>NC_055986.1:19476301-24476301 GCF_018446385.1 Zingiber officinale | reverse complement strand
ATCTACATCAAGAGTGGGTCTTTTACATATGAGTCACATATCTTTTCTTGCATTGATATTGTCTTTTGTTTTTCCGGTGATATCCATCACAGTATATATCAGATTATCAAAAACATTCTTCTCAATATGCATTACATCGAGATTATGATGTATCAAATGACTAAACCAATACGGAAAATCCCAAAATATACTTCGTTTAGTCCATTTATGTGTACTCCCATATTAATATGTTGTACCATATGGTTGTTCAATAACAGATGGAAAGTGAAGCACTCTGTACCAAATATCTAGATCTGTCAATCTCAATGGTAGAAGAGTTCTTTCGATCCTATTTTTAGTGAATTCATCTTTATTCTTTCTGAAATTATGATTTGTTGGTAAGAATTACCTATGACAATCAAAATAACTTGGTTTCTTTCCGTGTTTCAATCTGAATAACTTTGATCTCTCCATACATATGGGGCATCCCAAGATCCCAGTAGTACTCCAACCTGGTAGCATACCGTAAACTAGAAAGTCATTTATGGTCCAAAGAAGAGTAGCCTTCAGTATAAACATCTAGTTAGAATGAACATCGTATGTAGGAACACCTTCATCCCATAGTTGTTTAAGTTCTGCTATTAGGGGTTGCATATAAATATCTATTAATTTCTTTGGATTTTGCGGACCTGGTACAACCAATGTTAAAAACATATAAGGTGTTTTCATGCACATCACACGTGGAAGATTATACGACATTAAGATAACTGGCTAACAAGAATAATTTCTTCCCGATTTACCAAACAGAGCAAATCCATCAGCACAGAGACATAATCTAATGTTTCTAGTCTCCTTTGCAAAATCTGGATATGTTCTATCAAAATTTTTCCACGCATCTGCATCTGATGGATGACACATTAAACCCTCTTCTGTTTGATGAGTTGCATGCCAAGTTATGTGTTCCGCAGTTGCCTTTGATGCATACAATCTTTGTAACATAGAAGTTAAAGGTAAATAAAACAACTGGTTGTGTGATTTACGTCATTGTTTACTCCTTCTGGTTGTCTTATACCTATCTTGATTACAGAATTTACAAACCTCTACATCTGTATCATCTCCCCAATATAACATACAGCCACCTCTGCAAATATCAATTCTTTCAACCGGAAGACCTAAATCTTTCACCAGTTTTTTCATACTGTAAAAATCAAGAGGCAAATTGTGATCACGTGACAATGTATCGTCAAACGCTTGAACAATATCATTAAAACAATCTTCCAACATATTATGATCTGCCTTTATATTTAATAGTCTGGAGGTGAGAGATAATTTAGTTTGACTGTTACAACCGGAATATAATGGTTCATTTGCGGTACTCAATACTTCTTGAAATTTGAAATATATTTCATCCAGACCTGGTACATTAGGCTCCTCCAACGGCAATGTATTAGTGGCAAACATTTGTTCACTTGTTGGAGGAAAACTAGAACTTGCACCAAGCATATCGGGAATATAATTCTGACAGCTTGCATCAATTACCATCCTCTGATATGGATTGAATTGTTCATAATAACTCTGATCCCCACTAACAGAGGCTTGGAAATTCCGTCCATAATTCTCATCAGATATGAACAGTTCGCCATGACTTGTCCAATTATAATAATTCGGGGTAAAACTAAATCTATAAAGATGTTCTTCAACTTTATCGGTGGGTAAAAGTTTGCCATTGTGACACTTTCTATATGCACACCTTATCTTCTTGCCATCCATATACATAACTTGACTAGATGCAAAATTCAAAAATTACCTCAGGCTAGTGATAAACTCAAGAGTTAACCCCTGACGATTAGGCAAATTCTTGTTATACATCTAACTTTGCTCATTCTACATTTTACCTGAATTCAATTATTTAATTAGATATTATTAAAAATAACTATAGATAAATTTTATCATTGAAGATAAAACAACAAGATAGTGTGTCAGTATTACTTTGACTTTGTCTGGGTATCACTTGACTTTGTCTGGGTATCACTGCTGTTACTTAAGTCAATGTGCCAGTATTACTTTGACTTTGTCTGGTTGTAAAACAACCCTAATCTGATAGAAACAGTACATGCAAGTGTCTAATGGGTGAATATAAACAACTACACTCAGAAGATAGTCTGGCACAGGGAATCTTACAGATTATGCCATATCAAAAAAAACAAAACAGTTCGAAATGATAACCAAATATATACTGCATTAGAATTTTCATACTATAAAACAAAACAAATTATTTCAAACTAATCCATTGCTAAGTTGATGCATAAACGAGTTGGCACTTTGTTCAAAATGAACATGGAAATCAGAATTTTGAAAGAAAAAAAATGAAGATATTCACCTTAAGATAAATCTGACAAAATATATATATATATATATATAGTAAAATAAAGGTCAAATGGAGATGCCTCACTGTGTATCAAACATTTTTAGCAAGCCTAATATTACAAACACCAGATTCACAACAAACCTACATCAACTCAATAGCGGTTTGCATGGCACAACAAGTACCAGAATTGTTAAGATAAAAGTTATTCAGACAAAGAAAGAATGCCTGCCACTATAGATCTAAATGATGAGGGAGAGGATTAGAAGTTCCAGATCCAAACAACAAAAAGATTACTTTAGGCAAATTAGTTCAATTTACTAGCCAGCGCCTGGCAGCCATCGCCTGGCAGCGGACAGGCCACGGCTAGCTGCGGCAGTGGCCATCCCGCGGCCACCCCGTCGTCGTCGAGAGAGAGAGATCCAAGAGCAGCGTAGAGAGATGGGCTTACCAATCGAAAAGCTTCCAACGCCGGAGATCACGCGGTCGTCGCAGATCACGCCGTCGTCGGTCGGAGATGTGGCCGAAACCCTCTGGAAATCGCAGGTTGGAAGGGGGAACGGAGGAGAGAGGAAAGAAACGGGGAAGAAAATAAGAATCGGGATGAGTATAGATCTAGGGTTTTTATCATCAAATATTTTTTGTTCCCATTTTCGTCCCTAAATTTGGGACGAATCCAGGATTCGTCCCAAAATCTGGGATGAATTCAGGGATTCGTCCTAGAATTTAATTTTTTTAAAATAAAAGAGGAAAAAAATTCAGAAGGAATAAATATTGACCTAGAGATATCGGATTCTGATGAAACAAGTTTCTATGCGTTCGTATCATTGCCCTGATCGTAAATATATCCATAAAAAATATTTTTGACCAAATATATTGATTTTTAGAATTTTTTAATCCCAATTTGACCTACTTTTGGTGTTAAAAATTTGAATCACTCAAAATAATAATTAAAAATTATGGATGATGGTATATTTACGATCAGGAAAACGATATGAACCCATAGAAACTTGTTTCATGAAATTCCGATATCTCTAGGTCAAGAATAAGCCTTCGATGTTTGATTTTTTTTTATAAATTATTTCCAGTTTTGGGACGAATCCAGGGATTCATCCCAAAATTTGGGACGAATCCAGAGATTCGTCCCAAAAATTAAATTATTTTAAAAAAATGGGAAGACTTAAATATGGACCTAGAGACATCGGATTTTGATGAAACAAGTTTTTATGAGTTCGTATCGTTGTTCTGATCATAAATATATCCATAAAAATATTTTTGAACAAATATATTGAGTTTTAGAATTTTTTTAATCCCAATTTGACCTATTTTTGGTGTTAAAAATTTGAATCACTCAAAATAATAAATCAAAAATATGGATGATGGTATATTTACGATAAGGAAAATGATACGAATGCAGAGAAACTTGTTTCATGAAATTTCGATATGTCTAGGTCAAGATATAAGCCTTTAGTGTTTGATTTTCTTTTTTAAAAATTATTTTCAGTTTTGGGACGAATCCAGAGATTCGTCCCAAAAATTAAATTATTTTTAAAAAAATGGAAAAAAATGGGAAAACTTAAATATGGACCTAGAGACATCGGATTTTGATAAAACAAGTTGTTATGCGTTCGTATCATTGTCCTGATCGTAAATATATCCATAAAAATATTTTTAACCAAATATATTGATTTTTAGAATTTTTTAATCCCAATTTGACCTATTTTTGGTGTTAAAAATTTGAATCACTCAAAATAATAAATCAAAATTATGGATGATGGTATATTTACGATTAGAAAAACGATACGAACGCATAAAAACTTTTTCATGAAATTCCGATGTCTCTAGGTCAAGATATAAGCCTTCGGAATTTGATTTTCTTTTTTAAAAATTATTTTTAGTTTTGGGACGAATCTTGTATTCGTCCCAAAACTGGGACGAATCCAGGGATTCGTCCCAAAATTTGGGACGAATTCAGAGATTCGTCCTAAAAATTAAATTATTTTAAAAAAATGGAAAAAAATGAGAATACTTAAATATGGACCTAGAGACATCGGATTTTGATGAAACAAGTTTCTATGCGTTCGTATCATTGTCTTGATCGTAAATATATCCATAAAAATATTTTTGACCAAATATATTAATTTTTAGAATTTTTTAATCCCAATGTAACCTATTTTTGGTGTTAAAAATTTGAATCACTCAAAATAATACTTCAAAATTATGGATGATGGTATATTTATAATCAGGACAACGATACGAACACATAGAAACTTGTTTCATAAAATTTCGATGTCTCTAGGTCAATCTTTAAGGTTTCAGTCACTTATTTACAAGTATTCGCTGTACAACACCTTTTTAGTTAGTAGTAACCTATATATGTTTTAAAAAATATCTACTTAGAGACATCAGAATTTCGTGAAACAAGTCTCTGTGCGTTCGTATCGTTGTCCTGATCGTAACATACATTCTGACCCAGTGGACAATAGGTCTTAGAGTGACCCTCTACACCACACTGAAAGCATACTAGTCCACTGGATTGATCCCTCCAATGCTGATGAGAGGGACGAGAAGAATCAGCTGACGATCGTGTTGTCTTCGATAATTGATGAGACTCTCCTGAAGTAGTCTGGGATCCCTGCCATTTCTTCTATTTTTTCTGACCTTTGTTCTGTTGTTTCTGATTTGGAGTTGTACCCTGAGCCTTCTGTTTATCTTTTCCCCGCTCCTGGGAAACTTGCTGCTGTGTCATCTCAATCATCAATGCTCTATCTAATGCCTCCCGGTAAGTGCTAGGAGTAAAACCCGACATCTTGATACGAATATAAGCCGCAAGGCCCTGGGTAAACTGGTCTAACCGATCGCTGTCCTGAGCAACAAGCTGCGGGCAGTACTCAGCTAATCGGTTAAACTCTGCATCATACTCCATCACAGATCGATCCCCCTGCTTCAGATTTAAGAATTCCTGTCGATGGGTCATACGATAAGGAGCTGGAAAATACTGTCTCACTATAGCATCTCGGAATAAAGTCCAGGTAATACTCTGATCTCCAAAAAGCGCCTTTTGCAATTTCCACCAAGTAACAGCCTGATCTCGAAGATGGTACGCAGCTAACTCAGCATTTTCTTCCTCGGTACACGATAAATACTCGAAAGTATCCTCCACATTTCCCAACCAAGAATGAGCAACACTCGGGTCGGGAACTCCATGGAACAAGGTGAATCAGTCCTTTACCAACCGAGCTAATAGTGGGATACGAGCTCTATCCCTCACCCAAGGAGTAGCAACAGGGGTAGGGACCACTGGTGGTAATATAGGGGAAACCACCTGAGGCTGGAAACCCTGATCTCTCATAGGAACCTGGTGGGTCTGTCCATGACTATCAATATCAACCTCTGTAGGATCCCTGAAAGAATCTGCCTCCTGCTCCACTGGCTCAGACTCTACTGACTCAATAGGTTTCTTTTGTGGTCGCCCTGGACCATGACGCTGACTAGGGGTTGTATCCCCACGCTTCATCCCTGATATTAACAACAAGGTAAGATTACAGAAGTGTAATATAACAGTAAATTTACTTACATCCTATAGCTTGGAGATATCCTGCCGTTGCTTGGTCCCAATGTCCGAATAGTCACATCGAAAAACATGAATCCCGAGTGTAAACCTAGCAAAATTCTTAAAACTCGAAAAACCTCGTAACCTCAAAAAATCCAAAACACGATAAAACAACAGGCATCGCAAACCTGCTTTGATACCAAAAATTGTCACGCCCCCTGGGGAGTGTTAGAGTGTATACTAAAAGCCTAGCTTTTGGTATAAACATTTATCTAGAAATAAGAATCACATTGGTCAAATATCTACATTTATGATAAATGTAGTTGTTCAATTAATTTATATTGTAGATAACATGGTGTGTGGTGTCACACACAGAGGATCATGTTATCAGTACCTTATAAATTATAAACAGTAACTCACGACCATAATGGAAAGGAACAAACCATTGGAAGGTCGTAGTGTAATTAGGTATTAGTTTATCTTAACTATATAATTACACTAGTACACTTAGAGTGTATTGAGTAGGACCATTTGAGGTCGTTTCTTTTATACTGGCTTTATAAAGAAACAAAGACCTCGGTTATTATGGAAGTGTGTACTCTTAATCCTAATATAATAACAAGCACATATATTTGATATTTATTTCTTTAATTTATCAATGGGTGAGATTTAGTTCGATAAATCAATAAGCCCGATAAGTTGGGAAATGATATCACTTATAGTGTGTGTTGTTGATTATAGAAGGAAACTGTGTCCTAGAGATACTAGGTTGATAATGTCCTCAAGAGGAGCTCATAAAGATTGTCATGTTAAACCCTGCAGGTGGACTTAGTCCGACATGATAATAAGGATGAGTGGTACTACTCTTGGACTTAGATATTAATTAAATGAGTTGTCAGTAACTCACTTAATTAGTGGACATTCGATATCTTAAACATAGGGAGACTAACACACTCATAATAAGAAGGAGCCCAAAAATGTAATTTGGGATTGGTGCGGTAGTTCAATAATAGTTCTCTAGTGGAATGAATTATTATTGATAAAATTAAGTTGTGTGTTCGGGGCGAACACGGGATGCTTAATTTTATCGGGAGACCAAAACCAATTTCTCCTCTCGGTCCCTATCGTAGCCTCTTATTTATAGAGTACTATACCCACCTATACCCACCTTCATACCCATGTTATAGGGGCCGGCCAAGGGATCAAGCTAGGGCCAGCCAAACCTTGGTTCATGGGTGGCCGGCCCTCGCTTGTACCCAAACTTAGGTGGTTGGTCCTATTTAATTTAAAAATTCTCTTATGTGAAAGATATAATTTATTGAAGAGATTAAAAATTAAAATATCTCTTTTATAAGTCTCTACAAAAGATTAAAGAAAGAGATTAAATCTCTTTCCTTATTTGTAGATTAGAAAGGATATTTTATTTCTCTTCTTTATAAATTATTCACATGTTGAAAAATTAAAATTATAGAAATTTCTTTTTATAAACCAATCATAAAAGGGATAAAAATTATTGGAGAAATTTTTTATAAAATTTCTGGAGACAAATTAGGAAGTTTTAATTAATTAAAACTCTCCTTGTTTTGTTTTTTAAAGTGGCCGGCCATTGTGTTTAAAAGAAGAAAATTGTTTTAATTAAAATAATTTTTCTTTACATGACAAAAGAATTAAGGAAATTTTGTAATTAAATTTCCTAATTTGCCTAGGCCAAGGAATATAAAAGAAGAGGTGAGGGTGCATTCATGTGAATAACCTCTATTATTTTTCCTCCCTCTTTTCCTTGGTGTGGTGGCCGGCCATCCTCTACCTTTCTTCCTCTTTTGTGGTGGCCGAAACTTATCTCTTGCTTGGAGTTCTTGTGGTGGCCGGATACTACTTGGAGAAGAAGAAGAAGAAGGAGAGAAAGCTTGTATCCCTTGGAGTTTGGTTGGTGTTTTGTTCTTCGTCCTTGGTGAAGCTTCTTTGTGATTGGCCGAACCTAGCTAGGAGAAGAAGAAGGTGCTTGGTGGTTTCTCATCTCGGAAGATCGTTGCCCACACAACGTCCGAGGTTAGAAGAGGAATACGGTAGAAGATCAAGAGGTTTTTCTACAAGGTATAACTAGTAAATTTTATTTCCGCATCATGCTAGTTATTTATGGAAATAATACCAAATACAAGAGGCTTACGTTCTAGAATTTCGAATATATTTTTTCGAAGTTGTGTTCTTTTGTTTCTTTCTTTTCCTTGTGATTTGATTGTTCTCTTTGGTTAACCTAAAGTTATTTTAGGAAATTAAATATTAGCTTTCTATTAAAGGTTTTGTCTAGTCGGTGGTGGTTGCTCCCATATCCAAGAAGGCCATGTGCCTCGCCACGTTAGTACTGGGAACCTTTTATGGAAATTAATATTTAATGGAATTAATAACTTAAGGAGACTTGGGTCGAACGTGTTAAGTTCCGCAGGAGATCCAAGTCAAAACCTAAAAGAACAAATAGATTAAGTTTTGGATCAAACGTGTTAAGTTCCGCAGGCGATCCAAAATTTAATTTAAAAGAACACATGGTAGCTAGGAAAAGGTTCAGATCTTTGTACAAAATTTTTGTACAGTGGAACCTATAGGTTTTCCGAGTAGCAACCAACAATTGGTATCAGAGCTAGGGATTTGCCTCTGTGTATTTGGTATTAGTTTAATTATGCACATGCCATACATAATTTAGGCAGGTTAATAGTAGGATGTGCTAACTTTGTGGATGCAGGATCCAACTATTATGGCTTATAGTTATTATGTGTGTGATTGGACCCTTGGACATGTCAAGGGCATTTTATTGTGTGTGCATGATTGTATTATAAAATACAGCAGGAGCTGTATTTAGTTTATTAGGATTTTATTTTTTGATCTAGATACATGTACATTCCTTCGAGGAATATAGGATCGAAAAATGTAAAAATTCTATATATGTCGCAAATCGAATCTTGCAAGGCGTGGAACTTTTTGAGGACCAGAGGCGCAGCGGAACAAGGAGCAAGATGGATGCGACAACTAGACCCGGTGGCAGTGGCCAAAGATGGCAGCAGCTAGGGTTGGTGACACACGGAGGACAGCAATAGATAAAAGCCATAATAGTTGAAAATTAGATTTTCTATTTATTGCTTTTATATTGTGTTGTGTGTGTATGTTAGTATACATAGACTAGTATAGTTAAAAATTCCTCGTTTATAAATAACTAAGTGGGAGAGGGATTTTTAAATCCCATGGTCTCCATTACTGGTTTGTAAGTGATGCAAACAAGCTTGCGCGTTGGCTCTGAGTGTCTTCCTCCATAACGGATGAGCTTGTTTGTGGATCACTAGAACAGACTTCCAATTTTGGATGACTATAGGAAGTTAATTAAGAGCGTGTGATCTTCCCCAACGGAGGGGGCATAATCTTATTAATGGACTTAGTGTCAAGTAATGGTATACACTTAGGCACGTCTAATAGTATCCTCCCCATCGGAGTCACTGCTATTATTTGTGTGACTGAAGAAAACCAACTATTAATTTGTCAAATAAATAGGTTGACAAGATAATAAAATTAAAAACCCCTCTTACAAATGTTTGATTTTGTATACGTCCACACTAACGTGGCATACAAAATTCACGGTGTTTGAGGTAATTTTATTTGTCATAAAGATTTATTGACAAGATAATTAATGGGTAAAACCCTCCTCTTACAAATGTTTAAATTTTGTATACGTCCACACTAACGTGGCATGCAAAATTCACGGTGTTTGAGGTGTTGGTGAATTTAAATAATATTGTTTGAGGAATCAATGTTATTTTAAATTCAAAGAGTTTTGACCAAATATTTGATCAAAGACAGATCAACTATTAATTTTATTCATTATAAAGTAAACGAGATAATAAAATTAATGAATAAAATCTCCTCTTCGATTTTGTATATACAAAATTCATGGAGATTTTAAGGAGTTGATCTTGACCAAATATTTTTGTGATTCTTAGGATGTTTGTCAATCCCTAGTAGTCATACTATAGAAAAAGACTTATTAGTCCCAATTGTAATGATTGGAAATAGGACTTGGACATTAAGGTAGACTGTCTTCTTAGAACTAAGAACAATTTAGATGTATTTAATTCATTAGTTGAAACATGTCCAGTGGTGTTATCTACCAGAACCTGGAGTGTAGATACAAGATGCCATTAATCATGTCTGCAATTCATTGCAGGGTTCCAGGAAACCCGACAACTAAATGAAAGGTAAATCACCGTCCACATGGGCACTACTGTAAAAGTGGTAACTGTTGCAGTGGGAGATGTTTATCCTTTGATAAGAATAAAATATGGATTTTAAGTAATTGTCTTTACGTACCAAGTATAGAAAGAACCTGATTTCAGTTTCTAAACTATTATAGATATTATGTCTATTTTGATAACAAAGTTGTTATCAAGAAAAATAGGAAAGTTATCTATTCTGGTATGATGGTTGACAATTTATAATCCAATAAACTCCCACGATGCAACAAATGGAAATTAGTAACACATCTTCTAATTTTAAGAGAAAGCAACCTTCAGAAATGAACCAATTATATCTTTGGCATCTAAAGCTAGGTTATACTTAAGTAGGATTCATTGGTAGCTGATGAACTTTTAGGTTCATTGGTAGTGGAAATCTTTCCAACCTACGAGTCTTACTTGGAAGGAAAATAACCAAGAAGCTTTTAAGTCCAAGGGGCATGGAATCAAAGATATGTTGAAAACGGTTCATTCTGATTTGTGTGATCCTATGACTATCCAGACAAGAGGTAGTATTGAATATTTTGTCTATTTAATAGACAACTATTCAAGATACAAATAAATTTACTTAATGTACCGCAAGACTAAGTACTTTGATTAGTTCAAAGAGTACAAGTTTGATGCGGAGAAATGTTAAAGTAAAAAGTCACTATGGAATATCGTAGTGGCAAGTACCTCTTGAGAGATTTTAGGAGTCACTTATCAGAAGTTGGATTTCAATCCCAACTAACTGCATCTGGTACACCCCAACAGAATGGTGTAGTAGAAAGAAGGTAAAGGACTCTTATGGAATAATTAGATAGATGATGAGTTATTCAGAAAATTACCAAATTTGTTTTAAGGATAAACTCTGAAAACGAAAGTGAACATAGTACCTTCCAAGTTAGAACTCTCTACTCATATAGAATTGCTGAATAGGTGAAAACCTATTTTGAAGCATATTCGGATTCAGGTAATCCAGCACATATGTTAAAGAGAAACAATGATAAGTTGGATAGGAGTTCACTTGTTTGTAAGTTATCCTAGATAAACAAAAGTAGGTTTATAGTCTTAAAAATCAGAAGGTCATTGTTAGCATTAATGACTGATTTTTAGAAAAGGACTATATAATGAACCACGTGCTCATAAGTAAATTTGTTCTTAAGGAAATAATAAAAGACATGTCTAATCTAGTACCAACTGTACAAGATGAGATACCACAAGAAAACTGCAACACGTATCACAAATGATACACAATTGCAGAAAATGCCTTGTCGTAGTGGGAGGGTTGTCAAGCAACCTTAAAAGATTCATGTTTTGGGAGAGTTTTTGGACTCGATCCCTGAAGGACATGAACTTGATCTCCGGACATATGATGAAGCACTCCAAGATAAATATGCAGCATCTTGGCAAAGAGTAATGAATAATAGAATTAGAATATATGTATTCTAATAAAATCTGGAAGCTTGTAGAACCACCAAGTGGTGTAAAAGCCTTTGGGTGTAAAAGGTCTATAATAGGAAAAGAGGGATAGACAGGAAGGTAGAAACTTTGAAAGCAAGGCTTGATGAAAAAGGAAACTTTTTCCACTGGTAGCCATGCTTAAGTCTATCCGGATTCTTTTATCTATTTGGCAAGTGGATGTCAAGACAGCATTCCTTAATGGAAGTCTTGAAGAAAGTATCCATATAAAGCTACCAGAAGGGTTCATTGCAAAGGGCTAAGAGCATCTTGTGTAAAGCTCAATCAGTCTATGGACTGAGGCAAAGCTTCAAGGTCTTGGAACATCCGGTTTATCAAAGTAATTCAGACCTATGGATTTATTTAGTAACCGGATAAGTCTTGTGTATACAAAAGGTGTGATGGAAGCGTGGTGGTATTTTTTGTACTATACGTAGATAACATTTTTGGTAGTTGGAAATAATATCAAAATGTTGTCAGAAGTAAGGGTATGGTTGTCCAAACAATTAGATATAAAGGACTTGGAAGAATGTATATATTCTTGAGATCAAAGTAATAAGGGATCGCAAGAAAAGAATATTTTACTTATCCCAAGCTTCATACATCGGAAAAATCCTTGCTCGTTTTAAAGCATGCAAAACTCCAAGAAAGTTTTCTTACCTTTTCAGGATGGAGTAACTTTATCTAAAGATATGTCTCTGTAGACATTAAAGGAGATAAAGGAAATAAAGGCAGTTCTTTATGCTTCGGCTGTCGGAAGCCTAATGAATGCTATGCACGAGATAAGAAATCTGTTTTGCCAAGGGCATAGTTGGCAGATATCAAAGTAACTCTGGACAAGGACAGTGGACTGTAGTAAAGCATATATTGAAGTACCTTAGATGCACTAGAGATTATATGCTAGCTTACAAGGCAGTTAATTTGGTCCTTGTGGGTTGTATGGATTTTGACTTCCAATCGGATAGGGACAATAATAAGTCAACCTCGGGGTTTTGTGTTTACTTTAGGAGGTAAAGTCATAACTATGGAAGAGTGATAAGCATAGGTGTTTTTGGACTCCACCATAGAAGTTTAGTATATGGCAAGCCTCTGAGGTAGCCAAAAAGTTGAATGACTCAATAACCTCAAGATAGACTTAGATATGATTTGGTTTGTCCAAAGATTATTACAATTTATTGTAATAATATTGGTGCGATAACCTTCAAGAAACCATAAGTCTATAAAGGCAAGTAAACAAAATAGAGCGCAAGTACCCAATACGAGAAATCGTATAAGCGAGGAGAAGTTGTTCTCGCCTAGAATGCATCAGATGATGACCTATAGGTCTTTTCACTAAGGTCCTTAAGGCGAGAGCTTTTGATGGACATGTTGAAGGGTTGGGAATCAGATGTATGGCAGCAGATATGGCAGCTCAGTCTTTTAGTATAAGTGGGAGATTGTTAGAGTGTATACTAAAAGCCTAGCTTTTGGTATAAACATTTATCTAGAAATAAGAATCACATTGGTCAAATATCTACATTTATGATAAATGTAGTTGTTCAATTAATTTATATTGTAGATAACATGGTGTGTGGTGTCACACACAGAGGATCATGTTATCAGTACCTTATAAATTATAAACAGTAACTCACGACCATAATGGAAAGGAACAAACCATTGGAAGGTCGTAGTGTAATTAGGTATTAGTTTATCTTAACTATATAATTACACTAGTACACTTAGAGTGTATTGAGTAGGACCATTTGAGGTCGTTTCTTTTATACTGGCTTTATAAAGAAACAAAGACCTCGGTTATTATGGAAGTGTGTACTCTTAATCCTAATATAATAACAAGCACATATATTTGATATTTATTTCTTTAATTTATCAATGGGTGAGATTTAGTTCGATAAATCAATAAGCCCGATAAGTTGGGAAATGATATCACTTATAGTGTGTGTTGTTGATTATAGAAGGAAACTGTGTCCTAGAGATACTAGGTTGATAATGTCCTCAAGAGGAGCTCATAAGGATTGTCATGTTAAACCCGGTGGACTTAGTCCGACATGATAATAAGGATGAGTGGTACTACTCTTGGACTTAGATATTAATTAAATGAGTTGTCAGTAACTCACTTAATTAGTGGACATTCGATATCTTAAACACAGGGAGACTAACACGCTCATAATAAGAAGGAGCCCAAAAATGTAATTTGGGATTGGTGCGGTAGTTCAATAATAGTTCTCTAGTGGAATGAATTATTATTGATAAAATTAAGTTGTGTGTTCGGGGCGAACACGGGATGCTTAATTTTATCGGGAGACCAAAACCAATTTCTCCTCTCGGTCCCTATCGTAGCCTCTTATTTATAGAGTACTATACCCACCTATACCCACCTTCATACCCATGTTATAGGGGCCGGCCAAGCTAGCTTGAGGATCAAGCTAGGGCCGGCCAAACCCTTGGTTCATGGGTGGCCGGCCCTAGCTTGAACCCAAGCTTAGGTGGCCGGCCCTATTTAATTTAAAAAGAATTTTAATTTTAAAATTTTCTTATGTGAAAGATATAATTTATTGAAGAGATTAAAAATTAAAATATCTCTTTTATAAGTCTCTACAAAATATTTAAGAAAGAGATTAAATCTCTTTCCTTATTTGTAGATTAGAAAAGATATTTTATTTCTCTTCTTTATAAATTATTCACATGTTGAAAAATTAAAATTATAGAAATTTCTTTTTATAAACCAATCATAAAAGGGATAAAAATTATTGGAGAAATTTTTTATAAAATTTCTGGAGACAAATTAGGAAGTTTTAATTAATTAAAACTCTCCTTGTTTTGTTTTTTAAAGTGGCCGGCCATTGTGTTTAAAAGAAGAAAATTGTTTTAATTAAAATAATTTTTCTTTACATGGCAAAAGAATTAAGGAAATTTTGTAATTAAATTTCCTAATTTGCCTAGGCCAAGGAATATAAAAGAAGAGGTGAGGGTGCATTCATGTGAATAACCTCTATTATTTTTCCTCCCTCTTTTCCTTAGTGTGGTGGCCGGCCATCCTCTACCTTTCTTCCTCTTTTGTGGTGGCCGAAACTTATCTCTTGCTTGGAGTTCTTGTGGTGGCCGGATATTACTTGGAGAAGAAGAAGAAGAAGGAGAGAAAGCTTGTATCCCTTGGAGTTTGGTTGGTGTTTTGTTCTTCGTCCTTGGTGAAGCTTCTTTGTGATTGGCCGAACCTAGCTAGGAGAAGAAGAAGGTGCTTGGTGGTTTCTCATCTCGGAAGATCGTTGCCCACACAACGTCCGAGGTTAGAAGAGGAATACGGTAGAAGATCAAGAGGTTTTTCTACAAGGTATAACTAGTAAATTTTATTTCCGCATCATGCTAGTTATTTATGGAAATAATACCAAATACAAGAGGCTTACGTTCTAGAATTTCGAATATGTTTTTTCGAAGTTGTGTTCTTTTGTTTCTTTCTTTTCCTTGTGATTTGATTGTTCTCTTTGGTTAACCTAAAGTTATTTTAGGAAATTAAATATTAGCTTTCTATTAAAGGTTTTGTCTAGTCGGTGGTGGTTGCTCCCATATCCAAGAAGGCCATGTGCCTCGCCACGTCAGTACTGGGAACCTTTTATGGAAATTAATATTTAATGGAATTAATAACTTAAGGAGACTTGGGTCGAACGTGTTAAGTTCCGCAGGAGATCCAAGTCAAAACCTAAAAGAACAAATAGATTAAGTTTTGGATCAAACGTGTTAAGTTCCGCAGGCGATCCAAAATTTAATTTAAAAGAACACATGGTAGCTAGGAAAAGGTTCAGATCTTTGTACAAAATTTTTGTACAGTGGAACCTATAGGTTTTCCGAGTAGCAACCAACAGGGAGTCCCTACCGAAAAATTTCGACAGCATCTCCCCTGTACCGATGATAATCTAAAGCATACATTCAACAAATATACATCAGCCACATACGGCTGAACATATATACACAAAAGAAATCAACAACCACAGTTAATATTCACAGCCTACCCGGCTGGATAAAAAACACAACGAAAAAATGAAGAGGAAATCCGCAAATGCAAAGTCCACATAACATCACAGATATGAAGTCGGTAGTTCAAGTATCAAAACATAATCAGTACTTAAAATACAACGAATAGAAAGTGTGGGTAAGGAGAAACAAAACCAAAACTCATCCCTCAGATATGACACGAGAAATGGGACCGGCTGGCAATATACTCTAAGCAACTCCATACCATCTATCTACTATCTGAAAATCAAAATGGTATAGACGGGGTGGTGAGTACAGGTAACTCAGTGGGTAATAGACAGAATAAAGCATGGTCTACATAATGAGATAGGAAACAAAGAATACAATCTCCGTAAATAAAGAATAAGAAAATGCTGTCATAATATAACTCCTCTATCCATATCTGATAAAATAACTATGCATAAATATACTTGACACAATCAATGCACATAACTGACTAGAATCAATGCTATGATACCCTAATCAGAAACTCACCAGATCAACCACAGATCTACACGTGATACCTGTGCAATATAAATATGACTGCATATACATGTAAAATAAATGACATGTATGCAACATGACATCCATATGCAACAATCATATCTCAAACAAGTGCAACATCACACAATCACATGCAACTAATATCTACTAGGCATGTATGCAAATGTATCTCCATAGATGCACCGCGCATCATATGTAAAAATGCGCATGCATGTCATATGGTCACCTCAACACCTCTCCAGACACCACGACCCCCGTATGGCCGAGAGGCTTGGGTCCGTGACAAACCGTACAAGCCTCATGCATGTAACCGCTATAAAGCGACTGAGACGACGGTACACTACGTAGTTATCTAACTACATAGCTAAGGGTCTCTGACCACTCACAACCCAATCCCTCTGACTACTGTACCCTCAAGACCCACTATTCCAGAGTGGCCGAGGCTGACAGAGTAACAATACTGAGCAGCTAAGTAAGTGCGATAGGACTAGCTCCACTCCTAACTATCACTATCCAACAGTGGCAGGAAGGACAGCTACGCACAATCGACGACCCTCTCAACCACAAAGAAGACTATAATCGTCTTTATGCAATGAATGATGAACATGATGTGAATAATCACAATATAGATACCATCATCAATTATGCAACCTCAGAAACCACCTCCTAATCACAACAAACATATAAGCACACAACCCAATACAAGATGGTCAATCAACTATGCAACTCCAACAACCACATACCCATCACGTATACACCAACTCAATAATATGCATGATCAACATGTTAACCGAATAAACCAGGCATCCCTATGATACAAACTCTACATGTACTTATGTACGGAGTCCAGATATCAAAAGTTGAGACTGTAATGAATTAAACAAGAATATATCAAGGGTCCAACAAAAGTGACAAACAGGAAAAGCAACAATAAATAGATTTAAGGAATGCAACCTAAATATCCAAATATAACCATGCTTTATAGTTCAAAGAACTAAATAGGAAATAAGAAAGAAAAACCCGCCTCAATATATCCGTATCAACAGAACCACCCACGTCACGCGGCACATCGCCGATCAAGGTCCTGTATCACATATACAATTTTATGTAACTAAATATGTGTACACTACAAATAGGTGAATTACCTATAAATAAATAGCCAACTTAAAAGTGATAGCTACTGTGACTACTACCCTTTTTCCATTAGTAAAGCTAGATTAAATTTTTAACCTAGCTGAACCAATCCAAGAACTAAATTCCCTTTAGATCCTTAATTATCCCTAATCCTTCCCTTATCACCTAACATGAAGCAAAACCTAAACATCATGGAATCCATATCAGATTTTAGGTAAATCTACATTTACAACCTCTAATTAACCAGCATAGCAAATCTCACATCACTGTTAACTAATCTTGTTCAACACCGTCTACAGAAATTCCAGTAAACATAGTACACTCAAAGCCTTCCACAACTGAACAACACAATTCACAACTCCTATTGATTCCATCATTGATCTAGGTCAAGAAATACACTGGACTTATTATAACTAAGGTTAGATCAAGAGAATAGAACAAGAACTAACAGTGTATCAATTTCCTACAAGCAGTAAACTACACAATGCATCTTCACTGGTCGGATCAAGAAAAGAACAGTGAGAATTCACTAAAAATCTATTAACAACAATAACGAACTGATCTTCTTACCTCTGCTTCTTCAATCGCTGGAAACGATCGCAATATCCGATGGAGGGAAGAAATCCCTAACAGAGCTGTGGTGGCCGGAAATCAACACCAGTCTCTGCTTTTCAAACAGATCACCCGTATCAACACTAGAAAGCAAATCGGGAACCCGAATTCACAACCAAAATCAACCGCTCACCTCCAAAATAGGTTAGGGAACGGTCCGTTCTTGCCGACGAACAGGGGAAGGAGATCGGGGAGGAATCAGTGGTCGTTACCTCACCCAATGAGTCGACGCTGGCCAGATCCAACGCCGGTGCCCTCAATTGTCTCCCGACAGCAGGCGAAATCAACGGATTCAGGGATCCATCACTGCTGTTTGCCGAGATCAGAGAAGGGAAAAAGGTCGGAAAGAAGAAGGGTTGGGTTATAGCTAACCTTTCCTCCCAACGCTCCAAGATTTGCTCCTCACCAGTGACACCGAGAGAGGAAAGGGGAGAATCGTCGATCGTCGAGGCAGGCGTCGGCGTCGGGGAGTTCGCACGAGAGAGAAAGAGGATGGGAGAGAAGTCGAGTCGGGTGAGAAGTAAGGCCCTATTAATATAACTCACTTAGGGTTAAGGAAATCAAACCCTAAATAACTCTTCCATTACACTCTCACAACACGTGTTTCTAAACAACCTCCACTCCTGTCCCCGCAAAACTGGTCATACAACCTCCGGAAAAATCTAGAATAATTTCTAAAAATTTCTAAAATTTTCATAAGGTTATTCCACGATAACCCGAAAATTAAATTCGCATATCTTACAGCCCATCTGAATCACCGTATCACAAGCTTTTCCCTCAGATCTAGTCGAAAGAGGCTGCAAGGTCGACTAACTGAACAATTAGTAATTTTTTCATCTCTTCTTTCCGACAATGTTATGCGGATTAACATATACTGCACAAGTAATAGACACGGGATATAATCTTACCAGCAATATTGGTGGTTCTGATGATACCCAAGGAGAACAAGTATACCCAATAATATTTCATACCTTGTTTAGTATTTAATGATGATTTTCATACACAACTTCCATATATAGATTAGTATTCAATAATAGCTCATACATAGCCTAGTATTTAATAGTTACATGGCCCCGTATTCAAGTGAACTTGCTTAAGAGATCCCCTTGGAGCTCTCTGAGGAGTCGATGTTGTCTACAGACTGATGAGAGGGTCCTGAGGATAAATAATTGCTCTCTTGAAATTGTTGAATCACTCCCCCCACAACATGGTCAAGTGTCCTAGAAAATCTCCTAGCTATTTTTCTCTTAAAATCAAGGGAATCTAAATAAGCTCTCCTCCCTGCATCTATGCATTCACCTTCCCAGCTTTGTACATAGATAATTCGGCCTGAATGGTATTCACTTCAGTCTTTGCAGCATCTAACTGGGCTTAAAGTGATTCTATTTGGGCTTCTCGTGCCTCTATCTTTGTCTGTTGCTGCAACAGTGCAAATTTCTAAGTAGATAGTTCTTAAATCAACTTAGGAGAGAGAGATGCATGTCTAAATTTTATCTCTTCTAACAAAGTAGTTTTGTGAGCTAAATTTGAAAGAGCTTTTTCTTTCAGTGCCCTCTCCACTTGGAGATTGGACTCACTACTTTGTAATTAAAGCACTAAATTCTACTTATCCATCACTTGGGATGTTAATAACCGCTAGTAGTCTTGTGGAGTCTTTTCTACACCAAAAATAAGCTCAGCATATGCCTCTATTTTTCCTTGCAATTAGATCGTTTCATCATTGGGAATTGTAGGAGTGGCCTATAGTTCTTCCACTCAACCTTTTAAAACATTGTTGGCCCTCTCCAAATCCATAGCCAGTTGGCCCAAGTGTAAACTTAAGGTATAAAACTAGATGAAATAACAATAGAGTTATATTTTATAACAATAAGCTAAGAAAATTTAATCAAGGACTTACTACAATAGCATTACAGTTGTGTTCATCAGCACTCTTAAAAATTGTATTCCTTTGCATTTGTCTCTGCACTTTCAGCTAGGACTCAACCAAGGGACCCTTCAACTTAAGTATTGCATTAGGTAATAGAGAGCTAGAATTCAATCCTTGTTGGGACGGTAATCCATGGGATAGCTTGAAGAGACATGGAGAGCTAGTTGAAGTTATAGACCCTGGAGGAAGAGTAAGGGAAAGCTCGGGCGATTGTGAGGGAACAAGAGTTGGTTGAGCGGGTAAAGATATTGATGTTTGCCTAGCTAGCTTAGGATTTTGCTAGGATATTATCTTTCAGACACCCGACCGGTGGATCTCCTACAAGAGGTCCACCTCGCAGGAGGATTAGTTGAAGGAATGGTTAAGGCTTGTAATAAAGTTGGTGAAGTAGTTGTAGGATTTGATGTTGTCTCAGCAGGTTGAATAACTAGGAGAATCGCATGAGACATAGGTATGAGAAGGCCTGGTCTCATCATAGCAATTGTAAAATGAGAACTATTATATTTTTAAGACCCGAGTTCTTTACCTCGGGCAAAAGAAATCTCGGTCAGAGCAAGGGAAGGTTGCAGGGAGAAATGCTATTTAGATATCTCTAGGCTTGAAGCATCCTCTCAGGGCCTTTTATGGTGGGCAACCAATGGCGTATCTGATTCAGAGGAGCTGGAGTATAGCTCTCAGGTTTGTTCAACTTGAGGGACTAGACCAATGGACGCAGAAGTTTCATCAAATTGATGCTCCTTTAGTAAATCTTCTCCTAACTTGTTTAAGACCGCTCTAGTTAGCAGAGTGTTCTTATATAGGAAAGCTAGAAGAATGACCTCTGCTACAAAAATAAGTGAAGGATAGAAGTTTCTATAACAAATGATATAAGAATTACCACTAGCGGTAATGATGTTTGTGTTAGAGTGTATACTAAAAGCCTAGCTTTTGTAAATATTTATTTTAGAAATAAAAGAATCACATTGGTCAAATATCTACATTTATTTGTTAAGTGTAGTTGTTCAATTAATTTATATTTTAGATAATATGATGTGTGGTGTCACACACAGAAGATCATGTTATCAGTTCTTTATAAATTATAAACAGTTGCTCATGACTAAGATGGAAAGGAACAAACCATTAGAATAGTCATAGTGTAATTAGGTATTAGTTTATCTTGACTAATAAATCACACTAGTACACTCTAAGTGTATTGAGTAGGAACATTTTAGGTAAGTTCTTTTTATACTGACTTAATAAAAGAACTAGATCTTAGTTATTATGGAAGTGTGTGCTCTTAATCCTAATATAATAACAAGCACATATATTTAATATTTATTTCTTTAACTTATCAAAGGGTGAGATTTAGTTCGATAAATCAATAGGTCTGATAAGTTGGGAAATGATATTATTTATAGTGTGTGTTGTTGATTATAGAAGGAATCTGTGTCCTAGTTATCTAGGTTGAGAATGTCCCCAAGAGGAGCTCATAAGGATTGTCATGTTAAACCCTGCAGGTGGACTTAGTCCGACATGATAATAAGGTTGAGTTGTACTACTCTTGGACTAAGATATTAATTAAAGTGAGTTGTCAGTAACTCAATTAAATTAATGGACATTCGATATCTTAAACACAGGGAGACTAACACACTCATGATAAGAAGGAGCCCATAATGTAATTTGTGATTGGTGTGGTAGTGCAATAATAACTCTCTAGTGGAATGAGTTATTATTGATGAACTTGAGTTGTGTGTTCGGGGCGAACACGAGATACTAAAGCTCATCAGAAGGCCAAAACCAATTTCTCCTCTAGGTCCCTGTCGTAGCCTCATTAATGCCTCAAGTCCATCCATATAAAATCCCATCTTGGTATCCAAGAAGGGGGCCGGTCCAAGGCTTGGTGACCAAGCCAAGGGCCGGCCACCATCTCCTCATGAGGGCCGGCCCTATGCTTGGTGCCCAAGCAAAGGAGGGGTCACCTACTATATTTCAAATTAAGAGGGGTGTGTTGAATTTTTAAAATCTTCTCTTTGTAGATATCTACAAGTTTTAAAAGAGAGATTTTAAAATATAAAACTTTCCTTATTTGAATTAGGCCACATGGTTTAAAAGAAAGTTTAAAAGTTTTAAAACTTTCCTTTTTTAACCATCCTCATGGTTTTTAGAAAAAAGGAAGAGAAGTTTTAAATTTGAAACTTTCTATTTTTGTAACCATGTTTAAAAAAGGAAATTTTAGAAGAGAAGTTTTAAATTTTAAAACTTGGTTTTAATTTTTAAAACTTTCCTTTTTTAACATCCACATTAGGAAATTAAAAGAGAGCTTGTAAAATTTTATAAGAGCATTTCTTCTTTACTTATAAAATTTTTACAAAATTATTTCCTTCCTATTAGGGCTGGCCACCCTTGCTTGGTGCCCAAGCAAGGGGTCGGACAATCAATCATCCAATCAATGATTGATGATTGAATCAATTAAGAGGAAAGAAAAGGAAAAATAAAAGGGGAAAAGGAAAAATAAGAGGAAGCTTTTAATTTTTGTAAAAGTCTTTCCTTATTTGCCTTGGACAAGTAATATAAAAGAAGGGGAGGGGAGGCCTCATGAGACATCAATTCTTATTCTCTTGTTGGTGATCCTCTTGTGGCCGGCCCTCTCTCCCTCTCCTTTCCCCTTGCTCTCTTTTCCTTGGTGGTGGTGGTGGCCAGATTTTAGAGAAGGAGGAAGAAGGCTTTGGGTGGTGTTCATCTTGGAGGATCGTCACCCACACAACGTCCAAGATGAGGCGAGGAATACGGCAGAAGATCTCGAGGTCATTAGCATACGAAGAAAAGGTATAACTAGTAATTGTTTTCCGCATCATGCTAGTTATTTTTTTTTGTAAGAATTCCAAACACAAGAGGCATTAGATTCTAGTTTTTTGAATTCGTTATTCGAGTTTATGTTTTTTTTTGTTAAACCTAGAGTTATATAAGGAAATTAAATATTAGCTTTCCTTAAAAGGCTTTGTCTAGGAAGTGGTGGTTGCTCCCATATCCAAGAAGGCCTAGTGCCTCGTCATGTTTAACCTGGAAGCCAATTTTGGAAATTAATATTTAATTGAATTTATAACATAGGTAGATTTGGATCAATAGTGTTAAGTTTCGCTTGCGATCTAAATCTAAACCATTAAGAATAGATAAGTTAAATTTGGAATCAATAATGTTAAGTTTCGTTTGCGATTCCTAATTTAACTTCTAAATAACACAATAGGTTGTTTAGGAAAGGTTCGACTCTTGTACAAAATTTTTGTACAGTGGAACTGGTACGATCTTCCTAGGACCAACCAACAGTTTGTTCACCAAAGGTAGAACTTAGTTCTAAGTTGACCAGAGTGAGCTCAAAAATAAATAACAAACCTTCTATGGTTAAGGTGGGCAAGTTGTATTTGAACCCTTTAAATTTTCTAGGGCTTCATGTAGAATTGGACCTGCGAAGATGTCACCTAGGTTAGGAAGAGGAGGAAGATCTTGTTGTCAAGCCACAGGGTAAGATGGAGAAGGCTGAAGACGTATGAAGAAATATTTATCTCTTCATTCACCCTAGGCTAGGACTCGATTAAACAAGATTGCTTTAGTGCGAGCCTAGAACTTAAATAGGCCCTTTGTCACTTGGCGAGGGCAAAAATAATAGTAAAATAGACGAGTAGATAAGGGGGCATTAAGCAGTCGAAAGACAATGACCACACTGCTTTGGATGTTGAGGGATTGGGGAATGAGTTGGTATAATAGAATGTTGAAATATCGACTAACATCAATATAAAAAGGGATACAAGGGAAGATGAAATCCTGATAGAACTTGCTCCCTAAAGATGACGATGCTCTCTGGCAGAGGATGGTGAGTTTGATCTTCTAGAGTGGGGATGTCCATATAGGAAGGGATATCATATTTGAGATTGAGGTCATAAGAATCATTGAGGGTGAAGCTAGAAGAACATTGTGCATACCACTTATCACTCTCCTCCATTCTTGAAAAAGAGAAAGAATACTTGGATCAACAATGAGAAGGGAGCGGAAAGTAGGAGAGAAAATGATGAAGATGAAGATGAAGATGAAAAGACTTAGGTTTCGTAGAATGTTTATAAGGATTCTTTGAAAAGATATTCTAATAAGTCTGTCAGATTATAATAGTAAAAAAGGAGAGATTAGTCGTGAGCCGTCGATAAAGCAGTGGGCAAATAAAAAGTCGTACACCTATGGTGATGCATCCACATGTGTCACCAACAAAAAGTCGTCTGTAGTAACTGATTTGATGTGCTCTTAATTCAAAGCGATAGTACTTTTATCGAGGCAGGTTACCAATGCAAACAGGGTGTTCTGTGTAATTCCTCAAGGTGAAAGTATAACTAATCTTTACTAGTCTTAAGATTGAACGAGTTTTCAAAACTTATCCAGGAAATACTAGGTGAAGATGTTAATTTATAGTGAATACGTTTAATTTCGATCAATCCCAAATCCATTTACTTGAGTAAATAATGAGCATTATAGCTAGTCCTTTTTTAAAGCGTACGACCGAACGGGTGTGAATTTAAATGAATCCCAAGTTCGATCCGTTGTAAGGATGGATCTCCTGAGCCAGATATATGACACGAGTGATAGTTCATTTTGCTCGAGTGAGCAATCCGGAAAGACATAATCTCAGCTCGCCTAAGTTTTTGTACGAGCGGGTGATCGAGGTTACACAGTGAAGTTTTGTAAAAATAAAAAAATAAATAGTAATAACAAAAATAAAAATATGGTCAAGGAGTTTAATCAAATACTGGATAGGCAATAAGAGTCTAGTAGATGTTAACAATTGACTTGAACGTAAAAAAGCAAGACAGATTAAGAAAAGTGAGGGAGTAAGTCGGAAGAGGCAACATGTAGTATCTTCTTGTGATCCAGGAAGCTGGTTGGAGGATTGACGATTAGATATCTATCCACTTTTAGATGCGTCATTGCTCCGTCGGCTCCGAGAAAAAGAGCCTTAGAAAGGGAGTCAGCAATGGACACATTGAACTCACGGGTGTTGAAAAGGGCGATCTTCCTCGCTTCAAAATGCTCATCCTCTCCCGCCCGATAAGTTGTCAACGTCGCCCAGGCAGTTGTTGCTTCCATTTGAGCAGTTAGTAGATTAGCGAGTAAGGAATCATGATTATTCTTTTAGGACAACAACTCAGCTTCCTTGGCAGCTTGCTCGATTGCATGAGTAGACTTTAATTTAGATATTTGAGCGCATAGTTACATATTCTCAGTAATATGCTCATTCAGTTTCATTCTTATTTCTTCCTGAAGGTTCACTCCTTATTGAAGTTTATCCTTGAGAGTTTCTAAGGAGGTCTTCTATTGAGTCGCTTTCTCACGCTCAGTTTCGACTAGCTTTTGAGCTTCTTGCAGTTGATTAGATAATTCTTTTATTCGCTCAGAATTTTGTGTAGAAATAGCCATAAAAGTTTACTGTTTCAGCAACTCATTTTCCTTTTCTAAATCATGCAGTTATTGAGAGACGCTTGTACTAATTGCCTAATGCCGAAAAAATAAGCGGTGATACCTTGGTCTGCTCATATGAAAATTCATTTGCCAACTCTAGGGGTGTGAGTTTATTAAGCTAGTCTTTGGCCTCTGTCCATGCATCTATTAGGTGACCTCCTAATAATATAGGAAGGGTAGAAGGAAGAAAAGATGGTGGATAAATGGAAGCTTGAGTAGAAGGTAAAGAAAAAATAATTGACGATTGGGTAAGATTCTCTGGAACAGCGGATGTAGTACTCGGGCCGGGAGACATAGGGAGGATAGGATCAAGAAAGCGACCCAGTAAAGAAGTATCCTCTTGAGGTTGGCTGAGAGTGGGAGCTGATAAAATAGGATAAAGGATAGTCAAGGTTTGTTCGAGGGACTGTTCTTGTACATCCTCCTGATGGGGGCTGATTGAGTAGAAATGATTGGCTTCTTAAGAGAAGGGGCAAGAGTTAACTTGCGCTTCTTGCGTTGTCTCTTGGGAGAAGCTGCCTTCTCTAGAGAAGAGCTCATAAGAGTCGAAGAAGGTTTTAAAGGCAACTCCCCAGACACTTCAGTTGCGCTCACCTTGACCCCACGAGCTTCAGAGGCCTCCTCAAAAGGAGGGGATACTGGTAAATGATGTGCGTAAATAGTATGATTATTTATGCATGTTTTAACGCACATTCACTTACTTTATACGTGCATATTCTTTACATAATCGTCTCTTTATTCATATGTTCATCATAAATACTCTTTTGTTCGGAGATTTGCTCTTTGTTTGGTTTTGTGTTGACAGGGATAACTTTTGAAGCAAAAACAACAATTGTCGACGCACCGAAACGAGGCAAAGAACACGGCCGTACAATCTCACACGGTCGTGTGGACAAACAGAGGCAGAATGGTGAACGACCGTGCAACTCTTGCACGGCCGTGCGGCCGAAGCAGAAGTAAATCCTTGCACGGCCGTGCAAACCCGCACGGCAGTGCCAATAGTCCCGAGGCCAAGTATCACACGGCCGTGCCAAATGGCACGGCCGTGCCAAATGGCACGGCCGTGCCAACATTCCAGTGGCGAGGAAGGTCACGGTCGTGTGAATCCACACGACCGTGTGACCTCGACAGAGACGAAGAAGGTCATGGTCGTGTGACCCCACACGTCCGTGTGACTCAACCCGAGAGTAAGCCGTGTGAGGCCGTATGGATTCCATATGGCCGTGCGACGAAGAACACGGGCTGTGCCACGCCAAAAATAGAGCTGTGCTGAATTCTGGGCAGATTGCAGATTGATCGTAATTCGGCCATAACATTATGGTTCGATGGAGTTTTAGGCTGTTCTTTATACCAAAACGTAGCTAACTTCAAGATCTACAAATTTGCTTCAGATCCAACAGAGTGAAAGAATTGTTTTCTTGTGCTAAATGGTACGACCGTGCCTCCCAACCGCGGGTTCAACTGGACCTCCACCCAGACTGCAGACCAAACATCGATCCGCCATAACTTTAGCTCGGTTTGAGCCAGGGCTCGATCAAAGTATCATATTGAAGATAATTTCAAGGGATACAACTTTGGTTCAGGGTGAATCACGTGAAAACCTGGTTTAATGGGTGAAAAACCAGGTTTACCAGACGCCTATAATCCTTGTTTTCCTGGGTAGCGTGGAGGAGGTATAAAAGGGTCAAGAACCCTATTCTTTGATCATCTTTGGTTCGGGGACTTCGTCCCTCTCCTGGGAAAAGGGTTTTCTTCTTCGGGGGAAACCCTAGAGCTTCATCCACCGCCGTCTCTCAACGTTCCGTCCATCTCCAGAGCAAGGGGGCATCTCCAAGACATCGGAAACCTCGGCAAGCATCGGTTCTTCCCTTCCTTCTCATATCAAGGACTGTAAGTATGTTCTTCTTTATGTTTTGGGGTTCTTCTTCCCCCACAAAGGAGTAGACATCCTGTTCTAGGATTAGGAAGTATTTGTAATATGATGGAGATGTAGAACTATGCAGATTTTCCTTGTTTCTATTCAATGACCTGCTGATGCCTTGTTCGTGCTTAATGAGTTGCGTGTGTGCCATGTTTACGTTTCTATGCTTTGATTGCTTGATGTGGAGGATTGTTGATCCCGCAAAGGGGATATCTTAGAGCATATTGACCAAGGTACCCTAAAGACAGGGGTAACCCTTTCCGGGCGCCTAAGACGTTCCCTCAAAAGGAGAAACAATCCCTTAGGAACTGCTGCTCTCGTAAAGAGAGTGCTCTAGATCGTATACCCAAGGAGCCCTAGTGACAAGGGTAACCCGTTCATGGACGTCTAGGACATTCTCTTGAAAGGAGAGGCAATTCCTCCATAAGGAGGTAGGTAACCCTTATCCTTATTGTTATTTACTAGATGTGTATCCTAGTGATCTACCGAGGCGCCCTCGTGATAGGGGGGGTTAACCGTTACAGGATTTCACAAGAATTGTTTCTATTCGATACTTAGGGATATTGAACAATCTAACTTCCTACAAGAGCATGGACATAGAGGGTAGAAACTAAGCAATCTATGTAGTATCTCCTAGTATTACAATGAAACCGAAATCCTAGAATCCATCTCCTGAAGCTCATTCCACCCAAGATTAGTTCTTTCTCTTTCTCTCATCCTTCTCTTTCCCTTTTCAATCACCCTCGTTAGTTTGCAAATGCCAGAGCCAACTTTCGACCGTCTAGATAACTTACCTTGCGACATCTCTAGTGTTTAATCAACAGTCCCTGTGGATTTGATATTTTTATTACTGATGATGAAACCATACACTTGCGGTTGCTTAACAAGTTTTTGGTGCCGTTGCAGGGAACTGTTCGCATTAACATTAGTAGATTAGTAATTTAGTTAATCTAGACTTGTGAATAGCTTTGGTTTTTCCATTTTCATAATTCAAAAAAAAAATCTGCATTTTCTTTTTTATCTTAAAACTCTACATTTATTTCTTGTTATTAGTTTAAGGTTCAATTTTTCTTTTTCTTTATTTTTGCATTATCTTTCTTGCTCTTAAATCTTCATTTTTTGTTTTTTTTTCTCTCTCATAATTTTTTCTTGAATATCCATGAGTACTAACATGTTAAGCAGAGTTTCAAGAGAATTTTTTGTTGGAGCAATCCCAATGGTCCACGGGACCATGTGTTTTGGTGTTTGGGCAAAGAGTTTAAGTTAGGTTTACCCTTATTATTTGATATGTGTACTTGAGTTATGCTGGACTGCAGGTGACACATGTGACTCAGGTTGATGGCTCCGGGTCCAGTGAAGGGTGGAGCATCCGAGGGACCGTGGACAAGGCAGCAAGGACAAGGGCCGATGGAAGCGACTTCGAGGCATACGCGAAGGATGGCATTGGGGACGAGCCGTGGGCTTGGATGCATCCGAGGGACGAGAGCCAAAGGAAGTAGGCTTGAAGGCAAGTGGTCAAAGCTGCAAAGAAGAGTCAAGTGAGTCGTGAGGGTCAGAGTGCTGAGAGAAATGTACTCGGGATGGAAACCCTAAGTTTAGGGTTGTACCAGTCGACTGGCATTAGGACCAGTTGACTGATGGTGAGCACAGAGAGCTTTTATGCCCAAAATGGCTGGGACCAGTCGACTGGTCCAGGGACCAATCGACTGATAGATAGCCGTTGAAGTGCCGTTGGGCTGGCACCAGTCGACTGGTGCAAGGACCAGTCGACTGGTAACGGGCAAATCAGGTTACTGATTTCTTCCAAGCTCTATAAGAAGGAGCTTGGGATGGCCGACCAAGTTGACGAAATTAGACTTGGTTAAAGCCTAATTAGTAGTCACCAATGTGCTCAAGGTCTCTTGTGTCCAAGTGTTTTTGGTGAGTGTTGCGGTGAGGTTTCTCCACCCACAAGGAGTTGCTTGAGTAGCCGGAGTTTGTTGGAGGCTAATCCACCGAAGGATCAGGATCGTCTACCTTACAGACAGCCGTGGAGTAGGAGCATCATCTCTGAACCACGTTACATCGACATGTATTGGTTTGCTTGTTCTTTTCTTAGTCATTAGCTTTTGTATTCGTAATTAGTATTTGTATTTCCGCTTGCGCACTAACGAATATGTAGGAAGCGAGTAATTGGGGGCACCGTCCATTCAACCTCCCTTCTAGCCGACCGCAAGATCCTCCTACAAGTCCGTCGGACTAACCGCTGAGGAAGCAAAGATGACCGGCTTGATAGATCCGCCAATGTTCGAAGGAGGAAGCTTATGGGGCATCACCTTTTGGATGGTGAAGATGAAGAACTTCTTCGAGATGGATTGGGACATAATGATGGTGGTGGAAGAGCCATTTGAAGTCCCTAAAGACAAGAAAGGGAAGAAGCTCTGACCACGACATTGGACGGAGGAGCAAACCACACGATCGGAGGCAAATTCAAAGGTAATATCAATATTGATTGAAATTTTGCCTTCTAACGTGATAAGTCGTGTAGGTGAATACAAGAACGCCCACGAGTTGTGGAGCAAGGTAAAGAAAGTTCTAGGAGAAGAACTTTTGCCTACACATGATGAGATAGAGCCCAAGGAGATGGGCTTAGTAGCTCAAGAAGAGGAGGAGGAGCAACCGGAAGTTGAGTCATGCTCAACATCCGAGGAGGAGAAGGAGGATGATGTAGCATCTAAATCCTCAAAGGGTGAAGAAAAATACAAGACAAGTGAGGAAGAAGAAGAAGTCTTGAAAGTAAACCTAGTGAGCACCTCCACCGAAGTAAAGTCAAAGGACCACATAATATGCTTCGGGTGCAATGAGAAGGGACACTACAAGAGTAGATGTCCATTGGGTAAGAAAGAGGTAACTCCTAAACTCAATTCAATTCATTTTGAATCTAATTTGAGTTGTAGGAAGAAGAAAGAGAAGAAGCACATTAGATGCTTCACATGTGGAGAAATGGGTCATTACCACACCAAATGCCCAAAGAAGAAAGAAATCAAGAAGTTGGAGCATTTGAAGAAATGGGAGAAAGAGAAGAAAAAGAAGAAGAGATCAAGTCAAGGGGGAGCTTCAAGGGTAAGGGAGGTATACCCTAATTTGAAATGCAATTCAAATTTTCATTCCTCCTTGCATGCTAGGAAAAATAATGTTAATCATTATATGCCAATGAAAAATTTTGGTTTTAGATATCTTGATAGAAATAGGGTAAATGTCGAACAACCCTAGGAGACCTATGCATGATAGACCTAGGCAAGTTAAATTCTCATTACCTAAGGAGAAGAAGGTAATAGAGAACCAAGGCATTAATCCCAAGAAGGGGAGGCACATGCCTAGAAAGGGTAGGTCTAGGAATGTCCAAGGTGGACATGTTGACTCTAGGGTTAGGAACCTAGAAAGGGAAAATCAAGCTTTGAAGTCAAAGCTTGATAATTTGGAGAAATTCCTTAAGAGATTCACTATTGGATCTAAGGGATTAAATATGGTGTTGGGTAGTCAAAGACCCAATAATGATAGATCGGGTTTGGGATATCGATCTAGCACCTCAAAGGCCAAAGAGAGATCATATGCTAGGGTGGTAAATGATCATGGCAAGGGAGGATCATCCAAGGCTAAGGGAAAGTCTTATGCTAGGGTTGCATATGACTATAGCAAGGATGATGTGTCCAAGGTAAAGAAGATAAGGAAATCTTCTAAGAGACATCATTGTGGTTTAGCCACAATAGATGAGTCACCTAAGGAAGTGGCTAAGGTTAAGAGCTCTAAGGGGAGCTCAAAGAGTCATGTTGGGACCCATGGCAAATGGATCTCAAGCGAGTTTTACTTGGGAGTCTAGAGGAGCCATGGAGTGTGCCAAATGGTTTGGAGACAGACTTGAGTCTCAAACCTTGAGAATTGGCACACATGTGTTATGTTTCATGCAAAGAAATATGACATTTGGGGTCATATAGCATGATAATTTATTTTGGATGTATAGATGTCATATAAACCAATGCTAGGGATGCATTATGGGTTGGTATGGGTAAATACATCAAGAGGAAGCCAAAACTAGGACTTTAGGTCAAGGTTCAATTGAACCATTTAGCTAGTTTTAGATTTTGTGTCAATCTTGGGATTGGTGATAGATACATTTTGTAATGTATTTTTCCCAAGTAGACAAGGGTACAATAGACCTCTCCACAAAATTTGGGGATTTTTGAAGATCTAGGGAATTTTTGGCGTATTTCTGAAGTTGGCCTGAAAAGGCTAATTTTTTTCAGAAATAGGGTACCAGTCGACTGGTACAGATACCAGTCGACTGGTAACAATGGTTTTGAGTACAGAATGTCTCTGTAAGCTCATTTTTATGAGGGAAGTCGACTGGGGCAGTCGACTGATACCAGCCTGCTATTGTTTTTCAGTGCTGTTCTTGACCGTGTCAACTCGTTTAAATGTATGGGATCCATGGGGGATAAATACATGAGTTTGGGTCAGTTTGGATGATAAGTTTTCAACAATTGGGATATTGTTGGAGAGCTTTTTGGATGTTAGGCAAAGGGGGAGAAGTAAGGTTTAGTTGGGAAAACCTCAAATGCCTTTACGTAGGGGGAGCCTTGTGATAGGTTCTTAAAAATCCCTGTGGGAAAATCCTAGCTCATTGGGGAGCTTAGGTGTAGGGGGAGCCTTGGGATAGGTTCTAATGCATGTTGCATTTTGTTTCGACGGTGTAAGTCCAAGTGTGTAGCCTTGGCAACGTAAGTCCATTCGGCGGTGTAAGTCCAAGTGTGTAGCCTTGGCAATGTAAGTCCATTCGGCGGTATAAGTCTAAGTGTGTAACCTTGGCATCGTAAGTCCATTGTTTCTTTTTAGCATGTTTATTTGCTATATGTTTTCCCTAACTTAAATGTATTGCCAAACACCAAAAAGGGGGAGATTGTTGGAGCAATCCCAATGGTCCGCGGGACCATATGTTTTGGTGTTTGGGCAAAGGTTTAAGTTAGGTTTACCCACGTTATTTGATATGTGTACTTGAGTTGTGCAGGACTGCAGGTGACACATGTGACTCAGGTTGACGGCTTCGGGTCTGATGAAGGGTGGAGCATCCGAGGGACCGTGGACAAGGCAGCAAGGACAAGGGCCGATGGAAGCGACTTCGAGGCATACGCGAAGGATGGCATTGGCGACGAGCCGCGGGCTTGGATGCATCCGAGGGACGAGAGCCAAAGGAAGTAGGCTTGAAGGCAAGTGGTCAAAGCTGCAAAGAAGAGTCAAGTGAGTCGTGAGGGTCAGAGTGTAGGTGCAGCGGAGACCGGCAAGAGGGGGGTGAATTGCTGAAAACAAAAAATAGAAATACCCTCCTCGGATTTCAACTTAGAAATAAATGCAGCAATAAAATAATAGCAACTAAATTAAGGAAACAGAAAAAGAAACAGAAACAGAATTTAACCTGGTTACAACCAAGGAGGTTGTTAATCCAGGGCGATGAAAAGCTCTACTAGTAGAATCTCCTTTACTGTAGGCGGAGAAGCCTTTTTTACACTTAGAACGCTCACTTAGTTGCTAGGAATTGATTACAAGTTGGATGCTTGAGTTGTTGTTTCTTTCCTAGCTCCAGGGGCCTTTATATAGGTCTTGGAAATCTTATCCCGAGAGTCCAAGGCGCCTCCAACTGGGTTCAAGGCGCCTCCAGCTTAGTCAGCGGATAAAACTTAATCCACTGCGCAAACAGTCAACTTTGACTGTTCAAGGCGCCTTGAACAAGCCTTGAAGGCGCCTTCAAGTTGAAGGCGCCTTGAGCTGGATTTTCCAGCACAGCTCCTTTTTCCAGCTCCTTTGCGTGGGCTTCCGATGCTCCAATCTTTTGGGTGATTTCGGCCAACCGGAATAGGGTTCACCCGAACCCAATTCCCGGCCTTCTCCTCGAGCAGCCTTCCGTCCCGGCTTAACGTCCCTCGAACGCCGCACACGCTCTTCACGCCCACCGGAGTACTCTTCCGCAGCTCTCTCGTCCTTCGGACGCATCGAGCCCGTCGGCTCCCTTCCCGTGCCGTCCTTCTCGCTAGTTGCGTCTTCCGCTCGACTTCCTGTGCTCCTAAGCTCCTGCATACTCAAACATAGGGATCAAACACAGCAGGACCTAACCAACTTGGTTGATCACATCAAAACTACCACGGGATCCAACAATCTCCCCCTTTTTGATGTGCATCAACCCAAGTTCAAGTTAGGGTTAAAATAGACATAAATAGTAATTTTAAAGGAAATTACTAAACTAACATAATTAAGCATGAATTTGCAATAAATAAATTGCAACACAGTTAGAAAAAATATTAAATTTCCGTACTCCCCCTAAACTTGTACCTTTCTCTCTCCTTTTGATCATAGTAAAAATGGGGTACAAATAAGAGAATATTAACCAAATTATTAAGTTAGAAAAAATTCTGAGCAAAAATGAATTTTTTAGAAAACATTTCTAAGTTAAATTGATTTTTTTTTAAAAAAAAAAAATTTCTAAGCAAAAATGAAATTTTAGAATTTACAAAAAAAATTCTAAGTTTAAACTGAATTTTCAAAAAAAATTTCTAAGTCAATTAACAAACAAAAAAAATCCTAAGTAAACTTTTTTGAATGTTCCCAAAAATATTTCTAAGTCAAATGAAGTTATTTAGAATTTCTCCAGGAGAAAAAATTTCTAAGTTAGAATTTTCAAGAATAGTTTCTAAATAAAAAAAATATTTGATAAACTTTCAAAGCATTATTTAATTCTTGTTTTTAATGCTTTTTTCAGAAAGTTAACTAAACATTTTCTTTCAATATTTTAGCTTCCAGGTCGTGGCGAGGCACTAGGCCTTCTTGGTTATTGGAGCAACAACCACTTCCTTAGACAAAGCTTCCATAAAGAATTTCAATGTTTAATTTTCTCTCTTAAAGCTTTTTTAAAAAAAATTAATTTAGCACAGATTTTGGAACCCAATAAAGGTTCCTTCCTACAGGATTAGTCAAAAACTTAGGGGGTATATAATCCTTAGGAATTTTCCTAAGTTGACCCTGATGCTTCCTTACATACCTATTTAATTTTTCATAAATTCTAAGTTTTGATTTTGGAAAAATATTTATCTTTAAGCATGCATCAGTTTTTAATTTTTCAATTTCAAATTTTAAATTTTCATTTTCTGATTTCAAATTCCCATTTTCTTTTACTAATTTATCTAATTCTCTAGAAAGAGCTTTAATAAATCTAAACGATTGATTATGGGTTAGTTTGCGTACCTTACTTACCTGATCTGGTGACGCTCCCCCTTCACTGCTGCTTTCTTCTGACGTTCCTTCCCCTTCGTCGATGCTCATCTCTGAGCTGGACGTTTCTTCTAGCTGATGGCTGGCCATCAGTGCTAGTCGGGAGAATTCTTCGACTTCTAATTCGGAGGATGACGAATCATCCCACGTGGCCTTCATATTCTTGTGCTTGGAGGGTTCTGGTTTCTTGTATTTTGACTTTTCTTTTTTTCTCTCCTTTCTCTTTAGCTTTGGGCAGTCATCTTTGATGTGCCCCTCTTCGTTGCAGTTGTAGCAACGAACCGTCCTCCTCTTTCGATGATGCCTCTGTGATTTAAATTTATTAGTACTGAAAAACTTATTGAAGCGTCTTACCAGTAGTGCCGCTTTGGATTCGTCGACTGAGGCTTCGGAGTCAGAACTGTTCATCTTTGCCTTTAAGGCAATATTCTGACTTGTCTTCTCTGCTCCGATGGCTTCTGAAACTCGAGACTCGTGAAGTTCAAAAGTGGAAAATAATTGTTCTAACGTACTTATCTCGAGGTCCTTAGAGATGTAATACGCATCTACTAAGGAAGCCCACTCTAGAGTTCTCGGGAAGGCATTGAGCGCGTATCGGATAGAATCCCGGTTGGTTACCTCTTCTCCAAGGTTCGTTAGTTGCGTTATCAGCTCCTTGATTCTCGCTTGGAGTTGCGCTACCTTCTCGCCTTGGTTCATCCGGAGGTTCGTTAACTAGTTCAGGAGGATGTCGCGCTTCGCTAGCTTCACTTTGGAAGTACCTTCGTGAAGCTCCAGGAATTTTTCCCAGAGATCTTTCGCGGAGTCGTAGCTTCCGATTCGATTTATCTCCTGCGGCGGTAGAACGCTGAGTAGATGGAACTCAGCCTTTCCGTTGGCGACGAAATCTGCTTGCTCCTTTTTCTTCCAAGTATTTTCCTCCTTATCTTTCGGAACTGCATAGCCATATTTCATTATTAACAGAATGTCAAATTCGGTTTTAAAAAATACCTCCATTTTGCGCTTCCATGTGGCGAAGTCTCCGTCGAACTTCGGGGGATGGATGTTTGCTCCGGCCATCGTCTTGATCATAGTGCTTCAGTTGGCGGTTAGTCCTTCTGAGGCGATCAGGCTCTGATACCACTTGTAGGTGCAGCGGAGACCGGCAAGAGGGGGTGAATTGCTGAAAACAAAAAATAGAAATACCCTCCTCGGATTTCAACTTAGAAATAAATGCAGCAATAAAATAATAGCAACTAAATTAAGGAAACAGAAAAAGAAATAGAAACAGAATTTAACCTGGTTATAATCAAGGAGGTTGTTAATCCAGGGCGATGAAAATCTCTACTAGCATAATCTCCTTTACTATAGGCGGAGAAGCCTTTTTTACACTTAGAACGCTCACTTAGTTGCTAGGAATTGATTACAAGTTGGATGCTTGAGTTGTTGTTTCTTTCCTAACTCCAGGGGCCTTTATATAGGTATTAGAAATCTTATCCCGAGAGTCCAAGATGCCTCCAACTGGGTTCAAGGCGCCTCCAGCTCGGTCAGCGGATAAAACTTTATCCGCTGCACAAACGGTCAACTTTGACTGTTCAAGGCGCCTTGAACAAACCTTGAAGGCGCCTTCAAGTTGAAGGCGCCTTCAAGACTGCTGAAGGCGCCTTGATCTGGATTTTCCAGCACAGCTCCTTTTTCCAGCTCCTTTGCGTGGGCTTCCAATGCTCCAATCTTTTGGGTGATTTCGGCCAATCGGAATAGGGCTCACCCGAACCCAATTCCCGGCCTTCTTCTCGAGCAGCCTTCCGTCCCGGCTTAACATCCCTCGAATGCCGCGCACGCTCTTCACGGCCGCCGGAGTACTCTTCCGCAGCTCTCTCGTCCTTCGGACGCACCGAGCCCGTCGGCTCCCTTCCCGTGCCGTCCTTCTCGCTAGCTGCGTCTTCCGCTCGACTTCCTGTGCTCCTAAGCTCCTGCACACTCAGACACAGGGATCAAACATAGCAGGACCTAACCAACTTGGTTGATCACATCAAAACTACCACGGGGTCCAACACAGAGTGCTGAGAGAAATGTACTCGGGATGGGAACCCTAAGTTTAGGGTTGAACCAGTCGATTGGCATTAGGACTAGTCGACTGATGGTGAGCACAGAGAGCTTCTGTGCCCAAAACGGCTGGGACCAGTCGACTGGTCCAGGGACCAGTCGACTGATAGATAGCTTTTGGAGTGTCGTTGGGCTGGCACCAATCGACTGGTGTAAGGACTAGTCGACTGGTAACGGGAAAATCAGGTTACTGATTTTTTCCAAGCTCTATAAGAAGGAGCTTGGGATGGTCGGCCAAGTTGACGAAATTAGACTTGGTTAAAGCCTAATTAGTAGTCACCAAAGTGCTCAAGGTCTCTTGTGTCCAAGTGTTTTTGGTGAGTGTTGTGGTGAGGTTTCTCCACCCACAAGGAGTTGTTTGAGTAGCCGGAGTTTGTCGGGGGCTAATCCACCGATGGATCAGGATCGTCCAACTTACGGACAAGTGTGGAGTAGGAGCATCATCTCCGAACCACATTATATCGACGTGTATTGGTTTGCTTGTTCTTTTCTTAGTCATTAGCTTTTGTATTCGTAATTAGTATTTGTATTTCTGCTTGCGCACTAACGAATATGTAGGAAGCGAGTAATTGGGGGTGCCGTCCATTCAACCCCCTTCTAGCCGGCCGCAAGATCGTCCTACATTTTTCACACCCATGAGCGCAAGATCTTCCATTGATGAATATTATGATTCAGAAGATGATCAATTTGAGTTCCTTTATGGAGTGTGTGGTAGCACATCTCATCCAGCTGCTATTTGCCATTTTTTCCAAAAGACTGCTATAACTCCGGAACTTCAGTGTTTGGGTCAACCTCAGCATCAAGATACCTATGAGCAAGCTCCTAATACTTATGACTATGACTGGGAAGATCATCAAATTCAGAACCTTTAACCCCAGCTAATTCCAGAGCAGAGTGAGCGTCACTATTCCAGCAGGAGATCTCTGACCCACCTCAACATGACAATCAATTTAGGATGGACCATCAAAATTTGGACTACAATTGCATACAAAATGTTGAGCATATCTCTCAAGTAAATCAGAGTCAGTCAGAGTGTCAGGATGAGTCATCATCAGATGGACCACATTATTCACTACCAGATGAGCCGACTGACTGGGAGGACTCCCAAGACTCAAATACTCCTACTCCTAGTCAAATAAAGACCACAACACAAAATTCTTAAGAGATAATGGTACAACGGGGGATCCTAGCTTTACGACTAGTACTACAAATTTCTAATAAAGCTGTTAATCCTTCTACTGATGATATTAGTGTTAGTAGACTCTTCCGCACTTATGATGATGATGTGGTGGATAAAAGTGTAGGGGCATGTACTATGGAAGAAATGTCCTAGGGATCACCTCTCTTGGTCGCACAACCAATTGACACTATGGAAGTTGAAAGAATGGAATTGGTTGATGATAAATGTGCAGGGACTTGTGCAATGGAAGCAAAGCCCCAAGAATCACCATTTTCAGGAGCACCACTACTTGAGTCAGAGCTAGAACCAGTGCTTAATTCTGAAGAAGTCACATCCACATGTTTAGAACTTTCAGGTATATCTCAACAATGCAAGGTTAGTATTTCTAGCGATCCTTTGGAAAACTTTATAGAGGTACCTATAATTGATTTTTTTGGAAGTGATTCAATTTTTGATACATACTCAGTTCATCTTAATAAGGTTCTAGTTCTATCTAATATAGCATGCTTGGGAGAGGTATGCTTTTCTTTTGGGTGTGCAGATTTTCATGTAGCCTGTAATTGGAAGCTTGATCTGAACCGTCTTCGACCACCTGAAAGAACTTTAAAGAAGACGAAGATGGAGAGGGTGATTTTTCACTCTTTAATGAAAGATCCTTCCATAATAAGAGCCCTTGGTAAGAGGGTGATAAAATATCTTACCCCTCCAAGAGCGAGATTTCGATGAATCTAATGAGGTGGTCGAGCTAATGACCTTAAACAAACGCTTCTTGGGAGGCAACCCAAGTTCATTTTTCTTGTTTTCTTTTTAGTTTCTTTTTACTTCATTGATAATAAATCATACCTTATACTTAATTTTTCTTTCCTATCTTATTTTTGTAGAATTCAAAGTTGTGGAGGAATGTGGGCATTGGATAGAGGAGTATTTTTAAAACATGAATGTCAACCATTTGGAGCCCATCACTTGGTAACTTCTCTAAACTTCATAAATCTCCTTCACATTGTTTTTAGTTTTCATTGGGACAGTGAAAAGTTTAAGTCTAGGGGGATGCATTAGATGCATTTAATTTAGTTCAGTTTTTGCTTATTTCTTTTTACTTAGTAGTTGCATCCTACATCATATTGTGATTGTTTGTTCCTTAATGCAAAATACTAGCACGTCTACTCTAGATTTTATGTGGTTTATGTGTTACTTATGGTGCTAGCATGTTTAGTGATCTATCTTTTTCTATCTTTGACAGCATGAAGTGAGCAATGTTTTTACTATAAGAGTTTAAGTATTGACCTTGTTTTAGGATCTCTATACACTATGCCTATTTTTGATGGTTGATAACTCTAAAATAGTCATGATTCATAGAATTGGACTAGTACTTGTGCTTCTATGGTGACCTCTCAACTACATTTTGGTTACTGGATAAACTCAGATCATGTAAGCTCATTTGGAAAAAAATTAATCCAAAAAAAAATGAAAGTTTGTTCAAGTTTAGTACTTTGCAAACATTCAAAAAAAAAAAATGAATGGAAAAAAAATAAGGGATAAAAAAATTGTTGTTGTGAGTGGAAACTAGCAATTCACCCCTTTGAGACCGAGTTAGGTTACTGGGGAAATGAATGCTATGTTTCTCTTGATACTGAGTATTCCTTTGAGACCTTGTGTAGACGATGCATAGCATTTTTGAGGGGAACGAACCTTGTGTGTGACATTTAAGTGCCTATCACCGGAAGCATAAGGAACATAATTTTATGACAACTTGACTAGACTTAGGGATTGAAACTTGATAAATTTAGGCCACTTTCGCACTGAGCACGGAGGACTACTACTTAGGTCATACTTAAACTACTTTTGTATCTTGCTCACCAATGAAATCATTTGATAGAATTAAATTGACTTGCTAGAGATTATGATGCACTATCTAACCACATGAATCTAGATTGCGGGTTTTGCTTGAGGACAAGCAAAGGTTCATGTTTGGGGGTGTGATGTGCGTAAATAGTATGATCATTTATGCATGTTTTAACGCACATTCATTTACTTTATGTGTGCATATTGTTTACAGAATCATCTCTTTATTCATATGTTCATCATAAATACTCTTTTGTTCAGAGATCTGCTCTTTGTTTGGTTTTGTGTTGACAGGGATAACTTTTGGAGCAAAAACAACAATTGTCGACGCATCGGAACGAGGCAGAGAACACGACCGTGCAACCTCGCACGACCGTGTGGACAAACAGAGGCAGATTGGTGCACGACCGTGCGGTCGAAGCAGAAGAAAATCCTTGTATGGCTGTGCAAACCCGCACGGCCGTGCCAATCGTCTCGAGGCCAAGCAGCACACGGCCGTGCCAACATTCCAATGGCGAGGAAGGTCACGACCGTGTGAATCCACACGGCCGTGTGACCTCGGCAGAGACGAAGAAGGCCACGGCCGTGTGACCCCACATGGCCGTGTGACTCAACCCGAGAGGAAGCCGTGTGAGGCCGTGTGGATTCCACACGGCCGTGCGACGAAGGACACGGGATGTGCCACGCCAAAACAGAGCTGTGCAGAATTTTGTGCAGATTGTAGACCGATCGTAATTCGGCCATAACTTTGTACTCCATTGGAGTTTCAGGCTGTTCTTTATACCGAAATGTAGCTAACTTCAAGATCTACAATTTTGATTCAGATCCACCAGAGAGAAAGAATGGTTTCCCCATGATAATTGGCACGGCCATGCCTCCCAACCGCGGGTTTAACTGGACCTCCGCCCAGACTGCAGACCAAACTTCGAATCACCATAACTATCGGCTTGGTTTGAGAAAGGGCTCGATCCAAGTATCATATTGAAGATAATTTCAAGGGATACAACTTTGGTTCAGGGTGAATCACAAGAAAACCTGGTTTACCGGACGCCTGTAATCCTGGTTTTCCTGGGCAGCGTGGAGGAGGTATAAAAGGGTCAAGAACCCTATTCTTTGATCATCTTTGGTTCGGGGACTTCGTACCTCTCCTGGGGAAAGGGGTTTGTCCTTAGGGGGAACCCCTAGAGCTTCATCCACCACTGTCCCTCGACGTTCCATCCATCTCCAGAGCAAGGGGGCAACTCCAAGACATCGGAAACCTCGGCAAGCATTGGTTCTTCCCTTCCTTCTCATATCAAGGGTTGTAAGTATGTTCTTCTTCATATTTTGGGGTTCTTCTTCCCCCACAATGGAGTAGACATCCTATTCTAGGATTATGAAGTATTTGTAATATGATGGAGATGTAGAACTATGTAGATTTGCCTTGTTTCTATTCAATGACCTGTTGATGCCTTTTTCGTGCTTGATGAGTTGCGTGTGTGCCATGTTTACGTTTCTATGCTTTGATTGCTTGATGTGGAGGATTATTGATCCCGCAAAGGGAATACCTTAGAGCGTATTGACCAAGGTACCCTAGTGACAGGGGTAACCCTTTCCGGACGCCTAAGACGTTCTCTCAAAAGGAGAAACAATCCCTTAGGAACTGCTGCTCTCGTAAAGAGAGTGCTCTAAATCGTATACCCAAGGAGCCGTAGTGACAAGGGTAACCCATTCACGGACGTCTAGGACATTCTCTTGAAGGAGAGGAAATTCCTCCATAAGGAGGTAGGTAACCCTTATCCTTATTGTTATTTACTAGATGTGTATCCCAGTGATCTACCGAGGCGCCCTTATGATAAGGGGGGGGGGTTAACCGTTACATGATTTCACAAGGATTGTTTCTATTCGATACTTAGGGATATTGAACAATCTAACTTCCTACAAGAACATGGACATAGAGGGTAGAAACTAAGCAATCTATGTAGTATCTCCTAGTATTACAATGAAACCGAAATCCTAGAATCCATCTCCCGAAGCTCATTCCACCCAAGATTAGTTCTTTCTCTTTCTCTCATCCTTCTCTTTCCCTTTTCAATCACCCTCGTTAGTTTGCAAACGCCAGAGCCAGCTTTCTACCGTCTAGATAACTTACCTTGCGACATCTCTAGTGTTTAATCAACAGTCCCTGTGGATTCGATATTTTTATTACTGACGACGAAACCGTACACTTGCGGTTGCGTAACAGTAAACCCCACTTGGCCAATAATTTCTTTTCCTTGGCACATAGCTTAGCCTTTTTTAGATCGATTGATTCATCGATCAAGGATAATAGAATAGAATCCACTGCATAAAATAAAAGATACCTTAGTTAGAAAAAGTGTAAGCATCAAAGTTAGCAAAGCTTACCAAAGGGACATGGTAGTTTCTTTTGAATGTGGCTTAAACCGAAAAGATATAAGAAGCCCTCTTGTAACCATTCCTGAATTCTAAAATGTAGATGGCTTAATTTGGGGAGATAAGTAGTAAAGACAAGACCAGGAAGAGGAGAAAAGAATGTGCTAAGCAGCAGGCCAAGTGATAGAATTAGGTATTTCTATAAAGAAGAAATGGGATTTGTAACCCTTATTCGAAGATGACATGTGTTCGGATAAGTCTACTTTCGGTTGGAACTGGAATAAAAATCCTAAATTCTAATTTTTTTAGGATAAGAAAGTAGTAGGAATTCCAAATAGGTGAAACAGCATGAATATCCCACACATATAACGGAATGGATTCGGCATAAATTGTTATAGTGGGATGCAGATCAAATACTAACTTACTTATGATAAAAATAGGTGAACGAGAAAACGTAACTCAACCACTAACTAATCGGAGAAGAAAGTCACATGATTATCAAGAGGAAGATGAGGACGCTCATCCAAGGAAGGAAGATAAATGCGGTAATTGGGAGGAATTTCATATCTAGAATAGAAATAGGCCCTATCAGAGGCATCAAACTTTGAAGAGTTAAGAGTATACCAGGGAACGAATGATTCCTGAGCCATGGTAGAATGAAAAGAAGACAAAAGATCAGCGACTTACTGGGCATAAGGTTAAGAGTAGAAGAAAGCCAAGGGGAAAAGAGATTGCCAGAAGGAGAGATTGAAGAAGATGAAAGACAAAGTGCGGAGAATGCATAAGGTCTAGGGTTTTATAAGGAGGAATTTAGTTGCCACCGTTAGATTAAAATGGCTCACATAATGTTGATCATTGATTTACAAAGTCGAATGTGACATTATGTCATACAAAACAGTAGATGTCAATAAACGTCGTAAAGAATGAGTATCGGGGACACGTGGCATTTACCCATAAATGGACATTTATGAGGGACGCGACAGTTGACACATTTTGTAGTCAAAAATGCCTTTTCAGGTGTCCTCTATACTAGCTTTAGCATTAAGCGGATAGCTTTTTGAAAAGATCATCAAGTGCCTAGAAGCACGATCAAAAACATAAAACTTGAAAATCACTAAGTATATAAGGGGAACGAGAGAGACTAAAACTCGAGTCCAGTCAGTCAACTACGCCTCCTTCGACTAGACTTGAAGAGGAGACAAGTGATACGAGTCATAACGAGCGGATCCAGAAGATGACATAGTAGTCAAAGTCAAGATGATGTGGTGGTCAAAGATAAAATGGATGAACATTTCATACCTAGTTCTGTTGATCGTCCAGCCTCAAAATTCACATATCTTGCCCGTGCGACTCTACAACAGAACGTCCTAACAAGGACAACTGGGTGTGAACTTGGTTGAATATAATGATTTTAGGGTTTTACTATGAAAATAAAAAGGTAGGGTGTTCGGTTAGTTAATGGCCAGCCGAAGTTATGGAAAGCAAAGTCGGGCAAAGGGCTGGCCGAGCAAAGCCTGGGTGGGCCCAGAGATATTTAACCTTATATATATCTCTTAATATACCATCGGTCAGATAGAGGGCGAACGAACATAAAAATTCTCTATGAACACTCGGCCAAGAAAAGCCCAGGCAGGCCCAGAGATACTTAACCTTATATATATCTTTTAATATATAGTCGGTCGGATAGAGGCTGAACAAATCTTAAAGTTCTCTGTGAACAACCGATCGGGAAAAGCTCGAGTGGGTCCCGAGATACTTAACCTTATATATAATTCTTAATGTACAATTGGTTGGGTAAAGCCTAGACGGACTTAGAGATACAAGGTCTTGTAAAACTCTTAATTTAAAATTGGCTCGACGAAGACCGGTCAAACACAAGGCTTCCCTTATATGCCCAACTGGGTAAAGACCGAGTTGGCTTAAAGATACTAATTCTTAGGAAACTCAGCATATCCGCTTGGTCAGTTACATGTAGACCATATTTTAATTACTTAATGTCATCTTATCTCTAAAATAAAGCTCTAACATGCATAATCTACGATGTGATTTCTTGAATGAAGCTTTGGCATACTGTAGGCACTATATTAAAATAGATCCTTGTAGTATTTAACATATGACATGGAAAATTGATACAATGACAAGTAATACGGCCAACCTTACGAACTGACCGAGATATATTCAGGAGATAAACAACTGACAACATTTTAACAACCTGGCATAGTCGTTTGAGGAATATTCCTTTGGAAACTCCTTCGGATGTCTATCTGGTTTCTCATTGATGATTCATCTATAATGACATCTCCCTCCAATGACTTCAGAAAATTTTTTAGTTATAAACGATAAGAAAGGTACATCTATGGGTACAAAAAAGATTCCTTGGGATCTCTTCAGAGAACTACCTAACAAACTCTAACACATGATGCCACCTCATAGTCACGGAGATCGTGAGAGGTGGTATAAAAAAAGGTGGTCTTCTCTGTTGATGAGGTACATAATTTTTACATCTGAAACTTTCATTGGCGCATTTACTACAATTCTTCTGCTTCCACTTGTAAGGAAACTGTACTAACTTGAGCATCGAAGGGCCTTGCCAGGGACCCCTTTCCTGGTCTTTGGTCACTAACATTTCGTTAGATCGGCTGATTATGCATAGGATTGTTGAGGAGCTTCATCCCAGATCGGAGCGTCAATTATTTGACAACAAACTATCCACCTGAGCCATCGCGCCATCTCCTTAGCCTTCTGATAGGATCAGCCTAGTTTATTTCTAAAGATCCACTTGGTATCAATTATGGATTTATTTATTGGTTTAGGTATTAGTTCCTAAACTTGGTTTCTTTCAAATTTGGCTAGTTCTTCTTGCATTGCAATTATCCAATCTAGGTCAGATAAGACTTCTTCTATAGTCTTGGGTTTGATTTTAGAAACAAGAGCTATTTGACTTAGGTTTCTATAAGATAATTGAGTTTGAACTCATAAGGTTGGGTCACCCAAAATTTGATCAGGTGTGTGGTTGGATCTGACCCTAGGTGGTCTTATTTTAGGGTTAGTACTTAGTTCTTCTAATTCACTTGATTTATGTCTAATCTTATCATCTTCTATATTTTTTGTAGTTTGATTATTATTTTTATTGAATAAATTAGGTAGGTTATTTTCTTCATCAAAAATTATATTGATTGTTTCTTCAACTTTTAAGGTATTTTTGTTATAAACTCCATAAGCCCTACTAGTTGTGGAATACCCTTAAAAGATGCCAGTTGAAGAGTTAGATATAAATTTACCTAAATAATTCTTAATGTTTAATATGTGTACTTTACATCTAAAGACTTTTAGATAATTTAGATTGAGTATTTTATTGTAATATATTTCATAAGGAATTTTATTATAAAATTTATTAATTAATATTCTTTTTTGAATATAACATGTTGTATTTATTACTTCAGCCTAAAATTGGTTACTTAGCTTATATTCATTTAACATAGTTCTAGCAGCTTCTTGTAATATTCTATTTTTCTATTATACTAGTTCATTTTATTGGGGAGTTTTAGGATAGGAAATGATGTATATAGTGGCAATCCAAGAGACATTTATACCTCTTAACCTTCTTGGCCTCTTTATGGCTATTAAGGTGACATTAAAAGAAGAGAAAACACTAACTCTTCATCTTATCTAATGAATTCTTCATCTTCTCCAATGGCACTTCATCTTCTCCAATGGCACTTCATCTTCTCTAATGACTATTAGTGTTTATCTTATTGGGCTCTTGATTAGGTTGGGTCATAATAAGGTCAAAACCAATTTCAGAATTAAGGCTCAATTCCATAGAATTTTAGTCAAACTAAAATAAGTCAATCCCCAAGTCAACATGCTCTTTATGTGTGACTCAATAGGTTCTCGTAACATTAACAGTATTTCTAAATCCATTTTAGATACACAAGTAATAAGCATCATCTAGCAATGCATTATACCCAAGTGACATGAATGTCGAGATCCAACCTAATTAACCTATCTGTGTCCATTATCTCGTATAACTCAATCCTTCTATTCTCGATATCTAAATTGATCAATAAGGTATAGATCATGTTATTTTCTTATCAATCTTTATGTTTCTTGATCTCTAAGTAGATTCACATAACCAAATAAGCTCAATATCTTATATTGACTTATTTGAGCATGACCATGCATGTTCATAGCCCTACTTAATCAAGGGACCCACAGATATCACTTCTGTCATATGGAAGGGATAGATCTTATCTACATCACTCACATTCCTCCGCATAATTTATTGCATACTCAGTGATCAACTTTATAATTCACCTTATTATAGGTGATGTTTATCGATATCAAAGTACACAATTCCTTATATAGGGAACCATAGTGATTTCAGATTTAATGACTATTTATACTAATAGCCACTATGAGAATATTTATGACACTCATATAACAATTTATGAAACATTCTTATGGCAAGTCAATTCAGTACATATTTTCTAATATATACCCAAGTGTCAACTTGATATCTTGTATCTATAACTTGTGATATTGAGTTATCAGTTGATATACATATTAGTCTCAACGCATTAATATTACCCTTGTATATTAATGTTTGACGAAGTAATATTATATATATATATATATTTACAGTCTACCACTATCAATTCAACAAATTGATATGTTGTACACTAGAACCAACTATCCTGAGATATTATTATACTTATTCAACTGACAAAGATATGAAGTAAATATAATAATTATAAACATTACCTTTTACTCTCTTTATATATATATATATATATATATATATACTTATTATAGATAAGCACATGATCAACAAACAATGAATCACAAATTACTATTCATCCCCTCTAACGACACACCTAGTTCAACATCTACCTCACTGATAAACTTTAGTTCATTGGTAAACTGATGGACTTAAGTATTATGTTATTTTTGTTGATCATTTTACAAAGTATATATGGATTTATCCCTTATCTAAAAAATTGGATGTATACTCTACCTTTATTGTATTCAAAACTCTTATTGAAAATTGATTCTCGATGACTATCAAAATACACTTCACTAACAATGGAGGTGAATTCTTAGCTCTTCGCTCCTTTCTTACTACTCATAGTATTAGTCACCTTACCACTCCTCCACACACTCATGAACACAATGGATACTCTAAACGTCGTCATCATCATATTGTCAAAATTGGTCTCATTTTATTGCATAGAGCATCTATTCCACTCACTTTCTGGCCTTATGTCTTTATTGCGGTAGTCTATTTGATTAACCGCATGCCTAAGGTTGGTCTTACCCACATGTCCTCGTTTGAAAAATTGTTCACCACCATTCCTGATCTTTCTAAGGTTCGAGTTTTCGGGTGTCTATACTTTCAGTGGTTACACCCCTACTCTCACCATAAGCTTGATCTCAAGTCAACCTCTTGTGTCTTCCTTGGCTATTATCTCACCCAGAGTGCCTTCTTGTGCTATGATGTCACTCTCAAAAGAGTTTTTGTATCTCGTCATGTTAAGTTTGTGAAGCATGTTTTTCCATTTGCCATCACCTCCTCCTTGGATTCCACAGTAATAGACATTGATTCTGAGTTCTCTACTACACCAGTCCTCTCGTGGAACCCTTCGACACCAATGCCGCAACTTGCCACTAGACATAGCCACCCACAACCGACTTCTTCACCGCTATCATCGTCGCCACCGCCATCACCGCCTCTTGTTGTCGGGCCATCCACGCTGCTTAGTGGTGGCCGACCCTCTAGCCCACCACCTTTCTATCCCCCCCTCGCTTCTCAAAACCAACATCCCATGCAAACTCGCTCTAAAAATGTCATCTACAAACCTAATCCAAAGTATCTTCTTCATACTAGCCTTCCACAACCCTATGAACCCTCCTCTGTCACGCAGACGCTCAAAGATCCAAATTGGGTGTAGGCCATGCACAAAGAGTATGATGCTCTTCTCCGTAATCAGACTTGGACTGTTGTCCCGCCTTCGCCAAACCAAAATCTTGTGGGTAACAGGTGGGTGTTTCACATTAAGTGCAATTCTGATGTCTCAATTGATCGGTATAAGGCTAGGCTTGTTGCCAAGGGTTTTCATCAGCATTCTGGTGTTGACTTTCATGATACATTCATCCCTGTTATTAATCCAATAACAATGTGTATTGTTCTTAGTTTGGCTGCGAGTCGAGGGTGGTGTCTTCGCCAACATGATGTCAACAATGCATTTCTTAATGGTCACCTTGAAGAGGAGGTTTATATGGTGCAACCTTCGGGTATGCGCAGTGCTGAGTTTCTAGATCATGTGTGTCGTTTGCATTAGGCACTTTATGGCCTGAAGTAGGCTCCGTGTGCTTGGTATTTGGAGCTTCACGCTTTCTTGGTCTCTCTTGGCTTTGTCGCATCTTGAGCTGACACCTCCTTATTTGTTTATTTTCAAGATGGTACTCTTATCTATTTCCTTGTATATGTTGATGATCTCATCATTACAGGGAGTGATGCTTCTTCTGTTAACGTCATAGTATGTAAACTTCATGCAAAATTTTCGATTAAGGATCTTGGGCTCTTTCCCTCTTCTACGGTTTTGAGGTTTGCCCAACCTCAAATGGTCTTCTCTTATCTCAACAAAAGTATGTCATTGATCTTCTCTCCAAACACCACATGCTTGACTCCATGCCGGTCTCCACTCCTATTGTTGCTAGCTCTCGTCTTACTTTACATGATGGGTCTTTGTTTTTTGATGCGACTAAGTTCCGACAAGTGGTTGGGAGCTTACTATATCTCCGTATGACTTGTCCTGATATTTCCTTTGCAATCAATAAGCTCTCATAGTTTATGCATGCTCCTTCAGAGATGCATTGGGGCGCTGTGAAGCGTCTACTTCGATATCTCAATGGTACTAAAGATCTTGACATTTGTCTTCTTGCGAATACACCTCTTACTCTTCATGGTTTCTCCAATACAAACTGGGCAGGAGATCCAGATGATCGGTGTTCTTCGGGTACATTTATTATTTTTTAGGTGCTAATATGATTTCCTAAAAATCTACAAAATAGTGCACGGTTGCACGCTCTTCGACTGAGGCTGAATATCTCGCCATTACCTCTGCGACATCTAAGATATAATGGATTAAGTCACTTTTGACATACTTGCTTCTTCCGGTTACCACGCCTGTTGTTCTCTTCACTAATAATTTAGGCACCACCTATCTTTTCGCTAATTCTGTTTTTCACTCTTGGATAAAGTATCTAGTTATTAACTATCACTTTGTTCATGATCTGGAGTAGACTTTTGAACTACGAGTTACTCATATTCCTACTGAGGATCAGTTGACTGATGCACTTACCAAGTCACTTTCTCGACCTCGGTTGTTTTCTATTTGTAGCAAGATTGGTGTCGTTTTTGGGACACCATCTTGAGGGAGCATATTAGGAAATAATTATTATTAGTAAATACTTTCTTGGCCTTGGCTCCTACGATGTCACGTCCTACGTCCACTACGATGTTCGATGCAAATCCGACGTCAAGCGAGCCGTGGAAACAGCCATCTCCCTCCACGGCAAGCTTGATATAATGTTCAACAACGTCGGCATTGGAGACCCCTCCAGTAGCAGCATCCTCGACGAGGACGACATGACCGCGGTGTTCGAGCGGGTGATGGGGGTCAACGTGCTGGCAGCACTGCTGGGGACCAAGCACGCGGGGCGAGCCATGGTGGCGGCAGGGCGGGGCGGAAGCATCATAATCACGGTGAGCTTGGCATCAGTGGTCAGAGTGCTGGGTCACCGGATGTACTCGTGCTCGTAGTACGCTGTGTTGGGGCTAGCGCGGAGCACGTCAGCGGAGCTGGGCAAGAACGGGGTGCGTGTGAACTGCGTGTCACTGTCTGTGGTGGCGACACCGCTTACGGTGTTGCACTATCAAGCGAGCGAGGAGGAGCTGGAGGCATTGGGAGAGGTGATCTCGACTCTCAAGGGCGTGATGCTGAAAGCAAAAGACATAGTGGAGGCGGCGCTGTTCTTGGCCAGCGACGAGTCGAGGTTCGTGAGCGGCCACAACATTATGGTTAATGGAGCCTCTAGCGTCACCAAAATATTCTAAATTTGTATCTTCTTCTTCAATAAAGTTTACGTTTGAAAAAAAAAGATCTCTCATAAGCTCCATTGATGTTCCATGAATGATATTCTCATAGAAATTACATGCATAAAAAATGACGGAGGGGTCAATAGATAAGCCCTGTGGTAGGTCAAGATTCGGTCAATATAGGGGCCAAATGACAGTTTTCAAGAATTGGTCAACATAACTTTCACATTGCGTATCAAAAATCTTCAACCTTCCAAGCCGATCCGATTTGTTGACCCATCAATTTGCCGATCTTCCAAGTTTTCAATTTGCGACATTTACTAACATTAAAAGACATGACAGTTACAAATATATCCTTTAATGTTTCTTTAATGACCTTTAATGACTCTTTATGGAGGAGTCTCTTGAGCTTCTCCCTATAAGATAAGAGGAGGAAACTCTCTCGGAGAAGAGCTACAATCGCTATCTAAGAGACTCTATTATGCTCTCGAATTTGATTATACTATATCATCTACATTATTATATTTTATCATGATTTTCTTCGCTTTATCTCTATCTAATCATCATGCTAACTTAGGCATTGAAGTAGTCTTGTCGGCCTTCCCGATGAACCCTTTGATGTTTGTTACTCTCCGCAGGAAATCACCATGCTACAGGAATAAATCTAAGAGAAGGCCTGCTCGATGTCATCGTTCTTGATGTTGGGATGGATTTCTGCCGCCACATCATCGTGGTGAGATTTCTAGACTGGCGCTAGGGTGGATTTCTACCGCTGCATCATCGTGGTCCGATATTCACACTGAATTAAATTGATGTCGCATATGGGAATGTGAGCGAGAGATGTTGAGCAACTACTCCAATAATCTTCCCCGATCATCTAACCGAAACATATCCTCCATGTAGATCTGATATTTTCTCAAACTATGAGGTGTACAACTCATCTCCTCCTGAGATTGAAATCCTAGGGGGTTCTCCTCTCCCTCACTGATAAACCCTAGATCTTCCTCACCTTGATCCAAATCTTGTCTTGTCTTCCCCGTTCTTCAATTCCCGAAGGGATGTTATCTGGTCATGCTATTAGTTTTCATGGATGGAGATTATACTATGGCTACATTTGCATTCAATCTATAAAAATTAAAAAGAGAAAAAAGCTATCCATATTATTGAATACAAAAAGAATAATAGAAATACATAGTATAAAGCCTTATATAACTTAGTTAAGAAATTCTAAATCCTAAATAGAAAAGGAGAAAAAGACTAAATTACCCTTAAAGTTATATATATATATATAATCTAACATCCTTTTTCAAACTTACGATGCTACAACTAGAAGCATTGAGAGTTTGTCAGATAAAAAATAAAAGCGTAAAATAAAATGTGTCTTGGTAAACATATAAGCAATTTATAAATTTAAAGGAATGAAAGGCAATGTGATGGTGTCAATTTGAAGATAATGATGAGTAATGTGATAATCAATTTCAATATGTTTCGTCCGCTCATGAAAAACTGAATTGCGCACAATTTGAATAATACTCTGATTATCACAATATAACAGAGTAGGTTGATGAAGAAGGATACCCATATCTGTAAGCAACTAATGCAATCAAACTATCTCACAAGTAGTTGTGGTCAAAGCACAGTACTCAACTTCTATAGAAGATCTAGAAATAACATCTTGTTTCTTACTCTTCTAAGAAATGAGGGAATCACCAAAAAAATATAAAAGTCAGTGGTAGATTTACGATCCATAGGATCACCAGCCCAATAAGCATCTCCAGAGATGAAGTAGAAGGAAATAAAAAGCTTTCAAATTGAGTGCCCTGAATATACTTGAGAATACAAAAAATAATAGCCCAATGAACTGTAATTGGTGCAACAATAAATTGATTAACCAAATGAATAACATATACAATATCTGGACAAGTCATGGTGAGATAAACCAAGCTTCCAACAATAATTTGGTACAAACTAGAATCTGATAAAGATGAGCTATCAAATGGAGAATATCGAGCATTAGTCTCAATAGTAGTATCAACGACTCTATTATCAGTAAGACATGCACGCTCAAACAGATAAGATATATACTTTGACTAAGATAAAAAATAATTTTTTGTGGAATATGTGACTCCAATGCCTAGAAAGTAGCATATTATGCCCAAGTTTTTCATAGTAAAATAATGAGCCAACTCAGATTTCAAAGAAGCAATTCCATTAGAATCATCATCAGTAATATTCATGTCATCAACATATAATGATAAAGGGATATGACCTACACTCATACATTTGACAAATAATGCTGAATCATGATTAATAGGATGAAAACTAAGTGAAGTAATCTCTGTAGAGAACTTCTCAAACCAAGCACGAGTTGCTTATTTGAAACCATAAAGCAACAAAATGCATTCGATACCAGGAGGAGGTGTCATATAAATTTCTTCATGAATATCATCATTTAGAAATGCATTCTTGATATTCATTTAAGATATTCTCTATCAACAAATAAAAGTAGCAACAATCAGATTACGAACAATCATCATTTTTACAACAAGAGCAAATATTTCCTCATAATCCATGTCATACTCTTTAGAATAACCTTTATCAACAAGACAAGTTTTGTATCATTCGATAGATCCATCAGATTTAGTTTTGATCTTATACACCCAATGAGAACCAATAGTGTATTTTCCTGGTAGCAATAGTACTTAATCCTATACATGAGTCTGATGTAGAGCAGTTAGTTTCTTAGCCATAGCATTTTGCCAAAGTGGGTTGAGGAGTCTGAGAAGCTTAACAAAATGGAAAGCTGGGAGAAAACCTACTGCTGATGGAGAATAATATCTGTGGAATACCGATCCGAGAAACCCAAAGTGGATCTAGGAGAATAAAGTCATAGAACGCCTCCTTGTATGAAAATCCAAAGACGGAAGGAAAGATTCAGTGAAGAATACTGAGATATGGAGCTTCCATGGCTTCCTGCGCACAAGAGACCAACCAACACTATCGTCAGTGACCTAAGACCGGGGTGGGAATCCCTGGCTAGGCCCTCCGACGCTCAAGTCAGTGATCTCCTTTTGTGTGGAAGAAGGAAGAAGAAGATGAACAGTGGTTGAAATTAGGATTTGCATTGTGGGTTGTGAGCATGAGCATAAGCATACCTGGCCAACGGAGAGGATTCCCCTTTTTATACCACTTCATATAACCTCCGTAGTCATGAAGTGGACCCCGGTTTGTTAGAGTTTGTTATGAGATGACGTAAGCCATGTACTTGCAGAAAATAACTTTTAAGGAATCTTTTCTGTACCCCAGATGTACTTTCTTTGTCATCTAGTGCTCGTAGAAGAGTCTGAAAACATTCTTCCCGTCAAATTAGCAAACTTGTTATACAATCACATACTACAGATATCTTCATTAAGCTATTTATAAATATTCTTGAAATATTTGTTCTCGCCCTGTTTTATATGCTATATGGAGATATATTTATCGTCCATACTTATCCTATTTTTATTATGTTACCCCGGCCAGTATTGGCCTATATTTTCTTAAGCATGTTACCTCGGTCGATATTGACCTATATTTTCTTAAGCATATTATCTCGTCCGATATTGTCCTATATTTCCTTAAGCATGTTATCCCGGCCGATATTGGCCTATATATTCTTTTAGGCACGTTACCCCGTCTGGTATTGACCTTTATTTTCTTAGGCATGTTACCCCAACCGATATTGGCCTATATTTTCTTAAGCATATTATATCGGCCGATATTGGCCTATATTTCCTTAAGCATGTCATCCCGGCCGATATTGGACTATATTCTCTTAGGCACGTTATCCCGTCCGATATTGGTGCTACTCATACTGGTGCTACTCTGCTAGTAGCTCATAATCCGACGATCTCGACTACTAATCATCAGAAGGAGAGAGAGTTGGAAGAGGAGGATCGTATGTATATTACTCCAGCTATCGCTTCTCCAACGAGATGCCCTCGAGCTTTTCTTCATACTCCTTTCGAACAGGGAGGACGAAGGCCTGTATTTCAAGAATCCTCTAGCGAGGCACCGGATAAAGAAAAACGTAAAGCTAAAATGATGGTGGCTAGTGATAGCTCGCCAGAGAGAATTATTTCTCCCTTTTCTCAAGGTGTCCTGGATGATCCACTTCCTAAGTGATATCAAAATCTTAAAATCGACGAGTATACTGGAACCATAGATCCAAAAGATCATCTATTAAAATTTGAGAATGTAGCCTTATTGTAACAATTTTCTGATGGAGTAAAGTGCCGGATGTTCCTTACAACACTTGGAGGAGCTGCTCAACGTTGGTTCAAAAGATTGCTTGAAAATTCTATCCGAAGGTTTAAGGATTTCAAGAAGGTTTTCTTGCATCATTTTTCTAGCAACAAGAGGTATCATAAAACTCCTTGGAGCTTATTCTCAATTAAACAAGGGTCTAAAGAAGCCATCAGAGCCTACATCAAAAGATTCAATCAGGTAGCTATCGATGTACCCAATGCTACTACTGAGATATTGGTAAGTGCTTTCTCTCAGGGCTTGAATGATAATGATTTCTTTAAAGATCTGGTGAGAAATCCACCAACCAATTTTCATTCATTAATTGAATGTGCTACTGAATTCATTAATGTTGAAGAAGCTCAGGCTACACGCAGAAAAGAAGATGCCACTTCTTCTCCTGCTCTTGTTAAGGAGAAGGCTTCTGCTCCTGTTCCTCAACCGAGGGGACCTCGAATAATCCCTCCACCCCACCGTCATATCGAGTATCATCCACAAGTTGTACAGCATGTGGAGATGCAACAAGAAGCACCAAGAAGATGGTGCACTTATCACAAGACTAGCAGTCATCATACAGAAGACTGTTTTGTTTTAAAGAATAAGAGAGCAAATAGGGATCGTTATCAAAGACAAAACTACTATCAACAACAATATCCCAAACAGCAAAGTCCACTCAAGATAAAATACCGTCCGGTCGAACCTCAACAAGGAGTATTACCAACCCCAGACAGTACATCTCAGGTGCTTGAGAAAGCTCAGCCTGAAGCCATAACAACCCGACAAGAAGAGAACAAGAGCAATGACGCTCGAGGTAGCATTAATATGATCGCGGGCAGGCCCACTGATGGAGACTCCAATAGGGCCAGGAAGGCACATGCAAGGAGACTTGAGATCCATGCTGTGGGATGCAGCATGGAAAGAGCAGTAGGGTCGAAAATCAGTTTTGGGCCCAGAGATCTTGAAGGGGTAGAAATACCCCATGATGATGCGTTAATAATTAAGGCTGTGATAGCCAATTACACTATTTCTCGTACCTTTATAGACACTGGTAGTTCCATAAATATCATTTTTAAAAAAACTTTTGATCAACTGCAGATTGATCCAAGTGAACTTCAACAGATGGTGACGCCTCTATATGGATTCACTGGTAATGAGGTACAACCGCTTAGCCAGATAAAATTAGCTATATCTCTAGGGGAGGAGCCCCTCATGAGAACAAGAAGATCTTACTTCATGGTAGTGGATGCCCCCTCCTCTTATAATGTTATACTGGGTCGACCGACCTTAAATGAGTTTAGGGCGATCGTTTCTACTTTTTGCCAGAAAATTAAATTTCCTGTTGATGACTAGGTCGGGGAAGTACGTGGTGATCAGAAGACGGCTCACAAGTGTTATGTGGAGATCGTCAGAACTAAAGCCTGTGCCGCTCAAAATATGCAAAGAATGGAGGTCAATGCCATTCAAGAGAAGTCACCTGTCCTGGTTTATGAGGAGAAGGAAGAAGTCCAGATACAGACTGGTTGACCTGAAGCCACCACCTATGTCATGACCGATCTTGATCCTACACTGAAAACTGAGCTGGTTTAATGCTTGAAGAGAAATAATGATGTTTTCGCTTGGACGCCTGAAGAAGTCACGGGCGTTTCTCCTTCAGTAATGGAGCATTCTTTGCATGTCTTCCCAGATGCTTGTCCTGTCATGCAAAGAAAGGGAAATTTTAGTATAGAACAAAATCAAATCATCAAGGAAGAAGTGGCTAAACTCATGGAAGCTGGCTATATTAGGGAGGTACAGTTCCCTAGCTAGCTAGCTAATGTTGTCCTGGTCTCTAAATCAAGAAATAAATGGAGGGTGTGTATTGATTTCCGTGATCATAACAAGGCCTGCCCAAAAGATTATTATCCTTTACCCCGGATCGATCAATTAGTAGACTCCACGGTCGGGTGTGAATATATTTCTATGCTAGACGTCTATCAAGGCTATCATCAGGTTCCTCTTGCTAAGGAGGATCAAGAAAAGGTTAGTTTTGTAACATCTGAAGGTACTTATTGTTATAATGTTATGTCTTTTGGACTAAAAAATACAGGAGCAACTTATCAAAGACTTATGAATAAGATCTTCCAGAAATAGATTGGAAGGAATATGGAAGTATATGTTGATGATATTTTAATTAAGTCTCTTCAGGCTACTGATCTCTGCAGGGATATAGAAGAAACTTGCGGAACATTGAGGCAGTATGGTCTCAAGTTGAACCTGGGCAAATGTCAGTTTGGAGCAAAAGATGGAAATTTCCTGGGCTATATGGTGTTCGAACGGGGAATAGAGGCCAACCCGAGCAAAGTCAAAGCACTCCAAAACATGGAGCCACCACGCAATATGAGGGAAGCTCAAAGACTCACCGGCCGGATCACAACCTTGTCTAGATTCATTTCAAGGTTGGCTGATCGCATCTTTCATTTCTTCAAAATACTCCGGAAGGCTAACAAATTTCAGTGGGATGAAGAATGTGACAAAGCCTTCCAGGAATTAAAAGACTACTTATCCACCCTTCCTGTGTTGGCCAAGCCTGTAGTAGGAGAGACCCTATGGGTGTATTTGTCAGCTAATGACAATGTTGTAGGCTCTGTGTTAGTTAGACAAAAAGGGAAAGAGCAACAACCTATATATTTTTCTAGCCATTTATTAAAAGGAACTGAGTGTAGATATACTACACTCAAAAAGTTGGCTTATGCATTAGTGTTAACTGCTTGGAGGTTGTGTCCATATTTTTTAGCACATGCAATTATTGTATTGACCAACAGTACTCTCGGGCGGGTGTTGCTTAACCCAGAGGCATCTGCTCGATTGATCAAATGGATGACCGAACTTAGTGAGTATGACATACAATACCAGCCTCGCTCAGTCATCAAAGCACAAGCTCTAGCAGACTTCATTATAGAAGTGCAAGGTCCTGAGGAAGAGAGTACTTGGAAAGTCTATGTGGATGGATCTTCAACCAGACAAGGTAATGGAATTTGTATCCTCCTTATATCTCCAAGAGAAGATAAGCTTCAACTTTCTATCAGGCTGAATTATAGGGCCACTAATAATGAAGCAGAATATGAAGCATTGATAGCAGGATTACAGGCCGCTCAGCATGTGGGAGCATCCCGGGTTTATATTTATTCTGACTCTCAGTTAGCAGCCCAACAATTATCAGGTAGCTTCGAAATCAATAATGATAGACTCAGGTTATATGCTGAGGCATTTGATAAATTGAAGGCTTAGTTTCAAGAAGTAAATATACAAAAAATTCCTCGATCCGAGAATCAAGTAGCATATGAATTAACTAAATTGGCTTCTGCTGTAACACCATGGAGCTTGGATCGGCCAGTTGAGCAGACATTATTAGTATCTTGTATTGAAAGACAGGCTGAAATAGAGATACAAGGTGATTGGAGAGCACAAATCATATTATATTTACAACAAGGCATTCTTCCAATTGATGCAGAACAAGCAAGAATATTTAAGAAGAGAGTTTCCCAATACACTATGATAGTGGGACAGTTATATAAAAGGGCTTTCTCTAGACATTTGCTTAAATGTATTGGAATAGAAGATATACAATTTATCTTACAAGAAGTTCATCAGGGCTCATGTGGCAGTCATATAGGAGGAAGATCCTTAGCTCGCAGAATTTTACTAGCAGGATATTTCTGGCCTACTTTACATGTAGATGCTACCAAATTTGTAAGAACTTGCATTTCTTGTCAGAAATATCAGAATATTCCACATCATCCTACACAATTATTAAGAACCTCTATAGTTTCCTGCCCCTTTGACCAATGGGGCATGGATATAGTTGGCCCATTTCCTATGCCAACTGAACAAAGAAGATTTTTATTAGTAGTAGTGGATTATTTCTCTAAATGGGTAGAAGCAGAACCACTTGCTCGGATTACTGAAGATATAGTTATTAAATTCTTGTGGAAAAATATTGTATGTAGATTTGGTATTCCTCATAAATTAGTTTCTGATAATGGAAGACAGTTTCAAGGAGCCAGAATCTTAGACTGGTGCAAAAGCTATGGTATTATTCAATCATTTACTTTTGTGGCCTATCCACAAAGTAATGGGCAAGCAGAAGTAACCAACAGAGAGATTATAAGAGGCCTAAAAACCAAACTGGACCATGTTGGTGTCAATTGGGTAGATGAGTTGCCTAGTGTTCTTTGGGCATATCGTACTACACCCCGCGAAGCTACAGGGATTACTCCTTTCCAACTGGTTTATGGGGGAGAAGCTGTAATTCCTATCGAAGTGGGAGTAGAATCTGATAGAATACAACTATATGATGATGACAATGCAAGTAGACGACTTATGGAGCTAGATCTGATAGAAGAAATTCGAGACAAAACTACAACTCGTCTTATATCCTACCGGCAACGGATAAGACAAACTTATAACAGGAGAGTCATCTCGAGGTTCTTTCAAGTGGGGGATCTAGTATGGAAGTGAGCCAAGCCCGCTGGGGATGTTAACAAATTAGCACCACAATGGGAAGGACCCTATAAGGTGGTAAAAAAACTGGCATCAGGCTCATATTATCTCCAAGACACAGAAGGAAGAATTCTTGGGCGCCCATGGAGTGCAAACCATTTGCAGCCCTATCATACTTAACTAGCTTATATCGCCTGAGAAATATAAATATTATTGAACGAGAAAATTAATTCCTCCCCATATTCCAATTACCTAAGGAGGTGAAGCTTAGCACATCCAAAAGAAAAAATCAAGTTACTTTAAGAAATTTCCTTTCATTCGGCCCTGCAAACAGATAGCAAGTATGCTCATAATTTATGTACCTCATTTACTTTGGTAAATACAAGGCAGGCCAAGTATCACCCGAAAAATAGACACGGTTTAAACAGTGTGGTGATTCTTGGAAAAATATTTTTATTCTGCTCAAGCGGTCGTCCATTGGGAGCTTTAAGGAAGGACCGATCAGGTTTCCTTAAGGAATCTCGAAGACGTTAAACCATCACAAGGTTAGTGAAAGCATTTTTAGTTTCAATCATAAGCATAGTCGATCGGGAAATCTCTTGAAGTAACCCGGACGGGCCTTCATGGGAGGCACTGGAGACTTTAAACGATCATAAACATAGTAGATCGGGAAATCTCTTAAAGTAACCCAGACGGGCCTTCTTGGGAGGAATCAAAGACTTTAAACTATCATAAAGCATAGTCGATCGGTAAATCTCTTGAAGTAACCCAGACAGGCCTTCATGGGAGGAACCGAAGACTTTAAACGATCATAAACATAGTCGATCAGGAAATCTCTTAAAGTAACCCGGACGGGCCTTCTTGGGAGGAACCAGAGACTTTAAACTATCATAAATATAGTCGATCGGGAAATCTCTTGAAGTAACCCGGACGGGTCTTCTTGAGAGGAACTGGAGACTTTAAACTATCACAAGCAATCGATCGGGAAATCTCTTGAAGTAACCCAGATGAGCCTTCTTGAGAGGAACCAGAGACTTTAAACTATCACAAGCAGTCGATCGGGAAATCTCTTGAAGTAACCCGGATGGGCCTTCTTGGGAGGAATCGGAGACTTTAAACTATTATAAAGATAGTCGATCAGGAAATCTCTTGAAGTAACCCGGACGGGCCTTCATGGGAGGAACCAGAGACTTTAAACGATCATAACATAGTCGATCAGGAAATCTCTTGAAGTAACCCAGACGAGCCTTCTTGGGAGGAACCAGAGACTTTAAACTATCATAAAGTATAGTCGATCGGAAAATTTTTTGAAGTAACCCGGACGAGCCTTCATGGGAGGAACCGGAGACTTTAAACTATCATAAAGCATAGTTGATCGGGAAATCTCTTGAAGTAACCCGGACGGGCCTTCTTGGGAGGAACCGGAGACTTTAAACTATCATAAAGCATAGTTGATCGGGAAATCTCTTGATGTAACCCGGACGGGCCTTCTTGGGAGGAACCGGAGACTTTAAACTATTATAAAGCATAGTCGATCGGGAAATCTCTTGAAGTAACCCGGACGGACCTTCTTGGGAGGAACCGGAGACTTTAAACTATCATAGAGCATAGTCGATCGGGAAATCTCTTGAAGTAACTCAGACGGGCCTTCTTGGGAGGAACCGGAGACTTTAAACTATAATAGAGCATAGTCGAACGGGAAATCTCTCGAAGTAACCCGGACGGGCCTTTTTGGGAGGAACTGGAGACTTTAAACTATCATAGAGCCTAGTCTATCGGGAAATCTCTTGAAGTAACCCGGACGGGCCTTCTTGAAAATAACCAGAGACTTTAAACTATCATAAAGTATAGTCGATCGGGAAATCTCTTGAAGTAACCCGGACAGGCCTTCTTGAGAAGAACCGGAGACTTTAAACTATCACAAGTAGTCGATCGGGAAATCTCTTGAAGTAACCCGGACGGGCCTTCTTGGGAGGAATCGGAGACTTTAAACTATCATAAGCAAAGTCAGATAAGATTAAGTACCTGACCAAATATAATAGAGCACAAGACTCTACTGGTTTAAATTGACCAGAATTACGTGCCTGACTGAAAATCCTAAGCTAATTAGATCCTCCATTATTAGCACTCGGGATCAGGCATCCGATCAGAAGCTACGTTCATATGGAGTTCTTTATATATATATATACTCATTCAAAATTATACTCCTGGGTTGTACTCCCAACCAGAATGCATAAATCATATGGAATTCTTCATATAAAGTTGCTCGGGGTTACACGCCCTCCTGGAGTACAGATGGAATCCTATATATCTATGGACTCATGCCTGATTGAAGTTCAATGAGTTTATGGAAAGTTTTATTGTTCAAAATCATATGGTTAATGAAGATACTACAAATGGAGGAGTTTATTGAAACAAGGCCTAACTTCGAGAAATAAGGAAGAGTTCTTGAACAAGATAGTACTTATTCTCAGTTCTCAGGATCACTTCAAAGGAAGCAGTAACAAGATAACAAAGGTCAGAAAAAATAGGTAAGTACAAATTTTTACAAAAATGCAAGTATTTGATTACAAGTCTTTACAGAAATGCAAGTATTTGATTACAAGTCTTTTATAAATATACAATTATGCTTACTTAAAATGGCTTGTCAAGTCTTTAGGCAATTCTTGGTTGAGTCTACGACGATTTATAAATTGAGGGGGGGGGGGGTCGCGAGATAGATAGTCACATTCCCTTAATTGTTGAATAACTCCAGTCATGGAATGATTTAAAGCCCCTATAACCCGGCGGACATATTCGCCAGTAAATTTTGGGGACCTTAGATAAGCTAAGCGCCTGTCCTCCCATCGGTTCTCCTCATGTTCCTTATAGATTTGAAATTCAGTTTGCAATTTAGCAACTTGACCTTTGAAAGTGTCTCTTTCTGACTTAAGCTACTCTAGTTCCTTTTGGAGTGAGGATATCTCTGCATCCTGAGCTTTTCTTTGTTCTTGCTCTTGTAGAAGGGCAAACTCTTTTGATGATGAATCTTGAGCCTGCTCAGAAAGAAAAATATTGTGAAGCCTCTCCACTTTTTCTAAGAGAATGTTTTTGTGAGAAACATCTGAAATAGCTTTGTCCTTCAAAGCAATTTCCACCTGAAGGCTAGAATTTAACCGATCCACCTGTAACTCCAGGTTTTTCCTTTCAAGCTCCTTGTCTCTCAATAACTGTTGCTAATGCTGCAATTCCCTTTTCATATCCTCTATTGTTGAGTCTGTAAAGCTATCTTCTCTCGTAATTGAGTAAGCTCAATGTGGGAAGGAGGAAGATTGGCTTTCAGTGCCTCTACTTGAGCTTTTAAATTGCCATTGTCCCTTTCCAGAGCAATGACTAGCTGGTCTAGATGAAAACTTGAGGCAAGGAACTAAAATAATAATGCAGTTAGCGGGAGATAATAAGATGTTAACAATGTTGGTTGCTACTCGGAAAGCCTAGAGGTTCCACTGTACAAAAATTTTGTACAAAGGTCTGAACCTTTTCCTAGCTACCATGTGTTCTTTTAAATTAAATTTTGGATCGCCTGCGGAACTTAACACGTTTGATCCAAAACTTAATCTATTTGTTCTTTTAGGTTTTGACTTGGATCTCCTGCGGAACTTAACACGTTCGACCCAAATCACCTTAAGTTATTAATTCCATTAAATATTAATTTCCATAATTGGTTCCTAGTACTGACGTGGCGAGGCACATGGCCTTCTTGGATATGGGAGCAACCACCACCGACTAGACAAAACCTTTTATAGAAATCTAATATTTAATTTCCTAAAATAACTTTAGGTTAACCAAAAAGAACAATCAAATCACAAGGAAAAATAAAACAAAAGAACACTACTTCGAAAAACATATTCGAAATACTAGAATCGTAAGCCTCTTGTATTTGGTATTATTTCCAAAAATAACTAGTATGATGCGGAAAGAAAAAATACTAGTTATACCTTTTAGAAAGACCTCTTGATCTTCTACCGTATTCCTCTTCTAACCTCGGACGTTGTGTGGGCAACGATCTTCCGAGATGAGAAACCACCAAAGCACCTTCTTCTCCTCCTAGCTAGGTTCGGCCAAAACAAGAGCTTTACCAAGGATGAAGAAAACCACCAACCAAGCTCCAAGGGATACAAGCTTTCTCTCCTTCTTCTTCTTCTTCTCCAAGTAGTATCCGGCCACCACAAGAGCTCCAAGCAAATAGAGAGGTTTGGCCACCACCAAGAGGAAGAGAGGAAGAGGTTGGCCGGCCACACCAAGGAAAAGAGGGAGAGAAATAATAGAGGTTGTTCACATGAAGCCTTCTCTACCCCTCTTTTATAATCCTTGGTCTTGGCAAATAAGGAAAATTAATAAAACCTTCCTTAATTCTTTTGCCATGAAAAGAAAAATTAATTAAAAATTAATTTCCTTTTTCCAACTTATTTGGTCGCCACCTACAATCCACAAATCAAGGAAAGTTTTAATTAAAACAAAAATTAAAACTTCCTAATTTGTTTCTAGAAATTTATAAAATTTCTCCAATAATTTTATCCCTTCATGATTGGTTAATAAAAGGAAATTTAATAAATTAAAATCTTTCTTTTAAACATGTGGATAAAAGAAAGTTATCTCTAAAATTAAAATCTCTTTTAATCTACAAATAAGGAAAGATATCAAATCTTTTCTCAATCTTTGTAGAAACTAATAAAAGAGAATTATTAATTTTAAACTTTCTTTAAATCATGAACATGGTTAAAAGGAAAGTTTTCTTAAAATTTAAAATCCTCCTTTAATCAACAAATAAGGAAAGATTTCAAATTTTAAACTCTCTTTAAACATGTAGATGATTTACAAATAAGGAAAGTTTTACCAAAATTAAAACCATCCTTTTAATCTACAAATAAGGAAAGAGATTAATCTCTTCTCTTAATCTTTTGTAGAAAGTTATAAAAGGAAATTTTAATTTTAAACTCTCTTTAAAATCATGATATCCACATAAGAAATAATTTTAATAAAAATCCTTTTAATATTCTAGTGGTCGGCCACCCAAGCTTGGGACCCAAGCTTTGGCGACCACCTACATGACTCATCCACTTGGTCTTGGCCGGCCTAGCTTGGGTTCCAAGCTAGCTTGGCCGGCCCCATTGGATGGGTAAGAAGGTGGGTATGCGGTGGGTATAAATCTCTATATACTAGAGGCTACGATAGGGACCGAGAGGAGGAATTGGTTTTGGTCTCCCGATGAAATTAAGCATCCTGTGTTCGCCCCGAACACACAACTTAATTTCATCAATAATAATTCATTCCACTAAAGAACTATTATTGAACTACCGCACCAATCCCAAATTACATTTTGGGCTCCTTCTTATTATGAGTGTGTTAGTCTCCCTGTGTTTAAGATAACAAATGTCCACTAATTAAGTAAGTTACTGACAACTCACTTAATTAATATCTAGCTCCAAGAGTAGTACCACTCAACTTCATTGTCATGTCGGACTAAGTCCACCTGCAGGGTTTAACATGACAATCCTTATGAGCTCCTCTTGGGGACATTCTCAACCTAGATCACTAGGACACAGTTTCCTTCTATAATCAACAACACACACTATAAGTGATATCATTTCCCAACTTATCGGGCTTATTGATTCATCGAACTAAATCTCACCCATTGATAAATTAAAGAAATAAATATCAAATATATATGCTTGTTATTATATTAGGATTAAGAGCACACACTTCCATAATAACTGAGGTCTTTGTTTCTTTATAAAGTCAGTATAAGCGACCTCTAATGGTCCTACTCAATACACTCTAAGTGTACTAGTGTAATTATATAGTTAAAATAAACTAATACCTAATTACACTACGACCTTCCAATGGTTTGTTCCTTTCCATTATGGTCGTGAGCTACTGTTTATAATTTATAAGGTACTGATAACATGATCCTCTGTGTGTGACACCACACACCATGTTATCTACAATATAAATTAATTGAACAACTTCATTTATCATAAATGTAGACATTTGACCAATGTGATTCTTATTTCTAGATAAATGTTTATACCAAAAGCTAGGCTTTTAGTATACACTCTAACAATCTCCCACTTATACTAAAAGACTAAGCTGCCATATCTGCTGCCATACATCTGATTCCCAACCCTTCAACATGTCCATCAAAAGCTCTCGCCTTAAGGACCTTAGTGAAAAGATCTATAGGTCATCATCTGATGCATTCTAGGCGGCAACAACTTCTCCTCGTTTATACGATTTCTCGTATTAGGTGGTACTTGCGCTCTATTGTGTTTACTTGCCTTATAGACTTATGGTTTCTTCGAGTTTGCTACTGCACCAATATTATTACAATAAATTGTAATAATCTTTGGACAAACCAGAAATCATATCTAAGTCTATCTTGAGGTTATTGAGTCATTCAGCTTTTATGGCTACCTCAGAGGCTTGCCATATACTAAGCTTCTATGGTGGAGTCCAGAAAAACACCTATGCTTATCACTCTTCCATAGTTATGACTTTACCTCCTAAAGTAAACACAAAACCCCGAGGTTGACTTATTATTGTCCCTATCCGATTGGAAGTCAAAATCCATGCAACCCACAAGGACCAAATTAACTGTCTTGTAAGCTAGCATATAATCTCTAGTGCCTCTAAGGTACTTCAATATATGCTTTACTGCAGTCCACTGTCCTTGTCCAGAGTTACTTTGATATCTGCCAACTATGCCCTTGGCAAAACAGATTTCTTATCTCGTGCATAGCATTCATTAGGCTTCCGACAGCCGAAGCATAAAGAACTGCCTTTATTTCCTTTATCTCCTTTGATGTCTACAGAGACATATCTTTAGATAAAGTTACTCCATCCTGAAAAGGTAAGAAACCTTTCTTGGAGTTTTGCATGCTTTAAAACGAGCAAGGATTTTTCCGATGTATGAAGCTTGGGATAAGTAAAATATTCTTTTCTTGCGATCCCTTATTACTTTGATCTCAAGAATATATTCATTCTCCCAAGTCCTTTATATCGAATTATTTGGACAACCATACCCTTACTTCTGACAACATTTTGATATTGTTGCCAACTACCAAAAATGTTATCTACGTATAGTACAAGAAATACCACCACGCTTCCATCACACCTTTTGTATACACAAGACTTATCCGGTTACTAAATAAATCCATAGGTCTGAATTACTTTGATAAACCGGATGTTCCAAGACCTTGAAGCTTTGCCTCAGTCCATAGACTGATTGAGCTTTACACAAGATGCTCTTAGCCCTTTGCAATGAACCCTTCTGGTTGCTTTATATGGATGCTTTCTTCAAGACTTCCATTAAGGAATGCTGTCTTGACATCCACTTGCCAAATAGATAAAAGAATCCGGATAGACTTAAGCATGGCTACCAGTGAAAAAAGTTTCCTTTTTCATCAAGCCTTGCTTTGAATGTTGCTACCTTCCGTTCTATCCCTCTTTTCCTATTATAGACCTTTTACACCCAAAGGCTTTTACACCACTTGATGGTTCTACAAGCTTCCAGATTTTATTAGAATACATATATTCTAATTCTATTATTCATTACTCTTTGCCAAGATGCTGCATATTTATCTTGGAGTGCTTCGTCATATGTCCGGAGATCAGGTTCATGTCCTTTAGGGATCGAGTTCAAAAACTCTCCTAAAACATGAATCTTTTAAGGTTGCTTAACAACCCTCCCACTACGACAAGGCATTTTCTGCAATTGTGTATCATTTGTGATACGTGTTGCAGTTTTCTTGTGGTATCTCATCTTGTACAGTTGGTACTAGATTAGACATGTCTTTTATTATTTCCTTAAGAACAAATTTACTTATGAGCACGTGGTTCATTATATAGTCCTTTTAAAATCATTCATTGATGCTAACAATGACCTTCTGATTTTTAAGACTATAAACCTACTTTTTGTTTATCTAGGATAACTTACAAACAAGTGAACTACTATCCAACTTATCATTATCTCTCTTTAACATATGTGCTGGATTACCCGAATCCGAATATGCTTCAAAATAGGCTTACACCTATTCAGCAATTCTATATGAGTAGAGAGTTATGACTTTGGAAGGTACTACGTTCACTTCCGTTTCCAGAGCATATCCTTAAAACAAATTTGGTAAAATAACTCATCATCAATCTACTTATTTCCATAAGAGTCCTATACCTTCTTTCTACTACACCATTCTGTAGAGGTGTACCAGGTGCAGTTAGTTTGGATTGAATCCCTACTTCTGATAAGTGACTCCTAAATTCTCCCAAGAGGTACTTGCCACTATGTTCTTACCATAGTGACTTTTACTTTAACATTTCTCCGCATCAGCCTTGTACTATTTGAACTAATCAAAGTACTTAGTCTTGCGGTACATTAAGTAAATTTATTTGTATCTTGAATAGTTGTCTATAAATTAGACAAAATATTCAATACTACCTCTTGTCTGGATAGTCATAGGATCACACAAATCAGAATGAACCGATTTCAACATATCTTTGACTCCATACCCCTTGGACTTAAAAGCTTCTTGGTTATTTTTCTTCCAAGTAAGACTCGCAGGTTGGAAAGATTTCCACTACCAATGAACCCAAAAGTTCATCAGCTACCAATGAATCCTACTCAAGTATAACCTAGCTTTAGATGCCAAAGATATAATTGGTTCATTTCCGAAGGTTGCTTTCTCTTAAAATTAGAAGATGTGTTACTAATTTCCATTTGTTGCATCGTGGGAGTTATTGGATTATAAATTGTCAACCATCATACCATAATAGATAACTTTCCTATTTTTCTTGATAACAACTTTGTTATCAAAATAGACATAATATCTATAATAGTTTAGAAACTGAAATAAGGTTCTTTCTAAACTTGGTACGTAAAGACAATTACTTAAAATCCATATTTTATTCTTATCAAATGATAAACATCTCCCACTGCAACAGTTACCACTTTTACAGTAGTGCCCATGTGGACGGTGATTTACCTTTCATTTAGTTGTTGGATTTCCTGGAACCCTGCAATGAATTGCAGACATAATTAATGGCATCTTGTATCTACACTCCAGGTTCTGGTAGATAACACCACTAGACATGTTTCAACTAATGAATTAAATACACCTAAATTGTTCTTAGTTCTAAGAAGACAGTCTACCTTAATGTCCAAGTCCTATTTCCAATCATTACAATTGAGACTACTAAGTCTTTTTCTATAGTATGACTACTAGGGATTGACAAACATCCTAAGAATCACAAAAACATTTGGTCAAGATCAACTCCTTAAAATCTCCATGAATTTTGTGTTTACAAAATCGAAGAGGAGATTTTATTCATTAATTTTATTATCTCGTCAACTTTACTTTATGACGAATAAAATTAATAGTTGATCATCTTTGATCAAATATTTGGTCAAAACTCTTTGAATTTAAAATAACATTGATTCCTCAAACAATATTATTTAAATTTACCAACACCTCAAACACCGTGAATTTTGCATGCCACGTTAGTGTGGACGTATACAAATTCAACATTTGTAAAGGAGGGTTTTACCCATTAACTATCTTGTCAGCGTATCTTTATGACAAATAAAATTATCTCAAACACCGTTAATTTTGTATGCCACGTTAGTGTGGACGTATACAAAATCAATCATTTGTAAGAGGGATTTTAACCCTTTAATTTTATTATCTTGTCAACCTAATTTTATGACAAATTAATAGTTGGTTTCATTTGGTCACACAAATAATAGCAGTGACTCCGATCGGGAGGATACTATTAGATGTGTCTAAGTGTATACCATTACTTGGCACTAAGTCCATTAATAAGATTTTGCCCCGTCCGTTGGGGATGATCACACGCTCTTAATTAACTTCCTATAGTCATCCAAAATGGAAGTTTGTTCTAGTGATCCACAAACAAGCTCATCCGTTATGGAGGAAGGCACTCAGAGCCAACGCAAGCTTGTTTGCATCACTTACAAACCAGTAATGGAGACCATGGGATTTATTTAAAAATCCCTCTCCCACTTAGTTATTTATAAACGAGGAATTTTAACTATGCTAGCCTACTAGTCATGTATACTAACATGCACACACAGCACAATATAAAAGCAATAAATAGAAAATCTAATTTTCAACTATTATGGCTTTTATCTCTAGTTGTCCTCCATGTGTTGTCATCCCAAGCTGCTGCCATATTTGGCCACCGCCACCGGGTCTAGCTGTCGCATCCATCTTGCTCCTAGTTCCGCTGCGCCTCTGGTCCTTAGAAGGTTCCACGCTTTGCAAGATTCGATCCGCGACATAAATAGAATTTTACATTTTGATCCTATATTCCATAAAAGGAATGTACATGTATCTAGATCAAAAATAAAATCCTAATAAAACTAAATACAGCTCCTGCTGTATTTTAATACAATCATGCACACACATATAAATGCCCTTGACATGTCCAAGGGTCCAATCACACACATAATAACTAAAAGCCATAATAGTTGGATCCTGCATCCACAAAGTTAGCACATCCTACTATTAACCTGCCTAAATTATGTATGACATGTGCATAATTAAACTAATACCAAATACACAGAGGCAAAACCCTAGCTCTGATACCAATTGTTGGTTGCTACTCGGAAAGCCTAGAGGTTCCACTGTACAAAAATTTTGTACAAAGGTCTGAACCTTTTCCTAGCTACCATGTGTTCTTTTAAATTAAATTTTGGATCGCCTGCGGAACTTAACACGTTTGATCCAAAACTTAATCTATTTGTTCTTTTAGGTTTTGACTTGGATCTCCTGCGGAACTTAACACGTTCGACCCAAATCACCTTAAGTTATTAATTCCATTAAATATTAATTTCCATAATTGGTTCCCAGTACTGACGTGGCGAGGCACATGGCCTTCTTGGATATGGGAGCAACCACCACCGACTAGACAAAACCTTTTATAGAAATCTAATATTTAATTTCCTAAAATAACTTTAGGTTAACCAAAAAGAACAATCAAATCACAAGGAAAAATAAAACAAAAGAACACTACTTCGAAAAACATATTCGAAATACTAGAATCGTAAGCCTCTTGTATTTGGTATTATTTCCAAAAATAACTAGTATGATGCGGAAAGAAAAAATACTAGTTATACCTTTTAGAAAGACCTCTTGATCTTCTACCGTATTCCTCTTCTAACCTCGGACGTTGTGTGGGCAACGATCTTCCGAGATGAGAATCCACCAAAGCACCTTCTTCTCCTTTCTTCAAGTTTCGGCCAAGCACAAAGCTTCCAAAAGATGAAGATCTTTTTCCACCAACCAAGCTCCAAGGGATACAAGTTTTCTCTCCTTCTTCTTCTTCTCCAAGTAGTATCCGACCACCACAAGAGCTCCAAGCAAATAGAGAAGGTTTGGCCACCACCAAGAGGAAGAGAGGAAGAGAGGTTGGCCGGCCACAACACCAAGGAAAAGAGGGAGAGAAATAATAGAGGTTGTTCACATGAAGCCTTCTCTACCCCCTCTTTTATAATCCTTGGTCTTGGCAAATAAGGAAAAATTAATAAAACCTTCCTTAATTCTTTTGCCATGAAAAAGAAAAATTAATTAAAAATTAATTTCCTTTTTCCAACTTATTTGGCCGGCCACCTACAATCCACAAATCAAGGAAAGTTTTAATTAAAACAAAAATTAAAACTTCCTAATTTGTTTCTAGAAATTTATAAAAATTTCTCCAATAATTTTATCCCTTCATGATTGGTTAATAAAAAGGAAATTTAATAAATTAAAATCTTTCTTTTAAACATGTGGATAAAAAGAAAGTTATCTCTAAAAATTAAAATCTCTTTTAATCTACAAATAAGGAAAGATATCAAATCTTTTCTCAATCTTTTGTAGAAACTAATAAAAGAGAATTATTAATTTTTAAACTTTCTTTTAAATCATGAACATGGTTAAAAAGGAAAGTTTTCTTAAAATTTAAAATCCTCCTTTAATCAACAAATAAGGAAAGATTTCAAATTTTAAACTCTCTTTTAAACATGTAGATGATTTACAAATAAAGAAAGTTTTTACCAAAAATTAAAACCATCCTTTTAATCTACAAATAAGGAAAGAGATTAATCTCTTCTCTTAATCTTTTGTAGAAGCTGTAAAAGGAAATTTTTAATTTTTAAACCATGAAATCCAAATAAGAAATAATTTTAATAAAAATCCTTTTTAATATTCTAGTGGCCGGCCACCTAAGCTTGGGACCCAAGCTTTGGCAGGCCACCTACATGGCTCATCCACTTGGTCTTGGCCGGCCCTAGCTTGGGTTCTAAGCTAGCTTGGCCGACCCCATTGGATGGGTAAGAAGGTGGGTATGCAGTGGGTATAAATCTCTATATACTAGAGGCTACGATAGGGACCGAGAGGAGAAATTGGTTTTGGTCTCCCTATGAAATTAAGCATCCCGTGTTCGCCCCGAACACACAACTTAATTTCATCAATAATAATTCATTCCACTAAAGAACTATTATTGAACTACCACACCAATCCCAAATTACATTTTGGGCTCCTTCTTATTATGAGTGTGTTAGTCTCCCTGTGTTTAAGATAACAAATGTCCACTAATTAAGTAAGTTACTGACAACTCACTTAATTAATATCTAGCTCCAAGAGTAGTACCACTCAACTTCATTGTCATGTCGGACTATGTCCACCTGCAGGGTTTAACATGACAATCCTTATGAGCTCCTCTTGGGGACATTCTCAACCTAGATCACTAGGACACAGTTTCCTTCTATAATCAACAACACACACTATAAGTGATATCATTTCCCAACTTATCGGGCTTATTGATTCATCGAACTAAATCTCACCCATTGATAAATTAAAGAAATAAATATCAAATATATGTGCTTGTTATTATATTAGGATTAAGAGCACACACTTCCATAATAACTGAGGTCTTTGTTTCTTTATAAAGTCAGTATAAAAGAAACGACCTCTAATGGTCCTACTCAATACACTCTAAGTGTACTAGTGTAATTATATAGTTAAAATAAACTAATACCTAATTACACTACGACCTTCCAATGGTTTGTTCCTTTCCATTATGGTCGTGAGCTACTGTTTATAATTTATAAGGTACTGATAACATGATCCTCTGTGTGTGACACCACACACCATGTTATCTACAATATAAATTAATTGAACAACTTCATTTATCATAAATGTAGACATTTGACCAATGTGATTCTTATTTCTAGATAAATGTTTATACCAAAAGCTAGGCTTTTAGTATACACTCTAACAAACAATATATAATGAAAAACGCTTACAGCAACAGCTTGACGACTATGACTGTCAACATGGTGTGAAATGCTGGTGCCCTTTAACAACTCTTGGCTATGTAGCCAAGACTCAGACAATGGGCCTTGTAGCTGTAGAAAACCATAACTATGAGGATCCAAAACTTGTCCCATTTGAGAGGGCGGACCCATAGCTTGTCTAAACAGAGGTGAGGGGACAGAAGGTGAGGAAGGCTGGGTGGAAGAATAAGGAAGAGAAGGAGAGGAAATGGTGGAAATGGGAACAATAGAGGAAGAACTAGAGGGGATGGAAGATGACAAAGTAATGAAAGTTGATTCAGTTGTTGAGGCACGGATAGCTGGTGGTCCTGGACTCGAAGAAGATCTCCTACAAGGTGTTCTTTTAGCTCGTGGTCCAAAAGCCAGAGGAGGTAAGGCCAAGGAAAGAGGTTGCGAAGATACAGAAGTAGTAGTAGCCATCTGAGAAGCAGAAGTAGTTGAAACAATAACAGAAGAGGAAGGAATAAGTAGAGCCGGTCTCATCATTCTAAGAGAAAGATTGGAGATAATGTGGGTAGGGGGCATTGGTGTCTTACCTCGCTCAAAAGAAATAGGTGAAGGAACAATGGGGATCTGCACAAAAGTACCAAAAGTGTCACGAAAGGGAACTTCCTTAGTAAGCTTGGGTTTCTTGAGTATGGCAACAAAAGATTGTTCCTCTTCTTCTTCCATAGAAGCAATAGCTTCCGCTGCTTGTTCTTCCTTAGATAATAAACCCAGAGTAGAAGTAGTAAGATTAGCTCGACGAGCCTGTACCCATTTTTCTCCAAGTTTATTCAAAAAAGACTTGGTCATAGTTGTGTTCTTGTACATAAAAATAGGTAGAAGAGCATCAGCTGAAATATAAGAATTAGGTGTTATTATAAAAAATAATTAACAAATGGCTAATAAACATAGTCTAGAATGTCTGAACATACCAAAAGAGACCTCCAAGGGAGTTTCGATGGAGCTTATTCCGAAGGGAAACATTAGACCTTCCACAATCAAGGCTGGTAAGTAAAATTTAGCCCCCTTTAACTTGGGTAAGGAAGAAGAGACAGAGGGATTGGTGAGGAAGTTGTAAGTGCTAGGAACTGGAGGAAGGTCATATATCCAGTTGGTAGGAAAAGGAGGGGGAGAAGGAAGACGCATAAAGAAAAATTTGTGGCGCCATTCCTCTTGAGGAGGAATCCCACCAAATAAAATAGCCTTAGGGCGAGATTGAATTTTAAAGATACCAATGTCTACTAGGCGGGGAGTGAAGAAGTAGTGAAAAAGGCGAGGGGACAGAGGAAAATCTAGTAGTTTTGATACCCCCAACAAAACCCACAAGGATAGAAAAAGATTGAGGAGTAAGCTGATTAAGGAAAATCTCAAAGTAGGTACTAACATCAACGAAAAAGGGATGAAGAGGGAATCGGAAACCTTGTAAAGCTTGATCCCAAAAGATAGATATACTCCCTAGAGGAGGAAGATGTGGACCATTCTGAGGAGTGGGGCGAACCATATATGAAGGAAAATCATAGTTCGTTTGTAGTTCCACTTCTTCTGAATCGATAAGGCTAGAAGTACACGAAAGAAACCATGCTGGGGAAGGAGTAACCATGGCTGAATAGCAGAAGGAAGGCGAATAGGGGAAGAAGAAGGAATAGTCGGGGAGCATAAGAGAGCGTCTTAAACCTTTGCCCTTCCTCTGGACCTTATACCAAAAACCCTTAAACAGACAGGGAAGAAGGTCTGGGAAAAGAAGGAACCCAAAACCATAGAAGTATATAAAATAATAGGACCAACAGTAATTCGTGCAGGACTTAGGTACAAAAGAGGGTAGGAAAAAGTATAAACTTAATAAAGAAGAACACACAGAATCATAACTACCATAAAGAGGTGATGTCACCGAGGAATGGGATCAAATTCAAAAAGAAAGCTGGATCCCAAGGAAAGGGTGATAAGCTTAGCAATCATCCTCGGAAAATGTGACAAGTTTTTCACTCTCTCTGCACTTGATTCTTAAAGAATCAAAGAAGTATGAGGAAAATCAGTCAGTTATAATAGACCGGTCGAGATTAAGAATATTATAAGAAACCGATCGAGATTGATGATGCTATAGTAGATTGGTCGAGATTGATGATGCTACAATAAATCGGGCGGTTATAATAGACCGGTCAAGATTAAGAATATTATAATAAACCGATTGAGATTGATGATGCTATAGTAAACCGATCGAGATTGATGATGCTATAGTAAATCGGTCGAGATTGGGAATGTTGTAGTAAATCGGTTAAGATTGATGATATTATAATATACTGGTAAAAATTAGGTCTTGGTGTGAATAGTAATAGAGTGCTAAATATGATAAGGATAAGGATGAGAGACTAGTTATGAAAAGAGGGATAAATTCAGGAAGGAGAAAGTAAACCACCATAAATGAAAAGAACAAGTTGATAGCAGAAGAAGAATAATTTTAAAACATATAAATATGAAAGATAAAAGCATGAAATAAGCATATAAACCAAATAATCAGACAAATTTATTAACACGAACAATTTTCAACAACAGATATGAAAAAGTTTAACTTCACAAAAATAAACCAGTTTCTGCTAAGAGTTGTCATGACTAGTTACAGTTAACCTTACAATAATCAGGATTATAGTAAAAAGGTTACTCTATAGACAATTGGGGAAATAGATCGGTAGGCCTATCATCAATAAGCTTGCGTCGATTCAGGAAGTTAGGAGGAGGGTCACGAGACAAGAAGCCTTCTTCTCGTAATTGCTTTACTGCTCCTTCAGCTCCGGCAGTATAGGCGACCAAAATAGATTTTACAATTGGCATATTGAATTCAGTAGAGCTGATTAAGATGGTGGCCCGCTCTTTGAAGCGATCATCTTCACTAGCTTTATAAACAACTAACACTGTTTGGGAAGATTTCAATTCGACATCTTTTGTGGAGGCCTCTATTGTAGCTGTATTCAAGGAAGTGTTTAAAGAATCTATTTCATCATCCTTCAACTGTAAAGCTTTGACTTTGTCAGCCAAGGTGGACTTGTAATCAGCCTTCAGCTTGTTAGTCTCATCAATCTGCTTCTCTAATTTGGAAGTTAATTCAGTGTTGAGATCTGTGGCCGATTTAAATTGAGACTGAAAGCTCTCAAGTTGGGCTTCATATTGTTTCTTAGATTCTTCTGAGAGTGTGGTAGAGGACATCTCAGCAACTTGTTGTTTCAGCTTCTCGTTCTCATAATATAAGTTATGCATTAATCGAGCCAGACCCATATTGGCTATCCATCGCTAAGAATATAATAAGGGGTCATAAAATAATCAGGGATAAATGATAAATAAGTAATAGCAAACATACCTTGGTTTCCTCATGAGAGAATTGATCAAGTGTCTCGGGAGGGGTAAGCTCTCCAAAGAGAGGGTGAATCTCCTCCCGAGCAGTAGCAAAAGAACCTCCTAGCAATACAGGGAGGATGGGAATGGTAGAAGAACTCATAGAAGAGGAAGAGGTTGGAATAGAAGGGGGAGCAAAAATCAGATAAGAAGAGAATGAAGAAGGTAAAGATCCAGATTCTGGAAGAGATAGAGGAAAGGTGAAAGAAGTACCACCCGAAGCAGTATTGCTGGAAGAAGGAGAGGAAGAGAAAATAAGGGAAGGATAGAGATCAGCCAAAGTAGGCTCGGTAGAAGGAAGGTTATCAGGAGAAAAACCTTCTGAAAGTAATTCCTCAGTAGAAAGAATGAGTCTCCTTTTGGAGGGAGGAGCTCTAGTGAGCTTGCGTCCCGGGTGTTTGCTGGGGGCAACTTCAGCAAGGGATTTTTCTGAGCTTACAGGGGAGATAAGCTCAATAGTAGGAAGGGAAGCAGCAGGGGAGGAAGCAGCAGGGGAGGAAGCAACTGTTACGTTATCGTGCCGCGAAAATCGCGTTTTAGCGTCGCGGAAACCCCGAATCACCCATGCCACTGGATCTCGTGCGAAGGATAGATTTCAAAACTTTACATGTACGAGTTTCTACTTAGATCTACTTCTAGATCTACATGAAAAAAGGTTATACCTTTGAAGCATGCCCTTCGCGAATCCCGCTCGTCCAAGGTGCCGGATCTCTAGACCGTCAAGCATACGGTCATCTAGAAGTATCCACATGAACAATCCTTGATGGAGAAGACCAAACAAAGGTGTGCTAGCACCTTGTCTTGTTCGGCCAAGAGAGGAGGAGAGGGAGAAGAAAGAGCCCCAAGGAAGAAGATGGAATAATGCACTTGAATGAGAAAAATGAATTCTCTTCACATTCAAAAGTGGTCGGCCACTTCCAAGTGTAACCCCCAAATTTTGCATTAAGTGCAATTGATGTGAAGCCATTAAAGAGAATGGCTTTGTAACTTCCATGAGGTGGCATCCCATGATGATGTGGAATAACATCATTAGTCCACATCAATGCCAACTCACCAATGAGGTGGCATAAAGTCAAGTCAAACTTGACTTTTATCTTCCTCTCAAGTCAAGTCAAACTTGACCAAATCTCTTCCATGGTTGATCTAATCTAACAATTTGATTCAAGCCAACTTAATATAATGAATCTAATTCATTAAATTAAGTTGATCTAATGAGTCATAATCTAAATTAGACTTATTGAATACATGAATCAACTTGAGTCCAACTCAAGTTAGCCCAATTAGGATTACTCTTAATCCAATTTGATTCATCAAATGAATCTAATCCTCTTGGTTCATCATATGAACCTAATCTCCATCTAATTGTCCTTAGTGTGTGACCCTATAGGTTCTTGTAACGTTGTCAATGGCCCTAAAATCATTTAGGAGCATAAGTAATGAGCGGTATCTAGCAACACATCATTACTACCCAAGTTACAAGAATGTTGAGATCCAACATCACCTTGTGACTACTAATTGTGACTCCTCACAATATATAACAAGTGTCCTTCTATCCAAGACATCTAGATTGATTAATGTGAGGCATAGACCGTGTCATCCTCTAATCAATCTAAATCTCGAACTCCAAGTAGACTCACTAAATCAAATGAGCTCAATATCTCATATTGACTCATTTGGGCATGGCCATGCACTTCGTGGTCTCACTCTATCAAGAATATCGATGTCTCTCCCGTCATATAGGAGGGATAGATCTCATCTACATCACTCACATCCCTCCGCATAATTTGTTACATACCCAGTAATCACCTTTATAGTCCACCCAGTTACGGGTGACGTTTGACGAAACCAAAGTACATAACTCCTTATGTAGGGAACCATGGTGACTTCAGGTCTAAGGACTAGTAGTCATACTAATAGCCACATGAGAAAGTATATGACACTCATATAACGATCCATGATACTTTCTCATAGCGGGTCATTCAGTGTACATTCTCTAATGCATACCCATGTGTCAACTTGATATCTCTATATCTATGACTTGTGAGATCAAGTCATCGAGTTGACCTACATGCTAGCCTTATTGCATTAACATTGTCCCTGAATGTTAATACTTGACTAGGAATGATTAAGAGTAGTGTTCCCTATATCATCTCACTATCGGTTCAACTAACCGATTGATATAGGTGAGAACCGTCTACTCAAGGACGTTATTATACTTAGTTTATTTGGCACCAATACAAGTAAGTATAATAACCAAAAACCAAATGTCTTTATTTATATAGAATATGATACAACAAGTCCAAAATACAATCATCAAATGATTGGCTCTAGGGCTCTAGCTAACAATCTCCCACTAGCACTAGTGCCAATCAGTGTAGGCTCTAAGCCCAAATGACCTAGTGTGATCATCATGCTTCCTCTGTGCCAAAGCCTTGGTCAAGGGATCTTCGATGTTAGCCTCTGTAGGTACTCTGCAAATCTTCACATCTCCTCTCTCGATGATCTCTCGAATGAGATGGAAGCGCCGTAGTATGTGTTTGGTCCGCTGGTGTGAGCGAGGTTCCTTCACCTGTGCTATAGCTCCATTGTTGTCACAATAGAGCTCAATAGGGTCAGCAATGCTAGGTACCACCCCAAGTTCAGTGATGAACTTGCGAATCAAAACTACCTCCTTTGCTGCCTCTGATGCAGCAATATACTCGGCCTTTTTCGTAGAATCAGCTACTGTGTCCTGCTTCAAACTCTTCCAGCTCACAGTACCACCATTAATGCAAAACATGAACCCCGACTGCGATCTATAGTCATCCTGGTCGGTCTGGAAGCTAGCATCACTGTAACCCTTTACAGCTAGCTCATCATTGCCTCCATATATCAAGAAATATTCTTTAGTCCTTCTTAAGTACTTAAGAATATTCTTGACCGCTATCCAGTGACTTTCACCTGGATCTAACTGGTATCTGCTCGTCATGCTCAAAGCATACGAGACATCAGGTCGAGTACATAGCATGACGTACATGATAGATCCTATGGCTGAAGCATAAGGGATCTGATCCATGCGGTCTCTCTCCTCTCTAGAAGAGGGACCCTGAGTCTTCGAAAGACTCATGCCATGTGACATCGGCAGAAATCCCTTCTTGGAGTTCTGCATGGCAAACCGAAGGACTACCTTGTCAATATATGTACTCTGACTTAGGCCAAGCAATCTCTTAGATCTATCTCTATAGATCTGTATCACTAAAATCCGGGATGCCTCACCTAAGTCCTTCATTGAGAAGCAACTCCCTAGCCAGGTCTTGACAGACTGAAGCAAAGGGATGTCCTTCCCAATGAGTAGTATGTCATCCACATACAATATGAGGAAGACAACTATGTCTCCTACAACCTTCTTGTAGACACAAGGTTCATCTTCGTTCTTGATGAAACCAAACTGTTTGATTGCATCATCGAATCGAAGATTCCAGCTCTGAGAAGCTTGCTTTAGTCCATAAATGGACCTATGCAGCTTGCATACTCTGCTAGTATGCTATGGATCTACAAAACCCTCAGGTTGTGTCATGTACACATCCTCGAGTAGGTTTCCATTCAGAAACGCGGTTTTTACATCCATCTGCCATATCTCATAGTCATGGTAGGCTGCAATAGCAAGCATGATCCGAATGGACTTAAACATCGCTACTGGAGAAAAAGTTTCATCATAGTCAATACCATGAATCTGCTTGAAACCTTTAGCTACCAAGCGACCCTTATAGATAAGTCCATCCATGTCAGTCTTTCTCTTAAAGACCCACTTACACCTAATGGGTTTTACCCCTTCAGGTGGATCAACCAAAGTCCATACTTGGTTGGATTCCATTTCGGATCTCATGGCCTCTAGCCATTTCTCGGAATCTGGTCTCATCACAGCTTCTTGATAGGTGGTAGGCTCATCCTCTATGAGCACAATGTCATCATGGTCAGACAAGAGAAATGAGTATCTCTCAAGCTGACGACGTACCCTATCAGACCTGCGAAGAGGTATGTCTACTTGAACTGGTTGTTGTTCCTCAACTCCTTGTGGAACAACATCATCCACAACACTTTGTGGTTCTAGTTCAATTTCCATCGAGGCATCAGTGCTATTGTTCGCATCTTGAACTTCTTCAAGATCGAACGCGCTCCCACTAGTCTTTCTAGAAACAAAGTCCCTTTCTAGAAAGACCCCAGTCTTTGCCACAACTAACTTGTGCTGACTGGGAATGTAGAAGTAATATCCCTTAGTTTCCTTGGGATATCCAATAAAGTAGCACTTGTCGGATTTGGATCCTAATTTGTCTAAGACTTGACGTCTAACGTAAGCCTCACAACTCCAATCCTCATGAAAGACACCTGAGTATCTCTCCCAGTCCATATCCTATATGGTGTCTTTATCACGGCCTTGGATGGAACTCGGTTGAGTATAAAAGCTGCCATGTCTAGAGCATAACCCCAAAGGTATGTCGGAAGATCTGTGTAACTCATCATAGATCGCACCATATCTAATAGGGTACGATTCCTCCTTTCGGATACACCATTCCACTGTGGTGTTCCAGGAGAAGTGAGTTGGGATAGGATCCCACACTCTGCTAGATAGTCACGAAACTCATGGCTAAGGTATTCCCTACCTCGATCTGATCGAAATATCTTAATACTCTTGCCAAGCTGGTTCTGTACTTCATTCTTGAATTCTTTGAACTTTTCAAAGGATTCTGACTTATGTGTCATCAAGTACACATAACCATATCTACTGAAGTCATCAGTAAATGTGATGAAGTACCTATAACCATCTCTAGCAGCGACATTGAAAGGGCCATATACATCACTATGTATAAGTCCTAACAAATCAGTCGCTCTTTCGCTGTGCCCACTAAAGGGAGTCTTGGTCATCTTGCCTCGTAGGCATGACTCGCATATCTCATATGATTCAAAATCAAACGAGTCCAGCAAACCATCCTTATGGAGCTGGGATAAGCGCTTGTCATTTATAAGACCTAAGCGACAGTGCCAGAGGTAGGTTTGGTTCATGTCATTTGACTTGAACCTCTTGGTATTTATGTTATAGATAGGGCTCTCAAGGTCTAGAATATAGAGTCCGTTTATCAGAGGTGCACTACAATAGAATATATCGTTCAAATAGACGGAACAACATTTGTTCTTTATTGTAAACGAGAAACCTTTCTTGTCTAAACAAGAAACTGATATAATGTTCTTAGTTAATGCAGGCACATAACAACAATCGACTAACTCTAGTACAAGCCCAGAGGGCAGAGATAGAAAGTAAGTCCCTACAGCAACAGCAGCAACCCGTGCTCCATTGCCCACTCGTAGGTCCACCTTGCCCTTTGTCAATGCCCTGCTATTTCTCAGCGCCTGCACATCAGTACAAATGTGAGAAGCACATCCAGTATCTAATACCCATGATGTAGAAATAGATAGATTGACTTCTATAACATATATACCTGAAGTGGAAGTCTCACTTCGCTTCTTCTTAAGATCCTCCAAGTATACCTTGTAGTTCCTCTTCCAGTGCCCGGTCTGACCGTAGTGGAAGCAGGTAGCATTCTTGGCGACCCCTCCTTTAGGCTTCAGTGCCTTGCCTTTGCCCTTGGTTTAGAACTTTCCCTTACCTTTAGGCTTGCCCTTGCCCTTATGTTTCTGAACCATCAGAACAGTGTTGGGCTTAGCCTTCTTAAGGTTCAGCTCAGTAGTTCGCAACATACTAAGTAGCTCGGGCAGTGGCTTGTCAATCTCGTTCATATTGTAGTTTAGAACGAATTGACTGTAGCTATCCGGCAAAGATTGCAAGATCAGGTCAGTGGCCAGCTCTTGGCCAAGTGGGAACCCCAACCTTTGTAGGTTCTCTATGTACCCAATCATTTTGAGTACATATGGGCCTACAGGAGCCCCGTCTGACATCTTGCACTGAAACAGTGCCCTTGAGATCTCAAATCTCTCATGCCTCGCTTGACCTTGATACAGTTGACGAAGATGTTCAACCATATCGTAAGCGCCCATTAACTCGTGTTGCTTCTGAAGCTCAGAGTTCATGGTCGCGAGCATTAGACAGGACACATCTAATGCGTCATCTTGATGCTTCTTGTAAGCATCTTTGTCAGCTCGCGGGGCATTGGCAGGAGGAGCCTCCGGAATGGGCTGCTCCAGAACGTACAGTTTACATTCCTGAGTGAGAACTATTCTCAGGTTCCTGTACCAGTCCAGGAAGTTTGCTTCATTGAGCTTGTCCTTCTCGAGGACAGATCGCAGGGAGAAGGTGTTCGTATTCGACGTCATGGTAATCTACAACAGAAATAAATGCAAAAATAAATATCATATTCTTAATCATTTAATTAGGCCTTTAACTAAATGATGCTCCCACTGAATTCTATAATTCATGTGGGACAAGATCCACATCATACTAACCCTTGAGTTAGCTTTGGCTAATACGCCCAAGACTTAGTATGATCGGTAGGTAACGATTACCAATTACATCTCTATGCAACTCTTGTTTATAGGATCAAAATCCGCATTTATATTAAAACTCGAGTTAGCTTTGGCTAATACGCCCGAGAGTTAATATATATGTGATTTTGACCTATCTTTCCAACCGTTGGAAGAATGCCTATAGTTGTACTCGATCCAACCGAGTTAACTAGTTACTCAATCTAATTGAGTTGAACTCATCCATGCGTTGATAGGCGGGACCAAAATTGTCCCTCCGTACCCTACCAAGATAGTATGTGTTGCTCTGCTTTGGCAGATTCAACAACAACATGCGATCGAGGTAGTGGTAGGTATCACGGCATGGTAGGCATTACGAGTTGACACGATTTAGATCTAATCTAAATGATGATGCATATCAAATACTTGATTTAGATCTAATCTAATCGTGAGGTGTATCATGTGCACGATTTAGATCTAATCTAATCGCTAGGCACTAATTAACTACTTAATTAAACATGCATCACATACATATAAGCAATTAATTAAATAATTTTGTGATTATGTCATGGCCCTACTACGATCTTCTCAAGCCAATGAGAAGATCGGATGGTCAACCTAAGGTCAACAGCTTCTCAAGCTTCTTCCTTTGACAACCTCGTGTTGCTCGCGCCCTCCTCGTAACTCCGTCTCGTGTGGACCTTCCACCACTTCAAAATTTACATTACATTTTGAAACTCGAGTTACATTCGAGTCTAAATCTAATTTACAACCAGAATATAAGAGAAAGGAACGATGCGCAGGTCGTGAAAATAAAATAAAATAAAATAAAAATAAATACAGCACGCACATCACATAACGGCACGCAGGCCATATTAGGAATTACAACACCTTTCCAAATCCAATTTGGGTTATTTGGGCCATGACTATCAAAAAATTAATATATAATTCAAAATTATATATATCTATAATTTTCTGTAATTTTTTTTATAATTTTACAATTTTTATGGGCACAATTTCCCGGCGATTCCGTTTAGCGGTTTTCGGGCGCAATCGCGGAACGAATCCCCTTGCGGGGCCAGGGGCAGCACCCCTACCCGCGATCTAACCATCGCGAGGGTTCCTTTGTGATCTAATATCGCCTTAGCCCGCTGTCCCAAAAATATTTGGGGCGAAACCAATCCGTTTTTGAAAAATCTTCCCGGTAGCGAAAGCCTACAAGTGTCGAAACACTTGTACTTCGCTTTTATGAGAAAATTACCCATAAAAACTATAAAAAACCTAAATTTACAGAAAATCACAGAAGCTATTTTTCATAAAAATCAAAAACAAACTCGTACACGCCTTCGCACGTGGCTCTGATACCACTATTAGGTTATCGGGCCGCGAAAACCGCATTTTCGCGTCGCAGAAACCCCGAATCACCCATGCCACTGGATCTCGTGCGAAGGATAGATTTCAAAACTTTACATGTATGAGTTTCTACTTAGATCTACTTCTAGATCTACATGAAGAAAAGGTTATACCTTTGAAGCGCGCCCTTCGCGAATCCTGCTCGTCCAAGGTGCCGGACCTCTAGACCGTCAAGCGTACGGTCCTCTAGAAGTATCCACACGAACAATCCTTGATGGAGAAGACCAAACAAAGGTGTGCTAGCACCTTGTCTTGTTCGGCCAAGAGAGGAGGAGAGGGAGAAGAAAGAGCCCCAAGGAAGAAGATGGAATAATGCACTTGAATGAGAAAAATGAATTCTCTTCACATTCAAAAGTGGCCGGCCACTTCCCAAGTGTAACCCCCAAATTTTGCATTAAGTGCAATTGATGTGAAGCCATTAAAGAGAATGGCTTTGTAACTTCCATGAGGTGGCACCCCATGATGATGTGGAATAACATCATTAGTCCACATCAATGCCAACTCACCAATGAGGTGGCATAAACTCAAGTCAAACTTGACCAAATCTCTTCCATGGTTGATCTAATCTAACCATTTGATTCAAGCCAACTTAATATAATGAATCTAATTCATTAAATTAAGTTGATCTAATGAGTCATAATCTAAATTAGACTCATTGAATACATGAATCAACTTGAGTCCAACTCAAGTTAGCCCAATTAGGATTACTCTTAATCCAATTTGATTCATCAAATGAATCTAATCTTCTTGGTTCATCATATGAACCTAATCTCCATCTAATTGTCCTTAGTGTGTGACCCTATAGGTTCTTGTAACGTTGAAAATGGCCCTAAAATCATTTAGGAGCATAAGTAATGAGCGGTATCTAGCAACACATCATTACTACCCAAGTTACAAGAATGTTGAGATCCAACATCACCTTGTGACTACTAATTGTGACTCCTCACAATATATGACAAGTGTCCTTCTATCCAAGACATCTAGATTGATCAATGTGAGGCATAGACCGTGTCATCCTCTAATCAATCTAAATCTCGAACTCCAAGTAGACTCACTAAATCAAATGAGCTCAATATCTCATATTGACTCATTTGGGCATGGCCATGCACTTCGTGGTCTCACTCTATCAAGAATATCGATGTCTCTCCCGTCATATAGGAGGGATAGATCTCATCTACATCACTCACATCCCTCCGCATAATTTGTTACATACCCAGTAATCGCCTTTATAGTCCACCCAGTTACGGGTGACGTTTGACGAAACCAAAGTACATAACTCCTTATGTAGAGAACCATGGTGACTTTAGGTCTAAGGACTAGTAGTCATACTAATAGCCACATGAGAAAGTATATGACACTCATATAACGATCCATGATACTTTCTCATAGCGGGTCATTCAGTATACATTCTCTAATGCATACCCATGTGTCAACTTGATATCTCTATATCCATGACTTGTGAGATCAAGTCATCGAGTTGACCTACATGCTAGTCTTATTGCATTAACATTGTCCCTGAATGTTAATACTCGACTAGGAATGATTAAGAGTAGTGTTCCCTATATCATCTCACTATCGGTTCAACTAACCGATTGATATAGGTGAGAACCGTCTACTCAAGGACGTTATTATACTTAGTTTATTTGGCACCAATACAAGTAAGTATAATAACCAAAAACCAAATGTCTTTATTTATATAGAATATGATACAACAAGTCCAAAATACAATCATCAAATGATTGGCTCTAGGGCTCTAGCTAACAGCAACAGCCACTGATGAAGAAGCAACTGGCAAAGGAATAGCAGAAGTTTCTGCAGGAAGACCTCAGGAATCTCAGGAACCACCTGAGAGCTGGAAGCTTCTACTAGAGGAACCGAGACTTCAGTTGAAGAGGGTTGATTGATTGCAGCGAGAAGCTCTTGCTCTTTAGCATGAAGTTCGGCTTCTTCTCGACGTAGCTCTTCATCGATCAGAGCAGCATAAAAATCAGCCACTACACAAAATAGAAGGAAGGGGTTTAGTTAGTAAAAATTGATAGAAGAAGAGACAGAACTTTACCTAAGGAGCCGTGTATTTTATATTTGACCGGGCTCAAACCAAACAGATATAGAAGATCGCTCCGCAGCCATTTGGTGATAGAAAGACGACGACATAACAACTTTTCACAAAAAAGAGGAAAAGAAGGGTGTAGATGAAACTCCTTGATATCAGGTAAAGGAGGTAAAGAAGATCTCCAAGCATGAGACCAAGGAATAGGTCCCGGAAACTTCATAAAGAAAAAGCGAGATTTCCAAGCTTTGAGGGAAGATGGCATATCATCAAAAAGGACCATCGTAGTCCGAGATTGGAAAAGAAAAACACCTGGCTCTGCTACCTTCGGATAGAAAAACATGAAAACATTTTGAGGAGTAGGAGGAATGTCAAGTGTACGAAACAACATGTATATACCACACAAATAACGAAAGGCATTAGGCACAAGTTGTTGAAGAGGAATGTCAAAATATTGGCTTATATCGATCAGAAAAGGAGGAATGGAAAACCTTAAACCCCCTATCAATTGATCCTTAAAGAAAGTTACACAATTAGCAGGAGGATGATGAGGATGCTCATTTGGTTTAGGAATTATGATTTCATATTCCCTAGGAATTTCATATTGCCTACGAATAGCAAGCCGAGCATCCTTGTTGAAGGAGAATGAAATTTGAGTATACCAGGGGGCAATCGTTTCTTCAGCCATAGATAGAAGTAAGGGTTAACAGAACAACAGGTTACTTACTGAGAGTTAAGAGAGAATATCACTGGAATACGGTGAGTGTAAGGGTTGATCAAAGATTGCAGCAAAAAAGAAATGCTAAGGTAAGGAAAAAAGGAACAAAGTTGACCAGAAGATGAAGGGTTTAGGGTTAAAAGAACATATAATGACCGTCAGATTAGAATACCTTTTAGCAACAAACACCGTTGATTATAGAAGTGTGCAGACGTTGGTGTTATATGAAAGATGAGAAAAGACACACGTCATATGACCATAAATGGGCATTTATGATGGACGCGACAAATCGAATCATGTAAGGGTTGGTGGCGCCTCGTCGCGCGCCCTCAACATTCTCTTACCGTTGAAAAGCCAATCATAATCAAGAAAATTCTGGAAAAGAGCGTAGTTTACTATGTGTAATAAAGGAGGATGGATTGGGTTTGACAGATCCCGGGTCGAAGACAGAAAGTAAGAAATGATAATAGTCAGTCATGCGTGAAGCACTGTCTGAATTAATATAACTATAACGTGCAGGCTAACATCGGTCTAAAGGTAGGATGAAAAATCTGTCATCCAACGGAATTGCCCTTCCCCCTCCCTGTTTAGAAGAGCCAGTGCGTTCTTTTATGCCCGGGAGAAAGTAGGAAAAGAGTGGTCTCATGGACAAAGGAGGTGTAAACTTGTCCAAGTCCCCTTAGACATGTCATGGAACAATCCACTTCTTGCTTGAACATTTCGAGCTCTGCTTCCAGAGCGTCCACCTTAGCCTGTAAACGACTTGAGCCTTGCTGCCATCGTGACGCAAACAGGCTAGTTATGTGAATCTCCTTGGTTAACGTAAACACCTCTGAAGCTTGTTGAGTCTGCGCACCTACCATTTCTTTGGCTTGAAGTTCTAGGTCTCGATGAACTTTGTTCCTCAAGACCGTTCCCGACCGTACTTGAAACTGGGTAAATGACAGAGATACCTCCAGCTCTCATGCCAGAGAGTTAATTAGATCCAAAGCTCGGGCAGCTTCATCTACAGATTTTGCCTTGTCCAACAGGAATTGCCCCCAGAAAAGGGGGTCTAGAGCCATACTCTCTCGGTAAGAGGAGGCGGACAAGGAAGAAAAGAACTGAGGCAAGTGAAGAAGGAAGGGGGGATCACAACCCTATTTAAAGAGTCGAAAGACTCACGAGATCACTATACTTGAGTTCACGGGAGCACTGTACCAGAAGTCACGGGGACTACTATAGAGAAGGTCACGAGTCTACTGTAGTGGCCATGGCAGAGTCACGATTAAAAACAGGCAAAGAAGCAAAAATAGACCTGAGTCTAGTCAGTCAGCTATACCTCCTTCGACTAGACTTAGAGGGAAGGCTAGTGATATGGGTTAGGTTTAGTAGGCCCCCAGTGAAAAGGAGAAAGGAAATAGCAGAATTAAGCAGGTATGAATATCGACCGGGGTAACATGCCTAAGAAGGTATAGTCAGTCAGCTATACCTCCTTCGACTAGACTTGGAGGGAAGGCTAGTGATATGGGTTAGGTTTAGTAGGCCCCCAGTGAAAAGGAGAAAGGAAATAGCAGAATTAAGCAGGTATGAATATCGACCGGGGTAACATGCCTAAGAAGGTATAGGCCAATACCAGCTGGGGTAACGTGCCTAAGAGAATATAGGCCAATATCGGCGGGGATGACATGCTTAAGGAAATATAGGACAATATCGGCCAATATAATATGCTTAAGAAAATATAGGCCAATACCGACCGGGGTACACATGCCTAAGAAAATATAGGTCAATACCGAACAGGATAACGTGCCTAAGAGAATATAGGCCAATATCGGCCAAGATGACATGCTTAAGGAAATATAGGCCAATATCGGCCGATATAATATGCTTAAGAAAATATAGGCCAATACCGACCGGGGTAACATGCCTAAGAAAATAAAGGTCAATACCGGACGGAGTAATGTGCCTAAAAGAATATAGGCCAATATCGACCGGGATAACATGCTTAAGGAAATATAGGCCAATATCGGACGAGATAATATGCTTAAGAAAATATAGGTCAATATCGGTCGGGGTAACATGCTTAAGAAAATATAGGCCAATACCGACCGGGGTAACATAATAAAAACAGGATAAGTAAGTATGGACGATAAATATATCTCCATATAGCTTATAAGACAGGGCGAGAACAAATATTTCAAGAATATTTATAAATAGCTTAATGAAGATATTTGTAGTATGTGATTGTATAACGGGTTTGCTAATTTGGCGGGAAAAATGTTTCCAGACTCTTCTAGAGCACTAGACGATAAAGAAGGTACATCTGGGGTACAGAAAAGATTCCTTAAAAGTTATTTTCTGCAAGTACATGACTTACGTCATCTCATAACAAACTCTAACAAATCGGGGTCCACTTCATGACTATGGAGGTTATATGAAGTGGTATAAAAAGGAAAATCCTCTCCGTTGGTCAGGTATGTTGATGCTCATGCTCACAACCCACATTACAAACCCTAATTTCAACCACTTTTCATCTTCTTCTTCCTTCTTCCACACAAAAGGAGATCACTGACTTGAGCATCGGAGGGCTTAGCTAGGGATTCCTAGCCCGGTCTTAGATCACTGACGATAGTGTTGGTTGGTCTCTTGTGCACAGGAAGCCATGGAAGCTCCAGATCTCGGTATTCTTCACTAAATCCTTCCTTCCGTCTTTGGATTTTCGTACAAGGAGGGCATTCTATGACTTTATTCTCCTAGATCCGCTTTGGGTTTCTCGGATCGGTATTCCATAGGTATTATTCTCCATCAGCAGTAGGTTTTCTCCCAGCTTTTCATTTTGTTAAGCTTCTCAGACAGGATCATGGGTTATGAACAACTTCTTTATAGGATATAAGCTCAGAAAGATAATGAAGAAATGCAACAAATGAAGCAAAAGAATGAGAATAACAAGAGTAAGCAAATTCTTGTAGTTTAGTAGACTTATGAACACGAGTAGACTAATGACGATGGAGAGAAGGATCATCCGCAACCTCAGAAGATGATTAGGTAGTGGCAGAAGGAGGAGCATGTGGAGTGGATATCTCGGGAACCAAAGTACTAGATTCAGTTGAGCTACCAGTAGGAGTTGTGGGTGAAGCTTCTTCAATGTCGGTATTGAAATGATCATTGCAAAACATATCTAACTTTGTCATTATGCAAACTAGCCGAAATAGAAAAAAATAGAATATACTCAAGAAACACAGCATGATGAGAAATATATAATTTTTGACTAATGGGATCAAAGTAATGATATCCTTTTTGACTAACACCATAACCCAAAAAGACACAAAGAGAAGAATGAGGGGCTAACTTATTATGCTCGACATGTGGATGAAGGATGAAGCAAGTACAACCAAAAATATGCAAAGAGAAATAGACAGGAGCAAACTCATATAGTTTTTTAAAAGTTGACAAGTTTGAATTGTGTGAGGTTGGAATTCTATTAATCATGTAAGTAGTGGTAAGGATTGCTCCGCCCCTCCCCCAAAAGGGACTAGAAAAACTGGCAAATAATGAAAATGAATGAGATATTTCAACAAGATGCCTATGTTTCCATTCAGCCACACCATTCTATTCAGGAGTATTTGTATACGAGGTTTAATGAATAGTACCATCAGAAGTAAGTAAATGTGAAAAATTATTTAAAGTGTATTCACCTTCGACATCACAACACACATACTGTATGACACTAGAATTTTAAATTTCTACAAAAGCTCTAAATTTATTTAAAATGGTAATATAATTAGACTTGTGTTTCATAAGATAGACCAAAGAGTAACCAATACAATCATTAATAAATGAAACATAATACCTTAACCTCCAACATTTTGTAGAAATAGGAGAGGGTGCAACGGCAAGGGCGCTTAGTTGTCTCCTAGGTACTCATGGTTTGATTCCTAGCTACGGTGTATTTGCAAGGAATTTTCCTCCAAATGAAACTTGCAACTAAGGGATGTTGGGCTTCTGGGTTGCCCACAACATGTGCTTCCCGATTTACCCTGGTGGTCGATAAAACACTTTCGTGGAGCTGGACCGATCACCCCAGGCTCGACATTACCCTCTTTAGCTAATCATTTATTTTAGGAGAGGGTCCTCATACATCAGAATGAATAAAATCAAATAGAGCAAAAAAAAAAAAAGAAACACTTTTTAAAATGGTAAGGAAAAAAATTTAGCCAATTTATAACTAGTATAGTCAGAAATATCATAACTTTTAAAGGTCCTAATACTCCTTTAGAAACTAAAAACTACAAATGAAATGCTGAAACATGAATTAAATAAGAGTGACATAAATAAAAAAAAAAATCAAAAGATGAATTACTCAGACAAAAAGATGATAAATCTACACTCGAAGCTACAACTTCTAGTACTTTCAGTTGATCCAAAATAGAGTCCTCCTTGCTTACGACCTGTCCCAATCAACCTTTGAGATCGTGGGTCTTAAACATAAAAATTGGATGGAAAAAGGAAGTAAATATCCAGACTCATATAAGACTCAGAATATAATAAATATCAATAAGAGATAAATAAGATGTAACAATTGAATCAACATCTACTAATGGCATAGAAGTAACATCAGCAGTCATAATAGATATAGACAAACTAGAAGAAAAAGAAATAAAAGATGATAAATTAGATTACATATGATGAAAAACACTAAGGTCCAAAATCCATAAGGATGAAGATATACCTAAATTACTAGATGATAACAAACTTATGTGAGAGGAAGCTGACATGGCAGAGGGTTGTGAAGTAAGAAACTATTGAAACTGCTCCATCATATATAGATCAGATTTCCATGAAGTATCTATATAATCAGGCATGGTGAGAGAATGAATAATGCTTAGAATAACCAAACTGTACATATATGCATCTTTATGATCTACAAAAACTGGTGTCAGGATAGCCCATAGTCAAACAAAAAACTCGAGATAGAAAAGGATGTCAGCGTAAAAATCGGTAGCACAAGGTGTTGGTGCTGAAATCGGCATACAAGGTTGTCGGTTCCGAAATTAGCAGAATAAGACGTTAGCACCAAAATTAATAGAAAAGAATGTTGGCATCGAAATCGACAAAAGTAGTAGGATACGACAGCAACAACACGAAGCAGCAACAGGGGGCGACAAAAAAAAATAGGTTTGAGAAGGAAAACATTGCTCTAATACCATGTAGAAATTAAGAAGAGGAAAATGGTAGCCATATTATTGAATCTAAAAGGAATAATAGAAATACATAGTGATCCTATCCGAAAGCGGAGAAGATGGCTTGCTGGGAATGTGGCTCTGTAGTTGACTGGACGAAGACTCTATACCCTGCAACACAACGAGCGTTAGTCCCGGGTCGGGAAGGGATTCCCAACTTTGACCCCCCCCCCCCAATGCTCAAGTCAGTTTTCGGCTCAGTGGAGAAGAATAGTAGAAAATAAACAGTGGCCTAGAGCAAGTAGAACAACAAACTATCACATACCTCAGCCTGTGGATGGAGACCTCCTTTTATAGCACCATTGTAGCATCTGTGCACACACCCAAAGCATATTCACATTTTTCAAAACATCCTAGGAAAAGACAAGTCAAAAAGTGTCCCTGACACCTTTCCTTAAGCAAACACGTAAATCTCTAATGTGACAGGCAAGAAGCTTCTAAAGTTCCATTTATTTGCTGGACATTCTCTATTGTCAATGGCATAAACTTTCAAAAGAATATGGTAAGATATGTATGTGGGTCTTGCTATAGGCCGACTGAGTGATGCTCGGCTGGGACTTTGCCAGCTTGGCCATACTAAATGGAGCTATCGGCTGGTTCTTCACTCGGGCTTACTATTGTGGAGAGGCTTATTGCGTCCGATCAGACATGAGGTCTAATCGGTCAGGATGGTCGCTCGCTTAACTTATCACCCGACTCGTAACCTCAGCTGCAGGTTGCGAAGGGCTGCAGTTCGGATGGTCTAGTCAGGCTTTTGCGTTTGACTGGCTATGCTTATCTGCTCGACCAACTTTGCTTGATCCGCACTTCGCTCAGCCCTATAACTTTGACCTCCATGTCAGCCGATCTCCATTGCTTTGACCTACTTTTGAAGGGCCCATCTAAATCATCGTATTACAAGATTTTCCCTCAAATCTAATCGAAGGAGGCTGCAAGTCCGACTAACTGAATAATTAGTATTTTTTGCATCTCTTCTTCCAGACAATGTTATGCGGAATAACAAATACTACACAAGTAATACACATGGGATATAATCTTACCAGCAACATTGGTGGTTCTGATGATACCCAAGGAGAAAAAGTATACCCAATAATATTCCATACCTTGTTTAGTATTTAATGATGATTTTCATACACAACTTCCATATATGGATTATTATTCAATAATATCTCATACACAACCTAGTATTTAATAGTTACATGACCCCGTATTCAAGTGAACTTGCTTAAGAGATCCCCTGGGAGCTCTCTTAGGAGTCGATGTTGTCTATAGACTGATGAGAGGGTTCTGAGGATAAATAATCGCTCTCTTGCAATTGTTGAATCACTCTCCCCACAACATGGTCAAGTGTCCTAGAAAATCTCCTAGCTATTTTTCTCTTAAAATCAAGGGAATCTAAATAAGCTCTCCTCCCTGCATCTATGCGTTCACCTTCCCCAACTTTGTACATAGATAATTCGGTCTAAATGGTATTCACTTCAATCTTTGCAGCCTCTAATTGGGCTTGAAGTGATTCTATTTGGGCCTCTCATGCCTCTAACTTTGTCTGTTGCTGTAACAGTGCAAAATTCTTAGTAGATATTTCCTAAATCAGCTTAGGAGAGAGAGATGCATGTCTAATTTTCAACTCTTCTAACAAAGCAGTTTTGTGAACTAAATTTGAAAGAGCTTTTTCTTTCAGTGCCCTCTCCACTTGGAGCTTGGAATCACTACTTTGTAATTAATGCTCTAAATTCTTCTTATCCATCACTTGGGATGTTAATGACTGCTAGCAGTCTTATGGAGTCTTTTCTACACCAAAAATAAGCTCATCTTATGCCTATATTTTTCCCTGCAATTGGATCATTTCATCACTGGGAATAGTAGGAGTGGCCTATAGCTCTTCCACTCAACCTTTTGAAACTTTATTGGCCCTCTCCAAGTCTATAGCCAGTAGGCCCAAGTGTAAACTTAAGGTATAGAACTGGATGAAATAACAATAGAGTTATATTTTGCAACAATAAGTTAAGAAAATTTAATCAAGGACTTACTACAATAGCATTACAGTTGTGTTCATCAACACTCTCAAAAATTGTATTCCTTTACATTTGTCTCTGTGCTTTCAGCTAGGACTCAGTTCAACTTAAGTATTCCATAAGGTAATAGAGAGGTATGATTCAATCCTTGTTGGGATGGTAATCCATGGGATTGCTTGAAGAGACATGGAGAGCTACTTGAAGTTGTAGACCCTGGAGGAAGAGTAAGGGAAAGCTCGAGCGATTATGAGGGAACAAGTGTTGGTTGCTACTCGGAATATCATACTGGTTCCCCTGTACAAAAATTTTGTACAAGTCTCGAACATTTCCTAACAACCTATTGTGTTCTTTAGAAATTAAATTTGGAATCGCAAACAGAACTTAACATTATTGATTCCAAATTCAACTTATCTGTTCTTAGAGGTTTAGACTTGGATTGCAAACGATGCTTAACATTATTAATCCAAATCCACCCATGTTACAAATTTGATTAAATATTTATTTCAGAGATCGGCTTCCAGGTTAAACATGGCGAGGCACTAGGCCTTCTTGGATATGAGATCATCCACCACTTCCTAGACAAAGCCTTTTAATGAAATTCAATATTTAATCTCCTTATAGTAACCCTAGGTTTAACCACTAAGAACAATCGAATCACAAGATCGAAAAACAAAAGAAACACAAAATCGAAACATAAATTCGATAGCCTAAAATCGTTAGCCTCTTGTGTTTGGTATTTCAAGATCTAAACAAAAGAATAAACTAGTTATGATGCGGAAACTAATAACTAGTTATACCTTTTGTAACTTATAGACCTCACGATCTTTTGTCGTATTCCTCTTCTTATCTCGGGCGTCGTGTGGGCGACGATCTACCGAGATGAGAATCCACCCAAGTCTTCTTCTTCTCCTTCCAAGTTTCGGCCACCACCACCAAGCTACAAGGGATGCTAGGAAACAAAGCCTCCTTTCTCTCCTTCGTCTCCAAGCAAAATCCGGCCACCAAAAATCTCTCCAAGACTAGATGCCGCCGGCCACTAAAGAAGAAGAGAAGAGGAAGAGCAATGGAAGAGGGCCGACCACACCAAGGAAGAGAGGAGAGGAATAATAGATGTGTTGTAAGGTGAGACACCTCTACCCTCTCTTTTATATTTCTTAGTCTTGGCAAATAAGGAAAGTTTTAAACATAATTAAAACTTCCTTATATTTCTTGCCAATGACTAAAAAGGAAAGTTTTAAAACAAAAAATTAAAACTTCCTTTTTCTTTTGTCATGGCCGACCACCCCCTTTAATTCCAAATAAGGAAAGTTTTAAACATGAAAATAAAACCTCCTTATTTATTTCTGATAAGAAATTTTAATTAAAAAATTTCTTCCTTTAAATCCCTTCATGGTTGATTATAAAAGGAAACTTTTATAAATTAAAATCTCTCTATTAAAACATGTGGATGATTACAAAAAAGGAAAGTTTTCTCCAAAATTAAAATCTTCCTTTTATCTATAAATAAGGAAAGATATCAAACCGTTCTCTTAATCCTTTGTAGAAACTATAAAAGAACAGATTTAATTTTAAAACTCTTTTTTAAAATCATGGCTTCCACATTAGGAAAGATTTTAAAATAAACTCCCTTTTATTTTATTATGGCTGGCCACCTAAGCTTGGGTTCCAAGCTAGGGACGACCTCCACTTGACCCATCTAACCTTGGTTTGGCCAGCCCTAGCTTGGGCTCCAAGCTTGGCTTGGTCAGCCACCTTAAGGTGGGTAAGAAGTTGGGTTTAGTGTATATAAGACTTTATTAATAAGAGGCTATGACAGGGACCGAGAGGAGGAATTGGTTTTGGTCTCCCGATGAACTTGAGCTTCCCGTGTTCTCCCCGAACAACCAACTCGAGTTCATCAATAATAACTCATACCACTAAAGAGTTATTATTGAACTACCGCACCAATCCCATATTATTATATAGGCTCCTTCTTATCATGAGTGTGTTAATCTCCCTGTGTTTAAGAAATTGAATGTCCACTAATTAAATGAGTTATTGACAACTCACTTAATTAATATCTAGCTCTAAGAGTAGTACCACTCAACCTTATCGTCATGTCAGACTAAGTCCACCTGTAGGGTTTATATGACAATCCTTATGAGCTCCTCAAGGGGACATCATCAACCTAGATTACTAGGACACAGTTTCATTCTATAATCAATAACACACCATATAAATAATATCATTTCCCAACTTATCGTGCCTATTGATTTATCGAACTAAATCACACCCTTTGATAAATTAAAGAAATAAATATTAAGTATACGTGCTTGTTATTATATCATGATTAAGAGTACACACTTCCATAATAACAGAGGTCTTGTTCTTTTAAAGAGTCAGTATAAAAAGAAATTATCTCAAATGGTCCTGCTCAATACACTCAGAGTGTACTAGTATAATTTTATAGTCAAGATAAACTAATACCAAATTACACTACGACTATTCTAATGGTTTGTTCCTACCTATCTTAGTCGTGAGGTACTATTTATAACTTATAAGGAACTGATAACATGATCTTTTGTGTGTGACACCACACACCATATTATCTACAATATAAATTAATTGAACAACTACACTTAGCATATAAATGTAGACATTTGACCAATGTGATTCTTTATTTCAAAGTAAATGTTTACAAAAAGCTAGGCTTTTAGTATACACTCTAACAATCTCCCACTTATACTAAAAGACTATGCTGCCATAAACGCTGCCATACATCTGATTCTCATTCCTTCAACATGTCGATCAAAAGCTTTCGCCGGAAGGGCCTTAGTGAAAGGATCTGCCAGGTTATCTGATGATGTAATCTTGGTGACAACAACTTCTCCTCACTTTACGATGTCTCGTATTAGGTGGTACTTGCACTCTATGTGTTTACTCGCCTTATGGGCTCATGGTTCCTTCGAGTTTGCTACTGCACCGCTATTATCACAATAAATTGTGATGATTTTGAGTAAACTAGGAATCACATCTAAGTCCATTAGGAAGTTCCTATGACATACAACTTCTTTGGCTGCCTCAAAGGCTGTCACATACTCAGCTTCCATGGTTGAGTTTAAAACGCATTTCTGCTTAACACTCCTCCATGCAATGGCTCCACCTCCTAAAATAAACACATAGCCTGATGTAGACTTACTATTATCCCTATCTGATTGGAAGTCAGAATCCGTGTAACCCACAGGAAGCAAATCATCTGCTTGGTAAACCAGTATATAATCTCTAGTCCTTCTCAGGTACTTCAATATATACTTTACAGCAGTCCAATATCCTTGTCCAGGGTTACTTTGATATCTGCTAACCATGCCTACGGCAAAACAGATATCCGGTCTCGTGCATAACATAGCATACATTAGGCTTCCTACAACTGAAGCATAAGGAACTGTCTTCATCTCTTCTATCTCTTTTGATGTCTTCGGAGACATCTCTTTAGATAAAAATACTCCATGCCTAAAATGTAGAAAACCTTTCTTGGAGTTTTGCATGCTAAAACGAGCTAAGATTGTATCGATATATGAAGCTTGGGATAAGCACAACATTCTTTTCTTGCGATCCCTTATTACTTTGATCCCGAGAATATGTGTGCATTCTCTCAAGTCCTTCATATCGAATTGCTTTGACAACCATACCCTTACTTCTGACAACACTTTGATATTGTTTCTAACTAATAAAATGTCATCTATATATAGTACAAGAAATACCACCACGTTTCCATCACACGTCTTGTATACACAAGACTCATCCGGACACTGAATAAATCCATATGACTGGATTACTTCATTAAACCGGATGTTCCATGATCTTGAAGCTTGCTTCAGTCCATAAATCGACCGATTGAGCTTGCACACTAGATGCTCTTTACCCTTTGCAATAAACCCCTCTGGTTGCTACATATGGATGTTTTCTTCAAGACTTCCGTTAAGGAAAGCTGTCTTGACATCCATTTGCCAAACCTTATAATCCATATGAGCAGTAATAGATAAGAGTATTCGGATAGACTTAAGCATAGCTACTAGCGAAAAGGTTTCCTCATAATCGATTCTCTCTTTCTGAGTATACCCCTTCGCAACAAACCTTGCTTTGAAGGTTTCCACCTTCCCATCTATCCCTCTTTTCCTTTTGTAGATCCACTTACATCCAACGAATTTTACACCATTTGGTGGTTCTACAAGCTCCCAGACTTTATTAGAATATATAGATTCTATTTATGAATTCATTGCTCTTTGCCAAGATGCTGCATCTTTATCCTGGAGTACTTCATCATATGTTCATGGATCAGGTTCATGTTTACCTGGGATCAAGTCCGAAGACTCTCCCAAAAACATGAATCTTTCAGGTTGCCTCACAACCCTCCCACTATGATGAGGCACTGTCTGTGGTTGTGTATCATTTGTGATATATGTTGCAGTTTCTTATGATATTTCATCTTGTACTGTTGGTACTAGACTAGATGTGTCCTCTCTAATTTCTTCTAGAACAATTTTACTCATGAGCTTATAGTTCATTACATAATCTTCCTCTAAAAATCGAGCATTAGTGCTAACAATGATCTTCTGATTTTTAGGATTATAAAACAAACCACCTTTCGTTCCCTTAGGATATCCCACAAACAGACAAACTTCTGTACGTGATTCCAACTTGTCAGTGTCTCTCTTCAATACATGTGCTGGACTACCCCAAATCCGAATATGTTTCAGACTAGGCTTATGCCCATTCCATAATTCTATGGGAGTAAAGGGTACTGATTTAGAAGGTACCATATTTAGAATGTATAATGTTGTTTCCAGAGCATATCCCCAAAATGAATTTGGTAATTCTGAATAACTCATCATCGATCTAACCATTTCCATAAGAGTCCTATTCCTTCGTTCTACCACACCATTCTGTTGGGGTGTACTAGGTGCAGACAATTGGGATTGAATCCCGGCCTCTGATAAGTAATTCCTAAACACTCCAAAGAGGTATTCGCCACCACAATTAGACCGTAGTGTCTTGATACTTTTACCATGACGTTTCTCCACATCAGCCTTGTACTCTTTGAACTTATCAAAGCATTCAGACTTACGGCGCATCAAGTAAATGTACCCATATCTCGAATAGTCGTCTATAAAAGAGATAAAATATTCGAAACCACCTCTTTCCTGGATAGACATAGGACCACACAAATCATAATGAACCAGTTCTAACACATCTTTGGCTCTATACCCATTGGCTTTAAAAGGTCTCTTGATTATTTTACCTTCCAAGCAAGATTCACAAGTTGGAAAGTTTTCCAACACTAATGAACCCAAGAGTCCATCGGCTATTAGCCTTTGAATTCTACTCAAGTTAATATGACCAAGCCTTAGATGTCAAAGATACGTTTGATTCATTTCCGAAGGTTCCTTTCTCTTATTAGAATTAGAAGATGTGTTATTAATTTCCATTTGTTATTTTCTGGGAGTAATTGGATTTAGAGTATGCAAATTGCCTACTAATGTACCAGAACAGATAATAACCCTATTTTTCTTGATAACTACTTTGTCATCAAAAGAAACAGAATATCCATCCACAAACAGTTTAGAAACTGAAATTAAATTCTTTCTAAAAGTTGGTACATAAAGATAATTTCTCAAAATCAAAGTTCTATTCCTATCGAATGATAAGTAGATGTCTCCCACTGTAACAGCCGTCACTTTCGTAGCATTGCCCATGTAGACAGTTATTTCTCCTTCATATAGTCGACGGGTTTCTAGGAACCCCTGCAATGAATTGCAGACATGATCAGTGACTCCTGTATCTACACACTAGGCGCTGGTAGATAACACCGCTAAACATGTTTCAACTACTAGAGAATAAGATGTATCTTTATTGTTCTCTTTCCTACGAGGACAGTCTGCCTTCCAATGTCCAGACTGCTTGCAGATGAAGCACTTGCCCTTTGGCTTCTTCACTCTAGCTTTTGGTTCAGTACCTAGAGATCTATTCACCTTTATTGCTGAGCCAGCCTGTTTCTTCTTCTTCTTGCCTTTCAACTTAGAAGTAGAAACATTTTCAGCAAAGTGAATTTGAGAATTATGACGAAATAGCCCTTCTACTGCCTGAAGTTCTGTCAGTAGTTCCGCCAATGAATAAATCCTTTTATTCATATTGTAGTTCAGGCGGAACTGCTCCAAACTTTTGGGTAGCGTTTGGAGAATAATATCGACCTGGGTTTCCCCATCGATTTCAGCTCTAAGGATTTGTATCTCGTTCAAGTAATCCATCATCTTTAAGATATGATCCCTAACGGGTGTCCCCTCTGACATGATGGTTGTCATTAATTTTCTCATTGCCTCTTACCTAGCAGTCAGATTCTGGTGTCTAAAGAGTTCCTTGAGATTGTTCATCATGTCATAGGCAGTTGGCAAGTCCTGATGCTGATGTTGTAGCACATTTGACATTGAAGTCATAATGTAACACCGTGCCATCTCATCTTCCTTTGCCTATTTCTTGTGATACTCAATCTTCTCTTCACTAGAATCACTATTAGGCACATTAGGGAAAACCTCTAACAGTACAAACTTATAGCCTTCAGCAGTTAGGACAATGTCCAGGTTTCTTTTCCAATCTATGTAGATGGGACCAGTAAGTTTATTCTCTTTCAGAATAATAGCCAGTGGGTTGAAAGTCATCCTAAGAATCACAAAATAAGTTTTGGTCAAGACTCTAAATTTAGAATAATATTGATCCTCAAACAATACTATTTAAATTTACCAACACCTCAAAACACTGTAAATTTTGAGTTGTCACGTTAGTGTGGACGTATACAAATTCAATATTTGTAAGAGGAGGTTTTACTCATTAATTTTATTATCTTGTCATCCTAACTTTATGACAAATAAAATTAATAGTTAGTTTTCCTTTGGTCACATAAAAAATAACATTGACTCCATTGGGGAGGATACTATTGAATGCGTCTAAGTGTATATCATTACTTGATACTTAGTCCATTAAATAGGATTGTGCCCCTTCAATTGGAGAAGATCACACGCTCCTAAATAATTTCCTATAATCATCCATAAAAGGAAGTTTGATCTAGTGACCCGCAAACAAACTCATCCGTTGTGGAGGGAGGCACTCAGAGCCAACACGCAAATTTGTTTGCATCACTTTCAAACCAGTAATGGAGACCGTGGAATTTATTTAAAATCTCTCTCCCACTTAGTTATTTAAGGTGAGGAATTTTAACCATGCAAGCACACATCACATGCACACACACATCACAACAAATAAAAAGCAATAAATGTGAAAATTAATTTTCCAACTATTATAGTTTCTTCTATCACTGTCCTCTATGCGCTGTCAGCCCTAGGGTTCATGTCGTCGAGTGCATCGAGCTTCCTTTTCTGCTACGCCTCTGGTCCTCCAATAGTACCACGCTTGGCAAGGATACGATCCGCGATAAAAAATATAATTTTACATATATCGATCCTATATTCCATAAGGGAATGTACATGAAGTCAAGATCGAACAAAAAAGTAAAATCCTAGGGCTAATATAGCTCCTACTGTATTTAATAAATACAATCATGCACACACATAAAATGCCCTTGACATGTCTAAGGGTCCAATCACACACAATCACAATAAGCCATGATAGTTGGAACCTGCAACCACAGAGTTAGCATATCCTACTATTATCCTGCCTAAATTATGTATGGCATGTGCATAATTAAACTGAAAACTAAACACACAGAGGCAAACCCTAGCTCTGATATCAATTGTTGGTTGCTATTTGGAATATCGTACTGGTTACCCTGTACAAAAATTTTGTACAAGTTCTGAACCTTTCCTAACAACCTATTGTGTTCTTTAGAAATTAAATTTGGAATCGCAAACAGAACTTAACATTATTGATTCCAAATTCAACTTATCTGTTCTTAGAGGTTTAGTCTTGGATTACAAACAAAGCTTAACGTTATTAATCCAAATCCACCCATGTTACAAATTTAATTAAATATTTATTTCAGAGATCGGCTTCCAGGTTAAACATGGCGAGGCACTAGGCCTTCTTGGGTATGGGATCATCCACCACTTCCTAGACAAAGACTTTCAACGAAATTCAATATTTAATCTCCATATAGTAACCCTAGGTTTAACCACTAAGAAAAATTGAATAACGGGATCAAAAAACAAAAGAAACATAAAATCGAAACATAAATTCGATAGCCTAGAATCATTAGCCTCTTGTGTTTGGTATTTCAAGATCTAAACAAAAGAATAAACTAGTTATGATGCGGAAACTAATAACTAGTTATACCTTTTATAACTTATAGACCTCACGATCTTCTGTCGTATTCCTCTTCTTATCTCGGACGTCGTGTGGGCGACGATCTACCGATATGAGAATCCACCCAAGCCTTCTTCTTCTCCTTGCAAGTTTCGGCCACCACCACCAAGCTCCAAGGGATGCTAGAAAACAAAGCCTCCTTTCTCTCCTTCTTCTCCAAGCAAAATCCGGCCACCAAAAATCTCTCTAAGACTAGATGTCGCCGGCCACTAAAGAAGAAGAGAAGAGGAAGAGCAATGGAAGAGGACCGACCATACCAAGGAAGAGAGGAGAGGAATAATAGATGTGTTGTAAGGTGAAGCACCTCTACTCTCTCTTTTATATTCCTTGGTCTTGGCAAATAAGAAAAGTTTTAAACATAATTAAAACTTCCTTATATTCCTTGCCAATGACTAAAAAGGAAAGTTTTTAAAAAAAATTTAAAACTTCCTTTTTCTTTGTCATGGTCGGCCACCCCTTTAATTCCAAACAAGGAAAGTTTTAAACATGAAAATAAAACTTCCTTATTTGTTTCCGGTAAGAAATTTTAATTAAAAAAATTCTTTCTTTAAATCTCTTCATGGTTGGTTATAAAAGGAAACTTTTATAAATTAAAATCTCTCTACTAAAACATGTGGATGTGTAACAACCCACCCTTCTTACTCCTACTCTCTAAGGGCGAATGTTACCTAACTACAACTCTCTATCTAATGTCACTGACGCTATTATTAGCAATACTTAGATTTATCACGGTTCAGAGGAATTCCTACCGAAAAAATTCGGCAGAATCTCCCCTGTACCGGTGACCAAATCTATAATACACAAGATATATACGCAGCCACATGCGGCTGGAACACATTTTATTCACAACCACGCAGTAATAAATTCATACTATAACCAAAAGACTAGACTAGCAACAAGAACTAAACACAACTCCCAGAATAGGACATAAATAAGCTACAATACGAATCAAACTCAATCACAATCACATAAACTTCATAACAGTATTTAAAGAAAAGAGCTAAAGCATAAACTCTATTCATTAGGTCCTGCAAGCTTGCTAGCACTCTCTGGATCTCTCCATAGTCCAATCACCACACACATTCATCATCACCACCACCCTGTCGCCTCCCTTTATATCTTAGCTTTTCCTTTATCTGCAGTAGGAGGAAAGATAAAAAGATCTATAAGCGAAAACGCTTAGTAAGTACTAATCTATCTCACAAAAACTCGAAGCGCATACAAGAAATGCAATAATACTGAAACTGAAATGCTAAAGCAAATCTGCATGTGCTCATGGTATACAGAAAATGAAACTGAATACTAAACATGCTCACTATCTAACAGGATAATAAGAAATGAACACTGTAAGCTTAGAATTAAAGAAACTAACTTTTTATTTATTCTAAGCATAAAACTTATTATATTTTCTTATATCCTTGTAATAGAAATTAATCTTTTAATTTCTATCTTTTACTTTCTTCTTCTTTCTTTCTTTTACTTAACTTTTCTTTTCTTCTTTGGTTTTCTTTTCTTGGGCCCAGGCCTAGTACCAACTGATGCGCGTTCCCTAATAGGTTGGGGTTGCGAGCCACCAATCCTAAAAGAGCAGACCTCGGTCTACCAGGGCCAAGACCTCGGAAATGGTCACCTGGATTTGTTTAACGACAAGCTCTTGGATGTCGGGTACTAGCCTCTTACTTTAATTTACTTGTTATCTCTTTTAATTAGACCTTGGTCTTTTTCTTTACTCATACTTCTCATAATCCTTTATTAGAGCTTATTAGAATCCTTTAGATATATATCTAACAAGTATAGGATTACAACTAACCAAGCATGCTATATAAAAATAACACGAAGGAAAACAAATCTGAACTCCCTAAGCCTGTTATAAAATAGAGCAAAGGAAAGCAAATCTGAACTTACTAATCATGCTATAAAATAGAGCAAAAGAAAACAACTTTAAGCTTACTAATCATGCTATAAAATAGAGCCAAAGAAAGTAACCTTAAGCTTACTAATCATGCTACAAAATGGAGCAAAAGAAAACTAATTTGATCTTGCTAATCATGCTACAAAATGGAGCAAAAGAAAACTAATTTGATCTTGCCTTCATGAAACTCAGAACTAAACTTGGGTATAAACAACGTACCAAAAGCTATGGTGGACTTTAAGTGATGCATACCAGAAGCAATAAGATGAATCATGTTTAGAAATATGATGAACTTAAAGTCATGCATACCAGAAACAATACTTGAAGCAATTACCAGAAGGAATAGATTCCTATTAAAATAAAACATATGTCATGCTTAAAGAATTCTGCACTTAATGAACAACAACCAACAGTGCTAAATGTATTGTTCCCTTCTAACTATCTACTGCAATTACCAAAATAGACCCAATCCGTAAGCTCCAAATGGCTTGGTTCATGCCTGCATAAATGCAAAAGGCATGGGGCTGTTCTAAGCTCCAAATGAAGCTACTCGTATCCCTATTTTTGCAAAATTTCAAGTTGAACTTGCTGCCCATTTGAGGTACACGGCAGCTACATCAAACCAACGCCGCCCAATCTAAGCATCATGCTCACAAACAAAAAGGAGCAACCAATCTCGGAACCACTCTAGGGTTTTCAACAAGTTCCAGAAAACAAGGAACAAAACCGAAACAAGCAACTTACGGCAGATTAAAAAACAAGGAGAAACAAAACCGAAAACAACTCCTACCGCAGGTGAGTAGTACTTACCGCCGGTTCTTGGACTTACAACCGAGGAGGAGGTCTAGGGTTCGAGCGAAGCTCCAAATCTCGACCTCTTCTCTTGCCCGAGCGTTTGCCTTGCCGAGAGAAGCTTGGTTTGTGAAAAACCCTTGAAGAAGAACGCTCACCAGCCACCGGAATGCAGCCCTAATTTTGGCTTCGTCTTCGCCCAAGCAACGCCGCCGCTGTCGCACGCGAGAACGAGAGGAAGAAGGGATTTCGGGAGAAAAAGAAGAATAAAAATAATCCCTTTTCACTTAACCTTTTATAGCTAGGTCTAATTTTGGGTTCCCATTATACTATACCTTAAACTTATTTCTCCTCATACTTGGTTAACAAAGCATGCGCAGCCCAGTTGGTTGGCTGTATCCGGTTAGGTCGGGTTCGGCCGGAGGTCTTGGGTTCGAGTCTCACCTTCAACGATTTTTGGTCAAAACTTCTTTCTTTTTGTAAACCTACTAAACGACCTCCAAAAATTATGTAAAAATACTCTAAAAATTCCTAAAAATCTCTAGAATATTTTAAAAGTATTTCCAAATATTTTTTGGACTTTTAGAACTTAAAATAGGAAAAATTGGGTCGTTACAATCCCCCATACCTTATAAAAAGTTCGTCCTCGAACTTAGAATAGCTCTGGATACTTCTGTCTCATACTGTTCTCCCGCTCCCAAGTGATTTCCTCGTGCTTCTGGTTTTGCCAGACGACCTTCACTAGTGGTACTTCTTTGTTTCTCAATCTCTTGACTGCTCTGTCCACTATCTGTGTAGGTCTGCTCTCATAACTAAGATCCTCTTGGATCTGCACTGACTGAGGCTGAATCACTTGGCTCGGGTCATGGAGACACTTCCTTAACATGGAGACATGAAATACATTGTGTATTGCTGACATGTCTTGTGGTAAGTCCAGCCTGTAAGCTACTTTCCCAATCCTCTCTATGATCAGGTAAGGTCCTACATAGCGAGGACTTAATTTGCCCTTCTTGCCAAATCTCATCACTCCCTTCATGGGAGCGACCTTGAGAAAAACTGAATCTCCTAGTTGGAATTCCAATGGCCTACGGCGCGTGTCAACATAACTCTTCTGTCTGCTCTGGGCAGTCTCAATTCTCTGTCTGATTTTCTGGATTGCTTGAGTAGTCTCATCTATCACCTCTGTCTGAATGTCCAACTCTGCTTCTATCTCTTTTCTCTCTCCTGCTTCTTGCCAGCATATGGGTGATCTGTATTTCCTGCCATATAGTGCCTCATAAGGTGCCATCTTGATGGTGGCCTGATAGCTATTGTTGTAGGCAAATTCAGCTAAGCACAAACATTTGCACCAACTTCCCTTGAAATCCAGTGCACAAGCTCTGAGCATATCTTCTAAAATCTGATTTACTCGTTCTGTCTGCCCATCAGTTTGAGGATGGATGTGCTGAACTTGAGTTTGGTGCCTAGTGCATTCTGTACGCACTCCCAAAAGTGTGAAGTGAAGCGCTTATCTCTATCAGAAATGATAGATTTAGGAACTCCATGAAGTCTGACTACCTCTTTAACGTATAGCTGGGCCAACTGCTCTATAGAGTGGGACACCTTGATGGCTAGGAAGTGAGCAGACTTGGTCAATTGGTCTACTATTACCCATATCGCATCATATCCATTGGTGGTTCTTGGAAGACCTATTATGAAGTCCATGGATATGTCTTCCCATTTCCATTCTTGTATTGGAAGAGGCTGAAGAACTCCTCCTGGTCTCTGGTGTTCTGCTTTGACTCTCTGGCATGTCAAGCAGATACTGACATACTTAGCTACATCTCTTTTGAGTCCTGACCACCAAAACCTCTGTTTCACATCTTGGTACATCTTGGAAGAACCAGGATGCATGGAGTATGGTGTGCTGTGAGCTTCTTCTAAGATCTTCTTCCTCAGTTCTTCATCATGGGGCACGCAAATGCGACTCCCTTGATAAAGAATCCCGCTATCTGTTACTCGAAACTCTGGTTTGTCTTCTTTCTGTAATCCTTGCTTGATTTTCTGGATGTCTGGATCTTCACTTTGCTTTCTCTGTCCCTCCTCAAGCAATGTGGACTCTAAGGTCAATGCAGAGAGTTGCCCTTCAATAATTTCAAGTCCAAAATCTGACAACTCCTTCTGCAGTGGCAGGGCTGATGATGACAAAGACATCAGGGATGCACTGGATTTTCTGCTGAGTGCATCTGCCACTTTGTTAGCTTTGCCTGGGTGGTAGAGGATTTCACAGTCGTAATCTTTGACCAACTCCAGCCACCTGCGCTGTCTCATGTTTAATTCCTTCTGAGTGAAGAAGTACTTAAGACTCTGATGATCTGTGAAGATTCTACACTGAACTCCATACAAATAATGTCGCCAGAGTTTAAGTGTAAAACCACAGCTGCCAGCTCAAGATCATGAGTAGGGTAGTTCTTCTCATAATCTTTGAGTTGTCTGGAAGCATAAGCTATGACTTTTCCTTCATGCATGAGTACAGCTCCTAAGCTCATCTTGGAAGCATCACTGTAGATGTCGAAACTCTTGTCGCTCTGTGGAACAGTCAGAATAGGAGCACTAATCAATCTGTTCTTTAGCTCTTGGAAGCTCTGCTCACATTTATCTGACCATTCGAATCTCTTGTTCTTTCTGGTGAGGGTTGTTAGTGGAGAAACTATCCTGGAAAAGTCCTCCACGAATTTCCTGTAATACCCTGCTAAACCAAGGAAGCTTCTGATCTCTCTGACGTTCTTGGGTCTACTCCAGTTGTTAACCGCTTCCACTTTGGCTGGATCCACTTAAATACCTTCTTTAGAAATAATGTGACCTAACAACGCCACCTGATTTAACCAGAACTCGCACTTTGAGAATTTAGCATAAAGCTGCTTTTGCTGAAGGGTCTGCAGTACTATCCTCAAGTGCGTGTCATGCTCCTCTGGGGTCCTTGAATAGACCAGAATGTCATCGATGAATACAATGACAAATTTGTCAAGATATTCTCTGAACACTCTGTTCATTAGGTCCATGAAGACCGCAGGTGCATTGGTCACTCCAAATGGCATAACTACAAACTCGTAGTGTCCATATCTGGTTCTGAATGCCGTTCTGGGTATATCTCTTTCTTTCACCTTCAGCTGATGGTACCCAGAGCGCAGGTCTATCTTTGAGAACACTGTTGCTCCTCTTTATTGATCAAATAAGTCATCGATCCTGGGAAGGGGGTACTTGTTCTTAATTGCTACTTTGCTCAGCGTTCTGAAATCTATGCACATTAGCACGGATCCGTCTTTCTTCTTAACGAACAACTCTGGAGCTCCCTGAGGTGAATGACTAGGGCGAATAAAGCCTTTGTCAAGTAACTCCTGTAGTTGTTCTTGTAACTCCTTCAGCTCTGCTGGAGACATGCGATACGGAGCTTTTGAAATTGGACCGGTTCCAGGAACCAATTCAATCTCAAATTCCACCTCTCTGTTGGGAGGTAGTCCAGGTAGATCTGCTGGGAATACCTCGGGATATTCACAGACCACCCGAACCCCCTCTTTCTTACCTTCTTTCTGTTCTTCTACACTTACTTGACTGGGGCTCCGGACTCCCTACTGTCTTGTCTTCTATCTTGACTGGCTTGTGTTGCGTTTGTTGTGCCTTGTTGCTGTTCAGATAGTGCTCACTAATGTCCTGCTGACCAGCTCTTCACCAATCTATGGTCGGTGAGTTTCACTACTCACATTAGGTGTTATTTCTGGTCTCAGCATTAGGAGCATCAATCTGACTCATTCTTTCACTGTACTTACTAACTCTAGGCATAGGTGAGCTAGCTTGTTAAATCTTTTGACCGCTTCTTCTACTGGTAGGTCACCTTGTCTGAATTCCATAAGCTCCTCATACTACTTATTAGTGATCCGTTGACGGGAGACTTTTTCGTAAAACTCTGTCTCGAAGTCAACCCAACTCATCTGGTTGACTGCTCTCTTACTCTTAACTCGCTCCCATCACATACAAGCATCTCCAGATAGGCAGAAAGAGGCACACTTAATGGTATCAACCTTCTCGACTTCTGATCAGTCAAGAAGCTCCATTGTGCTCTCAAATGTCTTGAACCAAGCTTGAGCATCCCAGGGCTCAGTCGTGCCTGAGAAGCATTCTGGTTTTAGCTTTAGCCACTGGATGAGGTATGCTTCTTGTCTTCTAAGTGTTATGGTGACTTCCAGGGCAACTGATGGGACTTCAGTCACCACTGGAGTCTCCACATTAATGGTTGGGGGGAGTGGGAGGAGCTGGCTTCTGATTGGCCATTAGATTGGCAATCACTTGTTGCTGCTTTGCTACTTGTCTCTGGAGTTGGGCAACAACTTCAGAGAGATTGGGCTCAGTTGATCTAAGCTCTTCGTTCTCTTGATCTTGGTTCTCAGTACGAACAATACGGGAATGTTCTCTTCTTGCCATCTAATTATGCAAGGGTAAATGCTTGATATCTTACTTTAACCTTTCTAATCATACATAAATATGGATAAAGAAAAGGGAAACTAAATCTTCTATCTTACTTTAGTACTCAAAAAAACAAGTACTCTATACTGCAGTTAATAATAAGGAAAGCAGAATAAAGAAAGGATTTAAATACTTTCTTACTTGGAGACGCCGAGGATGATGCTGATGTGTGTGTGATGCTGGAGAATGGAACACTGCTCTGATACCAACTGTAACAACCCACCCTTCTTACTCCTACTCTCTAAGGGCGAATGTTACCTAACTACAACTCTCTATCTAATGTCACTGACGCTATTATTAGTAATACTTAGATTTATCACGGTTCAGAGGAATTCCTACCGAAAAAATTCGGCAGAATCTCCCCTGTACCGGTGACCAAATCTATAATACACAAGATATATACGCAGCCACATGCGGCTGGAACACATTTTATTCACAACCACGCAGTAATAAATTCATACTATAACCAAAAGACTAGACTAGCAACAAGAACTAAACACAACTCCCAGAATAGGACATAAATAAGCTACAATACGAATCAAACTCAATCACAATCACATAAACTTCATAACAGTATTTAAAGAAAAGAACTAAAGCATAAACTCTATTCATTAGGTCCTGCAAGCTTGCTAGCACTCTCTGGATCTCTCCATAGTCCAATCACCACACACATTCATCATCACCACCACCCTGTCGCCTCCCTTTATATCTTAGCTTTTCCTTTATCTGCAGTAGGAGGAAAGATAAAAAGATCTATAAGCGAAAACGCTTAGTAAGTACTAATCTATCTCACAAAAACTCGAAGCACATACAAGAAATGCAATAATACTGAAACTGAAATGCTAAAGCAAATCTGCATGTGCTCATGGTATACAGAAAATGAAACTGAATACTAAACATGCTCACTATCTAACAGGATAATAAGAAATGAACACTGTAAGCTTAGAATTAAAGAAACTAACTTTTTATTTATTCTAAGCATAAAACTTATTATATTTTCTTATATCCTTGTAATAGAAATTAATCTTTTAATTTCTATCTTTTACTTTCTTCTTCTTTCTTTCTTTTACTTAACTTTTCTTTTCTTCTTTGGTTTTCTTTTCTTGGGCCCAGGCCTAGTACCAACTCATGCGCGTTCCCTAATAGGTTGGGGTTGCGAGCCACCAATCCTAAAAGAGCAGACCTCGGTCTACCAGGGCCAAGACCTCGGAAATGGTCACCTGGATTTGTTTAACGACAAGCTCTTGGATGTCGGGTACTAGCCTCTTACTTTAATTTACTTGTTATCTCTTTTTAATTAGACCTTGGTCTTTTTCTTTACTCATACTTCTCATAATCCTTTATTAGAGCTTATTAGAATCCTTTAGATATATATCTAACAAGTATAGGATTACAACTAACCAAGCATGCTATATAAAAATAACACGAAGGAAAACAAATCTGAACTCCCTAAGCCTGTTATAAAATAGAGCAAAGGAAAGCAAATCTGAACTTACTAATCATGCTATAAAATAGAGCAAAAGAAAACAACTTTAAGCTTACTAATCATGCTATAAAATAGAGCCAAAGAAAGTAACCTTAAGCTTACTAATCATGCTACAAAATGGAGCAAAAGAAAACTAATTTGATCTTGCTAATCATGCTACAAAATGGAGCAAAAGAAAACTAATTTGATCTTGCCTTCATGAAACTCAGAACTAAACTTGGGTATAAACAACGTACCAAAAGCTATGGTGGACTTTAAGTGATGCATACCAGAAGCAATAAGATGAATCATGTTTAGAAATATGATGAACTTAAAGTCATGCATACCAGAAACAATACTTGAAGCAATTACCAGAAGGAATAGATTCCTATTAAAATAAAACATATGTCATGCTTAAAGAATTCTGCACTTAATGAACAACAACCAACAGTGCTAAATGTATTGTTCCCTTCTAACTATCTACTGCAATTACCAAAACAGACCCAATCCGTAAGCTCCAAATGGCTTGGTTCATGCCTGCAGAAATGCAAAAGGCATGGGGCTGTTCTAAGCTCCAAATGAAGCTACTCGTATCCCTATTTTTGCAAAATTTCAAGTTAAACTTGCTGCCCATTTGAGGTACACGGCAGCTACATCAAACCAACGCCGCCCAATCTAAGCATCATGCTCACAAACAAAAAGGAGCAACCAATCTCGGAACCACTCTAGGGTTTTCAACAAGCTCCAGAAAACAAGGAACAAAACCGAAACAAGCAACTTACGGCAGATTCAAAAACAAGGAGAAACAAAACCGAAAACAACTCCTACCGCAGGTGAGTAGTACTTACCGCCGGTTCTTGGACTTACAACCGAGGAGGAGGTCTAGGGTTCGAGTGAAGCTCCAAATCTCGGCCTCTTCTCTTGCCCGAGTGTTTGCCTTGCCGAGAGAAGCTTGGTTTGTGAAAAACCCTTGAAGAAGAACGCTCACCAGCCACCGGAATGCAGCCCTAATTTCGGCTTCGTCTTCGCCCAAGCAACGCCGCCGCTGTCGCACGCGAGAACGAGAGGAAGAAGGGATTTCGGGAGAAAAAGAAGAATAAAAATAATCCCTTTTCACTTAACCTTTTATAGCTAGGTCTAATTTTGGGTTCCCATTATACTATACCTTAAACTTATTTCTCCTCATACTTGGTTAACAAAGCGTGCGCAGCCAAGTTGGTTGGCTGTATCCGGTTAGGTCGGGTTCGGCCGGAGGTCTTGGGTTCGAGTCTCACCTTCAACGATTTTTGGTCAAAACTTCTTTCTTTTTGTAAACCTACTAAACGACCTCCAAAAATTACGTAAAAATACTCTAAAAATTCCTAAAAATCTCTAGAATATTTTAAAAGTATTTCCAAATATTTTTTGGACTTTTAGAACTTAAAATTGGGAAAATTGGGTCATTACAGGATGATTACAAAAAAGGAAAGTTTTCTCCAAAATTAAAATCTTCCTTTTAACTACAAATATGGAAAGATATCAAACCTTTCTCTTAATCCTTTGTAGAAACTATAAAAGGAAAGATTTAATTTTAAAACTCTCTTTTAAAATCATGGCTTCCACATTATGAAACATTTTAAAATAAACTCCCTTTTATTTTATTGTGGCCGGCCACCTAAGCTTGGGTTCCAAGCTAGGGAGGCCACCACTTGACCCATCTAACCTTGGTTTGGCCGACCCTAGCTTGGGCTCCAAGCTTGGCTTGGCCGGCCATCTTAAGGTGGGTAAGAAGTTGGGTTTAGGTGGATATAAGACTTTATTAATAAGAGACTACGATAGGGACCGAGAGGAGGAATTAGTTTTGGTCTCCCGATGAACTTGAGCTTCCCGTGTTCGCCCCGAACACCCAACTCGAGTTCATCAATAATAACTCATACCACTAAAGAGTTATTATTGAACTACCGTACCAATCCCATATTACTATATGGGCTCCTTCTTATCATGAGTGTGTTAACCTCCCTGTGTTTAAGATATTGAATGTCCACTAATTAAATGAGTTACTGACAACTCACTTAATTAATATCTAGCTCCAAGAGTAGTATCACTCAACCTTACTGTCATGTCAGACTAAGTCCACCTACAGGGTTTACATGACAATCCTTATGAGCTCCTCAAGGGGACATCATTAACCTAGATTACTAAGACACAGTTTCATTCTATAATCAACAACACACCATATAAATAATAGAGAAATGATATTCTTAACGAAAAATCTCGAGGAAAACTCTTAAGGATAGACACATAAATAATGGGACCCACAAAAAGTAAAATGGTGGGTTCCATCATTTATGTGTCTATTCTTAAGAGTTTTCCTTGAGATTTTTCCTTAAGAATATCATAGCTCTAAATAATATCAATTCCCAACTTATCGGACCTATTGATTTATCGAACTAAATCACACTCTTTGATAAATTAAAGAAATAAATATTAAGTATATGTGCTTGTTATTATATCATGATTAAGAGTACACACTTCCATAATAACAGAGGTCATGTTCTTTTAAAGAGTCAGTATAAAAAGAAATTACCTCAAATGGTCCTGCTCAATACACTTAGAGTGTACTAGTGTAATTTTATAGTCAAGATAAACTAATATCAAATTACACTACGACTATTCCAATGGTTTGTTCCTATCCATCTTAGTCGTGAGCTACTATTTATAACTTATTAGGAACTGATAACATGATCTTCTGTGTGTGACACCACACACCATGTTATCTATAATATAAATTAATTGAACAACTACACTTAGCATATAAATGTAGACATTTGACCAATGTGATTCTTTACTTCAAAGTAAATGTTTACAAAAAACTAGGCTTTTAGTATACACTCTAACAACAAGAGTTGGTTAAGCGGGTAAAGATATTGATGTTTGCCTAGCTAGCTTAGGATTTTGCTAGGATATTAATCTTTCAGACACCCGACCTGTAACACCCATAGGATCCTTAGCAAAATTCTAGAATATGCTATCATGAATAAAGAATAAAGAAAAATATATATGCTTTAGTTGAATTTTTGCTCCTAGCCAAACACTTAAATAAATAAAATAGGAATAAAATTACACTACGACTATTCCAATGGTTTGTTCCTATCCATCTTAGTCGTGAGCTACTATTTATAACTTATTAGGAACTAATAACATGATCTTCTGTGTGTGACACCACACACCATGTTATCTATAATATAAATTAATTGAACAACTACACTTAGCATATAAATGTAGACATTTGACCAATGTGATTCTTTACTTCAAAGTAAATGTTTACAAAAAACTAGGCTTTTAGTATACACTCTAACAACAAGAGTTGGTTAAGCGGGTAAAGATATTGATGTTTGCCTAGCTAGCTTAGGATTTTGCTAGGATATTAATCTTTCAGACACCCGACCTGTAACACCCATAGGATCCTTAGCAAAATTCTAGAATATTCTATCATGAATAAAGAATAAAGAAAAATATATATGCTTTAGTTGAATTTTTGCTCCTAGCCAAACACTTAAATAAATAAAATAGGAATAAAAATACATAAGGTCTAGGACTTGAACTCTAGATCTCTCATTAGATACCTGAATAAGATAACCACTAGACCAAGAGAAATTATTGTAAGGAAAGAGAGGGAAACCATAATTAAATGTAAGAAGAAAAGGCTCTTCTCTTGAGAAGGAGAAGTGAGAGTTGTCTTCTCTCTCTCTAATGAAGAGATGCTCTAGAATATTCCTTTCTTACTCACCAAGAAGGGATGTATCTAGACTTTTCTCTTAATTATGAAGAGAGTAAAAGAAATTAAAAGGAGGAAATTAAATAATGAATAAAAGGAGGAAATTAAAGATGAGTTGTCATTTGCTCTCATTCTCCTCCTACTCTCCCTCACCGTGACCTCTCTCTCTCCCTTTCTTCTTCTTGCCGAGACCAAGGAGCAAGGAAGCTCTCCTCTAGGAAGGATTCACAAGCAAGGTTCCCTCCTTAGAGAATTTAGTGAAGGAAGTGAGTATCCCCTCACTGCAGTACAAGTAGCTTCGGTTTTTAGAATGTTTTTCTCTTTCGAAACTCTAAAACTTTTCTTGAAAGAAGATGGTCAAGATAAAGAATAGGTAGTTACTTAGGGTTAACAAGTGATAAGAGATGCTTCATGTTATAAAAAAAAAAAAATTAGAACTTGTTGCATGATTCGGCCAAGGATGGAAGAAAGGATCTAGAATAAGTTTTTTTTTCTTTGATCACATACTTAAATTTCTACTCTATGATATATGAATTTCATATGTGGTTAGTTTAGTCTTCATTCTTCATGTCGTGAAGAAAAAAAAAAAAGAAACCTAACTATATGGTTCGGCCAAGTTGATTATAAGGCCTTAGGTCAAGAATTTTAATTAGAAACCATACTAGTTGTACCTCCTTGTGATGTATGAATTTTTACATGTTTATAACTAAGGTTTTTATGCTTCATATGGAATGAAATGGTGGTAAACCCTACTGATATGGTTGGCAAAATTGAATAAATGGGTTAGGGTTTAAGTTTTTGAACTTAAATATGCTTAGAACATGAAGTACAATACCTTGTAGGCACTTAGATTAAATGGGCTTGTTATAAGTTTAAGTTTTATATTTCTTATGGAATAAAATGATATGGAACTCTACTGATATGATTCGGCCAAATGAAAATAAAAGGGTTAGGGTTAGAGTTTTGAACTCAAATAGGCTTATTCATGAAGTATGGTTCCTTGTAAGTACTTGTACAATATTCTATAGGTACTTAGATTAAATGTGCATGCTACATGTTTAAGTTTTATGCTTCCTAAGGGATAAAAAGACATGAAACCCTACTGATATGTTTCGGCCAAATGAAAATAAAAGGGTTAGGGTTAGAGTTTTGAACTCAAATAGGCTTATTCATGAAGTATGGTTCCTTGTAGGTACTTGTACTATGCTCTATAGGAACTTAGATTAAATGTGCATGTTACATGTTAAGACTTATGATTCTTATGGAGTAGAATGATATGAAATCCTACTGATATGTTTCGGCCAAATTGAAATAAATGGGTTAGAGTTAGAGTTTTGAACTCAAACATGCTTATTCATGAAGTAGATTACCTTGTATGTGCTTAGATCAAGTTTACATGCTATGTGGATAAGTTTTATGCTTCATATGGAACCAAATGATATAAGAACCCTACTGATATGTTTTGTCCAAATTAAGATAAATGGGTTAAGGTTAGAGTTTTGAACTCAAACATGCTTATTCATGAAGTATATTGCCTTGTATGTGCTTAGATCAAGTTTACATGCTATGTGGATAAGTTTTATGCTTCATATGGAACCAAATGATATAAGAACCCTACTGATATGTTTTGTCCAAATTGAGATAAATGGGTTAAGGTTAGAGTTTTGAACTCAAACATGCTTATTCATGAAGTATATTACCTTGTATGTGCTTAGATCAAGTTTACATGCTATGTGGATAAGTTTTATGCTTCATATGGAACCAAATGATATAAGAACCCTACTGATATGTTTTGTCCAAATTGAGATAAATGGGTTAAGGTTAGAGTTTTGAACTCAAACATGCTTATTCATGAAGTATATTACCTTGTATGTGCTTAGATTAAGTTTTACATGTTATGTGGGTAAGTTCTATGCTTAATATGGAATGAAATGAGGATGAAACCTACTGATATGGTTCGGCCAAGATGGATAAATTGGGTTAGGAAAGAGTTAAACCTAACCAAACATGCTTAGGCATTTTCATGATATGTAGTCTTTGATATATAAGTGAAGTAAGCTTTCATGCTTTATGATATGTTGCATTTCTATGTCTTATGATAAGATGTGCCATGCTTATGATATGACATGATAGACTTATGACATGATATGCCATGTTAATGATATGATATGCTAGACTCATGATATGATATGCCATGTTCATGATATGTATGTTAAGTTCATGAGATGATATGCCATGTTTGATGATATGAAAATGACATGTTATGCTTTATGTTATGATAAGAACATGTTATGTTTCATAATGCATGTATGAATGGCTTATGTAAGAAGAAAAGCCTAAAGAGTTGCTTCCCTTAAGCTGGGACCAAGAGCACTCTTCATGTTATGGAAAAGAGTTGCTTCCCTTAAGTTGGGATCAAGAGCACTCTTCATGCTATGGTAAAGAGATGCTTCCCTTAAGTTGGGATCAAGAGCTCTCTTAATGATATGACAAGAATTATGACATGTATGATATGATGAAATATGATATGCATGATATTTTACTTTGTATGGCTTGTACCAAGGGTGGGCTCCATAAGCGCCCCGGGGTCGACGGACTATGAACGGACCTCGTTAAGGGATGGGCTCCTCAGTACGCCCCTAGGTCGACGGACTATGAACGGACCTAGATCCCTAGTAGGTTCGGGGCTAGCTACCCTGTCCTAGGGATTGCGCGCATTTATGTTTACATGTGGTACAAGCCAGGGCCCTTCTCATGATGATGATGATATGATATTCAAGTATGTATATTATATGTTTTGAAAGAAGCATGATGCATATGTGCATTCCATGATACATGTTTTAAAAATATACATATTGCATCTACATGCACATATTTATGAAATTATGTTTATGCACCCTTATGAACAGGTATGAGTTATGATACATGTTTACATGATATGATAGGCTTCATGATATGTGCTTAAAGAATGTGATATGAATCATGATATACCTTCACATGATAGACTTTGATATGTTATGCTCCTTATGTGATATGATATATTATGTTCTGCTTTCCCTCATGTTATGCTATGAGTTGTTATGGTTTTTACATGATAAGATATGTTCTATGTTATGACTCTCCATGCTATGTTATGCTATGCTATGTTTTCTACATGTTATGTTATGTTATGTGTTTTTCGGATTTATGGGTAGGCAAGGATCTCACTAAGCCTTTGGCTTATAGCTACATGTTTTCCTTGTACTGCAGATAAAGGCAAGGAATGGATTGTTTAAGGGGAGCAGAGCAGGAAAGGCAAGGAAGATGTGTGTGGAAGTGCTGGTGGATAGATCTATTTAAGTTTCTTTGAATTATCTAAGTTATGCATGTGAACAATGTTGGACCTATGCTTATGATGATGATTTCAGCTAGTATTTCATACACTTATGATATTTTACTCATGTTAGAATAATGATGATATGATGATAATGTTCAGTATGCTTTGATTCACATGCCATGATAAGTAAACTAAATGCATATGATAAAAGAAAAATTTTAAATAAGTCTTCCGCTGCCATGAATCCATATGCATTAGTATAATTGATGTCTATGTTTCAGTGACGTCCGTCCCTCCGGGGTGGCCTTAGTGCTACCTGGAAGGGCGGGCGTTACACGACCGGTGGATCTCCTACGAGGGGTCCACCTTGCAGGAGGATTAGTTGAAGGAATGGTTAAGGCTTGTAATAAAGTTGGTGAAGTAGTTGTAGGATTTGATATTGTCTCAGTGGGTTGAATAACTAGGAGAATCGCATGAGACATAGGTATGAGAAGGCCTGGTCTCATCATAGCAATTATAAAATGAGAACTATTATATTTTTGAGACCCAAGTTCTTTACCTCGGGCAAAAGAAATCTCGGTCGGAGCAAGGGAAGGTTGCAAGGAGAAATACTGTTCAGATATCTCTAGGCCTGAAGCATCCTCTCAGGGCCTTTTGCGGTGGACAACCAATGGCGTATCTGATTCAGAGGAGCTGGAAGATGGCTCTCGGGTCTGCTCAACTGGAGGGAGTAGACCAATGGACACAAAAGTTTCATCAAATCGGCGCTCCTTTAGTAAATCTTCTCCTAACTTGTTTAAGACCGCTCTAGTTAGCTGAGTGTTCTTATATAGGAAAGCTGGAAGAATGACCTCTGCTACAAAAATAAGTGAAGGTTAGAAGTTTCTATAACAAATTATATAAGAATTACCACTAGCTGTAATGATGTTTGTTCACCAAAGGTAACACTTAGTTCTAAGTTGACTAGAGTGAGCCCAAAAAAAAATAACAAGCCTTCTATGGTTAAGGCAGACAAGTTGAATTTTGAACCCTTTAAATTTTCTAAGGCTTCACATAGAATTGGATCTGCGAAGATGTTACCTAGGTTAGGAAGAGGAGGAAGATCTTATTGCCATAGGGTAGGATGGAGAAGACTGAAGACGTATGAAGAAATATTTATCTCTTCATTCACCCTAGGCTAGGACTCGATTAAACAAGATTGCTTTAGTGCGAGCCTGGAACTTAGGTAAGCCCATTGTCAGTTGGTGAGGGAAAAAATAATAGTGAAATAGACAAGTAGATAAGGGGGCATTAAGCATTTGAAAGACAATGACCGCTCCGCTTAGGATGTTGAGGGATTGGGGAATGAGTTGGTGTAATGGAATGTTGAAATATCGAATAACATCAATAAAAAAAAGGAATGCAAGGGAAGACAAAATCCTGATAGAACTTGTTCCCTAAAGATGATGATGCTCTCTGGTGGAGGATGGTGAGGACGATCTTCTAGAGTGGGGATGACCATATAGGAAGGGATATCATAGTTGAGATTGAGGTCATAAGCATCATTGAGGGTGAAGCTAGAAGAACATTGTGCATACCACTTATCACTCTCCTCCATTCTTGAAAAAGAGAAAGAATGCTTGGATCAACAATGAGAAGGGAGCAGAAAGTAGGAGAGAAAATGATGAAGACGAAGATGAAAAGACTTATCGTAGAATATTTATAAGGATCCTTTGAAAAGATTTTCTAAATAAGATCGTCAGATTATAATAGTAAAAAAGGAGAGATTAGTCGTGAGTCGTCGATAAAGCAGTGGGAAAATAAAAAGTTGTACAGCTATGGTGATGCATCCACACGTGTCACCAATAAAAAGCCGTCTGCAGTAACTGATTTGATGCGCTCTTAATCCAAAGCAATAGTATTTTTATCTAGGCAAGTTACCAAAGCAAACAGGGTGTTCTGTGTAATTCTTCAAGATGAGAGTATAACTAATATTTACTAGTCTTAAGCTTGAACGAGTTTTCAAAACTTATTCAAGAAATACTAGGTGAACATGCTAATTTTTAGTGAATACGTTTAATTTCGATCAATCCCATATCCATTTACTTGAGTAAATAATAAGCATTATAGCTAGTCCTTTTTTAAAGCATACGACCGAACGGGTGTGAATTTAAATGAATCCCAAGTTTGATCCTTTATAAAGATGGATGTCCTAAGCCAGATATATGACACGAGTGATAGTTCATTTTCCCCGAGTGAGCAATCCGGAAAGACATAATCTCAGCTCACCTAAGTTTTTGCACGAGCGAGTGATGGAGGTTACACAGTGAAATTTTGTAAAAATAAAAAAAAATAGTAATAAAAAAAATAAAAATATGGTCAAGGAGTTTAATTAAATACTAGAAAGGCAATAAGAGTCTAATAGATGTTAACAATTGACTTGAACGTAAAAAGCAAGAAAGATTAAGAAAAGTGAGGGAGTAAGTCAGAAGAGGCAACATGTAGTATCTTCTTGTGATCCAGGTGTTGGTTGCTACTCGGAAAACCTATCGGTTCCACTGTACAAAAATTTTGTACAAAGGTCTGAACCTTTTCCTAGCTACCATGTGTTCTTTTAAATTAAACATAGATCGTCTGCGGAACTTAACACGTTTGATCCTAAGTTTAATTTATTTGTTCTTTTAGGTTTAGACTTGGATCTCCTGCGGAACTTAACACGTTCAATCCAAATCACCTAGGTCACAAAGTTAATTAAACATTAATTTCCAAATTTGGCTTCCAGGACTGCATGGCGAGGCACATGACCTTCTTGGATATGGGAGCAACCACCACCGCCTAGACAAAGCCTCTTAAGGAAAGTTAATATTTAATTTTCTTAAATAACTCTAGGTTAACCAAAAAGAACAATCGAAGCACAAGTTCGAAAAAAAAACAAAAGAACATAACATCGAAAACTAATTCGAAATCTAGAATCACATACCTCTTGTATTTGATATTTTTACAAAGAAATAAAACTAGTATGATGCAGAAAACAATTACTTGTTATACCTTTCTTTGTGAACTTTTAATGACCTCTTGAACTTCTACCGTATTCCTCTTCTAACCTCGGACATTGTGTGGGCAATGATCTTCCCAGATGAGAACCACCAAGGCACCTTCTGTTGGATCGAGACGCGCTAGAGGGGGGGGGGGAGTGAATAGCGCTCGCGGCTATTTTGATCGTATCGGAATCGTAAAACTATCAAAGTAAATGTACGCAGCAGAAATAACGAATGCAATCACAGAGGGACACAAGAAGTTTTACTTCGTTCGGAGCCTAGGTCGACTCCTACTCGAAGGCCCGTGATCGCTTTCGGTGGGCAACACTTATAAATACGAAAAGGAGTACAAGATTTACAATTAGTACAATAATTAAAAACAAGTATACCGACGACAGAATCGTAATCTCGAAGCTTCTGGTCGTCGTGGACTCGTAACAGCACTTCAGGGTCGTTGATTGAGCAGCACGCAGCACAAGGATCGCTTGGAAGTTGTTGTTCTTCAATGCTGCTCGAAGTCCCCTTATAAAGGGCATCCAAGGCGCCTTGAAGGCCTCTGAAGGCGCCTTCAAGGCTCCGAGTCCACCGTGCAGATGAGCGCTGACCAGTTTGCGCTTATCACCTTTGAGGGCGCCTTCAAGGCGCCTTCCAAGGCGCCTCCAGAGCCAGCTGAGGCGCCTTCAACCCTGTTTCGCGGCCAGGTCAGCTTTTGTACCCGAGGCGCCTCCAAGCTCCATGGAGGCGCCTCGGACACTATTCATCCGAGGAATTAGGTTGCTCCTTTGCACCTGCAAGATACGTTAGTTCCAAACACAATCCTGCAACACAAAGTTAGCACAAAACACATGATAAATAAAGTATAGACAGTCTCCGGACTGTCCGAGTCTGACTTCGGGTTTCCGACCGGAAACCCTAGGTCGACCCGACGCCTACTGTTCCCTCTACGAGGAACGCGTCCTCACCTACTCCACTCAGGAGATTTTACCTGTTGCCAGTCGATCCTCCAAATCGACTGGACTTTTGCTCAGCACCCGACGCTTCCGGACTTTCTACTGGACATCCGCTTCCCGGCCAATCCAGTCTTTCACCTGGTTCGCGACACCAGGACTTTCCACCTAGGGTTACCACCCCCTAGGACTTTTGCCTGAAGATATCGACCTACCAAGACTTTCCGCATAGGGTTACCACCCTCTATGACCTAGGGTTACCGCCCCCTAGGGTTTTCCCTTTGCCTAACTGCAGCTAGGACTTTCCGGACATCCTCAAGTAGACTTGTTAGACTACCAAACATCTTAACTTTGAATTCTTTGCCATTATCAAAACACGAGTTCGATCGTCGGATGCTTCCCGCACCAACAATCTCCCCCTTTTTGATTATGGCAACTCAAATTCAAAGTTAAGTAAACAAACGAATAGACATTTTTAACACAGGCAAATCTGCTAAGTATAGATGTCTAAAATAACTAAAGCAAATTTGCCTTATATGCTCTCCCTTAACTTTTGCTCCCCCTTAACTTTTGCTCCCCCTTAACTTTTGCTCCCCCTTAACTTTTTGTTTACATTTTTGCTACTCTCTCCCTTTGCCATATATCAAAAATGGGTAATAATAAATGTTTGATTGAGTTGTACATGATTTTACTAAGGTTAACAGGTTAGCTAAGTTCAACAGGGTTTGAAAGTTAATGTCAATTGGAACTTAGTTTCAATAAAGTTTTAAGACAAGGTTATTCATTTAAGTTCAGTTGGTCCTTAAGTCCAAGCACAAGACATGTTCAATAGATTGATTTATTAGGTATCAGAGCCATAGAGAACAAAAACATTCCTTAAGAAGAAAATTGAGTATCCTTTACCAACTGTCTAACCTTTAGTTACTTGCTGATAGTCTACAGGACAATAGCTTTCACTAGGTTAGTCAAGTTAAGTTATTTTGGTCCAGATAGACATGACTAGAGCTGGAGAACTTAACTTGATTAATGTTTATTGCATATTTAACACCCAGACTCATATTGATGCACAGATATAAGCATTCTTGAGTCCAGGCTATACCCTATGCATCTCACGCCGTTCTATGTTTGTCAATCACAATCAAGGTAAACTTAGGTGCTTTGTGAGATGCTCTGGCTTAATTCTAGGGGAACATGATATCTAGGGGGAAAAACCTAGGCTAATTCCAGAATTTTAAAATCTAGGAAAAAAATTGGAGTTTTGAAAACTGTTTTTCCTAGAATTAAAAAAAAAACAATAAAACCTATGCTCATAACACATAAAACTGAGTAATAACATGTCTAATCAATTTAAAGCATCCAAGATATACATCAAAAGCTGAGTAAGAGAAAGATCCCAGATGTCAATAATATTTCAAGGCAGGTGAACAGATAGAATCAAGCAGGTGGATCGTCGGCTGGAGGATCGGCTAGGTGCTGCTCAGGTGGTGGCTGAGGCTGTCCCTGACACCAAAGCTCGCCTCGAAGAGATGCGAATCCAGCAGCTATCTCAGATCGCATAGTCCGAAGAAAACGATGCGTCTGTGTGGACTGGATCTCAAGTCGAGTGAGTCTATCCTCGACAGAGAGTGGTGCTGAAGATGACGGCCCAGCTGAAGAGGAGGGTCTGGCAGAGGTGGAAGGATCTACGAAGAAGTCCTCTGCCAGGAAATCTGGCCACTCCTCATCTGCATCAGGTGCGCCCTCGGCCTCTGGAGCACCAGGGGCAGCAGCTGGTGGTGGTCGGCCCTTCCAGGCCAGAATCCCCTCGGCAGTGATCTCTGCCCCTGCTAATCTAAGGCTACGCTGACCGACCTCATCATAGAGGGTAAGTGGGATGAGAACCCCTCTAGTAATGTCTATCCTAGAGCTGGAGAATATCTGGGTCAGGATATGACAATAAGGCATATGAATTACTCCAGATGTGACTGTGTTAGATGCAAGGATAATATTATGAAACATATGGAGGGCTATGTCTATATCCAGGTGCTAGGTGAGGGCGTACAAGAAAAACAAGTGGGATGGTCGCATCGTCGAGACATCCCGAGTTGATAAGGGTAGAATACAGGCTGTCAGGACTCTGTACATAGCATAATCCTGAACTCGAAGAAGAGTGGATCTGAACTCAGTCAGGCCTAAGGGTCTCTCCTCCCCATAGAAATGCATGTAAATGTCGTCTAATGTAACGTGGGAATAGGGGGCACCAAAAGGTAGGGGCCTACTCGGATAACATAAAAATGTACACTCAGACTCCCTAATCTCTAGGCTGGTGCGAAGTAGTGATGGAGTGAACTGAATGTCTGTACCTCCTACCCTAGTGGTATAAGTTCTATCATCAACCTTTTCAAGGTTGTGATAGAACTGGGCACATAGGTCTTGATTGACAGTTGTGGTGCAATCAACCAGTTTATCTAAATGATAATGGGTTATCATTTGGATAGTGGGTTGATAATTTTGTGACAAAACTCCCTACCAATATATCTAGGTTTGATTGACTCAAAGGTAAACCTAGAGAAATCTATCCTATGCTGTTCCGAGGGGAATCTCGGATCTGTGGAAGGGGCCCGTGCTGGTGTGGTATCCACAATACGACGCTTCCTATTATGCAAGAAAAATTGCAAAACTAGCAAAAAATATAGGATTTAAGCACTTAAAGAAGGGTTTAGATTGTACCTAGGAGGCATAGCTTGGATTTAAAGGGAAGGAAATAGGTAGAAGGCGCCTTGATTGGGAAGAAACCGAAGAGATCGGTGGCTTGCGGCGAGACACGAACAGAAGCAAAAATGCTTCTGTTCATGACAAAAGAGAGGTTTTAAGGCGCCTTAAGATCCCTTTAGGGCGCCTTTGGAGGCGCCTTAAGGGCTTCTTAAGGCGCCTTAAGTGAGCGGCGGGAAATTTCCCGCCGCTGCTTGAGGGCGCCTCCACTTAGATGGAGGCGCCTTCGGATGCTATGTGTCCCAATTTTTTTTTTTTTTTTAATCGACACATTCTTTAAGGTTTAGTTTTGATAAAAACAATATGGTTTTAGAAATTTAAATTAAGTTTTAAAATAATTTTGAAATTTATTTTGAAATTTAAGTTAAAATAATTTGAAATTTAAGTTAAAATAATTTTGAAATTTAAGTTTTTCAAATAATTTTGAATTTGATTTTGAAAAGATAAATAATTTTGAAATTGATTTTGAAAAGATTTTTTAAATAATTTTGAAATTGATTTTGAAAAGTTTTTTAAATAATTTTGAAATTGATTTTGAACAGATTTTTAAATAATTTTGAAATTGATTTTGGAAAGATTTTTTAAATAATTTTGAAGTTGATTTTGAAAAGATTTTTAAATAATTTTGAAGTTGATTTTGAAAAGATTTTTAAATAATTTTGAAATTAATTTTGAAAAGATTTTTTAAATATTTTTGAAATTAATTTTGAAAAGATTTTTTTAAAAATAATTTTGAAATTGATTTTGAAAAGATTTTTTAAATAATTTTGAAATTGATTTTGAAAAGATTTTTAAATAATTTTGAAATTGATTTTGAAAAGATTTTTAAATAATTTTGAAAATATTTTTTAAATAATTTTGAAATTAATTTTGAAAAGTTTTTTTTTTTTAAATAATTTTGAAAAGTTTTTTTTTAAATAATTTTGAAATTGATTTTGAAAAGATTTTTAAATAATTTTGAAAAGTTTTTAAAGTAATTTTGAAATTGATTTTGAAAAGATTTTTAAATAATTTTGAAATTGATTTTGTTTCTTAGTCATCTCACCCGTTCTAAATTGTCAATCAGGGAATCCTATAATTGATGTGAGATGATTTATTGTTGAATTCAAGGGTCTGGTTTAACTTTGTGTTAGATTCAGGTTTAACTTTGGTTTCAACAAGTAAGCATTCTTTGGATAAACTTCTGGGCTATGGTGAGTCACAAGGAGCTCATTAAAGTAACCATGCCTTCGAGGTTTTCCAAATAGTCCTACCCATTGAACTTAATACTAAAACTTGGTCTAACTAGTTAGGATCGATTTAAGGGTAGCTTCGGTCAGTTCCACTTGGCCAAATGCACCAGGTCGAAGCCATATCTTCCTAGACATGCGATGCCCAAGCTTCCCTAACGTACTATCATCCAAAAATTTCACCAGTACTGTGGTTCAAGTTAAACTTATCCCGTTTTAATCTAACCTTAATTACCCTGCCAGGTAATCTATTCTTGTTTTACCCATTTTGGATATATTAGGTTCAGTTACCCTATCGGGTAGTTCAGTTGGAGGTGCCAGCTAGTTTGGATCCTCCATCTAGTTTTCAATTTAATTTTGAATTTTTAGTTTAATTTCGAATTTTAAATTTTGAATTTGATTTTTAATTTTGAATTTTTAATTTAATTTTGAATTTTAAACTTTGAATTTGATTTTTAATTTTAATTTAATTTTGAATTTTAAATTTAGATTTTGATTTTTAATTTTTAATTTTTAATTTAATTTCGAATTTTAAATTTAGAATTTGATTTTTGATTTTGAATTTTTAATTTAATTTCGAATTTTAAATTTAGAATTTGATTTTTAATTTTGAATTTTTAATTTAATTTTGAATTTTTAATTTAATTTCGAATTTTGAATTAAGATCGTTTTCATTTTAGCTTTCCCTGGATCACGGCCTCGATATGGTCTGTCGAGGTAGTATATTTGATCCTTCGGAACCCAGTATTGGCCAAGTCCAATTTGATTTATCAATTTGGACTTGGGGACCCATGCTTGGACTGATTTACTACTTTGTTTGTTTATTAAGGATAAATAAGATTTGTATTTCTTTTTACTTTTATATCCTATCCCAGTTCTATTGTAGACGGCTCTTTGTGTCACAAGAATTAGATCCAAATTCTTGGAGCCCAGAGAGAACTTTTCTAAAGTAATTTTTAAATCTTTTAACTGATTTTTCAGATTTGAATTTTCTTTCTCAAGTTGTTGTACTTGAGTTGAATCTTCAGTTAAAGATTTTGAGTTAGTTACTCCTTTAAGAATGGTTACTTCTTTTAAAAGTGACTTAATTTTTAAATTTGACTTGGCTAATTTGCGAAGTAAATAATTGACTAAATTATTAAGCCTAGGAATACTTACAGCGGAGTCTGGCCCTTCGGAAACGGATGCGGATCCATGGCTTTGCTCGGAGTCGGCTTCTGACTCGCTCTCGGATTCGCTGATCTGGTCCCGGGCCATCAATGCGAGTAAACTCGTTTGGTCGAGTTCGTAGTCTTCGTCCTCCGAAGAGGATTCGTCCCAGGTTGCCTTTAGGACTTTCCTTCTTCTTTGCTTCTTGGCTTCCTTTTGATTGGGGCAGTTAGCTTTTATATGCCCCTTTTGGATGCACCCGTAGCAAGTGACTTCGAACTTTGTCTTTGAGTTCTGTTGAGCCTCCTTGGATTGAACTGCCTTCTTCAGATCTTTCTTGTTGAAGCCCTTCTTCTTGTAGAGTTTCTTTACAAGATTCACAAATTCGCTGGCCAGTTCATCTTCTGAATCTTCTGAATCGGGTTCGTCTTCTGATTCCGATTCAACTTTTCGCCGTCCTCTTGATTCCCGTGTTCGACTCGTTCCTGCAACCAAAGCAATCCCTTTCTCGGATGGCTGTGCATTAGTTTGTTCATGGAGTTCGAATTCACTAAATAATTCATCTAATTTTAAGGAGGACAAATCCTTAGAGACTTTATAGGCATCTACCATTGATGCCCATAATGTACTCCTAGGGAATGAGTTAAGGGCATACCTTATTATATCTCTGTTTTCTACCTTCTGCCCGATTCCATGTAGAGAATTCAGGATATCTTGAATTCGGGCGTGCAAAGAGCTTGCCGTCTCGCCTTCCTGCATTTTCAAATTGTATAGTTTATTTAATAACAAATCACGCTTACTTACCTTGGTTTCCGAGGTGCTTTCGTGAAGTTCGATCAGTTTCTCCCATAGCTCTTTTACGGAGGAGAATGGACCGACTCTATTGAGCTCTTCTTTGGTAAGACTGCACTGAATGGTGCAGGTGGCTTTGGCGTCTGCTTCCACCTTTTTGATAAATGCTGGCTCCCAGTTCTCACAGGATGTAGGCTTACCGTTTGTATCAGTTGGTAGTTGCAGTCCTGTTTTGACGATCATCCAGGTGTCGAACTGGATCTTTAGATAAATCTCCATTCGCCCCTTCCAATATCCGAAGTCTTCTCCGGAAAACAATGGGGGACGAACAGTGCTAAATCCTTCTTGTTGGGCCATTTAGATCTATAAAATGAACAGAAACAACAAGATCTATTCCAAGACTAAGTCTTGGATTAGTAGTGCGGGAGGAAGGAAAAAATTAACAGGCTCAAGTGGTATTGACCAGCTTTGAGCAGAAAATCGATTCGTAAAAAGAAATTAGAATATAGCTATGAGGCTAAATTCTAATCGACTCCGAACAAAACCACGAAAAAAAATTGTCTCGAATAGTGGTTGCACTGATTCAAGACGACCCCGCTCTGATACCAATTGTTGGATCGAGACGCGCTAGAGGGGGGGGTGAATAGCGCTCGCGGCTATTTTGATCTTATCGGAATCGTAAAACTATCAAAGTAAATGTACGCAGCGGAAATAACGAATGCAATCACAGAGGGACACAAGAAGTTTTACTTCGTTTGGAGCCTAGGTCGACTCCTACTCGAAGGCCCGCGATCCTTGATCGCTTTCGGTGGGCAACACTTATAAGTACGAAAAGGAGTACAAGATTTACAATTAGTACAATAATTAAAAACAAGTATACCGATGATAGAATCATAATCTCGAAGCTCCTGGTCATCGTGGACTCGTAACAGCACTTCAGGGTCGTTGATTGAGCAGCACGCAGCACAAGGATCGCTTGGAAGTTGTTGTTCTTCAATGCTGCTCGAAGTCCCCTTATAAAGGGCATCCAAGGCGCCTTGAAGGCCTCTCAAGGCGCCTTCAAGGCTCCGAGTCCACCGTGCAGATGAGCGCTGACCAGTTTGCGCTTATCACCTTTGAGGGCGCCTTCAAGGGCCTTCAAGGCGCCTTCCAAGGCGCCTCCAGAGCCAGTTGAGGCGCCTTCAACCTTGTTTCGCGGCCAGGTCAGCTTTTGTACCCGAGGCGCCTCCAAGCTCCATGGAGGCGCCTCGGACACTGTTCATCCGAGGAATTAGGTTGCTCCTTTGCACCTGCAAGATACGTTAGTTCCAAACACAATCCTGCTGTAACGACCCACCTTCTGGGTACTGGCTGTAAGGCCGGTGGCTACAATTATGCTAAACTATACTGTGCGGAAAGCTGGGCTAATTAAAATTTTAGTCTACTAATGACGGATACAACTGCTAAGAAAGGTCTAAAGACCTTCTTTGCTGGTGTACATATGCTAAGGAGGGGAAACTAAACATCCCAACCCACTACAGTCCTGCCGATCGATCCGCAGATCGATCGAAGCTATGGGCATTCGGTTCTCAACTGGATCAGTCGACCAGACCGATCCATGTGTGGCTGGATCGGTCGGGCAGACCGATCCAGGTGTGTCTGGATCGGTCGGCAGACCGATCCAGGCACCCGAAACTCCTGGAACGCTACTGTATCGTGCTGGATCGGTCGGCTGACCGATCCAGGAGGATACAGTAGCATACTGTATCTGTCTGGATCGGTCGGCTGACCGATCCAGAAGCCTGGCACACTACTGGATCGGTCAGCAGACCGATCCAGCATATGATTTCTTGATACGAAATCAGAAATGCTGATTTCGACACCTTGTCGTGCCAAAACCACCTGCAACCACTCTAACATATACTAACAACTATTCTACCATACATTGGCAACATTCAAGACATAATATAATGCATGTTCACTAGTTCATACCATTAACCATACCAGAATGCGAAGCATAAGGGAAAAGAGAACAAGACTTTAATAACTAGGCTTGCTACAAGTTCTAATGCGTAGTAAAATAAAACTAGATCCCTAGGATCTTTATTCCAGTTCCTGCCACACACATCCTCATCTGCATTGACCTCCAGCCTCCACTGCTAGTCCATTTTCCTTTTTCCTGTATCTGCAGTATAAGGAAAATAGTATCTGTAAGCTAAAAAGCTTAGTAAGAAACCATCTACCTCACTAAATCATGCGTACGATGCAAATATGCTTTTAAATCATGCTGTTTGAAAAACATACTGAATATGCAAGCATGGCATGGCATGGTATCATACAAAGCATGGCATAACATAAACTGAATATAAAATAAAACTGATCATAACATGTCTATAACTGTATATGAAGCTATCATATTTAACAACTGAAATAAGTTGAGCTGATACAAAAGTGAGCTAAGCTGAAGCTGAGCTAATACTGAATTCCATTATGTTTTAAAACTGATTTGGAAAAACTCTTATAAATAATAGATAAACATACTAAACATGCTGCTGTAGGGCCCTGGCAACTGTACTTGTTGTCCGCGCATCCCTATCTAAACCCGGGATTGCAAGTTCCGAATCTAGTAGGGTTTACTAGGTTAGCTAAACCTAGGGACGACTATGGGAGTCCAGCCCAGTGGATATCTAATCCAGTACTGTGTCGCTGCTGAAAGTAAAATACTGAAATGCTAATTGGCTGAATCTAGGTTATCTGAACCTAGAACTAGGTTGTCTGAACCTAGAGGTGACTGTGGGGCCCACCCATTGGACTGTAGTCCTACATAAGTTGAAATAAATCTAATTTGTTGTTTTAAATACTCCTAGTGCATTTAATAATTTAATTAAACTGTCTATTACTGAGCTAGACCTTTAATTGAACACCTAGGATACTCTAACTCTTCTCCCTATTAGGGAGACCACCTCTAGGCACCCGACAATGTCTAACCTCCTATCTGAAGAGGGAAAACGTGCCCGGCCCATCTAGAGGTGCTCAACTAAATCCCTAATCTACGAAGAGAGTTAAACACACCCTAGATATCAATAAAAATCTGCATACATCCTAACTAAAGCATAAAAACTCAAACGGAAGCTATTATACTGCAGGTGAGGGGCTTCTTACCTTGTGTGCTAGATTTCTTACAAATCTAATCGCTAGGAATTCCGGTGGAGACGACTTCTCGACGATCCGCTCGCGTCCACGTGCTCTACTAGCGGAGGGGAACGTCCTCGTGCTGAAATCGTCGCCGGAAAGTGACCTTGGGACCCTGGGGAGGGAACCCTAGGTTGTTTGGGTGTTGGCGCCGAGAGAAGGAGAGGAAGGAGGGGTTGGCGTCGGTGAGGGTTTGGAGAAAAGAATTGGCGTGAGGTTTTGTGAGGAGAGGGCTGCCGAACCAAATTAAACCAAACCCACACTTAAGTTTTTCCTATTTATATTAAGCGGATAACTAAGCCCAACTTAAATATAAATATATTTGATTCTCCTTTCCTTTCAGCACGGCCCTGCTGGGTTCACCGGCTACTAAGGCTAACTAAAGGTTTAGCGGACCCGAGAGGTTCCGGGTTCGATTCCCGCTTAAGCCTTTTTATTCTCCTAATTATTTTTGCTACTTCCGCTACTCGGAAAATTCCGGAAAAATATCTAAAAATTTCAGAAAAATCATAGAATAATTCTAATGCAAGTTTGAGAATTTTCGGGCGTTACAATCCCCCATACCTTATAAAAAGTTCGTCCTCGAACTTAGAACAATTCTGGGTACTTCTGTCTCATCATGGCTTCTGTCTCCCAAGTTGCCTCTTCTGCTGTGTGACTGTGCCAAATAACTTTGACTAATGGTACTTCCTTGTTCTGCAATTTCTTAACTGCTCGGTCTATTATCTGAATAGGCCAACTATCATAGCTGAGGTCTTCGCGGATCTGTACCGACTGGGGCTCAATCACCTGGGTGGCATCTGGGGTATGCTTCTTCAGCATAGAGACATGAAATACGTTGTGGACAGCTGACATTTCCTGGGGTAGCTCTAGCTCATATGCTACCTTGCCCACTCTTCTGCTGATAAGGTATGGTCCCACATATCTGGGACTTAGCTTGCCCTTTTTCCCAAAACGCATTACTCCCTTCATGGGAGCTACTCTGAGGAACACTGAATCCCCAACTGAAAACTCTAAGGGTGCAGTGTATCGATAGCTCTTTCAAGGCGGCTGACCTCTATCCTCCGGTGGATCTCAGTCAGCTGTGGTATCTCGCCACTAGATCCGCAAAGTTCTAGCTGTGCTCGCCACTCTCATACCACAGATTGAGATCTACACCTCCGCCCATAGAGAGCCTCGTAAGGTGCCATGCCGATAGTGGCATGATAGTTGTTGTATACAAATTCTGCTAAGCTCGGATATTTGCACCAACTTCCCTTGAAGTCTAGGGCACACGCCGGAGCATATCTTCGAGTACTTGGTTTACTCGCTCCGTCGACCATCCGTCTGAGGATGGAATCTTTGTCTGAACTTTAACTTAGTGCCTAACGCTGAATGTGATGTGACATCTCTATCCGAAATGATGGTTCGTGGGACTCCATGTAGTCCGACGATCTGGAGATACAACCGAGCTAGCTTCTCCATGGAGTAGGATACCTTGATAGCTAAGAAGTGGGCCGACTAAGTGTCGACTATGACCCGGATGGCGTCAAAACCATTCGTGGTTCAGGGGTCCACTATGAAATCCATAGAGATATCCTCCCACTTCCATTCGGAATCATATAGGCCGCAGAACTCCTCCGGTCGCGATGTTACGCCTTGACCCTCGGCGGTGAGGCAGATGCTAACATATCTGGCGATGTCTCGCTTCATCCCGGGCCACCAAAAATGGTTCTTCAGGTCTAGATACATTTTGGTGGAACCTGGATGCATCGCATAGGGAGTCTTGTGAGCCTCATCTAAAACCTGTCTCCGTAGCTCCTGATCTGGAACACAGAGTCTGTCATCAAAGTACAACACCCCGCTATCGGACACTTTGAATTCTCTACTTTCTGATTCTGCTAGCCCTTGCTTGATTTTCTGAATTTCAGAGCTGACTGAATATCACCAAGCAAGGTAGACTCTAAGGTCATAGTAGAGAGCTGTCCAACGATGAGTTCGAGACCGAAATCCACGATCTCCTTCTGTAGGGGCGGTGACATGGCTGTAAGAGATAATAAGGTAGCACTGGATTTTCTGCTGAGTGCGTCGGCTACCTTATTGGCTTTCCCTAGATGGTAGAGGATGTCTATATCGTAGTCTTTGACCAGCTCAAGCCATCTGCGCTGTCGCATGTTCAGATCCTTCTGAGTGAAGAAGTACTTCAGACTCTGATGATCTGTATACACTCTACACTGAGCTCTATATAAGTAATGTCTCCAAATTTTGAGAGCGAACACTACTACTGCTACAAGCTCAAGGTCATAAGTAGGGTAATTCTTCTCATAATCCTTGAGTTGTCTGGAGGCATAGGCGATCACCTTGTCGTTTTGCATCAGTACTGCTCCTAGTCCCAACTTAGAGGCATCACTATAGATGTCAAAGCTGCTGGTGTTGTCTGGTAGAGCCAAAATGGGAGCACTGGTCAATCTCCTTTAGCTCATTGTTGTTCTCACGTCCTCCGCACCGAAATTTCTGTTCTTTCGGTAAGGTGCGGGGGAGGCTATCTGGAGAAGTCCTCTACAAACTTCCTGTAATAACCTGCTAATCCCAGAAAGCTTCTGATTTCACTGGCGTTCCTCGGTCTTTTCCAGTTACTTACTGCTTCTATTTTGCTGGGGTCTACCATGACACCATCCCTTGAGATGATGTGACCTAGGAAAGACATCTGATCAAGCCAGAATTCACATTTCGTGAACTTGGCATATAGCTGATTCTGCTGAAGTGTCTGTAGTACTGTCTTCAGGTGCTCTGCATGTTCTTCCTGAGTTCCTGAGTAGATAAGAATGTCATCGATAAACACAATAACAAACTTATCTAAATACTCCCTGAATACTCTGTTCATGAGATCCATGAATGTAGCTGGAGCATTGGTCACGCCAAAGGGCATGACTACGAACTCGTAGTGTCTATATCTGGTTCTGAATGTTGTCTTGGGTATATCACCCTCCTTGACTCTGACTTGGTGATATCCTGATCTGAGATCAATCTTAGAGAACACTGCTACTCCCTTTAACTGGTCAAACAGGTCATCTATTCTGGGAAGAGGATACCTGTTCTTGATCGTGACCTGATTCAGTGCTCTGTAGTCTATGCATAGCCGCATGCTTCCATCCTTATTCTTCACGAACAGTACAGGCGCTCCCCATGGCGAGTGACTAGGGCGTATGAAGCCCTTGTCAAGCAGCTCCTGTAGTTGCTCCTGAAGTTCCTTCAGTTCTGCTGGAGCCATGAGATATGGCGCTTTGGAAATAGGATTGGTGCCGGGGAAGAGCTCTATCTCAAATTCAATCTCCCTGACTGGTGCTAGGCCTGGTAACTCCTCGGGGAAGACTGCTGGGTAGTCACATACAACTCGGACCCCTGCTAGCTGTTGGTCCTTGTCCTGGCTGGTATTGACAACATGTGCTAGGTACCCCGTACAACCCGCATCCATCAACTTCTGTGCCTTCATAGCTGAGAGAAATTTTCTGGCTTTTCTCTTTGGTTCTCCGATGTACTCGAACTGTGCTTCTGCTTCGGGTTGGAATACGACTTTCTGTTTACGGCACTCTATGGAAGCACCGTATCTGATCAGGAAGTCCATTCCAAGGACGACGTCGTAGTCAGTCATTTCCAGCAGGATCAGATCACAGAAGAGTTCCCTGTCTGCTATAATGACCGGCACTGCTCTGAGTCAGTGCGTGGATGCCATGATCTCTCCTGAAGGTAGTGCCGTCAAAAACTGACCACTGAGTACCTCTGAGGGTATTTCTAATTTTTAGGAGAACACCCTGGCTATATATGAATGGGTTGCCCCAGTATCAAATAGAACAGTAGCACTATACTGAAAAATGCTAATCTGACCTGTGACAACTGTCGAGGCATTGGCTACGTCCTCTCTGGTGAGTGAGTAGATCCTCGCATTCGCCGTGGAGTGGAGGGCTTCTAATCGCCCTGGCTGATCGGTGGACCTTCTAGGCGACACTGCATCGATATAAGCGGGTGGTGGCCGGCTGCATATCAATCTTCGTGGTGAGGAAGACCGGTCTTGTTCGGGCACTGCTTGGCCATGTGCCCTTCTTGTCCACATTCAAAGCATCCTCGTGTGCCCTTGCGACAAACCCCTGGGTGGAATTTCCCACAAGTAGCACACTTTGGATAACTGGGTCGCTTGCTAGATGGTCCTCCCTTTGGGTCACTCCCTGATTTGCGCTTGCTGTTGGAGTTCCCTTTCCAGTTAGAGCTGTGGCCTTGCTGTTTTTGAGTGTGAGGGTTTCCTTGGCCTTTGGACTCTGAGGAGACTTGCTTCTGCTGCTTTATGCTGTTCTGGTAATGCTCTGTGGTCAAGGCACTGCTCACTAACTCCTCTGTGGTTTGTGGCCTATGTATGCCACCAGCCACGTTCACTGCTATCTCTGGCCTCAGCATCTTGAGCATCAACCGGATTCGTTCCTTCTCTGTGCTGACTAGCTCTGGGCATAGACGAGCCAACCTGTTGAATTTCTTCACGGCTTCCTCAACTGAAAGGTTGCCCTGACGAAACTCAGTGAACTCGTCGTAGTGGCGGTTTGTGACCCGTATGTGAAAGAACTCCTCGAAGAACTCCTTCTCGAAGTCAGCCCATAACATCTGGTTTACTGGGCGCTTCGTTCTGATTCTTTCCCACCACATGCGTGCGTCTCCTGTCAGGCAGAAGGAGGCACACTTCACCTTCTCGTGTTCTGGCCAGTCCAGAAGCTCCATCGTGCTCTCCAGTGTTTTGAACCAGGCTTGTGCATCCCATGGTTCACTAGTGCCTGAGAAGTTCTCTGGCTTGACTCGCTGCCACTGGATCAGATAGGCTTCCTTTCTTGGCTCAGCTGCTGGGGCTACTGGTGCTGGTGCTGGTGCTGTAGGCTGAGCTGGTGGAACCTCTAAGACTACCGGAGTCGTCAAATTCGGTTCCGGGGTGACTGTGGGGGTACTCTGCTGATTAGCCTTTAAGGTGGCTATTTCCTGTTGCTGTTCAGAATCTTTATGGAGCCACTAATGCTGTAAGGTCTGGAGGAGGCACTGAACTGCCTGCCTCTTGCTGGGGCCCAGTATCTAGTGCCCTTCTAGCTGGGCGTCCTCGTGCCATTTCTAAAGACATAGAGGACATAACATAACTAATGTAATCACAGTTATATAACTACTGATATCATGTTTAAAAACTATCACATACTAACAAGCAGTAGACATATAAACATGAACTGTAATAACAAAACAAGGAGCATAAATTAAGTAGAGGTATTCTTACTTGGAAGCTGTAGGTTCAATGCTGATGTGTGTGTAGGAAGTATGGAACACTGCTCTGATACCACTCTGTAACGACCCACCTTCTGGGTACTGGCTGTAAGGTCGGTCGCTACAATTATGCTAAACTATACTGTGCGGAAAGCTGGGCTAATTAAAATTTTAGTCTACTAATGACGGATACAACTGCTAAGAAAGGTCTAAAGACTTTCTTTGCTGGTGTACATATGCTAAGGAGGGGAAACTGAACATCCCAACCCACTACAGTCCTGCCGATCGATCCGCAGATCGATCGAAGCTATGGGCATTCGGTTCCCAACTGGATCGGTCGGCCAGACCGATCCATGTGTGGCTGGATCGGTCGGGCAGACCGATCCAGGTGTGTCTGGATCGGTCGGCAAACCGATCCAGGCACCCGAAACTCCTTGAACGCTACTGTATCGTGCTGGATCGGTCGGCTGACCGATCCAGGAGGATACAGTAGCATACTGTATCTGTCTGGATCGGTCGGCTGAGCGATCCAGAAGCCTGGCACACTACTGGATCGGTCGGCAGACCGATCCAGCATCTGATTTCCTGATACGAAATCAGAAATGCTGATTTCGACACCTTGTCGTACCAAAACCACCTGCAACCACTCTAACATATACTAACAACTATTCTACCATACATTGGCAACATTCAAGACATAATATAATGCATGTTCACTAGTTCATACCATTAACCACACTAGAATGCGAAGCATAAGGGAAAAGAGAACAAGACTTTAATAACTAGGCTTGCTACAAGTTTTAATGCGTAGTAAAATAAAACTAGATCCCTAGGATCTTTATTCCAATTCCTGCCACACACATCCTCATCTGCATTGACCTCTAGCCTCCACTGCTAGTCCATTTTCCTTTTTCCTGTATCTGCAGTATAAGGAAAATAGTATCTGTAAGCTAAAAAGCTTAGTAAGAAACCATCTACCTCACTAAATCATGCGTACGATGCAAATATGCTTTTAAATCATGCTGTTTGAAAAACATACTGAATATGCAAGCATGGCATGGCATGGTATCATACAAAGCATGGCATAACATAAACTGAACATAAAATAAAACTGATCATAACATGTCTATAACTGTATATGAAGCTATCATATTTAACAACTGAAATAAGCTGAGTTGATACAAAAGTGAGCTAAGCTGAAGCTGAGCTAATACTGAATTCCATTATGTTTTAAAACTGATTTGGAAAAACTATTATAAATAATAGATAAACATACTAAACATGCTGCTGTAGGGCCCTGGCAACTGTACTTGTTGTGCGCGCATCCCTATCTAAACCCGGGATTGCAAGTTCCGAATCTAGTAGGGTTTACTAGGTTAGCTAAACCTAGGGACGACTATGGGAGTCCAGCCCAGTGGATATCTAATCCAGTACAGTGCCACTGCTGAAAGTAAAATACTGAAATGCTAATTGGTTGAATCTAGGTTATCTGAACCTAGAGGCGACTGTGGGAGCCCACCCATTGGACTGTAGTCCTACATAAGTTGAAATAAAACTAATTTGCTATTTTAAATGCTCCTAGTGCATTTAATAAGTTAATTAAACTGTCTATTACTGAGCTAGACCTTTAATTGAACACCTAGGATACTCTAACTCTTCTCCCTATTAGGGAGATCACCTCTAGGCACCCGACAACATCTAACCTCCTATCTGAAGAGGGAAAACGTGTCCGGCCCATCTAGAGGTGCTCAACTAAATCCCTAATCTGCGAAGAGAGTTAAACACACCCTAGATATCAATAAAAATCTGCATACATCCTAACTAAAGCATAAAAACTCAAACGGAATCTATTATACTGCAGGTGAGGGGCTTCTTACCTTGTGTGCTAGATTTATTACAAATCTAATCGCTAGGAATTCCAGTGGAGACGACTTCTCGACGATGCACTCGCATCCACGTGCTCTACTCGCGGAGGGGAACGTCCTCGTGCTGAAATCGTCGCCGGAAAGTGACCTTGGGACCCTGGGGAGAGAACCCTAGGTTGTTTGGGTGTTGGCGCCGAGAGAAGGAGAGGAAGGAGGGGTTGGCGTCGGTGAGGGTTTGGAGAAAAGAATTGGCGTGAGGTTTTGTGAGGAGAGGGCTGCCGAACCAAATTAAACCAAACCCACACTTAAGTTTTTCCTATTTATATTAAGCGGATAACTAAGCCCAACTTAAATATAAATATATTTGATTCTCCTTTCCTTTTAGCACGGCCCTGCTGGGTTCACCGGTTACTAAGGCTTACTAAAGGTTTAGCGGACCAGAGAGGTCCCGGGTTCGATTCCCGCTTAAGCCTTTTTATTCTCCTAATTATTTTTGCTACTTCCGCTACTCGGAAAATTCCGGAAAAATATCTAAAAATTCCAAAAAAATCATAGAATAATTCTAATGCAAGTTTGAGAATTTTCATGCGTTACACCTGCAACACAAAGTTAGCACAAAACACATGATAAATAAAGTATAGACAGTCTCCGGACTGTCCGAGTCTTACTTCGGGTTTTAGACCGGAAACCCTAGGTCGACCCGACGCCTACTGTTCCCTCTACGGGGAACGCGTCCTCACTTACTCTACTCAGGAGATTTTACCTGTTGCCAGTCGATCCTCCAGATCGACTGGACTTTTGCTCAGCACCCGACGCTTTCGGACTTTCTGCTGGACATCCGCTTCCCGGCCAATCCAGTCTTTCATCTGGTTCGCGACACCAGGACTTTCCACCTAGGGTTACCACCCCCTTGGACTTTTGCCAGAAGACATCGACCTACCAAGACTTTTCGCATAGGGTTACCACCCCCTATGACCTAGGGTTACCGCCCCCTAGGGTTTTCCCTTTGCCTAACTGCAGCTAGGACTTTCCGGACATCCTCAAGTAGACTTTTTAGACTACCAAACATCTTAACTTTGAATTCTTTGCCATTATCAAAACACGAGTTCGATCATCGGATGTTTCCCGCACAAACACCTTCTTCTTCCTTCCTTCAAGTTTCGGCCAAGCAAAAAAACTTCCAAAGGATGAAGAACTTTTTCCACCAACCAAGCTCCAAGGGATGCAAGAAACAAGCCTCCTTTCTCTCCTTTTCTCCAAGCTAGATCCGGCCACTTCTATGTCTCCAAGAGGTGATGAAGTCTCGGCCACAAGAAGGAGAAGAGAGAAGGGGAAGGGGAACCTCTAGGGGTCGGCCACACCTAAGAAGAAAAGAGAGGAAGAAAAATAATAGAGTCGTTCACCATTAAGGCACCTCTACCCCCTCTTTTATAATCCTTGGTCTTGGCAAATAAGGAAATTTTAATAAAAACTTCCTTAATTCTTTTGCCAAGAAAAAGAAAAATTAATTAATTAAAATCAATTTCCATTTTCCAATTTTCTTGGCCGGCCACTTTTCTCCCCAAAACAAGGAAAGCTTTAATTAAAACAAGAATTAAAACTTCCTAATTTGTTCCCGGAAATTTATAAAAATTTCTCCAATAATTTTTATCCCTTCATGATTGGTTAATAAAAAGGAAATTTCATAAATTAAAATCTTTCTCTTAAACATGTGAATAATTTCCAAAAAGGAAAGTTATCTCTAAAAATTAAAATCTCCTTTCAATCTATAAATAAGGAAAGATATTAAATCTTTTCTTAATCTTTTGTAGAAACTAATAAAAGAGAATTTTTAATTTTTAAACTTTCTTTTAAATCATGAACATGATTAAAAGGAAAGTTTTTACCAAAATTAAAATCAACCTTTTAATCTACAAATAAGGAAAGAGATTTAGCTCTTCTCTTAATCTTTTGTAGAATCTTATAAAAGGAAATATTTAAATTTTTAAACTCTCTTTTAAATCATGTTATCCACATAAGAAAAAATTTTAAAATTAAAATTCCTTTTTATTTTAATAGGGTCGGCCACCTAAGCTTGAGTTCAAACTAGGGCCGACCACTTGAATTCACCCATGAACCAAGCCATGGCCGGCCCTAGCTTGGTCTCCAAGCTAGCTTGGCCAGCCCCTATAGGATGGGTAAGAAGGTGGGTATAGGTGGGTATAGTACTCTATAATTAAGAGGCTACGATAGAGACCGAGAGGAGGAATTGGTTTTGGTCTCCCGATAGAATTAATCATCCCGTGTTCGCCCCGAACACACAACTTAATTTTATCAATAATAATTCATTCCACTAGAGAACTATTATTGAACTACCGCACCAATCCCAAATTACATTTTTGGGCTCCTTCTTATTATGAGTGTGTTAGTCTCCCTGTGCTTAAGATGTCGAATGTCCACTAATTAAGTGAGTTACTGACAACTCATTTAATTAATATCTTAGTCCAAGAGTAGTACCACTCAACCTTATCGTCATGTCAGACTAAGTCCACCTGTAGGGTTTAACATGACAATCCTTATGAGCTCCTCTTGGGGGCATTCTCAACCTAGATTACTAGGACACAGTTTCCTTCTATAATCAACAACACACACTAAAAGTGATATCATTTCCCAACTTATCAGGCTTATTGATTTATCGAACTAAATCTCACCCATTGATAAATTAAAGAAATAAATATCAAATATATGTGCTTGTTATTATATTAGGATTAAGAGCACACACTTCCATAATAACTGAGGTCTTTGTTCCTTTATAAAGTCAGTATAAAAGAAACGACATCTAATGGTCCTACTCAATACACTCTAAGTGTACTAGTGTAATTATATAGTTAAGATAAACTAATACCTAATTACACTACGACCTTCCAATGGTTTGTTCCTTTCTATCTTGGTCGTGAGCTACTGTTTATAATTTATAAGGTATTGATAACATGATCCTCTGTGTGTGACACTGCACACCATGTTATCTACAATATAAATTAATTGAACAACTACATTTATCATAAATGTAGACATTTGACCAATGTGATTCTTATTTCTAGATAAATGTTTATACCAAAAGCTAGGCTTTTAGTATACATCCTAACAATCTCCTACTTATACTAAAAGACTAAGTTGTCATATCTGCTGCCATACATCTGAATCCCAACCCTTCAACATGCCAATCAAAAGCTCTTGCCTTAAGGGCCTTAGTGAAAAGATCTATAGGTCATCATCTGATGCAATCTTGGCAGCAACAACTTCTCCTCGTTTATATGATTTCTCGTATTGGGTGGTACTTACGCTCTATTGTGTTTACTTGCCTTATAGACTCATGGTTTCTTCGAGTTTGCTACTGCACCACTATTATTACAATAAATTGTAATAATCTTTGGACAAACCAGAAATCATATCTAAGTCTATCTTGAGGTTATTGAGTCATTCAGCTTTTATGACTACCTCAGAGGCTTGCCATATACTCAGCTTCTATGGTGGAGTCCAGAAAAACACCTATGCTTATTACTCTTCTATAATTATGACTTTACCTCCTAAAGTAAACACAAAACCCCGAGGTTGACTTACTATTGTCCCTATCCAATTGGAAGTTAAAATCCGTGCAACCCACAGGGACCAAATTAACTGCCTTGTAAGCTAGCATATAATCTCTAGTGCCTCTAAGGTACTTCAATATATGCTTTACTGCAGTCCAATGTCCTTGTCTAGGGTTACTTTGATATCTGCTAACTATGCCCTTGGCAAAACAGATTTCTGATCTCGTGCATAGCATACATTAGTTTTCTGACAGCCGAAGCATAAAGAACTGCCTTTATTTCCTTTATCTACTTTGATGTCTATGGAGACATCTCTTTAGATAAAGTTACTCCATGCTAAAAAGGTAAGAAACTTTTCTTGGAGATTTGCATGCTTAAAACGAGCAAGGATTTTTTTGATATATGAAGTTTGGGATAAGTAAAATATTCTTTTCTTACGATCCCTTATTACTTTGATCCCAAGAATATATACATTCTCCCAAGTCCTTCATATCGAATTGTTTGGACAACCATACCCTTACTTCTGATAACACTTTGATATTGTTTCCAACTACCAAAAATGTTATCTGCGTATAGTACAAGAAATACCACCACGTTTACATCACACTTTTTGTATACACAAGATTTATCTGGTTACTAAATAAATCCATAGGTCTGGATTACTTTGATGAACCGGATGTTCCAAGACCTTGACACTTTGCTCAGTCCATAGACTGATTGAGCTTGCACACAAAATGCTCTTTGCCCTTTGCAATGAACCCTTCTGGTTGCTTTATATGGATGCTTTCTTCAAGACTTTCATTAAGGAATGCTGTCTTGACATCCACTTGCCAAATAGATAAAAGAATCTGGATAGACTTAAGCATGGCTACAGGTGAAAAGGTTTTGTTTTTCAACAAGTCTTGTTTTGAAAGTTTCTACCTTCCTGTCTATCCCTCTTTTCCTATTATAGACCTTTTTACACCCAATGGCTTTTATACCATCTGGTGGTTCTACAAGCTTCCAGATTTTATTAGAATACATATATTCTAATTATGTTATTCATTAATCTTTGCCAAGATGTTGCATCTTTATCTTGGAGTGCTTCATCATATGTCCGGGATCAGGCTCATGTTCATTTGGGATCAAGTCCAAAAGACTCTCCCAAAACATGAATCTTTTAGGTTGTTTGACAATCCTCCCACTACGATTAGGCACTGTCTATAATTGTGTATCAATTGTAATACGTGTTGCAGTTTCTTGTGATATTTCATCTTGTACAGTTGGTACTAGATTAGACGTGTCCTTTATTAAAGGACAAATTTACTTATGGGCTTGTGGTTCATTATATAGTTCTCTTCTAAAAATCAGTCATTGATGCTAATAATGACCTTCTGATTTTTAAGACTATAAACCTACTTTCGTTTCTCTAGGATAACCCACAAACAAGTGAATTCCTATCCAACTTATCATTGTCTCTCTTCAGCATATGTGTTGGACTACCCGAATCCGAATATGCTTCAAAATAGGCTTACGCCTATTCAGCAATTCTATATGAGTAGAGAGTTCTGACTTTGGAAGGTACTATGTTCACTTTCTTTTTCAGAGTATATCCTTAAAATGAACTTGGTAATTTTCTAAATAACTCATCATCAATCTAATTATTTCCATAAGAGTCATATACCTTCTTTCTACTACACCATTCTGTTGGGGTGTACCAGGTGCAGTTAGTTGGGATTGAATCCCTACTTTTGATAAGTAACTCCTAAATTGTCCCAAGAGGTACTTGCCACTACGATCTTACCATAGTGACTTGATACTTTTACTTTAACGTTTCTCCGCATCAGCCTTGTACTCTTTGAACTAATCAAAGCACTTAGTCTTGCGGTACATTAAGTAAATGTATTTGTATCTTGAATAGTTGTCTATAAAATAGACGAAATATTCGATACTACCTCTTGTCTGGATAGTCATAGGATCACACAAATCAGAATGAACCAATTCTAACATATCTTTGGCTCCATACCCCTTAGACTTAAAAGCTTCTTGGTTATTTTTCCTTCCAAGTAAGACTCGCAGGTTGGAAAGATTTCCACTACTAATGAACCCAAAAGTTCATCATCTACCAATGAATCCTACTCAAGTTAATATAACCTAGCCTTAGATGCCAAAGATATAATTGGTTCATTTCCGAAGGTTGCTTTCTCTTAAAGTTAGAAGATGTGTTACTAATTTCCATTTGTTGCATCATGGGAGTTATTGGATTTATAAATTGCCAACCAACGTACCAGAACAGATAACTTCCCTCTTTTTCTTAATAACAACTTTGTTATTAAAAGAGGCAGAATATCAAGTTCTTTGAATAGTTTAGAAACTGAAAACTAGTTCTTTCTAAACTTGGTACGTAAAGACAATTACTTAAAATCCATATTTTATTCTTATCAAAGGATAAACATCTTCTACTGCAGCAGCAGCCACTTTTACAACAGTGCTCATGTGGACGGTGTTTTTATTTTCATTTAGTTATCGAGTTTCCTGGAACCCTGCAATGAATTGCGGACATGATTAATGACATCTGTATCTACACTCCAAGTTCTGGTAGATAACACCACTAAACATGTTTCAACTAATGAATTAAATACACCTATATTATTCTTAGTTCTAATAAGATAGTCTACCTTAATGTCCAAGTCATATTTCCAATCATTACAATTGGGACTACTAAGTCTTTTCTATAGTATAACAACTAGGGAATTGACAAACATTTTAAATCCTAAGAATCACAAAAATATTTGGTCAAGATCAATTCCTTAAAATCCCCATGAATTTTATATGCCACGATAGTGTGGACGTATACAAAATCAAAGAGGAGATTTTATCCATTAATTTTATTATCTCGTCAACTTTACTTTATGACGAATAAAATTAATAGTTGATTTGTCTTTGATCAAATATTTGGTCAAAACTTTTAAATTTAAAATAACATTGATTCCTCAAACAATATTATTTAAATTCACCAACACCTCAAACACCGTGAATTTTACATGCCACGATAGTGTGGACATATACAAAATTTAAACATTTGTAAGAGGAGAGTTTTACCCATTAATTATCTTGTCAATAAATCTTTATGACAAAATAAAATTACCTCAAACACCATGAATTTTGTATGCCATGATAGTGTGGACGTATACAAAATCAAACATTTGTAAGAGGAGTTTTTAATTTTATTATCTTGTCAACCTATTTATTTGACAAATTAATAGTTCGTTTTCTTTGGTCACACAAATAATAGCAGTGACTCCGATGGGGAGGATACTATTAGACGTGCCTAAGTGTATACCATTACATGACACTAAGTCCATTAATAAGATTATGCCCCTTCCGATGGGGAAGATCACACGCTCTTAATTAACTTCCTATAGTCATCCAAAATGGAAGTTTAATCTAGTCATCCGCAAACAAGCTCATCCGATATGGAGGAAGGCACTCAGAGCCAACGCGCAAGCTTGTTGCATCACTTATAAACCAGTAATTGAGACCGTGGAATTTATTTAAAAAATAAATCCCTCTTTCACTTAGTTATTTAAAGTGAGGAATTTTGACTATGCTAGCCTACTTAACATACTAACAAGCGCACACAGCACAGCATAAAAAGTAATAAATAGAAAAACTAATTTTCAACTATTATGGCTTTTATCTATTGCTGTCCTCCGTGTGTCACCAACCCTAGCTGCTGCCATCTTTGGCCACCGCCACCGGGTCTAGTTGTCGCATCCATCTTGCTCCTTGTTCCGCTGCACCTCTAGTCCTCAAAAGGTTCCACGCCTTGCAAGATTCGATCCGCGACATAAATAGAATTTTACATTTTTCGATCCTATATTCCTCGAAGGAATGTACATGTATCTAGATCAAAAATAAAATCCTAATAAAACTAAATACAGCTCCTGCTGTATTTTATAATACAATCAAGCACACACAATAAAATGCCCTTGACATGTCCAAGGGTCCAATCACACATACAATATCTATAAGCCATAATAGTTGGATCCTGCATCCATAAAGTTAGCACATCCTACTATTATCCAGCCTAAATTATGTATGACATGTGCATAATTAAACTAATACCAAATACACAGAGGCAAAACCCTAGCTCTGATACCAATTGTTGGTTGCTACTCGGAAAACCTATCGGTTCCACTGTATAAAAATTTTGTACAAAGGTCTGAACCTTTTCCTAGCTACCATGTGTTCTTTTAAATTAAACTTGGATCGCCTGCAGAACTTAACACGTTTGATCCTAAGTTTAATTTATTTGTTCTTTTAGGTTTAGACTTGGATCTCCTGTGGAACTTAACACATTCGATCCAAATCACCTAGGTCACAAAGTTAATTAAACATTAATTTCCAAATTTGGCTTCCAGGACTGCATGGCGAGGCACATGGCCTTCTTGGATATGGGAGCAACCACCACCGCCTAGACAAAGTCTCTTAAGGAAAGTTAATATTTAATTTCCTTAAATAACTCTAGGTTAACCAAAAAGAACAATCGAAGCACAAGTTCGAAAAGAAAACAAAAGAACACAATATCGAAAACTAATTCGAAATCTAGAATCACATACCTCTTGTATTTGGTATTTTTACAAAGAAATAAAACTAGTATGATGCGGAAAATAATTACTAGTTATACCTTTCTTTGTGAACTTTTAATGACCTCTTGATCTTCTACTGTATTCCTCTTCTAACCTCAGACTTTGTGTGGGCAATGATCTTCCGAGATGAGAACCACCAAGGCACCTTCTTCTTCCTTCCTTCAAGTTTCTGCCAAGCAAAAAAACTTCCAAAGGATGAAGAACTTTTTCCACCAACCAAGCTCCAAGGGATGCAAGAAACAAGCCTCCTTTCTCTCCTTTTCTCCAAGCTAGATCTGGCCACTTCTATGTCTCCAAGAGGTGATGAAGTCTCGGCCACAAGAAGGAGAAGAGAGAAGGGGAAGGGGAACCTCAAGGGGCCAGCCACACCTAAGAAGAAAAGAGAGGAAGAAAAAGAATAGAGTCGTTCACCATTAAGGCACCTCTACCCCCTCTTTTATAATCCTTGGTCTTGGCAAATAAGGAAATTTTAATAAAAACTTCCTTAATTCTTTTGCCAAGAAAAAGATAAATTAATTAATTAAAATCAATTTCCTTTTTCCAATTTTCTTGGCCGGCCACTTTTCTCCCCAAAACAAGGAAAGTTTTAATTAAAACATGAATTAAAACTTCCTAATTTGTTTCCAGAAATTTATAAAAATTTCTCTAATAATTTTTATCCCTTCATGATTGGTTAATAAAAAAGAAATTTTATAAATTAAAATCTTTCTCTTAAACATGTGGATAATTTCCAAAAAGGAAAGTTATCTCTAAAAATTAAAATTTCCTTTCAATCTACAAATAAGGAAAGATATTAAATCTTTTCTTAATCTTTTGTAGAAACTAATAAAAGAGAATTTTTATTTTTTAAACTTTCTTTTAAATCATGAACATGATTAAAAGGAAAGTTTTTACCAAAATTAAAATCAACCTTTTAATCTACGAATAAGGAAAGAGATTTAGCTCTTCTCTTAATCTTTTGTAGAATCTTATAAAAGGAAAGATTTAAATTTTTAAACTCTCTTTTAAATCATGTTATCCACATAAGAAAATTTTTTAAAATTAAAATTCCTTTTTTTTTTAATAGGGTCGGTCACCTAAGCTTGAGTTCAAGCTACGATCGGCCACATGAATTCACCCATGAACCAAGTCATGGCCGGCCCTAGCTTGGTCTCCAAGCTAGCTTGGCCGGCCCCTATAGGATGGGTAAGAAGGTGGGTATAGTACTCTATAATTAAGAGGCTACGATAGGGACCGAGAGGAGGAATTAGTTTTGGTCTCCCGATAAAATTAAGCATCCCGTGTTCGCCCCGAACACACAACTTAATTTTATCAATAATAATTCATTCCACTAGAGAACTATTATTGAACTACCGCACCAATCCCAAATTACATTTTTGGGCTCCTTCTTATTATGAGTGTGTTAGTCTCCCTGTGTTTAAGATGTCAAATGTCCACTAATTAAGTGAGTTACTGACAACTCATTAATTAATATCTTAGTCCAAGAGTAGTACCACTCAACCTTATCGTCATGTCGGACTAAGTCCACCTGCAGGGTTTAACATGACAATTTTTATGAGCTCCTCTTGGGGACATTCTCAACCTAGATTACTAGGACACAGTTTTCTTCTATAATCAACAACACACACTAAAAGTGATATCATTTCCCAACTTATCGGGCTTATTGATTTATCAAACTAAATCTCACCCATTGATAAATTAAAGAAATAAATATCAAATATATGTGCTTGTTATTATATTAGGATTAAGAGCACATACTTCCATAATAACTGAGGTCTTTGTTCCTTTATAAAGTCAGTATAAAAGAAACGACCTCTAATGGTCCTACTCAATACACTCTAAGTGTACTAGTGTAATTATATAGTTAAGATAAACTAATACCTAATTACACTACGACATTCCAATGGTTTGTTCCTTTCCATCCTGGTCGTGAGCTACTATTTATAATTTATAAGGTACTAATAACATGATCCTCTGTGTGTGACACCACACACCATGTTATCTACAATATAAATTAATTGAACAACTACATTTATCATAAATGTAGACATTTGACCAATGTGATTCATATTTCTAGATAAATATTTATACCAAAAGCTAGGCTTTTAGTATAAATCCTAACACCAGGAAGCTGGTTGGAGGATTGACGATTAGATATCCATCCACTTTTAGATGCAACATTGCTCCGTCGACTCTGAGAAAAAGAGTCTTAGAAAGGGAGTCAACAATGGACACATTGAACTCATGGGTGTTAAAACGGGCGATCTTCCTCGCATCAAAATGCTCGTCCTCTCCCACCCGATAAGTTGTCAACGTTGCCCGGGCAGTTGTTGCTTCCATTTGAGTGGTTAGTCGATTAGCGAGTAAGGAATCTTGCTTAATCTTTTAGGTCAACAACTCAGCTTGCTGCATTACATGAGTAGACTTTAATTTAGATATTTGAGCGTATAGTTACTTATTCTCAGTAATCTACTCATCCAGTTTCATTCTTATTTCTTCTCGGAGGTTCACTTCTGATTGAAGTTTAGCCTTGAGTGTTTCTAAGCAGGTCTTCTAGTGAGTCTCTTTCTCACGCTCAGCTTCAACTAGCTATTGAGCTTCTTGCAGTTAATTAGATAATTCTTTTATTCGCTCAGAATTTTGTGTAGAAATAGCTATAAAAGTTTACTGTTTCAGCAACTCATTTTCCTTTTCTAAATCATGCAGTTGTTGAGAAATGCTTGTACTAATTACCCAATGCCAAAAAATAAGCGGTGATACCTTGGCCTGCTCATATGAAAATTCATTTGCCAACTCTAAGGGTGTGAGTTTATTAAGCTAGTCTTTGGCCTCTGTCCATGCATCTATTAGGCGACCTCCTAATAATATAGGAAGGGTAGAAGGGAGAAAAGATGGTGGACAAGTGGAAGCTTGAGTAGAAGGTAAAGAAAAAATAATTGATGATTGGGTAAGATTCTCTGGAACAGCGGATGTAGTACTCAGGCCGGGAGAAATAGAGAGGATAGGATCAAGAAAGTGACCCAGTAAAGAAGTATCCTCTTGAGGTTGGCTGAGAGTGGGAGCTAATAAAATAGGATAAAGGATAGTCAAGATTTGTTTGAGGGACTGTTCTTGTACATCCTCCTGACAAGGGCTGATTGAGTAGAAATGATTGGCTTCTTAAGAGAAGGGGCAAGAGTTAACTTGCGCTTCTTGCATTGTCTCTTGGGAGAAGCTGCCTTCTCTAGAGAAGAGCTCATAAGAGTCGAAGAAGGTTTTGAAGGCAACTCCCCAGACACTTCAGTTGCGCTCACCTTGACCCCACGAGCTTCGGAGGCCTCAGAAGGAGGGGGTACTGGTAAACCCCGCTTGGCCAATAATTTCTTTTCCTTGGTACATAGCTTAGCCTTTTTCAGATCGATTGATTCATCGATCAAGGATAATAGAATAGAATCCACTACATAAAATAAAAGATGCCTTAGTTAGAGAAAGTGTAAGCATCAAAGTTAACAAAGCTTACCAAAGGGACATGGTAGTTTCTTTTGAATAGACTTAAACCAAAAAGATATAAGAAGCCCACTTGTAACCATTCCTGAATTCTAAAATGTAGATGGCTTAATTTGGGGAGATAAGTAGTAAAGACAGGATGTTTTTTCAATCTTGTAGGATCAGGAAGAGGAGAAAAGAATGCGCCAAGCAGCAGGCCAAGTGATAGAATTAGGTATATCTATGAACACAAAATGAGATTTGTAACCCTTATTCGAAGACAGAATGTGTTCGAAGAAGACTGCTCTCGGTTGGAATTGGAATACAAAAATCCTAAATTCTAATTTTTTTTTAGGATAAGGAAATAGATAAAGATTGCGGGGAGTAGTAGGAATTCCAAACAGGTGAAACAACATGAATATCCCACACATATAACGGAATGGATTTGGCACAAATTGTTATAGTGGGATGCAGAAATACTAACTTACTTCTAATAAAAATAGGTGAACGAGAAAACGTAACTCGACCACTAACTAATCAGAGAAGAAAGTCACATGATTATCAGGAGGAAGATGAGGATGCTCGTCCAAGGAAGGAAGATGAATGCGGTAATTGGGAGGAATTTCATATATAGAATAGAGATAGGCCCTATCAGAGGCATCGAACTTTGAAGAGTTAAGAGTATACTAGGGAGAGAAAGATTCTTGAGCCATGGTAGAATGAAAAGAAGACAGAAGATCAACGACTTACTGGGTATAAGGTTAAGAGTAGAAGAAAGCCGAGGGGAAAAGAGATCGCCAGAAGGAGAGATTGAAGAAGATGAAAGACAAAGTGCGGAGAATGCATAAGGTCTAGGGTTTTATAAGGAGGAATTTAGTTGCCACCGTTAGATTAAAATGGCTCGCATAAGGATGATCATTGATTTACAAAGTTGAATGTGACATTGTGTCATACAAAGCAGTGGATGTCAACAAATGTCGCAAAGAATGAGTATCGAGGACACGTGGCATTTACCCATAAATGGACATTTATGAGGGGCGTGACAATTGACACATTTTGTAGTAAAAAATGCCTTTTCGCGTGTCCTCTGTACTAGCTATAGCATTAAACGGATAGTTTTTTTTTGAAAAGATCATCAAGTGCCTAGAAGCATGATCAAAAACATAAAACTTGAAAATCACTAAGTATATAAGGGGAACGAGCGAGACTAAAACTCGAGTCCAGTCAGTCAACTACGTCTCCTTCGACTAGTCTTGAAGAGGATACTAGTAATACGAGTCATAACGAGTGGATCCAAAAGATGACGTAGTAGTCAAAGTCAAGGTGATGTAGTGGTCAAAGATAAAATGGATGAGCATTTCATACCTAGTTTTGTATTGATCGTCTAGGTGACGTAGTAGTCAAAGTCAAGGTGATGTAGTGGTCAAAGTCCGTGCTACTCTACAGCAGAACGTTCAAACAAGGACAACTAGGTGTGAACTTAGTTGAATATAATGATTTTAGGGTTTTAGTCTGAAAACAAAAAGGTAGGGTGTTTGATAAGTTAACGGCCAACCAAAGTTAAGGAAAGCCAGGTCGGGCAAAGGGCTAGCCGGGCAAAGCCCGGGCAGGCCCAGAGATACTTAACCTTATATATATCTCTTAATATACCATCGGTCAGATAGAGGCCGAATAAAGATAAAAGTTCTCTATGAACACTCGGCCAGGAAAAGCCCGGGCAGGCCCAAAGAAATTTATCCTTATATATATCTTTTAATATGTAGTCGGTCAGATAGAGGCTACACAAATCTTAAAGTTCTCTATGATCACCCGATCGAGAAAAGCTCAGGTGGGCCCCGAGATTCTTAACCTTATATATAGTTCTTAATATACAATTGGTTGGGTAAAGCTTAGACGCACTTAGAGATACAAGGTCTTGTAAAACTCTTAATATAAGATCGGCTGGACAAAGACTGATCGAACACAAGGCTTCCCTTATACGCCCAGCTGGGTAAAGACCGAGCTCGCTTAAAGATACTTATTCTTAGAAAACTCAGCATATCCACTCGGTCAGGTACAGGTCGACCAGATTTTAATTAATTAATGTCATCTTATCTCTAAAATAAAGCTCTAACATGCATAATCTGCGATGTAATTTCTTGAATGAAGCTTTGACACACTGTAGGCACTATATTATAGATCCTTGTAGTATTTAACATATGACATGGCAAATTAATACAATGACAAGCAATACGGCTGACCTTACGGACCGACGGAAATATATTCAACAGACAAACAACTGACAACATTTTAACAACCTAACATAGTTGTCGAGGAATATTCCTTTGGAAACTCCTTCGGATGTCTATCTGGTTTCTCATTGATGATTCATCAATAACGACATCTCCCTCCAACAACTTTAGAAAAATTTTAAGTTATAAACGATAAGAAAGGTACATCTATGGGTACAAAAAAGATTCCTTGGAAGCTCTTCAGAGAACTACCTAACAAACTCTAACGCATGATGCCACCTCATAGTCACGGAGATCGTGAGAGGTGGTATAAAAAAAAGGAGGTCTTCTCCGTTGGTGAGGTACATAATTTTTACATCTGAAACATTCATTGGCGCATCCACTACAATTCTTCTTCTTCCACTTACAAGAAAACTGTACTAACTTGAGCATCGAAGGGCCTTACCAGGGACCCCTTCCTAGTCTTTAGTCACTAACGTTTTGTTAGATCCGCTGATTATGCATAGGATTGTTAAGGAGCTTCATCCCAGATCGAAGCATCAATTATTTGACAACAAACTATCCACCTGAGCCAGTGCGCCATCTCCTCAGCCTTCTGACAGGATCAGTCTAGTTTATTTCTAAAGATCCACTTGGTATCAATTATGGATTTATTTATGGGTTTAGGTACTAGTTCCTAAACTTGGTTTCTTTCAAATTTGGCTAGTTCTTCTTACATTGCAATTATCCAATCTGGGTCAGATAAGACTTCTTCTATAGTCTTGGGTTTTATTTTAGAAATAAGAGCTATTTGACTTAGGTTTCTATAAGATAAGATAAGATAGTCCTAGCGCTTGCAGTTCACGTCTCTTCTATTCGGATATTACTTACTGAGTTTTGTTGATGGCTCACGTCCCTACCTCCCTGCACAAATAACGCCTACAGACGCTACTTTGCCTCAGGTGAATCCTAATCATATTCTCTGGCTCCGTCAGGATCAACTTCTCCTCAACGCTATTATAGGTTCGATGTCTCCTACTCTTGTGCAGTTTATTTCTTCATCAACTTCATCTAGAGACACATGACAGATGCTGGAGAGAACCTACGCTGCTCCCTCACATGGCAGGATTATGACTCATCGTCAAAATCTTGCTAGCCTTCAACAGGGTAATAGATCTATCAATGATTATATGCAGGACATCAAAAGAAATATTGATGCTCTTGCGCTTATGAATGTCAAAGTTGATTTTGATGAGCTCTCTATTCATGTCCTGAATGGTCTTAGCCATGATTATTGCAATATCTCACATGCTCTACAAGTTCGTGATGTCTCTATTACCTTTGATGAGCTATTCGAGCAGCTCCTCAACTATGAAGCCCAATTAAAAGTCTCGACACCATCGCCATCTTTGACGCCAATGACTGCTCTTGTGGCTCTAGTAGGGAATTCTCATAATTGGTATTCAAACTATCATAGTGGTCTCCAGCAGATTCCGTCGATGCCCCATCACCGGCGCCTATCTACTCCTGGGTTGTTTGCGCATTCTCCTGCACATCCTGCTGTGTATAGTCCCAATCATTATCTTAAGATCTGTCATATATGTGGTATTCAAGATCACTCTACTCGCCAGTGTGGTCATATGACTGCCTCCATGCTTGCTCTGCTTCCGCCAACTCCTCCGCGTGCTCCACATCCAACGTATAGTGCACCATTTGCACACGCTACTGTTCATTTCACACCTCCGTCTGATTCTTAGGAATAGGTGGTCGACTCTAGCGCCTCTCATCATGTCACCACTGATCTCACTACTCTCTCGTTGCATGAGCCTTACTCTGGGAATGATGGCATCATCATTAGTGATAGTTCTAGACTAGCCATTACACACACTGGTTCTTTCTCTTTCTCCACTCCATCTTTCCCTTTAGTTTTCTTTATGTTTTATTTGTGTCATTTATGTCAAAAAAATTTAATTTCTGTCGCTGCACTTTATGCTACTAATCCTATTACATTTCTTTTCTTTGATTCCTATTTTTAGGTGTTGGATTGTCGTATGGGAGTGTCACTACTCAGCGGGGTCCATACAGATGGTATCTATTACTGGCCAAAATTTGCGTCTCCACTATCATCCCCTTCCTCCTTTTCTGTGTCTATCTCGTTATCTATTTCCTTATGGCATAGTCATTTAGGTCATCCGTCATTAGATGTTTTGCAATATTTTTTGTTATCCTTGGGTCTTTTGTTTCCTGTGGATACTTTGTCTAATTTTTCATACACTTCATGTAATATTAATAAGAGTCATAAATTGCCCTTTCATAAATCTAGTATTTCGTCTCATGCTCATTTGGTATTATCTTTTCTGATGTTTAGACATCTCCTATATCATCATTTGATGGACTCAAGTATTATGTTATCTTTGTTGATCATTTTACAAAGTATATGTGACTTTATCCATTAAGCAAAAAATTGGATGTATACTCTACCTTTATTGCATTTAAAACTCTTGTTGAAAATTGATTCTCGATGACTATCAAAATACTCTTCACTGACAATGGAGGTGAATTCTTAGCTCTTCGCTCCTTTCTTATTACTCATGGTATCAGTCACCTTACCACTCCTCCATACACTCATGAACACAATGGATACTCTGAAAGTCGTCATCGTCATATTATCGAAATTGGTCTCACTTTATTGCATAGAGCGTCTATTCCACTCACTTTCTGGCCTTATGCCTTTGCTGTGGTAGTCTATTTGATAAACCGCATGCCTAAGGTTGGTCTTTCCCACATATCCTCTTTTTAAAAATTGTTCACCACCGTTCCTGATCTTTCTAAGCTTTGAGTTTTTGGGTGTCTATGCTTTCAGTGGATGCGCCCCTACTCTCACCATAAGCTTGATCCCAAGTCAACCTTTTGTGTCTTCCTTGGCTATTCTCTCACCCAGAGTGCCTTCTTGTGCTATGATGTCACTCTCAAAAGAGTTTTTGTATCTCGTCATGTTAAGTTTGTGGAGCATGTTTTTCCATTTGCCATCACCTCCTCCTTGGATTCCATAGTAATAGACATTGATTCTGAGCTCTCTGCTGCACCAGTCCTCTCGTGGAACCCTCCGGCACCAGTTCCACAACCTGCCACTAGCCATAGCCAGCCAAAACTGACTTCTTCACCGTTATCATCGTCGCCGCCGCCATCACTGCCTCTTGTTGTCGGGTCATCCACGCTGCTTAGTGGCGACCGACCTTCTAGCCCACCGCCTCTCTCTCCCCCTCTCGCTTCTCAAAACCAACATCTCATGTAAACTCTCTCCAAAAATGTCATCTACAAACCCAATCCAAAAATGCCTTCCACAACCCTGTGAACCCTCCTCTGTCACACAGGCGCTCAAAGATCTAAATTGGGTACAAGCCATGCATGAAGAATATGATGCAGTTCTCCGTAATCAAACTTGGACTCTTGTCCCACCTTCACCAGACCAAAATCTTGTGGGTAATAGGTGGGTGTTTCGCATTAAGCGTAATTTTGATGCCTCAATTAATCTGTATAAGGCTCGGCTTGTTGCCAAGTGTTTTCATCAGCGTCCTGGTGTTGACTTTCATGATACATTCATCCCTGTTATTAATTCAGTAACAATACGCATTGTTCTTAGTCTAGCTATGAATCGGGGGTGGTGTCTCCGCCAACTTGATGTCAACAACGTGTTTCTTAATGGTCGCCTTGAAGAGGAGGTTTATATGGTGCAACCTTCGGGTATGTGGAAAGCTGAGTTTCTGGATCATGTGTGTCATTTGCATAAGGCGCTTTATGGCCTGAAGTAGGCTCCGTGCGCTTGGTATTTAGAGCTTCACGCTTTCTTGGTCTCTCTTGTCTTTGTCTCATCTCGAGCTGACACCTCCTTATTTGTTTATTTTCGGGATGGTACTCTTATCTATTTCCTTGTATATATTAATGATCTTATCATTACAGGGAGTGATGCTTCTTCTGTTAACGTCATAGTATGTAAACTTCATACAAAATTTGTGATTAAGGATCTTGGGGCTCTTTCCCTCTTCTGCGGTATTGAGGTTTGCCCAACCTTAAGTGGTCTTCTCTTATCTCAGCAAAAGTATGTCATTGATCTTCTCTCCAAACACCACATGCTTGACTCCAAGCCGATCTCCACTCCTATTGTTGCTAGCTCTCGTCTTACGTTACATGATGAGTCTTTGTTTTTTGATGCCACTAAGTTCCGACATGTGGTTAGGAGCTTACAACATCTCCGTATGACTTGTCCTGATATTTCTTTTGCGATCAATAAGCTCTCACAGTTTATGCATGCTCCTTCAGAGACGCATTGGGGAGCTGTGCAGCGTCTACTTCGATATCTCAATGGTACTAGGGATCTTGACATTTGTCTTCTTGCGGATACACCTCTTACTCTTCATGGTTTCTTTGATGCGGAGTGAGTAGGAGATCCAGATGATCGATGTTATACGGGTACATTTATTATTTTTTATGTGCTAATCCGGTTTCCTAGAAATCTACAAAACAGCGCACGGTTGCACGCTCTTCCACTGAGGCTGAATATCACGCCATTACCTCTGCGACATCTGAGATACAATGCATTAAGTCACTTTTGACAGACTTGCTTCTTCCGGTTACCACGCCTGTTGTTCTCTTCATTGATAATTTGGGCACCACCTATCTTTCAGCTAATTCTGTTTTTTCACTCTCGAATGAAGTATTTGGTTATTGACTATCACTTTGTTCATGATCTGGAGCAGACCTTCGAACTACGAGTTACTCATATTCATGTTGAGGATCAGTTGACTGATGTACTTATCAAGTCACTTTCTCGACCTCGGTTGTTTGCTATTTATAGAAAGATTGATGTCGTTTCTGGGACATCATCTTGAGGGAGCATATTAGAAAATAATTATTATTAGTAAATACTTATTTGTTTCCTAGTTATTAGAGAATAATTATTATTAGAAAATATTTATTTGTTTTCTAATTATTAGAGAATAATTATTATTAGGAAATACTTATTTGTTTTATAGTATTTTATATGTTTTCTAATTTTATGTATTTTTTATTTTTCACTTTGTAATCATATTTATATACCATATATTATCAATAATAAAATGTATAAATTTTATCATAAAATTAAATAAAAAAATAAATATTTTTAGTAAAAAGTTCTCCAACAATGTATAAAGGAAAGAAACTTCTCGAATTTAGATTTTATTGAGAGAAAGAAATGTCTTTGTATCTAGACATGGGACCAATAATAGCCCTCTAATTGTTTATTCCAGGTTCGTATTATCCATGTGAAAACGGTTTGCCTTTAAAATCTGCTTTTAAACGTTTTTCAAGTGGATCATATAACATTTTTCGTATTATCCATGTTGCTAACGTTTTTCAAGATAGTGACTTATGTTAATTTCATAACTTATTCGATATTTACATTTAAATGGTCAAGAAATAGTAAAATGGAGATTTAAATATTTGAAAGTGTGGAATAATATAATTCCCACGAGGATGATACCTTCTCATATCACGGTCTATATAAACACTGAAGAAGAGGGATCAATCAAGAATCAACAAAATTTAATTGGAGATTATTAAGATATCTTCAATGGAGAGGAGGTCTTTACTTTTAATCTGTTAAATTTGTGTGTGTTTTCTTTCGCTTTAGTTAATCGATTGTATTGTTGATTTAATTGATTCATCAGGCTCGAAGGCAAAGTCGCCGTCATCACCGGCGGCGCTAGTGGCATCGGCGAGGCCACTGTTAAGTTGTTCGTCCGCCACGGTGCTCGTGTCATCGTCGCCGACGTCCAAGACGAGAAGGGGAAGACCCTCTGCGCCGGCCTCGGCTCCGACGACGTCGCCTCCTACGTCCACTGCGACGTCCGCCTCGAGTCCGACGTGATGCGCGCCGTGGACACCGCCATCTCCCTCCACGGCAAGCTCGACATCATGTTCAACAACGCCGGCATCGTCGACCCCTCCGGCAGCAGCATCCTCGGCGAGGACGACACGACTGCGGTGTTCGATCGGGTGATGGGGGTTAACGTGCTGGGAGCGCTGCTGGGGACCAAGCACGCGGGGCGGGCCATGGTGGCGGCGGGACGGGGCGGAAGCATCATAATCACTGCGAGCTTGGCGTCGGTGGTGGGAGCGCTGGGTCACCCGGTGTACTCGTGCTCGAAGCACGCGGTGTTGGGTCTAGCGCGCAGCGCGGCCGCGGAGCTGGGCAAGAACGGGGTGCGTGTGAACTGCGTGTCGCCGTCTGTGGTGGCGACGCAGATGACCGTGTCACTGTTTCAGGCGAACGAGGAGGAGCTGGAGGCATTGGGAGAGATGATCTCAGCTCTGAAGGGAGTAACGCTCAAGGCGGAGGACATAGCGGAGGCGGCGTTGTTCTTGGCCAGCGACGAGTCAAGGTTCGTGAGCGGCCACAATCTCATAGTCGACGGAGCCTCCAGCGTCACCAAAATATTCTAAATCCTTATCTTCTTCTTCAATAAAGTTTAAGTTTGAAATAAAGGATCGATCTCTCATCAGCTCCATTGATGTTCCATGAGTGATATTCTCATAGAATTTGCATGCGTAAAAAATCTTTTGTACTTCTAGTTCGTAATAAAGAACATTGTTGTAGACTTGCAGGTAAATGCAAAAATATACAATCTTCATCATTAAAAGAACGACTTTAACAAATCTTTTGAGTAAATGATCAATTTGAAGAATTAAAGATTTGTCCAGTTTTGGAGTAAAGTTTGAGGAAAAAAAACTTGCTAAAAAAAAGTACGAAATTGCAATATCGGTGTTGAAAAAGAATGCACACATAACCGATTTATTATAGACATTGATGTTTCTTATATTTTAAATTGGTATTAATAAATTTTAAATCAACTGCATCACTGTATGACAATGGGCAGACACATCAATTTCTTTTAATATCTTCATATTACAATTGAAAGTCCCGGGGATATGGTGCATTGAAAGGACATCCAATTATCACCCCAAATATTTTGGTTCAATTTTTATTAAGTTTTATAATAATACACAAGAAAAATATAATAATTTAGATAAAATAATAATTAGTAGTATACATCAATAATAATTATGCAGACGACAATAATAAGTAACTTGATCAAATATTTGCATAGCCTTATTTTTTTCCTATAAAAAAATCTAATCTTTCATCTATCCTTAGCTTCTTCATATCCATCTCGACGAGTTTTCTCCAATGTCGTCCGTCTTGTCATTTCATCAAACAACTACTGAATAAAAAAATAGAACTATCTAAAACATATAAAGTTCATATCTGATCCTATTATAAAGCGGTGACATACCTTCTAGGTTGACTGAATCTTTGGATCTCCAAAAGGACCAAGAGCAGGAGACCAAAGGTGCCAAAATTAAAGTCTCTCGTCAATGGTGCTTGCAAAGCTGCTATAAGACAAGAAAGGTAGATGGAGCATTAGAGGGAGGTCGTGTTGCTCCAACCTTCCACTCTGATGATCAAGTCAGATCTCTAATAAAGTATATCAAGCAAATAGAAAGTACTATAATGAAGTACATAAAAATTGAATGTAACAGCATACTAGGCCTACAAGAGTAGGTCGGAGGTGCTGGCATGGAGTCGGAGGCTGCACGAAGTTAGGAGGCCAGAGGTGACATGGAGCTGGAGGTAGGTGCGGAGCCGAGGGCTAGAGGGATCTAGTGACAAGAACGTAACAATGGCTCAAACGTCAAAAGACCAGAGGGTCGGAACATAACAGCAACTAGCGCTCCAGAAGTATGATAGCGGTTCCCAGGCCGAAACACAGCAATAGCTTGAAGGCCAGATGGCTACAATGCCAGAACATAGTAGTGGCTCAAAGGTTGGAACACAACAGTGGCTTATAGGCTGGATGACGCAAAGGCCGGGACACAACAGTGGCACGAAAGTTGGAACATAGTAAAGGCGAAACACAGTCAAATCAACGACAGCAAGGTCTGCGGTGGCAGTGGCCTGATCTGTACTAGGGGTGGTGGCGGCAGTGGCAACAACAATGGTCGGATCTCTGCTGATGGAAGTGGCAGTCGTCAGATGCCGAATCATCACGGAGCACCGCAGGTGGTGCACGACAACTGCAGTCTAGGGATTGTATAGGTCGCAATGGCATGAGACATGAGGGAGCAGAGATGGTGAAAGGGTTGTGGATGTCGTCAAGCCAAAGGTGGCAGAGCCTCGCCTGTAGGAGATATGGGGTGCTGTCAGCGTTCGAGAAAGGAGAGGTCGAGGGACACTTAGAGGAGGCAGTGTGCGTTCAACAAGAGGAAATGATGGCTGGTTGACAGCTTGAGCAGAAAGGACGTGCCCTCACCTGTTGGTGACTAGTGAGGTGGTGCGAGGGGAGATCCGACAGAGCCAGCTTCACCAGACATGTGTGGTCGTAGACGGAAGAACATCTGAGAGGATAGAGGAGAGGCGACGTGTAACGACCCGCCTCCTACTAGCTAGGCTGCGAAGCCGATTGTTACATTATACTGTGCTGGACTATTAATGCGGAATGAAAACTAGCTAATTTAAAATTTTACTGAACTAAATGCTGTAAAGTTTAACTTAGTGTTCTGAGTGTACCTAGGAGTTGTACACATGCTAGGGGAGGTGTTTACAACTGATAATAAACTTCGGATCGATCCACAGACCGATCTACTGAAACTGGCATGGTAGGAAACTCCGGATCGTTCAACCGACCGATCCATAAACTACACTGCAATCCTGTACGCTGCTGGATCGGTCAATGAGACCGATCAATGGTTACTGATCGGTCTGCTGACCGATCAGTGAGCCATTTTTTTCGCGGCCCAGCTCCTGATCGATCCACGGATCGATCAGGGAACGAACAGTCCCTGATCGGTCTACCGACCGATTAGAGACTCCCTGATCGGTCTGCTGACCGATCAGGGGTTTCTGATTTCGTATCAGGCCCCTGATATCAGCACTGATGCGTGCCAAAGTCATTACACAACACTATAAAAGCTAAGAGAAACATTCTACTAGGTAATGGCTAACATACTAAACATGATTAAGGCATAGAATACTAATTCATGGCATGTAAACATATGGAAACCAAAACTAACAAGGTTTTAAACTGTTCTCTTGCTAACTAACAGAAACATAAGATAACGCTTGCTATAAGTACTAATGCATACTGAACACGTTCTAATGCATAGTAAAATAAAACTAGATCCCTAGGATCTTTATTCCAGTTCCTTCCACACACATCTTGATCTGCATTGACCTCCAACCTCCACTGCTAGTCCATTTTCCTTTTACCTGTATCTGCAGTATAAGGAAAATAGTATCTGTAAGCTAAAAAGCTTAGTAAGAAACCATCTACCTCACTAAAACATGCATACGATGCAAATATGATTTTAAATCATGCTATTTGAAAGGATATGCTAAGTATACTGAATAAACTAAACATGGCATGGCATATAAGCATACAATCATGGCATATCTAAAGCTGAACATGATATCAATCACATGGTATCAATGAAGAACTAAGCTGATACTAAAAACTGAGCTAAGCTAATACTGAGCTACTGCTAGGACTGTACTGAATTCACGAACTAATTTGTGAAAGGTTGAAAACCATATACATATAGTAAGTGAAAATACTACACATGCTGCTGATGGGCCCTGGCAACTGTACTTGCTGTGCGCACATCCCTAACTAGACCCGGGATTGTAAGTTCCGAATCTAGTAAGGTTTACTAGGTTAGCTAAACCTAGGGACGACTATGGGAGCCCAACCCAATGGATATCTAATCCAGTACAGTGCCACTGAAAAGTAAAATACTGAAATAGCTAATACTATTTTGCTGAATCTAGGTTATCTGAACCTAGAACTAGGTTGTATGAACCTAGAGACGACTGTGGGAGCCCACCCATTTGGACATCTAGTCTCATAAAATCTGGAATAAAACTGATCATGCTAATTAACATGTTCTACGACATTTAACTACATGCCCACTGTATCATAAGGCTGTGCTAGGCATTTTGTCGAGCATTTGGCGCCCTCTAGCTCTCCTCTCGATCAGGGAGACCACCTCTAGGCACCCTGCAACGTCTAAACCCCTATCTACAGAGGATACACGTGCTCGGCCCATCTAGAGATGCTCACTAATCCCTAAATCTGTGAGAAGAGTTAAAATACACACTATATGCTGACAAAATTCAATAAAACTAATCTAATGCATAAAAGAAAACACGCGAGAGCTACTTATATTGCAGGAGAGGGGTTTCTTACCTTGTGTGCTAGATTTCTTACAAATCTAATCGCTAGAAATTCCGGTGGAGACGACTTCTCGACGACTCGCTCGCGTCCACGTGCTCTACTCGCGGAGGGGAACGTCCTTGTGCTGAAATCGTCACCGGAAAGTGACCTTGGGACCTTAGGGATGGAACCCTAGTTCTTCCCTTGTTGTGGGGCCGAGAGAAGGAGAGGGGAGAGGGGTTGGCGTCGGCGTGAGGGTTTTGGAGAGGGGTTGCCGAACCAAGTTCTAAGAATAAACCAAACCCCAACTTAAATTTCCTATTTATACTAAGTAATCAATTCGGCCAAACCAATTATAAATATAATTGATTCCCTTTCCTTTCAGCACGGCCCTGCTGGGTTCACCGGTTACTAAGGCTAACTAAAGGTTTAGCGGACCCGAGAGGTCCCGGGTTCGATTCCCGCTAAAGCCATTTTACTTTTCTAATAATTTTTGCTACTTCCGCTACTCGGAAAATTCCGGAAAAATATCTAATAATTCCAGAAAAATCATAGAATATTCCTAAAATAGTTTTGAGAATTTTCGGGCGTTACACGACGTCAGTCTCAGCTATTGGAGCAATCTGTATGACCCTAGGTTTTGATTTTTTGGACAAAAGTTTAAGTTAGGATTATTATTGTATTTGATATGTATTATGAATGTATAGGATATAGGTATAATAAGGAAAGATTAAGTGTGATCTTAGCAAAAACAAAGTCCAAGTTGGATCTTGGCAAAGGTGAAAGTCTAAGTAGAGTCTTGGCGGTGTAAGTTTAAGTATGTAGTCTTGGCAACTTAAATCTAACTATGACTTGACAAAGGATGAAGTCTTAGAGGTGAGGATTCTCTTGGCAATGAAAGAACCTGTTAGAGTATATACTAAAAACCTATCTTTTGTAAACATTTATTTTGAAATAAAGAATCACATTGGTCAAAAATGTCTACATGCTAAGTGTAGTTGTTCAATTAATTTATATTGTAGATAACGTGGTGTGTGGTGTCACACACAGAAGATCATGTTATCGGTTCTTTATAAATTATAAACAGTAGCTCACGACTAAGATGGAAAGGAACAAACCATTGGAATAGTTGTAGTGTAATTAGGTATTAGTTTATCTTGACTAATATATTACACTAGTACATTCTGAGTGTATTGAGCAGGACCATTTAAGGTAAGTTCTTTTTATACTGACTTAATAAAAGAACAAGACCTTAGTTATTATGGAAGTGTGTGCTCTTAATCCTAATATAATAACAAGCACATATATTTAGTATTTATTTCTTTAACTTATCAAAGGGTAAAATTTAGCTCGATAAATCAAAAGGCCCGATAAGTTGGGAAATGATATTACTTATAGTGTGTGTTGTTGATTATAGAAGGAAACTGTGTCCTAGTAATCAAGGTTGATAATATCCCCAAGAGGGGCTCATAAGGATTGTCATGTTAAACCCTGCAGGTGGACTTAGTCCGACATGATGATAAGGTTGAGTGGTACTACTCTTGGACTAAGATATTAATTAAAGATAGTTGTTAGTAACTCATTTAATTAGTAGACATTCGACATCTTAAACACAGGGAGACTAACACACTCATAATAAGAAGGAACCCAAAATATAATTTGGGATTGGTGCGGTAGTTCAATAATAATTCTTTAGTGGTATGAATTATTATTGATGAATTTAAGTTGGGTGTTCGTGGCGAACACGGGAAGCTTAATTTCATCGGGAGACCAAAACCAAATCCTCCTCTCGGTCCCTATCATAGCCTCTTGTATATAGAGAATTATACCCACCACATACCCACTTCTTACCCACCTTATACTCATCCTAAGGTGGCCGGCCAAGCAAGCTTGGAACCCAAGCTTGGGCCGGCCAAGCAAATAGGATGAGCCAAGTTGTGTGGCCGGCCCTAGCTTGAACCCAAGCTTGGTGTGGCCGGCCACATCATATTAAAAGGATTTTTATTTTGTTTAAAATCTTTCCTTATGTGGAAGCAATGATTTAAAAGAAGAGTTTAAAAATTAAATAATTACTTTTATAGTTTTCTACAAAATATAAAGAGAAAGATTAGATATCTTTCCTTATTTGTAGATTGAAAGGAAGATTTTAATTTTAGAGAAAACTTTCCTTTTTAGAAATCATCCACATGTTTTAATAAGAGAGATTTTAATTTATAAAATTTCCTTTTATAACCAAACCATGAAGGGAAAAATTTGTCACGCCCTGGGGGAGTCCCTGTCTGAAGAAATTTCGGCAGCATCTCCCCTGTACGACGGACAATCTGAAACTTTTCTACAATGCCCTCTAGGCCACATATACATCGGCCAACACGGCTGGAACAATAACAATAATATAAGTACAACACACAGACATCCACGCAGTTTAATAGTTAACAAACTAGCACAGTAATAATAAGACTCAAAAACAACCCTACTCAACTACACCCATAAAACACAAAACCGATGTCCTACTCCACTACACTCATAAAGCTCAAATCCGACGATAAAATCAACTTACCTCTTCTGCCATCTAGGCAGGCGTGTAGTAAAACAAATCCAATAAAACTCATAGGCAATATCCAAAAGTAAATTAATACAAGTCCAGATGTTCCAGATGTCAAAAGCAGAATAAGTCTAAACACAGTATAACAAGAAAAACTAAAAGAGCAACACTCGTCTTCGTGGACTGCAGGAGACTAGCGATTGGAACTCTCTCCGGGTAGCATCAACCTGAAAATAACAAAGGAGGAGGGTGTGAGTCCAACACTCAGCGGGTATCAACTGATATGCATAATAAAGAAAATAACAGACAACACTAATCATGCGTACAGTCTCCTGATACAAAAGGATAAATGCAACTAAAACAAAACAGGAGAAAACTGTACTAACCAGGACCAAGGTATAAGTACAACAGGGTCGTCAGACCGAGAGTGTCATAAATCCTGTATGCATGTCAATCATATGCATCTATATAAATGCAGCAAGTAAATGCAGTAAACACAAGTAATAAATGCATCATGCATATGATGCAAATGTCATGGTCACCCCTGACGGTTGTCAGCCATCTCACACACAATGGTGAGACTGAGTGGGTAGGGATGTGACAACCGTGCACTCTGCCATCACTGCTCCTGATGAGTGACCGAATGGACGATGCTGTCGGAGTACACACATACTCCTATCCCAAATCATAAATTGGGGAGCGCAATACTCTCATCTCCCGGTACACCATGACGAGGAGGGATCTCGGCATGCTACAACGCTGTAGTACACTATCTATGAGCGTCCCAGCGGAGCACCACCGAGCAAATTGACGTGCTACCACGCTGCGTCACACTACCCCTGAGTGGACCAACGGAGCACTGACAGTGATGAGACTGGCGATGTGCTCAACAATAATGGAGCAGACTATCGCGCAGTATACAATCATGCGAATGGTGCATGATACTAAGCATGACAAAATACTGAGCAGCATAGCAATAATCCATATATATGTAAAATGTGTACCATCGAAAAGTGAATCAAATCAAAGTACACAGACCAGATAAGGTATCAAAAACCCTAGGTCCTGAACATGATGAATAACATGGTTGTGTCACTACCTCTATAAATATGTACAAACAGGTAAATACTAACAGGATGTGCATAGCAACATAACAAACAAACATGTAACAGATCAGGTAGTGATCAATCGAAGCAGATAGGAAAACACAATCGTTGCTATTTGTTAAAGACATTACTATGCATATCAAAAGACATAAAGTCAAAGTACCCGTCTCCAATACAAAAGATCAATCCGGTCCAAATACGACGTCGAGATACTCGTCTCGCGTCAAAGTCCTGTGTCACGAATAGAAATACATTTTATTTAGCTACAATTCTTCTAAATAGCTAAATAAAATCTCTAATCCTAAATTAGGGCAAACCCTTAATCATATTACCATCATTCTTCCCACAAGAATTAATATACACATCATCATCTATCTAAATAATCGAATCAAAATCATGACCTATAACATATATCAAATGCTCTACACCTTACCTTATATCCTAGCCACTGTTGATCCAAAGTTGAAGAATTCCCTGTTGACACACGGCTGAAAACCTTGCGGTTAGAAAATTGCTGCCGAAACCAAAACAGTTAGCACATACAATCCCAACTCCAACTAGATAGAAATTCTAGCACCAAATTACCTAAATCCACATCTCTGGTGGAAGTGAACAAGAGTCTTTACCTAACTTCCTCTTCTCCGGTGATGGTAGCAAGTAAATCAGAGGCTGGTGAGGGCACTAGGTCAACGTGGGAGGCTCGGCAGTGGCACGCAGAGGAAGAACTAAGGCTCCCCTCTCTGCCCTAGTCAAAAAGGGTCCCGTGCTGAGGTGCGTCGGCGAGCGAGGTGACTGTGAACCCAATCTAGGGCACGGGATTGGATGGCTTGATCGGCGTTGGCAACCGGTGTGGTGCAGAGAGACCACGCTGCTAGGGCACAAGAGAGAAAGGGCGGCGCCAATAGATGTCGGCGGTGCTCGAGTGCCGGCAAGGAGAAGACGTCGGCGGTGAGCGGCGCACAGTGGCGTCGGGATCGTGGTGTGCGGCGAGGAAGAGCGGCTGTCGGGGGAAGAAGAGGGCAACGCGACAAAGAGGAGAAAGAACTCGGCACTGGGAGGCGAAGTGGAGAAGAAGAAGGCGCTGAAAAACCTCGGCCACGGCTTAAATCGGGAAGAAAACCATCGCGTGCGGCGGTTAGGGCTTCGGCGTCGGGTTCGGCAGTGAGGGAGAGAAAACAACGATTGGGGAGAAAGAAAAGAAAAGGAAAAGAATAAAAATAAATAAACTTTTCCTCACTTAGATTAGGTAGCCTAAACAGGCTTTTCCTGGCCCCATTTTTACCCCTGTAAACTCGTCTATACGAGCTCCGAAAAATTTCTGAAATTTTTTTAAAAATTCCAGAAAATTTCCTTATTATTATTCGCCATTTTTTTTTGTATTTTACATTCTCCCCCACTAATAAAAATTTGGTCCCCAAATTTCGTTATCTACCATCAGCAAATACTAACAACAGGTAAAGAGTATAAATGCTGAACGGTAAATTAAATCACATACCTCAAGTGAAAAGATGTCAACAAGGATAATGGAAACTGATCCAAACAACCTAGGAATACCGAAATCATCGAGTCCATGAAAACATCTAGGGCTTTGTAAGCCTAAATGGTAAAACCTAGAACTCATAATGCCCGTACAACAAGCATACTCAACTATAAGATCCCCGATAACAAGTCTGAAATCTAATCACCAACAATATAAATCACCAAAGAATAAATCCTCCAGTGTGAGAGCAACGCTCCATCACAGGAAATACCACATATGTGGGAGCAACGTTCTACCACAAGAAATCCTCAATATGTGGGAGAAACGCTCCACCACAACCATCCATAACATGTGGGAGCAATGCTCCACCACAACAATCCATAAATACCGCTAGAGCATTGGTAAGCCCAAATGACATTACCAAAAACTCATAATGCCCGGAATGTGACCACCCTCGTCTAGCAATCAATAGTGGCATGATATGCGGACAAACAATCTATTCCAAGAATAATATCAAAGTTGACCATTTCCAATACTAAAAGATCTACCGTAAGTATCAGGTTGCCAAAATCTAACGGACAACCTCTGACCTCCTTAGTGACGTCCAAGGTATCACCGGACGGTAGAGAGACGGTCAGTCGCTGGGGTCTGAAAGTTGGAAATCTACCAATCTCCAGCATTAAAGTACGAGATATAAAAGAATGTGAGCTACCAGTATCTATCAGCATATCAGCAGATAATGCATAAATAGAAATTGTACCGCGGAAAATGGATCCCTCGGCTCACTATGCATCCTCTCTAGTGACCGCATGAATACGCCCAGTCTCTGGCGGAGGAAGAGGTGGTAACGCTGCCTGTGATTGCTGCGTCTGGGCAGGAGCCTGCCACTGAGGCGGTACTAGATACTGTGCCAGAGAAGTCTGAGAGGGCGGCGACTGATACTGTACTGATGGCTGGGACTGTGTCTGATACTGAGTCTATGGCTGGGGCTGCAGCTGATACTGTCCCTGTGTCAGATAATGAGGTCTCGGAACAGAGCTCTGGGGTACTATGGGAGTACTGGGGTACTCCTGTCCGAGCATGCCAAATGCAGCTGCTACAGGGGGAGCAATCCGCTGCTGGTCATGCGAAGGCTGGGCTCTTCGCCCTCCTTGATAAGTTTTGGACTGACTGAACTGTCCGGATGTCCACTCAGTCTGCTTCCTTTTCTTGTTCGGATACGCTCTCTGCTGAGCAGACTCAATCATGAGAGCTCTGTCCAACGTCTCTAAATAAGATGTGCTACCAAGACCGGCAAACCTTACTTGCAAATGTCCATCCAGCCCCTGAATGAACTGCTGCATATGTGAACGGTCCTCAGCAACTAGCTCTGAACAAAATCTGGCCAATCTGTCAAACTCTGTATTATACTCTGTCACCGACCGGTAGTTCTGTCGCAGATTCAGGAAATCCTGCCAGCAAGCCATCTGATAAGCTCGTGGGAAGAAACGGCTCTCAAAAGCCTTTCTGAACCTAGCCCAAGTGATGTTCTGCTCGCCGATGATGGAACGCTGAGTAACCCACCAATTGTCAGCCTCGTCCCGTAAGTGAAAAGCAGCCAACTCTGCTTTCTCCCACTCGGAGCAAGCCATATAGAAGAAGGTTCACTCCATAGTCTCTATCCACGACAGGGCCACACTCGGATCAAGGTCTCCTCAGAAGAGTATAAATCGACTCTTCATCGACTCTGCTAACGTTGGAATCCTGGCTCGTGCCGCGACAATGTCAGTGAGGTGTGTCGGGACGGCTGTAGGAACTGGCGGAAACACTGGAGCTGATGCTACAGGTGGTACCGCTGGATAGACCGGGGGAGGTAGTCCCGGTGCTGCTGTATAAGCTAGAGCATATGCCATCGATGGCACTGTAGGGTCAGCATAGGTGGCCGCGGCTGGATGTACGGTAGGTAGTGGTACCGGATGTGGAGCAACCGGTATCGCTAGTGCAGGTGCTGCTGGGTATACAGTAGGTACTGGGGGCACAGGTGCCACTGGTGTCGGGTACACGATAGGTCCAGGTGGTGGTGGTGTCGGGTACGTCGTAGGCTGGGCCGAAGCAGGTACGGGGTATGTCGGTAGTACCCCTGGTGGTACGAGAAATACAGTAGGGATGGGTACACTCGGTACAACCGAGGTAGGTACCTCTAAAGGAGCCATCGGGATCTGAGAGCCCAACGCGCCCGCAGTATCCTGAGTCTGTCCCTGACTGACAGACTCAACCCCAGTAGGCATCTCTGGCAAGTCCAGAGATCCCAAGGTCCTCGTACGTGGTCGCCCAGCACCACGTCTCGCCGCAATACGTGTAGATCTCCTCATATCTGTTAAGTTATATAACAGATATTACTATAAGTATAACAATTATAAAATAAATATCATACCTATTTGCCGTCTGGAGATGTTCCGTCGCTGTCCAGTCCCCATATTACCTCGGAATTCCGTACAAGAAAATCGTCGGAAATCCATATAAATCCGAAACGGAAGTCTGAAACATAACATAATGGAAATCCGTGCTAATCCGAAATAAATACCCAAGTTTACTAGTAAACTCGGACTAACTCAAAGAAAATCCAGAACACCCAAAAGCAGGTATCCTAACCCACTCTGATACTAATAAATTGGTATTAGATAAATCTCAAAAATCCGTAACACGAAAATTAATACAAGTATCGCCAACCTGGCGCTCTGATACCAAATAAATTGGTATCAGGTTATCCCAAATATCCAAAATATGAAAACAAAGGATCGTATACCTGCGCTCTGATACCAAATAAATTGTCACGCCCTAGGGGAGTCCCTGTCCGAAGAAATTTCGGCAACATCTCCCCTGTACGACGGACAATCTGAAACTTTTCTACAATGTCCTCTGGGCCACATATACATCGGCCAACACGGCAGGAACAATAACAATAATATAAGCACAACACACAGACATCCACGCAGTTTAATAGTTAACAAACTAGCACAGTAATAATAAGACTCAAAAATATCCCTACTCAACTACACCCATAAAGCACAAAACCGATGTCCTACTCCACTACACTCATAAAGCTCAAATCCGACGATAAAATCAACTTACCTCTTCTGCCGTCTAGGCAGGCGTGTAGTAAAACAAATCCAATAAAACTCATAGGAAATATCCAAAAGTAAATTAATACAAGTCCAGATGTCAAAAGTAGAATAAGTCTAAACACAGTCTAACAAGAAAAACTAAAAGAGCAACACTCGTCTTCGTGGACTACAGGGGACTAGCGATTGGAACTCTCTCCGGGCAGCATCAACCTGAAAATAACAACGGAGGAGGGTGTGAGTCCAACACTCAGCGGGTATCAACTGATATGCATAATAAAGAAAATAACAGACAGCACTAATCATGCGTACAGTCTCCTGATACAAGAAGGATAAATGCAACTGAAACAAAATAGGAGAAAACTGAATTAACCAGGACCAAGGTATAAGTACAACAGGGTCGTCAGATCGAGAGTGTCATAAATCCTGTATGCATGTCAATCATATGCATCCATATAAATGCAATAAGTAAATGCAGCAAACACAAGTAATAAATGCATCATGCATATGATGCAAATGTCATGGTCACCCCTAACGGTTGTCAGCCATCTCACATACAATGGTGAGACCGAGTGGGTAGGGCTATGACAACCGTGCACTCTGCCATCACTGCTCCTGATGAGTGACCAAATGGACGGGATGCTGTCGGAATACACACATTCTCCTACCCCAAATCATAAATGAGAGAGCGCAATGCTCTCATCTCCCGGTATACCATGACGAGGAGGGATCCCGACGTGCTACCACGCTACAGTACACTACCCATGAGTGTCCTAGCGGAGCACCACCGAGCAAACTGACGTGCTACCACGCTGCGTCACACTACCCCTGAGCGGACCAACGGAGCACCGACAGTGATGAGACTGGCGATGTGCTCAACAATAATGGAGCAGACTATCGCGCAGCATGCAATCATGCGAATGGTGCATGATACTAAGCATGGCAAAATACTGAGCAACATAGCAATAATCCATATATATGTAAAATGTGTACCATCGGAAAGTGAATCAAATCAAAGTACACAGACCAGATAAGGTATCAAAAACCCTAGGTCTTGAACATGATGAATAACATGGTTGTGTCACTACCTCTATAAATATGTACAAACAGGTAAATACTAACAGGATGTGCCTAGCAAAATAACAAACAAACATGTAACAGATCAGGTAGTAATCAACCGAAGTAGATAGGAAAACACAATCGTTGCTATTTGTTAAAGACATTACTATGCATATCAAAAGGCATAAAGTCAAAGTACCCACCTCAAATAGAAAAGATCAATCCGGTCCAAATACGACGTCGAGATACTCGTCTCACATCAAAGTCCTGTGTCACGAATAGAAATACATTTTATTTAGCTACAATTCTTCTAAATAGCTAAATAAAATCTATAATCCTAAATTAGGGCAAAACCCTAATCATATTACCATCATTCTTCCCACAAGAATTAATATACATATCATCATCTATCCAAAATAATCGAATCAAAATCATGACCTATAGCATATATCAAATGCTCTACACCTTACCTTAATACCTAGCCACTGTTGATCCAAAGTTGAAGAATTCCCTGTTGACACACGGCTGAAAACCTTGCGGTTAGAAAATTGTTGCCGAAACCAGAACAGTTAGCACATACAATCCCAAATTCAACTAGATAGAAATTCTAGCACCAATTTACCTAAATCCACATCTTTGGTGGAAGTGAACAAGAGTCTTTACCTAACTTCCTCTTCTCCGGTGATGGCAGCAAGTAAATCAGAGGCTGGTGAGGGCACTAGGTCAATGTGGGAGGCTCGGCAGTGGCACGCAGAGGAAGAACTAAGGCTCCCCTCTCTGCCCTAGTCAAAAAGGGTCCCGTGCTGAGGTGCGTCGGCGAGCGAGGTGACTGTGAACCCAATCTAGTGCACGGGATTGGACAACTTGATCAGCATTGGAAACTGGTGTGGCGCAGCGAGACCACGCTGCTAGGGCACAAGAGAGAAAGGGCGGCGCCAATAGATGTCGGCGGTGCTCGAGTGCTAGCGAGGAGAAGACGTCGGCGGTGAGCGGCGCACAGTGGTGTCGGGATCTCAGTGTGCAGCGAGGAAGAGCGGCTGTCGGGGGAAGAAGAGGGTAACACGACAAAGAGGAGAAAGAACTCGACACTGGGTTGCGAAGTGGAGAAGAAGAAGGCGCTGAAAAACCTCGGCCACGACTCAAATCGGGAAGAAAACCATCGCGTGCGGCTGTTAGGGCTTCGGCGTCGTGTTCGACAGTGAGGGAGAGAAAATGGCGATTGGGGAGAAAGAAAAGAAAAGGGAAAGAATAAAAATAAATAAACTTTTCCTCGCTTAGATTGGGTAGCCTAAACAGGCTTTTCCGGGCCCCATTTTTACCCCCGTAAACTCGTCCATACGAGCTCCGAAAAATTTCTAAAAATTCTGGAAAATTCCCTTATTATTATTCGCCATTTTTTTTGTATTTTACAAAATTATTTGAGAAATTTTTATTAAAATTTTTGGAAACAAATTAGGAAGTTTTAATTCTTGTATTATTAAAACTTTCCTTGTTTGGAGCTATGAGGTGGCCGACCATGTTAATTTAAGAAAAGGAAATTGTTTTTAATCAATTAAATTTTCCTTTTCATGGCAAAGAAAATAAGGAAGGTTTTGTTTAAATTTTTTTTATTTTCCAAGACTAAGGATTATAGAAGAGGGGGTAGGGGTGTCTTCATGAGACACAACTCTATTCTATTCTCCTCCTCTCATTCTTGGTGTGGCCGACCCTTCTTATTCTCCCTTCTCCTTTTTCTTTCTTCTCCTTGGCTGAACCTCTTCATCCTTGGGAGCTTGGAAGGTGGCCGGATCTTGCTTGGAGAAGAAGGAGAGAAAGGAGGCTTTGTTTCTAGCATCCCTTGGAGCTTGGTGGTGGTGGTCGAACCTCACACTCTTGGAGTTTTTTTTTGTGGTGGCCGAAACTAGCTTGGAGAAGAAGGAGCTTGGGTGGTTCTCATCTCGGTAGATTGTCGCCCACACGACGTCCGAGGTAAGAAGAGGAATATGGTAGAAGATCAAAAGGTCGTTGCATACAAAGAAAGGTATAACTAGTAATTATTTTCTGCATCATACTAGTTCTTCTTTGTATGAATTTCAAACACAAGAGGCTAGAGATTCTAGATATTCGGATTTGTTTCAAGTTTGTGTTTATTTGTTTTTCGATCTTGTGATTCAATTGTTCTTTTTGGTTAAACCTAGAGTTATATAAGGAAATTAAGTATTAGATTTCATTGAAAGACTTTGTCTAGGAAGTGGTGGTTACTCCCATATCCAAGAAGGCCTAGTGCCTCGCCATGTTTAACTTGGAAGCCGATTTCTGAAATTAATATTTAATTAAATTTATAACATAGGTGAATTTGGATCAATAATGTTAAGCATCGTTTGCGATCCAAGTCTAAACCATTAAGAGCAGATAAGTTAAATTTGGAATCAATAATATTAAGTTCCGTTTGTGATTCCGAATTTAATTTCTAAAGAACACAATAGGTTGTTAGGAAAGGTTCGACGCTTGTACAAAATTTTTGTACAGTGAAACTGGTACGATCTTCCTAGGACCAACCAACAGAACCAACAACAAGGATAAGGTTGAAAGAAACTCTTGAAGGTAAAGCGTGAAGGATGGGGAAGCATCTGAGGGACACAAGACTGATAGAGGAGGCTAGTGTTGGTGCAATTTGCACTAATGATCTAACACATTTTGATGAATGACAAGGGGATTAAAGTTAGAGTGTTTTGTGATTTAATTGCTTTACCAAGTGTGTAGGAGTCAATGGATCTGAATGACCTAACATTGGGCTAAAATCTAGCTAAGTCCACTGGACCTGATAGTTGGTGCGAAGTCTAGATAGGTCTACAAGACCCAATATCTGGCGGGAAGTCTAGTTAGGTCCACAGGACTTGACAACTAGTCGAAATCTAGTTGGGTTGTGGGACCTGACAACTGACAAGAAGATCTAATGGATCAGAGGCAAGTCAAGTGACTACAATTGATAAGTGAAGGTAAGTAGGACGCGTTCCGAATTGAGGAAAGAGTAGGCCTCAGTTTCTTATGCTTAAGCTGAGACCTTGACTAAATCTTGGTCTCATGGAAACAGGATCCAGTTACTACTACTATCCTGCTGAATTGTGCTTACTTTGTTTTGCAGGAAAAATATATTTTTTATTGTCTGGACTAACTTATTTTTGCAGGAAAGGAAAGCTGTAAAAAGAGTGTCCGGGCACCTAGAGTTGGTCCGAGCACTCGAAGTCCGGGCGCCCGGACCAGCTGCGACCAGCGGGTGCCTATCCAGGCACCCGGATGGTCCGAGTGCCCGGAATTGGTCTAGGTGCCTATACCATAAAAGTTATCCATGAGCTGAGTTGGAGCATGTCAATTGGCCGAGCCCACGTCAATGGTCCAGGCGCCCAGAAGGGGTCCAAGTGCCCGAATGGGGTATGGGTTCCTGGAGGTGGATAAAACTTCACGGATGAAGTTTCGATGAGAGGTCACCACGTTAGTATGATCCAAGTGCCCGAAGGGGTTCTAGGCACCCAAAATAGGCATATATAAGGGCCTTCGATTAGCAACTTCAAAACAACACTTTCTACGACTTTCATTCTTACGTGTTGCTCCAAAAAGGCTCCGACGACACCAAAAAGCTACTCAGAAGTTCGAAGAACGAAAGACTTTAATTTCCTTTCTGTTTGTCAGTAACAATTATTTCAGTTCTTGTACTCAATACTTGTAGCACATTATTCTAACTTATAAAGATTACCCAACGAAAGTAATTGACAATTGTAGGCCTTGGATCACTCTGAACCAAGTAAAACCATCTGTGTTAATGTTGTTTTTTCTTTTCTTTATTCCGCTGTGTAACTCATTTTAACTCTTGTTTTTTATGAACATTATTTACCCCCCCCCCCCTATCTACCATATTTATAGTGGTATTAGAACGGGTACCGCTCTGAATTGGTGCAACAACCAATCATGCGAGAAGGTGATTTTCAAAATCTCTTTTAATATTTCTTTTCGGCTTTTAAGATTTTTGATATAGTCTAAATTGGTGCAATTACCTCTTTGGACAAATTTTTTTATTGAAAAATACTCTGAATTGGTGCAACGCCAATCGAGTTTTATTACTTTTATTATCTCCCACATTGCTAATCCAAGACATAATCTTGAAATTTCTTTCTACCACTTCCTTGTGTGCATGGTTCTATCTCTCTAAATGGCCCAAACTGAAGGATACAGCATCATTCATCCCCTGCTCTTCAATTGGGATGACTTCCCATATTGGAAGAAGCGGATAGAGGTGTACTTGAAGACCAACATTGACCAATGGTTCACCATCTGACAAGGATACAGGGCACCAATGGATGAAGCAACAAAAGTACTGATCGACCCAAAAGAATCTAGATGACAAGAAAAAGACCTAGATCGACTCGAAGGCAACAAATACAATCCAGTGTGGTCTTACTAAGGAAGAACCGAACCACGTCGGTCCATTCGAGAATGCCAAGGAGCTCTGGGACAAACTGATCGAACTGCGCGAAGGTACAAGTGACTCAAAGGTAATGAAGCGTTACTTATTATTAAATAATTTATTTAATATTAAAATACAGGATAGAGAAACGGCTACTCAGCTACACGCAAGAGTAAAATACATTTTGAATGGGCTCCACCTAATCGATCATCAACTAGAGAACAGGGATGTAATCAGGTATGTCTTGAACTCCTTTCCTTAAAATGCACTATGGGCATCTATAGTAGACGCCTATAAAATTTCTACGAACTTAAATAAATTAAAACTAGATGAGTTATTTTGTGAACTTAAACTCCATGAACAAACTAACTCAAAGCCAGTTGAGAAAGGTATTACACTTTTTACAGGTTCCTCAAAAGAACCTAAGAACAAGAATAAATCGAACCCAGAATCTGAATCTGACTCAAAAGCCGATGAAGAATAACTAGTGAACATGGTCATAAAAATATTCACTAGAAGAAAGAACAACTTCACGAAGAAGGATCTATAAAAGGTGATCAAATCAAATGACACGAAGGCAAAGATCACAACACATACTACGGGTGTAACAAGAAAGGACATTACAAGCACGAGTGTCCAAAAATGAAAGAGGATAAACCCAAGACAACTAGAAGAAAGAAGGCACTCAAGATGACGTGGGATGAGTCATCGTCTACGAAAGAATCAGACGTCGAAGATCACAAGCATCACAACTACCTCACGCTGATAGCATCCGGACCAGAATCAAAAAGCAAGTTAGAACAAGACGACAAGTCCAAAGATGAATCACGCCATGAGTCTGCACTCGTTTCCGAAGGTTCGAACGAGGTATCTTCTATCCTAACCACTAAATTTTTTAGAATAATTGCATGTCTGAATAAAAAATTAATAGAATTTGAAAAATAAAATAACTCATTCCTTAAGGAAAACCAGCACCTTAAGGAACAATTAAACTCTCAAATAGAAATTACTAACCACACTCCAAGTCGAAAGAATTAAGGAAGAAAACGCTAAATTAAAAACTGAAATGACCAATCTAAAAGAATTATTAGAAAAATTTACAACTAGATCCAAATACCTAGACATGGTACTTGAATCTCAATGAGCTGTATATAATAAATCTAGGATCGGATACAAGTCCAGCTCAATTAACAAAACTTTCATATCTTTAGTCACTCAAACTAAGAATCAAACCAAAGTCTGGGTTCAGAAAATGTGCCTAACCATGTGATCCGGCGGTAAGAATGGAGGGCTGGCCCAACGGATAATGGTCCGAGCGGAGCTATAGATAACCCATCCATGGGCTTGGGTTTCTGATGCCAAGGCAGGAGGATCTAAGGGCCGAGCAGGAGTCCGCTCGGCTGGGACCTAAGGGCCGAGCGGGTGGTCCGCTCGGCCAAGATAAGGGCGAGGGTACAAAGGTAGTCGAGCGGCCTATGCGCTTGTCTCGAGATATGGGATGTCAGAGAAGGCACGTCTGATGATAAGGCCGTACACGAGATTGCACGATGGAAGATCCCGCCGTCACATCAGGGAGAGGTGGATACAGTAGCAGTATGGTCTCATATATGCTCTTATGACAGACCCATACCTGGGCATGGTCAAAGGCAGGTGGTTGCTTTGATTGGCACGCCCAGGCTTCTTTGAGAGATCTATATAAGGCTTCCATTTCTCCACTGGAGGTATGAAAAATCTTCATTTTGAAGCCACCTTTTTGTTATTCCTCGCCGACTTGGCGTCGGAGGGCCGCCGGGATACCCCTCCGGCTCGGTTTGCGGAGTTCACCGAGCATTCGAGGATCTAGCAGAGAGCGCCACGTGCCCAATCGTCTCAGATTCTCGACAGGATCAAATTGGCGCCGTCGTGGGAGCCTCACGCATCCGATCGAAACAATGGGCGAGGGGCGACAACACACGTGGCGCTTTCTAGGAAGAACTCGGCCCGGTCGAGATAAGGGCCGCCAAAATTGTTGAACAAAAGCAGAAAGCAGCGGGCAACAAGCAACATCTGCGTCGGGTGGCGAGCGAAGCACCTCCACCACCGTCGCATTCCACGGGCCTTATTTCGCACCCGCCGGACCAGCTCGGAGATAGAGACTCTTCTTGAGACGATGCCAAGGCGAGATGACGAAAAGGAAAGCTAACGGATTCATCTCCGGCGGACCAATCGCCAATTCTCGGAGGCTATTCTACGACCCTCTACCAAGCACTACGTGCCTCCGACGATAGGCGAGTACAATGGAACAACGGACCGGATGACCATCCGGGTAAGTTTGACAACACTGACCACGCTCCATCAATACAGATGGGTGAAATCGCGTCTTTCTTACCACTCTCTCGGGATCGGCTCAGCGGTGGTTCCGAGGTTGCTGGACGGATCCATCACGAGCTTCTAGGAATTCGAACGGCCTTCCTCCACCACTTCGCCAATAGGCGGTATCAAAAGACAAGTGTCAGCTTGTTCGCCATCAAGCAAGAGCCGAGAGAATCGCTTCGAGCTTACATTCAGCGATTCAACCAAGTGGCGATGGACATCCCAACGGCCACTTCGGAGACGATGATGAACGCCTTCACACAAGGCCTTGCGGATGGGGACTTCTTCCGGTCGCTCATCCGAAAGCCGCCCCGAGATTATGATCACATGCTACATCGAGCCAACGAATATATAAATGTGGAAGAAGCGCAAGCCGCTCGGAAAAAGGAAGCTCCAGCCGAGCGGGCATCTACTCATGCCGAGCGGAAACAGCACACCGCTCAGCAGCCCCCTAGAGGGCCGAGGGCCGATGCAATCCGATCCCCCCATGCCAGATCTCACGTACAAGAGGTAGCTGCCGCTCGGCCCAAGCCAAAGAAGAGGTGGACCCCTATGTTCTGCACCCTCCATCAGACGGATACGCACAACACGAGGGATTGCCGAAGCCTTCCCTTTGTATCCAATCCTGTTCCCAGGAAAGCCGAACGACGATCTCCTCCCATCGACAGGAGACATAGGACCCATGAAACGGACCGGACCCGCACCGAGAGACGACATCAGCAGACACCCGAGCGGCACCGATCTCCAAGGCAGGAGAATCGCCGGGCGTCCAGAGAACGGTCACGACCGTCCGCTCGGGAAGAGGAAAACCGGAACAATACTTCCCGGGGCGAAATCAGCGTTATTGCCGGCGGACCGACCGGAGGAGACTCCAATCGAGCCAGAAAGGCGGGCGTCCGACAGCTGCAGATCCACGCGGTCGGCTGTAGCCAAGAGCGGGCAAGTGGACCGAAAATCACTTTCGGACCCGAGGACTTGGAAGGAGTAGAAGTGCCCCACGACGACGCGCTGCTCATTAAAGCGGTAGTAGCAAATTATACCATTCACCGCATATTTGTTGACACAGGGAGCTCGGTCAACATCATATTCAAGAAGGCGTTCGATCAGCTGCAAATTGATCGAGCCGAGCTGCTGCCCATGACGACCCCGCTCTACGGATTTACGGGCAACGAAGTTCAGCCGGTCGGACAGATCCGGCTAGCCACCTCACTGGGAGAGGAGCCGCTCAGGAGGACCAGGACAATAAACTTCGTGGTGGTCGACTCTCCATCATCCTACAACGTCATTTTGGGACGACCGGCGCTCGGCGAATTCCGAGCGGTTGTCTCAACCTTCCACCAGAAGATAAAGTTCCCCGTGGAGGACAAAGTAGGAGAAGTGAGTGGAGATCAGCTAGCAGCTCGGCGGTGTTATATAGAGATGATCCGAGCAGAAGCTTGCTCCGCTCGGAAGGCGCCCCGAATCGAGGTAAATGCCATAACCGAGAAACCTCCTGCTTTAATTTATGATGAAAAGGAGGAAGTTCAGATCCATCCGACCCAACCGGAGGCCACGACTTTTATCGCCTCGGATCTGGAGGAAGAGCAGAAGGAGAAGCTGATCCAATGCCTCCAGCGAAATCATGATGTCTTTGTCTGGTCGACACATGAGTTGCCCGGAATTTCGCCAAGCCTGACGCAGCATGAGTTGCATGTCCGACCGGACGCTCGGCCAGTGAAGCAGAGAAAAAGGGACTTCAGTGCCGAACAAAATGCCATCATCCGAGCGGAAGTAGAAAAACTTCTGAAGGCCGGCCACATACGCGAGGTGCAGTTCCCGAGCTGGCTGGCCAACGTAGTATTGGTCTCCAAGCCGGGCGGCAAGTGGAGGGTCTGCATCGACTTTCGAGACCTAAACAAAGCATGCCCCAAGGACTTTTATCCTCTGCCCCGGATAGATCAGCTGGTGGACTCTACGGCCGGCTGCGAATTAATTTGCATGCTTGACGCCTACCAAGGATATCATCAAGTGCCGCTCGCCTGGGAGGATCAAGAAAAAGTAAGCTTCGTAACGGCCGACGGCACATATTGCTACAAAGTGATGCCGTTCGGATTGAAGAATGCCGGGGCCACCTATCAACGCTTGATGAACAAGGTGTTCAAGGAGCAGATCGGGCGGAATCTGGAAGTTTATGTGGACGACATTCTTATCAAATCCGTCTGAGCGGCCGATCTTTTCAAGGATATGGAAGAAACCTTCCGAACACTGCGCAAATATGGAGTCAAGCTAAATCCCCAGAAGTGCCTGTTCGGAGCTAAAGGAGGGCGTTTCTTGGGGTATATAGTGACCGAGCGGGGAATCGAAGCAAATCCCAGCAAGGTGAAAGCACTGCAAGACATGCCGCCCCCAAGAAATACAAGAGAAGTGCAAAGGTTGACCGGTCGGATAATTGCTTTATCCAGATTCATCTCCAACCGGAGCCTGCCATTCTTCAAGATCCTGCGCAAGGCTACTAAGTTCCAGTGGGATGAAGAGTGTGACCAAGCATTTGAAGAGTTGAAGACATATCTAAATTCTCTGCCTGTGCTGGCCAAGCCGATCGTGGGTGAGTCACTGTATATGTATCTGTCGTCAACTGAGCATGCTGTAGGCTCAGCACTTGTGAGGGCGAGCGGCGAGGAGCAGCCGGTGTATTTTCTAAGCCACATTTTAAAAGACGCTGAATCTCGTTACACTGGGCTCGAGAAGTTGGCCTTAGCTTTGGTTCTAGCCGCTCGGCGCCTTCGACCGTATTTCTTGGCTCACACCATCATTGTCCGAACGAACAGTCCACTCGGAAGGGTGCTGTTGAATCCAGAAGCGTCCGGACGGCTTATCAAGTGGACGACAGAATTAAGTGAATTTGACATCCAATATCAGCCCCGCTCGGCGATTAAAGCCCAATCCTTGGCTGATTTTGTGACCGAAGTGCAAAGACCAGAGCCGGAGGCTATGTGGAGAATATATGTAGATGGATCCTCCACCCGGCTCGGAAGTGGGATCGGAATATTACTACTCTCACCTCAGGAGGAAAAGATGCACTTGTCCATCCGGCTAGATTACAAAGCGACTAACAATGAAGCCGAGTAAAAGGCCATTATAGCCGGATTGCAGGCCGCTCGGCATGTGGGGGCCGGTCGGGTGACACTTTATTCGGATTCACTGTTAGCCGCTCAGCAACTCTCCGGCACCTTTGAAATCAACTGTGTTCGGCTTAAGCTCTACGCTGAGGCCTTTGAAAAACTCAAAGCTACTTTCCGAGAGGTGCTTATTCAGAAGATTCCCCGAACGGAGAACCAGGCGGCCGATGAGTTAGCCAAACTCGCGAGCTCAATAACACCGGTCGCCATTCAGCAACCAATTGAAAAAACGCTGCTGGTGGCGCATGTCGACCGGATGCAAGGCCTCACATTTCCAAGAGACTGGAGGACACCTATTATAGAATTTCTCAGTTCGGGCACCACACCATCCGATGAATATGCAGCCCGGCTCCTCAGAAGAAGAGCCGGTCGATTTACACTCATCGGAGATCAGCTTTACAAGAAAGCTTTCTCGCGTCCTCTGCTGAAATGTGTAAGCTCGGAGGACTCAGCTTACATCCTCCAGGAAGTACATCAAGGATCATGCGGAGGTCATCCGGGAGGACGCTCGTTAGCCAAAAAGATCCTCTTAGCCGGATACTTTTGGCCAACTTTACAAACAGATGCTGCTCGGATAGTATCTACTTGCCTTTCATGCCAGAAGTATCACAACTTCTCTCACCGACCGGCAGAGGAGATGAAGGCATCAACCATCTCATGTCCGTTCGATCAATGGGGAATGGATATTGTGGGTCCATTTCCGATGGCGACCGGGCAGAGGAAATTCTTACTAGTGGCGGTGGATTACTTCTCCAAGTGGGTGGAGGCCGAGCCACTCGCAAAGATTACTGAACAAATGGTTAAAAAATTCATCTGGCAACACATCATTTGCCGGTTCGGCATCCCTCGCCGACTAGTGTCCGACAACGGGCGGCAATTCACAGGGAAGATGTTAGAGGATTGGTGCAAGAGCTACGGCATTGAGCAACATTTCACATCCGTGGCCTATCCTCAGAGCAACGGTCAAGCCGAAGTCGCCAACCGGGAAATTCTTCGTATTTTGCGCGCTCGGCTCGACCATTTGGGAGGGAGTTGGCCAGATGAAGTGCCGAGCGTCCTGTGGGCCATCCGAACGACGCCGAAAGAAGGAACAGGAGTCACACCGTTCCATTTGGTATATGGCGGTGAGGCTGTCATTCCGGTCGAAGTTGGAGTTGAGTCAACCCGGATCCAGAGCTACGATGATGACAACGCCGAACGAAGAAACATGGAGCTGGACTTGGTAGAAGAGGAGAGGGCGAAGGCGTCCGTTCGGCTGATGGCATACCGTCAGCGGATGAAGCAAAACTACAACCGGCGCGTCATTCCCCGATCATTCCAGGTCGGCGATCTTGTGTGGAAGAAGATCAAGCCGGTCGGTGACGTCGGCAAGCTTGAAGCTCCATGGGCAGGTCCTTTTAAAATCATCGAAAAGCTCCGCTCGGGCGCGTATTATCTGGAGGATGAAGACGGTCGGCAGTTAGATAGACCGTGGAGTGCGAACCACCTCCAGCCTTACCGGGCGGGGTGAAAGGTGTATCACTGTAAATCACCATGTGTACATTTTTCGACTGATTACTGAAAATGCAGAAATGAAAAGTCAAAAGAGCGAAAATAAGGCATTATCATCAAAAAACGAAGGCCCCGTGCCGCTCGGCCGGAGGTATATGGGTCGAGCCAAGCGCTCGAAAATCGGGGGCCCCGTACCGTTCGAACGGAGGTAAATTATCTGAGCCAAAATGCTCGACGAAATAGACCATGAGCCGTTCGGTCGGGAGTACGTTCTCCGCGCTGGGTGACAGGTGCGCTAAATATAAATGTATATACTTTTTCGTCGCCTATATGCTTGCGATGCAGGAAGCAAAAAGATAAAAACACATTGAGCATTCTCCGATGAACGGTTCACCGTTCGGCCGTAAGGTTCATATCCGAGCCGGGAGCTTGGACTCGAAGACCCCAGGCCGCTCGGCCGGGCTGCGTATAGAATATAAGCATCGTTCGAACTTGAAGACCCCGAACTATTCTGCCGGGCTGCATACTAGGGTGGCAGAAAGAAAAACCAAAACCCTGCGCTGATCAGGGTGATAGCGGGAGGTTATTGCCTGGACGAAGGCCTGAGCCGTTCGGCCAGGTGTGTAGTCTCACTGGGACGCGCCGACGAGCACCGTCGTTAAAAATCGAGAGTCACGCCGACCGACTATAAATAACCGCGCCGTCGAGCACCGACGTTAAAAATCGAGAGACGAGCCGGCGTCTATAAATAATCCGAGCGGAAAGTCGACGAGCACCGTCGTTAAAGATCGAGAGCCGCGCCGACCGGCTATAAATAACCGCGCCGTCGAGCACCGACGTTAAAAATCGAGACAGCCGCGTCTATAAATCCTCGGCGAAGACCGGCGAGCACCGTGCGTTAAAGATCGAGGCCGCTACCGACCGCTATAAATAACGCCGTCCGAGCACCGGCGTTAAAATCGAGACAGACGAGCGCCTATAAATAATCCGGCGGAAAGTCGGCGAGCCCGTCGTTAAAAATCGAGAGCCGACCGACCGCTATAAAAACCGCTCGAGCACCGACGTTAAAATCGAGAGGAGCGCTATAAATAATCCGGCGAAGCCGACGAGCACCGTCGTTAAAGATCGAGAACCGACCGCTATAAATAACCGCGCCGTCGAGCACCGACGTTAAAAATCGAATGACGAGCCGGCATAAATAATCCGAGCGGAAAGCCGACGAGCACCGTCGTTAAAGAGCCGCGACGACCGGCTATAAATAACCGCTACCGTCGAGCACCGGCGTTAAAATCGAGGCAGTCGGCCTATAAATCCGGCGGAAGACCGAGCACCGTCGTTAAAGATCGAGAGCCGCTCCGACCGGCTATAAATAACCGCGCCGTCGAGCACCGACGTTAAAATCGAGAGACGAGCCGCGTCTATAAATCCCCGAGCGGAAGATCGACGAGCACCGTCGTTAAAGATCGAGAGCCGCCGACCGGAATAACTGCGCCATCGAGCACCGACGTTAAAATCGAGAGACGAGCCGCGTCTATAAATAATCCGAGCGGAAAGCCGACGAGCACCGTCGTTAAAGATCGAGACCGCGCCGACCGGCTATAAATAACCGCGCCCTCGAGCACCGACGTTAAAAATCGAGAGACGAGCCGGCGTCTATAAACCCCCGAGCGGAAGATCGACGAGCACCGTCGTTAAATATCGAGAGCCGCGCCGATAAATATCCGAGCCGACGAGCACCGCCGTTAAAAATCGAGAGCCGGTCTGCTATAAATAATCCGCGGAGACGAGCACCGTCGTTAAAAATCGAGAGCCGCGCCGACCGGCTATAAATATCCGAGCCGACGAGCACCGTCGTTAAAAATCGAGAGCCGCGCCGATCGGCTATAAATATACCAAGTGGAAGAACGGATATCGGAGTAAGAAACTGCGGAAACTATAAATATTAAAGCATTCAGGCCCCAAAGGGGGGTTGGTCCTTCGACACTCGGCGTCTATTGACTCCACGCAAGCAGGATACGTGCAGAGCGAGTAGGTCTGCTCACTCGCACTTTATGCAATGAGCCAAGCCGATCGGACGCGTGAGGGAGAAAGCTTAAGAGCACGACTGGCGAAAATTTTACAAGCATTAATGTTAAGCAAACAGAAGAATATTATGGACAATGAGTAAGAAGACAGGAAAAGGGATATCGTTTCATTAGAAGAAAAATTATGCCGAACGGCACGTACAAAAATTTCACATCCGCCGAGCGGAGGAAGTACAAAAAGTGCTTGAATAACCCACATCACTCCGGATCCTCAAAATTAAAAAAGGTGTCCGGGATGTCGTCGATCATGGCCGCCAGTTCGGGAGGGGGAATGCTCAGGTCAGCAGGAAGATGCCCCCCCTTCTTGAAGTACGCCGTGGTGACCTTGACCGCCTCGAGTAAGGTTGAGGAGACGTTGCCACCAAACTTTTCACCAAATCGCTCTGAGCGGATGTATTCTTGGCGCGCTACGGCTAGGCGACTCGGCTCTCCCTCCTTGTATTTTTTGAGCAACGCCCGGGAAGCAGTTAAGGAATCTTAGAGGGCCTTCAAGTTTGCTTCAGCCTTTGTGCATTCAGCCGAACGGACCTCCCGTTCGGCGTTCAGCTGGGCCTCCAGATCCTTAGATCGCTGATTTAGCGCATGGACATCTACTTTCATTCTGTCCAGGTCAGCGATCGCCTGCCTCTTCCGGCTACCGGCGCGCTTCACCTCTTTGTCACGCTTCTTCACCAAGTCCTCTAGCCGAGCTACCTCAACAGCCAGGTCGGCAGCCTTCTTCTGTTCGGCCTCAAGAGCTTGTTTCTCCCGCTCGGCCGAGGGACCTTCCGACACTTGGAGTTTTTCCAGAAGGCCCTCCAACTCGGCTAGCCGATGGCTAGTGGCAATTTGTTCAGCCCAGCGCTGTAAGGGAAATAATAATGTCAGGAATCAAACAATAGCATGACACGGGAATGAAGATGGGTTTACCTGAGTGGCCTGCTGCATATTGTTATCGCCGAGCTGCTTGGGCGTCATAAGGCCCACCTGAATCTGGGCATCCTCGAAGAGCTTGGCGAGCGGACCAGTCAGGGTTATTTCGTGAACGGGGCTCGATGGCCGATCGGCGGACAAAAAATATTCCTCCGATGGGAATTGGAGAGTAGTCTTGATAGTAGGGTGGCGGACGGCGCTTCTTCAGCTGCGCGCTGGCGAGGGCTCCCCTATGGTGGAAGTTTCGCCCAACCGACGCAGGCGGCGCGAGTCGAGGAGGAGAGCCAGAGGGCTGTGCGGCGGGCGAAGCCATAGGGGTCCCGATCCGTGACGGCGTGCGGTCTGGCGAGTTACGCCGATCGGCGTCTTGGGCTGAGTGAAGGCGGGGTCTCTTCGACGTTTCCGCCGAACCTCCAAAGGCGGATCTCCAACCTGGGAACGCCAGCTCGGCGGGAGCCGAGGAAACAGGATCGATTCCGCCTCAATCGCCGCCGAAGCGGATGAGGCGGCTCTGTTTCAAGAGCGGATGTGCCCTCCCTCTCCTGCACTGCCGGGCGGCTAGGGATTAAACCCGCTCGGCGAGCTCCTTTTGGTGGCCGCTTCAATTTCGGCTTTCAATTTCAAGTGAGCGGTAGCCTTGGATCGCCACATGACGTCACAGTGAAAGAAATTAAAATCAATTAGACAAAAAGACTAAGAGAGTAAAGAGTCCTTACTCATGCGGAAGGGAGATTCGCCGAACGGGAGATAAAAATATATAGCACCCCTTCAAGAGCAACTGGTCGATCTTGTATCGTTGGCGGACAACCAGTTCGCCGCATGAAGATAAATGGATTACTTCGAACTTGCCAAGCTCTACTTGGTCGGCACGGCGGTCTACCATTGGGTGCGGAAGGCTGGCCGATCGGGAAGTCGGATGAAGAAGAAAAACTCCTTCCAGTGTTTGTTGGAGGTCGGCATGTTATCAAAAAATTTAAAGCCTATTCTACTTTGGAAGATAAAAGTGCCCGGCTCGGATTGTTTAGGGTAGAAAAAGAAGTGGAATATTTTGGGGTCAAGAGGGATACTATGCAGCTTAAAGAGGACGACTACCCCGCTCAGCAGCCTAAAGGAATTCGGCACAAGTTGGCCGAGCGGGATGCGGAAGTAATTACAAACCTCCAGAATAAATGGATGGGTAGGAAATCTAAGGCCGCCCTGGAATTGGTCTAAAAAGAAACAAATGGAGCCGATCGGCGGGTCATGTGGACGGTCGGACGGGCCGGCTATAATTATTTCGTGGTCATCAGGAAGCCCGTATGTCCGAACAAGGCGCTGGGCATGCTCCTCATCGAATCGGCTCTCCATGGTCAGGTACCAGGGGCCCGAAATGTTAACAGCGGGTTCGGAGGAACTCGCCATCTCAGAAAAAAATCAAAGGAAGGGAAACGAAAGGAGCGAAATGCGCAGGGAAAACCTATTAAGTGAAGGCAGAGGACTCACTGGGAAGGAAACGGGTGGAAAGAATCACCGATGAGGTGATCTCCGCCTAAAAACCAGACACTAGATCGCCGGAGACCGCCGCAACAGAACGAAGCAGAAGGCAACGCGCGAGCGAATATACGGCCGAAAAAGGGACGGAGGCTTTATACGGCCGAGGCCGGTCAGCCTCCGCCGTCCGATCCAGGTCACGAGAAACAAGGACGCCATCGGGTCGTCCATTTCAAACGGGTGCGTCCCATCGTAAGTGACGCCGCCGCCACACAAGGGTCGACACGTGGCGCCCTGTCACCGAGTGCAATTAATGCGCCCATACCGCGCATGCTCCGACTTAATGGAGAGGATTTGCATAATTTTCGAGGAGATCTAGACAAGTAAATGTCAACATTAAGCGACAAGACAACCAAAATAAAGAGCCGAGCGGCTGAATTTGGATGAAGGGCTGAACGGCCCCACGGATACTATAAGCAACGGAAAGGCGACGACCGCCCGCTCGGACACATAGTCCAGTCAGTCGGACTCATTGCCTCCTTCGACTAGACTTGAAGGGAAGGCAAGTGATCCGGCGATAAGAATGGAGGGCTGGCCCAACAGATAATGGTCCGAGCGGAGCTATAGATAACCCATCCATGGGCTTGGGTTTCTGATGCCAAGGCAGGAGGATCTAAGGGCCGAGCAGGAGTCCGCTCGGCTGGGACCTAAGGGCCGAGCGGGTGGTCCGCTCGGCCAAGATAAGGGCGAGGGTACAAAGGTAGTCGAGCGGCCTATGCGCTTGTCTCGAGATATGGGATGTCGGAGAGGCTGATACAGTAACAGTATGGTCACATGGAAGTCTCCCTGACAGATCCATATTCATATATGCTCTTCTGACAGACCCATACCTGGGCATGGTCAAAGGCAGGTGGTTGCTTTGATTGGCACGCCCAGGCTTCTTTGAGAGATCTATATAAGGCTTCCATTTCTCCACTGGAGGTATGAAAAATCTTCATTTTGAAGCCACCTTTTTGTTATTCCTCGCCTGACTTGAGCGTCGGAGGGCCGTCGCCGGGATACCCCTCCCGGCTCGGTTTCGTTACAGGTTCACCGGAGCATTCGAGGATCTAGCAGGAAGCGCCACGTGCCCAGCGTCCACTGATTCCCGGTTCGGACAGGATCACCATGTAAGTAGGACTCAATCAATTTTATGTGTCTAAAAATGAAATTCATCACCTAAAAACAAATCAAACTAAACCAACTAATACAACCCCAAAATATAAAAAGAAATCAAACAAATAAAATTCAAATAAAAAATTAAATTTAAATCAAATAACTACAAAATTAATTTAAATTCAAGTTTAAATCAAGTTTATTATAACTATAAAAATAATTGGCATAAATCTAAAACTTAAACCCAAATTCAATTTAGGGGGAGGCACCAAACTAGTTGGTACTTCCAAAAATAATAGTTTACCCGACAAGATAATTAGTACTAGGTTAAAAAGGGACAAAAGTTTAATTTAAAAAATAGCACTGAAAAAGTTTTGGATGATAGTAGCTTAGGAAAACTCTGTCTATGCATGTTTAGGAAGATATGACTTCGAGTTGGTGCATTTAGCTTAATGAAACTAACTGAAACTACCCCTTACTAATCCTAGCTGGTTAGACCAAAGTTTTGTATTAAGTTTAGTGAATAGACTATTTAGAAAATTTTGAAGGCGTGGTTACTCTAATGATGTCCAGATAACTTGCCACAGCTTTGAAGTTTATTCAAAAAATACCTATTTATTGAACCCAAGGCTAAACTTGAATCTAATACAAGTTAAACCAAATCCTGAAATTCAACTTAACTCATCTCACAAAACCATATGATCCCTTTATCTGAAAATTTAGACTGCTGAGACGAATAAAGTTAAATTAATTTAAAATAAATTAAATAAGTTAAATTAATTCAAAATAAATAAAATTAAAATGAATTAAATAAAATTAAATTATGATTAATTCTAATTAATTAATATGAAATTCAATAATTAATTTGTTTAAACTTATTTGCAAATAATTATAAGTATATTATCTATACTTGAAAACTAAGACCTTAGGTTAAGGGGAAGATATTTATTTGGATAATTTTCAATTTCTAGAAAAATTATTTACTTTTTCTAAAAATTCCCTTTTGCTTATATTTTAAAATTATTTTGGCCTTAGCCTAGATCGAACTCATAGAAAGTATGATCCTATAGGTCTAAGAATCAAACATCTCACAAACACACTAGGTGTACCTTGATTGTCTATGCAAAAACATAGAATGGCGTAAGATACGTAGACCTTTTGCCTGGACTTTAGATGCTTATATCAATGCATCAACATAAGTCTGGGCAAAAAATACAACAATATATTGATCACATTAAGTAGTCATTTTTCTGCAAATATCTAACTAGATAATATTACTTAACTTGACTAACCAAGTGAAAATTGTTATCTTCTGTATAGCTAGCTAATAAATAAAGGTTGGATATTTAAGCACCAATTTTAGATGAGTATTTTCAAAACTAAGTTTTTTTTTCTATTAACAGCTTAATTAATTTTTTACTTAAATTAATTACTTAACTTAAATTAACTTTTAAACAACTTAATTTTTAACTTAAATTAATTTCTAAACAACTTAATTAATTAATATTTAACTTAATTTTTAAACAACTTAAATTAATCTTTAATTCTTAACTTAAATTAATTTCTTAACTTAAATAAATTTTTAACAACTTAATTAATTTTTAACTTAATTTGTAACTTAAATTAATTTATTAAATAAATTTTTAAACAACTTAATTAATTTTTAACTTAAATTAATTTTAAACAACCTAATTAACTTTTAACTTAAATTAATTTCTAAACCCTAAATTAATCTTTAACAACTTAATTAATTCTTAATCATTACAATAAACAAAATAACGTTGAAACCCGAACTCGGGCTCTTGGACTACATTTAGGCGCCCCCCTGCAAAACCCGCCCCTGGTTTTGCTGGGGAGCCCCCAGGATAGGGGTCTGGGCACCCTGCCCCTTCTCGTCATCCAAGTGCCTGGACCAGATGCCCAAACGACCCTGTAAAAGAACACTTAGGGCGCCTCCCTCACTCGCTAAGCTTATTTTCTTCAAAGGTTTTTAACTGAACCTTTATAAGAAATAAGAGCAAAATTTTAAACATATTTCCACAAATTTTTTTTTCCTTTTTTTGGTTTTCAAGCTGTGCTACTGTGGATCAATCGAGCTCATCACATCTTTTATAAATATTCACGATGCGTCGGTAATATTTTAAGCTTAAACTTTATTTATTTAATTTAGTATTTTATTTTTAGAAATTCTTATTATTAATTAGAAAAAGGAAAAATTTTGGTGCTAGTCCCTCGACTCCTAGTATAGACCCTAGGCTTCTAACTAAAGAACTTAGGATTAGATTTTCTTCCATATATATGTTCCATTATTTTCTAGATATGTAGATAGGTATTTCTTCATGCGATCATGCATTTCCTATATAGAGGTCATTGACCATTATAGATTGTAGAGTTTAGTATATTATTCTAGTTTCGTAAGCATAGGTCTATGTGTTCAACTGTATAATAGCTTAGTTAGAGTTAATGATGTTATCTACTCCACTAGGGTCGCCTATACGGACATTATGTTATCTCCTACTATCATTAGAGACTTTTTAGGATTATGACCCTCTGCATGCCCTTTCCTGTGCTACCCCCTAGGGATCCATCATTTGGTGATCTCTATTCGCATATCATGCTCGATATGATATATTCATATTTTTTAGGGGTTAGCGTGTACCAACTGTGACTCAGTTTAGATCTGTCACCCTTAGAATCTAGGACGATATCCTCTATAGGGTCTTACTCATATGCATTCTACCTTTAACTATCCGCGACATAGCCATAATGCATCCATTTCATTCATTCCTTCTCTATGAATTATGTCAGAGGTTAGATATAGATATCAGTTTGCATATCTTCATACCATCATTTATTGAGCAGGTATTACCACTAGCCGGCAGGCCCATATGCCTTATTGTCATATTTTGACCGCCTACTTAGCATCATTGGGTATTGATGTCACCATGGGCGATGTCAAAGTGCTAAATGACTTTGACATAGTAGGTGCATGGAACCTGTCCTTAGATGGTGTATATATAGATGATCAGGGTGTCCTATTGTAACAACCTAAATTTCCTCATTTCGAGTCCTAATAGTACTTAAAAATATTTATAAATGCCTTAGAAAAATTCTAGAGATTTTTAGAGTATTTTTATGTAATTTTTGGAGTTCGTTTGGTATTTTTACCAAAAGAAACAAGTTGCAAAAAATAAAGAAAATTAGCCAAGATTTGAACCTACAACCTCCGACCGAACCAAGCCTTAAGCAAATCCGGTTGACCAAGTGGTCAAGGAGGCGGTTCTATTTAGAAAAGGTAGCAAAATTTATTTAAGATAGTTAACAGAATATTAGATTATAAAAGGGATAAGTTGATGTTGGATTTGTCTGTTTAGAAAAGGTAGCGAATTTATTTAAGATAGTTAACAAAATATTGGATTATAAAAGGGATAAGTTGATGTTGGATTTGTCTGTTTAGAAAAGGTAGCGAATTTATTTAAGATAGTTAACAGAATATTGGATTATAAAAGGGATAAGTTGATGTTGGATTTGTCTGTTTAGAAAAGGTAGTGAATTTATTTAGGATAGTTAACAAAAATATTAAGTTATAAAAAGGGAGAACTTAGGGATTATTTTCCAAAACCTAAACCTCTCCTCTCCTTTTCTCTCCCGATGGCATAGCGTTTCCTGTTTGGGCAAAGGAAAAAAGGGGGAGATCTAGGGTTCCTCTCCGGCGGCCGGCCAAGGTCCTAGAAGCCCTTTTTGTTCGGTTGTGAGTTCAAGAAGCAAGGTAAGTGCTTCTCGCCTGCAGTAGGAGTAGTTTCGAACCTTTGTTCTTCTTGAATTCGAAGCATGAGAAGCGCTTATAGTGTAGATTTTTAATTAAGCCTATAGTGCAGATTTTTATGTAGGCTTATAGTGCAGATTTTAATTAAGCTTGTAGTGCAGATTTTTAATTAAGCCTATAGTGCAGATTTTAATTAGGCTTATAGTGCAGATTTTTATGTAGGCTTATAGTGTAGATTTTAATTAAGCTTATAATGCAGATTTTTATGTAAGCTTATAGTGCAGATTTTAATTAAGCTTATAATGCAGATTTTTATGTAAGCTTATAGTACAGATTTTAATTAAGCTTATAGTACAGATTTTAATTAAGCTTATAGTACAGATTTTAATTAAACCTATAGTGCAGATTTTTAATTAAGCTTATAGTGCAGATTTTTAATTAAGCTTATAGTGTAGATTTTTATTTAAGCTTATAGTGCAGATTTTAATTAAGCCTATAGTGCATATTTTAATTAAGCTTATAGTGCAGATTTTTATGTAATCTTATAGTGCAGATTTTAATTAAGCTTGTAGTACAGATTTCTTAGAGCTTAAAATGTAGATTTCTTGAGAACAGATTTCTTTAGAGCTTGTAGTGCAGATTTCTTAAGAGCTCATGGTGCAGATTTTTTTAAAGTTTATAGTGTAGATTTTTGGTGGAACTTGTAGTGCAGATTTTTGGTGGACTTTATAGTACAGATTTTTGGTGGAACTTGTAGTGCAGATTTTTGGTGGAACTTATAGTGCAGTTTTTAAAGAAAAAGATTATAGTGCAGTTTGGTTAAGTATTATAGTGCAGAATTTATGTTTGCATAGTATGCAGAAATAGTGTAGCATAGAATGTAGAGTCTTGATTAGTATAGTATGTAGAATTTTGATTAGCATAGTATGCAGATTTTTGTTTATGCATTTCAAAGTTAGAATTTGTTTAAACATTTCAGTTTTTAAAGAAGTCTTCTTTTATTAGAGGTATTAACAAGTATAAGAAAGATAAAGAAAAGAAAGAAAAAGGCCAAGGCCTTAAGTAGATCCCAAAGTCAAGACTTTAGGGATTTTGGCACACAAGGTGCTCGTTAAAATGCCAAGGCATTTAAAGAAGAAGTAATTAAGATAATAAGAAATTTTACTTTGAAGAGGCTAGTACCCGACTTTCGAGGTTGTCGTTAAACAAATCCAGGTGTCCAATTCTGAGGTCTTGACCCTGGTAGACCGAGGTCTGCTCTTTTAGGATTGGTGACTCGCTACCCCAACCTATTAGGGAACGTGCATAAGATGGTACTAAGCCTGGGCCCAAGAGGAAAGTTGATTATTATTTTGAAGTATTATAAGTATAAGCTTTTGAACAAGTAAAATAAGTTTCACATAAGTATAAAAGTATTAAAGTATAAGTTTTAAACAAGTGAAATAAAGGAATAAGTTTTTAAACAAGTGAAATAAAAGAATAAGTTTTCAAGCAAGTGAAAAAAGTTTCAGAAAGTGTTTAGAATTCAGCAAGTTTTAGTTTCCCTTCTGCTAGCATGTTATTCTGATTAGCTTTACATATTTAGCATTCCAGTATGCATTATTCTTTTGCTATTAGATGAGCATGTGTAGTAGTTTTCTTAGAGTTTTTCAGTTCTTGGATTTCAGTATGTTTACATGCATATTCAAGTTTTGTGAGTTAGATAGCGCTTACTAAGCAATTTTGCTTATAGTTGCATTTCCTCTTACTGCAGATAAAGGAAAGGAAAAGTTATAGCAAAGGAAGGCGACAAGAAGGTGCGGATGGATGTGTGATGCCTGGACTATAGAAGCCTTGGGACCTAGCATAAGAATTTATTAAGATTGCTATTTATTAAGAATGTATTAGATGAGTCATTTAGTCTTCCGCTGCTAGTTAATTGTTTGTTTTGAGTTCTCCGAGAGTTTTAGGAATTACTATCAACATGTGAACAAGGATAGTTAAGTAAAGGTAGTAGTCCAGTAGCGCTCTGCCCTCACAGTTCAGTAGTGAGGAGGGTGGGGTGTTACACCTATCATGGAGGAGAAAGGCCTAGCATCAGCTTGATCGCAGCTCAGCCACAACCTAACCCCGTAGCTTAGCCGCAGCCTAACCTAGCAGGCCAGCCTTAACCTAACCTAGCACTAGGAGAGGAAGTAGAGATACACGATCTCGTGGTTGATCTTTTGGGCTGTCCCCGCCTCTAGCGCCGCGTACTTTAGACGATAGAGTTACTGAACTTGAGACTTCCATGATGAGTCTTCGACAGGAGGCCTCCAGTCTTCAATAGGACATTTCCAGTCTTCGAGAGATGGGGAGGACTTGTCATACTGAGTTGATGGACATGTTATGATCTTGGGGTTTAGATCCCTCTTCGTAGTCTTCTCAGTAGTTCATTTTCTGCTATGTTTTCCTAACTTGCTATTATTTGGCTTTCATTATGCTTAATATTTCATTTAAGTTAACATGTTCTTTTTGTGTTAAATATCGATAGTAGATTTAGGGGGAGGATCTTGTTGGTCCAATATCCCTAGGTCAAGGTTGACTTGGTTGACTATGCTTGAGTTGGCTCAAGCTTGAGTCTTGATATTTGGATTTCGATGTTTGACAATACATGAAGATTGCAGGTGCAATCGTCGAATTAGAGAGATTGCTGGTGCAATTCCCCTCTAGTCAGGGTTTGACCAGATTGATGTGAAGAAGAGTCAAGTAGGTCCAAGGATTGACCGGACACTTGACTAGGAAAGTCCTAACTAGAAGTTAGCCAGTTAAAAGTCCTGGTGAGTGAAGTCAGGCAGCTGTAAAATCCTGGTGAGGGAAGCTAGGTGAAAATCCTAGTGAGTGAAGCTAGGTGAAAGTCCCAATAAGTGAAGTCGGGCAGTGGAAAGTCCTGGTGAGTGAAGCCAGGCAGATGAAAGGTCCCGGTGAGTGAAGCCATGTACATGGAAATTCAGGTGGGTCAAGGTTGACCAGACACCTGGTGTGGGAAGTCCAAGTAGGTCAAAAGGATGACTGGATACTTAGCACGAGAAAATCCAGATGGGTCAAGGGTGACCGGACATCTGGTGGAAGTCCAAGTGGGTCATGGAGGATCAGATACTTGGCACGAGACAAAAAGTCCAAATGGGTCAAGGTTGACCGGACATTTGGCACGAGAGGAAAAGTCCAAGTGGATTAAAGGGATCGATCGAATACTTGGTGAAGGAGCCCTATAGGTCAAGGTTGACCGAATGCTAGGCATAATGTTCTAACAGGTCACGATTGACCGGATGTTGGAATTGGGGACCTTGGACTTGAGTGTAGGCAAGTCAAAGGTGGGTCAATTGATCAACTGATCGATTGAACCGAAGTCTAATCGATCAGTTGAATGATTGGATGTGTGCCGCGATAAGAGGATGGCCCAATCGATTGGTGGATCGATTGGGAGCTTAAATCACATGCACAGAACCTCTCCTAATTGATCAGTCGATCGATTGGGCACTTCCAATCGATCGGCCGATCGATTGGGAAGCTGGAAATCGCGACAGAGGTTGAATCGATCGGGCAATCGATTCAACCATTTCTAGCAGAGCACAGAGGCACTCTGAATTGATCAGTCAATTAATTCAAAGATTCCCCAATTGATTGGGAGTCATTCAATTGATTGGGATCCGACCGTTGCGCATGTTAAAGCTGTTGGCGAGCGTCTTCTCCAGCAGTTTTTCGCCCGATTCTTCTCTGATCTCCACAGTGTTTCTTCTCCATAGAGCTCAGTGACACACGCCAGTTCTTGAAGGTTCTTGGAGGCAAGTGCTGGTGCACATCCAAGTCAACAGTCATTCTACAACAAGAAGAAGAAGTTAGGGTTAGGGTTTTTTAGTGTAAATCTTGTAAGATTTTACTTGTATTTGCTTCCCTTTCTTTCTTCTTGTACTAAGAGTGTTGTAAGGCTTCTTCGCCTTCGGTAGTTACCGTAAAAAAGTATTTTTATAGTGGAGAGTGCTCGTGTGTGTGGATCCTTGGATTAGTCACCTCTTCTTGAGATGGATACCAAGTAAATCCTTGTGTTAGCGTTGTAATTTATATTCCTTGTAATCCGACGAAGAGCAACCTTGCTCTGATACCACTTGTTAGGATCGATGATCGCGGCTAGAGAGGGGGGGGTGTGAATAGCCGACCCCAAATCTTCGTTTCTTTCTACAAGTTGGGTTAGCGCAGCGGAAAATAAAACAAAGAAACAAAGACAAGAAGATCAAACCTCAATACGCAGCGATGTAACGAGGTTCGGAGATAAACTCCTACTCCTCGGCGTGTCCGTAAGGTGGACGAAGCCTATCAATCCGTCGGTGGATGAGTCCCCGGAAAACCGGCTAATAACAACTCCTTCTGGGTGGAGAAACCTCGCCACAATAACTTGCAACAACAAGATAGAAATACAGCAAGAACTACAAACAATATGAATGTAAAACACCTTGCTTGCCTTTGAGTGGTTTCCGTTGTCGAAGCAGCAACTTCACGGAAGAACAGCAGCAGCTGACCAGCCGGGGAAGCTCACACGAAGCTTCATGAATCAGAGAGCTTAGCAAAGCTCAAGTGCAGCAAGAAGCAGGGGCAAGAAGGAAGCAGTAACTAATTGGAACAGTAGCTCCTCAACCCCTTTTATAACCTGCGAAGAAGACACAGAAGAAACTAGTCGTTGCTACTGCGCAGCTGGGGCGTGGACGATCGGCTTCATCCCGATCGGTCCACGTCTGATCGGTCTTGGGGACCGATCGAGCTAAGCCTGGACCGATCAGGCTATGTCACGATCGGTCGAGGATCTGATCGGTCTGGACCGATCGCCTTCTCCTTCTTCTTCTTGTTTGCTCGATCGGTCTCGGGCCGATCGGATAATCCGAAGCATTACGTTTGATTCTTGATCGGTCACGGACCGATCAGCTCTGAGGCTACGAGCTATCGAGCCACCGAGCTCTGGGAGCTACGATGGCCCTCTCGACCTAGTCAGGAGCGAGGCCGAGCCCTCTCGACTTCGTCGGTCGGAGAATGAGCTGAGCTACCGAGCTCGAGCTCACGAGCCACCGAGCCACCAAGCTACCGAGCTACTGAGCTCTCCAGAGACCGAGCTACCGAGCCCTCTCCGACTCCATCTGGTCCGGAGAACGAGCTCACGAGGCCCTCTCGACCTAGTCAGGAGGCGGCTGCCTCTGAGCTCAGAGCTCTGAGCTGCAGACTCTGAGAGCCCTCTCGACTTCCCATACCAAGCTTCCATACTTGGACTTCTCCGTGCCAAGCTCCTGCTTGGACTTTTCCGTGTAAGTCTCCATACTTGGACTTTTCTCGTGCCAAGCTCCTCGCTTGGACTTTTCACCAGATGTCTGTCAACCTTGACCTATCTGGATTTCCCTGCTTCACTCACGGGACTTTCCTGGCTTCACTCACGGGACTTTCCAAGCTTCACTCACCGGACTTTCCATCTGCTGGCTTCACTCACCAGACTTTCACCGCTAGCTTCACTCACTAGGTCTTTCCCACTGTCTTCACCCCTTAGGTCTTTCACCTAGCTTCACTCACTAGGATTTTCACTGCTTTACTCACCAGTTTCAACTGTGATCCACTTCGCTTCAAGCTGCCTTTGACATCTAGACTTCATCAAGTATCCGGTTAACCTTGACCTACTTGACTCTTCTTCATCCAACCTGATCAGACCCTGATCAGTATCTCTCCGCATGGACAACTACACCTGCATTGCCCATGTCTACATGTCTTTCTATATTGTCAAACATCGAAACCATGACCAAGGTTTACGCTTGGTCAACTAGGTCAACCTTGACCTACTGGAAATTGTACCAACAATCTCCCCCTTTTTGATGTTTGACAATACCTTTAAGTTAGGCTAATCCAATAGCCTCAACTTTCCTCATGCCACTAGGTAATGAAACATAAGTTACAACCTTACATTCTCCTTCTAAGAAGGCCACCTCCTTCTTAGATAAAGAAGGCCTAACTTAAACTCTTCATTCTCCCCCTATTGGCACACATCAACAAACTCTCCCCCTGAAGAGTATGTTACCGTTGTTCACAACTTCATTCGTTGTGATCAACAAACTCTCCCACTAACTCCAATGTTCTTCCTTGAACATTCTCTAGACATTCTCCATTCTCCCCCTTTTTGACACACATCAAAAAGAATGAATCAAGGTCAAGAGTTTCTTCCTAATGAAAGTCCCATACCTTTCATTGAAACCCTTAATTTCCCCCTTGATACTAATGTCAATAGTCAATTTAGTGATAATCCCATATCACTCATGACAACTCCCCCTAAAGGTCAACTCCCCTTGACCAATAGGTAAAACTCCCCCTAAAGGTCAACTCCCCCTTGACCATTGCACCAACAATATCTTGGAGAGTTCCAACCCTTTAGAAATCCAAAACTCTAACTTCATTGCTGAAATTTCAGAAATTTCAGACAGCACAGTCGAAACTGGCACGCCCTGATCGGTCACCAGACCGATCAGGTCTTCCCTGGATCGGTCACAGTGACCAATCCAGCATCCCCTGGACCGATCAGGGAACCTCCTGATCGGTCACACATGTCGATTTCTGATTTCTGAATTTCTTCCTCCCGAAATTCAGAAACCCCTACAAAATTACAGAAAATTCTAAAAATTATAAAATTTTGAGGATACATTCCTCATACCATATACTATCATGAAAAAATAGTTTTCTATGAAAATAACTTCCATTTTCAAATCTTGATACAAAGTTTAAAAACTTTGAAATAGTTCAAAGTTAACTCATCTTTGTATCACCTTGTTCAATGATGAATGCTATAACTAGAAAAGCTTCATCAAGGTTTTTCAAATCAACTTTGAAATGATTTTAACCCATTTAATTTAGGACCACAATCTTAGGGCTAAATGTACATGACTTGTACACAAGCTTTCCTTATGATCCTCCAATTAGAATTAGGCTCATCTAGGTACAAGAACTATGCACCTTGATCCTAACTCATCATCCTAATATCTCACACACATCTAAGGTGTATCAAACACATCCAAGTCAATTTTGATGTGAGATATGGGTTTAGGTCATCTTAAGCTAAGTTCTCATGCATTTTCTAGACAACAATTTGATTTCCATATCAAATTGTGTTTTTGTCCTTAAATCAAATTAATTGATTATAAATGCAATAGATGATGACATGACATATAATGATATCATAAGTAAAAACATGTGCCAATGTCATGATGTCATGGCATAAAGTATGAAACTTAAATAAGACATGACATATAGCTAACCTAAGTATTATCATGACATTTCAAATGATAATAAATTAAATATGATGTCATGTCATGGCATATAACAAACAATACATGGGAAATAATATATAAAGGTATAGAAAATACCTAATTCTAGCCTTAGTTGCCATTTTTGATAATTTTGATCATTTTGCCATAACTTCCATATTCCTAAGTGTAATAGACCTAAAATCATGTACTAAAGATTTTTAGATCACTATGTGCCAATTAGATTGACCCTAGAGAATTCCTCGAATATGGTTGGCACATGCTAATCACCTTAGGAATAATTTTCCATTTCATTTTCAAGGCTTGATTACACCTTGAAAATTCCTAAAGTGCCACCTTTTGCCATGATTAGGTTAACTACCTATTCAAGTAAGGTTGGCACACCCTAAACCATCTAGCGTGATGGAATCACGCTCTTAGGAACCCAATACCTATTTGAGCTCATTGGGTTCACTAAATATTCACTAGGGATGACTTCCCTAGCAACCCTTCTAATGACCCTCCTAGGCTTTGAAGCCTTGGTCATTTGGGACTCATCAAGATCAACTCTAGGGGTGACTCCCCTTGTGACCTTGGTGATGGTCTTCCTAGCCCTAGATTTTGTTCCATAATCGAATGGAACATTGTGATAAGTGGGCTTGACCACTTGGGACTTAGGTTTGTGACCCAAACCTTTCTTGTCCTTGGACATTGGTTTTTGACCCTTAAACCCTAGAGATGACTTCTCTAAGTTCTTAAGAGCCTTTTCCAAAGTATCAAGTCTTGACCTCAAGACTTGATTCTCCTTCTCTAATACCTCAATTTTTAATTTTTCATTTTTCTTTGAGGTATTCCTAGGCATGTGTCTAGTTGATTTGGGATTTCTACCTAGGTTCTCCTTAGCCTTAGATGAGTTAGTCCTAGGGTTGGCTTTTCTAGTGTTATCCTTATCTAGGCTCACATGTTTGGCACCTAAGCATGTGTATTGATTTCTAATGTTATCATGCTTACCATTATTAACAATAGCAATAAGGCTACTAGCATGTGTTCTATTTGAATTGCAAAAATGAGCCTTAGAGATTACCTTAGGGTTTGCCTTAGCTCCCCCTATCGATGTGCTCGTCTTCTTGTCCCTGTGAGGTTGCCTCCCCCTCGGACATTGGCTCCTATAATGTCCCCTTCGCTTGCATTGGAAGCACACCACGTGCTCCTTGCTCTTGCGTTTCGGGACTCCGGCTTCCTTGACCTTTGGTGCCGGTGGAGTCTTCCTAATCCTCTTTGGACATTTACTCTTGTAATGTCCATATTCCCTACACTCAAAGCACATTATATATAATTTACTTGAAAGCAAATTGCTTGAGTTACCTAGGGTTGAGGATGGTTGTATGCTTTCTTCTTCATCCCTTCCGGAAGTAGAGACTTCTTCTTCTTGCTCCAATCTTTAAGAAGAACTCTCCTCCTCTTCTTCCTTAGATGTTGAGTAGCCCTCAACTTCTAATTCCTTTCCTCCCTGATGTGAGCTACTTGGCTCACTTGACTCCTCTTCATGACTTGAAGTGGAGCTCTCCTCATGGATCTTAGCCAAGTTGTTCCATAATTCCTTGGCATCGTTGTATCCACCTATCTTACGCAAGACATCACTAGGTAATGAAAATTCAAAGATTTCGTTACCTCGTCGTTGATTGAGGATTGGTGGATTTGTTCTTTCGTCCACTTCTTTTTCTTGAGAAGTTCTCCCTTTCTATCCACCGGAGGAATAAAACCTACTTGTACACAATTCCAATTTGCTAGGTTAGTCATAAGAAAATACTTCATTCTTACCTTCCAATCCGCGAAGTCGTAGCACTCGTAGAAGGGTGGAATCGTGATGTCTTCTCCGAGTCGATCCATTCTCTAGCTTGTGCTCCCCCGGGTGTTAATCCGACGAAGAGCAACCTTGCTCTGATACCACTTGTTAGGATCGATGATCGCGGCTAGAGAGGGGGGGGGGTGAATAGCCGACCCCAAATCTTCGTTTCTTTCTACAAGTCGAGTTAGCGCAGCGGAAAATAAAACAAAGAAACAAAGACAAGAAGATCAAACCTCAATACGCAGCGATGTAACGAGGTTCGGAGATAAACTCCTACTCCTCGGCGTGTCCGTAAGGTGGACGAAGCCTATCAATCCGTCGATGGATGAGTCCCCAGAAAACTGGCTAATAACAACTCCTTCTGGGTGGAGAAACCTCGCCACAATAACTTGCAACAACAAGATAGAAATACAGCAAGAACTACAAACAATATGAATGTAAAACACCTTGCTTGCCTTTGACTGGTTTCCGTTGTCGAAGCAGCAACTTCACGGAAGAACAGCAGCAGCTGACCAGCCGGGGAAGCTCACACGAAGCTTCACGAATCAGAGAGCTCAGCAAAGCTCAAGTGCAGCAAGAAGCAGGGGCAAGAAGGAAGCAGTAACTAGTTGGAACAGTAGCTCCTCAACCCCTTTTATAACCTGCGAAGAAGACACAGAAGAAACTAGCCGTTGCTACGCAACGGCTAGGACGTGGACCGATCATCGATCCACACTCAATCTGATCGGTCTTGGGGACCGATCGGGCTAAGCCTGGACCGATCAGGCTATGTCCTGATCGGTCCAGGAGGAGTCTGATCGGTCCTGGACCGATCAGCCATTCTCCTTCTTCTTCTTGTTGATTTCGATCGGTCTCGGACCGATCGATAATCCGAAGCGATGTTTGATTCCGATGGGTCACGGACCGATCAGAACTCTGCGAGCCACCGAGCTACCGAGGAGGGCTACCGAGCTCGGGGCTACCGAGCTGCACGAGCTCAGAGCTCAGAGGAGCTCTTGAGCTACTACGAGCTCTCCTCTCGAGCCTAGTCCGGAGAACAATGCAGAGCCCTCTCGACTTGTTCGGTCCGGAGAATGAGCTCTACGAGGCTCCGAGGCTACGAGCTACACCGAGCTACCGAGCTACAGAGCTACCGAGACCGAGCTACCAAGCTACCAAGCCCTCTCCGACTCCATCCGGTCCGAGAGCGAGGGGCCCTCTCGGCCTGTCAGGAGGCGACTCTGAGCCGAGCTCGAGTGCCACGAGCTACCGAGCTACCGGGCTACCGAGCCCTCTCTGACTTCCCATGCCAAGCTTCCATACTTGGACTTCTCCCGTGAAAAGCTCCCTGCTTGGACTGTTCCGTGCCAAGTCTTTATACTTGGACTTTTCTCGTATCAAGCTCCCTGCTTGGACTTTTCACCAGATGTCTGGTCAACCTTGACCTATCTGGATTTCCCTTGCCTGGCTTCACTCACCAGGACTTTCCAACTGCCTGGCTTCACTCACCAGGACTTTCCATCTGCCTGGCTTCACTCACCAGGACTTCCAAACTGCCTAGCTTCACTCACTAGGATTTTCACCTGGCTTTACTCACCAGGATTTCCCGACTGCCTGGCTTCACTCACCAGGACTTTCCGAACTGCCTAACATCCCAGTTAGGACTTCCCAGTCAAGTATCCGGTCAACCTTGACCTACTTGACTCTTCTTCATCCAACCTGATCAGACCCTGATCAGTATCTCTCCGCATGGACAACTGCACCTGCATTGTCCATGTCTACATGTCTTTCTATATTGTCAAACATCAAAACCATGACCAAGGTTTACGCTTGGTCAACTAGGTCAACCTTGACCTACTGGAAATTGCACCAACAATCATCACCAATAAGCAAGCAATGAGCACGCGACGATCTATTCACCCCCCCTCTAGCACATTTCCATCCTAACAAGTGGTATTAGAGCGAGGTCTCTCTTCACCGTAATCATCGTCGGAAGGGGCAACAAGGCTAGAGGGTGAAGAAGTTGAAGCAATTTCATCAAGTCGAAGACTTCATAAAAAGCTCATCTTCAAGATGGAATTCCGAGATGGACTCAGATTCGACACAAGGGTGCCTCCACCATTCATATCTACAAGCTTTGATTCTTGGAAATCAAGAATCAAAACTTTCTTAATGATGGAGATAGAGCAATGATTTGCTCTAATGGAAGGCTTTGAAGCTCCAACAAATTCAAAGGGGAAAATTCTCAAGAGGAGAAAGTGGAGCTAAGAGAAAATCCAAAGATGTGAGGCCAATGATAAAGTGACCAAGTTATTGGTCAATCTATTGTCGAGCAACATCTTGGGGCAAATTGGAGAATTCAAGGATGCCAAGGAGCTTTGGGAAAAATTGGCCAAGCTTCATGAAGAACCCTCCACTGCATCAAACCAAGAGAAATCTAAAGAGGGCAACTCATTGGAGCACGACCAAAAGGAGGAGGGCTCAGAAGTTGAGAGATGCTCAACATCTGAAGAAGAAGTCCAAGAAGCTTCATCTTCAATAGAATGCAACGAAAAGGGCAAAGAGCGAGCATACTCTTTGTTCCATGTACAAGATGAAGATGAAGAAGCCTTCACCTCTAGGATTGAGGGGGAGCGACCTTCTTTGACACCGGATCAAGAAGAAGGAGAAGCTTCTACATTCAAGTCAAGTGGAGAAGAAGATGATGCAACCTCCAAAAGTCATGAAAAATCAAATGGAAGATCGAGTGTCATCCCTACATATGAAGGTATAAATGTTTCAATTAAAAATAAAAATCATATTATATGTTTTGAGTGTAGGGAACATGAGCACTACAATAGCAAGTGCCCTAAATTGGTCAAGAACAAGGGCCAAGTAGCACCAAAGGGCAAGGAAAAGCCCAAGGAGACCGCTCCCACAACAAAGAAGAGCAAGGAGCACATTGTGTACTTCTTGTGACACCAAAAAGGACATTATTAGAGTCAATTTCCTAAGGGGAGGAAAGTGGTCAAAGTCAAGGGAGGAAGCTCAAGTCAAGGGGGAGCTTCCAAGATAAAACCCAATGTATCATTTATTGAGTCTACCCCTTTAAATTATGATAAAAAGCATGCTAATTCTAGTTTATATCATTTTAATGCTATTTACCATAAAAATAGGAGGCATGATAATATTAATAAAAATCATGTGGCTTTTCATACTAAGACTACCACATCTAGGGTTAGGAAGGTAGATAAAAACCTAGGCAAGAACACTAAGGACCGTAGTTATAAGCCTAGAAATAAAAATGCTCAAGGACAAAAAGAAAAATCCAAATCTATGAATTTATGGAAAGAAAATCAAGTCTTGAAGTCAAGGCTTGATCAAATGGAAAAGACCCTAAAAAGGATGGAAAACATCCTAAAAGGACAAAATGAGCATAACCTAGGTTTAGGAGCACAAAGGTCATCCAATGACCATAGAGGTTTGGGATACAAACCCAAGGCTAAGAAGGATGTAATATCTTATCATAGGATTTCATATAGCTATGGAATCAACCCTAGGTCTATAGGTCAAATCAAAGATACAAGGGAAGCTATCCCTAGGAGTATCTTTGCAACAAAAAATGTGACTAAGACTTCTAAGAAGTCTAAGAAATTCACCAAGAAGGTCACAAGGGAAGCAATCCCTTGAATTGACCTAAAGAAGGTGACCAAGTCTTCTAAGAAGCCTAACGAGGTCATTAGGAAGGTATCTAAGGAAGTCATCCCTAGTGAATACCTAGAACATCCAAGGAGAACCAATAGGTTTTGGTTCCTAGGAGCATTTTCTCTACCCCTTAAATGGGTTAGAGAGTGTCAACTCAAATTGAAAGGGTAGTTAACACAATCTTGATGAAGTTGACACTCGGAGAGTATTTTCAAGGTTAATGTTAAATCTTGAAAATGAAGTGGATTATTGTCTACTCATTGTAAGAGTAAAATGTGCCACAATTTGAGAAATTTGATGTAATTCAAATTGGCACAACAAATCAAGAGTAAAAGAAATGCCAAGTTGGGATCTTGGTATTTTCTTAAGAAGTTAAAGGCAAATTTAAGCCTTAATTTAATTTATTTACTCTTTGTAAGAGTAAGATGTGACATTACTCAAGAAACTTGATTTAATTTATATTGGCACAAATTAATCAAGTGCAAAAGAAATGCTAAGTTGGGTTTTTAGCATTTTCTTAGAAGATATGGGCAAGTCTAGGATTACTTTTAGGCTTAGCTAAGGATTTAAGGACACTTAAATAGATAATCTAGGTATATTTTATTTATGCTAATTGTCATTCATTGTTTGCCCATCATATGTCATGACATCATGTTCAACATTCATGATTTATTATGAAAAATACAAAAATACCATGTCATGCCATACATACATCATGTAGTTATAGCAAATTTTCTTTTGAAAATTATTATTTTTGATGTACCATAACTCATCATGCATTATTTTTAATTCCTTGCAATTAAAGACAAATGACATTTACTAACAAGTGACATCCTAGGTGGATGGTCAAAATTTCTAAAAATACCTAGATAGATATGCATGATCCCTAGTTTACGGTAAAACCAAACTTTAGATCTCACAAACACTATAAGGTGACTTGTATGTATTTTAGTACACATTAAATACAAATGAGATGTTAGGGTGATGAACAAGACTCAAAATGTTGATTTAGTGCATCTTTTTGAGTTTTAGGTTCATCAAAACACTTAGCTATGTGCTTTCCAATTATTGGGAAAGCTAATGTACACGTCATGTGCATTGAGCCCAAAGAATATGGTTGAAAATTGGTTTTGAAAATACTTTTAGAATGCTTTTGGAAAATCTTGGTGAAGGCTATCTTTTGATAGTAATCATCATTGATTAGTTAGACACAAAATTGGAAGAAACATTGAAGTTTTTACAAGTTTCTAATTTTGTGTCAATTTTTGAAAATACAAAGTATTTTCATAGAAAACTATTTTTTCATGATAATATATACCCTAAATAATATCTACAACAATTTTAATGATTTTTAGAATTTTATAGAATTTTTTGGGAGTTTCTGAATTTTGGATGAAATTCATTTTCAAGAAATCAGAGCTCCAAGCGATCAACTGATTGATTGGAGTGCACCAATCGATCAGCCGATCGATTGGGAGGTATTTCCCGTGAGCAGTAGCTCATGGAATTGATCATACGATTGATCCTGTCTCCCTTGGATCGATCGGCCAATCGATTCAAAGAGAGGTTCTGCGAACATAACCTCTCTGAATCAATCAATAGATCGATTGAAGTAATTTCAATCGATTAAGACCCAACCCAATCGATTGGGAATGTTGATTTTGGCTGGGAAAACCTTATTTCAGCATTTTAAATAATTTTTAGTCTAGATAACCATTCCTAACCCCTTGAAATACCTTTGTATATATTTAGGGAGAGATTTTATGATGAAAACAAGATGGATTGGTTAAGGGAGACTAAGTAGATGTTTAGGTAGAGGTTTAGTTTCAATATTGAAGTTTTGATCCTCAAAACATCTAAATTTAGGCTTCCTAAAGATTTAGGGATTCCAAGTGATTGTTGGTACAATGACAGAAGTTCCGAGCATGTCTTTAGGGAGAATCACTCGCTAAGGACATGGAAATTATTTTCTGAAACCTTTGAAGGTGGTTAAACCTTCGTTTAAGAAAAATGCTCAAGGTTGAGCGTTGAAAAACAATGAAGAGTGAATATCTTCATTGTGGAGTTATGGATGCTCTAGGATGAGCATCATAACATGAAGTAATGCTCAAGGGTGAACATTTGATACAGTGAAGGGTATGAGACCTTCATTGTTAAAATGATGAATGCTTAAGGATAAGCATTAATGCTCAAGGTTGAGCATTTGAAGATAATGAAGGGTATGAGACCTTCATTGTGGTATTGTGAACAACGAGTGAAGTTGTAAACAACGGTGAGTAACTCTTCAGGGGGAGAGTTTCCTTTTAATGTGTGCCAATAGGGGAAGAATGTAGGGTTTAAGTTAGGCCTTCATTACCTAAAAAGGGAGTTTACCCTCTAGGAAAGGGGAAAATGAAGGAACCCCTCATTCATACTTTGGCATGAAAGGAAGTTGAGGCTATGGGATTAGCCTAACTTAAAGGTATGGTCAAACATCAAAAAGGGGGAGATTGTTGGTGCAATATCCCTAGGTCAAGGTTGACCTAGTTGACTAAGCTTAAGTTGGCTCAAGCTTGAGTCTTGATGTTTGGATTTAGATGTTTGACAATACTTGGAGATTGTAGGTGTAATCGTCCGATTGGGGAGATTATAGGTGCAATCGTTCGATTGGGAAGATTGCTAGTGCAATTCTCCTCTGGTCAGGGTTTAACCAGATTGATATGAAGAAGAGTCAAGTAGGTCAAAGAATTGACTAGATACTTGATGTTACGAATCGCAAGTGCATGGATTCGTCTTCAGTAATAAAGATTATCGATCCCACAAGAACTGATTATAAGAACTAGCGATGACTCACTTAGGATTAGCTAAACTACCGATGGTTGTAAGTTATCTAAAGAAAAGAGATTTGGAAAGAGAAAACGAGAACTAGCAAAGAAGAAGTAATTGACTTGGTTTATGAAGAGTTCTAGGAGTTCGATTTTATTGTGGTGGTATTGATGTATCACATTCTATCCTTTACTCATTGTCCTTCAGCATGTATTCATCAGAAGCTAAAGCAACTATCCTTAAGTGCCAAATAGAGAAGATCCTTATGAAATCCTATTACGGTTAACCCCTGTCACTAGGGCACCTCGGTAGATCACAAGAATGCAACTCTAATTGGTATCCTTAAGGATAGTAATAAGGAGCTTAGTTTGGTCTCTTACTTCCTTATGTAGAAGTTGTCTCACCTTTCAAGGAATTACCCTAGATGTCCGTGAACGGGTTACCCCTGTCACTAGGGCCCCTTGGGAGTACGATCTAAGATACTCTCTCTACGAGGTTAGCAATTCCTAGACAATCAATTAATACGCAACATGCATGCATAATAGTTGAAACAAAGCAAGTGAAATCATCCAATGAATAGAGGCAAACGAATTGCAAGTGCACGGATTCGTCGTCAGTAATAAAGATTATCGATCCCATGAGGACTGGTTATAAGCACTAGCGATGGCTCACTTAGGATTAGCTAAACTACCGATGGTTGTAAGTTATCTAAAGAAAAGAGATTTGGTAAGTGGAAACGAGAACTAGCAAAGAAAAAGTAATTGACTTAGTTTATGAAGAGTTCTAGGAGTTCGGTTTCATTGTGGTGGTATTGATGTATCACATTCTATCCTTTACTCATTGTCCTTCAGCATACATTCACCCGAAGCTAAAGCAACTATCCTTAAGTGTCAAATAGAGAAGATCCTTATGAAATCCTGTTACGGTTAACCCCTGTCACTAGGGTGCCTCGGTAGATCACAAGAACGTAACTCTAATTGGTATCCTTAAGGATAGTAATAAGGAGCTTAGTTTGGTCTCTTACTTCCTTGTGGAGAAGTTGCCTCTCCTTTCAAGGAAGTACCCTAGATGTCTGTAGACGGGTTACCCCTGTGACTAGGGCCCCTCGGGAGTATGATCTAAGATACTCTCTCTACGAGGTTAGCAATTCCTACACAATCAATTAATACGCAACAGACATGCATAATAGTTGAAATAAAGCAAGCGAAATCATCCAGTGAATAGAGGGATAAATGTGAGTCTTACATCAAAACCAATCCACAACTACTCCCTCACCCTAGAATAAGGAATCTACTCCATAGACATCGGAGAAAAACCCGAAGACATAATGTAATTTAACATATAATTCTCAAAACCCGGAGAGAGAAAGAGAAAGGATGCTTATCCAATGACGACGAGTGATCTTCGGATCCAATCCTTTACTTTTGGAGTCGATGTGGTGATGATGGATTGCTGGACGGATGTCCTTGACGATGTGGAACGTCACCAAGGCGCTTCCCTCCCGACCTCCCCTCCCGGCCTCCCCGAGGAAAAAGGGTTCAAACCCTTTTATAGCCTAGGGCACAACCTCGACGGCACGAGTGTGCAGATGTGGTACGGTCGTACCCTCTCTTGTCTCTGGCCGCTCTGCACGACCGTGCCAATTGGCACGACCGTGTAGATCTGGGACTCGACTTCTAGGACACGGCCGTGCAGAATTGCACGTCCGTGCACTGCTTGGCTGCGGTCGTGGGGGGCACGGCCATGCAGGATTGCACGACCATGCAAAGATCTATCTCTGGTTGGCCACACGGTCGTGCAAGATTTGCACGGCCATGCACTTCTCTTCTATTGTTTGGCCGCACGGCAATACGAGGTTTCACGGCCGTGTTCTCTGGCTCGTTCCGATGCATCGACAATCGATGTTTTTGCTCCGAAAGTTATCCCTGTCAACACAAAACCATACAAAGAGAAGATATCCGAACAAAAGAGTATATATGATGAGTATATGATAAAAGAGACGATCATGCAAAGAATATATACGTATAAAGCAAGTGAATGTGTGTTAAAACATGCATAAACGATGATAATATTTACGCGCATCACACCCCCAGACTTGAACCTTTGGATGTCCTCAGGCAAAATGCTGCAGACTATGTTCATGAGCACCTAGTAGTGCTTCATAATCCCTGGTGCATTTCCCTAACTCTATCAACTAGTTTCATTGATAAGCACGATTGTGGAGTTACCTAAGTATGGCCTAAGCATAAGTTCTTTGTGCTCGGTGTAATAAGTAGCTCAAACTCTTCAAGTTTCAATTCTCTGTCTTAGTTAAGTCATCATACAATTGAATTCTTATTGTTCTCAGTGATAGGCACTTACCTGCCACACACTTGGTTCATTTTCCTTAAATTACACAAGGTCTCAAAGGATACTACTCAGAATCAAGAGAAACATAACATTCATTGTTGGATCAAGAAGCGCTAGAGGGGGGTGAATAGTACTCATGGCTTTCACACGTTTCGTATACGGAAATTCGAGTAATAGCAGCGAAAATAAAAAACAAACACACAAGAAGACCAAGATTTACTTGGTTCGGAGCCTAGGGCGACTCCTACTCCAAGGCCCACGCTTGTTGAGTGTTTACTTTGGTAAACAACTATAATCGCGTAATCTTTACAATTTAGGAATACAAGTACTGAATAAAAAATTATAATACCGACAATATAAAGGATGAGAAACTTTAGATGTCAGTTATCAGAGCAGCAGAGCGTTGTTTAAGTGTTTGGAATAGCATATAAGTGCACAGAATGTTCTGTTCGAGATTGATGTCGAAGTTGCTTCCCGAGGCTTCTTTTTATAGGCTCCGCAAGATCGATCCAGATCCTCAAGGCTCGGGATTAAGTTTGACCCGAGGCGGATTAGTCGACCGATCCCCACGTTCGTGTTAGAGTGTATAGTAAAAGCCTAGCTTTTTGTAAACATTTACTTTTGAAATAAAAGAATCACATTGGTCAAATGTCTACATTTATATGCTAAGTGTAGTTGTTCAATTAATTTATATTGTAGATAACATGGTGTGTGGTGTCATACACAGAAGATCATGTTATCAGTTCTTTATAAATTATAAACAGTTGCTCACGACTAAGATGGATAGGAACAAACCATTGGAATATTCGTAGTGTAATTTGGTATTAGTTTATCTTAACTATAAAATTACGGTAGTACACTATGAGTGTATTGAGCTGGACCATTTAAGGTAAGTTCTTTTTATACTGACTAAATAAAAGAACAAGACCTTTGTTATTATGGAAGTATGTGCTCTTAATCATGATATAATAACAAGCACATATACTTAATATTCATTTCTTTGATTTATCAAAGGGTGCGATTTAGTTCGATAAATCAATAGGCCCGATAAGTTGGGAAATTGTATTATTTATATGGTGTGTTGTTGATTATAGAATGAAACTGTGTCCTAGTAATCTAGGTTGAGAATGACCCCAAGAGGAGCTCATAAGGATTGTCATGTTAAACTCTGCAGGTGGACTTAGTCCGACACGACAATAAGGTTGAGTGGTACTACTCTTGGACTAAGATATTAATTAAAGTGAGTTGTCAATAACTCATTTAATTAGTGGACATTCAATATCTTAAACACAGGGAGATTAACACACTCATAATAAGAAGGAGCCCAAAATAAAATTTGGGATTGGTGCGGTAGTTCAATAATAATTTTTTAGTGGTATGAATTATTATTGATGAAATTAAGTTGGGTGTTCGGGGCGAACATGGGAAGCTTAATTTCATCAGAAGACCAAAACCAATTCCTCCTCTCGGTCCCTATCGTAGCCTCTTATTTATAAAGTGATATACCCACCTATACCCACCTTCCTACCCAACCTTAGGTGGCCGACCAAGCAAGCTTGGAGTCCAAGCTTGGGCCGGCCATGCCATAGGTTGAGCCAAGAATAGGTGGCTGACCCTAGCTTGGAGCCCAAGCTTGGTGTGGCCGGCCATGTAAAGAATAAAAGAGATTTTATTTAAAATCTTTCCATATGTGGATACCATGGTTTTAAAAGAGAGTTTAAAATTTAAATCTTTCCTTTTATAGCTTTCTACAAAAGATTAAGAGAAAGGTTTGATATTTTTCCTTATTTGTAGTTAAAAGGAAGATTTTAATTTTTAATAAAACTTTCCTTTTATGTAACCATCTTCATGATTTAAAAGAGAGTTTTAAAATTAAATCTTTCCTATTATAGTTTCTACAAAATATTAAGAAAAAATTTGATATCTTTCCTTATTTGTAGATTGAGAGGAAGGTTTTAATTTTAAAGATAACTTTCCTTTTTGAAAATCATCCACATGTTTTATAGAGAGATTTTAATTTATAAAATTTCCTTTTATAACTAACCATGAAGAGAAAAATTATTAGAGAAATTTTTATTTTAAAAATTTCCGGAAACAAATAAGGAAGTTTTAATTTTGTGTTTAAAACTTACCTTATTTAGAGCACATGAGGTGGACGGCCATATAGAAGGTTAAAAGGAATTTTTAATTAAATTTCCCTTATTAACCAATGGCAAGGAGAATAAGGAAATTTTAATTATAATTAAATTTCCTTATATGCTAAGACCAAGGAATATAAAAGAGAGGGTAGAGGTGCCTCACCTCACACAACATATCATCTAGTATTCCCTCTTCTCTTCCTTGGTGTGGCCGGCCCTATTCTTCTCCTTTTCTCTTCTTCTTTAGTGGCCGGTGCTTCTCTCTTGGAGTTCTTGTGGTGGCCGGTTCATGCTAGGAGAAGAAGGAGAGAAAGGAGGCTTTGCTCTTGCATCCCTTGGAGCTTGAAGGTTGGTGGCCGAAACTTGCAAGAAGGAATGAGTCTTGGTGGTTCTCATCTCGATAGATCATTGCCCACACAATGTCTGAGATAAGTAGAGGAATATGATAGAAGATCAAGAGGTTGTTGCTTACAAAGAAAGGTATAACTAGTAATTATATTCCGCATCATACTAGTTTTCTTTGTATAGATTTTGAAATACTAAACACAAGAGGCATATGATTCTAGGTTTCGAATTTGTGTTTCTTTATTTTTTGATCTTGTGATTTGATTGTTCTTTTGGGTTAAGCCTAGAGTTACTATAAGGAAATTAAATATTAAATTTCATTGAAAGGCTTTGTCTAGGAAGTGGTGGTTGCTCCCATATCCAAGAAAGGCTAGTGCCTCGCCATGTTTAACCTGGAAGCCGATCTCTGAAATTAATATTTAATTGAATTTGTAACATGGGTAGGTTTGGATAAATAATGTTAAGTTCCGTTTGCGATCCAAGTCTAAACCTCTAAGAACAGATAAGTTAAATTTGGAATCAATAATGTTAAGTTCCGTTTGCGATTACTAATTTAATTTCTAAAGAATACAATAGGTTGTTAGTAAATGTTCAGGACTTGTACAAAATTTTTGTATAGGGGAACTAGTATGATATTCCGCATAGCAACCAATAGTTCAGTCGATAGATCAGATGATCTCCTCCTCATCCAATACGTCTGATCCGCTCGCTTCGCTTCGATCTGGTCAACTTCTATCTCTAGTTCGGTCGACTGATCCAGCCGTTCGGTCGATCGATCAGCTCCTCAGACCTAATCAATCCAGCGTGTTCCAGTCGTAGCTTATCCTTGGTTCGGTCGACCGATCCCCTAGTTGAACCCGGTCTGTTCGCTGAAACTCTGATCTGCTGGTTGTGGGTTCGGTCAACTGATCCCAGCATTCAGTCGACCGATCCCGGTCAGTTCAACCCCTGCACAAAACTGTTAGTCTCCTGCAAAATAGAGTTAGAACAGAATAGATATATATATAAGGAAAATAAGTTTGATAGTTTTCAGACTTTCCGGTTCTGACTTCGAATTTTCGACCAGAAATCCTAGCTCAAACCGACGTCTACTGTTCCCTCTATGAGGGGTGCGTCCTCACCTACTCCACTCAGGAGAGCATACCTGATGTCAGTCCGATCCTCCAGACCGACTGGACTTTTCGCCTAGTGTTACCACCCCCTAGGACCTAGAGTTACCACCCCCTAAGACCTAGGGTTACCACCCCCTAGGACCTAAGGTTACCCCCCCCCCTTAGGGTTTTCCTTCACCTAGGGTTACCACCCCTTAGGACCTAAGGTTACCACCCCTTAGGATTTTCTACCTGTCTAACCGCAGTTAGGACTTTCCTGCAAACTCATTCAGCGTATCAAATAACAAATAACCTTAACTTTGAATCCCTTTGCCATTATCAAAACTAGGGTTCGATCGTCGGATGCTTCCTGCACCAACAATCTCCCCCTTTTTGATTATGACAACTGAAATTCAAAGTTAAGTAAAGAGATATAATAAAGAAATAAGCGTAAATTTGATAAGCATAAATTTATCAAAAGCTCCCCCTTAATAAAAGCTCCCCTGAATTTAAATTTTCAAATTTTCTTTGTATTTGAATTTTTCCTACTCTCCCCCTTTGACATATATCAAAATAAGCAAAAATGATAAAGTGATAAATGACCTTAGTCAGGTTTGAGAAAGCTTATCTTTTTAGAAATAATTGTTATCTTTACAAAACAAAAAATTGATTTTAAATAAGCACTTTAAGGGAAATGAAAAATCAAGGATTTTTAATAGATGGTTAACCATACTTTGATAAATACTTTTCTTTTTAGAGTTGATTTTCTTGTAAAACTTTTAGCTAAGTAAAAAAAAGTATTTATCATAAATATTGAAAGCTTTTACCTAGTTACATTTGAAAGCGTTTTGATAAATTACTTAGTTCTATTTGAAAAGCTTGAAACACTTCCTAGTTAAACTTTAAAAAACTTTTTTAAAGATACTTAGTGAAATTTAAAAAGATTTGAAAAATACTTAGCATAAAAACTTTTTCTTTTAGAAATAGCTGAAAAATTTTAGCTAAGAGATAGTTATTTCAACTTGAAAGATGACTTAGTTAATTTCGAAGAATTTTAGAAAAATACATAATTGGATTTGAAAATCCTAAAAAAAACATAATTAAAGTTGAGAAACTTTTGAAAAAAAAACTTAACTAAATTTTGATAAGCCTTTGAAAAATACTTAAAATGATTTTGAAAAGTACTTAATTTGAAAAACTTGTAAAATTTTAACTAAGGCCATTTTTACCCAAATTCCTAACGTCCAAGCATGAGTAACAAAAAGATGAAATTACTTAATTTCCTTGGCCAAATGTCTAATCATTTGCTACTAGCTGTTTACCTAGAGGGTAACACCTTTCACTTGATTAGTCAAGTTAAGTTAGTGATCCAATTAGTTTTAACTAAAATAGGAAAACTTAACTTGATTACTGTTATTTGGTATTTAACACCCAGACTTATGTCGATGCACAGACATAAGCATACTGAAGTCCAGGCAGTACCCTATACATTTCACACCATTCTAAGTGTTTTCAAACACAGGCAAGTTATCCCTAGGGTGCTTGTGAGATGCTCTGGCTAAAACTAGGGGTACATGATTTCTATGGGGGTAAATTCCTAGGCTAAACCAAGTTTTTGAAAGTCTAACAAAACTTGAAATTTTAAAAAATATTTTTCCTAGAATTTTTAAAGTTAATTTTTAAAACAAACTAATTTAAAAACATATTAAGCAAGAATAAGTTCTATTCTACTAAGCACATTCCTATTTGTCTTCTAAGTGCATTGAACTCGAGTTCAGGTAAGGGCTTTGTGAATATGTCAACCAGGTTTGATTTGGACTCAGCATAGTTAAGTAGAATATCACCCTTAGCTATGTGATCCCCTACAAAATGGTGCTTTACCTCTATATGTTTAGTTCTTGAGTGATGAATTGGGTTCTTGGTTAGATTAATTGAGCTTATATTATCAATTGAAAATTTTGTTTTCTAATATTCTAGTTGATAATCTTTAAGGGTATACATCATCCATAACAATTGAGATGCACATTCACTTAGGGCTATATATTCAGCTTCAGTGGTAGATAAAGCAACACAGTGTTGCTTTCTACTGGACCAACTTACTAGGCACTGACCTAGAAATTGACAGCTACCACTTGTGCTTTTTCTATCTAGCTTGCACCCAGCATAGTCTGAGTCAGAGTAGTTGGTTAGGTCAAGGGTGCAAGATCTAGGGTGTCATAATCCTACATTTAGCGTTCCCTTAATATACCTAAGTATTCTTTTGACAAAGGTTAAGTGAGACTCTTTTGCATAAGATTGGTATCTTGCACACATACCTACTGCGAAAAGAATGTCTGGTCAGCTCGCAGTTAGGTACAGTAGACTCCCTATCACACTTCGATAGTATTTCAAGTCTACTGGTTTACCTTCTAAGTCTAAGTCAATTTGACTATTAGTAGCCATTGGTGTATTAAATTTTTTTGAGTTTTCCATTCCAAATTTTCTAACTAATTCCTTAACATATTTAGTTTGATAAATGTAAATTCCATCTTTGGTTTGTTTAATTTGTAAATCTAAGAAAAAGTTAAGTTCACCAACCAGACTCATTTCAAATTCATTTTCCATTAATTTGGTAAATTCTTTTAAAAATTTGGAGTTTGTTGATCCAAAAATTATATCATCTACGTAAATTTGGGCTATACAAATATCTTTTTTAAGATTTTTACAAAAAGGGTTGGATCTATTTGACCTTGTTTGAACCCTTTTGATATTAGATAATTGGATAAACGTTCATCCCAAGCCCTAGGTGCTTGTTTTAGTCCATATAGGGCCTTTTTTAGTCTAAAGACATGATTTGGATGTTCTAAGTCCTCAAATCTTGGGGGTTGACCTACATATACCTCTTCTTTAATAAATCTATTTAAAAATATAGATTTTACATCCATTTGGTATAGCTTAAATCCCTTATGTGCTGCATAGGCCAGCAGCATCCTAATGGATTCAAGTCTGGCTACAGGGGCATAGGTCTCATCATAGTCTAACCCTTCTACTTGATTGAACCCTTTAGCTACTAACCTACCTTTGTTTCTAACTATTTTGCCTTGATCATCTATTTTTTTTCTAAAAACCCATTTAGTATCAATTACAGTCTTGTTAATGGGATTAGGTACTAATTCTCAGACCTGATTTCTTTCAAATTGGACTAACTCTTCTTGCATTGCTAAGGTCCAGTCTGGGTCTGGTAGGACTTCATCTATGGTTTTGGGTTCAATTTTGGAAATGAGGGCTATTTGGCTTAGGTTCCTATAAGATGACCTAGTTCTGACTCCTAGAGTTGGATCACTCAAAATTTGGTCAGATGGGTGATTGGTGCTTGTTCTTATTGATCTTATATTTGGGTTAGTAATTGGTTCTTCAGATTCATTAGGTTCAGGTTGAATTTCATCATCATCTTCTGTATTTCTTGAGTTAACATTTTCTGTATTATTATTTCCATTTATTATATTGGGTAGTTTATTTTCTTCATCAAATATTACATTTGTTGTTTCTTCAACTTTTAGGATATTTTTGTTATAAACTCTATAAGCCCTACTGGTTGTTGAGTACCCTAAAAATATTCCTGGGGTTATTTTTGATGAAAATTTCCCTAAGTAATCTTTAGTGTTTAAAATAAATACTTTACACCCAAATACTTTTAAACAGTTTAAGTTAGGAATTTTATTATAGTATATTTCATAGGGTGTTTTATTCTGAAATTTGTTAATTAAAATCCTATATAACAGGCTGTATTAATTGCTTCAGCCTAGAATTGATTAGATAATTTGTATTCGTTTAACATGGTCCTATCGGCTTCTTGTAGAGTTTTGTTTTTACGTTCTACTAGACCATTTTCTTGGGAGGGTCCTAGGGAAAGAATATTCATGTTTATACCCATTAATTTCACAAAATTCAATAAAGTTATGATTTTCAAATTCTCCCCCATGGTCACTTCTAATTCTTTTTATCTGAGTGTCTTTTTCATTTTCTATTAATTTACAAAAAACTTTAAACACTTCAAGAGTTTCATCTTTAGTTTTTATAAATTTTACCCAAGTAAATCTTGAATAGTCATCGATTATTACTAAGCAATATTGATTTTTTGCTTAGTGACTGGGCTCCATGTGAATCAAACAAGTCTAGGTGAAGAAGCTCAAGTATTGAAGTTGTTCTATTTAGGTTGGTTAACTTATGGTTTGACTTGGTTTGTTTACCTTGTTGATAGGCATCACAAATTGAATTTTCAATAAATTTTAATTTGGGCAGACCTCTAACTAGATCATTTTGACTCATTTTGGAAATGAGTCTGGTATGAGTGTGACCCAGTCTCCTGTGCCACAACTCAGTTTCCTCTTGTTGTGTTAATAAACACTCTAGTGGGAAGTTGGTAGGTCTATAGTATAAATATTCTTTTTCCTAATACCCTTAAGTGTAATTTTAGGATTATTAATATTCTTAATTATACACTCAGTTTTTGAAAATATGACTAAATATCCTGAGTCACATAACTGGCTAATACTAAGTAAATTGAAACTAAATTGTTCAACTAATAATACTTTTCGAATGTAAAAATCAGAATTTAGTTGAATATTACCTATTCCGATTACCTTAAGGGTTCCGTCGTTGTCGAACGCAACAGACCCTAGGTTCTTGAGTTTCAACTTACTGAATTTCAATCTATCTCCAGTTATATGTCTGGAGTAGCCACTATCTAGCATCCATTGATCCAAATCTTTATGTTCCTACATAAGGTATTTGATTTGGGTCAATTTAATGGATTCAGAAGATAGTTTGATTGAAATCAACTTAATGTTCCATCTCACCCAATCTAAATGATCAAAACATGGTATCCCTATGGGTGATTGTGAGATGGTATATTAGATTAATTGGGGTTAACTTAATTAGGTTAATTTTAGTTAAGTTAATTTAATTAATTAAAACATTAATTAAGTTAATTATAAAGTTAATTAAATTTTTTGAATTAATTATTAAGTTAATTAAGTTGATTAAGTTGAATTAATTATTAAGTTAGTTAAGTTAAATTAATAATTTAATTTAGTTAAGTTAAATTAATTATTAAGTTAATTAAGTTGATTAAGTTGAATTAATTATTAAGTTAGTTAAGTTAAATTAATAATTTAATTTAGTTAAGTTAAATTAATTATTAAGTTAATTAAGTTGAATAAGTTGAATTAATTATTAAGTTAGTTGAGTTGAATTAATAAATTAATTGAATTGAATTAGGTTAAGTTGACTTATTAATTATATTTAGTTGATTAAATTGTTTAGATTAAGTGGTTAATTATTTAGATTTGACTAAGTTCAATCTAGATCAATCTCACCCGATTCTAAGTTATCAAATAGGAACCTTAAGTAGTTTTGTGAGATGATTATCTTGATTTAGATTATTTCTAAGAATTAATTTACATTTGAGTTAGACTTAGGTTTTCTAATTGGTTAATTAAATATATATTTCAAAGATCGGTTCCCAGACTGTGGCGAGGCACTAGGCTTTCTTGGGTATGAGATCATCAACTACTTCTAGACAGAACCTTTTAAAGAAAATATATATTTAATTTTTCTTTTGAAACCCCTAGGTTTAACTAAACAAGTGTAAATTACACCTAGGTCCTTAAACTATCCTAGTCTAGTCATGCTTATTACCCAAAAAGAAAATAAATAGGCATCAAACAATTCTAGAGATAGTTTTTCTATTGGCTCCTCCTGGATCATAGCCTCAATATGGTTTATCAAGGAAATAGACTTGATCCTTGGGGACCCAATATTGACCAAGTTCAACTTGATTGACCAAGTTGGACTTAGGTACCCATGCTTGGACTATCTTTCTATTTGGTCTGTTGACAAGTGATAAATAAGACCGAAATTTCTTTTTGGTTCTAAATCCTAGTCCGAATCAATTGTAAACGGCTTTCTATGTTCCAAGAATCAAGTCAAGATTCTTGGAACCTAATGTAAACCGTTCTAATGCAGTTTTCAAATCCTTGACTTGACTTTTCAAGCTAGAATTCTCTTCCTCAAGTTTTTGGACTTGAGTTGAGATTCCAGTCTGAACTTGGTCAGTTAAGGATTCAGAGTTAGTTACTTCTTTAATGGAGGTTACCTCCTTTAGAAGAGACTTGATCCGAATGTTGGACTTAGCTAATTTATGCATTAAATAATTGATTAAATTGTATAAATGATGCGTACTTACAGAGGGGTTTGACCCTTCAGAAATGGATACGGATCTGTGGCTTCTCTCGGACTCAGCTTCCGATTCATCCTTGCTTTCGGATTCGCTGATTTGATCCCGAGTTGTCATTACAAGAAAACTCGTCTGCTAGAGTTCTTCGTCGTCGGACTCTTTTGAGGATGACTCGTCCCATGTCGCCTTCAGGGCCTTCTTCCTTCTTGCCTTTTCTGTATCTTTTTGGTTCGACCAGTTGGCCTTGATGTGCCCCTTCTGGTTGCATCCGTAGCATGTTACCTTGAACTTTACCTTTGAGTTTGGTTGGGCCTCTTTGGACTGGATGACCTTTCTGACATCCTTCTTGTTGAAGCCCTTCTTCTTTCTATAGAGCTTCCTCACCAAGTTGACGAGTTCCGCCGTGAGCTCGTCATCGTCGTCGTCCAAATCAGGTTCTTCTTCTAACTCTTATTCGGTTCTACGCTTTGTTTTAGCTTCCCGGGTTCTTCCTGTACCTGCAACTAAAGCTACACCTGTTAATCTGTTCATGTAATTCAAACTCCACAAATAACTCATCTAATTTTATTAAAGAAAGTTCCTTAGAAACTTTATAAGCATCTACCATGGATGCCCACAAGGTATTCCTCGGGAAAGCGTTTAGAGAATACCTGATTACATCTCTATTTTCTACCTTTTGTCTGATTACATGTAGACTATTGAGTAGGTCTTGTATCCGGGAGTGGAGTTGGCTAGCCGTCTCATTTTCTTGTATTTTAATATTATATAGTTTATTGAATATTAAATCTCTCTTGCTTACCTTGGTGTCGGACGTTCCTTCATGAAGCTCGATCAGCTTCTCCCAAAGTTCCTTGGCACTCGAGAACGGGCTGGCACGGTTCAATTCCTCCTTTGATAAGCCGCACTGGAGGGTCCAGGTCACCTTGGCATTCGCTTCTACCTTTTTGATAAGAGTCGCGTCCCAATCCTCGTAAGATATTGGCTTGTCGGTGTCGTCAGTTGGTAGTTGAAACCCGATTTTAACGATCATCCAGACTTCAAAGTGAGTCTGGAGATACGCCTCCATCTGGCCCTTCCAGTAACTGAAGTCATCTCCAGTGAAGAGCGGTGGTCGAGTGGTGCTATACCCTTATTGAAGAGCCATAAAAAAAAATCTTGCACAAAATAAAAGGAACAGAAAACGAGTCCTAGGACTTGATCCTGGATTAGCAGTGTGGTAAAAAAAAAAAAATTACGATCTCGAGTGGTGTTGCACCAACTTCGAGACAAATCCAATTACGAAAGAAACTTAGATCGGAAGACGGCAAGAATACCGATTCTGATCGACTCCGAAAAACTGAAATCACCACGAAAAGAATGCTTAATTGGTGGTTGCACCAAATCAAAGCGACCCAGCTCTGATACTAATTATTGGATCGAGAAGCGCTAGAGGGGGGTGAATAGCGCTCATGGCTTTCACACATTTCGTATTCAGAAATTCGAGTAATAGTAGCGGAAATTAAAAACACACACACAAGAAGACCAAGATTTACTTGGTTTGGAGCCTAGGGTGACTCCTACTCCAAGGCCCACGCTCGTTGAGCGTTTACTTTGGGCAACAACAATAATTGCGTAAATCTTTACAATTTAGGAATACAAGTACTGAATAAAGAATTACAATACCGATAATATAAAGGATGAGGAAATTTAGACGTCAGTTATCGGAGCAGCAAAGCATTGTTTAAGCGTTTGGAATAGCGTACAAGTGCACAGAATGTTTTGTTCGAGATTGATGTCGAAGCTGCTTCCTGAGGCTTCTTTTTATAGGCTCCACAGGACTGATCCAGATCCTCAAGGTTAGAGATCAGGTTTGACCTGAGGTGGATCGGTCGACCGATCCCCATGTTCGGTTGACCGATCAAATGATCTCCTCCTCATCTAATCCACCCGATCTGCTCGCTTCGCTTCGATATGGTCAACTTCTATCTCTGGTTCGGTCGACTGATCCCGCCGTTCAGTCGATCGATTAGCTCCTCAAACCAGATCAATCCGGCGTGTTCCAGTCGTAGCTTATCCTTGGTTCGGTCTGTTGGTTGCTACTCGGTAAACCTAATGGTTCCACTGTACAAAAATTTTGTACAAAGGTCTGAACCTTTACCTAGCTACCATGTGTTCTTTTAAATTAAACTTGGATCGCCTGCGGAACTTAACACGTTTGATCCAAAGTTTAATCTATTTGTTCTTTTAGGTTTAGACTCGGATCTCCTGCGGAACTTAACACGTTCGATCCAAATCACCTAGGTTATTAATTTCATTAAATATTAGTTTCCAAAATTGGCTCCCAGTACTGACGTGGCGAGGCACATGACCTTCTTGGATATGGGAACAACCACCACCGACTAGACAAAGCCTTTTAAGGAAAGTTAATATTTAATTTCCTTAAATAACTTTAGGTCAACCGAAAAGAACAATCAAATCACAAGGAAAAGAAAAAAAATAAAAGAACACAACATCGAAAACAAATTCGAAATACTAGAATCGTATACCTCTTGTATTTGGTATTATTTCTAAAAATAACTAGTATGATGCGGAAAGGAAAAATACTAGTTATACCTTTTAGAAAAACCTCTTGATCTTCTACCGTATTCCTCTTCTAACCTTGGACGTTGTGTGGGCAACGATATTCCAAGATGAGGACCACCAATGCACCTTCTTCTCCCCCTTGCAAGGTTCGGCCAAGTCAATAGCTCCTCCAAGGATGAAGAGAAAACACCACCAATGCTCCAAGGGATAAAGCTTTCTCTCCTTCTTCTCCAAGCTTGAATCCGGCCACCACTTGATCTCCTAGAGGAAGAGAAGGTTCGGCCACAACAAGGAGAAGAGAGAACTTGAAGGGGCCGGCCACACCAAGGAAGAAGAGAGGAAGAAGAATAATAAAAGTTATGTGCAATGAAGGCACCCCAACCCCCTCTTTTATATTCCTTAGCTTTGGCAAATAAGGAAATTTAATTATAATAAAATTTTCTTAACTTTCCTTGACATGAATTAATTGAGAAAAATAAAATAAAATTTCCCAATTAACCTTGTAATGGCCGGCCACCTCATGGAGATCAAGCAAGACAACTTTTAATCAACAATTAAAAATTCCTTATTTGTCGAAAATTTTAAAAAATAAAATTTCCCTTTAAAATCCCTTCATGGTTGATAAAAAGAAATTTCTATAATTTTAATTTTTCAACATGTGAATAATTTACAAAGAGAAAAAATAAAATATCTTTCCTATCTACAAATAAGGAAAGAGATCTAATCTCTTTCTTTAATCTTTTGTAGATCCTTTTAAAAGAGATATTTTAATTTTTAATCTCTCCAACAAATTATATCTTTCACATAAGAAATATTTAAAATTAAAATTCCTTTTAATTTAATGGGGGCCGGCCACCTAAGCTTGGGTTCAAGCTAGCTTAGCCGACCCCTACATCATGGGTACGAAGGTGGGTATAGGTGGGTATAGTACTCTATAAATAAGAGGCTATGATAGGGACCGAGAGGAGGAATTGGTTTTGGTCTCCCGATAAAATTAAGCATCCCGTGTTCGCCCCGAACACACAACTTAATTTTATCAATAATAATTCATTCCACTAGAGAACTATTATTGAACTACCGCACCAATCCCAAATTACATTTTTGGGCTCCTTCTTATTATGAGTGTGTTAGTCTCCCTGTGTTTAAGATGTCGAATGTCCACTAATTAAGTGAGTTACTGACAACTCATTTAATTAATATCTTAGTCCAAGAATAGTACCACTCAACCTTATTGTCATGTTGGACTAAGTCCACCTGCAGGGTTTAACATGACAATCTTTATGAGCTCATCTTGGGAACATTATCAACCTAGATTACTAGGACACAGTTTCCTTCTATAATCAACAACACACACTATAAGTGATATCATTTCCCAACTTATCTGGCTTATTGATTTATCGAACTAAATCTCACCCATTGATAAATTAAAGACATAAATATCAAATATATGTGTTTGTTATTATATTAGGATTAAGAGCACACACTTCCATAATAACTGAGGTTTTTGTTTCTTTATAAAGTCAGTATAAAAGAAACGACCTCTAATGGTCCTACTCAATACACTCTAAGTGTACTAGTGTAACTATATAGTTAAGATAAACTAATTCCTAATTACACTACGACCTTCCAATGGTTTGTTCCTTTCCATTTTGGTCGTGAGCTACTGTTTATAATTTATAAGGTACTGATAACATCATCTTCTGTATGTGACACCACATACTATGTTATCTACAATATAAATTAATTAAACAACTACAAATAGATGTAGACAATTTGACCAAATGTGATTCTTTATTTAAAATAAATGTTCACAAAAGCTTAGGCTTTCAGTATACACTCTAACACGGTCGACTGATCCCAATGTTCGGTCGACCGATCCCCTAGTCGAACCCAGTCTGTTCGCTGAAACTCTGATCTGCTGGTTGGGGGTTCGGTCTACCGATCTCAGTGTTCGGTCGACCGATCCCGGTTAGTTCTACCCCTGCACAAAACTGTTAGTCTCCCGCAAAATAAAGTTAGAACAGAACAGATATATATATATATATATATACTGTTCTCTCTGCGGGGGACGCTTCTGTTGGGACCAAAAGTAGCTAGAGGGGGGGGGGGGGGGTGAATAGCTCGTCGCGTGCTCGTTGCTCGGCGTTGCTCGTTTCTTCTAAGATGTGCAGCGGAAAATACAGAAACAAATCACACAACGCTAACAAGGTTGGTTTACTTGGTATCCACCTCACAAGAGGTGACTAGTCCAAGGATCCACACCACGCACGCACCCTCCACTATGAAAACACTCCTTTTCGGTAACTACCGAGGGCGGAGAAGCCCTACAAGACTCTCAGTACGAGAAGAAAGGAAAGGGAAACAAAACACAAGCGCAAAGCTTACAATGAGTACAGAAAACCCTAACCCTAGCTTCTCTTCTTGCCTTTGATCCGCCTCTTGACTTGGAAAGCTTCCAAGATCCTTCAAGAACTGGCGATCTGATCTTTGAGAGCTGTGGAGAAGTTGACGAGAGATCCGAGTGAATCGGTGAAGAGATGCCGCAGTCGCCTGCGGCTTAAATCGACGCTAACGGTCGGAACCCGATCGATTCAAATGTTCCCATCGATCGGGAGGCTTTGGATCGATCCACGGATTGATCCGGTAGCTGCCTCTAGAACGCCGATCGATCCACGGATCGATCCGGTGCTTATCGCGCGAAGCAGCAGCGTCCACCGATCGATTGGGACATCTGAATCGATCCGCGGATCGTTCGCTAGGAAAGGCCGGATCGATCCACTAATCGATCCAGCCTGGATCGATCCGATCGATCCAGACTTGGTTTTGCCCAAAACCAAGTTCCAAGACTCCCAAACCAACATCCGGTCATTCTTGACCTGGTACATCATGCCTAGCATCCGGTCACCCCTTGACCTGCCAGACTTCCCAAGTGTCGGTCAATTCCTTTGACCCACTTGGACTTTTCTCGTCATGCCAAGTATCTGGTCACTCCCTTGACCTACTTGGACTTTCCTATTCAGATGTCTGGTCAATCCCTTTGACCTATCTGTATTTCCTCGTGCCAAGTATCCAGTCAATCCTTTGACCTACTTGGACTCCCCAACACCAGATGTCCGATCATCCTTGATCCATCTGGATTTTCCCTTGCCCGGCTTCACTCACCAGGACTTCACCTAGCTTCACTCACTAGGGTTTTCCATCTGCCTAGCTTCACTCACTAGGTCTTTCACCTGGCTTCACTCACCAGGACTTTCACCTAGCTTCACTCACTAGGGTTTTCCATCTGCCTAGCTTCACTCACTAGGACTTTCCTTCTGCCTGGCTTCACTCACCAGGACTTTCACCTAGCTTCACTCACTAGGGTTTTCCATCTGCCTAGCTTCACTCACTAGGTCTTTCACCTGGCTTCACTCACCAGGATTTTCCTTCTGCCTAACATCCCAGTTAGGACTTCCCAGTCAAGTATTCGGTCAACCTTGACCTACTTGACTCTTCTTCAATTAACATCTTATTGTCAAACATCTAAACTCAAACCAAGACTCAGCTTGGTCAACCAGGTCAACCTTGACCTGAGGGATGTTGCACCAACAATCTCCCCCTTTTTGATGTTTGACAATACCACAATAACACTTACAATACCACATGTAAGTTAGGCTAATCCCATAGCCTCATTCTTCATGCCACTAGGTAATGAAAGCATAAGTTAAGCTCTTCATTCTCCCCTAAGAGGGCAACTCCCTCTTAGATAATGAAAGCCTAACTGACTCCCTTTCACTAGTCTTTTCATTCTCCCCTATTGGCACACATCAACCCCTGGGCACACTCAACCCATCTTTAGGCACACATCAACCCATGCCTCAATTTCAGGTATACTTCAACAAATCCATTGTTGAAAGACTCTCCCCCTGAAGAGTTGCTCATCGTTGTTCACAACATCACTCGTTGTGATCAACACGATAAAGAAGGTCCCATACCCTTCATTTATCCTTAACTTCTCCCTCATTGTAGACAAATACTCAACCTTGAGCATTTTCTAACCACGTGAGTTCCTACTTGAAATAATGAGGATATTCACTCCCCATTTCAAGTTCAAAAGCTCATACAAGAGCATTTTCTTTAAAGAAGGTTAACCACCTTCCAAGGTTCATGAAAAAATAATTTTCATGCCTTTAAAGAGTCCCTCCCCCTAAAGACATGGTGGTAACTTCTGTCATTGCACCAACAATGACTTGGAATCCCTAAACCTTTAGGAAACCCAGATTTAGAAGTTTTGAGGTTCAAATGTTTAAAATTTGAAACAAACCTCAACCTAAACTTCAATGAAGTCTTCCTTAACCATTCCATCCTTGTTTTCAACACGAAAACACCCTTTTTATGTATACAAATGTATTTTAAGGGTTTGGAATGGTTACATAGACTAACCATGGTTCAAAGATGCTGAAGTCAGGCCTTCCCAGCCAAAATCAGCAACTTGGATCGATTGGAGTTGGGATCCAATCGATTGAACCAACCGAATCGATCCACTGATCGATTCAGTATGTGTGGATCGATCCACTGATCGATCCAGCGAGCTTCTGCTCACGAGATTTACCTTCTGAATCGATCCACGGATCGATTCAGGAACTCCAATCGATCCATGGATCGATCGGAGTTCTGATAGTTGCTGAAATTCCATTTCAGTCAACTTCAGAAACCCCTAGAAAATTCTACAAAAATCCAAAAATCATGAAATTTCGTGTAGACATTATTTAGGGTATACTTAATCATGGAAAAATAGCTTTCTATGAAAATACTTTATATTTTCAAAAATTGACACAAACTTGAAAACTTGCAAAAACTTTAACGTTTTCTTCAAGTTTGTGTCTAACTATTCAATGGTGATTACTATCAAAAGATAGCCTTCACCAAAGTTTTCCAAAAACATTTTAAAAACATTTTCAAAACCAATATCCCATCATGTTCCTTGGGCATAATGCACATGACTTGTACATTAGCTTTCCCAATGATGGGAAAACACATAGCTATGTGTTTTGATGAACTTAAAACTCAAAAGAATGCACTAAATCAACATCTTGAGTTTTGTTCATCATCCTAACATCTCACTTGTATCTAATGTGCACTAAAACACATACAAGTCATCTTATAGGTCTTTGTGAGATGTAAGATTTTGGTTTTGCCCTATTCTAGGGATCATGCATATCTATCTAGGCATTTTGAGAGGTAGACATCCACAAAGGATGTTACTTGTTGATTTACTGGTTAAACAAATGTCACTTGTTTATTCCACTTGTTGTAAACAAATGCCACTTGTTTAACTAATGCCATATGTCCTTAATTTTTAAGGAAATAAACATAATGCATGATAATGTTATGGCATACATCAAAATAAAATAGCTTTCAAAAGAAAGATTCCTATAACTACATGATGTATGTATGACATGACATGGTATTTTTGTATTTTTCATGATAAGTCATGAATGCAAAATACAAATAAGATAAAATATGATGTCATGGCATATTATGAGCAAACAATCATGGCAAGGTTTAGCATAAATAAAATATACCTAGATTACCTATCTAAGTATCGTTAATCTTAGCTAATCCTAAAACTTAAATCCTAGATTGTCCAGTAAACTATGTTTAACTATAGAGACCTCAATAGAAACACATTATCAAAACATGAAATTGAAAAATAAAATCGATAACAAAAATGATAACATAAAACCGATAACCTCTTGTGTTTGATTTTTCAAGATCTATACAAAAGATGAACTAGTTATGATGCGGAAACTAATAACTAGTTATACCTTTTGTAGCTTATAGACCTCTTGATCTTCTATTGTATTCCTCTTCTTCTCTTGGACGTCATGTGGGCAACGATCTACCAAGATGAAATCCACCCAAGCCTTCTCTTCTTGCTCCCAAGTTTCGGCCATCAACAACCTTCAAGGATGATGAGTTTCGGCCACCAACCAATCTCCAAGGAATGCTAGGAAACAATGCCTTCTTTCTCTTCTTCTTCTCCAAGCAAAATCCGGCCACCAAAGAAACTCCAAGAGATTGATGCCACCGGCCACCAAAGAAGAAGAGAGGGAGAATAGGAAGGGTCGGCCATAAGGAATAAGAGAGGAGGAATAGAAGATGTGTTATTGGGTGAGGCACCCCCTCATTCTCTTTTATAATCCTTGGTCTTGGCAAAAAAAGGAAAGTTTTAAACATAATTAAAACTTTCTTATATTCCTTGTCAATGACTAAAAAGGAAAGTTTTAAAACAAAAAATTAAAACTTCCTTTTATACTAGTCATGGCCGATCATACCCTTGTGCTCCAAATAAGGAAAGTTTTAAACATAAAATTAAAACGTCCTTATTTGTTTCTAGTAAGAAATTTTAATTAAAAATTTCTCTTTTTAAATCCCTTCATGGTTGGTTATAAAAGGAAAATTTTAGAAATTAAAATCTCTCTTTTAAAACATGTGGATGATTACAAAAAGGAAAGTTTTATCAAAAATTAAAATTTCTTCCTTTTAAACTACAAATAAGGAAAGATTAAAAATCTTTCTCTTAATCCTTTGTAGAAAGCTATAAAAGGAAAGATTTAAAATTTTTAAAACTCTCTTTTAAAATCATGGCTCCCACATAAGGAAAGAAATTAAAATAACCTTTTATTTAATGTGGCCGGCCACCTTGCTTGGGCTCCAAGCTAGGCTTGGCCGACCACTTCAAGATGGGTAAGAAGTTGGGCTTTAGGTGGATATAAGACTTTATAAATAAGAGGCTACAATAGGGACCTAGAGAAGGAATTGATTTTGATCTCCCGATGAGCTTGAGCTTCCTGTGTTCGCCCTGAACACCCAACTCGAGTTCATCAATAATAACTCATACCACTAAAGAGTTATTATTGCACTACTACACCAACCCCATATTACAATTTGAGCTCCTTATTATGAGTGCGTTAGTCTCCTTGTGTTTAAGATATTGAATACCCACTAATTAAATGAGTTACTGACAACTCACTTAATTAATATCTAGCTCCAAGAGTAGTACCACTCAACATTATTGTCATGTCGGACTAAGTCCACCTGCAGGGTTTACATGACAATCCTTATAAGCTTCTCAAGGGGACATCATCAACCTAGATTACTAGGACACAGTTTCATTCTATAATCAACAACACACCATATAAATAATATCATTTCCCAACTTATCGGGCCTATTGATTTAACAAACTAAATCGCACCCTTTGATAAATTAAAGAAACAAATATTAAGTATACGTGCTTGTTATTATATCATGATTAAGAGTATGCACTTCCATAATAATAGAGATTTTATTCTTTAATATAGTCAGTATAAAAAGAAACTACCTCAAATGATCCTGCTCAATACACTCATAGTGTACTAGTATAATTTATTAGTCAAGATAAACTAATTACCTAATTACACTACAACCACTCCAATGGTTTGTCCCATTCCATCTTGGCTGTGAGCAACTGTTTATAATTTATAAGGAACTGATAACATGAACTTCTGTGTATCTCCTCACACCATGTTATCTACAATATAAATTAAACGGACAACTACACTTAGCATAAATGTAGACATTTGACCAATATGATTCTTATTTCAAAATAAATGTTTATACAAAAGCTAGACTTTTAGTATACACTCTAACACCTTCACCAAGGGTTACCACCCTTAGAACCTAAGGTTACCACCCCTTAGGATTTTCTACCTGCCTAACTGTAGTTAGGACTTTCCTGCAAACTCATTCAGCGTATCAGATAACAAATAACTTTAACTTTGAATCCCTTTACCATTATCAAAACTAGGGTTCGATCGTTGGATGCTTCCCGCACAACATTCATTTCCCCAGTAACCTAACTCGGTCTCAAATGGGTGAATTGTTAGTTTCCACTCACGACAACTATTTTTTTTATCCCTTATTCATATATATATATATTATATGGTGCTATAGAGGTAGCACTAATTTGGGATTTAGATTTTTCCAAATGAGCTTCCATGATCTGAGGTCATCCATTAACCAAAATGTAAATAAGAAATCACCATGGGAACAAAAGTACTAAACAATTTGGATGAATCATAACTATTTCAAAAGTATTTCTACTATTCGAGCTTAAGTACTTAAGTGTAGTGAAAATAAGATCCTTAAGGTTAGGCCAAGACTTATACCGAACTCCGTACAATACTTAGCTTATTTCATACTACTAAAGATAAAAAAAGGAGATACACCAAACATACTAACACTATCTTGACAACACATGAACTAAGAAATGCTAGTCATTTTGCTATTGGACAAGTAGCAGAAAAAATAAAAGGTTTGATGTTTTCAAATATGCCTCAAAACTATTTTTTTTAAGTAAGAAAGTGCAAATGAGATGCAAATAGAAATATGAAACTAATAAACAAAGCAAAGTGTAAATGAAATGCAAATAGAAATATGAGACTAATAAAATATGAATAAACAAAATATACTAATAAGTTGTGCAAACCAGAAAAATAAAATATGCAGAAAAAAAGAAAACTCGACTCGACTCAGGTTGTGCAAACAGACACAACACCCCCCAGACATAAACTTTTTCATTGTCCCAATGAAATCAATACGGTGGCGGGGGTGGGGGATAAGGGGGTCCTCGATGTGTGCCGGAGGGAAACCTAGGCATACTAAGAAGATGGCCAATGTGTTGATGATATTGATAAAGGGCATCTACTTGTTGTCTAGTAATATCCATATCATCCATAAAATTCCTCATTCTTTCCTGGTCAACCTCATAGTCCTGAACGAACCCTGTCACCTGACAATGGAAGTCCCTAGTAAATTGAAAATGATCCTGCACCTCCCTAAACTGGTCGTTAGATAACTTGAAACGACCCTCCAACAATCATTGTTGGGTATCTTTCTTCTCATGAAGGGAGTCTAAGGAGACACGGAAGTCAGAAAAATCAAATCTAGAGGGTCCCGTACCATAGGCAAAAGAGTACCTAGGAGGTTCCGGATATTCGGAAGGTTGTGGGAATCCATATGATGAGGGATCTTGGTGGTACTCAGTTTATTCTATAATGGAGGGAAAAGTTTCGGGGATTAAGTCAGTAATCACCCAGTTCGCGGGGTTGTGAACTGAAGTGCGCTCGGGGCAAGGAAGGGATAATGGAAAACTATTGTTCCTAGGAAAGGCAAACCCATTCTCATCCCGACAAATCATCTTCATTGTAAGACAAGAATCAATGTCGATCTTGTCATTACCATGAATCACCTCTAATCCATCAAGCTCACAACCCAGATTGAATGTTATTTGGGTGATCAATCCACCAAACACTACCATCCCCGAAAATGCCTTAGCTGCCCTCAACAAATTTTGCAAGAAATGAAATCCAGAATCAAAATCTACTTTATTCAATATCACCCAAAGAGAATAGAGTTCTACCTTTCTAACCACCCCATCACTCTCTCCTCAACCAAAGATCGTTTTGCTCATCACTCGGTGAAGGTATCTAAAGGTCTGGTTTTGCATGCGGGATGCCTTAGCTCTAGAGGGTTCATAAGGGTCCTTTGATCCGGTTATTGATGTCCAAAATTCATTCCATCTAATCTCATCATCAAATCTATGAGCACCACCAGTACACATGAGAAAGAATGGATACAAACATGACAAGATCATAGAAATAGGAAATTGGCAAATCCACAAGAGTTTTACATCAAATCTTCATTACAAATACTCTCTCCATCCTAGAACAAGAGATCTAATCCATAGAACGAAGAAGGAAAACTGAAAAGAAGAAGATTACAAGAATTCTTGATCTCAAAATCCAAGAAAAGAGAGAAAGAAAGCTTATCTACAATGAAGAACGGTCTTCGGATCCAATCCTCGATTACAGAGTCGAAACATTGAGGAATCTGCCCTTGAATCACCGGAAATCCCTCCGAGAAGATGGAGGAACGCCCCAAATCTTGATTCCCCTCAAAAGGGAGAAGATACCTTTTCAAATCTTGGAGAAGGCCTTATATAGAGGAGGGGTTTGGGAGTCACACGGCCCCGAGGCATGGCCGTGTAAGGTTCACACGGTCAAGGTAACTCCCTTCTCTGCCTACCTTACACGGTCGTGTGTGATACACGACCGTGACATGCTTCTTCCACAACTCCCTTTGCATGGCCGTGTAGATCTACACGGCCTGCACTGCCTCTGCCTCTAGAAAATTTGCACGGCCGTGTGGTGCACACGGCCAGGGCCTTCTTGGTCTCTGGAAACCTTGCACGGCCGTGTGGTGTACACGGCCGAGACTTTCTTGATCTCTGGAAACCTTGCATGGTCATGTGGTGTACACGTCTTGGCTCCTTTTGGCTTCAAATCTTGGCACGATCGTGTGAGGTTCACACTGCCGAGGCCACTTCCTTTTCTGCTGCAACCACACGACCAAGGATCTCCACAAGGCCTGGGCAACCCCCCCGTGGCAAGGTCGTGTGAGGTTTAGGTACAGCGCCTTCCTCTCTAGCTTCGCTTGCAGATTTGGCCTCGAACATGAATCCTTCATCAAATTCGACCCCTATATACAAAAAATGCACAAAAGAAGATCTCCGAACAAAAAGAGTAAATATGCTAAAAGGAAAGCTAGAAGTACGAAAATGCATAGATAAAGCATGTTGAAAGTATGTGAATGTGCATCCAAACATGCTTAAAAGTGTATATAATCTATGCACATCACACCCCTAGACTTAAACTTTTGCTTGTCCTCAAGCAAAATGCCGCAATCTAAATTCATATGTTTTACAATGCTCTCATATCCCTAATGCATTCTCCTAACTCTATCAAAAAGTTTTATTAACAAGCATGATCATGGAAACAAGTTAAGTATGACTCAAGCATAAGTCTCTTGTGCACAGTGCAATGTAACTCAAAACTCTTCATGTTTCAATCTATGTCCTAGTCAAGTCATCATCCTAATGTTTCCGGTGATAGACAAGTAACCAATGATAGACACTTACTTGCCACACACTTTGTTCATATTTCTCAATCAACCCAAGGTCTCAAAGGCGTGCTCAATCTCAAGAGAAGCTAAGCAGTCATTTCCCCAGTAACCTAACTCGGTCTCAAAGGGGTGACTTGCTAGATTCCACTCACGATAACTATTTTTTATATCCCTTATTCACTTTTTTCTATTTTTTTCACTTTTTTTTCATAAGTATTTGCATTGTGCAAAACTTATTCACAAATGTACTTTTAGCACAAATGTTGGAATATTTTGATTTTTCCAAATGAGCTTACATGATTTGAGCCTCATCTAGTAACCAAAATAAAATTTGAGAAATTACCATGGAAACCAAGTACCAAACAAACAAGATGAATCATGACTATTTCAATGATATCAACCATTCAAGCATCAAGTAGAAGTGAAGTGAAGATAAGATTCTTACGGTTAAGCCAAAACTAAAACTCATCTCCATAAGTTACTTAGCTTATTTCATGCTACCCAAGATAGAGAAAAGAGATTCATTAAGCATACTACTAGCATCACTCAAAACATCATGAAGCTAGATAATGAACGTGCTAACATTTTAACTTGAAGACAAGAAAGCATATAAGTGAACTTTTGATATTCTCAAGATGTATGCCACAAGATTTACAAAAGATAGTCAAGTGACTATAAAAAATCAAGCAATCAAAGCAAGAACAAATGCAAAACAAAAACTAAACATGCAGAAAACAAGCAAAAACTGAAAACTAGAATGCATAAAGAAAAATCAGGTTCGACAGCCCCCCCAGACATAAACTTTTCATCGTCCCGATGAAATCAAAATGGTGGAGGAGGTGGAGGTGGATGAGGGAAAGGAGGCCTAGGCCTACAAGGTTGGCCAATGGGAAAATTAGGAAAACCTGGAGTTTCGCTCAGGATTATATGATACTCAAACAAAGCATCAACTTGTTGGTTAGTGATTCTCATGCTTTGCATAAAATCTCTCATTCTAGCCTGATCAGTATCATAGTCCTGGTCAAATTCAGCCACTTGACTTTGAAAATTCCTCGTGAACTGAAAGTGATTTTGTACTTCTCTAAACTGGTCATTTGATAATGAGAAGCGACCTTCTAACATTTCTCGTTCAGCATTTTGCTTCTCATGAAGTGATTCTAAAGATGTACGAAAATCTGAGAAGTCAAATCTGGAGGGACCCGTACCATAGGCAAAAGAATGCCTAGCAGGATCCGGATGATCGGAGGGATGCGGGTATCCAGATGTCGAGGGCTCAATGTGTAGCTCTATATCTCCGGATATGAAAAGAACATTCTCGGGGTCTAAATCAGTGATTACCCAATTAGCTGGGTTGCGAACTGAAGTTCGATCAGGACAAGGAAGAAGTAAAGGAAAACCATTCCTCCTAGGAAATGCAAAACCATTCTCATCCCGAACAATCATTTTCATAGCAAGACATGCATCCATGTCGATCATATCATTGCCATGAATACCTTCCAACCCATCTAAATCAAGTTCCAAGTTAATAGCTATTTAAGTAATCAAATCACCAAGAACTATTGATCCCGAAGTTGCCCTCACAGCTCTCACTAAGGTTTGTAAAAAATGAAAATTGAAATCAAAATCAACCTTATGTAACATAGCCCATAGAGAATAAAGTTCTACTTTCTTAATGGCTCCATCACTTTCCCCTCTACCAAAAATAGTTTTGCTCATGACTCGATGTAGATATCTAAAAATAGGATTTTTCATGTGAGAAGCCTTGGCTCTAGAGGGCTCATAGGGTTGATCTAATCCGGTGATCAAACTCCAAAAATTGTTCTAATTAAACCTAGAATCAAACCTCTGAGAGCTACCGGAAGACAGTCTAAAACAAGTGTTAAAGTCACTAAATGTCCATTAAAATTCTTGACTCATTAATCTAAAAGTTATCTTGCCAACATAATCATCCTCATTGGCAAAATGAACATCTAGTGAACTTAGAAACTCCAAAACAAGGCGAAGATAAGTCGGTAGATGTGTGTACAAAATATCACTCCAATCCAAGAACCCAATCATCTAATCTATATCATCTCTAATTCTAATCATATCTAAAACAGTTGGGTCCATATACCTAGTACACACGATCTTTCTATTGACAAGAATTGCAAATCTAGTTATTTGATCATCATTTCTAAACACGATATTGAATTCGTTGTCATTACCTTCATCGCGTGAGGTCCTCTTTCCTTTGCCTTTCACCGGTTGTTTCCCTTTATCTTTGGTCGACTCCTTCCCTTTGTCTCCACTAGATCCACCACCCCCCTTGCGAAGTCTCTGTTAGTGAGAGCCCTAGAGCCGATCATGTGACGATTGTTGTGTGGACTCGATGTATCATATTCCTATATATATTTATAAAGGTATTTCTTTATGGTTATTATACTTACTTGTATTGGTGCCAAATAAATGAGTATAATAGCATCCTTGAGTAGAAGGTTCTTATCTATATCAATCGATTGGTTAAATTGATAATGAGATGATATAAAGAACACTACTCTTAATCATTCCTAGTCAAGTATTAACATTCAGGGACAATGTTAATGCGATGAGACTAGCATGTAGGTCAACTCGATGACTTGATCTCACAAGTCATGGATATTAGATATCAAGTTGACACATGGGTATGCATTAGAGAATGTATATTGAATGACCCGCCATGAGAAAGTATCATGGATCATTATATGAGTGTCATATACTTTCTCATGTGACTATTAGTATGACTATCAGTCCTTGGACCTGAAGTCACCATGGTTCCCTACATAAGGAGTTGCATACTTTGGCTTCGTCAAACGTCACCAGTAAATGGGTAGACTATAAAGGCGACTACTGGGTATGTAACAAATTATGCGGAAGGATGTGAGTGATGTAGATGGGATTTATCCCTCCTATATGATGAGAGTGACATCATGATTCTTGATAGAGTGAGACCACTAAGTGCATGGTCATGCCCAAATAAGTTAATATGGGATATTGAGCTCATTTGATTAGAGTGAGTCTACTTGGAGTTCAAGACATAGATTGATTAGAGGATGACATGGTCTATCCCTCAATTGGTTAATTTAGATGTCAAGGATTGAAGGACATTGCCACATATTGTGAGAGTCACAATTAGTAGTCACAATGGTGATGTTGTATCTCAACATTCTTGTAACTTGTGTAGTAATGATGTGTTGCTAGATACCGCTCATTGTTTATGTTTCTAAATGGGTTTAGGAGCATTGCCAACGTTACAAGAACCTATAGGGTCACACACAAAGGGCAGTTAGATGGAGATTAGGTTCATATGATGGACCAAGAGGATTAGGTTCATGTGATGAACTAAATTGGATTAAGAGTAATCCAAATTAGACTAATTGAGTTGGACTCAATTTGATTTATGTATCGAATGAGTCTAATTTAGACTATGATTCATTGAGTCAATTTAAACCAATGAATAGAGATTCATTAAATTAAATTGATTTGAATCAAAGGGTACATTTGATCAACCATGGGAGATAAGAGGTCAAGTTTGACTTAACTTAAGAGGGAAGATGAAGGGTCAAGTTTGACTTGACTAAATGGCATCTCATTGTGACTTGGCATGGGCTGGCCAATGATGATATTCCACATAATCAAGGCTACATCATTGTGTGTCACCTCATGAGGAAGACCAAGAGACATGACTCATGGTATTACATGGAGGTATAAGATCCTCTAAGTGGCCGGCCACAATTGAATGATCATCTAGGCTATTCAATTTCTTCTTCCTCTTCCTCTCTTCTCTTTCTCTCCTTCTCCTCCATTGCCGAGACCTCTCAAGAGTGGTAGCACACTCTAAGTGTTTCTCTCCACCTTTTGTCCGTGTGGATACGTGTAGAGGAGTGTACACTTGACACTCTACGAGATCCAGCAACCATTTGGACGAGCGGGATAAGCGAAGGGCATCGCTACAAGGGTAATGCTTCTTTTTCATGTAGATCTAAGGTAGATCTAGTGTAGACAAACATGTACATGAATATTTTTATTTATCTTCGCACGGATCCGTGGCTAGCTTCGAGGTTTCCGCAACGTAAAAGGCGATTTTTGCGGCTCGAAAGTCTAATAGTGGTATCAGAGCCATGTGTGAAGCTTGTACATGTTTGTATTTGTTATTATGAAAAAGGTTTCAGATCTGTAAGCTTCTATAATTTTTCTCCTTTTATGGATTATGTGAGTATTTTTCTTGTAGAGGCGAAGCAACAAGTGCTTGGACACTTGTAGGCTTTAAATATCAAGAAAAACCTTCCTGAAACGGCAAGGTCTCTCCCAAACAAAAGTATTTTTTTTGGGGACAGTGACTTAAGGCGCTATTAGATCAGTTTGGGACACTCGTGATATTCATTTCACGAGAAGGGGTGCTGACCCTAACCCCGCAAGGAGCATTGTCTCGCGATCACACCCGAAAATCGCTAAACGGGACCACCGAGGAGTTGTGACTCATAAAATTGATAAAACAGTAGTAAAATTATAGAAATTTATGTAAAATACATAATTTAGAATTATGTATGATATTGTGATGGTCATGGCCCAAAAATCCCAATGTGATTGGTTAAAATTGTGTTGTAATTTATAATATGGCCTGCACGCCATTTTTAGTATTGTGCGTGTTGTATATGATATGCGACCTGCGTGTCGTGCCTCCCTTATTATATTCCTATTGTAAATAGATTTTAGACTTGAATGTAACTTGAGTTTCATATTTGTAATATACAAAATGAAGAGGTGGAAGGTCCACTCAAGAAGGAGTTACGAAGAGGGTGCTGTCAACACATGGCGGTCAAAAGGAGGCGCTTGAAGAAGCTGTTAACCCTAGGTTGACCGCCCGATCTCTTCATTGGCATGAGAAGATCGTAGTAGGGCGATGACCTCATCACAAATTAATTAATCAGTATATATATATATATATATATATATATACAGGAATGATATGCTGCGGACAAAGCCGAGCGGACAGCTGCGGACTTGCCTTTCTGATCGGTCTGTAGACCGATCAGAAAATGATCGGTTCCCTGATCGGTCTGTAGACCGATCAGAAAGGCAAGTCCGTAGCGGTTCGCACGGCGTTGTCCGCAGCATATCATTTCTGTATATATATATATATATATATATATATATATATATATATATATATGTGATGCATGCTAATATAGGGTGATTAGTGTCTTAATACGTATATGATACACATTCATGATTAGATTAGATCTTAATCAAGTCAACTCGAAATGCCTACCAAGTTTTGATACCCATCACTACCTCGACCATTTGTTGTTGTTGAATCTGCCAAAGTAGAGCAACGCATATTATCTTGGTAGGGTGCAGAGGGACAATCTTGGTCCCCCCTATCAAAGCTTGGGTAAGAACAAACTCAATTAGATTGAGTATAACTAGTTAAATCAATTGGATCGGGTAAAACTATAGGTATTTTCCAACAGTTGGGAAGATCGGATAAAGATCACATTTATCTTGATCCTATAAACAAGAGTTGCATAAAGATGTAATTGATAATTAGTTATCTACCGATCATATTAAGTCTTGGGTGATTTAGCCAAAGCTAACTCAAGGCGTAGTATGATGTGGATCTTGTCCCGCGAGAATTATAGCTAATTGGTATGAATCTAGTAGTGCGGTTTGACCACATCCATGATTTGATTCTACAAAAGTCCTATAATTCAGTGAGAGCATCATTTAGTTAAAGACCTAATTAAATGATAAGTAGAATATGATATTTACTTTCTGCTATATTTATGTTGTAGATTATCATGTCGACGAACATGAACATTTTCTCCCTGCGTTCTGTCCTTGACAAGGACAAGCTCAATGGAGCTAATTTCCTCGACTGGTACAGGAATCTGAGAATCGTTCTCACACAAGAAAGAAAACTGTACATCCTCGAGAATCCCATTCTGGAGGCACCTCCTGCCACTGCCACGCGAGCCGGCCGAGATGCTTATAAGAAGCATTAAGATGATGCATTAGATGTGTCATGCCTCATGCTCGCAACCATGAACTCTGATCTTTAGAAGCAACATGAGTTAATGACTGCTTATGATATGGTTGAACATCTTCATTAACTATATCAAGGACAAGCAAGGCACGAGAGATTCAAGATCTCTAAGGCACTGTTTCAGTGCAAGATGCAAGATGAGACTCCCGTAGGTCCATATGTACTCAAGATGATTTGGTACATAGAGAACCTACAGAGGTTGGGATTCCCACTTGGCCAAGAACTGGCTACTGACTTGATCTTGCAATCTTTTCTAGAAAGTTACAGTCAATTAGTCATAAATTACAACATGAACAAAATTGATAAGTCACTGCCTGAGCTACTAAGTATGTTGCGAACTGCTGAGCTCAACCTTAAGAAGGTAAAGCCAAACTCCATTTTGATGGTGCAAAAGCATAAAGGCAAGGGCAAGCCTAAAAGTAAGGGAAAGTCCCAAGCTAAGGGTAAAGGCAAGGTAATGAAACCTAAAGGAGGGGTTGCCAAGGATGCTACCTGCTTCCACTGCGGTCAGACCGGGCACTGAAAAAGGAACTGCAAAGGATACCTAGAAGATCTTAAGAAGAAGAGAAATGAGATTTCTACTTCAGGTATATATGTTATAGAAATCAATCTCTCTATTTCTTCATCGTGGGTATTAGATACCGGATGTGCTTCTCATATTTGTACTAATGTACAGGCGTTGAGAAATAGAAGGGCATTGACGAAGGGCGAGGTGGACCTACAAGTAGGCAATGGAGCACGGGTTGCTGCTGTTGCTGTAGGAACTTACTTTCTATCTCTGCCCTCTGGGCTTGTACTAGATTAGATGAATATTGTTATGTGCCTGCTTTCACAAAGAACATCATTTCAGTTTCTTGTTTAGACAAGAAAGACTTTTCATTTATAATAAAGAACAAATGTTGTTCCGTTTATTTGAAAGATATGTTCTATTATAGTGCACCTCTGATGAACGAACTCTATATTCTAGACTTAGAGAACCCCATCTATAACATAAGTACCAAAAGGTTCGAGTCAAATGAAATGAACCGAACCTATCTCTGGCATTGTCGCTTAGGTCATATAAATGAGAATCGCTTATCCCGGCTCCATAAAGATGATTTGTTGGACTCATTTGATTTTGAATCATATGAGACATGCGAGTCATGCCTACTGGGCAAGATGACCAAGACTCCCTTTAGTGGACACAGCGAAAGAGCAACTGACTTGTTAGGACTTATACATAGTGATGTATGTGGCCCTTTCAATGTCACTGCCAAAGGTGGTTATAGGTACTTCATTACATTTACTGATAACTTCGGTAGATATGGTTATGTGTATCTGATGACACATAAGTCATAATCCTTTGAAAAGTTCAAAGAATTCAAGAATGAAGTACAAAATCAGCTAGGCAAGAGTATTAAAATACTTCGATCAGATCGAGGTGGTGAATACCTTAGCCATGAGTTTCGTGACTATCTAGCTGAGTGTGGGATTCTATCCCAACTCACTCCTCCTAGAACATCACAGTGGAATGGTGTATCTGAAAGGAGGAATCGTATCCTATTAGATATGGTACGATCTATGATGAGTCACACAGATCTTCCTATATCTTTTTGGGGATATGCTCTAGACACAGCAGCCTTCACACTTAACCGTGTTTCATCCAAAGTTATGATGAAGATACCATATAGGATATGGACTAGGAGAGATGCCCAGATATCTTTTATGAGGATTTGGGGTTGTGAGGCTTACGTTCGACGTCAAGTCTCGGACAAACTGGGACCCAAATCCGATAAGTGCTATTTTATAGGATATTCCAAGGAAACAAAGGGATATTACTTCTACATTCCCAGTCACCACAAAGTGTTTGTGGCTAAGACTGGGATATTTCTAGAAAAGGACTTTGTTTCTAGAAAAACTAGTGGGAGTACATTCGATCTTGAAGAAGTTCAAGATATGGACCATAGAACTGAAGCCTTGATGGAAGTTGAACGGGAACCGCAAAATGTTGTGGATGATGAGATTGTTGCATAAGGAGTTGAGGAACAACAACCAGTTCAAGTAGACCTACCTCTTCACAGGTCTGACAAGATACGTCATCAGCCTGAGAGATACTCTTTTCTCTTGTCTGACCATGACGACATTATGCTCGTTGAGAATGAGCCTACCTCCTATCAGGAAGATGTGATGAGAGCAGATTCTGAGAAATGGATAGAGGCCATGAGATCCGAGATGGAATCCATGTACACCAACCAAGTATGGACTTTGGTTGATCCACCTGAAGACGTCAAACCCATTGGGTGTAAGTAGGTCTTTAAGAGAAAGACTGACATGGATGGACTTATTACCTATAAGGGTCGTTTGGTAGCTAAAGGTTTCAAGCAAATTCATGGTATTGACTATGATGAAACTTTTTCTCCAGTAGCAACGTTTAAGTCTATTCGGATCATGCTTTCTATTGCAAGATACCACGATTATGAGATCTGACAGATGGATGTCAAAATCTCATTTCTGAATGGAAACTTGCTTAAGGATGCGTACATGACACAACCTGAGGGTTTTGTAGATCCACTACATACTGGTAGAGTATGCAAGCTGTATAAGTCCATTTATGGACTAAAGCAAGCTTCTCAGAGCTGGAATATTTGATTCGATGATGCGATCAAACAGTTTGGTTTCATCCAGAATGAAGATGAACCATGTGTCTACAAGAAGGTTGTTGGGAACACAGTTGTCTTCCTTGTATTGTATGTGGATGACATACTACTCATTGGAAATGACATCCCTTTACTGCAGTCTGTAAAGATTTGGCTGGGGAATTGTTTCTCAATGAAGGACTTAGGTGAAGCCGCCTGTATTCTAGGCATAAAGATCTATAGAGATAGATCTAAGAGATTACTTAGCCTAAGTCAAAGTACATATATTGACACGGTATTACTACGATTTGTCATGCAGTGTTCCAAGAAAGGATTTCTGCCAATGTCATGTAGGCCATGCTATGTACTCGTCCTGATGTTTCGTATGCTTTGAGCATGACGAGCAGATACTAGTCAGATCCAGGTGAGTGTCACTGGATAGCGGTCAAGAATATTCTTAAGTACTTAAGAAGGACTAAAGAATATTTATTGATATTTGGAGGCGATGGCGAGCTAGCTGTAAAGGGTTACAGTGATGTCAGCTTCCAAACTGACCAGGATGATTATAGATCACAGTCGGGGTTCATGTTTTTCTTGAATGGTGGTGCTGTGAGCTGGAAGAGTTCAAAGCAGGACACAATTGCTGATTCTACAATAGAGGCCGAGTATATTGCTGCATCAGAAGCAGCAAAGGAGGCAATTTGGATCCGCAAGTTCATTATTGAGCTTGAGGTGGTTCCTAGCATAGCCAATCCTATAGAGCTCTATTGTGACAACAATGGAGCAATTGCGCAGGCTAAGGAACCTCGCTCACACCAGTGGACTAAACACATACTACAGCGCTTCCATCTTATTCAAGAGATCATCGATAGAGGAGATGTGAAGATTTGCAGAGTACCCACAAAGGCTAACGTCGCTGATCCCTTGACCAAGGCTTTGGCACAGAGAAAGCATGATGGTCACACTAGGTCATTGGGTATTAGAGCCTACCCTGATTGGCACTAGTGCTAGTGGGAAATTGTTAGTGAGAGCCCTAGAGCTGATCATGTGATGATTGTTGTATGAACTCGATGTATCATATTCCTATATATATTTATAAAGACATTTCTTTATGGTTATTATACTTACTTGTATTGGTGCCAAATAACTGAGTATAATAGCATCTTTGAGTAGAAGGTTCTTATCTATATCAATCGATTGGCTGAATTGATAATAAGATGATATAGAGAATACTACTCTTAATCATTCCTAGTCAAGTATTAACATTCAGGGACAATATTAATGCGATGAGACTAGCATGTAGGTCAACTCGATGACTTGATCTCACAAGTCATGGATATTAGATATCAAGTTGACACATGGGTATGCATTGGAGAATGTATACTGAATGACCCGCCATGAGAAAGTATCATGGATCATTATATGAGTGTCATATACTTTATTATGTGACTATTAGTATGACTATCAATCCTTGGACCTAAAGTCACCATGGTTCCCTACATAATGAGTTGCATACTTTGGTTTCGTCAAACGTCACCCATAAATGGGTGGACTATAAAGGCGACTATTGGGTATGTAACAAATTATGCGGAGGGATGTGAGTGATGTAGATGGGATCTATCCCTCCTATATGACGTGAGTGACATCATGATTCTTGATAGAGTGAGACCACTAAGTGTAACACCCACGAATTATTTAAGCTATACATATGGGCATTCTATTTTAGAATAAAAGGGAAATGGAAATAGAACCAAAAAGAAATAAAAAGAGAGAGGAGTTAAGGTTTGAACCTTGAACCTCTCACAATATATTAAGCTAAATTGGGGTATGATAACCAATAGAATTATGAATGATATATGAATAACAAGGAATGGAAATTGTAGTTAAAGGTAAGAGTATGATTAAGTAAGGGAGCAAGAAAAAATCAAGTAGCTTTCCTCCTCTTCCTCTTGGTTAAGAGAAGAAGCAAGCAAAAGGACAAATTGTCTTTTTCTTCTTCCTCTTACCATTTTTGTGGGAATGAAGAGAGTGAGGGAATAGAGGAGTCAAGGAGATGAATTGAGACATTCTCCTTTCTTTTTACTTCCTCATTAAGGATAAATAGGAACAAGAGAAGAGAAGGGAAAGAAATGTTGGCTACTTCTTCCTCCTTCTTCTTCCTCCTCCTTCTTTCTCCTTGTTCCTCCACCGAGACCTAGAGCTCCTCCCTCTCCCATTTTCGAATCCAAGATAAGTTTTCTCCCTAAGAAAACTAATTCACAAGAAGGAGACCTCAAGATCTACTCCTTACAAGCAAGAGAAGAAAAAGGGAGAACTAGGAAGAAAGGCTTCTTCTTCCTCTTCACAAGAGTACTTTCTCTTAACTAAGCAACAAGTTGTGAGTATCCCCTCACCTGTGGTACAAGTTGTTCATATGTCTTCCATGAGTTTAGATTGTGTAAAATAAAAACCTAAGGTTCTTCTTGAAACTTTCGGCCATGGTAAGATTAAAGGTTTAGGAAAGCTTAAAACCAAATCTAATGTGCTCATGGTTTTCTTTATGATATGATATGAAGTTCTTATGCTTATATGTTGTTAAAAACCTAGACACCTCCACTTAGGGTTTCGGCCATGGTGAGATTAAAGGCTTGGGAAAGCTTAAAACCAAATCTAATATGCTCATGGTTTTCTTTATGATATGATATGAAGTTCTTATGCTTATATGTTGTTAAAACCTAGATAATATTCTCATGGTTTTCTTTATGATATGATATGAAGTTCTTATGCTTATATGTTGTTAAAAACCTAGACACCTCCACTTAGGGTTTCGGCCATGGTGAGATTAAAGGCTTGGGAAAGCTTAAAACCAAATCTAATATGCTCATGGTTTTCTTTATGATATGATATGAAGTTCTTATGCTTATATGTTGTTAAAACCTAGATAATATTCTCATGGTTTTCTTTATGATATGATATGAAGTTCTTATGCATATATGTTGTTAAAAACCTAGACACCTCCACTTAGGGTTTCGGCCATGGTGAGATTAAAGGCTTGGGAAAGCTTAAAACCAAATCTAATATGCTCATGGTGTTCTTTATGATATGATATGAAGTTCTCATGCTTATATGTTGTTAAAACCTAGATAATATTCTCATGGTTTTCTTTATGATATGATATGAAGTTCTTATGCTTATAGGTTATTAAGACCTAGATAATATGCTCATGGTTTTCTTTATGATATGATATGAAGTTCTTATGCTCATATGTTGTTAAAACCTAGATAATATGCTCATGGTTTTTCTTTATAATATGATATGAAGTTCTTATACTTACATGTTGCTTAAAAAGAACCTAGATGCCCTTCACTTAGGGTTTCGGCCATGATGGAATTTAAGGGCCTAAGAAAGCTTGAAACTAAATCTAACATGCTTATGATTTTCCTTATGATATGATAAGAAGTTAGCTTGGTGTCCTTATGCTTGTAGGTTGCTTAGACTTAGTTTCATGCTCCTTAAAGTTTCGGCCACAATCAATTAAAGGACCTAGGAAGCTTAGAACCTAATCTAAATATGCTCATGATGTTCCTTATGGTATATGATATGAAATTGGTTTAGGGTCTGCATGCTTTTATGTTGCTTGTAACCTAGAAACATGCTTACCAAGTTTCGGCCACAACAAGTTAAAAGACCTAGGAAGCTTAGAACCTAAACTAAATATGCTCATGATGTTTCTTATGGTATATGATATGAAATTGGTTTAGAGTTTATATGCTTTTATGTTGCTTGTAACCTAGAAACATGCTTAACAAGTTTTGGCCACAACAAGTTAAAAGACCTAGGAAGCTTAGAACCTAAACTAAATATGCTCATGATGTTTCTTATGGTATATGATATGAAATTGGTTTAGGGTTTATATGCTTTTATGTTGCTTGTAACCTAGAGACATGCTTAACAAGTTTCGGCCACAACAAGTTAAAGGACCTAGGAAGCTTAGAACCTAAACTAAATATGCTCATGATGTTTCTTATGGTATATGATATGAAATTGGTTTAGGGTTTATATGCTTTTATGTTGTTTGTAACCTAGAGACATGCTTAACAAGTTTCGGCCACAACAAGTTAAAGGACTTAGGAAGCTTAGAACCTAAACTAAACATGCTTATGATGTTCTTATGATAAGTGTTATGAAGTTGGTTTAGGGTTATATGCTTTTATGTTGCTTGTAACCTAGGGAAATCCCTTGCATGTTTCGGCCATTGTATGAAATTAGGGTTAGAGACCCAATCATGATTCACTATGTGCTTCACATGCTATGATATGAATTAAGAGATGCTAGTTAATGTTTTCCATGCATGATTATCCTTCCTTATGATATGTTTTATGCTTACTTATGTATTCTTATGAATCATGTATGATAATGACTTTTATGATGGGCTATATGCTCAAGTATGCATGCTTTATGATATGACAAGTAAAGGCCTAAGAGATGCTTCCCTTTTTTTGGGACTAAGAGCACTCTTTATGATATGACAAGCAAAGGCCTAAGAGATGCTTCCCTTTTTGGGACTAAGAGCACTCTTCATGATATGATAAGTAAACACCTAAGAGTTGCTTCCCTATTAATTGTGACTAAGAGCACTCTTCATGATATGATAAGTAACTATGACATGCTATTTTACTTTGTATGGCTTGTACCAAGGGTGGGCTCCATAAGCGCCCCTAGGCCGACGGTCTATGAACGGGTCTAGTAAAAGGGATGGGCTCCTAAGTGCCCCTAGGTCGATGGTCTATGAAACGGGCCTAGTTCCTAGTAGGTTCAAGATTTGCTACCTTGGACCTATTTAGGATGCGCGCATTTATGTATGTATGTGGTACAAGCCGGGCCCTCATGTTGAGATTATGTTTAAGTATTATATGATATGTTTTCTTTAAAAGACATCTTGCACATGACATGATGCATGTTTTTGAAAGACATCTTGCATACACTTATATGATATGATAAATTATGATATGATATGTGATGATATGATATGTTATGAGATGATATAGCATGATGTTTTTTTATGACATGATATGATATGATGCTCTTTTATTTTATGAGATGATGTAGCATGATGTTTCTTTATGATATGTTATGATATGATGCTCTTTTATTTTATGAGATGATATAGCATGATGTTTCTTTATGATATGTTATGATATGATGCTCTTTTATTTTATGAGATGATATAGCATGATGTTTCTTTATGACATGATATGATATGATGCTATTTTACTTTATGATATGATATGTTAGGATGCTCTTTTACATGATATGATGTTTAGATGATTATGTTTCCATGCTATATGCTTATGTGATTATGCTATGAAATACGGTTTTTGTGAGTAGGAAAGGATCTCACTAAGCCTATGTGCTTATAGTTACTTTCCTTGTACCGCAGATAAAGGCAAAGGATGGGTGAACTAAGGGAGTAGCAGGAGAGGCAAGAGATGTGTGTGGTAGTGGCTCGGCTAAGGAAAAGACCTGCTTATATTAATTTATGCATGATATGAACCATGTCTATCTTATGTTAATGATTTGCATGATTACTTGACACTTGTTCATGTTTATGATAGAAAATTTACTTCATGACCTCATTCACTTAGAGGTATACAAGAATATATAAATAAGTACTTCCACTGCTTTAGAAAAGAAATTTTAATATACACGTATGTTCATGTACAGTAACCCCGCCCTACTAGCAGGAAGGGCGGGCGTTACACTAAGTGTATGGTCATGCTCAAATAAGTCAATATGAGATATTTAACTCATTTGATTAGAGTGAGTCTACTTGGAGTTCAAGACATAGATTGATTAGAGGATGACACGGTCTATGCCTCAATTGGTCAATTTAGATGTCAAGGATAGAAGGACATTGCCACATATTGTGAGAGTCACAATTAGTAGTCACAATGGTGATGTTGTATCTCAACATTCTTGTAACTTGGGTAGTAATGATGTGTTGCTAGATACCGCTCATTGTTTATGTTTCTAAATGGGTTTAGGAGCATTGCCAACGTTACAAGAACCTATAGGGTCACACATAAAGGACAGTTAGATGGAGATTAGGTTCATATGATGGACCAAGAGGATTAGGTTCATGTGATGAACCAAATTGGATTAAGAGTAATCCGAATTAGACTAATTGAGTTGGACTCAATTTGATTCATGTGTCGAATGAGTTTAATTTAGACTATGATTCATTGAGTCAATTTAAACCAATGAATAGAGATTCATTAAATTAAATTGATTTGAATTAAAGGGTAGATTTGATCAACCATGGGAGGTAAGAGGTCAAGTTTGACTTGACTTAAGAGGGGAGATGAAGGGTCAAGCTTGACTTGACTAAGTGTCACCTCATTGTGACTTGGCATGGGGCGACCAATGATGATGTTCCACATCATCAAGGCTACATCATTGTGTTCCACCTCACGAGGAAGACCAAGAGCCATGACTCTTGGTATTACATGGAGATATAAGATCCTCTAAGTGGTCGGCCACAATTAAATTATCATCAAGGCTATTTAATTTCTTCTTCCTCTTCCTCTCTTCTCTTTCTCTCCTTCTCCTCCATTGCCGAGACCTCTCTAGAGTGCTAGCACACTCTAAGTGGTTCTCTCCACCTTTTGTCCATGTGGATACGTGTAGAGGAGTGTACACTTGACACTCTATGAGATCCGACAACCATTTGGACAAGCAGGATAAGCGAAGGGCATCGCTACAAGGGTAATACTTCTTTTTCATGTAGATCTAAGGTAGATCTAGTGTAGACAAACATGTACATGAATATTTTTATTTATCTTCGCACGGATCCGTGGCTAGCTTCGAGTTTTCCGCAATGTAAAAAGCGGTTTTTACGGCTCGAAAGTCTAACAGTCTCTTCAGAAGATTGGGCATATTGTCAAGTTTGAGTGGGGAAAGGTATTGTTTGTGATTAGAGAAGCTAGATCTTGGAGAAATAGATCTTGAAGAATAAGATCTTAGGGTTATGAAAGTGGAGATCTTGAGTCTAGGAGAAAAGAAAAATCTAGATCTAGATGAAGTTTGTGGACAAGAAAGAGTTTTAGACCTAGATCTGAGAAGATTTGGAGAAAAGGTTGAAGAAGAAAGGAGTTTTGGAGAGAAGAGGGTGTTGAGATGAGGGGGTGTGTGGTGGACACGGCTTAAATCTGGCCGTGTATAGGAGACATGGCCTGAACAGTTTTCTCCACACGGGCCGTATAGATCTACACGACCCCTCCCTTCTCCCTCTCGAGTTGACTCACACGGTCATGCCAATTGGCACGGCCGTAACCTTCTTCTCCTCAACTATCCATGCACGGCCGTGTTTGAGACATGGCCTCACCCGTTTCTTCCTTTGGAATTAGCACACGGCCATGTCGGATGACACGGCCAGTGCATGCTTCTGTACTTGTTCCTTCACACGGCCGTGTGTCAGACACGACCAAGAAGCTTTCCTCCTTTGGAGTCTTCACATGGCCATGTCTGGGACACGGCTATGCACCTTTTCTTCTCTAGGGACTCTACATGGTCGTGTCATGTAGACATGACCATAGCATCTCCCTTTTCTGCAGCATATGCCTGGCTGTGTACAGCACACAACCATGCTCTATTTTGCTCCACTTGATGATTTTTCTCCTTTCTTACTTCTCCAATACTTCCATGTCCATGAAGCAATCATGGCCAGCTCATGGAAGTGAAATTTCGACCTGAAAACAAAAGCAAAAACAAAGTAAAAATACTACTAATGAAAAATAAAAAACATGAAATGCATTTAACTAAATGAACACTTGGGTTTCCTCCCAAGAAGTGCTTGTTTAAGGTCTTTAGCTTGACCAATCTAATCATTCTTCTCTTTTCCTTGCCCTGAGAGGGCAGACATATTTTTCATTTTTGTTGGGAGGCCTTCTTCCAACATCTTCCACCACATTATTCTCTTCATTTGGTGGCCTCTCATGAGGATGGAAGTTCCATTCCTCAAGTTTGTAAATGCTTGCCCTGCTACAAGCATTCAAAAGAGAAGAAACATGGTTAGAGGCATTAGATAAATCATATTCCAACCGTTCCTTACCAATTACCAAAGAAATTTTATGATTTTTAACATCTATTATAGCTCCCGCTATAGCAAGGAATGGCCTTCCCAATATGATAGGGATTTTTGGATCCTCCTCCATGTCTAGCACAACAAAGTCAGTGGGAATTATACTCCCACCTACTTCTACTGGCACATCTTCTACGATACTCATAGGGTACTTGTAGGAATGATCAGTAAGTTGTAGTGTCATAGTAGTAAGTTTAAAGTTTTTGAGACCTAATTTATTACAAATAGAATAAGAAATGAGGCTAACACTTGCCCCCAAATCACAAAAAGCTTTCTTGATAAATTCAGTTCCTATATTGCAAGGAATATATATCCTTCAACTTTAGGGAAGTATTCTTCTCAAAAAGAGCACTACATTCCTATGTAAGTGCTATGGTCTCTATATCTCCTCTCCTTCTTTTGTTCGACATGATGTCCTTCAAGAATTTGGCAAACTTGGGCATTTTTAGAATTGCATCAATAAGTGGCACTTCAACACATATCTCTTTAACTTTCTCCAAGAATTTGCCAAACTCTTCATCCTTCTTGAGCATTACAAGTCTTTGAGGAAAAGGGACAACTCTACTTTGTTGGTTAAGTGGAAGAGTCTCTTCAACCTTAGTGGTACTCTCCTCATCATCCTGAATCTGATTTGACGTTGGAGGAGAGAGCTCTTCTTCAGTTTGCATCCCTTTTGGAGCAGTCACTTGGGGATCTCCCAAGGTTCGTCCGCTCCTAAGTCCAATTCTATTACAATGCTCCATAGGATTAACATCAGGTTTACCAGGTAGTTGTCTTGGTGCTCTAGAAGATGAGGAAGATAATTGGACAATCTGACTATCCTGAATCTTTTGATGTCTATCAGAATTATCCATTCTCTGAGTAAGCTTCAAAATGCCCTGCTTCATTTTATTCTGATTAGAGATAATTTCTTCAACCATCTTTTCGATTTTAGACATAGGAAAGCCTTGAGAAGATTGTTGCTGAAAATTCTGCTGCCCAGACTGAAAATTAGGCCTTGCCCCCATAGGTGGTCCTTGATCTTGATTATTTTTATAAGAAAAATTTAGATGGCTTTTCCACCTAGGGTTGTAGGTATTTGAGTATGGGTTGTTCTGCCTCTGATTAAAACCCATGATTGCATCACATTGTTCCAATTGATTAATTTGTTCAGTGATAGCCCCCAATGGACATGAGTCATTAGAATGTTCAGAACTTCCACATACTTCACAAGAAGAAACAATGGCATTGACCGTACTTGGAATAGCCCCCATGTTTTCAAATCTCTTTGTAAGAGCATCCAGTTTTGTAGCCAATAAAGTAACTGCATCAATATCAAATTTCCCTGATACTTTTGTTGTTGGGTTCACACAAGAATAGCCACCACTTCTTTCATTAGCCCATTGATGGTGATTTTGTGCTACACTTTCAATTATTTCTTCGGCTTCATCCAAGCTCTTGTTCATAAGTGCCCTCCATCAGCTAAATCAAGGGACACCTTTGTATGATAATTGATGCTATTATAAAATGTATGTAACACTAACCACTTCTCCAAACCATGGTGTGGGTATTGTCTGATCATACTATTATATCTATCTCAAGCTTCAAATAAAGATTCTGAGTCAGCTTGTTTGAACTTACAATGAGATTCCTCATATGAGCCGTTTTACTTGGAGGATAGAATTTGTCAAGAAATTGTTGCTCACATTGCTCCCATGTGGTGATGCTATTTGGAGCCAAAGAGTTTAACCATTGCTTAGCTCTATCTCTCAAAGAAAACCTAAATAATAATAGGAGCACTGTCTCAGAAGGAACACCATTCATTTTCATTGTGCCGCATATCTTATAGAAGACCTCCAAGTGTTGATTTGGGTCTTCATGCGGTCCTCCACCAAACTGATTTTGCTGTACCATAGAAATAATTGCAGGTTTGATCTCAAAATTGTTTGCTTCAACTGAAGGTCTTGAAATACTAGATCGAAAACTCCTAGCATAAGGTGCTGCATAATCCTTTAGTGGTCTATTAGCCATGATAGAATGTTCTTGTTCTTCTAAATGTCTTTGCAGAATTTTTCTTCTATGAAATGTTCTGTCTATCTAAGAGTCTAGAGGAAGAAGTTCCCCTGCAAAGTTAGATCTTCGCATACACAAGAACAAGATTGCAAAATGATAGTTGTTCAAAAGAAAAAGAAAGAAGAACAAAACTGAATCAAAGACAAGAAAAATAGAGAAAAATTAGATTAGAATGTTGGAAAATTAAAAGTGTAGAATTAGAATTGCAACAAGCAAGAAGTAGAAAAGAATACAAGAAAAAGTTATGAAAACAGAATTCTAAAAATTAGATTCAACTATGCAAATGAAAATAAAAGAAAAGTTATGTTTAGTATATCTCAATTGATAATCTCTAATGTTATAGTATAGTCCCCGGCAACGACGCCAAAAACTTGTTGACGTTTCGCAAGTGTACGGAAATGTCATAAGTAATAATAAAAGATATCGTATCCATAGGGACTGGAATAACCACTAAAGATGTCTCAACACGAGTTAGCTAAACAAATAATCAATTGATTCACAAAGGCAAAGTGTAACTATGAAAAGTAAAATGTAGAAACAAATGAATAAGAAACAAGAATAAGGGCAATGATAAAAGAATGTTCTAGGAGTTTCGGTTTCTTAGTAATGATCTTCAATGTAAATGATCTACCAAATCTTATTCTTCAATTGTCCATCATTTGTAGAAGGTTGTCGGTTCCCTCTTGCAATAGGCAACTGGCCTAGGACTAAAATCTATACCTAGATATGATCAATTAGGAATGAATCTATGTTGTCCTTACACGGGCTTACCTGTCACGTGCGTCCCTCAGATAATCAACATAGAATTCATCACTCCTCAACCGCATCAAGATATAAAGATTAATGCATACAATCTATCCTACCCCCTTGAATAACCCTTTTTCACCCTCAAGATTATCCCTCAAACGTCCTTACACGGGCATGTTCCTGTCACGAACGTCCCTCAGAAAATCGAATGAGAAACAATCTCTACAAGATCCACAAGACATTCAAGCATTCAATCAAGTATGGTAGTTAAGCCCTAATCACAACATTACACACAAGAAAGAATGGATACAAACAGGACAAGATCATAGTGTTGGAGCAATCCCAATGGTCCGCGGGACCATGTGTTTTGGTGTTTGGGCAAAGAGTTTAAGTTAGGTTCACCCTTGTTATTTGATATGTGTACTTGAGTTGTGCAGGACTGCAGGATACACATGTGACTCAGGTTGACGGCTTCGGATCCGGTGAAGGATGGCATCTGACGGACTGTGGACAAGGCAGCAAGGACAAGGACCAAGGGAAGCGACTTCGAGGCATACGCGAAGGATGGCATTGGGACGAGCCGCGGGCTTGGATGCATCCGAGGGACGAGAGCCAAAGGAAGTAGGCTTGAAGGCAAGAGGTCAAGGCTGCGAAGAAGAGTCAAATGAGTCGTGAGGGTCCGAGTGCGAGTGAAATGTACTCGGGATGGGAAATCCTAAGTTTAGGGTTGTACTAGTCGACTGGTACTGGGACCAGTCGACTGATGGTGAGCATAGAAAGATTCTGTTCCCAAAACGGCTGGGACCAGTCGATTGGTCCAGGGACCAGTCGACTGATAGATAGCCGTTGGAGTGCCGTTAGGCTGGCACCAGTCGACTGGTGCAAGGACCAGTCGACTGGTAACTGGCAAATCAGCAAGGCTGATCCCCAAGATCTATAAGAAGAAGCTTGGGATGGCCGGTCAACCTGACAAAATTAGACTTGGTTAAAGCCTAATTAGTAGTCACCAAAGTGCTCAAGGTCTCTTGTGTCCAAGTGTTCTTGGTTGAAGTTGTGGTGAGGTTTCTCCACCCACAAGGAGTTGCTTCAGTAGCTGGAGTTTGCCGGGGGCTAATCCACCGAAGGATCGGGATCATCCACCTTACGGATAGCCGTGGAGTAGGAGCATCATCTCCGAACCAGGTTACATCGACGTGCATTGGTTTGCTTGTTCTTTTCTTTATCATTAGCTTTTGTATTCGTTATTAGTATTTGTATTTCCGCTTGCGCACTAACGAATACGTAGGAAGCGAGTAATTGGGGGTGTCATCCATTCAACCCCCCTTCTAGCCAGCCACTGATCCTCCAACAAGTGGTATCAGAGCGAGGACGCTCTCCGTTGGACTAACCGCCAAGGAAGCACAAGATGACCGGCTTGATAGAACCTCTAAAGTTTGAAGGAGGAAGCCTTGGGGACATCACCTATTGGATGATGAAGATGGAGATCTTCTTCAACATGGATTGGGACACCATGATGGTGGTAAATGAACCGTTCGAAGTCCCGAAGGATAAGAAAGGGAAGAAACTCCGACCGCGATATTGGACGGAAGAGCAAACATCACGGTCAAAGGCAAATTCAAAGGTAATATCGATTTTAATTGATATTTTGCCTAATAACTTGATAAGTCGTGTAGGTGACTATGAGAATGCCCACGATTTTTGGAGCAAGATAAAGAAGGTCCCATGGGAAGAACCCATGCCTACACACGAAGAAGAAAAATCCGAAGAAAAAGATGAAGTGGTCCAAGAGGAGAAGGACCAATCGGATGTGGAGACCAAGTCAACATCAAAATAAGAAGAACCCAAGGAGATAGGTTTAATTGCTCAAGTTGAGGAGGAGCAAATGGAAGTTGAGCCATGCTCAACATCCGAGGAGGAAAATGAAGATGAGGCGTCATCTACATCCTCAAGAATTGAAGAAGATTCCAAGACAGGTGAAGAAGAAGAAGTCTTGGAAGTCAACATAGCAAGCACCTCCATCGAAGTGAAGTCAAAGAACAACATAATTTGCTTCGGTTGCAATGAAAAAGGACACTACAAGAGTAGGTGTCCATTGGGTAAGAAAGAGGTATCTCCTAAACTCAATTCAATTCATTTTGAACCTAATTTGAGTTGTAGGAAGAAGAAAGAGAAGAAGCACATTAGATGCTTCACATGTGGAGAAATGGGTCATTACCACACCAAATGCCCAAAGAAGAAAGAACTCAAGAAATTGGCGCATTTGAAGATGTGGGAAAAGAAGTGGAGAAAGAATGGAGGCTCATGTCAAGGGGGAGCTCCAAAGGTAAAGGGTAAGGTAAACCCTAGTTTAAATTTGAAGTCAAATTTAAATTCCTCCATGCATGCTAGGAATAATTCTTATTATTTATCCATGCAAAATTTTGGTTTTAAATATCATGATAGGAATAGGGTAAATATCGATCATAACCCTAGGAGACCTATGCATGATAAACCTAGGAAAGTTAAATTCTTATTACCTAAGGAGAAGAAGGTAATAGAGAACCAAGGCATTAATCCCAAGAAGGGGAGACATATGCCTAGGAAGGGTAGGTCTAGGAATGTCCAAGGTGGACATGTTGACTCTAGGGTTAGGAACCTAGAGAGGGAGAATCAAGCTTTGAAGTCAAAGCTTGATAATTTGGAGAAATTCCTTAAGAGATTCACTATTGGATCTAAAGGATTAAATATGGTGTTGGGTACTCAAAGACCCGACAATGATAGATCGGGCTTGGGATACCGATCTAGTCCCTCCAAGGTCAAAAGGAGACCATGTGCTAGGGTGGCACATGATAAGGGCAAGGGAGAGTCATCCAAGGCCAATAAAAAGAAATATGCTAGGGTTTCATATGATTATGGCAAGTATGATGTGTCCAAGGTCAAGAAGATAAGGAGATCTTCTAAGGGACATCATTGTGGTTTGGTCACAATAGATGAGTCACCTAGGGAGGTGACTAAGGTAAAGAGCTCTAGGGGTAGCTCTAAGAGTCAATTTGGGACCCATGGTCAATGGATCTCAGGTGGGTTCTACTTGGGGGTCTAGAGGAGCCATGGAGTGTGCCAAATGGTTTAGAGACGGACTTAAGTCTCAAACCTAGGGACTTGACACACATGGATTATGTTTCATGCAAGAAATATGACATTTGGGGTTATATTGCATGATATTTGGTTTTGGATGTATAGATGCCATATAAACCAATGCTAGGGATGCATTGTGGGTTGGTATGGGCAAATACATCAAGAGGAAGTCAAAACTAGGACTTTAGGTCAAGGTTTAATTGAACCATTTAGCTAGTTTTGGATTTTGTGTCAATCTTGGGATTGGTGATAGATACATTTTGTAATGTATTTTTCCCAAGTATACAATGGTACAATAGACCTCTCCACAAAATTTGGAGATTTTTGGAGGTCTAGGGAATTTCTGGTGTATTTCTGAAGTTGGCCTGAAAAGGTTGATTTTTTCAGAAATAAGGTACCAGTCGACTGGTACAGATACCAGTCGACTGGTAACAATGTTTTTGAGCACAGAATGGTTCTGTAAGCTCATTTTGACGAGGGCAGTCGATTGGTACCGACACCAGTCGACTGGTAACAGTAGATTTCGACCACATAATGCTTCTGTAAGGTTCTGTCGAAGGGGGCAGTCGACTGGCACTTGGGGCAGTCGACTGATACCAGCCTGAAAGTGTTTTTTAGCGCTGTTCTTGACCATGTCAACTCATTTAGATGTATGGGATCCATGGGGGATAAATACATGAGTTTAGGGTCAGATTGGATGATAAGTTTTCAACAATTGGGATATTGTTGGAGAACTTTTTGGATGTTAGGCAAAGGGGGAGAAGTAAGGTTTAATTGGGAAAACCTTAAGTTCCTTTGCGTAGGGGGAGCCTTGGGATAGGTTCTTAAAAAGCCCTGTGATAAAATCCTAGCTCAATGGGGAGCATAGATGTAGGGGGAGCCTTGGGATAGGTTCTTAAAAAGCCCTGTGATAAAATCCTAGCTCAATGGGGAGCGTAGGTGTAGGGGGAGCCTTATGATAGGTTTCAATGCATGTTTGCATTTTGATTCGGCGGTTGCCAAGTGTGTATCCTTGGCAACGTAAGTCCATCCGGCGGTTGCCAAGTGTGTAGCCTTGGCAACGTAAGTCCATTCGGCGGTTGCCAAGTGTGTAGCCTTGGCAACGTAAGTCCATTCGGCGGTATAAGTCCAAGTGTGTAGCCTTGGCATCGTAAGTCCATTGTTTTTAGCATGTTTTTTGCTATTTGTTTTCCCTAACTTAAACGTATTGCCAAACATCAAAAAGGGGGAGATTGTTGGAGCAATCCCAATGGTCCGTGGGACCATGTGTTTTGGTGTTTGGGCAAAGGGTTTAAGTTAGGTTCACCCTTGTTATTTGATATGTGTACTTGAGTTGTGCAGGACTGCAGGATACACATGTGACTCAGGTTGACGGCTTCGAATCCGGTGAAGGATGACATCTGAGGGAACGTGGACAAGGCAGCAAGGACAAGGGCCAAGGTAAGCGACTTTGAGGCATACGCGAAGGATGACATTGGGACAAGCCGCAGGCTTGGATGCATCCGAGGGACGAGAGCCAAAGGAAGTAGGCTTGATGGCAAGAGGTCAAGGCTGCGAAGAAGAGTCAAATGAGTCGTGAGGGTCCGAGTGCGAGTGAAATGTACTCGGGATGGGAAACCCTAAGTTTAGGGTTGTACCAGTCGACTGGTACTGGGACCAGTCGACTGATGGTGAGCACAGAAAGCTTCTGTGCCCAAAACGGCTGGGACCAGTCAACTGATAGATAGCCGTTGGAGTGTCGTTAGGCTGGCACCAGTCGACTGGTGCAAGGACCAGTCGACTGGTAACGGGCAAATCAGCAAGGCTGATTTCCCCAAGCTCTATAAGAAGAAGCTTGGGATGGCCGCTCAACCTGACGAAATTAGACTTGGTTAAAGCCTAATTAGTAGTCACCAAAGTGCTCAAGGTCTCTTGTGTCCAAGTGTTCTTGGTTGAAGTTGTGGTGAGGTTTCTCCACCCACAAGGAGTTGCTTGAGTAGCCGGAGTTTGCCGGGGGCTAATCCACCGAAGTATCAGGATCGTCCACCTTACGGACAGCCGTGGAGTAGGAGCATCATCTCCGAACCACGTTACATCGACGTGCATTGGTTTGCTTGTTCTTTTCTTTATCATTAGCTTTTGTATTCGTTATTAGTATTTATATTTCTGCTTGCGCACTAACGAATACGTAGGAAGCGAGTAATTGGGGGTGTCATCCATTCAACCCCCCTTCTAGCTGGCCACCGATCCTCAAACACATAGAAATAGGAAATTGGCAAATCCACAAGAGTTTTACATCAAATCTTCATTACAAATACTCCCTCCATCCTAGAACAAGAGATCTAATCTATAGAATGAAGAAGGAAAATCGAAAAGAAGAAGATTACAAGAATTCTTGATCCCCAAATCCAAGAAATGAGAGAAAGAAAGCTTATCTACGATGAAGAATGGTCTTCAGATCCAATCCTCGATTTCGGAGTTGAAACGTTGAGGAATCTGCCCTTGAATCGTCGGAAATCCCTCCGAGAAGATGGAGGAACGCCCCAAATCTTGATTCCCTCCAAAAGGGAGAAGATCCCTTTTCAAATCTTGGAGAAGGCCTTATATAGAGGAGGGGTTTGGGCGCCACCCGGCCTCGAGGCACGGCCGTGTGAGGTTCACACGACCAAGGCCACTCCCTTCTCTACCTACCTTACACGGTCGTGTGTGATACACGGCCGTGAGATGCTTCTTCCACAAGTCCCTTTGCATGGCTGTGTAGATCTGCATGGCCTGCACTGCCTCTTGTTGTTTCTCTGCAAGTGTACGGAAATATCGCAAGTAATATAAAAGATTATCGTATCCACAGGGACTGGAATAAGCACTAAGAATATCTCAAAATGAATTAGCTAGACAACAAATCAATGGATTAACAAAGTCTAGGTGTAACTATGAAAAGTAAACAAAGAATGAAAGAATAGGCAACAAGAATAAAAGCAATGATAAGGGTTATTCTAGGAGTTTTGGTTTCTTTGTAAGGTTCTTCAATGTAAACGATCTACCAAATCCTTTTTCTCAATTACTACTACAAATTGAGGCTAAGACATCACCACTAAAGTGTTGTTTTTGGCCATATAAATATTGCATTATACCTAAGGTAACATTTTTCATTCTATCTTATCAGGTCCTGTCATGTTAGATATAATGTAACGCTTTTGTCATTATATGCAACACTTTCTTAAACTGTTGTGATATATACCAAAGGCAATGCTTGTCTATATGCAACACTTTTTTCTTCCAGCGACAACACTTTTTTTTTGTTACTCTTAGGCAATTGCAACACTTTTTTCTATTAATAGTAACACTTTTTACAATTGTTTTAACCCAATAATACAACACTTTCTTCATTAAATGCATCACTTTTTATTAAATTTTTCACCTCTTATACGCATCACTTATTGATACATATGCAACACTTAGATTTGTGTTTTATTTTTAAAATGTAGCACTTTTAACCGTTAACAGTAACACTTATTTTTTCACCAATATATTATTGATATTATAATTTTACTATCTAATCAAACACATTTGTACAAAATATATTATTCAAAATATAATCATTATATTGCAAAAGTTATATCACACTATATTCTGATTAAAATTTTTACAAAACCCCAACAACTAGCATCTAAAAATATACATAAGTCATCAATTAATACCTAGCTTCATGAACTTCCCCCAAAAAGACAACTATATATATTCATTTACAAAAAGCCAACAGAGGGTAATGTGTGGTCGACTTCATTAATCCCCCAAAAGTCATTTGTCCATGCATTGAACGTGCCCACCAAAAAAGACATAATGATGTCCTGCTAGTCATGAAAACAAAAAACAACAACACACATTAATCAGTAAAACACACTACACAACATAAAGAATATATAAAGAAACAATTCAATTATGCAAATAAAAATAAACATACCTGTGCAGTTTCAATATTAAATTGGACATTAGTATTGCACATACTAAAACCAATAACAGGCTATCAACAATTTTTTTTTTAAAAAAAAAATCAACAACTTAAGATTATAAGAAGAGGAAAAGCCTTTTAACTGAACAAGGAAAGGGAGAACTTAAATGGAGCTCAACCAAGAAAAAAAAGTTCTTTCAGTACTTCAAAAGTTGTCAAGGCATGTCACTTTCCAAATTTTGAGGTTACCATTCCTACAAATTATTAGAAATTTATTATCCTTATGCAAAAGTAGCAATCTCCAAAAGTACTGCCAAGTTAATTATTACCAAATCCATATAAATTTGCAAGCACGTGCAGGGGAGGAGTATGCCTATGCTACTAAAGTTTCAATAGTGGAATCACAACACAAACTCTTTGCTTGTCTCAAAAAACATAGAAGATTAAGCAACAAAACTAGAGAACCATGACAAAACGTAACCTGACAAACAAACCATGGAAGAATCTTTTTTTTGCTGCATTTCTTGACAAATCTGTGCAAATTACAATGGAAGATTTCATGTGTTGCGACTTGAAACAATGACAAAATACCAATTCAACAATAAGAACGTCATGAACCAAAGATAATACATTAGTCGATGGGCATGGTGGCTAAGATAGAATAAGATAATAAAGTATATCACTCATCAATTTACTAATGCAGGAAGAAAAAAAGCATCACGGCTTCAAACAAATTATGCCCTATAAGAAAAAAAGGTAAGTGATTTAGGAAAAATATTTTCTTGCAATTTCTGGAGGTAGTTTTGCAAGAAAATGGTTACTTTCAATTTCTGGAGGTATAAAATACACCAGAGTTTTGCAAGAAAAGGTAAGTGACTTGGTAATTCATGAATTGCCATGAAATGAGTTTCCAGCATTTCATAAGGAAAGATAATTGCCTTTACAACAATGTAAATTAACATAAATTCCTTGAAGTTAACTATGCATAAGTTCCTTAACGTGACCATGACTGTGAGCATACTTGAAATAAACAAATTCCAAGCTCTAAAAGCATATTAGAGATCACCTTCAACATAATTTGGAAGATATAAAATCATGATGCGAAACAATCACAGCCAATTCTTCCAGACCAAAGTCTATCAATTTTCATGTATTTCTAAATATATAGTAAGGCAAGATTTTCTAACAGCAGAGAAGTTATAAGTAGAACAATCATTTTCTACCTGCCTGTGTCTTATCAGGCAAACATGGCATGTAAATGAAAGATTTGAAGAGGAATAGGCAATCCACAAGCTGAACGGAAAGTAACTATATCTTAAGAAAATACATAAACTAAAGAAAATACATATAAAACTATAACATACCTTAGGAAAAATATTTTCTTGTAATTTCCGGAGGTAATTTTGCAAGAACCTTCTGGATTGTATATCATATGCAATATTTAAGTCTCAATGGTTTGAGACAATATGATCAAGTACCTCATCAGTGTTCAATCTAAAGCTGTGGTATCATTTTACATAACTCATTTCGTAAATCTGAAAATAGAAGATCCAGCCTTAGAAGAAAAACAACATAATACAAGAAAAATAATGCAAGAAGAACAAGGATTGGGAAAAAAAGAAGCTTGAGAGAGCTGGAAAAACATAATACCCTTGGTAGCAGTCCAACGACAACAAAATACAAGAAAAACAAAAGCAAATAAAAGAAGAGCTAACCTTAGAAAGACAATGATTGTGAGAGGGCCAAAAGAAGAGCTCGGCGAAGATGTTCAGTTCGTAGAGAGGGCTTCGTGCGCGCAACTGTCACTTGCGCAGAATCAAATTAATTCATTTCTAATCTACCGAATCCCTTAACCTACACTAAGTAGTATAGTAGAGGACCGGGTCGTCTCTCACGTGGAAACAGTGATAGGATGTTTGCTCTCAGACAAAATCGAATAATGGGGTTTTGTTTTGGAATTTCTACACCTATTGCAAATAAGGAAATCCTAACTAGCTAGCAAATATGAACTCACAACGCAGTGTCACTCTACGCTGTGAGGATCCTTTCTATAGAAGAAATATGCGTAAAGAAATTAACCAACTATCCGATCTAACTGTCGAAGATTTTCCTGCATCGTATTGTCACGTTACAACCCAAGATTATCTATCAATAGACATAACATGAAACATAATAAAGACTCAAGCATGCACAAATAAAGCAACAGTTAAACAAAAGCAATTAAACTAAACAACCTTAACAACGATTAACCAAAACCTAATTATGCATAAAAGTTAAACTTGTACCACATTGTCACCCTATGACACAAGATCAACATTCATGCATAAATGAAACTAACCGAGTGCAATAACAAACAAACTATCATGCATAACAAAACTAATCAAAGTGCAATAACAACAATCAAACATCAATAAGAAAATAACACAATCAACAAATAAGTAAATCAACTAAGCTAACCAAACCCTCTTCCGCGATCATACACCAATCGACAACCTCCACCGTCACACGGAGACCCGGATTTGGAACGCCAGCCCCGGTGAACTGTAACACAACTACTGAATCTCTGATCTACAACTCCCGATGGCACAAAGTTGATAGTTTAGATGGAATAGGAAATAAATTGTAGCATCAACAGAAACTAAACAGAAATCAAAAGAGAATTTGCTCTACCGGAATTGCATACACCACTGAGACTGAGGTTGCTGGAATTCCTGCCTTCGGAACGCCGTCCACGGGAGTTCACCGTAGCATCAGCCTTGGATTTTCTTTAGTAAGTTTTACCGAAATTGAAGAACAGAGGTTGAGCTTGAAGATGATGAGCTTCTGCCAGAGTTGGATGCACCACTGAGGTGCAGTAGACTTCTGCTTTCGGAACACCGTCCATAGGAGAACACCGCAGCATCCACCGGAGAAGATGAAGATGAATCGGCCGACTTCCTCCTTGGAATCTTCCGCTTTCACAACGTTGTCCGCGGGAAGAACATCCACTGAGGAAGGGATGGAAAGGGATGCCTCGCCGGAGGAGAACGCTCCACCGTCAAGGATATCCTAATTCTGAGCTCACTGTGCCGTCGCTGCTCATAGAGGTCCACCAGAGATGCTGCTGTCCGTTGCCGGATTAAGGAAGATCACGAGAAGAGGAACTTGGGTGTAGAGGACCAGCTGGCGGCAGAATAGGTACTGTCGGTCGGAGAGAAGAAAAGGGAAGAACTGTTGTGCCCTAGACGCCGCTGGAAATCGCGACCAGAAGAAACGCGAGGAGAATGGGGGCGAAACACTGTGTCGTGCGTGAGGAAGAGGTTTCTTAACGGGTTGCCGGGTTTGGGTTAAGGAGGTGAGGAGTTTGATTAAGATCTGGTTCCAATAAGAGAAGGAAAATTGGGTTTTTAAAATTGGGCTCGAAGAGTGGGCTTTTGGATTGGGCTTGAGGATTAGGTTTAAAGAGTAGGCTTTTGGATCAAATTTGAATTGGAGCTCCACTTCTTAGATGAACTCTTGGATGCTTTGATCTCGATCAACGGTCCAGATCGCTTTAAATCAGAATGAAGGGCTGGATCACTTAGATCTGAATGAAGGAACAAGATCTCTCTAGATGAGGATCAACAATCCATATTGATTCAACTTGATCTTCTCCATTTGACCTCTAAATCAAACCAAATTTGATCCAGCTTGACCCTAATCCATGGCAATGAGTTTGGGAGGAGAAAATGATCGGAAGATTAAAACCTAACGTAAATCATCACCTAAGTTTATATATAAAAAAATGTCAAAAAAAATTGCCCTAAGTGCCTAATTAAAGAAATTGGCAACACTTTAAAAAATGTTACATATATAATATAAAAGTGTTTCATATTCTTATAATTATTGCAACACTTATAAAAAGTGTTGTATTTATACAATAAGTGTTGCATTTTCTTATATAGGCAACACTTATTTAAAGTGTTGCAAATTTTTAAGAAAATTTCTCCTGTTGTAATAGTTTATAAAAGTGTTGCTTCTAAAGTGATGCCTTACCCTCAAATTGTAGTAGTGATTATTCATCATTTGTAGAAGGTTGTCGGTTCTCTCTTGCAATAGAGAACCGACCTAGGACTGAAATCTATACCTAGATTGATCAATTAGGAATGAATCTATGTTGTCCTTACACAGGCTTGCCAGTCACGAGCATACCTCATAAAATCAACATAAGAATCCACCGCTCATCAACCCATCAAGATATAAAGATTAATGCATAAATCTATCCTACCTTCTTGAAATACCTAATTTCCCCCTCAAGATAATCCCTCAAACGTCCTTATACAGGCATGTTTCTGTCATGAAGATCCCTCGAAAAATCGAATGAAGAATTACCTCTACAAGATCCACAAGATATCCAAACATTCAATCAAGCATGGTAATTTAGCACAATCACAACATTCCACACAAGATCAAATAGATATAAAACAGGACAAAATCATAGAAATGGAAAATTGGCATATCCACAAGAGTTTTACATCAAGATTTCCTTACAAATGCTACCTCCATCCTACTCCATAAATCGAAGAAAGAATCTGAAAAAAACAAAGATTACAAGCATTTCTAAACCCTCAAATCCAAGAAAGGAGAGAAAGAAAACTTATCTACGGAGAAGAATGGTCTTCGGATCCAATCCTTCGATCTTGGAGTCGAATCGGTGAAGATCTTCCCTTAGATCGCCCAGAAATCCACCCAAGAAAGGAAGGAATCGCCCAAATCTTCCTTTCTCCCAAAGGGGAGAAGATCCCCTTTCAAATCAAGGAGGAAAGCTTATATAGAGGTGAGGTTTGGGCGCCACACGGCCCCGAGGCACGGCCGTGTGAGGTTCACACGGCCTGCCTCACTTCCCTCTCTGCACAACTCACATGGTCATGTGTGAGACACGGTCGTGGCACACCCAACATCTGCTATCTTCGCATGGACGTGTAGATCTACACAGCCATGTCATTCTTCTCTTCTGGAAACCTTACACGGTCGTGTGGTTCACATGACTATGTCATTTTTCTCCTCTGGAAACCTTACACGGCCGTGTAGATCTACACGGACATGTAAGTCTTCAACACTAGAATGCTAATATGACCGTGTACTACACACGGCCTGCTCTTGCTGGCTCCATATCTTGACACGGCCGTGTGAGGTTCACACGGCCTTGGCAACTGCCTTCTCTGTTTCAGCTACATGGATAGAAATCTTCACACGGCCAGGGCAACCCCCCATGGCAGGGCCGTGTGAGGTTCAGGAATGATGCCTTCCTCCTTTGCTCTGCTTACAGATTTGGCCTTGAACATGAAATCTTCACCAAATTCGACTCCTGTGTACAAAAATTGCACAAAAGCAGATCTCCGAACAAAAAGAGTAAATATGCTAAAAGGAAAGCTGGAAGTATAAAAATACGTAGACAAAGCATGTACAAAGTATGTGAATGTGCGTCAAAATATGCTAACAAGTGTATACAATCTACGCACATCACACCCCCAGACTTAAACCTTTGCTTGTCCTCAAGCAAAATGCCGCAATCATGATTCATGTATTCAACAATGCATCATAATCCTTAATGCTCTCTCCTAACTCTATCCACAAGTTTCATTAATGAGCATGATCATAGAAATAAACCTAGTATGGCTTAAGCATAAGTCTCTTGTGCACGGTGCAAATAAGTAACTCAAAACTCTTCAAGTTTCAATCTATGTCTTAGTCAAGTCGTCATCAAGTTTGAATTCCTAATGTTTCCAGTGATAGGCACTTACTTGCCACACACTTTGTTCATATTTCTCAATCAACCCAAGGTCTCAAAGGCGTGCTCAATCTCAAGAGAAGCTAAGCAGTCATTTCCCTAGTAACCTAACTCGGTCTCAAAGGGGTGACTTACTAGATTCCACTCACGACAACTATTTTTTATATCCCTTATTCACTTTTTTTTTTCTTTGTTTTTTTTTGCATAAGTATTTGCATTGTGCAAATCTTATTCACAAATGTACCTTTAGCACAAATGTTGGGATATTTTGATTTTTCCAAATGAGCTTACATGAGTTGAGCCTCATCCAGTAACCAAAATGAAGTTTGAGAAATCACCATGGAAACCAAGTACTAAACAAACAAGATGAATCATGACTATTTCAATGATATCAACTATTCAAGCATCAAGTCAAAGTGTAGTGAAAGTAAGATCCTTAAGGTTAGGCCAAGACTAAAACTTATTTCTAATTGATACTTAGCTCAATTCATGCTACTCAAGATAGAGAAAAGAAGTACACTAAACATACTATCATCATTTACAATATCATGAATCAAGATAAAGAACGTGATAACAATTTGCTTTAAGACAAGAAAACATAAAAACGGAGTTTGATGTTCTCAAGATGTATGCCACAAAAAAAATCAAAACAAAATGCAAGACATAAGCAAAAACCAAAAACAAACAAAGAAAATCAAATGCATCTAATGCATCCCCCCAGACTTAAACTTTTCATTGTCCCAATGAAAACTAAAAACAATGTGGAGGAGATTTTAAGAGAAGTTACCAAGTGATGAACTCCAAATGGTTGACATTCATGTTTTTAAAGATACTCCTCCATCCAATACTCACATTCCTCCACAACTTTGAATTCTATAACAATAAGATAGACAAGAAAAATTAAGTAGAGGATACATGTTTATTATAAAGAGAGAACTAAAGACATAAAAGAAAATAAGGAAAATGAACTTAGGTTGCCTCCCAAGAAGCGTTTGTTTAAGGTCATTAGCTCGACCACCTCATTAGATTCATCTAAATCTTGCTCTTGGAGGGGTAAGATATTTCAACACCCTCCTACCAAGGGCTCTTATTATGGAGAGAGCTTTCAACATTGGCATTAAAAAATGAAGTAATGCTCTCTCCATCTTCGTCTTCTTTGAAGTTCTTTCGGGTGGTCAAAGACGGTTCAGTGTGAGCTTCCAATTAATAGCCCAAGTGAAATCTATACATGCAAAAAAAATACAAATCTCCCACAAACATATTAGATAAGAAAGAGCCATAACCATTTTAAGATAAGCAGAATAAGAAATAAAAACTGAATCACATCCAACAAAGTCAATAATAGGTACCTCAATAAAATTTTCCAAAAGATCACAAGAAATACTAACCTTGCTTTGCTGAGAAATACCTGATATTTCTAAACATGTGGATGTGATCTCCTCTGAATCAAATGATGGTTCTGGATCTGGCTCAGGTGTTGGCGATATCAAAGATGGTGATTTTTGAGACTCAACCATATCTACATGAGTCCCTACATATTGGTCCACAACATGCTCAATCCTTGCAACTCTTACAACATCTAAGGATTGTGTGGACAAAGGAGGTAATTCTTGAGATGCTACTTCCACAACACAGCTCCCTACACATTGTTCCATATCAACATCAGCAACACAAACATCAAAAAACAAACCCACATCAATATCCTCAATAAGAGAATCAACTATAGGAGGATCAATAACTTCACTTGCAGTTTTAAATTGATATACCACATCATCATCATCTGAAAATTTAATGTCACTGCAACACCCTATAAAATTTGGAGGTAGATCTGAAAACTCATTTACCACTACTTTATCTTCACAATCCTCATCTGAAGAGTCTTCATCTTTATACAAATTCAAAAATCTGCACTCAACCTTACCAGTGTCACAGAATTTTTTAAAGTTATAGTTCTCATTGACCCCCACTAACCTTTGTGGAAAAGGAACCCTTAGTGAAGGTCTTGGGAGAGGTACTTCTAATTTCCCATATTCCCTTTTAGCTTGTGGAGGAGATTAAACTTTCTTATCTAGTGTTGGTATGATCAATCGTTGAGGGAAAGGAACTTGTGGCATTTGGGAACCTCCTGGAATAATGGAACTGAGTTCATGTGGTCTTCTATTGTTCTTCTCCTCAATTCTAAACATGTCCTTCTTCAGAAGTTCTTCATGATTTTTTTCAATTCTCAACCCAACATCATCACACTTTTCACTAGATCTTGTCTGCAAAAGAGGGGGATCTTCTTTAAACCAATTTGAAATAATACTTTCAATCTTTGCCCCTAAATGTTTGAACTCCCCGTTCTGTGACTTGTGATTTTCAAAACTCATAGATGGTTGAGTTACAATTTGTTTGACAGGATCTATAGCATTTATGGCTTGCACTTCTTGAATGTTTGAAGGAGATTTCATCCAATTTATGTTCGACCATTCATGGAGGTTCAATGTCACTTGATCAATTAATGTATATGCTTCATCTACACTTTTATCCATAAAAGAACCTCCAGCTGATGAATCCAATATACTCTTGTCTGAAAAAGAAATTCCCCCGTAGAATATGTGCAGAATCAATCATTTTTCAAAACCATGATGAAGGCACTGTGTTTGAAGACTCTTGAATCTATCCCATGCTTCAAACAATGATTCTCCATATGCCTGAGCAAAATTTGTTATGCGATTCTTCATATACATTGTTCTGCTTGGAGGGAAAAAATGATTTAGAAATTACTTCTCCAATTGTTCCCAACTTGTGATGCTTTGAGGATAGAGAGAATATAACCAAGTCCTTGCTTTATCCTTGATACTGAAAGGAAATGCCATCAATCGAACTGCATCTGCTGACACTCCTTCACATTTCACCATATCACAAATCTCTAAAAATGTTTCAAGATGCATATAAGGACTTTCTGATACTTCTCCTCCAAATTTGTGACCTTGTATCATAAAAATTAACTCTGGGTCTAGTTGGAAACTTTCTGCTTCAATTTGAGGTTGCACAATGAGAGATAAAAATCTTGCAGAAAAGGGTGTAGAAAAATTTCTCATGGGCCTGCTTGATATGTTAGTTCTCATGGATATTCAAGAAAAAAATTATAAAATGAAGAATCAAAGGCAAGAAATAAAATGCAATATGAAAAGCAAGAAAGAAAATGCAGAATTTAAATTGCAAGAAAGAAAGTGCATAATGAAAACAAGAAAGAAAAGATAAAAGGAAAAAGAAAAATATCTAGAATAATTCATATGCTAAAGATTGCAAGATGTGTTTACAAAAGAAAAGAAGAAAGAAACTAGATCAAAAGAGAAAACAGAGAAAAGTAAGATTAGAGTGCTAGAAATCAAGAATGCAAAGTTAGAATTAGAATTAGAATTGCAACAAAAAGAATTGTCAAGAATTAGAAAGATATTCAAATGATGAAAATAGAATTCTAAAGATTAATTTCAATAATGAAAAGAAAAGAAAAGTTATGTTTAGTCTAACTCAATTGATAATCCCTAATGTTATAGCGCAGTTCCCGGAAACGGCGCCAAAAACTTGTTACGTCACCGCAAGTGTACGGTTACGTCGTCAGTAATATAAAGATTATCGTATCCACAGGGACTGTTGATTAAGCACTAGTTAACTTCACACGGCGAATTATCTAGACAATAGAAAAGTGGTTTACAAATGTTAGGATAAGAAATAGAAAAGAAAAGAAAGAGAGTAAATAGGGAGAGAATGAGCGTAGTGAATGGAGGGGAATAGATACTAGTATTTCGGTTTCTTTGTGATATTATTCAATGTAAATGATCTACCAAATATTATTTCTCAATTGTCCACCATTTGTAGAAGGTTGTCGGTTCTCTCTTGCAATAGACAACCGGCTTAGGACTGAAATCTATACCTAGATTGATCAATTAGAAATGAATCTATGTTGTCCTTACACGGGCATGTTCGTTGACTCTCCGCAAGTGTACGGAAATATCGCAGGTAATATAAAAGATTATCGTATCCATAGGGACTGGAATAAGCACTAAGAATATCTCAAAATGAATTAGCTAGACAACAAATCAATGGATTAACAAAGTCTAAGTGTAACTATGAAAAGTAAACAAAAGAATGAAAGAATAGGCAACAAGAATAAAGGCAATGATAAGGGTTATTCTAGGAGTTTTGGCTTCTTTGTAAGGTTCTTCAATGTAAATGATCTAGCAAATCCTTTTTCTCAATTATCCATCATTTGTAGAAGGTTGTCAGTTCTCTCTTGCAATAGAGAACCGACCTAGGACTAAAATATATACCTAGATTAATCAATTAGGAATGAATCTATATTGTCCTTACACGGGCTTGCCTGTCACGAGCATACCTCAGAAAATCAACATAAGAATCCATCGCTCATCAACCCATCAAGATATAAAGATTAATGCATAAATCTATCCTACCCTCTTGAAATATCTAATTTCCCCTTCAAGATAATCTCTCAAACGTCCTTACACGGGCATGTTTCTGTCACGAAGATCCCTCAAAAAATCGAATGAAGAATTACCTCTACAAGATCCACAAGATATCCAAACATTCAATCAAGCATGGTAATTAAGCACAATCACAACATTCCACACAAGATCAAATAGATACAAAATAGGACAAAATCATAGAAATGGAAAATTGGCATATCCACATGAGTTTTACATCAAAATTTCCTTACAAATACTACCTCCATCCTAGAACAAGATATCTACTCCATAAATCGAAGAAAGAATCCGAAAAAAACAAAGATTACAAGCATTTCTAAACCCTCAAATCCAAGAAAGGAGAGAAAGAAAACTTATCTACGGAGAAGAATGGTCTTTGAATCCAATCCTTCGATCTTAGAGTCGAATCGGTGAAGATCTTCCCTTAGATCGCCCAGAAATCCACCCAAGAATGGAAGGAATCACCCAAATCTTCCTTTCTCCCAACGGGGAGAAGATCTCCTTTCAAATCAAGGAGGAAAACTTATATAGAGGTGAGGTTTGGGCGCCACACGACCCCGAGGCACGGTCGTGTGAGGTTCACACGGCCTGCCTCACTTCCCTCTCTGCACAACTCACATAGCCGTGTGTGTGACACGGCCGTGGCACACCCAACATCTGCTATCTTCTCATGGCCGTTAGATCTACACGGCCATGTAATTCTTCACTTCTAGAAACCTTACACGGTCGTGTGGTTCACACGGCCATGTCATTTTTCTCCTCTGGAAACCTTACACGGCCGTGTAGATCTACACGGCTATGTAAGTCTTCAACACTGGAATACTAATATGACCGTGTACTACACACGGCCTGCTCTTGCTGGCTCCGTATCTTGACACAGCCGTGTGAGGTTCACACGGTCGTGGCAACTTCCTTCTCTGTTTCATCTACATGGCTAGAAATCTTCACACGGCCAGGGCAACCCCCCATGGCAGGGTCGTGTGAGGTTCAGGAATGATGCCTTCCTCTTTTGCACTACTTACAGATTTGTCCTTTAACATGAAATCTTCACCAAATTCGACTCCTGTGTACAAAAATTACACAAAATCATATCTCCGAGCAAAAAGAGTAAATATGCTAAAAGGAAAGTTGGAAGTACAAAAATACGTAGACAAAGCATGTACAAAGTATGTGAATGTGCGTCAAAATATGCTAACAAGTGTATACAATCTACGCACATCACCTTTGCCTCTGGAAACTTTACACGGTCGTGTAGTGCACACGGCCAGGGCCTTCTTGGTCTCTAGAAACCTTGCACGGCCGTGTGGTGTACACGGTCGAGGCTTTCTTGATCTATGAAAACCTTGCATGGTCGTGTGGTGTACACGGCCTGGCTCCTTTTGGCTTCAAATCTTGGCACGGTCGTGTGAGGTTCACACGGCCGAGGCCACTTCCTTTTCTACTGCAACCACACGGCCAAGGATCTCCACAAGGCCTGGGCAACCCCCCATGGCAGGGTCGTGTGAGGTTCAGGTACAACGCCTTCCTCTCTATCTTCGCTTGTAGATTTGGCTTCGAATATGAATCCTTCACCAAATTTGACCCCTGTATACAAAAAATGCACAAAAGCAGATCTCTGAACAAAAAGAGTAAATATACTAAAAGGAAAGCTGGAAGTACGAAAATGCATAGATAAAGCATGCTCAAAGTATGTGAATGTGCGTCCAAACATGCTTAAAAGTGTATATAATCTACGCACATCAGATAGTTGATTCCATTGTAGAATGTGTGTAGGACCAACCATTTCTCAAGGCCATGATGGGGGCACTGTCTCATCATACTTTTGAATCTGTCCCAGGCTTCAAATAATGATTCTGATTCAATCTGTTTGAAGCTTGTGATCAAATTTCTCATGTGGGCAGTTTTGCTTGGTGGGTAGAACTTGTCCAGAAATTTCTGCTCACACTACTCCCAAGATGATATGTTATTTGCTGGAAGAGAATTTAGCCACTACTTGGCTCTATCCTTCAGGGAGAATCGAAAAAGTAGTAACCTTACTAATTCTGGAGGGACCCCGTTCACTTTCATAGTACCGCAAATCTCGTAGAAAAGCTCTAAGTGATGATTTGGATCTTCGTGCGGTCCTCCTCCAAATTGATTTTGCTGGACCATGTGGATTACTGTAGGCTTGATTTCAAAATTATTATCTTTTATTGGCAGTCAAGTGATGTTAGACCGAACCCCTCGTGCATAAGGTGTTGCGTAGTCCTTCAACAATTTGTTAGCCATTTCTAAAGATTCTTGTGTGGCTTGATATGCTTTCTGTAAGTTTCTTCTTCTCAAGAAAGTCCTCTCAATCTCTGGATCGAACGGAAGAAGTTGTCCTGAAAGGTTAGCTCTTCACATGTAAAAACATGATATGAAATATAGTAAAGAAAAGAGTGAAATAATATTTTTTTAGATGTTTTAATAAAAATATAGAAAATAAAGAAAAACAAAACTAAAAACAAAGTTTAGTCTAACCCAATATGATTTTTGCTAATGTTATAGACGCAGTCCCCGACAACGGCACCAAAAACTTGTTACGAACCGCAAGTGCACGGATTTATCATCAGTAATAAAGATTATCGATCCCACGAGGACTGGTTATAAGCACTAGCGATGGCTCACTTAGGATTAGCTAAACTACCAATGGTTGTAAGTTATCTAAAGAAAAGAGATTTGGAAAGCGGAAATGAGAACTAGCAAAGAAGAAGTAATTGACTTGGTTTATGAAGAGTTCTAGGAGTTCGGTTTCATTGTGGTGGTATTGATGTATCACATTCTATCCTTTACTCATTGTCCTTCGGCATGCATTCACCGGAAGCTAAAGCAACTATCCTTAAGTGCCAAATAGAGAAGATCCTTATGAAATATTGTTACGATTAACCCCTGTCACTAGGGTGCCTCGGTAGATCACAAGAACGCAACTCTAATTGGTATCCTTAAGGATAGTAATAAAGAGCTTAGTTTGGTCTCTTACTTCCTTGTGGAGAAGTTGCCTCTCCTTTCAAGGAAGTACCCTAGATGTTCGTGAAGGGGTTATCCCTGTCACTAGGGCACCTCGGGAGTACGATCTATGATACTCTCTCTACGAGGTTAGCAATTCCTACACAATCAATTAATACGCAACATGCATGCATAATAGTTGAAACAAAGCAAGCGAAATCATCCAATGAATAGAGGCATAAATGTGAGTCTTACATCAAAATAAATCCACAACTACTCCCTCACCCTAGAACAAGGAATCTACTCCATAGACGCCGGAGAAAAACCTGAAGACATAATGTAATTTAACATACAATTCTCAAAACTCGGAGAGAGAAAGAGAAAGGATGCTTATCCAATGATGATGAGTGATCTTCAGATCCAATCCTTTACTTCTGAAGTCGATGTGGTGATGGTGGATCGCTAGATGGATGTCCTGGATGGTGTGGAATGACACTAAGGCGATTCTCTCTTTGACGGCTCGTTTTCCTCCCGGCCTCCTCGAGGAAAAAGGGTTAAAATCCTTTTATAGCATAGGGCACGACCTCGATGGCATGAGCGTGCGGATGTGGCACGGTCGTGCCCTCTCTTGTCTCTGGCCATGCTACACGGTCGTGCCAATTGGCACGGCCGTGTAGAATTGCATGACCGTGCAGTGCTTGGATGCGGTCGTGGGGGATACGATCGTGTAGGATTACACGGTCATGCAAAGATCTGTCTCTAGTTGGTCGCACGGCCGTACAAGAGTTGCACGGCCATGCACTTCTCTTTTGCTATTTGGCCGCACGGCCGTGTGAGGTTGCACGGTCGTGTTCTCGAGCTTGTTCTAGTGCATTGACAATCGATGTTTTTGCTCTAAAAGTTATCCATGTCAATACAAAACCAAACAAAAGAGCAGATATCCAAACAAAAGAGTATATATGATGAGTATATAATAAAAGAGACGATCATGCAAAGAATATATACGTATAAAGTAAGTGAATGTGCGTTAAAACATGCATAAACGATCATAATATTTATGCACATCACTTGACTAGGAAAGTCCTAACTGGAAGTTAGGCAGTTAAAAGTCCTGGTGAGTGAAGTCAGGCAGTTAGAAAATCCTGGTGAGGGAAGCCAGATGAAAACCCTAGTAAGTGAAGCTAAGTGAAAGTCCCGGTGAGTGAAGTCGAGCAGTGGAAAGTCCTGGTGAATGAAGCCAGGAAGATAAAAAGTCTCGGTGAGTGAAGCTAGGCATGTGGAAATCCAGGTGGGTCAAGGTTGACTGGACACCTGGTGTGGGAAGTCCAAGTAGGTCAAAAGGTTGACTGGATACTTGGCACGAGAAAATCCAGATGGGTCAAGGATGAAAGGACATCTAGTGGAAGTCCAAGTGGGTCATGGAGGGCTAGACACTTGGCACAAGACGATAAGTCTAAATGGGTCAAGGTTGACCGGACATTTGGCACGTGAAGAAAAGTCCAAGTGGGTCAACGGGATTGATCGGACACTTGGTGAAGGAGCCCTACAGGGCAAGGTTGACCGGATGCTAGGTATAATGTTCTAACAGGTCACGGTTGACCGGATGTTGGAATTTGAGACCTTGGACTTGAGTTTAGGCAAGTAAAAGGTGGGTTAATCGATCAACCGATCGATTGAACCGAAGTCCAATCGATCAGTTGATCGATTGGATGTGCGCTACGATAAGAGGATGGACCAATCGATTGGTGGATCGATTGGGAGCTTAAATTTCATGCATAGAACCTCTCCCAATTAATCGGTCGATCGATTGGGCACCTCTAATCGATTGATCGATCGATTGGGAAGCTGGAAATCACGACAGAGGCTGAATCGATCGGGCAATCGATTCAGCCATTTCCAGCAGAGGATAGAGGCACTATGAATTGATCGGTCGATCGATTCAAAGCCTCCACAATCGATTGGGAGTCATTCAATCGATTGGGATCTGACCGTTGCACAGGTTAAAGCTATTGGCGAGCGTCTTCTCCAGCAGTTTTTCGCCCGATTCTTCTCCAATATCCACAGCATTTCTTCTCCATAGAGCTCAGTGACACAGGCCAGTTCTTGAAGGTTCTTGGAGGCAAGTGCTGGTGCACGTCCAAGTCAAGAGGCGTTCTACAACAAGAAGAAAAAGTTAGGGTTAGGGTTTTTCAGTGTAAATCTTGTAAGATTTTACTTGTATTTGCTTCCCTTTCTTTCTTCTTGTACTGAGAGTGTTATAAGGCTTCTCTGTCTTCGGTAGTTACCGTAAAGGAGTATTTTCATAGTGGAGAGTGCTCGTGTGTGTGGATTCTTAGATTAGTCACCTCTTCTTGAGGTGGATACCAAGTAAATCCTTATGTTAGCATTGTAATTTTTATTTCATTTTCATTCCGTTACATATCATCCAAAAAGCAAGCAACGAGCATGCGATGAGCTATTAACCCCCCCCCCCCCCTCGCCTCTAGCACATTTCGACGCTAACAGATCTAATCATTTATCAAAAATTCTAAAATGTTGACTTAAATAATTTACATCTTGGAAAATTATTTATCTATACCACTTTAAAATTTCTTTTTCTTAAAAACTTACTTCGAAGATTTTTATTAGGAAATTTGTTTTCTTTGAAATTACATTGTAAAAATTTCCTTAGAATATTTTTTCTCAAAAGTTTACTTTGAAATTATTTTGCAAATATTTATTTAGAATTTTTTTTCAAAAATTCACTTAGATAGTTTTGAAAAAGTTTTCTTAGAGATTTTAAGTTTACTTACAATGTTTTTTTACAATGTCTTACTTGGATTACAACATTAATGCTTCAAGTCTCTCCCGAAGTCTAATACTTACAAAGTATATGCTTTTTGCTTTCCTGTCTGGCATTCCTTATCTTGTGCTTATATATTTTTTCCCTTTTTTTGATGAATGCCAAAGGGAGAGGGTAAGGGTTAATGTAGAAAAAGAACAAACAAATGTGATCAAGTAAGTCAAAATTGAAAACTAATTTAGATTATTTGTTTGCTTATTTCATAATTATCTTTCAATATTATTTTTCTAACTTTAACCTACGTTATCATTGCATAAAAAGGGAAAGATTGTTGGTGTAATTTGCACTAATAATCTAACTCATGTTTTGATGAATGATAAGGATATTAAAATTAGAGTATTTTGTGATCTAATTGAATTACCAAGTGTGCAAGAGTTGACGGGTCTGAAGGACCTAACACTAGGCTAAAATTTAGCTAGGTCTATGAGACTTGATAGTTGGTGTGAAGTCCAGATAGGTCCGCGAGACTCAATATATGATGAAAAGTCCAGTTGAGTCCGTGGGACCTAACGATTGACCAAAATCCAGTTGGGTCAACAAGACCTTACAACTGGTAGGAAGACTTAGTGGGTCAAAGGTAAGTCAAGCGATTGTAGTTGGTAAGTAAAGGTAAGTAACTGGAGGAGTGATCCAGTGAGGACACGTTCTCAGTTGAGGGAACAGTTTATATCAGTCCAACTTAGGTGCATTTGGAAAAAAAACCTAAGTTGAGACTTTGACTAGATCATGGTCTCAAAAAGACAAGATCTAATTACTACTACTATCCTGCTGAATTGTGCTAACTTTGTTTTATAGAAAAATATATTTGTTGTTGCTTGGACTAACTTATTTTTGTAGGAAAGAAAAGCTGTAAAGAGAGTGTCTGGGCACCTGGAGTTGGTTCGGGCACCTGGAGTTGTTCCAGCGCCTAGAGCTAGTTTGTGCGCCCGAACCAGCTATTACCAGCGGGTGCCCTGGCCAGGCACCCGGGTGGTCCAGGTGCCCATAATTAGTCTAAGCGCTTAGACTAGAAAAGTTATCTAGGAGCTGAGTTGGAGCGTGTCGACTGTCTAAGCCAATGTCAACGATCCAAGCGTTGGAGGTGGATAAAACTTTGCAAATGAAGTTTCGATGAGAGGTCGCCACGTTAGCATGGTCCAAGCACCCGAAGGGATTTTAGGTGCATGGAATGGGCCTATATAAGGACCTTCGACCAGTAGCTTCAGAAAAACACTTTCTATGACTTTCATTCTTGCGTGCTGCTCCAAAAGGGCTCCGACGACACCAAAAGCTGCTCAGAAGTTCGAAGAATGAAAGACTTTAATTTCCTTTCTGTTTGTCGATATCAATTATTTCAGTTCTTGTACTCAATACTTTTAGCACATTATTTGAACTAATAGTGATTACCCAACAAATGTGATTGACGATCATGAACCTTGGAGTAGAAGTTGTCACAGGCGCTGAACCAAGTAAAATCATCCATGTTAGCGTTGTTTTTTATTTTCTTTATTTCGTTGAATAACTTATTTTAACTCTCGATTTCTAATGAATGTTATTCAACCCCCCCCCCTCTAGCGTATTTACGGTCCTACAACTAGAAGGTAAGGTCAAGAGTGTGCGTCGAAGGACGAGTGCTGAGAGATTATACTCGAAGTAAAATCTTAGGTTTAGGGTTTACCAGTCGATTGGTGTATGTACTAGTCTATTGGTGATTGAACTGGAAGAGAACAGAATGTTTCTATTCTCTCAATCAAAATGGACCAGTCGACTGGTGCTGGTACCAGTCAACTGGTAGACAATCATTGGGGTGTAACGGTCAGCGTCACTTAAAGGCCAGTCAACTGGTGGTGGAAAACACAACTTGTGTTTCCAGCTTATGGCCTATATAACCAAGGTTTTCAAGCTTGGTTAAGGTTAACTATATAGAGGCAGTTAACCCCTATTTGTAGTCTTCTAAACTCCTATGTGTGATCTGTGTGCACGTGATTAAGGTTGTTGTGAGATTTCTCCACCCATAAGGAGATAATGCTAGCCGGATGTTTTCTGGGGATTGATCCACCGAAGGATCACAGGGATCATCCATCTTATAGACACGTTGTGAAGTAGGAGTAAGTTATCTCTGAACCACGTTACATAAACGTGTGAGGTTTGGTGTTCTTTCTTGTCTTTTAGGGTTTAGCTTTCGTATTCACATTTATTTGTATTTTCATTGTGCCAATAAATATGTAGGAAGCAATGATTTGGGTGAGGACCTATTCACCCCCCCCCCCTCCCCTCTAGCTGGGCATCAAGGTTCCAACAATTGATATCAAAAAGATGACCTCTCTTAAAGGACTAATCCTCAGAAGGAGCAAGTTCTAGAGGAAGAAGAAGGAGTCGGAAGGACCGCTAGGATGGGATATCTGAATCCCACCTCCATATGATCAAAATAATTTTGAGTATTGGAGGAAGTGATTGGAAACTTTGTTCCAAATCGATTGGGACCATTGGACCGTGTTGGAAGCTCCTTTCGAAGCTCCAACGGACAAAAAGGGGAAGTTGTTGGATCGAGATACACGTGAGAGGGGGTGAATCACGTGATTTTTAAAAACTTTTTCTTTTCAATTTTAAAATAAGTATGCAATAGAAAAACATGAAAACAAAAAATAAGTAAAAAAACAAGTTTGATTTTACTTGGTTCAGAGCCTTCGGTGACTCCTACTCCAAGACTCAGGTCCCACGGATCTATCAATAAATAATCTACTAATAACATCTTCCAGAACTGTTGGAGGAGGAGATCAAGTACAAAAGAATAGGAACAAGAGTAACACACTACACTTTTTCTTTTGCAATAATTAAGTACAAAATTTTAAAATTTGTTACCCAACACTCTTTGTTGACAATTGGCTCAAGCTCGGTGTTGGACGACTCCTCAATTGGGAGTAGCAAAGTTGTAGCAAGGCAGTAGCAGGAAGTCGGAGTAGTAGAAACCCCAATTCGACACGTAGAAGCATGTAGAATTGATGATCTGAAAGCCTTGGTCGAGATGGTCTTTTATAAGGCGTGGAAGGTGGCTTCTATAGCCCTGAAGGTGCATTCCATTGGCAAAAATCTATCCCAAAAAATACTATCCTTATTTTTGATGAGGTCTGATTTTATCCATTGGAAGGCGTCTTCCAAGCTCCCAAAGGCGTCTTCCATGAACAGTACTGAAGGTGTCTTCCATCGCTTGGAAGGCGCCTCGAGTACTCTTCACCCAAGGACTTTTGTGCTTCCATTCCCTACAAAATATATTAGTCCAATATAAAAATATCTAACCTGTAAAACAAAATTAACATAATAATGATATAATTAATTTATACCTTAGACCCGATTCTTTAGATGAAGATCTAGTCAAGGTCTCAATTTAGATTTTTAAAATGGACCAAAATTGGACCAATACCTACTATCCCATCAATCGGGATGCATCCTCACCTAGTCACTCTCCTTCAGTGACTTACCTTCACTTACCAAGTGTCATGTTTGTTGGGTTTTTCGGGCCACAAAAATCACTTTTTGCGTTGCAGAAACCCCGAAATTCTCATGCCACGGATCCGTGCGAAGATTAAAATTTCGTAAAACTTCGAGTATGAGTTTTCTAACCTAGATCTAAACTAGATCTACAAAGGAGAAGAACTTTACCCTTGATGCGAAGCCCTTCGCTTAATCCCGCTCATCCAAAGTTCGACGGATCTCAAGAGTGTCAAAATAGACACTCCTCTATGTGTATCCAAACAAGCAAGAGATGGAGAAACCTAACACAAAGGTGTGCTAGCACCTTCGTAAGGTTCGGTCAAGAGTGGAGGAGGATAGGGAGAGAAGAGAGCTTGAGGAAGAAGATGAGAGTTACAACTCAAAGCACACAATTGCACTAACTCTCTCATCAAACATGGCCAACCACTTTAAGAGGGAATGTAACCTCCACAGAATGCCAAGAGTCACAACTCTTGGTAACTCCCATGAGGTGGCATCCCACTTAAGCAATCATGATGATGTGGAGCATCATCATTGGCTCACTTCATGCCAACTGACCAATGAGGTGGAAAATGATCAAGTCAAAATTGACCCTTCATCTTCCTCTCAAGTCAAGTCAAACTTGACCACTTCTCTCCCTTGGTTGATCAAATCTAACCATTGGTTCAAGTCAAATTTAATTTAATGAATCTCTATTCATTGAATTAAAAAAAATTCAATGAGTCTAAGTCCAAATTAGACTCATCTAATACATGAACCAAATTGAGTCCAACTCAATTAGCCTACTTTGGATTACTCTTAATCCAATTTGGTTCATCACATGAACATAATCCTTTAGGTTTATCAAATGAACCTAATCTCCATCTAATTGCCCTTTGTGTGTGACCCTATAGGTTCTTGTAACGTTGGCAATGCTCCTAAACTCTTTTAGAAGCATAAGTAATGAGCGGTATCCAGCAACACATCATTACTACCCAAGTTACAAGAATGTTGAGATCCAACATCACCTTGTGACTACTAATTGTGACTCCTCACAATATATGACAAGTGTCCTTCTATCCTAGACATCTAGATTGATCAATATGAGGCATAGACCGTGTCATCCTCTAATCAATCTAAATCTTGAACTCCAAGTAGACTCACTCAATCAAATGAGCTCAATATCTCATATTGACTCATTTGGGCATGGCCATGCACTTAGTGGTCTCACTCTATCAAGAATATCGATGTCTCTCCCGTCATATAGGAGGGATAGATCCCATCTACATCACTCACATCCCTCCGCATAATTTGTTACATACCTAGTAATTGCCTTTATAGTCCACCCAGTTACGGGTGACGTTTGACGAAGCCAAAGTATGTAACTCCTTATGTAGAGAACTATGGTGACTTCAGGTCCAAGGACTAATAGTCATACTAATAGCCACATGAGAAAGTATATGACACTCATATAACGATCTATGATACTTTTTCATAGCGGGTCATTCAGTATACATTCTCTAATGCATACCCATGTGTCAACTTGATATCTCCATATCCATGACTTGTGAGATCAAGTCATCAAGTTGACCTACATGCTAGTCTCGTCGCATTAACATTGTCCCTGAATGCTAATACTTGACTAGGAATGATTAAGAGTAGTGTTCCCTATATCATCTCACTATCGATTCAACCAATCAATTAATATAGGTAGGAACCTTCTACTCAGGGACACTATTATACTTAGTTATTTGGCACCAATACAAGTAAGTATAATCACCAAAATAAATGCATTTATTTATATACAAGAATATGATACAACGAGTTCATATAACAATCATCAAATGATTGGCTCTAGGGCTCTGACTAACAATCTCCCGCTAGTACTAGTGCCAATCAGTGTAGGCTCTAGGGCCTAATGACCTAGTGTGACCATCATGCTTTCTCTGTGCCAAAACCTTGGTCAAGGGATCTGTGATATTAGCCTCTGTGGGTACTCTGCTAATCTCCACATCTGCTCTCTCGATAATCTCTCGAATGAGATGGAAGCGCCGTAGTATGTGTTTGGTCCGCTGGTATGAGCGAGGTTCCTTAGCCTGCGCAATTGCTCCATTGTTGTCACAATAGAGCTCAATAGGGTCAGCGATACTAGGAACCACCCCAAGTTCAGTGATGAACTTGCGGATCCAAACTGCCTCCTTTGCTGCTTCTGATGCAGCAATATACTCGGCCTCTGTTGTAGAATCAACTACTGTGTCCTGCTTCGAACTCTTCCAGCTCACAGCACCACCATTTATGCAAAACACGAACCCTGACTGCGATCGATAATCATCCTGGTCGGTCTGGAAGCTGGTATCACTATAACCCTTTACAGTTAGCTCGTCATCGCCTCCATATATCAAGAAATATTCTTTAGTCCTTCTTAAGTACTTAAGAATATTCTTGACCGCTATCCAGTGACTTTCACCTGGATCTGACTGGTATCTGCTCGTCATGCTCAAAGCATACGAGACATCAGGACGAGTACATAGCATGGCGTACATGATAGATCCTATGGCTGAGGCATAAGGGATCTGATCCATGCGGTCTCTCTCCTCGCTAGAAGAGGGACCTTGAGTCTTCGAAAGACTCACACCATGTGACATCGGCAGAAATCCCTTCTTGGAGTTCTGCATGGCAAACCGAAGGAGTACCTTGTCAATATATGTACTCTGACTTAGGCCAAGCAACCTCTTAGATCTATCTCTATAGATCTGTATGCCTAGAATGCGGGTGGCTTCACTTAAGTCCTTCATTGAGAAACAAGTCCCTAGCCAGGTTTTTACAGACTGTAGCAAAGGGATGTCATTCCCCATGAGTAGTATGTCATTCACATACAATACAAGGAAGACAATTGTGTTCCCTACAACCTTCTTGTAGACACAAGGCTCATCTTCGTTCTTGATGAAACCAAACTGTTTGATTGCATCATCGAATTAAAGATTCCAGCTCCGAGAAGCTTGCTTTAGTCCATAAATGGACCTATGCAGCTTGCATACTCTGCTAGTATGCCGTGGATCTACAAAACCCTCAGGTTGTGTCATGTACACATCCTCGAGCATGTTTCCATTCAGAAACGCGGTTTTGACATCCATCTGCCATATCTCATAGTCATGGTATGCTGCAATGGCAAACATGATCCGAATGGATTTAAACATCGCTACTGGAGAAAAGGTTTCATCATAGTCAATACCATAAATTTGCTTGAAACCTTTAGCTACCAAACGACCCTTATAAATAAGTCAATCCATGTCAGTCTTTCTCTTAAAGACCCACTTACACCCAATGGGTTTGACCCCTTTAGGTGGATCAACCAAAGTCCATACTTGGTTAGTGTACATGGATTCCATCTCGGATCTCATGGCCTCTAGCCATTTCTCGAAATCTAGTCTCATCACAACTTCCTGATAGGAGGTAGGCTCATCCTCTATGAGCACAACGTCATCATGGTCAGACAAGAGAAATGAGTATCTCTCAGGCTGACGACGTATATCAGATCTGCAAAGAGGTAGGTCTACTTGAACTGGTTGTGGTTCCTCAACTCCTTGTGGAACAACATCATCCACAACACTTTGTGGTTCCAGTTCAACTTCCATCGAGGCTTCTGTGCTATGGTTCACATCTTGAACTTCTTCAAGATCGAACATACTCCCACTAGTCTTTCTAGAAACAAAGTCCCTTTCTAGAATACCCTAGTCTTAGCCACAACTACCTTGTGTTGACTGGGAATGTAGAAGTAATATCCCTTCATTTTCTTGGGATATCCAATGAAATAGCACTTGTCGGATTTGGGTCCCAGTTTGTCCGAGACTTGACGTCTAACGTAAGCCTCACAACCCCAAATCCTCATAAAAGACACCTGGGCATCTCTCCCAGTCGATATCCTATATGGTATCTTTATTACAGCCTTAGATGGAACTCGGTTGAGAATGAAGGTTGCTGAGTCTAGAGCATAGCCCCAAGATACATAAGAAGATCTGTGTGACTCATCATAAATCGTACCATATCTAATAAGGTGTGATTCCTCCTTTCGGATACACCATTCCACTGTGGTGTTCCAGGAGGAGTGAGTTGGGATAGGATCCCACACTCAGCTAGATAGTCACGAAACTCATGGCTAAGGTATTCTCCACCTCGATCTGATCGAAGTATCTTAATACTTTTGCCAAGCTGGTTTTGTACTTCATTCTTGAATTCTTTGAACTTTTCAAAGGATTCCGACTTATGTGTCATCAGGTACGCATAACCATATCTACTAAGTCATTAGTAAATGTAATGAAGTACCTATAACCACCTCTAGCAGTGACATTGAAAGGGCCACATACATCACTATGTATAAGACCTAACAAGTCAGTCGCTCTCTCACTGTGTCCACTAAAGGGAGTCTTGGTCATCTTGCCTAGAAGGCATGACTCGCATGTCTCATATGATTCAAAATCAAATGAGTCCAGCAAACCATCTTTATGGAGCTGGGATAAGCGTTTGTCAATTATATGACCTAAGCGACAGTGCCAGAGATAGGTTTGGTTCATGTCATTTGACTTGAACCTCTTGGTACTTATGTTATAGATAGGGTTCTCAAGGTCTAGAATATAGAGTCCGATTATCAGAGGTGCACTACAATAGAACATATCATTTAAATAAATTGAACAACATTTATTCTTTATTATAAATGAAAAACCTTTCTTGTCCAAACAAGAAACTGAAATTATGTTCTTAGTTAAAGTAGGCACATAACAACATTCATCTAATTCTAATACAAGCCCAGAAGGCAGAGATAGAGGATAAGTTCCTACAGCAACAGCAGTAACCCGTGCTTCATTGCCTACGCGTAGGTCCACCTCGCCCTTCGTCAATGCCCTGCTATTTCTCAGCACCTGCACATTAGTACAAATGTGAGAAGCACATCCGGTATCTAATACCCATGATGAAGAAATAGATAGATTCACTTCTATAACATAGATACCTGAAGTGGAAGTCTCACTTCTCTTCTTCTTAAGATCTTCCAGGTACACTTTGCAGTTCCTCTTCCAGTGCCCGGTCTACCGCAGTGGAAGCAGGTAGCATCCTTGGCGACCCCTCCTTTGGGTTTCAGTGTCTTGTCTTTGCCCTTGGCTTAGGACTTTCCCTTACCTTTAGGCTTGCCCTTGCCTTTGCCTTTTTTCACCATCAAAATGGAGTTGGGCTTAACCTTCTTAAGGTTGAGCTCAGCAGTTCTTAACATGCTAAGTAGCTCGGGCAGTGGCTTGTCAATTTCATTCATGTTATAATTTAGAACGAATTGACTATAGCTATCTGGCAAGGATTGCAAGATCAGATCAGTGGCCAGCTCTTGACCAAGTGGGAATCTCAACCTCTGTAGGTTTTCTATATACCCAATCATTTTGAGTACATATGGGCCTACAGGAGTCCCATCTTGTATCTTGCACTGAAACAGTGCCTTAGAGATCTCGAATCTCTCGTGCCTCGCTTGTCCTTGATATAGTTGACGAAGATGTTCAACCATATCATAAGCGCCCATCAACTCGTGTTGTTTCTGAAGCTTAGAGTTCATGGTCGCGAGCATAAGACATGACACATCTAATGCGTCATCTTGATGCTTCTTGTAATCATCACGGTCAGCTCGCGTGGCAGTGGCAGGAGGTGCCTCCAGAATGGGCTGCTCCAGAACGTACAGTTTACGTTCTTGTGTGAGAACGATTCTCAGGTTCCTGTACCAGTCCAGGAAATTTGCTCCGTTGAGCTTGTCCTTCTCAAGGACGGAACGCAAGGAGAAAGAGTTCGTATTTGACGTCATGGTTATCTACAACAGAAAAATATAGAAAAATAAATAAATATCATATTCTATTAATCATTTAATTAGGCCTTTTAATTAAATGATGCTCCCACTAAATTCTATAATTCATGTGGGACAAGATCCACATCATACTACGCCTTGAGTTAGCTTTGACTAAAACGCCCAAGACTTAGTATGATAGGTAGGTAACTAATTACCAATTACATCTCTATGCAACTCTTGTTTATAGGATCAAGATCCATATTTATATTAAAACTCGAGTTAGCTTTGGCTAATACGCCCAAGAGTTAATATAAACATGATTTTGACCTATATACCAACCATTGGAAAAATGCCTATAGTTGAACTCGATCCAATTGAGTTAACTAGTTACTCAATCTAATTGAGTTGTACTCACCCATGCGTTGATAGGCTGGACCAAGATTGTCCCTCTGCACCCTACCAAGATAGTATGCGTTGCTCTACTTTGGCAGATTCAACAACAACATGCGATCGAGGTAGTGATGGGTATCACGGTATGGTAGGTATTTCGAGTTGACGCGATTGAGATCTAATCTAATCGACGATGCGTATCATATACTCGATTTAGATCTAATCTAATCGTGAGGGTGCATCATGTACGCGATTTAGATCTAATCTAATTGTTAAGGCGTTAATTAATTACTATGCTAGCATGCATCACATATATACACACAAGCAATTAAATAAATATTTTGTGATTAGTCATGGCCATACTACGATCTTCTCAAGCCAATGAGAAGATCGGATGGTCAATCTAAGGTCAATAGCTTCTCAAGCTCCTTCCTTTGACCACCTTGTGTTGCTCGCGCCCTCCTCGTAACTCCATCTTGAGTGGATCTTCCACCGCTCCAATTTGTACATTACAAAGGTGAAACTCGAGTTACATTCGAGTCTAAACTATTTACAACAAGAATATAAAAATAGGAAAGGCACGACGCGCAGGTCGCGTATCATATACAACACGCACATCACAGAAAATGGCACGCAGGCCATAATATGAATTACAACACAAATTTCTAATTTAATTGGGTCTTTTGGGCCATGACCATCACAAAATAATACATAATTCTAAATTATATAATTTCTATAAATTTCTGTAATTTTTCTTACAATTTTTATGACTAAAAATTCTCGGCGGTCCCGTTTAGCGATTTTCGGGCGCAATCGCGGAACGAATCCCCTTGCGGGGTCAGGGGCAGCACCCCTATCCGCGATATAACCATCGCGAGTGTTCCTAAGCGATCCTACAGCACCTTAGTCCGCTGTCCCAAAACGATTTGGGGTGAAACCTTGCCGTTTCGGAAATATTTTCTCGGTAGTCGAAGTCTACAAGTGTCTAAACACTTGTGGTTCTCTTCTATGAGAAAAATACCCATAAAAACACCAAAAATCATAAATTCACAGAAAGTTACAGATCTATAATTTTCATAAAAATACAAATTAAAACTCATACTCGCTTCGCACATGGCTCTGATACCACTGTTGGATTTTTCGGGCCGCAAAAACCGCTTTTTACGTTGCAGAAACCCCGAAATTCCCATGCCACGGATCCGTGCGAAGATTAAAATTTCGTAAAACTTTGAGTATGAGTTTTCTAACCTAGATCTAAACTAGATCTACAAAGGAGAAGAACTTTACCCTTCATGCGAAGCCCTTCGCTAAATCCCGCTCGTCCAAAGTTCGCCGGATCTCGAGAGTGTCATAGTAGACACTCCTCTATGTGTATCCACACAAGCAAGAGATGGAGAAACCTAACACAAAGGTGTGCTAGCACCTTTGTAAGGTTCGGCCAAGGGTGGAGGAGGAGAGGGAGAGAAGAGAGCTTGAGGAAGAAGATGAGAGTTACAACTCAAAGCACACAATTGCACTAACTCTCTCATCAAAAGTGGCCGGCCACTTTAAGAGGGAATGTAACCTCCACGGAATGCCAAGAGTCACAACTCTTGGTAACTCCCATGAGGTGGCATCCCACTTAAGCAATCATGATGATGTGGAGCATCATCATTGGCCCACTTCATGCCAACTCACCAATGAGGTGGCAAATGATCAAGTCAAAATTGACCCTTCATCTTCCTCTCAAGTCAAGTCAAACTTGACCACTTCTCTCCCTTGGTTGATCAAATCTAACCATTGGTTCAAGTCAAATTTAATTTAATGAATCTCTATTCATTGAATTAAAAAAATTCAATGAGTCTAAGTCCAAATTAGACTCATCTAATACATGAACCAAATTGAGTCCAACTCAATTAGCCTACTTTGGATTACTCTTAATCCAATTTGGTTCATCACATGAACCTAATCCTTTAGTTCATCAAATGAACCTAATCTCCATCTAATTGCCCTTTGTGTGTGACCCTATAGGTTCTTGTAATGTTGGCAATGCTCCTAAACACTTTTAGAAGCATAAGTAATGAGCGGTATCTAGCAACACATCATTACTACCCAAGTTACAAGAATGTTGAGATCCAACATCACCTTGTGACTACTAATTGTGACTCCTCACAATATATGACAAGTGTCCTTCTATCCTAGACATCTAGATTGATCAATATGAGGCATAGACCGTGTCATCCTCTAATCAATCTAAATCTTGAACTCCAAGTAGACTCACTCAATCAAATGAACTCAATATCTCATATTGACTCATTTGGGCATGGCCATGCACTTAGTAGTCTCACTCTATCAAGAATATCGATGTCTCTCCCATCATATAGGAGGGATAGATCCCATCTACATCACTCACATCCCTCCGCATAATTTGTTACATACCCAGTAATCGCCTTTATAGTCCACCCAGTTACGGGTGACGTTTGACGAAGCCAAAGTATGTAACTCCTTATGTAGAGAACCATGGTGACTTCAAGTCCAAGGACTAATAGTCATACTAATAGCCACATGAGAAAGTATATGACACTCATATAATGATCAATAATACTTTCTCATGGCGGGTCATTCAGTATACATTCTCCAATGCATACCCATGTGTCAACTTGATATCTCCATATCCATGACTTGTGAGATTAAGTCATCGAGTTGACCTACATGCTAGTCTCGTCGCATTAACATTATCCCTGAATGCTAATACTTGACTAGGAATGATTAAGAGTAGTGTTCCCTATATCATCTCACTATCGATTCAACCAATCGATTGATATAGGTAAGAACCTTCTACTCAGGGACGCTATTATACTTAGTTATTTGGTACCAATACAAGTAAGTATAATGACCAAAACAAATGCCTTTATTTATATACAAGAATATGATACAACGAGTCCATACAACAATCATCAAATGATTGACTCTAGGGCTCTAACTAACAATGTTACCTCATCGACATCCAATCTGACCCACCAGAACTTCCTACCGGAATCGCGCATCTGGACTTCCTCCCATTGGGAATCGAACATCCCGACCTCTTGCCAAAATTCCACATCTGGACTTTGCCAATTGAGAATCACACTTCCTGTCTAGACTTCTTTCCTAGTGTCATGTCCTCTTGACCCATCAAGTTAGTCAACCCTGCATACTCGGTAACAAGGTTAGATCAATAACACATCTAACTTTAATCCATTTGTCATTCATCAAAACTTAGGTTTGATCATTAGTGTCAAATATGTTGGAGCAATCCCAATGGTCCGCGGGACCATGTGTTTTGGTGTTTGGGCAAGGGTTTAAGTTAGGTTCACCCTTGTTATTTGATATGTGTACTTGAGTTGTGCAGGACTGCAGGATACACATGTGACTCAGGTTGACGGCTTCAGGTCCTGTGAAGGATGGAGCATCCGAGGGACCGTGGACAAGGCAGCAAGGACAAGGGCTAATGGAAGCGACTTTGAGGCATACACGAAGGATGGCATTGGGGACGAGCCGCGGGCTTGGATGCATCCGAGGGACGAGAGCCAAAGGAAGTAAGCTTGAAGGCAAGAGGTCAAAGCTGCAAAGAAGAGTCAAGTGAGTCGTGAGGGTACGAGTGCATGAGAGATTATACTCGGAAAAAAATCCCATGGGCACTGTAGCATCCAACGGGGGGTACTGTAGCAGTCAACGGGGTAATGTAGCAGTTGATGACACTGTAGCAGCTACTGTAGCAGGCGACTGATGCACTGTAGCAGTCGACTGATGCACTGTAGCATCGACTGGTAGAGAGCCGTTGAGAGAGTTGTTGGGCTGGCACCAGTTGACTGGTGCAAGGACCAGTCGACTGGTAACGGGAAAATCAGCTTGCTGATTTCTTCCAAGCTCTATAAGAAGGAGCTTGGGATGGCCAGCCAAGGTGACGAAATTAGACTTGGTTAAAGCCTAATTAGTAGTCACTAAGTGCTCAAAGGTTCCCTTGTGTCCAAGTGTTTTTGGTGAGTGTTGTGGTGAGGTTTCTCCACCCACAAGGAGGTTGAGCTAGCCGGAGTTTGCCGGGGACTAATCCACCGACGGATTGAGGGATCGTCCACCTTACGGACACACCGTGGAGTAGGAGCAAGTTATCTCCGAACCACGTAAACGAACGTGTTAGCGGTTTGCATTTTCATTCTTGTATTTGGTGTTTAGCTTTCTATTTATGTTCGTTTGTATTCCGCTGCGCTAACATTGTAGGAAGCAAGGATTTAGGGGCGCCATCTATCCAACCCCCCTTCAAGCCGACCGTGAGATCCTCCAACAAAATACACCAACAAAAGCGTCTCCAACCTCAATATTGGACCGAGGAGCAAAGGAAGTAATCTGAGACGGATAAGGAGACAACTAGGATATTAATAAATTTATTGCCCCCTAATGTGAGATTGTGTGTAGGTGAATACAAGTGTGCTCATGACCTATGGATCAAGGTGGTTGCTTTAAATGAAAACTATACACAAGTTCAAGGAGTGGAGAAGCCCAAGGAGAAGGGTTCATTGGTCTAAGAGGAGGAGAATGACCAATCAGATGTGGAGATGAACTCAACATCGTATGAGGAGGAAGAAGTGGAATCGTCCACATCTTCAAGTGAGGAAGAAGAGTCCAAGACAAGTGAGGAAAAAGTCTTAGAAGTTCAACCCTCAACATCAACAATCGAGAAGAGCGGGAAATCACACATCAAGTGCTTTGAATGTGGTGAGAATGGACACTACAAGAGTAGGTGTCAATTGCTCAAGAAGGTAAATGAGATAAACTCTAAACCCAGTAAAATTCTTTTGAACACTAACATGGGTTGTAGGGATGATGCCAAAGAGAAGAGACACATTCGATGCTTCACATGTGGTGAGTGGGGTCACTACCACACAAAGTTCCCAAGGAGAGAGGAGAGCTCAAGAAAATGGTGCACTTGAAGAAATGGGAGAAGAAGAGGAATTCAAGTCAAGGGGGAGCTCTAAAGGTAAAAGGGAAGGTAATCCCTAATTTAAAGTTTAATCCAATTTCAAGTTCTTTCATGCTTGTTAGGAATAATGAAAATTATATACCTATGTTTAGTTATGGATTTAGGTATAATGATAGGAATAGGGTTAATATGGTAGAAAACCATAGAAAATCATACACTAAGGTTAGACCTAAAAAGAAACAACCTATCTTGCCTAAGGAGAGGAAGGTGGTTGAAAACCTAGGTATTAATCCCAAGAAGAGAAGACATATGCATAGGAAGGGTAGATCTAGTAATGTCCAAGGTGGATATGTTGATTCTAGGGTTAGAACCTTAGAATTGAAAAATCAAGCCTTGAAGGCAAGGCTTGAGGAAATGGAGAAATTCCTAAATAGGTTCATTATTAGACCTAGAGGACTTAATATGTGTTTAGGTGGTCAAAGACCCAAAAATGTCAGATTGGGTCCCTCCAAGACCAAAAGGAGGTCAAGTGCTAGGGCGGTACATGACATTGGTATGGGAGAAATGACCAAGGGCAAGGGAGTGTCATCCAAAGCCTATGAAAAGAAATATGCTAGGGTGATATATGATTATAGCAAGGAGAGGTCAAGAAATGGCAAGGGAAAGTCATTTAAGGATAAGGAGAAATTAACCAAGAGCAAAGTGTCTAAGGTTAAGAAGTTAAGGTTTATAGGCCAAGTATCCCCTGAGGTACACCAAAGTGGCCTAGCCATAGTGGATGAGTCACCTAAGGAGGTGGGTAAAGTTAAGAGCTATAGGGGGAGCTCAAAATAGTCTTTTAGAGACCCATGGTCAATGGATCTTAAGAGGACCTTGCTTGAAATTCTAGATTGGTCATGAAATGTGCCAAAGTGAGTTAGAGATGAACTTGAGCCTCTAATATAGTCGATTGACACATTTGGGATGTGATTCATGTATAAAAATATAAATTAGATTCATATTACATGAAAATTGGTTTTAGATGTATAGATACCATATAAACTAATGCAAAGGATGTATTGTGGTTTAGTATGGTAGATACATCAAGAGGAACCCAAAACTAGGTCTTTAAGTTAAGATTCAATTGAACTATTTAGATAGTTTTAAATTTTATGTCAATCTTGGAATCTGTGATAAATATATTTATATATATATATTTTTCCAAGTAAACATTGGTAAAACAAATCTCTCGATAAAATTTAAGAATTTTTGAAGGTCTGTAAAATTTCTGGTGAATGTCTAAAATTATATTCATAATGTAGTTTGGGCTAAAATAGTGTGTCAGTCGACTGATGCAGATATCAGTCGACTAATAACACTATTCATCAAACACAAAATAGTTCTATAGGGTTATTTTGATGCGTTCAGTTGACTGGGGCCTATGGCAGTCAACTGATACAAGCTGAACCTATTTTTCAAAAATAGAAAATGACTAAATGGGGAATGTACATGTATTTAATCTTATGGAGGATTAGTACATGATAATTATAGTCATTGGAGGGTAAAGATGTTGGTGCGGGAAGCATCCGACGATCGAACCCAAGTTTTGATAATGGCAAAAGGTTCAAAGTTAAGTCTTGTTGTTATCTAACATGTTGAATGAGTGTTTCAGGAAAGTCCTAACTGCAGTTAGGCAGGTAAAAACCCTAGGGGGTTAGGCAAAGGGAAAACCCTAAGTCCTAGGGGGCGGTAACCCTAGGTGGAGAAAAGTCCTAGCTGCGGTTAGGCAAAGGGAAAACCCTAGGGGGCGGTAACCCTAGGTCATAGGGGGTGGTAACCCTATGCGGAAAGTCTTAGCAGGTCGATGGCTTCAGGCAAAAGTCCTAGGGGGTGGTAACCCTAGGTGGAAAGTCCTGATTGTTAGGACCGAAAAGTAGCTAGAGGGGGGGGGGGGTGAATAGCTCTTCGCGCTTTTCGTGTGCTTGTTGTTGCTTGTTTCTTCAAGAATACGCAGCGGAAATACAAAGAAACAACATACAACGCTAACACAGTTGGTTTACTTAGTATCCACCTCACAAGAGGTGACTAGTCCAAGGATCCACACCTACACACACACCCTCCACTAATAAAACTCTCCTTTATGGTAACTATCAAGGGCGGAGAAGCCCTACAAGACTCAATACAAGAAGAAAGGGAAAGGTAATGAAATACAAGCTTACAAGCTTACAATGAGTGCAAAAACCCTAACCCTAGTTTCTTCTCCTTGCTTTGATCCGCCTCTTGACTTGGAAGAACCTCCAAGAACCTTCAAGAACTAGCGATCTCGAGCTTGAGAAGAGCTGTGGAGGAGCTGGTGAAAATCTGAAATGAATTGGTGAAGAAGTGTCAAAGACAACGCTCACCTGCGGCTCAAATATGACGCAACGGTCGGATCCCAATCGATTCGATTATTCCCAATCGATCGGGGAGGCTTTGGATCGATCGATCCACGGATCGATCCAGAGCGCCTCTGTGCTCTGGAAAAATGCCTGGATCGATCCACGGATCGATCCAGCGCTTATTGCGTGAAGCAACAGCCTCCCAATCGATCCACTGATCGATTGGGACCTCTGGATCGATCCACTGATCGATCCAGAGGCTTTCTGTTCGCTGGGAAAGGCCTGGATCGATCCACTGATTGATCCAGAGGCTTTCTGTTTGCTGGGAAAGGCCTGGATCGATCCACTGATCGATCCAGATCCTGGATCGATCCACTGATCGATCCAGCTCTTGGTTTTTGCCCAAAACCAAGTCCCAAGCCTCTCAAACCAACATCCGGTCAACCTTGACCTGTTGGTACATCATGCCTAGCATCTGGTCACTCCCTTGACCTACCAGGACTCCCCACCAAGTGTCCGGTCAATCCCTTTGACCCACTTGGACTTTTCAACACCAGATGTCCGATCATCCTTGATCCATCTAGATTTTCCCTTACCTGGCTTCACTCACCAGGATTTTCACCTAGCTTCACTCACTAGGGTTTTCCATCTGCCTAGCTTCACTCACTAGGACTTCCACCTGGCTTCACTCACCAGGATTTCCTTCTGCCTAGCTTCACTCACCAGGACTTTCCATCTGCCTAACATTCCAGTTAGGACTTCCCAGTCAGGTATCCGATCATCCTTGATCTACTTGACTCTTCTTCATCCACACTGATCAGTCCCTGATCAGAATCTCCCCACATGAACAACTGCACCTGCATTGTCCATATGTCTACATGTATTGTCAAACATCGAAACTATGACCAAGACTCAAGCTTGGTCAACTCAGTCAACCTTGACCTAAGGGATATTGCACCAACAATCTCCCACTTTTTGATGTTTGACAATACCTTTAAGTTAGGTCCACTCTGAGTTAAGCTAATCCTATAGCCTTAACTCTCTTCATGCCAAAGTATGAATGTTGGTTCCCTTCATTCTCCCCCTATGACCTCCCCCATAGGTAATGAAGGCCTAACTTAAACCACACATTCTCCCCATATTGGCACACATCAAACAAACACTATCTCTCCCCCTGAAGAGATACTCATCATTGGTTACAACTACACTCGTTGAACCTTTATCCCTTTTTAAAACTCTCCCCCTGAAGAGTTTTTCAAGGTTGTAATCAACATCATAATGAAGGTCACATACCCTTCATTTCCCCTACATTCTCCCGCAATGTAGACAAATGCCCAACCTTGAGCATTTTTCAACCACTTGAAATACCACTTGAAATAATGAGGATATCCACTCCCCATTTCAAGTTCAAATGCTCATTCATGAGCATTTTCTCTATAAGAAGGTTAACCACCCTCCAAGATTCATGAAAAATTAATGTTTCATGTCTTTAACGAGTCCCTCCCCCTAAAGACATGGTGGTAACTTCTGTCATTGCACCAACAATGACTTGGAGTCCCTAAACCCTTAGGAACCCAAAGTTAGAAGTTTTGAGGTTCAAATGTTCAAAAATTGAAACAGACCTCAACCTAAACTTCAATTTAGTCTTCCTTAACCAATCCATCCTTGTTTTCAACATGAAAACACCCTTTTTATGTATACAAATGTATTTTGAGGGGTTTGGAATGGTTACATTTGTTGGGATCCTACGTACTCGGCTAGAGAGGGGGGGTGTGAATAGCCGCCCCAAATCGCTCGTTTCTTTCTACAAATCAGGTTAGCGCAGCGGAAAAATAACAACAGAAACGTAAATGGAGAAATCAAACCTTAGACGCAGCGATGTAACGAGGTTCGGAGATGAAACTCCTACTCCTCGGCGTGTCCGTAAGGTGGACAAAGCCTATCAATCCGTCGGTGGATGAGTCCCTGGAGAACCGGCTAATATATACCCCTTGTGGGTGGAGAAACCTCGCCACAATAACTCTTGTGATAGAAGTACACAAAATACAAAGAAGCACAAGACAATATGAATGTAAAAACAAACACGCTTGCCTTCTCGTCGACTGGTTGAAGCAGCAACTTCACGAGACGCCTACAACAGCAGGAACCCAGTCGAAGAAGCTCACACGAAGCTTCGGAACTCAATAAAGCTCAAGAGCACAGCAGCAGCTCCAAGAACAGGAAGAAGGAAGAAGAGGAAGAAGGAGGCTCGCAGCAGCAGCCCTCCTTTTATAACCTGCGAAGAAAACGAAGAAACACAGAAGAAATCTAGCCGTTGCGTCGCAACGGCTAGTGCCTGGATCGGTCTGTGGACCGATCAGGCTCCATGTGGATCGGTCCACAGACCGATCCATTCCTTCGCTTCTGTTCCGTCCCTGATCGGTCCATGGACCGATCAGGGAACCTCCTGATCGGTCCGGGGACCGATCAGGATTTGTGCTGATCGGTCCCCAGACCGATCAGCCCCTCTTGCGCCTCGTCCTGTTCGGCTTCTGATCGACTCCTGATCGGTCACCAGACCGATCAGAATATTCTCGGTATCACTGGATCGATCACCAGATCGATCCAGCTCATGGTTTTCGCCCAAACCAAGTCCAAACCAACATCCGGTCAATCTTGACCTGTTGGTACATTGCGCCTAGCATCCGGTCACTCCCTTGACCTGCTAGGACTCCCCGCTAAGTGTCCGGTCAATCCCTTTGACCCACTTAGACTTTTCTCTCCGCACCACTCCCTTGACCTACTTGACTTCCCATCACCGATGTCCGATCACCCTTGATCCATCTGGATTTTCCCTGCCCGGCTTCACTCACCGGGACTTTCACCTAGCTTCACTCACTAGGGTTTTCACACCGCCTAACATCCCAGTTAGGACTTTCTTATTGCCTCGCTTCACTCACGGGACTTTCCAACCGCCTAACATCCCATTTAGGACTTTCCCTCGCTTCACTCACCGGGACTTTCCACCTGCCAAACATCCCAGTTAGGACTTTCCCACTACAGCTTCACTCACTGGACTTTCCAACCGCCTAACATCCCAGTTAGACTTTCCCACCGCCTCGGCTTCACTCACGACTTTCCACACCGCCTAACATCCCAGTTTAGGACTTTTCCGTGCCAAGTCTCCATACTTGATTTTCCAGCCAAGTCTCCATACTTGGACTTTTCCCGTGCCAAGTCTCCATACTTGGACTTTTCGCGTGCCAAGCTCCCTGCTTGGACTTTTCCAGTGCCAAGTCTCCATACTTGGACTTTTCCCGTGCCAAGTCTCCATACTTGGACTTTTCGCGTGCCAAGCTCCCTGCTTGAACTTTTCCAGTGCCAAGTCTCCATACTTGGACTTTTCTAGTGCCAAGCTCCCTGCTTGGACTTTTCCGTTGCCAAGTCTTCATACTTGGACTTTTTCCCGAATCAGGTCAACCTTGACCTACGATTGCCCCAATAATCTCCCAAACATCTATTCTTGTCCCATATCAAGAATACAACTTTTCCACGAGTGTCAAACATCAAAATACAACTCAACTAGGTCAACCTTGACCTAAGGTTGCACCGACAATCTTCCTAAGTCAAACATCAAAATACAACTCGAGTCAGGTCAACTCGAGTCAGGTCAACCAGGTCAACCTTGACCTAAGGTTGCACCAACAATCTCCCCCTTTTTGATGTTTGACAAAACCCATAATCAAGTTAGGTTAACCCAATAACCTAACTTAGGTTTTCCAATCATCTTCCAATGTCCAATGTTCTTTCCTTGAACATTCTCTGGACATTCTCCCCTTAGGTTAACCCGATAACCTAACTTGGGTTCTCCAATACTCCTTTTGACACACATCAAAAGAATTCCAATGTTCTCCATCGATTCCTGACATTGCTTAGGTTAACCCGATAACCTAACTTGGGTTCTCCAATAATTCTCCAATGAACACTCTCCCCTTTTTGACACACATCAAAAAGAAAAAGAGGGTATCAAGGTCAAGAGTTTCTTCCTAATGAAAGTCCCATACCTTTCATTGAAACTCTTAATTTCCCACTTGATACTAAACTCAACAATCAACTTAGTGATAATCCCATATCACTAATCCTCAAAAGTCTTAAGGAGTAAAAACTCCCCCTAAAAGTCAACTCCCCCTTGACAATTAGGTAAAACTCCCCCTAAAGGTCAACTCCCCCTTGACCATTGCACCAACAATGTCTTTGTGAGTTCCAAACCTTTAAAAATCCAAAAACACCATTTCCATAACTGAAATTTCAGACAACAGCTGAAAATCAGAAACTGGCACGCTCTGATCGGTCCCCAGACCGATCAGAAACCCCATGGATCAATCCCCAGATCGATCAGGCCTTCACCAGATCGCACCAAGCTCTCTGGTTCTTACTGGATCGGTCTGCAGACCGATCCATGCTTCACTGGATCGGTCCACAGACCGATCAGGACTTACCTGGATCGGTCCCCAGACCGATCCAGACTCTGATAGGCAGATTTCTGAAATTTCCTTCCCGAAATTCAGAAACTCCTAGAAAATTCCAGAAAATTCAAAAAATTGTGAAATTTTGAGGATACATTCCTCATAACATATACTATCATGGAAAAATAGTTTTCTATGAAAATAACTTCCATTTTTCAATCTTGATACAAAGTTCTAAAACTTTGAAATAGTTCAAGTTTAACTCAACTTTGTATCACAATGTTCAATGATGAATGCTATCACTAGGAAAGCTTCATCAAGGTTTTTCAAATCAATTTTAAAATTCTTTTAAAACCATTTGAATTTGGGACCATAATCTTAGGGCTAGATGTACATGACTTGTACACAAGCTTTCCCTATGATCCTCCTTCTTGAATTAGTCTCATCTAGGTACAAGAACTATGCACCTTGATCCTAACTCATAATCCTAATATCTCACACACATCTAAGGTGTATCAAACCACATTCAAGTCAATTTGATGTGAGATATGGGTTTAGGTATCTTAGACTAAGGTCTCATGCATTTTCTAAACACAAATTTGATCTCAATATCAAAATATGTTTTTCATCCTTAAATCAATTCATTGATTATAATGCAAGAGATGATGACATGGCATATAATGATATCATAAGTAAAAACATGTGCCAATGTCATGATGTCATGGCATAAAGTTTGAAAACTTAAATAAAGCATGACATATAAACTAGCCTAAGCATTATCATGACATTTCAAATGATAATAAAATAAATATGATGTCATGGCATGGCATATGGCAACCAATCATGGCAAGTTAGCACAAATAAAATACCTAAATTCCCTATCTAAGTATCCTTAGCCTTTGCTAACTTAAAATCTAACCCTAGATTGCCCATATATCCCTAAGAGAAAACCAAAATCCCAATTATGGTATTTCTCTAGGTTTTCTTAAATTGTGCCAAATAAGATTAAAAATGAAATTTCCAATCTTTAGGCACATTTAACTCTTCAAAGGAGTAAATGATAATTCCATTTCATTTTCAAAAGTTCTCAAAACCTTGAAAATGCTCCTTGAGTGTCAATTTCCTCAAAGTTGGGTTAACTACCCTTCTTATTGGAGTTGACACTCTCTAACCCATTTATGGGGTAGAGAAGATGCTCCTAGGAACCCAATACCTATTTGAGCTCATTGGGTTCACTAAATATTCACTAGGGATGACTTCCCTAGCAACCCTCCTAATGACCCTCTTAGGCTTTAAAGCCTTGGTCATTTGGGTCTCGTCAAGGTCAACTATAGGGGTGACTCCCCTTGTAACCTTGGTAATGGTCTTCCTAGCCCTAGGTTTTGTTCCATAATCGAATGGAACATTGTGGTAAGTGGGCTTGACCATTTGGGACTTAGGTTTATGACCCAAACCTTTCTTGTCCATGGACTTGAGTTTTTGACTCTTAAACCCTAGAGATGACTTCTCCATGTTTTTAAGAGCCTTTTCTAAATTATCAAGTCTTGACGTCAAGACTTGATTTTCTCTCTCTAATACCTCAAGTTTTAATTTGTCATTTTCTCTTGAGATATTCCTAGGCATGTGTCTAGTCTTCTTGGGATTTCTACCTAGGTTTTCCTTAACTTTAGAAGCGTTAATCCTAGGGTTGGTATTTCTAGTGTTATCCTTACCTAGGCTAACATGTTTAGCTCCTAAGCACATGTATTGGTTCCTAAAGTTAACATGCTTATCATTATTAACAATTGCAACAAAACTACTAGCATGAGTTTTATTAGAATTGCAATAATGAACCTTAGAGGTTACCTTAGGGTTTGCCTTAGCTCCCCCTATCGTTGTGCCCGGTCTCTTGCCCTTGTGAGGTTGCCTCCCCCTCGGACAATGGCTCCTATAGTGTCCCCTTTGCTTGCATTGGAAGCACACGATGTGCTCCTTGCCCTTGCGTTTCGGGACTCCGGCTTCCTTGACCTTTGGCGCCGGTGGAGTCTTTCTTACCCTCTTCGGACACTTACTCTTGTAATGTCCATGTTCCCTACACTCAAAGCACATAATGTGTAATTTAATTGAACTTAAATTGCTTGAGTTACCTAGGGTTGAGGGTGGAGATGAGCTTTCTTCTTCAACCCTTCCGGAGGTGGAAACTTCTTCTTCTTGCTCCGAACTTGAACAAGAGGAACTCTCCTCCTCTTCTTCCTTGGATGTTGAGTAGCCCTCAACTTCTAATTCCTCACCTCCATGATGTGAGCTACTTGGCTCACTAGGCTCCTCTTCATGGCTTGAAGTGGAGCTCTCCTCATGAAACTTGGCCAAGTTGTTCCACAATTCCTTGGCGTTGTTGTACCTATCTATCTTGCACAAAACATTATTAGGTAACGCAAATTCAATAATTTTTGTTACCTCGTCATTGATTTCGGATTGTCGGATTTGCTCTTTCGTCCACTCCTTCTTCTTGATAGGTTTTCCTTCCTCATCCATCGGAGGGGAAAACCCTTCTTGTACACAAAACCAATTTAACATATTAGTCCTAAGAAAATACATCATCCTTACCCTCCAATACGTGAATTTGTCGTGAGACTCGTAGAAGGGTTGAATCGTGATATCTTCTCCATAGAGATCCATCTCTAGCCCGTGCTCCCCCGGGTGTTGATCCGTCGAAGAGCGGCCTCGCTCTGATACCACTTGTTGGGATCCTACGTACTCGGCTAGAGAGGGGGGGTGTGAATAGCCGCCCCAAATCGCTCGTTTCTTTCTACAAATCAGGTTAGCGCAGCGGAAAAATAACAACAGAAACGTAAATGGAGAAATCAAACCTTAGACGCAGCGATGTAACGAGGTTTGGAGATGAAACTCCTACTCCTCGGCGTGTCCGTAAGGTGGATGAAACCTATCAATCCGTCGGTGGATGAGTCCCCGGAGAACCGGCTAATATATACTCCTTGTGGGTGGAGAAACCTCGCCACAATAACTCTTGCAACAGCAAGATAGAAGTACACAAAATACAAAGAAGCACAAGACAATATGAATGTAAAACAAACACGCTTGCCTTCTCGTCTGGTTGAAGTAGCAACTTCACGAGACGCCTACAACAGCAGGAACCCAGTCGAAGAAGCTCACAAGAAGCTTCGGAACTCAACAAAGCTCAAAAGCACAGCAGCAGCTCAGTAGGAAGAAGAGCAAGAAGAAGTTAAGAATAGTAGCTCCTCAACCCCTTTTATAACCTGCGAAGAAGACACAACAGAAACTAGCCGTTGCTACGCAACGGCTAGGATGTGGACCGATCAGGCTTCATGGGATCGGTCCACGATCGATCCATTCCTCCTCCTTCGCTCCTTGTCCCCGATCGGTCCATGGACCGATCGAACTCCTCGATCGGTCCGGGACCGATCAGATTTGCTGATCGGCCCGCACCGATCAGCCCTCTGCGCCCGTCCCTGCTCGGCTTCGATCGACTCGATCGGTCACCGGACCGATCAGAATTTCTGTAGATCACTGGATCGATCACCGATCGATCCAGATGGTTTCTCCCAAACCAAGTCCAAACCAACATCCGGTCAATCTTGACTGTTGGTACATTGCGCCTAGCATCCGGTCACTCCCTTGACCTGCTAGGACTCCCTGCTAAGTGTCAGGTCAATCCCTTTGACCCACTTAGACTTTTCTCTCCGTACCAAGTATCCGGTCACTCCCTTGACCTACTTGACTTTCTCAACACCAGATGTCCGATCATCCTTGATCCATCTGGATTTTCCCTCGCCCGACTTCACTCACCAGGACTTTCACCTAGCTTCACTCACTAGGGTTTTCACACCGCCTAACATCCCAGTTAGGACTTTCTTATTGCCCGGCTTCACTCACCATGACTTTCCAACCTACCTCCAGTTAGACACTGACGCCCGACTTCACTCACCAGGACTTTCCACACTGCCAAACATCCCAGTTAGGACTTTCCCACTACCTGGCTTCACTCACCAGGACTTTCCAACTGCCTAACATCCCAGTTAGGACTTTCCCACTGCCTGGCTTCACTCACCAGGACTTTCCACACTGCCTAACATCCCAGTTAGGACTTTTCCGTGCCAAGTCTCCATACTTGGACTTTTCCAGTGCCAAGTCTCCATACTTGGACTTTTCCCGTGCCAAGTCTCCATACTTGGACTTTTCGCGTGCCAAGCTCCCTGCTTGGACTTTTCCAGTGCCCATACTTGGACTTTTCCCGTGCCAAGTCTCCATACTTGGACTTTTCGCGTGCCAAGCTCCCTGCTTGGACTTTTCCAGTGCCAAGTCTCCATACTTGGACTTTTCTAGTGCCAAGCTCCCTGCTTGGACTTTTCCGTTGCCAAGTCTTCATACTTGGACTTTTTCCCGAATCAGGTCAACCTTGACCTACGGTTGCCCCAATAATCTCCCAAACATCTATTCTTGTCCCATATCAAGAATACAACTCTTCCACGAGTGTCAAACATCAAAATACAACTCAACTAGGTCAACCTTGACCTAAGGTTGCATCGACAATCTTCCTAAGTCAAACATCAAAATACAACTCGAGTCAGGTCAACTCGAGTCAGGTCAACCAGGTCAACCTTGACCTAAGGTTGCACCAACAACATTGACTAAACAAGGTTCAAAATGCTGAAATCAGGCTTTCTCAGCCAAAATCAGCATCCTGGATCGATTGGAGTTGGGTTCCAATCGATTGAACCTATCTGAATCGATCCACTGATCGATTCAGGATGTGTAGATCGATCGGCTGATTGATCCAGCGAGCTTCTGCTCGCGAGAATTGTCTTCTGAATCGATCCGCTGATCGATTCAGGCACTCCAATCGATCCATGGATCGATCGGAGCTCTGATAGTTGCTGAATTTCAAATTCAGCCAACTTCAGAAACCCCTAGAAAATTTTACAAAAATCCAAAAATCATGAAATTTTGTGTAGACATTATTTAGGGCATACTTTATCATGGAAAAATAGTTTTTTATGAAAATACATCATATTTTCAAAGATTGACACAAGCTTGAAAACTTGCTAAAACTTTAGCGTTTTCTTCAAGTTTGTGTTTAACTATTCAATGGTGATTACTAGCAAAAGATAGCCTTCACCAAGGTTTTCCAAAAGCATTTTAAAATAATTTTCAAAACCAATATCCCATCACATTCCTTGGGCTTAATGCACATGACTTGTACATTAGCTTTCCCAATGATGGGAAAACACATAACTATGTGTTTTGATGAACTTAAAACTCAAAAGAATGCACTAAATCAACATCTTGAGTTTTGTTCATCTTCCTAACATCTCACTTGTATTTAATGTACACTAAAACACATACAAGTCACCTTATAGTCCTTGTGAGATGTGAGTTTTTGGTTTTGCCCTATTCTAGGGATCATGCATATCTATCTAGGCATTTTAGAGATATTAGACATCCACCTAGGATGTCACTCGTTAATAAGTGTTGTTAAATGCCATTTGTCCTTAATTATAAGGAATTAAGCTTATTGCATGAAAATATTATGGCATACATCAAATGAAATAATTTTCAAATGAGAATATCCTATAACTACATGATGTATGAATGTCATGACATGGTATTTTTGGATTTTTCATAATAAAACATGAATGTAGAAATAGGCATGATGTCATGGCATATGATAGGCAAACAATCATGGCAAGGTTTAGCATGAATAAAATAAAATATACCTAGATTACCTATCTAAGTATTCTTAACCACTTAGCTAACTCAAAATATACCACTTGTTATAACTTAAAACGTTAAGCCTAGATTGCCCTAAATACTTCAAAGAAATGCCAAAACCTAAATTGACATTTCTATTTCTCTTGATTTGTTTATGCCACTTAAAAATTAAGCATATCCTCAAATGTTGGCATATTCCATCTTTCCTCAAGAGTTAGCACATAAATCAAGGCCCGGATTGCCTTAAATTTCTAAGAGAATACCAAAATCCCAACTTGGTATTTCTCTAGGTTTTTCCAATTTATGTCATTTTAAGATAAAATCAATTTTTCCACCATTAGGCACATTTTACTCTTTCAAGGAGTAAATAATAATTCCATTTCTTTTCAAATGTTAACAAAAACCTTGAAAATGCTCTTTGAGTGTCAATTTCCTCAAAGTTGGGTTAACTACCCTTCTAATCGGAGTTGACACTCTCTAACCCATCTATGGGGTAGAGAAGACGCTCCTAGGAACCCAATACCTATTGGTGCTCCTTGGATGCTCTAGGTACTCACTAGGGATAACTTCCCTAGATACCCTCCTAGTGACCTTGTTGGGCTTCTTAGAAGCCTTGGTCACATTTTCTAGGTCAACTCTAGGGATAGCCTCCTTTGACTCTTTGTTAGTGACTTTCTTAGACTTCTTAGAAGTCTTAGTCACTTTGGTTGCAAAGATACTTCTAGGGATATCTTCCCTTGTATCCTTGACTTGACCTCTAGACTTAGAATTTGTTCCATAACTATATGGAACCCTGTGATAACTAGGCACATCCTTTTTAGCTTTGGGTTTGTATCCCAAACCTTTATGGCCATTGGATGGCTTTTGTACCCCTAAACCTAGGTTATGCTCATTTTGCCCTAATAGGATATTTTCCAATCTTTTTAGGGTCTTTTCTAATTTATCAAGTCTTGACCTCAAGACTTGATTTTCCCTCACTAAGTCCTTAGTATTTGATTTTTCATTTGATCCATGAGCATTTTTATTCATGGGCTTGTATCTATTATCCTTAGTGTTCTTGCCCAAATGTCTATCTACCTTCCTAACCTTAGGTAGGACAGTCTTGGCATGTAGGGCCACATGCTTTTCCTTAATGCCCTCATGCTTTCTATTCTTATGGTAAATTGCATTAAAATGATAAAAATTAGAACTATCATGCTTTTTACCATAACATAAAGGGGTAGGCTCAATAAATGTTACCTTCTTCTTTACCTTGGAGGCTCCCCCTTGACTAGTGCCTCCTTGAGTCTTGACCATCTTCTTCTCCTTGGGGCATTGACTTCGGTAATGCCCTTTTTGTTGACACAAGAAGCACACAATGTGCTCCTTGCTCTTCTTTGTCCCGGGAGTGGTCTCCTTGAGCTTTTCCTTGCCCTTTTGTGTTACTTGACCCTTCTTCTTGGCCAAGTTGGGACACTTGCTCTTGTAGTGCCCACTTTCCCTACACTCAAAACATATTATATGATTTTTATTTTTAATTGAAACATTTATACCTTCTTGTGTAGGGGTTGCACTTGCTCCTCCATTTGACTTGGAAGTAAAGGCTTCTTCTTGATCCGAAGATGATACTCCTCCATTTGATTTTGCTCGACTTGTGGAGGTGGAAGCCTCTTCCTCCTCTTCTTCTCTTGACCCGGATGTAGAAGCTTCTCCTTCTTCTTGATCCGGTGTCACCAAGGATTGCTCCCCTTCAATCCTAGAGGTGGAGGCTTCATCATCTTGTACATGGAACAAGGAGTATGCTCCCTCCTTGTTCCCTTCATTGCATTCCCTCGAAGATGAAGCTTCTTTTGGACTTCTTCTTCGGAAATTGAGCATCTCTCAACCTCGGAGTCCTCCTCTTGGTCTTGCTCCAAAGAGTCACCCTCTCTGAATTCCTCTTGCTCTTGTACAGTGGAGGGGATCTCTTCATGAAGCTTGGCCAATTTACTCCATAATTCCTTTGCATCTTCAAAATCTCCAATTTTGCAAAGGATGGTGCTTGGCACTAAATTGACCAAAAGCTTGGTCACTTTGTTATTGGCCTCGCACCTTTGGACTTGCTCTTGGCTCCACTTGCTCCTCTTGAGAACTTTGCCCTTTGAGTTTATTGGAGTCTTGAAGCCTTCCATAAGAGCAAACCATTACTCTATCTCCATCATAAGAAAATTTTCGATTCTTGATTTCCAAGAATCGAAGCTCGTGGAAGTGTATGGTGGACCCACCCTCGTGTCGAATCCGAGGCCATCTCGGAATTCCATTTGTAGAAGTTGAGCTTTTGAAAAAATCTTGAACTTGAAGAATTTGCTCCAACTTCTTCACCCTCTAGCCTGGCTTGTTTTGTTTGCCCCTTCCGGCGATGACTCCGGTGAAGAGCGACCTCGCTCTGATACCACTTGTTAGAACCGAAAAGTAGCTAGAGGGGGGGTGAATAGCTCTTCGCGCTTGTCGTGTGCTTGTCGTTGCTTGTTTCTTCAAGAATGCGCAGCGGAAATACAAAGAAACAACATACAACGCTAACACGGTTGGTTTACTTGGTATCCACCTCACAAGAGGTGACTAGTCCAAGGATCCACACCTACACACACACCCTCCACTAATAAAACTCTCCTTTATGGTAACTATCAAGGGCGGAGAAGCCCTACAAGACTCAAAACAAGAAGAAAGGGAAAGGTAATGAAATACAAGATTATAAGCTTACAATGAGTGCAAAAACCCTAACCCTAGTTTCTTCTCCTTGCTTTGATCCGCCTCTTGACTTGGAAGAACCTCCAAGAACCTTCAAGAACTGGCGATCTCGAGCTTGAGAAGAGCTGTGGAGGAGCTGGTGAAAATCTGAAATGAATTGGTGAAGAAGTGCCAAAGACAACGCTCACCTGCGGCTCAAATACGACGCAACGGTCGGATCCCAATCGATTCGATTATTCCCAATCGATCGGGGAGGCTTTGGATCGATCCACGGATTGATCCAGAGCGCCTCTGTGCTCTGGAAAAATGCCTGGATCGATCCACGGATCGATCCAGCGCTTATTGCGCGAAGCAGCAGCGTCCCAATCGATCCACTGATCGATTGGGACCTCTGGATCGATCCACTGATCGATCCAGAGGCTTTCTGTTCGCTGGGAAAGGCCTGGATCGATCCACTGATCGATCCAGCTCTTGGTTTTTGCCCAAAACCAAGTCCCAAGCCTCTCAAACCAACATCCGGTCAACCTTGACCTGTTGGTACATCATGCCTAGCATCTGGTCACTCCCTTGACCTACCAGGACTCCCCACCAAGTGTCCGGTCAATCCCTTTGACCCACTTGGACTTTTCAACACCAGATGTCCGATCATCCTTGATCCATCTAGATTTTCCCTTGCCTGGCTTCACTCACCAGGACTTTCACCTAGCTTCACTCACTAGGGTTTTCCATCTGCCTAGCTTCACTCACTAGGACTTCCACCTGGCTTCACTCACCAGGATTTCCTTCTGCCTAGCTTCACTCACCAGGACTTTCCATCTGCCTAACCTTCCATTTAGGACTTCCCAGTCAGGTATCCGATCATCCTTGATCTACTTGACTCTTCTTCATCCACACTGATCAGTCCCTGATCAGAATCTCCCCACATGAACAACTGCACCTGCATTGTCCATATGTCTACATGTATTGTCAAACATCGAAACTATGACCAAGACTCAAGCTTGGTCAACTCAGACAACCTTGACCTAAGGGATATTGCACCAACACTGGTGTCGCGAACCAGGTGAAAGACTAGACTAGCCGGGAAGCGGATGTCCAGCAGAAAGTCCGGAAGCGTCGAGTGCTGAGCAAAAGTCCAATCGATCTGGAGGATCGACTGGCAACAGGTAAATCTCCTGAGTGGAGTAGGTGAGGACGCGTTCCCCGTAGAGGGAACAGTAGGCGTCGGGTCGACCTAGGGTTTCCGGTCGAAAATCCGAAGTCAGACCCGGACAGTCCGGAGACTGTCGAACTTTCATTCATATTTATGATATTATGTGTGCTAACTTTGTCTTGTAGGATATGTGTGTAGTTTGTAGACTAACACATTGTGCAGGGACAAAAGAGCAACATTAGCCTCGGATGAACAGTGTCCGAGGCGCCTCCATGGAGCTTGGAGGCGCCTCGGGTGCGAAGGTGAGCTGGCTGTGCGCTGGCTTTGGAGGCGCCTTAAAGGGCAGTGAAGGCGCCTTGGACCGCAGCATAGAGGAGCCTTGAAGGCGCGTGAAGGCGCCTTCAGAGGGATAATGCGCGACTTGATCAGCGCTTATCGACGCATGCAACCCGGGCCTTGGAGGCGCCTCGGACAGCCTTGGAGGCGCCTCCAGCACCCTTTATAAGCAGTGTTCAAGTACCTCTTCCAATACAACTCTCTCTGAATAATCTCTTGCTACGTGCTGCGAACCTGACGACCCAGAAGTGCTGCGACGCGACACCAACGACCCGGAACTACGCTTCTCCATCTTTAGTTGTCGGTATAAATTTTATGAGTTGTACATTCCTATAATTGTACAAATTATCGTGCTTATAGTTGTTTCCCACCGAAAGCGATCAAGGATCGCGGGCCTTCGAGTAGGAGTCGATCTAGGCTCCGAACGAAGTAAATAGTTTGCCTCTTTGTGTGATTGTTTTTATTTTCGCTGCATTTACTCGAACGGTTTTACGATTCCGAAAAACGAAATAGTCGCAAGCGCTATTCACCCCCCCCCCCCTCTAGCGCGGTCTCGATCCAACAAAAGAGTTTAATAATTGAGATATTGTCGGAGTTCTTTTTAATGTATGGTAAAGGGGGAAAAGTTTAGGTTTAAGTGGGGAACCTAATTACCTTTATAAAAAATCTTAACTCAAGGGGGAGCTTAGGTGAAGGGGCAACCTAGGATTAGATTCCATAATTTATACATGAGTTTATTTGCATATGTATTGTTATACTATTTTCTTGACTTAAATGTGTTTCCAAACATAAAAAAGGGAGAGATTGCTGGAGCAATCTGTGTGACACTAGGTTTTGATATTTGAGCAAAGGTTTAAGTTAGGATTATTGTTGTATTTGATATGCATTTTGAGTGTGCAGGATACAAGTACAAAAAGGAAAGACCAAGTGTGATCTTGACAAAGGAAAAATTCAAGTTGGATCTTGGTAAAGGTGAAAGTTCAACTGGAGTCTTGGTGGTGTAAATCCAAGTATGTAATTTTTGTTGGCGCTACTCAGAATTCCGTTCTGTTTCCTCTGTACAAAAATTTGTACAAGCACAGAACTTTTCCTAGCAACCCATGTACTTTTCAGAAGTTAAACTTGGATTACAAATGAAACTTAACATTATTAATCCAAGTTCAACCCATGTGTTCATCAGAAGTTAAACCATATTATAGAAGTTGATTAAATATCTATTTCAAGAATTGGCTTCCAGGTCGTTGGCGAGGCACTCGACCTTCTTAGGTATGGGATCATCCACCACTTCCTAGTCAAAACCTTTCAAAGAAATTGAATATTTAAACTCCTTAAGTAAACCCTAGGTTAAACTACAGAGACCTCAATCAAAGCACAAGATCGCTAGCCTCTTGTGTTGGTACTTCAGGATCCATACAAAGGAAAAATAAACTAGTACACATCGGAAATAATTAACTAGTTATACCTTTCTTTGTAGCTTAAAGACCGCTTGATCTTCTGCTATATTCCTCTCCTCCTCTTGGACGTTGTGTGGGCGACGATCTACCAAGACGCAAAAAACACCCAAGTCCTTCTTTCTTCCAAGACTTTCAGCCACCAAGGGATCAAAGCTAGGAACATCACCTCTTGTTCTTCTTTCTTCCTTGCAACCCGCCGGCCACAAGATGGTTGAAGCCTCTTGATGCCACCGGCCTTAGGTGAGAAAGCAAGGGGAGAATAAGAATATGAGGGGGTCGGCCACAAGGAGAATAGAAGACGAATAGAAATTGTGTAGATCATTATCCTCTAAGGCACCATCTATCCTCTTTTATAATCCTTGGTAATGGCTAAAAAGGAAAGATTTTAACAACAATTAAAATCTCTCTTTTAAATTTCCTATTGTGGATGGCTACAAAAGGAAAGTTTTAAAATTAAAAATCCCACTTTTAAACATTGTAGATGGCTAAAAAAAGGAAAGCTTTTTAAAATTAAAACCTCTCTTTTAAATCATGGTTACAAAAAAAGAAAATTTTAACAAAATTAAAATCTCTCTTTTAAACCATTGTAGATGGCTACAAAAGGAAAGATTTTTTTTAATTTAAAACTCTCTTTTAAAATCATGTGGATGGCTTCAAAAAAAGGAAAGTTTTTAAAATTTAAAATCTCTCTTTTAAAATATTTTAGATGGCTACAAAAAGAAAGATTTAAAAAAATTAAAAATCCACTTTTAAACTCATCTTGGTCGGCCGCTTGCTTGGGCACCAAGCAAGGATGTGGTCGGCCATAAGGATGACTTGGGTGGATGCGAGGCTTTATACATAGAGGCTACAATAGGGACCTAGAGGAGGAATTGGTTTTGGCCTCCTGATGTGTTTGAACTTCCTGTGTTCGACCCGAATACCCAACTCAAATTCATCAATAATAACTCATACCACTAAAGAGTTATTATTGAACTACCGCACCAATCTCATATTACATTATGGGCTCCTTATCATGAGTGCGTTAATCTCCCTGTATTTAAGATATCGAATGTCCATTAATTAAATGAGTTACTGACAACTCAATTAACATCTAACTCCAAGAGTAGTACCACTCAACTTCATTGTCATATCTGAACTAAGTCCACCTACAGGATTTACATGACAATCCTTATGAGCTCCTCAAGGGGACATCATCATCCTAATAAATAGGGCATAATTTCCTTCTATAATCAACAACACACCATATAAATAATATTATTTCCCAACTTATCGGGCCTATTGATTTAACAAATAAATCTCACCCTTTGATAAATTAAAAAAATAAATACTAAGTACATGTGCTTATTATTATATTGGGATTAAGAGTATGCACATCCATAATAACAGAGGTTCTATTTTTTATGCAGTCAGTATAAAAGGAACAACCTCAAATGATCCTTCTCTATACACACATAGTGTACTAGTGTAATTTTATAGTCAAGATAAATTAGTATCAAATTACACTATAATCATTCCAATGGTTTGTCCCAATCCATCTTGGTTGTGAGCTTCTATTTATAATTTATAAGGAACTGATAACATGATCTTCTGTGTAACACCACACACCATGTTATCTACAATATAAATTAAATGAACAACTGTATTTAACTAAATGCAGACATTTGACCAATGTAATTCTCATTTCAAAATAAATATTTATACAAAAAGCTAGGATTTTAGTATACATTCTAATAATTTTGACAACGTAAGTCTAAGTGTGACTTATCAAAGGATGAAGTTCTGGAGGTGAGGAGTCTCTTGGAAATGGAAGATCCGACAACAAAGACAAGTCCAAAGTGTACGCGGGAAGCATCCGACGACCGAACCTAAGTTTTGATAATGGAAAAGGATTCAAAGTTAAGGTGTGGTGTTATCTAACATGTTGATTGAGTGTTTCAGGAAAGTCCTAACTGCGATTAGGCAGGTGAAAACCCTAGGGGGTGGTAACCCTAGGTCCTAGGGGGCGGTAACCCTAGGTGGAGAAAAGTCCTAGTTGTGGTTAGGCAAAGGGAAAACCCTAGGGGGTGGTAACCCTAGGTCATAGGGGGTGGTAACCCTATGTGGAAAGTCTTGGCAAGTCGATGGCTTCAGGAAAAAGTCCTAGGGGGTGGTAACCCTAGGTGGAAAGTCCTGGTGTCGCGAACCAGGTGAAAGACTAGACTAGCCAGGAAGCGGATGTCCAGCAGAAAGTCTGGAAGCGTCGAGTGCTGAGCAAAAGTCCAGTCGATCTGGAGGATCGCACTGGCAACAGGTAAAATCTCCTGAGTGGAGTAGGTGAGGACGCGTTCCCCGTAGAGGGAACAGTAGGCGTCAGGTCGACCTAGGGTTTCCGGTCGGAAACCCGAAGTCAGACTCGGACAGTCTGGAGACTGTCTATACTTCATTTATCATATTTATTGTGCTAACTTTGTGTTGCAGGATAGTGTTTGGGACTAACGTATCTTGCAGGTGCAAAGGAGCAACCTAAAGCCTCGGATGAACAGTGTCCGAGGCGCCTTCATGGAGATTGGAGGCGCCTCGGGTGCAAGGCTGGAGCTGGCTGCAAGAAGCTGTTCAAGGTGCCTTGATGAACAGTGGAAGGCACCTTGAACAGATGAAGGCGCCCTGTGAACAGTGGAAGGCGCCTTGAATCTGTGATAAGATTCAACCAGTTCGCTCCTTATGTGAGATACGGCAAAATAAAATAATCTATAATGATTTATGGGAATTTTATGGTATTTTTCTGGAATTATTTGGAGGTTGTATGGAGGAGTTTAGAGGGATAAATTTTTAAACATAGAGTGGTTATGAAAATTACCGATTAAGGAGTAATAACAACCTAGATTAATGAAACCCTACCTTTATAAACCCTACCGTTTGAGAAGCTACAGTGCCAAGCCCTAAAACGCCGACTTCCCTCATTTCCGTGACCTATCCTCCCGAAATCGCCGACCGGCGCCGCGACGGCATCTCCGCACGAGAGATCACAGCGATGGTTAGTCCGTCGATCTCCGAAGCTTCTTAGCCTCCACCCCTTGTCGACAGCATCACCGGAGGCTCTCCTCTTCGGATTTGCTGCCTTGTGCGAGGACCGTCGGGCAGGAGGAGCAGAGCTGAAGACCGGAGACGCTGAGGGTCGAATCGCCGGAACCCCAAGCTCGATCTTAGCTGAGGGTGCGTTTCCAAACAGTGGTCACAACGTTCCCTAGCCCTAACGCCAAGTTGATTTCGTCGGATTTCGCTTCGTCGCTGGTGGGGGAAGCTGCCATTGAGGTATTGGAGGTAAGGATGGTTTCAATTAGGGTTTTGGTAGCTATGGGATCTACGATTGGTGGCCAGGATAGGAGATTGGACTGACTAGGGATTGATTCTAGCAGAAACACACGGTGAGGAGCTCGGCCAAGCTTCTCCAGCAGCAAATCAACACCGACGGACATCCCCAGCAGATGATTTCCGGCCGTGAGTCATTGGGTAAGCCATCTTCAGCTTTGGATGTAGACCTGCAGTTCTGGTTGTTAGGTTTCGGTAGGGGTTATGTGTTGATTGGGTGTTGGCAGGGGGCTCATGGTGAAGGTTCGACCAAAACCTCCAGTAGCAAGTTATCACCGGCGGGACTCCACAGCAGTGTGTTCCGGCTATGAAACAGTAGGTAAGGTTTCCACAACTACAGATGTGAGGTTTGTAGAACTAGGTGTTGAATTTGGTTGGAATTGTGGGCTGATTAGTGCAATTTTAAATGTTGGTAGCCTTGTTGAAACATTGATTGTGCATCTGAGGTAGTGAGCAGCACCATTGTGCTTGTGCCGACGATTCCACCTACCGGCAGTGAGTCAACAGCGGGGAGTTAGGTAAGGTATGTTGATTTTGTTAGAATTGGAAGCTTGTTGATTAGATAATTGATAGATGTAGATTTTGTTAAGGAATGGGATAATTTCGTACTGTACCAGTGTATATGGAATCAATGCATGTCTAGAATTCCTTATGTTGATCAGATTAGGTTGGAATTGTGTGATTCGCGGGAACAGATAGATTAAGGCTTGAGACTAGTTTTTTGAGTAGTTCAGTGTGGATTTGTTTAGGTAATAAATGGAACTCGGATTAAATTCGCTGGTCATGTACATTAGTATAGTTATTCAGTTTCATATGTAATTAGTTAAAATTTATATGTTGACACAGGATTTTGATCGAGGCGGGTGTCGTCACGAAGTTGGAATTGAATTCAACCTACATTTAGAGGCGGGTACTTCTTACCTTGCTCCTTTAGATATCGGTCTAAGTGCATGAGTTAGTTTCATATATGCAGTATTTATCTTGACTCCACTCATTTTATTTCTTGTGCTTGATACTTTATCCACTCAATCTTCGAGATGATCACTTTCTTATCTATACAGTCTCCCGTTGTTATTCTTGATACCTAGCAAATACTAGATGCCATGCTTACCTGTTTATGCTTACCTGTTTGATTACTGTTTATTTATGCTTAGTATTGAGCATGCGGATTCATGTAGCATACCTGATTTCCTGTTATATATATATGATGACTGTTGCATTATTCGCATCATGTCATTGCATGCATAGCCGACGACTTTGGCTCCCTTGTGGTTGAGACGGTCGTTGGCCTGGGCCGCACGCTCGGTAGTGGAGCGTGCCGCATGTCCTGTCGTGCCCCCCACTCGCTCACTCATGGGTAGTGTCTGCTGGAGTCGCGAGCAGCAGGGACCCCCGTCGCAGACGTAGCTATTCAGCTACTATGCAACTGTCCCCTCGGCCACTCGAGAGTAGTGGTAGCTGGAGTGTGTACAGTTTGTCATTGTCCCGGCCTCTCGTCCATACTGGGGTCATGGACTTGAGGGGTGGGCGGGAGTGACCATCCGTGCATACGCTACTTTTTGATATACCTGCTTATGCTATTTATGCTTACTTATGCAGTTCTGTTATCACATACCTGTTATATATGCTTGGACACTGATTACTATTGCAGTATACTTTATATGTGATTCTGGTAGTTATAAGCAGTACTGTAGCAGTTTACTTTATCTCAGACCTTACACTGTTAGCCTAGGATATGGTTTCAGGTATGGATATGTATATACTTTGTTTACCCTGTAGTATCTGCTATTTATCTTTCCGAGACTGTATCCTTTTGTATTCTTGTTCTTTATGATACTCATGCACTGTCTATCCTATTACCCGTTGAGTTTTATACTCACCACCCGTATTGGTAATTTCACCAGGTAGCTGATAGCGATGCTAGTATGCTTGGAGGAGGATCCCGACTGCCGGTCCCATGTCACTTCCGAGGATGGTTTACGGTTTTGGTTTTCATTTTATTGTGAGTTAAACCTTTGAATTTAGCATTGTAATAATTGGGTTGTGGACTTGTTTTGTATTTGGTTGTTTTGTCGAGGAGTCAAGCCGGGCCGGCCCGCAGTGAGTTTTTGTTATTTTATGTTTGTTATTCTTGTTTTCCGCTGTGTTTGATTTTACAGCCGTGTGGGCTGCATATTATTTGCGTGGTTGTGATATATTTGTATATGTATTATCTGTAGTGTTGTATACTGGTTCTATTTGTCACTGCTACAGGGGAGGTGCTGTCCGATTTTCGTCGGACAACCTTACTCTCGGGGCGTGACAGTCCGAGGCGCCTTCATGGAGATTGGAGGCGCCTCAGTTGCAAGGCTGGAGCTGGCTGCAAGAAGCTGTTCAAGGTGCCTTGATGAACAGTGGAAGGCACCTTGAACAGATGAAGGCGCCCTGTGAACAGTGGAAGGCGCCTTGAATCTGTTATAAGATTCAACCAGTTCGCTCCTTATCTCCGCGGCTGACTCGGCCTATTCAAGGCGCCTTGGGTAGCATTCAAGGCGCCTTGAACACTATTTATAAAGGGGTTTCGACCAGCAACTATGAAAAATGAACTCCAAGTAATCCTTACGCTACAAGCTGCTCTAGAAACGCCCAGAAGTGTTGTTACAAGTCCCCGACAACCCGAAGCTCCAGATTCTGCTACTTTATTGTTGTCGGTATAATTTGTTTTAGTTCTTTCAATTATAATATCTTATTGTACATTTTACGAGCTTATAGTTGTTGCCCACGGAAAGCGATCAAGGATCGCGGGCCTTCGAGTAGGAGTCGCCTTAGGCTCCGAACGAAGTAAAATCTCTCGTGTCTTTCTGTGTGTGTTCGTTCTTTATTCCGCCGCGTGTTTTAATTACTCTGATAGTTTTTACGATTCCAATACAAACGAAATAGCCGCGAGCGCTATTCACCCCCCCCTCTAGCGCGTCTCGATCCAACAATTGGTATCAGAGCGGGGTCGCTTTGAACTGGTGCAACCACCATTCAAGCATTTTTCGTGTCTTTGTCGTTTGTATAGGGTAAAAATAAAACCTTACGTCTTTCATGTTTTTTCCCTCCAAAATTATTTTCGAAAAATTTATTTTCATCCTTTCACGGTTTATTAGTATTGATAAAATATTGAATTTGGCAAAATTTGAAATAATATTTTTTAAATATTTTTAATAATATTTTTTTATTATTTTATTAATTTTTCTCGAAACTGATGAACTTCTATTTCTATCCTTCCATACAGCACTGCTAATCCAGGGTCAAGTCCTGGTACATTTTTTTTTGCTATTTTTTGTGTGCAAGGTTCTTTTAAAATGACATTCCAAGAAGGATTCTGCACCGTCCGACCGCCGCTCTTTTCTGGCGAGGACTTTGGATACTGGAAGAACCGGATGGAATACCACCTCAAGACGCAAGTCGAGATGTGGATCATCATCCAGACCGGACTCGAACTTCCACGTGACGACACCGGAGAACTTATCTCATGCATCAACTGAGATTCTAGCACGATGAAAAAAGTTGAAGCCGATGCCAAAGCAACCTGCATGCTACAATGTGGCCTAACCAATGAAGAACTGAACCGCATCGGCCCCTTCGCAAGTGCAAAAGAGTTGTGGCAAAAGTTGATGGAACTACACGAGGGCACTTCCGACGCTCAAGTAAGTAAGCATAATTTAATAAATGATTTATTTGAATTAGATGAGCAGAATAATACTACTTCGGCCGAGGAAGGTATTACGATGGTTGCAGGTACAAGTAAGACAAAGGAACAGATATGGTCCGAGTCTTCAGATGAATCCGGGTCCGACGAAGAAGAACCGACGAACTTCCTCGCTCTACCAGTACTAGCAACCGTGGCGGAAACTGAGTCCGAGTATGAGTCAGAAACCGAGAGCGAATCCGAGACTGAGTCTGATCGAAGCCACGAATCCGCATTCGTTTCCGAAGGACCAAAACTCACTGTAAGTTCACTACCCACAGAATTTCAATTAGATAACTTGCATGAATTATTACCTTACTTAGTAAAAAAGTTGGCTAAATCCAACGTCCCGGTTAAGTCGCTCCAAAAGGAGGTAACAGCCCTTAAGGAAGCGACTGACTCAAGCTCTTTAACTGAGTCAGTTCAAATTGGAAGTTCAACTCAAGTCCAACAACTTGAGGAAGAAAATTTCAATTTGAAAGCTCAAATTAAAGAACTCAAGGACACGTTGGAACGGTTCACCTTGGGCTCCAAGAATCTGGATCTGATTCTTGGAAAACAGCGAGCCGTTTACAACAAAACTGGACTTGGATTTAAAACTAAAATAAAATACAAATCATATTTATCGCTAGTTAATAGAAATAATAGAAAAATTGTCCAAGCATGGGTGCCAAAATCCAACTTGGTTAATCAAGTTGGAACTGGTCACTATTGGGTCCCCAAGGATCAAGTCTATTACCTTGATAGACCATATCGAGGCTATGATCCAGGGGGAGCTAATAGAAAAACAATATTAAGAACATAATTCAAATTAATATTCAAATTAAATTTAAAATTCAATTAAAAATTCAAAATTCAATTAAAAATTCAAAATTCAATTAAAAATTCAATTAAAAATTCAAAATTCAAAATTTCAAATTAAATTTAAATTATAAATTTAAAATAAAAAAAAACAAAATCAAAATTAAAAATTCGAAATTAAATTATAAATTTAAAATTCAAAAATTTTAAAATCAAATTAATATTTCGAATTCAAATTAAATTAAAATCCAAAGGAAGACTCCAGAATAGCTGGCACCTCCGAACTTAATCTACCCAAAATGGGTAAACAAGAGTAGACTACCCGGCAAGGTAATTAAGGTTAGATAAAATGGGCTAGGTTTAACTTGACCCACGGTACTAGTGAAGTTTTTGGATGATAGTACGTTAGGGAAGCTTGGGCATCGCATGTCTAGGAAGATATGGCTTCGACCTGGTGCATTTGGCCAAGTGGAACTGACCGAAGCTACCCTTAAATGGATCATAACTAGTTAGACCAAGGTTTAGTATTAAGTTCAATGGGTAGGACTATTTGGAAAACCTCGAAGGCATGGTTACTTTAATGAGTTCCTTGTGACTCACTATAGCTCAGAAGTTTATCCAAAGAATGCTTACTTGTTGAACCCAAAGCTAAACCTGAATCTAACACAAAGTTAAACCAAACCCTTAAATTGAACCTTAATTCATCTCACAACAATTATAGAATTACCTGATTGAAAACTTAGATTGGGTGAGATGACTAAGAAACTTAAAATTTCAAAATTAAATTCGTTATTATAATTCTATAATTAAATTCTTAATCAATATTATTCTTTTAAAACTTAATTTCAAAAATCTTTTAAAATTTAATTTCAAAATCTTTTTAAAAAAATAATTTCAAAATCTTTTAAAAAAATCATTTCAAAATCTTTTAAAAATCATTTCAAAATCTTTTCAAAATTATTTCAAAAATCTTTTGAAAATTATTTCAAAAATCTTTTAAAAATTATTTCAAAAATATTTTGAAAATTATTTCAAAAATCTTTTCAAAATTATTTCAAAAATATTTTAAAAATTAGTTCAAAAATTATTTCAAAAATCTTTTAAAAATTATTTCAAAATCTTTTAAAAAATCATTTCAAAATCTTTTTAAAATCATTTCAAAATCTTTTAAAAATCATTTCAAAAATCTTTTAAAAAATCATTTCAAAATCTTTTAAAAAAATCATTTCAAAATCTTTTAAAAATCATTTCAAAAATCTTTTAAAAAAATCATTTCAAAAATCTTTTAAAACTTAATTTCAAAATCTTTTAAAAAATCATTTCAAAATCTTTTAAAAAATCATTTCAAAATCTTTTAAAAATTATTTCAAAAATATTTTGAAAATTATTTCAAAAATCTTTTGAAAATTATTTCAAAAATCTTTTAAAATCATTTCAAAATATTTTAAAAATTATTTCAAAAATATTTTGAAAATTATTTCAAAAATCTTTTGAAAATTATTTCAAAAATCTTTTAAATCATTTCAAAAATCTTTTGAAAATTATTTCAAAAATCTTTTAAAAATTATTTCAAAAATATTTTGAAAATTATTTCAAAAATCTATTCAAAACTTAATTTCAAAATCATTTTAAAATATGTTCAAAACTTAATTTCAAAATCATTTTAAAATCGGTTCAAAACTTTTCAAAATGATTTTAAAATCATTTCAAAACTTAATTTCAAAATCATTTCAAAACTAAATTTCAAAATCTTTCAAAACATAATTTCAAAATTGTTTGAAAATTCTTTTCAAACTTATTTTCTTTTCAAAATTATTTGAAATTCAAAACTTATGTTTTATATCAACTGCAACGTCAACTCCATCTCACGCTCACTCATATGCTAAACATGCTTGTTAATCTAGAATGAGTGAGATGGAAAGATAGGAAAATAATTTTTTAACCTCTCATGCTTGGACTCCTGAACTCAAAGAATTTATTAAGGCATGAATTAAGGGGGAGTGATTTTGAGTTGGTGTTAAAATTAGTTTTTCTTGAAAATAAAATTTTAACTTAACCTCAAAATTAAAGACTATTTTTACTTATCTTCAAAAATTCAGGTTATTTTTAACTTAACTTTAAAATTAAAATTATTTATGACCTGGCTTTTAAATTACAACTCTTCTAGAATGTTTTCGAAGCTAAGCCTTTATGTAAAACCTCTTTAAGCTAAGTACTTAATCAAGTCTTCTTTAACTAAGCTTAGTTAGATTATACTCTAAACTTAGCTATTTAGCAAGAAGTTTTCTCAAGGCAATCATTTTTAAACTGAATATATAGCTAAGTATTTTCAAATTTAGCTAAGTACTTTCTAAAGTTTTTTTAAAGACAAAATGGGAATTTAGCTAAGAGTCTCTCAAAGCAATTGTTTTCAAATGCTAAGTTTTGCTGAAAATGCTAAGTATTTTCCAAAGCATTCTCAAAATTTAATCAAAACATTTTTTTTTGAAAAACTAAGTTTTTTTTAAAGGTTAAATACTTAACAAAACTACTATCTTCATAAGTTTAGCTAAGTCTTTGATAAAAGTATTTTAAAAAGTAAAAATCTTAGTTAAACTGAGTCTTGATCAAAATTTTTTTTCTCTAAACTCCCTCTTTAAAAACTAAGAATTTAAAGTGTTGTGATATCACAAAAATTTACTTAGTTACTTATTAAAGACAAAAATAACCTTATCTCAGCTAAAAGTATCTCTCAAACTAAAGGAAATGGAAATATTAAGATTAAGCATGCTTGTACGTTAGGGCTCTGATACCTGATCAACACCAATTAGATAATTTGATTACTATTTAACTTGACTTATGCTTGGACTTAAGGACCAACTGAATAAATAATCTAAATTAAAATTTTGGCTAGTCTCTCTCTTCAACCTAAAAACTAACAATTTCTTTTTCAAAAATAAGTATTATTTTATTCAAAATTAAGCTAAGTCCCTTTTTATCACTTAAGCTATATTTTCAAAATTTAATGTTTGCAAAAGGCTTAGCTAAGTGACTCATATAGCAACTTTCAAACTTAGCCATCTTTCTGAATTTTTGCTGAGTTACCTATTAGATTCATTCTATACTTAGCTAAAAGTATTAAAAGCATATTCCTTGCAAGATTTAACTCATGGCTTTCAAAAAAAAAAAATTCCAAGTAAAAAGAGCCTTCAAAATAATTTGCCTCCAAAATTCATTAAAATCTAGCTAAGTTTTTCTAAACTTAGTTACATATTTTTTTTCTCTTTTTCCTCTAAAACCAACTAAGTTTACAAAGAGGCTAAAGCCATCCTTCAAGTCATCCATAAATTAGCCTTTTTAACTTAGGAGAAAAATAACTAACAAATTTTTCAGTTACTAGCTAAGTGTTTCACAAGCATTTTTTTTTTTCAAAGACTAAAACTATTTTTTCTAAAAACTTAAAACATGCTTTCCAACTGGCTTATTTTTTTATATATGGCAAAGGGGGAGAGTAGGAAATTCAAAATCAAAAGTAAAAAGTGTTTTATTAAGGGGGAGAGTAGGTAATTCAAAAGTAAAACTTTATTCAAAAAGGAAACCTTGTATTAAGGGGAAGCTTCACAAAAGTTTAAGTACTGTTAGCTTAAGTAATGCTTTTATTTGAATTTATATACTTAAGCTTGTTCACTTAAAATCCTTTGATATATTCATGCATCTGTTTTACTTAACTTTGAATTTGGGTTGCCATAATCAAAAAGGGGGAGATTGTTGGTGCGGGAAACATCCGACGATCGAACCTAAGTTTTGATAATGACAAAGGATTCAAAGTTAAGGTGTGGTGTTATCTAACATGTTGATTGAGTGTTTCAGGAAAGTCCTAACTGCGGTTAGGCAGGTGAAAACCCTAGGGGGTGGTAACCCTAGGTCCTAGGGGGCGGTAACCCGAAGTTAGACTCGGACAGTCTAGAGACTGTCTATACTTCATTTATCATATTTATTGTGCTAACTTTGTGTTGCAGGATAGTGTTTGGGACTAACGTATCTTGCAGGTGCAAAGGAGCAACCTAAAGCCTCGGATGAACAGTGTCCGAGGCGCCTTCATGGAGATTGGAGGCGCCTCGGGTGCAAGGCTGGAGGTGGCTGCGAGAAGCTGTTCAAGGCACCTTGATGAATAGTGGAAGGCACCTTGAACAGATGAAGGTGCCCTGTGAACGGTGGAAGGCACCTTGAATCTGTGATAAGATTCGACCAGTTCGCTCCTTATCTCCGCGGCTGACTCGGCCTATTCAAGGCGCCTTGGGTAGCATTCAAGGCGCCTTGAACACTATTTATAAAGGGGTTTCGACCAGCAGCTGTGAAAAATGAACTCCAAGCAATCCTTACGCTACAAGCTGCTCTAGAAACGCCCAGAAGTGCTGTTACAAGTCTCCGACAACCCGGAGCTCCAGATTCTGCTACTTTATTGTTGTCGGTATAATTTGTTTTAGTTCTTTCAATTGTAATATCTTATTGTACATTTTACGAGCTTATAGTTGTTGCCCACGAAAGCGATCAAGGATCGTGGGCCTTCGAGTAGGAGTCGCCTTAGGCTCCGAACGAAGTAAAATCTCTCGTGTCTTTCTGTGTGTGTTCGTTCTTTATTCCGCTGCGTGTTTTAATTACTCCTATAGTTTTTACGATTCCGATACAAACGAAATAGCCGCGAGCGCTATTCACCCCCCCCCCCTCTAGCACGTCTCGATCCAACACAAAGGAAGCTCTTGAAGGCAAAGCGTGAAGGATAGGAAAGCATCTAAGGGACGTAAGGCTGATGGAAGAGGCTAGAAGGCAATGTCAAGGGTGTATAGGCCAAGATGAGTGCTAAGAGATTTAGCTCGGGGTAAACCCTAGGTCTAGGGTTTACCAATTGATTGGTGTATGTACAAGTCTACTGGTGGTTGGACTAGGAGAGAACATAATACTGTTGGATTTTTCGGGCCGCGAAAACACTTTTTCGGGCCGCGAAAACACTTTTTCGCGTCGCGGAAACCCCGAAAGCCCCGTCACCGGATCCGTGCGAAGTAAAAACTTTCGAAAACATTACGAGTATGAGTTTTATGCTAGTTCTAAACTAGGAGAAGGAATTACCCTTGATGCGAAGCCCTTTGCGTATCCCTCTCTTCCAAGTGATGCCGGATCTCGAGGTTGTCAAGTGCACAACCCTCTAGAAGTATCCACACGAACAAATAGGTGGAGAAAACCTAACACAAAGGTGTGCTAGCACCTTGGTAAGGTTCGGCCAAGAGAGGAGAGGGAGAGCTTGAGGAAGAAGATGATTAGAATGAGCCTTGAATAAAAAATGAATTCCATTCACTAACAAAAGTGGTCGGCCACTTGAATGGAATTGTAACCTCCATTCATATTTAATGTGGCCATTAAAGAGGGGATTTGTAACCTCCATTAGGTGGCACACACATGTGCTAACTATGATGATGTGGCACATCATCATTGGCCACTTAATGCCAACTCACAAATGATGTGGCATAAAGTCAAGTCAAACTTGACTTTTCCTCTTCCTCTCAAGTCAAGTCAAACTTGACTTAATCTCTCTCTTGGTTGATCTAATCCAACCATTTAATTCAAGCCAATTTAATATAATGAATCTAATTCATTTAATTAAATTGATTCAATGAGTCATAATCTAAATTAGACTCATTGAACACATGAATCAACTTGAGTCCAACTCAATTAGCCCAATTAGGATTACTCTTAATCCAATTTGATTAATCACATGAATCTAATCCTCTTGGTTCATCATATGAACCTAATCTCCATCTAATTATCCTTAGTGTGTGACCCTATAGGTTCTTTTAACGTTGGCAATGCCCCTAAATACATTTAGGAGCATAAGTATTGAGCGGTATCTAGTAACACATCATTACTACCCAAGTTACAAGAATGTTGAGATCCAACATCACCTTGTGACTACTAATTGTGACTCCTCACAAAATATGACATTATCCTTCTATCCTAGACATCTAGATTGATCAATGTGAGGCATAGACCGTGTCATCCTCTGACCAATCTAAATCTTGAACTCCAAGTAGACTCACTAAATCAAATGAGCTCAATATCTCATATTGACTAATTTGGGCATGACCATGCACTACGTGGTCTCACTCTATCAAGAATATCGATGTCTCTCCCATCATATAGGAGGGATAGATCCCATCTACTTCACTCACATCCCTCCGCATAATTCGTTACATACCTAGTAATCGCCTTTATAGTCCACCCAGTTACGGGTGACGTTTGACGAAACTAAAGTACATAACTCCTTATGTAGGGAACCATGGTGACTTCAGGTCTAAGGACTAGTAGTCATACTAATAGTCACATGAGAAAGTATATGACACTCATATAATGATCCATGATACTTTCTCATGGCGGGTCATTCAGTATACATTCTCCAATGTATACCCATGTGTCAACTTGATATCTCTATATCCATGACTTGTGAGATCAAGTCATCGAATTGACCTACATGCTAGTCTCGTTGCATTAACATTGTCCCTGAATGTTAATACTCGACTAGGAATGATTAAGAGTAGTGTTCCCTATATCATCTCACTATCGATTCAACCAATCGATTGATATAGGTAAGAACCTTCTACTCAAGGACGCTATTATACTTAGTTTATTTAGCACCAAGACAAGTAAGTATAATAACCAAAAATAAATGCCTTTATTTATATAAGAAGATGATACAACAAGTCCATAATACAATCATTAAATTATTGGCTCTAGGGCTCTAACTAACAATCTCCCACTAGCACTAGTGCCAATCAGTGTAAGCTCTAAGCCCCAATGACCTAGTGTGACCATCATGCTTCCTCTGTGCCAAAGCCTTGGTCAAGGGGTCTGCGATGTTAGCCTCTGTAGGTACTCTGCAAATCTTCACATCTCCTCTGTCGATAATCTCTCGAATGAGATGGAAGCGTCGTAGTATGTGTTTGGTCCACTGGTGTGAGCGAGGTTCCTTAGCCTGTGATATAGCTCCATTGTTGTCACAATAGAGCTCAATAGGGTCAGCGATACTAGGAACCACCCCAAGTTCAGTGATGAACTTGCGGAACCAAACTGCCTCCTTTGCTGCCTCTAATGCAGCAATGTACTCGGCCTCTGTCGTAGAATCAGCGACTGTGTCCTGCTTAGAACTCTTCCAGCTCACTGCACCACCATTAATGCAAAACACGAACTCTGACTACGATCGATAATCGTCCTGGTCGGTCTGGAAGCTGGCATCACTGTAACCTTTACAGCTAGCTCATCATTGCCTCCATATATCAAGAAATATTTTTTAGTCCTTCTTAAGTACTTAAGAATATTCTTGACCGCTATCCAGTGACTTTCACCAGGATCTGACTGGTATCTGCTCGTCATGCTCAAAGCATACGAGACATCAGGACGAGTACATAGCATGGCGTACATGATAGATCCTATGGCTGAGGCATAAGGGATCTGATCCATGTGGTCTCTCTCCTCTCTAGAAGAGGGACCTTGAGTCTTTGAAAGACTCACGCCATGTGACATCGGCAGAAATCCCTTCTTGGAGTTCTGCATGACAAACCGTAGGAGTACCTTGTCAATATATGTACTCTGACTTAGGCCAAGCAATCTCTTAGATCTATCTCAATAGATCTGTATCCCTAGAATGCGGGATGCCTCACCTAAGTCCTTCATTGAGAAACATGTCTCTAGCCAAGTCTTGACAGACTGTAGCAAAGGGATGTCTTTCCTAATGAGCAGTGTGTCATCCACATACAATATGAGGAAGACAATTATGTCCCCTACAACCTTATTGTAGACACAAGGCTCATCTTCATTCTTGATGAAACCAAACTGTTTGATTGCATCATCGAATCGAAGATTCTAGCTTCGAGAAGCTTGCTTTAGTCCATAAATGGACCTATGCAGCTTGCATACTCTTCTAGTATGCCGTGGATCTACAAAACCATCAGGTTGTGTCATGTACACATCCTCGAGTAGGTTTCCATTCAGAAACGCAGTTTTGACATCCATCTGCCATATCTCATAGTCATGGTATGCTGCAATAGCAAGCATGATCCGAATGGACTTAAACATCACTTCTGGAGAAAAGGTTTCATCATAGTCAATACCATGAATCTACTTGAAACCTTTAGCTACCAAGCGACCCTTATAGATAAGTCCATCCATGTCAGTCTTTCTCTTAAAGACCCACTTACACCCAAAGGGTTTTACCCCTTCAGGTGGATCAACCAAAGTCCATACTTGGTTGGTGTACATGGATTCCATCTCAGATCTCATGGCCTCTAGCCATTTCTCGGAATCTGGTCTCATCACAGCTTCCTGATAGGTGGTAGGCTCATCCTCTATGAGCACAACGTCATCATGGTCAGACAAGAGAAATGAGTATCTCTCAGACTGACGACGTACCCTATCAGACCTGCGAAGATGTATGTCTACTTGAACTGGTTGTTGTTCCTCAACTCCTTGTGGAACAACATCTTCCACAACACTTTGTTGTTCCAATTCAACTTCCATCGAGGCTTCAGTGCTATGGTCCGCATCTTGAACTTCTTCAAGATTGAACGTACTCCCACTAGTTTATCTAGAAACAAAGTCCCTTTCTAGAAAGACCCCAGTCTTTGCCACAACTACCTTGTGCTGACTGGGAATGTAGAAGTAATATCCCTTAGTTTCCTTGGGATATCCAATAAAGTAGCACTTGTCGAATTTGGGTCCTAACTTGTCTGAGACTCGACGTCGAACGTAAGTCTCACAACCCAAAATCCTAATGAAAGACACCTGGGCATCTCTCCCAGTCCATATCCTATATGGTGTCTTTATCACGGCCTTGGATGGAACTCGGTTGAGTATAAAAGCTGCCGTGTCTAGAGCATAGCCCCAAAGGAATGTCGGAAGATCTATGTGACTCATCATAGATCGTACCATATCTAATAGAGTACGATTCCTCCTTTCGGATACACCATTCCACTGTGATGTACCAGGAGTAGTGAGTTGGGATAGAATCCCACACTCAGCTAGATAGTCATGAAACTCATGGCTAAGGTATTCTCTACCTTGATCTGATCGAAGTATCTTAATACTCTTGCCAAGCTGGTTCTGTACTTCATTCTTGAATTCTTTGAACTTTTCAAAGGATTCAGACTTATGTGTCATCAAGTACACATAACCATATCTACTGAAGTCATCAGTAAATGTGATGAAGTACCTATAACCGCCTCTAGCAGCGACATTGAAAGGGCCACATACATCACTATGTATAAGTCCTAACAAATCAGTCGTTCTTTCGCTATGCCCACTAAAGGGAGTCTTGGTCATCTTGCCTGGTAGGCATAACTCGCACGTCTCATAAGATTCAAAATCAAATGAGTCCAGCAAACCATCCTTATGGAGCTGGGATAAGCGCTTGTCATTTATATGACCTAAGCGACAGTACCAGAGATAGGTTTGGTTCAAGTTATTTGACTTGAACCTCTTGGTATTTATGTTATAGATAGGGCTTTCAAGGTCTAGAATGTAGAGTCCGTTCATCAGAGGTGCACTACAATAGAACATATCTTTTAAATAAATAGAACAACATTTGTCCTTAATTATAAAAGAGAAACCTTTCTTGTCCAAACAAGAAACTGAAATTATGTTCTTAGTTAAGGCAGGCACACAACAACATTCATCTAATTCTACTACAAGCCCAGAGGGTAGAGATAGTGTAACGACACACCTTCTGGGTACTAGGCTGTAAGGCGAATCGCTACAGTTATTGCTAAACTATACTGTGCGAAAAGCTAGGCTAATTAAAATTTTTCTACTAAACTGATCAAAACTTAATGCTCTGGGTGTACCTAGGAGTTGCACACTTGCTAGGGGAGACAACCTATGCCTCCCGGATGACCTGCTAGCTGTAATCAGGCATTTCAATCGATCCACCGATCGATTGGGCTGTCGGATCGATCACGGGATCGACCCAGCTTGATACTGGCACGGTAGAAGTCTCTGGATCGGTCGGCGGACCGATCCAAAAGCTTTCTCTTCTTCTTTCGCTTCTGTACGCACCTGGATCGGTCTGCCGACCGATCCAGGACCTCACTGATCGGTCGGACTGACCGATCAGTGAGCCTCCGTGCGTCTGCTGCGTTGGGCGCAGCTGGATCGGTCTACCGACCGATCCAGGAGCACCCTGATCGGTCGGTAGACCGATCAGTTCACCTCCCATGTCTCTGTTCGCCTCTGGATCGGTCGGCTGACCGATCCATGAGGATACAGTAGCATACTGTATCTGTCTGGATCGGTCGGCTGACCGATCCAGTGACACAGCCAGGCCCTGATCGGTCTGGAGACCGATCAGAGTTCTGATTTCGAATCTGAACTCTGATTTCAGCCCCTGGGTTGTGCCAAGACTCCACCTATCAACTATCCCATGCATGATAACTATTGCAACAACATGTAATAACAATTTTAGACTTAAGCTAGAGTAAGGTTCACTGGTTCATGGCATTTTAAGTCACTAAACACATTTAACAATTGAAAGTGTATGAAAGTAAAAATTGCTAGAGTTCTCATTGGTTAAACTTGCTAAGTCCCCTAAGGACCTTTGATTCCGGTTCCTGCCACACACACCATCCTTGCATTGCCCTCCAGCTTCCTCTGTTAGTCCATCTTTCCTTTACCTTTATCTGCAGTATAAGGAAAAGTAGAATCTGTAAGCTTAAAGCTTAGTAAGAAACCATCTATCTCACAAAATCATGCATTCGATGCAATATGCTTTTAAATCATGCTATTTGAAAATATGCGCTGAACTTGCTAAGACATGGTATACTGAAATCGTAAGGCATAACATATAAGCATGGCATAAGCACTGAATCATGGCAAGGCAACCAAATAAACACTGAACTGAATATAGGCTAAACTAACTGAAACTAAATCTGTAACTGGAAACAAACTCAACTAGCATAATTGATTTTGAGTTTTGAAATCTAATACATAATAAGTGAAAATACATAATCATGCTGTTTGGGCCCGGCAACTGTACTTGCTGTGCGCGCATCCCTAACTAGCCCCGGGTTTGCAAGTCCCGAATCTAGTAGGGTTAACTAGGTTATCTAAACCTAGGGACGACTGTGAGAGTCCAACCCAATGGATATCTGATCCAGTACAGTGCCACTGAAAATAAAATACTGAATATAGCTAACTGTTTTAACTTGCTGTTTCTAGGTTATCTGAACCTAGAGCTAGGTTATCTGAACCTAGAGGCGACTGTGGGAGCCCACCCATTGGACCGTAGTCCCATATAGCTAAAATAAACTGATTTACTGTTTTAAACGCTTCTAATGCATTTAACTGTACTATTAAAATGCCTAAGTTGCATTTTTACTGTTCTAGTTATTTTGTCGAACACTTAGTGTGCCCCAACTCTCCTCTTTATTAGGGAGATCACCTTTAGGCACTCGACAACGTCTACAACCCCAACTGAAGAGGGTAAGCGTGTCCGACCCATCTAAAGGTGCTCAACTACATCCCTAAATCTGAAAGGAGGGTTAAAACACCCTACATGTCAACAAAATCTGCATATTACTAATCTAATGCATAGAAAATCCAAACGGAGCTATTATACTGCAGGTGAGGGGTTTCTTACCTCTTGATCATAATTTCTTATGATTCTATTCGCTAGAGTTCCGGTGGAGATGATCCTCTCGACGATCCGATCACGTCTTCGCGTTCCTCTCGCGGAGAAGAACCTCTTTCGTGTTGGAGTCGTCGCCGGAAAGTGATCCAAGAGCCCTTGGGACTTGGGCGCCGAGAGAGGAAGAGGAGAAGGGGTGTTCGGCGTTGAGGGTTTGGAGAGGGAAAGTGGCGTGAGGCTTTCGTGAGGAGGAATTGCCGAACCAACTTGAAAATAAACCAAACCCCAACTTAAGTTCTTATTTATATTAAGTGGGTAACTAGGCCCAACTCTAATATAAATATAATTGATTCCTCTTTCTTTCAGCACGACCCTGCTGGGTTCACCGGTTACTAAACTTACCCGTAAACCATAGGTCTCGGGTTCGATTCCCGCCTAAGCTATTTTACGGTTCTAATTATTTTTGCTACTTCCGCTACTCGGAAAATTCCGGAAAAATATCTATAAATTCCAGAAAAATCATACTATATTTCTAAAATAGTTTTGAGAATTTTTGGGCTTTACAATCCCCCATACCTTATAAAAAGTTCATCCCCGAACTTAAAACAATTCTGGGTACTTCTGTCTCATGCTGGCCTCTGTCTCCCAAGTCGCCTCTGCTGCTGTGTGATTTTGCCAGCTGACTTTGACTAATGGTACTTCCTTGTTCCGTAATTTCTTTATCGCTCGGTCTATTATCTGAATAGGCCAATTCATATGAGAATCACGGACCTGTACCAATGGGGCTCAATCACTGGGTGGCGTCTGGAATATGCTTCTTGAGCATGGAGACATGAAATACGTTGTGGACTGACATCTCTGAGGTAGCTCTAGCTCATATGCTACCTTGCCCACTCTCTTCGTGATAAGGTATGGTCCCACATATCCGGGAGCTAGCTTGCCCTTCTTCCCAAAACGCATGACTCCTTCATGGGAGCTACTCGAGGAAAGCCGATCCCAGAAAACTCTAGGGGTCTACGTGTGTATCGATAGCTTTTCGGGCGGCTCTGGTCGTCTCTATCCTCTGCGAATCTCGTATGGTGCTGTGGTATCTCGCCACTAGATCCATCTCAAGCTCTAGTTCCTTCTTCACCACTCTCATACCAACAGTTGGTGATCGCACCTCCGCCCATAGAGTGCCTCATAAGGTGCCATGCCAATAGTGGCACGATAACTGTTGTTGTATGCAAATTCTGCTAAACTCAGAAATCTAGGGCACACGCTCGGAGCATATCTTCGAGTACTTGGTTTACTCGCTCCGTCTGACCATCTGTCTGAGGATGGAAGGCTGTGCTGAACTTTAACTTAGTGCCCAACGCTGACCGTACACACTCCCAGAAGTGTGATGTGAATCTGCTGTCTCTGTTCGAAATGATGGTTCGTGGGACTCCATGCAGTCTGACGATCTCCTGGAGATACAACTGAGCTAGCTTTTCCATGGAGTAGGATATCTTGATAGCTAAGAAGTGAGCTGATTTAGTCAACCTGTCGACTATTACCCGGATGGCATCAAAACCATTCGTGGTTCGGTAGCCCCACTATGAAGTCCATCGAGATATCCTCCCACTTCCATTCTGGAATCTGAATTGGCTGCAACTCCTAGTCGCTGATGTTACGCCTTGACCCTCCGCGGTGAGGCGGATGCTAACATATCTGGCGATGTCTCGCTTCATCCGGCCACCAAAAGCGTTTCTTGGTCTTGATACATTTTGGTGGAGCTGGATGCATCGCATGGAGTCCTGTGAGCTTCATCTAAAATCATCCTTCATAGCTCCTCCTAATCTGGAACACAGAGTCTATCACCAAAATACAACACCCGCTATCGGACTCTGAATTCTCTACTTTCTAATTCTGTAGCCTTGCTTGATTTTCTGAATTTGAGGTCACGATCCTGGTGATGAATATCACCAAGCAAGGTAGACTCTAAGGTCATAGTAGAGAGCTGTCCGACGATGAGGTCGAGACCAAAATCCGCGATCTCCGTCTAGAGGGGTGGTGACATGGCTGCTAGAGATAATAGCACTGGATTTCTGCTAAGTGCATCTGCTACCCTATTGGCTTTCCACAGGTGGTAGAGGATGTCTATGTCATAATCTTTGACTAGCTCTAGCCACTGCGCTGTCGCATATTCAGATCCTTCGAGTGAAGAAGTACTTGAGACTCGATGATCTATATACACTCTGATCGAGCTCCATACAAGTAATGTCTCCAAATTTTGAGGCGAACACTCTTGCTGCAAGCTCAAGATCATGAGTAGGGTAGTTCTTCTCATAATCCTTGAGTTGTCTGAGGCATAGGCGATTACCTTTCCATCTTGCATTAGCACCTCCTAATCCCAATTTAGAGGCGTCACTATATATATCAAAGCTATCTGTATTTTGGCAGTGTCGAATAGGTGCACTAGTCAATCTCCTCTTGAGTTCGCTGCTGTCTACTGAAATTTCTTGTTCTTCCCGGTGAGAGTCATCGGTGGGAGGCTATCTCGAGAAGTCCTCTACAAACTTTCTGTAATATCCTGCTAATCCCAGCTCCCGATCTCACCGGCGTTCTTAGGTCTCCTCCAGTTACTTACTGCTTCTATCTTGTTGGGATCTACCATAATACCATCCTTTGAGATGACGTGACCCGGAAACACTGATTTAGCCAAAACTCACATTTCGTGAACTTGGCGTATAGCTGATGGGTCTGCAATACTAGTTTCGGTGCTCTGAGTGTTCTTCCTGAGTTCTGAGTAGATAAGAATGTCATCGATAAACACAATAACAAACTTATCTAAATACTCCCGAATACCTGTTCATGAGATCCATGAATGTAGTGGATCATTTGTCACGCCAAAGGCATGACTACGAACTCGTAATGTCCGTATCTCGGTCACGAATCGTCTTGATATCACCCTCCTTGACTCGACTTGGTGATATCCGATCCGAGGTCAATTTTGAGAACACCGCTGCTCCCTTTAACGGTCGAGCAGTCATCTATTCGGGAAGAGGATACATTCTTGATCGTGACACGATTCAGGCTCGTAGTCTATACATAGCCGCATGCTTCCATCCTTCTTCTTCACGAATAGCACAGGCGCTCCCCATGGTGAGTGACTAGGCGTATGAAGCCCTTGTCAAGTAGCTCCTGGAGTCATGAAGTTCCTTGATTCTGCTGGAGCCATGCGGTGGGGCGTTGGAAATAGGATTGGTGCCGGAAGAGCTCTATCTCAAATTCAATCTCACTGTCGGTGCTAGGCCTGGAAACTCTTGAGGGAAGGCTGCTGGTAGTCACATACAACTCGGACCTCTGCTAGCTGTTGGTCCTCTGGCTAGTATCGACTACATGTGCTAGGTACCCGTACATCCCGAATCCATCAACCCGTGCCTTCATAGAGAAATTTTCTGGCTTTTCTCCTTGGTTCTCCGATGTACTCGAACTATGCTTCTACTTGGTTGGAATCGACTTTGATTACGGCACTCTATGGAAGCACCGTATTTGATCGAAAGTCCATCCCAAGGATGACGTCGTGGTCGAGTCATTTCCAGGATCGGATCACGGAAGAGTTCCATCTGCTATAATGACCGTAGCCCGAGCCGTGCGTGGATGCCATGACCTCTCCAAGGTAGTGCTTGCGTCGAAGCCCTGAGTACCTCTGGGGTATTTCTAATTTCTCGGAGAACACCACGGCTATATATGAATGGGTTGTCCCAGTTCAAATAAACAGTAGCACTATCTGAAAATGCTAATCGCCTGTGACGATTGTCGAGGCATTTGCTACGTCCTCTCGTGAGTGAGTAGATCCTCGCGTTTGCCATAGTGGAGGGGCTTCTAATCGCCCGGCCGATAAGTGGACCTTCTAGGCTGAGCTGCATCGATGTGGCCGGTGGTGGCTGCATCTTGGATCTGCGTGGTGAGGAAGACCGGTCTTGTTCGGACCTTTGCTTGGCCATGTGCCCTTCTTGTCCACATTCAAGCATCCTCGTGTGCCCTACTCCAGGTGGAATTTCCCACAAGTGGCACACTTTGGATAACCGGGTCGCTTACTAGATGGTCCTCCTTTGAGTCACTCCCTAATTTACGCTTCTGTTGGAGTTCCCTTTCGGTTAGAGTGTGGCCTTGCTATTTTTGAGTGTGAGAGTTTCCTTGGCCCTGGACTCGAGGAGACTTGCCTCACCGCTTCATACTGTCGTAATGCTCTGGGTCAAGGCTCGCTCACTAACTCCTCCGTGGTTTGTGGCCTATGTATGTCACCAGCCACGTTCACTGCTATCTGCCTCGGCATCTTGAGCATCAACCTGATCGTTCCTTTTCCGTGACTAGCTTTGGGCATAGACGAGCCAACTGTTGAATTTCTTCACGGCGTCCTCAACTGATAGGGTGCCCTGGCGAAACTGAGTGAACTCGTCATAGTGGCGGTTTGTAACCCGCATATGAAAGAACTCCTCAAAGAATTCTTTCTCAAAGTCGGCCCATGTCATCCGGTTCACTGGGCGCTTCGTTCTGATTCTTTCCCACCACATGCGTGCGTCTCCTGTCAGGCAGAAGGAGGCACACTTCACCTTCTCGTGTTCTGGCCAGTCCAGAAGCTCCATCGTGCTCTCCAGTGTTTTGAACCAGGCTTGTGCATCCCATGGTTCACTAGCCTGAGAAGTTCTCTGGCTTGACTGCCACTGGATCGGATAGGCTTCCTTTCTTGGCTCATCTTTGGGACTACTGGTGCTGGTCTTTGGTGCTGTAGGTTGGTGGTGGAACCTCTAAGACTACGGAGTCGTCAAATTCGGTTCCGGGGTGACAGTGTTCTGGCGATTAGCCTTTAAGGTGGCTATCTCTTGTTGTTGTTCTGCTAGCTGCTGTAACTGAGCCACTAGTGCTATAAGGTCCGGAGAAGCCTGCCTCTTCTGGGGCTCAGTAGCTAGTGCCCTTCTAGCTGGGCGTCCTCGTGCCATTTCTAAAGACATAGAGAACATAGGTATAACTAACACTATCACAGTTATCTAACTACTGATATCATGTTTAAACGATCACATACTAACAAGCAGTAGGTATATAAACATGAACTGTAATAATAAACAAGAAGCATAAATAAGGTAGAGGTGTTCTTACTTGGAAGCTGCAGGTACAATGCTGATGTGTGTGTAGGAAGTATGGAACCTCGCTCTGATACCACTCTGTAACGACCCACCTTCTGGGTACTAGGCTGTAAGGTGAATCGCTACAGTTATTGCTAAACTATACTGTGCGGAAAGCTAGGCTAATTAAAAATTTTCTACCAAACTGATCAAAACTTAATGCTCTGGGTGTACCTAGGAGTTGCACACTTGCTAGGGGAGACAACCTATGCCTCCCGGATGACCTGCTAGCTGTAATCAGGCATTTCAATCGATCCACCGATCGATTGGGCTGTCGGATCGATCACGGGATCGACCCAGCTTGATACTGGCACGGTAGAAGTCTCTGGATCGGTCGGCGGACCGATCCAAAAGCTTTCTCTTCTTCTTTCGCTTCTGTACGCACCCGGCCGATCCGAGACCTCACCGATCGGTCGGATGACCGATCGGTGAGCTCCGTCGTCTGCTGCGTTGGCGCGGTGGATCGATCTACCGACCGATCCAGACAACCTGATCGGTCGGTAGACCGATCAGTTCACCTCCCATGTCTCTGTTCGCCTCTGGATCGGTTGGCTGACCGATCCATGAGGATACAGTAGCATACTATATCTGTCTGGATCGGTCGGCTGACTAGTCCAGTGACACAGCCAGGCCCTGATCGGTCTAGAGACCGATCAGAGTTCTGATTTCGAATCTGAACTCTGATTTCAGCCCCTGGGTTGTGCCAAGACTCCACCTATCAACTATCCCATGCATGATAACTATTCCAACAACATGTAATAACAATTTTAGACTTAAGCTAGAGTAAGGTTCACTGGTTCATGGCATTTTAAGTCACTAAACACATTTAACAATTGAAAGTGTATGAAAGTAAAAATTGCTAGAGTTCTCATTGGTTAAACTTGCTAAGTCCCCTAAGGACCTTTGATTCCGGTTCCTGCCACACACACCATCCTTGCATTGCCCTCCAGCTTCCTCTGTTAGTCCATCTTTCCTTTACCTTTATCTGCAGTATAAGGAAAAGTAGAATCTGTAAGCTTAAAGCTTAGTAAGAAACCATCTACCTTACCAAATCATGCATTCGATGCAATATGCTTTTAAATCATGTTATTTGAAAATATGCGCAGAACTTGCTAAGACATGGTATACTGAAATCGTAAGGCATAACATATAAGCATGGCATAAGCACTGAATCATGGCAAGGCAACCAAATAAACACTGAACTGAATATAGGCTAAACTAACTGAAACTAAATCTGTAACTGGAAACAAACTCAACTAGCATAATTGATTTTGAGTTTTGAAATCTAATACATAATAAGTGAAAATACATAATCATGCTTTGTTTGGCCAGAATCGCATACTTTTGTGCGCATCCCTAACTAGCCCAAGTCCGAATCTAGTAGGGTTAACTAGGTTATCTAAACCTAGGGACGACGGTGGAGTCCAACCCAATGGATATCGATCCGATACAGTGCCACGAAAATAAAATACTGAATATAGCTAACTATTTTAACTTGCTGTTTCTGTTATACGAACTCAGAGCTAGGTTATCTGAACCTAGAGGCGATGGGGAGCCCACCCATTGGACCGTAGTCCCATATAGCTAAAATAAACTGATTTATGGTTTAAACGCTTCTAATGCATTTAAGCACTATTAAAATGCCTAAGTTGCATTTTTATTGTTCTAGTTATTTTGTCGAACACTTAGTGTGCCCCAACTCTCCTCTTTATTAGGAGATCACCTTTGGCACCCGACAACGCCTACAACCCCAACTGAAGAGGGTAAGCGTGTCCGGCCCATCTAAAGGTGCTCAACTACATCCCTAAATCTGAGAGGATGGTTAAAACACCCTACATGTCAACAAAATCTGCATATTACTAATCTAATGCATAGAAAATCCAAACGGAGCTATTATACTGCAGGTGAGGGGTTTCTTACCTCTTGATCGTAATTTCTTACGATTCTATTCGCTAGAGTTCCGGTGGAGATGATCCTCTCGACGATCCGATCACGTCTTCGCGTTCCTCTCGCGGAGAAGAACCTCTTTCATGTTGGAGTCATCGCCGGAAAGTGATCCAAGAGCCCTTGGGACTTGGGCGCCGAGAGAGGAAGAGGAGAAGGGGTGTTCGGCGTTGAGGGTTTGGAGAGGGAAAGTGGCGTGAGGCTTTCGTGAGGAGGAATTGCCGAACCAACTTGAAAATAAACCAAACCCCAACTTAAGTTCTTATTTATATTAAGTGGGTAACTAGGCCCAACTCTAATATAAATATAATTGATTCCTCTTTCTTTCAGCACGGCCCTGCTGGGTTCACCGGTTACTAAACTTACCCGTAAACCATAGGTCTCGGGTTCGATTCCCGCCTAAGCTATTTTACGGTTCTAATTATTTTTGCTACTTCCGCTACTCGGAAAATTCCGGAAAAATATCTAAAAATTCCAGAAAAATCATACTATATTTCTAAAATAGTTTTGAGAATTTTCGGGCTTTACAGATAGATAGTAAGTTCCTACAGCAACAGCAGTAACCCGTGCTCCATTGCCTACTCGTAGGTCTATCTCGCCCTTCGTCAATGCTCTGCTATTTCTTAGTGCTTGTACATTAGTACAAATGTGAGAAGCATATTCGGTATCTAATACCCACGATGAAGAAATAGAGAGGTTGACTTCTATAACATTTATACCTGAAGTAGAAATCTTATTTCTCTTCTTCTTAAGATCTTCCAGGTATCCTATGCAGTTCCTCTTCCAGTGCCCTGCTTGTCCTTGATACAGTTGACGAAGATGTTCAACCATATCATAAGCACCCATTAACTCGTGTTTCTTCTGAAGCTTAGAGTTCATGGTCGCGAGAATAAGACAGGACACATCTAATGCGTCATCTTGATGCTTCTTGTAAGCATCTCGGTCAACTCGCGTGGCGGTGGCAGGAGGAGCCTCCGGAATGGGCTGCTCCAGAACGTACAGTTTACGTTCTTGGGTGAGAATTATTCTCAGGTTCCTGTACCAGTTCAGGAAATTTTCTCCGTTGAGCTTATCCTTCTTAAGGACAGAACGCAGGGAGAAAGAGTTCGTATTCGACGTCATGGTAATCCACATCAGAAATTAAAGTAGAAAGTAAATATCATATTCTTTTAATCATTTAATTAGGCCTTTAACTAAATGATGCTCCCACTGAATTATATAATTTTTGTAGAATCAAGTGAGTGATGTGGTCAAACCACACTTACTAGATTCTAACCAAATAGCTATAATTCGTGTGGGACAATATCCACATCATACTACGCCTTGAGTTAGCTTTGGCTAATACGCCCAAGATTTAGTATGATCGGTAGGTAACGATTTACCAATTACATCTCTATGCAACTCTTGTTTATAGGATCATTATCCGCAGTTATATTAAAACTTGAGTTAGCTTTGGCTAATACGCCCAAGAATTAATATAAATGTGATTTATGTCCTATCTTTCCAACCGTTGGAAGAATGCCTATAATTTTACTCGATCCAACTAAGTTAACTAGGAATACTCAATCTAATTGAGTTTGTACTCGCCCATGCGTTGATAAGCGGGACTAAGATTGTCCCTCCGTACCCTACCAAGATAATATATGTTGCTCTGCTTTGGCAGATTCAACAACACATGTGATCGAGGTAGTGATAGGTATCATGGCAGGGTAGACATTAGAGTTGATGCGATTGAGATCTAATCTAATCCAGAGGGTGCATCTTGTACACGATTTAGATCTAATCTAATCGTTATGCACTAATTAATTACTAATCATGCATCACATACACACAAGCAATTAATTAAATTATTTGTGATTAGTCATAGCCCTACTACAATCTTCTCAAGCCAATGAGAAGATCGGATGGTCAACCTAAGGTCAACAGCTTCTCAAGCTCCTCCCTTTGACCACCTTGTGTTGCTCGCGCTCTCCTCGTAACTCCGTCTCGAGTGGACCTTCCACCACTCCAATTTTGTACATTACAATTTTGAAACTCAAGTTACATTCGAGTCTAAACTAATTTACAACAAGAATAAATGGAGAAAGGCACGACACGCAGGTCGCGTTTCAAATATACAGCACACACAACACAAATGACGGCGCGCAGGCCGTAATATGAATTACAACACAAATATACCAATCAAATTAGGTCTTTTTGGGTCATGACCATCACAAATTATACATAATTCTAAATTATGTAATTTCCATAATTTTATGTAATCTTAATACTATTTTTATGAGTAAAAATTCACGGCGGTCCCGTTTAGCGGTTTTCGGGCGCAATCGCGGAACGAATCCCCTTGCGGGGCCAAGGGCAGTGCCCCTACCCACGATCTAACCATCGTAAGTGTTCCTTAGCGATCCTACAGCGACTTAGCCTGCTGTCCCAAAAAGATTTGGGGCGAAACCTTGCCGTTTCGGAAAAATCTTCTCGGTAGTCGAAGCCTACAAGTGTCGAAACACTTGTGCTTCGCTTCTACGAGAAAATTACCCATAAAAACTATAAAATTAGAAAATTTACAGAATATTACAGACCTGCTATTTTTCACAAAAATACAAAATAAACTCGTACAAGACTTCGCACGTGGCTCTAATACCACTGTTGGGTTTTTCGGGCCGCGAAAATCGCTTTTTCACGTCACGGAAACCCTGAAAGCCCCGTCACTGGATCCATGCGAAGTAAAAACTTTCGAAAACATTATGAGTACGAGTTTTATGCTAGTTCTAAACTAGGAGAAGGAATTACCCTTGATGCGAAGCCCTTTGCGCATCCCGCTCTTCCAAGTGATGCTGGATCTCGAGGTTGTCAAGTGTACAACCCTCTAGAAGTATCCACACGAACAAATAGGTGGAGAAAACCTAACACAAAGGTGTGCTAGCACCTTGGTAAGGTTCGGCCAAGAGAGGAGAGGGAGAGCTTGAGGAGAGAGCTTGAGGAAGAAGATGATTTGAATGAGCCTTGAATAAAAAATGAATTCCATTCACTAACAAAAGTGGCCGGCCACTTGAATGGAATTGTAACCTCCATTCATATTTAATGTGGCCATTAAAGAGGGGATTTGTAACCACCATTAGGTGGCACACACATGTGCTAACTATGATGATGTGGCACATCATCATTGGCCACTTAATGCCAACTCACAAATGATGTGGCATAAAGTCAAGTCAAACATGACTTTTCCTCTTCCTCTCAAGTCAAGTCAAACTTGACTTAATCTCTCTCATGGTTGATCTAATCCAACCATTTAATTCAAGCCAATTTAATATAATGAATCTAATTCATTTAATTAAATTGATTCAATGAGTCATAATCTAAATTAGACTCATTGAACACATGAATCAACTTGAGTCCAACTCAATTAGCCCAATTAGGATTACTCTTAATCCAATTTGATTAATTACATGAATCTAATCCTCTTGGTTCATCATATGAACCTAATCTCCATCTAATTGTCCTTAGTGTGTGACCCTATAGGTTCTTTTAACATTGGCAATGCCCCTAAATACATTTAGGAGCATAAGTATTGAGCGGTATCTAGCAACACATCATTACTACCCAAGTTACAAGAATATTGAGTTCCAACATCACCTTGTGACTACTAATTGTGACTGCTCACAAAATATGACATTATCCTTTTATCCTAGACATCTAGATTGATCAATGTGAGACATAGACCGTGTCATCCTCTGACCAATCTAAACTTGAACTCCAAGTAGACTCACTAAATCAAATGAGCTCAATATCTCATATTGACTCATTTGGGCATGGCCATGCACTTCGTGGTCTCACTCTATCAAGAATATCGATGTCTCTCCCGTCATATAGGAGGGATAGATCTCATCTACATCACTCACATCTCTCTGCATAATTCGTTACATACCCAGTAATCGCCTTTATAGTCCACCCAGTTACGGGTGACGTTTGACAAAACCAAAGTACATAACTCCTTATGTAGGGAACCATGGTGACTTCAGGTCTAAGGACTAGTAGTCATACTAATAGTCACATGAGAAAGTATATGACACTCATATAACAATCCATGATACTTTCTCATGGCGGGTCATTCAGTATACATTCTCTAATGCATACCCATGTGTCAACTTGATATCTCTATATCCATGACTTGTGAGATCAAGTCATCGAGTTGACCTACATGCTAGTCTCGTCGCATTAACATTGTCCTTGAATGTTAATACTCGACTAGGAATGATTAAGAATAGTGTTCCCTATATCATCTCACTATTGATTCAACCAATCGATTGATATAGGTAAGAACCTTCTACTCAAGGATGCTATTATACTTAGTTTATTTGACACCAATACAAGTAAGTATAATAACTAAAAATAAATGCCTTTATTTATATAAGAATATGATACAACAAGTCCATAATACAATCATCAAATGATTGGCTCTAGGGCTCTAACTAACAAATACTTCTATACTCTAAACCAAAGTGGACTAGTTGACTGGTCCTAGCACCAGTCGACTGGTAGCTGACCATTAGGGTGTAATGGTCAACTTCACTTAAAGGTCAGTCGACTGGTGAATACACTAGTCGACTAGTGGTGGAAAACACAGCTTGTGTTTCCAGCCCACGGCCTATATAACCAAGACTTTGAAACTTGGTTAAAGTTGATGATATAGAGGTGGTTAATCCTTATTAGTAGTCTTCTAAGCTCCTGTGTGTGATCCATGTGTACGTGATTAAGGTTGTGGTGAAGTTTCTCCACTCACAAGGAGATCGTACTAGCAGGAGGTTTTTTGGGGATTGATCCACCGAAGGATCACAGGGATTGTCCACATTATGGACACGTCGTGGAGTAGGAATAAGTTATCTCCGAACCATGTTACATAAACATGTGAGGTTTGGTGTTCTTTCTTATATTTTAGGGTTTAGCTTTTGTACTCGCATTTGTTTGTTTTTCTACTACACTAACGAATACGTAGGAAGCTACAATTTGAATGAGGAGCCATTCACCTCCTTGTAGTTGGGCATCAAGGCTTCAACATCGGCATCACTAAGCGTGAGCGTAGGAGAGAGAAGAAGCAAAAGGGGTCCCCTATGAGGGAGAAGGCGGTCGGCGTCAAGAGCGGTCGACATCGAAGGGGGCAGTGTTGTGTGATCAGGCATGAGGCGGAAAAAACGAATAAGAAGAAGACCTCCTTCTTTTCTCTTTCCTTCTTGTTAAAGAAAAACCCAAAAGAAAGAAAGCAATGAATTTCCTAAAATACCCTCCCCATCCACGTGTCCTCACATCCACTCACTATATCACAAGCCTCCCTTTCAAGTCTAGTAGAAGGAAGTGCAAGTCTGACTGACTAGATAGCCTATCGCAAAGACTAAATCACTCCCGACTACATAGTCAGATTGCTAGGCCCATCGTATGATGCCAAGCGAGTGGCTATAGTGAGCAGCCATAGCGAGTGGCGATGAAGGTGGTACCGAATGAGTGGCTGTGTCAAGACTTAGTGAGTGATCACGATAGTAGTGACGGGAGAGCTGCGGAAGCGATGTCGAGCAAGCGACGGTAGCGATGCCGAGTGATAGACAGAAACAGTGTCAAACGAATGACGATAGTGGTGTCAAGCGAGTGACGGTAGTGTTGCCGAGTGAGTGGCGAAAGCGGTGCCGAGCAAGCGACGATAACGATGTTAAGTGAGCGACGGAAGCAGCGTCGAGCGAACAACGGAAATAGTGCCAAGCAAGCTGTAAAAAATGGCACCGAGTAGAAGACTAAGCAGATGTTGAGTTAGCTAGCGGTCGAGCAGGCGATCGAGTGGATGCCAAGCGGATGACTGAGCGGATGCTACGATTGAGCGACCGTGCAGATGTCGAGGGGGCGGCCAAGCTAATTCTGAGCAGGCTACTATAGCGGTGATAGTGCTTGATCTGCGACTCCCAAAGGTTTGCAAAGTCGAGGGAGAGAATAGTCGGAGCCTGGGCAATCAAAGGGAGCAAAGTCTTGAGAATCATAGGGAGCAGAGCCCTAGGAGTCGTAAGGAGCAGAGCCCCTGAGTATCTGATCGAGAAGTAGATCCCTAAAATATATGATTGAGGAGTTGAGCCCCTAGTCCCTATCACTGAGCTAGGCCCTAGTCCTAGATCGGGTAGTTGTACTGTTAGTTTCACATCAGGGAGCTGTGCCCCTAGTCTCGCAACGGGGAGTTGTGCCCCTAGTCACTCAACGGGGAGTTGTGCCCCCAGTCTCGCAACGCGGAGTCGTGCCCCTAGTCTCGCATTGGAGAGTTGTGTCCCTAGTCTCTCATCGGGGATCTAAGGCCCTAGTATCTTATCGGGGAGCTAAGCTCTCAGTCTCCGATCGGAGAGTCGTGTCACTAAAGTCAGTGGGAGATAAGTCTTGAAGTAAGCAAGAGTTGAGCTCGTATGTCAGCGGGAGCTAAGCCTGTATGTCAGTGGAAGCCAAGACAACCCTAAAGTAAGCAGGAGCTGAGCCCGTATGTCACTGGGAGCTAAGCCTTGAAGTCATTGGGAGTGGGGAAGTGGACTCTTGAGAGTCTGTCCGATCGGTCTTGGCCAATCGAGAAATGATGGGGAGCATAGCCCTGTAGCCGTCTAGCAGAGCCGAGGAGTGGATCCCTAAGATCCTGTCTAATCAGCCTTAGCCGCTCAAGAGATAATGGGGAGCTGAACCTCGTAAGCATTCGACAAACTGGGAGTGGATCCCTGAGAACCCGTCTGATCGAGAGATGATGGAGAGCAAAGCCCCATAACCATCTTGTAAAGCCGGGAAGTGCGTCCCTAAGAATCTCTCCAATCGGTCTTAGTTGAGCAAGAGATGATGGAGAGTAGAGCATCGTGACCATAAGTGGGAGCAAAGCCCGTGGCCATAAGAATGAGCAAAGTCCTAAGAATTGAACTCTTTTGTAGTGCAGAAACACTTGGTTTCTCACCGTGCAAAAACACTGACGGAAACCTTACCATATAAAAAACATCGATTATCTTAATAAATTTAAAAGCCAAGTGATAGTTAATACATTAACTCAACTATTCCCATCCAAATACAGAAGTTGAAACATTAACTCAATTATTAATACGGAAGTTAATACATTAACTCAACTATTCTCGCACCACTGCATGCCACCACATCGTAATCTTTAGTTGGGGTTGGAGCATACAAGTAGATAATTGGTGGAAAACGCCATATTCGAGGTAATGAATACAAGAGAGAAAAAATAACATGGTGAACAAGAAAACAAAGAAAAGATAAAGGACACTGAAAAAAGATGAAACAGAGAAGACCGCTAAGTGCTAACGACTTTTGTTTTTTAAAATGGAAATAGAGAAGAACAGAAGAAGCCGAGGGACAATAAATAAATAAATAATAATAATAAATGATGGAATTAGAAAAGGGAAGTTTGATTTGATCCATTTTTAGATGCAGCAGCTACAGCAGCGAGGAGAGAGGGAAGAAGATGTTTGGTTCATTGTTTTCATTGAAGACCTTGTAAGAAAAATAAGAGAAAATTAGAATAGAAATAGAAAAGAAAATGAAATCCGTATACGGTGTAATGTTTGTATCAGACTGATCCAATAATGAACACTTTTAACCTATTGAGAAACATGTGGAATTAAGATTTCTATTGGGAAAAAGACATGTCATTCCCTGCAGCTAGACGTGGTACCAAGCCCGCAGAGGTACATTTTAAATTTCATGGAGTAATGCATCTTCTGTTAACGTCATAGTATATAAATTTTATGTAAAATTTATGATTAAGGATCTTGAGACTCTTTCCCTCTTTTACGTGTTGAGGTTTGCCCAACCTCAAATGATTTTCTCTTATCTTAGCAAAAGTATATCATTGATCTTCTCTCCAAATACCATATGCTTGACTCCAAGCCGGTCTCTCCTCCTATTGCTACTAGGTCTCGTCTTACTTTACATGATGAGTCTTCATTTTTTGATACGGCTAAGTTCCGACAAGTGGTTGGGAGCTTACAACATCTCTGTATGACTTGTCCTGATATTTCCTTTGCGGTCAACATGCTCTCACAGTTTATGCATGCTCCTTCAGAGACGCATTGGGGCGCTGTGAAGCGTCTACTTCGATATCTCAATGGTACTAGGGATCTTAGCATTCGTCTTCTTGCGGATACACCTCTTATTTTTCATGGTTTCTCCGATGCGGACTGGGTAGGAGATCCAGATGATTGGTGTGTTCTACGAGTGTATTTATTATTTTTCTGGGTGCTAATCCAGTTTCCTGGAAATCTATCAAACAACGCACGGTTGCGCGCTCTTCGACTGAGGCTGAATATCACGTCATTATCTCTGCGACATTTGAGATCCAATAGATTAAGTCACTTTTGACAGACCTGTTTCTTCCACTTATCACGTCTGATGTGTTCACTGATAATTTGGATGTCACCTATATTTTAGCTAATCTTGTTTTTCACTTTCGGATGAAATATCTAGCTATTGACCATCACTTTGTTCGTGATCTGGTGTAGGTCTCTGACCTACGAGTTACTCATATTCCTGCTGAAGATCAGTTGGATGATGCACTTATCAAGTCATTTCCTCGACCTTGACTGTATGTTATTTGCAACAAAATTAGTGTCGTTTCTGGGACACTATCTCGAGGGAGCATATTAGGAAATAATTATTATTAATAAATACTTATTTGTTTTCTAATTATTATGGAATAATTATTATTAGGAAATATTTATTTATTTCCTAATTATTAGAGAATAATTATTATTAAGAAATACTTATTTATTTTATAATATTTTATATGTTTTTCTATTTTATATATTTTTTTATTTTTTATTTTATAATGATATTTATATACCATATATTATCATTAATAAAATATATAAATTTCATCGTTAAAAAAATAAATAAATATTTATTATAAAAAAATCTGTATAAAAGGAAAGAAACTTCTCGAATTTAGATTTTATTGAGAGAAAGAAATGTCTTTGTATCTAGACATGGGACCAATAATAGCCCTCTAATTGTTTATTCCAGGTTCGTATTATCCATGTGAAAACGGTTTGCCTTTAAAATCTGCTTTTAAACGTTTTTCAAGTGGATCATATAACATTTTTCGTATTATCCATGTTGCTAACGTTTTTCAAGATAGTGACTTATGTTAATTTCATAACTTATTCGATATTTACATTTATATGGTCAAGAAATAGTAAAATGGAGATTTAAATATTTGAAAGTGTGGAATAATATAATTCCCACGAGGATGATACCTTCTCATATCACGGTCTATATAAACACTGAAGAAGAGGGATCAATCAAGAATCAACAAAATTTAATTGGAGATTATTAAGATATCTTCAATGGAGAGGAGGTCTTTACTTTTAATCTGTTAAATTTGTGTGTGTTTTCTTTCGCTTTAGTTAATCGATTGTATGGTGGATTTAATTGATTCATCAGGCTCGAAGGCAAAGTCGCCGTCATCACCGGTGGTGCTAGCGGAATCGGAGAGGCCACCGTTAAGTTGTTCGTCCGCCACGGCGCTCGTGTCATCGTCGCCGACGTCCAAGACGAAAAGGGGAAGGCCCTCTGCGTCGGCCTCGGCTCCGACGACGTCGCCTCCTACGTCCACTGCGATGTCCGATGCGAATCCGACGTGAAGCGAGCCGTGGAAACCGCCATCTCCCTCCACGGCAAGCTCGACATCATGTTCAACAACGCCGGCATCGGAGACCCCTCCGGCAGCAGCATCCTCGGCGAGGACGACACGACCGCGGTGTTCGAGCGGGTGATGGGGGTCAACGTGCTGGGAGCGTTGCTGGGGACCAAGCACGCGGGGCGGGCCATGGTGGCGGCAGGGCGGGGTGGAAGCATCATAATCACGGCGAGCTTGGCGTCGGTGGTGGGAGCGCTGGGTCACCCGGTGTACTCGTGCTCGAAGCACGCGGTGTTGGGGCTAGCGCGGAGCGCGGCGGCGGAGCTGGGCAAGAACGGGGTGCGTGTGAACTGCGTGTCGCCGTCTGTGGTGGCGACGCCGCTGACGGTGTCGCACTATCAGGCGAACGAGGAGGAGCTGGAGGCATTGGGAGAGATGATCTCAGCTCTGAAGGGCGTAACGCTGAAGGCGGAGGACATAGCGGAGGCGGCGTTGTTCTTGGCCAGCGACGAGTCAAGGTTCGTGAGCGGCCACAATCTCATAGTCGACGGAGCCTCCAGCGTCACTAAAATATTCTAAATCCTTATCTTCTTCTTCAATAAAGTTTAAGTTTGAAATAAAGGATCGATCTCTCATCAGCTCCATTGATGTCCCATGAGTGATATTCTCACAGAATTTGCATGCGTAAAAAGGCTTTTGTTCTAGTTCGTAATAAAGAACATTGTTGTAGACTTGCAGGTAAATGCAAAAATATACAATCTTCATCATTAAAAGAACGACTTTAACAAATCTTTTAAGTAAAAGATCAATTTGAAGAATTAAAGATTTGTCCAGTTTTGGAGTAAAGTTTGAGGAAAAAAAACTTGCTAAAAAAAAAGTACGAAATTGCAATATCGGTGTTGAAAAAGAATGCACACATAACCGATTTATTATAGACATTGATGTTTCTCATATTTTAAATTGGTATTAATAAATTTTAAATCAACTGCATCACTGTATGACAATGGGTAGACACATCAATTTCTTTTAATATCTTTATATTAGAATTGGAAGTCCCAAGATTATGGGGCATTGGAAGGGCGTCCAACTGTCACCCCAAATATATATAGTTCAATTTTTATTAAGTTTTATAACAACACATAAGAAACGCATAATAATTTAGATTAACAATAATTAGCCGTATACATCAATAATTAATAAATATGTAGATAACAATAATAAATAACTTGATCAAATGTTTGCATAGCCTTATTTTTTCTTGTAAAAAAAATCTAATCTTTCATCTATTCTTCTTTATATCTATCTCGACGAGTTTTCTCCAATGTCATCCATCTTGTCATTTCATCAAACAACTACCGAATAAAAAAATAGAACTATCCTAAAACATATAAAGTTCACATCTGATCCTATCAGAAAGCGGTGAGAGATGGAATGTCGGTGAGCTGTCTAGAATGCGGACCAAGTCGCCATGTCGAATCAAAATCCTGTAATTCCATGACGTGCAAATTTAGCTAATTACATATGAAGTAAATAGCTAAATCAAATCCTCAACCCTATTCAGGATAACGATAATCGAATACGATCATTGATTAACTACCCAAACTAGAGTTAAGCTGATTTAACCCTAGTTAATCCATCATCATCATTAGATTAGGTTTAATATCTTCAATTAAACTTAACCATTCCATAACCTAATTAGATTAGGTTTATACATGCATATCTCCGAAACTCACCCAAATCGACATCTTTCATTCGAATTCCAATTCCTTATGAATTAATCAAACATGGCAAGCTTAATCAGTTAATGACTCCATTTAACACTACCATTTAATCCATGTCTTAAAACAACCAATCACTTATTAACCAAGCTACACAGATTAACAACCTCAATTCAAGAAATGAATCAATCCTTTGTTCACGATTAACACTTCCAATATCAGAGCTAGAATCAATCCAATCTAGCAAAACAAAACAATGGATTTAGTTTAGTATCAATCTAATCCTATACACATCTTACCTCAATCCTGAACTACAGCCGCTCGGTGAAGAAACCAGAGGTTGCTGTGATGAAAAGGAAAGCACTCAAAGCTCGAGAAAAAATCCAGAATGCTATTGTGAAGCTGCTGCCAGAACTAGGGATGGAGCTACAAGGGATGATCCAACAACTACACACATGGCAAATCAATGCAAAATTAACAACTAAGTGTAGATCAATTACAAATAAATCTGATCAACTTTAGATTGTACCTAATCAAACAATACCTAGCTCTTCCGACGATGGCTCACGGCGATCGACGAGTCCATTGAATTGAGATTCAGGCGATGCTTGATCTGATTGACGACAGAGACCACAACCACCCATGGTCAAGATTTAGCTATGTCTAGTCGTATTTGGCCATGGTGGAGATCGGGAATAAGGTTTGTTGTCGGTGAGATCCAGAGAAGAAAGGATGTGGTGACTTCCCTGTGGCAGTAACAGCAGTTGCTCGCGACCGCAAATGTGTAGAAGAGCAGCGACTCGAGAAGGACGATGACTGTCGGACGAACTTGATCGATAGTGAAGGGAGGCTCGGCCGACGATTCGCAATGGTCACGACCTAGCAGCGTCTGGCCGTGGTGTCCTGGCACATGGTAAGGTGGCATCGAAGTAGTGGCAACCGGAAATTAAGCGAGATCAGAAGAGAAAACTAGTGGAGGAGATGAGGAGGAGGGGAGTCGTCGAGATTTGGGAAGAAGAAAAGAATCGGGAGCAAATATGACCTAGGTTTTCCAATTAAACCATATGTAAATAGACTTAATCAACTCCCACTTAAGGGATATTTCAAACAGGCTTTCTCCAAACTCAATAGATCAATCCCCTTAAAACGGGTCATCCGACCTCCGTTTAAATCCATAAAAATTTCTAAAAATTCCTAATAAATCCAATAAGGTCATTGCTCCAATAACTCTTGTTATTTAATTATCAGATCTTACATTCTCCCCACTAATAAAAAATTTGGTCCCAAATTTACTACTCAACTCACGGCTCCTCATACTAGGATAACAACTAAGTAGCACACTCATATACTAATCCATCACAGTATCAGAACAAATCTCCAATCGCAAGGGATGACTTTGTGGGTTATGAGCTCACTCTGCTTCCGCTACTCCCACACTTTTATCTAGCCAACTATGGGTAAATCAACTGCCTCCAAAATCCATAACACACACTATCAGCAAACCTCTAACGTCCATATAATGTGCTCCGACTGTCCATCTGACTGAGGGTGAGAAGTTGTACCAAAATAAAGCTCCATACCCATGTCCTGCTATAAACACTACTAGAATCGTGAGGCAAATCATGGAACTGTAGGATGAAAACCTCTACTGCAACAAAGCTCCATACTCACGAGCTACTACAAACTCTGCTAGATATGTGAAGTGAATCACGGATCTCAACCTGATGCAATACTCAGAGATATACCATAAAGTCCGGTGATCTCATGATAGTATAACCCTGCTAATCGATTCAAAGAATCTATCCCACGAATCGATAGAAAGGGAACAAATTAATCAACTAATCAACGATCACTCAAATCGCATCATATAACATCTCCATGTCCTAAGTAATCTCACAACAAAGTTAACATACTCACATTTACAATCCAGTATCTGAATCTACTGAAATAATCCTACTAGCGTCCAATGTTCAGCCTTCGCTTGCTGACATACTAGACATCAAGCTATAAAATCCGTGATGTCTTTCTTCATGTCGTTCCACGAATAGAACGCTCCAAGTCTCTATACATTTGGGTACCACCCAGATGTATCAGAATTTTAAATCTATGTGCTTCCTATAGTAACTCCTACTGGACTGGATGTAACTCAGGAATACACATAATCTCCTATAGTAATAACAAATCCCGTATAAATGATGTTACCACATTTTCAGCATGAAAATGGTAGCTACTAACTCCAAATCATGAATTGGATAATTTTTCTCATGATCTTTTAGTTGTCGAGAAGAATATGGACTACTCAACCGTGCTGCTGCAAAACTGCACTTAACCCCTAGTACGATACTTCTGTGTAGAGTACAAATCCATCTACATTAGAAGGTAAAACTAGGACAAGTATAGTTATTAGTCTTCATTTCAACACCTGAAACTGGTCTCAAAGGCATATGTCCAGGAAAATTCCACACCTTTCCTAGACAGTCAAGTCAACGATATAACAATGCTGGAGAAACCCTCAACTAATCTCCAGTAATATCCAACTAGACCAAAGAAGCTGCGAGTCTCCTGTATTGACTATGACTACTTCCAACTGGTACAACCTCTATCTTCTGAGGATCTACTGATATACCTATGCTAGAGATAACGTATCCATAAAATTCCCACAGAAGATAGCCCAACACGCGCATTTACTAAACTTCGTATAAAGATGTTCTCATTGAAGCATCTCCAGAAGTATGTGAAAATATTGTTCGTGATCCACCTCGAACAGGATATATATCACAACATCATCAATAAAGACAACAACAACTGATCCAAATTCCCTAGGAATACCAGTTTCATCGAGTCCATGAAAATATCTAGGGCACTAGTAAGCCTAAATGGCAATACCAAGGATTCATAATGTATGTACAACAGGCTCACTCGAACGTAAGATCCCCTACAAAAAGTCTGTAATCTAATCACCAACTATAAATCACCAAATCTATAAATATCACACATGTCACGCCCCGAGAGTAGGGTTGTCCGACGAAAATCGGACAGCACCTCTCCTGTAGCAGTGACAAATAGAACCGGTATACAACACCACAGATAATACATATACAAAATATATATCACAACCACGCAGATAATATACAGCCCACACGGCTGGACAATCAAACACAGCGGAAAACAAGAATAACAAAGATAAAATAACAAAAACTCACCGCGGGCCGGCCCGGCTTGACTCATCGGCAAAACAACCAAATACAAATAACAAGTCCACAGCTCAATTATTACAATGCTAAATTCAAAGGGTTAACTCATAATAAAATGAAAACCAAAATCGTAAAACCATCCTCAGAAGTGACATGGGACCGGCAGTCGGGATCCTCCTCCAAGCGTACTAGCATCGCTACCTAGTGAAATTACCAAAATACGGGTGGTGAGTATAAAGACTCATGGGTAATATGATAGTGCATGAGTATCATAAAGAACAGAAATACAAAAGGATACAGTCTCGGAAGATAAATAGCAGATACTACGGGTAAACAAAGTATATATATCCATACCGAAACCATATCCTAGGCTAACATTAAGGTCCGAGATAAAGTATCTTACAAGATTCATAACTACCGTAATCACATATAAAGTATACCTGCAATAGTAATCGGTGTCCAAGCATATATAATGTATATGATAATGCTTCGATAAGTAAGCATAAGCAGATAAACAGTATATCGAAAATAGCTGATGACGGATGGTCACTCCGCCACCCTCAAGTCCATGACCCCGATGGACGAGAGGCCGGACAATGACAAATGTACACACCCACTACCACTACTCTCGGTGGCCGAGAGGACATGTATAGTAGTGAATAACTACGCTCGGACGGGGTCCCTGCTGCTCGCGACTCCAGCAGACACTACCCATGAGTGAGCGAGTGGGGGGCATGACAGGACATGCGGCACGCTCCAAGCTACCACTACCCATGAGTGGCCGAGCGTGCGGCCCAGGCCAACGACCGTCTCAACCACAAGGGAGCCAAAGTCGTCGGCTATGCATGCAATGACATGATGCGAATAATGCAACAGTCATCATATATATATAACAGGAAATCAGGTATGCTACATGAATCCGCATGCTCAATACTAAGCATAAATAAACAGTAATCAAACAGGTAAGCATAAACAGGTAAGCATGGCATCTAGTATCTGCTAGGTATCAAGAATAACAACGGGAGACTGTATAGATAAGAAAGTGATCATCTCGAAGATTGAGTGGATAAAGTATCAAGCACAAGAAATAAAATGAGTGGAGTCAAGATGAATACTGCATATACTAAACTAACTCATGCACTTAAACCGATATCTAAAGAAGCAAGTTAAGAAGTACCCGCCTCTAAATGTAGGTTGAATTCAACGCCAACTTCGTCACGACACCCGCCTCGATCAAAGTCCTGTGTCAACTTATAAATTTTAACTAATTACATATGAAACCGAATAACTATACTAATGTACATGACCAATGAATTTAATCCGAGTTCCATTTATTACCTAAACAAATCCACACGAAATACTCAAAAACTAGTCTCAAGCCTTAATCTATCTGTTCCCGCGAATCACACAATTCCAACCTAATCTGATCGACATAAGGATTCTAAACATGCATTGATTCCATATACACTGGTACAGTACGAAATTATCCCATTCCTTAACAAAATCTACATCTATCAATTATCTAATCAACAAGCTTCCAATTCTAACAAAAATCAACATACCTTACCTAACTCCCCGCTGTTGACTCACTGCCGGTAGGTGGAATCGTCGGCACAAGCACAATGGTGCTGCTCACTACCTCAGATGCACAACCGATGTTTCTACAAGGCTACAAATCATTGCAATCACACAATTCAGCACACATCCTACTTGAATTCAACACCTAGGTCTGCAGATTTAACATCTAAAGTGATAGAGACCTTACCCAATGAATCCCGAATGAAGAACAGCAGCAGGAAGTTGGGGTCGATCTCCTCACCGCTAGCCACTGCCAGAACCGAACCAAAATCAGTCCAACCTCTCGTCCTGGTCGCAAACCGCAATCCCACAGCTACCAAAACCCTAATGGAATCAATCCTCACCTCAACTTACCTCAATGGCGCAAACCCTCACCGTCGGCGAAGGAACACCCGACGAAGAAGAAGTATCCGATGAACACGACTCAGCTCTATGCCTCAAGAAGATGAAATAGCTGTCTGGAGTACCATTACTCGCCACAATCTAGCTCTGGAGCGAACAACCCGACTCCGGTGTCACCGGAGCATAGATCTCCTCACCCGGCCGCAGATCCTTGCGCGAGTCTACTCTTCAGTGAAGACTCTACCGTCGTGACCTTCGTTAAGGAGTAGAGAAGGTGGAAGAATTGATCTGTGACAAAGCGCCGGCGCGATCGAGCCCTGAACGACCGTCGAGCTCCCGGTGTGGTCGGCGATTTCGGGAGACAGCGCAAGAGTGAAGAGGAATGGCGTTTTTAGGGCTTGCACTGTAGCTTCTCACTTATATAGGTAGGGTTTAATTACTCTACCTAATTAACTCCCTAATAAGCCTCTCAAATGGTGATTTCCATTATCCCTTTAAACACTGTCATAAATCCTCCAAATAAATCCAGAAAAATATCCACAAATTCCCTTAAATCATTTTAGGTTATTTTCTTTTGCCGTATCTCACATTCTCCCCCTCTTATAAGAATTTGGTCCCCAAATTTATGACGTAAATGCAATAAACGACATGCGAAGTAAATCATTATATGAAATAACTTACATACCTTCATCAAACAACTGTGGGTACCGCGCTCGGATCTCATCCTCCAGCTCCCAGGTTGCCTCATCATCGGAATGATGCTCCCATCCAACCTTGACCAATCGGATTGTCTTGTTTCGCAGCTGGCGTTCCTTACGATCCAATATCCGCACTGGAGCCTCCTCATATGCTACATCTGGCTGAAGGGTGATCGAGACATCAGTCAAAATATGCGTAGGGTGTGGTACATACTTCCTCAACATAGATACGTGAAATACATCATGCACCCCGGCAAGTGAAGGAGGCAGCGCCAGTCGATATGCTACCTCACCGATCCTCTCAAGTATCTGAAAGGGTCCGATGTAACGAGGAGCTAACTTCCCTTTCAATCCAAATCTCCTAACTCCCTTGGTAGGAGACACTCGCAGGAACACATGATCACCCACAGAGAATTCCAAAGGTCTCCGTCTCCGATCTGCATAGCTTTTCTGTCGATCCTGAGCTTCTGTCATTCTGCGTCTGATGGTGCCAACCAACTCTGCATCACGCTGAATACGCTGGGGTCCCAAGACTGACGATTCTCCAACCTCGTCCCATAAAGTAGGAGATCTACATGCTCTGCCATATAATGCCTCGAATGGTGCCATCTGAATCGCTGAGTGGTAACTGTTATTGTATGCAAACTCCACCAAGTGCAAGTGATCCTCCCAGCTACCGCCGAAGTCCATGACACAAGATCTCAATAGATCCTCCAATGTCTGAATAGTCCGCTCCGACTGCCCATCCGTCTGAGGGTGAAATGCAGTACTAAAACGGAGTTCCGTACCCATGGCCTGCTGGAGACTCCGCCAAAATCGAGAGGTAAATCGTGGATCTCTATCTGATATAATACTCAGAGGTATACCATGCAATCTGGTGATCTCTCTGCAGTACAACTCTGCCAATCGATCCAGCGAATCCGTCCGACGGATCGGTAAGAAGTGTGCAGATTTGGTTAACCGATCAACGATTACCCAAATCGCATCATGACCCTTCCGGGTCCGGGGTAGTCCTACCACAAAGTCCATCGTGATATGCTCCCATTTCCATTCTGGTATTTCTATCTTCTGCAGTAACCCAGCTGGTCTCTGATGCTCTGCTTTAATCTGCTGACAAACTAAACACTGTGCCACGAATGTCGCAATATCCTTCTTCATACCATTCCACCAGTATGATCGTTTCAGATCCCTGTACATGCGAGTACCTCCTGGATGAATCGCAAATCTAGATCGATGTGCTTCCCGTAGTAAGTCCTCCTGAACAGGATGTGACTCAGGAACACATAATCTGCCGCGAAAATACAGAATTCCACTATCATCACAAGCAAACTCTGTCCGCTGTCCTGAGGTAACTCTGCTACGTAAAAACTGCAGATGCTGATCTGTAGCCTGAGCCTCTTTGATACGCTCCACTATAGGTGACTGAGCAACCATGGTGACTAGCAAGCCTCGCTCTGTCTGTGCTTGCTCCATCAACCCCAACTCAGAGAAGTTCTGTATCAACTCTGTAACCATCACTCGGTGACAAGCCAAAACTCCACGGGATTTCCTGCTCAAAGCATCAGCCACCACGTTGGCTTTCCCCGGGTGATAGTTAATTGTGCAGTCATAGTCTTTCAAGAATTCCATCCATCTTCTCTGTCGCAAATTCAGTTCCTTCTGGGTGAACAAATATTTGAGACTTTTATGATCAGTATAAATCTCAAAGGTCATCCCATATAAATGATGTCGCCAAATCTTCAGTGCGAAGATGATAGCTGCCAACTCCAAATCGTGGACTGGATAGTTCCTCTCATGATCCTTCAGCTGACGTGAGGCATATGACACCACACGATCGCGCTGCATAAGTACGGCACCCAGCCCCCTGATATGATGCATCCGTGAAAAGTACAAATCCATCCACGCCAGAAGGAAGTACTAACACTGGTGCAGTAACAAGTCTCCGTTTGAGCTCCTGGAAGCTCTGCTCACAAGATTCTGTCCAGTTAAACTTCTCTCCCTTCCGGGTCAATCGAGTCAATGGTAAGGTCATGCTGGAAAAGCCCTCAACAAATCTCCGATAATACCCAGCTAATCCCAAAAAGCTACGAATCTCCTGTACGGTCTTCGGCTGCTCCCAACCAGTGATGGCCTCAATCTTCTGTGGATCCACAGATATACCTCTGCTGGAGACAACATGTCCAAGAAAACCCACGAAGGTAGCCAAAGGCGCATTTACTAAACTTAGCATAGAGGTGTTCTCGCCGAGCGTCTCCAAAACTATGCGAAGATGTCGCATGTGCTCCTCCTCAGATCGTGAATATATCAATGAACACAATGACGAACCGATCTAAGTACTCCAGGAACACTCTGTTCATCAGATCCATAAACACTGCTGGGGCATTGGTAAGCCCAAATGGCATTACCAAGAACTCGTAATGACCATAACGAGTGCGAAATGCTGTCTTCGGAATATCCGCATCTCCAACCCTGAGCTGATGATAGCCTGAGCGCAAGTCAATCTTTGAATATACACAGGTATCCTTCAGCTGATCAAATAAATCTTCTATACGTGGCAGCGGATATTTGTTCTTGATAGTGACCGCATTCAATTGTCGGTAATCAATACATAGTCTCAGTGATCCGTCTTTCTTCTTAACGAAGAGTACTGGTGCTCCCCACGGAGAAACACTGGGACGGATAAATCCTCTGTCCAACAGCTCCTGTAACTGAACCTTCAGCTCCTCTAACTCCTTTGGTGCCATGCGATAAGGGGTCTTGGATACCGGAGCGGTTCCCGGAACCAACTCAATTGTAAACTCGACTTGCCTTTTAGGAGGCAAACCGGGGAGTTCGTCAGGGAATACATCTGAAAATTCTCGAACAATAGGAACGTCCGAGAGTCGTGGTAATGCATCTGTATCAGCTTTAACCATAGATAGCAAATATCCCCGACAACCCTGCGACAGCAATCTTCTCGCTTGCATTGCCGATATGACTGATATCCCATCACCCCCGGTTCCGATGAATGACCACGATGGTAAACCGGGAGGTCGGAATGTGACTACTCTTGCTCTGCAGTCAACTGTGGCATGGTTCATGGCCAGCCAATCCATGCCCAAAATAATGTCAAATTCCACCATCTCCAATACCTGCAGATCCACCATAATAGTCTGACCATTGAAGTCTAAAGGACATCCTTTGACTTCCAGACTAATACTTAGTACCTCGCCGATGGTAGAGATCTGTCAGCCCGTGTGTCCGACGACTAGGCAATCTCCGATTTTACCGAAATACTCGAGATATGAATGAATGGGAACTACCAGTATCTATCAATAAATCTGCAGTAAATGTATAAACTGAAATAGTACCTCGGAAAACCAATCCCTCATTTCGCTGCGCCTCCTCCGTGTAACAGCATAAACACGACCCACCTCTGAGCTCGATGTGGTATCCCAGAAGTGGCTGCACTGGCATCTTAGGTGTGGGAACCGGCTGCTGATACTGAGTCTGAGGCTGATATGCTGGATAAAGCTTGATGAGAAAACGCTGCGGCAGAATACTATGTAGTCGCTGGCTCCTGCCCCTGCACATGGTATATCTGTCCCTGAGAAGGCTGTGGTCGTTGCTGACGTGGGGCACTCTGGGTCTTCTGCGATCTCCTCTGTGAACGTGACTGAGAGGATGATTCCCCACGAGATGTAGCTTTAGGAGCCTCCAACTGTGCTTTCAGAGTACAATCCCGACTCTCATGCCCCGGAAGTTTACAGTAGAAACATATAGCATGATCTAACGGGCAACTATTCCTGGTGTGACTCTTGGACCCACATTGAAAACACCTGGTCCCACCAAAGTTCTTCTGATCATGATGAGGGGACGAGAACCTCCATCCGATGTTCGCTCCGCCCGTCCGAGCTAGAAGATCCTCGAGGCCGAGAACTCGACCTCTATTCTCTCTTGCGACGACGCTCATGTCCTTTCTCCCATTTATGCCGCCAGTCATCTCTATGAATAGTGCTCGATCTAGAACCTCCGATAGGAACTACCGAAATCCGACATCCGAATCCGAATGTGCCTTAAGACCACAGGTGAACTGCGCGACACGATCACAATCTTGTGCCACTAAGTGAGGACAAAATCGCCAACCCATGAAATTCAGATTGTACTCCATCACGACCGGCCGCCCGCTTGAGATTCGAAATTGCGAGCTAGAGTAAAGTCATGGAAATATTGCAAGCGCCTCTAACATCGCCCATGTGATACGCTGCTCTCCAAAGATCGTCTTCTGCATGTCCCACCATGTGACTGCTTGATCTCGGAGATGATACGCTGCCAATTCCACTTTCTCCTCATCCGTGCAACTCAGGTACTCAAAGGTGCTCTCTACATTCTTCAACCAACTTCGAGCAGCCCAAGGATCTGCTCCGCCCAAATATAAGGTAAATCTGTCCTTGACGGACCTCGCCAGCAACGGTATCCGAGCTCTGTCCCTCATCCAATCAGTAGTAGCAGGAGTAGGAAATGTTGATGGTATCCCAGAGGGAATACCCGAGGCTGAAATTCTCGATTCCTACCAGATGGTATGACTGAAGGGATCTCCTGAGGCTGACGTCCCCGATCCCTAGGAGTCTGATGGGTCTGTCCCCGACTAGCCGTCTCAACATCCGTTGGATCCCTAGAAGAATCCGCCTCTGAGTCACCGGTTCCGGTTCCTCGGCCTCAATGGGTTGTTTCCGTGGTCGTCCCGGACCACGGCGATAACCGGCTCACGCTCGACCACGCCTCATACCGATGTAAACCACTAATAAGTATTACACACGTATAAGTTCGTACTTATAAAACTTACAACCAATTACTTGGAGGTGTTCCGCCGCCGCTTGGTCCCAAATCCCTCGAGGAATAAAATCACGAAAAATCCAAAACTTATGAATCTGACATCGTAAACCTGTGGCTCTGATACCAATAAATTGTCACGCCCCGAGAGTAGGGTTGTCCGACGAAAATCGGACAGCACCTCCCCTGTAGCAGTGACAAATAGAACCGGTATACAACACCACAGATAATACATATACAAAATATATATCACAACCATGCAGATAATATACAGCCCACACGGCTGGACAATCAAACACAGCGGAAAACAAGAATAACAAAGATAAAATAACAAAAACTCACCGCGGGCCGGCCCGGCTTGACTCATCGGCAAAACAACCAAATACAAATAACAAGTCCACAGCTCAATTATTACAATGCTAAATTCAAAGGGTTAACTCATAATAAAATGAAAACCAAAATCGTAAAACCATCCTCAGAAGTGACATGGGACCGGCAGTCGGGATCCTCCTCCAAGCGTACTAGCATCGCTATCAGCTACCTGGTGAAATTACCAAAATACGAGGTGGTGAGTATAAAGACTCGGCGGGACAATGCATGAGTATCATAAAGAACAGGAATACAAAAGGATACGGTCTGGAAAGATAAATAGATACTACGGGGTAAACAAAGTATATATATATCCATACCGAAACCATATCCTAGGCTAATGTAAGGTCCGAGATAAAGTATATCTTTCTGATCGCTCATAACTACGAGAATCACATATAAAGTATCTAATAGTAATCGGTGTCCAAGCATATATAATTATGTATAATATATATGACAGATATAAGAGATCAAAGAAAATATAATATCAAAATCGATGCACGGATGGTCACTCCGCCCACCCCTCAAGTCCATGACCCAGATGGGCGAGAGGCCGACAATGACAACCAGACACACCCATTACCACTACTCTCGAGTGGCGAGAGGACAGTTGCATAGTAGCTGAATAACTTCACTGTCGACGGGGTCCCTTGCCGACTCCAGCAGACACTACCCATGAGTGAGCGAGTGGGGGCATGACAGGACATGCGGCACGCCCAAGCTACCACTACCCATGAGTGGCCGAAAGTGCGCGCCAACGACCGTCTCAACCATAAGGGAGCCAAAGTCGTCGGCTATGCATGCAATGACATGATGCGAATAATGCAATTCATCATATATATATAACAGAAATCGTATGCTACATGAATCCGCATGCTCAATACTAAGCATAAATAAACAGTAATCAAACAGGTAAGCATAAACAGGTAAGCATGGCATCTAGTATCTGCTAAGTATCAGGAATAACAACGGGAGACTGTATAGATGAAAAAATGATCATCTCGAAGATTGAGTGGATAAAGTATCAAGCACAAGAAATAAAATGAGTGGAGTCAAGATGAATACTGCATATACTAAACTAACTCATGCACTTAAACCGATATCTAAAGAAGCAAGTTAAGAAGTACCCGCCTCTAAATGTAGGTTGAATTCAACGCCAACTTCGTCACGACACCCGCCTCGATCAAAGTCCTGTGTCAACTTATAAATTTTAACTAATTACATATGAAACCGAATAACTATACTAATGTACATGACCAGCGAATTTAATCCGAGTTCCATTTATTACCTAAACAAATCCACCCTGAAATACTCAAAAACTAGTCTCAAGCCTTAATCTATCTGTTCCCGCGAATCACACAATTCCAACCTAATCTGATCGACATAAGGATTCTAAACATGCATTGATTCCATATACACTGGTACAGTACGAAATTATCCCATTCCTTAACAAAATCTACATCTATCAATTATCTAATCAACAAGCTTCCAATTCTAACAAAAATCAACATACCTTACCTAACTCCCCGCTGTTGACTCACTGCCGGTAGGTGGAATCGTCGGCACAAGCACAATGGTGCTGCTCACTACCTCAGATGCACAACCGATGTTTCTACAAGGCTACAAATCATTGCAATCACACAATTCAGCACACATCCTACTTGAATTCAACACCTAGGTCTGCAGATTTAACATCTAAAGTGATAGAGACCTTACCCAATGAATCCCGAATGAAGAACAGCAGCAGGAAGTTGGGGTCGATCTCCTCACCGCTAGCCACTGCCAGAACCGAACCAAAATCAGTCCAACCTCTCGTCCTGGTCGCAAACCGCAATCCCACAGCTACCAAAACCCTAATGGAATCAATCCTCACCTCAACTTACCTCAATGGCGCAAACCCTCACCGTCGGCGAAGGAACACCCGACGAAGAAGAAGTATCCGATGAACACGACTCAGCTCTATGCCTCAAGAAGATGAAATAGCTGTCTGGAGTACCATTACTCGCCACAATCTAGCTCTGGAGCGAACAACCCGACTCCGGTGTCACCGGAGCATAGATCTCCTCACCCGGCCGCAGATCCTTGCGCGAGTCTACTCTTCAGTGAAGACTCTACCGTCGTGACCTTCGTTAAGGAGTAGAGAAGGTGGAAGAATTGATCTGTGACAAAGCGCCGGCGCGATCGAGCCCTGAACGACCGTCGAGCTCCCGGTGTGGTCGGCGATTTCGGGAGACAGCGCAAGAGTGAAGAGGAATGGCGTTTTTAGGGCTTGCACTGTAGCTTCTCACTTATATAGGTAGGGTTTAATTACTCTACCTAATTAACTCCCTAATAAGCCTCTCAAATGGTGATTTCCATTATCCCTTTAAACACTGTCATAAATCCTCCAAATAAATCCAGAAAAATATCCACAAATTCCCTTAAATCATTTTAGGTTATTTTCTTTTGCCGTATCTCACAACACATGTGCTACTCCTCATGTCTCTATCAACATCAAATATCAAATAATAGATTATCAAGTCATATATCCATTAATAAATCATCAAAAGACAACTTATCACCACACCTGATTTCCCAATATCCATCAATCAAAAATCATTCTCAACATCAATTAATCATACCAGAAAGTTTCCTAAACAATGATAAAGAAAGAGGAAAGCATCTAACCTTCAACACCCACTGCCAACAAACTAAATGTATCCAAAAAGTCTGCCAAATCACATCATCTCATCTCATCCTTTCTGATAATCAAATATCCATAAATAAGGAATGTCAATCCAAAGACAAAGGGTCACACAACCTCCTGTCTGAGAGTCTACCTATTAAGAGAGTATCTCCACAATTCTCATAATCATCCTATATATGCCCCTCGACAAATGCTGATAAAAGGTCAAATCTCTATCCTAAGATATAGACTACAAGACCTGTTAGTAACTGATCACGTGGTTAAGGTCTTGAGCTACTTAGGGAATCAATACTAGTTGAGTCAACTAACCATTGTTTTGTAATGCATCCGACTACGATTGCTCCACTTGAGGTTCAGTAACCTCTAGTGACGAGAAATGCACACAAGAGTAGACAAGCTCTATCAACAAATAGCCAACCAACATAACTGTTGGTCATGGCTCTACTACTCGAAGATCATCATCTGAAACTTCCACTCGATAACGGTGGAATTTCATAGGTGTTAATCAGCTAACACCACCTCCTTCGCATCATTGAGAGTCATTTAACTCTAGGTATCATCAAGGATATTTAACCATATCCGATCAGTCCATGGGTCAGGATCTCCCATGGAACAACATTAGGTGAGTCAACTAACCATCGCCTTATAAATCATTATACCATGATTCTTTTTTCTTTCCAGTTCAATAATTCCTGACAAACTATACTGAAGGAGGTAGAGAAATACTATCTCTCTAGAGTATCTCAGAACCATGAACAAGAGATACTCAGCTCCCATAAGTTGTCTTCTGCATTTTCCTTCACGCAGTACCTGACCACGTAAAGGATAGTAACATCGTCTTTTCCGCACCAATACAAGTCATATATTTGAATGTACTTACCAATTCATACACCTATATAACGGATGTATCACGTAAGTGCTGAGTAGCTAGCTCTACACTTTTCCACATCAGTGGGGGTCATTTATCTGAATATACCTTCTAGGTTATCCTACCGGGTATATACAGCCCATAGTCAAGATCCCCATGGAATAGGATATATCGATCCTCTAAAGACTAGTCAAGCCAACAATGGTATGCAACTAATTCAATCCATTCTACGTCTATACAAGTCATGTACTCTAATGTGTCTTCCATGTTATCTAACCAAATACAAATAACCCAAAGATTATAATCTTCATGAAATAGAGTAAGTCAGTCTCCTACTGATCGAACTAATAAGAGTAAATCAGTACTCTACTAACTACAACAAAAATGAATCAATCCTCTACTAACCACACCAATAAAGATAAATCGGTCCTCTACTAACCGAACCAACTTGAGCAAATCGATACTCTACTAACCGAGCCAACATGATATTTAGCAGATACTATTCACTACCCAACTAGTAATAGTAAAAACTAATAGTACTAATGGTAAGGTAAAAGAAATCCCATGAGACTGTAATCCCTGATCTCTAATAGGGTTTGATGTATACAGTGGTTCTACAAGTGTATGATGAATCTAAACAGTGACTGACTCAACACATGTCACTCATACTACAAACAACTAGATAAATACCAACAAAAGTGTATGATAACAGTATACAAATATACCTCCTATAGCTTGGAGATGTTCTATCACTGTCTGGTCTCAAAATTTGAAAGGTCACATCGAGAAACCAAATCACGAAAATCTAAAACACGAGAAAACAGGCATCGTAAACCTGTGGCTCTGATACCAATAAATTGTAATGCCCAAAAGAAGTCCCTATCGATAAAATTTAGGTAGCATCTCCCCTGTACCGGTGACAATCTGAGGCATATATATATATACATCCACAAGCATACTCATCAGCAATATACAACAGCCCACACGGCTGGATGAAAACATAACCACATAGTTTAATAGATAGCCCACACGGATGTAACATAAACACAGTGGAAATCACAAAATAACGAACATAAAACAAACCAAACAACTAACTGCGAGCCGACACGACTTGACACAACATCACCAAACAAAATACAAGATACCACAAGACAAAACTTCAAGCCCACATCAAACTATTACAATGCCAAGATCACAAATCCAAAACAAAATAACATAAGAAATTAAAACTAGAAGATCATCCTCGAATGTGACGTGGGACTGGCGAATAGGACCTCCAAGCGACTCCATAAATCCTTTACCTGTCACCTGGCAAAATAAACTAGTTTATAGGATGGTGAGTACTAAGACTCAGTAGGTAATAGATAGATAGTGCATGAGTATAGTAAAGAACTAGAGATACAAAAGTATACGGTCTCGTAAGGAAAATAGCAGATACTACGGTGATATCATAAAGTGTTCATACCTGAAACCATATCCTAGGCTAGTAATAGAAGGTTAGGTGTAGCAAAGACCTGCCACAGTACATCTCATAGCTACATAGGTATCATGTGAGGTATATATATGTTAACAATAAGTAAGTCAGTGTCTAAACACATACCACAGGTATATATCTCAACCTATGTAAACATATCAGCATAAGTATGCATCAGCAGCATAAACTAGCAACAATAACATAAGTAAGCAACATTATCAGTAGGTATAATAATAACAGCGTATGCACGGATGGTCACTCCCGCCCACCCCTCTACACCATGACCCCTGTATGGTCGAGAGGACGGGTCAGTGACAGACTGCACACCACTCCAGCTATCACTACTCTTGAGTGGTCGAAGGGGCAGTTGCATAATAGCTAACTAGCTATGTCTGCGACGGGGGTCTCTACTACTCGCAACTCCAGCTATCACTACCCATGAGTAAACAAGTGGGAGCATGACAGGACAAGCGGCACGCTCCAGCTACCACTACCCATGAGTGTGTTGGGATCTAGCGCGCCAAAGACGCGGAAACGCAGTGAAAAAATTACTAGATCCTCTTATCCAGCGGATCCATGCGAAGGGAAGAAATATTTTCTGAAAATAATCTATACTAAGTTACATAATAGGATTATACCTTTGATGTGTGCACACGATCTTTCGATAGCTCGGATCTCAGTACGATCACACGTTCGCGCTTCTATGGTATCCACACGAATAAGCCTTGTCTTTGCTTGTCTCACAAACAAAGTAAGATGGAGAAGAAATCACAAGGTTGTGCTAGCAACCACAATGGTGATTTCGGCCAAGAGGGGAAAGAAGGAAGAAGAAGAATGCCAAGGGTCTCAACACATGAAAACTCATGAAAAATATCATACAAAATGATATTTATAACCATCTCATGGTATACCAAAGGTCTCCACTCTTTCATCTTCTAATCCAATGGCTCAAAATCAACCATTCAATCCAATGGTTCAATTTTGACCATTCAACTTCCTTTGTGAACTCAAGTTCACCCAATGAGTCTAACCCATTGATTCCCATGCAATTGAACTCAATCCAACAATTGGATCTATTTGAGTCTAGCTCAATGAGTTCAATTCGGATTACACTTAATCCATTGATTCATCACATGAACTCATCTCCATATCAACTTGCTCTTAGTGTGTGACCCTATAGGTTCTCGTAACGTTGGTAATGTACCCAAATCAACATTTGCGATACATAAACAATGAGTGGTATCTAGCAAGGCATCATTACAACCCAAGTGACGAGAAAGTCGAGATCCGACCTAACCTGTCCGTGTCTATCATCTTGTATGACTCAGTCCCTTTATCCTTGATATCTAGATTGATCAATGAGATATAAATCGTGTCATCCTCTTATCAATCTTTGTATTTCTTGATCTCCAAGTAGACACACTTAATCAAATAAGCTCAATATCTCATATTGACTCATTTACGCATGGTCATGCTTTCTTGTGTCCTACTAATCAAGGGGCCCACAGATATCGCTTCCGTCATATGGAAGGGATAGATCACATCTACATCACTCACATCCATTCGCATAATTCATTGCATACCTAGTGATCGACTTTATAGTCCACCCTATTACGGGTGACATTTGACGATACCAAAGTATATAACTCCTTATGTAGGGAACCGTAGTGACTTCAGGTCTAAGGACTATTCATATCAATAGTCACATGAGAATGTTTATGACACTCATACGATGATCCATGAAACATTATCATGGCGGGTCATTCAGTATATATTCTCTAATATGCACTCATGTGTCAACCTGATATCTCATATCCATGACTTGTGAGATCAAGTCATCCGCTGACCTACATGCTAGTCTCAATGCATTAATATTGTCCTTGTATATTAATGCTCGACTAGGAACAGATAAGAGTAGTGTTCTCTACAATATCTCACTATCAATTCAACCAATTAATATATTGTAGATAAGAACCTACTACCCAAGGACATTATTATACTTATTCAATTGGTACTAAACTGAAGTAATATAATAATCAACTTTGTCTTTTATTAGTAATGATATATGATACAAAATGAGCTCTTTACAATCATCTCATAATTGGTACTAGGGCTAATACTAACAGAGTGGTTGAGCATGCGACCCTGGCCAACGACCCTCTCAACCACAAGGGAGACATGGTCGTCGGCATGCATGTAATGACATGATGCGTAAAATGTAGCAGCCATCATATATATATAAATAGAAAACATGTATGCTACATGAAGTCAGCATGCTCAATAAGGTATGTAAACATACAGCATTCAAAGCAAGTAAACATGGTATCCAATATCCATATATCCAATATTTACTATCTAGTATCTGGTATCTGATATTTGGTATCCGCACTACAACAAAAATGACTTTCTGCAGCGCATCATCAACGGCGTGCAATTAAAGCATGCCGTTAATAATAGTTTTTACGGCGTGCCTAATTATGTGTGCTGCGGATAATATAATATTTATATAAATGACATCGTGCAGAAAAAGTATGTTGTTAATACACCTTTCTACGGCATGCAAAGTGCGCTGTTAAAACATAATTATTAACAGCGCGCGGAGCGCGCTGTTAATAATTATTATAGATATAAATAATGGCGTAAAAAAAGTATGCTGTGAATAGATATTATTTACGATGTTAATAAACTTTTTCTACAACGTGCAAAGTGCGCTGTTAAAACTTAATATTAACAGCGCGCGGAGCGCGCTATTAATAATTATTATATATATAAATAATAGCGTACAAAAAAAGTATGCTGTGAATAAATATTATAAAATATTAGCAGCATGCAATATGCACTATTAATAATCTTCAAAATTTTCTAAATATTTAAGCAAAAATTTATTGCTGAAACAAACCTCCCGCGAATATTTTTCCGCGCATCCTATCTGCCCGCGAAACATCTCCTCAAGCTCGAAACATATCCCACGCCCGAACTCCCTCGAACTGCCGAAAGCCTAAAATCGCGACTACCTCCTCACTCGTTCGTCGGAACCTCCCTGCCGCAGCTCCTCTCAGCCAACATCTTCGCCCATCTTCTCTCCTTTGAAGCCCTCTCCGGCGAAGCCCTCCTCCTCAACCCAAGCCCTAGCCGAAGCCCTCCTCCTCAACCGAAGCCCTAGCCGAAGCCCTCCTCCTCAGCCGAAGCCCTCCTCCTCAACCGAAGCCCTAGCCGAAGCCCTCCATCTCAGCCGAAGCCCTAACCGAAGCCCTCCTCCTCAACCGAAGCCCTCCTCCTCAACCGAAGCCCTAGCCGAAGCCCTCCTCCTCAACTGAAGCCCTCTTCCTCACGCGAACTCTCTCCGCCAAAACCTCTCTGCCGCAACCCTAAATCCTCTCTACCGAACATCTCGGCCCATCTTCTCTCAGACGAAGAGCTCTTCGGCGAAGCCCTCTCATCCGAAGCCCTTTCGTCCGAAGCTCTCCACTGAATCGAACATCTTCTTCAATCCTTCCGTTTCTCAGGTTGAAATTTCTTTTTGTTTTTCTTGTTTTATGTTGAACATCTACAACTCTTTCTTGTATTTACTTTCCTTCCTCTTCCTGGCATTCTCCATCTTAGTAATGGGACTCTAATTGATTTAGTTGCATTGGCTTTCATTGGCTTTAGTTGTAGAAGATAAATAACATTACCTTCTTGTACTCTTTTGTTGAAGCAACATGAACACGAAAGTTCTGTGCATCTATATTTGATAATGGAAAATATAGAAAGGATCAACTTCATTCTATTCTAAAATAGATGCACAGAACCTTCATGTTCATGTTGTTTCAACAAAAGAGTACAAGAAGGTAATGTTATTCTAACAAAGGATCTTGATGCACAGAACCTTTGATAATGAATCTTGACCCACTTTCCATTATCAAATATAGATGCACAGAACCGTAGTATCTTGATGAACCACACTTTGCAAACTAACAAAATGAATTTGGACTCTGGAATGCCTGGAATTTGGACCCTAGATGCACAGAACCGTAGCATCCCTGGAATGCAATTTAGAATTTAAACCCTCCCTCCCTGGCCTGTAATACGTGAGCCACTTAGTTGCAATTTAGAATTTGACCCACTTAGTTGGTATATGTCTTACCTTGGCAAATGACCCACTTAATATGCCTTTTTTCACCTTCAATATTACAATTTGTACTCTCCCCATTTTGTTTTCTTTCAACTTTCATTTTCTTTTATGTATATTAAATAAATATATAAATCTTATTTTGTATTAAACATGAAATATTTGTATGTTAGGGTTTGGGTCATTTACGAAATGGATAAGGAATGGATACATTTGCCTTCAAGGCTTGTACCTGAGTATGAAGAAGGTGTACAAAAATTTCTTACACAAGCTAAGAAATATGCCAAAACACGTGAAGTAATCTTATGCCCTTGCAAGTATTGTAAAAACAAAAAGTATATGAAATTTGACCAAGTGTACGATCACTTAATTATTAAGGGGTTTGATCCTTCTTACACTATTTGGGTCTTCCATGGAGAAACTTATAACCGACAATATCAAGGTGAAGGTAGTTCAGGAGAATTTCAGAAAGATGATGAAAGTAGAGAGGCATATCACTTATATAAGGTTGCCTTTATGCCAGAAGAAGAGGTTGGATACACTATGTCTGAGGCAAAAGATAACGACTTTGCTAGTTTATTAGAAGATGCAGAAACTCCCCTCTTCCCTGGTTGCACATCTTACACAAAGTTATCAGCAGTCGTCACATTATACAATTACAAGTCTACTAATGGTCACACAGACAATAGTTTCAATGAGCTCCTTAAGATCTTAGGTGACATGCTTCCAGAAAAAAACACACTTCCAGAAACTGTTTACTCGATGAGAAAATTGTTAAAACCATTTGATTTAGGATATGAGAAGATTCATGCTTGCCCAAATGATTGTTGTCTATTTCGAAAGGAGATTAAAAATCTGGATACGTGTCCAAAGTGTGGTTCATCAAGATGGAAGGTGGACAAAGTCACCACCAAAGTTTTTAAAGGGGTTCCAGAAAAGGTGCTACGGTATTTTCTGATGATACCAAGATTTAAAAGGATGTTTAAATCAAAAGAAAAAGCTGAAGAGTTGACTTGGCACTCCAACCACAAAAGTCAAGATCACATGATGCGTCATCCAGTTGATTCAGTAGCTTGGGATACAATAAATCATAAATGGCCAGATTTTGCATCAAATCCTAGAAATCTGCGCCTTGGCCTTGCAACCGATGGATTCAACCCTTTTGGCGACCTTAGTTCTAGATATAGTTGTTGGCCCGTTATTTTGGTAAATTATAACCTTCCTCCATTGATGTGCATGATGAAAGAAAATCTTATGTTGACATTACTAATTCCAGGTCCAAAGTAACCGGGAAATGATATAGATGTATACTTGGAATCCCTTATCGAGGATTTAAAGGAGATGTGGGAGACAGGTGTAGAGACGTATGATGCATTCAGCAAGTCAATGTTCAATCTAAAGGTCATTTTGATGTGGGCAATCAATGATTTTCTAGCTTATGGAAACCTAGCTGGATGTGCCACAAAAGGGAAACTTGGTTGCCCAATATATAGGGAAGACGTATGTTCTATGTGGCTTAAGTATAGCAGAAAGTTTGCATATATGGGCCACAAAAGATTTCTTTCTCCTAATCACCCATTTCGTCAGAAAAAGAAGTGGTTTAATGGAAAAAAAGAAAGAAAAGGGAAACCTAGACCTTTGAATGGGTTAGAAATTCTCAATGCAATGATAGATATTGAAAAGGACTGGGGTAAAAAGAAAAAGGATGTGAATGTCAATACTTCGGGGAAAAAGAGGAAGAAACAAGATAGTTCAAAAGAAATGCAAAAATCTATTCAACAGTGGAAGAAAAAGTCAATCTTTTTCAATTTGTCATATTGGAGTGTAAGTTATTTTGCACTCTATTCATTAGTTTTTTTCCATTTTAAATTTCCATAACTAACATTATGAAACATGTTGATGGTTACTTGTAGGGGCTCCTGTTACGTCATAACTTAGATGTGATGCATGTTGAAAAGAACGTTTGCGAGAATATCATAGGCACACTATTAAATCTAAAGAAAAAATCCAAAGATGGTGTGAATGCTCGCAAAGATTTGATGCACTTAAACATTAGAAAAGAATTACATCCTCAAGAAAAAGGAGAAAATAAATATCACTTGCCTGCTGCACCGTACATGTTGTCTAAAAAAGAAATGGATGTATTTTGCTCCAGGTTGAAGAAAATAAAGTTACCCGATGGCTATAGCTCAAATATTGGTAACTGTATTTCTTTAGAAGAGCGTAAGATTAATGGGCTGAAATCTCATGATTGTCATGTTCTAATGCAACAATTGCTATCAGTAGCATTGAGAAATCTTCTACCGAAAGGTCCACGTAATGCTATATTTCTGCTTGGTTCATTTTTCAATGAATTATGTCAAAGAGTGTTAGACAGGTAGAAGCACTAGAGGAGAATATTGCTGAAACTTTATGCATGTTGGAAAGATATTTTCCACCTGCCTTCTTTACCATCTCGGTTCATTTGACAATTTATTTAGCAAGAGAGGCTCGCTTGTGTGGGCCAGTCCAATTCCGTTGGATGTATCCATTTGAAAGGTAATAAATAATAATTTAGTTTTTCTATCAATGGTTCTTTCATGTAATTTTTTTTTATGATTTAGATTTATGAAAACACTAAAAGGGTATGTGAAGAATCGAGCAAGGCCAGAAGGTTGCATAGCTGAGTGTTACCTCGCAGAAGAACGAATGATATTTTGTAGCGCTTATATAAAAAAGGCTTCTAATATTGGTGTTCGTTTAAATCGAAATGATGATTTGGATAATGGATTAGTGGAGGGTCGTCCAATTTCTCAAGGAAAAGAAAAGATTTTAGAAGATGACATGCTGCAAATCGCACATCGATATGTGTTGTTTAATACTGCAGAAGTTGAACCTTACTTGCAGTGCGTGTAATTAATTGCATACTATATTAGTCTTGATGTATTACATATCTTGTATATTCTAATATCTACATTCAATGATTTTCAATAGGATGCACATCGAGGAGCTTAAACAAACAGATAGTCATTTCTTAAGTAATGAAACATTGTTACAAAAGCAACATATGGAAACATTTGCTGAATGGTTATCAAAACATGTTCCTTTTAACTCTTCGGGCCGAATTCAATGGCTAGCATATGGTCCAAGAAAGCATGTTACATCTTATACGGGTTATATTATAAATGGACATCGGTTCCACACAATTGATGTTGGAAGGTCGACACAAGATAGTGGAGTTTCGATTGAAGCCGATACTGTTTGTCAATCCAATGCTAATGATTATTCACATACAGTAAAAAGACTATCATACTATGGAGTTATACGGGACATTATTTTACTAGACTACTATTCTTTCAAAGTACCTATTTTTAGGTGTGATTTGGCCAATCATAGAAATGGTATCAAAATGGAGGATGGATTTACACTGGTTAACTTACACCAAGGACAAAAAACTTTTGAAAATGATCCTTTCATTTTAGCATCACAAGCCAAGCAAGTATTCTATTCTAGGGACAATGATGAATCAAATTGGTATGTGTTGCTAAAAGCACCGCCTCGAGGTATTTATAACATGAATGTGATTGAAGCAGATGCCTATACATCATCAACACCTCTTGACGTGTCCCAACTTGAAATTAACATTACCGAAAAAGAACCATATGCAAGGAATGAGTGTGAGGGAATTGATGTGACTGAGACATGACTGAAATTTTGAGATGTAGATTTTATAGTTATTTATTTCAATTGATAAATGTTCTTCTCAATTTATATAATTCTATATTACTGTTGCAATATATTTGTCTACATAATTACTGTGTTTGTTTATATTCATTATGTCATATTATATGTTTGATCAATTCATTATATAGCATTTAAAAAGATGGGCAAAAAGAGCAAAAAGCATAGCTTAGCATCTCCAAATGAAATTCAGGTGATATTTTACTCTTTCAAAAATCTTAGTTTCAATAAATAAACTACACTTGTACATTTCAATATATATTTTTGTTATTCTATAGCATCACATGATTTGCATGGTGAAGAACAAATTAATGATGACAAACCTCATAAGAAAAAGGGAAGGGGTCCGTCCAAACTCAAAATGGTTAGTGGCCAAGACAAGTGCAAAGAGCTGGAGCGTAACGAGTTAGGACAACCGATTGGAGATAATTCGGTAAAGTATGCTTCTTTTCTAGGGTGCATGATTAAGGAATTTGTTCCATATACATTGGATGGATGGAATGAAATAGGTGAAGAAGTAAAGGATAGGATGTGGAGTTGTCTTCAGGTAATATCTTCAGACACTACATTTTTCATTTCCATTTTCTATAACAAAATGTATATATATTTTCATGTTTATTAATGTACAGCTGAATTATAAAGTTAAAGATTGGGAAAAGAAAGTAATTTTTCAAAAGTTAGCTAAATTGTGGCGTGATAGAAAATCCAAATTGCAAATACTTGTACGAGAAGTTAATACAGGCCGAGCGGCTTCACGAGATCTCAATCTTTTGAAGCCTGAATTTATGGAGCAAAATCAATGGGACTTGTTTGTGAAGAAGACACTATCAACTACCTTTCAAGTAAGTATTTATTAACTTTAAATAGTTTTTTTGAAGGAGATGTATAAGCTTAAATCAATGGGCTATTCTTGTATGATTTGTTTTGTTTTTGTGTGATCTGAGTGGATTTTGAGGTGGATACCAGGGGTGTGAGGTCTTCTGTTCGATTTGTTCAGGGCTGTATATAGTTCTTTGGTGGAGTACATTTGCTTTTGTTTCATTCTTCATTGAATTTGTCAATCTGTTTATATTTAGCTCTTCTTGATAGGTATTAGATACAACTGTTGATTGTTGTTTGTTGTTTGTTGTTATTTGATATTTGTCAGCTCTTCTTGTTTGTTCAATTTGTTCAGCTCTTCTGTTTTTCTTGATATTTGTCAATCTGTTGATTGTTGTTTAGATATAAGAACTAGATGTGTATTTGTCAGGTATAGTGTGCCATTTATTTTAATGCATAGATGTTTATTATTAAATGAAGTATGCTCACCATTTGTTATATGTACCAATGACGTGATTGCAACACTAAGAAATGGACCCAACTTTTGTCATGACTAAGAAATCTACCCCTCTTTTGTTTCTGCACCTGGAGTTTAATTTCTTCATGATTAGCTGAGTTGGTCTTCAGCGTTTACTTAGGATTATGGAACCAGTGCAATCCTTATCAAATCAGATTCATAGGTTTTGGCATAAGAGTATCATGTTGTGACGTTTAGATTGTTCTACTGCATATTGTAATTATTTATGTGGTTCTACTGCATATTGTAATTCTACTGCATATTGCAATCTTGTTATTTCTTCATTGACGTGATTACAATGAATTCTTTATGTGGTTTTACTGCATATTGACTTAATTCTACTGCATATTGCAATCCTATTAGTTGCAATTTAGAATTCTACTGCATATTGTAATTCTACTGCATATTGCAATCCTGTTATTTCTTCATTGACGTGATCATTTTGTCCTGTTGGCATATATTGAGGATAAAAGGGGGTTTTCTCTTTTTGAGTTCATGTCTGGTTTCTTTGCAATGCTATGATTTAATGCTATGATTTTTAGACAACATGAATGAGCAGTAGCTATGATTTATGATGACCAAAAATACTTGTAATAAATATCTTATTAATGCTAAATGTAAAATAAATGTCTTGATTTGTTTGGTAAATGTCAGGAAAAGAGTGCGAGATTTAGAGCAATGCGAGAAAAACAAGATCACAATCACACGATGAGCCGGAGAGGTTATGCTCGTTTGGCTCACATTATGGTAAATATTATTTTCAATACTTTTAAATTAATTATTGAATATTATTTCTAACTTTTTTTTTTCTAATATTTCTATATCTAAGGAAAAAACAAGTCCGCTAGATACACAAATTACAAGATCACAAGTTTGGATTTCAGGTCACAAGAAAAAAAATGGGGAACCTAGTACTCAATCAGTTGGAGAGAAAATGGTAATAAATTTATGTCTTTTTTATTTGAAGAAGCTCATAAGAAAAAAATTGGGTAACTTAAATTTGTTATTTTCTTAAAATTTAACTTTTTTATTTGTAGAAAGAAATACAAGAATGTCCACCAGAATCTCAAAAGACTACTAACATTGTTGATGATGCAATTAGCATTGTGTTTGGCAAGGAAACAAGAGGTAGAGTGCGTGGATTGGGCTTTGGAGTTACACCATCAAAAGTTGGAGCTTCTGTGCAACAAAATCAAACTGTTAAACAACTCCAAGCTATGGTACATAACCTTTAACAAGAAATGCAAGAAATGAAGTCTATGTTTTTACAAAGTATGAGGCAACATAATCAACAAGAACAGGTTAGTAATTAAACTACATACATAAAATAAGTTAATTTGGAATCTACACTTATATGTTGCCATTGTTTGACACAATTTATTTGTAAAATTAGGTTGGCAGTGGTGGCATTGGTAGTGGTATTGGGAACGAAGTTGGTAGCAATTGTGATATCAATGATGCTGCAAAAAAAAAAATTGGTGATTTTCATAATGTTAATAAACATTTAGCTACTGCTCAGGTAAATATCTTCACAATATGCATTTTTAAATTACAAAATTATTACAAAAATTGGCATGATAGAATTAATAACTTGTATTGTTTTTTTACAGTCAAATTTGAAGAATGTGAGTCGTGGAGATATTCGTGCTAATACTAAATGCAAGTTGTTTCATTGGTGTGTTGATGGATTATTTGTTGTAGAAGGTCGAATTGCGTCCACAGATCCAAACATAAAAGTGCATCATGTTGTTCTTGGTGGATCTTGTTGGAAAGTTTGGATTGACAAGATTTTGGTGGAGAAGGTTGATCTAATTCGACCAAATGAGGAAATGCAGTTTCTTGATGATGCAATAGGAAGCACAGTCGCATGGTTATCTAAATTTATAGTATTGTGTGATTGATATAGATTATACTAAATTATGGATTGAAAGTTTTTAGCTAGTTTGTGAGAGATTATGCATCTTGTTTTTGTATTGAATCTTTCTGTTTGGATGATAAAAACTAGTGACTTTTATTCTGTTTTATCTTTAGCCATTTTTTCTGTTTAGTTTTATTTATTAATTTCACATTTTGGGTTTGGGTTTATTTTGTTGAAGTATTTGTTAAATTGGAATTCAAGATTGTTTGATATGGAGCTATAACATTTTTCAACTGCAAAGCATGCTGTTGATGATTGTTTTTGTGGCGTGCATTGCACGATGTTGAAACATGTATCCACAGCGTGCAATGCATGCTGTGGATAGTTGTTTTTATTAGTTTTCGCAGTGTGCATCGCTTGCTGTGGATAGTTGTGTTTGATAGTTTTCGCAGCGTGCATTGAAAGCTGTGGATAGTTGTTTTTGATAGTTTTCGCAGCGTGCATCGTATGCTGTGGATAATTGTTCTAGATAATATTCGCAGCGTGCATTGCTTGCTGTGGCTAGTTGGTTTTCATGGCGTGCAATGCACGTCGTCGATAGTTATTTCCGCAGCGTACATAGTATGCTATCGATAATTATTTCCACGACGTGCAATGCACGCCATCAATACTAATGACTTTCAACAGCTTTAAACTATGCAGCGTGCATTGCGCGCCGCGGAAGGTGATTTTTCACGCTGCGAAAAGTCATTTTTGTTGTAGTGCCGGTATCTACTGAATATCATAGATAGCAACGAGAGACTGTATAGATATAGAAATGAGTTTCTCAAAGATTGAGTGGATAAATATCAAGCACGAGATAAATACGAGTCGAGTCAAGATAAATATAGGAACTATCCAAAAATATAGCTCATGCACTAAGATCAATGTACTAAAGGGATAAAGCAAGAAATACCCTCATTTATCTGTAGATCATGCTAAACAACCCCATGTCGTGATGCTCGCCTCGAATCAAAATCCTGCAATTCCATGACGTACAAATTTAGCTAATTACATATGAAGTAAATAGCTAAATCAAATCTTCAACCCTATTCAGGATAACGATAATCGAATACGATCATTGATTAACTACCCAAACTAGAGTTAAGCTGATTTAACCCTAGTTAATTCATCATCATCATTAGATTAGGTTTAATATCTTCAATTAATCTTAACCATTCCACAACCTAATTAGATTAGGTTTATACATGCATATCTCCGAAACTCACCCAAATCGACATCTTTCATTCGAATTCCAATTCCTTATGAATTAATCAAACACGGCAAGCTTAATCTATTAATGATTCCATTTAACACTACCATTTAATCCATGTCTTAAAACAACCAATCACTTATTAACCAAGCTACCAAGATTAACAACCTCAATTCCAAAAATAAATCAATCCTTTGTTCATGATTAACACTTCTAATATCAGATCTAGAATCGATCCAATCTAGCAAAACAAAACAATGGATTTAGTTTAGTATCAATCTAATCCTATACACATCTTACCTCAATCCCGAACTACAGTCGCTCGGTGAAGAAACCAGAGGTTGCTGTGATGAAAAGGAAAGCACTCAAAGCTCGAGGAAAAATCCAGAATGCTATTGTGAAGCTGCTGCCAGAACCAGGGATGGAGCTACAAGGGATGATCCAACAACTACACACATGCCAAACAAATGCAAAATTAACAACTAAGTGTAGATAAATCACAAATAAATATGATTAGCTTTAGGTTGTACCTAATCTAACAATACCTAGCTCTTCCGACGATGGCTCACGGCGATCGACGAGTCCATTGAATTGAGATTCAGGTGATGCTTGATCTAACTGTCAGCAGAGACCATAGCCACCCATGGTCAAGATCTAGCTACGTCTAGCCGTATTTGGCCATGGTGGAGATCGAGAATAAGGTTTGTCGTTGCCGAGATCTAGAGAAGAAAGGATGTGGCGACCTCCCTGTGGTAGCAACAGCAATTGCTCGCAGCCGCAAATGTGTAGAAGAACGACGACTCGAGAAGGACGATGACCGTCAGACGAACTTGATCGATAGTGAAGGGAGGCTCGGCCGACGATTCGCAATGGTCACGGCCTAGCAGCGTCTGGCCATGGTGTCCTAGGACAATGTAAGTTGGCATTAAAGCAATGGTAACCAGCGATCAAGTGAGATCAGAAGAGAAAACTCGCAAAGGAGATGAGGAGGAGGGGAATCGACAAGATCAGGGAAGAAGAAAATAATCAGAGAGCAAATATGACCTAGGTTTTCCAATTAAACCATATGTAAATAGACTTAATCAACTCCCACTTAAGGGGTATTCCAAACAAGTTTTCTCCGAACCCAATAAATTCATCCCCTTAAAACGGGTCATCCGACCTCCGTTTAAATCCAAAAATATTTCTAAAAATTCCTAATAAATCCAATAACTCTTATTATTTAATTATCGGACCTTACAATCAACATACCAAATATCAAAAGGGTTTAATCTAGGCAAAATAGACTCAACCCTATTTGTTAAAGTCCTAGAAAAAGATATCTTTATAACTCAAATCTATGTAGACGATATAATTTTTAGCTCAACCAATATTAAATTTTTTAAAATAATTTATTAAATTTAAAAAATAAATTTTGAAATGAGCCTGGTAGGAGAACTTAATTTTTTTTCTTAGGTTTACAAATAAAATAAACTAAAAATGACATTTATGTCTACCAAACAAAATATGCTAAAAAGATAATTAAAAATTTGAATAGAAAATTCTAAAAACATTAATACTCTAATGACAACCAATGTAAAGAATCAACTATGATTTCGAAGGCAAACCAGTAGACTTAAAATATTATAGAAGTGCAATAGAAAGTCTACTATACTTAACTACAAATCAACCTGATATTATATTTACAGTTGGTGTGTGTGCTAACTACTAATCATGTACAAAAATATCACACTTAATAAATGTAAAATAGAATACTTAGATACTTTAAGGGAACACTAAGTATACCTCTTTGGTACACTAAGACTAGCACATTTGACTTAGTTAGGTACTTTGACTCAGACTATGCTGGGTATAAATTAGATAGAAAAAGTATAAGTGGAAGCTATCAACTTCTAGGTCAGTGTCTAGTAAGCTTGTCTACTAGAAATCAACACTGTGTTCCTTTATCCACTACTGAAGTAGAGTATATAGCTATGGGGGAATGTGTATCACAACTCTTATGGATGATGCACACTTTGAAAGACTATTAACTAGAATACAAAAATATAAAAATCTCAATTGATAACATAAGTTCAATTAATTTAACAAAAAAAATCAAATACATCATTCAAGAACTAAACACATAGAAGTTAAATATCAATTTGTAAGGGATCATGTAGCTAGGGTTGATATTGTAATTGACTATGTTCAGTCTAAGTCAAACCCTGAACTTGAGTTCAGTGCACTTAGAAGATAATTAGGGATGTGTATAGTAGAATAGGTTAATTTATAGTTTATTTATCTTTAAGATTCAAATTTCTGCTTTAAAAGCCTATTTTCAAAAAAATTTAGTTTTAAAATTAATATATGTTTTGAACTTTAACCCCTATCCTTTCAAAATAAATATTTTCAAATTATACTATGGATTTAGGCTAGGTTTTACCCCTGGAAAGCATGATTCTATAGCTTTTAGGAGCCAGCATCTCACAAGTATATTAGGACTACCTTACTTGTAATTAAAAATACTTAGAAAGGTGTGGGATGCTTAGAACTTTGTCTGAACTTCAAAATACTTATGTCTATGTATCAACATAAATCTGGGCTATAAATACCAATTCAAAGTGATCAGGTTAAGTCATCCTTTTTAGTCAAACTAATTGGATCACTTACTTAACTTGACTAACCAAGTGAACGCCGTTATCTTATGATAAATAGCTAGTAGCTAAAAGTTAGACATTTATTCTAAGGAAAGTAGAAGATTATTTTTAACATTTTTACAAAAATTACCTTTACTTTGGTTATTTTTTCAAAGCTTGGACTCTGGGATTAAAATAATTTTAAATCTAATTGTCCCTTTGAACTTAACGCACTTACTTAAAAAAATTTTAAAGACATTAATCAAGGGGGAGTTTTAAAACAAATTAAAAAAAAACATTCTTAAGTTATTTAGAGTTTTACAAAGAATACTATTTTTGATACATGTCAAAAGGGGAGTAAAAGGAGTTAAATATTTTAAAAAAAACAAGTTAAATATTCTTAAAAAACAAAGTTTAAAGTTTAAGTATTTTTTTTTAAAAAGCAAGTTTAAGTATTTTTAAAAAACAAAGTTCAAGTATTTTTTTCAAAAAAGAAGGTTTTCAAAAATTAAAGTTATATTTTCCAAAAGTGACATTTCAAAAGTATAACTAAAGCTAAGCATTTTCAAATCTAATCATTTAGTTAATTTTTTTTTAAGGAAAAACAAAAGCTAAGTGTTTTTATGTTCAAAGAAATTCTTTTCGAAATAAAATATTCAGATAAAGTTTTTTTAAGGAAAAAGAAAAGCTAAGTTATTTTCAGAAAAAGAAACTAAGTAACTAGAAGTTCTTTTTTAAGCTAATTATTTTTTTCAAAAATTTTTAAAATGCTAAGTATCATTTTTTAAAATAACTAAAGCTAGGATTAGCTAAGCATTTTCAATGGAATATTTTTAAAGCTAAGAATTTAGCAAAATTTTAAAGCTAAGTTTTAAAAAAAAAACTAAGAAAGTGTTATATTTCAATGGGTAACTCTTAACTTAAAGAATTTCTTAGTTCTGTTTCAACACTTAGAAACTTATCTTTTGTAAAAAAATAAAATTCATCCTTATGAAAATACTTGTTCTTACTTGTTAGCTCTTTTCTTAACTTAACTTTGAACTATATTGCTATAATAAAAAAGAAGGAGTTTATTGGTGCAGAAAGTACCTGATGATCGAACCTAAGTTTTGATAATAGAAAAGGTTCTAAGTTAAGTATTATTATTGTTCTAACAAGTCTAACTGAGTGTACAGGAAAGTCTTATGGACCTAGTCTAAGCGCTCAGACCTTCGGACGCCCGGGTCAGGGCCTTCAAGGGAGCACGGGGCAGGTACCTGAACACTCTAGGCGCCCGTAGTTTCTCCAGGCGACTGGACTTTCAATATTCATCTTCAAGCTTAGTTGGACCACAAAGACTGGCCAACCCATGTTAGCGATCCAGACGTCTGGAGGCGGTTCGGGCTCTCAGACATGGATAAACTCCTTGTGTAAAATACCGGAAATAGGCGGATATGAATAAGGGAATTTTATGGAAATTTTTCGGGAATTTTTCAGAGCTCGTACGGACGAGTTGACGGGGATAAAAACGGGATCCGGAAAAGCCTGTTTAGGCGACCCGTTTAAGCGAGGAAATGTTTATATTTACATTTCCTTTTCTTAATTTCTTTTTATTCCCGTTTCTTTTTCCTCTTCCGCGAGCCCGAGCCCTTCTCCCCGACGCCGCCCGATTCTCCTCCATGCCCTAACCGCCGGTCACGATGGTTTTTCCCCTCTTCATCTCCTCCTCTTCTCGGTGAAGCCGAAACCCTAATCTCCCTGCCCTAGCCACCCGACGCCGCTCGATCGCCGACTACCGCAACCGCCGCCGGCCATTTCTTCATCTTTTCTCCTTTTCTTCCTCCCGAGCCGCACCCCTCGGTGCCCTAGCCGAGCTCACTGACGCCGCTGCCTCCCTCTCCCCTCCTCTGGTCCGACGAGACACCGCCGGCCGCAACTCACAGAGCCAACCTGTTCTTCTGTGCTCAGCCCGCGACACTCATCTCTCGGCCTTACCCTTTCTCCTGTGCCCTAGTTCCGGCCGTTGTAGCCACCAACAGCTACCTCTGATCCAGAACTGGTGAGTTTGCTAATTAAGCTTTGGTTGATATCATATTTGGAGGAATTGGGTAGCATTTTGTTTTTGTATAGGTTTGTAGAGGTTGAGTGTTGATTTTGGTGACTAACTGGAAGTGATGGGTTCTGGCAGTGAGACATGTTCTCGGTAGCAAGTTGTCTCTGCGGTGGATTAACAATCAAGGCTGAGGAATAAGGTAAGGAGTAGGGCATTTGATACATGTTATTGATCATGATTTTGATTCGATTATTTTAGATGGTTGATCATGTGTAGATTTGAATTAGGGTTATGTTTGAATTACATTTAAAATGGAATATGTGATTCATCATGTTTTAGATGCATGGGTAATTGGACTTAGGTTTTAGATTTTTAATCAAAGGGTGGATTGAGGATTAGGTAACTAATCCTAATTGATCGTCCAATTGTTTAGACAGGATGATGGTCATATGATTTGGGTTTTCCCCTAATTTAGGGTTATAGATTTTTATTTGGTTATTTATGAGAAATGTAGCTAAATAAAATATATTACATTGGTGAAACAGGACTTTGACGCGAGACGAGTATCTCGGAGTCAGATTTGCACCATTTTATCGGAGGCGGGTACTTTTGACTTTTTGTCTTTGATATGCTTAGTAATGAAATTAACATGTTGCGTTAATTGTGTTTCTTATCTGTTTCGGTTAATCACTACCCAAATCTTGGTTCATGCTTGATTGATTGATTGGTTTGCATCTCATGTGTATTTTACCTGTTTATACATGCTTATAGGGGGTAGTGATATACCATGCTTCACCATGTTCGGGACCTAGGTTTTATACCTTCTGTGTACCTTTGATTCGATATGATTCGTTGACCTAGGTGCACTTTTCTATATATATGGATTAGGTCGGGATGTTTATATGGTTATTGCCATGCATCATTTGCATGATTGCATCTTGTGCGATAGTCCGCTCCATTATTGTTGAGCACATCGCCACTACATGGATCTGCACACACCACCACTCATGGGTTAGTGGTCGATTCAGGCAGAGTGTGTTGCAGCAGGGACTCTGTTAGGCACCGTTGGTCCGCTCATGGGTAGGTGACACAACGTGTTATCCGAGGATTCCTCCCGCCACCGTGTACGGGAGTTGAGAGCATTCGCTCCCCATTTATGATTTGGGGTAGGAGGATAGGTGTACTCGACAGCATCCCGTCAGGTCACCATCGGGGAGTAGTGACGACAGAGTGCAGTTGTCACAACCCTACCCACTCGGCCTCACTTTTGTATGAGATGATCGGTGGCGTCGGGGTGACCAGGGCGCATCATTGGCATCATATGCATGATGCATTTATTGTTGTGTTTGTGTTTGCTGCATTTATATGCTGCATATTGTTGGATACCTATGTTTAACATGCATACAGGATTCCTTATCCCTCGGACTGTTTGACCTTATACTGAGGACCTGGTTAGTACATTCCTGTTTACTTCAGATGCATTTTATCTTTCTTATCGGTACGCATGATTAATGCTAGGTGTTGTTTCTTTACTTTGCATATCAATTGTACTTGTGAGTGTTGGACTCACCCGCCTCCATTGTTGATATTTTCGGGTTGATGCTGTCGGAGAGAGTTCGATTCTGGTCCCTGCAGACCTCGAGGATGTGATTGGTTTTCGTTTGGTTTCCTTTTCCGTTCTAGACTATTTGAACTTGTTATGTTGGATTTATTTACTTATGGACATGGTATAGATTTTATTACATCGATGGATTTGGATTTGGCTTTTATTCTACTACATGCCTGCCTGCAGTGAAGAGGTGATCGGTTTTGAGCTTTCTGAGTGTAGTGGAGTAGGGTGGATTTTGTCGAGTATTATTTTATTGTTTAATTATCTTAGCTATGGTTAGGATAGTTGAATTTTAGATTATATATAAGCTGCGTGGTGATGTTTTATTTTGTTGTTATTATTCCACCCTGTGGTTGAGGTATTTGTGAGATGTAGAAAAGTTTCAGATTGTCCACCGTACAGGGAGATCTTGCGAAATTTTCTCAGGGACTCCTCCGGGCGTGACAATTTAGTGGTATCGAGCAGGTTTACGATCTTTTGTTTCGTATTTTGGATTTTGATTTATCGATACAATTTATTTGTATCGAGGCGGGTTATGATACACTTTTGGGTGTTCGGAGATTTATCGGATCTAGGTTGTTGGTATTCGGATATTTGGGTTAGCCGGTTTGCGAGTCAAACCGGGCATTTTGGTTCGATATGGTTATGTTTGGATTTCCGTTTCGGATTTATTTGGATTCTTATACTGAATTTTGAGGTCAAATTGGGGTCTGGACAGCGACATCTCCAGACGACAAATAGGTATGTTGTTATTTTTATTTTTATACTTGTAGTAATATCTGTAATTTAATTTAATAGATATGAGGCGATCCACGTATCTTTGCGAGGCGTGGTGCTGGACGACCACGTGGGAGGACCACGGGATCTCTGGATATGCCAGAGATGCCCACTGTTAGTGAGCCTGTGATCAGGGACAGACTCAGGATGTAGCGGGAGCATCGGGCTCTCAAATTCCGATAGCTCCTGTAGAGATACCTACTTTGGCCACACCGGCGGTATCCACGCCTACCATTTACAGTACCATCGAGTACCATTGGTGTACGACATACGCTCGTAGACCCGGCGTTTTCGTGCCACCACCACTTGGATCTGATGTATCCTATACCGTGCTTTGTACCCCAGTGCCTCTGATGGCGTGCTCCACATCAGTACCTTTTCCCGTACCTCCGGTTGCCACCACTTTTGTTCCCCAGGCGCCACCGGCGGCTTATGCTCCGGTATATCCAGAGCATCGGGAGTTCCTCCTCCGGTTTATTCCAGCATACCACAGTAGTATCGGCTCCAAGTGTTTCCTTGATTCTGCGGTAGTCCGACCACGACTCATCGATATTGTCATTGCACGAGCTAGGATTCCAGCACTGGCCGAGTCGATGAAGACTCGTTTCACTCTTTCGCGGAGATCTCGATCCGGGTATGGCTCTGTCATGGATAGAGACTATGGAGCGAACTTTCTTCTATGGCTTGCTCCGAGTGGGAGAAAGCGGTGGCGCCTATCATTTACGGGATGAAGCAAATGCCCGGTGGATTACTCGATTCTATTATTGGTGAGCATAGCGTCACATGGACCGAGTTGAGTGGCTTTTGAGAGCCGTTTCTTTCCACCGTCCTATCGATGGCTCGTAAGCGAGTTTTATGAGTCCGAGGTGAATAATCGCTCGATGACCGAGTATATCTTGAATTCCTCCGGTTGCCTTTGTTTTGTCGAGTTAGTTGCGGAGGAGAACTCATGAATCTTTTATCTGAGTTGGACGGTTATCTGCATGTACGACTTGCGGATTAGGGATTACATCTTACTCGATGCATTGAATCGAGCTTTGATGATAGAGTTAGCTCGGCGGCATATCCGGACAGAAAAAAAGCATCGGGTCGAACATCGGGGCAGGTCCAATAACAGATGAGCGAGGACAACCTCGAGTAGTCACGCAGTGCAGTGAGGTACTTGAGGGCGTCTCGTAGGCCTCGAAATCGGCGGTCTTCTTGGGCGTTCCGGTTTCTCGTGAGCAAGCAACCACCTTCGGTGATACTCATTGTTTGAGATGTGGATCCGAGATCACCTCACCCGGCTTGCTCTGGGGCAGTTTACTTTATTGCAAGGGGCACAGGCTGAGATTGTCGGTGAAGGCTCGGCCTGCGGGAGGGTCGGTCGAGAGAGGGCAGTCTAGTCGATCGAGGCATATCGAGGAGGCGGCCCAATCTTCACCAGCGTCGGCGAGCAGCCCTCCGCATTTGGCATGCTTGGGCGAGTACTCAGTGCTTAGCACCCAGTTTTGCTCAGGACCTTATTATCCGACTCGGAGGCAGTATCAGACTCAGTCTCAGCCAGTAACAGATCAGTCACCATCCTCTCGTCTTATCTGGCACATAGTCCGGCAGCGGCCCAGATGCAGCAGCCGCTGGCAATGTTACCACCTCCTCCGCCAGAGACTGGTCGTGTTCATGCGATTACCAGAGAGGATGCTCAGCGGGCCGACGGATCCGTTTTCCGCGGTACGATTTCTATTTATGCATTTACTGCTGATATTTTGATTGATATTGGTAGTTCGCATTCTTTTATATCCCGTACCTTTATGCGGGAGATTGGTAGATTACCTACTGTTAGACTGCAGCGATTGACTGTCTCCCTACCGTCCGGTGATACTTTAGACGTCACCCAGGAGATCAGAGGTTGCCCGTTAGACTTTGGCAACATGATGCTTACGGTAGATCTTCTAGTATTGGAGATGGTCGAGTTTGATGTCATTCTTGGCATAGATTGGCTGTCAGTGTATCATGCTACCGTTGATTGCCAGACGAGGGTGGTCACCTTCCGGCCTCTGAACCAACCCTCGTGGAGTTTCACTGGCATCAGAGACGACGGCATCTCGATTATTTCGGCGATTCAGGCACAGAAGCTGCTGTCTCACGGCTGTCATGGTTTTCTGTTGTCGTTGATCAGTACTGAGGACAGTAGTAGTTCGCAGCTCTCCGGCTGCTGTTTCCCGTAAGTGTTTATGAGTACTCCAGATGCTTACCTGGAAGTGCCCTAGTCTTATCTCATATACTGATTGATTCAGAAGTTCAGGCACTTACACTCGGTAACAAAACAGTGAAGGTTCGACCGGACCTTGCGTCGTTCAGTTCTATCATAAGACTGCTTAGGTAAGGACGAAACCTTCATGGATTGACTAGAGTTAAATTCGTTTGACGTTAAAACTAAATACATTAGATAATTTAGACACAAAAAAGGTTTGATCAACCCTCAAGGTAATCGAATATTCAATAAGGACTGCTTAATCAATTGAGGGTCGAGACTCAGATATTCAGAAGACGCTTTCCGTACGAGATTCGGTCATTATGAGTTTTTGGTAATGCCATTTGGGCTTACCAATGCTCCAGCGGTGTTTATGGACTTGATGAACCGCATATTTCGGAGTATCTGGATCAGTTTGTTATCGTTTTCATTGATGACATATTGGTCTACTCTCGTTCCGAGGAGCATGCGCAGCATCTTCGCACGATCTTGGAGATTCTTCGACGACATGTATGACGAAGTTCAGCAAGTGTGCATTCGGCTATCCTCGATCGGTTTTACGGGACACGTGGTTTCTAGCAGGTATTTGATTGATCCTCGGAAGATCGAGGTCACACCGGTTGGGAGCAAAGTCGATTCAGGAGATTCGTAGTTTTCTAGGATTGGCGGATATTACCGACGTTTTGTCGAGGGCTTCTCGCGTATTGCTATACCGCTGACTCGGAAAGGCGTGAAGTTCGTATGGTCCGAGGATTACGAGACCGACTTTCGGATGAGCGAGATTAGTGTCGGCCGCTTTGGTTTTACCTTCTAGAGAGGATGGATTGTACTTTACACCGACGCGTCTCTCAGGGTTTGGGATGCGACGCAGCGGAGTAGTCTCTTATGCTTCTCGTCGGTTGAAGGAGCATGAGAAGAACTACCAGTTCATGACTTGGAGTTAGCGCCATCATCTTTGCTCTGAAGCTATGGCGACATCATTTATCGGTATCACATTTGAGATTCTCACGATCATAAGAGTCTCAAATATATTTTCACTCGGAAGGAGCTTAATCTTGACGGAGGAGATGGATGGAGTTCTCGAAGGACTACGATGATACCATGCTACCCGCGGAAAGCTAATGTGGTTGCCGATACACTCAGGCAGAAGTCGGAGGACTTTGGCTTGCCGGACTTGATCACGGACTTGATTGAGTTTCTGAGTTAGATCTTGAGGCGAGGGGCCGGAGGCGGGGTATTCTTGTTACCATGGTTGCTCGATCGTCGATCGGGACGAGGATCCAGAGGCAGGTAGTGATCGGCATTTGCGGTTTATTAGCGATCAAATAGCTTAGGGCGAGACCGAGTTTACACGAGACGAGGAGGGTATCATATACTTCGAGGCGGATTATGCGTACCTCGGTCTCATCCGGTCTTACAGGAGCTATTACAGGAGGCACACCGTTATCGATTTGCGATCCATCCGGTGGGACCCGTATGTATCGAGACTTGAGGCGTTCCTCTTGGTGGAGCGGCATGAAGAAAGACATCGCGATTTCGTAGCTAGATGTCTTGTCTGTGACTGAACACCAGAGACCTGCAGGATTACTTCAGCGGATTCTTATTCCCGAGTGGAAGTGGGATCACATTACCATGGACTTTGTGGTAGGATTGCCGAGGACACGACGAGGCCATGACGCGATTTGGGTAATCGTTGATCGATTAACCAAATCCGCGCACTTTTTAGCGATCCGAGCAGATCTGTATTGTCGAGAGATTATCGGACTACATGGTGTTCCGTTGAGTATCATTTCGGATAGAGATCCACGGTTTACGTCTCGTTTCTGGCAGAGTCTGCAGTAGGCCTTGGGCACACAGCTCCGTTTCAGATAGCTTTCCATCCGCAGACAGATGGGGTCGGAAGGCGGACCATTACGACTTTAGAGGACTGCTGAGGTCATGTGTTATGGATTTGGAGGCGGTTGGGAGGACCATCTGCCGTTGGTAGAGTTGCCTACAACAACGGCTTCCATTTGGCTATCCGGATGGCACCGTTTGAGGTTGTATGGTAGACCTTGTCGGACACCGTCCTTTGGGATGAGGTTGGAGAGGCTCGATTGTTGGGACCTCATAGAGTTCAGCGGGATGCGAGTTGGTCCGTACTATCGGACGGAGGATGTCGAGGCAGGATCGTCGGAAGAGTTATCTTGATCGGACGCAGACCACTAGAGTTCTCTATTGGCGACCATGTATTTCTCAGTTCACCCACGAAAGGGTGAAGAGATTTGGCCTCGGAGGTTAGCTCCGCGGTACATTGGTCCTTTCAAGATCTTGGAGAGGATCGGAGCAGTAGCTTACCGACGTCCCTATCAGGCGTGCACGATGTATTTCATGTATCCATGCGGAGGAGATATGTACCCGATCCCACGCATGTGTTGACAGATATTCGTTCTGCCTGACATTACATATGAGGAGGTTCCGGTACGGATTCTCGACCGGAAAGAGCGTCAGTTGCGGAACAAGACTATCCGGCTGGTTAAAGTCGGATGGCAGCATCACTCGGACGAGGAGGCTACTTGGGAGCTCGAGGACACTATCCGAGCTCGATATCCCCATCTTTTCACTTGAGGTATGTGATTTATTTACCGTTCAGCATCTACACTCTTTGCCTGTTGTTAGTACTTGCTGATGGTAGATGATAAAATTTGGGGACCAAATTTTTATTAGTGGGGGAGAATGTAAAATACCGGAAATAGGCGAATATGAATAAGGGAATTTTCCGGAATTTTTGGAAATTTTTCGGGAATTTTTCAGAGCTCGTACGGACGAGTTGACGGGGATAAAAACGGGATCCGGAAAAGCCTGTTTAGGCGACCCGTTTAAGCGAGGAAATGTTTATATTTACATTTCCTTTTCTTAATTTCTTTTTATTCCCGTTTCTTTTTCCTCTTCCGCGAGCCCGAGCCCTTTTCCCCGACGCCGCCCGATTCTCCTCCATGCCCTAACCGCCGGTCACGACGGTTTTTCCCCTCTTCATCTCCTCCTCTTCTCGGTGAAGCCGAAACCCTAATCTCCCTGCCCTAGCCACCTGGCGCCGCTCGATCGCTGACTACCGCAACCGCCGCCGGCCATTTCTTCATCTTTTCTCCTTTTCTTCCTCCCGAGCCGCACCCCTCGGTGCCCTAGCCGAGCTCACTGACGCCGCTGCCTCCCTCTCCCCTCCTCTGGTCCGACGAGACACCGTCGGCCGCAACTCACAGAGCCTACCTGTTCTTCTGTGCTCAGCCCGCGACACTCATCTCTCGGCCTTACCCTTTCTCTTGTGCCCTAGTTCCGGCCGTTGTAGCCACCAACAGCTACCTCTGATCCAGAACTGGTGAGTTTGCTAATTAAGCTTTGGTTGATATCATATTTGGAGGAATTGGGTAGCATTTTGTTTTTGTATAGGTTTGTAGAGGTTGAGTGTTGATTTTGGTGACTAACTGGAAGTGATGGGTTCTGGCAGTGAGACCTGTTCTCGGTAGCAAGTTGTCTCTGCGGTGGATTAACAATCAAGGCTGAGGAATAAGGTAAGGAGTAGGGCATTTGATACATGTTATTGATCATGATTTTGATTCGATTATTTTAGATGGTTGATCCTGTGTAGATTTGAATTAGGGTTATGTTTGAATTACATTTAAAATGGAATATGTGAATCATCATGTTTTAGATGCATGGGTAATTGGACTTAGGTTTTAGATTTTTAATCAAAGGGTGGATTGAGGATTAGGTAACTAATCCTAATTGATCGTCCAATTGTTTAGACAGGATGATGGTCATATGATTTGGGTTTTCCCCTAATTTAGGGTTATAGATTTTTATTTGGTTATTTATGAGAAATGTAGCTAAATAAAATATATTACATTGGTGAAACAGGACTTTGACGCGAGACGAGTATCTCGGAGTCAGATTTGCACCATTTTATCGGAGGCGGGTACTTTTGACTTTTTGTCTTTGATATGCTTAGTAATGAAATTAACATGTTGCGTTAATTGTGTTTCTTATCTGTTTCGGTTAATCACTACCCAAATCTTGGTTCATGCTTGATTGATTGATTGGTTTGCATCTCATGTGTATTTTACCTGTTTATACATGCTTATAGGGGGTAGTGATATACCATGCTTCACCATGTTCAGGACCTAGGTTTTTATACCTTCTGTGTACCTTTGATTCGATATGATTCGTTGACCTAGGGTGCACTTTTCTATATATATGGATTAGGTCAGGATGTTTATATGGTTATTGCCATGCATCATTTGCATGATTGCATGCTGTGCGATAGTCCGCTCCATTATTGTTGAGCACATCGCCAGCTACATGGATCTGCACACACCACCACTCATGGGTTAGTGGTCGATTCAGGCAGAGTGTGTTGCAGCAGGGACTCTGTTAGGCACCGTTGGTCCGCTCATGGGTAGTGTGACACAACGTGTTATCCGGCAGGGATTCCTCCCCGTCATCGTGTACCGGGAGATGAGAGCATTGCGCTCCCCCATTTATGATTTGGGGTAGGAGGATAGGTGTACTCCGACAGCATCCCGTCCACTCGGTCACTCATCAGGAGTAGTGACGACAGAGTGCACGGTTGTCACAGCCCTACCCACTCGGCCTCACTTTTGTATGAGATGATCGACTGGCGTCAGGGGTGACCAGGACGCATCATTGGCATCATATGCATGATGCATTTATTGTTTGTGTTTGTGTTTGCTGCATTTATATGCTGCATATTGTTTGGATACCTATGTTTAACATGCATACAGGATTTCCTTATCCCTCGGACTGTTTGACCTTATACTCTGGACCTGGTTAGTACAGTATTCTCCTGTTTACTTCAGATGCATTTTTATCTTTCTTATCAGGAGACTGTACGCATGATTAGTGCTAGGTGTTGTTTCTTTACTTTGCATATCAATTGTACCTGCTGAGTGTTGGACTCACCCCGCCTCCATTGTTGATATTTTCAGGTTGATGCTGTCAGGAGAGAGTTCCAGTTGCTGGTCCCTGCAGACCTCGAGGATGTGATTGGTTTTTCGTTTGGTTTCCTTTTCTGTTCTAGACTATTTGAACTTGTTATGTTCTGGATTTATTTACTTATGGACATGGTATAGATTTTATTACATCGATGGATTTGGATTTGGTTTTTATTCTACTACATGCCTGCCTGGACGGCAGAAGAGGTGAGTTCGTCGGATTTGAGCTTTACGAGTGTAGTGGAGTAGGGTGGATTTCGAGTCAGAGTATTATTTTACTGTTTAATTATCTTAACTGCGTGTTTGTGACAGCCAGAGGCTGAATAGATTATATATAACTGCGTGGTGATGTTTTATTTTGTTGTTATTATTCCAGCCGCCTGTGGCTGAGGTATTTGTGAGATGTAGAAAAGTTTCAGATTGTCCACCGTACAGGGGAGATGCTGCCGAAATTTTCTCGGACAGGGACTCCTCTGGGGCGTGACACCTTGGATGAAGTTTCAATGAGAGCTCGCCATGTCAGCACACTCCTAGCACCCGGGAGGGGATCCAGGTGTCCAGATGGGGCTATAAAAGGAGGGTTTGACCAGCAACTCAAATACAACTATTCAAACAACTTCTGTTCTTGCACGCTGCTCCGAAAATGACTCTACGATGCCCAAACGTTACTCTGACGACGACTAAGCTAAAGATCTCTTCCTTTAAGTTGTCAGTATTTCTTTTATTGTTCAAGTTACTTGTACTTAAATTCAATTGTATCTATAACTTTCTGATTGATTAGTGATTGTCCAATGAAAATACTCTCACGTGCGGGCCTTAGAGTATGAGTCGTCATAGGCTCCGAACCAAGTAAAATTTAGCGTTTGTGTTAGCGTTGTTTGTTTTCCTTTGTTTTTAATTTCACTGTGTTTACTCGATTATGTTTTTTCAAAAAACGTGAAAAGTCACGAGTGTTATTTACCCTCCCCCTCTAGCACAACGATTCTGTAGAGAGCGTTAGTATTGGGCTAGGGAAGGGGTCCCCTGCATTGACCCTCCGACGCTCAAGTCGGTGATCAAGTTATGAGGAGAAAATAGTGGAAGAAAACTGTAACAACAAACGTGTAGAATTATAGAGCATCACATACCCCCACCTATAGATGAAGATCCTTTTTTCTATGCACGCATCTCCAAGTATTTACACACTTTCCAAAGCACTCCTAAGAAATGAGAAGTCATAAAGTGGTTCTGACATCTTTCTTTAAATAAGTTGGCAAATCTCTATGATTTAATAGCCCGACAGTGTCTAAAATATAATTTGATGGATTGACAAATCTCTATGATTTGATAGCATGGAAGTTTCTAGAATATGATTTGTCTTGAGGGTATTCTTTGTATTTTGTAGTATAAACTTCCAAAAAAGAGTTCGAAACCGTAGGTCTATGGGGCCCGCGTTAGGTCGACATGCCACCACTCAAGAGGATCGCCAGCGCTGCCTCACTGAATGTAGTTAGTGACTTAGTGCGCATTCAACCATTCCATTTATTACAAAGGAGCAGCCTATCCGATCGACCTGTCCGATCGGCCTACAGATCCGATGGGCATACAACCCTGACTGGCTAAGGCAATCGGTTGATTCACTTAATATATAGCATTGAGGTTTGTCCACCTACCCAAGCTAGGCATGATATCCGACCGATCGAAAGGCTCGATCAGTCACTCGTGCCTGACCAGCCGTTCAAGTCCCGCTCGGCCATGTAACCAATTTGGGCACATCTTCGCTCTTGTTGATGTCTTTGACAATTTCTTGATTTTAACTGTCTCGTTAGCCGATCTTCTGTACCTTGAGCTGTGTTTTAAGGGATCTATCTTTATCATCGTATCAATTAGTAGTAGTAGTGGTAGGCCAAGAGAAGTTTGATTTGATTTGCCATTAGTTTTTTTGTTTATTTAAAATCATTAATTTAAATTTTACTATCTGGCTAATTCGGGAGGTCATCAGTCTTACCTTTAAAAAAACATCGATTATCATAATAAATTTAAAAGCGAAAGTGATAGTCATACACTAACTATATCACCATTCAAATACGGAAGTCAAATTTCTCGCACCACTGCCGCTTCACATTGCAATCTTTGGTTGGAGTTGAGTTGAGTTGGAGCTAGAGCATAGAGCTAGATAATTGGTGGAAAGTGCAATATTCGAGGTAATGAATACTTTCAAGAGAGAGAAAAAATAACACTGCGAACCAGAAAAGCAAAGAAAAGATAAAGGACACTGAAAAATAATTATGAAATAGAGAAGACCGCTAACTAAATGTTAGAACATCCCAACAGTTTATCTATTATTATATATAAAATTTAAGATAAATAATTTATTTTATTAAATTTAGATAATTATTTTTCACTACATACTATAACAAATTAATATTTTAAAATTTTCATCATCCTTAATTTTTTATTATTTTCTTTTCTCTATTTTATTTTTTATTATTATATTTATTAAATGAGTGGAAGGAGAGAGATTGAAAATATTGAGTGGAATGAGAGATATTAAAAAAAATATTATTTTATTTTTAGGGTAACGATTTCATTCTCTAAATTTAAAAAATTACTATTCATCGAATCTAAATTTAGGGAATGAATAGGGTAATTGATACAAAGAGTTTTTAATTACCTTATTTAAAATTTAAAATAAAATTTTTGAAAAGGATAACTCATGCTCTAACGCCTTTTCGCTTTTAAGCTAGAAAAACAAGAGAAGAACAGAAGAAGCCGAAGAAAAATAAATAAATAATTAATTAATTAAAAAAAATGATGAATAGAAAAGGAAGGTTTGATTTTATCCATTTTTAGATGCAGCAGCAAGGAGAGAGGGAAGAAGATGTTTGGTTCGTTGTTTTCATTGAAGGCCTTGTAAGAAAAATAAGAGAAAATTAGAATAGAAATAGAAAAGAAAATGAAATCCGTATAAGGTGTAATGTTTGTATCAGACTGACCCAATAACGAACGCTTTTAACTTATTGAGAAACATGTCGAATAAAGATTTTTATTGGGAAAAAGAAATGTCATTCCCTCCAGCTAGACGTGGGACAAGCCAGCAGAGCTAAATCAATCACACTTTAATGTCCACCACAAGTTCATATTTCCATGTGATGATATCAAGCTAGCAGAGCTAAATCAATCACACTAGAATGTGGACCAAGTCGTCATGTCGAATCAAAATCTTGTAATTCCATGATGTATAAATTTAGCTAATTACATATGAAGTAAATAGCTAAATCAAATCCTCAACCCTATTCAGGATAACGATAATCGAATACGATCATTGATTAACTACCCAAACTAGAGTTAAGCTGATTTAACCCTAGTTAATCCATCATCATCATTAGATTAGGTTTAATATCTTCAATTAATCTTAACCATTCCATAACCTAATTAGATTAGGTTTATACATGCATATCTCCGAAACTCACCCAAATCGACATCTTTCATTCGAATTCCAATTCCTTATGAATTAATCAAACATGGCAAGCTTAATTAGTTAATGATTCCATTTAACACTACCATTTAATCCATGTCTTAAAACAACCAATCACTTATTAACCAAGCTACACAGATTAACAACCTCAATTCAAGAAATGAATCAATCCTTTGTTCACGATTAACACTTCCAATATCAGAGCTAGAATCGATCCAATCTAGCAAAACAAAACAATTGATTTAGTTTAGTATCAATCTAATCCTATACACATCTTACCTTAATCCTGAACTGCAGCCGCTCGGTGAAGAAACCAGAGGTTGCTGTGATGAAAAGGAAAGCACTCAAAGCTCGAGGAAAAATCCAAAATGCTATTGTGAAGCTGTTGCCAGAACTAGGGATGGAGCTACAAGGGATGATCCAACAACTACACACATGCCAAATCAATGCAAAATTAACAACTAAGTGTAGATCAATCACAAATAAATCTGATCAACTTTAGGTTGTACCTAATCAAACAATACCTAGCTCTTCCGACGATGGCTCACGGCGATCGACGAGTCCATTGAATTGAGATTCAGGCGATGCTTGATCTGATTGCCGACAGAGACCACAACCACCCATGGTCAAGATCTAGCTATGTCTAGTCGTATTTGGCCATGGTGGAGATCGGGAATAAGGTTTGTTGTCGGTGAGATCAAGAGAAGAAAGGATGTGGTGACTTCCCTGTGGCAGCAACAGCAGTTGCTCGCGGCCGCAAATGTGAAGAAGAGCATCGACTCGAGAAGGACGATGACTGTCGGACGAACTTGATCGATAGTGAAGGGAGGCTCGGCCGACGATTCGCAATGGTCACGACCTAGCAGCGTCTGGCCGTGGTGTCCTGGCACATGGTAAGGTGGCATCGAAGTAGTGGCAACCGGAAATTAAGCGAGACCAGAAGAGAAAACTCGTGGAGGAGATGAGGAGGAGGGGAGTCGTCGAGATTTGGGAAGAAGAAAAGAATCGGGAGCAAATATGACCTAGGTTTTCCAATTAAACCATATGTAAATAGACTTAATCAACTCCCACTTAAGGGGTATTTCAAACAGGCTTTCTACTAACTCAATAGATCAATCCCCTTAAAACGGGTCATCCGACCTCCGTTTAAATCCATAAAAAATTTTAAAAATTCCTAATAAATCCAATAAGGTCATTGCTCCAATAACTCTTGTTATTTAATTGTCGGATCTTACATTCTCCCCACTAATAAAAGATTTGGTCCCAAATTTACTACTCAACTCACGGCTCCTCATACTAGGATAACAACTAAGTAGCACACTCATATACTAATCCATCACAGTATCAGAACAAATCTCCAATCGCAAGGGATGACTTTGTGGGTTATGAGCTCACTCTGCTTCCGCTACTCCCACACTTTTATCTAGCCAACTATGGGTAAATCAACTGCCTCCAAAATCCATAACACACACTATCAGCAAACCTCTAACGTCCATATAATGTGCTCCGACTGTCCATCTGACTGAGGGTGAGAAGTTGTACCAAAATGAAGCTCCATACCCATGTCCTGCTATAAACACTACCAGAATCGTGAGGCAAATCATGGAACTGTAGGATGAAAACCTCTACTGCAACAAAGCTCCATACTCACGAGCTACTACAAACTCTGCTAGATATGTGAAGTGAATCACGGATCTCAACCTGATGCAATACTCAGAGATATACCATAAAGTCCGGTGATCTCATGATAGTATAACCCTGCTAATCGATTCAAAGAATCTATCCCACGGATCGATAGAAAGGGAACAAATTAATCAACTAATCAACGATCACTCAAATCGCATCATATAACATCTCCATGTCCTAAGTAATCTCACAACAAAGTTAACATACTCACATTTACAATCCAGTATCTGAATCTACTGAAATAATCCTACTAGCGTCCAATGTTCAGCCTTCGCTTGCTGACATACTAGACATCAAGCTATAAAATCCGTGATGTCTTTCTTCATGTCGTTCCACGAATAGAACGCTCCAAGTCTCTATACATTTGGGTACCACCCAGATGTATCAGAATTTTAAATCTATGTGCTTCCTACAGTAACTCCTACTGGAATAGATGTAACTCAGGAATACACATAATCTCCTATAGCAATAACAAATCCCGTATAAATGATGTTACCACATTTTCAGCATGAAAATGGTAGCTACTAACTCCAAATCATGAATTGGATAATTTTTCTCATGATCTTTTAGTTGTCGAGAAGAATATGGACTACTCAACCGTGCTGCTGCAAAACTGCACTTAACCCCTAGTACGATACTTCTGTGTAGAGTACAAATCCATCTACATTAGAAGGTAAAACTAGGACAAGTATAGTTATTAGTCTTCATTTCAACACCTGAAACTAGTCTCAAAGGCATATGTCCAGGAAAATTCCACACCTTTCCTAGACAGTCAAGTCAACGATATAACAATGCTGGAGAAACCCTCAACTAATCTCAAGTAATATCCAACTAGACCAAAGAAGCTGCGAGTCTCCTGTATAGACTACGACTACTTCCAACTAGTACAACCTCTATCTTCTGAGGATCTACTGATATACCTATGCTAGAGATAACGTATCCATAAAATTCCCACAGAAGATAGCTCAACACGCGCATTTACTAAACTTCGCATAAAGATGTTCTCATTGAAGCATCTCCAGAAGTATGTGAAAATATTGTTCGTGATCCACCTCGAACAGGATATATATCACAACATCATCAATAAAGACAACAACAACTGATCCAAATTCCCTAGGAATACCAGTTTCATCGAGTCCATTAAAATATCTAGGGCACTAGTAAGCCTAAATGGCAATACCAAGGATTCATAATGTACGTACAACAGGCTCACTCGAACGTAAGATCCCCTACAAAAAGTATGTAATCTAATCACCAACTATAAATCACCAAATCTATAAATATCACACATGTGCTACTCCTCATGTCTCTATCAACATCAAATATCAAATAATAGATTATCAAGTCATATATCCATTAATAAATCATCAAAAGACAACCTATCACCACACCTGATTTCCCAATATCCATCAATCAAAAATCATTCTCAACATCAATTAATCATACCAGAAAGTTTCCTAAACAATGATAAAGAAAGAGGAAAGCATCTAACCTTCAACACTCATTGCCAACAAACTAAATGTATCCAAAAAGTCTGCCAAATCACATCATCTCATCATCTCATCCTTTCTGATAATCAAATATCCATAAATAAGGAATGTCAATCCAAAGCCAAAGGGTCACACAACCTCCTGATTGAGAGTCTACCTATTAAGAGAGTATCTCCACAATTCTCATAATCATCCTATATATGCCCCTCGACAAATGCTGATAAAAGGTCAAATCTCTATCCTAAGATATAGACTACAAGACCTGTTAGTAACTGATCACGTGGTTAAGGTCTTGAGCTACTTATGGAATCAATGCTAGTTGAGTCAACTAACCATTGTTTTGTAATGCATCCGACTACGATTGCTCCACTTGAGGTTTAGTAACTTCTAGTGACGAGAAATGCACACAAGAGTAGACGAGCTCTATCAACAAATAGCCAACTGACATAACTGTTGATCATCGCTCTACTACTCGAAGATCATCATCTGAAACTTCCACTCGATAACGGTGGAATTTCATAGGTGTTAATCAGCTAACACCACCTCCTTCGCATCATTGAGAGTCATTTAACTCTAGGTATCATCAAGGATATTTAACCATATCCGATCAGTCCATGGGTCAGGATCTCCCATGGAACAACATTAGGTGAGTCAACTAACCATCGCCTTATAATTCATTATACCATGATTCTTTTTTCTTTCCAGTTCAATAATTCCTAACAAACTATACTGAAGGAGGTAGAGAAATATTATCTCTCTAGAGTATCTCAGAACCATCAACAAGAGATACTCAGCTCCCATAAGTTATCATCTGCATTTTCCTTCATGCAGTACCTGACCACGTAAAGGATAGTACCATCGTCTTTTCCGCACCAATACAAGTCATATATTTGAATGTACTTACCAATTCATACACCTATATAACGGATGTATCACGTAAGTGATAAGTAGCTAGCTCTACACTTTTCTACATCAGTGGGGGTCATTTATCTGAATATACCTTCTAGGTTATCCTACCGGGTATATACAGCCCATAGTCAAGATCCCCATGGAATAGGATACATCGATCCTCTACAGACTAGTCAAGCCAACAATGGTATGCGGCTAATTCAATCCATTCTACATCTATACAAGTCATGTACTCTAATGTGTCTTCCATGTTATCTAACCAAATACAAATAACCCAAAGATTATAATCTTCATGAAATAGAGTAAGTCAGTCTCCTACTGCTCGAACTAATAAGAGTAAATCAGTACTCTACTAACTACAACAAAAATGAATCAATCCTCTACTAACCACACCAATAAAGATAAATCGATCCTCTACTAACCGAACCAACATGAGCAAATCGATACTCTACTAACCGAGCCAACATGATATTTAGCAGATACAATTCACTACCCAACTAGTAATAGTAAAAACTAATAGTACTAATGGTAAGGTAAAAGAAATCCCATGAGACTGTAATCCCTGATCTCTAATAGGGTTTGATGTATACAGTGGTTCTACAAGTGTATGATGAATCTAAACAGTGACTGACTCAACACATGTCACTCATACTACAAACAACTAGAAAAATACCAACAAAAGTGTATGATAACAGTATACAAACATACCTCCTATAGCTTGGAGATGTCCTATCACTATCTGGTCCCAAAATTTGAAAGGTCACATCGAGAAACCAAATCACGAAAATCTAAAACACGAGAAAACAGGCATCGTAAACCTGTGGCTCTGATACCAATAAATTGTAATGCCCAAAAGAAGTCCCTACCGATAAAATTTAGGTAGCATCTCCCCTGTACCGGTGACAATCTGAGGCATATATATATACATCCACAAGCATACTCATCAGCAATATACAACAGCCCACACGGCTGGATGAAAACATAACCACATAGTTTAATAGATAGCTCACACGGATGTAACATAAACACAGTGGAAATCACAAAATAACGAACATAAAACAAACCAAACAACTAACTGCGAGCCGACTCGACTTGACACAACATCACCAAACCAAATACAAGATACCACAAGACAAAACTTCAAGCCCACATCAAACTATTACAATCCCAAGATCACAAATCCAAAACAAAAAAACATAAGTAATTAAAACTAGAAGATCATCCTCGAATGTGACGTGGGACTGGCGAACAGGACCTCCAAGCGACTCCATAAATCCTTTACCTGTCACCTGGCGAAATAAACTAGTTTATAGGATGGTGAGTACTAAGACTCAGTAGGTAATAGATAGATAGTGCATGAGTATAGTAAAGAACTAGAGATACAAAAGTATACGGTCTCGTAAGAAAAATAGCAGATACTACGGTGATATCATAAAGTGTTCATACCTGAAACCATATCCTAGGCTAGTAATAGAAGGTTAGGTGTAGCAAAGACCTGCCACAGTACATCTCATAGCTACATAGGTATCATGTGAGGTATATATACGTTAACAATAAGTAAGCCAGTGTCTAAACACATACCACAGGTATAAATCTCAACCTATGTAAACATATCAGCATAAGTATGCATTAGCAACATAAACTAGCAACAATAACATAAGTAAGCAACATTATCAGTAGGTATAATAATAACAGCGTATGCACGGATGGTCACTCCCGCCCACCCCTCTACACCATGACCCCTGTATGGTCGAGAGGACGGGTCAGTGACAGACTGCACACCACTCCAGCTATCACTACTCTCGAGTGGTTGAAGGGACATTTTCATAGTAGCTAACTAGCTATGTCTGCGACGGGGGTCTCTACTACTCGCAACTCCAGCTATCACTACCCATGAGTAAACAAGTGGGAGCATGACAGGACAAACGGCACGCTCCATCTACCATTACCCATGAGTGTGTTAGGATCTAGCGCGCCAAAGACGCGGAAACGCAGTGGAAAAATTACTAGATCCTCTTATCCAGCGGATCCATGCGAAGGGAAGAAATATTTTCTGAAAATAATCTATACTAAGTTACATAATAGGATTATACCTTTGATGTGTGCACACGATCTTTCGACAGCTCGGATCTCAGTACGATCACACGTTCGCGCCTCTATGGTATCCACACGAATAAGCCTTGTCTTTGCTTGTCTCACAAACAAAGCAAGATGGATAAGAAATCACAAGGTTGTGCTAGCAACCACAATGGTGATTTCGGCCAAGAGGGGAAAGAAGGAAGAAGAAGAATGCCAAGGGTCTCAACACATGAAAACTCATGAAAAATATCATACAAAATGATATTTATAACCATCTCATGGTATACCAAAGGTCTCCACCCTTTCATCTTCTAATCCAATGGCTCAAAATCAACCATTCAATCCAATGGTTCAATTTTGACCATTCAACTTCCTTTGTGAACTCAAGTTCACCCAATGAGTCTAACCCATTGATTCTCATGCAATTGAACTCAATCCAACAATTGGATCTATTTGAGTCTAGCTCAATGAGTTCAATTCGGATTACACTTAATCCATTGATTCATCACATGAACCCATCTCCATATCAACTTGTTCTTAGTGTGTGACCCTATAGGTTCTCGTAACGTTGGTAATGTACCCAAATCAACATTTTCGATACATAAACAATGAGTGGTATCTAGCAAGGCATCATTACTACCCAAGTGACGAGAAAGTCGAGATCCGACCTAACCTGTCCTTGTCTATCATCTTGTATGACTCAGTCCCTCTATCCTTGATATATAGATTGATCAATGAGACATAAATTGTGTCATCCTCTTATCAATATTTGTGTTTCTTGATCTCCAAGTAGACACACTTAATCAAATAAGCTCAATATCTCATATTGACTCATTTACGCATGGTCATGCTTTCTTGTGTCCTACTAATCAAGGGGCCCACAGATATCGCTTCCGTCATATGGAAGGGATAGATCACATCTACATCACTCACATCCCTTCGCATAATTCATTGCATACCTAGTGATCAACTTTATAGTACACCCTGTTACGGGTGACATTTGACGATACCAAAGTATATAACTCCTTATGTAGGGAACCGTAGTGACTTCAGGTCTAAGGACTATTCATACCAATAGTCACATGAGAATGTTTATGACACTCATACAATGATCTATGAAACATTCTCATGGCGGGTCATTCAGTATATATTCTCTAATATACACTCATGTGTCAACCTGATATATCATATCCATGACTTGTGAGATCAAGTCATCCGCTGACCTACATGCTAGTCTCAACGCATTAATATTGTTCTTGTATATTAATGCTCGACTAGGAACAGTTAAGAGTAGTGTTCTCTACAATATCTCACTATCAATTCAACCAATTAATATATTGTAGATAAGAACCTACTACCCAAGGACATTATTATACTTATTCAATTGGCACTAAATTGAAGTAATATAATAATCAACTTTGTCTTTTATTAGTAATGATATATGATACAAAATGAGTCATTTACAATCATCTCATAATTGGTACTAGGGCTAATACTAACACAGTGGTTGAGTGTGCGACCCTGGCCAACGACCCTCTCAACCACAAGGGAGACATGGTCGTCGGCATGCATGTAATGACATGATGCGTAAAATGTAGCAGTCATCATATATATATAAATAGAAAACATGTATGCTACATGAAGTCAGCATGCTCAATAAGGTATGTAAGCATACAGCATTCAAAGCAAGTAAACATGGTATCCAATATCCATATATCCAATATCTACTATCTTGTATCTGGTATCTGGTATCCGGTATCTACTGAATATCATAGATAGCAACGAGAGACTGTATAGATATAGAAATGAGTTACTCAAAGATTGAGTGGATAAATATCAAGCACGAGGTAAATACGAGTCGAGTGAAGATAAATACAGGAACTATCCAAAAATATAGCTCATGCACTAAGATCAATGTACTAAAGGGATAAAGCAAGAAATACCCTCATTTATCTGTAGATCGTGCTAAACAACCCCATGTCGTGATGCTCGCCTCGAATCAAAATCCTGCAATTCCATGACGTACAAATTTAGCTAATTACATATGAAGTAAATAGCTAAATCAAATCTTCAACCCTATTTAGGATAACCATAATCGAATACGATCATTGATTAACTACCCAAACTAGAGTTAAGCTGATTTAACCCTAGTTAATTCATCATCATCATTAGATTAGGTTTAATATCTTCAATTAATCTTAACCATTCCACAACCTAATTAGATTAGGTTTATACATGCATATCTCCGAAACTCACCCAAATCGACATCTTTCATTCGAATTCCAATTCCTTATGAATTAATCACCATTTAACACTACCATTTAATCCATGTCTTAAAACAACCAATCACTTATTAACCAAGCTACCTAGATTAACAACCTCAATTCCAAAAATAAATCAATCCTTTGTTCATGATTAACACTTCTAATATCATATCTAGAATCGATCCAATCTAGCAAAACAAAATAATGGATTTAGTTTAGTATCAATCTAATCCTATACACATCTTACCTCAATCCCGAACTACAGTCGCTCGGTGAAGAAACCAGAGGTTGCTGTGATGAAAAGGAAAGCACTCAAAGCTCGAGGAAAAATCCAGAATGCTATTGTGAAGCTGCTGCCAGAACTAGGGATGGAGCTACAAGGGATGATCCAACAACTACACACATGCCAAACAAATGCAAAATTAACAACTAAGTGTAGATAAATCACAAATAAATATGATTAGCTTTAGGTTGTACCTAATCTAACAATACCTAGCTCTTCTGGCGATGGCTCACGGCGATCGATGAGTCCATTGAATTGAGATTCAGGTGATGCTTGATCTAACTGTCGGCAGAGACCATAGCCACCCATGGTCAAGATCTAGCTACGTCTAGCCGTATTTGGCCATGGTGGAGATCGGGAATAAGGTTTGTCGTTGCCGAGATCTAGAGAAGAAAGGATGTGGCGACCTCCATGTGGTAGCAACAGCAGTTGCTCGCAGTCGCAAATGTGTAGAAGAGCGGCGACTCGAGAAGGACGATGACCGTCAGACGAACTTGATCGATAGTGAAGGGAGGCTCGGCCGATGATTCGCAATGGTCACGGCCTAGCAGCGTCTGGCCATGGTGTCCTAGGACAAGGTCAGTTGGCATTAAAGTAATGGTAACCAGCGATCAAGCGAGATCAGAAGAGAAAACTCGCAGAGGAGATGAGGAGGAGGGGAGTCGGCAAGATCAGGGAAGAAGAAAAGAATCAGAGAGCAAATATGACCTAGGTTTTCCAATTAAACCTTATGTAAATAGACTTAATCAACTCCCACTTAAGGGGTATTCCAAACAGGTTTTCTCCGAACCCAATAAATTCATCCCCTTAAAACGGGTCATCCGACCTCCGTTTAAATCCAAAAATATTTCTAAAAATTCCTAATAAATCCAATAACTCTTATTATTTAATTATCGGACCTTACAATCAACATACCAAATATCAAAAGGGTTTAATCTAGGCAAAATAGACTCAACCCTATTTGTTAAAGTCCTAGAAAAAGATATCTTTATAACTCAAATCTATGTAGACGATATAATTTTTAGCTCAACCAATATTAAATTTTTTAAAATAATTCATTAAATTAAAAAAATAAATTTTCAAATGAGCCTGGTAGGAGAACTTAATTTTTTTTCTTAGGTTTACAAATAAAATAAACTAAAAATGACATTTATGTCTACCAAACAAAATATGCTAAAAAGATAATTAAAATTTTGAATAGAAAATTCTAAAAACATTAATACCCTAATGACAACCAATGTAAAAAATCAACTATGATTTCGAAGGCAAACCAGTAGACTTAAAATATTATAGAAGTGCAATAGAAAGTCTACTATACTTAACTACAAATCAACCTGATATTATATTTACAGTTGGTGTGTGTGCTAACTACTAATCATGTACAAAAATATCACACTTAATAAATGTAAAAAAGAATATTTAGATACTTTAAGGGAACACTAAGTATACCTCTTTGGTACACTAAGACTAGCACATTTGACTTAGTTAGGTACTTTGACTCAGACTATGCTGGGTATAAATTAGATAGAAAAAATATAAGTGGAAGCTATCAACTTCTAGGTCAGTGTCTAGTAAGCTTGTCTAATAGAAATCAACACTGTGTTCCTTTATCCACTACTGAAGTAGAGTATATAGCTATGGGGGAATGTGTATCATAACTCTTATGGATGATGCACACTTTGAAAGACTATTAACTAGAATACAAAAATATAAAAATCTCAATTGATAACATAAGTTCAATTAATTTAACAAAAAAAATCAAATACACCATTCAAGAACTAAACACATAGAAGTTAAATACAAATTTGTAAGTGATCATGTAGCTAGGGTTGATATTGTAATTGACTATGTTCAGTCTAAGTCAAACCCTGAACTTGAGTTCAGTGCCCTTAGAAGATAATAGGGATGTGTATAGTAGAATAGGTTAATTTATAGTTTATTTATCTTTAAGATTCAAATTTCTGCTTTAAAAGCCTATTTTCAAAAATTTTTAGTTTTAAAATTAATATATGTTTTGAACTTTAACCCCTATCCTTTCAAAATAAATATTTTCAAATTATACTATGGATTTAGGCTAGGTTTTACCCCTGGAAAGCATGATTCTATAGCTTTTAGGAGCCAGCATCTCACAAGTATATTAGGATTACCTTACTTGTAATTAAAAATACTTAGAAAGGTGTGGGATGCTTAGAACTTTGTCTGAACTTCAAAATACTTATGTCTATGCATCAACAAAAATCTGGGCTATAAATACCAATTCAAAGTGATCAGGTTAAGTCATCCTTTTTAGTCAAACTAATTGGATCACTTACTTAACTTGACTAACCAAGTGAACGTCGTTACCTTATGATAAATAGCTAGTAGCTAAAAGTTAGACATTTCTTCTAAGGAAAGTAGAAGATTATTTATAACATTTTTACAAAAATTATCTTTACTTTGGTTTTTTTTTCAATGCTTGGACTCTGGGATTAAAATAATTTTAAATCTAATTGTCCCTTTGAACTTAACGCACTTACTTAAAAAAATTTTAAAGACATTAATCAAGGGGGAGTTTTAAAACAAATTAAAAAAAACATTCTTAAGTTATTTAGAGTTTTACAAAGAATACTATTTTTGATATATGTCAAAAGGGGAGTAAAAGGAGTTAAGTATTTTTTAAAAAACAAGTTAAATATTCTTAAAAAACAAAGTTTAAAGTTTAAGTATTTTTTTTTAAAAAGCAAGTTTAAGTATTTTTAAAAAACAAAGTTCAAAGTTTAAGTATTTTTTCAAAAAAGAAGGTTTTCAAAAATTAAAGTTATATTTTTCAAAAGTGACATTTCAAAAGTATAACTAAAGCTAAGCATTTTCAAATCTAAGCATTTAGTTAATTTTTTTTTAAGGAAAAACAAAAGCTAAGTGTTTTTATGTTCAAAGAAATTCTTTTCAAAATAAAATATTCAGATAAAATTTTTTTAAGGAAAAAGAAATGCTAAGTTATTTTCAGAAAAAGAAACTAAGTAACTAGAAGTTTTTTTTTAAGCTAATTATTTTTTTCAAAAGTTTTTAAAATGCTAAGTATCATTTTTTTAAAATAACTAAAGCTAGGATTAGCTAAGCATTTTCAATGGAATATTTTTAAAGCTAAGAATTTAGCAAAATTTTAAAGCTAAGTTTAAAAAAAAAAAAACTAAGAAAGTGTTATATTTCAACAGGTAACTCTTAACTTAAAGAATTTCTTAGTTCTGTTTCAACCCTTAGAAACTTATCTTTTGTAAAAAAAAAAAAATCATCCTTACTTATGAAAATACTTGTTCTTACTTGTTAGCTCTTTTCTTAACTTAACTTTGAACTATATTGCTATAATAAAAAAGAAGGAGATTATTGGTGCAGAAAGTACCTGATGATAGAACCTGAGTTTTGATAATAGAAAAGGTTCTAAGTTAAGTATTATTATTGTTCTAACAAGTCTAACTGAGTGTACAGGAAAGTCTTATGGACCTAGTCTAAGCGCTCAGACCTTCGGACGCCCGGGTCAGGGCCTTCAAGGGAGCACGGGGCAGGTACCTGAACACTCTAGGCGCCCGTAGTTTCTCCAGGCGACTGGACTGTCAATATTCATCTTCAAGCTGAGTTGGACCACAATGACTGGCCAACCCATGTTAGCGGTCCAGACGTCTGGAGGCGGTCCGGGCTCTCAGACATGGATAAACTCCTTGGATGAAGTTTCAATGAGAGCTCGCCACGTCAGCACACTCCAAGCACCCGGGAGGGGATCCAGGTGTCCAGATGGGACTATAAAAGGAGGATTTGACCACCAACTCAAATACAACTATTCGAACAACTTCTGTTCTTGCACGCTGCTCCGAAAATGACTCTACGATGCCCAAACGTTACTCTGACGATGATTAAGCTAAAGATCTCTTCCTTTAAGTTGTCAGTATTTCTTTTATTGTTCAAGTTACTTGTACTTAAATTCAATTGTATCTGATCCAATGATAAGGTCGGGGGGCCCTCATGAGGGCAAGGTCAACGACATGTGGAGGTCAACGGTCAAAGGGGGGTCAACCCCATGGGCTCGACGAGCGGGCGGGACAGGCCGATCACTAGGCAATGACCTTCATACGAGAGAACAACCATCTGCCGTGAGCCCAGATTTACAATGAATAAAAGAAGATCATATGGCCGAACGGATAGTCCGCTCGGCCGAGGTGCAAAGAAAGAGTAACAGGCCATACTCAGTGTCGTACGACAAGGGATTCTGCTGTCCCATCAAGGAGACGCCCAGACTGTAGCAGTATGGTGTCAGACATGTTCTTCTGACAGGCCCATGCTGCGATATGGTACAGGACACATGTACACCTCGGGTTGTGTGCATCAAGCTCCCATAGCTCTATATAAGGCCCCTTAGACTTCACCGGAGGTATGAAATCTCTGATCCTGGAAGCCACCTCCTTGTTTTTCGTTTGCTTGACTTGAGCGTCGGAGGGTCGTCGCCGGGAACCCCTTCCCGGCTCGACTTCTTTGCAGGTTTGCCGGAAGTCGGTGCAAGTGGTCGAAGATCTACGTCAGCATCCGGACAGGATCAATTTGGCGCCGTCTGTGGGAACGCCCCTGCATCCGATGAAAGTAATGGACGAAGCTGGACGATCGCATCGGTGATGCTCTCCACGGAGGAGCTCGACGCTCTGATCGAAACTAGAGCAGCCAAGCTAGTGGAACAGAAGCAGAAAGCGCAAGCCGAGCGGATGGAGCAACAAGCGACGTCCGCGTCAGGAGGCCGAGCGGAAGCCGAGTGTCGATCGGAGCCCTATCTCACCAAGCGGCCGAGATAATGATCGATCGACATTTAAGGGGAAGTACCGAGCGGCAAGGCTCCCCGAGCGGATGCCTCGCCCGAGCGGATCAACCGTCAATTTTCAGAGGCCATCCTGCAGGACTCTCTGCCAAAGCACTATGTGCCTCCGACGATCGGTGAATACAACGAAACCACCGACCCGGACGATCATTTGAGTAAGTTCGACAACACCGCTACCCTTCATCAGTACACGGATGGAGTGACGTGCCGAGTTTTGCTTACCACCCTCTCGGGATCGGCTCAACGGTGGTTTCGGAGACTTCTGGACGGATCCATCACAAGTTTTAAAGACTTCCGAACGGCCTTCCTCCACCATTTTGCGAGCAGTCGGCGCTACCAGAAGACTAGCGTGAGCTTATTCGCCATCAAGCAAGAGCCCAAAGAGTCGCTCAGAGCTTATATCCAGCGATTCAACCAGGTGGCCATGGACATTCCAACAGCCACCTCCGAGACAATGATGAACGCATTTACGCAAGGCCTCGTGGATGGGGATTTCTTCCGCTCGCTCATTCGGAAGCCGCCCCGAGACTATGATCATATGCTACACCGGGTTAATGAATATATCAATGTGGAGGAAGCCCAGGCGGCCCGGAGGAAGGAAGCTCCAACCGAGCGTCCACCACCTTCCGAGTGGAAGACCGTCGAGCTCCAACGTTAAATATCGAGAGACGAGCCGGCGTCTATAAACCCTCCGAGCGGAAGACCGTCGAGCTCCGACGTTAAATATCGAGAGTCGAGCCGGCGACTATAAACCCTCCGAGCGGAAGACCGTCGAGCTCCGACGTTAAAAATCGAGAAACGAGCCGGCGAAAGACCGTCGAACTCCGACGTTAAAAATCGAGAGCGAGCCGTGTCTATAAACCCTCCGGCGGAAGACCGCCGAGCTCCGGCGTTAAAATCGAGAGGCCGCCTATAAACCCTCGGCGGAAGACGAGCTCGGCGTTAAAATCGAGAGGCAGCGTCTATAAACCCTCCGAGCGGAAGACCGCCGAGCTCCGGCGTTAAATATCGAGAGTCGCTGACTATAATTTCGGGAAGACCGTCGAGCTTAAAAATGAGATCAAAGAAACCTCGAGCCACCGTCACAGCTGACGTTAAATATCGAGAGTCGAGCCGGCGACTATAAACCCTCCGGCGGAAGACCGTCGAGCTCCGACGTTAAAAATCGAGAGACAAACCGGCGCGTCTATAAACCCTCCGGCGGAAGACCATCGAGCTCCGACGTTAAAAATCGAGAGGCGTCTATAAACCCTCCGAGCGGAAGACCGATCTAAAAATCGAGAGACGAGCCGGCGTCTATAAACCCTCCGAGGCCGAAGACCGCCGAGCTCCGGCGTTAAATATCGAGAGTCGGGCCGCGACTATAAACCCTCCGGCGGAAGATCGTCGAGCTCGGCGTTAAAATCGAGAGACGAGCAGGCGTCTATAAACCCTCCGGCGGAAGGCCGTCCAACTCCGGCGTTAAATATCGAGAGTCGGCCCTCCGGCGGAAGACCGTCGAGCTCCGGCGTTAAAAATCGAGAGGCGAGGCGGCGTCTAGAGCGGAAGGTCGTCGAGCTCCGGCGTTAAATATCGAGAGACGCTCCGGAGGAAGACCGTCGAGCTCCGGCGTTAAAATCGAGAGGAGACCGGCGATCGAGCTCGCGTTAAAATCGAGGGCGTTTATAAACCCTCCGGCGGAAGACCGTCGAGCTCCGGCGTTAAAAATCGAGAGACGAGCCGATAAACCCTCCGAGCGGAAGACCGTCTAGCTCCGGCGTTAAAATCGAGAGACGGATTGAAGACCGTCGAGCGGCGTTAAAAATCGAGAGGCGTCGCCATAAACCTGCCGTCGAGCTCGATGTTAAAAATCGAGAGGCAAGCCGGGCTATAAACCCTCAAGCGGAAGACCGCCGAGCTCCGACGTTAAAATCGAGATCTGATGGCGTCTATAAACCCGCCGGAATTCCGCCGAGCTCGGGCGTTAAAAATCGAGATCTGAACTCTATAAACCCGCTGGGTGGAAGTCCGTCGAGCTCGGCGTTAAAATCGAGACAGGCGTCTATAAACCGTGGAAGTCGAGCTCGATGTTAAAAATCGAGCGATGAACAGGCAGATAGTTGTTCGCATGATACGACCCGTTTGTAAGCGCCGACCCATAACCGGTCCTACTACTAAGACAAGAATAAGGTCATCGTACGGCCGAGTGGCTCCCTTATAAAGAATACTTAGCGTGAAAAAAATATTATGACTGAAACAAAGGCTAAGGATGAATACTGGTCTAGCAAGCAAATAACAAGCAAAAGAAGATTTCATTTGCGCCGAACGGCGGACAGACGAAAGTAGTAATAACAAGGGTGTTAGCGCTGAACGACGGGCGTTCAAAAAACAGTTCAAATACTCCTCACTCATCGAAGTTAAAAAGGGAGTCCGGGATAGAGCCCATCATGACTGCCAAATCTTCGGGGGGGACGGACAGCTCGGATGGCAGGTGGCCCTTAGTCTTCAAATAATCAACCGTCACCTTGATAGCCACTTCAAAGGTTAGGGACAGCTTGTCGCTAAACTTTTCACCAAATTCGTCCGAGCGGACGAAAGCTTTTCGCACTGCAGCCGAACGGCCTGGCTCCCCATCTTGATATTCTGTGAGCGTGGCTCGGGAAGCGTCAAGAGCAGCTTGGAGATCTTTCAAATCCCCTTCAGATTTGGCCTGTTCAGCCGAGCGACTCTCCCGTTCGGTGGTCAGTAGGCCGTCCAAGTCATTCACGCGTTGTTCCAGCCCCCGATTTTCCACCTTCATCAAGTCCATATCATCGATGGCCTTGAGCTTCCGGTTGGTCGCGAGCTTTATTTCCTTATCACGCTGCTTGACTAGAGCCTCGAGCCGAGCCACTTCACTCGCCAAGTCAGAAGATCTATTCCGTTCGGCTTCCAAAAGCTTCTTGGCTTTCTCCAAAGCAGCCGTGGACTGTCTGTTTTCCCCCGAGGTTTTGAGTTTTTTCAGCTCGTCCTCCAGCTCGGCTAGGTGGTTGCTGATGGCGATCTGCTCCACCCAGTTCTGTGAATGGATGTGATCAAGTTAAAAGCTAAACCAAATTAACCAACAAGACAAAGGATATACCCCAGTCGCCTGCTGCAAATTGCTGTCGCCTAGTTGGCTGGGGGTCATAAGCGTGATGCGGAGCCGGGCGTCCTCCCAGGCTTTGGCGAGGGGACCTGTGAGAGTGATTTGCTGTTCGGGAACCATTGGCCGATCAGCAGCCAATAAATATTCCTCCGACGGAAATCGTAGAACAGTTTTTATCAGCCGCGGGCCGCTCGGATCATCTTGAGGCGCAGCTGCTTTGCCAGACGGCTCGCCAGTTGTAGAAGGATGGTCGCCCAATCGTCTAAGTCGCTAGAGGAACCTCATCCGCCGAGCGGCCCTCTACCTTGGCTTGAGCAGAGGATGCGATATCGCCCCCAGCCTCGTTGAGAGAGGCAGAAGCGGTTAGGGCTTCAGGGGCAATCTGAGTCCCCTCATCCCCTCCAGGTGCTGAGTCCGCCAAGATCAACCCCCATTCGGCGATCTCCTTATTCTTTACCGCCTCAATCTTAGCAGCTCTCAACTTAAGCCGCTCGGTAGCCTTAGCGCACCACATGACTTCAGCTGCAGAAACGAAGAATAAATTAGTTAGAACTAAGGAAAAAGGGCGAGAAGAATGCTTACTCATGATGTAGGGCAGGTCGGCTTGGACAGGGGACAAGCCGAATATATATAGCACTCCGGGAAGGAGCAGCTTATCGATGCTGTATCTCTGACCGACCAGCCGGTTGGCTGCATGAAGATAGGCCGGATCGCTCTTAAACTTGCCGAGCTCCGGTTGGGTTGGCACTGCCGTCTGCCATTTGGTTCGGAAAGACGGCAGCTCGGGAAAACGCAAGTAGAAGAAATGTTCTTTCCAGTGCTTGTTGGAGCTCGGCATATTATCGAAAAGAACAAAACCTATCCTAGATTGGAAAATGAAAGTGCCCCACTCGGATTGTTTCGGATAGTAAAAGTAGTGGAAAACTTTGGGGTCCAGTGGGATGTCGTTCAGTTTAAAAAGAATTACCACCCCGCTCAACAGCCTAATGGAGTTCGGGACTAGTTGGCCGAGCGGGATGCAAAAATAGTTGCACACTTGTACGAGGAACCGGTGTGGAGGAAATCGCAGCCCGGCCAAAAATTGATCTCGGAAAAAGAGAACGGTGTCAGGTGGCGGACCATGAGGCCGGTCGGTGGGGGTGGCTACTACTATATTGTGGTCAGCCGGGAGGTCATATGTCCGAGCGAGACGCAGGGCGTCTTCCTCGTCAAACTGACTCTCCATGGTCGTGTACCAAAGACCGGGAGCGCCGGTGGTCGGCTGAGAAGTGCTAGCCATGGTCGAAAATAAAGAAGAAATGCAAGGCAGAAAGGAAACAATAGAGCAAGCGAGGAAAGATGGCGACAAGAAGGAAAGGACAGCTAATGAAAAGTGCAAAGGAACGACGGAATGAAGGGTGAGGGAGGCTTACGAGCGAGAGGATGATCGAAGAAAGAGGCTGAGAAGTCGCTGGAGAGCTGAAAGATGAAGTCGCCGGAGCAGAAAGAGCAGCAAGGCCTCGGAGCACTAGGGAGCAGAAATGCGGCGGAGAGAAGAGATCGAAAGTTTTATAGTGTTGGCCCCGAATGACCTTAGCTGTCAGATCCAGGTCATAAAAAACGAAGCTGTCATCGAGCCGTTCATTTCAAACGGCGGTTGTCCCATCGGAGGTAACGCCGCCGCCATACGCTGACGACAGCGGGAGCGTCACGTGTCAGCGGGACACAGGGCGCATTTAATGAACGCCCTTTACCGCGCGCAGCGCGCGTGCTCGGCGTTAATGGAGAAGATTCGGTGCGAATTCCGAGGGGATACCCAGGGCGTCAGCATGATAGCGCCGAACGAGCATGAAGAAGAAGGTAAGCCGAGCGGATGAACCTTCCTGGGCCCAGCATAGTGGTCGTCACTCAGTCAGACCGGCAGTCCAGTCAGTCGGACTTTGACGCCTCTTTCGACTGGACTTAAAGGGGAGGCAAGTGATCCGGTGATAAGGCCGGGGGGCCCTCATGAGGGCAAGGTCAACGACACGTGGAGGTCAACGGTCAAAGGGGGGTCAACCCCATGGGCTCGACGAGCGGGCGGGACAGGCCGATCACTAGGCAATGACCTTCATACGAGAGAACAACCATCTGGCCGTGAGCCCAGATTTACAATGAATAAAAGAAGATCATATGGCCGAACGGATAGTCCGCTCGGCCGAGGTGCAAAGAAAGAGTAACGGCCGAGCAGTCTACCAGCTCGGCCAAGGTGTCAGGCTATGAGAGTCGAGCAGGCGATGACCCTGAACCCTCCTGGACGGATGACCACCTACGCCAGACCAAATGTGAATATCCTGGCCGAGCGGTTTGATGGTCGATCCGGGAAGAGGAAGTCAAAAAGTATGGGACAGTGTGGACGTCATCTTAGTAACCCCTGTCGCTGACAACAGGCATGTTCGAGGACCAGGCCATACTCAGTGTCGTACGACGAGGGATTTTGCTGTCCCATCAAGGAGACGCTCAGAGTGTAGCAGTATGGTGTCAGACATGTTCTTCTGACAAACCCATGCTGCGATATGGTACAGGACACGTGTACACCTCGGGTTGTGTGCATCAAGCTCCCATAGCTCTATATAAGGCCCCTTAGACTTCACCGGAGGTATGAAATCTCTGATCCTGGAAGTCACCTCCTTGTTTTTCGTTTGCTTGACTTGAGCGTCGGAGGGTCGTCGCCGGGAACCCCTTCCCGGCTTGACTTCTTTGCAGGTTCGCCGGAAGTCGGTGCAAGTGGTCGGAGATCTACGTCGGCATCCGGAGAACGTCACGTACCCAGCGTCCGTTGATTCAGCGACTCAGACTGGATCAGTATCTATAACTTTCTGATTGATTAGTGATTGTCCAATGAAAATACTCTCACATGCGGGCCTTAGAGTATGAGTCGTCATAGGCTCCGAACCAAGTAAAATTTAGCGTTTGTGTTAGCGTTGTTTGTTTTCCTTTGTTTTAAATTTCGCTGTGTTTACTCGATTATGTTTTTTCGAAAAACGTGAAAAGTCACGAGTGTTATTTACCCTCCCCCTCTAGCACAACGATTCTGTAGAGAGCGTTAGCATTGAGCTAGGGAAGGGGTCCCCTGCATTGACCCTCCGACGCTCAAGTCGGTGATCAAGTTATGAGGAGAAAATAGTGGAAGAAAACTGTAACAACAAACGTGTAGAATTATAGAGCATCACATATCTCCACCTATAGATGAAGATCCTTTTTTCTATGCACGCATCTCCAAGTATTTAGACACTTTCCAAAGCACTCCTAAGAAATAACAAGTCATAAAGTGGTTCTGACATCTTTCTTTAAATAAGTTGGCAAATCTCTATGATTTAATAGCCCGGCAATTTCTAAAATATAATTTGATGGATTGACAAATCTCTATGATTTGATAGCATGGAAGTTTCTAGAATATGATTTGTCTTGAGGGTATTCTTTGTATTTTGTAGTATAAACTTCCAAAAAAGAGTTCGAAACCGTAGGTCTATGGGGCCCGCGTTAGGTCGACATGCCACCACTCAAGAGGATCGCCAGCGCTGCCTCACTGAATGTAGTCAGTGACTCAGTGCGCATTCAACCATTCCATTTGTTACAAAGGAGCAGCCTATCCGATCGACCTGTCTGATCGGCCTACAGATCCGATGGGCAGACAACCCTGACTGGCTAAGGCAATCGGTTGATTCACTTAATATATAGCATTGAGGTTTGTCCACCTACCCAAGCTAGGCATGATATCCGACCGATCGAAAGGCTCGATCAGTCACTCGTGCCTGACCAGCCGTTCAAGGCCCGCTCGGCCATGTAACCAATTTGGGCACATCTTCGCTCTTGTTGATGTCTTTGACAATTTCTTGATTTTGACTGTCTCGTTAGCCGATCTTTTGTACCTTGAGCTGTGTTTCAAGGGATCTATTTTTATCATCGCATCAATTAGTAGTAGTAGTGGTAGGCCAAGAGAAGTTTGATTTGATTAGCCATTAGATTTTTTGTTTATTTTAAATCATTAATTTAAATTTTACTATCTGTCTAATTCGGGAGGTCATCAGTCTTACCTTTAAAAAAACATCGATTATCATAATAAATTTAAAAGCGAAAGTGATAGTCATACACTAACTATATCACCATTCAAATACGGAAGTCAAATTTCTCGCACCACTGCCCCTCCACATTGCAATCTTTGGTTGGAGTTGAGTTGAGTTGAGTTGAGTTGAGTTGGAGCTGGAGCATAGAGCTAGATAATTGGTGGAAAGTGTAATATTCGAGGTAATGAATACTTTCAAGAGAGAGAAAAAATAACACTGCGAACCAGAAAAGCAAAGAAAAGATAAAGGACACTGAAAAAAATGATGAAATAGAGAAGACCGCTAACTAAATGTTAGAACATCCCAACAGTTTATCTATTATTATATATAAAATTTAAGATAAATAATTTATTTTATTAAATTTAAATAATTATTTTTTACTACATATTATATCAAATTAATACTTTAAAATTTTCATCATCTTTAATTTTTATTATTTTCTTTTCTCTCTTCTATTTTTTATTATTATATTTATGAAATAAATGGAAGGAGAGAGATTGAAAATATTGAGTGGAATGAGAGAGATTAAAAAAAATATTATTTTATTTTTAGGGTAACGATTTCATTCTCTAAATTTAGAAAATCACTATTCATCGAATCTAAATTTAGGGAATGAATAAAGTAATTGATACAAAGAATTTTTAATTACCTTATCTAAAATTTAAAATAAAATTTTTGAATAGGATAACTCATGCGGTAATATCTTTTCGTTTTTAAGCTAAAAAAAACAAGAGAAGAACAGAAGATGCCAAAGAAAAATAAATAATTAATTAATTAAAAAAAATGATGAATAGAAAAGGAAGGTTTGATTTTATCCATTTTTAGATGCAGCAGCTAGGAGAGAGGGAAGAAGATGTTTGGTTCGTTGTTTTCATTGAAGGCCTTGTAAGAAGAATAAGAGAAAATTAGAATAGAAACAGGAAAGAAAATGAAATCCGTATAAGGTGTAATGTTTGTATCAGACTGACCCAATAACGAACGCTTTTAACTTATTGAGAAACATGTCGAATAAAGATTTTTATTGGGAAAAAGAAATGTCATTCCCTCCAGCTAGACGTGGGACCAAGCCAGCAGAGCTAAATCAATCACACTTTAATTGTCCACCCCAAGTTCATATTTCCATGTGATGATATCAAGCCAAGTTAGTGATTTTGGGAGGCATTGGAATTTGACAGTACTGGATGCATCTCTATCAATGCTTATTGATATTAATTTCATATCTTATTCTATATTTATATTTAAAAATGAATAAATTTTGTTAATCAAAATTTGACAGGTTAAAAATGAATTATAATACATGTATGTATATATATAATTAATATATAAATATGATATTATTAAAATATTTATATATATATATACTGGTTGATCAAATTTTGACCATTTAATATTATCCTTAAAAAATAATATAATTCCCACGAGGATGATACCTTCTCATATCACGGTCTATAAACACTGATCAAGAAGAGGGATCAATCAAGAATCAACAAAATTTAATTGGAGATTATTAAGATATCTTCAATGGAGAGGAGGAGGTCTTTAATTACTTTTAATCTGTTAAATTTTGTGTGTGTTTTCTGTCGCCTTAGTTAATCGATCGATTGTATGGCTGATTAATTGATTCATCAGGCTCGAAGGCAAGGTCGCCGTCATCACCGGCGGCGCTAGCGGCATCGGCGAGGCCACTGTTAAGTTGTTCGTCCGCCACGGTGCTCGTGTCATCGTCGCCGACGTCCAAGATGAGAAGGGGAAGACCCTCTGCGCCGGCCTCGGCTCCGACGACGTCGCCTCCTACGTCCACTGCGACGTCCGTCTCGAGCCCGACGTGAAGCGCGCCGTGGACACCGCCATCTCCCTCCACGGCAAGCTCGACATCATGTTCAACAACGCCGGCATCGTCGACCCCTCCGGCAGCAGCATCCTCGGCGAGGACGACACGACTGCGGTGTTCGATAGGGTGATGGGGGTTAACGTGCTCGGAGCGCTGCTGGGAACGAAGCACGCGGGGCAGGCCATGGTGGCGGCGGGGCGCGGCGGGAGCATCATATTCACGGCGAGCTTGGTTTCGGTGGTGGGAGGGCTGTCTCCGGCGGTGTACACGTGCTCGAAGCACGCGGTGGTGGGGCTGGCGCGGAGCGCGGCGGCAGAGCTAGGCAAGCACGGGGTGCGTGTGAACTGCGTGTCGCCGTCGATGGTGGCGACGCCGCTAGCGGAATCGCATCGGCAGAAGAGTGTGGAGGAGCTGGAGACAATGGCAGAGGTGTTCTCGACTCTGAAGGGCGTGAGGCTTAAGGCGGAGGACATAGCGGAGGCGGCGCTGTTCTTGGCCAGCGACGAGTCGAGGTTCGTGAGCGGCCACAACCTCATGGTCGACGGAGCCTCCAGCGTCACCAAAACATTCTAAATCCTTATCTTCTTCTTCAATAAAGTTTAAGTTTGAAATAAAGGATCGATCTCTCATCAGCTCCATGGATGTTCCATGAGTGATATTCTCATAGAATTTGCATGCGTAAACCGTCTTTTGTTCTAGTTCGTAATAAAGAACATTGTTGTAGACTTGTAGGTAAATGCAAAAAAATATACAATCTTCATCATTAAAAGAACGACTTTAACAAATCTTTTGAGTAAAAGGTCAATTTGAAGAATTAAAGATTTGTCCAGTTTTGGAGTAAAGTTATGAGGAAAAGAATGCACACATAACCGATTTATTATAGACATTAATGTTTCTTATATTTTAAATTGGTATTAATAAATTTTAAATCAATTGCATCACTTTATGACGATGGGCAGACACATCAATTTCTTTTAATATCTTCATATTACAATTGAAAGTCCCGGGGATAGCATTGGAAGGACATCCCATTATCACCCCAAATATTCTTGGTTCAATTTTTATTAAGTTTTATAATAACACACAAGAAAAATATAATAATTTAGATAAAATAATAATTAGTAGTATACATCAATAATAATTATGCAGACAATAATAAGTAACTTGATCAAATATTTGCATAGCCTTATTTTTTTTCCTATAAAAAATCTAATATTTCATCTATCCTTAGCTTCTTCATATCCATCTCGACGACTTTTCTCCAATGTTGCCCGCCTTGTCATTTCATCAAACAACTACTGAATAAAAAAATAGAACTATCTAAAACATATAAAGTTCATATTTGATCCTATCAAAAAGCGGTGAGAGATGGAATGTCGATGAGCTAGCTAGAATGCAGATCAAGTCGCCATGATCCGGAGGGAAAGGAGGAGGTGACATGCCTTCTAGGTTGACTGAATCTTTGGATCTCCAAAAAGACCAAGAGCAAGAGACCAAAGGTGCCCCAAAGTCTCCCGTCAATGGTGCCTACAAAGCTGTTATAAGACAAGAAAGGTAGATGGAGCATTAGAGGGAGGTCGGGTTGCTCCAACCTTCCACTCTGATGATCAAGTCGGATCTCCAATAAAGTATATCAAGCAAATAGAAAGTACTATAATGAAGGACATAAAAACTGAATGTAACAGCATACTAGGCCTACAAGAGTAGGTCGGAGGTGCTGGCATGGAGCCGGAGGCTGCACGAAGTTAGGAGGCCAGAGGTGACATGGAGTTGGAGGTAGGTGCGGAGCTGGGGGCTAGAGAGGTCTAGTGACAAGAACGTAACAATGGCTCACAGGTCAAAAGACCAGAGGGTCGGAACATAACAGCAACTAGTGCTCTAAAAGTATGATTGCGGTTCCTAGGCCGAAACACAGCAATAGCTTGAAGGCCAGATGGCTACAATGCCAGAACACAGCAGTGGCTCAAAGGTTGGAACACAACAATGGCTTATAGGCTGGATGATGCAAAGGCCGGGACACAACAGTGCCACGAAAGCTGGAACATAGTAAAGGCGAAACACAGTCAAATTAGTGACAGCGAGGTCTGCGGTGGCAGTGGCTTGATCTGGCCGATGGAGGTGGCAGCCGTCAGATGCCGAATTAGCATGGAGCACGCAGGGGGTGCACGACAGTTGCGGTCTAGGGATTGTATAGGCCACAATGACATGAGACATGAGGGAGAAGAGATGGTGAAAGGGTTGTGGATGGTGTCAAGACTGTTAGAGTGTATACTAAAAGTCTAGCTTTTGGTATACACATCTATCTAGAAATAAGAATCACATTGGTCAAATGTCTACATTTATGATAAATGTAGTTGTTCAATTAATTTATATTGTAGATAACATGGTGTGTGGTGTCACACACAGAGGATCATGTTATCAGTACCTTATAAATTATAAACAGTAACTCACGACCATAATGGAAAGGAACAAACCATTGGAAGGTCGTAGTGTAATTAGGTATTAGTTTATCTTAACTATATAATTACACTAGTACACTTAGAGTGTATTGAGTAGGACCATTAGAGGTCGTTTCTTTTATACTGACTTTATAAAGAAACAAAGACCTCAGTTGTTATGGAAGTGTGTGCTCTTAATCCTAATATAATAACAAGCACATATATTTGATATTTATTTCTTTAATTTATCAATGGGTGAGATTTAGTTCGATGAATCAATAAGCCCGATAAGTTGGGAAATGATATCACTTATAGTGTGTGTTGTTGATTATAGAAAGAAACGGTGTCCTAGTAATCTAGGTTGAGAATGTCCCCAAGAGGAGCTCATAAGGATTGTCATGTTAAACCCTGCAGGTGGACTTAGTCCGACATGACGATGAAGTTGAGTGGTACTACTCTTGGAGCTAGATATTAATTAAGTGAGTTGTCAGTAACTTACTTAATTAGTGGATATTTGTTATCTTAAACACAGGGAGACTAACACACTCATAATAAGAAGGAGCCCAAAATATAATTTGGGATTGGTGCGGTAGTTCAATAATAGTTCTTTAGTGGAATGAATTATTATTGATGAAATTAAGTTGTGTTTTCGGGGGGGATGCTTAATTTCATCGGAGACCAAAACCAATTCCTCCTCTCGGTCCCTATCGTAGCCTCTAGTATAGAGATTTATACCCACCGCATACCCACCTTCTTACCCATCTAATGGGGCGGCCAATCTAGCTTGGAACCCAAGCTAGGGCCGGCCAAGTGGATGAGTCATGTAGGTGGCCAACAAAGCTTGGGTCCCAAGCTTGGGTGGTCGGCCACTAGAATATTAAAAGGATTTTTATTAAAATTATTTCTTATGTGGATATCATGATTTTAAAAGAGAGTTTAAAATTAAAATTTCCTTTTATAGTTTTCTACAAAGATTAAGAGAAGAGATTAATCTCTTTCCTTATTTGTAGTTTAAAAGGATGGTTTTAATTTTGGTAAAACTTTCCTTATTTGTAAATCATCTACATGTTTAAAGAGAGTTTAAAATTTGAAATCTTTCCTTATTTGTTGATTAAAGGAGGATTTTAAATTTTAAGAAAACTTTCCTTTTAACCATGTTCATGATTTAAAGAAAAGTTTAAAAATTAATAATTTTCTGTTATTAGTTTCTACAAAAGATTGAGAAAAGATTTGATATCTTTCCTTATTTGTAGATTAAAAGAGATTTTAATTTTTAGAGATAACTTTCTTTTTATCCACATGTTTAAAAGAAAGATTTTAATTTATTAAATTTCCTTTTTAAACCAATCATGAAGGGATTAAATTATTGGAGAAATTTTATAAATTTCTGAAGACAAATTAGGAAGTTTTAATTAATTAAAACTCTCCTTGTTTGTAGCTTTGGTGTGGCCGGCCAAATAGAATTGAGAAAGAAAATTGTTTTTAATTAAATAATTTTTCCTTTTCAATGGAAAAAGAATTAAGGAAGTTTTTAATTAAATTTCCTTATTTGCCAAGACCAAGGATTATAAAAGAGGGGGTAGAGAAGGCTTCATGGTGAACAACCTCTATTATTTCTCTCCCTCTTTTCCTTGGTGTTGTGGCCGGCCAACCTCTCTTCCTCTTGGTGGTGGCCGAACCTTCTCTATTTGCTTGGAGCTCTTGTGGTGGCCGGATACTACTTGGAGAAGAAGAAGAAGGAGAGAAAGCTTGTATCCCTTGGAGCTTGGTTGGTGGAAAAGATCTTCATCTTTTGGAAGCTTTGTGCGAAACTTGAAGAAAGGAGAAGAAGGTGCTTTGGTGGATTCTCATCTCGGAAGATCGTTGTCCACACAACGTCCGAGGTTAGAAGAGGAATACTAGAAGATCAAGAGGTCTTTCTAAAAGGTATAACTAGTATTTTTTCTTTCCGCATCATACTAGTTATTTTTGGAAATAATACCAAATACAAGAGGCTTACGATTCTAGTATTTCGAATATGTTTTTCGAAATTGTGTTCTTTTGTTTTATTTTTCCTTGTGATTTGATTGTTCTTTTCGGTTAACCTAAAGTTATTTTAGGAAATTAAATATTAGATTTCTATAAAAGGTTTTGTCTAGTCGGTGGTGGTTGCTCCCATATTCAAGAAGGCCATGTGCCTCGCCACGTCAGTACTGGGAACCAATTATGGAAATTAATATTTAATGGAATTAATAACTTAAGGTGATTTGGGTCGAACGTGTTAAGTTCCGCAGGAGATCCAAGTCAAAACCTAAAAGAACAAATAGATTAAGTTTTGGATCAAACGTGTTAAGTTCCGCAGGCGATCCAAAATTTAATTTAAAAGAACACATGGTAGCTAGGAAAAGGTTCAGACCTTTGTACAAAATTTTTGTACAGTGGAACCTCTAGGCTTTCCGAGTAGCAACCAACAAAGGTGGCAGAGCCTCGCCCGTAAGAGATATGGGGTGCTGTCAGCATCCAAGAAAGAAGAGGGTGAGGGACGCTTAGAGGAGGCAGTGTGCGTTCAACAAGAGGAAGTGATGGCTGGTCGACAACATGAGCAGAAAGGGCGTGCCCTCACCTGTTGTTGACTAGTGAGGTGGTGCAAGGGGAGATTCGGTGGAGCCAGCTTCACCGGACAAGCCTGGTCGTAGGCGAAAGAACATCTGAGAGGATAGAAAAGAGGTGGCATCAGTCTCAGCTGTTAGAGCAATCTGTGTGACCCTAGGTTTTGATGTTTCGACAAAGGTTTAAGTTAGGATTATTATTGTATTTGATATACATTGTGAATATGCAGGATATAGGTACAATAAGGAAAGACCAAGTGTGATCTTACTAAAAGCAAAGTTCAAGTTGGATCTTGGCAAAGGTGAAAGTCTAAGTGGAGTCTTGGCGGTGTAAGTCCAAGTATGTAGTCTTGGCAACTTAAATCCAATTGTGACTTGGCAAAGGATGAAGTCTCAGAGGTGAGGAGCCTCTTGGCAATGGAAGAACTGACGACAAGGATAAGGCCGAAAGAAACTCTTGAAGGTAAAGCATGAAAGATGGGGTAGCATCTGAGGGACACAAGGCTGATAGATGAGGCTAGTGTTGGTGCAATTTGCACTAATGATCTAACACATATTTTGATGAATGATAAGGGGATTAAAATTAGAGTATTTTGTGATCTAATTGCTTTACCAAGTGTGCAAGAGTCGATGGGTCTGAATGACCTAACATCGGGCTAAAATCTAGCTAAATCCACTAGACCCGATAGTTGGTGTGAAGTCTAGATAGGTCTACAGGACCCGATATTTGGTAGGAAGTCTACTTAGGTCCACAGGACTTGACAACCGGTCGAAGTCTAGTTGGGTTGTGGGACCTGACAACTAGCAGGAAGATCTGGTGGATCAAAGGCAAGTCAAGCGACTACAGTTGGTAAGTGAAGGTTAGTAACTGGATGAGAGATCCAATAAGGACGCATTCCGAGTTGAGGGAACAGTAGGCCTCAGTCCAGCTTAGGTCTATTTGGAAAGTCTAAGCTAAGACATTGACTAAATCCTGGTCTCATGGAGACAGGATCTAGTTACTACTACTATCCTGCTGAATTGTGCTTACTTTATTTTGCAGGAAAAATATATTTTTTGTTGTCTGGATTAACTTAATTTTGCAGGAACGAAAAGCTGTAAAAAGAGTGTCTGGGCACCTGGAGTTGGTCCGGGCATCCAAAGTCCTGGCGCCCGTAGCTGGTTCGGGCGCCCGGACCAGTTGCGACTAGCGGATGCCTGGCCAGGAACCCGGATGGTCCGGGTGCCCGGAATTGGTCTAGGCACCTAGACCAAAAAAAGTTATCTAGGAGCTTGTTAGTATTAGCCCTAGTACCAATTATAAGATGATTGTAAATGGCTCATTTTGTATCATATATCATTATTAATAAAAGGCAAAATTGGTTATTATATTTATTGCAGTTTAGTGCCGATTGAATAAATATAATAATGTCCTTAGGTAGTAGGTTCTTATCTACAGTATATCAATTGGTTGAATTGATAGTGATGTTAGTGTGTATACTAAAAGCCTAGCTTTTGTAAACATTTATTTTGAAATAAAATGATCATATTGGTCAATATCTACATTTATTTGTTAAATGTAATTGTTCAATTAATTTATATAGTAGACAACATGGTGTGTGGTGTCACACAGAAGATCATGTTGACGGTTCTTTATAAATTATAAACAGTTGCTCACGACTAAGATGGAAAGGAACAAACCATCGAAATAGTCATAGTGTAATTAAGTATTAGTTTATCTTGATTAATAAATTACACTGATACACTCTAAGTGTATTGAGTATGACCATTTAGGTAAGTTATTTTTGTACTGACTTAGTAAAAGAACTAGACCTTAGTTATTATGGAAGTGTGTGCTATTAATCCTAATATAATAACAAGCACATAAATTTAATATTTATTTCTTTGACTTATCAAAGGGTGAGGTTTAGCTCGATAAATCAATATGCCCGATAAGTTGGGAAATGATATTACTTATAGTGTGTATTGTTGATTATAGAAGAAATATCTGTGTCCTAGTTATCTAGGTTGAGAATGTCTCCAAGAGGAGCTCATAAGGATTGTCATGTTAAACCCTGCATGTGGACTTAGTCTGACATGACAATGAAGTTGAGTGGTACTACTCTTGGAGATAGATATTAATTAAGTGAGTTGTCAGTAACTTACTTAATTAGTGGACATTTGTTATCTTAAACATAGGGAGACTAACACACTCATGATAAGAAAGAGCTCATAATGTAATTTGGGATTGGTGCAGTAGTGCGATAATAACTCTCTAGTGGAATGGGTTATTATCGATGAACTTGAGTTGTGTGTTCGAGGCGAGCACGGGATACTCAAGCTCATCGGAAGGCCAAAACCAATTTCTCCTCTAGGTCTCTGTCGTAGCCTCATTATAGCCTCAAGTCCATCCAAATGTAAGGCTCTTCTTGGTGTACAAGAAGGGGGCTAGATCATTGCTTGGTGACCAAGCAATGGCCGGTCACATCCTTTTCTATAGGGGTCGGCCCTATTGCTTGGTGTCCAAGCATGTAGGGGTCGGCCATAATATTCAAACAAGGAGGGTTGTTTTTGAATTTTTAAAATCTTCTCTTTGTAGAAAACTATAAGTTTTAAAAGAGAGATTTTAATTTTAAAAACTTTCTTTATTTGAATTAGGTCACATGTTTCAATAGAGAGTTTTAAAAGTTTTAAAACTTTCCTTTTTTAACCATCCTTATGGTTTAAGAAAAAAAAAGGAAGATAAGTTTTAAAATTTAAATTTTCTATCATCAAGTTAAAAAAAGGAAATTTTATAAGAGAAGTTTTAAATTTTAAAACATGGTTTTAATTTTTTAGAACTTTCCTTTTTTATAACTCCTACTTTAGGAAAGAGAGCTTGTAAAATTTTATAAGAGTTTTCTTCTTGTAAAATTTTATAAAAAAAATAATTAATATTCCTTTCCTCTTATGGGGGTCGGCCATGTTGGTGCAATATCCATCAGGTCAAGGTTGACCTAGTTGACCAAGCTTGAGTCTTGGTCATGATTTCGATGTTTGACAATACAGGTAGACACATGGACAATGTAGGTGCAGTTGTCTATGTGGGAAGAGTCTGATCAGGGACTGATCAGTGTGGATGAAGAAGAGTCAAGTAGGTCAAAGTTGACTGGATACTTGACGAGGAAAGTCCTAGTGAGTGAAGCTAGGTGAAAGTCCTGGTGAGTGAAGCCAGGCAGTTGGAAAGTCCTGGTGAGTGAAGCCAGGCAGTTGGAAAATCCTAGTGAGTGAAGCTAGGCAGTATGAAAGTCCTGGTGAGTGAAGCCAGGCAGAAGAGAAAGTCCTAGTGAGTGAAGCTAGGCAGTATGAAAGTCCTAGTGAGTGAAGCCGAGCGGTTGGAAAGTCCTAGTGAGTGACAGTGTGGATGAAGAAGAGTCAAGTAGGTGAAAGTTGAGTGGAACTTGACGAGGAAAGTCCTAGTGAGTGAAGCTAGGCAGTATGAAAGTCCTAGTGAGTGAAGCTAGGCAGTATGAAAGTCCTGGTGAGTGAAGCCAGGCAGAAGAGAAAGTCCTAGTGAGTGAAGCTAGGCAGTATGAAAGTCCTGGTGAGTGAAGCCAGGCAAGGGAAATCCAGATGGGTCAAGGTTGACCAGACATTTGGTGAAAAGTCCAAGTAGGTCAAAGGGATTGATCGGATACTTGGCACAAGGAAGAAAAGACCAAGTAGGTCAAAGGGATTGACCGGATACTTGGCAAGAAGAAAAAAGTCCAAGTGGGTTAAAGAGATTGACCGGACACTTGGTGAGAGAGTCCTAGCTGGTCAAGGGTGACCGGATGCTAGGTTTTATGTACCAACAAGTCATGGTTGACCGGATGTTGGTTTGGGAGGCTTGGGACTTGGTTTTGGGTAAAAACCAAGAGCTGAATCAATTAGTGGATTGATCAATGGATCGATCAGTGGATCGATCAGTGGATCGATCCAGGCTTTTCCCAGCGAACAGAAAGCTTCTGGATCGATCAGTGGATCGATCCAGGCCTCCGGATCGATCAGTGGATCGATCCAGGCTTTTCCCAGCGAACAGAAAGCCTCCGGATCGATCAGTGGATCGATTGGGACGCTGCCGCTTCGCGCGGGATCGATCCAGACATTTTTTTCAGAGCACAGAGGTGCTCTGGATTGATCCGTGGATCGATCCAAAGCCTCCCCAATCGATTGGGAGCAATCCAATCGATTGGGATTCGACCGTTGGCGTCGTTTATAGTTGTTGGCGTGCGATTCCTTCAGCAGAACTTCATCGATTCATTCCAGATTCATCATAGCTCCTCCCCAGCACTCTCTAAGCTCCTCACCGCCAGTTCTTGAAGGTTCTTGGAGGTTCATCCAAGTCAAGAGGCGAGTTGCAATGAGAAGAAGAAGAAGCTAGGGTTTTTACTGCATCTCTTGTAAGCTTTTGCTTATTCTTTACTACCCTTTCTTCTACTTGTATTGAGAGTCTTGTAGGGCTTCTCCGCCTTGGTAGTTACCGAAAAGGAGTGTTTATTAGTGGAGGTGTGTGTGTGTGCGTGGATCCTTGGACTAGTCACCTCTTGTGAGATGGATACCAAGTAAAATCCTATTGTTAGCATTGTTGTAGTTTGTTTCTTTGTATTCCGCTGCGCATCACTTTGAAGAAACAAGCAACGAAGCATGCGAAGCTATTCACCCCCCCTCTAGCTACTTTTCGGTCCTAACAAGTGGTATCAGAGCAAGGTTGCTCTTCACCGGAATCACCACCGGAAGGGGCAAACATAACAAGCAAAGCTAGAGGGTGAAGAAGTTGGAGCAAATTCATCAAAGTCAAAGAATTCAAGAAGCTCAACTTCAAGATGCAATTCCAAGATGGATCCACCATACACATCCACAAGCTTCGATTCTTGGAGATCAAGAATTGAAAATTTCTTGATGATGGAGATAGAGCAATGGTTTGCTCTAATGGAAGGTTTTAAGGCTCCAAGGAATTCAAAGGGCAAAGTTCTCAAAAGGAGCAAATGGAGCCAAGAACAAATCCAAAGATGCGAGGCCAATGAAAAAGTGACCAAGCTTTTGGTCAATCTATTGCCGAGCAACATCTTGGAGAAAATTAGAGAAGTTGAAGATGCCAAAGAGCTATGGAGCAAATTGGAAAAGGCTCATGAGATCCCCTCCACTGTACCTAACCAAGAAGAATCCAAAGAGGGTGACTCATTGGAGCAAGATCAAGAGGATGACTCCGAAGTTGAGAGATGCTCAACTTCCGAAGAAGAGGAAATCCAAGAAGCTTCATTCTCAAGGGAGTGTAATCAAAAGAGCAAGGAAGGAGCATATTCCTTGTTTCATGTACAAGAGGATGAAGAAGAAGGTGAAGCCTTCACCTCTAGGATTGAGGGGGAGCAACTCTTGGTGACACCGGATCAAGAAGAAGGAGAATCCTCCACATCTGGGTCAAGAGAAGAAGAGGATGAAGAAGCTTCCACCTCCACAAGTCGAGATAAATCAATTGGAGGGAAATCGATTTCGGATCAAGAGGAAGCCTCTACATTCATATCAAATGGAGGAGCAAGTGCCACCCCTACACAAGAAGGTATAAATAGTTCAATTAATAATAAGAATCATATTATATGTTTTGAATGTAGGGAACATGGGCACTACAAAAGCAAGTGCCCTAAATTGGCCAAGAAGAAGGGTCAAGTGGCACCTAAGGGCAAGGAGAAGCCAAAGGAGACCATCCCCGGAACAAAGAAGAGCAAGGAGCACATTGTGTGCTTCTCTTGCAATCAAAAGGGGCATTACCGGAATCAATGCCCTAAGGGGAAGAAGATGGTCAAGGCTCAAGGAGGAAGCTCAAGTCAAGGGGGAGCCTCTAAGGTAAAAAGGAAGGTAACTTTTATTGAGCCTACCCCTTTACATTGTGGTAAAAAGCATGCTAGTTCTAACTTATATCATTTTAATGCTATTTACCATAAGAATAGAGAGCATGGTAAAATTAAGGAAAATAATGTAGCTTACCATGCTAAAACTACCACACCTAGGATTAGGAAGGTAGATAAAAATCTAGGCAATCACACTAAGGACCTTAGCTACAACCCTAGAAATAAAAATGCTCATAAATTTAATGGAAAACCAAAAACTAAGGACTTAGTGATAGAAAATCAAGTCTTGAGATCAAGGCTTGATAAAATGGAAAATACCCTAAAAAGGATGGAAAATATCCTAAAAGGGCAAAATGAGCATAGCCTAGGTCTAGGAGCACAAAGGTCATCTAATGGTCATAGGGGTTTGGGATACAAACCAAAGGCTAAGAAGGATGTAATCTCTTACCATAGGGTTCCATATAGTTATGGAACCAACCCTAGGTCTAGTGGTCAAGCCAAAAATACAAGGGAAGTTATCCCTAAGAGTATTTTTGCAACAAATGTGACTAAGACTTCTAAGAAGTCTAAGAAAGTCACAAAGAAGGTTACAAGGGAAGCAATCCCTAAAGTTGACCTAGAAAAAGTGACCAAGACTTCTAAGAAGCCAAACAAGGTCACTAGGAAGGTATCTAGGGAAGTTATCCCTAGTGAATACCTAGAGCATCCAAGGAGCACCAATAGGTTTTGGGTTCCTAGGAGCATTTTCTCTATCCCATAGATGGGTTAGAGAGTGTCAACTCTGAGAAGAAGGGTAGTTAACCCAACTTTGAAGAAATTGACACTCAAGGAGCATTTTCAAGGTTTTTGTTAACCTTTGAAAATGAAATGGATTTATTGTTACTCTTGGAAAGAGTAAAATGTGCTATAAAGGAAGAAATTTGAGATGACTTTATATGGCACAAGAAATCAAGTGTTAAGAAATATCAAATTGGGACTTTGGTATTGTCTTAGGAATTTAAGGCAAATCTAAGCCTTAATTTAAAGTGATTACTCTTATGGGAAAATGAAATATGCCAACATTTGAGGAATGTTTTAAATCTTTAATTGGCATAATTAATTCAAGAGATTAAAGAAATGTCAAGTTGGGTTTTGGCATTTTCTTAAGGAAATTGGGCAATCTAGGGTTTATGCTTTAGGATTAGCTAAGGGTTAAGGATACTTAGATAGATAATCTAGGTATATTTTAATTATGCTAAATCTTGCCATGTTTGGTTGCCCATTATATGCCATGACATCATGTTTTACTTGTGCATTCATGACTTATTATGAAAAACTCAAAAATACCATGTCATGACATACATACATCATGTAGTTATAGGAAATTTTCTTCTGAAAATTATTTCTTTTTGATGTATGCCATAACATTATCATGCATTATGTTATTTCCTTAAAATTAAGGACAAATGGTAGTTATCATCAAGTGGTATACCAAATGACATCCTAGGTGGATGGTCAATATCCACAAGATGCCTAGATAAATATGCATGAACCCTAGGTTAGGGCAAAACCAAAATTAACATCTCACAAAGACCTATAAGATGACCTGTATGTGTTTTATGCACAATAGATACAAGTGAGATGTTAGGAAGACGAACAAAACTCAACATGTTGAGTTAGTGCATTTCCTTGAGTTTTAAGTTCATCAAAACACATAGTTATGTGTTTTCCCATCATTGGGAAAGCTAATGTACAAGTCATGTGCATTAAGCCCAAGGAACATGGTGGGATATTGGTGTTGAAAATATTTTTAAAATGCTTTTGGAAAACCTTGGTGAAGGCTATCTTTTGATAGTAATCATCATTGAATAGTTAGACATAAACTTGAAGAAAATACTAAAGTTTTTGCAAGTTTTCAAGTTTGTGTCAATCTTTGAAAATATGAAGTATTTTCTTAGAAAACTATTTTTCCATGATAAAGTATACCCTAAATAATGTCTACACAAATTTTTACGATTTTTGGAATTTTGTAGATTTTTCTAGGGGTTTCTGAAATTCACTGAAAGTGAATTTCAGAAATATCAGGGCTTCAATCGATCACCCGATCGATTGGAGTGCCTCAATCGATCAGTGGATCGATTAAGAAGGCAATTTCCATGAGCAGAAGCTCACTGGATCGATCAGTTGATCGATCCAGGAAGCCTGAATCGATCAGTGAATCGATTCAGCATGGTCCAATCGATTGGAACCCAACTGCAATCGATCCAAGTTGCTGATTTTGGCTGAGAAAGCCTAATTTCAGTACTTTTGAACCATGTTTAGTCTATGGAACCTTTTCAAACCCTCTAAATACATTTGTATACATAAAAAGGGTGTTTTCATGTTGAAAACAAAGATGGATTGGCTAAGTAAGACTAAGAAGAAGTTTAGGCTGAGGTTGTTTCAAATTTTGAATATTTGAATCTCGAAACTTCTAATTTTGGGTTTCCTAAAGGTTTAGGGATTCCAAGTCATTGTTGGTGCAATGACAGAAGTTATCACCATGTCTTTAGGGGGAGTTACTCACTAAGGGCATGAAACCTATTTTTCATGAACCTTGGAAGGTGGTTAACCTTCTTTTAAAAATATGCTCAAGGTTGAGCGTTGGAACTTTAATGGGGAGTGCATATCCTCATTGTTCAAGTGGTTACAAGTTGTGACACGTTCAAAATGCTCAAGGATGGGCATTTGACTACATTGGGGAGAATGTAGATTTTAGGATAAATGAAGGGTATGGGACCTTCTTTATCGTGTTGATCACAACAAGTGAAGTTGTGAACAACGATGAACAACAAGTTAAGTTGTTGATGTGTGCCCATAGATGGGGGCATGTTTGTGATGTGTGTCAATAGGGGGAGAATGTATGGTTAAGTTAGGTCTTCATTACCTAAATGGGGAGTTTGCCCTCTAGAAAAGGAGGAGAATGAAGGAAACCATCATTCATATATTGGCATGGAGGGAGTTGAGGCTATGAGATTAGTCTAATTTCCTAACTCAACATGTGGTATTGTCAAACATCAAAAAGGGAGAGATTGTTGGTGCAATATCCGTCAGGTCAAGGTTGACCTAGTTGACCAAGCTTGAGTCTTGGTCATGGTTTCGATGTTTGACAATACAGGTAAACACATGGACAATGTAGGTGCAGTTGTCTATGTGGGAAGAGTCTGATCAGGGACTGATCAGTGTGGATGAAGAAGAGTCAAGTAGGTCAAAGTTGACTGGATACTTGACGAGGAAAGTCCTAGTGAGTGAAGCTAGGTGAAAGTCCTGGTGAGTGAAGCCAGGCAGTTGGAAAGTCCTAGTGAGTGAAGCTAGGCAGTATGAAAGTCCTAGTGAGTGAAGCTAGGCAGTATGAAAGTCCTAGTGAGTGAAGCTAGGTGAAAGTCCTGGTGAGTGAAGCCAGGCAGAAGAGAAAGTCCTAGTGAGTGAAGCTAGGCAGTATGAAAGTCCTAGTGAGTGAAGCTAGGTGAAAGTCCTGGTGAGTGAAGCCAGGCAGTTGGAAAGTCCTAGTGAGTGAAGCTAGGCAGTATGAAAGTCCTGGTGAGTGAAGCCAGGCAGAAGAGAAAGTCCTAGTGAGTGAAGCTAGGCAATATGAAAGTCCTGGTGAGTGAAGCCAGGCAAGGGAAATCCAGATGGGTCAAGGTTGACCAGACATTTGGTGAAAAGTCCAAGTAGGTCAAAGGGATTGATCGGATACTTGGCACAAGGAAGAAAAGACCAAGTAGGTCAAAGGGATTGACCGGATACTTGGCAAGAAGAAAAAAGTCTAAGTGGGTTAAAGAGATTGATCGGAAACTTGGTGAGAGAGTCCTAGCTGGTCAAGGGTGACCGGATGCTAGGTTTTATGTACCAACAAGTCATGGTTGACCGGATGTTGGTTTGGGAGGCTTGGGACTTGGTTTTGGGTAAAAACCAAGAGCTGAATCAATCAGTGGATTGATCAGTGGATCGATCAGTGGATCGATCAGTGGATCGATCCAGGCTTTTCCTAGCGAACAGAAAGCTTCTGGATCGATCAGTGGATCGATCCAGGCTTTTCCCAGCGAACAGAAAGCCTCCGGATCGATCCAGAGGTCTCAATCGATCAGTGAATCGATTGGGACGCTGCTACTTCGCGCGATAAGCGCTGGATCAATCCGTGGATCGATCCAGACATTTTTTCAGAGCACAGAGGTGCTCTGGATTGATCCGTGGATCGATCCAAAGCCTCCCCAATCGATTGGGAGCAATCCAATCGATTGGGATTCGACCGTTGGCGTCGTTTATAGCTGTTGGCGTGCGATTCCTTCAGCAGAACTTCACCGATTCATTCCAGATTCATCACAGCTCCTCCCCAGCACTCTCTTAGCTCCTCACCGCCAGTTCTTGAAGGTTCTTGGAGGTTCATCCAAGTCAAGAGGCGAGTTGCAACGAGAAGAAGAAGAAGCTAGGGTTTTTACTGCATCTCTTGTAAGCTTTTGCTTATTCTTTACTACCCTTTCTTCTACTTGTATTGAGAGTCTTGTAGGGCTTCTCCGCCTTCGGTAGTTACCGAAAAGGAGTGTTTATTAGTGGAGGTGTGTGTGTGTGTGCGTGGATCCTTGGACTAGTCACCTCTTGTGAGGTGGATACCAAGTAAAATCCTATTGTTAGCATTGTTGTAGTTTGTTTCTTTGTATTCCGCTGCGCATCACTTTGAAGAAACAAGCAACAAAGCACAACGAGCACACGCGAAGCTATTCCCCCCCCCCCCCCCCTCTAGCTACTTTTCGGTCCTAACAGGCCACCCTTGCTTGGTGCCCATGCAAGGTGGCCGGCCATGTTTAAAAAATCTAATTTATTTTTGGTGATTGATTCAATCAAGAGGAAAGAAAAGGAAAATTAAAAGGGAAAAGGAAAAGTTAGAGGAAGATTTTAATTTTTGTAAAAATTCTTCCCTTATTTGTCGTGGGCAAGTATTATAAAAGAAGGGGTGAGGAGGCTTCATGAGACATAACAATTCTTATTCTCTTGCTTGGAGAACCTCAAGTGGTCGGCCCTCTCTCTCCCTTCTCTTTTCCCTTTTGCTCTCTCTTCTCCTTGGTGGTGGTGGTGGCCGGATTTTAGAAGAAGAGGAAGAAGCTTTTGGGTGGTGTTCATCTTAGAGGATCGTCGCTCACACGATGTCCAAGGCGATGCGAGGAATACGGCAAAAGATCTTGAGGTCATTAGCTTACAAAGAGAAGGTATAACTAGTAGTTTTCTTCCGCATCATAGTATTTATTTTCTTTGTAAGAATTCTAAATACAAGAGGCAATTAGATCTAGTTTATCAAATTTATTTTTCGAGTTTGTGTTTTCTTCTTTTTTGAATTTGTGATTCGATTGTTCTTTTTGGTTAACCTAGAGTTATTTAAGGAAATTAAATATTACCTTTCCTTAAAAGGCTTTGTCTAGGCGGTGGTGGTTGCTCCCATATCCAAGAAGGTCATATGCCTCGCCATGCAGTCCTGGAAGCCAATTTTAGAAATTAATATTTAATTGAATTAATAACATAGGTGGATTTGAATCAATAGTGTTAAGTTCCGCTTGTGATTCAAATCTAAATCATTAAGAACAGATAAGTTAAATTTAGAATCAATGATGTTAAGTTCCGTCTGCGATTCCTAATTTAACTTCTAAAGAACACAATAGGTTATTTAAGGAAAGGTTCGACACTTGTACAAAAAAATTTTATACAGTGGAACTGGTACGTTTTCCTAGGACTAACCAACAATTGGTATCAGAGCTAGGGTTTGTGTAACGCCCGCCCCTCTACTACTACTAAAGAAGGGACGGGGTTACTTACTTAAAACATACATACATGTATATGCATATGAAATCATGGCAGCGGAAGTGGGCTGTCTAAAATTTAATTTGATCATATGCATATGGACTAAACATGACATGTGAACCATATAATCATATAACATAGAAACATGCTTAACATGCTAATCTCTTCAATCATAACATGTGAATGTACTAGCATTCATGCATATAACTTGATTTATCATCAACTACTTAAAACACGATTCATGATATCATAAGCATACCAACATGAAACAAAAGAATATAAGTGCATAAGCTAACCATGCTGGTTCAAGTAGTTATCAAAGCATCTAGCTAAACATAGTCCACATGAAAGGTCAAGACATATATATATAAGTTCTGAAACACAAAGGGATATATTCCACCATGTCACTTCCACACACATTCTTGCCCTTCCTGCTGCTCCTCTTAGTTTAGCCACTCTTTTCCTTTTTCTGCAATACAAGGAAACGTTAAAACTATAAGCACATAGGCTTAGTAAGTTCCTTTTCTACTCACAAAAATCATAAATCATACATAACATAAAGTATTAACATGTTCACTTGGCAAGTCATAACCTAGCATGTGAGAGCATAAACATAGAGTCATATCATAGCATGTGAGAGCATAAACATAAATCATAACATAGCATGTGAGAACATAAACATAAAGTCGTAACATAGCATGCGAGAGCATAAACATAAAATCATAACATAGCTTGTGAGAACATAAACATGAAGTAGTAACATGATCATATAAATATCATAGACATATTTTCAAGAGCATCTTAAATAAGCATAAAGGAAACCATATAACATGAACTTGTAGATGCAAGATGTTCTTTTGAAAACATGTATTATGAAATGAATATATGCAAGATGTCCTTTTGAAAACATATATCATATACATACTTAAACATAATCTCAACATGAGGGCCCGGCTTGTACCACATACATACATAAATGCGCGCATCCTAAATAGATCCAAGGTAGATAATCTTGAACCTACTAGAAACTACGCCTGTTTCATACACCATCGACCTAGGGGCAACTTAGGAGCTCATCCCTTTTACTAGGCCCGTTTCATAGACCATCGACCTAGGGGCGCTTATGGAGCCCACCCTTGGTACAAGCCATACAAAAGTAAAATAGCATATCATGTTTCTTATCATATCATAGCATATCATGTTTCTTGTCATATCATGGCATATCATATTCTTGTCATATCATAAAGAGAGCTCTTAATCCCAACTTAAGGGAAGCATCTCTTTGTCATATCATGAGAGTACTCTTGATCCCAACTTAAGGGAAGCATCTCTTAGGGCTTTCATCTTAAATAAGCCTTGCATAAACATATCATGATTGCATGAGGTGCACATAACATAAAGCATATCATAAGGAATCATAACATGATGGCATAAGTGCACATAACATAAAGCATATCATAAGGAATCATAAGAGTTTGGTGCTAGTTCCTAAGCAATATAAGGCATGAAACTTTAAACTAACAACATATAATGGGCTACACATCATAAGGAAACATAAGTAAACATAGTTAGGTTTATAAATTTCCCTTAATCCTCTTATTCTTTCATGGCCGAAACTTTAAGGGAGCATGATCTAGATTTTTAAGCCACATAAAACATGAAAACTTCACACTAACATCATATAGTGATTTACACATCATAAGAAATCATAAGCAAGCATAGTTAAGTTTCTAAACTTCCTCTAACCCCTTTATCTCTTCTTGGCCGAAACCTTACAAGCATAAATCTAAGTTTCTAAGCAATAGATAGCATGAAAAACTTTAAACTAACAACATATAATAGGTTACACATCATAAGGAATCATAAGCAAGTATAGTTAGGTTTCTAACTTTCCCTTAATCCTTTTATTCTTTCATGGCTGAAAGTTTACAAGCATGAATCTAAATTCCTAAGCAATAAATAGCATGAAAAACTTTTAAACTAACAACATATAATGGGTTACACATCATAAGGGATCATAAGCAAGCAAGTTAGGTTTCTAACTTTCCCTTAATCCTTTTTTCTCTTTCATGGCTGAAACTTCAAGAGAGCATGATCTAGATTTTTAAGCCACATAAAACATGAAAACTTCTAGAAATCATAGATGGCCTCTTAACCTTATTTCCTCATCTTGGCCAAAATCTACAAGGTAAGATCCTAGGTTTAAAAATATATATATAACGTGGAAGCTACTTGTACTGCAGGTGAGGGGAATACTTACATCCTCTCGCTTGATTATCTAAGAAAATGACCTTGCCTTGTGAAATTTTTCTTTAGATAGGACTCTTGGCTTGAATTCGGCACAAAGGAAGGAGGGAGCTTAGGGTTCGGTGGAGAGAGGGAGGAGGAGGAAGAAGAGGGAAGAAGAGAAAATGAATTTTTCCATTCCCTTTCTCCTTTTATTCCAAATGAAAGGAAGAAGGAAAAATGAACTTTTCCCTCCCTTTTCTTTTACTCATCCTAAATGAAGGGAGAAATCAAAACCCTCTTTTCATTGAAAGAAGAAGAAGAAAACTTGAACTTCTCCTTCTTAGTGAAGAGAGTCTTCACTTTCCTTACCTTTAACTATCTTGTCCTTTTCCTTCCTAACCGCACACCCCTGCTGGGGCTACTGGTTATGATATTCATGCATCTAACAAGAGATCCAAGGTTCAAACCTTGGTCATGCCTCTTTTTGATTTTATTTTTCTTTATTATTTTTTAAAAAAAATCCACATAAGGCCCATTTTAATCATGCATAAATCTATATGAATTATTAGAGATCCTATGGGTGTTACAGTTTGCCTCTGTGTGTTTAGAATTCAAATAGGTTATGCACATGTCATACATAATTTAGGCAGGATAATAGTAGGATGTGCTAACTCTTTGGTTGCAGGCTCCAACTATTATGGCATTTAGATATTGTGTGTGATTGGACCCTTGGACATGTCAAGGGCATTATTTGTGTGCATGATTGTATGTATCAAATACAGCAGGAGCTGTATTATTTTTAGAATTTTATTTTTTTGTTCGATCTAGAATACATGTACATTCCCTCGTGGAATATAGGATCGATATATGTAAAATTCTATTTTTATCGCGGATCGAATTTTTGCGAGGCGTGGTACTTTTGGAGCACCAGAGGTGCAGCGGAATAAGAAGCAAGATGGATGTGATGAATCGACCCGATGGCGGTGGCTATAGATGGCAGCGGCTAGGGTTGAAGCATACTGAAGACAGTGAAGGAAAAGGTCATAATAGTTGGAAAATTAATTTCCAAATTTATTGCTTTTATTTACTGTGATGTTTATGTGCATGTGATGTATGCTAGCATAGGTTAAAATCCTCATTTTTAAATAACTAAGTGGGAGAGGGATTTTAATAAATCCCATGGTCTCCATTACTGATTTGTAAGTGATGCAACAAGCTTGCGTGTTGGCTCTGAGTGCCTCTCTCCACAACGGATGGGTTTGTTGTGGATCACTAGATCAAACTTCCTTTATGGATGGTTATAGGAAATTATTTAGGAGCGTGTGATCTTCTCCAACTGAAGGGGCACAATCCTATTTAATGGACTTAGTATCAAGTAATCGTATACACTTAGACGCATTCAATAGTATCCTCCCCAACGGAGTCACTGCTATTGTTTTGTGTGACCAAAGTGAAATCAACTATTAATTTTATTTTTCATAAAGTAAGGATGACAAGATAATAAAATTAATGGGTCACACCCTCCTCTTACAAATGTTAAATTTTTATACGTCCACACTAACATGGCATGCAATATTCACGGTGATTTGAGGTGTTGGTTAATTTAAAATAGTATTGTTTGAGGAATCAATATTATTCTAAATTTAGAGTCTTGACCAAAGTTTATTTTTGTGATTCTTAGGATGATTTTCAACCCACTGGCTATTACACTGAAAGAGAACAAACTTACTGGTCCCAACTATATTGATTGGAAAAGAAACCTGGACATTATTCTTACTGCTGAAAGCTATAAGTTTGTGCTGACTGAGGCTTGCCCTGATGCACCTGACGGTGACTCTACCCCAGAGGAGATTGAGTATCATAAGAAATGGGTAAAAGTCGATGAGATGGCACGGTGTTACATTTTGGCATCAATGTCAAATGTATTGCAACATCAGCATCAAGATTTACGAACAGCTTATGATATAATGAACAATCTCAAAGAACTCTTTCTGCTAGGCAAGAGGCAATGAGAAAGCTAATGACAGCCACCATGTCTGAGGGGACACCCGTAAGGGATCATATCCTCAAAATGATGGCTTATCTGAATGAAATACAAGTCCTTGGAGGAGAAATCGATGGGGAAACCCAGGTCGATATAATTCTCCAAACGCTACCCAGAAATTTTGAGCAGTTTCGCCTGAACTATAACATGAACAAAAGAGAGTATACATTGGCAGAACTTCTGACACACAGTTCTCAGATTCACTATGCTGAAAATGGTTCTACTTCTAAGTCGAAAGGCAAGAAGAAGAAGAAACAGGTCTTTTCAGCAAAGAAAGTGAATAAACCTCAAGGTACGGGACAAAAGGCTGGAATGAAGAAGCCGAAGGGCAAGTGTTTCATCTGCAAGCAGTCAGGACATTGGAAGGCAGACTGTCCTCGTAGGAACCAGAACAATAAAGGTATATCTCATGCTCTAGTAGTTGAAACATGTTTAGCGGTGTTATCTACCAGCACTTGGTGTGAAGATACGGGATCCACTGATCATATCTGCAATTCTTTGCAGGGGTTCCAGGAAACCCGGCGACTATTTGATGGAGAGATAACTGTCTACATGGGCAATGCTACTAAGGTGGCGGCTATTACAGTGGGAGACGTCTACTTATCTTTTGATAGGAATAGAAATTTGATTTTAAGAAATTGTCTTTATGTACCCAGTTTTAGAAAGAATTTAATTTCAGTTTCTAAACTGTATTTGGATGGATATTCAGTTTCCTTTAGTAACAATGTGGTTATAAAGAGAAATAAAGTGATTATCTATTCTGGTGCATTGGTTGGTAATTTATATACTTTAAATCTAATTTCTCCCACAAAGTAAAATATGGAAGTTAATAACACATCTTTTAACTCTAATAAGAGAAAAAAAAACCTTCGGAAATGAACCAAACGTATCTTTGGCATCTAAGGCTTGGTCATATTAACTTAAGTAGGATTCAAAGGCTTGTAGCCGATGGACTCTTGGGTTCATTAGAGTTGGAAAACTTTCCAACATGTGAATCCTGCTTGGAAGGTAAAATGACCAAGAGACCTTTTAAGGCCAAGGGGTATAGAGCCAAAGATGTGTTAGAACTGGTTCATTCTGATTTGTGTGGTCCTATGTCTATCCAGGCAAGAGGTGGTTATGAATACTTCGTCTCTTTTATAGACGATTATTCAAGATACGGATACATTTACCTGATGCGCCACAAGTCTGAATTGTTTGATAAGTTCAAAGAATATAGGGTTAATGTGGAGAAACGTCTTGGTAAAAGTATCAAGACACTACGGTCTGACCGTGGTGGTGAATACCTCTTTGGAGAGTTTAGGAATTACTTATCAGAAGTCGGGATTCAATCTCAATTATCTACATCTGGTACACCCCAGCAGAATGGTGTGGCAGAATGAAGGAATAGGACTCTTATGGAAATGGTTAGATCGATGATGAATTATTCAGAATTACCAAATTCGTTTTGGGGATATGCTCTGGAAACAGCAGTGTACGTTCTGAATATGGTACCTTCTAATACAGTTCCTTCTACTCCCATGGAATTATGAAATGGGTGTAAGCCTAGTCTGAATCATATCCGGATATAGGGTAGTCCAGCACATGTGCTGAAGGGAGATACTGACAAGTTGGAATCACGTACAGAAGTTTATCTGTTTGTGGGATATCCTAAAGGAACGAAAGGTGGCTTATTTTATATTCCTAAAAATCAGAAGATTATTGTTAACACGAATTCTCGATTTTTAGAAGAAGATTATGTAATGAACCATAATTTCATGAGTAAAATAGTTCTAGAAGAAATAAGAGAGGGCATGTCTACTTTAATACCAACAGTACAAGATGAAGTACCACAAGAAACTGCAACACGTGTCTCACATGATACACAGCCAGAGGCAGTGCCTCGTCGTAGTGGGAGGGTTGTAAGGCAACCTGAGAGATTCATGTTTTTGGGAGAGTCTTCGGACTTGATCCCGGGTAAACATGAACCTGATCCCCGAACATATGATGAAGCACTCCAAGATATAGATGTAGTATCTTGGCAAAAGGCAATGAATTCTGAAATAGAATCTATGTATTCTAATAAGGTCTGGGAGCTTGTAGAACCACCTGATGGTGTAAAAGCCATTGGATGCAAGTGGATCTACAAAAGGAAAAGAGGGACAGATGGGAAGGTAGAAACCTTCAAAGCAAGGCTTGTTGCGAAAGGGTATACTCAGAAAGAGGGAATCGACTATGAGAAGACTTTTTCGCCAGTAGTTATGCTTAAGTCTATCCGGATACTCTTATCCATTATCGCTCATATGGATTATGAGATTTGACAAATGGATGTCAAGACAGCTTTCCTTAATGGAAGTCTTGAAGAAAACATCCATATGAAGCAACTAGAAGGATTCATTGAAAAGGGCAAAGAGCATCTAGTGTGCAAGCTTAATTGGTCCATTTATGGACTGAAGCAAGCTTCAAGATCTTGGAACATCTGATTTAATGAAGTAATCCAGTCATATGAATTTATTCAGTGTCCGGATGAGTCTTGTGTATACAAGAAGTGTAACGGAAATGTGGTGGTATTTCTTGTACTATACATAGATGATATTTTGTTAATTGGCAACAATGTCAAGGTATTATCGGACGTAAGGGTATGGTTGTCCAAACAATTTGATATGAAGGACTTAGGAGAATGTGCACACATTCTTGGGATCAAAGTTATAAGGGATCGCAAGAAAAAAATGTTGTGTCTATCCCAAGCTTTATATATAGATACAATCCTTGCTCGTTTTAGCATGAAAAACTCCAAGAAAGGTTTCTTACCTTTTAGGCATGGAGTAGTCTTTCTAAAGAGATGTCTCCTAAGACATCAAAGGAGATAGAGGACATGAAGGCAGTTCCTTATGCTTCGGTTGTAGGAAGCCTTATGTATGCAATGCTATGTACGAGACCTGATATCTGTTTTGACGTTGGCATGGTTAGCAGATATCAGAGTAACTCTGGACAAGAACATTGGACTGTTGTGAAGCATATATTAAAGTACCTGAGAAGGACTAGAGATTATATGCTAGTCTACCAAGCAGATGATTTGCTCCCTGTGGGTTACACGGATTCGGACTTCCAATCGGATAGGGACAATAGTAAGTCTACATCAGGCTATGTGTTTACTCTAGGAGGTGGAGCCATTGCATGGAGGAGTGTTAAGCAGAAATGCGTCTCGAACTCAACCATGGAAGCTGAGTATGTGGCAGCCTCTGAGGCAGCCAAAGAACCTGTGTGGCTTAGGAACTTTCTAATGGACTTAGATGTGATTCCTGGTTTGCCCAAGATCATCACAATTTATTGTGATAATAGCGGTGCAGTTGCAAACTCGAAGGAACCATGAGCCCATAAGGCAAGTAAACATATAGAGCGCAAGTACCACCTGATACGAGACATCGTCAAGTGAGGAGAAGTTGTCGTCGCCAAGATTGCATCAGCAGATAACCTGGCAGATCCTTTAACTAAGGCCCTTCCAGCAAAAGCTTTTGATCGGCATGTGGAGGGGATGGGAATCAGATGTATGGCAGCTTAGTCTTTTAGTATAAGTGAAAGATTGTTTGAGTGTATACTAAAAGCCTAGCTTTTGTAAACATTTATTTTGAAATAAAAGGATCACATTGGTCAATATCTACATTTATTTGTTAAATGTAATTGTTCAATTAATTTATATAGTAGACAACATGGTGTGTGGTGTCACACACAGAAGATCATGTTGACGGTTCTTTATAAATTATAAAAAGTTGCTCACGACTAAGATGGAAAAGAACAAACCATCGAAATAGTCGTAGTGTAATTAAGTATTAGTTTATCTTGATTAATAAATTACACTGGTACACTCTAACTGTATTGAGTATGACCATTTAGGTAAGTTCTTTTTGTACTGACTTAGTAAAAGAACTAGACCTTAGTTATTATGGAAGTGTGTGCTCTTAATCCTAATATAATAATAATCACATATATTTAATATTTATTTCTTTGACTTATCAAAGGGTGAGGTTTAGTTCGATAAATCAATATGCCCGATAAGTTGGGAAATGACATTACTTATAATGTGTATTGTTGATTATAGTTATCTAGGTTAAGAATGTCCCCAAGAGGGGCTCATAAGGATTGTCATGTTAAACCCTGCAGGTGGACTTAGTCTGACATGACAATAAAGTTGAGTGGTACTACTCTTGGAGCTAGAAATTAATTAAATGATTTTTCAGTAACTTACTTAATTAGTGGACATTTGTTATCTTAAACACAGGGAGACTAACACACTCATGATAAGAAGGAGCTCATAATGTAATTTGGGATTGGTGCGGTAGTGCGATAATAACTCTCTAGTGGAATGAGTTATTATCGATGAACTTGAGTTGTGTGTTCGGGGCGAGCACGGGATACTCAAGCTCATCAGAAGACTAAAACTAATTTCTCCTCTAGGTCCCTGTCGTAGCCTCATTATAGCCTCAAGTCCATCCAAATGTAAGGCTCTTCTTGGTGTACAAGAAGGGGGTCGGACCATTGCTTGGTAACCAAGCAATGGCCGGCCACATCCTTTTCTATAGGGGCCGACCCTATTGCTTGGTGTCCAAACATGTAGGGGTCGGCCACAATATTCAAACAAGGAGGGTTGTTTTTGAATTTTTAAAATCTTCTCTTTGTAGAAAACTATAAGTTTTAAAAGAGAGATTTTAATTTTAAAAACTTTCCTTATTTGAATTAGGTCACATGTTTCAATAGAGAGTTTTAAAAGTTTTAACACTTTCCTTTTTTAACCATCCTCATGGTTTAAGAAAAAAAAAGGAAGATAAGTTTTAAAATTTAAATTTTCTATCATCATGTTAAAAAAGGAAATTTTATAAGAGAAGTTTTAAATTTTAAAACATGGTTTTAATTTTTTAGAACTTTCCTTTTTTTTAACTCCTACTTTAGGAAAGAGAGCTTGTAAAATTTTATAAGAGTTTTTCTTCTTGTAAAATTTTATAAAAAATTAATTAATATTCCTTTCCTCTTATGGGGGTCGGCCACCCTTGATTGGTTCCCAAGTAAGGTGGTCGGCCATGTTTAAAAAAATAAAATCATCCAATTTATTTTTGGTGATTGATTCAATCAAGAGGAAAGAAAAGGGAAATTAAAAGGGAAAAGGAAAAACTAGAGGAAAATTTTAATTTTTGTAAAAATTCTTCCCTTATTTGCCTTGGATAAGTATTATAAAAGAAGGGGTGAGGAGGCTTCATAAGACATAAAAATTCTTATTCTCTTCTCTTGCTTGGAGAACCTCAAGTGATCGGCCCTCTCTCTCCCTTCTCTTTTCCCTTTTGCTCTCTTCTCCTTAGTGGTGGTGGTGGCCGGATTTTAGAAGAAGAGGAAGAAGCTTTTGGGTGGTGTTCATCTTGGACGATCGTCGCCCACACGACATCCAAGGCGAGGCGAGAAATACGGCAGAAGATCTTGAGGTCATTAGCTTACAAAGAGAAGGTATAACTAGTAGTTTTCTTCCGCATCATACTAGTTATTTTCTTTGTAAGAATTCTAAATACAAGAGGAAATTAGATCTAGTTTATTGAATTTATTTTTCGAGTTTATGTTTTCTTCTTTTTCAAATTTATGATTTGATTGTTCTTTTTGGTTAACCTAGAGTTATTTAAGGAAATTAAATATTAGCTTTCCTTAAAAGGCTTTGTCTAGGCGGTGGTGGTTGCTCCCATATCCAAGAAGGTCATGTGCCTCGCCATACAGTCCTGGAAGCCAATTTTGGAAATTAATATTTAATGGAATTAATAACATAGGTGGATTTGAATCAATAGTGTTAAGTTCCGCTTGCGATTCAAATCTAAACCATTAAGAACAGATAAGTTAAATTTGGAATCAATGATGTTAAGTTCCGTCTACGATTCCTAATTTAACTTCTAATAACACAATAAGTTATTTAAGGAAAGGTTCGACACTTGTACAAAAAAATTTTGTACAGTGGAACCGATACGTTTTCCTAGGACTAACCAACAAGTGAAATATTGTAGAGAACACTACTCTTAACTATTCCTAGTCGAGCATTAATATACAAGGACAATATTAATGCATTGAGACTAGCATGTAGGTCAACGGATGACTTGATCTCACAAGTCATAGATATAATATATCAGGTTGACACATGGGTATATATTAGAGAATATATACTGAATGACTCGCCATGAGAATGTTTCATGGATCATCGTATGAGTGTTATAAACATTCTCATGTGACTATTAGTATGAATCCTTAGACCTGAAGTAACTACGGTTCCCTACATAAGGAGTTGTATACTTTGGTATCATCAAACGTCACCCGTAACAGGGTGGACTATAAAGTCGATCACTGGGTATGCAATGAATTATGCGGAGGGATGTGAGTGATGTAGATGGGATCTATCCATTCCATATGAAGGAAGAGATATATGTGGGCCCCGTGATTAGTAGAACACAAGAAAGCATGGTTATGCGTAAATAAGTCAATATGAGATATTAAGCCTATTTGATAAGTGTGTCTACTTGGAGATCAAGAAATACAAAGATTGATAAAAGGATGACACGGTCTATGCCTCATTGATCAATCTAGATATCAAGGATAGAGGGGCCAAGTCATACATGATGATAGCCACGGACAGGTTAGGTCGGATCTCGACTTTCTCGTCACTTGGGTAGAAATGATGCCTTGCTAGATGTCACTCATTGTTTATGTATCGTAAATGTTGATTTGGGTACATTACCAATGTTATGAGAGCCTATAGGGTCACACACAAAGAACAAGTTGATATGGAGATGGGTTCATGTGATGAATCAATGGATTAAGTGTAATCCGAATTTGACTCATTGAGTTAGACTCAAAGGGATCCAATTGTTGGATTGAGTTCAATTGCATGGGAATCAATGGGTTAGACTCATTGGGTGAACTTGAGTTCACAAAGGAAGTTGAATGGTTAAAATTGAACCATTGGATTGAATGGTTAATTTTGAGCCATTAGATTAGAAGATGAAAGGGTGATTAGAAGATGAAAGGGTGGAGACTCTTGGTATACCATGAGATGGTTATAAATATCATTTGGATGATATTTTTTATAAGTTTTCTTTGCTTGAGAAGGTGAAAAGTCCCCTTGATCTTCTTCTTCCTCCTTCCCTTTTCTTGGCCGAGACACACATATAGGTTGCTAGCACAAGTTTGGACAAGTTTGTAATCGTCTTCATAGACGATATCCTTATATACTCCAGAACTCAGGAAGAACATGCTGAACATCTGAGGATAGTATTACAGATTCTTCAACAGAGCCAGTTGTATGCAAAGTTCTCCAAGTGCGAGTTCTGGCTCTATCAAGTGTCCTTCCTAGATCACATTATTTCCAAGGATGGGGTTATGGTGGACCCGACAAAAATAGAAACTGTGAGTAACTGGAATAGACCCAAGAATGCCAGTGAAATAAGGAGTTTCCTTGGGTTAGCAGGTTACTACAGAAAATTTGTAGGGAACTTCTCAAGGATCGCCTCTCCATTGACAGTACTTACCAGAAAGAACAGAAAATTTGAGTAGACAGAGAATTGTGAGAAGAGTTTCACTGAACTGAAAAGGAGACTGACCAGTGCTCCAATCCTGACTCTTCCAGAGAATAGCGAAAGCTTCGATATTTATAGTGATGCTTCTAAATCGGGACTCGGGGTTGTACTGATGCAGAATAGCAAAGTCATTGCTTATGCCTCGAGACAACTCAAGTATTATGAGAAGAACTATCCTACTCATGACCTTGAGTTAGCAGCAGTAGTCTTTGCTCTCAAAATTTGGAGGCATTACTTATATGGAGCACAGTGTAAGATTTACACAGATCACGAAAGTCTTAGGTATTTCTTCACTCAGAAAGACCTGAACATGAGACAGCGGAGATGGCTTGAACTGGTCAAAGACTATGACTGTGAAATCCTCTACCATCCAGGGAAGGCGTACAAAGTGGCAGATGCACTAAGTGTTGGATCGAGATGCGCTAGAGGGGGGGTGAATAGCGCTCGCGGCTAATTCATTTTTCGAATCGCAAAACTATCGGAGTAATTAAAACGCGCAGCGGAATAAAGAACGAACACACACAGAGAGACACGAGAGATTTTACTTCGTTCGGAGCCTAAGGCGACTCCTACTTGAAGGCCCGCGATCCTTGATCGCTTTCCGTGGGCAACAACTATAAGCTCGTAAAATGTACAATAAGATATTACAATTGAAAGAACTAAAGTTGTGAGATCTCGAAAAATTTAATTAATAGGGTTATTTGGAAAATATCCTTATAGAATTTTTCCGGAATTTTTAGAAATTTTCTAGGAATTTTTCGGAGCTCGTATGACGGATTTTGAGGGGATCAATTTAGGGTTCTGATTAAAGCCTGTTTGGGATACCCGTTTAAGAGAGGAAAAGTTTTAATATAAATACTTTCCTTTTCTTATTTCTTTTCCCTTGAAACGCTGATCCCGAACCCGAGCTTCCCCGATCTCCCCTCTTCCTCTCTCTGTTCTCTCTCGCGGACGGGCGACGGCGACGGGAGCGACCGGCGATCCTTCTCCGCCGGCATCGACGCCTATTGATCTCAGATCTGGCCAACACTCTTCCTCTCTGGGTCGCAGACACGGCGTCGCGTCTCCTCTAGCTGATAGCCGACGCCATTAGATCGAGCCAGATCGACTCGATCGCCGGCGTGGAAGGGGCAGTTAGGGCTTCGGTGGTAAGTAACCGAACCTTCTTCTTCTATTCCTCCAACTCGTGCCCTAGCACCGATGTCCGTTTCTTTATTTCCCTTTGATGCCGATCCTTCCCTGTTCTTGAGTTTCATGTTCTTCGCGGCTGGATTAGGGTACGGAGTTGGAGGCATTGGGGATCAGTGAGGTAAGATTTAGTTGTTAGATAAGCTGTTGTTGATTCTTGGATTTCAATATTGATTTGATCCATGAATTCCTGCTTGATTCCTGTTGTAATTGTTGTAATGCGATTGATGATCTCCTTGTTTGATCTTGGGTCTCCTCTGCCTTGCTGTTGATTAGGGTTACGGGATTGGAGAAGAAGAAGAGTGAGGTTTTGCTCTGTGGGAATTCGATTGAAGAGGCGTTTATTGAGCTGTGGTTTGTGCTGATCGGTAGTGTTTCCGTGCCAGCAGCAATCTCATCTAACAGATTGCTTGGTTTCAGCAATCCACAGTAGCTTGATCGAGGTAAGGTGTGTAGTTTTGTTTTTGTTTTAGATGATTGATCTTAGTGTGGATGAATTAGGGTTTATGTATTGGTTGAGTAGTTGGATGTAGATTTTGATTTTAGATGTAGACCATAGTTGGATTTGATTATTTGGGTTTGGATTCTAGTAGTGGTTATTTGTGATTAGATCTAATTGCTTAGATTAATCTAATGGAATGATTAGGGTTAAGACAAGTAACCCTAATCGACTATTGGATTTAATTTAGGTATTAGATAACTAATCTAATTGGTGATTAAGGATTAAGTAATTTATCCTAATTAACCATTAGATTAATTAGGTAGATTTAGGTTGTGTTGATTAGGGTTTTGCCCTAAATTAGTTTTAGGGATTTTATTTAGCTATTCATTTGGATTTAGCTAAATAAAATATATATATTGGTTGACACAGGACTCTGATTCGAGGCAGGCGTTCGACCTTGGATTGCTTGATTGTACCTTCTATTTTAGGCGGGTACCCTTTGACTTATCTTTTGATACTGTCTTATGATATGTATAGTTTATATATAATTACTAGTGGTAGATGGTAGATTTATCTCTTACCTGGTCTTAGCTTAGTTGATACCTATCACATGCTTCTACTGTTAGATGCTTTACATTAGTCTGGTCTACTTTTATCTTTTGCCATGTGTATATATGTTTATGGAGATGGATAGGTACATTTAGTGTTACTTTCCACTGGACTAGTTGCTGTAGGTACTTGTTATATGTTGTTGGATTTAGGTTGCTTATATCATTGTTATACATATGCGTTTGTTTTATTGGCACCTACGCATATGGAGGAGGATGTGTTCAGGTATGACATACTGTAGCCGCACGCACCATATCGCATGATTGCATGCTGGGCGATTGACGACTCCATTGTTGTTGAGCTCGTCGGCCGGCTACATGGGCCTGCACACAGCGTGACCACTACATGGGTAGTGGCACAGCACTCAAGGTGTGTATGGCAGGTTGCTTGGTGGTGCACCGCCGGGGTGCTCATGGGTAGCACGATACAGCGGGGTTGCAGCCGGGATCCCTCCCCGTCATCGCGTACCGGGAGTTGAGAGCATTGCGCTCCCTCACTATGTTTGAGGTAGGAGGATAGGTGTACTCCGACAGCATCCCGTCCACTCGGTCACTCTTCAGGGGCAGTGATGGCAGAGTGCACGGTGTCACAGCCCTACCCACTCGGTCTCACCATTGTGTGTGAGATGGCTGACTGGTTGACAGGGGTGACCATGTCATATTGCATCATATGCACGGATTGCATTTGTTATGATTGATGCATTTTGGTGATTGCATATGATTGACATGCATACAGGATACATGCTTTTGCTCTGACTATTTTTATCTCTGTATGTTGACAGTCAGTTGCCCAAGCCTCGCAGGTGAGTACAGTTTATTTCAGTTATGGATTTTCTTATTATTCTTGCTATAGACTGTACTTTATTCCGATTGCTGGTTATTACAGTTTATCTCAGCTATGCATATCTGTTATACTGTTAGGAGACTGTACCGTAGGTTGTACTGTTAGAAGACTGTACTGTAGGTCCTATGGTTTAGGAGACTGTACCTTATGATATTACTGGTAGTTATATGTTGTTGTACATATCTATTGGATTACCTGTTGAGTTCTTTGAACTCACCCTGTTGTTACTATTTTTCAGGTTGAGGCCGTCAGGAGAGATTCCAGTCGCTAGCCCCTTTATCGCGAGGATTTGCCTGTTGTCGGGATCTGTTTTGTTTTTGCATCTTATATACTTGTGATGTGGGTTTTGTATTGTGGACTTTATGACGCACATTGGGTTTACTACTTTTGTTTTCCGCTGCGAATATTTCATTACTTCGTGGATTTTCGTTTCTTCGTTGTAGTGGAGTAGGATGTGTAGAAATATTGAATATAACTGCGTGGATTGTTTTACTATTTGTCTGTATTGTTCCGGCCGAGTGTGGCCGAGGTATTGATATATGTATACTGAGCTTCATATTGTCACCCGTACAGGGGAGATGCTGCCGAAATTTCTTCGGACAGGGACTACCTGGGGCGTGACAAAAGCAAATTATACCGACAATAATAAAGTAGCAGAATCTGAAGCTCCGGGTTGTCGGGGACTTGTAACAGCACTTCTGGGCGTTTCTAGAGCAGCTTGTAGCATAAGGATTGCTTGGAGTTCGTTGGTTTGAGCTGCTGGTCGAACCCCCTTTATAAACAGTGTTCAAGGCGCCTTAAATGAGAGTTTTATCCCGATCTGCTCGCTATAATAACCCTTTGACTGCCGCGACCTGAAGGCGCCTTTGTAACGACCCAATTTTCCCTATTTCGAGTTCTAAAAGTCCTTATAAAAATCTAGAAATGCTTTAGAAAAATTCTAGAGATTTTTAAAAATTTTTAGAGTATTTTTACGTAATTTTTGGAGTTCGTTTAGTATTTTTACTGAACGAAAAAAATTTCGACAAAAAATGTCCAAGCCGAGATTTGAACCGTGAACCTCGGGTGAAGCAGAGGTTCGCTTAACCAACAGACCAGCCGCGAGTTTGTTAATAAAACCCGAATCAAGTTGTATTTAAGCAAGAGTAGTTAATAGAAATATTGGAGTTATAAAGGGAGAACTTGGGGCTTGATTAGCCGTGACCTAATCTCACGATTTCTCTTCCCTTTCTCTCCCGACGCGGGCGGCGCTGTTCTCCTCTCGGGCGGAAACGAAGCCAACCTAGGGCACGTCTCCGGCGGCCGACCAAGGCTCGATTCCAAGAGATTTCTTCGTCCTCTCGATCCTCTCGACAAGGAGAACTCGAAGACGCGAGGAAGAGGCCGAGATCGTGAGTTTCTCCGAAGCCCTAGAAGCTGTCTTGCTCGGTTGTAAGTCCAAGAACCGAAGGTGAGTTGCTACTCACCTGCAGTAGGAGTAGTTCCGGATTCTCGTTCTTCTTGCTTTCGAAGTTTGCTGTGAAGTTTTTGGTTTTGGGCTTGTTGCCGTGTACCTCAAAGAAAGGAAATGGAATTTGTTTGTTTGTTTAGCTTGTGATTGTTGGTTTCGGATTCTTGTTAGTTTCTTGTTGTTTTTCCGAAGCATGCTGTAAGGAGTGTATTCTTGAGGCTAGCTGCCGTGAGTTTTTAAGAAGATGAGGAGAGATTTGGAATAACATGGATAGCTAGTTCTGGAAGGTTTTGGATTTCGATTTTTGTTCCATTAGTTGTGTTGTAGTTTCAATTTCAGAAGTTCGTTTGTTAAATCAGAGCATGAGTTTCTTTGCTTTCGGATTATGCTGTACAGCATTGGAATAGTTAGATGTTTCTGAGTAGCATGGGTTTCTTGTTTCCTTTGCCTTGGGTTATACTGTACAGTATTGAGTTAGCTAGAGGTTTAAGAGTAACAAGCCTGTTTTGATTTCTTTCTTTTGATCTCAGTTTTAGCATCTCAGCTGTAGCATCACGTTGTCACTGTAATATATATGTAATCAGCATTCCGAATTCTCAGTTTAGACCCCAGCATCTCAGTTTTTGCATCTCAGTTGTAGTATCTCAGTTTTTGATATGCCTCATGAATTTCATATTAGCCTTGAGATCTTGTTGTTGGTTGCTTAGTAAGAATAGTTTTTTTTTAGCATTGGCAGATTTCTTTTCCATTGCTAATAGAAGTGCAGTTTTCCTTTTCTAGCTTTACCTTAGTACAAATTCTCAGTATTTCCTGATGAAGCATGATATTCTGTTAATTCCATGCAGCAATGATTCCTTTATTTTCTAGATTCTATTGCATGCCTAGTAGTTGAATTTGTTTTACTATCACAGCATGCTTAAGTTGTTCTAGTTTCCTATTTGCTATTGGAATAACATGAGCAGTCCTATTTTTATAGCATGTAGATTTTATATAAGTTTAGTATGCAGATTTTGATAAGCTTAATATGTAGATTTTTTGTTAAGCTTTGCATGCAGATTTATGTTAAGCTTTGTATACAGATTTTTAGTACGTAGGGTGTGTTCTAGTGCACACCAAGTGCTTGATAAAATGCTTAGCTCAATATAATGCTACAGTAGGCATTTTAATAGCTCAGTAAATGCAGTAGAAGCATTTAAAATAACTTATTTAGTCTTGCTTCAGCTTATATGGGACTACGGTCCAATGGGTGGGCTCCCACAGTCGCCTCTAGGTTCAGATAACCTAGTAAAAGCAAGATAAGTTAATTAGTTTAAGATCCAGTATTTTACTTTTAGCAGTGGCACTGTACTGGACCAGATGTCCATTGGGTTGGGCTCCCACAGTAGTCCCTAGGTTTAGATAACCTAGTAAACCCTACTAGACTCGGAACTTACAATCCCGGGTTTAGTTAGGGATGTGCGCACAACAAGTACAGTTGCCGGGCCCATCAGCAGCATGATTATTATTTTAATCTATTATGTAAATAGTTTTTCAAAACTTCACAAATTAGTTATGTGAATACAAGTTAGACTCAGTTTAGCATTAATTAGTTTAGCTTAGGTAGCAATTCAGTTTCTTATTGATACACATGATAGTTCTATGATTAGCTATACATGTTTAGTATTTCAGTTAGCATGATTCCTTTGCTATTTATGAGCATGATTAGCTATACATGTTTAGTATTTCAGTTAGCATGATTCCTTTGCTATTTATGAGCATGAGTAGTTATACATGTTAGCTTTTCAGTTAGTTGATTTCTTTGTTATTTATGAGCATGAGTAGCTTTACATGTTAGCATTCAGTTTTAGCATGTTTTATTTATATACATGCATATCGAGTTTTTGTGAGTAGGATAGCGCTCACTAAGCTTTTAGCTTATAGATACTATTTTCCTCCTACTGCAGATAAAGGAAAAGCTAAAGTATAAGGAAGAAGGCGACAAGGAGATGCTGTGACGGTGTGTGATGTGTGGACTATGGAGATCCTTGAGACTTAGCTAAAGAACTCACTTAATTTAAGAATTTGTTTAGCTTAATTTCTTATTAAGTTGATAAGAAAATTTTGTAGTAGGAAGTTATGTTTCCGCTTTTCATTACTTGCATGATTTGATTTATTAAACTGCGTGGTTGTGAAAATATATGTTCCAGCCGCCTGTGGCTGAGTATACTCTGTATGTATTTACGGATATGGTCACCGGTACAGGGGAGACTCTGCCGAAATTTTTCGGTAGGGTTTCCATGTGATTTTTTTATCATACCGGTTAAGTAGAGTTAGTAGTCAAGTAACGGTCATCCTTAGAGTGTAGTAGTAGTAAAAAGGGTGGTCGTTACAGCCTTCAACCTCTTCAAGGCGCCTCCAATCAGTCTAAGGCGCCTTCAACCCATCCAAGGCGCCTTAAGCCTGCTCCTTGCGCCAGCTCAGGATTTTGAACCCGAGGCGCTTCCAAGCCCCATGGAGGCGCCTCGGACACTGTTCATCCGAGGCAAATCTTCGTTATTTTGTACCTGCAAGACATGTTAGTCCCAAACAACATCCTGCAACATAAAGTTAGCACAAAATAACAGTATGGATAATAAAGAATGTTTAAGACAGTCTCCGGACTGTCCGGGTCTGACTTCGGATTTCCGACCGAAAACCCTAGGTCGACCCGACGCCTACTGTTCCCTCTACGGGGAACGCGTCCTTACCTACTCCACTCAGGAGATTTTACCTGTTGCCAGTGCGATCCTCCAGATCGACTGGACTTTTGCTCAGCACTCGATGCTTCCGGACTTTCTGCTGGACATCCGCTTCCCGGCTAGTCCAGTCTTTCACCTGGTTCACGACACCAGGACTTTCCACCTAGGGTTACCACCCCCTAGGACTTTTGCCTGAAGCCATCGACCTGCCAAGACTTTCCGCATAAGGTTACCACCCCCTATGACCTAGGGTTACCACCCCCTAGGGTTTTCCCTTTGCCTAACCGCAGCTAGGACTTTTCTCCACCTAGGGTTACCGCCCCCTAGGACCTAGGGTTACCACCCACTAGGGTTTTCACCTGCCTAACCGCAGTTAGGACTTTCCTGAAACACTCATTCAACATGTTAGATAACAACAAGACTTAACTTTGAACCCTTTGCCATTATCAAAACTTGGGTTCGATCGTCGGATGCTTCCCGCACCAACAATCTCCCCCTTTTTTATTATGGCAACCCAAATTCAAAGTTAAGTAAAATAAATGCATAAGTATATTAAAAGGTTTTAAGTGAGCAAGCTTAAGTATATAAATTCAAATGAATGCCTAACTTAAGCTAACACTTAAACTTTTGTAAAGCTCCCCCTTAATATAGGGTTTCCTTTTTGAATAAAGTTTTACTTTTGAATTACCTATTCTCCCCCTTAATAAAACACTTTTTTACTATTTTGAATTTCCTACTCTCCCCCTTTGCCATATATCAAAAAAATAAGCCAGTTGGAAAGCATGTTTAAGTTTTTAGAAAAACTAGTTTTAGTATTTGAAAAAATGCTTGTAAAACACTTAGCTAGTAACTGAAAAATTTGTTAGTTATTTTTCTCCTAAGTTAAAAAGGCTAATTTATGGATGACTTGAAGGATGACTTTAGCCTCTTTGTAAACTTAGTTGGTTTTAGAGGAAAAGAGAAAACAATATGTAACTAAGTTTAGAAAAACTTAGCTAGATTTTAATGAATTTTGGAGGCAAATTATTTTGAAGGCTCTTTTTACTTGGCAAAAAAAATTTTGAAAGCTATGAGTTAAATTTTGCAAGGAATATGCTTTTAATACTTTTAGCTAAGTATAGAATGAATCTAATAGGTAACTCAGCAAAAATTCATAAAGATGGCTAAGTTTGAAAGTTGCTATATGAGTCACTTAGCTAAGCCTTTTGCAAACATTAAACTTTGAAAATATAGCTTAAGTGAAAAAAGGGACTTAGCTTAATTTTGAATAAAATAATACTTATTTTTGAAAAAAGAACTTGTTAATTTTTAGGTTGAAGAGAGAGAGTAGCTAAAATTTAGGTTATTTATTCAGTTGGTCCTTAAGTCCAAGCATAAGTCAAGTTAAATAGAAATCAAATTATCTAATTGGTGTTGATCAGGTATCAGAGCCCTAAAGCCCTAAAGATTAAAGATTTTTAAAATGATTTTGAAAGATTTTTCAAATAATTTTGAAATTAAGTTTTGAAATATTTTTAAACTGATTTTGAAAGATTTTTCAAATAATTTTGAAATGAAGTTTAAAAAGATTTTAAAATAATTTTGAAAGATTTTTCAAGTAATTTTGAAATGAAGTTTAAAATGATTTTAAAAGATTTTTCAAATAATTTTGAAATGAAGTTTAAAAAGAATAATTTTGAAATGAAGTTTAAAATAATTTTAAAATGATTTTGAAAGATTTTTCAAATAATTTTGAAATGAAGTTTAAAAAGATTTTAAAATGATTTTGAAAGATTTTTAAAATGGTTTTTAAAAGATTTTGAAATAATTTTCAAAAGATTTTAAAATAATTTTTAAAATATTTTTGAAATTAAGTTTTAAAAGATTTAAAATGATTTTCAAAACATTTTTGAAATGATTTAAAAGATTTTTGAAATTAAGTTTTAAAGATTTTGAAATAATTTTCAAAAGATTTTTGAAATGATTTTTTAAAAGATTTTTGAAATGATTTTTAAAAGATTTTTGAAATTAAGTTTTAAAGATTTTGAAATAATTTTCAAAAGATTTTTAAAATGAAATAATTTTCAAAAGATTTTTGAAATGATTTTTAAAAGATTTTTGAAATTAAGTTTTAAAGATTTTGAAATAATTTTCAAAAGATTTTTGAAATGATTTTTAAAATATTTTTGAAATTAAGTTTTAAAGATTTTGAAATTATTTTCAAAAGATTTTTGAAATGATTTTTAAAAGATTTTTAAAATTAAGTTTTAAACATTTCGAAATAATTTTCAAAAGATTTTGAAATGATTTTTAAAAGATTTTTGAAATTAAGTTTTAAAAAATTTTGAAATATTTTTCAAAATATTTTTGAAATGATTTTTAAAAGATTTTTGAAATTAAGTTTTAAAAAATTTTGAAATAATTTTCACAAGATTTTGAAATGATTTTTAAAAGATTTTTGAAATAAAAATTTAAAAAATTTTGAAATAATTTTCAAAAGATTTTTGAAATGATTTTTAAAAGATTTTTGAAATTAATAATTTTCAAAAGATTTTTGAAATGATTTTTTAAAAGATTTTTGAAATTAAGTTTTATAAAAATTTTGAAATAATTTTCAAAAGATTTTTGAAATGATTTTTTAAAGATTTTTGAAATTAAGTTTTAAAAAATTTTGAAATAATTTTCAAAAGATTTTTGAAATGATTTTTAAAAGATTTTTTGAAATTAAGTTTGAAAAAGATTTGAAATAATTTTCAAAAGATTTTTCAAATGATTTTTAAAAGATTTTTGAAATTAAGTTTTAAAAATTTTGAAATTAAGTTTTAAAAAGATTTTGAAATTAAGTTTTAAAATAATTTTGAAGTTAAGTTTTAAAATAATTTTGAAGTTAAGTTTTAAAAAGATTTTGAAATTAAGTTTTAAAATAATTTTGAAATTAAGTTTTAAAATTATTTTGAAATTAAGTTTTAAAATATTTTGAAATTAAGTTTTAAAAGATTTTGAAATTAAGTTTGAAAAAGATTTTGAAATTAAGTTTTAAAAAGATTTTGAAATTAAGTTTTAAAAAGATTTTTTGAAATTAAGTTTTAGAAATTTTGAAATAATTTTCAAAAGAGTTTTGAAATGATTTTTAAAAGATTTTTGAAATTAAATTTTGAAATTAAGTTTTGAAATAATTTTGAAATTAAGTTTTAAAAGATTTTGAAATTAAGTTTTAAAAGATTTTGAAATTAAGTTTTAAAAAGATTTTGAAATTAAGTTTTAAAAAAAAATTGAAATTAAGTTTTAAAAAGATTTTTTGAAATTAAGTTTTAAATTGATTTTGAAATTAAATTTTAAAAAGATTTTGAAATTAAGTTTTAAAAAGATTTTGAAATTAAGTTTTAAAAGATTTTGAAATTAAGTTTGAAAAAGATTTTGAAATTAAGTTTTAAAAAGATTTTGAAATTAAGTTTTAAAAAAAAAATTTGAAATTAAGTTTTAAAAATTTTGAAATAATTTTCAAAAGATTTTTGAAATGATTTTTAAAATATTTTTGAAATTAAGTTTTAAAAAATTTTGAAATAATTTTCAAAAGATTTTTGAAATTAGTTTTAAAAGATTTTTGAAATTAAGTTTTAAAAATTTTGAAATAATTTTCAAAAGATTTTTGGAATGATTTTTAAAAGATTTTTGATATTAAGTTTTAAAGATTTTGAAATAATTTTCAAAAGATTTTTGAATTGATTTTTAAAAGATTTTTTAAATTAAGTTTTAAAGATTTTGAAATAATTTTCAAAAGATTTTTGAAATGATTTTTAAATGATTTTTGAATTAAGTTTGAAAAAATTTTGAAATAATTTTCAAAAGATTTTCGAAATGATTTTTAAAAGATTTTTGAAATTAAGTTTTAAAAAATTTTGAAATAATTTTCAAAAGATTTTTGAAATGATTTTTAAAAGATTTTTGAAATTAGGTTTTAAAGATTTTGAAATAATTTTCAAAAGATTTTTGAAATGATTTTTATAAGATTTTTGAAATTAAGTTTTAAAGATTTCGAAATAATTTTCAAAAGATTTTTGAAATGATTTTTAAAAGATTTTTGAAATTAAGTTTTAAAGATTTTGAAATTAAGTTTTAAAAAGATTTTGAAATTAAGTTTTAAAAAGATTTTGAAATTAAGTTTTGAAAAGATTTTGAAATTAAGTTTTAAAATCATTTTGAAATTAAATTTTGAAAAGATTTTGAAATTAAGTTTTAAAATAATTTTGAAATTAAGTTTTAAAATATTTTGAAATTAAGTTTTAAAAAGATTTTGAAATTAAGTTTTAAAAAGATTTTGAAATTAAGTTTTAAAAAGATTTTTTGAAATTAAGTTTTATAATGATTTTGAAATTAAATTTTAAAAAGATTTTGAAATTAAGTTTTAAAATAATTTTGAAGTTAAGTTTTAAAATATTTTTGAAATTAAATTTTAAAAAGATTTTGAAATTAAGTTTTAAAATAATTTTGAAGTTAAGTTTTAAAATAATTTTGAAGTTAAGTTTTAAAAAGATTTTTTGAAATTAAGTTATAAAATGATTTTGAAATTAAATTTTAAAAAGATTTTGAAATTAAGTTTTAAAATAATTTTGAAGTTAAGTTTTAAAATAATTTTGAAGTTAAGTTTTAAAAATATTTTGAAATTAAGTTTTAAAAATAATTTTGAAGTTATGTTTTAAAATAATTTTGAAATTAAGTTTTAAAATAATTTTGAAATTAAGTTTTAAAATATTTTTGAAATTTGTTAATTAAAGATAATTTAATTTTTGATTAACTTGATTTGAGTTTAAGTCAATTTTCATAATTTAATTTCCTAGTCATCTCACCCGAACTAAATTTTTAATCAGGGAATCCTATAATTTTTGTGAGATGAATTGAGGTTCAATTTAAGGGTTTGGTTTAACTTTGTGTTATATTCAGATTTAGCTTTGGGTTCAACAAGTAAGCATTCTTTGGATAAACTTTTAGGCTATGGTGAGTCACAAGGAACTCATTAAAGTAACCATGCCTTCGAGGTTTTCCAAATAGTCCTACCCATTGAGCTTAATACTAAACCTTGGTCTAATTAGTTATGATCCATTTAAGGGTAGCTTCGGTCAGTTCCACTTGGCCAAATGCACCAGGTCGAAGCCATATCTTCCTAGACATGCGATGCCCAAGCTTCCCTAATGTACTATCATCCAAAAACTTCACCAGTACTGTGAGTCAAGTTAAACCTAACCCGTTTTGATCTAACCTTAATTACCCTGCCGGGTAATCTACTCTTGTTTTACCCATTTCGGGTAGATTAGGTTCAGTTACCCTGTCGGGTAGTTCAGTTGGGGGTGCCAGGGAGTCTGGATCCTCCATCTATTTTTATTTAATATAAGTTGAAATTTACTTTTAATTTTGAATTAATTTCGAATTGAATTTCGAATTTAATTTAATTTCAAATTTTTAATTGAATTTTGAATTTTTTAATTGAATTTTTAATTTTGAGTTTTTTAATTTAATTTTGAATTTTTAATTGAATTTTGAATTTTTAATTGAATTTTGAATTTAATTTAATTTCAAATTTTTAATTTTTAATTGAATTTTTATTTTTAAATTTTTAATTGAATTTCGAATTTTTTAATTGAATTTCGAATTTTTTAATTGAATTTTGAATTTTGAATTTAACTTCAAATTTAATTTGAATATTAATTTGAATTATGTTCTTAATATTGTTTTTCTATTAGCTCCCCCTGGATCATAGCCTCGATATGGTCTATCAAGGTAATAGACTTGATCCTTGGGGACCCAATAGTGACCAGTTCCAACTTGATTAACCAAGTTGGATTTTGGCACCCATGCTTGGACAATTTTTCTATTATTTCTATTAACTAGCGATAAATATGATTTGTATTTTATTTTAGTTTTAAATCCAAGTCCAGTTTTGTTGTAAACGGCTCGCTGTTTTCCAAGAATCAGATCCAAATTCTTAGAGCCCAAGGTGAACCGTTCCAACGTGTCCTTGAGTTCTTTAATTGATTTTTCTTCTCGAGTTGTTGGACTTGAGTTGAACTTCCAATTTGAACTGACTCAGTTAAAGAGCTTGAGTCAGTCGCTTCCTTAAGGGATGTTACCTCCTTTTGGAGCGACTTAACCCGGACGTTGGATTTAGCCAACTTTTTTTACTAAGTAAGGTAATAATTCATGCAAGTTATCTAATTGAAATTCTGCGAGTAGTGAACTTACAGTGGGTTTTGGTCCTTCAGAAACGAATGCGGATTCGTGGCTTCGATCAGACTCAGTCTTGGATTCGCTCTCGGTTTCTGACTCATACTCGGACTCAGTTTCCACCACGGTTGCTAGTACTGGTATAGCGAGGAAGCTCGTCGATTCTTCTTCGTCGGACCCGGATTCATTTGAAGACTCGGACCATATCTTTTCCTCTGTCTTACTTGTACCTGCAACCATCGTAATACCTTCCTCGGTCGAAGTAGTATTATTCTGCTCATCTAATTCAAATAGATCATTTATTAAATTATGCTTACTTACTTGAGCGTCGGAAGTGCCCTCGTGTAGTTCCATCAACTTTTGCCACAACTCTTTTGCACTTGCGAAGGGGTCGATGCGGTTCAGTTCTTCATTGGTTAGGTCACATTGTAGCATGCAGGTTGCTTTGGCATCGGCTTCAACTTTTTTCATTGTGCTAGAATCCCAGTTGATGCATGAGATAAGTTCTCCGGTGTCGTCACGTGGAAGTTCGAGTCCGGTCTGGATGATGATCCACATCTCGACTTGCGTCTTGAGGTGGTATTCCATTCGGTTCTTCCAGTATCCAAAGTCCTCGCCAGAAAAGAGCGGCGGTCGGACGGTGCAGAATCCTTCTTGGAATGCCATTTTAAACGACAAAGCCACGAAAAATGCTTGAATGGTGGTTGCACCAGTTCAAAGCGACCCCGCTCTGATACCAATTGTTGGATCGAGATGCGCTAGAGGGGGGGTGAATAGCGCTCGCGGCTAATTCATTTTTCGAATCGCAAAACTATCGGAGTAATTAAAACACGCAGCGGAATAAAGAACGAACACACACAGAGAGACACGAGAGATTTTACTTCGTTCGGAGCCTAAGGCGACTCCTACTCGAAGGCCCGCGATCCTTGATCGCTTTCCGTGGGTAACAACTATAAGCTCGTAAAATGTACAATAAGATATTACAATTGAAAGAACTAAAGCAAATTATACCGACAACAATAAAGTAGCAGAATCTGAAGCTCCGGGTTGTCGGGGACTTGTAACAGCACTTCTGGGTGTTTCTAGAGCAGCTTGTAGCGTAAGGATTGCTTAGAGTTTGTTGGTTTGAGCTGCTGGTCGAACCCCCTTTATAAACAGTGTTCAAGGTGCCTTAAACAAGCTCCAAGGCGCCTTAAACGAGAGTTTTATCCCGATCTGCTCGCTGTGATAACCCTTTGACTGCCGCGACCTGAAGGCGCCTTCAACCTCTTCAAGGCGCCTCCAATCAGTCTAAGGCGCCTTCATCCCATCCAAGGCGCCTTAAGCCTGCTCCTTGCGCCAGCTCAGGATTTTGAACCCGAGGCGCCTCCAAGCCCCATGGAGGTGCCTCGGACACTGTTCATCCGAGGCAAATCTTCGTTATTTTGTACCTGCAAGACATGTTAGTCCCAAACAACATCCTGCAACACAAAGTTAGTACAAAATAACAGTATGGATAATAAAGAATGTTTAAGACAGTCTCCGGACTGTCCGGGTCTGACTTCGGATTTCCGACCGGAAACCCTAGGTCGACCCGACGCCTACTGTTCCCTCTACGGGGAACGCGTCCTCACCTACTCCACTCAGGAGATTTTACCTGTTGCTAGTGCGATCCTCCAGATCGACTGGACTTTTGCTCGAACTCCCGGAGTTTCTGCTGGACATCCGCTTCCGGCTAGTCCAGTCTTTCACCTGGTTCGCGACACTCACTTTACCAGGTTACCACCCCCTAGGACTTTTGCCTGAAGCCATCGACCTGCCAAGACTTTCCGCATAGGGTTACCACCCCCTATGACCTAGGGTTACCACCCCCTAGGGTTTTCCCTTTGCCTAACCGCAGCTAGGACTTTTCTCCACCTAGGGTTACCGCCCCCTAGGACCTAGGGTTACCACCCCCTAGGGTTTTCACCTGCCTAACCGCAATTAGGACTTTCCTGAAACACTCATTCAACATATTAGATAACAACAAGACTTAACTTTGAACCCTTTGCCATTATCAAAACTTGGGTTCGATCGTCGGATGCTTCCCGCACCAACACTAAGTAGGAAATCTTGCGCAGCTTTATTGTACTTATATGCTATGTCCCATCCCTACAGAAAAAAATAGTAAATTTTGGGCTTAAAATTATTACTGGGCAGCTCTCCACTTTGACATTAGTGTCAACCCTGCTTGAAGATATACAAAAAGGGCAGGATGAAGATCCTAATATTCAGAAAATCAAGCAAGGAATACAGGAAGGAGAAAATGGAGAGTTTCGAGTATCAGACCGTGGGATACTATATTATGGTGATCGCCTCTGTGTCCCTAATCCGGAAGAATTGTAACAGACAATTTTAAATGAAGCCCATGGAACACCCTACGCTATGCATCCTGGTTCCACCAAGATGTAAAGGGACACTTCTGGTGGTCTGGAATGAAAAGAGACATTGCAAGATATGTCAGTACTTGTCTGACATGTCAACGGGTTAAAGCAGAACATCAGAGACCGGGCGAAGTTCTGCAGCCTATCCAGATCCCAGAGTGAAAGTGGGAGGATATATCTATGAGCTTCATAGTAGGACTACCCAGAACCACGAATGGTTACGATGCTATCTGGGTAATAATGGATAGATTGACCAAGTCTACTCATTTTCTAGTTATTAGAATATCCTACTCTATTGAACAGCTAGCGCAAATATATGTTAAAGAGGTTATCAGATTACATGGAGTTCTCAAAACCATAATTTCTGATAGAGATGGTCGCTTTACTTCACACTTCTGAGAGTGTGTTCAGAGAGCTCTTGGCACTAAGCTGCAATTTAGCATTACGTTTCATCCTCAAACTGACGGGCAAATAGAACGAGTAAATCAAGTTCTGGAGGATATGCTATAGGCTTGTGCCTTAGATTTCAAAGGGAGCTGATGTCGATACCTATGCTTAGCAGAATTCACATACAATAATAGCTATCAAGCTACTATCAGAATGACACCCTACGAGGCTCTATATGGGAGGAGATGTAGATCTCCTATCTGTTGGTATGAAGGTGGTGAAAAGAAAGAAATAGGACTCCAGACAAATATTATCGAGGACACCACCAAAGCTATTCAGAACATTCGCCAGAGAATAGAAACTGCTCAAAGCCGGCAGAAGAGCTATGCGGATGTGCATCGTAGACCACTGGAATTTGAGGTTGGGGACTCAGTATTCCTCAAAGTAGCTCCTATGAAAGGAGTGATGAGGTTTAGAAAGAAAGGAAAGTTGATTCCGCGTTATGTGGGGTCATACCTAATCACTAGAAGGATTGGCAAGGTAGCTTATGAGCTGGAACTACCTCAAGAAATGTCAGTCGTCCATAATGTATTCCGTGTCTCAATGCTAAAGAAGCATGTTCCCGATATAAACCAAGTGATTGAGTCACAAATGGTACAAGTTCAAGAGGATCTCAGTTATGAAAGTCGACCTATTCATATAATAGATCGAGAAGTTAAGAAGCTGAGGAACAAAGAGATACTATTAGTAAAAGTATTGTGGCAAAGTCAACAGTATGAAGAGACAACATGGAAACATGAGGATGATATGAGACAGAAGTATTCACAATTGTTCTAAGTTCGAGGATGAACTTTTTATAAGGTATGGGGGATTATAACACCCTTAAATTTCCTCTCTTCCAAAAGAGCAAAAAGAAATAGAAGAAGAGAAAAGAAATAAAAATATATACATAAATGACCCGAGCTAGGATTTGAACTCTAGACCATTGATCTAAGATTGGTTTAAGTAACCATTAGGGTGGTGGTAAAGCATCACATTGGAAATAGGAAACTATTCATTATATGTTGATTATGTGTGAAGAGATGCTTCAACTTCCACTTAGTATAAAAGGGGACGGGATCCTCTGGACTGCAAATGCGGTCCAAAGGATGGACCACTAAAGATTATTGGTTCATTTGAATGGACCCTACTCATTTAATAGATAGGGCCCATTCAAATGAACCAATGCATGAAGTGGTCCATCATCTGGACCGCAAAAAATGGTCCAGAGGATCTGCTCTCGTATAAAAGGGGAAGGGAAGAGAAGAAAACCTAACTTTTCATTTCCTCTTCTCCTCTCTAGCTGAAACCTCCTCTTCCCTCTTTTTAGTTTTCAGCCAAGAACCCTAGGGTTCCAAGGTTCTAAGTTCTTCAAGAGGAGAATCTAAGAGGAGAGTTTTCACAAGGATTAGTACGCGCAGGAATAGTGACTTGGAGATTAAGGCATATAAGAGAGGATTGTTTTCCTGCACCCTATAATAGTAAGATATAGCGAAAGGATGTAAGTACTACTCACCTGCAGTATAAGTTGCTTCGATGATGCATGTTGTGATATGTTTTATGCATGTTAAAGAAGATACATGTGTGATATGTTTTATGCATGTTAAAGAAGATACATGTTATGATTGTAAAAGACCCTCTAAAGTTTTAGGATTAAGAGCATGTTTGGAGTATCTTGATTTGCTTCCCATTTAGTTTTGGGGCTAAGAAGCATATTCAAGTGCCCTAAAGTGCTTCCCTATAAGTATGGGGGATTAAGCGCACATAAGGTGCTTGTTTAAATGACAAGTAAGTGCAAGTATAAGAAAGTAATGTTTAAAAGAAAGTATTTTACTTTAAAGTGACATGTACTGGACACAAGGTCCATGGGTGGGTTCCTAGATCGCTCCTAGGCCCTAGATCGCCTAGTAATACCTTAATAGGTTCGGGATTAGCTACCCTGGATCTTATTAAGGATACGCATAAAGTGGTACAATGTCGGGCCCAAACAAGTTTATTATTATTTTCACTAGTTATGTAATATAAAGTTTTCAACATTCATTGTTTGTCTTAGTGGAAACTTCCTAAGTTTGAGAACTTGAGGTATAAAGTGAGGCATTGATGAACTCTATAGAATGACAAGACTTATATTTCCATTACATGTTTACATTGTTAGCATGGTTTTAAGTGGATGTTTTACATGATAAACCTATTTAAAAATACATGCCATGTACATATTCCCGATTTAGGCATTTTAGCGTGAATTACTGTCAAGTGCAAGTTTTGTGTTTTCCCCAAGCAGTTTTGAAAAGCATGTTCCCTTTTTAATACTTGTTTTGTGAGTAGATGGTACTTACTAAGTATTCATTTATAGATTTGCATTTCCTTATACTACAGATAAAGGTAAAGGAAAGCTCGAGTAAGAGGAGGCAACAGGAGCAGTGTTTTGTGTATGTGTGTGACGAAACAATGGAAAAAGATCTTGGAACTTGTTAATGCATGGAATGTGTTAGGTCTTGGTGTTGATGTATTTTCTTATCTTCGCTCTGCAATAAAACAATACTACCAAGAGTTGTTTATGATGAATTTACTAATTTGACAGTAATTAGTGTGGCAAAGAGGGAGGATCTAGGGTCTCCCAAAAAGGGGAGGACCCTTCTTCAAGCAATGGAAGAGAACCCTAACCCAAGGATGAGTACAAAGGGGAGAACAACCCCTTTTGTAAAGCCGGGTGTGACCCCCACATGGTCCGTGACACGGCCATGTAGATTCACACGGCCTTGGACCCCTTCCTCTCAGTTGAGGTGTCACGGCCGTGTGGATTCACACAGCCTCGGACCTCTTCCTCTCGGTCAAGGTGACACGACCGTGTGAACCTAACACGGTTGTTCCCTGCACAACAGGGAATGCCTTACACGGTCGTGTGTCACACATGGTCGTGCCCAATGTTGGCCTCGGCAAGGCTACACGGTCGGTCATCACCACACGGCCATGTCATGCTCCTTCTCGGTAAGACTACACGGTCGGTCATCACCACACGGTTAGGTCATGCTCCTACTTAGGTAAGACTACACGGTCGGTCATCACCATACGACCATGTCATGCTCCTTCTCGGGTAAGGCTACACGGTCGGTCAGAGCCACACAACCCAGATCCTCTAGAAGCTTTGGACTCCCTCCCAGCTCTACTTTGTTCCAAATCACGTCCTTTCAGTCGAAACAAGTTCAGAGTAGATCTCTGAACTAAGCACTGTATAATGTAAATATAAAAATTTAGAAATGAAAGAGTAACGTCTGCCCTGTAAGGTAAGGTCAGAAGGTCGGGTGTTACAGATTTGATAGAAGAAATCAAAGACAAGGCACTAGCTCAGCTAATGGCGTACCACCAAAGAATGAAGCAGAACTATAATAAAAGGGTTATTCTAAGGTCTTTTCAGGTGGGATACTTGGTCTGGAAGCATATCAAGTCGGTCAGAGATGTGAACAAATTAGAGTCATAATAGGGCGAACCATAGAAGGTGGTGTAAAACCTCACCTCGGACTCCTACTATCTCTAGGATACAGATGGAAAGAATTTAGAGCGGCCGTGAAGCGTAAACCATCTGCAACCTTATAGGGCTTGAGAGTACGCATGTAACCAACACATGTATTATGTTAAACTTTTACACTTAATAAGAATGCAAGCGAATTTATCTCAAAAGATATACAAGTCCCAGACTCCTTAGTGTCAGGCCGAATTATAAGCAAGCATGCTCTCGAGCCAAGTCCCAGACTCCTGAGCACCAGGCTTGATTATAAGCGAGCATGCTCTCGCACCAAGTCCCAAACTCCTGACCACTAGGCTAGGTTATAAGTGAGCATACTCTCATGCATATATAAATCCTAGACTCCCGAGCGCCACACCAGATTATAAGCAAGTATGCTCTTACGCTTCTATAAGTCCCAAACTCCCGAGCGTAAGTCTAGGTTATAAGCAAGCATACTCTCATGCCTCTATAAGTCCCAGACTCCCGAGTGTCAGGCTGGGTAATAAGAGAGTATGCTCTCATGCCTCTATAAGTCCCAGACTCCCGAGAGTTAGGCCAAGTTATAAGCGAGCATGCTCTAGCATCTCTATAAGTCCCAGACTCCCAAGCGCCAGGCAGGATTATAAGCAAACATGCTCCCGAGCGCCAACCTATTTTAGGTCATTTTTAGTTGTTACCACCATGCAGTCTCTCTCCCACATAATTTGATTGCAATCAAAAGCACACACTTGTCTTCCGGCACCTTTTTAAAATCCAAAATTTCCTCTATAATGACTAGCCAGTCCAGAACTCATCATGTTGTAGGTTGCCATGAAACTCAAGAATATCATTTCTCATCCCGTCTCCCAACGCCTACAATCATCTTCTACTACTGTTCTGCGTCACCTGTGGGGAACCTCCTCTTCATAAGCGCCCTCCTTTTCACCGTCACCCAACTCCATATCCGAGTTTGCACGGTGGTGGCATTTGAGTAGATTTCTTCTATTTAGGTTTCACAACATCATCGTCATCCTCTGGGTAATTTGTTTTACAACCAATTAAAATTGTTCATCAATCATCTCTCAAACCCGCTACTTCATATCATGTTCAGGAGCATTATCAACGTGTTATTGTCTTCTTGGTGACATGATTTTATAAGATTATTTCGGCTCTGATACCAACTAATGCAGCGAAAATTATTAATTCCGTTGATTCGAACATGAATACTAGAAATAATGTTTTAAATCCTATTAATTTAGCAAAATACCAGTAAATAGACAATCAAACTCATCATTTGCGAAAAGAGAATCAAACTCATCATTTGCGAAAAGAGAACGGTGTGGCCAAAACTTTATTATTGATTACAAACTAACTAAAAATCAATTAAACATATGTTTAAATAGACGGAAGCCCTAAATCTACAAAAGATGAAAATACCCTCAAAATGTAATTCGACAAAAGATAACAAAAGAACTAAAATTCTTTTGAGCCTCCCAAAAGGTTTAAACGACATTTTTTAGGCCTTAAATCATATTGTTACGAATTCCATCCGGTAAATAATTGTAGATCATTGAAAAAGTTTCGATTTGATATATTATATAAGTTATAGTTCAACTCAAATTAAAAAATATGACGTTTATATATTTGCTCTATTGCCCCCTATCATTTATTATCACATCCAGTCTTGTGGCGTGCTATACAATCTTGATCATTAAAAAGAAGCTCTCACGGGCATAACTGAGATGATAAGTAGTTAGAGATTGGAACTTGAGGTGAAAAGATCGAACCTTAGGACCAATGGAGTGTAAATTTCTACATCCCGTATAATTTACTTCCCTCCTTATCCACTTACCTTTTCAATCACAAGATCAATTTGAAGAATTAAAGATTTGTCCTGAAAAAGAATAGAGCGCTGATGTTCTAACATATTTATTATAAACTTATAACATTGATGTTTCTTATATTTTAAATCGGTGTTAATAATTTTTAATTCAACTACATCACTGCATGACTATGGACAGACACATCAATTTCTGTTAATATCTTTATGTTAAAATTGAAAGTAGAAAGGTAATAAATAATTGATTACTGTTATTTTAAAATATAAAATAGCTGATATTTGGATTATATGGTGAGGAAATAGTTAATGAACACTTTTTTTAACAGAATTTATTATAGCTCTAGCATTATCTTTCAATCTTATCTTAAAATCTAAATCACATGAATCAAACATAACTATAAACAAACAGACTGTGTCATTGACGTCCGGCCAAAACTGGGCCTCGCATGAATCTAAATCACATGAATTATATGAGAGGCTTCCTCCGTTTGCTCTTGTCAAAGTCAATGATGTCCGGCCAAAACTGGTCAGATTCCGTTGAGATGCTACCAAAAGGTTGTGTTTTTTTTTTCCTCCCGGAGACGACGAGGCTGCAACTGGGCCTCGTAACAGACCCGGGAAATTACCATAACAAGATACAAGGAAAACTCCCCTTGAGTTTCTCATCTTCGGTCTCCAATGCTCTAAGCTAGTAAGTTGGAGTGTCAGGCATCAAGGTGATCCACTATTCTTTGAAGATGTGCCTTTTTTTTCTTAGAGTAATTCAAGTGTTCGATGATAGTTCTTATAAAAATCTAAGTGGTATGAATTCTAAGGAATCAAAATAAGAATTCGAATAGAAAAATTAAGAACATATGAGCATGGATCTCGTTTCATCGAAAACATGACATAAGAAAGTAAATAATGTAATTACAAAGAACCTGAATGCAGCGGAATTGTCATTGTTCTTTGTGTAGAGCACGTTGATCCAGTAATCCTGCGGAAGAAGAAGAAGAAGAAGAAGGGTCTTCCGGAGGAGTTAAGGTTGACGGCACCGAATCCTCTTCGTCAATGGGGAACGAAGAGACGTCTCAAAGATGTCCTAATCCTCTAGGAGCCAACCCATTATATAGTGCACATCTATTATCAGTTCATCGATAATAATAGATGTGAGACTATAAGTCCATATATATACTGAACATCTACTATCAACAAATAGATAATAATAGATACGGGACTATAGGTTCTACACATATGAGATCCACATCCAATTACTTGAAACCCACTATATATAAGTTAAATCACTTTAAAGGGTGGGTATCGTATTCACGTGTGCAATTTACAAATAAATCCACCTAATAGGGATAATTATATCCATCAATCTTCCACTTGGGCTATATGTGAGTTGTATGTGAAATACAAGTAAAATTTTAGTTGATATCAAACTTTATTGATACAAAATACCCCTGTAAACAATCTGGTGCATTAACTTCATTGGTATAAGACTAAAGAGGTCATAGCTATTATATATATATGATCGTAACAAGCCCCAACAGTAATCATAATACCAATGTCATTAATGACATAGATCAAGATATGGATGTGTAGAGTGGAAATTACATGAAATATGATCAATTCATGTCAATTTCCAACTGGTCCTAAGATGACCTCAAAAGAGGTCAAATCATATTTACAAAATACTTTATGTTAAACTGTAATAGCAAATCATGATCAACTTTATAATTCCAAAAGGAATCTTTATCATATTTACAAACAGCAAATGCTAAACAGCAGTAGTAAATGATGATATCACAGTCAGAGTGTCAAACAAACATATAAATTTCCATTAATGTTTTGAACTTAAAGTACGTACAATAATCAAAATAAATGTTTGTCTTTATTAATCAACATAGAGCAATAAAAATAAATACAAACTCCTACTCGATGAGTTCTTCTTCCATAAGAAGAACTCTCATTCACAATATGCGCATGAAACACCTTAGGCACCAAGCCTTTAGTAAGTGGATCGGCTAATATAGAATCTGTTCTGATGTACTCTACCATAATCTGACAATTCTGAACTCTTTTTTTAACCGCTAGAAACTTGATGTCGATGTGTTTAGACTTCAACGAACTACGGTTGTTCTTGGCATAAAGTTCTACGATTTTATTATCACAGTAGATCCTCAGTGGCCTGTCAATACCATCAACAATCTGTAATGCTATGATGAAGTTCCGCAGCCAAATCTCATGATTGGATGCTTCGTAGCATGCTACTAACTCTGCCTCCATAGTAGAAGTGGCTACTAGCGTTTGCTTGACGCTCTTCCAAGATATAGCCCCTCCAGCAAGCATAAAGATATATAGCCCGAAGTGGACCTCCTGCTATCCAAGTATCCAGTAAAATCAGAGTCTGAATATCCAATCACCTCCAAGTGATTTGATCTCCGATACATGAGCATATGTCTTTTAGTTCTTTGCAAATACCGCATCACTCTCTTTACCGCTTTCTAGTGTGACAATCTTGGGTTACTAATATATCTTCCTAACATCCCCACTTTAAATACTATATCTGGTCGAGTACAAACTTGTGCATACATGAGACTTCCCACTGCTGACACATATGGGAATTACTCCATCTCCTTTATTTCAAATTCAAGCCATGGACACTGTTGCAAGTTGAACTTGTCACCTCTTGACACAGGTGTGTCACTGGGTGTACAGTTCTGCATATCATATCTTATAAGCACCTTTTCAATATAGATCTATTGTGAAAGTCCAAGAATACCTCTTGAACAATCACGATAGATCTGTATACCTAAAACAAATGATACTTCATCAAGATCTTTCATTTCAAAATTTCCAGATAGAAATGACTTAATTTGAAGTAGTAGATCCTTATTATTGCTCGCCAGCAACATATCGTCCACATACAAAACAAGTATAACAAACTTGGTCCCACTAAACTTGACATATATGCAATGATCAACGGGGTTCTCTTTAAATCCAAATGAGATAACCAATTGATCAAATTTTTGGTACCACTGATGGGATGTCTATTTTAAACCATAAATGAAATTCTTTAATCTACATACTAGGCACTTTGAGTCTTTAGACTCAAAGTTCTCTGGTTGCACCATATATATAGACTCCTCTATGTCTCCATTGAGGAATGCAGTCTTTACGTCCATTTGATTTAGCTCCAAATCATAATGAGCTACAAGTGCTATTACCCTAAGGGAGTCTTTCGTCGACACAGGTGAGAAAGTCTCCTTGTAATCAATGTCTTCTTTCTGAGTGAATCTCTTGGCAACAAGACGAGCCTTATACTTTTCGACATTACCCCTTGAATCCCATTTGATTTTAAATATTCATTTATAGCCAACAGGCTTCTTTCCTTTAGGCAAATCGACAAATTCCCAAACGTCATTGTCCGCCATAGACTTCAACTCTTCTTGCATGGCGTTAATCCACCTTTCAGGGTTAGAGCATGGTTTGACTTCTTAGAAAGATATAGGATCACTCTCCAACCGTATGTCAAAATCATGCTCTTGGAGATAAACATAATCACGAGAATTCGTGGTTATCCGTTCCCTTGTGGATCGTCTTAAAGGTACTTGTGTTTGAGGTAGTTGAGGTACTTGCTCATCAATATGAGGCAATACTTCAATTTCAGTGGCAGGTTCCTCCAATTGCATTGGAAATGTCATGGAAATATCTTGGTTCACTACACTCACTGGATGTGTGATACTCATAATGTGTGGTATGGTAACCATACCGCTACTGATCGCACTAGTAGTAACCACAAGAGAATCACCAATGCTTTCCTTAAAAGATACTTCCCTAATTTTATTACTCCCACTGTCCTCAATGAACTTGGCATTTTCCATTTCGAAGAAGGATCTATTAGAGGGATCATAAAATTTATACCCTCTTGACTTCTCAGAGTATCCTATAAAATTTCAGCTAACCATTCTTGAGTCCAATTTCCTTTCATTAGGCTTGTAAGACCTAGCTTCAGCTGGACAACTCCAGATGTGTAAGTACCTAATGCTAGGCTTCTTACCCATCCACATCTCGAATGGGGTTTTAGTTACTACCTCACTAGGTACTCTATTAAGTAGGTAAACTACAGTCTTGAGTGCTTCACCCCATAAGGACTCTGGTAGAGAAGTGAAAGCTGTCATACTTCTTACTATGTCTTTTAGGGTTCGATTGCGACGCTCAGCTACACCATTCTGATTGGGTGTACCAGGCATGGTATACTGAGGCATAATTCCACACTCAACAAGGTAATTCGCAAAAGGTCCTAGACGTTGTTCACCTGATCCATCATATCGACCGTAATATTCACCTTCACGGTTGGATCGGATAGCTTTAATTTTCTTACCTAGTTGAAGTTCAACTTCAGCTTTGAAAATTTTGAACATGTCCAAAGATTGCGATTTCTTATGAATAAGGTACAGATAGCCAAATCTGGAATAGTTGCCTATGAAGCTAATAAAATATGTGTAACCATTCCAAGATGTCTTAGGGAATGGTCCACAAATATCCGTATGTATTAGCTCCAAAACATCACTACAACAACTAGCCCCCTTACTCCTTTTGTTAGTAGTCTTTCCCTTGATACACTCTATGCAAACATCAAAATCTGACATGTCAAGGGAATCGAGAATTCCATGTGACATTAACCTTTCTAGGCGTTGTTTTGATATATGTCCTAAACACCTATGTCACAACATGGAAGAACTCTCGTTAGTCCATTTATGTTGCGTACCTATACTATGCATTATCACGTTGTCAACTATAGGAGTAAAGGTGTTCAATTTATAAAGTTTATCAACCAAGAAACCATTATCAACCAACACTGAATTAAAAAAATATATATTAAAATTTTCATTTATAAATGACCAAGAATAACTGGATTTGTCTAAACAAGAAATTGAAATTAAATTCCGTCAAAAAGATGATACAATAAATGTATTTTCTAAATCCAGAAAAACATTGATTCCTAAATAAAGCCTAAAAACACCAATCGACTCAACTTTAGCCTTCTTTTCATTTCCTGTATAAATGTATCTTTCACTATCAAGCGAAAGTCGACTCCTGAGACAACCCTACATAGAAACACTTATGTGAGTAGTAGAATCGATATCTATCCACCAAGTGTCAGTGGGTACAATAGCTAGATTGACTTCCAAACTAACAAAGTTGAGAAGTTTACCTTTCTTTACACGCTAGTTGGCGTACTTGAGGCAGTCTTTCTTCATATAACCTTTCTTCTTGCAAATGAAACAAGTGGATTCCTTATCCTGCTTCTTGTGCTCCTTATGGCCATTGCTTCCAAAATCTGCAGTTTATTTTCCTTTTCCTTTGTTGATCCTCTTTCTCTTCTTGCTTGAACCTTGAGATCTAGATGCTAGGTGAGCACTTTCAGGTATCTCAAGCCTTAGTCTCTCCCTTATATTTCCTTTTCTAGTATATCGCATGGTTACCAACTTCATAAGAAGTATGGTAGTCTCAACCTTTTCATTTGAGGTGAATCGGTCTATCAATTGGTTCAAAAACTCCTAGCATCTCTTCCCTCAGTTATTAAGCCCTTTATTGGTGTCGGTATGGAAAGCTTCATGATACTCAGACACATGTGATTTGATTTCTCCCACAACTGAAATTCAGCCCTCTGCTTTATAGTGCTAGCACTGGTTAGAGGTGCGAGATGATCATTCCTTAATGCATAGTCTAAGTTCATGCAGCCTAAGACTACGGTCGCGTATTCTTTCCATTCAGAAAAATTTGAACCGGTTAGTGTTGGGATGTTATTAATGTTGGCAGTTACAAATTGCACTGAAACTAAAGAGAGAAATTTATTTAAGCTCATGATTTAACTAAAAGCCAAGAACATATTGTTGGTGCAATCGACCTCCAAGGTTTTAATGTCAGACAAATATATTTAAGTATGTTTAAGTATGGAGCTTGATCTAGGGAAGTCCTAGTTGTAGGCTAGGCAAGGGAAGTCCTAGTTGGAAGCTAGGCAAGAGAAATCTTGGTATATCGTGGAAGCCAGGTTGATAGGTTTGGAGGACCTGATCCCTAGGTAGCCGAATACTGAGGCAAGGGAAATCTCAGTATATCGTGGAAGCCAGGTGGATAGGTCTGGAGGACCTGATCCCTGGGTAGCCAAATACTGAATTTTGGTGAGTAAAACCAAGTGGTGAAAAACCTAGGGGGAGATAACCTTAGGTAATGAGAAGTCCTGGAAGAGTGAACTCCAAGAAAGGTTGATCGGATGGTTTTTGATCAACTGCGCGCGGTCTACCGAACCAACGGATCTCGGTAAATCTAGGTTTAGGTTTACCATTGTATTCTGTATTACTATTATTGCTGCTGGCTAATGTAGTATTGCAAGAAAGGCCTTAGTGGATCAGGTGATCAGACACTAAGCAGAGAAAACCCAAACAAGTCTGAAAGACCAATGTTTGGCAGGTAAGTTGAGGTAAGCAACTGGAGGAGTGACAGTGAGGTCGTGTTCCTAAAAGGAACAACCTAAGGTCGCTGATCCAAATGAAGAAACCGGGAAGGTTTCCAAGTTGAGATCAAGATAGTTCTACTGCCTTTTATATTACTCATGCATTATAATATTATTGTGCTAACATCTGTTTTGTAGGATGTTTTGTCTAACACTGTTTTGTAGGTCCGGCTGGATCGGTCGACCGAACCAGTGAATAGGTTGACCGAACAAGGAGAGGTCAAAGCAGTGATTAGATCAGACCAGAATAGACTGAATCAGATCAAGTCTTGATCGGTCGATCGATAAGTAAGATCGATCGACGGAACCTGATGACTTAGCACAAAATCAGCATCGATCAGAAGCAAAAGGAAATAGGGTTGATTGGTCGACCGAACCAATCAACATTAAAGCAGCATTAAATGAGGATCGTGGCAAATCTCGACGAACAGGGAAGGAGCATATTCGGTCGACCGAAAAGAGAGATCGGTCGACCGAACCCTTAATGACCAGTTAATGCAAAAGATCAAACCAGCGTCAGACTCCAGCCAGGAAGGAAGGGAGCTGGTTTAGTTGACCGAACAGAGGGATCGTGTTAGAGTGTATACTAAAAGCCTAGCTTTTGTAAATATTTATTTGTTGAAATAAAAGAATCACATTGGTCAATATCTGCATTTATTTGTTAAATGTAATTTGTTCAATTAATTTATATAGTAGATAACATGGAGTGTGGTGTCACACTCAGAAGATCATGTTGTCGGTTCTCTATAAATTATAAACAGTTGCTCGCGACTAAGATAGAAAGGATCAAACTATCATAATAGTCGTAGTGTAATTAAGTATTAGTTTATCTTAACTAATAAATTACATTGATACACTTTAAGTGTATTGAGTAGGACCATTTAGGTATGTTCTTTTTGTACTAACTTAGTAAAAGAACTAAACTTTAGTTATTATGGAAGTGTGTGCTCATAATCCTAATATAATAACAAGCACATATATTTAATATTTATTTCTTTGACTTATCAAAGGGTGAGGTTTAGCTCGATAAATCAATATGCCCGATAAGTTGGGAAATGATATTACTTATAGTGTGTGTTGTTGATTATAGAAGGAATCTATGTCCTAGTTATCTAGGTTGAGAATGTCCCCAAGAGGAGCTCATAAGGATTGTCATGTTAAACCCTGCAGGTGGACCTAGTCCGACATGACAATGAAGTTGAGTGGTACTACTCTTGGAGCTAGATATTAATTAAGTGAGTTGTCAGTAACTTACTTAATTAGTGGACATTCATAATCTTAAACACAGGGAGATTAACACACTCATGATAAGAAGGAGCCCATAATGTAATTTGGGATTGGTACGGTAGTGCGGTAATAACTCTCTAGTGGAATGAGTTATTATCAATGAACTTGAGTTGTGTATTCGGGGCGAACACAGGATACTCAAGCTCATCGGAAGGCCAAAACCAATTTCTCCTCTAGGTCCCTGTCGTAGCCTCATTATATCCTCAAGTCCATCCAAATGTAAGGCTCTTCTTGGTGTCCAAGAAGTGGGCCAGTCCAATGCTTGGTGACCAAGCAAGGGTCGGCCACATCCTCTTTATAGGGGCTGACCCTATTGCTTGTGACCAAGCATGTAGGGGTCGGCCAAGATTAATTCAAATAGGAGGGGTATTTTGAATTTTTAAAATCTTCTCTTTGTAGAAAACTATAAGTTTTAAAAGAGAGATTTTAATTTTTAAAACTATCCTTATTTGAATTAGGCCACATGTTTTAATAGAGAGTTTTAAAAGTTTTAAAACTTTCCTTTTTTAACCATCCTCATGGTTTAAGAAAAAAAAAGGGAGATAAGTTTTAAAATTAAAATTTTCTATTATCATGTTAAAAAAGGAAATCTTATAAGAGAAGTTTTAAATTTTAAAACATGGTTTTAATTTTTAAAACTTTCCTTTTTTAACTCTAGAAAAGAGAGCTTGTAAAATTTTATAAAAGTTTTCTTCTTGTAAAATTTTATTAAAAAAAATTATTTTTCTTTCCTAAATATGGTGGTCGGCCACCTTGCTTGGTGTCCAAGCAAGGGGTCGGCCAATCCCAATCCTAAACCAAATAGGATTGATCACAACCATTGATTGGTGATTGATTCAATCAAGAGGAAAGAAAAGGAAAAATAAAAAGGAAAAAGGAAAAACTTTTGGATGATTTTATTTTTTGTAAAAGGTTTTTCCTTATTTACCTTGGGCAAGTAATATAAAAGAAGGGGTGAGCGGGCATCATGAGATACAATTCTTATTCTCTTGCTTGGAGACCTCTTGGTGGCCGGCCCTCTTCCTTCTCCCTTTCCCTTTGCTCTCTTCTCCTTGGTGGTGTTGGTGGCCGGATTTAAGAAGAAGAGGAGGAGCTCTTTTGGGTGGTGTTCATCTTGGAGGATCGTCACCCACACGACGTCCAAGGTGAGGCGAGGAATACGGCAGAAGATCTCGAGGTCATTAGCTTACAAAGAGAATGTATAACTAGTAATTTTCTTCCGCATCATACTAGTTATTTTCTTTGTAAGAATTCTAAATACAAGAGGTAATTAGATCTAGTTTTTCGAAATAATTTTTCAAGTTTGTGTTTTCTTCTTTTTCGAATTTGTGATTCGATTGTTCTTTTTTGTTAACCTAGAGTTATTTAAGGAAATAAATATTAGCTTTCCTTTAAAGGCTTTGCCTAGGCGGTGGTGGTTGCTCCCATATCCAAGAAAGCCATGTGCCTCACCATGCAGTCCTGGAAGCCAATTTTGGAAATTAATATTTATGGAATTAATAACTTAGGTAGATTTGAATCAATAGTGTTAAGTACCGCTTGCGATTCAAATCTAAACCATTAAGAACAGATAAGTTAAATTTGGAATCAATGATGTTAAGTTCCATCTGCGATTCCTAATTTAACTTCTAAAGAACACAATAGGTTATTTAAGGAAAGGTTCGACACTTGTACAAAAATTTTTGTATAGTGGAACCGGTACGTATTCCTAGGACTAACCAACAGATCGGTCGACCGAACCTCAAAGATACTTATAAAAAGGGCTCGAGATCTGAGGCTGAATAATACTATTTTCTGATCATCTCAAAGTTCATCTCTGCAAGTGGACCGTGCTATAAGTCTTCTACGACTCCTCAAACTACTCCGTTCGGAAGTACCGACCGAGCTTCAACCTTTACTTACTATCATCGTTATATTTTTATATTGCATTTAAATTCATATAAGATAGTAGGATTGTTACTATCTTATATCTTTGTATCTATACGATCTGCTTCTTTCCGAGGATTTTGGAAAGAAGGGTTATAGTGGCTTGTCCATCGGTGCGGTCAAGAATCACGGACCTTCGAGTAGGGGTCGACCTAGACTTCGAACGAAGTAAACGAACTAGTCTTTCATTTTACTTTACGCTGCACGATTTTGGTTTCTAAAAGAAAAAGAAAAGTTTTAGAAAGCACGATATTCACCCCTCCCCTCTATCGCACTCATCCGATCCAACAATTAGTATTAGAGCCTCGTAAGCTCTGAAATTACTTAACCATTTTTCAAAGCACTTTTAAAACTTTTCTTTCATTTATTTTTGAATTTTCTTTCATTCTCTTATTCTCTTTTCCCACACTACTAATCCCAAGACGAAAGTCTTGGAAATATTTTTCTTTTAATTTTTTAATTGCAAGAATGTCGATGTCATATCAAAAAGGGCGAAGTATCTACGATCCTCCACCATACGATCAAGTCTACTTCAATTCCTGGAGGCAAATGATGGAATGCTTCGTTGGAAGCAACAATTTCAACAATTGGATTGTGCTAAGACAACCTTCTCGAAACTCAGAGTCAAACACAAAGGTAATAAATATGTTGATAAATATTTTGCCTAATGAAGTCCTGTGTCAATTAGAAGGTTACAAGAATGCATTCGAGATGTGAACCAAATTAATCAAGCTTCACGAGACTCCGTCGAGGCTAGAAGATCAAGGCAAAAGTGAGTTCAAATCCAAGTCTGAATCTGGAGAGCTATCCTTAGAGCCAGATCTAGAAGAACAAGACCAAATCAACTTCATCGCACTAGTGGTTGAGGAAGAGGTTGATGGATCCAAACTCGAGTCAGAACATGTGTCCAAACTCGAACCTAAGTCCGACCAAATTCTCGAGCATGAATCTGAAATGGCAATGGTCAAGGGGGAGAATCCTAATGAGGATTCAGAAGGTAAAATTGTCAATTCTAAATTTAAGGTTCATATAACATGTTTTAAGTGCAGTGAAAAATGACACTATAAAAGTAAATGTCCGATGAATCAATCTGCACAACCGGAGGCAAAGGAGGAACCGATGCCTAAAGTCCGGAAAACGAAAGACCACATCGAATGTTTCAAGTGCAAAAAGATGGGGCACTACAAATTTCAATGCCCAGAAACAAGATCCAAGGATCCAAGGGGAGCAATTAAGGTAAAACAATTTATGTTACATGAAAAATTGTATGCTTTAGATCCTTCTTATTTGAATTGTATTATGAAATTAAAAATGCATGAAAATCCTACATTAACATTACTTAACAAAAATAATATAATTAATAAAAACTTAATTAATTCAAATAAAATTAAAATTGATCAAATCAACCCAAACCTTAATCAAGACCCAGATTAGTTAATCAAAATTTATTTATTCAAGATAATTTAAATTTAAATCAAAATAATAATTATCTAAAATTAATTAACAATAAACAAAATTCAACTAAAAATAATAAACTAAACCATAAATTAAATACAAAATCAAATTTTAGAAAACTAGAAAAACTAAATAATGTTTTAAAAAATAAAATTGATAAATTAGAAAACATTATTAATAATTTTATTAACTCACAAAATCTAGATTTAAGTTATAAATCAAAATCAAATCTAAAACAAAACTTTCCAAAACCTAATTATAATCATGTACCCTTTAATTATTAAACTAATTAATAATAATAATAACAATAATAATAAATAAAATAATAATATTTAAACAACAACAATAATACTAAAAATATTAAAACAACAACAATAAAATAATAATAAAACAAAAACAACAACATTAACAACAACAACTATTGGTATCATCCATTCCTTGTTTGAATTATTTTGAATTATTTGACTTGTCATGATCATGCATACTTATCTGTTATATAAAATGTCATGCATCGTCTCTTAATTTAGAACGGTTAGTTAAAAAGGTTTACCAAACCCTAATAACATAGCATCAGAATGGATTGGGATGATAGTACGTCAAGGAAGCTTTGTCGAAGGTATGTCTAGGTTGAATCTTGTATATTCTACCTGGTGCACTAGACTTAGCGGATCTGACCGAAGCTACCCTAATCAAACATGGACTAGTTAGACCAAAATTTAGTATTAAGTTTTTTGGACAGGACTATTTTGGAAAGTATTCAGCAAGTGGTCCACCGTTGATACACAAGAAGGTCAAATGTCTCGCCACTGAACTGAAAACTTATCCCTAGAAAGTCTGCTTGATTAACTCAAAGATAAGTTTGAATCTAACATGCGTTCAATAACCTTTTTCAAAATACTTATTCAATTAAATTAAATTTAATTAAAAAATATTTTAAATTTAATCAAAATTATTTAAAAAACATTAAATCAAATTTAATTCAAATATTAAACCTAATTATAATAACCTAATAAAATTTAAATGTAAAATTAAAAACACTTCAAATTAGTTAAAATCCAAAATTAATTACAACTTTAAATTAATTAAAATTTAATTCAAACTTCATTAAAACTCAAATTAATTTAAATTTAAATTAAACTAAACTTAATTTAAACTAAACTTACACTTAAATTAACTCAAGTGTAATTTAAAAGCAAACTAAATCAACTTTAAATTAAAACTAAATTAATTATTAATTGATTAACTCTAATCATTAACTAATAGACTTTAATGACTAAAATACTTTAACCTTAATCAATATTAAAATTAATAAGTTTAACTTAATTATATTAACTTTACAATTTAACTTAATACACTTAACTAAATCTTAATAAATTTCAACTTTAAATCTTAACTTTAATCAAACAAATTAACTACTTTAACCTTAAACAAAATTAATTAAAACTAATTCTAAAATCTTTACCTAATTAATTTCTAAGAAACTAATTAAATTCATAATCAATTAATCCATAACTATTAATTATGAAACTTATAATCAACCTTAATTGAAATAAGCAATAATTAATCTAACAATTATAAATCAAATTTTTAATTAATTATAAATAAATAATCATACTAAATTAAAACTAATTTTTAAATTAAAATCAATCATTAATCTAACAATCAACCTATAACCATAACTATTAAAAACAATTCTTAACCTAATCAACTTAATTAATCCTTAATTAGCTAATTAACTTTAACAAATAACTTTAAAATTTCTAAACTAAACATTAACTTATAAATTCAAATAATGTTACCATTAATTCATCTTAATAATTCATTTTAACCCAAAAATTAAATTAACATAATCAAAGTTCAACTAAAATTCAATTTAAATTTCAACAAACTCAAAATCAATAAAGTCATCTCACACAATTGTAGGATTACCATACTTGAAAATTTAGAATGGGTGAGATGCTAAGAAAAATTAAATTTAAAATGTTTTGAAAACTTATATATCTATTTTCTTAAGAAATATTTTCAAATTTTGATTGATGATTGATTGGGTATATTATATATATATATATATATATATATATATATATATATATATATATATATATATATATATATATATATATATATATATATATTATTGTAATTCACCACATAAGTTTTTAAATCTTTAAATCAACCATGACCCTTAGACACATCTAGGAATATCTTCCTTGTAGGTAACAAGGATATCTAAAAAGAGTGTCTGATTAAGGGGGAGCGAGTTTATTGAAGGACATATTTTTTAAAAAATATTTTTCATGGATTATTCAAAATCTTACTTTTGAAAACATATTTTGAAAAATGTTTCAAAACACTCTTTGAAAAATGCTTGATAAAACTTCTTTACAAATCTTTTTGAAAATTATCTTAAAATCTCTTAATCAAATACTTTTTGAAAATTACTTTTACAAAATTATTTTTTCAAGCATTATCTTTTCAAAATCATATTTTTCAAACTCATACTTTTTGAAAAATCATAGATTAAAAAATACTTTGAAAATTCCTTTAAAACTTTATGTTTCATACTTTGAAAAACTCTTTGCAAATCTTTTTGAAAATTATTTTTATGACATTCTTATTCCTTGATAAATATTTTTTGAATGCATTCATATCTTGGTTTTGCAAAAAATATTTTAAGCCTTGGAATATCTTAGTAAAATCCTTGAAAATATTTTTAAATTAGCCTTGAAATATTTTATCTTGAAAATGATATTGAAAACTTCTTCAAAAGAATTTTTGACACTAAGAATCAATATTTTTCAAAATATTCTTGATGCATGTTCAATTTGAAAACCTAATTACATCTTATTATTATCTTTCAAAATACCTTAGGAATATCTTGAGAATGTTTCAAGTTTTACATCATTTGAGAATTGTTGGATCGGATGAGTGCGATAGAGGGGGGGTGAATATCGCGCTTTTCAAAACTTTTCTTTTACTTTAGAAAACAGAGTCGTGCAGCAGAAAGTAAAATGAAAGACTAGTTCGTTTACTTCGTTCGATGTCTAGGTCGACTCCTACTCGAAGGCCCGTGATCCTTGACCGTATCGATGGGCAATCCACTATAACCCTTCTTTCCGAAATCCTCGGAAAGAAGCAGATCGTACAGATACAAGCTATAAGATAGTAACAATCCTACTATCTTATATGAATTTAAGTGCAATACAAATAAAGTATACCGACAATAGTAAGTGAAGGTTGAAGCTCGGTCGGTACTTCCGGACGGAGTAGCTTGAAGAGTCGTAGAGAACTTGTAGCACGGTCCGCTAGCAAAGAAGAGTTTTGAGATAATCAGGAAGTGTTCTACAGCTTCAGACCTCGAGCTTCAATTTATAAGACAACAACAATAAAACAATAATAAAACAAAAACAACAACATTAACAACAACAACAATTGGTATCAGAGCCTCGTAAACTCTAAAATTACTTAACCATTTTTCAAAGCACTTTTAAAACTTTTCTTTCATTTATTTATTTTTTGAATTTTCTTTCATTCTCTTTTTTCCCGCACTACTAATCCCAAGACGAAAGTCTTGGAAATATTTTTCTTTTAATTCTTTGATTGCAAGAATGTCGATGTCATATCAAGAAGGGTGAAGTATCTACGACCCTCCACCGTACGATCAAGTCTACTTCAATTATTGGAGGAAAATGATGGAATACTTCGTTAGAAGCAACAATTTTGACAACTGGATCGCACTGAGACAACCTTCTCAAAACTCAGAAGTAAACACAAAGGTAATAGACATTTTAATTAGTATTTTGCCTAATAAAGTTTTGTGTTAATTAGAAGATTACAAGAACGCATTCGAGATGTGGACCAAATTGATCGAACTTCACGAGACTCCATCGAGGCTAGAAGATCAAGACGAAAGTGAGTTCGAATCCGAGTCTGAGTCCGAATCCAAAGAGCTATCCTCAGAGCCAGATCTAGAAGAACAAGACCAAATCAACTTTATCACTCTAGTGGCTGAGGAGGAGGTTGATGGATCCGAACTCAAGTTAGAACAAGTGTCCAAATCCAAACCTAAGTCCGACCAAATGCACGAGCCTGAATCTGAAATGGCAATGGTCAAGGGGGAGAATCCTAATGAGGATTCAGAAGGTAAAATTGTCAATTCTAAATTTAAGGTTATATAACATGTTTTCATTGCAGTGAAAAAGGACACTATAAAAATAAATGCCCAATGAATCAATCTGCACAACCGGAGGCAAAGGAGGAACCGATGCTTAGAGTCCGGAAAATGAAGGACCGTATCGAATGTTTCAAGTGCAAAAAGATGGGACACTACAAATCTCAATGTCGGGGGAGAAGACCCAAGGATTCAAGGGGAGCAATTATGGTAAATAAATTTAAATTATATGAAAATTTGCATACTTTAGATCCTTCTTGTTTGAATTGTACTATGAATTTAAAAAAGAATGAAAATCCTACATTACTTAACAAAACTAATTTAATTAATAAAAACTTAATTAATTTAAATGTAACTAAAATCGATCGATTCAACCCAAACATTAATCATATAACACCCCAAATTTCCTCAATTAGAGTCCTAAAAGTAATTTTAAAATATTTAAAAATGCTATAGAAATATTCTAGGGATTTTTAGAAATTTTTAGAGTATTTTTATGTAATTTTTGGAGGTCGTTTAGTATTTTTACTAAACGAAGGAAGTTTCGACAAAAAAATATCCAAGCCAAGAATTGAACCCACGACCTTTGACTCGGTCAAAACCAGGCTGACCAGGTGTGCAAACGGATTTATCTATTTAAAAAAGGTAGCGAATTTATTTAAGATAGTTAACAGAATATTGGATTATAAAAGGGATAAGTTGATGTTGGATTTGTCTGTTTAGAAAAGTTAGAAAAGTTTATTTAAGGAGTTAACAGAATATTAGATTATAAAAGGGATAAGTTGATGTTGGATTTGTCTGTTTAGAAAAGGTAGCGAATTTATTTAAGATTGTAACGACCCAATTTTCCCTATTTCAAGTTCTAAAAGTCCATAAAAATATTTGGAAATACTTTTAAAATATTCTAGAGATTTTTAAAAAATTTTAGAGTATTTTTATGCAATTTTTGGAGTCCGTTTAGTATTTTTACCGAGAGGAGAAAGTTAAAAAAAAAAAAAAAAAAAAAAAAAAGAGAAAAGTTGTAGAAACTAGGTTTCGAATCCAGCTCCTCAAAACTAAGCACAACCAGCCCAACCAGCTGAGCTACACGGTTTTGTTAACCTTATATGGTGAGAATTAAGTTTATAGCATAGTTGATGATTAGGGAATAAATTGGGAAAAAGTGCGCGGCTGAGGGATTGAAGCCGAGACCTCTTGTTTCGGTTAAAAGCCAGTTAACCAGCTGTGCCAGCGAGTTTTGTTAATTAAGAAAAGAATGGATTATATTTAAGGTATAGTAATTAATAAAAATCTTAGTTATAAGAAGAGCTTTAAGTTTTTCCCGAACCCTAAAACTTTCTCACCCGAACCTCTCCTCCTCTCTCGCGAACGGCGGCGGCGACTTCGCTGTTCGGGCGAAAAGGGCGACGGAGCTAGGCTTTTTCCGGCCGGTCTTCACCACCATCGTCGAGGAGAGCTTGTGAGCACGAAGAAGAGCCGAAATCCAAGCTATCCGAAACCCTAGCAGCATTAGAAGCTCCTCCTTTTCGGTTGTAAGTCCAAGAACAGCGAGGTGAGTTGCTTCTCACCTGCAGTAGGAGTAGTTCCGATTCGTTTGATGTTTTCTTGTTTGTTTGAGTTTTACTGTGAAGCATGATCAGGGATTTTGTTTTCTGCCGTGAGGTAGTTTGTGCCATGTAGTCGCTGATTGGGTTCCTTTTTGTGTAGATGTCGTGTAAATCATTGAGTAAAGGATTTTGCTGTGAATTAATTTACTTTGTAATTCAGTTTCAACACGCCCAATGATCTGCTGCATTTCTGTGGATTATGATGGGATTAGTTTTGCTGTCGTGAATCACCTAAAGGGATCTACTTAATTATAGCAGGAAATATGGCATTTTACAGTTGGTAGCATTGTCCTGTTTTAATACTTGTCTTTGGTTGATTTCGGTTAATATCTGCATGGTTGATTTTGAATAGAACAATACAAGAAGGGTTTCAAAACCAGAAGATCTTCTTCTTGGCACTTTTAAAATGTACCGGTCACCCTACTATCATTTAGGATAGATTTAGCATATGCTGTAGTAGTAGTGCTAGAGACTATTTCTAGTTAAAACTATTTCTAGCAAATTTCCAGAATTTTCTGGATTAATGCTGTCGTGAGGTTGATTTCACTTCACTTTGCTACACTTTGCTTCATTTGACTTCACTTAGCTCCACTTTGTTGATTTCTTTAGATTTAATCTCTTTGTTAAATCTGAGCATGAGGTAGTTTAGTCCTTTAGAGCATGTAGACTTCATTTCATTTTGTCACAGTGAGGAGTAGTTTCAGATACCTTTACTTACCGCTATGAGTTGAAGTTTCTATTCTTGAATCTGTTTGTTAAAGAAGAGGAGAAGGAGTTCGAATGGATTCAGCATGTCGTTTAGACTTTCCTTTGCTGTTTAGATTTATTTTCTTGCTGTTTAGTTTTCACTTGCTGTTAGTAAAGCATGAGAAATTTTCTATTTGCTACTAATTAAGCATGATCAGTTCCCTTTGCCATTAGATGTGCACAGTGATACTTTTTAGTCTCTTTTGCTATTAGAATATCTTGAGCATGCAGTTATTAGTTTCTTTGCTATTACATAAGCATGAGTTTCTATCTTTAAGAACTATAAGCAAGAAAGACTAAGGTTTAGACTTGATTTCAATTCCAGAATATTGAATATCAAAAGCGCACACAAGGTGTTTGCTTAAATGCCAAGTAAGAGCAAGTATAAAGAAGTTATAGTTAAAAAGAAAGTATTTTACTTTTAAAGGGCATGTACCGGACACAAGGTCCAAGGGATGGGCTCCAAGTTGCCCCTAGGCACAAGGCCTAGAAGTATCTTAGTAGTTTCGGGATTAGCTACCTCGATTCTTATTAAGAATGCGCGCTAAGTGGTACAATGCCGGGCCCAAAAGAAGTTTATTATTATTTTTAAGTATTAAAGTATAAGTTTTGAAACAAATGAAACAAGCTTCAAATATGTTTAGAATTAGAAAGTTTAGTTTCTTGTTGTTTGAAGCATTCAGTAGTAGTTTTATTTGTTTCTTGCTATTAGTTTATTCAGCATGTTTAGTTTTATTTGCTTTCAGCATGCTGTTATAGTTTTATTCTTATGAGCATGTTTAGCTCTACATGTTTAGTAGTTTTACATGTTTAGTAGTTTTACATGTTTAGTAGCTTTACATGTTTAGTAGCTTTCCATGTTTAGTATGCTTCCCTTATTGGTTTATGAGCATATTTAGCTATACAATGATTAGCATTTCAGTTAGCATGATTTCCTTTGCTATATATGAGCATGAGTAGTTTTATATGTTAGCATTCAGATTTAGCATGTTTTTATTTATATACATGCATATCGAGTTTTTGTGAGTAGATAGCGCTCACTAAGCTTTATGCTTATAGACTGCATTTCCTCCTACTGCAGATAAAGGGAAAGAAAAGATACAGTGAAGGAAGGCGACAAGGAGATGCAAGAGGAGTGTGTGATGTGTGGACTATGGAGGTCCTTGGGACTTAGCTAAAGAACTCATTTAGTTTAAGAATTTGTTTAGTTTGATTTCTTATTAAGTTGATAAGGAAAGGATGTAGTAAGAAGTTATGTTTTCGGTTTTTCATTATCTGCATGATTTGAATTATTAAACTGCGTGGTTGTGGTTAGTTTTCATTTCTTATTAAACTGCGTGGTTGATTGAAATATATTTCCAGCCGCCTGTGGCTGAGTATATTATGCTTGTATTATGGAAACGGTCACCGGTACAGGGGAGACTTTGCCGAAATTTTTCGGTAGGGTTTTCCTAGAGATTTTTAATAAACCGGTTAAGTAAAGTAGTAGATAAGTAACGGTCACTCTTAGAGAGTAGTAGTAGTAGTAAGAAGGGTGGTCGTTACAGTTGGTATCAAAGCAGTTCCCATTCTCCAGCATCACACACATCAGCATCATCCTTGCCGTCTTCAAGTAAGAAAGTATTTAAGTTCTTTCTTTATTGCTTTCCTTATTATTAACTGCAGTACAGAGTAATTGCTTATGAGTACTTAAGTAAGATAGAAATTATGGTTTCTCCTTTCTTGATCCATATGTATGTATGTTAGAAAGGATAGAGGAGATATCAAGTCTTTTTCTCTGCATAACTAGATGTCATGAATAGGACATCCCCGTACCGTTCGTACTAAGAACCAAGATCAGGAGAACGAAGAGCTTAGATCAACTGAGCCCAATCTCTTTGAAGTTGTTACCCAACTCCAGAGACAAGTAGTAGAGCAGCAACAAGTGATTGCCAATCTGACCAATCAGAAGCCAGCTCCTCCCATTCCCCCCAACCATTAACGTGGAGACCCCAGTGGTGATTGAAGTCCCATTAGTTTCCCTAGAAGTCGCCACAACACTTAGAAGGCAAGAAGCTTACCTCATACAGTGGCTGAAATTGAAACTAGAGAGCTTCTCAGGCACGACTGAGCCCTGGGATGACCAGGCTTGGTTCAAAACACTAGAGAGCACAACGGAGCTTCTTGACTGGCCAGAAGTCAAGAAGGTTAAGTGTGCCTCTTTCTGCCTATCTGGAGATGCTTGTATGTGGTGGGAGCGAGTTAAGAGTAAGAGAGCAGTCAACCAGATGAGCTGGGTTGACTTCGAGATAGAGTTTTACGAAGAAGTCTTCCGTCAACGGATCACCAATAAACAGTATGAGGAGCTTATGGAATTTAGACCAGATGACCTACCAGTAGAAGAAGCGGTTAAAAGATTTAATAGGCTAGTTCACCTTTGCCTAGAGTTAGTAAGTACAGTGAAAGAACGAGTCAGACTGATGCTCCTAACGCTGAGACCAGAAATAACACCTAATGTGAGTAGTGAAACTCACCAACCATAGATTGGTGAAGAGCTGGTCAGCAGGATATTAGTGAGCACTATTTGAACAGCAACAAGGCACAACAAACGCAACACGAGTCAGTCAAGATAGAAGACAAGACAGTGGGGAAACGGAGACCCCAGTCAAGTAATCAGAACTGGAGTACAGAAGAACAAGAAAGACCCAAGCAGGAAGATGTTCAGGTGGTCTGTGAGTATCCAAAGGTATTTCCAGAAAGGCTACCTGGACTACCTCCCAATAGAGAAGTGGAGTCAATTTCAAAAGCTCCGTACCGAATGTCTCCAGCAGAGCTGAAAGAACTACAAGAACAATTTCAGGAGTTACTTGACAAGGGTTTCATCCGCCCTAGTCATTCACCCCGGGAAACTCCAGAGTTGTTCGTTAAGAAGAAAGACGGATCCATGCTAATGTGCATAGATTTTAGAGCGCTGAGCAAAGTAGCAGTTAGGGACATGTACCCTCATTCCAGAATAGATGATCTATATGATCAGCTAAAAAGGGTAATAGTGTTCTCTAAAATAGACCTGTGCTCTGGGTATCATCAGTTGGAAGTGATAGAAAGTGATACACCCAGGAAAAGCTAACAAAGTGACAGATGCACTAAGCAGAAAATCCAGTGCATCCTTGATGTCTTTGTCATCATTAGCCCTACCACTGCAGAAGGAGTTGTCAGACTTTGGAATGGAAATTATTTATGGACAACTCTCTGCATTGACCTTAGAGTCTACCTTGCTTGAGGATATACAGAGAAAGCAAAGTGAAGATCCAGATATCCAAAAGATCAAGCAAGGGGTACGAAGAGAAGAAGATACAGAATTTCGAGTATCAGACAGTGGAGTTCTTTATCAGGGGAACCGCCTTTATGTTCCCAATGATGAGGAATTAAGAAGGAAGATTTTATAGGAAGCTCATAGAACACCATACTCCATGCATCCTGGTTCTACCAAGATGTACCAAAACGTGAAACAGAGGTTCTGGTGGTCTGGACTCAAAAGAGATGTAGCAAAATATGTCAGTACCTGCCTGACATGTCAGAGGGTCAAAGCAGAGCACCAGAAATCGGGAGAAGTTCTACAGCCTCTCCCAATACCAGAGTGGAAGTGGGAAGAAATATCCATGGACTTTATAACAGGTCTTCCAAGAACCATGAACGGATATGATGCAATATGGGTAATAGTGGACAAATTGACCAAGTTTGCTCATTTTCTAGCCATCAAGGTGTCCCATTCTATAGAGCAGTTGGCACAACTGTATGCTAAGGAAGTGATCAGACTTCATGGAGTTCCAAAATCTATTGTGTCTGATAGAGATGGGCACTTCACCTCTCATTTTTGGGAGTGTGTTCAGAATGCACTAGGCACCAAACTCAAGTTCAGCACAGCCTTCCATCCTCAGACTGATGGATAGACAGAGCGAGTAAATCAGATTTTAGAAGATATGCTCAGAGCTTGTGTGCTAGATTTCAAGGGAAGTTGGTGCAAGTATCTATACTTAGCTGAGTTTGCCTACAACAACAGCTATCAGGCCACCATCAAGATGGCACCATATGAGGCGTTGTATGGCAGGAAGTGCAAATCACCCATTTGCTGGCAAGAAGCAGGTGAAAGAAAAGAAATGGAAGTAGAGCTGGGCATCCAGACAGAGATGATAGATGAGACTACTCAGGCTATTTAGAAGATCAGACAGAGAATTGAGACTGCCCAGAGTAGACAAAAGAGTTATGCTGACACACGCCGTAGGCCACTTGAATTCCAAGTAGGGGATTCAGTTTTTCTCAAGGTCGCTCCTATGAAGGGAGTGATGAGATTTGGCAAGAAGGGCAAATTAAGTCCTCGTTATGTAGGACCTTACCTGATCACAGAAAGGATTGGGAAAGTAGCTTACAACCTGGATTTACCACAAGACATGTCAGCAATACATAATGTATTTCATGTCTCTCTACTAAAGAAGTGTCTCCACAACCCTAGTCAAGTGATTGAGCCTCAGTCAGTGCGGATCCAAGAGGATCTTAGTTATGAGAGCAGACCTACACAGATAGTGGACAGAGCAGTCAAGAGACTAAGAAACAAAGAAGTACCACTAGTGAAGGTCATCTGGCAGAACTAGAAGCACGAGGAAATCACTTGGGAGCGTGAGGACAGTATGAGACAGAAGTATCCAGAATTGTTCTAAGTTCGAGGACGAACTTTTTATAAGGTATGGGGAATTGTAACAACCCAATTTTCCCTATTTCAAGTTCTAAAAGTCCATAAAAATATTTGGAAATACTTTTAAAATATTCTAGAGATTTTTAGGAATTTTTAGAGTATTTTTATGCAATTTTTGGAGTCCGTTTAGTATTTTTACCGAGAGGAGAAAGTTAAAAAAAAAAAAAAAGTTGTAGAAGCTAGGTTTCGAACCCAGCTCCTCGGACCTAAGCACAACCAGCCCAACCAGCTGAGCTACACGGTTTTGTTAACCTTATATGGTGAGAATTAAGTTTATAGCATAGTTGATGATTAGGGAATAAATTAGGAAAAAGTGCGCGGCTGAGGGATTGAAGCCGAGACCTCTTGTTTCGGTTAAAAGCCAGTTAACCAGCTGTGCCAGCGAGTTTTGTTAATTAAGGAAAGAATGGATTATATTTAAGGTATAGTAATTAATAAAAATCTTAGTTATAAGAAGAGCTTTAAGTTTTTCCCGAACCCTAAAATTTTCTCACCCGAACCTCTCCTCCTCTCTCGCGAACGGCGGCGGCGACTTCCCTGTTCAGGCGAAAAGGGCGACGGAGCTAGGCTTTTTCCGGCCGGTCTTCACCCGTGTGCGACCACCATCGTCGAGGAGAGCTTGTGAGCACGAAGAAGAGCCGAAATCCAAGCTATCCGAAACCCTAGCAGCATTAGAAGCTCCTCCTTTTCGGTTGTAAGTCCAAGAACAGCGAGGTGAGTTGCTTCTCACCTGCAGTAGGAGTAGTTCCGATTCGTTTGATGTTTTCTTGTTTGTTCGAGTTTTACTGTGAAGCATGATCAGGGATTTTGTTTTCTGCCGTGAGGTAGTTTGTGCCATGTAGTCGCTGATTGGGTTCCTTTTTGTGTAGATGTCGTGTAAGTCATTGAGTAAAGGATTTTGCTGTGAATTAATTTACTTTGTAATTCAGTTTCAACACGCCCAATGATCTGCTGCATTTCTGTGGATTATGATGGGATTAGTTTTGCTGTCGTGAATCACCTAAAGGGATCTACTTAATTATAGCAGGAAATATGGCATTTTACAGTTGGTAGCATTGTCCTGTTTTAATACTTGTCTTTGGTTGATTTCGGTTAATATCTGCATGGTTGATTTTGAATAGAACAATACAAGAAGGGTTTCAAAACCAGAAGATCTTCTTCTTGGCACTTTTAAAATGTACCGGTCACCCTACTATCATTTAGGATAGATTTAGCATATGCTGTAGTAGTAGTGCTAGAGACTATTTCTAGTTAAAACTATTTCTAGCAAATTTCCAGAATTTTCTGGATTAATGCTGCCGTGAGGTTGATTTCACTTCACTTTGCTACACTTTGCTTCATTTGACTTCACTTAGCTCCACTTTGTTGATTTCTTTAGATTTAATCTCTTTGTTAAATCTGAGCATGAGGTAGTTTAGTCCTTTAGAGCATGTAGACTTCATTTCATTTTGTCACAGTGAGGAGTAGTTTCAGATACCTTTACTTACCGCTATGAGTTGAAGTTTCTATTCTTGAATCTGTTTGTTAAAGAAGAGGAGAAGGAGTTCGAATGGATTCAGCATGTCGTTTAGACTTTCCTTTGCTGTTTAGATTTATTTTCTTGCTGTTTAGTTTTCACTTGCTGTTAGTAAAGCATGAGAAATTTTCTATTTGCTACTAATTAAGCATGATCAGTTCCCTTTGTCATTAGATGTGCACAGTGATACTTTTTAGTCTCTTTTGCTATTAGAATATCTTGAGCATGCAATTATTAGTTTTTTTGTTATTACATAAGCATGAGTTTCTATCTTTAAGAACTATAAGCAAGAAAGACTAAGGTTTAGACTTGATTTCAATTCCAGAATATTGAATATCAAAAGCGCACACAAGGTGTTTGCTTAAATGCCAAGTAAGGGCAAGTATAAAGAAGTTATAGTTAAAAATAAAGTATTTTACTTTTAAAGGGCATGTACCGGACACAAGGTCCAAGGGATGGGCTCCAAGTTGCCCCTAGGCACAAGGCCTAGAAGTATCTTAGTAGTTTCGGGATTAGCTACCTCGATTCTTATTAAGAATGCGCGCTAAGTGGTACAATGCCGGGCCCAAAAGAAGTTTATTATTATTTTGAAGTATTAAAGTATAAGTTTTGAAACAAATGAAACAAGCTTCAAATATGTTTAGAATTAGAAAGTTTAGTTTCTTGTTGTTTGAAGCATTCAGTAGTAGTTTTATTTGTTTCTTGCTATTAGTTTATTCAGCATGTTTAGTTTTATTTGCTTTCAGCATGCTGTTATAGTTTTATTCTTATGAGCATGTTTAGCTTTACATGTTTAGTAGTTTTACATGTTTAGTAGCTTTACATGTTTAGTAGTTTTACATGTTTAGTATGCTTCCCTTATTGGTTTATGAGCATATTTAGCTATACAATGATTAGCATTTCAGTTAGCATGATTTCCTTTGCTATATATGAGCATGAGTAGTTTTATATGTTAGCATTCAGATTTAGCATGTTTTTATTTATATACATGCATATCGAGTTTTTGTGAGTAGATAGCGCTCACTAAGCTTTATGCTTATAGACTGCATTTCCTCCTACTGCAGATAAAGGGAAAGAAAAGATACAGTGAAGGAAGGCGACAAGGAGATGCAAGAGGAGTGTGTGATGTGTGGACTATGGAGGTCCTTGGGACTTAGCTAAAGAACTCATTTAGTTTAAGAATTTGTTTAGTTTGATTTCTTATTAAGTTGATAAGGAAAGGATGTAGTAAGAAGTTATGTTTTCGGTTTTTCATTATCTGCATGATTTGAATTATTAAACTGCGTGGTTGTGGTTAGTTTTCATTTCTTATTAAACTGCGTGGTTGATTGAAATATATTTCCAGCCGCCTGTGGCTGAGTATATTATGCTTGTATTATGGAAACGATCACCGGTACAGGGGAGATTTTGCCGAAATTTTTCGGTAGGGTTTTCCTAGAGATTTTTAATAAACCGGTTAAATAAAGTAGTAGATAAGTAACGATCACTCTTAGAGAGTAGTAGTAGTAGTAGTAAGAAGGGTGGTCGTTACAAAGATAGTTAACAGAATATTGGATTATAAGAGGGATAAGTTGATGTTGGATTTGTCTATTTAGAAAGGGTAGCGAATTTATTTAAGATAGTTAATAGAAATATTAAGTTATAAAAAGGGAGAACTTTGGGATTATTTTCCAAAACCTAAACCTCACCTCTCCTTTTCTCTCCCGACGGCACAGCGTCTCCTGTTTGAGCACGCAGGAGGGGTCGAAGCTTGCAATTCCCGCAAACCCTAGAAGTTTTCTTTTCGGTTGTAAGCCCAAGAACGCAAAGGTAAGTGCTTCTCACCTGCAGTAGGAGTAGTTTCGGACCTTTGTTCTTCTTGAATTCGAAGCATAAGAAGCGCTTATAGTGCAGATTTTTAATTAAGCCTATAGTGCAGATTTTAATTAAGTTTATAATTCAGATTTTTATGTAGAGCTTATATTGCAGATTTTAATTAAGCGCTTATAGTACAAATTTTAATTAAGCTTATAGTGCAGATTTTTATGTAGGCTTATAGTGCAGATTTTAATTAAGCTTATAGTGCAGATTTTTAATTAAGCCTATAGTGCAGAATTTTGATTAGTATAATATGCAGATTTTTGTTTATGCATTTCAAAGTTAGAATTTGTTTAAATATTTCAGTTTTTAAAGAAACATTCTTTTATTAGAGGTATTAACAAGTATAAGAAAGATAAAGAAAAGAAAGAAAAAGGTCAAAACCTTAAGTAGATTCCAAAGTCAAGACTTTAGGGATTTTTGGAACACAAGGTACTTGTTAAAATGCTGAGGCATTATATATTAGAAGTATTAAAAGATAACAAGTATTTTACTTTTATCAGTGGCACTGTGCTGGACTCTCAGTGGTCCTTGGGTTGGGCTCTCATAGTCGTCCCTAGGTTTAGATAACCTAGTATGCTGGACTCTCAGATGTCCTTGGGTTGGGCTCCCATAGTCATCCCTAGGTTTAGATAACCTAGTAAACCCTACTAGATTTGGGACCAGCTATCTCGGGTCTAGTTAGGGATGCGCGCATAGCAAGTACAGTTGTCGGGCCCAAGAAGAAAGTTGATTATTATTTTGAAGTATTAAAGTATAAGTTTTCAAACAAAAGAAATAAGCTTCACATAAGTTTAAAATTCAGCAAGTTTAGCTTTCTTATATATTGACATGTTGTTTAGATTTGCTTACATGTTTAGTATTTCAGTATGCTATGTTTCGTTTGCTATTAGATGAGCATTCAGTTTCTAGATTTCTTTCAGCTTACATGCATACTCGAGTTTTGTGAGTTAAATAGCGCTTACTAAGCAATTTTGCTTATAGATGCATTTCCTCTTACTGCAGATAAAGGAAAGGAAAAGCTATAGTAAAGGAAGGCGACAAGGAGGTGCGGATGGATGTGTGATGCCTGGACTATAGAAGCCTTGGGATTTAGCATAAGAATTTATTAACAAAGAGTTGAGTAGAATGTATTAGATGAGTCATTTAGTCTTCCGCTGCTAGTTAATTGTATGTTTTGAGTTTTTTAGAGTTTATGTATTGATCTTTACATGTGAACAACTCTAATTAAGTAAAGTTAGTAGTCCAGTAGCGCTCCGCCCTCACAGTCTAGTAGTGAGGAGGGTGGGGTGTTACAAATCAAGACCTAGATCTAATCATTTATTCAAGATAATTTGAATTTATCTAAAATTAACTAACAATAAACAGAACTTAACTAAAAATTTAGAAAATAAAAATAAGAAACAAAACTATAAATTAAATACAAAATCAAATTTTATAAAACTAGAAAAACAAAATATTGTTTTGAAAAATAAAATTGATAAATTAGAAAATATTATTAATAATTTTATCAACTCACAAAATCTAGATTTAAGTTATAAATCAAAACCAAATCTACAACAAAACTTTCACAAACCTAATTATAATCTTGTACCCTTTAATTATGAAACTAATAAATAATAATAATAAATAATAATAATAAATAATAAACAAAAATAAATAATAACAATAACTAAATAATAATAAACTAATAAATGAAACAATAATATTAAAACAACAACAACAATAACATAATAATAATAATAATAATAATAATAATAATAATAATAATAATAATAATAATAATAAACAATAATAACAATAATAAACAATATCTATAACAATAAAAATAATAATATTAAAACAATAATATTAAAACACCAACAATTAATATCATGCATGATTTGTTTGAATTTTTTGACTTGTCATGATCATGCATACTTATCTGTTATATAATATGTTATGCATCTTCTTTTAATTTAAAACGATTAGTTAAAAAGGTTTACCAAACCCTAACAACATAGCATCGGAATGGATTGGGATGATAGTACGTCAAGGAAATTTTGTCGAATGCATGTCCAGGCTGAATCTTGTGTATTCTACCTAGTGCACTAGACTTAGTGGATCTGACCAAAGCTACCCCAGTCAAACATGGGCTAGTCAGACCAAGACTTAGTATTAAGTTTTTTGAGCAGGACTATTTTAGAAAGTATTCAGCAAGTGGTCCATCGTTGATACACAAGGTCATATGTCTCGCCACTGAACTGAAAACTTATCCTTAAGAAGTCTGCTTGATTAACCCAAAGCTAAGTCTGAATCTAACATAGGTTTAATAATCTTTTTCAAATTTAACTAAAAACTTAATTAAAATAATTTTTAAAAAACTTTAATTCAAATTTAATTCAATTAAACCTAATTATGAAAACCAAATTTAATTTAAATGTAAAATGTAAAAACATAACTTAAAATCTAAAATTAATTACAACTTTAAATTAATCAAAATTTAATTCAAATTTCATTAAAACTCAAATTAAATTAATAAAACTAAAATAAAATAAACTTAATTTAAACTAAACTTAAATTAAGTGTACTTTAAAAAGCAAACTAAAACAACTTTAAAATAAAACTAAATTAATTGATTAACCCTAATCAATAACTAATTTACCTTAATAGACATAATTAATCTTTAATGACTTTAATCAATGAATAAATTAATCAAAAATTAATAACTTTAACTTAATTAATCATTAACTTTACAATTTAACACTTAATTAATTCTTAATGAATTTCAACTTGAAATCTTAACTTTAATCGACAAATAAAGTACTTTAAACTTAAACAAAATTTAAAAAAAAACTAATTCTAAAATCTTTACCTAATTAATTCCTAAGAAACTAATTAAATTAATTCATAATCAATTAATCCATAACTATTAATTATGAAACTTATAATCAAACTTAATTGAAATAAGCAATAATTAATCTAACAATTATAAATCAAATTTTTAATTAAAAGTACATAATCATACTAAATTAAACTCAATTGAAACTAACTTTTAAATTAAGTTAAAATCAAACATTAATCTAACCATCAACCTATAACCATAACTATTAAAAACAATTCTTAACCTAATCAATTTAATTAATCCTTAATTAGCTAATAACTTTAAAATTTCTAAACTAAACAATAATTTATAAATTCAAATAATGTTACCATTAATTAATCTTAATAATTCTTTAACTTAACATAATCGAAGTTCAACTAAAATTTAATTTAAATTTCAACAAACTCAAAATCAATAAAGTCATCTCACACAATTATAGGATTACCATACTTGAAAATTTAGAATGGGTGAGATGCTAATAAAATTTAAATTTAAATTTTTAAAAAAATATATATTTTAAAAACCTATAAATCTATTTTCTAAAGAAATATTTTTCAAATTTTGATTGATGATTGATTTGGTGTATTATATATATAAATTATTCACCACCCAAGTTTTTAGATCTTTAAGTCAACCATGACCCTTAGACACATCTAGGAATATCTTCTGATATCTAAAAAGAGTGTCTGGTTAAGGAGGAGAGACTTTATTTAAGAACATATTTTTTTATTCAAAATCTTACTTTTGAAAACATATTTTGAAAAATGTTTCAAAACACTCTTTGAAAAATGCTTATAAAACTTCTTTACAAATCTTTTTGAAAATTATCTTAAAATCTCTTAATCAAATATTTTTTGAAAATTACTTTTACAAAATTATTTTTTCAAACATTATCTTTTCAAAATCATATTTTTCAAACTCATACTTTTTGAAAAATCATAGTTTAAAAAATACTTTGGAAATTCCTTTAAAACTTTATGTTTCATACTTTAAAAAACTCTTTACAAATCTTTTTGAAAATTATATTTATGACATTCTTATTCCTTGATAAATATTTTTTTAATGCATTCATATCTTGGTTTTACAAAAAAAAAAATTAAGCCTTGAAATATCTTAGTAAAATCCTGAATATATTTTTAAAATTAACCTTGAAATATTTTATCTTTATTTTGAAAATGATATTGAAAACTTCTTCAAAAGAAGTTTTGACACTATGAATCAATATTTTTCAAAATATTCTTGATGCATGTTCAATTTGAAAACCCAATTACATCTTATTATTATCTTTCAAAAGAGTGAGGGAATACCTTAGAATATATCTTGAGAATGTTTCAGGTTTTATTTCAAAATTTAGGTATACCTTAGAAATCAATTTATGAAGGATTCTTTTTGATGAATGACAAAAGGGGGGAGAAGACGGTTTTAAGTTAGAAATCTAAATCTTTGGAATTGACCTAACTTAAACATATTTGTCAAACATCAAAAAGGGGGAGATTGTTGGTGCAATCGACCTCCAAGGTTTTAATGTTAGACAAATATCTTTAAGTATGGAGCTTGATCTAGGGAAGTCCTAGTTGTAGGCTAGGCAAAGGAAGTCCTAATTGGAAGCTAGGTAAGAGAAATCTCGGTATATCATGGAAGTCAGGTGGATAGGTTTGGAGGACATGATCCCTGGATAGTCGAATACTGAGGCAAGGGAAATCTCGATATATCGTGGAAGCTAGGTGGATAGGTCTGGAGGACCTGATCCCTGGGTAGCCGAATACTGAGTTTTGGTGAGTGAAGCCAAGTGGTGAAAAACCTAGGGGGAGATAACCTTAGGTAATGAGAAGTCTTGGAGTAGTGAACTCCAAGCAAGGTTGATCGGATGGTTTCCAATCGACCATGTGCGGTCGACCGGACCAACGGATCTCGGTAAATCTAGGTTTAGGTTTACCATTGTATTCTTTATTACTATTATTGCTGCTGGCTAATGTAGTATTGCAGGAAATGCCTTAGTGGATCAGGTGATTAGACACTGAGCAGAGAAAGTCCAAACAAGTCTGAAGGACCAACGTTTGGCATGTAAGTTGAGGTAAGCAACTGGAGGAGCGACAGTGAGGTCGTGTTCCTGAAAGGAACAACCTAAGGTCGTTGATCCAACTGAAGAAACCGAGAAGGTTTCCAAGTTAAGATCAAGACAGTTCTACTGTCTTTTATATTACTCATGCATTATAATATTATTGTGCTAACATCTGTTTTATATGATGTTTTGTCTAACACTGTTTTGTAGGTCTGACTGGATCGGTCAACCGAATCAGTGAATGGGTCGACAGAACAAGGAGAGGTCAAAGCAGTGATTAGATCAGACCAGAACAGACTAAGTTAGATCAAGTCTTGATCGGTCGACCGATAAGTAAGATCGGTCGACCGAACCTGATGACTCAGCACAGAATCAGCATCGATCAGAAGCAAAAGGAAATAGGGTTGATCGGTCGACCGAACCCTTGGACTAGTCGACCGAACCAATCAACATTAAAGCAGCATTAAATGAGGATCTTGGCAAATCTCAACGAACAGGGAAGGAGCTTGTTCGGTCAACCGAAAAGAGGGATCGATCGACCGAACCCTTAATGACCAGTTAATGCAAAAGATCGAGCCAGCGTCAGACTCCAGCCAGGAAAGAAGAGAGCTGGTTCAGTCGACTGAACAGAGGGATCGATCGACCGAACCTCAAAGATACTTATAAAAAGGGGCTCGAGATCTGAGGCTGAATAATACTATTTTCTGATCATCTCAAAGCTCATCTCTATAAGCGGACCATGCTATAAGTCTTCTACGACTCCTCAAACTACTCCATCCAAAAGTATCGACCGAGGTTTAACCTTTACTTACTATCGTCGGTATATTTTTATATTGCATTTAAATTCATATAAGATAGTAGGATTGTTACTATCTTATATCTTTGTATCTGTACGATCTGCTTCTTTCCGAGAATTTCGGAAAGAAAGGTTATAGTGGATTGCTCATCGGTGCGGTCAAGGATCGCGGGCCTTCAAGTAGGAGTCGACCTAGACTCCGAACGAAGTAAACGAACTAGTCTTTCATTTTACTTTCCGCTGCACGACTTTGGTTTCTAAAAAACAGAAACGTTTTAGAAAGCGCGATATTCACCCCCCCCCCCCCTTCTATCACACTCATCCGATCCAACACATATAAGTAATATAAAATTATGCAAATAAAATAAAATTTTAAATGCATATAAATGAGCCCTTTATAAGATGCCAAGTACAACATAATGTGTCCTCCTTTGGGCCGACACATTATTTGTTAGCGATACTCTCTAATATAACTCAAACTTTAACTGGTCACACAATATGTCTTCCTTTCAGCCGACTCATTGTGCGCATAATATGATACTTTATATGAGTTATATTTTGATCCATAACTCACAACAGCCTTAATCGACCACATAATATGTCTTCCTTTAGGCTGACATATTTTGTGCATGATTTGAACAAAATAATATTTTGTTCCATAGTTGTAAACTACCTTATGCATATATCTGGCATAAAAGTAACTTTTCTTTGGGCCAATTACTATTAGCATAGATATACGTCTACCAACACAAAATGTACTAAATCTATCTAAGGTGTCTTCCTTTGGGCCGACAACTTAGTAGCACGTTGTGTAGATAGACCCAAGAAAATACTATGAACTTAATTCGAATTGAAACTACTTAATCAGTCTTAACAATATAAAATTAGGCTTATTAATCGATTCGAAAGCCTAGCATCATAATTTTACCTAAAATTAAGTTAAACTGTGACGATTTTCATTGTTCTTCGTATTCTTTGTAGAAACACGAAAAACTTGAAAAATAAATCTATCTTAGTTTTCTCTTATATGATTTTTGGCGATTAAAAATTTATATTAACTAGGAAAAACTTGATCTAGCGTACAAACAACAAATTGACAAAAAACTTAAACTTTATTGTCAATGAAAACGACCAAACAAAACCTGTGGCTCTAATACCAATTGATAGTTCTTGTAAAAACCTAAGCCGCATGAATTCTAGACAATCAAAATAAGAATTCGAATAGAAAAACCAAGAACATATGAACATGGATCTTCGTTGCATCGAGAACATAACATAAGAAAGTAAATACTGTAATTATAAAGAACCTGAATGCAGCGAAATTGTCATTGTTCTTCGTGTGGAACTCGTCGATCCAACAATCCTGCGGAAGAAGAATAAGGAGAAGAAGGTTGGCCTTCCAGAGGAGTTAGGGTTGATGGCGTCGAATCCTCTTTGTCAACGGGGAACGAACAGACATCTCAAAGATGTCCTAATCCTCTGGGGGTCAACCCATTATATAGTGCACATCTATTATCAACTCATCGATTATAATAGAAGATGTGTGACTATATATATATTGAACATCTACTATCAACAAATAAATGATAATAGATGTGAGATTATAGGTTCTACATATATGAAATTCATATCCAATTATTCAAAATTCACTAGACATAAGTTAAATCACTTTACAAAATTCGGATCATATTTATATATACAACTTACAAATAAATCTATTTAATAAGAATAATTATATCTAACATTCGACTTTTTTAAGATATTTGTTATCTCTTTTCCTCCTTATTGGGCAAAAAGGCGATAACGCTCGCCCCCAGCGCCCCCGTCATACCTTGCCCAAGGTCATCACGAGGGAGGTTAATCACGGTAACCGGAGAAACTAGTGCGCAATGAGAAGAGGGGCATGGGGACCAAGGATTTACGCCCTGACTATCCCACGATTCGAACCCACGATCTGATTGAATAATCTTCTACGTACTAACCACTCCGGATAATTTCATGGGACATCTATTTTCCTCCTCATGAGTTGGCACTTGGATGCAATCCGAAGTACAGGAAGCACTTTCTTCCACGCTCGTTACTTTCGGACAAATTAATCGAACGATGCTTTAGGATAGGGCGACACAGTGCCAGTGAGAAGTACAGACCTTGACCGAGTCCCAGTTGATCCGCTCGCTAATATGCGAAACGTGCATTTTGGAAAAACTAAAATGGTGAAAAGTAGCTTAACATCGGCTCTGCGCCGTCCATTCAGTTCTTATCCATCGCCTCTTTAAACCAACCCAGCGACTGATGGCTCTCGTGTCTTGACCTACGTTAGTTTCCACCGTGCAAACGTCTTACAGTTTGACTTTTAGATCAAATCGTGCTCTAGCTCCAGTTTAGTTGCCTGGATTTCCAACGCACTTTAGTTCTGAACCACTGAATTGGACTTTTCTCAGCGAAGCCAACTAATTTATTAAGAACATCCTTCAAATATTGACACGTGATTGAATTGCACTTTACTTCTGGTTCTCACGAATTGGAACAGTTGATATCTGCATAAATTTATTTTAATACGGCTTGAAATTAATTCTCAATCGTTAACCAGCGCATATACTTCAAAAGCTTAGGAACATCCCTTCCACCTCACGCTCCAAGAACCCCAGGTTTCTTTGTTCTTACCCTCTTTCTTGATCTCAAACGAGTTACAATAAAAAAGCAAGACTTCTTTTAATCTGCTTCACTCGTTCCTACGATTACGCCGCCATAAAAGAAATTGTGATTCTTCTGCAGACGCTTCGTCTCTTTGATTCCATAAAAAGAGGGGGGGAAAAATCAAACCTTTGTGCATTGTCGTTGAATGTTATAAGGTTCTCCTGCTTTAGATTATGGAACACACTTCTCGGCATGAATTGTTTTATCTTTGTTTTTCCAAACTAGCTACTACATCCTTTGCGTTGTTTATGGGAAGGATATCTCATCTGAGGATTGTGCTATATTTGTTTTATTCTGGTCTCTTATATTTATATGGAGCGGCACTTGATTCATTATTCTGTGGCCTGACCGCCGTTCTTTTGAAAAAGTTGTGTTAACTAATCAGATGGAAGTTATTCTTTCAATTGGATTGAGAGCTGGGCTCTTTATATATTGATGCATTGTATAGTTGTGTTCTCAGTCTGTTTCTTCTTCACAGATGAGGATAAGTAGCTCCAGGCCATCCCAATTTATCACGAGCAATGAAAATGGTGGTATATCTCGCGGTAATAGTTTGCCTCTCATCGAGAACATTGAGGTGGATCAGATCATTGTTCCTGAGGTATAGCTTTGTTTACTGAGAGAAATTATTTCAATTAGTTTGTTCAAATATCTCCTCGTCACTAGTTCTTATCTTCATATAGTTCAACAAAGAATAAGATGCATCTACCCGACCCCGACATACAATTGGGACGAACATGGGTGTTGATATCGTTTAATTTTGGAGAATTTCAGTTGATTTCACTAGGCTTGTTTGATAATACTTTTTAGTTTATGAATCAAGTCTTTGAATATTTAAATACCACCTTTCATCAAATCACCACAATTAAGAATGAACGGGTAAAGAAGAAAAGTCATGGTTCTAGCATAGTGCCCTTAATGAAAACCTTCACAAAATAGTCCTCTGTTTATAGAAGTTTTTCCCTTTTCGATCAAACTATGATTATGGATGACTGGTGTAACTTCTGCATGGTTGTTTTCTAGAGGAAAGATTGGAAAGTTCTGTTTGCGTATATGGGCCCAGGATTCCTTGTTTCTATTGCATATATCGATCCTGGAAACTGTAAGTTCTTTCGGTTTTGTTTGTTACTATTTCCTCTATAGTCTTTGCAGTCCATCATATTCCAGGCTGACATATTTACAGTTGTTTTGTGATATATAGTTGAGACAGATTTACAGGCAGGTGCACAGTTCAAGTATGAGGTGCATATATTCCCCAGTTGATATAATTTATTGCTATTTTTCAGTGATTAGTAACTTTGTTGATTCACTGAAGTAAGTCTTTTTCATCTATTGTCCAGTTACTTTGGATCATACTTTTGGCTTCCTGTTCTGCCTTAGTCATTCAGTCACTTGCAGCCAAGCTAGGAGTTGTGACAGGTCTATCTCTTACAGAGAGACATAGTTTCCTTGTTGTTCTTGCCTCAATATCGCTCAAATTTCAAAGAAACCTCCACTTGCAGGGAAACATTTAGCTGAGCATTGTAGAGCTGAATACACGAGGGTTCCTAACTTTATCCTGTGGCTTCTGGCTGAACTCGCAGTTGTTGCATGTGATATTCCTGAAGGTATCAACACTTCCAGCCTAATTCTCTGTTTTTACCTCAAGTATCATGCAACTAAAGTAATCTTATAGATCATCTTATAGAAGGAACAGGCCTCACTCCATTGTCCTTTGCAGTTATTGGAACAGCTTTTGCTTTGAATATGCTCTTCAAAATACCTGTATGGTGTGGTGTTCTTATCACAGGGTTGAGTACTTTGCTGCTGCTATATTTACAACAATATGGGGTAAGATGAGCTTCGCAATTGCACTACTATTCTTTAGCAGTTGTTTTACTCATAATTACGAACCTAATTGTTATAATCAGTGGATTCTTTACTGTTCACCTCAAAAAAATTTTAGGAAAAACTTCTTAATGATGGTTATAGTCAATTAGTGTTGGCATTTTGATTTTAGAAAGCAGCAGAATAACTACACTTACATGTTTTATAACCTCTAAAACATTTTGCAGGTAAGGAAACTCGAATTATTTATAGCTTTTCTGGTACTCACGATGGCAGGTTGTTTCTTTTCTGAACTTGCCTATGCAAAGCCAAAGTCTTCAGAAGTTTTTAAGGGACTCTTTGTCCCCCAGCTTAAAGGAAATGGTTCCACAGGTCTAGCTATCTCACTACTTGGTGCGATGGTGATGCCGTAAGTTTCTCTTTTACTAAACAAGAAGGTTTATCATATATGTTTGAGGTCTCATCATATGTGATTCAATGCAGGCACAACCTCTTCCTTCATTCAGCATTGGTGCTCTCCAGGAAAATACCACGCTCAGCTCGGGGCATCAAGGTGAATACTGTCTTTGTCTCCAATCTATTATTCTTCTATTTCCATCGACTATTCTTTTAGTTTCACATTTTGTACAAGTAGTAGAAGAAACTTCATTTTTCAAGGAATTGTTGTTTTAGCTATCATATATATTTATCAGAATTCTCAAGTATGTCGTCAACCACTTATCATGTTTCTCTTCTATAGGAGGCATGCAGGTTTTACACCATTGAAAGTGCATTTGCTCTTGCAGTGGCCTTTCTCATTAATGTGTCTGTTATATCTGTGAGCGGTGCTGTTTGTAGCTCTGATAATCTAAACCCTGAAGATCAGCAAAACTGCAGTGACCTTGACCTCAATAAAGCATCATTTCTCCTGAAGGTATACATGACAAGCACGGTTTTAGAATGTGTAATGAGCACCAGTTCTTTGTTATTCTGAGCATAAAGATGCATATTTGTCCATTTGAATTGGAATATCTCAAGCTTGAATTATGACTTAGTGTTGTCTGCCTCATGCTAGAGGTCATTCTTTATTTGTGCGAACTGTTAGCTGTGATTTTTGCGCGATAAGCTGACTACAGATTTACTTTTTCTCATCAAGAATGTTCTCGGAAACTGGAGTTCCAAGCTGTTTGCAATAGCTTTATTAGCATCTGGCCAGAGTTCGACTATAACAGGAACATATGCTGGACAATATGTTATGCAGGTTATCACTCTCGTATTATTTATCTTTTTGAAGGAATCTTTTTACTCTCAGTTTCCTTTCATCAGAATGAAGGGAAAACAAAGATCTCAAGGAGCATTTTTGTTGAATTTCTCTGCTACAATCTTCCTGAATAGTTTGGTCTCCTGGCACACAACTTATTGCCATTACATTTTCCCCTCTTCTGTTTTACTTAAAGAAATTCATGATCATATGTCTCCAATTTTCAGTTGGTGTTTTCCATATGCCTATGAATTCTAGCTATGTATCTGATTCATTAAATGGAATTTGTTTTCCTTTTCCAGGGATTTCTTGATCTGCGGATCTCACCATGGTTAAGGAACCTTTTGACCCGATCCTTAGCGATTCTGCCAAGTCTCATAGTTGCATTAATTGGTGGATCTGCAGCAGCTGGAAAGCTGATTATTATATCTTCGGTATATGAACTACTTATTATCTTTTCTGATGAGTAAACTTAACAAAATCTTTATGCAACTACAAAATCCCTTTCTGGAGTTAAATGTTGCCTCTTGTAACCTTGATCTTTCTGTTAGATCATTTAGCTTATGTCCTGATCAAGCTAACAGTCATTTTTATGCAGATGATTTTATCATTTGAGCTTCCTTTTGCTCTCGTCCCACTTCTGAAGTTCACGAGCAGTAAGACCAAGATGGGTTCATATTCCAATTCTATTGCGGTAGGTTTTCACAGAATTCCTTACCGAGACAATTGTCAACCGAGATGGTGATCGTAGTTCTAGTAAAACCTTGTTCATCTACAAGATTAATTAGATTTTGTGTCCAAAGAAAAACTCTTCTAGATACTTGGACAATCCCTGCTCATCTATAAGATTACTCTCGTATACTGTTGCTGCAGGTTGCATCCGTGACATGGCTAATAAGCTCACTGATTGTAGTCATCAATAGCTACTATCTCGTCACTGGCTTTGTCAGTTTGCTTTTGCACAGCGGGCTGCCAACAGCATCCATTGTATTTGCCGGAGTTTTTGGGTTCTCAGGCATGCTCGTTTACATGGCTGCGATATTGTACTTGGTATTCAGGAGAAATCGGAACTCGACTCAGCCATTGTTGCAAGACGATTCTGAATTCTGTCGAAGCTGCGATGCCAACAGTTCGTTGTATGATTTGCCGCGGGAGGACATCGCAAGTATGCAACTTCCACAGGAGAGATCCACACAGGAACATGCCTAGTCGACTTCCAGTTCCTGCCATTAAGCAGCAAATTAACAGCAGGGAGGAAACATATTTGTAGTTTGTCTGCTCGAGTCTATCAAGTGATAGTTTAAGAGTAATAATGCATTGACATGGTCAGTTATTGCAAACTTTTACAATATTCTTATGAAAAAATTAGGAGGTTGCACTTAGTAATGCTTGTGTGATCGTGATCTTGTTTGCTTGTGAATTTCTTGATCAACAGCACAGGCCTTACGAAGGAGGCGACAGACATGGCTCATAGTTGACGACGATGCGTCGGCAGCGGCTTCTAATGCAACGCTGATGATCTGTCTGATTTGCTCAAGCGCAGTAGCTGTAGGCTTCATCTTCTCGTCGATCAGTTTCTTCAACTGCGCAGGGAACTGCACCTTCACCCATTCTATCAACCCTGTTTCCCCTGCTTCAAAAACTTCCCGAGGCCGCTTGTTGGCTATCAACTCCAAAACAAACAATCCGAGCCTCCGCACCTCTGAAATCACTCGATCGGTTGTTAATCAGATACTACAGAAATCAGGATTATGTTGCAATAAATTAGCGGACTTACTCTTTGATTCAGAATCTGAATTCCCAACTCTGACTTTAGAGATCAGAGGCTCGATCTCCCTTGTCAGCGATATGCTTCTGGTTCTAATATCGTACCCAACACGAGGCCAGTGCTCTTCCAGGTAGCAGACGCCATCGACGACGCCCATCAACACCTTGAGTCTCTGCTTCCACGGCGGCGATTGCAGAAGCAGCCATTCCTCAACGCTGCAAATGTGGGCCATTTGGACGACAACGGCGAGCAACTCCCTCTCATTGCACCACCCGATCACCTTTGCCAAGTTCCGGTGCCTCAGCCGCAGGAGACTCCTGAAGTCTTCCTCGAATGCTCTGCGAAAAGCCTTGGAAAATCTGCCTCTCTGCACTTGAACCTCGATCTGAAGTCCGTTCCTCAGTCTCCCGACGTACAGATCCTCCTTCTCTCCCTTTCGAATCAAATTGCTCTCCCCGAATCCACGAGTCGCTTCCCGCAGCGCCTCGCTGGTGAATCGATAGCGATCGCCTTTGCGTCGACGGACGAGTACGCAAACGATGCAGAGCAGGAAGAAAATACAGGCCAGAACTCCTGTGAGTAGCAGGACAGTGGCGGTGATCTCGGAGCTATGGCGGTGGTCTTCCGGCCGGAGCCCGGAATGAATGAAGCTGGAAGAATTAAACAGCCGGAAAAACGGGGCGCAGTCCGAACCGCACTCGGAGAAGTGATTGTAGGAGAGGTTGAGAGAGGAGAGATTGTGGAGGTTGGATAATAAGTCGACCGGGACGTCGCCGGCGAGTGCGTTGTCGCTGAGGTCGAGGGAGAGGATATGCGTGCATAGAAGGATGGCGGATGGGAAGGCGCCGGCGAGGGAGTTGTTGGCGAGGTCGATGGCGAGGACAGAGGAAGGGCAATAGGCCCAGAAGAAGGCGAAGGAGAGGTAGAGTGGCGCGAGGTTGGGGCGGGAGCGGAGGTCGATTCTGGGGAAGGAGCGATTGCAGTCAGGATTGCGGGACTCGACGCAGAGGTGACGTGCGACGACGGTGGACTTGTAGATGTTGGGAAGGTCGGCAGAGTAGTTGCAGTAGCGGAGGGAGGGGTCGCGGGCGCAGTTGGCAGCGACGGTGGCAGCGAAGTCCGGCGGCGGAGGGCGGTTGAGTTCTTCGATGAGGGAGGAAGGGGAAGTTGTGAGGATGGTGAACGAGAGGAGGAGGAAGCAAAAGAAGGTTACCAGAAGAGGAGACGCGGAAGCCATGGCCGGAGACAGCGAGAGAGAGTAGCGGTTGTTTTGTTCACATTGAAACAGATTGAGGATTTGCGGTTGCATGCGGCGGTTATTATTATTATTATTATTATTATTATTATTATTATTATTATTATTATTATTTGTAATATTTGAAAATAATAATTCTAAATTTTTGTTCTATCAAATAAATTAATAAGTCGTCATCAACGAAATAAAAATAATTTAAATTAAAAGTCTTTGGTGCCGGCCAGCCGTAATAATGCTGAGTCAAAGTCCAACCAATATTGCTATCATATATTATTTAATTAACTCGGAAATAATCCAATGAAACACAACCGTTGCGGACTCATTAATAATTGATTCCTCGAGGATTTAATACCTCAACTTGCATGAGAATTTAAATATCATCCATGTCACTACGGATGCTGAATTAATTAAAAACGATAAATTTATGATAATAGTATGTAATATATACTTTTGGAGAAAAAATTTTCAATCCGATGATTTATTTTTTTAATCTAATTTAAGGGATGGACTACGAAAAACGTCGGCTACAATTAAATATTATTCGAATGATCTAGTACGACAACGCAATGAAGCATTGAGTCACTGTAGCTGTTGTATTTTCGGATGGATTTAGTGATTTGATTAATGTATGAGATATTATTATAAGATTTGATATTCGAATTTCGATAAAATTAAAATAAATATTTTTCTTATATATTAGTCATTATTCTAAAGATTAGTAGTCGTCCGTGATTTACCTCTTTCATGTTGACCCTAGGATGGATTGACAGATATGCTGGGAGTGAGCGTATCTTCTTTTTGCCACCATATTTACTAGAGCTATGTCTCCTCGGAACGATCTAGTGGCTAGCGCATGAGGTGTTGTCATCATAAAATCTGGGTTCAAATCTAGGTAAAACTGAGGTAAATGTCTCCCTTATGTACTAGTCTTTATTCCAAAAGCTAGTAGCCGCTCGTGATTTACCTTCTCCTTGTTGACCTTGAGACGGGTTGGCAAGGGTGCTGGGGGCGAGCGTATTCTCCTTTTGTCATCATGTTTACTAGAGTTGTCCCCTCGGGACAGTCTAATGGTTAGCGCATGAAGTGTTGCCACCATGAGGTCTAGGGTTCGAATCTCGACAAAGCTGAGGTAAATGTCTCTCTTATGTGTTAGTTGCTATTCCAAAGGCTAGTAGCCGCCCGTGATTTACCTCCTCCGTGTTGACCCTAGGACGGATTGGCGAGGACGCTGGGGGCGAGCGTATTCACCTTTTGCCACCATATTTACTCCAGATCTCCCTTTATGTGCTAGTCATTATTTCCAAGGCTAGTACTCACTCGTGATTTACCTCCAACGTATTGGCCCTAGGACAGGTTGGTGGGGGCACTAGGGGCGAGCGTATTCACCTTTTGCCATCATATTTACTTTAGAGCTTGTCCCCTCGGGACAGTCTAGCGGCTAGCGCATGAGGTGTTGTCACCATGAGGTTTGGGGTTCAAGTCTCGGCAGAGCCGAGGAAAATACCTCCCTTATGTGTTAATCACTATTCCAAAGGCTAGTAGCCGTCTATGATTTACCTCCTCCGTGTTGGCCTTGAGACGGGTTGGCGGGGGCACTAGGGACGAGCGTATTTACTTTTTGCCATCATGTTTACTTTAGAAGGCGTCCCCTCGGGACGGTCTAGTGGCTAGCACATAAGGTGTTGTCATCATGAGGTCTGGAGTTCAAATTTCGACAAAGCCGAGGTAAATGTCTTCCTTATGTGCTAGTCATTATTTCAAATGCTAGTAGCCACCGTGATTTATCTCCTCCGTGTTAGTCCTGGGACAAGTTAGCGGGGGCGCTGAGGGCGAACATATTCGCCTTTTGCCACATGTTTATTTTAGAGGAGTTTTCTCGGGCGTTGTGATAGTTGATACTGGGGTGTTACCATATGAGGTATTGAGGTTAAAACTGGATTTGTACAAGCATGTCCTCCCCATATCTTGATCACTTGTACTAATGACTAGTAATCAACTATAATTTTCATGTTGACTTAGGGATAGATTGGCAGGGGTATTGGACGAGCGAATCGTCTTTTACCCATGTTTACTTGAGGCGAGGTGAGAGGGAAGGGGAAGAGAGGAAGGGAGTGGTCTGCAGTGACCGGATGATGTGTCAGTAATTGTAAATTGAGGAAACTTAACGGAGTAAATTGTAAAAATATTTTCAAACAAATAACGCACTCTTTCTTTATTAAAATTATAGGTAAAATGGATTTCTCCCAAGTGCGATATATATCGTTTATCTCACTCCCATTTCTTCATCTCCTTTAGTCTGTCCTCTTCCTTTCGGCTGCAGAGGACGGTCTTTCTGGTTTCCGGAGAGAGAAATCGTACTGTCGAGGCGGTGGAGATGGTGGCGGAGGTGAGCTCCTTGACACGGATGGTCGATGGCTACAAGGAGGAAGGAGAGGGGAAGTCGGAGCTCGTCACTCTCGACTTGCTCGGTGGCTGCTGCGGCGACGGTGGTGCCGCCGCCGCCGCCGCCGAAGTGAATCTCGAGTTCCAGATCCGGACCGCCGGCGGTGAGATGCGCCTCGCTCCGTCGGTACGTCTCGTTGTCCGTACCTTAATCGACGGCGCTTTTCTTTCCCCATGAGCTCTCCGTTTGCTGGGGTTCGATCCGCCGGGCTCCTCGTATGTTTCCGTAGAATTGGATCTTTCCTTGTTGCGATAAAAGGGACAAATGAAAATTTTCTAATCTCCGGTAGTGTTTATTAGGAAACATAAATATCGATCGTGTTCTTCGATTCTACGCAACGATATTCCCCGCCGATACGTTGCGACGAACCCCTGTACATCGTACCACGATCGAAGCAAATTTACCTGCAGTTCATCTCGTACTTGTTTGCTGGTGATGAATCAACAAGTATTTCTTTTAGAATTTATCTTTGCGAATTAATAATCGTAAACCTTCGATTCCCATTCTATACTCAAATCTCTCATTCTTCCAAAAATTCCCAAATCCTGTACTTTTTTTATTCGTTAAATCATCCATTTTTATTTTTATTTTTTGGTAAAAGAACGTTTTATGGTCGTAATTTCAGAAAGTTTCCATTTAATTTCATGGTGGCAGTCAGCGAAGTTGTGCCATCAACAGACGAAGAAGCCCAGTCCGGCCTCTCCTCATCTTCACGATCTCAGTCTCTCGCCTCCGTGGCTCTCTGCTGCATCCGTCGGCCGGAAGCATCCTCCGGCGGCGACCTCCGTCGCGTACAACAGCGTCTGCACCCTGGAGAAGGTCAGATCAGCACTGGAGAGGGAGTCGCGCCTGGCCGCCGACGCCAGGGTCCCAGTAGCACACCTGGGCTCCGCCTCCTCGCCCTCCTCCTCGCGGTCCTCCTTGTCCTCAGCCCCCGCCACCACCATCACCACCAATTCCTCGTCCGCCAAGCGGCGGCCGAACGAACCCGACGAATTAAACGGCGAGCCGGCGATGGCCGTGGTGGCGTGCCCGGAGTGCCTTCTCTACGTGCTCGTCTGCAAGGTGGAGCCGCGGTGCCCGAGGTGTGCGGCTCACGTACCGGTCAACGACACCAACAAGAAGCCCCGCCGCATCGACCTCAACTTCTCATTCCAAACGGGAAGCAATGAATGATTCAAACTGAGGACTGCAAATTTTGTGATTTTGTGATGGATCGATGAAGTGCTTCAGTTTTTTACAGGTTTAATTTCTGTATAATACGTCATCAATATGCTAGATGGTGCTGCCAAACTTGCTCATAAATACGTATATATGCTAACTAGTTCTTGGCATTGTTTAATCACCAATTTGTGAGCGAATAATCTCACTTTTCGCTCTGTTCGTTTTAATGCTGATGCCATTTTTCCGCTGGTGAGCCGATAAGTGATTTTGTAGTGACGTGCATGAAACATGCGCAAAAAGGGGTAATATTCCCGATGACAAACCGACTGACACCATGCACAATTTAATTTCATTAATCACCTTCATTCTCCAACTTCATTAACTCTGTCTTCTTTAGATAATTTGCCAAATTAAGCCTTCAAATTCACAGAAGAGCTGCCTCTGTTTTTTTTGTTCAATAGTTTTCTGGCAACAGTCAAAAAAGCAGCTAATATGAAATCGGCCTATAAAATTAATTGTTTAGTTTGGGACGGATGGTCAAGAGGGATGGCGTCGTTGTCCGTCGCTCTTGTTTTATGGCGTCGTCCCTTCCCTGTGTCCATATATATGCGGCTCGCAGGGCATTAATGGCCCTCTGCATCGAGCATTAATGCGGCGTGTCGATTTCCGGCATTCAATGCGATAGCTGTAGGCCGAGTCGTCAATATGTACATGGGATGTGGAGGAGCATTGATTGCCCATTTGCCCGCTTTTGTTTGGTTCCCACGCCGCCACGCGTGAACCATTTCACGGAATCAAACGGGTCGGATCCTCCCAAGACAACGACAAGTAAAAGTAGGCCCAATTAAGACGGCAACTGTACCCCTCTCTCTTCTCTTTCCCTTTTAACTGCTTAGGTGCTTCGCTCCTTTGGACCCCTTTCCTTTGACACGATGCAGTTGATAATTGGAGTGGTAAATTGGTATCGCAGAGTAAAGCTTGAATCCTTTGGGATTCATTACAGTAAGTTACTCCTATTTCAGTAACTTCTGTTTTCATAAGGCCTTTGGACGGATAATAGAGGACGCCTGGGTGAATGCGTTATCATTTTTTTCATTATTTTATATTTTTTGCATCACACAGGGAAATAGTAAAATGTTGCATGAATTCATAAAATACTACAGTTTACAATCTAGCGAGAACCGAACAGAATTTATAATAGATTTTCAATTGTGAAAGTCGGTTGCCGGAAGAATTGCCACAGTATGCATGAATTTATCCCATGGATAAATCGAGAGAAAGGTCCTTTATTTTCAAGATTAATCAGAATTGTTAAGGTCCGGATATAATAATATTTGAATTTAAAAAAAAAATAACAACATAGGATTAGAGCCGACCACCCCCTCCCAAACCATCTCGGTCCCTCCCAAACCACCAATCGAGAGAAAGGTTCTCCTTTAAAACCTTCTATTTTTACTAAACATTTTGATAAGATTACTATTTCGTTAGGAGAATTACGTGCAAAATATAAGTATTACAATGCTTCCTACAAATTGTAAGCTGAAGGTGGCTATGGGCCGTTGAAATAACACATAAAAGTAAAGCACCCAACGGAATATGGAATTGATCGTACTCATGCATAATTATCTAGATTTTCCACTAGCAGAAGTAGTGATTGTTAGACATTTTGGGAGCTAGAGGGGGATAATTAGCTCCAATCGTTCCGTTGATGATAACTTGCAGCGGAAACTTGAAGCAATGCTAACACACTTGATTTTACTATTGGTTGCTATTTGGAACACCATTCTGTTTCCCCTGTACAAAAATGTGTACAAACACATAACTTAACCTAGCTACCCATGTGCTATACTGAAGTTAAATTTGGATTGCAAACGATGCTTAACATTATTAATCCAAGTTGCTCTTCGGAAGTTAAACTTGGATTGGAAACGATACTTAACATTTTTACTCCAAGTTTAACCGATGTGATCTTCCTAAGTTAAACCACATTACAGAAGTCGATTAAATATCTATTTCAAAGATTGACTTCTAAGTTAAACATGGTGAGACATTATGCCTTCTTGGTTATGGGAGCATCCACCACTTCCTAGACAAAGTCTTTCAAAGAAATTGGATATTTAACTTCTTACAATAACCCTAGGTTTAACTACAGAGAGCACAATGGAAACACAAGATTGAAACGCAAAATCAAAATACAAAATCGAAACATAAAATCGCTAGCCTCTTATGTTGGTGTTTCAGAATTCATGCAAAGAAAACAAACTAATTAATTCGAAGTGGAAACCATTAATTAGTTATACCTTTCTTTGTAGCTAAAGACCTCTGGATCTTTTGTTGTATTCCTCTCCTCCTCTTGGACGTTGTGTGGGCAACGATCTACTAAGATGGAATCCACCCGAACCACGTCTTCTCCTCCAAGACTCTCGAGCCACCAAGAGATGCCAAAATAGGAAACTCCTTTTCTTCTTCTTCCCCTCCAAGCAACCGGCCGCCTAGGTACTTCTTGTCTTCTCCTTCTTCTTCTTCAAGCTCCGGCCTTAGAAGGAAGAAAGGAATATAGATGCCGCCAGCCTTAAGGGAAGAGAGAAGGAGAGGGCCAACCACAATCAAGGAGAAGAGGAGAATAATAATATATGTTACACCATAAGGCATCACCTTCTCTTCTTTTATAATCCTTGCTCATAGCAAAAAAGGAAAGTTTTAAACAGAATTAAAACTTCCTTATTAAAACTAATCCTTGCTTAAGTTGATGGATTCAGGTCCGGTGAACGATGGAGCATCCGAGGGACCGTATACAAGGCAGCGAGGACAAGGGTCGAGGGAAGCGACTTTGAGACATACGCAAAGGATGACATTGGGACAAGTCGCGGGCTTGAATGCATCCAAGGGACTCGAGCCAAAGGAAGTAGGCTTGAAGGCAAGAGGTCAAGGCTGCAAAGAAGCGTCAAGTGAGTCATAAGGGTGAGGGTACGAGTGCACGAGAGATTGTACTCGGAGTAAAATCCTAGTTTAGGGTTTTACTGTAGTGTTACTGTAGCAGCATTGTAGTGTTACTATAGCGTTAATGTAGCAGTACTGTAGCATTACTGTAGCAGTCGACTGCATGTTTTATCAGTCGACTGGGAGCGAACAGAATGCTTTCGTTAGTTCGGTCAGTGTGGAGCAGTCGACTGCTAGTTTTAGCAGTCGACTGGTATCAAGCTGTTGGGATGTAACGGTCGAATTTCCACAGAGGGCAGTCAACTGCATGTTTTGGCAATTGACTGGTAGGCGGGGTTTTCAACCCGCGGCCTATATAACCAAGGCTTGGAAGCTTAGTTATCCCTGACGAAATTAGTGGTGGTAAACCCTAATTAGTAGTCTACTTGTTCTCAAGTGTTTGTGAGTGTTATGGTGAGGTTTCTCCACTCACACGGAGCTACTTGAGATAGCTGGAATTTGCCGGGGGCTAATACACCGACGGATCAGGATCGTCCACCTCAAGGACACGCCGTGGAGTAGGAGCCCTAATCTTCGAACCACGTTAAACGAACGTGTTAGCGGTTTGCATTTCCTTTCTTAGTTTTAGCCTTTAGCTTGTTTGTTTTGTTTGTATTCCGCTGCGCAAGCTAACATCATAGGAGAAGCGATCGGTTTGGGGGCGTCGTCTATCCAACCCCCATTCAAGCCGCCCACCGATCCCCAACACAATCTTCCGCTTCGGCTTTTGTCCCTCGGAACCACCACACGTTTCCTTCTCGTCCACCGGTGTACTCTTCCGCAGCGCCTCGTCACTCGGACGCACCGCGTGCCGTCCTTCTCGCTAGCTGCGTCTTCCGCTCGACTACCTGTGCTCCTAAGCCTGCATACTTAGACACAAGGTTAGAAACACACAGGACCTAACTTAACTTATTGATCACACCAAAATAACCTTGGGGTTCCAACAATCTCCTCCTTTTTGGTGTGAGCAACCCAAGTTAAGTTAGGGTAAAAATAGATATAAAATAAACTTAACTAAATTTGTAATTAAGTGCAAAAATAAAACAAGTTAAATTTTGATCTACCTCCCCCTAGGCGTATACTTTTCCTTCTCCCCCTTTGATCACATAAAAAAATGGGGTTTGTAAAAAAAATCTAAGGGTAAAAACTTAGAAAATTTTGAGATCCTTAAAATAATTTTGCAATAATAAATAGTCTTTGAAAAAAAAAATTTAAGAAAATTTTCTAAGTGAAATTATAAAAAAAAATTCTAACTTAGACAGCTTTTGAAAAAAAAAACTTAAGCAGAAATTTTCAATTTCATAATAGCTTTTAACTTAGACAAAAAAAATATCTTCTGAAAGATATTTTTTTTTTAAGTATAAAGGAGAATTTTTCTAATAGAAAAATTTTCTAAGTAAAAAAATATTTTTGAAAAAAAAAATTAAGTTAAAAAAATATTTATGAAAAAAAAATTTAAATCTTTGAAAAAAATTATTTTTGAAAAAAAAATCCTAACTTAAGATTTTTCTAAGTGTAAAAATATTTTGAAAAAAAATGTTTGAAAAACTTTAAAATCATTAATTAATTCTAATTTTAATACTTTGACCGAAAGTTAATTAAACATTTATTTCAATATTTTAGCTTCCAGATCGTGGCGAGGCACTAGGCCTTCTTAGTTATTGGAGCAACAACCACTTCCTTAGACAAAACCTCGTAGAGAAATTCACTGTTTAATTTTCTCACTGAAAGCATTAATTTCGTTTAAGATTTAGACTAAGCAAGATTTAAGAACCCAATATAGGTTCTAGCCTACTGGATTAACTAAATATTTCTTAGGTACATATTTTCTTGAAATATTCCTAATTTGTCCCTGGTGATATCTATAATACCAATTTTAAATTTTCTAAAATTAGATGAGCATGCATGATTTTTCAAATTATCTACTTGAATTTTCAGATCATTATTTTCTGATTTCAATTTCTCATTTTCTAATTTTGATTTGTCTAATTCTTCTAAGGAACAAGATTTAGCCAAAATTATTTTTAAGTTTTTAATCTCCTTTTCTAATTTGCAACGGTCTTTTGTTAATAGTTTAACAAACTTAAAGAGTTTATCAGGAGGAAGTGATCGTACCTCACTTACCTTGTCGATCTCGTTGTTCGTTTCTCCCCCTGAACTGCTGCTTTCTTCCGACGTGGCTCCCTCTTCATCGATGCTCATTTCAGAAGAGCTTGACTCGCAGTCGTCGTCTTGATGAGTTGCCATTAGAGCAAGTCTAGAGAATGCCTCGACTTCCGACTCCGACGACGTATCATCCTACGTCGCCTTTAGGGTCTTTCACTTTTGGATAGACTTCTTACCCTTCTCCTTGTCCTTGTTCTTCATCTTGGGGCAGTTGTCCTTGACGTGGCCTTCTTCGTCGCAGTGGTAGCAGCAGATCGTCCTTTTCTTTTTACCCTGTGGATGGTTAGTTTTTCTAGAATTACATAACTTCTTAAATCGCCTTACCATCATTACCATTTCCTCGTCGTCAAGAGAAGACTCCGACTCAGGTTCGTCTCTCGATGCTTTGAGGGCGACGTTGTTCTTGGGCTCCTTCATTCCTGCACATCTTGACTCATGCACTTCAAATGTTGAAAAGAATTTTTCTAATGAAATTTTTTCTAAATCTTTAGAAATGTAAAATGCATCTACTAATGATGCCCATTTGGTATTTATAGGAAACGAATTTAAAGCGTACCTTAGCGAATCTCGGTTACTTACCTTTTCTCCGAGATTTGAGAGTCCGGTGATGATCTCCTTGATTCTCGAGTGCATGTGCGCAACTGTCTTGTCTTCCCCAAGTCACATACTGGTGAGCTAATTGCGAAGTAGATCTCTTATTGCGAGCTTGGCTTCGGGCGTCCCTTCGTGCAGCTCGAGAACTTCTCCCAAAGTTCCTTTGCCGAGTCATAGTTCCTGATCCTATTGACTTCTTGAGGCAGAAGAGCGCTTAGCATATGGTATTCTGCTTTGTCGTTCGCCACGAAGTCGGCCTGCTCCTTTTTTATCCAATTGGATTTCTCCTTACCTTCCGGTGCTATAAAACCAAATTCCATTGTAAGCATTAATTCAAAATCGGTGGTAAAGAATACCTGCATCAGCTTTTTCCAAGAGGCGAAATCCCCTTCAAATTTTGGTGGGTGGATGCTTGGTCCGGCCATCTCGTTTCTTCGTTCGGCGGTTAGTCCTCCTAAAGCGCCTCGGCTCTTATACCACTTGTAGGGCCGTTGCAGCCGGCTAGAAGGGGGGTTGAATAGCTCTGAAAAACAAAAACAAAAACACCCTTCTCGAACTCTTAAACTAACACTTGTAAATTAAAGTAGGCAGAAAGTAAATCAGAAAAATGAGGCACCGGATTTGACTTGGTTACAACCAAGGAGGTTGTTAATCCAAGGAATGTCGCACTAGTGTCTCCTTCGGGCGGAGAAGCCTCTTACAGCAGTGAAAACGCAAAATAAAGAAACTAATCTAAAACTAAAGCGTGCAAGCGTTGGAAATGAATTGCTCTGAGTTGTTGAAAAGCTTCTGGACCAAGGCTATATTTATAGCCTTGGTCGGGGCGCTTGGAGGGTTCCGGGCACCCTGGGGGGATAAATTTTATCCCCCAACGTTCAGATCGAGTTTTGACTCGATCTGGTCAAATATCAACTTCTGGGTGCCCCGGAGGGGTCCGGGCGCCCCGGACCCAAAAGTCAACTTTGGTTGACTTTTTCGGTCCGGGTCTTCTGCTCCGGTTCCGGTCGCCTCGGTCCGGGTCTTCAACTTTGGATCCACTCGTTTGGGTGAATTCTGCCATCCGGAATAGGGCTCACTCGAACCCAACTTCCGGTCTTCTCGAGCGGGCTTTCGCTCCGGCTTCTCGCCCCTCGGAATCGCTGCGTGCTTCCTTCTCGTCCGCCAGCGTACTCATCCGCAGTCTTCGTCCCTCGGCCGCACCTCGTGCCGACCTTCTCGCTAGCTGCGTCTCTTGCTCCCCTAGCAATCTTCCGCTCCGGCTTTTGTCCCTCGGAACCATCGTACGCTTCCTTCTTGTCCGCCGGTGTACTCTTCCGCAGCGCCTCGTCCCTCGGACGCACCGCGTGCCGTCCTTCTCGCTAGCTGCGTCTTCCGCCTGCATACTTAGACACAAGGTTAGAAACACACAGGACCTAACTTAACTTGTTGATCACACCAAAACAACCTTGGGGTTCCAACAATAAGAACTAAATAGTGACATAGCAAAGCAAATGCAAACATAATCATTGCTACTAGTTATATACTATTATGCATATCTAAAATGACTATATCAAAGAGATAAATCAGAAGTACCCGCCTTTAACTGTAGATAGCGCTGAACAATCTAACGTCGAGACACTCGTCTCGAATCAAAGTCCTGCAAATCAAACGTATAATTTAGCTACTCCAACATGTATCTAATAGCTAAACCAAATTCCTAATTCAATTAGGAAACTCTAATTATCTTAACTCAATCCATCCATTATCTCTTAACACCTTAATTTATTAAGCATCATGAATCATTCACCAAATCCAAAGCAAGAATAAAATCAACTCTAAAACTCACCCAATTCCAGTGCACACTACTGTTGCCTCACGACCGAAGCATCCTCCTATCAATAACAGTGGTCGGGACCAAGTGAAGCTGCTGTCCAACTAATCCAATGCCCCAAAATCAGCATTAACCATAGATCTACATCCAAATCATCTACTAGTAATAAGTGGTTACCTCCAATGTGATCGTTGGTAGCAGGTTATTCCGCTGATGACTCACAACTAGAAAAGCTTGTTGTTGGGAACTTTGTCTGGAGGTTCTTACTGTTGATAATGATAACCGGAGAAGGCAAAATCATTGTCCTTTCAAATTAACACCTCAATCCACAATTAATACATCCACAAATCTCCAAATTCATATTCTACATGCTTAAATCACCTGCATGAAATAACTTAGATAGGGCAAAGTCGTTACCCCTCATCTCCGGCGGTGGTAGTTCTTCGGCAATGGCAAAAGACTGGTGGTGACCCCAACAATGATGTAATCAGCATATGCACAATCGTGTGTGTTGTGCCCCGAGAACAAAAAGGCACAACTAGGATCCGACCTCGGTAGTAGTCGATGGCTTGACAGCCGAGAGGAGCTCGCTAGGGTTGGCTGCATGCAAGGGCCACCGATCCAGACGGCGGCTTCAAGCAGAGATGCCCGGAGAAGGATCAACGCTAGGGCACGAGTGGCTGTGGTGGAGTCGGGGCACGCCCGTGCGGAGATGGCCGAGGAAGGAAGGGGAAACCAGCGGCTGGATCAAGAGGAGCTCGACGCTGGTGAGATCAGAGGAGGAAGATTCGCGGAGAAGAAGAAAAGAGAGGAGAATTTGTCGGCGATGGTGCGAGGAAGGATGGCTAGGGCACGGTGAGGAGAGGGTCGGCGCGCGAGAGGAGTCGGGAGGAGAGGTAGAGAAGTCGACGAAGATGAGGAAGAGAAAAGGGATCGGGAGAAATATGAGAGGAATTAGCGAATAAAACTTAAGGTTTGATCAATTAAAGCCTAAGTTTATTCCTTAATTAACTCCCACTTTAATTAGATATTCTAAACAGGCCTCCTTTAAGTCTAATCGATTCATCCTCATAATTTGTCATACAGACTCCGTTTAAATCCAGAAAAATTTCTAAAAAATTCCTAAAAATTTTGGTAAGGTTATTCGTCCATTAAACCTTATTATTTAATTATTATTTGAGTACCGTATTTTACATAGATGTTCAGTGTTAGCGGTAACATATTGGATGAATGATGATCGATATTATCTTTCAACTTGTTGGAAGCCCAAGTATTACTCGACAATTGAAACAGAACAAAAAAAATCTAAAAAAATACAACTTTCAGATGATAAGGTCGAAGAATTTGATATCGAAAAAATAAATATGGAAATGGAAAATGAAAGTGAGTAGTCACATCACTTCATAAGGTAAAAAGGTAAAAATCAAAAAGTAAGAGAACTATTTGGGTTTTCAATCCCTTATATAGTAAGGGAAGTGCAAGTCATTTTTTTTACGAATTTAAAATTTTTAATTTTTTAAATATAATAATTTTAAATCATGATGAATTGTGCACGAAGCGTGAATTGTCAATTCCGAACTAAGATTAAAGATCAACCTCCCAAAAACTATCAAATGGATGATTTTAAACTATCAAATGATCGATTCCGAACTAAGGTCGAGTCTACGTACGATTGACCAAGTCATTGAATTATATTAGTTACTTGTTTTTCTTGTTTGTTTTTTCCTCTCCCTTTCTTTTAAAGGTACTATCCATTCAGCTTCATCATGTGAGTTTTTCAATAGCATTCTCATCTCATATATGAGGCCCGTTAGCCCCTGCCAATCCAAAACAGTTCGCACTTTAAAAATAATAGCAAAACTACGCTCCACATTTGCCCATATATAGTAAGAAAAGCAATTTATGGTATTATTGTATCCAACTTTTTAAAAAATATTTAAAATATACATCTCCCTTTTATATAAGATTTTATAAAAAAAATTGCACTAGTTTTTTAAAATATCTTTTTTCCTTTTTTTATTAAAAAATAATTAACAAAAATGTGACAAAAATTAAAAAAAAAATTCTTATGAACCCAATTACGTAAATTTTCAAAATGAAATCCTCTTGACTACCTTTCATGATCCACTCTCAGGAACGGGGTACTGAAGGCGAACGTATTCATCTTTTACCACCGATCCATTCTTAGGAGTCATTATCTCCCACTAATACAAATACTGATCTCTTCCCTAAATTTAGGGCCACCTGACGAGAATTCCCTCAGTCTCAAAAGGTAGTTGGTACCAATTTTACTACTCAGTCACTCAATTTTAACAGATTCAGGCATTTACACCTATAAAATTAAACCTTACATATGCTTTAATATTACTAAAACGTTAGGGGGGATTTGAGAAGTTGCTAAGTCTGTATTAATCAAGAGATTATTCCATCGATAATGGTTTCTCTTGTGCAATTCATAATTAAATCTTGATCTTATCTGCTAATTTATGCAAAACCAGTTAACCACGGATACATTGCACAAGTGCGTACACACATATAGCTAGGTTGATCCTTACAAAAGTTTCCGTCCCAAAATCTCTCTGGATCACTCAGAAAGTTTTGGGGACAGAAAATTCTGTAGAAATTTAATTATACGACGAGTCCTATATATTCTACAAACAGATGATCAGCTAGGAACTGCAAGGCAACGAGATGGTCAATTCTAAACTCAACTCATGGTGCTGCTTCACTACTACTGCTCCATTGTTCTCGCCCTCGAACGTTGCATAGCTCCTCAAACCCCAGAACTGGCCACGCCCGCTAGCATTTGACACAGGCACTGTGATGCTCTTGGCATCTCTCAGCGACGCTTCCAATGGCGCTCTACGGAGGAGCAGAGAAGGATTTGGGTTTGCGCGAGGGAAAGTGATAAGTTCTTGCGGAGGAAGTTCCAGTTGCGGCTGTCGTCGTCGTCTCCAAGGATTCTGTTTAGGAAGCAGCTGGTGGACGTTGTGGAGGCTCGACCCGCTCCTGTACATCTGTCGATTGAAAGAGTACTTCATCGATCAGTTACAGAGTGCAGTTCCAAAGCGTGATAATTGTTTATGCAGACCCCGCTCTTTTTATTTTTTGAATTTAAATATTTTTTTTATTATTATATTTTTATATTATTAAATACAACAACAACAACCAAACATTTTCTCACTAGATGAGATCGGCTATATGAATACTTTTACGTCATTGAACTCTATCTCCTATTATATCATCATCTATATTTAAATAAATTTTATCTTATTTTATTGTTACTAACAAGTCTTTTTTGATCTTCTTCTTTCTCGTTTGATATGCATGTTTATCATAGTTTCACATCGTCTAACTGAAATATTTATTGATCGTCTAAGTACATATCCGTACCATCTTATATTATTAAATATTTTATGAAATTAAAAATATATATTAGTGTATCTAGAGGTACCTGAAGATGGCTTTTAACCTGAGACATGCCTATTCCTTTAACGCCCATGGCTTCCAAAATTCTCTTTGGCGTAGCTCCTGCAAAGAGGAGAGGAGGGTATTTCAATAATCTTACGATAATTAATGAATTTATTAAGTTTTGTTATTCAAAGCGTGGACTAACATCTAAAGCGACTGAATCTATAAAAGTCAAAAATCTATGTATAATGAAAAGCTTTGACTTCGTCGTCGCACATTTTTTTCTCTCTCTCTCGATCTTCATTTCTTGTTCAAGAATTAAGCTTTCAAATTGCACAGGCAAGTAATCAGCAGATCCTTCTGATTCATTTTGTTTAAGCAATCGATCAAAAAAAAAAAAAAAAAAGCAGCAGGAACTTACTAGTTTCACCTCCGAGGAACTCGACTGCTGCGACGAAGCTGCGGTGGAGCTCCTCCGTCCATCGCATCCGCGGAGCGTCCGATTTCTTGTACTGCCTCACCTTCCTCCTCGCCATCAACGACCTCTGCATCTTGATCAATTCCTCTTCCATCTTCTTCTTCTTCTTCTTATTTAGGGTCTACGAGAGAAGACTTAGCTTGTTCCTATATATATATATATATTTCTGCATTGTGTGCCTTATATATAAGGCACATGTGGTTGGAGAAAAGTAGAGCAGCTAGATGGAGGAAACTGAAAAGCTTCGTGACCTTAAATTCTGTGTTTGATCAATTCTTTAAATCAATTGGCATCACAATTGACCTACATGATTTTTTTTTTCTTTGAAGAAGGGCCTACATGAAATTTTCCATCGAGACTCGCTCTTCCAAGTCGTCGTCTGATTGAGAGAGTTGAGAGCATTGGAGTTGAACTGCTAACTAAATTAGCATTGTGAGATTTGATTAACACTTCAAATGGTCAAAGCCTGCCTTCTCACCTAAGTTCCGTTCTTAATTATTGAGGGGAATTTCTACCAAAGTTCTCCACACAGACCGCTACGTACAGGATTTTGACTCATAAAAATAAATAAATCATGAAACAGATAAATCTGAGGCAGGCGATCCCAGTATCATATAATTATGCACTTCATTTAAAAAAAAGAAAAATCCTTAATTGAATATCAAACCATAGATACTTAAATGATATCTAGACGTCCTTCCATTATATCGTAACCCTGTGATTGATTTAACTCATAAAACACTAGTTGATACATTGTAATTCTTTTAGTTTTTAGTAAGTGATACAGTGCGTGTTTTGTGGAGTCGATAAGAGGATGTGGTCACGGGTCAAGGCCACGAGAGGGTCAAAAGTCTAGCTGACCTGGCGGATAGGAGGGTCAAAAGTCAAGCCTCCGTGGCCGGTCAGAAGTCAAGCTGACCTGGTGGACAAGAAAGTCAAGAGTCAAGCCCCCATGGCAGGTTAGCAGTCAAGCCGATGTGGAGATCAAGGGGGTCAAAAGTCCAGGTTACGTGGTCAAAGTCAAAGTCTCAACAGACAGGGTGGTCAAAGGAGGGAATTATAAGACCAGCCCTGATAGTGAATAATAAATAGGTCCGTGGGTCAGGTACAGCCAAGGAGGGAGCCTACAAATAAACAGATCTGGTTACAGACCTGACATTCAGGTCGGGACATTCAAGCCAAGGATCACAGGTCTGGTTACAGACCTAGCATTCAGGTCGGGACATTCAAGCCAAGGATCACAGGTCTGTTTACAGACCTGGCGTTCAGGTCGGGACATTCAAGCCAAGGATCACAAGTCTGGTTACAGACCTGGCGTTCAGGTCGGGACATTCAAGGCAAGGATCACAGGTTGGGTTACAGACCTGGCGCTCAGGTTGGGACAGTTAAGCCAAGGATCACAGACCCAGCGTGCAGGACAGGACGTACACGCCTTGGATAATAGCACAGATGCGGGTCAGGAACCAAACCCATCATGCAGGTCGGGACATATATGCCTTGTATAACAGCAGACAGATGCGAGTCAGGAACCAGACCCAGAGTACAGGTCAAGACACCTAAGTCAAGGATCACCGGTTTGGATACAGACCCAGAGTACAGATAGAGATATGCAAATCGGAGGTAGCATATGACAGGCAGATCTAGATGCGAGCTTAGCACAGATCGGACATACAAGTCGAGGGCAACAGTATATAAGAGCAGGGCGAGTCCAGATCCTGAATCGGTCAGACGCTACAGGACAAATCAGCCAAGGAATCGTAACCGCTTGTCAGAGGGAATAATCAAGGTGTCAGGGAATATACCAACGGTCGAGGCTCAATACACCTTCGGTTTTGCCGCCAACCTATTAGGAAGAGCCACGTGTCAACCACCGCCAGACAAAGTCTGACAGCAGATATTCCCTGACATCCGTCAAACCCAGGAATCTTAGTTGCAGTATAAAAAGGGATGTCTTGTCCCTTATGCATGTACGTTCACTCGTCATTTTTCACTAAGTCTTTACTTTTCGTCCTTTCTCTGTGTTTTCTGAGAAAAAAGTGTAGGACCGTTAGAGTCGATAGAGGGGGGGGTGAATATCGATTCGAAAACTTAGAGTATAAACGCAGCGGAAAAGTAAAATAGACACAAATGTTTTTTACTTCATTCGGAGCCTGTAACGACTCCTACTCGAAGACCCGTGGTCCTTGACCACTTTCGTTGGGCAATCACTAACAATTCGAATATAGTTACAAAATTGAACACAGGAACTGCTAGTGAAAATAAAGCAATACCGACAAGGAAATTAAAAAACCGAAGGAGCACTTTGTCGGAGCTTTGTTGGCGTCGCACTGAACGTCGAGCAGCAAGACCAGCAGTAGAAGAGTTCTCAGATTGATTGATTATGAAGCTCCTGCCTGGGGCTTCTTTTATATGCTGTTCCGGGCGCCTGGATTCCTTCCGGGCGCCTGGAATGTGACGTAGCTGCTCAAACCGAGATGCTCCACGTGGTGACGACTTGGTTTGGATATAATTTGCCTTCCGGGCGCCCGGACCACCTTGTTCCAGAAAACTCCTTTTTCCTGCAAAACAAAGTTAGTCCGAGGCAATATATATCCTGCAACACAGATTGTTAGCACATTTTATCATAGTAAGAATTAGCACAAATAGTATGACTTAGATTCCGTCTTTCCGAGACCGGAATCTAGTCACGATCTCGACTTAGACATCCGAAATGGATCTAAGCCGGATCGACGCCTAATGTTCCCTTCCCGGGAACGCGTCCTCGCAGTCACTCACCTCCAGTGACTTACCTCACTTACCTGCCAGACGTCCGGTCAGCCCGTCGACCCGTCTGGACTTCTCGCCAAGCGTCCGGTCAGCCCGTCGACCCGCTTGGACTTCTCGCCAAGCGTCCGGTCAGCCCGTCGACCCGCTTGGACTTCTCGCCAGCTATCCGGTCAGCCCGTCGACCTAGCTGGACTTCGTGCCAGACATCCGGTCAGCCCGTCGACCTGTCTGGACTTCTCCTGCACACTTGATCAAAGTGTCAGACAACAACAAAACTAACTTAACCTATTTGTCATTCATCAAAACCTGGGTTAGACCGTTAGTGCTACCCGCACCAACAATCTCCCCCTTTTTGATGGAATGACAACTTGGTTAAGTTAGTGAAAGAACACAAAAAAAACCAGGTACATTAGTTTTAAAGTTAGTTTCAATGTTTTCAATTTGGTTTATCTAACTTAACCACCTAACCCTCCCCCTTTGGCATTCATCAAAAAACAAGGGTAAACAATCATAGTGTAGATTTACTGTAAAAAAGAATAATCACAGCTAATCTTGAAAAAAAAATCTGAGTTTGGTTTAAGAAAACAAAATCCAAGGAAAAAATCAAGTTGACTTGGGGGAGACAAGTTGAATTTTGAAAAGTATAAATTTAAAGTTTTAACTTTTCAAGCGAAATTTTTTTTTTAAATTAAGTTTTTCAACTTTTCAAAAAGGTAAATTTTCTTTTCAGGTTTGAGTAACATTTACTTTCAAAAGGTAAATTTTTAACTTCAATCTTTCAAAACAAAGCAAAAGTTAAACGAGTAAGATTAAATTTGCCAAAATAATTTTTAAGGCTAATTTGATAAAGGCTAAATTTGGAAATAGTCAACTTTTTAAATCAGGTTTGAAAATTAGGTGGGATTAAACTTTCACGTTTTTCAAATACTTAGTTAAATTTAATTTTTTTTGTAAATTAATGTTCAAACATAAGTTAGTTTTTAAAAGGCATTTGTCAAACACATTAAATTTTGATTAATTTCTCCCCCTGAACTTGATACTTAAATTTAACCAGCTGTCTAACCAATTAGGTACTAACTAACTATCAGAAGATAGTAGCTTTCACTTGGTTAGTCAGATTAAGTTGATTATAAGCAGTCAGTGTTTGACTTGACTGATGAACTTTAATCTGATTAATATCTGAGTTGTATTTAACGTCCAGACTTATGCTGATGCACTGAAATAAGCATCTTAAGTCCAAACAGTTAGCCTATGCATCTCATCCCTTTCTATGTTTGTCAAACACAAGCAAGGTAAGCCTAATGTGTTGGTGAGATGCTCAAAAACTAGTCCTATGGGTACATGCTTTCTAGGGATTCAAAACTAGTCTAAGGCCAAAGCTATTTTTGAAAATCTAAAAATGGAAAGTTTTGAAAACATACAAGTTTAACTTATAATTTGATAAAACCATTTTTGAAAGTATTTTTTTTAAAAAAAATCCTAGTCTATCAAGATAGAACATAATCGATGTAAGTCTGAAATATCACTAGATAGATCCAAAATATTTTACAGGTAGTGTAGCTACAGAAGTGAGTCATAACTAGATCTACTGAGATGATGAAGGGGGTGGTCCAGATCCCAAGGATCGGAGAAGCGCCATCAGCTCAGTGTGTCGGGTATCCCCGGTAGCTCGTAACTCGGCTATCTCTCGCCGAATGTCCCGATGAAAATCAGAGTTCTCCTGCTGGAGACTCGCCATAGCTCTCTCTAGTCCGGTCATACGGTCGGCTAGAGTGCGGGGAGCGTGACGTGGTGCTCGAGCTCGGGGCGGTGGTGGAGCCGGTGCGGCTTCCTCTGGAAATAGTGTGAGCATGAACTCGTCCATCTGTGCGTCTGGATCGGGCTAGTGCTGTGCCCCCCTCCGCCAAGACATAGTCCCGTCATCTCTATCTATCTGGATACCGGCTAGGGAGAAGTTCCGAGCTGCTATAACATCGAACTCGGTCATATGGGCAATGTCTCCTCTAGTGACATCAATGTGCAACGAGGACATATAGGTTGTCAGAATGTGACCAAATGGCATATGAACTCGTCTATCAGTCACGAATCCAGCTGAGTAGATAATGGTGGAGAAGATATGTAGGCTGATGTCAATGTCTAACCTATGAATCAGGGCATAGAGTAAGAACGAATGGAATGGACGCATCACAGCGATGTCCCGAGTAGTCAGTGGTAAAATACAAAGGACTACAACCCTATAAAGAGCGTAGTCCTGGATCCGAAGTTCTACTGACCTAAACTGTGTCACAGTGGGATCTCTCTCTCCCCCCAAAAAATACGAATAAATCGTATCGAGAGTAATATGTGTGTAGGGATCTCCGAATGGTAGATCCCTCGGAGGATAGCACAAAAAAGAACAAGTAGATGGACGCAACTCTAAAAACTCTCGGATAGTCGTAGGGGAAAATGTGATATCAGTGCCTGCTGCCCTAGTGGTATAGGTGAGATCATCTACTTTCACTAGGTTATTGCAAAATTCGGCACACAGACTTATGTTTATTGGACTAGTACATTCGACAAGGTTCCTTAAGTTATAGTGGCCTATAACCTCTAAAGCGGAGGGACATGACCTTAGAAAGAACGATCTATCTATGCAGGTAGTCCTAATGGCTTTATAAATGGTTGATTCAAACTTAATCCTTAGTTCTTCTGTGGGAAACCTAGGGTCAGTGCTAGCATTAGAGGGTCCAGCACCAGTATTTGTTCGTTTCCAACTGTTTATAAAAAAAATATTCTAAGATAGTTTGCAAAGATAACTTCAAATAAAATTTCAGATAGGGGAAGAAGATTTACCGAGGAGCCATAGATGAGATATAGATCTGACGACCTCGGTTGAATCGCAACAGCGTCTTCACCGCAAGAAAATTTGATTTAAAATACTCTCGCACTTAGGTTCGGAGTGAACCTTGGCAAAAGTAAGATTGTTGTGGGGCAAGGATTGGGGGCGCCTGCTGCCCCTTATTTATAGGGGACTCCGGGCGCCCGGATCCTTTCCGGGCGCCCGGGGTTGATTTAGGGCGGGGCGCCTGGATGCCCTTCCGGGCGCCCCGGAGGGGAATACCAGGGGCGCCCGCCCCTGGTTTTTGACTTTTTTTTTTTTTTTTTTTGAAATTAGGTTTGAAGTTAAAAGAAAAATTTTGAAATTAAGTTTTTAAGTTTGAAATAGATTTTAATTTTAAAATTAGAATTTTGAAATTCACATTAAAATTTTGAAATTAATTTTTTAAGTTTAAAATTAAAATTTTGAAATTAATTTTAAGTTTAAAATTAAAATTTTGAAATTAATTTTAAGTTTAAAATTGAAATTTTGAAATTGAGTGTTTAAAATTAAAATTTTGAAATTAATTTTTAAGTTTAAAATTAAAATTTTGAAATTAATTTTTAAGTTTAAAATTAAAATTTTGAAATTAATTTTTTAAGTTTAAAAATAAAATTTTGAAATTAAAATTTTAAGTTTAAAATTAAAATTTTGAAATTAAAATTTTTAAGTTTAAAATTTTGAAATTAAATTTTTTAAGTTTAAAAAAAAAATTTGAAATTAAAATTTTTAAGTTTAAAATTAAAATTTTGAAATTAATTTTAAAGGTTTAAAATTAAAATTTTGAAATTAATTTTTTTAAGTTTAAAAATAAAATTTTTGAAATTAAAATTAAAGGTTTAAAATTAAAATTTTGAAATTAATTTTTTAAGTTTAAAATTAAAATTTTGAAATTAATTTTTTAAGTTTTAAAAATAAAATTTGGAAATTAAAATTTTTAAGTTTAAAATTAAAATTTTGAAATTAATTTTTAAGTTTAAAATTAAAATTTTGAAATTAATTTTTAAGTTTAAAAATAAAATTTTGAAATTAATTTTTTTTTAAGTTTAAAAATAAAATTTTGAAATTAATTTTTTATGTTTAAAAATAAAATTTTGAAATTAAAATTAAAGGTTTAAAATTAAAATTTTGAAATTAATTTTTTAAGGTTAAAATTAAAATTTTGAAATTAATTTTAAAGGTTTAAAATTAAAGTTTTGAAATTAATTTTAAAGGTTTAAAATTAAAAATTTGAAATTAATTTTTAAGTTTAAAATTAAAATTTTGAAATTAATTTTTTAGTTTAAAATTAAAATTTTGAAATTAATTTTTTAGTTTAAAATTAAAATTTTGAAATTAATTTTTAAGTTTAAAAATAAAATTTTGAAATTAATTGTAAGTTTAAACCTTATTTATCTCACCCGATCTATATTATTAATCAGGGAATCCTATAATTTTGTGAGATGAAATTAGATTTTTACTTATGGTGTTTTGGTTTAACTTGTGTTAGATTTAGACTTAACTTTGGTCTCCACAAATAGGCATTCTTCGGATAAATTTCTAAGCTTGGTGAGTCACATGGACGTCATTAGAAGTAACCAACCTTTTGAGATTTTCCGAATAGTCCTATCCACGGAGCTTAGTACTAAATCTTGGTCTAATTGATTAGGATCCATTTAAGGGTAGCTTCGGTCAGTTCCACTTGGCCAAATGCACCAGATCGAAACCATATCTTTCTAGACATGCGACGCCCAAGTTTCCCTAACGTACTATCATCCAAAAACTTCTTCAGTACCATGATTCAAGTTAAACTTGGTCTCTAATTCTAATTACCCTGCCGGGTTAGTTAGTTTTGGGTTACCCTGTCGGGTAAGTTAGTTTTGGAGGTGCCAGCTATTCTGGAGCCTCCCCCTGAATTATTGGCCATTAATTTAAATTTTGATTTTAGGCTTGTGTCGATTCTTTTTATAGTTATGGTTAACTTGGTGATAATTTTGTTGATTTTTAAACTGTTTAGATTTTAAATTTGATTTAGGTTTGTATTTTGGATTTTGGTTTGGTTTATTCAATTTTATATAATGTATTTTTTCTTTAGGTATATAATATTGATTAAGTCCTACTTGCGTGGTCAGACACGCTTTCGGAACCCAAGCTAGATTGGTTGACTTGTATTGGGTTATTAATGATTTGAAGGTTTTATTTGAATTCGACTTATATCCTAGTCCGGTTTTATTATAACATGCTTTTTGATTATTTAGGATTAAGTCTAAATTTTTTGATCTTGTTGTAAAGTTTTCTAGCATTTCTTTTAAATTTTTAATATCATTTTTTAATGATAGATTCTCTTCCTCAAGTGTTAGATCTTGAGTTGGATTTGAATTTTTGATTTGTTCCTTGAGGTTTTGATTTTCCTCAAGAAGTGATTTGTTTTCATTTTCTACTTTATTTAATTTACTATTTAAACAGGAGATGATTCTAAAAAAAAATTTGTTTAAATTAAAATATACCTCATTCGAGCCTTGAGCTACGGACTGTGGCTTGTTTCGGTTCGACCCGCCTTCATCTTGACTCATTTTCTGCTTTGACCGCGGGCCATCGGTGCGGCTCGATGTTCTGCTCTTCTTCCTCCGATTCGTCCGAGGAGTCGTCCCACGTTGCTTTTCTTTTGGTTGGCTTTGGTTTGTCGAACTTGAGTTTTGGGCATTCGTTCTTGTAGTGTCCCTTTTATTGCACCGTAGCAAGTCACGTTCTTTTGTTCGAGGGAGAGCTGATCTTTGAAGGTCCTTTTTGCAGCTCCTCTTTCTCCTGGTGAACATTTTTCTTACCAAGTTCACCAGGTGTTCTTCGTCTTCGGAGTCTTGGTCAAATTCTTCTTCAAATTCAGGCTTGCTTTTCTTTTCTTTGAAGGAACCTGCAAATAGAGCTATACCTTTCTCGGCTCCAGCATTAGTTTGTTCGTGTAATTCTAATTCACAGAAAAGCTCATCTAATTTTAAGTTAGAAAGATTCTTAGAAATTTTGTAGGCATCCATTATTGATGCCCACAAACTGTTACGTGGAAAGGCGTTTAATGCGTACCTTATTAAGTCTCTGTTCTCCATCTGGTGGCCTATCGCATGAAGCCCGTTGAGGATGTCCTTGATCCTCGTGGAGTTGATTCGTTGTTTCTCCTTCCTGCATTTTTATATTAAAAATTTTATTTAAAAGCAGGTCTCGTTTTGTTACCTTAGCGTCGCACGTTCCCTCGTGCAGTTCGATCAACTTGTCCCATAGCTCTTTAGCGTTTTTGTGTAGACCGACTCTTTTCAGTTCTTCTCTTGTCAATCCGCACTGTAGAGTGTTGATCGCTTTATTTTCTGTTGATGCTTTTTTCTTCAGATCTGTTGTCCAGTCTTCAGGATCCACTAGATTCCCGGAGTTGTCCACTGGAATTTTGTAGGGTCTCGTAATGCTCATCCACTGGTCGAAGTCTGTTTTGAGGTAGACCTCCATGCGCTTCTTCCAGTACGGAAAGTCGTCCCCGTTGAAGAGTGGAGGTCGTACTGTGCTGAATCCTTCTTGTTGGGACATTCTGTGCACAGGTAAATAACCGAAAAAAATCCCAAGACTTGGTCTTGGATTAGTAGTGCGGGAAGAGAAAAATAGTAGAAAAATCTAGATTGGTGTTGCACCAATTTAGCTTAAAAAAAATAAAAAAAATGATAAACCAGTTTGTAGTTTGAGTGTAAAACTGAAGACCGAAAAAAGAAAGAATTTCACCCCCAGTCTGATTGGTGGTTGCACCAAATCAGAGCGGTACCTGCTCTGATACCACTTGTAGGACCGTTAGAGTCGATAGAGGGGGGGTGAATATCGATTCGAAAACTTAGAGTATAAACGCAGCGGAAAAGTAAAATAGACACAAATATTTTTTACTTCGTTCGGAGCCTGTGACGACTCCTACTCGAAGGCCCGTGGTCCTTGACCACTTTCGTTGGGCAATCACTAACAATTCGAATATAGTTACAAAATTGAACACAGGAACTGCTAGTGAAAATAAAGCAATACCGACAAGGAAATTAAAAAACCGAAGGAGCACTTTGTCGGAGCTTTGTTGGCGTCGCACTGAACGTCGAGCAGCAAGACCAGCAGTAGAAGAGTTCTCAGATTGATTGATTATGAAGCTCCTGCCTGGGGCTTCTTTATATGCTGTTCCGGGCGCCTGGATTCCTTCCGGGCGCCTGGAATGTAACGTAGCTGCTCAAACCGAGATGCTCCACATGGTGACGACTTGGACCACCTTGTTCCAGAAAACTCCTTTTTCCTGCAAAACAAAGTTAGTCCGAGGCAATATATATCCTGCAACACAGATTGTTAGCACATTTTATCATAATAAGAATTAGCACAAATAGTATGACTTAGATTCTGTCTTTCCGAGACCGGAATCTAGTCACGATCTCGACTTAGACATCCGAAATGGATCTAAGCCGGATCGACGCCTAATGTTCCCTTCCCAGGAACGCGTCCTCGCAGTCACTCACCTCCAGTGACTTACCTCACTTACCTGCCAGACGTCCGGTCAGCCCGTCGACCCGTCTGGACTTCTCGCCAAGCGTCCGGTTAGCCCGTCGACCCGCTTGGACTTCTCGCCAAGCGTCCGGTCAGCCCGTCGACCCGCTTGGACTTCTCGCCAGCTATCCGGTCAGCCCGTCGACCTAGCTGGACTTCGTGCCAGACATCCGGTCAGCCCGTCGACCTGTCTGGACTTCTCCTGCACACTTGATCAAAGTGTCAGACAACAACAAAACTAACTTAACCTATTTGTCATTCATCAAAACCTGGGTTAGACCGTTAGTGCTACCTGCACCAACAAAAAGTACCTGATTTGAGCGTCGGAGGGCCTAACCCGAGGACTTTTTTCCTCGTTTCTGGTATCTAACGACTGGTGGACTCGTCTGAGTGTGTGCAGAGCGATAGTGTCATCGTCCTAATCACCTCTCTCCGTCAACCACCCGTGGGAACTTTTCCAGGGAGCTACCCAGCACGTCCAGCGCTTCGACGACTCTCCGTCAACTTTCCACACAACAAGGCCCGCCTTCATCTGACTCAGCTTCCGGACGGGATCAGTAAGCAATGAAATAAGATTTATCTCAACCAAAATGACCTTCATCCCTCCGTATGACAAAAGGCGATTTGCTCATCCCAGTACCCCGTCCCTAGATCAACACAAAGGAGGTAAATCACTGGTGACTACTAGCTATTAGTACAGATAGCAAAACATAGGGGAGGTATGTTCGGTCACTCCGAATCTTTACCCCAAGACTTCATGTGGCAACATCCCATGCCTTAACCATCGTACCACCCCAAGAGAATCAAAATGACCCTCAATGACGATACAAATGGTCGTCCCTAATAACATGAATGAGAGTTAAGTTAGGTGTTTGATCTTCTACATGCAAAAGATCATTATGTTATGATAAAATATTTGTCATGATCTATTTACTTATATTTAGTCGGCTATTTAGGATGAGCACTATCACTTTTTATTCTAGTAAATGAGAGTTATTAATCGACTGAGAGATAACTTTTTACTTAATAACCTAACCCATCAATTAAATCAAAATCAAAATAACTTAGATACGCACAAGGAATTAGATACGCATAATAACCTTTTTACTTAATAACTTAACCCATCAATTAAATCAAAATCAAATAAATTATATTTTTGTTGGACAAATTGAACCATCAAACTTTATCTAAAAGAAATAAAAAAAAAATCGAATCTATACAAATCGATCAATTTCATTGGATCCTTTTGACACTCGATTGTTATTGGACAATCAATTAGAAATCAAGATTTTAAAGATTTTTCTTAAAACATCGATCCAGTCGACTGCAATATAGTGTTCCATTTAATCAATTATTAAATTTTAAAATCGAGATGTAATTGAATAAATTAAAATAATTGAGATTTTTACGATTTAATTCATTTATTTTGATTTAATTAAGTTTTTGTCCACTCCGATACGTGAGAGTTGGTGACATGCATTTTTCAAAGGTATTTGTTAATACACAGATATTTCTAAACTAAATGAAGGGGCTTAGGGCATCTTCAATAGTTAAAATTTTGAATGAATTTTTTTTTTTTTTTTTGAAGATTTCAATATGTCACATCAAATTATAAAAATTTATTGAAATATTTCTAATAGTTAAAGTTCTAAGTGAACTTTTTTATAATTCTCTCCGCATGTAATTACATGGCTCATGTATATTAATTCTCTCTCCATACATGAACTTATTATTAATTATTTATAAAATAAAACATTATAAAATATTCTGACAATCATTGACATTAATTATTAGCTCTATGTTTAAGAGAAAAAAGTAGGTTTGAAAATTTAAACATGCTCTTAAATTAAAAACCTCAAATTTTATATACATAATCATAAAAGTTCTTTTTGATAAGATTTTTTAATTTTATAAACCTTTAATAAAGCTTGCATTAGAGATGCTCTTATTTTCCAGTCTAAATCACACGCAAATATGTATCCCGAATCCCCAAAGATGGTATCTTGACTTCATGTTATTTTGACTTCGTACCGTTGTGAAAGCTCACAACTGACTAATGGTTTTGTTTAAATCATTGCAGAGTTAAATATAATTGTGCTAAAATCAAAATACTTCTCTCTTTTCTTTCTTTGCTCACCTTAAATCCATCACTTTAGAAAGCCCCACCAAATATTCAAGATACGACGACTTAAGCAAAAGCATTAAATTTCCTCCTTCCTAATGAATTTCATTTGCATTCCATTGTCACAATGAGGCACACTTCTAATTGGCCAACCATTTTTGGCTACTTTTCTTGGAATTTACTCACTCATTGATCGCATCGAAGGAGAAGGAAATAACTAAAAGGACTTCGACACGTCTATCAATCCTCAAAGAATCAAGAATGAGACATTCAACCATATAGCTGGAAAAGAATAAGTCAATAATGTGAGGCATATGAATTAATTTGCATGAAGAAAATTTGTGTGGATGTTATACGTTCCATTACATCAAATATGAATATTTTTGCAAAATGCCGTGTAAGATCATGTGAATTAATGTATCAAACTTCATATGGGATCTTAGTTCGGAGTGGTATACAACAGAGAGTGACTAAGAAGGGCTATTAGTAGATATTCGGATTTAGTTAGTGCTGAGTCAACATGGTGGTAAAAGGTGAATACGTTCGTCCCCAGTGTCCCCGTCAATCCATCCCAGGGTCAACATGGAGAAGGTAAATCACGGACGACTATTAACTTTTGGAATAGTGATTAGCACATAAGGAGTGCTGAGCCAACCTGTTAAGAGGTTGAGTGATGGTACTTGGGTCTAATTTTGAATTAATTTGGGGTTAGTTTGGATAATCGAGTTGGACTCGATTTGGGGTGAGTTTTCAGTATTTGCACACAATTTGACTAGCTGGTTAGGTTTGATTGGGACTTTGGTTCAATTTTACTGAATTGAATGTGAATATGTACTAAATAAAAGGATCTAAATGTAAGTTTGTAGACAAGATTAGACCAGTTTAATGAAACTTACTGACTGGATTTCAATGTTTTAATTAGATAAGTTGCGGTAAAAGGGTTTACCATGTTCCAAGTTGTGTGTCCATGGCATTACTGGAGGGCATGCCCATTACTTCCATAAAGTTGCAAGGGTTGAAAGCTGATGTAGTTACATGGACTTCAAAGAAATGCTTGGAGATTTTTGAAGAGATGATAGATGCTGGTTGTTATCCAGATGGAGGAATACCACTGATGAACAGATGGAACAGATTACCACTGTAATTAGATCAATGCATAAAGAAACAAGGAATATATTTGCTAAATGAATAATTTATTGAGAATATCATGAAGTGATCACAAACCATTTAGACAAGCATAGTAGCAAACACTTTCATGGAACATAGTTTATCATCCAGGAAAGTAAACAGAGAAATTAATTGGTACATGATCTCTCTTTGACAGTAACAGAACAATGTTCTCGCAGTGGCTTGCCTAAATTTTGATGATACTGGCAATAAAAATACTGTGAAAAAAGTAACAAAAAGGTCCAAATAGCATGCCTCTAAGATATATGATGAACAAGGTGGCCGATGTAACAGTTATCCAGCAGGCCATTTGAGTTGTCTTCCACCGAGCACGTGCAGGTGTAGATGATAGACTGATTGACCTTATAACAAAAAACATCACAAAAGATTACAAGGCTGCTGACAAGAAACCGAGGAGAACATCGACAATAAAGAGGCTTACATGCTTGAGGACCACTGTTAATAACAACGCGGAAACCATCTACGATGCCTTCCTTCTCAGCCACTACCTTTGCAGCATAAAGAAGATGACCCAATATCTCAGCATGCCTTGGTTCAGCCTAGGAGTAACAAGAACATCTTCACACTTGCACTTGAAACACAATCTCTTGGTACAACAACTATATGATTCTTTTTCCCATGCAAGACTTGACATATGAAGCAAGACAACACTCTACTTTCTCTCAACCAAAGTATCATAGAGTTATAGAAGAATATATCCTGATTCTCAAGTGCGAGCACAATACAGCATTGCCATTTCCTATCTACTACTATGCATGAATTGATGATATAATCCTCGTTCAGTTGGATGCTTACTATGCTCTTGTTAAAGCAAAGACAAAAATCAGTTCCTCCTCAATCGATCTGTATTAATCACTCAAAGCTTTATTTTATGATAAATAAATGCATCAAAGGATAAGAAAAGTATCATAGAGAAGGCACCTTTCCAAGTTGGGTCAATCCATCCTTTATCTTTGGTATTACCAGAACGTGGACTGGTGCTTGAGGATTAACATCACGGAATGCCAATACTTTCTCGTCTTCATACACGATTGTTGAAGGAATCTCCTTTGCTATTATCTTATCAAATCTAAGAAAACGAGGTACACTCATGGGTTATTCTTCAATTGTTTTAATTATCAATTGTATCAAAAGATTGTGACACCATGCCTCACTCAGCAAAAAAATGCAGGGTAAAATTAACCAGCGAAGTAACGGAAAAAGAGGAATATCGAATCATACATGGTGGGAGCTCCACTACCTGCAACCTTTGCGGCCGCTATGGCGGCAGCCTCTTCATCAGCATTACGGCAAATAAACCTAACTCGTATTGTGATCGAAAAAATTAAGGTGAGAATGATCAGCGCCGAGAAACAGTGATTGTAGGCCAAGATCTACATCAAACTTGACATCTTGGCCGGTGTAAACATCAAACAATCAACTAACGATTCGGTTAAAAAGACAAAATACAGCGTGCAAATCCAAATCAAACAAGAAGTATGCCAATTTGTAAACCTGCAAGAGCGAAGAAGGGCGGGCGATTGGCCGGGGAGACGGGCGAAGGACAGATTTGGGAGGGATTTGGCGACCGCGTGGCCTCGAAATGAACGATAACGCCTGCTCGTATGGAGAAGCAGAAAACCATAAACGATGGGAACAAAGATACGAGAGGAGAAGAGAAGAAGAAAGAGAGGGATTCGTGTACCGAAGCAGGGAGAAGGAGGTGGTTAGCGTGGTGGAGGCCATGGCGCAGCTACCAAGCGGAGATATCAGTCTCAAGAGCTGATTGCTTTTCGTTGCGGATCAGAGATGACCTAATATATATTTATTTTATGACATTTCATTTTACTGCCTACAATTTTAAAATGCTAAGATTTATTTATTTCTTTAGTCCGGGACTTTAGTGCTGCGATCAACCCTCCAATAATTAATCAGGGATGACAAATCTAAAAATATTAATTAAAAGAGTTGGATATTTGTATTATTAAAATTTTTTGAAGATATAATTTTATATTTTATAATGAAGAAATATTTGCATTTGCTCGTTACATGCACTACTTAGTTACTCAATTGACGATTAAACTTAGTGCCATTAAACTTGTTGAAAGAAAGCTGACTCCTAGCGGGCCCAATTTGCTGGGCCTAATTCTAAGACATTTTACATTGACTAATTGGAAACTGGTCGACAAAAAAAAAATTAGAAGTTGTGGTTTATCTTTGCGTTCTCACAACAATAGAAGTCATTAGTCTTAATCATCTTTAATTGTAGAGTTTATGCTAGAATTTGCATGGTAATAACACTAATGTTTAACAATACGGTATCGTGTGGGTCCTGCCCCCATCTTCCAATCGCATCGCAGCTTGCGTCAGTGTTGCCACTTCGCCGCCGCCGCCGCCGCTCGGGTCAACGCCGCAACGGTAACGCCGACGAAGACGATCCCACGTGCCCAATCGTGCCATCGGTAAAATACTCCGCCGGAGCATCATAAATGCCACTCGTCCGCTTCATTCGATGTTCGATCGTGACACGTCCGAGGTCTGGTGCGGCACCAAGTCGGTGTCTCGCGGTCGCATGTACGGTCCCAACTCGGTGTCTCGCATTTGCGGATCCGTTTGCGCAGATTAGGATCCGATAAGCTTCCCGAAGGGTGGGTGCCGTGCTAAGGTGGTAGGTGTCAGTGTGTCACCTTTGAAGGGATATAAAACGGGCGCCGCTCGAGCGGGCGGAGAGAACTAGAGGAAAAAGTCTCGAGTCGCCGCCAACCTCGCTCCTTTATTGCCTCCCTTCCCCCCTCGTCTGCCGGCAGATTGGGGTCTCTTGAGACAGATAGAAAAGAGAATAGGAGAAAGAGGGCAATCTCGTCGATGGCCTTATCGTCTCTTCTCAGATCGGCGACTCCGGCGCTTCATGGATCCCACGATCGCTTACCCTCTCTCTCGGGAGCTCCTGGAAAACCTTCTTTCAAGGTCGGATCCCGGAATTCCTCCCTTCGCCTGTACCCGTTTTGTGTTTTTTTTTTTGAAAAAAAAAATAATTTCTCCTCATTTTGTAGGTTTTGTTATATTCACTTTATGAGATGAATTCGCGAGTCGATTTTCTTTTCGAAAGAATCGCATATTTACTTGATTTTTCATTGCTTTTGTAAGATCTAAATATGTCGTCTTTTTTTTTTTCTTTGGCTGAGAGGCCATTTCTTTTATTTTTTTTCGTTATGTTTTTCTTTTGATTACCAATATTTGCTTCATGTTCTCCCAGGTATCTTATATACAGAGTTCTAAATCGACAAACAACAGTTTAAGTATTATTGGATCTTCACTTCCTTCAGGGAAGGTGTGCTCCTTAAAGTAAGTTCCACTGCAGATTTGCGTTCCTTCTGTAGAATTGAATGATCTTTGATCCCTTTTAGCTTATGTTTTCAGGAGATCTGATGCAAGAAGAAATCAGCCTATCAGGGCCACTGCCACTGAGGCCCCTCCTTATGTTAAAAGTGAGTTTTGTCGCCTTCTTGTTAAAGAGATTTGTAGTTCCGGTACATTTATGTGACTTTATTTGTAGGTTCTTCGGGCGGTTGCAAGACAAAAGTTGGCATCAATGGTTAGTTCAGTTTTAAGCTTTAGCTTTTTAGGCAGATTATTTGTTCTGTCTCCATTCAGCTTTATAGTGATCAATTGCTGAAGTCCTGTATCTGAGAAAGAATTTACTTTCATTATAAAAATATGAAGACTGGATATAGCAATCCATTTTAACTTACATTTATCCTCTGCTTTGTGATTTCATTAAGTTTGTCAATGAAAATAGTTATTGCATGCAGTTTTTCATTGAATCTATACTGCATACGTACTAAATCTTTGATTTGTTTTATTACCACATAGTGGGGAATAAGGAACATGATATGACTAGTGTAAAGTTCAATTTCTTTATTACCCATGAATAATATGAGATAGCTACTCCTAATAAAGAGTGGTTTCCATGGGATGGACATTTCCAAGGATGTTAAGCATTAGATGCTAATTAGTGGATGGATGGACAGCAAGCATAAACTGGGTTGATATGTTCATATCCTTTACAAAAAAAAAGAACTTATTAGCACTATGCTATATCCTTGTTAAGAATCCAGTGTAGTTTGGTTTCATTCCTAATACCTCAAACTTTTGGAACAATAAGAGTGGATATTACTCATCTTCAAATGGTAACCACGTGTTAGGCGTGTGCTTGTATGCTTACATGTGAAGGGACTAGGTGGTGTGGAAATGTGTAGATCAGTCCTCCGAATAAGTTAGGTTTTCACGTAAATAGCTGTAACTCTAACATAAACCTCTTTGTCATTAGTGCACTACGGAGTTTTTGAGTGGACAAGTAGGCATTAACGATCCTTACCAAATAATTATTTCCCATGCCTGTTACAACCGCAGATAGATGTGCATCTTCTGTATTCTATCAGCAATGTTTGACTAAACAACTTTGAGCCTTGGAACTTTAATGAATCTTTCTTTTGATCTATTTTTAATATTGTTGCAATCAGTTCATCACATTAACCATCTGAAGTGTATTGTCAGGCTTTGGACGAATTGGAAGACTTGTATTGCGTATTGCCACTACTAGAGATGATATTGAAGTAGTAGCTGTAAATGATCCATTCATTGATGCTAAGTATATGGTAAGGAAACACTATATTTCATCTTGTTGGATTGATAAAATTATTTAAAATGGCGAAGTGCCATTGATTTCTTGAAGTACAACTGCATAAACAAATATATGATATATTTCCAATTGTTCCTTCACTCTCCATAACTTTCTCCTATGTATATTCTTGATCTTGCAGTTAATTTCATGTGTGTGTATTTTCCTTTTAATTGGACATGGTCTTTTTGTTGGACTGGTTATATTATATGCATGAGAATATCTCTATGGATGCTTGTTTTTGCTTAATTCTATAACTTGAGAGGACAGAGATAATGCTAGACTACACCAAAAAGATGTATAGAGAATACTGACAGATTTATCACTAATTAGGTATCCATAGCTTGTCATGGAAAGAACAGGTGCTATTAATTGTATCTGTCTTAGTAAGCCAGAAATAGAGCAGTTAGAAGGGATTCAGAGGTCATTGCTATGTCATGATTTAATTCATTCCAAGGAACTTAGTGAAATCATACTCGTAACTGATTTCTTTTATTTATGTTTGCCAAGTAGCAAGGGTGCAATATATTGCCAAAGAAAGATATTTAAAAAAAAAACCCAAAACTCACAGAATCACTATTAAGTATCAATGAACTTCTTCAAACACCGTTGATATATATATATATATATATATAACACCAAAAGCAACAATTATGCTTAGCAAAATGCATCATCATCATCATTTTATCAGTATTAACAATTATGCAATCTACCTTATGTGAATCCATCCAAAACTTCATCTTTCACCTGTTATAAAAAAAACTATATCTGAAAATAAATCTCAGCAGAAGTTTCTTCCCTCCGTCAGTATTTGTATGCGTATTTTTTATACATATTTTAGAATGTATGTATCATTAATTAACAGAAGTGAACTTTGTTTTTCAGGCATATATGTTTAAGTATGACTCAACACATGGCATATTCAAGGGAACAATTAAGGTTGTGGATGCATCCACCTTAGAAATCAATGGGAAAACAATTGTGGTTACAAACAATAGGTATTGCATTTGTTATATTTGGGATCAGTTTGTTTGAAATCATGCCAGGTTTTGTAATTCTTTAAACAGTTTCTTCTTGTTGACAAATATTTTCTGTTAAAAAGTTCTAATATATGTAAGTGAAACTGTGAAATGAGCCAATGAAAGTGAGCCACATTCTTTATGGCTGGCTGAAACCTGAATAACCAATAAATGAAATGGGTACATGATAATAAGATTTGGGAGGTGCCAAGGCAGAAATATCGAGGTAGAAGCTTCATACCTTGATAGCATTCTAAAATGTAGAGTAAAGCAACAAAAGAAATGGTATCTTCCATGTATTCCTTCTTTTAATAAAGTTGAGATGCATTTTTTCTGTCGAACAATTTGCATTTAATAAATTGAAAATTATACATTTGTTCTCGATCCAATTTAACAAGTTTGACCACTTTGTATCTTAAACCCACTTGACAATAGAGAACTTTTGTTTTTATGTCCAGTATTATTAAACCTCTTAGACAAATTTATTTTGTTCTGAAGGACAATTATTCTTTTTATTTTAGGACTTGAAAGTAGTTGCAGGAAATGGTTATGATTCTATGCGTCTGCTAATGCATATATAAAATGCTTAAGGAGAATTTTTATTAGAACAGTTAGTATTTTGTTGATTTCCCTATGATGAGTAGTGTAGGCTGAATTTTAACATTGACCAAACACTTTTTTCACCAGAGACCCTGCTGATATTCCATGGGGTGATTTTGGTGTCCAATTTGTTGTCGAAGCTTCTGGTGTGTTTACAACAACAGATAAGGCATCGGCTCACCTGAAGGTATGCCTGATTTGTTTCTTTTCACACTGTTCAGGGTAGAGCATTCCATGTACAAATTTAACCAAACTATTGTCCTGGTGGTTTCCCTGTAGGCTGGTGCTAATAAAGTAGTTATATCAGCTCCATCTGCTGATGCTCCTATGTTTGTTGTTGGAGTAAACGAGAAGAATTACATGCCAAACATGGATATTGTTTCTAATGCAAGCTGCACAACAAATTGTCTTGCTCCTCTTGCAAAGGTATGCTCAATCTAGTAAATTGGTCCATTTATTTTTTCCCTACTCAGTAGAAAACTGACCATGTCCTTTACAACACAATAAAATTGCAAAGGTAATGTTAGCTGTTGCAGTTTGTAAGGCTTGATAATCATCTTTGTTGATGTGATTCCATTACAGATTCTATAATGTGATGTGTGTTCACTATTCCCTTGATAAATCAGTTCCATCCATTTCCATTTTTTACAGGTGGTGCATGAGGAGTTTGGCATTGTGGAAGGTCTTATGACAACTGTTCATGCAACCACAGGTTTCTTTTCTTTAGATACTGTGGAGAGATCATGACTATCAGAATATGCTTCACAGAATGGAATCCATTTTATTCTACTTATTTTTGCCTTTCACCTCTGTTTTGCAGCAACACAGAAGACCGTTGACGGCCCTTCAAAAAAAGACTGGCGAGGGGGGCGTGGTGCTGGTCAAAACATTATCCCTAGCTCAACTGGTGCAGCAAAGGTATGATTGAAAGTTTGTTGGGATATTGTTTCGCAACCTCCACTTTTGATAACTTCCATCTTTGTTTTCAGGCTGTTGGAAAAGTGCTTCCAGAGTTAAATGGGAGGTTGACTGGAATGGCCTTTAGAGTGCCTACACCAAATGTTTCTGTTGTGGATTTAACTTGCCGGCTTGAGAAAAGCGCTTCATATGATGATGTGAAGGCAGCAATTAAGTATGTGACTGGTAGAACTAGATAAATTTCAGTCATTAACTTTTGCTTATGTTATGTTATTGTTTCTTATTAAACAAGTATCACTATCTTATGTCCTGTTTCAATTGAAAGTTGGATGAGGCATTCTATTAACTATTATTAACTTTCTTAAAAGATAATTGCTTTTTCAGCTATTTTACATCTCATATACTCTTTGGTTGTCTGACAAATGAAGGCCAAATCCATTGCTTTTATGTCATGCATTTTCCTATATTATATTATCTTGTAATTTTTTTATTTCTAAACTTGGCATTGTATACTAGATCATGATATTATTGTTATGTACCTTTGATTTAACAATTTTGAATGGTAATTTTCCTTGGCATCAACTGTGAACAACCATTGTTGAGCAAGGGCCAAATTGGGTTATTAACTAGTTACCTAATAATTTGCTCCTTTAGAAAAAGTTGCTCCCAGTGTCTGGAGATACAAATAGAAGGCAATGGAAACTGGTTGCTGGTGTTTGAATTTTTACCAAAAGTTGACTAGAATTTCAGCTATTGAAGGATTTTTTTTACTAGGAACAGGGAACTTGTCATGTGTAGTTGGCGGGATAAAAATTTCAGCCAGTGGCTTTGTGGTGGGATATGCACATGCACATTCACAAAAAAAGTAATGGAGTAACAATACAGGCATTCCCGATGCTTTTTTTAAAGTAGTTCCTTAACCAGCTTGAGCATTGTCTGGGTTACTCTTCTGTGCAAACTAATGTATAGAACATACATTGTATATAAAGTATAAATTTGTTTCTTTTCTTTTGTAACTATATTTTGTGAATACATGTTTCCGTCTTCCTCTTTTCTGCAATGAGATGCACATGCTGATGTGCGAGAATGTCTCAGGTATGCATCAGAAGGTTCGCTTAAAGGCATACTTGGATACACAGATGAGGATGTGGTTTCTAATGATTTTGTGGGCGATTCAAGGTAAAAGTCTGTTTCTTTGTGTTCTGCACTTTGACACTCCCTACCAATGATATGAATTCCATTTATTTATTTGTTTATTTTTAGGTCAAGTATTTTTGATGCCAAGGCTGGCATTGGACTGAGTGAGTCTTTTATGAAACTTGTCTCATGGTATGACAACGAATGGGGCTACAGGTTAGGACTACGATGAGTCTCCATAACTTAAATCTAAAGTCTGATTTAATCTCAAAATTTTACAACAGAAACCTAAACCTGATGTTTTGTTTCAGCAACCGAGTGCTGGACCTCATTGAGCATATGGTCTTGGTGAATGCAAAAGCAAATTACTAAAATGTGCTCTCCAACTGAAAGGGGCATAGAGATGCTGCTTCTATCTGACCAGTTGGAGTCTTTCAGATCGTATTTGTTCTAAGCTGCGACTTTAATTGGTTGCCGTGTTGTTTTTTTTCTGTAGCTTGAAATAAAAGTTACATAGGATGAATTCATTTTTAAAGATATGTGCGAACTAAGCACCTTATTCATTTGCGTTGATGCTAAATGCTCAAGCAAATTCTTTCTGATTCTACTTAAAAAGTATTCTTGTAATGTCAGTTTTCTATGTTTAAAATAACTTTTGATATAGTTAGACTTTGACGGGCCGAGTCCGAATTGAGGTATTTTAATGCTCTTAATATTATAATTCAATATAAATTAATTTATTTATTTTGAATTTACTAATGTAAAATTATATCACTTTTCCATTTGAATTCATTTTGAACTAATTCAATTTGTTCATTTTATTTAGTTTGCCCTTGTTCTATTTCTTTTTATCCATCTAGACCACTTATATGATATATTCATATATAAATTATTTAATAATAAGCTTTTACATATATTGAGGACTAATATGAACATACAAAATCAATATAATTATAATTTGTATGAAGTTAATATTTATAAATAGTCAAATTGATGCCATGAACGAAACTGTAATGGACAGTTTAGAATTATGAATCATAATCGACTTTGAAGGTTAAATGTATAAATTTTTCAAACCACCTCGAATCGAACATATGGCAACATCACAAATGAAATTGATAGTAATATAATAGTAAAGCCTATTCTATATATATATATATATAGAAACAATTAAATTAAATTTATAAACAAAATAGTTTTGATAGAAAGGAATTGTGGCCGTATTAAAGTATGATATAATTAATGCTCCCAAGAAAGTAAAATTAAACAATTTTAATCCCATTTTTGTAATCTAATTGCTTATAAATTATATAAGCAACCTTGCAACTCTTTATTGCATTTTCATTATTACAGCTTTAAACAGTTCAAATATGCTTACAATAAAGGAATTTATTCATTTTAGAAATTGCATGCCATATGAATATAATATTGCAATACCTCATTAAAATCATTTTTGTGATAGTAAGTAAGGAGAAATTTCATTTCCCACACAAAAATTCCAAAATCCTCAAAACACACTCCTTAAAATTTTCACACCGTTTTTTTTATTAATTTACTTACACCAAAACTTCACCTAATTTTAAATTATAAAAAAAGAGGGTAAATTACAGGGTTGCAATATGATTGTTCTAAATTCAACAAACCATTTGAAATTCCAAGCAAAATATATAAATGAAGGGCATAAATCCTTTGGACCACTTTAGAAAAAGAAATTCTTCTGATCAATTGGTATATGCAGGCATAATCCCATACCATAATCTCAAAAGCCAGGCAATAACAATGCTTCTTAATTTACACTCTAATTCACTCTATAAGTACGGTAATCGTTCTGCTACCATGTTGCAGAGTGCAGAGCCCAACGAAGGAGTTGCCAAGGTGGTCTTAATTAAGAAGATGGCCAAAAATGGTGTGAGCACTATTAGTTTGGTGTTCTTGTTCTTGCTCCTCCTTGCTTCTTCAGGTGACGATACTTCTGATTTGATTCCCTCTTTAATTTTAAAATCAAAATCAATTATATATATGATCTATATTTTTTTCTGACAATCATGAATCTCCAATGATAATTAACAACAGTTACTGAAGTTGGTGCCAAAGTCTGCTCCAGTAAGAGCAAGAGCTACTGGGGAGTTTGCTTCCAAGGCCATTGCAACAGCGTGTGCAAGACAGAGGGATTTGAGGGTGGCAAATGCCATGGCATACTCATAACCTGCAAATGCTACAAGACTTGTACTTGATAATGCTTTTTTGTCTTGCTTCTGTCGATGGAGACAATGCTTTTTGTCTAAGCATATGAAATAATATCATTTATATCAATAATTCAATGGACTCTGTCACCGCTTAAAATTAAATACCTAACCTGTTTATTCTTTGTTTTTTTCCCTGGTATTGTCTTCGATGTCAACAAAACCACGTTGTCTTCCAGGAGGTTGGTAAATTGACCAACTTCACCAAAACCAAAACCAAAACCTTGAGCGCGGAGATCGGCGGTTAGTTCCGGGGTTAAATGCTCCCCCTTGCGATTGGATTTCGGGTACCGATTTTTTTTCCTCTTTGTTTCTTCTACGAGTATCAAAGTTACGATCTTTGTCGACTCTCCTCCCGGCTCCTTTGATTCCTTTTCAATTTCAGCAGGTAAACGTTTCTTTCTCTTTCTGATCTTATGTTGTATTTTCCAACCTAGGGTTACTAAATCGGTTGTTCTACTTGGTTTATGTGAGAGGGTTCCACTGGAAACTGTTCGAGTGGATTTTTTTTGTCTTTTTCCTTTAGTTTTTCTCATAGTATTCAGTTAGATTGGGAGTTCAAGATCGAAACTTTCAGTCCATTGAGGTCAATCTTGAATTTTCTCTTACACTTCTTGTTTAAAATTTTTTACTTCTATGTTCTATCCTGCTATTTTCTTTCGTTCTATTGAAAATTTTTTCAATGATGTTTCGTAATAGATTATTGGATCAACAAAGAAAATTGTATGGCATTGTTCTGTAAAGCTGCAGATGTATTGGATCACAGTGCATTTGCTTGAAAACTGTTTGGTGCTTGTGTAATTCTATTATGGTCAGTGTCTTAAGAATAGGCAGTTTGTTGCCCCTAAACCCTCTGTGCATTGCATACCTGATCTCTTTTCCTTTATGGACATTTGTGAGTAAGATTTTCTCGTAGACTTCATTTTTTTTGCCTCTGTGCTTATTTTGACCCTTTTACTAATTTTAATTTGTTCGTTTAGAAACAGCATAAAGAACTTAGGAACTAAATTCACCTCCACTTTCTTAGCACAGTGAAAGTTCTTAACTAGAATTGAAATTTTGGGACAATTTTCAACTCACTGTAATTTATCCGGCTGATACATTTGCATGCATCATTATACTAGTTTTGATTTAGCGATTCTAAATTGTCCTCATTTAAGTAATTTTTTAATTCTGATAATACTTCTCTTGATATATATATATATCTATATTTATAAAGAGAAATAGAGAATAAACTCATTTCATGACCTTTTTTTTCCAGTTGTTGCTGTAATGTCATGTAATCATATGAAAAATACTATTATTGGCGTTTGTCATCACTTAAACAAGCAATACGTGTTTTGTGAAGCCTTTATTGTTTGCAGAAACAGATTGCATTGTTTGAAGCTGTTTGACAGATTACTGACCAAGTGTTTGTTGCAGAAACTGAAGGATTCTAGGTATAGCCATTATGTCACTGTTGTCAAATCTACAATGTATAACCATAGATGTCACTGGCACTCTAATAGCTTACAAAGGAGAACTTGGAGACTACTACTGCATGGCAGCTAAATCAGTAGGATTGCCCAGTCCTGACTACAAACGCATGCACCAAAGCTTCAAGGCTGCATATTCAGCAACAGCAAAACAGTATCCATGTTTTGGACATGCAACCAAAATGGAAAATATAGACTGGTGGAGATTATGTGTACACGACTCATTTATCAGGGTATGCAGGTTTCTTAGTTTAAGTGAAGCAAATTTTCTTAAAGCTGTGCCACATTGTCAAGTGCTCATTATGTTTTTGGTTAGTTTTTGTTACCACTTGACTAAAATTAAGGATTAGCATTTTGGAACTCATGATGCGCACACTTTTATGTACTGGCCGAGTAGGTCAAGCATTTTTTTTTCTCTTAAAAATGTACTATATTATTTTAAGTGTCTATTCTGTTTTTCTGTTAGTTCTAGTTGCAGTTACCCTTTGAACTCTATTGATTGGGTGACTGAACATGGAAGTTGACATGCCAAGATTTTCAGTATTCTAAAATGAACATTGCTGTTGACTGTTGCAGGCAGGCTACGAATATGACAATGAGACACTAGAGAAGGTGTTTTGGCGCATATACTCGTCCTTCGGGTCTTCTGCACCCTATTCTATATTTCCTGATTCTCAACCCTTCCTTAGATGGGCGCGAAAAAAGGGCCTCAAAGTTGGAATTGTCAGCAATGAATCGTATCGATATCAAGATGTTATTCTTCCTGCCATGGGGCTCAATCAGGTACTACTGCCTCCCCTTGCACTCACATATGTTCTATTCATTTCTTTTGATTCATGAAATGCAAACTCTAGACTTAGTATGAATAGACTTGATCCATTTCACTGGATTAACGAAGTCAGATTTCCCAGGGATCAGAATGGGACTTCAGTGTATTCTCAGGCATAGTGGGTGTGGAGAAACCTGACCCAAGGATTTATGAGATTGCACTGGAGAAGGCAGGAAATATCGCTCCAGAAAAAGCACTGCATATCGGGGATAGCATTCGCAAGGATTACATCCCCTCCCAGAGCACAGGCATGCATGCTATGCTGTTGGATAGGTTTAAGACGCCTGATGCTGAAAGCTGGAGGCAGACTGGAGCTCTTGTGCTTCCCGATCTAGTTGCGGCTCACAAATGGCTCATCAAGGAAGAAACTGATGCAGCAACAGGAGAAGCTCAAAGCTTGCAAACGGACATCTCCTGAACACAAAGTGAAAACTAAGAGCAAAAAGAAATTCCCTTCGTTAATATATCCATTGTGTGTGTGTGTTTTTTTTTTGTTACTTCTTACTGCCAGTTGACAAAATTCATCACGCTCTATTATGATGTTATTTACGGTGATGCGTTTTTAACATTGATAGGGAAACACAAGTTATAGAGCAAGTGGATCTTGTGTGCTATTGTCACATAATATCTGATACAGAGAATAAATAAAACACTCGGAATATTTTATTATCAATACTTTCTGGATGTATGGGATCACAGTCAATATAGGGCAAGTAGCAATTTTGATGTCCTGGAAGAAAAGTTAAGCTGAAACAATCTTTTCAAACATGGATACACGAGATTCACATGGAGCTGTGCGTTTACAGAGAAGTGAGGAACTACACTGACTGAACCTGAAATTGCTGGTAAGAAGTTAAAGAGAAGAAACTTTTGACTTAACGAAGGCAAAGAAGCTTCAGCAATTTGTTTGGATGGATGCTGCTCCATGAAAAGTCGAAGATGTAAACTAAGTGAATTGCTCAAAAATGAATGGGAAGCTGTAGAGTGCTTAGGTTATTAAAATTAAGGAAACAAACTTAAACCTTCATTTATGTTTCAATTCCAGTAACTCTAGGAATTAGGATTGTAGATTACCACAGTTATGACGTGAAAGGGATGGGAAGAATAGTTGGCCAATCTTTTCGAAGAAACTACTCTGGAGATTGGGGAAGTTGTTTTCATTATATGGTTAATGAATTAATATTAATAATTTAATCCGATACTTCAACGGGGGTGTAGCTCATATGGTAGAGCGCTCGCTTCGCATGCGAGAGGCACGGGGTTCGATTCCCCGCACCTCCATTATTTTTGAGTGATTCTTTAAACCCGTCACACAACTCGACTATTCTTTAAAATATAAGAAACAAAATAGTACGTATTAAAATAATTTGTGTGACTCGACTATTCTTTAAAATATAAGAAACAAAATAGTACGTATTAAAATAATTTATCGATTACACGCTTTACCATTTTTAAATATTTTCAATGTACTTTTAAAATAATTAAGTTATCATCATGTATCATTTTTATAATAAGGAAAATGGCGGGGAGTCAAGAATGCAAATAATTTATTAATTTGTTAACAAATGTTTAATAACAATGTAACAGATTGATTACGTCCATAGATTATTATAGACTATTAAAAAGCATATGATCAATTTATTAAAAATTATAAATCGTATAACAGATTTATCAATTCGCTATATTTTAATAATAAATTTAACAAAAAGATAAATCGATTTAAATTGAAAATTGAATTAATCAAATTGATTATTTTTTTAAAAAAAAAACAAACTGATCGTTCAAATATTGATTAATTCCGTTTTCAATCAAAATAATTAAAATTTTCAATTTGATTTAGTTTCGATTTAATTTGATTCAACTCACAATATCAATTCGGTTTGATCCCATTCAATTTAATTTGATTTAACTCTAATATCAATTTATTAATTAAACTTTCACTTATCTTTAGACCATCCACAATGCTCTAGTTAATAGGATGTTATAAGACTCTTTAAATATTAAAAGAATTGTAAAGGGATATTATACACCCCTTCTTGTTGCAAAAGGCGGGTCCCGTCGCCCAGCGGCCCCCTCACCCCTGCCCCACGAGTATGAGAGGGAGTAAATCACGGTGAATACACCCCTTCTTGAATACGTTCAGGATGGAGTAGGGTGGACCAGCTCTAGTTTTTTTTTTTTAATTTTATTTATAAAAAAATTATAAATGTTAGAGTTAAAAATTAAATAAAAGAGGTAAATAATAAAATATGAGAGTATTTTTTAATAATAATAAATTAAAAGTTTTAATACTATTTTTTTAAAAAAATAATAATAATTTTAATATTTTAAAATATATTTAAATTATATTTATTTAATATGTATTTATAATAAGTAGACTCATACTCCCTAATGAAATAGTTGAGATTATAATAAGTTAGCATTATGGATGTTCTCACCCAAATAACCAAATAAACAAAATACTTAAGATAGTGAAAGACATGTGATGCAGTGGTAAGGAAGACCCTTACACTATAGAGGGTAATTACTATCATGGAGATCAAAGTCAAGACGATCAACGCTCAATTATCATTGGTCGGTCGGGCGGAGATACCCCGACTCGAAGGAAAGGATGCCCGATCCAACCCCGTCTTTGTCTCGGGCGTGCGCCGAGCACCCGACGCTCGATGAAGTAAGGGACACCGGACGGGGGAGAAACCTTTTGTGCAGAAGTCGGTCTGAGCTGAGTAGGACTTGGCATTGGCGTAACGGAACTTCGGCCGAGCAGCTACCCCGCTCGCCCAGGGACCAGGATTCGCATTACTGAGCGGAACTTCGTCCGAGTGGCTACCCATTCAACTAGGCGGCAGGACTCGACATTAGCACATTGGATCTTCGGCCGAGCGGGCGAGACACAAGGAACAACGAGGGGACCTGCCAAGCGACCAATTCGCTCGACCTAGCTAGCAGCATACTCTCTGATATCTAGCGACATCCTTTTGGGAGTTAGTACCACTGACACCGTGCATGGATAACCAGAAGATCGTATGACGGAAATTTTCATTGTCACTTCAGAGATATGTTCGACCTATTAATGTATTGTGTCAAGGACATTTTACTGATAAGTCTTTTCAAGGAAAACTTAGGACAACGTGCTCGTGTTAGGGAGCGTGCACGCGTGCTAGGAACTCTATATAAAAAGGGTCCAAACATCGACGGAGGTACGTAATACATGCGATATTCACTGTTTGGGTTATAATTTTCTTATTGGTCCGCTTTATATTTTATCATCGGTGACTGACTTGAACATCGAAAGATCTAAGCGCAGAGAATCCATGGGAGGTCAACGAAAATGTTATTTCCATCTCTTCGACTTTCAGGGATCCCATCAATGAAAGTATGTAATACATATGATATTCATTATTTATGCTATAATTTTTTTATTGCTCCACTTTATATTTCATCATTCATAATTGACTTAAATATTGAAGTTCTAACATGGAAAAGTTCATGGGAGGCCAACAAAAATGTTATTTCCATCCCTTAGACTTTTGGATAGGATTAACATGCGTTACGATAAATTTTTTATTAGAAAAACGGCGGCCGCCGAGGACGCGTTGGACGGTGTAACTGGAGAGATCGGTGGATGAATAGGTGGAGGGCCGTCCAACTCCGAGACTAATTAGGCGAAGTTGGACGATTTAAAAAAAAAACAAAACAAAAGACAGCCGCTATGAGGGGACGGAGATGCAGAGCATGAGGGATAAGAGGAAGCAAAAAAGGAGATGCCAGCGCAGCAGATAAGGTGATGGTGGTGTGGGCAAGGAAGCGGCTGCGGCGGCGGCGGATGTGGTAAAGAGCGCACCGTGGGAGAACGGGAGGGCGGCGAGAGAAGCGTGGAGGAGGAAACGAGGAAGCAAGGGAGGGAGTGGTTTAGAGATTAACAAAAAAAAAATTGTCATGGTTTTCTCTCAAAACAGAGCAACTAGGCAGATATCATCCAAAAAGACATGATCTGAATGACTTAAGAGTTATTTCTCAAAATTAGCTAAGATTTCTGATATATTGTCATGGTTTATAGTTTTCCAAAAAGAAATCGATAGATCAAATCATTATATAGAACAACTATAGAACAACACAAATGGAATTGTGGAAAAAGCGAGTTTAGCTATTTATCTACAAGAGTGCTTTTAGATCAGGCGCCCTCTGCCGGCGGCGGCAGGTTAAGATCCAAATCTAAGTTAATTCTACGAGGGCAATCCACTACGGACGACGAATCCGAGTCGCTCTCCACCTCGCCGCGAACCGGCTTCACGAAACCCCTAAACGGCGCCTTCTTCGAGGAGGCGATCGAATTCAAGAGCAGCGTCGGGAGGGGTTGACCGCCGGCGGCGGCGACTGGGTGGTGCAGGAAGGGGAACTTCGACGACGGGTACCTAAGCTCCAGATCCAGCGACGGGGGGCCGAAGGCGGCGGTCGGCCGGCTGTGCGGGGTGGAGGACTCGACGGTGCTGCTGCTGGGCGTGGAGTCGGGGGAGCAGGGGAAGTTGGTCTTGGCCTTGGAGCCACGGAAGCGGAGGGCGGCGGCGTCGTAGGCATGGGCAGCCTCCTCTGCGGTGGCGAAGGTACCGAGCCAGACGCGGCACTTCCTCGCCGGGTCCCGGATCTCCGCCGCGTAACGCCCCCACGGCCGCTTGCGGACGCCGCGGAACTGCGGCCCCTTCTTTCCTCCTCCTCCGCCGCCGCATCCGGCCTCATGGTCGGGAACCTTCGCGCTAATCGGAGCCATCGCTCTACAATTTGTGATGAGAGCTGAAAAGACTGGACAGTGCGCTGTCGAGGGGAGAAGGCGGGGAGAATATAAATAGAGAGAAGCTTTCCGAGGAAGGAAGGCAGAAGCGGGGAGGTGGACGGTTTGACCGCCTCAGCAACCGCCCAGGCTACAATACAGATCTGATAAATCCACGCCAATGTTTTGGACGCGTGTCTCTTTAATCGTCCAATTGGTTTCAGAGGTGAAAGAGGGTGTAACTAGGGAAACGGAGCGTGAGATTAGGAGTGAGACGAGGTGTTCCTGCTACGCGGCGCTCTCGAGACGCGTGGGACACGGCGGGCGCAGGACGGTGGTTGTTTGTGGGGGCCGGAGGAGTGTACGCGTGGGATGGGCGGCGCTGTCGCTTTCGTGCGCCGCGCTTTTATTATAATGGGAGGGAAACGGTCGTTAACTGACGGAGATCTGAGCGGCGTGAGCCGTCAGAGAGAGGACAAAAAGTCGCGAGGTCGACAGACGGGAGTGGCAGTGACGGCGGTGGGAATGGCTGGGAAACGCGTGCTGGGTCGGTGGAGTGGCGGTGACGGTGTTAAGACGGCAGATTGCACTTTGGATACGGCGTCAATTTTGTTGGTCAATAGGACAAGTCCTTGTCCTTGGAAAATTTATTATTATTATTTTTTAAAAAATCATTAAAATTATAGCCAAAACGCGTGGTTTCATCGTCCAATCTCTCAGTATACATGTTTTTCCTTACACGGTGTTTATAATTAAATGCACCCAAATCTATTCGGAAATTTAAAATACGGTAATCTATAAAACTCGCGATCTGCAGCAACAAGAAAAATATTTGTACATATAAATAAATTACATAAATTATTTTTTACAATCAAAAGTCGATATGTCCGAGTGGTTAAGGAGACAGACTTGAAATCTGTTGGGCTCTGCCCGCGCAGGTTCGAACCCTGCTGTCGACGATAAAAATTTTATATTGGTTTTTTTCCTTTTGAAATTCAATGAAACGTCGAATGGATTATGGATCTGCTAATTTCGTCGACAACTATTTAGTTTAATTATATTAGTGATCAGGTCCATCTTGGTGGTGTCGCCTCACCACTGGTTGATTTCTCTATGGCAACTATCAGCCATCATGCATGGTTTGAGAAAATTGTCCCGCAAGTTGTACCTTTTTCTAATTTACAAATTCTACACTAACTTGTATTGTTTTTCAATTTTAATTTTTTTCTCCTAAATTTAAATTAATAATAAATAATTATTATTAATTATGAATACATAAAATAATATGATAAGAAGAACGTACAAACTTACAATGATCTATAATGAATCCTGTTCTTCGTGTTTGTCCTCGGAAGATTCGTACTCATTATCAAAAGAGTAATTATAGATATAAAAAGATCTTCACAAATCTACAAACCAAATCCTAATCTATTCTTGGATATACCTTGACACTGATACAAAATCAAGCTCCCTCACTCTTCACTTGGACGCTAGAACATATATAGATGAAAGCTACTCGTAGCAGCCGATAGTGGGCAAAACAACATGTGTAGTTGCAATGCAACTGCACACCTCATGCACGTCCTGTGCGCACATCTCGTGCATGTCCTGTTCATGCTCCACTTCTAACATCTCCCACACGTCCAAGTCAAGCCACAAAGACCAAATTAAAATGAAGTCACAAAGACTAATAAGTCACAAGACTATATAAGAGTTTAGTCACAAAGATCATATCAGAACATCCAATCGATACTTAGAGAAAATTAGTCATGCAATAGCAAGCACACTGAACGATAGTTGCTAAGAAGACTATTACACCGTACATAGCCGCTCTCTGAGCAATCAATACTAACAAAGTTGTTACACTTAGCCACTCTTCCAAATGAATCAGAAATACTCTCATAATGGTACATAACCTCTCTCCTAATGGACATATCCGTTATCCACGAAACATCCAATCTCCCGGTGATACAAAATCATTATCTTGGAGATATTCATGTTTTGTTGTTTACCTAGATTAAATAATCTTCATCTATATCAATATGAACATCTCTAATCACTCATAATGATCGTCAAGAGCATGATCCATATTCAATATTCATAATTATTTCTATATATAATAGAAATGGGTCTATCAGTGAATAACATCAAAAGATGTAAATCTATTTAATCTTCCTTTTTAGCTAGAATCTATTCATTTTAATTAGTCAATTTTCTAGTTATGCTCCATAAAAAGGTAGATCCGCTACCTTAGCGGCCCCCCTAGTACCGGCCCCACGGATATGGAGGGAGGTTCATGCAGGTACACAGGCCATAGGCGCATTGCGGGGTAAACCCCAGGTCGTCAGTTCCTGAGAATCGACCCCTGACCATTACGCCAGAGATACCATGCGTCCACCGTCTGCGCTACGCCCTGGGGCATCTAGTTATGCTTCATAGACTGAATCATCCATAGTCATAGGATATATATTAAAGTAGCAGTCACTAATTAAAATTTCAAGTAAATAGCTAAATAGTCACTTAGGATAAAACTAAGATTACCTTGTAATCTCAAAGGTCTCACATAATAGAGAAACAGAGATTCATTCTTCTACTACCCTTATTGTCACAATAGCACATATAGTATGAATCACATGTTACAATGTTATTCTCTTTACTAAAAAGAGTGCATATTTTCTTTAAATTTAACATCGTATAAATTTTGAACTAAACATACATAATGTCTAATTCTGAATTCAACATATGAATTCCAATCTAGCCTTCAACAAGTTCAGTAAATGGTGGGTTCATTTACTTCGATCATTATTAACACATAAATGATTTCATCTTGATATAATTATCAAGACGACCTTAACTTATGGATCTGTCTCTATTCACAGCTACGTAAGTTGTCCCATAAATAACGATCTTACCTTTATTTGTACCTAATAAACAGAGGTGATTGTCCATGTGAGTGGACTAATCTCAACCTGCTAACATGCTCACCAAGATCTTATATGAATGTAATAAAATCATATATACTGAATAAATTATGACAAATTACACAATCAAATTACAATATCTATTTGTTATTATAATATTATTACATTCTACGAAGTCTCAAAAACTTTACATATTCTTTAACTGACTCTCTAGTCATTGACTTAGTAAAAGGATCTACAAATATAAAAGTGTAAGAACATACTCAACAATTACCTTTCTTTTAGCCACAATATCCCTCAAAAAGTTATTTTATAGTTATATGCTTGCCTTTGCTGTGATATTTGGGATCCTTGGATAAAGTTATTGCTGCTTGACTATCATAGTAGACAGTTATTGAGCTCCTGCTATCCTCGGCAATCTTCAAATGTTTCAAGAACCTTCTCAACCAAACTACTTCTTGTACAACCGTTGAACATGCCACATATTCAACTTCCACAGTTGACAAAGCTAGACAAGCTTGTTTCTTATGTTCCATGAGATGACACCCACCATTCAGCAAAAACGCATAGCCTGATATAGATTTTTTATAATCTAGGTCCCCAACTCAATCTGCATCTGAATAATATTTCAGACTCATATCTGATCCTTGGAAACAGAGACAATAATCTATTGTCGTCTTCAGATATTTGAATATCTTTTTTATCATCTTCCAGTGTTTTGGTCCTATGTTTGATTGGAAGCGACTAACTAAACCAACAACATAGCTGATATCAGGATGTGTACACAACATATTGTACATCAAACTACCACTAGCACCGTCATATGATTTTTTTTTAATTTATCTCAGCTATTTCCTTTAGAATTTTGGGATACTTACTCTTTCTCAAAACAGTTTCTTTTATAATAAGTGTATGTTTTATGTTGCAATTAGATATGTTGAAATAATGTAACATCTTATTTATATAAAACTCTTGTGACAGACCCAAAATTCATTTAGGATGATCTCTAATGATGTTCACCCCTAAGATGTACATAGTTTCTCCTATATCCGTTGTATCAAATTGTGAGTACAGTCACTTCTTGACTTCATTCACATACCTTATATTATTTCCAACTATTGACATATCATCAACATATAATGATAAAATGACATACTTTTTTTTTTCTTTTTCATGAAAACATAATGATCCTCTTTGATCATCTTGAAACCATAAGATAAAATGACTTCATTAAACATGTTTAATTGTCTTGACGCTTACTTTAGCCCATATATAGACTTTTAAGTCTACATACTTTCTTCTCTTGGCCTTCAACAATGAAACCTTCTGGCTAAATTATATAGATTTTCTCGTCAAGCTCACCATTAAGGAAAGCGATTTTTACATCCATTTAATGTAATTTCAAGTCATAATGTGTCACAAAAGACAAAATAACTCGTATTGACACAAATTTTACTAAGGATAAAATGTCTTCAAAGTTAATACCCTCCAATTGGGTAAACCCTTCTGCAACCAAACGAACTTTGTATTTGTTAATCGATCAATCAACTTTCCTCTTTATTTTAAAAATCCACTTATTCCCAATAGGCCTTCAAAACGGAGGAAGATTAACTAAGTCTCAAACATGATTCTGATTCATAGACTCTATCTCTTTAACTATTGCAACTTTCCACTTTTCTCTAACTTTACATCCCAATGCTTCTTCAATAAATTGAGGTTCATTATCGTCAACTGGGAGTGTCATCAATGCCTCATTCTCAATATCAAACATCTTCTTAGGTTTGATTTTACAAACACTTCTTCATAAGTTGGACTATTGAGAAGTCAACTCATGACTTAGCATATCACTCCCACTCGGTTGACTAGACTCAGACATCCCTTTTAATATCTCTCTTGTTTATAATATCTCATCCTCCTCAAATAGAGGAACACTCTTATCAACATCACCTCTGGTTGGGAACTCTATTTAGAGAAAAGTCACATCTCTCGAATCTATTTCGGAGATAGTTCCATCTAGTTACTCACTTATGAAAATATAACCTTTAGAGGTCTTATGATATCTAATAAAGATACATTTCTTATCCCTAGATCCCAGTTTTCGATACTTATGAGAACTATCATAAACATAAGCAGCTGACTCCCAAGGTCTCAGATTACTTAAATCTGATTTTCTATTTATCCAACGTTTATATGAGATAGATGGAACTGACTTTGAAAATATTTTGTTAAGTATATATGCAGCAGTTAATAATGCATATCTCCAATAGGAGATCGACAAATTAGCCTATATGATCATAGACCTAACCATTTTAAGAAGAGTCATATTTTTTCTTTCAATTATCTCATTTTGCTATGGAGTTGCAGGGATTGTCAGTTGTCTAATAATATCTTCATCATTACATTGTCTTGAATATATCAGACAAATATTCTCCTCCACGGTAAATGCGTAAAGTCTTAATTTTATGTTCCGTTTGATTCTCAATTTCATTCATATAATGAATGAAGCAATTCAATACTTCATATTTATGAGAAATCAAATACACATGATTGAAACGAGAGAAATAATCAATAAATATAATGAAATAAGAAACTCCATGTCTAGCCTTCACATTTATTGGATCACAAATATCCGAATGAATTAATTGCAATGATGATTCAGCTCTAATAGCATTATCAAATGGTTTCCTAGTTGCTTTTCCAGTAAGACAATGCTCACATATAGATAAGTGAATCTTAGCTCAAGTGCCTAATAGACCCTCTCTAGCCAACCGATTCATATATTCTTGTCTTATGTGTCATAATCTAGTATGTAAAACATCATCAGTTATACCTACATCACTAGTTAGAGCAATGTTTGAAAAATAACCCTTAATAGTACAATTGACATCTGGTTCTATATCAAAAACCATAAAACCATTTGTTAAAAAATCATATCTGATTGACACTGAATCAATCTTAAGTTCAATGCATCGGCTGTAAAAATTAATACAACACCTTAAATTAAGAAGACATGTAACGAAAATAAGTTTCCATCAAATTTTAGGGGCATACAAGACATCATGTAGAAATAAAACACTACCACCATGGAGGTTGAGTTTGCAAGTGTCGACTCCTTTTACTTCAACTCTTGCATTATTTTCCATATAGATTCATTTGTTACCAGCTGGCACCCAATGATACTCTACAAATATAACTCGCTCCCAAGCACATGGTTGGTTGCTCCCGAATCTATAATCCAGAAAGGATAAGAAGCAGCTAACAACACTGAACTAATAACAAAATGGTTAGGAAAAGAAGGCACGCTTGGATTTACCTTTTTCGGCTCAGTGCACTCTCAAGCGAAGTGACCCTTCTTGCCATAGTTAAAACAAGTTAATTTGTTTTTAGGTTTATTTCTAGTCATCTTTCCTATTTTCTTGATTGGGCCTTGCCCTACAGTAGCAACTTCTTTCTTATTTCCCTTCCCCTTCTTTAGTCATTTCCTTTTCTTAGATTCAAATGATCCATCAAAACCGTTAGCCACATAGGCTAGTCCAGAAATTCTTGCAAATTCTACTCTCTCCGCCTCTAATTCTATGGCATGAGACATTAGTGAAAGTCTTGATACTCTCACTGTGAGTTAGGGTCTGCTTCATGATCTTCCAAGAATCTGGAAGGAAATGAATAACTATTTGAACCTGTTGTTCATCAGTCAACTCATGACCAGCAGTTTTAAGCTCCCAAATCAGTTCGATATCTCCTTAAGGTGTTGAACCATAGATACATTCAGATGCTTCTTATAGCTATCAAACTTGATCGTCAACTGTCGAAGCTTGCTCAGACTTACTCTACTATATTTCTCCTTAAGGGCTACCCAGACAGCATGACCCGAAAGATATGACTCATACTCAAAAGCTATGTCATCTATCATTGAACTAATCAATATGTCATTTGCAGTGGAGTCTTTTTTCTTCCATGCCTTATAGGCATCAATATATGGTCTATTGTGTGCAGTGGGGTCATCTACAAGTTCTACTATAACCTGATTTACATGTTCCAGAACTTCTTATTCCTTAAGTACATACTACATTCTGAGGTGCCAAATCTATAGTTATCCCCTTTAAATTTATCTCCTTTATAGATTTCAGTTATAATATTTTTGGTTGTCATAATTTAATATAAATAAATATATTATTTAGTATTCAATGTAATTCATATGCATACAATTTATGATTGACTCAATATTAATTTAAGTTGGTTTAGAAAATTAAGTGATAACTGAAGGATTAAAAAGAATTTAGATATCACTATAATGTTATGATATTGTCCACTTTAGACCTAAATCCTCATGGCAATATCTTTTTCTTATAAACTCATTATCTTTCCCATGTGTTTTCAATGTGGGATTATGTTTGTAACATTGCAACCCCAACAATCCCCCCCTCAAACAAAGAACCACAGGTTTCGCCTCAAGTATCGGGTCACTCTTGACCTGCTCAGAGCCTCCCTACTTTGTTTAAGGTTTCACCCATATGATTCAATCTTGGATTATGGCTCTAGCTCATGCTTCTTCCGGTGGTTAGTCTGGCGAAGAATGACCTCACTCTGATACCAATTAAAAGATAGAAAAGAATTTAGATATCTCCATAATAGTATGATATTATCCACTTTGGGCCTAAGCCCTCATGGTTTTGCTCTTGGACTCTACCCAAAAGAGCTCATACCAATGAAATTATCTTTTCCTTATAAACTCATGATCTTTCCCATGTGTTTTCAATATGGGGCTATGTTTGCAGCCTTACAACCCTAACAATAACTACTTTTTCACTCATCATTCATATGATCAATCAAAGCAATAATGATCAATACTATTACACACATCCCAATAAATGAACTAATCATTTAATCATTATACTCATAATGAACTAATCAAAGAGTATATTTTATGCATCAAGTGGAGCAATCAACATAAATGAACATATCATTAACATAAATATGCTGCATATTTTAACATATAACAAACTGACATGAATTAAATGAACTAATATTATTCATACATAATGACAATAACAATACCCTAATAGACTAGATAGGTTATCACCATTCCCACTAGGACAGACATTAATGCAGTGCCCAACATTAACCTTTTCAGCCTAGACTCAGTTGGGGCAAATTCAGGTAGGAAAGGTTCAGGATTCTTTACTAGATCCACAATTGAATCCTTTTCTGGATCTTCCTCAAATATTTTTAGGTCCTCTTCAGACTCTTGACTCTTCAGAATCCTCATCAGTCATATGGTGAAGTAGTTCCTCACACGATTCTGAATATGTCACGCGTCCTTCATGACGCCCCCATACATAGTCATCTATCACCTTAGAAAATTCTGGTAATGAATGTATCAAAGCCTAGATCCTATAACTGTCCAGGACTGAAAACTCTTCTATCTCAAGTTTCTAAAATAGTCTATCAAACCGTCCAACATGTTCGTCGACTCCATAAGTAGAGTTATACTCTATCTCCTGAATTTTCTCCCTCACCTGGTTCCATAGCACTTTGTGATGAGTCAATGTAGTAATTGTCCGTGCCATCTGAAAAATTGGAATTAAATAAGCCAATACAAAATCGACTAACCAGTACAAAACTAGCTTAATTTAATTTATACAAGCATAGAACTAACATTATTAATCAAGAAAAATAAATCTTCTTGATTTTTAGGAGTCTAAGTTGACTCAACCAATTTATTCATTAGCTTAGACCCTTTTAACTAAACCATCCCTAATTGGTTCTAGCTTAGATCTAACTGATATAGTTAAACCAACTAATAGTTTAATCTAAACCACGTATAATTAGAATAAAATTGATCTAGCTCATTTATCATAAATCGTGAATTAATTGAACTCATTTTCTAATTAATTACCGCATACATTAAAAAATAATAATGCTACAGTAGGCATGTGTTCATGAGTTTTTTTAATGCATTAATAAATCAAAGTTTAATGAAAAAAACTTAATGGTTAAAAAATAAATCTTTCTGTCGAAACCTAGCTTCATTTTTTTCCCATCTCCATGATTTACGCTGCCGCCACTTTCTTCACCATGATCCCCACGCCGCACACTGCCTCTCCCACGACGAACGATGGTTGCTAATCCCCTCTTGCGCAAAAACTGCCAGAGGCAGCCATGAGCATGCCACCAACCAACCTGGATGTCGTCGTTAGCCTTGGAACGTTGCTGCCAGCATCCTCCAGCGATGCAAGGCCAGCTACGATCTACGAGAGGCTGCCATGAGCACAGCCACTGATCGTGATTGCTCTCAGCGTCGACGACTATGGTAGATCGTGACATGGACGCGATCTCACCCTATGCTGGCAGTAGGCGATGGAGCGCATGGGCATTTAAATCATTAATCAAACAAGAGTAAGGAGTAACGACAGATTCAATCAGGAGTAAGGTACATGTTACGTTCTCATGCGAACTAATTAGAAGCTCTGATACCATTATTAGTTATGAATGCATGAAATAATATGATACGAAGGATGTAAAAAGTTACAGCGATCTACAATGAATCTTGTTCTTCGTGCTCGTCCCCGGAAGATTCCTACTCGCCGTCGGAAGAGCAATAATAGATACAAAAAACTCTTCACAAATCCACAAATCAAATCTCAATTTGTTCTTGGATGTAACTTGTCACTGATACAAAATCATGCTCCCTCATTCTTCACTTGGACGCTAGAACATATATAGATGAAGGTTACTCGTAGCAGCCGGTAGTGGGTAAAACAACGTGTGCAGTTGCAATGCAACTGCACATCCTGTGCATGCACCTGGTGCACGTCATGCATTGCAACTGCACATCCTGTGCATGCACCTGGTGCACGTCCTATGCATGCCCCACTTCTAACAATTATTTAAATGGCGACAACGATAAAAAAAATAAATATTTTTACTTTTGATGGACAAATGGCTTACGTGGTAAATTTTTTAAGTCCACCTGGAAATTAAAATAGATAAGGAATACAAAATCAAAATTATATTACCTTAAAAATAAAATCAATAAAATAAAATTCTTAAAAAAAATATTATACCTATCATATTTCATTGTTATTTTATTGATTTTATTTTTAAGATGATCTGATCTTGATTTTTCATTTCAGCATCATTAGCATGCTAGCAACTGTACCACCTTGCTTACCGGCATGAAGAAGATTGGCAAGGATGTTACTGTCAATAGACCTAAAGTCGATTTTCAGTAAGTATGGAATGCCCTATTGATAGTCTCAACTCTCCTTACATGTGCTGTCATTGTTGGATGAAGTTCAACATAATTTACCTCCATTTCAAACAATGAGGAGTCACTCTAGAGGACTACCAAGATGGTGATTTCATCTTTTTTCTGCTAATGAAAAATATCGGCAAATGTAATCCTAAATACATCTATTGGTTTTACCATGTCTCAGATTTCAAAATCTCACGTCTTCAATACAGAGCTCTTAGATTCTGCCATCAATCCAGTTTTGGTTAACATCCCAAGCAAAGAATGTTTGGCACCTTGGCGAGTGAGTTTCAAGGTCCCAAAGCAAATTACAACGGCGAACATATGGTAATGTTAAGAGTGCCTATTTCCGCAACTCAAGGCTTTTAAAATGCATGGTATTCTAGAGAGCAAACGTTTTTAAAGTAATTGTTCAAAGAAACAAAAGAAAAGAAAAGTAGATGGGTTTGCTCTAGTAGATATGGTTGGTGTCGGGATTGTTATAATCAAATTTATATTTTGATATTGTCAAAGATTCAAGTTAAGTCATATTATTATAATTGAATAAGTGTGTAGGATCCTCAATTTGGAAAGTCCTAGTAGATCAGCTGGACTTGATACTAGGCAAGTAAAGTCTCAGTAGGTTGTGAAACCAGGTAGAAAGTCCAAATAGGTAAAGTGGACCTGATATATGGCAGGTGGATTCTATAGGTCTAGAGGACCCGATATTGAATCAAGTGGAAGCTCTAGCATATCGATCCGATGCTGAGTAGTTAAAGTCTAAACAGATCTGGAGGACCTAATGTTTAGCAAGTCAGTTGAGGCAAGCTCCCAGAGGGAGTGCAGTGAAGTCCTATTCCGGTAGAGACAAACCTTAGGTATTGATCCAACTGAATAAACAAAGAGGTTTTTAAGTTGAAATCAAGATAGTACTAACTGTCTCGTTTATGCAATTATATATCTGTTTAACTTTATTTTGCAGGACTATTATTATATTGTTATTGTGTTAACTTTATTTTGCAAATTGAATAAAGTTTGAGTTAACCGAGGTTCGATCAACTGAACCACCTTCCAACCAGCGTGGCACAGATACAATCATTTTCTGCAAACTTAGAAACACAGTGTTATCAATCGATCGATCCCATTTTGGTAACAGCAAAGATCAGATCAAATCAATGCAAAAAAGGCATATTCAGGTTCAATCGATTGGATTAACTAGATAAGTCGACCAAACCACGTGATTTACGGAATTGAACGGATCAGATCAAAACAAAGAAGGAAAGACGTGGAGGTTCAGTTGACGAATGGTTGGTTTAGTGGACTAATAGGTTCAGTCGACTGAACGTGCTTTCAGTCGACCGAACGGTGCCTATATAAACACCTCGGATCCGAGCCGAGAAGCAACAAAATCATTTTCAATCATTTCGATCACACTCACTACTTCATCTCTACTATTGTTATGCATGCAAGTTTTGCTTCTACTACGCTGAGAGGCCATTTGATAACCTATGCCTAAAACTTAATCTTCGTTGTCGATATATTTTATTTCTATACTTGCATTATATTATAACTGCACATCATATATCTGTATGATTCAAGCATTTAGTGGATTGCCCAACGAAAGTGACAAGTGATCAATGATCGTGGTCCTTGGAGTAGTAGTCGCTAGACTGCGAACCAAGCACTTTAATTTACGTTTAAAAGAAAAGATTATAATCGAACGAGATTCCCCCCCCCCCCCCCCCCCCCCCCACTCGTCTATTACGATCCAACAATTGGTATCAGAGTCGATTTGCTCTGAAGTAGCTTAACGAATTTTTGAGCTTTTTAAAATATTTTCTATTTTCAAAAATGTTCTCTATTCTTTTTATATAGCATTATTTCTTCTATTTCGCACTGCTAATCCTAAGATAAAGTCTTGGAAATATTTTTTTAGTTTATCTCTTATTGCAAGAATGATGATGTCTCACCAAGATGGATACAACATGGTTCATTCTCCACTATTCAACGAAAAAGACTTCAGATACTGGAAACAGTGGATGGAGTGTTTCCTCAAATCTAACATTGATATGTGTCTCACAATCTTAAATGGATACTCACCACCAATCGAAACGGAGAACTACTAGATCCGGAAAAGTGGAATCTTGAAATGAAAAGAAAAGCCCAAGGTGACTACAAGGCGATGAACACACTCTAATATGGCCTAACCAAGGAGGAGTTCAACCGAGTTAGTCCGTTCGACAACTCCAAAGAATTGTGGGGTCGACTAGTCAGATTACACGAAGGAACTAATGACTCAAAGGTAACTAAACAGGACATTCTTCTCAATCAATTATTTAACATTAAAATGTTGCATGGAGAAACTGCGACCCAACTACATGCAAGAATTAAAGACATCATCAATGGGCTCCACCTCATCGGCCACCAACTCAAAAATCAAGACATAATAAGGTACGCTCTAAACTCTTTCTCTCAAAATTCACCATGGGCATCTATGATAGATGCCTATAAAGTTTCGAAGGATTTTTCCATTATTAAATTAAATGAATTATTTTATGAGTTAGAATTACATAAGCAGACTAACTCTAATCAGACCGAGAAAAGCATAGCTTTGTATGCAGGTCAAAACAAAAGTAAGGAAGCTAAGTCTAAGTCCAAACTGAAACAAAAATCTAAGAGAGTCAGACTTAGATTCAAGTAACGAAGAGAAAATGGTAAACATGGTACGAAAGATGTTTATTAGAAAGAAATTTGCCAAAAAAAAATCTGAAGAAAGTACAGAACACCTCAAACACACTAAAATATGAGGCAATTTGCATTGGTTGCAACAAAAAGGGTCACTACAAATATGAGTGCCCTAACCTAAAAGAGGAGAAGCCCAAGTCTTTAAGAAGAAGAAAAACGTTCAAAGCTACCTGGGATAAATCATCTTTGAAAGAATCAGATGTGGAGGAACCAAAGCAGTCAAGCCTCTTGGCACTTATGGCATGAAACAATGAGTCTGAGTCCGAGTCCGAGTCTGATTCCGAGGTCGAGAGAAGGCACAGCTCCATATCCGTTTCAGAAGGACTAGATGAGGTAACTTCCCTTTCAAAATTTCAAATGCTTAAAATAATTAAATGTTTGTTTAAAAAATTGACTAAATTCGAGGATCAGATTAATGTGCTACTTAAGAAAGTTAAACATCTTAAGGAGAAGGTCAACTTAAATCCCTCAACTAACTATGTTAAAGATGAAACTTCAACTCAAGTTACAAAACATGAGGAAGAAAATTCCACCTTGAAAGGTCAAGTAGTACTCAAAAAAATGTTGGAAAATTTCAACTAAGGTTCCAAGAGTTTAAATATGATGCTTGGGTCCCAACGAGCTATGTACAAAAATCTAGACTCAAGTATAAAGCTAACATAACAAACAAGTGGTACTTGACTTTGATTAGTCAAAATGTTAGAAACTAAGTCCAAGCATGGATCCCCAAAGAATGTTTACTTAACTTAAATGGACCAAACTAATATTGGATCCCCAATGATCAAATGCATTACCTAGATAGACCATATCAAGGTTATAATTAAGGGAGAGCCAATAGAAAAATAATATTATCTTGTTAAATGTATGATTGGTCAATTTACTGCTTTAAATATGCATGCTTAGTTTTAATTTAGAATAGTTAGAAATAAAAAGGTTTAACCAACCATGACAACGTAGCATCAAAATGGATTGAGATAATAGTATACTAAGGAAACTTTGTCGAAGACATGTTTAGACTAAATATATGTGTTCTACTTAGTGCACTAGACTTAGTGGATCTAACTAAAGCTACCCCGGTTAAATATGAGCTAGTTAGACCAAAACCAAATATTAAGTTCTTCTGGTTCGTCGTTTTTGGAAAGTTTTGCTTAGACATGTGGTTACTTTAATGATGTCCTTTGTGGCTCACCATAACCTAGGAATTTACCTTATAAATTTTTTCTTGATGAATCTAAAACTGAGTTTGAATTTAATAAGGGTCAAATAACCTTTTTTTTTCAAAAATTCATAATAATTCAAATCATTTTAATTAATTAATTTAATTTGAAATTAATTAATCAAATTATTCAAAATATTAAATTAATTACATTAATTAATTAATTTGAAACTAATTAAATTAATTAATTAATTAGAAACTAATGAATTAATCAATTACTTCATCCTAGATTAATTAAATTAATCACCTTACTCAATTAATAATTAATCCCAAATTAATTAAAATTTAATTTTAATTAATTAAAAAATTAATTGATAAATCTAAATAGTAATTAATCAATTGAATTAATCAATTCGAAACTAACCTTAATTTATCCTTAATTAAATTTAACTTAAATAATTCAATAATAAAAATATTTAACTAAAATTAATCTATCAATAATAATAATAATAATAATTTATAAAATCAACTTAAATAAATTTAACTTAATAATTAAAATCAATCAATTAATGTAATTAATCAACAATTAATTCTTAACTTAATAATAATCCAAAATTAATCTAAAATTAATTAGAAATATATTTTAAACTAATTAATTTAATTTGAAATTAATTAACTCTAATTAATTCTAAATTTAATTGGAAATTAATTAATAAATTATTTTAACAAAATCAATTAGGTAAATTAAAAACAAATTTCATTAAACTAAAATTTTGTTCTAACTCCTACTTTATGTGTAGGAATCTAAAAGTTTGGATAAATGGATACTGGATAGTGGATGCTTCAGATATATAACTAGAGATCAACAGAAATTTACAAGTATAAAGTTCAAACATTTATGATTAGTTGTTTTTGGAAACAATGACAACCTTAAGGTAATTAGAACCAGTAACATTAGTTAAAATCCAACTTGTTAATTAGAAAGGTATTACTTATTGAAAACTTTGACTTTAACTTGTTAGTATAAGTCAACTATGTGATGCTAATTTTATAATTAAGTTCTTATCTTCTGAATATCTAATAAATCACGTTGAATCCACCAATATACTACTTAAAAGAATTAGATAGAATAATATTTACTCAATAAACCTACATACCTAGTCCCAAACTTAATTGTCATTTGACACAACTAGAAGCAACATGATTGTGGCATAGGAGATTAGCTCACATCCATGTTAAAAATATACTAAAGGTAAACAATATTGGATTAGTTGGAGGATTACCCAAATTAGGAATTCCACAAAATAAATTTTGTAATCCTTGTCAACAAATAAAATAAATAAAGTCAACACAAACTAACTAATCAGGTTAAACTAATACTATACTTGAACTATTACACTTAGATCTATTTAACTCTCATGGAGTTAAGTCAATAAATGGAAACCTATATTATTTAGTTATAATTGATAATTATTCTAGATACACTTGGGTAAAATTCTTAACACACAAAAATAAAACATTTGAAATATTTAGTAATATTTGTAAACAAATAGAAAATGAAAAAGACTAAAAAAATTAAGAAAATTAGAAGTGATAATGGAGAAAAATTTTAAAATCATAGGTTTACAAATTTATGTCTAGAAAATGACTATTATCATGAATCTTCATGTTCTAAGACCCCCAACTGAATGGATTAATATAAAGAAAAATTAGAACTCTATAAGAAATCATAGATCAATGTTAAATTAATATAATCTACCTAACTATTTTTGGGTTGAAACTATTAATACGGCTTGCTATGTTCAGAATAGAATTATAATAAATAAACTACAAACTAAACACCTTATTAAATTTATTTTAATAAAATACTCAATATAAAATACTTAAGAGTATTAGGTGTAATGTACACATCTTAAATATTAAAGATTATTTAGAAAAATTTACATCAAAAACTCAAAAAGGAATTTTTCTAAGTTACTCATCTAATAGTAGGGCTTATAAGGTATATAACAAAACTACACTAAAGGTTGAAGAAACCACTAATATCACATTTGATGAAAATTCTAACTTAAATCAAGAACAACTTAATTTTGAGAAAACAAATGATGAAATTATGAAAATACAACTCAACAACAAGAAGAAGAGAGACTAAATCAACTACAAGAAGAAAGTTAAAATGAACAAAAAGTTGAACCTAATCAAGTAACACGACAAACAAACTCAAACCATCCAATTGAACAAATTTTAGATGAACCAGAATTAAGAGTACTACAAATTAGACCAGCCTTTAGAAACATAAGTCAAATAGCCTTAATTTCTAAAATTTAACACAAAACAATAGATGAAGCATTGACTGAACCTGACTGGGTGATTGCAATGCAAAAAGAGTTAGCTCAATTTGAAAGACATGAAGTTTGAGACTTAGTGTCTCCTCCTAAAAACAAGTCAATTATAGACACTAAATGAGTTTTTAGAAATAAATTAAATGATAAATGAGAAATTGTTAGAGACAAAACTTGTCTAGTTGTTAAAGGATTTAGTCAGAATACGACGAGACTTATGCCTGGTAGCCTGTGCAACAAATAAAGGATTCAAGTTGTATCAAATAGATGTTAAATCTTTATTTTTAAATGAACTTGATCCTGTCTGAATCGTTGAACCAACGGATGCTGGGCACGTGGCGCTTTCCTAGTCGATGACGTAGATCTCCGTCTGATCGCATGAACCTCCGGCGAACCTGCACAGAAGTCGGGCCGGGAAGGGGTTCTCGGCGGTGACCCTCCGACGCTCAAGTCAGGCAAAGCTCAACGAGAAAGTGGCTCTAAGAATCGTAGAATGCGTACCTCCGGCGAAGTATAAGGCTCCTTATATAGAGCGGTGAAAGAGATCACGCACACCTACGGAGGCAAACACGTGTCCTTAGCCCATACCTCGGTATGTGTTTGTCAGAAAGCTTACCTGACACCATACTGCTACAGTCCATGCACGTCTTCGATGGGACAGCAGAACACTTCGTCGCCAGATTTGGAGTATGGCCTAGTCATAGGACTTGACAGCTGTCATAAGATGTTCCTTGTCCTTCTTTCCCTACCCCATGCCGGGGCGTCCGTCCGGTCGGCTGGACGGGGCGTCCGTCCGGCCGGCACTCATCTTACGCCCGGTCGGACGGCACTCAAATCACGTCCGACCGTCCGTATGCATCGGTATGCTGGGGAGATCCTCGGTAAGGTGCTATGTAGGGACTGCTAGCAGTATGTTACCTTATGTCTTCGGCCGAGCATGACTTCTGCTCGGCCCTTCATTACTGTTCAATCGAGCGCCGGAACCCCGACTCCTGTCGGGGCACCTTTTGCCATCGGTTATTCATCGGTCGGCCGGCCAAGAGGTCGACCCATCCTTCCCCGGTCGGCCGACTGGTCCGCCCTTCTCCGGTCGACCACCTGGCCCTTTGACTTCCACGTGACGTTGACCCCTCAAAATGGGGGTCCTCTGTTCTAACCGCCGGATCACTTGCCTCCCCCTCGAAAGTAGCACAACCTCTAATTTCTCTAGCAATTAGAAGAAAGACTCCTAATAAACTCTTAACAAATTTTTAGCAAGAATCCAATTAAATCCTTAGCAAGGTCCCAGGCTTTCATGATTCCAACCATCACACACCATCACCACCACCTCCACCTTGCCGCCTTCCTTCATATACCTTAGCTTTTCCTTTATCTGCAGTAGGAGGAATGCAACTATAAGTGAATTGCTTAGTAAGTACTAATCTATCTCACAAAACTCAAGTATGCAGATGCACAAAATCCGGAAGACAGGATAAGAAGTTACTCATGCACATTAGATAGCAAGTAAGGTACAAACTGCATGCTAAAAAGAAACAGAGGTTGTTCCTGTTCGGAACTCATGGAAATCCAAGGTTAAAATACTAAACTTGAAGCTAATCATGTTCATGGAATTAGCAAGGAAAACTAAGCTACAAAATACACTATGTATGGTTGTTCGTGCCCAGTTTTAGCAAGGAAAACTACAACTGAAATTAGCTAACTTGCTGAAAGGAATCTAAATTAGTTAACCTGCTGAATTTGAAACAAAAGGAATAAGAACTTGCTGAATTTTGAAACTTACATAAAGTTTATTTCGTTTATTCCAAAACTTATACTCTTATACTCTTATACTTCAAATTAATAATAAAGCTTCTCTTGGGCCCAGGCTTAGTACCAATGCGCGCCCCCTAATAGAGACTGTGGTAGCTAGTCACCAGTCCTACGAGGGTAAAGACCTTGGTCTTACCAGGGCCAAGACCTTGGAATTTGTCACCTGGATTTTCTTTTACGACAACCTTGGAAGTCGGGTACTAGCCTCTTAAAATAAAATACTTTTCTTTATATCTATTAATGCTTCTATAAAGCACTTGGCGTGCTGTGGATTTTTTTTCCAAAATTCTGAAATTTGAAATCCAATTAGGACCTTGGTCCTTTCTCACTTATAACCTCTCATAAACGCATGTATATAAAATCTGAAACCAAGGTGAGAATCTTTCCAATAATAATTGAGTCTAGATAGCCAATAATCTAGAAACCATAAACTAGAACTAAGATGCAACATATATGGCTATTCATGCTTGTTCGGACATCAAAGGATTCGAAAATAGAAATACTAACTGAATCTGAAATTGCATGCTTGTATACATATGAATTCGTTTATGCTTACTGCAATTCAAGAAAATCTGAAATGCTACATGACTATTCATGTTCAGCAAATAAGCAAACAACCCATATTTGCACGCCTAAATTAAATAGCTATTATTGTTCAAGTAAACCGAAATTGTGTGCTTCGAATAGAAGAGCTGTTCTTGCTCCTTGCCGTGACATCACAAAGTCTAAGCAGAAATTCTTAATGTGATACTGATCGGCCTTGATAAAACATAGCCAAGAAAATCTAACTACATGTTTAAACAACAATTATTTCATGTTATTTACACAGCATACACAACTAGACTACATGCTCAGAAAATCTACTCGGATTTTTAGAGATTCATGGCAACACCAAGTCTTTACAGCGGCAAAGAATGCAAGATAGGAAAACAAAATCCGACAGCTACTCCTACCGCAGGTGAGTAGTAACTTACAATGGTTTCTTGGACTCACTACCGAAGAAGAAGGACTTCTAGTGCTTCTAGGGTTTCGGTTGGCTTGCGATTTTGGCCTCCTCTTTGTGCTCACGGCTTCCTTCTTGACGAGAGGAGCTCGGATCCGAGAAGAGCTCGCGGAGTTCCCTTTGGCCGGCCACCGGAGAAGCCCTAGCTCCTGCTGCGGATTTCGCCCGAGAGAAGCCGCGCCGTCGAGAGAGAAAGGTGAGGTAAAGGAGTTAGGGTTCGGGGAGAGAAAATGATTCCCTTTTTATAACCTAGGTTATTTCTGTTATTAACTTTTGCTTAAGAATGTTTCGCGCCTTACTCTTTCACGAAATACCTGCGGAACACTTGGTCAGCCAGATTCGCTTAAGAGTTGGTTCGGCTGGAGATCTCCGGTTCGAATCTTGGCTTGGACATTATTTTTGTTGAAACTTCTTTCGTTTAGTAAAAATACCAAACGACCTCCAAAAATTTCATAAAAATACTCTAAAAATTTCTAAAAATCTCTAGAATATTTCTATAGCATTTCTAAATATTTTTAAATACTATTAAGACTCGAAAAGAGGAAATTTGGGTTGTTACATAGTCTTCCACTTGGTGTATGTAACTCCCAAGATTTTCACCTAGTGTCCTTGACTCTAGGATTTTGCCCAATGTCCTCGACCCGCCAAGACTTTGCCCAGTCCCCCAGACTAGAACTTTGTTGTTTAACCGCAGCTAGGACTTTTCACCTACCTAGCCTTAACTAGGATTTTTCTTTACCTAAGATCACTTAGGACTTTCCTGCACACTCAATTTAACTTGTTAGACAAATAACACAACTTAACTTTAAACCTTTGGCAATATCAAAATACAAGTTTGATTAGCTGGTACTTTCAGTGCCAATAAGTTCAACCAATTCTAAATTTCTAAAAGGATTCATAACTCTAATGGAAAAGGAGTTTGAAATGAGCCTAGTAGGTGAATTAAATTTCTTTTTAGACTGCAAATAAAACAAACTAAAGAAAGAAACTATGTACACTAAAATAAATATATAAAAGAATTAATTAAGAAATTTGGAATGGAAAGTGCTTAAGACTTTAAAACTCCTATGACAACCAACATAATGGTCAATAATAACTTAAATTGTAAACCGGTAGATCTAAAATACTATAGAAGTGCAATATGTAGTTTGTTATATTTAACTACAAGCAGACTTGATATATTATTTGTAGTAAGTATGTGTACTAGATACCAAACTTGTGCTAAAGAATCTCATCTAATAAATGCTAAAAGAATTTTTAGGTATCTTAAGGGAATAATTAATGTAGCAATGTAATACTCTAGAACAACTAATTTTGAACTAGTTGGGTACTTTGATTCAAACTATTTTGGCTGTAACTTAGAAAAAGTACAAGAGGAGGTTGTCAATTTTTAGAATTTTTTTTAGTCAGCTAGTTTAGTAAAAAGCAATACTGTGTAATAGTCTTATCTACTACATAAACAAAATATATAGCCATGGGTGAATGTGTTTCCCAACTATTATGGATGTCTTATACCTTAAAAGACTTTAACCTAGATTATAAAAATATCAAAACATTTATTGATAACACAAGTTTTATAAACTTAACTAAAAATCCAATACATCACTCAAGAACAAACCACATAGAAGTTAAACACCACTTTGTTAAAGATCACATTACAAAAGGAAACATTAAATTTAACTACATTGAATCTAAATCCAACCTAACTGACATATTTACTAAACCATTCTCTGAATTTGAATTAGATTAGAATTCAGTAATCTAAGATGACAATTAAGAATGTGTCTGGTAGAATAGAATTTATTTTTCAAAACTCATTTTTTCAAAATTTTTTACTTATAGTTTTCAAAACTTATATTTTTCAAAATTATTTACCTATAGTTTTTCAAAACTTATATTTTTCAAAATTATTTACCTATAGTTTTTCAAAACTTATATTTACATGAAACTCGCTTAGGTCTTACCATAGACGGCATGAACCTATATTTTTAGGCAGCTAGCATCTCACAAGTGCACTAAGGTTCCTTGTTTGTGTATTATGAGACTTAGAATGAGGTGAGATTTTTAGAATCTAGCATAAAATTTCAGATGTTTATATCTATGTATAGATATAACTCTAGGCTTTAAACAACATTTTGATCAATTTAAGTAGAAACTAAACCCAACACTCAAATTGACTAATCTTAGTCAAAAGGTGATATCTTATGATATATAGCTAAAAACTAAAGTAAGACATTTTAAATAAGGACTTTTTCTAGATTTTTCTTATGTTAAATATATTTTCAAAATCTATGCATATCATATCTCGCTTGGACTCTAAGTTGTTGGCCCTAGTGCGGCCACCAAGAGGAGGGTGAATTGTCTGTAAAAAAAGTAACCTTTTCCCAATCTTTCAACTTCATTAGATAGCACAATTAAATTAAAGTAATGGAACAATTAATAAAATAAAAGAGACAGAAGAATTACTTGATTACAACATAAATGGTTGTTAATATAAGGTAAATAAAAGTACTATAAGTCTCCTTCATTGAAGGCGGAGAACCCTCTTACACTCATTGAATCTTCAGAAATATATTAGAAAATGAATACAGGAGTTGTTGAATATTTCCTAATTCCATTGGTCTTTTTATAGCCCATGGAAAACTCTATCTGAAACTAGAAGACGCCTTTAATAGGATTCAAGGCGCCTTCAATCAGAAAAATCACCGAAAATAAAACTTTATCTTCAGTTAATGGTCACTGGAATACGCCTTCTATAAGTTGGAAGGCACCTTCGACACTGTTCATCGAAGGTGCCTTCCAAGTCATGGAAGACACTTTCCATGAGGCAGATCAGCTCCTTAGCTATTCTCTTCGCGTGGGTGATGCTCCGGCTAACCGGAGTTGAGCTCAACTGAACCTAACACCGACCTTCTCCTCGAGCAGGCTTCGTTCCTGACTTCTCGTCCCTCAAACGTCACGCACGTCATTCTTATCCACCAGTGTACTCTTCCGCAGCATCTCATCCCTTGGATGCACCGAGCCCGTGAGCTCCCTTCTCGTGTCACCCTTCTTGCTAGCTGTGTCTTCCGCTTGACTTCTTCTGTTCCTAAGCTTCTGCACACTTGGACACAAGGATCAAATATATAGGACCTAACTTAACCTTGTTGACCACATCAAAACTACCACAAGATACATACAATCTCTCCCCTTTTGATGTACCTCAACCCAAGTTAAAGTTAAGGTTAAACAAAATATAATAACATGATTATATAAAGTAAATTGTAATTATAACAAAAAGTTGCAATACAATGAAGTTAAGTACAAGGATAAAAATTCTAAAATTTCAAATATTATCCCTAACTCCCCCTTAACTTGTACATATTTCTCGCCATTTGATTACATCAAAAAATTAGGAAAAATAAAATAAATAGATAGAAAATTTTGCAATAATTTTCAAGAGGTACATTACAATAATTACTAGTCGATTAATATTTTTTAAAAATAATTATCAAAATTATTCTATTTTTACTAATTAATCTTCTATTTTGACAAAAAAAATTACTTTCCTGTTTCAAAAAATCTTGACACTTTTTATCAAATTTAAACAGAATAATCTATGTCAGTAGAAAAAAAATTCACAAAAAAAAAAATAGTTTATTGAATAGAATGAATTTATCTTATCAGAATAACTAAATTTTCAAATATGAATCTTCAAAAATATATTTTTCAACTCTGAAAATTATGATAATTTTCTTGGATATGGAAAACAATTGTCTAATACTAGAAAAATTTAAAGTTTCTAAATTTCTATTCTCCTAAATTTTTAATATTAAAAATTAACTTTTTAGATAATAATTCATAATAATTCAGATAAATTTTAAAAATATATTAAAAAATTTTATTATGATAGAAAACATCATATTTTATCATAAAAAAAATAAAAGTTTTCAAAAATGAGTCTACAAAATATTTTTAGTTTTTAAAATACTATTTTTGTTAATAAATTTATAGAAAATAACTTAACAGTAAAAAAAATTTAAAAAATTTTTTGTTTATAGATCAAATTATGAGATAGAAAAGTAAAAATTTCCAACTCGAAATACAAACAATAGTCATGCTAAATAATTAATTTTTAAACAATATGGAAAATTAAACACATTGAATTTTAAAGCATGCATAAAATTAATTTAAATTAACTAAGTATGATTTAGGAATCCAATGTAAATTTTTACCTAATGGATTTATCAAATAATTTTTAGAAATATAATTTCTACCTATTTTTATAATTTGACACTTGTGAAATCATAAATATCAGTTAAGTCTGCTATTATATCTAACTTTAAATATTGAGAGGTATTTAAGCATACAAAATTTGGTTTGAGTGATTCTAGTCATTCTACTTTTTCTTTTAATTATTCATTTTCATTTTTAATTTTATCAAATAATTCTAGTGGGCGTGTTTTAGCTAATTTTTTTTTCAAATCAATATTTTCCTTTTTAAATTTATTATTTTTAAATTTTAGCTTACATAAGGATTTACACATTAATGTTATTCCAAAATGAAGTTGATCAGGAAGTAGAAGACATACCTCGCATACCATATCATGTTCGAAGTTGGATGTTCCCCCTTCGTTGCTGCTTTACTTGGATGTAGGTTCTCCTTCATCAATGATCTCCTCTTGGTAACTCATCATAAGTGCTAGTCTGGTATACTTCTCCAGTTCAGACTTTGATGATGACTTGTCTCACATTGCCTTCATATTTTTGTGCTTTGGTTTGCTTAGTCATTTGTTTTTTTCCTTCTTTTTCAATTTCGAGCAATCATTCTTGATGTGCCATTATTCTTGACCATTATAGCATGTTACTTTCCATTTTCTCCGAACAAACTTCTTGGCCTACGACTTGTTAAATTTATTCCCACTATCTTGACTTACAAATTTACCCTCATTTAATCGCCTCTCATTTTTATTAGACTAAAATGTCCTCTTATAATCCTACTAGCCATTCCATTCATTTCCAATATTTGATTTCACAATTTTTAATTCTTTCTATTATTTGTCACTTATTTCCCTTTCTTTTAAGGGAAAAAAATCATAGCATTCAAAATTTAGAAATTATTGAGGGAGAACCGGAGAAGATCAAATAATAAAATTAGTGATTTCAAATGATACCGATGAAATTTCTAATGAAGATGGCTATCATCCCCTCATGAATTGTAATTATTCTCTCTTTCAATTTTTTTTTTTTTTGCTTTCTTGAATAATTTTTTGCAATTGAAATTCAACCCATAATATTGAGATTTTTATGAAAATTTTAATTCAAAAAGTTATGGTAATATGAAAATTTTGTTTGTGTGAGACTAGTTGATGGACCTATGATAAACTGAGATCATTGAAAACATCAAAGCCACGTATGAAGCATTACTAGAGATTTTATTGTAATAATTTTAAAATTTTATTTGAAGTATTATGTATTAATGCATATCCGGTTGGATTAATGACAAGAAATTCAAATATGAAGTATAGCAAATTATCAATAATTATGCAGCTCAAGTAAATTAATGATTTTCCAATTGTGAGATATTACTTTTAATTTTTTTTTGTGTAAAATACTTGAATGTGGTAAACTTTTCTCGTTTAAATTTATTTTTAATTAAAATCTCATATTTTGATAGTTATATGTATGAATTGTAGTAATTTATCATAGATTTGTATACTGTTAGAGTGGTAATTATAAGATCAAATTCAGGTTAGCGGGTTCGGGTTAACGAATTGGCACGGGTTGGAAGTTAGAACATAAAACTCGAACCCGACCTAATTAATATTTCGGGTTAAATTGTTCGATCCGAACCCAACCTGCTTATCTGTATTTGACCTGAGCATGACCCGAAAGCCGAAATGACCCATTTATAAAAACATGTTCATCTTAACCCGAATCCGACCCGAAAAGACCCATTTTATTAAAATATGCTTATTTTAACCTAAACTCAATCAGAATCTGATTCAAACCCGACCCAAAAATATTTATAAATGGATTCACAAGTTGTAATCGGGTCCTTTTAGGTTAATCTAAACCCGACTTGTTTCTTAATCGTGTCAATCAGGTCGACCCGAACCCAACCTAAATCCAATAAGGCCTGAGTCTAACTTGATTTTTTCGTATCTGGTTCAGATCATGTTTTCATATCGGGTCAGAAATTGTCACCCCTATTTATAGTGTATATACTAGGCTACAAATATCAAAAAAAAAAATGCACAAAATATGAAATTTTAAATTTCAGATGTATGATTTTTTTTTTGCATTATAAATTGCAATAATTGACCTAAAAAAATGGCAATAATTGTAGTGTAGATAGATAAGATATTATAAGATAGAGAGATTATTATAATTAGGGGTGAGCAAAATTTCGATTAAACAGAATAAACCGACCGAATTGATCGATTTTTAAATTTTGGTCCAGTTATTTCAGAATTTCGATTAATTCAGTTAAATAAATCTATTATTTCAATTTTCTCAGTTCGAGTTCCATTTAAAAGTTATCTATTCTTTCGGTTAAACCAAAAAAATCAAATTTTAACTTGAACTGGATTTAAAATCAGGGTAATGACGTAACTTCAAGTCTTCAACGTGGGATGTGTGGCAAGGATTTTAAAGTTTTTACCCTAAATCCCTAAGGCTCTATTTGCTTGGGAGAGTGGAAAGCAAAATTAAGGAAAAGTTTCCGTCGTTTACTTCATTAAAATTTTTTGAAGGAAAAGTAACGCAATCCATCAGCGGATAATTTTGGAGCCAAAATCGATCACCTCAAAATCGGACGGAAAACAGCGGATGGGAAAAAAAATGATGCATGTACCCCTTTTGCATTCACAAAATTACATCATATACAAAAAAAATGACGCATATAGCCTTTTTAACTCACAAAATTACACTATGTACCAAAAAAATGACGCATGCATCCTTTGTTATTTACAAAATTACATCATAAGTATTCACCTTCCTCTATCAAGGTAAACAAGTATGCAAAGGAAAAGATTTCTTTATCCTTTCTTTTCTCTTCCTCCAAAGATAACTTTCTATCGTTGATTTCTTTCCTTTCCTCATCCACACTCTAGAGTAAACATAGCATAAATCCCGATCTCCTCATTTCATTCGACTCGTCGCTCGCGTATCCCCTTCGACCATTCCCACCCCATCGCTCGACTCCTCTCTGACTCTCGCCGCCGATCACCTGTGAGGTTGCAACTCCGCCAGTCCTTGCTCAACCCTCTCTCCTTCCGTCGTGTCTTCTCATCTCTCCGCCCATCCTCTCGTCGCCAAGCACCTACGAGGTTGCGACTCAGCATCTCCATCGAATCCGATCCTCACTGCTCAGCTCTCCCTCCTCTCTCATCCCGTCACTCGATCCAACTCATCCCATTGCTCGATTCAGCTCATTGCTCCCGAGGTGAATCCAGAGTCCCCTTGTCCTCGTGCTAGGATCGCCTGTGTGGATAGTTACTACATTTTAAGGGCTTTCGTTCTTAAATTTTAGCTTCCTATTTTTTCTTGTTTTTCAGCATACACAAATTATTAGTTTTAATTGTTCCCTTTTCTTTTTCATTCCCAACCACATCTTGACAACTTTAGTTAATAATTTTTGCATTGATCTTGTACTGACATATGAATTTATGATTGAGTCAAATGCATGCTTGGCTTCTGTTTTTTTAATGAGTTTTCATATTTAAGGATATATAAGTTTGTGAACTTTTCTTCTGTCTACTAAGATTTGTTTCCATATCATCTTATTATGTGTTTTAAATTATTGAACCTGTTATAAAAATGCTTCTTTCATTTTATTTAAGTAATTCTCTGATTTCTTATATTAAATATTTTCATTGTACTAATTGATGTAGTACCCCACCTAGTGGGAAAAGGTTTGGTTGTTGTTGTTGTTGTTGTCGTACTAATTGATGTAGTTATTGTTGTTCATCTACTCCAAACACATTGTCAGCTCAAGAATGGAGCACAACTCCTATCATGGGAGGAGTTCAAGCAAGTACAAATGATATCAATGAAGCTTCTCAAAGCAAGGATGTGACTGATAATAATGAAGATGAGGAAAACAAACCATATTGCCGGAAGAAAAGGAAATGCACATCTCCAGTATGGACTGATTTTAAACAGATTACTCTTCCCGATGGGAAGATGAAGGCCAAATATATTCATTGTAAGCATTGATTATCAATTACTACTTCGAGTTGTACATCACATTTAAATAGGCATAGTAATGGATGTATGAGAAGACAGATGAACAAGACTGAGCAAAAAAGTATAAGTATCATCACAAGCATTTCGAAGTCAGAAACGGTAAGTGCGGTGCAGAATTTCAAATATGATCAAGCAAAGATCAGAGAGATTATCTCTCACATGATTATTATTCATGAATTGACTTTCGTCTTTGCAGAATATGAATTATTCAACTTATTGATGAAGAGTGCTTCTCCACATTTTCAAAAGGTTAGTCGTGCCACTGCAAAGAAAGATTTATTACTTCTTATGAAATAGAGAAGAAAAAATTAATAGCAAAATTAAAGGACGTAAATAGGGTCAGTGTGACTACTGATTTATCGAGGTCTGCTCAAAAAATTTTATATATGGTTGTCACTTGTCATTACATGGACTCTAATTGGAATTTGCAAAAGAGAAATTTGAATTTTTGTGAAGTCCCACCACCCCATACAGGTATTGTTGTTTGTGATGTTTTGAACAAGTGTTTGGTTGAATGGAGAATTAAAAACAAGGTGTGGACAGTCATAGTCGATAATGCTGCATATAATGATGTAGCTATTCGAATGTTAAAAGAAAATCTCTGTTACAAAAACATCCTTCCTCTTGATGGGAAATTGTTCCATGTGAGATGTTGTGGCCATATATTGAATCTTTTGGTATAAGATAGGCTTTCAGAGATCCAAACTATAATTTCCAATGTGCGGTAAAGTGTGAAACACATATCTGCCTCAGAGCTTCATATTAATATGTTCAGTGAAATTGCAAAACAGTTGCAATTATCTTCAAAGAAACTTGTAATGGATTGTTGCAGTAGGTGGAATGTCACATATTGCATGTTGTCTGTTACTTTAGAATTCAAAGATGTCTTTCCAAGATATCAACATAGGGATCCTACTTATAACTCTTTGCCTAGTGAGGAGGATTGGAAGCAAGTTCATTTAGTTTGTGCTTTTCTTGAAGAATTTAATGAAGTTACCCACATCAATTCAAGTTACCTACCTTATTTCAGGTTCTGAGTATCCAACTTTGAATTTGTTTCTTCCTTAACTTTATAATAAAAAAAAATTGTTGAATGATACAAAAGTGGATGAAGGTAGTTTCATAGAAAATATGGTCAAGAAGATAAAGACTAAGTTCGATAAGTATTGGGGTGACTACAACTTGTTAATTTCTATAGTAACAGTATTAGATCCAAGGAATAAGATGAAATTGATTGAATGGTGCTTTCTAGAGATCTATTCTGAAGTTGATGCAATTGAGCACATCGTTACAGTTTGTGAAACGTTGTGTTTACTGTATAGTGAATATGTTAAGGCTCACGGAATAGATATTGCTAAAAAAGATGTTCAAGGTCAAAAAGAAATCTCGAGTGATTCATTCAAGTATCCTTAGTAGAAAAGGAAAAGGAAAAGGTAAAGTGAGAGCATAATTTGCCAACTACATTAAGAATGTTGACGGTGTGGAACAAGTGAAGTCTGAGCTTGAGGTGTACCTTGAGGAAGGAGTTATTTTTTGTGAAGATATCATGAATTTGATGCATTGTCATGGTGGAAGATGAACAACTTAAAGTTTAGGATTTTGTCAAAGATGGGTGGGGCGTACTATCAATTCCAATAACTTCTATGGCTTCTGAATCAACTTGCAGTGCGGGTGGTAGAGTTATTGATCCATATCACGCCAATTTGGGAGTAGAAACGGTTCAAATATTGCTTTGCGCAGAAGATTGGTTACGTGCCCATTACCAAATCAAGAGAAAAGAAAAAGTAAGTTAATCGATATCAAATTTAATTATGCATTTATTAATTATATTTGTTACACATATAATTTTCTTATGTTCTATTAAATTTGATTATTTATGTTAACATTTTGCATGTTTGTACTTATATGTAAAAGGAAAATTCGGGACTTAAAGAGATTCGTTTGACTTAAAGTCAGCCGAATAAAACTCTATTTGAGTGGTATTATCTGCTGCTGCCGTAGTGATTGGTAATCTTCTTAGCCTTCCCTTGCATCCACCAAATAAATAGTGTTTAGTGTTGTTTCTCTTTTGTAATCTGGTTTTGAGCTCACAATCTATTTCTAAACTCTGTACCAAACCTGGTATTGTTTACAATTCAATGCAAACTTTCAATATGTTTAGTGACGTGATAAGGAACTAAAGTGTGAGCCTATTGAACATATGCCTCAATGTGTTGTGGATAATTTTAACAAAGCATAATAGAAAGTATAAACTGGCTCTTTCATAATAGTTCAAGTTTACAGTCGTCCAAGTGAGAATGCTAAGTTATATTTATTTATGCTCAATATAAGATTCATGGGCATCATGCCACAAAATTTAGGAAACATGTGCTTGTAGTAGAATTTAACGAAAATAGGGGTCAATTTGAATCACTAAAAGTGTTGCACCATTTTCAAAATAAATATTATGTCAAATAGTCTCGTAGTTTTGCCAATAAAATCTTGGAAACAGAACAAAGCTGAAGGAGAAAAGCAAGAGCATAGCTTACAACAAATTATGCACATTTAGAAGTCAACTGTCAAAAGCTCATAATATTTGTTGTGTAATATTTGTTGTCATTGAATTGGTGAAGTTTTTTTGGTTTTTAGAATTTAAATATATTATATGCTTCTTGATTGAATTGATCATTTTTTTTTATGGAACGTGCAAGGTAGTTGTTACCGGAGATGGTTCCACAATTCCTTTTCTAATGGGTTTTATATCTTCTTTGTTTTGTCATTTGAACTTGAGAAGTTGAACTGTTATGATTGTGTTGTAATTCAAAATGTGTTGTGAGACATTTGATAATGGAGTTTAAGGTGATGTTATTTTTATTTGCTATTTGGAAGTTTAATGTAGTAATTTACAAGTTTGGGATGTTTAATGATGTGCCTAGTTTATATTATTTTAGTTGTTAAGTTTGTTGAATATTTATTCAAATGAGTTTTCGAGCCGAGCTCTAAAATGAGTCCGAAAATGAGCCCGAGCTCGTTTAACGAGTTAGGCTAGTAACTATAATAATCGAGTAACGAGCCGAGTTCAAACTGTTCACGAGCGTGATAATTATAAAACGAGTCAAGCTCGAGTCATGTGATAAAAGTTCGATTCGAGCTCAAGTTCAAATATAATTTAAACGAGCTAAGCTCGACCTTAATATTGTTCGACTCGATTCGACTAATTTACATTCTACCAGATGGCAACACAACCAAATCAGATTTCAGAAAAGAGTTGGGTTATCCTTGTTGCCTTCCAATAATCTCCGGTGATTAAATCTTCTAGAATACTGATCCTTGCATCATAAGCATTAGACACACGATACATAGCTCTAAATAAATAATAATTGCTGAGTTTTATTAAATAATCTGAAATAAACTGTCAAGAACATCGGGACTCATGCTATTAAATAGAAATATGTTAAAATGGAAAACTACATGCACTAGACGAAATAACAAAACCAACATGCAACACTAAAAAGAAATAAATAAACAATAATAAAAAAAATCCTCTAGAGCTGTCACTGATATATTTGAGCATGATAAGTAAAAGGAAAGTCTAAAATAATCAACTTTAGTCTCTAAGATCGAGGTCAACCGAAATGGAATATGAGTCCACAAGCGAAAAGTGAAGTATGAAAAAAACATGTATAATATATCAAATTGGAAATGAAAGTATTCAGCTTGTTAAATAGCTTATTGAATAATTTTCATATTTGCAGAGTTTTGGAAGAGCTTTTACTCGTTGAAAAGTGATTCTATAAAAATTAGTATGAAGCTAAAGTTTAAAATGTTTAGAAATAGAAATCAAAAGTTACTATAAAGTAAAGTTGAATTTTTAAATTAAATGATAACAATATTCTTAAACTATATAAATTAATTTTTTTAATTATCTAAATATAATTTTAATACACTATTTGTTTATATTATTATTATTATTATATTTTAAATATTATATCAAAATTATTTTTTTTATAATGAAAAAATATTAAATTAATAAAAAATGACAAAATTTATATAAATAAACAAAAATATGTATAAAAAGTTCTAGAAATACAAATTATATATTAAACTATAAAATATTATTTAAAAAATAAATATTGTACAAGTATAATGACAATTATGTAAAATGATAAATTTATTAAGGACATAAATATCAACTTTTAATTTTAAACCATAAATATAAAAATAGAAGCAAGAAAAAGTATCAAATTTTTGCTTTCAACTTCTGAGTAAAAGTTACAAAAGTTGAAATAGAAATTGATATTCACAAGCACTCAAAAGTGCTTCCATATAGCTAAAATAAGCGCTCAAAAACAGCTCTACTAAACACTCCTTAATCATCAAATAATTATTACTCATTTCTCGTTATTTTTGCTTTTCGTCTAAAAATAAGTTACTTTTTATAGATTATTCATCTTTTATATATATATATATATAATTTTATTTGCCTGAACACCAGTTCAATGCACATTCCTAGGCGACCCTCATATGTCTGGGCACATAGAGCCCCTCCAGGACGACCTGATTCTCAAAAGTGAATCAGAACGCCTATGTGTCCTAAGACAATTAGTATATAAAAAAAAAATAGTAGTCTGGTGCGCGAAGCTCCCGCCATGCGGGGTCCTGGGGAAGGATCCATTGTACACGATCTTATCCTGCTTTTTGAAAGAGACTGTTTTAAGGATTCGAACCTGTGACCTTTAGGTCACAAAGCAACAACTTTACCGTTGTGTCAAGACGCCCCTTCAAAAAATTCATATTTCAATTTAGTCAAAGTTTAGGATTTAGGATTTAGAGTTTAGGATAATAACTCTAAAAATGCTATGACAATTAATATGTATCCTATAAAAGGAATGTAGAATAAAAAAGGAAAAAAATCCTGCTACAAGAATGGATCTGAACATGCTGAACAAAGGAGCAACAATTCCATGGCCATTTTTATGGTTCATATGTCATAGATGATCCTGATTCCGTCCAAATCGATCGTCTTCCTCTCATGCATCGACATCCTCCACTCCAATCCCCTCTCCGCAACCAAATCCGTTAAGAACCGGAACCCTAGCACAGATTCCCATCCGTATACGAAGTCAAAACCAAACATGCGATAGAATAATTGTAGTCGCGTATCCAAGAGCAACAACGAAGCCAAAGAAAGGAACAAGGAAGCAACGAAGATAGTGAGGAGGATAATCGCACCTGAGAGAAGCGACGTCCTAAGAGGTCGACGATGACCAATTTGACCGCGTGGAAATGGAGAGTGAACGAAACTTCATAGATGCCTAAGTTGTTTGCCCTACACCGTAAAACGACGGACGATTGGATCTAAGCAACATTAATCTCACTCATTGACTAAAAGTAGTCAACTAATTCAGTTGACAAAATCTCACACATTGACTAAACTAATCAACTAATTCAGTTGAAAAATAATGGCATTTTTTTAAAAAAGTATCTTATTTAATTTGGGCAAAAATCAAGGCCCTTTGGTTTTGCCAAATCATGGGGCATCTCAATTTTGATGGTATATTAGGAGAGCGTCATATCTCACTCTTCAATTGTATTACTTTTATTTTTTTGAATTTGGCTGATGAGGCACTTATTTGGATGCAAAATATATAGAAAATTTTCATTTTGATTTGCATAGTCAATCTTAATCGATAATACATATTCAATTATGTTTACCTACCATTCATGTTATAGTAATTATGAAAGTATAATTGCTACAACTGTATAATACCTACAAGCCATAGCTATTACATCTGTATGGTAGCTACGAAACCATAGCGACTAAAATACACCCTCAATTTCAAGATTTATACTAGAGATAATAATGGAAACAATACAGTAGAAGAAAATTATGTCATTTTACATGGGGTGGAATGTCCTTTTCATAAAAAAAAATCAACGTAAAGCACTTCTTTGAATCATCAAAGGGGTGTCTTACTATAATTTTTTTATCAAACAAGCACACCATCTCATTATTCTATCATGTTCAGTATTGTTATTTCCAGCCTAGTTTTTAAATCGATTGGACGCGTTATAGCAGTTACAAAATCGTAGTTACTATACATGTTATAGCAACTCTAATTTCGTAACTACTACAATGCATCTAACATACTTAACGTTCAAAAATATTCACATTGTAGCAACTATAATTTCATAGCTACTATAACACGAATCAACTCACTGTTATAATAACTATGAAATCGTAACTGTCATAACTATTATAATTGTAACAACAACAAAATCATTATGTCAGTATTTAATATGTCAAAAGTGAACAGTATACCGAAAGGTATAATCAATTTATGGAGAGAGTTGGTAAAGTGAACAGTGTACCGAAAGGTACCTTTGATTAAAAAATAATAATAATGAAACGCCTTTGTGATGATTTAGAAATAAAACGACACCTTTTGATTTACGCCCTTGATTTTTACCTTTTTTTAAAAAAAAAAATTATAGATATTTTATACTTTCTAATTATCTAAAGGATATGACATGTCTTTAAAAAGTATGTTAAATATTTCACTTAAATCTTCCCTCTCTCCCTGCGTTTACTGATGTTATAAGCTCGCCCCCTATGAAACTTTCCTTTTTATTTCTCCTTTCCCTCTTCCACTTGGAACCTCCGAATTAAGATGTTGTCCAGTTATTCCTAAACTTTTGACTCAACCGCATATGTTTCAATCCATCGTCAGATATTATTGGTTCCTTCCAACACGTTGCGACACATGATGAAATTATGTCTGACAATTTTCTTACACTTTTATAATAATTACAGGATTTTATTAAATAATCTGAAATAAACAACCAAGAACATCGGGACTCATGCTATTAAATAGAAATATGTTAAAATGAAAAACTTCATGGACTAAACGAAATAACAAAACCAACATGCAACACTAAAAGGAAATAAATAAATAATAAAAAAAATCCTCTAGAGCTGTCACTGATATATTTGAGCATGATAAGCAAAAGGAAAGTCCAAAATGATCAACTAAAGTAGGTGAGATTGAGGTCAACGGAAGTGGAACATGAGTACACAAGCGAAAAGTGGAGTAAGAAAAAGAATGATATAATATATCATAATGGAAATGAAAGTATTCAGCTTGTTAAATAGCTTATCGAATAATATACATATTTGCGAAGTGCTTGGAAGAACTTTTATTCGTGGAAAAGTGAATGTTATAAAGATTATTTTAAGATTAGTAAGAAGCTAAAGCATGGATTGTTTAGAAATATAAATCAAAAGTTAATACAAAGTAAAGTTGAATTTCTAATTAAATGATAATAATATTCTTAAACTATATAAATTAATTTTTTTTTATCTAAATATAATTTTAATATATAATTATTATTATATATTAAATATTATATCAAAATTAATTTTTTTATAATGAAAAAAGATATTAAATTAATAAAAAATGACAAAATTTATATAAACACACAAAAATATGTATAGAAAATTTTAAAAATATAAATTATATATTAAAATATAAAATATTATTTAAAAAATAAATATCGCAGAAACATAATGATAATTATATAAAAATATAAATTTATTAAAGACATAAATATCAACTTTTAATTTTAGACCATAAATAAAAAAGTAGAAGTAAGAAAAAACATCAAATTCTTGCTTTCAACTTTTGAGTAAAAGTTACAAAAGTTGAAGCAGAAATTGACATTCACAAGCACACAAAAGTGCTTTCATATAGGTAGAATCTATGAAGCGCTTGGTAAAACCAAATACTCCTTAATCATCAAATAATTACTACTCATTTCTCGTTATTTTTTCTTTTTGTTTTAAAATAAGATACATTTTATAGATTATATATATATATATATATATATATATATAATTTTGTTTGCCTGAACACCAGTTCAGTGCACATTTCTAGGCGACCCTCACATGTCAAGGTGCACAAAGCCCCTCCTCGACGTCCTAATTCTCAAAAGTGAATCAGAACACCCGGACATGTGAAGGTCGCCTAGGAATATACATCGAACAAGTGTGCAAGCAAACAAACTCTCTCTCTATCTAGAGAGAGAGAGAAGCAAGAACCCAACATCCACCAAGTAAAAATCGCCAAAGCCTACATATCATGTGAGTTCAAACCTAAATTCAGTTGTGCAAGAGGACATTCATCTCAATATAATAAAGGATCATAGCCATGCAACACGTTAATGGACCAAGGGAACCTCCAAAAGTGCAAGGTCAAAGCTCAACGCTATAAATATATTTTTAATTTTTCTTCCGGTATAAATAGTTACATCTAACTTCATTTGAGTTCTCAGTCAAAGCAAGTGATCCAGACATCATTAGGTGTTACTTCGTAAACCATCCTCTCTAATGATTTTGTATAAAAGCAACACTAACGGCCTAGGGATGAACAACTTTCTTTAACATAGATGGAATCAACCAACAACAAGAAAAAGGTCACAAGGGAAAGAAGATGGAAGGAACTAAGGTTTTTGGGCGGAATCACCAAGGGCACATGCATAGATTGGGCTAGATGCTAACTAGATCATGGTTAAGATATCACATGGTTGACTTGCACAAGAAGGCATAGGAAGATAGAGGGCCACCAATGTCTTGTTCCATCAATCAAGCTGATTGGTTGAACTAATTAACCAAAAAATAATATCATAAAAATTTATAAAAGATATATACAAATTTAATAATAGACTAAATAACAATAATAAACAACTAATAAAATTGTAAGGTTGAAAAATAGCATTACAGATAAAATTGAAAGGGCCACCAATGTTTTGTTGCTAAATAATTTCTACAATATCTTGCGCGGGTTATGAAAATAAAGCCAAAAACTAGCTGCTACCATGGAGTTGTTTAAACAAATTACACAACTTCCCAAGTCTTCTCATGATATAGAATTTCATTGGACAAGAATCAAAACCTTCTTCATCAGCACAGTGCCACAAAGGCCATCATAGACAAGCAACAATTTTTTTTTAACAGGGAAGTTTTTACTTTATTTTTCAGTGCGAAGATGATATCAGTTACATTTTTAGGTGACAAATTCATTATAGATCATAATTAGATATATGTGAAGTTACAGTTAGCATTAGAAAAGGTTATAAAAAGGTACGTGCTATTGCCATGACCACTTCCAACACTCAATTTTATAATGGATGAGGGTTAAATCAGTGGAGTCTATGTATCATGTACAACTGTCAACCTCTCCAAAGCTAGAGGCAGTGTTTGTCATGATCTGACTCTTGTTTGAAATTGCTGCATCAATGCAAAACTCACAACTAAGTGTATGATTCCCAATGAATTAATTTTCAAATGTCTGCGAGGTCCTACTCAAAGATCTTTCAAGATCAATGAGAAATCACACAGACCAAGTGCAGATTCCATCAAAGAATTTAAACCTCACAAGAAGATCGCCCCATGTGAAGCTCTGAAACAGTGAATGTATGACACCCTAGTTCAGTCCCACATGAATTGTGAGCTACCAAAGAGTGTATAAGCTTGTGTGCATGAGTTACTTCACTAAGGTGTAAGCATTTTGGAAAAAGGGTGTAATGGATGAGTCACCATTGGATCTCACAAAGTTGTCGAATAGAGATCATTTTGGACTGTGTTTGTTTTTCTAACTAGACAACACGTCAAGCCTTAAATGCGACACCCTATTTTACAATAGTCGAAAAGGTTATAACATCCTAGTTTACTCATACATGGTGAATTGACTTAACAAAGGAAATTTATATGTTTAGACGTGTGAGCCATTAGAAACTTGTGCTCAAACATTTTAAACCACTAGTAGCCTGATAAATTAATAGGTTAATCCCTTTATCTATGTGTCCTATGACAATTAGTATATAAAAAAAAAGGATAGTCCGGTGTACGAAGCTCTCGCCATGCGGAATCCCGGGGACAGATCCACTGTAGACGGTCTTATCCTGCTTTTTGCAAAAGGCTGTTTTCAAGATTCGAGTCTGATACCTTTATGTCACAAATAAACAACTTTACCGTTGCGCCAAGACTCCCCTTCAAAAAATTCATATTTCAATTTAGTCAAAGTTTAGGATTTATAGTTTAGGATAACAACTCTAAAAATGCTATGACAATTAGTATTTATCCTATAAAAGGACTGTAGAATAAAAAGGGGAAAAAAATCCTACTACAAGAATGGATCTGAACATGCTGAACAAAGGAGCAACAATTTCATGGCCATTTTATGGTTCATATGTCATAGATGATCCTGATTCTGTCCAAATCGATCGTCTTCCTCTCATGCATCGACATCCTCCACTCCAATCCCCTCTCCGCAACCAAATCCGTCGAGAACCGGAACCCTAGCACCGATTCCCATCCGTATATGAAGTCAAAACCAAACATGCGATAGAATAATTGTAGCCGCATATCAAAGAGCAACAACAAAGCCAAAGAAAGGAACAAGGAAGCAACGAAGATAGCGAGGAGGATAATCGCACCTGAGAAAAGTGGCGTCCTAAGAGGCCGACGAAGACCAATTTGCCCGCGTGGAAATGGAGAACGAATGAAACTTCATAGGAGCCTAAGATGTTTGTCGTACACCGTAAAATGACGGGCGGTTGGATCTAAGCAAAATTAATCTCACCCATTGACTAAAACTAATCAACTAATTCAGTTGAAAAAATGGCATTTTTTTTTAAAAAAAAAGTATCTTATTTATTTTGGGTAAAAATCAAGACCCTTTGTTTTTGCCAAATCATGGGACATTTCAATTTTGATGGTTTATCATAAGAGCGTCATATCTCACTCTTGTATGTATCATTACACAATTATTCTTTAATACTATTTAATACTATTTTCTCATTTAATTTCTAAATTAATTAGATATGTTGTAGTAGTTACGGTTAGTAATAGCTATAGTTTTATGATAGGTGCTTTGACTTTTTAATTGTTTTTTTTCTCTTTGTCATTATACTTCTCTATATATTTAATTCTATTCATTGTAGTTATTTTACTTTTATTTTTTTGAATTTTGCTGATGAGGCACTTATTTGGATGCAAAATATATAGGAAAATTCCATTTTGATTTGCATAGTCAATCTTAATCGATAATACAAATTCAACTATGTTCACCTACCATTCATGTTGTAGTAGTTATGAAATTATAATTGCTACAACTATATAATACCTACAAAACCATAGTTATTACATCTGTATGGCAGCTACGAAACCATAGCGACTACAACACACCCCCAATTTCAAGATTTATACTAGAGATAATAATGGAAACAATGTAGTAGAAGACAGTTGTGTCATTTTATATGGGGTAGAATGTCCTTTCAATAAAAAAAATCAACGTGAAGCACTTCTTTGAATCATCAAAGGGGTTTCTCACTTTAATTTTTTTTATCAAACAAGCACACCACCTCACTATTCTATCATGTACATTTACTCAAATGTCCTCTAATAGTGTCTTGTTCAGTGTTGTTATTTCCCGCCTGATTTTTAAACCGATTGGGCGCGTTATATAACAACTACAAAATCGTAGTTGCTATACATGTTATAGCAACTATAATTTCAAAACTATTACAATGCGTCTAACATACTTAACGTTAAAAAATATACAAATTGTAGCAACTATAGTTTCATAGCTACTATAACACGATTCAACTTACTGTTATAATAACTATGAAATCGTAACTGTCACAACTATTATAATTGTAACAGCTACGAAATCATTATGTCAGGATTTAATATGTCAAAAGTGAGCAGTGTACCGAAAGGTATAAACAATTTATGGACAGAGTTGGTAGAGTGGAATATCCTTTGATTAAAAATAAATAAAAATGAAATGCCTATATGATGATTAAGAAATAAAAGGATACCTTTTGATTTACGCCCTTGATTTTTACCCTTTTTTAAAAAATATATATATATAGACATTTGATACTTTTTAATTATCTAAAGGATATGACATGTCTTTAAAAAACATGTTAAATATTTCTCTTAAGTTTTCCCTCTTCTCTGAGTTTACTGATGTTCTCAACTCACCCCACCCCGTATGAAACTTTTCTTTTTATTTCTCCTTTCCTTCTTCCACTTGGAAACTCCGAATTAAGATGTTGTCCAGTTTTTCCCAAACTTATGACTCAACCACATGTATTTCAACCCACCGCCAGATATTGCTAGTTCCTACCAACACGGTGACAAAAGCCGAATACGATCAACCCCAATACCCCTATCAATCAGTTGCAGGACCAACAATGAGGAGGCAAATCACAGACGGCTACTAGCCTTTGGAATAGTGACTAGCACATAAATAAGACATTTACCTCGATTTTACTAAAATTCAAACCCCAAACCTCATAGTGGTAACACCTCATGTGCTAGCCACAAGACCATCCCGAGGAGACATGGTTCCTTCCAACACATTGCGACACATGGTGAAGTTATGCCTGACAATTTTCTTACACTTTTCTGATGATTCATTGATAATTTATTTATTTTTTTAACTTACATTGTTGAAAAAGATTGATATACAAGAGGAAGAATACAAAATGAGATAATACAAATTATTTATAAAAAAACAATATTAATTCTGAAATTGGTGTTTCCCTTCTTTGACAGAAGGCTTGCTGGCATAGTGGCATTAAAAAATATCGTTCCAACAATTGATTTGAATTAGAATTATCTTAAATTGGAGTTAAGCGTACCATGGAGAACAATTGAGGTATGATTTGAGTAATTGTGACCCAGGCATTTGCTGAAAAGGTGTCGAATGCTAGTGTGGTTCGCAAGCATTAGACCACTTACCGGGATGAACGTGTAGAAAGTTAGGGAGCTCCTTCATAGAGTTAACTTGGCTTTTCATACATCATAGTAAAATATCATATCAACTGAATTTGCACATGTATTCATCTATATCATGACAATCATTGGTTTGTTACTTGGGTTGGACAGTAAGTACATTTCATGCAGTTTCTTCATATATCTTTGGAAATCCTTTTCAGATCAAGAGATTTTGATTTCTGTTCGGTGTTAGAAGTTATCAATTTTGAACAAAAGGCATTAACTTTCGAGAAATGCAATGCAGACCCTGCTTAACTCATTTATCTACACACTATGTAACAAGCAAGTAGTTGTACCCGTTGAGTAGTTTAGATGTATGGTGATTTTCTAGAAAATGCAACCTGCAAACAAACATAATGAAAGTCAGACCAAGATGAATCAAAAGCCAACACAAATTAAAGTCATCTGCATGACCTGAATGCTAGCCTGGTCCCCACTCAATAAAATTAACAAGCTTTCTTTCACGTATTCTTTGCAAGCTTTCATGTACCTGGAGCGAAGGACAAAGTAATATAGATCACAGGAAAAAGCTAACAAAATGAGCAATTTCAAGGACATATTATCCAAGGCACATGCTAATATAAAATCATGACTAATATCTGCTATTTAATGATCTCTAGAAATACAATAATAAGATGATCCTAAAATCGTCTTTTGGTCCATGACCTGATCATGCTACAAAACACAGTAAAATATCTGAAACATCCAAGGATGGGAACAAACAATGCTTGCAGGCATGTCATAGTGCATCGTGATAGTTTACTACTACAACTACAAAGTCATAAATATACTGACATGACACGAACCATAAATCTACCTATGATAATAAGATATGTAGTATTCCTATCACACACATGTGAAGGGATATATGCAGCAGTTTTTGACAAGCAATGGTAACAACATGAATTCCAAGAGAAGAATAATTTGCTTCTATTTTAATTGGCATGGTAAAGGTAAGTAAAGAAGAGCAGTAAAGTCTTTCAAACAAGGGAAGCAGAATAACAAAACCTAATTATCTAACTATACAATTGCAAGCAGGTAGCATGTTGCCAAATATCAAGAAAATTTAAGCAATGCCCTGAATATCAGAGAACTGTAGTATTGCTTGTTCAAGCTTACACCTAATAATATATATAATCACACATTTAGCCTGCGGTTCATTACAAGCAGTTTGGTGCGGTGCATCCCTCGTGGAAATGCCACGTTTTTTTATAAAAAAAAAAAGCTACTTCTCGTCTTCTTCGCTGACTCGCCGCAAGCTCAAAACCACTGACTGTCGCTTGCTCGCCGGCCTTCTGCTGGACGCCCGGCTGCCAGCCAACCACCGCCACCGGCCGCAAAACTACAACCAATGGGGAATCTGAACCCCAGGGGTTCCGGTGCGATTCTGGCCGCGATCCAGACGGAATCTGATCGCGACCGGATTCCGGCCGGATTCCGAATAGATCGCGGCCAGAATCCGACCGGATCACAACAAGAATCAGCAGCGCTGCGTCCACTAGGATCGTGACCGATTTTGTCCACGAAACGGCCAGATTCCGGCTGGAATCCGGTCACGATCGGATTCTGGCCGAATTGCGGCCAGAATCAGCAGCGTTGCTTCTGCTAGCGTCGCGGCCGATTCTGGCCACGAAACGGGCGGATTCAAGACACCATCCAGCTGAAATCTGGCCGCGATCCGGCCGGAATCCGGTCGCGATCCGGCCAAAATCCGATCACGATCCGACCAGAATCCGGTCACGATCCGACCGGGGGTGATCCGCCGGCGTCCAGTGAAGATTAGCGACAACACGGGAGGTGCGTGAGAGAATAGCGATCGGCGTCTGCGGACCGTTTTCTCTTTGACGTGGCATGTCCATGTCAGCCAAACCGCATGCAACCGCACTATTGATGCCACAGGATAATATTTTCGTGAGTGTGTATATATATATATATATATATATATATATATATAGTTTGTTTTCGCAATGAGGAAAAAAACTAGAAAATATCTCAGTACCTAACTGTCAACCTTCTCAGTTTTCATCACTCTTGAAATCATTTCCAAAGTGGAACAAATTATTGATGATCAAATTTGACATTATCCTGCATTCTCATTCATTATGTTACAGTGTGTAATTGTTTAATTAACTGGAAAAAGTAGAGAAATGCAACAATGGCATGCACATTTATGCAAGCTTTTTGGATCAATCTCATTGTACACCAGGAAGAAGTAAAGCATTAAAAGCATAACCTTGAGCTTTATTGTTCAAATAAAAACATCTTGAACTTTAATATACAGGACTTCCCGAATACATATACCAAAATATTGACCAAAAATATGCTTAGTATTATTGCTCATGTGCAAAATTAAAAAGACACAATTCAGAATTCCAATTTGACAAGAAAAGGATCTGTTAAATAGCATCAGCAAGAAATATTAACATCATTCTATGTGATTAGAGACAGCGGGTTGAGGAAAGAGAAACCCAATACCTGAACCTGTTCCTCCAGAAATCGAGTGCCATAATACAAATCCTTCAAGACAATCACTTCCATCAGCTTCTCTGTCAACCATATCCATGATATCATCTACAACTTGTTCACCCTGGAAAGGTCAAGTTACAGAAAATCAAAGGCAGGTAATATTAACTATTACTATGAACTTTAAAACTAATGCGTATATAAAACTAAGAACACTTCTGCATGTGCAGATAAATTATGTTATATTTTATGCCAAGTATGTGTGGTTAAGGGTTTAGGGCCCAATGGCGTAAAAGGATTCATATAACCGACCCACCTAGTGGGCTAAGGCTTGGTTATTGTTGTTGTATGTTTGGTTCGCAGGACAATACCCAATCAAGGAAAGATTAAGTAAATAAGCAACCCCCCTTCATTGCTATTAGTAATATTAGTAGAAAAGAGAACGTGAAGATAATGCATGATAGTAGCACTTATTCTGAAAGCTCAATTGCGGGAAAAGTGACATTGTATACAATTATACTCTTAACACTCACTTTTCACTTGTGAATAAGCAAATTAGATTCAATTAGATTTCAGAGGCACAACCTGAAATGTGAATTGATGGGATAGAAATTACTGACACATTAACAATAAAATATATATATCTGTATACAAGACCAAATGGCTAGATTATCATGGTGGGACTAAACTATTAACTCTAACAATCTTACAACAAATATAGGAAGAGCTTAACAAAATGGTTTTGCTTTGACATCCAATGAACTACCAACAACTTTTTTATAAGCAAATCAATGTTTAGGGAGATAAATGCATGTCAACGTTTGTTACAATTAAATTGTTGTGATAAGAGCATATGCATATATAGAATTCTTAAATTGAATTTTAATTTATAGATATTTTATACTTTTTAATTATCTAAAGGATATGACATGTCTTTAAAAAATATGTTAAATATTTCTCTTAAATCTTCCCTCTTCTATGCCTGCGTTTACTGATGTTATCATCTCACCCCCGTATGAAACTTTTCTTTTTATTTTTCCTTTCCCTCTTCCACATGGAACCTCCGAATTAAGATGTTGAGTTATTCCCAAACTTTTGACTCAACCACATGTGTTTCGACCAACCGTCAGATATTGTTGGTTCCTTCCAACACGTTGTGACACATGGTGAAATTATGCCTGACAATTTTCTTACACTTTTCTAATAATTGCTGAGTTTTATTAAATAATCTGAAATAAACTGCCAAGAACATCGGGACTCATGCTATTAAATAAAAATACGTTAAAATGGAAAACTACATGCACTAGACGAAATAACAAAATGTACATGCAACACTAAAAGGAAATAAATAAACAATAATAAAAAAAATCCTCTAGAGCTGTCACTGATATATTTGAGCATGATAAGTAAATGGAAAGTCCAAAATGATCAACTTAAGTCTGTGAGATCGAGGTCAACAGAAGTGGAACATGAGTACACAAGCGAAAAGTGGAGTAAAAATAAGACATGGTATAATATATCATAATGGAAATGAAAGTATTCGGTTTGTTAAATAGCTTATCGAATAATTTTCATATTCGCGGAGTGTTTGGAAGAACTTTTACTCGTGGAAAAGTGATTCTTATAAAGATTATTTTAAAATTAGTGAGAAACTAAAGTATGGAGTGTTTGGAAATAGAAATCAAAAGTTAATACAAAGTAAAGTTGAATTTTTAATTAAATGACAACAATATTCTTAAACTAAATAAATTAATTTTTTTAATTATCTAAATATAATTTTAATACACTATTTGTTTATATAATTATTATTATATTTTAAATATTATATCAAAATTATTTTTTTATAATGAAAAAATATTAAATTAATAAAAAAATGACAAAATTTATATATATACACAAAAATATGTATAAAAATTCTAGAAATACAAATTATATATTAAAATATAAATTATTATTTAAAAAATAAATATCATAGACGCATACTGGCAATTATGTAAAATGATAAATTTATTAAGTACATAAGAATAACTTTTAATTTTAGACCATAAATAAAAAAGTAGAAGCAAGAAAAAGCATCAAATTCTTGCTTTCAACTTTTGAGTAAAAGTTACAAAAGCAAAAATTGACATTCACAAGCACTCAAAAGTGCTTCCATATACCTAAAATCTATGAAGCGCTTAGTAAAAGCTTTACCAAACACTCCTTAATCATCAAATAATTACTACTCATTTCTCGTTATTTTTTCTTTTTGTTTAAAATGAGTTACTTTTTATAGATTATTCATCATTTCCATATATATATAGAATTTTGTTTGCCTGAACACTGGTTCAGTGCACATTCCTTGGCGACCCTCACATGTCCGGGTGCCCAGAGCGCCTCCCGGGCGACCTGATTCTCAAAAGTGAATCAGAACACCCGAACATGAGAAGGTCGCCCAAGAATATACACCGAACGGGTGTGCAAGCTAACAAACTCTCTATCTCTCTCTCTAGAGAGAGAGAGAAGCAAGCACCCAACAGCCACCAAGTAAAAATCGCCAAAGCCTACATATCATGCGAGTTCAACCCCTAAACTCAGTTGTGCAAGAGGACATTCATCTCAATATAGTAAAGGACCATAGCCTTGCATAACACGTTAATGGACCAAGGATCCTCCAAGAGTGCAAGGTCAAAGCTCAACGATATAAATATATTTTAAATTTTTGTTCCAGTATAAATAGTTACATATAACTTCATTTGAGTACTCAGTCAAAGCAAGTGATCCAGACATCATTAGGTGTTACTTCATTAACCATCCTCTATAATGATTTTGTAAAAAAGCAACACTATCGGCCTAGGGATGAACAACTTTCTTTAACATAGATGGAATCAACCAACAACAAGAAAAAGGTCACAAGGGAAAGAAGATGGAAGGGACTAAGGTTTTTGGGCGGAATCACTAAGGGCACATGCATAGATTGGGCTAGATGTTAACTAGACCATGGTTAAGATATCACATGGTTGAGTTGCACAAGAAGGCATAGGTAGATAGAGGGCCACCAAATGTCTTGAAAACCAAACCAAAATCAACAGCAAAGGAAAAAACTAGAAGATCATTAGTTCGACCAATCAAGCTGATTGGTTGAACTACAGAAAATAATATCATAAAAATTTATAAAAGATATATACAAATTTAATAATAGACTAAATAACAATAATAAACAACTAATAAAATTGTAAAGTTGAAAAATAGCATTACAAATAAAATTGACAGGGCCACCAATGTTTTGTTGCTAAATAATTTCTACAATATCTTGCGCGGGTTATGAAAATAAAGCCAAAAACTAGCGGCAACCATGGAGTTGTTTAAACAAATTACACAACTTCCCAAGTCTTCTCATGATATAGAATTTCATTGGACAAGAATCAAAACCTTCTTCATCAGCACAGTGCCACAGAGGCCCATCATAGACAAGCAACAATTTTTTTTTAATAGGAAAGTTCATACTTTATTTTTCAGTGCGCAGCTGATTTCAGTTACATTTTTAGGTGACAAATTCATTATAGACCATAATTAGATATATGTGAAGTGACAGTTACCATTAGCAAAGGTTATAAAAAGGTAAGTATTATTGCCATGACCACTTCCAGACACTCAATTTTATAATGGATGAGAGGTTTAAATCAGTGGAGTCTATGTATCATGTACAACTATCAACCTCTCCAAAGCTAGAGGCAGTGTTTGTCATGATCTGACTCTTGTTTGAAATTGCTGCATCAATGCAAAACTCACAACTAAGTGTTTGATTCCCAATGAATTAATTTTCAAATGTCTGCGAGGTCCTACTCAAAGATCTTTCAAGATCAATGAGAAATCACACAGACCAAGTGCAGATTCCATCACAGAATTGATATATCACTGCATTTAAACCTCACAAGAAGTTCGCCCCATGTGAAGCTCTGAAACAGTGAATGTATGACACCCTAGTTCAGTCCCACATGAATTGTGAGCTACCAAAGAGTGTATAAGCTTATGTGCATGAGTTACTTCACTAAGGTGTAAGCATTTTGTAAAAAGGGTGTCATGGATGAGTCACCATTGGATCTCACAAGTTGTCGAATAGAGATCATTTTGGACTGTGTGTTTGTTTTTCAAACTAGACAGCACGTCAAGCCTTAAATGTGACGCCCTATTTTACAATAGTCGAAAAGGTTATAACATCCTAGTTTAGTCATACATGGTGAATTGTGAATTAACAAAGGAAAATTATATGTTAAGACGCGTGAGCCATTAGAAACTTGTGTTCAAGCATTTTAAACCACTAGTACCCTGATAAATTAATAGGTTAATAACTTTATCTATGTGTCCGATGACAATTAGTATATAAAAAAATGTTAGTCCGGTGCGCGAAGCTCCCGCCATGCGGGGTCCCGGGAAGGATCCATTGTAGACGGTCTTATCCTGCCTTTTGCAAGAGACTGTTTTCAAAATTCGAGTCCGTTACCTTTAGGTCACAAAACAACAACTTTACCGTTGCGCCAAGGCTCCCTTCAAAAAATTCATATTTCAATTTAGTCAAAGTTTAAGGTTTAGAGTTTAGGATAACAACTCTAAAAATGCTATGACAATTAGTATTTATCCTATAAAAGGAATGTAGAATAAAAAGAGAATTTTCCTGCTACAATAATGGATCCAAACATGCTGAACAAAGGAGCAACAATTCCATGGCCATTTTTATGGTTCATATGTCATAGATGATCCTGATTCTGTCCAAATTGATTGTCTTCCTCTCATGCATCGACATCCTCCACTCCAATCCCCTCTCCGCAACCAAATCCGTCGAGAACCGGAACCCTAGCACCGATTCCCATCCGTATATGAAGTCAAAACCAAACATGCGATAGAATAGCTGTAGCCGCGTATCAAAGAGCAACAACAAAGCCAAAGAAAGGAACAAGGAAGCAACGAAGATAGCGAGGAGGATAATCACACCAGAAAAAAGCGACGTCCTGAGAGGCCGACGAAGACCAATTTGACCGTGTGGAAATGGAGAACGAACGAAACTTCATAGGAGCCTAAGATTTTTGCCCTACACCGTAAAACGGCGGGCGGTTGGATCTAAGCAAAATTAATCTCACCTATTGACTAAAACTAATCAACTAATTCACTTGAAAAAACTGGCATTTTTAAAAAAAAAAAGTATCCTATTTATTTTGGGTAAAAATCAAGGCCCTTTGTATTTGCCAAATCATAGGACATCTCAATTTTGATGGTTTATCATAAGAGCGTCATATCCCACTCTTGTATGTATCATTACACAATTATTCTTTAAAACTATTTAATACTATTTTCTCATTTAATTTCTAAATTAATTAGATATGTTGTAGTAGTTACGGTTAGTAATAGCTATAGTTTTATGATAGGTGCTTTGATTTTGTAATTGTTTTTTTCTCTTTATCATTATACTTCTCTATATATTTAATTCTATTCATTGTAGTTATTTTACTTTTATTTTTTTGAATTTGGCTGATGAGGCACTTATTTGAATGCAAAATATATAGGAAAATTTCATTTTGATTTGCATAGTCAATCTTAATCGATAATACAAATTCAACTATGTTCACCTACCATTCATGTTGTAATAGCTATGAAACTAAAATTGCTACAACTATATAATACCTACAAAATCATAGTTATTGCATCTATATGGCAACTACGAAACCATAACGACTACAACACACCCCCAATTTCAAGATTTATACTAGAGATAATAATGGAAACAATGTAGTAGAAATAGTTGTCATTTTATATGGGGTGGAATGTCCTTTTGATAAAAAAATCAACGTGAAGCGCTTCTTTGAATTATCAAAGGGTGTCTCACTGTAATGTTTTTATCAAACAAGCACACCACCTCAATATTCTATCATGTGCATTTACTCAAATGTCCTCTAATAGTGTTTTGTTCAGTGTTGTTATTTCCCGCCTGATTTTAAACCGATTGGGTGCGTTATAGTAGCTACAAAATCGTAGTTGCTATTACAATGCGTCTAACATACTTAACGTTCAAAAATATACACATTGTAGCAGCTATAGTTTCATAGCTACTATAACACAATACAACTTACTGTTATAATAACAATGAAAGTGTAACTGTCACAACTATTATAATTGTAACAGCGACGAAATCATTATGTCAGGATTTAATATGTCAAAAGTGAACAGTGTACCGAAAGGTATAATAAATTTTTGGAGAGAGTTGGTAGAGTGGAATATCCTTTGATTAAAAAAAATAAAAATGAAACGCCTCTGTGATGATTTAGAAATAAAAGGACACCTTTTGATTTACACCCTTGATTTTTACCCTTTTTTTAAAAAAAGATTATAGATATTTTATACATTTTAATTATCTAAAGGATATGACATGTCTTTAAAAAATATGTTAAATTTTCCCTCTTCTCTGCCTGAGTTTACTGATGTTATCAACTCACCCCGTATGAAACTTTTCTTTTTATTTCTCCTTTCCTTCTTCCACTTGGAACCGCCGAATTAAGATGTTGTCAAATTATTCCAAAACTTTTGACTCAACCGCATGTGTTTCAACCCACCGTCAGATATTGCTGGTTCCTTCCAACACGGTGGCAAAAGCCGAATACACTCATCCCCAACACCCCTGCCAACCAGTCCAAGGACCAACAAAGAGGAGATAATCACAGATGACTACTAGTCTATGGAATAGTGACTAGCATATAAGGGAGACATTTACCTCGATTTAACCGAAATTCAAACCCCAAAACTCATGGTGGCACACCTCATGTGCTAACCGCTAGACCATCCCGAGGAGACATTGTTCCTTCCAACACGTTGCGACACATGGTGAACTTATGCTTGACTATTTTCTTATACTTTTCTGATGATTCATTGATAATTTTTTTTTTTTTAACTTACATTGTTGAAAAAGATTGGTATACAAGAGGAAGAATACAATATGAGTTAATACAAATTATTTATAAAAAAACAATGTTAATTCTGAAATAGATTTTTCCCTTCTTTGACAGAAGGCTTGCTGGCATAGTGGCATTAAAAAAATATCGTTCCAACAATTGATTTGAATTGGATTTATCTTAAATTGGAGTTAAGTGTAACATGGAGAACAATTGAGGTATGATTGACTAATTGTGACCCAGGCATTTGCCGAAAAGGTGTCGAATGCTAGTGTGGTTCGCAAGCATTAGACCACTTACCTGGATGAACGTGTAGAAAGTTAGGGAGCTCCTTCATAGAGTTAACTTGGCTTTTCATACATCATAGTAAAATATCATATCAACTGAATTTGCACATGTATTCATCTATATCATGACAATCATCGGTTTGTTACTTGGGTCGGACAGCTAAGTACATTTCATGCAGTTTCTTCATATATCTTTGGAAATCCTTTTCAGATCAAGAGATTTTGATTTCTGGTCGGTGTTAGAAGTTATCAATTTGGGACAAAAGGCATTAACTTTCGAGAAATGCAATGCAGACCCTGCTTAACTCATTTATCTACACACTATGTAACAAGCAAGTAGTTGTACCCGATGAGTAGTTTAGATGTACGGTGATTTTCTAGAAAATGCAACCTGCAAACAAACATAATGAAAGTCAGACCAAGATGAATCAAAAGCCAACACAAATTAAAGTCATCTGCCTGACCTGAATGCTAGCCTGGTCCCTACTCAATAAAATTAACAAGCTTTCTTTCACGTATTCTTTGCAAGCTTTCATGTACCTGGAGCGAAGGACAAAGAAATATAGATCACACGAAAAAGCTAACAAAATGAGCAATTTCATGTATTCTTTCACGTATTCATTGCAAGTTTTCATGTACCTGGAGCGAAGGACAAAGTAATATAGATCACAGGAAAAAGCTAACAAAATGAGCAATTTCATGGACAGATTATCCAAGGCACATACTAATATAAAATCATGACTAATATCTGCTATTTAATGATCTCTAGAAATACAATAATAAGATGATCCTAAAATCGTCTTTTGGTCCATGACCTGATCATACTACAAAACACAGTAAAACATCTGAAACATCCGAGGATGGGAACAAAACAATGCTTGCAGGCATGTCATAGTGCATCGTGATAGTTTACTACTACAACTACAAAAGTCATAAATATACTGACATGACGCAAACCATAAATCTACCTATGATAATAAGATATGTAGTATTCCTATCACACACATGTGAAGGGATATATGCAGCAGTTTTTGACAAGCAATGGTAACAACATGAATTCCAAGAGAAGAATAATTTGCTTCTATTTTAATTGGCTTGGTAAAGGTAAGTAAAGAAGAGCAGTAAAGTCTTTCAAACAAGGGAAACAGAATAACAAAACCTAATTATCTAACTATGCAATTGCAAGCAGGTAGCATGTTGCCAAATATCAAGAAAATTTAAGCAATGTCCTGAAAATCAGAGAACTGTAGCATTGCTTGTTCAAGCTTACACCTAATAATATATACACACACACACACATTTAGCCTGCAGTTCATTACATGCAGTTTGGTGCGGTGCATCCCTCGTGGAAATGCCACGTTTTTTTATAAAAAAAAATGCTACTTCTTGTCTTCTTCACCGACTCACCGCAAGCTCCAAACCACTGACTGTCGCCTGCTAGCCGGCCTTCCGCTGGACACCCGGCCGCCGACGGCAGCAAAACTACAACCTACGAGGAATCTGAACCCCAGGGGTTCCGGCGCGATTCTGGCCGCGATCCATTTGCGATCCAGCAGTTATCTGATCACGACCGGATTCCGGCCTGATCGTGGCCGGATTCCGACTAGATCGCAGCCAAAATCCGACCGGATGACAGCCAGAACCAGCAGCGCAGCGTCCACTAGCGTCACGACCAATTCTGGCCACGAAACAGCCGGATTCCGGCCGTTATCCGACCGGAATCCGGTCACGATCGGATTCCGGCCAGAATCAGCAGCGTTGCTTCCGCTAACGTCGCGGCCGATTCTGGCCACAAAACGGGCTGATTCTGGCCACCATCCAACTGAAATCAGGCCGCGATCCGGCCGGAATCCGGTGGCAATCCGGCCGGGGGCGATCCGCCAGCGTCCATTGAAGATTAACAACAACATGGGAGGAGCAAGAGAGAATAGCGATCGGCGTCTGTGGACCATTTTCTCTTTGACGTGGCATGTCCATGTCCGCCAAACCGCATGCAACCGCACTACTGATGCCGCAGGATATATATATATATATATATATATATATAGTTTGTTTTCACAATGAGGAAAAATACTAGGAAATATCACTGTACCTAACTGTCAACCTTCTCAGTTTTCATCACTCTTGAAATCATTTTCAAGTTGGAACAAATTATTGATGATCAAATTTGACATTATCCTGCATTCTCATTCATTATGTTACAGTGTGTAATTGTTTAATTAACTGAAAAAGTAGAAAACTGCAACAATGGCATGCACATTTATGCAAGCTTTTTGGATCAATCTCGTTGTAAACCAGGAAGAAGTAAAGCATTAAAAGCATAACCTTGAGCTTTATTGTTCAAATAAAAACATCTTGAACTTTAATATACAGGACTTCCCGAATACATATACCAAAATATTGACCAAAAATATGCTTAGTATTATTGCTCATGTGCAAAATTAAAAAGACAATTCAGAATTCCAATTTGACAAGAAAAGGATCTGTTAAATAGCATCAGCAAGAAATATTAACATCATTCTATGTGATTAGATACAGCGGGTTAAGGAAAGAGAAACCCAATACCTGAACCTGTTCCTCCAGAAATCGAGTGCCATAATACAAATCCTTCAAGACTATCACTTCCATCAGCTTCTCTGTCAACCATATCCATGATATCATCTACAACTTGTTCACCCTGGAAAGGCCAAGTTACAGAAAATCAAAGGCAGGTAATATTAACTATTACTATGAGCTTTAAAAACTAAAGCGTATATAAAACTAAGAACACTTTTGCATGTGCAGATAAATTATGTTATATTTTATGCCAAGTGTGTGTGGTTAAGGGTTTAGGGCCCAATGGCGTAAAAAGATCCATATAACCGACCCACGTAGTGGGCTAAGACTTGATTGTTGTTGTTGTATGTTTGGTTCGCAGGACAATACCCAATCAAGAAAAGATTAAGTAAATAACCAACCCCCCTTAGTTGCTATTAGTAATATTAGCAGAAAAGAGAACGTGAAGATAATGCATGATAGTAGCACTTATTCTGAAAGCACAATTGCGGGAAAAGTGACATTGTATACAATTATACTCTTAACACTCACTTTTTACTTGTGAATAAGCAAATTAGATTCAATTAGATTTCAGAGGCACAACCTGAAATGTGAATTGATGGGATAGAAATTACTGACACATTAACAATAAAATATATATATCTGTATACAAGACACAATCATAATGCCAAATGGCTAGATTATCATGGTGGGACTAAATTATTAACTCTAACAATCTTACAACAAATATAGGAAGAGCTTAACAAAATGGTTTTGCTTTGACATCCAATGAACTACCAACAACTTTTTTATAAGCAAATCAATGTTTAGGGTGATAAATGCATGTCAACGTTTGTGACAATTAAATTGTTGTGATAAGAGCATATGCATATATAGAATTCTTAAATTGAATTTTAATTTATAGATATTTTATACTTTTTAATTATCTAAAGGATGACATGTCTTTAAAAAATATGTTAAATATTTCACTTAAATCTTCCCTCTTCTCTGCCTGCGTTTACTGATGTTATCAGCTCACCCCTGTATGAAACTTTTCTTTTTATTTCTCCTTTCCCTCTTCCACTTGGAACCTCCGAATTAAGATGTTGTCCCGTTATTCCCAAACTTTTGACTCAACTGCATGTGTTTCGACCGACCGTCAGATATTGTTGGTTCCTTCCAACATGTTGCGACACATGGTGAAGTTATGCCTGACGATTTTCTTACACTTTTCTAATAATTTCTGAGTTTTATTAAATAATCTGAAATAAACTGCCAAGAACATTGAGACTCATGCTATTAAATAGAAATATGTTAAAATGGAAAACTACATGCACTAGACGAAATAACAAAACCAACATGCAAAACTAAAAGGAAATAAATAAACAATAATAAAAAAATCCTCTAGAGCTGTCCCTGATATATTTGAGCAAGATAAGTAAAAGGAAAGTCCAAAATGATCAACTTAAATTTGTGAGATTGAGGTCAACGGAAGTGGAACATGAGTACACAAGCGAAAAGTGGAGTAAGAAAAAGACATGGTATAATATATCATTATGGAAATGAAAGTATGCAGCTTGTTAAATAACTTATCAAATAATTTTCATATTTGCAGAGTGTTTGGAAGAACTTTTACTCGTGGAAAAGTGATTCTTATAAAGATTATTTTAAAATTAGTGAGAAGCTAAAGTATTGAGTGTTTAGAAATATAAATCAAAAGTTAATACAAAGCAAAAAGGACAGCCCGGTGCACGAAGCTCCCGCCATGCGGCATCCCGGAAAATGATCTATTGTACGCAGCCTTACCCTGCATTTTACCAGAGACAGTTTCCAGGATTCGAACTCGTGACCTTGTGGTCACATGGCAACAACTTTACCGTTGCGCCAAGGCTCCCCTTCAAAAAAAAGTAAATACAAAGTAAAGTTGAATTTTTAATTAAATGACAACAATATTCTTAAACTATATAAATTAATTTTTTTAATTATCTAAATATAATTTTAATACACCATTTGTTTACATAATTATTATTATATTTTAAATATTATATCAAAATTAATTTTTTTATAATGGAAAAAATATTAAATTAATAAAAAATGTTAAAATTTATATAAATACACAAAAATATGTATAAAAAATTCTAGAAATACAAATTATATATTAAAATATAAAATATTATTTAAAAAATAAATACCGCAGAAGCATAATGTCAATTATGTAAAATGATAAATTTATTAAGGACATAAATATCAACTTTTAATTTTAAACCATAAATAAAAAAAGTAGAAGCAAGAAAAAGCATCAAATTCTTACTTTCAACTTTTGAGTAAAAGTTACAAAGGTTGAAGCAAAAATTGACATGCACAAGCACTCAAAAAAGTGCTTCCATATAGCTAGAATCTATGAAGCGCTTAGTAAAATCTCTACCAAACACTCCTTAATCATCAAATAAATACTACTCATTTCTCGTTATTTTTTCTTTTTGTGTTAAAATAAGTTACTTTTTATAGATTATTCATCTTTTATATATATATATAATTTTGTTTGCCTGAACACCCGTTCAGTGCACATTCTTAGGAGACCCTCACATGTCCGGGCGCCCAGAGCCCCTCCCGGGCGACCTGATTCTCAAAAGTGAATCAAAACACCAGGACATGTGAAGGTCGCCCAGGAATATACACCGAACGGGTGTGCAAGCTAACAAACTCTCTCTGTCTAGATATTTTTTCGTTATTAAATAATATATTAAATAACAATAATAAACAAACAAATAAAATTGCAAAGTTGAAAAATAGCATTACAAATAAAATTGACAGGGCCACCAATGTTTTGTTGCTAAATAATTTCTACAATATCCTGCGCAAGTTATGAAAATAAAGCCAAAAACTAGCGGCTGCCATGGAGTTGTTTAAACAAATTATACAACTTCCCAAGTCTTCTCATGATATAGAATTTCATTGGACAAGAATCAAAATCTTCTTCATCAGCTCAGTGCCACAAAGGCCATCATAGACAAACAACAATTTTTTTTAATAGGAAAATTTTTACTTTATTTTTCAGTGCAAAGCTGATTTCAGTTACATTTTTAAGTGACAAATTCATTATAGACCGTAATTAGATATATGTGAAGTGGCAGTTACCATTAGCAAAGGTTATTAAAAGGTACGTGTTATTGCCATGACCACTTCCAGACACTCAATTTTATAATGGATGAGAGGCTTAAATCAGTGGAGTCTATGTATCATGTACAACTGTCAACCTCTCCAAAGCTAGAGGCAGTGTTTGTCATGATCTGACTCTTGTTTGAAATTGCTGCATCAATGCAAAACTCACAACTAAGTGTATGATTCCCAATGAATTAATTTTCAAATGTCTGCGAGGTCCTACTCAAAGATCTTTCAAGATCAATGAGAAATCACACAGACCAAGTGCAGATTCCATCACAGAATTGATATATCACTGCATTTAAACCTCACAAGAAGTTCGCCCCATGTGAAGCTCTGAAACAGTGAATGTATGACACCCTAGTTCAGTCTCACATGAATTGTGAGCTACCAAAGAGTGTATAAGCTTATGTGCATGAGTTACTTCACTAAGGTGTAAGCATTTTGGAAAAAGGATGTGATGGATGAGTCACCATTGAATCTCACAAGTCGTCGAATTGAGATCATTTTGGACTGTGTATTTGTTTTTCAAACTAGACAACACGTCAAGCCTTAAATATGACGCCCTATTTTACCATAGTCGAAACGGTTATAACATCCTAGTTTAGTCATACATGGTGAATTGTGAATTAACAAAGGAAATTTATATGTTTAGACGGGTGAGCCATTAGAAACTTGTGCTCAAGCATTTTAAACCACTAGTAGATAGGTTAATCCCTTTATCTATGTGTGCTATGACAATTAGTATATAAAAAAAAAATGGAAGCCCGGTGCGCGAAGCTCACGACATGCAGGGTCCCGGGAAAAGATCCATTATACACGATCTTATCTTGCTTTTTGCAAGAGGCGATTTTCAGGATTCAAACCCGTGACCTTTAGGTCACAAAGCAACAACTTTATCGTTGCACCAAGTCTCCCCTTCAAAAAATTCATATTTCAATTTAGTCAAAGTTTAGGGTTTAGAGTTTAGGATAACAACTCTAAAAATGCTATGACAATTAGTATGTATCCTATAAAAGGAATGTAGAATAAAAAGGGAAAAAAAATCCTGCTACAAGAATGGATCTGAACATGCTGAACAAAGGAGCAACAATTCCATGGCCATTTTTATGGTTCATATGTCATAGATGGTCCTGATTCTCTCCAAATCTATCGTCTTCCACTCATACATCGACATCCTCCACTCCAACCCCTCTCCGCAACCAAATCCGCCGAGAACCGGAACACTAGCACCGATTTCTATCCGTATACGAAGTCAAACCCAAACATGCAATAGAATAACTGTAGCTGCGTATCAAAGAGTAACAACGAAGCCAAAGAAAGGAACAAGGAAGCAACGAAGATAGCGAGAAGGATAATCGCACCTGAGAGAAGTGGCATCCTGAGAGGCCGACGATGACCAATTTGACCACGTGGAAATGGAGAGCAAACGAAACTTCATAGGAGCCTAAGTTGTTTGCCCTACACCGTAAAATGGCAAGCGGTTGGATCTAAGCAAAATCAATCTCACCCATTGACTAAAACTAATCAACTAATTCACTTGAAAAAACTGGCATTTTTAAAAAAAAAAGTATCCTATTTATTTTGGGTAAAAATCAAGGCCCTTTGTATTTGCCAAATCATAGGACATCTCAATTTTGATGGTTTATCATAAGAGCGTCATATCCCACTCTTGTATGTATCATTACACAATTATTCTTTAATAATATTTAATACTATTCTCTCATTTAATTTCTAAATTAATTAGATATGTTGTAGTAGTTACTGTTAGTAATAGCTATAGTTTTATGATAGGTGCTTTGACTTTTTAATTATTTTTTTTTTCTCTTTATCGTTATACTTCTCTATATATTTAATTCTAATCATTATAGTTATGTTACTTTTATTTTTTTGAATTTAATGCAAAATATATAGGAAAATTTCATTTTGACTTGCATAGTCAATCTTAATCGATAATACAAATTCAACAATGTTCACCTACCATTCATGTTGTAATAGTTATGAAACTATAATTGCTACAACTATATAATACCTACAAAACCATAGCTATTACATCTGTATGGCATCTACGAAACCATAGCGACTACAACACACCCCCAATTTCAAGATTTATACTAGAGATAATAATGGAAACAATGTAGTAGAAGACAGTTGTGTCATTTTACATGGGGTGAAATGTCCTTTTGATTAAAAAAATCAACATGAAGCGCTTCTTTGAATCATCAAGGGGGTGTCTCACTTTAATTTTTTTATCAAACAAGCACACCACCTCACTATTCTATCATGTACATTTTACTCAAATGTCCTCTAATAGTGTTTTGTTCAGTATTATTATTTCCCGCTTGATTTTTAAACCGATTGGATGTGTTATAGCAGCTACAAAATCGTAGTTGCTATACATGTTATAACAATTATAATTTCGTAACTACTACAATGCGTCTAACATACTTAACGTTCAAAAATATTAACATTGTAGCAGTTATAGTTTCATAGCTACTATAACACAATTCAACTCATTATTATAATAACTATGAAGTCGTAACTGTTACAACAACCAAGCATTTTCCCACTAGGTGGGGTCGACTGTATGAATCCTTTTACGCCATTGAACTCTATCTCCTATTATATCATCATCTATATTTAAATAAATTTTATCTTGTTTTATTGTTACTAACCAAGTCTTTTTTGGTCTTCCTCTTCCTCGTTTGATATGCATGTTTATCATAGTTTCACATCGCCTAATTGGAACATTTATTGATCGTCTAAGTACATACCCGTACCATCTTAAACGTGTCTCTCGAAATTTTTCCTCAATAGATGCAACTCCAACTTTCTCTCTAATGCTCTCATTTCTTATTTTGTCCATCCTCGTATGTCCACACATCCACCTTAACATCCTCATCTCTGCAACTCTCATCTTCTGCTCATGTGCTCGAGTAATAGCCCAACATGCAGCTCCATATAACATAGCAGGTCTAACTGCGGTTTCATAGAACTTACCTTTAAGCTTAAGAGGTATTTTACGGTCACATAAAACACTCGACGCTCCCCTCCATTTCATCCATCCTGCTTGTATTCTATGTAAGACATCTCTCTCAATCCCTCTATCATTTTGTAAAAATGATCCTAAATATTTAAATCTCTCAGTTCCGGGCAACTTGTCTTCTCCTATCTTAACAATTGTTTCATTACTTCTAATATTACTAAACTTAAATTCCATATATTCTGTCTTTAATCTACTAAGCTTAAAACCTTTCCCTTCTAATGTTTCCCTCCAAGATTCTAGTTTAGCATTTACTACTTCACGTGTTTCGTCTACCAAAATAATATCATCTGCAAACAACATGCACCACGGTACTGTGTCTTGAATGTGAGCAGTGAGTTCGTCCATAATTAGTGTAAAAAGATAGGGACTTAAAGCTGATCCTTAATGTGACTTATCTTTATTAGAAATGCTTCAGTTACTCCGCCTGAAGTCTTTACTCTGGTCGTTACATCCTCATACATACCTTTAATTAGTTCAATATATGTTACACTAACACCTTCCAAGCATGAACCCAAATTGATTTTCTGTCACTGTGGTCTCCTTAATCTTTTTTCTATTACATTTTCCCAAAGTTTCATAGTATGACTCATTAGTTTAATACTCATATAGTTTGCACAATTTTGTACGTCTCCCTTGTTCTTATATAAGGGAACTAAAGTACTTATCCTACATTGATCAGGCATTTTTTTCGTTTTCAATATCATGTTAAATAATTTTATAAGGCATTCAATACCTTGTTTCCCTAAGCACTTTCATACCTCTATCGAAATATGTCCAACGGTTTTTCCATTATGCATCTCATTTAAAATTTATTTTACTTCTGAAGTTTGAATTCTAGGATAAAAATTAAAGTTTTTATGCTTATTTGACCTACTTAAATTACCTAAGTTAAGTAGGTCACCTAAACCTTCATTAAAAAGTTGATGAAAATACCTCTTCCACCGCTCTTTTATTTCTCCATCGTTTACTAATACCCTATTACATTCATCTTTAATACATTTGATTTAGCTAAGATCTCTTGTTTTTCTTTCTCTCACTTTAACTATTCTATAAATATTTCTTTCCCCTTCTTTTGTATCCAATTTTTGATATAATCATTCAAAAGTTTCATTTTTTGCTTCACTCACTACTTTGTTAGCTTCTTTCTTGGCTATTGTATATTTTTTTTAAGTTTTCCTCGTTCTTACAAATATATAATTCCTTATAAGTTATTCGTTTTTTCCTTCACTTTCTCTTGTACTTTCTCATTCCACCACCAAGATTCTTTACTTAGTGGTGCATGTCCCTTTGACTCACCGAGTACACTCTTAGCTATTATTTTCAACTTTGATACCATCTTATCCCATGTTGTATTAGAGTTATCGTATATTTCACCTAATGCTTTTACTCTACCTTCTCCTTAAATATATTTTGCTTCTCATCCTTTAATTTCCACCACTTAATTCTAGGAATTGTATATACTTTATTTCTATTGATACTTTGTTTGAGGCGTATATCCAACACTACTATCCTATGTTGGGTAGTTAAGCTTTCTCCAGGGATGACTTTGCAATTTTTACAAATATTTCTATCCTTCTTCCTAACCATAAGAAAGTCAATTTGCGATTTATTATTCCCAATTTTGAATGTGACTAAGTGTTCTTCTCTTTTCTTAAAAAATGTATTAGCTAATATAAGGTCATATGCTATCGCAAAATCTAATATAATTTTCCCTTCCTCATTCCAAACTCATAACTCCCATGTACTCTCTCATATTCCTCATATTTCACTCCGACATGCTCATTTAGATCACATCCTATTAAAATCATTTCATTTGGTAAAATATTTTATAATATTTCATCTAAGTCCTCCCAAAACCTTGATTTGGTAGCTTCATCTAATCCTACTTATGGTGCATATACGCTAATTATGTTCATAGTTTCTTTCGCCACTATTATCTTAAGGGTTATAATATTATCCTATTTTCTAACTACTCCAACAACTTCATCCTTTAACAAACTATGTACAATAATACCCACTCCATTTCTTGCTTTACTTTTTCCAGTGTACCATAACTTAAAACCCGAGATCTTTATCATCTTTGTTTTCTCGCCTATCCATTTTGTCTCTTGTACAGACAAAATACTAATTTTTCTCCTAATCATCATATCTACTACCTCCATTGATTTATCAGTGAGAGTTCCTATGTTTCATGATCCAAATCTTAGATTATTAATTTTCCTATCATATTTGTTCTTATCCAACCTATGGTGTGAGAACTCTTGCCTATTTAACATTACACTCAAATTCTCATGGAGATATAGCGGTCCTTGTTGAGACGATACAGTCGGACCCTGTAACGCGAACTCTTGCATATTTAGCACTACACCCGAGTTTTGGAGATGTAGCGGTCCTTGCCGAGACGTTACAGTCGGACCCTGCAACGCGTTCCTTCAAGGGAACAATCTAGCATTAGCACAATAGTATAATGGATTCATTCATTGAATATTTGTCGTAGTTTTGACGTTGGCAGGCAACCTAACACAACCCTCCTCCTTTATCCAGACTTAGGACCGGCCATGACCGGTCGTCATGGGCGGAGTTAAACCGTAACTGTTACAACTATTATAATTGTAACAGCTACAAAATCATTATGTCAGGATTTAATATGTCAAAAGTGAACAGCGTACCGAAAGGTATAATCAGTTTATGGAGAGAGTTGGTGGAGTGGAATATCATTTGATTAAAAAAAAATGAAACACCACTGTGATGATTTAAAAATAAAAGGACACCTTTTGATTTACGCCCTTGATTTTTACCCTGTTTTTTTTTTTAATTATAAATATTTTATACTTTTAATTATCTAAAGAATATAACATGTCTTTAAAAAATATGTTAAATATTTCTCTTAATCTTCCCTCTTCTCTGCCTCCGTTTACTGATGTTATCAGCTCACCCCGTATGAAACTTTTCTTTTTATTTCTCCTTTCCCTCTTCCACTTGGAACCTCCGAATTAAGATGTTGTCTAGTTATTCCCAAACTTTTGACTCAACCGCATGTGTTTCGACCCACCGTCAAATATTGTTGGTTCCTTCCAACACGGTGGCAAAAGCCGAATATGCTCGCCCCAGCGCCCCCGCCAACTCGTCCCAAACCAACATGGAGGAGGTAAATCACGACCGGCTACTATCTTTTGGAATAATGACTAACACACAAGGGAGGCATTTACTTCGACTTTGTCGAGATTCGAACCTCAGACCTCATGGTGACAACACCTCATGGCTAATCACTAGACCGTCCCGAGGGGACAAGGTTCCTTCCAACACGTTGTGACACATGGTGAAGTTATGTCTGACGATTTTCTTACACTTTTATGATGATTCATTGATAATTTATTTATTTTTTTTAACTTACATTGTTGAAAAAGATTGTTATACAAGAGGAAGAATACAATATGAGTTAATACAAATTATTTATAAAAAAATATATTAATTCTGAAATAGGTTTTTCCTTTCTTTGACAGAAGGCTTGCTGGCATAGTGGCATTAAAAAAATATCGTTCCAACATTTGATTTGAATTGGATTTATCTTAAATTGGAGTTAAGTGTAACATGGAGAACAATTGAGGTATGATTGAGTAATTGTGACCCAGGCATTTGCTGAAAAGGTGTCGAATGCTAGTGTGGTTCGCAAGCATTAGACCACTTACCTGGATGAACGTGTAGAAAGTTAGGGAGCTCCTTCATAGAGTTAACTTGGCTTTTCATACATCATAGTAAAATATCATATCAACTAAATTTGCACATGTATTCATCTATATCATGACAATCATCGGTTTGTTACTTGGGTTGGACAGTGAATTACATTTCATGCAGTTTCTTCATATATCTTGGGAAATCCTTTTCAGATCAAGAGATTTTGATTTCTGGTCGGTGTTAGAAGTTATCAATTTGGGACAAAAGGCATTAACTTTCGAGAAATGCAATGCAGACCCTGCTTAACTCATTTATCTACCCACTATGTAACAAGCAAGTAGTTGTACCCGATGAGTAGTTTAGATGTATGGTGATTTTCTAGAAAATGCAACCTGCAAACAAACATAATGAAAGTCAGACCAAGATGAATCAAAAGCCAACACAAATTAAAGTCATCTGCATGACCTGAATGCTAGCCTGATCCCCAATCAATAAAATTAACGACCTTTCTTTCACGTATTCTTTGCAAGCTTTCATGTAGCTGGAGCGAAGGACAAAGTAAATATAGATCACAGAAAAAAGCTAACAAAATGAACAATTTCATGGACAGATTATCCAAGGCACATGCTAATATAAAATCATGACTAATTTCTGCTATTTAATGATCTCTAGAAATACAATAATAAGATGATCCTAAAATCGTCTTTTGGTCCATGACCTGATCATACTACAAAACACAGTAAAATATCTGAAACATCCGAGGATGGGAACAAAACAATGCTTGCAGGCATGTCATAGTGCATCGTGATAGTTTACTACTACAACTACAAAAGTCATAAATATACTGACATGACGCGAACCATAAATCTACCTATGATAATAAGATATGTAGTATTCCTATCACACACATGTGAAGGGATATATGCAGCAGTTTTTGACAAGCAATGGTAACAACATGAATTCCAAGAGAAGAATAATTTGCTTCTATTTTAATTGGCATGGTAAAGGTAAGTAAAGAAGAGCAGTAAAGTCTTTCAAACAAGGGAAGCAGAATAACAAAACCTAATTATCTAACTATGCAATTGCAAGCAAGTAGCATGTTGCCAAATATCATGAAAATTTAAGCAATGTCGTCAATATCAGAGAACTGTAGTATTGCTTGTTCAAGCTTTACACATAATAATATATATATATATATATATATATATACACACACACATTTAGCCTGCGGTTCATTACATGAAGTTTGGTGCGGTGCATCCCTCGTGGAAATGCCATGTTTTTTTATAAAAAAAAAAAAGCTACTTCTTGTCTTCTTCACCGACTGTCACTTGCTCGCCGGCCTTCCGCTGGACGCCCGGCCGCCGCCCACCCACCGCCGGCGGCCGCAAAACTACAACTATGGGGAATCAGAACCCCAGGGGTTCTGGCGCGATTCTGGCCGCGATCCGGTCGCAATCCAGCCGGAATCTGATCACGATCGGATCGCGGCCGGATTCCAACTAGATCGCGGACATCATCCGGCTGGGCTCCGATCGCGATCCGGCCGAAATCCGGTCGCGATGCGGCCGGGGGCGATCCACTGGTGTCCTGTGAAGATTAGCGACAACACAAAAGGTGCGAGAGAGAATAGCGATCGGCATCTACGGACCGTTTTCTCTTTGACGTGGCATGTCCATGTCACCCAAACTGCATGCAACCGCACTATTGATGCCGCAGGATAATATTTTCGTGTGTGTGTATATATATATATATATATATATATACACACTATTGATGCCGCAGGATAATACTATTGATGCCGCAGGATAATATTTTCGTGTGTATATATATATTAATATAGTTTGTTTTCACAATGAGGAAAAATACTTGGAAATATCTCTGTACCTAACTGTCAACCTTCTCAGTTTTCATCACTCTTGAAATCATTTTCAAGTTGGAACAAATTATTGATGATCAAATTTGACATTATACTGCATTCTCATTCATTATGTTACAGTGTGTAATTGTTTAATTAACTGAAAAAAGTAGAGAAATGCAACAGTGGCATGCACATTTATGCAAGCTTTTTGGATCAATCTCATTGTAAACCAGGAAGAAGTAAAGCATTAAAAGCATAACCTTGAGCTTTATTGTTCAAATAAAAACATCTTGAACTTTAATATACAGGACTTCCCGAATACATATACCAAAATATTGACCAAAAATATGCTTAGTATTATTGCTCATGTGCAAAATTAAAAAGACAATTCAGAATTCCAATTTGACAAGAAAAGGATCTGTTAAATAGCATCAGCAAGAAATATTAACATCATTCTATGTGATTAGAGACAGCGGGTTGAGGAAAGAGAAACCCAATACCTGAACCTGTTCCTCCAGAAATCGAGTGGCATAATACAAATCCTTCAAGACTATCCTTTCCATCAGCTTCTCTGTCAACCATATCCATGATATCATCTACAACTTGTTCACCCTGGAAAGGCCAAGTTACAGAAAATCAAAGGCAGGTAATATTAACTATTACTATGAGCTTTAAAAACTAATGCGTATATAAAACTAAGAACACTTCTGCATGTGCAGATAAATTATGTTATATTTTATGCCAAGTATGTGTGGTTAAGGGTTTAGGGCCTAATGGCGTAAAAGGATCCATATAACCGACCCACCTAGAGGGCTAAGGCTTGGTTGTTGTTGTTGTATGTTTGGTTCGCAAGACAATACCCAATCAAGGAAAGATTAAGTAAATAAGCAACCCCCCTTAGTTGCTATTAGTAATATTAGTAGAAAAGAGAACGTGAAGATAATGCATGATAGTAGCACTTATTCTGAAAGCTCAATTGCGGGAAAAGTGACATTGTATACAATTATACTCTTAACACTCACTTTTCACTTGTGAATAAGCAAATTAGATTCAATTAGATTTCAGAGGCACAACCTGAAATGTGAATTGATGGGATAGAAATTACTGACACATTAACAATAAAATATATATATCTGTATACAAGACACAATCATAATGCCAAATGGCTAGATTATCATGGTGGGACTAAATTATTAACTCTAACAATCTTACAACAAATATAGGAAGAGCTTAACAAAATGGTTTTGCTTTGACATCCAATGAACTACCAAAAACTTTTTTATAAGCAAATCAATGTTTAGGGAGATAAATGCATGTCAATGTTTGTGACAATTAAATTGTTGTGATAAGAGAATATGCATATATAGAATTCTTAAATTGAAATTTCTAAATTAAAAGGTTATACTACCATATAAATATAGACATACAAGAAAGTAGGTGGTTACATGACTAAAGAGTCACTGAATCCAACTAACTTCTCGCAAAAAATGAAACTATTTTTGCGTTAAAATATTCAAAACACAAAAACTTCTTCTTTATGATACTCAAACTGTTAATTTCTCTATCAACACTAGAAGTAAACAAATAAACAAACAAGATGACAATGTTGGCCTTATATAAGTTGAACATTACAATTAAGTATCCAACTCCATGATGTCTGATTTAATAAGAAGAAGAATGTGAATCATGAAAAATAAATAAATAAATAAATAAAGTCATAACTTACTTGATGATAACCACTAGCCCAGTTGTTCCAAGCACCACCACCATGATCTGAGACAAAAACGTTTTCATGGTTGTAAAAGTTTCCGTATACACTGTTTTGGATACCATTGATTACCCTTGGTTCCAAGTCCATTAAAAGATCTCTCGGTATGTAGTGTTGATCATCAGCTTGATAGAAGAAAACATCCTCCTTGTCACCACCCTGCAACAAGTGATAGATTAGGCATTGTGCTCAATGAATATGCCTCACAGTAAACAGCAGAAAGAACTTTTTGTACTCTGACAAGATTAGCGCAGGAGTAGGTAATGTTTGCACTTGAATTTTTAGTTTAAGTATTATTTTGAAATAAGCCATAGAAATGAGCTACTAATACAAACTAAATGATTGACCATACTGATATGCCTCGTATGCTTCTTTCCAGACAGCTAAAAAAATAATATACTAAACCCCAGATCCGGAACATGAGTAACTCAATAAATGAAAGGCAAGACAAACATATTGGCAAGTATGCGTCGTAACTTGTAAGTTCCTTTCCAGATAGCTACAAAACAATATATTCGACGAACCCTGGAACACGTGTAACTCAAGAAATAAAAGGCAAAACAAGTATATTGGCAAATCAACCAACTTCCAGAGGAATGCAATTTGTATGCACGAGATCGAAACAAATCTTTGGCGCAAAGGGATCTGTGAGTTCACACAGTGGCAGGGTCTTCGATATTCAACAGTAGGTAAAGCAAAGTCAAGGTGAAATATTTGAGGGAGATAGAGAACGAACCTGAGTGGCGAAATCTTCGAGGAGACCGTTCTTGCCGATACCGTGCACGAGGCAGATCTGCTTCCGGAACTCCATGCCAATCTGGTTGCCATATTGCCCGACCTGGACAGTGATGATCTGGCGCGGCATCTCTTCAGATGGAGAGTAAGAAGTTGGAAAAAGTAGGGTAGGGGTTAGGGTTAGGGTTATGCTCGGTCCGGCTTCGCGCCGGTACTCGGCCGTCTGCTTTTACAGAAATAGAAATTTCTTGTTTTTTGCCCTTTTTTTGGCCTTTTTTTTATAGTTTAGTATTTTTTTAAAAAACAAAAATTCTGCTCTTTTCCTTCTTTTTGCAATAATTTTTGGAAAAGTTCGTGGATGACATTTTGAAAATTTGACTTATGTAAATTGACTTTTTAAATATAATTTAGTTATTATAATAATAAATATCTTAACAAAATGGCCAATATATATTCTAGCAATAAAAAAAATTAAGCATGAAAAAACAATATGACAATTACTTTGGAAATGATTATTGCATTATGATTTTCAATTAATATTCTTGTAGAGCTGTAAATATTAGTTTTTAATATAAAAGATATTTTACTGTATCCTAGTATTATCTATTTGCGTTTCATATTTCCCTATTGTTTATCGTCTAAATAAATTCAAAACATATAAAAATGTGTTAAAATTTTCTATATGATTTTATTGCATTAATTATATCTACTAACTTTAACACTAAGTCATCTAATCTATGAAAAAGGCTCATGTATTCAAATAGATAACTAAGTGTTTATGAATAAATTTGATATTTAAGTTGATAAAAATTTATTTATATTCGTTAAATATATATATAATTAATTAAATAAATAAGCTTGAATAACTCGTTAAACTAAATAAATAAATTAGAACATATATGTGTTCAGCTAGTTAACGTTTGTGAATAATATTGATAAATCATATTCATTAATAAAACCTTTTTCAATATACTAAATAAATAATAAAATAAATAAATAAATAAATTTAAATTATCAAGCTCAATAATCAATCAAATAACTAAAAGTTTTAAACAATTAAACCAGCTTGAATTGAGAGTTCAATAACATCTAAACGAACCAAGTTCAAATCAAGTTTCAAATAATCTCAAACTCATAAAAAATAAACCAATCTAAGCTTGAACAACTATTTCCAAAACTTAATTCATTTTAAGTTCGGCTCGACTTGGTTTGATTACTTTATCAAATAAGCACTCAGCTCGATTCGTTTACCACCCTAGAAGTAATCAAATTAAAAGATATGAATAAATTAAGAAGAACCTCTGCTCTAACCCAATCATAAGTAAAAAAATGGTTTGAACCATTTCAAAACAATTTTTGAAACACTAATCAAAACGAAACAAAATCTATAAAATTATGTTTTCCTCAAAACATCTTTGGAACTTGAGACCGTCCCTAACACTTGATCTCCTTTAGTCCGTAGGCCAAATATAAAAATGTTGGATCAGTTGCACCATCCTTATAGTATGCAAAGACAAGACTTCCATCATCAAGCATGCTCTCACCCACAAAACTGGCAAAAGAGCAAAAAAAAAATAGGATTAGGGTAGGCATATTTAATTTAAATTGTTGAGTAATTAGATGAAATTATTGCTATATAGTGGTTCAGTAAATGGCAGGAATTATTGTAAAAATGCAGCTATTTCCAGTGCTATTTTTAAAGTTGTCATTTCATTAACATTCTCAAATGAAGAAAATTTTGGAGAAACAAATTTGATGCTTACAATTGCAAGTCTTTGATTTTGGAGAGCAAGAACTTTGTAGTTGCTTCAATATGTTTCTTGAACAATTCTGGCTTTTCCTCGTCCAGCTTAGGCGTAAGTAACTTGATATAGCGCTTGATAAATGTCACAAATTGTTTTTTATCAAAAGAAGGTCGTTCCTGTTATTAATAATAGCAGTTTTAGTGCACATGTAAAAAAACTAAACAAATCTTTAAGATAAGAGAAAAAAAAGGAAACAGAGAAAATCAATCATTGACCTGAAGTCTAAAGGTGTCCACTATGTCAACCACTCTAACAGTGTTTTCATTAACACCTTCATCTTCTCCCTCTTTTGCAGAAGGATTTGCACCAATATCTACATCAACTCCTTTGACTACCCACTGCAAAGGAAAGAAACCGGACTTATGAAGTGTGCATATAACATATCAATATACTTCTTGGATAAATAGGCAAGAGGCTTGAGATTGATATGTGATCCTGTCGGGAAGTTAAGAAGATGAATCTGTCGATGTGATGTGTCTGGAACGTTGACCGTATCCCCATGACCTGGTTGATGATCTGTCTTATGTGTTGACCGAGTCGTCAAAAGTCCTCCAGTCAACAATCCCTGCATCCAGTGACCGGGTCGCCCCGATCTCTGGTACCTCGGTGCTCAAGGCGAATTCCACAAGTATATAAGCAGCTGAATACTAATAACAGGATAGTAAAATAAATGCAGGAGGGGTACGGTAACGTACCCTGGCCCCGGGGGGGGCGCCCTCGGATAGGTGGATGAGCTGATCGGGATACTGACTGAGTCGTCGCGGCTCTGAATAGTAGATAAATATCCACCAGGAGAGTAGCCGGCTTCGGTGGCTCGAAGTCGGGCGTGATATGGATACACAAGGCGAAGCATGGTCCGACTACAACCTCGGCTCGCAAGCCAGCATACAACAATGGCACGCAGGCCGGAATATAACCACGGCACGAAGGTCGAACACAATCTCGACTCGCAAGCCGGAGTATACAAATAGATGATACCTGAGCACTTGGACGGCGGCTGCCCGGAAGTATCGGCGGCGACCCCCGAAGCCGCCGAAGACGGCAGTAGCCGCGAGAAGCTATGGTAGCCGCTGTAGGTGGCAGCGTGTGTCAGAAGAGGTGACGATAGCCGCTAGAGGCGGCTGTGGTGGTCACTGGGAGTCACTGTAGCGGACGCTGGAGGCGGCGATGACGGCGTGAGACGCTGGCAGCTATGGCGGGAGGCGTCGGAGTCGAAGGAAAAGTGAGGAGGTGGCTCTAAGGGCGGTCGTCGCAGGTAGATATATCCGGCCGCAGCGGTGAAGGACTAAGGAGAAGTCCATCTTCTCCTTCTCCTAGCAGCGGCGGAAAGATCACACACGAAGCCCTCGAGCTCGATGGCAGCGGAGCGAAGGAGGCAGCTGTGAGTGCCTGTCGCCGGTGGCAGTGCAAGTCCAGCAGTGGGAAGCACCGGAGAGGATGAGGAAGAAAAGTCCTTCCTGTGTGCGGCGGCGAGAGCCCCTCTCATGAACCAGCCCAGCCCCCCCTCTTTTTCTTTTCCCTATGCACGGTGCTCCTTAAAAGCACTCAAACCCTTATCTGAGAAATGACCCAAATGCCCCCTCCCTCATATATTCTAACCTGCATCCGGATAATTAGCCTCCCCTTCAAGTCTAGTCGAAGGAGGCGCAAGTCCGACTGACTGGACAGTCCATCGCAAAGGGTTGAACCTCCCACGATACCAAAGTCAAATTACTGAACACAATGTACACTGTCACGCGAGCGGTCGCTATAATAACGGTGTCGCATGAGATAGCAACGATGCCGAGTGGATCAAGTCGACAACCGGCCCGATGCCGAGCGAACGATAAACATCAAACGAGCGGCAAAACAACAGGCGAGCGACGAGTGCAAGGATAGTAGACCAAGCGACATGCTGGACAACGAGTAGACCGAGCGGACGAGCTATGCCTAGCCTGCGACCGCGAAGATGCCGCACGGGCGATCAGCAGGATGTCGATCGGTTGGATAGATGCTGGGCAGACGATGTCGAGCGTGCGACCTAGCTCAAGCATGTGGCCGAATGGACGGTCAAGCGATATCGGTCGGATGACTGCGAGGGTGCTGACCGAGCAGCCCAGAAGATATTGAACGGGCGATCGTGAAATGTCGACCTGGCAATCGAGTGGTACTGAATGGGACAATGTCGAGTGGCCGCATCACCCGTGAGCTGATCGAAAGTGTAGATCGTGAATCAAAGACGCACGGAAGCGAAAGTCTTTAGCCGAGCGGGCATAGAGCCCGTGAGATATCCTGGTCCGAAACTAGTGAAGACTGCTCGACCCCGAACGGGGGAGATAAATGCTCGCCAGGAATGCTCGACCCCGGACGGGGGAGATAAAATATATAATAAGCTGGTCCGAGACCAGTGAAGACCACTCGACCCCGAACAAGGGAGATAGAATATCTGAAACTGGTATGATATCAATGATAATCACTCGACCCCGAATGGGGGAGATAAAATATCTGATAAGCCGGTCATTCAACCCCGAACGGTGGAGATACACGCTCTGATACGCTCGACCTCGAACGGGGGAGAAAGGATATCCGATGAGTTGGTCCATGAAGTAGTCTTCAAGTCGGGGTTTTATAGTCGCCGGTTCGACTCTCGAGTTTAACGTCGGAGCTCAACGGTCTTCCGGCCCGAGGGTTTATAGTCGCCGGTTCGACTCTCGATATTTAACGTCGGAGCTCGACGGTCTTCCGTCCGGAGGATTTATAGTCGCCGGTTCGACTCTCGATATTTAACGTCGGAGCTCGACGGTCTTCGACAATGAGCTTGCAACTCAGATAATATACGCCCGGCCGATCGGCACGGGGTCTTCGACATCGAGCCGGATAATATACGCCCGACCGATCGGCACGGGGTTCCTCGATCTAGAAACTAGGGCAACTCATATAACTGTAAGGGAAAGCTAATGTAAAAACTGACCGAGGTCATGAGGATGGTAGAATTTTTCGGCGTTGTCCATCTTCATGTTCCATATCAGGTGCGTTCCCACAGACGGCGCCAATTTGATCCTGTCGGGAAGCTGAGAAGACGAACCTGCCCGTGTGACGTGTCTGGAACGTTGACCGCATCCCCATGACCCGGTTGATGATCTGTCTTCTGTGTTGATCGAGTCGTCAAAAGTCCTCCAGTCAACAATCCCTGCATCCAGTGACCGGGTCGCCCCGATCTCTGGTACCTCGGTGCTCGAGGCGAATTCCACAAGTATATAAGTAGCTGAATACTAATAACAGGATAGTAAAATAAATGCAGGAGGGGTACGGTAACGTACCCTGGCCCCGGGGGGGCGCCCTCGGATAGGTGGATGAGCTGATCGGGATACTGACTGAGTCGTCGCGGCTCTAAATAGTAGATAAATATCCACCAGGAGAGTAGCCGGCTTTGGTGGCTCAAAGCCGGGCGTGATATGGATCCACAAGGCGAAGCACGGTCCGACTACAACCTCGGCTCGCAAGCCAGCATACAACAGCGGCACGCAGGCCGGAATATAACCATGGCACGAAGGCCGAACACAATCTCGACTCGCAAGCCGGAGTATACAAATAGATGATACCTGAGCACTTGGACGGCGGCTGCCCGGAAGTATCGGCGGCGACCCCCGAAGCTGTCGAAGACGGCAGTAGCCGCGAGAAGCTATGGTAGCCGCTGTAGGTGGCAGCGTGTGTCGGAAGAGGTGACGACAGCCGCTAGAGGCGGCTGTGGTGGTCACTGGGAGTCACTGTAGCGGACGCTGGAGGCGGTGGTGACGGCGTGAGACGCTGGCAGCCATGGCGGGAGCCGTCAGAGTCGAAGGAAAAGGGAGGAGGTGGCTCTAATGGCGGTCGTCGTCGGTAGATATGTCCGGCCGCAGCGGTGAAGGACTAAGGAGAAGTCCATATTCTCCTTCTCCTAGCAATGGCGGAAAGATCACACACGAAGCCCTCGAGCTCGATGGCAGCGGAGAGAAGGAGGCAGTTGTGAGTGTCTGTCGCCGGTGGCAGTGCAAGTCCAACGGTGGGAAGCATCGGAGAGGATGAGGAAGAAAAGTCCTTCCTGTGTGCGGCGACGAGAGCCCCTCTCACGAACCAGCCCAGCTCCCCCTCTTTTTCTTTTCCCTATGCACGGTGCTCCTTAAAAGTACTCAAACTCTTATCTGAGAAATGACCCAAATGCCCCCTCCCTCATATATTCTAACCTGCATCCGGATCAATATGCATAAACATGTAATCTAATTACAACATGTTCAAAATTAACATTTTATGAGAAAATTTGACCATCATAATGATGTTTAGCTGATTTTGGAATGACCCTAGACTTATTTGGATATTCTCTAAGAAGCAAAGGAGAGTTAAAAGAAAAGGTTAAAGAGGTTACTGAGAAACTGCAACATAAAATACATATGGCATGCCCTACCTTCCCCTCAACCTCCCAGAGCATTCCATTTTGAATTTCCTTGTAAGGAAATGAGTCAGACAACAGTTCATCACCTAGAAGAAGATGATACACAATCAGATTTTGGCAAAAATAAAAATAAAAAAGATTGATCAACATGTGAGGAACATAGTATACATGAGACTTATTTGATTCTAACACAGAATTTGAATTTTAAAATACTATTAAGACAATGAAAAAGTGATAAACTAACCCTTCTAACGCATTAAGAAAATGATGTTTGAAGGGGCCAAAGGACTGATTTGAAATTGCCAGTATTAGACAAATATATCAAAATTATGAGGCATCTCCTCTCCCGTACGTTCAAGGTTTTTGCAAAATTATTGTAGGTGAACACTGCTTCCTCTCATATCAAAAGTGACTACAATTACATGTTTCTTATGCTGACACCTACACTCCGACGCACAAACAGAAAGGAATTTTGATCTCAATAACAGTTTACGTGATCTATAGCCCAGTAAAAGAGAGGGGCAGAACGGCATAAAAAAGGGGAAACATGAATATTTTCAGATACGCCACCAAAACCATAAAGAACAAGTTTTTCATGTCGGATCAATCAACAAGAAAAAACACATCGAATATGCATACCAGTGAGCAAATCCTGGTACACCAACATGATGCCTGGTCGAAGTTGACGAAGACCTAACGCGACAGAGAGAGAGAGCAATAAAGATCGATACAACGAGCGATGAGCATCTGCTAACCTCCACTTAACTTTATAGAGTTCTGGGCGTACTCGGTAAAAATAATAATAAATTGCGAATTAGCTCTGTTTTTTTTTTTCTCTTTCCTTCCCTTTTTTTTTAGGGATTATTGGTTTTTTGTTTAGTTTTTTCAACCGCGTGATGTTGAACGAGCGGCTGTGGCGGTGCCTGACCGCCTCATAAATCTCAAACAGAACGGGAACGGATTTTGTACCGATTACTAGTAAATTTCTTAATTAATAATTGAAATAAGACCTGAAATCAAAATTGCTGAATAGTAGAAGGTTTTAAATTTCGACCACCTTTATCTCTTAAATACTTTTAACCCCTCTATTTTCTATAAAATAGCATTTTATCCCTTGTATTTTAAAAATAACATTTAACCCCTTTATCAAAGTTAAATATGAAAAAAAATTATAAATTTTTTTATATTTTTTGATAATTTTTATAGGAAAGAATTATATTGAATTTATTGATAATTTAGGTTGATTTTTGTTTTCTTTATTGATATCTGAATTAATTCTAAATAATTTAAAATTATTTTTAACATGTGCATGGTTGATTTATTAATTAAAATAAATAAATTATATATAATCCCTAATCATATATAAATATTAATACTTAATTATATGAATAAAATAAAATTAAGTAGTTTAAAATGTATATTTTTATCACCCCGGCTGATCAACCTTCGAATACAATATATAATAATTTTTTCTTCACTTCTCCCAAAATTTAAAAATTTAGATCCGCTTTTGTCCACGATTACATAAGGTAGACCCAACCCCGGGTCGGGTCCGGCCCGAACCTAGCTTGTTGACCCAGTTTGCTAGGCCGAACCGGAACCTACCTAGCAAGAAAATTGGCATATCGTTGGTTAATTGCCGGCTCGGCCTGCCGGTTCACCCAAAAAAAAATTTTTTTTTTCCCATTGGAACCGCCAGTTCCTAGCCGTTGAGGGGGTGGGGGATTTTTTGGGTATTTTTTTAGCGGTTAAGATCATTTGACCTTTTTTTAATCAATGACTATGATTTAATGTTCGTTATTATTCAAACTCTATAAATAGAGAGTTCATTTCATCAATTTCACACACATTTTCTTTACTTTTAATCTCAATTTCGTATTCTCTATACGTTTTGGTCTCCATTTATACGCACTTTCGTTTTCAATTTTCAATTACAATAGAAGAAAGTCATGGAGGTACATCATCTTGAGCTCAGAAGGGAAAGGAAATAGTGAATCTGCACGAGGACCCCAACATTTAATCCACCGATGATGAGATCAAACACCTTTCGAATCCGACACCCGAAATACAAGGAAATATCAATGCAATTACTTCTAAGGTTCGAGAAATTTCTCCTCTAAAGTTTTCTATTTTCATAAACATTTGAGAATGACACTTTTCTATCGGGAGAATTGCGTGCAAAATGTAAGTACTGCAATACTTCCTATAAATTTCAAGCCAGTAGTGGTTATGTGTCGTTGAAATGACATGTAGAAATGAAGCACCCGACGGAGTATGGACTTGACCATTCTCAAACACAAATACCTAGTGATCCGGTGGTAAGGACGGGGGACCCTCGTTGGCGGAAGGTCAACGACACGTGGAAGTCAAAGGTCAAGAGATTCAACCCTAGGACCCGACCGACCGGCCGCGAATCCCCCTAGCCGAATGAAAGACAACCCGACTAGGGGTCGGGTTTCCGATGCTCAAGGTAAAAAGGTTTCAGGGTCGAGCGGGCAGTCCGCTCGGCCAGGGCGCGAGGCAACAAAGACAGGCAGGAGCAATCTCATCCGAGCATACGACCGGGACAGAAGTGATATGCCTGTCGAGCGCCCTAACCGTTCGTCCCTGGAACAGACAGGAGGCGCAAGAGGACAAAGGAGACAGGGGATAACATCATCCTCGAGACATTTGCCGCCGACAAGGAGCAAGGTTGGCGGTCGAGTCGTGCGCAGGATCGTACGGTGGAAGCTTCCACCATCACATCCGGGATATGCTCGGACGATTGCGGAATGGCGTCAGAGGTACTTTTCTGACATGGGCTCGTTAAGGTATGTTTGGGGAAGCGTGCACGCATCGAGAAGCATGCTCGCGCCTCCCCGAGGTCCTACATAAGGACACCCAGACGTCGACGAAGGTATGCGCAAATCTTCACTGTAGCCACAGTTACGCTGCCTCTCTATTTCTCGTTGCCTGACTTGAGCGTCGGAGGACCGTCACCGGGAAACCCCTCCCGGTTTAGCTTCTTTGCAGGTTTGCCGGAGATCTACACCAACAGTCGGGAGACAGCGGAGCGTACCACGTCCCCAGCGTCCGTCGACTCAGTGCTCGGACAAGATCAAATTGGCGCCGTCTGTGGGAACGCACCTGAATCCGAGCTTAGAAGATGGAAGAAGCTGGACGTCAACTTCTGGTAACGCTCTCTCCTGAGGAGCTCGAAGCACTCATCCAAGCGCGAGCAGCAAAAATCGTGGAGCAGCAGCAGAAAGCTCAGGCCGAGCGGGCAGCGCAGCAGGCGACATCAGCATCGGGGGGCCGAGCGCCACCCGAAGAGCGGTCGGAGCAGCTCTTCATATGGGGGCAAAATAAGGGACCGACCGACACCTAGATGGGGGCGCCGCCCACCCCAATACCTTTTCATCGGGATCTGTTCCAGACGCCCTCGGAGGTAGCGCAAGCTAATCAGGACAAGGAATCTTCATCGGACGAAGCACCCGTCCGGGACGTCAGAAAAGGGAAAGCGCCCCGAACGGACGCATCACCCGAGCAGATCAACCGGCAGTTTTCAGATGTCATCCTACGTGATCCACTGCTGAAGCATTACGTGCCCCCTGCGATCGGGGAATACAACGGAACAACCGACCCAGACGACCATCTGGGTAAGTTCGACAGCACTGCCACTCTGCATCAATACATAGATGGTGTGAAGTGCCGAGTGTTCCTCACCACTCTCTCGGGATCAGTGCATCGGTGGTTCAGAGGCTGCCGGACGGATCTATCACAAGTTTCAAAGAATTTCGAACGGCGTTCCTCCATCATTTTGCGAGCAGCAGGCGTCACCAGAAAACCAGCGTCAATCTATTCGCCATCAAGCAAGGCGCGAGGGAGTCGCTCCGAGCTTACATCCAACGCTTAAACCAGGTGGTCATGGACATTCCAACGATCACCTCGGAAACAATGATGAACACGTTCACGCAAGGGCTCGTGGACGGTGATTTCCTCCGCTCGCTCATCCGGAAGCCGCCCCAGGACTACGACCATATGTTGCATAAGGCCAACGAGTACATCAATGTGGAGGAAGCTCAGGTGGCGAGAAGAAAGGAAGCCCTGAATGACCAATCAGCTTCCGCCGAACAGAAGTAGCCCGTCAGTCACCAGCCCCCCAGAGGACCGCGAGCCGAAGCCACTCGTCCTCACCAGTACACTCGGCCACACGCCGTCCAGCAAGTCACAACTGATCGACCTAAGCTCAAGGGGAAGGTATGGACCCTCAATGTTTTGTTCACTCCATCAGTCAGCTACTCACAACACCCGCGACTGTCGGAGCCTCCCCCCCATCACTCATCCTGCGCCAAGGAGTTACCGCTGCCGATCACCTTCACCAGACCGGCGACATCGACAACGGAGCCCTGTTCAAAGAATAGAAAGGAGATCCCCTGAGCAGCGGCATCGTCAACAACCCGGAGCCCACCATCGGGCGTCGCATGAATGACCTCGACTATCCGCTCGGGAGAAGGAGAATAGGGGCAACGCATCTCGAGGCGAGATCAACATCATCGCCGGAGGCCCGACCGGAGGAGACTCCAATAGAGCCAGGAAGGCACAAGCAAGGCAGCTGAGGATACATGCGGTCGGTTGTAGCCAGGAAAGGGCGAGCGGACCCGAGATCAGCTTCGGGCCTAAGGACCTCGAGGGGGTCGAAGTCCCACACAATGGAGCCCTGATCATTCGAGCGGTAATAGCTAACTATACTATTCACCACATTTTCATTGACACAGGTAGCTCGATCAACATAATATTCAAGAAGACCTTCGACCAACTGCAAATCGACCGAGCTGAACTACTGCCAATGACGACCCCCCTCTACGGGTTCACTGGGAACGAAGTCTTGTCGGTCGGCCAAGTCCGGCTGACTATCTCGTTGGGAGAGGATCCGCTCAGAAGGACAAGGACCACTAGCTTCATCATGGTTGAGGGTCCTTCTGCATACAACGTCATCTTGGGGCGACCGGCTCTCAACGAGTTCCGGGCGGTCGTCTCTACCTTCTACCAGAAGATCAAATTCCTGGTGGAAGATCAAGTAGGGGAGGTGCAGGGAGACCAGCTGGCAGTGCGAAGATGCTATGTGAAGATGGTCCGAGCCGAAGCCAAGTCCGCTCAGAAAATGCCGCGAGTCGAGACTTGATCGACGAGAAGCGAGTTAAAGCGTCCGTCTGGCAGATGACCTACAGGCAAAGAATGAAGCAGAACTACAACCGCTACGTGATTCCCCGAGCATTCCAGGTGGGTGGCTTGGTCTGGAAAAAAGTAAAGTCGGCCGGGGACGTAGGCAAGCTGAGGCTTCCTGGGCAGGATCCTTCAAAGTCGTCGAGAAGCTCCAATAAGGAGCCTACTACTTGGAGGATGAGGATGGACGGCGGCTAGAGAGACCATGGAGCGCAGACCACCTCCAGCCCTATCGGGCCGGATGAAAGGTGCGCCGATGTAATATATTTCATGAATATTCTATTCAGATGTATCCTTTAGCTGCAGGAATGAACGTTATAAGAACAAAGCAAAGGCATGAGCATTGTGTGCCAAGCGGATAGCTGCATGAAGGCGTGGCGAAGACCCCATGCCGTTTGGCCGGGTGTATATTATCCGAGCCACAGGCTCGAGGGCGAAGACCCCGTGCCGTTCGGCCGGGCGTATATTATCCGAGCCATAGGCTCGATGGTGAAGACCCTGTGTCATTCGGCCGGGCATATATTATCCGAGCCACAGGCTCGATGTCGAAGACCCCGTGCCGTTTGACCGGGCGTATATTAGCCGAGCCACAGGCTCGATGTCGAAGACGCCGTGTCGTTCAGCCTGACATATATTATCCGAGCCATGGGCTCGATGTCGAAGACTGTCAAACAACGACGTTAAATCTTAGAGTCGAATCGGCGACTATAAACCCTCCGGCCTGAAAACCGTCGAGCAGCGACGTTAAATTTTAGAGTCAAACCGGCGACTATAAACCCTCCGGCCTGAAAACCGTCGAGCAGCGACGTTAAATTTTAGAGTCGAACCGGCGACTATAAACCCTCCGGCCTGAAGACCGTCGAGCAGCGACGTTAAATCTTAGAGACGAACCGGCGACTATTAACCCTCCGGCCTGAAGACCGTCGAGCGGCGACATTAAACCCTAGAGTCGGACCGGCGACTATAAACCCCCGGCTTGAAGACCATCGAGCGGCGACGTTAAACTCTAGAGTCGGACCGGCGACTATAAACCCCCCAGCTTGAAGACCGTCGAGCGACGACGTTAAATTCTAGAGTCGGACTGACGACTATAAACCCCCCAGACGAAGCAGTGTCGCGTTGAAGCACTTCAGCGAGACACTATCAGAAAATCCATATAAAATGGAGAGTCATTTGACCGATCGGCGCAGGAAAGAAAAATACTCCAGCGACGAACTAATAAAAATCCCAAGCAAAGTGAAAACTCGTTTGACCGATCGGTGCAGTAAAGAAAAACACTAAGCGAAAAGCTCATAGAAATCGCAGGGAGTGGAAGATCGTTTGACCGATTGGCACAAAAAAGACAAACACCCCAGCGACAAACTTTGAAGTCCCAGGCATAGTGGGAGGTCGTTTAACCGAACGGCGAAATTAAGAAATTCCCTGCGGGAAAAAGGTCTAGCGACAGGTCGGCATAGTCAAAAGGAACACTCGAAAGGAAAGGCTAACGTAGAAAGAGTGGACATTCATTTAAAACTAGCATTTAAAAGTTATAGACGCCACATGAAAATTAAAGTCTCGCCTATCGGAAGAATTACTGAAAATACTTCATTCAAGGAAATCAAAAATATGCTTTGGGATGGTAGTGAGAAGCGCCGCATGCTCCGTCGCAGGGATGACCACGGACTCGGGGAGCTGACCCTTGGTCTTCATATAATCCGCCGTGGCGGTGATGGCCAACTCGAAGGCGATGACGAGCCGGTCGCACACCTTCTTCACAAACTCCGCCGAGCGGATGTAGTTTTGCCTCAAGGCGGCGACGCGGCCCGGCTCCGCCTCTTGGTACTCTTTGAAGGTAGCGCGAGAAGCATCAAGAGCCTCCTACAAGGCCTTCAAATCGTCCTTGAGTTTGATCACCTCCTCCGAGCGGCCTTTCTGCTCCCCTTCTAGCAGATCGGCCAGCTCATTCACACGCTGCTGCAGAGCTCGAGCTTCCACATTCTTCTTTTCCAGATCAGCAATGGCGGTGTTCTTCCGAGTGGTGGCGAGCTAAATTTTATGGTCATAACTTTTGACCTACTTCTTAAGCTGCTCCAACGTGTACGCCTGGTCGGCCGTCTTCTTTTTCTCGGCCTCTAACAGATCCTGGGTTTTGGCGAGCTCCTTCTGCAGCTCGGCATAAAAAGGGCCTCGGGAAGACGACGGGCCACCCTGACTCTTCAGCTCGTCCTCCACCATTGCCAAGCGATTGGAGACAGCAACCTCTTCCACCCATCGTTGATGTACACGGAAAGGTTAAAAGGCCGATCGGGAAGACTACATAAAGAAGAGGAAACAAAGCTTACCCTTGTGGCATGTTACATGTGGCTGTCAGCCAGCTTGTCGAGCGGTATCATGGCCACACGGGCCCGAGCGTCCGCCCACATCTCAGCGAGGGGCCCCTTCATAGTGATCATATGCTCGGGGGCCGTCGGCCGATCGGGCTCGGCCATGAAAGCCTCAGTAGGGAGATGCGGAGTAGCCCTAACAGTACGGCGCTGGCCCGAAGTCGTCTGAGCGGACGCCAAAGGATTGGAGGTCGGGCTGGACAGGGTGGACAGAATGCCCAAGCGGAGGACTTGGCGTGGTGCAGGAGGAAGGGAGGCAACCGGAACCGCCTCGAAGGGGGCCGTAGGCACCTCCAGTTGAGAGGGAGTCCGGTCAGAAGATAGAGCCTCAACCGATAGTTCTTTGCCGCGTTGAGAGGCGGTGCCCATCCGCTCGGACGCTTGCACTGCGGAGGTTGCCGAACGGAGGGGCTTCTCAACTCGCCGTCTTTTCCTGTCGAGCGGGAGTTCGTCCTCCGGATCGGAGCTTTCCTCCCGAACGACCGGTTCCTTGCTAGAAGTTGCACCGGCAGCGGCATCCATAGGCGAAGCCTGAGCGACCGACTCGCCTACTTGCGCTTCACTCTCATCCTCATGCGAGCGATCGGAGCAATGCCCAATTCCTCTATTTCCTTGGCTGCTGCCGCTTTGAGCGCGACCGCTTTCTTTTTCAAAATCCCGAATAGCACCGACTCCATTACGATATTTGTTGCAAAGAAAAGAGAAGGAAATCAGTTAGAACTCAAGGCAAATGTACAAGTGAAGTTCTTACCAAAGCTGCTCGGGAGGGGGGTCCGGCTCGGACTCAAACCAAATATGTACATCACTCCTTCAGGTAGGAGCTTGTTGATATCGAGCTTCAGACCGGCTAGCAGATTCGCTGCTTCAAGATAGTCCGGTCGGGTCTTATATTTCTTCAACTCGGGAGAGATGGGCGGTCCGACCTGCCATTTCGTACGGAAGGGGAGCTGCCCGGGAACACGAAGGTAGAAAAAGTTCTCCTTCCAATGTTTGTTGGAAGAGGGTAGCTTATCAAAAAAGACTAAGTCGGGCCGAGCTTGAAACAGATAAGTGCCCGGCTTGGACTGCTTGGGGTAATAAAAATAATATAAGACCTCCGGCCGGAGAGGAATGTTGTGAATCTTAAATAAGACCACAACCCCGCACAGGAGGCGAAAAGTGTTGGGAACCAATTGGACGAGCGGAATGCCAAAAAAGTTACAAACTTCAACAATGAAGGGGTGGAGAGGAAACCGCAGACCGATTACGAATTGGTTGCGGAAAAGACAAAATGCGCCGCTCGGTGGTTTGTGTGGCCGAGCAGAAGGTGAAGGTAAAATTAGTTCAAAATCGGAAGGGATATCAAAAGCGTTAAACAGACTCTCGACATCGCGCCGATCGAACTGCGACTCCATGGTGGTATACCATGGGTCGAGAGCCGGGTCCGCAGGCTGAGAGGAACTTGTCATCGCCAGAGCAATGGAGGAAGCAGAAATCGAAAGGGAAAGCAAATGCACAAGCGAGAAAAGGAGCAAAACAGTAACCAAAGGACGAAACGCGACCAAGAGCGTGAAGAAAACACAGGAGTCAAAGGAAGAAAGGCGGAAGAACCTTACAAAGGAGCTGAGGATCGAAGGAAGGAGGAGGAGAATCGTCGGAGAACGGAAAATCGGAGTCGCCGGAACGCTGAAGCACCGAAGAAGGCTGCGGGGGACGCGAAGGCAAGGGTGCGGCGGAGGAAGAAGGTGAAGGCTTTATAAGGTCGGGCCCGATCGGCCTCGACCGTCGGATGCAGGTCACAGGAACCGAGACCCACATCGGGTCGTTCATTTCAAACCGCCGATGTCCCCTCGGACACGTCGCCGAGCCGTACGATGACGCCAGCGGAGGCGCCACGTGGCACCATGCCATAGGGGTGCATTTAATGAGCGCCATTACGGCGCGCAACGCGCGTGCTCAGTCTTAATAGAGAGGATTTATACGAATTCCGAGGAGATCCGAAGGTCGTCAGCGTTGACCATCGGCACGTTTGCAAAGCCAGTAGCAGTAAGAAGCCGAACGACCATGAGGAGTAGCATTCCAAAAAGTGGCAAAGCGGTGTCACTCCGGCCGACCGGCAGTCCAGTCAGTCGGACTTAGCGCCTCCTTCGACTAGACTTGAAGGGGAGACATGTGATCCGGTGGTAAGGACGGGGGACCCTCGTTGGCGGAAGGTCAACGACACGTGGAGGTCAAAAGTCAAGAGATTCAACCCTGAGACCCGACCGGCCGTGAATCCCCCGAGCCGAATGAAAGACAACCCGACTAGGGGTCGGGTTTCCGATGCTCAAGGTAAAAAGGTTTCAGGGCCGAGCGGGCAGTCCGCTCGGCCAGGGCGCGAGGCAACAAAGACAGGCAGGAGCAATCTCATCCGAGCATACGACCGGGACAGAAGTGATATGCCTGTCGAGCGGTCTAACCGTTCAGCCCTGGAACAGACAGGAGGCGCAAGAGGACAAAGGAGACAGGGGATAACATCATCCTCGAGACATCTGCCGGCGACAAGGAGCAGGGTTGGCGGCCGAGTCGTACGCAGGATCGTACGGTGGAAGTTTCCACCGTCACATCCGGGATATGCTCGGACGATTGCGGAATGGTGTCAGAGGTACTTTTCTGACATAAGCTCGTTAAGGTATGTTTGGGGTGTTGAAGCAATCTAGGTGCCCTAGGTTTTGATGTTTGGACAAAGGTTTAAGTTAGGTTTATTGTTGTATTTGATATGCATTGTGAGTGTGCAGGATACAAGTACAACAAGGAAAGTCCAAGTGTGATCTTGGCAAAGGAGGAAAGTCCAAGAATGAGTCTTGGCGGTGTAAGTCCAAGCATGTAGTCTTGGCAACGTAAGTCCAAGTGTGACTTGTCAATGGATGAAGCCCCGGAGGTGAGGAGCCTCTTGGCAAAGGAAGACCCGACAATATGGACAAGGCCGAAGGAAGCTCCAGAAGGCAAGACGTGAAGGATGGGGAGACATCCGAGGGACGCGAGGCTGATGGAGGAGGCTAGAAGGCTAGGTCTAGGTTGGTCGGGCGAGAACGAGTGCTGAGTGAATGTACTCGAGGCAAAATCCTAAAATTAGGGTTTACTGTAGCGTTACCGTAGCAGTACTCTAGTGTTACTGTAGCAGTACTGTAGCAGTCGACTGATGCACTGTAGCAGAGAGCCGTTGAGATAGTCGTTGGCACCAGTCGACTGGTGCATTGACCAGTCGACTGGTAACGGACAAATCAGGTTCTGATTTGTTCCAAGCTCTATAAGAAGGAGCTTGGTATGGCCGGCCAAGGTGACGAAATTAGACTTGGTTAAAGCCTAATTAGCCAAAGTGCTCAAGAGATCTTTGTGTGCCAAGAGGTCTTGGTTGGAGTTGTGGTGAGGTTTCTCCACCCACAAGGAGGTTGAGCTAGCCGGAGTTTGCCGGGGACTAATCCACCGACGGATTGAGGGATCGTCCACCTTACGGACACGCCGTGGAGTAGGAGTAAGTTATCTCCGAACCACGTACACGCCTTGTGTTAGGGTTTGTGTTTGGTTTGTTGTCTTCTTCCTTCTTGTTTTAGGTTAACTTTCGTATTTGTTAGTTTGCTTTTGTATTCTGCTGTGCACTAACATTATAGGAAGTAAAGTTTTGGGTGAGACGCTATTCACCCCCCCTCTAGCGGACGTCAAGGTCCCAACATGGGGAAGCGTGCACGCATCGAGAAGTGTGCCCGCGCCTCCTCGAGGTCCTATATAAGGACCCCCAGACGTCGACGAAGGTATGCGCAAATCTTCACTGTAGCCATAGTTACGCTGCCTCTCTCATTTCTCGTTGCCTGACTTGAGCGTCGGAGGGCCGTCGCCGGGAAACCCCTCCCGGCTCTTTGCAGGTTCGTCGGAGATCTACACCAACAGTCGGAGACAGCGGAGCATGCCACGTCCCCAGCGTCCGTCGACTTAGCGCTCGGACAGGATCACCTAGATTTTCTTCAACCAACGATATGTTGGGACCGATGTGCCCGCTAGAGGGGGGTGAATAGCGTCTCGTCGTGCGCTCGTCGGTTGCGTCTTGATGATATGCAGCGGAATACTAATACAAACACAACCAACGCTAACTCAAAGATTTACTTGGTATCCACCTCAAGAAGAGGTGACTAATCCAAGGGTCCACACACTCGAGCACTCTCCACTAGTAAGCAACTCCTTCTCGGTCGCAGCCGGAGACGGAGAAGCCTCGTACAAACACACACAACACTACAACACTCACACAAGAAGAAGATACAAGAATACAATTGAAATACACCCTTCTTCTTGCTTACTTGTTGTTTGTTGTTGCCTCTTGAACCTTGGGGGTGCACCCCAAGAGCCTTCAAGAACCGGTGGAGAAACTCAGAGAAGATCGCCTGAGAAGCTCGCAAGGAACTGTCGCAACCTGTGTTCGAACCGTGCAGAGAATAAAGCTCGCCTTGACCTTTATACATCGCGCTCCTAGGGCTCCCAATCGATTGGATATCCTCCCAATCGATTGTCACGTCAGCTTCACGCGATCCCAGCCATCCATCGCTCGTTTCCTGCGCAATGATCACTTCCCAATCGATTAACCGATCGATTGGGACTGCCTGAATCAATCGGCCGATCAATTCAGAGCCTTTCTGTGCTCTCGCAATCGCACGAGAGCTTTTGCTACCCAATCGATTGGTAGCTCCCAATCGATCGCTCGATCGATTGGGAAAGCCTCTGTGCTTGCGATTTCACATCCCAATCGATCGATTGGGCCTTCCCACAATCGCAGCACACCCCAATCGATCAACTGATCGATTGGACCCTGGTTCAATCGATCACCCGATCGATTGACCAGCTTGGACTTGACTCAAACTCAAGTCCAAAATCTCCAACCCAACTCTTGGTCAACCGTGACCTGTTAGGTCTCCATACCTAGCATTTGGTCACACCCGACCAACCTTGAACTAGCCTTCTAGCCTCCTCCATCAGCCTTACGTCCCTCAGATATCTCCTCATCCTTCACGCCTTGCCTTCAGGAGCTTCCTTCGGCCTCATCCTAGTGTCGGGTTCTCCTTGCCAAGTCACACTAGGACTTACCTTGCCAAGAGCACATACTTGGACTTACAACCTGTGCCAAGATCACACTTGGACTTTCCAATTGTCTGGCTCCTCACCAAGACTTTCTCCTTTGCCAAGATCACACTTGGACTTTCTAACTGGCTGGCTCCTCAGCAGGACTTTCCTTGCCAAGACCACATGCTTGGACTTTCCAATTGTCTGGCTCCTCACCAGGACTTTCTCCTTTGCTAAGATCACACTTGGACTTTCCAACTGCCTGGCTCCTCACCAGGACTTTCCCTTGCCTAGCTCCTCACTAGGACTTTCTCGTTGCCTGGCTCCTCACCAGGACTTTCTCCTGCCTAGCTCCTCACTAGGACTTTCCAAATGCCTAACATCCAGTTAGGACTTTCTCAGTCAAGTCTCCTGTCAACCTTGACTTACTTGACTTGTATTCTCATCAATCTGGTCAACCCTTTGACCATCTCCATAACCGGACGATTGCTCCAGCAATCTCTTTATATTGTCAAACATCAAAACTCAAATCTTGACTCAAGCTTGACTCAACTCAAGCTTAGTCAAACTGATCAACCTTGACCTAGGGAAATTGTCCCAACACGGTAGTACTAATTCCAATTTATTTTTATATTCGGATAATAAATTAAACGAAGTATTAGCTAAATTTATTTTCATAGAACATCTTTCTTTTATTTTTGGATCTAAATACACATTTGAAGATTTTTATAAAAAAAAATTTACTCTATGTACTAAATGTGTTCCTAGAACTACATTTACTTGTACAATTAAAAAAATTAGTAAAACAAGGAAAAAAATAATTTAATTGATGAATTTAGTAAATTAGATTATAAAATTTATTTATGTTCTGATATTTGGAGTGATCATTAACAAACACATTCGTATATGTGTTTGACTTGTCATTGAATCGATAACTTTTGAAACCTCCAATAAAGATTGTTAGTTTATAGAGTTTTTGATAAATCACACAATACTTATAACATCGTACAATTATTATGTTTAATTTTAGAAGAATATGAATTAACACATAAAATATTTTTAATATCATTAGATAATGCTAGTTCACTATTATTGGTGGTTTATTTTTTCATATTCCTTGTGTACGCTATGTTTTAAATTTATGTATTTAAGATGGTTTAAAATTTTTATAAAATTATATTAAATCAATTAGAATTATAATTTCTTATTTATGGTCGCATTCATCTATATTAAAACAATGAGTTAGATTTTGTAAAACTAATGGAATGAGACCTAAAAAATTTTCACGTGATGTACCAACACGTTGAAATTCAACATACCAATTATTACAAGATTCATTTCAATATAAATAATTATTATGTTCATTTTTACATAAAATACTAATACTAATATATATTTATTTTTACAACAATAGAATATTTATAGTAATATTTGTGAAAATTTAAAAGTATTTAATGATGCAACCGAACAACTTTCTGGTGTTTATTATCCCACTGCTCAATTAGTTTTAGAAAAAATTTCTAATATAGTATTAGTTTCCAATAAACATATTAATAATGAATCTTAATCTTCTTGCATATTAATTATAAAAACTAAATGAGATTTTTTTTAATTTTATTTCTAAATTTATTTAATTGAATTTACTTATCCTAAATTTACGAAGTTTTATAAGAAATGTTAACTTGACGCTTTAATTCCAATTAAAGAATATTCTTCTCATATATAGTTAATATTATATATAATGTTAAAATTTATTTATATGATATTTATAATCAATATTATATTTTGAACATAAATTAATATTTATGAAATATAACAAACTAGTAATTTAAAAGAACAGATGAAACGTCTACGGGGATTCTCAAGTTCCACACAGAAACTTGAAAATTATTTTACAATTTCTTTTGATTTTAATGAAATAGATAGTGAAAATTTCTATATTTTAAAGTGTAGTCACAGAAGGCTTAAAGCTTTCCCATTCTCTCCGTGACCGCCAAAGATATTTTAGCTTGTCCAATGTCAATTGTTGCTTTGGAGCAGACGTTTAGTGCCAGCGACAACATATTAAATAAACGACGATCAACTTTGTCTCCTGATTCATTGGAAGCCCAAACATTACTCGATGATTGGACCAGAGCCGAGAAAAGAATCCAAGAGTATAACTTTCAGATGACAAAGTTGAAGATTTTGATACCGAATAAACAAATACAACATGAATGGGAAATGAAAGTGAGTGATAACGCCACATTCAAATATAAAAAGATAAAAAAGTAAAATAATTACATAGACTTTGATTTCTCTATACCCTAAGGGGATACATAAATAACTTAAATGAGTGCAAGACCTTTTTTAAAATAAATTTTAAATTTTAATTTTTTTAATATAATAATCTTGAACTACGGCAAACTGTGAATCAAATCGTGAACCGACGGTTCTGAACCATGAACCATAACTGTCTTGAGCGGTTAAGGTTAAGGGTCGACCTACCAGGAACCGTCGAACCGACAGTTCTGAACTGTCGAACCGTCGATTCCAAATCATGGTCAGGTCTAATATAAGGTTCTGCGAAAATAGGCGAAGGTATAATTTTATTTTCTTACGTGAAGGTAAATTTTCTTCTTCTTCTAGCTCTTTTGCTTTCTAATGCATGCATGCAAACCTCACATCTCAGTTCGTCACTGACTTGGCCGTCAAAGAGGATAACACCAATAATATTAATCCTCATCTGACAAGCTTTGCTTTGTAGGACACCGAGAGCGAAAACACCGACAAATCGACATCAATCACATATCCGAACAGTGACAAAGGGTGTCATCACTAGATACTTCTATATTTTTTTATCTTTTTATATACCCCATTTAAATAACCGACCTCAAAAAAATATATATAATTATTGTCTACATCAATTTAATGTATTTTTTCCTCTTAAGATCACAAAAAAAAAAAAAAAAAAATCCAAAAAGACAAGGACATAATTATCTTTTATAATTTTTTTCACATTTGACTTTAATAAAAGGAGATTAAGTGTTATTTTTAAAATACAGGAAGAAAAATACTACTTGATAAAAATTATAGAAGAGTTAAAGGTATTTTTTCCCTTTATTTTAAAAAATACATTACTATTCTAAAGAATGATATAGATAATAAAAAATAACTAATTTTTAAAATATATATCAGGCAATAAAGGGAATATGGATCAATTATTTTTAGAATGGTTTATTGATGAATAAATAATAATTTTCATAATAATAAAGTCTCTCTAAACGAAATATTTTTTGTGATCAAGTTAGCTTGCACAATGTCCAGATCAGAATGTTCAATATATTACAACTAATAAAATTTATATTATTTCTCATTTTAAATTATTGTAAATTTTAAATATTTTAAAACTGTCGTACTAAAATCCTCCAGAAAACTGATGGTAGCTTCTCCATTGTTGGAATCGATTCCACTACAGTTCGTCAAAGCCTTCTTCATCTCCTTCATCTTCAATCCTTTCCAAGTGTGTCCTCCAGATCTCCATCTACGATTCCAACAAGAGAAAAGTCAAAATATTTATATGTATTTTAATCATGTTATTTCTAAAACGATGTTCATGTGAGTCATGATATCGAGAAGCTGTGTCATCAAAGCATGTATTCAGACAACCTCTGTTCTCAAATAAGTAGAAGCATGTAGATTGTAGAATGCTCTTGATGATTTTGAGAATATTAAGGCTAAATAACTCCTCCATAGAAAGTTTGAAGGTAATTTTGTACATCTTTCATAGCAATTGAAAAACTGAAACATAGTTACATAACTACGAAATTCAAATCTAGCTAAGTGTTATGAAACTAGTGTGTGTGTGTGTATAACAAGAGAAGAAACATCAATCCAGAAGAAAGAAAATGTAAGAAGAAAAAAATTGTGAGTGAAAAAAACAACAAAGCAAAAGAAATTGCAAAAGATTTCTGTATCAGCTAACTACGACATGGCTGCATCATTTTGGAGCATAAGCTCTCCTACAAGTTTATAAATAGTATGCTATCAAAAATAAATAAATAAATAAATAAAAGGAGGAACTGACTTATAATTTTTGCTGTGCAGCAATTACCTGGGCATCAGAAAACCTCAACTGTTCAGCAATAAACAGAAAACTTCCATCGCCGGACTCATCCAATTGTGAATCTTTGTTTATCTCATCACGACGGGTTGCATTCACTAGAAAACCGTGGTCTACTAGAAGCCTTTGTATCTTGTCTTGTCTATTATCCTGCAATGAAAAAAGAGAAAGACTCATGTGACTACGATTTAGGTATTCAAACATCTAGGCACATACGAACAAACTTGCTATGAAAAAAAAATATACCTTTGCAATTTGAGAGCTTTCCACTGCCAACGAGGTAGGAAATTCTCCTAGGAAAATGCTTCCTTTCATAGCTGAACTACTTACAAGGGATAATATATCTATCAAGTTTGTCGTAGTTGACATGGGAAACCCCTAGAGAATCAATATCACTAGAAGTTAATCAGCACGTCTTAATTAGAATACACAAAGGTCAATATTGAAACTCAGAAACCATCAAGAGAGCTGAAGATCACATGATGGCATAATTTGAAAATACAAGATGGATATACTCTCAAAATCAAGGAAAGCAAGTGGTTAATTTATGTGTGTGAGCGCGCGTGCACAGCAAGTCAGGCGGCATGAAACTAAATCATGATCCACCTCTCATTCTTCTGTTTCCCAAAGTAGGATATGTGAAATGTACATAGGATTTGGAGAAATAGCAAAGTTCAAAATTCATCTGAATGGCCCATAAACCATGCTATGTTTTCTTTCTCCTGTTTAAATATTAGCTTCTGCATTCCCTTTAGTAATATAACATTTATGCATTTATGTATTGTTGATACTGTACTTGCAGGTTACTACTCATGTTATCCTGTGTCATTAAGTACTTATGTGCTTCGAGCTTTATCTCGCATTTTTATGGCACAATTCATTGACTGAAATGAGAATCATGCCGATTGAATTGTTTTTACTATCAGAGTGGTTGTTCCTAACCATGGGGGTTAACTTGGAACATGACATCCTTTTGCATCCAAACTGCTTACGAGATATATGTACCAAGTTTGTCATAGTTGAAATGTGGACCCTGTGGACCCCCTACAGGATCATAGGAACATAGTGAGTTGTCATTAAAGTAATTAGCATGTTTCAATTAGAATGCACAAAACAACAAAAGTCTAAATATCAAAACTAAGAAATCATTGAGGGAGCTGAAAATCAGAATGAAAGTCAATTAATCTAATACACGATTGACATGTTTTCATAATCAAGAGAAGCTAATGGGTAATAGACATGTGCACAGGCACTCACCGGAAAAGCAGTCTAATTAGAGTAAGTTATTGGTGGTATGAAACTAAATCAAGATTAACCCTTCGTTTTATTCTCCAAGGCCAAGAAATGTAAATAGGATTCAGGAAATAGTGATAGGTTCAAAATTTACCTGAATGGCCCATAAACTCGGTTTATTCCCGTTGTAACCCCTTTCACACAACGCTAACTGCAGATCTGTGGATTCTAGAGGAACATGGAGCAAGATACAGTTTCTTGAAACTTTAGCTCCCGCTTCTATTACATCAAGGGGAAGAATGTTAGATGTTCAAAGAAAAAGTTATAAATCTTCAGTGCATTATAAAGGCAATGAAGCATAGATTATGTTATATAACTAATGCCATACTACAAAAGTAGGTGATTGAGTGAAGTCATTCTACTAAGGTTTCAAATATGAGTTCATGTTGGAAGCAGATCAAGGTTCAAATACTGATACGAGTACAAACACCTAGAACAAACTCCTAATAGTTGACATCATTAAAGAGAAGAAGGAGGAGGAGGAGGAGATGGTAGCATGGAGAAGTAAAGATGAGAGAAAAAAGAGGATGACATCAAGAAGATACAAAAACAAGGAAATAAATAAATAGGAAACCTGCTATTAACTAATCTGATTGATGCTGAGTGTTGAATGGTTCTTGTATTCGTGTATGGCATCATATTGAATTACATGAGTATGAAACTGTACAAAAAATCATAAATTCTACTATCTGAATTTGCAACAACATTATGCAACTGTTCCTCCTATTAGAGATAACTGGTGGAAAATTTAGTAAGGTCTTAATTTATCCCGCACCATCTAATCTATTATTTGCTTGCAACATTATGCAAGTCCTCTTCTAAAACCAACAATTCTTGTCCTGACAGATAGGATTCTTAGTTGCTTAGTCTTCTTATATCAGCGAGTCCTGAGAATTCAATGCTATACCCAAGCCTCCTAAAAGACAAAGGGTATCATTTGAAGCTTCCAAAGGGCATCCAATACCATTTGAAGTGTTCCATCTCATAACTAGTGGTGGATCAGGATTTATTAAAAGTATATATGGAAAGTCGGAAACCGAAGTTTAGATGTACATGATCAATGTTACTATAAGTTCATTGTAGCTTCTAGAGAGAAACTAGATGATTAGGAAATCAAAAATCAACCATGAACTAATCTTTTGTTGATTTGACCAACATGGAGAGAGATGTCTAGTGAAACAAACAAAGCTTATTTGCTTGTCTCTCTTTACTATTGATGTTATGGAACCAGTACCTGGTACTCAGTATAGTATCAAGATCTAAATTTTATAGAAAAGGCTGGAAAAAATAATAACACCAACCAAATAAAATGAATAAGACTAAAAACACATATGCAAATGAGTTAATGTGGTTAGGCGAATAACTCACGTCCACATATCCACTAGAAAGACCAATGGTGCATGAAGATCTATCAATAAACCTTCACTTGCTGACCAAAATTAATACCCAGGCCTCAATTTATACCCAAGAGGAAACTTTGAGGGTTGCATGACTAGTAATGTCGGACTAAAAAGCTCTAAAAGAAAACAACCACATATGATAACATATGCAATCAAAAGACTTGAGTCACATTTGACAGAGGTTTCTAGAAATGAATGAAAGTCATACTAAATTCGGTACATGAAAATAAACACATACCTTTGAGTTTTTGAGATGCAATATTGAAGACACTTTGTGGAGAGATTTCAAATATGACAGAAGAACGAGGCCAATTCAGCCTGTAAGGCCGGGTGTCCATACCATCTGTCAATAAAACAATCTATATGGTGTAAGATGGCTTTGACTATTGCACATGATGGAAAGTGCTTATTTTATCGATATATCTAGATACCTGTCTAAGATCTTCTGTAGTTCCAAGCATAGAAAGCAAGTTATCGTCGATGAATTTTGTTGCCAATCTATATTGACATGGGTTAGGTGAATATTTGCTCTCCACATCATGATGGCTAACGGTGGAAGACAGAAGGCAGCTAGAATATGGATCAATGAACTGAGGATCTGCACGCATCCACAATGAACAATATGAATAAATATTGGCCAACAATATGGTTTCCTTCCAATTGGAATTGAAATGGAAATCTTACATACAAAGATGATTAGTAACTAAATGCTAGGGTTTAGAAAAGTGGAAACAATAACAAAGAGGTAAAACTACATCAAAAATTAACTTCCTTCCTCCAGTTGCATACTCAACAAACTAAAAGAAGTAGGAACAACCCAGGAACTAATTAACTTGAAAGCACAAAATGCAAAACGCCCAAAAGTAGCTCAATAGCAATTCCGATTTCTGCTAATAGATGAGTCGTGTCCGCCACAAGAAAAATTCACGTCAAAGAAACACATTTGAGAAACACAATGGCAAAGGAAATGCATTCATTAGTAGCATATGCACGAGAAACAGAAGAGAAAGAGAACCTGGTGAAGATGGCGACATGTATAATTTTGGTTTGAAGGAGGGAAAGAGAAGATTTTCAGTCACATAGGTTTATTGCGTCGACGCAAAACGGAAGAAAAACCATGTACCAGGGCGGAGAGACTCCTGGAAACGAAGGAAAGCGGCACGGACAGCAGCCTCGAGGAGCGGGTCGGGGCGTTCGCCTCCCAGTCGGGCGGCGGCAGTTCTGCAGTTCCTCGACTGGCGTACTTCCGAATTCTTCCTCCACTCAAGTGAGATCGCAGGGGGGTTAGAGCGGACGGCGGAGGGTTCCGTAGTCGTTGGCGGGATAAAGCATCTCAACCTTAACCCTGCCATTCTTGCCCGTTGATCCTCTTTTGTTTCGCGACGACGCGAACCAACAAGCTGAAAACAAGGATGGTTTTTTTTTTTTTTAACCCATTTCCACTCCACTCCTATCCACTTTGCTCGTCGTGTATAGTGTCTCTACGGTATGCATCAAGTTATGCTGTCCTCGCATTCGTCGCAATTCCAGTGGTGACCGAAAGTTTCATTTTTTTCTGAAATGCCCAAAAAGAAATGATGGCGAATGGACGCCGGAACGGCCACGCCACTCGCGCCGTTGCCACTGCATGAATTCTCCGATGCCGCTCGTTGCGCGGCGGCCCAACGAGTTTCTCCGCCAATCGCATCCAGTCGACGCCTTGGGCGCTCCGCCGTTGGCGGCTCGGCTGGGTGCTGATGCGACCGTGACCTCGTTGCTTCCTGGCGTCTCGGTGCTCATCTGCCCACCGAACTCTCTGGCGCGTTTAATTTTGCGCATAGCAGGAGCGGTGGATTTAGAGTGACGACTCCGCGGACTCCGACCGAGATGGAGCAAATCGCAGCAAAGCTGCCCTCTTTGGTGCCGCCGCAGCCCCGCGACGAGCTCGTGGTGGAGATGACCGGGGCGGAGAAGGGGAGGGAAACGGTGGAAGCGAGGAGGCGGCCTTTGGAAAGGTCGACGGTGGAAGTGAAGGGAGCAGGAGGGATCCTTGTCATCGGCGGACTCCTGGCTGCTGCCGCCGTCGCCGCCGGAGCCACCATCATCGCTCGCAGGGCGCATGCGCTACGCCCGCCGGCGAGCGAGAAAGAGTGGGTTGAGGGTTTCAACGGCGACCATAAGTGAGTTCATAGATTGGTTGGGGTTTTCGTATGCTTGCTCACGATTTATTGTTATTTCTTCCTGCAGATCGGAACAGAGCCAAATTGATCGATCCGTCGGTATCCCGGTAATTGCTATTTCGTAAATAGTGTGTTCTTGATTTAGTAAACATTTCTAGTTTAAGGAAAGAATAGTTGCAGTTCTGTTCTGTTCTCTGTTTCCTAATAGTCTGGTTAAGAAGCACAAGGATTGAAGAACAATCATATAGTTACAAACTTATTAAACAGTACAACAAATCGCATTGTTCATTTGGAATTTTGTCATATAGGAGGACAATCGTGTTTCTGTCAAATCGAAGGACAATTTATTTGAAGATGATACTTGTAATGGTGCTAAAGAACTTCCGAATGGCAGAGTGTTGGACATGGACCAAGTTAATGAGAAATTTTGCAGGTAAGTAGATTTGGATCTCCAAATGGAATAGGAGAAGAAATTAGATCAAATGATGTTGTAGATGAAACACCTGGTGAAGAAGAAAATGAAGTAGCCTCACTTTGAGAAGCTGAACATGGTGTGAACCATCATGAAACTGAGCTGAATGAATGTGTACCTCCTGCTTTGGGCAATGAAGGGGGAGATGAGCCCTTACCAAAACAACCACAATTTGATTTTGCAGAGGCAGATAATGGGCAATCCAACACAAATGAATTAATTCAATCAGCTGGCTTTGACATCAGCAAGCAAGTATGTCAGAGTGTGTGTGCTATAGGTATGAGAAGGTTTTGACATTTTTGGAAGAACCGATGTGCCCGGAGTAGTAGAGCCTTTGTCCTTCAAGGAAATGGCTGAACAACAAAAGGTTGAAGCATCACAAAGTGATCTTGCAGAAGAGGCAAATTCTCAGGACATTAGTGAACAGCAAACTGAGCAAGTCTCAGATGAATCCAAGCGAGAGAAACAAGATGATCTTGAAAAATATGAAGAGGAGATTGAAAAAAAGAAAGTGTCCGAATCGTCTTCTAAAGAAGCAGCAGCAGAGGAAGAGATGAAGAAAAGAAAGAGGCAGAGGCATCTCCACAACAAGGAGGAGGCAAGGAAGATGATGCGGTAATGATGAAGGATTCCATCCCGTTGTCACGGTGAAGGTCAAGGAAGGTCAAAATCAAGGCGGTCAACGGGGAACGATATCGGTCGGTCGGACGAATCATTCACCGACCAGGGAGTAAGCTCTGACCCACCGTCTTTGACACAAGGAGCAATCAAACAACCGACGTTCAAATGGCGCGCAGAAGCCGATTCAAGCGGCTACCCCGCTCAGTCTAGCAACAGACTTGACATCATCACATGGACAGTGGACTTCCGGCCGAGCGGCTATTCCGCTTGACTCAGTAACAGTTCACGCGGACAATAGACTTTCGGCCGAGCGACCATCCCGCTCGGCACAGCAACATAGCATGTGAACAGTGCACTTCCGGCCGAGCTGCCATCCCGTTCGGACCGACAACATACAGCACGGGAATAGTGGAATTCCGATCGAGCGACTGTCCCACTCGGCCCACTAATAGACACAACACACTATCTCTCGACATTCTTTTGGGAGCTAGCTAGTGTCAGCATGCTGACAGACGGCATGGTCAGACAGAGGATCATACGGCGGAAGCTTCCACTGTCACTTCAGAGATATGCTCGGCTTATTAAGGTACTTTGTCAGAGACAATTTACTAACACGTTTTTTCAGAGAAAACTTTGAGATGCATGTTCACATTGGGAAGTGTGCACGCACGCTACAGAAGCTTTATATAAAAGGGTGGTCCAAGGATCGGTGGAGGTATGCGTTACATGCGATATTTATTGTTGTGCTGCAGTTCTCATTGCTTCTTCTCCTTCTTGCTTCGTCGGAGACTGACTTGAGCGTCGGAGGATCATCGTCGGGGACCTTTTTCCTGCCCTGACACTGACGCTGCTTGTGTTGCATGTCGGAGCAAAGTCCATAGGAGGTCAGCAGGAGCGTCACATCTCCAGTATCCATCTCATCGACTTTCGGACAGGATGAGAAGAGATCGAAGATAAGAAAGAGGATAAATCATCCCTTGAAGGAGAAGAAATTGAAGAAATGAAAGAGGCAGAGGCATCTCCAGAAGGAAAAGAACATGAAGAAGAAGAAGATAAGAAAGATATCGATACACCTCATGAAGCAGATGAAAAAGATGGACACGAAGAAGTGACTGAAGAAAAGAAAGAGTTAGAGTCGTCTCTTGAAGGAGAAGGAGAAGGTGATGGAACCCATAGCAATCAAACTCATCCTCACATAATTCATTCTGAAGTCAGCACAGAAGAATTTTCTACAACGAAGGAAGCCATTGAGAAGAGACAACCTGCGTCATTTGCTCGAGAAGAAGATGGATCCAAGAACAATCAAATTCAAACTAACATAGCTGATCTTCAACACTGGGCTGAAGGGCGGCCTATAGTGAATGAAGTAGAGAAAATGGGAGAAGAAAGCCAAGAGTCAGACTCATCTCCTGAAGCAGCAGCTCAAATGAGAGAGGACGGCTCAGGTAGTGCTAGAGTTTCTTCTGCAAGATCAAATGAAGCAGATCGCGCCATCAGAGGTAGTTGAACAACCGGAGATTCTACTGCTCAAAGTGGAGTCGAAAATCTTGAGTGACTCCTTCATAACATCAGGAAGAAGTCAAGGATGAGGTGCATGTAAACGAGGCAGAAGAAAAGCAAGAAGAAAGCATTATATGCAGAGATAAGATCCCAGATAAATTGGTGCGTGCAAATAAGGCAGAAGAAAAGGAAGAACAAAGCATCATCGGGAGAGAGAAAACCACAGAAAATATAGTACAACAATGGTTAATGGCAATTATCAGAGAGAAGGAACTCATGTTGGAGAAATTCTTGATGGATATTCCTGCTGACAGATTGTTGGTGGGTTTCCTGGTAATGGCACTAACCATAGTGCTGCCTCAGTACATGCCAGACCTCTGTCACGACTGAATCACATGATTTCTTCGTCCGAAGATAATTCACCGGAAAATTGAGGTGTACTTTTATGCTTTAGAATTACGTCAAGGACTAGTTTTTGATTTCGTTCGAGAATCATGTACTTTCTTCATTGTCTGCTACAATTCTCGATCAGAGCTATGTACTACTTCAACGTTGAAGTACCTCAAGATTTGGATACTTCATCTGGAGACTGCGCACTAGAAGGTTGCGCTTCCAAGCTGCTCAGAATCGCCGCCACCTGGGCAATCCCAGGACGCGTCTTCCGGCCGTTCCCGACGCACGCCGCTGCCACCTTCATCATCCTCAGCAACGGCCGCACGTCCCTCGGCGCGGCCACCCGCGCGTCCAGTACCTCCCCTGCTCTGTCCTCCCTCATCAGCGCCAGTGCCCAATCCGCCAGCCTCCCGCCGTCGCACCTTCTCCCGCTCAACAACTCCAGCAAAACAACCCCGAATGCATACACGTCGTTCTCCTTGCACGCGCCGCCGCCTTCCCAGTCCACGTATCCCTCCATCTCCCTCGCCCTGTCCGCCGCCTCCATTAGGAAGCTGAGTCCGTAATCGCAGACCCTGGAGCAGAGCCCCGCGTCCACCAGGATGTTGCTCGGCTTCACGCACCCGTGCACGACGCCCGGCACGCTGGCGTCGTGGAGGTGCTCGATGCCGCGCGCCGCACCGGTCGCGATCCGGAGGCGGGCCGCCCAGCCAAGGACCGCGCTCCCCTGTTTAAGGTAGTGCTCCAGGCTGCAACTGGTTTCTCCCACGAACTCCGAGATGATGAGGCGCTCCCCCGGCGCCTCGGAGAAGCCCAGGACGGGCACCACGTTAGGGTGGTGGCACGCGTACGAGAGCGACTTCATCCGCGAGGAGAAGCTCATACCGGGATTGCCCAACACCAGGTGGTGATGGATGCGCTTCACGCTGTAGCCGCGCCCGCCGTCGGCCTCCTCAGCCTTATATACGGTCCCCAGCCGGCCACAGCCCACCACGCGCGAGCCATGGAAACCGGCCGTGGCGGTCTCCATATCGCTCAGCTGGTGGAAGTGCGCGGCTGGGAGGATGGGGCCCGACGTGCTGACTTTGCCTTCGCCGGCTGCCGGGTCCACGGCGGCGAACTTCTTCCGGCAGAGGACGTAAAGGACAGCCACGAGAGCCACGAGAACGAGACACAGCAGCGCAATAGCTACGTCAATGGCCGACCGATCAATGTTCGTCATGTCGTCTTGATTGGAGATTGAGAAGCTAAGCCAAGACGACAGGGAGGATTTAAGGAGATAATCTGGTCGGATTTGGCTAGCGTTGAAGATGATCTCAGAACAAACAAAATATTTTTGCCTACATTCAAGTTAAAAGTACTGGAGCAGGTGGCCTGGAGAAGAGCTGGTCGGCATGTGTTGTCTGTTACGTTGGTGCACCAAACTTGGAAGACATCCCGGAACATGAAAGAGTAGCTCCAGTTTGATTAAAGAGCTTGTCTCGTTCTATCACCAAATGTACTGCTTCATTTGGATTTTTCTGAATATATATGATGGAATATATTCGGTGGTCTCAGCCAATGGTGATTAAGTTCCTTATATATATCAGCAAGGAATGAAACTTTAAAGATCATGTGGGTAGTGATATACATAATGCATAGTTCACGATGGGTAGAACAGTGGAACTAAGATCTGATAGTGCAAGCATGACGTCGCACTTAAGCTTTGGTTGGTTCAACAACCTACAACTAAAATACATTTGAACAAATAGCTATGATTCTGAAATCAATTAAGGCGGTGAGCTGGAGATATGATTCTATTATTGACTCGATGAAGACGCTCAAGATATGATTCTATTATTGACTCGATGAAGATTTCGTACTATTATGTAAGACAATGAATATTAATATCTTATCAGAAAAAGAGTCTTTGACGTTAATCCTTTGATGTTCAAGTTAATGATCGATTTTAGGGAAGAAAGTAGTAGTCGTTAACGGTAACAAATAGTGTGCGCAAATAAGAAGTATCACATTCCTTCACCTGTAAATGAAAACCTCTTTTATAATGTCAATGTTGTATTATGCACGCATCTTAAAGCATTAACATGCTAAAGCTTTCCTAAGAAAGAACATGTCATAAAGTGTCCTGACACTTTTCGTTAAATGAGCACGCAAACCACTGTGATTTGACAGGTTGAAAGCTTATAAAGGACGATTTGCCAGCAGGATATTCTATGTCCTTTCTAACACAAACTTCTAAAATAGTACGATATGATAGGTATCTAGGTTCCGCTGTAGGCCGACCTACCGCCATTTAGTTGGGAGATGACCAACTCGGCCTTACAAGACGTTGTCACCGATTTGTTCTTCACTTGGCCCATCATGTTGTTGAGGAGGTACAATGTATCCGATCGACGATGCGAGGTCTGCTCGACCGACATATCCAGGTTAGCAGTTCTAGGTCCGCCTGACCATGTAACTTTGACCGCTTGACTTTAACCTCCATGTCAGTTGGTCCTCCCTGTTTTGACTCGCTTTTTAAAGGGGGCACTTTTATCACCGTATGACAAGCCTCCACCTCAAGTCTAGTCAAAGGAGGCTGTAAGTCTGATTGACTGGATACTTAGTATTTTTTGTAGCTCTCATTTTCTCCCGGGAGCTTTGTTGTCTGTCGCTCGGCTTACACAACTAACGCCCTTATTTACAGCTCCTAAGGGAATTCTTTTCTCCCTAGTTGGAAGAGTCTGACGCCGCTCAACTCATATGTTAGCAACACTTAGTTGTTTATTATCTCCTTTCTCATATCTTTCCCGAGCGGCCTCCCATCCTCATAGTGCCCTTTAATTACTGTTGATATTATCTTGATTTCTTGGAAATCAATTTGTAAGTACTCCGTGGTAGTTTTGATGTGATCAACCAAGTCAAGTTAGGTCTTGTTATATTTTAATGTTGTGTCTAAGTGTGCAGGAACTTAGGAGCACAAGAAGTTGAGTGAAAGATGCAGCTAGCGAGAAGGACGACACGGGAGAGAGTCGATGAACTCGGTGCGTCCAAGGAATGAGGTGCTGCAGAAGAGTATACTAGCGGATGAGAAGGAAACGCGTGGCAATTTCGAGGGACGAGAAGCCGGAGCGGAAGGTTCCTCGAAGGTCGAAAAATGAGTTTGGGTGAGTCATATTCTGGATGGTTGAAATCACCCAAGTGAGAGCCTGAACCAAAAACTCAACAGGGAAGTTGACTTCGGTCCAAGCGTACGGATTACCTGGGCGCCCTCGAGGCGCCTCACTCAGTAAGGGTCGTATCTGTTGGGACCTTAACGTCCGCTAGAGGGGGGTGAATAACGTCTCACCCAACACGTTGCTTTCTACAATGGTTAGTACACACAGCGAAATACAAAAATAAATACTAACAAGAGAAAGCAAACCTAACACGTAGATTTAACATGGTTCGAAGATAAAGCTCCTACTCCACGGCTGTCCGTAAGGTGGACGATCCCTATCCGTCGGTGAATAACTCCTCGGAAAACCTCCGGCTAGATCAAACTCCTTATCAGTGGAGAAACCTCGCCACAAACACTTGAATACAAGTACACCGATCACACGAGGGCTTGGGAGACACTAATAGGTTTTAACCAAGTTTATTTCGTCAACTTATCCAAGCACCCCAAGCTCTATTAAATAGAGCTCGAGAGGAAAACACCAAGTGTTTTCTTTCCACCAGTCGACTGGTCCTAAGTGAAATTCAACTGTTATAAGACAACGATCGACTACCAGTCGACTGCTACAGTACACTAGTCAACTGCTATAGTGTACCAGTCGACTGCTACAGTACCTGCTACGGTATCGGTTGACTGCTATAGTGTCTGTTTGACTGTTATAGTGTCGAGCGACTGTTTTCACAGCCGTCGGGCACATAAATACTTTGTGCCCTACCTTAGTCAACTGGTCAAACTCTAACCCTAGGATTTGACCCCCCCTCGAGTACATTCACTCAGCACTTGTCCTCGCCCGACCAACTTAGACCTAGCCTCCTCCATCAGCCTCGCGTCCCTCGGATATCTCCCCATCCTTCACGTCTTGCCTTCTGGAGCTTCTTTCGGTCTTCTCCTTGCTGTCGGGTCTTCCTTTGCCAAGAGACTCCTCACCTTCGGGACTTCATCCATTGCCAAGTCACACTTGGACTTACGTTGCCAAGACTACATGCTTAGACTTACACCGCCAAAACTCATTCTTGGACTTTCCTCCTTTGCCAAGATTACACTTGGACTTTCCTTGTTGTACCTATATCATGTACACTCATAATACATATCAAATATAACAATAAACCTAACTTAAACCTTTGCCCAAACATCAAAACCTAGGGCACCTAGATTGCTCCAACAGTATCAACACCATCCGAGAGCTCAAAACCCTTCCAGGAGCCTAGACCAAAAAGTTTATTGAAATACAACGTGTTGTGATCCGTTGCGACTTGGATAAAATTTTATTCATGTATGGGTGTCTGGAAGCCTTCCAGGCGCCTTGATCAGAGCTATAAATACAACCTTGATCTCAGAAGCTAAAAACAACACTTGTAATCAATTCTTTTCCTGTTTAGCTTTGTAATTCAGTGCTTCAATTACTGTAAGAGGCTTCTCCGCTCAAAGGAGACTTTAGTGAGCTTTCAACGTCTTGAATTAGCAATCTCTTGATTGCAAACCAAGTAAATCTTGGTGTCTCTTTCTCTCTTTAATTAGTTGTTTAAATTTTGTTTATGAAAGTGTTAGTTTTAATCAAGCTGTAAAGATCGAGAAGGAAGTTCATTTTTTTATGCAGGGCAATTCACCCCCTCTTGCCGGCCTCCAAGGGACCAACAAGTTGTATCAAAGTTAGGATGCTTTAGAAGGACTAACCACCAACCAAAGCATAAGAGATGGTCGGATGAAGTATCTACCCATCGAAGTTCAAGGGAGAGTTCACGATTTGAAAAAGAAAGATGGAGGTATTCTTCAAAACGGATTTTTATTTATTACTAATATTAAAATATAATTTTGTAGCTCCAAAAGACCAAGAAAGAGCAAGCAGATTTAGTAGCAAAATGGACGAGACGAATTCCATCTATTGAGCATGTTACCTCCGCAAGAAGTCAACAGAATCGGCGCCTATGAATCAACAAAGAAGTTTTCGAAGAAGTTATTGGAGCTACATGAAGATACGTCTGAAGCCAAACTCGCGAGACGGTACTTGCTTCGGAACCAGATCAGCAACCTTCAGCTAGAAGAAGGTGAAACCGTCACACACCTTCACTCAAGGATAAAGGAACTCATCATTGGACTCACGAATCTCAGAGAAAAGATAACCAACCAAGATTCACTAAGGTACGTGATTAACGCATTTCCTAGGAATCCTAAATGGTCAACCTTAGTAGATGCTTATTACATCTCTAAGGATCTATAAGTATGTACATTAAAAGAATTATTTTCTACACTTGAAGTGTATGAAACTAGATGTACAGATCTAAAGAAGGAGCCCAAGCACAACATTACCTTAAAAGCAAAAAATGAACGAATCGGAATCCAAAATGACTCTCGATGATGATGAAACGATCTTTATGGTAAGAAAATTTAAAAAATTTATTAAAACTAATAAGTTTAATCAAGTGTAAGGTAATAGAAGGAAAATAAAGGTAAGATACTATCACTGTAATGAAGAAGAGCATATTAAGGACAACTGTCCAAAACTGAAGAACAAGAATAAGGACAAGGAAAAAGACAAAAAGGTGAATCAGGCGACCTAGAAAAGTCACAAGAACTTAAAGGCGACATGGGACGAAACTTCATCAAATCATAAATCGAAGCTTATGCTAGACTTACACTGATGGCAAGTCACGAAGAAGGTGATGAAGCAAGCTCATCAGAAATGAGCATCGAGAGTATTGATGAAAGAGGAGCAACGTCAGAGGAAAGCAGCTCTTTAGGAGGGACATCTGAGATCGACAAGGTAAGTCAGGTACGATCTCTACCTCCGGATAAATTGTTTAAATTTATAAAAATGTTATCAAAAAGTTCTTGCAAATTAGAAATAGAGAATAAAAAATATTAAAAGAAAATAATGATTTAAAAGGAACTCTAGAAAGATCTTGTCGTTTGGAGGATTCGATAAACTAAAAATAAAAAATAAAAATTTAAAAGAATAAATACAAAATTTTAAAAATTCTGCATGTTCAACTTTTATTCCTTCAAATTTTAGAAATAATTCAGGACTAAATTGATATTTTAGATATCATAAGGGCCAAGTTAGAAAGTTGTCACCAAAATATATCCCTAAAAAATTTTTAATTGATCCAGTAGGAAGGAACCTATTTTGGGTTCCAAAATCATGCTTGGATTAAATTTTTATACATGTCTTACATTTGAAATGATTGAATTTTTTTTTTCTTAGAATTGACTAAATAGTTTTTTGCATAATTTTTGTTAAAAATTAATTTGATCCAAATTTTTCCGAGAAAGAAATTTTCATTACTCATCTATAAAACCATTATATTATTTTTATGGAATTTTCAACAAAATTTCTATTTTTTAATTTAAAATTATTTCACCGAGTTAATTTATGCAAAATTTAACTTTTTGTGAAACATTATCATTTTCTCTGTCCATGAATTTTTTTTTAAAATTTTTTTACCATTGGTAAATTTTCTATGAATTATCTATCCAAATACAAATTTTTCTCGAAAAGTTATTTTTTAAAATTTATTTTCTCTGCAAAGCTACTTGCTATAATACAAACTTAGAAAATTTATTATTGCTTAAATCAAATTCATAATTTTATGAAGATTTTATTACAGCCTTGGTCATGTCTGCTTTATTGCTATAAAAATTTTTAGATCAAAAATATTTGTTTAACTATTTTTTTAAAAATTAATTTATAAGTTATAAAATTCCAGATTTTCAAAATTTAAACTTAATGTTTTTTTTTAATGTTAGTCACCTTATTTTTCTCCCTTAGACTCTTTTTACACGTTTTCAAGTTATTTTTATGGAATAGCCTATTTTTAATATGATCAAAGGGGGAGAACTAGAGGTTAAGTCTAGGGGGAGGGTACACTTTTTTTTTTTACATATTTTTCTTAAATGCAACATATGTACTTGTCATTTCTATTACTATTTATTTTTTGTTTACCCTAACTTAATTTAGGGTTGCTCATATCAAAAGGAAAAGATTGTAAGTACCCCATTATAGTTTTGGTGTGACCAACCAAGTCAAGTTAGGTCCTGTTATGTTTTGATGTCCTGTGTCTAAGTGTGCAATAACTTAGGAGCATAGAAAGTTGAGCGAAAGACGTGACTAGCGAGAAGGACGACACGGGAGAGAATCGACGGGCTCGGTGCGTCCGATGGACAAGGTGCTACGGTAGAGTATGCTGACAGAAACCAAAACCAAATCCTCCTCTTGGTCCCTATCGTAGCCTCTTATTTATAGAGTTCTATACCCACCTATACCCACCTTCTATACCCACCCAATAGGGGCCGGCCAAGCTAGCTTGGGATCAAGCTAGGGCCGGCCTAGGTATGAGATTGGGTGGCCGGCCCTAGCTTGAACCCAAGCTAGTAGGGCCGGCCAAAATAAATTAAAAAAGAAATTTAATTTTAAATTTTATTATTATGTGGAAGATATATTTTAAAGAGAATTAAAATTAAAATATCTCTCTTGTAAAAGATCTACAAAAGATTAAAGAAAGAGATTAGATCTCTTTCCTTATTTGTAGATTGGAGAGATGTTTTATTTTTTCTTTAAAAATTATTCACATATTGATAAAATTAAAATTATAGAAATTTCCTTTTATCAACCATGAAGAGATTTTAAAGAGAAATTTTATTTTTTAAAATTTCCGGAAACAAATTAGGAAGTTTTAATTGTTGATTAAAACTTGTCCTCTTTTGTTTTCCAATGATGTGGCCGGCCATCTCAAGTTAATTGGGAAATTTTATTTTATTTCTCTCAATTAAATCATGTCAAGGAAATTAAGGAAAATTTATTGTAATTAAATTTCCTAATTTGCCTAGGCCAAGGAATATAAAAGAAGGGGTGAGGGTGCCTTCACAAGACACAACATCTATTATTCCTCTCCCTCTTTTGTTCCTTGGTGTGGCCGGCCAACCTCTCCCTCTCTTCCTCTTGTGGTGGCCGAACCCTACCCTTCTATTGGAGCTCTTGTGGTGGCCGGATACTACTCGGAGAAGAAGAAGAAGAAGGAGAGAAAGCTAGCATCTCTTGGAGCTTGGTTAGTATTTTGTTTTTCCTCCTTGGTGAAGCTTCCTCTTTGTTGGCCGAACCTAGCTAGGAGGAGAAGAAGGTGATTGGTGGTTTCTCATCTCGGAAGATCGTTGCCCACACAACGTCTGAGGTTAGAAGAGGAATACGGTAGAAGATCAAGAGGTTTTTCTACAAGGTATAACTAGTAATTTCTATTTCCGCATCATGCTAGTTATTTATGGAAATAATACCAAATACAAGATGCTTACGTTCTAGAATTTCGAATATGTTTTTTCGAAGTTGTGTTCTTTTGTTTCTTTCTTTTCCTTGTGATTTGATTGTTCTCTTTGGTTAACCTAAAGTTATTTTAGGAAATTAAATATTAGCTTTCTATTAAAGGTTTTGTCTAGTCGGTGGTGGTTGCTCCCATATCCAAGAAGGCCATGTGCCTCGCCACGTCAGTACTGAGAACCTTTTATGGAAATTAATATTTAATGGAATTAATAACTTAAGGAGACTTGGGTCGAACGTGTTAAGTTCCGCAGGAGATCCAAGTCAAAACCTAAAAGAACAAATAGATTAAGTTTTGGATCAAACGTGTTAAGTTCCGCAGGCGATCCAAAATTTAATTTAAAAAGAACACATGGTAGCTAGGAAAAGGTTCAGACCTTTGTACAAAATTTTTGTATAGTGGAACCTATAGGTTTTCCGAGTAGCAACCAACACCACCAAGTTGACTGATGAAGAAGTTGAACCCCATGGAGCCGCTAAGCTAGAGAGTCACAGACTCATGCAGGTTGGACATTTGGAGGAGCCGACCGATGAGGAAGGAGAGAGCCGAGTGGAGGTGAGTGATGCCACTTATTACACTGAGGATCTTCTTCCAAAGCGCCCTTCCTTGCTGCCCATAGTGGTTTCCTTATAGTTCACTACTTCTACCGAGCGGCTGGCTCAACGTCAACATCGAAAAAGGCTTTGAACGAAAGCTTCCACATGTTCAATGACCTCTATTGCCCAAAGTTCTACCATTGTGCCTCCTAGACGACCCCCATCTGAGCGGGGTGAAAGTTCAACTTCTGCTATCCCTGAGGGAGCGGCCAATCTATCGACTCTTTCTTCATCCGATAGGACACCTTCCTTGTCTGAGCTACTGGATGAAACCTCTATTGCCTAAAGTTCTACCATTGTGCCTCCTAGACGACCCCCATCTGAGCAGGGTGAAAGTTCAACTTCTGCTATCCCTGAGGGAGCGGCCAATCTATCGACTCTTTCTTCATCCGATAGGACACCTTCCTTGTCTGAGCTACTGGCTTACACTATTATTGCCCACCCAATTTCTTATTTGCTGCCTACGTCGGTTGGACCTGTGGCCCCTCTCTCCACCATCTGATCCACTTCGGTATCAAAATCCAAAGACAAGGCCAGCTTAGAGCCAATTGGCTCTAGCTCGCACAGGCATATAACGGTCATCCTTAGATTGCCAATCGATGAGTGGCACTACCCCGACTGGAGGAGCCACGCACCCTCAAGCATAAAATCATAATCCAAGGTCCCTTAGCCCAGATCTGGGTGGATGCCAGAGCCAAGACGACGACCCTTCCCCCTGATAAGTTGGTCGATCGATTCAGCTAAAATTCCAGAGGGTAAGTTCGTGTAATATTTTAAATAATTATATTATCCACTAGGCTTAACCTAACCAATTTCTTCATGTAATAGTTTTGGGTGGATGACCTAGCTATCTGCCAAAGGCTAGCCCAATTAAACCATAAGCTCAAGCAGGTGCAAATCCCAGTTAGGGATACGGGTGTTTCCAAGCCTTGATCGAACGTTTGACTACAGTGGTGACTCAATTAAAGGAAGACTTGGAGAAGCTGTCTGAGTAGGGTCTGAGCGGGCATTCATCGTGGAGAAGGATAAAAACTATAATCAATCCATCGAGCTGGAGAAGCTGAGGAAGCAGACCCATAATTTTGAATCAAAGATTAGCTCGGCAAACGCCCAGAAGCTCAGGGTCATCAAAAACCTAGACATTAAGAACAAGGAGGCTCGGTTGGGATATGCTGATGAATTGTGTGCTAAAACATGTTTCATAAACATACACAGTGGAAGACTAAAACATAAATAAATCTAATTTATTATAACACACTCACCACACGCATGTAGGATCTAATCGCACTGGACAAGATCATAAAACAAAACGAAAATGAATAACAATTATTCTAGGCATACCTTACAGATGACTTGTAATGAGAAAGGCATCAACTATAGCAACATTATTGAATCTTTCCTCTATTTGTATCCACGTCGAGCTCCATAAGGAAACTCCGTGAGTATAAGCCTCTCCTTCGGAAGTTACTAGCCACAAGCGAAGGAGAGAGATCAAGAGAAAAAGAGGAAGCAAATAAGGAAGAAGCCTTGTCCTTCCTTGGTGGTCACAACAACAAGGAGAGATTTCTCCTTGTTGGCGGCGGAAGAAAGAGAGGAGAGAAGGGAGAGAATAAAAGTTGGGTTAAGGTTTCCAAAACCTTATCAAGCCAATTAATGATCTCTTGTGTATGTTTCTCCCTTAACCATATCAATATATATCACTCATTAATGGGTTAGATTAGAAAGCTCAATCCAACCTATTATCCCTTAATAAAAAATTAATTGATTAACATCTTGGTTTAGTTTACACCTAAACCAAGTTAGTTCATGACTAATCCAAATAAGGTCTAACTCTTCCAAAAGAGATGTGGTCAATCCGCGCTCCCGATTCGATAAATATTTCTATATTTGTTTTATGTATGGTCCAACCAAATATTTATCTCTTAATTTAAGAATCATATTCTTTAACTTGTTTTACGTCTTTTAGAGACTCATAGTGCGTGTAACCTAATAGATTATTAATTTATCTTGGTCATCTATAATTAATTACTTAATTATGGAACGATCGCGAGTGACACTTAGTAGTACATCATGATCCCCAATTATCTAGAAAATCATAGTTGATTTCAGAATTAATTCTAAACCCTTCAGCAACTACAATGAGTCGTGTCTCGTTCCTTTCACTTGTCTTATATGTTGGAGTGTATACTAAAAGCCTAGCTTTTGGTATAAACATTTATCTAGAAATAAGAATCACATTGGTCAAATGTCTACATTTATGATAAATGTAGTTGTTCAATTAATTTATATTGTAGATGACATGGTGTGTGGTGTCACACACAGAAGATCATGTTATCAGTACCTTATAAATTATAAACAGTAGCTCACGACCATGATGGAAAGGAACGAACCATTGGAAGGTCGTAGTGTAATTAGGTATTAGTTTATCTTGACTATATAATTACACTAGTACACTCAGAGTGTATTGAGTAGGACCATTTGAGGTCGTTTCTTTTATACTGACTTTATAAAGAAACAAAGACCTCGGTTATTATGGAAGTGTGTGCTCTTAATCCTAATGTAATAACAAGCACATATATTTGATATTTATTTCTTTAATTTATCAACGGGTGAGATTTAGTTCGTTGAATCAATAAACCCGATAAGTTGGGAAATGGTATCACTTATAGTGTGTGTTGTTGATTATAGAAGGAAACTGTGTCCTAGAGATACTAGGTTGATAATGTCCTCAAGAGGAGCTCATAAAGATTGTCATGTTAAACCCTGCAGGTGGACTTAGTCCGACATGATAATAAGGTTGAGTGGTACTACTATTGGACTTAGATATTAATTAAATGAGTTGTCAGTAACTCACTTAATTAGTGGACATTTGATATCTTAAACACAGGGAGACTAACACACTCATAATAAGAAGGAGCCCAAAAATATAATTTGGGATTGGTGCGGTAGTTCAATGATAATTCTCTAGTGGAATAAATTATCATTGATAAAATTAAGTTGTGTGTTCGGGGCGAAAACGGGATGCTTAATTTTATCGGGAGACCAAAACCAATTCCTCCTCTCGGTCCCTATCGTAGCCTCTTATTTGTAGAAGTTCTATACCCACCTATACCCACCTTCTATACCCACTAATAAGGGGCCGACCAAGCTAGCTTGGGAACCAAGCTAGGGCCGGCCTAGGTATATTAGCCCTAGCTTGAACCCAAGCTAGTGGGGCCGGCCAAATTAAATTAAAAAGGGATTTTAATTTTAGTTTTTATTATGTGGAAGAAATAATTTTTTAAAGAGAATTAAAATTAAAATATCTCTCTTGTAAAAGATCTACAAAAGATTAAAGAAAGAGATTAGATCTCTTTCCTTATTTGTAGATTGATGAGTTATTTTATTTTCTCTTTAAAAATTATCCACATGTTGATAAAATTAAAATTATAGAAATTTTCTTTATCAACCATGAAGAGATTTTTAAAGAGAAATTTTATTTTTAAAATTTCTGGAAACAAATTAGGAAGTTTTAATTTGTTGATTAAAACTTGTCTAATTTATTTCCTCTAGAAGTGGCCGGCCATTAGAGATTAAATTGGGAAATTTTATTTAATTTTTCTCAATTAAATCATGTCAAGGAAATTAAGGAAATTTTATTGTAATTAAATTTCCTAATTTGCCTAGGCCAAGGAATATAAAAGAAGGGGTGAGGGTGCCTTCATGGGTGAACCTCTATTATTATTCTCCCTCTTTTTTCCTTGGTATGGTGGCCGGCCCTTCTCTTTCTCTCCTCTCCTCTTGATGGCCGAAACCTATCTTCTTGGTGGAGCTTTTGTTGGTGGCCGGATCAAGGAAGGAGAAGAAGGAGAGAAAGCAAGTCTCGTTTCTAGCATCCCTTGGAGCACTGGTGGTGGCCGAAATTCTTCATGCTTGAAGAAAGTTATTTTGGCCGGCCATCTTCTTCTTTTCTTCCTCTTTGTGGTGGCTGAAACTTATATCTTGCTTGGAGCTCTTGTGGTGGCCGGATACTACTTGGGGAAGAAGAAGAAGGAGAGGAAGCTAGCATCTCTTGGAGCTTGGTTGGTGTTTTGATTTTCTTCCTTGGTGAAGCTTCCTTGTTGTGGCCGAACCTAGCTAGGAGGAGAAGAAGGTGGTTGGTGGTTTCTCATCTTGGTAGATCGTTGCCCACACAACGTCCGAGGTTAGAAGAGGAATACGGTAGAAGATCAAGAGGTCTTTCTAGAAGGTATAACTAGTAGTTTTTCCTTTTCCGCATCATACTAGTTATTTATGGAAATAATACCAAATACAAGAGGCTTACGTTCTAGAATTTCGAATATGTTTTTCGATGTTGTGTTCTTTTGTTTTTTCTTTTCCTTGTGATTTGATTGTTCTCTTTGGTTAACCTAAAGTTATTTTAGGAAATTAAATATTAGCTTTCTATAAAAGGTTTTGTCTAGTCGGTGGTGGTTGCTCCCATATCCAAGAAGGCCATGTGCCTCGCCACGTCAGTACTGGGAACCAATTATGGAAATTAATATTTAATGGAATTAATAACTTAAGGAGACTTGGGTCGAACGTGTTAAGTTCCGCAGGAGATCCAAGTCAAAACCTAAAAGAACAAATAGATTAAGTTTTGGATCAAACGTGTTAAGTTCCGCAGGCGATCCAAAATTTAATTTAAAAGAACACATGGTAGCTAGGAAAAGGTTCAGACCTTTGTACAAAATTTTTGTACAGTGGAACCTATAGGTTTTCCGAGTAGCAACCAACATTATACCCACTTGGTTCAGGACATGATTTATGTGTCTGTTTCCACTAGGCTGATTATGTCACACCTAGCTCAAGCAATACTTTCTCGTTCTACGGAATTCAAATTACTCGTATATATGTCTAAGAGTCTCATACTCTTAACATGTGATGATTTGATCAAAGACTTTAAGTAATAATCTTTAAGAGTGACCATAGGGTATACGTCTCCTCGCAAGGAGTGGTGAATCCTCAGCGGGCTATCTAAATACCTTCGGATATTTTAACTTATACTCAATCATCCCGAGTCCACACCTCTATGAGATGCTTGTTTAAGATGTTAAAAATATAAGTCTCCATGACTAAGATGACTTGTATATCTCAAGTCGAAGGAAACTTGCACTCGAACTGTAATAAAAACTTCACAAACATATCCATATATGTAGATAACCATATGAAGTCTTACGGTGAGTCACTCCAATGAACTAGTTACCATAACTAGCATCCACGTTTAGCTCTCGACATCTCAATGTCTCCAGCCAATAAAAAAATAGCTGTTTGGCGAACCAAAGAGTATAACCCGCACTAGTCTTAAAGAATTGATGATGCCAGAATGCATCAATTCGACGACTAGGAAAATTCTAATACATTTATAATCACACATATAGAGATAATCACAAGTTGTGATCCAATCATAAATTCTCTTATGATATGAATTATATTACGGACATTTAGTAAATGAGTTTAAGACAATTAAACATATAATATGCACTGAAATAGTAAATATATATTTATCAAATAAATAATAAAAATCATAAAGCGATTGGCTTAGGACATCCCTCAAAATCTAACAGCTCGGATCTTGGAGAAGAAGCTGCAGGAAACGGAGGTGGCTCTGGTCATGGAGCAAGTTGGTTGTACTATAGAGCAGGCGAGCTATGAACTCCAACTCGGTGAGCGCCAAAGACTAATTGACGAGAAAAACGCCAAGATTCAAGCACTACGAGTCAAACTTGCTAAACTCAAGGAGGAGGAGCCCGACCAGCTGGAAGCCCACAGGGTGGAGTATCTCTGCTCAAGGGATGGCCCCAAGTGGGCAGGCTTCCTATACATGCTCTGTACTTCCACAAGAATCATATATTCCTACAATAACATTCACTGTACCCATCCCCATTGATTCGAGCTTCTTGGATAATGCATCTACTTTTGTTGACATAAGTGTAAGTGCATCCACATCAAATTTGCATGATGCCTTTGTTGGATTTTTAGGGAAGAAGCTTTCACTTTGCTCTAATGCCCATTTGTGATAATTTAATACCACACTTTCAATAATTTCCTCGGCTTTATCTAAACCTTTGTCCATTAGTGCCCCTCTAGCTATAGAGTCTAGAGACACCTTTGTATGATAGTTGATGTCGTTGTACAATGTGTGGATCACTAACCATTTTTCCAACCCATGGTGGGGGTACTTTCTAAGCATGCTTTTGAATCTATCCCAGACTTTATATAATGATTCTGTGTCAACTTGCTTGAAGCTTGCAATAAGATTCTGCATATACGATGTCTTGCTTGGTGGATATAATTTATCGAGGAATAACTGCTCACATTTCTCCAATGAAGTTATACTATTGGCAGGCAAAGAAGTGAGCTACATCTTGGCTATATCCTTTAGAGAAAACCTAAATAGCATTAATCTCACCGTTTCGGCTGGGACTCCATTCATTTTCATGGTCCCACATATTTCATAAAAGACTTTCAAGTGTTGATTAGGATCTTCGTATAGCCTACCCCCAAATTGATGTTGTTGTACCGTTAAAATTACCGCAAACTTAATTTCAAAATTATTAGTTTCAATAGCTTGTCTAGTGATGCTAGACTGAAGCCCATGTGTATAAGGCGCTGCGTAAATTCAGATGATGCTTGTTCTTCTTGTTGTCTTTGCAGGTTTCTCCTTCTTCGATAGGTTCTATCAATTTCAGGATCAAGTGGAAATAGATCTCCTGCAAGATTATATCTTCACATGCAAAAATAAAATTACAAGAATTCTAATTGCAAAATTTAAACATAACGAAAAATAGTGTTTTCAAATATAAAAACAAGTAATCAAGTGCAGGAAATTCAAAGTACATAATTTTAAATTACAAAAAAGAAAATTATAGAAATAAAAGTAAGCAAATGCAAGATATATCTATAAAAATATTATTATAGAAATATTTACAAAATGTAAAAGAAAATAAGTTTAGACTAACTCAAATGATTATCAACTAATGTTATAAGCAGAGTTTCTGGCAACGACGCTAAAAACTTAATGTGAGCTCGTAAGTATATGTGTATCGTCAAGTAATAAAATATTATCAATCCTACGAGAACTGGTTATAAGCACTGGCGATTATTCACAGCGAATTAGATAAAGGATCGATAATCGAGAGTCACACACTAAGTAAATAGAAGTAGGATTGAGAAAGATAAAGAAAGAGAAAGAGTGTTGAGGAACTTGGGTTGGGAAATGTTCTAGGGGTTCAGTTTCGTTGTGATGTTAATCAATGTATCATGGATCACCTATCACCTATCCTCTATTCCTATACACTTGTAGGAAGTTAGATTCATTATCGGTTTTTCCTCGTAAAGATTAAGTCGGAATGTTATCTTAATCCATATCCTATGCTACTAAATATAACTGATTCCTATGAAGTCCGGTAACGGGATATCTCTGTCACTATGGCCTCTCAGTTATACATCATAAAAACACACTAGCATTTAATAACATATAGAAAGAAGTAATAATTATGTCTAATTTTCTGCTTCCTTATGTAGGATTGCTCCTCCTTTCAAGGCAATGCCCTAGATGTCCGGAAAAAGGATACACTTATCACTAGGACCCCTCGATCATACGATATAGGGCACTCCCCCTATGGGATTAGTAATTCTACACAAACATTCAATCAAACATGAGAATTAAGTGTTAGGGTCGATTGATGCTAGAGGGGGTGATAGCTCGTCGTGCTTCGGTTGCTTGCTTTAATGATGTTGTTGTAGCGGAAAACACTTAAGCAACTCTTACAATGCTAACACAAGGGATTTACTTGGTATCCACCTCAAGAAGAGGTGACTGATCCAAGGATCCAACCCTCACTCACTCATCCACTATGAAATAACTCCTTCTCGATAACTATCGAAGGTGGAGAAGCCTTGTACAAACTCTCAATACAACAAGAAGAAACGAAAAAACAAATACAAAGAAAATCTTACAAGATTTTACACAAATGAAACCTTAGCTAGCTTCTTCTTCTTGCGTGGAATGTCTCTTGATCTTGGAAGTGCAACAACACTTTGCTCCAAGAAGTTTCAAGAACTAGTGAGAACCTGTGAGAAAAGATTGCAAGAAGTGGAGAGTCGAGCTGCGGAGTCGCTGCGAGGAAGATGATTTTAAACTTGATGCTTCTTTCGCAACAGTCACATCCCAATCAATTGACCAATCGATTGGGGAGGCTTGAATTGATCGGTCGATAGATCAGAGTGCCTCTGTGCTCTGCTGGAGAAGGCCTGAATCGATCGCCCAAACGATTCAACCTTCATCGCGTCGCGCGCGATTTCTAGCTACCAATCGATCGGCTAATCAATTGGTTGTGCCTAATCGATTGATTGATCGATTAGGAAGACTTTTGTGCACATGATATAATCTCCCAATCAATCGACCAATCGATTGGGCTGATGTTTATCGTAGCACTATGCCTAATCGATCAGCTGGTTGATTGGGATTGGTCCAATTTGATCACTTGATCAAATTGACCAATCCTAGCTTGCCCGAATCAAGTCTAGAACTCCCAAACTCAACATCCAGTCAATCGTGACCTGTTGGGACTCCTCGTGCTTAGCATTCAGTCAACCTTGACCTGTTGGGACTTTTTCACCAAGTGTCATGTCAATCCTTTGACCCACTTGGACTTTTCTTCTCGTGCCAAGTGTCCAGTCAACCTTGACCCACTTGGACTTATCGTCTCGTGCCAAGTGTCCGGTCAATCCTTTGACTCACTTGGACTTTTCTCCTTATGCCAAGTGTCTGGTCAACCTTGACCCACTTGAATTTATCATCTCGTGCCAAGTGTCCGGTCCTCTATGACCCACTTGGACTTCCTTCACCAGATGTCTAGTTACCCTTGACCCATCTGGATTTCCTTGTGCCAAGTATCTGTTGGAGCAATCCCAATGGTCCGTGCAACCATGTGTTTTGGTGTTTGGGCAAAGGGTTTAAGTTAGGTTCATTCTTGTATTTGATATGTGTATATGAGTGTGCAGATTTGCAGGATACACATATGACTCAGGTTTATGGATTTGGATCCGGTGAAGGATGGAGCATTCGAGGGACCGTGGACAAGGCAGCAAAGATAAGGGCCGAGGGAAACAACTTCGAGGCATATGCGAAGGATAGCATTGGGATGAGATGCGGGCTTGGGTGCATCCGAGGGACGAGAGCCAAAGGAAGTAGCTTTGAAGGCAAGAGGTCAAAGCTGCAGCGAAGAGTCAAGTGAGTCGTAAGAGTGAGGGTCCGAGTGCTAAGAGATTGTACTCGGGTACTAGTCGACTGGTGGTTTCATCAGTCGATTGGTGTAGTCGACTGGCAATCAACTGGGAGTGAACATAATACTTCTGTTCACTCGACCAGTGTAGAGCAGTCGACTGGTACTTTTACCAGCCGACTGGTACTTTTACCAGCCGACTGGTATTGAGTTGTTAGAATGTAACGGTCGAATCTCCACAGAGGACAGTCGATTGATAGTTTTGGTAGTCGGCTGGTAGACAAAGTTTTCCAAATCGTGGCCTATATAACCGAGGCTTTGGAGCTTGGTTAAGGCTGACGAAATAGAGATAGTTAACCCCTATTAGTAGTCTTCCAGTGCCCTAGCTTCTCAAGAGTTCTTGTGAGAGTTGTGGTGAGGTTTCTTCACCCACAAAGAGCTACGTGAGCTAGGCGGAGTTTGCCGAGGGCTAATTCACCGACGGATAGGGATCATCTACCTCAAGGGCAGCCGTGGAGTAGGAGCCCTAATCTCCGAACCACATTACATCGACATGTATTGGTTTGCTTTTCTTTCTTAGTCTTTGTATTTCCTTTAGTGTTTAGCTTGTTTGTTTTGTATTATTCCGCTGCACAATCTAACATACGTAGGAAGCTATCGATTTGGGGCCGCTGTCCATTCAACCCCCTACTAGCCGACCGCAAGATCCCCTACAAGTAGTATAAGAGCGAGACCGCTCTCCATTGGACTAACCGCCAAGAAAGCAAAGATGACCGACTTGATAGATCCGCCAAAGTTTGAAGGAGGATGTTTATGGGGCATCACCTTTTAGATGGTGAAAATGAAGAACTTCCTCAAGATGGATTAGGACACAATGATGGTCGTCGAGGAACCATTTGAAATCCCAAGAGACAAGAAAGGAAAGAGACTCCAACTACAACATTGGACGGAGGAACAAATCACACGATCAGAGGTAAATTCAAAGGTAATATCAATTTTGATTAAACTTTTGCCATCTAATGTGATAAGTCATGTAGGTGAATACAAGAATGCCCATGAGTTGTGGAGTAAGGTAAAGATGGTTCTAGGAGAAGAACTCATGTCTACACAAGAAGAAAAAAATTTGAAGAAAAGGAAAAAGTGGCTCAAGTAGAGGAGGGGCAACTGGAAGTTGATTCATGCTCAACTTCTGAGGAGGAGAAGGATGAAGAAAGGTCATCCACAAGTATGGATGAGGAAGATAAGGCATCATCTACATCCTCAATGATTGAAGAAGAATCCAAAACAAGTGAAGAGGATGAAGAAGAAGTCTTGGAAGAAGTCAACATAGTGTGCATCTCCACCAAAGTGAAATCAAAGGACCATATAATTTGCTTAGGGTGCAATGAGAAGGGACAATACAAGAGTAGATGTCCAATGGTTAAGAAAGGAGTATCTCCTAAACTCAATTCAATTTCTTTAGAATCTAATTTGAATTGTAGGAAGAAGAATGAGAAGAAGCACATTAGATGCTTCACGTGTGGAGAAATGGGACACTACCACACAAAATACCCAAAGAAGGGAGAGCTCAAGAAGTTGGCACATTTGAAGATATGGGAAAAGAAGTGGAGGAACAATGGAGGCTCATGTCAAGGGGGAGCTCCAAAGGTAAAGGGTAAGGTAAATCCTAGTTTAAATTTGAAGTCAAATTTAAATTCCTCCATGCATGCCAGAAAAAATAATGATAATCATTATATGACCATGAAAAATCTTGGATTTAAATATCATAATAGGAATAGGGTTAATGTAGATCAAAACTCTAGGAAATTTATACATGGAAGACCTAGGTAAGTTAAATTCTCATTACCTAAGGAGAACCAAGGCTTAATTTCAAGAAGGGGAGACACATGCCTAGGAAGGGGTAGGTCTAGGAATGTCCAAAGTGGACATATCAACTCTAGGGTTAGGGGCCTAGAAAAGAAAAATCAAACTTTGAGGGCAAAGCTTGATAAGTTGGAGAAAACCCTAAAAAGATTCAATGTTGGATCTAAGGGTTTAAGTATGGTATTGGGTAGCCAAAGACCCAATAATGATAGATCAAATTTGGGATACCAATCTAATATCTCCAAGGCTAAGGGAAAGTCTTATGCTAGAGTTACATATGACTATAGCAAGGAGAAGTCAATAAATGGCAAGGGAAAGTCATTTAAAGGTAAGGTTAAATTAACGAAAGATAAGGTGTCCAAGGTAAAAAAGGTTATGTTTATATGCCAAGTGTCACCGGAGGTGCACCGATGTGTCCTAGCAATTGTGGATGAGTTACTTAGGGAGGTGACTAAGATTAAGAGCTCTAGGGGGAGCTCAAAGAGTAAAAAATGGACACATGACCAATGTATCTCAAGTGGATTTTACTTGAGAGTCTAGGTTGGGTTATGGAGTGTGCCAAATAGTTTGGAGACGGATTTGAGTCTCAATCTTAGGGAATTGGCACACATGAGTTATGTTTCATGCTTAGAAATATGACATTGGGATTATATAACATGATAATTAGTTTTGGATGTATAGATGCCATATAAACTAATGCTAGGGATGCATTGTGGGTTAGTATGAGCAAATACATCAAGAGGAAGTCAAAACTAGGACTTTAGGTCAAGGTTTAATTAAACCATTTAGCTAGATTTTGATTTTGTGTCAATCTTAGAATTTGTGATAGATACATTTTGTAATATATTTTTTCCAAGTAGACATGGGTAAAACAGACATCTCCACAAAATTTGAAGATTTTTTTATATCTGTGGAATTATTTGTACATTTATGAAATCGAATCGAAAATGTAGGATAGGCTGGAATTTGGGTGTCAGTCGACTGGTACAATTACCAGTCGACTAGTAACAGTGTATTTTGAACACAGAATGGTTCTGTGTATTGAATTCGATAGAATCAGTCGACTGATGCTTGTGGCAGTCGACTGATACTAGCCTGAAATTGCTTTCAGCACTGGATTATGACTGGGTCAGCTCGTATAGGTGTATGAGATCCTAAGAGGATAAATACATGAGTTTAGGGTCAGTTGGATGATAAGTTTTCAACAATTGGGATATTGTTGGAAAGCTTTTTGATATTAGGCAAAGGGGGAGAAGTAAGATATAGTTGGGAAAACCTTTAGTGTATTTGCGTAGGGGGAGCCTTGTGATAGGTTCTTAAATAGCCTTGTGGTAAAATTCCTAACTCAATGGGGAGCATAGGTGCAAGAGGAGTCTTGGGATAGGTTCCAATGCATGGTACATATTATTTCAGCAGTATAAGTCTAAATGTGTAACCTTGGCAACGTAAGTCCATTCGGCAGTGTAAGTCCAAGTGTGTAGCCTTGGCAAAGTAAATCCATTCGGCAGTGTAAGTCCAAGTATGTAGTCTTGGCAACGTAAATCCATTGTTTTTAGAATGTTTATTTGTTATTATGTTTTCCCTAACTTAAACGTATTGTCAAATATAAAAAAGGGGGAGATTATTAGAGCAATCCCAATGGTCTGCGCGACCATATGTTTTGGTGTTTGGGCAAAAGGTTTAAGTTTGGTTTACCCTTGTATTTGATATGTGTATATGAGTGTGCAGATTTGTAGGATATAGATTGACTCAGGTTGATGGTTTCGGGTCCGGTGAAGGATGGAGCATCCGAGGGACCGTGGACAAGGTAGCAAGGACAATGGCCAAGAGAAGCGACTTTGAGGCATATGCGAATGATGGCATTGGGACGAGTCGCGGGCTTAGGTGCATCCGAGGGACGAGAGCCAAAGGAAGTAGCTTTGAAGGGAAGAGGTTAAAACTGCAACGAAGAGTCAAGTGAGTCGTAAGGGTGAGAGTCCAAGTGCTGAGAGATTGTACTCGGATACCAGTCGACTGGTGATTTCTTCAGTCGACTGGACAGTTGACTGGGAGCGGACAGAATACTTCTGTTCACTCGACCAGTGTGGAGCAATCGGCTGGTACTTTTACTAGTCGACTGGTATCGAGCCGTTGGGATGTAATGGTCGAATCTCCACAGAGGGTAGTCGATTAATGGTTTTAACAGTCTACTGGTAGGCAGGATTTTCTAAATCGTGGTCTATATAACCAAGGCTTTGGAGCTTGGTTAAGGCTGACGAAATAGAGGTGGTTAACCCCTATTAGTAGTCTTCCAGTGCCCTAGCTTCTCAAGAGTTCTTGTGAGAGTTGTGGTGAGGTTTCTCCACCAACAAGGAGCTACGTGAGCTAGCCGGAGTTTGCCGGGGACTAATCCACCAATAGATAGGGATCGCCCACCTCAAGGACAGTCGTGGAGTAGGAGCCCTAATCTTCGAACCACGTTACATCGACGTGTATTAGTTTGCTTTTCTTTCTTAGTCTTTGTATTTCCTTTAGTATTTGGCTTGTTTGTTTTGTATTATTCCGCTGTGCAAGCTAACATACGTAGGAAGCTATCGATTTAGGGGTGTCATCCACTCAACCCCCCTTTTAATCGGTCGCAAGATCCCTAACTATATTCAGTCACTTCTTTGACCTACTTGAACTTCCCAAGACCAGGTGTCTGGTCAACTTTGACTCACCTGGATTTTCACGTATGTGGCTTCACTCACCAGGTCTTTGCATCTACCTAGCTTCACTTACTAGGACTTTCCATCTGTCAGGCTTCACTCACCATGATTTTCCTACTGTCTGACTTCACTCATTAGGATTTTCCCACTGCGTGATTTCTCTCACCGGGACTTTCACTTGTCTAGCTTCACTCACTAGGTCTTTCACCTGACTTCACTCACCAGGATTTTCCAACTGCCTAGCTTCACTCATTAGGTCTTTCACCTGCCTAACCTCCAGTTAGGAATTTCCCAATCAAGTATCTGGTTAAATCTTTGACCTACTTGATTCTTCTTCTCATCTAACTGGTTAAACCTTGACCAGAGGGGAATTATACCAACAATCTCCCTAAACGGACGATTGCTCTTGCAATTTCCATATATTGTTAAACATCAAAACCTAAACATCAAAACCCAAACATCGAGATTCAAACTTGAGCCAACTCAAGTTTAGTCAACCTTGACCCAGGGGATATTGCACCAACATTAAATCCAAACATACTATACACACATAAGATCAAATAGATACACGGCATAGCAATGTCACATGGATAGGAAATTGGTAAATCTATGAGTTTTATATCAATTCACATCACAATTACTTCCTTAATCCTAGACAAGAAATCTACTCTATAACTAGAAGGAAAGAATCCAAAGACAATGAAATTGAAAGTATCAAAACCCGATCAAGATAAAAAAGGGAGAAGAAGCTTATTCGATGTGTCAAGTGATCTTTGGATCCAATCTAAACTTCTTGATAGATGGAGATGCAGAATTTAGCTTCGGATCATCCAAGAAAGCACTGAAGAAGTCCAAATCTCGACTAAGTTGGATCTCTTAAAGAGAATAACCTTCCTCCCCTTGAAAAGGGCAAGAGCTCCCCTTAAATAGAGTTGGGCACAGACTTGGCACGACTCATGCCACGGTTGTGTGGCATCCACACGACCAAGGTATGCTTGGGCTCTGGACCAGTGGTACGACCGTGTGAATTCTACATGGCCATAGTCAACTTCGGCTCTAGAAATTCCACACGACCGTGTGGATCGCACGGCTGTGTGCTGCTCCTTCTTTATTCTAATGACACAACCGTGTAAAATCCACGGCCAGGTCTTGTTTCTTCTCTGTTTTGTGGCACGGTCATGTGGGTTTACACGGTCAGTGTCTTCTCCTCCTCTAGCATGTGACATGGCCGTGTGGATTCCACACCGTCAGACCCTTTTTCTTCGTTTGTTCTTCGAGTCATTTTCAAGCATCATTTTCGCTTTAAAAGCACATTCTGTCAATAAAAAAAATACACAAAGAGTGGATTGCTAATAAAGAAAAGTAATTGTGCTAAAAATATGATAAGAGGTGTAAAAATGCATAGATCAAGTACAAATAAAGTATATAAATGTGCGTTAGAATATGCATAAAAGTGTATATAATCTACGTACATCCGTGGAGTATCTCTGCTCAAGAGATTTCAATCAGCTGTTGACTGATCGGACCATCAAGCTATTAGGCTATGGCATTGATGGGACTCTCAAGCAGCTAATAGAGGGAGGCTATCTTTCCGCCATGGTTCCTCCAACCTTCATCAAAAGGCAGAACATTTTGGAAGTACTCCCGGACGATGTTATTATCGATCTCGCATAGTGCTTTCATTTAAGTCTACTAGCAATTTCCTATAAAAGTTAAGCGACTCTGTAAAAACCTTCTAAGTCTGATGCAATATATGTCTGTTCTATGCCTTAGAGCTTTCATTCTGTGGATGCACTAGTTTATAATTATACTTCTTTCTATCTTTTAGACTTAGCTTCCACACTCTACTCAAGTAATACCATAAAGAACTTCTTCCATCATAGTGGTCTTCTGGGTTTCCAGGAGAGTTTTCACACTTAACAGCGGGAGCAAGTTTGCTCGTAACCTAGATGTTCGGCCTGACTCTCTAAGACTTGGTCATGGAACAAGCCTTTTTATGAGACGGTCAATTAACTTTCTTAAGCATGAGAGCATGCTCACTTATAACTCGGCCGAATGGAGCGAGAGTTTAGAACACTTGGTGTGAGAGCATGTTCGCTTATAACTTGGCCGAACGACGTGAGAGTCTAGAACACTTGGTGCGACAGCATATTCACTTATAACTCAGTCAAACGACACCAGAGTCTGGGATACTTAGCGTGAGAGCATGCTTACTTATAACTCGGCTGAATGACGCTATAGTCTAGGACACTTAGCACAAGAGTATGCTCATTTATAACTCGGTCAAACAACGCGAGAGTTTAGGACACTTAATACGAGAGATGCTTGCTTATAACTTGGTCGAACAACGCGAGAGTCTGGGACACTTGGAGTGAGTTATAAGCTTGCTTATAACTCAGTCGAAGGTCATGAGAGTCTGAGACACTTGGCACGAGAGCTAAGCTCACTTATAACTCAACGATCGGTATGAGAGTCTGGGACACTTGGCACGAGAGCTAAGCTCGCTTATAACTCGACCGAATGGCGCGAGAGTTTGGGAAACTTGGGCGCGAGAGCAAGCTCGCTTATAACTCGGCTGAACGATACAAGAGTTTGGGACACTTGGGGGCGAGAGCAAGATTGCTTATAACTCGATCGAACAATGCAAGAGTTTGGGACACTTGGGCATAAGAGTAAGCTCGTTTATAACTCGGTCGAACAGTGCGAAAGTCAAGGACACTTGGCACGAGAGCTTAGCTCGTTTATAACTCGATCGAACTACACGAGAGTTTGAGACACTTGGCGCGAGAGCTAAGGTCGCTTATAACTCAGTCGAAAGTCACGAGAGTCTGGGACACTTGTGCATGAGAGCAAGCTCGCTTGTAACTTGGTCGAATGATGCGAGAGTTTGGGACACTTGGCACGAGAGCTAAACTCACTTATAACTCGGTCGAACGGTACGAGAGTTTGGGACACTTGGGCATGAGAGCAAGCTCGCTTATAACTCGGTCGAATGGCGTGAGAGTCTAGGAAACTTATGCGCGAGAGAAAACTCGCATATAACTCAATCGAATGGCACGAGATTCTGGATACTTGGGTGTGAGAGAAAGTTTGCTTATAACTCGGTCGAACGGCTCGAGAGTTTGGATATTCAATTATTTTTTACTTAAACCTTCATGCATTCATGGAACAATAATTTTTACAATTTACATAAATTTAACGCAAACTTACTACCCAATCTGATAGGCTGTAGATGGTTTGCGCTCCATGGTTGGTCCATGTTTCTTCCATTTTCATCTTGTAGATGATAAGATCCCGAGTTGAGCTTCTGTATCACTTTATATGGTCTATACCATGGAGGCTCCAGCTTGCTGATGTCGCTATCCGGTTTGATTCTCTTCCATACTAAGTCATTGATCTTGAAGGATCTTGGAATAACTCTTCTGTTGTAGTTCTGTTTTATTCTTTGCCTTTACGTCATCAACCAAGCGGCTGCTTTATGTCTGATTTCTTCTACTAAGTCCAGCTCCATAAGGCGTCAATCGGAGTTTTCCTCGTCATATAGTTCTCTCTGATTGGATTCAACACTTATTTCCACTGGTACTGTTGCTTTTTCTACATACACCAAGTGGAATGGAGTTATGTCAATGGCTTCTTGGGGCATGGTGTGGTATACCCATAACACACTCAACAACTCATCGACACAATGCCCCCCTAGTTGGTCGAGCCGGGTTCTAAGTTCTCTAATAATCTCTCTGTTGGTGACCTCTACTTAGCCATTGCTCTGGGGATATGCCACTAAAATGAAGGCCTGCAGAATATCATAGCTTGTACATCGTTTTTTAAGCCTTGGTCCTTGAAATTGTCTTCCATTATTAGAAACTTATAAGGAACGTCAAACCAACACGTAATATTTTGCCATAAAAATTTGATAATCATCTGTTCGGTTATCTTAGTGAGCGGCTCGACTTCCACCCACTTAGAGAAGTAATCCACGGCTATGAGAAGGAATTTCCTCTGACCGATCACTAGGGGAAAATGTCCAATAATATCCATGCTCCACTAGTCAAACATTCAAGAGACAATTGTTGTCTTCAATTCTTCAATAGGTAGGTGCGGTATGTTTTGATGTCTCTGACAGGATAGGCTAGTGGCCACAGTCTGAGCTATGTTTACTTGTAGGGTGGGCTAAAAATATTTAGCCAATAAGATCTTTCGGGCCAGTGAACGGCCGCTTGGATGATTGACATAAGAACTTTGATGTACTTCCTACAAAATGTATTGGGCATCCTCCAATCCGACACATTTAAGCAGTGGCCTGGAAAAGACTCTCTTGTATAAATGATCTCTTATAAGCATGAACCAACCAGCTCTCTTTTTTATTAGCTGAGCTTGTTCCTGGTCTACTAGTGTATTTCTCGATCAGAGGAATTCTATCAAAGGTGTCCTCCAATCACTTTGCACTTCTATTTCAGCCGATCTTTCGATATGAGCTACCAACAATACCTACTCGATCAGCTTGTCCAACATCATTGGGCTTAAAGAGATAGCCAGCTTAGCCATCTTGTCCGCGTATTGGTTGCCCACATGGGGGATCTTCTGCAATGTTACTTCTTGGAATCCTACCTTTAACTTGTCGAACACTTTGGGATATAATTTCAACCTCATATTATTTATTTCGAAGTTGCTCGAGAGTTGTTGGGTCGCCAGCTGTGAATCAGAATATATGAAAATTCGCGTAGCTCCCACATACTTAGTTGCCTATAGATCAGCGATTAAAGCTTCAAATTCTGCCTCATTGTTAGTTATCTGATAGTTCAACCAGACTGATAGTTGCATCCTATCTCCGCATGGTGATATTAAGAGTATCCCCACTCTGCTACCTTACCGAGTAGACGATCCATCCACATAGACTTTCTAAGTTTCCTCTAGCTCGGGGTTTTATATTTTCGTCACAAAATTAGCTAAGGCTTGAGTTTTGATGACCAATTAGGGTTGATACTGTATATCAAATTCACTCTAACTTTGTGGTTCACTTGATTAGCAGTCCGAATGCCTTTGGATTGAGCCAAACTCGGCCCAGTGAGTTGTTAGTTAACAACATTATAAGGTGGGAGAGGAAATAAATATGTAACTTCTGAGCGGCTAAATCCAAACCATACGCCAGCTTCTCGAGACTAGTATTGCGGTATTTAACATTTTTTAATAAATGATTCAAAAAGTACACCAATTGTTGTTTATTATCGTCTTGTCACACCAACGCCGACCCGACTACCCGTTTGGTAGAAGACAAGTAAATCCAGAACGGCTCACCAACGATAGGCTTTGCAAGTACAGGTAAAGAAGATAAATAGCTTTTGAGTTCCTGGAATGCCTTATCACATTCGGCGTCTCACTGGAAATTGGTGGCTCGACATAGGATCTTGAAGAATAGTAAGCTCCAATCAGACGACTTTGAGATTAACCTTAACAAAGCTATAATTTGTCCGGTCAAGCATTGAGCCTCTCTCAAGTTGCACGGTGGGGGCATGTCTTAAAGCGTCTTAACCTTGTTAGGATTAGGCTCTATTCCCTATTCAGTCACGATGTAGCCAAGGAAGCGTCCTCTCATAGCCTCGAATAAGCATTTGTTCGGGTTGAGCTTGACTCTATATTTTCTCAGGGTTTAGCGTGTTTCTTCTATATCTGCACATAGCTCGATAGCTCGAAGGGCTTTTTTTAATATATGGTCAATATATACCTCCATATTTCTACCTATCTGCTGCCAGAACATCATGTTCATGAGTCTTTCATATGTTGCCCTAGCATTCTTCAAGATGAATGACATGACGTTATAATAGAAGGCTCCATCTATCGTGATGAAGCTGACTTTTTCTTGATCCTCGTTAGCGAACGAAACTTAGTGGTATTTTCGATATGTGTCCAGCATACATATCAACTCACATCTAACTGTAGAATACACCAACTAGCCGATGCGAGATGAAGGGTAGGGGTGTAAATGAACCAAGACGCTCATGAGCTATTCGAAGCTCGTTTCGATAAAAGTTCGTTTGAGCTTATTTAATGAGGCTCGTTAGGATAAATAAACCATGTTCAAGCTTCACAACACTCGGCTCATTAGCTCATGAACATGTTCGTTAGTAAACTCATGAGTCAACTTTTAAATGAAAAAAATAATAGTTTTGATATTGAATTTATAGATTTTACACTCTACTTATAAAAAATATATTAAATTTATTTATTAGAATAAAATTATAAATTTTAATAAGAATATTATAATTTTCTCTAAATATATAATTTAGTTTTTAATGAATATTTAAATTTATAATTTATATTTATTAAGCTCATTTAGGGTCGATAAAAGCTCGAATAAGCTAGTGAGCCATGAATATATTCGTTAAATAAAGCTCGAGTTTTGCTTGATTATAAACGAGATAAACTCAAATATTCAAGAGTTCGGCTCGGCTCAGATCCTTCAGGCATGCTTTGTTCAGATCATTGAAATCAACGCAGACCTGCCACTTGTTTCTTGGTTTGGATACCAATACGACATTAGCTAGCTAGCTTAGGAATTGTATTTCTCGAATGTGTCCTACCTCGAGCAGCTTCTTAACCTCCGCTCGGATAATCTGATCTTGCTCTGAGCTAAAATCCCTTTTCTTTTGCTTCACTGGTCAAGTGTTCGGTCGGACGTACAACTCATGTTGTATTATCGTTGGAGAAACTCTAGGGAGCTCGTGGGTTGCCCATGCAAACACATCATGAATCTGCTTTAAGCAGGCAACCAGCTAGGCTTTCTTCTCGAGGCTCAAATAGGCTGCAATGAACGTGGTGGCTTTCGGTCGGCTGAGGTGAATTTGTACCTCTTTTTTTTTTTTCATAAATCAAGGTGGGAGGCGCCTCCTGAATTGTATTGGCCTCTAGTCATTGAGCCTTTCGAGTGGCTCGAGATTCGACTCTTACAATTTCCACGTAGCATTTTCGTGCCACAAGCTGATCACCCTTTACCTCGTCGACCGCGTCATTCACAAGAAACTTGATTTTCTAGCAAAACGTTGAGACGATGGCTCAGAATTTGTTTAGTGTCGGTGGGTCGAGTATCAAGTTGTAGACCAAAAGCGCGTCCACCACGATGAAATTCATACGCAAGTCCTCATGAGTGGTTCTTGTTCGAGAGATATGGCCAACCGAACTTGGCTGATCGTCAGCACTTCATTGCCCGTGAAACCATATAATGAAGTCATCATGGGCTGGAGCTCACTTTTCTCTATTTGAAGCTGGTTGAACATCTTCTTGAATATTATGATGACCGAGTTTCTTGTGTTAACAAAGATCTGGTGAATAGTATAGTTAGCAATTACTGCTTTAATAATTAAGGTATCGTCATGAGAGATTCAACTCCCTCTAAGTCTCGAGGACCGAAACTGATTTTTGGTTATTGTGCATTCTCCTTGCTGCATCCGACCGCATGGATCTCCAATCTCCGTGCGTGTGATTTCCTAGACCGGTTGTAGTTTCTATCGATCGGGCCACCTGCTATGATGTCGATGTCGCCCTTGACGATGTTACCACGATTTTCTTCCTCCTAGTCTGACCAGCGTGCTGGCCACTTGGTTGATGCCCGAGCGGATCTTTAATTGTCTGTGTGCTGGGGCTATTGTTGGTTCCGCTCAACCGGTATGTTGTCTTGACCTTGGGACCCTCTCGGTCAGCGATGAGCCGATGCTGCTGACGGGTTGGAGAGGGAGATCGCTAGTGGTATACTTGAGGGGCCGACCGACCACCACTTAGCCTAGAGATCGCCAACTCAGCCTTCCAAGACATCGTCACCAACTTATTCTTCACTCGACCCTTTATGTTGTCAAGGAGGCGCAATGTGTACAATATGACAAGTATCTAGTTTCCGTTGTAGGCTGACCGACTGCCACTTAGCCGAGAGATCGCTAGCTCGGCCTTAAAATACATTGTCACCAACTTATTCTTCACTCGACCCTTCATGTTGTCGAGGAGGCACAATGTGTTCGATCGATCCTTAGGTCCGATCGACTAGGACGGTGGGCTAGGTAAATTAGTACTCAACTTTGAACCTCATCTGCAAGTTGTGAAGGATGGTCATCGTTCGACACTTCGCGTTCAACCAACAATGTGAGGTCCGCTCGGCCGACATAGCTAGGTCAGCTGTTCTAGGTCCACCTCATCATGTAACTTTGACCGCTTGACTTTGACCTCTATGTCAGCTGGTCCTTCCTATTTTGACTAGGGATGTAAACGAGTCGAACCAAGCCGAACAATATTAAGCTTGAGCTCGACTCGTTTAAGTTATATTCAGGCTCGAGCTCGAATCAAACTTTATCACAAGACTCAAGCTCGACTCGTTTTGGAATTGCTAAGCTCGCGAACAGTTCAAGTTCAGCTCGTCATTAGCTCGATTATCATAGTTAACGAACCTAACTTATTAAGCGAGCTCAAGCTTGTTTTAGAGCTTGTTTTTGGGCTCGTTTTAAGGCTCATTTTGCAGGCTCGTTAAGCGAGTTCGAAAACTCATTTGAATAAATATTCAACAAACCTAACAACTAAAATAATATAAACTCAATACATTATTAAACATCCCAAACTACTACATTAAACATCAAAACTCAACACACCATTGAACATGCTCGTGAGCTCTTTAATCGAGTTGAGTTCGAGCCCGAATTTATAAGCTTATAAACGAACATGTTCTCGAGCCCTTTAAATGAGCCGAGCTCAAGTCCGAGTTCACGAGTCTATAAACGAACATGTTCTCGATCCCTTTAAACGAGCCAAACTCGGACCCTTTAAATGAACCGAACTCAAGCCTGAGCTCACGAGCAAATAAATGAATATGTTCGTGAACTCACGAGTTAAATATTTTTAAGCTTGAGCTTGGCCCAATAAAACTATAAAACTTAAAATATTACTTGAGCTCGACTCGATAAATTAAATAAACGGACTCAAATGAGTTTTAAACCAATTGAGCTCTGAACCATTTAATTTATTTACCTCCCTAATTTTGACCCGCTTTTTGGGCCTGCCTTTATCAGCCTATTAAGATATTTACATACTCATCAAAATTATATAAAGGTCAAAATTTAGATAACTCACACTAATCTCGACATTGCATACTCCAATAGATTTATTCGCCCATATGAAAATCGATGCATACAAAGACGGTCCAGTCCACCCTTAGAGCCATTAAGCACCACCGCAACAAGTCAAAACTTCTTCAGCTCTGCATAATTCCTTTTGGTCATCGACAATATCCAAGTTGAGAATCCTTCTCAAGTTCTCCGTAGCAGCGTCGTTGTGACAAGAAGGGAAGCCGCTGACAGAGGACGTCGACTCTCTAGGAGCTGATTTCAACAGAGGTTGAAGAGTAAAGCTGGAACTGCGCCTCTCTCCGAGGGAGAAGTTAGGAATCGGCAAAGAGCTCGGCGGAGGCGAGATTGCGTAGGCAGGTCCAGCCCAAAGCTCGGAGAAAGGAGCAGCTTTGCGTTTTATCCAAATCGCTCTGCTCTTCCCGCCTCTCTTTGGCGTTTGCGGCGTAGTGGAAGCAGTTTTGGCTTCCGAGCGGCCACCAACTGTGACAGACATATTCTTCCTGGTCATGGAGTTAGACGAAGGCGAGAAAGAGCCAAGATGATCCGTGATCCCTGACTTGCGCCTCCACATGCACTGATGTCGCTTACGAGCAACGGCAACGACCGCATCCATCCCCCAAATCTGAAAGTCGACGACCTAAAAGATCAAGCGTTTGTTTCTGAATTCTGATCCAGGAGAAGATGACTAGTATCAAAAATAACTCACCCTCTGAAGATCGAGATTCTCCAACACCAGCGCGGCTAACTAAAACCAATCAAAATCCTGTTTTTCATCACCCCGCTCGAATGACTGAACGAAACAAAACCGGATACGATAGATCCAAGAACAGAAGCATCAGATGGAAGGGACGAGCTCGATCACGCAAAATCAAAGAGGAATCTTTCAAATGCAAACAGTGGCCTTACCGCTGAGGCACGACGATCGAGTTTTTCCAGAGGAGAAGGCCACAGAAGCCACCAAAATTCTCCTGCAAAAGCAACCGAAGCGAGTGGAATCGACCGGGAAAGTGAAAGCGGAACTGTGATATGCGAGCGACGGGAGAGAAATTAAAGCGCCTTTTCTTTTCCTTACAAATAAAGGAATTTTCCTTGTACGCGTGCCGTCACTCCCCTACGCAGCTCTTGCATCGGAGACGCGGAAACAAGCGAAGCGAGGGCGGCGCTCTATCGGGTCCACTACTCGGTGAAAATGGGGGAGATAGCAGAAATACGTGACCTTTGAAATGCCTTCCCATTTTAGGAAGTGGAGAAAGTCGGTGCTGTCGTGACTCGGGTTGGTTTCGTTGGAACATGCTACGTGATAGATATGGTGGGCCACCTCGTAGATTGCATTTGACATTCTTGTTTTTTTTTTAAATCTTAATTCTATCCTTTCTGCAGCTTCTCCTGTTGTCTTGTCCATTACACTCTTTGCAGGAAACAAAGATGAATGTCCAATTTACTCCAAACAAAGAACTGTGAGACTTTTTTTTTTTTTTTTGTTCTTAGTGATGATTCATATTTCATTTATCTTTCGAAGTAAATTGAGCATGGATAATAGGATAGCAATTAACATTCTCATGGGGAATAACAAATGGATAAGTATCCAATTAATTACCCTCCTTTAGGCAGTCCAAACAACAGTATAAAATTTGGACTACTTGCCTTTGGAAATATAGATACCAAGATTTGCCTAATTTTCATCTTCTGACCTATCTATTTTTATTATTTATTTTTGTTATAGTTTTTTAATTTGGAATCCTTCACTTATTAGAAGCCAATAAAAACTACAAAGGGCTTCGATTGTTGATAATCTCGACCAGGGCTAAAGAAAGTAGGGTCCATTTGGTTGGAGGTGATTTTTGATGATCTTGATTATTCATCTAAGATTATCAACAAAAATCTGTTTGATTTAGGTAATCGATGATTCCCGAGTAATGTTTCATGCCCGACACGTCAGCAAAAGGGGCATGCAGCCCTGAATCGTAAAACCTCGAAAAATTGAGATTTTTCTTGATTTCAGGGTTAACGAAATTTTTTTATCCAAAATACCCTCGAATAAGAGAAAAATTATGATAAAAAGGAAAATATAAAGACAAAAATAAAAAATAAAAAAAATAAAATAAAAACTTTAAAAAATTTAAAAATGTAAAAACCCATTATTTTTTAAAATTTTAAAAATTTAAAAAAATAGAAAAGCATAAAAAAATAATAATAAAAATGGGAAAAAAACATTAAAAGTAGAAAATTAGAAAAAATAAAACAAAACGTAAAAATAATAAAAAATGTAAACAATTTTAAAATATACAAAAAATAAAAATAAACGTAAATAATAAAAATAGAAAAAACGTAAAGATTAATTTTTTAAAAAAAAAAACCCATAAAAATAAAAAAAACCATGAAAAAGAAAAAAAAAAACGTAGAGTTTAAATAATAATATATAGTTGATTTTGTAAGAGTAATATAGTAAAATATTAAATTAGGTTATTCATTAAAATTTTTAAACAAATAAATTTTTATTGCATTATCTAGGTTGAACCAAATAATATTTGATTATATTTTATTTCCTATAACTTTGATAGATTATACGTGATAACTTAAATTAAATATATCCTTAAAGAAATCCTTGTAAACGTACTGTGAATCAATTTATAGTTGCCAGATTTAACGTGTTACTTTTAAGTGGCGTTCGTTGTCACAACTATTTTAAGGGTGTTTATGACAAAAAAAACACACATGCACTGCACGTGGCAAAAGTTTATTGTGGAATTTATCCCAATCACATATTTTGGTGCAATTTGCAGCAAAGGCGATCATCTTGACTGAAATCGTGAACCATCGGTGAACTAGCTTGTAAGTTGATTGGAAAAAGATTTCGGTCCACAACACCCATTATGACAAAGAGAGGAAAAACGAATGTTAGGAGGATGACCAGGAGTATTTTGACATAGTCATTCCGATGCTCATATTAATGGAGAAAACGAAGAGATGAATAGTGATGAAAATGAGAGTGCACGTATGTAAAAAACAATATACATGTACCCGTACTTGTAGGACAACTCCTTCTTAAATTTTATTGGAGTAACATTCTGTCTTTTATTAATTAAAATTCATATCATGATGCAAAAATATCACATTGCTCATATTCTATATCAATATAATTATATTGTTGCACGGGCTTTGACATTTCACATGTTGTATGTATGAGAGTATTAACTCATGAAGCATAGAGCCTATTGTGAGTTTTAAGGGTTTGACCCGTTTAAGAAGGGCTAAGTTGGATCAATAATGTTAAGTATAACGGAGGGGAGTAGAACCCCCACGATTTGATCTGATTGAACGGAATAATTAGTAGGGGGAGATGATCTATATACCTTTAATGAGTTGAGAGGAGCTGAGCTCATAGAGTAAGGAAAATTCAACTAGCTAATGTATCTGAACTAACTAAGCGAGACATTGAATTGGGAGAGTTTTGTCTCTAGAGTCAGGATAATCCCATCGGTTGAAGGTATTTGGACTGATTGATTGAGACATTGAATTGGATGATATTAGACCTTGAAGTCGGAACAATCCGATCGATTGAATGTATTTGGAGTTACTGAGCGAGACACTGAATTGGGGTGGCTAAGCCCCTATAGTCAAGGATAAATTGAACAATTGAAAGTATTTGAACTAACTGAGCGAGATACTAAATTGGGGGAGTTAAGTCACTAAAGTTGAGATGATCTAATAGACCGAAGGTATTTGGTCAGCTCCTTGAAGTTGGGATAATTCGACCGGCTGAAAGACCATCTTTTATATTTAAATAATCTGATCGAGGTGATCCATTTAGATTTTAACCTCCACCTCAGTTAGATGAGTGACCCTCAAGGCCTACGTGAAGGCTTCTGATATTCTCCGTATCAAGTGACAAAAACTCAAAATAAATAATTCATATTTTATTTTTTTGTTCCTTTGATATTGAACCTTGAACTATATTTTACTCAACCGGATGAGCAAGATTCGGCATTATTTATTTCACACGTCCAAGTTTCAAAATTCTAAAAATGTGTATTTCGTTAGACGTTCAAAATTTTTTTTTTTCTATGTTTTAAATTTTCTCAATCTGTTTAAAAAATTTTACGCTGACGAATTTAGATGGAAAGACATGGGCGTATAGAAGTGTATTAATTTTAATTTTAAAATATTTAAAATTATCTAATCTAAAAATGGATTTACGCATATTCAAAAAAGAAGGATTAGAAATTTATTAGTGGTGAGCATCCATATCAACTACTTTAGTTAAAAAAATTTATTTTAAAATTTAGATAAGATAACTAAAAATTATTTTATTTATTCCTTAAATTTAGATTCGATGGATAATAATTTTTAAAATTTAAGAAATGAAATTTCTATCTAAAAATAAAATAATATATTTTTTTAATCTCTCCTTTGAAGAAAATTTTAAAATATTTAATGTAGTGTGTAGTGAAAAATAATTATTTAAATTTAATAAAGTGAATTATTTATTTTAAATTTTAAATATAATAATAAAAAAAATTGATGTGGATGTTTTTAAGTAGATATCATCTATGCTAAGTTTTGTAACGTTGATACTGAATCTGATTATAATGACATAGATATATTCTATATCCGGATATAATATGTACGTAGATATATTCTTATAGAAATATATTGATTTTAATTAAAAAATTCAAAGTTAATAAGGTCCATTAGATAAAATTGATTGATGAATTTAAAATTTTAAAATATGAATTTAAGATAATCGATCTGGTCCTAACAAATTTAGGATAAACCATCTGAATAAATTAAAAAAAATACCCACAAGAAATCATCCAGAAGTTCTGCATTCCTTAATTAGGATCTCATTTAGAAAAAAAAAATTTGTATAAATATTTGGTCTCCACTTCCACTGCAAGTAAAATACTGATTGAACGTTGCAAATTTTGCATTGACCGGAGGCGTCTCCGTCGCCGCAAGCTACCAGCTCAGTTACAGTCACCACTCTAAAGTGTTGATTCCCCAAATTATGCCGTCACCGTTCCATTCTCTTCACCATTAAACACGCGACACGTAGACCGTTACCTCCGTTCAGTCTCCTTTCCCTTGAAAAGACGCGTCTCCATCTCTGCTCTCCTCTTGTTTCCTTCCATCCGAACCCAAACTAACCCCCGTCGCCTCCTCTTCTGGTTTATAGGGTTTCTTCCCGGCCCCGATCGTCCAACGGGCTGATGGAGACCGATTCGTGGAGCCGCTTCCTTGCTTCCTCCAAGCGGCGTCAATCGGCTCTGCAATCGCGATATGGTGGGGGGTTCGGTGCCCTGTGGTTTTATAGTTTTTTTCGCTTTCACTTTTCTCGTTGATTCGGTGTTTTAAGGATTCGGATTCGGCTGTTTTGTGATACGGTAGATGCGCGCTTTGGGTCGGATGAGATGGAAGGAGGGGAAGACGAGTCCCGGGCGGAGTTCGCTTGTCCGTTCTGCGGCGAGGATTTCGATATTGTGGGGCTTTGCTTTCACATCGACGACGAGCATCCGGTCGAGGCTAACAATGGGGTATGGAACTGGCTTGTTGCGTCTCTTAAACTTTTGGAATTTACTAGGTTATTTTTCCTTATTTTTGGCGTGATGATTAGTTCCCTTGTATCCTTTCCCCCTTTGTTTTTGAGGTTTTCTTATTCGATTTTCGGTGACATCGCTATTATCGGTTGTATCCTTAGAAGACGTTTCTAATTTTCCCCTTTTAATTGAATGAAAAATTGTCTTATTGAAAAGATTGGATGTATATGGTACAAAAGAAAAAAAAAAAATAGCGTTGTTTATGTATATCTTTGCAAGTGCAATCTTCATTGTTGTTCATGTATATCTTTGCAAGTGCGATCTTCATTGTTGCCGGAGAGAATATGCCAAGAAGGTTTTGGAAGCCATTTCATAGTCCATTAGTGGCTACTGAAAGTTCAAAAAAAGCTGTCTTTATGTCTGTCTTCTGATTTATCTCGTTCCCCTAGCATATTGATGGTGTTAACAGCACTCTTGGCTCCCAGTAATTTCCTTAGGATTGGTGTTCTTCAGTTTGGATAATTTTTATACTTCTAACTTTATTAGCACGAGGCTACACATGCCAGAATGACTTTAGCTGCCCATGAGTTTTTACATGTTTGAGTCGACATTTATTGTTCATGTTAATTGTCGAATGGGCTGATAGTTGACTCTGCTTAAATATACTTTCTATTTTCTTTTATGTTTTTGAAACTGTAATTATTCAGTAAATTGTAGTTAGGGAGTCAGTTGGACCACTATATTGTAATACATGCTTGACAAACTTGCATTCAGTAAATTACAAGATTGTTGTTTCTTATCTAGCCACCCAACTGGTTATCTTGCATGTCTTTGAAAAGATTTGTTCTTGCTCTGCACCTGTGTTCCTAACCAATTTTCATCTTCACGCAGTCATAGCTTGGGTATTGTGCAAATGCAACTATAATAAATTTGTGTTTTTGTATTTAACAACATTAACTATATACACACTATTCCTACTGAGAGTTCACACACTTTCTTTTTGTAATCCTTTCCTTTCAACGCGGTATGAGTAAGTTGCTTACTGTTTGTGAGAGCCTCCATTGCAATCAAAATTGAGTTGTTATTTCACTTATATGTTGTGGCTTTTGCTTTGATTCCTATATGTGCTTTTGCTTTGATTCCTATATGTTGTTGCTTACATATTGTGTTTTGTGTTTGTAGGTTTGCCCTGTTTGTGCAGCTAGAGTTGGGACAGATATGGTTGCTCACACAACAACTGAACATGCGAGTATTTTTAAGATATCCTTTCTTTTCCTTTTTCTGAGCTGCCTATATCTATCAACTTTTTTTATTATACTCTTTGTGGATATTGTGTGCTTCTCTATGACTAAAAGCTCACTTTGGAAATTGAATTAACTATTTTAACTTTAAACAACCACATGTCATTTATTTTTCGTAAATGGCTGTTTTACAAGTATGACTAAGTTGATTGGATTCTTTAACAAGAATTAACATACAGCGCAGGAGGAGATTACGCAAAGTTTCCTCAGGATCACACTCTACTCATTCTCTGCTAAGAAAAGATTTACATGAAGACAACCTTCAGTCACTTTTGGGGGGCTCTTTTGTTACCTCCAATTCTGCACCCGATCCATTGTTGTCATCATTCATTTTTAATTTTCATGCAGTAGATACATCAGATGGACAACCTGAAACCTTGGCTGAAGAAACTTTTGCTGGCAAAGTTTCAGATGAGAAATTGGTGGAAAGGTATGATATAATGACAGCATGAACTAAATAAATCCCCCAAGGTTTCTGGTACGCCATTTGGTCAAATCTTATGACATTTTAATATATATATATATATATATTATTGTTTCTTCAATTAATTCTTTTGTGCTCCCACTAAGAAATTGGCACTGCTGTTCCATATGGTTTCCAGATTTCTTTTGTACTGAAGTCACGCTGGAAGTGTTGGCCATGTGAACACTTGAGTTAATTTTTCTTTAGTCTCTTGGCATAAATTCTGAGATCGATATATTAAATTGTTAGCACCATAATTTAACTTGATGCTATGTGAGCTCTTCCCTTTTATAGTTTAGTTTACGTTCATTGTACATTGTTCTTAGTATTGTCTGGATTATCAAGAAACACATTTTTGCCATTTATATGCAATGAGGTGAATTTAGTTGGTCCATTGACATTTAAGTTGATTATTTTTTTTTGCTTTTAGTTAGTGATCCCTTTTGTCACTGGATTGTCTTGGTAGTTTGTCGGGTTATGATTGTATCTTTTGTTCCTTTGATAAACTACCTGCTAATGCTTTTGGAGGTAATGGATATCGAGCTAAATTATTATGCCTAGTTATAGGACAGATTTTTGGTAGCTGTGATTTTTTTTTTTTAAAAAAAAATTGGGTCATGGTTGGTACATTTAGTGATTAACGACATGTGCTTGGTGCCACCTGCTGAAGCAGCATAAAACCTCACTGGAAGCATTAAGCTAATAATAATTTGTTCTAGGAGTGACAGTTCAATCAAATCCTCTCTCTAACATGTGTAAGCTTTGCTTTACAGCGCTGTGCCTGCTCCATCTTACTCGGACAAAAACCTAGAGGAGAGTATTCTGAGGAGTGAGTTTGTGAGGCAGCTAGTGCTCTCCACGATATTTGATGACGACGCATGATGTTGAGCAACAGCCATGGTGGCATCAGCCTTCAGCTGCGTTTCAAGATAAACAATCTGGACATCCTTAGGTGGTCGCAAAGCGTATGTCAAAATTGAACAAGGTACTGGATGCATGGAGTGATACATAGGGTGGGTGCTTCTACAAGGTTGTACATGAGACTGGAGCATGGAATTGGGAGTGTATTGTGGACCTTTTAATATCTTCCTTTTAGTGGGATCCTTTGGAGATTCTAATAAATTGTTGAAGTATTTATTGCTATCTATTTAAAATAAATAGTTTGATGGGTTGATGTACATGTATGTATCGCTTTGTTAGTGTCTTGGTTGCTTGTAGTCTGTTGTTTTTCTTCCCTAGGTTGTTATTGTCGATCTTCCTCGTTCGAATCTCTCCAATAATTATATATATATATATATATATATATATATATATATATAATTTTAGAAGTCTTGAATGACTAATTAATTTTAATACGTAGATATCAATTTTTTAAACTGTTTTTCTATCTTTTAAAATAATAAAAATTTAACATAAGCTTTCAAGAATTTTCAAATAAATTTTAAAATGTTACTATTTTTACATAATCTATACTAATTATAAATTCCTTCTTAAATAAATTTTGAAATATTTTAATAGATAAAATTAGTCTTTATACAACTTTTTGAAACCGACAGCGGACAATTCCAACCATGGATAGCTTGGCCTTGGCCCAAGTGAAAACCCTAAACCCTCGTGAAGACGAATTTACCCTTGTCTCCGTGGGAGCCTCCTTCGAAATTGCACCCGATTGATGAGGATATAATGGTGAACTAACAGAAATATCCTTTTACACGACGCTCTGGTTTCTTCTACTCGAATCCCTCGTTTGCTCTTTCGCCCCCACTGCTTTTGTTGTCTCGATTGATCGAAGACGATGGCTGCTAGGGTTTTGTCTCGGATGGCAAGTAGGAGAATTGCCAACCGCTTGCTATCAGCCTCTTCTTCTCGTCAGCTTCCGGTCGGCAACGGCTTCCAATCCTTTGAGCAGCCCGCTTTCGCGAGCACTTTGATCAGAGTGCGATTGATTCTTAATTTTTTGTTTGTTTTGGTTCTTAAATAGTAAATTTGAGTTCCAATATTTAGTTCCTGTACATTTTATAGTCTATTTCTGTCTTTCTTCGCTATTAGAATGGTTTCAATTAGTCCTTGTTTTAACCCCTCAGATTACATATAGCTATGTTCTCCTTACGTTCTTTACTTGTGTTTGTTTATTCGATTCATTTTCTACGCAGGTTACCGCAACATGTATGCATTTAAATCTTGGATTTTCCTTCTTGTTTTAAGTTCTTAATAAGTTCATGTAGTTATCCTACGGATCAGGAGGCTAAATATGTTTATTTTGGAGCTAGTTTCGGATTCGTTTTTTCCTTCACCATGATACTTATCTTGGTCTGGATGTTTTCAGGATTTATGCCAGCTTATCGTTAATCTTATGATGTGGGCACCTCTTGATTCTGGTATCATCGAGGATGATTAAACTAAAACACTCTGAATCAACACTGGATTTTAACACCATGTTGGAGCATGCCAACTTCACTAGAGCCTTAGTCACTTTTTGTGCTTGCTTGACATTGACAAAACTTAAAACATTCTTCTGTACATTTATGTTGACCATGGAAACGGCCCCTAACATTATAACCATACAAAATCCTCCTAGTTTTCTGACAAATGTTCAGATGTTGCAAGTAATGTGAGGTAGCCAGGCATCAATTTGTTTTAGTCCTGAACTCCAAACAATGATGATGCCACACAGACTTCTTTCTTAGCCAAGTTTTAAAGTTGAGATTAGCGGTAGAGTGTTTTCCTTTTCTGGAATTAGGTATTTCAATTGCAAGATATGTTCCAGGCATCAATTTATTTTTGCCCTGAACTCCACACAATAATGATGCCACGCAGACTTCTTTCTTAGCCAAGTTTTAAAGTTGACATTAGTGGTAGAGTGTTTTCCTTTTTTTGGAATCAGGTATTTCAATTGTGAGATACGTTCCATGTAATCAGCTCTAGAACAGCTGGGCCTCATGTCTTGTTGTATGGTTTAGATGCTTTCAAGTACTTAGTTCATATGAGGTTATTCTATGAGCTTATAGTTGAGATTGGTGTGGTATCTACTATAGTTTTATCTCTGTAACCAGTGTTATAAGTCATCTTGTATGCATTCCTTTACTGACTTAAGTTGCAATAATATGGATTGTTGAATCTTCCATCTCATGTTTTTTTTTTTGTTATTGTCAGTGCTCCACTTCCCACATGCACCAGTCATTAAGACATCCATCTTTATTATCTGCTATTTCTCAACGTTTTGTGTTTACATCTTCCTCGTCACCTGAGCCTGAAAAGGAGGCAAACCAATCTGGTGTAAGTAACACTGAGTCTGACAACAAAAGTGGTGACGCTACTAGTTCCGAGAAGTCACATGAAGCTGATGTTAATTTGGAATCTAAAGGCTCCAACTCTCAGTCTGATAAAAGAAAGACTACAAAAAGAACTGAATTTTCTGATTCAGAGGAAGAGAAAGACCTATCGTTTGATGATCTAGTCAATCTTGTAGCAGAGAAGGAAGAGTTACTGAAATTGAAACAAAAGGAGATTGAAAAAATGCAAGATAAAGTTCTTCGTAGTTATGCTGAAATGGAAAATGTTATTGACAGGACAAAGCGTGAGGCAGAAAACTCAAAAAAGTTCGCAATACAGGTATAATTTGTGTTTTTCTTTTTTATTTACTTATTCTCCTTCTTTTGCTGCATTGTGTCAGTTTCTTCGGTGAATACGGAGGAATATGTCTGTTTTGGTTCAATTGTTTGCAGAGTTTTGCTAAGGGCCTACTAGATGTTGCTGACAATCTTGAAAGAGCTTCATCTGTTGGCAAGGATAGCTTCTCGAAGATAGATGAATCCAAAGATTCCATTGGAGCTGTACCACTCATAAAGACCTTGCTCGAGGGTGTTGAAATGACGAATAAACAACTTGCAGAGGTAAACATAATTTCTGAACCCTACTAACTCTAGTTCAAATTTATTTTTTGATTCTTTTTTTACTTATAATGGATCTCTGTAAGGGTTTTGTATTGTATTAATTAATGGTGAATCTGTTGAATTTCAAAACTTAAACTATAATATGATGAAAAAGCAACCTTGTTCGTGCAATTGATAAAACAACATCATAGTATTTACTAAGAAAGTACAAAGGGCTTTTAAGGAATTGCATTTTTGAGATATTTCTTTGACAATCATGTATTGATGTGATGTGAGATGATTGTTATGCAGGCATTTGGCATGACTAGATCCCAAGAATATTTCTTTGTTATGGTGGTAGTGTTGGGATGATATCTCCTTTAAAAGCTGCATTTGAAAGTGGTTTCTGTTACAAAAATAGGTGACAGTATTATTGTGCTGACATGTGAATGTTTTGGGGTTGTAGAATACTTCTGCTAGTAGATTTGTGGATTATTGTGCTGATGCGGATAGTTAGTTATGTCTAGCTTTCCTGCTTTTCAAAAATAAAATATGGAGTAAAATTCATAACAATTCAATCATGGCACAAGACTGACATGTAGATGGTTTTACCAGTGAAATGCCTTTAATACGTGCATTCCTGAGGATCATATCCTATCATTTATAATCCTATGAGCATTTGGATGAAGCATTTCTCTTGAAGTTGCTTTTAGATTCTTCTACATAGAACGGTGTTTGATTTTCCTTTTCTTGCTGTTCCTAGTTGTCATGCTTGCGTTGTAGGTGTCATTTTAGTGAACATTGAACTAAAAATAGTATATTCTGATTCCTTTTTTTGGTCATGCATTGCAAAAAGGTTAACAAAAAATAATTGTCATTAAAAGTTTTGGTCACAATAATTTTGTCACTAGGTTGACTGGCCTATGTTTGTTGTTAAAACTTTATTAATTTGACACATCATTAATAGTACCTTCTTATATATGTGCGTGTATATATAATGGGGCAAAAGATCAATTCCTGGTGGGCACCTGCCCTTGGGGAAAAAACCCCTCCCACCCCCTAGCCAACTTTGCGGTCGGCTATAAGTTGACCCCGTGATTTATCTCCCTTTACATAACCTAAGATGAAGGACGCTTGGGGTGAGAGTAATCACCTTTTGCTACAAAAGTGATAATAGATCCTAATATCCAATAGTAGTTAGACGTAAATCTATTGATAAAAGGAGGGAAATTAGGTTAAAATTATACTAAATAGTTAGGATGTCCAATTGATTTTATAGTTCTGAATCTATTGAACTGGAATGTGCAAGAAGTAGAAGAAACTTAAACACACACATACATATATAAGAATTCTCCATCAATCTCTTAAAAGTTTATATTCCAACGAATAAAGTATTATCTTTTAGCTAATTAGATGTTGCATCTTCCATACAGTTTGATATGCTTGTTGGCGTTTCTATCAGGACATTTTTTTTACTTTCATATTTGACTTATTCATCTATTTGAAGAAGTATGTCTACTACTTCTTGAGCTATATTTTTATTGTAAATTTTAATTCTATATATTTTTTAAATTTTATTTTTTCTTATCAACAATGTTTTGAGATTGAACAAAGTGTTTTCCACATGCCCCTTGCTTTGAAAGTGTTTATCTAGATATAGCTAGCGCCTTCTTGATTCATTTCTGTTGGTCCCTGCCATTTCCAAGATGGTATTCTTTGTATATTAATTATTGTTTGTTTATAAATGGAATGCTTTGATGGAATTAGGTGTTCAGGAAATATGGAGTGGAGAAGTTTAATCCTTTGAACGAACAGTTTGATCCACACAGGCATCTTGCAGTTTTCCAGTTACCAGATTCTTCCAAACAACCTGGCACAGTTGCTGTGGTTGTGAAGGTAAGAAACGACATTGTGTAGATTCATTTTCGTTCCCTATATCATAAATTGACACTATCGTCTGTAACCAAGAAATAATCTGATTGTCTCCTATGTGGAAATTACATTAACTGGATCTTGAACTTTCTATATCTCATCTTTTATCCCTTTGTTTTGTGTATCTTGCACCCTCTTATATGGTAGTGTCTCTTTGTAGTTATTTATGATGCTAAACTTTAGCACATTTTTTGTTTTTTGCTTTATGTAGAGCCATCATACTTAATGGGTTAGATTATTAGTTAGGAAACGACACGGACAAAAAAAATTCTGTAGCAGAGACGAGCATGTTAAGATGGACATGTGATTGTTGGGAAAAAAAAATATGGTATTATTAAGGAGCAACTAGGTATATCTCCAGTAGTATTTTCCATAGTTGAACAAATTGAATCCTTTATTTTATGGGTAACTTGGGAGTTAAATAAAAAATTTTCTGACATACAAGATAAGAATATTGTTAGGCCTAATGCAGCCGCTTGTTGCACATGCATAAATTCAAAAGTTTTTATTTATTATGTATTGTAATTGAGCGCAATTATTTTAGTAAGTTTGTTGTATCCTTCATATCCTTGTGTCTTGTTCTTCTCTGAAGAACGTTAACAATGAGGGGATGATATCCCTCCCTCTACCATTTTCACTGTTCATACTCATCTGTCCCTCGAGTAAATTTATCCTGTAAACTGAACGTCGGTCCTTTGTTTCGAACCTCTTCCATGATTTCAGGCTAAGATTTTCAATGGGTCAAATATAGGTCCTTTTTGTAAATTAGATCATGCAACATTAGATCAATCATTTTATGCTAAGATCTTCATGCGTCGAATAGTTTCCCCTTTATCATCTTTTTTAATTTATATACAATAAAAGCTTAGTTATAATAAATCTGTTAAAATATATACAAACACAACTAAACCACTGTATGTTGTGATTGTTAGTTGGCATCCATTTTATTCAGCTTTTGCACAAATTACCCGCATGAATAGCTTTAGTGGTTTCATTATTTTGCTTCTGTTTTGCAGTCTGGCTATATGCTACATGATCGAGTTATTCGTCCAGCCGAAGTTGGTGTAACTCAAGCAGCTGAGAAGACGGACTAAAATTCTGACGAATGAGAAGCAAGTGTTTTGTTGTGTTCAATGTTAGTCTGGAAGCTTGAATGCCTACAAGCAATGAGAATGTATTAGTTGATCTTTATCGACCTCAGATCATTTTTGCCTGACCTCAAAATTAGTTCTTGGTTGTTATTTGTTTTGGGTAAAACTGAACTGGAATGACTTCAAGCGGCCATCAGGCTTAGTTATAGTTTCAATTCATTTATAAATGAGGTTGATACTTCACTCTTAACTATTTGTGGCTACCGGAAACTAACGTCAGATTCGCTTTTAATGGGCAAAAATTAATCTGACGTTTTTTTAAAAAAAATTTGTTAAAGGGGCATTTTTTAAAGTATTTTTATCAAAAAATGTCCCACCGCATAGGATGACACAATTATCTTTTTATTATTATTTGTCTACATTTTTCAATTAAATTTTGAATGAGTCGGCTGCATTGTAATAGTTACAGTTAGTTTGTAGTTGTAATAGTTAGGATTTAATTGTTATTATAATTATAAGTGTAGTTGAGTTGTTATGAATTATACTGGATAACAAATAACAAATATAGATATAAGAAGGATTTTTGATTTCATATATTGTGCTTGTGCGTTTGATGATTCATTCCAAATCAAAAGTACAATTTCTTAAAATTTATGTAATATTGACGTTATAGCAGTTAATTATAGTTGTTATAACTATGTAATAATTATGAAATTATAATTACTATAATTGTATAATATATTATATTATAAGTTAGTTGAGTCTATATATATATATATATATATATAAACACGTTTTGATAAAAAAAATAAAAATAAAACCCATCTAAATTATTTTAAAAATGAGACGTCCTCTTTATTTTTCCCAATTTTAATGTATAATTTTGACTCTGTATCAAAAATTTAATTTAATATTTTATTTATTTATATAAATTATGCTATACATTTTCCTTTGTTTCTTTCAAAAATAAACTGCGGACTCCCGCTACATAAGACAAAGCTGAAATGCGACATTGCCGTTCTATAATGTCGTCATCTCACTTCCTGTGCTCCATCAAATCGTAATCAGACGTCGTTCATTCTCGATCAACCGCTCCACATCGATTCCGTATCCGACACTCGAACGGCCCAAATGGAGGCAATCTATGAATGCCGTCATAACGCCGTCATGTTACTGCCACGAAGATGCCGTCGCTTTTTAATTCCGGAGGAGCTGCTTCTCCTTCCCTCGATTCGGAACCGTCGGAGATCTTTCTTTTTTCCTTTCCCTTCGAAAAATACAATCTTGTATTCTGAATCCGTCTATCGTTTTGTTGTTTTCCCACGCCGTTGCTTAATCTCGCAATCTCGATTGCTTCCCAAATCTCGCAGCTTTCTCTTTGTGGCGCGGTGATGGACGAACGGGAAACCGATTTCTGTGCCTCCAAAGACCTCTCCGACGAAGTCGTTCCGAGCATCTGCTCGATGGGCAGCTTCTTCGACGACCTCCTGAACGACGGCCAGCACCATCAATGCACCCACACGCACACTTGCAACCCTCCGGGGCCCGACCTCGCCCACACCCACACCTGCTTTCACATCCACACCAAGGTGCTGTCGGCGGACGAGACCGCGGAGTCCGCCGAGAAGAGCTCTTCCGCAAAGAGGAGGCCCGGCGGCAATCGAGAGGCGGTGCGCAAGTACAGGGAGAAGAAGAAAGCTCATGCCGCGTCGCTGGAGGACGAGATCGCCCATCTCAGGGCGATCAACCAGCAGCTGATAAAGAGGCTTCAGGGCCAAGCCGCGCTCGAAGCCGAGATCGCGAGGATGAAGTGCTTGCTCGTGGATCTGAGAGGAAGAATCGAGGGAGAGATTGGGTCTTTCCCTTACCAGAAACCAGTGAAAGGGAGTGGTGATTTTGTTCCTAACATCATCACTCGGTCAAGTATGCCAATTGGCGTTTGGAATCTAAACTCATGCAGTTTCCAATGCGATGACGGGAGTTACTGCCTTTATCCAGGGACGCAGTCCAAGAATGTGGGAGAAACTGGTGTTCGTAATGTCGGAAACGTGCAGTGCAGGGGGAGTTCAAATTCTGGGACTGACGACTTTGCGGACTGTGGTGGAAATGGAGCTGCAAGAACTGTTGACTGCTCATCTAATGCCGCACTGACACGGATCGAAGGTTTCAGTTCCTTTCCTCTGTTCATTCTAATACAATTCTTACTTTTTGAACTGGTATTTTATTAATTGATGCATTTTTCATTATGTTTTACTGATCCTATATTTTATTAATTATATAGGAGCTCACGGGACGGAGGATCTATGATGTGAATTACGGCGGTTCGAGTTTTAGTATATTTGATGCAAAAGAGAGTTTGCTTGCTCACTTTGGCATAAATTTTACTGCTTAAATTTTATTGCCCTAACAAGTGATAAATTCTTACGACTCTGTTTGTCCTTCTAAATTGACATGGAAGACAATAGCCCACTCCTGTTTTTTGGGTCTCCCCACTCGATAAGTGGTGTAGAAAGTTCTAAGAATTCAATGGGTCGAGTATCTTGGTTAGACATTTGGATATTGATTTATCGATTTTGGTTTCAAAATTTAAAATTGATTAAATCGATTAAATTGAACTGAGGAAAAAGTTTAACAATTTGAAATAAAACAGAGAATTTGATTAGTTGATCGATTGACTTTAACAATCCATCAATCTGATTAAAATTCAGTTATTTTAATTTTTGATCGGATTAATTGATTTATTTTTATATGAAAATTATTTGTTAAAAAAATTATTATTTACATTTAATTATTAATCAATTACTCAGTCTACCAGTTATCTATACTTTTCTTTTTAAATTCCTTTTGATTATTTGTTCAAAGTATGTATTAAATAAAAGTTTAAATATAAAAATATTAATACTCCTTCTAAGATATTTACCAAAGCAATTTTAGTATATATAATTTGAGATTGTAAAATTTTATAAATTACTATATTATTTTTTTATAGACCATATAATCTTAATTACTTTAAACTTTTTATTAAAGAAATATAAATAAAATTTAATGAATTGAATATCGAACTGAAATTGATTTATTTATGAAGACGGGTGGAAAATAGGGATGATTAAACCGACTGACCTTCAAAATTTGATTCAGTTTATTATTCAATTAAGTCGGTTTAGGTTCAGTTTTGAAATTTTTTATTCGGTGAAACTGAATAGATTGAATTTTTGAACTGATACGGTAATGATGAGGGCTCTAACCCGCGGTCACGGTGGAGGTCAAATTCAAGGCGGTCAACGCACAGATAGCATCAGCCGGTCGGGTGGAGTATGCCCCGACCAGGGGAGAAGACCCCAATCTGTTGCCTCCTTCGACACGGGGAGAAGTCAAACGACCGACACTCAATGGATTATTGGATACCGAACGGAGGAGGAGACGAGGTGCAGAAGCCGGCCCGAGTGACTACCCCGCTCGGCCAAACAGCAGAGTTCGCCATTGGTAGAGTTCAACTTCGGCCGAGCGACTATCCGCTCGGCAAGGCAGCCAGATTTGACATTGGCACAATGGAACCACGACCAAGCGGGCGTGGTACTGACACACTGATGTTTTGGCATAACAAACGTAATAAGAGCATAGAGGAGTTCTGGCAGCGCGGACGCATGCAAAGAAGTCCCGATCGAGTGGACGGGACACAAGGAGAGTGGCATCCCGGCCAAGCGGGCAGCCCGCTCGGCCCAGTAACATACTCTCTCTGCTATCCATCAATATCCTTTTGGGAGTTGGTGCCACTGACATCGGGCATGGACAGCCAGAAGATCGTATTACGGAAACTTCCACTATCACTTCAGAGATATGCTCATCCCGTTAAGGTACTGTGTCAGGGACACTTTACTGACAAGTCTTTTCGGGGGAAACTTCGAGAAGCGGGCTCACCTTGGGAAGTGTGTACACACGCTACAAGAGCTCTATATAAAGGGAGGGGGGTCCAAGCATCGACGGAGGTATGCAATATTCACTGTTTGCGCTACAGTCTTCTTGTTGCTTCGCCTTATACTTCATCGCCAATGACCGACTAGAGCGTTGGAAGGCCAACGCCGGGGACCCCTTCCCTGGTTCGGCATTGATGTAGTTTGTGTTGCAAGTCTGAGCGGAGTCTACAGGCGGTCAGCGGGAGTGCCACATCCCCAGCATTCCATCTCATCGACTTTCAGATAGGATCATATTTGGCGTCGTCTGTGGGAACTTATCCTGCATCCGAGCCGAGAAGATGGAGGACGTTGGACGACTTACCACCGTGACACTCACCCTGGAAGAGTTCAACATGCTCGTTCAAGCTCAAGCGACAAAGATGATTGAGCAACAGCAACAACAGACGTTAGCTGATCGGTAAGCGCCGTAACCTACAATATCGACGGCAGGGAGACGAGCAGGGTAGGAAGACCGAGCGGAGCAAATCTTCGTATGGGGGTAGAATAGAAGGCCGACCGACACACAGGGGGAGGCGCCGCCCGCGTCGATCCCCTTTCATCGCGCCTTATTCCAAACCCCTCAGAAATAGCCCAGGCGAATCAAGAGCGGGGATCGTCTTCGGATGATGCTTCCGTTCGGGATGCACGAAAAGGCAAGGCGCCCTGAAGCAACGCATTGCCCGAACGGATCAATCGATAGTTCTCCGAGGAGATCTTACATGCCCTTCTGTCCAGACACTATACTCCGCTGGCGATTGGTACATACAACGGATCGATCGATCCAGACGATCATCTGGATAGGTTCGATAATGAAGCCACGCTGCATCAGTATACCGACGGGGTAAAGTGTCGAGTCTTTCTTACTACCCTCTCTGGATCGGCGCAGCGTTGGTTCAGACGATTGTCAGATGGATCTATATGCAGCTTCAAGGACTTCTGAGCTGCATTCTTACATCATTTCGCCAGAAGCCGACGCTACCAGAAGATGAGTGTCATCTTCTTCTCCCTGAAGCAAGGATCGAAAGAAACGCTCTGGGCCTATATACAACGTTTCAATCAAGAAGGTCACTGGCGGCGTGCATACGGTTCCTTGTGACAAACCGGATAGGGAGGGAGTCCAATCTGACGACTCAGGAGAAGTGAACTCTTGGACAGGAGCGGGGGTTGACGTCTCGATCCGTTCGACAGACCACACCCTCGAAGTGGCGGAGCGTGATGAAGCCTTCGCTCGGCGCTTCTTGCGCCTGATCAGTGGCTTGGCTGAGGAGGCTAAGCTCGAAGCCCCCTTAACTTGAACGACCGTAAGTCGTTTGGAAGAAGGTTGTGAGTCACCAATCGCCCCACCACTTGCCAAGACGGGAGCCGCTTCGCTCTCATCTTATGAGCCGACCGACTGCAAGCCGCGACTCTCCAGTTCTCCCACAGTAGTTGCATTGATCGCGGCATCCGTAAGCTTCACCTTGCAGGCCAGACGTGAACGTAGCATGACTTCGACTGCAAAAGAGGAAGAAAAATCAGTTAGAATCAAAAGAAGGATTGAAGAAGTTGCATACTTAGGCTGGACGGAAGCCGGGTGCGGATCAGACTTAGGCTGAATATGTAGAGGACACCCTCCAACAGTAATTTATGGATGTCATATTTCTAACCGGCCAGCATGGAAGCGACGTTGAGATAGTTTGATCGACTCTTGTACTATTTCAGGGGAGGCTGATTCGCCACTTCGAGCTGCAAGTGGGTCGGGAAGTCCAGCCGCTCGAGAAGGCGTACAAAAAAGAAATATTCTCTCCAATGCTTGTTGGAGGTCGACATCTTGTCATAGAAAACCAAGCTCACTCCGGCTTAAAAAAGGAAAGTCTCCGACTCGGACAATTTTGGATAATCAAAATAGTAGAAGATCCGGGGGGTGAGAGGAATACCGTGCAGGTGGAAAATAACGATGACCCCGCACAACAGCCGAAAGGAGTCCGACACAAATTGATGAAGGGAGATGCGAAAGTATTTACAAACAACAGGAAAGAAGAGATGAATGGGGAACCGCAGACTGACAGTAAATTGATCCCTAAAGAAACAAATGCAGTTGGCCGACGGTGAATTTGGCCGATCGGGAGGAGAGGGAAGAAAGACTTGATAATCAGGAGGAAACTCGAATGTGACCGTCAAACTCTCAGCGTCACTGGTATCAAATTGGGACTCACTAGAGGTGTACTAGAGCCCAAGGATGCCGGTGGGAGGCTGGGAGGAACTCGCCATTGCAAAAACAAGGGAGGGTGAAGAGATGCGAAGGGAAGAAAACCTATTGGCAGAAATATCGCCGGAACACTAAGAGATGCCGAAAAACTCGAAGACGAGGAAGTACAGAGGCCTGAGGACGAGAAAGCTGTAAGACCGTTGAATTCGATAGAGGGGGGGTGAATATCGATTCGAAAATCTCGAGTTAAAACGCAGCGGAAAAGTAAGGAAGTAAAGAGATGAACACTGTTGATTTTTTACTTCGTTCGGAGCCTGTGACGACTCCTACTCGAAGGCCCGTACTCCTTGAGTACTTTCGTTGGGCAATTCACTAGCAATTCGGATAATTACAATTTACGTACAAATATTGCTAATGAAAAAGAAAGAAAACAAAGCTAACCGACAAACAATGAATTAAAAAGAGAGCCGGAGTGAGTCGTCGGAGCTTTGTGAACGTTGTTGGAGCGCAGAGCAGCAGAGTGATTGGACTCAGAGTTCTCAGAAGACTGATATGTTGAAGCTCCTGCCTGGGGCTTCTTTTATATGCTGCTCCGGGCGCCTGGATCCCTTCCGGGCGCCTGGAATGTGACGTAACACTCCCAACCAGCATGCTCCAAGTGTCAACGTCGTCCTGGGGATAAAATTTGCCTCCGGGCGCCTGGATCCCTTCCAGGCGCCCGGACTTCCGGGCGCCCGGACCCTCACTGTTCCCTACCTGCAAAACAGTGTTAGTCCGAGGCAAATAAACCCTGCAGCACAGTTTGTTAGCACATTTTTACAGATACGCTAAGTAATAAAAATTAGCATCAAGAGTATGACTTAGATTCCGTCTTTCCGAGACCGGAATCTAGTCACGATCTCGACTTAGATATCCGAAATGGATCTAAGCCGGATCGACGCCTAATGTTCCCTTCCCGGGAACGCGTCCTCGCAGTCACTCCCCTCCAGTGACTTACCTTACTTACCTGCCAGACGTCCGGTCAGCCCGTCGACCCGTCTGGACTTCTTGCCAAGCGTCCGGTCAGCCCGTCGACCTAGCTGGACTTCGTGCCAGACATCCGGTCAGCCCGTCGACCTAGCTGGACTTCTCGCCAAGCTTCCGGTCAGCCCGTCGACCCGCTTGGACTTCTCGCCAGCTATCCGGTCAGCCCGTCGACCTAGCTGGACTTCGTGCCAGACATCTGGTCAGCCCGTCGACCTGGCTGGACTTCTCCTGCACACTCGATCAAAGTGTCAGACAACAACACAACTAACTTAACCTATTTGTCATTCATCAAAACTTGGGTTAGACCGTTAGTGCTACCCGCACCAACAATCTCCCCCTTTTTGATGGAATGACAACCTGGTTAAGTTAGTGAAAGCATATGTACGAAACACCATGCATTTGTGTGGTTTTAAAGTTAGTTTGTGTTTTTCAGATTGGTTTAGCTAACTTAACCACCTAACCCTTCTCCCCCTTTGGCATTCATCAAAAAACAAGGGTAAACAATCATAGTGTAGAGTTACTTAAAATAATAACACTTAATCTTAAAAAAAATAACTGAGTTTGGTTCAGGATTCAAGGACAAAAGTACAATTTTTAAATCCAAGAAAAAATCAAGTTGACTGGGGGGAGTATAAAGATTTGAAAACTTTTAAGTGTAATTTTCAAACATAAGTGTATAAGGTCTAAATTTCAAGATTAAATTTTCAAAACAAGTTTCAACTTTGAAACGCTTTTCAAACATAAGTTTTCAAAATCAAAATTTCAAAACTAAGTTTGAAAAATCTATTTTTCCAAACAAATTGAAATTTATTTTTCAACACTAAGTTTGTAAACTTAGTTAAATTTAACTTTTTGAAAACTGGTGTTTTAAAAATAAGTTAGTTTTAAAATAGATGTAAACAACATTTTTCAAACACACAAAATTTTAATTAATTTCTCCCCCTGAACTTGATACTTAAAAGTTTGAAAATATTTGCTAAAAATATTCAAAGTAAATTTTTTTTTTTTTAAATGAGGTAGAATTTTCTAGAGAGATTTTAAAGAGAAGATTAAAAAAATAACGCTTAAGGAGATAATTAAAAAATAAACCTCCCCCTGAATTTGATATTGATATTCCTTTAATTTATTAATCCTCCTTATTTATTAATTTTTCTAGAGGATTTAAAAGAAATTGAACCTCCCCCTGAATTGGTTACTCCCCTTAATTTAATATCTCCCCTTTAATACTAAGGTTTGGTTGTGTTAAATTTCAAAACCCTAACACATTTGTCTAATTTAGTAATACATATATTATTATCTCTGTATCCTTGGTATAACTGTTTATTTGAATTTGATTAATCAATTATTAATCAATTTTAGATTCAGGTGCTTAACTTTAGTTTAAGGTTAAATAAGATAAGATTTTATTAATTCAATAACAGTTAAGCATTATCAATAATTTATTGATTAGTTTTTACTTGATTTAATAATTTAATACTTAGTGAAATAATTTAAATTTCATATTACTTGATTGAGCTGGTCAATGAAAGTGTTAGTTATAATTATTATTATTATTAAAAATTTTTTTAAAGGGATTTCTAAAACAGCATTTAAAAGGAATTTAAAATGATTTTTATAATATGTTTTATGTCAATTAACATATGTTTGATTCAGTTTTGATTTTAGATTTAAATTAATATTAGTGGTTAATTTAAGTTTAAGTTTAATTTAAGTTTAAGTTAAATATTTTAATTTTAATTGTAATTTCAATATTAAGTTTTAATTTAAGATTTAATTTTTAGTTAAGTCAAATTAAAAATTAATTTTAAGGTTAAAATGATATTTAAGATTAAAAATGAGTTTAAAGTCAAAATAATAATTTTTAAAGTGAAAATAATCTATAGAAATAATTTATTATTACTATTTTTAAGTTAACAAAATTTCATTCAAAATGATACAAAATTTTTAGATAGTTTTAAAATGATTTTAAAAATATTTTTTAAATGATTTTTAAAAGTTTTTTTTTTTAAAATAATTCTTGAAATAATTTTTAAAATAACAATAATTTTTAAAAGGTTTTTAAAATAATTTTTAAAGTTTTTTTTTAAAAATGATTTTTAAAAGAGTTTTTAAAATAATTTTTAAAAATGTTTTAACATAATTTAAAAAAAAATTTAAATGATTTTTTAAAAGAGTTTTTAAAATAATTTTTAAAAGAATTTTTTTTTAAAGTTTAAAATGATTTTTAAAATAGTTTTTAAAATGTTTTAAAATAATTTTTTAAAATAATTTTTAATTTTTTTTTAAAGTTTAAAATGATTTTTAAAATAGTTTTAAAAATGTTTTAAAATAGTTTTTAAAGAATTTTTAAAATTGATTTTTTTTTAAAAGAATTTTTAAAAATAGTTTTTAAAGAATTTTTAAAATAGATTTTAAAGAATTTTTAAAATAGTTTTTTAAAGAATTTTTAAAAATAGTTTTTAAAGTTATTATAATTTGAATTTGAAATTCAATTTGAATTTCGAATTTTAATTTTAATTAATTTTAATTGAATTTGAAAATTAATTTTAATTTGAACCTTATTTAATTTAATCCTTATTCATCTCACCCGATCTAGATTATCAATCAGGGAATCCTATAATTTTGTGAGTTGAATTAGATTTAATTACAGAGTTTGGTTTAACTTGTGTTAGATTCAGGTTTGGCTTTGGTCTCAACAAATAGGCATTCTTCGGATAAACTTCTAAGCTTGGTGAGTCACCTGGACATCATTAGATGTAACCAACCCTTCGAGGTTTTCCGAATAGTCCTATCCACGGAGCTTAGTATCAAACCTTGGTCTACCTAGTTAAGATCCGTAAGGGGTAGCTTCGGTCAGTTCCACTTGGCCAAATGCACCAGATCGAAGCCATATCTTTCTAGACATGCGATGCCCAAGCTTCCCCAACGTACTATCATCCAAAACTTCACCAGTACTATTTGTCAAGTTAAACTTTTGTCCCTGTTTATTCTATTCCTAACTACCCTGCCAGGTAGGTTGGTTTTTGGGTACCCTACCGGGTAAGTTTGTTTCGGTTACCCTGTCGGGTAAATTATTTTTGGAGGTGCCAGCTATTCTGGAGCCTCCCCCTAAATTGTTGATTTTTATTTTTAAGATTTCTTGTATAATTAGAGTTAGTTTTAGTTAAGTTTTAATGTTTAATTTGTAATTTAAATTTAAGTTTTTAATTTTGAATTAATTAAATTGGTCAAATTATCTTTCTTTAAACGAGTATATTTAATATTTAAATTTTCTTTCAATTTTAATTTTATTGGGTTAATTGACTTATCTTTCTTTAGTAGCTTATTTTTAAAGTTTAGGTTTTTATTTAATTTTGAGTTAATTAAATTGTTTGAATTATATTTCTTTAAGGGTTTATCTTTTAACTTTTTATTAATTGTTAATTTTGAATTTTCTAGATTATTTTTGTTTAATATGTTATCTTTAACATTTAATTTTAAGTTTGTTAACTTCCGTTTTGATTTTATCAAAGTGTTTGATTTTATCCTTATATTTTCTTTACCTTTTAAGTTGATATAATTAGTGGAATTTATTAAATAAGTCTTATCATTAAAATTTATTTTTTTGTTAATTAAATTATCTTGGGTTTGGATAGAATTTTCTAGATTGATATTGTCTAGATTATTAAACAATTTATTAATTGTGTCTAGATTGATATTGACCTTGTCATCCTTTTTGTTTGAATTTTCAAATTTGTTTAGGTTTAAATTCGAATTTTTAGATTTATTAATTATTTTCAGATTTTCTGTATTTTCTAAATTAATTATATTTGTTTTATCAGAAAATATCCTAGGGGTATTTTCTGTATTTTCTGAATTAATTATATTTGTTTTATCAGAAAATGTCCTAGGGGTATTTCCGCAAGTATTGTCATGTATACTATTTTCACATATACTTTCAGATATATCCAAATTAACATGCACATATTTTAAACTACTACTAGCAAGGGTGTTTTGGTAAATATTACTAACCTTGAGCGCAACCCCTAATTCAGCAGGCTTCTCCGTTGGATCTGACTCGAGTCCGGATTTGACTTTAACTTGATCTTCTAGCTCCATTGGCGTCTCGTGAAGCTTGATCAACTGGGTCCACAGCTCATATGCATTCTTGTATTTTTCTAGTCTGCATATAATATTGTTAGGTAAAATATTATAAATAATTTTACTTACGTTTTTATTCAGTTCCGAGTTCTGAGAAGGTTTTTTCAATATTAGCATATAATCGATATCTACGCTTCCTAAGAAGCATTCCATTCTTCGCCTCCAGTAGTTGAAATCTTCATCGTACGGTGGTGGTTCATTGGGGTTCCATCCTTCTTGAAAAGACATTGTTCTTGCACACAATGAAACAAAGACAAAATCCCAAGACTTGGTCTTGGATTAGCAGTGCTGAAAAAAAATAATATTTCACTAATTTTTTTTTTTAAAAAATAATAAAATATTATTAAAATATTAATAAAAAATATTATCTCAAATGTTTGAAAATGTAATATTTTGTCGATACTAAATAATAGTGAAAAGATGACGATGTATTTTCAAAAACAGTTTTGGAGGAAAAAAACGAAAGGCGTAAGGTTTTATTTTAAAAACGAATGATATATAATTTTTCTTTAAAAAGACCCCCTCTTTGTCTGATTGGTGGTTGCACCAAATCAGAGCGGTACCTGCTCTGATACCACTTGTAAGACCGTTGAATTCGATAGAGGGGGGGTGAATATCGATTCGAAAATCTCGAGTTAAAACGCAGCGGAAAAGTAAGGAAGTAAAGAGATGAACACTGTTGATTTTTACTTGTGACGACTCCTACTCGAAGGCCCGTACTCCTTGAGTACTTTCGTTGGGCAATTCACTAGCAATTCGGATAATTACAATTTACGTACAAATATTGCTAATGAAAAAGAAAGAAAACAAAGCTAACCGACAAACAATGAATTAAAAAGAGAGCCGGAGTGAGTCGTCGGAGCTTTGTGAACGTTGTTGGAGCGCAGAGCAGCAGAGTGATTGGACTCAGAGTTCTCAGAAGACTGACTTGTTGAAGCTCCTGCCTGGGGCTTCTTTTATATGCTGCTCCGGGCGCCTGGATCCCTTCCGGGCGCCTGGAATGTGACGTAACACTCCCAACCAGCATGCTCCAAGTGTCAACGTCGTCCTGGGGATAAAATTTGCCTCCGGGCGCCCGGAGCCATTCCGGGCGCCCGGACCCTCACTGTTCCCTACCTGCAAAACAGTGTTAGTCCGAGGCAAATAAACCCTGCAGCACAGTTTGTTAGCACATTTTTACAGATACGCTAAGTAATAAAAATTAGCATCAAGAGTATGACTTAAATTCCGTCTTTCTGAGACCGGAATCTAGTCACGATCTCGACTTAGATATCCGAAATGGATCTAAGCCGGATCGACGCCTAATGTTCTCGCCAAGCGTCCGTCAGCCCCTCACCCGCTTGACTTCTCGCCAGACGTCCGGTCAGCCCGTCGACCCATCTGGACTTCTTGCCAAGCGTCCGGTCAGCCCGTCGACCCGCTTGGACTTCTCGCCAGCTATCCGGTCAGCCCGTCGACCTAGCTGGACTTCTCGCCAAGCGTCCGGTCAGCCCGTCGACCCGCTTGTACTTCTCGCCAGCTATCCGGTCAGCCCGTCGACCTAGCTGGACTTCGTGCCAGACATCTGGTCAGCCCGTCGACCTGTCTGGACTTCTCCTGCACACTCGATCAAAGTGTCAGACAACAACACAACTAACTTAACCTATTTGTCATTCATCAAAACCTGGGTTAGACCGTTAGTGCTACCCGCACCAACAAAAGCAAGGGGAAATGGGAAGGAAGCTTACTGGAAAGAGGTCACCGGAGGAGAAGGAAAGAGAAACGTTGCCAGAGCACAGAAGGAGCGTCATCGAAGAACATGAAGAGAAGTGCGTAAAGGCGGTGACGCGCACGGGCTTATAAGCCTCGGGGCCGGCCGACCAAGGTCATCCGATCTAGGTCGCAGAAACCTAGGCAAAGATCAAACCATAGAATTTAAACCATCAAACGTCACATCGATATTGTTGGCGCTACTCAGAATTCCGTTCTGTTTCCCCTGTACAAAAATTTGTACAAGCACATAACTTTTCCTAGCAATCCATGTGCTTTTCAGAAGTTAAACTTGGATTGCAAACGAAACTTAACATTATTAATCCAAGTTCAACCCATGTGTTCATCAGAAGTTAAACCATATTACAGAAGTTGATTAAATATCTATTTCAAGGATTGACTTCCAGGTCGTTAGCGAGGCACTCAGCCTTCTTGGGTATGGGATCATCCACCACTTCCTAGTCAAAGCCTTTCAAAGAAATTGAATATTTAAACTCCTTACAGTAAACCCTAGGTTAAACTACAGAGATCTCAATTAAAGCACAAGATCGCTAGCCTCTTGTGTTGGTACTTCAGGATCCATACAAAGGAAAAATAAACTAGTACACAACGGAAACAATTAACTAGTTATACCTTTCTTTGTAGCTTAAAGACCTCTTAATCTTCTACTGTATTCCTCTCCTTCTCTTGGACGTCATGTGGGTGACGATCTACCAAGATGCAAAAACCACCCAAGTCCTTCTTTCTTCCAAGACTTTCGGCCACCAAGGGATCAAAGTTAGGAACACCACCTCTTGTTCTTCTTTCTTCCTTGCAACCCGCCGGCCACAAGATGGTTGAAGCCTCTTGATGCCGCCGGCCTTATGTGAGAAAGCAAGGGGAGAATAAGAATATGAGGGGGTCGGCCACAAGGAGAATAGAAGAGGAATATAAATTGTGTAGATGATTATTATTTCTAAGACACCATCTATCCTCTTTTATAATCCTTGGTAATGGCTAAAAAGGAAAGATTTTAACAACAATTAAAATCTCTCTTTTAAATTTTCTATTGTGGATGACTACAAAAGGAAAGTTTTAAAATTAAAAATCCCTCTTTTAAACATTGTAGATGGCTACAAAAGGAAAGATTTTTAAAATTAAAACCTTTCTTTTAAATTATGGTTACAAAAAAGGAAAGTTTTAACAAAAATAAAATCTCTCTTTTAAACTATTGTAGATGGCTATAAAAGGAAAGATTTTTTTTAAATTTAAAACTCTCTTTTAAAACCATGTGGATGACTTCAAAAAAGGAAAGTTTTTAAAATTTAAAATCTCTCTTTTAAAACATTGTAGATGACTACAAAAAGAAAGATTTAAAAAACTAAAAACCCACTTTTAAACCCATCTTGGTCGGCCCCTTGCTTGGGCACCAAGCAAGAGGTGGTCGACACCTTGCTTGGGCACCAAACAAAGATGTGGGCGGCCATATGGATGACTTGGGTGGATGCGAGGCTTTATACATAGAGGCTACAACAGGGACCTAGAGGAGGAATTGGTTTTGGCCTCCTGATGAGTTTGAGCTTCCTGTGTTCGACTCGAACACCTAACTCAAGTTCATCAATAATAACTCATGCCACTAAAGAGTTATTATTGAACTACCGTATCAATCCCATATTACATTATGAGCTTCTTTTTATCATGAGTGCGTTAATCTCTCTGTGTTTAAGATATCGAATTCCCATTAATTAAATGAGTTACTGACGACTCACTTAATTAACATCTAGCTCCAAGAGTAGTACCACTCAACTTTATTGTCATATCGGAACTAAGTCCACCTGCAGGGTTTACATGACAATCTTTATGAGCTCCTTAAGGGGCATCATCATCTTAATAAATAGGACACAATTTCCTTCTTTAATCAACAACATACCATATAAATAATATTATTTCCCAACTTATCGGACTTATTGATTTAACGAATAAATCCCACCCTTTGATAAATTAAAGAAATAAATACTAAGTACATGTGCTTGTTATTATATCAGGATTAAAAGTACACACATCCATAATTACAGAGGTTCTGTTCTTTTATGCTGTAACACCCCTAGTTCTTTTTTTTACATATATATAATACATAACCCGCGGACGTCACTTACTCATATTTCCATAATGGTTCCTTACTTCAATAAAATTACATAGACGATTTGAAAGAAAACATAACTAAATGCGAAATTTAAAATGGATGGTCTTCGGGTTGTACTACCCCTGTTCCGAGTTGACTCACTGGTTAATGCCTCCTGTCTCGTTCACTTCATTGTCTGAAAACAAGTTATAAACTGTGAGTGAGAGACTCAGCATGTTCAAAATAATGTTATGCATTAGTTAGCGTCTATAATCTAGTGTACCAAGGAAAAAAACATCAAAGGTAACTTAGGTCTTACTTATTGGCATATCATGGACATGAGAGTAGACGTCCACTTAGGCATACAAGCATAAACATAAGTCTAAGCATGTACGTAAGCTAAGTATACAATAGACACAACCAGGAGCATGTAAATAAACATAGGCATAAACATACTAGCTAGCATAAACATACATACTATGGATGAACATAAGCATAAGCATAAGCATGTAATTAAACTAAGCATGAAATAGATATAATCATGAGCATGTATATAAACATAGGCATAAGCATACTAGCTGGCATAAACGTACATACTATGGATGAACAGAAGCATAAGCATGTAAATAAGCTAAACAAGGAAAAGATCATAATCACATAGAGTTAGTGAGATCCTGGGCTAAGGGCACCGGTCACACTCAACTACATAGTTTGGCGAGCTCCGGGGCTAAGGACACCGGTCACACTCTACCACATAAGATTGGCGAGCTCCCGGGCTAAGGACACCGGTCACACTCTACCACATAAAGTTGGCGAGCTCCCGGGCTAAGGACACCGGTCACACTCGGCCACGTAGATTTGGTGAGTTCCCGGGCTAAGGACACTAGTCACACTCTACCACATAAGATTGGCGAGCTCCCGGGCTAAGGACACCGGTCACACTCGGCCATGTAAATTGGGTGAGCTCCCTAGGCTTAGGTCCCCAGTTCATAGCTTAACCCCTAATAAGATTTGACAAGCTCCCTGGGCTTAAGTCCCCGGATCATAACTCGGAAAGTTCATCGGGCTTAGGTCCCTGGATCATAACTTGGTAAGCTCTCTAGGCTTAGGTCCCCGGATCATAACTTAATACATTTGAACATGCGCATAAGTATAGCCTTGATTACTACTCAAGCATGGAACATAAATATATTTTTGTACATAAACGTAAATAGGTTCATTTCATGAGCACTTAAATTATCATGATGGGAAGAGGAAACATTAGCCTAACTATACAAAATTCAACCCTTTTTTCTAAACTAGAATCCGAAAGTCACATGTAGTATATAAAATTGATGACAAGTAAGAAGAAACATAAGCTTTCCTATATTAGAAATCCAAAAATACATGTAGCATGTAAAATTACCATGATATCAAATAAGAAGAAAACATAAGATTTCATAATTTAGAATTTCTAAAAATACATGTAGCATGTAAAATTACCATGATATCAAGCAAGACGAAAACATAAACTTTCCTAAATTGGAAATCCGAAAATACATATAGCACATATAGTTATCAGGATTACAAGCATGAGGCAAACATAAGCTTACCTAAACTAGAAACCCGAGAATACATGTAGCATGTAAGGTTATCATGAATAAAAATACATACATGTTAGAGGTTATAATTAAAGGAACCAAGACCCAAGAGTTTAGGTGAACATAGTAGGGAGTGAGAAAATCATATGTACGCTACACAAACTCTGAAGTTATCACCTAACCTACCATGAAACGTCGATAGAGGGGGGGGGTGAATATCGATTCGAAAAACACCGTTGAAAAGAGTTAAGCGCAGCGGAATTAAAAAATAATAAACAAATGAACATAGTGTTTTTACTTCGTTCGGAGCCTGTGACGACTCCTACTCGAAGGCCCGTACTCCGTGAGTACTTTCGTTGGGCAATTTACTAGCAATTCGAAATGATAATTACAAAGGCAGTACAAGAAATGCTAATAAACAGTAATCAAAGCTATACCGACAGACGAAAAACTACAAGGACAAGAGCGCGTTGTCGGAGCTTCGTTAGCGTCGTTGGAGCGCAGAGCAGCAGAGCAAGCAATCTAAGAGTTCTGACTTGATTAATTGATGTTGAAGCTCCACCCCTGGGGCTTCTTTTATATGCTGCTCCGGGCGCCTGGATCCCTTCCGGGCGCCTGGATCCCTTCCGGGCGCCCTGGTGCGACGTGGCAAGTCTAATCAGCGAACTCCACGTGGCGATGACTCGGCTTGGATGAAACTTGCCTCCGGGCGCCCGGATCCCTTCCGGGCCCCGGACGTCCAGGCGCCCGGATCCCCTCCGGGCGCCCGGACCCCTCTTCTCCAGAAAGTCCTTCTCCTGCAAGAAAAGGTTAGTTCGAGGAAAATATACCCTGCAATACAGATTGTTAGCACAGTCTTATAGATAAGCAAAGCGAGTATGAATTAGCAAAAAGAGTATGACTTAGATTCCGTCTTTCCGAGACCGGAATCTAGTCACGATCTCGACTTAGATATCCAAAATGGATCTAAGCCGGATCGACGCCTAATGTTCCCTTCCCAGGAACGCGTCCTCGCAGTCACTCCCCTCCAGTGACCGTCCGGTCAGCCCTTCGACCCGTCTGGACTTCTTGCCAAGCGTCCGGTTAGCCCGTCGACCCGCTTGGACTTCTCGCCAACTATCCGGTCAGCCCGTCGACCTAGCTGGACTTTTTGCCAAGCGTCCGGTCAGCCCGTCGACCCGCTTGGACTTCGTGCCAGCTATCCGGTCAACCCGTTGACCTAGCTGGGCTTCGTGCCAGACATCTGGTCAGCCCGTCGACCTGTCTGGACTTCTCCTGCACACTCGATCAAAGTGTTAGACAACAACAAACTAACTTAACCTGATTTGTCATTCATCAAAACTTGAGTTAGACCGTTAGTGCTACTCGCACCAACAATCTCCCCCTTTTTGATGGAATGACAACCTGGTTAAGTTAGTGAAACAGATGCAAGAAAAAGCAAGTAAAAATGAGTAAATGGTTTTTAAGTTAAGTTTTGTGTTTTCAAATTGGTTTAGCTAACTTAACCACCTAACCCTCCCCCTTTGGCATTCATCAAAAGTAATCATGGATTAAGTAAGCATAAATACAGACCTTAGACAAAGTAAGAAATAATGTCAAGTTAATTTGGGTGAGTTTAAAACATAGATTATTTTGCTTTTATTTCATAAATCTTTGAAAAAAAAACTAAGTCTTGAAAGATAGCTGATTTATAACTTTATAATTTTGAAAGATAGCTAATTTTTCAAGTATAGTTTTTAAGGTCAAAGTTAAAAGTTAAGTTTTCAAACATAAGTTTTTTTTTAAAATCAAAATTCCAAAACTAAGTTTGAAAAAACTATTTTTCAAAGCTGATTGAAATTTATTTTTCAACACTAAGTTCGTAAAAGATTCAATTTTCAAAATTGAGGAAAATGATTTTGAGAAGCTTAGTTTGTAAACTTAAGTTTTGAAAAATCTAATTTCCACAATTTTCAATAACAAAGCAATTTTTAAAACTAATTTTTGTAAAATTTAACTTTCAAATCAAATTGTCAAAATTAAGTAAAATCAAATTTTAAGAACTAGATTTTTAAATTCAATTTTCAAAACTAAGTTAAATCTAATTTTCAAAAATAGGTTTAAGAGATTTTTAAGAAAACATTTTTCAAACACAAATTTTAAAATATTTTAAATGAAGGGAAAATTTTAATTAAGTCCTCCCCCTGAACCTGACATAAAATTTTGAAAATATTTGCTAAAAATATTCAAAATAGAATTTTTTTTAAAAAAAAAATTGAGGTAGGGTTTTCTAGAGAGATTTTAAAGAGAAGATTAAAAAATAACACTTAAGGAAAATAAACCTCCCCCTGAATTTGATATTCCTTTAATTTATTAATCCTCCTTATTTATTACTCCCCCTTAATATAATGTTAAGGTTTGAGTGTGTTAAATTTCAAGCCCTAACACATTTGTCTACCTAAGTGTTCTAGGGGATTTGGTAACACTTATATTATTTACATATTTATCTCTGTATCCTTGATATAATTGTTTATTTGAGTTTGATTAATCAATAATTAATATTAGATTCAGGCGCTTAAGCTTAAGTTTAAGGTTTAATAAGATAAACTTTATTAAATCAAAAACAATTGGCCATTATCAATAATTTATTGATTAATTTTTACTTGATTTAATAATTTAATACTTAATAAAATAATTTAAATTTCATATTAATTGATTGAGTTGGTCAATGAAAGTGTTAGTTATAATTATTATTTTTATTTACTTCCTTTTAAGTGGGATTAATTTAGTTTGAGGTTAGCATGAAGTTAAAGTTATTAAACACAGTTAAGTAAGGTTTAATTCAAGTCAATTTTAGTTCTCAACTAAGGTTAGACTTAAACAATTAAGTTATACATAATTAGGTTTAAAGTTTAAGTTAATGGAATTTAAGTTTTTAAGATAGGTGTACAAGTTTTAAATAAATTTAGAAGATTATTATTATTATTATTATTATTGTTATTATTATTTATTTATTTATTTATTTATTTATTAATTATTATTATTAATTTTTTTTAAAGGGATTTCTAATGGGATTTCTAAAACGGTGTTTAAAAGGGATTTAAAATGATTTTTATAATATGTTTGACGATTAACATACGTTTGATTCAGTTTTGATTTTAGATTTAAATTAATATTAGTGGTTAATTTAAATTTAAGATTAATTTTAAGTTTAAGTTAAAAATTTTAATTGTAATTTCAATATTAAGTTTTAATTTTCAGTTAAGTTAAATTAAGTTTAAAAATAATTTCAAGATTAAAATAATGTTTAAGGTAAAAATAAAAAGTTTAAAATCTAAATAATAATTTTTTAACGTTTAAATAATCAATAAGAATAATATTTTTTTTAGTTAACAAAATTTTATTAAAGTAAAAAATAATATTAAGAAGAATTTTTCAAAATGATTTATAAAAGATTTAATTTTTTAAAAAACTTCTTTTTTTTTAAACTGGTTTTTGAAAGAGTTTAAAAGTAATTTTTAAATAATTTTTAAAATTGTTTGTAAAAGAATTTTTAAATAGTTTTAAAATAATTTTTAAAAGAGTTTTTTTAAAGAATTTTTAAAATAGTTTTTAAAGAATTTTTAAAATAGTTTTTTTTTAAAGAATTTGAAATAGTTTTTAAAGAATTTTTTTAAAATAGTTTTTAAAGAATTTTCAAAATAGATTTTTTTAAAGAATTTTCAAAATAGATTTTTAAAGAATTTTTCAAAATAGTTTTTAAAGAATTTTCAAAATAGATTTTTAAAGAATTTTTTAAAATAGTTTTTAAAGATTTTTTTTAAAATAGTTTTTAAAGAATTTTTTTAAAATAGTTTTTTAAAGAATTTTCAAAATAGATTTTTAAAGAATTTTTTTAAAATAGTTTTTAAAGAATTTTTAAAATAGTTTTTTTTAAAGAATTTTCAAAATAGATTTTTAAAGAATTTTGAAAATAGTTTTTAAAGAATTTTTAAAATAGTTTTTTTAAAAGAATTTTCAAAATTGATTTTTAAAGAATTTTTAAAATAGTTTTTAAAGAATTTTAAAAATAGATTTTTAAAGAATTTTCAAAATAGTTTTTAAAGAATTTTTAAAATAGATTTTAAAAGGGTTTTTAAATAATTTTTTAAATGAATTTTTAAAATAAATTTTAAAAGAGTTTTTAAAATAATTTTTAAAAGAGTTTTTAGATAATTTTTTAAATTAATTTTTAAAATAAATTTTTAAAATAATTTTTAAAAGAGTTTTTAAATAATTTTTTTTTAAAAAAAGAGTTTTTAAAAGAGTTTTAAAAAGAATTTTTAAAAGAGTTTTTAAATAATTTTTTAAATGAATTTTTAAAATAATTTTTAAAAGAGTTTTTAAATAATTTTTTTTTAAAAGAGTTTTTAAAAGAATTTTTAAAATAATTTTTTAAAGAGTTTTTAAATAATGTTTTTTTTAAAAGAGTTTTTAAAAGAATCTTTAAAATAATTTTTAAAAGAGTTTTTAAAATAATTTTTAAAAGAGCTTTTAAATAATTTTTTCAAAAGAGTTTTTAACAGAATTTTTAAAATAATTTTTAAAAAATATTTTAAAAGAGTTTTTTTAAAAAAAAAAAATTTTTTTTTAGAGTTTTTAAAATGATTTTTAAAATAATTTTTGAAAGGATTTTTTTTTTAAAAAGGATTTTTAAAATAGATTTTTTTAAAAAAAAATTTATATAGTTTTTAAAAGTATTTTTTAAAAGATTTTTTAAAATAGTTTTTTTTAAAAAAAAAAGATTTTTAAAATAGTTTTTAAAAGTATTTTTAAAAGGATTTTTAAAATTGTTTTTTTTAAAAAATATTTTTAAATAGTTTTTAAAAGTATTTTTTAAAGGATTTTTTAAAATAGTTTTTTTTTTAAGTTAAAATAATTTTTTATGTTAAAATAATTTAAGTTTAATTTTTAAAATAAATTTTTAAGTAAAAAATATTAACATGTTAATTTAATTGAATTGATTTAATTTTAATTAATTTAATTTGATTTAATTTTAATTAATTTAATTAATTTCTTTTAGGTCCTTAGTCATCTCACCCGATCTATGTTTTCAATCAGGGAATCGTATAATTTCGTGAGATGAATTAGATTAAATTTTAGGTTTTGGTTTAACTTTGTGTTAGATTCAGATTTAGTTTTGGATTCAACAAATAGGAATTCTCTGGATAAACTTCTGAGCTATGGTGAGTCACTTGGACATCATTAAAGTAACCATGCCTTCGAGGTTTTCCAAATAGTCCTATCCACTGGACTTAGTACAAAACCTTGGTCTAACTGGTTAGGATCCATAAAGGGTAGGTTCGGTCAGTTCCACTCAGCCAAATGCACCAGGTTGAAGCCATATCTTTCTAGACATGCATAGACTAAGTTTCCCTAACGTACTATCATCCAAAACTTCACCAGTACCATTTTTCAAGTTAAACTTAAACTCTTTTTAACTAGTCCTAGTTACCCTGTCGGGTAGGTTGGTTAGGGTTACCTTGTCGGGTAGGTTAGTTTTGGAGGTGCCAGCTATTCTGGAGCCTCCCCTGAATTATTGATTTTCCTTTTTAAGACTTCTTGTATAATTTAGTTTTGGTTAAAATTTAATGTTTAATTTGTAATTTAGATTTAAGTTTTTAATTTTGAATTAATTACCTTGGTCAAATTATCTTTCTTTAAGAGAGTGTATTTAATATTTGAATTTTCTTTTAATTTTATTAAGTTAATTGAATTATCTTTATTTAATAGATTAGTGTTAATGTTTAAGTTTTTATTAATTTTTAAATTTGTATTAATTGAAGTGTTTGAATTATATTTCCTTAAAGGTTTATCTTTTAACCTTTTATTAATTGTTAATTTTGAATTTTTCATATTATCTTTGTTTAATATGTTATCTTTAACATTTAATTTTAAATTTGTTAAATTTATTTTTGTTTTTATAGTGTTTGGGTTTATCCTTATATTTTCTTTATCTTTTACGTTGATATAATTAGTGTAATTTATTAGATAAGTTTTATCTTTAATATTTAATTTGTTGTTAATTAGATTATCTCGAGTTTGGATAAGACTTTCTAGATTAATATTGTCTAGATTAAATAATTTATTAATTTTATCTTAATTATATTTGTTTTATTAGAAAATATCCTAGGGGTATTTTCTGTATTTTCTGAATTAATTATATTTGTTTTATCAGAAAATATCCTAGGGGTGTTTTCGCAAGTATTGTCATGTACACTATTTTCACATATACTTTCAGGCATATCCAAATTAACATGCACATATTTTAAACTAACACTAGCAAGGGTGTTTTGGTAAATATTACTAACATTGAGCGCAACCCCTAATTCAGCAGGCTTCTCCGTTGGATTTGTCTCGAGTCCATATTTGTCTTTAACTTGATCTTCTAGCTCCATCGACGTCTCGTGAAGCTTAATCAACTGGGTCCACAGCTCATATGCATTCTTGTACTTTTCTAATCTGCATAAAATATTGTTAGGTAAAACATTACAAATAATGTTACTTACCTTTTTCTTCAGTTCCGAGTTTTGAGAAGGTTTCCTCAAAATTAGCATATAATCGATGTCTACCCTTCCTAAGAAGCATTCCATTAATCGCTTCCAGTAGTTGAAGTCTTCATGATCGTATGGTGGTGGTTCGTAGGGGTTCCGTCCTTCTAGAAGAGTCATAATTTCCCGACAAGAGAAACAAACAAAAAAAATCCCAAGACTTGTTCTTCGATTAGCAGTGCTGGAGAAAGAATATAATATTGCACTAATTTCGAAAAATAATAAAATATTAATAAAAAAATATTATTCCAAAATTTTGAAAATGTAATATTTTATCAATACTAAGCAACGGTGAAAAGATGATGATGTGTTTTTCAAAAACGGTTTTAGAGGGAAAAAAACGAAAGGTCGATAGGTGGTTGAACGATATCTAATTTTTTTTTTTTTTAAAAAAAACCCCTTGTCTGATTGGTGGTTGCACCAAATCAGAGCGGTACCTGCTCTGATACCACTTGTTGGATCGTGAAACGTCGATAGAGGGGGGGGGGTGAATATCGATTCGAAAAACACCGTTGAAAAGAGTTAAGCGCAGCGGAATTAAAAAACAATAAACAAATGAACACAGTGTTTTTACTTCGTCCGGAGCCTATGACGACTCCTACTTGAAGGCCCGTAATCCATGAGTACTTTCGTTGGGCAATTTGCTAGCAATTCGAAATGATAATTACAAAGGCAGTACAAGAAATGCTAATAAACAGTAAATCAAAGCTATACCGACAGACGAAAAACTACAAGGACAAGAGCGCGTTGTTAGAGCTTCGTTAGCGTCGTTGGAGCGCAGAGCAAGCAATCTAAGAGTTCTGACTTGATTAATTGATGTTGAAGCTGTTGGTTGCTACTCGGAAAACCTATAGGTTCCACTGTACAAAAATTTTGTACAAAGGTCTGAACCTTTTCCTAGCTACCATGTGTTCTTTTAAATTAAATTTTGGATCGCCTGCGGAACTTAACACGTTTGATCCAAAACTTAATCTATTTGTTCTTTTAGGTTTTGACTTGGATCTCCTGCGGAACTTAACACGTTCGACCCAAGTCTCCTTAAGTTATTAATTCCATTAAATATTAATTTCCATAAAAGGTTCCCAGTACTGACGTGGCGAGGCACATGGCCTTCTTGGATATGGGAGCAACCACCACCGACTAGACAAAACCTTTAATAGAAAGCTAATATTTAATTTCCTAAAATAACTTTAGGTTAACCAAAGAGAACAATCAAATCACAAGGAAAAGAAAGAAACAAAAGAACACAACTTCGAAAAAAAAACATATTCGAAATTCTAGAACGTAAGCCTCTTGTATTTGGTATTATTTCCATAAATAACTAGCATGATGTGGAAATAAAATTTACTAGTTATGCCTTGTAGAAAAACCTCTTGATCTTCTACCGTATTCCTCTTCTAACCTCGGACGTTGTGTGGGCAACGATCTTCCGAGACAAGAAACCACCAATCACCTTCTTCTCCTCCTAGCTAGGTTCGGCCAACAAAGAGGAAGCTTCACCAAGGAAGAAAAACAAAATACTAACCAAGCTCTAAGAGATGCTAGCTTTCTCTCCTTCTTCTTCTTCTTCTTCTCCGAGTAGTATCCGGCCACCACAAGAGCTCCAATAGAAGGGTAGGGTTCGGCCACCACAAGAGGAAGAGAGGGAGAGGTTGGCCGGCCACACCAAGGAACAAAAGAGGGAGAGGAATAATAGATGTTATGTCTTGTGAAGGCACCCTCACCCCTTCTTTTATATTCCTTGGCCTAGGCAAACTAGGAAATTTAATTACAATAAAATTTCCTTAATTTCCTTGACATGATTTAATTGAGAAAAATTAAATAAAATTTCCCAATTTAATCTCTAATGGCCGGCCACTTCTAGAGGAAATAAATTAGACAAGTTTTAATCAACAAATTAAAACTTCCTAATTTGTTTCCGGAAATTTTAAAAATAAAATTTCTCTTTAAAAATCTCTTCATGGTTGATAAAGGAAATTTCTATAATTTTAATTTTATCAACATGTGGATAATTTTTAAAGAAAATAAAATAACTCATCAATCTACAAATAAGGAAGAGATCTAATCTCTTTCTTTAATCTTTGTAGATCTTTTACAAGAGATATTTTAATTTTAATTCTCTTTAAAAATTATTTCTTCCATAATAAAAACTAAAATTAAAATCCTTTTAATTTAATTTGGTCGGCCCCACTAGCTTGGGTTCAAGCTAGGGCCGCCACCCAATATATACCTAGGCCGGCCTAGCTTGGTTCCCAAGCTAGGCCGGACCCTTATTAGTGGGTATAGAAGGTGGGTATAGGTGGGTATAAAACTTCTACAAATAAGAGGCTACGATAGGGACCGAGAGGAGGAATTGGTTTGGTCTCCCGATAAAATTAAGCATCCGTGTTCGCCCGAACACACAACTTAATTTTATCAATGATAATTCATTCCACTAGAAATTATCATTGAACTACCGCACCAATCCCAAATTACATTTTGGGCTCCTTCTTATTATGAGTGTGTTAGTCTCCTGTTTTAAGATATCAAATGTCCACTAATTAAGTGAGTTCTGACAACTCATTTAATTAATATCTAAGTCCAAGTAGTACCACTCAACCTTATTATCATGTCGAACTAAGTCCACTGCGGGGTTTAACATGACAATCTTTATGAGCTCCTCTTGAGGACATTATCAACCTAGTATCTCTAGGACACAGTTTCCTTCTATAATCAACAACACACACTATAAGTGATACCATTTCCCAACTTATCGGGTTTATTGATTCAACGAACTAAATCTCACCCATTGATAAATTAAAGAAATAAATATCAAATATATGTGCTTGTTATTACATTAGGATTAAGAGCACACACTTCCATAATAACCGAGGTCTTTGTTTCTTTATAAAGTCAGTATAAAAGAAACGACCTCTAATGGTCCTACTCAATACACTCTGAGTGTACTAGTGTAATTATATAGTCAAGATAAACTAATACCTAATTATACTACGACCTTCCAATAGTTTGTTCCTTTCCATCATGGTCGTGAGCTACTGTTTATAATTTATAAGGTACTGATAACATGATCTTCTGTGTGTGACACCACACACCATGTCATCTATAATATAAATTAATTAAACAACTACATTTATCATAAATGTAGACATTTGACCAATGTGATTCTTATTTCTAGATAAATGTTTATACCAAAAGCTAGGCTTTTAGTATACACTCCAACAATCTCCCACTTATACTAAAAGACTAAGCTGCTATATCTGCTGCCATACATCTGATTCCTAACCCTTCAACATGCCCATCAAAAGCTCTTGCCTTAAGGACCTCAGTGGAAGGATCAATAGGTCATCACTTGATGCAATCTAGGCGGCAACAACTTCTCCTCGTTTATACGATTTCTCGTATTGGGTGGTACTTGCGCTCTATTGTGTTTACTTGCCTTATAGACTTATGGTTTCTTCGAGTTTGCTACTGCACCAACATTATTACAATAAATTGTAATAATTTTTGGACAAACCGAAATCATATCTAAGTCTATCTTGAGGTTATTAGTCATCAGATTTTAATGGCTACCTCAGAGGCTTGCCATATACTAAGCTTCTATGGTGGAGTCGAAAAAACACCTATGCTTATCACTCTTCCATAGTTATGACTTTACCTCTAAAATAAACACAAAACCACGAGGTTGACTTATTATTGTCCCTATCCGATTGGGTCAAAATCCATACAACCCATAGGAACCAAATTAATCGCCTTGTAAGCTAGCATATAATCTTTAGTGCCTCTAAGGTACTTTAATATATGCTTTCTGGCAGTCCAATGTCCTGTCTAGGGTTACTTTGATATCTGCTAACTATGCCCTTGGCAAAACAAATTTCAGATCTCGTGCATAGCATACATTAGGTTGTCTAACTGCCGAAGCATAAAGAACTGCCTACATGTCCTCAATCTCCTTTAATGTCATCGGAGACATCTCTTTAGATAAAGACACTCCATGCTTAAAAGGTAAGAAACCTTTTGAGGAGTTTTGCATGCTTAAAATGAGCAAGGATTTTTCCGATGTATCAAGCTTGGAATAAATATATTTTTTCTTGTGATCCCTTATTACTTTGATCTTAAAAATATATACATTCTCCCAAGTCCTTTATATCGAATTATTTGGACAACCATACCCCTACTTCTGACAACATTTTGATATTGTTTCCAACTACCAAAAATGTTATCTACGTATAGTACAAGAAATACCACCACGTTTCCATCACATCTTTTGTATACACAAAACTTTATCCGTTTACTCAATAAATCCATAGGTGTGGATTACTTTGATAAACTGGATGTTCCAAGACCTTGAAGCTTTGTATCAGTCCATAGGCGATTGAGCTTACACACAAGATGCTCTTAGCACTTTGCAATGAACCCTTCGGTTGCTTTATATGGATGCTTTCTTCAAGACTTCCATTAAGGAATCTTGTCTTGACATCCACTTGCCAAATAGATAAAGAATCGGATAGACTTAAGCATGGCTACCGGTGAAAAGGTTTCCTTTTCCATCAAGCCTTGCTTTGAAGGTTTCTACCTCTATCCCTCTTTTTCTATTATAGACCTTTACACCCAAAGTTTTACACCACTTGGTGGTTCTACAAGCTTCAGTTTTATTAGAATACATATATTCTAATTCTATTATTCATTACTCTTTGCCAAGATGCTTCATATTTATCTTGGAGTGCTTCGTCATATGTCCGGAGTTCAGGTTCATGTCCTTCAGGGATCGCGTTCAAAAACTCTCCCAAAACATTAATCTTTTAAGGTGGCTTAACAACCCTCCCACTACGCCAAGGCATTTTCTGCAATTGTGTATCATTTGTGATACGTGTTGCGATTTTCTTGTGGTATCTCATTTTGTACAATTGGTACTAGATTAGACATGTCTTTTATTATTTTCTTAAGAACAAATTTACTTATGAGCACGTGGTTCATTATATAGTCCTTTTCTAAAAATCGGTCATTGATGTTATCAATGACCTTCGATTTTAAGACTATAAACCTACTTTTGTTTATCTAGGATAACTTACAAACAAGTGAACTCCTATCCAACTTATCATTATCTCTCTTTAACATATATGCTGGATTACCTGAATCCGAATATGCTTCAAAATAGGTTTACGCCTATTCAGCAATTCTATATGAGTAGAGAGTTATGACTTGGAAGGCATTATGTTCACTTTCATTTTCAGAGTTTATCCTTAAAACAAATTTGGTAATTTTCTGAATAACTCATCATCTATCTAATTATTCCATAAGAGTTCTTTACCTTCTTTCTACTACACCATTCTGTTGGGGTGTACCAGATGCAGTTAGTTGGGATCAACTTCTGATAAGTGACTCCTAAAATCTCTCAAGAGGTACTTGCCACTACGATCTTCCATAGTGACTTTTACTTTATTTCTCCACATCAACCTTGTTCTCTTTGAACTAATCAAAGTACTTAGTCTTGCGGTACATTAAGTAAATTTATTTGTATCTTGAATAGTTGTCTATAAATTAGACAAAATATTCAATACTACCTCTTGTCTGGATAGTCATAGGATCACACAAATCAGAATGAACCGATTTCAACATATCTTTGACTCTATACCCCTTGGACTTAAAAGCTTCTTGGTTATTTTTCTTCCAAGTAAGACTCGAAGGTTGGAAAGATTTCAACTACCAATGAACCCAAAAGTTCATCAGCTACCAATGAATCCTACTCAAGTATAACCTAGCTTTATATGCCAAAGATATAATTGGTTCATTTCCGAAGGTTGCTTTCTCTTAAAATTAGAAGATGTGTTACTAATTTCCATTTGTTGCATCGTGGGAGTTATTGGATTATAAATTGTCAACCATCATACCAGAATAGATAACTTTCCTATTTTTCTTGATAACAACTTTGTTATCAAAATAGACACAATATCTATAATAGTTTAGAAACTGAAATCAGGTTCTTTCTAAACTTGGTACGTAAAGACAATTACTTAAAATCCATATTTTATTCTTATCAAAGGATAAACATCTCCCCCTGCAATAGCTACCATTACAGTAGTGCCCATGTGGACGGTGATTTACCTTTCATTTAGTTGTCGGGTTTCCTGGAACCCTGCAATGAATTGCAGACATGATTAATGGCATCTTGTATCTACACTCCAGGTTCTGGTAGATAACACCACTGGACATGTTTCAACTAATGAATTAAATACATCTAAATTGTTCTTAGTTCTAAGAAGACAGTCTACCTTAATGTCCAAGTCCTATTTCCAATCATTACAATTGGGACTAATAAGTCTTTTTCTATAGTATGACTACTAGGGATTGACAAACATCCTAAGAATCACAAAAATATTTGGTCAAGATCAACTCCTTAAAATCTCCATGAATTTTGTGTATACAAAATCGAAGAGGAGATTTTATTCATTAATTTTATTATCTCGTCAACTTTACTTTATGACGAATAAAATTAATAGTTGATCTGTCTTTGATCAAATATTTGGTCAAAACTCTTTGAATTTAAAATAAAATATTGATTCCTCAAACAATATTATTTAAATTCACCAACACCTCAAACACCGTGAATTTTGCATGCCACGTTAGTGTGGACGTATACAAATTCAACATTTGTAAAAGGAGGGTTTTACCTATTAACTATCTTGTCAACGTATCTTTATGACAAATAAAATTATCTCAAACACCGTTAATTTTGTATGCCACGTTAGTGTGGACGTATACAAAATCAATCATTTGTAAGAAGGGTTTTAACCCTTTAATTTTATTATCTTGTCAACCTAGTTTTATGACAAATTAATAGTTGGTTTCATTTGGTCACACAAATAATAGCAGTGACTCCGATGGGGAGGATACTATTAGATGTGTCTAAGTGTATACCATTACTTGACACTAAGTCCATTAATAAGATTATGCCCCTACCGTTGGGGAAGATCACACGCTCTTAATTAACTTCCTATAGTCATCCAAAAATGGAAGTCTGTTCTAGTGATCCACAAACAAGCTCATCCGTTATGGAGGAAGGCACTCAGAGCCAACGCGCAAGCTTGTTTGCATCACTTACAAACCAGTAATGGAGACCATGGGATTTATTTAAAAATCCCTCTCCCACTTAGTTATTTATAAACGAGGAATTTTAACTATACTAGCCTACTAGTCATGTATACTAACATGCACACACAGCACAATATAAAAGCAATAAATAGAAAATCTAATTTTCAACTATTATGGCTTTTATCTCTAGTTGTCCTCCGTGTGTTGTCATCCCAAGCTGCTGCCATATTTAGCCACCGCCACCGGGTCTAGCTGTCGCATCCATCTTGCTACTAGTTCCGCTGCGCCTCTGGTCCTTAGAAGGTTCCACGCTATGCAAGATTCGATCCGCGACATACATAGAATTTTACATTTTGATCCTATATTCCATAAAAGGAATGTACATGTATCTAGATCAAAAATAAAATCCTAATAAAACTAAATACAGCTCCTGTTGTATTTTAATACAATCATGCACACACAGATAAATGCCCTTGACATGTTCAAGGGTCCAATCACACACATAATAACTAAAAGCCATAATAGTTGGATCCTGCATCCACAAAGTTAGCACATCCTACTATTAACCTGCCTAAATTATGTATGACATGTGCATAATTAAACTAATACCAAATACACAGAGGCAAAACCCTAGCTCTGATACCAATTGTTGGTTGCTACTAGGAAAACCTATAGGTTCCACTGTACAAAAATTTTGTACAAAGGTCTGAACCTTTTCCTAGCTACCATGTGTTCTTTTAAATTAAATTTTGGATCGCCTGCGGAACTTAACACGTTTGATCCAAAACTTAATCTATTTGTTCTTTTAGGTTTTGACTTGGATCTCCTGCGGAACTTAACACGTTCGACCCAAGTCTCCTTAAGTTATTAATTCCATTAAATATTAATTTCCATAAAAGGTTCCCAGTACTGACGTGGCGAGGCACATGGCCTTCTTGGATATGGGAGCAACCACCACCGACTAGACAAAACCTTTAATAGAAAGCTAATATTTAATTTCCTAAAATAACTTTAGGTTAACCAAAGAGAACAATCAAATCACAACGAAAAGAAAGAAACAAAAGAACACAACTTCGAAAAAAAAACATATTCAAAATTCTAGAACGTAAGCCTCTTGTATTTGGTATTATTTCCATAAATAACTAGCATGATGCGGAAATAAAATTTACTAGTTATACCTTGTAGAAAAACCTCTTGATCTTCTACCGTATTCCTCTTCTAACCTCGGACGTTGTGTGGGCAACGATCTTCCGAGATGAGAAACCACCAATCACCTTCTTCTCCTCCTAGCTAGGTTCGACCAACAAAGAGGAAGCTTCACCAAGGAAGAAAAACAAAATACTAACCAAGCTCCAAGAGATGCTAGCTTTCTCTCCTTCTTCTTCTTCTTCTCCGAGTAGTATCCGGCCACCACAAGAGCTCCAATAGAAGGGTAGGGTTCGGCCACCACAAGAGGAAGAGAGGGAGAGGTTGGCCGGCCACACCAAGGAACAAAAGAGGGAGAGGAATAATAGATGTTATGTCTTGTGAAGGCACCCTCACCCCTTCTTTTATATTCCTTGGCCTAGGCAAACTAGGAAATTTAATTACAATAAAATTTCCTTAATTTCCTTGACATGATTTAATTGAGAAAAATTAAATAAAATTTCCCAATTTAATCTCTAATGGCCGACCACTTCTAGAGGAAATAAATTAGACAAGTTTTAATCAACAAATTAAAACTTCCTAATTTGTTTCCGGAAATTTTAAAATAAAATTTCTCTTTAAAATCTCTTCATGGTTGATAAAGGAAATTTCTATAATTTTAATTTTATCAACATGTGGATAATTTAAAGAGAAAATAAAATAACTCATCAATCTACAAATAAGGAAAGAGATCTAATCTCTTTCTTTAATCTTTTGTAGATCTTTTACAAGAGAGATATTTTAATTTTAATTCTCTTTAAAAAATTATTTCTTCCACATAATAAAAACTAAAATTAAAATCCCTTTTTAATTTAATTTGGTCGGCCCCACTAGCTTGGGTTCAAGCTAGGGCCGGCCACCCAATAATATACCTAGGCCGGCCCTAGCTTGGTTCCCAAGCTAGCTTGGCCGGCCCCTTATTAGTGGGTATAGAAGGTGGGTATAGGTGGGTATAAAACTTCTACAAATAAGAGGCTACGATAGGGACCGAGAGGAGGAATTGGTTTTGGTCTCCCGATATCCCGTGTTCGCCTTGAACACACAACTTAATTTTATCAATGATAATTCATTCCACTAGAGAATTATCATTGAACTACCGCACCAATCCCAAATTACATTTTTGGGCTCCTTCTTATTATGAGTGTGTTAGTCTCCCTGTGTTTAAGATATCGAATGTCCACTAATTAAGTGAGTTACTGACAACTCATTTAATTAATATCTTAGTCCAAGAGTAGTACCACTCAACCTTATTATCATGTCGAACTAAGTCCACCGGGGTTTAACATGACAATCTTTATGAGCTCCTCTTGAGGACATTATCAACCTAGTATCTCTAGGACACGCTTTCCTTCTATAATCAACAACACACACTATAAGTGATACCATTTCCCAACTTATCGGGTTTATTGATTCAACGAACTAAATCTCACCCATTGATAAATTAAAGAAATAAATATCAAATATATGTGCTTGTTATTACATTAGGATTAAGAGCACACACTTCCATAATAACCGAGGTCTTTGTTTCTTTATAAAGTCAGTATAAAAGAAACGACCTCTAATGGTCCTACTCAATACACTCTGAGTGTACTAGTGTAATTATATAGTCAAGATAAACTAATACCTAATTACACTACGACCTTCCAATGGTTTGTTCCTTTCCATCATGGTCGTGAGCTACTGTTTATAATTTATAAGGTACTGATAACATGATCTTCTGTGTGTGACACCACACACCATGTCATCTACAATATAAATTAATTGAACAACTACATTTATCATAAATGTAGACATTTGACCAATGTGATTCTTATTTCTAGATAAATGTTTATACCAAAAGCTAGGCTTTTAGTATACACTCCAACAGAAGCTCCACCCCTGGGGCTTCTTTTATATGTTGCTCCGGGCCCCTGGATCCCTTCCGGGCGCTCTGGTGCGACGTGGCAAGTCTAATCAGCGAACTCCACGTGGCGACGACTCGGCTTGGATAAAACTTGCCTCCGGGCGCCCGGATCCCTTCCGGGTGCCCGGATCCCTCTTCTCCAGAAAGTCCTTCTCCTGCAAGAAAAGGTTAGTCCGAGGCAAATATACCCTGCAACACAGATTGTTAGCACAGTCTTATAGATAAGCAAAGTGAGTATGAATTAGCAAAAAGAGTATGACTTAGATTCCGTCTTTCCGAGACCGGAATCTAGTCACGATCTCGACTTAGATATCCGAAATAGATCTAAGCCGGATCGACGCCTAATGTTCCCTTCCCGGGAACGCGTCCTCGCAGTCACTCCCCTCTAGTGACTTACCTCACTTACCTGCCAGACGTCCGGTCAGCCCTTCGACCCGTCTGGACTTCTTGCCAAGCGTCCGGTCAGCCCGTCGATTCCCTTGGACTTCTCGCCAGCTATCCGGTCAGCCCGTCGACCTAGCTGGACTTCTTGCCAAGCGTCCGGTCAGCCCGTCGACCCGCTTGGACTTCGTGCCAACTATCCGATCAGCCCGTCGACTTAGCTGGGCTTCGTGCCAGACATCTGGTTAGCCCGTCGACCTGTCTGGACTTCTCCTGTACACTCGATCAAAGTGTTAGACAACAACAAACTAACTTAACCTGATTTGTCATTCATCAAAACCCGAGTTAGACCGTTAGTGTTACCCGCACTAACATTTAAGAAATCTAATTAAAGCATATCATAGCATAGAGAATACTAAATTAGATTTCCGAATGCTAACATGTCACCTAGGGGGAATATATATATATATATATATATATATATATATATATATATATATATATATATATATATATATATATATATATATATATATATATATATATATATATATATATATATCATGCTAGGACATAAGAAAAAGCACGAGCACAATTAAACTCAAATCCGAAAGCTCAATCACATCTAGAATCTGAAAGCTTCATAGGACATAAGGTTATCTTGATTAGAAAATGAGTAGAAAATATAAACACCAGCAAAATACATTCCTCAAATGTAACGACCCGCCTTCTACTGACTAGGCTGTGAGGCCGATCGTTAGAATAATCTGTGCTAACTATTCCTTGACCATCATTAAGTCTAAGTGCGGAAGCTGTACTAATTAAAATTTTGCTATCTATTATCATTTCTTGGTTCTACATGTGCTAAGGGGTGTGATCTAAACTATTAATGACGTATATTACATTCCCCAATGGTCAAGGAACTTAACTAAGGGTTTCTTACTAATATCATGCCTCCCAATCGATCCACGGATCGATTGGAATGGCTGGATCGATCCGTGGATCGATCCAGGTGGCTACTGTATATGGGGCTTAGGTTGGATCGATCCAGCACGCTACTGTGCTCGGGCTGATATTCTGGATCGATCGGCTGATCGATCCAAACTAGCCAATCGATCCAATGATCGATCCCAGTGCCTACTATTCGCGACAGAATTTGCTGGATCGATCGGCTGATCGATCCAGAAGCCTACTGTTCGCGGTACGAACTCCCCAATCGATCGGCTGATCTATTGAGAAGCCTCCAATCGATCGACCGATCGATTGGGGTTTCTGATTTCGTACCAGAAGTCTGATTTCAGCACCTGTTCGTGCCAAAACTTCCCATATCAATTCTAAACTAAATGTAAAACATTCTAACATCATACAAATAGTGTTCTAAGCTTAATAGAGTGCATGGTTACTAATTCATAGCAATTAACATACTAAGGTGCAAAACAATAAAATGCTAAAAGGTTCTAATGCTTAAACCAAGCTTGCTGAAATTGCCTAAGATCTCTATTCCAAGTTCCATCCACACACATCTCCATCGCATTGTCCTCCAGCCTCCACTAGTCCATTTTTCCTTTACCTTTATCTGCAGTATAAGGAAAAAGTATTTGTAAGCTTGAGAGCTTAATAAGAAACCATCTACCTCACAAAACATGCATACGATGCAAATTATGTTTTTAAAACATGCTATTTGAAATACATACTGAATATGCTAAGCATGGCATGGCATACAACACATAGAAACAAAACTGATCATGGCAATAAAGCTAATTATAAACTATCATGTTGTATCAATAGAAAACTAAACTGATACCATGGTTGAGCTAAGCTAATACCAATCTGATGCTAAAGCCGTACTGAATTCACATAACTATTTTGTGATGTTTGAAAACTATATTCATAATAGATTAAAATACATAATCAAACTGTTGTTTGGGCCCGGCAACTGTACTTGCTATGCGCGCATCCCCAACTAGACCCGGGTTTGCAAGTTCCGAATTTAGTAGGGTTACTAGGTTAGCTGAACCTAGGGACGACTATGGGAGTCCAACCCAATGGATATCTAATCCTGTACAGTGCCACTGAAAAAGTAAAATACTGAACATAGCTAATTATTGATTGTCTTGCTCTTTCTAGGTTACTGAACCTAGAGCTAGGTTGTCTGAACCTAGAGGCGACTGTGGGAGCCCACCCATTGGACATCTAGTTCCATAAAAGCTGTAGCAAGACCATATGGACTGTAAAAATGCTTCTATTGCATTTATCTAAGCTATTAAAATGCCTAGGATGGCATTTAGCTAAGCTAAGCATTTAATCAAACGCTTGGTGTGCGCTAATTCACACCCTATTGCTAAAAATCTGCATATAATTAAACTAATGCCTAAAAATCATACGGAAGCTACTTATACTGCAGGTGAGGGGTTTCTTACCTCCTGTTCATAATTTCTTACTATTCTAATCGTTAGGTTTTCCGGAGGAGAGATCTCTTCGACAATCTCCTCGCATCTACGCGTTCCTCTCGCGGAGAGAAACATCCTCGTGTCGGAGTCGTCGCCGGAAAGTCCTCCTATGGCCCTAGGGACGGAAATCCCTAGGGGTGCTTGTGGTTGGCGCCGAGAGAGGAAGAGGAGAAGGGGGCGACGGCGTGACTAGGGTGAGGGAAAAGTTTTTCTCCTTTTAGAAAATATAACAATTCCTCACTTAAATCTTTATTTATATTAAGTGGGTAATTCGGCCCAACTCTAATATAAATTTAATTGCCTCCCTTTCCTTTCAGCACAGCCCTGCTGGGTTCAACTGGTTACTAGAATTATCCGTAAACCATAGGTCTCGGGTTCAATTCCCGTTTAGGCCGTTTTCGTTTTCTATTTGTTTTTGCTACTCCCGCTACTCTAAAAATTCTGTAAAAATATCCTAAAATTCCAGAAAAATTATAGAATATTTCTAAAATAGTTTTGAGAATTTTCGGGTGCTACAATCTCCCATACCTTATAAAAAGTTCGTCCTCGAACTTAGAATAACTCTGGGTACTTCTGTCTCATGCTGGCTTCTGTCTCCCATGTTGCCTCTTCTGCTGTGTGACTTTGCCAAATGACTTTTACTAATGGTATTTCCTTGTTCCGTAATTTCTTAACTGCTCGGTCTATTATCTGAATAGGCCGACTATCATAGCTGAGGTCTTCGCGGACTGGTACCGACTGAGGCTCAATCACCTGGGTGGCGTCTGGGATATGCTTCTTCAGCATAGAGACATGAAATACATTATGGATGGCTGACATATCCTGTGGTAGCTCTAGCTCATATGCTACCTTGCCAACTCTTCTAGCGATAAGGTATGGTCCCACATATCTGGGACTTAGTTTGCCCTTCTTCCCAAAACGCATTACTCTCTTCATGAGAGCTACTCTGAGGAATACTGAATCCCCAACTTAAAACTCTAAAGGTCTGCGCCATGTATCAGAATAGCTTTTCTGGCGGCTCTGAGCTGTCTCTATCCTCTGGCGGATCTGCTGTATAGCTGCTGTGGTATCTGCCACTAGATCTGTCTGAAGTTCTAGTTCTTTCTGTTCACCACTCTCATACCAGCAGATTGGAGATCTACACCTCCGCCCATAGAGAGCCTCGTAAGGTGCCATGCCGATGGTGGCCTGATAGCTATTGTTGTATGCAAATTCCGCTAGACTCAGATATTTGCACCAGCTTCCTCTGAAATCTAGGGCACATGCGCGGAGAATATCTTCGAGTACCTGATTTACTCGCTCTGTCTGACCATCTGTCTGAGGATGGAAGGCTGTGCTGAATTTTAACTTCGTGCCCAAAGCTGACTGTACACACTCCCAGAAGTGTAATGTGAACCTACTGTCTCTGTCTGAAATAATGGTTCGTGGGACTCCATGTAGTCTAACGATCTCCTTGAGATACAACTGTGCTAGCTGTTCCATGGAGTAGGATATCCTGATAGCTAAGAAGTGGGCTGATTTAATCAACCTGTCGACTATTACCCAGATGGTATCAAAACCATTCGTGGTTCTGGGTAGTCCCACTATGAAATCCATAGAAATGTCTTCCCACTTCCATTCTGGAATCTGAATAGGCTGCAAAACTCCTCCTGGTCTCTGACGTTCTGCCTTAACCCTCTGACAGGTTAGGCAGGTGCTGACATATCGAGCGATGTCTCTCTTCATCCCAGGCCACCAAAAACGCTTCTTCAAGTCCTGGTACATTTTGGTGGAGCCCGGATGCATCGCATAAGGAGTCTTGTGAGCCTCATCTAAAATTTTCCTTCTGAGTTCCTCCTGATCTGGAACGCATAATCTGTCACCAAAGTACAATACCCCGCTATCTGATATTCTGAACTCTCCACCTTCTGATTCTGCTATCCCTTGCTTGATTTTCTGAATTTCAGTATCCTGTTCCTGAGCTGTCTGAATATCACCAAGCAAAGTAGACTCTAACGTCATAGTAGAGAGCTGTCCAACTATGAGTTCAAGACCGAAGTCTGTGATCTCCTTCTGTAGGGGCGGTGACATGGCTGCTAGAGATAATAGAGCAGCACTGGACTTTCTGCTAAGTGCATCTGCTACCCTATTTGCTTTTCCTGGGTGGTAGAGGATGTCTATGTCGTAGTCTTTGACCAGTTCTAGCCATCTGCGCTGTCGCATATTCAGATCCTTCTGAGTGAAGAAGTACTTCAGACTCTGATGATCTGTATACACTCTGCACTGAGCTCCATACAAGTAATGTCTCCAAATTTTGAGGGCGAACACCACTGCTGCAAGCTCAAGGTCATGAGTGGGGTAATTCCTCTCATAATCCTTGAGTTGTCTGGAGGCATAGGCGATTACCTTGCCATCTTGCATCAGCACTGCTCCTAGTCCCAACTTAGAGGCATCACTATATATATCAAAGCTATCTGCGTTCTCTGGTAGAGTCAGAATAGGTGCACTGGTCAATCTTCTCTTTAGCTCGCTAAAGCTGTTCTCACAGTCCTCTGCCCACTGAAATTTTCTGTTCTTCCTGGTGAGAGCTGTCAGTGGGGAGGCTATCCTGGAGAAGTCCTCTACGAACTTTCTATAATAACCTGCTAATCCCAGAAAGCTCCTGATCTCACTGGCATTCTTGGGTCTTTTCCAGTTACTCACAGCTTCTATTTTACTGGGCTCTACCATGATACCATCCTTTGAGATGATGTGACCCAAGAAGGACACCTGATCTAACCAAAATTCACATTTCGTGAACTTGGCGTACAACTGGTTCTGCTGGAGGGTCTGCAGCACTATTCTCAGGTGCTTTGCGTGTTCTTCCTGAGTTCTTGAATAGATAAGAATGTCATCGATGAACACGATAACGAACTTATCTAAATATTCTCTGAATACTCTGTTCATGAGGTCCATGAAGGTAGCTGGAGCATTTGTCACGCCAAAGGGCATGGCTACGAACTCGTAATGTCCGTATCTAGTTCTGAATGCTGTCTTGGGTATATCCCCTTCCTTGACTTTCACTTGATGATAACCTGATTTGAGGTCTATCTTAGAGAACACTGCTCCCTTTAGCTGATCGAACAGGTCATCTATTCTGGGAAGAGGATACTGTTGGTGCGGTTAGCACTAACGATTTAACTCAGGTTTTGATGAATGACAAATAGGTTAAGTTAGTTTTGTTGTTGTCTGACACTTTGATCGAGTGTGCAGGAGAAGTCCAGACAGGTCGACGGGCTGACCGGATGTCTGGCACGAAGTCCAGCTAGGTCGACGGGCTGACCGGATAGCTGGCGAGAAGTCCAAGCGGGTCGACGGGCTGGCCAGACGCTTGGCAAGAAGTCCAGCTAGGTCGACGGGCTGACCGGATAGCTGGCGAGAAGTCCAGACGGGTCGAAGGGCTGACGGTAAGTCACTGGAGGGGAGTGACTGCGAGGACGCGTTCCCGGGAAGGGAACATTAGGCGTCGATCCGGCTTAGATCCATTTCGGATGTCTAAGTCGAGATCGTGACTAGATTCCGGTTTCGGAAAGACGGAATCTAAGTCATACTCCTTTTTGCTAATTCATACTCACTTTGCTTTTGCTAACAATCTGTGTTGCAGGGTAAATTTGCCTCCGGACTAACGTTTGTCTTGCAGGACGGATTCTGCGGGAAAACAGGGTCCGGGCGCCCGGGAGGCAAACTTCATCCAAACTCGCGCGTCGCCACGTGGAGCATCTCGGTTTGAGCAGCTACGTCACATTCCAGGCGCCCGGAGCAACATATAAAAGAAGCCCCAGGCAGGAGCTTCAAATCAACTTTTCACATCTGAGAACTTTGAGATTACTCACTCTGCTGCTCTGCGCTCCAACGACGCTCACAAAGCTCCGACGACATGATCCCGCTCTTTTAAATTCCTTGTCTGTCGGTACAGCTTTGTTTTTCTTTTCATTAGCATCTTTTTGTACTTAAATTGTAATTATCCGAATTGCTAGTGAATTGCCCAACGAAAGTACTCAAGGAGTACGGGCCTTCGAGTAGGAGTCGTCACAGGCTTCGAACGAAGTAAAAAACCTTGTGTTTACTTTACTTTTCCGCTGCGCTTATACTCGATATTTTCGAATCGATATTCACCCCCCCTCTATCGAATCTAACGGTCCTACAGATACCTGTCCTTAATCGTGACTTGGTTCAGTGCTCTGTAATCTATGCATAGGCGCATGCTCCCGTCCTTCTTCTTCACGAACAATACAGGCGCTCCCCATGGTGAGTGACTAGGACGTATGAAGCCCTTGTCAAGCAGCTCTTGTAGTTGCTCATGAAGTTCCTTCAGTTCTACTGGAGGCATGCGGTAAGGCTCTTTGGAGATAGGATTTGTACCGGGAATGAGTTCTATCTCAAATTCGATCTCCCTGTCTGGTGCTAGGCCTGGTAACTCTTCAGGGAAGACTGCTGGGTAGTCACATTCTCGGTCCTTGTCCTGACCGGTACTGACTACATGTGCTAAAAATCCCATACATCCTGAATCCATTAATCTCTGTGCCTTCATAGCTGAGAGAAATTTCTTGGGTTTTCTCTTTGATTCTTCGACGAACTCGAACTGTGCTTCTGCTTCAGGTTGGAATACGACTTTCTGTTTACGGCACTCTATGGAGGCACTGTATCTGATCAAGAAGTCCATTCCGAAGATGACATCATAGTCAGTCATATTTAGCACTATCAGATCACAAAAGAGCTCTCTGTTTGCTATAATGACTGGCACTGCTCTGAGCCAGTGCGTGGATGCCATAATTTCTCCTGAAGGTAAGGTCGTCAGAAACTGACTACTGAGTACCTCTGGAGGTCTCGCTAATTTCTTTGCAAATGCCCTGGATATATAAGAATGGGTTGCCCCAGTATCGAATAAGACAGTTGTACTTTGCTGTAAAATACTAATCTGACCTGTAACAACTGTCGAGGCATTCGCTACGTCTTCTCTGGTTAAGGAGTAGATTCTTGCATTTGTCATAGCTGGAGGGGCTTCTAGTCTACCCTGGCTGATGTGTGGACCATCTAGAGCGGCCTGCATCTGATGTAACTGAGCTGGCTGGCCTCCATACTGAATCGGCTGTGGTGGAGGAAGACTAGTCTTGTTCGGGCACTGCTTAGCCATATGCCCTTCCTGTCCACACTCAAAGCATCCTCGGGTGCCTTTACGACAAACCCCAGGGTGGAATTTCCCACAAGTAGCGCACTTTGGATAACTGGGCTGTTTGCTAGCTGGCCCTCCTTTTGGGTAACTCCCTGGCTTGCGTTTATTGCTAGAGTTCCCTTTCCAATTGGAGCTGTGGCCCTGTTGTTTTTGAGTGCCTGAACCACCTTGACCTTTAGATTCTGAGAGAACTTGCTTCTGCTGCTTGATGTTATTTTGGTAATGCTCAGTGGTCAGGGCGCTGCTAACTAGTTCTTCAGTGGTTTGCGGCCTATGAATGCCGCCAGCCACGTTCATTGCTATTTCCGGCCTCAGCATCTTGAGCATCAATCAGACTCTTTCTTTCTCTGTGCTGACTAGTTCAGGGCATAGACGAGCCAATCTATTGAATTTCTTCACGGCTTCCTCAACTGATAGGTTGCCCTGACGAAACTCAGTGAACTCGTCATAGTGGCGGCTTGTGACCCTTATATGAAAGAATTCTTCAAAGAACTCCTTCTCGAAGTCTGCCCATGTCATCTGGTTTACTGGGCGCTTCGCTCTGATTCTCTCCCACCACATGCGTGCATCTCCTGTCAGGCAGAAGGAGGCGCACTTCACCTTCTCATGTTCTAGCCAGTCCAGAAGCTCCATCGTACTTGTTAGGACCAAAAGTAGCTAGAGGGGGGTGAATAGCTCGTCGCTTTCGCTCGGTGGTCGGCGTTGCTTGTTTCTTCGAAGATGTGCAGCGGAAAATACAGAAACACTCACACAACGCTAACACGGTTGGTTTACTTGGTATCCACCTCACAAGAGGTGACTAATCCAAGGATCCACACCAACGCACACACCCTCCACTATGAATAACACTCCTTTATGGTAACTACCAAAGGTGGAGAAGCCCTACAAGACTCAATACAAGAAGAAGAAAGGGTAGTAAAGAAATACAAGCTTACAAGCTTACAATGAGTGCACAAACCCTAACCCTAGTTTCTTCTTCTTGCTTTGATCCGCCTCTTGACTTGGAAGAGCCTCCAAGAACCTTCAAGAACTGGCGATCTCGAGCTTGAGAAGAGCTGTGGAGGAGCTGGTGAAGATCTGAAATGAATCGGTGAAGAAGTGCCGAAGACAACGCCCGCCTGCGGCTCAAATACGACGCAACGGTCGGATCCCGATCGATTCGATTATTCCCAATCGATCGGGGAGGCTTTGGATCGATCCACGGATCGATCCTTGGAACGTCTGATCGATCCACGGATCGATCCACGCTTATCGCGCGAAGCCTCCCAATCGATCCAGCGATCGATTGACCTCCGGATCGATCCACCGATCGATCGAAGCTTGTCATTGGGAAAGGTCCGGATCAATCCCGATCGATCCGGATCCCGGATCGATCCATCGATCGATCCAAAGACTTGGTTTTGCCCAAAACCAAGTCCCAAACCTCCCAAACCAACATCCGGTCAACCTTAACCTGTTGGTACGTCATGCCTAGCATCTAGTCACTCCCTTGACCTGCTAGGACTCCCTCACCAAGTGTTCGGTCAATCCCTTTGACCCACTTGGACTTTTCTTTCATGCCAAGTATCCGGTCACTCTCTTGACCTACTTGGACTTTTACCTAGCTTCACTCACTAGGGTTTTCAATCTGCCTAGCTTCACTCACTAGGACTTTCACCTGGCTTCACTCACCAGGATTTCCATACTGCCTAGCTTCACTCACTAGGACTTTCACCTGGCTTCACTCACCCGGATTTCCATCTACCTAGCTTCACTCACTAGGGCTTTCACCTGGCTTCACTCACCAGGGTTTCCTTTCAGTCAAGTATACCTACTTGACTCTTCTTCATTCACACTGATCAGTTCCTGATCAGAATCTCCCCATATGAACAACTGCACCTGCATTGTCCATGTGTTTACATGTATTGTCAAACATCGAAACTATGACCAAGACTCAAGCTTGGTCAAACCAGTCAACCTTGACCTAAGGGATATTGCACCAATAATCTCCCCCTTTTTGATGTTTGACAATACCTTTAAGTTTGGACCATTCTGAGTTAAGCTAATCACATAGCCTTAACTCCATTCATGCCAAAGTAAATGTTGGTTCCCTTCATTCTCACCCTATGACCTCCCCCATAGGTAATGAAGGCCTAACTTAAACCACACATTCTCCCCCTATTGGCACACATCAACCCATCTCTGAGCACACCTAAACTCGTGCCTCAATCTTGGACACACTTCAACAAAATGTCCCATTGTTGAAAACTCTCCCCCTGAAGAGTTGCTCATCGTTGTTCACAACATCACTCGTTGTGACCAACAAACGATAATGAAGGTCCCATACCCTTCATTTATCCTTAACCCTACATTCTTCCTCAATGTAGGCAAATGCCCATCCGTGAGCATTATTCACTTAACGGAAGGTTAACCACCTTCCAAGGTGTATGAAAAATAATTTTCATGCCTTTAAAGAGTCCCTCCCCCTAAAGACATGGTGGTAACTTCTGTCATTGCACCAACAATGACTTGGGATCCCTAAAACTTTAGGAAACCCTATTGTAGAAGTTTTGAGGTTCAAATATTCAAAATTTGAAACAAACCTCAACCTTAACTTCAACTTAGCCTTCCTTAACCAATCCATCCTTGTTTTCACATGAAAACACCCTTTGAATGTATACAAATGTATTTGTAGGGGTTTGGAAAGGTTACCTAGACTAAAATAGGTTTAACGATGCCGAAATCAAGCTTTCCCAGCCAAAATCAGCAACTTGGATCGATTGGAGTTGGGTTCCAATCGATTGATCCTTTCTGAATCGATCCAAACTACCTGGATCGATCGGCTGATCGATCCAGCGAGCTTCTGCTCGCGGGAGACTTGCCTTCTGAATCGATCTACGGATCGATTCAGGCACTCCAATCGATTCATGGATCGATCGGAGCTCTGATAGTTGCTGAAATTCCATTTCAGTCAACTTCAGAAACCCCTAGAAATTTCTACAAAAATCATGAAATTTCGTGTAGACATTATTTAGGGTATTTACTATCAAGGAAAAATAGTTTTCTATGAAAATACTTCATATTTTCAAAGATTGACACAAACTTGAAAACTTGCAAAAACTTTAGTGTTTTCTTCAAGTTTGTGTTAAACTATTCAATGGTGATTACTATCAAAAGATAGCCTTCACCAAGGTTTTTCAAAATCATTTTGAAAACATTTTCAAACCAATATCCCACCATGTTCCTTGGGCTTAATGCACATGACTTGTACATTAGCTTTCCCAATGATGGGAAAACACATAACTATGTGTTTTGATGAACCCAAAAACTCAAAAGAATGCACTAAATCAACATCTTGAGCTTTGTTCATCATCCTAACATCTCACTTGTATCTAATGTGCACTAAAACACATACAAGTCACCTTATAGTCTTTGTGAAATGTAGATTTTGGTTTTTCCCTAATCTAGGGATCATGCATATCTATCTAGGCATTTTAGAGATATTAGACATCCACCTAGGATGCCACTTGTTAATCATTGTTGTTTAATGTCATTCGTCCTTAATTACAAGGAATTAAACTTAATGCATGATTATGTTATGGCATACATCAAAAGAAAATAATTTTCAAAAGAAACTATCCTATTACTACATGATGTATGAATGTCATGACATGGTATTTTTGGATTTTTCATAATAAAACAATGAATTCAAAAATAGACATGATGTCATGGAATATGATGGGCAAACAATCATGGCAAGGTTTAGCATAAATAAAATATACCTAGATTACCTATCTAAATATCCTTAATCACTTAGCTAAACTCAAAATATACCACTTGTTTTAACTTAAAACGATACCACTTGTTTTAATTTAAAACATTAAACCTAGATTGTCCTAAATGCTTCAAAGAAATGCCAAAACCTAAATTGACATTTCTTATTTCTCTTGATTTGTTTATGCCACTTAAAAATTAAACATATCCTCAAATGTTGGCATATTTCATTTTTCCACAAGAGTAGCACTAAGAAAATACCAAAGTCCGAACTTGGTATTTCTTATATTTTTCTAATTTGTGCCATTTTAAGATAAAATCAAATTTTCCACCAATAGACACATGTTACTCTTTCAAGGAGTAAATAATAGTTCCATTTCATTTTCAAAGGTTAACAAAAACCTTGAAAATGCTCCTTGAGTGTCAATTTACTCAAAGTTGGGTTAACTACCCTTCTAATCGGAGTTGACACTCTCTAACCCATCTATGGGGTAGAGAAGATGCTCCTAGGAACCCAACACCTATTGGTGCTCCTTGGATGCTCTTGGTACTCACTAGGGATAACTTCCCTAGATACCTTCCTAGTGACCTTGTTGGACTTCTTAGAAGCCTTGGTCACATTTTCTAGGTCAACTCTAGGAATAGCTTCCCTTGTGACCTTGTTAGTGACTTTCTTAGACTTCTTAGAAGTCTTAGTCACTTTGGTTGCAAAGATACTTCTAGGAATATCTTCCCTTGTATCCTTGACTTGACCTCTAGACTTAGGGTTTGTTCCATAACTATATGGAACCCTATGATAACTAGGCACATCCCTTTTTGCTTTGGGTTTGTATCCCAAACCTCTATGGCCATTTGATGGCTTTTGTACCCCTAAACCTAGGTTATGCTCATTTTGCCCTAATAGGATATTTTCCAATCTTTTTAGGGTCTTTTCTAATTTATCAAGTCTTGACCTCAAGACTTGATTTTCCCTCGCTAAGTCCTTAGTATTTGATTTTTCATTTGATCCATGAGCATTTTTATTCTCGGGCTTGTATCTATTATCCTTAGTGTTTCCGCCCAAGTGTCTATCTACCTTCCTAACCTTAGGTTGGGTGGTTTTGGCATGTAGAGCCACATGCTTTTCCTTAAGGCCCTCATGCTTTCTATTCTTATGGTAAATTGCATTAAAATGATAAAAATTAGAACTATCATGCTTTTTACCATAATGTAAAGGGGTAGGCTCAATAAAAGTTACCTTCCTTTTTACCTTAGAGGCTCCCCCTTGACTTAAGCTTCCTCCTTGAGCCTTGACCATCTTCTTCCCCTTAGGGCATTGACTCCGGTAATGCCCCTTTTGATTGCAAGAGAAACACACAATGTGCTCCTTGCTCTTCTTTGTTCCGGGGATGGTCTCCTTTGGCTTCTCCTTGCCCTTTGGTGCCACTTGACCCTTCTTCTTGGCCAATTTAGGGCACTTGCTTTTGTAGTGCCCATGTTCCCTACATTCAAAGCATATAATATGATTTTTATTATTAATTGAAATATTTATACCTTTGCTTGTAGGGGTGACATCTTTTCCTTTGGATCCGGAGGTAGAAACTTCCTCTTGATCCAAATTTGATACTCCTCCATTTGATTTTGCTTGACTTATGGAGGTGGATGCTTCTTCATCCTCTTCTTCTCTTGACCCGGATGTGGAGGATTCTCCTTCTTCTTGATCCGGTGTCAATGAAGATTGCTCCCCCTCAATCCTAGAGGTGGAGGCTTCTCCTTCTTCTTCATCCTCTTGTACATGAAACAAGGAATATACTACTTCCTTGCTCTTTTGATTGCACTCCTTTGAGGATGAATCTTCCTCTTGGACTTCTTCTTCGGAAGTTGAGCATCTCTCAACTTCGGAGTCCTCCTCTTGATCTTGATCCATTGAGTCGCCCTCTTTGGATTCCTCATGATTCGGTACAGTGGAGGGGATCTCATGGATTAATGCCAACTTACTCCAAAGCTCCTTGGCATCCTTGAATTCTCCAACTTGAGCCAAAATATTGCTTGGCAATAAGTTGACCAAAAGCTTGGTCACTTTATCGTTTGCCTTGCTCCTTTGAACTTGCTCTTGGCTCCATTTGCTTTTCTTGAGAGGCTTGCTCTTGGAGTTTGTTGGAGCTTCAAAACTTTCCATGAGAGCAAACCATTGCTCTATCTCCATCATTAAAAAATTTTCAATTCTTGATCTCCAAGAATCGAAGCTTGTGGATGTGTATGGTGGAGCCACCCTTGTGTCAAATCCAAGTCCATCTTGGAATTGCATCTTGAAGTTGAGCTTGATAAAATCTTGAACTTGAAGAATTTTGCTCCAACTTCTTCACCCTCTAGCTTTTCTTGTTATGCTTGACCCTTCCGGCGATGATTCCGGTGAAGAGCAACCTTGCTCTGATACCACTTGTTAGGACCAAAAGTAGCTAGAGGGGGGGGGGGGGGGGGAATAGCTCGTCGCTTTCGCTCGGTGGTCGGCGTTGCTTGTTTCTTCAAAGATGTGCAGCGAAAAATACAGAAACACTCACACAACGCTAACATGGTTGGTTTACTTGGTATCCACCTCACAAGAGGTGACTAATCCAAGGATCCACACCAACGCACACACCCTCCACTATGAATAACACTCCTTTATGGTAACTACCAAAGGCGGAGAAGCCCTACAAGACTCAATACAAGAAGAAGAAAGGGTAGTAAAGAAATACAAGCTTACAAGCTTACAATGAGTGCACAAACCCTAACCCTAGTTTCTTCTTCTTGCTTTGATCCGCCTCTTGACTTGGAAGAGCCTCCAAGAACCTTCAAGAACTGGCGATCTCGAGCTTGAGAAGAGCTGTGGAGGAGCTGGTGAAGATCTGAAATGAATCGGTGAAGAAGTGCCGAAGACAACGCCCGCCTGCGGCTCAAATACGATGGATCCCGATCGATTCGATTATTCCCAATCGATCGGGAGGCTTTGGATCGATCCGGATCGATCCGAGCGCCTCGTGCTCGAAAAGCGTGCGGATCGATCCGGATCGATCCGAGCGCTATCGCGAGCGGCGGCGTCCCAATCGATCCACCGATCGATTGGGACCTCTGAATCGATCGATCGATCCAGAAGCTTTCTGTTCGCTGGGAAAGGTCTGGATCGATCCATTGATCGATCCAGCACTTGGTTTTTGCCCAAAACCAAGTCCCAAACCTCCCAAACCAACATCCGGTCAACCTTAACCTGTTGGTACGTCATGCCTAGCATCTAGTCACTCCCTTGACCTGCTAGGACTCCCTCACCAAGTGTCCGGTCAATCCCTTTGACCCACTTGGACTTTTCTTTCATGCCAAGTATCCGGTCACTCTCTTGACCTACTTGGACTTTTACCTAGCTTCACTCACTAGGGTTTTCAATCTGCCTAGCTTCACTCACTAGGACTTTCACCTGGCTTCACTCACCAGGATTTCCATACTGCCTAGCTTCACTCACTAGGACTTTCACCTGGCTTCACTCACCAGGATTTCCATCTACCTAGCTTCACTCACTAGGGCTTTCACCTGGCTTCACTCACCAGGGTTTCCTTTCAGTCAAGTATACCTACTTGACTCTTCTTCATTCACACTGATCAGTTCCTGATCAGAATCTCCCCATATGAACAACTGCACCTGCATTGTCCATGTGTCTACATGTATTGTCAAACATCGAAACTATGACCAAGACTCAAGCTTGGTCAAACCAGTCAACCTTGACCTAAGGGATATTGCACCAACAGTACTTTCCAGTGTTTTGAACCAGGCTTGTGCATCCCATGGTTCACTGGTGCCTGAGAAGTTCTCGGGCTTGACTCTTTGCCACTGGATCAGATAGGCTTCTCTCTTTGTCTCTACTGCTGCTGGGGCTACTGGTGCTGTAGGCTGGACTGGTGGAACCTCTAAGACTCCTGGCGTTGCTACGTTCGGTTCCGGGGTGACGGTGGGAGTATTCTGCTGATTAGCTTTTAAGGTGGCTATCTCCTGTTGCTGTTCGGCTAGCTTCTGCTGTAACTGAGCCACTAATGCTGTCAGGTCTGGGGGAGGCACTGAACTGCCTGCCTCATGCTGGGGCTCAGTAGCCGGTGCCCTTCTAGCTGGGCGTCCTCGTGTCATTTATAAAGACATAGAGGACATACATAACTAAGGCAATCATGTTTATATATCTACTATCATTATCATGTTAGGTGTTATCATCTATCAATATGCTACAGTATCTATAAACATGAAAGAAAGAACATAATAAAGTGAGAGACGTTTCTTACTTGGAAGCTGCAGGTTCAATGCTGATGTGTGTGTAGGAAGTATGGAAACCGCTCTGATACCACTCTGTAACGACCCGCCTTCTACTGACTAGGCTGTGAGGTCGATCGTTACAATAATCTGTGCTAACTATTCCCTGACCATCATTAAGTCTAAGTGCGGAAGTTGTACTAATTAAAATTTTGCTATCTATTATCATTTCTTGGTTCTACATGTGCTAAGGGGTGTGATCTAAACTATTAATGACGTATATTACATTCCCCAATGGTCAAGGAACTTAACTAAGGGTTTCTTACTAATATCAGGCCTCCCAATCGATCCATGGATCGATTGGAATGGCCGGATCAATCCGTGGATCGATCCAGGTGGCTACTGTATGTGGGGCTTAGGTTGGATCGATCCAGTGATCAATCCAGCACGCTACTATGCTCGGGCCGATATTCTGGATTGATCGGCTGATCGATCCAGACTACCCAATCGATCCAATGATCGATCCCAGTGCCTACTGTTCGCGACAGAATTTACTGGATCGATCGGCTGATCGATTCAGAAGCCTACTGTTCGCGGTACGAACTCCCCAATCGATCGGCTGATCGATTGAGAAGCCTCCAATCGATCGACCGATCGATTGGGGTTTCTGATTTCGTACCAGAAGTATGATTTCAGCACCTGTTCGTGCCAAAACTTCCCATATCAATTCTAAACTAAATGTAAAACATTCTAACATCATACAAATAGTGTTCTAAGCTTAATAGAGTGCATGGTTACTAATTCATAGCAATTAACATACTAAGGTGCAAAATAATAAAATGCTAAAAGGTTCTAATGCTTAAACCAAGCTTGCTGAAATTGCCTAAGATCTCTATTCCAAGTTCCATCCACACACATCTCCATCGCATTGTCCTCCAGCCTCTACTAGTCCATTTTTCCTTTACCTTTATCTGCAGTATAAGGAAAAAGTATCTGTAAGCTTGAAAGCTTAGTAAGAAACCATCTACCTCACAAAACATGCATACGAAGCAAATTATGTTTTTAAAACATGCTATTTAAAATACATACTGAATATGCTAAGCATGGCATGACATACAACACATAGAAACAAAACTGATCATGGCAATAAAGCTAATTATAAACTATCATGTTGTATCAACAGAAAACTAAACTGATACCATGGTTGAGCTAAGCTAATACCAATCTGATGCTAAAGTCATACTGAATTCACATAACTATTTTGTGATGTTTGAAAACTATATTCATAATAGATTAAAATACATAATCAAACTGTTGTTTGGGCCCGGCAACTGTACTTGCTATGCGCGCATCCCCAACTAGACCCGAGTTTGCAAGTTCCGAATTTAGTAGGGTTACTAGGTTAGCTGAACCTAGGGACGACTATGGGAGTCCAACCCAATAGATATCTAATCCTGTACAGTGCCACTGAAAAAGTAAAATACTGAACATAGCTAATTATTGATTGTCTTGCTCTTTCTAGGTTATCTGAACCTAGAGCTAGGTTGTCTGAACCTAGAGGCGACTGTGGGAGCCCACCCATTGGACATCTAGTTTCATAAAAGCTGTAGCAAGACCATATGAACTGTAAAAATGCTTCTATTGCATTTATCTAAGCTATTAAAATGCCTAGGATGACATTTAGCTAAGCTAAGCATTTAATCAAACGCTTGGTGTGCGCTAATTCACACCCTATTGCTAAAAATCTGCATATAATTAAACTAATGCCTAAAAATCATACGGAAGCTACTTATACTGCAGGTGAGGGGTTTCTTACCTCCTGTTCATAATTTCTTACGATTCTAATCTCTAGGTTTTCCGGAGGAGAGATCTCTTCGACAATCTCCTCGCGTTTACGCGTTCCTCTCGCGGAGAGAAACGTCCTCGTGTCGGAGTCGTCGCCGGAAAGTCCTCCTATGGCCCTAGGGACGGAAATCCCTAGGGGTGCTTGTGGTTGGCGCCGAGAGAGGAAGAGGAGAAGGGGGCGGCGGCGTGACTAGGGTGAGGGAAAAGTTTTTCTCCTTTTAGAAAATATAACAATTCCTCACTTAAATCTTTATTTATATTAAGTGGGTAATTCGGCCCAACTCTAATATAAATTTAATTGCCTCCCTTTCCTTTCAGCACGACCCTACTGGGTTCAACTGGTTACTAGAATTATCCGTAAACCATAGGTCTCGGGTTCAATTCCCGTTTAGGCCGTTTTCGTTTTCTATTTGTTTTTGCTACTCCCGCTACTCTAAAAATTATGTAAAAATATCCTAAAATTCCAGAAAAATCATAGAATATTTCTAAAATAGTTTTGAGAATTTTCGGGCGCTACGTCAAAAGAGAAATCCTTTTCCTAATCTCGTATGTACATAACAACAACATTTTCATAAATCTATTATAATAATTATTGATTGGCCATAATAATCAATGAAAGAAAGAGATGTCATTGACATGCAAAATTGAGTGTTAGATCATGCTTTAAAAATTAAATTAAATTTCAAGTGGTTTAATCATGAATAACGCATGAGCTTCCTTTTCCATATACATGATGCATATAGGTCATGATATGTAGTGGGTTGACCGCAAATCAATGTTGCAGAATCATAATAGAGAAAATATATAATATGATTTCATCTTCTTAAAAAAATAATCAAAAACTTATAAGTCTTAAAATCCATTAGAAGCATAAACAATTGTCTAATTTCAAAAAAAAAAGAGATGAAGAAGGAATAAACCATGTCATCAACTTCCTAAAATCGAAAGGAACATAGAAATCTGTAGAATCCCAAAATCCTCCATTCATACAACCTTTAAAAGCTTTGAGGAGCCCCCAGGGCGTAGCACAGACGGTGGGCGCATGGTATCTCTGGCGTAATGGCCAGGGGTCGATTCTCAGGAACTGACGACCTGGGGTTTACCCCGCCATGCGCCTATGGCCTGTGTACCTGCATGAACCTCCCTCCATATCCGTGGGGCCGGCACTAGGGGAGCCGCTAAGGTAGCGGATCTACCTTTTTTTAAAAGCTTTGAGGAAAAAAAAACTTAAACTAAAGCATCACGCCTAAATTTATGGTACCCAAAATTCACAAGACTATAAAAACTAAACTAAAACACTAACACAGTTGAGAACATACCTTACTCCTTGTCTTCCTTGAAAATCCTAGCACCGGTGGAAAACAAGAGGGTGAGAAGATCTTACTAGGGTCAGTGGAAATAAGAAGGTAGGGAGAAGTTCTAGGTGAGGGTTTAAATAGAAGAAAGGCTTAGAACTTGGTCTAGGTTTTTAATTTTTTTATAAATTTTATAAATGCTAAGTCATATATATTATTTTTATATACTATTTTACTAATTCTAGATAGAAATCTATATCCATGATTATTTAATTCCATATATATTTTATATAAAGTATAATACTATAATTTCTTAATTGGTTACTAATTGCGTGTTCAACATCTATTAATCCTATATTTTCCTTATTTAATTCTATTTATTCTTTGTAATTTATATTATACCTTATATATTATGTAACATATTATTTTATATTTTACATAATATTTCTTTGTTGCACGTTCTTACAATATTTTTAAAAACTTAATAACAAGTTTAAATAGAAACATATTTACATGATTATAAAATTTTCATATCTATCTACATATCAATATTCATGACACATAAAATTTTCTAAGTATTTTTTTTTATTTTGATTAAAAAATAAATAAAATATATTAATTTTGATTAATAAATAAATAAAATATATTTTTTACGATTTTATTGGTAGGGTTCAGGCATCCTAATTGGGATATAATTTTTCTGTTAATTTTTTTTTAAGATTTTACCTCTAGGGTTTATATTTTCCAGTTGGATTATAGTATTTAGTTAAAAAAAATAAAAAATGTGTAAAATACCGAAAATAGGCGAATATTAATAAAGGAATTTTCCGGAATTTTTGGACATTTTTTGGGAATTTTTCGGAATTCGTACGGATAAGTTCACGGGGATAAAAACGGGGTACCGAAAAAGCCTGTTTAGGTTACCCTGTTTTAATGAGGAAAAGATTTATTTTTCTTTTCCATTTTCTTTTTCTTTTTCTCTTATTTCTTTCCCGTGCACCCAACGCCGAAACAACTCGCGCGCCCGACTTCTCTTCTTCTCCTCTGCCGACGCCGACCTCTTTCCCTTGAGCCCTAGCCGCCGGCGACGCACCGAGCCACCCCGATCATCTTCTTCTCTACCGACGCTGCCGCCGGCCGAGTTATTTCTTCCCGCACGAAGAAGTGCAGCGACAGCCGATTCTCCACCGCCGCACACCCCTTTCCTTCTCCTCTTCCGAGCACCGGTAGCCGACCAAGTTTCTTTGCCTAGCCGACATCGCCACTGCTGGCACCGGTTTCTCAGTGTCGGCCGCCGTCGCCGTGCCCTAGCACCGCCGCCGACACATCTCCTCACCTCTTGCCTCCGGCCACAGACTGAGCAGTGCCGACTATCACTGGAGATTGTTTGCTTCCATGCCCTAACATTTGCCTTGCTGCCCTCTTTGTGCCCTGGTACTGTACTGCCGAGCCAACAAGGTGAGTGGGTCGTATTTGGAACATTTGGTTGCATGCTTGATTTTCTTCTGATCTGGTCCGCAGGTGTGGGGTTTCGTGGATCTGGCAGTCGTTGATTTCAACAAATTCCAGCAATTTCTTGTTCTTAAACAAGGCTGTGATTTGAGGTACGACATAGGGAGTTGATGCATGATGTAGAGGATTGTTAGATTTGGTAAATACATTGAGTTAGGTTGGAATTGGATTATTATGATGATGAATATGAAATAGTTTGTTTAGGATCTTATCCTATTGGTCGTTGAGATTTTATTTAGCTATTCGTTGAGTTCTAGCTAAATAAATGTACGTATATTGGTGACACAGGATTTTGAGGCGAGACGAGTATCTCGGAGTCGGAATTGGACCTTTCTATTTTCGGAGGCGGGTACTTTTGACTTTTTGTCTTTGATATGCTTAGTAATGAAATTAACATGTTGCATTAATTATGTCCTTTATTTCTTTCGGTTAATCACTACCCAAATCTTGGTACATGCTTGATTGATTGATTGGTTTGCATCTCATGTATAGTTTACCTGTTTATACATGCTTATAGGGGATAGTGATATACCATGCTTCACCATGTTCAGGACCTAGGTTTTTATATCTTCTGTGTACCTTTGATTCGATATGATTCGTTGACCTAGGGTGCACATTTCTATATATATGGATTATGTCAGGATGTTTATATGGTTATTGCCATGCATCATTTGCATGATTGCATGCTGTGCGATAGTCCGCTCCATTATTGTTGAGCACATCGATACATGGATTCGCACACACCACCACTCATGGGTTAGTGGTCGATTCAGGCAGAGTGTGCAGCAGGGACTCTATTAGGCACCGTTGGTCCGCTCATGGGTAGTGTGACACGCGTGTTATCCGGCAGGGATTCCTCCCGTCATCGTGTACCGGGAGTTGAGATCATTGCGCTCCCCATCTATGATTTGGGGTAGGAGGATAGGTGTACTCGACATCCGTCCACTCGGTCACTCATCGGGAGTAGTGACGGCAGGGTTGCCACACCCCTACCCACTCGGCCTCACTATTGTGTGTGAGATGATCGACTGCCGGGGTGACCAGGCGCATCATTGGCATCATATGCATGATGCATTTATTGTTTGTGTTTGTGTTTGTTGCATTTATATGCTGCATATTATTCGGATACCTATGTTTGACATGCATACGGATTTCCTTATCCCTCGGACTGTTTGACCTTATACTCAGGACCTGGTTAGTACAGATTCTCTCCTGTTTACTTCAGATGCATTTTATCTTTCTTATCAGGAGACTGTACGCATGATTAGTGCTAGGTGTTATTTCTTTACTTTGCATATCAATTGTACCTGCTGAGTGTTGGACTCACCCCGCCTCCATTGTTGTTGTTTTCAGGTTGATGCTGTCAGGAGGGAGTTCCAGTCGCTGGTCCCCACAGCACGTAGTGCTACTCCTCTGCTGGTTTTTGAGTTGTTGTTTTATTTTAGCTTTTCGCTATCAGACTTTGTTTTAGTTATGTTTTGGATAATTCTGCTTATGGATATTGTATGGATTTTATTATTGCGATGGATTTGGAATTTGGATTTTATTCTACTACATGCCTGCCTGGAGGGCAGAAGAGGTGAGTTCGTCGGATTTGAGCTTTACGAGTGTAGTGGAGTAGGGTGGATTTCGAGTCAGAGTATTATTTTTACTGTTTAATTATCTTAACTGCGTGGTTGTGACAGCCAGAGGCTGAATAAATTATATATAACTGCGTGGTGATGTTTTATTTTGTTGTTATTATTCCAGCCGCCTGTGGCTGAGGTATTTGTGAGATGTAGAAAAGTTTCAGATTGTCCACCGTACAGGGGAGATGCTGCCGAAATTTTCTCAGACAGGGACTCCTCTGGGGCGTGACAAAATGAAATAAATTTAAGTATTTATGGAGTATTGTAATATGTTAATGAGATATCGTAACTGATCCGGTGGTAAGAATCGGGGGCCCACATAGGGAGGGGCCAACGACACAGGGGAGTCAAGGTCCCGGCTGAACGGAGGGAAGCCACCTGGCCGACCGACCGGAGTAAATCCCGGGCCGGCGTGTAGATAGCTCGACCTCGGGTCGAGCTTCCGACGCTCACAAGCTCCCTTATAGCGGAACCGTCGTGCCGAGCGGCCGATTCGCTCGGCCGAATCGCAGGTCAACCAGATCGCACTCCCGTCCGAGTATTTGACCGAGCGACCTTCTCGCCCGGTCTGATGCGCATGCACACTCGAGCGCCCTGGAGGCCAAGCGAGCATCCCGTCCGGCCTGATAAGAGACAAAAGACTTAGAATAGGACAAAAAGGGCAGTTAGTGATATCATTCTCGAGACACCTGCCGTCGATAATCAACATGGTCGGTGGCTGGGCTGTACCGGAGATCGGACGGTGGAAGTTTCCACTATCGTGGCAGAGATATGCTCGGATAGTTGCGGTATGGCATCAGACACGCTTTTCTGACACGACCATTCTAAGGTATGCTTTGAGGAGCGTGCACACCTCGGGAAGTATGCACGCGCCTCTCCGGGGTCCTATATAAAGACCTCCGGACTTCGACGGAGGTATGTTTTTCTCCTCTACGGTAGCCACAGTCCCGTTGTTTTGCTCCTACTTGAGCGTCGGAGGGTTGTCGCCGGGAACCCCTTCCCGGCCTGGCTTTGTTGCAGGTTCACCGGAGTCCATGTCATTGTGGATATCACCCGGAGGCAGCAGAGAGCGCCACACCCCCAGCTTTCATCGACTCAGCGCACGGACAGGATCAAATTGGCGTCGTCTGTGGGAACGCACCTGAATCCGAGTAGAGAAGATGGAAGAAGATGGACGCCAACTCATGGTGACGCTCTCTCCCGAGGAGCTCGACGCACTCATCCAAGTGCGAGCTGCAAAGATGGTCGAACAACAACAGAAGGCCTAAGCCGAGCGGATAGCGCAGCAGGCCGCCTCGATTTCTGGTGGCCGAGCGGCGATGGAGGACCGACCGGAACAATACTCTACCTGGGCACAGAACAAGGGGCAGACCGGTACGCCAGGAGATGCGCTGCCCACCCCTATTCCGTTCCATCGGGCACTGTTCCAGACTCCGTCGGAGCTGGCCCTAGCCAACCAGGGATCGTCCGATGAAGCGCCCACGCGGGACGCTAGGAAGGGGAAGGCGTCGTGTGCTGAGTCATCCCCCGAATGGGTCAATCGCCAGTTCTCTGAGGCGATCTTACAAGACCCTCTCCCAAAGCATTACGCTCCCATATCTATCGGAGAATATAGCGGTACAACCGATCCGGACGACCATCTCGGTAAGTTCGATAATGCTGCTACTCTTCATCAATACACCTACGGAGTCAAATGCAGAGTCTTCCTCACTACATTGTCCGGTTTGGCACAACGCTGGTTCCGAAGGTTGCTGGACGGATCAATTAAGAGCTTCAAAGACTTCCGAACGGTGTTCCTTCATCACTTTGCCAGCAGTCGACGTTATCATAAGACCAGCGTTAGCCTCTTTTCCATGAAGCAAGGGCCAAAAGAAACTCTCCGAGCCTACATCCAACGCTTCAACCAAGCCGCTATGGACATCCCCGCGGTCTCATCTGAGACATTGATGCATGCTTTTACACAAGGCTTAGTCGACGAGGACTTTTTTCGCTCGCTCATCAGAAAGCCGCCTCGCGACTACGACCACATGCTGAAAAAAACAAGTGAGTATATTAACGTGGAGGAATCGCAAGCGGCCCGAAAGAAGGAAGCGCCAGGCGAACCCTCAGCCCAAACCGAACGGAGGACACACACCAACCAGCAACCGCCAAGAGGACCACGTGCTGAGGGAATGAGGCCACCTCAAAATTCCAGGTCGCCCGCTATTCAACACATTGCGGTCGAGCGGCCTAGACAAAAAGGCAGGGTATGGACACCCATGTTTTGCAAAATCCATCAATCAACCACTCATAACACTCGAGATTGCCGGAGTCTCCCCCCGGTCAGCCAACCTGAGCCGAGGAACTATCGCTACTGATCACCTTCACCGGACAGGCAAGCTCATCGTCAGCACACCGAGCGGCGAGTAGTTAGGCGTTCACCCGAGCAACCCCACCATCAGCAGCAACGTCACCAGCCAAGGGCCAACCCTCGAGTCTCCCATGAGCGAGCCAGACCATCTGCTCGGGAGGAAGAAAATAGAAGTAATACCGCTCAGGGGGAAATTAATGTCATCGCTGGTGGACCAACGGGTGGTGACTCCAACTGAGCCCATAAGTCGTACGCCCGACGACTGGAAATTCATGCTGTGGGATGCAGCCAAGAGAAGGCAAACGGGCCGGCGATCAGCTTTGGTCCTGGCGACCTCGAGGGAGTCGAAGTGCCGCACGATAATGCCCTCATCATCCTAGCGGTAATAGCAAACTATATTATTCATCGCATCTTTATTGACATAGGGAGTTCGGCCAACATCATCTTCAAGAAGGCGTTCGACCAGCTCCAGATCGACAGGGCGGAGCTGCTACTAATGACCACACCCTTGTTTGGATTCACTGGAACGAGGTCCAACCAGTCGGTCAGATGAAGTTGGCCATTTCGCTCGGGGAAGAGCCATTCAGGAGGACGCGAACCGCTAACTTCATCATTGTGGACGCTCCCTCAGGGTACAACGTCATTTTGGGTCGACCGGCCCTCAACGAGTTCCGGGCTGTCGTCTCAACTTTCCATCAGAAGATCAAGTTCCCCGTGGAAAACTAAGTGGGAGAAGTTAGAGGCGATCAGTTGGCAGCACGGCGTTGCTATGTGGAGATGGTGCGAGCCGAGTCGAGGTCCGCTCGGAAGGCCCCTCGTATCGAGGTAAACGCTATAACTGAAAAGTCGCCTACTTTTGTTTATGAAGAAAAGGAGGAGGTACAGATTCACCTCGCCCGATCGGAGGCCACGACGTTTATAGCCTCTGACCTGGAGGCAAGCCAGAAGGAGAAGCTGACCAGATGTCTCCAACAAAACCACGACGTCTTCGCGTGGTCGACGTACGAGCTGTTAGGAATCTCGCCGAGCGTCGCGCAGCATGAGCTACATGTCCTGCCGGATGCTCGCCCCGTCAAGCAAAGAAAGCGGGACTATAGTGCCGAGCAGAACGTCATCATACGGGCGGAAGTCGAGAAGCTCCTGGAGGCCGGCCATATACGCGAGGTACAGTTCCCAAGCTGGCTAGCAAATGTGGTGCTAGTCTCTAAGGCTGGCAACAAATGGAGAGTCTGCATTGACTTCCGTGACCTGAACAAGGCGTGTCTGAAGGATTTTTACCCGCTGCCCCGGATTGATCAAATGGTGGACTCAACTGTCGGGTGCGAACTGATATGCATGATAGATGCTTATCAGGGTTACCACTAAGTGCCGCTCGCCCGGGAAGACCAAGAGAAAGTCAGCTTCATTATGGCGGATGACACCTACTGCTACAATGTGATGTCATTCAGACTAAAGAATGCCGGAGCGACGTACCAGCGGCTCATGAACAAGGTGTTCCGGAAGCAGATCGGGCGGAACTTGGAGGTATACGTAGATGACATACTCATTAAATCACTTCGTGCAGTCGATCTGTGTGCAGATATAGAAGAAACCTTCCGGACGCTGAGAACGTACGGAGTCAAGTTGAACCCCCAGAAGTGTCTGTTCGGAGCCAAAGGCGGACGCTTCCTGGGATACATCGTCACCGAGCGTGGCATTGAGGCGAACCCTAGCAAGGTGAAGGTATTGCAGGATATGCCGCCACCTAGAAATCTTAAGGAAGTTCTGCGTCTCACCAGTCGGATAACAACATTATCGCAATTCATCTCCTAGACGACCGACCGAGCCTTGCCCTTCTTCAAGATTCTGCGCCGAGCTACTAAATTCCAGTGGGATGAAAAATGTGACCGGGCGTTCGAAGCTTTGAAGGTTTATCTGAACTCTTTGCCTGTATTAGCCAAGCCAATTATCGGCGAGCCACTCCGCTTCTATTTATCATCGACCGAGCATGTTGTTGGCTCGGCGTTGGTACGGTCAGACGGCGAAGAACAGCCGGTGTATTTTCTGAGTCACATTCTGAAGGATGCCGAATCCCGCTACACTGGTCTCGAGAAGCTTACTTTCGTGTTAGTCCTCGCTCTCGGAGGCTCCGACCTTGCTCGACATGTGGGGGCCGGTCGGGTGGCCCTCTACTCGAACTCTCAGCTCGCCGCCCAACAGCTTTCAGGAGCTTTCGAAATAAACAACGCACGGCTCAGGCTCTATGCGGACGCCTTCGAGAAGCTCAAAACTAATTTCGAGGAAGTTGTCATACAGAAGATTCCCCGAATGGAGAACCAGGCGACAGACGAATTAGCTAAACTCACGAGTTCAATATCGTCGGTCGTCATCTAGCAACCGATCGAGCATGTATCTTTGGTGGCACACATCGACAGAATGGAGGGCCTCACATTCCCGAGCGATTGGAGAACGTGCATAACGGAATTTTTACGCTCTGGAACTACACCTCCCGATCGGGAGGAAGCCCAGATACTGAGAAGAAGAGCCAGTCGGTTCACCCTCATAGGGGACCAGCTCTACAAGAAGGCCTTCTCCTGACCGTTGCTAAAGTGCATCAGCTCAGAGGATGCGGAATATATATTGAAGGAAGTGCACCAGGGATCTTGCGGAGGACATCCAGGTGGTCGCTCGCTGGCAAGGAAGATCTTGTTAGCGGGGTACTTTTGGCCGACCCTTCAAGAAGATGCCGCCCGGACCGGCGCCCACTGCCTTTCCTTCCAGAAACACCACTGCTTCTCCCATCGGCCAATGGAGGAGATGAAGACATCTATGGTATCCTGCCCGTTCAACTAGTGGGGTATGGATATTGTAGGGTCTTTTCCCATGGCGACCGGGCAGCGGAAGTTCTTATTGGTAGCAGTAGATTATTTCTCAAAATGGGTCGAGGCCGAGCCGCTCGCGAGAATAACCGAGTAGATGGTCAAGAAGTTCATCTGGCAAAACATAATATGTCAGTTCGGCATTCCCCGACGGCTCGTGTCCGACAATGGGCGGCAGTTTGCCGGTCAAGAGCTCCAAGCATGGTGCGAAGGGTACGACATTCAGCAGTACTTCACTTCTGTAGCATATCCCAAAGCAATGGGCAGGCCGAGGTCACCAATCGGGAGATCCTTCGGATTCTTCGCGTTCGGCTCGACCATATAGGGGGAAGCTGGGTGGATGAATTGCCGGGCATGCTATGGGCTATATGCACGACTCCAAAGGAGGGAGCGGGCGTTACTCCGTTTCACTTGGTATATGGAGGAGAGGCGGTCGTCCCAGTCAAAGTCGGTGTAGAGTCCGAGCGGATATTGGACTACGACAAGGACAACGCCAAACGGAGACAGCTAGAGCTGGATTTGATTAACGAGGAGCGAGCCAAAGCAGTCGCCCGACTAATGGAATACCGACAAAGGATGAGGCGGAATTATAACAAGCGAGTAATCCCCAGAGTGTTTCAGGTCGATGACCTAGTATGGAAGAAGGTAAAGTCGGTCGGCGATGTGAGTAAGCTAGAGGCCCCATGGGCCGACCCCTTTAAGGTCATTGAAAAGCTTAGATCGGGTGCCTACTATCTCGAAGATCAAGACGGGCGACGGCTGGAACGACCATGGAGTGCGAACCATCTTCAGCGGTACCAAGCTGGGTGAAAGGTGCGCCAATGTAATCATTTAAGCAAGTTTTCGTTCTCCTGTACCCTTTGGCCGCAGGAATAGAATCACAAAGCACAAGGATAAACCGATTTCCACCGAACGACAATCTCCATCAAACTGTCGAGCGACGATGTTAAATCCTAGAGTCAGACCGGCGACTATAAACCCCCCGGCCCGAAGACCGTCGAGCGACGACGTTAAATCCCTGAGTCAGACCGACGACTATAAACCCCCCGACCCGAAGACCGTCGAGCGGCGACGTTAAATCCCTGAGTCAGACCGGCGACGTTAAATCCCTGAGTCAGACCGGCGACTATAAACATCCCGGCTCGAATACCGTCGAGCGGTGACGTTAAATTCCAGAGTCGGACCTGCGACTATAAACCCCCCGACCCGAAGTCCGTCGAGCGGCGACGTTAAATCCCAGAGTACAAGACTCAAGTGGTCTTGTACTCGATTGCCGAGCAGCAGTTCAGAAATCAAAAGATGTTCCCACGAACTCGGTGAAGATCAAAGGAGCGAATAACTCGCACAGATACACACAGTAGAAGAGCAATAAGGAAAGTTCATTAAGCCAAAAAAGGCGAACGTACAAGACAAGATAGGCCGAACGGACAGTACATAAGCCACGACTTCACTCTAGATAATTAAAAATCTCATCCGGAATCATGGTTAGAAGATCAGCGTGATCCCGGACGGGAATAGTGAAGTCCTTAGGAAGCCGACCCTTGGTCTTTAGGTAGTCGGCCATGACAGTAATTGCTAACTCAAATGCGTGGACGAGCCGATCGCAGGTTTTCTCCACAAACTTCTCCGAGCGGATATAGTTCTGTTGCATGATAGCAACCCGGCTCGGTTCAGAATCTTGATATTCTTTGAAGGCAGCTCGGGAGGCCTCTAATGCATCTTGAAGGGTCTTCAGATCACTCTGAAGAGTGGCCACCTTCGCTGAGCTTCCATCCTTTTCAGTGGTCAGCAGGTCGGTTAACTCGTTGATTTTCACCTCGAGTGCCCGGGCCTTAGCATTCTTTGCCTCCAGGTCGGTGATGGCCTAATTCTTCCTGTTGGTGGCCAATGTGATCTTCTTGTCATATGTCTTGACCTGGGTCTCAAGCCGGTCCACCATGGTCTGCAAGCTCGAGGATCTGTGTCGCTCGGCCTCCAGCAGTTTGTTGGTCTTCTCCAGATCGGCCTTCAGCTTAGCGTAAGAAGGGCCTTGAAGAGGAGTCCCACCAGAGACCTTGAGTTTTTTGAATTCCTCCTCGAGGAAAGCTAAGCGGTGGCAGACCGCTATACTTTCCATCCAATGCTGTGATTCGGTTAAAAATGTAAAGAATAGTCAATATCGAATGGGGGATAAGAAGAAAAGGCTTGTAAGAGTTACCCCGGTAATTTGTTGCAGATAGTTGTTGCCGAGTAGCCCAGGTGGCATCACGCCCACGCGCGCTCGGGCGTCCTCCCAGACTTTTGCGAGGGGCCCCCGAATTGTTATCAAGTGTTCGGGGCTCGACGGCTGTTCAGCCTTTTGCAAATATTCCTCTGTTGGTAGGTGGAGGAAAACCTTGATCGTCCTGTGCCGGCTCGGAGTAGACTGAGCGGACGCAGATGGGGTAGAAGATTGTCCGACCTGCTCAGAGCGAATAAGAGATCGTTGGATTATCCGGTGGGCTGGAGGAAGTGAGGTAAGGGGCTGAGCCGCTACGGGGTCAGAAGGCCAGTCTCCTTGAGATAGAGTCCTGTCGGACGACAACGCTTCCACAGACGCAGGAGCTAGAGGATCGTCCATCAGTTTGGACACGTGAACGGCAGAGGTGGCCGAGCGGGTGGGGGTTCCCGTTCGGCGACGTTTACGGCTGACCAACGGGAGTTCATCGTCATCAGAGCCGGCTTCCTCGGGCCGAGTGGCCGGTTGCGCACTCAGTGGAGCGGTCTCCCCAACTGCGTCTGTGGTGACCGTCCGAGCGGCAGACGCCTCGCCCGCCATCTGTGCCTCTTCACTCTCACCTTCATGAGAGCCGATCGGGGTGAGGCCCAGTTTCTCCACCTCCTGCGCGGCAGCCGCCTCTATCTCCGCGGCCTTGCATTTCAGCTTGCCGAACACCACCGCTTTCATCATGGTCTCAGCTGCGAGAAAGAAAAAAAATCAGTTAGACTCAAAGAGAAGGAGAGAAGGTTCTTTCTTACGCGGGCCGTTCGGAAGCCGTGTTCGGATCAGACTTAACCCGAATAGATACATCATCCCCTTAGGCAACAACTTATGTATGTCCAGCTTCAGCCCGGCCAGCAGATTAGCCACGTGTAGAAAGGCAGGTTCGGTCCGGTACCTTTTCAGGTCGGGGGGAGGCGGCAACCAAGTTAGCCATTGGGTTCGGAAGGGTGGCGGCTCAAGAAAACTCAAAAAGAAGAAGTGATCCTTCCAATGCTTGTTGGAAGTAGGCATTTTGTTGAAGAAGACCAAGCCGATCCGTGATTGAAATAGGAAGGTGCCGATCTCGGATTGCTTGGGGTAATAAAAATAGTGAAAGATTTGAGGTTTGAGTGGAATATTGTGCACCCGGAAAAGCACAACTACGCCGCACAACAGCCTAAAGGAATTAGGCACGAGCTGGCCAAGCGGAATGCGAAAATAATTGCAAACTTCTAAGATGAATGGGTGGATCGGAAACCTAAGGCCACCTACAAATTGGTCGCCGAAGAAGGTAACAGTCTCGGCCGGTGGGTCATATGGCCGGTCGGATGACTCGGCCAAAATGAGTTTATGGTCAGCAGAGATGTCATATGTATTAATCAGTCTAAAGGCATCCCCCGAATCAAACTGACTCTCCATGATTTGGTACCAAAGGCCGGGAGAGGGGACAGAGGAACTGGTCATTATCGCCAGAATGCGAAGCAAAGGAAAAATAGAAAAGGCGACGAAGGAGGTGAGCAGAACAGTGCCAACGAAGCACAAACCGGAATGCGAAGAAAAGTGCGAAGGGAACGAAAAAGGAACGGGCAGAGAGTTCTTACAGAAAAAAAAAGATGGTCGGAGAAGAGAGCAAATGGCCGGAAGGCGGAGAACCGGTTCGCTGGAGAACAGAGCAGGAGCTTTCGAAAACACGGGCGCGATAAAGCAGAAGCGGCGGAAAGAGAGGAGGCGGCCTTATAAAGGTTGGGCTCGAACGGTCGGAACCGTCCGATCCAGGGCACGGGATCCGAGGAATGCATCCAACCGTTGAATTCAAAGCACCAGGGGTCACCTCGAGCCTGACAGCTCGAGTAGGCGATGACGGCTGCCTGGCCATGTGGCGTCACCCCGTAAGGCGCATTTAATGACATCCATTACGTAGGTGTGGGCGCGTGCTCAGCCTTAATGGCCAAGATTTGCGCGAATCTCGAGGAAATCCGAGGGACGTCAGCATCGACTGACGCTGGGTCGGCGAGACAGACGGCTGTAAGACTAGTATTCGCCAAGTGCCAGCGGGTGATATGCCAAGCAACATCATCCACTGCACAGTGCCCGATCGGATAAATATTTACGCCAGGGGCAGAGCGGCCGTGAAGTCACCAGGCCAGTGGTCCAGTCAGTCGGACTTGCAACCTCCTTCGACTAGACTTGAAGGGAAGGCACGTGATCTGGTGGTAAGAATCAGGGGCCCACATAGGGAGGGGTCAACGACACGAGGGAGTCAAGGTCCCGGCTGAGCGGGGGGAAGCCACCTGGCCGACCGGCCGGAGTAAATCCCGGCCGGCCTGTAGATAGCTCGACCTCGGGTCGAGCTTCCGACGCTGACAAGCTCCCTTATAGCGGAACCGTCGTGCCAAGCGGCCGATCTGCTCGGCCGAATCGCAGGTCAACCAGATCGCACTCCCGTCCGAGTATTTGACCGAGCGGCCTTCTCGCCCGGTCCGATGCGCATGCGCACCCGAGAGCCCTAGAGGCCGAGCGGGCATCCCGTCCGGCCCGGTAAGAGACAAAAGACTTAGAAGAGGACAAAAAGGGCAGCTAGTGATATCATTCTCGAGACACCTGCCGCCGACAATCAACATGGTCGGCGGCCGGGCTGTACCGGGGATCGTACGGTGGAAGTTTCCACTGTCGTGGCAGAGATATGCTCGAACAGTTGCGGTATGGCATTAGACACACTTTTCTGACACAACCATTCTGAGGTATGCTTTGAGAAGCATGCACGCCTCGGGAAGTGTACACGCGCCTCTCCGGGGTCCTATATAAAGACCTCCGGACTTCGATGGAGGTATGTTTTTCTCTACGATAGCCACAGCCCCGTTGTTTTGCCTCTGCTTCAGCTCGCCGTTGCCTGACTTGAGCGTCGGAGGGTCGTCGCCGGGAACCCCTTCCCGGCCCGGCTTTGTTGCAGGTTCACCGGAGGTCCACGTCATTGCGGATATCACCCGGAGGCAGCAGAGAGCGCCACGTCCCCAGCTTTCATCGACTCAGCGTACAGACAGGATCAGTAACGTATTAGCTACTTATATAAAGAAATATTATTTTTTTAATTCAAAATGTCTGTGTTTTGTTAATTTTTTTAATTTTGAATTAAAAAAATAATTAATTTTTTTTAAGATTTTATTTCTAGGGTTCAGATTTCCGAATTAGGTTATAATTTTTAAGCTAATTTTCTTTTTAAAGATTTTACCTTTAGGGTTCAGACTTCCCAATTGGATTATAGTATTTAGTTAAAAGAAAAATTAAAAATGAAATAAATTTAAGTATTTACTGAGTATTGTAATGTGTTTAGGGGATATATCTATATACTAAAATTTTATATAAGGAAATGTTGAATTTTTTAAATTCAAAATATTAAAAATAATAATAATTAAAAAAAAAGAAAATCGATATTGTGCGCGACGCGCACAGTCGCGCACTGCGCGTCGCACACAATATCAAAACTCTCTCTATATATATCATATATTGGTATGTTATATATAATTCATATATTATATTAGAATAGTGATTGATTATTAATCTTTTATTTAATTTTATTTAATTTTGTGTGCTCTATATATTTAGAAGGATAGTTTATATACATAAATTATATAAATGCTAAGTCTTTATATATTGGTATCTTACTATTTTCTTAATATAATTCATTAATCTAAATTTCTAGGCTAACTCGATTAATTAAATCTATTTATATGAATAAATTCTGAGTCAAATGAATAATTACAATTACCCCATGAATATCCCTCATTAAATAAATTTAAATTCTAATTAAATTGTAATTAATCTAATAAATCCCCTTAATTAAATAAATCCAGATTTTAATTAAATTACAATTTAATCCATAACTCACCTTAATAAATAAGTGGTTTTGAACACTACATATGCAGTCAGTATAAAAGGAACAACCTCAAATGGTCTTGCTCTATACACACATATTGTACTAGTGTAATTTTATAGTCAAGATAAATTAGTACCAAATTACACTACAACCATTCTAATGGTTTGTCCTAATTCATCTTGGTTGTGTGCTTCTATTTATAATTTATAAGAAACTGATAACATGATCTTCTATGTGACACCACACACCATGTTATTTACAATATAAATTAAATAGATAACTGCATTTAACTAAATGTAGACATTTGACCAATGTGATTCTCATTTTAAAATAAATGTTTATACAAAAAGCTAGGCTTTTAGTATACATTCTAACAGATATCCTGTCATGTCAGGCGTGCGGCGGCAGCGGATGTGACACGTGGCGCCTCGCCACGGGTCGACATTTAATGCGGGAATAGAGGCGCGCTTTGCCTTAATGTGAAGAGATTTGCATGATTTCCCAGAAATCTGGGTGACGTAAGCTAGGATCGCGCTCACCCAAGACAGCCCAAGAAAAGATTTTCACAAGTATAAACCTTCGTCATGCCGATCGAATTGAGAGAGCATACCTACGGTCGAATGACAAGCTTCAGCAGGCCGATCGATAGGGAGTGGTCACATCCCGATCAGAAATCAAGTAGTGCTAAAGGTCGATCGGGTGAAAAACTACTTAGACAATTGTTCAGTCAGTCGGACTTGTAGCCTCCTTCGACTAGACTTGAGAGGGAGGCATGTGATGAGGTAATGATGAGGGGTCCCACCTTGCGACCATGGTGGAGGTCAAAGTTAAGGCGGTCAACATGCATATAGCATCGGCCGGTCGGGCGAAGCATGCCCCGACCGGGGGAGAAGGCCCCGATCCGCCACCTCCTTCGACACGGGGAGAAGTTAAACGACCGACGCTTAATGGATTATTGGACACCGAATGGAGGAGGAGACGAGGTGCAGAAGCCAGGCCGAGCGGTTACCCGCTTGGCGAGGCAGCAGGATTTGACATTGGCACAATGGAACCACGACCGAGCAGGCGTGGTACTAGCACACTGATGTTTTGGTCGAACGGACGTAATAAGAGCATAGAGGAGTTCCGGCCGAGCGGACGCATGCAACGAAGTCTCGGTCGAGTAGACGGGACACAAGTGTTGGTGCAATCGACCCAAGTTTGATCGGTATGATCATGGTTTTGATGTGTGTGTCAAAGAGTTTAAGTTAGGCTTTCATATGTGTTTGATATGTGTTTGAGTCTTGCAGGACTTGGTGAAACACATGAGGAACTTGGTGCGACCAAGATCGGAAAGCTCATCCAAGGGCTCAGATCCTTGAGTCGGTGAAGGATAATGTGGAAGACATCCGAGGGACCGCCGGAGGAGGAGCAATGGAGTGGAGCCGAGGGAAGTGGACTTCAAGGCAACGTGAAGGATGTCACGGAGAGGAGCCACGGGCTCGGGTGCATCTGAGGGACGAAGGCCGAGGAAGAGGACTTCAAAGGTGGCTCCGGAAAGGATGAGTGTGTGAGAATGTAATGGACCAGTTGACTGGTCATGGGACCAGTCGGCTGATCCAATTTCACAGAAAGCACAGAATGCTTCTGTGCTCGTCAGCTAAGGGGACCAGTCGACTGGTCCATGACCAGTTGACTAGTATATGGCCGTTGGCAAAAGATGGCTTCTACAGAGAGCCGTTGGCTATGTCTAACGGTTACATCAGTCGACTGGTCCATGGGCCAATCGACTGGTGTCGGGTTGGGTTGATTTGATAATCAGTTCTCTCCACTTATTTAAGGGAAGTTTTGGGGTATGAAGGAGGTTACTGATGCTTGTTGAATAACTCCTAGTCTTTGCCCAAAGCTTCCAAGTCTATTCTCTTCTTCCCAAAACCTAAACTTCATCTTTGTAAAGAAGAAGAGAGTTTTTGTGAGAGGTTTGCTCCACCGAGAAGGAGAAAGCTCTAGCCGGAGATTGCTGGGGACTGATCCACCGAAGGATCAAGGGTTCGTCCACCTCAAGGATACACCGTGGAGTAGGAGCATGCAATCTCCGAACCACGTAAAAGAATTGTGTTAGCGTTTGTATTCTTGCTTATCTTTATTGCTTTAGTTTTTGTATTTCCGCTTGTGTAAACTAACCTTGTAGAAAAGAATCGAAAGTTGGGGGTGACCTAGCTATCCAACCCCCCTTCAAGTCGGCCACTGATCCCCTACAAGTGGTATCAGAGTGAGGACGCTCTTCAACGGACTAATCGCCAAGAAGAGCACTTATCAAAATGGCCGGCTCAAGCATCCATTCACCCAAATTCGAAGGAGATTTCTCTTGGTGGAAGAAAAGAATGGAGGTATTTTTTGATACCGATTTTGATATAATGCTAATCATGAGAAGTGGTTTTGAAGCACCTAAGGATGAATGCAATGAGACAATCAACAAAACAAGATGGATCAAGAAGCAAAAGGAAGAGCATTTAGCAAACTCAAAGGCAATGCACCACATACTAAATGTTCTTCCCCAACAAGAAGTGACTAGGATTGGAAACTACACAAGCGCCAAGGACTTGTGGGAGAAACTAGTGGAGCTTCATGAAGGGATATCGGAAGCAAAATTAGCAAGAAGAGACCTCTTTCAAACTCAACTCTCCAATATCAAGCTTGAAAAAGGAGAAAAGGTATCAATTTTACATTCTAGAATTAAGGAAATTTTAAATGGACTAACAAGTGTAGGAGAGACACTTACAAACCGAGACATCATAATGAAAGCCATCAATGTTTTCCCAAGAAACTCAACATGGAGCTCAATTATAGACTCGTTCTACATTTCAAAGGACCTAGAGAAGAGCTCTCTAGATGAATTCTTTTTAACGATGGAGCTTCATGAGACACGAGTTGAAGGGCTAGATGGAGAAAGATCAAGAGGAGTAGCCCTTGTGGCAAACAAAGGAAAGGGTAAGAAGAAGAAAGCTCCATCTCCATCATCTTCCGATTCCGAGGAGTCAAGTGCCTCAATGGATAGCGATCAAGAGACATATATGGTAAGGAAGATGAGAAAAACATTTAAATCTTTTTCTACTAACAAATCACATGTTAGGAGAAGTTCAAGGGGCAAGAGTAGAAATAGGAAGGTCATTTGCTATAATTGCCAAGGAGAAGGACACATGAGGGATGATTGTCCACTCTTGAAGAAGAAAGAAGAAAAGAAGAAGGAAGAGAAGAAGAAGTCAAAAGAAAAGGGGAAGAAGGTTAAAAACCTAAAGGCTACATGGGATGATCCATCTTCATTGGAGGAAGAAGAACATCATGTCTCCCACTTTGCATTAATGGGAGTTGATGACATTGCCTCCACCTCATCCGAAAGAGAAGAAGGAAGGAGCTCAAGTGAAGATGAAGAAGGGAGCTCAAGTAAAGGGGGAGGTCAAACTTCAGATTCAGACTTCTCGGTAAGTGAGGTACATAATCTACCTCCCCAAGTTTTAATTAAAATTATTGCAAGTACAAATGATGATTTGTTTAAAGCAAAAAGAAAGAACAAATCTTTGAAAAATGATATTTGCATGCTTAATGGAAAATTAGAATTCATGTGTTCTAAGGACAATGATATGCATGCTTCTTCTACAATTTCAAATGATTCATGTTTATTAGAAGAAAATAAGGCCTTAAGGGAAAAGGTAGAATACCATACCAATACTCTTAGAAAATTTGAAATTGGTTCTAAAATCCTAAATATGATTATTGGGAGCTAAAGGGCAAGTTTTAAGAAAAATGGGTTAGGATATAATGAACCCAACAATGAAAAGACCTATCATTGTCTACTTGCTAGGGGGCAATCAAAAACCAAAACTATAGATAGAAAGTGGATCCTCAAGGAATATTTGGTTAACCCAATTAGAAAGAATTTCTATTGGGTGCCAAAATCAATCCTCAAGGGTTAGAGGATTATGGGGTAGTCAACCATTGAAATCATAATTTAAATCTTTGAAAATTGGTTGACTTGAGACCTTAAGGGGGAGCATTTAGCCTTGATAGAGATTTATGATCAAGAGGGCTAAGTAGTGGTTACCTTTATCTCATCTCACAATGACTTGCATTATTTTCAAAATATAAATGTGAGATGATAGGATGATATAAATAATTCACTTATACTTATGACATTTTGATAAGTTATGAAATGCATTAATTTTAGTGATCATAGGCCAACTATGGGGAAAGTAAATGTTTAATTAATGGACATCTTGCCCATAGATCATAGTTGAATATTTTAAATATTTTGAAAACAATTCTATGATTTATTTATAGTGGTATAGTTCTGTTAAAATATATGATTGCAAAACTAAGGCTAAAATTGATACAAACTTTCATATCTTCAAGGTGTTTGAGTTTTTATCAAAACATCAAAAATATGATGAATTTTCATGAAAACATATTTTTTCTTGTTAAATAACATTATAAGAAATATGTGTTCAAAATTTCATAATTTTTTGAATTTTCTAGAATTTTTTATGTATTTATGAAGATGGCTACAAAAGGCTGAAAATTCAGTTTCAAAATGTACCAGTCGACTGCATCAGTTACCAGTCGATTGGTACCAGCCTTCCAATATACTGTTGTTTTCTGAAGTCAAATTTTTGCTCAAAATTTAGTCATACTTGATGTCATATAGTGTATGATTGTTTAGTACAATTTTTTTGATGGTGTCAAAAGGGGAGAAATGGGTAGGTTTAAGTTAGAAATCTTTACTCCCATACTTATGTGAAAAACTTGAAAATTAAGGAAGAAAACATATGTTTAGGGGGAGTTTGGTTTTATGCTTCATGTTTACATATTGCTTGTAATTTTTAAAGTTATTATTTGTGCCTAACTTAAACATATTGCCACACATCAGAAAGGGGGAGATTGTTAGTGTAATCGACCCAAGTTTGATCGGTATGATCATGATTTTGATGTTTGTGTCAAAGAGTTTAAGTTAGACTTTCATATGTGTTTGATATGTGTTTGAGTCTTGCAGGACTTGGTAAAATACATGAGGAACTTGGTGCGGCAAAGATTGGAAAGCTCATCCAAGGGCTCAGATCCTTGAGTCGCTAAAGGATGGTGTGGAAGACATCTGAGGGACCGCCGGAGGAGGAGCAATGGAGTGGAGCCGAGGGAAGTGGACTTCAAGGCAACGTGAAGGATGACACGGAGAGGAGCCGTGGGATCGGGTGCATCTGAGGGACGAAGGCCGAGGAAGAGGACTTTAAAGGCGACTCCGGAAAGGATGAGTGTGTGAGAATGTAATGGACCAGTCGACTGATCCAATTTCACAGAAAGCACAAAATGCTTCTGTGCTCGTTAGCTAAGGGGACTAGTCTACTGGTCCATGACCAGTCGACTGGTATATGGCCGTTGGCAGAAGATGGCTTCTGCAGAGAGCAGTCGGCTGTGTCTAACGGCTACATCAGTCGACTGGTGCATGGACCAGTCAACTGGTGTCGGGTTGGGTTGATTTGATAATCAGCTCTCTCCACTTATTTAAGGGAAGTTTTGGGGCATGAAGGAGGTTACTGATGCTTGTTGAATAACTCCTAGTCTTTGCCCAAAGCTTCCAAGTCTATTCTCTTCTTCCCAAAACCTAAACTTCATCTTTGTAAAGAAGAAGAGAGTCTTTGTAAGAGGTTTGCTCCACTGAGAAGGAGAAAGCTCTAGCCGGAGATTGTTGGGGACTAATCCACCGAAGGATCAAGGGTTCGTCCACCTCAAGGATACGTCGTGGAGTAGGAGCAAACAATCTCCGAACCACGTAAAGGAATTGTGTTAGCGTTTGTATTCTTGCTTATCTTTATTGCTTTAGTTTTGTATTTCCGCTTGCGTAAACTAACCTTGTAGAAAAGAATCGAAAGTTGGGGGTGACCTAGTGATAAGCGAATCTGTCACATCCGCTAATCAAATTAACAATGTATATTCACTGAACCCCTTAATTAAACATTAACGTTGTAGTAACGAGCCCAGGATCGCTCTCGAGGAACTAACGATGATATGTAATCTTAGGATCGTATTTTTATTCCTATTTTTGGGGTTTTAAACATATAAATGGAATTTGGGGAGTTTTGTAAATAAATGGGGGGTTTAAGCTTGAATCTAAATCTAACAAAAGTAAAGCATAGCGAATAAGAAATTAATCTAAAACAAGAGTGAAACCTAAACAAATGAAATCTACTTGTGTGTCAACGATCAAACCATAATGCATTGTCACCCTACATTATAATTAAATCATCAACACACATCAAACGAAGATTGAAATAACAAGACTCAAGTAAATCTGATCTAAAGCAAAATGTAAACCTCAACTTAAAACTCAAACACTAAACAATTAACCAAGCATCAAATAAAACTTAAACTAAGCTTTAACAAGGTAATGAAATACTAAATTACTTGCTAAAATCATAACAAATATCAAATGAATCTGTTCTAAGCTGTAAAAATAATAACAAAACGAAATAAACCCTAACCGATCCAACTCACAACCAATCTATACAAGCTTCACACTCTTGCCGTCACACAAGAGTGCCAAAATCGAAACCACCCAATTTCAGACCTCAATGAATACTCTCAGTAGCGTATCAGCTCGAGGAAGGTTCAGCTACACCGACGGACCACCCCCGGCGAGCTAAGAACAACCCGGAACCCACTTAAGTGCCGAAAATCTGGAAATCTGCTAATCTGGATCTCTGGATCTGGAGTGGAGCTGTGGATGGCAGATGGGCATCGGATGAAGCTTAGGAACACCGGCGGACCACCTCCGAGTGTTTCTGATGGACGGAGATACCGTAGATTGGAGGACCACCTCCAAATCTCGGCGGGAACAGAAAATCACAGAAAAGAGAATTGCGCCGGAAGGAACACCTGCCGACGGCTCCAGATGATCGGGATAAGCTTCCGTGAAGCTCTACAATGAAGTTGAAGCTTGAGAGAACGATTGGAGAAGGAATTGGGGTCGAAATCCAGAAAAATCGCCGCGGGACGAAGCTGCTGTGCGTTGTGGAGTCGACGAAGAAGCTGGGTACTGTAGCTTTTCATTTAAATCAGATCTGGATCTGGAATGGACGGTTGAGATGATTCCGGGCTAAATCAACGGTGAAAAGTCATCCAAAATCTGATCCGAAGGTACTGATGTTGATCTAGGATCTGGATCTACCCTCTCGTAGGTCGAATCGATCAGATCATCACTGGATGGCCCAGATCGGCCCAGTCTTCATTGAACGGTCCAGATTAATTCGGGCTGGATCAATGGCTAGATAAACTCAGATCTGGATCAAAACTTTTGGATCTTCATCAATGGCTCAGATCTGCTCGCCATTAGGTTGGATCGGCCAGATCTTCAATGGATGATTCAGATTTCTCCTATTCTTGATAAACGGGCCATAATGCTTCAAAGCTTGATCTTCTCGTTTGAACTCCGATTCGAGCCCAATTTTGGTCCAAATAGATCCAAATCCAAGATCCTTTGATGCCTACAAAATAAGAATCAAATATTAACATCAAATAACACAAAAATACAATAATTTGTAATTAGTTCCAAAATAGATACAATGCACAAAATATGATGTAACCATGATTTAAACCTATAAAATCAACATCAAACCATGCATATATGAATCAAAATAATGCAATGAAATCATGGTTATCAAATCCCCCATACTTAGTCTTGAACGTCCCGTGAAAGTAAAGAAAACTCAAAATCATCTCCATAGAAAATTCCCTAGCAATATCTAAAAGATAGTAAAAAGAATTTAACTAAGATCATCTTAAAAATCACTAACAATCATGAATACAATCCAAACAATAATCAGTAGGTATGGTAGTTTCAATCCAATCGAAAAAATTAAGCAAGTTGCATCTCACAAGGAATTTACCTATTCTAACTCTCACACTCAAAATTGCATATATGTGGAGCTCACTCAATGCAACTCACAACATTTCACTACCATAAGCTTGCTTATTTTCTAATTCTCCACCACTATAAACATAGCATACATGAATCAAAAGGATTTTATCAACAAGAATTGAGATGAAATCAAGAAGAACAATAAAAGTGAATGAAATAGGCAAAAGAAAAGAATTCAATGAAGAGAATGAGAGTATGGAAGGAATTTACTTGATGAGTTGACCCATTTGATGTATAAAGAGATGAATACCATTTGTCATTATCAATTCAAAAGACCAAGCTAACCTCCCCTTCAATTTGATGGCAAACAAAGAATCTTGATACTCTTTTGATACACTCTTTGGATGTGCCATTTTTCTCTTCTCTTCTTCACTGTTTTTTTTTATCACTGTTCTTCCACTTCAATTCTAGCATTTGAAAGCTCCAATATCTCACTTCAACTTGCCAAGAAGAATTCTCTCCCCCACACTTAAAATGTTGGCCGTCTCGGGCAATGAAACACATCATGTATTCAAAGTATTAACATTCGTGAAGCAACTATTTTTTTTTCTGCTGTAGATTCTGTATTTGTATTTCTAAGATATTCTCCAGTTAAAAATTCCTCACAATTGCAGTAGAAGGTGGCACTAAAAGGACTAAAACTCCATTCGTTGCTATCTAAACTTATGTTCCAGCAACAAAATCTAAAAGAATTCAAGCTGCCGGCTAATTAATTTCTGAAACAGAATTTCAGAACTCAGATTCAAAGTTCTGAAATAGCTCAAACAGTGTAGTGGAATCAACATTTAAGCAGATACAACCTTCACTAATAGCTGGTTTTCTTTACAGTAATGTTTGATTTTGTTCTTGCCTAAGAATAGGAAGTAGGTAACACCATCCCCTAGTCCAGAATCACCAGGAAATCAGCACTGCAGAGTATCAAGTTCAGCAACCTCTTGCTAAATTCAGTAACTTCTACAACTCAGTTTTGGAAATCAGGGAATATTAACATCAATCAGCAGCTAAGAATTCCAGTTCATCTTAATATCAGTTCAACAAATACAGAATTAGATTTCTGATTCAGTAATCAGTAACTTCACAAAATTAGATTTTCGTCATTCCAGAGATAAAACAGATTTCTGATACCATCTATACTTCAAACTTCATCTTAATTTTGATGTGTATATCTCAATTGGTCCACCCATCAGTTAACTCCCAACAAGTCAGAAATCTTCACTGGATCAGCTTCAATGAAATTACAGAATCCAGAATCTCTTGATTCCATTTCTGATTTTTTTTTAATACTCCATTTATTCCAAATATGTGAATCTGCACAGCTTCCAACTCTTTCAGAACTGCACAATTATGCATCTCTCACATAATTTTCTGAATTCCTTACTGCTTCCTCACTTCAAGCTTCAACAATTCATTCCCAATGAATTTAACAATCATTGAATCACATTACAGCTTGAATTCCCATCTTGTCTCTGCAAAATCTGCAAAGTTCTGCCAACAGATTCCATCTTAGATTGCAGAAATCAGCAACTTCTATATTTTCAGTTCCAGAAATAACTTCAGAAATTGATTCAGAGATCATGTTCAAAGAAATTGCAGGGTTTGAATTATAGAATATCTGGAAGATATGTAACATCAATTTCCAGAAATCAACTTGGAAGAGGGAACCATTTGACACTCATAACAGTGCTGATCAAAAATAGAATAAAGGATTGGCACAAAACTTGTATCAAGCATGTCAATGTTTAAGATTTTGGTCCTGCAGCCTCAATTTTCTGCAGATTCTTATCTCTGCATTTGCAAATTTTTGCCTTTCTCAATAAACCTCTTCTGCTGCAGATTTCAGGACCTTGTAACTGTCCAGAACAAGCAATGTTCAGCAAACCAAATTGCTGAAATTTGATATCAGACAACATCTTTCAGCAATTCATTCCAAGCAATTGCTATTGATAAGCTGTAGAATCATTATTGAATTTAGTCCCAACCTTGAGAGAAAGTAACATTCAAAGACAAAGGACTAACAAGAACTTCATTTGAAATCTATTTCTTGGAAAAAAAAAACTGCATATTAGTTTAGCAACAAAATTCTCTTCAATCTAAAGCATTTTCAGCAGCACTTCTTCAATTCGAATTTGGATTCTTGATTCTGGAATTTAGTTACAATCAACAAATTGATTGTTATAGTGTCAAAATGCTGGCCTCTTAGGAAGTTTCCAACTTCCAAATTAGAAAGTATCAAAGGCCACTACTGTTACAGGTGCAGTATCAAGAATCAGCTGTGAAGGAAATGGAATCTTGGTACTGGAATGTGATTTCCATAAGTTCACACGTGCAGCAACTCAGCAACTTCCTCTCCTGTATATCTTCTCATTGCTCAGCTTATAGTATTCTCCATTCCTTCACATATTAGATGGCGCAACATATAATCTCTTCAATTTCTCAATTCACAGAACCTTATTACAGATTCTGTCCAACAGCAAAAGAAATAAATTGCCACATCTCAGCTTCAAGAAATCAAAATCTGCTTTATTTCTGCATAGCTTTGTTGACGAGGACAGCAACATCAGTTGGCACAAGATAGTATCCCTCATTGATTGAATCCATTCAACTCTATTTGTCAAAGAGATAAAAATAGCTCACTTGGCCTATTTGTTAATTAAGAACTAACAAGACCAAGTCATACACATGTTGAAGTTTATGCATCAATGACAGCATCACTTTCCATTCTGTTTTTCTCTTGAAATTCAAATTCTGGATCTGCTGAGAGTAGCTCAGATTCTATAAAGGAACAGATTTCAACAAACTGGCTTAAGTGATACTTTACCGATCCTTGAATAATTCCTGAATATGAGCCACAATCACTCCTCTCAGCCTTTAAAAGAACTCTCTTGTACAAAAATTCAGAATCAGTCCACTTGCTTCATTTTACATTCTATTCACTTCTAATTTTACAGATTCAACCTCGGAATCAAGATAGGAGACAATTCTGTTCAATGTTTATACATGAATACAAGAAATCTGATTTAAAAGCATCTCTCGAACTACTAAAGATTATATTCATGGTGCATGAAAATAGAGTCAACAAAACATTAAAGCAGCAACAATTTTCAGGTTCACCATTCACCTTTCCCTCTTATAATCCAAATGTAACCTTCAAGGAAGATTGTAACATCAAATGACTCTCCAAGATGGCCACTCCACATTAATCCAATCACCATCTTACACTTCATTCAATATTTTGGCACAAACACTTCTTAAAATGGCACACTCAATCATCCATTTTTACTTCATCAGCCTTTAAAATGTGACAACACTACTTTCTTCCATTTTTATGTTCATTCAAACAGATTCTGATCTGATTAAGAATTGTTGCATCTCAATTTACAGTTGCTGGACTGAATTTCAGAAACCAGCTTAAGCTTGATACCCTTACTTTCCTATAACTCTCTGCTTTTATACCAGCCTCCACATTCTGTTTTCAGGCCTGACAAATACACTAGTATAATAAAATCCAGCAACTTCCTGCTTCTCGAATTTCTCCTTGGAAGCAATTGAATTTTGGAGATAGAAACACCAAATAATAATAACGCTAGAACAAAAGCTTCACTTGAAAACAATGCTGAACAGAATTGAATCAATTGAAGTAGTTTCTAACCATAAACAGCAATAAATTTGGAAAACATTTCATTCCCGAAACCTGCAAAATAGCTCCAAAATCTGCAAGACAGCTTCCAATCACAACTCAAGCAACAGATTCAAATCAAGAACACTTCAGTTGATACCTTTCCTAAGCAACAGATTGCAATTGGCACACAACTCTTCAATTGATACACGTTCTTAAATCAGATAGTTGTTGATCAAGAACCCTTCAACAGCAGCAACAATCAGCTGTGAAATTCATGCAATTACAGCAGCCTCAAAGTCTGAAATTCTGATACTTCATTCATTCCAAACATGCACAGCTCCAACTTTTCAACATTGCATAATTCTACTTTTCTCTTTCAGAATTCAGATCTGTTTATTCAATTAGTTTGCTGAATTTTGCTTGGATTCTGAAATTACTGCACATTTGCAAGAAGCAAAGCAAAAGAAAACTTGGCACAATCATCAAATTAACTATGGCACAAAACTAATCTACCTTCAACTGATGCAGTTTCAATTGCAGATGCCATAACAGGTAACATACCATTTGTTTCATCATATGCTTAAACTTCAGTTAAACTTTCACTCATTTTAATATTGCATTCCGAATTTTGATACAAATCTGATCAGAATTTTCAGCTCTGCTTTTCAATTCCTGCAGATTTCCACAGCCTTTCATTTGTGTTACAATTTCAGTTCCTTGCAGCAATAGATTGGCATAACGACTAATTTTGATACATTCATTTCACAACTTCATAATTTCATTTCAGTCTTGAGTTTCATTGACTTCTTCCTTCTCTCTGCATCTTAGTTGACAATTGGAATCCAGTGTAGTTGTGTGCATCTTAAGAACTGTCCAGTGGAGTTGAAATGAGGAATAAAAGGAAGAACTCCCTAAAAATCAGCACTACACATCTTCTGCAATTGGAATCCAGAAAATTCATGCCTGTTTCTGAAATTTTTCTACTGCTTCTGAATTCCACTTCCAGCATTTCAATTCAATTGTAGTTTTCGGGTTTTCAAGATTTTGATTTTGTTGTCAAAATTCTTGTGCTCAAAATAATTTCAAATCAGCCACTTCTTCTCTTCCTCCTCTTCCTTTTCTTGTTCTATTTTATAACTTTGTAGGAGAGGTAACTGCCCAAATTGATGTCAATTAATAAGTGATAAAATGAATGCAACAATATACTCCTCTAGTCTTCATTAATTCCATTCCACTTTAATTTAATATTGCTGAACAACTTGAAATCTACCACTGTTTGTCTTCATTCCACTCCTATTCCAACTTCAGTTTCAGAAATCCGATTTCAGTGAAAACTAACCTAATCAACAACTCCCACAGAAAGTTAAAATTTCAGCATCTTCAAAACCTTCTTCTCACATACTTCTCTTACAATTTTGAGTGTATCAACATAGTATCAAGTCTCTAAATTCAAAGCAATTGTAGCTTGCTCTTAACATGATAAAACTCAAGAAATGGACACATTTAGAATAGAACATTAGAGCCATTCTTTTATAGCAATATTTTCATCATTTTACTTTCTAGAACAGTAGCACTCCAACCATCAAACCCTTAAACATTTAACTCCATTGCATCTTTCCAAAACTCCATCATTAGCTTGAATTTGAATCCCGAGCATTAATAAATGAATTCAAACATTCCAAAAACAATATACACCTCCCCCACACTTAAAACATGTTATCTTGCACAATCTAACTCATCAAGCAATTCATCCAAACATCTCAATGAAATAATGACAAGCAAAGATAATCAAGGGTTTGGATGCTAGACGAAATTGATTAAAGAAAATTGTGAGGAAAAGGAATTAGGATTTATGAGGGAAAAGAATGACAATATCATTTATCTCCATGCACACATATGCTATTGTGACTTTGAAAAGAAGCTAAGCAAGTTCTAGAGTTTAATTGTTGTAAGTGCATGCCACACAAAAGAAAATAATAGTGTATAGGCTTTAAGTAGACCTCACTAGGTAATATTATGCAATCAAGCTCAATTAATCAAATTGATATCCACCACCATTTTAACCAATATCATGTAAGTAGAGCACCCAATCATGTCAAATGACCTAAATTTGATGATCAAATTTAAGAGACTTTTACCATCTTAAAAGTATCACTAAACAATTCATGAAGACTTTTATTCAAATGACATGCTATGTATACCAAACTAAATGCAAAGTATGGAAGCAAAATGCAAAATAAAATGCAAAATGTAAAAACAAAGTGCAAGTGCAAAGTATGAAACCAAAGAAACGTATAACGAATTTATTAGAGAAAAACTAAACACAAAGCATGACTCAAAATGCAAGAGAAAGCAAAATTGGAACTAACTCCCCTTTAATTCCCGGTGGTTGAAGAAGGTCTAAAAGAAGAAGCCACCCCGGAGGTGGAGTAATCATGGTTCCACTCAAATTCTCCTTATTACTCATTTTTCCCTTCAAAATTCTTTCCGGAGGTCTTAATCGGTTCAGTTTTAGCACCCACTCCGGAAGCTCATGTTCTCCTACAACATCAATAAAAATAAACACCTCCCACACACATGTGGGGCAAAAAGAAAATAGGAGAATATTAGTGTGGGCAAAAAATATTTCAAGAAATGATTCACATCTAATAAAATCAATAAATGGTACCTCTATGAAATTTTCTGAAAAATCACACAAAATACTCACCTTGTCATCTTGAGAGGTACCTGGAGTGGTGTTTGTTACCTCTTTCTCCTCAAATAAATGCTCAAACTCCAGTTCTGGCGAATGTTCAACTTCATGTAGTGATTCTTGGGTACTTGGCTCCATAGCACAAGTCCCTACACTTACATCCTCCATTCTTGGTGATTCTTGAGGTAATGCTTCCAGTAAGCATTCCCCTACACATAAATTATCTTCAACATCAAAACCTACATCTTCAACAACATCTAAAGCAACAACATTAGTAGAATCAGAAATCTGAACAATTACATCATCACCACAAATAAAATTAGATAAATCTTGTGAATAAATGGGAATAGGGTCAGGCCTGACAAAATCACTACTCTCCATCTCTCCACTGGAGTTCTGTGCTTGTAACTGATTAATGGATGATGCAATCTGATCTAACTGACTTTGAATATTCTGTATCCTTGCAAATTGTTGCTCTTGATGCTCTAACATTTGTTGTATAACTTCATTACATTTCCACATTACCTCTTCAATTTGTTCTTGTGCATCCTTATACCTATTCCGTTGCTCCATAGGTAGGTGGCACTGAGATTCAGGCTGATAAAACTGAGTCTGAGGCTGATAATAATAATTCTCCATCGCATCTTCAAAATACGGATAATACGGATCCATGGTAAAAAGAATTTCCTGCTCTTACACAAACACTGCATATAACGTGCTTCCCCGGCAACGGCGCCAAAATTTGATAAGCGAATCTGTCACATCCGCTAATCAAATTAACAATGTATTTTCCACTGAACCCCTTAATTAAACATTAACGTTGTAGTAACGAGCCCAGGATCGCTCTCGAGGAACCAACGATGATATGTAATCTTAGGATCGTATTTTTATTCCTATTTTTGGGGTTTTAAACGTATAAATGGAATTTGGGGAGTTTTGCAAATAAATAGGGGGTTTAAGCTTGAATCTAAATCTAACAAAAGTAAAGCATAGCGAATAAGAAATTAATCTAAAACAAGAGTGAAACCTAAACAAATGAAATCTACTTGTGTGTCAACGATCAAACCATAATGCATTGTCACCCTACATTATAATTAAATCATCAACACACATCAAACGAAGATTGAAATAACAAGACTTAAGTAAATCTGATCTAAAGCAAAATGTAAACCTCAACTTAAAACTCAAACACTAAACAATTAACCAAGCATCAAATAAAACTTAAACTAAGCTTTAACAAGGTAATGAAATACTAAATTACTTGCTAAAATCATAACAAACATCAAATGAATCTGTTCTAAGCTGTAAAAATAATAACAAAACGAAATAAACCCTAACCGATCCAACTCACAACCAATCTATACAAGCTTCACACTCTTGCCGTCACACAAGAGTGCCAAAATTGAAACCACCCAATTTCAGACCTCAATGAATACTCTCAGTAGCGTATCAGCTCGAGGAAGGTTCAGCTACACCGACGGACCACCCCCGGCGAGCTAAGAACAACCCGGAACCCACTCAAGTGCCGAAAATCTGGAAATCTGCTAATCTGGATCTCTAGATCTGGAGTGGAGCTGTGGATGGCAGATGGGCATCGGATGAAGCTTAGGAACACCGGCGGACCACCTCCGAGTGTTTCTGATGGACGGAGATACCGTAGATTGGAGGACCACCTCCAAATCTCGGTGGGAACAGAAAATCACAGAAAAGAGAATTGCGCCGGAAGGAACACCTGCCGGCGGCTCCAGATGATCGGGATAAGCTTCCGTGAAGCTCTACAATGAAGTTGAAGCTTGAGAGAACGATTGGAGAAGGAATCGGGGTCGAAATCCAGAAAAATCACCGCGGGACGAAGCTGCTGTGCGCTGTGGAGTCGACGAAGAAGCTGGGTACTGTAGCTTCTCATTTAAATCAGATCTGGATCTGGAATGGACGGTTGAGATGATTCCGGGCTAAATCAACGGTGAAAAGTCATCCAAAATCTGATCCGAAGGTACTGATGTTGATCTAGGGTCTGGATCTACCCTCCCGTAGGTCGGATCGATTAGATCATCACTGGATGGCCCAGATCGGCCCAGTCTTCATTGAACGATCCAGATTAATTCGGGCTGGATCAATGGCTAGATAAACTCAGATCTGGATCAAAACTTCTGGATCTTCATCAATGGCTCAGATCTGCTCTCCATTAGGTTGGATCGGCCAGATCTTCAACAGATGGTTCAGATCTCTCCTATTCTTGATAAACGGCCCATAATGCTTCAAAGCTTGATCTTCTCGTTTGAACTCCGATTCGAGCCCAATTTTGGTCCAAATAGATCCAAATCCAAGATCCTTTGATGCCTACAAAATAAGAATCAAATATTAGCATCAAATAACACAAAAATACAATAATTTATAATTAGGTCCAAAATAGATACAATGCACAAAATATGATGTAACCATGATTTAAACCTATAAAATCAACATCAAACCATGCATATATGAATCAAAATAATGCAATGAAATCATGGTTATCACCTAGCTATCCAACCCCCCTTCAAGCCGGCCACCGATCTCCTATAACAAGGACACCGGACATCAATATCCTTTTGGGAGTTGGTGCCGTCGACACCGGGCATGGACAGTCAGAAGATTATACGGCGGAAACTTCTACTGTCACTTCAGATATATGCTCGACCCGTTAAGGTACTGTGTCAAAGATACTTTACTAACAATTTTTTTCAGGGAAAACTTTGAGAAGTGCGCTTGCCTTGGGAAGCGTGCCGTAACGGTACAAGAGCTCTATATAAAAGGGGGTCCAAGCATCGACGGAGGTATGTGATATTCACTATTTTCACAATAGTCTTCTTATTACTCCGCCTTATATTTCATCGTCGGTGAATGACTTGATCGTCGAAGGGTCAATACCGGGGGCCCCTTTCCTAGCTCGGCATTGACGTAATTTATGTTGTAGGTCTGCAGGGCCATCTCAATTATTCTTGAGGCCCTAGGTAGGAAAGAAAAGTAAGCCTTAATTTTTTTAAAAAAATAAATATTAAAAATCTTATTAGTTGTAGCAAAAGGTGAAATTCACCACCCTATCGATTCACATAGCCGACCTCATGACCATGTATGAGAAGGTAAATCGGAAAACTGCAGTTGGCCATTGCGGAGATGACATTTTTCTTGACTTTGTTGAGATTCGACCCTTTGCCCACCCACAATAGCCAAACTCAACCATGCCCCAGGGCGACATTTAATTTTATTAGTAAAATTTAAAAGGATAATTTCATAGATTGTTAATGATTATTTTTGCAATTGGAAACAATGGCCAATTAAGTCATGTATCAATAGTTTTATCTTATGCCAATGTCACTTTATGTTAACTAATTTGACAACAAGTAGTAAATTATTATAATACTATTAATATATATTTTAATTTAATTATTATTTTTTTTAAAATTATCAATCAATTTTAACTTTGATAAAGGAAGACCTTAACTCAATAAAATTATTGTTATGTGACCTAAATGTAATAGATTTGAGTAATAGATATAGTCACTACGTACAAAATACCCTTCTCTGGATCTCATATTGACGAGAGGTTCGTGAATCAAACTATCTTTTTATCAATTTTAACTTCGATAAATCATCAATCAAATTTATTTAGCTAAAAATATTTAACTATTAAACATCAATGACGAATTATTAAAAATAACAGACTGTGCCTCATGGAAGAGTAAGGACACAATAATAATAGTATAAAAATTGATAATGAAGGAGAAGAAAGAAAGGACAATAAAATTTAGAGAAAATGATAATGCAATATTAAATATGTTTTGACTTCCAAAAGTATTTTTATAAGATAATATCAATTAAGTATAATCAATAAATATTTTTAATTTATTAACCAAACTTAATTTTGATTAGTAAATTAAATTTTATTAGTAAAAAATTTAAAATTATGAATTAAATTTTAATAAAAAATAAAATAAAATTAACAACCAAATCTAATTTTAATATTTAAAAAATTTAAATTATCAATTAAATCTATCACGAGTAAAAAATAAAAATAATCAAATTTAACTTTAATCTATAAAAAATTTAAAATTATTAGTTAAATCTAAAAAATTAAAATATTTAATGTTAAAACTATATATATATATATATATATATATATATATATATATATATATAGTTTTAACATTAAATATTTTAATTTTTTAACATTATATTTTATAGACAGTTGATATCCTGCGCGTCCGTACAGTGTGTGACTGTGCGCGCGCTAGGATTCAACTGGTTTTAGTTTTTTTTATTTGTTTTTAATTTTTGAATTAAAAAATAATTAAAATATTTTTTTAAAATTTTATTTTTAGGGTTCAGATTTTGGGTTATAGTATCAAAGTTATTTTTTTTTTAGATTTTACCTCTAGGGTTTAGGCTTTAAGTTATAGTATCAAAGCTATTTTTTTTTTAGATTTTACCTCTAGGATTCAGACTTTGGGTTATAGTATCAAAGCTATTTTTTTTAGATTTTACCTGTAGGGTTCAGGCTTTGGGTTATAGTATCAAAGCTATTTTATTTTTTAAATTTTACCTCTAGGGTTCAGGTTTTCCAATTAGATTATAGTGTTTGGTTTTTTTAAAAAATTAAAATAAAATTAATTTAAGTATTTATTGAGTATTGTAATATGTTGAGGGGATATATTAATGTATTAGAAATTTATATAAGGAAATGTTAATTTTTTTAATTTAAAATATTAAAAAATAAAAAAAAATTTAAAAAAAACAAAGCTTGATCTCCTGCGCGACGCGCGACTGCGTCGCGCACTGTGCACGTTGCGCATGAGATCAAGACTATGTATATATATATATATATATATATATATATATATATATATATATATATATATATATATATTGCAAAAATAGTGACGGATCTAGGGGGAGCGAGGGTGTGCTTGAGCACCCTCTTGCTCGTGGAAAATTTCATCAGTATGATGTAGTCCGAGGGACAGTGAGAAGAAAGACAAACTTTAACTTTTTTCTTTGAACACCCTCTTCTTTTTTTGTCTGGATCCATCACTAACTGTAATATAATTAAGGTCCCAGGCATAGATCTTAGGGGGTGCTTGGTTGGATGGTATGAGAGTGAGGAATGGGAAAGGGATTGAAAGTGGGTGTTTGGTTTGAGGGATTAGTGATAGGTCCCATGGATTCATTACCTTAAATATGGGAATGAGTCATTCCCTAGTAAAAGAAGGGGAATGGAAAAACCTCTATTTCCATTCCCTATTTCTATCAATCACATTCTCATTCTCATTTCCTTCAATGAACCAAGCACCCCTTAATATCTATGCATTGAACCGGCATTATTTTTAATGACTAAATTGTATACGTAGACACGCATACACGTCTTGTATAGGTACGTATACGCGTAGCAGCTACGACACTAGAATTTTTTTTGGATTCCCTGGCTGATGCGATCGATGTGGCTACTTTCCGTCCATGCGCATCGGCAACAACTTCCAGCTGCTCGATCACCCAGCCAAACTACAAAAAAGTGAATCGGCTTTCCGTCCCAGATCCCAATTCCATTTTCAATTCCATTTGTTGTGGTATTTGGGCGAATTTACACTCCCTTCTGTTCCCTTCCTCGTCACGCCAAAACCCTTCCTTTTGTCTTCACCCTTCCTTTTGTCTTCCATGGATAGGCTCGTCTCCTCCACGTTCTCTTCTCGGACGGCTGCACCCCTGCGCCACCATCTCACTAGGGTTCGCCCTTTCCATCCGCTTCGATCCCCCTCCGATCTAAAGTTTGGGCCTTGGTTGACCCCGCGTCGGCCCTTCAAGGTCGATGCATCGTTGATCTCCAGACGGGACGGGCCGCTTCCTGGCCTCACGCGCCCTTCTGCCGCTCTGATTTCTCGGTCGCAGGGTGAATCCGTCGGTGGTAGAGGAGAATCGGAAGGGGTTTCTGCACGAAAGGTGAGATTTTTTTACTAGTACCGTATATTGCTGCTTCGTACGGTATTGGATTTTCTTGGAAAGTGAATAAATATTTTTGGCGAACGCTAAGGTTTTTTCTTGAAGTGGCATTTCTCATAACGGAGCTAATGCAATGAGACTAACGACTTGGTATGTGTTACAAGAAATTGTAGATAGGGAAATGCTGCACGCGATAAAGTTGTGGAAATGATTGAATTGATGTAGTGTCATTTGCCTTCTAGGAAATCATTATATGAAGACATGACAATTTTGATCTATATGCTTTATCCCTATATGATTTTACACAGTCAATATCGAGATTTTATGATCCATGTACCTAACTTCAAAATAATTTGGGTTTACATAGCTTGATGATGATGATACCTGTATGATTTTGCACTGCCAGTATCAAGTTTATATGATTCATGTAGCCAACTCTAAATAATTTGATTTTACATAACTCGATGATAATGATCCCTATATGATTTAGATGAAGATGAGATCAACCATATACTTGATGCTGGGACAAGATTTACCTGCTAATGGTGATTGCTAAGCAAATGTAATTCACTATCAAAATTCATCATAAGAGGTTCCTGCATTAACAAATCTACACTGATAACTTTGGCATAGAACCTGTATAGCTCTGCAGGGCATTTTTATATGCATCATGCATGTGTGTTGATTTCATCAAACCACTCTGTTTCTTGTTGCTAAACTCAGTTAAAGTTCAACTTCATGAAAATCTATTATTTCCAAGAACTTTGTTTAGTTCAGGATCAAAATGATGGAGTTCTTCACAACTTGCTCTATTACTTGATGAAGTTAATCCTTGCACATACATAATTCTGGATTGTGTTGAAGATAGTTTTTCTTAGTTGCCATCAATCAGAAGTTTTTCCCATATCAACCAACAGCGATGTACAAATTGAAATGGCATCTGAAGTAATGAACCAAATATTAAATGTCTATTTTGTTACATTTGACTCTCTGGACACATTCATATTGGTCTGGCCAACTTCATGACAGACGAATAGTTCAGTCATACTCACCCACACTTGTAAGTGAAATTAAAGGAGATGCAGAGATGTGTCTGATTAACTGTGAATTAACATACTTTTCATGCAATTTATGCAAACAGAAATAGCTTAGAAAGAGGTTGATTAGCTAAAAACCAAACTTTTTTTTTTTAAAAATAATGGGTATTGTTAATCATTCAGATTAAATGAGTATCATTGATCCTAGATTGTTATTTGCTCATTGGTCTTTCTCTTTTACATGATAAAGATATTGGTACAAGCTTGATTTCTCGGAAATATGGCATCTGTTGTAGATAGTTTTGCTCTCCAATTATAGGCATTAACTGTTAGATCACGTATCGTTTTTTACTATCATCTCTTTTTTCCATGCTAAATGACTAAACTCTTATGCAGAAAATTATGTCTATATGCAGCATAATATGAACTTGTAGAAGTTTTGATAATCTATTTTCTTTTTTTATTAAAGAAATTTCTCTCTGTAAGGGATTACAATCAACATACTTGATCCTGTCGGGAAGCTGAGAAGACGGAGTCTCCGGGATGACGTGGCTGGGATGTTGACCGCATCTCCATGACCCGGAGGATGTGCTGTCTTCTGCTTTGACCAAGTTGTCAGATGTCCTCTGGTCGGCAGTACCGGTAGCCTACGACCGGGTTACCCCGGTTCCTGGTACCTTGATGCTCGAGGCGAGTCCCAATAATGCATAAGAAACAAGCTGAATAAATAGTAGAATAATGAAGTAAATAGAGAACGAGTATGATGACGTACCCTGGCCTCGGGGGGGCGCCCTCGGATGGATGGGTGAACCGGTCGTGATGCTGATCGAGTCGTCGCAGCCCTGGGCATGCATGTCGGGGTATGATATCGGCACATAGGCCGGAGTAAGACATCGGCACGCAGGCCGAGATATACTAGCGGCATGTAGGCCGAGTACAATAATGATCCCAAAGGCCGGGACACCCACAAGTCGAGTGCCGGACAGGAACAACGGCACGAAGGCCGCCGCACAGCAACAACACAAAGCTATAACAGGGACAGAATCGGTGCGTGGGCTGTCAATAGTGACACTAACATTGTATGGTTGGTCCAGATCGTGAGTCGGTGAGCATCAGGGGTCGGCCAATGGTTGCCACTGGCGGTGGCGGCCGTGAGGAGGGGAGCCAGCGCAGGGGCTGTGGGTATGGCGCTGGGGAGAGGTAATATTGCAGCGTCGATGCGAAGCGGGAGAAAGGACTGCCGGCTCATGAGTCGCTCGCTGGGGCTGCCGGTGAACTAGGAGGGAGAAAGGGGGCAGCTCATCGCAGAGGCGGTTGGATGCACAGCGAGAAGGGCAGGAGGTTGCCGGTGTGCCAGCGAGCTCAAGAGGAGGCCACTGCAAGTGACGCCGAGGGCCTACCGGGGCGACAGCGACGCTTGATGACGGCGTCGGCTTGGAGGCGCAGTGTGCATGAGGAGCCGAAGGAGACTTCAAAGAATGTGGCTACGGTGACCACGGCGACCGCTGGAGAGGGAGAGAGAGAGAGAGAGAGAGAAGAGTAGAGGAGTACGGGGGAAAGAGCTACCGGTGTCGGATGTGACCGGCGCCGGAGATGGAGGAAGCAACCTTCCTACTCCTCGTAGTGGTGGCGGCGGCTTTTCTTCCCGAACCCCCCTCGTTCCTGGATGAACAGTGCCATCTTTAATACAACAAACCCTCAAAAAGTCAAAAGGCCAAACTGCCCTTCCTCTTCCTCCTTATTCCCTCTCTGCCCTCAAGCAATATCTGCATCACAAGCCTCCCCTTCAAGTCTAGTCGAAGGAGGCGCAAGTCCGACTGACTAGACCAAGGCCTGAAATAGAACCATTAATGAATGCGAAATCCTATCATGGGGCACGTCTCATCATGTCACATGAGTAACTGTGGCGATGCAAAGCAAGTGACTCAGGTAGTATCGAGCGACAAGAAAGTGCGCGATCCAAGCAACGGAGATAATGTTGATCATGCAGAAAGACGGGAGATCGAGCCGAGCGCACTCGAGAAGATGCTGATCCGACCATCGGAAGAGTGCGAACCGGGTAATCGAGAGAACGTCGCGCGAGAGATGGTAGCCATGCCAAGCAAACCACGAGGAATAGTACCAAGTCGGCCACCAGACCGATGCCGAGCGAGTGGCAGAATGTCGAGTGAGTGGCGAGTAAAATGATAATAGACCGAGCGACACGCAGTAGACTGAGTGTACGAGCGATGCCGAGCGCGCGACCACGAAGATGCCGATCGGGCAATCAGAAGGATGTCGATAGTGCGGATAGACGCCGAGTGGACAGTGCCGAGCGCGCGACCGTGAAGAAGCCGACCGGGCGATCGGAAAGATGTCGATCGAAGCAAGCACGTGGCTAAGTGGACGATCGGGCGAAGAATCAGGTGGCTACCACAGTGTCGACCGAGTGACGAGAAATAATGCCGAACGGTTGCTAGGCAAGCTCTTGGCCGAACGCCAAGTGGGAGTATAGGCGAAACCGAGTGAGCGACGCAACAGCGCTAGGCAGGAGTGGGACCTGAAAACTGAGCGGGAGCATAGTCTGTGAAATCGATTGCGCATAGAAGAAAGTCATGAGCCGAACAGGCGCATCGCACGTGAACTGAACTAGAGTGTAGCCCGTGAGTCGAAGGCGTATGGGAGCGAAAGTCGTGAGCCGCACGGGTACATCGCACGCGAAATCGAATGCGCACAGAAAACGAAAATTGTGAGCTGAACGGGCGCAGAGCCTATGAGATATCCTGGTCCGAAACCAGTGGAGGTACCCTTGTCTGTGACCATTGGCTATAACTCGACCCTGAACGGGGGAGATAAGATGCTCCGATGTGCTCCGTGACCCCGAACGAGGGAGATAAATGCTCGTGCAGACTGCTAGACCCCGAACGGGGGAGATAGATGCTCGCCAAGACTGTTCGACCCCGAACGGGGGAGATAGATGCTCGCCAAGACTGCTCGACCCCGAACGGGGGAGATAGAATATATGATAATGACAATCGCTCGACCCCGAACGGGGGAGATAGAATATTTGATAAATTGGTCTGAGGCCAGTGAAGACCACTCGACCCCGAACGGGGGAAATAGCTGCTCTGATAAGTTGGTCCGAGACCAATGAAGACACTTGACCCCGAACGGGGGAGATAGAATATCCGAGGCTGGTCCGAGACCAGTGACGATCACTCGACCCCGAATGGGGGAGATAGAATATATCTGATAAACTCGACCCTGAACAGTGGAGATAGAATATTCGATAGGCTGATATGTGAAGACGAAGGTTTAACGTCGCCGCTCGACAATCTTCAAGCCGAGATTTTTATAGTCGCCGGTCCGACTCTAGGGTTTAACGTCGCCGCTCGACGGTCTTCAAGCCGGGGTTTTTATAATCGCCGGTTCGACTCTAGAGTTTAACGTCGCCGCTCGACGGTTTTCAAGCCGGGGTTTTTATAGTCGCCGGCTCGGCTCTAGAGTTTAACGTCGCCGCTCGACGGTCTTCAAGCCGAAGTTTTTATAGTCGCCGGTTCGACTCTAGATATTAACGTCGCCGCTCGACGGTCTTCAACAATGAGCTTGCAACTCAGATAATATACGCCCGGCCGATCGGCATGGGTCTCCGACATCGAGCCGATGGCTCGGATAATATACGCCCGGCCGATCGACACGGGGTCTCCGATATCGAGCCGATGGCTCGGATAATATACGCCCGGCCGATCGGCACGGGGTCTTCGACATCGAGCCGGTGGCTCGGATAATATACGTGTTAGAGTGTATACTAAAAGCCTCTAGGTTTTATACACATGGTAGCTAGGAAAAGGTTCAGATCTTTGTACAAAATTTTTGTACAGTGGAACCTCTAGGTTTTCCGAGTAGCAACCAACAATACGCCCGGTCGATCGGCACGGGGTCTTCGACATCGAGCCGGTGGCTCGGATAATATACACCCGGCCGATCGACACGGGGGCCTTTGGCATCGAGCCGGTGGCTCGGATATGATGGAAACCTGGCCGATTGGCACGGGAGTCCTCGCTCGAGAAACTATGATAAATTCTATGATCGAAAGAAAATACAACTGAAAAACTAACCTGCCGACCAGCAGAGGCTCTGACTCAATTTCTCGACTCCCGAATACCCGTGGAGTGAGGATACGATATACTCGTCGAAACCCATCAAAGTCATGAGGATGGCGGAACTTTCCGGGTCGCCCGTCTTCACGTTCCAGACCAGGTGCGTTCCCACAGACGGCGCCAATATGACGTGGCTGGGATGTTGACCGCATCTCCATGACCCGGAGGATGAGCTGTCTTCTGCCTTGACCAAGTTCTCAGATGTCCTCCGGTCAGTAGTACCTGTAGCCAACGACCGGGTTACCCCGGTCCCTGGTACCTCGATGCTCAAGGCGAGTCCCAATAATGCATAAGAAACAAGCTGAATAAATAGTGGAATAATGAAGTAAATAGAGAACGAGTACGATGACGTACCCTGGCTCCTGGGGGGCGCCCTCGGATGGATGGGTGAGCCGGTCGTGATGCTGATCAAGTCATCGCAGCCCTGGGCACGCATGTTGAGGTATGATATCAGCACATAGGCCGGAGTAAGACATCGGCACGCAGGTCGGGATATACTAGCGGCATGTAGGCCGAGTACAATAATGATCCCAGAGGCCGGGACACCCACAAGTCCAGTGCCGGACAGGAACAACGGCACGAAGGCCGCCGCACAGCAACAACACAAAGCTATAACAGGGACAGAATCGGCGCGTGGGCTGTCAACAGTGACACTAACGTTGTATGGTTGGCCCAGATTGTGAGTCGGCGAGGATCAGGGGTTGGCCAAGGGTTGCCACTGGCGGTGGCGGCCGACAGGAGGGGAGCCAGCGCAGGGGCTGTGGGTATGGCGCTTGGGAGAGGTAATATTGCAGCGTCGATGCGAAGCGGGAGAAAGGACTGTCGGCTCATGAGTCGCTCGCTGGGGCTGCCGGTGAACTATGAGGGAGAAAGGGGGCAGCTCATCGCAAAGGCGGTTGGATGCACAGCGAGAAGGGCAGGAGGTTGCCGGTGTGCCGACGAGCTCAAGAGGAGGCCGCTGCAAGTGACGTTGAGGGCCTACCGGGGCGACAACGGCGCTTGATGACGGCGTCGGCTTGGAGGCGCAGTGTGCGTGAGGAGCCGAAGGAGACTTCAAAGAATGTGGCTACGGTGACCACGGCGACCGCTGGAGAGGGAGAGAGAGAGAGAGAGAGAGAAGAGTAGAGGAGTACGGGGAAAGAGCTACCGGCGTCGGATGTGACCGGCGCCGGAGATGGAGGAAGCAACCTTCCTACTCCTCGTAGTGGCGGCCGCTTTTCTTCCCGAACCCCCCCTCGTTCCTGGATGAACAATGCCATCTTTAATACAACAAACCTCAAAAAGTCAAAAGACCAAACTGCCCTTCCTCTTCCTCCTTATTCCCTCTTTGCCCTCAAGCAATATCTGCATCAATACTAATATCTTATAAAGGATACTAAAATTCTAAGTTATTTATTTATTTTTTTTACTTTGCGGAAGAGGAGCTTTGGCGCAACGGTAAAGTTGTTGCTTTGTGATAAAAGGTCAGGTTCAAATCCTTGAAACAACCTCTTGCAAAAAGCAGGATAAGGCTGCATACAATGAATCCTTCCCCAGGACCCCGCATCGTGCACCGGGCTATCCTTTTTACTTTGATCGCATAGATACTGTACATCCATATTCTACTTGTATCTATTCTTTTTAAATTTGGGTTTCAAAACAATGACATTTCATGAATAGGGTAGTGTATGCATAGAACACAGCCCTAAGACAAAAGGCCCATAAACCCTTACTCTAACTCTATTTCTTCAACACGAAATTGTTTTGGATGTTTTACACTTCTACTAGTACTTTTTTCTTTAAAGATTCATAAACCTTAAAGCGCAACACATATGGCTATCCATCATTGTATAAGTGAGAGATTGCAAGATTATATTGACTAATCAAGCTCATAATGATCTTGGATTCAATAAATGAACTCTCAGTCTAGGGCAAATCAATTATATAGTCACTTAAGTTGTTTTAGTCCTTTGAATTTATCAAATTAGCTGTCTGATTTATCTTGTGCTTTTTCTTGCCCATGATTGCACACTGTCTCTAAATTAAACCTTAACTAAATGAGTTAGCTAAAGTCCTGGATGTTTAACCAATTTAACTGATAGCAGAACACTAGAATCTGAGATTGACTGTGCCATGTGGATAACCATTGTTCTAACTTGAAAATGATCTGGAGTTAGTGTTATTGTTTAAGGTGGGTCATGGATGCTATTGTTTAAAGGTAGGTCATCATTTCTGTTGTCACTTCAATAGCCTTGTTCTTAATTTGAGCTCTTCATGCTATTGCCCTTTCGTGGCAAAACTGTGTTTGGATTCTCATTGGAACATCAAATGAGGAGTCAAATTTGAGTTACTATCTCAAAAGAAAGGTTATCCTCCAACTAGGCCTCAGAATATATTGATGTAACACATGTGAGTGTCTCCTTTACTAACATTGTTTCTGATATATTCTACATATTGACAACTTTTCAGGTTGCACGATCAGTTGTGGTTGCCCTTTCAGTAATTATACTTGCAGTAGTCCAACCTATTCTAGCGCAACCTTCATTTGCAACAGTGCAGTCTGCCGCAAAATCCAGTGAACACTTCATCAAATCTGAGTTACTAAGCAGTGCTTGGACTGGCTTTTTTGCTGGTTGCCTTCATACATTATCTGGTCCTGACCATCTTGCTGCCTTAGCTCCCTTGTCCATTGGAAGAACAAGAATAGAGAGTGCTATAGTTGGATCCCTTTGGGGTTGCGGTCACGATGCAGGTCAAATGATTTTTGGATTGCTGTTTCTTCTGCTCAAAGATCGTTTACACATCGAGATCATTCGCACCTGGGGAACTAGAGTTGTCGGTATAACTCTTCTAGTCATAGGTGCTATGGGAATACGAGAGGCTTCTGAGGTACCCGCCCCTTGTGTTGCTCTCGAGAATGGCGAGTGCCTTGCTGAGCCACTGGATATTAGCTCCACAGTGAAGAAAAAAATTGGATTTGCGACTTTTGCAACCGGTATTCTGCATGGTCTGCAACCAGATGCACTGATGATGGTCTTGCCCGCACTAGCACTTCCATCCCGGGCAGCTGGTGCTGCCTTCCTATGCATGTTTCTTATAGGTACTGTGTTTGCGATGGGGAGTTACACAGTATTCATCGGTTCATGCACGGAAGCACTGAAAGAGAGGGTACCTAAGATTACAGAGAAACTGACATGGGCGGCTTCACTAGTTGCTATATCTCTGGGATTTGCTCTTCTTATTAGTCAGCTCTTTGGCTTCAGCTTGTACTAATTCTTTTCATCGACATTTTTTTCCCCTTTCCAATGTTAAATCTCTACAGAGGAGTTTGTTCATCTAAGAATTAGCTTACTTTGAACAATGCCATTCCATTTCAGCCGCTGGGCATCCGAGACTTTGTTTATGTTTACAGGAGCAAAGATTCAACAGTATTTGTTATTTATTTGTACTCTTTCATACAATATTTGTCGAACTTCTTTTACCATTGTTGGTCCCAAAAAAATTGTTTTGACCTGTTACTAGGGTTTACGGAGTTATATTCAGTATAATGTTAAAACCGACCCCTTTACTAAAGAATTAAAGAGATGCAAAAGTGATCACAGCACTCCACCTTTTGGAATCTAAACGGAACCATACACTACATGTAAGTAGCAATAGCTGCTAAGCCCTTGATACTACTACTACTAAAGAATTAAAGAGATGCAAAAGTGATCACAACACCACCATTTGGAATCTAAACGGAACCATTCACTACATGTAAGTAGCAATATCTGCTAAGCCCTTGATACTACTACTACTAAAGAATTAAAGAGATGCAAAAGTGATCACAACACCACCATTTGGAATCTAAACGGAACCATACACTACATCTAAGTAGCAATAGCTGCTAAGCCCTTGATACTACTACTACTAAAGAATTAAAGAGATGCAAAAGTGTTCACAACACCACCATTTGGAATCTAAACGGAACCATACACTACATCTAAGTAGCAATAGCTGCTAAGCCCTTGATACTAAATAAAAAATGAATATTTTTTCTTTCAAAAAAAAAAAAAATAATCACCAGTCTTGATCTCCTTTATATTTAGCAAACTGCCCGACGGCAAAGAACCAGACAGGACAATCTAACAACAGTCCATCTGTATCTGGATTCATGAATCCGTTCCAGCCATATTCCTCCAAACTTAGCTTTTGTCACTGCCTATTTCATGATCTGAACCACTGCGACAAAGTTCTTCTAGTTGAGCTGGATCTCTATCCTGCTGGCTGTTGCAGCTACAGGATGCTGATCCCCTATCAAGTGCTACCTCAGTTTGAGTACGACTCATGATGGTCTGGCTGGAAGATTCCCTTAATCCGAGAGTCTGCATGGGGTGGATGACTGAATCATCATGGTTCAATGTCAAGTTAGGCGTGGAACCATAACCATTTGGATTTTCCATCGAGGGCAGTAACCATCTCATCCAATCCTCGCGTCTTCTAATTTTCTCTGCCTGTAGATGATTGCAGGAACAGGTTTTGAAGAAAAATACCAAGATGAATTATTTAAGAAACATAGCTGATAAGAGTAGAATCAAGAGGGGAAAAGATGAGGGTGAAGTACACCTGTATTTCAAGTTTTGTCGAATCTCTTAGAGCATCCAATATCTCCGTTGTGCTCGTGGTCACCCTTTTGACCTACATATATTGTGATGTGTTAGGAAGTAGAGGCAGTTTAATTTATTAAACATGGAATTACTCTCCATCGTCATCCTCATATTCATATGGATTACTCACCATGTTGAAGGTAGCAATCAATGAGACGGGAACCCAACCTTGATCATCCATCTTGCCACGTAAAAAAATGTCTTTACAGAGATTATCCACGCTGCAGTATGCAGAAACAAAATGAAACTGCCGGAAAAAAATAACCTTACAAATATTAAAGTACCTAAAATAGTATTCAATCTGCCGCTTCAAGCTCAGTTTCCGATTGTCAACCGGAGCACGAATACTGATTGTGGAAGGAGCCACAGTCAGCGGCTGTGGCCTTTGGAAATTGTTGAAAGGCATTCGATAAGTGTCGAGCGGCACACTCGCATAGGGATTCGGATGCGTCACGAATTGAGCATTGTATCCAGAGGCAACGCCTGAATTAGAAGGTCATAAAGATAGGAGAGGATAATCAGAAACCGTAAAACCAACCCCTGACAAAGCCAAAAATAGGAGAGGATAAAATCATCAGAGGGAAGCTTCCATACCGTTGTAGTCCATGGGACTTAGGGGAGGCTGGGCCTGAGCACGCTGTGGCGCGTAGACATATGGCACACACGGACTTGTTGGCTGGTGCAGCCGTGGCAACGGCATCCCTGTGTAGAGATTATGGCCGGGGAGTTGAGGGTCGTGCCAACCGTAGCTACTTCTCTCATCATGGTGCTGATTCCCGTAGTGCGATCCCCTAGGACTAGGAGGGACCCAGCTTTGGTTTCCCCTCTGCTGGCCGTTGTAAATGTTGCCTCGGCGGTGAACGGCGCCCGTATGTGGTGCTGGCGCGAGACGATGATGACTCCTCTGATGATCGGGCAGCGGAGGAGCTCGTGCAGGCGCTCTGGGAGGGTTGTTAGACGACGAACTGCTGCTGCTAGCGCCGCCGCCGCCGCCACACTACATCAAAATATAAAGTTTGCATCCTGATTTCGGAAAGAAATTAAAGACATTCATAGTAGAATCGGATCAAACTATATCATTGACGACGAAAACCCGTGAAATGCGTAATTCTACTGCAACAAAAACCCAATTTTCCGTTCACAGAAATCGAAAAAAAAATTGTTTTTCTTTAAAAAAAACCGTAAGCAAAACAAAATAAAAACAGACGATTAAAATAAAAAAAAAATAGAGAGAGAGAAGGAAATCGCACGAAGGGAGCAGCCGACGACGGTGCTAGCGGGAGCTCCTTCGCCGAGTCCGGAAGTGAAGGTCTAACGAAAGACCCTTGCCAGGACTCAGACTGCGCGGGCCGTGGCTCTGCACCCAAAACCCAACCCGCCTCGGTCGCGCCGCGAGGCTTCAATTTCCGAGCCGGAAACTTTACACCGTCACCGACGACGGTGTCATAGCCGATGCTCCCGTATCGGTTGGTGTCATCCGGTACGCGAGCGTTGGCAACGGAGGTCATTGGAGGCGCGATTCTCACCGACTCGGTGAGCGCCGCCAGGGGAGAAGACGGCGCTGCCGAAGGAGAGGAGAGTTCAGAGTCGTCCGGCATGAATTCGCTATCGGGCGTCGGAAATGCCATGACGACGACGAGGAGGAGGAGGAGGAGAGAATAGAAATTAGGGTTAATGAAAGTAGAGCAGTTTGAGAAGAAGAGGGTTTAATCACTTAAATAGCAACGGTTTTGAACAACGAAACAGAAGCTTCCACGTGGTAAAAGGGATAGAATCATAGGTTTTTTCGTTTATTTAGTTACGTTGACGGATTCTTCCTTGATTTTATTTTTTTTTATGGAAAAAAATAATTAATAGATTAAAAAACAATTGTATTTTTTTAAAAAAAAATTAAAAAGTGAAAAATATAGTATTAAATTAATCTTAAATAATATCATATGATTATCAAATACAATTTATTCATTCAAACTTAATCAATATTCAATACATATTTTTAATTAAATAATATAAATTTATGGTAAATATGTATATTAAATGACTAAACTTAATTAATAATAATAAAATTAGATAAAATTTATTACCTAATTTAACATTTATCCTGGGACTATGATGCAATAGAAGAACAACAAATTATACGTATTTGTATAATTTTTTTTCTAAATAGAATGCACAACTATATGATCTTAACTTTTAAATTATTTATCACGAGTACTTCTCAATTTAGTTTGAAAATTTTTATAAGATTGTATCCATCCCTATATTATCTGATAAGTAAAAGATAGAGTATCTATCAAAAGTTAATAGGATAAGATTTTATTATTATTTTAATAATTTTAATTTACTGTATAATTATATTAATTAATTCATATATTTTCAAAGAAAGAATTATCTTTTTTGAATTTTTAATTAATTCGGTAATGAATAATTATAGTTGACCTTTTCATAAAAATATGAATGATAGATATTTGTACAATAAATTTTTTATCCTAAAATATTGAATTCCTCTAAGATTAGGAGTAAATTAAAATCTAATACAAAGAGAACATGTATATAATCTAACACAAATGTCATAAAATTTTGGCTATTCGAGTAGTTATTTTAAAAATATACAATAATAATTTACTAAAGAATTAATTAAATTTTTAGAATATATAAATGTAGACTATAGTTCAAAATTAAAAATATATATATAATTTTACTAAAATATCATCTATGTTGTTCATGTCACCAAAGAAAGATGAAAACAAATAAACTTACGGGACACTAAAAAAGTGTAATTATAATAATTTGATATAAAAATGATAAAAGATAAAATCTTTATGATCGTCGAGAACTTTTGTTAACCATAATTAATTGATTGAAATCATATTTAATTAAATGACTAATAACTATCAAATGCCTTTTCATTATAAAATTTAAAATTCCGAAAAATAAACAACTCAGGGAAGGCCTCGAGATTATAATAATTAATATTTTTTTTGAACGGTAAAAATATATAGAGAGTAAAAAATTTATGTGAAAGTGACATGCATTAATATATGTTTATAAAGCGTTATGAGTCTGGGCAGAAATATAATATCCTCTCAAGGCACCTCATCTTTAAAATTAAATCAGTTCCAAATTAATCATTCAAGAAAGATCATATAAGTTGTCATTAAATAACGAGCTTTTGTTAGCCGATCTTTATCTTAGAATTATCTCAGAAGGAAAATATTAAATTATTTTTTCGCTACCAATCGACTGATGTATACATCAGTTAATTAGTTCTTTAAGTAAAGTTGACCGTTACACTCTAATGGTCGGCTACCAATCAAGTACTACAGTGTATCAGTCGACTGCTACAGTATACCAGTCGACTGTTACAGTAATTAGTCGACTGCTACAGTAAACCCTAAACCTAGGATTTTATGTTGAGTACAATCTCTCATGCACTCTCCCTTGCTCGCACAACCTAGACCTAGCCTTCTAGCCTCCTCCATCAGCCTTGCGTTTCTCGGATGTTTTCTCATCCTTCACGCCTTGCCTTTTGGAGCTTCCATCAGTCTTGTCATCGTTGTTGGGGCTTCACCGCCAAAAGCCACGATCCGACACTTCATCCTTTGCCAAGTCACACTTGGACTTACGTTGTCAAGACTACATACTTGGACTTACACCGCCAAGACTCACCCTTGGACTTTTCGTTTGCTAAGATCATACTTGGACTTTTCCTTTGTCAAGATCACATTTGAACTTTTCTTGTTGTACCTATATCCTGCACACTCACAGTGCATATCAAATACAACAATAAATCTAACTTAAATCTTTGTCCAAACATCAAAACCTAGGGCACCTAGATTGCTCCAACAATCTCCTCCTTTTTGATGTTTGACAACTCGTTTAAGTTAGGGAAACATAAATGCAATAACAATATAAATAAACATGTAAATCAACTCATGCATAAACATGGAACCTAACCCTAGGCTCTCCCTTCACCTAAACTTCCCCTAGAGCTAGGATTTCTTGCAAAGATTAACTTCTTCCCCTTTGCTAATAAATGAGCAATTGCTCCCCCTTCACCTAAACTCCCCTTTGAGCTATGATTTCTTGTAAAGATGTATAGGTTTTCTACTTAAACCCAACACTTCTCTCCCTTTGCCACACATAAAAAAGAACTCCAACAAAATTCCAATTATTAGACTCTTTGACTTCTAATGACTACAATTATCATGTATTAATCCCCATAATATTACATACATATTCATCATCCTTTTGGTTATTTTCTATTACTGGAAAATACTTCCAGTCTGTATCAGTCGGCTGCCATCATCAAAACGAGCTTACAGAAACATTTTGTACTACAAAATACTGTTACCAGTCGGCTGGTACTTTATTTTAGTAAAAATCAGTATTTCTGACTCACTTTTAGAAATGCACCAAAACTTTCACAAACGTCCAAAAATTTTTAAATTTTGTGGAGATGTCTATTTTACCCTTGTCTACTTTGAATATATATATATATATCCTAAGATTGACACAAAATCCAAAACTAGCTAAATGGTTCAATTGAATCTTGACCTAAAGTCTTAGTTTTGACTTTCTCTTGATGTATCTACCTATACTAAACCATAATGCCTCCTTAACATTAGTTTATATGTCATCTATACATCAAAAACCAATTTTCATTCAATATGGATCAAATTCATATTTTCATGCATGATACCATCTCAATTGTGCCAACCCACCAGGTTAGAGACTCAAGTCTGTCTCATAACCACTTGACACATTAGATAACCCATCTACCATGGGTCTCAAAGACTCTTTCTAACCTTAGAACTCTTAACCTTAATCACCTCCATAGGTGACTCCTCTACTAAGGCTAGGCCACTTCGGTGCATCTCGGGTGACACTTGGCCTACAAAACTTGCCTTCTTAACCTTAGACACCTTGTCTTTGGTTAATTTCTTCTTGTCCTTAACCTTGGACACCTCATCATTTCCATAAACATATGAAACCCTAGAATATTTCTTCTCATTGGTCTTGGATAATTCTTCCTTGTCCTTGGTCACTCCTCCCTCACCAATGTCATGCGCTACCTTAGCACTTGACCTCCTTTTGGTATTGGAGGGATCCAATTTGATATTTTTGGATCTTTGACCACATAAACACATGTCAAGTCCTTTAGGCCCAATAATAAACCTATCTAAGACTTTCTCCATTTCCTTAAGCCTTGCCTTCAAGGCTTGATTTTCTAATTCTAGGAATTCAAACCCTATAATCAACATGTTCACCTTGGATATTCCTAAACCTACCCTTCCTTGGTATATGTCTCCCCCTCTTGGGATTAATGCCTAGGCTTTCACCCACTTTCCTTCCCTTAGGTAAAGTGGTTTGGGTCTTATTAGGTCTACCCTTACTAGATTTTGATATCCTAGGGTTATCAACCACATTAACCTTATTCCTATCATTGTACCTAAATTCATAATTATACATTGCTACACAATTTTTAATATTTCTAACTGTTGGTGCGGTTAGCACTAACGGTCTAACTCAGGTTTTGATGAATGACAAATCTGGTTAAGTTAGGTTTGTTGTGATCTAACACTCTGACCGATTGTGTAGACGAAGTCCAGACAGGTCGACGGGCTGACCGGATAGCTGATGAGAAGTCCAAGTGGGTCGACGGGCTGACCGGACGCTTGGCGAGAAGTCCAGACGGGTCGAAGGGCTGACCGGACTTCTGGCATGTAAGTAAGGTAAGTCACTGGAGGGGAGTGACTGTGAGGACGTGTTCTCGGGAAGGGGACATTAGGCGTCGATCCGACTTAGATCCATTTCGGATATCTAAGTCGAGATCGTGACTAGATTCCGGTCTCCAAAAGACGGAATCTAAGTCATACTTTTTGTGTCAAACTTATAAACTGTGCTAACACTTTGTTTTGCAGGATATACACCAGTTATTTGCCTCAGACTGACCTTGTCTTGCAGGAAAGCTGGTTTCTGGAGAAAGGTGGTCCGGGCGTCCGGAAGGGATCCGAGTGCCCGGGAGGCAAAACTCGCCCTGATCGCGCGTCGCCACGTGGAGCTTGCTGGTTGGACCTGCCACGTCCCACCAGGGCGCCTGGAAGGGATCCAGTCACCCGGAAGGGATCCAGGCGCCCCGAGCCTCCTATATAAGGAGGGTCAAAGGCAGAGCACAAAATATAACTTAGAACTCTCAGACTGCTTGCTCTGCTGCTCTACGCTCCAGCTGTTAGAGTGTATACTAAAAGCCTAGCTTTTGGTATAAATATTTATCTAGAAATAAGAATCACATTGGTCAAATGTCTACATTTATGATAAATGTAGTTGTTCAATTAATTTATATTGTAGATAACATGGTGTGTGGTGTCACACACAGAAGATCATGTTATTGGTTCCTTATAAATTATAAACAGTAGCTCACGACCAAGATGGAAAGGAACAAACCATTAGAAGGTCGTAGTGTAATTAGGTATTAGTTTATCTTAACTATATAATTACACTAGTACACTTAGAGTGTATTGAGTAGGACCATTTGAGGTCGTTCCTTTTATACTGACTTTATGAAGGAACAAAGACCTCAGTTATTATGGAAGTGTGTGCTCTTAATCATAATATAATAACAAGCACATATATTTGATATTTATTTCTTTAATTTATCAATGGGTGAGATTTAGTTCGATGAATCAATAAGCCCGATAAGTTGGGAAATGATATCACTTATAGTGTGTGTTGTTGATTATAGAAGGAAACTGTGTCCTAGTAATCTAGGTTGAGAATGTCCCCAAGAGGAGCTCATAAGGATTGTCATGTTAAACCCTGCAGGTGGACTTAGTCCGACATGACGATGAAGTTGAGTGGTACTACTCTTGGAGCTAGATATTAATTAAGTGAGTTGTCAGTAACTTACTTAATGGACATTGTTATCTTAAACACAGGGAGACTAACACACTCATAATAAGAAGGAGCCCAAAATGTAATTTGGGATTGGTGCGGTAGTTCAATAATAGTTCTTTAGTGGAATGAATTATTATTGATGAAATTAAGTTGTGTGTTCGGGGCGAACACGGGATGCTTAATTTCATCGGGAGACCAAAACTAATTCCTCCTCTCGGTCCCTATCGTAGCCTCTAGTATATAGAGACCACATACCCACCTTCTTACCCATCCAATGGGGTCGGACAAGCTAGCTTGGAACCCAAGCTAGGGCCGGCCAAGATCAAGTGGATGAGTCATGTAGGTGGCCGGCCAAAGCTTGGGTCCCAAGCTTAGGTGGCCGGCCACTAGAATATTAAAAAGGATTTTTATTAAAATTATTTCTTATGTGGATATCATGATTTTAAAAAGAGTTTAAAAATTTCCTTTTATAGCTTTCTACAAAAGATTAAGAGAAGAGATTAGTCTCTTTCCTTATTTGTAGTTTAAAAGGATGGTTTTAATTTTTGGTAAAAACTTTCCTTATTTGTAAATCATCTAACATGTTTAAAAGAGAGTTTAAAATTTGAAATCTTTCCTTATTTGTTGATTAAAGGGATTTTAAATTTTAAGAAAACTTTCCTTTTTAACCATGTTCATGATTTAAAAGAGGGTTTAAAATTAAATATTCTCTTTTATAAGTTTCTACAAAAGATTAAGAAAAGATTTGATATCTTTCCTTATTTGTAGATTAAAAGAGATTTTAATTTTTAGAGATAACTTTCTTTTTATCCATATGTTTAAAAGAAAGATTTTAATTTATTGAATTTCCTTTTTATAAACCAATCATAAAGGGATTAAAATTATTGGAGAAAATTTTATAAATTTCTGGAGACAAATTAGGAAGTTTTAATTAATTAAAACTATCCTTGTTTGTAGCTTTTATATGGCCGGCCAAATAAAATTGAGAAAGAAAATTATTTTTAATTAAATAAATTTTCCTTTTCAATGGCAAAAGAATTAAGGAAGTTTTTATTAAAAATTCCTTATTTGCCAAGATCAAGGATTATAAAAGAGGGGGTAGAGGAGGCTTCAATGCTAACGAATCTATTCTATTTTTCTCCCTCTTTTCCTTGGTGGTGTGGCCGGCCCTTCCTTCTTCTCTTCTTCTTCTCTTTGTGGCCGAACCTCTTCATGCTTATGGAGATTTAATTGGTGGCCGGATCTAGCTTGAGGAAGAAGGAGAGAAAGCCTACATCCCTTGGAGCTTGGTTGGTGGAAAAGATCTTCATCTTTTGGAAGCTTTGTGCTTGGCCGAAATTTGAAGAAAGGAGAAGGTGCTTTGGTGGTTTCTCATCTCGGAAGATCGTTGCCCACACAACGTCCGAGGTTAGAAGAGGAATACGGTAGAAGATCAAGAGGTTTTTCTAAAAGGTATAACTAGTATTTTTCTTTCCGCATCATACTAGTTATTTTTGGAAATAATACTAAATACAAGAGGCATACGATTCTAGAGTTTCGAATTTGTTTTCGATATAGTGTTCTTTTATTTTTCTTTTCCTTGTGATTTGATTATTTTTTTCGGTTAACCTAAAGTTATTTTAGGAAATTAAATATTAGCTTTCCATAAAAGGTTTTGTCTAGTCGGTGGTGGTTGCTCCCATATCCAAGAAGGTCATGTGCCTCGCCATGTCAGAAGATTGGGAACCATTAATATTTAATGGAATTATTAATGGTTAAGGTTAGTGATTGAAACGTTTTAAGTTCCACGGAGATCCAAGTCAAAACCTAAAGAACAAATAGATTAAGTTTTGGATCAAGCGTGTTAAGTTCCGTGCGATCCAAAATTTAATTTAAAAGAACACATGGTAGTTAGGAAAGTTCAGACCTTTGCAAAAATTTTTTGGAACCTCTAGGTTTCCGAGTAGCAACCAACACCGACGCCAACAAAGCTCCGACAACTCGCTCTTGTTCTTTTAATTTCCTCCTTGTCGGTATAGCTTTGTTTTATTTTTCATTTCGCACTTACTCAGTAATCAAATATTCGAATCTCAGTGGATTGCTCAACTAAAGCGATATGCAATGGAAAACCATGCATGCCGCCAAGAACCAAGTAAACCAATCTGTGTTAGCTTGCTTTCTTTCTTACTTTGTCTTTCTTCTATTTTCCGGCTTAAACTCTTTCAGATTTTTTGTAACCGATATTCACCCCCTCTATCGAAACATCACGATCCAACAAGTGGTATCGGAGTGATGCTACTCACTCAATCTTAAGTAAAATATGTTTTACTTTTTTTGTCATTTTTTGATTAATATCATTGCCCTTTTTGAAAGTTTTTTGTAGCAATTAAATCTAAATTGGTACAACACTCTTATTATAATTCTTAGACTAAGTCTTGGGACTTTTATCTATTTGTTTACTTGTGTACAGGACTAAAATGTCCTTGGATTAAAAGGATTCGGCATCCCTCCTCGATGCCTCCCTCTTCAGTGATTTGTATTGGAAGAAGAGAATGGAAGTTTATCTCAAAACGGACTTCGACCAGTTGGATGACACGAGCCTCTACTTCCAACGCCTCCAATCTTGAAGAAAGGGAAGAAAAAAAAAAGGCAATCAACACCCAATCATGGTGTGATCAAGAACTAAACTGTTAGGATAGAACTAGTGAGCTAGCTAGCTTCAGTAGTCGAACAATAATCATGAGTAACAAAACGAGACTTATTATTAAATAAAATATTTAATATAAAAATGCAAGAAGGAGAACGCAAGTCAACTTCACGCGAGGATCAAGGACATCCTCAATGGGCTCCACGCCATCGGCCACCAAGTGGAGAACCGGGACTTGATAAGGTATGCATTAAACACATTTCCACGTAATAGCTTGTGGGCATCTATCGTAGATGCCTATAAAATTTCTAAGAATTTATTGAAACTTAAATTAGACGAGTTGTTTTGTGAATTAGAACTACACGAACAAACTAACGTCGGGGCCGAGAAAGGAATTGCTTTGTTTGCGGGTCCCTCCAAAGAAAAGAAGAACAAGCCCGAGCCTCAAGCAGATTCTGACCAGGACTCTGAAGATGAAGAGCACCTGGTGAACTTGGTAAGGAAAATGTTCACCAGGAGAAAGAGAAGCTTCAGAAGAAAGACTTTCAGAAAATCAATTCCCGAATCAAGGAGCATGACGTGCTTCGGATGCAACAAAAGGACCACTACAAAAACGAGTGTCTGAAACTGAAGAACGACAAACCGAAGCCGATAAAAAGAAGTCGCTCAAAGCGACGTGGGACGACACTTCCTCGGACGAATCGGAGCCGAAGAACAAAAGAACCAGAGTTACCTCGCTGATGGCCCACGAAGAAGAATCGAGGATGAATCGGAAGACGGGTCGAACCCGAATCGAGCCACGAGTCCGTACTCGTTTCGAAGGTTCGAAGAGGTATATCGAAATCTAAACAGAAATTTTTAAAATTATTTCCTGCTTAAATAATAAATTAGTGAAAATAGAAAATGAAAATAAGTCACTCCTTGAGGAAAATCAAGACCTCAAGGAACAAATCAAAAACTCAAGTCCAACTCAAGATCTAACACTTGAGGAGGAGAATCTATCACTAAAAATTGAAATTAATAATTTAAAAGAAATGTTAGAAAAATTCACAACGAGGTCCAAGAACTTAGACTTAATTTTAAACAATCAAAAAACAAGTTACAACAAAACTGGACTTGGTTACAAATCAGGTTCAACTAAAACTTTTAAATCATTAATAACCCAACACAAACCAACACGTAAAGCTTGGGTTCCGAAAGCGTGTCTCACCACGCAAGTAGGACTTAACCAATTTTACATACCTAAAGAAAAAATATATTATATAAATTCAAATAAACCAAATAAAAAACTAAAATACAAACCTAAATCAAACAATTCAAAATCTAAAACTCACCAAAAATTAGACTATCACCAAGTTAATTATAATTAAAAAGAAACAGACATAAACCAAAGAACAAAAATTAAATTAATGGCCATTAATTGAGGGGGAGACTCCAGAATAGCTGGTACCTCCAAAACTAACCTACCCGGCAGGGGAACCCCAACCATCCTACCCGACAGGGTAATTAGGACTAGTTAAAGAAGGTTCAAGTTTAACTTGAAAAATGGTAATGGTGAAGTATTGGATGATAGTTGCTGAATTTTAAATTCAGCCAACTTCAGAAACCCCTAGAAAATTCTACAAAAATCTAAAAATCATGAAATTTCGTGTAGACATTATTTAGGGCATACTTAATCATGGAAAAATAGTTTTCTATGAAAATACTTCATATTTTCAAATATTGACACAAACTTGAAAACTTGCAAAAACTTTAGCGTTTTCTTCAAGTTTGTGTCTAACTATTCAATGGTGATTACTATCAAAAGATAGTCTTCACCAAGGTTTTCCAAAAACATTTTAAAAACCAATATCCCATCATGTTCCTTGGGCATAATGCACATGACTTGTACATTAGCTTTCCCAATGATGGGAAAACACATAACTATGTGTTTTGATGAACTTAAAACTCAAAAGAATGCACTAAATCAACATCTTGAGTTTTGTTCATCATCCTAACATCTCACTTGTATCTAATGTGCACTGAAACACATACAAGTCATCTTATAGGTCTTTGTGAGATGTAAGATTTTGGTTTTGCCCTATTCTAGGGATCATGCATATCCATCTAGGCATTTTGAGAGGTATACATCCACAAAGGATGTTACTTGTTGATTTACTTGTTAAACAAATGTCACTTGTTTATTCCACTTGTTGTAAACAAATGCCACTTGTTTAACTAATGCCATATGTCCTTAATTTTTAAGGAAATAAACATAATGCATGATAATGTTATGGCATACATCAAAATAAAACAGCTTTCAAAAGAAAGATTCCTATAACTACATGATGTATGTATGGCATGACATGGTATTTTTGTATTTTTCATGATACGTCATGGATGCAAAATACAAATAAGATAAAATATGATGTCATGGCATATTATGAGCAAATAATCATGGCAAGGTTTAGCATAAATAAAATATACCTAGATTACCTATCTAAGTATCGTTAATCTTAGCTAATCCTAAAACTTAAATCCTAGATTGCCCAAAGTGCTTCAAGAGAGTGCCAAAACCTAAATGGACATTTCTAATTCTCTTGATTAATTTATGCCAATTGAAATTAAGCTTATCCTCAAATGTTGGCATATTCCATTTTTCCTCAAGAGTAATCACATAAATCAAGGCCCAGAGTGCCTTAAAATTTATAAGAGAATACCAAAATCCCAACTTGGTATTTCTCTAGGTTTTCCCAATTTATGCCTTTTTAAGATAAAATCAATTTTCCACCATTAGGCACATTTTACTCTTTCAAGGAGTAAATAATACTTCCATTTCATTTTCAAAGGTTAACAAAAACCTTGAAAATGCTCCTTGAGTGTCAATTTCCTCAAAGTTGGGTTAACTACCCTTCTAATCGGAGTTGACACTCTCTAACTCATCTATGGGGTAGAGAAGATGCTCCTAGGAACCCAACACCTATTGGTGCTCCTTGGATGCTCTAGGTATTTACTAGGGATAACTTCCCTAGATACCTTCCTAGTGACCTTGTTTGGCTTCTTGGAGGCCTTGGTCACACTTTCTAGGTCAACTCTAGGGATAGCCTCCCTTGTGACCTTGTTTGTGACTTTCTTAGACTTCTTAGAAGCCTTAGTCATATTTATTGCAAAAATACTCTTAGGGATGACTTCCCTAGTGTTTTTGGCTTGACCATTAGACCTAGGGTTTGTTCCATAACTATATGGAACTCTATGGTAAGTGGGCACATCCTTCTTAGCCTTTGGTTTGTATCCCAAACCTCTATGGCCATTGGATGGCTTTTGTACCCCTAAACCTAGGTTATGCTCTTTTTGCCCTAATAGGATATTTTCCATCCTTTTTAGGGTCTTTTCCATTTTATCAAGTCTTGACCTCAAGACTTGATTTTCCATCACTAAGTCCTTAGTTTTTGTTTTTCCATTAAGTTCATGAGCATTTTTGTTTCTAGGCTTGTCGCTACAATCCTTAGAGTTCTTGCCTAGACTTTTACCTACACTCCTAGCCTTAAGTGTAGTAGTTTTAGCATGTAGGGCCACATGCTTTTCCTTAAAGCCCTCATGCTTCCTATTCTTATGGTAAATCGCATTAAAATGATAGAAGTTAGAACTATCATGCTTTTTACCATAATGTAAAGGGGTAGGCTCAATAAATGTTACCTTCCTTTTTACCTTAGAGGCTCCCCCTTGACTTGAGCTTCCTCCTTGAGCCTTGACCATCTTCTTCCCCTTAGGGCATTGACTCCGATAATGCCCCTTTTGATTGCAAGAGAAGCATATGATATGCTCCTTGCTCTTCTTTGTTCCGGGAATGGTCTCCTCGGGCTTCTCCTTGCCCTTTTGCGTCACTTGACCCTTCTTCTTGGCCAAGTTGGGACACTTGCTCTTGTAGTGCCCACTTTCCCTACACTCAAAACATATTATATGATTTTTATTTTTAATTGAAACATTTATACCTTCTTGTGTAGGGATGGCACTTGCTCCTCCATTTGCTATTTCTTGAATTTCGGAGATGGCACCATCTTCTTCTTCTTCACTTGACCCGGATGTAGAAGATTCTCCTTCTTCTTGATCCGGCGTCATGATTCCCCTCAATCCTAGAGGTGGAGGCTTCATCATCTTGAACATGAAACAAGGAGTATGCTCCTCCTTGTTCCCTCTGCATTCCCTTGAGGATGAAGCTTCTTGGATTTCCTCTTCGGAGGTTGAGCATCTCTCAACCTCGGAGTCCTCCTCTTGGTCTTGCTCCAAAGAGTCACCCTCTAGATTCTTCATGATCTTGTACAGGGAGGGATCTCTTCATGAAGCTTGGCCAATTTGCTCCATAGCTCCTTTGCATCTTCAAACTCTCCAATTTTGCAAAGGATGGTGCTTGGCAATAAATTGACCAAAAGCTTGGTCACTTTGTCATTTGCCTCGCACCTTTGGACTTGCTCCGGGCTCCATTTGCTTTTCTTTAGAACTTTGCCCTTTGAATTTCTTGGAGCCTTGAAGCCTTCCATTAGAGCAAACCATTGCTCTATCTCCATCATAAGAAAATTTTCGATTCTTGATTTCCAAGAATCGAAACTCGTAGAAGTGTATGGTGGAGCCACCCTTGTGTCAAATCCAAGCCCATCTTGGAATTGCATCTTGAAGTTGAGCTTGATAAAGTCTTGAACTTGAAGAATTTGCTCCAACTTCTTCACCCTCTAGCTTTTCTTGATATGCTTGACCCTTCCGGCGATGATTCCGGTGAAGAGCGGCCTCGCTCTGATACCACTTGTTAGGACCAAAAGTAGCTAGAGGGGGTGAATAGCTCGTTGCTCGGCGTTGCTCGTTTCTTCTAAGATGTGCAGCGAAAAATACAGAAACAAATCACACAACGCTAACAAGGTTGGTTTACTTGGTATCCACCTCACAAGAGGTGACTAGTCCAAGGATCCACACCACGCACGCACCCTCCATTAAGAAAACACTCCTTTTCTGAGGGCGGAGAAGCCCTACAAGACTCTCAAGACAAGAAGAAAGGAAAGGAAACAAAACAAGCGCAAAGCTTACAATGAGTATGAAAACCCTAACCCTAGCTTCTCTTCTTGCCTTTGATCCGCCTTGACTTGGAAAGCTTCCAAGATCCTTCAAGAACTGGCGATCTGATCTTTGAGAGCGTTGTGGAGAAGTAGAGAGAAGGGGTGAATCGGTGAAGAGATGCCGCAACCATCGCACGCCTGCAACTTAAATGGTCGGAACCCGATCGATTCAAATGTTCCCAATCGATCGGAGACTTTGGATCGATCCACGGATCGATCCGGCGCTTATCGCTCTCGATCGATCCACGGATCGATCCAGGCTTATCGCGATCCACGCCCCAATCGATCCACCGATCAATTGGACATCCGGATCGATCCACGGATCGATCCGAGCTTCTGATTGGAAAGTCGGATCGATCCACCGATCGATCCGACTCTGGATCGATCCGATCGATCCAAGACTTGGTTTTTGCCCAAAACCAAGTTCCAAGACTCCCAAACCAACATCCGGTCATTCTTGACTGTTGGTACATCATGCCTAGCATCCGGTCACCTTTGACTGCTAGGACTTCCCACCAAGTGTCCGGTCAACCTTTGACCCACTTGGACTTTTCTAGTCGTGCCAAGTATCCTACTTGGACTTCCACCAGATGTCTGGTCAACCTTGACCCATCTGGATTTCCTCATGCCAAGTATCCAGTCAATCCTTTGACCTACTTGGACTTCCCAACACCAGATGTCCGATCATCCTTGATCCATCTAAATTTTCCCTTGCCTGGCTTCACTCACCAGGACTTTCACCTAGTTTCACTCACTAGGGTTTTCCATCTGCCTAGCTTCACTCACTAGGACTTTCACCTGCCTAGCTTCACTCACTAGGACTTTCCATCTGCCTAGCTTCACTCACTAGGACTTTCCATCTGCCTAGCTTCACTCACTAGGACTTTCCATCTGCCTAGCTTCACTCACTAGGACTTCCCAGTCAAGTATCCGGTCACTCCCTTGACCTACTTGACTCTTCTTCAATCAATATCTTATTGTCAAACATCTAAACTCAAACCAAGACTCAGCTTGGTCAACCAGGTCAACCTTGACCTGAGGGATGTTGCACCAACACCTTTTATACTGACTTTATGAAGGAACAAAGACCTCAGTTATTATGGAAGTGTGTGCTCTTAATCATAATATAATAACAAGCACATATATTTGATATTTATTTCTTTAATTTATCAATGGGTGAGATTTAGTTCGATGAATCAATAAGCCCGATAAGTTGGGAAATGATATCACTTATAGTGTGTGTTGTTGATTATAGAAGGAAACTGTGTCCTAGTAATCTAGGTTGAGAATGTCCCCAAGAGGAGCTCATAAGGATTGTCATGTTAAACCCTGCAGGTGGACTTAGTCCGACATGATGATGAAGTTGAGTGGTACTACTCTTGGAGCTAGATATTAATTAAGTGAGTTGTCAGTAACTTACTTAATTAGTGGACATTTGTTATCTTAAACACAGGGAGACTAACACACTCATAATAAGAAGGAGCCCAAAATATAATTTGGGATTGGTGCGGTAGTTCAATAATAGTTCTTTAGTGGAATGAATTATTATTGATGAAATTAAGTTGTGTGTTCGGGGGGATGCTTAATTTCATCGGGAGACCAAAACTAATTCCTCCTCTCGGTCCCTATCGTAGCCTCTAGTATATAGAGATTTATACCCACCGCATACCCACCTTCTTACCCATCCAATGGGGCCGGCCAAGCTAGCTTGGAACCCAAGCTAGGGCCGGCCAAGATCAAGTGGATGAGTCATGTAGGTGGCCGGCCAAAGCTTGGGTCCCAAGCTTAGGTGGCCGACCACTAGAATATTAAAAAGGATTTTTATTAAAATTATTTCTTATGTGGATATCATGATTTTAAAAAGAGTTTAAAAATTAAAAATTTCCTTTTATAGCTTTCTACAAAAGATTAAGAGAAGAGATTAGTCTCTTTCCTTATTTGTAGTTTAAAAGGATGGTTTTAATTTTTGGTAAAAACTTTCCTTATTTGTAAATCATCTAACATGTTTAAAAGAGAGTTTAAAATTTGAAATCTTTCCTTATTTGTTGATTAAAGGGATTTTAAATTTTAAGAAAACTTTCCTTTTTAACCATGTTCATGATTTAAAAGAGGGTTTAAAATTAAATATTCTCTTTTATAAGTTTCTACAAAAGATTAAGAAAAGATTTGATATCTTTCCTTATTTGTAGATTAAAAGAGATTTTAATTTTTAGAGATAACTTTCTTTCTATCCATATGTTTAAAAGAAAGATTTTAATTTATTGAATTTCCTTTTTATAAACCAATTATAAAGGGATTAAAATTATTGGAGAAATTTTTATAAATTTCTGGAGACAAATTAAGAAGTTTTAATTAATTAAAACTATCCTTGTTTGTAGCTTTTATATGGCCGGCCAAATAAAATTGAGAAAGAAAATTATTTTTAATTAAATAAATTTTCCTTTTCAATGGCAAAAGAATTAAGGAAGTTTTTATTAAAAATTCCTTATTTGCCAAGATCAAGGATTATAAAAGAGGGGGTAGAGGAGGCTTCAATGCTAACGAATCTATTCTATTTTTCTCCCTCTTTTCCTTGGTGGTGTGGCCGGCCCTTCCTTCTTCTCTTCTTCTTCTCTTTGTGGCCGAACCTCTTCATGCTTATGGAGATTTAATTGGTGGCCGGATCTAGCTTGAGGAAGAAGGAGAGAAAGCCTACATCCCTTGGAGCTTGGTTGGTGGAAAAGATCTTCATCTTTTGGAAGCTTTGTGCTTGGCCGAAATTTGAAGAAAGGAGAAGGTGCTTTGGTGGTTTCTCATCTCGGAAGATCGTTGCCCACACAACGTCCGATGTTAGAAGAGGAATACGGTAGAAGATCAAGAGGTTTTTCTAAAAGGTATAACTAGTATTTTTTCTTTCCGCATCATACTAGTTATTTTTGGAAATAATACTAAATACAAGAGGCATACGATTCTAGAGTTTCAAATTTGTTTTCGATATAGTGTTCTTTTATTTTTCTTTTCCTTGTGATTTGATTATTTTTTTCGGTTAACCTAAAGTTATTTTAGGAAATTAAATATTAGCTTTCCATAAAAGGTTTTGTCTAGTCGGTGGTGGTTGCTCCCATATCCAAGAAGGTCATGTGCCTCGCCACGTCAGTACTGGGAACCAATTATGGAAATTAATATTTAATGGAATTAATAACTTAAGGTGACTTGGGTCGAACGTGTTAAGTTCCACAGGAGATCCAAGTCAAAACCTAAAAGAACAAATAGATTAAGTTTTGGATCAAACGTGTTAAGTTCCGGAGGCGATCCAAAATTTAATTTAAAAGAACACATGGTAGTTAGGAAAAGGTTCAGACCTTTGTACAAAATTTTTGTACAGTGGAACCTCTAGGTTTTCCGAGTAGCAACCAACACCAGCGACGCTAACAAAGCTCCGACAACTCGCTCTTGTTCTTTTAATTTCCTCCCTTGTCGGTATAGCTTTGTTTTATTTTCATTAGCACTTCTGTACTTAACTTACTGTAATCAAATATTCGAACTGCTAGTGGATTGCCCAACGAAAGCACTCGACGAGTGCGAGCCTTGGAGTAGGAGTCGACACAGGCTCCGAACCAAGTAAAACCGAACTGTGTTAGCCTTGCCTTGCTTTCTTACTTTGTCTTTACTCTATTTTCCGCTGTGCGCTTAACTCTTTTCGAACGAATTTTGTAACCGATATTCACCCCCCCTCTATCGAAACATCATGATCCAACAAGTGGTATCAGAGCAGGTACCGCTCTGATTTGGTGCAACCACCAATCAGAAAAGGGGGTAAAATATGTTTTACTTTTTTTTTCGGCTTTCATTTTTACGATTAATATCATTGCCCTTTTTGAAAGTTTTTTTTTGTAGCAATTAAATCTAAATTGGTACAACACCAATTTAGATCTTTCTACTATTTTTAATTCTTCCCGCACTACTAATCCAAGACCGAGTCTTGGGACTTTTTGTCTATTTGTTTACTTGTGTACAGGACTAAAATGTCACATCTTGAAGGATTCAGCACAGTGCGTCCTCCCCTCTTCAACGGTGATGACTTCCCGTATTGGAAGAAGAGAATGGAAGTTTATCTCAAAACGGACTTCGACCAGTGGATGAGCATCACCAGACCCTACAAAATACCAGTAGACAGTTCCGGAAACCTACTGGATCCAGAAGATTGGATGTCAGACCTAAAGAAGAAGGCGTCAACAGAAAACAAGGCAATCAACACCCTACAGTGCGGATTGACCAGAGAAGAACTAAACCGGGTCGGACCACATAAGAACCCCAAAGAACTGTGGAACAAACTGATCGAGCTGCACGAAGGAACGAGCGACGCTAAGGTAACAAAACGAGACTTATTATTAAATAAAATATTTAATATAAAAATGCAAGAAGGAGAACCTGCAAGTCAACTTCACGCGAGGATCAAGGACATCCTCAATGGGCTCCACGCCATCGGCCACCAAGTGGAGAACCGGGACTTGATAAGGTATGCATTAAACACATTTCCACGTAATAGCTTGTGGGCATCTATCGTAGATGCCTATAAAATTTCTAAGAATTTATTGAAACTTAAATTAGACGAGTTGTTTTGTGAATTAGAACTACAGGAACAAACTAACGTCGGGGCCGAGAAAGGAATTGCTTTGTTTGCAGGTCCCTCCAAAGAAAAGAAGAACAAGCCTGAGCCTGAAGCAGATTCTGACCAGGACTCTGAAGATGAAGAGCACCTGGTGAACTTGGTAAGGAAAATGTTCACCAGGAGAAAGAGAAGCTTCAGCAAGAAAGACTTTCAGAAAATCAATTCCCCCGAATCAAGGAGCATGACGTGCTTCGGATGCAACAAAAAGGACCACTACAAAAACGAGTGTCTGAAACTGAAGAACGACAAACCGAAGCTGATAAAAAAGAAGTCGCTCAAAGCGACGTGGGACGACACTTCCTCGGACGAATCGGAAGCCGAAGAACAAAAGAACCAGAGTTACCTCGCGCTGATGGCCCACGAAGAAGAATCAGAGGATGAATCGGAAGACGGGTCTGAACCCGAATCGAGCCACGAGTCCGTACTCGTTTCCGAAGGTTCCGAAGAGGTATATCGAAATCTAAACAGGAAATTTTTTAAAATTATTTCCTGCTTAAATAATAAATTAGTGAAAATAGAAAATGAAAATAAGTCACTCCTTGAGGAAAATCAAGACCTCAAGGAACAAATAAAAAACTCAAGTCCAACTCAAGATCTAACACTTGAGGAGGAGAATCTATCACTAAAAATTGAAATTAATAATTTAAAAGAAATGTTAGAAAAATTCACAACGAGGTCCAAGAACTTAGACTTAATTTTAAACAATCAAAAAACAAGTTACAACAAAACTGGACTTGGTTACAAATCAGGTTCAACTAAAACTTTTAAATCATTAATAACCCAACACAAACCAACACGTAAAGCTTGGGTTCCGAAAGCGTGTCTCACCACGCAAGTAGGACTTAACCAATTTTACATACCTAAAGAAAAAATATATTATATAAATTCAAATAAACCAAATAAAAAACTAAAATACAAACCTAAATCAAACAATTCAAAATCTAAAACTCACCAAAAATTAGACTATCACCAAGTTAATTATAATTAAAAAGAAACAGACATAAACCAAAGAACAAAAATTAAATTAATGGTCATTAATTCAGGGGGAGACTCCAGAATAGCTGGTACCTCCAAAACTAACCTACCCGGCAGGGGAACCCCAACCATCCTACCCGACAGGGTAATTAGGACTAGTTAAAGAAGGTTCAAGTTTAACTTGAAAAATGGTAATGGTGAAGTATTGGATGATACTACGTTAGGGAAACTTAGTCTATGCATGTCTAGGAAGATATGACTTCGACCTGGTGCATTTGGCTAAGTGGAACTGACCGAAGCTACCCTTTTTGAATCCTAACCAGTTAGACCAAGGTTTTGTACTAAGTCCAGTGGATAGGACTATTTGGAAAATCTCGAAGGCATGGTTACTTCAATGATGTCCGAGTGACTCACCATAGCCCAGAAACATGTGCTACAGGATGTTCAACACTTATCCCAATCGACATGCAATAATCATTAAAAGCCTGGGAAGTAAATTCTCTGGCATTATCGAAACGAACAGTCTTAATTAGATAATCCGGGAAATGAGCTTGTAATCGAATTATTTGTGCAAGCAATCTAGTGAAAGCTTGATTACGAGTTGATAATAAACATACATGCAACCATCTCATTGATGCATCGATTAAGACCATGAAGTATCTGAATGGTTCACATGATGGATTTATAAGCCCACAAATATCACCTTGTATTCGTTCTAAAAATGTTAAGGGTCCAACCCTAACTTTAATTGGTGATGGTCTTATAATCAACTTCCCTCGAGAGCAAGCAACACATGAGAATTCATTGGGTAATAAAATTTTCTCGTTTTCTAACGAGTACCCAATAATTCTTCGCATCATTATTGACCCTGGATGCCCCAATCGATCATGCTATGTAATAAAATTATTTCATTTAATAAACTTTTAGTTTGTAGTAACATGTATTTCAATGGCATTTAGTTTAGTACAATATAATCCAAATGAAACTGCGAGTAGCTTTTCTAATAAGCATTTCTTACCCGAGATATTACTCGTTATATACAAGTATTCTTTTTCATTCTCATCCATAGTCTCGATATGATATCCATTTCGGCAAATATCTTTGAAGCTTAACAAATTTCTTAGAGACGTAGGAGAATGTAATGCTTCATTGATATGAAGATTTGTTCCATTGGGTAGAAGAATATTAGCTCTTCCAGAACCTTCAATAATTCTTGCACTTCTTGATATAGTGCTCACACTTATATTTTTCATTACCAATGAGGTAAAGAAAGTTTTATTTCAAAGGATAGTGTGTGTCGATGCACTGTCAGTGAGACATGCATTATCCTCTTTGATCTAGAATTCCATTGGAGGATTTACCATTTTCTTCACAAAAGATAAAATAAGAAAATTAATAAACATAATAGATGGAAAAAAAACTTTATTCAATAATGTGATTAATATTATTCTCGTGCTGAATAAAAAAATCAGCCACATCAAACTTAGAAAGGTCATCCCTCTTGGCCCATTTAGCGGCCCATTTGACGACCTCTCATGTCGTCGACCGTCGGCCCTTGGCCGTGTCGTTACTCACTAGGACTTTCCACCCCTGGTCAATGGATTTTTACCTCCCCCAGGATTCGAACTCTAAACCTCCAGGCTTAAGTATTAGAGTTTATGAATCCTGGTAACTAAGTGAGATGCCCTTTGGCCTCTTGGGCGGCCCTTGTGGCGGTCCAACTGGCGGCCCTTATATCGTCGGCCCATTTGACGACCTCTCATGTCGTCGACTGACGACCCTTGGCCGTGTAGTTACTCACTAGTACTTTCCACCACTGGTAGTGGATTTTTACCTTCCCCAGGATTCGAACTCTAGACCTCCAGGCTAAGTAGTAGAGTTTATGAATCCTGGTAGCCAAGTGAGCTCATCTCACTTGGTTACCAGGATTCATAAACTCTACTACTTAAGCTTGGAGGTTTAGAGTTCGAATCCTGGGGGAGGCAAAAATCCACTGCCAGGGGTGGAAAGTCCTAGTGAGTAACAGCACGGCCAAGAGTCGTCGGTCGACGACATGAGAGGCCCCCAAATGGGCCGCCAAATGGGCCAAGAGGGACGGGTCGTTACAATAAAAAGGCGCCTTTTTATTGTAACGACCCGGCCCTCTTGGCCCATTTGACGACCTCTCATGTCGTCGACCGATGACCCTTGGCCGTGCCGTTACTCACTAGGACTTTCCACTCATGGCAGTGGATTTTTGCCTGCCCCAGGATTCGAACTATAAACCTCCAGGCTTAAGTATTAGAGTTTATGAATCCTGGTAACCAAGTGAGATCGCGCCTTTTTATTGTAACGACCCGGCCCATTTGGCGACCTCTCATGTCGTCGACAAACGACCCTTGGCCGTGTCGTTACTCACTAGGACTTTCCACTCCTGGCAGTGGATTTTTGCCTCCCCCAGGATTCGAACTCTAAACCTCCAGGCTTAAGTATTAGAGTTTATGAATCCTGGTAACCAAGTGAGATCGGATTTTTGCCTCCCCCAGGATTCGAACTCTAAACCTCCAAGCTTAAGTATTAGAGTTTATGAATCCTGGTAACCAAGTGAGATCTCACTTGGTTACCAGGATTCATAAACTTTAATACTTAAGCCTGGAGGTTTAGAGTTCGAATCCTGGGGGAGGCAAAAATCCACTGCCAGGGGTGAAAAGTCCTAGTGAGTAACGGCACAGCCAAGGGTCGTCGGTCGACGACATTAGAGGTCGCCAAATGGGCCGACGACATAAGGGCCGACAGTCGACGACATGAGAGGTCGCCAAATGGGCCGCCAAATGGGCCAAGAGGGCCGGGTCGTTACATCTTATACCTCTCTGGTACTTCCTCCCTTATCCATATAATGAGGATGATCATCATGAAAATATGGTCGGCAACCTCGACCTAGTCCACGTCCACAACCACGACCACGACCCATCCTTGACCTCGACCTCAACCTCAAGTTTGGTTTCCAAAATTATATGTTGTCACATTCACTTCAGGGAATGGAGCAGATCCGGTCAGATGGGCCTCATGATTTTTTTATCAAAAGCTCATTGTTTTGTTCGGCCAATAAAAGACATGAAATCAATGTCGAATACTTCTCAAAACTTTTTGCACAGTATTATTGTTGCAGGAGCACATTCGATGCATGAAATGTGAAGAATATTTTCTCTAACATATCTCCATCAATAATTGTTTCACCACATAATTTTAATTGAGAAGTAATTCGAAATAATGTCGAATTATACTCACTTATAGATTTAAAATCTTGTAGGCACAAATGTAACCAATCAAATTGAGCTTTCGGAAGGATGATTATGTTTAAATGATCATACCTCTCCTTCAAATTGTTCCAAAGAACAAGTGGATCCTTCACGGTTAGATATGTTAGGATCGATGGTCGCGGCTAGAGAAGGGGGGTGTGAATAGCCGACCCTAAATCTTCGTTTCTTTCTACCAGTTGACGTTAGCGCAGCGGAAAATAAAACAAAGAAACAAAGACAAGAATATCAAACCTCAACACGCAGCGATATAACGAGGTTCGGAGATAAACTCCTACTCCTCGGCGTGTCCGTAAGGTGGACGAAACCTATCAATCCGTCGGTGGATGAGTCCCCGGAGAACCGGCTAACAAGAACTCCTTATGGGTGGAGAAACCTCGCCACAATAACTCTTGCAACAGCAAGATAGAAGTACACAAAATACAAAGAAGCACAAGACAATATGAATGTAAAACAAACAAGCTTGCCTTCTCGTCTGGAGTCCGTTGATGAAGCAGCAGCTTCACGGATGCCAGCCGCTAGAAAACCAGCACGAAGCTCACGCGAAGCTTCAGCAAAGAGGAGCTCAGCAAAGCTCAAATCGCAGTAGTGAGGAAGAAGAAGTAGTTCATCGCACAACAACACACTTCTTATATGAACCTGCGAGGAATAAGACACAGAAAGAAATCTAGCCGTTGTGACTCAACGGCTAGGCCTGGACCGATCAGGCCATGGCCTGATCGGTCCGGGGAGGATCTGATCGGTCCCCAGACCGATCAGCCAACTCTCACAGAGAGTTGGCCTCGTCTCTGATCGGTCTGTGGACCGATCAGGACTCTGGTGGATCGGTCCACAGACCGATCCTCCCTCCTCCCTCTTTCTTCTCCCGATCTTCTTCGCTTCTGATCGTTTCCTGATCGGTCTACAGACCGATCAGATAACACTCAGTAGGCTACTGTTTGGTTACTGATCGGTCACCAGACTGATCCAGATACCCAGTGTATCACTGGATCGATCCACTGATCGATCCAGAGCTTGATTTTTGCCCAAACCAAGTCCCAAGCCTTCCAAACCAACATCCGGTCAACCTTGACCTGTTGGTACATCATGCTTAGCATCCGGTCACTCCCTTGACCTGCTAAGACTCCCCAACAAGTGTCCGGTCAATCCCTTTGACCCACTTGGTCTTTCCAACACCAGATGTCCGATCACCCTTGATCCATCTGGATCTTTCCCTGCCCGGCTTCACTCACCAGGACTTCCCAACTGCCTGGCTTCACTCACCAGGACTTTCCCTTGCCTGGCTTCACTCACCAGGACTTTCACCAACTGCCTGGCTTCACTCACCAGGACTTTCACTTTCACCTAGCTTCACTCACTAGGGTTTTCACCTGGCTTCACTCACCAGGATTTCCAATCTGCCTGGCTTCACTCACCAGGACTTTTCCGTCTGCCTGGCTTCACTCACCATTTTCCATCTGCCTGGCTTCACTCACCAGGACTTTCACCTGGCTTCACTCACCAGGATTTTCCATCTGCCTTCCTGATCTAGAGAACGAGCTACCGAGCCCTCTCTGACCTAGTCCGAAGAACGAGCTACCGAGCCCTCTCCGTCTTTCACTTCCGGTCCAGAGAACGAGCTACCGAGCCCTCTCTGACCTAGTCCGGAGAACGAGCTACCGAGCCCTCTCCGACTTCCACTTGCCAAGTTCCCATACTTGGACTTCTCCGTGCCAAGTCTCCATACTTGGACTTTCTCCCGTGTCAAGCTCCCTGCTTGGACTTTTCCCGTGCCAAGCTCCCTGCTTGGACTTTTCCGTGTCAAGTCAACTCACCTCGGGTCAACCGGGTCAACCTTGACCAAGGGTTGCACCCACAACCTCCCAAGTTTCTGTTCTTGTCAAACATCAAGATACAACTTGAGTCAGGTCAACTCGAGTCAGGTCAACCAGGTCAACCTTGACCTAAGGTTGCACCAACAATCTTCCATCAAAATACAACTCTTTTGTTCTCGTCAAACATCAAAATACAACTCGAGTCAGGTCAACTCGAGTCGGGTCAACCAGGTCAACCTTGACCTAAGGTTGCACCAACAATCTCCCCCTTTTTGATGTTTGACAAAACCATAACCTAACTTAGGTTTTCTAATGTTCTTCCTTGAACATTCTCCCCAAACCTACACTCTCCCCCTTTTTGACACACATCAAAAAGAGTGAATCAAGGTCAAGAGTTTCTTTCTAATGAAGGTCCCATACCTTTCATTGAATCCCTTAATTTCCCCCTTGATACTAAAGTCAACAATCAACTTAGTGATAATCCCATATCACTCAAGTCTTTAGAGTAAAAACTCCCCCTAAAAGTCAACTCCCCCTTGACTAATAGGTAAAACTCCCCCTAAAGGTCAACTCCCCCTTGACCATTGCACCAACAATGTCTTGGAGAGTTTCAAGCCTTTAGAAATCCAAAACACCAACTCCCAGCTGAAATTTCAAACAAAACAGTCGAAAATCAGCAAGTTGGCACGCGCTGATCGGTCACCTGACCGATCAGGATCTCCCTGGATCGGTCCAGTGACCGATGCAGCATCCCCTGGACCGATCAGGCAACCTCCTGATCGGTCACACATGCTGATTTCTGAATTTCTTCCTCCCGAAATTCAGAAACCTCTACAAAATTACAGAAAATTCCAAAAATTATAAAATTTTGAGGATACATTCCTCATAACATATACTATCATGGAAAAATAGTTTTCTATGAAAATAACTTCCATTTTTAAATCTTGATACAAAGTTCGAAAAGTTTTGAAATAGCTCAAAGTTTCAAAAACTTTGTATCAACTTGCTCAATGATGAATGCTATCACTAGAAAAGCTTCATCAAGGTTTTTCAAATCAATTTTGAAATGATTTTAAACCATTTAATTTAGGACCACAATCTTAGGGCTAAATGTACATGACTTGTACACAAGCTTTCCCTATGATCCTCAATTTCGAATTAGGCTCATCTAGGTACAAGAACTATGCACCTTGATCCTAACTCATCATCCTAATATCTCACACACATCTAAGGTGTATCAAACACATCCAAGTCAATTTTGATGTGAGATATGGTTTTAGGTTATCTTAAGCTAAGGTCTCATGCATTTTCTAAACATCAATTTGATCTCCATATCAAATTGTGTTTTTAACCTTAAATCAATTTCATTGATCCTAAATGCAAGAGAAGAGATGATGACATGACATATAATGATATCATAAATGAAAACATGTGCCAATGTCATGATGTCATGGCATAAAGTATGAAACTTAAATAGAGCATGACATTTGACTAACCTAAGCATTATCATGACATTTCAAATGATCATAAATCAAATATGATGTTATGACATGGCATCTGGCAAACAATACATGACAAATAGCATATAAAGGTATCAAAAATACCTAATTCTAGCCTTAGTTGCCATTTTTGATAATTTCGATCATTTTGCCATAAATTCTATATTCCTAAGTGTGATAGACCTAAAATCATATCTTCAAGACTTTTAGATCACTATGTGCCAATTAGATTGACTCTAGACAACTCCTCAAATTTGATTGGCACATTCTAATCACCTTAGGAATAATTCTTAATTTCACTTTCAAGGCTTGATTATACCTTGAAAAATCCTAAAGTGTCACCTTTTGCCATGATTAGGTTAACTACCTATTCAAGTAAGGTTGACACACTCTAACTCATCTAGCGTGATGAAATCACGCTCCTAGGAACCCAATACCTATTTGAGCTCATTGGGTTCACTAAGTATTCACTAGGGATGACTTCCCTAGCAATCCTTCTAATGACCCTCCTAGGCTTTGAAGCCTTGGTCATTTGGGACTCATCAAGATCAACTCTAGGGTGACTCCCCTTGTGACCTTGGTGATGGTCTTCCTTGCCCTAGATTTTGTTCCATAATCGAATGGAACATTGTGATAAGTGGGCTTGACCATTTGGGACTTAGGTTTGTGACCCAAACCTTTCTTGTCCTTGGACATTGGTTTTTGACCCTTAAACCCTAGAGATAACTTCTCCAAGTTCTTAAGAGTCTTCTCCAAAGTATCAAGTCTTGACCTCAAGACTTGATTCTCCTTCTCTAATACCTCAATTTTTAATTTTTCATTTTTCTTTGAGGTATTCCTAGGCATGTGTCTAGTTGTTTTGGGATTTCTACCTAGATTTTCCTTAGCCTTAGATGGGTTAATTCTAGGGTTGGCTTTCCTAGTGTTATCCTTATCTAGGCTCACATATTTGGCACCTAAGCATGTGTATCGATTTCTAATGTTATCATGCTTATTATTGTTAACAATAGCAATAAGGCTACTAGCATGTGTTATATTTGAATTGCAAAAATGAGCCTTAGAGATTACCTTAGGGTTTGCCTTAGCTCCCCCTATCGATGTGCTCGTCTTCTTGTCCTTGTGAGGTTGCCTCCCCCTCGGACATTGGCTCCGATAATGTCCCCTTCGCTTGCATTGGAAGCACACCACGTGCTCCTTGCTCTTGCATATCGGGACTCCGGCTTCCTTGATCTTTGGCGCCGGTGGAGTCTTTCTTACTCTTGTAATGTCCAAATTCCCTACACTCAAAGCATAATATATGCAATTTACTAGAACTTAAATTGCTTGAGTTACCTAGGGTTGAGGTGGGATGAATGCTCTCTCCTTCATCCCTTCCGGAGGTAGAAACTTCTTCTTCTTGCTCCGAACTTGAAGAAGAACTCTCCTCCTCTTCTTATTTAGATGTTGAGTGGCCCTCAACTTCTAAATCCATCCCTCCATGATGTGAACTCCTTGGCTCACTTGACTCCTCTTCATGGCTTGAAGTGGAGTTCCCCTCATGGAACTTAGCCAAGTTGTTCCACAACTCCTTGGCATTGTTGTATCCACCTATCCTACACAAAACATCATTAGGTAAAGAAAATTCAAAAATCTTTAATACCTCATCGTTGACTAGGGATTGGTGGACTTGTTCCTTGGTCCACTCCTTCTTCTCTAAGGTTTCTCCTTTCTTGTCCGTCGGAGGCTTGAAACCTAATTGGACACAACTCCAATTCTCAAGATTAGTCATAAGAAAATATTTCATTATTACCTTCCAAAACGCGAAGTCATCGCGATAGTAGAAAGGTGGAATCGTGACATCTTCTCCAAATAGATCCATTCTCTAGCTCGTGCTCCCCCGGGTGTTGATCCAATGAAGAGCGACCTTGCTCTGATACCACTTGTTAGGATCGATGGTCGCGGCTAGAGAGGGGGGGTGTGAATAGCCGACCCCAAATCTTCGTTTCTTTCTACAAGTTGACGTTAGCGCAGCGGAAAATAAAACAAAGAAACAAAGACAAGAAGATCAAACCTCAACACGCAGCGATGTAACGAGGTTCGGAGATAAACTCCTACTCCTCGGCGTGTCCGTAAGGTGGACGAAACCTATCAATCCGTCGGTGGATGAGTCCCCGGAGAACCGGCTAATAAGAACTCCTTATGGGTGGAGAAACCTCGCCACAATAACTCTTGCAACAGCAAGATAGAAGTACACAAAATACAAAGAAGCACAAGACAATATGAATGTAAAACAAACAAGCTTGCCTTCTCGTCTGGAGTCCGTTGATGAAGCAGCAGCTTCACGGATGCCAGCCGCTAGAAAACCAGCACGAAGCTCACGCGAAGCTTCAGCAAAGAGGAGCTCAGCAAAGCTCAAATCGCAGTAGTGAGGAAGAAGAAGTAGTTCATCGCACAACAGCACACTTCTTATATGAACCTGCGAAGAAGAAGACACAGAAAGAAATCTAGCCGTTGTGACTCAACGGCTAGGCCTGGACCGATCAGGCTATGGCCTGATCGGTCCAGGGAGGATCTGATCGGTCTGGGGACCGATCAGGCCTTAGGCTGATCGGTCCCCAGACCGATCAGCCAACTCTCACAGAGAGTTGGCCTCGTCTCTGATCGGTCTGTGGACCAATCAGGACTCTGGTGGATCGGTCCACAGACCGATCCTCCCTCTTTCTTCGCTTCGATCGTTTCCTAATCGGTCTGCAGACCGATCGAGTTAACCGATTGGGACCTCTGGATCGGTCACCGATCGATCCAGATGTTCAGATCCGGATCGATCCACTGATCGATCCAGAGCTTGATTTTTGCCCAAACCAAGTCCCAAGCCTTCCAAACCAACATCCGGTCAACCTTGACCTGTTGGTACATCATGCTTAGCATCCGGTCACTCCCTTGACCTGCTAAGACTCCCCAACAACTGTCCGGTCAATCCCTTTGACCCACTTGGTCTTTCCAACACCAGATGTCCGATCACCCTTGATCCATCTGGATCTTTCCCTGCCCGGCTTCACTCACCAGGACTTCCCAACTGCCTGGCTTCACTCACCAGGACTTTCACTTTCACCTAGCTTCACTCACTAGGGTTTTCACCTGACTTCACTCACCAGGATTTCCAATCTGCCTGGCTTCACTCACTAGGACTTTTCCGTCTGCCTGGCTTCACTCACCAGGACTTTCCATCTGCTTGGCTTCACTCACCAGTGTTGGTGCAACCTTAGGTCAAGGTTGACCTGGTTGACCCGACTCGAGTTGACTTGACTCGAGTTGTATTTTGATGTTTGACTTGGGAAGATTGTTGATGCAACCTTAGGTCAAGGTTGACCTAGTTGAGTTGCATGTTGATGTTTGACACTCGTGAGAGAGTTCTATTCTTGATATGGGACAAGAATAGATGTTTGGGAGATTATTGGTGCAACCGTAGGTCAAGGTTGACCTGGTTGACCTGATTCGGGAAAAGTCCAAGTATGGAGACTTGGCACTGGAAGAGTCCAAGTATGGGGACTTGGCACGGAAAAGTCCAAGCAGGGAGCTTGGCACGCGAAAAGTCCAAGTATGAAGACTTGGCACGGGGAAAGTCCAAACAGGGAGTTTGGCACGGGGGAAAATCCTAGTGAGTGAAGCTAGGTGAAAGGTGAAAGTCCTGGTGAGTGAAGCCAGGCAGTTGTGGAAATCCTGGTGAGTGAAGCCAGGTGAAAACCCTAGTGAGTGAAGCTAGGTGAAAGTCCTGGTGAGTGAAGTCGGGCAAGGGAAAATCCAGATGGATCAAGGGTGATCGGACATCTGGTGTTGAGAAGTCCAAGTGAGTGAAGCTTGGCATATGGAGTCGGAGAGGGCTCGGTAGCTCGTTCTCGAACTAGGTTAGAGAGGCACTCTAAATCGGTTGGATCGGTCCGGACCGATCCAGGATATCGTTGGTGCCTCGATCGGTCGGTGACCGATCGAATTAGATCGATGTCTCATCGACAGAACTCGATCGATGCCCGAGACCGATCGAGGCAACGCAACTTGCTAGAAGAAACCGTGGATCGGTCCTGCCGACCGATCCATTTGATGGCCCGACGGTCGGCGACCGATCAGAGAGTCGCTGGCGTACCCTGATCGGTCCATGGACCGATCGGTGGTTCCTGATCGGTCCACGACCGATCGGGCTTGATCGCGACACCGATCGGTCGGGACCGATCGGTGACAAATCAAACATTTTCTGAAGAAGCAGTGTGCTTCGTGATCACGTTTCTTCACTGCTTTCTTCGCCGTTTAAACCGAGAGCTTCTGCGAGCCTTACTTCTTCTTCTTCTTCCTTCGAAGTTCTCTCGCTTCCACTTCTTCCTGCTCCGAAGTCTTGAGCTCGCTTCCGAAGCTTCGCGTGAGCTTCCCGACGCTTTTCTCAGCGATCGCCGGTTCTCCGTGGAGTTGCTACTTCATCCGGGACCTCAGTCGACGAGGAGGCAAGCTTGTTTGTTTTACATTCATTTTGTTCTTGCTATTCTCTTGTACTCTTAGCTTGCTGTTGCAAGTGATTGTGGCGAGGTTTCTCCACCCACAAGGAGTTGATATTAGCCGGTTCTCCGGGGACTCATCCACCGACGGATTGATAGGGCTCGTCCACCTTACGGACACGCCGAGGAGTAGGAGTATCATCTCCGAACCTCGTTACATCCATCGAGTTTGAGGTTTGATTTCTTTCCTTGTCGCTTCTATTGTTTTATTTCCGCTGCGCTAACTCGACATTGTAGAAAGAATCGAACGATTTGGGGCGGCTATTCACACCCCCCCTCTCTAGCCGAGTACGAAGGATCCTAACAACCAGGACTTTCACCTGGCTTCACTCACCAGGATTTTCCATCTGCCTTCCTGATCTAGAGAACGAGCTACCGAGCCCTCTCTGACCTAGTCCGAAGAACGAGCTACCGAGCCCTCTCCGTCTTTCACTTCCGGTCCAGAGAACGAGCTACCGAGCCCTCTCTGACCTAGTCCGGAGAACGAGCTACCGAGCCCTCTCCGACTTCCACTTGCCAAGTTCCCATACTTGGACTTCTCCGTGCCAAGTCTCCATACTTGGACTTTCTCCTGTGCCAAGCTCCCTGCTTGGACTTTTCCCGTGCCAAGCTCCCTGCTTGAACTTTTCCGTGCCAAGTCAACTCACCTCGGGTCAACCGGGTCAACCTTGACCAAGGGTTGCACCCACAACCTCCCAAGTTTCTGTTCTTGTCAAACATCAAGATACAACTTGAGTCAGGTCAACTCGAGTCAGGTCAACCAGGTCAACCTTGACCTAAGGTTGCACCAACAATCTTCCATCAAAATACAACTCTTTTGTTCTCGTCAAACATCAAAATACAACTCGAGTCAGGTCAACTCGAGTCGGGTCAACCAGGTCAACCTTGACCTAAGGTTGCACCAACAAGATATTCCATTTTCAAAGCATCGTGAAGGTGACAAAGGAAAATCATCGCTTGAGCCTTATCTTGGTTAGTAGTTTTATTTCCTTCTATAATGGCATATCCAAGGCCATTAGCGGCAAGATGTATTTCGACATCAAGGATCCATGAAAGATAATTCTTTCCGATGATGTCGAGAGCCATAAAATCCAATTTCGTGAAGTTCGACTTGATCATTATAAGATGTAAAAGTGATGAGATTAAAATAAAATAAATGAGCTTATTGAAATCATCGATTACCTCAAACAACTTAGCTTCCTCGAGAGCTTTGTGCTAATAATGTATTATAAATCAAGAGAGAGTGCTCTTCTAAATCAAGAGCGATTACTCAAGGTGAGAGTATGTCGTTGAGTCGAGATAAGGAAATAAGAGAATAGTAAAAGAATGGGAAAAGGGGGAGAAATTTTATTCCATACTCAATTCACATCTATCTCACAAATAGCTTGAGCGTGTCTAATTTATAAAGCAAAACTAATGTAAATTATAGAATATAAAATGTCAATAGTCACATTCAATACTTGTAAGTTACATAACGTCACAACATTTATAATGGGAGTTAAAAAAATTTTTTAAGGTATATGATAGGTATTCTACTAATTACATCCACTAATATTCATAACAGATAAAGATTTATATGATAATTTTTCTATCCTAAAATATTAACTTTAATTGATGGATCATTAATATTTTGTTAAAGGAGTTAAAATTAGGAAAGATGAAAATAAATAAACTTAAGGGACATTAAACATACGATAATAATAACATGACATAAAAGATGAATTATTATGGCCAAAAACTTTTATTAAAAAAAGTTTAATCGCAATATCAATCATCATTGAAATCACATTAATGGACTACTAATAGTCATCAAATATTTTCAATGAAAAAGTCTTTGGTGATTCTAGACGATTCAAAAAAAATTTAGAAAAATAATAAACATGGACAATTTAAAAAAAAAATCCTTGAGATTATAACAATATTTATTTCACATGAGCTTTATAGGTTTATAAAAAAAAATAATAAAAAAAATTGACAATTTATAAACTTATCTACCCACATAATTTATTTTAAATTTTATATTTTACATAAAAAAAAATTACATGGATTTCGAGACAGGATCTCCTGGACCACTTTTATGGTCCAAGAGATGTGTCACTCGTATTTACGACCGGATCGTGGTCACGATCCGGCCGTAAATGATTGCGATCCTTTCTTGGATTCACCGTCCCCATCAGGTTATAGTTTTTGTTCTGAGCGAGCGGCCGGAGACCGTCAGGAGGACATCCTCACTCGGCCCCCAGTAACCTAGTCACTTATCCACCACCAGAGGCCTTCGGGCAACCCCCGACCGTCCGTTCCGAACAAAAACTATAACCTGGTGGGGGCGGTGAATCCAGGAAGGGATCACAATAATTTGCGTCGGATCGCGATCACGATCCGACCGCAAATACGAATGACACATCCCCTGAACCATAAAAAAGTGATCCATGAGATCTATGCTCCTACTCTATCCATTCTCTAAATTCATTTCTTAAATATTAAAATATTATTTAATTTAGGAGAAAAAAATAAAGAGAATAATTGGATAATGAAAAATAGATATTATATAGGGATTGAGAAAAAATAATAAAAGTGAAAGAGAGAAGAAAATAATAAAAAATAAAATAATAAAAATTTAAGATAAAGTAGTGTGTAATGAATATTGATCTTATAAATTTAATAAATTTGATGATTTATCTTAATTTTTAAAGATATTATAGAAAAATTGACCTAGATACTTTAACCTATGAAGTTTATTAAGGTAGTTGACACATTTAATCAACTATTATTCTTAAATAATAATGGACTTAATCAAATGTTTTTGAAAAACATATCCTTCTTACTGAATTTTTAAGTTTAGATATTCTAAAATTTTACATTTTTGTTATATGTACTGACTAGTTTTACTAATTAAATACTCAAAAATCATTAATTTATTATCATTCAAATATTTATTATTTTGAAACAATCAAATATTATAATACTTTTACTATAAATTAGTAATAAATATTTAGCCGTCAAGTATTAAAATAAAATCTTTCAATTCAATTAATTTCTAGAGCAACTATTAGACTTGCAATTTGTTGATAAGATATTATTTTCAGTCCTTTTTAATCGGCCTAGTCAAGAAATAATAAATTTGAAGAAATAAATTGAACAAAGGGTATATTTTTGAAAACTTATCCCTCTTACTAAATTTGTAACTTTAGTTATTCTAAATTTTAAATATATTTTTATTATATACAATGACTAATTCAGCTAATTAATTACTTGAAAAATCATTAATCTATTTTCATTCAATATTTATTATTTTAATCCAATCATTTTTATGACACTTTTGCACTATTAAATAGTAAAGTATTAATAATAAAAAAAATAAAAAGCTTTGAATTAAATTAATCCTTGTTATAATTAAAAAATTAAAAAAATTTAATTTTAATTAAAATTCATTATGATTTTATTAATGTAATTATTATTTTGTTAAATTAAATTAATTTTGTTGTAATTAAAATTCATTATGACCTTATCAATATAATTGTTTAAACTAATTTCGTAGTAATTCAAATTCATTATGACCTTATCAATATAATTTCGTTGATGAAATTATTTTTAAATTTCTTAAAGAACCAAACAAATTGTTATTTCATATTATTCACTTTTTACAATATCTGTATTTGTTATCCTTATCTAAATATTTCATGCAAAAGTATATTATAATTGTAAAGGATATTCTTTTAAATTTTATAATATTCTTTATTTTGCTATTTATGTTTATTCATTTATACAATATCTTTATTTTAGTATTCATTAATATGATCTGAAGGTATGGGAGAACGATGCGCTAAGATAATCATGGACTAAATAAATAGAAAAACATTTTTTTTGAATAATTTTTGTTTTTTTTTTCTGATTATCATGGCAATGGATTAAACAACCTTCCAAGATTTGTTCTTTCTTTTGCCACTCTCCATTTATTACCTGATATATATATATATATATATATGAATCTTTTATATAAAATACAAAATGATAAGGACATTTTATTTTATTTTGAAATCATTCTTTCAGATGAATATAAATAGTTTCTAATAATTAAAAAAATATATCATCGACCTCTATAGAATGACATAAGAACTAACCATTTTGCATCATAAAAAATAAAAATAAAATTATGAGCTAATACAGGTTCTCTGGATAAACTCCCGAATTTCTCTATATAGTGCATTTGATTCAAAGGAATGCAAATTATTTTCTAATATTTTAACAACAGTTCATCTGTTCATCTTCATTTATATATTTTTTTTCCTTCTTATTTTAGAGCAAAAATGAAACATTCTCTCAACACACAAAAAAATACTTGTATATAAAAAAATAACAAAATTATGGTAAATATTTTATATTATCCTTTTAAACTTCTGAATTCTGTTGTGAAACAAAAGATGGTAAATATTCGAATTTGCTATTAGATAAGAAAAAAAATGAAATACAGATCACCCTACCAGCAATGGAGCACTCAAAATATAACCCTAAAAAAATTCTACAAAAATCAAATAAGTTATTCAACCATCCTATGAACTGATACAGCAAGTTAATTGTTGTCTCAATGGCTCTGTTGGTAAATGGTAAAGATAACACATCCTAACACAAGTTAAACCTTTTTGTAACTTTAACTTCATCCAATTCCACTCAGTTTATCATTTTGCCAACCAGTACCTGATCAACAACAACACCACCTAGTCACTTGATTTTATTTGCTTTAGTAACTTCATACATTAAGGTTTTTTTTTCTTGGTATATAATGTTTCCCGACTTCCAAAACTTTGACACAAATTACTCCTAACTCACAAGAATCCAAACAATGCAAAATCTAACTATGTTAGAATTTTAGGCAGCTGAAATAATCAGATATGCAGATTTTCTAATTTTGTTATCTGGTCAAACACTTGGGAGCCACATAACTGGAAAAGCAAACAAGATAAAGGAGAAACAGATGAATTTTGAATTGCCAGAGTTGTAATATTAGCTCCCACCTGCTGTGCACTTACACAGCGCATGGACAAGTATAGGCAAGGACAGTCCAGATCTAGGGCGAAATTGCTCCTTTTTAGCCATTTAGCTAACAAAATTTATGTTATCAGAATACAGTCACCATAGCTCAACTGATTTCCAAATTGGTAGCATAAATCTACATACATGGTAGAGTAACAGGTTATTCAAATAATGATCTCAACACATATTCAGGGATGCAAGAAACAAAGAATCACAGTATAATCTATCAGAATGCATAAATATGATTAATAGACATTGGTTTGAGCTAACCATTATATCATATATGTGAATAACTTAATTTATTATATGCTAGAGCATAGATATTTACACAACAAGCATTGCCATCACTGAGAGTGACAACAGAAAGCAGTTATTATAACTACGTTTGTACCAATCACTGGTTTCAGCTCAGAAGATAGGAAAGATGTCCTGATCATCATCTCCATCCATGTAATTGAAAGGCATATCTCCTTTGTAGAGGAAACTCGGATTAACATAGCACTTCATTTCATGAAATAGATTTAAATTGTCAACCAGTTTGTGGAACACATTGCACCCGCAACACTGTTACAATACAAGACTATGAGTTTGCATCAGAAAGAGGAAAGAATCCCTGCTGCTAACAAGGAAGAGGACCGAACGGAAAACTGCTGCGTTCGAAAAGTGACTTGTAAAGTACCTGAACAAAGACGGTGCCATCAGTGTAAGCATGGGGGTTGATGGCGCGAGTCGTTCGCTGGCCACAGACGTTGCAAGTGAAGGAGACGCGCATCCGACGTCGGGGAGATTTGGTGTATAAGGACCATGGGAAGGTAAGAACAGTCTGATCAGTTGAATCAGCGTCAGCTGGGATGGGAGGGCCTTCCATTCCAGATCCCGTCGTCCACCCTCTTCCAGCTGCAGCACTCAAAACCAACCCCATCGCCGCATCCTAATAAGAGATCACAAAAGGAGCTTTAAAAAGCAGAGCTTCCCCCATCCCAGAAACAGGAAGAGAAGAAAAAGCAGTTGAAATGAACGAAAAACCTTGGGAAGGTGGGAAAGGGAACCGCGACCGCCGAGGAAAGGCACAAGGCTGGTGCTCTCAGACGCAAAATTAAGATCCTTTTCATCTTCCCGATCTAAAACGATGCAAAAGCAGAAAATTTAAACAGCGACCGAATCAAAGACGGGAAAAAAAGAAGGAAAAGGACACGAACCGCTCTTGGAGGCGATCGGTGGAAGAAATTGGCGCCGAGGCGTTGTTCTCTTGGGCAAGAAGAAGGAGAGGGGAGACGGCGACGATGGGATCGCTGCCGATGCCGCGACGGACTCCATTAGGGTTGCGTAGGCGAGAGGCGTCTAGCAGGCTACGTTTTTCACTTTTATTTTTTTATTTTTAATGTTTTTTTTTTCCTAAAACCAGGCCCGTTTCTTGTGGCTGCTGCTATTCGTGGTTGCGACTTGCGATTTGTGAAGCGAAATGGATCGGGTACGATCTGGTTGTCTTCAGGAACCATGTCACTAAGTTACTCTGTCTGTGCGAGAAGAGGATTCGGACTCGGGTTGGTCTTCGAAAATGAATTGAAGCGACCATTATTTCAACTCCACTGTGTATCTGTGTTCCATGTCCATTGTTTTCCGCGTGATTGCGTCGTTGATCCGGTGGTAAATGTCTAGGTCCTCTCCATCTTCTTTTTCTTCGAATAAAGATGTTTTGCTCTGTTTATAAGGACACAATAATACGTGCAAACTCAACATTCAACACGTAGAAGAAATATAATACGCAGCTGCAGGACTGATGCGGTGGCAGGTACTTTTTAATTTCTCATGTATCTAGGAATGAGTTTTGCTGAATTAATATATAAAATTTTCTAATGCAAAATTGAATTAAGAATATTGGACTAATATATAATCCTTTCTGAGTTCTTCTTAGTCAATGAAATATTTTCGGACCTAACGATCACCCTCAAAATGAGTTAAACAACATATCTAATGTCAATTAAAAATGAAAAATATAATAGTAATAATACATATAGACAAATAACTTTTATAGTTCATACAATATATATAACGATGGATCCAATAATTTAAGTATGGAAGGATGATCATGATAAACAAGGGACGGTATCTTCCATATCCATCGATGGAATCCCATAATATTAAAAGTTCCACCACCGGTAAAGGGAGGGCGACCGCCGATGCCGTCCCTCCGGATCCACCCTGAATATATGTACCAGATGTTTTAAATATTGGTCGGTTGAATGTTACTTGCATTCTCTGTATCAAGTAGAAAGTTTTCCTATCCAAGGTCAACACATGATCAGAGGATGCCGATCTACGAGCCCTTTCCTATGCTTAAATGAGAATTTGACCCTGAAAGATCGTATAAATGAATTATATGAGAGTTAGCATACTACTGTCTTCTAATATGAGAGTGAACGTATCCCGTCTTCTCATTATCATTATTTTTTTATAGCTTTTCCATGTAACAGTATTCTTTATGATATTTAAAATCTTCTATTTGTATTATTGTTTCTTATTATTGAATTTTATCAAGTCACTTAAAAATGAATTCAGATAGCCGACTCATCAAAACTCGTGACTCATGTGGGTTGGTCCACAGGAGGCTTGGGTTAGCCACAAGTTGAGCACAAAAAAATCCTCAAAACATAAAATTAAAATAAAAAATTTAAGAATTTCTAAGACAGGATGTCAAAAAAAAAATAAATAAATAAACACTTTAAAAAATAGACTATTTACAGTTCCACTGAACTTTGGATAAGAAAATACTTAACATCATCACATCTATGTGCTAAATCATGGGTGCAATTCATCTAATTCGTAATCAAATTTAAAAATTTTATTTTTTTATATTTAATTTTTTTAATGAGTCCATAAGTTGGCCTATCTAACCCATGATACCTTTTGAGTTGGATTGAATTGGTAATTTTTCAATTCACCAAGATGACAAATTGATCCATCATAACTTTGACAGCCTATTCCCAAACATTATAAAACTCCAAACCTAATTCCCAAGCACCGTGAGACTCTGAATCTGATTCCAAGCATCGCATGATTTTAAACTCATTTCTTTTATCCGAACCTCGTAAAAAAATCACCGAACCCACTTGTTTATAGGCCCTACCCAGACACCCATAACAAATTATTACAGAGTATCAAATACAATGTTCAACCTATTAAATATTCCATAAAGTTTGCTTTAACTTGTCAAAAAGATCTTCGAAACAAACTTGTCAAAAGAAAAAGCCTTCTTTTCTGACCTAACTCAAAGAGCTTGACCATACAGCCGTAAATTTGTGAGACACCATATAAAGAAAAAGTCAAACATTTTAAAGCATATGGAAGTCACATACTTCAACCAAGTATAAATATTCTATGAATCATCAAATTGTGTCCATCATTTTGCTAATCAAGTTGTGAGTTTTAGACTCTTTTTCACATAGTTATGTTTTAAGTTGCTTTCAGAATGATGCATTGGAGTTTGTGTTTCTTAAATAATTTGTTAATGTGCAAACAAAGGATTGGGTTCTTCAATTTAGAATGAACTAATTGAGGTTGTTCAATTTTCTAGAAGATACTTTTTTACATTATAATTTCTTTTAAAAAAAAATCTTATTGTCTTCTAGTCAATTCATGTTCGATTGATGAATTCAAGTCAATTATGTAATTGTAGTTCGATTGGCAAGTGTCCAAGTTAGGGCAATAGGAGCATTTTTCTTTAAGAAGGCTTTTGTTTGATTGAAACTTATTCGCCAAACAAACAAAGATAATGTGAAAAATTAATTGAAGGGATTAGTCGACCTGATTAGTTATAACAACAATCATGTATTTGCATGATTAAAATCGGAGTCAAATTTATTTTTCAACCGTTTGACTTTGACTTTGTCTTTTCGAATCGCCAGCCACGGCCAAAAGTCCGCAGCTTAACTAGTCAAATGCCTCAGTCCGCCTTTGAACTCGTAGTCGCTTTGCTGGTTCTCCTCCTCCTCCCTCCTCCCTCCTCCCTCTTCTCCAGTTCTATCCGTCGACGCGGAAAGAGAGAAGTGTGATCGAGGCATGGGGAATTGCTTCGGGTTTTCTCCGAAGACACAAGGCGATACCAGATCGTTGGATCCAGGTACTGCAACATATGATCAATTAAACAAAAAAGATGTTTTTTTTTTGTGTGTGCGCGCGTGTGTGGAAGATTGATGTTCTAGGGTTCATAGATTTTCAGAACTAACCCTTTTACTAGGTTTTTTTTTTGTAATTGATTTTAAAGCATCAATTACTAGTTTTTTTCCCCTTTCTTGGGTTTGCCTCTTACCTTCCCCTATTGTTGATACTGAAGATTTCTTTTGGTTCTGTGGGATCGCGATTCTAATTGATCCTTGCGTGCACGTTAATTAGAATGAGATTTGTATTCCCCAGTCAAAATTTGTATAATTTGACCGGATCTGTGTTTTTCTTCGCCGTCGCTATAGTTTCTAATTTTCGGGATGTAATTATCAAATTCCGACCAATTCCTCACTAATTTGGTGATCAGCAGGGCATTCGACCTCCAAGATCAGCAGCGGCAGCGCCACCACCACCACGAGCACCACCGGAAAGCTGTCCAACTTCAGCAACAGCACCTTTGGACAGTCGATCGGCAGCAACGTGAGCGCAGATGAGGTTTTTCCTGAGGGCCGGATCCTGGAGGCCCCCAACCTTCGGATATTTACCTACTCCGAGCTGCGCAGCGCGACGAGGAACTTCAAGCCCGAGAATGTCCTCGGGGAAGGCGGATTTGGGAGGGTCTACAAGGGCTTGGTGGAGGAGAGGACTCTAAATCCTTCCAAGAGTGGAACGGGGATGGTGGTTGCAGTGAAGAAATTGAACCCTGAGAGCATGCAAGGCTTCGACGAATGGCAGGTCACTCAAGTTTTCATCTCTATCTGTGATTTCTTCTGTCCAATTCGATCTCGAAAACATACATTTTTCTATGCTGTCTATCAATCTTCATGAATATAGCTGGATCAGCGTGATCACTAGGATTTAAACAAGAAGTATGCAACGTCTTCAATGTTCTTTTTGCCTCCTTAAATGACAAGATAACATAATTTTTACTTGTGATTGCAGGCTGAAATAAATTTCCTAGGAAGGCTTTCTCATCCAAACCTCGTCAAGCTCATGGGGTATTGCTTGGAAGACAAGGAGCTCCTAATTGTCTATGAGTACTTGCCTAAGGGCAGTTTGGAAAACCATCTCTTTAGAAGTGAGTTCTACTAATTCTTTAAGCTTATCACATATTTTGCACCACTATGGTTAAATGCACTTTTGAGTTATACTCTTAAAAACATCGATAGCGCACCACTTTGCAAGTTTATATGAAAAGAAAGTAATTTGAACTTTATAAACATAAAGTGCTTAAAACTTCATAGTAGTCTTTAATCTCCAGTGCAGCACGAGTCTATTACTATAATAGCAAAGTATTTGATTCTGAGTTTTTCTATATCTGCCATTATATTTAATCTATATTGGTTGAGAATCTCAGTTGTTGATAAACGCAAATATGAACAAACAGCATGCTAAAAGACTTTCTCCCTTTTTTTTTTCATTTTTTCTAAACAGACTATCTTTTGATGATCTAATTTGGAGTATCTGGGTTGGCACCACATCATCTAATAAATATTTGAGTTAATCTTCTTTGGAGCAGGAGGAACAGTTTTTGAACCGTTTTCTTGGGACACTAGGCTAAAGATAGCCATTGGTGCAGCTCGAGGTCTTGCATTCTTGCATTCTTCAGAAAGGCAAGTCATCTACAGGGATTTCAAGGCTTCCAACATCCTCCTCGATGTGGTACGAATAAAGATTAATTTTGACCTACAAATCTATATGGCCATATGCACCTATTCAGAGGCAAATGGTCTGAGTGTGAATTCTTATCTGTTGTGCAGAACTACAACGCAAAGCTCTCTGACTTCGGTCTGGCAAAGTATGGGCCAATGGGTGGAGAATCACATGTCACTACCAGAGTCATGGGCACGTATGGCTATGCAGCTCCAGAGTATGTTGCAACAGGTGAGTCATTTTGCATCATTCACAAATCTCTACCTGTTTTATACACTCGATGCGTTCCACCAAAAATCAAATTGTTCTTTCATGTTTCCATTGTGGTTTGTGGGGCTCTCCCAGTGTGAAAGACCACAACATGCTTCACCATCAGTTTTGTTCTAGTGGCTTATCACCTATAGTGGCCAGTTAGCATGTGCTCATTAATCCACTAATTACTGTCTCTCACACATTCTGCATAACCTTTTATAGCACTTTGTTTATCTGTATATAAATCTGGTTAAGTTTAAAATACTCTAGATTTCAGTTTCCCTTGCACATCTAAATGCTGTGTTTAAATCGAACATATAAATTGATCAGAAAGTGATTCAAAACTTTTGGCCCACGAAACTTTTCAGGATAGTGAAATAAATGCACAAATCTTTCTTGCTGATTTCAGGGCACTTATACGTGAAAAGTGATGTGTATGGATTTGGAGTCGTCTTGCTGGAGATGCTCACTGGCCAGAGGGCACTGGACACCAACCGGCCAAGTGATCAACACAAATTAGTGGACTGGGCAATGCCGATGCTGGGTGATCGAAGAAAGATAGGGCGGCTAATGGATGCTCGGCTAGAGGGGCAATACTCCTCCAAGGGTGCCTATCAGGCAACTCAATTGACACTGCGTTGCCTCGCCGGTGAACCAAAAAGTCGCCCATCCATGAAGCAAGTCGTCGAAACATTGGAGAACATTGAAGCCATAAAGACAAGGTCGAAAAATGCTGCTCCTCGACCCATGGCCCGCAGTCGTGATCACACTCCCACGCATAGTAATTCCCCTCTTCAACCAAGGAAGGAGACTAGTGCCCGCTCCAATATAGAAGTTGCTCGCCAAACTCGCCAAGCAGCTACATGATGATGGTTGTATAAAGGTACTACCGTTGTCTTTTATTTTGAGACGTGTTTGATTAATTAGTGAGCGAACTACCTAAGATAGGCTGATCAAAGATAACAAGTTCTCTCTCGTGCAATTCATATTCCATCAATGCAATCACATTTGTTAAAGAGTGTAGGAATGGAAAAGCAGAGAATAAAACGCTACCTTTCACATTATCAAATGAGGGTTTGTAAATTTTACATAAATACTAAATGGTCATTTGTTCTGGCATTTTGGATCAAGATTTATAGAATCGGGCTTTGTATTTTTTTTTTCCCTTCCATTTTTAATTCTCACGCGGACTAATTAATTGCACGATGCTGCTGTGGGTGCATTCTTCTCTGGGTTTTTGAAAGATGAAAATTTTTATTTTCAAAGAATATGGACGAAAAAGGAGGGAGCTCCCGCTCCAAACTTCAATCTGTATTGTATGTAAAGGGAGACATTCATCTTTTCTGCATGTTCTACTCAACTTCATTCTTTTAGGCCCAGTGTTCATCTTCTCTGGATTATTAGGAGGTTTCATGCCTTCACGGTTGAGTATCAGAGTGATATCAATGCAAATAATTGTGTGTAATGGAAAACAAATTAAAATAACAAAAATATTATTATTCTCAACTTGATTCTGAGGTACAAGATTATGATCATTATATTGAAGTTAATTGAAAGACAGAAAACACTAAACACGCCTGAAAATAGCAAGCACACAAAGCCTATAATTGGTATCTAAATTTAAGACATCATGGCGCTCACCTTTGTAGCAAAGTCATCATCATCTAGATCATCGTCGGAGCTGAATGCTTTCTCATTCTCATGTGCTCTGTACTCCTCTGACTCATAATCAAAACCATCGTCTTGCTTGTTGAAATTTTCCAGCTCTTCGTCTTCTGCTTTCTCCAATACTTCCTCTTCTATGCTCCCCAATATCATACCATCTTCAGCTTCCATCTGACCATGATAGGCTAGCTCGTCTTCTTCAGGGATCACCTCCTCTGCTTCACTCTTATTAATTGTGTAATTGGCTTCCTTAGTGGCTTCTAATTGAGGATCTATTTCATTTGGAGAGTCACTACCGCCTTGACTATGTTCTCCTTGACCAATAGAAACTTCACTCTCTGCATTGGCCAACTCCCTCTTCCTCTTCAGGATGGCACTCAGTGGCTTTGGACCCTCAAATGATAGAGCATTTTTTGGTTCATGGGTACCTTTTGCCTCTCCAGAATTAACTTTATTCAGTGTGAGATTAGAGTCAGTAGTTCTGATTTCATGAAATTTCTCATTAGCCTTTGTACCTTTCAGTTCTGCAAGAGACATCGGCCTAGAAAAATCTAGAGAGTTTGTACCATCCCTTGAGGTTGCTTTGTTTCTACGAATCCTCTCATCTTTGATGAACTCCTCACTTGGTTGCTGTCGTAGTCTTTCTGGATGCCTTAATTGGGAGTTCATACGGTTTATTGGTGACAATCTACTTCGAAGTCTCCTTCTCTCCTCCAAGAGAAGGTTACTTGCTGCATCATTTGAAGATCCACCAGGAAATGTAATCCTGCCTCGCAGACGACTGCTGATGGATTTCTTAGGAAAATTTTCATCATCATGGGTACGAAGACGGTGATGTCTCCTTGCATATTGTTCCTCTCTTCCATAATGCTCACCACGACCATGACGATTACTGCTAGACTTTAAAGCATCAAACCGTCTTCGTTTAATTAGTTGAAAGCGCAAGTCTGACCCTTCCATTGCATCAGATTTTGTCTCTCTATCAAGTACTTGTCTTTCAAGTGATGGTGGTCTGTCCAAAATCCTAAAAGAATTTGATTCCACACCATACCTGCCATGTGACTGCTTATAGCCATCGTATTCACCAATGCCATTGTGCCTATCCCTTATAATCTTTTCCACAGGTTCATAATCACCGTGGTGATATTCATATTCATCTTCGGGTTCCACATTTTGTCCACTATGAGCAGCCACTATTTCGAAAGCATCTTCACCGTGATAGTAATCAGGTTCTTCAATATCATCTTCTACAAGTACATCAAAACCAGGGGAATGTTCCTGCAATAATTCATCCGCATCCTTGCCATCCTCATTTTCCTCATCTGTAGATTGCTCCTGATGACCCCATCGTTGGCTTTGAAAATACTCACTGTTACTAGGTTTTCCATTTTGAATCAGTGGAGGATGCTCATCACCAAATGATTGAGGCAATTTTATTTTGTTCTTAAATGATTCTTGCTCGGTAGCATTTTCAGCTTGTGTAACAATTTTTGCTGCCACAGATGATACCCCAACCGGGCTAATGGCTCTTGCCTTCGCTTTTTCAAGATTAAGTTCAGCTACATTCTGTTGTGTAATAATTTTCTTCTGTGCATTTTTCTCATTTATTTGCCGTGGTTCAGCAGATAACGTAGAAACCATTGCAGCACTCTGTAAAACAAAGTCGATGGATGCCTGTGGTCCATGCATGAACGGGCACCTTTCACCCTTCAAACACTGCCCCCACTGAAAATAGTAGCAAGGAGCACTTTGTTTGTTGCCATTACGAGGAGTGGGAACTGCCGGGGTAAACGTTGATGCTGCAGATCGATCTGGTGCTTGAACTGGAGCTGAGTTGGCTCTTGGTGAAACGTAAAGAGAATCAAGTGGCTGTAAAACAAACTACAGCAATAAGCTCTACATATATCATCATCTACCTAAATAAATTTTATCTTATTTTATTGTTCCTAACCAAGTTTTTTAGTCTACCGCTTTCTCGCTTGATATGTATATTTGTCATAATTTCACATCGCCTAACTAAAATATTTAGTGATCGTCTAAGTATATGTCCGTATCATCTTAAACGTGTCTCTCAGAGTTTTCCCTCAATATATGCAATTCAGACTTTCCCTCAATATATGCAACTCGGACTTTCCCTCAATATTGTAGCTCTCATTTCTTATTCTGTCCATCCTCGTATGTCAACACATCCACCTTAACATTTTTATCTCTACAACTCTCATCTTCTGTTCATGTGCTAGAGTCCCAACATTCAGCTCCATATAACATAACAGATGTAATTGCAATTTTGTAGAACTTTCCTTTAAGTTTTAGAGGTACCGTACGGTCATATAAAACACTCGATGCTCTCCTCCATTTCAATCATCCTGCTTGTATTCTATATAAGACATTTTTCTCAATCTCTCCATTGTTTTACAAAAATGATCCTAAATATTTAAGCTCTCGGTTGCAAATAACTCATCATCTCTTATCTTAACAATTGTCTCATTATGTCTAATATTGCTAAACTTAAATTCCATATATTCTGTCTTTATTTACTAAGCCTAAAATCTTTCCCTTCTAGTGTTTTCCGCCAAGAGTCTAGTTTAACATTTACTCCTTCACGTATTTCATCTACCAAAACAATATCATCTGCAAATAACATGCATCACGGTACTATGTCTTGAATGTGTGTAGTGAATTCGTCCATGATTAGTATAAAAAGATAGGGACTTATAGCTGATCTAGATGCAACCCTATATTTATTGAAAATGCTCTAGTTATTCTGCCTGAAGTCTTTACTCTGGTTATTACATCCTCGTACATATCCTTAATTAATTCAATATATGTTACCCTAACACCTTTCTTTTTTAGAATTCTCCATATAATTTCTCTTGAGACTCTATTATAAGCTTTTTCATACCATGTGTAGATCTTGTTTTTGCTCCCGATATTTTTCAATTAGTTGTCTAATAAGATGTATAACTTTTATTGTCGACCTCCCAAGCATAAACCCAAATTGATTTTCGGTCATTTGGTCTCCTTCCTTAATTTTTTTTCTATTATTTTTTCTTAAAATTTCATAGTATGACTCATTAGTTTAATACCTCTATAGTTTGCACAATTTTGTACGTCTCCTTTATTCTTATATAAAAGAATTAGAGTACTTACCCTCTATTGATTAGGTATTTTTTTTGTTTTCAATATTATGTTAAATAATTTTATAAGTTATTCAATACCTTGTTTCCCTAGCCACTTTCATACCTTCTAAATATCATCTGGCCTAACGACTTTTCCATTGTGCATCCCATTAAAATTTGTTCTACTTTTGAAATTTGAATTCTACAATAAAAATTTAAATTTCTATACTCATTTAACCTATTTAAATTACCTAAGTTAAGTTGGTCACCTAAACCTTTTTTAAAAAGTTGATGAAAATACTTCTTCCACCACTCTTTTATTTCTCTATCGTTACTAGTACCCTATTACATTCATCTTTAATACATTTTATTTAGATAAGATTTCTTGTCTTTCTTTCTCTTATTTTAACTATTTTATAAATGTCTTTTTTCTCTTCTTTTGTATCCAATTTTTGATATAATCGTTTAAAATTTTTATTTTTGTTTCATTCAATACTTTCTTGTATATTTTTTTTAAACATTTTCTCATTCTTATAAATATATAATTCTTTATAAGTTGTTCGTTTTTCCTTCACTTTCTCTTGTGCATTCTCACTCTACCAACAAGATTCCTTATTTAGTGGTGCATGTCCCTTTGCCCACCGCACTCTTAGTTACTATTTTCAACTTGGATACCATCTTATCCTATGTTGTATTAGAATCACCTAATATTTATATTCTACCTTCTCGTTAAATATATTTTGTTTCTCATCATTTAACTTCCACCACTTAATTCTAGGAGTCGTATATATTTTCTTTCTATCGATATTATACTTGAGGCGTATATCCAACACTACTAATCTATGTTGGGTGGTTAAGCTTTCTCCAGAAATGACCTCAATCTTTAGAAATCGTTTCTATCCTTCTTCCTAACTATAAGAAAGTCAATTTGCAATTTATTATTCTCACTTATGAACGTGACTACATGTTATTCTCTTTTCTTAAAATATGCATTAGCTAATATAATACCATAAACTATCTCAAAATCTAATATAGTTTGCCTTTATTCATTTCTCGTTCCAAATCCATAACCCCTATGTACCCTCTTATATTCCTCATTTTATACTCGGGCATGCTCACTTAGATCACCTCCTATTAAAATCATTTCATTTGACGGAATATTTTGTAATACTTCATATAAGTCATCCCAAAATATTGATTTGGTAACTTCATATAATCACAGTTGTGGTGCATATACGCTAATTATGTTCATAGTTTTTTTCGTCACTATAATCTTAAGGGCTATAATTCGATCCCCTTTTCTAACAACTACAATTTCATCTTTTAACGAACTATCTACAATAATACCCACTCCATTTCTTGCTTTACTCTTTCCTGTGTGCCATAACTTAAAATCCGAATTCTCTATCATCTTTGCCTTCTTGCCTACCCATTTTGTCTCTTGTACACACAAAATACTAATTCTTCTCCTAATCATCGTATCTACTACCTTCATTAATTTACAAGGTTCCTATGTTCCATGTTCTAAATCTTAGACTATTAGTTTTCTTATTATATTTGTTTTTAACGAACCTATGGTGTGAGAACTCTTACCTATTTAACACTACACCCAAGTTCTCATGGAGATGTAGTGATCCTTACCGATACGTTACAATCAAACTCTGCAACGTCAACTCTTGCATATTTAGCACTACACGCGAGTTCTAGAGATGTAGCGGTCCTTGCCTAGACGTTATAGTCGGACCCTGAAATGCGTTCCTTCTAGGGAACAAGCTAGTATAAACACAATAGTTTAATGGATCCATTCATTAAACATTTGTAATAGTTTTAACGCTCGCTAACAGCCTAACGCAACCCTCCTTTATCAGGACTTGGGACCGAACATGATTGGTTCATCATGGGCGGAGTTAATATTGCAATATAGAAATAATGCAAAAAGGGAAAAACCTTTGAGAAAAGAATCATATTAATAAAAAAATTATGCTGATAAAAAATATGAGCAATTAATAGTTTATGCTGATAACTAAGTGCCATTTGAACCATATTTGGTGAAATGATGCATATTTAAAAGGAATGAAAAGATAAAACTGACATACCGGATGTCGGAATGAACATTTTGGATTGAGACAGTTCCTATTTAGCCAATACCAGCAATCCCTAGGGTTAATTCTGGCACCCTCACTGTGGCGATAATCACATTCACTTCCCTGAAAGATGAATTAACTGCATTAATTTTTAATAGAAAATATTATATGAATTTAAAAATTAATGCTTCAAAATGAAATCAAAGAAATTTATGACGGTGCACATTAATCTGAAGAATTTGAGCTTAGAAGAGGGCTACAGCAAGTTTCAAACAATTAAGCACAACAATTAGCCAGGAGCTCAAAGGGTATATATCTCCAAGCAGCGAAAGTTACAGAATGCATACTTGCTGATTGTACAGATGTAAACATAATTCTTTAGTAAACATGTAGATTGAAATGAATCTCATTTAAGCTTTCAAAACAATAAGGTTTGTTGTCAGGTTTATTATTGTGTTCATAAACAGCAAGTTTGAACAGTAGAAAATAGATTTGTGTGTACCAAAGACCATACTGCCACAACTGCTACAATGCTTCCGTAAGCAATGGCATACTGTGGTAAGTAATCAGGTGTTAGATGGCACATAATTATTTTCATTTCAAATATTCTAAAAACCTTTATTAAGATCTTCAAAAGTGGTGCCACCTTCGAATGAATTGTCAGCAAGAGTTACACTTAACCAGAATCAACAATTGAACATAATGATTTGGTCCACTAACGCATAGCCTTCAAATCATAGAATTCATCCTTCAATATCGAAAGCTTAGTTTAGCAGTACAAAAAAGGACAATCTAAGGGAAATTTTCAGTGAAATAGCTAACTAAAAACTTACTGACATAAAATCATGGAAATGGCTCTGTCATGTCTTTGAAAAAACAAAAAAAGGTTTAAACCAACATGGTTAAGCAGATAATAATAGCATGTATCGAAGTAATAGTAAAAGAAACATAGGCTTAAGGACTTCTTATAGAGAATCAAGACAGCATCTTTGTTCCTGTAGGAAAAAAAATACAACCAGGTTCAATATCTAGAATCATGAATTTCCATCTTCCACCGAGAAAGGAAGACAGGCAAAGAACATCTCTAAAGTCCAATTGCGGGCCTCAACTACTTTTTAAAAGATCTTGTTCTTCGAAGAGATGGTAAATTAAAGAGATTTCAGATGGATATGTAAGAAAACTGGGAAAATGGAGGGAGGGATCATACTTTTCAGTTGTCTTTTGAATGGATGTATAGAGGGAAGATGACTTTTTATATCCAGCGGGTGTTAATTGGTTTTCTGCTCATTTCTGTGCGAATAAATTTGAAGGATGGATGCTCAAATGTATCTATTCATATAACCTTCCTTCCTCTCTATTTGACAAACGAAACAAAGGAAACATGATCCATCTCTCATCTGTCATTCCAAATCCATCTTTTGATTTATCAGTTCAAGAAAATAGACTAGTAGACGTTAAGAAATATTGAATCACTCAAAAACCTATCTAATATAGACACCTATGGACTCTACTAAAAGTAGCCGAATTACCAATAAATCAACCCCACAAAACAATACCAGAAAGGAGCACATAGTCCTTTGACATCATATCTCTTCAAAATGAAAGTGGAGGAAAGTGAACAAATGTGAGTAATACTGACACAAAAAGGAAGAAGAAGAAATTCAAAGACTAGACTGAAAGCTGGACATGTTTAATGCATCTGAGTTATCTGCAAAAAGTTTCACAAATCTAAAGAAGGGAACATCCCACACGAGATGCCAGTAGGACTGTAACACAGTAAAGGTGAAGAGGAAAAAGACTGGTTGAGAGAGGGAGATTCGAAGCTAGAAGAAATTATATAAGTGACAGAAGAAGAGAATAAACATGGCCATGGATTGAGGAAACTCAAGTATCATTGAAATGTTTGAGAACTCTGGCCAGATTTTTGTAAAACGCATTTACTCCTTATAATAGCACATACTAGAGCTCTTGCAGAAGTTGACTTATTCAAATCTAAAATTCGTTAAGGAAAATAACCAACAGATGAATGATAACATAGTTTTAAAAAATGGATAAGATAAGAACTTGAACCTATCATAACAAACTGAATCTGAACTAAGCACAATCGTTTAACACTTAAAATAAACATAGAAATTTAGCCAAACAGTTAGGGGAAAATACAAATGAAAAGGGCATCCTCTAACTTACTACCATTTATCTAGAAGTTAATTAAGTTTGCATTAACATGAATTACAATGAAAGAGAGGAAATCACAAAGATAATACATATATGTGGGTTGAAGTATAAATGGAACTCAAGAAATTCTGCAAATGATGACCTTTGTGCAACCTAGAAAGAGCGTGGTTCAAGTAGAAGCTAGAAGTTAGGAACCAATCAAAATAGTTCATAACAAGATGGAAAGTGCCATGGAATTAGTTTTTGTCCTAATACATAAACTTGCCAATAACAATGTATACTTCAATCATGACCAAGCTCAAGATAAAGGTGAAGTTGGGCTTGTTAGTAGATCTATCCTTTAAGCCACAAAGAATCTCCAATTTGTAACATCCCAAAAAAGTGTGTCTACTACTAAAACAATTCATACTCAACATTTCAATCTCTTCAGTGCTTATTTGTCTAGAACTTTATTTCTCATAGTATATTCAAGTGGGGCATATTTGGAATAATTTCATCTTTAAATGTTACCCAAGAGTTTCAACAGATAAACTACCAACAACTTTTATGGCAAAACAATATCTTAATGGAATCATGCAAGACACTTTCAAGAATACAGTATCCAACTTGGAAAAGAAACAACAATATAATCTACTAATTTTTATAAATACAACACTAAGTGCTCATTTTAACAATAGCTAAGGTGTTATGTGGGTAGTTTGAAAAGACTTAATAATTGTTTCAAGATAGTTTCTTGTCCAATTGAAATTAATTGCATAAGTTACTCTTTAACCATGGCTAGGGTCTTCAACATGTCACATGGAAGATGTTAAGAAACTGAGCACTTAACCATGTGCCTATTATTAGGCACTTCAAACAGTAATATTTAAAGAGCCAATAAACTAATTAGCCCTTTGGCTACCTGAACTCCAAAAGGTATTTGAGAATCAAGTTCAGAAGCTAATCCAACATTCGAACCATAAAATAACTTATCAAAGCTGAAATTATGGAAATAAGGTACCAAAAGAAATATCTTTAGCTCATGCTTCGTACAAGGGCACGATGAACAAACTAATGGTGACAGACGTCTCAGGAACTCACTTTTTTTTATTAACACAAGGAATGCTTACAGGATCTCGACCATAAAATAGAATAGCATCAGTAATGAAATCCGAAGTTTTATTCACATCACGAAAGTTTCTATAACCCAACAAGGGTTCTCAGAGTGACAAGAGAAGCAAACAACCAAATGCATGTCAGGCCCAAGGGAAGCAAGATGCACAACTCAAGTTAGAAAGGTTGCATCTTTGAGACTCAAGACATAGCAAGAAGACAAATCGAAGCCCGAAAATCGAGAGAGAAAGCCACCTTTTTGCAGGTCAATGGAGAAGCCAAGAAGTAGACGCAGTCGGTATTCCTCTTCAGCGCTTCCTCCTCCGCCGTCGCAGGCCGGATCCCTTCTCGCCCTCCATCAGACTCCATACCCTAATTCCCTCCCCTTACCAGAGAACAGGCACCGACGGATCCCAGCCTCCTCGCCGTCAATCAAAGGCGAGGTGGACAAAGACAAAACCCCCAAACGGAAAGCATAAATACAGAATTTAGCAACGAACCGAGGGGTTGAAGAACAGAGAGAGCATCAAGCGGACCGAAGGAGATGAGCCTCAAGGCCCACCGAGGAGAAAATTTTCCCCCAGGGTTTCATTCCGCGGGGGCTGCGAGTTCCGACTCCAGCTGTCGCTGTGCTCCCTGTCGCTGTGAAAGCTCGTTATTTTCTCCTAACTTATAACGAGTGAACAGATAGAATTAGGGTAAACCATGTTTCCTTAAGAAAGATTCGATGTTAGATCATCTTCAAAGATTCTTCTTATTAGTTTGTCACTTAAAAGAAGAAAAAAAAAAGAAATTTCTTTTTTTTTTTGCACTTTATTTTCTTCGTATTATTCATTCTAACAATACACCAACACATTTCCTACATTTAATAGTATCAATCAATAAATTTAAATATTTATATTTAACATTTTTAAAAATTAATTATGAGTCTTGTCAATTTCTCTCAAATGTTCTTAGCTAAAATTTAGATTTAGTAAATAATTACTAAATATAAGATGTTAAGACATTGAGACAATCACCAACAAATCTATATTTATAATACTCATCATCCTGCACGGATTCGAGTCACGAAAACAGTCTCTAATACTGAGACAATCGACAGAAGGAAGTTTCTGAAATAGTTGGAGACTGAGTTGAATAGTTTGTGATCAGTGAGACCAAGTTTTATTCCTGGATACTGCAACTTTTACATACTTATCCTGTTACTTACAGCAACTTGTTCTCATGTAAAAGAAAGAAAAATTAAAGGAGGCAAAAGAACCTCTAAGCATTGAAGACTTGTGAACAAAGTCTTCTGTTTCCGAATTACGGCATTGAGTTACTTTATCGACTTATCGTTAGCACCAATGTCTTCAAGCCATGCCACTAATTCATGGGTTAACGGTCTAAGTTTAGGGGATTCACTCACACAGAGGCATGCGATTTCGAGCATCCTCAACATATGAACCTTGTCATCCCGGAAGTGTAAACACGGATCGAAAACTTCGGCTTCCCTCTTGTCCTTCTTCATCTGGAGCACCCAGGGCACCATATCCCTGCTGCGGAACGGCTTGCACATGTCTACGGGCCTCCGGCCGGTAAGTAGCTCGAGAAGCACAACTCCGAAGCTATAGACATCACCCTTGAAAGTGGCAACCGGGGATTGTGCATACTCAGGAGGAATGTAGCCCAGAGTTCCAACCAGATCAGTTGTCACATGAGTCTGATGAGGTAAGATAAGCCTGGCTAGACCGAAGTCCGCCAAATGTGCTTCAAAATCTTCATCGAGAAGAATGTTGCTTGACTTGATATCGCGGTGAAGAATGTGCGGATCACAGGACTGATGCAGATAGGACAGCCCTTTTGCTGCTCCTCGAGCAATCTGCAGCCTTCTTTCCCAATCCAACATCGAGCCTCCTTCGATCTTCTCGTGGAGCCAGAAATCCAAGCTCCCGTTCTCCATGTATGAGTAGATCAGCAATCTATCGCTCCCGTATTTGCAGTATCCTTGCAGCAAAACAAGGTTCTGATGCTGAGCTCTGGAAAGAGTTTCGACCTCCGCTTGGAATTCCCTCTCCATCTGGAAGAAGTCGCCGGAAAGCCGCTTGATGGCTACCTTCCGTCCGTCGGGCAGAGTGGCTCTGTAGACCAAGCCGAATCCTCCGCAACCGATGATACATGCTTGATTGAAATTGTCAGTAGACTTGAGTATGTCGTCGATGCTCAGGTCCTTGTTATCTTTATGGAACAAGATAACAAGACTGCAGCCGGCTGCATCTGAGTTTTCATCTACATGCGCCACCACCTTCGCGTTGTCTTCGTGTCTTGCTGAATTTCTTAGCACAATCCAGCAGAGTACAGCAGCCGCCAGCAATACCACCCCGACTCCGACTCCGGCAGCGATTCCTATCACGGCAGCTTTCTTGCGTCCGCCGCCCTGTGATGGTTGGGAATCTCTGGGGTGGCAAGGCGACAAGCGAAAACCGCAGAGACCGGCGTTGCCTTCGAAGTCAGAGCTTGGGAATGTCAAGAACTGGCCTCCGGTGGGGACTGATCCAACTAAGTGGTTATATGAGACGTCAAATCTCGACAAGAAACTGAGACTGATGAGAGAGCTGGGTATGCTTCCAGTTAGATCATTGTGTGACAAATCTAAGCTCTCTAAGCTTGTCATGCCGGAAAGCTGCGCCGGTATACTCCCGGAAAGATTGTTCCAACTCAAGTCCAGCACATGGAGTTCTGCAAGGTTTCCGAATCCCGGCAAAATTTGCCCAGCAAGCATGTTATCACCCAGAATCATTGATGGAGGAAAGCTACTGACCTGATTGTACTGTAAGCCATTGTTGCTAGAATTCCTCTTGAGATAGAATGGAAAGATCTCCGTTGAGGCAGCTTGCAGCGACTTACATCCAGCCATCAGGCACTTCATTCGCCCCAAGCTTTCAGGAAGCTCGCCGGTGAGTGAATTATTCGACAGGTCCAAGTAGAAGAGGTTGTCTAGGTTGCCAAGCCATGCAGGAATTGTACCAGATAAGTGGTTCCATGAGATGTCCAGAACCCTCAGCTGGGTCAAATTCGCCAACCATGGAGGGATAGAACCTCTAAGATTACAATTTGCAATCACAAGTAGCTCCATCTTCGCAAAACCTCGGATTCCATCTACCGGCATCGTTTCACCAGCTCGGAAGTTATTTGTCAATACTAAACTGGAAAGGTTTGGGCAATTCTGAAGGATTTGCAAAGCCGACGCTATGTTGGAGAAGTTGTTGCCGGTGAGAGACAGGTCGGAGAGTGAACTGAAGCCACTAAAGCTCGTCGGAATTTCACCGATAAGCTTGTTTCTGGCAAGATTGATAGTCTTGAGTTGCGCGCACTGTGGAAGTTTGTCGGGGATGGAACCAGAGAAAGAATTTGTGCCGAAATCGAAGAGAGTTAAGCTTGTCATTGCAGTGCAATTGATGTCGATCTCGCCATTAAGGAAGTTTTTATTGAGATTGAGCACCCTAAGGGAGGATAAGTTTGACAAGGAAGGGGGCAAACTGCCCACAAATTTGTTGGACTGAGCGTTAAAAGATTCTAGCTTCGTGAGGCTGCCAAAGATATCGGGGATGGAGCCGGAAAAGTTGTTAAATGAAAGATCGATTTCAACAAGGTTTGGGAGGTTACCGATGTCGGCGCTCAAATTGCCGGCGAACTGGTTTCCTTGAAGAAATAGGTGCGTCAACGATGCCATGTTGAACAAATCATCAGGAAGCTCTCCACTGAGGTGATTCTCACTGAGAGAGAGCTCAATGAGGGAACTGCAAATATGGAGACCTCTCGGAAAGCCGCCGGAGAAGTTGTTCATGGAGAAGCGGAGAACTCGTAAATTGGATGAGGAATTGCAGATAGCTGGGTTTATAGGACCGTTGAAGCTGTTGCCGGTGAGGTTCAAGAAGGTGAGGTTGCTGGAGCCGACGAGGACCGGGTGGATGCCGATGAAGAGATTGTTAGATATGTCGAACACCTTGATCGCCGGAAGGCTTATATTGGAGGGAATCTCTCCCTTGAGCTGGTTCGCGCTGAGATTGAGGGACTCCAGCAGCGGAAAATGGAGCAGCTCAGCAGGAATCGATCCGTTCAGGTAATTGGAGGAAAGGTCGAGATTTCTCAGTTGACCTAGCTCGGCCAAGGAAAGAGGCAAGGGGCCGCGCAAGCTCCTGTTGCTAAGATCCAATTCCACCACCTTCCCGGAGGAGACGGTCGTATCTCCGCAGCGCACTCCGGCCCAGGAGCAGCAATCCGAGGAGACGTTCCGGCTCCACCCCAGCTTAGCCAGATCGAGGTCATCAAATCCCAGCAACGCGCCGAGATCACTGGACTCGCAAATCTGGTTCTGCGAGACCGCCAAGCGGGATAGCATCGCGAAGGAGAACAACAACAAGAAGAAGAAACAGCATCGGCCCCCCGCCGCCGCCGCGCCGCCTCCACTCGGCATAAAAGCCCCCGGGTAGGCAAGCGAGGCGAAGAAGACCGTAAAGGAGAGTCTTTTCATGCTCAAAATCCAATTTTGGCAGCGCCCATCCAGGATTTCGTGTCCCCCTTCGCTCCCTACTGGAATCTGGCCGGAGAAGGTCAACTCCCGCCGGAGCAGCCGACGCAAGGAAGAAGAAGAAGAAAAAGAGGAAGATCCAAGAGAGCAAGACTCGGAGACAGAGAAATTACTTTTGACTTTGCTTCTCTGTACTAATTCTTCACTTTCCTTTTCTGTCGTTGTTATCGTCTGGAACGCTGCTGCGACTACAAAAGCAGTGGATCAACAACATCATCGATGAAAATAATTCCATGGAAGAGAAAGCTCGATCCGTTTTTTGGCATTTAATAAAGACGATTTAGTTGAAGGCTTGAAGCAGCTGGACGGAATTGGGAAAGAGCGATGCAGTTGACTGCAGCAGCGTTAACAAAGTCAAAGGTCAGAAGGTGGACGGCGAAATTAAGGCAGCTAATGCTTTGTATATTATTAAATGGTTAATGAACTATCACCGCTGTGGATAATAACTTTGAATTCTAATTATATGATGAAATTATTCAAAGACTTTTTTGAATTGAGAACATTTTCACATTTTATATATATATATATATATATATATATATATATATATATATATATATATATATATATATATAAGGAAGGGGAGGGTTGTTTTCCTAGATTTACTTTTTTAAAATAAATTATATGGGTCCTTTCGAATATCTACCTTTATTCAAAATAAGTTTTATTAATAATGATGTTAATTTGAATAGATTAGTGCATATTTATTATTCTAAATTTATCACATAATAAATTATTATGGATAATATATATTAATCTAAATATAATAAATCAAATATATTCTTTTTTTAATAAATAATATTAAATATTAATTGAAATAAAATTATTATATATTTATTGTAGCAAAAAGGTTATGCCATCTTAGGCATCCTTCCGATTAGAAGGTAAGAGGTTTTTTTTTCTGAGAACATGTGTCCATTAAAAATTAATGTTTTATCTCATCATAATAAAATTGTCATTTTTTAGCCAATCGAACACATATAAAGACGAAATTATTATATTTATAATTTTTGAATAAGTGGATTTAAAGAACTCAATCATGACCCTGGTAATAGTTATCAGACATTAAAAGATAAAAATAAATAATTTTTTGTTTTGATAATATAGATATTTAGCTCTTATGATCTGAATAATTTTGTAGATGATCAATCTAATCTAACAAAAGTTTTTCTCCGACCACTAGTATAAATCAAAAAATGGAAATATATCAATATCACAAGTTGTTCAAACTCTCCAAATGTAATATATCATGAGTGAGATTTTAAACCTTATTATTTAGGATGTCCGTTTCATTTTTACCATTACACCATAGGGACAAAAATGAACATCCTTGATAAAACATTAAGCTAGGGTTAGGTGCGGAGTGATTGTGTGAGGCACGACGATGTTGATTACTCACCATTAGACATTAGTCATACGGGCCGAGCATGATTCATTATATAACAGCCCAGCATAAAAGGCTAAAATAAAGATTAGATATGATTCCATTTTTGATCCATAAATATAATCATCTAGGATTTCTCTATTGATTGAGAGTCATAAATAGGGTGATCAAACACTCCTTCCATGTTAGTAATATGTTTATCTCGTCTTCATCGTTAGTCAAACTTGTTTACTTCTTAATACTATTTTTAAAATAAATTCATTTTAAATTATATGAATAAATTATGCTAAGATTATGACTAAATATATGATGAGACAAAAAAAAAATACATCAATTTATAATTCGGCAAAATGAATTGCCACATCTACAAAGCAAAGGTAAAGAAAAAGTAGCTAAGCAGCATCATCCCCACCACCATCTTTGATACACACACTACCACACATTTTATGCATGAGATAGGCACTCATGTCTCTCCAACTAAAGAGAGGAAAAAATAAAAAGGAGGGCCCCGACCCGATGCAACAGTAGGATATCTGATGGACTCACACGACACCACGGTTCAATACCTAGCTTGGGACGTACAAAAAGGTTATTAATTGACAGAGCAGCGGTGCACAATTTGATTACACAATTAACAAGCATGTACAGTATACTGTGAGCGTTTCCCGATTTACTTGATGAACGAACTAGGAGGAGGACTGTTCATGTCCGGGAACAAGTCAAGGCATGGCACAAGTAAACAATAACCAAAGTAAACAAATGCCAAGCTTATTCAAGCAATCAGGGTTGGGAAGTTTCAAGTTTGACTTCGGTTTTGTTTTGGTGAAAATGTCCATAGTCAATAAACTATGTATGGGCCTATAAACTATGACTTTCTAGGAGATAACCAGTTGAATTCCATCCTCGACTAGTGTTTCATATCTCCAACTTGGACTTTGGACCTTTTTTAAAGTAAATATAAATGACATCATCTAAGAGGGAGATAGACCTGATTCTTCAGTTATTTTTGCTCTCCCACTCATAATTTAAGCTCCATTATTGCAACAATGACTTAATGTGAAGTGGAAACTTAAAGAGATAAGCTTTCATTATGAAAACATATCACTAGTTCATGATATCACGCAGGTTCGATTGTTTTTTGAGTAAAAAAAAAAAAAATACAATCTTTAAGTTGACTTTATAAGCATTAGATCTTTTACTGGGTTCCAGTTTGCTTAATTATAGATACTGACTCCCCTAAAGAATGCATGCTTTTATTCCTAAATAAACGATCAAATCACTAAAATGCTTGTTCATGAAACTCGTTTCAGGCAACAAGATTACGCACAGAGGTCTGGAGAAAGTGGTACGATATCATAGTTGACATGAAGAAATTCTCCCTCTTTTATTTATTTTTTAATCCAAGTGTGTTTCCAGTGGTGGCACAATTAGGTTTTATTTGATTAAAATTTACAAAGCTGAATCATAGTGTTGAGGAGGATGAATATTAAATTGTAATGGTGGATTAAAAAGTGAGTGAAGTGGAGTTTATGCCCAGGGCATGATGGAACCCCTGGATGCACCTGCTTGCCTGCCATTGCATCAGTTTAATCATGGCACTAAATCTCAGGTCCTGAATCCTGATAGAATATGGACTAGTGGTTTTCTGCACATTGGCCAGTGGTCCAAATTGATATGATTCACTTCGTATTTGTCTGTGAAAATAATCAAAACACACAAGGTTGAATGAAGTGGGATTTCCTGGTTACCCACTTTCAAAAGCTAACGTATATAGATGAATTCAGGTTCTCGGTGCAGTGAACCAATGGCAAAAGCTTACTCTTTTTGCTGCTGGAGAGTTTACTTACTGTGAATCATCATCACAAGAGGGCCTTAATAGATAAAACTATATGACAATTGTTGGTGAAGAGCTTTCTTATGAATGAATGTTAATGAACTGAGCTTACTTGATTCCTAGAATCAGAAGAATGCTCGGTTGCCATTCTTATGTTTAGCTTGTAGGAATTGTGCAAGTGAAAGAATGTACTACTGATCCAAACATAAAATTTATAATGACTTACAGAGACAAAATATAATATTTATGAAGAATTGCAAAGACAAGAATAATTGAATTTGTAAATTAAACACCTCTCATTTTCTTACAATGGTAGAAGCTGAAGTCCTCAGTAATACACCATAAGCTAGAAAGCATGCATGAGATAACACCTTGTTACTATCTCCATTTCTCATGAGCTGAAGTAGCTATAGCCTTGCTTTGACATCTGTCGTCTGGAACGATACTTTGCTGCACTTTCTTCTGCCTCAATAGCTCTCCACCGTGCATAGCCTGAGTCGTTGCTCTCTTCTCTTCTGCTGCTTTGTGAATCATAGCAATTTTGTTTCTCATTTTCTCAGCATATTCTCTAATTTTTGTTGTCCACACAGTGTTGGAGCGGTTGCCATATATAGTGAATAATCCTATCTGAAAGTCGATGAGATAGAAAGCTGGGGATGTGGCGCTCCCACTGATCGCCTATAGACTCCACTCCGACCTGCAACACAGATTACATCAGTACCGAATCAGGGAAGGGATCCTTGGCGTTGGCCCTCCGACGCTCAAGTTAGTCACCGACGATGAAGTATGATACGGTGCATAATGGTTGGGTCTGATAAAGTTGGGCAGTCCAAAGTTAAGAGAACGTGACAGTCAAAAGTCAAGGGGGTGTGACAGTCAGAAGCCAAGGAGACGGGGCAGTCAACAGGTATGGAAAGAGGAAGTTGGACGGTATGACGACGTCAACAAAATGATTCCTAGTCGGGTTCTCACGGACCAGGACTCCAGATCTGAGGCACCCTGGTCTAAGACCTGGTAGATAGTCGGGATGATATCTAACCTGGATCTGACTGGTCAGGCTCTCACGGCCTGGTTATATCTAAGCCTAGTTCTCTCAGTAAAATAACTCCCGGTCAGCCAACTCCCGGTCGACTCTTAGACTATCTCTCTACAGCTTCTGGCTCCCCAAGGTTTAGGCCAAGTGTTAAACCCGATTGATCATCCCGAGCTGCCCCTATTCATACCCGGTCGGGACAGAATGCGCTACATGACAACAAAGTCAGGGAATCATAATCACCAATCAGGGAATAACTACTGAGTATCAGGGAATATTCCAACGGTCTGCGATCATCTATGAATGGAACATTCCTTCAACCTACAGGAGGATGACACATGTCCTCCATCACCCGACAGGACCTAACATCCGACATTCTTTGACATCGGCCAGCCTCCAGAGGTACGTACTGTCATATAAAAAGGGAGGTCTTCTTCCTTACACAAGGACGCTTTCTCGCACATTCGTACTTGTCTTCTACTTTTCTTTCTCCTTCGTACATTGTTCTTCTGGGGAAAAAGTACCTGACTTGAGTGTCAAAGGGCCTGCTCCGGGGACTTTTTCCCTAGTTTCTGGCCTCTAATGTCCCGTGTGCTTGTCTAAGTGTGCGCAGAGTTCAAGTACCACCGGTGCAGTCGTCTTCGGTCAGCACCACGTGGGGGGCCATTCTTGAAGGCACATATGAGAAAGGTGTCTCAGTCGCCCCTCCGTCAACACCAACAATAGCTCATTCAGTCTTCATCCGACTCAGATTCCAGATAGGATCAATTTGGCGTCGTCTGTGGAAAATTTCTTCACCTGTTCTGGAGCATGAAGATGGAGGACATCGGGCGAATCAACGTAACCATGATGGTAGGGGAGTATGAACTGTTCAAAGAAGCTAAGAGACGAGCGGCTTCCGAAAAACAGACCACTGCTTTGCAACCATACAAAATGCTTACCATTTCTAAGGACCCGACTCATGTTTCGGACAGAGGGTCTAAGAGGAAGCAACCCGAGGAGTTTACCCCAGTCTTCTACCGGGAACCAGACCCGGACTACTAGCCTAAGGGTCTGGACTGTTATAATAAGAAAGAGCAACTGTAGGTCTCTATGGCCGAAAGCTCCCCGCCCAGGGACTCAAAGAAGGGGAAATCTATAGTCCTCAGGGAGGAGCCCCGAGGGGAATCCGATGAGCAAGTGCCCTTCTCTCTAAGGGTACTAGAGGAGAAGCTACCGAAGGGGTATGAGCCCCTGGCCATTGGAGAGTACGATGGCAGTAAGAATCGGAGGATCATCTCCGCAAGTTTCGGAATGCAGCGCTGTTGCATTAATACATCGACGATATTAAATGTCGAGTGTTCTTGAATATTCTATCTAGCTCGGCACAGAAGTGGTTTGATGGATTGCCGAACGGGTCCATCACCTGCTTCCATGATTTCAAAATTTTCTTCCTATGCCACTTCGCCAGTAGCAGGAAGTACCAGAAGATAGACCACTGTCTCTTTGCTCTTAAGCAAGGGTCGGCCGAGCCCTTGCAAAGTTATATCAAGCGCTTCAACCAGGTGGCCCAGGATGTCCCATCTGCTACCTCTGAAATATTGATGAGCGCCTTCTCTTATGGATTAGTAGAGAGGGAGTTCTTTCGAGATCTCATCAGAGACCCCGTAAAGAACTTTGACGAGATACTCGGGAAGGCCGCTAGCTATATCAACGTGGAAGAGGCTCAGGCAGCTCGGCGGAAAGCAGACAAGGTGCCTACTCCCGCCAACAAGCCAGAGAAGAGGCCGCCCCAACCACCAACTCAGCCTCTTCCACGCGCTTGGGATGCTCGACCGCCCTTCTCTCTCGGTCAAGATCCCAGGCCAGCCCAACGTGTGGCGGCTATTCAAACCCCAATGCTCGGAGCGTGGTGGCCACGTTACTGCATTTACCATAGGTCCTACACCCATACCACAAATGATTGATTCTAGTTCGCCCGAGACTCTCGGCACGCAGCTGAGCTAGGCTTACCTCCATCTGAGATCGCGCCCAGGATTCAGTAGAGGATACTGGCTGGCCAACAACCTGTAGTAGGTCAGTCTGGTAGACCCTTGCCTGACAATGTGGGACAAGGAAATCAGTAGCCCCGTCACAACCAGGAGCCAAGGGAAGCCCGAGAAGAGGAGAATAGGGGAAATGTGGTCATCTACGAGATCGGCATGATCTCCGGAGGGCCCACAGATGGAGACTCCGATAGGGCTCGGAAGTCTCATGAGCGGCGCCTGGAAATACACGCTGTAGGATGCAGCCGGGAGCAAGCTACAGGGCCCATCATCAGCTTTGGGCCACAAGATCTGGAGGGGCTAGAGCTCCCTCACGACAATGCCCTAATAATCATGGCCGTCATCGCCAACAATCGCGTGACCAGAGTTTTCATGGATACCGGAAGTTCTGTCAACGTGATGTTCAAGAGTGCGTTCGAGAGCATGCAAATCAATGCTAGTGAACTCCAGCCTGTGGCTACTTCATTGTATGGCTTCACCGGCAATGAAGTATGACCCATGGGCCACATCAAGCTAGCCATATCTTTGGGTAGCGAGGCTCTGGTGTGGATGCGGAGGAGCACCTTCATAATGGTGGATTCGCCGTCCTCATACAACGTCATCTTAGGGAGACAGACACTGCACGAGTTCCGGGCGGCAGTCTCTACTTTTCATCAGAAGATTAAATTCCTTGTGGGAGACCAGGTTAGAAAGTTAGAGGTGAGAAATTGGTCTCTCGCAGGTGTTACATTGACATGGTGAAGGTGGAGGCTCGCAAGGCTCAGCAAACATAAGATGGCAGGATCCACGTCATTCAAGAGGAACCTTTGCCTATAGCAGAGGAGCCCATCCCTTAGAAGGAGGTTTAACTCTATCCTGATCGCCCAAAGAGCCTCACCCGCATTTCAAGAAACCTGCCTATCAAAGTCAAAATGGACTTAGTCCAAGTGCTTGACTCGTAATAGAGACGTTTTCTCTTGGTCCCCCGAAGAGCTACCTGGGGTCAAGGCCGAGGTGGCTGAACACAGATTACACCTTCTGCCTGATTCCCGACCGGTCAAGCAGAAAAAAAGGAACTTCTCGGCCGAGCAAAATAAGATCATCAGAGTTGAGGTGGACCAGCTCAGGAAAGCAAGTCACATTAGAGAGATACAATTCCCGTCCTAGCTCTCTAATGTGGTCCTGGTAGTTAAACCCAACAATAAGTGGAGAGTCTGCATCGACATCTGAGACCTCAACCGCGCCAACCCTAAGGATTGCTACCCGCTACCTAGGATCGACCAGATGATGGACTCGACCTCAGGATGTGAAAGGATTTGCATGCTTGATGCTTATGAAGGATACCACCAGATTCCTGGCGCAGGAAGATCAGGGGAAGATTAGCTTCATCACGGTAGATGGTACATTCTGTTATACCGTTATGCCTTTTGGATTGAGCAATGCCGGAGCTACCTACCAAAGGATGATGGATAAGATCTTCCGGGAGCAAATAGGGCGGAATGTGGAAGTCTATGTGGATGACATCCTCATCAAATCCACTTTGGCTGTAAATTTAATTACAGACATAGAGGAAACTTGCGGCACACTACAACAGTACAGGCTGAAGTTAAATCCATTAAAATACTTGTTTGGAGCTCGAGGGAGAAAATTTTTAGGATACCTTGTTATTGAGCGAGGGATTAAAGCTAATTCGGAGAAGGTTCGAGCACTTCGAGATATGAAGGCATCTCAGAATCTGAAGGAAGCTCAGAAGTTGGTGGGTCGAATAACTGCCCTGTCTCAGTTCATATCCCGGTCTGCGGATAAAGTCATGCCCTTCTTCAAAGTACTCAAGAGAGCAACCAAGTTTCAATGGGACGAAGAATGTAGCCAAACCTTTGAGGAACTAAAGAAGCACCTGGAGACCTTACCCTCACTGTTCAAGCCTATTGCTGGAGAGCCGCTCTGGGTTTATCTGTCAGCCACCCTAGAGGCCGTGGTGGCGGTGTTGGTAAAAGAGCAGGATAATGTACAGTAGCCAGTGTATTTCTTCATTCACTTATTAAAAGGGGTCGAGTCCCGATACACGACCCTAGAAAAATTGGCCAACAGATAGGTACTCATGGCTCGCCGCTTAAGACCCTATTTCCTGGCACACCCCATCATAGTCCTGACTAACAACACCATGGGTAAGACTCTTACTAATATGGAAGTAGCAGGTCGCCTCATCAAATGAGCCACCGAGTTGAGAGAATATGACATATAATATTAGCCCTGGATGGTGATTAAAGCACATACCCTAGTAGATATCCTGACGGAGGTTCATCAACCTGACTCCAAAGAAATTTGGAAGATCTATGTAGACGGGGCATCTACCCAGCAAGGAAGTGGGGTGGGGATACTCCTGATATCCCTTAGGAAGATGTCCTTCAACTGGCCATCAGGTTAAATTTCAGAGCCATAAATAAGGAGGCGGAATATGAAGCACTATTGGCAGGGCTGCAAGTAGCTCGGCATGTCGGAGCCGCCCAGGTGGTTATCTATTCAGACTCTCAGCTTGTAGCTCAGCAAGTAGCAGGCAACTTCGAAGTTAACAGTGACAAGCTGCAGGTATACAAGGAAGCCTATGAGAAGATGAAAGAGGATTTCAAGGAGGTCACAGGGACTAAGATTCCCCGAGCAGATATACAAGCTAGCTCTTTGACCACTTGGGTGTTGGACAAGTTGATAGCTCAGGCCTTCCTAATAGTTCAGATAGACCTGCAGAACAATATTGAGGAGTTGATCGACTGGAGGGCCCCAATGATCATTTATCTTTAGCAGAGTGTCCTGTTTGCTGATCCGGAAGAGGCCAGGTTGATTAGAAAAAGAGCTCATATGTATACCTTGATTGGAGACCAACTATACAAGCGAGCATTATCCAGACCACTACTCAAATGCTTAGGAATGGAAGAGGCGGAGTATGCTTTGAAGGAAGTACATCAGGGATGTTGCGACAACCATACGGAAGGAAGGATGCTAGCCCGAAAAGTATTACTGGCACACTCTGTAGAAAGATGCTCAAAGATGGGTGAATACTTGCTTATCTTGCTAGAAGCATCAGAGCCTGACTCATCGACCAACCGACATACTGAAAACCTCAATAGTCTCATGCCCCTTTGACCAATGGGGCATGGATATTGTGAGACAATTCTCGATGGCGCCAGGTTAGAAATGGTTCTTGCTCGTAGCGGTGGATTACTTTTCTAAATGGGTAGAAGCAGAAGCCTTGGCCAAGATTACGGAGGGAGCAATTATTCAATTCTTATGGGAAAACATCCTTTGCTGATTTGGAATACCACACAAGTTGGTTTTAGATAACAGGCGACAATTCCAGGGCCACAAGATCCAGGCATGGTGTTGAGGGTTTGGCATAACTCAGACCTTCACATCCGTAGCTTACCGTCAAAGCAATGGGCAAATTGAGGTTACCAATAGGGAGATAGTCCGAGGGTTGAAAGTAAAGTTGGATCATGTTGAAGGAAATTGGGTGGAAGAGCTGCCCAGCATCCTCTGTACCTACCGCACGACCCCTCGAGAAAGCACAGGACTCACCCCATTTCACTTAGTCTACCGCAGTGAGGCTGTGGTGCCCATAGAGGTCGGGGTACCTTCAGTTAGAAGACTTCTATATGACGAAGGGAACGTCGAGCGACGACTTTCAGAGTTGGATTTGATCAGTGAAATTCGCGAACGGACAGCTGGCCGCTTAACTACATATCGGTAAAGGATGCGGCAGAACTACGATAGAAGGGTGATTCCCCGATTCTTCAGAGAGGGGGACTTAGTGTGGAAGAGGACAAAGCTCATAGGGAAGGTAACCAAATTGTCACCTCAGTGGGACGGTTTGTACAAAGTTGTTAAAAGGTTAGCATCTGGGGCCTATTATTTGCAAGACGCTCAGGGTAGGAAGCTAGACCGTCCCTGGAGCACTAATTAACTACCTCCATCCCTATCATATTTAAGTTAGTACTTTGTAAGACTTGAGATCAAAAAGATATGACCGGTCAGGCATCCAATGCCAGGTCAAGATACCTAGTCCAGAACACTCACGAATGTTCTTTAAGACCTGATCAGACCCTGTTCTTGAGTTAATAGCTTAGGTCTCACTAAGTTAAGACTAAGGGAAGGCAGAAGATCTAAAAAAGAAGTAGCCACAACAATAGTGAACATTAATAAAGTATGATAATATATTCACACACAAGTCATTTGAAATTTGCGAATACATCGTTAGGCATCTCCCTAAGGATCCGACGATGATCCAGAAAATCTTCAGGTGGGGTAGAGGATAGATACCCTTGTTCCTCGAGTTGCTGAAGTGCCCCCACCACACCATAGGCCACGGATGTGACGAAGCGATCCCCCACTTGTGCACTGAACTCTGAAGAGTGTAAATATTCCTCTCTGCTCGCTTGCAGGCGGTTGCTCTCCCTAGTCTTGTAGGTCTCCAAGGCAATAACAGAGCTCGATAGAGTAGATTGAGTCTGAGACAGCTCTGCTTGCAGAGAACCCAGCTCTGTTGCCTGAGACTCCAGGTCCCGCCTCTGGTCCATGATAAGCAGGTCCCGGGAACTCAACTCCTGAGTTATACGATCCATCTCTTGTTTATGTGTAAGCTTGAGGTCCTCTAGAGCTGTAGATCGCTGAGTCAGCTCTGATTGGGTCTCTTGACACTTGGCCTTAGATGTTTGCAAGAGAGCTTCAAGTTTGCCCTTGTCATCTCGGAGATGGCTGATCTCCGACTGAGCCTCTTCCAAGGTCTGTTCCCTGGCGGCGTTCACTTTCTTCAAGGTCGCCACCTCTGCCCTAAGTTCAGACACGACTGCAGCAGGATCAGAGATTTGAGACTCCGGGTCTGCAACTCGATCCTTTAAGATCTTATTAAATTGATATATGTGCAAGATCGTCTGGTTTAAGCGGAGCGACTGGGCAAACATCTGTTCATAATCACGGAGGAGTGAGAAAAAAAAGACAGAGTAGGAGAAGCATAACCGCAAAAGAGAGTGGAAGCTTACCTTAGTAGTAGTTTTAGAGGCCGAATCCACTAGGCCAGGCAAAGTGTGGGTGTCCATCGCCTGCATGGTGTTCTCCCACTGAGGTGCTAAGCGACCTCGCAATAGGATATTACGAGCAGGAGCATGGAGAAAGCAACGCAATCCCCACTCTGTGGGCAGAGTGGCACGGTAGTGAAGATACTGAGGCCTGGAAGAGTTTAAAGCAGTCCCGCTCGGGTCAGGCTGGGTGGAAGCGAACCTTGGTTGAGAAGATGGACCTGGCGAGGTGGAAGCAGGTCCTAGTTGAGGAGATGGACTAGTCGGGGTAGAAGCAGACCCTAGTTGAACAGAAGGGCCAGACGAAGAAGGGGAAGACTCAAGATGAACAGAAGGGATAGGTTGAGTGGACACGGCCAGTCGAGGAGGAGGTCTAGCAGGGGCACTAGATTTATGTTGCCGCCCCGGGTCAATTTCTTCCTAACAGCCGGAGCCTTCCCTCGTTCAGCTTTAGCCCTGTTCGAGGCAGCCTAATAGGATCGCTCGGGGGCTGTGGATCTAGAACAGACGTAGAGGCTGGCAGGGAGCGATTCGGTTCCAAGGGTCTCGGGGTCCCCGGACGATTGAGAGAAGGCCTCTGCTGAGGCGCTGGCCTGCGGGGCATGAGGAACCTTATGTTCCTCCAAAATCTCTGGGCCTAGGTTCTTCAGAATATCGCTGGGCGGCTTAGAAGAAGCAAGGGTGTAGGTGCAAAACATGGCCGCTTCTGCAAAACAAAAAGAAAATACCTCAGTTAGCAAAGACCTGGAAGTGGGGGCATTGGATCTTACCAAAAGGAGGGCCCAAAGGCGTTCGAATGAGGTTGAGTCCAAAGTGTATAACATGCTCTCTCGTAGCAGAAAGGGGTGCCGTAGTTGCACGCCCTCCAATTTTTCGAAAGCTGTGTGGCAAGGTGGTTGATGTTGGTGGTCGTGTAGCTCAAAGGGAGTGGGAAGAGTATAGCATCACTCAGCTGGCCAAGATGCTGGCTCAAGCATTTGGACAAAAAAAAATCTAGACTTCCAACTTTTGTTGGAAGAAGACATCCTGTCAAAAAACTTGTACTTGACCCTGGACTGCACTATGAAAATGCCCGACTCCGAGCATTTGAGGGTGTAAGAGTGGTAAAAAAGTTACAAGGTCAGGGGTATTTGATATAGGCGACAAAGGATCACCATTCCGCACATGGCGCGGAAGGCATTGGGGGCGAATTGGGACAACGAAACGCCAAAATACCTGCTCAAAGAGGAAAAGAACGGATGGATAGGAAAGCGAAGTCTGCTAAGGAGCTGGTCATTAAAAAAGGTCACAAAACTGGCAGGAAGGGAGGAAGGATGGTTATCCGACCCCGGAGGATGGAGCTTGTAGGCCTCAGAAAGTTCCAAACTCGACCGAATTGCCCTAAGATCACTATTATCCATGTCGGAATGGAAATATGCATACCAGGGTACCTCCATCTCGCCGGCCATTACAAGATCAAAAAGAGTGGGAGATGAAGAAGGAAGAGTACTTACAGGGGACAAAGGAAATGCACGAAGGAGAAGACGAGCAAGCGAAAGCAAGAAGGAAAAGAAAGCTCGAAGGAAGTCGAAGCGATGAGGAACGACGGTGGACAGCCTTTAAGGTTTTTAAATCAAAACCCTTAGGAAGCATTGGAAAGCGAGTCAGACAACTGAAACGGCATAGCACACATCAACCATCAGATCGAGTTAAGTGGAGCATGCAAAAAGCGTGCGTCATACATTATGACGAGTTAAGTTCATGGGGCGCGTGTCATCTCCCTATGAATGAGCAATGATGATGGAAGTGACAGGAAAATCATGGAGAGGGATATGCGAACAGGAATGCCCTACCTTGTGAAGACCATGCCTCGTAGACTGAAAATTCCATGCGGCTGCCTCGGGAAACGAAGAAGAAGGCGACGGGAAGTGTCGCTCCAAATTCGACGCCTTTATGCCTCCTCAAAATCAGAGTAAGGTTTAAATTTGACTAAAACTTTATGTATTGCCCTTTGTGGTCGCAGGAGCATTAAGCTAAGTCCTCGAGCACAATCCCTTCAAGCCACAAATGTTGCTCGCCAGATCATTTCTTGGTATGGTCTCCAGATCACGTCTTGGTTAGACCTCTAGATCCACTCCTGGTCAGGTCTCCAGATTAAGTCCTGGTTAGATTGTTAGAGTGTATACTAAAAGCCTAGCTTTTTGTAAACATTTATTTTGAAATAAAGAATCACATTGGTCAAATGTCTACATTTATATGCTAAGTGTAGTTGTTCAATTAATTTATATTGTAGATAATATGGTGTGTGGTGTCACACACAGAAAATAATATTATCAGTTCTTTATAAGTTATAAATAGTAGCTCACGACTAAAATGGAAAGGAACAAACTATTGGAATAGTCGTAGTGTAATTTGGTATTAGTTTATCTTGACTATAAAATTACACTAATACACTCTAAGTGTATTGAGCAGGACCATTTGAGCTAGTATCTTTTTATACTGACTATATAAAAAAAATAATACCTTTGTTATTATGGAAGTGTGTACTCTTAATCATGATATAATAACAAGCACATATACTTAACATTTATTTCTTTAATTTATCAAAGGGTGTAATTTAGCTCGTTAAATCAATAGACCCGATAAGTTGGGAAATGATATTATTTATATGGTGTGTTGTTGATTATAGAATGAAACTATGTCCTAGTAATCTAGGTTGATGATGTCCCCTTGAGGAGCTCATAAGGATTATCATGTAAACTCTGCAGGTGGACTTAGTCTGACATGACAATAAGGTTGAGTGGTACTACTCTTGGAGCTAGATATTAATTAAGTGACTTGTCAGTAACTCATTTAATTAGTGGATATTTGATATCTTAAACACAGGGAGACTAACACACTCATGATAAGAAGGAGCCCATATAGTAATATGAGATTGGTATGGTAGTGCAATAATAACTCTTTAGTGGAATGAGATATTATTGATGAACTTGAGTTCGGTGTTCGGGGCGAACACGGGAAGCTCAAGCTCATCGGGAGACCAAAACCAATTCCTCCTCTTGGTCCCTGTCGTAGCCCCTTATTTATAAAGTCTTATACTCACCTAAACCCAACTTATTACCCACCTTAAGGTGGTCGGCCAAGCCTAGCTTGGAGCCCAAGCTAAGGCCGACCAAACCAAGGATAGATGGGGTCAAGTGGTGGTTGACCCTAGCTTGGAGCCCAAGTAGGTGGTCGGCCACAATAAAAATAAAAGGGAGTTTATTTTAAAATCTTTCCTAATGTGGAAGACATGATTTTAAGAGAGAGTTTTAAAATTAAATCTTTCCTTTTATAGTTTCTACAAAGGATTAAGAGAAAGGTTTGATATCTTTCCTTATTTGTAGTTAAAAGGAAGATTTTAATTTTAGAGAAAACTTTCCTTTTTTGTAATCATCCACATGTTGTATAAGAGAGATTTTAATTTATAAAAGTTTCCTTTTATAACCAACCATGAAGGGAATTTAAAAAGAAAATTTTATTTTAAAAATTTCCGGAAACAAATAAGGAAGTTTTAATTTTGTGTTTAAAACTTTCCTTATTTGGAGGACTTGTAGGGGTCGGCCATAAGATGGATTAAGAGGAAATTTTAATTAAATTTTCCTTATTAGCCATAGGCAAGGAAAATAAGGAAGTTTTAATTATGTTTAAAACTTTCCTTATTTGCCAAGACCAAGGAATATAAAAGAGAGGATAGAGGTACCTCACCTTACAACACATCTATTATTCCTCTCTTCTCTTCCTTGGTGGTGGTCGGCCCTCATCCTTCCTCTTCTCCTTTTCTTCTTCTTTGGTGGCCGACAGTATCAACTCTTGGGGAGATTTTGGTGGCCAAATTTAGCTTGGAGAAGAAGTAGAGAAAGGAGGCTTTGTTTCTTAGCATCCCTTGGAGCTTGGTTGGTGGTCGAAGTTCTTCATCTCTAGGAGATTGTTGGTGGCCGAAACTTGTAAGGAGAAGGAGGCTTGGGTAGATTCTCATCTTGATAGATCGTCGCCCACATGACATCCGAGATAAGAAGAGGAATACGACAGAAGATCGTGAGTTCTACAAGCTACAAAGAAAGGTATAACTAGTTGTCTTGTTCCGCATCATACTAGTTTTCTTTGTATGAATTTTGAAATACCAAACACAAGAGGCTAACGATTCTAGGTTTCAAATTTATGATTCGATTTTGTGTTTCTTTTGTTTTTCGATCTTGTGATTTAATTGTTCTTAATAGTTAAACCTAGGATTACTATAAGGAGATTAAATATTGAATTTCGTTTAAAGGTTTTGTCTTGGAAGTGGTGGATGATCCCATACCCAAGAAGGCCTACTGCCTCACCATGTTTAACCTGGAAGCCGATCTCTGAAATAAATATTTAATCGAATTTGTAACATGGGTGGATTTGGATTAATAATGTTAAGCATCGTTTACGATCCAAGTCTAAACCTCTAAGAACAGATAAGTTGAATTTGGAATCAATAATGTTAAGTTCTATTTGCGATTCTAAATTTAATTTCTAAAGTACACAATAGGTTGTTAGGAATGGTTCGGGACTTGTACAAAATTTTTGTACAGGGGAACCAGTATGATATTCTGAGTAGCAACTAACACATACCTCCAGATCCCTTCTTGGTCGGGTCTCCAGATCACGCCCTGATCAGGTCTCCATATCAAGTCCTGGTCAGACCTCCAGATCCCTTCCTGGTCTGGTCTCCAGATCACGTCCTGGTCAGGTCTCCAGATCAAGTCATGGTCAGACCTCCAGATCCATTCCTGGCCGGGTCTCCAGATCACATTCTAGTTAGACCTCTAGATCCACTCCTGGTCAGATCTCCAGATCAAGTCCTGGTCAGACCTTCAGATCCCTTCATGGTTGGGTCTCCAGATCATGTCCTGGTCAAGTCTCCATATCAAGTCATGGTCAGACCTCCAGATCCATTCCTGGTTAGGTCTCCAGATCAGGTCCTGGGCAGGCCCCTCGATTGCTTCCTGGTCAGGCTCTCGGTCGGGATTCTAAACTCTCGTCCCAGCACGAGTTATAAGTGAGCTTGCTCTCACGCCTCCAAACTCTCGCCCCAGTGCAAGTTATAAGTGAGCTTGCTCTTACGACCAACGACCTCTCGTTCGGGCTTCCAGACTCTCACCCTAATGCGAGTTATAAGTGAGCTTGCTCTCACGACCAACGACCTCTCGGTCGGGCTTCCAGACTCTTGCCCTAATACGAGTTTTAAGTGAGCTTGCCTTCACGACCAACAACCTCTCGGCTGGGCTTCCAGACTCTTGCCCCAGTGCGAGTTATAAGTGAGCAGACTCTCACGCCTCCAGACTCTCACTCTAGTGTGAGTTACAAGTAAGCCTGCTCTCACGACCAATGATCCCTCGAGCAGGATTTCAAACTCTCATCCTCGCATCTTAGCACGCGCTATAAACAAACACACTACCACGCTTAGTAACTCACGGGTCATCCTTTTACACTCTTATTCTCGGGCAGATTATCAGCAAATAAAGAAGTACCAAGGAAAAAGGGAAAAAGAAACAGAGACTGAGGCCCGATCAGATTTGCATTTATTTAAATAGGTTATGGCGGAACAAGTAAATCAGAGCCTGAGTCTAGTCAGTTGGACCTGAGCCTCCTTCGACTAGACTTGGGGGAGGCTTGTGATACGATGCATAATGGTGGGGTCTGATAAAGTTGGGTAGCCAGAAGTCAATGGGACGTAGTAGTCAGAAGTCAAGGGAATGAGACAGTCAACAAGTATGGAAAGAGTAAGTAGGACCGTGTGACGATGTCGATAAAATGATTCCCAGTCGGGTTCTCACGGACCAGGACTCCAGATCTAAGGCACCCTGGTCTAAGACCCGGTAGACAGTCGGGATGATACCTGACCTGGATCTGACTGGTTGGGCTCTCACGACCTGGTTATATCTAAGCCTAGTTCTCTTAGTAAGATAACTCCCGGTCAGCCAATTCCTGGTCGGCTCTTAGATGATCTCTCTACATCTCCCAGCCCCCCAAGGTTTAGGCCAAGTGTTATACCTGACTAATCATCTCGAGCTACCCTATTCATACCCGGTCGGGACAGAATGCGCTACATGACAACAAGGTCAGGGAATCGTAACCGTCTGTCAGAGAATAACTGCTGAGTGTCAGGGAATATTCCAATGGTCTACGATCATCTGCGAATGGAACCTTTCTTCAACCTACAGGAGGATACCACGCGTCCTCTATCACCCGACAGGACCTGACATCCGACATTCTCTGACATCGACAGGCCTCCAGAGATACACACTGTCATATAAAAAGGTAGGTTCTCTCCCTTGCGCAGGGACGCTCTCTCGCACATTCACACTTGTCTTCTACTTTTCTTTCTCCTTTGTACATTGTTCTTCTAGGGAAAAAGTACCTGACTTGAGCGTCGGAGGGCCTGCTCCGGGGACTTTTTGTTGGTGCAGCGGGGCCGACAAGAGGGGAGGGGTGAATTGCTTGCAAAATAATAACTACTCTCCTCAAAGCTTTCAGCTCAAAAAATAAAAGCAACAATAAAAAAAATAACAATAAAGAAGGAAAAAGGACTCAGCAATTGACTTGGTTACAACCAAGAAAATTGTTAATCCAAGCCGGTTGAATGACACACTAAAGGTCTCCTTCTATGAAGGCGGAGAAGCCTTTTACACACTTAGAGAGCTCAAGGGTTGCTAGGAATTGATTACAGAGTTGATTGCTTGATTGATATCTTATTCCTAGGTCCAGGGGTCATTTTATAGCCCCTGGAAAGTCTATCCCGTAGGTCGAAGGCACCTCCAACTGAGGTCCGAGGCGCCTCAGCTCGGGTGAATGGATAGAACTCTATCCGGTCGACAACGGTCATTTTGACTAGGGCTGAGGCGCCTTAAACAAGCATGTGTTAGAGTGTATACTAAAAGCCTAGCTTTTGTATAAACATTTATTTAAAAATAAAGAATCACAATGGTCAAATACCTACATTTATTTGTTAAGTGTAGTTGTTCAATTAATTTATATTGTAGATAACATGGTGTGTGGTGTCACACACAGAAGATCATGTTATCAGTTCTTTATAAATTATAAACAGTTGCTCACGACTAAGATGGAAAGGAACAAACCATTGGAATAGTTATAGTGTAATTAGGTATTAGTTTATCTTGACTAATAAATTACACTAGTACACTCTAAGTGTATTGAGTAGGATCATTTTAGGTAAGTTCTTTTTATACTGACTTGATAAAAGAACTAGACCTTAGTTATTATGGAAGTGTGTGCTCTTAATCCTAATATAATAACAAACACATATATTTAGTATTTATTTCTTTGACTTATCAATGGGTGAGATTTAGCTCGATAAGTCAATAAGCCCGATAAGTTGAGAAATGATATTACTTATAGTGTGTGTTGTTGATTATAGAAGGAAATTGTGTCCTAGTAATCTAGGTTGAGAATGTCCCCAAGAGGAGCTCATAAGGATTGTCATGTTAAACCCTGCAGGTGGACTTAGTCTGACATGACGATGAGGTTGAGTGGTACTACTCTTGGACAAAGATATTAATTAAGTGAGTTGTCAGTAACTCATTTAATTAGTGGACATTCGACATCTTAAACACAGGGAGACTAACACACTCATAATAAGAAGGAGCCCAAAATGTAATTTGGGATTGGTGCGGTAGTTCAATAATAATTCTTTAGTGGTATGAATTATTATTGATGAAGTTAAGTTGTGTGTTCGGGGCGAACACGGGAAGCTTAATTTCATCGGGAGACTAAAACCAGTTCCTCCTCTCGGTCCCTATCGTAGCCCCTTGTATATAGTGATTTATACCCATCACATACCCACTTCTTACCCACCTTTATACCGATCCTATTGGAGCCGGCCAAGCAAGCTTGGAACCCAAGCTTGGGCCGACCAAGTAAATAGGATGAGTTGAGTTGGTGTGGCCGACCCTAGCTTGAACCCAAGCTTGGTCTGGCCGAGCATATCATATTAAAAGGGATTTTATTTTTAATCTTTTCTTAATATGGATATCATGGTTTTAAAAGAGAGTTTAAAATCTAAATCTTTCCTTTTATAGTTTTCTACAAAAGATTAAGAAAAGATTTGAAATCTTTCCTTATTTGTAGATTGAAAGGTGGATTTTAATTTTAAGAAAACTTTCCTTTTTTAACCATGTTCATGATTTAAAAGAGAGTTTAAAAATTAAATATTTTTTTTATAAGTTTCTACAAAAGATTAAGAAAAGATTTGATATCTTTCCTTATTTGTAGATTGAAAGGAGTTTTTAATTTTTAGAGATAACTTTCCTTTTTGGAAATCATCCACGTGTTTAAATGAAAGATTTTAATTTATAAAATTTACTTTTTACAAACCACCATGAAGGGAAAAATTATTAGAGAAATTTTAAAACATATAAGGGAGTTTTAATTTTGTTTAAAACTTACCTAGTTTTGGAAGCTCTTAAGGTTGCCCGACCACTTTAATAAGAGAAAATAAAATTGATTTTTATCAATTATTTTTTTTCTTTTTCATGGCAAAGAAAATAAGAAAGTTTTATTAAAACTTTCCTTATTTACCAAGGTCAAGGATTATAAAAGAGGGGGTAGAGGTGCCTTCATGGCTAGTGAACTCTATTCTTTTTCTTCCTCTCTTTTTTTCCTTGGTATGGCTGGCCCTAGAGGTTTTCCCTCTCCTCTTCTCTTCTTCTTTAGTGGCCGGTTTCATCTTCTCTTGGAGCTCTTGTTGATGGTCGGTTCTAGCTAGGAGAAGAAGGAGAGAAAGGAGGTTTTGTTTCTAGCATCCCTTGGAGCTTGGTGGTGGTGGCCGGACCTCTACTTCTCTTGGAGAATTGTGGTGGCCGAATCTTGCTTGGAGAAGAAGGTGGCATAGGTGGATTCTCATCTCGGTAGATCGTTGCCCACACAACGTCCAGGATAAGAAGAGGAATACGGTAGAAGATCAAGAGGTTATTTGCTTACAAAGAAAGGTATAACTAGTAATTGTTTTTCGCATCATACTAGTTTTCTTTGTATAATTATTTTTGAAAATACCAAACACAAGAGGCATATGATTGTAGAGTTTTTCGAATTTGTTTCGAATTTGTGTTTCTTTTATTTTATTTTTCAAATTTGTGATTCGATTGTTCTTTTTGGTTAAACCTAGAGTTATATAAGGAAATTAAATATTAGCTTTCCTTAAAAGGTTTTGTCTAGGCGGTGGTGGATGCTCCCATACCCAAGAAGGCCATGTGCCTCGCCATGCAGTCCTAGAAGCTAATTTTGAAAATTAATATTTAATTAAATTTATAACATAGGTGGATTTGGATCAATAGTGTTAAGTTCCCCTTGCGATCCAAGTCTAAACCATTAAGAACAGATAAGTTAAATTTGGAATCAATAATGTTAAGTTCCGTTTGCGATTCCTAATTTAACTTCTAAAGAACACAATAGGTTGTTTAGGAAAAGGTTCGACACTTGTACAAAATTTTTGTACAGTGGAACCGGTACAATTCTCCTAGGACCAACCAACAATTGGTATCAGAGCTAGGGTTTGCCTGTGCGTGTTTGGTTTTCAAATAGATTATGCACATGTCATACATAATTTAGGTAGGATAATAGTATGATGTGCTAACTTTGTGGTTGCAGACTCCAACTATTATGGCATATAGATATTGTGTGTGATTGGACCCTTGGACATGTCAAGGGCATTATTTTGTGTGTGCATGATTGTATGTATTAAATACAGTAGGAGCTGTATTAGTTTTAGAATTTTACTTTTTTGTTCGATCTAGAATACATGTACATTCCTTTATGGAATATAGGATTGATATATATAAAATTCTATTTTTGTTGTGGATCGTATCTTTGCGAGGCATGGTGCTAATGGAGGACCAGAGACGCAGCAGAATAAGAAGTAAGATAGATGCGACAACTCGACCCAATAGCGGTGGCTAAGATGGCAACAACTTGGGTTAGAGCACACGGAGGACAGTGATGAAAATGTCATAATAGTTGGAAAAATAATTTCCAAATTTATTGCTTTTATTTACTGTGTGTGTGCGCATGTGTTATATGCTAGCATATGTTAAAATTCCTTACCTTAAATAACTAAGTGGGAGAGGGATTTTAAATAAATTCCACGGTCTCCATTACTGGTTTGTAAGTAATGCAACAAGCTTGCGTGTTGGCTCTGAGTGCCTCCCTCCACAACGGATGGGTTTGTTGCGGATCACTAGATCAAACTTCCTTTATGGATGGTTATAGGAAATTATTTAGGAGCGTGTGATCTTCTCCAACTGAAGGGGCATAATCCTATTTAATGGACTAAGTATCAAGTAATGGTATACACTTAGACGCATTAAATAGTATCCTCCCCAACGGAGTCACTGCTATTGTTTTGCGGGACCAAAGCAATACCAACTATTAATTTGTCATAAAGTTAGGTAAAACCCCCCTCTTACAAATGTTTGAATTTGTATACGTCCACACTAACACGGCATACAAAATTCACGGTGTTTGAGGTAATTTTATTTGTCATAAAGTTAGGTTGACAATATAAAATGGGTAATACCTCCTCTTACAAACAATTGAATATGTATACGTCCACACTAATGTGACATACAAAATTCATGGTATTTGAGGTAATTTACGGTTGACAAGATAATTAATGGGTAAGACCCTCCTCTTACGAATGTTAAATTTGTATACGTCCACACTAACGTGGCATGCATAATTCCCGGTGTTTGAGGTGTTGGTGAATTTAAATAATATTGTTTGAGGAATCAGTGTTATTTTAAATTCAAAGTTTTGATCAAATATTTGATCCAAGATAGACCAACTATTAATTTTATTCGTCATAAAGTAAGGTTGACGAGATAATAAAATTAATGGATAAAATCTCCTCTTTGATTTTGTATACGTCCACACTATCGTGGCATACAAAATTCACGGGAATTTTTAAAGAGTTAGTCTTGACCAAATATTTTTGTGATTCTTAGGTTTTCAAATGTTAGTCAATCCCCTAGTTGTTATACTATAGAAAAGACTTAGTAGTCCCAATTATAATGATTGGAAATATGACTTGGACATTAAGGTGGACTGTCTTCTTAGAACTAAGAACAATTCAAGTGTATTTTATTCATTAGTTGTTACATGTTTAGTGGAGTTATCTACCAGTACCTGGCGTGTAGATACATGAACCACTGATCATGTCTGCAATTTATTGCAGGGGTTCTAGGAAATCTGACAATTATATGAAAGAAAAAATCACCGTCTACATGGGCATTACTGCAAAAGTAGCAGCTGTTGCAGTGGGAGATGTTTATCCTCTGATAGGAATAAAAAGTGGATTTTGAGAAAATTGTCTTTACATACCAAGTTTAGAAAGAACTTGATTTCAATTTCTAAACTATCAAAGAATAGATATTCTGTCTATTTTGATAACAAATTTGTTATCAAGAAAAATAGGGAAGTTATATGTTCTGATATGTTGGTTGACAATTTATAATCCAATAACTCCCACGATGCAATAAATGGAAATTAATAACACATCTTCTAACTTTAATAAGAGAAAGCAACCTTCGGAAATGAACCAATCATATTTTTGGCATCTAAGGCTAGGTTATATTAACTTGAGAAGGATTCAAAGGATAATAACCAATGAACTCTTGGGTTCATTGGTAGTGGAAATCTTTTCCAACCTGCGAATCTTACTTGGAAGGAAGAATAACCAAGAAGCTTTTAAGTCTAAGGGGTATGGAGCCAAAGATATGTTGATATTGGTTCATTCTGATTTGTGTGATCCTATGACTATCCAGACAAGAGGTAGTTTTGAATATTTCGTCAATTTTATAGACAACTATTCAAAATACGGGTACATTTACTTGATGCGATGCAAGTCTAAGTGCTTTGATAAGTTCAAAGAGTATTAGGCTGATATGGAGTAACGTCAAGGTAAAAGTATCAAGACACTACGCTGAGATCGTAGTGGCAAGAACCTCTAGGGAGAGTTTAGGAGTCACTTATCAGAAGACGGGATTCAATCCCAACTAACTGTACCTGGTACACCCCCAACAGAATAGTGTAATAAGAAGGTATAGGACTCTTATAGAAATAGTTAGATCAATGATGAGTTATTCAGAATTACCAAAATTCGTTTTGAGGATATGCACGGGAAATGGAAGTAAACATAGTACCTTCTAAGTCAGAACTCTCTACTCCCATAGAATTGCAGAATGGGCGTAAGCCTAGTCTGAAGGATATTCGGATTTGGGTGGTCTAGCACATGAGAGACACTGATAAGTTGGACAGGAGTTCACTTGTTTGTAGGTTATCCTAGAGAAACAAAAGGAGGTTTATAGTCCTAAAAATCAGAAGGTCATTGTTAGCACCAATGCACGATTTTTAGAAGAGAACTAGGTAATAAACCATAAGCCCATAAGTAAAGTAAATAATAAAGGACACGTCTAATCTAGTACTAACTGTACAAGATGAAATATCACAAGAAACTGCAACTCGTATCACAGATGATACACAATTGTAGAAAGTGCCTCGTCGTAGTGGGAGGATTATTAGGCAAATCTAAAATATTCATGTTTTGGGAGAGTCTTTGGACTTGATCCCTGGTAAACATGAACCTAATTCCCAGACATATAACGAAGCGCTCCAAGATAAAGATGCAGCATCTTTGAAAAGAGCAATGAATACAAAATTAGAATATATGTATTCTAATAAAGTCTGAGAGCTTGTAGAACCACCAAATGATGTAAAAGCCATTAGGTGTAAATAGGTCTACAATAGGAAAAGAGGGGTAGACAGGAAGGTGGAAATTTTCAAAGGAAGGCTTGTTGAAAAAGGAAACTTTTTCGCCTGTAGCCATGCTTAAGTCTATTCGGATTCTTTTATCTATATGGACTATGAGATTTAGTAAGTGGATGTCAAGACAGCTTTCCTTAATGGAAGTCTTGAAGAAAACATCAATACATAGCAATCAGAAGGGTTCATTGCAAAGAGCATCTAGTATATAAGCTCAATCGGTCTATGGACTGAAGAAAAGCTTCAAGGTCATGGTTCATCTGGTTTAATGAAGTAATCCAGACCTGTGGATTTATTCAGTGTCCAGATGAGTCTTGTGTATACAAGTAGTGTGATGAAAGCGTGGTGGTATTTCTTGTACTATACATAGATGACATTTTTTGTAGTTGGAAACAATATCAAAATGTTGTCGGAAGTAAGGGTATAGTTGTCCAAACAAATTCAATATAAAGGACTTGGGAGAATGCACATATTCTTAGGATCAAAGTAATAAGGGATCGCAAGAAAAGAATATTTTACTTATCCCATACTTCATATATCGATACAATCCTTGCTCGTTTTAGCATGCAAGACTCCAAGAAAGGTTTTCTACCTTTTAGACATAGAGTAAACTTTATCTAAAGAGATGTCTCTGAAGACATCAAAAGAGATAGAAGACATGAAGGCAGTTCCTTATGCTTCGGCTATCAGAAGCCTAATGTATGCTATGCACGAGACTGGATATCTGTTTTGCCCAGGGCATAGTTAGCAGATATCGAATTAACCCAGGACCGGGACACTAGACTACCATAAAGCATATATTAAAGTACCTTAGAGGGACTAGAGATTATATGCTAGTTTACTAGGCAGATGATTTGATCCTTGTGGGTAACAAGGATTTTGACTTCTAATCAGATAGGGACAGTAGTAAGTCAACCTCCGGATTTTGTGTTTACTTTAGGAGGTAAAGCCATAACAATGGAGGAGTGTTAAGCATAGATGTTTTTCAGACTCCACCATAGAAGCTGAGTATGTGGCAGCCTCTAAGGCAACCATAGAAGTTATATGGCTCAGAAACTTCATGATGGACTTAGATATAATTTCTGGTTTGTCCAAAAATTATTACAATTTATTGTAATAATAGTGGTGTAGTAGCAAACTCGAAGAAAACATAAGTCCATAAGACAAGTAAACACAATAGAGCACAAGTACCACCTAATACGAGACGTCGTATAAACGAGGAGAAGTTGTTGCCGCCTAGAATACATCAGGTGATGACCTGTAGATCCTTTCACTAAGGTCCTTAAGGCAAGAGCTTTTGATGGGCATGTTGAAGGGTTGGGAATCAGATGTATGGCAGCATTTATGGAATCATAGTCTTTTAGTATAAGTGAGAGATTGTTAGAGTGTATACTAAAAGCCTAGCTTTTGTATAAACATTTATTTAGAAATAAAGAATCACAATGGTCAAATACCTACATTTATTTGTTAAGTGTAGTTGTTCAATTAATTTATATTGTAGATAACATGGTGTGTGGTGTCACACACAGAAGATCATGTTATCAGTTCTTTATAAATTATAAACAGTTGCTCACGACTAAGATGGAAAGGAACAAACCATTGGAATAGTCGTAGTGTAATTATGTATTAGTTTATCTTGACTAATAAATTACACTAGTACACTCTAAGTGTATTGAGTATGACCATTTTAGGTAAGTTCTTTTTATACTAACTTGATAAAAGAACTAGACCTTAGTTATTATGGAAGTGTGTGCTCTTAATCCTAATATAATAACAAACGCATATATTTAGTATTTATTTCTTTGACTTATCAATGAGTGAGATTTAGCTCGATAAGTCAATAAGCCCAATAAGTTGGGAAATGATATTACTTATAGTGTGTGTTGTTGATTATAGAAGGAAATTATGTCCTAGTAATCTAGGTTGAGAATGTCCCCAAGAGGAGCTCATAAGGATTGTCATGTTAAACCCTGCAGGTGGACTTAGTCTGACATGACGATGAGGTTGAGTGGTACTACTCTTGGACAAAGATATTAATTAAGTGAGTTGTCAGTAACTTATTTAATTAGTGGGCATTCGACATCTTAAACACAGGTTGAGAATGTCCCCAAGAGGAGCTCATAAGGATTGTCATGTTAAACCCTGCAGGTGGACTTAGTCTGACATGACGATGAGGTTGAGTGGTACTACTCTTGGACAAAGATATTAATTAAGTGAGTTGTCAGTAACTTATTTAATTAGTGGGCATTCGACATCTTAAACACAGGGAGACTAACACACTCATAATAAGAAGGAGCCCAAAATGTAATTTGGGATTGGTGCGGTAGTTCAATAATAATTCTTTAGTGGTATGAATTATTATTAATGAAGTTAAGTTGTGTGTTCGGGGCGAACACGGGAAGCTTAATTTCATCGGGAGACCAAAATCAGTTCCTCCTCTCGGTCCCTATCGTAGCCTCTTGTATATAGAAATTTATACCCACCATATACCCACTTCTTACCCACCTTTATACCCATCCTATTGGGGTCGGCCAAGCAAGCTTGGAACCCAAGCTTGGGTCGGCCAAGTAAATAGGATGAGTTGAGTTGGTGTGGCCGGCCCTAGCTTGAACCCAAGCTTGGTGTGGCCGGCCACATCATATTAAAAGAGATTTTATTTTTAATATTTTCTTAATGTGGATATCATGGTTTTAAAAGAGAGTTTAAAATTTAAATCTTTCCTTTTATAGCTTTCTATAAAAGATTAAAAAAAGATTTAAAATCTTTCCTTATTTGTAGATTAAAAGGTGGATTTTAATTTTAAGAAAATTTTCCTTTTTTAACCATGTTCATGATTTAAAAGAGAGTTTAAAAATTAAATATTTTTTTATAAGTTTCTACAAAAGATTAAGAAAAGATTTGACATCTTTCCTTATTTGTAGATTGAAAGGAGTTTTTAATTTTTAGAGATAACTTTCTTTTTGAAAATCATCCACATGTTTAAAAGAAAGATTTTAATTTATAAAATTTCCTTTTTACAAACCACCATGAAGGGAAAAATTATTAGAGAAATTTTATTTTAAAAATTTCTGGAAACAAATAAGGGAGTTTTAATTTTGTTTAAAACTTACCTAGTTTTGGAAGCTCTTAAGGTGGTCGACCACTTTAATAAGAGAAAATAAAATTGATTTTTATCAATTATTTTTTTTCTTTTTCATGGCAAAGAAAATAAGAAAGTTTTATTAAAACTTTCCTTATTTGCCAAAGCCAAGGATTATAAAAGAAGGGGTAGAGGTGCCTTCATGGCTAGTGAACTCTATTCTTTTTCTTCCTCTCTTTTCTTCCTTGGTATGGCCGGCCCTAGAGGTTTTCCCTCTCCTCTTCTCTTCTTCTTTAGTGGCCTGTTTCATCTTCTCTTGGAGCTCTTGTTGATGGCCGGTTCTAGCTGTTGGGGATCGGACGGCCGGCTTGAAGGGGGGTTGGATAGACGGCGCCCCCAAATAAGCGCTTCTCCTACGATGTTAGCTTGCGCAGCGGAAATACAAAACAAACAAGCTAAACTAAAGACAAGAATAAGAAAGAGCAAACAAACCAACACACGTCGATTTACGTGGTTCGGAGATAAAGCTCCTACTCCACGGCGTGTCCGTAAGGTGGACGATCCCTCAATCCGTCGGTGGATTAATCCCCGGAAACTCCGGCTAGCACAATCCTCCTTGTCGGTGGAGAAACCTCACCACAACTCGATCAAGAGCACTTGGATTGCTAGGGCACTAGTTGACTACTAATTAGAGGTTACCCACCACTAATTTCGTCAACTCAAACCAAGCTCCCAAGCTTTGGTTTTATAGGCCACGGGTTAGAAAACCCCGCCTACCAGTCGACTGCTAAAACATGCGATCGCCTGGAAATTCGACCGTTACATCCCAACGGCTCGATTCCACACATTCTGTCACGCCACCGATCGGCGCGATCGCATCACGATCGCTAAAACATGCGATCACATAAAGATCGCTACAAGAGGCGCTACGATCGCTACAAGACGCTACAAGATCGCTACAAGAAAACCCTAAAAACTAGGATTTTACTCCGAGTACAATCTCGCTGCACGTACCTCACCCTTATGACTCACTTGATTCTTCCTTTGCAGCTTTGACCTTTTGCCTTCAAGCCTACTTCCTTTGGCTCTCGTCCCTCGGATGCATTCAAGCCCGCGGCTCGTACCCAATGCCATCCTTCGCGTATGCCTCGAAGTCGCTTCCCTCGGCCCTTGTCCTTGCTGCCTTGTCCACGGTCCCTCGGATGCTCCATCCTTCACCGGACCCGAAGCCATCAACCTGAGTCATATGTGTATCCTGCAAACCTGCATAACTCAAATACACATATCAAATACAAGGGTGAACCTAACTTAAACCCTTTGCCCAAACACCAAAACACATGGTCCCGCGGACCATTGGGATTGCTCCAACACTAGCTAGGAGAAGAAGGAGAGAAAGGAGGTTTTGTTTCTAGCATCTCTTGGAGCTTGGTGGTGGTGGTCGGACCTCTACTTCTCTTGGAGAATTGTGGTGGCCGAATCTTGCTTGGAGAAGAAGGTGGCTTAGGTGGATTCTCATCTCGGTAGATCGTTGCCCACATAACGTCCGGGATAAGAAGAGGAATACGGTAGAAGATCAAGAGGTTATTTGCTTACAAAGAAAGGTATAACTAGTAATTATTTTTCGCATCATACTAGTTTTCTTTGTATAGTTATTTTTGGAAATACCAAACACAAGAGGCATATGATTCTAGAGTTTTTCGGATTTGTTTCGAATTTGTGTTTCTTTTGTTTTATTTTTCGAATTTGTGATTCGATTGTTCTTTTTGGTTAAACCTAGAGTTATATAAGGAAATTAAATATTATCTTTTCTTAAAAGACTTTGTCTAGTTGGTGGTGGATGCTCCCATATCCAAGAAGGCCATGTGCCTCGCCATGCAGTCCTGTAAGCCAATTTTGGAAATTAATATTTAATTAAATTTATAACATAAGTGAATTTGGATCAATAGTGTTAAGTTCCCCTTGCGATCCAAGTCTAAACCATTAAGAACATATAAGTTAAATTTGGAATCAATAATGTTAAGTTCCGTTTGCGATTCCTAATTTAACTTCTAAAGAACACAATAGGTTGTTTATGAAACGGTTCGACACTTGTACAAAATTTTTGTACAGTGGAACGAGTGCGATTCTCCTAGGACCAACCAACAGCATGAAGGCGCCTCCAAGGTGGAGGCGCCTCCAATACTTGATGAAGGCGCCTTGAGCTTTATTTCCAGCTTGTTTTCTCCTTTGTTTTGACTTCCGAAGCTTCACGCGTTTGGGTAATTCTGGCCAACCGAAATAGGGCTCACCTGAACCTAATTTTCAGTCTTCTCCTTGAGCAATCTTCTGTCCCAGCTTTACGTCCCTCAAACGTCGCACACGTTCTTCTCGCCCATCGGTGTACTCTTCTATAGCTCTCTCGTCCTTCGGACGCACCGAGCCAGTCGACTCCCTTCCCGTGCCATCCTTCTCGCTAGCCGCGTCTTCCGCTCGACTTCCTGCGCTCCTAAGCTCCTGCATACTTAGACACAGGGATAAAAAACAAATAGGACCTAACTTAAACTTGGTTGATCACATCAAAATAATCACGGGGTCCTATAATCTCCCCCTTTTTGATGTGCATCAACCCAAGTTTAAGTTTGGGTAAAAACAAACAAATAGTAATTTAAAGAAATTACAAAACTAACATTTAAAGTCTAAATTTGCAATTAAACTAAATTGCAGCTTAAAATTTAGTTCTAATTCCAATTGTTGAAAAGCAAAAAAAATTAACCAAAGGTTGTTTTAATTTCCCCTAAGCTTAACTGATACCTATTTCTCCTCCTTTGATCACAACAAAAAATGAGGTACAAAACATTTCCAGCTAAAAACAATTTCTAAGTTTTCTAAGGAAGATAATTTTCTAAAAAAATGTGTAAATTTAGAATAAATTTTAACTAGAAAAAAATGTCCTTCGAAATTTTTTTTCCTAAGTTAAAAATTTAATATTTAAATCATTTTCCGAAAAACTTAGTCAAGACAATTTCCAATAAAAATTTCTAATTTCAGAAGAAATCATAACTTAGGAAAAAAATATTATTTGAGAATATTTCTGAAATAGAAATTTTATCCAAGAAATTTTTTTTTCTAAGTTCAAAAATATTTTTGAAGAATTTCCAAAAAAAAAAAATTTTAAAAAAACTTTCTAAAGCATTATTTTAATTCTAATTTTAATACTTTATCAGAAAGTTAATTATAATTTTTATTTCAATATTTTGGCTTCCAGGTTGTGACGAGACACTAGGCCTTCTTGGTTATTGGAGCAATAAACACTTTCTTAGACAAAGTCTCATAAAGAAATTTTAGTGTTTAATTTTCTCGCTAAAAGCTTTAATTACTATTTTTTTTTAAATTTAGTCTAGTGAAGATTTTGGAACCCAGTAAAGGTTTCTTCCTACTGCATTAGCCAGAAACTTAGGGGGTATATAGTTTCTAGGAACTTTTCTAAGTTGCCCCTGATGTTTTCTAATATACCAATTTAATTTTCTATAAATTATAAGTTTTGATTTTGGAAATTTATTTAAGCATGCATGATCATTTTTCAACTTTTCAATTTCAATTTTTAATTTTTCATTTTCTAATTTTAAATTATCATATACTTCTAGGGGGCATGCTTTTGCTAATTTCAATTTCAATTCAGCATTTTCTTTTTCTAATTTTGCTAGATCTTTCGTAAGCATTTTGATAAATTGAAATGACTAAGTAGGGGTGAGAGCACGTACCTTACTTACCTCACTTGGTGATGCTCCCCCTTCATCGCAACTTTCTTCTTCTGATGATCCTCCCCCTTCATCTATGCTCATCTCCGAGCTGGTTTCTTCAAAAAGATGGTTGGCCATCAGTACTACTCCCGAGAAGGCTTCGACTTCAGATTCTGAGGATGAAGACTCATCCCATGTAGCCTTCAAACTCTTGCGTTTAGAGAGCGTCGATCTTTGAGACTTTTCCTTGTCCTTTTTCTTGGGGCAACCATCCTTGATGTGCCCTTCTTCATTGCAATTGTAACAACGGGTTGTCCTCCTGTTGCGCTGATGCTTTCTCGGCTGTGATTGAAATTTATTAGTTTTAAGAAATTTATTGAAATGTCTTACCAGTAGTGCCGCTTCGATTTCGTCGATCGACGCTTCGGAGTCGGGATCGTCCTTTTCAGCTTGTAGGGCAATGTTGAGGTTCAACTTCTCTACTTGTTTAGGCTCTACAAGTCGAGACTCGTGAAGTTCGAAAGTAGAAAATAAACTTTCTAAACTACTTACCTCAAAGTCCTTAGAGATGTAGTAAGCATCTACTAAGGACACCCATTCAGGAGTTCTGGGGAAGGAGTTGAGCGCGTATCAGATCAAGTCTCGGTTTGTTACCGATTCTCCAAGGTTGTTGAGTTGAGTTATTAGCTCCTTGATCCTCGCTTGAAGTTGCGCTACCTTCTCACCATTATTCATCCGGAGGTTCGTTAGCTGAGTCAGAAGGATGTCCCGCCTTGCCAATTTTACTTCTGAGGTACCTGATGCGCGCAAATATTATGATCTTTTACGCATGCTTTAGCGCACATTCACTTGACTTATGCATATATATGCTTCACATGATCACATCTTTTATTTTGTATTCATCATATCTATTGTTTTGTTCAGATATCTGCTCTTTGTTTGGTTTTATGTTGACAGGGAAGATTTTCGGAGCTTGAACGGAGAGTATTGATGCACCGGAACTAACCAGACAACACGACCGTGCAACCCTGCATGGTCGTGTGGCCAAACAGGAGAGGAAGAGTACACGACCGTGCAACCCTGCATGACTGTGCGACCAAAACAGTGACTAGTCAGCACACGACTGTGAGACCCTGCACGGTCGTGCCACCCCAGGCAGAGAAGGAGATTTGCATGGCGGTGCACCCCTGCATGACCGTGCCCCAGGGGCTACACGGTCGTTCGACCCTGCACGGCTGTGCAGCCACGCACAAAACCGGAGAAGGGCACGGCCGTGCCACCCTTACACGACCATGCCGCGACGGCCAAACCCTAAGGCTATATAAGGGGTTTAACCCTTTTTACCAAGGGGGAGGCGATCCGTTAGGGAGAAAAAGATCTTGGAGAAATTCTACGCCGCTTTGGACCGCTGTTCAACGAACTTCCACCACCACATCAACTCAGAAGCTGAGAGTTGGATCCGAAGGTCACTCTTCGACACCCGATAAGCATATTCCTTCTTACTTGTTGAGAATTGTATGTTTGTCTATACTATGTTTTCGGATATCTCTCAGCATTCATGGAGTAGATCCCTTGTTCTGGGATTAGGGAGTAGTCGTAGTATGGATTGATGTAAAACTCGAATTGTGTTTATACTTATTGGATGAACTTCATGCTTTGTTTCAATTGCTAATTGCTTACTTTTGATTGAGAAGAACTTGTCAGCCTCGTAGAGGATTACCTCTAGATCATATACCCGAGGGACCCTAGTGATAGGGGTAACTCGTTCATGAACATCTAGGATAGCTCCTTGAGAGGAAGATAGATTCTCCCTAAGGGAGCGAGAGACCAGGCTTAGCTCTACTCAATATTCTTAATTTACCCTTTAGAGTTATGTCCTCAAGATTTGCCAAGGTGCCCTAGTGATAGGGGTAAACCGTGATAAGATTTCTTAGGGCATTACCCTATTCTGGCGCTTGAGAATACCCACTTAGCTTCCGGCAATAGCAGGAATAAGGACAGCGAGAGTAAGACAAATCGAGACACATCAATGCTACCACGACGAAATCGACCCCTAGAACTCATCACCAAGTGAATATTTTGACCTTGCGACTCTCGACTCTCTCCCTCGACCTTTCTTTTCCCTTAGCCTGATCTAGACCATTGGTAGTCTAGCTAACCATAAGTGAGTGATTGCTAGTACTTATAGTCAGTCCTTGTGGGATCGATATTTTTATTACTAACGACGAATCCGTGCACTTGCGGAAACATAACAAGTTTTTGGCACCGTTACCGAGGACTGCGTCCATAACACTAGCTAAGTCATATAGGATTAGACTAGGCTTTGTTTTTTCTCTGCATAAAAAAAAGGGAAAAATCTACTATTAATAAAATATTTTCACTCTTCTTCCTTACTGCATTCATTTTTTTTTTATTTCTTGCTATCATATTTTCTATCTTGTTCTCTTTTCTTCTGCATGGGTAGAGCTAACCTTTCAGGACAGTTGCTACCATTTGATCCAGAGATTGACAAGACCTTTCTGAGGAGAAGGAATTTACAGAAAGCTTTCCAAGCAGCAAAAGAATCCTCAGGAATGGCCGATAAACTGCTGAAAGATTATCCGACACCATATGAACGAGGGGTCCAATCCAGTATCACCCGACCACCCATCGATGCTGACAACTTTAAGATCAAGCCCGCAGTAATCCACATGGTCCAGTTAAATCAATTTGGAGGGGGGCCACACGAAGACCCGAATCATCATCTGGAGTTGTTTTATGAAATCTGTGGCACGATGAAGGTGAATGAGGTTTCTCCAGAATTGGTGAGACTGCTTCTTTTCGGATTCTCTCTGAAAGACAGGGTCAAGCAGTGGCTGAATTCTCTACCAGCAGATAGCATATCATCTTGGGAGCAATGTGAGCAGAAATTCTTAGACAAGTTCTACCCCCCAAGCAAGACTGCCCACATGAGGAACCTGATTGCCAGCTTCAAGCAGATAGACTCAGAATCCCTATTTGAAGCCTGGGACTGGTTCAAGAGCATGCAGAGACAGTGCCCCCATCATGGCCTTGAGAAGTGGCTGGTTCTACACACCTTCTACAATGGAATAAATTATCACACGAAGGTATCATTAGATTCTGCGGCAGGAGGAGCACTGATGTGTTAGGATGTATACTAAAAGTCTAGTTTTTGGTATAAACATTTATCTAGAAATAAGAATCACATTGGTCAAATGTCTGCATTTATGATAAATGTAGTTGTTCAATTAATTTATATTGTAGATAACATGGTGTGTGGTGTCACACACAGAGGATCATGTTATCAGTACCTTATAAATTATAAATAGTAGCTCACGGCCAAGATGGAAAGGAACAAACCATAGGAAGGTCGTAGTGTAATTAGGTATTAGTTTATCTTAACTATATAATTATACTAGTACACTTAGAGTATATTGAGTAGGACCATTTGAGGTCGTTTCTTTTATACTAACTTTATAAAGGAACAAAGACCTCAATTATTATGGAAGTGTGTGCTCTTAATCCTAATATAATAACAAGCACATATATTTGATATTTATTTCTTTAATTTATCAATGGGTGAGATTTAGTTCGATAAATCAATAAGCCTGATAAGTTGGGAAATGATATCACTTATAGTGTGTGTTGTTGATTATAGAAGAAAACTGTGTCCTAGTAATCTAGGTTGAGAATGTCCCCAAGAGGAGCTCATAAGGATTGTCATGTTAAACCCTGCAGGTGAACTTAGTCCGACATGATGATGAAGTTGAGTGGTACTACTCTTGGAGCTAGATATTAATTAAGTGAGTTGTCAGTAACTTACTTAATTAGTGGTCATTTGTTATCTTAAACACAGGGAGACTAACACACTCATAATAAGAAGGAGCCCAAAATGTAATTTGGGATTGGTGTGGTAGTTCAATAATAGTTCTTTAGTGGAATGAATTATTATTGATGAAATTAAGTTGTGTGTTCGGGGCGAAAACGGAATGCTTAATTTCATCGGGAGACCAAAACTAATTCCTCCTCTCGGTCCCTATCGTAGCCTCTTGTATATAGAGATTTATACCCACCACATACCCACCTTCTTACCCATCCAATGGGGTCGGCCAAGCTAGCTTGGAACCCAAGCTAGGGCCGGCCAAGACCAAATGGTTGAGCCAAGTTGGTGGCCGGCCAAAGCTTGGGTCCCAAGCTTAGGTGGTCGGCCACTAGAATATTAAAAGGGTTTTTTATTAAAATTATTTCTTATGTGGATATCATGATTTAAAAGAGAATTTTAAAATTAAAATTTCCTTTTATAGCATTCTACAAAAGATTAAGAGAAGAGATTAATCTCTTTCCTTATTTGTAGATTAAAAGGATAGTTTTAATTTTTAGTAAAAACTTTCCTTATTTGTAAATCATCCACATGTTTAAAAGAGAGTTTAAAAATTTAAAATCTTTCCTTATTTGTTGATTAAAAGGTGGATTTTAAATTTTAAGAAAACTTTCCTTTTAAAACATGTTCTTGATTTAAAAGAGAGTTTAAAAATTAAATATTCTATTTTATAAGTTTCTACAAAAGATTAAGAAAAGATTTGATATCTTTCCTTATTTGTAGATTGAAAGATATTTTAATTTTTAGAGATAACTTTATTTTTATCCACATGTTTAAAAGAAAGATTTTAATTTATAAAAGTTCTTTTTTATTAACCACCATGAAGGGAAAATTTATTTGAGAAATTTTTATAAATTTCCGGAAGCAAATTAGGAAGTTTTAATTCTTGTGTGAATTAAAATTTCCTTGATTAAGGGATTAAAGGTGGTCGGCCATTATCATGATGAAAATAAAATTATTTTTAATTAAATAAATTTTCCTTTTCAATGGCAAAAGAATTAAGGAAGTTTTTATTAAATTTTCGTTATTTGCCAAGACCAAGGATTATAAAAGAGGGGGTAGAGGAGGCTTCATGGTGAACAACTCTATTATTTTTCTCCCTCTTTTCTTCCTTGGTGTGGCCGGCCCTTCCCTTTCTCTTCTCTCCATCTTTGTGGCCGAAACCTTCTTTTCTCTTGGAGATCAAGTGGTGGCCGGATCTTAGCTTGGAGAAGAAGGAGAGAAAGCTTGCATCCCTTGGAGCTTGGTTGGTGGAAAAGGATCTTTTTCCTTTGAAAGTCTTGCTTGGCCGAAACTTGAAGGAAAGAAGAAGAAGGTGGTTTGGTGGTTCTCGTCTCGGAAGATCGTTGCCCACACAACGTCCGGGATTAGAAGAGGAATACGGTAGAAGATCAAGAGGTCTTTCTAAAAGGTATAACTAGTATTTTTCCTTTCCGCATCATACTAGTTATTTTTGAAAATAATACCAAATACAAGAGGCATGTGATTCTAGTATTTTGAATTTATTTTCGATGTTGTGTTCTTTGTTTTTTTTTTTTCTTTTCCTTGTGATTTGATTGTTCCTTTCGGTTAACCTAACGTTATTTTAGGAAATTAAATATTATCTTTCCTTAAAAGGTTTTGTCTAGTCGGTGGTGGTTGCTCCCATATCCAAGAAGGCCATGTGCCTCGCCACGTCAGTACTGGGAACCAATTATGGAAATTAATATTTAATGGAATTAATAACTTAGGTGATTTGGATTGAACGTGTTAAGTTCCGCAGGAGATCCAAGTCAAAACCTAAAAGAACAAATAGATTAAACTTTGGATCAAACGTGTTAAGTTCCGCAGGTGATCCAAGTTTAATTTAAAAGAACACATGGTAGCTAGGAAAAGGTTCAGACCTTTATACAAAATTTTTATACAGTGGAACCATTAGGTTTTCCGAGTAGCAACCAACAATTGGTATCAGAGCTAGGGTTTTGCCTCTGTGTATTTGGTATTAGTTTAATTATGCACATGTCATACATAATTTAGGCAGGATAATAGTAGGATGTGCTAACTTTGTGGATGCAGGATCCAACTATTATGGCTTATAGTTATTATGTGTGTGATTGGACCCTTGGACATGTCAAGGGCATTTTATTCTGTGTGCATGATTGTATTATAAAATACAGCAGGAGCTGTATTTAGTTTTATTAGGATTTTATTTTTTGATCTAGTTACATGTACATTCCTTTTATGGAATATAGGATCGATGGATGTAAATTTTATTTTATGTTCGATCTAGTTTACATGTACATTCTTTCGAGGAATATAGGATCGAAAAATGTAAAATTATATTTATGTCACAGATCGAATCTTGCAAGGCGTGGAACCTTTTGAGGGCCAGAGGCGTAGCGGAACAAGGAGCAAGATGGATGCGACAACTAGACCCGGTGGCGGTGGCCAAAGATGGCAGCAGCTAGGGTTGGCGACACACGGAGGACAGCAATAGATAAAAGTCATAATAGTTGAAAATTAATTTTTTCTATTTATTGCTTTTTATGCTGTGTGTTGTGTGCTTGTTAGTATGCATGCTAAGTAGGCTAGCATAGTCAAAATTCCTCACTTTAAATAACTAAGTGGGAGAGGGATTTATTTTTAAATAAATTCCACGGTCTCCATTACTGGTTTATAAGTGATGCAACAAGCTTGCGCGTTGGCTCTGAGTGCCTTCCTCCATATCGGATGAGCTTGTTTGCAGATCACTAGCTTAAACTTCCATTTTGGATGACTATAGGAAGTTAATTAAGAGCGTGTGATCTTCCCCATTGGAAGGGGCACAATCTTATTAATGGACTTAGTGTCAAGTAATGGTATACACTTAGGCACGTCTAATAGTATCCTCCCCATCGGAGTCACTGCTATTGTTTGTGTGACCGAAGAAAACCAACTATTAATTTGTCAAATAAATAAGTTGACAAGATAATAAAATTAAAAACTCCTCTTACAAATGTTTGATTTTGTATACGCCCACACTATCGTGGCATACAAAATTCATGGTGTTTGAGGTAATTTCATTTTGTCATAAAGATTTATTGACAAGATAATTAATGGGTAAAACCCTTCTCTTACAAATGTTTAAATTTTGTATACATCCACACTATCGTGGCATACAAAATTCACGGTATTTGAGGTGTTGGTGAATTTAAATAATATTGTTTGAGGAATCAATGTTATTTTAAATTCAAAAAGTTTTGACCAAATATTTGATCAAAGACAGATCAACTATTAATTTTATTCGTCATAAAGTAAAGTTGACGAGATAATAAAATTAATGGATAATTTTTTTTTGATTTTGTATACGTCCACACTATCGTGGCATACAAAATTCATAGGGATTTTAAAAGTATTGATCTTGACCAAATATTTTTGTGATTCTTAGGATTTAAAATGTTTGTCAATCCCCTAGTTGTTATACTATAGAAAAGACTTAGTAGTCCCAATTGTAATGATTAGAAATAGGACTTGGACATTAAGGTAGACTGTCTTCTTAGAACTAAGAACAATTTAGGTGTATTTACTTCATTAGTTGAAACATGTCTAGTGGTGTTATCTACCAGAACCTGGAGTGTAGATACAGATGTCATTAATCATGTCTGCAATTCATTGCAGGGTTCCAGGAAACCTGACAACTAAATGAAAATAAAAACATTGTCCACATGGGCATTACTGCAAAAGTAGCAGCTATTGCAGTGGGAGAGGTTTATTCTCTAATAGGAATAAAATATGGATTATTAGAAATTATCTTTACATACTAAGTTTAGAAAGAACCTGATTTTAGTTTCTAAACTATTATAGAATAGATATTGTGTCTATTTTGATAACAAAGTTGTTATCAAGAAAAATAGGGAAGTTATCTATTCTGGTATGTTGGTTGACAATTTATAATCCAATAACTCCCACGATGCAACAAATGGAAATTAGTAACATATCTTCTAACTTTAAGAGAAAGCAACCTTCGGAAATGAACCAATTATATCTTTGGCATCTAAAGCTAGGTTATATTAACTTAAGTAGGATTCATTGGTAGCTGATGAACTTTTGGGTTCATTAGTAGTGGAAATCTTTCCAACCTGCGAGTCTTACTTGGAAGGAAAAATAACCAAGAAGCTTTTAAGTCTAAGGGGTATGGAGTCAAAGATATGTTGGAATTGGTTCATTCTGTTTTGTGTGATCCTATGACTATCTAGGCAAGAGGTAGTATCGAATATTTCATCTATTTTATAGATAACTATTCAAGATACATATACATTTACTTAATGTGCCGCAAGACTAAGTACTTTGATTAGTTCAAAGTGTACAAGGCTGATGCGGAGAAACGTCAAAGTAAAAGTATCAAGACACTACGATGAGATCGTAGTGGCAAGTACCTCTTGGGAGAATTTAGGAGTCACTTATCAGAAGTAGGGATTCAATCCAAACTAGCTGCACCTGGTATATCCCTACAGAATGGTGTAGAAAAAGGAAGGTATAGGACTCTTATGGAAATAAGTAGATTGATGATGAGTTATTTGGAAAATTACCAAATTCATTTTAAGGATATACTCTGGAAACAGAAGTGAACATAATACCTTCCAAAGTCAGAACTCTCTACTCATATAGAATTGCTAAATAGGCATAAGCCTATTTTGAAGCATATTCGGATTCGGGTAGTCCAGCACATATGTTGAAGAGAGACAATGATAAGTTGGACAGGAATTCACTTGTTTGTAAGTTATACTAGAGAAATGAAAGTAGGTTTATAGTCTTAAAAATCAGAAGGTCATTGTTAGCATCAATGATCGATTTTTAGAAAAGGACTATGTAATAAACCACAAGCCCATAAGTAAATTTGTTCTTAAAGAAATTATAAAGGACATGTCTAATCTAGTACCAACTGTACAAGATGAAATATCACAAGAAACTGCAACACATATCACAATTGATACACAATTATAGACAGTACATCATCATAGTGGGGGAGGTTGTCAAACAACCAAAAGGATTCATGTTTTGGGAAAGTTTTTGGACTTGATCCCAAATGAACATGAGTCTGATCCCGGAAATATGATGAAGCACTCCAAAATAAAGATGCAGCATCTTGGCAAAGAGCAATGAATACAGAATTAGAATATAAGTATTCTAATCAAATCTGGAAGCTTGTAGAACCACCAGATGGTGTAAAAGCCATTAGGTGAAAATATGTCTACAATAGGAAAAGATGGATAGACAGGAAGGTGGAAACTTTCAAAGCAAGGCTTGGTGAAAAAGGAAACTTTTTCCCTGGTAGTCATGCTTAAGTCTATCCGGATTCTTTAGCAAGTGGATGTCAAGACAGCATTCCCTAATGGAAGTCTTGAAGAAAGCATCCATACAAAACAACCAGAAGGGTTCATTGCAAAGGGCAAAGAGCATTTTGTGTGCAAGCTCAATCAGTCTATGGACTGAGGCAAAGCTTCAAGGTCTTGGAACATCCGGTTTATCAAAGGAATCCTGACCTATGGATTTATTTAGTAACCGGATAAGTCTTGTGTATACAAAAAGTGTGATGGAAACGTGGTGATATTTCTTGAACTATACGTAGATAATATTTTTGGTAGTTGGAAAGAATATCAAAATGTTGTCAGAAGTAAGGGTATGGTTGTCCAAACAATTCGATATGAAGGACTTGGGAGAATGAATATATTCTTAGGATCAAAGTAATAAGGGATCGCAAGAAAAGAATATTTTAATTATCCCAAGCTTCATATATCGAAAAAAAATCCTTGCTCGTTTTAAGCATGCAGAACTCCAAAGAAAGGTTTCTTATCTTTTGGGCTTGGAGTAGTTTTATCTAAAGAGATGTCTTCGAAGACATCAAAGGAGATAGAGGAAATGAAGGCAGATCTTTATGCTTCGGCTATCGGAAGACTAATGTATGCTATGCACGAGATCAGAAATCTGTTTTGCCAAGGGCATAGTTAGCAGATATCAAAGTAACCCTTGACAATGACATTGAACTGCAGTAAAGCATATATTGAAGTACCTTAGAGGCACTAGAAATTATATGCTAGCTTACAAGGCAGTTGATTTGGTCCCTGTGGGTTGCACGGATTTTGACTTCCAATCGGATAGGGACAATAGTAAGTCAACCTCGAGGTTTTGTGTTTACTTTAGGAGGTAAAGTCATAACTATGGAAGAGTGATAAGCATAGGTGTTTTTCTGGACTCCGCCATAGAAGCTGAGTATATGGCAAGCCTCTGAGGTAGTCATAAAAGTTGAATGACTTAATAACCTCAAGATAGACTTAGATATGATTTCTGGTTTGTCCAAAGATTATTACAATTTATTGTAATAATAGTGGTGCAGTAGCAAACTCGAAGAAACCATGAGTCTATAAGGCAAGTAAACACAATAGAGCGCAAGTACCACCCAATACGAGAAATCGTATAAACGAGGAGAAGTTGTTGCTGCCTAGATTGCATCAGATGATGGCATATAGATCTTTTCACTAAGGCCCTTAAGGCAAGAGCTTTGATGGGCATGTTGAAGAGTTGGGATTCAGATGTATGGCAGTAGATATGGCAGCTTAGTCTTTTAGTATAAGTGGGAGATTGTTAGGATGTATACTAAAAGCCTAGCTTTTGGTATAAACATTTATCTAGAAATAAGAATCACATTCGTCAAATGTCTATATTTATGATAAATGTAGTTGTTCAATTAAATTATATTGTAGATAACATGGTGTGTGGTGTCACACACAGAGGATCATGTTATCAGTACCTTATAAATTATAAATAGTAGCTCACGGCCAAGATGGAAAGGAACAAATCATAGGAAGGTCGTAGTGTAATTAGGTATTAGTTTATCTTAACTATATAATTACACTAGTACACTTAGAGTGTATTGAGTAGGACCATTTGAGGTCGTTTCTTTTATACTGACTTTATAAAGGAACAAAGACCTCAGTTATTATGGAAGTGTGTGCTCTTAATCCTAATATAATAACAAGCACATATATTTGATATTTATTTCTTTAATTTATCAATGGGTGAGATTTAGTTCGATAAATCAATAAGCCCGATAAATTGGGAAACGATATCACTTATAGTGTGTGTTGTTGATTATAGAAGAAAACTGTGTCCTAGTAATCTAGGTTGAGAATGTCCCCAAGAGGAGCTCATAAGGATTGTCATGTTAAACCCTGCAAGTGGACTTAGTCCGACATGATGATGAAGTTGAGTGGTACTACTCTTGGAGCTAGATATTAATTAAGTGAGTTGTCAGTAACTTACTTAATTAGTGGTCATTTGTTATCTTAAACACAGGGAGACTAACACACTCATAATAAGAAGGAGCCCAAAATATAATTTGGGATTGGTGTGGTAGTTCAATAATAGTTCTTTAGTGGAATAAATTATTATTGATGAAATTAAGTTGTGTGTTCGGGGCGAACACGGGATGCTTAATTTCATCGGGAGATCAAAACCAATTCCTCCTCTCGGTCACTATCGTAGCCTCTTGTATATAGAGATTTATACCCACCACATACCCACCTTCTTACCCATCCAATGGGGTCGGTCAAGCTAGCTTGGAACCCAAGCTAGGGCCGGCCAAAACCAAATGGTTGAGCCAAGTTGGTGGCCGGCCAAAGCTTGGGTCCCAAGCTTAGGTGGCCGACCACTAGAATATTAAAAGGGGTTTTTATTAAAATTATTTCTTATGTGGATATCATGATTTAAAAGAGAGTTTTAAAATTAAAATTTCCTTTTATAGCATTCTACAAAAGATTAAGAGAAGAGATTAATCTCTTTCCTTATTTGTAGATTAAAAGGATAGTTTTAATTTTTAGTAAAAACTTTCCTTATTTGTAAATCATCCACATGTTTAAAAGAGAGTTTAAAAATTTGAAATCTTTCCTTATTTGTTGATTAAAAGGTGGATTTTAAATTTTAAGAAAACTTTCCTTTTTAAACATGTTCATGATTTAAAAGAGAGTTTAAAAATTAAATATTCTCTTTTATAAGTTTCTACAAAAGATTAAGAAAAGATTTGATATCTTTCCTTATTTGTAGATTGAAAGAGATTTTAATTTTTAAAGATAACTTTATTTTTATCCACATGTTTAAAAGAAAGATTTTAATTTATAAAATTTCTTTTTTATTAACCACCATGAAGGGAAAAATTATTTGAGAAATTTTTATAAATTTCCGGAAGCAAATTAGGAAGTTTTAATTCTTGTGTGAATTAAAATTTCCTTAATTAAGGGATTAAAGGTGGCCGGCCATTATCATGATGAAAATAAAATTATTTTTAATTAAATAAATTTTCCTTTTCAATGGCAAAAGAATTAAGGAAGTTTTTATTAAATTTTCCTTATTTGCCAAGACCAAGGATTATAAAAGAGGAGGTAGAGGAGGCTTCATGGTGAACAACTCTATTATTTTTCTCCCTCTTTTCTTCCTTGGTGTGGCCGGCCCTTCCCTTTCTCTTCTCTCCATCTTTGTGGCCGAAACCTTCTTTTCTCTTGGAGATCAAGTGGTGGCCGGATCTTAGCTTGGAGAAGAAGGAGAGAAAGCTTGCATCCCTTGGAGCTTGGTTGGTGGAAAAGGATCTTTTTCCTTTGAAAGTCTTGCTTGGCCGAAACTTGAAGGAAAGAAGAAGAAGGTGGTTTGGTGGTTCTCATCTCGGAAGATCGTTGCCCACACAACGTCCGGGATTAGAAGAGGAATACGGTAGAAGATCAAGAGGTCTTTCTAAAAGGTATAACTAGTATTTTTCCTTTCCGCATCATACTAGTTATTTTTGGAAATAATACCAAATACAAGAGGCATGCGATTCTAGTATTTCGAATTTATTTTCGATGTTGTGTTCTTTGTTTTTTTTTCTTTTCCTTGTGATTTGATTGTTCCTTTCGGTTAACTTAAAGTTATTTTAGGAAATTAAATATTAGCTTTCCTTAAAAGGTTTTGTCTAGTCGGTGGTGGTTGCTCCCATATCCAAGAAAGCCATGTACCTCGCCACGCCAGTACTGGGAACAAATTATGGAAATTAATATTTAATGGAATTAATAACTTAGGTGATTTGGATCGAACGTGTTAAGTTCCGCAGGCGATCCAAGTTTAATTTAAAAGAACACATGGTAGCTAGGAAAAGGTTCAGACCTTTGTACAAAATTTTTGTACAGTGGAACCATTAGGTTTTCCGAGCATGCAGAGACAGTGCCCCCATCATGGCCTTGAGAAGTGGCTGGTTCTACACACCTTCTACAATGGAATAAATTATCACACGAAGGTATCATTAGATTATGCGGCAGGAGGAGCACTGATGAACAAAAGCCTTGATGAAGCTAAAGAGATAATAGAGAATGTGGCACTAAACCACCATCAGTGGGCATCTGAAAGATCTAGTGGTGCTTTCTCAGGAAATCAGATGAAGGCGTTAGGAAAATTCGAGGTGGATGCATTCACACTCATGTCTACAAAGCTGGACGCGAAATTTGAAGCCATGGGTAGCAACACAGCTAATGCAATAGTATGTGTTTGCGACATCTGCGGAAGTGCGGACCACGCTCAAGATACTTGCCCCCTTGGGGCAATGCAGGTACAGATAAACCAGCTTGAGCAATGTGATGCAATAACAGGCTATAATCAGAGGCAAAATAATCCGTACTCCAACACATACAACCCTGGATGGAGGAATCACCCCAATTTTTCATACCGAAATAATCAGGACCAAGGGCCTGCACATCAGACCTACCAACCTGGACAACAGACTCATCAACAGCAGCAACCTACACAGCTGTCTAGGATTGAAAAGATGCTTGAGGAAGCTCTCTCGGAGCAAAAGGAGATGAGGAGCGAGATCAAACAACTGACTTAGAGGCTGGAGAGCTCAGAAAAACACCAGAAGATGCAAGACAGCCAGATAGCCCAGATAGCTCAGTCCGTCTCAAGAGCACAAGGTACATTCCCAGGGAAACCAGATTTAAATCTGGTGGAACATTGCAATCGCATTGAGCTGCGAAGCGGACGTACTGTGGGAAACCCCCAAATCATGACTTAGATGGAGCTTGACTGAGAAAAGGAACCCACTCCCCTAATGCGCAATCAGACGCAAAACAGGGATGGAGAAGTGGTTACTAAAAGAACTAAAGAAGCTCTTCAGACTACCCCACAAAATCATACAATTCCTTTTCCTCAGAAGCTTATAGCATCCCAAAGGGATGAAGAGTTCCACCGATTTCTGAAAAAGGTTAAAGAGATTTACGTTGAAGTACCATTGTTAGATGCGCTACACCAGATGTCGAAGTTCGTGAAATTTTTAAAGGGAATCTTATCCAATAGAAGGCAGAAGGGCGACTTCGAGACTGTAGCACTAACAGAGAATTGCATTGCCCTCCTTATGGCGAATCCTCCACCCAAGCTTCAGGACCCAGGAAGTTTCTCCATACCGTGCAAAATTGGTTCTGAACTTATACTAAGAGCTTTCTGTGACTTGGGAGCCAGTGTCAGCCTGCTCCCGTACTCTCTATGCAAGATGCTGGGTTCCCAGAACATTAAATTGACTACGATGGCATTGCAACTAGATGACCATTCATACAGGTACCTGATGGGAATAATGGAAGATGTGCTAGTTAAAGTAGGTGGATGTATAGTTCCTACAGACTTCATTATCTTGGACATGGAGGAAGATCCCAAGATACCGATCTGGTCTAACCCGGCCGTGTCTATAAGACACGGCCGTGCCCCATCCCGTGCGGCGTCGCCTACCTCCTCCAAGAAACGCTAGCCTCTACATTCTTCTCCCCCAAAACCCTTCCCCTCCCCAATACACCTCATCTAACCCTAATTTCACCCTTTAGAGTCCGCTTTTCCTTAGATCTACATCCAGATCTAACACATTCCCAAGCCAAAACTTTGGAAAAAGAAGCTAATCCCCTATTCCTCCTCTCCCCTACTCCTATCCTCAAGGACTTATCTCCACAGAATTCTAAGCTCACCATGTCGCAGATCTTGAAGAGACTTCGTCGAGGAAGTGGTGGATTTGGAGAAGGAGATGCACCGGGAGGTGACAAAGGAAAAGGGAAAGTTTCATCATCAAAAGGAAAAGGGAAGAGGGTAGCACGCGACGAAGGTAACGAAAATATATTTAATATTGTTTTTAGAAATCAAGATCAAAAAGCTAGATATGATAACCTTGTCGCTAGGAAAATTGTATGCACGAAATATATGGATCCCGCCACTATGGATATGCTAGGAATTAGGGATGATATTGATTGGATGATTAGCTCTTTAGATTGGAATGATTTAATGTACTGTCATGATTAGCTCTTATATAACTATCTTTCCATGATAGTATATGCCTTAAATAATGTATACATAAATTTTTACAAATTTTAGAATTTCGTAAAAATTTTGGGGCATTTCTGAAATTTGGCAGAAATTAATTTCAGAAATCAGAAATGATAATCGACTAGGTTAGTTGATTACCACATCCTAATCGATCAGGACAATCGATTAGGCAAGTTCTCATGAGCACAGTAGCTCACGGAATCGATTGCAGCAATCGATTAAAGGCCTTAATTGATTACAACAATCGATTGGCATTCGATAATCGATTGAATCTCAACTTCAATTGATTACAACTGGTCTTAAGCGATTAAGGGCTTGGTTTAAGTGCTTAAGTTCCTGTTTTCAGCTTAAATAAGTTTATTTAAGTTGAATAAGCCGTGTTTAGTCATGTTAACCATTTCTAAACCTAGGAAGTGGTTAGATAAGCATTAAAAGGATACTTTTATTATTGAAACAAGAAAGAATTGGTTAAAGAAGACTAAGTTGGAGTTTAGGATGAGGTTTAGTTTCAAAGTTAAATTTTTTAACCTCAAAACTTCAAATTTAGATATCCTAAAGGTTTAGGAACTCCAAGTTATTATTGGTACAATGATAGAAGTTTAGAACATATTTTGAGGGGAACTACTCCTTAAAGACATGATTTTTTTTAACAACCAAATGGAAGGCTTTTAAACCTTCGTTGTTATGTATACTCTAGGATAAGTATTTGGGCACAATGAAGGGTATGAGATCTTCATTGTTATGTTGTGAACAACAAGTGAGGTTGTGAACAACATGTAGGTAACTCTTCAGGGAAAGAGTTTTTTATGTGTGGCAAAAGGGGAGAATATAGGGTTTAAGTTAGGCCTTCATTAACTAAAGGGAGAGTTTGCCCTCTTGGAAAGGGAGATAATGAAGGAAACCCTCATTCATGCTTTAGCATGAAGAAGTAGAGGCTATGAGATTAGCCTAACTTAAACATATTGTCAAATATCAAAAAAATGAGAGATTGTTGGTGTAATTTCTTTAGGTCAAGATTGACCAGTTTGACTAAGTTTGAGTTGGCTCAAGCTTGAGTCCTGATGTTTGATTTTTGATGTTTGATAATGTATGAAAATTACAATTGTAATTGTCTGTTTGGGGAGATTGTTGGTACAATTCCCCTCTGGTCAAGGGTTGACCAATTTGATGTAAAGAAGAGTCAAGTAGGTTAAGGTTGAGCAGATACTTGATTGGGAAGTACAAACTAGAAGTTAGGCAAGGGCAAGTCCAATGGGAGGGTTGGCAGAAGAAGAAAATCCAAGTAGTCAGTATTGACCATACACTTGGTGTGAAAAGTCCTAGTGAGTGAAACTAGGCAGATGAGAAGTTCTGGTGAGTAAAGCCAGGTAGTTGAACAATCCTGATGAGTGAAGATAAGTGAAAAGTCCTAATGTGTGAAGCTAGACAAAAGAAAAATCCTAATGAGTGTAGCGAGGTGAATGTCCTAGTGAGTGAAACCAGACAGTGAGAAAGTCTTGGTGAGTGAAGCCAAGCATGTGGAAATCCAAGTCGGTCAAGGTTGACCGAACACTTGGTAATTGAAAGTTCAAGTAGGTCAAAGAATTGACTGGATACTTGGCACAAGGAGAAATGTCTAAGTGGGTTAAAGGATTGACTGGACACTTGGTGAAGAAGTCCCAACATGTCAAGGTTGATCAAATGCTGGGCATTCTGAAGTCCCAATAGGTCACTGTTGACCGGATGTTGGGCGAGGAACTCGAGACTTAGTTTTGGAAGTTAGGGTTCAATAATCGATTAGGGTAATCGATTACACCATGCGTTAAGCAATTAAGCATTTTTCTTAATTGCTTAAGGAACTTCTGTTTAAAACAGAAAGGGTCGTAATCGATTATGGCAATTGATTAAGGTGTTTGTTGTGAAAAATAGAAAGGACCATAATTGATTAAGGTAATCAATTACGGCTTTCTTAAGTGATTAGAGTGATCACTTAAGTTGGTTTTCATGAAGACACAAAATAGTTGGTAAGCGATTAAGTAGGGAGGCTTAATCGTTTACATGCCCTTCTCGCGCAAACAGAAGCATGCCTAATCGATTAGGCATGAGTAATCGATTAAGGCAATCGATTACTCTTGAAAAACTAGCCATTGTGCAAGTAGAAAAGGCATTCGCGTGCATTGTTTCATCACTTACTCTCTGATCTTCTTCACCGAGCTCACGCAGACATCACCGTTGATTCTTGAGGCTTCTTGGAGACAAGTGCTGCAGCACTTCCAAGATCAAGAGGCGTTGCCAAACAAGAAGAAGAAGCAAGCTAAGGTTTTATGTTGTAAATCTTGTAAGATTTATTACTATATTAGCTTATTTTGTTCTTCTTCTAGTATTTATGTATTGAGAACTTGTACGACGTTTTTCTGCCTCTGGATTGTTTCCGAGAAGGAGTGTTTCATAGTGGAGAGTGTGCATGAGGGCCGGATCCTTGGATTAGTCACCACTTCTTAAGATGGATACCAAGTAAATCCTATTGTTAACATTGGAGGAGCTTGCTTCGAGTTTATTCTGTTGCATATTATCATCGAAGCGAAGCGACGAGCTATTCAACCCCTCCCCTCTAGCCATGAAGTGACCCAACAAAAAAAACAATGTTAACTCGACCAAGATTTACTTGGTTCGGAGCCTGTGATGACTCCTACTCCAAGGCCTACATGTGAGAGTGATTTCATTGGGAAACTATTAATCAATCATAAAGTTATAATAGATGATTACAATTTGAACACTAGTAACTTGAATAAAAATAATACCGATGACTTGGAGGATTAGATCTTCAGTGCAATCGTCGTTGGAGCAACTTTCGGGAGTCGAGAAGGCATTTTCTGAGCAACACGAAGAAGCGGAAGTTGTTAGGAATGTTGTGTATGAGCCACTGGTCGAAGACTCTTTTTATAACCTATTCCAGTCACCTGGAACCTCCCCCGGGTGTATGGACCATGCTGACGTGTCAAACTCTCGTCGAAACTTCATCCCTAAAGTTTATCCACATATGGGTGCCCGGACCCCTTCTGGGCACTTGGACCACTAACGCGGGTCGGCCAGTCATCGCACTCCAACTCAACAAGTCGATGAAATTTGGCCATCTGGGTGCCTGGAGCAGCTCCAAGCGCCTAGATCGCCAAGGTGCCCGACTAGGCACCTTGTCATGGCAATCCTTCGCTAAGGCATCCCAGGCACCCGAAGCAACTCCGGGCGCTCAGACCACCATGTTTCTAGCTTCTACTCTGTGTTAAACAAGGTTAGTGTAGGGAATAATATTTAAAGAAAGACAAGTTTTGATAGCTCGAATTATCCGGTCCTGACTTTGAATTTCACAGAAACTCTAGATTGGACTGACGCTGATTGTTCCCTCTTCGGGAAAGGCGCCCTCACCTACTCCTCTAAGGAGAAATTACCTTTTGCTATACCGGTCCCCCAGACCATCTGAACTTTTGCTCAACGTCCGAGACTTTAGGACTTCATGCTAGACGTCCACTCCATGACCCGTCTAGTCTTTCACCTGGTGTCTGCAACCCCTAAGATTTTCACCTAGAGTCTTCGACTCTAGGATTTCGCTCAAAGTCCTCGACCCGCCAAGACTTCACCCAGCCCCCTGGACCAGAACTTCGTTGCATAATCGCAGCTAGGACTTTCCACTTACCTAACCGTATCTAGAACTTTCCTTTGCCTAAGATCACTTAGGATTTTCCTGCACACTTAGTTCAACTTGTTAGACAACAAGATAGTTTAACTTTGAGCCTCTTTGTCATTATCAAAATACAGGTTCAATCGTTTAGTACTCCCTGCACTAACAATTCACTCTTGAGTTCTTGGGAAAATATTTAGAGCATATCTAATTGAGTCCTATGATTAGCTCCTTTAACATGGTGTGTGGCTAAGCAACCGTTTCTTCCTTTCAAGCTAGAGGTTGCTGAGTTGACTTCTGAGTAGATCTCTTCTAGCTAGTTTTACTTGAGAGATACTTTCATGTAATTTAAGGAATTTCTCCTAGAGATACTTGGCAGAGTTGTAGGTGTTGATTCTATTGAGTTCATAAGTCGACAGTACACTCAAAAGATAGAACTCAGTCTTACCATTTGCTATAAAGTTGATCGGTTACTTTTTACTCCATTGGCGCTCTTCCTTTTTTCTCTATTATTATCCTTAGGTGCTTTAAAACTATATTTCATAATTAATAATATATCGAAATCTATTTTGAAAAATACTTCATTCAACGTTTCGAAAGCGTGAATTCTCCCTCGAATTTTGATGGATAGATATCTAATTCTTGAATTTTGATGGATAGATATCTAATTCGACCATCTTCCTTGTTATTTTAATAGGCAATTAGTCATTTTAAGACGATTATATTCTGATACCACTTATTACCATAAGTGAAAAAATAATATTTATTTTTTTCATTTTTATTTTAACTCACCTTATTTATTATTGTAAAAATTGTTTATCCGTTTTAAATAGCCAATTTTTGTTATGAATCCTTTCACAATTTCCTTAAAAATGATATTTTAATATGACTTTTACAAAAGCATATCAAAAGGGAAAGAAAATTAGAAATTGCTACATAATGTCTTGAATTAAAAGAAGAAGAAAAAAATATGGTTGAAGATTTACATTTTATCCAAATTATATGATTACATATCGATTCAAATTATATTATTATAATAAATAATTTTATATTAGTTTATTAAATATGAAATTTGTCAATTTTTACTTATCAACAACATGACAGCATATTAATGAGTGCTTGAGATGGCCAACTAATTGGATGCTAAAGGGAGAGTGAGCAAGGTGAAACGAACACGGATGAGGAAAGCAAATTTAACATCTAATTATTTGCGTAAATGAAATGGTTGAGAGGATTAAATAAGATGTCCCAGACTTATTTCAATTGTTTTCATTTGAAATATTCTAAAAATCCTTTATTAAGATCTTCAAAAGTTACACTTAACCAGAATCAACAATTGAACATATAATGATAGGAGAGCCCCTAGTAAGGAAAACACCTAGTACAAACCCAAAAAGAACCCAAAAATAACCCAACCCAAAACCCAACTCCAAATCCGGCTGCGATTTCCTTCACGGATTCCTTCACGGCAGCTTTCTTGTGTCCACCTCCCTTTGATGGATGGGAATCTCTGGGGTGGCAAGGCGACAAGAGAAAACCGCAGAGACCGGGGTTGCCTTCGAAGTCAGAGTTTGGGAATGTCAAGAACTGGCCTGCGGTCGGGACTGATCCAACTAAATGGTTATACGAGAATCAAACCTCGACAAGAAACTGAGATTGGTGAGAGAATTGGGTATGCTTCCAGTTAGATCATTGTGTGACAAATCTAAGCTCTCTAAGCTTGTCATGCCTGAAAGCTGCGCCGGTATACTCCCGGAAAGTTTGTTCCAACTCAAATCCAGAACATGGAGTTCTGCAAGGTTTCCGAATCCCGGCAAAATTTCCCCAACAAGCATGTTGTCACCCAGAATCATTGATGGAGGAAAGCTATTGACCTGATTGTACTGTAAGCCATCGTTGCTAGAATTCCTCTTGAGATAGAATGGAAAGATCTCCGTTGAGGCAGCTTGCAGCGACTTACATCCAGCCATCAGGCACTTCATTTGACCCAAGCTTTCAGGAAGCTCGCCGGTGAGTGAATTATTCGACAGGTCCAAGTAGAAGAGGTTGTCTAGGTTGCCAAGCCATGCAGGAATTGTACCAGATAAGTGGTTCCATGAGATGTCCAGAACCCTCAGTTGGGTCAAATTCGCCAACCATGGAGGGACAGAACCTCTAAGATTACAATTTGCCATCACAAGTAGCTTCATCTTCGCAAACCCACGGATTCCATCTACTGGCATCGTTTCACCAGCTCGGAAGTTATATGTCAAGACTAAATCGGAAAGGTTGGGGCAATTCTGAAGGATTTGCAAAGCCGACGCTATGTTGGAGAAGTTGTTGCCGGAAAGAAACAGATTGGAAAGTGAAGTGAAGCTACTAAAGCTCGACGGAATTTCACCGATAAGCTTGTTTCTGTCAAGATTGATGGTCTTGAGTTGCGCACACTGGGGAAGCATGTCGGGGATGGAACCAGAGAAAGAATTTGAACCAAAATCGAGGAGGGTTAAGCTCGTCATTGCAGTACAATTGACGTCGATCTCGCCAACAAAGAAGTTTCTATTGAGATTGAGCAGCCTAAGGGAGGATAAGTTTGACAAGGAAGGGGGCAAACTGCCCACAAATTTGTTGGACTGAGCGTTGAAGGATTCTAGCTTTGTGAGGCTGCCAAAGATATCGGGGATGGAGCCGGAAAAGTTGTTAAATGAAAGATCGATTTCAACGAGGTTTGGGAGATTACCGATGTTTGCGCTCAAGTTGCCGGTGAACTGGTTTCCTTGAAGAAATAGGTGCGTCAGCGATGCCATGTTGAACAAATCATCAGGAAGCTCTCCGCTGAGGTAATTCTCACCGAGAGAGAGCTCAGTGAGGGATCTGCAGATATCGAGACCTCTCGGAAAGTCGCCGGAGAGGTTGTTCATGGAGAAGCGGAGAACTTGTAAGTTGGATGAGGAATTGCAGATAGCTGGGTTTATAGAACCGTTGAAGCTGTTGCCGGTGAGGTTCAAGAAGGTGAGGTTGCTGGAGCCGACGAGGACCGGGTGGATGCCGATGAAGAGATTGTTAGATATGTCGAACACCTTGATCGCCGGAAGGCTCATATTGGAGGGAATCTCTCCCTTGAGCTGGTTCGCGCTGAGATTGAGGGACTCCAGCAGCGGAAAATGGAGCAACGCAGCAGGAACCGATCCGTTCAGGTAATTGGAGGAAAGGTCGAGCTTTCTCAGTTGACCTAGCCCGGCCAAGGAATGAGGCAAGAGGCCGCGCAAGCTCCTGTTGCTAAGATCCAATTCCACGACCCTCCCAGAGGATACGGCCGTATCTCCGCAGCGCACTCCGGCCCAGGCGCAGCAATCGGAGGAGGAGACGTTCCGGCTCCACCCGAGCTTTGCCAAATCGAGGTCATCAAATCCCAGCAGCGCGAGGAGGTCACTGGACTCGCAAGTCTGGTTCTGCGAGACCGCCAAGCGGGATAGCATCGCGAAGGAAAACAAGAACAAGAAACAGCATCGGCCCGCCGCCGCCGCAGCGCCGCCTCCACTCGGCATCAAAGTCTCCGGGTTGGACGGCGAAGACCGTAAAGCAGAGTCTTTTAACGTGGAGGAGGATGAATATCCGGCACGGCGCCCGCGCGCACGTGATAGTGTTGACTGTTGACCTGGATGCGCCACTCAGATGTATAGAGCTGTCAAATTCATCGAAAATCCAACATTTGATGGGGCGCAATGGAACCGGACGGACCGACCTTGGGCGGTAAGCTAGTCGAGTTTTAGGATATTTAAATTTTTTTGATAATATAATTGAGTCAACTGAGCGGAGTTTAAACTAAACTAAGATTTTAAAATAATTTTTTAAGCTTAACTTTATTTATTTTTTTTATAAATTTAAGTTTGTTTGAAGTTTGATTTGAGTTTGGTTTATTTAGATATTATCGAGCTCTCAATTTAAATTTGGTTCAAGCTTAATTTAAACTTGGTTCGAACTTGGCTTGTTTAGATGTTATCGAATTTTCAATTCAAATTTATTTAATTGTTTATAATTTTTTAACGTTTGATTGGTTATTAAGCTTGATAATTTAAATTTATTTATTTAATTTTATTATTTATTTAACATAGTTTTATTAATAAACATGATTTGTGAACATTATTTATAAATGTTGTTCATGAATATTAATCCTGTCAGGAATATGAGAAGACGGAATTATCAGTATAATATCGTTGGAATGTTGACCAAGTCGCCATGCCCTGGAGGTGGAGGGTATGATGAGTTGTTCTCTATATTGACTAAGTCGTCATAAGGCATCTGGTCAACATTACCTGTAGACAGGATCCAAGTTTCTCCGATCCCTGGTACCCTGATGCTCAAGACAGATCCCGATGTATAAGGAGCAAGATAATGGTTAAATAGTGAAATAAAGGAAGAATAATTACAGTGACATACTCTGGCCCGGGGGCGCCCTCTAGAAGATCGATGAGCTAGTCGTGATACTGATTGAGCCATCGTGACCTTGAATAGTAGATGAATGTGAGTCGGCTGAGGAGTTGGGTTCGGAGATGATGTCACGGAGCCGAATGCGGCATGGATCCGGATGGCAGCATGTAGCCAGAATACAGCAACGACACGTAGGGCTGTAAATGAACCAAGCGTTTGTGAACAAACTTGGTGTTTGGCTTGGTAAGAGCTTGTTTATGTTCCTTCAATATACATTAGATTAATTAAACAAACAAGCTTGAACACATATGTGTTCAACTCGTTAACGTTCGTGAACAACGTTCATGAACAATATTCACGAACAATATTTATTAATAAAATTCTTTTCAATATGCTAAATAAACAATAAAATAAATAAATTTAAATTATCAACCTTAATAACCAATCAAACAATTAAAAGTTTCAAACAATCAAACAAGCTTGAATTGAGAGCTTGATAACATCTAAATGAACCAAGATCAAGTCAAGCTCGAACCAAGCTCAAGCCAAGCTTGAATTTAGAGCTTGATAACATCTAAACGAACCAAGCTTAAGCCAAGCTTCAAACAAGCTCAAGCTCATAAAAAATAAATCAAGTCAAGCTTGAACACTCATTTCAAAAGCTTGGTTCATTTTAAGCTCGACTCGGCTCGGCTCAGTTATCTTATCAAATAAGCTTGAACACCCCAAAGCTCGGCTCGGCTCGGCTCGACTTGTTTACAGCCCTAACGACACGAAGGTCATATCGTAATAACAACTCACAGGCCGGATAATACCAACAGCTCACAATCATAATAATAGTGTGAAGGCCGAAACATAATGGCTCGATGGTCGGAACACAGCGGTGGCTCGAAGGCCAGAACGTAGCGATGGATGAGATGTCGGATCAGCATCGAAAGCATGCTAGAGTGCAGACAACTCGGGGGGACGACGTCAGCTAACCGCAAAGGTAGCAGGAAGAGGGGGGAGATCGGAGATCTACCCAACGCCGTCTATCTGTCGAAGGTAGTGTAGCGTCTAAGGCTGAAAGGAGGCGGTCTAGCTATTCGAGGGAGACTAGCGGCTTGGCGCGAGGAAGTCAACACCGGAGGGGGCTGTCGACAATCGATCTGAAGCAATGTCGGCGTACTATGTCCGTAGCATGAGAGGGTCGGCCCGATGAAGGGCTAGCTGGCGCCGGCTATGACAGAGTCAACAGTGCTTGCTTCTGTAGCGGTGGAAGAGGGACAACGTATGCGAGCGAAGGAAGGAAGGGAGAGCCTTCGTGAGGCAGTCCCTCGGCATCACATGGCGTGAGCACAAGAAACCAGAAACAGTGCCGGGGCAATGTGAAGGGGGAGAGACAGCCTTGACAGCGGCGTGGAGAAAGGAGAAGGCGACGGTGGATCTTACCTGCGTTGGTGTGGTGGCGGTGACGCTGGGGATGAGAGGTCGGAGGTGTCCGGTAGCCCGCGGCGACGTCTATTGTGGTGGAGCAACGTGTGTCGAGGGAAGGGGCTCCCTGGCGGCATCCTAAGAACGAAACTTGGTGGCGGCGTTGAAAAAACCCCCCTCGTCCTCCTTTGCACTGGTGAACCATGCTCCACTTAAACACCCAAATCCTTAATATGTGAAAAGATCACAATGCCCCTCTTTTCCTCCATAACTCCCTTTGAGTCTAATAAACATATCTGTATCAAATATTGTTCATGAACGTTAATGAACTGAACACATATGTGTTCAAGTTTATTTTTTTAGTTTAACGAATTGTTTAAACTTGTTTATTTAATTAATCTTGTGTATATTGAACGAATATAAATAAACTCTTATTAAACCAAATACTAAATTTATTAAACATTTAATTCATTTACCGTCTTAAATCGACCTACCATCTCGACAGACTATAAAATTTCCAATTCAATCCGATTTAAAGTGAATTAGAAGTCAGCCCATAGACCCATCATCGCTTCGATTTCAATGATTAATTAAACAAAGGAAGCATATCAGCAAAGAAAACCAATCCAATGGCAATATAAAACTCTTAATTAACCATATTACATAACTTACAAGTTACAACGTCAAATCATATTCGCACAAATCCAAGGTTATACACTCACTGTTCTGAAAAAAAAACCCCTCTAATATCAAGATATTAGATTAACGTGCTATGGAATTTAAAATTCAATCCTTCGTCCTTCAGCCAGTCAGTGACAGACATTTTCAATAATTAAATCTCTCAATAAATTATTTTATAATTTCTAAGATATCATAGGAATACCATAAATATAAAAATATACTATTCTTTATATCATCAAAAAAATCTCTATGCAACTTTGTTATGAATCCTGCATTATAAATCACATATATTTATTTGTTATTTTTTTCATTTAAATTTTTATATAATTTTTATTTAATATTTTTAATTAATTATAATCTTTAATTTAATTTATAATAAAAATCAATAAATTTATAATTTTCATTTAATTAAATTTATAATTTTTATTTAATATTTATTAACTTATGAATTTTAATTTAATTATAATAATTTGTATATTTTTTAAACTCATCTCAAATATATTTATTTTTAAAAGAAATACTTTAATTATTTCAAACAATTTATGAAATAAAGTATTATAATTAAATATTTCATAAAATAATTTATTTTTTAATTATTTTAAAAGGTCAAACATATAATTAACTATCATTATTAATTATTAACTACATCTTCAAAAGAAAAAAGTAAATTTAATTTTTTAACTTGCTCTTAAACTAAAAACCTCAAACCTCATCTATACAATCATAAAAAAAAAAATTAAAAAAGTTTTTCAATTTTATAAACCTTTGACAAAGCTTACATTGGAGATGTTCTGTAAGGTTTGTAAAATTAAAAAATCTCAATAAAAAAACTTGAACCATTATAAATGTGAGGTTTGAGATTTGTAGTTAAATATCAATATTGAAAATTCAAATCTAGTTTTTTTCTTTTGAAGATGGAGCCTGTAATTAATGATAAAGTAGCGTTGCATTGTAATTTATAATTTGTAAAATAGAGACTTATTTGATTTCTAATGTAGGATCCACAAAAAAGTTGTAGATGACTTTTTTATTGTAGAGAGAATAGTAAGTTTTTCATTTTTGATGTGACATATTAGAGCTAAAAAAATTTCATTTAGAGGTTTAACTATTGGAGATGTCCTAACTTGTTGAATGTGGTTGGAAATGGAAAATGGTTATTGGTACGGGAAGCATCCGACGATCGAACCTGAGTTTTGATAATGGCAAATGATTCAAAGTTAAGGTTATTTGTGATCTAATGTAGTTGAATGGATTTGTAGGAAAAGTCCTAAGGTATCTTAAGCAAAAGTCCTACCTGCGGTTAGGCAGACAGAAAATCCTAGGAGGTGGTAACCCTAGGTCCTGGGGTGGTAACCCTAGGCGGAAAGCCTTGGCGGGTCGAGGTCTTCGGGCAAAAGTCCTAGAGTCAGAAACTCTAGGTGAAAATCCCGGTGTCGCAGATCAAGTGGAAAGTCTCGGTGGGTCGTGGAGTAGACGTCCAGCGGAAAGACCTGAAGACTCAGGCGCTGAGCAAAAGTCCAGTCGATCTGGAGAATCGAACTGGCAACAGGTATTCTCTCCTGAGTGGAGTAGATGAGGACGCGTTCCCCACTGAGGGAATAGTAGGCGTCGGTTCGACGTAGGGTTTTCGGTCAGAAATCTGAAGTCAGAACTAGACAGCCCGGTGATTGTTAGATATTCATATTTATGTTATTATTATGTGTTACCTTTGTGTTGTAGGATATGTTTGGTATTTTGGGGACTAACATATCTTTCAAGGACAAAATAGCATGATTTGCCTCAGATGAACAGTACCCGAGGTGCCCTCCATGGAGCTTGGAGGCACCTCGGGTGCAAGAGCTGGGAAGTGCGTGTAGCAGAGTTGGAGGTGCCCTCATGGAGTGCTGAGGCGCCTCGGATGGACTTGGAGGCACCTTCAAGGGCATCAGAAGCGCCCTCAGGTGGATAGGCTACGAAGGAGTCAAAGCTCATCCACGTTGCGAATCCGCCGGTAATGGAGCGCCCTTAAGGGACTTGAAGGCACCCTCAATGGCTTATATAAGCCTGTCTCGAGCAGAGGCTTAGCACAACACAGTTTTGGCAATCCTTCTTCAGTGCACTGCTAACGAGACGATCTGACTGAGCTACAACAAGACCCCAACAACCCCAAACTGTGAAGTTTCAATTCCTTGTTGTCGGTATAACATTTTCAGTATAGTTTTGTAATAATCTCTTGTAACCTTTTGCGCGATTATAGTTGTTGTCCAAAGTAAACGCTCAACGAGTGTGAGCCTTGGAGTAGGAGTCGTCATAGGCTCCGAACCAAGTAAACCCATGTGTTTGCTGGTATCCTTCTGTGCATTGTTTCTTTATTATTCCATTGCGTTATTCGATAAGTTTTAAATCAAAAAGTGAAAGTCACGAGCGTTATTCACCCCCCCTCCCCTCTAGCGCGTCACGATCCAACAATTGGTATCAGAACGTGGTCGCTTCAATTTGGTGCAACCACCAATCAAGTATTTTTTTTTGTAGTGATTTTCAATTTTTTGGAGTCGATCGAAATCGGTATTATTGCCGCCTTCTAATCTAGTTTTCTCGTAATCAAATTTTTCTCGAAGTTGGTGCAACACCACTCGAGTTCGCATGTTTATTTTTTTTAACCCGCATTACTAAATCCAAGACCTAGTCTTGGAATCTTTGTCGTTTATTTTTCTGTGTGCGAGATTTATTTTTTAAATGGCCCATCAAGAAGGCTATAGCACAGCCCGACCACCGCTCTTCTTCGAGGAAGACTTCGGCTACTGGAAGGGCCGAATGGAGTCCTACATCCATACTTAGTTTGAGGTATGAATGATCATCAAGACCGGCATCTCGCTCCTACTTGACGGCGCAGGAAAACCCGTATCATGCGAAAACTGGGAACCTAGCATAATAAAGAAGGTAGAAGCCAACGCAAAAGCAACATGTATCCTTCAATGCGGTCTTACAAAGGAGGAGCTGAATCAAGTCGGCCCCTTCTCAAGTGCAAAAGAGTTGTGGCAAAAACGGATTGAGCTACACGAGAGTACACCAGACACGAAGGTAAGTAAGAGGGATCTCATTTTTAAAAAATTATATAATATAAAGTTGCAGGAGGGTGAAACGGCAAGCCAATTGCATGCCCGTATACAAGATCTGCTCAACGGACTCCACACAATCGGACAGAAAGTGGAGAACCGCGACGTCGTAAGGTACGCTCTAAATGTCTTTCCGAGAAATATCTTGTGGACATCCATGGTAGATGCTTACAAGATATCTAAAGATTTATCTTTAATTAAACTTGACAAATTATTTACTGAATTTGAATTACATGAACAAATTAACGCTTAATCATCCGAGAAGGGTATAGCTTTGATTGTAGGTACAAGCAGAGCGCATAAACCAAAAGTAAGACGCAGAACTGAAACGGAGTCAGAAGAAGAACCAGACTCAAACGATAACAACGATGAGATCACAGTCGAACTCGTCAACTTGGTAAGAAAGCTCCAACAATAAGGACATCAAGAAGGTGATACAGTCCAAGGAAGTTCAATCAAGCTTAAAAGTGAAGTTCGAAGTAACCTGCTACGGCTGCAACCAAAAGGGACATATTAAAGCTAACTGTCCGAATCAAAAGGATGCAAAGAAACAAAGAAAGAAGAAAGCTCTGAAGGCAACCTGGGACGAGTCCTCATCAGAAGAGTCCGATGAAAAGCTCGAACAGATGAGCTTCCTTGCACTAACAGTCCAGGACCAAATCAATGAATCCGAAAGCGAGAACGAATCGAAAGCAGAATCATAGAGAAGCCACAGATCCATATCCGTTTCCGAAGGGCCTAATCCCGATGTAAGTATGTCTCGGTTGCATAATCTAGTTAATTATCTTATGGGTAAATTAGCTAAATCTAACATTCGGATCAAATTGTTGGATCGAAAGCGCTAGAGGAGGGGGGTGAATAGCGCTCGTGGCTTTCACGCGTTTTAGAATCGTAAAACAATCAAGAATTAGCAACAGAAATAATAAAGCACACAAAAGGACTCAAGTGGTTTTACTTGGTTCAGAGTCTTGGGCGACTCCTACTCCAAGGCCCACGCTCGTTGAGCGTTTACTTTGGGCAATTCACTATTAAAGCGCAGGGTTACAAATATGTATTACAAAACAATAATTAAAAGGCTATATCGACAACAAAAATATTGAAACTGGAACTCCGGGTCGTCGGGGACTTGCAACAGCACTTTAGGGCGTCTCTTGAGCAGCAAACAATAGCTGGATTACTTGTGAACTTGCATTTGAAAGGTGTTATTTCAATCTCCTTATATAACCTGTTGGAGGTGCCTCTATCACCATCCAAGGCGCCTCTAGCCCGCCGAGTCAACCGCACGGATAAGCGCTGAAATCTTCTTCGATGATCCAGTTGAAGGCGCCTCCATCAACCTTGAAGGTGCCTCCAAGCTGTCCAAGGCGCCTCTAGCTCAGTCTGAGGTGTCTCCAGCTCTGCTGTGCACAAACTCAGCTCCTTTGCACCCGAGGCGCCTCCAAGCTCCATAAGGGCACCTCGGGTACTGTTCATCCAAGGCATAACTTTGTTTTTTGCCCCTGCAAGACATGTTAGACCATACAAACACAACATATCCTACAAAACAAAGTTAGCACATATTAAGTATGATAATCGAAAATACTTTGACAGTCTTCAGACTGTCCGGTTCTGACTTCAGATTTTCGATCGGAAATCCTAGGTCGAACCGATGCCTACTGTTCCCTCTTCCGGGGAACACGTCCTCACCTACTCCACTCAGGAGAGTTTACCTTTTGCCAGTTCGATCCTCCAGACCGACTGGACTTTTGCTCAGCGTCCGATGCTTCCAGTCTTCATGCTGGATATCCGGTCCACGACCCGTCCAGACTTCTACCCGGTTCGCGACACCAGGATTTCAACCTAGGGTTACCTCCCGCTAGGATTTTTCCCGAAGCTCCGACCTGCTAAGACTTTCCGTCTAGGGTTACCACCCCCTAGGATCTAGGGTTACCGCCCCCTAGGGTTTTCACTTGCCTAACCGCAGTTAGGACTTTTGCATAAGTAACCTTAGGACTTTCCTGCAAACTTGTTCAACACATTAGAAAATAAAACACCTTAACTTTGAACCCTTTGACATAATCAAAACATAGGTTCAATCATTGATGCTTCCTGCACCAACAATCACCCCCTTTTTAATTATGACAATATCGTTCAAAGTTAAGAAAATATAGCAGTAATATTAGGAATTCAAAGCAAAGGAATAAATGAGATAAGAAAAGAAAATTTCCTTATATTCCCTCCTTACTTAACTTTGATCTCTCTCCCCCTTTGACATAAATCAAAAAGAAATTACTTAGGGATAAGGATTTTATGTTTCATGTAATTTTTAGCTCCCCTAAAGAGTAGCTAAATTTGAAAAAAAGTTTGAAAAACACTAAGTTAATTTTGAAAGTGTTTTGAAAAACCTTAGTACTGTCAACAAGAACTTAGCTTCTTTAAATAATTATTTTGAGAAATACTATGCTAAATTCGTTTGAAAACTTTTCAGAAGAATTTGAAATAATTTTCAAAGTATTTTTAAATAATTTTTCAAATGATTTTGAAATAATTTTCAAAGTATTTTTAAATAATATTTCAAATGATTTTCAAAGTATTGTTTTAATAATTTTTCAAATGATTTTTAAAAGGATTTTTTTAAAGAATTTTTCAAATAATTTTGAAAAGAATTTTTAAAGAATTTTTCAAATAATTTTGAAACTGATTTTTTAAAGGATTTTTCAAATAATTTTTTAAATTGATTTTCAAAGGATTTTTCAAATAATTTTGAAATTGATTTTCAAAATGATTTTGAAATAATTTTTTAAAATATTTTTAAAGTAATTTTGAAATTAATTTTCAAATAATTTTGAAATAATTTTTTAAAATATTTTTAAAGTGATTTTTTAAATGATTTTGAAATAATTTTTTAAAAGATTTTTAAATTAATTTTCAAAGGATTTTTCAAAGAATTTTGAAATAATTTTTAAAATGATTTTTCAAATATTTTTAAAAGATTTTTAAAAAGATTTTTCAAAGATTTTTAAAATATTTTTAAAATAATTTTTCAAAGATTTTTAAAAGATTTTTAAAATAATTTTTAAAATAATTTTTCAAAGATTTTTAAAAGATTTAAAATGAAGATTTTTAAAATAATTTTTCAAAGTTTTTTAAAAATGATTTTTCAAAGATTTTAAAAAGATTTTAAGAATAATTTTTAAAATATTTTTAAAATGAATTTTCAAAGATTTTTAAAATGATTTTTCAAATATTTTTAAAAGATTTAAATAATTTTGAAATTGATTTTTTTAAGTTAAAATTAAATTGTTTAATTAAACATTGAATAAATTAAATTTGTTCAACTAAGTTAACCCTAGGTCCATCTCACTCGATTCTAAGTTATCAATCAGGTAATCTTAAGTAATTTTGTGAGAGGGTTATCTTTGATTTTTAGTTATTTCTAAAGATTAATTTACATTTGAGTTAAACTTAGGTTTTCCAATTAGTCAATTAAATATGTCTTTCCATGATTGGTTCCCAGGTCAGGGCGAGGCTCTAGGCCTTCTTGGGTATGAGATCATCCATCCCTTCCTAGACAGAACCGTTCAAAGAATATATATTTAATTTTCTTTTTGAAACTCCTAGATTTAACTAGCAAGTGTAAATTATGCCTAGATCCTTAAGCTATCATAGTCTAAGCATGTATATTGCAAGGAAAATAAATAAACAAGCATCAATCAACTTTATCTATTTATTGAGATAGTTTTTCTATTGGCTCCCTCTGGATCATAGCCTCGATATGGTCTATCAAGGAAATGGATCTGATCCTTGGGGACCCAATAGTGACCAGGTCCAACTTGATTAACCAAGTTGGACTTTGGCACCCATGCTTGGACAATTTTTCTATTATTTCTATTAACTAGCGATAAATATGATTTGTATTTTATTTTAGTTTTAAATCCAAGTCCGGTTTTGTTGTAAACGACTCGCTGTTTTCCAAGAATCAGATCAAGATTCTTGGAACCCAGGGTGAACCGTTCCAACGTGTCCTTGAGTTCTTTAAGTTGAATTTTCAAATTGGAATTCTCTTCCTCAAGTTGTTGGACTTGAGTTGAGTTTCCAATTTGAACTGACTCAGTTAAGGAACTCGAGTCAGTCGCTTCCTTAAGGGATGTTACCTCCTTTAAGTGTGACTTGACCCGGACGTTGGATTTAGCCAACTTCTTTAATAAATATGGAACTAAATTCTTTAATTCATCTAATTGAGTTTCGGCGAGTAGCGAACTTACAGTGGGGTTCGGTCCTTCGGAAATGGATGTGAATCCTTGGCTTCACTCGGACTCAGTGTTTGACTCGCTCTCGGTTTCAGACTCGAACTTGGACTCGGTTTCGACGATGTTTGCTTGCACTGGTAACGTGAGGAAGCTCGTCGGTTCTTCTTTGTCAGTTTCGGATTCATCTTATGACTCAGACCAGGTTGCCTTTAGCACTTTCTTTCTTTGTTTCTTGTTTGGACAATCCGGCTTGTAGTGCCCCTTCTGGTTACAGCCGTAGCAGGTGACTCCAGTCTTGACCTTCGGGTTCGTTTGAGTCGCCTTTTTATTTCTGCAAATCTTTCGCACAAGCCTCAATAGCTCGGAAACAATTTCATCGTCATCCTCCAATTCATCTCTTGACTCGGGTTTGGTTTTGCGTCTCAATCTCGGTTCACGCGTTCTACTAGCAACTGCTACCAAAGTTATACCCTTCTCGACCGGGTGTGCATTAGTCTGCTCATGCAATTCTAATTCAGACTAATGCAATTCTAATTCAGAAAAAGAGTTCATCTAATTTAATTAATGATAAATCCTTGGAAACTTTGTAGGCATCAACTATGGATGCCTACAAAGTGTTCCTCGGGAAAGCGTTCAAAGAATACTTGATTATGTCTCGGTTGTCTACCTTTTGTCCGATCGCATGAAGGCCATTGAGGAGGTCCTAGATACGTACATGGAGCTGACTAGCCGTCTCACCTTCTTGCATTTTAATATTATATAATTTATTGAAAATTAAGTCGTGCTTACTTACCTTAGCGTCAGAGGTGCCCTCGTGCAGCTCGATCAGTTTTCTCCATAGCTCTTTGGCACTTGACAAGGGTCCTACTCTATTGAGTTCCTCCTTTGTTAGACCACATTGTAGCATGCAAGTCGCTTTGACATCAGCTTCCACCTTCTTCATTATCCTAGTATCCCAGTTGATGCAGGAAACTAGTTCTCCAGTGTCGTCACGTGGTAACTCGAGACCGGTCTGGATGATGAAGTCATATTTGATCAACCCAACTTCTGTAATCAAGATCACCCTAATTAATTTAATAATAAACCGAGCTGGTTAAACCAACAAATAATTTGAACCAGCTTCAGGTATTATTGAATCAAACTGGTCTGCTTAAATCAACTAATAATTTAAATTAGACTTGGGTTTGATAGGACAAGTTGGTAGGGTTCTAATTTTCAATAAATTGAATCACAAATTAATTAAATATTTATTTATTTTAATTAAATAAATACATATAGGTATGTATTATTAATTAATAAATAAATATTTAATTAAATATTAGTAACTGTACATGATCGTGGAGAAGCGAAGAAAAAACATGCATGCATTTTATACATGTTTTTTTTTTAATTCTTTACTGTGCTTCGCCAAATGAGCACTGTTCATTTCTTTTTTTTTTTTTTTAATTGATTCATGAATCGATTCAACAGTGAGGCACTGTGCCGTCAATTGAATCGATTCAATTCCTTATTCAATTGATTCCAATATTTGAATCGATTGAACAATCGATTAAAACAAAAAAAAATGCACTGTTCATCTTCTTCGCGACAGAAAAAAAAAAACAACGAGCTATTCTCATGCCAATTTTCATGCTTTCAAAATCATGATTTCGTGCTCTGATACCATTGTTGGTATTTTGAGAGCATGAAAACTAAAGCGAAGCAAAGCGATAACCACTCACAGTGCTTTCCCGAAGAAATTGCCGAAGAACCGTCGGAGACGTCGCTGTTGCTGTCGCCGAAAAGATCATCTCACGGAACCTCCTCGAACTCTTCCACGAACCAAATCCCTGCCTCTGGGTATTCTCCTCTGCTCGCTGATCACCTCACAAAGCTCTCTGAACACCTCCGCCGAGCTCGCACACACCTGCCCTTCTCTGGATATGTGCTTGGACGCTGCTTTTATAGGAAGACGAAGGGAAAGGACGTCCCTTCGTCTCCTTGGCGTTTGCAGCAAAGGGAGTAACGAAGGGGAACCCTTCGTCTCTGGTAACACCTCACACTTGGGAGCGCGTAGCCTATCACGTCTACATAAATAATGTCAAGCTTATTAAGTAGGAAAAAAAAGGCTCACCCCTAGCGTCCTCAACAGTCCATCTCAAGATCAACATGGAGAGGATAAATCACAATAACTAAAGAGATAGGGGGATAAAGAGGTGAGTTATACAGATACAAAGATTTACAGCCCGTCAATTTTTAGATTCAGTCCGAAAACCTTATATACAAAGATTTACTGCCCATCAATTTTGAGATTTAATCCCAAAACCTTATATAGTAAACAATTATTCATTTACCATCTCAGCTTATGTCTGTAAGTCATGCCAAGCTTATTCAAGCAATCAGCGTTGGTAAGTTTAACGCTTTGACTTCAGTTTTTGTTTAGGTGAAAATGTCCATAGTCAATAAACTATGGTATGAGCCTATAAATTATGACTTTCTGAGGAGATAACCAGTTAAGTTCCATCCTCAACTAGTGTTTTAAAATCTCCAACTTGAATTTCTTATAACTCAGCACAGAATTATTTCTTTTCTTTTTCTTAAAAAAAAAAGTATGATGTCAATCTGAATGGGACTTGTCAAATATTTTATATGCATGTCATAAGTATTATTTTAACCAGTTTTTTTCTACATCTCTGAGAATCAAAAGTTAGAATTTCAATAATAAAATACTCAAGTGAATAATAAAAAATTTAGAGTTTATACTCCAAATGAGATAAATACTGTACGGATCAATTTCTAACATGCATAAATTATATTCTAATTTTATCCGATCCACAAATTAAGAGAAGACTATATCCTTCTTTCGGAATTAATTGACGTATATATATATAATTTTCACTATACGATAAATAAATTAAACGTTGATAAACAAGTCTAGTGTTTAGTTTGGTGAGAGTTTATTTATATTTATTTAATATATATATAATTAATTAAATAAATAAATTTGAACATCTCGTTAAATTAAACAAATAAGTTTGAATACATGTATCAACATGCTAAATAAATATATAAAATAAATAAATAAATTTGAATTATCAAGTTCAATAATCAATCAAATAAGTAAAAGTTTCAAATAATCAAACAAACTTGAATTGAGAACTCGATAGCATCTAAATGAGCCAAGTTCGAACCAAACTCAAGTCAAACTTGAATTGAGAGCTCGATAATATCTAAATGAACCAAACTCATGCCAAGCTTCAAACAAGTACAAGCTCATAAAAAAAATAAACCAAGTCAAGCTTGAACAATTATTTTAAAGGCTTAGTTCATTTTAAGCTCGGCTTGGCTTGACTCGGTTACCTTATTAAACAAGCTTGAACATCCTAAAGCTCGGATCAATTCAACTTGTTTACAGCTCTATGCTTGGATCGCACAAAGTATATCGGCAGCTGAGTTCAAGATAGGATACTGGGATTGCATGGAGGATGTCATCAACTGAGGTTGAGATAAGATGCTAGGATCGCACGGAGGATGTCCGCAGCTAAGGCTGAGACAAGATGCTGGAATTGTACAAAGAATGTCGACAGGTGAGGTCGAGATAGGATGTTGGGACCTGAGATAGAGGCTTGTCTCTTGGCGAACTCGATTTCTAGAGATAAGTGTTTTAAGCTAGTTCGATCAAATCCCAGCTAGTCTCATCTAGATTAGGTCTAATTTCCTTTTGAATCATGTTTGACTCACCCTGACTTCGACTAACAGCTCAGTAAGACTTTCAACTCCACAGGACACTGCCACATCAATTTGATTAGAATTTACAAATATAAATGATAGTGCGGAGGAGGATGAATATTAAATTGTAATGGTGGATTAAAAAGTGAGTGAAGTGGAGTTTATGCCCAGAGCATGATGGAACCTGGATGCACCGGCTTGCCTGCCATTGCATCAGTTTAATCATGGCACTAAATCTCAAGTCCTGAATCGAATATGGACTAGTGATTTTTTGCACATTGGTTAGAGGTCCAAATTGATATTATTGCATAAAGAGAGAAAAAGATCGCGCATATCAACAAGATAAAGACACACAAAAGGAGAACAAATACGAGGAAGGAGAAGAAAAAGAGTTATCGTAATTTGACGACATGTCTACTCCACAAAAAAGACCAAAGTTTTATTAGAATTCTCTTTACACAAAAGAATCGCATTCAATAATTCTTGTAATTGTTGTTGTACAATATGTTTACAATGATCCCTATAAATAATGCATAAATTCCATACGCGGTAAAATCATAACAGAATTTTGTTATGAAAAATCATAACAGAATTCTGTGTGAAAAACCGTAATAAAATTCTGTTATATAAAATGTAATAGAATTTTATTACGAAAAATCTTAATAGATTTTTTTTCCATGACATCCATCGCATTGAATTTCATCCAAACATGAGCCACTTGTCAATAGATATGATCCACTTCATATTTTGGCTTTGAAAATAATAAAATCACACAAGGTTAAATGAAGTGGGATTTCCTGGTTAACCACATTCAAAAGCTAACGTAGATGAATTCAGGCTCTTAATGCAGTCAGCCAATGGCAAAAGCTTAATCTTTTACCTTCAGGAGATGGACTTGAGTTTACTTACTGTGAATCATCATCACAAGAGGGCCTTAATAGATAAAACTATATGACAATTGTTGGTGAAGAGCTTTCTTATGAATGTTAATGAACTGAACTTACTTGATTCCTAGAATCAGAAGAATGCCCGGTTGCCATTCTTATGTTTAGCATGCTGGAATTGTGCAATGGATAGAATGTACTACTGATCCAATCATAAATATCATAATGAATTACATAGACAAAATACTTATTTATGAAGAATTACAAGATAAGAAAAATTGGACTTGTAAATTAAACACCTTTCATTTTCTTACAATGTACAAGCTGAAGTTCTCAGTAACACACCATAACATAGAAAGCATGCATGAGATAACACCTTGTTACTGGCTCCATTTCTCATGAGCTGAAGCAGCTACAACCTTGCTTTGGCATCTGCCCTGTGGCGCGATATTTTGCTGCACTTTCTTCTGCCTTCAATAGCTCTTCACTGCGCATAGCCTCAGTCGTTGCTCTCTTCTCTTCTGCTGCTTTGTGAATCATAGCAATTTTGTTTTTCATTGTCTCAGCATATTCTGCCTTCTTGTTCTCTAATTTTTGCTGTCCATACAGTGTTGGAGCAATTATACACACATCCATTATAAAATGAAAAGTTCTTAAAACAGTTAAGTATCAATTTTCTAATATTGCAAGAGTAAGAAAATGCCTATTAGAGTAAGAACAACATAATGATTTGTTTACCATATTTAGAGAAACCCACAGATAAAATATGTAATCAGGAAAACTAGAAATCTACAAGAAGGCCGCTAATTTATGAATAAGGTAGACGATCTCCTCTTGCTTAACTCAAAGCATTTCTAAACAAAGACTAAATTAACGTTCAAGATTCTATCAGCTTGAATGAATTTGGATACTATTGTTGCTAGTATGTCTCTACCTTTTATTTTATTTATTTAGTTATTTATTTATTTTTCAACTTTGTATCAAGCAACTCCTACTTAGTGCCATAAAAATTTACATGTTCTACAGTTTAAACATCCTCATGTCTCTGACCCTAACAAGAGTAAGGACAATTGAATGACAAGGACAAAAAGCTATTTACCTCCATCTTTTTCAGCTCTGCTTCATAATCTGCTTTCTTCGAGTTCTCCCATGATGATATAGCTGACAACTTCTTTTGAGATCTATTTTGACATTTGAATGATCAGTTGTGAATAGTTCTATAAATTTTCCTCTGAGAATTGACCATCTTTCCAGTTCTATCATGTTTTCTCAAGAGTTGCAATTGTGGGTATCCAATATGTAACTGAAGCAACTCAGCTTACAATGAAGAAAAGAAAATAAGTTGAAAAATCAAATGTGGTAGGAACACATATTTCATCCAAGGTTTCTATTTAGGCAGTAGTATATGGTCAAACCACTGCATAGAGAATATGCAATTCAGACTCAAAGATAATTAAAGATTACCTATACTGATAAAAACGTTTAACATATGTATAACAAATATACCTCAAGCTCTCTACTCAATAATTCAGTAAAAATACATAATTATAATTAAAACATATTGTTTATATAACGTGATATAATTGAATACATGCCAAACAGTGTTTAAAATAACACCAGCAAGTTAGCACACCAAACAACTTAACAATACCAACAAGTTACTGCACCAAGAAACTTAACGATACAACTGTTCCATAATTACAAAAACTAATATTCTTCAGAAGGGGAAAAACAAGATATCACAAAGTCCTTATTTAAGAAGGGATCAAGGCAAATAATAATTAGGATTTTTATTTGATTTCGGTCAACCTAAATTGGTTCAAAGGAGCCACTTTCTCAGTTTACTTGATGTTGGGATATAAGGCCAACCAAAAATGAGGCTCTGAGGCCAATTGGCCCTGCATATTGATTAAAGCCAACCACATATGCAAAGTGGTCTGTTGCAATTATTATTACTCTTAAAATTATCCAATCTATGTTTTCAGTTTCACAATTGAAGCACACTAGATGTGTGTGCAGAATTTCAGAAACAATCCTTGGAGACGATCATCAATAGCAAACTTGGAAACCATCAGCCAAACAAGAAAGTTACAAAATTTAAACTTACAAACAACAAGCAGCAATTTCTTACTTGTTTTCAGCTTTAGCTTTCTCACTCTCCTCCCATGCCTTGATGATGGACAATTTCTTTTCAGTCTCTACCTGTGCCAAAGCAATATCTGAACTTGCAAAGGCAAGGAGTTTCTTATCAAAATTCCAGGATAGTAGCGACAAAGTGAAAATAAATAAGTAAATAAAGATAAAAAATTACTCCTAATCCTCACCTCTATCAATTGACTTCAGCACACCTTTTTTCTCTCCTGCGGGAGGATCTGAAAAATACAACTCACAACCTCAATATGAAGAGTATTTTAGTTTAATTTTTACAACAAGTTGATCGCCAATTTATCACTCCTTTGTACGCAAAAATTATATTTGATTTTAATTTGTAGTTTCGCCTGAACATCTGAACATCATATTTTAATTTGTAGTTTGGGAAGTTAACCGACATGTGAAGCCTGCGCGTACAACTTTCCCCCCTTTATTTTAGTTGACGTCTTTGATAAATTTAAGCAAGTCCAGAGTCTTTAAAATTAGCTAAATCATTAAGTATCATTAAACTAAGCATTTTTTAACTTTAGGTTATTTTAATTATTTAAAGTTTTTAGTTTTTAATTTTAATAATAATAGAAAGATAATTATTAAAATGGTAGCTATCGCATATACGTTACAATATAATACATAAATATATATAAATTAAGTTAATTTTTTATATCAAATATTAAACTGATAAAAATTAATACTACACTTATCTTAACCAAAAGGTCGAGAAAGATAGATTTTTTAATATTGTCAGTTCAAGATATTTATAAAATTTATCTTAATTTTTAGATGTGTGATTAAAGAGAATCATAATAATACGTATATTTTTTATATAAAAAATAATTAGACAAAATTAATAATAAGTTTTAAAATTATTTCAATGTAAAAAAAAATATTAATGTAATTTTTTTTTAGCTTCGTCAAAATTAGTTAGTAAAGAGATAGATTTTTAATAAAATCATAACAAGATCCATGAATTATCTATAATTAAAAATTTTAAATATTTAAATTTATTTTTGAAAACGTTGATAAAGAAAGGTAAAGATGAGAATGTTAGAAAAAATATAATTATAAGAGAAAACTCTTATTTGAATATAAGAACACAGAGATATAAATATAAGAATTAAAAATATTAGAAAAAAATTATATTACACGTGCTAAGAAAAAACTCTTAAGAGATTTTTAAGAATTAATAATTGTATTATATATATATATATATAATATTATAGTTTTATTTTAAAAGATCTTCATTTATTTATATACAAGTTTAACAAAAACATCATTATCAACATAATTTATAAGTAATAAAATATAATTCATAAGTTTTACTTGTGAATATTATCCACAAATAATTTACAAACTTTATTTATAAAAATTATATTTAAATTTATTTATTTAATTGAATGAATTATTCAAATATTATTTATTTAACTGACTTTATATTAAATGAATATAAACCATCTCCAAATAAAACCTATTAAAATAACATGTCAATTTTTTAATAATATAATTTAATCGGTCAATAGAAAAGTTGAAATTATACTCTCAACTTTATCTTTCTGATTCTTAAAATAACTTAAAAGAAAATTATATATAATAAATCATCATATACATCATGTATAACTTATAAATAAATAGGTATTTTATAATCTATAATTATATATTCTTTATTTCTGTATTACATATTTAACTTATCTTTTTCACACTCAAAATTTAAATCACTTCTAAAAAAAATGGTAATATCATGTTATAGTGATTCCCTCAGGACTATCTCACTATATTGAAAGAGAATTCAATAAAAATCTAAATTTAAAAAAATAATGATATCATCATGTTAGTGATCCCCTCATGACCTTCCCACAGCATTGAAAGGAAATTAATCTAAATTCTAGTGCATGATAAATGATCCTGTTCGAATCAGGAGTCAACGGACACTGGGCACGTGGCGCTCCCTGCTGGATCCTCGAGCGCTCCGGCGAACCTGCAGCAAAACCGAGCCGGGAGGGGTGTCCCGGCGACGGCCCTCCGACGCTCAAGTCGGGCGAGGAATAACGAATAGGTGGCCTCAAGATGAAGATTTGCATACCTCCGGTGAAGAAATGGAGACCTTATATAGACCTCTCGAAGAAGCCTGGGCGCGCCAGTCAAAGCAACCATCTGCCTTTGACCATGCCCAGGTATGGGTCTGTCAGAAGGGTCATGCCCAGATATGGATCTGTCAGGAAGACGTCTATGAGGCCATACTGCTACTGTATCAACCTTCCCATGATGTGACGGCAAGATCCTCCATCGTGTGATCTTGTGTACGGCCTAATCATTAGACATGCTTCTGCTGATATCCCATAACCCGAGCCGAGCGCATAGGCCGCTCGGCCACCTTTGTACCCTCGCCCCTATCCTGGCCGAACGGACCACCCGATCGGCCCTTCGGTCCCAGCCGAGCGGACTTCCGCTCGGCCCTTCGATCTTCCTGCCTTGGCGTCGGAAACCCAAGCTCATGGATGGGTTATCTCTAGCTCCGCTCGGACCATTACCCGCTTGGCCAGCCCTCCAGGTTGGGACCCTTCAGAAGGTGGGCCCCCCATTCTTACCGCCGGATCACTTGCCTTCCCTTCAAGTCTAGTCGAAGGAGGAAGTGAGTCCGACTGACTGGACCATATGTGTCCGAGCGGGCGGTCGCCGTCTTTCTGTAGCTTATAATATCCATGGGGCCGTTCGGCCCTTCTGCCAAATTCAGCCGCTCGGCTCTTCGTTTTGGTTGTCTTGTCGCTCAACATGGGTGTTTGCTTGTCTAAATTAAATCTTCCCGGAAATCGTGCAATCTTTTTCATTAAGGCGAAGCGTGCGCGGTATGGGCGCATTAATTGCGCTCGATGACAGGGCGCCACGTGTCGACCATTGCGTGGCGGCGGCGTCACTTACGATGGGACGCCCCCCGTTTGAAATGGACGGCCCGATGGCGTCCTTGTCCTTCGTGACCTGGATCGGACGGCGGAGGCCGACGGGCCCCGGCTGTATAAAGTCTCAGTTCTCCTCCTCTGCCGCACGCTCGCTCGTGCTTCCTCCTTCTGCCTCCTCTGCCGCTGTAGCCTTCGGCGATCTAGTCCCACTCTCCGGCTGCTACCTTTTCCCCGGTGATCTTTTCCGCCTGTTTCCTCCTCAGTGAGTCTTCTTCCTTCACTTACTAGGTTTTCCCTGCTCATTTCGCCTCTTTCGCTCCCCTTCTTTCGATTTCTTGCTATCCTCTTGCCTCTCCGAGATGGCAAGTTCCTCTGAACCCGCCACCAGCGTTCACGGTCCCTGGTATGTGGCCATGGAGAGTCGGTTTGATGAGGAGGGTGCTCGGCGCCTAGTTCGGACGTATGGGATTCCCGATAACCATGAAATAGTTATAGCCGACCCGACTGACCGACCACATGACCCGTCGATCGGCACAATCTGTTTCTTTTTAGACCAATTCCAGGGTGGCCTTAGATTTCCTACCCATCCTTTTATTTTAGAGGTTTGTAACTATTTTCGCATCCCGCTCAGCCAACTTGTGCCGAACTCCTTTAGGCTGCTGAGCGGGGTGGTCGTCCTCTTTAGTATCCCTCTTGACCCCAAAATATTCCACTTCTTCTTCTACCCCAAACAATCCGAGCCGGGCACTTTTATCTTCCAAAGTAGAATAGGCTTTAAATTTTTTGATAATATGTCGACCTCCAACAAACACTGGAAGGAGTTTTTCTTCTATATTCGACTTCCCGAGCGGCCAGCATTCCGAACCAAATGGCAGACCGCGGTGCCGACTCAGCCGGAGCTCGGCAAGTTCAGAAGCAATCCAGCCTATCTTCACGCAGCGAACTGGTTGTCTGGTCAGCGATACAAGATCGACCAGTTGCTGCTCAAGAGGGTGTTGTATATTTTCGGATTGTCTCCCGTTCGGGCAAATCTCCCCTTCCGCATGAGTAAGGATTCTTTACTCTCTTAGTCTTTTTTGTCTAATTGATTTTAATTTCGTTTACTGCAGCTGAAGTCATGTGGCGTTCCAAGGCTACCGCTAACCTGAAATTGAAGTCCGTGGAGATTGAAGCGGCTACGAAAAAAGAGCTCGCCGAGCGGGGACTCATCCCCAGCCGCCCGGCGGATGCAGGAGAGGGAGGGGCGCAGTCCGCCCCTGAAACAGAAACTGCCCCATCCGCTTCAACGGAGGTTGAGGCGGATCCTGTTTCCTCGGCCCCCGCCGAGCTGGGCGTTCCCCAGGTTGGAGATCCACCATTGGAGGTTCGGCGGAAACGTCGAAGAGACCCCAGCCTTCCGCCGACCCAAGAGGGGGAACCACAGGCGCCGATCAGCGTAACTTCGCCTGACCGCACGCCCCCGCAGATCGGGACCCCTGTGGCCTCGCCTATCGCACAGCCCTCCGGCTCTCCTCCCCGAACTCGCCGCCGCTTACGTCGGTTGGGCGAAACTTCCACCATAGGGGAGTCTTCGCATCAGGCGGCCGCGACTGAAGAAGCGCCGTCCGGCCACCCTACCATCAAGACTACCCTCCGATTCCCGTCAGAGGAATATTTACTGTCTGCCGATCGACCATCGAGCCCCGTTCACGAAATAACCCTGACTGGTCCGCTCGCCAAGCTCTTCGAGGACGCCCAGATTCAGGTGGCCCTTATGACGCCCAAGCAGCTCGGCGATAACAATATGCAGCAGGCCACTCAGGTAAACCCATCTTCATTCCCGTGTCATGCTGTTGTTTGATTCCTGATATTATTATTTCCCTTACAGCGCTGGGCTGAGCAAATTGCCACGAGCCATCGGCTAGCCGAGTTGGAGGATCTCCTAGAAAAACTCCAAGTGTCGGGAGGTCCCACGGCTGAGCGGGAGAAACAAGCTCTTGAGGCCGAACAGAAGAAGGCTGCCGATCTGGCTGCAGAGGTGGTCCGACTCGATGACTTGGTGAAGAAGCGGGACGGGGACGTGAAGCGCGCCAATGGTCGGAAGAGGCGGGTAATTGCTGATCTAGATAAAATGAAAGTCGAAGTCCAGGCCCTAGATCAGCAGTCTAAGAAGCTAGGGGCCGAGCTGGATGACGAGCGGGAGATCCGTTCGGCCGAACGCACAAAAGCTGAGATGGACTTGAAGGCTGTCCGAGATACCTTAACCGCTTCCCGAGCGGCACTCAAAAAATATAAGGAGGGCGAGCCAAGTCGGCTAGCAGCAGCGCGCCAGGAATACCTCCGCTCGGAGCGCTTTGGCGAAAAGTTTGGTGGCAACGTCTCCTCAACCCTCCTCGAGGCGGTCAAGGTCACCACGACGTACTTCAAGAAGGGGGGCATCTTCCTGCTGACCTGAGCATTCCCCCTCCCGAACTGGCGGCCATGATTGACGACATCCCGGACACCTTCTTTAACTTTGAAGACCCCGAGTGAGGCGAGTTTTTTGAGTACTTTCTGTGTTTCATCCGCTCGGCAGATGTAAAATTTTTGTATGTGCCGTTCGGCATAATTTTTCTTATAATGAAACGATGTCCCTTTGCTTGTCTTCCTACTCATTGTCCACAATATTCTTCTGTTTGCTTAACGTTGATGCTTAGCGTCAGTCATGTTCTTAAGCATTCTCCCTCACGCGTCCGATCGGCTTGGCTCATTGCATAAAGTCCGAGCGAGGAGGCCTACTCGCTCTGCACGTATCCTGCCTGCGTGAAGTCAACAAATGCCGAGCATCGAAGGACCAACCCCCAATCGGGCCTGAATGTTTTAATATTTGTAGTTTCCGCGGTTTCTTACTCTGATATTCGTTCTTCCGCTCGGTATATTTATAGCCGATCGGCGCGGCTCTCGATTTTTAACGACGGTGCTCGTCGGCGCGGATGTTTATAGTCGATCGGCACGGCTCTCGATTTTTAACGACGGTGCTCGTCGGCGCGGATGTTTATAGCCGATCGGCGCGGCTCTCGATTTTTAACGACGGTGCTCGTCGGCGCGGATGTTTATAGCCGATCGGCGCGACTCTCGATTTTTAACGACGATGCTCGTCGGCGCGGATGTTTATAGCCGATCGGCGCGGCCCTCGATTTTTAACGACGGTGCTCGTCGGCGCGGATGTTTATAGCCGATCGGCGCCGCTCTCGATTTTTAACGACGGTGCTCGTCGGTTTGCCGCTCGGTTTTTATAGCCGGTCGGTGCGGCTCTACGGTTTAACGTCTGGGCTAGACGACTCTGGCTAATTTTGACGCTTCCGTTCGGCGAAGCTTTTGCCCTCCTTTTTATCACTTTTGGTTCCTTTCACCCAGCTCGGATAACGTACTCTTGGCCGAATGGCTCAGGGTCTGCTTCGTCGAGCATCTGGGCTAGGATAATATACCTCCGTCCGAATGGTACGGGGCCTTCAATTTTAGAGCGCTTGGCCCGACCCATTTACCTCCGGCCGAGCGGCTCGGGGCCTTCGTTCTTTTGTTGGCGATGTCTTATTTGTTCTCTTGATTTTTCGTTTCTGCATTTCAAGTATTCAGTCGAAAAAAAGTACATAAGATGATTTACATAGGCACACCTTTCACCCTGCCCGGTAAGGCTGGAGGTGGTTCGCGCTCCACGGCCTATCTAGCTGTCGACCTTCCTCATCCTCCAGATAATACGCGCCCGAGCGGAGCTTTTCGATGATTCTGAAGGGACCTGCCCATGGAGCTTCATGCTTGCCGACGTCGCCGATCGGCTTGACTTTCTTCCTGACAAGGTCGCCGATCTGGAATGATCGGGGAATGACGCGCCGGTTATAGTTTTGCTTCATTCGTTGTCGGTACGCCATCAGCCGAACGGACGCCTTTGCCCTCTCCTCTTCTACCAAATCCAGCTCCATGTTTCTCCGTTCGGCGTTGTCCTCATCGTAGCTCTGGATCCGGGCGGACTCCACGCCGACTTCAACCGGAATGACGGCCTCGCCACCATATACCAAATGGAACGGTGTGACTCCTATCCCTTCTTTTGGCGTTGTTCGGATGGCCCACAAGACGTTCGGCACTTCATCCGGCCAACTTCCTCCCAAATGGTCGAGTCGAGCGCGCAGAATACGGAGAATTTCCCGGTTGGCCACTTCAGCTTGACCGTTGCTCTGAGGATAGGCCACGGACGTGAAATGTTGCTCAATACCGTAGCTTTTGCACCAATCCTCTAACATCTTCCCTGTGAACTGCCGCCCGTTGTCGGACACTAGTCGGCGAGGGATGCCGAACCGACAAATGATGTGTTGCCAGATGAATTTTTTAACCATTTGTTCAGTGATCTTTGCTAGCGGCTCGGCCTCCACCCACTTGGAGAAATAGTCTACCGCCACTAGTAAGAATTTCCTCTGCCCAGCCGCCATCGGAAATGGACCGACAATATCCATTCCCCATTGGTCGAACGGGCATGAAACGCTTGACGCCTTCATTTCTTCGGCCGGTCGGTGGGAGAAGTTGTGATACTTCTGGCATGAAAGGCAGGTAGATACTATCCGAGCGGCATCTGTTTGTAAAGTTGGCCAAAAGTATCCGGCCAAGAGGATCTTCTTGGCCAATGAGCGCCCGCCCGGATGACCCCCGCATGATCCTTGATGTACTTCTTGGAGGATGTAAGCTGAGTCCTCCAACCTTACACATTTCAACAACGGGCGCGAGAATGCTTTCTTGTAAAGCTGATCTCCGATGAGTGTAAACCGACCGGCTCTTCTTCTGAGGAGCCGGGCTGCATATTCATCGGAGGGTGTGGTGCCCGAACGGAGAAATTCTATAATAGGTGTCCTCCAGTCGCTTGGAAACGTGAGGCCTTGCATCCGGTCGACATGCGCCACCAGCAGTATTTTTTCAATTGGTTGCTGAATGGCGACCGGCGTTATTGAGCTTGCGAGTTTGGCTAACTCATCGGCCGCCTGGTTCTCCGTTCGGGGAATCTTCTGGATAAGCACCTCTCGGAAAGTAGCTTTGAGTTTTTCAAAGGCCTCGGCGTAGAGTTTAAGCCGAACGTAGTTGATTTCAAAGGTGCCGGAAAGTTGCTGAGAGGCCAACTGTGAATCCGAATAAAGTGTCACCCGACCGGCTCCCACATGCCGTGCTGCCTGCAATCCGGCTATAAGGGCCTCATACTCTGCTTCGTTGTTGGTAGCCTGGTAATCCAGCCGGACGGATAGGTGCATCTTCTCTTCTTGAGGTGAGAGCAGCAATATTCCAATCCCACTTCCGAGCCGAATGGAAGACCCATCCACATATATTCTCCACATAGCTTCCGGCTCTGGCCTTTGCACTTCAGTCACAAAATCAGCCAAGGATTGGGCTTTGATCGCCGAGCGGGGCTGATATTGGATGTCAAATTCACTTAATTCTGTCGTCCACTTGATAAGCCGTCCGGACGCTTCTGGATTCAACAGTACTCTTCCGAGTGGACTGTTCGTCCGGACAATGATGGTGTGAGCCAAGAAATACGGTCGAAGGCGCCGAGCGGCTAGAACCAAAGCGAAGGCCAACTTCTCGAGCCCAGTGTAACGAGATTCAGCATCTTTCAAAATGTGGCTTAAAAAGTACACCGGCTGCTCTTCGCCGCTCGCCTTCACAAGTACCGAGCCTACAGCATGCTCAGTTGACGACAGATATATATAAAGTGACTCACCCCCGATCGGCTTGGCCAGTACAGGCAAAGAATTTAAATATGTTTTCAACTCTTCAAATGCTCGGTCACATTCTTCATCCCACTGGAATTTAGTAGCCTTGCGCAGGATCTTGAAGAATGGTAAGCTCCGGTCGGCGGTTTTGGAGATGAATCTGGACAAAGCAGTTATCCGACCGGTCAGCCGTTGTACTTCCCTTGTATTTCTTGGGGGCGGCATGTCTTGCAGAGCTTTCACCTTGTTGGGATTTGCTTCGATTCCCGGCTCGGTCACTATGTACCCCAAGAAACGCCCTCCTTTTGCTCCGAACAGGCACTTCTGGGGATTTAGCTTGACTCCATATTTGTGCAGTGTTCGGAAGGTTTCTTCCATATCCTTGAGAAGATCGGCCGCTCGGACAGACTTAATGAGAATATCGTCCACATAGACTTCCAGATTACGCCCGATCTGCTCTTTGAACACTTTGTTCATCAAGCGTTGATAGGTGGCCCCGACATTCTTCAATCCGAACGGCATCACATTATAGCAATATGTGCCGTCGGCCGTTACGAAGCTTACTTTTTCTTGATCTTCCCGGGCGAGCGGCACTTGATGATATCCTTGATAGGCGTCAAGCATGCAAATTAATTCGCAGCCGGCCGTAGAGTCCACCAACTGATCTATCCTGGGCAGGGGATAAAAATCTTTGGGGCATGCTTTGTTTAAGTCCCGAAAGTCGATGCAGGCTCTCCACTTGCCGCCCGGCTTGGAGACTAATACTACGTTAGCCAGCCAGCTCGGGAACTGCACTTCGCGTATGTGGCCGGCCTCCAGAAGTTTTTCTACTTCCGCCCGGATGATGGCGTTCTGCTCGGCACTGAAATCCCTTTTCCTCTGCTTCATTGGCCGAGCGTCCGATCGGACATGCAATTCATGCTGCGCCAGGCTCGACGAAATTCCGAGCAACTCATGTGTCGACCAGACGAAGACATCATGATTTCGTTGGAGGCATTGGATCAGTTCGTCCTTCTGCTCCTCCTCCAGATCAGAGGCGATAAAAGTCGTGGCCTCCGATCGGGTCGGATGGATCTGGACCTCCTCCTTTTCATCATAAATTAAAGCAGGAGGTTTCTCAGTTATGGCATGTACCTCGATTCGGGGCGCCTTCCGAGCGGAATTAGCTTCCGCTCTGACCATTTCGATGTAACATCGCCGAGCTGCTAGCTGATCTCCTCGTACTTCTCCCACTTTGTCCTCCACGGGGAACTTGATCTTCTGATGGAAGGTTGAGACGACTGCTCGGAATTCGCTGAGCGCCGGTCGTCCCAAAATGACGTTGTAGGATGAGGGGGAGTCGACCACCACGAAATTTATGGTCCTGGTCCTCCTGAGCGGCTCCTCTCCCAGTGAGGTAGCTAGCCGAATTTGTCCGACCGGCTGAACTTCGTTGCCAGTAAACCCGTATAGCGGGGTCGTCATGGGCAACAGCTCGGCACGATCAATTTGCAACTGATCGAACGCCTTCTTGAATATGATGTTGACCGAGCTCCCTGTGTCAACAAATAGGCGGTGAACAGTATAATTTGCTATCACCGCTTTAATGAGCAGAGCGTCGTCGTGGGGCACTTCAACTCCCTCTAAGTCTCCGGGCCCGAAAGTGATTTCTGGTCCACTTGCCCGTTCTTGGCTACATCCAACTGCGTGGATCTGCAACTGCCGGACGCCCGCCTTTCTGGCTCGGTTGGAGTCTCCTCCGGTCGGCCCACCAGCAATAACGCTGATCTCACCTCGGGAAGTATTGCTTCTATTTTCCTCTTCCCGCGCGGACGACCGGGACCGCTCTCTGGACGCTCGGCGATTCTCCTGTCTTGGGGATCGGTGCCGATCGGGCGTCTGGTGATGTTGCCTCTCGGTGCGGGCCCGGTCAGCTTCATGGGTCCTTTGTCTCCTGTCGATGGGAGGAGACCGTCGTTCGGCTTTCCTGGGAACGGGATTAGCCACGAAGGGAAGACTTCGACAATCCCTCGTGTTGTGCGTATCCGTCTGGTGGAAGGAGCAGAACATAGGGGTCCACCTCTTCTTCGGCTTGGGCCGAGCGGCAGCCACTTATTGTACGTGCGACCTGGCGTGGGGGGATCGGATTGCTTCGGCCCTCGGTCCTCGTGGTGGCTGCTGAGCGGCATGCTGTTTCCGCTCGGCCTGAACAGGTGCCCACTCGGTTGGAGTTTCCTTTTTCTGAGCGGCTTGCGCTTCTTCCACATTTATGTATTCGTTGGCCCGATGCAGCATGTGATCATAATCTCGGGGCGGCTTTCGGATGAGCGACCGGAAGAAGTCCCCATCTACAAGGCCTTGCGTGAAGGCATTCATCATCGTCTCCGATGTGGCTGTTGGGATATCCATCGCCACTTGGTTGAACCGCTGAATGTAAGCTCGAAGCGATTCTCTAGGCTCTTGTTTGATGGCGAACAAGCTGACACTTGTCTTCTGATACCGCCGACTGCTAGCGAAATGGTGGAGGAAGGCCGTTCGGAAGTCCTTGAAGCTAGTGATGGATCCGTCCGGTAGCCTCCGAAACCACCGTTGCGCCGATCCCGAGAGGGTTGTAAGGAAGACGCGGCACTTTACTCCATCTGTATATTGATGGAGTGTAGCTGTGTTATCAAACTTACCCAGATGATCATCCGGGTCTGTTGTTCCATTATACTCGCCGATCGTCGGAGGTACGTAATGCTTGGGTAGGGGATCTCGTAGAATAGCCTCCGAGAATTGGCGATTGATCCGCTCGGGAGATGTGTCCGCCCGGGGAGCTTTCCCTTTTCTGTCATCCCGCTTTGGCATTTCGTCTGAAGAAGAGCCTCTATCTCTCCGAGCTGGTACGGCTTCAGGGGTGCGAAATAAGGCCCGATGGAATGCGACGGTGGCCTGAGGTGCTTCCGCTCGGCCGCCCGACGCAGATGTTGCTTGTTGCTCCGGCCGTTCGGCCGCTGCTTTCTGTTTTTGTTCCACAAGTTTGGCGGCCCTTATCTCGACTAGAGCTTCGAGTTCTTCCGTCGAAAGCGCCACCGTGTGTTGTCGTCCAGCCTCGTCCATCGTTCTTGTTCGGATGCAGGTGCGTTCCCACAGACGGCGCCAATTTGATCCTGTCCGAACCAGGAGTCAACGGACACTGGGCACGTGGCGCTCCCTGCTGGATCCTCGAGCGCTCCGGCGAACCTGCAGCAAAACCGAGCCGGGAGGGGTGTCCCGGCGACGGCCCTCCGACACTCAAGTCAGGCGAGGAATAACGAATAGGTGGCCTCAAGATGAAGATTTGCATACCTCCGGTGAAGAAATGGAGACCTTATATAGACCTCTCGAAGAAGCCTGGGCGCGCCAGTCAAAGCAACCATCTGCCTTTGACCATGCCCAGGTATGGGTCTGTCAGAAGGGTCATGCCCAGATATGGATCTGTCAGGAAGACGTCTATGAGGCCATACTGCTACTGTATCAACCTTCCCATGATGTGACGGCAAGATCCTCCATCGTGTGATCTTGTGTACGGCCTAATCATCAGACATGCTTCTGCTGATATCCCATAACCCGAGCCGAGCGCATAGGCCGCTCGGCCACCTTTGTACCCTCGTCCCTATCCTGGCCGAACGGACCACCCGATCGGCCCTTCGGTCCCAGCCGAGCGGACTTCCGCTCGGCCCTTCGATCTTCCTGCCTTGGCGTCGGAAACCCAAGCTCATGGATGGGTTATCTCTAGCTCCGCTCGGACCATTACCCGCTTGGCCAACCTTCCATCCGTCCTTAGGTTGAGACCCTTCAGAAGATGGGCCCCCCATTCTTACCGCCGGATCAATAAAGATTCATAAAATTGAGTCCACTTCTAATCATAATTACATTGGCATAAATATTTCTCGTTTATTATGATCATTTTTGATATTTTAATTTTATAAAATTATTGTTCTCTAAAAGTTTGTCCACTTTATCTATTAAACAAAGTGGGGAATATTTTTATCGGCCATTGTCGGCGAAGCTAATCTGTCGGCATCTATCCTCTGCATAGAAATAATATCCAATATTTTTATTATTCTTTCTTCAATAACACATCTTACATAGGATCGACCCCCACTTTAGAAAATAATCAAGGCTAGGCCAACTCATAATTTCAATGATTTTATATATATAATGGCTGAATTTTTCTATTGATCTGGAAATATAAAACTGATAAATATTTACTGTAAATATTTCTAAATTACCTAGGTGCATTATAAGAAATACACTTATTAGCAATTGAAATTTCGATCATTAATCAGTCGTTAAATAGCGTTGTACCTTTCATGAGGTTAGAAAGTCAATCGCCTCGCCTCAGGGCCCGGCCTAAGGAAGGATCATTTTTTATAATTATACTCAAAAAAATGAAAGACATATATCTTAAATGGCCGCTAAACTCTATTTTCATAGCTCCAAATATTTTTTATGAATGTCAACTAAGTATCTTAAGTAAATTGATCTTGATTGTTTAATCATTTGATAACCAAAATCATAATTTTGATAAATGATCACTATGAGTCAAACTCAATAGAATTTAATCAATCTTTTTTTTCTTTTTTGATCGTTAAGATAGAAAATTGAGCCAAAAATTCTCTTTTTTTTATCATCAACCAAATCACTATTTGCTACCCAAGATTTTATTTTCCCATCAATCCAATCATCGTTTACCTCTTTTCTTTTTCTTTTGCATCAATGAATAGATCTCTTTACTAAAGCATGCACACGACTCTTCTTTGCACGTAATTTCTTCTCCAACGTTGCTCTTCTTTGCATGTGATTTCTTCTCCAGTCTTCTTTCCACCAAGGCACAGATGCACCAAACAAGAGGTAATCCTAATCTTCTTCTCCAACCATCTTATTCGTCTGCAACACGCGGCACCAATTGTGTCCTAATCGTACAACGGCGGTCGTTTGCGCGACCTAATCGTGCTAATTCTCTTGGTGGTTGTCGCACACAGAGTGGGCCAACGGCCAACTTCCGCTCGCGTGACCTAATCGCACGGCATGATGGCTGTCACATGCTACGTCAACCCTCATGCAAACCAAGGCCTAATCGCGTAGTAGCTGTTGTATGTCGCGTATTTAGTATATATGTTATTTGCAAACTAAATTTTATCATTATTTATCGTAATAAAACTATAAAATGTTCACTTTTTAATTTATTATTTTCTTCAGCCCCGTCAAACAAAAGTATAGCTCTGTCGCTAAGTACTCTTTTGGCACTAGTCTCTATGGTTTTTCAGCTGGTTTGGTGACGGATTTTGTTTTTTGATAAAATTATAATTCCGTCGTTAATTAAGATGAAAATATATTTTCTTCACTAATATTTGATAGAAATTAAATTCTGTCACTAATTAGAGACGAAATTATATTTACGTTCCTAATGATGAATTATTTTTTAATGATGATGAGTGAAAATTTTTCATAGGATTTAACTAATCACTATAAGAATTAGTTGGGTAAACTGGATTTAAAAGAAAATATTAAAAGATACTCTAACCATTAAATTTTATAAGAAACTAATTGAAAAATAAACAATTTATATATATATATATATATATATATATATATATATATATATAATATTTAGTATTTTCATTTTAAGGCATTTTATTTATTATTGTAAAAAATGTTTATCCGTTTTAAATAGCCAAACTTTTTGTTATGAATTACTTAAAAATGAGATTTTAATATGACTTCTATAAAAATATACCAAAAGGGAAAGAAAATTAGAACTTGTTACATAATATCTTGAATAAAAAGAAAATGGGTCGATTCTCAGGAACTGACGACCTGGGGTTTACCCCGCCACGTGCCTATGACCTGTGTACCTGCATGAACCTCCCTCCATATCCGTGGGACCGGCACTAGGGGGGCCGCTAAGGTAGCGGATCTACCTTTGAATAAAAAGAAAATAAAGAAGGGTAAAGTTGAGTTGACTAATGTGGAACAGAATTATTATCATAAGATAAAGGTTTAAAAATAAGTCCTTTCACACTAGTGAACTATAATTTCTTAATTTATCTCCTTATATATATTTATGGGATCGACCGTGTGAGGTGGTTGGGATGACGAATTCTACCTTTATGTTACTATGGAATAAAATGGAAAAAAATATTGTTGAAGATTTATATTTTATCAAAATTTTATGAGTATATATCAATTTAAATTTTAATATTATAATAGATGATTTTATATTATTTTATGAAATATGAAATTTGTCAATTTATACTTGTCAAAAAACCTAACAACATACTAATGAGTGCATGAGATAGTCAACTAATTGGATGCTCAAAGTTAGGGAGAAGGTGAGATGAGTACTAATGAGGAAAGCAAACTTGACATCTAATTATTTGTGTCAATTAAATGGTTGAGTACCAGAGTAAATAAGTAAAGATGTCCCACACAATCGACAATTTGGATAGATGGAGCATAGCATTAGCAAGCGTTGGCATGTTCAAATGAAGATGGATAATAATAGTTAGGCCGATAATAAGAGTTGGATTCGCCCGAAAATTAGGAAGAACCGAGTTATTCTAACGAGTTAGGTTGGTCAAGTGGAAGAGGATAGATTTAAGTGAGTAATGGGTAATAGAGCAAGCAAACTAATTAAGATCTCAAATGGATATAGAGGGAGGGATGACATGATCATATTGGTCAGACGAAAACTTCAACTACTTATTATATAAATCTATGTCCCAACAACCAACATTATTACATATATAACAACGACATAACAACCATGTCAGATAATTTAAGATAAAGATGTTATTTGATTATCAACGAAAGATGATGCATGAGTAAGAGTGATATGATATGATAAAAGAGGAAACAAGTTATAGTGCAATTTCTAATTACAATTCTCTAGTGTAATCTTTTCCCACACCCCAAATAACTGTATATAAGAACTAAAATAGTGTATATAATTTATAGAAAGGAACTTGTTATATAATTCAAATAATGATCTACTTACATTTTTTGTTTACCAAATCACCAACTCAACTACTCATATAATTCAAATAATAACTAATAAAATATTAAATTTGAGATTTTTAAAAGTAAAGTATGGCTTTTATAATAATTTATAATAATCATAAATATCAATTTTCATAATTTTTTTTATGGATTTAGATTTTATAAATTATAAGAGAAGTATTTCATAAACATAATGAAATTCAGATTTAAAATCTTATAAGAAACTTATCATGGAAAATTGAATTTTGCAAAGTTCAGATTTCAAAGCAGTTTATAATGACAATCATAAACGCCAAAATAGTTCTCATAATGTTTTTTTTTTATAAATTCAGATTTATAATTTATTTTTTATAATATTAATTATAAAAATAGATTCAATTGTTGATATACATTGTTTTCCCATTTAATTGTTTATAATAATAGTAATTTGCCTGTAAAATTTACAGGGGAAGTAGGTTAGTTAGGAGGCGAAGGGGGCGCGCCGGGGGATGCCCTTCCGCCTCCTCGAAAATGCCGGCGGCGGCGGAAGGGAAGCAGGGCTACCGTCTTCGTGCCCTGTTTCCTCTCGCGATCCGCTGCCCCGTCTCCCTCTCCGCCTGGGTTTACTCTCTTCAGCCGCTTCCGCATTTGACGATGACTCCTCGCGGCGGCCTTCGGCCTCCTCGTCGTCGTCGGGGGTGAGCACGAAGGTCGCGTCGCCGTTTCTCTTTATCCCCGCCAACTACATTTTATTATTTACCGATGGCCGGGCCGTCGATTAATTTTGAATCGCTCGGATCGCCAGCGCGAATCAATCGCGATGCAATGAGATCGAAGAGGGGAATAGTGCGGGCAGTAATACTGACCTTGCAGCCGAGGGAGCAGAAGCGGAAGGGGTCGAGGAGGGCTCTGGCGCAGATCTCGCATATGTAGGGGGTGGAGGAGGAAGAGGAGGCGCCACCGACACCGCCCCGCCCGCCGCCGCGCGGCTGCGGACGCTCGTTGAGGAAGAGCACTTGCGCACTGTTGATGACGTAGGTCTGGACGCCGCGGATGTCCAATACGTTTCGGATCTCCGCCACCCGCACCACGTCGTGGTACGACGACCGCCGTATCTGCCGCCGTCAACAGCAAACCCACCATCGGCAATTCAGCACCGACATTGCACAAAAGGAAAAGGGAAAATAAAACCAAAGGCAGGGGAGGGAATCCGCCGACCTGAACGACGCTGTGGCCGGAGTGAAGATCGGTGCGGCAGTATAAACAGAAGGAGGAAGCGGAGTCGCCGCAGTCGAGGCAGAACATGTTGCGTTCGCTGCGGGGGGCGTCAGGGTGGACAGGGCAAGTAGCGAAGAAGGGGGTGGAGAGCAGGGTCTCCAACCACGGCGGCACCAGCGACGCCGCCACCCTCCTCATCATCATCGACGCCCCTCCAACCCGACCCGGATGTCTCCGACCAGTGCCGTTTCGGCGAGACGGCGGCGGAGCTCCACCGGCGAGAAAAGGGGGAAAAAGAGCGATACTTTCAAACTCCGCAACGCAAACAACCAACGACGAAGGAACAATTTTAACGCAATTTTCTTAATAATTTTAAGATAGGAAACAGGAACTACTCCAACATCATCTCGACACGTGTGCATAACCAACAAAAGTCGCTTGGCCTTCGTGGACTGCGCATTGGAGACGATCCGAGATGGGCCATACGTGGCGTGACGTATGACCACCGGCGCTCGCACAGCCGCGAATTAACCTGTTTATTAATAAAATGTTCCTCTAAATTTTATTTATTCAAATGCCAAAAAAAAAACACAAAGATAAAATATTAATCACTTCTATTCTTCAAATAGAAAGAATTACACAATGAAATTAATTATGTTTTAGTCTAAACGCCAAAAAAAATACCAACAATATATTAATAGAAAACGTAACTCGATGCGGGGAAAATGCCAACGAAGTTGGCATCGTAAAATGAGCCTATCACACCTAACTAAAATCATATCCTAATTGCATGCGTAATCATGTGCTTATTGAAAGTGATAAATCAAAACCAAATTTCTAATGTCTGCATATGGATGGAAAATGACAAAGGTTAGTTGCTAAACCCACTTTCTTATATCTTTAAACTTTAGTTTACAATAAAGATCCCACTGAACAGGGGACAGAGCAGCATGGAAAGAAAATAAGGTGAACTCAACAGGGGACAGAGCAGCATGAAACTGCCGCATCCAGCTATTTTTTGTATCTTGGAAGGACTCCCAAGTCTGTGCCAGAGTATTAAAATGGCTGATCAAATAGCACCCCAATCTGAATTCTGTTAAAGCCATCTGAATCACTATTTCTAAGTGTTACTTATAACCTTGGACAAGCACCAATGTGCACTAAGTTGAAGCAAAAGGTGAAGTTGCAGTATCAATTAAGTTACTCTGAGCGATTATCCCTGTTCCGGTATTGAAACCAGACTCAGGATCTTGGACATTTCTCACAAGTGGAGAAAAGAAAAATTCGGAAAATAAGGGCATCAACATCCGACACAGGTAAGGAAACATGAAGCATACATTTGAACAAGTCGAAACTAGTTTGATTGTTGAATCTTTAAGAGAATCATTTTAGATCTTGCATACATACTCCTACTGGCCAAATCCACCATCGTAGAATTAGGTCTTCGGCTGATAGGGACCTGGAGCGAGCATCCTACGGTGATCGAGTTGTATATGTGTGTGTATGTACATATCAATTGACTCATTGTCGGGTTAGTGCCAACCCATCAACATTTTAGTGACTCCCTTCACAATTTTGTCCCGCGATGCGCAAAGCTCATGATCATCCCCGAGGCGAACTCTGTAAACTTCCCACTCCCGATCACCAACGACATGCCTGCCGATCTCTGCCTGAAATACCAAAAAAAAAAATGAATCAGTTGATGAGATCATGAAGGTAGGAGACTCCGTAAGATGAATATAAATTTGTCCCTTTCCTAATAGCTCTAAGGTTTAGATGAGCGATTAACAAACACTTCTAACAAATTAGCTAAGGAATTGGCATAAGAACTTTGAGTCCAGCATTTGGAAGTTTAAAGTCATACCAGAAAAATTCTGATCTCCAGCATTTTGAGTGCGTGTGTGATATCATAGAAAACAAGTGGACGACCCTTGCCACATAGTTCGACAGGATTCGCCACTAAAAGTTCTACATCAGGCCCTCGACTAACCAAAGTTATGTGCAGAGGACTGGATAGTTCCATTCTCAGCCGAGAACACAAAGCATCCTGTTTGTTTTGATCAACAATCTTCTTACCATCATTTTGAACCACAAACAAATCTATATTGCACTTTCCATTTTCAGCTGCATCGAACCGTCCATAGGAGATCTGGTAAGAAAATTCCACAATAAAAGACTTAGGAAAATGAAGAAAAGCAAAATTTCACCATCAAAATTTTTATTGTGTCTCTCTTTTAAATCCATGGCATACTTGATCACAAGTAGAACTATATGAATCAATTTTAAGAACTGAAAAAAAACAGATTCACCAGTATCCTAACAACAAATAAAGAGTGATTGATTGAAAAATACATTTAGTCTATAACCAACATGACAAAAACTATGGCATAGATAATTTCCATAACTGCAGCTTTCGTCTTCTAGAACCTACAAGAGTACTGCTATTCCTTTTAGGGTTCTTACCTGCATATTGTAATCTTTGAGAGTTCTCATGATGTCATAGAGGAGGCCCTTATGGTCATGACATTGAATTTGAACAAGTGAATGAGCCTGGCTGAGAGAGTTGTCCACTGAAACTGAGAGAGGGGAGGAACTAGCAACAGGATTATAAGCTTCATATTGGGTTTCTTGAGTAAGCATATCTTCGGTCATAGAAGGAGGAAGAGAGGCTGATGCTTGCAAGCATGCAGCAATTTCTTCACTTGCCATATCGATATCGCAAGTGCACATCGAATCACCTAAAACAGCTCTCAGCTGAGTGCATGTTTCTTCTTGCCTATTTTTTGTGTGCAGAAGTTCCCTGAAATGAAGCAAAGCTTTTCAGTAGCTTAGGATGAATTATATATGTACAATTTTGCAACTTAAATAGCTAGAACTAATATCAGTAGCTAATGAGGCCACAACAATCAGCAACAGATCATTAGAATGATAGCTACTAGCTAGATATCTAAAAGAAAAGGAACCTGGTATCTGTGAGTAAGAACATGTCGAAGACTCTTCCATCTGGTGTTGTCGAGACCTTCACCCTCCAAATTGTAAGCTCAAGCTCACAGAGTACCTCTGTCACATCTGCAATTTTACAATCAAACTTGGGAAAAAAAAATATATAGACAAAAACTGAAAACAAATCTGATCTGAAAGTGCCTGAAAAAATGATCAGAGTAACAGGAATGAGATCTAAAGAAACTTCATAGATCTTAAGACTGAGTAGAAGCAAAGCTTACCATGCAACAGGCCCATCCTATCATAGCAGGAGAACTTGAGCAAAAAGACTTGAGGTCTCTGGTCGGTGTGTCTGCTGAAGCTGTAGATCTCGATCCCCAATAGCGAGGAAGCATGCGGACATGCTTCCACGAGCCTCTTCTTCAATAAATCCCACCTTGTCGCCTTCCTTCCTCTCTCCACAACCCAGAACAGCACGTAGCACCATCTCCCATCCGTGCTGAAATCTAAACGATTCGCGTTTCAGTTTCTTCCAGAGAACCATTTCCGACACTTATTTTTGAAAACGAATCATCGTTCATGATAAAAAAAAAATGGCATCTTTAACTTAGAAAGGGGAAGGATATTCCGCCTCCGAGACTACAGAATCCCCAAGCCGATCGTTGTATGGCGGAAAAGAAAAAGGGAAGGGCGAAAAGAGGAAGATAGGGATTTCACCTCCTCGCACAATGCTCAGCCCGAATAGGAGAATCACGCGGCAGAGATCGCATCCGAGTCCGGTCTTGTCAGGGCAACTGACAGTGATCAAGCTCGGATCTTCCGGCCTCTCCGGCGGCCGAATGATCACCACTTCGTCACTCGGAATCCCCATCCTTCACTCCGTCGCTCCGACGCCGCTAGCCTCCGGTTTCGTTTCCTGATGGTACGCTTGTTGTAGGTTGTCTCTACTAGGGAGAGCACCGAGTACAGCAAAGCTCGAGCAGGAGCAGCGAGAGACGGGCGTTGACCTGTCCTCGGACACCCGAGGACTCCGGAATGTCCGAGCAAGGGGTCGAATTAGCGTTCTTTAAAGTATAATAGTTTATATTTTGATAATTTACCAAAATCCACCCTTAGTTATTCATATTCGTGAAAACATATCTCTTTTTTCGGTTTTTAAATAAAAACGTCCTTGAATTTTTACACATTGCCCCTGATTTTTATAATTCAGCTATCTAATCTTTGATGTCACTAATTTTGAGAGGAAATTACGTTTTTAGTCTTGTAATTTATATTTTTTTCAATTTTAGTCTTGTTATGAGTCAATTTATATTTTTAGTCCTATAACTTATAATATTTTCCAATTTCAATCCTTTTTTCTCTAAAATTGAAATTTTTCAACGGAAAATGATGAGTTGTAAATTGAATTTGGGGATTTTGATTTTTTATGACCCATGTATTTTTTATATTCCAACCACAAACTAGACATTTTCCGTTGAAAACTTTCAATTTTGAAGGAAAAAGGATTGAAATTGGAAAATATTACAAGTTACAGGACTAAGAACGTAAATTAACTTATAATAGGACTAAAATTGAAAAAGATGTAAATTACATGATTAAAAACCTAATTTTGAAGGTGAATGGTTTGACCATCGGGCACATTTGAAAAATAAAGCGGCTGCGGCTCCTGACCAACCGAAACATTTCAGATTTTTTATTTCATTTCAGAAAAATACTCTACGAAAATTTGAATAAGGATGTAGAAACTTAACTAATATTTTAGATAATAATGTGCGTCAGCTCAGTGACAAATTAATTAGTATGGTTCTGAAAAGGAATCATGGAAACCGAATCAATATTTAATTAATATGGACAAAATTTGTACTTATCCAATTAATATTTGCTTCGAATACATTAAAGATAAATTATCCTAAAATCCAGAGAATATTTTTTCTAACTCTCTGATCCACCTAAATTCATCTAATTCACTACTTCTGCACATATTTAGAAGGACTATTATAAAATATAGTTATAAAAAAAATTAAAAAAGAGGTATCATTCATTCAAAAAATAATATAATTCTTTCTAAATTCAGCATCTTTTAAATTAAAATTTTGTGCATTATCTATACACATAATTTTTAGGTACATTACAAAATATAGATACCAGAAGTCCATAATGAGATATAATTTCTCTTAAATTAAGTATCATTCCCGTGCACATATTTTTTAGGTACGTGATAAAATATAGATAAAAAAGTCCATAACAAAATATAATTTCTCTTAAATTCAGTACTATTTAACTATAATTTTATATGTTCTGTCCAATTAAATTCTATCTATAATAGATCGATCAATATCATCTACATATATGAATGTAGGTACAACATCATCCACTTTATTAGGTACAAACTATTTGAAATCAAATATATATATAGTTGAATTCAGGGGTGTAGTTATATAAGGCTCAAGGGGTACGGTCGCACCCCTGGAATTCAAATAAAATATTAATACGGTGGGAAAAACATTAAAAAAAGGTATAGTTATAAATTTTAAAACTTTCTCGTCTTTTTAACAAAAAATTCCAATTAAAATCCTTTCAGCCAAACTCATTTTCCTCTCTTCCCGAATTAATTTTTTTTCTCTGTCCATTTTCTCCTTCCTCCTCTAATCCTGAACTTTTATTTTCCCTTTTTCATTTTTTTTCTTCCTCTAATTTCTTTTCTATTCTTTTTCCTAACTCTAATTTTACCCACAAGATCTTCTGCGACATGTCGCTGCCGTTATAGCAAGTCACTATCGTCGCACACCGATTGCTACCATCGTCGCTATTATTTGTTGCATGTGTGTCGTCTTCACTTGGCTAACGCAATCTCTTCGCCGGAACATCTTTTAATTGAGGTGAAATTTTCTTGATTGATTTCTTTCGCTTAGTCGACGTCGTTGTTTTTGGCCAATATCACCGTCATCATTCGACTCCGTCATTTTGTCCTCCTGAATGAAAATCCTAGCTACGTCACTGGTTGAATTGAGTATAATTGTATAAGATTGTGTACATGTAATGAATTAGGTAAATTAATATAAATTAGAGAGTTGAAGTAAATATACTCTTATATATAGGGACGATGGCAAATTTAAAATTAGACTTTAAAATGGAGAGAAATTACTTCTCCTATTCTTAATGCAAACAAACTCAAAACCAAGATTTCTTTTTTTACTTCCTATTAGTATTTGATAGGATGAAATCACTATATAAAAAATTAATAGATATTATAAGGAATCAATTTATTGGAGTTTTATATGCTTTCCGACTGCTCGTCCACACTCATCCATGATTGAGTAGTCAAGGCGTGCGGAAGTGATCTAAACATCTCAAAATGAATATACTCGAGGTGCTAGGATCACTTTTAGATATCTCGATCACTCAGTATGAGCGGTATGGACAAGGGTCAGGGAGTATATCACTCCTCTTTATTGGAGCATATCGTGCAGAGCGGTTTGGGAGCATGTGTTCTACTATGAGACTACCTGAAAGGCAAAAATATACAAAATATTACAAAGCAAATGCAATGTTAAAAACTTGAAGCTCTAGATTCTAATTGGCGAAGTCAAAACAACAATAGTTAGGTAGGGTAACCCCAACGATAATTAATGCGGTCAAGATGGGGGTAGATAGCGAGCAACGAGGGTCGGAACAGAGGTTTGCTAGCTATTGGTCTCACTGTCACACTAAATCCCTGACATTTTACCTGTATTTACCAAGAAGCTTCACGCATGCGTTGATTACTTTTATTTATTTTTTCAAGCATGCAAGTGACGATCAAGGGTTCGTTGGATTAGCACCATTAAAAAATTTGGTTTGAAAAAAAAAGGATTTTGAGTCGTTTTCCTTGCTAAATTAATTAAGAATAGAATTACGTGCAATACAATTATAAGTTATATATGGTATACTAAATAAAATATGATGTGATTATGACCTCATCTATTATAATTTTCTCAAGTCAGTGAAATAGATAAAAATATCTTCTCCAAGTATTTTTTAATCATAGTGTATTATTATCTTTCTCTTTTTTTCATCCTCATCTAATAGATTAATTTTTTTTTAATTTATATATTATAAAATCTAAAGAAACTTATACCTCTTGGTAAAGATGATAATTTTCTCTGAATTCGATAAAAAATCTAATATCAAATTTGAAAGAGAGTAGAAAATTTTTTAAAACCCGATTATATCTATACTCAATGTTATTCTCGTTCCATCTTAATTTTTTTATTATCGTCATTCAAAAAAAAAAAAAATATATATATATATATATATATTCCACTGTATCCTATGTTTTTTTTTTAAATTTAATAAATATTCATAAGTTTAAAATAATTTACTTTTTGAAAAAAAATATATTTAGTATTGGATATGGATACCCATCCTCTTACTAATAAAGGGATGAAATTTAAATACCCAACACATATAGGAATTAATAGATATAATAAATAATAAATGAGTATAAATACGGAGGGTATAAAATTGGATCTAAATCTTATTTATTGTCATCCTATTTGACCAAAAAAAAACATGAAGTTGTCAACTTAGAAATATTTTTAGGATGACTCATTTTCTCCGGAAAAGATTTGTCCTAACATAACAGATCGTCAAGCACCTAGTAAAGTATTCTACACCCTCTAAAAATTTACTCCAAAATCTATTAAAACAATATCCACGTGGACACCAATTGGATCAGGCGACTCTCTCTGGTTCCATGCGTGTAGAATTGAAGGTTATTTTGATGGATCATTGTTCGCACGTCGTTGAATGTGTATTTGCAGTCCCTTTTATCCTAGAGAAAGTTTTAATATTTCTGGTATACAAGTTGATAAAATTATGTAATTAAGTGACCTTTACGCAATCCAAAGTTCAATCTAGCATTCCTTTTCTTTTGGTGATAGATCATGAGGATATCAGTTGAGTGTTTTAAATTGTATGGCACAAGAAGAGTCATTTCTTCCTCTTGATCTTGATCGAGCAGTTCTTATGTGTTCATTTTGTCCGATAACAGCTTTTTTTTTTTTGTGTGTTACTAGTGTAGCAAGCCTATAATTTTTAGCACACTAGTAAGAATATACTATCACAGTATCACAGTTTGATGTATCATCATCTCATAGATTACTCTTATATATCATTTATGATTTATTGAGTTGTTAAGCGTGAACAAATATTTGTTCAAATATACACTTCTACACTGAGTGACAGTGATTGATTCTTGACTAGCTAAAAGTCTTTGTTCACGTGATTTTCCTAAATAAAATCGTTGGCTTTCAAAAAATAGAGTTTTCTTCGAGTGGAATCCAAACAATATCGTCAACTTTGACAAACCAAATGACGGGAGTGCATCATGATAAATTGGTGGGGGTGTCATTGCAAAATGCCCCCATCAAAATTTTTTTAATTCTAAGCAAAATGCCATCTGGTTTTCTTTTGAACCTCTCAACAGTATAGAGGTTCAAATTGGAGCCGACTCTTACACTCATATATGTAAAAGGTGATAATATTCATTCAGATAGTTTACTATCATCAATCTCCCAATTAAATACAAATAAATCATAAAAATATTTTATCTTAGCACATCGACCATTTATACGGAGAAGATCAACCATCTAACGGAGCATTTTTACCCATTAAAAATTAATCCTAAGATCTATGGAAGCAGTCACTCCTATAGTTACCAATTGTATCAATCCCAGGACCATTTGTGACCGTACACATGCAAGCTAATGAGATAGCGTTAATGGCCTTCGATGGCCTCACGAACAAGGTGATGAGGTAGGGGTTAGCAGCTGCACACGTAGGCTAACTAATCGCTTAGAAAAATAAACAATAATTAGCCACTACGGCAGGATATCAGTGTCTCAGTGATCTATTATAATAACCGGTAAACAAAATGTGCAGCAACTTGGTTATGGACCACTCAGAAAAATTATAATAAACCAAGTGGGTTGATCGTGACATTTAATTCAGAAAAAGATAATATAATAGATCAAGATATTTCAGTGGTATCGGATTTCAATGAAGATTCAACTAAGATCAAGTATCATAATATCAATTAAAATTCAGAGAGTTATGATTAAAGGTTGTTAATGCCTAGGTGGGTAAATCTTGAATCTCAAGGATGGATGCGACGAATCTAATCACAAATGCATTAAGGTAAAAATGATTAATCAAACTAATAATGTTAAGCCTGAGGTGACTGACTCGATCCTATAAAAATTTTTCATCGATAAGTAAGGTAAATCGGGAAGCGCTCGTAGCGGACAACCCAAGAGCCCAGCATCCTTTAGTTGCGTGCCTCATTTGGAGGAAAATTTTCTACAAATTCGTCATAGCTGCGGCTCGAACCGCAGGTGCTTGGGTGACAACATAGATGCATTAAGAACAAGAAAATAGATTCATTTTTAAATCTAATTGTGTTTGGTTGATGGAAATGAAATTAAAATTTTAGAATGAAATCTAAAATTTAGGTATTGATAAAACTCACATTCTTCCTTAGGTTTTGATAGGAATAAGAATGAGAATTAAATTTTGGATAAAAATACCTTTAATATATTTGTTCAATTTTTTCTTTTATATCACTTTTCTCTTCTTGTTCTCTCTTCTCATTCTATCATTACCTTTTCTTTCTCATCATACTTTCTTTTGCCTCAATCTCTCCCATCATACATTCTCTTTTCTTATTTTCTCCCATCATACTTTTTTCTCTCATCACATTTTCTCTCTTCTCATCTTCTCTCATCATACTTTCTCACTCATCACACTCTCTTTTCTTATTTTTTTTTTCATTACACTTTCTCTATCATCCTACTTTATCTATTCTCAATATCTCTTATTACACATTCTCTCCTCATTTCTCTCATCACATTTTTTCTTTTTTCATTTTCTCCCATCACACATTCTCTCTCATTACATTTTCTCTCTTCTCATCCTCTCTCATCATATTTTTTTTCTTATATTCAATTTTCTCATATCTAATTTTTTTTCCTTATTTTCCTCTAAAGATAAAAATAAATTTTTTTATTTATTTCAATAAAAAATATTCAATTAACCAAATATTAATTTTAAAAAATAATATTCATATTCATATCCATTATTTTTAAAAATAATATTAATATTCATATCCATTTGCATTCCACTACTCGATTCCTAGGACCTAAATCTCTCATCGGGCAATAAATTGTCTAAGATATCACCAACACATCCCATCAGATCCATTAATTAAACGAGGGGACGTTGGATGAACAGGATCCGGGCGGCTAGTTAAGTACTTGTTGGTGGGTGGTGCAAGGCGGCGGTGGTTACTGTTTCTTAATAGAATTAAATTGATGAAGTTGACGTAATAAGCTTAAATTGTCAACCTGTCTCTTTCAGGGAGATCTGCCCTAGATAATCCTTGATGCTGTAAGTTGGGCTTTCGATTCAATCAAAAGTAATTGTGAACTACTCCAATAACAAAGGACAAATCAGGCAGTTACAAATACGTTGATGATAATTAAAAATTACAGGCATAACAAAAGAAAATCTAGCCTCGAAATAAGATAGATACTCTCACCAAAGCAACTCGCACACAGACTCAGGGTCATGCAGCAAAATTGAAATTCCTTCGTCCTCGTGATCAACCGTCTGTGTTGGAAGAAACTTTTTGCATGATCATGGACTCAGCAATCCCGATTGCTTCAGGTGATCCAGTAATAGTTACTTTCCTGAATGTTTTGGGTCGCACAAAGTATCAGAAACCGCAATTTGTATGGTTTATTTGGAAAAGCAGAAGAGCTTGTACCTATCCGACGTGCCAGAAATGAAATCACCTCTATCTGATATCTTGATCCTGGCCCCACTAACCTGAAAATCCAAAAATTTACATGTAGAAAAGGTTCCATAACTTACGCATCCAGTCATCCACCAAGTACAGCAAGCTGATGGTTATAGGGATATAGAAGAGCAGAAACAAGATAAATAAATTTCCAGATATTTTTCGCATGAAGAAAATAGTTATCTCACAATTGAGCTCTAGATAATATTCGACTATGAATCACAAAGGCAACATGTTTCAGCTATCACTAGTTTAGCATAGAATGTAGAACATCCAATGGATTATTAAGAGCTTTGGGGTTTCAATCCCTACTCATGGGTCGAAGTTTTTTTTTTTTGGTGATAATCCAAGTATCTAATTTTTGAACCGACGGATCAAAGTTAGCTAAGTGTCAATTTGATCATAATGTACTACAGAACAGTTATAATAGGTCTATAGAGGTGTGACCGTTTGATGTAGTTACCACCATTTGATTGTATTGGATATACACAATATATAGGTGCAATAGTTTGATTATAGCGTCCCCTCGGATGGGTCTAGTGGCTAGCACATGAGGTGTTACCACCAATGAGGTCTGGGGTTCGAATCTTGGCAAAGTTGAGGTAAATACCTCCCTTATGTGCTAGTCACTATTCCAAAGGTTAGTAGCTGCCCGTAATTTACCTCCTCCGTGTTGACCCTGGGACGGGTTGACGGGGGCGCTGGGGGCGAGCGTATTCGCCTTTTGCCACCAATAGTTTGATTATAGTGCCCCCTCAGTTGGTTCATACAAAGATATGGTTTGATTCCCAACAGATACGGAATGCCCCACTAGTTGTCTTAACCCCTCCTTGCATGTACTGATATTGTTGGACGAAGTCCCCCCGTGATTTACCTTCCTTCCCGACAATGGGGGGCCACCCTGGAGGGGCCGTCGAGGTGATAGTTTCACCTTTTGTTGTCAATAGTTTGATTATAGTACATCTTGCAATCAGTTTTGTTATGTTTGTAAGATGCAACAAGATAATTATGATTGGTGATACATTACAATACATTAACATTGCAGGAATCATTATATGAAAGCCCCGCCCCCTCCAAATCCTCAGTGAAGTAGGTCTTCTGTCTCCATATAAGTTTTATTAGGGTTTGTGCATGAGACTCCACCAAAATTCAATAAACCATATATTTTAACAAGACAAGGATCGTTTCTACTTCACCAAAAGCGGTAAATGGATATTAAGAGAGAGATGAAAGTATCCTAAATTACTTGTAGGAAGCATAAATTAAAAGCGCAGGGACTAGGGAGGACCTACACAAATGAATGAAATTCATCAAAGAAAAAGCCATATGAAGAAAATGCCTTTTGGAAGGAAAAAAAAAACCTGACTGATCTCCATTATGTTCCTTCCTCCACGGCCAACAACAGCACCAATATGCTCATCAGCAATTCCAATTGTCACTGAATTACTCTGGGCTTCAAGAGGCCTCCCAGGTGACCGTGATGGATGCAAAACAGCAGGTGAAGCTGCACCCTGCATCTGAACGAAGCATAAATAGCTATGATATATTCAAAAGTAAATTACCAGATATGCTTAATCTTGCAACATGGAGAAGTGATCATTAAACACTGCTGCAGAAAATAAAATTTCCAGAGGTACAACATCAAACAAAGATTCTAAACCAAAGAAACACTCAGTTTTCAATAACAAAATCTGTGAGTTTTCAACATTTAAAATAATATTATTATTTTTAATCACATCTACTAATCCACAATTAAGAAAATAAAAAGAAGGCAAACCATGCTCAACCAGTGACTATGATTATTATTTCTAGAAGACGCGATAGTAATGAGTTTAGGCACCATGCATTTCACTTCAGCTACTCTAAATTAATTTCAAGCTTTCAACAAACAGGACTAGTTATTCAATAAACATAGAAAAGAAACAGCAAATCTGAATTAGTATTCTACAGTGAGTATTGACTCGCTTCAATACTGTTTACAAGTGTATACTAAGGAATATCTTCAGGAATGCAAACTTGAAAGACTGCCCCATAGCCCACCACAATAGAATACTGAAAAACAAGATAGTCAAGTATTCAACAGTAAACCTCAAGCGTCCAATACAATGTTTATAGATCATCACCGAGGTAGCTAGCTGTATTCATCCCAACAATTTGGGGGTCGACTATGGATTTTCTCTCTTCATTAAGCTTCATACAAAGTTGTGTCACTAGTACTATTAAATCAATAATCATTTTCTTCCTATTGATGTGAATTCTTGAAGATCAACTTATTCCTAGAGTAACTCTTATCTATTGGGTGACAATGCTGCCACTAGGCACCACCGGATCACTACGGCTGACTTTTGTCCGAGGAATTCTTGACTTAGTTGTGTCATACTAAGGCTCGAAGAGTGGGTCTTATAGTCAAGCTCCCTTCTCTCTTTTGCCTTTGCACTCAAAAGGCCCTGGGAACCTTAGCACGTCTTTGTTAGCTATTGAGAGGCTTAAGTCCCATAAAAATGTCTGCCTAAGAATGTCCTTAGCCTATAGCCTCTCTGTTCTAATACAAGGCTAGAATTTTAGCTCTTCTTACATTAGTTAAAGTTTTCTTTGTTCTTGCATCTTCCACTTTGTTGATTCTCATACCATCTAACTTAATTACTCACATTTTATCATCTATTGAAGTTATACCTAATTACTTCTCTATGTCATGTATCCAACTTCATATTCTCTTCTACACTAACAAAATTTTTTAACATAATGCATCTTAACAACACGATGTCACATTAAAAACTCTCCATCCATTTTTTTTTTTTTGCTATTAATGATATTCACATATATCTCCTTGCTAAATTATATATCTAAAAGTATAAATTTTAAGTTTGTTTGTGCATTCAGTTTACATCAATTTCACATATATCCTCCGTGTGTTAAAATTTTTCTCCATAATTCACCTTACCAATTTAATCCTACTGCTAAAAAAAAAGGGCAGCCCGGTGCACGAATATCAAAACTCAAAAAATTTGATTATGTTCATTGGTGTATTTGTAAAACAACCTACTGTTTGAAATCAGATTACCTGTTCAAGCTATTAAGAAAAATAATGTTCATTAGTCCCTACTCCAAATGCTAGTTTTAAAAAGAAAAAAACACTAATTGTAGCTACTTCAACAATAACCTAAGTTTCAACATGCTTGTGCATGGAAAAGGACACTGGAACAAGGGCTGATGCAGCACCAAATTTGAACCGTTGAGTTGAATCACACAAGAACTTAGACGAAATTGATTAAGTAAAGGAAGTAACTATATCACTAATAGAAAAAACCATCACAGGAAGATTGAAAAGTGGAATATTTCCTTAAGCAAAACTTCAATATTACACAAATAGAACACGACATTGATACACTCATCCCTAAACAACCTAAGAACTAAATCAGGAAATACAAGTATCACCATTAATTTGACTCCAAATTAAAGGTAGCAAGAAAATAATAATTAATTACCAAACAACTAAAAACAGAATTTGAAATATAAATCTTATTCCTAATCTACATCATAATTTGAAATTCAAAATTTGACCATTCCTTTTTTTCATCAAGGAGATTCTACAATAGATGTGAGATTCAATGATAGGATAGATTAACATGCAAAACAGAATTGGCACTCTTTCATATAAACATGACTACATGAGCAAGTGTAAGAGAATTATGTCTGGATTTTCTATCAGAAAGAACTATATACAAGAAGAGTATATCTAACCTTGTTATTTGAATACTTTCCTCCAGACCCATTTGGTCTGTAAGTCACAGGACTGTATGCTACAGAAGGAATCATATATCCAACAGGAACACCAGGAAAATTAATACCTAAGAGTAGAAATGAAGAAGGAAAGAAGATAAATTAGCAAATAATATTTTACAGACACTTGGGAACTCAGATTATTTCCCAAGACAAAAGTTGTAAGAATGATGCCCATTCATTCACAATAATGATAGAAACTGCGATAGTTCAGGTCATATAGTGGGCATAAAAGCACAATAAGATTGTGATATAAAGAAGGATCCAGAAAGACCAGAGAAAAAAAGTCACTAAAAGGAAAAGAAGATTGAGTCAACAAAGCGGGAGGTGGAGATCTGAGTTTCACGTGAATCTGAGTTTTTTCCAACAAATCAAGATGTAGATTAATGGATGATTTGGAATTCTGTCACTGTCAATGTCAGGTTATCAATTTATCAGTAAGATGAAAAGCAACCAGTCGGTAGATTTAATATAAAAACTTCAACATGGTAAATTATGTGATAGATTTATTAATTAACCTCTAATGAATCAATTTTACATTATTCATTAATATTGATGGATATATTCATATATGACTGCAATATATCGTTTTCCATGAAAAAAAAAAGAAATTTAATGCCAATATTTTAATATTTTCATTCATACGCTTTTTGAACATTGTTTCTCTCATCTTTATTGAATTAATAATAATAATAATAATAATTATTATTATTATTATTGCCAATTTATTTATTATGACTCATCTTCCAATTTTGCTTAAGTTTTGGATCTTGCACTTTCATTTAGTATTGAGAAAAACATGCCATTTTTATATTTTTGGAAATTGAATAATCTATTATTCCACTCAATTATTTCTCACAATTTTATAAAGATATTAGAAGAGGCAGGCAAGATGTAGGCAAAAAAGGTGGTCTACTATTAATTCTTGGAGGTTCAGCTAACTAATCTAAATTTACTTCATTCTATAGATCTGATTCTTTTATTAATTGTAAAATTTCTGGACAAATATTTTTATTTGTATATTGTACATATATACATATTCAATCGTACGTAATACAATATACATCTAAAAGGTCTTAAGCACAATAAAGAAGAGATAGCAGGTATAGGCACTTCTCATGGCAATAAGAATTAATCTAGAGCCTAACAATGGGCAAATAAGGCATCTTACAGCATCCATATATCAAGAAATGATAATGGAAAAGGATAGATCAAATTTAGTGATGAACACAATAGATACACCTGAATATTGGTAAGGTGAGTTCAATGTCTGTGGATAGTGAGCATCTTCTATTAATCTTGACAATATCAAAAAGATTGCACGCATTTGTTCTTCAAAAGATCCCGTCAAAGTAACTAGCCTATCATTTAGGCCGGCATTATTATCCTGAGGAGATATCTTGATACCAGCCCTTGATTCTTCTATAAATGACCTGAAAAAGTAATGTAGTTCCCCGACTTAAATTTACTCAGAATAAGGTTATATGAGAATAGGTCTACATTATAAAACAGTCTGCACAAACAAAAAGAAAAAAAAAAAAAAAATAGTCCTATTTCTTCGATTATGCATTGTCAATTTAGACCATTTGGCGCAATATCCAACAACCACAACAAATTGCAAAGATTGCTTAAGACCTAAAAAAAATCTTCCTGCTTTCTACATAACGGAATGTACAACTCAACTATCAAAGAATATGCCTGAATAAAAGTATACTTTATAGTTGAACCTCCTTTTCCAATTAGAGCACCACATGAGCTATTAGGAACAATAAGCCTGACTTTTGATCTACCTTCAGCATCATTGCCATCTTCCAACTGTAAGTCAAGTGAAAAAACACAGGTAGTAAATAGCCATTTTTAACTAGAAATATCATATAATACACAGGTGTAGACCTCGCTAAGCAATTTTTCCTGGATCAATTCCATAGCCTTTATTACATCTCCAAGTGCCCCAGAAATCAATAGTATTCTATCTGATGTTCCTGGAAAAACTTCATGATTACGTGACAATTGAATACGAGCTCCCGATTGTGACTGAAATTCAGATATCGTAGATCCACCCTTGCCAATGATACAACCAGCTGCTGTGTTAGATACAAGAATTCTTATGTGGGTTTGCTTCTCCTCATCCCCTAAAGAATTAACATCCCAAAAATCAGGTTCATTGATCTAAACGAGAAAGAGATCAAGTGTATACAATTGTAGTGTAGTATGATAACACAGGCAAAAAAAAAAAAAACTTCAACATAATACACAGACATACTTGAAATTATACCAGAGAACTTTAAAAGGTACACAAATTGCACAAGGAAGACGCATGTAGACTATCTGATGGAGAAGAATGGAAGGAGCTTGAAAAAAGGGGTAAGACGAGGAAAACAGGAGAGATGTATACCACAAATTATAGCATTCATAACATACACCAAATTTTACTTCAAGTCATTTTATAGCTTAGTCAAAGAGACAACACAACCCGATCACTCAACTACTCTGCTAGACAAAAATAACTATTAAATGTTCTCCAAACTATATTAGTATAGTCATACTCTGTAAATAGCATGATACACTATAAGGAAAAATATAAGGAACAACCTTTCAAAATAATTCTATAGACTAGTGAAATAAAGACAAGCTTGGACATATCAAATAATCATTTGAAGGAATACAATCAACTGAACCTCTCCAGTGCTAATTTACAAATGAGAGTGAAACTGAATCAAGAAAAAAGTCAACCCGCATAAAAAAATAAAAATGGACCTTAAAATCAGTGTGCTGCCCATTCGACCCTGTTTTCCTTTTTTTTTTTCCAATCTTGCCTATCATGAAACTGAAAACTTTTTCTCAGGACCTCAACTGCTAGGGGGTTTTTTAAGCATAAATAAATCTAGCCAAATTCGTTATCCAAAAAAACACTAAAACTTTAAATGGCCTCGAGAACAACGCAAGCACACTCACTAGCTCTAACCTCAATCGACTTCCAGACAACCACCTCAAAATCCCACACCAGCGGTTTCCATATTGCTCATCACTACTATTGCAGATTAAAACAACCCAACAATTTCAACTCGAAAGATACGCGCCTATCTTTTATCTTGTGCAAACAGAGAGCGCGAAGCGAAGCGACGAGATGTTACCTGCGGTTGGAGATCTGGGGGGATGCGAACGGCGGGGAGCAGTATCGGGGGATGAATCGCGGTGCTGCTTGGGGGACTCCATTGCGAGCGGTGGCGGAGGCGGAAGCGGAAGCGAAAGCGGAGGCGGCGGAGGGTGGAGGAGGGTGGGAATGAGGAGAAGACGTCTTCCTCGTCTACCGCTCTCTCAGACCATTCGCCAGAAGAATCAAAAGATAGAGAAGGAGGCCCTCGCTAACTCGCCCCAGTTTCCTCTTTGTTTCTCGCCCGCCGCACCGAATGCTTCCGCATTCTTCAACTGCCACCCTGTATGACACTAGCAATTACGACCCAGCCAACAGTTTAGGGATAGTGATGGGCCGAAGTAGCTCGGCCCAAAATATTATCCGCCCATAATAGCAACTATATATATAAATGTCTTTAACAACATTTAAATTGTTAGGGTTATAAATAAATCAACAAATTTAGTATTCAAATTTAGTAAAAATTTATTTATATTTATTCAATATTTATTAGATCAATTAAATAATTAAGTTAAATTAAACAAACAAATTAAAATATATGTATTTGAGTTGTTAATATTCATAAATAATACTCTTAATATTAGTGAATATTGTTCATTCTAAATCTAAACCTGTGGTATTTCTACTTTTTTATTTACCATGCTTAATTTGAATTGATATGAACATTATTCTTAAACAATGTCAACCAATAAAGTTTATAATAAAATTTTTATACAAACTAAATAAATAAATAAATTTTTAAAATGATTAAATAAGTTTGTATTATTGAATTTAATAACTGATCAAATAAATTTAAAATATAAAAAATTTAAATAATCAAATAAAATTGAATTGAGGGTTAGATAATATATAAACAAACTAAACTAAAATTTATAAAAAAAAATCAAGTCAAAATTAAATAATCATTTAAACACTTATTTACTTTAAACTCGAACACTTTATCAAATACATTTTAAACACTATAAAATTGGACTAAACTTGACTTATTTACAACCTTATAAATTGAATTGTGGGCAATACATTAAATAGTATTCGTATTACAACTACTCTAAAAATTTTATTTAGAATGGTGAAATTCTTTATGGAGAAAAAAATTATAAAATATGAAAAATTTCCGACCTGCCGGATTCGAACCAGCGACCTAAGGATTACTGTTACACACTACAGTCCTCCGCTCTACCAACTGAGCTAAGGTCGGATTGAAACATCAAATGAACATAATTTATTTATTATAATTAATTTACCGTATTTATTCTGATATAAATTTTGCACTGCACGAATTAAATTTTGAAAAATGAGATATTTCTCAACAGGGAACTGTCTGTGCATTACATAAATATTGAATTACTGGATTATTCGAAATATTTTCTGCCTAAAAAATAGTACATAGACAAGTCAAAAACCTTAGGAACTAAACTGTTTTTTTTTTTTTTTTTTTTTTTTTTAAGAAACATACAATAAATTTTAGTTTCGAATGAAAGTACAATTGCTAGTTGCTAGTATTAGGTAAAATAATACATTAGTCTAGAAATAATTTCTATTTTAAAAAATACATTCCACAAATATTAATCTCTTCATTCGCTATTAAAAGAGATATTTTGAGTGATGGTAAATAGAAAATTTTTATAGAGCCGGATTAGTTAATCAGATTCGATGTCATCTCATCTAGTTATTTTTTTTAAAGAGATATTTTGAGGAGAGGAGAAATTAGAGATGATAATTCCATTTGAACCCGATGAAGGATCTGATATTCAATCCGAATAGAGAAGAGTATGGAAGAACTATATCGACCCGAATACCCGATTAAATAATAGATATACCTATATTAAAGATTTGTTTTTTTTCCAAAATCAACTTATTATTTTTGTTGATATTAGGAGGAGACTATATAGATATTTAATCTATTTTTTTAATTATATATATATATATATATATTAATAGGTTGTTAATTTTAATATATTTTTGTTGAATGATAATAGTTGGATAGAAAGAAAAAAAATTATAACTATACAAGATATCTGATCATTTAATGAGTATAAATATACTTATCGAATATCCTATATCAGATGAGTATAAAAACGAAGAATATAAAATTCGATCCAAATTTGATTCATTGTCATCTATAAGAGAAAATCTAAGGCATTTTGATATTAATATTTTGAGTATAGATGAACTTCCAGGGTATGATAATTTCCAGATATTTCCCAACCCATATTTTATGAGCCGGAAGTCGGGTTCAATCGGTTCACACTCACCATGTTGATTCGGCTCATTTCTCGGCTCCTGGGCGAAGAAGCGCCACTCGTGGTCTCCAACGCAGACCGATAACAACTTCATCGTTCCCTCTCCGTTGTCTCCGTTTCCTCGCCTGGTTCCTTCGCGGCGGACGAAGACAAAGAAGAAACGTAAGGAAGCGGGGTGGCAGCGATGAGCGGTCACGACTCCAAATACTTCTCCACCACCAAGAAGGGAGAGATCCCCGAGCTCAAGGAAGAGCTCAATTCGCAGTACAAGGTACGCTTCTCACCTCGGATCTGATCCATCTAGGTTTCGGATGACCTCGGGTAGGGCCGGATCCATTTGGATCCCGAAACCCTGCATCAAATCTGATGAATCTGTTTGATTTCGACCCATTCTATTTTTTCATTTTTGCGATCTGTTCTTTTTTTTTTTCATAGACGGATGTCTGTGAGAAAATACAAGTTAAAGAGGAAAGCGTGTTCCAGATTATAATTTTATTTTGGGATTGACGAATGAATTTGTAAAAATAGTAGTTTGATCGCAGTAGCGTATTTTGAGAATTAACGAGTCTCGTCCGGTTCCGCGTATGCGTATGACAAATAACTTGTTTTCCTTTTCTTATTAAAGAGCTTTTGCACGCAATAACAAGAATAATGGAGCATATAATCTGATACAAGTGTCTCTCGAACTATTTTCGCAACATTTGGTAAAGGTGTAACAATTTTTGGTGGTAAACTTTTTTTTTTCCATAGTCCGCTGTACCTTAATTTTAAAACTAACAACTGAACAAGCTAACTTGGTAGAATTGCTTCTCGAACAAAACCTTAACTGGTCTTGGTGGATCGATATATCAATCATACCATACTTTAGGGTATCTTTATCTATTTGATTGCAAGGAACTTAATTGATTGGTGACGAACTTTGGTTATTTGTTAGAACTTAGAAGCACTATGGTAATTAATGCTGTTCTTTCCTCTTGTAAGTACTATCAACAATCTATTGCTTAACCTGGATGGCTCATTCTCCTATCAGCTATTCTCAATAATAATATTTACCTGGGCACAAGTAATACATGCTCAAATTTTTAATTTGTTCACCTCCAGTTTTTTATTTTATTTTATTACTTTTCACTATATTGCTGTTGCCTATTTATAGAATTATGAATGTTTCCATAGAATAATAGTAATATTTTGAAATTTATGTTTAATTTTTGAAGATTGTGATGAGGTTGCACGTTAGTATTTACTACATACTAATATTCTCTATAGGATAAGAGAAAAGATGCCGTGAAGAAGGTGATAGCTGCAATGACTGTTGGGAAAGATGTGTCATCATTGTTCACAGACGTTGTAAACTGCATGCAAACAGAGAATCTGGAACTGAAGAAACTTGTCTATTTGTACCTGATAAACTATGCAAAGAGTCAACCAGATCTTGCCATACTCGCTGTGAATACATTTGTTAAGGTAGAAATATGCTCACGAATCATATTTTTTTTCTCCTGTCATTGTGGATTCTTCTCTTGAACATTTAATGTCGGAACCATAATTACCTTTCATTGATACTGCTTCCAAACTTCAAGTAGTTGTTGACTTGTTTATAGCATAATTCCTGTAATTGTATAAGTGGTTTACAAAAAATTAAAAAAATAGATTAGGTTCCTTCCCATCAATTATAGTGAAATAATATGCCCCAACTGAGTCAATCCACTATATTCAGCTTAGGCTTACTCCAGTCCAATTCCACATTTGGATCAGTGCCAGGTATATAAGTCTATATTGTTGGATATTTTCTCATAGTTTAATGCTGTTATGGGCAAAGGGCTCATGTGTAAATATGTAAGAGGCAAATGGTCTATCTTGTAATATTCTCTAGTCGCCTTAACACATATATAAAGAAAGGTAGAGGGGGCTACCTAGCTTTAGTGTTTGTGAAATAAGTCCGACATCTCAAAACAAACCTTTTGGAATTAGTGGTCATCCACCAAATCTAACTTGGTAGGCTACATCTATTATGATAAATTTTCAAGTTGTAACCAAAATTTGAAAATTGAAATATTTTCCAGCAAATCTCTTCACTTTTTTTTTGCTTTTTTCAAATTTGTTTACTATACTGTAGGAAGGATGTAGATTAATTTTTTTAAGTTATAGCCAAAACTTGAAAATTGAATTATTTTCTAACAAACTTCTTCATTTGTTTATCTTTTCTCAAACTTGTTTACTATATTGTGGCAAGGGTGTAGTTAAATTTTCAATCTATATCACATTTAATTTCCTTAGGAACTAATCACTCATCTTCTCTACATCTTTTTTGTAACTAATGATTGACCTCAATGTTTGCCATTAGATTTTCTCTAGCTATTTAGGTCATTAGATGTGGAAAATTAGTAGAAATAAAACATTATTTTGCTTATATTGAATCAAGATTAACTCCAAAATTTAGGTTAAAAATAAACTTCATATTTTGAGACATTAATGTTGACTTAATGGGCATTTGATGCAAAATACATGTCAATATATTTACAATTTGAAAGTTAGTGAATGATGGAAGTTGTGCACAAATTCTTATTTACAATAATCATCTGCTTCTCACATTCCGTGAATAGTCGGGACATTGAGGAAGATCCAAAAAGGCATTTCGGGAATTGATCTGATTCTATCTCTGTTCGTTCCGTTTGAAGAAAGGAAGGATCCCAAAGAATCGATCTTTCTTTTAGTTGCTGAATCTCTGTTTGATCGATCAATGTGGGATATTCTGAATCCTCATTTCTAATGGAATCGAAATGATCTATGGATTGATCAAAAGATCCTTTCAATTGGCTAGAATCCCTTACTTGAACGAAAATAGATCTTGATCTTGTGGAATCATATTGAATATTTGACAATACATTCCGTACCTTGCTAAAAAACCGATCCAACCACACATTGTCTAACCAAATCAAATTCTCTCTCGATACGTTCCTCAAAAAATCCGATTCATGCTCATTCTTCCCCTCAACTAACGAAGAGATATTGCCACATATGAAATTGAGCACAATTTTGCAAAGAAATACCCCACTTGTTTCTCGAGAAGAGATGGGAAACATGCTCAATATCATTTGATTGAATAGTTGCCTTAGCTCCTTGTTGTTTGAAGAAACCCTCCCCTTCAATTGGTCTTTTTTCACGAAAAGCAGACATGAGATAAGAAATCAAGTCTTTCCCTAAGATTTCGAATAGCTGTCCCGAATTCAAGTTGATTATGTTTCGCTTCTTCCTCGAAGAAAGACAATCAAACAATTCCCAATCATGGTCCTTGCGGATCGGATCATCCGTATAGGATAAAAAAAGAAACTCCAGATATTTGCTATCTTTCTCTTTGAATGAGATCTCAATTCCTGCTACGGTTTCATTAGATATCTTACAACTAGAATCCCTTTTTTTTCCGATCCGCTTCCCCCACCTCCACCACCGTGAACTCCGGTTAGATTCAGGCATGATACACTTTTGATTTATTGGGAGAACCCAAGTATTTTCTTGCGGATCCATGAAACAACTCTCAGAAAGCTTTTTCCCTTTTGGAAGATACAGGAGCGAAACAATCAACCTATTGATATTGGAAGACCAAAAAGATTCTTCCAATGTCTCATTTCCAGGTCCAATGGAATTCATAGGTATAGGAAGAAGCCCCATCAAATAGAGATTTTTTCTTTCGACCATCTTTCGATTGTTAATACGAGATATAAGGACCGCTACTACAAGCAGTACTACACCTTTGATCATGAAATATCGATTGCTTGTTGAACCCTGCGAATCACGTGAAAGTAGGATACTCCAAATTCGGGGGTCAAAAAGCGTTCTTGATGGAAAAAAATGTGAGTGAAAGATCCCACTGAATTGAATTTGATCCATGAATCTAAGAAATAGTGAGAATTCTTGATCTCTCTCAATATCTCTCTCAATTCGACGATCCAGGATTTGAATTGATGTCTCTTCATTGATATTTAGACCTCCTCCGGCTAAGATTGTATTTGAACTGGAATTTGTTTATTTACAATATATGATGTGTTAAGTTAAGCATCCCGATTAGAATTTGGGATGATGGAAGTTGTGCATGATGGAAGTTGTGCACAAATTCTTGAAGTGGCAAGTCCTTCTGTACTCCATGATATGATTTTTCTTGATGTTAAAGAAAAAAATAGATTGCTCATGGAAGGCAAATATTAACTTCTGCCACATTAACTTGCAAGTTCTTCAGTGTTTTTAGTGCATTTCTGGACTGATTATTCATTAACTAAGCTTGGACATTATAACTGTGGATCATGATTTCATTGAACTTTGTAGGACTCACAAGACCCTAATCCTCTGATTCGTGCCTTAGCTGTGAGGACAATGGGCTGCATCCGTGTTGACAAAATCACAGAATACCTGTGTGATCCTCTTCAAAGATGTCTAAAGGTCTTCTGTTTCTCCAGTTCTTTACCTTCCACTTTTTGTTAACTATACCAGTGTTGTAAGTTTTTAGAAATATGTTCTCCACTTTGTTAATGATTTGTCTATGTTATACTCCTATAGTTTTTTTGAATTGTAAATATGTTTACACAGGATGATGATCCTTATGTCCGAAAGACAGCAGCAATATGTGTAGCTAAATTATATGACATAAATGCTGAGTTGGTGGAAGATAGGGGTTTCTTGGATACACTCAAGGATTTGATATCTGACAACAATCCAATGGTTGTAGCAAATGCAGTTGCAGCACTTGCAGAGATCCAGGAAACTAGCAGCCAACCGATCTTTGAGATTACTAGTCAGACACTATCAAAGCTTCTGACTGCTTTGAATGAATGCACTGAGTAAGCTTTCTCCTTCAGAGTTGGCTATTTTTTTCATGGAGCAGTTGTTTCATCTGTGCTAATTTGCAACATGCTTTAGATGTTGTGTTTTGCTTGCTGAACTTCTTGTTATAGACTGAGACTAGCTGTTCTAATGGAACTTGGTTTCTGACATGTTGGAAAACGATCTAGCATAAGTAATTGAAACTGCCTGGACACTAAATCAAGTCCCTCTAAATGCATCTTCTCCATTTAAGACATAAGAAAGGTCATTTGTTGATTCATTTGGCTTCCTTAAGGCCATTTGGTAGATGATGGTGGACTTTTGCTTTAATTGAAATCTTACTGACTACTGTGTTGATAAACCTATTGAAAATATGCACAACATGGAGTTTTCTAAAGTGATTTAGTGCTATGCCCTGGCCAGTAGTTATTCAACTCACTAAGTGCCATTAAGACTAATGATTCAAGGCTCTAGCTGGTCAAGTCCGTCTTTACTTGTTAGTAAATGCAAATTCTTCTTAATTTCATTTCTGAGTTCTGATTAAGTTATGCAAACCCAAGATCTGAAACATTCTCAGCATCGTTAAAGTCAATTTCAGTGCATTGCGTTTGGTGAAACAAAGTAGCAAAATGGCCTTTAAATAACTAACATAGCTAGGCTTCTCATGGATATGCGAGGTGGTTTCCTAGAAATTCAGAAATATTCATTTTGAAGATAGAGGTTTGCTGCATCCTAAGGAACACGAATTATTGTTTTATAATGTGAAGTTGTGAACCTCAACCAAAACTTGGTGGTTCTTAAAAGAAGTCACTAAGGAACAGATCATCATTTTATAATGCAAATTTCAATTAAAACATAAAGAAGTCACTTAGACCAAGTTATGTATTGATGTGAATTAGATACACGTGCATTTTGAATATTTAATTTTTTATAGGTTGAAACACAAAACATCACTATCTAATTCCTTTAGTAGCTCACTTCCTTTGGCAGTCTCTTTCACAAGCCTCTTTACTCTTTGTTGTTTCTTATTGTTGGCCTTATTTATGGTATAATCCAAGTATTTTCTTAGAATGTTTGACATGCTTTAGTACATCAAAACAATATAATGTTAAAATTAATTTAAAAAGATATGAATTACGTAAAGTAATTAGTTATCTAAGTGGCTTTGCTATTATTGACCTTAGATAAAACTTGATTCAGTATTTTAAAAAATGGTTATAGCAGTTGCAAATGCAGTTTTCTATGCTCATGTGATAGAAGATCACATCCTATATACCATATGTGGTCTGACAAAATTCTGTAGTTCATTCAAATCAAAAGATTGAATAAAATCTAATAAAAATCCTAATTATTAATTATCACATTAGCTCCCTTTGAAATAATGGTTGCATTTATGATATTTCTCTCCTTTTAGTAAGATTTATTCTTGTAATTATGAAACACTTCTATAAGCTACTTTTTGTTAGTAAATTGTAAGCGTTAAATTAAACACGTATTTTATGTTTACTTGCATGATCTATTCTACATTTTTGGTTAATATAGATTCTTTAATATAACCTTGTTTACATTGAATTATAGATTGTATAGGTTTGATTAATATATTTGTTTGTCCATTTGTAGATAATAGAGACTTGTAGATCATTTTTTTTAGTAATTATTGCATTTGCTCCTGCATACAATATGTCGCAGTATGTTAATTGCTTATTGCTTGTATACACTTTAAAATCTTAACTCAACAGTGAGAAAGTTGCATTTACAACTGCAAGATTCCTTACAATGATGTTATCTTTCCTAGATGAGTAATCATTTTGCAAGCTTAGCTTGCAATTCTGTTTTGTATTGCACCTAACCATCCAGCAAGTCTTAGAAATTAAGTGCAAAATGATGTTATACACATGTCCAGAATTCAGGTTACAAATGCCTAACTAATATTTTGCACGGTGGGCAATCTAATCTTAACATAATTTCATTGCAGATGGGGTCAAGTATTCATTTTGGATGCTTTATCAAGGTATAAAGCCTCTGATGCACGAGAAGCTGAAAATACAGTAGAGAGAGTAACCCCACGCCTTCAACATGCAAATTGTGCTGTTGTGCTTTCTGCTGTCAAGGTAGGTATACACACCCATGCTGTGTATCTTCAATTGTGAAATCGTTAGTGTACAAAATTCATACATTGCTTGTTTATGGTCAACACATGACCTTGGTTCTTTAATTATTTAGCTCAAAGTACAATGTGAGCTGAGCATCAGGCTATGAGAGTTGAACCTCAGAAAACAGTTTTTATTTCCCCACTTTTTTCTTGAAGACAGCATTAGGACACAGTTGGCTTCACTGAATGTTAGATGATTAACTTTACTATATCTCGTTGCTCGATTTCATATCTGAAAAATCTATGCATGCGCTTAAGGTCAAATTAATGCTTTGTAAAACAGATTTTGCAGCCAAATATATTATGTGAGAAAATTTATTGGTTTTCTTTCTTCTTCAAATATAGCAATGACTTAATCTCTCTGCAGATGATCCTTCTCCAAATGGAGCTGATAACTAGTACTGATGTGATTCGAAATCTTTGCAAGAAGATGGCGCCACCTCTGGTAACTCTTCTTTCTGCAGAACCAGAAATTCAGTATGTAGCCTTGCGCAACATCAATCTTATTGTGCAGAAAAGACCTACAATACTTGCACATGAGATCAAGGTTAGTGCAAATTGGCTTCTTTAATGAAATTTCATTAATTTTTTCTTAATTTTACTGTTTGTTCTTATGCTTCTTTTTTAGGTTTTCTTTTGCAAGTATAATGATCCTATCTATGTTAAGATGGAAAAATTGGAGATCATGATAAAGCTAGCCTCAGATCGAAACATAGACCAGGTATAAAGATGTGACTGTGATTTTGTTGGTTCCTGTTATTTTAAATGATCATTTGGTTTCTTATCATCCCTTTTTATGCAAGAGAAAAGCAGCTAATTTAAATCTTGGTCTTTTGATAAAGAAGATGTGAACATTCAATGGGAGGGCACAGTGTCTGTTTAGCAGCTGTTAAAAAACTCTTTGTTACAGGAATCTTATGCACTCTTCTCTATCCCAGCACATATAAATGCATTTTAAATGTTTTCTCATTAGGTGACAACAGTAATTGGAGAATTTGTGACCTCCTTAGCCCCAAGGTTATGAATAAATAAATGCTTAAATACAAGGGTGTGGTTTATTAATGCAATCCAGGTTAATTGGTTAATCTGACACAAGCTAGAATTTAGTCGATGATGGTACCCAAAATGGCAAAGTTTGTATTCTATATCAACTCAAATTTTGTGCTTGCCCTGATAGTCTTTAAGATTTGAAGAAATCTGATGCTTTACATAAGGAGAGGTGCCTTTGCAGTAAGAACTAACCAATCCTTTTTTATCTTGTACATATTGTTATAAAATGTTTTGGTATCATTCCATCATATGTCAGTACATAATACATGTTTTCAATAATTGTTTAGATTAAGGAAGAAAAAATGACATTGATGGACCTTTTTCAAAGACTTATTGAAGGTTGTTTATATTATGTGTTTTGCAGAATTTCTAGACTAAGAAAACAAACTAGTATTTATGGTCCTATTTCAGAGGCTAATTTATCCACTGCAGGTTTTATTGGAATTCAAAGAGTACGCCACAGAAGTAGATGTAGACTTTGTTAGAAAGGCCGTACGTGCAATTGGACGCTGTGCCATCAAGTTAGAGAGAGCTGCTGAACGGTGCATCAGTGTACTGCTTGAGCTGATAAAGATAAAAGTCAACTATGTTGTGCAAGAAGCTATCATTGTCATAAAGGATATCTTCCGACGCTATCCTAACACGTGAGTTACTTAGTGTGAGTTTTTGCCTTTGTGGCATTATCATCTCTGTTTGAAATGCATTCTGCAACATTTTCTTGATTCTTATTATCTAGTTCTGCATTTTCTTCAGCTACGAATCCATCATTGCGACACTATGTGAAAGTTTGGACACATTAGACGAGCCAGAGGCTAAGGTATCTGTTTGTCATGAGAGTTAGGCTAATTTTTTCTTGTTATCTCAAAAATGCATTGCTTGCCTCAGGCATCAATGATATGGATAATTGGTGAATATGCTGAAAGGATTGACAATGCTGATGAGCTCCTTGAGAGCTTTCTAGAAACTTTCCCTGAAGAACCTGCACTAGTACAATTGCAACTGCTCACTGCAACAGTCAAGCTGTTCCTTAAGAAGCCAACTGAAAGCCCGCAGCAGATGATTCAGGTGTTATTCTTCTTATACAAAATGTAGATGTCCATGTAGCCTCATATGTCTGACAATTCATGTAGGCAATTTGGTTCAGATATCAATATTCTTTTTTTTTTTTCCTTAAAAAAAATATGTAAGAGCCAAATTATTCTGACTTGGCATTTCATCTGGCTTTGTCTCTCTTCAAGTTAAGATTAGACTTGTAGACTTTGGATCTTTAAGGATCCATTCTAGGATTTGATTTCTTGATATCATCACCAAATGAACTCCCATTTCCATCTCTTTTTAATTAATGACTATGAGACAATTATGAGATAATCCAGAACAAATGAATTTCTGCTTCTTGTGGCAACATGCTATTATGTGTTGATTCTGCATACGACATCAAATCAAAACATTTTTGGAGTAATATTTGCATGTTAATTCATAGATATCAGAAGTAGCATGTTACTTATTTGAGTTGCATTTACTATACAATACTTTCTCATTTATTTAAGTGTCATTCAATACTCATTGTGGGTGTCAATAAGTCAAATATCCACACAACTATTTTGCTATTAATTGTTTTTGAAGAAAGATGATCAATTTGCTTCTTTTTATTTATTTATTTATTTTGTGTGTACACTGACTGAGATGATCCCTTGGATTGTCACATACAACTACTTTTACCAAATGCAATTCAGAAACCTTTTTTTCTTGCCAAAGAGATGGTGATCCTCTTTTACTCGTTATTTGCCACCTTTATCTACATCAACAAAAATAAGACATGAATTCATTTGGAATTAGTTACACTTTATCTTCCCATTCAATTCTATGTAATACTATGTCACTAGTAATATTATCACTTTTAATTATATTAAATAAAGTTGATGGATTTTGTCAGTTTTTGGACAAACTAGATATTAATCAATAAGCTAATGATTTTCAGCATTGCCTTCTTTTATGAGTGCTGAAAAGGGTTTTCTAGTGAGATCTATAATTATACAGTGCTTCAACCAAGCAATGAATTGCTGTGTCTCAGTTTGCATTGGTTAAGTATAAACCTCAAAAACCAACTGCATTCTTGCCATGCTAGTTGGCACCCTGTTAGTTGCCACAATGTGTGTGTAGACTCTAGGGAAGAAAGTTATAATTATCTTTCCTTTTATTTTCCGGTCAATCACAGCTTGCAAGTGTTTTCTATCGTAATTTAGTTAGAGGAATAACGTGATATAATTTGATATTTTGTTGTAGAATTTCTTGCTTATGGCTGAGAATTTTATTAATGTTATGTGGTCACCCTCTTAAGTTTCAGCTAGTTTTACTTAAATGCATAATTCTAATATGGATTAATGTATGCGATAGGCTGTTCTTAATAATGCAACAATGGAGACAGACAACCCCGATTTGCGTGATCGTGCATACATTTATTGGCGTCTCCTTTCTACTGATCCTGAGGTAGAGTCAGTTGAAACATACTAATTTCTAAAGATGGCATTTATATGATGTATGCTTATTTCCTTCTCTTAGGCTGCTAAAGATGTTGTTTTAGCTGAAAAACCAGTAATCAGTGATGATGCAAACCAACTTGATCCCTCACTTTTGGATGAGCTTCTTGTAAATATTGCCACCCTTTCTTCTGTTTACCATAAGATACCAGATGCTTTTATAAGCCGTGCAAAGTCAGCTGCAACTAAACCAGAGGATGATGATTTTGCTGAGGGAGGAGAAACAACTTATTCTGAGACACAGTCTCATGCTATTGATGGTACAGGTGCTTCTCCTAGTAATGTTTCTCATGCTGAAACAAGACAGCAGGCACGAGCAACAGCTGAAATCTCTGCACCTGTGCCAGATGTACTAGGAGATTTAATTGGTCTTGATAATGCTATTGTGCCTGTAGACCAGCCAACAACACCTACTGAGTATGGTCCTCACCTTTTTATTCCATTTGGTATTTAGAGTTTATTTACTTGTTTTGAATATTTTTTAGATTGATGCCTTTTACTTGTTATTCAGACCTCCCTTACCTGTATTGCTTCCTGCATCTACTGGACAAGGTTTACAGATAAGTGCACAGCTGATTCGCCAAGATGGCCAGATATTTTATGCTATAATGTTTGAGAACAACACACAGGTTGTATTAGATGGATTCATGATACAGTTTAACAAAAATACATTCGGTCTTGCAGCTGCAGGGCCTCTGCAGGTGATTGTTTTTTATATGATCTCAATAGTATGCTTATTGATGAATTGACTGGTCACCAAGTTTTACATTCTGCTGACATGTTTTTTCGTAGTTCAAACTTCAAAAATTTTATTGATTTATTCTTTCATTTTGTATTTACGGTTTGTAGGTCCCGCCGTTGCAACCTGGATCTTCAGCGAGAACCCTTCTTCCTCTAGTTTTATCCCAGAATATCTCACCTGGCCCTCCTAGCACACTTTTGCAAGTTGCAGTTAAAAATAATCAGCAGCCAGTCTGGTATTTCAATGACAAAATTTCACTGCATGTTTTCTTTGGCGAAGATGGTAAAATGGAACGCACAAATTTTCTTGAGGTAAGAAGTTTCTGAAATGTATTTTAATTATTCATGCTGCACGGTACATTTAAGAAATGACCAAGACCTGATTGTTTTTTGTGATTCTAGATCATTTGGGGCCTAAATTGTTGACGCAATTTGCTTCTTCTCATATATATTCTTTTCTTTATTTGGTTTCCTTTTGAGGAAATAACAAAAAATATTGGTATAAATCAAGAACAGAGATGATCGTAGTTAAAGGAAGGATCTATAATGTTGGGTATTCTCCTTTGATGAAAAAGAATCAAATTAGAGTTAAGGAGCTTTCTACCTTCTATGCTCACTCCCAAATTGAAACTACTTTTTTTTAGAGCACCCGCCTTAGATATTTCTTCTTTTTTTTTTGGTGGAGAATGAGATTGCTTTTCATCTAGAAATTGAACTTCATTTCCTTAGATGTTGATACCAATAAAATAATTCCTATGTGATTGGATTGCATGAACACTTTGTCATACTTCTCAGATTGGTATAGTAAGGTAGCATATTACCTTAAATCTGAGAGTTTTTAGAAACTTCCGATCAACAAGAAATGTCATAGTTGTCAAACTACACATTTATTTGTCAATTAAACATTGTTTTATGTTTGTGCCATAAACTAAAACAGGCAAAACCAGTTTTTCTGCCCGGTTTGTGGATTCCATTTATTTTTCACATGAACTAGATAAAAATCAGAACAATTCTTTATTTCGATTTGAAACATTGTTTGTATCTCAGCAAGAATGATTCTACTGGTCAAGATCTAATGACTGGGTAAATGCAATAATGTCTAAGTAGATTTGCTTTTGTCTTGTGGCCAAATGCAGACATGGAAGTCCCTTCCAGACACAAATGAAGTGGGGAAGGACTTGACAAATTCCACCATCAACAATGTTGATGCTACAATTGAACACTTAGCTGCTGCCAACGTCTTCTTCGTCGCAAAACGAAGGAATGCCAACAAAGATCTGCTGTACTTGTCAGCCAAAATTCCTCAAGGAATTCCTTTCCTCATAGAGCTTACTGCTGTTCTTGGTATTCCCGGAGTAAAATGTGCAGTGAAGACACCAAGCCCAGATATGGCAGCATTCTTCTTTGAAGCCATGGAGACCTTGCTGAAGTGATATCCAATATTCTTTTTAGAATTTAAAGTTCATGTTGTTTTCCCGGTAGTAGATCTTTGTTATTGCGAGTTAGTGTTTATTTTGTGAAGCAAATTGATTTTGACTTGATATTACATGTTGACTAAACTTCCTCATTCAAGTTGGAAACATTTCTGATTCATGACTGAGAGAAATATGGGCATTTGGGTTGGAAAATTTTCACTTTGCTCGCCAACTTAGGGTGCGTTTGGTTTGCACCGTTTTCATTTTCATTTTCTGGAAAATGCGCGTTTTCTAGAAAACAGAAAACGATTTTTTGTCATTCTCTGTTTTTCTAGAAAACGATAGACAATTTTTCAGAAAATGCGCGCGGAAAACGCAAAACAAACATCATTTTTAAGAAAACGCGCGTTTTTCAGAAAATGAAAATGGAAAACGCGCGTACCAAACGCCCCCTTAGATTTTCTATTCTCCAATTGATTGTTTGTCCACACAATCCTGATCATACATCACCAAATGCAATATGATACAATATTGATCATGTCTCACTGAAGACACTTCCAAGCCAACATTAGAGGTCTCTCAACGGGTAGTCGCAGATCCAACGTCGACCTCTAACATGCTGAAACTTTCAGGACTCTTCTCCGCCCACAAAATTGCCAATCATAGCTCCACTTGGACACGCGTTTTTTTTTTTTTCCAAAAAACGTAAAATTAATAACAATAATAATTAATCTGAATGTAAATATTGTATACTTTATTTAATATAGCACCTTCTCAATTTCTCGGCCTATAAAAATTAAATTTTAGTATTGATGAATTAATAAATGAATTTTTTTAATAGATAATTGACCTAAAAATAGACTGATTGATCGTACATTATGAACACTTTTCGATTTATTTTACTAATCAATAAAAAACTTTGATAGGATCAAACTAGTCATCTTAAGATTAGTGGACGTAAATTAGACATCAAATATCAATTTTTTTACAAAAACATGCTAGCTGCACCATTTTTCTCCACATCAATTAATTTGGATTCCTTTAATAAAATTTTTGTCATTTATCTAGACATTTTTCAACATCGACAATCATAAATTGAGAAACTATTATAGAAAACTTTTGCTTCTGTCAATGCAACAGAGAATATATTTACTGGGATTTGAGATGTGTTATGATGCTTTAAAATTTTATTTCTTTTTCAGATATAGTTTTTTATTTATGATTTGAATGTTTGATTTCGTTATTTGATTTGTTAGATGTTACTTCTTTTTGTTAATTTGTTCCTTTTGAATCAGTTTAATATATGAAATTGAATAGAAACTTCGTTTCATAACTCTTTGAGAATAGGAATCAGTTAAACAATCGTATAGAATTTTTATAAACCAATCTCAAAGCTTAAAACTAAATTCTACATTGAAAGTAGAAACATTTTGAGGATGGCATTGCTGAAATGTACCATCTTTGTATTTTTGGCTGGGTATTCTGCCTGAACGCTAGCTACTAGCTAGAAGAACTTGTTCCCCTGAACCCTAGATAATTCAATTGCGCATGTTAGTCAACCAGTTGAAAAGAAATAGGACGAGAAGTTATTGCGGCAAGAACTCACAGAAGTGGAGTATTTGCAGCTTCTCTTGTATTAAAAAAGTTGGCAAAATTTTGTGTTTTAGCGTCCTTCACATCACCTCCATATGCTGAAAATCAGAACAGATCCGCTGCGGACCTGTTCGTGCGGAATGCTGCGGACCTGCCCTCGTGGCAGGTCCGCGTCAATCTTATAAGTTTTTATAAGTTTTTTTATACCAGCTCTCAACCCTAATTTCCGCAGCGGACTTCTGCTTCGTCTCTCGCCGACGGCTCCTTCCTCCTAAACAGAGTCGAGTCCACCTTCCTCCTTCGCACCCGCCGTCTCTCGCCGCAGAGGAAGCTACTAGCTCCTCCGCACGAAGCTCTACTTTCCACTTGTTGAAGAGGAAGCTAGGGTTTTCCCACGTCGCGACGCACTTGTTGAAGAGGAAGCTACGAGTCCTCAACTTCATCCTTCGTCGCGACACACCCGTCGAAGAGGAAGCTAGGGTTTTCCCACGTCGTCGCCGTCTTTTAAGCAAGACTGGTAACACGATCCTGCATTCTCATTTTTTCTTTCACCATTCCTAATCTCTGAAACTACTTAATACATTTTGTATAGACTTGATTAACTTCTGATTAAACTTCATTTCTTCTTTCACTTTTCTTAATTTCCAGCAATCTCATTTCTTCGTTCACTTCAAAAATTTAATTACCTATGGTATCTAATTTTGAAAACATGGGAATAAAGGTGACAATTGTCTGTATCGGGCACCTTTATTGTAAGTTAATTTTATTGTAGGAGTTGATTGATAGGGTTCTAATGTGTAACACTTGCAACTTGGAAAAAAACAGAGGATGTATTAGGCAAAACACTGATTGGGGTACTAGAATTATTGAGAAATGGCTTAAACAACAGTGATTTATTGTTATTGCTACTGCAATATTCCTGTGTGACACATGTGTCCATGGTTGTATTTACATGATCTTAAAAAGTCAAGCAATAATCTTATCATACACTATAATTTTTCTGTTGATAAAATCATTTGGTTACTGCATTATTTATCTGTTGGTGCTTAATCTTTTGATCAAAGTTGATCATAGTCATGTATACTTGTTTACTTGGCTTCTTTGCAAACCCATATCTTGTAACTTCATGCGATGCTTCAAATTTCAAAGTCACTGTTGAATCTGTTGATTGTAGTCCTGAATGAGCTTAAAATTGTGGTGGGTATGAATTGAGGAAATTTAGGTATTTTAATGCAAATTGTGGCTACTTTTAATGCAAATTGGTCAAATTTTTTATAAAATTGTGTGATTTCCCATTGCTTAAGCAAATTGCTATTGTTTAGCTTAATTTTCTCAAATTTTACTTTTTAGGTTGCGCTAGAATGACTTCATCAAGTAACAGCAGCATCAATCATACCAAATATGAAACTGTGCGATGCAGGGACTGCGGACTAAGAGCATTGGTGCTAGTCTCTAGATCGATCAAGAACCCAGGAAGACTATATTATGGATGTAAGCATCATGGATGGTTAAAGTGGGTGAGGTCTGATACTGGATTAAATGGATTAAATGAAGACACTAATGATATACATTTTAAGATGTTGCCAAGAGTTGAGTCAAGGGTGGTAAGTGAACACATTGCTTATCCAGGATATAATAGGGGAAATTGGAATCTACCGCTTATGGTCTGGATATTAGTGATAGTGAATTTAATTCTTTTGGCTATATACTTGTTTTGTTTGTTGGTTGGCCTAGTTAAGTAGTGCTAGTGTTGTAATGTGATAAAGAAATGTAATTATGGATAATGTCGACATTTGTCTTTTTTTAATTATGGATGGATATTAGTTTTGTGTTATGCTTAACTTGATGATCTTAAGTTTACTATTTTTCAAGTCTTAACTTTACTATTTTGTAAATGCTTCATACAAATCTCACGATAATTGTTGAAATTCTCTGGCCAATTCTTCTTATATGTCTGTTGTTCTTTGGATCAACCTCTTGTCCGTGGCCATGTCTTTGTATGTATGATTTAAGCTCCTTGCGTACTCGATCTAAAGGCTGTAAAATAAAGTTTGAACTTAAGCACTTTGTCTTATTCCTTAATTTGAACTTAAGCACTGGCATGATATCTGCAACGTAAAAAGCTCACACACACCACATTGTTGTGGATCGGTCAGCAGACCGATCCATAGCCCTCTGGACCGATCAGGACGATCGGTCTGGGAGGCTTCTGATCGGTCTGTGGACCAATCAGCCCGATCCCCTATTGTCCTCCGAATCCCATCGCTTCCTGATCGGTCACCAGACCGATCAGATAACCCACAGAAAGCTACTGTTTGGTTACTGATCGGTCTGGTGACCGATCAGATAACCACAGTATCACTGGATCGGTCTGTTGACCGATCAGATATCAATAGTATCACTGGAGTATCATTGAATTTGCGTCTGATGAGAGACTTTGATGCTTCAGACAATGGAGTATCATTTTTTCCTTGTATGCTCGATCTTTTCACCCGTGTCTCTAATATAGGGGTAATACTCCCAATTGGTTGAGGAAGAGGACAAGAACTAGTTTTGGTCGGAATTGAAAGTCTACGTGGTGGTTTTGCAGCATTATCCTTTCCGGACACATTGAATACACTTATCAGCAGAGTCCTCTAGCTTCAGATACCCGTTACAATGGAACACTGAACTAATTATAAATATTAACAGCCCAAAGGTAAGTAATAACCAGGAACACTAAACTAATTGAACTTCAAGAAACAAAAACATCACAACAAACCAATTTAAATGTCGTCGATTCAAGACACAAAATTACTTAACGAAATGAAATAGTACATAAGATGTAAAGAACAGTGCAACACCAAAACTAAAACCCCAGTTCACTTTCATTAAAAAAATACACCAACCATATTTTTAAAGCCTTGATAAAGGTAGAGGTACAGCACAAGAAGTTCCATTGGGGTTCAACCCTTCACACAACATAAACTGATAAGAGATATACTTCCAAGCAATAATAGAATTTTAGCAGTAGTCCCTATTGTAGGCATGGATTAAGGTTGTTAAAGAAGCCAAAGCCGGTGACACTCACTACTCCCAGCCTGGTTTAGTTATCAACTAATCCTTCACTGAGAGACATTATCTTCAGTTGATTAATGCCGGCAACAGAAAGGTATTCCACCCGGGACAAGGCAGTCGCAATCTTTTGAAATAGAGCCTGAAAAAGTAAGCATTCTAAAACAGTATGCATTAGAAGTATGAATTCTATACCAGATTCTTTAGAAGTATGTATTAAATACAAAAAAAATGCACTAAACCAATCAAACATATAAATAAAGGGAATAGATGAATACTAACCATAGAAAATTACATCTTAGGGCATGCCACTAGAACCTGTAACAATAAAGATAATTTATTAATCTCATTTTCTCAATAAACAATAAACCACTATAATTTAACTAATTAAAACTTTGTTAATACCCATTATAGATCCCAAATCAGGTTCATATGTGTCGTCAAGATTGATATGATTATTATCTCCAATTGATCTGATAATTTACACATTATCAAATACAAAATATAATAAAAATAAATTTATTTGCATGAACAAATATAAAAAAAATGAAAAAATGAATCGGCACAAACCCTTGTTGCAAATTGGGACAGTTACGCTTATCATGTGATACTCCTCGCTGTCCGCATCCACGACAAAGCCTAAAATTTGATGTAGATTTCTCCTTTGATGATTTTAATCTCTTCCCACATCCCTTAGTTCTTACTACAGAAGGATCAATAATACCAAGGCTCTCATCAATGGAATTTTTTCTTTGACTTCTATCACTGCATGTTGTACTAATGGACATCTCTTGAATTTTATTATATATACAATCGAATTGTTCATCCAAGAAGGTTGTCCTTTCATTACTCAAAGATGCATCATCAACTAACACAGAAGCTTTATAGGATAACCTCGAATGCCTCGACATTAAATACCTTTCTGAATCTGGATCATCAATGACATTTTGCTCCCCTAAAGCATATATTGCTCCAACTTTTGCATTTCGTGTCCATCGTTTAAGTATATACGTATTAGGCAGATGAAACACTTGGTTGATACGAAAAAAAGCTAACATATGTCTGCATGGAATGCCCTCAAACTCAAATTTTGTGCAGCTACATGATATGTAATCTCTTTGTTTGTCATGCGTGAGGACTCTTGATTTTGAGGAAGAAGAACTTTGAAATTTCATCACGTGGTAAACCGCTGAGTCAACTCCTGTAAATGTTTGTTGCACATAATAACTATGACTCTCAGTCATTTCACTTTGGAACTCCAGCCATTTCTTTTTTGTGTACAGCTTAACCATTTGAGTTTCCATTGGCCAAGTTGTATTAACCCTGGGTTGCTCATTCATATCAATATGGTCCGCAACTAACTCATTGTGTCTTTGATGTCTCAATGCTCTATTAAAACGTGTGATAAAATCCATTAATGAGTTCTTATTTGAGACATATTTCTTGAAAAATGCATGCGAGCCTTCAGATCTTTGGCTACTTGACATTCCTGCAGAAAATACATGACTAAAATATGTTGGCACCCATCTGTGTCTCAATTCATACATCAAGGACAACCAATCATTTTTCTCTAAGTTAGCATCCTTGATAGTCTCTTCCCATGACTTCTCAAAATCATCAGGTGTTGTAGAATTTACAATGACGTTCTTTATGCTGTGATAGTGACTTCGAAAAGTCAAAGGGTCTAATTTATCTGGAAATTTATTCAATATGTGCCACAAATAATATCGATGCATCGTTTGAGGGAAAACTTGTGCAATTGCTTTTGTCATAGCAGGATCCTGATCAGTGATGATAATGTTTGGTGCACCTTTAGGCATAGCTTCTGAGAACTTTGTAAGCAACCAAACAAAAGACTCAGTTTTCTCATCACTAAGAAACCCACAACCAAAAAGAATTGTCTGATGATGATGATTAACCCCTACAAATGGTGCCAAAATCAGACTATATTTGTTGGTGTTATATGTCGTATCAAATACAACTACATCACCAAATACACTGTATGCCCTCCTTGATATATGATCAGCCCAAAAACACCTACTAAATCTGTTATCTGAATCTGTCTCATAATCAAAGAAAAAAGCTGAATTTTTCTCTTGCTCAGATGTAAAAAACTCTATCAGTGATTCGGCATCAATACCCTTTTGTTCATCTCTTAGATTTCTCTCCAAATTTCTAATATCTCTTTCTGTGCAGCCGACTCTCTCAGGCCCTCCATACTCTATCTCCAATATTCGCATTTGTTGACAAGTTGGTACATTGGCCTCTGAAAACTGTTTTGTCAATGTTTTCTTTGCTGCTGAAACATTACGATGTGAGCGTAGCAAATGCACCTTTGATGGAGTTGAGAGTGGATGATTATGGGTTTCTATGAAGTTACTGACAACCCAATTAGGTCCAGTCTGTTTCTTTGCAAATGCAATGTTCGACTTACAACCCGTTCTAACTGCGCCACGTGCTCTTTCCCTTGATACATTATCAACTTTTGCATGTTTATTCCATCGCATTATATCTGTATGACCCTCTTTAAAGCAAACAATTTGTTTCCACGTCACTTCATTTGTTATCTTATTTTTCTTGCTTGTGTTTATCCTTGAACTAAATCCAGCTTCTCGTGCATACTGGTTATAGAACGAATATGCATCCTCTAGTGATGAGAATTCCATTCCAATTTTTGGCTTTCTTTCATCTGCAACTTGGGGAATGAATTCTTGATCATCAACTCTATTTTCTTCCATTTCTGAGAGTCCTCGCATTATATTTGACAATAGATAAGAAGATAAATAAATAAAGCCAACTGGAGATATCTAAAGAAACGAATATCTGTACTTCACTAGCTAAGAAGCGAATATCTGTATTTGACAATAGAAACGAATATATACTAAAGAAATTAGAAGTCAAGATACCATGAATATCTGTACTTCACTAGCCAACTGGAGATATATTTTTCATGCCTCAAATGTAAAAGCACTAAAATATTACAATTGAAATCTCAACTCAGGTAAAGTTAATAAGATAGATCTAATAAAATTAACTTACAATAAAGGTGCCCGATACAGTCAATTGTCACCTTTATTCCCATGTTTTCAAAATTAGATACCATAGGTGAAGTGAACGAAGAAATGACAATGCTGGAAATTAGGAAAAGTGAAAGATGAAATGAGGTTTAATTAGAAGTTAATCAAATCTATACAAAATGTATAAATGTATTAAGTAGTTTCATAAATTAGGAACAGTGAAAGAAGAAATGAGATGCAGGAAAGAAAGATCGAGCGATCTGATCGTGTTACCAGTCTTGCTTAAAAGACGACGACGAGGTGGAAAAGTAGAGTGAGGTGCGGAAAAACTCTAGCTTCCTCTTCGGCAGGTGCGTCGCGACGAAGGAGGAAGGAGGACTCTGTTTCAGAAATTAGGAACAGTGAATGAAGAAATGAGAATGCAAGAAAGGACCAGTCTTGCTTAAAAGACGACGATGAGGTGGAAAGTAGAGCTTCGTGCGGAGGACTCGTAGCTTCCTCTGCAGCGAGAGACGGCGGGTGCGAAGGAGGAAGGTGGACCTGCGGAAGACGAAGCAGAAGTCCGCTGCGGAAATTAGGGTTGGGAGATGGTATAAAAAAACTTATAAAAACTTATAAGATTGACGCGGACCTGCCACGAGGGCAGGTCCGCAGCATTCCGCACGAACAGGTCCGCAGCGGATCTGTTCTGTGCTGAAAATAGACTTCTCTGCGTGAGGTTACAGTAGAAACGTAGATGTCCAGTTTGATAATTTTTGTATATCCTAAGCCGCATAAATTTTAAAAACACGAATAAGAACTCTAGTAACAAAAGAATACAAGTACATGAATCTAATTTCAACGTTTAACCTGACATAACATAATAAAGTATAAGAGCAATGATAAAAAAAATCTGACGGAAGAATTATTATCTTCGTATAGTGTCATCTGAAAGATTCCTGTAGAAAAAGATGAAATAGAAATGAGAGGAAGATTTTCTAAGGGGATTAGAATGACGGCACTGAAAACTCTTCGTAATGGAGAATGGAGAGATGTCAAAATCATACCCTAAACCCTCATATATCAATCCTTTATATAGAGAATCAGATTCATTATCAATCCATAAATAATAAAAGATCGAGTTAAAGGGTTCGACACATTCCACCCATATCCAATAACCTGAAATTCAATCATCTCAATTTAGATCACTTAAATGGGTTCGGTTCGTATTCGCATATACAAATTACATTAAGTCCGTTTTAAAGAAATTAATCTAACAATCTCCCACTTAAATTACATATTATGTGTATAAGATATAAATGTATAAATTTAGTTGATATCAAACTGTATAGATACTATATACCCGTGCAAATAATTTGGTCCATTAACTTCATTAGTATAAGACTAAAAATGTCATAACACTTTATATAACTATAAAAAGTCTAACTGTAATCACAATACTGATGTCATTAATGACATAGATTAGGATGTGGATATGTAGTATGGAAATAATATGAAATGTGATCAGTACATGTCAATTTTTAATTAGTCCTAAAGTGACATAGAAAAGTACGATTATATTTGTAAATACTTTATACTAAACTACAATAACAAATCATAATCAAAGCCTTATGATTCATAAAAAGAATCTATATCATGTTTACAATTATCAAATATTTAACAGTAGTAAATAATGATACTTTATTCAGAGTGTCAAACAAATTCAAATACTTATTAATGTTTTGAACTTTAAGTACGTACAATAATCAAAATAAAATATTTTTTCATTATTAACATGAAGCAATAAAATAAATATAAACTCCTACTAGATGAGTTCTTCTTCCATAAATACTTCCATATCTACAACATGCGCATGAAATACCTTAGGCACCAGCCCTTGGTGAGTGAATCTGTATTGATATACTCTATCATCATCTGACAACTCTGAACTCTTTCTTTAACTGTCAAAAACTTGACGTTGATGTGCTTGTATTTTGATAAACCGCAATTGTTCTTTACATAGAGTTTTACAGCTTTATTATCACAGTTGATTCTTAATGGTATCTCAATGCCATCAACGATCTATAACACTATGATGAAGTTCCACAGTCAAATCCCGTGATTGGATACTTCATAGTATGTTATCAACTTTGTCTCCATAGTAGAAGTGGTTACTAGCATATGGTTGATGCTCTTCCAAGATATAACCTCTCTAGCGGGTATGAAAATATAGTTTAAAATGGACCTCCTACTATCTAACCATATAGAAAAATCGGAGTGAAAATATCCAACCACCTCTAGGTAATCTGACCTCCAATATGTGACTATGTCCTTCAGTTCTTCGTATAGTTCTTCGTATACTGCATCACTCTCTTTACTGCTTTTCCAGTGTGATAATCCTAGGTCACTTATATATTTGCCTAACATCCCCACCATAAATGTTAAATTTGATTGTGTACAAATCTGTATATACATGAGACTTTTCACAACTAACGCATAAGAGAATTAGTCCATCTCTTTTATTTCAAGTTCAAATCGTGGATACTGCTACAAACTGAATCGGTCACCTTTAAACACAGATGTGTCACGAGGTGTACAATTTTTGTCATATCTTATAAGCACCTTTTCAATATAAGTCTTCTGTGAAAGTCGAAAAATACCTCTTAAATGATCATGGCAAATCTATATGCTTAAAACAAAGGATGCTTTACCAAGATCTTTCATTTCAAAAATACTAGATATAAATGACTTGGTTTCATACAATAGACCCTTATTATTGTTTGCTAGCAATATATCGTCCATATATAGGATAAGTATAACAAACTTGCTCTCACTGAACTTGATAAATATTCACTGATCAATATGGTTCTCCTTAAATTCAAATGAGATAATCACTTGATCAAATTTTCTATACCACTAATGGGATGTCTGCTTCAAACCATAAATGAACTTCTTTAATCTACATACTAGTATTTTGAATCTTCAGGCTTAAAGTTCTCTAGTTGCACTATATATATATATATATATAGACTTCTCAATGTCACCATTGAAGAATGAAGTTTTTATGTCCATTTGGTGTAGCTCTAAATCAAAATGAGCTACAAGTGTAATAATTGCCCTAAAGTAGTATTTCGTTGACACTAGTGAGAAAGTCTTCATATAATCAATATCTTCCTTCTAACTAAATGTCTTGGCAACAAGACGAGTCTTATACTTTTCGACATGGCCCTTTGAATCCCACTTAGTTGTAAATATCCATTTATAACCAACTGGTTTCGTACGTTTAGGCAATTCGACAAGTTCCTAAACGTCATTGTTTGTCATAGACTTCAACTCTTCTTACATGACGTTTTTCTACCTTTCAGGGTTAGAACATTGTTTAACCTCTTGGAAAGATGTTGGATCAATTTCCAACCCTATATCAAACTCATGCTCTTGGAGATAAACATACTCCCGAGAAATCGTAGATTTCCTGTCTCTAGTGAATCGCTTTAAAGATACTTGTGCTTAAGGTAGTTGGGATACTTACTCATCAATATGAGGTAATATCTCACTTTGAGTGGAAAGACCCTTTAATTACATTGGAGAAGGCACGGGTATATCTTGATTCACTACTCCCACTAGATTGACAATATCTATAATGCACACTATGGAAACATATCGCTAGTAATTACACTAGTAGTGACCACAAAAGGATTGTCAATGCTTTTCTCAAAAGATATCTCCCTAAGCTTAGTGCTTCGACTGTCCTCAATGAATTTAGCGTTTCTCATTTCGAAAAAGGATCTCTTAGTGGGATCATAACATTTATATTCCCTTGACTTTTTAGAGTAACCCACAAAATTATAGCTAACCATCCTTGAATCCAATTTTTTCATTAGGCCTATAAGGCCTAGTCTCATTTGTACAACCCCAAACATGTAAATGTATAATGCTAGATTTTTTGTCGATTCACATCTCAAATGAGATTTTGGTTATTGCCTTACTAAATACTCTATTAAATACATAAACTGTAATCTTGGATGCTTCACCCCATAAGGATTCAGGTAAAGAAGTGAAAGTCATCATACTTCTTACCATATTTTTTAAGATACGATTGTGACTCTCAGCTACACTATTCTGATTGAGAGTATCATGCATGGTATATTGAGGCATAATCCGACACTCAGCAAGGTAATTCATAAAATGTTCTGAATGTTGTTCATCTGATCCATCAGATTGACCATAATATTCACTTCTACGGTCAGATCTAACAACTTTAATTTTCTTAACTAGTTGATTTCAACTTTAATTTTGAATATGTCCAAAGATTGCAACTTCTCGTAAATAAAGTATAGATAGTCAAATCAAGAGTAATCATCTATGAAGCTGATAAAATATGTGTGTTCATTCCAAGATATCTTAGAGAATGAGCCACAAATGTTCGTATGTATTAGCTCTAAGATATCACTATATCGACTTGCTCCTTTTTTTTTTTTGGTAGTTATCTTCTCCTTAACACACTCAATGCAAATATTAAAGTTTGACATACAAAGGGAAACCGAGAATTCTGTGGCATTAACCTTTCTAGGTGTTGTATGAATATATATCCTAAACACCTATGTTACAATATGGATGAATTCTCGTCAGTCAATTACGTTTAGTACATATATTATACATAATCACGTTGTCAATTGTAGGAGTTATAGTGTTTAACTTATAAAGTTTATCAACCAAAAACTCATTGCCAACCAACACTGAATTAAAGAAACTATTGAAAATTTCATTTCCAAATGAACAAGAATAAAATTATTTATCCAAACAAGAATTGAAATTAAATTCCATCAAAAAGATGGTACAAGAAATGTATTTTCTAAATCCAGGAAGATATCAATTTCTAAATAAAGCCTAAAATCACCAATCGACTCTATTTTAGTATTCTTTTCATTCCCCGTATAGATATACTTTCACCATCAAGTGGAAAACCACTCCTGAGACAATTATGCATAGTGACACTTATGTGAGTTGTAGTACTGGTATCTATCCATCAAGTGTCAATGGATATAATAGCAAATTGAATTCTAAACTAACAAAGTATAAACTTTTTACCTTTCTTTACACACTAGTTGGTGTATTTGGGATGATCTTTCTTTATACGACCTTTCTTCTCGTAGAAAAAGAAAGTGGATTCCTTATCTATTTCTTGTGCTCCTTATGGCCAAAACCCCTAAAATCTATAGTATGCTTTCACTTTCCTTTATTATTGATCCCTTTTTATTTCTTGCTCGACCCTTGAGAACTAGAAACTAAGTGAGCACTTTCAGGTGTCTCACACCTTAGTCTCTTCTCCTTTTGCATGCACTGTGTTATAAGTTTATTCAATGTCCACTTTTTTGAGTATTATAAGAAATTTTAAAAGTAGTGAACTGTGTAGGTAAAGTCATCAAGACAAAATGCACTAACATAGACTCAGAAATTTTGAGTTTTAGTGCTTTCAGACATGTAGCGATATTGGACATCTCCATAATATACTCCCTGATGTTTCTTTTGTCGTTATAACGTATAGTTACCAATTTCAAAAGAAATGTGGTAGTCTCAACCTTTTCGTTTGTCACGAAACAATCTGTTAATTGACTAAGGAAACTCCTAGCATCCTATCCCTTAGTTATAGAACATTTAATTAGTGTCGGAATAGAAAGTCTCATGATACTTAGACTCATGCAGTTCAATTGCTCCCACTTTTCAAATTTAGGTGTCTGCTCTATAGTGCTAGTACAAGTTAGGGACATGAGGTGATCGTGTCTCAATGTATAGTCTAATTTCATGCACCCTAAGACTACGATAACATACTCTTTCCATTCAGTAAAGTTAGAACCAGTTAGTGTAGAAATGTTATTAACACTGTTAGTTATAGATTGCACTAAAATTAAAAAGAGAATATAATGTATGTTCACATTTTAATTAAAGTCAAGAATGTATATAAGTACAAATAATAAACATAAGATTACGCATAAAAATAAATTTTAAGTGCATATGATGAACTCTTTATAAGATATCAAATACAACATTCCAGTTTACTCTTTGGACTAAAATACAATTTGTTAGTGGTACTCTCTAATATAACTAACTTTAGTTGGTTACACAATGAGTCTTCATTTAGGTCGACCTATTATGCACATAATTTGACCCTTTATATGAGTTATATATTGATCTATAGCTCACAACAGCCTTAATAAACAACATAATGTGTCTTCCTTTGAGGTGACATTTTTTTGTGCATGATCTAAACAAAAAAATAATTTTTTTTGTTCTATAGTTGTAAGTTACCTTGAACATATATCTAACATAAAAGTAATGTTCCTTTTGGTCAATTACTTTTAGTATAAATATACGTCTATTGACACAACATGCACTAAACCTACCTAATGTGTCTTCTTTTAGGTCAACATAATAGTTCAATTTAGTAGTACGTGTATAAATAGATCCAAGCAAACCCTAGGAACTTTAATAGAACAGATAAGCACTTAATCAGCCTTGATTGTTCAAAAATTATATTTATCAATCGATTGATATCATATGATAATTGATTGATATCACTCAATTGATTACCTTAATCGATTTGAAAGTTTACTATATGTTATTTCAGGATCATTAATCGATTGATGATGAGTGTAAGTTTATTGTAAGTGATTTTAGGATCATCAATCGATTGATGATGAGTGTCAATCGATTGGTGCAAATGAATCAATCTTGCTAATCGATCACAAACCTTAGTGTGTCCATCATCTAACTCATCAATTGATTGTTGATTTATATCAATCCATTGGTGGTCACCAATTGATCACATAAATCGATTCAAAAGCCTTCTATGCTAATCGATTAAAACTATCCAGTTGTAACTTCAAGGTTGTTAATCGATTGATAACTTCAGTTGATTGACCAGATCGATTCTAATTGATTCTGTGTCTCACAACAAGACCATCAATTGATTGGCAATTGGTAGTATCCAAGTAAACGATTTTAATTAATTTACACTCAAGTTCAGTTGTCAATCGAGTAATCAATTGATGTCAACTGATCGATCAGGTCAGTCGATTCCAAATGATTATGTTCACAAATTTAGGCTTGTTAATCATTACCTAACCAAGGAAATTGATTACACCATCGCAGTTTAACTTAAAAATAGATTGAACGTGACAATTCTTCCCGAAGATGGCGGTGATTTACCACTATTCTTCATGTTCTTCGTGGAAATCACAAAAAACCTAGAAGATCAAATCTTTCCTAGGTTTTCTTTGCTCGATCTTCGATGATCAAACATTGATTTATATCAGAAAATCAAATCTAGCATAAAACAATAAAAATGATGAAAAATCTTAACTTTATTGCCATGATAAAATGATGAAAGAGAACCTATGACTCTTATATCAATTGATAGTTCTTGTATATCCTAAACTGCATGATTTCTAGAAACTAAATATGAACTCTAATAACAAGAAATACAAGTACATGGATCTAGTTTCAACGTTTAACATGACATAACATAATAAAGTGTATAAATAATGACAAGGAATCTCATTGAAGAGTCATTGTCTTTGTCCTATAGCTTTGTTTGAACGATCCATGTGGAAGAAGATGAAGCAGAAGTGAGAGAAGATCTTTCAAGGGAATTAAAGTGATGATGCCGAAAACTTTTCATCAAAAAATGTCAAGATTATACCCTAAACCTTCAGAGACTAATCCTTTATATAGAGGATCTGATCCATTATGAGTCCATAGATAATAACAGATCACGTTAAAAGGTTCTATATATTCAACCCACATTCAATAACCTAAAATCCAATAATTTTAAGTTAGACCACTAAAACAGATTTAGTTCATATCACATATACAAATTACATTAAACTCACTTGAAGAATAGATGACTCCGGTCGAATGACTTGGAGATGAACCTTGATAGCGCGGTGATCCATCTAGTTAGCCGTTGGGTCTCCTTTAAGTTGTAGGACGGGGCCATGTCTTGTAGCGCCCTCACCTTGCTCAGATTTGCCTCGATGCCTCGTTCGATGATGATGTATCCGAGGAAGCGGTCACTCTTCACGCCGAACAGACATTTGCTCGAATTCAGCTTTATCACATATGCCCTTAAGATTCGACATGTTTCTTCGATATCTGCACAAAGATCAGTAGCTCGGAGGAATTTTATTAATATGTCATCGACATATACTTCCATGTTACGACCGATCTGCCGATAGAACACTTTATTCATCAGCCTCTGGTAGGTGACGCTAGCGTTCTTCAATCTGAACGGCATCACGTTGTAACAATACATTCTGTCGGCTGTGATAAAGTTGACCTTCTCCTGATCCTCCTGGACGAGCGGCACTTGGTGGTATCCTTGGTAAGCGTCGAGCATGCAGATCAGCTCGCAGCCTACCGTAGAGTCCATCATCTGATCAATCCTTAGCAGCGGGTAGAAATCCTTTAGGCACACCTTATTTAAGTCACGAAAGTCGATGTAGACCCTCCACTTGTTGCCTGGCTTAGAAACCAACACGACATTAGCGAGCCAGCTCGGGAATTGGACTTCCCGGATGTGTCCGACCTCCAATAATTTTTCGATCTCCACCCGGATGATTAGATTTTGTTCCATGTTGAAATCCCATTTTTTCTGCTTCACGAGCCTAGCGTTCGGTCGGACATGAAGCTCGTGCTGAGCCACGCTCGGCGAAATCCCAGGGAGCTCATGTGTCAACCAGGCGAATACGTCATGATTTTGTCTGAGGCAGGAGACCAACTCTTCCTTCTTCTCGCTCTCCAGGTCGGCGACGACAAAGGTAGTTGCATCCAATCAACTTGGGTGAATCTGCACTTCCTCCTTTTCGTCATATACCAGCGTAGAAGGTTTCTCTGTGATAGCATTCACCTCCAAGTGTGGGTTCTTCCGAGCAGCCCTTGCTTCAGATTTAACCATCTCGACGTAGCATCGTCGAGCGACCAACTGGTCACCTTTGGCTTCGCCTACCTGTGAATCCGTAGAGTGGATTTGGCTGATCAGCAACACTTCGTTACCTGTGAATCCATAGAGTGGAGTCGTCATGGGCAGCAAATCGCTCCGGTCGATTTGCAGCTGATCAAACGTCTTCTTAAATATGATATTCACCGAGCTTCTTGTGTCAACAAAGGTTCGGTGAATAATGTAGTTAGCGATTATCGCTTGAATGATCAGCGCATCGTCATGAGGGATCTCCACTCCCTTTAAGTCCCTCGTGCTGAAATTGATCTCGGGTCCTTTAGCCCTCTTCTTGCTACAACCTACAACATGGATCTTAAGTCGCCGAGCATGCGACTTCCCCGCCCGATTGGAATCACCACCGGTCGGCCCCCAGCGATCATTCCTATTTCTCCCCGAGCAGTGTTACTCCTGTTCTCTTCCTCTCAAGTTGAAGGTTTGCTCCGCACGACCGAAGCTTGGGTAGGACTCCGGTTGTTCCCCCTTTGAGATTGATGAGGTCATGGTTCGGCCACAGTCCTTTCTTCCTCCCTTCGCTCGGCTGATCGGTGTCTATGTCACCAATCAGGAGATGGGGATCGGTGGTGATATCCCCGCGGAGTTGGCCTACTAGCTATTGGCGTCAGGTAGTAGCAGTCCTGTATGTTGTGCTTCGTCGACTGGTGGAAGGAATAAAACATTGACGTTCACACTGTTAGTGTGTATACTAAAAGCTTAGCTTTTGTAAACATTTATTTTGAAATAAAGAATCACATTGATTAAAAATATCTACATTTGTAGTTGTTCAATTAATTTATATTGTAAATAACATGGTGTATAGTGTCACACACAGAAGATCATGTTATCCGTTCTTTATAAATTATAAACAGTAGCTCACGACTAAGATGGAAAGGAACAAACCATTGGAATAGTCATAGTGTAATTAGGTATTAATTTATCTTGACTAATAAATTACACTAGTACACTCTGAGTGTATTGAGCAGGATCATTTAAGGTAAGTTCTTTTTGTACTGACTTAATAAAAGAACAAGACCTTAGTTATTATGGAAGTGTGTGTTCTTAATCCTAATATAATAACAAGCGCATATATTTAGTATTCATTTCTTTAACTTATCAAAGGGTGAGATTTAGCTCGATAAATCAATAGACCCGATAAGTTGGAAAATGATATTACTTATAGTGTGTGTTGCTGATTATAGAAGGAAACTGTGTCCTAGTAATTTAGGTTGATAATGTTCCCAAGAGGAGCTCATAAGGATTGTCATGTTAAACCCTGCATGTGGACTTAGTCCGACATGACGATGAGGTTGAGTGGTACTACTCTTGGACTAAGACATTAATTAAAATGAGTTGTCAGTAACTCAATTAATTAGTGGACATTCGATATCTTAAATACAGGGAGATTAACACACTCATGATAAGAAGAAGCCCATAATGTAATTTGGGATTGGTGCGGTAGTGCAATAATAACTCTCTAGTGGAATGAGTTGTTATTGATGAACTTGAGTTGTGTGTTTGGGGCGAACACGGGATACTTGAGCTCGTCGGGAGGCCAAAAATCAATTTCTCCTCTGGGTCCCTGTTGTAGCCTCATTAATGTCTCATATCCACTCATGAAAAGCTCATCTTGGTGTCCAAGAGGGGGCCAGCCCAAGGCTTGGTGACCAAGCCAAGGGCCAATCACAATCTTCTCTAAAGGGGTCGACCATAAGTCTTGCAAAGGGGGCCGACCACATAATTCAAATTGTGAGGGGTGTTTTGAATTTTTAAAATCTTCTCTTTGTAGATATCTACAAGTTTTAAAAGAGAGATTTTAAATTATAAAACTTTCCTTATTTGAATTAGGCCACATGGTTTAAAAGAAAGTTTAAAAGTTTTAAAACTTTCCTTTTTTAACCATCCTCATGGTTTTTAAAAAGGGAGTTTTAAATTTGAAACTTTCCTTTTTTGTCACTATGTTAAAAAAGAAAATTTTAAATGAGAAGTTTTAAATTTTAAAACTTGTTTTAAATTTTAAAACTTGTTTTAAAATAAAGAAAACTTTCCTTTTTTAAACATCCACATTAGGAGATTAAAAGAGAGCTTGTAAAATTTTATAAGAGTTTTCCTTCTTTGCTTATAAAATTTTTACAATATTTTTATTTCCTTCCTCTTAGGGTCGGCCACCCTTGCTTGGTGCCCAAGCAAGGGGCCGGCGAATCAATTAAATCAATCAAAGAGGAGAAAAAGGAATTAAAAAGGAGGAAAGGAAAAACAAGAGGAAGATTTTAATTTTTTGTAAAAAAATTTCCTTGTATGCCTTGAGCAAGTATTATAAAAGAAGGAGAGGAGGGGCCTCATGAGACATCAATTCTTATTCTCTTGCTTGTGCTCCCTCTTGTGGGTGGCCCTCTCCCCTTGCTTTTCCCCTTGCTCTCTTTTATTTATTTGTGGTGGTGGTGGCCGGATTTTAGAGAAGAAGGAAGAAGTTTTTAGGTGGTGTTCATCTTGGAGGATCGTCGCCTACACGACATCCAAGAGGAGGCAAGGAATACGGCAGAAGATCTCGAGGTTATTAGCATACAAAGAAAAGGTATAACTAGTAATTGTTTTCCGCATCATGCTAGTTTTTTCTTTGTATGAATTCCAAACACAAGAGGCATATGATTCTAGAGTTTCGAATTTGTGATTCGAGTTTGTGTTTTTTTTTTGTTTTTCGAATTTGTGATTCGATTATTCTTTTTGGTTAAACTTAGAGTTATATAAGGAAATTAAATATTAGCTTTCCTTAAAAGGTTTTGTCTAGGCGGTTGTGGATAATCTCATACCAAAGAAGAACTAGTGTCTCGCCATGCAGTCCTTGAAGTCAATTTTAAAAATTAATATTTAATTAAATTTATAACATAGGTGGATTTGTATCAATAATGTTATGTATCGTTGCGATCCAAATCTAAACCATTAAGAACATATAAGTTAAATTTGGAATCAATAATGTTAAGTTCCATTTACGATTCCTAATTTAATTTCTAAAGTACACAATAGGTTGTTTAGGAAAGGTTCGACACTTGTACAAAATTTTTGTACGGTGGAGCCGGTACGATCTTCCTAGGACCAACCAACACACACTTTCCCTTTTGCAGCTTTTGGGTGGCTGGCCGACACATGCTGCACTGCATGCATCCTTGGCTCGTTATGTGCCTGCGCTCCCCCCGATCGAGGTCCCTTGGGAGGATGATGGCTGCTCGACGAACACCGTTCAGGCGTTATTGCAGGTTCGACCGACACCTCCCTTCTTCCAGCCGCTTGAGCTTCTTCTATATTTATGTACTTTGTGGCCTTCCTTTGCAAGTGGTCGAAGTCCTTCGGCAATTTCTGAATCAACGATCGGAAGAACTCCCCCTTGGTGAGCCTCTGAGTGAAGGCGTTCATCAATACATTTGAGGAGACCACTGGGATGTCCATGGCCACCTGATTGAAGCGCTGGATGTATGCCCTCAATGCTTTCCTGGGCCCTTGCTTCAGTGAGAACAAGTTCACGCTCGTCTTTTGGTGGCGACGGCTACATCGAAATGGTGTAGGAACGTCGCCCGGAAGTCCTTGAAGTTGTGGATAGAACTGAACGACAGTCTCTTAAACCAACGTTATGCTGATTCAGAGAGGGTGGTGAGGGAGACCCAACATTTCACCCCGTCGATGTACTAGTGAAGTGTGGTCGTGTTGTCAAATTTGGTCAGATGGTCATTTGAGTCGGTATATTCGTTGTATTCTTCGATCGCCAGCAGAGTATAATGTCGGGGCAGGGGATCGTTTAGAATCCCTTGTGAAAATTACTGATTGATTCACTCAGGCGATTCATCGTCCCTCGGCGCCTTCCCTTTCCTTGCGTCCTGAACGGGCGCATCATCCAATGAAGATCCCCGCCCCTTGCCCGCTCGACCCCATTCCTCCGATGGGGTCATGAACATCGCTCAATGGAAAGGAATAGGCGCATTGGACGCTTCCCCATACGTGTCGGTCGACTTCTTGTTATTCCCTCGAGCGGATATTTGGTCCGCTCGATCACTGCGTTCAACCGGTCGACCAGTAGTTGATGTTGCGGGTTCTTGCGCTTGGCGTTTGGACAACGCCTGCTGTTGTTGTTGCTCCATTATCTTGGCCGCTCGGGCTTGTACTAGCATTCAAGCTCCTCTTGTGTTAGCGTCACTATGGTGAATCATCTAGTGTCCTCCATCTTCTCGTTCGGATGCAGGCTATATTCCCACAGACGTTGCCAAAATGATCTTGTCCGAAAGCAGGAAGGTGGAAAGCTGGTGATGTGGTGGCTTCGCTGACCGACTGTAGATCTCGCTTCGCTCTACAAAACAAGTAACGTCAGTGCCGAGCCAGGGGAGGGGTTCCCAGCGTTGGCCCTCCGATGCTCAAGTCAGTCATCGGAACTATAGAAGAAGCGGAGCCACAGTAGAACTAGCACCAAACGGTAATAATGTGCACTTCCACCGATAATGGACCTCCCTTTATATAGAACCCTGGTGGGCGATGTGAACACTTCTCGAAGCATGGACACTCTCTCCCATACGTCCCATGAAGAGACCTGTTAGGAAAGTAACTCTGACGTCATACCTTAACGAGGAATGCATATCCTGACAAGACAGCAGAAACTTCCACCGTATGATCCACCTATCGACCATACCTCGTGTCAGCAGCACTATCTCCCAAAAGGATGTCGAGAGATATTGTGGTGGTCCCGTTGCTTTATCGAGCGGGGTAGCCGCTTGGTCAGAACCCCTCCGCTCCATTCTTGGCCAAGTCCCGCTGCTTGGCCAAGCGGGGTAGCCGCTCGGCCAGGACTCCTCCGCTCTGTCGACCTGCGTGTCTTTCCCTGTTCAGACAAGCTATCCAGTCTCAGTGTTCTGTTGCTCCATATTGAGTTTCTTTATCATATTATCCTGAGCTAGGCAGGTGGTCCGCTCGGATATGTCTTGAAGGTAAAAGACTTATCATTAGTGTTTCATTTGTAAAATTTACTCAGACGTTTATTAGATGAATAAAAATTATGTATTCATATTTTCATTTTTTGTTGATAAATTTTTATTTCTATTTTATGTGATGTGATGAATAAATTGTGATGATGTCTAAATTTAAAATTTAGATTATATATTTTGAATAAATATTAATGATAATGGCATGATGTTGATAATTATACGTGGTTAACATCACATCCTAATTGTAGCGTGCGATGCAAATTGTGAATTCTTTTAACCGCAGCGCGCACTGTGCGCTACAAATGCTCTTAACCATATTGTGCGGTGTGTACTGTGAATGCTCTTAGCTACAACACGTGGTGCACCCTACGAATACACTTAACTACAACTCATGGCATGTACTGTCGATGTCTTATGACTTTCAACAGCTTACAGTTGTGCAGCGTGCGATGCGCGTTACGGATTGCATAATTGCGCGCTACAAAAAGTTATATTTGTTGTATTGATCTATCCAACAATTGAACATATCGCTAGTATCAAACAAGGATACTTTGGGAGATCACCTGGATAGTTGTGTTTGGCCCCACAAATTCTTCAAGAAAATTTCCAATCTCTATCAAAATTGCAAACACCAGAAGACTACAAGGTAATTGAATACATCAAACACCATTGGAGATTACATTAAGGTATCTAACAGTTTGACATAATAAACCAGTGACATTCTTTGTGCCTATATTTTAGAAGAGTCTATCAATACACTTAATTATCCTTTATAAAATATAATATTTACTTTCCATATTTTTTACACTATTAACATATGTAGCATGTAAACCCTATATCTAGGCCAAGATGTAGAAATCTGAGAGTTACAGGTTTTAGAATGACTATTCTTATCAATTGAAAACGAGCATCCCATGCACTATTTGACTAAAAAATAATTTTTAATGAAGTTCAACATGTTGGGATATGATCGATGCAGTGTATGTTAAAATATATTTCGTAAACATGCCCAAGAAAAAAATAAAATAACAATAATTCCTAAATTATTACATCACACGTACCACACGCATACAAGGATACAACATACCAAACATGATCGCATAATTAAATTTTTACAGAAAGTAAATTTACTCTAGGTATACCTTACGGATGACCTGTAATGAGAAGGACATCAACCGTAGTGACGTTGTCGAACCTTGTCTCTATTCGTATCCACGCTGAGCTCCTCAAGACAACTCCTTCAGTACAAGTCTCTCCTTCGAAAGTTACTAGCCATGAGCGAAGAAGAGAGATCAAGAGGAAAAGGAAGAGAAGCACACAAGGGAGAGTTTTCTCCCTTGTGGTGGTCGCGGCAACAAGAGGGAGCCCCTCTTGTTGGCGGCGGGAAAGAGAGAAGGGAGAGGGAGAGGAGAAGAAAATTTGGGTTAAGATTTTCCAAAAACCTTACAAGACAATTAATGATCTCATGTGTATAATCTTCTCTCAACCATATCAATATATAGCCATCATTAATGAGTTGGATTAGAAAGCTCAAATCCAACCTATTATCCTTTAACCAAAAATTAGTCTATTGACCCCTTAGTTTAGTTCACAACTAAACCAAGTGGTTCATGACTAATTTATGATTAAACTAAATATGGTCCAACTCTTTTATAAAAGATGTAGGTCATCCACGTTTCCATTGCGACAAATATTTCCATATTTGGTTTATGTATAGTCCAACCAAACATTTATCTCTTAATCTAATAATCATATTCTTTAACTTGTTTTATGTCTTTTAGAAACTCGTTAGTGTGTATGACCCAATAGGTTCCCGGTTTATCTTGGTCGTCCATAATTAACTACTTAATTATAGAACGATCATGAGTGACACCTAGTAGTACATCATGATCCTCAATTACCCGAAAAATCATAGTTGATCTTAGAATTAATTCTAAATCCTTCAACAACTACAGTGAGTCATGCCTCATTCCTTTCACTCGTTTTATACCCACTTGATTCAGGACATAGTCTATGTGTCTTGTCCCCACTAGGCTGACTACGTCACACCTAGCCCAAGTAATACTTCCTCGTTCTGTGGATTCAAATTATTCAGACATGAGTACAAGAGTCTCGCACTCTTAACATATGATGTTTTGGCCAAAGACTTTGAGTAATAATCCTAACGAGTGGTCATAGGGTATATTTCTCCTTGCAAGGAGCAGTGAATCCTCTGTGGGTTATTCAAACACCATCGGACACTTCAACGTATACCCAATCATCCCGGGTTCACACCTCAATGAGATGTTTGCTTAAGATGTCAAAGTATAAGTCTCCATGACCAAGATGACTTGTATACCTCAAGTCAAAGGAAACTTGCACTCGTGTTGTAGTAAGAAATTCACAGACATATATATATATAGAACCATATGAAGTCTTACAACGAGTCACTTCAATGAACTAGTTACCATAACCAGCATCCACGTTTAACTCTCGACATCCCAATGTCTCCAACTAATGAGAAAATAGCTGCTTGACCGAACCAAGGAGTATGACCCATGCTAGTCTTACAGAATTGATGGTGTCCGAATACATCAATTCGAAGACCAAGGAAATTTCAATATATTCATAATTGCATATGTAGAGATAATCACTAGTTGTGATCTAATTACAAATCCTCTCATGCTATGAATTATATTATGGGCATTCATTAAATGAGTTTAAGACAATCAAATATATAATATGCACTCAAATAGTGAATCTATATTTATCAAATAAATAGAAAAAATCATAAGGCGATTGCCTTAGGACATCCCTCGAATTCTAACACTCCCACTTGGCCTAAAACCAATCGCCACAGTGTTCTAAACTGTAAGCACAGATGTGACTCTCAAACTTGCATTATGGTAGAGCCTTTGTCAAAGGATCCGCTAGATTCCTTTCAGTGAGAATTTTCTCGAGTTGTATTTCTTTCCTACTAGCGATCTCCCTTATCAGATGATAACGGTGAAGCACATGTTTTGATCGCTGATGAGACCTCGGTTCCTTTGCTTGTACAATGGCTCCAATGTTGTTGCAGTAAACAGGTAATGCTTTAACAATGGATGGAACCACTCCAAGTTCAGTAACGAACTTCTTGATCCAAACCGCTTTCTTTGCTTCTTCCAAAGCTGCAATGTATTCCACCTCATAGGTAGAATCTGCAACAATGTCTTGTTTGGAACTTTTCCAACTAACTACGTCTCCATTTAATATGAATATGAACCCAGATTGGGACTTAGAGTCATCCTTGTGCATCTGGAAACTAGCATTTGTATATCCGCGTATGGTCATATCACCATCTCCATAAACTAAGCACATATCATTAGTTCTTCTTAAGTACTTAAGGATCATCTTGATAGTCACCCAATAATCCATTCCTGGATCACACTAGTATCTGCTCATAACACTCAAAGAATATGATACATCGGGTCTTGTACATAACATAGCATACATGGTAGATCCTATTGCGGACACATAAAGTATCTTATCCATGTAAATCCTCTCGTCTTCTGTGCGTGGGCACATAGACTTTGAAAGTTAAATTCCATGCGTCATAGGTATGAAACCTTTCTTGGATTCAGACATGCTAAACCGTTTTAGCACTCTATCTATATATGTCGACTGTGAAAGACCAAGCAACCTTTTCGATCTATCTCTATAGAATTTCATCCCGAGGATGTAAGTTGCTTCTCCCATATCTTTTATGAAGAACATATTGGACAACCAAACTTTAACTGACTATAGAACTGGCACATCATTTCCTATAAGTAATATGCCATCAACATATTACGAATATGACTACACTCACACTAACCTTTTAATACACACAAGGTTCGTTTAGATTTTGTGAGAAATCAAACTGTTTAATCACCTCATCAAAATGGATATTCCAACTCCTGGATACTTGCTTTAGTACATAAATGGATCGTTGAAGCTTGCATACTTTATTCTTGTTGATAGATGTAAAGCCTTCGGGTTGTGTCATATACACATCCTTGAGCAGATTTTCATTAAGGAAAGTTGTTTTCACATTCATCTGTCATATCTCATAATCATGATGAGTTGATATGGTCAGAAGTATCCGAATGGATTTAAGCATGACCATAGGTGAGAAAGTTTCGTCATAGTCAATGCCTTGCCTTTGACGATAGCCTTTCACCGCCAACCTTGCCTTGTAGGTAATAATATTACCATCCATGTCGATTTTCTTCTTGAAAACTCATTTGTATCCTATAGGCGTAATGCCTTCAGGTAGGTCCACCAAGTTCAACTATTCAGAGCCTCTTCGTAATCAGTAAGTTCCTCATCCTCAATGAGTAACACATCATTCAATTCTCTTACAAGAAATTCATATCTCTTAGGAATATTATGTTCCCTACCTGATCTACAAGGAGTTTGTGTCATAATCGGTTGTGGTTCTTGACTAGGCATCTCATTAGTGTTTAGTCTCTTGAACTTCATCAAGTTCAACCATACTCCCACTTGCTTCCTGTCAGAGAAATTTTTCTCTAGGAAGGTAACATGCCTTGAAACAAACTTATTTTTATTCCAAGAAGTGATAGAATTGGTAACCCTTAGTTTCCTTAGGGTGTCCAATAAATAAACATTTATCAGACTTGACATCCAACTTGTCTGATATAGTCCTCTTTACATAAGCAGGACATCCTCATATCTTCAAATAAGATATGAGAGGTTTCTTACTAGTCCATACCTCATATAGAGTAGTTGAGATTGTCTTTGTCGGGACTCTATTTAAAAAGTAAATAGTTGTCATGAGTGCATAATCCCAAAAGGTTTTGGTAAGATCTGCACTATCCATCATTGATCTAACCATATCTAACAAGGTTCGATTACGCCTTTTCGATACACCATTATATTGTAGCGTATAAGGCGGAGTCTATGAGACAATATACCATTGTCCCTTAGATAATCTAGAAACTCTTGGCTTAAATATTCACCACCTTGATTGGATCGAAGTATCTTAATATTTTTACCAAGTTGTTTCTCTACTTCACTTCTGAATTCTCTAAACTTTTCAAAGGCTTCAGACTTGTGTTTTATTGGATACACATACCCATAACGAGAGTGATCATCAATGAAAATAATGAAGTAGCTATAACCTCCTAATCCATGAGTTGTCATTTGTCCACATACATCGATATGTACGATCCCAAGTAACTCATCAACTCGTTAACCCTTTCGAGAAAAAGGTAACTTTGTCATCTTGCCTTTTAAACATGAATCACATGTATCAAATATATCTAATTCAAATGATTCAAGAACTATAATCTTTTACAATTCAGACATGTATTTTTTGCTTATATGGCCAAGGCGACAATGTTACGAGTAAGAGGTTAATTGATTATCTCTTCAGGCGCATTTATTGCTCTTTTCGTATTGAGTACGTCACTAGATATATCTAACGTAGTGCCAATTCATAGTGCCATAAAGAATGCCATTTAAGGTTATATAACAATAATTGTTACTAAAAGTTAAATGGAAACATTTTCTATTTAAGCAAGAAATAGAAACAATGTTCTTTACTAATGCTGGAACAAAATAACAATTATCTAGTTCTAAGACAAGTCCACTATGAAGCTTTAACAAGGTAGCAACCTTTGCTCCATTCCCAACTCGCAGACTTGTTTCTCCCTTGACGAGTCTTCTACTATTCCTTAGCCCCTGTATGTCATTACATATATGTGAGTCACACTCAGTATCCAATATCCAAGTGTCTGCGGAAATAACATGACAATCAATAACGAAAATACCTAAAGAGGATGGGGCATCAGATGCCTTATCCTTCTTCATGGACTCAAGATAGATCTTGCAATTTCTTCGCAAGTTTCCCATCTTACCACAATGATGGCATGAGCCCTTTTGTGTCGGTTCTACTGTCTTGGCCTTTTTGCTTTTCCCTTTAGCCTGATGTTTTGGCTTCCTCTTAAAACCTTTCTTGGAGGAGTCTACTAACATTATAGTTTTCTGTTCACCATTAACAGAAGGCTCCATAGTCTTGAGCATATTTATCATCTCGGAGATGGTCAATTCTAAATTGTTCATCCGATAGTTCATCACAAATTGTGAACGATTTTTCGGTAAACTATGTAGAATTAAGTCAATACTTAACTCATGATCTATCGTAAAACCGAGTGATGCTAAACGTTCTATATAGTTGTTCATCTTTAATACGTATTGTATTGCAGACGAACCCTCCTGCATCTTCGAGCAAAAGAGAAGCTTGGAGACCTCGAATCTTTCGGATCTATCTTGCTCATCAAATAGCTCATGAAGATGATAGACAATATCATAAGCATGCAAATGCTCATCTATTTCTGCAATTCAGGAGTCATAGCGGCTAGCATGATGCAACTAGCAAGTATAGAATCATCCTTATGTTTCTGAAGGACCAATAGTTGGTCCGCAGTTGCATCGGCATCAAGACTAGTGGGAAGAGGCTGGTCAAGGATATAAGCTAGCTTCTCATCTTTGAGAATAATTCTCAAATTTTGAAACCAGTCCAAGAAGTTCGGCCCATTCAGTTTGTTCGAGTCCAAAATCGAACGTAGATTAATAGAAGTTATAATTAGGAATACAGATTTTACATCCATTTGGTATAACTTGAATCCTTTATGTGCTGCATAAGCTAGCAGCATCCTTATGAATTCAAGTCTAGCTACGGGTGCATAGGTTTCATCATAATCTAACCATTCTACTTGATTGAACCCTTTTGCTACTAGTCTAGCTTTATTTCTTACTATTTCACCCTTATCATCCAATTTATTTCTAAATACCTATTTAGTGTCAACTATGGTTTTACTTATGGGTTTAGGTACAAGTTCCCAAACTTGGTTTCTCTTAAATTGGGCTAACTTCTCTTGCATTGATAAGATCCAATCTGGGTCGGGTAGGGCTTTGTCTATAGTTTTGGGTTCAATTTTAGAAATAAGGGTTATTTGACTTAGGTTTCTGTAGAATGATCTAGTTCGTACCCAAAATTTGGTCAGATGGGTGGTTGGAACTTATTCTTGAAGATCTTATGTCAGGATCACCAACTGGTTCTTGTGATTCTTTAGGTTTAATTTGAATATCTTCATCATCTTCTATGTTTCTTGTATTAATATTTTCTATATTTTGATTGATATTTTCATTTATTGAATTATGTAAGTTATTTTCTTCATCAAAAATCACATTGGTTGTTTCTTCAAATTTTAGGGTATTTTTGTTATAAACTCTATAAGCCCTACTGGTTGTGGAGTAGCCTAAAAAGATTCCTAGGGATGATTTTGATGTAAATTTTCCTAAGTAGTCCTTAGTGTTTAGAATGTGGACTTTACATCCAAACATCTTTAAATAATTTAAGTTGGGGATTTTATTATAATATATTTCATAAAGAGTTTTATTCTGAAATTTATTGATTAAAATTCTATTTTGAATGTAACAAGTCGTATTTATTGCCTTAGCCCAGAATTGATTATTTAGGTTATATTCATTTAACATGATTCTAGCGGCTTCTTGTAGGGTTCTATTTTTCCGCTCTACTAGACCATTTTGTTGGGGGGTTGTAGGGCATGAGTACTCATGTTTGTATCCATTAATTTCACAAAATTCAATAAATTTATGAATTTCAAATTCTCCTCCATGATCACTTCTAATTCTTTTAATTTTAGTATCTTTTTCATTTTCTATCAACTTGCAAAAGGATTTAAATATTTCATAAGTTTCATCTTTAGTTTTTAGAAATTTTATTCAAGTAATCTTGAGTAATCATCAATTATAACTAAGTAATATTGGTTTTTGCTTAGTGACTTGGCTCCATGTGAATCAAAAAGGTCTAAGTGTAGGAGCTCAAGTATTGAGTTAGTTCAATTTAAGTTAGTTAACTTGTGGGTTGACTTGGTTTGTTTACCCTGTTGGCAAGTATTATAGATTGTATTTTCTATAATTCTTAATTTGGGTAAAGCTCTAACTAAACAATTTTGACTCATTTTTTAAATGAGTCTAGTATGAATATGACCCAGTCTTTTGTGCCACAACTTAGTTTCCTCTTATTATATCAGGAGACACTTTAGTGAGGAGGTTGGTAGGTCAATTGTATAGATGTTCTTTTTCCTAATTCCCTTAAGTGTAATTTCAGGATTTTTAACATTTTTAATTAAACACTCAAATTTTGAAAATGTGACTAAGTACCCAGAGTCACATAACTAACTAATACTAAGTAAGTTAAAATTTAATTGATCAACCAATAAAACTTTTCAAATATAAAAATCGGAACTCGGTTTGATATTACCTGTTCTGATTACCTTAAGTGTTCCGTTATTGCCGAATGCAACTGACCCTAGATTTTTGAATTTTATCTTGGTGAACTTAATCGGTCTCCAGTCATGTGTTTAGAACATTCACTATCCAACATCCATTTGTCCAAATCGTTATGTTCCTACACATAAAGTATTTATTTGGATCCAATTTTAAAGGATTGTAAGATAGATTGGATTGGGTTCAGCCCCTTATTTTCTATCTCACTCAATCTAGGTTTTCAATCAAGTTATTCCTATGAGTGGCTGTGAGATGGTTGATTGAGTTTTGTGTTTAATTGAATTGCTTAGGACTTATTAAGTTTATTAGAATATTAAGCTGAATTGATTAGATTGATTAGATTAAATTGTTGATTAATTTATTTCATTAAGATTTATTAATTGATTAATTTATTTGATTAAGATTTATTAATCGATTAATTTATTTGATTAAGATTTAATAATTAATTAATTTATTTAATTACTAAATTTTGTCTAAGTCCATCTCACTCATTTTTATATTATCAATCAGGAAGCCTTATAGGTTTTTGTGAGATAGTTAATTTTATCTTTAATTTAGATTACTATCTAAGGACTGATTTACAATTGAGTTAGATTAAGATTTTACAGTTAATCAATTAAATATTTATTTCAATGATTGACTTCCAGGTTGTGGCGAGGCACTAGGCCTTCTTGAGTATATGATCATCCACCACTTCTAGACAAAGTCTTTCAAAGAAATTGGATATTTAATTTCCTTTTTGAAACTCCTAGATCTAACTAGTCAAGTGTGAATCACGACTATGTCCTTATCTAGCCTAGTCTAAGCATGTATATAATAAAAACAGTAAAGCAAGCATCAAACAAATCTATTTATCGAAAAATATAGTGTTTCTATTGGCTCCCCCTGAATCATAGTCTCGATAGGGTCTATCAAGGTAGTGGATTTGATCCTTGGGAATCCAATATTGACCAAGTCCAACTTGATTAACCAAGTTCGACTTGGGGCCCCATGCTTGGACTATTTTTCTATTAGTTCTATTTATAAGTGTTAAGTAAGACTTGTATTTTCGTTTAGCCTTAAATCCAAGTCCGGATCGGTTGTAAACGGCTCTTTGTTTTCCAAGAATCAGATCAAGATTCTTGGAACCTAAGGTGAACCGTTCCAACGTGTCCTTAAGTTCTTTAACTTGAGTTTTCAAATTAGAATTGTCTTCCTCAAGTTGTTAGACTTGAGTTGAACTTTCATTTTGAACCGGCTCAGTCAAAGGACTTAGTTTAGTCTTCTCCTTAAGGAGTGTTACCTCCTTTTGGAGTGACTTGACTCGGAGGTTGTATTTGACTAATTTACGCATGAGATAATTAACTAAATTATGTAATTTATTTAATTGAGAGATTCTTACAGTGGGGTTAGGCCCTTCGAAAATGGATATGGATCCGTGGCTTCTCTCGGATTCTGTTTCCGACTCGCTCTCGATTTCTGATTCGTCGACTTGTTCCCGGGTCGTAAGCACGAGGAAGCTCGTCCGTTCGAGCTCTTCGTCAAAGTCTTCTGAAGAAGACTTAACCCATGTCACCTGCAGTGCTTTCTTCTTCCTTTGCTTCTTTGTTTCCTTTTGGTTCAGACAGTTGGCTTTGATGTGTCCCTTCTTATTGTAGCCATAGCAAGTTACTTCGGACTTCATTTTTGGACTTGTTTGCACCATCTTGGACTGAATTACCTTCTTGATGTCCTTCTTGGTGAATCCTTTCTTCTTCTTGTAGAGTTTTCATACCAGATTTACCAGCTTGGCTATGATTTCATCGTCGTCATCTGAGTCCGATTCTTCTTCAGACTCAGGTTTAGTTCTGCGCTTTGCTTTTGCTTCCTGCGTTCTGCTCGTACCTGCAATCAAAGCAATATCTTTCTCGGCCATAGGTGTATTAGTCTGCTCATGTAATTCAAACTCTGAGAATAATTCATCTAATCTAATGGAGGAAAGGTCCTTAGAGACCTTGTAAGCATCTACCATTGATGCCCACAAGGTGTTCCTAGGAAATGCATTTAATACATACCTAATGATGTCGCGATTTTCCACATTCTGTCCAATTGTGTGGAGACTGTTAAGAAGGTCTTGGATGCATGCGTGTAGTTGACTCGCAGATTCGCCATCCTGCATTTTTATGTTATACAACTTATTTAAAATTAAATCTCTTTTACTTACATTAGTATCGGAGGTCCCTTTATGCAACTCAATTAGCTTCTCCCACAAGTCTTTGGCACTTGAGAACATGCCTACTCGATTTAGCTCCTCCTTTGTTAAACCACATTGAAGAGTACATGCCGCTTTAGCGTTGGCCTCAACCTTCTTCATTAGACTTGCATCCTATTTCTCATATAATACTGGTTTTCCAGTGCTATCGAGTGGGAGTGAGATATCGGTTTTGATGATCATCCACATCTCGAGTTGGGTTTGGAGGTAGTACTCCATTCAGCACTTCCAGTAGCCAGAATCTTTGCCGGAGAAGATAGGCGGGTGAGCTGTGTTGTAGCCTTCTTGGTGGGCCATTAAAAAAAGAATCTCGCACACAAAAGAAAAATAACAAATGTTCCAAGACTTGGTCTTGGATTAGTAGTGCGGTAGAAAAGTAAAACTAGTAATCCATAAAAAACGGTTAGTTTTAAAAAAAAACTCTCTGCTCAATTGGTGGTTTCACCAATTCTGAGCGGTCTGGCTCTGATATCAATTGTAGGATCGAAAAGCGCTAGAGGGGGGTGAATAGCGCTCGTGGCTATTTTGTTCATTTTAAGTAAATATGCAGCGAAATAACTAAAGAAAAGAAAATACGGCAATGCTAACAAGTCCAAGATTTTAGTTGGTTCGGAGCATGTGGTGACTCCTACTCCAAGGCCCGTACATAAGAATGCTTTCGATGGGGAATCACTAATCAATCCGAAACAATACAAAATGATTACAGTGGTAGTACAAGCTGTTGGACCCCATGGTTGTTTTGATATGATCAATCAAGTTAGGTTGGGTCCTATTTTGTTTTAATCCATGTATCTAAGTGTGCAGGAGCTTAGGAGCACATGAAGTTGAGCGGAAGACGCAGCTAACGAGAAGGATGACACGGGAAGGGAGCCAACAGGATCGGTGCATCCAAGGGACGAAAGGGCTACGGAAGAGTATACCGGTGGATGAGAAGAACGTATGCGACGTTCGAGGGACGAGAAGCCGAAGTGGAAGCCTGCTCGAGGAGAACACCAGAAATTGAGTTCGGGTGAGCCCTATTCCAGTGGCCGAAATCACCCAGGAGATCACAGCAGCAAATGAGTGAAATGGAGCTGCAAGTACTGCTGGAGGCACCTTCAAAGACTGTTGAAGACGCCTCCGCGCCTTCTGTGGAAGGCGCTTTCCATGGCTGGAAGACGCCTTCGATGAATAGTGCGAAAGCGCCTTCCAAGACTATGGAAGGCGCCTTCGGCTAGTCAAACTAGTCATTTGCAAGTGGATAAAGTTTTATCCACTTGCCACACTGGAGGCACCTTCCAAGTCCTTTGGAGGCGCCTTCAAGCTTCGGATAAAATTTCCCAGGGGCTATAAAAAGACCACTGGACCTAGGAAATCAACAAGAACTTGAGAACAACTACTGTAATCATTTCCTAGTCTTTTCTAAGCTTTCAAAGAGTGTAAGAGGCTTCTCCGCCTACAGAGAAGGAGATTTTTCTAGTAGAGCTTTGCAACCGCCTTTGATTAACAACCACTTAGGTTGTAACCAAGTCAAATCTATTTGTCTCTTCTTTTTATTAGTTGTTCATTTTTGAGATTATAATTATTGTGATAGTGCTACTAATCTTAGTTGGAAAAAGATAAAGGTTTTTGTTTTCTTTACAGACGTTGCATCCTCTTACCAGCCCCGCTACGCCAACAAGTGGTATCAGAGTCCAACCACCTCAAAAGCACTAACCGTCGACTGAAGCATCAAGATCAAGATGATGGTCGATACAAGCATTCACCCACCAAAGTTTGAGGGAGACTTCGCACAATGGAAACGCCGAATGGAGGTATTCTTCAAAACATATTTCGAAATTCTTTTAATAATGAAATATGGTTTTACAATTCCAAAAGACAAAGAAGAATATCAGTGGACGAATAAGGAACAAGCCAACTTCATGGTGAACGGTAAAACAGAATTTCATCTGCTCAACGTTCTTCCACCCCAGGAAGTAAATCGAATCGGAGATTACAACTCAGCAAAGGAACTTTGGGAAAAGTTCTTGGAACTGCACAAAGGAACTTCCAAAACAAAGCTTGCGAGACGGGACGTGTTCTGGAATCAACTGATGAACCTCCAGATGGAAGAAGGAGAGTCAGTAGCACAACTACATGGAAGAATCAAGGAGCTGATCACCGGACTAACAAACCTCGGAGAAATGGTAATGAATCAGGACGCACAAAGGTATGCTTTAAATGTGTTCCTAAGAACACCTGAATAGACAACTATAGTAGACTCCTACTATATATCCAATGATCTCGAGGTAAGTACTTTAGAAAGTCTTTTCTCTACTTCGAATTACACGAATCTCGGTGCAGAGGACAACGAAAAGGACAGAGTCAGAACGTTGCTCTGAAGACAAGAACCAACGATTCAGACTCCGAAGAATCAATTAATGAAAACGAAGCAGCGCTAATGGTAAGGAAGTTCAATAGATTTATTAAATCTAATAAATTTAAATCACATATGAGAAAGCAGTATCGAAACAAAAGGAACATCCGATGCTACAATTGCAACGAAGAATGGCACATTAAAGATGACTGCCCGAAACTGAAGAACAAAGGCAAGGAAAAGAATAAGAAGCCAGCTCGACCCAAACATAATCTCAAAGCCACGTGAGACGAGTCGTCATCCTCTGAATCTGAAATCGAAGCATACGCCAGACTAGCCCTAACGTCAATTCATTAAGAAGAAGATGAGACCAGCTCAGAGATGAGCATAAATGAAAGGGGAGGATCATCGGAAGAAAGCAGCGATGAAGGGGGAGCATCAAAAATTGAGGTAAGTGAGGTACGTACTCTATCTCCCAAGCAGTTCTTTAATTTTATTAAAAGTCTTACTAAAGATCTAGTTAAACTAGAAAAGGAAAATGCTGAGCTGAAATTGAACTTAGCAAAGACATGTCCTCTAGAATGGTATGATAATATAAAATTAGAAAATGAAGAATTGAAAATAGAAATCAAAAAATTAGAAAATGACTATGCATGCTTAAAACCAAATCACTTTCAAAAATCAAAACATAGAATTTATGGTAGATTAAATTGGTATATTAGACATCACCAAGGTCAACTTAGAAAAATTTTCAGAGAATATGTACCCCCCCCCCCCCCCCCCAATTCTTAGTTAACTCAATAGGAAGGAACATATATTGGGTTCCAAAGTCTTACTTAGATTGAACATTTTTTTAAGGCTTTAAAAAAAAATTAAATGTTTAAATTCTTTAAAAGTCTTTGTCTAGAAATGGTTGATGATCCAATAACCAAAAAGACCTAATGCCTCGCTGCAGCCTGGAACCCGATTATTAAATTAAACTGATAAGCTTTTGAAATTAATTAAGATAATTACTTTCAATATTTGTCGATTTTTGGGAAACTCCATAAATTAGAAATTATTTTAAATCAAGTTTTTTTGAATCAAGTTTTTATTAAAAAAAATTAAATTTTCATATTTTTTGATGTGATCAAATGGGGAGGAATAGGTACAAGTTTAAGGGGAGTAGGGGAGATAGAATTTTTTTCTCAAAATTTTGAATTTTTGCTAACTCTATTATAAGTCTGAATTTTGATAAATCAACTTAATTCATACTTAGTGTTGAAATTTCTTTATTGCAAACTTTATACTTAAAATGTTTTATTTGCAAATTCTTTTATTACTATTTGTTATTACCCTAACTTGAACTTGAGTTTATACACATCAAAAAGGGGGAGATTGTTGGATCCTGTGGTTGTTTTGATGTGATCAACCAAGTTAGGTTGGGTCCTGTTTTATTTTAATCCCTGTGTCTAAGTATGCAGGAGCTTAGGAGCACAGGAAGTCAAGCGGAAGACGCAGCTAGCAAGAAGGATGGGACGGGAAGGGAGCCGACGGGCTCGATCCATCTGAGGGGCGAAAGGGCTGTGAAAGAGTACAACGATGGACAAGAAGAACGTACATGATGTTCGAGGGATGAGAAGCCGGAGCGGAAGCCTGCTCGAGGAGAAGGCTAGAAATTAGGTTCGGTTGAGCCATATTCCGGTGGCCGAAATCACCCAGGAGATCGCAGCAGCAAAGGAGTGAAATAGAGCTACAAGTGTTGTTGGAGGCGCCTTCAAAGGTTGTTGAAGGCACCTTCGCGCCTTCTGTGGAAGGCGTCTTCGATTAACAGTGTGAATGCGCCTTCCAAGACTATGGAAGGCGCCTTCGGCCAATCAAACTAGTTGTTTGCAAGTGGATAAAGCCACGCTGAAGGCACCTTCCAAGTCCTTTGGAGGCACCTTCAAGCTTCGGATGAGATTTTCCATGGGCTATAAAAAGACCCCTGGACCTAGGAAATCAACAAGAACTTGAGAACAACTACTGTAATCATTTTCTAGTCTTTTCTAAGCTTTCAAAGAGTGCAAGAAGCTTCTCCGCTTATAGAGAAGGAGATTTTTCTAGTAGAGCTTTGCAACCGCCTTTGATTAACAACCACTTAGGTTATAACAAAGTCAAATCTATTTGTCTCTTCTTTTTATTAGTTGTTCATTTTTGATATTATAATTATTGTGATAGTGCTACTAATCTTAGTTGGAAAAAGAGAAATGTTTTTATTTTCTTTACATATGTTGCGTCCTCTTACCGTCTCCGCTGCGCCAACACAAGTAACTTTTAAATAAAATAATACTGACAACTTTATATGAGGAAATCTCTAGAAGAATCGTCGTCGGAGCTTTCGGACGTCGTAGAAGCGTTTTCTGAGAATCTCGAAGAAGCGAAAGTCGTTCGTTGTGTTGTTCTAAAACTCTTGGTCGAAGCTTCTTTTATAGGTTGTTCCGGGGGCCCGGAACCCCTCTAGGCGCCTGGACCACATGGCTCGGCCACTCCGCGCGTGCCACATTGACTTGGCGATAACTTTTGAGTTTCGAGCGCCTAGATTGAGTTCAAGCGCCCAGACCAGCTCGAGGCACCCGGACCCCTTCCGAGCGCCCGGACCAACTTTTTCCAGTCCCTTATTTTCTGTAAAATAAAGTTAGTCCATGCATAAAATAATATATATAAACTGAAATTTGACCGTCTCTAACTATCTGATTCTGACTTTGAGTTTCGTCGAAACTCTAGGTCGAACCGACGCATACTATTCCCTCTTCGGGGAATGCGTCCTCACCTACTTCTCTCAGGAGAAGTTGTCTATTGCCAGATTGATCCTCCAGATCAATTGAACTTTTGCTCAACGTCCGAATCTTCTGGTCTTCATGCTGGACGTCCGCTCCACGAGCCGCCCAGACTTCCACCCGGTTCGTGATACCAAGATTTCAACCTAGAGTCCTCGACTTTAGGATTTTGTCCGAAGCTCTCGACCCGCCAAGACTTTCTGCCTAGGGTTACCACCCTCTAGGACTTTCCACCTGCCTAATCGCAGCTAGGACTTTTGCCTAAGGACCCTTAGGACTTTCCTATAATCTCATTCAAAACTTGTTAGACCACAAATAACTTAACTTTGAACCCTTTTCTATTATCAAAACTCAGGTTCGATCGTCGAATATTTTCCGCACCAACAAAAGTGTCATGACCGACACGAGTTTGGGTACCCAACTGACAACCCCAAAATGCTTAAACTTCTTTGTAATTGGGACGATCAGATGAAAGATTAATAACCAAACACGACTATAGTTATGCGAGAATCGACATCATGGGAGAATACGAATGAAACTTAATTCCAAATGGGAATAATAATAATAATAATAATAATAATATCTACTATGCAATGCAATAACTCAGCAGGAGGATTATACAATGCAGGTTGATACTTTATCTGCTTCAAAGTTTTGACACTGGCCGGTTTGTTAATCAGACAATTCTTCCTCCCTGCTTAATTGATCTATGTCATTTTGTCATCATAAATTTATGTCGTTCCTCTTCGAGGTCGTCATCATACATTGAAGAAGTTCCTCCCTTTCGCTTTACACCATCTGGTTTTCCCTGAAAATGAAAGTGTGGTTTTCCATTTAGAGAATCTCATATGTCAAGTCAGCCATTAAGTTATGGAATCAGAATTCAAGACACATAACCTAGGCCAACTTCAATTACATAAAAGACAAACCAAACATTCAGTGTGGAAGACAACTATTGTTTTTGAATGTGAAAACCCACAAGCCTTCGGAATAAAAACCCACCCATGACCAACTCCCGGTCTTCTATGGGAAGTCATGAACCCACAGGGGGAAAAATAACTTGACACATGTACTATTCCAATGGTGATTTAAGCCAAAGTCGACCATCCATCAACAACATATGAAGTACTTTCCCAATACAAGACATATCATATACTTATAATGTTATGTTAAAAGATATATATCTATGTATATTTATCTATACTTGTACTTTCCCAATACAAGACCCCTATATCTGAGGCCTGTTGTGCTTTAGAATGACTATTATTATCAATTGAAAACGAGCATCTCATGCACAATTTGACTAAAAAATGATTTTTTTTAATGAAGTCCAACAAAGTAATAAGGAACTGACATGAACCACCAAAAAAGAACTCTAAGAAGAAGCTCATAAGCTGAACAATACACGTTCCACAACCAAATCTAACCGACATCTCCAAAATCAATCGTATGTTCATCAGTGGTAAGGTAAAAGCTATGGTTCCCGCTAACAGATAAATCCCAATCTCGCAGCAGTTCATAAGAAAACTAAAAAACATGTAACTAGCAGTTAAGTTATCGCCAATAATAACAAGCATTTGGAAGGCTTTAGCAATGTCGGCAAAGAACGACACGTCAAGTTAAGACAACAGTCAGAAACCATAACTTACAACAACGAACCAGAAAAATGAGTATTTCTCCGGCCCAAACACTTAACAACCATCCGATAAAAAAGAAAAACGTCCTCTCCCAACTCGATCATGAGTTGTAATACAATAAACGAAGCACAGGGGAATCCACGACATTGAAGATGTTATATTTCATAGCAAATATGAATTTTCAGAAAGATCAACGACAAGGAAATGAAAACGAGGAGACACGAAAGAAACAAAAAGGAGGGGAGAGATTTCTCACAGCTGGAGCCTGGAAGGCCTCCACTCGAGGAACATGTCGTGATCCTGCTCGGTCCAACTCTCCCTCAACTTGGTGATCATGTAGGGCTTACATTATAGGCCTTCTTTCCCATGTCATCGTACGAAGGAGCTTCACCTCGTCTCTCTTCCGACTCCAGCATTACGGGGAAGGTCGCCCAAAGTGAGAGATGGATAGGAGAGCGGGAGATCGAAGAAAAAGAAGAAATGAAAATCCTTCGAACTGCCGTCTCTTCTTTCTTAATTCCCAATCGCCTGAAAAGGGTACACTTGGAATAGCAAGGTGACTCCAAAAATAGCCATACCACAATTCGATCTACGTCTGACTTACTCGCCTTGCCTTCAGTGATTGCCTGGTACAAGGCCCACGCTGATATCTACATTAAGACCTTCAACCATAAGAAGGTACAAAAGTAGGAGAATAGATAGAGTAAAAATCATAGAAACCCAATAATATTTGAAGCGGAGAGAGAAACACAGGGAATGGCTTATGCGAAAACATACAACTGTACGAGTTCTAGAAGCCGACCATATGGAGCCAATCCTTTGTAGAATATGTATGAATCACACTGCAAAAATTATTTTAATTTTAGATAATGAAATGTCATCATCGACACGAGTTTAGGGTACCCAACTGACGACCCCAAAATACTTAAACTTCTCTGTAATTGGGACGATCAGCTGAAAGATCAACAGCCAAACAAGACTATACTTATGCGAGAATCGACATCATGGGAGAATACAAATGAAACTTAATTCCAAATGGGAAATAATAATAATAATAACTACTTTGCAGTGCAATAACTCAACAGGAGGATTATACAATGCAGGTTGATACTTTATCTGCTTCAGAGTTTTGACACCGGACAGTTTGTTAATCATACAGTTCTTCCTCTCCGCTTAACTGATCTATGTCATCCGTCCTCGTAAATTTATGTCGTTCCTCTTCGAGGTCATCATCATACATTGAAGAAGCTCCTCCCTTTCTCTTTACACCATCTGGTTTTCCCTGAAAACGAAAGTGTGGTTTGAACTCACGTAGACAAATCAGGAGGAAAATTAAGAGAACTGATTACTATGGTACTGTGTGAGAAAACTGACTGCCAACATGAGGAATTATTAATGCAAAAGACTTTTTCTGGGTGTTCTAACAATAATATCTTTGATAATCAAATGTAGGAAATAATAAACAAGCAACAACGTAATGGTCTTAAAAGGCATACTGTAAAAGAATAACTAATATGTATCTAACTATCGCTGTGCTTTGTAGCAGCAAATATGCTAGGAATTCATATTACTAAGCTGCAATTTGCTAGGAATTCAAAGTCTAAAATGCATTTCATCGGGCTATGAAAAAGCAACATACATTTTTTCCTGATATCTCCTCATATTCATTCGACTCTGCAACTGTGTTAGCTGATTTATTCCTCACGGTAACCTTTGATGGCGCTAGAAAATGCTCAGCTTCATCTACTGACCTTCCTTCTTTTGCCTTCTTTTGCAGAACAAGCTTTGTAGGTAGAGGCTTCATAACAAGCAGCATTTCTATCATAACTACGCAGAAGCTTAAAAATAAAATAAACTCAGATAAATGTACCAAATAGTGGGCATCTTTCTCTTCGAATGTAACTAGGTAAGTTGTTGGATCATCAGTATCCTCACCCCTTACCTACAATACGCAGAATTTGTTCAGAAATAATCATTGTTTGACCTAGCTGATCATGAAGCAAATTGTACAGTCTTCTACCTGCAGTCTATAACACATGACATGCAAGGGACACAAGTAGAGAAAAAAATGAAACATACATCCCAATGATACTCCCGAAGCCAGGTATATGTTGTATCTTCATTTTCAGTTTTCTTGTCCTTGTACAACTGAATGAAAGTTGCAAGTGTTGAAGTTAATAAGATGTGTAATGGAGTATCAATAATGGAGTATCAATGTAATTCACTAATCTTGAGGAACGAGGAAAAAAAATGTCATAGTGCAATCTAATAGCATACTAATAGTCTTTGAGTCATATAGGTAATGACAAAAAATGAAATATAAGCAAGCAAATCCACAAGAGGTACCTCATCTGGTGCAGGAGCCATGTAGGCAAGGAATTTGTCAGGGTTGTTTGGATCTGAGCCATTCACAATAAAGCTCTTCATTATAGCCTATGAAGAAGCAAAAGCTCATCATGACTTTGTTTTTTACAATTGTAAGGTAGTGAATAGTTCATAAAGGAATAAGATACTCTTACACCATGACAATACTGCACCATCAAGGATATACCATGCCACAATTTAAAGAATTTATAGGTACCTGAAGTTTAAGATGAACTAGAATACTGCTACATCTCTAAAATAAACACACATTGAGGCAGGGAAGCTACACCTACACAAACTTCAACACACATTGAGGCATGAAAGCTACACCAACACAAACTTCAAACAATGTCGTAACTGAATTGATAACTATTTACTTAATCAAGAAGGGAAAAAACAAAGGTTTGAATCTGACTTTCATCCATTTGTAAGGGTACTAGACATCTAACTTTCTCTTCCTATACTTTGATACAAGGAGAAGACAAAAGGATTAAAAAACCTATTTCTCATTTGCTCTTCCATTGAAAATAAGGAAGATAACATTTAAGAGTTGAAGTTCAGGAATATTCCGATGACCCACATCTCAAGATTTTTTCCCCGTCTCTCTTATTATGAAAAGAAGCAAAAAGGAACCAAGTGAATTCGTATGAAGAACTTACTTCATAAATTCGAAAGTATTTCAATTGAAAACAAAACAGAAAGGTTCATAGGATATTTATCAAAAAAAGAAAAATAGTGGACCCATTATACATCTAAAACAACTAAATTAGAGGTTTCATTATTTGCAAATAACCATGTATGTAGGTCCTAAGGGGAAGAAAGTCAAACCTGTGACTCAAGCTCATCGAGAATAGATCTGTCTAACTTGTTATATTGTTCTGAATCAGCTGTTGGATCTCCATCAAAGTTTACCATAACAAACTGATCTTCATATCTAGCATAAGAAGTGAGTGCACTAAGTTAAAAACCAATGTTCAAATCAAAATAACCCATTCACATGATTTATGCTTCCAAACAAGTTAAACCATAAATTTGTTATTTGCTACAGAAAAATGCACTACGATGCTTGCAAAAAAAAAACTTTTAATTACAGAGCGACAGTTAACCCTTGTGATGCAAATTATAGAACTTTGTAGGCACAATTAGTAGCATAGATTAGCTATTGATGTATAAACATAGAGATCATGGCAGGTCGTGAAAACACAAGCAATTGAGGAACTAGCATTAGTGTTAAACGCATTGCATACTTGTCAAAAAATGGTAACAAAGGCAAAATCTCCACAGGTTCTAGTCCAGGTTTAGATTGATGAACAGGAGGTAGTTTGGCTGCCCTGAATGATTCTTCGATAGCTTGAATTTGTTTCTCCCTGCTACAATAGGAAAATGATAAAAATATTAGTAGAAAAGAATATTGATATACTTGAGTTACTGAAAGTTCTAGTAGAGAACATGGTAATTAAGTAGTATACCTATTGTTCAGATTCTCCAAGAAAAGATTTCTTCCTTCTCTTGATTCACGCATCTCCTTTGCTTGTTTCTCAGAAAGACTCTGCAAGTTGCATTTCAGATTGCATATGCACAATTAGCTGCTAGCAATAGAGGCACACCTATAACATTCCACTGCAGAATACACCCTACCATTTTTGCTGCTTCCGTGCTAATAGGAGAAATGTATTGAGTCTTAACCAACCAAGAAACACCTTTATCTGTAGGTCTCTCTTTCCTTCTTATACCTTCTTGTTTGATAGGAGTTACTACCTCCTCCTCACGCAATAGTTCTTCATCTTCATGGGCAAGGGGGAGACGAACAGCGTGTGGACTGGAGAAGAGTATAAGTGAGTTATCTGGGACACATGTTACAGAAGTCAAACTGTCTAGCAGGAAAATATAGAATCATACTTGTATATGCTCATATCAAGTAGGTCAAGAGGTATCCCAAGATCTTGTTCAACATAGAGTTTAGGCTTTAGCATCTTTTCTATGGATGTAATTTTGTACCTGCTAAATCTGAAAACACAGCAACACATTTCATTACCATTAAAATCAGAAAAAAAAAACAAAACAAAACCATGCAACAAACTTCAAAAGAAGAAACAGTTAAAACTGATGGTATTCATCACAATATAAACAACTTTATGTGGCTAAACAAACAATTCATAACAGAAAACAAAATAAACTTTCATACAAAAGTTCACTAAACAATGCATAATAACAAAGCAAATAAACTTGCCTACAAAAATAAGCCACACAGTTAAAATCAATAGATTGAGTTTCTCCAACAAATGTCTGGCTTCAGTAACTACGGTCCAGGTACAATAAATCAAACAATAAATTCCAGTGAGAGGGGGGGTGGCAAGCATTCTTAACTCTAAGGGGAACAAATTGTAGTAAGAGATTTATGAAAAAATTTATACCAAGCCAGAATGAGAAAACTGAAAACAGAAGTGGTTCATACCGATCTTTATCCTTGTTCATTGCTAATAGTTTTGGTTGTGTTGTTGGATCTGGCAACTCATTTCTAAACCTGTGTCAAGAAGAATGTCAAAATGACTAGTGATTAAAGAAGATAAGAAAAGCAAAAATCCTAGTACAGCATTGAATTCCATTTATTTCCTGGTAGTGATACTCCTTGAGGTCAGAGTAAAGTAAAATGTGTAGCGAGCAATATACCAAGTTGTGATATATAATAACTGTCACTATTGCTCCAAAATTGGCAAATACAGTATTTGTTTTCTATTATCAGGCAGATGGGACTTGATATTTACTGCTGACAAAAGGAAGTCCAAATCAATACTGATATCAAGTTGTGATGCATAAAAGTTGCAGTACATTTCCTTGCTAAAAGGTGCTAGATATTGATATCAAATAAAAGTTCCATTTTCTTGGTCATAGGCATGCAAATGTTAGCATCTAGATCAGTTGCAATTTATTCAAGCATCTAAACTAGAATTCCTTAAGTTAGGCGATGAGCATGGATTGTATTAACTTGTATCTCACTGTATTTGATCCTGGCTAATATAAAAGACAGCAGCAATGCATCCTGAAATTTCCTTGCAAAATCCATATTGGATAGCAAAAGATGTTTTCCCTGTCTAATCATAAGGCCACAAAAAGTAGAAGCAACCAATGTAAGGGCCAGAGTGACAGTTTGTGCAATAGATGTTTCAATGATATAAATTGAAATAGGTGTTTCAATGATATAAATCCTGATCAATAGGTAACAGATGCAAGCATCCTTGACGTTACATCAAAGGTGTGCCCTCTCACATGAGTCATAACATAAGAAAAAAAGATGAAAATTTGTTTATACAGAATACAATTAGTGGAAAAGGAGTTAGAACTAAAAAGGATTTTGTTAACTGAACCATGTTTAGTATCCTAAATTTCAAGGCTGGTAAGCATGTGAAAAGTCATGTATCTAATAGATGCAATAGAAAACTGAAATTGTTGAACAAACATAATAATTTATCAAGTTCAAAGAATTAACAGATGTAGTTCCAGTCAATTCAGCAAGAACTATATGAAGAAGAATCTGAATAAACAACCTTTGACACTATAGCATGAAATGCAAAAACACAAGCTAGATGCAAACTACTTGCTCCAAACATCAAATGAAATCAAATAAAAACAAGAACTCTTACAAGTTTGCAAAGGAAAGATAAAGTTATAGTTGCGGGACAGCTACCCCTAAAACAATGCAGTTTATTATGAAAACTCCTACTCACTTCATCTTGCAGATGAAAGTCGTAGGCTTCTTAAGCCGGTTTTCAATTCTATCCCCGCCCAAGAATGGAGTTGTCCGGCGATCTGTCATGCGAGAACCAGTCATTGAGCCATTCGGCCGTGCATTGCCTGCAAGCATTTGGGTCTTTTGCAGCACAGTTGACTGTGACTGTTTCAAGAAAAGAAGCCTCTTCTCCTCCTGCTTTTGTTTCTCATATTCTCTTTTCTTCCGCAATCTCCTCTCCTCCTCCGTCTCGATCCTTCCCGAGATTCCATTTGGACCTCCGGACTGGAAGGTGGGCCTCCCGGCAGACGGTCCAGGAGGAGGCTTCTGCTGCTTAGGCGGGAGCGATGGTTTCTGCTGGCGCCCGGAAGGCGGGGCAACTTTTGTGGCGATATGGTGGTGCAAGTTAATGGCTGGAGGAGCAGATTGGACCTGATTAGACAGAGAAGGGGGCGGCGGAGACGGGGGAGGCGGAACCGATGGTGGAGGCGGCGGAGACGCTGACGGAGGGGGTGGTGGTGGCTGAGAAGGAGGGTTATACTGGATTGGGTACTGTGAAGAAGGGTAGTACATCGAAGGTTGCGACTGTGGCGGTGGCGGAGGAGGGGGGTAAGCACCCGAGGGAGGCGGAGGCGCCTGGGGTACGGAAGGGGCGTAAGGATACTGCTGTTGGCTAGCCGGCAGATTGAATGGGTCAGCGAACCCAGGGTGCGGAGCGGAGCCTGGCGGGATACGGCCGTAGCCGGAGGCGTCGGCGCCGGAGGCGGGATAGCCCCCGTGGGGTTGGGATGGATAGGGCTGGAACTGGGGGTTGAGGGTAGGGGGAAAGGGATGGTTCTGGTTGGGCACTGGAGGTGGCCCCCCTACCGGAGGTGGAAGAGGGGGGTACGGACGGAAGGAAGACATGTCTCCGTATCCAATCGGCCGGATTAGGAACCCTTGGACAACCTCTTCTTGTGATAGGAATAGGAGGGTTAGGGCGAAGAAGGAGATGAAAGGGAGAGCGGCGGACTGATAATGAAGACAGAGGGTGACGAAGAGTCTGCTGTACTCTCTCGTAGCGGAGAAGGGGAGGATGACGTCGAGCTTACTTCTACAGCGTGCACGAGAGATCTCGCCGGAGGAGAAGGTGCGACGGCGGCGTCCAAACGGAGACCAATTAATTGAGCCTGGGTTGTGTGGGCTTGTATAGCGAAATAGTTTACGAATTCTCGAACCAGGCTTTAGTTGGATCATTCAAAAACTTCTAAATTTATAAGGGTAAAATTGAAAAGTACGATAAAAAAAAGTTTTGGATAAAATCAAAAAACCGCCCTGGGTTTTACAAATCACAAAAAGGGCGCTCTTTTTTCTAAAAAAAAAATAAATGGGTACTCCACCTGGAATTTTATTCTCAAATTATTCTTTAACTGAACGTTGATATAGAAACTATTGGGTAACTTCAACCATATGTAGTAACTATTGAGTAGTTTTTATAATATATAAAAGTTATCGAGTAATTATTACAATATGTAAAAATTATCCAATAACTGCTAGAATTTATTTAAAGTAAATTTATAATTTATAATTTATATTTTATATTGTGTAGAACTTATTCAGTAGCTATTGCAATGTCTTTAGTGTGAGTTTAAAATTTAAGATTTTAAATTGAGAATTTAAAATACTACTATAATAACAACAATTAAGTCTATACCACTAGATGAGATTGGTTATATGGATCATTTTATATCATTGAACTCTATCTCCTACTATATCATAATCTATACTTAAATAAATTTTATCTTATTTTATTATTCCTAACCAAGTCTTTTTTGGTCTTGCTCTTTCTAGTTTGATATGTGTATGTCATAGTTTCACATCGCCTAACTGGAGCCTTTATTGGTCGCCTAAGTACATGTCCGTACCATCTTAAACACGTCTCTCAAAGTTTTCTCTCCATAAATACAACTTCGACTTTCTCTCTAATACTCTCCTTATTCTGTCCATTCTCATATGTCCACACATCTACTTTAACATCTTCTACTCATGTGTTCAAGTCATAACCCAACATTCAGCTTCATATAACATAACATGTCTAACTTTAATTTTATAAAATTTTCTTTTAAGTTTTAAAGATACTTTACGGTCATATAAAACACATGACGTTCTCCTCCATTGCAACAATACTGCTTGTATTCTATGTAAGACATCTCTTTCAATCCCTCGATCATTTTACAAAAATGATCCTAAATAGCTAAAACTCTCGGTTCCGGGCAACTCGTCATCTCCTATCTTAACAATTGTCTTATTATGTCTAATATTGCTAAACTTAAATTCCATATATTCTATCTTTATTCTACCAAGCCTAAAACATTTTCTTTCTAGTATTTTCTGTCGAAATTCTAGTTTAGCATTTACTCCTTCATGTATTTCATCTACCAAAGTAATATTATTTGCAAACAACATGCACCATGGTATTGTGTCTTGAATATGTATAGTGAATTCATCCATAATTAGTGTAAAAAGATAGAGACTTAGAGTTGATCCTTGATGTATCAATATCGTCGAAGCCTTCTCGGAGTCGCACACAAGAACGAAAGCTGTAGCGAATGATGTGTAGAAGCCTCTGGTAGAAAGCCTTTTTCTTGGCCATTTTCGAGGGCCCAGACCACACCCAGGCGTTTGGGTTGCTGACGTGGTGGCTCCTCGACGAAATTCTTTCTCTAAAAGTTTATCCTTTTTCGAGCGCTTGCCACCTCAGCTTAGTCAGTCGCCCGTTCGACCCCTTCCCAAGCACCTAGACCATCTCTAGGCCCCCAGACGTCCGAGTGCCTGAACACAGTCCAGGCGCTTAGAGACTCCCTTTTTCAACTAATTTGCAGCTTTAATTCCCTACAAAATATGTTAGTCTAAGCAATAAAAATTAACCTACAAAACAGAGTTAGCACATCAAAAATATAATTAATTTATAACTTAGATTCTGTCTTCCCAAGACCAGTATCTAGTCATGATCTCAACTTAGACTTTTCAAATGGCTCTAAGCTTGATCGCGCCTATAGTCCCACCGAGACTCGTCCTCACTGAATCTCTCTCCTCCAATGGCTTACCTCACTTACCATTTACAGTTAATTGACTACCCTTTGACCCATCAGGTCTTCTCGTAAGTCGTTAAGTCCGCAGACCTAACTAGACTTCGGCCAGCTATCAGGTCCAGCAGACCCAGCCAGACTTTCCGTCAAATATCGAGTCACTCCTTGACCTATCTGGATTTTATGTCAGTTATTAAGTCCTCAGACATAACTAGCTTCAGCCTGGTGTCAGGTCTCTAGACCCGTCAATTTCTGCACACTCGGTAAAGAGGTTAGACAAACATAATATCTAACTTTAATCCATTTATCATTCATTAAAACTTGAGTTTGACCATTAATGCTTACTACACCAATAATCTCCCCTTTTTTGATGTAATGACAATTTGGGTTAAAGTTAGAAAATTTTACCAGAACAAAACAATACTAGCATGTATGAAAAAATAATTTCAATTATTATTTTGTTCTCTTAACATTGTTTTTGGTTTATGATTTTTCTTAACTTCAACTTTTATCCTTCCTCTTTGGTATTCATCAAAAATGGGCATACAAATAAGTTATACCAAAAGTATAAGACAAGAAAATAAATTAAGCTAGTAAAAACAATAAAGATTTTTAGGTCTATTTGAAGGAGAGTTGCAAAGATTTCTAAAATATTTTTTTAATAAAAAATCCAGGTAAATATTTTTAAGAAAATTTTCAAGAGATTTTCAAAAGTATTTGTCAAGTAATTTTTCTAACTATTTTGCAACATAATTTTCAAGATATTTTAAAATTATTTTTAAAAATATTTTTTAAAGTATTTTTAAAAATAATTTTTAAAGCATTTTCTAAATAATTTTCAAAAGTCATTTTCAAAGTAATTTGGAAAGTAGTTTTCTAAGCATTTTTTAAAGTCATTTTCAAAGTATTTTTTTAAAGTAAAATTTTAAAGTGTTTTATTAAATATTTTAAAAATAATTTTTAAAGTAGTGTTAAAAATATTTTTTTAATATGAGTAAATTTTAAAGCAATGGTTTTTCAAGATAACAATTTTCAAAAGTCTACAAATATTTTCAAAAAATTTCTGAAAACATCTTTAAAAAAAATCAAAGTAATTTTAATCAGATTCTCCCCCTGAATCTAATATTATTTTAAAAATAATTATCTAAAAAACTATCTTTAAATATCTAACCCTTGGTTACTAACTAATTACCAGAAGATAGTAATGTTCACTTAGTTAGTCAAATTAAGTACGTTTGTCCAGCTAGTTATTCACTAAGAAGGACTATTTAGCTTGATAAATGTATTTTGATATTTTTACCCAAACTTGTATCGATGCACTGAAATAAACATTTGAAGTTCAGATAATACCCTATGCATCTCACATCATTCTAGGTTTTTGAATACACAAGCAAGTTAATCCTAATATTATTAAGTATTGAAAAAAAAATGACAAGAAATGAATGAAAAGGACAACCCCATACTATGACCATACCGCCCCATTCCTTTTTCTTTTCCCCCTTTCTTCTTCTTCCTTTTTCTCCTCCTCCTCTTTCTCTTCTCCAGTAACGACGAACGACAGAGCTCTCCCCCTTCTTCTTCTCAAGCACAGCAGTCCTCGTTTCCTCCTCCCGCACCTCTTCTCCTCCTCCAACAAAGGGCAGAGCACTGTTTTCTCCGGCCACTAGCCCTTGCTTCCCCTTCTCTGCTTCTTGACAACACTGTTGGAGCTCTTCAAAGTTTGCTGGAGCTCGCCGGACCACCAGGTAAGAGGGGAAAGCAAAGCCCTAGTGGTTGCTCTCTTTTCTAGCCAAGCACTGCAGTCACCGGAGCTAGCTGTGGTCTTTGTCAGAGCTTGCCGAGGCTATCGGTAAAGAGAGGAAGATCCTCCATTTCCATCTTGTGTTTTTAGCCTTCTCTTCTTCTCTGATAGCTTCAACAGCAGTACCCTAGATTTTGCCTTTTTTTTTTTTTTTTTAAGAAAATACCCACTCTTGTTGTCCTTGTTTCTCGACAACAACTTGTCGGAGTTGCCAACAAAGAGCCCTAATTGTTGCCCTCATCTCCAACAGCCACAAAAAAATCCTTAGAAGGTATATTTTGGGTTGCTTTGTATTAATCGATGTGTAGTTAGGAGGACTATCTAAATTATAACAAAGGTTTCAATTAGGAATGTGCAGTGGTACAAGATAGCGAGATCAAAAAATAATGATCTAATGGCTTCGAGTTGTAGATCATGTTCGTATTTTTATGTCATGATTTTTATTGGATAGTATTTTAATTATTTGAGATATGTTTCGTATTATGTTTTTAGACACGAACTCGAGTGGAGGGTCGGTGACCTGCCGACACTCGAAGATTTTGCTGTATATAAAGTTGGTACATATCTATTTGACTCCTATATTTATCCTTGTGCATGAATAAAGTACTAATGAAATTATATATATTTGTATAATTATTTTCAAAAGGAAATTAAAATGATATTACAACTAGCGAAATGAGTTAAAATAATAAAAATCATGGAGGGAAAATAATTGATATTATTTCTTGTTCACATATGGGTTCATACTGTGATTAATATGGGAAGAGTTGTTTTAAAAATTAAATGAATATTCTGAATTTCTCTTCTGTTGATACTTGTCTTTTTAACTTGCTTGACCTTTCATACTCTATGCTTTTAATGATCTACCTATTGATACTTGTAGTTTTTATCTGTGAACCCTAAGATGATAAATTTATTAGAATGTATACTAAAAGTCTAGTTTTTTGTATAAACACTTAGTTTGAAATAAAAATCACATTGGTCAAATATCTGCATTTATGTTAAATGCAGTTGTCCGTTTTATTCATATTGTAGATAACATGGTGTGAGGTGTCACACAGAAGATCATGTTATCAGTTCCTTATAAATTATAAATAGTATCTCACAACCAAGATGCAATGGGACAAACCATTGGAGTGGTTGTAGTGTAATTTGGTATTAGTTTATCTTAACTATAAAATTACACTAGTACACTAGGTGTGTATTGAGCAGAAACATTTGAGGTAGTTCTTTTTATACTGACTTAATAAAAGAACAAGACCTCTGTTATTATGGAAGTGTATGCTCTTAATCCCGATATAATAACAAGCACATATACTTAGTATTTATTTCTTTAATTTATCAATGGGTGAGATTTAGTTTGATAAATCAATAGACCCGATAAGTTGGGAAATAATATTATTTATATGGTGTGTTGTTGATTATAGAAGGAAACTGTGTCCTAGTAATCTAGGTTGATAATGTCTCCTTGAGGAGCTCATAAGCATTGTCATGTAAACCCTGAAGGTGGACTTAGTCCGACATGACAATAAAGTTGAGTGGTATTACTCTTGGAGTTAGATATTGATTAAGTGAATTGTCAGTAACTCATTTAATTAATGGGCATTCGATATCTTAAACACAGAGAGATTAATGCACTTATACTAAGAAGGAGCCCATAACGGAATTTGTGATTGGTGCGGTAGTTCAATAATAACTCTTTAGTAGTATGAGTTATTATTGATGAACTTGAGTTGGGTGTTCCGGGCGAATACAGGAAGCTCAAGCTCATCAGGAGACCAAAACAAATTTATCCTTTCGGTCCCTGTTGTAGCCTCTATAATGCCTTGTATCCACAAAGTCTACTTCTTACCCAAGTAATGAGCCGGACACATCCTTGCTTGAAGCAAGGGGGCCGACCAAGCATTATTTTGAAGCTCATGTAGTGGCCGGCCAAGCCATGCTTGGTGACCAAGCATGGGGCCGACCATAGGTAAAGGAAAAAGGAAGTTTTGTTTAAAATAAAATTTTGTTAAAATCTTTCCTTATTTGTAGTAATCTACAATGGTTAAAAGAGATATTTTATTTTGTTAAAATCTTTCATTTTTTTGTAGTTATCTATAATGTTTAAAAGATAGATTTTAATTTTTGATAAACCATTTTCTTTTTTTAACTATGATTTAAAAGGAGAAGTTTTAATTAATCTTTCCTTTTTTTTGTAGTTGTCTACATGTTTTAAAAGAGATAGATTAATTTTAAAACTTTCCTTTATTGTCATGTACAATAGGAAATTTAGAAAAGAGAGATTTTAATTGTTGTTAAAATTTTCTTTTTTAAATGGGAGGCCATAAATAATGAAATTTTAATTATCTTTAAAACTTTCATTTTTTACCTTGATCAAGGATTATAAAAGAGAAGGAGAGGGTCCCCATAGACACACAACCCTATTCTCTCCTCTCTTTTCCTTTGTGTGGTCGGCTCCCTTTCTTCTTATCCTTATTGTGGTCAGCCCTCTCATCCCCTCATCTATCAAGGGCCAGCGGCGCAAGAGAGGTTCATCTTCATTTAGATCCGAGGACATACAAGGGACCTCTCTTCCTCACCTTTGGCTGGAGGCAATTTCATCCTTACTTTGCTAAGGCCGACGGAACAAAGAGAGGAAGAAAGCTTGTGTTCGGTTGCTTGAGGAGAATAAGAAGAGAAGGTAGTTTCCTATTTTGACATCCCTTGGTGGCTCGAGAGTCTTGGAGGAGAAGAAGTGGTTCGAGTGAATTCCATCTTGGTAGATGGTTGTCTACACAACGTCCAAGAGGAGGAGAGGAATATAACAGAAGATCAAAAGGTCTTTACCTACAAAGAAAGATATAACTAGTTATTTATTTCTGCATCATAACTAGTTCATGTTCTTTGTATAGATCTTGAAAAACCAAACACAATAGGCTATCAGTTTTAAGTTATCGTTTTTGTTATCGATTTTATTTTTCGATTTCATGTTTAGATAATGTGCTTCTATTGAGGTCTCTATAGTTAAATCTAGTTTACTGTAAAAAGTTAAACATCTGATTTCTTTGAGAGGCTTTGTCTAGAAAGTGGTGGATGATCCCATATCCAAGAAGGTCTAGTGTCTCGCCATGTTTAACCTGGAAGCCGATTTTTGAAATAGATATTTGATAACTTCTGTAATATGGTTTAACTTAGGTAGATCATATCGGTTAAACTTGGAGTAAAAATGTTAAGTATCGTTTCCAATCCAAGTTTAACTTCTGAAGGACAATTTGGATTAATAATGTTAAGTATCGTTTGCAATCCAAATTTAACTTTAGTAGAACACATGGGCAGCTAGGATAGTTCTATGCTTGTATAATTTTTTGTACAGGGGAACTAGGACGGTATTCCGAGTAGCAACCAACAATTGGTATCAGAGCTAGGATTAGCCTCTGTGTGTTTGGTTTTAGTTTAATTATGCACATGTCATACATATTTTAGGCAGGATTATAGTAGGATGTGCAAATATATTAACTTTGTGGTTGCAGACTCCAACTATTATGACCTATTGCGATTGTGTGTGATTGGACTCTCGGACATGTCGAGGTCATTTTATGTGTGTGCATGAATGTACTTATTAAATACAACATGAGCTGTATAGTATTAGTTTTAGGATTTTACATTTTTGTTCAATCTAGACTTTATGTACATTCCTTTGAGGAATATAGGATCAATATATGTAAAATTCTATTTTGTCGCGGATCGTATCCTTGTAAGGCGTGATGCTATTTGAGGACTAGAGGTGCAGTGGAAAAGGAAGCTCGATGGACTCGACGACATGAGCCCTAGGACTAGTCGCTAATTTTGATGACTGTTAGGGCTGACAACACACGGAGGACTATTAATTTTGACGACTGCTAGGGCTTCTATGAATGGTAATAATTATACAGCTTTCGTAATAATATTGAATAAACAAGTAATTTCAGAATAAAGAGAGGTACCCATTTAATTTATTTTTTTTGGAAAAAACCGCCCAATTAATATTTCTCTTTAATTTGGAGCGGAGCGGCGTTTTAATTTTTTAATCAAAAGTTTTTAGGAGTGTTTTTTATATACAGGCGATCGTGCACATGTATTTGGTGAGTTAAATCCCTTATGTAAGATGGAGCAATACAGGGAACAATTTGAGCGATAATTGTTTTATTGAAAATAATTTTAATTTTTAAATGTTATCTCTATTTTTGTTTAATGGAGTAAGATTTTAATATTTTTATAATTTTATATATTTCTAAGGATATTTATAAAAAAATAAGATAGAGTAACTGCTCCTAGTTATATGTGTAAGATACATGAACACGTGTGAATAATAGACTTTTTATAAGAAATTAATTTAATTCTTTATATTAGATGTTAAATTGATAAAAATAAATACTATATTTAATCTTAGTCAAAATGCTAGCTATAAATTAGGTAAAGGTACGTCAGATCTATGTAATAGTATAATGTTAGGATGATATTTGAGAATTCTAGCAGTAAGCTATGCTATTGTAATAGACTTTTCCTTATAAATAATTAATTTAATATCATATTTGATATTAGCAAAAAAAAAAAATCAAGAAAAATATACTTTTTAATATTGTTGGCTTAACTTCTCTATTGTAACTTACAATGTTGTCAATTCTAAAATATGAAATTAAAGAGAATTTTAGATTTTTAAGTAATTAATAAGAAAAGGTCTAAATAATACGCAACTGAATTTTAAACTATAGTTCCTTGATTAATTAATGATTTTTTTTAATAATATATTTGAACTCTAGATTACTATTAATAAAAAAAAAAATTCAATAATACATTACTCTTAATGCATTTATGAAAATTATTAATAAATTTTAAAATTATTTTTGATATTAAAAAGGAAAAAAATATTAATATAATTCTATTTTAAATATCATCAAAATTAATTAATGATTGATACCTGTTATTAAAATGGTAAAATAGCTCTTCGATTTATACAGCCGTCGCCGTTATTGTTAACAGTTTCCAAAATAACTACTACTTTATATGAAAATGTTTTTTTAATAATTTAATTAAAATCATTTAAATTTAATAATTCTAAATAAGTACTACTTTATTTAGAATTCAATTTCTAATGAAATTCAATTCCTTCACTAATTTATTTTCAAATAGAGTCTTAAATTTATTAAGATTACTTTAATTTTATAAATTCAATTTAAAATTTAAAACAATACTCTATATATTGAATAATTTTAATTTAATTAAAATGATTTTACACAACAACATTCAAATAAAAATATATTTAAAATAAGAAACATATTGATTTTAAAAAAAATATCCTTTTTAAAAACATGACAATTACTTTTAATTTTTATCCAATTTATAATATTAACAATTAATAGGTTGCACAATTTATAAATTTTAAGTGTCTATTTGTAATATTGTTAATTCATAAATTATAGAAAAAAGTTTATAAAAATAAAAGAGTAAAAGTACAAAATTTGAAGTGTCAAATTGTAATTACGAAAGAGAAAATGCGTATAAAAATGGTGTCTAATCAGAAGTAGAAAGCAACCTTTTGACCATAGCTGACTATTTAAATTAAATTTAAAGTTAAAATAAAATTCATCTTATTGCATAAACTCGATTTCGAGAACGGGGAACAACCGCCACTCGCTCGGAATCGGAAGGGATAACCAGCAGCCAGCCGTAATGGTCTCGCTGCCCCTCCCTGCCTCCCGCTCTCGAGTCCGTTGCTGCGAAGACACTCTGGGTCGTCTCAGCCCCCGCTTTGCCCCACCGCCACACGGCGCAGAGTGCTTGTTCCCGGAGCGCTCGCAAGCGGCGTTCTTCCCCCGTCCGCGCCGTATCATTCTCGTACGCCACGGACAGAGCGAGGGAAACATCGACGAGAGCGCCTACACCCGCATCCCAGATCCCAGGATTGGGCTCACTGCCAAGGGCTGGCGCGATGCCGAAGGATGCGGTCTCCGGATCCGCGACCTCATCGCCGGCGATGATGACGAGGACTGGAAGGTCTATTTTTACGTATCGCCCTACCGAAGGGCGCGCGATACCCTCCGTGGCCTAGGAAAGGCCTTTGAGCGCTCGAGGGTCGCAGGGGTCAGGGAAGAACCGCGTCTTCGAGAGCAAGATTTCGGTGCGTTTTCCAACGCCTTCTTTTTATTCCAATTCTTTAATCTATTTTGCGCAGTCCATCTTGATATGTTTCTCTTGAATTGGTGTTTTTGGGTAGTGATTAACTGATTATCTATAGCCAATTGAAGACAATTAACATCTTTATCGATGCTTAGATCAGCAGATTTTGATGAATTAGCTTTTCATTTTCGGTTTCGTTTCTACTTTATTTACTCTTTTTTATGTTAGTATAGTAAGTGGGGAGTAGTCTTACCCATGTCTTATTTTTATCCTTTGTTATTTTCATTTGTTTTCTCTAAGTTGGTATTGAGAATTCCTAGCAATCCAGGATCAGGTCGTTGCAGAATTCTGCAAATCAATACAAATCAGAAGTAAAACATTTTTTTTGGACAAGAAACATACAGGCTAATGAAGAAGAAAAATACATGACAAAAACTTTGCACTAGGCCTAGACCCTCTAAGAACAAGCCACCGGTGAACTGGAAGTTATGTTGATTGAAATCATTGGAGCTCCAATGGGGGAAGTTGACAAGAGAATAACCGAAACCTGAGGATGAGTAAAGAGAGAAAAGGAGAGTTAGAATGGGGCTGTGGTGCCCCGAAGGTGCCACTCCAACGCTCAAGTTAGTTTCGGCGGGAAGATGGAGAGAAAAATGAAGAAGGTGAATAGTAATCTCATTAAGGGTTATTGCATACCTCCGCCCATGGTTTTTATAATACTACCGTCGAATATCTCTTTCTTCTAGGGGTGCTGACCCGATCAGGTTCATTGTGTGAATCCAAATGAGGGGTTACGAGAGAATCCCAATCGGGGAGCTCTTATAAGGAGTCGGAGGATAAGTTTTGACCGAAAAATCCTTAGAATTTTGTAGGAAAAATCTTTAGGAGCCCGACTCCAACTAAGCATTTGTTAGAAACTCGATTGAAAAGTCGTTAAAATCTTTCGACTGAAAATTCTGTGGAGACCCGATCGGTGAATCGTTGGAGATTCCCGACTCGAGAAAGCCCTAGAAATTTGGTGCCCTTTAAAGGACGTTTTCTTCTCGTCCGATCGGTGATTCGATAAAGGATCCCGATTGAGAAATCCTTGTAAATTTTATTCCCTTAAAAGGATGTTTGCCTCTAGCTCCCAACCGGGAGAAGGTGAGCCCTTAAGAGGACATTTACTAATGGACGTCACTAATCCGAGATTAGGGGAATTTTCTGCTAGCTCCCGATTGGAAAGGGTGAGCCCTTATGAGGACATTTGCTGATGGACGCTACTGATATGAGATTAGGGGAATTTTTTATAGCTCCCAATCGGGGAGGGTGAGCCCTTAAGAGGACATTTGCTGATGGATGTCACTAATCCAAGATCAGGGGATTTTCTACTAGCTCCCGATCAGGGAGGATAAGCTCTTACAAGGACATTTGTTGATGGATGTCACTGATCCGAGATCAGGGGCATTTTCTGCTAGCTCCCGATCGAGGAGGGTGAGCCCTTAAGAGGACATTTGCTGATGGACGCCACTGATTCGAGATCAGGGGATTTTTTGCTAGCTCCCGATCGGGGAGGGCGATTTATTAATTCGGAGATGGAGCGCTGATCGGTCTGAGCTTTTCATTGCAAAAAAATTATGTACATAGCATTCAGAGTACATCAAAATAGTACATGTAGGATACTCTAACTCACTCGGCCTATAGGGCTGGAAGTAGTTGGTGCTCCACAAACGATTAAGCTCCTTCCCTTTAAGAGCTTGAAGATAATAAGCCCTTGAGCTCAACTTGCGAATGATTCGATAGGTCCTCCCCATTGCGGTTTCAGCTTGTTGACATCTTCGACCGACTTAATGTTTCTTCAGACAAGATCACCGACTTGGAAGACTCAAGGGATGACTTTCTTGCTATAGGTTTGTCGCATCCTTTGTCGGTAGGCCATGAGCCGAGTGACAGTTCTCTCTCTGATTTCAGTGATGAGGTCAAAGTTAAGGAGTCGGTGGTCGGCAATCAGCGTTGTCTTGATCATAGGTGCTTCGCTTAGTGGATTCTTTACCAACTTCGACCGAGACAACAATTTCTCCTCCGTAGACCAAGTGAAAAGGCGTCTGGCCAGTACTTTCTCTAGGCGTGGTTCGATAGGCTCACAGAATGCTTGGCAGCTCTTCGGTCCAATTACCCCTTACATGATCAACCTTAATCTTGAGCCCGCGAATAAGCTCCCACTTGACTACTTCAGCTTGTCCATTGCTTTGTGGGTAGACTATTGATGTGAAAGCTTGCTGAAAGCCCAACCCTTCACACTATTCTCTGAGCTTGCGACCTTGGAATTACCGACCATTGTCGGAGACAAGCTTGTAATTGATGCTGAATCGGTATTCTGCCATAAGAATTTCATCATAGCTCCTTTAGTGATCTGAGTTAGGGCCTCTGCTTCTACCCATTTGAAGAAATAAAAATAGCAACCAGGAGTAATTTTTCTATTTAAGCCTGATCGGAAAGGGTCATACTATATTCATTCCCCATTGATCGAAGGGATATGAGACAATTGAGGTCTTGAGGAGCTCGATCGGATGGTGGGAGAGATGCTGATGCTTTTGGTAATGAATGCAGGTGGTGACAAATTTAGCAGCATCAGTTTGTAAAGTTGGACAAAAGTAGTTGGCTAATAAAACCTTCCTACCGAATGTCCGACCCCCACATGATTTTCGCATATGTCTTCATGAATTTTCCTCATGGCATAATCAGTATCATCGGGACTGAGGCACTTAAGAAGAGGGCATGAGAAAGCTCGCTTATATTGATTATCGCCGATAAGAGTAAACCAATCGACCCTCCTTTTAAGTAGTTTAGCTTGTTTAGGGTTGGTGGGTAAAGTTTCTCGTTGAAGCAAAGAGACGAGGGGCGTCCTTGAGTCGGTAGGCTCAACTTGATGAGCAATGAATAAGGTCTGTGAGACCGAATCATCCAAGGTCTAGGTAGTCACCAGGTAGCCAATGCACATGCCATTTTGGCTAGCTCATCAACCTTTAGATTATCTGACCGAGGAATCTTCTAGAGGACTACTTCCTAGAAATTTGCTTTTAATCGAGAGAAGGCCTTAGCATAATGTTTCAATTGGCCATTTTTTTATCTAGAAGCTCCCTTCTAGAGAGGCTAATTGGGAATCTGAGTGAATGATGACCCGAGAGCAGCCGACTTGTTTGGCTGCTTGAAGACCGTCAAGAAGGGCTTCATATTCGGCTTCCTTATTAGAGGCCCAAAAATTGAGTCAAATTGACAATTGTAACACATCCTCTTGAGGAGAGATCAACAGTACTTTGACTCCATTACCTTGTCGAGTAGAGGATCCATCTACATAAATTTTTCAAGTCTCGTCTGAGTCGAAACTAGATGTTTCAGTTATGAAATCTGCTAAGCCTTGAGCTTTGATGGTTGTTCGGGGCTGATACTGGATATTGTATTTACTTAGCGCCGTTGTCCATTTAATTAGTTTGTCTGAAGCCTCTAGATTAATTAATACCTGCCTAAAGTACTGTTGGTGAGGATGGTAATTGAGTGAAATAAAAAATAAGGCCTTAGCCGCTGAGCTGTCAAAACTAACCCGAAAGCCAACTTTTCTAAGGTAGTGTATCTGTTTCTACATCCTTTAATAAATGACTGGAAAAATAAATAGGGTGTTGAATATTACCCTCTTCCCGTATAAGGACCAAGTTGATTGCTTGATCGACAGTTGACACATATAACTATAATCTTTCTCCAGCAATTGGCTTACAGAGAAGCGATAGATGTGATAAATATTCTTTGAACTTAGCGAAGGCTTTATCACAGCTGTTATCCCATTCAAAATTAGAAGTTTTACGAAGTATCTTGAAGAAAGGTGCTCCGGTCGGTCGACCGGGAGATGAAGCGAGCGTGATACGACTGACTAGCCTTTGTGCTTCCCAAAGATTATGCGGAGGAGACATATCCTGCAAGGCTTGAACTTTTTCTCGGTTGACTCTAATCCCTGCTCGGTCACCACATATCCCCGATCGCTTTTAACACCAAAGAGGCACTTGGGTTTAACTTGAGCCCATACCGCCTCAAGGTACTACAGGTTTCTTCAATATCCATGATTAAATCTTCAACCCATCCGGTCTTGATTAAAATATCATCAACATAAACTTCGATGATCCTACCGATCTGGTGCTTGAACACCTGATCCATCAATCGTTGGTAAGTAGTCCCTGCATTTTTTAGTCCGAACAACATAATATTATAACAGAAAGTTCTGTCAAAGGTAATGAAACTAACCTTTTCTTGATCTTCAGGGGCCAAAGGAACTTGATGATAGCCTTGATAGGCGTCCAACATATAGATAAGCTTACATCCTAAAGTGGAGTCCACCAGATGGTCAATGCGAGGAAAGAGATAACAATCCTTCGGATAAGCTTTGTTAAAATTCCGAAAATCTAAGCAAACTCGTCATTTCCTCTGGGCTTGACACCAAGACCACGTTGGCGAGCCAAATTGGGAATTGCACCTCTCGAATGTGCTCAGCCTTAAAGAGTTTATTGACCTCCGCTCGAATTATCTTATCTTGATCAGCTCTGAAGTGCCTCTTTCTTTGCTTGACCGGTCGTGCATCGGGGAGAACGTTGAGGTGATGCGTCAAGTGCCTCTTTCTTTGCTTGACCGGTCGTGCATCGGGGAGAACGTTGAGGTGATGCGTCATCAGGGTTGGGGAGTCGCCAATGATTTCCTTTACCGACTAGGCAAAAATATCATGATTTTTGGAGAGACAAGCCACCAATCTTTGCTTAAGTTATGGATGAAGATCGGCGGAGATTCGGGTGGTCCCATTCTCCCGCTAGAGATGAATTTGGATTTCCTCGTCTTTCTAACAGTCAGTCTACTATTGCTTCTTTTCCTTCCACCTGTCGGGCCACATGCACATCATGAGCAACTTGTAATGTTTCATCAGTTCGTTGGGCTTTGTGAGTATTAGTTCTAACAATATCAACATAATATGTTCTAGACTGATCTTCTTTGACTTCCCTAACTCGGTCATTTACCGGAAACTTTATTTTTTGCTAGAATGTAGAGATTACCGCTTGGAAAGCACTTAACACTGACCTTTCCAAGATAACGTTGTAAGCATAAGTGGTATCTACTACGATAAAAGGTGTTCGTCAGGTCCTCTCCAAAGGTTCCTCCCCAAGAGTTAGTGAAAGATTATCTGGTCAAGTGGCTGCACTTGGTGTTCGGTTAACCCAAACAAGGGAGTGGCTATGGGCTGGAGTTCCTCATCATTAACTTGCATCTGATCCAAAGCTATTTTTTGAATATAATGTTGAGCAAGCTACATGTATCCATAAAAACCTTTTTCACATTATAATTAGCTATCAGAGTGCGAATTACCAAGGCATCTTTTTGAGGAGCTTTTACTCCTTCTAAGTCCTTAGGCCCAAAGCTTATAGAAGGGCTAGATCTTCTTCTTCGACTGGTGCCAACCTCGTAGTTTTCCAATCGCCGACTATAAGTCTTTCGGGCATGATTAGAATCTCCATATGTGGGGCTTTCGGAGATCATACCAACCGTTCCTTTAGGAGGGATTTTTTGTTTTGGCTTTGTTTCTTTCTTGATTGGCTTCCCGTTGGGGGGGGGATTAGGGTTGTAAATGAGCTAAGCGTTCGTGTACAAGCTTGAAGTTCGGCTTGGTAAGAGCTTGTTTATGTTCGTTCAATATACATAAGATTAATTAAACAAACAAGCTTGAACAGATCGTTAAGCTAAATAAACAAGCTTGAACACATATGTGTTCAGCTCGTTAACGTTCGTGAACAATGTTCGTGAACAACGTTCATGAACAATGTTCACGAACCATATTCATTAATAAAACTCTTTTCAATATGCTAAATAAACAATAAAATAAAATAAATAAATTTAAATTATCAAGCTCATTAACCAATCAAATAACTAAAAGTTTTAAACAATTAAACAAGCTTGAATTGAGAGCTTGATAACATCTAAACGAACCAAGCTTGAACCAAGCTCAAGCCAAGCTCGAACCAAGCTCAAGCCAAGCTTGAATTGAAAGCTTGATAACATCTAAACGAACCAGGCTCAAGCCAAGCTTCAAACAAGCTCAAGCTCATAAAAAATAAATCAAGCCAAGCTTGAACACTCATTTTAAAAGCTTGGTTTATTTTAAGCTCGGCTCGGCTTGGTTACCTTAGCAAGCAATCTTGAAAACCCCAAAGCTCGGCTCGGCTTGTTTACAACCCTAGGGGGGATGCTTCTCGAGGCTGCGCTTGTCGAATCGATAAGCTTCATCATCACAGCGGGTAGCTCAGGGAGAGGAGCGTTGCGAAGGCCCGAGGGGGCTTCAGTTTAATAAGCGTCGACCTCTCGTCGAAGTTATTCAACATAGTTATAACATTCTTGGGTTGCATGTCCTCTTGTTTGATGGTAGGCGCAGAAACAACCCATCATTTTGGGAAGCCACTGACCCATGGGTCGGATAAGGAGCAACTTCTACTGCTTGAATTGCTCTTTCTCCTCTATGACTTGTCAACTGGCGATAAGTTGGACATGACTCCTTATTCCGCAAAGGCAGTGGAGGCGCTTTGCGCTCGGAATGATTGGAGGTAGCGCCCGGAGCGCTGATGTCCTTCCTCTCCTATATTCACATACTTGACCGATCGGTCAAGTAGATCCTCAAAGTTTGACGGGGTTTTTTCACCAAGGATCTGAAGAAATACCCCTCTAATAGACCTTGAGAAAAGACACTCAACAATATTTCAGAAGTCATCGAAGGGACATCTTGAGTCACCCGATTTAATCATTAAATATAATTTTTTAAATTCTCTTTGGGTGTCTGCTTGAGAGAAAAGAAATTGAGCAGAGTCTTATGATACCTCCGGCCTAGCAAAATGGTGCAAAAATACAATCTGGAAGTCTCCGAATGATCGAACAGAGTACGCCGGGAGTCGGTTAAACCATCTTTGTGCCGAACCCGATAGTGTAGTTAGAAACACTCGGCATTTGACGCCATCAGAATATTGGTGTAATGATGCTGCATTTTCAAATTTGCACAAGTGGTCTTCTAGGTCCGTAGCACCATTGTACTCCCCAATCATCGATGCTCAAAAATGACGTAGCAATGAGTCTCCAGGATACTTTTGGAGAAGGGAGAACCTTTAGGGCCCGTTTGATTCAAGTCATCATGTATAACCTTGGTTATGTGATTACTAGGTAATCACATAACCAAGGTTATGGGGAATACAATATAATGTTGTTTGGTTCAATCCTAGCTAATGTAACAAAAACTTGTTTGTTTGGAGGTTTTAGTGTATACCTTAGTTTTATATTTATTGTATTACCCTTGGTTAAACATTTTTATAACTAATAAAATAAATTATTAATACTAATATTAAATTATTAGTATCGTTATTAATAATTATAATTATTATTTATTATTATTATTATTTATTATTTTAAAACAATGGGAGACTTTTCTCGAGCATTTCCAGGAGTTGTTGCTGAATGCATTCCGCAACGGGAGACACCATATTTCACTATCTCTGAGCCAACTCTTGTACCAATTCTAAACTATTGTGCATTTATTCACAGAAAAGGCCTCACGAAAATATCACCAAGAATTTAGTGCATAAGTGGCTTATAACAAATTATCACCAACACTAATATAATCTGATTCAACTCAAATTGTCTATATAACAAATAAAACATGCAACAGCAAGTTAGTGTCATCCTCTCAACATCCTCCAAGCCTGCGCTAGTTTATGGCTCCACAAAACTCACTAAAACGATCGTCGAGTACCATTCCAACTCAAGCAAAGATTTCCAACTCGAGCAAAGATGACCGTAACAAAAGCTCCAACTCTCTTCAACCATGAAGCAATGGGTGAGATGGTAGAAGTTCAGATAGTGTACCCAAGAATGCTGTAAAATGTTCCACACTGAAGCGCAACTACATAAAAGATTTTGAAGTTAGGGCATCAACAATATATTGAACACTGTCCATCAAAGGGAACCCTATGACATACCACATGAAAGAACAAAATTTTGAAGTTTGTAACAATGAGATAAACAAAGTGAAGGATCAATTGCCATCGTTGTATCTGAATAGCACATCAAACAGAGAGACAAAAGAATGCACAAGATTGAGGATGAATCTGTAGGACTGTTAGATTCGATAGAGGGGGGGGGTGAATATCGATTCGAAAAAACAAGAGTTTAAACGCAGCGGAAAAGTAAAATAGACACAGTGGTTTTACTTCGTTCAGAGCCTGTGACGACTCCTACTCGAAGGCCCGTGGTCCTTGACCACTTTCGTTGGGCAATCACTAGCAATTCGGAATAATAATTACAACAGAACCGTACAGGGAATGCTAATGAAACTGAAAAACAAATACCGACAAAAGGGAAAAGACGAAGCGTAGTGTCGGAGCTTTGTTGGCGTCGCATTGAGCGTCGAGCAGCAAGACCAGCAGTAGAAGAGTTCTCAGCTTGATTTCGAAGCTCCTGCCTGGGCTTCTTTTATATTCCGGCGCTGGATTCCTTCCGGCGCTGAGGCGACGAATCGCCAAACCAAGATGCTCCACGTGGCGACGACTTGGCTGGATAAAATTCGCCTTCCGGGCCCCCTCCGGCGCCGGACTACCTTATTCCAGAAAACTCCCTTTTCTGCAAAACAAAGTTAGTCCGAGGCAAATGTATATCCCAGAAAGCATTGTCAAGACATTAAAGTTCAACGGATAATTAAAAGAGATGACTTAGATTCCGCTCTCCGAGACGGAATCTAGTCACGATCTCGACTTAGACATCCGAAATGGATCTAAGCGATCGACGCCTAATGCCCCTTCCGGAACACGTCCTCGCCACCACCCTTCGGTGACTTACCTTTCTTACCGCCAGACGTCCGGTCAGCACGTCGGCTCGACTTCTCGCCAAGCGTCCGGCCAGCCCGTCGACCTCTCGCCACTATCCGGTCCGACCCGTCGACCTAGTGGACTTCTCGCCAAGTCAGCCCGTCGACCGCTTGGACTTCTCGCCACCTATCCGGTCAGCTGTCGACCTACTGCTGGACTTTTCCCGCACACTCGATCAAAGTGTCGACAACAAACTAACTTAACCTATTTGTCATTCATCAAAACCTGGGTTAAATCGTTAGTGCTAACCGCACCAACAATCTCCCCCTTTTTGATGGAATGACAACCTGGTTAAGTTAGTGAAAACATATGCAAGAAACAACATGCATTTATGTGGTTTTAAAGTTAGTTTGTATTTTCAAATTGGTTTAGCTAACTTAACCACCTAACCCTCCTCCCCCTTTGGCATTCATAAAAAAAAATGAACAAAGGTAAATAACCATAGTGAAGAGTTACTGTAACAGGTAATCAAAATTTGAAAGATAGCTAAGTTTGGTTCAAAATATGAAAGATAAAAGTGTAATTTTTAACACCAAGTTAAAAAATAGTCAATTTCGATTAATTTTTCAACTTTGATTTAAAACAAAACAAAATTTAAACTTTTCAAGAAATAAAATTTTTGTCAAAATTAATTTTTAAGGCTAATTTTGGAAATGGTTAATTTTTCAAATCAGGTTTGAAAATTAGGTGGGATTAAACTTTCACATTTTTCAAATACTTAGTTAAATTTAACTTTTTTTTTTTTGTAAATCAATGTTCAAACATAGGTTAGGTTTTAAAAGGCATTTTCAAACATACAAAATTTGAGTTTATTCTCCCCCTGAACTTGATACTTACTCTAACCAGCTGTCTAACCAATTAGCTACTAACTGACTATCAGAAGATAGTAGCTTTCACTTGGTTAGTCAGATTAAGTTAATTATAACCAGTCAGTGTTTGACTTGACTGATGAACTTTAATCTGATTAATGTCTGAATAACGTCCAGACTTATGTTGATGCACTGAAATAAGCATCTTAAGTCCAGACAGTTGGCCTATGCATCTCACCCCTTTCTATGTTTGTCAAACACAAGCAAGGTAAACCTAAGGTGTTGGTGAAATGCTCAAAAACTAGTCTTATGGGTACATGCTTTCTAAGGATTCAAAACTAGTCTAAGGCCAAAACTGTTTTTGAAAATCTAAAAATGGAAAGTTTTGAAAACAACCAAATTTGACTTATAATTTGAAAGAGTGATTTTTGAAAGCAATTTTGAGATTTAAAATTCCTAGTCTATTGAGATATAACATAATCAATGTAGGTCTGAAATAGCACTAGATAAATCCAAAATATTTTACAAGTAGTGTAGCTACAGAAGTAGGTCATCACTAAAGTTACTGAGATGATGAAGGGGGTGGTCCAGATCCCAAGGATCGAAGAAGTGCCATCAGCTCAGTGTGTCGGGTGTCTCCGGCAGCTCGTAACTCTGCAACCTCTCGCCGTATGTTCCGATGAAAATCAGAGTTCTCCTGCTGGAGACTCGCCATAGCTCTCTCTAGTCTGGTCATACGGTCGGCTAGAGTGCGGGGAGCGTGTCGTGGTGCTCGAGCTGGGGGTGGTGGTGGAGCCGGTGCGGCTTCCTCTGGAAATAGTGCGAGCATGAACTCGTCCATCTGTGGGTCTGGATCGGGCTGGTGCTGTGCCCCCCTCCGCCAAGACATAGTCCCGTCATCTCTATCTATATGGATGCCGGCTAGGGAAAAGTTCCGAGCGACTATAACATCGAACTCTGTCATATGGGCAACGTCTCCCCTAGTGACATCAATGTGCAACGAGGACAAATAGGCTGTCAGAATGTGACCAAATGGCATATGGACTCTACTGTCAGTCACATATCCAGCTGAATAGATGATGGTGGAGAAGATATGTAGGCTGATGTCAATTTCTAACCTATGAATCAGGGCATAAAGTAAGAACGAATGGAAAGGGCGCATCACAGCGATGTCTCGAGTAGTCAGTGGTAAAATGCAAAGGACTACAACCCTATAAAGAGCGTAGTCCTGGACTTGAAGTTCTACTGACCTAAACTGTGTCACCGTGGGATCTCTCTCTCCCCCGAAAAAATACGAATAAATCGTATCGAGAGTAATATGTGAGTAGGGATCTTCGAACGGTAGATCCCTCGGAGGATAGCACAAAAAGGAGCAAGTAGATGGACGCAACTCTAAAAACTCTCGGATGGTCGTAGGGGAAAATACGATATCGGTGCCTGCTGCCCTAGTGGTATAGGTGAGATCGTCTACTTTTACTAGGTTATTGCAAAATTCGGCACACAGACTTATGTTTATCGGACTGGTACATTCGACAAGGTTCCTTAAATTATAGTGGCCTATAACCTCTAAAGCAGAGGGACATGACCTTAGAAAGAACGATCTATCTATGCAGGTAGTCCTAATGACCTTATAAATGGTGGACTCAAATTTAATCCTAAGTTCGTCTGTGGGAAACCTAGGGTCTGTACTAGCATTGGAGGGTCCAGCACCAGTATTTGTTCGTTTCCTACTGTATATAAATAAAAGAATATTCAAAAAGAATTGAGAAGACAAAAAATAAAATTTTAGAGAGGGGAAGAATTTTTTACCGAGGAGCCATCGAAAAATATAGATTTGACGACCTCGGTTGAATCGCAACAGCGTCTTCACCGCAAGAAAATTTTGATTTAGAGTACTTTCACACTGAGGTTCAAAGTGAACCTTGGCAAAAGTGAGAAGTAGTGGGGCAAAGGTTGGGGGCGCCTGCTGCCCCTTATTTATAGGGGACTTCGGGCGCCCGGATCCTTTCCGGGCGCCCCGGAGGGTAATACCAGGGGCGCCCGCCCCTGGTTTTTTTTTTTTTTTGGAAAGTAGGTTTGAAGTTAAGTTTTAAGTTTAAAATAATTCTTTTTAAGTTTAGAATTTTGAAATTAATTTTTAAAAATTAAAATTTTGAAATTAGTTTAAAATTTTGAAAATAATTTTTAAGTTTAAAATTAGAATTTTGAAAATAATTTTTAAGTTTTAGAATTTTGAAATTAAGTTTTAAAGTTTAAAATTAAAATTTTGAAATTAATTTTTAAGTTTAAAATTAAAATTTTGAAGTTAATTTTTAAGTTTGAAATTAAAATTTTGAAATTAATTTTTAAGTTTAAAATTGAAATTTAAGTTTAAAAATTAAAATTTTGAAATTAAGTTTAAAATTTTGAAATTAATTTTTAAGTTAAAATTAAAATTTTGAAATTAATTTTTAAGTTAAAATTAAAAATTTTGAAATTAATTTTTAAGTTAAAATTAAAAATTTTGAAATTAATTTTTAAGTTAAAATAAAAATTTTGAAATTAATTTTTAAAGTTAAAATTAAAAATTTTGAAATTAATTGTTAAAGTTAAAATTAAAATTTTGAAATTAATTTTTAAGTTAAAATTAAAATTTTGAAATTAATTTTTAAGTTAGAATTAAAAATTTTGAAATTAATTTTTAAGTTAAAATTAAAATTTTGAAATTAATTTTTAAGTTAAAATTAAAAATTTTGAAATTAATTTTTAAGTTAGAATTAAAAATTTTGAAATTAATTTTTAAGTTAAAATTAAAAATTTGAAATTAATTTTTAAAGTTAAAATTAAAAATTTTGAAATTAAATTTTAAGTTAAAATTAAAATTTTGAAATTAATTTTTACGTTAAAATTAAAAATTTTGAAATTACTTTTTAAAGTTAAAATAAAAAATTTGAAATTAATTTTTAAGTTAAAATTAAAATTTTGAAATTAATTTTTAAGTTAAAATTAAAAATTTTGAAATTAATTTTTAAGTTAAAATTAAAATTTTGAAATTAATTTTTAAAGTTAAAATTAAAAATTTTGAAGTTAATTTTTAAGTTTAAAATTAAAATTTTTGAAATTAATTTTTAAGTTAAAATTTTGAAATTAATTTTTAAGTTTAAAATTAAAAATTTTGAAATTAATTTTTAAGTTAAAATTAAAAATTTCGAAATTAATTTTTAAAGTTAAAATTAAAATTTTGAAATTAATTTTTAAGTTTAAAATTAAAATTTTGAAATTAATTTTTAAAGTTAAAATTAAAATTTTGAAATTAAGTTAAAATTAAAATTTTGAAATTAATTTTTAAGTTAAAATTAAAATTTTGAAATTAATTTTTAAGTTAAAATTAAAATTTTGAAATTAATTTTTAAAGTTAAAATTAAAAATTTTGAAATTAAAATTAAAATTTTGAAATTAATTTTTAAGTTAAAATTTAAATTTTGAAATTAATTTTTAAGTTAAAATTAAAAATTTTGAAATTAATTTTTAAAGTTAAAATTAAAATTTTGAAATTAATTTTTAAGTTAAAAATAAAATTTTGAAATTAATTTTTAAAGTTAAAATTAAAATTTTGAAGTTAATTTTTGAGTTTAAAATTAAAACCTTATTCATCTCACCCGATCTATATTTTCAATCAGGGAGTCCTATGATTTCGTGAGATGAAATTGGATTTTTAATTATAGAGTTTTGGTTTAACGTGTGTTAGATTCAGACTTAGCTTTGGTTTCCACAAATAGGCATTCTTCGGATAAATTTCTAAGCTTGGTGAGTCACAAGGACATCATTAGAAGTAACCAACCTTTCGAGGTTTTCCGAATAGTCCTATCCACGGAACTTAGTACTAAATCTTGGTCTAACTGGTTAGGATTCGTTTAAGGGTAGCTTCGGCCACTTCGCCAAATGCACCAGATCGAAACCATATCTTTCTAGACATGCGATGCCCAAGTTTCCTAACGTATTATCATCCAAAATTTCACCAATACCATGATTCAGTTAAACTTGGTCTCTAATTCTAATTGCCCTGCCGGGTTTGGGTTACCCTGTCAGGTAAGTTAGTTTTGGAGGTGCCAGTATTCGGAGCCTCCCCAATTATCGCCATTAATTTAAGTTTTAATTTTAGGCTTGTGTCGATTCTTTTTATAGTTATAGTTAACTTGGTGATAATTTTGTTGTTTTTTAAACTGCTTAGATTTTGAATTTGATTTAGGTTTGTATTTTGGATTTTGGTTTGGTTTATTCGATTTTATATAATGTATTTTTTCTTTAGGTATATAATATTGATTAAGTCCTACTTGCGTGGTCAGACACGCTTTCGGAACCCAGGCTAGATTGGTTGATTTGTATTGGGTTATTAATGATTTGAAGGTTTTATTTAAATTCGACTTATATCCTAGTCCGGTTTTATTATAACATGCTTTTTGATTATTTAGGATTAAATCTAAATTTTTTAATCTTGTTGTAAATTTTTCTAACATTTCTTTTAAATTTTTAACATCATTTTTTAATGATAGATTTTCCTCCTCAAGTGTTAGATCTTGAGTTGGATTCGAATTTTTTAATTGTTCCTTGAGGTTTTGATTTTCCTCAAGAAGTGATTTGTTTTCATTTTCTAATTTAGTTAATTTACTATTTAAACAGGAAATAATTCTAAAAAATTTTGTTTAAATTAAAGTATACCTCATTCGGCCTTCGGAAACGAGTACGGACTCGTGGCTTGTTTCGGTTCGGACCCGTCTTCATCTTCCGACTCGTTTTGCTTCGCGGGCCATCAGCGCGAGGTGGCTTTGATGTTTCGCTCTTCTTCTTCCGATTCGTCCGAGGAGTCGCCCCACGTTGCTTTGAGTGCCTTCTTTTGGTTGGCTTTGGTTTGTCGAACTTTAGTTTTGGACATTCGTTCTTGTAATGTCCTTTTGTTGCATCTAAACCTTCTTTTGTTCGAGGAGAGCTGATCTTTTGAAGATCCTTTTCTGAAGCTCCTCTTTCTCCCGGTGAACATTTTTCTTACCAAGTTCACTAGGTGTTCTTCGTCTCGTAATCTTGATCGGAGTCTTCTTCAAGTTCGGGCTTGCTTTTCTTTTCTTTGAGGAACCGAATAGAGCTATACCTTTCTCGGCTCCAACATTAGTTTGTGTAATTCTAATTCACAAAATAGCTCGTCTAATTTTAAGTTGGAAAGATTCTTAGAAATTTTGTAGGCATCCACTATTGATGCCCACAAACTATTACGTGGAAAGGCGTTTAAAGCGTACCTTATTAAGTCTCTGTTCTCCATTTGGTGGCCTATCGCATGAAGCCCGTTGAGGATGTCCTTGATCCTCGCGTGTAGTTGATTTGCTGTTTCTCCTTCCTGCATTTTTATATTAAAAATTCTATTTAGAAGCAGGTGTCGTTTTGTTACCTTAGCGTCGCTCGTTCCCTCGTGCAGTTCGATCAGCTTGTCCCATAGCTCTTTAGCGTTTTTGTGTGGACCGACTCTGTTCAGTTCTTCTCTTGTCAATCCGCACTGTAGAGTGTTGATCGCTTTATTTTCTGTTGATGCTTTTTTCTTGAGATCTGCTGTCCAGTCTTCAGGATCCACTAGATTCCCGGCGTTGTCCACTGGAATTTTGTAAGGTTTCGTAATGCTCATCCACTGGTCGAAGTCTGTTTTGAGGTAGACCTCCATGCGCTTCTTCCAGTAAGGGAAGTTGTCCCCGTTGAAGAGTGGAGGTCGCACTGTGCTGAATCCTTCTTGTTGGGACATTCTGTGCACAGGTAAATAACAAAAAAAAATCCCAAGACTTGGTCTTGGATTAGTAGTGCGGGAAGAGAAAAATAGAGAGAAAAAAAATCTAGATTCGTGTTGCACTAATTTAAATTGATTAGAGAAATATTAAGTTAACGAAACACCAGTTTTAAAATTAATTATTAAAAAAAAACAAAAACAATTCACCCACTGTCTGATTGGTGGTTGCACCAAATCAGAGCGGAACCTCGCTCTGATACCACTTGTAGGACCGTTAGATTCGATAGAGGGGGGGTGAATATCGATTCGAAAAAACAAGAGTTTAAACGCAGCGGAAAAGTAAAATAGACACAGTGGTTTTACTTCGTTCGGAGCCTGTGACGACTCCTACTCGAAGGCCCGTGGTCCTTGACCACTTTCGTTGGGCAATCACTAGCAATTCGGAATAATAATTACAACAGAACCGTACAGGGAATGCTAATGAAACTGAAAAACAAATACCGACAAAAGGGAAAAGACGAAGCATAGTGTCGGAGCTTTGTTGGCGTCGCACTGAGCGTCGAGCAGCAAGACCAGCAGTAGAAGAGTTCTCAGCTTGATTGATTTCTGAAGCTCCTGCCTGGGGCTTCTTTTATATGCTATTCCGGGCGCCTGGATTCCTTCCGGGCGCCTGGAGTGTGACGTAACTGCTCAAACCAAGATGCTCCACGTGACGACGACTTGGCTGGATAAAATTCGCCTTCCGGGCGCCCGGACTACCTTATTCCAGAAAACTTCCTTTTCCTGCAAAACAAAATTAGTCCGAGGCAAATGTATATCCTGTAAAACAGATTGTCAGCACAGTTAAAGTTCAACAGATAATTAAAAAGAGTATGACTTAGATTCCGTCTCTCCGAGACCGGAATCTAGTCACGATCTCGACTTAGACATCTGAAATGGATCTAAGCCGGATCGACGCCTAATGTCCCCTTCCCGGGAACGCGTCCTCACAGTCACTCCCTTCCAGTGACTTACCTTTCTTACCTGCCAGACGTCCGGTCAGCCCGTCGACCCGTCTGGACTTCTCGCCAAGCGTCCGGTCAGCCCGTCGACCCGCTTGGACTTCTCGCCAGCTATTCGGTCAGCCCGTCGACCTAGCTGGACTTCTTGCCAAGCGTCCGGTCAGCCCGTCGACCCGCTTGGACTTCTTGCCAGCTATCCGGTCAGCCCGTTGACCTAGCTGGACTTTTCCTGCACACTCGATCAAAGTGTCAGACAACAACAAAACTAACTTAACCTATTTGTCATTCATCAAAACCTGGGTTAAATCGTTAGTGCTAACCGCACCAACAGAATCAACCACATTAGCATATCAAAAATGGATCATAGATCAAACTAACTATTTACGGTGAACAGAATTTAATCAAATGGATCATATTTTAAACTAACTATTTGCTGTGAACAGACTTTAATCAAATGGATCATATTTTAAACTAACTATTTGTGGTGTATAAATGATCTCACAATCTGAATTGTGACTTTTACTTGTACTTGGAACATAAAAACCACTAAAATTTATTATATGTTCAAAACAAAAGAAACAGAAATAATGGAAATATTAAAGTTCTAATTGGTTTTGAAAGATTGTTTCATGCAATTGCTAGAGAACAAAAGCTGCGTACTAGAGCGAAAATTAGTTTGTTTTGTTTTAACATTGTTGTTATTCCAAGTTGAGACAAATAGGAGTTGATAATGATAGTTTAATGCAAGGTTTGTTGAGGGCAGATGTTTGACAAAGTTAAGAAGATCGCGTATGAGAATCCAAATTCATATATATCAGGTTTCTTACAAATCAGAGTAATTGCTACTCCCCACAAGTGTCTGATGACTGGATCTGTCTAAGGAACGTATTAATAGGGTTTAAGAACATACCTTTTCCAGAAAGGCGAGTGAGGACTGTTCGCGCGTGGGATGCCTTTCGAGTGGTGAAAGCCGCTAGAATTCTTCGCTAGGAGTGAAAGCCGCTGGGGTTCTTTGCGAGTGGAGAAGCCCTCACAAGAGTGGGGAACACAGCGAGATCGTCGCAAGAGGGAGGATCCCTAAGAGATCGCCGTGGGAAGGAAGAATCGTCGCGAGAGGGAGGAAAGCCGTGCTAGGGTTTTCTGCGAGTCGGGTTTGGTAAGATTGAGATTTGATAAATCTATTGGGTTATTTTTGTCTCATAGGGTAAATATTAGAGGGTAATTTTGGTTAAAAAATTTTCTTAACCCCGGAATCAAGAAAAACCTCACTTTTTGGTGGTTTTCTGATTCCGGATTGCATGCCCAAATTGCTAATGTGTCAGGCATGCATCATGACTCAGGAATTGCCGATTACCTAAACCAAATAAGGTTTTTATTGATAACCTTGAATAGATAATCAAGTTTATCAACAATAACCCTCAACCAAACACACCCTTAGGGTTTCTGACCCATCAGTAATTAGTGCTTTGCCCCGAGCGGGATCTCGAGGCGGTGTTTCTCCGGTTGAAGATTTCACAGAGTGTTCACTCCGCACGGATGCTCCAATGGGATTGATGGTTGGAGCCTAAAGTACTTCGATCGGTCGTGTTTGTCTTTGTCGAGGGACTTAAAGGTATTTAGTCAAGGCAGAAGGTATCTATGAGGGATGATGGTCCGCTATCTACAGTTGTTGCCATGTCACTTGTTGCACTTGTTGCTACTCCAATACTCCTCGCACCGCGACAACCACAATTCTGTTGAAGTTGTGTGTTATGGTCATGGTGGTGGATTTTCGGTGTCATCTATCTGAGTATCTAAGTTCAGGTATATGCTCCCATAGGCGACGCCAATTTGATCTTACGCCGAGACCCTCGAAGAACGAGCCACCGGTGAATTGGAAGTTATGTTGATAGAAATCGCTAGAGCTCCAATGGGGGGAAGTTCACAAGAAAATAACCGAAACTTGAGGATTAGCAAAGAAAGAAAAGGTGAGTTAGAACGGCGCCAGGGGTGCCCCAGCGTTGCCACTCCGATGCTCAAGTTAGTTTCGACATGAAGATGGAGAGAAAAATGAAGAAGATGAACAGTAGTCTCATTAAGGATTATTGCATACCTTCATCCGTGTTTGTGGACCTTTTTTATAATACTACCGTCGAATATCTCTTTCTTCTGTATTAATTATGGATGGGACGTGTATCATACTGTGTTAAGGAGAGTGTCCCATCGTATCCACTAGTATCATGTGGATCAAGATACAGAATATGATATCCCACGTGCCCTCACAATTCACATACCTTGTCAGTACAAGCGCTGTTCTCCATAACGGGCCGACCCATGATGCCCTTGGGCTGTGGTGAGAGGGGCATGTTAAGGAGAAGAACGCCGGATTACCAGGGCTAAAGCCCCAAAGGGTGCATCTTTGGTCGGCTTGATCATATGGGAATAAGGGAGCACACTCGATCGAGCATGGGCAAAAGGCGCCGGTCAAAGTGGTTGGTCGGTGCGACCGATCGGCCGATGCGGAGGATCATGGAAAGGCGGAGAGCAACCCTGTTAGTATGACCTGATCGGAAAGAGGCGAGGAGGCTTTGTATGTGCGATCCCGACTGAGGTGAAGAGCATCTGGTTGGTTCGATGAGGCTAGTCGGTCACCTGATTGGGAAGAGGTGGGGAACCTCCTGCCGGTGCGATCCCGAACGAGGAGAGGTGAAGAGTGTCCAATCGGGATTCAAGGAACTACCCAAACGGATCTTCACTTTGTTGACTTGCCTTGACTTTTGACCTTCACCTAAGCATACTGCTTGACCCTTGGGAACACATGGAGGCTTCCCATATTCACCATATCAACATATATCTACTTTATGTCATTTGTATTCAAATGACATTAGGACCTCTTAGTTTCCTCCTGATAATTAGTTTTCCTTAACTGCAATTTGTTGATTCAGAAGGATCATTACAACTCCCTGAATTAGCAGTACATGAATCCTAATGGAGTTGTATGAATGATTTCAACTAAGCTTCCTCATTTTTTTTTTGTAATAACAATAGAGCATGAACAGGCTGCTGAAAATAGATCAGAATGCTTGAGAGAGCTGGTTAAAGTAGCATTAGGAACCAAGCCGAATTTAAAAGATTATTTTATTTGACTGGTCTGATTTTAGTGTCTTCTTACTCTCTATCTCTGTGGGATAGGAAACTTTCAGGATAGGGAGAAAATGCGAATTGAAAAAGAAGTCCGTCGCCGTTATGGTCGTTTTTTCTATCGGTTTCCTGATGGTGAATCAGCTGCAGATGTCTATGACCGAATTACAGGTACATGGTCTGCCTGATTGAATCCTTTTGATTAAGAGAATAAGTTCAGATATGTTCTATCACAAGTAACCTATTTCTCTAAGTTTCATAGCTTCGTATTTATGCAGTATTACTGCTACAGGCTTTAGGGAAACCCTGAAGACAGATATTGACATTGGCCGCTTTCAACCACCAGGTGCAAGATCGCCAAATGTGAACTTGGTAATTGTTTCACATGGTCTGACATTGAGAGTGTTTCTAATGAGATGGTACAAGTGGACAGTCGAGCAGTTTGAGGGGCTTAACAATTTTGACAATGGAGGATTGCTAGTCATGCAAACTGGTAGCGGGGGCAGGTACTGATTTGTATGAGAATCAACCTTTATATTATTTTTCCCTCATTAATTTTTATTTTCAAATATTTCCTCCTTGCCATGTCCAATCTTATTACCCATTGCTTAACTAATTTGTTTATCAATCATAAGTTTTTTTGCACGGGTAATAGTTTTTTTGTGCTCATCATCATAAAGTTTTACTATGCCAACTATTTGGGGTCAGTTTTAAGAATATTATCCTCCATTTATCTCTATGCAAGATTTTTTTATTTCATACCTTATACCTTCCACACTAATTAGTTCAACTCCTTCAACTAGAAAGTCTGCTACATGCCCTTTGAACATATTCAAATCACCATCTTATTTTCTATCATTTTATCATCTATTATAGTAAACTTAATTGCCCTCAGATATTATTTTATTTCTTAAAATATTTTTATAGTAACCCATATGTCCATGTTGGTATTCCAGTTGTTTTAGTGGCTGGAATGACTTATTTTGCTTAGGATGAAGGCAAGTAATTCATGTACTGCTTACCCATATTATCTAGAATCTCTGCATTCTTTATTGATCCAACAAACAATCTTTTTCAACAATCTATCATCAGTATTTAATGCTTTGATAAACTTGACAATTGGCGTGTGCTGTTAGTATTCTTACCAGAAGCTTTGGAAAGCTTTACATGAACCTATACAGTTAATTTTTAATTGACACAGGTTGGGATTATCTGTTCCTTTTCTCAACTCAATTATTTGGAAGCCCAGAAAGCATGTTGCTGTATTTATAAATATTCTTTGATTCAGTTTAGAAATTTGATTTATACTAGGGACTTCCATGAGCATTAGACTTAGCACATAATTATTCACACTTTGGTGGCCATGTATGCATCCAATCTCATTTCATTGCATGCCTGTGCAAAATTCCAGTAGAAAAGGCTCGAATTTTTGTTGCCATCCAAAACTGTTGATTGCTAAATCTCTTGAGGAACATATGCATAAATATACCAATCAATCAGAGTTTCTTATTTGGTTTGTTTTCATTCTGTAGAATTGAACTAGTAACAAATTGGAAAGTAATATGTACCAATTATATTGAGAATGACAGTCAAATAATTGAAATGATCTTACTTCTGCTCTTCTTTTGATGAAAAACTGGCATGATCCATGGAAATTTTCATTTTGCATGTTACAAAGTCTAAACTCAAGTCACCTAAAAAACCTTTCTTTTTGATAACCATCTTCTTAACTGGTTACCAATAAGAGGCTTACATTGACAGATGAATTCGAACATGGATTTTTTTTCTTGTTGAAAATCAAATTGTTTCTGCACTCCATCTGAATCCAAATCCACACTTGCCAATTCTAAGTCATTACTTTCTTATCCAATATTTGCTCAAGTCAGCAATTTAAATTTGAAGATTTCTCTTCAAACTTATAATTGTATCATTCTGCTGTTTGTTTGTAGAACATCTGTATCTTTTTGCACTTCTGTAGTACCTAACTTTATTCTTGTGCCAAAATGAAGCTGATTCAATGTATTTTGATCTAATTAAGGTCGGCATTTCCCTGTGTTACCACTATTCAGCTGTTTCTTTTCTAGTCATTATATCAACGATCTGTAATGTTCTTACAATTGACCAAGTTAATGAGCATTAGAGACTGTTTTCTTCATCAAACAGTGCATAATTTGCTACATCATCCTACTAACTTGCAAATGGTCTTGGCAAATGTTTACATACACTGGCATCGATTTCTTTCATTTAGTGCTAGTTTTCTGCTCATTGACGTGCTTAAGGGAAAAAAAAATTCCCGGTGCAAACTAAATTGCGTTGCTTACTTTTTTTTTTACTGGAATAGTTTCTTAGCTGAATTATTGTCTATAAATGGAAATCCATATGTTGCTCGAGTACATTGAAATTTAATTTATATAAAAATCCATTCGGGCATCCATGAAAAGAGGGCTACTTCAAAAACAGTCATAGGAATTTCTCAATGATCATGCTGATTCTTCCTTTTTTTTTGGTTGAATGTTATCCTGTGATTTCCACATTTGATCCTAGTGATAACAGAGTCCTACATCGCGGATAATCATATTATTGGCATGTGAAACTTCCACTAATATGTTGGTTATTCTCATCTGTATCCTTATTGTTGTGTTCTAATTAATTCTAATTTTGGATAAAACCTTGAATTACAGATACAGCCTCCTAGTGCACCATACTGTGGGGGAGCTTCGGGCTTTTGGTCTGACAGAATCTATGTTGGATGATCAAATGTGGTACTTCTCTATAGACCTCTGAAAAACAAATTCCAAATAGTTGTTTTCTTAAGAAATTAATGGCCATTAATGGTTTTCCTCAAGTAATTAGTAGATGTTTTGTTGGTATTTTCCAGGCAAAAAACTGCAAAAATTGGTGAGTTGAATTACGATTTTGTGACAAACGGTTCTTCCTTTTTTACACATCTGGTCTAGCATCATGCAAGGATCAAAACTGAAGGCAATACACAATGAAAGCTCTAGTTCTTTCCTACTCAGCTGCAAATCTGTAATCAACAGTCTCTCTCCATCATCATCACATGTTTATAATACAACAGTTTTATCAACATCTTTTACTTAAATACAATCCCTTGTGTATTCCTCGTGGTGCATCATGATTCAAGTTGTTAAAATGTATGAGAAAATACAGAAACATAATATAATTCCTTGTATATTTAATTAAAAACTGCTTGATGGTTTAGATCATATGGTAGTGTTTAGAGTCTCAAATAGAATATCTAGTATTTCTGAGTTAATTTTTTTATTGAGATGAGTTGTTTTTAGCTAGACTGATTTATTCTTGAGCCATCAAGTTTGATTATTTTCAACTCAAATCGACATTTTTTTTAAATTCAAGTAAACGGAGTAATATATTGGATTTTTATTTGAAAAAATTATGATCGACTTATATAAATTAAAATGCTATGGTAATTTTTTCAACAATACGTGCTATTGTATTTCAAAAATTAATATTATATAATATTGATTTTAAATTTTAAACGAGTAATACCTTTTCAGGGATAAAATAGAAAATAAATATCACATTTCAAAAATCAATACTATTCTCAGATTTTTTAATCAGTATTTTTTTTTTCACGCAAATGATCGTGATAAATTTACACACTTCATTGACACGTTTTGTAGGGGTGACTAGGTGATATACTCTGTACAGGGTTATCTTCCCATTCCGGGCGAACACCATGGCTTCGCTTACGCTTCCACCTGCATCGTCGCTCCGCCTTGATCTTTCTTCTACTTCTCCTCCCTTTCCTTTTCTTCGCCCATTAACAGGCGACCTGCGCCAATCGATCCATAGGAAGAAGTTCCTCGTTCCGGCAGATGAGGCCACTGTGTCCCGCCTGGTCCAAGACAAGCGGGATGCCGTGGCTTCCTTGAATCTGAAGCTTATTGTGAGTGGATCTACTTCGCTGGCTATGTTGTTTGACTTCATCCTCTGTAATCATTTTATTGTTGCTTGTTATGCTTGGCGCAGCCAGTCAATCGACGCGATTTTTTCATTTCTAGTTTCTTTTTTTTTTTTTCCCTGAAAGAAAATTTCTCGCCGTCTACCTATAGTTTCGTTCTTGCCGATAGTCTGTAATTTGGTTCCTTTTCGTTGCCTTTGTTTGATTTTGTGATTTGCAAGCCTTCCCTAGGTTACTTTATTGGATAACATTCCTTCTATGTTTCATCTCCCGTTGGTTGATTTACCTTTGCCCATCATGAGATCGCTTTTTTGTGCTGCTTTAGCGAGTTTCATCTAGAATGTTTAAATTTATCCCTTGTTATGCATTCAACTGAGTTCTCTTGTATGGACAACTAGATCCAAGGCAAGACCTTATCTCTCTTTTCTATAGTAAAATAGACGCCCTTTAGGCTCTTTGTGGTTACCCGTCCAACTTCAGCTCCACGCTGAAATTGTAGTCTCAGTTAATAGGTGGAAACAATTAATCCCCTTTGTTGCTTGAAAACCGCCCATTACACGGTAGAAAGCCCACAATATCTGCTCCCGCTCCTTAATATTTGTCTCCTTTTAGATTCAGTCTAGACGTGCATGGAGGCCAGACTTTACAGTTTTCAACGTTGTCGATGTCAATCCTATAGCCAAGCAGTTCACCTGCTATTTACCCTTCTAGATCAACTGCTGATTATAGGTTTTTGCCTGTATGCATTGAATGTTGGAATCAAGTACTTGCTTAGGTTATCATTCACTTCCTTCCAGCAATAATCTTGGGTGGACAATAAACATATGGCAGTGTTGTTCAAGAGGCTGGGATGCTCCAATGCGGCCAGTTCAAGAAGTGGTCATGGCAATTATTTTGACATTTCTGGTGGTGAGCACAGAGCAAGCATTGAGTTGGTGCTCAATTCGACCAACCTTCTACTTCCTCAAGCTCTTTAGTTTGGTCGTGCTCATATTAGGGATGTTAAAATTCACTGTGAATGGTGATTCCACTCCAATTTGAGTCTGCCTTCTTTACCAATGATTCTGAGTCTCAAAACAATGATTCACTCAATAAGCCATGTGCATTCCAAAAAATTGAAGCAAATTGGAATTACTTATTGAGTGCATGGTTGTCTGAGACCTAGAGTTGCTGTAAAGAAGAACGCAGCAAATTGGAATGACATTGTTGTCCTTGGGGAGTTTCAACCTCACTGGAGATGAGCAATAACCGGTTGAAGTGCTTGAGGTAGTGGAAGCCCGACTGATTTGTGCACCAACTTGATACCATTGGTGTTCGCCACTTGAAAAGTAAAAAATCATTTTTGTTATTAAAAGCCCCGGCTCCTTGATCAAAAGCTGCACTTACTTACATAGGGTCATTGCCACTAACAATTGTTGCCAAAAGTGGGGGATGATAACTTGAAGTGACTGATTGATTGATATAGCAGGAAAAAGTGGCTATCCCTATGCTGTCAAGGACTCAATTGGTGCTTCTCCTTAACCACTTGACTGTCAAGATCAACATTAATGATGGTTGAAATCTTAGAATTCAACCTCTTCACTATTTCCTTCATGCATGTTGAGATTCTAGATCCAGTTTGAGTGATGATCTAGGAGGCAAACTATAGAGGGTGGAGAGTGTTGTGCATTCAATGTGAGGGTGTGTAATGGGCAACAAACGGAAGTTAAATGGAACAATACATACAACTAGTAGGGAGAACTCCAAAAGTGTCCATTTTATTATAGAAAAGAGATATATGGTTTTATTTTGGAATCTAGTTGACCATACTCTCTTTTACGACAAAAGAGTGTGCTCCAATATACCATGATCAAAAGAACAGAGCATTATAACAAGTAATGTATGAGTTGTAGCTTTTCTGAATCTCCTAGACCATGCCTGCAATTTCTATCTTCTGTCTTTTTTATGCCAACTCATTTAGATAACAAAGCCTCCTTATAACCTCCATTATCTGTAACTTTTTCCTTCACGCTCTTCAATAAAAGTTAGTACTAGCATAGTGTCATGGCTGTCATGCAGCAAAGAATCTTCATAATGATTTGAAAAGCAAACAATAGGTTTACCTTTTTTTAGTTTTTCATGTGCCACTTTAGTACTACTGTCAATGCCACTTGTAATTCAATTATGCAATTACATATCTTCATGCATACCAGGTTTGCGAAGCTAGAGGCCCGAGACCCAGATTTCCTCGTGTGTGGAAAACTAGAAAGAGAATTGGGACAATTTCCAAGTCTCAAAAGCTTGTTGGATGTGTAAGATTCTTTTTTTTTTAATAGTTATGATCATTAATCAATAGGTGAACCATAAAATTGTAGTATGCTTAGAATTTATTCAAATGTACAACAAGGACCATTTCTATATTTTTACATAATTATTCTTTGATCATTATTGCTATTTTGGTCTATATGACTATTTTTTAAAAAATAATTGTCCATAGAAGACTCATGTTTTCAGTCATCCTCTAGAGCACATCGATGAATATTCGTTATGATTATATTGATGACATGAGTATTCTTGCAGCCTGTGGGCATTAAAAAATTGTAGTTCTTGGTTTTGCTTGTCGAATACTTGTGGGTCTTTGCAGACTTTTGGAATAACTTATGCAATCAAATCACTATATCTTGTGTTGCCCATATTTTATAAAATAAAGCTCAATTTTGGAAAGTATCCTTGGTGTGCAATATGGTATATTTTAACATATCAACATATGTGATTTTCTTAAACAATCTCTTTAAATAAACCTTCATAGTTCATATTTCCTTTTTATTTCCTAAACTTCATTAGTAGGCATGCACTGTTTATTACCTTGGATTGGTAGGTATGTCTTGTTTATTACCATGGACTTGATTCAGGATTTTGATACCCTGTAGATAAAAGGTTTATCAAATGTAAAAGAGGAAGTTTATGGTGCTCTTGATTCATTTGTCGCCTGGGAGTTGGAATTTCCCTTGGTAGTGGTGAAGAAGGCATTGAAGACACTTGAGTTTGAAAAGGAATGGAAAAGAATAATTCAGGTAGTATGGCAATATTTCATTATTGTGGAGTCCCAATCTTCATCCTGTTAAAAATGAATTTTAATTCTACAGGTGATCAAGTGGATGTTCAGCAAAGGTCAAGGAAAGACCATGGGCACGTATTACACATTATTAAATGCTTTAGCTGAGGATGGACGTCTTGAAGAGGGAGAAGAACTATGGATGAAAATATTTAATGAAAATTTGGAGAATTTGCCTCGTATTTTCTTTATGAAAATGATAACATTATACTACAGGAAAGGCATGCACGAAAAGATGTTCGAGGTATTTGATAGTTAATATTTGAATCCCTTCACTCCTTTTTATTCCTAGCATGCTTTCTGCTTGTTCATCAACTTTTATTAACTCGTTTTTTTTACATCTCTCATTGTTCGTGAGTGCAAGTCACCTGTTTGAGTTTGCAACATGGTGCATCTGAAACCCTTTCTCTACTTTTGGGGTTGGGAGTGATTGTTTGTCTGTCTAGAACAGGGGTCAACATCTTTATGAAAAGAATATGTTTAGCTCTTTAGCTAAATTTTCAATTATTGTAGTATGGATATTAGCGTAGCCCTATCCTTTATAATGTATGGTCATCTTATATGAATTAGTCATGCAGAGAAACTTCATTCGTTCAGCACATCTGAACGGATCCACTGTACACAATAACCCATACAAAGTTCCTTGCTAATTTTTTTCCTCATAGGGTCTTGATCTAAGTTCTCTGCTTATATGCAAAAGTTAAAAGTCTTCATCACAAAAATAAAGACTTTGTTGTCTTGAGTTTGGTCTGAGTTGAACTTCAAATTTAGAAGAGCTGACAAACCGGTCAATCTTGATCAGTCAGTTAAGAGAACCAAAACTGAGGAAGATCGGCCAAATCTGGTTGAAATTTTCTCTCGATTCTTTGAATCTTCTAAAACAGTAGGACCAGTGACAGAGTGGCTTAGTCTGATGGTTTGAAAATTCCTTTATCCTTTGTTGCCTATTTACTGGTCCGACATTCTATTTTTACAGCTCCACAATGTTGTTTCTGTCCTTAGGTTTTTGCTGACATGGAAGAGTTGGGCATCAGACCAGATCAGTCAATTGTAAGCATGCTTGGCGATGTCTTTCAGAAGTTAGGTATGGTGGACAAGTACGATAAGTTGAACAGAAAGTATCCACCGCCGACATGGGAGTATCGATATTTCAAAGGAAAGCGTGTTAGAATACCAGTGAAGCAAATACATGGATCAGCTACTGAAGCCTGCACTACTGATGCTGCTGACAGCACGCAGAGCTAACTTTTTATCTATCGTAATCTGCAGCACCAGTACATCCGATTCTCTAAGCAATAAATTCTGTCATGTGCACTCTTCAACATAAGCAGTTCCATGTCGATAAATTTTTGCTTCGGGGAATGAGGCATACAAGCAGCGAGTTTCTCCTTGGACTGAGAGCACGTGTATGAGAAAAGGAACGAGCGGAAAGCTTCATGATCTGAGTCTTGTTACGTTCACATAGGTGGTCTGAGAAATGTTGGGTGTCGATATCGTGTACTAGAATGGACAAAAAAACATAGACGTAATTTTAGTGGTAAAATCAGGACCGGCTAAGGCATAGGCTATTAAGGCCTATGCCTAGGGTCCTAATTATATTGGCCCATCAAATTATATATATATGAATTTAAAATTATAATTAAAATAAAATTTATTCAAGATTTATTTTTATTATTAATTTTATTTTTTATAGTTAAATTATATTTGATTAATAATTTTTAATTTTTTAATTTAACCAATAATTTTTAATTTTTTATAGATTAAAGTTAAATTTGATTATTTTTATTTTTTTACTCATGATAAATTTAATTGATAATTTTAATTTTTTATTGTCAAAGTTAGATTTGATTGTTAATTTATTTTTATTTTTTTATTAAAATTTAATTCATAATTTTAAATTTTTTACTAATAAAATTTAATTTACTAATCAAAATTAAGTGTGGTTAATACATTAAAAATATTTATTGGTTATACTTAATTGATATTATTTTATAAAAATATTTTTAGAAGTCAAAACATATTTAATATTGTACTATCATTTTTTCTAAATTTTATTGTCTTTTCTTTCTTCTCCTTCATTATCAACTTTTATAATATTATTATTATTGTGTCCTTACTCTTGACATATTCTTTTATTTTTAATAATTCATCATTGATGTTTAATAATTAAACATTTTTAGTTAAATAAATTTGATTGATAATTTATCGAAGTTAAAATTGATAAAAAGATAGTTTGGTTTATGATGTTCTTGTCAATGTGAGATCCAAAGGAAGAGTATTTTATACATAGTGATTATATCTACTACTTAAATCTATTACTTTTAGGTCACATAAAAATACTTTTATTGAATTAAGACTTTCCTTAATCGAAGTTAAAATTGATTGATAATTTTTTTAAAAAAAATAATAATTAAAATATATATTAATAGTATTATAATAATTTATTACTGGAAATTAGTTAACATAAAGTGACATTGGTACAAGATAAAATTATTGTTACATGACTTAATTAGCTATTGTTTTCAATTATAAAAATAATCATTAATAATCTATGAAATTATCCTTTTAAATTTTATTAATAAAATTAAATGTTATCTTGGGGTATGGTTGAGTTTGACTATTATGGGTGAGCAAGGGGTGAATCTCAACAAAGTTAAGATAATGTCATCCCTACAATGGTCAACTGTAGTTTCTTGATTTACCTTCTCATAGATGGTTAGTTATGTGGATCGATAGGATGATGAATTTTACCTTTCGCTATAACTAATAAGATTTTAAATATTTATTTTTTTTAAAAAAAAATTAAAGTTTATTTTTTTCGCCTAGAGCCTCAAGAATAATTGAGACGGCCCAGGGTAAAATGACATAAGAGTCATGTTTTGACCTAATTAACTCGGAGAGTTGAATAATGGGTTAGCAAAAAAACCGGTTAACCTAATTAACTCGGAGAGTTGAATAATGGGTTAGCAAAAAAACCGGTTAACCTAATTAACTCGGAGAGTTGAATAATGGGTTAGCAAAAAAACATCTAACCGGTTGATGTTATCTTTTCTTGCTATGATTAATTGATTTTTCACAATTACATTCAAAATATAAAAACAAAAATAAAACTATCTTCTAAAAACCTAACATAATAAAAACTTTGGTACTGGACTTGGTTAATCCTGCAAGTAAAATGAATACCATGGATAAAAAATAATTAACAAAAACACAATTTCAGATACTTTCTATTCCCAGATAAAAGTTAAAAAGTGACCTTTTATCATTTACACGTGAGTTTGTGGACATGAAAACAGACCAGGTCATTAATTGACGCTGACTCAAGCATATAAATCCAATGCGCTCTGTGACAAAACCCATAAATTGATGGATCAAATACCTTTCCCAGTTGCCCCCGGGACTAAGGTGGGATGGTTAAGAGATGGAAAGGGACTTTCGTTACTCTGGGTTTAAATTTTACGGATTGAATAACTTAGATTAAAAAATATATATCTTTCCAACTTTCCACCTCGACTTGTCACAAACATAACATAGCCCGTCTGTTTTACTAGCATTAGGAATGACTACTTCAATTTGACTTAAGTTTCTTTTATCATTCCACCAGATAAAAATACTCTACAGAACGCGTAACTAAAAATGTCTTTGAGACTTTATCGCTGCACTATAGCCCGGGTCACAAACACAGATACTTGATTGAATGCACATTTGTTTTGTGCCATTAATTAGCACGGATTATCGCCTTTCTGTATTTCTTGTGAATCGTGGTCAGTACTGAGAAAGACTTGAGCCTCCCAAACACACAAAAAAACAAGTTTACGTCTGCGTCTGAGATTATTTGGTTTATCGACAGAAGATATCGTGGCAAAGGAGGTTGCGCATTTGTCCTCTATCATTTCCCTGTTTACGTGAATCAAAATTTGGTACTGGATTGGGAGGATGGTGTTTTTATCCGTTTATTTATAATTAAATCTCGCATCACCCTCAACCCGATTCATAAAATCGCCATCAAGTTTAGAGATCAGGGAAGGAATTAATTGAATGCGGTTGTGGCCTACGATTACAAGCTGATCCCCTCACGACTCATCTCGTTAGTTTTTTCTGCTAATTGAATGCCCCAGTTAAAGATAATTAAACGGCGTGTGAAAGTGATCGCCTGGTTCACGCGGAGGTTCCTCCACCACAAGCTCGTCGACGCGGGAAGCTCACGCGCATGGCGCTGGGCACCGCAAAGCGCAAAGGTCATCAAGAAGCAATCAGTGCCTTCTCGTACTACAAGCGGCAGGAGCGACGAAAAGGCAGCGCCATGATCTCGATTTCTCACCATCAGTCGCCAGAATGCTCAGTCTCACCCACTCCCACCACCACATCGGTATCTCTCCCGACTTGTCACCGCACTTGGAAAAAAAAAAAGCATACAGATAGATAAGGGAACCTACAGTGTGATTCAACTATTCTCTTCCTTATCTTTGTATTTTTTCTATTTCCTCCTCCTTCAGAAGTTTAAAGATTAGCTGATTGGGGGATTCAGTTCTCTGCTTGAAGTTAAACCTTTGCTCCGCGAGCAATTCGGCAATGCCAGTCCCTCTCGCTCCTTATCCCTCGACACTTCCTACTGCACCACCCTCAAGTGGTACCTTTTTGCCCCTGCAATCTGAACTTGTCTGAATATGTTAATCGAATTATGCATGCACGATCGTTTGGAATTCCAACTTGTTTTGCTAGGAAGGTTTTCAGACATTTAGAGTTTCTGAAATCTCATTTTTGGGTCTTCAGGTGCTCAGAGCCAACTTGTTTGTTCGGGCTGCCGAAATCTGCTTCTCTATCCAGTAGGGGCAACGTCAGTATGTTGTGCCGTTTGCAGTGCAGTGACAACCACCGTTCCAACTCTCGGTAACTTTTCTTTAGCAAATCCTTTACCAACTTTGAATTGAATTTAGAGGATTTAATTTCTATGCAGGAACAGAAATGGCACAGCTGATTTGTGGAGGTTGCCACACTCTGTTGATGTATATAAGGGGAGCCAGTAGTGTCCAGTGCTCTTGTTGTCACACAGTCAATTTGGCTCTGGAAGGTAAGCAATATGAGATACATAATTAGGATATGTCTGCCATTCTTTGAGCTTAGAATCAGCCATCTTAAATATCATAGCCAAAAATGCTTGGTGACAGCAAATCAGGTAGCTCATGTGAATTGTGGGAACTGCCATATGCTGCTCATGTATCAGTATGGAGCAAGATCAGTGAAATGTGCAGTCTGCAACTTCGTCACTTCAATTGGTGTTAGTATCAAATAGATCGCGACTATAGTTGAATAAAATTGTTACTTATTATAATACAGAAACTCTGAAGAGTTATTTTTCTTCACAGGCTTCACCGAGCACTGAGGGAAAGGCCTAGCTAGTAAGAGATCCTCGATCGACATAGAGAGAGATGTTTGTATATTTCCCTGCAAAAAATGCCGAGTGTCAATCTTCTTTCCACCGATTGTATAGAGTTTCATATTTGGCGAATCGAACTCTCCGAGATATCCCTCAAAATAAGAAGATTTAGTATTGTGTATTTGGCGAAGAATTATTGCATGAATAAACTAGAGTTGGATGGATGTTGTCTATAGCTTTAATGCCAGGTGCTCATGATTGGTATGTACTAGAAATGCATGATTTTAACTGTTAGACTTAACGAATTTGTTAGCTATTGCCTCTTTTTTTCTCTTTGGGTAAAATATAAAAAAGGTGTCCTATTTTGTTTGTATGCTTAAAGAGATAGTTTTTTTTTTAATTATTATCAAATAATACTATATTCCATCTCAATTTTTTATTTTAAAAAATATTTTTATTTTCGATAATATTATAGGAACTATAAAACCATATAGTTATTATAAAATTATATTTATATATATATATATAGCGGCGTAGATAGGATTTTCATTCAGGAGGGGTAAAGCGACGGAGTCGGCGAACGATGACGGTGATGCTGACAACCAATAATGGTGTCGACTAACGATGACGGTGATGCTGACAACAAATAATGGTGTCGACTAACGATGACGGTGATGCTGACAACAAATAATAGTGTCGACTAAGTGAAAGAATCAATTAAGTAAACTTCACCTCAATTAAAAGGTATTTTTTTTTATAGAGCATGGGTGAAGCGATGACATTAGCCAAGTGAAGACAACGACCATGCAACAAATGACAATGACGATGGTAGTAATCGTTGTCCGGTGATAGTGACTTGGGCTATAACGACAGCGACATGTCGCGGAAGATTTTGTGGGTAAAATTAAAGTTAGAAAAAAGAATATGAAAAAAATTATAGGAAGAAGAAAAATGAAAAGAGGAAAATAAAAGTATAGGATTAGAGGAAGAAGAAAAATGGATAAAAAAAAATTGACTTGAGAAAAGAAGAAAATGTGTTAGGTTGAAAGGGTTTTAATTGAAATTTTTTGCTAAAAAGATAAGAAAGTTTTCCAATTTATAACTATATATTTTTTTCCCCACCGTATTAATATTTTACTTGAATTTCAGGGGTACGATCGCACCCCAGAACCTTATTTAAACTAATATAATATAATATTAATATGGAATGCCCATATTATAAAAAAATATCAAAGAAGTAATATCGAGACTATTGATTCATATAAATTTATTCTATGACTCTACATCTTATTTAGAAAAAAATTTAAATATAACGGGTAAAATGTACCGTAGTTATTATCAGTTATGATCTCATAAAGTACAGATATTTTTTGAAAATAAAAATACATAGTGAGATATTATTTTAATGATAAATAAAAAGGGAATGATTTCAATTTTCAAAAAAACGCCTTTTAAAATTTTTTTTAGTGTTTCTCTTCTGTTGTGCTGATAAAATGTTCATTCCAGTGCCCGTCAATTAATCCCGCATGATTAATACAGAAAAGTTAAATTAGGAAACGACAGATAGTGAATACATTGGAAAAAATTTTAAACTTTTTTTAATCATCAACACTTTGCTTTCACGTCTCTCTTCCCGCACCTGCGTGAATGATGATGATATAGAACTGTTATCGGATAGTGATCATCTATTCTCCTTTTCTGTAGTAACTATGGCTGAATGCTGACATTTGTACTTGATTCCTCGCTGGACTTGGCTGAATCACATACGGTCCTTACGATACGCCAAAACGAGTTCACTCTTCGTGAGTTTTTGATTGTTATATTTATGTAAAAAATTTCATATATCTCTCTTGAAAAAACCTTAACGAACTTATACTATAAAAAAAATAATAATTTAAAGATGAAAATTTGAGACGAATAATTTTCGTCCGTAATAAGTTTGATGATAAAAAATATATATATTATTTTAATTAGTTTCATACTTTTTTTAATTATATTTTACTTTATATATAAATAAAATTTAAATTCATAAATTACTATTATATAATATTAATAATTAAAAAATAAATTACATTATTTGAAAAAAAAAATCTAAAATAAAAAAATTTATTAACTTTTTAAATTTAAATTAAAACAATTGTTTTAATTAAAAATTTAAAAAAATATGCGGCTTCCTACATAGAGAGGGAGCTCCTTCCTAGTGATGACAATTTTTTTCGCGGGTTCGGGATCCTACGGAAAAAATCCGAAACACGAATGGAGATCCTTGATTTTTTCGAGGATGAATCGAGTTTGGGACGGATATGAGAATACTATTTCCATCCTCGAACCCACATCGAATATTATTATTATTAATAATAAAAAATAATAATAAGATTTTTTTAAAAATAATAATAATAATGTTAATATTAATATTAAAAATTTTGAAAATATTATTAATAATAGTATTATTAATATTGATATTAATATTATCATTAATAATAATAATAATAATAATAATAATAAAATTTGGGGATGAGATAGAATAGGGATTTGATCTCGTGGGTTCGGATTTGAGGAATCTCCGAATCAAAAAAAAAAAAATAAAGATGGAGTAAGGATAGGGATGACAAATCTGCTCCCGCCCCGGCCATTGCCATCTCTACTCCTTCCTTCCTCTCCTGTGTCACGTCCACAAATCACAATGGGCTCGCGTTTATTGTCAAAGGTTTCTAACAATATTTAATAGAATTATCATTTTAAATAAAACAATAAACATATTTTTGTTTTTTTTAAAAAAAATAATTTCTAGTAATTTTAAATCAGTTAAAATGGGCTCGACCGACCCCAGAGTTCGCGTGCTCTGCTTTTTCGCTACTTGACCTTCGTCGGCAGATCCCGGCTGCTGCGCTCGCCAACGGCTAGGGTTCGACGAATCGTGCAACCAATAAAGCATTCTCGTCGATCTGGTAATTTCTTTGTGAGGGTTTGGATTCTGGAATGGTTTTCTTCCTGTGGAGCACCGGGACAGTGTTAGCATTTTTCAAGTTGACGAGTGGTGTGAGTCGTTGAGCGTTTTGGTTGGACTGGGTGTCATGTGTTTCAGGGACGCGATGGGTGGTAAGATGGATGCCTCGGAGGATTACTTTTACAGCCAGATCGGAGATGCGCAGTTGTCCGTCGGCGCGCGGGTTAATCTCATGGGTGCTGTCTCCTCCATCAGCGAAGGAAAGAAGACCAAAGGAACAGGTGAATGCATTTGTTAAGATCGGATATGCGCAGGTGCTGTCTCATTGATGCTTTACAACTCCCCTATGATTAATTGGTTAAGATATGATGCAATTTTTAAATTTATGATGAACTATTTTCTAGTGTTAAATTGCAGAGTGAATGCATTTTACCTGTCATTTCTTTTGTGCTTTCTAGACTTTTCTACTACACTGAAGATAATCGACGACAGTTATTCAGAGTTTGGATTTTCTGTGAACTTCTTCGCTGTAGTTCCTACAAGGTTACCTTGTGTCAGATCAATTGGTGACATAATTAGCATTCATCAACTTGAGGTAGATATTGTTGTCATCAACATTATCTATGATGTCAACTCATATCATATACCAAAATTTTCAATTTTCTCCATCTTGTTGCCATGATGATGATCCGTTTAGAAAAATAAGATATAAACATTCAGTTCGTCTCATCTAGTGCTACATATTTATCCTCATTTGTAACTTTATATGTTCAAACATTGAAGGACATTGAAAATGCAACTACCATAATTTCTTTCTTATGCTACCTTTTGCAACTCTTTTTAGATGTTGTGTTGCAATGATGTCTGCAATATATCAATTATGCATCTATATTAATCTTTTTAAATTAGTTTGGCAATGGTGCATAACCGAAAGATCCACTTGTTTATTTCACCAATCCCTACTTTCCAGGAGTGCCTGTATGGATACTCAATATGAAGTTTAACTTGTTTCACCCCATATCGAAGTTTATGCACTATCTTTATGTTTTCTGAAATCTCTCTGCCACTTCAAATAGGTTTTCTTGGTATTGAAGTGCTTGCTGCTGTTATGTTCTACTTATATTTAGTTGTCCTTTTGAGCTCATGCTATTTTGTATGGTATGTATATAAAGCATAATTCATATGGCCAATTGTTAGTGTCAACTACATGCACCTGCATCCTCACCCGCTATAATTGATGAGATCCCCACTTGAGGAAATATGAAGTCATCTTTTAGTTGTTTCTTACAATGCCTCTCTAAGTTCTTTTCTAACAACATTTTTAGTCTTTGTTTTCTTTAATATGCATTGATATGCCTAGAAATTCTGAACATACTTTTGTTGTTACATATTGTTCAGGTGAAGCTGTACAAAGGAATTGCACACGGTGTTTATAACAAGAAGATCTCTTCCTTTGCCTTATTTGAAGGGAACCCAATAGAGGGTTTCCATAATTATCAAAAATCAGTGAACTATCAAGCTACTGAACATGACGATGATCTTTTATCAAAAATTAATGCATGGCTACTTCATAATGCACCTGAGGCAGGTATATGTCTAACAGTTTCCTCTTTATTTTTCAGCATACTCAATGACTCTGTTTATGGTGTTTTGAAGATCATCTCTGATTCGTGGTTTGTTCATTCTTCTTTTTATTTAACTCTGCTTTTATGGTTTGATTCTTCCTTGTTTCTTCAATTTTTTTGGCTCTAATTTCTCAAGTGTTCGTCAACTAGTGAGAAAAGACCAGTTGTTTCCAATATGTCATCTTAAGACAGGATGTCCATTTGATCTAGTTTGCAAGGTGAGTTGGTTTCTTGCAAAATGTTCGCACTCAGATGGAAGTGACACAAAAATTCTTACATTTTTCTTTGAAAAGGTTCTTCATGTTTCCATAACTTCTGAAGAGGATTGTTTGCTCTTTGTGTGGGATGGAACTGATACTCGTACAGCAAATATAGAAGCTGAGTATGCATTTTCTCCCTACTTGATCCAGTGCCTACTGCATCTAATGCTGTTAATGTCACAGTTTGTGATTGCTCATTAACTATTTATGTAGTGAATTATCTTAATCTGTTGCTATCAGCTAGTTGAGATGATAAATTCAAATGTTTGAATAGGACTGTCTATTTTGGCGACACTTAAGTAGTTTTATAATTTTTCAGCATCTATGTCTAACTTTACAAGTTAGTATAACCAACTTATATTCTCTTGCATTGTCCATTGTACCCACTATGTCAGTTCTTACTGATCACAAGTACACATTGAACCTGTCAAAAGCTCAATTAGACGTCTATCTTTTGTCATTCTATTGTTATTTCTCTATGCCCACTTTCTTGTCTTACCCTCATCTATAGCAGTATAACAGTCTTAAAGAGAAACTCTGGCATTCTCCTTCTTGTTCCTCCCAATTGTATCCCCTGGCCTTCCCTAGCCTCCTTATCTCCTCCATAACATTCTTCTTCAACTTTTTGATGATGTTATAGCTTTACTACCTAGTTTCTAATTAACATTTGCATAAAAATTTACCAGAGAATATCTGTATTTATGGGAAGGTCATTGGCAATTGCTAGTTACTAAGGCTTTAAAGGATATGATAGATCCAACACTTTAGTTGGGGTATTTGTGTATAAAATATCCTGTCATTTTTTGAGTGATTTGAATATTGTTTTTCCTCTAATGGGTTCAACAGTCTTGATCTTGAAGGGGAGAATCCATGTCCTTTACATGCGGGAGAGTTCCTTCCTCCAGCAGAGAAATTTTGCACGTTTCCTTTGATGGGCTCAGTTGTGTGGGTATTTGCTGGTAAGCATTTCAAAATGATCTCGGATCTATATGGCGGTGGTCAGTGGGTCAAGTTGCAGAATATGTTTTGTGAACTTCATTGCGGAATGTTGTACGGCATGCTGACACCTTCTAGTAAAATCATCCTTGTTTCTGATGAAGAATCGGTTGTACAATACCGTTTAAAGTAATCACTCATCTTTGCTATATTCTGCCTGTTCTTTCATGGGCCAAGTTGATTGATTTCGATATTTATTTATTAAAATAGGAATTATGATGATCGCAATGTAATTACAATGAGAAGATATCCTATGAGCTTTTCTATACCTTCTCGAATTACAGGTGACAGCATCAGAAGTTTTTCTATTTATGATCAACAAATGTGTGTCCTCATATTGCTTGGCTTTGTGTTGTATATATATTGAATGTTTTTTTTTTCCTTCTGTTGTGGTTACTGATTTAACATTATTTTCATTAAGTGGAAGAGGGAGGAGGGGCTTTATGTGATTGATGTGTGCCTAAAAGTTGTATAGTCATTAATACTTGTTGAGTTAGTGTTAGAATTATGAAAGAGAACATCAAAGAAATGGTTGTGATTATCCTTGAGCAACTAGGTTGTCATGTGTCAAAAACTGGGTAATAAATAGAGACTTTGTATGATTGTTGTGTACCTAAATGTTGTATTGGTCATTAGCATTTTTTTTTGACCTGGAGTGTAAGAATTAAGAAAGAAAATAAAAAAAATTGTAGTAGCAGGTGAAAGATTAGGTGATAGGCATAGGTGATACTACAGTAGAATCTTTTCCTACAATGGCTAAAAGAGAGCCATCTGCAATATTAATTTTTTGGTTACCTGCACAAGGTTTATATGAAGAGACAAGGTTTGACATTCCTGTCATATGATCAGTTGCACCTGAATCAATGATCTAGGCCGATTAGAATTGACACTAAGGAAGGTTGTGTTGGTGGAGTTTGCACTAACGGTCTAACTCAGGTTTTTTATGAATGACAAGTAAGTTACGTTAGGTTTTGTTGTGATCTAACCATTTGATTAAGTGTGCAGGAGAAGTCCAAACAGGTCGACGAGCTGACTGGATATCTGGCAGGAAATCTAGCTAGGTCAACAGGCCAACCGGATAGCTAATACGAAGTCCAGATAGGTCGACGGACTGACCAGATATCTGGCGAGAAGTCCAGTTAGGTCAACGAGTCGACCGGATAGCTGGCATGAAGTCCAGATAGGTTGATGGGCTGACCTCTGGTAAGTTGGTAAGTTAAGGTAAGTCACTGGAGTAGAGTGACTTTGTGAGGAGGCGTCCCGGTTGAGGGACAGTAAGCATCGGTCCAGTTTAGTCCATTTGGGATCCCTAAACTAAGACCTTGACTAGTTCCTGGTTCTGGGAGGACAGAAATTAATTACTATTCTTTATTATTAATTATTATTATTGTCCTAATACTTGTGCTGCAGGTGATTTGGACTAATTTTGTTTTGCAGGACAAAGGAGAAAATTTGCCTTTGGATGAACTGTGTCTGAAGGCACCTTCAAGCAGTGAAGGCGCCTTCATACTGTTCATAGAAGGCGCCTTCTATGGCTATGGAAGGCGCCTTCTATGGCTATGGAAGGCGCCTTCTGGAGGACAAATTTTGGACGCAGTCTCGGATAAGTGCCGGGCTACTCGGGATCAAATTTACCAGGTTAAAGGCGCCTTCAACAGCTATGGAAGGCGCCTTGATAGAACACTGATATATGAGCTACTGCGCATCCGTTTGAGCTTCTGACTGCTCCATGCTTCTGCTACGACTCTACTGCAAAGCTATTGCGTCCGAAAACTATTCCGAGGACTTCCGATCGCGGCCGGTAGACCGACAACGACACACGAACGCTCTCATTTCAATCCTTAAGTGTCGGTAACGAATTTTGTCTGTGTACTTAATTTCTACAAAAGGATAAGTGCAGTGTGTTGCACTTGTTCTAATCTTTTTTTACTCGATTCCCCCTTTTTGTACTCGATTACCCATGGGTAGATCCGCGGGACCTGAGTCTTAGAGTAGGAGTCACCGAAGGTTCCGAACCAAGTAAATCGACTGTGATTTCTTGTGGTTTTTGTTTTCGATTTCTTATCTACTTTCCGCTGCGTTCGCACTCGCGATTTTAAAAACGAGAAAATAAGTTTTTGAAAAATACGTGATTCATCCTCCTCTCATATGCGTATTGATCCAACAAGTTATTGTCATGCAATTACCTTTTTGAGCTATTGAACAAGAATGATTTTTCTGATATTCAAGAAGTTTATACAGTTCGTCTATTTGTTCCTTGGTGAAGTACACTAGGAATAGAGTGCCCCTCTTGATATGAGATAATAGTCTGAAGTGCACGACCTTCACCATTAGTTCTTTTTTTTTTCCAATATTTGGGCTTCCCATGGATTTTCCAACATGTTTTCTGCGTGTGCCACGGGCGTTTACAATGGTCGAACCATGATTTTCCAAAACTTTTGCCATCTTTCTTTGCTTCCTCTTGAAAACCTTTAGTAACAAGGGCAGAGCTTTGCAAACTTAATTAGTATTGACTTAGATATATTTGTTAAGCATAACCATTTGTCGAGCTTCTTCTCTTCGAACTTTTGAAAATACTTCACGGATTGTTGATAGAGGTGTCTTTCCCAAGATTCGACCCCTTACTTCATCTAGATCTTTTTTTAGTCTCGCCAAGAAAATTAACACCCAATCATTCTCTTGTCGTTTCATCAAATGAACACTATCATCAATACAATTCCAAATATTATCATAACATATATCTAGTTCTTACCACAATGTCATCAATTCATTGTAGTAGTAACTAGTAAGTCACATCACGTTCCCTTTGCTTTGCTTGCCATAGCCTTGATTTAGGCTAAAAATTTGCGAAGAGTTCGCCAAATCTGAATAAATGTGTCTAGCTGCCTCCCACACCTCTTTGGCTGTAGGTAGGAATATAAATGACTTTCCGATAGGGGGCTCCATGGAATTTGACTAACCATATGATAAGGAGCGAATTTTTAGATTTCCAGCCTTTAAATCTGGGTCTTTGGTTTTATCACTTCTCCTGTAACATATCCAAGTTTACCTTTCCCTTCTAAAACCAGGTGTCTGACCATTTTGGGTAGTTCTTCTTGTTGAGACGCTGAATATTAACTTGAAGTGAATTAGAGAATACATTCGTCGAACCATTGAAAGATACGATGGGTTTAAATTTGAGTTGACAATCATTTCTTCTCCACACCATTGAATCTCTACTCGTGGTGCCGGTTAAGGCAGTCTTCCATAGATGTTGATTTGCCATGGAAAAAAAACAAACCCTAGATCGAACCTAGGGCTTTGATACCATGAAGAAAACCGAGAAGATTAAGGAAAAAAAAATTAGAAGAAGAGTAATGTTTTATTATTCTTTTTCAACTAGACATTACATCAATAAATAGAAGATACAAAGTGCTGAAATAGGAACAAATAAAAGAAAGGAAACATAAGAAATGAAAATTACTAAAATTAATTATTTCCTGATTTCCCAAAATACTTTTTTGATTTTATGCAATCATTATCTCAAAGATTATCTCTTGATTTTCAAATATTAATTCCTATTTTATGAAATCAGAATCTCCTAATTTTCCAAATGATTTTAAATAAAATTAAAATTGAATATATTAAATGTGATTTCAGTAATAAGAAAAGAAATGATGGAATAATCAAAATGGATGAACATGAATATTTTGCAAGTAAGAATTCACTAGGAGGTAGTTAGCTGTTAGTTCCATGTTAATAAGACAAATCTTTCTTTTCCATTTTAAGTTTTTTGAGTCCTACTGTTGTCGAAAATATTTCACTTTTTTTTAATAATGCTATAGTTCTACTCACTTTGGTTTATTCTTGGCATATAATTACTAACTATTTTTCATCTTTGATGTCATTTCAGTGGTGGACTGTGATGACGTGGCATGTATAACTTTGAGACATTCAATTGCTTATCCAGAGGTTAAATTGTTTCTTAATTTGAAAGTTTTTGCTGGTTTTGGTTCTTTGTTGGAAAAATTTTGTTGATGTTAACTAGGATGTTGTGATCTTTAGTTCACACAATATATTGACTTGTTGTAAGTTCCAAAGATCTTTTCATTGAGTTGCTTGGGAAGGGTAAGATACACACCTTACTTCCCTAAGACCCTAATCACATTTGGTTTAATTCTTTAAACCTAAAGGTACATGGAAGCCAGTTGATGTTAATGTATTAGTGCCCCTTATCTTTCTTTTTTTCCTTCTATTATATTTTAATGGATAATTCACTTTTTGTGCATTAGACATATAGACATATGCTATGCATTCTTATTTTTTATTTATTTGTAGCTGCTTAACACTTGGTAGGATCTTGTAGATTTTGGTCTTTTCAAATTTGCACATATAATTTGTGAAGGGGAGCCTTGGCGTAACGGTAAAGTTATTGCCATATGACCAAAAGGTCACGAGTTCGAATCCTGGAAACATCCTCTTGCAAAAAGCAGGATAAGGCTGCGTACAATGGATCCTTCCCCGGGACCCCGCATGGCGGGAGCTTCATGCACCGGGCTGCCTTTTCTTGGTGAAAGATTATCATCACTTCTAGGTAGGGCTGGCTACCTATATATCTTTTAGATGATGGATGTTTACTTACAATCTTTGTGTATTACCCTATTACAACCACATCTCAACGCTTTCCCTCAAGATGGCTAATATTATAGAACCTCAGCTGATTATAAATATGTTCAAGATCTCCAAAGCCTTAATTAACAAATATGGCAAGTGATCCTTCAAATTAAAAAGAATGATATAACAATATTCTGAGGTTGCACTTCCTCTATGTCAAAGGGACTATTTGTTTGGGTTTGTCCTCTCATGAAACTAGTGTTGGATATGGAAGCAATGTTCATGGTATCTTGATTATCATAATGTAATTAGCATTTGGTTTGGTAAGATTGATATGCAACCCATGCATTAGGTGATTGAGCCACAAATATAATTGATCTGGCCACTACATTTTTTTCCTAAAATATAAGGACTCCTCCTAAATGAATACAAAAACCTAATGTGGTAATCTGGGAGAGAACTCCTAATCTCAATCAGGCACTGTTGTGAATGCATGAAGTTATAATAAAAGAGATCCTAGTGTGGTGTTTAGGTATCTAGCAATCCTTAGAGCTGCCTTTTAATGACCTATTGAAGCAAAAGGTAATATCCCTCACTCCAAACGACTCAGTATCATCCGCTCCACGACAAGATACGCAAGCCATGCATTAGATGATTGAGACACAAATAAGCTCGACAAAGTTATTACCTTTATTAATTGATTTGGCCACTACATTTTTTTCCTAAAATATAAGGATTCCTCCTAAAAGAATACAAAAACCTAATGTGGTAATCTAGGAGAGAATCTCCCAATCTCAATTAGGCACTGTTGTGAATGCATTAAGTTATAATAAAAGAGATCCTAGTGTGGCGTTTAGGTATCTAGCAATCCTTAGAGCTACCTCTTAACGACCTATTGAAGCAAAAGGTGATATCGTTCACCCCAAATGACTCAGTATCATCCGCTCCACAACAAGATATAGATAGGTAAATCACGGGTGACATTTTGTCTTAGCACAACGATCTTTTTGCATTGGGGGGGGGGGGGTCAGACACCCAACGAGGCATTTTTTATCCGCTAGGAATTGACCTCAAGACCTATTGGAGCAAACACCCATACAGGTACGTGCCAATCCATGGGGGGTCCTCTTAATGACCTAGATATATATATTGGTTGGGTCATCTACTAGAGGTCCATATTGGTTGGGATTCTTGTGTTGGCTAAGTTGTAGTAGAAGATGATGGAATGGACAACGTAATTGGGATAGGAAGTATCTCAACTACCGACTTGGATGTGGTAGGTGTGGTGGAGTAAAAAAGGAGTGGAATCAAAAAGGGTTGTATCAACTGAATTACAAGCCTGTGTAACTTACAAGAATAACAATGTCACAGTGATGCCCTTCTTGCTAATGTAATACTAAACAAAATATGGACTATAGGCCTTGGTGTCAGCTTCTGTTATAGATACGTGCAATTTATATTCATTATATGGATACAGTAGTTAAAGAATTTGCATTCCTGGTTTGCATTGCTTGAGGGAACTAAAGCTATTTTACAATTGATTTAGCTTTTACTTTTCAGTTGTCACATTCGAATTTGTATTTGAGATGATAGGTGAAAAAATTCATGTCGAATCCTTCTTTATTCTGAGAGCTTGAGAATCTGAATGCTCAACTATGAATATTGAATTGACAAAACATTTGATAGGGACAGTCAGTCAGGGATGCGTATTTATTTCAGAGCTTTTTGGAGTGAGCTTTACGAGACATAAAAAAAAATAAATAAAGAGAACATTTTTATTTTGGCTGACAGGATCTTCATCTTCACAACATAAACCTCATTTGTAGACAAATTTTTTAGATGGAAGTGTTTTATTTACAATAGTTACTAAGAGTAAAAAATGGTCTCACAATGAGCCTGCTAATGCTTCTATGAATATTTAAAAAAGTCTCATTCAAAATAAATTTGCTAATGCTGTCTAATTTCTACTGTATTACTTTTTCTATTATATATTAGAACATAAATATATGGACTTGATCTACTTGAATTATGAAATGTACATGATGAATGTGATGCAGGTGACACACAAGTGTATGTGCATTGTTCGATTGGTAGCAGCATATCCATGGAAGGCTGAGGATCTTATTTCTCCAGTTACAGGACGCTACCGTGTTAGATTTACCTTGGAAGATCCCACAGGAAGAATTCGTGCATACCTTTGTGCAGAAGATGGGGTATGCCTTTTGCTTTCAATTTCATTATTAATTTGAATTTAGGCAATGGTGATGTTGATATAAAAGTGTGAAATCTAGTTTGATTCTGAAGTTTGAAAAAGATCCCAAATTGACCCCTAAAATTTTAGAAGTCTGAATTTGACTCCTGCCTGAAGTTATGGAATATGTATCCAATCTGATCCCTGAAGTTGAATGCATGAATTTGATCCTGAAACGTCCTCAACTAGTATCATTGCACAAAATATCAATGAAAAACTCGAACAGCCTCTTATGGGACCCATGTAGGCACAGATTCTTCTTTTCTGCAATGCTTGTTTGAACATAAGAATGGACTATATGATGTTAAAGATACCGGTAGCGGTTATCCAGCTATAGGTGAAGTTATGGTGTCTTTTTATCTACCAGAAAGCTTTGATATATAGTCGGAAATCTGTTTGCATTCTGGCCTGCCATTGCTATGAGTGGAGATGCTTGACTTCAGCATGCTTAAGTTCCCTTGACCATGCACAACGAGGATAGAGGCTAAAAATGGGGACTCCAATCACAGCTGAGAGTGCTCACAGACAGTGGCCGAGATTGATCTTCTGTAAAGCCAATGGGGAGGTGAGTGAGTTGGTCATGGCACTAGCTAGGGTGCTTTTTAGGCAGCAGGTTCCCTGTGAATTCAGGTAGCATGATGGTTCAAATCCATGACATCGAGGCTTTGAATGCTGCACATTAATAATGACCATTGACAGGATGGCATGATTTTAACTATAGTCTACTCCTCTTTCTATGTTTCCATGCTGATTTTAAGTCTTGTGGCATGTGAGACAGAACTGACTTTTGCTCCAATAGGTTGCTGTTGAAAATTTATAACGTTATTATCAGTATATTCTTCACTGATAAATAAACAAGAAGCAAATACAATTATCATCGTATGCTTCTACCACAAACTATGCGCAATAAAACAGCTTCATAAAACATACTAAGAAATATTTTATCTTCCTCAATGTAGTTCTACATAAAATATATCACTTTGTATCTAATTTTGATCAACCAAAAAAGGAATGAACTTTATGTAAGCGGCAAGTATAGCCTGGCCAAGTGTTTCTGGTTATTCACATTGATTTGTAGTCATTGTTATATGATTGATTCGAGTATCATAATTTGGACATTTAGCATCCCTATTATCCATATAAAGATCATGAGTTGACTGTAACCTACGTTATTCTTATTTCATACATGCGTATCAGGTGAATTTTTTTGATGGCTATCCAAGCTCTGATGTGTTGGCGAGCAAAATGAAGAAGCTTCTTGGTATACCTGATTCTTCTGATGGACCAACAAATTGTGCTAGAAATCCACCGTGGTTCAGGTGTTGTTTGGCTTCTTATTATCTCGACAAAAGTCAACCTAGGGAGACCAGGAGATATAGAATATTTGGCACCAAACTAGTTGTCTGAACAGAAAAGATGTACACATTCGAAATAAGGGATCCAGTCCAGCATCATGCAAATGTTTGTACAAATTTAGATGCTTGGGATGTGCAAATGCTGCTTCTGCGACTTACTACTATACATGTGAATATCGTATTTGGAGTCTTCATCTTTTTATGTTCTAGTCTCCTTATTTCTTTTAGATTATATTGTTGAATACGAGAATCTGATTTCTATCAAGTGTAGAGATGTGTGCTATGGATGAGGGTACTACCATTAAATGTACCTATTAAGGTCCGATTGTAGGTGATTGCTTGTCCAACATCATATCATTTGGCAGTGGAAAACGATTCATCTATAATATTTTCTTTGCCTTACTCTGTACTACTTGTTTTCCTTCTTGAATCCAATAAACAATCTACTACGCAATAGCCAAATGTATATGAAGTCAGGTGTCATCAGCGGGCTCTGGAGGTGCAGTCCAAGTCGATGGCACTGCCATTGGGCCAGAAGAAGCGGAGTTTGCAATGGAGGTGGGCCAAGGACCTCAGGGAGAGGAAAACCCCCACTCTCCATCTTGTTCTGGCGTGCCCGTTGAGCTCGAATGGCACAACTCCCCGCTTCAGAGCGACGTCCATGGTCTCCATTGCGCTGTCGTCCAGCGGGAGCGGCCCCGACTGGAAGAGGTAGTTCAGATCCACAGAGCTGTTCTTGGCGACCTCATATGGATCAGCCTGCAGCGCGGCCACATCGATTCCATGGAACTGGAGGAGGATGCTCTGGTCGGAGAAGCTAGTGTGGACCCTCTCGTTGTCGTTCTCCGCTACCAGAGCCAAGGCCATCTCGATCTCGAGGAGGCCAGACTGGTCGTAATCCAGACTGCTGAGTTGCGCGTAGGCCACCTTTATGTAAGGCGCTCTGGGCTTGTAGATCATGTAGATGGCGAACACCACTATCCCGCCGGCGATGACAGCGATCGCTAGGACACTGCACAGAATCGCAGCTAGCCAGACTAACGGATTGGTGTGCCGTCCTTGGTCAGAGATGAGCTGTGGCATCACGAACTGCGGGGAACGACATCGAGGGCACGATTTGCTGTTCTTTTTGTGATGCGGGGAAACCTTGGATCGGTGGCAAAGTCGTGGCTTGGGCAATGGTTTGGTATCTCTTCCTTGCTCTGTTGGTTGGTTTTCTCTCGGCAAGGGGGCTTCTTTTCTAGTTGCCAAAGAAAGTGCTATGTTTTTTACTTTTTTTTTTTAATCTAGTTACCCAACTCTTCAATCCGGAGGTGCTAATGGCACGTCGCTCCGCAGCTAACATCCCATGGTTGTCTCCGGAGGTGAGAAGAACGCGTGGCCCTGCACCCAACGTCTTAATTCACAATTCGCTGTAGTCAGGAATTGACCAATAAATACCTGACTAACTGCAAGCTCTTTTGTCGAAGCACCGTAGCCAGGGGCAAAAAAGTGCCATGCCTTGGGTTAATTAGTTTGTGCTTTTGTTTTTGATCACTTGATCTACTTCGGATCATGGCGAGCCAGAGTTCATTCCAGTTTCATCTTTTCAGTTCAGTAAAAAAACTCTGTAAAGCTTTCTTGATAGTTGATGTTTTGTTCAAATTTGATTAATGCAGTGTGCAATAGGAGTGACAATGTGTCGGATTAATCATATTTTATATCCTCAATTCTCATTTTCATATTCATTTCCATATTTATACCTATTGGATATCTTCTATACTAACTTCTTTCCAACTAATTATCATCATTCAAAAAAAATATATTAAATTAATATCATATTTTATTTTTATATATATATATATATATATATAATAGATTAACCTCTGTATAGTCTACTCTTAATTTAATCATATTTAATAAAAACATATTAAACACACAAAAAAAAACAATAGTTTATAGTTTTGAAAAAAATCGTTTATATATATATATATATATATATGAATCATGATATGCTGCACATCGTACAGTGCACGACTGCACGCAGCATATCAGACTTTAATTATTTTTTTAGATTTTAAATTAAAAAAATTAATATTTCTTTATATAAATCCCTAATACATAAATATATCCCTTAAATATATTACCTTACTCCATAAATACTTAAATTTTCTTTTTACTAAACACTATAACCCAATTGGGAAGCCTGAACCCTAGAGCTAAATTTTTTTTTTAAAAAAATAGCTTGGAAATTATAATCCAATTAGGAAACATCAACCCTAAAATAAAATCTTAAAAAATATTTTAATTAATTTTTTTAATTCAAAATTAAAAAAATAATAATAAAAAATATCTATTATTTTTTGAGATTTTAAATTTTAAAAATATCAATATTTCCTTATATAAATCTCTAATCCATGAATATATCCCCTAAATACATTACAATACTCCATAAATACTTAAATTTATTTTATTTTTAATTTTTCTTTTTACTAAATACTATAAACCAATTGGGAAGCCTGAACCCTAAAAGTAAAATCTTAAAAAATTCTTACAAATTATAACCCAATTAGGAAACATGAACCCTAAAAATAAAATCTTATTATTATTTTATTTAAAATTAAAAAAATATTTTTTTAAAAAAAAACAAAACTGATATCCTGCGTGACTATATATATATATATAATCCCTCCATACCTTCCATTATTCTGTTCAAATATCATCTAGTTTCTAAACACGCAGAAAGCACAGCGAAAAATATCTAGTTCCTATCAGAAGATCCATGCAAAAAAAGAAAACAACAACATATACTAAGTTTCAAGATAATAGGGTGTTATACCTTTGATGTGTGCGCTCGATCTCCCAATAGTTAGGATCTCAGTATGATCACGTGTCCGTGACTCTTTCGGTATCCACATGAACATAAGAGAATGGAGAAGACCAACACTCAAGGTTGTGCTAGCAACCCTCTAAGGAGTTTCGGCGAAAGAAAGAGAGGAGAGGAAGAAGAATGAAATTCATCCAAAAAATGAGAGAAAAATGCCTTTTGTACTTCATCCAATGAAAATACTTAATGAGCATTAACTCACTTAATGATACTTAATGAGTATTAGCACTCCATTAAGGTCATTTTGAAACTCTTCATTTTTTAATTCAATTTTCAAAATTAAATGAATTTTGAGATTAATTCTTCTAATATTTCATTAATCTCCATTAATCCTCTTTAGTGAATGAATTCACTTGAGTCTGACTCAAGTCTAATTCGGATTAGATTGAATCCATATGGTTGGATTCACTTGAGTCTAACTCAATGATTCTAATCCGGATATGTCAATCATCTCATAATTGACTCTTAGAGTTAATACCTTCCATCATTCTGGTCAGATATCATATCATATTTTTCATCGGGTTCAGACGAAATTATCATCCCTACTATGCAAGTTGCCTAGGCAAAGGGCATATCTTAAATGCGAAGGGTGTATCTATAAAAATAACTCGTCGCTTGTTTGCTTGGCTGCCCAGTCTATACTTCAATTTACATACGACAAATTACTGAACCATATAATTTAGGTTTCATATTACCTAAATTGTGTAACGACCACCCTCCTCTTCACTTCTCACATTAAGGTGAACGTTACTTAACTATAAACTTTACTTAACTAGTCTTGCTCACGCTGTTGATCGTGATACTTAGAACTCTCGAAAACTCAAAACATGCAATTAAGTATCAGCTAAAACATATCGATCTGCACATGCATGCTACGGTGATATAACTCAAAAGACTAATGTGTATAGCAAATGGGAACGGGAGAGTTCTATGAACAAAACTATTGGATCGAAAGCGCTAGAGGGGGGGGGGTGAATAGAGCTCGTGGCTTTCACAATCGATTTCGGAATCATAAAAGAGTTACGCAGCGGAAATGATAAACTAACAAACACACAGAAGACTCCAAGAAGTTATTTCGTTCGGAGCCTATCTCGACTCCAACTCGAAGGCCTGTGGTCGTTGACCACTTTTGGTGGGCAACAACTATAATATCGCAAAGTTTACAAGATGTATTACAGTTTAATAGCAATAATAGAATTATACCGACACTATCAGAAATGAAGATGCAGACGCTGGTTGTCGGAGTTGCAGAGTGTTGTTGAAAGCGTTCGGAGCAGCGTTGGAAAGCACAGATTCTTATGTTCGAGATCGATGTATGAGTTGCACCTCGAGGCCTCCTCTTATAGCTCTGCAAAGTCTGATCCAGATCCCCAAGTCTTAGGATCAGCTTTGATCCGAAGCGGATTGGTCGACCGATCCTCATGTTCGGTCGACCGATCAGATGATCTCCACCACATCTGATCCGTCGATTTGTCGCTCCGCTTCGATCTGGTCAAGCTCTATCCCTGGGTTTGGTTGACCGATCCCAGGGTCCGGTCGACCAATCAGTATCCTCTGACCTGCTCACCTCGGCTTGATCCAGTCGACACCTATCCCAAGTTCGGTCGACCGATCCCTGGTCGAACCCGGTCCAACTTCTGGAGACCTGATCTGTTAGCTTGGAGGTTCGGTCGACTGATCCCGGTCAATTCTAACCCTGCACAAAAATATTAGTTTCCTGCAAACAGAGTTAGAATGCAAAAGATAATATATATAAATAAATTTGATAGTCACCAGACTGTCCGGGTCTGACTTCGAGTTTTCGACCGGAAACCCTAGGTCGACCCGATGCCTACTGTTCCCTCTTTCGGGGAACACGTCCTCACCTACTCCTCTCAGGAGATTTACCTCTTCCGGTCAACCGATCCCGGTCAGTTCTAACCCTGCACAAAAATATTAGTTTCCTGCAAAACAGAGTTAGAATACAAAAGATAATATATATAAATAAATTTGATAGTCACCAGACTGTCCGGGTTTGACTTCGAGTTTTCGACCGAAAACCATAGGTCGACCCGACGCCTACTGTTCCCTCTTCCGGGGAACGCGTCCTCACCTACTCCTCTCAGGAGATTTACCTATTGCCAGTACGATCCTCCAGATCGACTGGACTTTTGCTCAGCGTCCGATGCTTCCGATCTTCATGCTAGATGTTCGGTCCTCGACCCATCCAGACTTCTACCCGGTTCGCAACACCAGGATTTTAACCTAGGGTTACCACCTCCTAGGAGTTTTGCCCGAAGCGCCGACCCGCCAAGACTTCCCGCATAGGGTTACCACCCCCTATGACCTAGGGTTACCACCCCCTAGGGTTTTCCCTTGCCTAACCGCAGCTAGGACTTTTCTGAAACACTTAGTCATACACATTAGATAACAATTAAACTTAACTTTGAATCCCTTTGTCATTATCAAAACTAAGGTTCGATCGTCAGATGCTTCCCGCATCAACAATCTCCCCCTTTTTGATTATGGCAACCGAAATTCAAAGTTAAGTAAAAAAATACAATAAAGGTAAATATAAATGAGTACAAGCATAAATAAAACCTAAGCACATTGAAGCTACCCCTTAATGGGAGCTCCCCTTAAACTGATTTCTTTTAGTTTTGAATTTTTGAATTTTAGTTTCCTTTTAGTTTCCTTTTAGTTTCCTTTGAATTTCCTTATACTCTCTCCCTTTGCCATATATCAAAATAAAGAGGGGAGAAAAAAATAAGTTCTGAAGTAAACACTTAGTTTTTCAAATTAATTTTCTTGTAAACATTAAAGTCTAAGTGTTTCTTTTAAAAAATTTTTTAAAAATATTCTTCTAAACTCTAAGTTTAAGAAATAATTTTAAATTATTTTGAAATAATTTTCAAAGTATTTTTCAAATGATTTTGAAATTAATTTTCAAAGGATTTTTCAAATAAGTTTTTTCAAATATATATATATATATATATATATTTTTTTTTGAATAATTTTGAAATTAAGTTTTAAAAGATTTTGAAGTTGATTTAAAAGATTTTTCAAATAATTAATTCATTTGATTTAAGTTAATTAAGTCGATTCATTTGATTAAATTGAATTTATTTAAGACTAAGTTTAACCTAGATCCATCTCACCCGATTCTAAGTTATCAACCAGATAATCTTATATTATTTTGTGAGATGGTTATATGTAATTTAGGTTATTTCTAAGAATTAATTTACATTTGAGTTAAAATTAGGTTTTTTCAATTAGTCAATTAAATATATATTTCAATGATTGGTTCCCAGGTCAGGGCGAGGCTCTAGGCCTTCTTGGGTATGAGATCATCCACCCCTTCCTAGACCGAACCGTTCAAAGAAAATATATATTTAATTTTCTTTTTGAAACCCCTAGATTTAACTAACAAGTGTAAATTATGCCTAGGTCCTTAAACTATCCTAAATCTAAACATGCATAATGTAAAGAAGAATAAATAAACAAGCATCAATCTATCTATTGGTAAAGATGTTCTTTCTATTGGCTCCCCCTGGATTATAGCCTCGATAGGGTCTATCAAGGTAATGGATTTGATCCTTGGGGACCCAATATAGTCCAAGTCCAACTTGATTAACCAAGTTTGACTTGGGGACCCATGCTTGAACCATGGTTTTATTATTTCTATTTACTAAAGATAGATATGATTTATATTTTTTCTTGGTTTTAAATCCAAGTCCGGATTTGTTATAAACGGCTCGCTGTTTTCCAACAATCAGATCCAAATTCTTGGAACTCATAGTGAACCGTTTCAACGTGTCCTTGAGTTCTTTAATTTGAGTTTTCAAATTGGAATTTTCTTCCTCAAGTTGTTGGACTTGAGTTGAACTTCCAATTCAAATAGGCTCAGTTAAGGAACTCGAGTCTGTCACCTCTTTAAGGGTTGTTATCTCCTTTTGGAGTGACTTGACACGAACATTGGATTTAGCCAATTTCTTAAGCAAGTAAGGAATTAACTTTTGCAAATCATCAAATTGAGTTTCGGCAAGTAAGGCACTTACAGTGGGGTTCGGTCCTTCGGAAACAGATGCGGATCGGTGGCTTCGCTCGGACTCAGTTTCCGACTCGCTCTCGGTTTCGGACTCGAATTCGGACTCAGTTTCGTCAATATTTACTTGTACTGGCAACGTGAGGAAGCTTGTTGGTTCTTCTTCATTGGACTCGGATTCATCTGATGGCTCGGACCAGGTCGCCTTTAATACCTTCCTTCTTTTCTTCTTGTTTGGACAATCTGGCTTGTAGTGCCCCTTCTGGTTACAGCCGTAACAGGTGACTTCATACTTGTCCTTTGTATTTATTTGATTCACCTTTTTCGACTTGCATATCTTCCGTATGAGCTTTATCAGTTCGGAAACAACTTCGTCATCGTCCTCTGCATCTGATTCATCTTTAGACTTGGGCTTAGTTTTGCGCCTTGGCATTGGTTCACGCGTTCTACTGGTACCTACAATCAAAGCAACACCTTTCTCGACCGAGTGTGTATTAGTCTATTCATGCAATTCTAATTCCTAAAAAAGTTTGTCTAATTTGATTGAAGAGAGGTCCTTAGAAACTTTGTAAGCATCAACCATGGATGCCCACAAGGTGTTCCTTGGAAAAGCGCTAAGTGCGTACCTTATTATGTCGCGGTTTTCTATTCTTTGGCCGATTGCGTGAAGGTCGTTTAGAAGGTCCTGAATGCGCGCGTGAAGCTGGCTTGCTGTCTCATTTTCCTGCATTTTTAAGTTATACAATTTATTGAATAATAAATCTCGCTTACTTACTTTGGTATCGGAGGTCCCTTCGTGAAGCTCGATCAGCTTCTCCCATAGCTTCTCCCATAGAATGGACCGACGCGGTTTAGCTCCTCCTTTGTTAGTCCGCACTAGAGGGTACAAGTTGCTCTGGCATTTGCCTCCACCTTCTTGATTAATGCAGGTTCCCAGTCCTCGCAGGGTGTAGGATTGCCGTCTTTATCCGTTGGCAGATCCAAACCAGTCTTGACGATCATCCACGTCTCGAACTGAATCTTTAGGAAGTTCTCCATTCTGCCCTTCCAGTAACCAAAGTCCTCTCTGGTGAAGAGTGGGGGACGGACAGTGCTATAACCCTCTTGTTGGGCCATTGATACCTTGCACGACAAAAACAACAAAAAAAAATCTATTCTAAGACTTGGTCTTGGATTAGTAGTGCGGGAATAAGGAAATAAGATGTACTCAAGTGGTGTTGCACCAGCTTCGAGCAAAATCGATTCAAACGAGAAATAGATCGGAAAATAGTAACTATACTAATTCCGGTCGACTCTGAAAAACTGAAAATAACCACGAAAAAAGATGCGTGATTGGTGGTTGCACCAGATCAACGCTACTCCACTCTGATACCAATTGTTGGATCGAAAGTGCTAGAGGGGAGGTGAATAGCACTCGTGGCTTTCACAATCGATTTCAGAATCGTAAAAGAGTTACACAGCGGAAATGATAAACTAACAAACACACAGAAGACTACAAGAAGTTACTTCGTTCGGAGCCTATCTCGACTCCAACTCGAAGGCTCGTGGTCGTTGACCATTTTCAGTGGACAACAACTATAATATCGCAAAGTTTACAAGATGTATTATAGTTTAATAGCAATAATAGAATTATACCGACACTATCAGAAATGAAGATGTAGACGCTGGTTATCGGAGTTGCAGAGTGTTGTTTAAAGCGTTCGGAGCAGCGTTGGAAATCACAAATTCTTCTGTTCGAGATCGATGTATGAGTTGCACCTCGAGGCCTCCTCTTATAGCTCTGCAAAGTTTGATCCAGATCCCCAAGTCTCGGGATCAGCTTTGACCCGAAGCGGATTGGTCGACTGATCCTCATGTTCGGTCGACCGATCAGATGATCTCCACCGCATCTGATCCGTTGATCTGTCGCTCCACTTCGATCTGGTCAAGCTCTATCCCTGGGTTTGGTTGACCGATCCCAGGGTTCGGTCGACCGATCAGTCTCCTCTGACCCGCTCACCTCGGCTTGATCCAGTCGACACCTATCCCAGGTTCGGTCGACCGATCACGAGGTCCGGTCGACCGATCACGAGGTCCGGTCGACCGATCCCTGGTCGAGCCCGGTCTAACTTCTGGAGACCTGATCTGTTAGCTTGGAGGTTCGGTCGACCGATCCCAAGGTTCAGTCTACCGATCCCGGTCAGTTCTAACCCTGCACAAAAATATTATTTTCCTGCAAAACAGAGTTAGAACACAAAAGATAATATATATAAATAAATTTGACAGTCACCACACTGTCCGGGTCTGACTTCGAGTTTCCGACCGGAAACCCTAGGTCGACCCGACGCCTACTGTTCCCTCTTCCGGGGAGCGCGTCCTCACCTACTCCTCTCAGGAGATTTACCTATTGCCAGTACGATCCTCCAGATCGACTGAACTTTTGCTCAGCATCCGATGCTTCCGATCTTCATGCTGGATGTCCGGTCCTCGACCCATCCAAACTTCTACCCGGTTCGCGACACCAGGATTTTAACCTAGGGTTACCACCCCCTAGGATTTTTACCCAAAGCGTCGACCTGCCACTATGACCTAGGGTTACCACCCCCTAGGGTTTTCCCTTGCCTAACCGCAGCTAGGACTTTTCTGAAACACTTAGTCATACACATTAGATAACAATTAAACTTAACTTTGAATCCCTTTGCCATTATCAAAACTAAGGTTCGATCGTCGGATGCTTCCCGCACCAACAAAAACTAGCAATACGAAAAGGAATTAATTCATCTAAATTTCCCTAATGCTCTAAAGACAGAATCTTTATAAACTTTTAACGAAGTGTCCCAAGGTTTCCATTCCTCAGTCACCACACGTCCATCACACATCTCCTTGTCGCCTTCCTTCTCTATAGCTTTCCTTTTCCTTTATCAGCAGTAAGAGGAAATGCAACTATAAGCGGACGCTTAGTAAGCGCTGTCTAAACTCACAAAAACTCAAGGTGCATATATGTCTATATGTAACAAAAACTAAAACTGCATGCTTAATGAAAGTCTGAAACTGAGTTGCTTAAACACATGGTTGTTTGTGTCCAGAAATTTCAAAGGAACCCGAAATCTGCAATGCCAATTATAAAGTCGTTCACACTCAACAAAGACAGCAAAAAGGATAAATCTGCACCGCTACAAAAAGGTTGTTCATGCCTGTTCACTGGCAACGAAAGATTTAGGACTGCATACTAAAGAAAAAAAAAACTGCTCACGCTTATTAAATCGGCAAAAGATCTAAAACTAATATGCACTTTGTGGGTTGTTCTTGCTCATGGAAATGCAAAAGAAATCCGGACTGCACACTTGAATTAAAGTTGTTCATGCTCGGATTTAATAAGATAATCTGAAACTGAAAGACTAAACTACACAACGAAGGGACCTACAACTGCATGTTAAAAATAACGACAGGAGATCTAACAGCATGGTTAACACACAAATTGTTCCTACTAAAGAATTCCAAAGGAAATCCAAACTGCATGTTTAAATAAGCTACTAAAAGATCTAACTGAATACTCCCAGAAGCAAAGGCTGTTCGTGCCCAATGCATAGCACAGACAAAACTAAACAGTAAGCTCCCCTGTTCGCGCTCCTTTTATAGCGCAAAACTAACACTTGTTGGAAATTTAAAACCTATGTAAAGCTTGTTTCGTTTGTTCAAAAATTATACTTTTATACTTCAAAATAATAATAAATTTCCTCTTGGGCCCAGGCGTAGTACCAAAGCGTGCTCCCTAATAGAGAATGGGGTGGCGAGCCACCAGTCCTATGAGGGTGAAGACCTTGGTCTTACCAGGGCCGAGACCTCGGAATCGGGCACCTGGATTTGTTTAACGACAACCTCGAAAGTCGGGTACTAGCCTTTTCAAGTAAAATACTTGTTACCTGTTAATACTTCTCATATAAAATGCCTCGACATCTCTTTCAAGCACTTGACATGCTGGGGATCTAAATTCTGGAATTCGAAATCCTATAAAGACCTTGGTCTTGCTTTACCGACAACTACCCATAAGCCTCTAAAAGATCTAATAGGGCATATAACCACTCCATTGCATACTCATTTACATGGCTGCTCTTACTCATTGCAGCAAGGAAAAATCTAAAACAGAGATGCTACATATTTAGGTCATTTTTGCTCATCGCAGTAACAACGAAACTAAAACTACATGCTCAAATCTAAACCATTTCATGCTCATTGCCTAGCAACAAAATCGAAAACTGCAAGGCTAACTATGAGTCGATCGTGCCCATTAAGGTAAAAAGAAAATCTAAATCTGAAATGCTAATTATAAGGGCTGAAGAATCTAAACCACATGTCTAATCTATACAATTTATTTTTATCTTTTGAGATTCACGGCAGCATGCTTCAAAAGCAACATTCTTTATAGCATGCTTCGAAAATAAAGAAGGAAACAAAGATCCGAGAGCTACTCCTACCGGAGGTGAGAAGCACTTACAGAGTTTCCTTGACTCACAGCCGAGATCGGCTTCTAGGGTTTCAGAGAATCTCACAAATTCCGACGATTCCTCGCGTCTACGCGCTCTCCTCGACGAGGTGATCGTGCAGATGTGAAAAGCCCTCGGAATTGGGTCCTTGGCCGGCCGCCGGAGACGAAGCCTTAGCTTCCTCTTTTTGTTTTCGCCCAAGCAGGGGATGCCGCGCGCAGTCTAGAGGAGGAGAGGTTTAGATCAAGAGAGAATAAAAACCCCAATTCCTCTCTTAACTTATCCTTTTTTATACCTAGGGTATTTCTGTTATCTATCACCACATAAATTTACTTTCGCCTTCTATTTGATCAGCACGGCCTTGCTGGGTTCTTGGTCATCCGAAACAATTTAAGGCTTTGCTTAACTAGAGGTCTCCGGTTCGATCCTTGGCCCGACCTCTTTTTGCCTAAACTTTGTTTGTTTTGGTAAAAATACCAAACGAACTCCGAAAATTGCATAAAAATACTCTAAAATTTCTAAAAATCACTAGAATATTTCTAAAGCATTTCTAAATATTTATAAGCACTTTTAGAACTCGTAATGAGGAAATTTGGGTTGTTACAATTCCCCATATCTTATAAAAGTTCGTCCTCGAACTTAGAATAATTTTGGATATCTCTGTCTCATACTGTCCTCACGCTCCTAAGTAGTTTCCTCGCGCTTCTGATTTTGCCAAATAACCTTCACTAGTGGTACTTCTTTGTTCCTTAGTCTCTTAACTTCTCTGCCCACTATCTGTGTAGGTCTGCTCTCATAGCTAAGATCCTCTTGAATCTGCACTGACTGAGGCTGAATCACTTGGCTAGGGTCGTGGAGGCACTTCTTTAGCATGGAGACATGAAATACATTGTGTATTGCTGACATGTCTTGTGGTATGTCCAGCTTGTAAGCTACTTTCCCAATCCTCTTTGTGATCAGTTAGGGCCCTATGTAGCGGGGACTTAACTTGCCCTTTTTGCCAAATCTCATCACTCCCTTTATAGGGGCAACTTTGAGGAAGACTGAATCCCCTACTTTGAATTCAAGTGGCCTACGGCGTGTGTAAGCATAGCTTTTCTGCCTACTCTGGGTAGTCTCAATTCTTTGTCTGATCTTCTGGATAGTCTGAGTGGTTTCATCTATCATCTCAGTCTGCCTGCCTAGTTCTGATTCCATCTCTTTTCTTTCTCCAGCCTCCAACCAGCATATGGGTGATCTACACTTTCGGCCATACAGTGCCTCGTAAGGTACCATCCTGATAGTGGCCTGGTGGCTATTGTTGTAGGTGAATTCAGCTAAGTACAGATACTTGTACCAACTGCCCTTAAAATCAATGCACAAGCTCGGAGCATGTCTTCTAAAATCTGATTTACTCATTCTGTCTGTCCATCAGTCTGGGGATGGAAGGCTGTGCTGAACTTGAGTTTGGTGCCTAATGCATTTTGAACACACTCCCAAAAATGCGAGGTGAAGCGCCCATCCCTATCAGAAACAATAGACTTCGGGACTCCATGAAGTCTGATCACTTCCTTAACATATAGCTGTGTCAACTGCTCTATAGAGTGGGACACCTTGATGGCTAGGAAATGTGCAGACTTTGTCAACCTGTCCACTATCACCCATATCGCATCGTACCCATTAGTGGTTCTCGGAAGACCCGTTATGAAGTCCATGGATATTTCTTCCCACTTCCACTATGGTATTGGGAGGGGTTGTAGGACTCCTCCTGGTCTTTGGTGTTCTGCTTTGACTCTCTAGCATGTCAGGCAAGTACTGACATATTTTGCAACGTCTCTCTTGAGCCCAGACCACCAGAATCTCTGTTTCAAATCTTGATACATTTTGGTGGAACCAGGATGCATGGAGTACGGTGTACTATGAGCTTCTTCTAGAATCCTCTTTCTCAACTCCTCATCATTGGGGACACAAAGGCGGTTCCCCTGATAGAGGATTCCACTATCTGATACTTGGAACTCTGAATTTTCTTCTTTTTTTATCCCTTGCTTGATCTTTTGGGTATCTGGATCTTCACTTTGCTTCCTCCGTATATCCTCAAGCAGGGTTGCCTCTAAGATCAATGCCGAGAGTTGCCCATAAATATTTTCAACTCCAAAGTATGACAATTCCTTCTATAGTGGCGGTGCTAATGATGACAAGGGCAGCAGGGTTGCACTGGATTTTCAGCTTAGTGCATCTGCCACTTTGTTAGCTTTACTTGGGTGGTAGAGGATTTCACAGTCATAATCTTTAACCAACTCTAGCCATCTGCGCTGTCTCATGTTTAAATCCTTCTGGGTAAAGAAATACTTCAAGCTATGATGGTCGGTGAAGATTCTGCACTAGACTCCATACAATTAATGTCGCCAGAGTTTTAGTTGAAAGACCACGGTTGTCAGCTCCAGATCATGAGTGGGGTAGTTCTTCTTATAGTCTTTGAGTTGTCTAGAAGCATAAGCTATAACCTTTCTCTCTTGCATGAGAACAGCTCCAAGGCCCATTTTGGAAGCATCACTGTATATGTCAAAACTCTTGTCATTCTCTGGAACAGTCAGAATGGGAGCACTGGTCAGTCTTTTCTTCAATGCTTGGAAACTTTGCTCACATTTGTCTGACCATTCAAACTTCTTGTTCTTCCTAGTCAGGGATGTTAGTGGAGAGGCTATCTTGAAAAAGTCCTCCACGAATTTTCTGTAATACCCAACTAAATCAAGGAAGCTTCTGAGCTCTCTGGCGTTCTTGGGTCTACACCAGTTGTTGACCACCTCTATTTTGGCAGGATCCACCTGGATACCTTCTTTAAAAATGATGTGACCTAGAAACGCCACATGCTCTAACCAGAACTCGCACTTTGAGAATTTGACATAAAGTTGTTTTTGATGTAGGGTCTGCAGTAAGATTCTCAAGTGCGTGTCATGCTCCTCTGGGGTTCTTGAATAGATCAGAATGTCGTCAATGAACACAATCATGAATTTATCTAGATATTCCCTGAAGACATGATTCATTAGTTCCATAAAGACTGCTGGAGCATTAGTCACTCCAAACGGCATCAGTACAAATTCATAGTGACCATATCTTGTTCTGAACGGTGTTCTGGGTATGTCACTTTCTTTAACCTTCAGCTAGTGATATCCCGAGCGTAAATCTATCTTCGAGAAAACTGTGGACCCTCTTAGCTAATCAAAGAGATCATCTATTCTGGGAAGAGGGTACTTGTTCTTAACTGTTACTTTGTTCAGCGCTATATAATCTATGCACATCCGCATAGATCCGTCTTTCTTCTTAACGAACAACACTGGAGCTCCCCATGGTAAATGACTAGGACGGATGAAACCTTTGTCAAGCAGCTCCTGAAGTTGTTCTTGTAGCTCTTTCAGCTCTGCTGGAAACATCCGGTACTGAGCTTTTGAAATTGGACCGGTACCAGGAACCAACTCAATTTCAAACTCCACTTCTCTGTTGGGAGGTAGTCCAGGTAGCTCTTCTGGAAATACTCCTGGATACTCACAGACTACCCAAACATCTTCCTGCTCGGGTCCTTTTTTTCTTCTATATTCACAATGTATGCAAGAAACCAGTACACCCTTTAGCTAACATTTGGTAAGCTGTTAGGGAAGAGAGGAATTTCTGGGTCTTCCTCTTCGACACTCCCGTGAACTCAAAGGATGGTTCACCTTCTGGGCTGAAAATCACTTTCCTTCTGCGGCAGTCCACCGAAGCACTGTACTTGCTGAGGAAATCCATACCCAGAATAACGTCGAAATCCTGCATCGCAAGGACTACTAAATTAACATATAGCTCTCGGTCTGAAATTCTGACTGGTACAGCCTGAAGCCACTAGTTGGACCTCATAACTTCCCCAGAGGGTTGGGTTGTCAAGAACTTGGAGTTCATGCTCTCTATAGACACCTGAAATTCTTTGGCAAAGGGCACTGATATAAAAGAATGGGTCGCCCCAGTATCAAATAATACAGTAGCTAAATGTTGAAAAATAACTACTTGACCTGTTACGACTGTGGAGGCACTAGTAGCTTCCTCCTTAGTGAGGGAGAATACTCTGGCACTGGCTGGAACTGGTGGGGCTTCCAATCTCCCTTGACTGAGCTGAGGTTTATCCAGAGTTGCAGGCATGTAGTGTAACTGAGGCTTGCTCCCGTATTGCGCTGCCTGTTGATGAGGTGCCTTAAACTTGTTAGGGCACGCTTTAGCTAGATGTCCTTCTTGACCACACGAATAACACCTAGTCTTCCCCAAAAGACAGGCTCCTGGATGCAGTCTCCCACATTTGGGGCAGGGAGGGAACTTGGTCTGCTTATTTGTTGGACCTCCCTTTTGGCTACCTCCTGTATTCCATCGTTTCCTTTTGTTATCCTTGCCCTTCTAGTTCTGCTTACCTGCCTGGGGTTTCTGACTCCCCGCCGTGTTGTCCTCTATCTTGACGGGCTTGAGTTGCGATTGTTGTGCCTTGATGCTGTTCAGATAGTGCTCAGCGACTAATGCCCTGCTGACCAGCTCTTCACCAGTCTGTGGCCGGTGAGTTCCACTACTCACATTAAGTGTTATTTCTGGTCTCAGCATTCAGAGCATCAGTCTTGTTGATACAGTCTGACCTGGATGTTGTTTTGATGTTGACACTGATTTAAGTTTGAATCAGATATTAAATTAACTCAGACTAATTACTAATCAAGGTTGACTTGGTTAACCTGATTGACCTGATTGGGAAAAGTCCAAGCGAGGAGCTTGGCACGGGAAAGTCCTGGTGAGTGAAGCCAGGCAGTGGGAAAGTCCTAACTGGGATGTTAGGCATTTGGAAAGTCCTGGTGAGTGAAACCAGACAATTGGGAAGTCCAAGTGTGAAAGCTTGGCATGTATGGTCGGAGAGGGTTCGGTAGCACGCTCTCTGGACCGTCAGGGGTGAGGACAGCAAGCTTGGAAGCTTGACTCGAGACTCATAGCTTGATCGGTCCGCATCGATCCAAAGGGCACAGCACGGTCGGACAGATCGATCCAGCTTCTGATCGGCCGGGGACCGATCAGAAACACTCAAGAGCACATCGAGTATACCGATCGTCCGGGACCGACGATAACACCGCAGCACATCGAGGATACTGATCGTCCGGGACCGATCGATGATCTCGCAGCTCGAGTGGATACCGACGGTCTTACGGACCGATCCAGTGAGTCTGATCGGTCCCCGCACGATCGGGCTTCGCTACTGATTCGTGAAGGGGTGGATCGGTCTTGGGACCGATCGACAGCACCGATCGGTCCCCGCACCGATCGCTGACGATAATAGAGCGTGGATCGGTCTCACGACCGATCCACAGATGGCTTGTTTTGCACGCTTTCTTTATTGTTTCGATTCGCAATTGCTTTTACCTATTTCGTTTCTAACCATCTGCTGTCTCTAAGTTTCAGGTTACAGATTACGATGTTGGGTGAATTCAAATTAAGGATCATTAGTAGAAGGCAACAAAAGGCTTTTGCTGTGTCTCGCTGCGGACAAACCAGTTTTGGTAGCAACGTCTCGTTTGCGATCTGCTGGCATCCGTTTGGTCGAAATCAGCTTGACTTGTGCTGATAGGTTCAAGCTCAGAGGTACCAGTGGAAACGAGGATGCCATTGGTGGGAGCTGAGACAATCAGACAAGGAAGAAGTGTGATTGGCGACGTCGTGGACGGTTGCAGGGATTTGCTGCAGGTTTGGCAGAGATCCGTTACAGAGCAGAGAGGCATATGAAGGTGGAGAGGAGAGGCTCTCGGAACAATGCTTTTTGTGCTCTTGCTGTGAAAAATACTGTGGAGAAAAACTCTCTGGAATATTGAAGCAGTGCGCTTGTTCTTCGCTGATTGTGGCTGTGAGCTTCCTTTGATCATTTCACTTGAGCCACTACTGTAAGTCTTGTGCTTAATTTCTTACTGCTGTTAAAGACTTTGTGGAGAGGTTACTCCACCGAGAAGGAGAATCCCTTAGCCGGATAGCTTCCGGGGTGTGATCTACCGAAAGATCAAGAGGATTCGTCCACCTTACGGACACGCCGAGGAGTAGGGGCAAGTTATTCCCGAACCTCGTAAATCTCTGAGTTAGTGTGCTGTGTTTTCTTGTTTTAGTTTTCTAATTCCGCTGTGCTAACAAAGTTCTTGAAGAAATTGTTGTTTAGTGTTTTCCAAAGAGGCTATTCACCCCCCTCTAGCCATCTAAGGTCCCAACAAGTGGTATCAGAGCCTGGTGCTCTTCATTTCGGCTTAACAACCCAAAGAGCAAAACAATGGCCATGAAGGAGGGATTTAGCACCAACCGTCCACCTTACTTCGAAGGAGCAGATTTTCAATATTGGAAGGGCCGCATGGAGTACTACCTCAAAACCGACATAGCCATGTGGTTCTCAGTCAAGGAAGGTTTCACACCACCAAAGGATGAAGAAGGTAAGGAACTCGAGTCGTCAAAGTGGTCTACCGAACAACTCCATAAGCACAAGCCGATGCCAAGGCTATGGTCACCTTGCAATGTGGAATCGCCAAGGACCAACTCGTCAAGGTAGGTCCGTTCTCAAGTGCAAGAGACCTATGGAACAAACTCATCGAGCTCCAAGAGGGAACTCGGGATTCTCGGATTGCCAAGAGGGACCTATTCTTGAATCAGCTCCAAAATCTAACCATGAAGGACAATGAAACGGTGAGTGAACTTCATGGGAGATTCAAGGAGATCATCAATGGTCTCCACTCCGTGGATGAACGGGTAGAAAACCGTGACTTAGTAAGGTACGCTCTTAAATCTTTTCCTAGGAATGCCTTGTGGTCATCCATGGTAGATGCCTACAAGGTATCCAAGGATCTTTCCATTGTTAAACTAGATGAATTTTTCTGTGAGATGGAACTTCATGAGCTTGCTAACAAAGGTCAAAAAGAGAAGGGTATTGCTTTATTTGCAGGACCAAAGAGCAAGGATGGAAGAAGGAAGAAGGAAAGAAGAAAGAAAATGAGATTTCCTCATCCACCTCTTCTTCCGAATCCGATGATGAAAGTGGATCATCATCAAGCGAGATGGCGAACTTCGTAAGGAGGATTATGAGAAGAGGCCGAAGATACAAAGGAAAAGGTAAAACTAATGATCAAAATTTTGATAAATCTAATGTTACATGTTATGAGTGTAGCAAGAAAGGACACATTCGGAGCGAGTGTCCGAAACTAAAGAGGAAGGAGGAACGAGCCAAAAGGAAGGAGGAAAGAGCCAAGAAGAAGAAGGCCCTCAAGGCCACTTGGGATGAGTCCTCATCAAGCTCATCGGAGGAAGAAGAGAAGATGGAAAAGAGCAATTGGCACTCATGGCAAGGGAAGAGTCCGAATCCGAGAGTGATGACTCAAGCGCTTCAACCACGGCTTCATCATCTTCGGATGATGAAGAGGTAACCTCTTCTCATATAGAAAAGTGTTATAAAACTATCACTCACTTATCTACATTGCTTAAAAAGTCAAAAACAGAAAATAAATTGTTGAAAGAAGAAGTAAAACCTTAAGGACCCTTAGGAAGATGAGGTCGATGACCTACATCTAGAAGTCCTTGAGGATGAGAACAAGGCCTTAAAGGGTGAGGTTGAGAAACTCAAGAAAATGCTTGAGAAATTCTCAACTAGCTCTAAGACTCTAGACATGATTCTAAATGCCCAAAGGGCAGTTTACAACAAAGCCGGGTTAGGGTATCAACCCAAGGAGTCGAGTTTCATTTCTCTAATGTCTAGAACTCAAAATAGTAGATCACATGTTTCTAGAGTTCATGGAACTAGGAAAGGTATGATCAAGGCATGGGTTCCTAGGTCTTTCGTTGTAGAAGCATTAGGTCCCAAGATTTGGGTACCTAAAACCTCTATTTTTCGTGTATTGTAGGCATTGGTCGAGGGGGAGCATCTATCAACTTGGTTTGTTGATAGTGGATGCTCCAAGCACATGACTGGGAACAAATCATTGTTTACTACCATTCAAAACAAAAGTAGAGGTAATGTGTCTTTTGGTAATAATGGTAGCCTTAAGGTTGTAGGAATTGGAGACATTCATATATCCGAATGTCTTCATATCAAGAATGTCCTTCTAGTCAAGGGATGACTTTTAATCTCCTAAGTGTCGGTCAATTGTGTGATACGGGTTACACAATTGAATTTCATTCAAGTCAATGTTTGGTTAAACACATTGACACACTTGACACTGTACTAGTAGGCACAAGGGTTGACAATATTTATCAAGTATCATTTAAAAGTGCTACTAATGCTTTGATTAAGTGTTTCATGTCGAAAGAAGAAGAGTCTTGGTTATGGCATAGAAGATTGGCACATGTAAACATGAAGAACATCTGGAAGTTGGCCAACCAAGGATTAGTGCGAGGCTTACCAAGCATCAAGTTCCACAAGACCAAACTATGTGATGCATGTCAAAAGGGTAAGCAAACAAAAGCTGTCCATAAAGGTAAAAGCAATGTAAGTACATCTACTGCTTTAGATTTATTGCACATGGACCTATTTGATTGCAGTAGTGTAATATCATTGAATGGAAGTAGATATTGTTTGGTAATCGTTGATGATTTTACTAGATACACATGGACTTTCTTCTTGAAACATAAGGACCAAACTATAGATATTTTTATTTCCTTTTGTAGAAGAACTGAAAATGAAAAATCGACAACAATTAAAACCATTAGAAGTGATCATGGTGGGGAATTTCAAAATCATAGGTTTTTAGAGTTTTGTCAAGAAAAGGGATATAGGCATGAGTTCTCTACTCCAAGGACCCCACAGCAAAATGGGGTTGTGGAGAGAAAGAACCGAGTCCTACAAGAGGCTGCACGAAGCATGCTTCATGAGTACTCACTACCGAGCTACTTATGGGCTGAAGCTGTGAATACAGCTTGCTATGTGCAAAATCGAGTTTTAATACATAGGTTTTTAGGAAAGACTCCCCATGAACTTTGGTTTGGGAAACCGCCTACAATTAAACATCTTAGGGTGTTTGGTTGTAAAGTGTTTATCTTAAACACCAAGGACCATCTTGGGAAGTTCACGGCTAAGGCTGATCAAGGGATACTGGTCGGGTACTCTCTTACCAGCAAAGCCGAGTCTACAATGAGAGGACTAAATTGATTGAAGAGTCCTCAGACGTAGCATTTGAAGAAATCCCTAAATCAAATGATCAATCAAGGGATGTAGGAGAAATTCAATTCGAACTTAGAAATCTAAGTTTGAATGATCAAAACATTGGAAGAGTCGAAGTTGACTCTGAAGATGATGAGCAAAGGCAAGAAAGGGCTCAATCTGATCTCTTGCCTGTGCTGAGTGAGACCACTCATGAGGCACCGCCAACTCCAAGGCAATCTAGGATAGTCTCTAGTCATCCACAAGACCAGATTGTGGGAGACATCCAACAAGGGGTTAGGACTAGATCATTCTTCAGAAATGAGTCGAATGAGGTTGCTTTGATCTCAGAAATCGAACCTAAACTAGTTGATGAGGCATTGCATGATCCTGATTGGGTCATAGCTATGCAAGATGAGTTAGGTCAATTTGAAAGAAGCCAAGTGTGGGACTTGGTTCCTAGACCTAAGAAGACCACCATTATTGGAACTAAATGGGTCTTCAAAAATAAGTTAAACCAAAAGGGAGAGGTAGTAAGAAACAAGGCAAGATTAGTAGCCAAGGGCTATAGTCAAGTTGAAGGCCTCGATTATGATGAGACCTATGCTCCTGTGGCACGATTGGAGTCCATTCGTTCAATGCTAGCTTTTGCTGCACATAGAGGTTTCAAGCTCTATCAAATGGACGTTAAATCGGCCTTCTTAAATGGTTTCATTAAAGAAGAAGTCTACGTTGAACAACCACCGGGGTTTGTGAATACCGAAGCTCCAAACCACGTGTTCAAGCTCAAGAAAGCTCTTTATGGGCTAAAACAAGCACCTCGAGCTTGGTACGAAAGGTTGTCGACTTATCTATTAGAAAAGGGTTTTGTAAGGGGTCAAATAGACCCAACACTATTTCTTCGTCGAGATGGTGAAAATATTTTTGTAGCCCAAGTATATGTCGATGACATAATTTGTGGCTCAAATAACAAGGGCTATTTAAATGAATTTATCACTCACATGGAAAGTGAGTTTGAAATGAGTCTTGTGGGAGAGTTGACATTCTTCCTTGGACTAGAAATCAAACAAACTAGAGATGGCATTTATGTCCATCAAGCAAAATACACTCAAGAGATGCTTAAGAAATTCAAAATGAGTGATTCTAAGGAAGTATCCACTCCTATGGCGACGAGCACTCGTCTTGACAATGATGAGAGTGGAAAATCAGTTGATCTAACGCAATATAGAAGCATGATCGGTAGCCTTCTATATCTCACAGCTAGTCGACCGGACATACTCTTTGCTGTGGGCATGTGCGCTAGGTATCAAGTCTGTGCCAAGGAATCTCACTTAATTGCAGTTAAGAGAATTCTGAGATACCTTAAAGGTACAATTAGAGTAGGTCTTTGGTACCCTCGTACTGAATCATTTGACTTGATAGGTTATACCGACTCCGATTATGCTGGGTGCAAATTGGATCGGAAAAGTACGAGTGGGGGTTGCCAATTTTTAGGTTCATGTTTAGTTAGTTGGTCAAGTCGGAAGCAACATTGTGTTGCTCTCTCCACGACCGAGGCTGAATATATTGCCATGGGAGAGAGTGTATCACAGTTGTTGTGGATGATACACACCCTAGAGGATTATGGACTCTCTTATAAGGGTGTACAAGTGCTATGCGACAACATTAGCACAATCAACCTAACTAAAAATCCAGTCCATCATTCGAGGACCAAACACATTGAAGCGTCATCACTTCATAAGAGATCACGTAGCTAGGGGAGACATTGTGCTCACATATGTTGAGTCAAAGTCAAACCTAGCCGATATCTTCACAAAACCCCTTCCGGAGAATGAATTTAGTCATTTGAGGAGGGAGTTGGGAATGTGTTTGGCTCCTTAGGTCATTAGAACTTCACCATGATCAATAAGGACTATTAAGATGACAAGAGTAATTGGGAAACTGATTTGGGCAATTTGGGGACATCTCACACAAACGATAAGGTTTAACAAATTGTTTTTGTTTGCTAGAAATGGGGTGAGATGCTAGGAACAACCAATTTATTCAAAATGTATTATGCATCCCTTGAATAATTAGGTTGAAGAGACATTAATTGAGTATGGGGAAGGTCATTACATAATTCATGTGTATTTGGTTCCTAGATCTTACTCATATATTCCAACCAAGGAATCTTGGTTGGACATTTGCCTAGAAATTTTTCTAATCATGGTTGATGGTTAATGTGTTGATTGGTATTGTTGTTTGGTTCATGTCATGACTTTTGATTGATAGAACGATAGGTTATTAAAGGAAATAATAATAAATTGAATATATTTTGACAAACTTGAAACTAAACATAACAAGAATCAAGAATTTCAGCTTTCATGCCTTGATTGCAAATTAGGACAAGTTGTCTGTTTTGACAAACTTGAAACTTGTCTGAAATCTCAGTGTTTGTAGTCGAATATGAAAGTCTCAAATTATAAACAAATTCACACCATAAGAGCCCATCGTTAGGACATAGTTATGCTTGTAGATTCTCAGGGTTCTAGATATTGATTTTGAAAGTTTTTTGGAGAAACTTCTACGAACTATCAAAGTTTGATTTCTTGAAATCACGAAAATTTCGATGTCGAGATCGACTCTGACCCGATCAGAGAAGATGGATCGGCCACGGGCCGATCCAAAACTTCCCAATCTTTCATGCAGAATCTGATCGGTCGACCGATCCCTCACCGATCGGTCCAAGGACCGATCAGATAATCTGACGATAGGCTCTTCCGACGGTCCATAGACCGATCGGTGGTTCCATGGTTAAGGCGTGACTTGGGCTTCTTGTTCGATCTCGATCGGTCTGCGCATCGATCAGAAGTTCTCGACGATGCGGTGACCGATCGGGCTTCGGCGAATGCTATCGATCACCTTCGATCGGTCCACGATCGATCAGAGGTTCCTGATCGATGCGGTGACCATCGGCGTCGATACTTCCGATCGGACAACCGTCCGATCATTTCTTCACTGTACACCCATCTTAACCCTTAAAACCTCCCGATCCCCTTTCCCTCATTCACGCGAACCCGATTCTTCCCACCAGCCCACCCTTTCTCTTCTCCTTGCACGCCGAAGCTCCAGCCCTCGGAAGCACTAGCCGAGAGTTCCATGGCTCCAAGGTAACTCCTACCTCTATAGAACTTGACATTGTGTTTTCATTTCTCATCTTCTGTTGTTGTGTTTGTCTCGGTTCTTATTTGTTGGTGGCTCCGGTGCTCTCTCTTTGTTTCCCATTGTCCAAATGGTTAGGAAGAAACCCACTAGTGGTGAGGGTACCTCTAAGGAACCAACCGAGAAATCCAAATCCAAGTCCAAAGCTCCTGCTACCTCCCGCCCTCAACCGGCTAGTTCGGGGAGATTCCCCAACCAAAAATTTGAAAAATCATTTAAGGAGAGGACTTTCAAATTACTCCCTTGTCGATCTGTTGATAAGAAGTTCATGCAGGAATCTTGTCCCTCTATTTTAGAAACCATTGCCTACTACAAGCTCGATTCGTTGGTTTTTCTAGAAAGGGACATCAACTTTGATTTAGTATATGAATTCTATAACAACCTTCATCAGACTCCTGATGGTAGTTATAGGACAAGAGTGGCTAAGCAAAACGTTGATCTCAACATAATTGACTTCTTTGGGTATTTAGGTTGTCGTTTGTGTTCGGGGACGGTGTTCTCCATCTATCCTGTTTTGCCTGAACCCATACCTCATCCTCTTAATGTCTCTTCTGACTCAATCTATGAGTACTTCTTTGGTCATCCGAGACTGGATGGTTTAGATGAGTTAGATGACGACTTTCCTACATTTGCAGCCCTTAGACTCTCTGCTCCTGACTACATTCTTTTCAAAATTGTCACACAATGTCTTCTACCTATCACCTCTAAACCGTTGGCAGAAATTCGACCATATCACTGTCTGATGCTTTATGGGTTACGTCGACGTCTAGATTTTGATATTATGTCGAGTGTCTATATGTCTATCATTTCCCATAGCGAACCGAGCGGCGACAACATCTATATGCCTTTTGGGCATATAATTACTGATTGGCTCGAATCCATGGGTATTGACGTCTCTAGGGGGAGGATAGTGAAGATGGTCAGGCAGGATTGTCGACTTGGGAAGCGTGCGTTTTCCAAGTCCGGAATCCTAAGTCGATGGGACGGTTAGGTGGAAGGATGACAGGTTGCAGCTGCTCCTCCTGCTGACATTGGCGAGGCGGATCCTGATCTGCGCTGGCAGATCGCCGAGCTGGAGAGTCGCTTTGACCGCCACGAGGAGATGGTGACTGCAGAGTTCGATGGCCTGCGCCTCCAGATTGATCAGCGCTTCGATACTCTACAGAGACAGCAGTTGGTGACACATCAGGCATTTCTAGGATGGATGGCCGGCCATCCACCTCCTCAGCACTCCGCGGGCGAGTTACCCTCAGGCAGCAGCATGCCTCTTCAGGATTCCACTCTTCCAGCTGATGCTGCGGATGATCCTCTTGATGAGGATGTTGGCTGACATTCTCTATGTTTTGATTGTTTTGTTGATACTATGTCTTTGATACATTTATCTGAACTGGATGTTAGCTGTGTTTCTTATATTCATGCTATTTATGATGCTTCACTATTCATGATACACTTATGATGTTTCATATGCCATTGTTTTTCATATACCGTTTTTTTATGTGGATTAAGATTGAGGCGTTATTAGTTAATAGGGGGAGGTGCTTGTCAGTCTTATTCATTATTTTACACCTTTTCGGTGTTTGACAAAGGGGGAGAAAATAATTAAGTTTAGAGACGATTTGACCTCTTTGAATCAATAAGGAAAAAAAAAGAGAAAGTAACTGAGTTATATCCATCTTAGGGGGAGATCTTAATTTCCCTGAAATTATGGATATGAGAATTTTTCTGATCTAAACTTAAATTGTGTTGTCAAACAACAAAAAGGGGGAGATTGTTGATACAGTCTGACCTGGATGTTGTTTTGATGTTGACACTGATTTAAGTTTGAATCAGATATTAAATTAACTCAGACTAATTACTAATCAAGGTTGACTTGGTTAACCTGATTGACCTGATTGGGAAAAGTCCAAGCGAGGAGCTTGGCACGGGAAAGTCCTGGTGAGTGAAGCCAGGCAGTGGGAAAGTCCTAACTGGGATGTTAGGCATTTGGAAAGTCCTGGTGAGTGAAACCAGGCAATTGGGAAGTCCAAGTGTGAAAGCTTGGCATGTATGGTCGGAGAGGGTTCGGTAGCACGCTCTCTGGACCGTCAGGGGTGAGGACAGCAAGCTTGGAAGCTTGACTCGAGACTCAGCTTTGGATCGATCTGCAGCCGATCCGACACGGCGATCGGTCGCAGATCGATCCAGCTTCTGATCGGTGGGACCAATCAGAAACACTCGAGCACATCGAGTGTATCGATCGGTCCGGGACCGATCGATAACACTCGAGCACATCGAGTGGATACCGATCGTCCGGGACCGATCGATGATCTCGTAGCTCGAGTGGATACCGATCGGCTTACGGACCGATCCACCGAGTCCGATCGGTCCCCGGCACCGATCAGGCTTCGTTACCGATTCGCGTGAAGGGTGGATCGGTCTTGGGACCGATCGAGACAAGCACCGATCGGTCCCGCACCGATCGGTGACGATAATAGAAGCGTGGATCGGCTGACCGATCCACATGATGACTTGTTTTGCATGCGCTTTCTCTTATTGTTTCTGATTCGCAATTGCTTTTACCTATTTCGTTTCTAACCATCTGCTGCAAGTTTTCTCGAAGTTTCAGGTTACAGATTACGATGTTGGGTGAATTCAAATTAAGGATCATTAGTAGAAGGCAACAAAAGGCTTTTGCTGTGTCTCGATGCGGACAAACCAGTTTTGGTAGCAACGTCTCGTTTGCGATCTGCTGGCAGCCGTTTGGTCGAAATCAGCTTGACTTGTGCTGATAGGTTCAAGCTCAGAGGTACCAGTGGAAACGAGGATGCCATTGGTGGGAGCTGAGACAATCAGACAAGGAAGAAGCGTGATTGGCGACGTCGTGGACGGTTGCAGGGATTTGCTGCAGGTTTGGCAGAGATCCATTACAGAGCAGAGAGGCATATGAAGGTGGAGAGGAGAGGCTCTCGGGATAATGCTTCTTGTGCTCTTGCTGTGAAAAACACTGTGGAGAAAAACTCTCTGGAAGATTGAAGCAGTGTGCTTGTTCTTCGCTGATTGTGGCTGTGAGCTTCCTTTGATCATTTCACTTGAGCCACTACTGTAAGTCTTGTGCTTAATTTCTTACTGCTGTTAAAGACTTTGTGGAGAGGTTACTCCACCGAGAAGGAGAATCCTTTAGCCGGATAGCTTCCGGGGTGTGATCTACCGAAAGATCAAGAGGATTCGTCCACCTTACGGACACGCCGAGGAGTAGGGGCAAGTTATCCCCGAACCTCGTAAATCTCTGAGTTAGTGTGCTGTGTTTTCTTGTTTTAGTTTTCTAATTCCGCTGTGCTAACAAAGTTCTTGAAGAAATTGTTGTTTAGTGTTTTCCAAAGAGGCTATTCACCCCCCTCTAGCCATCTAAGGTCCCAACAAGTGGTATCAGAGCCTGGTGCTCTTCATTTCGGCTTAACAACCCAAAGAGCAAAACAATGGCCATGAAGGAGGGATTTAGCACCAACCGTCCACCTTACTTCGAAGGAGCAGATTTTCAATATTGGAAGGGCCGCATGGAGTACTACCTCAAAACCGACATAGCCATGTGGTTCTCAGTCAAGGAAGGTTTCACACCACCAAAGGATGAAGAAGGTAAGGAACTCGAGTCGTCAAAGTGGTCTACCGAATAACTCCGCAAAGCACAAGCCGATGCCAAGGCTATGGTCACCTTGCAATGTGGAATCGCCAAGGACCAACTCGTCAAGGTAGGTCCGTTCTCAAGTGCAAGAGACCTATGGAACAAACTCATCGAGCTCCAAGAGGGAACTCGGGATTCTCGGATTGCCAAGAGGGACCTATTCTTGAATCAGCTCCAAAATCTAACCATGAAGGACAATGAAACGGTGAGTGAACTTCATGGGAGATTCAAGGAGATCATCAATGGTCTCCACTCCGTGGATGAACGGGTAGAAAACCGTGACTTAGTAAGGTACGCTCTTAAATCTTTTCCTAGGAATGCCTTGTGGTCATCCATGGTAGATGCCTACAAGGTATCCAAGGATCTTTCCATTGTTAAACTAGATGAATTTTTCTGTGAGATGGAACTTCATGAGCTTGCTAACAAAGGTCAAAAGAGAAGGGTATTGCTTTATTTGCAGGACCAAAGAGCAAGGATGGAAGAAGGAAGAAGGAAAAGAAGAAAGAAAAGGAGATTTCCTCATCCACCTCTTCTTCCGAATCCGATGATGAAAGTGGATCATCATCAAGCGAGATGGCGAACTTCGTAAGGAGGATTATGAGAAGAGGCCGAAGATACAAAGGAAAAGGTAAAACTAATGATCAAAATTTTGATAAATCTAATGTTACATGTTATGAGTGTAGCAAGAAAGGACACATTCGGAGCGAGTGTCCGAAACTAAAGAGGAAGGAGGAACGAGCCAAAAGGAAGGAGGAAAGAGCCAAGAAGAAGAAGGCCCTCAAGGCCACTTGGGATGAGTCCTCATCAAGCTCATCGGAGGAAGAAGAGAAGATGGAAAAGAGCACTCGGCAATTGGCACTCATGGCAAGGGAAGTTTCGAACTCCGAGAGTGATGGAGACTCAAGCGACGCTTCAACCACGGCTTCATCATCTTCGGATGATGAAGAGGTAACCTCTTCTCATATAGAAAAGTGTTATAAAACTATCACTCACTTATCTACATTGCTTAAAAAGTCAAAAACAGAAAATAAATTGTTGAAAGAAGAAGTAAAAACCTTAAGGACCCTTAGGGAAGATGAGGTCGATGACCTACATCTAGAAGTCCTTGAGGATGAGAACAAGGCCTTAAAGGGTGAGGTTGAGAAACTCAAGAAAATGCTTGAGAAATTCTCAACTAGCTCTAAGACTCTAGACATGATTCTAAATGCCCAAAGGGCGGTTTACAACAAAGCCGGGTTAGGGTATCAACCCAAGGAGTCGAGTTTCATTTCTCTAATGTCTAGAACTCAAAATAGTAGATCACATGTTTCTAGAGTTCATGGAACTAGGAAAGGTATGATCAAGGCATGGGTTCCTAGGTCTTTCGTTGTAGAAGCATTAGGTCCCAAGATTTGGGTACCTAAAACCTCTATTTTTCGTGTATTGTCGAGGGGGAGCATCTATCAACTTGGTTTGTTGATAGTGGATGCTCCAAGCACATGACTGGGAACAAATCACTGTTTACTACCATTCAAAACAAAAGTAGAGGTAATGTGTCTTTTGGTAATAATGGTAGCCTTAAGGTTGTAGGAATTGGAGACATTCATATATCCGAATGTCTTCATATCAAGAATGTCCTTCTAGTCAAGGGGATGACTTTTAATCTCCTAAGTGTCAGTCAATTGTGTGATACGGGTTACACAATTGAATTTCATTCAAGTCAATGTTTGGTTAAACACATTGACACACTTGACAGTACTAGTAGGCACAAGGGTTGACAATATTTATCAAGTATCATTTAAAAGTGCTACTAATGCTTTGATTAAGTGTTTCATGTCGAAAGAAGAAGAGTCTTGGTTATGGCATAGAAGATTGGCACATGTAAACATGAAGAACATCCGGAAGTTGGCCAACCAAGGATTAGTGCGAGGCTTACCAAGCATCAAGTTCCACAAGACCAAACTATGTGATGCATGTCAAAAGGGTAAGCAAACAAAAGCTGTCCATAAAGGTAAAAGCAATGTAAGTACATCTACTGCTTTAGATTTATTGCACATGGACCTATTTGATTGCAGTAGTGTAATATCATTGAATGGAAGTAGATATTGTTTGGTAATCGTTGATGATTTTACTAGATACACATGGACTTTCTTCTTGAAACATAAGGACCAAACTATAGATATTTTATTTCCTTTTGTAGAAGAACTGAAATGAAAATCGACAACAATTAAAACCATTAGAAGTGATCATGGTGGGAATTTCAAAATCATAGGTTTTAGAGTTTTGTCAAGAAAAGGATATAGGCATGAGTTCTCTACTCCAAGGACCCCACAAAGAAATGGGGTTGTGGAGAGAAAGAACCGAGTCCTACAAGAGGTTGCACGAAGCATGCTTCATGAGTACTCACTACCGAGCTACTTATAGGTGAAGCTGTGAATACAACTTGCTATGTGCCAAATCGAGTTTTAATACATAGGTTTTAGGAAAGACTCCCCATGAACTTTGGTTTGGGAAACCGCCTACAATTAAACATCTTAGGGTGTTTGGTTGTAAAGTGTTTATCTTAAACACCAAGGACCATCTTGGGAAGTTCACGGCTAAGGCTGATCAAGGGATCTTGGTCGGGTACTCTCTTACCAGCAAAGCCTATCGAGGCTACAATGAGAGGACTAAATTGATTGAAGAGTTCTCGGACGTAGCATTTGAAGAAATCCCTAAATCAAATGATCAATCAAGGGATGTAGGAGAAATTCAATTCGAACTTAGAAATCTAAGTTTGAATGATCAAAACATTGGAAGAGTCGAAGTTGACTCTGAAGATGATGAGCAAAGGCAAGAAAGGGCTCAATCTGATCTCTTGCCTGTGCCGAGTGAGACCACTCATGAGGCACCGCCAACTCCAAGGCAATCTAGGATAGTCTCTAGTCATCCACAAGACCAGGTTGTGGGAGACATCCAACAAGGGGTTAGGACTAGATCATTCTTCAGAAATGAGTCGAATGAGGTTGCTTTGATCTCAGAAATCGAACCTAAACTAGTTGATGAGGCATTGCATGATCCTGATTGGGTCATAGCTATGCAAGATGAGTTAGGTCAATTTGAAAGAAGCCAAGTGTGGGACTTGGTTCCTAGACCTAAGAAGACCACCATTATTGGAACTAAATGGGTCTTCAAAAATAAGTTAAACCAAAAGGGAGAGGTAGTAAGAAACAAGGCAAGATTAGTAGCCAAGGGCTATAGTCAAGTTGAAGGCCTCGATTATGATGAGACCTATGCTCCTGTGGCACGATTGGAGTCCATTCGTTCAATGCTAGCTTTTGCTGCACATAGAGGTTTCAAGCTCTATCAAATGGACGTTAAATCGGCCTTCTTAAATGGTTTCATTAAAGAAGAAGTCTACGTTGAACAACCACCGGGGTTTGTGAATACCGAAGCTCCAAACCACGTGTTCAAGCTCAAGAAAGCTCTTTATGGGCTAAAACAAGCACCTCGAGCTTGGTACGAAAGGTTGTCGACTTATCTATTAGAAAAGGGTTTTGTAAGGGGTCAAATAGACCCAACACTATTTCTTCGTCGAGATGGTGAAAATATTTTCCTGAGCTTGGTCTTCAGTATGAGTAGTACGAGGACGCCCTCTTCTTGCCATCTAGTCACGCAGAGAGAGAGAGAAACTTGAAATCGTCTCTATAGTCTCTGAACATATATATATACAAATAGAAAACTGAATAAGAACTTTTATCTTACTTAAGCACACAAAAGCAAATACTTCTAAAGGTTTCTCTATACTGCAAATAATGAGTAAAGCCATAAATAAAAAAATAAATAATTTAAGTACTTTCTTACTAGAAGACGGCAAGGCTGATGCTGATGTGTGTGTAATATTGGAGAAAAGGAACTACTCTGATACGAGCTGTAACGACCACCCTCCTCTTCACTTCTCACATTAAGGTGAATGTTACTTAGAACTCTCGGAAACTCAAAACATGCAATTAAGTATCAGCTGAAACATATCGATCTGCACATGCATTCTACGGTGATATAACTCAAAAGACTAATGTGTATAGCAAATGGGAACGGGAGAGTTCTATGAACAAAACTAGCAATTCGAAAAGGAATTAATTCATCTAAATTTCCCTAACGCTCTAAAGACAGAATCTTTATAATCTTTTAACGAAGTGTCCCAAGGTTTCCATTCATCAGTCACCACACGCCCATCACACATCTCCTTGTCGCCTTCCTTCTCTATAGCTTTCCTTTTCCTTTATCTGCAGTAAGAGGAAATGCAACTATAAGCGGGCACTTAGTAAGCGCTGTCTAAACTCACAAAAACTCAAGGTGCATATATGTTATGTAACAGAAACTAAAACTACATGCTTAATGAAAGTCTGAAACTGAGGTGCTTAAACACATGGTTGTTCGTGTCCAGAAATTTCAAAGGAACTCAAAATCTGCAATGCCAATTATAAAGCCGTTCACACTCAACAAAGACAGCAAAAAGGATAAATTTGCACCGCTACAAAAAGGTTGTTCACTAGCAACGAAAGATTTAGGGCTGCATACTAAAGAAAAAAAAACTGTTCACGCTTACTAAATCGATAAAAGATCTAAAACTAATATGCACTTTGTGGGCTGTTCTTGCTCATGGAAATGCAAAAGAAATTTGGACTGCACACTTGAATTAAAGCTGTTCATGCTCGGATTTAACAAGGTAATCTGAAACTGAAAGACTAAACTACACAACGAAGGGACCTACAACTGCATGTTAAAAATAACGACAGGAGATCTAACAGCATGGTTAACACACAAATTGTTCCTACTAAAGAATTCCAAAGGAAATCCAAATTGCATGTTTAAATAAGCTACTAAAAGATCTAACTGAATACTCCCAGAAGCAAAGGCTGTTTGTGCCCAATGCATAGCACAGACAAAACTAAACAGTAAGCTCCCCTGTTCGCGCTCCTTTTGTAGCGCAAAACTAACACTTGCTGGAAATTTAAAACCTATGTAAAGCTTGTTTCGTTTGTTCAAAACTTATACTTTTATACTTCAAAAGAATAATAAATTTCCTCTTGAGCCCAGGCGTAGTACCAAAGCACGCTCCCTAATAGAGACTGGGGTGGCGAGCCACCAGTCCTATGAGGGTGAAGACCTTGGTCTTACCAGGGCCGAAACCTCGGAATCGGGCACCTGGATTTGTTTAACGACAACCTCAGAAGTCGGGTACTAGTCTCTTCAAGTAAAATACTTGTTTCCTGTTAATACTTCTCATATAAAATGCCTCAGCATCTCTTCAAGCACTTGGCATGCTGGGGATCCAAATTTTGGAATTCGGAATCCTATAAAGACCTTGGTCTTGCTTTACCTACAACTACACATAAGCCTCTAAAAGATCTAATAGGGCATATAACCACTCCACTGCATACTCATTTACATGGCTGCTCTTACTCATTGCAACAAGGAAAAATCTAAAACAGAGATGCTACATATTTAGGTCATTTCTGCTCATCGCAGTAACAACGAAACTAAAACTACATGCTCAAATCTAAACCATTTCATGCTCATTGCCTAGCAACAAAACCGAAAACTGCAAGGCTAACTATGAATCGATCATGCCCATTAAGGTAAAAAGAAAATCTAAATCTGAAATGCTAATTATAAGGGCTGAAGAATCTAAACCACATGTCTAATCTATACAATTTATTTTTTTCTTTTGAGATTCACGGAAGCATGCTTCAAAAGCAACATTCTTTACAGCATGCTTCGAAAATAAAGAAGGAAACAAAGATCCGAGAGCTATTCCTACTAGAGGTGAGAAGCACTTACAGAGTTTCCTTGACTCACAGCCGAGATCGGCTTCTAGGGTTTCGGAGAATCTCGCAAATTCCGACGATTCCTCGCGTCTACGCGCACTCCTTGACGAGGTGATCGTGCAGATGTGAAAAGCCCTCGGAATTAGGTCCTTGGCCGGCCGCCGGAGACGAAGCCTTAGCTTCCTCTTTTTGTTTTCGCCCAAGCAGGGGACGCCGCGCACAGTCGAGAGGAGGAGAGGTTTAGGTCAAAAGAGAATAAAAACCTCAATTCCTCTCTTAACTTATCCCTTTTTATACCTAGGGTATTTCTGTTATCTATCACCACATAAATTTACTTTTGCCCTCTATTTGATCAGCACGGCCTTGCTGGGTTCTTGGTCATCCGAAACAATTTAAGGCTTCCTCTTAACTAGAGGTCTCCGGTTCGATCCTTGGCCCGACCTCTTTTTGCCTCAACTTTGTTTCTTTTGGTAAAAATACCAAACGAACTCTGAAAATTGTATAAAAATACTCTAAAATTTCTAAAAATCGCTAGAATATTTCTAAAGCATTTCTAAATATTTATAAGCACTTTTAGAACTTGTAATGAGAAAATTTCGGTTGTTACAAATTGTATAGACAACTTTGAAAATATCTAAATCACATACTCAATACTGATTTTTCCCCTCCACTTGTTTATTTTTGCTAGTCGAATTAGTTGCTATACTGTAGTAATTGCTTTGGTAAAGTTCTGTGATGAACAATAACTTTAATCGATTTCGATTGCTATAGTGATTATTAAAAAAAATGATTGAAAAGCCTCTATACTAAACGAGCACATAGAACTATGTTCCATGTCATTACACACTCTCTTTATCCATCGGTCTATTTTAGTTGAAACCAGTTAATGTATCTAGAGAGTTTGAATTCACATGGAATAAGGTTATATGTGTTTGTCTAGTTTTCTTGATTATATCCATACTTTCAAACATTAATTTGATACATCATATTGAGAGTAGCAACTTTTTGAATACGAATCAGATTTTTCATATACATTCGTGTTTAAAAATTTACTATTTTCAATACTATGTATCAAATTAATGCTGAGGGCATAGAAATAAACATGACAACTAGGCAAGCATAGAGGATCTAGTTCTATGTCATTCTAAGCTTTCTATGTCCATCAACCGATTTTGATTGAAACTAATCGATGAATTTAGAGAGCTTAGAAAGACATGACGCATAGTCTTCTTTGTTTCTCTAGTTCTCCTGATTATATTCATGTCCTCAAACATTAATTCGATACATTATATTAAGAGCAATGAATTATTTGTAGGGATCTAGCGCGCTAAACATGCTTAACCGCAGCGAAAAATTAACTAGATGCTCTCTAGAAGATCCATGCGAAGGATAAAACAATCATATACTAAGTTTTACATAAGAGGTATATCTTTGTTGTGTGTCATTCGCTATCCCTACAACAACCTTTTTCTTTAGATGCATATCTTAGCGCGATCAAGCGTTCGCACCTCTACGGTATCCACACAAACACATCCTTCGTTTGTCATACGAATGAAGCCTTCAGAGAAGAACCATCTTCTTGTGCTAGCAAGAAAACTGGTTCGGCCAAACTTGAAGATTCGACTAAGGAGGAGGGAGGAGGAGGAAGAGGGAGATCAGAGTCACTTTTTCTCATCTAATTCTCTTCACGTGAAAAATTCATGACAAAAACCTATTTATATTCATCCCATGAATACCAAGGATTTTTTGTCTCTTTGTATTCCTCTTAATGGGTTGGATTATTATATTGGATTAACCATTAATCCAATAACCCAATAAGTCTAACCCATTGAGTCTAACCCAGTAATCCAATGTGTCTAATTCGGATTGGACTCAATCTAATGAGTGGGTTCATTTGAGTCTAACTCAATGAGTAACCCAAAAAGACCTAATCATCTCATGATTGACTCTTAGGGCTAATTTCTAACATTATTGAACACGAATCCAATTTTTTGGATATATTCGAGTTAAAAGATTCGTTGTTCTCAATATGGTATATCAAATTGATGTTTGAGAGCATGTATATAATCAGGAGAATTAGACAAGCATATATGACTTTGTCCCATGTCATTTTGAGTTCTCTAGGTGCATTAGTCAATTTTGACCAAAACTAGTTGATGGACCCAAGGAACTCGGAATGACAGGAACCAAATCTTATATGTTCATTTGGTTCTTTTGATTTTATTTCCTCAAACATTATATTGAGAGTGACAATTTTTTAAATACAAATTGGACTTTTTAATTGATTGCTACAGTGTAACAATCAATTTAGTAAAGTTATGTGACTATGAACAGAAATGTTAGTTGATTATTACACTTTAGCAATAGATTAGTTAAAAAAAAAGGATTAAAAAGTATTTTATAATAAAAAATTTGCTGCTTTCAATATGGTGTATTGAATTGATGTTTGAGGAATGGATATAATCAGGAGAAATAGACAAACACATAGGACCTTGTTATATGTCTTTATGAGCTCTTTAGTTTCATCAATTATTTTCGATCAAAATTTTTAATCGATATTAATGTTACAGTATATCGAATTGATGTTCGACAGCATGAATATAATTAGAAGAACTAGACGAGCATATAGAACCTTGTTCTATGTCATTCTAAGCTCTCTATGTCTGTCAGCCAATTTTAGCCCAAATCGACTGATGGACCTAGAGAACTTAGAATGACATGAAACTAGATCTTATGTGTTCGTCTAGTTCTCCTGATTATATTCATACTCTCGAACATCATTTCTATATGCCATATTGAGAGTAAAATTTTTTTAAACAAGAATGTTTCCAAAAAATCTGATTCATATTAAAAAATTCACCGCTCTCAATATGATGTATTGGATTGATGTTTTCAGGTATGAATATAATTAAGAGAACTAGATGAGAACATAAGACCTTTTTCCATGTTATTCCAAAATCTCTAGGCCCATTAGCCAATTTTGGCTGAAAGAATAATATGAAACTTAGAAAGTTCGGAATGACATCGATTCGATACACCATATTGAGAGCAGAGAATTTTTTATCATAGAAGATTTTTTAATTATTTTTAATTTTTTTTTTAATTGATTGCTGCACTATAACAATCGATTAAAGTTATTGTTCATGATCACAAAACTTTACAGGATGTAACAATCGATACGACGAGCGAAAACAAACAAGTGGAGGGACAAAATCAGTATCAGATATATGATTTGGGCATTTTTAAAGTTGCCTATGCGATTTGAGTAATATTGTAGTAATATTTGTAGCAAAAGGTGATTACGCTCACCTCAGGTGTCCCTCACAGCCTATCTATAGATTATGTGAAGGGAGGTAAATCATGAAGTCAGCTTATAGTTGACTGCCAAGTGACTAGAGGGTAAGAGGAGTTTTTTTTTTCTGAGGGTATCCCCGATCGGGAATTGACCCTTTGTCCTATTGTAGTAAAATTGTCACCCTATAGTCAACTGGGCATCCTTTAGCCAACTAGGTGGTTGAGTAATTTGGCAATTTACATATAATTCCATATTTTAATTTTAATTTTCTCATTTAATCATAAAAAGAAAATACTTGGAGCTGATAAGTCGCATAAATCACGATCTATCTTAATTACCACGACTTAGCTTTCAATTTGCCTCCGACCATCACATTAAATGTAAATAATCCGTCCTCCTCTATTTGAAATAAGGGGTGCTTCCGGTTCAATGTGCACTTCAAATAATTTTATCTTCTCCATATTACCATATATCCAGAGTCAATAATTTTCTAGAATGAACTACTGAACTCAATCACTTACTGTCGTTACTCAACAATTTTCCGTTGAGATCAATCTTGTAGAGGTGCTCAAATTAGATCAGTGATGGATTTCTAGGTTTCGTTGTAAACCTAATTGATTACTTCCAATTACGTAAATCAATAATTCAAACCGCACTCAAAGGTAGGACATTTCCATTGATCTAGGAATTTTTATACCAGAAATAATAGTATCTCCAATTATAGTCCCTTTGGGATGTAAAATATATCTCTTCTCGCCATTCCATAGTGTATAAGACAATAGGGGTGAGCAGTCAACCCACCAAATCGACCAACCCGCTTATACCGACCTGAACCGAACCGAAAAAAATAATCCGCCGGATATAGGGCCGGATGTAGGGTCATGATATTGCATTATCTGATCTAGTAGGGCCGGATAGTTTTTTATCCTATAACCGAACCAACCCGATCCGCGATCACCCCTACTTATAGCAACTACTGTTGATAAGCTGCTACACGTTGTAGCAGCTACTGCCGATAAGCTGCTACACGTTCTAATAGCTATTTCGATTAGCTGCTACAACATATAATGAGTAATGTCTATTATCATTTTAAAATATTTTATTTTTTGTTGTATTTATATTTATATTTTATATTTCATTGGATATAGGGTCGGATATCTAAATAACTGATAATCCGTCGGATATCTGATACATAAGAATCGCCGGATATAGGGCCGGATGTAGGTCCTGATATTACATTATCTGATCTAGTAGAGTCGGATAGTTTTTTATCCCAATAACCGAATCAATCCGATCTGTGATCACTCCTATAAGACAAATGTATGCATTTCGATAAGTTATATATTTATATCAAAAGATGATTATGCTCACTACGGGTGTAAACGAATTGAATCAAGACGAATATGTAGAAAAATTTAAGAACCGAATTCGGCTCGAAATAGGTATATTCAAGTCCGAGCTCAATTTGAAGCTCGAAAAATTAAAATGTTTGGTTCGAGTTTAGTTCGAATTAGGGCTCGGGGTTCGAGTTCGGCTCGAAATATTCGAACATGTTTGTGAACTATTCGAATTATTACTCGAAAATAAGTTCGAAAGGCTCGAAATTTATTTATTTAATATATATTTAACTTATATTAATAAATATTAAGGTTTACGAGCGGCTCGAACAATATAATTTGGGTTCGAGTTTTGCTCGAAAAAAATTCGAACATGTTCAAGTTCGGCTTGAATTCGATAAATTCAAACATGAATCAAATATTTTTCAGACCGACTCGAAAAACTCACGAGCCGATTCGATTCATTTGCGGCCCTAACGCTCATCCCAAAAATCCCTCGTAACGTGCCATCAGATTATAAAAAGGAAATAAATCACAAGGTAAATCACAAATACATGCATTCCGATAAGTAGCATATTTTTTTTTTCTGACAATATACATCCATCGAGAGAATTGATCCTTTATCCTTTGTAATAAAGTTAACATCCTTTAGTCATCTAGTACCTCCGTGGGCGATTGAGTTGAGTAATTTGCCGATTTACATATAAATCGATGTTTTAATTTTTATTTTCTCATTTAATCATAAAAGAGAAAAATACTTGAGCTGATAAGTCGCATAATTCCACTTCAATTCCTCTTCATGACTCGATTTCTCAACGCCGGAACCCTAGCCGGAGCCTCGACGGCCTCGTCCTGCGGCCTCGTCAGCCGATCTCGAGCCTCGGTCGTCCTCAACCTCCGCCGCTTCTCCAGCCGTCCCCAGAAGGTGCAGCTTTTTGAACTGGAGGTCGACGCGGATGGTTCCTCGTCGGAGGTGGAGGTTCTGGGTATGCGCCGACTCGAGGACGCCATCCGTGCCATTATAGTTCGTAGATCTGCTCCCGATTGGCTTCCTTTTGTCCCTGGCTCCTCCTACTGGGTGCCGCCCCGCAGGCGCCACCACGGGCGCCACCGCGGGGTGGTGGAGTTCATCAGCAGTCTCACCAATCCAATGACGGATGAGGAGATGATGTCCTTCACTACCGCTCGTGGCTGGCCCTCTTCTGCCTATTTTGTTGGAGGTCAGGAAACAATCCATTTTCTGTCTCTTATTTCGAACTGGCTCTGATAGATTCGCTGCCTTTGTATTCTAAAGTTCAAGTTTTTGAGGGTGCAGTTGATTCTTGATTAATGTATTGGATTTTTGAGATCCAGTTCATCTTTCTTGGAGTAATTTTATCATTCAAGACCAGGAATTACTGGGTGCAAAAGTTATACATCATTTTATACTTATAAACAACCAAGTTTTTCATAAAAAGACCACACAAGCGGGTTTTGAAGGGAACTGCATAGCAACCACCTATGATCGCATATAGCTTATGTTTTAAGTTATCTTACTTGATTCATTTTTGACCAACTCAATTTGACTTGATATCCCTTTCTATCCTATTGGCAGTTTGAAACCTGTCAAGTCATAAACACTTAGATGGTAATTCTCTGAATACTATTATATATGATCTATACATTGTGTATTGATTATTGTATTTTATGTGTTTTGCGTTATATGGTTGATATATATCATTTTTATGGGAAGCATGAATTAGATGGCATTAATAAATATTTGTTGTTCTATGTATGTTATATTTATCAACCACACCCTCAATATTCCACTTGTGCTATATAATTGACCAGCCTCAAATTACCTGCATAGGTTTTTTGAAACGTTACTAATAAGTGAGACAAATGAGAAAATAACAGCTCTCCAAAATGCACTAGAGGTAAATAAAATTTCCTCAAATTTATGGATTTAAATTTCTTGTGAGATTTTTTTATCTTAGCCTATTAAAATGGAAAAAATTGGATACGTTTCTTAATCAGTTGGGGTTTTTTTTTTCTTAAAAAAATGATAAACCCAGTTAGCCTCATTGATTGGCCCTGGATGATCGGCCCGATCCCAAAGAATTTTCCCACTGACCACCAGGCTAAATTGGAAGTACTCATGGCGGGCGGCCAGAAAGCCCAGCATCCTTTGGTTGCGAGCCTCATTTGGAGAAAAAATTTCTGCAAATTCGTCGTAGCTGGGATCGAATTGTGGGTGCTTGGGTGATAATTTGAATGCCCTGTTGCTGCATTATAGCTCCCGGGGTAGGAATTTTTTTTTTTCTAAAAGAAGTAACAAATGAGTGTTGCAATAAAGCAAAATAATAGATCAACACAATAATGTATTTAACAAAGAATTTTTTAACACACACACACACAAAAACTGAAATAGAAGAATATAATTGTCAAACTACCAAGAAAGGGTTGATTTGCAGACTATAATAAATCTAAAACAATGTTTTAGATAAGATATGTATGTAAATGATAAACACAAAGTACAATGAGCATGCAAAGTAACATATAGTGGCTTGGAGTCACCACGTACAAGATATAGTGGCCACTTTGACATAGTGAAACTTACCATTCTGCACATCAATTGAAACTGGCATGGATTGGCATGAAAAGCTTATCGTTACTAGTCAAAACCATGGTTGTACAAGGAAATTCTGCCCATCATACTTCTTATTCCATATGTCAGTGAAGCTTTTGCTCATTGATGGGCTGTGGGTTTTCCCAAATAAGATGAAGAAGACTTTGCTCATACGAAATAGTGATAAAATTTTAAGATTAGAAAGCTACTCTTGATTATTGTAGAGAAAACATATATAATATAAGAGGAAAATCGGATATCTGTGAATAAAATTGAAATATTAAATTTATGAATTTTGACCAAAATACAAGAATGGAGAAATAATAATTATTAGAATTTGTTTTTTAAATAAGAGTGTTCATTTGATATTTTCAAAATTCTGAAATGACATCCTGTGCTTTTCATTATATTGAGAGGAGTCCCGAGAGAATAAAAACATCTTGAACTCAGAAGTTTAGTAGAGCTTCTGTTAATTTTATATACCCTTTATTCTCTTTTACATAGGTTTATTTCTTTCCACCAACATAGCTACATATTGAACCATATACACCCTCTTTTACATTTTCTTTTATGCATTTTTTATATTGCATCTTACGAATCCTGTATTGTTTTGATGGGTACATATCAGGGCATATAGATATTGCTCATTCCTAGATGGCGAAAATGCAAGGTGGATGGACTTGGCAGAATAAATTTCTTATTACTGTAACTATGCACTAATGAAGAGCATGAGTAACTTCGGTTATATTGTATGGATTTGGAAAATATAGTTCTAGTGTCTCTTGTTTTGCTGCCATCATATGCATGTTAGCTTACAAAAATGTCGGATCTTAAATTCTGAAGTTTTCAAGTTTTGTAAACTTGTCATCCATCTACATGTTGGATAATTGAATGTTTTCTTGATTTATATAAAAACTGTGGGTCCACATCTAATTTCTCTTTTTACACTAAGCTCTCTCTTTTGTTTATTAATGCTAAATTTCCCTTTTTAGTTTATGCCGTTCAACAATTAGTATTACTGAAAGAGGTTTTTTTTATTACTTGGGATTGTTTATATTCTACAACAACAATCAAGTCTTATCCTACTAGGTGTCTTGTTTTTATCTGAGTTTTAATTTTATTTATATTTCCATTATACTTTTATTTGAAGTTTGTATGCTGAAGCATATATTATCCTTTTTACCATTTGGTATATTTTGGGTGTAGTATATATACTTCTCTTATCTATGGGGAACACTGAAAGCTTTCTTTTGCTATGCTATCCATGTGTGAGTTAAATATGTAGGGGGACGAATGATACAACATCCGCATGTGCGTTAAATATGGAGGAGGATGAATGATACAACATCCATGTGTGAGTTAAATATGGGGGAGGATGAATGATGCCACAATATCGAAACCAGACTAACAAACTGATGTACATGCTTCATTGTTTCAAATTTTAGCACTTGAAACTTGTTTAAAGTGATTAACTTTTTAAGATAAATTTTAATTAAATTACAGAAGAAGTCATGATTTAACATTCCTGGAAATATTTCTATTCCAGATACTGGTTTAGCCCTTTGATTGAGCCAATTAATATTCACCTATGCTTTAAAAATTAGTCCAAAGGCAAAAGCTCATAGATTGTTCGACTACTTTAAAAAAGACAATAAAGTGAAGTCTTTATTTACCATAGAACTTGCCTTCGGTTATAATTTAGTATTCATGTACCTTTTGTGAACTACAGGGACATCTCTACATTCAAGAAAGGAGAGCCAAGAGAGGACCAATGTCAAATCAGATGATGAAGAAAGCTAACTGTTACCTCCTAACATTCTTCATCTGAGGTGAGTACTTTTGTTATACATGACGAACCAGAGAACTGCCATGAAATGACTCCTTTTGCATTTATAAATATTGCGTTCGAGTGCAATATATTGATGGAATACCCATTTATTCACTGCCTAAGCTCTATAAATGTGAACTGCAAGTGGCTTGTTCTTAAGGTTCCCAAACTAAATCGTTTTTCTTGTTATGCAGGCTCTCTCCCGTTGATTAGTGTCTATATTCCAATACTGAATCACTCCATTTCCGTTGTTGTAATGCTTAATGAGATGGGAGAAGAAGCTCTTTGGTGCCACCCCCACAATAAAAATACTCCCAGTGGTAAAAATAATGGTAAAATATTTCCAAATGTGATACGTAAGATCTTCTGTGCTTACTCCCGGATGGAACTTTTTCATAGTCATATAATCATTTGTTCGAATCTACTGTACATTATCTATCGTTATAAAACTACCCATTTAGGGATGGTCCAAGATTGTGATTATCAAACTGTGACATCGAAGTTAGATCTCATTGTGGCGTGGTAAAGCAAATACTTAATGTGGATTCGATCTCACTGCGGCAATGACTCGTTGATACTTAAAATTAATTTTAATAGATCAGCATGTACTTTCAAATCGCTGTTTTTTATTATTATCTGTGTTTTTTTTTTTAAATTGGCATTAGATATTCAATTTAATTAATCGATTTGGTCTAATGAAAAATTCAGTCAAAAAAAAAATTGTGGCGTCCTTGTTATTTCCATTAATATATAATTGGACGGATTGACCCATTTGAATTATAGGGGAAGTGAGATCCGGTCAAACCCAAACCTTGACCGGGTCAGATCCATGATCCAATGGACCGATCTAATTCCAATTTCGGGTACGTCGCTGATTTATTAAACCACCCACCCGTTCCGGCCTGCCTCCTTCACCAAGTTTCTCCCCCCCCTTGCAGGAGAAATAGACGACGAGCAGCTCTCCGAATCGCCGTTCACCCCATCAATTGCTTCGCTTCCTCTCTCTCTCTCTCTCTCTGATCTCTCCTTCGAAAACCCTAGTCGATTTGAGGAAGAAGCTCGCGGTCATGGCCTACGTTGATCACGCCTTCTCCATCTCCGACGAGGACATCTTCATGGGAGACACCAGCCGTGCCATCCAGAACCGCCCGCCTGTCAAGGAGATTGCATTCGCCGTATCCCTCCTCGTCTTCGGCTCCGTTTCCATCGTCGTCGGCTTAATCATGGCCGCCAACCGCATCGGCGGCGATCGCGCCCACGGTGAATTTCCTTTTCTTGCTATCATTCTATTTTCTTGTTTTGTTTCAGCTAATTTCTGATCCCTGTGGGCTGGATTTGGCTGGATGGACGGATTAGGGGTTTTCTTTGCGATACTGGGATCGGTGCTGTTCCTGCCAGGGTTTTACTACACGAGGATAGCGTATTACGCGTACCAGGGTTATAAAGGCTTCACCTTTGACAACATTCCTATAGTCTGACTGTGGTTTTTAATCTTTCAATCATGAGAGTTTCGGCTTTGTATGACTTCTTCCCTGTATATATTACTTAATCGAAGCTATAATTGGTCAACTTGATATGTACATACTGCATTAAATCAAAGCCTTTGAAGTGCTTGTTGAACAATCCAAATTAAAAGAAGTAATTTGTTGTCGTTTGGATCGTATGAAATGTTAGTGAAAATTTCATGTATATTGCACTATGTAATTGCTCTTTGACAAATGAAAGTTGTCTCAATTTAGTTTACAATCCTGTTTAGTTTTCTTGACATAAAATGCTTTAGGTGCCTTGTTATTATTTCTCTTCATGTTATCCCTTTTAAATGTGGTTTCTGCAGTTAAAGGTTAGTTCTTTTTGAGCCTCTCAACTAATTTTCGCCTTTACATTGTTTGGACTAGAATCTTTGTGTTATCTAGGGATAAGAAAGGAGAAGATTTATCAATTTCTCTTATTTACTAAGAAGAAAGCAAAGAACACTTGGAGGGAATTTAATTCCATCCAAAATTCTCTATATCTTTCCTGCTCAGATTGTAAGAAATATAGTTTAAAAATTTAAACTGAAAGTCGTTAGTTCTGATATGAGCCTGTATTCTACATTCTTGTGCATGCTTCGTTTGTGCATTGTCTTGTGCAAGAAGATATGTTTTTCCCTCTTTTATTAGTTGATGCCATTCTATTTATGTTCTTCTCCAGGTGTTTGACATAGCCAATATGTTATTCAGACACGAATTGAGATTTTATTGCACTGAAAGAAAACATCAGGTCCATATAATTGTTCAGTGTGTATTGTTCGGTACATTTGTTTTCTCCAATATATTATCAGTTGGGTTGTTTCAACGATAACTTTTGTTTTGCTTGGTGATGCTAGATAAAAAACCAGCATGCCAACATTTGGATTAATGAAATTATTATTTACTTCTCACGTCTCTTTCAAGTTTGAACAATGTATAGTGTCTTCAGTTTTTACCCTTAATTTTTTTTTCTCTGTGTGATTGTGAGTCTATTGAATGATGTGCTTAACTGGTTATTTGTCACTGAAAAGCAAATATCAGCCAAGTAAACTCGATAGTTTTTGCTTTTCAGAGAGATGCAAAGACATTATTTGAGAAAACTTTAATATCAAATTTTATACTCGTTTCATAAATTTTTCATTAGTATTTTCCATTTTCTGTATCCTGGTATTTTAGATTGGCTTGTTAATATTATCATCCTTTTAGAATACAATCGGCCCTTCATAGAAAGAAAGTACATCACTTGGCATCTACGATTTTCTTTCTCCTTGGTATTTGTTCTTTACCTTGCTCCTTAAAGCATGCATTCTTCATCTTGCTTCCCATGACCTATCGAGTGGCTAAGGATGGAATAAGGTTTTTTTTTGCCTGAGAACATGCGTCTATGTCCGTCAGAAGTTGATGTCTATCCATTCTAGCAAATGGGTGGATGAATGATGTTAGTTGTTGGTTAACTGACGGGATATTGGTGAGTGACCGTGGTAAAATTGCTGATTAATGCCAATTAGACATGGAATTATATCATCATGTACTATTTTTTTAAAATATAATAATTTATTAATTTTAAAAATTGGTATTTGGCTTGGTAAACCCCGCAAAGTTTTATAAACTGGTATTAGGTTTAGTTTTAGGTACCCAAATTTGAAAAATATCTAAAACATATACTTAACTTTTATATTTATTAAAAGGTATATTTATTTATTTTTAAAAATATTTTTTTTTCTTTCTCATAAAAAATGATTTAAAAAATAAAATAAAAGCTTTCGGAATAACTTTTGTCTCTTTCCATTCTATGAGCATTCGTAACACCACTAGCACTAAACTGGGCTCATGAAAGTACAATTGATCATAAACTCATGACTAAGAGGTACTAATAGCTCCTAATGATTGGTATAGTTATAATTACGTAGGGGTGGTTATTTAATATTTTAATATGGGTTGGAATTAATTTTTAATGGTATAGAATATTTCATTAGGTACTTTGACTTTTACATGTAAAGGACTTGTTAAGGTAAAATATTTTCATAATTATCTGTCTCTGATTCTAGAGCAACTGAAAAAACATTATCACTTATTACTCAGAGATAGTAATTATAAAATTATAAATCACCCTCAGCGGCTCCGAAATTATAACAGTGGTGTAGTAAGCTCATCTATGTATGAGTCATATTTTCACGGACAATTATGGCTCAGTAATGATTTTGATGTCGGTTGTGATCACTTGACTATTAGACAAATATAAAGTTTATTTGCCCCTAAGATAGGGTGCATCAACAATGATATTTTCCTTCTTCGAGTTAGTTTAGAAATAGATTGTTGAAGGTGCTGAGATGAATAAATTAAATCATTTTTTACCACATCAATAATAATATTTCAATGATTCTACGTATTCCTGGTTCAATTCCGAACTACGGGCCAAGTCAGTTAATATAAGAATTAATTAGTTTGCAAATTTAAAAAATTGAATTATCAAAATAATAATTATAATAATAAAGCCTATTTTCAAGATTAATTGAATAAATTTGGATCGGGCGGCTGTGATTTCACAACACTGAGCTTGCGGTGCGGGCTGTGGGCGCAAATGATCGCGCTTTCCCTAATTTCTTTAACGATTTTATTATTTTTTGTCAATAAAGAAAAATGGTAAATCGGTGTGTTTTTAGTAAATATTAAAGTTATGTGCGTGTTTTTGGTTATTTTTGTAAAGTAGGGTACGGTAAATTAACGTTTTCACAATCTACCTTTAATTAAATTTGATTCGCCTCAAGCCAATTTGCGTCCAGAATCGGGAATCGGGGAGGCGTAGCTTAGCGATCAGGACTATGGCAGCGATCGGCTGGCGGATAGGAGTGATGGCACTGGCGGCGCTCTCGGTGGTGGCTCTCCTCGTCTTATCGGACGCTTCCGACGCCAAAAAATTTTCTTTTATCAAGAAGACCGTCAAGAAGCACGACGTTGTCATCTTCTCCAAGTCTTACTGCCCGTAAATTCATCTCTCACTTGTTCCCTCGAAACCCTAATTTGTGGCATGAAGCTAATTGCTTTGCCCTATGTGTTGTACGGTGTGGGATGTTTCTTCATGATCGATGATTACTTTTTTTATTTTAAAAAAAAACTTTTTACATAGAAGTCTTGTTATTTGCTCTTGAATATTGCTATTTCTTACTCAGTTTCTTGTTCATTTGAGCTTTTTATATGTTGATTTACTAGAAACGGTGATTCATGATCTAGGGCTTGCAATTGGGGCTAGTCGTCATCCTCAGTAAGCTTATTTTGGATGCCGCAATTGTAATTTGTTATAGTGGTAAAAAAAAAAAAATTGCTTTCATGAATATTAGCATGCGTTCTGGATGCTTGATTAGGTTTTCGCCAATGACGGGTTAGGGAGTTTTACATCGATATGTACATCTAGACACTATGCGTTTATTTATCTAAATGTCAGATTCCAACAAGGGGAGTTCACTGAAGCTACTTATGAGTTAACAGTTAAGACTTCTTTGTTTTTAATGACTTGTGTACCTGCTGGAACTTGATCTTATGCTATTCGTTGTTCAAATTAGATATTGATGTCAATGTGCCTTTTTAGCAAGTTAACATAGCAGTTAGCTGAAAACTGTTGGTTGATATTTTTTAGAATGCCTAGAATTCAAATATAATTGTTAAAATTGGAATATCATGACCCAACTAAATTTCCAGCTATATTTTCCTGACCATATTTTGTGTTTGTAAGATGTCTCTTATCAATCTTAAGGCTCATAATCTACTAAGTTGATGTCTTGGTTGGTTGTGGGAAACTGACCTATTGATTAGCATTGTGATTATGAAGTATTAACTGAATCATTTACAAAGCTTTCAGCATGGTTATTATGCCCAGAAAAAATGATTTTAACATTCTTTATAAGTGTAATGCTTCAATATAGTTTTCTTGTGAAATTATGGGATCACAGTAGTATAAATGCAGTAAAGATGCCATGGATTGGAATGCAATAGTTAGTTAGCTACTTCCCTCAATGTGATGTTAGTTTCAGAGACTCATGGATTTAGTTTACCACTGACATACTTTCCTGTTTGCATTTTGGTTTGCAGGTACTGCAGAAGAGCAAAAGGTGTTTTTAAGGAACTGGGAAAGGATCCTTTTGTTGTGGAGTTGGATCAAAGAGGTTTGCTCATTAACTTTCATCTCTTAACTTTACCTTTTTGTTAACATTTACTCATCTATGCCCTACTATATGATAAATTAGGTATTCATGAAATTAGAAGGTACATATAGTTCTATATGAGGAAAATGGGACCGGGATTCAAATATTGTACACTAAAGAAATCCACACATTTATGCCTCAAAACCACAATGGGACCATCTAGCAAAATATAAAATGCATAAGAAAATGTTAGGTGGTCAAAAAAGTTCAAATTCAATCATTCCTTTTACATTTTAAAACTCATTTATTTTGAATCTCAATGAATGATACCAGCAAGATTTGTTGATTATTTTTATTAAATATAACGTGTGTGTTTTTCTTTACACCACAAGTCTCGTACACTTTCCAAAACAATGACTAGATTGTTAGGTTGTTTCTTTTGCAGTTTGTTAGGTGCTTTTCTCTTTTGAAAAACAATCTGTGTCACGAGTGCCATTCACTCATACTTTTGCAATCAAAGCACAGACCAAATGTTCAGACTTGCCCAAGAAGGATGTATGCTCAGCCTTTCTTGGACCCAAAGTTAGAGAGAATAAGCTTTTGCAATTTGCACTCCCTATCCTTTTTTGAGTTTGCATTGATGCTTTGCACATATTAGCTAATCACAAATGGGAGCAATCCCAATGTTTCACTTTTTACCTTCTTTAGTTTGCCACTTACTATTGTAGCTACTAACAGATGATGGCCCTGAGATCCAAGATGCCTTGTCTGAGTTTATTGGTAGGCGTACCGTGCCTCAAGTCAAGTGTTCATCCATGGGAAGCATTTAGGCGGTTCTGATGGTAAATACGCTCATTTACCTTTGTTTATAATTTACATCAGTCAACATATGATTTGTTTTCTCATTTACATTCGAATCGCGGTTCTTAATGCTTTTCAGATACTGTCGAGGCATATGAAAGTGGAAAGCTTCAGACTCTTCTAGGTATTGACACAAAAGAAGATCTTAAATGAGAACGTGGATCAATGTTCCGACGTTAGTTAATCAGGACTCGGATGTTCTAAGGCTTTTTGAATTTAAGGATCGATGCCCTTGTGATCTTATGAATGATAAAAACCTTGACTGCTATTCAATAATTCTTCTTTTTAACATTTTACACTTTTATATTTGTTATCTCTGGACAAGTTGTCAGGGGGTGTAAACACTTTAAAGTTTAGCTTGAAAAATTGCGTTCGTGGTTATTTGAATGCTCAACTTCAGCTGGGAAGCTGAAATTCAAATTGTTAAATGAACCTTATTTTTTTTGTCATAAATTTATAGAATACTCTAAATTAATTTTAAAGAAATAAATACCAGTTCCTTCTCTTCCAACTCCCCAGCCATTCCAATTTTAAAGAAGATCCATCCATCCTTATCCTTCTTCAGGAAGTCAATGGCCGAGTTGACTAAATTCTTCCCTAAAAGATTTGGTCAACCGTCATCAATTCATTCCCATATTTTTCCAACAACCCAATATCCCTACTCCGCTCACCTTTTTGCTAATGCCTCTGTCCCACATTCCTTCTCAAATCTCAACTTTGGCATTTATATTTTGAAAAGAGCTGCCTAAAAAAGTTAAATTGGAATATAAAATGCCACCTCCCAAACTTAAAAATTCTCGGTTAGCAAGGCCAAATTCGGATCTTTGCTCTGAATAAAACGAGTAACATGTTAATGACACCATTAAGAGCTAATTAATCCATCACTAACCTCATGTAACTTAGTATAGAAGTCAAAACTTTGGTGCCTGCCGTAGCCAATGCTACCTGTTGAAGTCAAACACGTCTCACTGGCCACTAGGAGGTTGGAGATACCAAAGTGATAGGGCTGGATTGCGTAAGGTACCATTTTTCCTTTGTTATTTTCCTTCTTCTATATCATGAACGAGGTAGACCAGTCCCTTGGGATGGACAGTCCCTTAGGATTCTCATACAATATGTTTATGGTATCCAAATCACTCTGATATCGAGTCATTCAGGATCCATCTACAAAGGGTGACGGGGGCAGTCCCTTAGGAAACTGCAGTGGAGACTTTAATGAGGACCGTTGACCTTTGATTTCATTTCCGACCAAGTAACTTACCTTCTCAAAAGCTCCCCCAATGAAATAATAATTATTATTCCAACGCTTTGCTCTCTATATTAAACCGCAACGACGAGCTCACCTCTCCCTCTCCCTCTCCCTCTCCCTCTAACCATCATGCGAGTGGATGATGGATGCAACACCAACCTCGCCCTCTCACTGGGCGGAGGCGAGTTCAAGTCTAACAGGCGCCATGGCCGCGAAGAGACGCCGCCCAATAATCGCTTCGCCCTGTTTCCACGCCAACAGGTCGGAGAGGGAGATGATCGAGTCAGAAAACGGCTGCGCAGCCCGTCGAGGTCAGAGGACAGTGAAGCCGCGGAGGCCGGCGATGCTAAAGAAGCGCGGAGAAAGAAGCTAAGGCTCAACAAAGAACAACTAGCGTTCCTTGAAGACAGCTTCACTGAGCACAGCACCCTCAACCTGGTCAGTACCTGCGTAGTAACTTTGTTGCCTGTGTTGGATATCAATTAGGTTAATCAGACTAAAGATGATGATCGACATGTTGGCAGAGACAAAAGCAAGAACTGGCCAGTCAGCTAAAGATACAACCAAGGCAAGTGGAAGTCTGGTTCCAGAACAGAAGAGCAAGGTATATATACTTCTCTGTAATTAAACATGGTGTCCTTGAGAAGGCAACTTAATTAGAGCATCGATTTATGCATGATGCAGGACGAAGTTGAAGCAAACAGAGGGGGAATACAAATCCCTGAAGCAACGGTGCGAGAATCTAAGCGAAGAGAATCAAAAGCTTATGGAGGAGATACAGGAGCTGAGGAGCAGAAATAGTGCACTGGCAATGTGCCCGTCGTGCGGGCAGAGGGCCGCCGCATCGCATGGCTTCTGTGTGAAGAAGGAACAGAATTCTCGGAGTCTCTACATCGCCGGCGGCTAGCAGCTGCCTGCATGTAGAACTAGAAGAAGCTTTGAGGCAAAAGAAATTAAATTAATGCTTTCTTCTTTTTCTTTTTTTTTTAGAAGCATAAAGGCTTGTCGATCGGGGATGAACAATTCGTCAAAAAATAATATGTTCATATTACAGTCCGAATTAGTGTAAATTTGACCAGATTTAAGATTTCTCACCAGTTCAACCTGAATAATTCTGATTTCCAAGACACCCTAGAAATGGAGTAGGTGAAACTTACAAGAACAGTGACTCCCCAGGACAAAGAAGAGCCATTTCTATTTATTTAGATTCAATTCTTTTTGCAGGAACGATTAAACTAGTCAACTCGATCGCACTTTACAAATGATTAAAAGCAAGCGGTAATGTGAAAGAATAGAGGAGTAGAAACTCAAACAAATCAAGCAAGATTAATTACATGGAGAATGACTGGAATGACAACTTAGTTTCTCCTACTACGAATCTAGACGTCCAGCCAAAAAAAAGTCACCATTCAACTATTTTGCTACAAGATATTCATACGGCAAATCTCATTTAATGAACAAATAGATGGTTAATTTGAGCAAGATGAAGTCAAAGGCTAACAAATGAGACAAAAGTGTTGAATTCTGCCACATAACAAAAGAAAAATATGGCCGAGAATAAAGTAATCAGAGGTAGGTGCCAGAACACAAGAATATACACGATGAGTTCAAACTCCAGTGAGAATATTTTGACAAAGCTCGCCTCATCAAGCAGTATATATATTAAGGTATTTGACATCGAGCAGCAGAAAATAATGGTCTTTCAGTGTCATCATCGTAGAAACTTTGCCAGCCAAATCTTGGACACCGTATGGCAGGCAGGCACTGAATTAATTATTAGTATTCTGAAGGTTCTCGTATGGAAAATAATGCAACAAGTAAAGTAAAGCTGAAGTGTCGGCTAGAAAACCGTTCCATTTGTATTGCAGAGACCAAACAAGCATATTGATTAGCTGCTGCAGAAACTGAAGACCAAAATAATTTTCGCTACTAAAACAAAAGAAATCAATGCTGGGGTTACAAGAACTCAATGTTCCTTCGTTGGTAAAAGTCACGTTGTTGAATGGATTAGCAGTAGGACGGTAATGAACTAAAAATAAATTTAGTATTGGATTTTGATAAAAATTTATTTATTTTCGTTTAATATATATCAGATTAATTAAATAAATAAATTTGAACAGTTTATTAAATAAAAGAAATAAACTTGAATATATATATATGCTTAACTTGTTAATATTTGTGAATAATATTCTAAATAATATTTATAAATAATGTTCATGAATTATGATATCATTAATAAAACTTTTATCAATAGGCTAAATAAAAAATAACTAGCTAGTAATTTTGAATTATCAAATTCAATAATCAATCAAACAAATAAAAATTTCAAACAATCATAAAAGCTTGAATTGAAAGCTCGATAATATTTAAACGAACCAAGCTCGAACCGAGCTTAAGCCAAGCTTGAATTGAGAGCTCGATAACATTTAAATGAACGGAGTTTAAGGCAAGCTTCAAACAAGCTCAAGTGCCCTCAGGATGTAGCGCAGACAGTGGACGCATATTATCTCTGGCGTAATGTCCAAGGGTAGATTTTTAAGAACTAACGATCTGGGATCAGGGGCAAATCCAAGGGGCGGCATCGGCAGTCACCCCCCTTGCCGACAGTACAACCCATAGTATTATGGGGCTCCACTAGTGGAGATAGAGGATATCGTCTGTTGTTCAGATCACGATCGTCCCTCCATGCTTAAATTCCTAGATCCGTCACTGTTTGAGATTTATCCCACCATGCGCCTATGACTTATGTACTTGTATTTATCTTTTTCTATATCCATGGGATCGACATCAAGGGCGATAAAGTAGCATATTTACTTTCTTTGTTTTTTCAAATATCTCACCGCTCGATTCAACTTTGACTTATTTACCTCTCTAATCAGCAGTGATCCAACAGTTAGGGGCTACTTGTTTGGGAGGTTTGGAATAGGAATGGAATGAAACTTGTGCTTTGTTTGGGGAAATGAAGATGGGACCCACGCATTCATTCCTCTAAATAGAGGAATGAGTCATTCCTGAGTAATATGAGGGGTATGAATATTATTCCCATTTCATTAATATTTGTAATCATTTCCATATCTTTTTTATTCCCTTACCCTACCCTTAGATCTAATTAACTAGCTTGACAATGATGTGGACTTTGTCAAACCCGACGGACCTTTTTGATTATTGAAATATTCTTAATCTCGTCGATGATCGAGCTATTATTATTATTATTTTTTTTTGGATATAGACGTACTCAAAAATAAGAAACTTCTAATTAAGATTATATTGTACCGCTTAGATATTTAATATTTTTGGTCAATCGTCTTCTAAAATAAAACAACCTTCCAATACCACAACATTCCAAATCTCACTGTTAAAACACAAGAGGGGAGAGAAAGAGAGTTTGAGAGGAAAATTTATAATTTAGAAATTGAATTGAGTAATTTGAATAAAAAAGTGAAAAGGTTCATCAAAAGTCAAAGAGTTTTTTTCTAAAATATAAAAAATATAAGGTATATCTTTTAAAATATTATTATGTAATAAATAATCAATTACAATCGTATATAATTTAAATGATTATCTTTAGCCGACTATTTAAGCAGGCTTTATTTGGGCCGGGCGAGAGGAAGCCCGACCAACCAGCAAAATCTGATAACAAACTGCAGATTTAAGCGGGCTTTTCTTAATGGAACTTTTTTATTAATCAATTAATTTTTTAATTAATCAATTAATTAATATATTTATTAATTAATTTTGATTCATTGATTAATTCATTTACAGTTGAATTTTAAAAATTAATTTTTCCTTAGGATGATATATTTCATGTAAAAATAAGCTGACAAAAGACAAAAGACAAATGAGAGATGACAACGTGCTGATCTTGATACTAAAATGTCACCCAAACTAATGCATGGATCTACATGTGTCATATATTTTTCCTAACCCTACGTTATTCTTGCTAACGATTTCTTAATACAAGGTTTTAAATTACTTATCGGTGCTAATTGAAAGCATAACACATACAGTAAGAAAAAAATAATTAATTAAACTGAATAAACCCACATAAATTTTTCATCTACTATTAAAATAAATTATAAAAAAATACTTATATCAAAGGATTTAAAAATTAAGCATCCCTTCAATATATGATGATAAAATTAAATATTTCTTTTAAATATTTATAATTTTTATATTTACATCATCAATTAAATATCTCCAATTCATTATCGTGGATGCGCTGGGAAGACTGAAGTGGACTCGTTCCGCTACGGTCGGCTTAGACAGCTCACCAGTAATTGGCACCTAATTAGCTACAACTTACACTAACTCCAACCAAACCGATTCATTCAAATGCAAAATTTTATGGTGGAAGGCTGCACATCTACTGAGTCACCTTTGCTCAACAAAGTCAGGGAGCGATATCAGTAGTGTTTTTCTACTCCTTGATTAAAATCCTTCGCGAGGGATGTGCTCACCTACGCGGGGGTCGACGCAGCGGTGAGCCACTTCAGGTGGTGTTCTATAGTGATCCTATCGGAAATTAAGGGGAAAAGATGGGACACTGGACATAAAATTTTGATATGAGAACTGCTTTTCCCACTCCCGTTGACACCCTCCCCTCTCCGGGCCCATCATAAAATTCAATGATATTTACCATTCTATCCTTTTCCTTATTCCTCTCATTCACGTTTCTTTTATTTAATTTTTTTAAGTTTTATTTTTTAACTAATTTTAGTTTTTATCAGTTTTACTTTTTAATAATTTTTTGTATTTTTATTGAGTGGCAGTGCTTTTCCTATCTCCATGTTTTATTTTGTTTTGTTTTTTTTATTATTTTTTGTTTTTTTAATCAGTTTTTTTTATAATTTTAATTCTTTTTAATTTTTTTATTATATATTTATAATCTTTTATTTATTTCGCACACACTCCCTTCCCAGTCCCATCATATTATTTACCTTTATATCATTTTTTAAAGTATTTTTTCGACAAAAAAAGTCATGCTTTTTTTATATTCGTAATATGAAATTGGATCTTTTGTCCCCAATTTTCTCTGTCCTCCTATCATATTCGTCGCCTCAAGCCCATTACCAGCGGCCTCTGGTCGTCGCCTCGACCAGAACTATTCCCTAGGGGAAGGTGAACACCCGGGGGTCGCTATTAGGACGATCAATGTCGAAATTCTGTTGAATTTAAGCAGGGACTCATATCGTCGACAAAGGAAAGTTTACTCAAATCCGGTCGAATTTAGGGATTGATCGCATCGATGGCGACCGTATTCACCTTCCCCCTAGGATATAGTTTTAATCGGGGTGGTGACCGAATGCCGCCAGCGGTGCCATCGACGATGGACTGGGGTAATGAGTGGGACACGGGGACAGGTGATATTGAGATAGAGGATTCGATATCTTATAATTTTTGTATTTTTTTTAATAATAAATTTTAGGAGTTATTATTTATAAAAAATTTGAAAGTAAAATATGGATAAAAAATAAAAAAAAATTATGAAAAAATAATAAACAAAATTTATTTTAAAAAATAAAACTAAGGAAGTAAATAAAATTGAAAAAAATAAACGGTAAACTAAAGAAAGTAAATAAAATTGGAAAACCCTAAACGGTAAACTAAAGAAAGTAAATAAAATTGGAAAAATAAAACTAAGGAAGTAAATAAAATTGAAAACCCTAAACGGTAAACTAAAGAAAGTAAATAAAATTAGAAAACTAACAAATAACTTGTTATTTTAAAGTAAGGGGCAAAAAAGTCATTTAACAAGGGAGAGAGAGGGGGATGGGCTGTCAGAGGGGGTGGGAAAAGCAAATTACTTTTGATATTAACTGAGTGACTCGTAGTTAAAAAAAAATAATTCCGAACGATTCTACGTGTTAAAAAGAATATCAACAACTAGATCAGGAAAGAAATTCGTGGCATAGGTACTATGACACTAAACTCGATGATCAAATTTAAGACAATGAACAGTAAAACGAATAGTAGTTATGAATACGTAAAATCGCATAGCCTCATTGTGTCGGTAGATAGAGATCCTCTTTTAAAGTGTTACTATTTATTTATGCACAAATCTTAAAGCATTTAAAAAAAAAGGATAAACCATATAGATACTTTGACACATTTTTCAAAATAAATATGCAATCTCTACGTTTGACAGGGTGGAAGCTTTTAGTATACAGCTTATATATGGAATATTCTCTGTCATCTGTGACACAACGTCTAAAAGAAATGTAAGATCGTTGGATTGAAAGAGATCGGTTCCTCTGGTCCACTTTTTGTGGACCAGGGGATGGTCCACAATGTCATGATTTGGTCGCAATTGGTTGCGACCCTTCCTTGATTCACCTTTCCATCCAGGTTATAGTTTGAGTTGGGGTGGGCGGCCGAAGGCCTCCCTCGCTCGATGCCTGACAGTCTGGCCACCTGCCCACTGCCGGCGGCCTCTAGTTGCCCACCCTAACCCAAACTATAACCTAGATGAGAAGGTGAATCGAGGGAGATATTGCACTCAATTATGTCCTAATTGCGTCTACGATCCGGCCGCAATTGCATTGTGGATCATCCCCTGATCACAAAAAGTGGATCAGACGATCCTTGCGAGGCCCTTAATATGCTTAGTCGACAAACCAACCGAGTCCCTCTTGTAGTACGATCGACTATCACATGCAAGAGCAACCAGGTCGGATTTAAGGATATTGTTAGGGACTCATCCTTCACTCGACCTCTTCGTTTGGCCTCAAAGTTCGGTCGGCCCAAGTGTCCAATTTGTCCAGTCAGACCATTGGTCCGATCGGATAGATTACTCAGTCGAAATAGTTAACTGTGCTATCCTCAAGTGATGAAGAGGACTTGACTCTTGATGGTACTGATTCGGTTTAGAGTTTCATCAATACTGAGGGGCTCAGGGTCTGACTGACCCAAAGGTCTAGTTGGATGACCTCTTGGTCGGGACGATTATCTGCGCTGACCTTGAGTATTGTGTTATGACCGAAAAGTAGCTAGAGGGGGGGGGGGGGGGGGGAATAGCTCGTCACGTGCTCGTGTGCTTGGCGTTGTTTGTTTCTTCAAAGATGCAGCGGAAATATACAAGAAACAAAAACATACAACGCTAACACTTGGGATTTTACTTGGTATCCACCTCACAAGAGGTGACTAGTCCAAGGATCCACGCACACACACACACCTCCACTAATAAACATTCCTTTTCGGTAACTACTGAAGGCGGAGAAGCTCTACAAGTTCACACTACAAGAAGAAAGGGAAGGGATACACAAATACAAGCAAAAGCTTACAATGATTATAGAAACTCTAACCCTAGCTTTCTTCTTCAGTTGTAGATCCGCCTCTTGACTTGGAAAACCTCCAAGAACCTTCAAGAACTGGCGATCTGATCTTTGTGGAGAAGCTGTGGAAGCGCTGAAGTGATCTGAGATGAATCGGTGAAGTTACTACTGAAGAAGACGCACGCCAACGGCCTTTATCTGCGCCAACGGTCGGATCCCGATCGATTGGATTGCTCCCAATCGATCGGGGAGGCTTTGGATCGATCCACGGATCGATCCAGAGTGCCTCTGTGCTCTGGATCGATCGATCCAGGGCTTATCGCGACATACAGCACCTTCCCAATCGATCCACTGATCGATTGGGACCTCTGGATCGATCGGCTGATCGATCCAGAGGCATTCTGTGCGCTCGCGACTTCCTCCCAATCGATCCACTGATCGATTGGGATGAAGGCTTCTCGCAGGGACACCCCAATCGATCGGCTGATCGATTCGGCTTCTGATTTTTGCTCAAAACCAAGTCCCAAGCCTCCCAAACAAACATCCGGTCAACTTTGATATGTTGGTTCATCATGCCTAGCATCCGGTCACCCTTGACCTGCTATGACTCCCTCACCAAGTGTCCGGTCACTCCCTTTGACCCACTTAGACTTTTCTTCATCTTGCCAAGTATCCGGTCACTACCTTGACCTACTTGGACTTTCTCCAGATGTCTGGTCAACCTTGACCCATCTGGATCTCTCCGTGCCAAGTATCCAGTCAATCCTTTGACCTACTTGGACTTTCACCAGATGTCTGGTCAACCTTGACCCATCTGGATTTCCCTTGCCTGGCTTCACTCACCAGAACTTTCCATCTGCCTAGCTTCACTCACTAGGACTTTCACCTGGCTTCACTTACCAGGTTTTTCTCTCTGCCTAGCTTCACTCACTAGGTCTTTCACTTGGCTTCACTCACCAGGATTTTCCTTCTGCCTAGCTTCACTCACTAGGACTTTCCGACTGCCTAGCTTTACTCACTAGGACTTTCACCTGGCTTCACTCACCAGGATTTTCTCTCTGCCTAGCTTCACTCACTAGGTCTTTCACCTGGCTTCACTCACCAGGATTTTCCTTTTGCCTAACATCCCAGTCAAGTATCTGGTCATCCTTGACCTACTTGACTCTTCTTCAATCAACCTGATCAGACCCTGATCAGAAGGGAATTGCACCATACAATCTCCCCAAATGAACAACTGCACCTACACTTGTCCATATCATCGAAGTCTCGTATTGTCAAACATTGAAACCCAAACCAAGACTCAAGCTTGGTCAACCAGGTCAACCTTGACCTAAAGGATGTTGTACCAACAATCTCCCCCTTTTTGATGTTTGACAATACCATGACTTCCACTTACAATACCACATGTAAGTTAGGCTAATCTCATAGCCTAAGCCTTCTTCATGCCACTAGGTAATGAACACATAGGTTAAGCTCTTCATTTTCCCCCTAAGAGGGCAAACTCCCTCTTAGATAATGAAAGCCTAACTTACCCCCTTTGATAAGTCCTTTCATTCTCCCCCTATTGGCACACATCAAACCATGCCCCATTTTTGGGCACACATCAACAAATTCACTTGTTGAAAACTCTCCCCCTGAAGAGTTGCTCATCGTTGTTTACAACTTCACTCGTTGTGATCAACACGATAATGAAGGTCCCATACCCTTCATTATCCTTAACCCTACATTCTCCCCCAATATAGGCAAATGCCCATCCTTGAGCATTATCCACTTGAAACCACTTGAACAATGAGAATATCCACTCCCCATTAAAGTTCAAATGCTCAACCTTGAGCATGTTCTTAACGGAAGGTTAACCACCTTCCAAGGTTCATGAAAAATAATTTTCATGTCTTTAAAGAGTCCCTCCCCTTAAAGACATGGTGGTAACTTCTGTCATTGCACCAACAATGACTTGGAATCCCTAAAACTTTAGGAAACCCAATTTTAGAAGTTTTGAGGTTCAAATATTCAAAATTTGAAACAAACCTTAATCTAAACTTCAACTTAGCCTTCCTTAACCAATCCATCCTTGTTTTCCATATGAAAACACCCTTTTTATGTATACAAATGTATTTCCAGGAGTTTGGAATGGTTACCTAGACTAAAATAGGTTCAAAGATGCTGAAATCAGGCCTTCCCAGCCAAAATCAGCAACTTGGATCGATTGGAGTTGGGTTCCAATCGATTGAACCTTTCTGAATCGATCCACTGATCGATTCAGGAGGACTGGATCGATCGGTGGATCGATCCAGGAAGCTTCTGTTCTCGAGAAGCTTGCTCTCAATCGATCGCCCGATCGATTGAGACCATTCAATCGATCGGGTGATCGATTGAGGTCTGATAGTTGCTGAAATTCACTTTCTGTGAATTTCAGAAGCCCCTAGAAAAATCTACAAAATTTCAAAAATCGTAAAAATTTGTGTAGACATTATTTAGGGTATATACTATCAAGGAAAAATAGTTTTCTAAGAAAATACTTCATATTTTCAAAGATTGACACAAACTTGAAACCTTGCAAAAATTTTAGTGTTTTCTTCAAGTTTGTGTCTAACTATTCAATGGTGATTACTCTCAAAAGATAGCCTTCACCAAGGTTTTCCAAAATTATTTTAAAAACATTTTCAAAACCAATATCCCACCATATTCCTTGGGCTTAATGCACATGACTTGTACATTAGCTTTCCCAATGATGGGAAAACACATAACTATGTGTTTTGATGAACTTAAAACTCAAAAGAATGCACTAAATCAACATCTTGAGTTTTGTTCATTATCCTAATATCTCACTTGTATCTAATGTGCACTAAAACACATACAAGTCATCTTATTGGTCTTTGTGAGATGTAAAGTTTGGTTTTGCCCTAATCTAGGGATCATGCATATCTATCTAGACATTTTGTGGATATTGAACATCCACTTAGGATGTTACTTGTTAATACCACTTGTTGACAACACTTGTTGATAAATGCCATTTGTCCTTGCTTTTAAGGAATTAAACATAATGCATGATAATGTTATGACATACATCAAAATGAAATAGCTTTCAAAAGAAAGATTCCTACAATTACATGATGTATGTATGACATGACATGGTATTTTTGTATTTTTCATAATAAGTCATGAATGAAACATACAAAATTAAATATGGTGTCATGGCATGTGATGGGCAAACATAACATGGCAATGTTTAGCATAAATAAAATTACCTAGATGACCTATCTAAGTATCCTTAATCTTAGCTAACTTAAAAATTAAACCTAGATTGCCCAAAAGTGCTTCAAGAAAATGCCAAAACCGAAATTGGCATTTTCAATTCTCCTGATTAATTTATGCCAATTTAAATTAGGCTTATTTCTCAAATGTTGGCATATTTCGTTCTTCCACAAGAGTAACACTTTAAATTTAAGGCTTAAATTGCCTTAAATTTTCTAAGAACATACCAAAATCCCAACTTGGTAGTTCTTATGATTTTCCCAATATGTGTCATTTTAAGATAAAATCAAAACTTCTCAAATTTGGCACATTTTACTCTTTCAAAGAGTAAATCATAAATCCATTTCATTTTCAAAGGTTAATAATAACCTTGAAAATGCTCCTTGAGTGTCAATTTCTTCAAAGTTGGGTTAACTACCCTTCTTCTTAGAGTTGACACTCTCTAACCCATTTATGGGGTAGAGAAAATGCTCGTAGGAACCCAACACCTATTGGTACTCCTTGGATGCTCTAGGTATTCACTAGGGATAACTTCCCTAGTTACCTTTCTAGTGACCTTGTTTGGCTTCTTAGAGGCCTTGGTCACCTTTTCTAGGTCAACTTTAGGGATTGCTTCCCTTATAACATTGTGTGTGACTTTCTTAGACTTCTTAGAAGCCTTAGTCACATTTATTGCAAAAATACTCGTAGGGATGACCTCCCTAGTATTTTTGGCTTGCCCTCTAGACTTAGGGTTGATTCCATAACTATATGGAACCCTATGATAAGTAGGTATATTCTTTTTGATTTTAGGTTTGTATCCCAAACCTCTATGGCCCTTGGATGACCTTTGTTGTCCTAAACCTAGATTTTGCTCATTTTGCCCTTTAAGGATATTTTCCATCATTTTTAGGGTCTTTTCTAGTTTGTCAAGTCTTGACCTCAAGACTTGATTCTCCATCACTAAGTCCTTAGTTTTTGGTTTTCCATTAAATCCATGAGCATTTTTGTTTCTAGGCTTATAGCTAAAATCCTTAGAATTCTTGCCTAGACTTTTACCTACATTCCTAGCCTTAGGTGTAGTAGTTTTACCATGAAAAGCTATATGTTTTTCCTTAACGCTATCATGCTTCCTATTTTCATGGTAAATAGCATTAAAATGATATAAGTTAGAACTATCATGCTTTTTACCATAATTTAAAGGGGTAGACTCAATAAAAGTTACTTTTCTTTTTACCTTGGAGGCTCCCCCTTGACTTGAGCTTCCTCCATGAGCCTTGACCACCTTCTTCCCTTTAGGGCATTGACTTCGGTAATGCCCCTTTTGGTTGTAAGAAAAGCACACAATGTGCTCCTTGCTCTTCTTTGTTCCGGGGATGGTCTCCTTGGGCTTCTTCTTGCCCTTTTGTGCCACTTGGCCCTTCTTCTTGGCCAATTTAGGGCATTTACTTTTGTAATACCCTTTTTCCCTACATTCAAAGCATATAATATGATTTTTATTATTAATTGAACTATTTATACCTTCTTGTGTAGGGGTGGCACTTTCTCCTTTGGATCCGGAGGTAGAGACTTCCTCTTGTTCCGAAGATGATACTCCTCCATTTGATTTTGCTTGACTTGTGGAGGTGGAAGCTTCTTCATCCTCTTCTTCTCTTGACCCTGATGTGGAGGATTCTTCTTGCTCTTGATCCGGTGTCAATGAAGATTACTCCCCCTCAATCCTAGAGGTGGAGGCTTCATCATCTTGTACATGGAACAAGGAGTATGCTCCCTCCTTGTTCCCTTCATTGCATTCCCTCGAAGATGAAGCTTCTTCTTGGACTTCTTCCTCGGAAGTTGAGCATCTCTCAACCTCGGAATTCTCCTCCTCTCGGTCTTGCTCCAATGAGTCGCCCTCTTTGGATTCCTCTTGATTCGGTACAGTGGAGGGTTCTTCATGGAGCTTAGCCAATTTGCTCCAAAACTCTTTGGCATCTTCATATTGTCCAATTTTGCATAGAATTGTGCTAGGCAATAAATTAACCAATAATTTGGTTACCTTGTCATTTGCTTCGCGCCTTTGGACTTGCTCCGGGCTCCATTTGCTCCTCTTGAGAACTTTGCCCTTTGAATTCGTTGGAGCTTCGAAGCCTTCCATAAGAGCAAACCATTGCTCTATCTCCATCATTAAGAAGTTTTCGATCCTTGATTTCCAAAGATCGAAACTAGTAGATGTGTACGGTGGAGCCACCCTTGTGTCAAATCCAAGTCCATCTTGGAATTGCATCTTGAAGTTGAGCTTCTTGAATTCTTTGACTTTGATGAATTTGCTCTAACTTCTTCACCCTCTAGCTTTGCTTGTTTTGTTTGCCCCTTCCGGCGATGACTCCGGTGAAGAGCGACCTCGCTCTGATACCACTTGTTATGACCGAAAAGTAGCTAGAGGGGGGGGGTGAATAGCTCGTCACGTGCTCGTGTGCTTGGCGTTGTTTGTTTCTTCAAAGATGCAGCGGAAATATACAAGAAACAAAAACATACAACGCTAACACTTGGGATTTTACTTGGTATCCACCTCACAAGAGGTGACTAGTCCAAGGATCCACGCACACACACACACCTCCACTAATAAACACTCCTTTTCGGTAACTACCGAAGGCGGAGAAGCCCTACAAGTTCACACTACAAGAAGAAAGGGAAGGGATACACAAATACAAGCAAAAGCTTACAATGATTATAGAAACCCTAACCCTAGCTTTCTTCTTCAGTTGTAGATCCGCCTCTTGACTTGGAAAACCTCCAAGAACCTTCAAGAACTGGCGATCTGATCTTTGTGGAGAAGCTGTGGAAGCGCTGAAGTGATTTGAGATGAATCGGTGAAGTTACTACTGAAGAAGACGCCGCTAACGGTCGGGTCCCGATCGATTGGATTGCTCCCAATCGATCGGGAGGCTTTGGATCGATCCACGGATCGATCCAGTGCTCTGATCGATCGACGGATCGATCCAGGGCTTATCGCGACATACAACACCTTCCCAATCGATCCAGCGATCGATTGGGACCTCTGAATCGATCGGTGATCGATCCGCTCGCGACTTCCTCCCAATCGATCCACTGATCGATTGGGATGAAGGCTTCTCGCAGGGACACCCCAATCGATCGGTTGATCGATTCGGCTTCTGATTTTTGCCCAAAACCAAGTCCCAAGCCTCCCAAACAAACATCCGGTCAACTTTGATATGTTGGTTCATCATGCCTAGCATCCGGTCACCCTTGACCTGCTATGACTCCCTCACCAAGTGTCCGGTCACTCCCTTTGACCCACTTAGACTTTTCTTCATCTTGCCAAGTATCCGGTCACTACCTTGACCTACTTGGACTTTCACCAGATGTCTGGTCAACCTTGACCCATCTGGATCTCTCCGTGCTAAGTATCTAGTCAATCCTTTGACCTACTTGGACTTTCACCAGATGTCTGGTCAACCTTGACCCATCTGGATTTCCCTTGCCTGGCTTCACTCACCAGAACTTTCCATCTGCCTAGCTTCACTCACTAGGACTTTCACCTGGCTTCACTTACCAGGTTTTTCTCTCTGCCTAGCTTCACTCACTAGGTCTTTCACTTGGCTTCACTCACCAGGATTTTCCTTCTGCCTAGCTTCACTCACTAGGACTTTCCGACTGCCTAGCTTTACTCACTAGGACTTTCCGACTGCCTAGCTTTACTCACTAGGACTTTCACCTGGCTTCACTCACCAGGATTTTCTCTCTGCCTAGCTTCACTCACTAGGTCTTTCACCTGGCTTCACTCACCAAGATTTTCCTTTTGCCTAACATCCCAGTCAAGTATCTGGTCATCCTTGACCTACTTGACTCTTCTTCAATCAACCTGATCAGACCCTGATCAGAAGGGAATTGCACCATACAATCTCTCCAAATGAACAACTGCACCTACACTTGTCCATATCATCGAAGTCTCGTATTGTCAAACATTGAAACCCAAACCAAGACTCAAGCTTGGTCAACCAGGTCAGCCTTGACCTAAAGGATGTTGCACCAACATATTGGCCCCTCTTTGACTTTGACTGCTATGTCAGCCGACCTCCTTGACTTTTACCCTACTCGGAGGCCCCACCTTATTCTCCGTATCTTACAAGAAAATAAACAAGGTTTTCTTCATGGGCACGCCAACCCTTGGCAAACATTTGAGAAAGGATCTCAGGGCCAAGATAGACATTCTTTTTCCATGATCATCATTATCTTCTCTTTGAAGGGGAGCCATAATAGTAAAATTATTGTTTAAGGTCACATATTTGAACAATAGAAATAATCTCTTGTAATGTAAAGTAAGACTGTGTACAATAGACTCAATATGATTCAATCCTTCTTCAAAATTCATATTGACGGGAGTTTCGTGCATTGGACTGTCCTTTGATCATTTTCTTCTCCTTGTAATCTATTGAAGTATATGTGGCTCATATCAGACACGACCGTGGTAAGGAGCACGACCAGGCCATGCTCCATTTTGGAGCGAGCAGGGAATGAGTGACGAACACTGTGACACAATCGTGAGAGAAAGCATGGTTTGGCCATACTTCGTGCTAGAATTTTGTGGTAGGTGAATAGAAGATGAACCTATTCTCGGACATGGTCAAACCGTGTTTTATTTATGGAAACACGGGCTGATTTGGGATGCGAATAATATTGGATATTTTCATATAAATACCTCTAAATAGCTAGGATTGTATAAAAAGAACATATATAACCCTAATTCATTATTCTAATGAAGAATTCTTGTCGTTGCTTCCTTGGAGTAGGCACGTCGCTGAACCACATTAAATCTTTGTGTTCTCTTCTCTTGTTCTTGTTTTTCTTTGCAATTTCTTCACAATTGTTGTTGCGATCTCAACAACTAGTATTAGGGCTATAGGTTATCATATTTGAGATTTATTTTGTGAAATTTGATATAACAAAGTTCAACGAAACTGGCCATTTCGAATTATGGCAGAGGAGGATTAAACATCTATTAGTGCAACAAGGAAGGATGAATACACTAAATAAAAAAAACCCGGAGGGCATAAGGAAGTTAGATTAGGAAGAACCACAAGCAAAAGCGGCAACAACAATTAGATTTTGTCAACTGATGATGATGTATCATGTCATGGATAAGGAATCTCTGATGATAGTTTAACAGAAATTGAAAAGCCGGTATATGTCCAAGTCATTTACAAACAAGTTTTATCTTAAAAATAAGTTATTTAGGCTTAAGATATCAGAGGATATAGATATGAGTCAACACATCAATATACTCAATTAGATTATTAGCGATCTAAAATGGATTGATGTAAAGATCAAATAAGAAGACAATGTGTTGATGTTGATGAATTTTCTATCATCATCTCTTACGTATGAGACTTTGGTTACAACTCTGATGTGGGGTAAAGAACTCTCAATTTGGAGGTCACAAGTACTCTGTTGGGATTTCATTAGTGAAATAAAGCTAGTAATAAGATTTCTCAAGGTGAAGGACTCATGGTGAGAGGTAACCAAGAATATGAAAGAAGGAAGTCTCAGTATGAGTTGGGTGACAATAAAACCCCCGATCTGATTCTAGAAATAAGAAGGAGATCGTGTGTTACACGTGTCGGATAACGGGTCATATCAGAAAAGAAAGTGAATGTAGAGAATAAATATGGTTAATCAAAATTTGCAAAAATAGTGGAAAAAAAATTCAGATAGTGGCTACGATGATATGCTTTCTATTTTATTTGGTTCAGAGCAATTACTGATAGATCGATTGAGAGCGATAGAGGGGGGGGGGGTGAATATCGCTTCTTTTAAAACCTTTTCTTTTGTTTTTTAAAAACAGAGTCGTGCACAGCGGAAAGTAAAAGAATAGACAAGTCTGTTTTACTTCGTTCGGAGCCTAGCTCGGCTCCTACCCGAAGGCCCGCGATCCTTGATCGCACCGATGGGCAATCTACATATGTTGGGAGATTGTTGGTGCAATATTCCCCAGGTCAAGGTTGACCTAGTTTGACTGAGCTTGAATTGGGTCAAGCTCGAGTCTTAATATTTATGTTTTAATGGTTTGACAATACATATAGTCAATACATGAAGATTGCAGGTGCAATTGTTCATGTGTGAAGGAGAGTCAAGTAGGTCAAGATTGACTGGATACTTGACTAGAAAATCCTGGTGAGTGAAGCCAAGTGAAAGTCCTAACTGGAAAGTTAGACAGAAGGAAATCCTAGTGAGTGAAGCTAGGTGAAAGTCCTGATGAGTGAAGCCAGGCAGAAGGAAATCCTAGTGAGTGAAGTTAGGTGGAAGTCCTAGTGAGTAAAGCCAGGCAGATGGAAAGACCTAGTGAGTGAAGCTAGGCAGAAAAAAAGTCCTGGTGAGTGAAGCCAGGCAGATGGAAAGACCTAGTGAGTGAATCTAGGCAGAAGGGAAGTCCTGGTGAGTGAAGCCAGGCAGACATGAAGTCCTGGTGAGTGAAGCCAGGCAGACATGAAGTCCTAGTGAGTGAAGCTAGGCAAAAGGGAAGTCCAGGTGAGTGAAGCCAGGCGAGGAAATCCAAATGGATCAAGGATGATCGGACATCTGGTGTTGGGAAGTCCAAGTAGGTCAAAGGGATTGATCAGATACTTGGCACGAGGAAATCCAGATGGGTCAAGGTTGACCAGACATCTGGTTGAAGTTCAAGTGGATCAAAGGGATTGACCGGACACTTGGTGAGTGAGTTCTAGCAGGTCAAGGTTGACCGGATGCTAGGCATGATGTACCAACAGGTCATAGGTGACCGGATGTTGGTTTAGGGGGATTGGACTTGATTTTGGGCAAAATCAAGGAGCTAGATCGATCAGCTGATCGATTGGCTTATGCCCAATCGATCCATCGATCGATTGGGTGAGTCCTCGCGACAAGCCTTCTCCCAATCGATCAATGGATCGATTGGGGAGAAGTGTCGCACGAACAGAACAGCTCTGGATCGATCAGCCGATCGATCCAGAGCCCCCAATCGATCAGTGGATCGATTGGGAGGTTCGATTCTGTGCGATAAGCCCTTGATCGATCAGCCGATCGATCCAGGCAATTCCTGAGAGCACAGAGGCGCTCTGGATTGATCAACTGATCGATCAAAAGCCTCCCCGATCGATTGGGAGCAATCCAATCAATCGGGATCCGACCGTTGGCATCATATTTAGCTGCAGGCGTTCGATTCCTTCGCTAGAACTTCACGCATACATTTCAGATCTTCACAGCAACTCCACAGCTTCTCCATAAAGTTCAGATCGCCAGTCCTTGAAGGTTCTTGGAGGTTTTTCCAAGTCAAGAGGCGGATCTACAGCTGAAGAAGAAAGTTAGGGTTTCCTTGTGCAAATGTGTAAGCTCTTGCTTGTATTTTGTTCTCTTTCCCTTTCTTCTTGTAGTGTGAACTTGTAGGGCTTCTCCGCCTTTGGTAGTTACCATAAAGGAGTATTTTCATAGTAGAGGGTGCGTGAGTGTGTGGATCCTTGGATTAGTCACCTCTTGTGAGGTGAATACCAAGTAAATCCTTAGTGTCAGCGTTGTGTTTGTTTTCTTTGTATTTTCCGCTGCACATCTTTGAAGAAACAAGAAACGAAGAGCACGACGAGCGCACCGAGCTATTCACCCCCCCTCTAGCTCCATTTTCGGTCCTAACACTATAACCTTTCTTTCCGAGATCCTCGGAAAGAAGCAGATCGTACAAATGAGCAGAGTAAGATAGTAACAGTCTACTATCTTACTTGAATTAAGTACAATGCAAGTTAAATAAATATACCGATTACTTAGATAGAAGATGTAGCTTGATCGACACTTCTTGGATGGTACAACAACTTGCTTGATGGATGCGCAGAAGAGTAGTAGCACGAACAGCTTTTTCACAGAGATGATATCAGAACCCGTTACCCAGCCACGGACCTGGAGCTTCACTTTTATAAGAATCGTCAACGTTCGGTCGACCGATCCTTAGGTTCGGTTGACCGAACCCGCTCCCTTCCTTCCTGGCTGGAGTCTGACGCTGGCTCGATCTTCTGCATTAACTGGTCATTTAAGGGCTCGGTCGACCGAACAACTTCCTTCCCTGTTCGTCGAAATCTGCTGAGATCTTCATTTAATGCTCCATTAATACTGATTGGATCGGTCGACCGATCCCTGGTTCGGTCACCGATCAAGCTTCGATCGGACTGTGCTTCACTTTGGTCTGAACTAATCTCTGGTCTGAGTCAAGCTGGTTCGGTGGACCGATCCTCCTGTTTGGTCGACCGATCAGGCCGAATCTGCAAAACAAAGTTAAACAATATTCCTGCAAAACAAAGGTTAGCACAGTAATATAATGCATGAGTAATATAGATAGTAGAACTGTCTTGATTTCAACTTGGAAACCTTCCCGGTTTCTTCAGTTGGATCAGCGACCTAAGGTTGTTCCCTTTAGGAACCTGACCTCACTGTCGCTCCTCCAGTTGCATACCTCAACTTACCTGCCAAACATTGGTCCTCCAGACTTGTTTGGACTTTTGCCAGCTCAGCCCGATCCACTAAGACTTTTCCTGTAATCTACATTAGCCAATAACAATAATAGTAATACAGAATACAATGGTAAACCTAAACCTAGATTTACCGAGATCCGCGCGGTCGACCGGAAATCATCTGATCAACCTTGCTTGGAGTTCACTCCTCCAAGACTTCTCGTTACCTAAGGTTACCACCCCCTAGGATTTACTTCATCTGGCTTCACTCACCAGAACCTAAGGTTACCATCCCTTAGGATTTTCTCCACTTGGCTTCACTCATCAAGACTCAGTATTCAGCTCCCCAGGGATCAAGTCCTCCAGGCCTATCCACCTGTCTTCCACGATATACCGAGATTTCTCTTGCCTAGCCTCCAACCAGGACTTCCCTTGCCTAGCCTACAACTAGGACTTCTCTTGCCTAGCCTCCAACTAGGACTTTCCTTGCCTAGCCTACAACTAGGACTTCCCTAGATCAAGCTCTATACTTAAACATACTTAAACATATTTGTCTGACATTAAAACCTTGGAGGTCGATTGCACCAACAATCTCCCCCTTTTTGATGTTTGACAAATATGTTTAAGTTAGGTCAATTCAAAAGATTTAGATTTCTAACTTAAACCCTTTTTCTCCCCCTTTTGTCATACAACAAAAAGACCCTTCATAAATAGCGTTAATTGCTAAGGATCGCTAAGTTTTGCACCAACAATGATGATAATCCGGTGGTCAAGGCAGAGGACCCCATTGCGAGGGGTCAACGCCACGTGGAGATCAAAGGGCCGTGGGGTCCACCGGAGAAGGGTGAGCCGACCGGACTTGGGAGAAAAGGATAGACCGATCGGCCGACCGATGAGCATCCAACAGTAAAAGGTGCCCTGACAGGGGTCGGGGTTCCGACGCTCAGTTGAAACAATAGCTAAGAGCCGAGTGACCGCAGGGGATGAGGGCCGTCCGGACGACACTCTTCGTCCAGCCGGCCGGCCGAACGTCCCGGCCGGTGGTGTATCGAGAAGGACGAACATTTCCTGACAGCTGTCACGTCCTATGGCTAGGCCATACTCCGAGTCTGACAACGAGGTGTTTTGTTGTCCCATCGAAGACGTGATTGGACTGTAGCAGTATGGCGTCAGATAAGCTTTCTGACAGACACATACCGAGGTATGGGCTGCGGACACGTGCGCGCCTCGTTGGACGTGTAGGAACTCTTTCACCGCTCTATATAAAGAGCCGCATACTTCGCCGGAGGTACGCGTGGAACTCCTTTTGAGCTACTTTTTCCACCACTTGCTTACCTGACTTGAGCGTCGGAGGGTCGCCACCGGGAACCCCTTCCCGGCCTGACTTCCGTGCAGGTTCGCCGGAGCTTCGTGCTACCAGTCGAAGATCCACGTCAATAGTTGGAGAGTGCCCCGTGCCCAGCGTCCGTTGATTCAGCATTCGGACAGGATCAGATGAAATACTTTTAAACATTTTCAAGGTATTCCTAAGGTATTCCCTCACTCTTTTGAAAGATAATAATAAGATGTATATTTGGGTTTTCAAAAATGATTCATAGATATTTTGAAAAAGCATCAATCCATGATTTTAGTAAATGTCAAATATTTTTAAAGAATGCACTAAGTAATGTCTTTCAGGAATATATTCAAAAATATTTGAAAATAATTTTTTCAAGCTTTCAAAGATTATTTCAAAGTTGGGTTCAAAATATTTTCAAATAAATTTCAAGGAATTTTTTTTTTATTTTAAAAAAGTTTTCAAAAACTATGAGTTTGAAGAATATGATTTTGAGTTAAACTTTTGTAGGCAATTTTTCAAAAATATTTTCAAGCTATTTTTTTTTTTAAAAAAAATCAAGACTTAAGATGTTTTTACAAAAATAAGAATATGATTTTGAAAAGATAATGCTTGAGCTATGTTTAAAAGATAGTATTTTGAGTTTTGTAAGTAATTTTTCAAAAATATTTTTAAGTTAATGTCAAAACCAGAATTCTTTAAATAAGTTTGTGAAAGTAATTTTCAAAAAGTATTTGATTAAGAGATTTTAAAGATAATTTCAAAAGATTTGTAAAGAAGTATTATCAAGTATTTTTCAAAGAGTGTTTTGAAACATTTTTCAAAATATATTTTCAAAAGCATGATTTTGAATAATATAATAAAAAATATGTCCTTCAAACAAGTCTCTCCCCCTTAACCCGTCACTATTTTTAGATATCTTTGTTACCCATAAGGGAGACTTTTCTATGCGTGTTTAAGGGTCACGATTGACTTAAGGTTCTAAAGACTTAGCCACCCAATCAATCATCAATCAAAATTTGAAAAATATTTCTTAAGAAAATAGATATATAAGTTTTCAAAACATGTTTAAAAATATTTTAAATTTTAATTTTCTTAGCATCTCACCCATTCTAAATTTTCAAGTATGGTAATCCTATAGTTGCGTGAGATGACTTTATTGATTGTGAGTTTAATTCTAATTAAGTTAAAATTGAGTTTTAGTTGAACTTTGACTATGTTAAATTAATTTTGGGTTAAAATGAATTATTAATTTGATATGAATGATAACACATTTTTTATTATTTTGTGAATTAATTGAATTTATAAATTAATTTTAGTTTAGAAATTGTAAAGTTATTTGTTATAGATAATTAGCTAATTAATAAAAGATTTAATTTAGTGTCAATTAAGTTGATTTATAATTTAATGATTATTAATTAGATTAAGAATTAATCGTAATTGTTATATGTTGAATTTTTAGATTAACTGATTCGGTTAAACTTAATTTGTAATAATTCAAAATTAGTTTCAATTGAGTTTAATTAAGTATGATTATTAATTAATTAATTAAGGATTAAAAAGTTGATTTATAATTAATTATTACTTATTTCAAATAAGGTTGATTATAAGTGTCATAATTAATAGTTATAGATTAATTGACTATGAATTTAATTAGTTACTTAGGAATTAATTAGGGAAAGATTTTAGAATTAGTTTTGAAAATTTAATTTTGTTTAATGTTAAATTACTTTATTTGATGATTAAAGTTAAGATTTCAAGTTGAAATTCATTAAGAATTAATTAAGTGTATTAAGTTAATTAATTTTAACTAGTTAATGATTAGGGTTAATTAATTAATTTAGTTTATTAAGTTTCTAAAATAAGTTTAATAAATTATTTTAAAAAAATTTTACTTAAGTTTAAAAATAATTTTAATTAAGTTTTAAAATAATTTTAGTTAAGTTTTAAAATAATTTTAATTAAGTTTTAAAATAAATTTAATTAAGTTTTAAAATAATTTTAATTAAGTTTAAAATAATTAAGTTTTTTTTTAATTTAAAATAATTTTGATTAATTTTTAAAATAATTTTAATCAAGTTTTAAAATAAGTTTAATTAAGTTTTAAAATAAGTTTAATTAAGTTTTAAAATAAATTTAATTAAGTTTTAAAATAAAAATAAATTTAATTAAGTTTTAAAATAAATTTTTAATTAAGTTTTAAAATAATTTTTAATTAAGTTTTAAAATAATTTTTTAATTAAGTTTTAAAAAGATTTTTAATAAGTTTTAAAATAATTTAATTAAGTTTTAAAATAATTTTTTAATTAAGTTTTAAAATGATTTTTAATAAGTTTTAAAATAATTTTTAATTAAGTTTTAAAATGATTTTTAATAAGTTTTAAAATAATTTTTAATTAAGTTTTAAAATTATTTTTAATTAAGTTTTAAAATGATTTTTAATTAAGTTTTAAAATAATTTTTAATTATGTTTTAAAATGATTTTTAATAAGTTTTAAAATAATTTTTAATTATGTTTTAAAATGATTTTAATAAGTTTTAAAATAATTTTTAATTAAGTTTTTTTAATAAGTTTTAAAATAATTTTTAATAAGTATTAAAATAATTTTTAATTAAGTTTTAAAATGATTTTTAATAAGTATTAAAATAATTTTTAATTAAGTTTTAAAATGATTTTTAATAAGTTTTAAAATAATTTTTAATAAGTTTTAAAATAATTTTTAATTAAGTTTTTTTAATAAGTTTTAAAATAATTTTTAATTAAGTTTATTATATGTTGGAACCTTGTTTATTGCTGCATCTTATTGCTGCTTAGTTCACCTAAGGTTTTCTTAAATGCTGCTAAGAGAACAACATATTTTACTCTTCTTGTTGCAAGTTCATGGATTTTGAATTGGTACTTCATGGAGCCGAAATTTTGATCTTCTTTGATTCACAATTCTTGATGCTAGAATATGTAGTGGCAGATTATAGAATTCAGAATATATTTAAAGATTACAGCAGAATCCTTTTACAGTTGGAATATGTTTTGTTTGATTCTATCTCTTGAGGTTGCAGAACTTAATGAGAAGTTATGCTAAGACAAATTCTTCAAGCAACCGGCTGAATTATAACATTTCATTGTAATGCACTGGTACACAATCTGGACTGAAACTGAACTGTACAGATTCGAGTTTCTGAAACTGAATTTTCGAAAAGCTGATAGCTGTGTCAATGATTCTCTGAAAGTTTCAGCAGATAGCAGTTGATTCTCTGAAAGCTTCAAAATACAAGTGTTATTTACTCAAAAGCTTGGAAGAATGCAGTTGCTGAATTTTAGTTAGCTGCTGGATTGTTGTAACAGGGGAAATTTATAGAGAACACTTATATTTTGAAGAAAACCTGAAGTGATGTATTAAGATAAGCTGATTTCTTCATGCCTTCAATAGAATTACATTGAAATTAATTGCTGAAACTCAGATACAGAATCTGATGTCAGAAATGGTCGAAGCTGCAGAATTGGAATTGGAAGAGACCATCAATTTGGACTGCTTAATGGGATTTCTTAATCAATGAAGAGTTTATGCTGAATCTGAATGTTGTATTATGAAATCTTTATAACTGGAGTTGGAATTCAAGAGCTCTAACCATATTTATTGCAATCTTATATGTCAACACTCTAAAGAGATAGAGCAGTAGAAAAGAAAATCTGCAGAATGAATGAAGAAAAGACAGTGACAAGGAAGGCATCAAGTTTTGGTTACATGTTATGTTTTTATTGTCCGAGACGACCAATGTTTTAAGTGTGGGGGAGGAAATTATTCCTCATGATTTGAGATTATTTTTGTGTTTCAAAGTGCTGGAAGTGAAATGTGGAAAAACAGTGAAGAAAATTTTTTTTTGGTGAATCAAAAGTATCAAGTATGGAGATAGAGTATAAAGATTTTGGATGACCATCAAATTGAAGGGGAGGTTAGCTTGGTCTTTTGAATTGATAAAAACAAATGGTATTCATCTCTTTACACATCAAAATGATCAACTCATCAAGTATATTCCTCCAATACTCTTATCTCTTCACTTTTTCATTGAATTACTTTCTTTTGTCATTTCATTCACTTTTATTGTTCTTCTTGCTTCCATTTCAATTCTTGTTGATAAATCCTTTTGATTTATGTATGCTATGTTTTATAATGGTGGAGAATTAGAAAATAAGCAAGTTTATGGTAGTAAAATGTTGTGAGTTGCATTGAGTGAGCTCCACTTATACATATTTTTGAGTGTGAGAGTTAGAATAGGTGAATACCTTGTGAGATTGCAACTTGCTTAATTTTTCAATTGGATTGAAACTACCATACCTACTGATTATTGTTTGGATTGTATTCATGATTGTTGGTGACCTTTAGATGATCTTAGTTAAATTCCTTTTACTATCTTCTAGGTATTGCTAGGGAATTTTTTGTGGAGATGATTTTTAGTTTTCTTTACTTGCACGGGACATTCAAGGCTAAGTGTGGGGGATTTGATAACCATGATTTTATTGTATTATTTTGATTCATACATGCATGGTTTGATATTATGTTCATAGATAAAACTCATATTTACATGACATTTTATGCATTCTATGTATTCTTGGACTTAATTGTAAATTAGCCTATTATCATGGTATTTGATGCTAATATTTGATTCTTATTTTATAGGCATCAAAAGGGTCATGGACCCAATCAGATCAGACCACACTTGGGTTCAAATCTAGGGCTAAACAAGACGATCAAGCTTCAGAGTGTTATGGGCCGTTCATCCAAAATCAAGCAGATCTAAGTCATCCATTGAAGATCTGGCCCATCCAACCTAATGAGGAGGAGATCTCAGCCATAGATGAAGATCCAGAGGTTTTGATCCAGATCTGAATTCATCCAGCCGTTGATCAAGCCCGAATTAATCTGGACCATCCAATCAGATTTGAAAAGGGTATAAAGGCTTTGAGAAGCTACAGTGTTTCTTCGGAGCTCGGCGATTCCGCGACACCGCCACTGTTCACCCTTCTTCTTCGTCCCCGTCGCAGCTTCCCATTCCATTTCTAGATCCGATCTTCATCCCTACTCATCTCCGGCGAACCTCTATTGATCCGGCGACCAGCAAACGAAGCACAGAGCAACGATTTGAGGGTGTTCCCCGGTCGTGATTTTGCTGTTCGTGAGCTTCATCCAAGCCAGATTTGAGGGCGTTCCCCGATCTGAGCTTCTGCCATTCACTCTGAAGTTGTTAAGGGTGTTCCCCGGTTCTCCAGAGTACAATCCATCTTTATCTTCACCTCGCGTTTGCGGTTTGGCGAGAGTGCTCTGTTTCTTCGTCGGCTGGAGCATTCGGATGAATCTGAGCTGGTTAGGGCATTCCCAATAGCTTGGATTCCTCCTGAATGAAGCTGAGAGTTTGATTCTTTGTCAGTGATGGCCCAAAGGGTGTTCCCAGAGGCAGATCTGCTTCACGGTAGAGAGGAAGGATTGAGGATACGGGTTTGGATTGTGGAATGCTTTTGTTTAGTTTAATTTTCTTTTGATTTGTTTTTGAATTTGCTCAGATCTTCAGATATGATTTTCTCTTTTGCAATTTCAATTTTATTTGAGTTTTACAATCTGAGTTTTGTGCAGCTACTTGATTGTTTGCAATTCTTGTTTATTTTGAATCTACAATTCTGTTTACTGCTTGTTTGTAGGTTAGATTGGGTTCAATAACCATAGTTTTTTTTAGATTAATTGTTGGAATTCAAGTGCATTGGGTAATTTAGTTTCAATTGCTTTTGAAATAGTTGTTCATCTTGCTTTAGCTTAACACATGGTTGCTTAGATTAGGTTTCCTTATTGTCCTACTGTTTTATACCTTAGTTTAAGTGTGTTGAAGATGAAATTCATTACATAGTGTGACAATGCATATTGGACTAATCGGTGACACCTAGTTAGGTTTCATTTATACACTAAATTAGTTTCTTAATTGTTGTGCTTTTCGTTTAGATTTAGATTCAGAGTTTAAACCCCCCATTTATATTAAAACTCCTAAAAATAGAAATAAAATACAATCCTAGATTACATCCTACTGTTAATTCCTCGAGAGATCGATCCTGGGCTCATTATTACAACATAATTGTGTAGTTAAGGGGTTCAGTAGAATATACATTGTTAATTTGTTTTACGAGTGTGACAGACTTGTTATCACTGCCCTACAACGTTGCTTCACCCCACTGCAAACAGATCAACTCCAACACCTGAGCTCATGACTTCTTCATCCTTGTGTTGGTAACGTTTATTTCAAGTCATTTATATTATTGCTTAAAGGAAGTGTAGGGTGTTACACGTTCCTCATACTTTGTATTCGATTCGAATTTAGTGGATTATCTATCGGAAAGATCCAAATGACCCGTGTCTTGGAATATGAGTCGTTGAAAGCTCCGAACCAAATAAAATCACTTGTGTTGTGTTTTTTATTTAATTTGTTCGTATTTTGTTTCCATTACGTGCTCAATTTTAAAATTGAAAAGAAATATTTTTAAAATCACGTGATTCACCCCCATCTCACGTACATCGATTCTACAGTTGCTACATAGAAGTTCAAACATTACAATTAATCAATTTCTCGAGTTGCTAGAGGGGATGCATCTCAACTCAGTGTTTCATGTGGAGTTCTCGGATGTGCATTGTTCTCCTAAGAGGTGGATACTCGTCAAAATGAAGATTGTTGAAGTATATGTGACACATATCGAACATGATCGTGATCCATTCTGGAGAGAGCAGGGAATGCACAATGAGCACCGGGATACGATCGTGGGAGGAAGCTTCGTGTTAGAATTCCAGGGTGAACAAATGACGAGATACAACCAGGTCATGTTTTATTTGAGTGATTTAGGATGCGAATAATATAGGATATTTTCATCTAAACACTTTTATATAGCCAAAGTTGTATAAATAGAACATGTGTAACCCTAATTCACTATTCTATTAAAGAATTCTTTCTATTGCTGTTGCGGAGTAGACACGTTGCCGAATTACATTGAATCTTTATATTCTCTTCTCTCATTCTTATTTTTCTATGGATTTTCTTCACAATTATTGTTCAAAACAATCCATGCTTTTGGTGTTCGTATGCTCTGACACCGAGAGAAATTATTGGTAAGACCTCTTGTAATTCTATTATATATATATATATATATATATATATATATAGAGAGAGAGAGAGAGAGAGAGAGAGAGAGAGAGAGAGAGAGAGAGAGAGAATTAAAGGTTTTTTTTTCAATGTACTGAAGTTTTAATTTATGAGGTATGTATCAAATGGTAAAATTAGAGTTTTTCAGTAGTCCAATGAGTTTGATAGTTTTTAAATTTCTTTAAAAAAAAATTAGTTTGCACCGGCTATTCTGCTAGGCTGACTAATTTGAATCTTATAAAAATTTTCTACAGAGCCATCTAATAAAAAAAATATATTAGTTAGACTAGGTAACGTCGAGTCTGGAATGATCGGTCTAATCTCACAGAAATTTTCCACTGGCCATCAGGATAAATCGAAAAGTGCTGGCGGCCCAAGAACCTAATATCCTTTAGTTACGTGCTCCATTTGAAGGAAAAATTACTACAAATTCGTCATAGTTGAGATTCAAATCGCGGGTGCCTAAGTAACAACCTGGATACTCTATTGCTGTACCATAATCTCGAGGCTAAAAGAAAATTACAGGGCCATCTAATAAGCACTTATAACGGATAATCTATCCGTCCAATATTTATAAATCAATTAATAAGCGCTTGCAATGGATGATTTATCCGTCCAATATTTTTGAATCAACTGATTATTGAATAAAATTTATTCATTAATTCAACGGATGATCTATCAATCTAATATTTTTAAATCAATTATTTATTAAAAAAATTTATTTATTAATTTACAAAGCTAAGACTCGGGACAATAAGTTCAATAGTAGAACTAACTTAGTGCACATTTCTCAGAAGTTGTATTCTATTTTATTTTCCTCAATTAAGAAGGAGGATGCTCTACCGCACCGTTAGCTCAGTGTTCAAACTCAACCCTTAAATATATATAAAAAATAAATTAATTAATTAAGAAGATGCTCGCATTGTCACCCGGGGCAATGAGTTCGATAGTTGAACTAACCAAGAGCATATTTCTCAGAAGTTGCATTCTATTTTATTCTCCCCAATTGGATTTGGTAAAGAAAAAGTAAAAAAGAAAGGAATGTGGTTTATTTTCTTAAATTATCGGCACACAATGAATTTATTTTAAGCTCCCACTTTTTATCTTTCTTTTCTTAATTTCTTAAATATTTAGCAAACTTGTTTTATTCTCCCGCTCCTTCTCATCCTGGGGCTATTTATGATACATTTAAATTATTAAAGTTATCAAAAATGAATCCAATTTGACGATCCAATCTGTGTCGATAAAAATAAAATTAAGTTCGGATTAGGTATTTTCAACTTCGAATTAGAGGGTTAAAATTTTTTGAGTTAAGTCGGGTCGAATTTAGATTGACCTAAATATAAGGTTTAGTAGATTTTTTTTTAGGTTAAATTGAATTTTATTTTAAAAATTAAGATGTTTTTATGTATATTAATATTATGTTTCTATGATAATTATGGAATATTGAGATAAAAGTGAAGAATTATAGAAAAAATAATAAAAAAAAAGTCATTTTGAATTGAATTTTTGAATTATCCAGGTCGGGTTCGGGTCGATTGGGTTGGTCAGGTTCGCGTTCGGGTTTATGAGTTTTAGGTTGAACTCGAGTTCGGATTGGATTCAGATTGGGTTAAAAAAAATCAACTCGACCCAATCCAATCCGACCCCACCCAAATTGGTACCCTTATAAATTATCATCCAGATATCCGTGATTTAATTTCTAGTTATGACATATTTATAGAATTTCAAATGGAGGGTTACAATCAAAAGATGCTGAACTTCTGGATTGGTCGATGGAAAATTTCTATGAGACCGGACCGATCACTCTAGGAATAATCAATGAGACTAAAGGAGATTATCATTTTGTTTTCTTAATTTTTTAAATTTCTAGTAAATTCTACTGTAAAATTATAAATTAGCAATTATTTATGGAAAAACTTAAAATAGTGCCTTTAATTATGAGAATCGTTAAAAAAAATAATTATCCCTTGTTTTTAAAAATATAAAACAACACTAGCATATTTTTCATCATGAAAATATTCTTATTTCAACATAAAATATACACTGTACCTACTATAATATATTAAATAAATAGATTCAGTTTGATTAAAAAATATCATAACTTTTATATGATTTTTTTATTAACTGACCAAAATTTTTAAAACTTAATTAAATTCAGATATGTTTAAAATTATTTTAAAATTATATAATAATTTTAATTTTAAAAAAATAATATTAATTAGATTTAATTTATATTGATTAAATTGATAAATAATTTTTTATAATATTTCAAATTAAATTAAATTATTTTTTAATATGTTATAGTAATTATTTTGTAGTTGGTCCAAGATCATTTTTAATATGAAAAATAAGGTAGTGTCTTTTTTTTAACTTTTTAAAATTAAGAGATGTTTCTTTTTTTTTTTTACTTTTTACCATTTTGATAATTAAAGTTTTTTTTTTTTAATTTTTTGCCGCGAGCAGCACAGCAATTTATTATTCATGATGGGAATAGAAAAAATCGATGGCGCTGGAGTTCACTCAACGCATCGTTTTTTATCTCTGTCGATGCCTTTCACCTCTCAACTACGCTTTTTGTGGTTCATACGCATTAACGAAGGGAGAAGGGAGAAGGGAGAAGGGAGAAGGGAGAAGGGAGAAGGCGGAGCGATGATGCCGCTGGTCTCCTGCACCGACGTCTCGTCGCCCCTGCTCCTCTCCGTCCCCTTCTGCTCATCTCCGATCCGTCTCCGCCACCGCCTCATCTGTCCATACTCTATACCTAGAGCTACCATTTCGGCTAAGCTGGAACACCTGCGGCCCCTCATCTTCGTCTCTGTCCCGCAGATTCCGCAGTGCAGAGCCACCCGTGTCCCTGGCGGAGGCGCCGCCACGCCTGCTGCCTCCCGCCTCTGCGAGAAAGAACCCCTAGTCCTCGATGTGGATTCTCTTTCCGTGAAGGAGTGCGAGTCGGATGAAGAGCTCCTGGCCACTGTTCGCTTGAGGATCCGCACCTTCTACGATGAGTTTTACAAGTCATCCGGCGGCGAGGTGAGCAATGCGTTCTTTCCTTCGATCTATTTCCTAGTGGTCGTTCCCTATTCGTTTTTTATTTACTAAGAAAAAGGTTTGATTGGGCAATGAGGTCCCTATAGTGCTGATGCTATCTATTGGTTTTCAAGTTCTATTAGGATCAGGGTAGACATCTGGAAGAAAGGGAGCTCCAAGCATTGAAAGACCGCATTGATGGTAAAAGAATAGGGTTCAAAAGAGCTGCTTGCATAAATGCCACTCTCCCATTATCGCCGTCCTTAAGACATGCTGATGAACTTTGTTCTGCTTGTAAGGTATGGAGATCATTCGGTGAAATTGAATTGCTATTAGTGTAGTAAGCTAATTCTCATATATGTTCTATAGAATCAACTTCAATATCTCTAATGTTACACTAAAAGGGCAGTCCGGTGCACGAAGCTCGCGCCATGCGGGTCCCGGGGAAGGATCCATTGTACGCAGTCTTATCCTGCTTTTTGCAAGAGGTTGTTTTCAAAATTCGAACCCGTGACCTTTTGGTCACATGACAACAACTTTACCGTTGCGCCAAGGCTTCCCTTCATCTCTAATGTTACACTGATGGCTATAAATCAATGGAAGTACTGCATAGATAGATAGTCATGTAGGATCTCATATGATTCTATACTGCTACTTTCCAAATATGAAACGGTCAAGCATGTTAGACATGGGTTGTAATATTCAAAAAAGGTCATGGTGGGCTGGGATGCTTGAACATATCTAAATCTAATTTTCTATGCTCGTGTATGTAATTCATTCCTTTACGGCAACTTCTATTTCTTCATTTCTTTTTTTGAAAAAGATACATGAGAGTCATCATGCCTTCACGTGTGGATGAAGATTGGTTTTCAACTGAATACCTTGGCAAAAATGTCTGACACCCCTACCTTTTTCGCTAGCTTGCACCATCCCATTAGGCCATAATTGTGAGATGCTTAATTATGGAACTAGCTTGATTAGTAAATTTTAATGTTTTCATAAAAGATGAATCTTTTATGTGCTAATCATGCCTCAACTTTGCTCATATGAAATCCCTTCATGATTGAGACTGTTTTTCTTGAAATGTCGAGGACTGTTGCTTGATGGAATTATATGTATGAAACATCGTAATGACTATGAGTAAGAACCTCAACTTCCCAACAACCTACATTTCAGGATGACTTACATGCCACTTCAATTAGATATATCTTATATGGAATTTCCTAACTTAGTTAAACCTGATGTTCACAAAAAACAATGCTTTGATGTGGCTTATTATATTAGCTGATTTTCCTCTTTTGAAGTTCATCTTTCACACTTATGCAAAATGGGAATACTTGCAATTGCACGGCCAATTGATGAAATTGCTAGGGATAACTAAGCTGCAATCTAAAATGGTTTTACCTTTTATACATTTTAAATATTTAATTCTTGCATAACCCAAAATCTCTAATGAGAAGGTGATTATTTATTTGGTTATACTCAAGATTTATCTTCTTGAATAGATAGATTAAACTCCTTATTCAAGGATCATACTAATTTCTGAGGACATTAAAGGTGCTGATATTTTGGCTTTTAAGGTCTCTGTTCTATTGATTTCATTGCTTGGTCTCATGTCAGTTATTCTCCTGAAATATTGATGTTTTTCCTATAAACCAAAAAGTTTTCGTTATTTCTTCTTTCTTTGTAATGTATAAAAACACAAGATTATAATTTTTATTTAAATTAATAAGGTCACAGGACTTTTTTTAAATATAAATTTGCAGTTTTCTCAAAATGGAGAAGAAAGAATAGTTGTGGCAACTCTAGATGTTAACCAATGTATCAAATTGGCTGATGAATTGACAGGAAAGCGTCCTGAGGTACATTCTGCTCAAAGCATATTTGGATTATACCTTCATTAAGGATTTTAGATGTTCTTATCTTTTATTACACAATTAGCATGAATAAAAGGTTCTCCTTTTTCTCTAACTATTCTATAAAAAATATTTTTTCAGTCTCAATTAAACTCTGGAAATTTCTTCACCATTTTCATTAATCTACATTCATGTGATTTAAGATGGATAGAAACTTATTTTTCCCCCTATGAATAACAAATTTAAGTTGTTAACTTTGTTTTAAAACTACCGGATGTTGTTCAACCGTTTACCGCACAACAGGAACTCATTTCACAGCTTTTCTTGGTCCACATTACTTCAAAAGAAGGTTTAATTTTAAGCTCTACTATTTCTATTATTTCCTGTCGTGCAACTGCCTGCCATGGATTCTCTCCTGAAATGAGACAACATATTATACATTAAAGATCGTTCTTCCTTTTTTTCCCCAAAACTTAAACAATCCTCTCTTGATTTGCTGCTGTTATTGTATTTATACATGTTGATATTATTGATTATGTTTTTGTCTAAGTCATGATTGCACCTAAGGGAGACATTAATTTAGCTGCCAATTGAAAACATGAACAGGTCCCAGGAGCTAGTCTGATGAGGGCATATCTAAGTAATGTGTGTGTTGCCAGTGAGCTGCAAAGAAATGGATTGGGATATGCAATAGTTACCAAATCTAAAATAGTTGCCTACTCTTGGGGTAAGTTTTCCTAGTGTTGGTTTCAATAATTCACCTACCCTGCATCATTTCACTTGGCAATAAATCTCTTGAAAATAAGGAAATTTCTATTTAATGGTGGATTAAGTATAAATATCTATTCTGTGTTTGGTAAAACTTATCAAGGACAATTTATTCCCAAATCCCATAAATTTAGATTCCTTTCAAGTTTAGTTTCCTGTTTAATTATTTTTTTTAGTTTGCTTCAGGTGCTCGGTCATCCTTCACGGAGGATGCCACTTAGCTATCTAGCAACATTAATTATTAGTTGGCCTAATAAATCCAGCACAATTTGAAAATATTTTCGAAAGAGGTGCAGGGTGCCTTTAGTTTGATGCATTTAGTGCTTGCCTTGCATGACTTGGATATTCATCTTCATGAAATTTGCTTTGGTCATTAATCGGTTTAACAGGAAAATATTCCAAGTGGCAATTTCACTAATCACATGTTCTTCGTAGCCTGGTCCCTGACTCACTTTATGAAGAAGCATATATCCAGAAAGCATCTGTTATCTTGAGGTTTATAGAATTCTTCTTGCTACTATGGATTCCTTTCATGCCTTGGATCACAGTCAGAAATCCGAACCACAACTTAGAATTTCTCCTATTCAACTGGAGAGAATGTGACCTCTGTGACACCAATTCGACAAAATCGAAATTATTAGGATTTTTCAGAATACTTGTTATCTAGTATCAATGACATTAAAGTGAAAAAGTGTTATAAGTCTTTACTCTGTCATTTCATAATTTTCTTAAAAATGGAATCATGGTAAATCCACAATACACAGATGTACATTTATCAGAACGCCATATATTTTCACCTTATTTATTCTTGATTTTATTGCATCTCCATATTTACTTACCGAAATTCCTACTATTTTTTCAGGCATAAATGATCTTTATGTTCATGTTGCCGTTGACAATGAAGCAGCAAAGAATTTGTACAGAAAGACTGGTTTTGTTTATGAAAACGAAGAGCCTACATGGCAAGCTAGATTTCTTGGCCGGCCCCGACGGCTGCTACTGTGGGCTGATCTTAGCCGAATTAACTTGTAACACATTTTGGGTCTTAATACTTTTGACATATGTTTCAAATCCTATAGGTCTTCAATCAAGCCCTGAGCCGTATACCTTTTTTTTGTGCCCAACAATGTTTAGCTTGCTGTTGTAATCATCATTTTTACATCATTTATGTAAATTATACAGTTAAAAACAAACTGAAGTTACTGCATTTATAATTATTTGAAGTTCTAGACCGTGTGTGCGCTTCTGTGCTAGGTCAAACAAAGTATGTGAATATTTATAGCAGCCTTAGCATGTCGAATTTTCGTATTCAAACATAATTAAACATCTATCAGAAACACTTCTTGACTAAAGAAATCAAGTGCATATTACTTTTAGTTTTAACATATAAATGTCAAGTTAAAATTCTAAATATTTTCTGCACAAAAAAAAACAAATGTGGCTACGAAGTTTAGAGGTTATTTACTTAGTAGAAAGTACACGGTTCTGGAGAGAAAACAATTAAAGAAATGAACTAATTTCTTGCCTGATTCTTAAAAAAAAAGTTAAGAAAATTTAATTAATAATGATAAAATAGAATAAACTTATAAATAAGAGTATATCTCATTTATTAAATCAGGTTTAGCTTGATCACAATTAGTCTCTGGTCCATTTGTTAAAGTTTGGCTTCATTTTAGGATTAGTCGGGTTGATTTATTATTATTATTATCAAAGTTTAGCTCTAGTCAGGTTAGAATAATAATAATAATAATAATAATAATAATAATAATAATAATAATAATAATAATAATAATAAGTTGGGATTTTATTTTCATATTGAAGTTGATTTAGAATTATCTTGAATTTTATTTTTAAGTTGGTATCAAGTATCCAGTTTACCTAATTAATCCTGAATGACTTATTCAATTTCATAAATTTTTTTTTATTAGTCATCAGAATAAATCAAGAAATACTCATAATGAATAATCCATCAATTTAACATTTCTAGGTCAACCGTTCATTAAAAAAAATTCATTAGTAAAATGAATTTCACTATTTTTTAAAGTCTTGAACCTCTTTAGCGGGGACAGATCTACTATAAGATTAGGGGGTTTAGGTTATTGGTCGTCAAGGGGCCCATCATGTGGCTGCAATAACGCTCTCACGGAGCAAGTTATCGCACGACTAAGAAACACAACAATCCGGCTCCCAAACTTAAAATCTGGCATCAGCCCCGGTGTTTAGACTCTTGAGAGTTGAATTATCACCAAACTTTATAAGTGGAAAAAAAAAATCATTGGATGCTAAGGCGATGGATCATGGATGCTGGCCTAACTCATTCATAACAAATTGGTGGAAGGACACCATCTTTTGCAGTCAAGATCATACCTCTGCCATCCACCAGCTTCACTATCGTCACTAAATATACCACTCACTAAAGAAAGCAAAGAAACAAATACATGAATTAAAACAAACAGGGACGTTCTACCTTTAACTCTTTGTCTATAAATAGACATCAAACATTATAGCACGAAGCGAATACTTCGGTGGTTCCCCAGTTCTCTCTTGGTTCCACTGCCTCACAACGCAATTTGTTTGGTTGAATATTTTCCTTCATCCTCTTCTTCTTTGCCTTTCTTCAGTTCTCTTTATCGACCTAAACAGGAATTCGAAGAGTTCAAGGTTCTCTGGCTCAATCACCTAGCAAAATAATTAAGCATTGTTTAGAATTGCTTTCTATATTTTTTTTTTATTCTTCAAGCAGGAATTTGACCTGAAAAAAAGATGGTTCTTGAATCATTGTCATCCCCTCATAGGAGAAGCCAAACCGTGATTCTTGTATCACCTCCACCGGAGAAGCAGTCGCCGATAGGTGGCCAAGAATTTGATAGTTGGTCCATTCTGCTCCAGCGGCACAGGTTTCTCCTGACGATGCTAACGCTCTTGGCAATCCTGTGCACCATCTATCTCTATTTCGCGATCACTTTTGGCGTGGCTATAGATTCGTGTTCAGTTTTGTCGGGAGCTAAGAAGGCACTGTGCCAAGCCAAAGCTTTGGAAGTCAAGAAGTTTAAGCCATGATCGGAGCCTACGAGTTCAGATCAAGATGTCTCAATATTTTTTCCTTGAAAAAAAAGGAACACAATATATGGATCTTGATCTGTCTATATGACGCTTCTTTCTTGTGTTTCTAAGCTTGTTCAATGTTGTGTGATGGTTAATTGTAGCTATGCATGCCATTTTAACAACTGCTTTTCTTTCTTTTCAATTTTAACTGATATTTCTTGTGTTAACAAATTTTATTCCGTGTTTCACATGATATCTCTGTTGTGCATGTTATGCCATGACTTTTAACTTAATTAAAATTGATTTAATACTAATATAACAGCTAGAGCCATAGCTATTGACCATAGTTTCTACAATTGTATAACAATTTTAAAGCAATTTTGATCAAATTAAAATAATTTTAATAAGTTGATAAAGTGTAGTTAGAATAATTTATGGGATCCAGGTCAGTTCCTTGGTGCTGATTCACAATCCCAGAGTCCAAGGAGGATGGACAGTGTAGCAGTAGGAAAACAGAAAACTCAGTATAGATGATGATACCAGAGAATTTCACATAAGAAAGAGAAATGCCTTGCCATCCAAGAGTAGATGTGGCTCTTAAAAAAAGTAGACAAAAGTTCAGCAATAAGTACTTATTTATACAGCATCAAATTTTGTTTTCGAAGAATAATACGATATAAAAGTCAACAATAGACTGCAGTCTCATCAGAAAGAATGATGAGAACAGGCTACGATCACAACTGGAAAACATTTGTCTGGAACCTTTCGTCATACAACCTCCAATGACCGTATCTCTCTGTATTAAACACAGATCTTGGAATGTAGAAGTTGGGCCTGATGAATGTCTTAAGATTCTTCAAATAGGCAGAAGCTTTCTTTATCCCTCTACAGGTCAAATTTGCACAGCCAGAGATATCCAAGAATTCTAGATCTCTACATCCCTCTGAAAGTGAAACGAGGCCCCTAACTGATAATTTAGAAAAACGAAGTTCAACATGCTTCAGTTTTGGCATGAACTTTGCAATTGTCATAGCCTCCCTGTCTCCATCTTGAGGGCAGGCTCCTAAGTAATCATTTGGAACAATACCAGAATGCTGTGAAGGATCAAGCCAGTTCAAGAAGTTTCTTTTGAGAACTTTAAGGTTAGGACATTCCTTCCCAACCACCTCAATTGACTTGAAAGAAACTTCATAGCAATTGCTTATGTCTAATTCCACAAGCATGGGACAGGAAGATGCAATTTTGAACATTGACCTGTCAGTTACACTCTGGCTACTCTTTATAGTTAGGATCTGCAAATTTGGTGATCTGAAAAACACAAGTATTTGAAACCTTTGGTTAAATAGTAAAAAATCAAAGTTCTAATTTAACAACCATGTTATCTGTAGCCTTGATTCGCAGCTAATGTATGAGAGAGAGAGAGAGAGAGAGAGAGAGAGAGAGAGAGAGAGAGAGAGAGCGCGCGAAAATTGCAATCAGATTAATACGAGGATATCCTAGCCATTTTTTTTTTATATACAAAAAAAAGCACAGCTGCTAATTTACATACTCTAAGTCGAGTTCTTTATACGCCTGGATTTTTATAATGTTAGTTATGGAAACATAAGTGGGAATCTGTTTGTTCTTCTTACACTTACATACCTCATGTAAAATGGGCAAAAGATAACCTCCATTGAAATGTGTCCTTAAGCTATGAGAATTTCCTTTGTGAATACAAGAGTAACTAACCATAACAATGAAAATAAAGACAGCTCACTGAAACACACACTGTAAATTAAAAACAAGAACAGCAAACAGCACAAAATTCACATGTGCAATAGGCACAGAAAGGCATTTATAAAAAAAGTTCCTTTTAAATGAATTAACTAACACAGGAAACATACAAAAAAAACTTGAAGAGATGCAATATCAAATTATTAATACAGGAAACATATAAAAAAAATTTGAAGAGATGCAATATCAAATTATTATTATATCGTTACAAATCATGTAATTGCACCCCTAAAACAGTTAGTGATCTTTAGTCGTTGGCTAGACTATGGTTGTCAAGGGTGATCTAAAGAGGAGTTGGTGATAAGAAGGGCTTAGATATTATCTTCTAACTCCTCTTCAAACTGAGGATATGAAAGCTTCTGAAACTTGTGAAAATGAGATGGCTTGTGAGACGTTGCAGAGAAAAATAAATAGAATAGGGAAACGAAAGTTAACATCAAAAGAGACACTAAGGATTGATATTACAGCAAGAGACATGGATGTCTGAAAAGACTAAATAAAGTTCTGACACCTACTGAAGAGAAGAGGATACTAAAAAAGGATAAAAAATACTGATGTATCTTTTTGAAGTTGCATGTGCTGAAGACATATATTGCAAAAATAAATAAGATTAGGATTTTAATCATCCACCCAAAGAGGGGAGAATGTCCATAGGAGACTTATTTTCCAATCATATTAATCCACCAACAGGAGAAGATGATGGAAGCAATAGACTATAACTAATCTCATCTTAGATCATGAACACAACTGGATGAAAAAAAAGAAACAAAAGGATAACTGGTGAAATTTGAATCTCAAAGTTATTGAGAAAAAGAGAAGGGAGAAGGAAAGAGAAATCTTGAAGGAGGTCACCTTTTTTGTTGGGTTTTTTTTATCACCACAACCATCTCTCTCTTTTATAAGCCACTTCTGACATTTTTTTTTAAATATCACTCCTTTTTGTCATCTCAAACTCCTTTTTAATGAGCTTTTTTTATGTTGCTCCCTCATTTTTTGCTTTATTCTTTTCTAACATGCCATCCCACCCACCCACCCACCCACCCACCCACCCGTGCAATGAAACTGATTTTCACAAGAGAAGTGACATTGGGGACAGAGATAATCTGTTGGTAGATGATGAGAATGGTGGCCTTAACATCAGCAAGGGGAGAGGAGCAAAGATGGAAAGCATGGAGGGTTATGAAGATGACAATGAGTAGCTAAGGTGTTGACATCACAAGATAAGGTGCCACATAGATCAGCTTGGGTGGAGGAGCATTACCTTGTCCCTATGCCAACTAATGCATCACCTTGTCTGTGGCGGCAACATTGATGACTTGAATTCTGTTATTGTTGCCAGGAGAGTTGGATTGCAACACAGGGAGAATGGTTTCTCTATGGTTGTAGTCATGAGGATCATCGTAGTGCTTCCAAACGGAGAAAATTGGCAATAAGGGTATATGACAAGGACACTAAGCTGGAGGTAGGTCAGGTTGCATGTCATATCAAACTCTGCCTCCCATAGGAGATTTGAAGAGGAAAACCTTAGCCATAGGAGAGCACTCACTCTAATACCAAGTTGAAATGGATGAAACATTGTGTTACTATTATATAGAGTTACAAGATATACTACTTGCATTAGTATGCCTTGAGACTAGATTATGTGTAATATAGTCGTCTAACCAAGTTCATAAGCCAAATAGATATTGCTAAAGAGCTTAACTTACTCAGACAAAGCCCCATAATGATGAAACTTGAGCTATGATAAGAGTTGGGTTATATTTCTTGCTAGAAATTTTAAATGTGAAATTGTGCATATATAGGAGAGTAGAAAAATAATTGTTAGAACAGAAATTTCATCTTCCAAAAGAAAATTGAAAATTCCATATTCTACCATTAAATTCCACCCATTTTTAACCAAAAACAAGTTTTATTCCCATATTAGATCATGTAATGAGTACAAGCATGATGTTGGACTTCAAGTCCATGACATATGGAATTCCTTTACGAAGCTCGCTATAAATTCAACACAAGTATTTTTTTTTTACAAAGACTTGTTTTTTAGTCTTAATTCTTGATAAACTAATTTCTATTGTGGAATTGGTTCCGAAGAAGCTTAATTTAGAAAGAGGTGCATTATGTGAATGAACCAATAATGTACCTCAGATATCAATACGCAAAAATTGCAATCAGTTTTTTTTTTCCTTATCATGAAGATTCAAAGGAATCCTTGTATATGGAGTTTAGATTATCATAAAACATATCGGAATTTCCTATTTCAATCTTTTCTTACGGTAAACCAGATGCAGATCAGTCAAACTCAAACACAAGGTTATTACTCTAGGGCACAAAAAAAAAAAACGAAACATGATGATAAAGCAGTAAGGAATCGAATATCTCACCTCTCGGCAGCGAAGCAGAGGGAGTCATCAGAACAATGGCGAACTCGGATCTCCTGCAGCGATCCTTCCGCCCACAGGGCAGCGGACCGGAGCATGGCGTCAACGCGCCTCTGGAACGCCGGGGTCCACCACTCAGCGCAGTCAGAGCGACAAGATCCCGCGAATTCGAACATAGGCTCAAGGTCCAGGGCAACAAAGAGGGACGGATCCCGCGAAGCGTCCCGCCAAGATCGCGAGACAAGCATCGTCCCCTTCCAACGATCCTCCAAAGTCAGCCTGTGGAAGACGTTCGTCAGGCATACTGGCGTCAGCTCCGACCAATCACGGGTCGCCCCCGCCTCATTCGTCCCTCCGCCGTCGTCGGTGACCTGTGCCATGGCAACCCCCTTCGAAGGGAACGCAAGCGGCAGGCCGAAGTATCAGGGCCTTCAGGTTCGGGTTGGATAACGAGGTTAAACCGGTAAGCTTTAGCCTCGGAAATTTAAAATGAATTTCACCTCAGACTCGGAAATACGAGGCAGGATTTCCTGGACGATTTTTTTTTATCCAAGAGATGTATCACTCATATTTATAGTTAGATTATAATCATGATTCGATCATAATTGGTTATGATCTTTTCTTGGATTCATCGTCCCTATCATGTTATAGTTTTTGTTCGGAGCGGACGATCGGAGGCCGTCCGGAGGACATCCTCGCTCGTCGCCTAGTAACCTGATCATTTATCCACCACTGGAAGCCTTCGGGTGACCTCCGACCACCTGCTCCGAACAAAAATTATAACATGGTGGAGACGGTGAACCTAAGAAGGGATCACAACCATTTATGATCGGATTGCGATCATGATCCAACCGTAAATACGAATAGTACATTTCCTGGAGTACAAAAAGGTGATCCAAGAGATCTATTCTCCGGAAATACACATCAGCCTCGGAAATTTTACCATTTTTTGTATTTAAGAATTAATTTTATAATCTTTTTACAAAGTTTAATATAAAATGAAAAGTTACAATAATAAAACGACCACAAATCTTAATGGTCAGACTAGTTAAAAAATTAAGAGGATGTTTGGCTAAACTTATTAAAAATAGCTTATAAGCTCATATAACTTATAAGTTATTTTAGGAGCTTATAAGTTGTTAGATCTTATTTTAAAAATAAGTTATTAAAGTGTTTGAGTGAACTTATTACAATCAACTTAAAGGTATTGATGTGTTTGGTATTATAAGATCTTTTTATTAATAAAATTATCAAAAAGGGTATAATACTATTAATAGAGTATTTTGAGATTTTTATTAATAGAGGGTTTTGGACGAATTTTTGCATCGGGGGAGAGAAAATTGGAAAGAGGCATTGGCCGAGAAGATGACACAGCGTTAGGAAGAAAAGTCGGCGGAAATAAAAAAATATTAGACTTATAAAAATTCATGGAGGATAAGATGAGGATTTATGAAATTATATAAGGATATTTTAGAGAAAAAATTATTAAAATAAGATCTTTTTTAAAAAAGTAGGGTCTTCCATACTTTTTTAAAAACAACTTATAAGCTCCAAAACAGCTTATTTTGACAGCTTATAAGCTGTTCGAAAAAAATTTTACCAAACAAATTTGAAGAGTTTATAAGCTCCAAAACAGCTTATAAGCTATTTTAGAGAGCTTATTATTAAATGCGTGTGACTCCCATTAATGAGGATTAAAATAGGAGACACGATGACAAGAACAATTTGACACCAACCAAGGAATAGAGCAGACACACCATCTATTCCGATGGTACCGCACCTCCCCGTCGCCATCCAAGTAGATGATCTCCTGCTGCAATAGCTGCTTCAGGATATTGACCTATACTTGTCCAACCACTAGAACTTGCTCATCGTCATCGAGACGACGAATTGCACATCACCGTCAAACTACCGCACCGTTATGAATAGATGTTGATGGATCATATTTAGATGAGGTCAATACGATGAATATTATGAAAGAAAAATTTGTTAAGATTTTTTATAATAAAATTAGATGAGGTCAATACGATGAATATTATGAAAGAAAAATTTGTTAAGATTTTTCATAATAAAATTCTGTTATGATTTTACGGGGTTTAGGATTTGTGCATTATTTATAGAGGTCATTGTAAACCTGTTGTACAACAATAATCATAAAAATCGTGTAATGTGATTCTCTTGTGCAGAGAGAATTCTAATAAAGTTTTGACCTTTTTTGGAGTAGGCACGTAGGCGAACCACGGTAACTCTTCTTTTTTCTCCTTCCTCGTGTTTGCTCTCCTTTTGTGCGTCTTTATCTTGTTGCTCTGCGTGATCTCTTTTCTCTCTTCCTCTTCTTCCACGCTTTAGAGGTTGAGAGGTGTTATCCTCTCTTTGTGGAACAATTGGTATCAGAGCTACAGGTTTTTGATGAATTTCTTCAACATGTCGGGGATGACTTATGCGAAGTTTGATATGGTGAAGTTTGATGAAACCGTAAACTTTGGATTATAGCAGAGAAGGGTCAAGGACTTGTTGGTGCAACAAGGAATGGTGAAGGCGCTGTTGGTTGCTACTCGGAAAACCTAGAGGTTCCACTGTACAAAAATTTTGTACAAAGGTCTGAACCTTTTCCTAGCTACCATGTGTACTTTTAAATTAAATTTTGGATCGCCTGCGGAACTTAACACGTTTGATCCAAAACTTAATCTATTCGTTCTTTTAGGTTTTGATTTGGGTCTCCTGCGGAACTTAACACGTTCGACCCAAATCACCTTAAGTTATTAATTCCATTAAATATTAATTTTCATAATTGGTTCCCAGTACTGACGTGGCGAGGCACATGGCCTTCTTGGATATGGGAGCAACCACCACCGACTAGACAAAACCTTTTATAGAAAGCTAATATTTAATTTCCTAAAATAACTTTAGGTTAACCGAAAAGAACAATCAAATCACAAGGAAAAATAAAACAAAAGAACACAACATCGAAAAACATATTCGAAATACTAGAATCGTAAGCCTCTTGTATTTGGTATTATTTCCATAAATAACTAGCATGATGCGGAAAGGAAAAATTACTAGTTATACCTTCTAGAAAGACCTCTTGATCTTCTACCGTATTCCTCTTCTAACCTCGGACGTTGTGTGGGCAACGATCTTCCGAGATGAGAAACCACCAACCACATTCTTCTCCTCCTAGCTAGGTTCGGCCACAAAGAAGCTTTACCAAGGATGAAGAACAAAACACCAACCAAGCTCCAAGAGACGCAAGCTTTCTCTCCTTCTTCTTCTTCTTCTCCAAGTAGTATTCGGCCGCCGCAAGAGCTCCAAGGGGAGAGAGAGGTTTGGCCACCACAAGAGGAAGAGAGGGAGAGGATGATGATGATGGCCGGCCACACCAAGGAACAAAAGAGGGAGAGAAATAATAGAGGTTGTGTCTCATGAATGCACCCCACCCCTTCTTTTATATTCCTTGGCCTAGGCAAATTAGGAAATTTAATTACAATAAAATTTCCTTAATTTCCTTGACATGATTTAATTGAGAAAAATAAAATAAAATCTCCCAATTTAATCTATATTGGTCGGCCACATCAAGGGGAAACAATTTAGACAAGTTTAATCAACAAATTAAAACTTCCTAATTTGTTTCCGGAAATTTTAAAAAAAATAAAATTTCTCTTCAAAAATCTCTTTATGGTTGATAAAAGAAAATTTTTATAATTTTAATTTTACAACATGTGAATAATTTTTAAAGAGAAAATAAAATATCTCACCAATCTACAAATAAGGAAAGAGATCTCTTTCTTTAATCTTTTGTAGATCTTTTACAAGAGAGATATTTTAATTTTAATTATCTTTAATAAATTATATCTTCCACATAATAAAAATTAAAATTAAAATTCTTTTTAATTTAATATGGCCGGCCCCCTCTAGCTTGGGTTCAAGCTAGGGCCGGCCACCCTAAACCCATGCTTAGGCCGACCCTAGCTTGGTTCCCAAGCTAGCTTGGCCGGCCCCCTTTAGGTGGGTATAGAAGGTGGGTATAGGTGGGTATAGTACTCTATAAATAAGAGGCTACGATAGGGACCGAGAGGAGGAATTGATTTTGGTCTCTCGATAAAATTAAGCATCCCGTGTTCGCCCCGAACACACAACTTAATTTTATCAATAATAATTCATTCCACTAGAGAACTATTATTGAACTACCGCACCAATCCCAAATTACATTTTTGGGTTCCTTCTTATTATGAGTGTGTTAGTCTCCCTGTGTTTAAGATATCGAATGTCCACTAATTAAGTGAGTTACTGACAACTCATTTAATTAATATCTTAGTCCAAGAATAGTACCACTTAACCTTATCATCATGTCGGACTAAGTCTACCTGCAGGGTTTAACATGATAATCCTTATGAGCTTCTCTTGAGGACATTATCAACCTAGTATCTTTAGGACACAGTTTCCTTCTATAATCAACAACACACACTATAAGTGATACCATTTCCCAACTTATCGGGCTTATTGATTCATCGAACTAAATCTCACCCATTGATAAATTAAAGAAATAAATATCAAATATATGTGCTTGTTATTATATTAGGATTAAGAGCACACACTTCCATAATAACCGAGGTCTTTGTTTCTTTATAAAGTTAGTATAAAAGAAACGACCTCAAATGGTCCTACTCAATACACTCTAAGTGTACTAGTGTAATTATACAGTCAAGATAAACTGATACCTAATTACACTACGACCTTCTAATGGTTTGTTCCTTTCCATTTTGGTTGTGAGCTACTGTTTATAATTTATAGTGATAACATCATCTTCTGCATGTGGCACCACATACTATGTTATCTACAGATAAATTAATTGAACAACTACAACTAAATGTGACAATTTGACCAAATGTGATTCTTTATTCATAATGAATGTTTACAAAGCTTAGGCTTTATACACTCCAACAATCTCCCACTTATACTAATGACTAAGCCATATCTTCTTCCATACATCCGATTCCCATTCCTCCACATGCCGATCGAAAGCTTTACTGGAAGGGCCTTAGTGAAAGGATCTCGGGTTATCTGCTGATGCAATCTTGGCGATGACAACTTCTCTTCGCTTCACGATATCTCGTATCGGGTGGTACTTGCCTATATGTTTACTTGCCTTATGAGCTCGTGGTTCCTTCGAGTTTGCAATCGCACCGCTATTATCACAATAAATTGTGATGATTTTGGGCAAACCAGAATCACATCTAAGTCCATTAGAAAGTTCACGAGCCATCTGCTTCTTTAGCGCCTCGAGGTCGCTACATACTCACCCATGGTTGAGTCTGAAACGCATTTCTGCTTAACACTCCTCCATGAAATGGCTCCACTTCCTAAAGTAAACACATAGCCTGATGTAGACTTACTGTTGTCCCTATCTGATTGGAAATCTGAATCCGTGTAACCCACAGGGAGCAAAATCGTCTGCTTGGTAAACTAGCATATAATCTCTAGTCCTTCTCAGGTACTTTAATATATGCTTTACTGCAGTCCAATGTCCTTGTCCAGGGTTACTCTGATATCTGCTGACCATGCCCACGGCGAAACAAATATCAGGTCTCGTACATAGCATTGCATACATAAGGCTTCCTACAGCCGAGGCATAAGGAACTGCTTTCATGTCTTCTATTTCCTTTGATGTCTTAGGAGACATCTCTTTAGATAGAGGTATTCCATGCCTAAAAGGTAAAAAACCTTTCTTGGAATCCTGCATGCTAAAACGAGCAAGGATTGTATCTATATATGAAGCTTGGGACAGACACAACATTCTTTTCTTGCGATCCCTTATTACTTTAATCCCAAGAATGTGTGCACACTCTCCTAAGTCCTTCATATCAAATTGTTTGGACAACCATACCCTTATGTCTGATAATACCTTGACATTGTTGCCAATTAACAAAATATCATCTACGTATAGTACAAGAAATACCACCACGTTTCCGTTACACTTCTTATATACACAAGACTCATCCGAACTTTGAATAAATCCATATGACTGGATTACTTCATTAAACCGGATGTTTCAAGATCTTGAAGCTTGCTTTAGTCCATAAATGGACCGATTGAGCTTGCACACTAGATGCTCTTTGCCTTTTTCAATGAACCCTTCTGGTTGCTTCATATGGATGCTCTCTTCAAGACTTCCATTAAGGAAAGCTGTCTTGACATCCATTTGCCAAATCTCATAATCCATATGAGCAGCAATGGATAAGAGTATCCGGATAGACTTAAGCATGGCTACCGGTGAAAAGGTCTCCTCATAGTCGATTCCCTCTTTCTGAGTGTACCCTTTCGCAACAAGCCTAGCTTTGAAAGTTTCTACCTTCCCGTCTGTCCCTCTTTTTCCTTTTGTAGATCCACTTGCATCCAACGGCTTTTACACCATCAGGTGGTTCTACAAGCTCCCAGACCTTATTAGAGTACATAGACTCTATTTCAGAATTCATCGCCTTTTGCCAAGATGCTATATATCTTGGAGTGCTTCGTCATATGTCCAGGGATCAGGTTCATGTTTACAGGATCAAGTCGAAGACTCTCCCAAAACATGAATCTCTCGTGCCTCACAACCCTCCCACTACGATGAGGCATTCGTGGTTGTGTATCATGTGTGACACGTGTTGCGAGTCTCTTGTGGTACTTCATCTTGTCTTGTTGGTACTAAAGTAGACGTGCTCTCTTAGTTCTTCTAAAACAAGTTTACTATTGGGCTTGTGATCCATTATATAGTCTTCTTCTAAAAACTGGGCATTGGTGCTAACAATGACCTTCTGGTCTTTAGGACTATAAAATAAACCACCTTTCGTTCCTTTGGGATATCCTACAAACACGCGAACTTCTGTACGGGATTCTAACTTATCAGCATCTGGTTTCAGCACATGTGCTGGACTACCCCAAATCCGAATATGTTTTAGACTGGGCTTTCGCCCATTCCACAATTCTATGGGAGTAGAAGAAACTGATTTAGAAGGTACTAAGTTCAGAACGTATACTGCTGTTTCCAGAGCATATCCCCAAAACGAATTTGGTAATTCTGAATAACTCATCATCGATCTAACCATCTCCATAAGAGTCCTATTCCTTCATTTTGCTACACCATTCTATTGGGGTGTTCCAGGTGCAGACAATTGGGATTGAATCCCAGCCTCTGATAAGTAATTCCTAAACTCTCCTAAGAGGTATTCGCCACCACGATCAGATCGTAGTGTCTTGATACTTTTACCTAATCGTTTCTCCATATCAACTTTGTATTCTTTGAACTTATCAAAGCACTCGGACTTGCGGCGCATTAGGTAAATATATCTGTATCTTGAATAATCATCTATAAAAGAGACAAAATATTCAAAACCACCTCTTGCCTGGACAGACATAGGACCACACAAATCAGAATGAACCAATTCCAACACTTCTTTGGCCCTATACCCCTTGGCCTTGAACGACATCTTGGTCATTTTACCTTCCAAGCAAGATTCACAAGTTGGAAAATTTTCCAACTCTACCGAACTCAAAAGTCCATCAGCTATAAGCCTCTGAATCCTACTTAAGTTAATATGACCAAGCCTTAGATGCCAAAGATATGCTTGGTTCATTTCCGAAGGTTCTTTTCTCTTATTAGAGTTAGAAGATGAGTTATAAATTTCCATGTTTTACTTTGTGGAAGAAATTGGATTTAAAGTATACAAATTGCCAACCAATGCACCAGAACAGATAATCACTTTATTTCTTTTAATAACTACATCGTTACTGAAAGAAACTGAATATCCATCTAAAAACAGTTTAGAAACTGAAATTAAATTCTTTCTAAAACTGGGTACATAAAGATAATTTCTTAAAACCAAATTCCTATTTCTACTAAAAGATAAGTAGACGTCTCCCACTGCAACAGCTGCCACCTTAGTAGCATTGCCCATGTAGACGGTAATTTCTCCTTCAGATAGTCATCGGGTTTCCTGGAACCCCTGCAAGGAATTGCAGACATGATCAGTGGCTCCCGTATCTACACACCAGGTGCTGGTAGATAACACCGCTAAACATGTTTCAACAACTAGAGCATGAGATATACCTTTGTTTTGGTTCCTACGAGGACAGTCCGCCTTCCAATGTCTTGCCTGCTTGCAGATGAAGCACTTGCCCTTCGGCTTCTTCACTCCAGCTTTAAATCCCGTACTCTGAGACTTATTCACTTTCTTTGCTGAACCGACTTGTTTCTTCTTCTTCTTTCCTCTCGGCTTAGAAGTAGAACCATTTTCAGCATAGTGAATTTGAGCATTGTGACGAAATAATCCTTCTGCTGCCTGGTTAGTAGTTCCGCCAATGAATATACCCTTTTATTCATATTGTAATTCAGGCGGAATTGCTCAAAACTTCTAGGTAGTGTTTGGAGGATCATATCGATCTGGGTTTCCCCATCAATTTCTCCTCCAAGAATCTGTATCTCGTTCAGATAAGCCATCATCTTTAGGATATGATCCCTCATAGGAGTACCTTCTTACATAGTGGCTGTCATTATCTTTCTCATGGCTTCTTGTCTAGAAGCCCTATCCTGATGACCAAAGAGTTCCTTGAGATTGTTCATAATATCATAAGCTGTTGGTAAGTCTTGATGCTGATGTTGCAATACATTTGACATTGAAGCCAAAATGTAACACCGCGCCATCTCATCTGCTTTTACCCATTTCCTATGATATTCAATCTCCTCTTGGGTAGATTCACCAGTAGGTGCTTCAGGGCAAGGCTCAGTCAATACAAATTTATAGCTTTCAGAAGTAAGAACAATGTCCAGGTTCCTTTTCCAATCTATGTAATTAGGTCCAGTAAGTCTATTCTGTTGAAGTATGATGGACAGTGGGTTGAAAGTCATCCTAAGAATCACAAATAACTTTTGGTCAGAACTCTAAATTTAGAATAATATTGATTCCTCAAACAATACTATTTTAAATTAACCAACACCTCAAAACACCGTGAATTTTGTATGCCACGTTAGTGTGGACGTATACAAATTCGACATTTGTAAAAGGAGGGTTTTAACCCATTAATTTTATTATCTTGTTAACCTAACTTTTTGACAAATAAAATTAATAGTTGGTGTCTTTTGGTCACACAAATAATAGCAGTGACTCCGATGGGGAGGATACTATTAGATGTGTCTAAGTGTATACCATTACTTGACACTAAGTCCATTAATAAGATTATGCCCCTTCCGTTGGGGAAGATCACACGCTCTTAATTAACTTCCTATAGTCATCCAAAAATGGAAGTCTGTTCTAGTGATCCACAAACAAGCTCATCCGTTATGGAGGAAGGCTCTCAGAGCCAACGCGCAAGCTTGTTTGCATCACCTACAAACCAGTAATGGAGACCATGAGATTTACTTAAAAATCCCTCTCCCACTTAGTTATTTATAAATGAGGAATTTTAACTATGCTAGCCTACTAAACATGTAAACTAACATACACACACAACACAATATAAAAGCAAGAAATAGAAAATCTAATTTTCAACTATTATGGCTTTTATCTCTAGTTGTCCTCCGTGTGTTGTCATCCCAATCTGCTGCCATATTTGGCCACCGCCACCGGGTCTAGCTGTCGCATCCATCTTGCTCCTAGTTCCGCTGCGCCTCTGGTCCTTAGAAGGTTCCACGCTTTGCAATATTCGATCCGTGACATAAATAAAATTTTACATTTTGATCCTATATTCCATAAAAGGAATGTACATGTATCTAGATCAAAAATAAAATCCTAATAAAACTAAATACAGCTCCTGCTGTATTTAATACAATCATGCACACACATATAAATGCCCTTGACATGTCTAAGGGTCCAATCACACACATAATAACTAAAAGCCATAATAGTTGGATCCTGCATCCACAAAGTTAGCACATCCTACTATTATCCTGCCTAAATTATGTATGACATGTGCATAATTAAACTAATACCAAATACACAGGCAAAAGTCTCGATACCAATGTTGGTTGCTACTCGGAAAACCTAGAGGTTCTACTGTACAAAAATTTTGTACAAAGGTCTGAACCTTTTCCTAGCTACCATGTGTTCTTTTAAATTAAATTTTGGATCGCCTGCGGAACTTAACACGTTTGATCCAAAACTTAATCTATTCGTTCTTTTAGGTTTTGATTTGGGTCTCCTGCGGAACTTAACACGTTCGACCCAAATCACCTTAAGTTATTAATTCCATTAAATATTAATTTTCATAATTGGTTCCCAGTACTGACGTGGCGAGGCACATGGCCTTCTTGGATATGGGAGCAACTACCACCGACTAGACAAAACCTTTTATAGAAAGCTAATATTTAATTTCCTAAAATAACTTTAGGTTAACCGAAAAGAACAATCAAATCACAAGGAAAAATAAAACAAAAGAACACAACATCGAAAAACATATTCGAAATACTAGAATCGTAAGCCTCTTGTATTTGGTATTATTTCCATAAATAACTAGCATGATGCGGAAAGGAAAAATTACTAGTTATACCTTCTAGAAAGACCTCTTGATCTTCTACCGAATTCCTCTTCTAACCTCGGACGTTGTGTGGGCAACGATCTTCCGAGATGAGAAACCACCAACCACCTTCTTCTCCTCCTAGCTAGGTTCGGCCACAAAGAAGCTTTACCAAGGATGAAGAACAAAACACCAACCAAGCTCCAAGAGACGCAAGCTTTCTCTCCTTCTTCTTCTTCTTCTCCTAGTAGTATCCGGCCGCCGCAAGAGCTCTAAGGGGAGAGAGAGGTTTGGCCACCACAAGAGGAAGAGAGGGAGAGGATGATGATGATGGCCGGCCACACCAAGGAACAAAAGAGGGAGAGAAATAATAGAGGTTGTGTCTCATGAAGGCACCCCCACCCCTTCTTTTATATTCCTTGGCCTAGGCAAATTAGGAAATTTAATTACAATAAAATTTCCTTAATTTCCTTGACATGATTTAATTGAGAAAAATAAAATAAAATTTCCCAATTTAATCTATATTGGCTGGCCACATCAAGGGGAAACAATTTAGACAAGTTTTAATCAACAAATTAAAACTTCCTAATTTGTTTCCGGAAATTTTTAAAAAAATAAAATTTCTCTTCAAAAATCTCTTCATGGTTGATAAAAATTTTTTTTTATAATTTTAATTTTACAACATGTGAATAATTTTTAAAGAGAAAATAAAATATCTCACCAATCTACAAATAAGGAAAGAGATCTCTTTCTTTAATCTTTTGTAGATATTTTACAAGAGAGATATTTTAATTTTAATTCTCTTTAATAAATTATATCTTCCACATAATAAAAATAAAAATAAAAATTCTTTTTAATTTAATATGGCCGGCCCCCTCTAGCTTGGGTTCAAGCTAGGGCCGGCCACCCTAAACCCATGCTTAGGCCGACCCTAGCTTGGTTCCCAAGCTAGCTTGGCCGGCCCCCTTTAGGTGGGTATAGAAGGTGGGTATATGTGGGTATAGTACTCTATAAATAAGAGGCTACGATAGGGACCGAGAGGAGGAATTGATTTTGGTCTCTCGATAAAATTAAGCATCCCGTGTTCGCCCCGAACACACAACTTAATTTTATCAATAATAATTCATTCCACTAGAGAACTATTATTGAACTACCGCACCAATCCCAAATTACATTTTTGGGTTCCTTCTTATTATGAGTGTGTTAGTCTCCCTGTGTTTAAGATATCGAATGTCCACTAATTAAGTGAGTTACTGACAACTCATTTAATTAATATCTTAGTCCAAGAGTAGTACCACTCAACCTTATCATCATGTCAGACTAAGTCCACCTGCAGGGTTTAACATGACAATCCTTATGAGCTCCTCTTGAGGACATTATCAACCTAGTATCTCTAGGACACAGTTTCCTTCTATAATCAACAACACACACTATAAGTGATACAATTTCCCAACTTATCGGGCTTATTGATTCATCGAACTAAATCTCACCCATTGATAAATTAAAGAAATAAATATCAAATATATGTACTTGTTATTATATTAGGATTAAGAGCACACACTTCCATAATAACCGAGGTCTTTGTTTCTTTATAAAGTCAGTATAAAAAAAACGACCTCAAATGGTCCTACTCAATACACTCTAAGTGTACTAGTGTAATTATACAGTTAAGATAAACTGATACCTAATTACACTACGACCTTCTAATGATTTGTTCCTTTCCATTTTGGTCGTGATCTACTGTTTATAATTTATAAGGTACTGATAACATCATCTTCTGCATGTGGCACCACATACTATGTTATCTATAGTATAAATTAATTGAATAACTATAACTAAATGTAGACAATTTGACCAAATGTGATTCTTTATTCATAATGAATGTTTACAAAGCTTAGGCTTTCAGTATACACTCCAACAGGCGCTAGAAGAAAGAAAACTGGAAAGCATGGAGAGATCAGATTGGGAAGAACTTCAGGTGAAGGCAATAGCAACAATCAGGCTTTGTCTTACGGATGACGTGATGTACCATGCCATGGACGACAAGTTATAGGTGGCAGTTTGACAAAAGCTTGAAAGCCGGTACAAGTCAAAGTTATTGACAAACAAGCTGTATCTTAAGTAAAAATTATTTGAACTGAAGATGACAGAAGGAACCGATCTGAGCTAGAACATCAACGTATTCAACCAGATTGTAAGTGATCTGAAGCGGGTTGATGTGAAGATCGAAGATGAAGACAAGACGGCTGATGTTGTTTAATTCTCTACTTTTATCTCCTATGTATGAGAATTTGGTTACTGTTAGGACCTTCGGACGGCTAGAGAGGGGGGTGTGAATAGCCTTCACTAAAAACTCAATCAATTCCTCACAAAATCTTGTTAGCACAGCGGAAATAAACAAAAAGAAAACTGATGCAAGGAAAGAAACACAACACACAGCTTACACAAGTATGTACGAGGTTCGGGGATAACTTGCCCCTACTCCTCGGTGTGTCCGTAAGGTAGACGATCCCTTGATCTTTCGGTAGATCACACCTCGGACAAATTCCAGCTAAGTATTTCTCCTTCTCAGTGGAGTAACCTCTCCACAAAGTCACAGAAAAGATTTGAAATGAAGCACAAGACTTACAGAGTTCAGTGGCCAAAAGAAATTAACAATGAAACTTACAGCCACGAAGCAGAACGCAAAGACAGAAGGGATTCCTCAGCCAAGAGCTCAACAACACAACACCTTTACTTCGGTTGACAGAGAGTTTCAAAAATCTTACCAAACTTCTCTTCTGCCTTCTTCTTATTCTGCTTCTTTCCCACTGTCTTCAGCCAGAGCCGAATCACTGTCACCTGTATCGAATCACTGCGACCAACTTAGGCATCGCCAATCACTCTTCCTCCTCATCTGGTTCTCTGAACTCACACCAATACCATCCATGGTCTTCACTGGTGTCTCTGAGCTCGAACCAATAAGCAAGAGTCAAGCTGTTTCCAACTGATCGCAGCCAGTGAACGTTGACGCTCCAATTGCACCATTTGCAGCGAAACACAGTAGAAAGAGAATTTGGTCTTATTCTTCTGATGGAGCTTAATTTGAAATTAAGCACTAGCACGACACCTGCAACCTGTAACTTAAAAATCTCACAGCAGATGATTTGATCAGGTGAATCAGAAATCACAGAGAAACAACAGAAGACAAACGACATTGTTGTGGATCGGTCAGCACCGATCCATAGCCTTCTGACCGATCGGGACACACCGATCGGTCGGATGATTCCGATCGATGCGTGGACCGATCAGTATGGTGGATCGGTCCACGACGATCCTCCCTATCGCTTCTGAATCCCATCGCATCCCATCGCTTCTTCGATCGGTCACCAGATAGCCCACAGATTGCTTATACTGATCGGTCACGAGACCGATCGGATAATCCACAGATTGTTTACGTAAGACTTGATCGGTCACGAGACCGATCGGATGATCCACAGTCGATAGACCGATCCAATGTCTCTGTGTTAGTTTTAGAGCTTCCCCTAAACCTAACGTCTTCCTAGTCGAGAACGGCCGCCAAACCCTCTCGGCCTAGTCGGAGGCGAGCTACCGAGCCCTCTCGGACTTCGTCGGTCCGGAGAATGAGCTACCGAGCCCTCTCGACCTAGTCCGGAACGAGCCACAGAGCCCTCTCCGACTTCGTCCGGTCCGGAGAAGCGCTCTCCGACTTCGTCCGGTCCAGAGAACGAGCTACCGAACCCTCTCTGACCTAGTCCGGAGAACGAGCTACCGAGCCCTCTCTGACCTAGTCCGGAGAACGAGCTACCGAGCCCTCTCCGACTTCGTCCGGTCCAGAGAACGAGCTACCGAGCCCTCTCTGACCTCGTGTGCCAAGTATCCGTACTTGGACTTTTCCTCTCCACATGATCAACCTTGATCATTAATCAGTCTGAGTTTAATTAATATCTGATACAAACTTAAATCAGTGTCAATCATCAAAACAACAGCTAGGTCAGACTGTATTAACAATCTCCCCCTTTTTGTTGTTTGACAACACGATTTAAGTTTAGATCAGAAATGTTCATATTTCCCTAATTTTAGGAGAATCAAAATCCTCCCCTAAGACAGATACAACACCATGTAAGGATAGGGGAATCAAGATCCTCCCCCTAAAGCTAAACTTTTCATATATCTCTAAACTTAGTTATCTTCTCCCCCTCTGTCAAACACCGAAAAGGTGCGAATTAGGAAAGAAAACGTTAAAGGACTCCCCCTTAACCCATACTGTCTTTTTCTTAATCCTCCTAGAATGCCCTCTAAGTGTATTATAAGACAGTAATAAAGAAATAAGAGACATACAAGACATGGCATATGAACAACAAATTAATAGACAATAGGAAGTGAAACATAAAGAAAAAATAAGAAAATGAGCAGCATGAAATCAGCAAGTATCCAGGTCAGACATAAGTATCCAACAAACAATATCCAAAACATAGATAATCAAAATGACATCATAGAACAATGTGTATCACTCAGCCTCCTCAACATGAGGAGCATCAACATCATCAACGGGAGGAGTGGGTCCCTGAGGTGGCATGCCGCTGCTCGAGGATGGATAGCCCGGGAAATCCTGCGGAGGTGGGTATCTGGCCATCCATCCCATAATCGCCTGATGTGTCGCCAGCTGCTGACTGCGTAACTCATCGTAGCGCTGGTCAATTCGTACGTGCAGCCCGTGGAGCTCAGCAATGAGCAGCTCATCGTGCCGATCAATGTGACTCTCCAGCTCGGCGATCTGCCAGCGCATATCAGGATCTGCCTCTCCATCGTCAGCAGCAGCAGCAACAGGAGCAGCAACAGGCGCAGTAGCAACCTGTCGTGGAGGTCCCCGTGGTAACTCACCTAGAGCTCTCCCATCCTTTCACCGAACGTCCCCATCCTGTCCTATGATGCCAGACTTGGAAAATGCCCGTTTCCCAAGTCTGCAGTCCTGCCTGACCATCTTGACTATTCTACCCTTGGAGACATCAATCTGAAGGGTCTCGAGCCAATCTGTAATGATATGCCCATAAGGCATATAAACAGTGAAGCTGTTTGGCTCACTATAGGAGATGATCGAAGAGTAGATGCTGGACATGATGTCAAAGTCGAGACGTCGACGCAATCCATAAAGCATCAGACAATGATATAGTCGGATTTCAGACAAGGGTTTAGATGTGATTGGCAGAAGGCAGTTTGTGACAATCTTAAAGAGGATGTAATCTTGGGCAGATAATCTCAAAGCTGCAAAAGTAGGAAAATCAACATCTAATTCATCTAGCCCACCCGGTCTAGGATGTCTGAAGAAATACTCATAAATAGAGTCAGATGATACATCAAAGGGTGGGGGTAAGGGATCTGGTAAGTCAGGATATATAGAAAAAACATTACCTGAACATCTACGGCAAGCAAGATAATCAAAGAAGGCTGAGAAACTGAAATCAAGAGTCTGCTTAGCAACTTTTGTTTTATAATTTACATCATTAGTTTGATGAAGGTTGTTATAAAACTCAGATACTAAGTCATAATTGACATCTCATTCTAAATAGACAAGTGTATCAAGTTTGTAGTAGGCAATGATTTCTGACACAGTTGGACAAAATTCGTCCATGAATTTTCGATCCACAGACCTACAAGGGAGTAATTTAAAGGTTCTTTGTCTAAAAGCTTCCTCAAAATGGTGGTTTGGAAATCTCCCGGAGACAGATGGTTGAGGTCAGGAGGGAGCCTTAGACTTCGACTTCTCAGGTGACTTAGACTTAGAGGTTCCTTCACCCACTAATTTCTTCCTAAGGGTTAACAATGTGATACATTGGGGCAAGTAAGTGAGCACCGGAGCCACAAAAAGCACAGATACGGTGAGAAATGAAACCGAAATGCCAAGGTGAATAGTTCTAGGGAAGTATGGAGTTACCTTGGTGCCATTGAAGTGTCTTTTGGCTAGGGCTTTGGCTAGGGCTTCGACGGGCAAGGAGAAGAGAAGAGTGGAGGTTTAGGGAAGAGTCGGCTAGGGCTTCCGTGTGAAAGGGGAAAAGAAAGGATCGGGAAGATTTAAGGGAGATGAGTGTTAGGTGTTGAAATGATCGGACGGCTGTCCGATCAGGAGATATCAGGAGCCTCCTGATCGGTCCCTGGACCGATCCGGGAACATTCTGATCGGTCCGTAGATCGATCAGGGAACGATCAGTAGCCTGCTGATCGGTCCCTGGACCGATCAGTGAGCCTTCTGATCGGTCTGTAGGCCGATCAGAAGGCGATCAGTGGCCCTCTCTGCGTACCAAACTGACCAGATCGGTCCCCGGCCCGATCTGGGAACTCCTGATCGGTCTGTATACCGATCAGAAGACGATCAGTAGGCTTCCAGACGTATAAAATGAACCTGATCGGTCCCTGGACCGATCCAGGAACCTCCTGATCGGTCTGTAGACCGATCAGTGTCTGATACTGAAATCTCTCCAGTAATTTCAGTAACTGAAACTCGTAGAGGTGTTCGATAATTCGTATAGGTTTCTCCAGTGAAACTTCCAAATCCAGTACCTAGACTCTGAAGATTCTACAAGCATAACTGTTTCCTAAAGATTATGGTTTGAAATTGATTATAGCCTGAAGGTTTCAGATATTTAGAAAAACAGACAACTCAAGGCTTGAAACACTGAAATTTCCGACCTTGTTATGTTCAGTTTCAAGTTTGTCAAAATATAACCAACTTACTATCATTATTTCAAGTACTTGTCCTATTTTCAATCAAAATTATGAAAAGTATCGGTCAAAGGTATCAAACAGTCCATCAACCAGAGTTACATAATTCCTAGGCAAAGGTCCAACCAAGTTTCCTTGGGTGGAATATATGAGCAAGATCTAGGAACCAAATACACATAAATTATGTAATGGTCTTCCCCATACTCAATTTATATCTCGTCAACCTAATTATTCAAGGGATGCATGATACATTTTGAATAATTCGCTGATCCTAGCATCTCACCCCATTTCTAGCAAACAAAAATAATTTGTTAAACCTTATAGTTTGTGTGAGATGTTCCCAAGTTGCCCAAATTAATTTCCCAATTCCTCTTGTCGTTTTAATGTCCTCATTGATCATGATGGGGTCCTAATGTCTTATTGAGCCAAACACATTCCCAATTCTCTCCTCAAATGACTAAATTCATTTTCCGGAAGAGGTTTGGTGAAAATATCGGCTAGGTTTGACTTTGACTCAACATATGTAAGTGCAATGTCTCCCCTAGCTACGTGATCTCTAATGAAGTGATGACGCACTTCAATATGTTTGGTCCTTGAATGATGGACTGGATTTTTTGTTAGGTTTATTGTGCTGATGTTATCACACAACACTTGCACTCCCTTATATGAAAGCCCATAATCTTCTAGGGTGTGGATCATCCACAACAATTGTGATACACTCTCTCCCATGGCAATGTATTCAGCCTCGGTTGTGGAGAGAGCAACGCAATGTTGCTTCCGACTTGACCAACTAACCAATGATGAACCTAAAAATTGGAAACCCCCACTAGTACTTTTCCGATCCAATTTGCACCCAGCATAATCAGAGTCGGTATAACCTATCAAGTCAAAAGACTCCGTACGAGGGTACTATAGACCTACTCTAATTGTGCCCTTAAGGTATCTCAGAATTTTCTTAACTGCAATTAAATGAGATTCCTTGGCACATACTTGATATCTAGCGCACATGCCCACAGCAAAAAGTATGTCCGGTCGACTAGCTGTGAGATATAGAAGACTACCGATCATGCTTCTATATTGTGTTAGATCAATTGATTTTCCATTCTCATCATTGTCAAGGCGAGTGTTCGTCGCCATTGGAGTGGATACTTCCTTAGAGTCACTCATTTTGAATTTCTTGAGCATCTCTTGATTGTATTTCGTCTGATGGACATAGATGCCATCTCGAGTTTGTTTGATTTCAAGTCCAAGGAAGAATGTCAATTCTCCCACCAGACTCATCTCAAACTCACTTTCCATGCGAGTGATAAATTCATTCAAATAGTCCTTGTTATTTGAGCCACAAATTATGTCATCGACATACACCTGGGCTACAAATATGTTTTCACCATCTCTACACAGAAATAGTGTTGGGTCTATTTGACCTCTTACAAAACCCTTTTCTAGTAAGTAAGTTGACAACCTTTCGTACCAAGCTCGAGGTGCTTGTTTAAGCCCATAAAGAGCTTTCTTGAGCTTGTACACGTGGTTTGGAACTTCGGTATTCACAAACCCCAGTGGTTGTTCAACATAGACCTCTTCTTTAATGAAACCGTTTAAGAAGGCCGATTTAATGTCCATTTGATAGAGCTTGAAGCCTCTATGTGTATCAAAAGCTAGCATTAAACGAATGGACTCTAGTCGGGCCACGGGAGCATAAGTCTCATCATAATCGAGGCCTTCGACTTGACTATAGCCCTTGGCTATAAGTCTTGCCTTGATTCTTACGACTTCTCCCTTTTGGTTTAACTTATTTTTGAAGACCCATTTGGTTCCAATAATGGTGGTCTTCTTAGGTCTAGGAACTAAGTCCCACACTTGGCTCCTTTCAAATTGACCTAACTCATCTTGCATAGCTATGATCTAATCAGGATCGCGCAATGCCTCATCAACTAATTTTGGTTCGATTTCTGAGATCAAGGCGACCTCATTAGACTCATTTCTAAAGAATGATCTAGTCCTAACCCCTTGTTGAATGTCTCCCATAATCTGGTCTTGGGGATGACTAGAGGCTATCCTAGATTGCCTTGGTGTTGGCGGTGCCTCATGAGTGGTCTCACTAGACACAGGCAAGGGCTCAGTATCAGGTAAAGGATCAGACTGAGCCCTCTCTTGCCTTTGCTCATCATCATCGGAGTGTATTTTGACTCTTTCTATGTTTTGATCATTTAAACTTAGATTTCTAAGTTCAAATTGAATTTCACCTACATCACTTGATTGATCATTTGATTTAGGAATTTCTTCAAATGCTACATCCGAGGACTCTTCAATCAATTTAGTCCTATTGTTGTAGACTCGATAGGCTTTGCTGATGAGAGAGTACCCGACCAGTATCCCTTCATCAGCCTTAGCCGTGAACTTTCCAAGATGATCCTTGGTGTTCAAGATAAACACCTTATAACCAAACACCCTAAGATGTTTAATTGTAGGGGGTTTCCCAAACCAAAGTTCATGGGGAGTCTTTCCTAAAAACCTATGTATCAAGACTCGGTTTTGCACAGAGCAAGCGGTATTTACAGCTTCAGCCCATAAGTAGCTCGGTAGTGAGTACTCATTGAGCATGCTTCGTGCAGCCTCTTGCAAGACTCGGTTCTTTTTCTCCACAACCCCATTTTGTTGTGGGGTCTTTGGAGTAGAGAACTCATGCCTATATCCTTTTTCTTGACAAAACTCTAAAAATCTATGGTTTTGAAATTCTCCACCATGATCACTCCTAATTTTTTTAATTGTTGTTGATTTTTCATTTTCAGTTCTTCTACAAAAGGAAACAAAAATATCTATGGTTTGATCCTTATTTTTCAAAAAGGAATTCCATGTATATATAGTAAAATCATCAATGATCACTAAGCAGTATCTACTTCCATTCAATGAAATAACATTACTGCAATCAAACAAATCCATATGCAATAAATCTAAAGCAGTAGATGTACTTACAACGCTTTTACCTTTATGAGACGCTTTTGTTTGCTTACCCTTTTGACATGCATCACATAATTTTGTCTTTTGGTACTTGATGCTTGGTAAGTCTAGCACTAATCCTTTGTTGGCCATCTTTCGAATATTCTTCATGTTCACATGGGCCAACCTCCTATGCCACAGCCATGATTCTTCTTCTTTTGACATGAAACACTTAGCAGAGGCATTAGTAGCACTTTTAAAAGATACTTGATAAATGTTGTCTACCCTTGTGCCTACTAGCACCGTGTCAAGTGTGTCAATGTGTTTGACCAAACATTGACTTGAATGAAACTCAATTGTGTAACCCGTATCACACAATTGGCTGACACTTAGGAGATTAAAGGTCATCCCCTTGACTAGAAGGACATTTTTGATTTGGAGACATTCGGATATATGAATATCTCCAACTCCTATCACCTTAAGACTACCATTATTACCAAATGACACATTACCTCTATTTTTATTTTGAAGGGTAGTAAAGAGTGACTTGTCCCCGGTCATGTGCTTGGAGCATCCACTATCAACAAACCAAGTTGATAGATGCTCCCCCTTGACAAATGCTTACAAGACACGAAAGATAGATGTTTTAGGTATCCAAATCTTGGGACCTAATGCATCTACAATGAAAGACCTAGGAACCCATGCCTTGGTCACACCCTTCCTAGTCTCATGAACCCTAGAAGCATGTGATCTATGAAATTGGGTTCTAGACACTAAGGAAATGAAACTAGACTCCTTAGGTTGATATCCTAACCCAGCCTTGTTGTAGACCGCCCTTTGGCCATTTAGAATCATATCTAAGGTCTTAGAGCTAGTTGAGAATTTCTCAAGCATTTTCTTGAGTTTCTCAACTTCACTCTTTAGGGCTTTGTTTTCATCTTCAAGAAGCTCTTGATGTAGGTCATCAACCTCATCTTCCCTAAGAGTCTTCAAGTGTTCTACTTCATCTTTTAATGATTTAATTTCTATTTTTGATTTCTTAAGCAAAGTAGATAAATGTGCAATAGTTTTATAGCACTTTTCAAAATGCGGAGAGGTTACCTCTTCATCATCCGAAGATGATGAAGCCGCGGCTGATGTATCACTTCCGGAGTCCGATTCCTCCCTTGCCATGAGTGCTAATTGACGAGTGCTTTTCTCCTTCCTCTCTTCCTCCGATGAGCTTGAGGAGGATTCATCCCAAGTAGCTTTGAGAGCTTTCTTCTTCTTGGCCCTTTCCTCCTTCTTCTTTAGTTTTGGACACTCGCTCCGATAGTGTCCTTTCTTGCTACACTCATAACATGTAACATTAGTCTTATCAACATTTTGATCAATAGACTTACCTTTCCCTTTGTATCTCTTGCTCATTCTCATGATTCTTCTCACGAAGTTGGCCATCTCGCTTGATGATGATCCACCTTCATCATCGGACTCGGAGGAGGATGAGGATGTAGGAATTTCTTTCTCCTTCTTCCTTTCTTTCTTCCTTCTTCCATCCTTGCTCTTTTCTCCTGCAACTAAGGCAATACCTTTCTCTTTTTGACTCTTGTTAGCAAGTTCATGAAGTTCCATTTCACAAAAGAATTCATCTAATTTAACAATTGAAAGGTCCTTGGAGACCTTGTAGGCATCTACCATAGATGACCACAAGGCATTCCTCGGAAAGGCTTTGAGAGCGTACCTTACAAGATCGCGATTCTCTACGCGTTCATCTACGGAATGAAGACCATTGATGATCTCTTTGAACCTTCCGTGTAGTTCGCTTACCGTTTCGTTCTCCTTCATGGTGAGATTTTGTAGTTGGTTTAGGAACAAGTCTCTCTTGGCGATCCGAGAGTCTCGGGTTCCTTCTTGGAGCTCGATGAGCTTGTTTCACAAATCTTTTGCACTCACAAATGGATCTACCTTGACAAGTTGATCTTTGGCTATCCCACATTGTAGAGTGACCACTGCCTTGGCATCAGCTTGTCCTTTGCGAGTTTGCTCGGCGGACCACCTTGACGATTCTAGTTCCTTACCTTCTTCGTCCTTCGGAGGTGTGAACCCTTCCTTGACCGAGAACCACATGGAGATGTCGGTCTTGAGATAGTACTCCATACGGCTCTTCCAATATTGGAAGTCCGCTCCGTCGAAGTAGGGTGGACGATTGGTGCTAAAACCTTCCTTCATAGCCATCTTCTTGCTCTTTAGGGTGTTAATCCGGATGAAGAGCGCCTTGCTCTGATACCACTTGTTAGGACCTTCGGACGGCTAGAGAGGGGGGTGTGAATAGCCTCCACTAAAAACTCAATCAATTCCTCACAAAAGCTTGTTAGCACAGCGGAAATAAACAAAAAGAAAACTGATGCAAGGAAAGAAACACAACACACAGCTTACACAAGTATGTACGAGGTTCGGGGATAACTTGCCCCTACTCCTCGGTGTGTCCGTAAGGTAGACGATCCCTTGATCTTTCGGTAGATCACACCTCGGACAAATTCCAGCTAAGTATTTCTCCTTCTCAGTGGAGTAACCTCTCCACAAAGTCACAGAAAAGATTTGAAATGAAGCACAAGACTTACAGAGTTCAGTGGCCAAAAGAAATTAACAATGAAACTTACAACCACGAAGTAGAACGCAAAGACAGAAGGGATTCCTCAGCCAAGAGCTCAACAACACAGCACCTTTGCTTCGGTCGACAGAGAGTTTCAAAAAATCTTACCAAACTTCTCTTCTGCCTTCTTCTTATTCTGCTTCTTTCCCACTGTCTTCAGCCAGAGCCGAATCACTGTCACCTGTATCGAATCACTGCGACCAACTCAGCCATCGCCAATCACTCTTCCTCCTCATCTGGTTCTATGAACTCACACCAATACCATCCATGGTCTTCACTGGTGTCTCTGAGCTCGAACCAATAAGCAAGAGTCAAGCTGTTTCCAACTGATCGCAGCCAGTGAACGTTGACGCTCCAATTGCACCATTTGCAGCGAAACACAGTAGAAAGAGCATTTGGTCTTATTCTTCTGATGGAGCTTAATTTGAAATTAAGCACTGGCACGACACCTGCAACCTGTAACTCAAAAAACTCACAGCAGATGATTTGATCAGGTGAATCAGAAATCGCAGAGAAACAGCAGAAGACAAACGACATTGTTGTGGATCGGTCAACAGACCGATCCATAGCCTTCCAGACCGATCAGGACACACCCTGATCGGTCTGGGATGATTCTGATCGATCTGTGGACCGATCAGCCTATGGGTGGATCGGTCCACAGACCGATCCTCCCTATCGCTCTGAATCCCATCGCATCCCATCGCTTCCTTCTGATCGGTCCACAAACCGATCAGATAGCCCACAGATTGCTTCTGTGTGGTTACTGATCGGTCACGAGACCGATCAGATAATCCACAGATTGTTTCTGTATGGTTACTGATCGGTCACGAGACCGATCAGATGACCCAGGTATCACTGGATCGGTCGACAGACCGATCCAATGTCTCTGTGTTAGTTTTAGAGCTTCCCAGCCCTAAACCCTAACGTCTTCCTGGTCCAGAGAATGAGCTGCCAAGCCCTCTCTGACCTAGTCCGGAGAACGAGCTACCGAGCCCTCTCCGACTTCGTCCGGTCAAGAGAACGAGCTACCGAGCCCTCTCTTACCTAGTCCGGAGAACGAGCTACCGAGCCCTCTCCGACTTCGTCCGGTCCAGAGAACGAGCTACCGAGCCCTCTCTGACCTAGTCCGGAGAACGAGCTACCGAGCCCTCTTCGACTTCGTCCGGTCCAGAGAACGAGCTACCGAGCCCTCTCTGACCTAGTCCGGAGAACGAGCTACCGAGCCCTCTCCGACTTCGTCCGGTCCAGAGAATGAGCTACCAAGCCCTCTCTGACCTAGTCTGGAGAATGAGCTACCGAGCCCTCTCCGACTTCGTCCGGTCCAGAGAACGAGCTACCGAGCCCTCTCTGACCTCGCGTGCCATGTATCCGTACTTGGACTTTTCCTCTCCACATGATCAACCTTGATCATTAATCAGTCTGAGTTTAATTAATATCTGATACAAACTTAAATCAGTGTCAATCATCAAAACAACATCCAGGTCAGACTGTATTAACAGTTACTACTTTGATATGGGGTAAGGAAACTCTCAAATTGGAGGAGATTACAAGTGCGTTGCTAGGTTTTCACCAAAAGAAAAAAAACAAGCGATAAAGTTTCTCAGTGAGAAGGACTTGTGGTAAATAGCAAGCAAGAGCGTGGTAGGAGCAAATCTCGACATGGATTGGGTAACAACAACAAGGCTCATTCTAAGTCGAGAAGGAAGAAGGTGATCACGTGCTACAAGTGTGGAGGCAAAGGTCATATCAAGAAAGATTGTCAAGAGATAAAGAAATATGTTGCAAAGAACAAAGGTAGTTCAACAAAGTCTGCAAATATAGTTGAAGAAGAAAATTCAGAGAGCAGTGATGGAGATATGCTATCAGTTATGTCAAGTTTGGAGCAGCTGATGGATGCATATATTTTTGACTCTGCATGTTTATATCACATGACTCCAAACAAGGATTGGTTTGACACCTATAGGGCAGTGGATTCTGGTTTAGTGTTGATGGGAAACGTTGCGTCATGCAAAGTTATCAGCATAGGAAACGTCAGAATCAAGATGTGTGATGGTGTGATGAGAACTTTGTGTGATGTCAGATATATACCAAATCTAAGGAAGAACTTGATCTCACTAGGCACACTGTATGTTATTGGTTGCAATTACAAATCAGTGAGCGGGGTGAAGAAAGTTAGCAAGAGAGTTCTAACGGTAATGAAAGGACAAAAGGTAGCAGGAAACATCTACAAGTTGATAGAGACTAGAGTTGTAGGTGGAGTCACCTCGATATAGTCTAAATCAGACAGTACAATCTTGTGGCATATGCGACTAGGGCATATGTGTTAACGTGGGATGCTAGAACTTCGCAAGAAAGATTTGTTGAAGGGTATCAAGATGTGCAAAGTTGAATTCTGCAAATTCTGTGTTCTTGGGAAACAGAGCAAAGTATAATTCAAGACGGCAGCAAACAAGATGCTGGGGATTCTGGACTATGTACATACAGATCTCTGGGGACCAGCCAGTGTAGCATCATATGGAGGGCACTTGTATTTTGTAAATTTTACTGATGATTTCTCACGAAAGGTCTGGGTATACTTTATGTATCACAAGTCGGAAACTTTTGCAAAGTTTAGATTGTGGAAAACTGAAGTGGAGAACTAGACCGGAAGGAAGATCAAATGTCTTACGTCAGACAATGTGACTGAGTACACAGATTTAAAGTTTAAGGAGTTTTGTGAGCAACATTGGATAATGAGGCATTTCTCGGTTCGCAGGACACCTCAGCAGAACAGGATAGCGGAAATGTTGAACATGACAATCATTGAGAAGGAAAGATGTCTCAGGCTGAATGTAGGGCTTGCAAAGAATTTCTGGGTGGAAGCGGTTAATATGGCATGCTATCTCGTTAATAAATCACCAAGGGCAACACTAGAAGGTAAAGTATCAGAGGAACTATGGACAGGAAATCAAGTAGATTATTCTCATCTTCGAGTTTTTGGATGTCCAGCCTATATGCACATATCTAGTGAGGACAGATCAAAGATGGATGCGAAATCAAAGTAATGCATTTTTCTGGGGTATCAGAAATAAGTTAAAGGCTTCAAGCTTTGGGATTCTAAGACAAACAAGGTGGTGATCAATAGAGATATGGTGTTTGATGAGAAAGATATATTACAGCGTACTTAGGAAGATGGAAAGGAAACACCACAAAACAACATGGAGAAAGATATTATGCAGGTGGAGCTAGAGACTCATGACTCTGATGATCCTAGCTCAGAGCACACGGAGCATCGCACTATCGCTAGTGGTAGAACGAGACGAGTCGTAAAACCACCCACTAGATACAGATTCGAAGACTTGGTATCTTATGCACTTATCACTAGTAGCGGAAACTCTACATCTTTTCCGGAGGCGATACATAATTCTGAGAAGGACAGGTGGACGGGTGCTATGGCAGAGGAGATGGAGTTGTTGCATAAGAACCGAATGTGGGATCTAGTGGAACTTCCTGAAGGAGAGAAAGATATAGAGTGCAAGTAGATATTCAAGAAGAAAGAAGCAATGTCAAAGGGAGAAGAAGTGATGTTCAAGGCTCAGTTGGTAGCAAATGGGTATTCATAGAGAAAGAGGATTGACTATGAAAAAATTTTCTCTCCGGTTGTAAGACATACGTCAATTAGAGCAGTGTTGACTTTAGTGACACATCACGATTTGTAGCTTGAGAAAATGGATGTGAAGACGATATTTCTTCATGGAAATTTGGAGGAGCAAGTTTTTATATCACAACCCGAGAGATTTAGTCGGTCCAGACAAGAGCGGTTGATTCGCAAGTTGAAGAAATTGCTCTATGGATTGAAACAATCTCCTAGGTAATGGTACAAACATTTTGATTTATACATGATTCAAAATGAATATAAGAGATGTGAGTATGACTGTTGTATATATGTGAAGAGTCTTGACGATGAATCATTGGTTTTCTTACTACTATACGTAGATGACATGCTCATTGTTGCAAAGAAGATGAAAGAAGTTGATAAATTGAAGAGACTACTGAGTAAGGAATTTGATATGAAAGATTTGGGAGAGGCCAAGAAGATTCTTGGGATGGAGATTCACAGGGATAGAGCTGCAGGGAGATTATGGTTGTCTCAACGTAGCTATGTGGAGAAGGTGCTGGATAGGTTCAACATGAAAAATGCAAAGTCGGTGAGCACACCCTTGGCACATCACTTCAAGTTATTCAGTACACAGTATCCAAAGACTGATGACGAGATCTAAAAGATGTCAAAGGTTCCTTATGCCAGTGTAGTTGGTTATCTGATGTATGCCATGGTTTGCACGAGACCAGATTTGGCGCGAGCAGTTAGTATGGTAAGCAAGTTTCTCTCAAATCCTGGTCGACCACATTGGGATGCAGTGAAATGGATTTTCATATACTTGAGAAATACTACTGATTATGACATCATGTTCAGTAGACAATCGAAAGATCCTTCAATTACTGGGTACGTAGATGCGGACTATGCAGAAGATTTATATAACAGGAGGTCTACTACAGGATATGTGTTCACTGTGGTGGGAGGACTTATTTGTTGGAAATTTATGATTCAATCTATTGTTGCATTGTCTACTACAGAGTCTGAGTACATGGCAACAACTGAAGCAGCGAAGGAAGCTTTATGGCTTACAGGGTTAGTTAGAGAATTGGGTGTTCAACAAGGTAGAGTCCAATTGTTATATAATAGTCAGAGTGATATCTATTTAGGGAAGAATCAAGTGTATCATGCGAGAACCAAGCACATTGATGTGAGGTTTCACAAGATCAGAGAGTTGATTGCTTCGGGGAAGTTCAACTTGAGAAGGTTTACACTGCAAATAATGCTGCAGACATGCTGACAAAGCCAATGACCACAGAGAAGTTTAAGCATTGCTTGAACTTGATCCATATCTCTAAATGCTAGAGGAAGGAAGCTCAGATCCAAGATCCAGGTGGAGTTTTATTCAGATGCTCGTATTCTTCGAAGGGATGAATATTCGCCAAGGTGGAGATAGTTGACGGGTGGCTCATATTTGGATGAGGTCAATGCAATGGATATTATGAAAGAAAAATATGTTAAGATTTTTCGTAATAAAATTCTATTACGATTTTATATAACAGAATTTTGTTATGATTTTTCATAACAAAATTCTGTTACAATTTTTCATAACAAATTTCTATTATGATTTTACCGGGTCTAGGAGTTGTGCATTATTTATAGGGGTCATTGTGTTAGTTAGAGCCCTAGAGCCAATCATTTGATGATTGTATTATGGACTTATTGTATCATATTCTTATATAAATAAAGGCATTTGTTTTGGTTATTATACTTACTTGTATTGGTGCCAAATAAACTAAGTATAATAGTGTCCTTGAGTAGAAGGTTCTCACCTATATCAATCGGTTAGTTGAACCGATAGTGAGATGATATAGGGAACACTACTCTTAATCATTCCTAGTCGAGTATTAACATTCAGGGACAATGTTAATGTAATAAGACTAGCATGTAGGTCAACTCGATGACTTGATCTCACAAGTCATGGATATAGAGATATCAAGTTGACACATGGGTATGCATTAGAGAATGTATACTGAATGACCCGCCATGAGAAAGTAAATCATGAGGAGAATTGGTAAATCATGTTAATTCCTGGCGGTCGTATGCCCTTAAAAAAATCTCTTCCATATTCTAGCTATTTGACGGTCGATTATAAATAGTTCATATGATTTACTGTCCTTTGTATCATCTATCCTTTTATTTTATGAACAGTACTAGATGACTAGAATTGGTAATGTTATATGTTGGTCCCTTTGAAGGCCGGCAAGAGGGGAGGGGTGAATTGCCCTACAAAAATTAAACCAAAAATTTTTCTCGGATATTCAACTAATTAACAGACACTTGTAATAATAAAAAGAAAAGACTAAATGAAAAGATCATACACAAGAGATTTACTTGGTTTGCAATCAGGGGTATTGCTAATCCAAGGAAAGTAAGTGCACTATCTGATGATCTCCTTCGGGCGGAGTAGCCTCTTTACAGCGTTGACAGCACAAATAAAAAGAACAGAAATGAAAGCACAGAGAAAACTGATTACAAGTGAGTTGATTTAACTGTGCAGATCAGTGCTATATTTATAGCACTAGTCGGGGCACCCCGAAGGGGTTCCGGGCGCCCTAGGGGGGATAAAATTTTATCCCCCAATGATTAGATCACGTTTGACGCGATCCTGGTCAAAATTCGGGTCCGGGCGCCCGGAGTGGTTCCGGGCGCCCCGGACCAGGAAAGTCAATAGAGTTGACTTTTCTCAGTCCGGGACCTCCGCTCTGGTTCAGCTCGTCTCAGTCCGGGTCTTTCGCTCCAGCTCCGCTAGCTTGGGTGATCTCGGCTATCCGGAATAGGGCTCACCCGAACCCAAGTTCCAGCCTTCTCCTCGAGCAGCCTTCCTTCCCGGTTTATCATCCCTCGAACGCCGCACACGTTCTTCTCGTCCACCGGTGTACTCTTCCGCAGTCACCTCGTCCCTCGGACGCACCGAGCCCGTCGGCTCTCTCCCGTACCGTCCTTCTCGCTAGCCGCGTCTTCCGCTCGACTTCCTGTGTTCCTAAGCTCCTGCACACTTACACACAAGGGTTAGACAATGCAGGACCTAATTTATCTTGTTTGATCATATCAAAACACCTTGGGGTTCCAACAATCTTCCCCTTTTTGATGTGAGCAACCCAAGTTAAGTTAGGGAAAACATATGTAATAAAAATAATTTATTTGCAATTAAGTCCAAAGATATTTCAATTTAAAAATTATATACCTCCCCCTAGACTTAACATCTGTCTCTCCCTTTGATCACATAAAAAATAGGGTTTCTTTTAACAAGTCTAAGGTAAATTCTAAAAAATCTTAAGTGTAAAAATGTTTAAGCAAAATGGCTAAGTAAAGACACTCTTCAGAATTTTTCTTTCGAAAAAAAAAATTAAGTAAAACATTTTTCAAAAAAAAAAAATCATAAGTGTTAACAAAAGTTTCTTAGTCAATTTTCATAGAAAAATTTCGAAGGAAGTTATCATAAAAAAATCTTAGTCAAAATAAAAAAAATTAAGGCAATTTTTATAAAAAATATCCTAAGGGAAAAAAAAATTCTATGGGAAATCTTAAAAACAATTTCTAAAAAAAATTTCTAATTTTCATAAAAAATTTCTAAGTCAATTTTCATAATAATAAAAAAATTCTAAGGTAATTTTTTAAAAAAATTCTAAGGTAAAAATTTCTAAATCAATTTTAAATATTTTCTAACATAAATTGAATAACTCTTTTAAAACATTAAGTAAATTAAATTAATGCTTTTTCAGTTAATCAATTAAACTTTTCATTTCGATACTTGGCTTCCAGGTCGTGGCGAGGCACTAGGCCTTCTTGGTTATTGGAGCAACACCCACTTTCTTAGACAAAGTCTCATAAAGAAATTAGTTGTTTAATTTCCTTGCTGAAAGTGCTAAGTCTAATTTTAATTTTAAATTAAACAAGTTTTTGGAACCCAATAGAGGTTCCTTCCTACAGGGTTAATTAAATATTTTCTAGGTACATAGGCCTTTGATATTTTTCTAATTTGATTTTGGTGAAATCTATAATACCAGTTTAGTCCTCTATAATTTCTAAAAGTAGAAATATTTGAACCATTAGACTTTTTCAATCTTTCTATTTCTTCTTTTAGTTTTTCATTTTCAATTTTCAATTTATCTAAATCCTCTATAAGACATGATTTTGCCAAAATTCTTTTTGTTTCTAAAATTTTATTTTCTAATTTGGTATTTTTATTTTCTAATTTATACATGGATTTAGCCATTGCCTTAATATCAAAGTAAAGTTGATCAGGGGGTAAGAGGCATACCTCACTTACCATATCAGACTTGAAGCCTGAATCTCCCCCTACATCGCTGCTTTCATCTGAGGTCGCTCCCCCTTCATTGATGCTAGGTTCTGATGTGCTTTGCCCTTCGTAGCTTGCCATCAGCGCTAGCCCAGCATATTCTTGAATCTCGGACTTAGATGATGAAGTGTCGTCCCAAGTAGCTTTTAGGTTCTTGTGCTTCTTGGGAATTTTGCCTTTGTCATTCTTTAGTTCTGGGCAATCCTCTTTTAGGTGTCCTTCCTTTTGGCACTGGTAGCAATGCATCCTTCTTCTAATTCTTGGATTCTTTTTATTCTGCCTCTTTAAATTTATTAGATCTAAAAAACTTTTTAAAGTTTCTTACCATGTATGCTTCCTGATCGTCTTCTGAATTTGACTCGGGTTCATCCTTCTTGGTTGCATTTAGTGCAATCATCTAGCTTGCTTCCTTTGTTGTCCCGACACACCTGGTTTCATGCAATTCAAGAGTGGAGAATAGTTCTTCTAAAGTACTTACCTCCAGGTCTTTCGAAATGTAGTAAACGTCAATGATTGATGTCCAATCTGAAGTTCTGGGAAACGCGTTGAGTGTGTAGCGTATTGTTTCCCGATTTGTTACCGTTTCTCCGAGGTTCTCGAGACTAGTAATCAGTTCTTTTAGCTTTGCGTGTAGACTGGCTACCTTCTCACCTTTTTCCAGTCGGATGTTCATTAGCTTGTTCTGGAGAATGTCTCTTTTAGCGAGCTTTGCTTCGGACATGCCTTCATGGAGTTCCAGGAACTTCTCCCAGAGTTCTTTGGCAGATGAATAGCTTCCGATGCGGTTGACCTCTTGAGGTGGCAACACGCTCAGCAGGTGATATTTCGCACGACTGTTTGCTACAGACTCATTCTGCTCCTTCTTTGTCCAATGACTCTCTTCTTTTTCTTCTCCATCTTGATTCATCGGAGATACAAAACCATACTTCATAATAAACCAAATTTCGAAATCAGTTCTTAGGAATACCTCCATACATCGCTTCCAGTCTACGAAGTCCCCCTCGAATTTTGGTGGAACGATGCTTGGTTCAGTCATCTCGTTGCTTCAATCGGCAGTTAGTCCTCCTGAAACGCCTTGCTCTGATACCACTTGTTGGCCCCTTTGAAGGCCGACAAGAGGGGAGGGGTGAATTGCCCTACAAAAATTAAACCAAAAACCTTTCTTGGATATTCAACTAATTAATAGACACTTGTAATAATAAAAAGAAGAGACTAAATGAAAAGATCAAACACAAGAGATTTACTTGGTTTGCAATCAGGGAATTGCTAATCCAAGGAAAGTAAACGCACTATCTGATGATCTCTTTCGGGCGGAGTAACCTCTTTACAGTGTTGACAGCACAAATAAAAAGAACAGAAATGAAAGCATAAATAAAACTGATTACAAGTGAGTTGATTTAACTGTGCAGATCAGTGCTATATTTATAGCACTGGTCGGGCACCCCGAAGGGGTTTCGGGCGCCCTGGGGGGGATAAAATTTTATCTCCCAATGATCAGATCGTGTTTGACGTGATCCTGGTCAAAATCTGGGTCCGGGCGCCCGGAGTGGTTCCGGGAGCCCCGGACTGGTCCGGACGCCCGGAATGGTTCCAGGTGCCCGGACCAGGAAAGTCAACAGAGTTGACTTTTCTCGGTCCGGGACCTCTGCTCCGGTTCAGCTCGTCTCGGTCCGGGTCTTTCACTCCAGCTCTGCTAGCTTGGGTGATCTCGGCAATCCGGAATAGGGCTCACCCGAACCCAAGTTCCGACCTTCTCCTCGAGCAGTCTTCCTTCCCGGTTTCTCGTCCCTTGAACGCCGCACACTTCTTCTCGTCCACCGGTGTACTCTTCCGTGGTCACCTCATCCCTCGGACACATCGAGCCCGTCGGCTCTCTCCCGTGTCGTCCTTCTCGCTAGACGCGTCTTCCGCTCGACTTCCTGTGTTTATAAGCTCCTGCACACTTAGACACAAGGGTTAGACAACGCAGGACCTAACTTAGCTTGCTTGATCACATCAAAACACCTTGGGGTTCTAACACTATATACTTGGCATCTAGCCATTTGGATTTAGTCTTCCTTCCTGAAGATGTGGTAGTTAATCGGAGATTAGTTCATGATTTACAGAGCAAAAGAGAAGAGAGAGGAAAGGGGTCAGAGAGAAGAGTATTTGTAATCTTTTCGATCGGCAGACGGACGTCTGCAAGATGGCCAGTGACGTTTGGATTCACGACAATTCCTCTGTCGTCATCGTCGTGGCTAAGGAGTGGTAGGATTTGGTGGTCTTTTACTGTCCATCTCCAGGATATGTGAAGGGAGGTAAATCATGAGGTCAGCTTATAGCCGATCGTTAAGTGGCTAAGGAGTGGTAGGATTTTTTCCCGAATTAAGCATTAATTATTATAGCAAGGCGTTAATTATTATAGTAAAAAGTGATTCGCTCACTTCAAGCGCCCCTCACAATTCATCCCGAAGTTATGTGAAGGGGGGTAAATCACGGGATCAGCTTATTGCCAACCGTGAAGTTGGTTAGGGGTGAGAGCATTTTTGTTTCTCAAGAGCATGCGCCCACCATGAATTGATCCCTTGCCCTACTATAGTAGGTCTGCCACCCTCTAGCTAACTGGGCATCCCGTAGGAAAGAAAAACATTAATTATTATAGCAAAAGGTGATTATGCTTACCTCAGGTGCCCCTCATAACCCATCCTCAAGTTATATGATGGAAGGTAAATCACGGTGTCAGCTTATAGCCGACCACCAAATGAGCTAGAGGTGGGAGAAATTTTTTTTCCCGAAGGCATGCGTCTATCGTGAATTAATCCCTTATCCCATTGTAGTAAGTCTATCACCCTCTAGCCAACTGAGCATCCCGTGGGGATAGTTGGTTGCTAATAATCCTTGATTATTGTAGCAAAAAATAATTACATTTATCCTAAATATACTTCACAGTCCATTCCTGGGTTATGAGATAGAAGGTAAATCACAGGGGCAGAATAATCCTTGATTATTATAGTAAAAATGTGATTATGCTTATCTCAGACACCTCTCACAGTCCGTATCTATGTTATGTGAAGAGAGGTAAATCACGAAGTTAGCTTATAGCCGATTATCAAATTGACTAGGGGGTGGGAGAGGTTAAAAATATAAAATAATCCTCGATTATTATAGTAAAATATAATTACACTCACACCCTCACAATTCATCCTTGGATTAGAGAGATAAATTATAGAATCAGTTAATAGCCGACTGCCCAGATATAAAATCCTCAATTATTAGTATTACATGAGGTGAAGATTGATGCAATGAAATGGTATTTTTCAAAAAAGAAAATATGGAAAAAAATCATCGTGGATTTATTTTTTTCCCATAAGAAAATTATAAAAATTGAACTAGAGATCGAAGATTGTACGAGGAAGAAAAATAAAGAGACGTCGAATTGAAGATAGCCGTCGGCGGGTTCCTCCTCCACACTGGCACCATTAGTTACCTCACGATCCTTTATGACAAGTTGAAGCCCTAAACTTAAAGCTCCGAAAGAGTAAATTTGATTTTTTTAATTTATCGGATAAGTGAACCTCTGAGAAGATGGTTTACTTTTAATTTATCGAGTGTCCGAAGCTGTGAGGGTCGCTCGGAACAAAGAAACACACACACACACACACACACACACACACACACAATTTTGATATCTCGCACGCCCTTATATAAGCAACCGTGGGTGACAACATCCGTGGTTTGGTGACGCGGCGTAAACTTGCATTTTTTAATATTTCTCTTCCTTCGTATGAGTTATTTTTGCTCTTTCTCTTCCTTCGCTTCCCTTTCTTTCCTAAAACAAAAGCCCTAAACCCTCTTCGTCGCTCATCCGCTTCTCTCTTCCTCCGCTTCCAACCCTAGATACATGTCATCATGTTCAATTCTCAGCTCGTGCAAAGCGAGTTAGTGTTTTTGCTCACAACTATACTGGTCATCTCCCTCCTCTCATTTTTCTACTTGTGTTTCAAAATAGTGCAAAAAGGTGTTGCGAAGGTATGTTGAGTGTTTGTCTTCTACCCATCATAGTTTCTAAGAGCCAACTATTTAAAAATCATTGCGAGAACACTTTGGTGTTTGTTTCAAAGAATATGATGTTACTGGTTTTCAAAAATTACAACATTAGTGTTGGTCTTCAAAAATTAGCACCAACGTTTGTGCTAGTTTTCAAAAATCCATTGACCACATGTTGGCTATGGTTTTCAAAAACCCATTGACTACACGTTGGTGCCAGATTTTGTAAATCAGCGCCAACGTTGGTTCTGATTTTCAAAAACTCATTGATTACTACATTGGCACTAGTTTTAAAAAATGGGCACATTGGTGCGGATTTTAGAAAACCACCATTAATGTGGTGCTGGTTTTAAGAAACCAGAACCACCTAATTTTAAAAAATACAGAAGTTACACCAACATGTTTTAGTATATGTCAAAAGCTATTATCAATGTGGTTCCATAATATGAAAACTAGTACCACCCCAACATATTGATAAAGACATAGAAATAAGAAAATATATTGTTATATCGATGTCAAAATCTTAAAATCATTATTTGTGCATATATACATTTGTTTATTTATGTTAATAATGTACACTTTCAATAATTCCAGTCATTAGTTGATGTTGGTCATAAACTCCAATGGACCAGTATTTTAGGTCACTTTAATGATTTTTTTTATCTATCCAACAATGAAAGGACATGATCATGGGTTAGTTTGTTTACATGATTGACACAAATCAATCATTAAACATTCCTCTTTTGTTGATTTTTTGGACATATAAGATATTCAACAAATTCGTGGTCTACTAGTCAATATATTTTAAAGTTGGGATTCAATATCTCAAACCTTTAAATTTTTTGGTTTTCTAGTTTTGAAAGTTAGAAACACATAATAGAAAACTAATCATTGTAAATTTGTAGGTATCCCAGTTACTTTCACTAGAAGAGATGTATCTCTGTTGCTTGGTATTTCAGATAGAGGTGCTTATGTTCCTATAAACTCAACTTATGCATCAGGCGACCTCTTTCTTGCTCGTTTCTCTAATAAAAAAGAACCTACTAGATCAGAATCGAGGAGTTACTTAAACTATATTCTTATAAAGTTGAAATAGATCATGATGTTTTAGTATTTTGTAAATTTTACATTTTGTATATATTTGTTTGTGTTATTTTTTCTAGTACATACAAGGTTCCATTTGGTCTTATAGATGATTTTGAAAATCTTGGTAGATTCATAGGTTGAAGCAATTTATCAATTTATTGATCTTCAATTACCTACCATCAGGGATCTTTTTTGATTAAGTCAGACATATCAAATGATTACTTCAGTTCCATATCTAAAGGGATTTACTGGTCTTTTGACTGTAAGTTTTTTTAATGGTAAATATGATTTTCTATATAGACATTATTATGCATTTAAAATTGCATATAATGAAGTAGACATGGTTTTTGAATTGCATGTCCCAATCCAGAAACCATATTGCCATAGAAACTTGATGACCATCTTCTCTATAATTTTTGCTAAGGCTTTCGCCTTCACTCACTTAGAGAAATAATCTACGACGACTAGTAGGAATCTCTTCTGTGTTGGCGCCATAGGGAATGACTCTATAATATTCATTCCCCATTAGTTGAAGAGGCAAGAAATCATAGAAGTCTTTAAAAGTTCTGTGGGATGGTGCACAATATTCTAATGTTTCTAACATGATAAGCAAGTAGCTATCAGCCTTGTCGAGTTTGCCTGTAGAGTAGACAAAAAGTATCCAACCAATAAAATCTTCTGAGCGAGTGAGTTGCCTCCCAAGTGGCTCTTGTAAGACCCTTGATGAACCTCCTATAGAACATATTCCACGTCTTATGATCCGAGATATTTAAGTAAATAACAGGAGAAAACCCTTTTGTATAAGTAATCTCCTATCATGGTGAACCGACCGACTTTCTTTCTTATCATTCTGGCTTGCCCTAGCTCAACTAGTGTGACTCCCTATTGAAGGAAAGAAATTAATGGAGCTCGTATATCATCTTGCAACTCTATACTCGCTTGCCGATCTATATAAGCTATTAACAGTGTTTGCTGCATTGGTCTATTCAGCACCTAGGAAATCAAGGAGCCAGCCAATTTTGCTAACTCATCAGCCTTCTGATTCTATGGCCGGGGAATCTTTTACAATGTGACTTCCAGAAATCCTGCCTTTAATTTTTCAAAGTCTTGTACATACATCTTTCTTAAAATTATTAGCTAATTATTGGGCTGCCAACTGAGAATCTGAATGTATCACAACGTGGGAGTCTCCTACATGCTTGGCCATTTGTAGTCTGGCTGTCAAGATCTTATATTCTACTTCATTATTAGTGACTTGATAGTCAAGCAGAATGGATAACTGCACTCGGTCTTCCTAGGGTGATATCATGAAAATTCCCACACCACTACTCTGCTGAATGGATGATCCATCCATATAAATTATCCAAGTCTCTCTGGCTCTGGGCACTATATTTCAGTTACAAAATCTACCAGGGCCTGAGTCTTGATGGTCATTTGAGGTTGATATTGTATATCATATTAGTTTAACTTAATGGTCCACTTGATTAGCCTCCTTGAGGCCTTCAAATTAATAAATACCCTACCAAGAGTGCTATTGGTTAGTACGATGATAGGATAAGAGAGAAAATAGGGTCATAACCCTCGGGTTATCAATACTAGCCTAAACTCTAACTTTTCGAGAGTAGTGTAGTATCATTCAACATCTTTCAATAAGTGACTTAAAAAATATACTGATTGTTGTTCACTATTCTCTTGTCTCGCTAGGATAGATCCGACACCCCCTTCAATAGTGGACAAGTACACCCACAACGACTCACTAACCACATGCTTGGTGAGGATAGGCAAATTCGATAAATAATCTTTGATTTCTCCCAGAGCTTTATCGCATTCTGCATCCTATTAAAATTTGGTGGCTTAGCAAAGTATCTTGAACAACGGGAGGCTTCGATTGAATGATGTTGAGATAAACCGAGATAAGACAGTGATTTGTTTGGTCAGCTGTTATGCCACCTTTAAGTTGCGTAGTGGGGCCATATTTTGAAGGGCTTGTACTTTGCTTTGGTTGCCCTTGATCCCCAGCTTGGTCACCATATAACCGAGGAAGAGGCTGCTTTTAGCTCCAAATAAGTATTTGTTAGGGTTCATCTTGAGCCCATACGTCCTCAATGTGTTGCATGATTTTTCAATATCTGTTATTAGATCTACCACTCAGAAGGATTTAATCAGGATGTCATCAACATACACCTCCATATTTTGTTCGATATGGTCTCGGAAGACCTTGTTTATGAGCCATTGGTAGGTGTCACCTACATTCTTTAGTCTGAACAACATAACCTTATAATAATAAGTTCAATCAACAATGATGAAACTAACATTTTGTTGATCTTCTCTAGCGAGTGCAACTTGGTGGTAGCCTCGGTAAGCATCTTGGATGCATATCAACTCGTACCCAGTAGTCGAATCCACCATTTAATCAATGCGGGATAAAGGATAACAATCCTTGGGGCATGCCTTGTTCAGGTCTTGGAAATTGATACAGACACACCATTTATTCTCAGGCTTGGATACCTGCACCACGTTGGCTAGCCAAGCTGGGAATTTCACCTCCTGAATGTGACCTGCTTCCAACATCTTGTCAACTTCCACTCAGATGATTTTGTTTTAGTCGGCACAAAAGTCCTTTTTCTTTTGCTTGACTGGCTGAGCATCTGGGTGGACATGAAGTCTGCGTTCCATCACAATTGGAGATATGGCCGTGATCTCCTATGGTGTCCAAGAAAATACATCATTGTTGCGTGTTAAACATGTAACTAGTTCTTTTTTGAGTTCTATGGATAGGTTGGTTGTGATCATTGGAAAAACATTTAAAGTATACCTTATGATGTTGTGGTTCTCTATTTTTTAACTGATAGAGTGGAGGCCATTGAGCAAATCTTGAATTTGGACATGCAGTTGATTTACTGATTCTCCTTGCATTTTAATGCTATATAATTTATTCAAAATCAAATCCCTTTATTTACTTTTGTGTCAGAGGTTCCTTCATGTAGCTCGATCAATTTCTCCCATAGGTCCTTGGCACTTTTGAAAGGTCTAATCTTGTTCAACTCCTCTTTGGTTAGGCTACATTATAGGGTTTGATTTGCTTTAGCATCAGTCTCAATCTTCTTCATCAAGTGTGGATCCTAATTCTTGAATCCCACCAGTACTCTATTTCTATTGAGTGGTAGTGTTTGGATAATTATTCACATTTCTACTTAGATTTTCAAGTAAAACTCTATTATGCTCTTCTAGTAGTCAAAATTTTTGCTAGAGAAAAGAGGCAGGCGAGCAGTGCTGTAGCTTTATTCATGGGCCATCAAATCAAATCATGCACCACATAAAAAAAATAGAATGTACTAAGACTTAGTTTTGGATTAATAGTGTGGGAGAAAAATATAGCTAACAATAAATTAACTAGAGTGGTGTTACACCAGCTTTGAAAATCAAGAAAACACGAGCGGAAAAAGATATTATCAGAAGGCGTGATTGCTCAGATTTTGATTGTTATCGAAAAAACTGAAAACAACAAAATAAATGCTCGAATGGTGGTGAAATCAATTCAAATCGACCCCACTCTAATATCAATTGTTGGATCAGGGTAAGTACTAGAGGGGGTGGGGGTGAATAACACGTGTTGCTTTTTGTTACGATTCCGCAAGTGCACGGATTCGTCATCAGTAATAAAAATATCGATCCCACATGGATTGGTTATAAACACTAGTAATTGTTCACTAAGTGATAGCTAGACTACCAATGGTTGTGAATAATTTAAGGAAGAAAGGTCGGGAAGAAGAATCGAGAGCTGGTGAGTCGAAGTGTTCACTTGGTTATGAGGGATTCTAGGAGGTCGGTTTCGTTATGGTGGTGTTGATGTGTCACGTTTTATCCTACACTCGCTGTCCTTTAACATGCAATTGCCGGAAGCTAAAACAGCTATTCTTAAGTACCAGAATAAAGAAGGACCCTAAGAAGTCCTGTTACAGTTTGCCCCTGTCACTAGGGCACCTCGGCCAGTCTTGAGGACACAACTCTAATTGGTAAGTTAAGAATAGTGGTTAAGAGCTAAGTTTGGTATCTCGCTTCCTTGAGGAGAATTTGCCTCTCCTTTCAAGGAAGTATCCTTGATATCCGTGAACGGGTTACCCCTATCACTAGGGCCCCTCGGGTGTATGATCTAGGGATAATCCCTCTATGAGGTTAGCAAGTCCTACACAATCAAGCAACATGTAATTTAGACAAAGTATAAAAGATCATCCAATGAGTATAAGTATAATACGAGTTTTACATCAAACCGAACCACAACTACTCCTTAATCTTAGAACAAGGGATCTACTCCATGAGTATTGGAGAAATACCCAAAGACATAATGTAGATAAACATACAATCTTCAGACATGGAGAAAGAAAGAAAGAATCTGCTTATCCAAATGACGACGAGTGGCCTTCGGATCCAATCCTCTGCTTCTGGAGTCGATGTGGTGGTGGAAGATCGCTGGACGAAGGTCCAAGATGGCATGGGACGACTTCAAGGTGTTTCTCCAACTGACGGCTCGCTTCCCCCTTCTCCTCTCAAGAAAAAGGGTTAAAACCCTTATATAGACTAGGGTTTGGCTGCGGCGACACGACCGTGCCAAGATGGCACGACCGTGCCAAGATGGCACGACCGTGCCAAGATGGCACGACCGTGTTCATTCTCTTCTCGGGTGGCGCTGCACAGCCGTGCCAATTGGCACAGCCGTGTGGTGTCTTGCCTCGGTCCCTAGGGAACGGTTGTGCAACGATGCACGACCGTGTACTTCTTGGTCTCGGCATGGGGAGGCACGACCGTGCAAGGATGCACAGTCGTGTGCTAATCCGCCTCTGTCTTGGCCTCACGACCGTGCACTGCTCTCCTTCTGTCTGGTCACACGACCGTGTAAGGGTGCACGACCGTGTTCTTTAGCTTGTTCCGGTGCATTGATAATCATCGTTTTTGCTCCGAAAGTTGTCCTTGTCAACACAAAATCAAACAAAGAGCAGATATCCGAACAAAAGAGTATATATAATGAATACAAGATGAAAGAGGTAGTCATGCAACGAATACGTATGCATAAAGTACGTGAATGTGCACTAAAACATGCATAAATGATCATAATATTTGTGCTCATCACACCCCCAGACTTGATCCTTTGCTTATCCTCAAGCAAAACGCTACAAAATATGTTCCTGAGTTCCTGCAGTGTTTCATAATCCCTAGTGCATTCACCTAACTCTATCGACTAGTTTCATTGATAAGTATGAATGTGGAGTAACCTAAGTATGGCCTAAGCATAAGTCCTTTGTGCTTAGTGTAGTAAGTAGCTCAAACTCTTCAAGTTTCAATTCTTTGTCCTAGTTAAGTCGTCATACAATTGAGTTCCTAATGTTCCCGGTGATAGACACTTACCTGCCACACACTTGGTTTGTTTTCCTTAAATTACATAAGGTCTTAAAGGGTACTTCTCGGAATCAAGAGAAACATAACATTCATTTCTCCAGTAACCTAACTCGGTCTCAAAGAGGGTGAATTGTTAGTTTCCACTCACGACAACTATTTTTTTTATCCCTTATTTTTTTTTCTTTGGGTGCTATAGAGGTGTAGCACTTATTATACATGCGATGCATATGTTGGAATTTAGATTTTTCCAAATGAGCTTCTATAATCCGAGGTCATCCAGTAACCAAAGTGTAAATAAGGAATCACCATGGGAACAAAAGTACTAAACAATTTGGATGAATCATAACTATTTCAAAAGTATATCTACCATTCAAACTTAAGTACTTAAGTGTAGTGAAAATAAGGTTCTTAAGGTTAGGCCAAAACTTATACCCAACTCCGTATAATACTTAGCTTATTTCTTGCTACTAAAGATAGAGAAAGAAGATACACCAAATATACTAACATCATCTGGAAACTCATGAACTAAGAAAATGCTAGCTATTTTGCTATCAGACAAGTAGCAGAAAAAGTAGGCGGTTGATGTTCTCAAATATGCCACAAAATCAAAGATAGAAAAAGAAAATGCAAATGAGGTGCAAGAAGAAACAAATAAAATGCAAATAAATAAAACAAGACTAAATAAAATAAAGCAAATAAAATATGCAAAAGCAAAAGAAAGACAAGACTCGACTCAGGTTGTGCAACAACACCCCCTAGACTTAGACTTTTCATCGTCTCGATGAAATCAATACGGTGGTGGGGGTGGGGGATAAGGAGGTCCTCAATGTGAGCCAAGGGAAAATCTAGGCATACCAGGAAGATGGCCAATGTGTTGATAATATTGATACAAGGCATCGACTTGTTGTCTAGTGATATCTATATCATCCATAAAATTTCTCATTCTTTCCTGGTCAACTTCATAATCTTGGACGAATCTTGTCACCTGACTATGGAAGTCCTTAGTGAACTGAAAATGATCTCGTACCTCCTTAAATTGGTCGTTAGAAAGCTTGAAACGACCCTCCAACAATTGCTGTTGAGCATTGTGCTTCTCGTGAAGGGATTCTCAGGAGGTATGGAAGTAAGAAAAATTAAATCTAGAGGATCCCGTGCCATAGGCGAAAGAGTGCCTAGGAGGTTCCGGATGTTCGGAAGGCTGAGGGAATCCTGATGACGAAGGCCCTTGGTGGTATTCGATGTCGTCTGCAATGGAGGGAACATTCTCGGGAACCAAATCAGTAATCACCCAGTTCGCTGGGTTACGAACTGAAGTGCGCTCGGGACAAGGAAGGGTCAATGGAATACCAAAGGTCATAGGGAAGGCAAACTCATTCTCATCCTAACAAATCATCTTCATAGTGAGACAAGAATCGAGGTCGATCCTATCATTACCATGAACCACCTCTAATCCATCAAGCTCACAACCCAGATTGAATGCTATTTGAGTGATCAATCCACCAAAAACTATCATTCCCGAAGATTCCTTAGCTGCCTTAAACAAAGTTTGCAGGAAATGAAATCCGGAATCAAAATCCGCTTTATTCAACATCGCCCAAAGAGAATAGAGTTCTATCTTCTTAACTACTTCATTGCTCTCACCTCGACCAAAGATCATTTTACTCATCACTCTGTGAAGGTATTTAAAGGTCAAGTTTTGCATCCAGGATGCTTTGGCTCTAGAGGGTTCATAAGGGTCTTGTGATCCGGTAATTGACATCCAAAATTCGTTCCACTTAATACCACCATCAAATCCACGCGAACCACCAGTAGGTAACCCAAAACGATAATTAAAATCACTAAAAGTCCACCGAACTTCTTTATTCATCATTCTAAAAGTTATGACCCCTGCATAGTCATCCTCAGAAGGAAATTTAACATCTAACGAGCTCAAAAATTCAAGAACTAGGCAGGGGTGAGTCGGTGCATGGGCGTACATTATATCATTCCAATCTAAAGCACTAATCATCCAATCTATGTCATCCCTAATTCCTAGCACATCCATAGTAGTGGGATCCATATATTTAGTGCATAAAATTTTCCTAGCGACAAGAATATCATATCTAGCTTTTTGCTCATGATTTTCTAAAAATAATACTGAACTCATTTTCATTACCTTCGTTGTGTGCCACCCACTTTCCTTTGCCCTTCGATGGTGAAGCCTTCCCCTTGCCCTTGTCTCCTCTCGGTGCATCTCCTCCGCTTGATCCACCGCTTCCTTGATGAAGTCTCTTCAAGATCTGTGACATGATGTGCAAAGGTTTGAGGAATTTCTTGTGGAGATGGGTCTTGAGGATGGGAGAGGAGAAGGGTGTGCAAAATATGGGAGTTTCTTCTCTCTTTTGGATTTGTGGCTTGAGGAAGTTTTAGATCTAGATGTAGATCTAAGTAAAAGTGAGCTCAAGAGGTGGGAAATCAGGGTTTGACGAAGTGTAGTAACCCAGTGTAGTAGAGAGGAGTTGGGAGAGAGGGAGATGGAAATAGGGGTTTTTGGAGGGGTGGGTGGTGTAAATGGGCAGGGGCATGACCGTGTCTTATAGACACGGCCGGGTCAAACGGGATGTTGCACGACTGTGCCGATTGGCACGACCTCCTTCTTTCTCCCCTCGGCCGAAGTGGCATGGCCGTGCCGGTTGGCACGACCCCTGTCTTTTTCTCCTCTATATGAGTCGCACGGTTGTGCTAGTTGGCACGACCTGGATCTTCTTCCTCTCTGGCAGGGCTGCACGGTCGTGCCAATTGGCACAACCCGTGCCTCTTTCTTCTCTGCACAAGCCACACGGCCGTGCAGAGTTGCACGACCCGTGGCTTTAGTCTCCACGTTGGCTTCACACGACCGTGTGAGGTCACAGGACCAGCTCCTTTAAGCTCGAAGTGGTTCGCTCTTCATCATTTCGGCTCCTTCATCGCCTCCACGCCCATGAAAACGCTCATGGCCAGCTCATGGAGGCTATGCACATCCTGAAAATGAAATACCTAAAATAAAATTCTAGACTAAAACTCACTAGAGAAATAGAACGACAAAAAGGAATGATGAACTAAAATGAAAGAAAAATCCTTGGGTTTCCTCCCAAGAAGCGCTTGTTTTAGGTCTTTAGCTCGACCCCATTTCAGTTAATGCAGACTAAACCTGTGGAAGGATGGCTCTCCTCCTAGGGTCAATGCTCCAGCCTACGCCTTCCGTTTCACTCGTACAGGACAAATGTATTTCTTGTTGCTTGATGGAGGGGAACTCTCATGGAAACTGCACTCCTCGACTTTGTGTATGTTAATCTTGCAAGAATTTCCCTGAGAAGAGGAGTTGCAGATGGAGGAATTAGATAAATCAAACTCGATCTTTTCTTTGCCGATCTCTAAGGATAACCTGTGACTTTTTACATCGATAATGACTCCAGCTGTGGCAAGGAATGGTCTTCCAAGGATAATCGGTATCTTAGGGTCTTCCTCCATATCTAAGATAATGAAATCTGTGGGAACTATACATCCACCCACTTCAACTGGCACATCTTCCACTATTCCCATTGGGTATCTGCATGAATGGTCAACTAATTGCAGTGCCATAGTGGTCAATTTAATGTTCTGGAGACACAACTTCTTGCATAAAGAGTACAGAAGTAGGCTAACGCTGGCCCCCAAGTCGCAGAAGGCTCTCGGTATGAGTTCAGAACCAATTTTGCACGGTATGAAGAAGCTTCCTAGATCCTAAAGCTTTGGTGGAGAATTCACCATAAGAAGAGCGCTGTAATTCTCTATTAATGCTACAGTCTCGAAGTCACCCTTCTGCCTTTTGTTAGATAAAATTTCCTTTAAAAATTTTGCGAACTTTGGCATTTGGTGCAGCACATCTATCAGTGGTACTTCTATGCAGATTTCTTTGATCTTCTTCAGGAATCGGTTGAACTCTTCGTCTTTTTGGGATTCTATAAGCTTCTAAGGAAAAGGGATCGTTTGATTCTGTGGGGCAGCTTGAAGAGTTTCTTCAACCTTCTTAGTAGCCTCTTCTCCATTCCTGTTTTGAGTCTGATTGGGCATTAGGAGAGAGAGATCCTTCTCTGAGTCAAGCTCCTTCTGAGTAACGATTTGAGGATCTCCCACAGTACGTCCACTCCTCAGCTTGATGCGGTTGCAATGTTCCACTGGATTTAAATCTGGCTTCCCTGGGAATGTACCCTGTGCTCTTGAGACGAACTGGGCTATCTTAGCTATCTAGCTGTCTTGCATCTTCTGGTATTTTTCAGAGTTTTCTAGCCTCTGAGTCAGTTGTTTGATATCGTTCCTCATTCCCTTTTGCTCTGAGAGAGCTTCCTCAAGCATCTTTTCAATCCTGGACAGCTGTGAAGGTTGTTGCTGTTGATAGGTCTGTTGTCCAGATTGGTGGTTCTGTTGCCCAGGCTGATAATTCTGATGTGTTGGTCCTTGATCCTAATTATTTCGGTATGAGAAATTGGGGTGATTCCTCCATCCAGGGTTGTATATATTGGAGTATGGATTATTTTGCCTTTGATTGTAGTTGGTTATTGCATCACATTGCTCAAGTTGGTTCATCTGTGCCTGAATCGTCCCAAAGGGGCAGGTGTCTTGAGCGTGATCCGTACCTCCACAAGTGTCGCAAACACATGCCATTGCATTAGCTGTGTTGTTCCCCATGGCATTAGCATCCAACTTTGCAGACATGAGTGTAACTGCATCTATGTCAAATTTCCCTAACGCTTTAAGTGGATTCCCCGTAAAAGAGCCACTGGATTTTTCAGATGCCCATTGATGGTGGTTCTGTGCCATATTCTCTATGATCTCTTCAGCTTCATCGAGGCTTTTGTTCATCAGTGCTCCTGCTGCTGCAGAATCAAGAGATACCTTCGTGTGATAATTTATCCCATTGTAGAAGGTGTGCAGAACCAACCATTTTTCAATGCCATGATGGGGGCACTGTCTTAGCATACTCTTGAATCTATCCCAAGCTTCAAATAATGATTCTGAGTCTATCTGTTTGAAGCTGACAATCAGGTTCCTCATGTGAGCAGTTTTGCTGGGTGGGTAGAACTTATCCAGAAACTTCTGCTCACACTGCTCCCAGGATGATATGCTATCCGCTGGAAGGGAGTTCAGCCACTGCTTGGCTTTGTCTTTCAGGGAAACCCCGAAGAGGAGTAGCCTGACTGATTCTGGAGGGACCCCGTTCACCTTCATGGTGCCACAGATCTCGTAGAACAAGTCTAGGTGGTGGTTTGGGTCCTCATGTGGTCTTCCTCCGAATTGATTTTGCTGGACCATGTGGATTACTGCGGGCTTGATTTCAAAGTTGTTAGCTTCAATGGGCGGTCGGGTGATGCTGGACCGAACCCCTCGTGCATATGGTGTCGTGTAATCTTTCAGCAGTTTGTCGGCCATTTCTGAGGATTCTTGTGCTGCTTGGAATGCCTTCTGTAGATTTCTTCTCCTTAGAAAGGTCCTGTCAATCTCTGGATCAAAGGGTAGTAGCTGTCCTGAAAGGTTAGTTCTACGCATGCAATAATAAGATATGAAATGTGATAGCGGAATAGAAAATAAAAAAAAAAGAAATGAATGCGGAAAATTACGAAAAGAAAAGAAAGTCTAGTCTAATCCGATATGATTTTGCTAATGTTATAGACGTAGTTCCAGATAACGGCGCCAAAAACTTGTTACGATTCCACAAGTGCACATATTCATCTTCAGTAATAAAAATATCGATCCCACAGGGGCTGGTTATAAGCACTAACAATTGTTCACTAAGGCTTAGCTAGACTACCAATGGTTGTGAATAATCTAAGGAAGAAAGGTTAGGAATAAGAATCGAGAGCTGGTGAGTCGAAGTGTTCTTATGAGGGATTCTAGGAGGTCGGTTTCGTTGTGGTGGTGTTGATGTGTCACATTTTATCCTACACTCGCTGTCCTTTAACATGCAATTGCCGGAAGCTAAAGCGGCTATTCTTAAGTACCAGAATAAAGAAGGACCCTAAGAAGTCCTGTTATGGTTTACCCCTGTCACTAGGGCACCTCGGCTAGTCTTGAGGACACAACTCTAATTGGTAAGTTAAGAATAGTGGTTAAGAGCTAAGTTTGGTCTCTCGCTTCCTTGAGGAGAATTTGCCTCTCCTTTCAAGGAAGTATCCTAGATATTCGTGAACGGATTACCCCTGTCAGTAGAGCCCCTAAGTCCTACACAATCAAGCAACATGCAATTTAGACAAAGCATAAAAGATCATCCAATGAGTATAAGCATAATACGAGTTTTACATCAAACCGAATCACAACTATTCCCTAATCCTAGAACAAGGGATCTACTCCATGAGTATCGGAGAAATACCCAAAGACATAATGTAGATAAACGTACAATCTTTAGACATGGAGAAAGAAAGAAAGAATCTGCTTATCCAAATGACGACGAGTGGCTTTCGGATCCAATCCTCTGCTTCTGGAGTCGATGTGGTGGTGGACGATCGCTGGACGGAGGCCCAAGACGGCGTGGGATGGCTTCAAGGTGTTTCTCCAACTGACGACTCGCTTTCCCCTTCTCCTCTCGAGAAAAAGGGTTAAATCCCTTATATAGACTAGGGTTTGGCTGCGGCGACACGACCGTGCCAAGATGTCATGACCGTGTTCATTCTCTTCTTGGGTGGCACTGCACGACCGTGTCAATTGGCACAGCCGTGTGGTGTCTGGCCTCGGTCCCTGGGGCACGACCGTGCAAGGATGCACGATCGTGCACTTCTTGGTCTCGGTATGGGGAGGCACGACCGTGAAAAGATGCATGGTCGTGTGATGATTCACCTCTGTCTTGGCCGCACGGTCGTGCAAGGATTGCATGGCCGTGCACTGCTCCCCTTCTGTCTGGTCACACAGCCGTGCAAGGGTACACGACCGTGTTCTTCGGCTTGTTCCAGTGCGTTGATAATCGTCCACATGGGCACTGCTGTAAAAGTGGGCACAACTGTAAAAGTGGCAGCTGTTGCAGTGGGAGATATTTATCCTTTAATAGGAATAAAATATGGATTATTAGAAATTATCTTTACGTACTAAGTTTAGAAAGAACCTGATTTCAGTTTCTAAACTATTATAGAATAGATATTGTGTCTATTTTGATAACAAAGTTGTTATCAAGAAAAATAGAGAAGTTATCTATTCTGATATGTTGGTTGACAATTTATAATCCAATAACTCCCACGATGCAATAAATGGAAATTATAACACATCTTCTAACTTTAAGAGAAAGCAACCTTCATAAATGAACCAATTATATCTTTGGCATCTAAGGCTAGGTTATATTAACTTGAGTAGGAATCATTGGTAGCTGATGAACTTTTGGGTTCATTGGTAGTGGAAATCTTTCCAACCTGTGAGTCTTACTTGGAAGGAAAAATAACCAAGAAGCTTTTAAGTCTAAGGGGTATGGAGTCAAAGATATGTTGGAATTGGTTCATTCTGATTTGTGTGATCCTATGACTATCCAGACAAGAGGTAGTATCGAATATTTCGTCTATTTTATAGACAACTATTCAAGATACAAATACATTTACTTAATGTGATGCAAGACTAAGTGCTTTGATTAGTTCAAAGAGTACAAGGCTGATGCGGAGAAACGTTAAAGTAAAAGTATCAAGTCACTATGGTAAGATCATAGTGGCAAGTATCTCTTGGGATAATTTAGGAGTTACTTATCAAAAGTAGGGATTCACTCCCAACTAACTGCACCTGATACACCCCAATAGAATGGTGTAGTAGAAAGAAGGTATATGACTCTTATGGAAATAATTAGATTGATGATGAGTTATTCAGACAATTACCAAGTTCGTTTTAAGGATATACTCTGAAAAAGAAAGTGAACATAGTACCTTCCAAAGTCATAACTCTCTATTCATATAGAATTGCTGAATAGGCGTAAGCCTATTTTGAAGCATATTCGAATTCAGGTAGTCCAGCACATATGCTAAAGAGAGACAATGATAAGTTGGATAGGAATTCACTTGTTTGTGGGTTATCCTAGAGAAACAAAAGTAGGTTTATAGTCTTAAAAATCAGAAGGTCATTGTTAGCATCAATGACTGATTTTTAGAAGAGGACTATTTAATGAATCACAAGCCCATAAGTAAATTTGTTCTTAAAGAAATTATAAAGGACACGTCTAATCTAGTACCAACTGTACAAGATGAAATATCACAAGAAACTGTAACACGTATCACAATTGATACACAATTATAGACAGTACATCATCGTAGTGGGAGGGTTGTCAAACAACAAAAAGGATTCATGTTTTGGGAGAGTTTTTGGACTTGATCCCAAATTAACATGAGTCTGATCCCGGAAATATGATGAAACACTCAAAAATAAAGATGCAGCATCTTGGCAAAGAGAAATGAATACAGAATTAGAATATATGTATTCTAATTAAATCTAATTATAGACAGTACATCATCGTAGTGGGAGGGTTGTTAAACAACCAAAAGGATTCATGTTTTGGGAGAGTTTTTGGACTTGATCCCAAATGAACATGAGTCTGATCCCGGAAATATGATGAAACACTCCAAAATAAAGATGCAGCATCTTGGCAAAGAGCAATGAATACAGAATTAGAATATATGTATTCTAATCAAATCTGGAAGCTTGTAGAACCACCAGATGGTGTAAAAACCATTGGGTGAAAATATGTCTACAATAGGAAAAGATGGATAGACAGGAAGGTGGAAACTTTCAAAGCAAGGCTTGATGAAAAAGGAAACTTTTTCACTGGTAGTCATGCTTAAGTCTATCTGGATTCTTTTATCTATTTAGCAAGTGGATGTCAAGACAACATTCCTTAATGGAAGTCTTGAAAAAAGCATCCATACAAAGCAACCAGAAGGGTTCATTGCAAAGGGCAAAGAGCATTTTGTGTGCAAGTTTAATCAGTCTATGGACTGAGGCAAAGCTTCAAGGTCTTGGAACATCTGGTTTATCAAAGGAATCCAGACCTATGGATTTATTTAGTAACCGGATAAGTCTTGTGTATACAAAAGGTGTGATGGAAACGTGGTGATATTTCTTGTATTATACGTAGATAACATTTTTGGTAGTTGGAAACAATATCAAAATGTTGTCAGAAGTAAGGGTATGGTTGTCCAAACAATTCGATATGAATGACTTGGGAGAATGAATATATTCTTGGGATCAAAGTAATAAGGGATTGCAAGAAAAGAATATTATCCCAAGCTTCATATATCGAAAAAAAATCCTTGCTCGTTTTAAGCATGCAAAACTTCAAGAAAGGTTTCTTACCTTTTTAGCATGGAGTAACTTTATCTAAAGAAATGTCTCCGTAGACATCAAAGGAGATAAAGGACATGAAGGCAGTTCCTTATGCTTCGGCCATGGGAAGCCTAATGTATGCAATGCTGTGTACGAGACTGGATATCTATTTTGCCGTGGGCATAGTTAGTAGATATCAAAGCAACTCTGGATAAGGACATTGATCTGCGGTAAAGTATATATTGAAGTACCTTAGAGGCACTAGAGATTATATGCTAGCTTATAAGGCAGATAATTTGTTCCCTGTGGGTTGTATGGATTTTAACATCCAATCGGAAAGGGACAATAGTAAGTCAACCTCGGGGTTTTGTGTTTACTTTAGGAGGTAAAGTCATAACTATGGAAGAGTGATAAGCATAGGTGTTTTTGTGGACTCTACCATAGAAGTTTAGTATATGGCAAGCCTCTAAGGTAGTCATAAAAGCTGAATCACTCAATAACCTCAAGATAGACTTAGATATGATTTCTGGTTTGTCCAAAGATTATTACAATTTATTGTAATGATATTGGTGCAGTAGCAAACTCGAAGAAACCATAAGTCTATAAGGCAAGTAAACACAATAGAGCGCAAGTACCACCCAATACGAGAAATCGTATAAACGAGGAGAAGTTGTTGCCACCTAGATTGCATCAGGTGATGACCTATAGATCCTTTCACTAAGGTCCTTAAGGAAAGAGCTTTTGATGGGCATGTTGAAGGGTTGGGAATCAGATGTATGGTAGCAGATATGGCAGCTTAGTCTTTTAGTATAAGTGGGAGATTGTTAGGATGTATACTAAAAGCCTAGCTTTTGGTATAAACATTTATCTAGAAATAAGAATCACATTGGTCAAATGTCTACATTTATGATAAATGTAGTTGTTCAATTAATTTATATTGTAGATAACATGGTGTGTGGTGTCACACACAGAGGATCATGTTATCAGTACCTTATAAATTATAAATAGAAGCTCACGACCATGATGGAAAGGAACAAACCATTGGAAGGTCGTAGTGTAATTAGGTATTAGTTTATCTTAACTATATAATTACACTAGTACACTTAGAGTGTATTGAGTAGGACCATTAGAGGTCGTTTCTTTTATACTGACTGTATAAAGGAACAAAGACCTCAGTTATTATGGAAGTGTGTGCTCTTAATCCTAATATAATAACAAGCACATATATTTGATATTTATTTCTTTAATTTATCAATGGGTGAGATTTAGTTCAATAAATCAATAAACCCGATAAGTTGGGAAATGATATCACTTATAGTGTGTGTTGCTGATTATAGAAGGAAACTGTGCACTAGTAATCTAGGTTGATAATGTCCCCAAGAGGAGCTCATAAAGATTGTCATGTTAAACCCTGCAGGTGGACTTAGTCCGACATGACGATAAGGTTGAGTGGTTCTACTCTTGGACTAAGATATTAATTAAATGAGTTGTCAGTAACTCACTTAATTAGTGGACATTCGACATCTTAAACACAGGGAGACTAACACACTCATAATAAGAAGGAACCCAAAAATATAATTTGAGATTGGTGCGGTAGTTCAATAATAATTCTTTAGTGGTATGAATTATTATTGATGAAGTTAAGTTGTGTGTTTGGGGCAACATGGGAAGCTTAATTTCATCGGGAGACCAAAACCAATTTCTCCTCTCGGTCCCTATGGTAGCCTCTTGTATATAGAGATTTATACCCACCACATACCCACCTTCTTACCCATCCCATAGGGGCCGGCCAAGCTAGCTTGAAGACTAAGCTAGGGCCGGCCAAAGTTTGGTTCATGGGTGCTTCAAGGTGGCCGGCCCTAGCTTGGGTTCAAGCTTGGTGTGGGCGGCCCAAATTTAAATAAAAGGATTTTTATTTTTTAAAATTTTCTTATGTGGATAACATGATTTAAAAGAGAGTTTAAAAATTTAAATCTTTCCTTTTATAAGATTTTACAAAATATTAAGAGAAGAGCTAAATCTCTTTCCTTATTTGTAGATTAAAAAGTTAATTTTAATTTTGGTAAAAACTTTCCTATTAATCATGTTTATTATTTAAAAGAAAGTTTAAAAATTAAAAATTCTCTTTTATTAGTTTCTACAAAAGATTAAGAAAAGATTTAATATCTTTCCTTATTTGTACATTAAAAGAGTTTTTAATTTTTAGAGATAACTTTCTTTTTATCCACATGTTAAAAGAAAGATTTTAATTTATAAAATTTCCTTTTTATTAACCAATCATAAAGGGAAAAATTATTGGAGAAATTTTTTATAAATTTTCGGAAGCAAATAAGGAAGTTTTAATTTGTGTTTAAAATTTTATTTGCTTGGAAATTTTATCTTGTGGCCGACCATTGTAAATTGAAAAGAAAAATTGTTTTTTAATTAAATAAATTTTCCTTTTCAATGTCAAAAGAATTAAGGAAGTTTTTATTAAATTTTCCTTATTTGCCAAGACCAAGGATTATAAAAGAGGGGGTAGAGAAGGCTTCATGGTGAATAACTCTATTCTATTTTCTCCCTCTTTTCTTCCTTGGTGTGGCCGGCCATCCTCTCCTCCTCTCTTCTCTTTGATGGCCGAACTTCATCCTTCTTGTGGAGATTCATATGGTGGCCGGATCAAGTTTAGAGAAGAAGAAGAAGAAGAAGGAGAGAAAGAAAGTTTTGTTTCTAGCATCCCTTGGAGCATGGTGGTGGTGGCCGAACCTCTTCATCCTAGTAGAAGTTTTGATGGCCGAAACTTGTAAGGAAGAATAAGGTGCTTGGTGATTCTCATCTCGGAAGATCGTTTCCCACACAACGTCCGAGGTTAGAAGAGGAATACGGTAGAAGATCAAGAGGTCTTTCTAAAAGGTATAACTAGTATTTTTCCTTTCCGCATCATACTAGTTATTTTTGGAAATAATACCAAATACAAGAGGCATGCGATTCTAGTATTTCGAATTTGTTTTCGAGGTTGCGTTCTTTTATTTTTTTTTCCTTGTGATTTGATTGTTCTTTTCAGTTGACCTAAAGTTATTTAAGGAAATTAAATATTAAATTTCCTTAAAAGGCTTTGTCTAGTCGGTGGTGGTTGTTCCCATATCCAAGAAGGCCATGTGCCTCGCCACGTCAGTACTGGAAGCCAATTTTGGAAATTAATATTTAATGAAATTAATAACCTAGGTGATTTGGATTGAACGTGTTAAGTTCCGCAGGAGATCCGAGTCTAAACCTAAAAGAACAAATAGATTAAACTTTGGATCAAACGTGTTAAGTTCTGCAGGCGATCCAAGTTTAATTTAAAAGAACACATGGTAGCTAGGAAAAGGTTCAGACCTTTGTACAAAATTTTTGTACAGTGGAACCATTAGGTTTTCCGAGTAGCAACCAACAGATGTTTACAATCCGTAAGTGCACAGTTGTTGTCAAGTAATAAAATATTGATTCTACAGGAACTGTTGATTAAGTACTACTTAACTTTACACAGTGAATTATTTGGATAATTAAAATGTGGTTCACAAACACTAAGAAGAGAGAGATTGACAGAAGAGAAAGAGAGAGAGAGAGAGAGAAGAGAGTAGAGAGAGAGAGGAAGCGTAAGTGAGTGAAGGTGAAGTTGGATTTGAGGGAATGATTTTAGGAGTTCAGTTTCACTATGATGCTAGTTAATGTCTCTATACATTGTTCATCTCCTTACCTCCATCCTCATGCATATGTATGAAGTCTAACTAAATACCAACACTACCTCACAATGGTCATATCGGAGTACTACCCCCATTCTAAGTAGAAGAGATAACCTAACAAGTCTGATTAAAGGGATACTCTTGTCACTAGGGACCCCCGATTATACAATCGCTAGATTACACAGGACACTTATTAATATATGATTAGAGGTAACCCATTAAGCATAATTAGATGGTTCCTCGTGGAGAATTATCCTTCTTTTTAAGGTGATACTCTAGATGCCCAATTAAAGGGATACCCTTGTCACTAAGGCCTATCGGTCATACAATGTAGAGTATCCCCTCTATGGGGTGAACAATCAATACACATCTATATGCTTCCACCATTCATACATTTTATCAAATACATAGAATATAACACAAACACTTCATTGTCTAATAAAAATATCTAAATATATAGTTCATATATCACATCACATCACATCACATTATAGTTACATCCTACATCTTAGATCTGGAGAAGGAAATATAACTAAGAGATAAGAAGTAAAGCATTCTACAACTCAAAACATAAAGAGAAGAGAAGGCTTATTCATGTAGCATTGGTCTTATTGGATGCAATCCTTGCTCCGGAGGTGGATGGATCAGCGAAGAAGAAGCTTCTGGGGTTCCCCTAAGGGGGAGAACCCTTCCCCAATGATTGGGGATGGAGTTCCAAGACAAAGATGAGTCAAAGAATGAGTTTTTTTGACCCTTTTATACCTCCTCCAAATTGCCCAGATTAACCAGGATTATAGGGGTTCAGTAAACTAGATTTTTTATGATTTTCTCATGTTTTTCCCTAAACCAAAGTTGCATCCCTTAAAATTATCTACATTTTGATATTTGGATCGAGCCTTGGCTCCAACTGAGCCAAAAGTTATGGGGGTTCAACGTTTGGTCTGTAGTCTAGGCGAAGGACCCGATGAAGCCATGCTTGAGAGGCACAAGCATTCCTTTTGGCACTGCTAGACCACGATTTCTCTTTATTTAACCTAAAGAAAAGTTGTATATCTTGAAGTTAAATATATTTTAATATAAAAAATAGCCCGTAACTCCAACTAAGCATAAAGTTATAGCCATTTCAAAATAAGTCTGCAGTCTGCCCAGATTCAACTCAGCCTTGTTTTCGTACGACACGGTCCCCTTATTTTCTCCACCATGACTGTGACTTTTGGCACATCTTAGGCGTGAATAACCTCGGCTGGAGAGGCATGACATTGCCTTTTGGCATGACTGTTGCATGAATGGCCATGGGTTTGGAGGCACGTCCATTCCATTTGGCACATCCAACCTCTAAATTAGCTTTGGAAGAGGAACACGGCCATATGCTTGCGCACGACTACTCCTTGATTGGCCTCTGGTGGGAGGCATGGTCGTGCCTTAAGGCACGACCTACCCTTGCTTTGACATGGGTAAGAACACACGATTATGCCTTTTGGCATGGCTAGATTGCTGGATTTTCACATGTTGCTCCAATGTGAGTCTTTTACTTTATTTTCACTCCAAATTACGTTCTGTCAATAAAACATGCAAAGAGAATACCTCCAAATAAATAGAATGGAAGTAGAATATAATAATAAAATATAGTACAATAAACATAGATTATAAGCATAAAATACAAGTAGATATGCGTTAAAGAATACTTAAAATATATATAATTTATGCATATCACTAGTCAAACCCTTCTTTTATAGGGTATTCTAGGCACCTAAAGTTGACTTGATCCAATCAAACTTTGTAAGAGATTATCCACTTTCTGGGTGCCTAGATCCCTTCTAAGTGCCTAGACTTCTGACATGGCTGCACCTCAATGACATTATATCTAAGTCGCCTTTATCCCTTCCCAGGTGTCTGGACTGCTGATGTGGCTGCACCTCGATGAAGCTTTATTTGAGTCACCTTTATCGCTTCCTTGATGCCTGGATCCCCTTCGGATGCCTGGAACCTAACGCAGGCTAGTCAACTATTGTTTACCAACTCATCTGCTCGCGAAGCTGAATTTGGGCCATTCTGGGTGCCTAGATCCTCTTTGGTCACCCAGACGTTCAGGCGCCTATATTCATTCTGGGCTCCTGGAATGCCCTGACTTTAAATTTGATTTTCTATATCATAGAATTAGCACAACATACATATTAAATAATATAAAACTAAATTTAAAGTATGCCAATCTAGGAACCGTTGGATCCTAACTTTTAGATTTCCAATAAAATCCTAGGTCAAACCAACGTCTACTATTCCCTTAAAAAGGAATGCATTCTCACCTACTCTTCTATGGAGAATATACCTATCACCAAACATTTGATCCTCCATATTAGTGCAGTTGACACTAATAATTGAACTTTAGTTTTGATGAATGACAAATGGTTAAAGCTAGATTCTGTGTTATTTGATACTTTTATTTAGTGTGAGTAAATTAGCGGGTCTAAAAGATCTTACACCAGATTGAAGCCCAGTTAGGTCTGAAGACTTGATAACTTGCACAAATCTAGATAGGTAAAGGTGTGGCTTGATATCTAGTAGGAAGTCCAACTGGATTTGTGAGACCTGACAGTTGGCTAAAGTCCAGTTGGGTTTGCCGACCTGATAATTGATAGGAAGACCTCGTGGGTCAAGAGATAAGGCAAGTGACTGCAAATGGTAAGTGAAGGTAAGCAAATAAAGGAGAGATTCAGTGAGAACGTGTTCCCAGGAACATTAGGCGTCAGTCTGACTTAGAATTTCAGCAAAACTCAAAGTCAGGATCAAACAGTTTGGATACTGTCAAATATATTACTACTCTTATTTATATGTTATTGCTTGTTGTGTTAACCTTATGATGCAGGAAAATTAGAAAAAGGGGTCTAGGCCTCGAACACAGTCCAAGCGCCCAGAGGTCCGGGTGCTCGGAGTTGGTTCAGGTGCATGGTAAGCGGCCGAACTAAGCAGGAGATCAGTTGAGGTGGTAGACTCTGATAAGCTGAAACACATCAGGGTCTAGGTGCCTGGATCGATTTGGGCACCGAAGATGGATAAATGTTCAAAGATAGAGTTTCGCTGATATGCAACCATGATAGCACTCCAAGCGCTTGGGGGTGGTCCAGACGCCCAGAGGTGGATAAGTCAGTGAAATCCTAGGATCAAATAGACCTCGTAGGAGGCGACAAGGGGAGGTCCGGGCTCCTAGAAAAGGCATATAAAAATGTCTTTGACTAGAAGCCATTGGTGCGGGAAGCATCCGACGATCAAACCCAAGTTTTGATAATGACAAAGGGATTCAAACTTAAGTTGTTTTGTTATCTAACATGTGTGAATGAGGTTTTTCAGGAAAGTCCTAACTGCGGTTAGGCAGGTGGAAAAACCCTAGGGGGTAGTAACCCTAGGTCCTAAGGGGTGGTAACTCTAGGTGGAGGAAAACCCTAAGGGGCAACAACCTTAGGTCCTAGGGGGTGGTAACCCTAGGTGGAGGAAATCATAAGGAGGGGGGGGGGGTAACCTTAGGTCCTAGGGGGAGGTAACCCTAGGTGGCAAAAAACCCTAGGGGGTGGTAACCCTAGGTGAAAAGTCCAGTTGGTCTGGAGGACCGGACTGACATCAGGTATGCTCTCCAGAGTGGAGTAGGTGAGGACGCGTTCCCCGGAAGAGGGAACAGTAGGCGTCGATTCCACCTAGGTTTCCGATCGGAAGTCCGAAGTCAGAACCAAACAATCCATAATTGTCAAACTTTCATATTATTATGTTTATTGTGTGTGCTAACTTTGTTTTGTAGGATATGTGGTTAGTTTATGGACTAACATATTTTTCAGGGACAAAGGAGCAAGATTAACCTCTGATGAATAGTACCCGAGGCGCCCTCATGGAGCTTGAGGTGTCTCGGGTGCAAAGGAGCACAGTTTGCGCACAGCGGAGCTGGAGGCACTCTCATGGTGTCTTGAGGCACCTCAGATAGCATTGGAGGCGCCTTCAAGGCTTATGGAGGTGCCTTCAAGAGGATAGGCGAAGACTTCTTCTTAGCTTATCAACGCGCGGCTGACTCGGCGAATGGAGGCGCCCTCAAGGGGCTTTGAGGCACCTCCAACAACCCTTATAAGAAGCACTCGACCAGCAGCTCAAAATAAGAATTCTAAAGTGATTCTTCTGCAACGTGTTGTTCACGAGACACTCCGACTAAGCTACGACAAGTCCTCGATGACCCGGAGCCTTAATTCCTATAATTCTATTGTTGGTATAGCTTTCTTATTTCTATTTTGTAATACATATTTGTACTTTGCGATCTGATAGCAAATTGCCCAAAGTAAACGCTCAACAAACGTGGGTCTTGGAGTAGGAGTCGTCCAAGGCTCCGAACCAAGTAAAAAACACTTGGATCCTTTTTGTGTGATTGTTTTCTAAATCCACTGCTTTACTGTCAAACGTTTTCCAAATACGAAAAGTGAAAGCCGTGAGCGCTATTCACCCCCCTCTAGCGCTTCTCGATCCAACAGAAGCTTCAGATATATATCATTCACTCCGACTTTCATGCTCGCGTGCTACTATAAGAAGACTCCTACGACACATAAAGGTTGCTTCGACAACCAACGATTAAGCTTCTTCTCCTTTTTGTTGTTAGTATTTTTTTTATTTACTTGCATTGTACTTAAAATTGTGTAATCTTTCGAGCTTATAGTGGCTACCCAATGAAAGTGTTGGTCCCTTAGGAGGCCGGTAAGAGGGGAGGGATGAATTGCCCTAAAAAATAAATTCGACCTTTCTCAGATTTTCAACTAAATAAATAACACTTGTAATTAAAACAGAAAAAGACTAAAAAAAATAGACACAAAAGAGTTACTTGATTTGTAATCAGAGGATTGCTAATCCAAGGAAAGTATGGCGCACTATCTGACGATCTCCTTCGGGCGGAGTAGTCTCTTTACAACGTTGACAACACAAAAGAAAATGTAGAACTTTTGAAGTTTTCTATTTCTTCTTTTAATTTAACATTTTCAAGTTTAATTTTATCAAAATCCTCTATCAGGCAAGATTTTGCTAAAGTTCTTTTTATTTCTAAGTTTTCATTTTTTAATTTAGTATTTTCACTTTTTAATTTATACATAGACTTTGCCATAGCCTTGATACCGAAATAAAACTGATCAGGAGGTAAGAGACATACCTCACTTACCATATCAGACTTGAAGCCTGACTCTCCCCCTGTTTTGCTACATTCATCTAAAGTCGCTCCCCCTTCATCGATGCTGGGTTCCGATGTACTTTGCCCTTCATAGCTCGCCATCAGTGCTAGTCCGACATATTCTTGTACTTCGGATTCAGATGATGAAGTTGTTAGTTAGTCCTAGGAAAATCGTACCGGTTCCACTGTACAAAAATTTTGTACAAGTGTCGAATCTTTCCTTAAATAACCTATTGTGTTCTTTAGAAGTTAAATTAGGAATCGCAGACGGAACTTAACATCATTGATTCCAAATTTAACTTATCTGTTCTTAATGGTTTAGATTTGAATCGCAAGCGGAACTTAACACTATTGATTCAAATCCACCTATATTATTAATTCCATTAAATATTAATTTCCAAAATTTACTTCCAGGACTGCATGGCGAGGCATTTGACCTTCTTGGATATGGGAGCAACCACCACCGCCTAGACAAAGCCTTTTAAGGAAAGCTAATATTTAATTTTCTTAAATAACTCTAGGTTAACCAAAAAGAACAATCGAATCACAAATTCGAAAAAGAAGAAAACACAAACTCGAAAAACTAGATCTAATGCCTCTTGTGTTTGGAATTCATACAAAAGAAATACAACTAGTATGATGCGGATATTAATTACTAATTATACCTTCCTTTGTAAACTTTAATGACCTCTTGATCTTCTACCGTATTCCTCTTCTTATCTCGGACGTTGTGTGGGCAACGATCTTCCGAGACGAGAACCACCAAGCTCCTTCTTCTCCAAGCTAGATTCGACCACCATTAATTCTCCATGAGAAGTAAAGGTCCGGCCACCACCACCAAGCTCCAAGGGATGCTAGAAACGAAGCCTTCTTTCTCTCCTTCTTCTCCTAGCTAGAACCGGCCACCATGGACTTCCCTTAAGTTGATGCCGCCGGCCACAAAGGAGGAAGAGCAAAGAAGGAGAAGAGGAGACCCTAGGGTCGACCACACCAAGGAGGAAAAGAAAGGAAGAAAAGAATAGAGTCGTTAGCCATTAAGGCACCTCTACACCCTCTTTTATAATCCTTGGTCTTGGCAAATAAGGAAATTTTAATAAAAACTTCCTTAATTCGTTTGCCATGAAAAAGAAAAATTAATTAATTAAAAATCAATTTTCTTTTTCCAATTTTCTTGGCCGACCACTTTCTCCCTAAAACAAGGAAAATTTTAATTAAAACAAGAATTAAAACTTCCTAATTTGTTTCCGAAAATTTATAAAAAGTTTCTCCAATAATTTTAATCCCTTCATGATTGGTTTAGTAAAAAGGAAATTTTATAAATTAAAATCTTTCTTTTAAACATGTGGATAATTTCCAAAAAGGAAAGTTATCTCTAAAAATTAAAATCTCTTTTCAATCTACAAATAAGGAAAGATATATAACGACCACCCTTCTTACTACTACTACTACTCTATAAGAGTGACCGTTACTTATCTACTAACTCTACTTAACCGGTTTATTAAAAATCTCTAGGAAAACCCTACCGAAAAATTTCGGCAGAGTCTCCCCTGTACCGGTGACCATTTTCCATAATACAAGCATAATATACTCAGCCACAGGCGGCTGGAAATATATTTCAATCAACCACGCAGTTTAATAAGAAATGGAAACTAACCACAACCACGCAGTTTAATGATTCAAATCATGCAGGTAATGAAAAACCGAAAACATAACTTCTTACTACATCCTTTTCTTATCAACTTAATAAGAAATCAAACTAATCACATTCTTAAACTAAATGAATTCCTTAGCTAAGTCCCAAGGACCTCCATAGTCCACACATCACACACTCCTCTTGCATCTCCTTGTCGCCTTCCTTCACTGTATCTTTTCTTTCCCTTTATCTGCAGTAGGAGGAAATGCAGTCTATAAGCATAAAGCTTAGTGAGCGCTATCTACTCACAAAAACTCGATATGCATGTATATAAATAAAAACATGTTAAAACTGAATGCTAACATATAAAACTACTCATGCTCATATATAGCAAAGGAATCATGCTAACTGAAATACTAAACATGTATAGCTAATCATGCTCATAAACCAATAAAAGAAGCATACTAAACATGTAAAGCTACTAAACATGTAAAGCTACTAAACATGTAAAACTACTAAACATGTAAAGCTACTAAACATGTAAAACTACTAAACATGTAAAGCTAAACATGCTGAATAATCTAGTAGCAAGGAAACAATTGAAACTACTACTGCATGCTTCAAATAACAAGAAACTAACTTTCTAATTCTAGACAGATTTGAAGCTCGTTTCATTTGTTTCAAAAACTTATACTTTAATACTTCAAAATAATAATAAACTTCTTTTGGGCTCGGCATTGTACCACTTAGCGCGCATTCTTAATAAGAATCGAGGTAGCTAATCCCGAAACTACTAAGATACTTCTAGGCCTTGTGCCTAGGGGCATCTTGGAGCCCATCCCTTGGACCTTGTGTCCGGTACATGCCCTTTAAAAGTAAAATACTTTCTTTTTAACTATAACTTCTTTATACTTGCCCTTACTTGGCATTTAAGCAAACACCTTGTGTGCGCTTTTGATATTCAATATTCTGGAATTGAAATCAAGTCTAGACCTTAGTCTTTCTTGCTTATAGTTCTTAAAGACAGAAGCTCATGCTCATGTAATAGCAAAGAAACTAATAATTGCATGCTCAAGATATTCTAATAGCAAAAGAGACTAAAAAGTATCACCGTGCACATCTAATGGCAAAGGGAAATAAATCATCTTAAACCTGCTGTGAAAGTAAAGCTAAGCATGCAATTTAAGAAATGCTTAGAAATGCTATAGAAGATCAAACTGTGAAATATCCCAACTAAGCAAGTAGTAATGAGGACTTAAGCATGCTGTGAAAGTAAAACAAATTCATCTACCAGGCATGCAATGGAATCTAGAAAATCTGCTCATGTATATCTAATAATAAAGCACTAAAATTTGCATACTATGAGCATATCATCTGAATAATCTAGGGTATTTCCTGGAATACTAATTTTCAACTAAGCACATGGTTATGATTAAAACCTGGAAACAATTCTGTTCTCTGCTTGACAAGCTAGTAAGGAAATCCAAGCAAACTGAAATGCTAAATATAAGGGATGTTCATGTTCATTAAAACAACAAGAAGAAATCAAAACTAAGTTGCTGTCCAAGATCTAAACAGTAGGCTTAGGATGAGGGCTATTCATGCACGGCAGTAACTAAAAGGTACTGGAACTGCACACTTTGGCTTGAGGTAATTGGCTATGACTGTTATCAGCCCTATACAAAATTGCTCTTGCTTGCAAATATGATGTTAAAGAAAAAGTTGTTCTAAACTCTAAACATGCTTCAACAGATTAGCAACAGAGCAAGCAAAATCTTAAATCTATTCCAAGATCCCTAACATCATGTTTCTCTACAACCAAAAATCCGAAAACCATGAAAACAAATCGAAGCTCGGAACCACTGAATCTAGGGCTGTTCCTGCTCAGCGAGAAAACAAAGAAGAAAAGCGAAATCGCGGAACAACTCCTACTGCAGGTGAGAAGCAACTCACATCGCTGTTCTTGGACTTACAACCGAAGAAGATGAAGGATTCTAGGGTTCGGATAACTTGAGTTTTCGGCTTCTTCTTGCGCCCACAGATCCTCCTCGACGATGGAGGTCACACACGGTTGAGGACCCGCCGGAAAAGCCCTTCGCCGGCGCCGGAGAGAGAAAACCTAGCCCCGTCGCCTCTTTCGTCCGAGCAGAAGTCGCGACGCCGTCGCGAGAAGAGAAGAGGGGTGACGAAATTTTCGGTCACGGGAAAATACCTAAGTTCTCTTCTTATAACTAGGGTTCTTATTATCTAACTACTGCTTAAGTATTATTCACTCTTTCCTTATTTAACAATTGCCGCCAGCATAGCTGGTCAGGCGGGTTTTGCTCGGGTCAAAGGCCTCGGCTTCGAACCCTCAGCCGCGCACTTTTATTTCCAATTTATTTCCGTTTTTCCTTACTGCTTAAATATATTCGCTTCCCTTCTTAATCACAAAACAACTGCAGACCGGTTGGTTGGGCTGGTTTTGCTTGGGTCAGTCCGACCCGAAGTCGTGGATTCGAATCTCACCTTCAACATTTTTTTTTTAAAACTTCTTACTTTTTGTAACCCTACTAAACGACCTCCAAAAATTACGTAAAAATACTCTAAAAATTTCTAAAAATCTCTAGAATATTTTAAAAGTATTTCCAAATATTTTTATGGACTTTTAGAACTTGAAATAGGGAAAATTGGGTTGTTACAAGATATCAAATCTTTTCTTAATCTTTTGTAGAAACTAATAAAAGAGAATATTTAATTTTTAAACTTTCTTTTAAATTATGAACATGGTTAAAAAGGAAAGTTTTCTCAAAATTAAAATCTCCTTTCAATCTACAAATAAGGAAAGATTTCAAATCTTTTTTTAATCTTTTGTAGAAAACTATAAAAAGAAATATTTAAATTTTAAACTCTCTTTTAAAACCATGATATCCACATAAGAAATAATTTTAATAAAAATTCCTTTTAATTTTCTAGTGGTCGGCCACCTAAGCTTGGGACCCAAGCTTTGGCCGGCCACCAACTTGGCTCATCCACTTGGTCTTGGCCGGCCCTAGCTTGGGTTCCAAGCTAGCTTGGCCGGCCCCATTAGGATGGGTAAGAAGGTGGGTATGTGGTGGGTATAAATCTCTATATACAAGAGGCTACGATAGGGACCGAGAGGAGGAATTGGTTTTGGTCTCCCGATGAAATTAAGCTTCCCGTATTGCCCCGAACACACAACTTAACTTCATCAATAATAATTCATACCACTAAAGAATTATTATTGAACTACCGCACCAATCTCAAATTACATTTTTGGGCTCCTTCTTATTATGAGTGTGTTAGTCTCCCTGTGTTTAAGATGTCGAATGCCCACTAATTAAGTGAGTTACTGACAACTCATTTAATTAATATCTTAGTCCAAGAGTAGTACCACTCAACCTTATCGTCATGTCGGACTAAGTCCACCTGCAGGGTTTAACATGACAATCTTTATGAGCTCATCTTGGGGACATTATCAACCTAGATTACTAGTACACAGTTTCCTTCTATAATCAACAAGTCACACTATAAGTAACATCATTTCCCAACTTATCGGGCATTTTGATTTATCGAGCTAAATCTCACCCTTTGATAAGTCAAAAAATAAATATTAAATATATGTGCTTGTTATTATATTAGGATTAAGAGCACACACTTCCATAATAATTAAGGTCTAGTTCTTTTATTAAATAGTATAAAAAGAACTTACCTTAAATGGTCCTGCTCAATAATACACTTAGAGTGTACTAGTGTAATCTATTAGTCAAGATAAACTAATATCTAATTACACTACGACTATTCCAATGGTTTATTCATTTCCATCTTAGTCGTGAGCTACTGTTTATAATTTATAAAGAACCGATAACACGATCTTCTGTGTGTGACACCACACACTATGTTATCTACAATATAAATTAATTGAACATCTACATTTGGTATATATAAATGTAGACACTTGACCAATGTAATTCTTATAAATGTTTATACAAAAGCTAGGCTTTTAGTATACACTCCAACAATCTTCCACTTATACTAAAAGACTATACTGCCATAAATGCTACCATACATCTGATTCTCATCCCTTCAATATGTCCATCAAAATCTCTTGCCTTAAGGACCTTAGTGAAAAGATCTACAGGTTATCACTTGATGCAATATATGCGGCAACAACTTCTCCTCGTTATACAATGTCTCGTATTGGGTGGTACTTGCGCTCTGTTGTGTTTACTTGTCTTATGGACTCATGGTTTCTTCGAGTTTGCTACTACACCAATATTATTACAATAAATTGTAATAATCTTTGGACAAATCAGAAATCATATCTAAGTCCATCTTGAGGATACTGAGTCATTCAGCTTCTATGGCTGCCTCTGAGGCTGCCACATACTCAACTTTCATAATGGAGTTTGAAAAGCACCTATGCTTAACACTCCTCCATAGTTATGGCTTTACCTCCTAAAGTAAACACAAAAATCCCAAGGTCGACTTACTATTGTCCCTATCTGATTGGAAATCAAAATTCGTGTAACCCACAGGGATCAAATTATCTGCCTAGCAAATGCTTTACGACATTCTAGTGTCCCGGTCCTGGTTACTTCGATATCTGCTAACTATGCCCTGGACAAAATAGATATCTTGTCTCGTACATTGCATACATTAGGCTTCCGACAGCCGAGGCATAAGGAACTGCCTTCATGTCCTCTATCTATTTTGATATCTTTGGAGACATCTCTTTAGATAAAGTTACTCCATGCCTGAAAAGTAAGAAACCTTTCTTAGAGTTTTGCATGCTAAAATGAGCAAGAACTGTATCGATATATGAAGCTTAGGATAAGCATAATATTCTTTTCTTGCGATCCTTGACCCTAAGAATATGTGCTCACTCTCCTAAGTCCTTCATAACAAATTGCTTGGACAACCATACCCTTCCGATAACACCTTGATATCGTTTCCATCTATCAAAAATGTCATCTACATATAGTACAAGAAATACCACCACGTTTTCATCACACTTCTTGTATACACAAGACTTATCTGGTAACTAAATCCATAATACTGGATTACGTCATTAAACCGGATGAACCAAGACTTTGAAGCTTTACTTCAGTCCATAGACCGATTGAGCTTACATACTAGATGCTCTTTGCCCTTTGCAATGAACCTCTCTGGTTGCTTTATATGGATGCATTCTTCAAGACTTCCATAAAAGAAAGCTGTCTTGACATCCATTTGTCTAATCTCATTGTCTATATGAGCAGTAATAGATAAAAGAATCCGGATAGAGTTAAGCATGACTACTGGTGAAAAAGTTTCCTTTTTCAACAAACCTTGCTTTGAAAGTTTCTACCTTCCCGTCTATCCTCTTTTCTTTTTGTAGACCTTTTTACACCTCATGGCTTTTACACCATCTGGTGGTTCTACAAGCTTCCAGAATATATATTCTAATTTTGTATTCATTGCTCTTTGCCAAGATGTTGTATCTTTATCTTGGAGCGCTTCATCATGTGTCCGGGATCAGGCTCATGTTCATTTTGGATCAAGTCCAAAGACTCTCCCAAAACATGAATCTTTTAGGTTGTTTGACAACCCTCCCACTATGATAAGGTACTATCTATAATTGTGTATCAATTGTGATACATGTTGCAGCTTCTTGTGATATTTCATCTTGTACAGTTGGTACTAGATTAGACATGTCCTTTATTATTTTCTTAAGAACAAATTTACTTATGGGCTTGTGGTTCATTATATAGTCCTCTTCTAAAAATCGGTTATTGATGCTAACAATGACCATCTGATTTTTAAGACTATAAACCTACTTTCGTTTATCTTGGATAACCCACAAATAAGTGAACTCCTGTCCAACTTATCATTGTCTCTCTTCAACATATGTGCTGGACTACCCGAATCCGAATATGCTTCAAAATTGGCTTACACCTATTCAGCAATTCTATATGAGTAGAGAGTTCTGACTTGGAAGGTACTATGTTCACTTTCATTTTCAGAGTATATTCTTAAAATGAATTTGGTAATTTTCTGAATAACTCATCATCAATCTACTCATTTCCATAAGAGTCCTATACCTTCTTTTTCTACACCATTCTGTTGGGGTGCACCAGGTGCAGTTAATTGGGATTGAGTCCCGTCTTCTGATAAGTGACTCCTAAGCTCTCCTAAGAGGTTCTTGTCACTATGATTTAACCGTAGTGTCTTGATACTTTTATCTTGACGTTACTCCACATCAGCCTAGTACTCTTTGAACTAATCAAAGCACTTAGACTTGCGGTGTGTCAAGTAAATGTATCCTTATCTCGAATAGTCGTCTATAAAAAAGATGAAATATTTGATAACAACCTCTTGCCTGGATAGTCAAAAGTCTACACAAATTAGAATGAACCAATTCCAACATATCTTTGGCTCCATACCCCTTAGACTTAAAAGCTTCTTGGTTATTTTTCCTTCCAAGTAAGACTCGCAGGTTGGAAAGATTTTCACTACCAATGAACCCAAGAGTTCATTGATTATTATCCTTTGAATCCTACTCAAGTTAATATAACCTAGCCTTAGATGCCAAAAATATGATTGGTTCATTTCCGAAGGTTACTTTCTCTTATTTAAGTTAGAAAATGTGTTATTAATTTCCATTTATTGCATCGTGAGAGTTATTGGATTATAAATTGTTAATCAACGTACCAGAATAGATAACTTCCCTATTTTTCTTGATAACAAGTTTGTTATCAAAATAGATAGAATATCTATTCTTTAATAATTTAGAAACCGAGATCAGGTTTTTTCTAAACTTAGTACGTAAAGACAATTTCTGAAAATCCATATTTTATTCCTATCAGAGGATATACATCTCTCACTGCAACGGCTGCTACTTTTGTAGTAGTGCCCATGTAGATGGTGTTTTCCTTTTTCATATAGCTGTCAGGTTTCCTGGAACCCTGCAATGAATTACAGACATAATTAGTGACATCTGTATCTACACTCCAGGTACTGGTAGATAACACCACTAAACATGTTTCGACAACTACACCTATATTGTTCTCAGTTCTAAGAAGACATTCTACTTTAATGTCCAAGTCCTATTTCCAATCATTACAATTGGGACTACTAAGTCTTTTCTATAGTATAACAACTAGGGGATTGACAAACATTTAAAATCCTAAGAATCACAAAAATATTTGGTCAAGACCAACACTTTAAAATCCCGTGAATTTTGTATGACATGATAGTGTGGACGTATAAAAAAGAGATTTTGTCCATTAATTTTATTATCTCGTCATTCTAACTTCATGACAAATAAAATAAATAGTTGGTCTATCTTTGATAAAAAATTTTGGTCAAAACTTTGAATTTAAAATAACATTGATTCCTCAAACAATATTATTTAAATTCACCAACACCTCAAACACCGGGAATTTTGCATGCCATGATAGTGTGGACGTATACAAATTCGAACATTTGTAAGAGGAGGATTTTACCCATTAATTATCTTGTCAATAAATCTTTATGACAAATAAAATTACCTCAAACACCGTGAATTTTGTATGCTATGATAGTGTGGACGTATACAAAAACTCGACATTTGTAAGAGGGGGTTTTAATTTTATTATCTTGTCAACTTATCTTTTTGACAAATTAATAGTTGGTTTTCCTTTGGTCACACAAATATAGCAGTGACTCCGATGGGGAGGATACTATTAGACGTGCCTAAGTGTATACCATTACTTGACACTAAGTCCATTAATAAGATTGTGTCCCTTCTGATGGGGAAGATCGCACGCTCTTAATTAATTTCCTATAGTCATCCTAAATGGAAGTTTGATCTAGTGATCCGCAAACAAACTCATCTGATATGGAGAAAGGCACTCAGAGCCAACACGCAAGTTTGTTTGCATCACTTACAAACCAGTAATGGAGACCGTGAAATTTATTAAAATAAATCCCTCTCCCATTTAGTTATTTAGAGTGAGGAATTTTAAACTATCCTAGCATACATCACATTCATACACACATATCACAGTAAATAAAAGCAATAAATATAGAAATTATTTTTCAACTATTTTGGCCTTTTTCCAGCACTGTCCTCCGTGTGCTCCAACCCCAGTTGCTGCCTTCTTTAGCCACCGCCATTAGGTCGAATCGTCGCATCCATCTTGCTTCTTATTCCGCCGCGCCTCTGGTGCTCCAAAAGTACCACGCCTCGCAAGCATCCGATCCGCGATAAAAATAGAATTTTACATATATCGATCCTATATTCCTCGAGAGAATGTACATGTAATCTAGATCGAAAATAAAATTCTAAAATCCTAGGGCTAATACAGCTCCTGCTGTATTAGTTATATACAATCATGCACACACAAAATAATGCCCTTGACATGTCCAAGAGTCCAATCACACACAACATCTATAAGCCATAATAGTTGGAGGCTGCAACCAAAAAGTTAGCACATCCTACTATTATCCTACCTAAATTATGTATGACATGTGCATAACCTATTTGAATTCTAAACACACAGAGGCAAACCCTAGCTCTGATACCAATTGTTGGTTAGTCCTAGGAAAATCGTATCAGTTCCACTGTACAAAAATTTTGTACAAGTGTCGAACCTTTCCTTAAATAACCTATTGTGTTCTTTAGAAGTTAAATTAGGAATCGCAGACGGAACTTAACATCATTGATTCCAAATTTAACTTATCTGTTCTTAATGGTTTAGATTTGAATCGCAAGCGGAACTTAACACTATTGATTCAAATCCACCTATGTTATTAATTCTATTAAATATTAATTTCTAAAATTGGCTTCCAGGACTGCATGGCGAGGTGGATATGAGAGCAACCACCACCGCCTAGACAAAGCTTTTTAAGGAAAGCTAATATTTAATTTCCTTAAATAACTCTAGGTTAACCAAAAAGAACAATCGAATCACAAATTCGAAAAAGAAGAAAACATAAACTCGAAAAACTAATTCGAAAAACTAGATCTAATGCATCTTGTGTTTGGAATTCATACAAAAGAAATACAACTAGTATGATGCGGATATTAATTACTAATTATACCTTCCTTTGTAAACTTTAATGACCTCTTGATCTTCTACCGTATTCCTCTTCTTATCTTGGACGTTGTGTGGGCAACGATCTTCTGAGACGAGAACCACCAAGCTCCTTCTTCTCCAAGCTAGATTCGGTGACCATTAATTTTCCATGAGAAGTAAAGGTTCGGCCACCACCACCAAGCTCCAAGGGATGCTAGAAACGAAGCCTTCTTTCTCTCCTTCTTCTCCTAGCTAGAACCGGCCACCATGGACTTCCCTTAAGTTGATGCCGCCGGCCACAAAGGAGGAAGAGAAAAGAAGGAGAAGAGGAGACCCTAGGGTTGGCCACACCAAGGAGGAAAAGAGAGGAAGAAAAGAATGGAGTCGTTAGCCATTAAGGCACCTCTAGCCCTCTTTTATAATCCTTGGTCTTGGAAAATAAGAAAATTTTAATAAAAACTTTCTTAATTCATTTGCCATGAAAAAGAAAAATTAATTAATTAAAAATTAATTTCCTTTTTCCAATTTTCTTGGTCGGCCACTTTCTCCCCAAAACAAGGAAAGTTTTAATTAAAACAAGAATTAAAACTTCCTAATTTGTTTCCGAAAATTTATAAAAAATTTCTCCAATAATTTTAATCCCTTCATGATTGGTTTAGTAAAAAGGAAATTTTATAAATTAAAATATTTCTTTTAAACATGTGGCTAATTTCTAAAAAGAAAAGTTATCTCTAAAAATTAAAATCTCTTTTCAATCTACAAATAAGGAAAGATATCAAATCTTTTCTTAATCTTTTGTAGAAACTAATAAAAGAGAATATTTAATTTTTAAACTTTCTTTTAAATTATGAACATGGTTCAAAAGGGAAGTTTTCTCAAAATTAAAATCTCCTTTCAATCTACAAATAAGGAAAGATTTCAAATTTGTTATTAATCTTTTGTAGAAATCTATAAAAAGAAATATTTAAATTTTAAACTCTCTTTTAAAATCATGATATCCACATAAGAAATAATTTTAATAAAAATTCCTTTTAATTTTCTAGTGGTCGGTCACCTAAGCTTGGGACCCAAGCTTTGGCCGGCCACCAACTTGGCTCATCCACTTGGTCTTGGCCGGCCCTAGCTTGGGTTCCAAGCTAGCTTGGCTGGCCCCATTAGGATGGGTTATCGGGCATTTTGATTTATCGAGCTAAATCTCACCCTTTGATAAGTCAAAGAAATAAATATTAAATATATGTGCTTGTTATTATATTAGGATTAAGAGCACACACTTCAATAATAACTAAGGTCTAGTTCTTTTATTAAATCAGTATAAGAAGAACTTACCTTAAATGGTCCTGCTCAATAATACATTTAGAGTGTACTAGTGTAATCTATTAGTCAAGATAAACTAATATCTAATTACACTACGACTATTCCAATGGTTTGTTCATTTCCATCTTAGTCGTGAGCTACTGTTTATAATTTATAAAGAACCGATAACACGATCTTCTGCGTGTGACACCACACACTATGTTATCTACAATATAAATTAATTGAACATCTACATTTGGTATATATAAATGTAGACACTTGACCAATGTGATTCTTATAAATGTTTATACAAAAGCTAGGCTTTTAGTATACACTCCAACAATCTCCCACTTATACTAAAAGACTATGATGCCATAAATGCTACCATACATCTGATTCTCATCCCTTCAATATGTCCATCAAAATCTCTTGCCTTAAGGACCTTAGTGAAAAGATCTACAGGTTATCACTTGATGATATATATGCGGCAACAACTTCTCCTCGTTATACAATATCTCGTATTGGGTGGTACTTGCGCTCTGTTGTGTTTACTTGTCTTATGGACTCATGGTTTCTTCGAGTTTGCTACTACACCAATATTATTACAATAAATTGTAATAATCTTTGGACAAACCAGAAATCATATCTAAGTCCATCTTGAGGATACTGAGTCATTCAGCTTCTATGGCTGCCTCTGAGGCTGCCACATACTCAACTTTCATAGTGGAGTTTGAAAAGCACCTATGCTTAACACTCCTCCATAGTTATGGCTTTACCTCCTAATGTAAACACAAAAATCCCGAGGTCGACTTACTATTGTCCCTATCTGATTGGAAATCAAAATTCGTGTAACCCACAGGGATCAAATTATCTGCCTAGCAAATGCTTTACGATAGTCTAGTGTCCCGGTCCTGGTTACTTCGATATCTGCAAATATGCCCTGGACAAAATAGATATCTTGTCTCGTACATTGCATACATTAGGCTTCCAACAGCTGAGGCATAAGGAACTGCCTTCATGTCCTCTATCTATTTTGATGTCTTGGGAGACATCTCTTTAGATAAAGTTACTCCATGCCTGAAAAGTAAGAAACCTTTTTGGAGTTTTGCATGCTAAAATGAGCAAGAACTGTATCGATATATGAAGCTTGAGATAAGCATAATATTCTTTTCTTGCGATCCTTGATCCCAAGAATATGTGCTCGCTCTCCTAAGTCCTTCATAACAAATTGCTTGGACAACCATACCCTTACTTCCGATAACACCTTGATATTGTTTCCAACTATCAAAAATGTCATCTACGTATAGTACAAGAAATACCACCACGTTTTCATCACACTTCTTGTATATATACACAAGACTTATCCAGTAACTAAATCCATAATACTAGATTGCGTCATTAAACCGGATGAACCAAGACTTTGAAGCTTTACTTCAGTCCATAGACCGATTGAGCTTACATACTAGATGCTCTTTGCCCTTTGCAATGAACCTCTCTTGTTGCTTTTTATGGATGCATTCTTCAAGACTTCCATAAAAGAAAGATGTCTTGACATCCATTTGTCTAATCTCATAGTCTATATGAGCAGCAATAGATAAAAGAATCCGGATAGACTTAAGCATGACTACCGGTGAAAAAGTTTCCTTTTTCAACAAAACTTGCTTTGAAAGTTTCTACCTTCCCGTCTATCCTCTTTTCTTATTGTAGACCTTTTTACACCTCATGGCTTTTACACCATCTGATGGTTCTACAAGCTTCCAGAATATATATTCTAATTCTTTATTTATTTCTCTTTGCCAAGATGCTGCATCTTTATCTTGGAGCGCTTCATCATGTGTCCGGGATCAGGCTCATGTTCATTTTGGATCAAGTCCAAAGACTCTCCCAAAACATGAATCTTTTAGGTTGTTTGACAACCCTCCCACTATGATAAGGTACTGTCTATAATTGTGTATCAATTGTGATACATGTTGCAGTTTCTTGTGATATTTCATCTTGTACAGTTGGTACTAGATTAGACGTGTCCTTTATTATTTTCTTAAGAACAAATTTACTTCTTGAGGCGACAGCACACTCAGCAAGTGATATTCCGCCCAGTTGTTTGCAATGAAATCATTTTGTTCCTTCTTTGTCCAAAGGCTCTTTTCTTTTTCTGTTCCATTCTGATTCATAGGAGCTACAAAATCATATTTTATAATTAGACGAATCTCAAAATCGATTTCAGAAATACCTCCATACGACGCTTCCAGTGTGCGAAGTCCCCCTCGAATTTTGGTGGAACGATGCTTGGTCCGACCATTGATTGCTTGTTTCGGTCGGCAGTTAGTCCTTCTGAAGCGTCCTCAATCTGATACTACTTGTTGGTCCCTTTGGAGGTCGGCAATGTTGGTTAGTCCTAGGAAAACGTACCAATTCCACTATATAAAAAATTTTTGTACAAGTGTCGAACCTTTCCTTAAATAACCTATTGTGTTCTTTAGAAGTTAAATTAGGAATCGCAGACGGAACTTAACATCATTGATTCTAAATTTAACTTATCTGTTCTTAATGGTTTAGATTTGAATCGCAAGCGGAACTTAACACTATTGATTCAAATCCACCTATGTTATTAATTCCATTAAATATTAATTTCCAAAATTGGCTTTCAGGAATGCATGGCGAGGCACATGACCTTCTTAGATATGGGAGCAACCACCACCACATAGAAAAAGCCTTTTAAGGAAAGCTAATATTTAATTTCCTTAAATAACTCTAGGTTAACCAAAAAGAACAATCAAATCACAAATTCGAAAAAAACACAAACTTGAAAAATAAATTTGATAAATTAGATCTAATTGCCTCTTGTATTTAGAATTCTTACAAAAAAATAACTAGTATGATGCGGAAGAAAACTACTAGCTATACCTTCTCTTTGTAAGCTAATGACCTCAAGATCTTCTGCCATATTCCTCGCCTCGCCTTGGACGTCGTGTGGGCGACGATCCTCCAAGATGAACACCACCCAAAAGCTTCTTCCTCTTCTTCTAAAATCCGGCCACCACCACCACGAAGGAGAAGAGAGCAAAAGGGAAAAGAGAAGGGAGAGGGCCAGCCACACCAAGAGGGTCTCCAAACAAGAGAATAAGAGTTGTGTCTCATGAAGCCCTCTCACCCCTTCTTTTATATTACATGCCCATGGCAAATAAGGAAAAACTTTTAACAAAAACTAAAATCATCCTCTAGTTTTTCCTTTTCCCTTTTTATTTTTCCTTTTCTTTCCTCTTGATTGAATCAATCACCAACATTAATTTTTGTGATGATTTTTTATTTTTAATTATGGCTGACCCCTTGCTTGGGCACCGAGCAAGGTGGCCGGCCACCTCATCAAGGAAAAAAGGAAATATATTTTTTTTATAATTTTACAAGAAGAAATCCTCTTATAAAATTTACAAGCTCTCTTTCCTAAAGTAGAAGTTAAAAAAGGAAAGTTCTAAAAATTAAAACCATGTTTTAAAATTTAAAACTTCTCTTATAAAATTTCAATTTTTAACATGATGATAGAAAATTTTAATTTTAAAACTTATCTTCCTTCTTTTCTTAAACCATGAGGATGGTTAAAAAAGGAAAGTTTTAAAACTTTTAAAACTCTCTATTAAAACATGTGGCCTAATTCAAATAAGGAAAGTTTTAAAAAATTAAAATCTCTCTTTTAAAACTTATAGTTTTCTACAAAGAGAATATTTTAAAAATTCAAAACAACCCTCCTTATTTGAATATTGTGGCCGACCCCTTCATGCTTGGTCACCAAGCAAAGGGCCGGCCCCTATAGAAGAGGATGTGGCCGACCCTTGCTTGGTCACCAAGCATTGGACCGGCCCACTTCTTGGACACCAAGAAGAGCCTTACATTTGGATGGACTTGAGGCTATAATGAGGCTACGACAGGGACCTAGAGGAGAAATTGGTTTTGGCCTTCCGATGAACTTGAGTATCCCGTGCTCGCCCTGAACACACAACTCAAGTTCATCGATAATAACTCATTCCACTAGAGAGTTATTATCGCACTACCGCACTAATCCCAAATTACATTATGGGCTCCTTCTTATTATGAGTGTGTTAGTCTCCCTGTGTTTAAGATTACGAATGTCCACTAATTAAGTAAGTTACTGACAACTCACTTAATTAATATCTAGATCCAAGAGTAGTACCACTCAACTTCATTGTCATGTCGGACTAAGTCCACCTGCAGAGTTTAACATGACAATCCTTATGAGCTCCTCTTGGGGACATTCTCAACCTAGATAACTTGGACACAGATTCCTTCTATAATCAACAACACACACTATAAGTAATATCATTTCCCAACTTATCGGGCATATTGATTTATCGAGCTAAACCTCACCCTTTGATAAGTCAAATAAATAAATATAAATATATGTGCTTGTTATTATATTAGGATTAAGAGCACATATTTTCATAATAACTAAGGTCTAGTTCTTTTAGTAAGTCAGTACATAAAGAACTTACCTAAATGGTCCTACTCAATACACTTAAAATGTATCAGTGTAATTTATTAGTCAAGATAAACTAATACTTAATTACACTACGACTATTCTGATGGTTTGTTCCTTTCCATCGTAGTCGTGAGCAACTGTTTATAATTTATAGAGAACCGACAACATGATCTTCTGAGTGTGACACTACACTCCATGTTATCTACTATATAAATTAATTGAACAATTACATTTAATAAATAAATGCAGATATTGACTAATATGATTCTTATAAATGTTTACAAAAGCTAGGCTTTTAGTATACACTCCAACAATCTCCTACTTATACTAAAAGACTAAGCTATCATATCTGTTACCATACATTTGATTCTCATCCCCTCCACATGTCGATCAAAAGCTTTTGCCTGAAGGGCCTTAGTGAAAGGATCTGCCAAGTTATCTGCTGATGCAATCTTGGCGACGTCAACTTCTCTTCGCTTGACGATGTCTCGTATCAGGTGGTACTTGTGCTCTATATGTTTACTTGCTTTATGGGCTCGTGGTTCCTTCAAGTTTGCAACTGTTTCGCTATTATCACAATAAATTGGCGACGTCAACTTCTCTTCCATGCAATGACTCCACCTCCTAGAGTAAACACATAGCCTGATGTAGACTTACTATTGTCCCTATCTGATTGGAAGTTCGAATCCGTGTAACCCACAGGGAGCAAATCGTCTACTTGATAGACTAGCATATAATCTCTAGTCCTTCTCAAGTACTTTAATATATGCTTCACAGCAGTCCAATGTCCTTGTCCAGGGTTACTCTGATATCTGCTAACCATGCCCACGGTAAAACAGATATCAGGTCTCGTACACAGCATTGCATACATAAGGCTTCCTACAACCGAAGCATAAGGAACTGCCTTCATGTCCTCTATCTCTTTCCATGCCTAAGGCTTCCTACTCCATGCATAAGGAATTGTTTTCTTGCGATCCCTTATAACTTTAATCCCAAGAATGTGTGCACATTCTCCTAAGTCCTTCATATCAAATTGTTTGGACAACCATACCCTTACGTCCGATAATACCTTGACATTGTTGCCAATTAATAAAATATCATCTACGTATAGTACAAGAAATACCACCACGTTTTCGTTACACTTTTTGTATACACAAGACTCATCCGGACACTGAATAAATCCATATGATTGGATTACTTCATTAAACCGGATGCTCCAAGATCTTGAAGCTTGCTTCAGTCCATAAATGGACCGATTGAGCTTGCACACTAAATGCTCTTTGCCTTTTTCAATAAATCCCTCTGGTTGCTTCATATGAATGTTTTATTCAAGACTTCCATTAAGGAATGCTGTCTTGACATCCATTTTCCAAATCTCATAATCCATACGGCTTGATGATGATAAGAGTATCGATAGACTTAAGATCAGGCTACTATGAGTCTCTCATAGTCGATTCCTTCTTCCGTATACTCTTCGCCTTGCTTTGAAGGTTTCTACCTTCCCATCCGTCCCTCTTTTCCTTTTGTAGATCCACTTGCATCCAATGTCTTTTACACCATCGTTCTACAAGCTCCCAGACTTTATTAGAATACATAGATTCTATTTCGATTCATTGCCTTTGCCAAGATAGCATCTATATTTTGGAGTGCTCCATATGTTCGATCGGTTCATGTTTACCTCATGTTTACTGATCAGTTAAGACTCTCCCAAAAATATAAATCTCTCGTTGCCTCACAACCCTCCCACTACACGAGACACGCCTCTAGCTGTGTATGTGACACGTGTTGTAGTTTCTTGTGGTACTTCATCTTGTACTGGTATGTATGATGTGTCCTCTTTTATTCTTCTAGAACTATTTCACCTATGGGCTTATGGTTCATTACATAATATTCTTCTAAAAATCGAGCATTGGTGCTAAAATGATCTTCGATTTTAGGATTATAAAATAAACCACCTTTCATTCCTTTAGGATATCCCACAAACAGTAAACTTCAGACGTGATTCCAACTTGTCAAGATCTCCTTCAGCACATGTGCTGGACTACCCCATATCCGAATATGATTCAGACTAGGCTTACGCCCATTCCATAATTCCATGGGAGTAGAAGGAACTGTTTTAGAAGGTACCATATTCAGAATGTACACTGCTGTTTCCAGAGCATATCCCCAAAACAAATTTGGTAATTCTGAATAAGTCCTATTCCTTCGTTCTGCTACACCATTCTGTTGGGGTGTACCAGGTGCAGACAATTGTGATTGAATCCCGATTTCTGATAAGTAATTCCTAAACTCTCCAAAGAGGTATTCGCCACCACGGTCAGATCGTAGTGTCTTGATACTTTTACCAAGACGTTTCTCCACATCAGCCCTATATTCTTTAAACTTGTCAAAGCATTTGGATTTGCGACGCATCAAGTAAATGTATCCGTATCTTGAATAATCATCTATAAAGGAGACAAAGTATTCATAACCACCTCTTTCCTGGATAGACATAGGACCACACAAATCAGAATGAACTAGTTCTAATGCATCTTTGGCTCTATACCCCTTGGCCTTAAAAGGTGTCTTGGTCATTTTACCTTCCAAGCAGGATTCACATGTTGGAAGTTTTCCTACTCTAATGAACCCAAGAGCCCATCGGCTACAAGCCTTTGAATCCTACTGAAGTTAATATGACCAAGCCTTAGATGCCAAAGATATGTTTAGTTCATTTCCGAAGGTTCTTTTCTCTTATTAGAGTTAGAAGATATGTTATTAATTTCCATATTTTACTTTGTGGGAGAAATTGAATTTAAAGTATATAAATTGCCTACCAATGCACCAGAACAGATAATTACCTTATTTCTCTTTATAACCACATTGTTACCAAAGGAAACTGAATATCCATCCAAATACAGTTTAGAAACTAAAATTAAATTCTTTCTAAAACTGGGTACATAAAGACAATTTCTTAAAATTGAATTTCTATTCCTATCAAAAGATAAGTAGACGTCTCCCACTGCAAAAACCGCTACCTTAGTAGCATTGCCCATGTAGACGATTATCTCTCCTTCAAATAGTCGTCGGGTTTCCTGGAACTCCTGCAAAGTATCTACACACCAGGTGCTGGTAGATAACACCGCTAAACATGTTTCAACTACTAGAGCATGAGATATACCTATATTGATCTGATTCCTACGAGGACATTCTGCCTTCCAATGTCCTGACTGCAGAAGCACTTGCCCTTCGACTTCTTCATTCCAGCTTTTTGTCCAGTCCCCTGAGGTTTATTCACCTTCTTTACTGAAAAGACCTGTTTCTTCTTCTTCTTGCCTTTCAACTTAGAAGTAGAACCATTTTTAGCATAGTGAATCTGAGAACTTTGACGAAAAATACTGTCAGAAGTTCCACCAACGTATACTCTCTTTTGTTCATGTTATAGTACAGGCGGAACTGATCAAAACTTCTTGGTAGCCTTTGGAGAATTATATCAACCTGGGTTTCCCCATCGATTTCTCCTATAAGAACTTGTATTTCGTTCAGATAGGCCATCATTTTGAGGATATGATCCCTTACGGGTGTCCCCTCAGACATGGTGGCTGTCTGGTGGCCAAAGAGTTCTTTGAGATTGTTCATTATATCATAAGCTGTTGGTAAATCTTGATGCTGATGTTGCAATACATTTGACATTGATGCCAAAATGTAACACTGCGCCATCTCATCAGCTTTTACCCATTTCTTATGATACTCAATCTCCTCTGGGGTAGAGTCACCGTCAGGTGCATCAGGGCAAGTCTGAACAATGTCCAGGTTTCTTTTCCAATCAATATAGTTGGAACCAATAAGTTTGTTCTCTTTCAGTATAATGGCCAGTGGATTGAAAGTCATCCTAAGAATAACAAAAATAAATTTTGGTCAAGACTCTAAATTTAGAATAATATTGATTCCTCAAACAATACTATTTTAAATTAACCAACACCTCAAATCACTGTGAATATTGCATGCCACGTTAGTGTGGACGTATACAAATTCAACATTTGTAAGAGGAGGGTGTGCCCCATTAATTTTATTATCTTGTCATCCTAACTTTATGACAAATAAAATTAATAGTTGGTTTCACTTTGGTCACACAAAACAATAGCAATGACTCCGTTGGAGAGGATACTATTGAATGCGTCTAAGTGTATACCATTACTTGATACTAAGTCCATTAAATAGGATTGTGCCCCTTCAGTTGGAGAAGATCACACGCTCCTGAATAATTTCCTATAACCATCCATAAAAGGAAATTTGATCTAGTGATCCGCAACAAACCCATCCGTTGTGGAGGGAGGCGCTCAGAGCCAACACGCAAGCTTGTTGCATCACTTACAAACCAGTAATGGAGACCATGAGATTTATAAAAATCCCTCTCCCACTTAGTTATTTAAAATGAGGAATTTTAAACTATCCTAGCATACATCACATGCATACACACACATCACAGTAAATAAAAGCAATAAATATGAAAATTATTTTCCAACTATTGTGGCCTTTTTCTGTTACTGTTCTCCATGTGCTCCAACCCTAGCTGCTGCCATCTTTAGCCACCGCCATCGGGTCGAGTCTGTTAGAGTGTACACTAAAATCCTAGCTTTTAGTATAAACATTTATCTAGAAATAAGAATCACATTGGTCAAATGTCTACATTTATGATAAATGTAGTTGCTCAATTAATTTATATTGTAGATAACATGGTGTGTGGTGTCACATACAGAAGATCATGTTATCGGTTCCTTATAAATTATAAACAGTAGCTCACGACCAAGATGGAAAGGAACAAACCATTGGAAGGTCGTAGTGTAATTAGGTATTAGTTTATCTTAACTATATAATTACACTAGTACACTTAGAGTGTATTGAGTAGGATCATTTGAGGTCGTTCCTTTTATACTGACTTTATAAAGGAACAAAGACCTCAGTTATTATGGAAGTGTGTGCTCTTAATCCTAATATAATAACAAACACATATATTTGATATTTATTTCTTTAATTTATCAATGGGTGAGATTTAGTTCGATAAATCAATAAGCCCGATAAGTTGGGAAATGATATCACTTATAGTGTGTGTTGTTGATTATAGAAGGAAACTGTGTCCTAGTGATCTAGGTTGAGAATGTCCCCAAGAGGAGCTCATAAGGATTGTCATGTTAAACCCTGTAGGTGGACTTAGTCCGACATGACGATGAAGCTGAGTGGTACTACTCTTGGAGCTAGATATTAATTAAGCGAGTTGTCAGTAACTTAATTAGTGGACATTTGTTATCTTAAACACAGGAAGACTAACACACTCATAATAAGAAGGAGCCCAAAATGTAATTTGGGATTGGTGCAGTAGTTCAATAATAGTTCTTTAGTGGAATGAATTATTATTGATGAAATTAAGTTATGTGTTCGGGGCGAACACGGGATGCTTAATTTCATCGGGAGACCAAAACCATTTCCTCCTCTCGGTCTCTATCGTAGCCTCTAGTATATAGAGATTTATACCCACTGCATACCCACCTTCTTACCCATCCAATGGGGTCGGCCAAGCTAGCTTGGAACCCAAGCTAGGGCCGACCAAGACCAAGTGGATGAGCCATGTAGGTGGCCGACCACTAGAATATTAAAAGGGTTTTTTTTATTAAAATTATTTCTTATGTGGATATCATGATTTAAAAGAGAGTTTAAAAATTAAAATTTCCTTTTATAGCTTTCTACAAAGGATTAAGAGAAGAGATTAATCTCTTTCCTTATTTGTAGTTTAAAAGGATGGTTTTAATTTTTGGTAAAAACTTTCCTTATTTGTAAATCATCTACATGTTTAAAAGAGAGTTTAAAATTTGAAATCTTTCCTTATTTGTTGATTAAAGGAGGATTTTAAATTTTAAGAAAACTTTCCTTTTAACCATGTTCATGATTTAAAAGAAAGTTTAAAATTAATAATTCTCTTTTATTAGTTTCTACAAAAGATTGAGAAAAGATTTGATATCTTTCCTTATTTGTAGATTAAAAGAGATTTTAATTTTTAGAGATAACTTTCTTTTTATCCACATGTTTAAAAGAAAGATTTTAATTTATTAAATTTCCTTTTTATAAACCAATCATGAAGGGATTAAATTATTGGAGAAATTTTATAAATTTTTGGAGACAAATTAGGAAGTTTTAATTAATTAAAACTCTCCTTGTTTGTAGCTTTTATATGGCCGGCCAAATAAAATTGAGAAAGAAAATTATTTTAAATAAATAATTTTTCCTTTTCAATGGAAAAAGAATTAAGGAAATTTTTATTAAATTTTCCTTATTTTCCAGGATCAAGGATTATAAAAGAGGGGGTAGAGGAGGCTTCAAGGCTAACGACTCTATTCTATTTTTCTCCCTCTTTTCCTTGGTGGTGTGGCCGGCCCTATTTCTCTCCTCTCCTCTTGTTGGCTGAAACTTATCTCTTGGTGGAGCTTTTGTTAGTGGCCGGATCAAGGAAGGAGAAGAAGGAGAGAAAGCAAGCCTCGTTTCTAGCATCCCTTGGAGCATGGTGGTGGTGGCCGAACCTCTTCATCCTAGAAGATGTTTTGATGGCCGAAACTTGCAAGGAAGAAGAAGATGATTGGTGGTTTCTCATCTCGGAAGAACGTTGCCCACACAACGTCCGAGGTTAGAAGAGGAATACGGTAGAAGATCAAGAGGTCTTTCTAGAAGGTATAACTAGTAATTTTTTCTTTCCGCATCATGCTAGTTATTTATGGAAATAATACCAAATACAAGAGGCTTACGATTCTAGTATTTCGAATATGTTTTTCGATGATGTGTTTTTTTATTTTATTTTTCCTTGTGATTTGATTGTTCTTTTCGGTTAACCTAAAGTTATTTTAGGAAATTAAATATTAGCTTTTCATAAAAGGTTTTGTCTAGTCGGTGGTGGTTGCTCCCATATCCAAGAAGGCCATGTGCCTCGCCACGTCAGTACTGGGAACCAATTATGGAAATTAATATTTAATGGAATTAATAACTTAAGGTGATTTGGGTCGAACGTGTTAAGTTCCGCAGGAGATCCAAGTCAAAACCTAAAAGAACAAATAGATTAAGTTTTGGATCAAACGTGTTAAGTTCCACAGGCGATCCAAAATTTAATTTAAAAGAACACATGGTAGCTAGGAAAAGGTTCAGACCTTTGTACAAAATTTTGTACAGTGGAACCTATAGGTTTTCCGAGTAGCAACCAACAATTGGTATCAGAGCTAGGGTTTTGCCTCTGTGTATTTGGTATTAGTTTAATTATGCACATGTCATACATAATTTAGGCAGGATAATAGTAGGATGTGCTAACTTTGTGGATGCAGGATCCAACTATTATGGCTTATAGTTATTATGTGTGTGATTGGACCCTTGGACATGTCAAGGGCATTTTATTGTGTGTGCATGATTGTATTATAAAATACAGCAGGAGCTGTATTTAGTTTTATTAGGATTTTATTTTTGATCTAGATACATGTACATTCCTTTTATGGAATAAAGGATCAAAATGTAAAATTCTATTTATGTCGCGGATCGAATCTTGCAAAGCGTGGAACCTTCTAAGGACCAGAGGCGCAGCGAAACTAGGAGCAAGATGGCAGCAGCTTGGGATGACAACACACGGACGACAACTAGAGATAAAAGTCATAATAGTTGAAAATTAGATTTTCTATTTATTGCTTTTATATTGTGCTGTGTGTGCATGTTAGTTTACATATTTAGTAGGCTAGCATAGTTAAAATTCCTCATTTATAAATAACTAAGTGGGAGAGAGTTTTTTAAGTAAATCCCATGGTCTCCATTACTGGTTTGTAAGTGATGCAAACAAGCTTGCGCGTTGGCTCTGAGTGCCTTCCTCCATAACGGATGAGCTTGTTTGTGGATCACTAGAATAGACTTCCATTTTTGGATGACTATAGGAAGTTAATTAAGAGCGTGTGATCTTCCCCAACGGAAGGGGCATAATCTTATTAATGGACTTAGTGTCAAGTAATGGTATACACTTAGACACATCTAATAGTATCCTCCCCATCGGAGTCACTGCTATTATTTGTGTGACCAAATGATACCAACTATTAATTTTATTTGTTAAAAAGTTAGGTTGACAAGATAATAAAATTAATGGGTTAAAACCCTCCTTTTACAAATGTTGAATTTGTATACGTCCACACTAACGTGGCATGCAAAATTCACGGTGTTTGAGGTGTTGGTGAATTTAAATAATATTGTTGGAGGAATCAATATTTTTTTAAATTCAAAAGTTTTTGACCAAATATTTGATCAAAGACATATCAACTATTAATTTTATTCGTCATAAAGTAAAGTTGATGAGATAATAAAATTAATGAATAAAATCTCCTCTTCGATTTTGTATACGTCCACACTATCGTGGCATACAAAATTCATGGGGATTTTTAAGGAGTTGATCTTGACCAAATATTTTTGTGATTCTTAGGATTTAAATATTTGTCAATCCCCTTGTAGTCATACTATAGAAAAGGCTTAGTAGTCCCAATTGTAATGATTGGAAATAGGACATGGACATTAAGGTAGACTGTCTTCTTAAAACTAAGAACAACATAGGTGTATTTAATTCATTAGTTGAAACATGTTTAGTGGTGTTATCTACCAGAACCTGGAGTGTAGATACAGATGCCATTAATCATGTCCGCAATTCATTGCAGCAACTAAATGAAAATTAAAACACCGTCCACATGGGCACTACTGTAAAAATGGTAGCTGTTGCAGTGGGAGATGTTTATCTTTTGATAAGAATAAAATATGGATTTTTGAGTAATTGTCTTTACGCACCAAATTTAGAAAGAACTAGTTTTCAGTTTCTAAACTATTCAAAGAACTTGATATTCTATCTCTTTTAATAACAAAGTTGTTATTAAGAAAAAGAGGGAAGTTATCTATTCTGGTACGTTGGTTGGAAATTTATAAATCCAATAACTCTCACGATGCAACAAATGGAAATTAGTAACACATCTTCTAACTTTAAGAGAAAGTAACCTTCGGAAATGAACCAATTATATCTTTGGCATCTAAGGCTAGGTTATATTAACTTGAGTATGATTCATTGGTAGCTGATGAACTTTTGGGTTCATTAGTAGTGGAAATCTTTCCAACCTGCGAGTCTTACTTGGAAGGAAAAATAACCAAGAAGCTTTCAAGTCTAAGGGGTATGGAGTCAAAGATATGTTGAAATTGGTTCATTCTAATTTGTGTGATCCTATGACAAGAGGTAGTATTGAATATTTCATCTATTTTATAGACAACTATTCAAGATACAAATAAATTTACTTAATGTACCGCAAGACTAAGTACTTTGATTAGTTTAAAGAGTACTAGGCTGATGTGGAGAAACGACAAAGTAAAAAGACACTATAGTGAAATCATAGTGGCAAGTACCTCTTGGGAGAATTTAGGAGTCACTTATCAGAAGTAGGGATTCAATCCAAACTAACTGCACCTGGTACCCCTCTACAGAATGGTGTAGTAGAAAGAAGGTATAAGACTCTTATGGAAATAAGTAGATTGATGATGAGTTATTTTACCAAATTCATTTTAAGGATATACTTTGGAAACGGAAGTGAACATAGTACCTTCCAAAGTCAGAACTCTCTACTCATATAGAATTGCTGAATAGGCGTAAGCTTATTTTAAAGCATATTTGGATTCGGGTAGTCCAGCGCATATGCTGAAGAGAGACAATGATAAGTTGGACAGGAATTCACTTGTTTGTGGGTTATCCTAGAGAAATGAAAGTAGGTTTATAGTCTTAAAATCAGAAGGTCATTGTTAACATCAATGACCAATTTTAGAAAAAGGACTATGTAATAAACCATGTGCCCATAAGAAAACTTGTTCTTAAGGAAATAATAAAAGACATGTCTAATCTAGTACCAATTGTACAAGATGAGATACCACAAGGAAACTGCAACACGTATCACAAATGATACACAATTGCAGAAAGTGCCTTGTCGTAGTGGGAGGGTTGTTAGGCAACCTAAAAAGATTCATGTTTTGGGAGAGTTTTTGGACTCGATCCCTGGAGGACATGAACCTGATCTCCGGACATATGACGAAACACTCCAAAATAAAGATGCAATATCTTGGAAAAGAGTAATGAATAACAGAATTAAAATATATGTATTCTAATAAAATCTGGAAGCTTGTAGAACCACCAAATGGTGTAAAAGCCTTTGGGTATAAAAAGGTCTATAATAGGAAAAGAGGGATAGACAGGAAGGTAGAAACTTTCAAAGCAAGGCTAGATGAAAAAGGAAACTTTTTCACTGGTAGCCATGCTTAAGTCTATCTGGATTCTTTTATCTATTTGGTAAGTGGATGTCAAGACAGCATTCCTTAATGGAAGTCTTGAAGAAAGCATCCATATAAAGCAACCAGAAGGGTTCATTGCAAAGGGCTAAGAGCATCTTGTGTGCAAGTTCAATCAGTCTATGGACTGATACAAAGCTTCAAGGTCTTGGAACATCCAGTTTATCAAAGTAATCCAGACCTTTGGATTCATTTAGTAACTGGATAAGTCTTGTGTATACAAAAGGTGTGATGGAAGCGTGGTGGTATTTCTTGTACTATACGTAGATAACATTTTTGGTAGTTGGAAACAATATCAAAATGTTGTCAGAAGTAAGGGTATGGTTGTCCAAACAATTCGATATAAAGGACTTGGGAGAATGTATATATTCTTGAGATCAAAGTAATAAGGGATCGCAAGAAAAGAATATTTTACTTATTCCAAGCTTCATACATCGGAAAAATCCTTGCTCGTTTTAAGCATGCAAAACTCCAAGAAAGGTTTCTTACTTTTTTAGGATGGAGTAACTTTATCTAAAGATATGTCTCTGTAGACATCAAAGGAGATAAAGGAAATAAAGGCAGTTCTTTATGCTTTGGCTATCGGAAGCCTAATATATGCTATGCACGAGATCAGAAATCTGTTTTGCCAAGGGCATAGTTAGCAGATATCAAAGTAACCCTGGACAAGGACAGTGGACTGCAGTAAAGCATATATTGAAGTACCTTAGAGACACTAGAGATTATATGCTAGCTTACAAGGCAGTTAATTTGGTCCTAGTGGGTTGCATGGATTTTGGCTTCCAATCGGATATGGATAATAATAAGTCAACCTCGGGGTTTTGTGTTTACTTTAGGAGGTAAAGTCATAACTATGGAAGAGTGATAAGCATAGGTGTTTTTCTGGACTCCACCATAGAATCTTAGTATATGGCAAGCCTCTGAGGTAGCCATAAAAGCTGAATGACTCAATAACCTCAAGATAGACTTAGATATGATTTCTGGTTTGTCCAAAGATTGTTACAATTTATTGTAATAATGTTGGTGCAGTAGCAAACTCGAAGAAACCATAAGTCTATAAGGCAAGTAAACACAATAGAGCGCAAGTACCACCCAAATACGAGAAATCGTATAAACGAGGAGAAGTTGTTGCTGCCTAGATTGCATCAGGTGATGACCTATAGATCCTTTCACTAAGGTCCTTAAGGCAAGAGCTTTTGATGGGCATGTTGAAGGGTTGGGAATCAGATGTATGGCAGCTTAGTCTTTTAGTATAAGTGGAAGATTGTTAGAGTGTATACTAAAAGCCTAGCTTTTGGTATAAACATTTATCTAGAAATAAGAATCACATTGGTCAAATGTCTACATTTATGATAAATGTAGTTGCTCAATTAATTTATATTATAGATAACATGGTGTGTGGTGTCACATACAGAAGATCATGTTATCGGTTCCTTATAAATTATAAACAGTAGCTCACGACCAAGATGGAAAGGAACAAACCATTGGAAGGTCGTAGTGTAATTAGGTATTAGTTTATCTTAACTATATAATTACACTAGTACACTTAGAGTGTATTGAGTAGGACCATTTGAGGTCGTTCCTTTTATACTGACTTTATAAAGGAACAAAGACCTCAGTTATTATGGAAGTGTGTGCTCTTAATCCTAATATAATAACAAGCACATATATTTGATATTTATTTCTTTAATTTATCAATGAGTGAGATTTAGTTCGATAAATCAATAAGTCCGATAAGTTGGGAAATGATATCACTTATAGTGTGTGTTGTTGATTATAGAAGAAAACTGTGTCCTAGTGATCTAGGTTGAGAATGCCCCCAAGAGGAGCTCATAAGGATTGTCATGTTAAACCCTACAGGTGGACTTAGTCCGACATGACGATGAAGTTGAGTGGTACTACTCTTGGAGCTAGATATTAATTAAGCGAGTTGTCAGTAACTTACTTAATTAGTGGACATTTGTTATCTTAAACACAGGGAGACTAACACACTCATAATAAGAAGGAGCCCAAAATGTAATTTGGGATTGGCGCGGTAGTTCAATAATAGTTCTTTAGTGGAATGAATTATTATTGATGAAATTAAGTTGTGTGTTCGGGGTGAACACGGGATGCTTAATTTCATCGGGAGACCAAAACCAATTCCTCCTCTCGGTCCCTATCGTAGCCTCTAGTATATAGAGATTTATACCCACCGCATACCCACTTTCTTACCCATCCAATGGGGCCGGCCAAGCTAGCTTGGAACCCAAGCTAGGGCCGGCCAAGACTAAGTGGATGAGCCATGTAGGTGGCCGGCCAAAGCTTGGGTCCCAAGCTTAGGTGGTCGGCCACTAGAATATTAAAAAGGATTTTTATTAAAATTATTTCTTATGTGGATATCATGATTTTAAAAGAGAGTTTAAAAATTAAAAATTTCCTTTTATAGTTTTCTACAAAAGATTAAGAGAAGAGATTAATCTCTTTCCTTATTTGTAGTTTAAAAGGATGGTTTTAATTTTTGGTAAAAATTTTCCTTATTTGTAAATCATCTACATGTTTAAAAGAGAGTTTAAAATTTGAAATCTTTCCTTATTTGTTGATTAAAGGAGGATTTTAAATTTTAAGAAAACTTTTCTTTTTAACCATGTTCATGATTTAAAAGAAAGTTTAAAAATTAATAATTCTCTTTTATTAGTTTCTACAAAAGATTGAGAAAAGATTTGATATCTTTCCTTATTTGTAGATTAAAAGAGATTTTAATTTTTAGAGATAACTTTCTTTTTATCCACATGTTTAAAAGAAATATTTTAATTTATTAAATTTCCTTTTTATAAACCAATCATGAAGGGATTAAATTATTGGAGAAATTTTATAAATTTCTGGAGACAAATTAGGAAGTTTTAATTAATTAAAACTCTCCTTGTTTGTAGCTTTTATGTGGCCGGCCAAATAAAATTGAGAAAGAAAATTATTTTAATTAAATAATTTTTCCTTTTCAATGGAAAAAGAATTAAGGAAATTTTTATTAAATTTTCCTTATTTGCCAGGATCAAGGATTATAAAAGAGGGGGTAGAGGAGGCTTCAAGGCTAACGACTCTATTCTATTTTTCTCCCTCTTTTCCTTGGTGGTGTGGTCGGCCCTATTTCTCTCCTCTCCTCTTGTTGGCCGAAACTTATCTCTTGGTGGAGCTTTTGTTAGTGGCCGGATCAAGGAAGGAGAAGAAGGAGAGAAAGCAAGCCTCGTTTCTAGCATCCCTTGGAGCATGGTGGTGATGACCGAACCTCTTCATCCTAGAAGATGTTTTGATGGCTGAAACTTGCAAGGAAGAAGAAGGTGATTGGTGGTTTCTCATCTCGGAAGAACGTTGCCCACACAACGTCTGAGGTTAGAAGAGGAATACGGTAGAAGATCAAGAGGTCTTTCTAGAAGGTATAACTAGTAATTTTTTCTTTCCGCATCATGCTAGTTATTTATGGAAATAATACCGAATACAAGAGGCTTACGATTCTAGTATTTCGAATATGTTTTTCGATAATGTGTTCTTTTGTTTTATTTTTCCTTGTGATTTGATTGTTCTTTTCGGTTAACCTAAAGTTATTTTAGGAAATTAAATATTAGCTTTCCATAAAAGGTTTTGTCTAGTCGGTGGTGGTTGCTCCCATATCCAAGAAGGTCATGTGCCTCGCCACGTCAGTACTGGGAACCAAATATGGAAATTAGTATTTAATGGAATTAATAACTTAAGGTGATTTGGGTCGAACGTGTTAAGTTCCGCAGGAGATCCAAGTCAAAACCTAAAAGAACAAATAGATTAAGTTTTGGATCAAACGTGTTAAGTTCCGCAGGCGATCCAAAATTTAATTTAAAAGAACACATGGTAGCTAGGAAAAGGTTCAGACCTTTGTACAAAATTTTTGTACAGTGGAACCTCTAGGTTTTCCGAGTAGCAACCAACAGAGTCATCACATCCATCTTGCTTCTTATTCCACTGCGCCTCTGGTGCTCCAAAAGTACCACGCCTCGCAAGAATCCGATCCGCGATAAAAATAGAATTTTACATATATCGATCCTATATTCTAGGGGTGTCAAAAATGAACCCGACCCGACGACCCAACCCGAGTCAACCCGAAAAAAATCAGGTTCGGGTTGGGCATTTTTGGGTTCGGGTCGGGTTCGGGTTGGAGTGTTGGAGAGTAAAAAAATTTCGGGTTGGGTCGGGTCGGGTTCGGGTTGACCCGGGTAGACCCGGGTTGACTTAAATATAGGGTTTTGGGGGTTTTTTGGGGGTTAAATCAAATTTTATTTTAAAAATTTAGATGTTTTTATGTATATTAATATCATGTTTGTATGATAATGATGGAGTATTGAGATAAAAGTGAAGAATTATAGGGAAAATAGTCCAAAAAAGTCATTTTTAATCGGATTTTCGAGTTATATGAGTCGAGTTCGGGTTGATCGGGTTGGTCGAGTTCGGGTTCGGGTTGAGGTGTTTTGGGTTGAACTCGGGTTCGGGTTGGGTTAAAAATAAAAAACTCAACCCGACCCAACCCGACCCGACCCACCCGAATTGACACCCTTACTATATTCCACGAGGGAATGTACATGTATTCTAGATCGAACAAAAAATAAAATTCTAAAAATAATATAGCTCCTGCTGTATTTGATACATACAATCATGAACACAAAATAATTCCCTTGACATGTCCAAGGGTCCAATCATACACAATATCTAAATGCCATAATAGTTGGAGTCTGCAACCAAAGAGTTAGCACATCCAACTATTATCCTGCCTAAATTATGTATGACATGTGCATAACCTATTTGAATTCTAAACACAGAGGCAAACCCTATGTAACACCCACTAAGCTTTTAAGATAAAATAAGATAATGATGAATTTGCCTTAGAAAAATATTAGTAGAATGTTGAACCAAAAAGAAATAAAAAGAAATAAAAAAATAGGGAGTTGTCAAGGATTGAACCTTGAACCTCTCATGATGTAAATGATAGGATTAATGGGTAATAACCAGTTGGGATAGGAATAATATATTGATAGCAAAGGAGGGAAACTCATGATAAGGATGAGAGTAAAAGCTAGCCAAAAGAAAAACAAGAAAAGAACAAGAGAAAGGCAACTTGCCTTCCTTCTTTTCTCTCCCTCTTCCTCTCTCTTTTTGCCGTGACTTAAAGAGGATCATTAAGGGGATTCATTCCCCCTTGTTTCATCATGAATGATGAGAACAAATAAATAAATAAAATAAAAAGAAAATGAGAAAAAAAGGGGCTAAGGGAGAAGGAAAGCAAAAACCAATTTTGCTACCTCTTCCCCCTTAACATAAAAGGGAACATGTGAAGAGAAGATTTGATTTTTCTCTCATTTCTCTCATTCTCCCCTCTCCATCACCGAGAACCTCAGCCCCCTCTCCTCCATTTTCGGCCCCCAAAACAAAGTTCCTCCTAGGATACAAAAGAGGGCTACCAAAGGAAATCAAAGGAGGAGAACAAGAAGAAGAGACCCTTTCTTCCATCACCACACTTTAGAACCACAAGCGAAAAGGATGTAAGTATCCCCTCACCTGTGGTACAAGTAGTTTTGATGTGTTTTTGGATTTTATGAGGATTTTAAAACCTAGAACAAAGTTGTGAAAAATTCGGCCAAAGGAAGGACTTGTGATCCTAGGAATGTTTAAAATAAGCCTTGATTCATGATAATTTTTCTATGCTTTGTAAGAAGGTTTTCTCTCATATTTTTATATATATGTGATGTTGGATTAGAGATGTATCTAACCCTAGAGTTTCGGCCAAAAAGGTTTTATAAGGGCTAGGGAATTTATTTGTTTACCTAACTTGCACAAAACCTTCTAGATAAATGGTTAAGGATCCATTATTGTTTTCATACTTGAAGGTTACTTGGAACCAAAAGTATCCCACTCACAAGTTTCGGCCAAGGAAGGATTTAGGGTTAGGAATACTTTGAATTTAAACTCACCATGTTTATATGATAGAATATAGATTTTTTTAAAGAAGTTGCATGCTTGTATGTTGATAGAAACTCATGAACACCACTCTTAATGTTTCGGCCATGGTAAGGTGGATGCTTTAGAATAGCTTAAACAGATTTTTAACATGCTCAAAACCTCCATGACAATAAGATATGAAAGTTGTTTGATGCTCCCATGCTTAATTAGAGTATAGGAAAATTGGTTGCATGATATATGATAATTATGACCACAAGGGTCCTAGCTTGTTTGTGAACCAAACTTATATGTATAGTTTCTTTGATATTTTTGCCCTAAAACTTGTTTAGGTTTTTCCATACTTTAGGCCACCTAAAACCTAGTTTAAAGACTTGGAAGGTTTCGGCCAAACATATGTTATGAGATAAAGAAAGGAAAAACCTAGGAAACCTAAGACACAATTTAAATGTATGCTTATAGTGCTTGACTTTTATACATGTTATGAAATGTGTTATGACTTTCTATGCTTTTATGCCATTTGAACAAATTCCATGCTTGATGAGGTTCGGCCATGTAGGGTTTAAAGACCTAGAAACCTTAAAATTTAGACCTCATGTGTTAAAGATGCTTCTTATGAAATTGAGATAACATGTTGATTGTGTTCACATGCTTATATATTTAACTATGATTCAAATGGACACCTTAAAGTCTCGGCCATGAAGGGATACATGCCTTAGAAACCCTAGAACTTGCATTGAACATGCTCATGACACTCTCCATGAAATATGAAATGTAGAAAGCTAAAAATTCACATGCTATATGTTGTTAGTGACCTAAATTGATGCTAAGGGAAGTTTCGGCCATGACCACTTGTATGATGCCATTTATAAATTTATACATGATGTTAGAGTAAGTTCACATGCTTGTATGCTTGCTTGAAAACCTAAATGAGTACTTGTAAGTTTTGGCCATGACATAATTTTAAGGGCTTAAAGGATTTAGGAACTAACTCAATTGTGCTTACCATATTCCTTGAAACAAATGCTATAAATATGGTTAAGGTTTCCATGCTTTATGTCATTTAGAACCTTGTTTCACACTTGTTAAGGTTCAGCCAAATGAGGTTTAAGGACTTGGAGAACTTAGAGTCCAAGTAAATCTTGTTTATAATACTTCCTATGAAAATGATATGTGGATGAATTAGGTTCTACATGCTTGGATGTTGTTTAAAACCTAAATTGGCACCTAAGAGGGTTTCGGCCAAGATAAGAACCCAAAGGATTAGGAAGCTTAGTACCCAAATTAATCATGTTACATTGTTCCTTATGATTGGATGAGCACATGATACACTTTTATGCTTAGACATGTATGCTTGTGAGCTATACAAGATGAGAATTTCTACAATATGTTATGAGTTCAAAATATGCATACTTTATGTTATGATATGTGGTTAAATTATGCATGCTTTGATGCTATGTTTAGTGCTTAAAATATGCATGCTTTCATGATATGCTATGTGGTTAAATTATGCATGCTTGATGATATGCTTTATGCTTAAGATATGCATGTTTTTATGATCTATGCCTAAGTGATGCATATTGATATGATATGATGTATGCCTAAGTGATGCATACTTTTATGGTATGATGTATGCCTAAGTGATGCATGCTTATGTTATGATATGTGGTTAAATTATGCATGCTTTGATGCTATGTTTAGTGCTTAAAATATGCATGCTTTCATGATATGCTATGTGGTTAAATTATACATGCTTGATGATATGCTTTATGCTTAAGATATGCATGTTTTTATGATCTATGCCTAAGTGATGCATAATGTTATGATATGATGTATGCCTAAGTGATGCATACTTTTATGGTATGATGTATGCCTAAGTGATGCATACCTTTATGACATGATGTATGCCTAAGTGATGCATACTTTTATGATATGATGTATGCTTAAGTGATGCATACTTTTATGACATGATGTATGCCTAAGTGATGCATATTTTTATGATATGATGCGTGCCTAAGTGATGCATGCTTTTATGATGTATGATATGTATAAGTATGACATGTACTTTACTTTATATGGCTTGTACCAAGGGTGGACTCCATAAGCGCCCCGGGGTCGATGGAATAAGACTCGGGCCTCGTTAGGGATGGGCTCCTAAGTGCCCCTAGGTCGATGGAGTAAGACTCGGGCCTAGTATGTTTGCATTGTAGGGTTCAAGACTTGCTACTTTGGACCTACATAGGTTGCGCGCAATATGTAAGTGGTACATAGTCGGGATCCCCTTTAAGTTGAGATTATGTTCAAGTATATATATATATATATATATGTAAGAAGAAATGGTTTTAAAGATCATGAGACATACACATGTTTTTCGGATACATGTTTTTTAAAATCATATTGTATATACCTTATGATGATTTATGATATGTCATGGTTAGATATGATTATGTTATGTTCCATGATATGTCCATATGTAGGATATGCCATGACTCCTTATGACGATATGCCATGATTAGATACGATTATGTTATGCTTCATGCTATGCTTTACGCTATGATATGCCATGACTAGTTATGATTTCTTCATGTTGCATGATATGCTTAAAAGAGTATGTTACATTATGTCATGACTAGTTGAAATGATGCCATGTTGAGACATTCTTTGATTATACTATGATTTTCTGTTTTAGTGAGTAGGAAAGGAACTTACTGAGCCATGAGTGCTCACAGCTTACTGTCCTTGTACCACAGATAAAGGAAAAAGTTGGATGAGCTAGAGGAGCAGCAGGAGAGGCAAGGAGATGTGTGTGGTGGTGGCTAGGCAACCAAATAAGAACCTGCTTTAAAACTTTTAAAGAACTACGCTTTGGTATCATGAATTGTAGTACCATATGTGTGACTTGATGTTATGTTTCTACTAAATTTGTTATCATGTTATTGAGGCACTGATAGAGTAGTTCGGATTTGATAAAAAGGAAAACAAAAGAAAAGTTTTTATTAAACTAAGAAAATTTTTTTAAGTCTTCCGCTGTTATTTGTACATAGAGTATCATAGCCCCGTTCCTTAGGGTTAGCAGGGAGGGCGGGCGTTACACCCTAGCTCTGATACCAATTGTTGGTTAGTCCTAGGAAAACGTACTGGTTCCACTATACAAAAAAATTTTATACAAGTGTCGAACCTTTTCTTAAATAACCTATTGTGTTCTTTAGAAGTTAAATTAGGAATCGCAGACGGAACTTAACATCATTGATTCTAAATTTAACTTATCTGTTCTTAATGGTTTAGATTTGAATCACAAGCAGAACTTAACACTATTGATTCAAATCCACCTATGTAATTAATTCCATTAAATATTAATTTCCAAAATTGGCTTCCAGGACTACATGGCGAGGCACATGGTCTTCTTGGATATGGGAGCAACCACCACCATCTAGACAAAGCCTTTTAAGGAAAGCTAATATTTAATTTCCTTAAATAACTCTAGGTTAACCAAAAAGAACAATCGAATCACAAATTAAAAAAAAAACACAAACTCGAAAAATAAATTCGATAAACTAGATCTAATTGCCTCTTGTATTTAGAATTCTTACAAAGAAAATAACTAGTATGATACGGAAGAAAACTACTAGTTATACCTTCTCTTTGTAAGCTAATGATCTCAAGATCTTCTGCCGTATTCCTCGCCTCGCCTTGGACGTCGTGTGGGTGATGATCCTCCAAGATGAACACCACCCAAAAGCTTCTTCCTCTTCTTCTAAAATCCGGCCACCACCACCACCAAGGAGAAGAGAGCAAAAGGGAAAAGAGAAGGGAGAGGGTCGGCCACACCAAGAGGGTCTCCAAGTAAGAGAATAAGAGTTGTGTCTCATGAAGCTCCCTCACCCCTTCTTTTATATTACTTGCCCAAGGCAAATAAGGAAAAACTTTTAACAAAAAATAAAATCATCCTCTAGTTTTTCCTTTTTCCTTTTTATTTTTCCTTTTCTTTCCTCTTGATTGAATCAATCACCAACATTAATTTTTGTGATGATTTTTATTTTTAATTATGGCCGACCCCTTGCTTGGGCACCAAGCAAGGTGGCCGACCACCTCATCAAGGAAAAAAGGAAATATATATATTTTTTTATAATTTTACAAGAAGAAATCCTCTTATAAAATTTACAATCTCTCATTCCTAAAGTAGGAGTTAAAAAAGGAAAATTCTAAAAATTAAAACCATGTTTTAAAATTTAAAACTTCTCTTATAAAATTTTATTTTTTAACATGATGATAGAAAATTTTAATTTTAAAACTTATCTTCCTTTTTTTCTTAAACCATGAGGATGGTTAAAAAAGGAAAGTTTTAAAATTTTTAAAACTCTCTATTAAAACATGTGGCCTAATTCAAATAAGGAAAGTTTTAAAAAATTAAAATCTCTCTTTTAAAACTTATAGTTTTCTACAAAGAGAAGATTTTAAAAATTCAAAACAACCCTCCTTTTTTGAATATTGTGGTCGACCCCTTCATGCTTGGTCACCAAGCAAAGGGCCAACCCCTATAGAAGAGGATGTGGCCGACCCTTGCTTGGTCACCAAGCATTGGACCGACCCACTTCTTGGACACAAGAAGAGCATTACATTTGGATAAACTTGAGGCTATAATGAGGCTACGACAGAGACCTAGAGGAGAAATTAGTTTTGGCCTTCCGATGAGCTTGAGTATCCCATGCTCGCCCCGAACACACAACTCAAGTTCATCGATAATAACTCATTCCACTAGAGAGTTATTATCGCACTACCGCACCAATCCCAAATTACATTATGGGCTCCTTCTTATTATGAGTGTGTTAGTCTCCCTGTGTTTAAGATTACGAATGTCCACTAATTAAGTAAGTTACTGACAACTCACTTAATTAATATCTAGCTCTAAGAGTAGTACCACTCAACTTCATTGTCATGTCGGACTAAGTCCACTTGCAAAGTTTAACATGACAATCCTTATGAGCTCCTCTTGGGGGCATTCTTAACCTAGATAACTAGGACATAGATTTCTTCTATAATCAACAACACACACTATAAGTAATATCATTTCCCAACTTATCGGGCATATTGATTTATCGAGCTAAACCTCACCCTTTGATAAGTCAAAGAAATAAATATTAAATATATGTGCTTGTTATTATATTAGGATTAAGAGCACACATTTCCATAATAACTAAGGTATAATTCTTTTAGTAAGTCTGTACAAAAAGAACTTACCTAAATGGTCCTACTCAATACACTTGAAGTGTATCAGTGTAATTTATTAGTCAAGTTAAACTAATACTTAATTATACTACGACTATTCTGATGGTTTGTTCCTTTCCATCTTAGTCGTGAGCAACTGTTTATAATTTATAGATAACCGACAACATGATCTTCTGAGTGTGACACCACACTCCATGTTATCTACTATATAAATTAATTGAACAATTATATTTAATAAATAAATGCAGATATTGACCAATGTGATTCTTATAAATGTTTACAAAAGCTAGGCTTTTAGTATACACTCCAACAGGCAAGAGGGGAGGGGTGAATTGCCTTGAAAAAATAAATTCGACCTTTCTCAAATTTTCAACTAAATAAATAACACTTGTAATTAAAATAGAAAGAGACTAAAAAAACAGACGCAAAAGAGTTACTTAGTTTGTAATCAGAGGATTGCTAATTCAAGGAAAGTATGACGCACTATATGACGATCTTCTTCGGGCGGAGTAGCCTCTTTACAATGTTGACAGCACAAAAGAAAGTATAGATTTGAAGAACTGGATTACAAGTGAGTTGTATGAACTATGAAAATTAGTGATATATTTATTGCACTGTTCGGGGCGCTCCGAAAGGTTCCAGGCGCCCTGGGGGGATAAAACTTTATCTACTTTCCGCACAGATCGCGTTGACCACGATTTGGATAATTATTCAGGTCCGGGTGCTCGGAAGGGTTCCAGGCGCCCCGGAGTCCGCAAAATTAACTTTTTGGTCCGAGACCTCTGCTCCGGTTCAGCTCTCCTCTGTCCGGGTCTTCCTCTCTAGCTCTTCTTGCTTGGGTGATATCGACCATCCGGAAAAGGGCTCACTAGAATCCAACTTCCGACCTTCTCCTCGAGCGGCCTTCCTTCCCGGTTTCTCATCCCTCAAATGTCGTGTACGTTCTTCTCATCCACCGGTGTACTCTTCCATGGTCACCTCGTCCCTCGGACGTATCGAGCCCATCGGCTCTCTCCCGTGCCGTCCTTCTCGCTAGCCGCGTCTTCTGCTCGACTTTCTGTGCTCCTAAGCTCCTGCACACTTAGACACAAGGGTTAAACCAAACAAGACCTAACTTAATTTGTTTGATCATATCAAAACACTTTGGGGTTCCAATAGAAAGAACTCAACAAGAGTAGGCCTTTGAGTACGAGTCACCGAAGGTTCCGAACCAAGTAAAATGAACTTGTGTTAGCGCTTGATTCATTCCTTTGTTTTCCCACTGTGTACTCGATTCCTTTGAATATTACTAGTGATATAGGCATAATGATCAATGGAGGGATGAAATTTATGTAATTGATCCAAATAACAATAACAACAACAATCAAGCATTTATGATTATCTTATGTCAAATAATTGAAACAAATGTGGGATGATGGAATTGAATTTGGTTGAATTTTACTAGGCTTGTTTGTTTGATTTAGGTGCATGCACATATTACTAGCAGAACTGCCTAAAGTCAGTATATGGTTATCTTATATCACTTTCGGAGCAACTTGTACTCCATATTCCATAGCGTGGCGAAGATCTTAATAAAACAGATGCAAGTTTGTTGGATCATTTTTACGATCCAGGTTTGTAGAGAAGTTGTAACAAATGGGACATTGGAAAATAAAGGAAAACAGGTTTGAAAGTGAAATGAAAATGCTTTTCCCCATCTTCTAGTCTTTATAGATACATTTGGAATGCATATAGATATGCAAAATGCATATCTTTGCTTCCCAACATTGGTGTTCAATCTACATTATAACTAACATTTCACCATTTCATTTTTACATTTTCATTTGGAGTTAATTGAAATGAGAATTCAACAAGTATCACTATACTATAATTCTAGGATCGCTCATGGGATACAGATTCACATGATAGAAAGGTGCATAAACTCTATAAATTGCAGAGATTGAAGGCATGTGAGGTGGGTAGCACATGAAAAGTGCTCGAGAACCTAGTTCAATACTAAACGAGTAAAAGAGCTTATTGGGGTCCTTCTTCCGTGGTTGAATAGCCATTGAATAAATTGGTTGTGCATAGACTCGGTCAAGGTGGATTTTCTTCCTAGTTCCATACGAAATGGACATCAGTTTGTAGCATAGTGCTATTTAGTACAAGAGTTCTAGAGTATCAACAATCAAATATGACTTTTAAGCTTATCTAGGTTTGTTTGTAGCAATTGATACTAGAGATATAGTTGTCATGTTTTCTTTTCATGTCTGGTGAGTCTGGAAGTGTCAATACCAAATGAATAAATTAGCTTATCAACACTGATAGTTACATCGAACCTACTTGACCGAATTGGAACTCGAGCATACCGAGTTGCCCTACCACTGAATCTATCAGGAGTTCATAACGTGTTTCACATATCCACGCTTAGAAGGTACATTTCTAACCCATCTCATGTGATTGGTCACAGGTCCGTGCAATGGACGCCGGATCTATCTTATGAGGAAGTGCTGAAGAAAATCCTTGATCACCAAGTTCGAAAGCTGAGAAACAAGGAGATCAAAATGGTAAGGGTCTTATGAGGAAACCAGCTGATGGAAGAAGCTACCTGGGGGATAGATCTGGATATGCGCAATCGCTATCCTGAATTATTTGGTAAGTCAAGTTTCGAGGACGAAATTTTTATAAGGAGGGGAGAATTGTAAGGTCCCACAAGCGATAAGTAAGGAATTAATTTACAGAAATTTTTTATGAATTTTTAAAAAAAATTTGGGATTTAAAATGAACCGATATGGCATGTTTAAGGGGATAGAAAAATTAATATTGATGGAGGCCTAGATAATACCCCATTAAGATGGGAGTTGATTGGGTTAATTACCCAAAGTTCGTGTGATATAATATCCGCCCGAGTCTTTTCTTTCCTTGCCCTAAAATCGTTGATACCTCACCACTCCCGCCGATCTCGACAGAGCACACCACGCTAGCTATCCCAAGGGAGCACTGAGATCGGACGCCGAGACCTTCGACGACCTTACCGGTGGCACTAACACCGCACGAGGGTTTCCTGAGGTGGCTCGAGGAGGGGGAAATCAAGGAAAAGGCAAGTACTTCCTCTATGATAGTTTGAGACCCATGAAGTAAGGGATAGGTGCCTAGGAGGAGTGGATTGTTTGCTCGTGATGGTCGATTGTTTCAAATGAAGTAGGATTTGATTTGTTGCGATGCTCTTGTTTCATTTCAAAATTCCTTTCGGATTTCCATAGTGAAATTGGGCATTTATGTCTGGGTCTGGTCGTGCACGGGTTTCTTTTGTTGGATTGAGATTCTGATTTCAATTTGTTGGTGGTTTCGGTCAGATGATAGTGTTTCCTCCCTCCTTTCTTCTACTACCAAAATTTAGGGCTTATTGGTCGTGGATTTGTTGGGTAGATTTGGATTTTAAGGTGGCGAATCGAGTTCCGTTGATGTCTTGTTTATTCAAATTAGCCTTGGATTCGGAGCAGATTCTAAGACTTTAAATCGTCCTCAAAATGATTTCCGTTTTGGTATGATAGTTGTGAATTCTGAATAGATTTAGGAAGACTGTGAATTATTTTGTAAAGACATGGTCAATTATTATGCATGTATGTTGCAAGTATAATTCTTCCAGTAGCTATGGATTTTCAAGGAAAGGAATAGGAGTAGGTGTGCAAAGCGATTTTGAAGAAGTCCTCTATTTTTTCATGGAGTTTCATGTTGGCTTTCAATTCTAGATTTGGGAAGTTTGCGATTGTTTCTTGCCGATGTTATTTTGTTCTTCCGTAGGGGATTTGATCTGCTCGAACAAATTTGAGAGCTTGTAAACGGGTTGGGTTTCTGGATTTGCTCTTTAAAAATGTTTCTTCCAATGATGACCAATTGGATAGAATGGCTGTGGATTTTGGTGAATCGATTTAATAGGTTTTCATTTTTGTTGATGACTTCAGGTTTGTTTGGACAGATTTGAAGGGTTGAATGGTTTTTCATTGTGCTTTTACTTCTGTTAGCTGCAATAATTACAGAGCAAGTTTGAAAATGAAATCTATTTTTCGTTGCGCCTTCGCTTCTTGTGCTAGTCGTGGATTTTCTTTCAAGGTTGGATGTTGCTCATTCATGTATACATGTTTCTATGGAATTGTTTTCAAGTATGTGTAAGGTGCTGAATTCGGTTTTGTCTTTCTTTTGTGTATGCATGCCATTGTTGTTTTCTTTCAAGACAGGAAGGATATAGAATGAATGGAATGTGCTATTGTTATAAGTAGAGTATAGATAGGTTATGTTTTCTTATGGGGCTAATTGAATGAGTATGAGTATATGTGGTGACAATACAGGATGGGTGTCCCGGGATGAGCTCCAGGGAAGACCCTTTCAAATATGACTGATACTTAATTTATGTTAGCTTCGGCTATATGACTGCATGTTCTCTAGGAGGTACCTCTAGGGTCATGGAATTGATTGACTGGCTCAAATAGTGGTTACCGGATGTGTGACATATCCACCCATATTAGTTGTTTACATATCGTATTTTCCCTCTTATTTGGTATTGAGTTTATGTTCTATGCCCAATAGTTATTGCTCCTGCTACTTTATGGATGTCATATTATTCATATCGGATTGTACTTGTTGGGTCCGTAGACTCATGATGTCTATGTTACAAGTGGGGACGTCTTCCAGGATATGACGGAAGACATGCGGACGGAGTAGACGAGGAGGCGAGATGGACACATGACACTGTCCAAACGTCTTAGGAGTGCAGAGCATACCTATTTCCTTGTGAGAGCTTCTTCATTTGTATAGGGAGATGTTTGGGGATTCATTGATCCTTTCCGTTAATCTCTTGTTCGAGATGCTATCATTTACATTGGATAAGATGGATCATTTCGATGGAATTGTTACTACGGTTATCTGCATAGCAGATGTTGAGAGGGATGTTTAAAAAAAACTTTAGGGATAATCTAGGGATGTTTCAGGAACTGCAAGTTGTACCTAGAGGAATTGAAAGAGAAGAGAAGTAAAACTTTTGCCTCAAGTATATATGTTATAGAAGTCCATTTATCTATTTCTTCTATATGGGTATTAGATATTGGCTGTGCATTTCACATTTGTACGAATATGCAGGGTCTGTGAAATAATAGATCATTGACCTAATCTATAACATAAATACCAAACGGTTCAAGTCTAATTATTTGAACCAAACGTATCTCTGGCATTGTTGCTTGGGTTATATAAATGAGAGTCGCATATCCCAACTCCATAAGGATGGACTTTTGGACTCATTTGATTTTGAATCATATGAGGCATGTGAATCATATCTTCAAGGCAAGATGACTAAGACTTCTTTTAGTGGACACGGTGAAAGAGCTAATGATTTATTAGGGCTTATACATACTAATGTTTATGGTCTTTTCAATATAGCAGCTAGAGGAGGCTGTCAATACTTTATTACTTTTACTGATGATTTCAATAGATATGATTATGTGTATCTCATGAAACACAAGTCTGAATCTTTTGAAAAGTTCAAAGATTTCAAGAATGAAGTACAAAACCAACTTAGAAAGAGTATTAAGATGTTTCAATCAGATCAAGGTGGGGAATACCTTAGCTAAGAGTTTCGTGACCATCTCGTTGAGTTTAGGAACATATCTCAACTTACTCTATCTAGAACACCACAATCAAAAAGGAGAAATTGTACTTTATTATATATAATACAATCAATGATGAGTCATAGATCTTCCTACTTTCTTCTGGGGATATGCTATAGAGACGGCTGCTTTCACACTTAACCGTATTCCATCTAATACGGTCATAACGACATCATATATGATATGGACTAGGAAGAGTCCCAAGATATTTTTATGAAGATTTGGGATTGTGATGCTTACGTTTGATGACAAGTCTCAGATAAACTATGACCCAAATCAGACAAGTGCTATTTTGTAGGATATCCTAAGAAAACAAAGGGATATTACTTTTATAATCTCACACAAGGTAAAGTATTTGTTGCCAGAAATGGTGTCTTTCTAGAAAGAGAATTTATTTCTAGAAAAATTAGTGGGAGTACAGTTGATCTTGAAGAAATTCAAGATACACAAACTAGCACTGAAGTCTTAATGAAAATTGAACAAGTATCACAAGATCTTGTGGATCATTGATTTTGTTATACTATAAGAAGCTATGGAGAAACAACCTGTTCAAGTAGAACAACCTCTACGCAAATCTAATAGGATTCATCCATGGTGATGTTATGCTAGTTGGTCTCAATGAGCCTACATCTTATTAGGAAGTTGTATAAGATCCAGATTCTGAGAAATGACTAGAGGTCATGAGATTTAAGATAGAATCCATGTACACTAACCAAATATAAACTTTGGTTGATCCACTTGAAGGGATTAATCCCATTGGGTGTAAATGGGTCTTCAAAGTGAAGACTAATATGGATGGTCTTGTGTATACCTATAAAGATATATTGGTGACTAAAGGATTCAAGCGGATTCATGATATAGACTATGATGAAATATTTTCACCAGTTGTGATGCTCATGTATATTCGGATCATGTTTGCTATTGCAGCTTACTATGATTATGAGATCTGGCAAATGGATATCAAAATCACAGTTCTTAATGGAAATTTACTCGAGGATGTGTACATGACACAACCTGAGGATTTTGTAGATCCAAAGCATGCTAGAAAGGTATATAACTTACAAAGATCTATTTATAAATTAAAATAAGTTTTTAGAAGCTAGAATCTTGGATTCGATGATGCAATCAAAGAGTTTGATTTCATCAAGAATAAAGATGAACCTTATGTCAACAAGAGGGTTAGTGGGAGAACAGTAATCTTTTTTATATTGTATGTAGATGACATACTTCTCATTAAAAATGATATCTCTACTCTTCAGTTAATGAAGACTTGACTTGGGAATTATTTTTCAATGAAAGACTTAGGTGAAGAAGCTTATATTTTAGATATACAGATTTATAGAGATACATCTAAGAGATTGCTTGGTCAAAGTCAGAGTACATATAGTGACAAAGTGCTTAACTGTTTTGCCATGCAAAATTCCAAGAAAGGATTCCTGCCGATGTCACATGGTGTGAGTCTTTTGAAGACTCAATGCTCCTCTTCTAAGGAAGAAAGAGACCACATAGATTAGATTCTTTATGCCTCTGCTATAGGGTTTATCATATACGCCATGCTTTGTACTCACCCTGATATCTCTTATGTGTTAAGCATGAGGAGTAGATACCAGTTAAATTCATGTGAAGGTCACTAGACAACAGTCAAGAATATTCTTAAGTACTTGAGAAAAATGAAAGAATATTTTTTTATATTTGGAGGTAATGAGGAGCTATCTATAAAGGGTTACACAATGCAAGCTTCCAAACTGACAAGGATAATTCTAGATCATAATCAGAATATGTATTTTACTTAAATTGTGATATTGTGTATTAGAGATTACGGAGGTTCCCATCTCATTCGATAGATCATCGATAAAGGAGATGTGCGACTATGCAGAGTTTCAACCGATGCTAATATTACGGATCCTTTAACCAAGGCTTTGGCACCGAGGAAACATGTTGGTCACACTAGGTCAATAGATATTATATATTTTAGTAATTCACACTAGTGACATAAGAAGATTATTAGTGTAAGCCTAAAAGCTAATCAGGAGTTGATTGACAAGGGTATTTTTTGTATCATATTTCACTAATTAATAAAAGATAAAGTTGGTTATTATATTTACTTCAGTTCAGTGTCGAATGAATAAACAAAATAATATCCTAGGGTAGTAGATTATAGTCTACAAGATATCAATTGGTTGAGTTGATAGTGGATATTATATATATATATATATATATATATATATATATTTAACGCTACTTTTAACTATTCCTAGTCAAGAATTAATATACAAAGACAATATTGATGCGTTGATACTAACATGTAGATCAATGGATGACTTAATCTCACAAGTCATGGATATAAGATATCAGGTTGACACATAGGTATATATTAAAGAATATATAATGAATAATCCATCATGAGATATTTCATGGATTGTTATATGGGTATCATAAATATTCTCATAGTGACTATTGGTATGAATAGTCCTTAGACCTGAAGTCACTACAGTTCCCTACATAAGGAATTGTGTACTTTAGTATCGTCAAACGTCACTTGTAACTGTTGATGCAATCGACCTAGGTTGATCGGGTACAATCATGATTTTAATGTGTGTGTCAAAGAGTTTAAGTTAGGCTTTTATATGTGTTTGATATATGCTTAAGTCATGCAGGACTTGATGAAACACATAAGGAACTTGATACGACCAAGTTGTGGGAAAAGCTCGTCCTAGGGCTCAGGTCCTTAAGACGGTGAAGGATGGTGCATCTGAGGGACCGTCGGATGAGGAGCAACGAAGTGCAGCCGAGGGAAGTAGACTTCAAGGCAACATGAAGGATGGCACGGAGAGAAGTCGCAGGCTCGAGTGCATCTGAGGGACGAAGGCCAAGGAAGAGGCCTTCAAGGGTGACTTCAGAAAGGATGAGTGTGAGTGAATTTAACGTACCAGTCGACTACTATTGAGACCAGTCGACTACTATGGTTCAAATTCACAAGAGTACAGAATAGTTTTGTGACTAACGGTTACGAAGACCAGTCGACTGGTGATGACACCAATCGACTGGTAAAAAGTCATTAGCAGAAACCCGAATTCTGCGGAGTATTATTGGTTGTGTCCAATGGCTACACCAGTCGACTGTTGTATAGACCAGTTGACTGGTGCCGAGATGAGTTGACCCTGTGTTCAACTCTCTCCTCTTATTTAAGTTGGGCTTTGGAGCATGAAAGAGGTTACTGATGCTCATTGAATAACTCCTAAGTTCTTGCTCAAAGCTCCCAAAGCCTACACTCTTCTTCCAAAGCTTATTCTCAATCTTATAAAGAAGAAGAGTGCCTTTACTCCACCGAGAAGGAGCTCATCTAGCCGAAGATTGCCAGAGACTAATCCATCGAAGGATTGAGAGTTCATCCACCTCAAGGACAAGCCATGGAGTATAAGCAAGTAATTTCTGAACCACGTTACATCGATTGTGTTAGCATTTGCATTCATATTTTCTCTTTTCTTTGTTTTATTATTATTCTGCTTGCGTAAACTAACATCTTGTAGAAAGAAGAACGAGTTGGGGGTGACCTAGTTATTCAACCCCTCTTCAAGCCAGCCACCGATCTCCAACAAGTGGTAACAGAACGAGGACACTCTTCGTTGGACTAATCGCCGAGAAGAGCACTTTCAACAAAATGACCGGCTCACACATTCAACCACCCAAATTCAAAGGATATTTCTCTTGATGGAAGAAGAGAATGGAGGTATTCTTCGATACCAATTTCGATATAATGCTAATCATGAGAAGTGGTTTTGAAGCGCCTAAGGCTGAACGCAATGAGATAATCGATATAATAAGATGGACCAAGAAACAAAGGGAAGAGCATTTAGCAAATTCAAAGGTATTACATCACCTACTAAATGTGCTTCCCCAACAAGAAGTGACTACGATTGGAAACTACACAAGTGTCAAAGACTTATCGGAAAAGTTAGTTGAGCTTCATGAAGGGACAACGGAAGCAAAATTAGCAAGAAGAGATCTCCTTCGAACACAACTCAACATCATCAAACTCGAAAAAGAAGAAAAGGTATCTATACTTTATGCTAGAATTAAAGAAATTTTAAATGAATTAACAAGTGTAGGTGAGAAATTTTCCAACCGAGATATTATAATAAAAGCCATCAATGCTTTCCCAACATCCACAACATGGATGTCAATTGTGGATTCATTCTATATTTCAAGGGATCTAGAGAAATCTTCTCTAGATGAATTCTTCTCAACTATGGAGCTTCACGAAACTCGAGTTGAAGGGTTTGATGGAGAAGCAAATAGATCAAGAGAAGTAACCCTTGTGGCAAACAAGAGAAAGGGAAAGAAGAAGTCTTCATCCCCATCATCCTCTGACTTTGAAGAATCAAGTGCCTCAATGAATCGCGATCAAGAGGTACACATGGAAAGAAACATGACAAAAGCATTTAAGAATTTTAACTCTACAAATCACATGTTAGGAGAAGTTCAAGGGGGCAAGAGTAAAAGAAGGATGGTCAAATGCTATAATTGTCAAGGAGAAGGACACATGAGGGATGAATGTCCTCTATTGAAGAAAAGGGCAGAGAATAAGAATGAAGAAAAGAAAAGACAAAAGGAAAGAAGACTCACAATCTAAAAGCAACATGAGATGATTCATCATCATCGGAGGAAGAAGAGCATCATGTATCCCATTGTGCTTTAATGGGAATTGATGAGATTGTCTCCATCTCATCCGAAAATGAGGAAGGAAAGAGCTCAAGTGAAGAAGAAGAGAGCTCAAGTGAAGGGGGAGGTTAAACTTTAAAGTTGGACTTCTCGGTAAGTGAGGTATACAATCTTCCTCCTTATGTATTAATTAAAATTATTTCAAGTATAAATGAAGATTTGTTTAAGACAAAAAGGAAAAATAAATCTTTGAAAAATGATATTAGTATTCTAAATATAAAATTAGAATACAAGTCTCTTAAGGACAACAATACCTCTAGTATGCATGCTTCTTCTAGTCTAAATGTATCATGATTAGAAGAAGAGAATAAGGACTTAAGGGAAAAGGTAGAACACCTTACCAATACCCTTAAGAAATTTGAAATTGGCTCTAAAACCCTAAACATGATCATTAGAAGCTAAAAGGGCAAGCTTCAACAAAAAGGAGTTAGGATACAATGAACCCAAAAATGAGAAAGTCTATCATTATTTACTTGCTAAGGGGCAATTCAAGACAAAGACCATTGATAAGAAATAGATCCCTAAGGAATATTTAGTTAACCCAATTAGGAAGAATTTCTATTGGATACCAAAGTCAATTCTCAAGGGTTAGAGGATTTTTGAGTTAGTCAACCATTGAAGTCATATTTAAATTTTTTTAAAAATGGTTGACTTAAGCCCTTAAAAGAAAACACTTAGCCTGAATAGAAATCTATAATAAGAAAGGCTAAATAGAGGTTACCTTCATTTCATCTCACATTGACTTGCATTATATTTCTAAAAATATATGAGATGATAGGATGATACTCATAATTCACTTATGTTTATGGTATTTTGATAGGTTATGAAATGTATCAAATTTTTATTAATTATAAACAATAGGAAAAAATAAATGTTTAATTAATGGACATCTTGCCCATAGATCATAGTTGGACATTTTAAATGATTTGAAAATAATTCTATGTTGCATTTATAGTGGTGTAGTTATTTTGAAACATATGAATTCAAAACTAGATTTCAAATTGATACACAATTGAATGTTTTCAAAGTTTTTGAGTTTTCGTAAAAACTTTAAAAATATATTAATTTTTTATGAAAATATATTTTTCCTAGTTAGAGGATATTAAAAGAAATATGTTTTTAAAATTTCATGATTTTTTGAATTTTCTAAAATTTTTTATACATTTCTAAAGTTGACTTTAGAAAGTTGAAATTCATATTAGTATTGTACCAGTCGATTGCATCAGTTACCAATCGACTGGTAGCTGATTTACAGCACTTTCAGAAGTTAATTTTGGATAACTTAGTCCATATTTGATGTCATGGTATGCATAATTGTTTGGTACAATCTTTTTGATGATGTCAAAGAGGAGAAATGGAAAAAGTTTTAAGTTAGAAACTTATATTTTCCCATATTTGTGTAAATAACTTGAAAATTAAATTGATAGATCATCTATTAAGAGGGAGCTTGGATTTATGTTCAATGTTTACATTTTGCTTGTAAATTTCAAGTTATTATTTGTGTCTAACTTAAACATATTGCCACACATCAAAAAGGGGGAGATTGTTGATACAATCTACCTAGGTTGATAGGATACGATCATAGTTTTGATGTATGTGTTAAAGAGTTTAAGTTGGACTTTCATATGTGTTTGATATGTGCTTAAGTCATGCAGGACTTGGTGAAACACGTGAGGAACTTGGTGCGACCAAGTTGTGAGAAAATCTCATCTTAGGGCTCGAGTCCTTAAGACGGTGAAGGATGGTGCATCTGAGGGACCTTCGGACGAGGAGCAACGAAATGGATGTTAGGACCTTCGGATGGCGGCTAGAGAGGGGGGGTGTGAATAGCCGACCCCAAATTCATGTTTCTTCCTACAATTTGAGTTAGCGCAGCGGAAATAAAAAGTAGAAACGAAAATGGAGAAGATCAAACCTCAAACGCGACGATATAACGAGGTTCGGAGATGATACTCCTACTCCTCGGCGTGTCCGTAAGGTGGACGAATCCTATCAATCCGTCGGTGGATGAGACCCCGAAAAACCGGCTAATAAAAACTCCTTTTGGGTGGAGAAACCTCGCCACAATCTCTTGCAACAGTAAGATCAGAGTACAAGAAATACAGCAAGAAGCCAAGAACAATATGAATGTAAAAACACTAGTTTGCTTGCCTTCTCGTCGACTGTTTTATGAAGCAACAACTTCACGGATGCCAACCACAACAGCAACTGTTCAGTTGGAGACCCAGCCGAGGGAAGCTCACACGAAGCTTCAGCAGTGGAGAGCTCAACAAAGCTCAGATCGCAGGAGCAAGAAGAAGTCTACACCTTACTTCACCGTTATTACTGTAGAGGCCTCCACCTCTGGATTTATATGAACCTGCGAAGAAGAAGACACAGAAATCTAGCCGTTGTGACTCAACGGCTAGACCTGGACCGATCAGGCTCCACCCTGATCGGTCCAGGGCAGATCTGATCGGTCAGGGGACCGATCAGGCCCTACGCTGATCGGTCCCCAGACCGATCCCAACTCTCACAGAGAGTTGGTTGCGATCCCTGATCGGTCTGTGGACCGATCAGGCCATAGGTCCCCAGACCGATCCCTTCTCTCCCAAGTTTGATCGGTCAGTGGACCGATCAGCCATTCCTTCTCCCAATCTGTTTGGTTACTGATCGGTCAGCAGACCGATCCAGATACCCATAGTATCACTGGATCGGTCAGCAGACCGATCTAATTTCCCAGCCTTAAACCCTAAAGCCTTTCTGATCTAGAGAACGAGCTACCGAGCCCTCTCTGACCTAGTCCGGAGAACGAGCTACCGAGCCCTCTCTGACTTCCACGTCCGGTCCAGAGAACGAGCTACCAAGCCCTCTCTGACCTAGTCCGGAGAACGAGCTATCGAGCCCTCTCTGACCTAGTCCAGAGAACGAGCTACCGAGCCCTCTCCAACTTCGTCCGGTCCAGAGAACGAGCTACCGAGACCTCTCTGACCTAGTCCGGAGAACGATCTACCGAGCCCTCTCTGACTTCCACGTCCGGTCCAGAGAACGAACTACCGAGCCCTCTCTGACCTAGTCCAGAGAACGAGCTACCGAGCCCTCTCCGACTCCATCCAGTCCAGAGACCGAGCTACCGAGCCCTCTCCGACCTCCCATGCCAAGCTTCCATACTTGGACTTTTCCGTGCCAAGTTTCCATACTTGGACTTTTCCCGTGCCAAGCTCCCTGCTTGGACTTTTCCGTGCCAAGTCTCCATACTTGGACTTTTCCCGTGCCAAGCTCCCTGCTTGGACTTTTCCGTGCCAAGTCTCCATACTTAGACTTTTCCCCGTGCCAAGCTCCCTGCTTGGACTTTTCCGTGCCAAGTCTCCATACTTGGACTTTTCCGTGCCAAGTCTCCATACTTGGACTTTTCCCGAATCAGGTCAACTCAAATCGGGTCAACCAGGTCAACCTTGACCAAAGGTTGCACCCACAATCCCCCAAGTTCCTATTCTTGTCAAACATCAAAATATAACTTCTCCATTCTTGTCAAACATCAAAATATACCTCGAATCGGGTCACCCAGGTCAACCTTGACCTAAGGTTGCACCAACAATCTCCCTCTTTTTGATGTTTGACAAAAACCATAATTAAGTTAGGTTAACCCGATAACCTAACTTAGGTTTTCCAATAGTTCTCCAATGTTCTTCATTGAACATTCTCTGAACATTCTCCCCAAACTCCAATGTTCTTCCTTGAACATTCTCTGGACATTCTCCCCCTTTTTGACACACATCAAAAAGAGTGAATCAAGGTCAAGAGTTTCTTCCTAATGAAAGTCCCATACATTTCATTGAAACTCTTAATTTCCCCCTTGATACTAAAGTCAACAATCAACTTAGTGATAATCTCATATCACTCATCCTCAGAAATCTTGACGAGTAAAAACTCCCCCTAAAAGTCAACTCCCCCTTGACCATTAGGTAAAACTCCCCCTAAAGGTCAACTCCTCCTTGACCATTGCACCAACAATGTCTTGGAGAGTTTCAACCCTTTAGAAATCTAAAACACCAACTTCCATAGCTGAAATTTCAGACAACAGTCGAAAATCAGCATTTTGGCACGCTCTGATCGGTCTGATCGGTCACCAGACTGATCCACACTGCCCTGGATCGGTCCAGTGACCGATCCAGACTTCCCTGGACCAATCAGAATCTTCTCTGATCGGTCCATGACTCTCTGATAAGGATTTCTGATTTTTCTCCCGAAATTCAGAAACCCCTAAAAAATTACAGAAAATTCCAAAAATTGTAAAATTTTGAGCATACATTCCTCATAACATATATTATCATGGAAAAATAGTTTTCTATGAAAATAACTCCCATTTTTTAATCTTGATACAAAGTTCGAAAGACTTTGAAATAGCTCAAGGTTAATCCATCTTTGTATCAACTTGCTCAATGATGAATGCTATCACTAGAAAAGCTTCATCAAGATTTTTCAAATCAATTTTGAAATGATCTTAAACCATTTAATTTAGGACCACAATCTTAGGACTAAATGTACATGCCTTGTACACAAGTTTTCCCTATGATCCTTAAATTCGAATTAGGCTCATCTAGGTACACGAACCATGCACCTTGATCCTAACTCATAATCCTAATATCTCACACACATCTAAGGTGTATCAAACACATCCAAGTCAATTTTGATGTGAGATATGGGTTTAGGTCATCTTAAGCTAAGTTCTCATGCATTTTCTAAATAACAATTTGATCTCCATATCAAATTTTGTTTCTATCCTTAAATCAAATTAATTGATCATAAATGCAAGAGATGATGACATGGCATAAAATAATATCATAAGTGAAAACATGTGCCAATGTCATGATGTCATGTCATCAAGTATGAAAATTAAATAAGGCATGACATATAACTAACCTAAGTATTATCATGACATTTCAAATGATAATAAGTTAAATATGATGTCATTGTTAGGATCCTTCGTACGGCTAGAGAGGGGGGGTGTGAATAGCCGACCCCAAATCTTTTCTCGTTTCTTTCTACAAATTAGGTTAGCAGCGGAAATAACAAAAGGAAACGAAAACAAAACAAACCAAACCTCAACTCGTCGATGTAACGAGGTTCGGAGATGAAACTCCTACTCCTCGGCGTGTCCGTAAGGTGGACGAAGCCTATCAATCCGTCGGTGGATGAGTCCCCGGAAAACCGGCTAATACAATATACTCCTTGTAGGTGGAGAAACCTCGCCACAATATTCTTGCAACAGCAAGAAAGGAATACAACAAGAAATACAAGAAGACAAGAACAATAAATGTAAAAACACAGGTTTTCTTGCCTCCTCGCCGACTGGATTCGTTGAAGCAGCAGCTCCTCAGAACACCTACAACAGCAGGATATCCCAGTCGAGAAGCTCACGCGAAGCTTGTGAAGAAGAGCTCAACAAAGCTCAAGCACCAGAACAGCAGCTCTTTAGCAGAAGAGAAGAGGAAGAAGAAGTAGTGCAGCCCTCGACCCCTTTATACTGCGAAGAAGACAAGAAACTAGCCGTTGCGTCTAGAACTCTGATCGGCCCCGATCAGGCCTAAGCGCGTGAAGCTTACATTTGTCACCGATCGGTCCCGGACATCGATCGGTGTCGCGATCAAGCCCTGATCGGTGCGTGGACCGATCAGAACCTCTGATCGGTCCATGACCGATCGGCCCTCCTCACGCCATCGATCTATGCGATCGGTCCGCCGATCGATCAAGATGGGTGGATCGGTCCAGAGACCGATCCACGCTTCTTCTCGCAGTTGCGTTGCCTCGATCGGTCTCCGCATCGATCGATTACAATCGATGAGCCATCGATCCGATCGGTTACGGACCGATCGTGGCAACGCACATATCCTGGATCGGTCACGATCCGATCCAACTCCTAGGTTTAGAGTGCCCTCTCTAACCTAGTTCGAGAACGAGCCACCGAGCCCTCTCCGACTCCATATGCCAAGCTTCACTCACTTGGACTTCTCAACACCGGATGTCCGATCACCCTTGATCCATCTGGATTTTCCTTGCCCGCTTTACTCACCGGACTTTCCACGACTTCACTCACGAGATTTCCACCCGCCTAACATCCCGCTTAGGACTTTCCCACCGGCTTCACTCACCGGGACTTTCCAACCGCCTAACATCCCGTTAGGACTTTCCCAGTCAACCCTCTCAGGACTTTCCCGTGCCAAGTCTCCATACTTGGACTTTTCAGCAAGTCTCCATACTTGGACTTTTTCGTGCCAAGCTCCCTGCTTGACTTTTCCGTGCCAAGTCTCCATACTTGGACTTTTCCCGAATCAGTCAACCAGTCAACCACGACCTATGGTTGCACCAATAATCTCCCAAACATCTATTCTTGTCCCACATCAAGAATAGAACTCTCTCACAGTGTCAAACATCAACATGCAACACAACTAGGTCAACCTTGACCTAAGGTTCCACCGACAATCTTCCCAAGTCAAACATCAAAATACAACTCGAGTCACGTCAACTCGAGTCGGGTCAACCAGGTCAACCTTGACCTAAGGTTGCACCAACAATCTCCCCCTTTTTGATGTTTGACAAAACCATAATCAAGTTAGGTTAACCCGATAACCTAACTTAGGTTTTCAATCATCTTCCAATGTCCAATGTTCCTTCCTTGAACATTCTCTGGACATTCTCCCCTTAGGTTAACCTGATAACCTAACTTAGGTTTTCAATCATCTTCCAATGTCCAATGTTCCTTCCTTGAACATTCTCCCCTTAGGTTAACCCGATAACCTAACTTGGGTTCTCCAATAATTCTCCCCCTTTTTGACACACATCAAAAAGAATTCCAATGTTCTTCCTTGAACATTCCTAGACATTCTTCCCCTAGCTTAGGTTAACCCGATAACCTAACTTGGGTTCTCCAATAATTCTCCAATGAACACTCTCCCCTTTTTGACACACATCAAAAAGAAAAAGGAGGGTATCAAGGTCAAGATTTTCTTCCTAATGAAAGTCCCATACCTTCCATTGAAACTCTTAATTTCCTCCTTGATACTAAACTCAACAATCAACTTAGTGATAATCCCATATCACTAATCCTCAAAAGTCTTAAGGAGTAAAAACTCTCCCTAAAAGTCAACTCCCCCTTGACCATTGCACCAACAATGTCTTTGAGAGTTCCAAACCTTTAGAAATCCGAAAACACCACTTCCATAACTGAAATTTCAGACAACAGCTGAGAAATCAGAAATTCGGCACACCCTGATCGGTCCCCAGACCGATCAGCCCTTCACCAGATCGCACTCGTGCTACTGGACCTCACTGGATCGGTCTGCAGACCGATCCACAATACTCTGGATCGGTCCGCAGACCGATCAGAACTTACCTGGATCGGTCCCCAGACCGATCCAGACTCTGATAGTCAGTTTTCTGAAATTTCCTTCCCGAAATTCAGAAACTCCTAGAAAATTCCAGAAAATTTAAAAAATTGTAAAATTTTGAGGATACATTCCTCATAACATATACTATCATGGAAAAATAATTTTCTATGAAAATAGTTTCCATTTTCAAATCTTGATACAAAGTTCGAAAAGTTTTGAAATAGCTCAAAGTTTCAAAAACTTTGTATCACTTTGTTCAATGATGAATGCAATCACTAAGATGGCTTCATCAAGGTTTTTCAAATCAATTTTAAAATGATTTTAAACCTTTTAATTTAGGACCATAATCTTAGGGCTAGATGTACATGACTTGTACACAAGCTTTCCCTATGATCCTTAATTTCTTGAATTAGGGTCATCTAGGTACAAGGACTATGCACCTTGATCCTAACTCATGATCCTAATATCTCACACACATCTAAGGTGTATCAAACCACATTCAAGTCAATTTGATGTGAGACATGGATTAAGGTCAACTTAGGCTAAGTTCTCATGCATTTTCTAAACTACACTTTGATCTCAATATCAAAATGTGTTTTTATCCTTAAATCAATTTCATTGATTATTAATGCAAGAGATGATGACATGGCATAAAATGGTATCATAAATGAAAACATGTGCCAATGTCATGATGTCATGGCATAAAGTTTGAAACTTAAATAAACATGACATAAAAACTAGCCTAAGCATTATCATGACATTTCAAATGATAATAAAATAAATATGATGTCATGGCATGGCATATGGCAACCAATCATGGCAAGTTAGCACAAATAAAATACCTAAATTCCCTATCTAAGTATCCTTAGCCTTAGCTAACTTAAAATCTAACCCTAGATTGCCCATATATCCCTAAGAGAAAACCAAAATTCCAATTATGGTATTTCTCTAGGTTTTCTTAAATTGTGCCAAATAAGATTAAAATCGATATTTTTCAAATATGGCACAATTTACTCTTCAAGGAGTAAATAATAATTCTTTTTCATTTTCAAAGGTTATCAAAACCTTGAAAATGCTCCTTGAGTGTCAATTTCCTCAAAGTTGGGTTAACTACCCTTCTAATTGGAGTTGACACTCTCTAACCCATCTATGGGATAGAGAAGATGCTCCTAGGAACCCAATATCTATGTGAGCTCATTGGGTTCACTAAATATTCACTAGGGATGACTTCCCTAGCAACCCTCCTAATGACCCTCCTAGGCTTTGAAGCCTTGGTCATTTGGGACTCATCAAGATCAACTCTAGGGGTGACTCCCCTTGTGACCTTGGTGGTGGTCTTCCTAGCCCTAGGTTTTGTTCCATAATCGAATGGAACACTATGATAAGTGGGCTTGACCACTTGGGACTTAGGTTTGTGACCCAAACCTTTCTTGTCCTTGGACTTGGGTTTTTGACTCTTAAACCCTAGAGATGACTTCTCCATGTTTTTAAGAGCCTTTTCTAAAGTATCAAGTCTTGACTTCAAGACTTGATTCTCCTTCTCTAATACCTCAATTTTTGATTTATCACTCTTCCTTGAGGTATTCCTAGGCATTTGTCTAGTTGATTTAGGATTCCTACCTAGGTTATCCTTAGCCTTAGATGGGTTGATCCTAGGGTTAGCCTTTCTAGAATTATCCTTATCTAGATTCACATGTTTAGCTCCTAAGCACATGTATTGATTCCTAAGGTTATCATGCTTGTTATTATCGACAAGTGCAATAAAATTCCTAGCATGCATTTTATTAGAATTGCAAAAATGAACCTTAGAGGTTACCTTAGGGTTTGCCTTAGCTCCCCCTTTACATGTGTTTGGCCTCTTGTCCTTGTGAGGTTGCCTCTCCCTTGGACATTGACTCCTATAGTGTCCCCTTTGCTTGCATTGGAAGCACACGATGTGCTCCTTGCCCTTGCGTTTCGGGACTCCGGCTTCCTTGACCTTTGGCGCCGGTGGAGTCTTTCTTACCCTCTTTGGACACTTACTCTTGTAATGTCCATGTTCCCTACACTCAAAACACATTATGTGTAATTTGCTTGAAATCACAGTGTTTGAGTTACCTAGGGTTGTGGATGGAGATGAGCTTTCTTCTTCAACCCTTCCGGAGGTGGAAACTTCTTCTTCTTGCTCCGAACTTGAGCAAGAGGAACTCTCCTCCTCTTCTTCTTTGGATGTTGAGTAGCCCTCAACTTCCAATTCGCTCCCTCCATGATGTGAGCTACTTGACTCACTAGGCTCCTCTTCATGGCTTGAAGTGGAGCTCTCCTCATGGTACTTGGCCAAGTTATCCCACAACTCCTTGGCATTGTTGTATTTACCTATCTTACACAAAATATTAGTAGGTAATGAAAATTCAATTGTTTTCGTTACCTCTTCGTTGATTTCGGATTTGTGAATTTGTTCTCCGGTCCACTCCTTCTTCTCAAGAGGTTTTCCTTCCCTATCCACCGGAGGAGAAAAGCCTTCTTGTACACAAAACCAATTCATTATGTTAGTCATAAGAAAGTACTTCATCCTTACCTTCCAATACGCGAAGTCGCCGCATTCGTAGAAGGGTGGAATGGTGACGTCTTCTCCATAGAGATCCATTCTCTAGCTTTGCTCCCACGGGTGTTGATCCGTCGAAGAGCGGACCTTCGCTCTGATACCACTTGTTAGGATCCTTCGTACGGCTAGAGAGGGGGGGTGTGAATAGCCGACCCTAAATCTTTGCTCGTTTCTTTCTACAAATTAGGTTAGCAGCGGAAATAACAAAAGGAAACGAAAACAAAACAAACCAAACCTCAACTCGTCGATGTAACGAGGTTCGGAGATGAAACTCCTACTCCTCGGCGTGTCCGTAAGGTGGACGAAGCCTATCAATCCGTCGGTGGATGAGTCCCCGGAAAACCGGCTAATACAATATACTCCTTGTGGGTGGAGAAACCTCGCCACAATATTCTTGCAACAGCAAGAAAGGAATACAACAAGAAATACAAGAAGACAAGAACAATAAATGTAAAAACACAGGTTTTCTTGCCTCCTGACTGGATTGATGAAGCAGCAGCCTCACACCTCCAACAGCTGAGAGATATCCAATCGAGAAGCTCACGCGAAGCTTGTGAAGAAGAGCTCAACAAAGCTCAAGCACCGAAGCAGCGGCTACAGCGAAAGAAGAGAAGGAAGAAGAAGTAGTGCATACGACTCTCGACCCTTTATACCGCGAAGAAGGCGGTGAAGAAACTAGCCGCTGCGTCATACGGCTTAGAACTCGATCGATCTGCATCGATCACGGCCTAGCGCGTGAAGCTTCATTTGTCACCGATGGTCCCGGACCGATCAGGTGTCGCGATCGAAGCCCTGATCGTGTCGTGGACCGATCAGGAACCTCCGATCGGCCCATGACCGATCGAGGCTTCGCCTCACGCCATCGATCTATGCACGATCGGTCCGCCGATCGATCAGCCATGGGTGGATCGGTCCGGCAGACCGATCCACTTTCTTCGCAAGTTGCGTTGCCTCACGATCGGTCTCCGGCCGATCGATTATCGATGAGCCAGCGATCGATTACGATCGGTCACGGACCGATCGGGCAACGACAATCACCGGATCGGCCACCATCGATCCAACTCCTAGGTTTAGAGTGCCCTCTAACCTAGTTCGGAGAACGAGCTACCGAGCCCTCTCGACTCCGCATGAACTCACTTGAACTTCTCAACACCGGATGTCCGATCACCCTTGATCCATCTGGATTTTCCCTGCCGGCTTTACTCACCGGACTTTCCACCGGCTTCACTCACCGGGATTTTCACATTGCCTAACATCCAGTTAGGACTTTCCCCTCTGCCCGGCTTCACTCACGGGACTTTCCAACCCTAACATCCCGCTTAGGACTTTCCCACCGCTCGGCTTCACTCACGACTTTCCCGTGCCAAGTCTCCATACTTGGACTTTTCCAGTGCCAAGTCTCCATACTTGGACTTTTCCAGTGCCAAGTCTCCATACTTGGACTTTTCGCGTGCCAAGCTCCCTGCTTGGACTTTTCCGTGCCAAGTCTCCATACTTGGACTTTTCCCGAATCAGGTCAACCAGGTCAACCCTGACCTATGGTTGCACCAATAATCTCCCAAACATCTATTCTTGTCCCACATCAAGAATAGAACTCTCTCACGAGTGTCAAACATCAACATGCAACACAACTAGGTCAACCTTGACCTAAGGTTGCACCGACAATCTTCCCAAGTCAAACATCAAAATACAACTCGAGTCACGTCAACTCGAGTCGGGTCAACCAGGTCAACCTTGACCTAAGGTTGCACCAACAGTCATGACATGGCATATGACAAACAATGTATGACAAATAACATATAACGGTATAGAAAATACCTAATTCTAGCCTTAGTTGTCATTTTTGATAATTTTGATCATTTTACCATAAAATCTATATTCCTAAGTGTAATAGACCTAAAATCATAAACTAAAGATTTTTAGATCACTATGTGCCAATTAGATTGACCCTAGAAAACTCCTCAAATGTGGTTGGCACATCCTAATCACCTTAGGAATAATTTTTAATTTCATTTTCAAGGCTTGATTACACCTTGAAAATTCCTAAAATGCCACCTTTTGCCATGAGTAGTGATCCGGCAGTAAGAATGGGAGTCCCCATTTAGCAGAGTCAACGCCACGTGGAGGTCGAAAAGTAAAATGCCAACCAGAAGCTTGGCCGAGCGGATAATGACGGTGACGACCGGCTGAAGCTTCCGAGCGGAAGCAATACACTCCGTCGGGAAGTCGGGGTTCCGACGCTCATGATGAACAGTATAGTAGTGCCGAGCGGATGGCCCGCTCGGCCGAAGGAATAAAGTATCAACACTGCGAACAGTCCAGAGCACATGGCCAGGAATACCCCGAACGGACGTATACCTTAGTCCGGTCGGACGTGATGGGACTGCCGAGCGGCATGCCGCTCGGTGCGGAAACAGAAGGGCTAGAATGACAAGACAGAAGATTATGCTATCTCATCAGAAGATTATGCTGTCCCATCAGAGACGTGCTCGGACTGTAGCAGTAAGGGGTCAGACAAGCTCCTCTGACAAGCCCATACTGGGTATGGGCTGAGGACACGTGTGTGCCTCGGTGTATGTGCATCAGCCTCCTCAGAGCTCTATATAAGAGCCCGCAGACTTCGCCGGAGGTATGAAAACTCTGATCTTCGGAGCTATTTCATCGTCTTCTTCTTGCCTGACTTGAGCGTCGGAGGGTCGTCGCCGGGGATCCCTCCCCGGCCCGACTTCTGTGTAGGTTCGCCGGAGGTCTGTGCAGCTGGTCGGAGATATAGGAAAGCGCCACGTGCCCAGCGTCCGTCGATTCAGCGACTCGGACAGGATCAAATTGGCGCCGTCTGTGGGAACGCGCCTGTATCCGAGCGGAATAGATGGACGAGGCTGGATAACCTCACACCGTGATGCTCTCCCAGGGGAGGCCCGACGCTCTAATTGAGGCAAGAGCAGCTAAGCTCGTGGAGCAACAGAAACAGAAGGCTCAAACTGAGCGGATAGCACAGCTGAGCGGACCGACCGGAGCAACAGGCGAAATGGGGGCAAAATGGGGGTCCGACCGGAATTCAAGTGGGAGCAACGCCTGCCCCGATATTGGTCCGACGAGGAAGCCTTGATGAGTTTCGACAAGTATATATATTCTGTTGGTGCAGTAAGCATCCGACGATCGAACATCAGTTTTGATAATGGCAAAGGGATTCAAAGTTAAGACTCCTTGTTATCTAACGTGGTTAAATAAGGTTTCAGGAAAGTCCTAACTGCGGTTAGGCAAGGGAAAATCCTAAGGGGGGGTAACCTTAGGTCCTAGGGGGTGGTAACCCTAGGTGAAGGAAAATCCTAAGGGGGGGTAACCTTAGGTCCTAGGGGGTGGTAACCCTAGGTGAAGGAAAATCCTAAAGGGCGGCAACCTTAGGTCCTAGGGGGCGGTAACCCTAGGTGGAGGAAAACCCTAAGGGGCGGTAACCTTAGGTCCTAGGGGGTGGTAACCCTAGGTGGAGAAAAACCCTAGGGGGCGGTAACCCTAGGTCCTAGGGGGTTGTAACCCTAGGCGGAAAGTTCAGTCGGTCTGAAGGACCGGACTAGCAACAGGTAAATCTCATGAGTGGAGTAGGTGAGGACGCGTTCCCCGTAGAGGGAACAATAGGCGTCGGGTCGACCTAGGGTTTCCGGTTGGAAACACGAAGTCGAACTCAAGACATTCATCACAAACTTTTATTATTATCATTCATTATGTTTACGTGCTAACTTTGTTTTGCGGTATGTGTTTGGGACTAACACATTTTGCAGACAAAGGAGCAAGTTACAACTTCGGATGAACATGTCCGAGGCGCCCATGGAGCTTGGGCGCCTCGAAGGTCTGCTCGGAAAAGCCGTAGAAGGTTGGGCGCCTTGGGTCGAAGGTTGAAGGCGCCTTGGGTGGTGAAGGCGCCTTGAATGGATGAAGTTCGACCAAGTCTGTGCTGATCTCCGCGGGTGACTCGGCATGTTTAAGGCGCCTTGAAGGGCTTCAAGGCGCCTTGAGGGTCTCGAGCAGCAGCACCAGAATAACGAATTCCAAGTCTTCTCTCTTCAACGTGCTGCTCCGAAAGACGCCCGGAAGTGTTGCAACAAGTCTCCGACGACCCGAAGCTTCAAAATTCTACTATTGTCGTCGGTATAACTAGTTTTTCCGGTTACTTGTACTTCATCTTGTAATCATTTTATCGAGCTTATAGTTTTTGCCCACCGGAAGCGATCAAGGATCGCGGGCCTTCGAGTAGGAGTCGATCAAGGCTCCGAACGAAGTAAACCACTGTGTTCTTGTGTTTGTTTCCTTTATTCCGCTGCTTTAATTACTCTACGAACGTTTTACGATTCCGATAATCGAACAAATAGCCACGAGCACTATTCTCCCCCCCCCCTCTAGCGCGTCTCGATCCAACATATTCTTCTCACTCCACGGGTATTCGGGAGTCAAGAAATTGGGTCAGATCCCCTGCTGGTCGGCAGGTCAGTTCTTCAATTACGCCTTTGAAAATATAACCTTACGCCTTTCGTTTTTTTCCCTCCAAAACTGTTTTCAAAAAATTCATTTTCATCTTTTCACCATTGATTGAAATTAGTGAAATATCGTGTTTTCAAAAATTTGTGGTAATATTTTTTAATATTATTTTAATAATATTTTAATAATATTTTATTATTTTTTTTGAAATTCCTGGATTACTATCTTTATTTCTCTCCCGCACTACTAATCCAAGACTAAGTCTTGGAACAAGTTTTATTGTGTTTATTTTACGAGATTCCTTCTAATGGCCTACGAAGATGGGTACAACTCCACATCCCTACCACTGCTGTCTGACGAGAACTTCAGATACTGGAAAGACCAGGTGGAGCATCAATTAAAGACCGAAGCAGAAATATGGACCATAGTCCATATTGGATTCACTCTCCCCACCAAAGATGGTGTACTCATCACTTGTGACAAGTGGGATGCACAAACAATAAGGATATTCGAGGCAAATGCAAAAGCAACTTACATTCTCCTATGCGGACTAACAAATTCAGATCTTGATCGAGTTGGAAAGTTCAACAATGCTAAGGAGCTTTGGGAGAAAGTGCTCAAGCTTTATGAGATCCCTTCAGAGTTAGAAGATCGAATAGAACCTGAGTCCGAATTTGAAATTGAATCCTTAGATTCAACCTCCGAACCAGACTCAGAAAAATCAGAGCAAACCGATATCATAGCACTGATGGCCAAAGACGAGATATCTGAATCTGAGTCAGAATTTGAAATGGCAACAGTCAAGGGGGAGGATCCTATCACGGATCTAAAAAGTAAAATTGTAAATTCAAATTGTGAATCGCTCATAACCTGTTTTAAGTGTAGGGAGAGAGGGCACTATAGAAACGACTGCCCCACTCGTAAGACTCGACCGACACAATCGGAGGAGAAGGAGAAAATGATCAGGAGAGGGAAGAAATACATCAAATGCTCCAAATGCAAACTAATGGGTCACTACAAAAGACAATGTCCAGAAAGAAGACCCAAGAATCCAGAGGAAGAAATCAAGGTTAGTACATTTACATTATATGAAAATCCAGTTTTTGCAACACATGATCGCACTAGCTTAACTAATCCTGCTTGCTCTAGTATAGATTTCTCTTCAAAATTAGATATGCATGCTAATAATGTAATGAACAAAATTAATTCAAATAAAAATAAGAAATTAACTCTTAGAAAAGTAGAAATACAAAATAATATTTTAAAAGATAAAGTTGATAAATTAGAGAAGATTGTTAATAATTTAGTCAAATCATGAAATCTAGACTTGGGTTATAAATCTAAAGTAAAACTTAAACAGTACAAACCAAGTTATAATCAAGTACCTTTTATTTACTTAACTTAATAAAACGTAAATCAATAACATAAAAGGAGGCTCCAGAAAAGCTGGCACCTCCGAAATTAATCCACCCGATAAGGGTAAACAAGAGTAGATTACCCGGCAGGGTAATTAAGGTTAGATTAAAATGGATTAGGTTTAACTTAACCAACGGTACTGGTGAAGTTTTTGGATGATAGTACGTTAGGGAAGCTTGGGCATCGCATGTCTAGGAAGATATGGCTTCGACCTGGTGCATTTGGCCAAGTGGAACTGACCGAAGCTACCCTTAATGGATCCTAACTAGTTAGACCAAAGTTTAATATTAAGTTCAATGGGTAGGACTATTTGGGAAACCTCGAAGGCATGGTTACTTTAATGAGTTCCTTGTGACTCACCATAGCCCAGAAGTTTATCCAAAGAATGCTTATTTGTTGAACCCAAAGCTAAACCTGAATCTAACACAAAGTTAAACCAAACCCTTAAATTGAACCTCAATTCATCTCACAACAATTATAGGGTTCCCTGATTGAAAATTTAGATCGGATGAGATGACTAAGAAATTAAAATTGATTTAAAACATAATTTGAAAATTATTTAAAAATCTTTACAAATTTTTTTTCAAAATTATTTTAAAATCTTTTCAAAATCTTTTTGAAAATTATTTAAAAATATTTACAAAATCATTTCAAAATTATTTTAAAATCTTTACAAAATCATTTCAAAATTATTTTAAAAATCTTTACAAAATCTTTTCAAAATTATTTTAAAATCTTTTCAAAATCATTTCAAAATTATTTTAAAAATCTTTACAAAATCTTTTCAAAATTATTTTAAAATCTTTTCAAAATCTTTTCAAAATTCATTTCAAAATTATTTAAAAATCTTTTCAAAATTATTTTAAAATCCTTTCAAAATTCATTTCAAAATTATTTAAAAATCTTTTCAAAATTATTTTAAAATCTTTTCAAAAAATTTTCAAAATTCATTTCAAAATTATTTAAAAATCTTTTCAAAATTATTTAAAAATCTTCTCAAAATTAATTTCAAAATTATTTAAAAATCTTTTTAAACTTTATTTCAAAATTATTTGAAAAATCTTTCAAAACTATTTAAAAAAAATTTTAAACTTTATTTCAAAATTATTTGACAGATCTTTCAAAATCATTTTAAAAAACCTTTTAAACTTTATTTCAAAACTATTTGACAGATCTTTCAAAATCATTTTAAAAAACTTTTTAAACTTTATTTCAAAATTATTTGACAGACCTTTCAAAATCATTTTAAAAATCTTTTTAAACTTCATTTCAAAATTATTTGACAAATCTTTCAAAATAATTTTAAAAAAAAAATCTTTTTAAACTTTATTTCAAAATCCTTTGAAAAAATATTTCAAAATCCTTTGAAAAATAGTTGGAAAACTTATTCAAAAACCTTTAAAAATCCTTGAAAAATTTATTCAAAAACCTTTGAAAAATACTTAAAAACTAACTTGAAAATCTTGCTCCCCTAAATTTACTAGACTTACAAGAATATGGAATTAGCCTTGAAGGAAATGGAGATTTGAAGTTTGAGCATGCTCATACTTTAGGGCTCTGATACCTGAACAAAACAATCTGGACAACTTAAAATCTATTTAACCTCAGACTTGAACTCCTGAACTCAAAAATTTATTAAAGCATTAATTAAGGGGGAGTGATTTTGAGTCGGTTTTAAAATTAGTTTTTTCTTTAAAAATTTTGACTTGACCTTACAATTAAAAACTATTTTTGGCATATCTTCGAAAATTCAAGCTATTTTTAACTTAGCTTTAAAATTAAAATTATTTATGACCTGACTTTTAAATTATAACTCCTCTATAAGCTAAATGTTTTCAAAGCTGAGTACTTAATTAAGTTTTCTCTAATTAAACTTAGTTAAATTATTTTCTAAACTTAGCTACTTGGCAAGATATTTTCTCAACGCAATCATTTTTATGCTGAAAACATAGCTAAGTATTTTCAAATATAGCTAAATATTTTTTAGCTAAGTACTTTTTAAAGTGTTTAAAACAAAAAAAAAGAGATTTAGCTAAGTACAAAAATTTGTTTAAAGACAAAATAACTTTATCTCAGCTAAGAGTATCTCTCAAACTAAAGGAAGAATTTTGCATTCAAAATTATGATTTCACCTATCTAAAAGTCTTACAAGAAAAACTAAGTGTTTATCAAAAGTAAATTAAAAGATTGGAAGATAAGATTGAAAATTATCTTTGAAAGTTAAGATAAGGCCCAGATTTTCTTCACTCTCTTGGGTATTTTGATATATGGCAAAGGGGGAGAGTAGGAAGAAATTCAAAGAATATTATAAATTAAATCAGTGAATGTGCCTATGCTTTATTTATGCCTGTGCTTATTTATGCGTATCTTTATTGCATTTTTACTTAACTTTGAATTTCGGTTGCCATAATCAAAAAGGGGGAGATTGTTGGTGCAGTAAGCATCCGACGATCGAACCTCAGTTTTGATAATGGCAAAGGGATTCAAAGTTAAGACTCCTTGTTATCTAACGTGGTTAAATAAGGTTTCAGGAAAGTCCTAACTGCGGTTAGGCAAGGGAAAATCCTAAGGGGGGGTAACCTTAGGTCCTAGGGGGTGGTAACCCTAGGTGAAGGAAAATCCTAAGGGGGGGTAACCTTAGGTCCTAGGGGGTGGTAACCCTAGGTGAAGGAAAATCCTAAGGGGCGGCAACCTTAGGTCCTAGGGGGCGGTAACCCTAGGTGGAGGAAAACCCTAAGGGGCGGTAACCTTAGGTCCTAGGGGGTGGTAACCCTAGGTGGAGAAAAACCCTAGGGGCGGTAACCCTAGGTCCTAGGGGTGGTAACCCTAGGCGGAAAGTTCAGTCGGTCTGAAGGACCGGACTGGCAACAGTAAATCTCGAGTGGAGTAGGTGAGGACGCGTTCCCGTAGAGGACAAGGCGTCGGGTCGACCTAGGGTTTCAGGTTGGAAACCCGAAGTCAGTTCGAATCTTGTCAAAACTTTTATTATTATCATTCATTATGTTTCTGTACTAACTTTGTTTTGCAGGTATGTGTTTGGGACTAACATTTTTGCGAGAACAAAGGAGCAAGTTACAACTCGGATGAGCGATAGGTCCGAGGCGCCCATGGAGCTTGGGCGCCTCGGGTCTGTAACCAGAAAAGCCAGTGAGAAGGTTGGGCGCCTTAGATGAAGTTCAAGGCGCCTGGGTCGAAGGTTGAAGGCGCCTTGGGTAGGTCAAGGCGCCTTGAGGGATGAAGTTCGACCAAGTCTGCATGCGATCTCCGGGTGACTTTGCATGTTTAAGGCGCCTTGAAGGGCTTGGCGCCTTGAACACCCTTTATAAGGGGTCTCGACCAGAAGAATAACGAATTCCAAGTCTTCTCTCTTCAACGTGTTGCTCCGAAAGACGCCCGGAAGTGCTGCAACAAGTCTCCGACGACCCGAAGCTTCAAAATTCTACTATTGTCGTCGGTATAACTAGTTTTTCCAGTTACTTGTACTTCATCTTGTAATCATTTTATCGAGCTTATAGTTTTTGCCCACCGGAAGCGATCAAGGATCGCGGGCCTTCGAGTAGGAGTCGATCAAGGCTCCGAACGAAGTAAACCACTGTGTTCTTGTGTTTGTTTCCTTTATTCCGCTGCTTTAATTACTCTACGAACGTTTTACGATTCCGATAATCGAACAAATAGCCACGAGCGCTATTCTCCCCCCCCCTCTAGCGCGTCTCGATCCAACATATTCTTCTCACTCCACGGGTATTCGGGAGTCAAGAAATTGGGTCAGATCCCCTGCTGGTCGGCAGGTCAGTTCTTCAATTATTTCTGTTGCTCATAAATTTGTAGTTTCTTGAGTAAAACCTCCCGTGCCGCTCGGCCGGGAGTGTATTAGCCGAGCCAAAGGCTCGATGGGAAGCCCGTGCCGCTCGGCCGGGAGTATGTTAGCCGAGCCAAAGGCTCGATGGGAAGCCCGTGCCGCTCGGCCGGGAGTATGTTAGCCGAGCCAAAGGCTCGATCGGAAGCCCGTGCCGCTCGGCCGGGAGTATGTTAGCCGAGCCAAAGGCTCGATGGGAAGCCCGTGCCGCTCGGCCGGGAGTATGTTAGTCGAGCCCAAGGCTCGATGGGATAAATCCCGTGCCGCTCGGCCGGGAGTATGTTAGCCGAGCCAAAGGCTCGATGGGAAGCCCGTGCCGCTCGGCCGGGAGTATGTTAGTCGAGCCCAAGGCTCGATGGGATAAATCCCGTGCCGCTCGGCCGGGAGTAAATAAACCGAGCCCCGAGCTCGATGGGAAGATCCCGTGCCGCTCGGCCGGGAGTGTATTAGCCGAGCCAAAGGCTCGATGGGAAGACCCCGTGCCGCTCGGCCGGGAGTGTATTAGCCGAACCAAAGGCTCGATGGGAAGCCTGTGCCGCTCGGCCAGGATCATATTAACCGAGCCCCGAGCTCGATGGGAAGACCCCGTGCCGCTCGGCCGGAGATAAATTATCCGAGCCAAGCGCTCGACGATTAAGGCCCCGAGCTGCTCAGCCGGAGGTATAGTATCTGAAGGTCACGTGCCGCTCGGCCAGAGGTAAATTATCTGAGCCAAGCGCTCGACGACGAAGGCCCCGAGCTGCTCAGCCGGAGGTATAGTATCTGAAGGCCCCGTGCCTCTCGGCCGGAGGTAAATTATCTGAGCCAAGCGTTCGACGACGAAGGCCCCGAGCTGCTCAGCCGGAGGTCCGTGCCGCTCGGCAGGAGGTAAATTATCCGAGCCAAGCGTTCGACGACGAAGGCCCCGAGCTGCTCAGTGGAGGTATATATACGAGCCAAAGGCTCAATTCAAGACCTGCTTGGTTCGCTGGCGCTTGTCCAAATTAGGCTTAAAAGCCCGCCGAGCTCGACGTTAAAGATTGAGAGGACTGCGCTATAAATCCCGAGCGTAAGACCGACGAGCTCCGTGGTTAAAAATCGAGAGGCGGTCCTCCTATAAACCCTCGGACGGAACCGGAGACGAGGGCGTCTATAAATCTCGAAAGGTAAGACCGACGAGCTCCCGTTAAAATCGAGTCGACCGCTATAAATATCCGCTACCGACGAGCTCCGTCGTTAAAGATCGAGTATCCGCGCCGACGAGCCCGTCGTTAAAGATCGAGAGCCGCTCCGACCGGCTATAAATAATCGCGCCGACGCTAAAGATCGAGAGACGAGCCGCGTCTATAAATCCCCGAGCGGAAGACCGACGAGCCCGTCGTTAAAAATCGAGAGCGGTTCGGCCTATAAACCCTCGGTAAACCGGAGACGAGCCGCGTCATAAATCGAGAGTAAGACCGACGAGCTCTCGTTAAAATCGAGAGCCGCACCGGCTATAAATATCCGTGCCGACGAGCTCCATCGTTAAAGATCGAGAGCCGCACCGACCGGCTATAAATATCCGCGTCCACGAGCTCGGCGTTAAAGATCGAGACAGGCCGTCCTATAAATCTCGGCGAAGACCGACGAGCTCCGTCGTTAAAAATCGAGACGGTCCGGCTCTATAAACCTCCTACGGAAACCAGAGACGAGCCGCGTCTATAAATCCTCGAAAGGTAAGACCGACGAGCTCCGTGGTTAAAATCGAGAGTCGAGGCGCTATAAATATCCGCTACCGACGAGCCCGGGTTAAAGATCGAGTACCGACCGGCTATAAATATCCGCGCCGTCGAGGTCCGGCGTTAAAGAGACGAGCCGGCGTCTATAAATCCCCGAGCAGAAGACCGACGAGCTCCGTCGTTAAAAATCGAGAGCCGCGCCGACCGGCTATAAATATCCGCGCCGACGAGCTCCGTCGTTAAAGATCGAGAGCCGCACCGACCGGCTATAAATATCCGCGCCGACGAGCTCCGTCGTTAAAGATCGAGAACCGTGCCGACCGGCTATAAATATCCGCGTCGTCGAGCTCCGACGTTAAAGATCGAGAGACGAGCCGGCGTCTATAAATCCCCGAGCAGAAGACCGACGAGCTCCGTCGTTAAAAATCGAGAGACGGTCCGGCGTCTATAAACCCTCCGGCCGGGAAACCGGGAGACGAGCCGGCGTCTATAAATCCCCGAGCAGAAGACCGACGAGCTCCGTCGTTAAAAATCGAGAGCCGCGCCGACCGGCTATAAATATCCGCGCCGACGAGCTCCGTCGTTAAAGATCGAGTATCCGCGCTGACGAGCTCCGTCGTTAAAGATCGAGAGCCGCGCCGACCAGCTCCGTCGTTAAAGATCGAGAGCCGCGCCGACCGGCTATAAATATCCGCGCCGACGAGCTCCGTCGTTAAAGATCGAGAGCCGCGCCGACCGGCTATAAATATCCGCGCCGTCGAGCTCCGACGTTAAATATCGAGAGACGAGCTGGCGTCTATAAACGTCCGAGCGGAAGGATAAGGCAACGTACGGCCGTTCGACTCGCTTATCAAAAATACTTCGACAGAAATCCCCTTTCGAGCACAAGAAAGGAGGGACGATGGCGTTGACGGAGGCCGTAATTACCGCCTCATCGGCCGAGCGGATAATGATTTCCTGGAAGAGCCGTTCGGCGAAACAATAGTCCAGTCAGTCGGACTAATCGCCTCCTTCGACTAGACTTGAAGGGGAGGCAAGTGATCCGGCAGTAAGAATGGGAGTCCCCATTTAGCAGAGTCAACGCCACGTGGAGGTCGAAAGGTAAAAGGCCAACCAGAAGCTTGGCCGAGCGGATAATGATGGTGACGACCGGCTGAAGCTTCCGAGCGGAAGCAATACACCCCGGCGGGAAGTCGGGGTTCCGACGCTCATGATGAACAGTATAGTAGTGCCGAGCGGATGGCCCGCTCGGCCGAAGGAATAAAGTATCAACACTGCGAACAGTCCAGAGCACATGACCAGGAATACCCCGAACGGACGTATACCTTAGTCCGGTCGGACGTGATGGGACTGCCGAGCGGCATGCCACTCGGTGCGGAAACAGAAGGGCTAGAATGACAAGACAGAAGATTATGCTATCTCATCAGAAGATTATGCTGTCCCATCAGAGACGTGCTTGGACTGTAGCAGTAAGGGGTCAGGCAAGCTCCTCTGACAAGCCCATACTGGGTATGGGCTGAGGACACGTGTGTGCCTCGGTGTATGTGCATCAGCCTCCTCAGAGCTCTATATAAGAGCCCGCAGACTTCGCCGGAGGTATGAAAACTCTGATCTTCGGAGCTATTTCATCGTCTTCTTCTTGCCTGACTTGAGCGTCGGAGGGTCGTCGCCGGGGATCCCTCCCCGGCCCGACTTCTGTGCAGGTTCGCCGGAGGTCTGTGCAGCTGGTCGGAGATATAGGAAAGCGCCACGTGCCCAGCGTCCGTCGATTCAGCGACTCGGACAGGATCAAGTAGGTTAACTACCTATCCAATTAAGGTTGGCACACCCTAAACCATCTAGCGTGAAGGAATCACGCTCCTAGGAACCCAATACCTATTTGAGCTCATTGGGTTCACTAAATATTCACTAGGGATGACTTCCCTAGCAACCCTCCTAATGACCCTCCTAGGCTTTAAAGCCTTGGTCATTTGGGACTCATCAAGATCAACTCTAGGGGTGACTCCCCTTGTGACCTTGGTGATGGTCTTCTTAGCCCTAGGTCTTGTTCCATAATCGAATGGAACATTATGATAAGCGGGCTTGACCACTTGAGACTTAGATTTGTGACCCAAACCTCTCATGTCCTTGAGCTTTGATCTTTGACCCTTAGACCCTAGAGTTGACTTCTCCAAATTGTTAAGAGCCTTTTCTAAAGTGTCAAGTCTTGACCTCAAGACTTGATTTTCCTTCTTTAATACCTCAAGCTTTAATTTTCCATTTTTCTTTGAGGTATTCCTAGGCATATGTCTAGTTGTTTTGGGATTCCTATCTAGGTTTTCCTTAACCTTAGATGAGTTAACTCTAGGGTTGGCATTTCTAGCATTGTCCTTATCTAGGTTAATATGTTTGGCACCTAAGCACATGTATCCGTTTCTATGGTTATCATGCTTATCATTATTGATAATTGCAATAAAACTACTAGCATGTGTCTTATTAGAATTGGAAGAATGTGCCTTAAAGGATACCTTAGGGTTTGCCTTAGCTCCCCCCATAGATGTGCTTGGTCTCTTGTCCTTGTGAGGTTGCCTCCCCCTTGGGCATTGACTCCTATAATGTCCCCTTTGCTTGCATTGGAAGCACACCGCGTGCTCCTTGCCCTTGCGTATCGGGACTCCGACTTCCTTGACTTTTGGTGTCGGTGAAATCTTCCTAATCCTCTTTGGACATTTACTTTTGTAATGCCCATATTCCCTACACTCAAAGCACATTATATGTAATTTACTTGAAATTAAGTTGCTTGAGTTACCTAGGGTTGAGGATGAATATTGCAGGACCGTTGGGCCGGCTAGAAGGGGGGGTTGAATAGCCCTGAATAAAGCACAACCCTTTCTCGAACAATTAAGCTAACACTTGAAAAATAGATTAAGCAGAAAATAAAGCATAAAAACGAGGCACCGGATTTGACTTGGTTACAACCGGGGAGGTTGTTAATCCAAGGAAGATGGTTGCACTATGAACTCCTTTAGGCGGAGAAGCCTCGTTTACAGCAGTGTAGGCATAAAAAGAAAGAAGCTAATCAAAGCAGTGGAAGCACACAAGTGTTGTTACAATTTCTGAACTAATGAAAAGCTTCTGGACCAAGGCTATATTTATAGCCTTGGTCGGGGCGCCTGGAACGGTTCCGGGCGCCCTAGGGGGGATAAAATTTATCCCCCAACGATTGGATCGAGTCAAAGCTCGATCCTGTGAAAAAGTCACTTCCGGGCGCCCGGAAGGGTTCCAGGCGCCCCGGACAGCTCCGGGCGCTCCGGGCGCCCCGGACAGTTCCGGGCACCCCGGAGCCAAAAGTCAACCCAGTTGACTTTTGGTCCGTGCTCTCTTCTCCGGTTCAGCTCACCTTTGGTCCGGGTCTTTCTGCTCCGGCTCCGCTTTCTTGGGTGATCTCTGACATCCGGAATAGGGCTCACCCGAACCCATCTTCCGGTCTTCTCGAGCATGCTTCCCTCCGGCTTCTCGTCCCTCGGAATTACCGCGTGTCCCTGTTGGTCCCTTTTGAGGCCGGCAAGAGAGGAGGGGTGAATTGCCCTACAAAAAGAAACTCGAACCTTTCTCGGATTTCAACTATATAATCAACACTTGTAATAAATAAATAAAAGAGACTAAGTAAAGAAAAACAGACACCAGAGTTTTACTTGGTTTGCAATCAGGGGATTGCTAATCCAAGGAGTGTAAGCGCACTATCTGATTCTCCTCTGGGCGGAGTAGCCTCTTTATAACGTTGACAGCACAAATTAAAAGAACAGAATTGGAAGCATAGAAAGAATTGATTACAAGTTCGTTGCTTTCAATGTACCTGGGCTTTATTTATAGTCTACTGGTCAAAGCTGACTACGTCCCCGGGGGGATAAATTTTATCCCCAACGATCGATTGCAAACGCGATCTGGTCAAAATCATGTTCCAGCGCCGGGCGCCCGGGAGCAAAAAGTCAACTGCGGTTGGCCTTTTGTCCGGGATCACTTCTCCGTCGGGTCTGTTCGCTCCGGCTCCGCTAGCTTGGGTGATCTCGGCCCAAAATATGGCTCACCCAAACCCATGTTCCGGCCTTCTCCTCGAGCAGCCTTCCTTTCTCGTCCCTCGAGCGACATTCTTCTCGTCCACCGTGTACTCTTCAGCACACCTCGTCCCTCAGACGCACCGAGCCCGCGGCTCTCTCCGTCTGCTCTTCTCGCTAGCCGCGTCTTTCGCTCGACTTCCTGTGTTCCTAAGCTCCTGCACACTTAGACACAAGGGTTAAACAAACGCAGGACCTAACTTAGTTTGTTTGATCACATCAAAACACCTTGGGGTTCCAACAATCTCCCCCTTTTTGATGTGAGCAACCCAAGTTAAGTTAGGGTAACCATATGCAATAAAAACAATTTTATTTTCCAATAAGTCCAAATATTTTTCAATTGAAAAAATTATAGTATCTCCCCCTAGACTTAACATACTTCTCCCCTTTTGATCACATAAAAATTGGGGTGATAAACAAGTCTAAGGTAAATTCAAACACTCTTCAGATAAAAACAGTCACAAGTGTTTATAGAAAAAAAATTTTAAGTTTGAAACTTATCTCAACATTCCCAAAAAAAAATTTCTAATTAAACAATTTAAGTCAATTTTAAGAAAAGATGATAAGGCAAAATTATCATAAAAAAATTCTAAGTTAACTTTAAAAAAAATCCTAAGTCAATTTTAAGAAAAATTATAAGGCAATATAAAAAAAACTTAAAAATTTTCTAAGTCAATTTCCATAAAAATTTCTCAGATAATTAATTTCTAAGGCAATGTTTCAAAAGAGAATATCTAGTTTAAAAAAAAAATTCTAAGTCAATATATAGAAAAAATTTTAAGTTATTTTTCATAAAAGATTTCTAAGGCAATTTTCAAAGAAAAATGTCTAATACAATATTCATAGAAAAATTCCTAAGTTAAAAAATATCTAAGTCAATAATTTTCAGAAATTTTATAAGTCAATAAAAAAAATTATTTTCCAATTTTTTTTTTATTTATAAATTAATTTTAAATATTTTCTAATACACATTGAATAACTCTTTTAAAGCATTAGATAAATTAAATTAATGCTTTTTTAGTTAGTCAATTAAACTTTTCATTTCGATACTTGGCTTCCAGGTCGTGGCGAGGCACTAGGCCTTCTTGGTTATTGGAGCAACAACCACTTCCTTAGACAAAGCCTCATAATGAAATTAGTCGTTTAATTTCCTTGCTAAAAATGCTAAGTCTAATTTTAGATTAAACAGGTTTTTGGAACCCAGTAGAGATTCCTACCTACAGGGTTAACCAAGTATTTCCTAGGTACATAGATTTTTGATATATTTCTAATTTGACTTTGATGAAATCTATAATACCAATTTAAACCTCTATAATTTCTAAAAGTAGAAATATTTGAACTTTTATATTTTTTCAATCTTTCTATTTCTTCTTTTAGTTTTTCATTTTCAATTTTCAATTTATCAAAATTCTCTATAAGACATGATTTTGCTAAAATTCTTTTTGTTTCCAAAATTTCATTTTTTAATTTGATATTTTCATTTTCTAATTTATACATGGATTTCGTCATTGCCTTAATGCCAGAATAAAGTTGATCAGGGGGTAAGAGGCATACCTCACTTACCATATCGGACTTGAAGCCTGAATCTCCCCCTGCTTCACTGCTTTCATCCGAGGTCGCTCCCCCTTCATCGATGCTAGGTTCTGATAAACTTTGTCTATCGTAGCTTGCCATTAGTGTTATTCTGGCATATTCTTGAGCTTCTGATTCGGATGAAGAAGTGTCGTCCCAAGTTGCTTTTAGGTTGTGTTTCTTGGGAGACTTCCTTTTGGCCTTCTTGAGTTCTGGGCAGTCTTCTCTTAGGTGTCCCTCCTTCTGACACTGGTAGCACCACACCTTTCTTCCACCTTTTTGATTCCTTTTATTCTGCATTTTAAATTTATTAGATCTAAAAAAAATTTTAAAATTTCTTACCATGTATGCTTCTTGATCGTCTTCGGAGTCTGACTCGAGTTCATCCTTCTGGGTTGCGTTCAGTGCCATAGTCTGGGTTGTATCCTTTGTCGTTCCTGCATACCTGGTTTCATGCAATTCAAGAGTAGAAAACAACTCTTCTAAAGTGCTTACCTCCAGGTCTTTTGAGATGTAGTAGGCGTCGACGATTGATGTCCATTCCGGAGTTCTTGGAAACGCGTTGAGCGCGTAGCGTATAGTGTCCCGGTTTGTTACCGTTTCACCGAGGTTTTTGAGACCAGTAACTAGTTCTTTTACCTTTGCGTGTAAACCAGCTACTTTCTCACCTTTCTCCAGACGGATGTTCATCAGTTTGTTGCGGAGGATGTCCCTTCTAGCGAGCTTTGCTTCGGACGTGCCTTCGTGGAGTTCCAAGAACTTCTCCCAAAGTTCTTTAGCAGATAAATAGTTTCCGATGCGGTTGACCTCTTGAGGCGGTAACACGCTCAGCAGGTGATGTTCCGCACGGCTGTTTGCTACCGACTCATTCTGCTCCTTCTTTGTCCAATCGCTCTCTTCTTTTTCTTTTCCATCTTTATCTATTGGAGCTACAAAACCATATTTCATAATAAATCGAATTTCAAAATCTGTTTTTAGGAATACCTCCGTACGACGCTTCCGGTCTGCGAAGTTCCCCTCGAATTTTGGTGGGACGATGCTTGGTCCGGCCATCTTGTTGCTTCGATCGGCGGTTAGTCCTCCTGAAGCGCCCTTGCTCTGATACCACTTGTTGGTCCCTTTTGAGGCCGGCAAGAGGGGAGGGGTGAATTGCCCTACAAAAAGAAACTCGAACCTTTCTCGGATTTCAACTATATAATCAACACTTGTAATAAATAAATAAAAGAGACTAAGTAAAGAAAAACAGACACCAGAGTTTTACTTGGTTTGCAATCAGGGGATTGCTAATCCAAGGAGTGTAAGCGCACTATCTGATTCTCCTCTGGGTGGAGTAGCCTCTTTACAACGTTGACAGCACAAATTAAAAGAACAGAATTGGAAGCATAGAAAGAATTGATTACAAGTTCGTTGCTTTCAATGTACGGATCAGTACTTTATTTATAGTACTGGTCCGGGCGCCTGGAAGTGCTTCCGGGCGCCCCCGGGGGGATAAATTTTATCCCCCAACGATCAGATTGCGAAAATCGCGATCCTGGTCAAAATCATGTTCCGGGCGCCCGGAAGCATTCCGGGCGCCCCGGACAGCTCCGGGCGCCCGGAATGGTTCCGGGCGCCCTGGAGCAAAAAGTCAACTGCGGTTGACTTTTTGTCCGGGATCACTTCTCCGTTAAGTCCCAGTCTCGGTCCGGGTCTGTTCGCTCCGGCTCCGCTAGCTTGGGTGATCTCGGCCTTCCAGAATAGGGCTCACCCGAACCCATGTTCCGGCCTTCTCCTCGAGCAGCCTTCCTTCCCGGTTTCTCGTCCCTCGAGCGCCGCGCACGCTCTTCTCGTCCACCGGTGTACTCTTCCGCGGACACCTCGTCCCTCAGACGCACCGAGCCCATCGGCTCTCTCCCGTGCCATCCTTCTCGCTAGCCGCGTCTTCCGCTCGACTTCCTGTGTTCCTAAGCTCCTGCACACTTAGACACAAGGGTTAAACAAACGCAGGACCTAACTTAGCTTGTTTGATCACATCAAAACACCTTGGGGTTCCAACAGTCCCTTCTCGTCCACCAGCGTACTCATCCGCAGACTTTGTCCCTCGGTCGCACCCCGTGCTGACCTTCGCGCTAGCTGCGTCTCTTGCTCCCCGAGCAATCTTCCGCTCCGGCTTTCGTACCTCGGAACTACCGCGCGCACTTCCTTCTCGTCCGCCGGTGTACTCTTCCGCAGCACCTCATCCCTCGGACTGTCGTCCTTCTCGCTAGCTGCGTCTTCCGCTCGACTACCTGTGTTCCTAAGCTCCTGCACACTTAGACACAAGGTTAGAAACACACAGGACCTAACTTAACTTGTTGATCACACCAAAACAACCTTGGGGTTCCAACAATCTCCCCCTTTTTGGTGTGATCAACCCAAGTTAAGCTAGGGTAAAATAGACTTTAAATAAAATTAAGTAACTTAACTTAATTTACAATTTAAGTACAAAAAGATAGGAAAAAAAAACTCTATCTACCTCAGTAAAAAAAATAGACAAAAAATTAAATCTATCTACCTCCCCCTAGACTTATACTTTCCCTTCTCCCCCTTTGATCACAAAAAAAATGGGGTTCCAAGAGAAACAATCTAAGTCAATATTTTTTTTAAAAAAAAATATTTCTAACTTAAAAAAAATTTCTAAGTAATTTGAGCATAAATTTCTAATTTCAGAAAATCTTTTAACTTAAGAAAGAATGATTTTTGAGAATTTTTAAGCACATAAATGACTAGGCAATTAAAAATTTCTATGTAAGTAAATTTCTAAATTGAAATAAAATATTTTGAATAACCCTTTTTAAAGCACTAATTAATTCTTGTATTAATGCTTCATTAGTAAGTTAATTAAACATTTATTTCAATATTTTGGCTTCCAGGTCGTGGCGAGGCACGAGGCCTTCTTGGTTATTGGAGCAACAACCACTTCCTTGACAAAACCTCATAAAGAAATTCTTTGTTTAATTTTCTCACTTAAAGCGCTAATTTTAATTTTAAAATTCAGTTTAAGCATGATTTAAGAACCCAATATAGGTTCCAACCTACTGGATTAACTAAAACATTTTTAAGAATATATTTTCTTGAAATGTTCCTAATTTGTCCAGGATAATATTTAAAGTACCAATTTAAATTATTAAATCTTCTACCATTGGTTTTAAATGAACATGCATGGTTTTTCAAATTATCTACTTGAATTTTCAAGTCATTATTTTCAAGTTTCAATTTTTCATTTTCCAATTTTGATTTATCTAATTTTCTAGAGGGCAAGACTTAGCTAAAATTATTTTTAAATTTTTTATTTCTTTTTCTAATTTACAGCAGTCTTTAGTTAATAACTTAACAAATTTATAAAGTTTATCGGGAGGAAGAGAACGTACCTGACTTACCTTATCGAGTTCATTTTCCGTGTCTCCCCCTGAACTGCTGCTTTCTTCTGACGACGATCCCCCTTCATCGATGCTCTCGATGCTCATTTCGGAAGAGCTTGACTCGTAGTTGTCGTTTTGATGACTTGCCATTAGAGCAAGTCCGGAGAATGCCTCGACTTTCGACTCCGACGACGTATCATCCCACGTCGCCTTTAGGGCGTTTCGCTTTTGGATAGGCTTCTTATCCTTTTCCTTGTTCTTGCTCTTCAGCTTGGGGCAATTGTCCTTGACGTGCCCTTCTTCGTCGCAATGGTAGCAGCGGATCATCCTTTTCATCTTCCCCTGCGGATGGTTAGTAGATCTGGATTTACAAAGTTTCTTGAATCTTCTTACCATCATTACCATTTCCTCGTCGTCGAGAGATTCGACTTTGGTCTCTCGAGCTTTGAGGGCGACGTTGTTCTTGGGCTCCTTCATTCCCGCACATCTTGTCTCATGCACTTCAAATGTTGAAAAAATTCTTCTAATGAAATTTTTCTAAGTCCTTCGAATGTAAAAAGCATCTACTAGTGATGCCCATTTTGAATTTCTTGGAAATGAATTTAAAGCGACCTGAGCGAATCTCGGTTACTTACCTTTTCTCAGATTCGTGAGTCCGTGATGATTTCTTTTATTACGGAGTGCGGATGTGTGTCTCATCTTCCCAAGTCGCAGGCTAGTGAGTGATTGCGGCGCATCTCGCTAGCGAGTTTGGCTTCGGATGTACCATCATGCACTCGAGGAACTTCTCCCAAAGTTCCTTTGGGAGTTGTATTTTCCGATCCTGTTGACTTCTTGAGGCGGAAGAATGCTTAGCGGATGGTACTCGCTTTCTTCGCCACGAAGTCAGCCTGCTCCTTTTTTGTCCATTTATCTATTTCCTTGTCCTTTGGAGCTTCAAAGCCAAATTTCATTGTTAAAAATAGTTCAATATCTGTTGTAAGAAATACCTGCATCAGTTTTTTCCATGTAGAGAAGTCCCCTTCGTATTTCGGCGGATGGATGCTTGGTCCGGCCATGACGTTGCTTCGTTCGGCGGTTAGTCCTCCTGAAGCGCCTCGGCTCTGATACCACTTGCAGGACCGTTGGGCATGCTAGAAGGGGGGTTGAATAGCCCTGAATAAAACACAATCCTTTCTCGAACAATTAAGCTAACACTTGAAAAATAGATTAAGCAGAAAATAAAGCATAAAAAGGAGGCACCGGATTTGACTTGGTTACAACCGGGGAAGTTGTTAATCCAAGGAAGATGGTTGCACTAAGAACTCCTTCAGGCGGAGAAGCCTCGTTCACAGCAGTGTAGGCACAAAAAGAAAGAAGCTAATCAAAGCAGTGGAAGCACACAAGTGTTGTTACAATTTCTGAACTAATGAAAAGCTTCTGGACCAAGGCAATATTTATAGCCTTGGTCGGGGCGTCTAGAAGGGTTCCGGGCGCCCTGGGGGGGATAAAATTTATCCCCCCAACGGTTGGATCAAGTCAAAGCTCGATCCTTCCGGGCGCCCCGGACAGCTCCAAGCGCCCCGGACAGTTCCGGGTGCCCCGGAGCCAAAAGTCAACCCAGTTGACTTTTGGTCCGTGCTCTCTTCTCCGGTTCAGCTCGCCTTTGGTCCGGGTCTTTCTGCTCCGGCTCCGCTTGCTTGGGTGATCTCTGACATCCGGAATAGGGCTCACCCGAACCCATCTTCCGGTCTTCTCGAGCATACTTCCCTCTGGCTTCTCGTCCCTCGGAATTGCCACGTGTCCCTTCTCGTCCACCAACGTACTCATCTGCAAACTTCGTCCCTCGGTCGCACCCCGTGCCGACCTTCGCGCTAGCTGCGTCTCTTGCTCCCCGAGCAATCTTCCGCTCCGGCTTTCGTACCTCGAAACTACCGCGCGCACTTCCTTCTCGTCCGCCGGTGTACTCTTCCACACCACCTCGTCCCTCGGACTGTCGTCCTTCTCACTAGCTGCGTCTTCCGCTCGACTACCTGTGTTCCTAAGCTCCTGCACACTTAGACACAAGGTTAGAAACACACAGGACCTAACTTAACTTGTTGATCACACCAAAACAACCTTGGGGTTCCAATAGATATAAGCTCTCTCCTTCATTCCTTCCGGAGGTAGAGGTTTCTTCTTCTTGCTCCAGTCTTGAAGAAGAACTCTCCTCCTCTTCTTCCTTAGATGTTGAGTAGCCCTCAACTTCTAATTCCATACCTCCATGATGTGAGCTACTTGGCTCACTTGACTCCTCTTCATGACTTGAATTGGAGCTCTCCTCATGGAACTTAGCCAAGTTGTTCCACAACTCCTTGGCATTGTTGTATTTACCTATCTTACACAAGATATTATTAGGTAATGAAAATTCAAAGATTTTCGTTACCTCGTCGTTGATTATGGATTAGTGGATTTGTTCCTTCGTCCACTTCTTCTTCTCGAGAGGTTCTCCTTCTTTATCCACCGGAGGAATAAAACCTACTTGTACACAATTCGAATTTACTAGGTTAGTCATAAGAAAATACTTCATTCTTACCTTCCAATACGCGAAGTCGTCGCAATCGTAGAAGGGTGGAATCGTGACGTCTTCTCCAAGTTGATCCATTCTCTAGCTCGTGCTCCCCCGGGTGTTAATCCGACGAAGAGCGACCTCGCTCTGATACCACTTGTTAGGACCTTCGGATGGCGGCTAGAGAGGGGGGGTGTGAATAGTCGACCCCAAATTCACGTTTCTTCCTACAATTTGAGTTAGCGCAGTGGAAATAAAAAGTAGAAACGAAAATGGAGAAGATCAAACCTCAAACGCGACGATATAACGAGGTTCGGAGATGATACTCCTACTCCTCGGCGTGTCCGTAAGGTGGACGAATCCTATCAATCCGTCGGTGGATGAGACCCCGGAAAATCGGCTAATAAAAACTCCTTCTGGGTGGAGAAACCTCGCCACAATCTCTTGCAACAGCAAGATCAAAGTACAAGAAATACAGCAAGAAGCCAAGAACAATATGAATGTAAAAACACTAGTTTGCTTGCCTTCTCGTCGACTGTTTGATGAAGCAGCAACTTCACGGATGCCAACCACAGCAGCAACTGTTCAGTTGGAGACCCAGCCGAAAGAAGCTCACACGAAGCTTCAGCAGTGGAGAGCTCAACAAAGCTCAGATCGCAGGAGCAAGAAGAAGTCTACACCTTACTTCACCGTTATTACTGTAGAGGCCCTCCACCCCTGGATTTATATGAACGTGCGAAGAAGAAGACACAGAAATCTAGCCGTTATGACTCAACGGCTAGACCTGGATCGATCAGGCTCCACCCTGATCGGTCCAGGGCAGATCTGATCGATCAGGGGACCGATCAGGCCCTACGCTGATCGGTCCCCAGACCGATCCCAACTCTCACAGAGAATTGGTTGCGATCCCTGATCGGTCTGTGGACCGATCAGGCCATAGGTGGATCGGTCCACATACCGATCCCTTCTATTGCTTCTCCCAATCTGTTTGGTTACTGATCGGTCACCAGACCGATCAGATGACCCACAGTGAGAATCAGTGTATCACTGGATCGATCAGCAGACCGATCCAGATACCCATAGTATCACTGGATCGGTCAGCAGACCGATCTAATTTCCCAGCCTTAAACTCTAAAGCCTTTCTGATCTAGAGAACGAGCTACTGAGCCCTCTCTGACCTAGTCCGGAGAACGAGCTACCGAGCCCTCTCCGACTTCCATGTCCGATCCAGAGAACGAGCTACCGAGCCCTCTCTGACCTAGTCCAGAGAACGAGCTACCGAGCCCTCTCTGACTTCCACGTCCGGTCTAGAGAACGAGCTACCGAGCCCTCTCTGACCTAATCCAGAGAACGAGCTACCGAGCCCTCTCCAACTTCGTCCGGTCCAGAGAACGAGCTACCGAGCCCTCTCTGACCTAGTCCGGAGAACGAGCTACCGAGCCCTCTCCGACTTCCACGTCCGGTCCAGAGAACGAGCTACCGAGCCCTCTCTAACCTAGTCCAGAGAACGAGCTACCGAGCCCTCTCCGACTCCATCCACTCCAGAGAACGAGCTACCGAACCCTCTCCGACCTCCCATGCCAACCTTCCATACTTGGACTTTTCCGTGCCAAGTTTCCATACTTGGACTTTTCCCGTGCCAAGCTCCCTGCTTGGACTTTTCCATGCCAAGTCTCCATACTTGGACTTTTCCCCGTGCCAAGCTCCCTGCTTGGACTTTTCCGTGCCAAGTCTCCATACTTGGACTTTTCCGTGCCAAGTCTCCATACTTGGACTTTTCCTGAATCGGGTCAACTCAAGTCATGTCAACCAGGTCACCTTGACCAAAGGTTGCACCCACAATCCCCCAAGTTCCTATTCTTGTCAAACATCAAAATATAACTTCTCCATTCTTGTCAAACATTAAAATATACCTCGAGTCAGGTCAACTCGAGTCGGGTCACCCAGGTCAACCTTGACCTAAGGTTGCACCAACAATGGAGCCAAGAGAAGTGGACTTCAAGGCAATGTGAAGGATGGCACGGAGAGGAGCCAAGGGCTCGAGTGCACCTGAGGGACGAAGGCCAAGGAAGAGGACTTCAAGGATGACTTCGAAAAGGATGAGTATGAGTGAATGTAAGATACCAGTCGACTGGTATTGAGACCAGTCGATTGTTCCATATTCACGAGAGCACAGAATAGTTCTGTGCCCAACAGTTACGAAGATTAGTCGACTGGTGATAACATCAATCGATTGGTAGAAAGCCGTTAGCAGAAACCCAGATTCTGCGAAGTATTGTTGGTTGAGTCCAATGGCTACACTAGTCGACTGGTGTATGGACCAATCGACTGGTGCCGAGATGAATTGATCTTGTGTTCAACTCTCTCCTCGTATTTAAGTTGGGCTTTGGGGCATGAAGGAGGTTACTGATGCTCATTGAATAACTCTTAAGTTCTTGCCCAAGGCTCCCAAAGCCTACACTCTTCTTCCAAAGCTTATTCTCAATCTTGTAAAGAAGAAGAGTACCTTATGAGAGGTTTTACTCCACCGAGAAAGAGCACATCTAGTCGGAGATTGTCGGAGACTAATCCATCGAAGGATTGAGGGTTCGTCCACCTCAAGGATAAGTCATGGAGTAGGACCAAGCAATTTTCGAATCACGTTACATCGATTGTATTAACATTTGCATTCTTATTTTCTCTTTACTTTGTTTTATTATTATTCCACTTGCGCAAACTAACATCTTATAGAAAGTGTTGGTGCAATATTCCTTAGGTTAAAGTTGACCTGGTTGACTGAACTTGAATTGGGTCAAGCTCGAGTCTTGATGTTTGAGTTTCGATGTTTGACAATACATGTAGACAACACATGGAGATTGCAGGTGCAATTGTTCATGTGGGGAGATTGTGAAGGAGAGTCAAGTAGGTCAAGATTGACTGGATACTTGACTGGAAAGTCCTAGTGAATGAAGCTAGGCAGAAGGAAAGTTCTGGTGAGTGAAGCCAGGCAGATGGGAAATCCTAGTGAGTGAAGCTAGGTAAAAGTCCCGGTGAGTGAAGCCAGGTGAAAGACTGATAACCATGATTTTAGCTATATTATCTTGATTCATAATGCACATTTTTAATGGTCTTTTTATAGCTTAATCTCACATTTACATCATATTTCATAATTACATTTGAATTTAGATTTAATTGTAAATTGGCTTATAATTATGGTATTTGGTGCTAATATTTTATTATTATTTTGTAGGCATTAAAAGGGTTGTGGACCCGATCAAATCAGATCGCATTTGGGCTCAAATCAAGGGCTTAATGAGGCAATCAAACCTTGGAGCATTATGAACCGTCCATTGAAGATTGGAGAGATCTGAGCCATCTGTCAAGCATCTGGTCCATCCGACCTAATAAGGAGCAGATCTCATCCATTGATGAATATCCAGAAGTTTTGATCCAGATCTGACTTCATCCAACCGTTGATCAAGCCCTGGATTGTTCTGGACCGTCCGATCAGATGAGAAGGGGTTTAAATCCCGCGAGAAGCTACAGGAACACTTGGGCTCGGCTTCGTGATTTTGGCACTGTTTCTCTTCTTCTTTGCGCGATGGTTGCAACTCCCGTTCACCATTCCAGATCTGAGAGTGAGTTTTCTTCATCGGCGACAATTCCCTAAGCTCCGGCGATCATCGTCCGAGGTCACAGAAGCGGCAGGGGCGTTCTCCAGTCCGTGCAGTTGAGCTCTGTCCATTTCACAATCCGGATGTAGGGGCGTTCTCCGATCCGTGATTTCCATCATTATCGGAGCTAGAAGGGCGTTCTCTGAGGCTCCGACGACACTCCCGTTTCCTCATTCCACCAGCAACTCCAGAATCGATCTGATCAATCGATTGATGTCACAATTTCCAGAACTCAGCGCTGTTTCCTTGTGCATTGTAAACTCCAGTCGGTGTGAGCTGTATGGGCGTTCTTTGAGCCTATGAACGATCGGTTGGATTAGTTGGAAGCTCGAGACCTGCTGCCGATTGCCATAAGGGCGTTCTCTGAGGCAATTCTGTTGACAGCAGGGAGAAGAAAGCTTGCGTCAAGGATTTGTGTGTGTGAAACATTTGTTTTCTTTGCTTTTCTATAAATTAGGTTTAAATGTTCATCACTTTGCTCAGATCTATGATCTGATTCTCTTCTTTACAATTTCCGTTTGAATTCTTAGCTTTGCTATCAAATCTCCTTTTGATTTCTGTAATCCAAACCCCTATTCAAATACTTGGTGTTTTGTTTGAAATTCATTTCTGATTTCTTCATGTTAACTCTGATTTATTTCTTTGGATTGCTGCAATTGTTAGATACTAACTATTATTTAGATACTAACTAGTGTTTAGATGCTAATTAGTATTTAGCTAATGTCTAGTTTTGAATATTCATGATACTAACTTGGTTTTGCTTATTTAGTTTTAATTCTTAAATGTGTGATCAAACTCTTGCTTTAGATATCAGAGTTTATTGATTGGGATTAAGTTTGAATGTTGGATAATTCACTTGAGTTTTTAATTGTTTACCTCCATAATATGTTGTTGTTGTTGGTTAGTGAGAATTGAAGACTTAGTGAGTGGATTAAGTGTTGAATTTGGCTGTGATGGAGATTGAAATATACTTTCTGAATTTAGCAAGTGAATTAAGCTCATGAGTTCAAAGGGTATTGTGATTTTAGTTGAAGAGTTAGAATCAAGGAAGCATTAGAATCCGAATGTGATTGTTGATCAATTTGTAATGAGAATTAAATGGGAAGGGTAATCGATCTTGTTGATGGAGAAATCAATTTGAATCAATTTTAGAATTTGCACACACTCACTAGTAAACCTTGGAAAAATACGACTTGGGACTCCTTACTACACGTGATTACTTTAATTACAATGAGTTCTAATCTTTATTAATTTGGAGCGCCTCGTGACATGCAAAAAAGGACGACACCAAAGAATTAGTCAGTGAAGCTAGGCAGAAGAAAATTCTGGTGAGTGAAGTCAGGTGAAAGACCTAGTGAGTGAAGCTAGGCAGTAAGAAAATCCTGGTGAGTGAAGTCAGGTGAAAGTCCTAGTGAGTGAAGCTAGGTAGAGGAGAAGTCCTAGTGAGTGAAGCTAGGTAGAGGAGAAGTCCTAGTGAGTGAAGCTAGGCAGAAGGGAAGTCCTGGCGAGTGAAGCCAGGCACAGGAAATCCAGATGGATCAAGTTTGATCAGACATCTGGTGTTGGGAAGTCCAAGTAGGTCAAAGGGATTGATCAGATACTTGGCACAAGGAGAAAAGTCCAAGTGGGTCAAGGGGATTGATCGGACACTTGGTGAGGGAGTTCTAGCAGGTCAAGGGTGACCGGATGCTAGACATGATGTACCAACAGGTCATGGTTGACCGGATGTTGGTGTCGGGGACTTTGGATTTGTTTTTGGGCAAAAATAGGAGCTAGATCGATCAGCCGATCGATTGGCTCATGCCCAATCGATCGGCTGATCGATTGGGTGAGTCCCCGTGACAAATCTCCTCCCAATCGATCAGTGGATCGATTGGGGAGAAGTGTCGCGTGAATAGAAAGCCTCCCAATCTATCAGTCGATCGATTGGGAGCCTCCAATCGATCAGGCGATCAATTGGGAGGTGCGTTTTTACGCGATAAGCCTTGGATCGATCAGCCGATCGATCTAGGTAATTCTCGAGAGCACAGAGGCGCTCTGAATCGATCGACCGATCGATCCAAAGCCTCCCCGATCGATTAGGAGCAATTCAATCGATTGAGATTCGACCGTTGGCGCAGGATTTAGCCGTTGGCGTGCGATTCCTTCGACACTTATTCGATTCCACCACACAGGCGATCACGACAGCTTCTCCACAGCATTTCTCCACTCTCATTGCCAGTTCTTGAAGGATCTTGGAGAGACATCCAAGTCAAGAGGTGTGTCAACAACAAGAAGAAGAAGCTAGGGTTAAGGTTTCATTGTTCAAATCTTGTAAGCTTTTCCTTGTATGTGCTTCTATTTGTTTCTTGTTGTATTGAGAGTATTGTAGAGTTTCTCCTCCTTCGGTAGTTACCAAGAAGGAATGTTTTCATAGTGGAGGGTGTGTGAGTATGTGGATCCTTAGATTAGTCACTTCTTCTTGAGGTGGATACCAAGTAAGTACTTAGTGTTAGTGTTGAGTGTTGCATTCTTGTATATTTCCGTTGCACATCATCACAAGAAGCAAGCAACGCCGAGCACGAGATCGCGTCGAGCTATTCACCCCCCTAGCTACATTTCAGTCTCATCAAGTGGTATCAGAGCGAGGCCGCTCTTCACCGGAATCATCGTCGGAAGGGGCAAAAAGTTAAAGGGTGAAGAAGTTGGAGCAATTCTACAAGTCGAAGACTTCATCAAAAGGCTCATGAATTTCGAGATGGACTCGGATTCGACACAAGGGTGCCTCCACCATATGTGTCTACGAGTTTCGATTCTTGGAAATCAAGAAATGAAAATTTTCTTATGATGGAGATAGAGCAATGGTTTGCTCTAATGGAAGGCTTCAAAGCTCCAACAAGTTCAAAAAGTAAGATCCTCAAGAAGAGCAAATGGACTCAAGAGCAAATTCAAAGGAGTAAAGCAAATGATAAAGTGACCAAGCTTTTGGTCAATTTGTTGCCAAGCAATATCTTGGCTCAAATTGGAGAATTTGAATATGCTAAAGAGCTATGGAGCAAATTGACATTGCTTCATGAAGAACCCTCCACTGTACCAAGTCAAGATAAATCCAAAGAGGGCAACTCATTGGAGCAAGACCAAGAGCAAGAGGATTCTGAAGTTGAGAGATGCTCAATTTCCGAAGAAGAAGAAGTTCAAGAAGCCTCATCTTCAAAGGAGTACAATGAAAAGAGCAAAGAGGGAGCATATTCTTTGTTCCATATACAAGATGAAGATGAAGAAGCCTCCACCTCTAGGATTGGGGGGGAGCAACTTTCGGTGACACCGGATCAAGAGGAAAAAGAAGTCTCCACATCCGGATCAAGAGAAGAAGAGGATGAAGAAGCTTCCACATTCACAAGTCAAGTCAAATCTATTGGAGGAGCACCATTATCGGAACAAGAGGAAGCTTCTACCTCCGGATCAAATGGAGAAGATGTCATCCTTACACATGAAGGTATAAATGTTTCAATTAAAATTAAAAATCATATTATATGTTTTGAGTGTAGGGAACATGAGCATTATAAGAGCAAATGCCCTAAATTGACCAAGAAGAAGGGCCAAGTGACACCTAAGGGCAAGGAGAAACCTAAGGAGATCTCTTCCACAACAAAGAAAAACAATGAGCACATTGTGTGTTTCTTGTGCAACCAAAAAGGACATTATAGAAGTCAATATCCTAAGGGGAAGAAAGCGGCCAAGGCTCAAAGAGAAAGCATGAGTCAAGGGGGAGCCTCTAAGGTAAAACGAAAAGTATCATTTATTGAACTTACCCTTTTAAATAATGGTAAAAAGCATGCTAATTCAATTTTTTATCATTTTAATACTATTTACCATAAAAATAGGGAGAATGGTAGCATTAAAGAAAAACATATGGCTCTCCATGCTAAGACTACCACACCTAGAGTTAGGAAGGTAGATGAAAATCTAGGCAAGAAAACTAAGAGTTTTAGTTATAGGTCTAGAAATAAAAATGCTCATGGATTTAATGAAAAACCAAAAACTAAGGATTTATTGGAAGAAAATTAAGTCTTGAAGTTAAGACTTGATAAAATGAAAAAGACCCTAAAAAGGATGAAAAGTATCTTAAAAGGGGAAAATGAGCAAAACCTAGGTTTAGCACCACAAGGGTCATCCTATGGTCGTAGAGGTTTGGGATACAAACCTAAAACTAAAAAGGATGTGCCTTCTTACCATATGGTTCCATATAATTATGGAATCAACCCTAGGTCAAAAGGTCAAGTCAAAAATACAAGGGAAGTTATCTCTAGAAGTATTTTTGCAACAACAAAAGTGACTAAGACTTCTAAAAAGTCTAAGAAAGTCACTAAGAAGGTCACAAGGGAAAAAATTCCTAGAGTTGACCTAGAAAAGGTGACCAAGGTTTCTAAAAAGCCTAACAAGGTCACTAGGAAGGTATCTAGGGAAGTTATCCCTAGTGAATACCTAGAGTATCCAAGGAGCACCAATAGGTTTTGGGTTTCTAAGAGCATTTTCTCTATCCCATAAATGGGCTAGAGAGTGTCAACTCCGATTAGAAGGGTAGAGAAGTTGACACTTGGAGAGCATTTTCAAGGTTATTATTAACCTTTGAAAATGATAAGGGTTATTGATTTACCCTTGTAAGAGTAAAATGTGTCATATTTTGAGAAATTGGATGTAATTTTAAGTGACACAAATTGAGAAAAATCATAAGAACTATCAAGTTTGGGATTGTGGTATGTTCTTAGGGAATTAAAAGCAATCTAAGCCTTAACTCAATTTGTTACTCTTTAAAAGAGTAAACTGTGCTAAAATTTGAGGAATATGTTTAATTTAAATTGGCAGAAATTAGGAAAAGCAAAAGAAATGTCAAAATTAGATTATTGGCATTTTCTTGGAAAATAGTAGGCAATTTAGGATCCAATTTTAAATTAACTAAGGTTAAGGATACTTAGGTAGATAATCTAGGTATATTTTATTTATGCAAATTTTTCATGCATTGTTTGCCCATCATATGTCATGACATCATATTTATTCTTGCACTCATGATTTATTATGAAAATTATAAAAATACTATGTCATGTCATACATACATCATATAGTCATAGAAAATTTTCTTTTGAAAATTATTTATCTTTGATGTATGCCATAACATATCATGCATAATGTTTAATTCCTCGCAATTAAGGACAAACGACATTTGTTAACAAGTAACATCCTTGGTGGATGTTCATAACCTCAAAATGTCTAGATAGATATGCATGATCCCTAGATTAGGGCAAAATCAAAGTTTACATCTTACTAAAAACTATAAGGTGACTTGTATGTGGTTTCGTACACATTAAATACAAGTGAGATGTTAGGATGATGAACAAAACTCAAGATGTTGATTTAGTGCATTCTTTTGAGTTTTAAATTCATCAAAACACATAGTTATCTGTTTTCCAATCATTGGGAAGCTAATGGACAAGTCATGTGCATTAAGCCCAAAGAACATGGTTGAATATTGGTTTTGAAAATAATTTTAAATATATTTTGGAAAACCTTGATGAAGGCTATCTTTTGATAGTAATCATCATTGAATAGTTGAGCACAAACTTGAAAGAAAACACTAAAGTTTTTACCAGTTTCAAAGTTTGTGTCAATCTTTGAAAATAGGAAGTATTTTCATAGAAAATTATTTTTCCTTGATAATGTATGCCCTAAGGAATGTCTACATGAATTTTCATGATTTTTCGATTCTTGTAGAATTTTGGGGGAGTTTCTGAAATTCATTGAAATAAATTTTTAGTTTTTCAGAGCTCCAATCGATCACCTGATTGATTGGAGTGCCTCAATCGATCGGGCGATCAATTGAGAGGAGTTCTCCCGCGAGCAGAAGCTCGCTGGATCGATCAGCCGATCGATCCACGCAGTCTGAATCGATCAGTGGATCAATTCAGCGGGGTTTAATCGATTGGGACCCAACTCCAATCGATTGGGGATGCTGATTTTAGCTGGGAAAGCTTGGTCTCAGCATTTTGAACCACCTTTAGTCTAGGTGACCATTTCTAACCCCTCAAAATACATTTGTATACATTTAGGGGGAGTTTTCATGATGAAAATAAGGGTAGATTGGTTAAGAAAGACTAAGTTGAGGTTTGGTTTCAATATTGAATTTTTGAACCTCAAAACTTCAAAATCAAAAACCTCAAAACTTCAAAATTTGGGTTTCCTAAAGGTTTAGGGATTCCAAGTTATTGTTGGTGTAATGACAGAAGTTATGTGCATGTTTTTAGGAGGAGTTACTTTTTAAGGACGTGAAAATATATTTTTCATATACCATGGAAGGTGGTTAACCTTCTTTAGCGAAAATGCTCAAGGTTGGACATTTGAATGTCATGGAGAGTGGATATCTTCATTATTCAAGTGGTGTATGCTCACGGATGAACATTTGATGACAATGAAGGGTATGGGACCTTCATTTGAATCGTGTGTGAATATACCAAGTGGTATATGCTCAAGGATGAGCGTTAAGAATAATGAAGGGTATGAGACCTTCCTTATTGTGTTGTGAACAACGAGTGAAGTTGTAAACAACGTTGGTAACTCTTTAGGGGGAGAGTTTTTGATGTGTGCCAATAGAGGGAGAATATAGGGTTAAGTTAGGCCTTCATTACCTAAGAGGGAAGTTGCCCTCTAGAAAAGGAGGAGAATGGAGGGAATCCTCATTCATATAATGACATGAAGGAAGTTGAGGCTATGAGATTAGCCTAACTTAAAGGAGGTATTGTCAAACATCAAAAAGGGGGAGATTGTTGGTGCAATATTCCCTAGGTCAAAGTTGACCTGGTTGACTGAGCTTAAATTGGGTCAAGCTCGAGTCTTGATGTTTGGGTTTCGATGTTTGACAATACATATAGACAACACATGGAGATTGCAGGTGCGATTGTTCATGTGGGGAGATTGTGAAGGAGACTCAAGTAGGTCAAGGTTGACTGGATACTTGACTGGAAAGTCCTAGTGAGTGAAGCTAGGCAGAAGGAAAGTCTTGGTGAGTGAAGCCAGGTAGATGGGAAATCCTAGTGAGTGAAGCTAGGTGAAAGTCCCGGTGAGTGAAGCCGGGCAGCTGAAAATCCTAGTGAGTGAAGCCAGGTGAAAGACCTAGTGAGTGAAGCTAGGCAGTAGAAAAATCCTGATGAGTGAAGCCAGGTGAAAGTCCTAATGAGTGAAGTTAGGCAGAAAAAAGTCCTAGTGAGTGAAGATAGGTAGAGGAGAAGTCCTAGTGAGTGAAGCTAGACAGAAGGGAAATCCTGACGAGTGAAGCCAGGCAAATGAAATCCAGATGGATCAAGTTTGATCAGACATCTGGTGTCGGGAAGTCCAAGTAGGTCAAAGGGATTGATCAGATACTTGGCACAAGGAGAAAAGTCCAAGTGGGTCAAAGGGATTGACCGGACACTTGGTGAGGGAGTTCTAGCAGGTCAAGGGTGACCGGATGCTAGGCATGATGTACCAACAGGTCATGGTTGACCGGATCGATTGGGGAGAAGTGTCGCGTGAATAGAAAGCCTCCCAATCGATCAGTCGATCGATTGGGAGCCTCCAATCGATCAGGCGATCGATTGGGAGGTGCGTTTTTATGCGATAAGCCTTGGATCGATCAGCCGATCGATCCAGGCAATTCCCGAGAGCACAGAGGCGCTCTGAATCGATCGACCGATCGATCCAAAGCCTCCCCGATCGATTAGGAGCAATTCAATCGATTGAGATTCGACCGTTGGCGCAGGATTTAGCCGTTGGCGTGCGATTCCTTCGACACTTATTCGATTCCACCACACAGGCGATCACGACAGCTTCTCCACAGCATTTCTCCACTCTCATCGCCAGTTCTTGAAGGATCTTGGAGAGACATCCAAGTCAAGAGGTGTGTCAACAACAAGAAGAAGAAGCTAGGGTTAAGGTTTCATTGTTCAAATCTTGTAAGCTTTTCCTTGTATGTGCTTCTATTTGTTTCTTGTTGTATTGAGAGTATTGTAGAGTTTCTCCTCCTTCGGTAGTTACCAAGAAGGAATGTTTTCATAGTGGAGGGTGTGTGAGTGTGTGGATCCTTGGATTAGTCACCTCTTCTTGAGGTGGATACCAAGTAAGTACTTAGTGTTAGCGTTGAGTGTTGTATTCTTGTATATTTCCGCTGCACATTATCACAAGAAGCAAGCAACGCCGAGCACGAGATCGCGTCGAGCTATTCACCCCCCCCCCCTCTAGCTACATTTCGTCCACCTCAAGTACAAGCCATGGAGTAGGACCAAGCAATTTTCGAATCACGTTACATCGATTGTATTAGCATTTGCATTCTTATTTTCTCTTTACTTTGTTTTATTATTATTCCGCTTGTGCAAACTAACATCTTGTAGAAAGAAGAACGGGTTGGGTGTGACCTAGCTATTCAACCCCTCTTCTAGTCAACCACCGATCTCCAACAAGTGGTAATAGAGCGAGGACACTCTTCGTTGGACTAATCGTCGAGAAGAGCACTTTCAACAAAATGACCGGCTCACACATTCAACCATCCAAATTCGAAGGATATTTCTCTTGGTGGAAGAAGAGAATGGAGGTATTTTTCGATACCGATATCAATATAATGCTAATCATGAGAAGTGATTTTGAAGTGCCTAAGGATGAACACAATGAGATAATCGATATAACAAGATGGACCAAGAAGCAAAGGGAAGAGAATTTGACAAATTCAAAGGTATTGCATCACCTACTAAATGTGCTTCCCCAACAAGAAGTGACTAGAATTGGAAACTACACATGTGCCAAAGACTTATCAGAAAAGTTGGTTGTGCTTCATGAAAGGATAACGGAAGCAAAATTAGCAAGAAGAGATCTCCTTCGAACACAATTCAACATCATCAAACTCGAAAAAGGAGAAAAGATATCTATACTTTATGCTAGAATTAAAGAAATTTTAAATGAACTAACAAGTGTATGTGAGAAGTTTTCCAACCGAGATATCATAATGAAAGTCATCAATGATTTCCCAAAACCACAACATGGATGTCAATTGTGGATTCATTCTATATCTCAAGGGATCTAGAGAAATCTTCTCTAGATGAATTCTTCTCAACCATGGAGCTTCACCAAACTCGAGTTGAAGGGTTTGATGGAGAAGCAAATAGATCGAGAGGAGTAGCCCTTGTGGCAAACAAGGGAAAGGGAAAGAAGAAGTCTTCATCCCCATCATCCTTTGACTCCGAAGAATCAAGTGCATCAATGAATACCGATCAAGAGACATACATGATAAGAAACATGACAAAAGCATTTAAGAATTTTCCCTCTAACAAATCACATGGTAGGAGAAGTTCAAGAGACAAGAGTAAAAGAAGGATGGTCAAATGCTATAATTGTCAAGGAAAAGGACATATGAGGGATGAATGTTCGCTCCTGAAGAAAATGGAAGAGAAGAAGAATGAAGAAAAGAAAATACAAAAGAAAAATGGAAGAAAGCTCACAATCTAAAAGCAACTTGGGATGATTCATCATCATCGGAGAAAGAAGAGCACTATATATTCCATTTTGCTTTAATGGGAATTGATGGCATTGCCTCCATCTCATCCGAAAATGAAGAAAGAAAGAGCTCAAGTGAAGAAGAAGGGAGCTCAAGTGAATGAGGAGGTCAAACTTCAAAGTTGGACTTTTCAGTAAGTGAGATATATAATCTTCCTCCTCATGTATTAATTAAAATTATTTCAAGTATAAATGAAGATTTTTAAAGGTAAAAAGGAAAAACAAATCTTTGAAAAATGATATTAGTATTCTATAGGTAAAATTAAAATCCATGTCTCTTAAGGACAATAATGCCTCTAGTATGCATGCTTCATCTAATCTAAATGTATCATGCTTAGAAGAAGAGAATAAGGACTTAAGGGAAAAGGTAGAACACTTTACCAATACCCTTAAGAAATTTGAAATTGGTTCCGAAACCCTAAACATAATCATTATAAGCCAAAGGGCAAGCTTCAACAAAAAGGGGATAGGATACAATGAATCCAAAAATGAGAAAGTCTATCATTATTTACTTGCTATGGAACAATCCAAGACAAAGACCATTGATAAGAAATGGATCCCTAAGGAATATTTGGTTAACCCAATTAGGAAGAATTTCTATTGGTTACCAAAGTTAATTCTCAAGAGTTAGAGGATTTTCAGGTTAGTCAACCATTAAAGTCATATTTAAACTTTTAAAAAATGGTTGACTTAATCCCTTAAGAGGAAACACTTAGCCTTGATAGAAATCTATGATAAGAAAGGCTAAGTAGATATTACCTTCATTTTATCTCACAATGACTTACATTATATTTCTAAAAATATATGTGAGATGATAGGATGATACTCATAATTCGTTTATGCTTATGGTATCTTGATAGGCTATGAAATGTATCAAATTTTTAGTAATTATAGATAATGGGGAAAGTAAATGTTTAATTAATGAACATCTTGTCCATAGATCATAATTGGATATTTTAAATGATTTAAAAAGCAATTCTATGTTGCATTTATAGTGGTGTAGTTATTTTGAAGTATATGAATTCAAAACTAGATTTCAAATTGATACGCAATTGAATGTTTTCAAGGTTTTTGAGTTTTAGTCAAAACTTTAAAAATATATTGACTTTTCATGAAAATATATTTTTCCTAGTTAGAGGATATTAAAAGAAATATGCTTTTAAAATTTCATGATTTTTTAAATTTTCTAAAATTTTCTATGTATTTCTGAAGTTGGCTTCAGAAAGCTGAAATTCATATTAGTATTATACCAGTCGATTACATCAATTATCAGTCGACTAGTAGCTAGTTTCCAACACTTTCAGAAGTTGGTTTTGGGTAACTTAGTCCATATTTGATGTCATGGTATGCATGATTGTTTGGTACAATCTTTTTGATTATATCAAAGGAGGAGAAATGGAAATAGTTTAAGTTAGAAACTTATATTTCCCCATATTTGTGTAAATAACTTGAAAATTAAATTGATAGAGCATATGTTAAGGGAGAGCTTGGATTTATGTTTCATGTGTACATTTTGCTTATAAATTTCAAGTTATTATTTGTGTCTAACTTGAGAGTTTAAGTTGGACTTTCATATGTGTTTAATATGTGTTTAAGTCATGCAGGACTTGGTGAAACACATGAGGAACTTAGTGCGACCAAGTTATGGGAAAAACTCATCCTAGGACTCGAGTCCTTAAGACAGTGAAGGATGATGCATCTAAGGGATCGTCGGACGAGGAGCAACAAAATGGAGCCGAGGGAAGTGGACTTCAAGGCAATGTGAAGGATGACATGGAGAGAAACCGCGATCTCGAGTGCATCTGAGGGATGAAGGCCAAGGAAGAGTGCTTCAAGGGTAACTTCGGAAAGGATGAGTGTGAGTGAATGTAAGGTACCAATCGACTGGTATTGAGACCAGTTGATTGGTCCAAATTCACGAGAGCATAAAATAGTTCTATGTCCAATGGTTGCGAAGACCAGTCGACTGGTGATGACACCAATCGACTAGTAGAAAGTCGTTAGTAGAAACCCGGATTCTGCGGAGTATTGTTGGTTGTGTCCAATGTCTACACCAGTCGACTCGTGTATGGATCAGTCGACTAGTGCCGAGATATGTTGACCCTGTGTTCAAATCTCTTCTCTTATTTAAGGGGGGCTTTGGGGCATGAAGGAAGTTACTGATACTCATTGATTAACTCCTAAGTTCTTGCCCAAAGCTGTCAAAGCCTACATTCTTCTTCCAAAGCTTATTCTCAATCTTGTAAAGAACAAGAGTACCTTGTGAGAGGTTTTGCTCCACAGAGAAGGAGCTCATCTAGCCGGAGATTGCGGGGAACTGATCCACCGAAAGATTGAGGGTTCGTCCACCTCAAGAACAAGTTGTGGAGTAGGAACAAGCAATTTCTGAATCACATTACATCGATTGTGTTACCATTTGCATTCTTATTTGTTCTTTTCTTTGATTTATTATTATTCCTCTTGCGCAAACTAGCATCTTATAGATAGAATAACGAGTTGGGGGTGACCTAGCTATTCAACCCCCCCTAGCCGGCCACCAATCTCCAACAATAATAAGGTGGACTATAAAGTCGATCACTGGATATGCAATAAATTATGCGAAGGGATGTAAGTAATGTATATGAGATTTATCCCTTCCAAATGACGAAAGTAATATCTATAGGCCTCTTGATTAAGTTAGGACACAAAAATACATTGTCATGCTCAGATTAGTCAATATGAGATAATGAACTTAGTTAATTGAATGTGTCTACTTAGGGATCAAGAAACACAAATATTGATAAGAGAATGACACGGTCTATGCCTCATTGATCAATCTATATATCAAAGATAGAAGAATTGAGTCGTACAAGATAATAGACGTGGAAAGGTTAAGTTGGATCTCGACATTCTCATCACTTTGGTAGCAATGATGCCTTGCTAGATGTCACTTATTGCTTATGTATCTAAAATGGTTTTAGATATATTGCCAACGTTATGGAAGTCTATTGGGTCACACACAAAGAATATGTTGGTTTAAAGATGAGTATTTTAGTTTGACTAAAATACTAAGGATATTAAGAATAATGGGTTAATCTAAAGTATTAGTGTCATCTTTGTAACAATTAGCACTAGTGCTAGTGGGAGATTGTTAGGATTAGCCCTAAGAGCCAATTATGAGATGATTAGGATTATTGGGTTAATGGTTAATCCGATATAATAATCCAACCAATTAAGAGAGAGATAAAGAGACAAAACTCCTTAGTATTCATTGGATGAATATAAATAAGTTTCTTTGATTGAATTTTTTATGAGATGAAAAATGTGACTCTTGAGCTTCTCCTTTTCCTCCTTCATGCTTGGCCGAACCACTCTTGCTTACTAGCACAAGAAGATGGTTCTTCTATGAAGCCGAGTTCGTGAGATGGACGGAACGTGCTTGTGTGGATACCGTAGAGGCACGACCACTTGATCACGCTAAGATCTGCATCCGAGAACAAAGTTGCTATTGGAAGTTCATGTTTATGCAACAAAGGTATAACTTCTTTTAACAACCTAGTATATGTGTTCCTCCTTCGCATGGATCTTTTGAAAAGGATCTAGTTAGTTTTTCTTCTGCACTTTCTACGTATTTAGCGTTCTAGATCCTTACATCATTATAGTTTATAATTTTACCCCCTTTATTTACACATTTTACCTCTCCTCCTCCTAGCATAAGTTCAATAATTTTATATATTTTTGGCTTAAAGCTTGTATGATCCGTACATTGAGAAAGATGATTTCTCATTGTGAACAATTGTAATATCAATATAAATTTTTTTGAGATATATTTATTAACTGTTTTAAAATTATACATAATTGACTTTTGCCCCCTCTCTCCCTCAACTATATTCCTAGCTTCGTCCTATATATATATATATATATATATATATATATATATATATATATATATATATATATATATATATCCTACTTATTTGGTGGTCAATTATAAATTAAACTTGTAATTTACCTTCCTTCATATAATCTAAAGATGAGTTGTAAAAGACGTTTGGGATAAACAAGGATGGATCTAAAATTTTTAATTTGAAGGGTCGCTTACTAAATAACGAGTATCCTCAAACCAACTATAAACATTTTATTTTTAGAGGGACAAAAGCGAAATTAAAAGAAGAATAGAATGACTTCAACTTACAAGATGGGAAAGTTCTACATTTCATGTTGCTCTTTTTTCTGTTTATCGATGTTCATGACTTCCATTTTCATATTCAACTGTTATATCATGAAAAAAGGTTTAAAAATTTTGTTTTATGTTTCAACGGCATTGAAAAGATTTTAAAACTGATTAGCCAGTTTTAAAACCTTCTCAGCGACATTTTATCTAACGAGTGTGACATTATCCTCTTTTTTGTTTGGGTGCATGGTAGCTAAAAAAATCAACTTTCCGTATATGCCAGCATTTTCCCAATAGATCCCCGTTTGTTATAAATTTATTTTAAGTAATTGAAAGATTTATTGAGGCTTAATTTCTTGCATATCCCTCTTATATTTGGGCTACATGTCGTGTGGTCAGGGGAGACGAAGATCAAGAATGTGGGTCGCTATTAGGATTATAAATGACTCAAACATTCGTGAATAAGTTTGATGTTCAGCTTGGTAAGAATTTATTTATATTCGTTCAATATACATAAGATTAATTAAATAAACAAGCTTGACCACATATGTGTTCAGCTCATTAACGTTCGTGAATAATGTTCATGAACAATGTTCACGAATCATATTCATTAATAAAACTCTTTTCAATATGCTAAATAAACAATAAAATTAAATAAATAAATAAATAAATAAATTTAAATTATCAAGCTCAATAACAAATCAAACAACTAAAAATTTCAAACAATCAAACAACCTTGAATTCAGAGCTTGATAACATCTAAACGAACCAAGCTCAAGCTAAGCTTGAATTGAGAGCTTCATAACATCAAAACGAATCAAGCTCAAGTCAAGCTCCAAACAAATTCAAGCTCATAAAAAATAAACCAAGCCAAGCTTTAACACTCATTTCAAAAGCTTGGTTCATTTTAAGCTCGGCTTGACTCGGCTTGGTTACCTATTCAAACAAGCTTGAATACCTCAAAGCTCGGCTCGGCTCGGCTCGGCTTAGCTTGTTTACAGCCCTAGTCGCTGCCCACAAGTGGGATTTGTTTACGCCTCAAGGGATTTGTTACAGTTCGCCATCAACCTCGGGTACCTCGAGTTACCCGAGGTTGAATTCTTCTCTTCGGCGCCCTCGGCTGCATCCACAATGTTGTCGCGCCAGAGCAGGCCATGGGCAGGCCGTCACTAGTCAGCGCCATAAAGGTAACCTTCAACCACACCACAAACGACATCATCGAAGAGTTCGGCTACCAAGAAGTCGGCCACATGAGGTTAATGATTTCACAGATTAATTAATTAGCTTGTCATGCGATGAATAGCGGTGTAAATGAACCAAGTCGCTCATAAGTTATTCGAAACTCGATTCAATAAAAGTTTGTTTGAACTCGTTTAATGAGGCTTGTTAAGATAAACAAATCAAACTCAAGTTTCACAATATTCGGCTCGTTAGCTCGTGAACATGTTCGTTAAACTCATGAATCAAGTTTTAAATAAAAATAATAATTTTGATATTAAATTTATAGATTTTACACTCTACCATATAGATAAATATATTAAATTTATTTATTAGAATAAAATTATAAATTTTAATAAGAATATTATCATTTTCTCTAAATATATAATTTAATTTTTAATAAATATTTAAATTTATACTCTATATTTATTAAACTCGTTTAGGCTAGATAAAAATTCGAATAAGCTCGTGAGCCATGAATATATTCGTTAAATAAAGCTCAAGCTCGGCTCAATTATAAACGATTCAAATTCAAACATTCAAAAGTCCGGCTCGGCTCGATTACACCCCTAGAGATGAACTACTTTGGTGTGAATTAAGGGAGATCAAGAGCATAGTTGATTTGTTCCCAAGGCCGCTAATTCATCCCCATTGAATATTTAATTTTTATATCCATCCTCATGCTCATTTAGTATTTATATCACATCTATCATCCTATTACTACTTACATTTCTTTTTACAAAATTCATCGAGCATGAAGCACTTTTTTATTTTCTTTTAAATTTCGGGATATGTCAATAAAATTTTACTTATATATATATGAGATAGAATATGGTTAAAATTTTACCACATCTATCTTCATATTCAAACTAAAAAATATCCACGTCCAAATACTCAATTATTTAATCAGAGCTAAAAATTTTCTCTATACCTTTTTCCATTCAAATCAAATATCAAATTTTTCATGGAGAAATTGTCATACCAAACCTAGTGGATGCAGTAAATTTGATTGTTGTGTTGACTTCTCTTGTGCCTATCACATTGATTCTCTCTCCAATACAAGGATTAATGGCTCATTTTTATAGTAGTATGTATTCTTCTTGAATTATAATTGTTTTGGGGAAATATTTCTGAGACATTTCCCAAAAACAATTATAATTCAAGAAGAATACACACTCATTTTTATAGTAGTATGTATTCTTCTTGAATTATAGTTGTTTTGGGGAAATATCGTTGCAGTGAAGAATGGTTCATGATAAGTAATTGGGAAACACTCACCACAGAGGAAGGACGCATGTATAATAGCAAGCATATTCATTAAAAAGAAGAATCAAAAGTTGGACATGGCAGGAGAAACTTCAAATCTGCGCTATGTAACTGACAAGGTCAAACTGAATAATAAACACTATGGACACATGATCTGCCGGTCTTCAAGTATCTAAACAAAATTTCACCAGAAAAGATTAGGACATCAAGTTAATTCTGTGTTGCACTCTCGATGTTTGCTCAAATTTAAACATCTTAACTGAGACTAGTAAATTTCATCTATACTCGCAAAGTAAGGATATGAAGTGTGATAAACAACTTGAACATCATGGATTATTTTCAAAAGAATTCGTGTCCAGTAACTTACAAATATACAGGCACCAGTTTGAATCTGGGTGCAGAAGAAAAATCTGAAATGGATTCGCAATGCATTTGAAGGAAAAGACTTCTCTTGAGTTAGTTCCCCCTCGGTAACTTTCCAGCCAGATTTAACTTACATAATGCACACCATTTTGCTACCTGAACTGGGAGAGAAGCTACGGAAACCTGACGTAGAAAATGTTGTGGCCAGCAGGTTCTGCTGCATCCAATCAATATTGCCACCCAAATTTCTTAATCAATGATCTCAAGCTTACCAATTTGAGGATGGTGTTGGGTCTGCAGCTCTTAGTGAACCACCAAGCTCAATCGGCACGAGAGGAATGAGAGAGTGGAGGACATCAGTAATCAATGGTCTGTAGCTAGGTTCCTGCTGCACACATAGTACAGCGACAGCAGCTACCTGCACCATGTTATTATGTACATAAGATGAGAAGAAAGAAGCATGTTTCCGAAGGTCTGGGAATCAACATACTTGGTACAAGTGTTTCAGATCCATAGTATTCTGGATAACTGGATCTACAATGTTTGGAAGTTTTGATCTGTCAGTAAGTTGAGGCATGGCCTGAAGATAAACAATTGAAAGCATTCAAAACCAACATGTAATTGGGGAATGGAGTATCGGTATTCATTGTTGATGCCATATTAGAAATGTTTAACACATACCCATTGGACGATTGATTGGCATTCAGACGGTGCCATCTTTTCAACTGGTTTTTTTCCCATCAGAAGCTCCAGGAGCACGACTCCGAATGCATAGACATCACTCTTCTCAGTGAGTTTACCTGAAAGAGTTTGCTACTATTCTTATACTATTTCTATAGTCTCTTTTTTCCATCATATGGTATTTGTTGGTATCAGCTATATTAGCATTAACATTGATTGAAATTAACACCTCATAATCACAAGAAGTACAATTTAGGCAGTAGAGACAAGAAGATTAAGTACCATCTAGGAGATATTCTGGAGCTACATATCCTAGAGTGCCTGAAAGTTCTAAACCACATTTGTTAAGGTTTCTATCAACAACTGCAAGACCAAAATCTGCAATCTGTTACCACAAGGAATTCAATTAGAAATAACTTTGTATTTGGCAAATTGCATCAGGCCAATGTTCAAGATGAATTGAGACCTTAGCATTAAAATCTGAATCTAGAAGTATGTTGGATGACTTTATGTCTCTGTGGATCACGGGTGGGTTACAGTGCTCATGAAGGTACTCCAATCCTCTATTTGCCAAGTAGACAATAGATTAATACGTGAAAAAGATAGCTATTTCAAAATGGAGAGAACATGACAATGTGAAAAACCAAACCTTGCAATATCAAGTGCAATTTTCATTCGAATATGCCAGGTTAAAGCTGATCCATGGGAAGGTCCTGCAGGTGCAAAATACAAAGCAAACAAGTCTAAACATTGAAATCTATTCTAATTGCTAAAGGAGAAGAATTGTACCATGGAGCTGTGTTTCCAGAGATCCATTTTGCATCAACTCATATATGAGAAGCCGAGTTTCTCCATGAATACAATAACCCAAAAGAGATATTATGTTAGGATGTCGAATTCTTCCGAGCAAATCAATCTCATTCTGGTCAGAAATAAGACAGAATACGTGGCTTTTCATCAATCTTTAGAAGGGAGTGAAGAAAGTTTGTAATTTTTTAGTTTCTCACTTCAAACTCCTTGCTGCAATCTGGTCTGCCAGCGTCAAATTTCTTCACTGCAGCAGAAACTTCACCATGGAAGCAAGCTTTGTACACATGACTGAATCCTCCTTCCCCTAAGATATTGCACTCGCTGAACTTGTTAGTTGCTAACTCTAGTGATGGGTAATCTACCGTTGGCAACAATCCCTTCTTGCTTGTCGTCTTCATGTTATTCAACTTGCTCCTGATTGATCCAAATGGAAGCCCACCACCGGCCTCTGTTAGTGTTGGTACCAAGCGCACAAATCATTAGAGAGAGAGAGAGAGAGAGAGAGTCCATATGTGCAAATCAGATGAGAAAGTCGAACCTGAGGTTTCAATGTTTCTTGTATTGAGCATTTGGCGGCCCCTCCTCCAAAAGACACAAGCACAAACTGAGGACAATATGATCGCTAGAACTGCAGCAGAGGCCAGAACAACTGCTATAACTAGTTCTTTGTGATGATGGTGATGGCGTGTCTGTATCACGATTTGCATCCGTGCTATAAAATAGATGGACATTCAGCTAAATGCATTGTCATGGCAAACAAACTGCCATCGAAGTATGGGCAATGAGGAAACCAAAAAAGGCGAAGATTTTCTAGGATAAACAACTACGCATCTTGCACGAAAAAGCCAAAGAAGAAAGGAGAATTGGACACTCTCATGCCCGTGGAGAGGGGAAAAAAAAGATAGTAGATCTCAGAACCGATCTTGAAACGCCATGACCTGAATTTACCCGATCGTCATAAAAAGAAAAAGAAAAAGAAACGATCTTTTTCTGTAAGAAGTACAAATACTTAACGCCAGATCAAACTTAAAACGGTAGAGAAACCAGAAGCAAGCGGGCGCACCTGAAGGCGACGGCGCCAGGGACGAAGAAGTCGGAACAGACGGTTGGTTCCCAGGGGGCAGAAACAAAGGAGCCTGGGTATCGGCGACTGCTACAGCCGTGAGGAGCAAGAACCCAAGCCACCAAACGGAAACGGAAGAAGGGAGGCGCAGCGGTGTGGGAGACCTCCCCATGTCTCCAGAATCACCAGCGCCACTGAGAGAGCCGATAGACAAAGAGAGCCGGAGGGTAAGCCCTTCTCTCCAGAGCAGATCTCCAACTCCGGAGCAGATTTGGGTGGAAAATCCAGATCATGAAACGCCGGAAAGCTCTAAATTTTGAATCGCTGCCTCTCTCTCTCTCTCTCTCTCGTCTCTGATTTGAGGAAAAAAATGGGACCTTTTGAGCAGCAATTTTCGTGATTCGTTCTTTCTTTTGCGGGAACGACAACGACAGTAGCACGGAAAAGAAAAGGGTCCATGCGTTCCTGGTAACTTGCCTTTAAATTGTAACAGTAACAAAACAAAAACACCACCGAGGGCCTGCTTACTTGGGCGGAGAGAGAAAGAGGAAGGTAACCGGCAACAGTCCGCTTCCCAACTCATTGTTTAACTTGAGGATGACTGTCTTTACTTGGTGTGGCCGTGTGGATAGAGAAAGGAAAGGTGTTATAGCGAAATAAGGGAAAACAAGACGGAAAAGAAAAAATATCCTTACGAAGGAAGAAAAGAGGAAGATGAAAGGAAAAAATAGTCATTTTTTTTAATTATTGTAATGAAAGATTAAATTATATATCTTCGCAACTAGATCCAAAATAGTTATTCATTTCTAATAAAGTATTAAATTTAAATTCTAAAATATAAAAGTTTTATATGTCCATGGATACTCTAGTGAGTATCAACCTCACAAAAGGCTACTATTGAAACATATAAGCACAAGACACCGACTACTCAACCAAGCAATCAGTCAGTACGGAGTCACCCTTAGGTTTAGGGTGGGCTCCAAATCCACTTAACTTTTAATTTTATTAAAAGTTAAGGAGAGGGGATAAAAAAAAGATAAGGGAAAGAAAATAAGAAGGGAAAAAAAAAATAAAGAGGCATGTCGGGTGAAGTTATTGGCACGTGGAAGTGGGATAACGCATGACAATGGGTTGTTACGCGTATGTAGTAGAGAAGAAGGGTTTTTCAATAATATCATAATTCGTTTTAAATTGATCAAATCAATTTAATCTATCACTTGTTTTAGTTATAATTTGTAAAATCAAATCCAAATCAATCCTGATTTAAACCAACATAATCTTTATCTCTATGTTATCCATTCAATTTAGTTTGAATCTAATCCAATTTTAACTCAACACCCTCACTTCATGTTCACTAAGTTGGTTCATTTGTTTTTTTTTTCATTAGTGATTAATAACTGACATATTCACAATATATGAGGATAAAACTATGATGGTGCTAGTAATATATATGATTCTTGTAATGCATTACAAGCTCTTTTCTTAAAAGATTGTTCATGTATATTTTATATATATTATTTCACTCATTGACTTTAACTAACATTAACTATAGTTGTTGAAAAAAATATATTCATTTAGTTATTCTTTTCAAAATTGGATTTCATTTGTAATCTCATTTGTGCATCTCTTAAACCCCATGCTAAGATACACTCTGCTCAAAGAATTGAAGTTGTGCATATGATAACTGCGGGTGAATGTAGTATTGGTAGAGGATGTAATCAAATTAAAAATTTATTACAACCTTAAAAGACTTGTTGGAGTTCTAATTTTGACTCAATTGTAGTATGATAGATTGATATATATAGATTTGTGATTAACGTGTTAGAAAATATGGTAGATGATGGGTCTTCTAACTCAATCCGTGGTGAAGCTAGTAGTTTGTTGATTACAATGAAGTCTTTTGAGTTAACATTACACTTAATGTAAAAGATAATGGGGATAACAAATCTGTTTTATTGAGCATTACAAGAGAAATATCTAGATATTTTAAATGAACTATTTTTCAACTATTAAAACTTTACTTTATACTTTGAGAGAATAAGAATATGCTATTTTACTTAGTTATGTGAAAGAAGTTTGTACTAACAGAACGAGCATTTTCAATTATGAAACTTGTTAAAACAATTCTTGGTAACAAGATGGAGGAAGAGGTTTTTACATATTCTATAGTCATCTATATTAGACGAGAGTTGGTTGAAAATTTTGATAATAATATAATAATTAATGAGTTTATTTAAGAAAATTCTAAAATCACAACTTTAATATTAATGTATTGAATATTAAATATTTTTAATTCATATTTTTTAAAAATTAATATTCACATACTTTTTTATTTTATTTATATTTCTAAATTAATTAATTTATTATATTAATTATAGTTAGCGGTCAACCCCAGTTAATTCTGAATCTTAGCTACGCCCCTGAATTGAGCCTATCATGATCATGTCTACCATGTGTGGTGGGTAATATGAAGCATTCACTCTGTCATCCCTGACTGATATATCAGTTATCAGTATGTAGTATCTATGCACCAACCAACCCCTCACCTCGTCCACAAAAGTCAATGCCCAATATAAAGCAGGTCTTTATAATGATCCTTGTGACCATAGTGCTTAAAGTAATCAGCATCAATATAATTGTCTTCAACATGTTTGTCCTCCCATCCCCCAACCTACTCGGGTCTATGTAGGTAAGAGACGCCTATCCTCTTACCTCCCCATGCTCATCAGTGATATTATTCATCTGTCAGCCCATAGCCTTAGCTATCCTCGACGTCCCTACCCTCCCATCCCTCCCTATCTGCTCCGCCTCATATAATTGCACACAATTGGATTGGGTGAATTGGCTAAAGGAGGGGTGAATAGCCTTGCAATTAAAAAATTAACACTTCTCTTGATTCTAGCTTAGCAAGAACACACTATTAATTAATTAAAATAAATGACATAAAAGAAATAAGGAGATTCAGAATTTTACTTAGTTACAACCTGGGTGGTTGTTAATCTAAGACAATAGAAAGCATAATATCAAAACTTCTTCTTTAACAAAGGTCGAAGGCGAAGAAGTCCCTTATATAGTTAACCTCTCAAAAAGAAATACAGAAGTTATAGTACTGGCATGTATTTTACAATTGGCTTCAGGGTTTTATTTATAGCTCAATGGTTAAAATGATCATTTTACTGATATGGCAATTCAGAGTACCTCAAACAGTTGGAGGCTCCTCCAAGTAGATAAAACTTTATCCATGCAACGTTTAAAAATTTGATCTAGTGGCATCAGATGCCCCTCGATTCACCAAAAGTGTCTCGATTATTGCTGACATGGATTCTCGCTACTTATTCACGTCGCAACGGTTTTGTGCATCAAAGGTGCTTTTAGTTGATCTGTAGCACCTCGAGTACTGTTCATCTAAAGCACCTCCAATGACTTCTGTTGTAGCGACTCGGCTAGACATTTGAGGCGCATCCAATCAACTGAGGCACCTTGGGTCTTCAAGTCTTTATAGTCAACTTCTGAGTTGACCATTTTCTAACTTTACTCGCTTGGGTGATGCTTCGGTCATCTGGAGTTGAGCTCACATAAACCCAAATTTGACCTTCTCCTTGAGAAGGTTTCCTCCCTGACTTCTCGTCCCTCGGATGCTCCACACACATCTTTCTCACTCCACTAGTGTACTGTTCCATAATTTCTCATCCCTTGGATGCACCGAGCCCGTCAACTCCCTTTTCATGTCATTCTTCTCGCTCGCTTATCTTTCGCTTGACTTCTTCTATTCCTAAGTCCCTGCACACTCAGACACAAGGCATCAAATATACAAGGGCAAACTTAACTCAGTTAATCATATCAAAATTAACTCGAAGTACTTACAATCTTCTTTTTTTTATATGTATCAACCCGAGTTAAGGTTAAGGCAAACAAATAAGAAAAATGATTTATAAACTTCAATTAAGTACAAATATCAAATTTTATAATTAAGTACAAGCAATAAACATTGCAATCTCCACCTTAATTTAACCATCATAATTTATGCTCTTTTGATCACATCAAAAATAAGGAAAAATAATACGAAAAAAGAGAAAAAAATTGAAATATTTTATAGGGGTTGTACACAAATTATCCAAGGTTGTGTCTTTTTACTGAAATTATTTTGTAAAGAAAATAATTTTTAAGAATTAAATCTCAAATTTGCCAAAAAAAAAATTTGAAAATTATTTCTAAGTTTTGAAAAAGGGAAAATTGTCCTAAACTCCCTACATGCAAACATTTGTTCCTCCTTAGTCCCTGTGTTAGAAAACATTTGTTTTCACTCCCTACATGCAAATATTTCTTTACTTCAACTCCCTAATACATACTGATTTACCTAATTCCCTCATTTTTTTAGATACAAAAAGTCCAAAATGAGGTATAATTCTTCTCAAATTTAGCACTATATAACTAGAATATAGTATATTTTCTATCAATTAGGTTGTTCCGATCGATTAGAATCAATTAATAATCAATTGGTTTGTCGTGAAAGAATAGAAGGTATAAAAGGTCCAAAATGAGGTATATTTCTCCTAAATTTAGCTTCATTTAACTAGAATTGAGTATATTTTATCGATTGTGAATTGATCGGCAATTGATTCGTTTGTCATGAGGGAATAGAAGGTACAAAAGATCTAAAATAAGATATAATTCTTCTTAAATTTAGCATCATTTAACTATAATCGAGTATATTTTCTATCCCATTAAGTCGTGCTCAATGGGATAGAAAATGTTGGTGCAGCGGGGCCGGCAAGAGGGGGTGAATTGCCTGTAAAATAAGATTATACCCTCCTCAAGGCTTCCAACTTAAAGTAATAGCAACTATAAAAATAATGAAATAACAGAAAAGAAAGGGAGACCAGAAATTGACTTGGTTACAACCAAGACGGTTGTTAATCCAAGGCGGTTAAACAACTCCACTAGCAGAGTCTCCTTCACTGTAGGCGGAGAAGCCTTTTTACACTTAGAACACTCACTAGTTACTAGGAATTGATTACAAAGTTGATTGTTTGAATGAATAATTATTTCCTAACTCCAGGGGCCTTTAAATAGCTCCTAGAAATCCTATCTCGAAAGTCCAAGGCGCCTCTAACAAGGTCCAAGGCACCTCTAACCAAATCAAGCGGATAAAACACTATCCACGCTCAAACGGTCGAGTTGACCGGCTTGGAGGCGCCTCAAGCTATGTTGAAGGTGCCTCAAGCTATGTTGAAGGCGCCTCAAACTGCTTGAGGCGCCTCCAACCAATATGAGGCGCCTCAGTCCAGTGTGAGGTGCCTCAGACAAGTGTGAGGTGCCTCAGGACTGTTTTCCAGCTCCTTTCCACTTCGTTTTAGCTTCCGATTCTCCGGTCTTTTAGGTAATTATGGCCAACCGGAATAGGGCTCACCCGAACCCAATTCCCGGCCTTCTCCTCGAGCAGACTTCCGTCCTGGCTTTACGTCCCTCGAACGTTGCGTACATTCTTCTCGTCCACCGGTGTACTCTTCCGCAGCTCTCTCGTCCTTTGGACGCACCGAGCCCGTCAGCTCCCTTCCCGTGTCGTCCTTCTCGCTAGCTGCATCTTCCGCTCGACTTCCTGGGCTCCTAAGCTCTTGCACACTTAGACACAGGGATAAAAAGACAAACAAGACCTAACCTAAACTTGGTTGATCACATCAAAACTACCACGAGGTCCAACAATCTCCCCCTTTTGATGTGCATCAACCCAAGTTTAAGTTAGGGTAAAAACAAACAAGTAGTAATTACAAAACTAACATTTAAAGTATAAATTTGCAATTAAACTAAATTGCAACAAGCATAAAATATAGTTCTAATACTAACTGTTGAAAAGCACAGGTTTGGCTTGACTCTTTACTTGATCTTGCACATCTGGATTCATGTAATTCTAAAGTTGAAAATAATTCTTCTAGTGTACTTACCTCCAAGTCCTTTGAGATGTAGTAGGCATTGATTATTAAGATCCATTCTGGAGTCCTAGGAAAGGCATTAAGCGTGTAAAGTACTGAGCCCCGATTGGTTAATATTTCACCAAGGTTGACCAGTCCGGTAATCAGTTCCTTGATCTTCGCGTGTAGTTGGGCTACCTTCTCACCTTTTTCCAAACGTACATTTATTAGTTGATTTAGAAGAAGGTCTATGTTAGATCGTGACGCACGTGAGAGGGGGGGTGAATCAAGTGGTTTTCAAAATACTTCTTTTATGGTTTTTAAAAACTCGAGTACGCGGCGAAAAGTAAATAAGAAAGCACTAGAAAAACATAAGCGGTTTTTTACTTGGTTCGAAACCTTCGATGACTCCTACTCCAAGGCCCAGGTCCCGCGAACCTATTGATGGATAATCCACTAAAAACCTCTTCCGGTACCCCCAAAAGAGAGAATCGTACCCTCACCCTTATGACTTACTTGACGCTTCTTTGCAGCCTTGACCTCTTGCCTTCAAGCCTACTTCCTTTGGCTCTCATCCCTCGAATGCATTCAAGCCCGCGGCTCGTCCCCAATGCCATCCTTCGCGTATGCCTCGAAGTCGATTCCCTCGATCCTTGTCCTCGCTGCCTTGTCCATGGTCCCTCAGATGCTCCATCCTTCACCGGACCTGAAGTCATCAACCTGAGTCACATGTGTATCCTACAAACTTGCACAACTCAAATACACATATCAAATACAAGGGTGAATCTAACTTAAACCCTTTGCCCAAACACCAAAATACATGGTCTCACGGACCATTGGGATTGCTCCAACACATTTGAGCCTATGTCTCATAGGTTCTTGCTGTGACTCTACTGCGAAGCTGCTGAGCCCGATGACTACTCTAAGGAGTTCCGATCGCGCCCGGCAAATAGACTTCAACACAAAGCATTATCATTTCTATCTTTGAAAGTGTTTGTAACATTTCTTTTTGTACTTAAATTACTATAAAAGGACAAGTGCAGGGTATTGCACTTGGTCTAACTTTTCTTGTACTCGATTCTCTCTTCTGGGGTACCGGAAGAGGTTTTTAGTGGATTGTCCATCGATAGAAAAAGATAACATAGATTTGAAAATACAATTGTCCAAAGCATGCCCGCTATATTTATATGATAATCTGAAAATAGAAAATGACAAATTGAAAATAGAATATTTGAAAAATCGTGCATGTTCATACAATGAAAATATTAGGAAGTATAGAAATCTGAACTGGTATCTTAGATTTCATAAGGGTCAAATTAGAAAAATTCTTAAAAGTTATGTACCTCCAAAATTCTTGATTAACCTGTAGGAAGAAACCTATATTAGGTTCCAAAAACTTGTATAAATTAAAAATGAAATTAGACTTAGGGCTTTCAGATAGAAGATTAAATATTTGAATTCATTAAGAGGCTTTGTCAATAATTGATTGATGATCCAATAACCAAGAAGACTTAGTGTCTCGCCACAGCTTGGAAGCCAATTTCTGAATTGAATATTTATTGAAAAACTGATAAGCATGAAATAGTTAATTTAAATGCTTTCAATTTTTTTGTCAATGGTTAAACATAATTTTTTCTTAACTGCAAACTTCACTTAGAATTTTTTTTTTAATTGCAAGTTTCATTTTAAAATTTCATTTTTTCCCCTATTAAAATTTCTTTTTACCCTTAGATTTTATTAAGTACCCTAATTTTGTGTAATCAAAGGGGGAGAAGGGGAGATTAAGTCTAGGGGAGGTAGTTCAAAAAATTTAAATTTTGAATATCTTTGCACCTTATTGCATAATTGCAACTTTATTTACTTAGTATTGCAATTTTATTATTTTTACCTTATGATTGTTTTACCCTAACTTAACTTGGGTTGCTCACTTCAAAAAAGGGAGAGATTGTTGAAACCCCAAGATTATTTTTGGTGTGATCAACCAAGTTAGGTTAGGTCCTGTTTTGGTTTAATCCCTGTGTCTAAGTGTGCATGAGCTTAAGAGCATAGAAAGTCGAGCAGAAGACACAGCTAATGAGAAGAACGGCACAGGAAGGGAGCCGACGGGCTTGGTGCGTCCGAAGGACGAGAGAGCTGTAGAAGAGTATACTGGTGGATGAGAAGAACGTACGCGATGTTCGAGGGATAGAAGTCGGAGTGGAAGCCTGCTCGAGGAGAAGGCCGAAAATTGGGTTCGGGTGAGCCCTATTTCGGTTGGTCGCAATCACCTAAGTGATCAGAGCAGTAGGAGAGCTAAAGGAGTTGGAGAACACTGTTGGAGGCGCCCTCAACAAGGTGTTGAAGGCACCTCCGAAGCGAGCCTGCGCCTCTGCCACCTTCAGGCAAAGGGCGCCCTCGACCTGGCTAAAATAGTTGTTCACAACGGATAAAGTTTTATCCATTGCCGCTTCGCTGGAGGGGCCCTCCAAACCCTTGGGAGGTTCCCTCAAGTTATGGATAGAATTTACAAGAGCTATAAAAAAGCTCCTGGAGCTAGGAAATAGATCAACAACTCAAGCATTAATTTCCTAGCAATAGTCTGAGCATTCAAAGATTGTAAGAGGCTTCTCTGCCTACACGAAGGAGATTTCTTCTAGTGCTATCATTGTCTTGAATTAACAACCATCCCGGTTGTAACCAAGTAAAATTCTGAATCTCTTTCTTTCAATTTTTGTATTATTTATTTTTATGCTATTGCTACTAATGTAATTCCAAAACTTGAGAAAGGTATTTAGTTATTTTTCAGGCAAAACCCTCTCCAGCCGGCCTATCCGGGCCTACATATCATATTAGAACCACCACGGAGTACTTACAAGAAGATGAAACTCAACTTTATCGTTCACCATGAACTTAGTCTGTTGCTTCTTCTTCTAGTGAAGTTCTTCTTTTTCTTCTTTTTCTTCTTTGTTCTTATCTTTGGGTGGTTCAAGACCATATTTAATTGTTAGAAGAATATCAAAGCCAGTTTTAAATAATACCTTCATGTTGCACTTCCAAAATGAGAATTTCCCTTCGAACTTGGGTGGATGAATACTTAATCTGGCGATCTTCTTGTTGCTTTAGTTTGTGGTTAGTTCTTTTAAAGCATCTAAGCTCTGATACCACTTATTGGATCGATTATATTAGCTAGACGGAGGAGAATATATAGATGACCTGTAATTAAAATTTAATAATTCTCTTGCTTCTAGCTTAGTAAGGACACACTATTAATTGATTAATATAAATGATATAAAAGAAATAAGTAAGGAGACTCAGAATTATACTTGGTATAACCTGGGTGGTTATTAATCCAAGGCAGTAGAAAGCACAATATCAAAACTCCTTCTTTGATAAAGGTCGGAGGCCGAGAAGCCCCTTACAACAATTGAACTCTCAAAAATAAATACAGAAGTTGTAGTACCAGTGTGTACTTTATGACTAACTTTAGGGTTCTATTTATAGTTCAACGGTTAAAGTGATTGTTTTATTGACATGGCAGTTTGGGTGCCTCGAACAGTTGGAGGCGCCTCCAAGTGGATAAAACTTTATCCATGCAACATTCAAAAATCTGATCTGGTGGCATCGGAGGCACCTCGATTATTTTTGATGTGGATCCCCGCTTCTTATCTGAGTCACAACAGTTTTGTGCATCAGAAGCGCCTCCAATTGATCTAAGACGCCTCGGGTACTATTCATCTGAGGTGCCTCCAGTCAACCGAGGTGCCTCAGGTCACTTCCGCGGTAGCAACTCGGTTGGCCATCCGATGCACCTCTAATCAACTAAGGCACCTTGGGTCTTCAAGTCTTTATGGCCAACTTCTGAGTTGACTATTTTCTGACTCCGCTCTTTTGGGTGATGCTCCAGTCATCTGGAGTTAAGCTCACCCGAACTCAACTCCGACCTTCTATTTGAATAGACTTTCTCCATGGCTCCTCGTCCCTCGAACGTTCTGCATGCATCCTTCTCACTCTACCAGTGTACTCTTCCGTAGCTTCTGTTGGTTAGTCCTAGGAAAATCGTACCGGTTCCACTGTACAAAAATTTTGTACAAGTGTCGAATCTTTCCTTAAATAACCTATTGTGTCCTTCAGAAGTTAAATTAGGAATCACAGACGGAACTTGACATCATTGATTCCAAATTTAACTTATCTATTCTTAATGGTTTAGATTTGAATCACAAGCGGAACTTAACACTATTGATTCAAATCCACCTATGTTATTAATTCCATTAAATATTAATTTCCAAAATTGACTTCCAGGACTACATGGCGAGGCACATGACCTTCTTGGATATGGGAGCAACCACCACCGCCTAGACAAAGTCTTTTAAGGAAAGCTAATATTTAATTTCCTTAAATAACTCTAGGTTAACCAAAAAGAACAATCGAATCACAAATTCGAAAACAAAGAAAACACAAATTCGAAACAAATCTGAAAACTCTAGAATCATATGCCTCATGTGTTTAGTATTTCCAAAAATAACTATACAAAGAAAACTAGTATGATGCGGAAAACAATTACTAGTTATACCTTTCTTTGTAAGCAAATATCCTCTTTATCTTCTACCGTATTCCTCTTCTTATCCCGGACATTGTGTGGACAACAATCTACCGAGATGAGAATCCACCTAAGCCACCTTCTTCTCCAAGTAAGATTCGGCCACCACAATAACTCCATGAAAGGGTGAGGTTCGGCCACCACCAAGCTCCAAGGAATGATAGGAAACAAAGCCTCCTTCTTCTTCTTCTTCCTCAAGTAAAAGCCGGCCACAACCAAGCTCCTAGAGAAGTTGCCACCGGCCACAAGAAGAAGAGAAGAGGGAGAAGCTAGGGTCGGCCACCAAGGAGGAAAAGAGAGGAAGAATAGAATAGAGTCGTTAGTTATGAAGGCATCTCTACCCCCTCTTTTATAATCCTTGGTCTTGGCAAATAAGGAAATTTAAATAAAAAACTTCCTTAATTCTTTTTCCATGAAAAGGAAAATTTATTTAATTAAAAATATTTTTTCTCTTCTGACATTACATGGTCGGCTACATTAAAGTTATAAACAAGGAGAGTTTTAATTAATTAAAACTTCCTAATTTGTCTCCGGAAATTTATAAAAAATTTCTCCAATAATTTTTCCCTTCATGGTGGTTTATAAAAAGGAACTTTTATAAATTAAAATCTTTCTTTTAAATATGTGGATAAAAAGAAAGTTATCTCTAAAAATTAAAATCTCTTTCAATCTACAAATAAGGAAAGATATCAAAATCTTTTCTTAATCTTTTGTAGAAGCTTTTATAAAAGAAATATTTAATTTTTAAACTCTCTTTTAAATCATGAACATAGTTAAAAAAGGAAAGTTTTCTTAAAATTAAAATCCACCTTTTAATCTACAAATAAGGAAAGATTTCAAATCTTTTCTTAATCCTTTGTAGAAAGCTATAAAAGGAAAGATTTAAATTTTAAACTCTCTTTTAAAACCATGAAATTCACATAAGAAAAAAAATTATAAATAAAATCCTTTTTAATATGATGTGGCCGGCCACATCATGCTTGGACTCCAAGCATTGGTCGGCCACCAACTTGGCTCAACCTTTGGGTCTTGGCCGGCCCTAGCTTGGGTTCCAAGCTAGCTTGGTCGGCCACCAAAGAGTGGATAAGAAGGTGGGTATGTGGTGGATATAAATCTCTATATACAAGAGGCTACGATAGGGACCGAGAGGAGGAATTGGTTTTGGTCTCCCGATGAAATTAAGCTTCCCGTGTTCGCCCCGAACACACAACTTAATTTCATTAATAATAATTCATTCCACTAAAGAATTATTATTGAACTACCGCACCAATCCCAAATATATTTTGGCCTCCTTCTTATTATGAGTGTGTTAGTCTCCCTGTGTTTAAGATATCGAATGCCCACTAATTAAATGAGTTACTGATAACTCACTTAATTAATATCTTAGTTCAAGAGTAGTACCACTCAACCTTATCGTCATGTCGGACTAAGTCCACCTGCAGGGTTTAACATGACAATCCTTATGAGCTCCTCTTGGGGACATTATCAACCTAGATCTCTATGACACAGTTTCCTTCTATAATCAACAACACACACTATAAGTGATATCATTTCCCAACTTATCGGGCTTATTGATTTATCGAACTAAATCTCACCCATTGATAAATTAAAGAAATAAATATCAAATATATGTGCTTATTATTATATTAGGATTAAGAGCACACATTTCCATAATAACTGAGGTCTTTGTTCCTTTATAAAGTCAGTATAAAAAGAAATGACCTCTAATGGTCCTACTCAATACACTCTAAGTGTACTAGTATAATTATATAGTTAAGATAAACTAATACCTAATTACACTACGACCTTCCAATGGTTTGTTCCTTTCCATCTTGGTCGTGAGCTACTGTTTATAATTTATATGATCCTCTGTGTGTGACACCACACACCATGTTATCTACAATATAAATTAATTGAACAACTACATTTATCATAAATGTAGACATTTGACCAATGTGATTCTTTTATTTCTAAATAAATGTTTATACCAAAAGCTAAGCTTTTAGTATACATCCTAACAATCTCCCACTTATACTAAAAGACTAAGCTGCCATATCTGTTGCCATACATCTGATTCCCAACCCTTCAACTTGCCCATCAAAAGCTCTTGCCTTAAGGGCTTTAGTGAAAAGATCTTCCAGGTTATCACTTGATGCAATCTAAGCGGCAACAACTTCTCCTCGTTATATGATTTCTTGTATTGAGTAGTACTTGCGCTCTATTGTGTTTACTTGCCTTATGGACGTATGGTTTCTTCGAGTTTGCTACTGCACCACTATTATTACAATAAATTGTAATAATTTTGGGCAAACCAGAAATCATGTCCAAGTCCATCATGAAGTTTCTGAGCCATATAACTTCTGTGGCTGCCTCATTGGCTGCTACATATTCAGCTTCTATGGTGGAGACTGAAAAACACATATGATTAACACTCCTCCACAGTTATGGCTTTACTTCCTAAAGTAAACACAAAACCCCGAGGTCGACTTACTATTGTCCCTATCTGATTGGAAGTCAAAAATCCATGTAACTCATAGGGATCAAATTATCTGCCTTGTAAACTAGCATATAATCTCTAGTCCCACTAAGGTACTTTTAATATATGCTTTACTGTAGCCTAGTGTCCCGTTCCTGAGTTACCTCAATATCTGTTAACTATGCCTTGGGCAAAACAGATATCCGGTCTCGTGCACAACATAGTATACATTAGGCTTTCGACTGTCGAAGCATAAGGAACTACCTTCATGACATCTATCTCATTTGATGTCTTCGGAGACATCTCTTTAGATAAAGCTACTCCATGCTGAAAAGGTAAGAAACCTTTCTTGGAGTTTTGCGTGCTTAAAACGAGCAAGGATTGTTTCGTTATATGAAGCTTGGGATAAGTAAAATATATTCTTTTCTTGCGATCCCTTTGATCCCAAGAATATATGCATTCTTCCAAGTCCTTCATATTGAATTGTTTGGACAACCATACCCTTACTTCTGACAATACTTTGATATTGTTTCCATCTACCAAAAATGTTATCTACGTATAGTACATGAAATATCACCACGTTTCCATCACACTACTTGTATACACAAAACTCATTCGGTTATAAAATAAATTCATAGGTCTGGATTACTTTATTAAACCGGATGTACCAAGACCTTGAAGCTTTACTTCAGTCCAAAGACTGATTGAGCTTACACACAAGATGCTCTTTGCTCTTTGCAATGAACCCTTCTGGTTGCTTTATATGGATGCTTTCTTTAAGACTTCCATTAAGGAAAGTTATCTTGACATCCACTTGCCAAATCTCATAATAGATTAAAAAAAAATCCGGATAGACTTAAGCATGGCTACCGGTAAAAAAGTTTCTTTTCCCAACAAGGTTTGCTTTGAAAGTTTCCACCTTCCCGTCTATCCTCTTTTCCTATTGTAGACCTATTTTCACTTAATGACTTTTACATCATTTAGTGATTCTACAAGCTCCCAGACTTTATTAGAATACATATATTCTAATTTTGTATTCATTGCATTTTGCAAAAATGCTGCATCTTTATCTTGGAGTGCTTCGTCATATGTCTGGGGATCAGGTTCATGTTTACCCGAGATCAAGTCTGAAGACTTTCCCAAAACATGAATCTCTCAGGTTGCCTCACAACCCTCCCACTACAACGAAGCACTATCTGCAATTGTGTATCATTTGTGATACGTGTTGCAGTTTCTTGTGATATTTCATCTTGTACAGTTGGTACTAGGTTAGACGTGTCCTTTAATTTCCTTAAGAATAATTTTTACTCATGGGCTAGTGGTTCATAGTATAGTCCTTTTCTAAAATCAGGCATTGGTGCCAACAATGGCCTTCCGATTTTAAGGACTATAAACCTCTTTTCGTTTTTCTAGGATAACTCACAAACAAGTGAACTCATGTCCAACTTATCATTATCTCTCATGTGCTAGACCACCCAAATCTGAATATGCTTCAGACTAGGCTTACGCCCATTCTGCAATTCTATGAGAGTAGAAAGTTCTGACTTGGAAGGTACTACGTTCACTTCCGTTTCCAGTGTATATCCTTAAAACGATTTTGGTAATTTTCTGAATAACTCATCTTCAATCTAATTATTTCATAAGAGTCTTATACCTTCTTTCTACTACACCATTCTGTTGGGGTGTACCAGGTGCAGTTAATTGGGAATAAATCCCGTCTTCTGATAAGTGACTCCTAAACTCTCCTAAGAGGTACTCGTTACTACGATTTCACCGTAGTGTCTTGATACTTTTACTTTGACGTTACTCCACATCAGCCTAGTACTCAAAGCACTTAGACTTGTGGCGCGTTAAGTAAATGTATCCTTATCTTGAATAGTCATCTATAAAAGAGATGAAATATTCGAAACAACCTCTTGCCTGGATAGTCAAAGGTCTACACTAATCAGAATGAACCAATTCCAACATATCTTTGGCTCCATACCCCTTAAAAGCTTCTTGGTTATTTTTCCTTCCAAGTAAGACTCGTAGGTTAGAAGGATTTTCACTACCAATGAACCTAAGAGTTCATTGGTTTTTATCCTTTGAATCCTACTCAAGTTAATATAACCTAGCCTTAGACTGCCAAGGATGTGATTGGTTCATTTCCGAAGGTTCCTTTCTCTTATTAAAGTTAGAATATGTGTTACTAATTTTCATTTATTACATTGTGGGAGTTATTGGATTTATAAATTGTCAACCAACGTACTAGAACAGATATCTTTCCTATTTTCTTGATAACAAGTTTGTTATCAAAATAGATAGAATATCTATTCTTCGATAGTTAAGAAACCGAAATCAAATTCTTTCTAAACTTGGTACGTAAAGATAATTTCTTAAAATCCATATTTTATTCCTATCAGAGGATAAGCATCTCCCACTACAACAGCTACCACTTTTACAGCAATGCCCATATAGACGGTGACTTCCCCTTCATATAGTTATCGGGTTTCCTGGAACCTTTGCAATAAATTGCAGACATGATCAGTGGCTCCCGTATCTACACACCAGGTACCGGTAGATAACACCACTAATCATGTATTAACTAATGAATGAAATACACATATATTGTTCTTAGTTCTAAGAGGACAGTTTACCTTAATGTCCAAGTCATATTTCCAATCAATACAATTGAGACTACTAAGTCTATTCTATAATATAACAACTAGGGGATTGACAGACATTTTAAATCCTAAGAATCACAAAAAAATTTGGTCAAGACCAATACCTTAAAATCCCCATGAATTTTGTATGCCACGATAGAATTGACGTATACAAAATCAAAGAGGAGATTTTATCCATTAATTTTATTATCTCGTCATCCTTACTTTATGACAAATAAAACTAATAGTTGGTCTATCAAATATTTGGTCAAAAACTTTGAATTTGAAATAATATTGATTTCTCAAAACAATATCATTTAAATTCACCAACACCTCAAACACCGTGAATTTTGCATGCCACGATAGTGTGAACGTATACAAATTCAAATATTTGTTAGAGGAGGGTTTACCCATTAGTTATCTTGTCAATAAGTCTTTATGACAAATAAAATTACCTCAAACACCGTGAATTTTGTATGCCAGGATAGTGTGGACGTATACAAAACCAAACATTTGTTAGAGGGGTTTTTCCCATTAATTTTATTTCCTTGTCAAACTGACAAATAAAATTACCCATACACCATGAATTTTTGTATGCCACGATAGTGTGGACGTATACAAAATCTCAACATTTGTAAGAGGGGGTTTTAATTTTATTATCTTGTCAACCTATCTTTATGACAAATTAATAGTTGGTTTTCTTTGGTCACACAAATAATAGCAGTGACTCTGATGGGGAGGATACTATTAGACATGCCTAAGTGTATATCATTACTTGACACTAAGTCCATTAATAAGATTGTGCCCCTTCCGATGGGGAAGATCACACGCTCTTAATTAATTTCCTATAATCATCCAAAATGGAAGTTTGATCTAGTGATCCGCAAACAAACTCATCCGATATGGAGGAAGATACTCAGAGCCAACGCATAAGTTTGTTTGCATCACTTACAAACTAGTAATGGAGACCGTGGAATTTATTAAAATAAATCTCTCTTCCACTTAGTTATTTAAAGTGAGGAATTTTAAACTATCCTAGCATACATCACATACATACACACACATCACAGCAAATAAAAGCAAAAAATATGAAAATTTATTTTTCAACTATTATGGCCTTTTTCCATCACTGTCTTCCGTGTGCTCCAACCCTAGCTGCTGTTATCTTTAGCCACCGCCATCGGGTCGAGTCGTCGTATCCATCTTGCTTCTTATTCCGTTGTGCCTCTAGTGCTCCAAAAGTACCACACCTTGCAAGAATCCGATCCACGACAAAAATAGAATTTTACATATATCGATCCTATATTCCACGAGGGAATGTGCATGTAATCTAGATCAAAAATAAAATTCTAAAATCCTAGGGCTAATACAGCTCCTGCTGTATTAGTTACATACAATCATGCACACACAAAATAGTGCCCTTGACATGTCCAAGGGTCCAATCACACACAACATCTATAAGCCATAATAGTTGGAGCCTGCAATCACAAAGTTAGCACATCCTACTATTATCCTGCCTAAATTATGTATGACATGTGCATAACCTAATTTGAAAACCAAACACACAGAGGCAAACCCTAGCTCTGATACTAATTGTTGGTTAGTCCTAGGAAAATCATACCGGTTCCACTGTACAAAAATTTTGTACAAGTGTCGAACCTTTTCTTAAATAACCTATTGTGTTCTTTAGAAGTTAAATTAGGAATCGCAGACGGAACTTAACATCATTGATTCCAAATTTAACTTATTTGTTCTTAATGGTTTAGATTTGAATCGCAAGCGGAACTTAACACTATTGATTCAAATCCACCTATGTTATTAATTCCATTAAATATTAATTTCTAAAATTACCTTCCAGGACTGCATGGCGAGGCACATGACCTTCTTGGATATGGGAGCAACCACCATCGCCTAGACAAACCCTTTTAAGGAAAGCTAATATTTAATTTCCTTAAATAACTCTAGGTTAACCAAAAAGAACAATCGAATCACAAATTCGAAAACAAAGAAAACACAAATTTGAAACAAATACGAAAACTCTAGAATCATATGCCTCTTGTGTTTGGTATTTCCAAAAATAACTATACAAAGAAAACTAGTATGATGCGGAAAACAATTACTAGTTATACCTTTCTTTATAAGCAAATAACCTCTTGATCTTCTACCGTATTTCTCTTCTTATCCTGGACGTTGTGTGGGCAACGATCTACCGAGATGAGAATCCACCTAAGCCACCTTCTTCTCCAAGTAAGATTCGGCCACCACAATAACTCCATGAAAGGATGAGGTTCGGCCACCACCAAGCTCCAAGGGATGATAGGAAACAAAGCCTTCTTCTTCTTCTTCTTCCTCAAGTAAAATCCGGTCACAACCAAGCTCCTAGAGAAGTTGTCGCCGACCACAAGAAGAAGAGAAGAGGGAGAAGCTAGGGCCGGCCACCAAGGAGGAAAAAAGAGGAAGAATAGAATAGAGTCGTTAGTTATGAAGGCACCTCTACACCCTCTTTTATAATCCTTGGTCTTGGCAAATAAAGAAATTTAAATAAAAAACTTTCTTAATTCTTTTGCCATGAAAAGGAAAATTTATTTAATTAAAAATATTTTTTCTCTGCTCACATTACATGGCCGGCCACATTAAAACTATAAACAAGGAGAGTTTTAATTAATTAAAACTTCCTAATTTGTCTCCGGAAATTTATAAAAAATTTCTCCAATAATTTTTCCCTTCATAGTGGTTTATAAAAAGGAACTTTTATAAATTAAAATCTTTCTTTTAAACATGTGGATAAAAAGAAAGTTATCTCTAAAAATTAAAATCTCTTTCAATCTACAAATAAGGAAGATATCAAAATCTTTTCTTAATCTTTTGTAGAAGCTTTTATAAAAGAAATATTTAATTTTTAAACTCTCTTTTAAATCATGAATATAGTTAAAAAAGGAAAGTTTTCTTAAAATTAAAATCCACCTTTTAATCTACAAATAAGGAAAGATTTCAAATCTTTTCTTAATTCTTTGTAGAAAGCTATAAAAGGAAAGATTTAAATTTTAAACTCTCTTTTAAAACTATGAAATCCACATAAGAAAAAAAATTATAAATAAAATCCTTTTTAATATGATGTGGCCGGCCACATCATGCTTGGACTCCAAGCATTGGTCGGCCACCAACTTGGCTCAACCTTTGGGTCTTGGTCGGCCCTAGCTTGGGTTCCAAGCTAGCTTGGTCGGCCACCAAAGAGTGGATAAGAAGGTGGGTATGTGGTGGATATAAATCTCTATATACAAGAGGCTACGATAGGGACCGAGAGGAGGAATTGGTTTTGGTCTCCCGATGAAATTAAGCTTCCCGTGTTCGCCCCGAACACACAACTTAATTTCATCAATAATAATTCATTCCACTAAAGATTTATTATTGAACTACCGCACCAATCCCAAATTATATTTTGGCCTCCTTCTTATTATGAGTGTGTTAGTCTCCCTGTGTTTAAGATGTCGAATGTCCACTAATTAAATGAGTTACTGATAACTCACTTAATTAATATCTTAGTTCAAGAGTAGTACCACTCAACCTTATCGTCATGTCGGACTAAGTCCACCTGCAGGGTTTAACATGACAATCCTTATGAGCTCCTCTTGGGGACATTATCAACCTAGATCTCTATGACACAGTTTCCTTCTATAATCAACAACACACACTATAAGTGATATCATTTCCCAACTTATCGGGCTTATTGATTTATCGAACTAAATCTCACTCATTGATAAATTAAAGAAATAACTATCAAATATATGTGCTTATTATTATATTAGGATTAAGAGCACACACTTCCATAATAACTGAGGTCTTTGTTCCTTTATAAAGTCAGTATAAAAAGAAACGACCTCTAATGGTCCTACTCAATACACTCTAAGTGTACTAGTATAATTATATAGTTAAGATAAACTAATACCTAATTACACTATGACTTTCCAATGGTTTGTTCCTTTCCATCTTGGTCGTGAGCTACTGTTTATAATTTATAAGGTACTGATAACATGATCCTCTGTGTGTGACACCACACACCATGTTATCTACAATATAAATTAATTGAACAACTACATTTATCATAAATATAGACATTTGACCAATGTGATTCTTTTATTTCTAAATAAATGTTTATACCAAAAGCTAAGCTTTTAGTATATATCCTAACAGCTTCTTATCCCTCGGATGAGCTGAGCTCGTCGACTCTCTTCCCGTGTCATTATTTTGGCTCACTACGTCTTCCGCTAAACTTCTTGTGTTTCTAAGTCCCGGCACACTCAAGCATAAGACATTAAATACATATGGTTTAACTTAACTCAGTTGATTACATCAAAACTAACCTAGAGTACTTATAATGACAATATCTAATAGATTGTTTATTGTCATCGCCTCAAACAATATCAATTGGTGTATGCAGATGGATTTATAACATAGTATGCTCGATCGCCCGCACCCCTAGCTCAAGCACCTCTAATCACATCTTCATAGCTTTCATTTGCGGCATTGTCCAGTATCATCATCTATCCATATCTACCACCTATAGTCCTCCGCATGGTCATACTCATACTAGTTTTTTTATCATAGGACATGATAAAAGGCTCTATGTAGCTATCCGATGTATATCCTCATGACGTAAAATAACACCAAAATGTATACTCTCTCATCCTAAAAAAATCAAAAATATACCTCTCTCAACCCTAATGTATATCCCTGCACAAAATGTATAAAATGTATACTCTTTGATCTATCAAACTTAGTGTCTAGTTTTTTTTAGTTGACATCATGTATTCAGCTCTTTGAACTAATTAATTTTGAAGAATCCTATAAAAAAATTTTATTGATCATCAAGATAAATTAGGAAGTAATCAAACTGAGTCCCTAGTTGATGAATTTATAATAAACTCCAGAAAATTTATAAAATCAGTCGCTTCTGTCCAATTTAGATGGATAAAAACTCTAAAATTTGATGAATTTATAAATTCATCCATTTAATATTTTATAATAAGAAAAAAAAAAACTAATTCAGCTTTTTAATAAAAGAAACACCAATAAAATATCTACAATAAAAACTTTTCTCAATTCTTAAATTCATCCTCCCTAATAAACAATGCTTCCGCGTGAGAGGGGCTACGAGGAGTAGGCCACAATTTGATTACCTAAAATGCTTTCCCTTAAAATCAGGGGAAAAACAAGAGTGGTTAAAATTGTATCAAATTTTATTCTATTTATTTTACTCGGAGATCCTTGGAAAATTTTTCAATAGGCATTAGGTATGGAATGGACAGTTGGAGTGTACTATTTAAATTTTAAACAATCTTTTTCAAGCAAGTGTATTGGATGTTTGTGGTAGTTGAGGAGATCGTCTTATTTGATAGAGTTCGTAAATAATGATGATGGCATCAACTCTTAGGTTAGGTTCATAGAGTATTATTCAATTAGATGTCGAGTCAATGTGGTGGGTGCCTTATTGGCCACGAACATAAAATACTAGAGTTTGTAGTAGACGTTTTATTAACATAGTTGAGTTAGTACTTAAATAGTAAATTGATATTATAGTGTTATAATAAAAAATGATTATATTTATTTCAGGTACTGTTCATAGTTCATCCTAAATTATTTGAAAGAAAATAAATCATATGTTAATTTATAATTGTCCGTCAAATAATTAGAAGTGGAAGAAGTTTTTTTATCTGAGGATATTTATAGATTAAAATTGGATTTGGTTCAATTTTTTAAAATGAATATTGACTTTACCTCTCTTTTTCTTCTCTAAACCCCAACATTAATGGGAGTATATAATATCTTTTATGTTTCTATACTGTGAAAATATTTTTAGGTCATGTTAAGCGAATAAAGATTTAGAGTTTGAGTCCATGGAATAGACATAGTCGTTCGAAATAACATGTTCGAAATTCAATTCAATTTGAATTTAATTTTGACTAATAATGGGCTCAACTATGATAGTATTTAGAAAAAAACTACTAGTTCAATAATGATTATATTTAGTTAAGTTAGGAGAACTTTTTAGAATTATAATACCCTCTTTAATGACACATTATCGAGTATAATTTAATTCGTCCAATCAACTCATTTAACTTAACATATTTACTTTATAATGCAATGAAATAAATAATAATTTTCTGAAAATTGATATTTTAGGATCAATATAAATTAGTAGGAAACAATTTCTGGTATTTTATTATTCCATCAAATAAAAGGAAAATCTGGATTAACTAAAAATTTATAATAAAACAAAAGAGGAAAGAAGAAGAAGAATAAACAGCTAATCTCCTATTTCTTTATTTCACAATTAGAAAAGTAGAATTAAAGTAGGACCGAAATAAATAAATTATCGATTTTCCCTTTTCGTTCCGATTGGTGGACCATTTTAGGGATCCAACATCCGCACATGTTGAGAGCCCACAATTTTTTAAAATAAGCTGCATTATGGATCCGTCGTGCTCTTTTCAAATTACTGAATCATGGAAAAAAAAAATGATAAAAAAACAGTATAGATTGATCATAATAGATGCAGTAAAAGTTGATTATGATTTCTTTCACAATTATAAAAATGATAAATTATGAAATCAGTTTATAATTTACTATTAAATAATTATAAAATTTAATAATATTGGTGGTCATACAACTGATAATATTAAAAAATTCGTATTTTAATAATATTGGTGGTCATCAATAAAGGAGAACCGTAATAAAAAAAAATAATATAAAAAGATATGAAAGAGAAATATATTAGATTTTATAAAATAATACACATAATTAAAAAAATAAAATGTTAAAAAAGGGGTTTTATGAAATCCAAAGTTTTCACGTGGGCTGATTCTTTTTCATTCTTTGAAAAAAAAATATACATAAAATAATAAACTCGAAAAAATTTGAGGCCTTAATCCTAAAGCCGATCCCGAATCCTCGTGACCATACATTGCATCAAATTTACGAAGACACGTTTGAATCTCCTGTTTGCAAAGTAAAAAACAGAGGTTGTAAGCACCCAAAACACTTTTGAAGCACTTGATGAATATCAACCTGTTAGATCAAGAGAAATGAATTCCTGCCTTGTTGAAGAGCGAGAGCAAGTACAAGATATCAATCTGTGTTAGCTTCGCGGCCCTCTTTTCTGCAAAATCCCCTGCCTCTGGATTTCCAACACTGTCTTCTGCGTCCATCTCTTGATCATCCTTCGCATCAGTTATTTCACCAAGCAAACCGTTATTTCATTAAGATGGAAAACAAATTTAAAACTCTATAAGGACTTTCCAAAAGCTTTGGCACGACACCATGACATTGAAACTATTTCAATATGTATTAAATTATCTATCAGAATAATGGAACTATATTAAGACTCTATTGAATTAAAACTTCCACTTAATAATTTTATTTTATAAAATTGACAAATGCATTCACTGAATGATTTTTTACTGATTATAAAAATTGGTGTCTAATCTTGTCCGAAATCTGAGTCAGACGGAGGTTAGTTAAGGTGGCGTCGATATTGATGGAAAGATGACTTTGACGTATGCTGCGTATGTGCGTTGGAAAAACGAACCCCCATATGATACTAAAGGTCTATAGTAACGAAGCTGGTAATACTTGAGCTCTGCACACACTCAAACAAGCATACGAAGTGCTAGAGACCATAAATCAAGGAAAAAATTCTCGGCGCAGGCTCTCCGACACTCAAGTTAGGTCCTTTTTCCTTGAAAAGTAGTGTACAAATGAAGGCAGGAAAAAAGAACTGTTGCAGATGCATGTAAGTGTGCGTGTGTATGATCAAAGAAGAGGACCACCCTTTTTATGACTCTGCATACCTTTAGAGTCTGACCGTTGTCAGAAAATGTCGGGTGTCAGGGTCTGTCGGGTGAGAGAGGATGTACAGTGGCCTCCTATTGGTAGCTGAACCTGGGCGGGGCAGACCACTAGAATATTCTCTGTCGTATGACAATTATTCTCTAATCGGAGGTTATAATTCTCTAACATTGTTGTCGTTTAGAGCCTTCTGCCCCGCCCAGGTTCAGCTACAAACAGCTCGGGATGACCGCTTAGATATGCTACCAGGATTGAGCCTTGATAAATAGGATGAGTTGTGGTGAATCGACCAGGTTTCATCTGAGACTGTGGCGAGGGACCCATCTTTCACGATTTGACCACCGAAGAGCCGATCGGGAATTGTCTTAGTAAAAGTACCAGGACCATCTATAAAGCCCGAGCTAGGGAAATCCAATCAGTCAAGGGCAGGCCAAGAACTAGTCCAAGCTTCGTCTTATGTCTCTGATCTGGGGACCTGCCCTGACTGTGATTGGCCAGGAAGTATGCGGCTAGTGATGCGAAGTAGCCCTGATTCCCATCTTCCCTTGACTGTTGTCTGCTACGTCCTCTTAACTATTGACTGTCACGTCCTCTTAACTATTGACTACCACATCCTCTTGACAATTGATTGTCACGTCCTCTTGACTTTTAACTTCTTGGCCTTATCGGACCTCTCCTTTACGCACTATATCACAAGTCTCCCCTCCAAGTCTAGTCGAAGGATACTCAAGTCCGACTGACTAGACTCTAGCCCATTTTTGACTCAACATACATACAAGGGACTGGCGTGTGGTTGACTATCTTTACAAAGGTTGAATCCTACTTGCATCACTGTCCGAGTGTTGCTATTAACCCGTTGATGTTGGCGCAATGTTTGAACAGATATTACTGTCCCAGTGTTGCTATTAGCCCGATGACGTTGGCATAATGTTTGAACAGATAGGAGCAAAACCAACACCTATGTTGTTAACAAGCGGTCGCAAGAGTCATGCTTGCTTATACCCCATATTGGGGCAAGAGTTTGTAGCCCGACTGAGAGGTCGTTGGTTGTAAGAGCATGCTCGCTTATAACTCACGTTGAGACAAGAGTCTAGAAAGCCAACCGAGAGGTCGTTGGTCTCTAGAGCATGCTTGCTTATAACTCGAGTTGGGGAGAGAATCTGGAACGCCGATCGAGAGATCGTTGGTCGCAAGAGCATGCTCGCTTATTACTCGCGCTAAGGCGAGAGTCTGGAAAGTCGACCGAGAGGTTGTTGGTTGTGAGAATATGCTCACTTATAACTCATGTTGGGACGAAGTCCAGAACGTCGACCGAGAGGTCATTGGTCGCGAGAGTATGCTCTCTTATAACTCGCGTTGGGACAAGAGTCTAGAAAGCGATCAAGAAGTCATTGGTCGCGAGAGCATGCTCTCTTATAACTCGCGCTGGGGCGAAAGTCTGGAACTCAATCGGGAGGTCATTGGTTTCGAGAGCATGCTCGTTTATAACTCGGACTAAGGCGAGAGTCTGGAATGTCGACCAAGAGGTTGTTGGTCGCGAGAGTATGCTCGCTTATAACTCGCACTAAGGTGAGAGTCTGGAATGCCGACCGAGAGGTCATTGGTCGCGAGAGCATGCTCGCTTATAACTCACGCTGGGGCGAGAGTCTGGAAAGCCGACTGAGAGGTTGTTGGTCGCGAGAGCATGCTCGCTTATAACTCGCGCTGGGGCGAGAGTCTGAAATGTCGACCAAGAGCTCGTTGGTCGCAAGAGGATGCTCGCTTATAACTTGCATTGGGCCGAGAGTCTGGAAAGCTGACCAAGAGGTCATTGGTTGCGAGAGCATGCTTGCTTATAACTCGCACTAAGGCGAGAGTCTGGAATGTCGACCGAGAGGTCGTTGGTCGCGAGAACATGCTCTCTTATAACTCACGTTGAGGCGAGAGTCTGGAAACCTGACCGAGAGGTCATTGGTCGCGAGAGTATGCTCGCTTATAACTCACACTAATGCGAGAGTCTGGAATGCCGACCGAGAGGTCGTTGGTCGTGAGAGCATGCTCGCTTATAACTTGCACTGAGGCGAGAGTCTGGAATGTCGACCGAGAGGTCGTTGGTCGTGAGAGCATGCTCGCTTATAACTTGCACTGAGGCGAGAGTCTAGAATGTCGACCAGGAGGTCGTTGGTCGTGAGAGCATGCTCGCTTATAACTCGCACTAAGGCGAGAGTCTGGAATGCCGACCGAAAGGTTGTTGGTCGCAAGAGCATGCTCGCTTATAACTCGTGCTGGGGTGAGAATCTGGAAAATCGATCAAGAGGTCGTTGGTCACAAGAGTATGCTCAGTTATAACTCGCACTAAGATGAGAGTCTGGAATGCTGACTGAGTGGTCGTTGGTCGCAAGAGCATGCTCACTTATAACTCGCAATGAGTCGAGAGTCTAGAACATCGACCGAGAGGTCATTGGTGATCAAAGGAAGCATGCCCGTGGACTTAACTTCTGCGGCCTTTGGAGCAACCTGTGGTCATGACTCCCACTCTGTAATTAGGCATTGGCCAAATTTGAATCTTACTCTGGTTCCGAGGCTGAGGCGAGATGCCAAATTATGATCAACGCTTCCTATCGCCTTATACTCCTGTTCCCAAGGTAACTGCATGGAATTGTTGGTCCTCGAGGCATGGTGTCAGTGTCCTTATATCAGCCTCATGATCTTCTTATCTTTTCCATCATAAATGTCATTTCATAGGAAGCTGGCACGTGTCTGACTGACCTCCTTTGATACAACGTCTAACGCACACTTTCTGCATGAGACTCGATAGTGCTTCCCTTCTGGTGATCTGACGGCTATCCTTCGCAGTGTCGTTTCGATTATCCAGTTTACATCCCTATGCCCCTTAGTGGTTTTAGTTTAAAAACTCTAAAGGCATCGAGTGGTTGTTCATCGATGCTTCTTCTTCTCCAGACTTCTTCCTCTCTACTTGTTTTCCTTAGCCTCTGTGTGTTTCCTTCGTAAGTGTTCATTTCCCTTTTCCCCTGCTTTTGCGTTTTTTTATTATGGCCGGAGAGACTTTAGTCCCCTAGTATGCCTTCTTCCACTCTAATTTTGATAGGAGTGATCTTAAGTTGGTGCAATCTAGCCTGAATCTTTCTGAAGCTTACAACCTTCACATCCCTGTTATCCTCCTCTCGGTTTTGTGACTTTCTTCAAGGATCGACTTTTTGGTGGCATGCGCTTCCCTATCCCTTTTTTCTTTTTGGAGTTGAGTCAGTGCTTTTACATCCCTTTGTTTCAATTTTCTCCCAATGTCTTCCGTGTTATGTGCGGGATGGTAATCATATGTCGTCTATACGACATTCCTTTAACTCCTCAACTTTTTTTATCATTTTTATTCCCTCAAACGATTGGAGCCCGGTGTTTTCATGGTGCAGTCTCGGCCCGGGTGTAAGTTCTTCACGGGCATGCCTTCTTCTAATAAAGGTTGGAAGTCCCTTTTTTCTATGTGCAACTACCCGAACCTGTAGCTTGGTCCACTAAGTGGCGCTCGGGTCTTCCCCTTTCCTCTGAGTTAAGTGACCACCAATACAAATCAGATTGCTTTACTGCTTCTAGAAAATTGGACGAAGTGCAGCTCCAACTCCTTTCCCTACTACGGGAGAGTGTGTTGTATACCTTTAGGTTGAGTCCCATCTGGATGCCCTTGACTGCACCTTTTGGTAAGATCAAACAATTCTTCCCTCATATCTTCACTAATTGAGGTATCTTCTTTTACCTGCAGAAATCATCATGTTCAGAACTTTTGTCCTCAACTCCTCTATGATACCCAGTGACATTCTGCGAAAACATGGAAAAGAGATTATGTCTGATTAGGAGGTTCCCCAGGCCAGTGCCTCAACAGGAGTCTCCTCTAAGCAAACGGGAGAACATGAGGTCCTTGAAGATGAATCTCGCCCTAGAGTGGAACCTCCTACCGTCGCTGATGCTAGTGAGAAGACCTCTTTTACAACCTCTGAGCGCCCCTTATGCCTTCAACTCAAGAGGTGACATATTACTCCCTCCATCCAGTCTTCCCCCAGAGGCCGCCCCTGCTGCGGGTGTCAGTTCAGGAAAAAACTCCTTCCCGGGCAAGCACTCCAACCTCCTTGGAGGCCACAGCCTCTTCTCCTATCCCCCGCTCAAGTCAAAGAACAGACACCCTCTCGACCGGGGGGCTAGCCCGTGACTTCCATGCCTTCTCTACCTACAGCGTCCTCGGCTCAGCCATCTTCTGCGGCTTGGTGTGCCTTCTTTGCATGTCACGCGACACTTCAAATTATTTATGATTGAGAACCCATTAAAACTCAAGAGAAGGGTTATAGTTAGGAGTCCCAAGTCATATTATTTTTCAGGGATAACTAGTATGTCCGTGTAAATTCTAGATTTAAAACTATTTTTGGGTTTTCTTATCAAAATTTGGGAAATTAGTTTTGGTTAAACTAAAAATAGATATATGAAAGTTGTGTAACCAAAGAATGATAACTCGTGACAACTCTGAACAGAAATGTACTACAATTCTACGCACAATCAAACAATAACAAGTTCTTCTTCAGTTAACTTAAGAGATTAAAGTTAAATAAATTGAGCTATACTGTAACATAGGTTATGTTCCTGTAATTGTTGTAAAACAAATATATCAACTAAAAGTTAGAATAGCTCTCATTGAATTACACGAAACAAATCCAGAAACACCTATTCCAACTTGTATCCCTAATTTCAGAACTCAATAGCAATTCAAATTGTAACAAATCTAGCTTAGGCATCAAATGTTTTTGATCTTAAGAAAATATTTCAAATAGATTCAGTAGATAAAATAGGAAATTGAATGCAGAAATTCAAATAAGAACAAAATTGCAAATGAAAGTAACAGATCATTAGATCTGGGCAATTTAGATTGAAATCATAGATAAAAAAAATGTTCCACAACTCAAATCGAGATCAAACTCCTTCTCTCTACCAAGACACAAAGATGCTCTTGGAGACCTCCCTTCAAGCAATTGTCGAAGGAAAACCAAGCTCATAGCTCGTACAGACGACGCTAACAACTCTTGGGTACCTCCCTTCAAGCTTGCAATCGGCTGACAAACTCAACGTACGACGAATCAGAGTATTGTAACTGGTACTCGCTCATCCAATCGATTTCCCTGATCGATTCAGGAGTAACGAGCGAAATAGGGGACGGAATAGAATTGGAAATGCCAGGAAACTTTATCGTCATCTCCGTTAAAGGTTGGAAACCAAAGATCGAGGAAACTCCCTCTGATCCGCGGAAAGGCAGGAAAATGCAAGAAACAAAATCGCGATCAGGGAAACTTCACCTGAAGCACTCTAACCTTCGAGCGATGGTCGCTAGTAGCTCAAAGTTCGTCATAGATGAAGAAATCCGAATCTCAAATCTGGAAGTGAAGCGGGGCTCCGCGATCATGCTCTCAAGAGGAAACTGGCATAGTAAACAATGGCGAAGTCGCTGTTCATTGTGCCAAAGCTTTTCTTTTAAGTCTCTACTCTAACCTAGTTCAATAGTAGCTAGCTTCGGTTGAGTTGCAACAATGGCTAGATTAGCACAAGCTGAGTTCAACTTCCAGGTTGGCTGAACCCAAGTGTGACAATATATCCAACTCTTAGCCTACAAAACTAAATTAAAACATGCTTACACACATCATGAATTAATAAACATGAATTAGATTAACTCAAAATATTCCTTGCTTAACAAGAAACTAACTCACAAATCAATTTCTCATTCAAAATAGTCTTCATAACTAAACAATTCCAGCAAAATAAAATGCCACCTAAACACATCATCAAAATTCTCCATACCTATTCTTGCATGTCTCATGCAAGTCAAGAAAACCTAAGATCCTACTTTAATGGTACCCCCTAAACAAATTCCTAAACATGATTAGAGAGTAGAGAAGTAACCATTTAAGATTGTCAAATTCCAAAACCTCAAGCATTCATGGGCATCAAACTTAACTCTTTGTTAATTACATAATAACTTCCAACTTTCATGACTAAGTTGAAAATGATTTCACACTAAACCTCACAAGATGAAATTTTTGGTGGCCCTCAATCATAATCTCAAATTCATGTAATAATGGAGCACACTCAAGCTACTCATGTCATGCACTACCATATACTTGCTTATCTTCTACTCTCCACCATGTTCATAGATATCCAATTACATTTTGAAGGTTAATCATGACTCAAATGCAATTTGAATAATTAGCTCAAAGAAAGGATATGAAAGATAGAATTAGCTTTAGTTCTAGTGGAAGACATGGATACAAAAAATGTTATCTAATGATTTTCAGCCACTCTTTCCTACTTCTCTTCTTCCTTACTCACCTCCAAATGCATCACATCGTTTAACAAATTCATTCCATTTCAGATTCTAATCTTAAAAGATCAAATAGAACTGAAACTAATTTTCCTACTTCTTTCCATTCTTGGTAGTCTTGGTTAACAAATCTCTGAAACATGAACCTTAAGAAACATTTTATTAACTATGCTTGGAAGTATGCTTCATTCATTTGTTTTAACTATAACTCTTTCTAAAAGGTGGCACAAACCCCTGAACAGTAATAGACAAAACAAACACTGTATTTCAATTCTAACACTTGACTTCCAAGTTCTTTTCAAAACTTGCAACACAATTTCATATTCAGATTCTGCACATTACAATTTTTGCATTTTTTTTAAAATCACTCTTACAAATTCAAGCTTCATCATCTCTATTCTTTATATTAAGTTCCTTTTCCCTCTTACAAATTTCAATACACTGCATGACAAAACCAATCACATCAAATTCTCAAATCACCTACTCTCTTCTTGCAGCTCACAAGATCTCCTTCTTAGCTTCCAAGGACTTTGGGGCTAAGGTAGGTCACATCATCGACCAGATGCTCTGCTATGGTGGCGAAGGGGCTCTAGTGCAACTACAAGAGAAGGATTTGCTAGGATCAACCCCTCCTGAAGACTTTTTAGATTGCACCCACCTACTTAATAAGCTCCCTGAAGAAGCTTTCCCTGTTTTTGAATATCCTGGAGCGTCTTGTAACTATCTTCCTTTATTTAATAATGACATAATGTCCTAAATCTTCTCTTGAACTTTAGAACTATGGTTATTGTGAATGTTGGGTAAGTGGATATGCTATTAGCGAGGTGTGTTGCCTAAATATCCACTGAGCTCACCTGGGACCCTTTGACATTTCCACTTTTATGGCTAAGTGATAGGCTAAGTTTCTAACCACTTGGTGGATGCTTGGTCGGCCCATCTATCCGGGCAGGTATCATTGTAGGGGAGGATCGTTCCCCTTAGTCATGCCTTATTGTGAACACTAGCCACTTTATTTTCCTAAGCGAGTCATCCTGTGTCAATGTCAGTTGTCCACCCGATCGTGAGCTACAGCAACTTCAGAGTCACCCCGCTTGCCCGAGCGAGGGTTGCTATAGCCTCGTCTATTCCTGATGTCATAAAGATTTCCATTCCCTTTCTACCATATGGCCCTTTGATCCACCCTTTCCAGACAAGACAACCCCACGTGATATTCTATGATGATCCAACGACCAACGCAACCTCCTTACCCTTGGCTGACGCCATCCACTTTTCCTATGATTCATGCGATTGGTGCTGATACCGAGGTGCTACACCTTGCGCCCCCTCTGCTGACTATAAATAGTCCCCTTCAACTTCTTTCTTGAATTTCTCGTTGATAGTCAGAGGTGTCTCCCCTTCTCTCCTTTCCACTATGATTTTTCCTTGCTTTCTTCCTTCTGTAATCTCTCCATGGATCCTTCAGAGTCTAGGTACGCTCCTAGAATTTTGACTTTTAGCAGTATAGATCTAGACGATCTTCGCTTCATGTACGAAATGTCCACCGCTATGTCTCATAGCCTCTGAGATCCATTGCCTCCACCAGCCCCTCAAGGTTATGTGACTTTCTTTAAGGAGCAGATTATAGTCAGTTTCGTTTTCCCATCCACCCCTTTTTCTCCGACGTGAGTCACTACTTCCACATTTTTCTTTGTCAACTTACCCCTAATTCCATCTGGATCCTATGCAGGTTTGTCCTCATTTGTCGCTTATGTGACATCTGCTTGACTTCTCGCTTGTTTCACTTCTTTTTCACCCGTCGATGCCATGGTGAGGGTCTCTTTCATTTTTAGGCTCGCACTAGGATGACCTTTTTCGTTCCCCTGTCTTCTTCAGAGCCAGAGTAGAAAGAGAAGTATTTCTTCCTTAGCTTCCCTTTTGTTATAGAGTGGCCCACCAGGTGCCTATTAGTTCTTCGTTCTATGCCTTTTCTAGGAGACTTTCTCTCAGACCTAGCATTTATAAAGGTGTCGGCGCAACTAGTAGACTGGCGCTTTGATTTGTGTGTGCGGCTGGCAGAGGACGTTCTGTATCTATTTGGGCTAAACTTCGTTCCTTCAGAGCTGCCATATTCTCTAGGTAAGTACTATCTGTGCATTGGCTTGCTTTTGCCTTCCTATTCTGACCCTTACTTTGCTGTAGCAGACACTCTCGCTTAGACGTCTGTGATTAGACCCCTTCCCCTGAGTGCTCTGGAAATAAATCGCCGAGGGCAAATAATCCTAAGCGAGCGGGGCCACTTGCCCTCCGTTCTGACCGCTCCCCGGATGGTTACGGCTACTTCTACCTCTCATCCTTCTGCCCCTCAAACGACGTAGGTTGTTCATTCTATTCCTGATCCTACTCAACAAACTCCACCTACTCCTCCCACTTGTCACACCATGACTCCGGAAGAGGGATCAGATTCAGACAAACAGTTGCTTGTGCATCAGCCGAGGCTCAGACCTGCTGGGGACTCCTCTATAGCGAGGGCCTCCTCCATGACCTAGATACCCATGTCGGCTCTAGCCTCCGCTCTAGAGTCAAGACTCCCAGGCAGCTCTACTATTCCCCCAGAAGTTCGAACGGGGCCTAACCTAGGGAAAGCTCTGGTCGATAGGGAAGAGAGTGCTCCGAGGAGGCGATCTCCACCAGTTGACCCGGCTGGGTCTTCCTCCTTCCGACCTTACACTTCTATCCAACCTGGTCCTAGTGGGACTGCTCCAGGATCCTCCAAGTCCCGGGTGTTCTGCTTTCACACCACTGTGCCCTCTCAATGAGGGTTGCATCATGACCCCCTCTTCACGCTGGATCAGTCGTGCTGAAGGGGAAGATAGTAGATGCCTAGATAGATTCTATGGAGCAGATAGATGACATCATATTTCTCTCCCAAGTAGATGTCTTCTCCGAAGATGTTGCTGCGATAAGCCTTTACCTTCTTTAATTGCTTTTCTCTTTTGATTTCGACTGGCCTTTTCTATGGCTAGTTCTTCGCTGTGGGGTTACATTTGAGCCAGCTGTCCATGGACATGTATCGGCAGAATAAGATCTTGAAAGATCGCATTGCTGACCTGAAATCCCATCCTTCTAACTCCATTCCAGCAATACGCCAACTGAAGGCGGAGGTGGAGTCTTTGAAAAGCAAAATGCAATCCAAGAACAAGCCCTTAGTGAGGCCTTACGGGCAGCCCATCTTTTACAGGATGACAAGAAGAAACTTGAAGTCCTCCACCAAACAGTCGATGCCAAGTATCACCAGGAGATGCCCCTCAAGGAGAAGGCATTATCGGAGCTGGCCTGGTAGACCGTGGCCCTGGATAACTTCAAACTTATGCATAAGCGGGAGATGGACCACTGGACTAATGAACTCAACTCCAAAGACCTGCTCCTTATGGACTATCGAAAAGATTTGGAATCCCAGACCACCAAACTGGGTTCCTTACAGATGGAGATAGCTCAAGCCCGATCTGCCCTGTCCAACTCACCATCGCCTTGGAAGTTTATAAAGCGGGGGAGAGCGACCACCTTCAGATAAGTCAAGAAGAGTACTTGCATTTCTCAGATTTTGGTTCTCAAGTAGGAGATCATTTTGTTCGGTCGTTGGCTTATGGAGAAGTGGGCGCGGTCCAACAAATTAGAGAAGGAGGGTACCTATATCCAACCCTCCAAAGGACTTCCTAAACCATCATCGGATCATTAAAGAAATGTCCGATGATATTTTTTCTATTGGTGCAATATCCCTATGCTTGAGTCTTGATGTTTAAGTTTCGATGTTTGACAATACATGGAGATTGCAGATGCAATCATCCATTTGGGGAGATTGTTGATACAATTCCCCTCTGGTCAAGGTTGACTAGTTAGATGTAAAGAAGAGTCAAGTAGGTCAAAGGGTTGACTAGATACTTGATTAAGAAAGTCCTAACTAGAGATTATGCAGTTGGAAGCAGTTGGAAAATCCTGGTGAGTGAATCCAGATGAAAGACCTAGTAAGTGAAGTTAGGCAGTTGGAAAATCCTAGTAGATGAAGCTAGGTGAAAGTCTTGGAGAGTGAAGCTAGGCAGGTGAAAGTCCTAGTGAGTGAAGCCAGGTAGTGGGAAAATCCTGGTGAGTGAAGCCATGTGAAAACCCTAGTAAATGAAGCTAGGTGAAAGTCATGGTGAGTGAAGCCAAGCAGATGGGAAGTCCTAGTGAGTGAAGTTAGGCAGATGGAAAGACTTGGTGAGTGAAGCCAGACACGTGGAAATCTAGGTGGGTCAAGGTTGAGCGGACATTTGGTATTGAGAAGTCCAAGTAGGTCAAAGGATTGACCAGATACTTGGCACAAGGAAATCCAGATGGGTCAAGGGTGACCGGACATCTAGTGGAAGGAAGTCCAAGTGGGTCATGGAGGACCACACACTTGACACGAGACGGTAAATCTAAGTGAGTCAAGGAGGACCGCACTTGGTGATCAGAAGTCTAACGAGAAGTTGGCAAAGAGAAAGTCCTGATGGGTCAAAAGTTGACCGAACACTTAGCAGTTATAAGCCCAATAGGGAGTTGGCATGGAACTAGGAAGTTCGGACATAGTAAACTTCCGAAGGTATAACTTTTGACTCGGATATCGGAATGAGGTGATCTCATATGAGAAACGAAGCTCGTTTCAAGCTCTACACATTTTTATGCTTTCCAATCGATTGGAGGGCTCAATCGATCAGCTAATCAATTTGTTGACATGATTTTGTGCAGAAACTGTCTTGATCAATTGGGTAATCGATCAAAACTTCCCCAATCGATTGGTTAATTGATTGGGAGAGTTTGTAATTGAACAGTGAGCTTCTGAATCGATCAGTTGATCGATTGAAACCTCTAATCGATCGATTGAGAAGCTAGAAATCACGCGATAGAGGCTGGATCGATCGAACAATTGATTCAGGTGTTTTCCATAGAGTACAGAGGCGCTCTGAATCGATCAGCCGATCGATCCTCCCCAATTGATTGAGAGTCATTCAATCGATTGGGATCCAATCATTGCACAGGTTATAACCATTGGCGAGCATCTTCTTCGTGGATTTCTCTCTAACGACTACAGTACTACCTTAGCGGCGATCTCAATGAGCTTCTCCACACTTTCACAGTCAGTTCTTGAAGGCTCTTGGAGACAAATGTAGTTACACTTCCAAGGTTCAAGAGGAAACAACACGCAACAAGTAAGCAAGAAGAAAAAATTTTCATTTGTATCTTTTGTATTTTCTTCTTGTGGGTGTTGTATATTGTTGTGTGAGTTTATACGAGGCTTCTCCGCCTCTGGCTGCGACCGAAAAGGAGAGTTTTGATTAGTGGAGTGTGTGTCGCGTGAAGATCCTTGGATTAGTCACCTCTTCTTGAGGTGGATACCAAGTAAATCCCTTATGTTAGCGTTGTAAATTTGTTTCTTATTCATTCTGCTGCACATCATCACCAAAAAGCAAGAATGAGACGTGCGACGAGCTATTCACCCCCCCTCTAGCACCAAAACGACCCTAACAAGTGGTATCAGAGCGAGGTCTCTCTTCATCGGAATCATCACTGGAAGGAGCAAAAAGGCTAGAGGGTGAAGAAGTTAGAGCAAAATTTCATCAAGTCGAAGACTTCATCAAGAGCTCAACTTCAAGATGGAATTCTGAGATGGACTCAGATTCGACACAAGGGTGCCTCCACCATTAACAATGACGATCTTCAATTCTTGAAAATCAAGAATCGAAAATTTCTTGATGATGGAGATTGAGCAATGTTTTTCTCTCATGGAAGACTTTGAAGCTCCAACAAATTCAAAGGAAAAAATTTTCAAGAAGACCAAATGGAGCCAAGAGCAAATTCAAATGAGCGAAGCAAATGACAAGGTGACAAAGAAATTGGTCAATTTATTGCCAAGCAATATTTTGGCTCAAATTGGAGAATTTAAAGATGCCAAAGAGCTTTAGACTAAATTGGCCAAGCTTCATAAAGAACCCCCCACTGTACCAAATCAAAACAAATCCAAAGAGGGCAACTCGTTGGAGCAAGACTAAGAGGAAGAGGTCTCCGAGGTTGAGAGGTGTGATAACCATGATTTTACTATAATATTTTGATTCATAAATACATTCTTTGATGATCTTCTCATAGGCTAAACTTATACTTACATCACATTTCATGAATCACATTTATTTTTGGACTTAATTGCCAACTATCTCATAATCATGGTATGTGATGCTAATATTCAATATATTATTTGTAGACATCAAAAGGATCATGGACCCGAATGATCAAATCAAATTTGGGCTCAAATTTAGGACTAATCACGGAGAACCAATCCAGAACCAATTTAGACCATTTATCAAGAATAAGAGAGATCTGAACCATCCATTGAAGATCTGGTCCATCCAACCTAAAGAAGAGTATATCAAGACCCTTGATCAAGATCAACACCTTCAAATTGGATTTTAAGCGACTTTTCACCGTTGATCAAGATCCAAATTATTCTGGGTCGTCCATCTAGATCTGATTTGATTTAAATTGAGAAGATACAGTGCTAGCTTCTGTCATAAATTCTCCACAGTGTTTGCGTCAAGCAACAGGGAGGCGCGAGCTTCTCCGACGATTCTGACCCCGATTCCATCTCTGATCATCTTCTCAGGCGACAACCTCAGTGGAGATCTTCAGGTCAACTACTAGACCAAGTTCCTGATCATCTGGAGCCGCCGGTAAGCGTTCTTTCCGGTGTGTTTCTATTTTCTCAGATTCTTTATTTTCTCCACAGATTTGGCGGCGTTCCTCTGATCTGTGGTTCCACTTTCTATCAGCAACATTTAGCGGCGTTCCTCTGGTGTTACTGAGATCTATCTGACGATCATCCACCATCCGCAACTTCCATCCAGATTTAGAGATTCTGAGTTTGTAGAAATCTAGATTTTTGTTCATTGACAAGTTCCAAAGTGTTTCCATCTTGTCGGAGGCATTCCGCCGGTGCTGCTGATCAATTCTGGAACTGATTTGCAGTTGAGGGTTCTTCACAGACGACCGTAGTTGGGTGTTCTCATCTATGGCTTCTTGTGTGATGGCAAGAAGTGTTGTTTGTGTAGTTGGATCGGTTTAGCTCACTTTATTACTATTTTTTGTAGCTTAGAATAGATTTCTTGTTTGTTATGTTCTCATCAAGTAATCTAGCATTTCTTTATCTTGTTGAAGTTTAATTCGTGTTAAGTAGTTAGAACTATTGGTGTGGTTAGCACTAACGGTCTAACTCAGGTTTTGATGAATGACAAATCAGGTTAAGTTAGGTTTGTCATGATCTAACACTCTGACCGAGTGTGCAGACGAAGTCCAGACAGGTCAACGGGCTGATCGGATGTCTGACATGAAGTCCAAGCGGGTCGACGGGCTGACCGGACGCTTGGCGAGAAGTCCAGCTAGGTCGACAGGCTGACCGGATAGTTGGCGAGAAGTCCAAGCGGGTCGACGGGCTGACCGGACGCTTGGTGAGAAGTCCAGACGGGTCGAAGGGCTGACCAGACGTCTGGCAGGTAAGTAAAGGTAAGTCACCGGAAGGGAGTGACTGTGAGGGCGCGTTCCCGGGAAGGGAACATTAGGCGTCGATCCGGCTTAGACCCATTTCGGATATCTAAGTCGAGATCGTGACTAGATTCCGGTCTCGGAAAGACGGAATCTAAGTCATACCTTTAATATTGAAGTTATAAACTGTGCTAAAACTTTGTTTTGCAGGATATACATTATCTATTTGCCTCGGACTAACCTTGTTTTGCAGGAAAGGTGTTCCCTGGAAAAAGGTGGTCCAGGCGCTCGAGAGGCAACTTTATCCTGATCGCGTCGTCGCCACGTGGAGCTCGCTGGTTGGACTTGCCACATCTCACCAAGGCGCCCGGAAGGGATCCGGGGCGCCCCGAGCCTCATATAAAAGAAGGGACAGGGGTAGAGCTTCAACAACAACTCAGAATCCAAGATCTGCTTCTCTATGCTCTCGCGACGCCACGAAAAGCTTTTCGACTCAATGCTGGTTTTGTTTTCATTCTATTGTCGGTATTTTCTTTCTCTATTGATTCTTGTACTTAAACTCTGTAATATTCGAATTGATAGTGATTGCCCACCGAAAGCGGTCAACGACCGCGGGCCTTGGAGTAGGAGTCGACACAGGCTCCGAACCAAGTAAAGTGAATTGTGTTAGCATTGCTTTACTTCTCCGCTACGTTTACTCCTGTTCGAACGATTTTCGATATTCACCCCCCCTCTATCGAACGTCTACGATCCAACAAGTGGTATCAGAGCAAGTACAGCTCTGATTTGGTGCAACCGCCAATCAGACAAGGGGGTGATTTGCTTTTTAATTTTTTTTTCGGATTTCAGTTTTTCGTAAAGATCCAAACTGGTATTATTACCTTTTTGGAAATTCCTTTCCGTCGTAATTAAATCTAAATTGGTGCAACACCAATTTAGTTATTTTTATTTAATTCTTCCCGCACTACTAATTCAAGACCAAGTCTTGGAGCCTCTCTATATTTTTTTGTGTGTGTGCAGATTAAAAATGTCGCAGATCGAGGGCTTCACACTACAAGAAAATTGGGATTCTACAACACTTAAACGACAACGTTTTTTATAAAAAGCGTTGTCTATTTTGTTTTAACAACGCTTTTAGTGAAAAGCGTTGTGTATTTCATTATTTTCTTATTAATAGACAATGCTTTTCTAAAAACCGTTGTCTATTAGTGATTTTTACGGGTCAAAGACAACGCTTTGTAAAAAGCGTTGTCTATTAGACTGATTTTTAGTGTCTACGACAACGCTTTTTAAAAAGTGTTGTCTATGTTTAAAATCTCATCTAAATCTTAATTAATACAAACCGTTGGATCTAAATCTTGATTAATACAAACCGTTGGATCTAGGTAAGGAGTAGAAAACCCAAACCCTTCTTCCCAACTTCTATCTTCCGATCATTTTCAAGTCCCGAACCCTTCTTCCAAGTACTCCTCATCTCGCGTGGCCTTCTCCATCCAACTCCTCTCCGGCAAACTCCTCTCCAGCAAACTCCTCTCTGGCCTCCAGATCCGGGGCGTCGGCAAACTCACCCCATGGAAGCTCCGACGTCGTCGACGGGGCCGTCGACTACGCCGGCCGACCCGCCTCCCGCTCGGCCACCGGCCGTTGGATCTCTGCCGTCTTCATCATATGTAAGTACTGATCGATCGATTTTTCCTGTTCATCTCATCTCCTCGATCGCGGCGATCTCTTTTTACCCCTTTGCCCTAATCTCGCCGCAGGCGCTCCGCCTCCAGGGGTGGAGATCGACGAGTGGTTCACCTACTACGGCGTGGCCAACAACCTGATCTCCTACCTCACTGGCCCGCTGCGCGAGTCGACGGCGACGGCGGCCGCGGCCGTCAATGTGTGGAGCGGCGTGGCGTCTATGCTGCCTCTACTTGGGAAAACAAAATTTACACTAATCTTAATGAAGATTTCCTTAATGAAGATCAGCACAGTGTGACCTCCCCTTTTCAACGGAGATGATTTCCCGTACTGGAAGAAGCGAATGGAAGTGTATCTCAAGACAGACTTCGACCAGTGGCTGAGCGTCACAAGACCCTACAAAATACCAGTAGACAGTTCCGGGAATCTACTGAAGATGAAGAACACCTGGTGAACCTGGTAAGGAAGATGTTCACCAGGAGGAAAAGAAGCTTCAGCAAGAAGGACCTTCAAAAGATCAATTCTCCAACCGAATCAAGGAGTGTGACATGCTTCGGATGCAACAAGAAGGACCACTACAAGAATGAATGCCCGAGATCGAAGATCGACAAACCGAAGCCGACCAAAAAGAAGGCCCTCAAGGTGACGTGGGATGACTCCTCCTCGGAAGAATCGGAAGCAGAAGATCAGAAGCACGAGAGTCACCTCGCGTTGATGACCCTCGAAGCAGAGTCGGAAGACGAATCGGAAGACGGGTCCGAACCCGAATCGAGCCACGAGTCTGTACTCATTTCCGAAGGTTTCGAAGAGGTATTCCTAACCTTAAACCGATTTTTTTTTAAAATTATTTCGTACTTAAATAATAAATTAGTTAAATTAGAGAATGAAAACAAATTGCTCCTCGAGGAAAATCAAATCCTCAAGGAACAAGTTGTAAATAATAAACCAACTCAAGATCTAACACTTGAGGAGGAAAATTCATCATTAAAATTAGAAATTAATAATTTAAAAATATGTTAGAAAAATTTACTACCAGATCAAAAAATTTAGACTTAATTCTAAATAATCAAAAAGCATGTTATAATAAAACCGGACTCGAATATAAGTCGAACTCGAATAAAACTTTTAAATCATTAATAACCCAATACAAACCAACAAATAAAACCTGGGTTCCGAAAGCGTATTTAACCACGCAAATAGGACCTAACCAATATTATATTCCTAAAGATAAAATATATTACGTAAAGTCAAATAAACCAAATAAAAAACTAGAGCACAAACCCAAACCAAAAAATTTAAAATCTAAACATATTAGAACTCAACAAAACTTAAACTATCACCAAGTAAAATATAATTATAAAAGAAATAGACATAAACTAAAAACTAAAAATTAAATTAATGGTCATTAATTCAGGGGGAGACTCCAGAATAGCTGGCACCTCCAAAACTAACCTACCCGGCAGGGTAACCCTAACCAACCTACCCGACAGGGTAATTAGGATTAGTTAAAAAGAGTTCGAGTTTAACTTGAAAAATGGTACTGGTGAAATTTTGGATGATAGTACGTTAGGGAAGCTTAGTCTATGCATGTCTAGGAAGATATGGCTTCAACCTGGTGCATTTGGCTAAGTGGAACTGACCGAAGCTACCCTTTATGGATCCTAACCAGATAGGCCAAGGTTTTGTACTAAGTCCAGTGGATAGGACTATTTGGAAAACCTCGAAGGCATGGTTACTTTAATGATGTCCAAGTGACTCACCATAGCCCAGAAGTTTATCCAGAGAATGCCTATTTGTTGAACCCAAAGCTAAACCTGAATCTAACATAAGTTAAAAACAAACACTAAAATTGAATTTAATTCATCTCACAAAATTATATGATTCCCTGATTGAAAACATAGATCGGGTGAGATGACTAAGGACTTTAAATTAAAATTAAATATAAATTAAATTAAAATTAAATCAAATTAAATTAAATTAAATTAACTTAACTTAAATTAAATTTAATTAAACTTAATTTTTAACTTAAAAAATTATTTTAAAAATTAAACTTAATTTTTTTTTTACTTTAAAAAAAAATTATTTAAACTTAAATTTTTTAAAATTATTTTAAAAATTAAATTTAAATTTTTTTAACTTAAAAAATTTATTTTAAAAATTAAACTTAATTTTTTTAAAATTAAAAAAAAATAAAAATTAAACTTAATTTTTTTTAACTTAAAAATTCATTTTAAAAATTTATTAAAACTTAAAAATTTATTTTAAAACTTAATCTTTTTTAACTTAAAAATTTATTTTAAAAATTAAAACTTAAATTTTTTTTAAAAATTATTTTAAAAATTATTTTAAAAATTAAACTTAATTTTTTTTAACTTAAAAATTCATTTAAAAAATTTATTAAAACTTAATTTTTTAAAAAAAAATCTTAAAAATTTATTTTAAAACTTAATCCTTTTTTAACTTAAAATTTTATTTTAAAAATTAAAACTTAATTATTTTTTGACTTAAAAATTTATTTTAAAAATTAAACTTAATTTTTAAATTAAAAATTCATTTTAAAAATTTTTATTAAAACTTAAATTTTTTAAAACTTAAAAATTTATTTTAAAACTTAAATTATTTTGAACTTAAAAATTTATTTTTAAAATTAAAACTTAAATTGTTTTTAAACTTAAAAAAATATTTTAAATTAAAACTTAATTTTTTATAACTTAAAAATTTATTTTAAAACTTAAATTTTTTTTAACTTAAAAATTTATTTTAAATCTTAAAACTTAATTTTTTTTAACTTAAAAATTACTGTAAAAACTAAACTTAAATTTTTTAAAATCATTTTAAAAATTAAAAATTATTTTAAAATTAAATTCATTTTTTTTCAACTTAAAAATTATTAAACTTAAATTTTTTTAACTTAAAAATTTATTTTAAAATTACACTTAAATTTCTTTTTACTTAAAAATTTATTTTAAGAATTAAACTCAAAATTTTTTACTTAAAAATTATTTTAAAACTTAAATTATTTTTACCTAAAAAATTATTTTGAAACTTAAACTTAAATATCTTTTAACCTAAAAATTATTTTAAAAATTAAACTAATTTTTTTACTTAAAAATCATCTTTAAAGTTAAAAAAAAAAAAAAAAAAAAATCAAAACCGGTGTCAAAAAACCAAGGACGGGCGCCCCTGGTATACGAACCCGGGGTGCTCGGAAAGGATCCGGGCGCCCCGCCCCACTTGACCCCGGGCGCCCGGAATAGGTCTAGGTGCCCGGAGTCCCCTATATATAGGGGGGCAGGGGCACCCCCTACACTTGCATCTCCTCTTCCAAGCTTTCGTTCAAGCTTCTTCTAAGCTTTACTACAAAAGCATTCAAAATTAAATTTTTCCTCGTTCTACGGTTAATACGCGGTCGCGAATCAACCGTGGTCGTCAGTTCTAAAAATATTTTAGCAATGGCTCCTCGGTAAAATTCTTGTCTTCTGTTTAAAGTTTTAGAATTTTGTTACATGTTTGTTTTCTTTAATTAGTATAATTTTGTTTTATAATTTAGGAAACGTTATAAATCTGGTGTTGGGCCCTCTACTCCCAGTGTTGACCCTAGGTTTCCCACTAATGAGCTTAGGATTAAGTTTGAGTCAACCATCTACATGGCCATTAGGACCAAATGTATAGATAGAGCATTCTTTTTATGCTCTTGTGTTCCAGCTATAGAGGCTATAAACCACTATAACCTTCAGAACCTTGTTGAATGTACTAGCCCAGTAAACATAAGTTTGTGTGCAGAATTTTATAACAACCTAGTGAAAGTAGACGACTTTACCTATACTACTAGGGCAGCTGGGACTGATATCACGCTGTCCCCTACTACCATCTGTGACTTTTTGGAGTTACGGGAGTTTACTTGTCCCTTTCAGTGCTATCCTCCCAGGGAGCTACCATTTGGAGATCCCTACTCACATATTTCTCTTGATACGATCTATTCGTATTTTTTTTGGGGCAAGCGAGTACCCACTGTGACCCAATTTAGGTCAGTTACCTTTCGAGTCCAGGACTACGCCCTCTATAGGGTCTTAGTCTTTTCCATTCTACCACTGAGCACTCGCGACATCGCGATGATGCGCCCATTCCACTCCTTTCTCCTCTATGCCCTGTGTCATAGGTTAGATATTGACATTAGCCTAAATATATTTTCCGCCATTATCTACTCGGCCGGATATGTGACTAGTGGGCGAGTTCATATGCCCTACTGTCACATTCTGACAACATATATGTCCTCTTTGGGCATTGATGTCACCAGAGGTGACATCCGCTATATGACCAAGTTTGATGTTATAGGAGCTAGGAACTTTTCCCTAGCTAGTATTCATATAGATGGTGAGGGTATCATGACTTGGCAGAGGGGGGCACATCACCAGCCTGACCCAGATGCCTAGAAGAAGGAGGCAGAGCAGGATGAGTTCTTTCTCGCATTGTTTCCTGACGAGACCGCTCCTGCCCCAGCACCAGTTCGAGCCCCACGTCCCGCTCCTCGCACTCTAGCCGATCAAGTATCCGGACTAGAGAGAGCTATGTCGAGCCTCCAGCAGGAGTCCTCCAAGTTTCACCGAGACATATGGCGAGAGGTCTCCGATCTCCGACGAGAGGTGCGACAGGAGGTCTCCGATTTGCGACGAGATGTGCGGCAAGAGATCTCCGACTTGCGACGAGACCTACGAGAGGACGAACGGACTCGTCACATTGAGCTATTGGCACTGCTTCGGTCGTTGGGTTCCGGACCACCTCCTTCATCGTCTCAGTAGTCATGATTGTTACATAGCACTGTTATGACACTATTACAGCTTTTGTAGTACATATTGTTCAATTGATTTTCATTTCAGATCTGATTGGTTATACTCTAATTTAATAGACTAGGACTTTTCAAAATTCAAAAACTATTTTCAAAAAATAATTATTTTAAATTCTAGGTTAAAATTGTTTTATTTTTTTAAAAAACCTTTCTACTTTTAGAATATCAAAACAATTTTAGCCTTAAACTAGAAAAATTCCTTTAGAAATCATGTTCCCCCAGGACTAGTATTTGAGCATCTCACCAACACCTTAGGTTTACCTTGCTTGTGATTGACATACATAGAAAGGGGTGAGATGTATAGGCCAATTGCCTGTGACTTAAGATGCTTATGTCAGCGCATCAATATAAGTCTGGGCGTTAAAAACCAAACATATATTAATCAAGTTAAGTTAGACAGTTTAGTCAACCGCTAACTGATTACAATGAACTTAACTTGACTAACCAAGTGAAAATTGCTATCTTCTGATAGTCAGTAAGTACCTAATTGGTTAGACAACTATTTTAGATGTCAGGTTTAAGGGGAGGATTAAATCAACACTTAACACCAAAATTATTTTCTCCACCTTAAACATAATATCTTTTCTAATTTTTTTTTCCAGTTTTCAGATTGAATTTCGGTTTCCAAATTTAAAATTTTTACAAACTTAATCAGTATTGAAAAGAAGATTTTTTTTCAAATTTAGCTTTGAAATCCTTAATCTTGAAAACTTATGTTTCAATTTTTTTTAAACTAGCTTTTATAAAACTAAATTCTTCAATTAGATTTTATAAACTAAGATTTTGAATCGATGGCAAACTTAGTTTTAATCAGTTTTGAAAAGTAAATATCTTTTAAAACTCAGCTTTAAAATCTTTGATTCTTCAGGTTTGAAAAGTGTTCCAAAATTAAAACTTATGTTTGGAAATTTTCTTGATAAATCTAGTTTTGAAAACTTAGCCTTAAAATTTTGATTTTCAAAACTTATGTTTGAAAAATACTTCAAAATTGAAACGTATTTTGAAACTTGATCCTAAAATTTGAAACTTATACACTTATACTAGAAAATTAGCTTTTCAAATTTCTGATTAGAAAATTTTCTTTGAGTTTGCAAAGTCATTTTTGAAAATTAAATTAATTTTGCAAAAATGATCTTTAAAAATGAGCTACTCTTTCAAAACTTAGCTATTTTCCAAAAGCTAAAGCTAATATTTTAAACAAGCCTTCAAAAATTTAAACTCCCCCAAGTTAACTTGACATCATTTCTTACATTTTAACTTTGACTGTATTCCGTATTCTTGAGTGTTTAACTTATGTCCTTGTTTGATGAATGCCAAAGGGGGAGGGATAGGTGTTAAGTTAGAGAAACAAAATGTCATATTTAAAAAACTAACTTAAACCTTATAAATCATGCTGTTTTTTTTACTAGCATATTATTCACTAACTTAACCAGGTTGTCATTCCATTAAAAAGGGGGAGATTGTTGGTGTGATTAGCACTAACGGTTTAACTCAGGTTTTGATGAATGACAAATCAGGTTAAGTTAGGTTTGTCGTGATCTAACACTCTGACCGAGTGTGCAGACGAAGTCCAGACAGGTTGACGGGCTGATCGGATGTCTGGCACGAAGTCCAAGCGGGTTGACGGGATGATCAGACGCTTGGCGAGAAGTCCAACTAGGTCGACGGGTTGACCGGATAGCTCGCGAGAAGTCCAAGCGGGTCGACGGGCTGACCGGACGCTTGGCGAGAAGTCCAGACGGGTCGAAGGGTTGACCGGACGTTTGGCAGGTAAGTATGTCACGCCCCGGGGAAGTCCCTCCCGAAAAATTTCGGCAGCACCTCCCCTGTACCGGTGACAATCTGAAACTCTCATACATGCAAAATACGTCAGCCACATGTGGCTAGGATATATATGCATAAAAATAACCACAACCACGCAGTTGAATATGTAGCCCACACGACTATATCAAAAGCACAGCGGAAAAACGAATATGAAACCCACAAATGTGAAAGTCCACAAAACACACCACAGGTATAAGTCCACAATACACGTATCAAAACATAGTACTATCTAACAACACCAAATCCATGAAACATGAAATACTACTAGTAAGAAACTAACAACCGATAAGAATCCTCGGATATAACGTGGGAAGAGGGACCGGCTGGCAGCATACTCCAAGCAACTCCATATCACCTACCTACTACCTGAAAACATAGCAGAATAGATAGGGTGGTGAGTACAAAGAACTCAGCGGGTAAGAACAGAATAAAGCATGGTAGATACAACAACATAGGAACCAAGGAATACAGTCTCCATAATAAGAATAGAATCATGCTATCGAAATATAACACATCTAGCCACAAACTGATACAACGACTATGCATATACATACCTGACACAGTAGATGCACATGCTCGACTAGAATCAATACCATGATACCAAAATCAGGGAACTCACCGGACTAGCAATAGATCAACTCGAGACACCTGTGCAAATATAGATACGACTGCATATACATATAAAATAGATGACATGTATGCAGTATGACACCCAAATGCAACATACATAGTGCAAACAAATGCAACAGCACACAATCACATGCAACTAATATCTACTAGGCATGTATGCGAAAATATCTCCCCAGATGCACCGCACATCATATGCAAAAGTGCATGCATGCTCCATGGTCAACCCCGCCACCTCTCTAGATACCACGACCCCTGTATGGCCGAGAGGCTTGGGTCCGTGACAAACCTACTAGCCTCCAGTACATGCACCGCTATAGGCGGCCGAAGCGGATGGTCAGCTAAGTAGTTATATAACTACACAGCTAAGGGTCCTTGACCACTCACAACTCAAGCCCTCTGACTACTGTACCCTCAAAATCCACTACTCCAGAGTGGTCGAGGCTGACAGAGTATAATCACCGAACGGCTGAGCAAGCGCGACAGGACTAGCTCCACTCCTAGCTACCACTCTCCAAAAGTGACCGAATGGGCAGCTATAAACAACTGACGACCCCCTCACCACAAGGGAGGCATTAGTTGTCAGTATGCAATGAATGATGACATGATGTGAATAGTCACAATATAAATATCATCATCCATCGTGTACCCCAACACCCCCAATAACCACCACAAACGTATATACATACTCCAACACACAACATGGTCAACCAACTATACAACCCCAATACCACATACCCGTCACATGTACACTCAATATCAATATGCATGATAAGCACGTTAATCGTACCAACCAGATAACTCTATGACACAAACTCTACATATACACATGCACAGAGTTCCGATATCAAGGGTGAGACTGTATCAAGGTAAACAAGATCATATCAAAGCTCAAATAGAAAGAGACAAGCAGGAATAAAACAAATATACAAATTTAAGGTAATACAACCTAAGCATCCGAAAATAACCATGCTTTATAGTTCAAAGAACTAAATAGGAGATAAGGAAGAAATACCCGCCTCGATATATCCCGTATCAACAGAACCACCCCCACGTCACGCTGCTCGTATAGATCAAGGTCCTGTGTCAGACATACAATTCATATATATATATATATATATATATATATATATATATATCACACATAAATGAATCACCTACCAATAATTAATTAACTCCAAAAGAACCGCTAACCATAGGTGCGGCTCCCTTCATTTAACATAACCATATTAAATTTACATTCTAACCTAAACCATCCAATATCTAAATTCCCTAACCAAAGGTTTTAATCCACCACATCTAATCTGATTTTAAATCCTAGTAACCTAATATCAACATGGATTTAGAATCACAACCATTCACTACTGTCAAGCTAAACAAGTATAAAATTCTACACCCATTACACAAACCTAATTTAACCACATACAAAAGGAATCAACAGAAATACCTTCACTGGACTACACTTACCTTGCAAAGTAGTAGTGAATCAAAACCCACAGCCCCTCAAGAATTCTGCTGACAACTACCAATTCCCTACAACAGAGACTGCCCATTGTATCCTCACCAATCGGTTCAAGAAGAAAGAACAGCAAGAAGTCATCAAACAATCTGTTAACAACAACAAAAAACTGATCTCAGTACCTCTTCTTTGATCGCTGGGGGAAAACACAGATCTGATGAAGAAGGCTATTCAACGGTGCTGTGGTGGCCATAACCTATACCCAAATGCCTACTCTCTAGAAGAAACCATCTGAATCAACTCGATGTAAAAGATTTAAATGCCCTAATCCACTACAAGGTTAAATCGCTTACCTCCAAGCCCACCGTTAGGGCACGATCCGTTCTTGCCGACGAACAGGGTGTTAGGATGTATACTAAAAGCCTAGCTTTTGGTATAAACATTTATCTAGAAATAAGAATCACATTGGTCAAATGTCTACATTTATGATAAATGTAATTGTTCAATTAATTTATATTGTAAATAACATGGTGTGTGGTGTCACACACAGAAGATCATGTTATCGGTTTCTTATAAATTATAAACAGTAGCTCACGACCAAGATGGAAAGGAACAAACCATTGGAAGATCGTAGTGTAATTAGGTATTAGTTTATCTTAACTATATAATTACACTAGTACACTTAGAGTGTATTGAGTAGGACCATTTGAGGTCGTTTCTTTTATACTAACTTTATAAAGGAACAAAGACCTCAGTTATTATGGAAGTGTGTGCTCTTAATCCTAATATAATAACAAGCACATATATTTGATATTTATTTCTTTAATTTATCAATGGATGAGATTTAGTTCGATAAATCAATAAGCCCGATAAGTTGGGAAATGATATCACTTATAGTATGTGTTGTTGATTATAGAAGGAAACTGTGTCCTAGTAATCTAGGTTGATACTGTCCCCAAGATGAGCTCATAAAGATTGTCATGTTAAACCCTGCAGGTGGACTTAGTCCGACATGACGATAAGGTTGAGTGATACTATTCTTGGATGAAGATATTAATTAAATGAGTTGTCAGTAACTCACTTAATTAGTGGACATTTGATATCTTAAACACAGGGAGACTAACACACTCATAATAAGAAGGAGCCCAAAAATGTAATTTGGGATTGGTGCGGTAGTTCAATAATAGTTCTCTAGTGGAATGAATTATTATTGATAAAATTAAGTTGTGTGTTCGGGGCGAACACGGGATGCTTAATTTTATCGGGAGACCAAAACCAATTCCTCCTCTCGGTCCCTATCGTAGCCTCTTATTTATAGAGTACTATACCCACCTATACCCACCTTCATACCCATGATAAAGGGGCCGACCAAGCTAGCTTGTGGTTCAAGCTAGGGCCGGCCAAGCCTTAATTCATGGGTGGCCGGCCCTAGCTTGAACCCAAGCTTAGGTGGCCGACCCCCATTAAATTAAAAAGAATTTTAATTTTTAATTTTTATTATGTGGAAGATATAATTTATTAAAGAGAATTAAAATTAAAATATCTCTCTTAAAAGGATCTACAAAAGATTAAAGAAAGAGATTAAATCTCTTTCCTTATTTGTAGATTAGAAAGATATTTTATTTTTTCTCTTTAAAAATTATTCACATGATGAAAAATTAAAATTATAGAAATTTCTATTATCAACCATGAAGGGATTTTAAAGGGAAATTTTATTTTTTAAAATTTCCAAAGACAAATAAGGAAGTTTTAATTGTTGATTAAAAATTGTCTTATTTGCTCTCCATGAGGTGGCCGGCCATGATTAATTGATTAAGAAATTTTATTTAATTTTTCTTAATTAATTATTGTCAAGGAAAGTTAAGGAAATTTTATTATAAATAAATTTCCTTATTTGCCAAAGCCAAGGAATATAAAAGAAGGGGTGGGGGTGCCTTCATGGGGGACAACCTCTATTATTCTCTCCCTCTTTTTCCTTGGTGTTGTGGCCGGCCAACCTCTCTCCCTCTCTTCCTATTTGTGGTGGCCAAAACTCTTCCATTGCTTGAAGCTTTTGTGGTGGCCGGATACTACTTGGAGAAGAAGAAGAAGAAGGAGAGAAAGCTTGCATCCCTTGGAGTTTTGGTTGGTGTTTTCTCTTCATCCTTGGTAAAGCTCTTGATTTGGCCGAACCTAGCAAGGAGGAGAAGAAGGTGTGTTGGTGTTTTCTCATCTCGGAAGATCGTTGCCCACATAACGTCCGAGGTTAGAAGAGGAATACGGTAGAAGATCAAGAGGTCTTTCTAAAAGGTATAACTAGTAATTTTTTCCTTTCCGCATCATACTAGTTATTTTTGGAAATAATACCAAATACAAGAGGCTTACGATTCTAGTATTTCGAATTTATTTTCGATGTAGTGTTCTTATGTTTATTTCTTTTCCTTGTGATTTGATTGTTCCTTTCGGTTAACCTAAAGTTATTTTAGGAAATTAAATATTAGCTTTCCATAAAAGGTTTTGTCTAGTCGGTGGTGGTTGCTCCCATATCCAAGAAGGCCATGTGCCTCGCCACGTCAGTACTGGGAACCAATTATGGAAATTAATATTTAATGGAATTAATAACTTAAGGTGATTTGGGTCGAACGTGTTAAGTTCCGCAGGAGATCCAAGTCAAAACCAAAAGGAACAAATAAATTAAACTATGGATCAAACGTGTTAAGTTCCGGAGGCGATCCAGGTTTAATTTAAAAGAACACATGGTAGCTAGGAAAAGGTTCAGACCTTTGTACAAAATTTTTGTACAGTGGAACCTCTAGGTTTTCCGAGTAGCAACCAACACAGGGGAAGGAGATCGGAGAGGGATAATGATCGTGACCTCATACAATCGGTTGACGCTGGCCAGATCCAACGCTTGATGCCCTCGATCCCCTTCCGACAGCAGGTGAGATCCCCAAACCGAGATCCGTCGCTGTTGTTCACCGAGATCAGAGAAGGGAGGAAGGGATCGAGGAGAAAGAGGGTTCAGCTGTAACTAACCTCTCTTCCTCTCAACGCTCCAAGGTCCACTCCTCGCCGGCGCCACCGAGACAAGAAAATATCGCCGGTCTCGGTCGCGATCGCATGGACTCGAGAGAGACGCGAAGAACGGAGGGGGGCAGAGGAGAAGAAAGTCGAGGAAAAAGTAGGGTTTTGGCGTTTCTTATAGGTGAATTACTGTAGCATTAATTTAAACCTTAGGTTAACATAAGTAAAACCTAAGTTCAACCCTAATCAATTCCCACTTAATTCAGCATTCCAAACAGGCCTCCAACTCCTATCCCCGCGACACTAGTCTTACGACCTCCGAAAAAATTCAGAAAAATTTTTAAATTTTCCTAAAATTCTCATAAAGTTATTCCACTGTAACCCTAAAAATAAATTCGCATATCTTACATTCTCCCCCACTAATAAAAATTTGGTCAAAGCAAGAAGCAGTAGATAAACTTATTCTAGTTACTGGAATAAACTTTACTCACCTTCAGTAAACAGGTGTGGGTAACTAGCCCGCATCTTATCTTCCAACTCCCAAGTGGCTTCTTCATCTGAATGGTGCCGCCATCCGACCTTGACCAGCCGAATTGTCTTGTTCCGCAACCAACGCTCTTTGCGGTCCAAAATCCGAACTGGAATCTCCTCATAAGATATATCTGGCTGAAGTACAACTGATACACCTGTGAGAATATGCGAAGGGTGCGGTACGTATTTCCTTAGCATAGATACATGGAAAACATCATGCACCCCGGAAAGTGATGGTGGTAGCGCTAGCCGATACGCTACCACACCTATCCTCTCGAGAATCTGGAAGGGTCCAATATAGCGAGGTGCCAACTTACCCTTCAATCCAAACCTTTTTACTCCTTTCATAGGGGATACCCGTAAGAATACATGATCACCAACAGCAAACTCTAACGGTCTCCGTCTACGATTCGCATAACTCTTCTACCGATCCTGAGCCTCTGACAACCTGCGCCTGATAGTACGAACCATCTCTGCATCACGCTGAAGGCTCTGTGGCCCCAAAATCTGGGATTCCCCAACTTCTACCCATAGGGTGGGAGATCTACAGGCTCTGCCATACAACGCCTCATAAGGTGTCATCTGTATCGTTGAATGATAACTGTTGTTGTAGGCAAATTCTGCTAAATGTAAATGATCCTCCCAACTACCTCCGAAGTCTATGACACATGATCTCAGTAGGTCCTCCAGCGTCTGTATGGTACGCTCCGACTGACCATCTGTCTGGGGATGGAAAGCGGTACTGAATCGTAACTCTGTACCCATAGCCTGCTGTAAACTCTGCCAGAATCGCGAAGTAAACTGCGGATCTCTATCTGAAATAATACTGAGAGGTACACCGTGAAGCCTGATAATCTCTCTACAATACAACTCCGCTAGTCAATCCAATGACTCTGTCCTACGTATCGGTAGAAAATGAGCAGATTTGGTTAACCGATCAACGATTACCCAAATCGTATCATGTGCTCGTCGAGTTCTGGGCAGTCCCACGACGAAATCCATCGTGATGTGCTCCCATTTCCATTCCGGTATCTGAATCTTCTAAAGCAAACCAGTGGGTCTCTGATGTTCAGCCTTCACCTGCTGACATACAAGGCATCGAGCAACGAAATCTGCAATGTCCTTCTTCATGCCAGTCCACCAATAAGAACGTCTCAGATCCCTGTACATGCGGGTACTACCAGGATAAATCGCAAATCTAGACCGATGTGCCTCCTGAAGTAGGTCTTCTTTCGCAGAAGGTGATTCAGGAACACACAACCTCCCCTGGAAGTATAGAATCCCACTGTCATCGCAAGAGAACCCTGTCTGCTGTCCTGGGATGATTTTGCTACACAACAACTGCAGATGTTGATCTGTAGCCTGAGCTTCTTTAATCCTCTCTACAATGGGTGACTGGGCAACCATAGATAACAGAATACCCAGCTCAGTCTGACCCTGCTCTACTAATCCCAACTCAGAAAATTTCTGTACCAATTCAGTAACCATCACACGGTGACAAGCTAGAACTCCTCGGGATTTTCTACTCAACGCATCAGCTACCACGTTGGATTTCCCTGGGTGGTAGTTGATCGTATAGTCATAGTCCTTCAAGAATTCCATCCATGTTCTCTGTCTTAAGTTCAATTCTTTCTGAGTAGATAGATACTTAAGACTCTTATGATCTGTGAATATCTCGAAGGTAACCCCATATAGATGATGTCTCCAGATTTTCAACGCATATATAATAGCTGCTAATTCCAGGTCATGCACTGGATAATTCTTCTCATGCTCTTTCAACTGACGTGAGGCATAAGAAACCACCCGTCCATGCTGCATGAGTACGGCGCCTAACCCCTGTAATGATGCATCTGTATAAAGTACGAAGCCATCATCTCCAGAAGAAAGTACTAGTATAGGTGCAGAAATGAGTCTTCGCTTAAGTTCCTGAAAACTCGTCTCGCAAGACTCTGTCCAGCAAAACTTCACCCCTTTCCTGGTCAACTGAGTCAACGACAAAGCTATGCTAGAGAAGCCCTCAACAAATTGCGGTAATACCCGGCCAAACCAAGAAAGCTACGAATCTCCTATATAGACTTTAGTTGCTCCCAACTGGTAACGACCTCTATTTTTTGTGGGTCCACGGATATACCACTGCTAGAAATAATATGTCCCAGAAAACCCACAGAAGATGACCAAAATGCACATTTGCTGAATTTTGCATAGAGACGTTCTTGCCGGAGCGTCTCCAATACTATACGAAGATGTCGCCCATGCTCTTCTTCGGATCAAGAATATATCAAAATGTCATCGATGAACACAATCACGAATTGATCCAAGAACTCAAGAAATAGCCTATTCATCAAATCCATGAAAACTGCTGGAGCATTGGTAAGCCCAAATGGCATTATCAAGAACTCATAGTGTCCATATCGAGTACGGAAGGCTGTCTTCTATATATCTGAATCTCTCACACTGAGCTGATGATAGCCAGAGCGCAGATCAATCTTAGAATACACATAAGTATTCTTTAGCTGATCAAACAGATCCTCTATACGTGGCAGTGGATATTTATTCTTAATAGTCACTGCATTCAGCTGCCGATAGTCGATGCATAATCTCATCGATCCATCCTTCTTCTTCACAAAGAGTACCGGAGCTCCCCATGGAGATACACTAGGACGGATAAACCCTCTATCCAACAACTCTTGTAATTGTACTTTTATCTCCTCCAATTCTTTAGGTGCCATGCGATACGGGGCCTTGGACACCAGTGCTGTCCCCGGAATCAACTCAATCGTGAACTCCACCTGCCTTTTCGGGGGCAAGCCGGGTAATTCTTCTGGAAATACGTCAGGGTACTCCTGAACTATAGGAATGTCAGAAAGCTGTGTGGTAGTATCCTGATCAATTTTAATCATAGATAACAAATACCTCCGACATCCTTGAGACAATAATCTCTGAGCTTGCATTGCTGAGATGACAGAAATCCCCTCATCCTTGGTACCCATGAATACCCAGGATGGTAGACCCGGAGGTCTAAATGTAACCACTCTAGCGCTGCAATCCACGGTAGCATAATTTCTCGGCAACCCGTCCATACCCAAAATGATGTCAAATCCTAGCATATCCAGAACCTGCAAGTCTACCATAAGGGTCTGACTCTCGAAATCCAACGAGCATTCTTTAATCTCTTGACTGATATCTAGTATCTCTCCCGAGGGTAAAGATACCGCCAATGAGTGAGTCCGACGAATAGGTAGTCTACAAATCTTACTCAGAAATACCCGGGAAATGAAAGAATGGGAACTACCAGTATCAATCAATAATTCAGTAGGAAACAAATAAACAATAATCATACCCCAAAAGACTGATCCCTCGGCCCGCTGTGCCTCCTCGCGAGTAATAGCATACACTCGTCCTACTTCAGGGCACGATGGCGATACTCCAGTAGTGGGCTGAAACGGTGCTGGTGGAGTAGTAGTGAACTGCTGAGGCTAGTGAGTGGTAGCATACTACTGAGGCTGGTGAGTGGTAGCATACTGCTGAGGCTGGTGAGTGGTAGCATACTGCTGAGGCTGTATCACTGGACAAGAGCTAGGCGTCGTCATAAAGTTATGAGGTGCCGGATATGTCTAATGCGAAGAAACCGTAGAGGCATACTGTATAGCAACTGGTACCGCTGAGTGATCATGGCCCTGGATGTGATATACCTGTGCCTGAGAAGGTGGCATACGCTGTTGATACAGAGCACTCTGTGTCCTCTGTGAACTCTTTCGATTGTCGCGTCTGAGTAGTACGGCTCCCCTGTGGAGTACTCTTAGTCGCCTCCATCTATGTCTTCAGTGTGCAGTCACGAGTCACATCGCCCGAAAGCTTACAGTAATAGCATACGTCTTGGCCCAATGGGCAATTAGGTCTAACATGCCCCTCAGTACCACATCTATAGCATCTAATCTCACTAGATGAATCTTTCTGAAAAGATTTAGATGAACCAGCTGATGATCGTCCTGTCTTCGCTGATCGATAAGACTCCCCCGAAGCAGTCTGGGATCCCTGCCATTTCTTCCGCTTTTTCTAACCCTTGTTCTATTGTTTCTGATTTGGAGCTGTACCCTGAGCCTTCTGTTTATCCTTTCCCTGCTCCTGACAAACTTGCTGCTGTGTCATCTCAATCATCAATGCTCTATCCAATGCCTCTTGGTAAGTGCTGGGAGTAAAACCTGACATCCTGATACGAATATATGCCGCAAGGCCCTGGGTAAACTGGTCTAACCGATCGCTGTCCTGAGCAACAAGCTGCGGGCAGTACTCAGCTAATCGGTTAAACTCTGCCTTATACTCCATCACCGATTTATCCCCCTGCTTAAGACTTAAGAATTCCTGTCGACGGGCCATACGGTAAGGAGCTGGAAAATACTGTCTCTCGAAGGCGTCTCGGAATAAAGTCCAGGTAATACTCTGATCCCCAAAGAGTGACTTCTGCATCTTCCACCAAGTAACAGCCTGATCTCGAAGGTGATATGCAGCTAGTTCGGCTTTTTCTTCCTCGGTACACGACAAATACCTGAACGTATCCTCCACATTTCCCAACCAGGAACGAGCAACACTGGGGTCGGGAACTCCATAGAATAAGGTAAAACGATCCTTTACCGATCGGCCCAGTAACGGAATTCGAGCTCTGTCCTTCGTCTAAGAAGTGGCAGCAGGAGTGGGGGCTACGGGTGGTAATGTAGGAGGGACCCACTGAGGCTGAAAACCCGGATCTCTCATAGAAACCTGAGGAGTCTGTCTGCTACTGTCAATCTCAACCTCTGTAGGATCCCTAACAGAATCCGCCTCGTACTCCTCTGGCTCAGCCTCTACTGACTCGATAGGCTGCTTCCATGGTCGCCCAGGACCACGACGCGGACGAGGGGTCGTATCTCCGCGCTTCATTCCTGATATGAACCACAAGGTAAGACTACAGCAATATAATACAACAGTAATTTAACTTATATCCTATAGCTTGGAGATATCCTGCCGCTGCCTGGTCCCAATATCCGAACAGCCACATCGGAAAAATATGAATCCCGAGAGTAAAACCTCGTAAACTTCGTAGTTCTCGTAAAACTCGTAAATCTCGCAATCCTCAAAAATCCAAGACCCAAGAAATAGTCGTCGTAACCTCAAAATCCAAAACACAAAATAACGTAAACCTCCAAAAATCCAAAACACGAGAAAAAAAATAGGCCTCGTAGACCCGCTCTGATACCACTAAATTGTCACGCCCCGGGGAAGTCCCTCCCGAAAAATTTCGACAGCACCTCCCCTGTACCGGTGACAATCTGAAACTCTCATACATGCAAAATACGTTAGCCACGTGTGGTTGGGATATATATGCATAGAAATAACCGCAACCACGCAGTTGAATATGTAGCCCACACGACTATATCAAAAGCACAGCGAAAAAATGAATATGAAACCCACAAATGCAAAAGTCCACAAAACACACCATAGGTATAAGTCCACAATACACGTATCAAAACATAGTACTATCTAACAACACCAAATCCATGAAACATGAAATACTACTAGTAAGAAAATAACAACCGATAAGAATCCTCGGATGTAACGTGGGAAGAGGGACCGGCTGGCAGCATACTCCAAGCAACTCCATATCACCTACCTACTACCTGAAAACATAGCAGAATAGACAGGGTGGTGAGTACAAAGAACTAAGCGGGTAAGAACAGAATAAAGCATGGTAGATACAACAACATAAGAACCAAGGAATACAGTCTCCATAATAAGAATAGAATCATGCTATCGAAATATAACACATCTAGCCATAAACTGATACAACGACTATGCATATACATACCTGACACAGTAGATGCACATGCTCGACTAGAATCAATACCATGATACCAAAATCAGGGAACTCACCGGACTAGCAACAGATCAACTCGAGACACCTATGCAAATATAGATACGACTGCATATACATGTAAAATAGATGACATGTATGCAGTATGACACCCAAATGCAACATACATAGCGCAAACAAATGCAACAGCACACAATCACATGCAACTAATATCTACTAGGCATGTATGCGAAAATATCTCCCCAGATGCACCGCGCATCATATGCAAAAGTGCATGCATGCTCCATGGTCAACCCCGCCACCTCTCTAGACACCACGACCCCTGTATGGCCGAGAGGCTTGGGTCTGTGACAAACCATACTAGCCTCCAGTACATGCACGCTATAGGCGGCCGAAGTGGACGGTCAGTTAAGTAGTTATATAACTACACAGCTAAGGGAGTATAATCACCGAACGGCTGAGCAAGCGCGACAGGACTAGCTCCACTCCTAGCTACCACTCTCCAAAAGTGGCCGAATGGGCAGCTATAAACAACTGACGACCCCCTCACCACAAGGGAGGCATTAGTCATCAGTATGCAATGAATGATGACATGATGTGAATAGTCACAATATAAATATCATCATCCATCGTGTACCCCAACACCCCCAATAACCACCACAAACGTATATACATACTCCAACACACAACATGGTCAACCAACTATACAACCCCAATACCACATACCCGTCACATGTACACTCAACATCATTATGCATGATAAACACGCTAATCGTACCAACCAGATAACTCTATGACACAAACTCTACATATGCACATGCACAGAGTTCCGATATCAAGGGTGAGACTGTATCGAGGTAAACAAGATCATATCAAAGCTCAAATAGAAAGAGACAAGCAGGAATAAAACAAATATACAAATTTAAGGTAATGCAACCTAAGCATCCGAAAATAACCATGCTTTTATAGTTCAAAGAACTAAATAGGAGATAAGGAAGAAATACCCGCCTCGATATATCCCGTATCAACAGAACCACCCCCACGTCATGCTGCTCTTATAGATCAAGGTCCTGTGTCACACATACAATTCATATAATATGTATATATATATATATATATATATATATATATATATATATATATATATATATATATATATATCACACATAAATGAATCACCTACCAATAATTAATTAACTCCAAAAGAACCGCTAACCATAGGTGCGTCTCCCTTCTTTTAACATAACCATATTAAATTTACATTCTAACCTAAACCATCCAATATCTAAATTCCCTAACCAAAAGTTTTAATCCACCACGTCTAATTTGATTTTAAATCCTAGTAACCTAATATCAACATGATTTAGAATCACAACCATTCACTACTGTCAAGCTAAACAAGAATAAAATTCTACACCCATTACACAAACCTAATTTAACCACGTACAAAAGGAATCAACAGAAATACCTTCACTGGACTACACTTATCTTGCAAAGTAGTAGTGAATCAAAACCCACAGCCCTCTCAAGAATTCTGCTGACAACTACCAATTCCCTACAACAGAGACTACCCATTGTATCCTCACCAACCGGTTCAAGCAGAAAGAACAGCAAGAAGTCATCAAACAATCTGTTAACAACAACAATAAACTGATCTCAGTACCTCTTCTTTGATCGCTGGGGGAAAACACAGATCCGATGAAGAAGGCTATTCAACGGTGCTGTGGTGGCCGTAACCTATACCCAAATGCCTACTCTCCAAAAGAAACCATCTGAATCAACTCGATGTAAAAGATTCAAATGCCCTAATCCACTACAAGGTTAAATCGCTTACCTCCAAGCCCATCGTTAGGGCACGATCCGTTCTTGCCGATGAACAGGGGAAGGAGATCGGAGAGGGATAATGATCGTGACCTCACACAATCGTCCCTCGATCCCCTTCCGACAGCAGGCGAGATCCCCAAACCGAGATCCGTCGCTATTGTTCACTGAGATCAGAGAAGGGAGGAAGGGATCGGGGAGAAAGAGGGTTCAGCTGTAACTACCCTCTCTTCCTCTCAACGCTCCAAGGTTCGCTCCTCGCCGGCGCCACCGAGAGAAGAAAATATTGCCGGTCTCGGTCGCGATCGCGTGGACTCGAGAGAGACACGAAGAACAGAGGGGGGGGGGGGGGCAGAGGAGAAGAAAGTCGGGGAAAAAGTAGGGTTTCGGCATTTCTTATAGGTGAATTACTGTAGCATTAATTTAAACCTTAGGTTAACATAAGTAAAACCTAAGTTCAACCCTAATCAATTCCCACTTAATTCGACATTCCAAACAGGCCTCCAACTCCTATCCCCGCGACACTAGTCGTACGACCTCCAAAAAAATCCATAAAAATTTCTAAATTTTCCTAAAATTCTCATAAAGTTATTCCACTGTAACCCTAAAAATAAATTCGCATATCTTACAAAGTAAAGGTAAGTCACCGGAAGGGAGTGATTGTGAGGACGTGTTCCTGGGAAGGGAACATTAGGCGTCGATCCGGCTTAGACCCATTTTGGATATCTAAGTCGAGATCGTGACTAGATTCCGGTCTCGGAAAGACGGAATCTAAGTCATACCTTTAATATTGAAGTTATAAACTGTGCTAACACTTTGTTTTGCAGGATATACATTATCTATTTGCCTCAGACTAACCTTATTTTGTAGGAAAGGTGTTCCTTGGAAAAAGGTGGTCCGGGCGCCCTGAAGGGATCCGGGCGCCCGAGAGACAACTTTATCCTGATCACGTCGTCACCACGTGGAGCTCGCTGGTTGGACTTGTCACGTCTCACCAGGGCGCCCGGAAGGGATACGGGGCGCCCCGAGCCTCATATAAAAGAAGGGGCAGGGGTAGAGCTTCAACAACAACTCAGAATCCAAGATCTGCTTCTCTGTGCTCTCGCGACGCCATGAAAGCTTTCCGACTCAGTGTTGGTTTTGTTTTCATGCTGTTGTCGGTATTTTCTTTCTCTATTAATTCTTGTACTTAAACTCTGTAATATTCGAATTGATAGTGATTGCCCACCGAAAGCGGTCAATGACCACGGGCCTTGGAGTAGGAGTCGACACAGGCTCCAAATCAAGTAAAGTGAATTGTGTTAGCATTGTTTTACTTCTCCGCTGCGTTTACTCCTGTTCGAACATTTTTCGATATTCACCCCCCCCCCCTCTATCGAACGTCTACGATCCAACAAGAACTTCATTGATGCAATTTAGTTTAAGCTTGGTTAATTGTTAAGTGGCTAAGTTTTATGTTAGTATTTAATTTTTGCTTTAGATCATATTCAATTGTGTCTTGCTATTTCAATCTTAGTTTAAGTGTATTGATGATTAAATCATAACATAGGGTGGCAATGCGTTGTGGATTAATTGTTGACACCTAGTTAGATTTATTTTTAGTATTAGATTAGTTTCTTATTTGCTTTGCTTTTCAATTAATTAGTTTAGAATCAAAACTCAAACCCTCAATTCTATATTAAAACCCCAGAAATAGGAATAACATACAATCCTAAGTTTACTATTCTATTATTGCATTTGTTGGTAGACGACCCGGTCCTCTACTATACTACCTTAGTGCAGGTTAAGGGGTTCGAATGAGTATAAATGAATTATTTTGATCCCGCACAAGTAACAGTTGCGCGCTAATCAAAATTTTTCATCTCCGACCTCTTGTGTGACGGCAAGAGTGTGATGTTTGTGTAGTTGGTTGTGAATGCGAATCAGTTTCATTTCATTCCTTAGTTTATTCACTCTTTTATATTAGATTTCATTTATGTCTTGCTATTTGATACCATAGATTACTTGTGTTGATGGTGAAATCCATAGCGCAGAGTGACAATGCATTGTGGATTATTTGTTGACACTCTCTTAGATTTCATTCAAGCTTTAGTTTAATTTCCTACATGTATTGCTATTTTAATTGTTAGGTTAAGAATCGAATCAAAATCCCCATTTACATATCAAAAATCCCAAAAATATGAATAACACACGATTCTAAATTACCATCCTACTGTTAGTTCCTAGATAGATTCGACCCTGGGCTTGTTATTACAATATCATTATGTAGTTAAGGGGTTCATTGGATATAAATTATTAATTTGATTTACGGATGTAACAGACTCGTTGTCAAGGTGCTCAACATCGGAAGAAGGAGAGGAAAGTCCATCCTCAAGAGGGCACGAAGATAAAGGCAAAGGAGTTTACTCCTTATTTCATGTGCATGAGGATTCGGAAATTGAGAGATTCCCAACATTCGAGGATGAAGAGGAAGAAGCCTCCACCTCTAGAATTGAGGGGGAGCGTGGACCATCATTGCTGGATCAAGAGGAAGCCTCTATATCTAGATCAAAAGGAGAAGATGTCACCCCTATAAGCATAGGTATTATAATTTCAATTGTTAAAAATAAAAATCATATTATATACTTTGAGTGTAGCGAACATGAGTATTACAAGAGGAAATGCCCTAAGTTGACCAAGAAAAAGAGTCAACCAGCACTAAAGGGCAAGGAGAAGTCGAAGGAGACCGCCTCCACAACAAAGGGGAAGCCAATGTCCAAAGGGGAAGAAGTCAGTCAAAGTCAAAGGAGGAAGCACAAGTAAAGGGGGCTTCCCAGGTAAACCCCAATGTATCATTTATTTAGCCTATCCCTTTAAATCATGGTAAAAAAGTATGCTAGTTCAAATTTATATCATTTCAATGTCATTTATCATGAAAATAGGAGGCATGATAGAATTAAGGAAAATTATGTTGCCTATCATGCTAAAACTACCTCACCTAAGGTTAGGAAGGTAGATAACTACTTGGGCAAGAACACTAAGGATAGTAGATACAAGCCCAAGAATAGAAATGCTCAAGGATTTAAAGAAAAATCCAAATCTAAGGACTTAAGGTTGGAAAACCAAGCCTTGAGGTTAAAGCTTGATAACATTGAAAAGATCCTAAAAAGAATGAAAAATACTCTTAAGGGACAAAATGAGCATAACCTAGGGATAGGAACACAAAAGTCATCATATGGCCATAGAGGTTTGGGATACAAACCCAAAGCCAAGAAGGATGTCCCTTCTTATCATAGGGTTCCATATAGTTATGGGACCAATCCTAGGTCTAGGTGTCAAGTCAAGGATACAAGGAAAGTTATCCCTAGGAGTATCTTTGCAACAACAAATGTGACTAAGACCTCTAAGAAATCTAAGAAAGTCACTAAGAAGGTCGTAAGGGAAGTAATCCCTAAAGTTGACCTAGTGAAAGTGACCAAGGCTTTTAAGAAACCTAAAAAGGTCATTAGGAAGGTATCTAGGGAAGTTATCCGTAGTGAGTACCTGGAGCATCCAAGGAGTACCAATAGGTGTTGGGTTCCTAGGAGCATTTTCTCTATCCCTTAGATGGGTTAGAGAGTGTCAACTATAATTGGAAGGGTAGTTAACCCAACCTTGATGAAGTTGACACTCGGAGAGTATTTTCAAGGTTATTGTTAACCTTTGAAAATGAAGTGGATTATCATTTACTCTTTGGAAGATTAAAATGTGTCAAAACTTGAGGAATTGGAATTCAATTTAAATTGGCACAATTGGGAAAGACATAAGAAATACTAAGTTGGGACTTGGGTATTTTCTTAGGAAGTTAAGGGCCAATCTAGGCCTTAATTTAAAATGAGTACTCTTTGGAAAAGTAAAATGTGCCAAAAATTTGAGAAATATGCTTAATTTTAAATTGGCATAATTAATCAAGAGGTAAAGACATTCCAAGTTGGCTTTTGGCATTTTCTTGAATAAAAAGGTGGGCAATCTAGGATTTAATTTTAAGTTAGCTAAGGATTAAGAATACTTAGATAGATAATCTAGGTACTTTATTTAAGCTAAATTACCATGCTTTGTTTGTCCATCATATGTTATGACATCATATTTTGCATTCATGCTTTATTATGAAAAACACAAAAATATCATGTCATGTAATACATACATCATGTAGTTATAGTAAATTTTCTTTTGGAAATTATTCATTTTGATGTATGTCATAACTCATCATGTATTATTTTTAATTCCTTGTAATTAAGGATAATGACATTTACTAACAAGTAACATCCTAGGTGGATGTTCATAATCCAAAATGCCTAGGTGGATATGCATGATCCTTAGTTTAGGGTAAAACTAAATTTTACATCTCACAAAGAACTATAAGGTGACTTGTTTGTATTTTAGTACACGTTAGATACAAGTGAGATATTAGGATGATGAACAAAACTCAAGATGTTGATTTAGTGCATTCTTTTTGAGTTTAGGTTCATCAAAATACATAGTTATGTATTTTCCAATCATTGGGAAAGCTAATGTACAAATTATGTGCATTGAGCCTAAAGAACATAGTTTGATATTGGTTTTGGAAATAATTTTAAATATACTTTGGAAAACCTTAGTAAAGACTATTTTTTATAGTAATCATCATTGAAAAGTTAGACACAAAATAGAAGAAAACATTGAAGTTTTTACAAGTTTTTAAGTTTGTGTCAACCTTTGAAAATAGGAAGTATTTTCATAGAAAACTATTTTTCCATGATAATATATACCCTAAGTAATGTCTACATGAATCTTCATGATTTTTAGAATTTCTAGGACATTTCTGAATTTTACTGAAATTGGATTTCAAGAAATCAAAAATCCAATCGATCAGCCGATCAATTGGAAGGTCTCAATCGATCAGCCGATCGATTGACCCAAGCTGGATTGATCAGTCAATCGATTCAAGGGCAATTTTCGTGAACAGAAGCTCATGAAATTGATCAGTGGATCGGTTGAAATGGTTTCAATCGATTGAGACTCAACTTCAATCAATTGAAAATGCTAATTTTGGGTGGGAAAGCCTGATTTAAGCATTTTAAACCATTTTTAGTCTAGGTAACCATTTCTAACCCCTTGACACACATTTGTATACATTTAGGGGGAGTTTTCATGATGAAAACATGAATGGATTGGTTAAGGGAGACTAAGTAGAAGTTTAGGTTGAGGTTTGGTTTCAATATTGAAGTTTTGAACCTCAAAACTTCTAAATTTAGGTTTTCTAAAGATTTAGGGATTCCAAGTCATTGTTGGTGCAATGACAAAAGTTACGAGCATGTCCTTAGGGGGAGTTACTCTTTAAGGACATGAAAATTAATTTTTCATAAACCTTGGAAGGTGATTAACTTTCCTTAGCATAAATGCTTAAGGTTGAACATTTAAACACAATAGAGAATAGATATCTTTATTGTTTAGTTGTGTATGCTCAAGGATGAGCATTATATATAATGAAGGGTATAAGACCTTCATTATGGTGTTGAACACAATAAGTGCAGTTGTGAACAACGATGAGTAACTCTTCAGGGAGAGAGTTTTTGATATATGCCAATAGGGGGAGAATGTAGGGTTTAAGTTATGCCTTCATTACCTAAAGAGAGAGTTTGCCCTCTAGGAAAAAGGGGGAATGAAGGAAACCCTCATTCATGTCTTGGCATGAAAGGAAGTTGAGGCTATGAGATTAGCCTAACTTAAAGGTATTGTCAAACATTAAAAAGGGGGAGGTTGTTGGTGCAATATCCCTAGGCTTGAGTCTTGATGTTTGAGTTTCGATATTTGACAATACTTGGAGATTGCAGATACAATCATCCATTTGGGAAGATTGTTGATACAATTCCCCTCTGGTCAATGTTGACCAGTTATATGCGAAGAAGAGTCAAGTAGGTCAAAGAGATGACTGGATACTTGACTGAGAAAGTCCTAATTGGAAGTTTGGTAGTTGGAAGCAGTTGGGAAATCCTGGTGAGTGAAGCCAGGTGAAAGACCTAGTGAGTGAAGTTAGGCAATTGGAAAATCCTCGTGGGTGAAGCTAGGTGAAAGTCTTGGTAAGTGAAGCCAGGTAGGTGAAAGTCCCGGTTAGTGAAGTCGGGCGGTGGAAAAATCCTGGTGAGTGAAGTCAAGTGAAAACCCTAGTGAGTGAAGCTAGGTGAAAGTCCTGGTGAGTGAAGCCAAACAGATGGGAAGTCCTAGTGAGTGAAGCTAGGCAGATGGAAAGACCTGGTGAGTGAAGTCAGGCACGTGAAAATTCAGGTGGGTCAAGGTTGACCGGACACCTGGTATTGAGAAGTCTAAGTAGGTCAAAGGATTGACCAGATACTTGGCACAAGGAAATCCAGATGGGTCAAGGGTGACCAGAAATCTAGTGGAAGGAAGTCCAAGTGGGTCACGGAGGATCGGACACTTGACACGAGATAATAAATCTAAGTGGGTCAAGGAGGACCGCACTTGGTGATCAAAAGTCCAACGAGAAGTTGACAAAGAGAAAGTCCTAATGGGTCAAAAGTTGACCGAACACTTAACGGTCATAAGTCCAATAGGGAGTTGGCATGGAACTAGGAAGTTCAGACCTAGTAAACTTCCAAAGGCCATAACTTTTGACTCGGATATCGGAATGAGGTGATCTCATATGTGAAACGAAACCCGTTTCAAGCTTTACACATTTTTCTACTTGCCAATAGATTAAACAATTGATTGGGGGGTTTAATCAATCAACCAATCGATTGGTTGACGCGATTTTGTGCAGAAACTATCTTGATCGATTGGGTAATCGATCAAAACTTCCCCAATCGAATGGTTAATCGATTGGGAGAGTTTCTAAGCAAATAGTGAGCTTCTGAATCGATCAGTTGATCAATTGAAACCTCCAATCGATCAGCCAATTGATTGGGAAGCTGAAAATCACGCGTTAGAGGCTGAATAGATCGGGCAATCGATTTAAGTATTTTTCAGAGAGCACAGAGGTGCTCTGAATCGATCATTCGATCGATTCAAAGCCTCTCCAATCGATTGAGAGTCATTCAATTGATTAGGATCTGACCGTTGTGCAGATTATAGCCGTTGGCGAGCGTCTTTTTCGTGCATTCCTCTCCAACGACTACAGTGCTACCTTAGCGGCGATCTCAGCAAGCTTCTCCACATTTTCACAGCCAATTCTTGAAGGCTCTTGGAGACAAATGTAGTTACACTTCCAAGGTTCAAGAGGCAACAACACGCAACAAGTAAGCAAGAAGAAAGAGTTTTCATTTGTATCTTTTGTATTTTCTTCTTGTGGGTGTTGTATATTGTTGTGTGAGTTTATACGAGGTTTCTCCACCTCCGGCTGCGACCGAAAAGGAGTTTTGATTAGTGGAGTGTGTGTCGCGTGTGAATCCTTGGATTAGTAACCTTTTCTTGAGGTGGATACCAAGTAAATCCCTTATGTTAGCGTTGTAAGTTTGTTTCTTGTTCATTCCGCTGCACATCATCACCAAGAAGCAAGCAATGAGACACGCGATGAGCTATTCACCCCCCTCTAGCACCAAAATGATCCTAACAAGTGGTATCAGAGTAAGGTCGCTCTTCACCAGAATCATCGTCGGAAGGAGCAAAAAGGCTAGAGGGTGAAGAAGTTGGAGCAAAATTTCATCAAGTCGAAGACTTCATCAAGAGCTCAACTTCAAGATGGAATTCCGAGATGAACTCGGATTTGACACAAGGGTGCCTCCACCATTCATAATGATGAGCTTCGATTCTTGAAAATTTCTTGATGATGGAGATCAAGCAATGGTTTGCTCTCATAGAAGGCTTTGAAGCTCCAACAAATTCAAAGGGCAAAATTCTCAAGAAGAGCAAATGGAGCCAAGAGCAAATTCAAAGGAGCGAGGCAAATGATAAGGTGACCAAGCAATTGGTCAATTTATTGCCAAGCAATATTTTGGCTGATATTGGAGAATTTAAAGATGTCAAAGAGCTTTGGAGTAAATTGGTCAAGCTTCATGAAGAACCCTCCAATGTACCAAATCAAGATAAATCCAAAGAGGGCAACTCATTGGAGTAAGACCAAAAGAAAGTGGTCTCTGAGGTTGAGAGGTGTGATAACCATGATTTTACTATAATATTTTGATTCATAAATGCATTCTTTGATGATCTTCTCATAGGCTAAACTTATACTTACATCACATTTCATGAATTACATTTATTTTTGAGCTTAATTGTAAACTATCTCATAATTATGGTATTTGATGCTAATATTCGATATATTATTTGTAGACATCAAAAGGATCATGGACCCGATCGATCAGATCAAATTTGGGCTCAAATTTAGGCTAATCATGAAGAACCAATCCAGAACTAATTTGGACCATTCATCAAGAATAAGAGAGATCTGAACCATCCATTGAAGATTTGGTCCATCCAACCTAAGGAAGAGTAGATCAAGATCCTTGATCAAGATCAACACCTTCGGATTGGATTTTAAGTGACTTTTCATCGTTGATCAAGATCCAAATCATTCTGGGTCGTCCATCTTGATCTGATTTGATTTAAATTGAGAAGCTAAAGTGCTAGCTTCTGTCGTCAATTCTCCATAGTGTTCGCGTCAAGCAATAGGGAGGCACGAGCTTCTTTGGTGATTCTGACCCCGATTCCATCTTCGATCATCTTCTCAGGCGATGACCTCAGTGGAGATCTTCAAGACAGCTACTAGACCAAGTTCCCGATCATCTTGAGCCGCCGACAAGCGTTCTTTCTGGCACATTTCTATTTTCTCATATTCTCTATTTTCGCCACAGATTTGGCGACGTTCCTCCGATCTGTGGTTCCACATTCTATCAACAACATTTGGTGGTGTTCCTTTGGTGTTACTAAGATCCATCCGACGATCATCCACCATCCGCAACTTCCATCCAGATTAAGAGATTCCGAGTTTGTAGAAATCCAAATTTTCGTTCATTGAAAAGTTCTAAAGTGTTTCCAGCTTGCCGAAGGCGTTCTGTCAGTGTTGCTGAGAAATTCTGGAACTGATTTGCAACTGAGGGTTCTTCATTGACGATCGTAGTTAGGCGTTCTTGTCTACGACTTCTTGTGTGATGGCAAGAAGTGTTGTTTGTGTAGTTGGTTATGAGTTGGATCGGTTTAGCTCACTTTATTACTATTTTTTGTAGCTTAGAATAGATTTCTTGTTTGTTATGTTCTTATCAAGTAATCTAGCATTTCTTTATCTTGTTGAAATTTAATTCATGTTAAGTAGTTAGAACTTCATTGGTGCAATTTAGTTTAAGACTTGTTTAAGCTTGGTTAATTGTTAAGTGGCTAAGTTTTATGTTAGTATTTAATTTTTTACTTTAGATCAAATTCAATTGTGTCTTTCTATTTCAATCTTAGTTTAAGTGTGTTGATGGTTAAATCATAACGTAGGGTGACAATGCGTTGTGGATTAATTGTTGACACCTAGTTAGATTTCTTTCTAGTATTAGATTAGTTTCTTATTTGCTTTTCTTTTCAATTAATTAGTTTAGAATCAAAACTTAAACCCCCAATTCTATATTAAAACCCCAGAAATAGGAATAACATACGATCCTAAGTTTATCATCCTATTGTTGCATTCGTTGGGAGACGACCCGGTCCTCTACTATACTACCTTAGTGTAGGTTAAGGGGTTTGGTTGAGTATAAATGAATTATTTTGATCCCGTACAAGTGACAGTTGCGCGCTAATCAAAAATTTTCGTCTCCAGCCTCTTGTGTGACGGCAAGAGTTTGATGTTTGTGTAGTTAGTTGTGAATGTGGATCGGTTTCATTTCATTCCTTAGTTTATTCACTGCTTTATATTAGATTTCATTTATTCCTTGCTATTTGATACCATAGATTACTTGTGTTGAAGGTGAAATCCATAGCGCATAGTGACAATGTGTTGTGGATTAATTGTTGACACTCTCTTAGATTTCATTCAAGCTTTAGTTTAATTTTCTACTTGTTTTGATATTTTAATTGTTAGGTTTAGAATCGAATCAAAACCCCCATTTACATATCAAAAATCCCAAAAATATAAATAACGCACGATTCTAAATTACCATCCTACTGTTAGTTTCTCGATAGATTCGACCCTGGGCTTGTTATTACAATATCATTGTGTAGTTAAGGGGTGCATTGGATATAAATTGTTAATTTGATTTACGGATGTGACAGACTTGTTGTCAAGGTGCTCAACATCGAAAGAAGGAGAGGAAAGTCCATTCTCAAGAGGGCACGAAGATAAAGGCAAAGGAGTGTACTCCTTATTTCATGTGCATGAGGATTTAGAAGTTGAGAGATTCTCAACATTCGAGGATGAAGAGGAAGAAGCCTCCACCTCTAGGATTGAGGGGGAGTGTGGGCCATCATTGTTGGATGAGGAAGCCTCTACGTCTGGATCAAAAGGAGAAGATGTCACCCCTACAAGCAAAGGTATTATAATTTTAATTGTTAAAAATAAAAATCATATTATATGCTTTAAGTGTAGGGAACATGGGTATTACAAGAGCAAATGCCCTAAGTTGACCAAGAAAAAGAGTCAACCAGCACTAAAGGGCAAGGAGAAGCCAAAGGAGACCGCCTCCATAACAAAGAAGAGCAAGGAACACATTGTGTGTTTCTTGTGTCATCAAAAAGGACATTATCGAAGCTGATCCTGTCCGAACCAGGAGTCAACGGACGCTGGGGATGTGGCGCTCCCTGCTGGATCCTCGAATGCTCCGGCAAACCTGCAACAAAACCGAGCCGGGGGGTGGTGTCCCAGCGACGGCCCTCCGACGCTCAAGTTAGGCGAAGGAATAAGAAAGCGGCTTAGAAAATGTAGACCTGTGTCCCTCCGGTTGAAGAAGTGGAGGCCTTATATAGACCTCTCGAAGGAGCCTGGGCACACCAATCGAAGCGATCACCTGCTTTGGCCATGCCTAGGTGTGGGCCTATCAGAAGGGCATCCATAAGACCATACTGCTACTGTATCAACCCTTCCGTGACGTGATGGTGGGGCCTTTAATAGTGCCATCTTGCGTCAGGTCTAATCATCATGCCTCTGCTGACATACCATATCCTGAGCCGAGCGAATAGGCCGCTCGGCTAACCACTGTTCCCTCGCCACGATTCCGGCCGAGCAGACACCTCCGTTCGGCCATTATGTCCTCGGCCGAGCGGACACCTCCGCTCGGCCACTCGGCTCCGGTTCTCTTGCTTCGGCGTCGGAGACCCAACCCTTTAGCTGGGTAATCTCTGGTTCCGCTCGGACGGGACCCCATCTGTGGGTCCCCCATTATTACCGCCGGATCACTTGCCTCCCCTTCAAGTCTAGTCGAAGGAGGCAGTGAGTCCGACTGACTGGACTGTATGTCCGAGCGGGTGCTCGTCGCCTTTTGTTTTAAAAGTATTCCACAGGTCTCTCGGCATGTGCGTCGAATTCAGCCGTTCGGCGCTCGCTCAGATGTGACTCATGCGGCCTGCCGTCGTTGCCGCCTGTCCGAATCCCCTCGGGAACGGCGGCAATCCATTCCATTAAGGCTGCGCGTGCGTGGTATGGTGCACATTAAATGCGCCAGATCGCTCAGTGCCACGTGTCGACCATCGCGTGGCAGCAGCGTTACTTATGATGGGACGTCACCGTTTGAAATGGACGGCCCGATGGCGTCCTTGTTTCTCGTGACCTTGATTGGACAGTGGAGGCCAATCGACTTCGGCCGTATAAAGCCTTAGTCCTCCTCCTCTGCCGCACCTTTGCTCGTGCTTTGTCCTTCTGACTCTTCTACTGCTGCGGCCTCCGGCGATCCAGTTCCTGTTTCTCGGCGGCTACCATCTCACCGGTGATCTCTCCCGCCCGTCTCCTTCTCAGTGAGCCTTCTTTCTTCGCTTACTAGGTCTTCCCTACTCATTTTGCCTCTCTTTCGTTCCCATTCCTTCGATTTCTTTCTGTCCTTTTGTCTCTTCGAGATGGCGAGCTCTTCCGAACCCACTGCCCAGGTTCACGGTCCGTGGTATATGAGTATGGAGAGTAGGTTCGATGAGGAGCGCGCCCGACGCGTTGTTAGGATCTACGGGATCCCGAACGACCATGAAATAGTTATAGCCGACCCGACCGATCGGCCCCATAACCCGCCGATCGGAACCATTTGCTTTTTTATGGACCAATTCGAGGGCGGCCTTAGTTTTCCTACCCATCCATTTATTTTGGAAGTTTGTAATTATTTCCGCGTCCCGCTCGGCCAACTCGTGCCGAATTCCTTTAGGCTACTGAGCTGGGTGGTCGTCCTCTTTAGGCTGCACAGTATCCCACTTGACCCCAAAATATTCCACTACTTCTTCTACCCCAAACAATCCGAGTTGGGTACTTTTATTTTCCAAAGTAGAATAGGCTTCAAATTTTTTGAGAACATGCCGACCTCCAACAAGCCTTTGGAAGGAATTCTTCTTCTATATCGACTTCGAGCGGCCATTCAACCAAATGGCGGACATGTCCGAGCCAGTAGGAGCTCGGCAAATTCGTAAAGCAATCCGGCTTACCTTCATGCGGCAAATTGCTTGTCCGGTCAGCGGTACAAGATCGACCAGTTGCTTCTCAAGGGGTGTTGTACATTTTGGATTATCTCCGTTCGGACCAATCTCCCTATGGGTAAGGACTCTTTACTCCCTTCGCCTTTTTGTCTAGATTTTAATTTTTCCACGGCAAGTCATGTGGCGCCCAAGGCTACCGATCATCTGAAATGAAGGCCGTGGAAATTGAGGCGCTACCAAAAAGAACTTCCGAGTGGGGTCTCATCCCACCGAGATGCAGGAGGAGGGGGCGCAATCACCGAAGCAGAGTTGCCCCATCCGTCAACGGAGGTTGAGGCGGATCTGTTCTCTGCCCACCGGTGGTGAGTCCCAGGCCGGATTCACCACTGAAGTTCGGCGAAACGTCGAAGAGACTCTAGCCTTCCGCCGACCCGAGAGGGCGAACCACAGGCGTCGATCGAGATTGCTTCTCCAGATCGCACGCCTTCGCAGACAGGACCCCGTGGCCTCGCCCACCGCACGGCTCTCCTCCGCGGAATCATCGTCGCCGGCGGTTGGGCGAAACTTCAACCATAGGGGAGTCCTCGGGCCAGGAGCTGAAGAAGTGCTTGGCCACCCGACCATCAAGACTACCCTTCGATTCCCATCGGAGGAATATTTACTGTCTGTCGATCGGCCATCGAGCCCCGTTCATGAAATAACCTTGATGGGTCCACTCGCCAAACTTTTCGAGGACGCCCAGATTCGGGTGGCCCTCATGACGCCCAAGCAGCTCGGCGATAATCACATGCAGCAGGCCACTCAGGTAGGTTCATTTTTCTTCCTGTGCCATGCTACCGTTCGGTTCTTGATTTTATTATTTCCCTTACAGAATTGGGCTGAGCAAATCGCCACTAGTCACCGGCTGGCCGAGCTGGAGGATCTTATGGAAAAACTCCAAGTCTCGGGGGGTCCATCGGCCGAGCGGGAGAAACAAGCCCGCGAGGCCGAACAGAAGAAGGTCGCCGACCTGGCTACAGAGGTGGCTCGACTTGAAGGCTTGGTGAAGAAGCGCGACGAAGACGTGAAGCGCGCCAGTAGCCGGAAGAAGCGGGCTATCGCTGATATGGACAAGATGAAAGTTGAAGTCCAAGCCCTAGACCAGCGATCTAAGGAGCTGGAAGCCCAACTAACTGCCGAACGGGATGGGCGCTCAGCTGAACGCACTAAAGAGGAGGTGGACCAGAAAGTTCTCCAAGACTCGCTAATTGCCTCCCGGGCGGCGCTCAGAAAATATAAGGAGGGAGAGCCGAGTCGCCTAGCAGCAGCGCGCCAAGAATACCTCCGCTCGGAGCGGTTCGGCGCAAAATTCGTTGGCAACGTCTCCTCAACTTTCGCCGAGGCGGTCAAGGTCACCATGGCGTACTTGAAGAAGGGGAGGCACCTTCCTGCTGACCTGAGCATTCCCTCTTCGGATCTGGCAGCTATGATTGACGATATCCCGGACGCTTTCTTCAACTTCGAAGACCCTGAGTGAAGAGTGTTCCTGGTCTCTTCCTTGTTTTTGCATTTCTTACGCCCAGCGTAACTTTTTGTACTTGCCGTTCGGCATGCTTTCCTTTAATGCAATTATGTCTTTGCTTGCGTCTTCCTGATCATTATCCATAACATTCTTCTGTTTGCTTAACGTTTATGCTTAGAGTTAGTCATGCTCTAAGTGTTCTCCGTCACACAGCCGATCAGCTTAACCCATTAATCAAAGTCCGAGCGGGAGGGCCTACTCGCTCTGCACGTATCTAGCCTGTGTGAAGTCAACAAACGCCAAGTATCGAAGGACCAACGCCCGAGCGGGCCTAAATGTTTTAATGCTTGTGGTTTCCGAGGTTTCTTATTCTCTGCTATTCGTTCGTCCGCTCGGGGTATTTATAGCCGGTCGGCGCGGCTCTCGATCTTTAACGACGGAGCTCGTCGGCGCGGATATTTATAGCCGGTCGGCGCGGCTCTCGATTTTTAACGACGGAGCTCGTCGGCGCGGATATTTATAGCCGGTCGGCGCGGCTCTCGATTTTTAACGACGGAGTTCGTCGGTGCAGATATTTATAGTCGATCGGCGCGGCTCTCGATTTTTAACGACGGAGCTCGTCGGCGCAGATATTTATAGCCGGTCGGCGCGGCTCTCGATTTTTAACGACGGAGCTCGTCGGCGCGGATATTTATGATCCCGCGGCTCTCGATTTTAACGACGGAGCTCGTCGGCACGGATATTTATAACCGGTGGCGCGGCTCTCGATCTTTAGCAACGGGGCTCGGCGCGGATATTTATAGCGGTCGGCGCAGCTTCGATTTTAACGACGGGCTCGTCGGCGCGGATATTTATAGCGGTCGGCGCGGCTCTCGATCTCGACGGAGCTCGTCGGCGTGGATATTTATAGCGGTCGGCGCGGCTCTCGATTTTAACAGGAGCTCGTCGGCGTGGATATTTATAGCCTCGGCGCGGCTCTCGATCTTAACGACGAGCTCGTCGGTCTTCCTTCGGACGTTTATAGGCAGGCCTCGTCTCCTGGTTTCGGCGGAGGTTTATAGCGGACCGCTCGATTTTAACGCCACGGAGCTCGTCGACGCGGATATTTATAGCCGGTCGGCGCGGCTCTCGATTTTTAACGACGGAGCTCGTCGGCGCGGATATTTATAGCCGGTCGGCGCAGCTCTCGATCTTTAACGACGGAGCTCGTCGGCGCGGATATTTATAGCCGGTCGGCGCGGCTCTCGATTTTTAACGACAGAGCTCGTCGGCGCGGATATTTATAGCTGGTCGGCGCGGCTCTCGATCTTTAACGACGGAGCTCGTCGGCCTTTCAGGGCTAACTCCTTACCAGGCCGAGCGGCCTGGGTCTTCCTATCATATCCTGCGCTCGAACAATATTTATGCCCGGCTGAACAGCACGGGTCATTCGCTTATGAGTCTAAATATATACACCTCCTGGTCGATCGGCTCGGGGGCCTTCGCTTTTTTGTGTCGATGAAGGATATCGCACGCACTGCCGAACGGCTCGGGCCTTCGTCCTTGAGCATTTTTCATGAATAATTTTCCTCCGGCCGAGCGGCTCGGGGCCTTTGGATACTATACCTCCGGCTTAGCAGCTCGGGGCTTCGTCGTCGAGTGCTTGGCTCAGATAATTTACCTCCGGCCGAGCGGCACGGGGCCTTCAGATACTATACCTCCGGCTGAGCAGCTCGGGGCCTTCGTCGTCGAGCGCTTGGCTCAAATAATTTACCTCCGGCCAAGCGGCACGGTGTTACTATCCGCAAGTGTACGGAAATGTCGCAAGTAATATAAAAGATTATCGTATCCACAGGGACTGGAATAAGCACTAGGAATGTCTCAATGCGAATTAGCTAAACAACTATCCAATCGTTTCAAAAGCAAAGTAAAGGTAAACAAATCTAATATTAGAGATCAACAAACAAGAGTTTAGTGTTTTGGGTTATGATAAAGGGAGATTCTAGGAGTTTCGGTTTCTTTGTAAGATTTCTTGAATGTAAATGGTTCACCAATTCTTATTCCTCAATTACCAAACATGTAGAAAGTTGCCGGTTCCCTCTTGCAATAGACAACCGGCTAAGGACTGAGAAATGTATCTAAATAGGATTAATTAGACATGAACCTACGTTGTCCTTACACAGAAGCGCACCTATTACTATGCCTTCCTCGAATATCAACATAGAAGCCCACACCTTATTGATCTATAAAGATACAAGAAGCTAATCATAGAATCCATCCTACTCTCTTGAATATTCCTATTTCCTCTTCAAGATTATCTCTCAAACGTCCTAACACGGGCTTGCACCTGTCACGTGGATCCCTCGGATGATCGAGTGAGAGTTTATCCTTACCAAGTCCATAAGAAATCCAAACAATCAATCAAGAATGAGAATTAAGCACAAACCACCATCAATCATTCAAGATCTAATTGATACAAGCAAGATAATGTCATTGAAATAAGAAAATGGCAAACCCATAAGAGATTACATCAATCCATCATACAAATACTCCCTTAATCCTAGAATACAAGATCTACTCCATGAATCGAGGAAGAAAACCCGAAGAAATAGAGATTACAAGCATTCCTTGAATCCCCCAATCCAAGAAACCAAGAAAAGGGAGAAAGAGAAAACTTATCTACAAAGAAGCTTCGTCTTCGGATCCAATCCACGCTCCGGAGTCGAAATCGTCGAGATCTCCCTAAGAATCGAATCCTCCCAAGAATGGGAGAAACCACCAAATCTTGCTTTCTCCCAAAGGGAGATCACCTTTCAATTCATGAAGAAGGGTTTAAATAGAGGAGGAATCGGGCGCCACACGGCCCCGTGACAGTGTGAGATTCACACGGCCATGTCCGATTCCTCTGCTCCGCCTGCTGCAGTGTGACTCCACACGGCCGAACCTTCGCTCTCTGGAAATGATACAGGTCGTGTGGTGCACCGGCCACGGCCTGCTGGTCTCGAAATGCTACGCGTGTGGTGCACATGACCACGAACCTCTTGGCTTTCGTCAACTGCGGCCGTGTAGATCCACACGGCCATGTAAGGCTTCTGCTCTGGTTGGCTTCAAATCTTGACACGGCCGTGTGAGGTTCACACGGCCATGTCATCTTCCTCTTCTGCTGGTGCCAAAACCCCACACGGCCCGAGCTCCATACCAATGCAGGGTCGTGTGAGGTACACGGCCTGGTGCTTTCTCCCTTTGTTTCCTCCAAGGCTTGCCCAAAGATGTAAATTCTTCACCAAATCGACTCCTGCGTACAGTAAATGCACAAAAAGCAGATCTCCGAACCAAAAGAGTAAATATGCTAAAAGAAAAGCTGGAAGTAATACAAATGCATAGATCAAGCATGCTCAAAGTATGTAAATGTGCGTAAAAACATGCATAAAAGAGTATATAATCTACGCATATCACACCCCCAGACTTAAACCTTTGCTTGTCCTCAAGCAAAATGCTGCAATCTAAATTCATATGTTCTATAACACATTCATAAAACCCAGTGCACTTTCCTAACTCTATCAAAAAGTTTGATTAACAAGCATGATCATGGAAACAAGTAAAGTATGGTTCAAGCATAAGAATCTTGTGCGCAGTGTAAAAGTAACTCAACACCCTTCAAGTTTCAATCCATGTCCTAGTCAAGTCGTCATCAAATTTGAATTCCTAATGTTTCCAGTGAAAGACAAGTAACCAGTGATAGGCACTTACTTACCATTCACTTGATTCATATTTCTCAACTAACCCAAGGTCTCAAAGGTGTGCTCAATCTCAAGAGAAGCTAAACAGTCATTTCCCCAGTAACCTAACTCGGTCTCAAAGGGGTGACTTGCTAGATTCCACTCATGACAACTGTTTTTTATATCCCTTATTGTGTTTTTTTTTTTTAAGTGTTTGCATTGTGCAAAACTTATTCACAAATGTACTTTTAGCACATATGTTGGGATATTTTGATTTTTCCAAATGAGCTTTAATGATTTGAGCCTCATCCAGTAACCAAAATGAAAGATGAGAGATCACCATGGAAACCAAGTACTAAGCAAACAAGATGAATCATGACTATTTCAATGACATCAACTATTCAAGCATCAAGCACAAGTGTAGTGAAGATAAAATCCTTAAGGTTGAACCAAAACTAAAACTCATCACCATAAGATTCTTAGCTTATTAATGCTTCCCAAGATAGAAAAAAGAACTACACAAAGTTTACTAGTAGCATCATGCGAACATCATGAATCGAGACAATAATCGTGCTAACATTTCACTTGAATCCAAGAAAGCATATAAGTGAAGATTTGATGTTCTCAAAATTTTTTTGCCATGATTATTTCAAAACAAGCAAAGTAAAGCAACAAGCAATGAAAATAAGAACCAACATGAAAAACTAAAAAAAACTAAAAACTGAAAATCAAACTAAACAATACATGACACCCCCCCAGACTTAAACATTTCATCGTCCCGATGAAATCAGTATGGTGGAGGAGGTGGAAGATCAGGAAAATCAGGGAAGGAAGATGCAAAATCGTTAACAAATCATTTAACTTCGTTTCTAAAAAAATTATGATATTCAAACAATTTATCAATATCATCCTGCACAAATCTCATACAACCTCTAAGATCTTCATGAAATTCCATTTTAGCCCTATAAGCATTCATCATTTTAGAAATCTTATCACACAATTCTCTTTCGCTCTTGAAACAATCTTATAGCTTCTTAAATAGTTTCTCCTCCATAGGCTTCTTATCTTCAAGAAATTCATTAGTTGAATCTAAATCACGATGAATATTCTTTAAAGCAGAATTAAGTTCTTGAAACATAAAACTATGAATCTCTTGGTTACCCTTAGAAATATTTTTTTGAGTAAAAGTTGACAAGGCTCTAGATTGTTGCCTAGCTAACTTTAAACACCAATTCTCTTTATTATGAATTGTAGTAAAATCATGATTAGGCAATTTTAAAGGGAAACCATTTTTAATGACTAAACTAAATCCATGCTCTTCATACTTAATCATTTTCATTGCTAAACATGAATTGAAATCCAACGTACAAAAACTCTCCACCACCTCTAACTCACTCAAATCACATCCTAATACTAAGGCCAATTGAGTAAGTAATCCCCCCAAAATAATAGGTGTGGTAGAATTTGATTTCCCTAATTTTGCCAAATGTCTAAGAAAGAAATAACCAGAATTAATTGGAACATTTTCGACCATTGCCCACAAACAATACAAGTTTACAAGTCTTACCGATCCCTCTTTGTCCTCCCTTCCAAATATAGTATTTTTCATGACCAAATAAGCATATTTAAAAATAGGATTGATAATTTGGCAAACTCTGGAATTATGAGGATCAAATAACGGTTGTTCAGAAATTTGTGGCCAGAAATGTGAATTCTCAAATTGGGGCAAAATCACACACACATCATTCTTTGGCAACTCATAACAAGTATTAAAATCTCCCAACGTCCATTCATAATTTTCATTAAACAACCGGAATTTACACTTCCCCCCTCCTTGAACATTATCAACTTCTATTGAGCTTAAAAATTCAAGAACAATTCTAGGATAAGTAGGATATCTCATGTTCACTAAACCACTCCATCCTATCCTTTCAAATAGCCAAACTAAATCATCCTTAAACCCCAAAGTTTCTAAAGTTTCAACATCAAGAAACCTAGTGCCTAAAAGAGGTCGTTTACATAAAGACGAATATCTATACCGTTGCTCATCACTAGAGAAAACAATACCAAAGTCATTAGAAATACCTTTAAAACAAACATTCCTCTCCTTTCTTGCAACCACCTTCTCCTTCCCTTTTCCTGTGGCCGAAGTCTCCTCAATCACATTTTCCATGGAAGAAAATCTAATCTCCTAAAGAAGAATGAGAAGGAAAAATTGGAAGAAGTGATTCAATCCTTTAGAAATGGGGAGATAGGGAAAAGGAGCAAGCGACGGTACACGGCCGTGTGCCGCCCCCACCCCGTGCCCTAATTCCTTAAGAAGATGTGGATCAGGCCGTGTGATATCACACGGCTATGATCATTTCTCGTCGCACGGCCGTGTCTGTGACACGGCCTCCTTCCCTTTTTTCTCTGGATTCTAGACACGAGACGTGTCTGCGACACGGCCTAAACATCTTTTTTCATGGGTTTCTTTGCACGGTCGTGTCTGGGACACGGCCTATCCGTCTTTCTCCTCGGGAGATCCCACACGGCCGTGTCTGGATGACACGGCCCAAACACTTCCCTTCTCTGCAACCTTTGCCTGGCCGTGTATAGCACACGGCCTGACTCTGTTTTGCACCTAACCTGAAAACAAAAATCAAAAACAAGTAAAAACCAACAAAATGAATTTATACTAGCTAAAAAAAATTCAATCTGGAGGGCGAGGTTCAGAAAAATACAACCTTTGTACCTCTTCTATTTTCGTGCCATGAATATATTTTTTCAGTCGTTGACCATTTACCTTAATTATCCCAAAATCTTTGTTCCAAATATCTACAGCTCCAAAAGGATAAACCTTCTTTACCTTATATGGACCCGTCCACCTTGACTTAAGCTTCCCAGGAAAAAGTTTTAATTTTGAATTGAACAACAAAACCAAATCTCCCACATTAAAGTCTTTACGAAGAATGTGTTGATCATGCCATTTCTTTATCCTTTCTTTGTAAGATTTAGCATGCTCATATGCATCCATCCTTAATTCATCAAGTTCGTTCAACTGAAGCTTCCTTTTCTCCCCTGCTCCTTTTAAATCCATATTCAAATTTGCAATCGCCCAATAAGCCTTATGTTCTAGTTCAACTGGAAGATGGCAAGGCTTACCATAAACTAATCGAAATGGGGTCATCCCTATAGGAGTTTTATAAGCAGTTCGATAAGCCCATAAAGCATCATCTAGTTTCAACGCCCAATCCTTCCTTGAAGTAGATACGGTCTTTTCCAATATGGACTTAATTTCTCGGTTAGATATCTCAGCTTGCCCATTAGTCTGAGGATGATAAGGTGTTGCTACTTTATGCTTCACTCCATATCTTCTAAGTAAGTTTTCAAACTGTTTCTCTATAAAATGTGATCCTCCATCACTAATGACTGCCTTTGGCACCCCAAATCTTGGAAAGATAATACTCCTAAATAATTTGATAACTGTTCTCGCATCGCACGTAGGAGATGCCATAGCTTCTACCCATTTGGACACATAGTCTACTGCCACAAGAATATACCTATTCCCATATGAAAGAGGGAAAGGTCCCATGAAATCAATTCCCCAAACATCAAATAACTCAACCTCAAGAATGTAATTTAACATCGTTTCATTTCTTCTAGTTATATTCCCAGTTCTCTGGCATTGGTCACAGGATTGAACAAACAACTTAGCATCCTTGAATAAAGTTGGCCAATAAAATCCTGCTTGAAGAATCTTCGTAATCGTTTTTGAACTACCCAGATGTCCTCCATAGGACGAAGAATGGCAATGAAACAAGATATCTCTAACCTCTTCTTCAGGTATACATCTTCGATAAATCACATCATTGCATTTCTTGTACAGGAGAGGTTCATCCCAAACATAATTCTTAACTTCTGAAAAAAACTTTTTCCTTTGTTGATGAGAAAAATCCGGAGGTAACACTCCACTAGCAAGGAAATTCACAAAATCTGCATACCAAGGAGTTTTCACACTTGATAAGGCTAGTAAGTGTTCATCCGGGAATATGTCATCAATAGGCAAATCAACATCCACCTCATTTTCTGACTTTTGAGATATTCTAGACAAATGATCCGCTACTACATTTTCAGCTCCTTTCTTATCCCTAATCTCAAGGTTGAACTCTTGCAAAAGTAAAATCCACCTGATTAATCTAGGTTTAGCGTCCTTCTTTCCAAGTAGATACCGGATAGCTGCATGATCAGTATATACTATTACTCTTGATCCCACTAGATAAGATCTGAATTTATCGATAGCAAATACCACTGCCAATAATTCTTTTTCCGTAGTAGAATAGTTTACTTGGGCTGCATCAAGTGTTTTACTTGCATAATGGATCGCATGCAAAATCTTATTTCTTCGCTGTCCCAAAACTGCTCCTACAGCAAAATCACTAGCATCACACATTATTTCAAAAGGAAGATCCCAATCAGGTGCTTGAATGACTGGAGCTGTTGTAAGAGCACTCTTAATTTTATTGAAGGCTTCAATACATTCGCTATCAAAACAAAACTCAACATCTTTAATCAACAGATTAGTTAATGGCTTGGAAATCTTTGAAAAGTCCTTAATAAAGCGTCTATAGAAGCCAGCATGTCCTAAAAAACTCCTAACTCCTTTTATATTGATGGGTGGGAGTAATTTGTCTATTACTTCCACTTTTGCTGGATCTACCTCAATACCCCGCTCTGAAATTTTATGCCCCAAAACTATCCCTTCCTTAACCATAAAATGACATTTTTCCCAGTTCAACACTAGGTTTGTATCTTCACACCTTTTTAGAACAGTAGAAAGATTTGACAAACAAGAATCAAAGTCATTCCCATAAACTGAGAAGTCGTCCATGAAAATCTCCATAATTTTCTCTATTAAATCTGAAAAAACTGCCATCATGCACCTCTGAAAAGTGGCTGGAGCATTACAAAGCCCAAATGGCATCCGACGATAGGCAAAGGTACCATAAGGACAAGTAAAAGTAGTCTTCTCCTGGTCTTGAGGATGAATCAGAATTTGAAAAAAACCAGAATATCCGTCCAAGTAACAAAAATAAGAATGTTTAGCCAATCTTTCAAGCATTTCATCAATAAATGGTAAAGGGAAATGATCCTTCCTTGTTTCTTTATTCAACTTCCGATAATCAATGCACATTCGCCACCCCGTCACTGTTCGTGTTGAAATTAGCTTATCTTCTTCATTCTTGATAACAGTCATTCCTCCTTTTTTTGGAACCACGTGGACTGGACTCACCCATGCACTATCCGAAATTGGGTAAATAATCCCCGCATCAAGTAGTTTAATCACTTCCTTCTTTACTACCTCTTTTAAATTTGGATTTAGTCTCCTTTGATGCTCAATTGAGTTCTTGTACCCCTCTTCAAGTAAAATTCTATGCATACAGAGAGATGGACTAATCCCTTTTATATCATCTATTGTATATCCAATGGCCTTTCTATGCAACCTTAACTCATCCAACAGTCTCTTTGTTTCAAACTCATTTAACTGAGCACTAATTATAACTGGATAAGTAGAATTCGGCCCAAGAAATTCATACTTAAGATTTGGGGGTAGTGGTTTGAGTTCAAGTTGAAGTGGTACTATTTCTGGAAAAACTGGCTCTTGTTCTATCAACATAGTCTCCTCCTCAGCCAAGCTTTCTTCTAACAACTCTTCATTGCCTAAAGACAGATCTTCCTCCTTATGATCACCAAGACATACCCCCTTTTCTGTTGAAAATGCTTTTTCACCAAATGTTTTTGATAATGATGCACAACACCAAGGAAATAATGTTTGGAAATCACTTTGATTCAAGATAAGCCCTTTTTCAACATCATCCTTTCCTCTAACGATATCCATTGTCAAGAATGAACTATCTTGCTCTGCCCAATCATTGGAATTTTGCGTGATTCTGCCAACTATCTCAAAAGTTTCTTCTAGACTTTTTTTCAAAAATGATCCTCCAGATGCTAAATCCAGTTGATTCTTATTTGAGAAAGAAAGCCCAACATAGAACAAATGCATAATTAACCATTTCTCAATTCCATGATGTGGACATAACTGCAGAAGAGAAGAATATCTTTCCTGTGCTTGGTACAATTTTTCTCCATCCAATTGCTTAAAATTTAAAATTTGACTTCTCAAATAAGTAGTTTTCCTTGGAGGGAAATATTGGTCAAGGAATTTTTGCTCTAACTCATCCCATGTTCTGATACTTTGAGACTTTAAAGAATTGTACCATCTTTTTGCAGCACCCTTCAGACTAAAAGGAAAAGCAAGCAGCTGAATAATATCAGATGAAACTTCTTCATATTTCAAAGTACAACAATATCTATAAAACTCCATCAAATGGGAATAAGGATTTTCAATCTCTAATCCTCCAAACTGAGTTTTCTGAACCATGGAAACAAAAGATGGTTTAAGTATAAAATTTCTTGCTTGTATGTTAGGGTAAACAATTGCTCCCATTTCTTTTGCAGACTTCGGAGCTCCATAATCTCCTAGTGACTTGCACACCATGTTTAGATATTCTTGTTCTTCGATTTGCCTTTGCAGAATTCTTCTTTTATGGAAAGTTCTATCAATCTCAGGGTCAAAAGGAAAGAATTCCCCTGCAAAGTTAGATCTTCGCATACACAAGAACAAGATAACAATTGACAATTCAACAAAAAAGAAAAATAAAAGAATCAAAAATGCAGAATTGAATTTGTACAAAAGGAATTAGCAAGAAGTGAAAGTTATACAAGAAAGTAAAAAAAAACAAAAATCTAATGATTAGTTACAACTATGCAATATGAAAGGAAAACAAATGTTATGTTTAGTCTAGCTCAATTGATAATTCCTAATGTTATAGCGCAGTCCCCGGCAACGGCGCCAAAAACTTGTTACTGTCCGCAAGTGTACAGAAATGTCGCAAGTAATATAAAAGATTATCGTATCCACAGGGACTGGAATAAGCACTAGGAATGTCTCAATGCGAATTAGCTAAACAACTATCCAATCGTTTCAAAAGCAAAGTAAAGGTAAACAAATCTAATATTAGAGATCAACAAACAAGAGTTTAGTGTTTTGGGTTATGATAAAGGGAAATTCTAGGAGTTTCGGTTTCTTTGTAAGATTTCTTGAATGTAAATGGTTCACCAATTCTTATTCCTCAATTACCAAACATGTAGAAAGTTGTCGGTTCCCTCTTGCAATAGACAACCGGCTAAGGACTGAGAAATGTATCTAAATAGGATTAATTAGACATGAACCTACGTTGTCCTTACACAGAAGCGCACCTATTTCTATGCCTTCCTCGAATATCAACATAGAAGCCCACACCTTATTGATCTATAAAGATACAAGAAGCTAATCATAGAATCCATCCTACTCTCTTGAATATTCCTATTTCCTCTTCAAGATTATCTCTCAAACGTCCTTACACGGGCTTGCACCTGTCACGTGGATCCCTCGGATGATCGAGTGAGAGTTTATCCTTACCAAGTCCATAAGAAATCTAAACAATCAATCAAGAATGAGAATTAAGCACAAACCACCATCAATCATTCAAGATCTAATTGATACAAGCAAGATAATGTCATTGAAACAAGAAAATGGCAAACCCATAAGAGATTACATCAATCCATCATACAAATACTCCCTTAATCCTAGAATACAAGATCTACTCCATGAATCGAGGAAGAAAACCCGAAGAAATAGAGATTACAAGCATTCCTTGAATCCCCCAATCCAAGAAACCAAGAAAAGGAAGAAAGAGAAAACTTATCTACAAAGAAGCTTCGTCTTCGGATCCAATCCACGCTCCGGAGTCGAAATCGTCGAGATCTCCCTAAGAATCGCCCAGAAATCCTCCCAAGAATGGGAGGAAACCACCAAATCTTGCTTTCTCTCAAAGGGGGAGAGATCACCTTTCAATTCATGAAGAAGGGTTTAAATAGAGGAGGGAATCGGGCGCCACACGGCCGTGTGAGATTCACACGGCCATGTCCAGTTCCTTCTCTGCCTACTGCACGGCCGTGTGACTCACACGGCCAGGACCCTTCTGCTCTCTGGAAATGCTACACGGCCGTGTGGTGCACACAGCCACAGCCTGCTTGGTCTTTGGAAATCTCACACGGCCGTGTAGATCCACACGGCCATATAAGGCTTCTGCTCTGGTTGGCTTCAAATCTTGACACGGCCGTGTGAGGTTCACACGGCCATGTCATCTTCCTCTTCTGCTGGTGCCAAAACCCCACACGGCTCGAGCTCCATACCAATGCAGGGCCGTGTGAGGTACACGGCCTGGTGCTTTCTCCCTTTGTTTCCTCCAAGGCTTGCCCAAAGATGTAAATTCTTCACCAAATCGACTCCTGCGTACAGTAAATGCACAAAAAGCAGATCTCCGAACCAAAAGAGTAAATATGCTAAAAGGAAAGCTAGAAGTAATACAAATGCATAGATCAAGCATGCTCAAAGTATGTAAATGTGCGTAAAAACATGCATAAAAGAGTATATAATCTACGCACATCACACGGGGCCTCCCATCGAGCCTTGGGCTCGGCTAATACACTCCCGGCCGAGCGGCACGGGGTTTTCCTATCGAGCTCGGGGCTCGGCTAACATACTCCCGGCCGAGCGGCACGGGCTTCCCATCGAGCCTTGGGCTCGGCTAATACGATCCTGGCCGAGCGGCACAGGCGGCACATCGAGCCTTTGGCTCGGTTTATTTACTCAAGAAACTACAAATTTATGAGCAACAGAAATAATTGAAGAACTGACCTGCCGACCAGCAGGGGATCTGACCCAATTTCTTAACTCCCGAATACCCGTGGAGTGAGAAGAATATATATACTTGTTGAAACTCATCAAGGCTTCCTCGTCGGACTGATATCGGGGCAGGCGTTGCTCCCACTTGAATTCCGATCGGCGGTGTATAGTATTTTGGTAACGGATCCCGATGTATGGCTTCGGAGAACTGTCGGTGAACCTGCTCGGGTGGTGCGTTCGCTCGGGGAGCTTTGCCTTTCCTATGATCCCGAACGGGAGGCTCATCGGATGAAGATCCTTGCTCCCCGTGAGCGGGAGCGATTTCTGGGGGAGTGCAGAAGAGTGCCTGAGGGAACCCTCCTGTTGAAACATATTCCGGGCGGTCTGCTTGCGCCGCCCGGCCTGCTGAAGCCAAGGTTGTTTGCTGTTGCGCTCGCTCTGCCTGTGCTTTCTCCTTTTGCTGCGCCACTATCTGGGCCACCCTCGCCTCAACTATAGCGTCAAACTTCTTGTGAGAGTGCCACGGTACGTAGTCTTCCAGCCTCGTCCATTGCCTCTGCTCGGATGCAGGTGCGTTCCCACAGACGGCGCCAAATTGATCCTGTCCGAACCAGGAGTCAACGGATGCTGGGGATGTGGCGCTCCCTGCTGGATCCTCGAATGCTCCGGCGAACCTGCAACAAAACCGAGCCGGGGGGTGGTGTCCCGGCGACGGCCCTCCGACGCTCAAGTTAGGCGAAGGAATAAGAAAGTGGCTTAGAAAATGTAGACCTGTGTCCCTCCGATTGAAGAAGTGGAGGCCTTATATAGACCTCTCGAAGGAGCCTGGGCACACCAATCGAAGCGATCACCTGCTTTGGCCATGCCTAGGTGTGGGCCTGTCAGAAGGGCATCCATAAGACCATACTGCTACTGTATCAACCCTTCCGTGACGTGATGGTGGGGCCTTTAATAGTGCCATCTTGCGTCAGGTCTAATCATCATGCCTCTGCTGACATACCATATCCTGAGCCGAGCGAATAGGCCGCTCGGCTAACCACTGTTCCCTCGCCACGATTCTGGCCGAGCAGACACCTCCGCTCGGCCACTCGGCTCCGGTTCTCCTGCTTCGGCGTCGGAGACCCAACCCTTTAGCTGGGTAATCTCTGGTTCCGCTCGGACGGGACCCCATCTGTGGGTCCCCCATTCTTACTGCCGGATCAGAAGCCAATGTTCAAAGGGGAAGAAGTCGGTCAAAGTCAAAAGAGGAAGCACAAGTAAAGGGGGGGCTTCCAAGGTAAAACCCAATGTATCAGTTATTTAGCCTATCCCTTTAAATCATGGTAAAAAGTATGCTAGTTCAAATTTATATCATTTCATTGCCATTTATCATGAAAATAGGAGGCATGATAGAATTAAGGAAAATTATGTTGCCTATCATGCTAAAACTACCTCACCTAAGGTTAGGAAGGTAGATAACTACTTGGGCAAGAACACTAAGGATAGTTGATACAAGCCCAAGAATAGAAATACTTAAAGATTTAAAGAAAAATCCAAATCTAAGGACTTAAGGTTGGAAAACCAAGCCTTGAGGTCAAAACTTGATAACATTGAAAAGACCCTAAAAAGAATGGAAAATACTCTTAAGGGGCAAAATGAGCATAACCTAGGGATAGGAACACAAAAGTCATCATATGGCCATAGAGGTCTGGGATACAAACCCAAAGTCAAGAAGGATGTCCCTTCTTATCATAGGGTTCCATATAGTTATGGGATCAATCCTAGGTCTAGGAGTCAAGTCAAGGATATAAGGTAAGTTATCCCTAGGAGTATCTTTGCAATAACAAATGTGACTAAGACCTCTAAGAAGTCTAAGAAAGTCACTAAGAAGGTCGTAAGGGAGGTAATCCCTAAAGTTGACCTAGTGAAAGTGGCCAAGGCTTTTAAGAAGCCTAAAAAGGTCATTAGGACGGTATCTAGGGAAGTTATCGCTAGTGAGTACCTAGAGCATCCAAGGAGCACCAATAGATGTTGGGTTCCTAGAAGCATTTTCTCTATCCCTTAGATGGGTTAGAGTGTGTCAACTCTAATTGGAAGGGTAGTTGTAACGCCCCGTCCCTTCCTGCTCTAGCTGACGGGGGTTACTTATCCTTACTTCTAAAAACACAGCGGAAGTCTTATCTATAGCATATATATATATTTTTTTTCTTTTCTTTAAACCTTTCTTTTTCTTTAACACATCATCATCAGCTACCTATCATATGAGTCACATAACATGCTTAACATAAACTTAAACCATGATACTAAAGAGCATGATGAAGTGTCATAGAGTTATAAAGGAAACAATATGAACATAATTCTTTATTAATTAAAAGCAGGTTTTCCTCTTTAGCCAAGTCACTACTACACACGTCCTTCTTGCCCCCTCCTGCTGCTCCCTTAGTACATCCATTCTTTGCCCTTATCTATGGTACAAGGAAAGTAAGCTGTAAGCACTCAAAGCTTAGTAAGATCCTTTCCTACTCACAAAAACTGTATAGCATAAATAAAGCTTCAATGCATAAAGCATAAAGACAACTCATCATATCATGTATAGAAGCATCATATCATAACAAAATCATATGGTATCATGGCATATCCTCATAAAGTCATAAAGTTCATTCTAGCATAACATGATCATGATCATAACATGTCAAAACATAATCATAAGGTTCATCCTAACATAACATAACATAATCATAGGCATCATGGTATATCATAACATAATCATAATGTGTTATGCAAGATGACTTTTAAAAACATGATTCATGCAATGATATATATATGCAACATGTCCTTTGAAAACTTATTTCATACATACTTAAACATAATCATAACATGGTTAGGGCCCCGACTTGTACCACTTACATAAATGCGTGCGTCCTATGTAGGTCCAAGGTAGCAAGTCTTGAACCCTACAAGGCATACATACTAGGCCCGTTTCTTAGTCCATCGACCTAAAGGCACTTAGAAGCCCATCCCTAACGAGGCCTGTTTCTTAGTCCATCGACCCCGGGGCACTTATGGAGCCCACCCTTGGTACAAGCCATACATAAAGTAAAATAGCATGTCTTACATATCATGGTTCTTATCATTTCTTGCACATCGTATCTCTTATCATATCATATCATATAGAATTTTGGGCACACAGCTCATCATAATGGTATGTAAAGATTTGAGCACACAGCACATCATATATTTTATGCATAAATTGGGCACACAGCTCATCACATATATCATGCATAAATTGGCACATAACTCATCATAAATAATACACACCATAGAATAAGGGTTTTCATCATGTATAGATCATAAGTGTGCATAATTAAACATAGAAACATAGAAATCTCATAATCATGGCATATAATATACATGGAAAATATAATTAGGTTTCTAACCCAATGTCTTATAGTGGCCGAACCATATAGATTGGGTTTTTGGTAAAAACTCCATACCAACATGTGAACCCTAAGTAAGCATCATTTCTTATACCATAAGAAACACCATGAGCAAGTTTAGGTAGGGTTCTAGGATTCTTAAGCTTACAACTTATCATGGCCGAAACTTGTCAAGCATACATTGGGTTAAAAACTATCATTCAAGCTTGTGAACCCTAAACAACTTCCATAGCAAACATATCAAGGAATAACATGAGCATAGTTGAGTTAGGTTCTAAGTTTCCTAGACCCTTAAACATGAAGTGGCCGAGAGTTATAGGACTTAAAACTAAGGTTCAAGTGTCCTAAAAGCATGAGAACCTTAAACAACTTTCATAGCAAATATTTCAAGGAATAACATGAGCATAGTTGAGTTAGGTTCTAAGTTTCCTAATCCCTTAATCATGAAGTGGCCGAAACTTGTAGGGCTTAAAACTAGGGTTCAAGTGTCCTAAAAGTATGAGAACCTTAAACAACTTTCATAGAAAATATTTCAAGGAATAACATGAGCATAGTTGAGTTAGGTTCTAAGTTTCCTAAGCCCTTAAACATGAAGTGGCCGAAACTTGTAGGGCTTAAAACTAGGGTTCAAGTGTCCTAAAAGCATGAGAACCTTAAACAACTTTCATAGTAAATATTTCAAGGAATAACATGAGCATAGTTGAGTTAGGTTCTAAGTTTCCTAAGCCCTTAAACATGAAGTGGCCGAAACTTGTAGGGCTTAAAACTAGGGTTCAAGTGTCCTAAAAGCATGAGAACCTTAAACAACTTTCATAGTAAATATTTCAAGGAATAACATGAGCATAGTTGAGTTAGGTTCTAAGTTTCCTAAGCCCTTAAACATGAAGTGGCCGAAACTTGTAGGGCTTAAAATTAGGGTTCAAGTGTCCTAAAAGCATGAGAACCTTAAACAACTTTCATAGTAAATATTTCAAGGAATAACATGAGCATAGTTGAGTTAGGTTCTAAATTTCCTAAGCCCTTGAACATGATGTGGCCGAATGTTATAGGACTTAAAACTAAGGTTCAAGTGTCCTAAAAGCATGAGAACCTTAAACAACTTTCATAGCAAATATTTCAAGGAATAACATGAGCATAGTTGAGTTAGGTTCTAAGTTTCCTAATCCCTTAAACATGATGTGGCCGAATGTTATAGAGCATGTAATTTAATTTCCATGCAACAACAAACATAAGAACATTAAGTTAGTTTCATAACATTTCATCAAGGAGGTCATGAGCATCTTAGACTTGTTTTAAATTCTCCTAGGCTTCAAAACTAAACATGGCCGAACCTTCATGGACATGAAATAAAGTTCAACTTAACATACAATCATGGGCATATCATAATAGTTTCATATCTTATCTTAGGGAGATCATGGCATGCTTAGTTTTAAATTAAAGCTCTCCTAGGCCCTTAGTTCTACCATGGCCGAATACTCATGAGTCTAAGTTCTACCAAACATTTTAACATAGAGACATGATATCAATCCTTATCATAAAATACATGTTACAAGAAGAATATCGAGCATATCAAATTTAGATCTTTTCATTCCCTAGGTCCTTCCTTTGGTTTTATCTTGGTTGGAATTCTTCATAATGTTTTCTTAGATTTTTATGTAACCGAATCTTCATAGAACAACAAGAGCTATTGTACCACAGGTGAGGGGAACTTACATCCTTTCGCTTGTGGTTTTCCTTAGAGAGAAAAGTATTCTAGGTGTCAAGGAAGGAGGAAGCTTCTTCTTCTTGTACCTCCTTTTGTTTCCTTTGCTTGTAAGGGCTAGAACTTGAAGGTTTCTTCTCAGAAATTAGCTTTCTTGGAGAAGAACTTAACTTGGCTATTGGAATGAGGAGAGGGAAGTTTTCTTGGTTCGGTGAAGAATGAAGAAGGGAGAAGGAGGAAGAAGAAAAAGAATTTAATCCCTTGTTTTTCTTCTCTAACCTATTTATCCCTTTGCCAAATGAACATGTCCTCATTCATTCCCTCAACTCCTCTTTTCCCCCACTCCTTTAATTCCCACGAAAATAGAGAGAGGGAGGGAAGTAGACAATCCCTCTTTTGCTTGCTCCTTTTCTTAACCAAGAGGGAAAGGAAGGTAAGCAATTTGGTTTTCTCTTGCTCTTTTTTCTTTGTTTTCTTTTCTTCTTTAACTAAATTTTTCATTCCTTTCTATCCAATTATTTCTCCTTATCCTAATGGTTAACATTCATCACTTTATCTCCATCAATTGTGGGAGGTTCAAGGTTCAATCCTTGACCTCACCTCTTCTTATTCTATATTTTCTTTTATTTTTATTTTCCTTTTTCTCTTATTCTTTTCTTTTCTTTATGCTCTAAGGAAAATAATATTCATATACCTATCGTATAATTTCGTGGGTGTTATAGTAGTTAACCCAACCTTGATGAAGTTGACACTCGGAGAGCATTTTCAAGGTTATTGTTAACCTTTGAAAATGAAGTGGATTATCATTTACTCTTTGGAAGATTAAAATGTGCCAAAACTTAAGGAATTAGAATTCAATTTAAATTGGCACAATTGGGAAAAGGATAAGAAATACCAAGTTGAGACTTGAATATTTTCTTAGAAAGTTAAGGGTCAATCCAGGCCTTAATTTAAAATGAGTGTTCTTTGGAAGAGTAAAATGTGTTAAAATTTTGAGAAATATGCTTAATTTTAAATTGGCACAATTAATCAAGAGATAAAGACATACCAAGTTGGGTTTTGACATTTTCTTGAAGAAAAAGGTGAGCAATCTAGGATTTAATTTTAAGTTAGCTAAGGATTAAGGATACTTAGATAGATAATTTAGGTACTTTATTTAAGCTAAATTATCATGCTTTGTTTGCCCATCATATGCCATGACATCATATTTTGTATTCATGCTTTATTATGAAAAATATAAAAATATCATGTCATGTCATGTCATACATACATCATATTTTGTATTCATACTTTATTATGAAAAATATAAAAATATCATGTCATGTCATGTCATACATACATCATGTAGTTATAGCAAATTTTCTTTTAGAAATTATTCATTTTGATGTATACCATAACTCATCATGCATTATTTTCTTTTGCCAATCGATTGGTTGACGCGATTTTGTGCAGAAACTGTCTTGAACGATTGGGTAATCGATCAAAATTTCCCCAATCGATTGGGAGAGTTTCTAAGCGAATAATGAGCTTCTGAATCAATCAATTGATCGATTGAAACCTCCAATCGATCAGCCGATCGATTGGGAAGCTGGAAATCACGCGATTGAGGATGAATCGATCGGGCAATAGATTCAAACATTTTCCAAAGAGCACAGAGGTGCTCTGAATCGATCAGTTGATCGATTCAAAGCCTCCCCAATTAATTGAGATCCATTCAATCGATTGGGATCCGACCGTTGCGCAGGTTATAGCCGTTGGCGAGTGTCTTCTTCGTGGATTCCTCTTCAGCGACTACAGTGCTACCTTAGTGGCAATCTCTGCGAGCTTCTCCACACTTTCACAGTCAATTCTTGAAGGCTCTTGGAGACAAGTGTAATTACACTTCCAAGGTTCAAGTGGCAATAACACGCAACAAGTAAGCAAGAAGAAAGAGTTTCCATTTACATCTTTTGTATTTTCTTCTTGTGGGTGTTGTATATTATTGTGTGAGTTTGTACGAGACTTCTCCACCTCCGGTTGCGACCGAGAAGGAGTGTTTTGATTAGTGGAGTGTGTGTCGCGTGTGGATCCTTGGATTAGTCACCTCTTCTTGAGATGGATACCAAGTAAATCCCTTGTGTTAGCATTGTAAGTTTGTTTCTTATTCATTCTGCTGCACACCATCACCAAGAAGCAAGCAACAAGACGTGCGACGTGCTATTCACCCCCCCCCCTCTAGTACCAAAATGACCCTAACATTTTCAGCATTCAAATAAATGTTTATCTAGTATGTCTATTGTTTCTTTACCTCTAATGTTTCTGAAAGCTTATCTCTGGCTCCTACGTCCCTGCTCTCTGTTCATGCCTCATGACTTTTCCCTGGGCTAGGTCCCATCATAGGAATGCTTCCTAGCTTGTGTCACTGAGTGAGCGTGAGTAGGGAAAAACTTGTTATTCTAAAAGTCGCTTAGACTATCTGTGAATGAGATTTTAAGATCCCTACCTAACTAGGACCGAGCCGTCAATCGAGGTCTAGAGTAGTTCTACTTACGGCTTGCATAAGGAGAGGAGTATTAGGATCCAACCAGGTCTTGTGAAGTGAGGACTTCAAGAGCGCCTTGGTATAGAGACTCTCCCGAAGGCTTAAGAATAATCCTGACTAGGTTCTCCTAAATGGACACCTTGTGCATACGCCAGTAGTGCTTACTTCCCGACCTGGAATCGTTCTCTCAAACAAATGTTAGTACAAAGAATAACACCTTCAAGCATGGTAAGGCTGAAGGTAATTATCACTCCATGGGTGGTCTAACTTTCTACGCTGAGTGTCTTACAAGTAATATACACCTGATGTAGGATCGAAAAGAATTTAGATATCTCCACAATGGTATGATATTATCCACTTTGGGCCTTGACCCTCATGGTTTTGCTCTTGGGCTCTCCCCAAAAGGTCTCATACCAATGGAGATATCTTTTCTCTTATAAATCCATGATCATTCCTATGTATTTTCAATATGGGACTATGTTTGCAACCTTGGAACCCCAACACCTGACGCTAGCTTTTTAATGACTTTATATGGACCGTCCCACTAAGGTGCTAGTTTAGTTACCTCTCCTACTAGCTTAATCTTTTTCCATACCAAATCCCCTTCTCCGAAGAAATGAGGGATCACTTTGTTATCATAGTTTTGTTGCATTCGTTGTTGGTACGTGGTTAACCGGGTGGCTGATCTCTCTTGGGTTTCACTAATAAGATCTAGATCTAAAAGCCGTCACTCAATATTCTCGGGGTCGTACAATAATCGTCAGACAGATGTATCCCCAACCTCGACCGACACGATTGCTTCACTACTGTAGACGAGGTGAAACAGAGTGAGCTCCGTGCTTTCTCGTGGAGTCATTCGGTATGCCCAAAGGATGTTGGGGAACTCTTCAACCCAATCACCGCCTACGTGGTCTAGCTTAACCTTGAGCCCCTTGACTATCTCTCTATTGATGACCTTAGTTTGTCTATTGCTTTGAGGATACGCTACGGAAGTGAAGGCCTAGGTTATATTAAACCCTTGACCCCATTCCTGAATCTTGCGCCCTTAGAACTGTCGCCCATTGTCTGTGACCAATTTGTGTAGGATTTCAAATCGGCATACAATGTTTATCCATAGGAATTGAATAACAGCTCTTTCCGTAATCTTGGCCAGGGTTTCTGCCTCCACCCACTTGGAAAAGTAGTCTATCGCTACAAGAAGGAAATGCTTTTGAGCCGAGCTCATGGGGAATAACCTCACGATGTCCATGCCCCATTGATCAAAGGGACAAGAGACTACTGAGGCCTTCAAAATCTCAGTTGGTTGATGGGACAGGTTCTGATGCTTCTAAAAAGAGAGGCAAGTGGCCATCAACTATTGGGTATCTCTCTACAAGGAGGCTAGAAATATCTGGCTAGCAATACTTTGTGAGCTAGCGTCCTTCCTCCAACATGATTGCCATAGCATCCTTGGTGAATTTCTTGCAGAGTATATTCCGCCTTGTTAGGACCCAAGCACTTGAGTAACGGGCGAGAGAATGCCCGTTTATATAACTGATCCCCGATTAGAGTATAGGTATGGGCTCTCCTCTTAGTCAATCTTGCTGCTTCGGCATCGGTCGGCAACACCCCTTGCTGAAGATATAGGATCATAGGGGTTCTCCAATTGATTGGTTCTTCCAAGTTATTCTGCAAGTCGATTTGGACTATTAGGAAACTCTGTGCTATCGATTTATCCAGAACCCAAGTCAAAGAGCTGGATATACTTGCCAATTTATCTACCCTTTAATTGTCTACCTGGGGAATTTTGGTTACTATGACTTCCTCAAATCCTTCCTTCATTTTCTCATACGCTTCTCTATAAAGCTGTAACTTCTCATTATTAACCTCAACGTTGTTGGTCACTTGCTGAGCCACCAATTGGGAATCTAAGTGAATGATTACCCATGTGGCCCCTACATGCTGAGATATTTGCAATCCAACCAGTAACACTTCATATTCTGTGCCGTTATTGGTAGCTTGGAAATTCAGCCGAACAGGTAGTTGCAAGATATCTTCTTGATGGGATACAAGGAATATTCCCACTTCACTCCCTTATTAAGTGGACGATCCATCTACATATATCTTCCATATTTTCTCAGAATTATATTGATGTATTTCTATCAAAAAAGTCAGCCAAGACTTGTGCTTTGATTGCTGGCCGAGGTTGATACTGTATATCATACTCTCCCAGCTTAATTGCCCATTTGATGAGATGACCAACTATTTTCATGTTGGTAAGGACCTTTCCTATGGTGCTATTGGTCAGCACAGTAATTGGATGTGCCAGAAAGTAAGGCCTTAGGTGGTGAGCCATGAGCACCAATCCGTAGACCAACTTCTCGAGGGTTGTGTACCGGGACTCAGCTCCTTTTAATAGATGACTGAAGAAGTACACTGGTTGTTGTGCATTGTCCTGCTCTTTCACTAAAATTACCCCCATGACCTCAGGGATAGCTGACAAATACACTTAGAGCGGCTCCCCCATAGTAGGCTTAAATAAGGAGGGCAGGGTCTCCAAGTGCTACTCCAGTTCTTCAAAAGCTTTGTTACACTTTTCCTCTCATTGGAACTTTGCATCTTTCCGAAGCACTTTAAAGAAGGGGAGTGTTTGATCTACATATCAGGATATAAACTTGGAGAGCATCGTGATTTTACTCACCAACTTCTGGGCTTCCTTTAGATTCAGAGGAGCATGCATGTCTCGGAGAGCTTGGACCTTTTCCGGGTTGGCTTCAATTCCCCGCTCAATGACGATATTGTTGGTGCGGGTAGCACTAACGGTCTAACCCAAGTTTTGATGAATGACAAATAGGTTAAGTTAGTTGTGTTGTTGTCTGACACTTTGATCAAGTGTGCAGGAAAAGTCCAGCTAGGTCGACGGGCTGACCGGATAGCTGGCGAGAAGTCCAAGCGGGTCGACGGGCTGACCGGACGCTTGGCAAGAAGTCCAGCTAGGTCGACGGGCTGACCGGATAGCTGGCGAGAAGTCCAAGCGGGTCGACGGGCTGACCGGACGCTTGGCGAGAAGTCCAGACGGGTCGACGGGCTGACCGGACGTCTGGCAGGTAAGTGAGGTAAGTCACTGGAGGGGAGTGACTGTGAGGACGCGTTCCCGGGAAGGGGACATTAGGCGTCGATCCGGCTTAGATCCATTTCGGATGTCTAAGTCGAGATCGTGACTAGATTCCAGTCTCGGAAAGACGGAATCTAAGTCATACTCTCTTTATCTATCTGTTGAACTTTAACTGTGCTAACCATTTGTTTAACAGGATATATATTTGCCTCGGACTAACCTTGTTTTGTAGGAAAAAGGAGTCTTTCTGGAACAAGGTGGTCCGGGCGCCCGGAAGGCGAATTTTATCCAGACAACTCATCGCTACATGGAGCATCTTGATTTGAGCAGTTACGTCACACTCCGGGCGCCCGGAACAGCATATAAAAGAAGCCCCAGACAGGAGCTTCAGAATTAACTTTGACTGAGAACTCTTCTGCTGATCTTGCTGCTCGACGTTCAAGTGCGACGTCAACAACGCTCCGACAAAAGTGCTCTTCCGGTTTTTGCTTAATTTTCTCTTTGTCGGTATTGCTTTATTATTACTAGCATCTCCTGTACTTTCTCTGTAATCATATTTCGACTTGCTAGTGATTGCCCAACGAAAGTGGTCAAGGACCACGGGCCTTCGAGTAGGAGTCGTCACAGGCTCCGAACGAAGTAAAAATATTTGTGTCTACTTTATCTTTTTCCGCTGCGTTTATACTCGTCTTTTTCGAATCGATATTCACCCCCCCTCTATCGAATCTAACGGTCCTACAAGTGGTATCAGAGCAGGTACCGCTCTGATTTGGTGCAACCACCAATCAGACAGGGGGTGAATTTTTTTTAATTAATTTTAAAAACTGGTGTTTCGTTAACTTAATATTTCACTAATCAATTTAAATTAGTTCAACACGAATTTAGATTTCTTTTTCTATCTTTTTCTTCCCGCACTACTAATCCAAGACCAAGTCTTGGGATATTTTTTGGTTATTTACCTGTGCACAGAATGTCCCAACAAGAAGGATTCAGCACAGTGCGACCTCCACTCTTCAACGGGGACGACTTCCCTTACTGGAAGAAGCGCATGGAGGTCTACCTCAAAACAGACTTCGACCAGTGGATGAGTATTACGAAACCTTACAAAATTCCAGTGGACAACGCCGGGAATCTAGTGGATCCTGAAGACTGGACAGCAGATCTCAAGAAAAAAGCATCAACAGAAAATAAAGCGATCAACACTCTACAGTGTGGATTGACAAGAGAAGAACTGAGCAGAGTCGGTCCACACAAAACGCTAAAGAGCTATGGGACAAGCTGATCGAACGAGGGAACGAGCGGCGCTAAGGTAACAAAAGGGACCGCTTCTAAACAAAATCTTTAATATAAAATGCGGGAAGGAGAAACAACGAATCAACTACGCGAGGATCAAGGACATCCTCAGCGGGCTTCATGCAATAGGCCACCAAATGGAGAGACCTAATAAGGTACGCTTTAAACGCTTTTCCACGTAATAGTTTGTGGGCATCAATAGTGGATGCCTACAAAATTTCTAAGAATCTTTCTAACTTAAAATTAGACGCGAGCTATTTTGTGAATTAGAATTACACGAACAAACTAATGCCGGAGCCGAGAAAGGTATAGCACTATTTGCAGGTTCCTCCAAAGAAAAGAAAGGCAAGCTTGAACTTGAAGAAGACTCCGACCAAGACTCCGAAGACGAAGAACACCTGGTGAACTTGGTAAGAAAAATGTTCACCAGGAAAAAGAGGAGCTTCAGCAAAAAGGATCTTCAAAAGATCAGCTCTCCCTCAGAACAAAAGAACGTGACTTGCTACGGCTGCAACAAAAAGGGACATTACAAGAACGAATGTCCAAAACTAAAGTTCGACAAACCAAAGCCAACCAAAAAGAAGGCACTCAAAGCAACGTGGGACGAATCAAAGCCACCTCGCACTGATGGCCCGCGAAGCCGAAACAGATAACGAGTCGGAAGATGACGACGGGTCTGAACCCGAAACAAGCCACGAGTCCGTACTCATTTCCGAAGGCCCGAATGAGGTATACTTTAATTTAAACAAAAAATTTTTTAGAATTATTTCCTGTCTAAATAGTAAATTAACTAAATTAGAAAATGAAAACAAATCACTTCTTGAGGAAAATCAAAACCTCAAGGAACAATTAAAGAATTCAAATCCAACTCAAGATCTAACACTTGAGGAGGAGAATTTATCATTAAAAAATGAAATAAACAACTTAAAAGAGATGTTAGAAAAATTTACAACAAGATCAAAAAATTTAGATTTAATCCTAAATAATCAAAAAGCATGTTATAACAAAACCGGACTAGGATATAAGTCGAATTCAAATAAAACTTTCAAATCATTAATAACCCAATACAAGTCAACCAATCTAGCTTGGGTTCCGAAAGCGTGTCTAACCACGCAAGTAGGACTTAATCAATATTATATACCTAAAGAAAAAATACATTATATAAAATTAAATAAACCAAACCAAAATCCAAAATACAAACCTAAATCAAATTCAAGATCTAAACAGAATTATCACCAAGTTAACTATAACTATAAAAAGAATCGACACAAGCCTAAAATCAAAACTTAAATTAATGGCCAATAATTCAGGGGGAGGCTCCAGAATAGCTGGCACCTCCAAAACTAACTTACCCGATAGGGTAACCCAAAATTTACCAACCCGGCAGGGTAATTAGGATTAGTTAAAAAGAGACCAAGTTTAACTTGAAACATGGTATTGGTGAAATTTTTGGATGATAGTACGTTAGGGAAACTTGGGCATCGCATGTCTAGAAAGATATGGTTTCGATCTGGTGCATTTGGCCAAGTGGAACTAACCGAAGCTACCCTTAAACGAATCCTAACCAGTTAGACCAAGATTTAGTATTAAGTTCCGTGGATAGGACTATTCGGAAAACCTCAAAAGGTTGGTTACTTCTAATGATGTCCTTGTGACTCACCAAGCTTAGAAGTTTATCCGAAGAATGCCTATTTGTGGAAACCAAAGCTAAGTCTGAATCTAACACTAGTTAAACCAAAACTCTGTAATCAAACCAATTTCATCTCACAAAACCATAGGATTCCCTGATTGATAATATAGATCGGGTGAGATGAATAAGGCTTAAAAATTAATTTTAAAATTTTAATTTTAAACTTAAAAAATTATTTTCAAATTTTTTTAATTAATTTCAAAATTTTAATTTTAAAACTTAAATTAATCTCAAAATTTAATTTTAAACTTAAAAAATTAATTTTAAAATTTAATTTTAAACTTAAAAAATTAATTTTAAAATTTAATTTTAAACTTAAAAAATTAATTTTAAAATTTAATTTTAAACTTAAAAAATTAACTTCAAAATTTTAATTTTTAAAAATTAAATTAATTTCAAAATTTAATTTTAAAAAAAAAAAACTTCAAAATTTTAATTTTAAAACTTAAATTAATTTCAAAATTTAATTTTAAACTTAAAAAATTAATTTTAAAATTTAATTTTAAACTTAAAAAATTAACTTCAAAATTTTAATTTTTAAAACTTAAATTAATTTCAACATTTTAATTTTAAAACTTAAATTAATTTCAAAATTTAATTTTAAACTTAAAAATTAACTTCAAAATTTTTAATTTCAAAATTTAATTTTAAACTTTAAAAAAAAAATTAACTTCAAAATTTTAATTTTTAAAACTTAAATTAATTTCAAACTTAAAAATTTTTTTTCAAAATTTTAAACATTAAAAAATAAAAAAAAAAGTCAAAAATCAGGGGCGGGCGCCCCTGGTATTCTCCTCGGGGGCGCCCGGAAGGGGTTCCGGGCGCCCCGCCCCAGCAACCCCGGGCGCCCGGAGTCCCCTATAAATAAGGGGCAGCAGGCGCCCCCAACCTCTGCCCCACTCATTCTCACTTTTGCCAAGGTTCACTTTGAACCTCAGTGCGAAAGTACTCTAAATCAAAATTTTCTTGCGGTGAAGACGCTGTTGTGATTCAACCGAGGTCGTCAAATCTATATTTTTCGATGGCTCCTCGGTAAAAAATTCTTCCCCTCTCTAAAATTGTATTTTTTGTCTTCTCAACTTTTTTTGAATATTCTTTTATTTATATACAGTAGGAAACGAACAAATACTGGTGTTGGACCCTCCAATGCTAGTACAGACCCTAGGTTTCCCACAGACGAACTTAGGGTTAAATTTGAGTCCACCATTTATAAGGCCATTAGGACTACCTGCATAGATAGATCGTTCTTCCTAAGGTCATGTCCCTCTGCTTTAGAGGTTATAGGCCACTATAATTTAAGGAACCTTGTCGAATGTACCAGTCCAATAAACATAAGTCTGTGTGCCGAATTTTGCAATAACCTAGTAAAAGTAGACGATTTCACCTATACCACTAGGGCAGCGGGCACTGATATCGTATTTTCCCCTACGACTATCCGAGACTTTTTAGAGTTGCGTCCATCTACTTGCTCATTTTTGTGCTATCCTCCGAGGGATCTACCGTTCGAAGATCCCTACTCACATATTACTCTCGATACGATGTATTCGTATTTTTTTGAGGGAGAGAGAGATCCCACTGTGACACAGTTTAGGTCAGTAGAACTTCGAGTCCAGGACTACGCTCTTTATAGGGTTGTAGTTCTTTGCATTTTACCACTGACTACTCAGGACATCGCTGTGATGCGCCCATTCCATTCGTTCTTACTTTATGCCCTGATTCATAGGTTAGAAATTGACATCAGCCTACATATCTTCTCCACCATCATCTACTCGGCAGGATTCGTGATGACAATCGAGTCCATATGCCATTTGGTCACATTCTGACAACCTATATGTCCTCGTTGCACATTGATGCCACTAGAGGAGCGTTGCCCATATGACCGAGTTCGATGTTATATCCTCTCGGAACTTTTCCTAGCCGGCATCCAGATAGATAGAAATGACGGGACTATGTCTTGGCGGAGGGGGGCACAGCACCAGCCCGATCCAGACGCACAGGTGGACGAGTTCATGCTCGCACTATTTCCGGAGGAAGCCGCACCGGCTCCACCACCACCCCCAGCTCGAGCACCACGACACGGTCCCGCACTCTAGCCGACCGTATGACCGGACTAGAGAGCTATGGCGAGTCTCCAGCAGGAGAACTCTAATTTTCATCGGGACATACGGCGAGAGGTTGCTGCGGAGACACCCGACACACTAAGCTGATGGCACTTCTTCGATCCTTGGGATCTGGACCACCCCCTTCATCATCTCAGTAGCTTTAGTGATGACCTACTTCTGTAGCTACACTACTTGTAAAATATTGTGGATTTATCTAGTAGCATTTCAACCTTACACTGAACATGTTCTATCTTAATAGACTAGGATCTTTCAAAAATACTTTCAAAATTGATTTCACCAACTTATAGGCTAAACTTGTTTGTTTTCAAACTTTCCATTTTTTAGACTTTCGAAAACAGTTTTGGCCTTAGACTAGTTTTACATCCTTAGAAAGCATGTACCCATAGGACTAGTTTTTTGAGCATCTCACCAACACCTTAGGTTTACCTTGCTTGTGTTTGATAAACATAGAAAGGGGTGAGATGCATAGGCCAACTGTCTGGACTTAAGATGCTTATTTCAGTGCATCAGCATAAGTCTGGACGTTAAATACAATTCAGATATTAATCAGATTAAAGTTCATCAGTCAAGTCAAACACTGACTGATTATAATTAACTTAATCTGACTAACCAAGTGAAAGCTACTATCTTTTGATAGTTAGTTAGTACATAATTGGTTAGACAGCTGGTTAAAGTTAAGTATCAAATTCAGGGGGAGAAATAAAACTACTTTAGTTTTCCAAATTGAATTTTAAACTTAATTTTGAAAATCAAAGTTTAAAAACAACTTGTTTAAAATTGTGAAATTTTTTACAAAAATCTGAAAGTTTGAAAGGTTTTGAATCTAACACTTTTAAACTTTGAAAATTTGATTTTGAAAAATAAATTTTACAAAAACATTCTAAAAATATGATCTTACTTTTACCAAACTCCTTTGAAAACTAAAAGTAAAAATTTAAATTTAATTTAACTTTACTTTGAAAATCGTCCTGAATCTAGTTCTTAAAATTTGATTTTAAAAATAAAATTTTAGTTTACAAACTAAGCTTCTCAAACTCATTTTCCTTGATTTTGAAAATTGAATCTTTTACAAACTTAGTGTTGAAAAATAAATTAGTTTTGAACAATAGATTTTTTTTCAAACTTAGTTTTGGAATTTTGGTTTTGAAAACTTATGTTTGAAAGGCGTTTCAAAGTTGAAACTTGTTTTGAATATTTAATCTTGAAATTTAGACCTTATACACTTATGTTTGAAAATTAAAACTTAGCAATTTTTCTAAACGCTAAAAGCTACTGCTTTATACAAGTTTTCAAAACTTTATACTCCCCCAAGTCAACTGGATCTTTTCTTGGATTTAAAAATTGTATTTTTTTCCTTGAATTCTGAACCAAACTCAATTATTTTTTAAGATTAAGTGTTATTGTTTTCAGTAACTCTACACTATGATTGTCTCCCTTATTTTTTTTGATGAATGCCAAAGGGGGAGGAGGGTTAGGTGGTTAAGTTAGCTAAACCAATTTGAAAATACAAACTAACTTTAAAACCACACAAATGCATGTTGTTTCGTACATATGTTTTCACTAACTTAACCAGGTTGTCATTCCATCAAAAAGGGGGAGATTGTTGGTGCGGGTAGCACTAACGGTCTAACCCAGGTTTTGATGAATGACAAATAGGTTAAGTTAGTTGTGTTGTTGTCTGACACTTTGATCAAGTGTGCAGGAAAAGTCCAGCTAGGTCGACGGGCTGACCGGATAGCTGGCGAGAAGTCCAAGCGGGTCGACGGGCTGACCGGACGCTTGGCAAGAAGTCCAGCTAGGTCGACGGGCTGACCGGATAGCTGGCGAGAAGTCCAAGCGGGTCGACGGGCTGACCGGACGCTTGGCGAGAAGTCCAGACGGGTCGACGGGCTGACCGGACGTCTGGCAGGTAAGTGAGGTAAGTCACTGGAGGGGAGTGACTGTGAGGACGCGTTCCCGGGAAGGGGACATTAGGCGTCGATCCGGCTTAGATCCATTTCGGATGTCTAAGTCGAGATCGTGACTAGATTCCGGTCTCGGAAAGACGGAATCTAAGTCATACTCTCTTTATCTATCTGTTGAACTTTAACTGTGCTAACCATTTGTTTAACAGGATATATATTTGCCTCGGACTAACCTTGTTTTGCAGGAAAAAGGAGTCTTTCTGGAACAAGGTGGTCCGGGCGCCCGGAGGGGATCCGGGCGCCCGGAAGGCGAATTTTATCCAGACAACTCGTCGCTACGTGGAGCATCTTGATTTGAGCAGTTACGTCACACTCCAGGCGCCCGGAAGGGATCCAGGCGCCCGGAACAGCATATAAAAGAAGCCCCAGACAGGAGCTTCAGAATTAACTTTGACTGAGAACTCTTCTGCTGATCTTGCTGCTCGACGTTCAAGTGCGACGTCAACAACGCTCCGACAAAAGTGCTCTTCCGGTTTTTGCTTAATTTTCTCTTTGTTGGTATTGCTTTATTATTACTAGCATCTCCTGTACTTTCTCTGTAATCATATTTCGACTTGCTAGTGATTGCCCAACGAAAGTGGTCAAGGACCACGGGCCTTCGAGTAGGAGTCGTCACAGGCTCCGAACGAAGTAAAAATATTTGTGTCTACTTTATCTTTTTCCGCTGCGTTTATACTCGTCTTTTTCGAATCGATATTCACCCCCCCCCCTCTATCGAATCTAACGGTCCTACAGATATATCCTTGGAACTTCCCTCCTCAAGCTCCAAATAGGCATTTCAAGGGATTTATCTTTAGCCCGTACTACCACAGCGTGTAGTAGGTCTCCTCCACATAAGAAATCAGACTTATTGCCACGGTAGACTTGATAAGGATGTCGTCTATGTAGATTTCCATGTTTCGCCCTATTTGTTCTCAAAAGATCTTGTCCATCATCCTTTGGTAAGTAGCCCCTGCATTTCATAACCTAAATGACATAACTGCATAATAGAAAGTACGGTCTACCATGATGAAGCTAACTTTCTCCTGATCTTTCCAAGCGAGAGGAATCTGATGGTATCTTTGTTAAGCATCGAGCATGCAAATCCTTTTGCAGCACATGGTTGAATTCACCATCTGATCGATCCTCGGAAATGAGTAGCAATCTTTAGGGCTAGCTCGGTTGAGGTCCCAAAAGTCGATGCAGACCTTCCACTTATTGTTAGGCTTGGACACCAGGACTACGTTAGAAAACCAAGGCGGGAATTGTACCTCTCTAACGTGTCTTGCTTTCAAGAGCTAATCAACTTGAGCCCAGATAATCTTATTTTGCTTGACCGAGAATTTTCTCTTCTTCTGCTTGACCAGCCAAGAATCAAGCAGGAGATGAAGCCTATGCTCAGCTACCTCGAGCTTGACTCCTGGCAGCTCCTTGGGGGACCAGGCGAAGACGTTTCTGTTGCGCACCAGACATTCTACCAAATCTGACTTGATTTCAGATGATAGGTCACTTGATACATGAGTGATTCTTTTAGGATGATCAGGATAAAGTTCGACCTCCTCCCAGGGAATGAGTTCTTCCGCTATAGGTAAAGGCTCCTCTTGAATAACATGGATTCCCCCATCCTGGGTCTTTTGAGCTTTGCGGGACTCAACCTTCATCATATCCACATAACACCTGCGGGAGACCAGCTGTTCGCCTCTAACTTCCCTGACCTGTTCTCCCATCGAAAATTTTATCTTTTGATGAAAGGTAGAGACTGTCGCTCGGAATTCATGTAGGACGGGTCTCGCTAAAATAACATTGTAGGAAGATGGAGAATCTACCACGATGAAGGTGCTCCTCTGTGTCCTCATCAATGGTTCGCTACCCAAAGATATGGCTAGCTTAATCTAACCCATTGGTCATCGCACTTCGTTACTTGTAAACTCGTACAAAGAGGTGGCTATGGGTTGAAGTTCGCTCGCGTTGATCTGCATGCCATTAAATGCATTTTTGAACAGCACGTTGACAGAGCTTTCGGTATCAATGAAAACCTTGGTCACATGGTTATTGCCGATGATAGCTTTGATTATGGGGGAATCATCATAAGGGAGCTCGACTCCCTCCAGGTCTTGCGGCCCGAAGCTGATTAAGGGCCTTGCAGCTTGCTCCCGGCTGTAACCCACCGCGTGTATCTCTAAGCAGCATTCATGAGACTTCCGGACTCTAGTAGAATCTCCATTCGTGGGTCCTCCAGAGATCATGTCGATCTCCTGAATGGCGATATTTCTCTTATTCTCTTCCTCAGGGGATTCCATCGGCTCCTTGCCCTGTCTTGCCCGCTGACTTCCCTGACCTCCTTTCTCGAGCAGGGGTTTACTTGATTGTCCTACGGTAGTAGGTGGATTATCCAATAGCCTTTGGATTTTGGGCGTGATCTCGGATGGAGGTAGGCCGAGTTCGACCGCCCGTTGAGAATCTTGGGCGAACTAGATGCAATCTCCTGTGTAATGGGTGTGGGACCTATGGTAGGTGCAATAACGAGGTCCCCACTGGTTGGGTTTAGGAGCTTGGACAGCCTCAACTTGCTGCACCGCTCTGGTTTCCTAAATGGGTGAAAAACCAGGTCGGGCATCCCTAGTATGGGTAAAGGCTCGAGTGGGAGGTTGGGGCGGTCTTCTTTCCGCCTTGTTGACAAGAGTAGGTGCTTTGACTTCTTTCTTCTGAGCAACCTGGACTTCCTCTACATTGATGTAGCTTGCGGCCTTCCCAAGCATTTCATCAAAATTCTTCACAGGCTCTCGAATGAGGGCTTGAAAGAAATCCCCCTCCACCAGACCTTGGGAAAAGACGCTCATCAAGATGTCAAAGGTAGCAAACGGGACATCCAGAGCTACCTAGTTGAAATGTTTTATGAATGCTCTCAGGGGTTCCGTGGACCCTTGTTTGAGAGCAAATAGGCAATGGTCCATCTTTTGGTACCTCCTGCTGCTAGCAAAGTGGTGCAGAAAGACATTCTTGAAATCCCGAAAGCAAGTGATGGATCTAACAGGAAATTTGTCAAACCACTTTTGTAGGGTTGTAAATAAGCTGAGCCGAGCCGAGTTTTGGGGGTGTTCAAGCTTGTTTGATAAGGTAACCAAGCCGAGCCAAGCTTAAAATGAACCAAGCTTTTGAAATGAGTGTTCAAGCTTGGCTTAGTTTATTTTTTATGAGCTTAAACTTGTTTGAAGCTTGACTTGAGCTTGGTTCGTTTAGATGTTATCAAACTCTCAATTCAAGTTTGGCTTGAGCTTGGTTTGAGTTTGGCTTGAGCTTGGTTCATTTAGATGTTATCAAGCTCTCAATTAAGCTTGTTTGATTGTTTATTAAGCTTGATAATTTAAATTTATTTATTTATTTATTTTATTTTATTATTTATTTAGTATATTGAAAAGAGTTTTATTAATGAATATAGTTTGTGAACATTGTTCATGAACGTTGCTCACGAACATTGTTCACGAACGTTAACGAGTTGAACACATATATGTTCAAGCTTGTTTATTTAGCTTAACGAGTTATTCAAGCTTTTTTGTTTAATTAATCTTATGTATATTAAACGAACATAAACAAGCTCTTACTAAGCTGAACACCAAGTTTGTTCATGAACGCTTGGTTCATTTACAGTCTTACACCTTTGTGTCGAGCCTAATAGGGTGTTTAAGAACACTCGGTACTTAATGTTGGAACCCCAGGGTGTTTTGATGTGATCAAACAAGCTAAGTTAGGTCCTGTGTTTATTTAACCCTTGTGTCTAAGTGTGCAGGAACTTAGGAACACATGAAGTCGAGCGGAAGACGCGGCTGGCGAGAAGGACGGCACGGGGAGAGAGCCGACGGGCTCGGTGCTTCCGAGGGACGAGGTGTCCGCGGAAGAGTACACCGGTGGACGAGAAGAACGTGCGCGGCGTTCGAGGGACAAGAAACCGGGAAGGAAGGCTGCTCGAGGAGAAGGCCGGAACTTGGGTTCGGGTGAGCCCTATTCCGGATGGCCGAGATCACCCAAGCTAGCGGAGCTGGAGCGAACAAGACCCGGACCGAGACGAGCTAAACCGGAGGCGAAAAAGTCAACGTTGTTGACTTCGGGCTCCGGGGCGCCCGGAGCAGTCTGGGGCGCCCGGAGCCCTCCGGGGCGCCCGGAACCCTTCCGAGCGCCCGGACCTGGATTTTGACCAGGATCGCGTCAAACGCGATCTGATCGTTGGGGATAGAATTTTATCCCCCCCAGGGCGCCCGGAACTCCTTTCAGGCGCCCGGACCAGTACTATAAATAGAGTACTGGTCTGCACATTCAGAACAACAAACTTGTAATCAATTCCTTCAGTACTTTCAATTCTGTTCTTTTCATTTTGTGCTGTCAACGTTGTAAAGAGGCTACTCCGCCCAGAGGAGAATCAGATAGTGCGCTTACATTCCTTGGATTAGCAATCCCCTGATTGCAAACTAAGTAAAACTCTAGTGTCTGTTTTTCTTTACTTAGTCTCTTTTATTTATTTATTACAAGTGTTAATTATATAGTTGAAATCCGAGAAAGGTTCGAGTTTGATTTTGTAGGGAAATTCACCCCTCCCCTCTTGCCGGCCTCCAAAGGGACTAACAAGTGGTATCAGAGCCAAGGTGCTTCAGGAGGACTAACCGCCGATCGAAGCAACAAAGATGGCCGGACCAAGCATTGTTCCACAGACTGGAAGCGTCGTATGGAGGTATTCCTAAAAACAGATTTTGAAATTCGGTTTATTATGAAATATGGTTTTGTAGCTCCAATAGATAAAGATGGAAAAGAAAAAGAAGAGAGCAATTGGACAAAGAAAGAGCAGAATGAGTCGGTAGCAAATAGTCGTGCGGAATATCACCTGCTGAGCGTGTTACCGCCTCAAGAGGTCAACCGCATCGGAAACTATTTATCTGCTAAAAAACTTTGGGAGAAGTTCTTGGAACTCCACGAAGGCACGTCCGAAGCAAAGCTCGCTAGAAGGGACATCCTCCGCAACAAACTGATGAACATCCGTCTGGAGAAAGGTGAGAAAGTAGCCGGTCTGCATCCAAAGGTAAAAGAACTAGTTACTGGTCTCAAAAACCTTGGTGAAACGGTAACAAACCGGGACACTATACGCTACGCGCTCAATGCGTTTCCAAGAACTCCGGAATGGACATCAATCGTCGATGCTTATTACATCTCAAAAGACCTGGAGGTAAGTACCTTAGAAGAGTTGTTTTCTACCCTTGAATTACACGAAACTAGATATGCAGAGATATCAAAGGACACAACCCAGACTATGGCGCTGAACGCAACCAACAAGGATGAACCCGAGTCAGACTCCGAAGACGATCAAGAAGCGTACATGGTAAGAAACTTTAAAAAGTTTTTTAGATCTAATAAATTTAAAATGCAGAATAAAAAGAATCAAAAAGGTAGAAGAAAGGTACGGTGCTACCAGTGTCAGAAGGAGGGACACCTAAGGGAAGACTGCCCAGAACTCAAGAAGGTCAAAATGAAGACACCCAAGAAACACAACCTAAAAGCAACTTGGGATGACACTTCTTCATCTGAATCAGAAGCTCAAGAATATGCGGGGATTGCACTGATGGAAAGCCACGAAGGACAAAGTACATCAGAACCCAGCATCGATGAAAGGGGAGCGACCTCAGATGGAAGTAGCGAAGCAGGGGGAGATTCAGGCTTCAAGTCTGATATGGTAAGTGAGGTATGTCTCTTACCCCCTGGTGAACTTTACTTTGGTATCAAAGCTATGACTAAATCCATGTATAAATTGGAAAATAAAAATGCCAAATTAGAAAATGAAATTTTAGAAACAAAGAGAATTTTAGCAAAATCATGTCTTATAGAGGATTTTGAAAAATTGAAAATTGAAAATGAAAATCTAAAAGAAGAAATAGAAAGATTGAAAAAATCTAATGGTTCAAATATTTCTACTTTTAGGAATTATGGAGGTTTAAATTGGTATTATAGATTTCATCAAAATCAAATTAGAAATATATCAAAAATCTATATACCTAGGAAATACTTGGTTAATCCTATAAGTAGGAACCTCTATTGGGTTCCAAAAACCTATTTAATTTAAGATTAAAAAATTAGACTTAGCATTTTCAGCAAGGAAATTAAACAACTAATTTCTTTATGAGGCTTTGTCTAAGGAAGTGGTTGTTGCTCCAATAACCAAGAAGGCCTAGTGCCTCGCCACGGCCTGGAAGCCAAGTATCGAAATGAAAAGTTTAATTGACTAACTGAAAAAATATTAATTTAAATTACTTAATGCTTTAAAAGAGTTATTCAATTTATGTTAGAAAATATTTAAATTTTTTTTATCTTAGAAATTTTATGAAAATTGACTTAGAAATTTTTTTTATCTTAGAATTTTTTTTATAATATTGCCTTATAATTGTTTATTAACTTAGAATTTTTTTAATTAATTAGAAAAATTTTTTTGGGATGACTGCTTTATCTGAAAAATGTTTTACTTAAATTTTTTTTCGAAAGAAAAATTCTGAAGAGTGTCTTTAAATTGAATTTTACTTAGACATTATTAAATATTTTACATTTAAAGTTTTTGTTTGAACTTACCTTAGACTTATTTATAACCCCAATTTTTATGTGATCAAAGGGGGAGAAGTATGTTAAGTCTAGGGGGAGGTACTATAATTTTTCTATTGAAAAATATTTGGACTTATTGATATAAATCGTTTTTATTGCATATGGTTACCCTAACTTAACTTGGGTTGCTCACATCAAAAAGGGGGAGATTTTTGGAATCCCAAGGTGTTTTGATGTGATCAAACAAGCTAAGTTAGGTCCTGCGTTTGTTTAACCCTTGTGTCTAAGTGTGCAGGAGCTTAGGAACACAGGAAGTCGAGCGGAAGACGCGGCTAGCGAGAATGACGACACGGGGAGAGAGCCGACGGGCTCGGTGCTTCCGAGGGACGAGGTGTCTGCGGAAGAGTACATCGGTGGACGAGAAGAACGTGCGCGGTGTTCGAGGGACGAGAAACCGGGAAGGAAGGCTGCTCGAGGAGAAGGCCGGAACTTGGGTTCGGGTGAGCCCTATTCCGGATGGCCAAGATCACCCAAGCTAGCAGAGCCGGAGCGAACAAGACCCGGACCGAGACGAGCTAAACCAGAGGCGAAAAAGTCAACGCTGTTGACTTCGGGCTCCGGGGTGCCCGGACCTGGATTTTGACCAGGATCCCGTCAAAGCGATCTGATCGTTGGGGATAGAATTTTATCCCCCCCAGGGCGCCCGGAACTCCTTTCAGGCGCCCGGACCAGTACTATAAATAGAGTACTGGTCTGCACATTCAGAACAATGAACTTGTAATCAATTCCTTCAGTGCTTTCAATTCTGTTCTTTTCATTTTGTGTTGTCAACGTTGTAAAGAGGCTACTCCGCCCAGAGGAGAATCAGATAGTGCGCTTACATTCCTTGGATTAGCAATTCCCTGATTGCAAACCAAGTAAAACTCTAGTGTCTGTTTTTCTTTACTTAGTCTCTTTTATTTATTTATTACAAGTGTTAATTATATAGTTGAAATCTGAGAAAGGTTCGAGTTTGATTTTGTAGGGCAATTCACCCCTCCCCTCTTGCCGGCCTCCAAAGGGACCAACACTTAATGGCGTCGCTATATTAATGAAGCAGCAAAGCATTTTGAAATTTGCGGATATGATCTCCGGGTCATTACTGCCTTCATACTCCCCAATTGCTGGGGGCTTATACCATTTCGGTAGCTTTTCCTCGAGCACCCTTGGAGAGAAGGGTACCTGCAGTTCCTCGGGTACCTTCTTGGGCTCTTCCCAGAGGACTATAGCCTTCCCCTTTTTCGAATCTCTTGGTGGGGAGCTTTCAGTCGTGGAGGCCTAGTATTGTTCCTTCTTAATGTAAAATATGGTACCCCAAATAAAGATTTAATAATAAGGTTTAATAGGCAAATAATCATAAGGGAATTTTTAGAAATTTTTAGGAATTTTCTGGGAAATTTTCGAAGCTCGTATGACGAGTTTAAGGGGATGAAATTTTAGGCTAAGTGGAAGCCTAATTGGAATACCCAAAATTAAGAGTTGATTGAGGAATAAACTTAGGTTTTAATTTAACTAAACCTAAGTTCAAATACTTGTTACTGTGTCATGCACCGCCTAATCTTCTTCACCCGATTCCTCTTCCCCTCACGCCGATTTCCTCTCCTGATCCTCACCCATCTTCTCCTCTTCTTCTCACGCAATCGACACAGATACCACCCCCGTGCCCTAGATCTTCCACTTCCTCTCCAATCGATGTCGGTCCGCCACCTGCTTTCCCCGATCCTTCGTTGCCACCACCGATCGTTAACGCCTCCTCTCCTCTTTTCTCTTCTGATCTCTCCTCTCCCGATCGCATCACCGTTGCCCTAGATCGCCGACCGCGCTGACATCGTCGCGTCTCCTCGTGCCAACAACCGACGCCACTGCTCCTCCACGCGAGGCCAGATCGGCAATGCGGTAGACGTCGCTGTTGCAAGGGTGAGTTGTCAAACTTCCTCTCGATCTTGCCGATGCCATCGCCCAACGTCTAAGGTACGTCTTGTGCCCTAGCCTCGATCCTTCTTCAGTTGAGCTCTCCCTCTTCTTGATCTATCACCACCACTTCTCGTAGCTTGCCAATTGGATCTTTCTGCAAGCATATGTCAACGCTGACGGTTTCTTGTGGCTGCACCCGGATGTCTTCACCAAGTTTCTATAGATCTGCAGATGAGAATAAGGTAAGTTTTGTTCAGCTTCAAATTGATGCAGATTTGAAATCATTTCTGTATTTGTTTGATTCGCTAGTTGATAAAAAGGGGATGTGTTTGGAATTGGGATTTTAGGGGGTTAAACTGTGCTTAGCTATAGATTATGGATTGATTTGAATATTGTAGTTGGTTGTTCATGTGTGGTTGATGGAGTTTTGAATTCAGATTTCCTTTGGTGGTTGGGTCATTTAGTAGTTAAGTTGAAGATGAATTGTTAACTAGAAATGTTGATTTTCATATAGTAGAATGAAAGCAGGGTTGACAGATGGGTTAATGGAATGTAGGAATTGATTTAAGTTGGATTAATGGATTATAGATTATGTTTGGATTTAGAAGGATTTATGATGAGATTTGATTTGGGGGTACAACATGTTTGATATCAGACTAGTAGAGATTGATTGCACTTTTCTATATTGATATTTTGTGCTTACATGGTTGATTGACCTTTGTAGCTTTAGCCATCCCTATTGGGAGCGATCCACAGATCAGGTCACTGTTTTCTAATCGTGGATTCCTCCGGTCATGAGCTATCAGTAAACATCATCGGATTAGATGAGTATTGGCTTAGTTGATGATATTTATTAGACTATGTTGGAGATTATATAATCTGTGGTTGCTTGGATAATTAGTGATTAATGGGGATTTGATTAATGATGGATTTGGTGAGAATTAAGGAATTGATCGGTGGTTTAAGAATGAACTCATTATCTAATTAGATTTGGGTTGTTAGGTGGAATTAAATGAGATTACCTAATCAAATTAGGATTGGGTTTTGAGTTTAGCTAGTTGTTATATACGTGATTAGCTAAATTGTACATCATATGATTTGCAGGACTCTGATTCAAGACGAGCACTTTGACGTGGGGATTATTTAGCTCGATCTACATTTGAGGCGGGTACCGTTGACTTATCTATTTAGATATTGTCATTCTGATATGCTTAGTAGGTTATAACTAGTAGTAATGGTTATGTTTATATGTGCCTGGTATGTCACTACTTGATACTCATAATTTGCCCTTATTATTATCTATTGTGCATTTATGCTTATGTTCTCTTGTTTCTTGCCATGTGTACTTATGTAGGGACATTCAATATATTACCGGATATAGGTCTAGCTACTAGTTTATTTCCTGCATGTGTACCTAGGTTTATTACTTGGCATGTGTACCTAACTTTATTACCTGGCATGTGTACCTAGGTTTATTTCTTTGCATGTGTACCTAGGTTTATTTTCTAGCATATGTACCTAGATCATTGTTATGGACTTGGTTTCCTTTTGATACACATTATGGGAAGGTTGGTATTTTTCAGAATTTACATGTTTAGTGTCATACACCATTTTGCATGATTGCATGTTAAGCGATTGTTGGCTCTATTATTATTGAGCACATCGCCAGTTACATGGATCTGCACACACAACCACTCATGGGTTAGTGGTATATTAGGCAGGGTGTGTGGCAGTTTACTCTGTCAGTGCTCCGTTGGTCCACTCATGGGTAGCGTGATGCAGCGTGGTAGCATGACAGGGATCCCTCCTCTGGACTGTCTCAGGGAGATGAGAGCATTGAGCTCCCCCACTTATGATTTGGGGTAGGAGAATAGGTGTATTCCGACAGCATCCCGTCCACTCGATCACTCAGGAGTAGTGATGACAGAATGCACAATTATCATAGTCCTACCCACTCGGTCTCACCATCGTGTGTGAGATGGCTGACTGCGTCAGGGGTGACCATGTCATTTTTGCATCATATGCATGGATTGTGTTTATTGTTTATGCTTGTTGCATTATGTATGTTGTTGTTAGTTAGAGCCCTAGAGCCAATCATTTGATGATTGTTGTATGGACTCTTTGTATTATATTCTTGTATATAAATAAAGGCATTTATTTTTGGTTATTATACTTACTTGTATTGGTACCAAATAACTAAGTATAATAGCGTCCTTGAGTAGAAGGTTCTTACCTATATCAATCGATTGGTTGAATCGATAGTGAGATGATATAGGGAACACTACTCTTAATCATTCCTAGTCAAGTATTAGCATTCAAGGACAATGTTAATGCGACGAGACTAGCATGTAGGTCAACTCGATGACTTGATCTCACAAGTCATGGATATGGAGATATCAAGTTGACACATGGGTATGTATTGGAGAATGTATACTGAATGACCCGCCATGAGAAAGTATCATGGATCGTTATATGAGTGTCATATACTTTCTCATGTGGCTATTAGTATGACTATTAGTCCTTGGACCTGAAGTCACCATGGTTCCCTACATAAGGAGTTACATACTTTGGCTTCGTCAAACGTCACCCGTAACTGGGTGGACTATAAAGACGATTACTGGGTATGTAACAAATTATGCGGAGGGATGTGAGTGATGTAGATGAGATCTATCCCTCCTATATGACGGGAGTGACATCGATATTCTTGATAGAGTGAGACCATGAAGTGCGTGGTCATGCCCAAATGAGTCAATATGAAATATTGAGCTCATTTAATTGAGTGAGTCTACTTGGGATTCAAGATTTAGATTGATTAGAGGATGACACAGTCTATGCCTCACATTGATCAATCTATATGTCAAGGATAGAAGGACACTTGTCATATATTGTGAGGAGTCACAATTAGTAGTCACAAGGTGATGTTGGATCTCAACATTCTTGTACCTTGGGTAGTAATGATGTGTTGCTAGATACCGCTCATAACTTATGCTTCTAAATGGGTTTAGGAGCATTGCCAACGTTACAAAAACCTATAGGGTCACACACAAAGGGCAATTAGATGGAGATTATGTTCATTTGATGAACCTAAAGGATTAGGTTCATGTGATGAACCAAATTGGATTAAGAGTAATCCAAATTGAGCTAATTAAGTTGGACTCAATTCGGTTCATGTGTTAAGTGAGTCTAATTTGGACTTAGACTCATTAATTTAATTCAATGAATAGAGATTCATTAAATTAAAATTGACTTGAACCAATGGTTAAATTAGATCAACCAAGGGAGAGAAGTGGTCAACTTTGACTTGACTTGAGAGGAAGATGAAGGGTCAAGTTTGACTTGACCATTTGCCACCTCATTGGTGAGTTGGCAAAGAGTGGGCCAATGATGATGCTCCACATCATCATGGTTACTTAAGTGGGATGCCACCTCATGGGAGTTACCAAGAGTTGTGACTCTTGGCATTTCATGGAGGTTATAATCCCTCTTAATGTGGTCGGCCACATGAATTCATGGTGTAAGTTTCATTTTGTGTTGAAACTTCCATCTTCTTCCTCATTGCTCTCTTCTCTTCTCTCCCTCTCCTCCTCTTTGGCCGAGACTTCTTGGAGTGCTGGCACATTCAAGATTTCTTCTCCATCTCTTGCTTGTGTGGATACACATAGAGGAGTATCTACTTTGATACTCTCGAGATCCGGCGAACCTTGAACGAGCGGGATTAAGCGAAGGGCTTCGCATCAAGGGTAAATTCTTATCTTGTAGATCTAAAGTAGATCTAGGCTTAGAAAACTCGTACGTGAAAGTTTTACAAAAAAATTTTTTCTTCGCACGGATCCGATGGCATGGGAATTTCAGGGTTTCCGCAACGCAAAAAGCAATTTTTACGGCCCGAAAAACCCAACAGTGGTATCAGAGCCACGTGTGAATCGCATACGAGTTTTATTTTGTATTTTTATGAAAATTACAGATCTTTGAATTTCTGTAAATTTACTGTTTTTATAGTTTTTATGGGTATTTTTCTCGTAGAAGCGAAGCACAAGTGTTTAGACACTTGTAGGCTTCGACTACTGAGAAAATATTTCCGAAACAGCAAGGTTTCACCCCAAAATGTTTTGGGACAGCGGGCTAAGGCGCTGTAGGATCGCTTAGAAACACTCACGATGGTTATATCGCGGGTAGGGGTGCTGCCCCTGACCCCGCAAGGGGATTCGTTCCGCGATTGCACCCGAAAAATGCTAAACGGGACCGCCGGGAATTTTTACTCATAAAAATTATAAAAATTGTAAGAAAAATTATAAAAATTTATAGAAATTACATAATTTAGAATTATATATTATTTTGTGATGGTCATGACCCAAAAGACCCAATGAGATTGGAAATTTGTGTTGTAATTCATATTATGGCCTGCGTGCCATTTTCTGTGATGTGCGTGTTGTATATGATACGCGACCTGTGCGTCATGCCTTTCCTATTTTTATATTCCTTTTGTAAATAGTTTAGACTCGAATGTAACTCGAGTTTCACCTTTGTAATGTACAAATTGGAGCGGTGGAAGATCCACTCGAGACGGAGTTACGAGGAGGGTGCGAGCAACACGAGGTGGTCAAAGGAAGGAGCTTGAGAAGTTGTTGACCTTAGGTTGACCATCCAATCTTCTCATTGGCTTGAGAAGATAGTAGTAGGGCAATGACTAATCACAAAATATTTAATTAATTGCTTGTGTGTGTATATGTGATGCATGCTAGAATAGTAATTAATTAGCGCCTTAACGATTAGATTAGATCTAAATCACGTACATGATGCGCCCTAACGATTAGATTAGATCTAAATCGCATATATGATACACCTCGTCGATTAGATTAGATCTCAATCGCGTCAACTCGAAATGCCTACCATGCCGTGATACCCATCACTACCTCGATCGCATGTTGTTGTTGAATCTGCCAAAGCAGAGCAACGCATACTATCTTGGTAGGGTGCGGAGGGACAATCTTGGTCCCGCCTATCAACGCATGGGTGAGTACAACTCAATTAGATTGAGTAACTAGTTAACTCAATTGGATCGAGTTTAACTATAGGCATTTTCCAATTGTTGGTGAATAGGACAAAATCACGTTTATATTAACTCTTGGGCGTATTAGCCAAAGCTAACTCGAGTTTTAATATAAATGCGGATCTTGATCCTATAAACAAGAGTTGCATAGAGATGTAATTGGTAATTAGTTGCCTACCGATCATACTAAGTCTTGGGCGATTTAGCCAAAGCTAACTCAGGGCATAGTATGATGTGGATCTTGTCCCACATGAATTATAGAATTTAGTGGGAGCATCATTTAATTAAAGGCCTAATTAGATGATTAATGGAATATGATATTTATTTATTTTTCTGTATTTTTCTGTTGTAGATAACCATGACGTCAAATACGAACTCTTTCTCCTTGCGTTCCGTCCTTGAGAAGGACAAGCTCAACGGAGCTAATTTCCTGGACTGGTACAGGAATCTGAGAATCATTCTCACACAAGAATGTAAACTGTACGTTTTGGAAAAGGCCACTGCCACGCAAGCTGACCGTGATGCTTACAAGAAGCATCAAGATGACACATTAGATGTGTCATGTCTTATGCTCACGACCATGAACTCTGAGTTTCAGAAGCAACACGAGTTGATGGGCGCTTATGATATGGTTGAACATTTTCGTCAACTATATCAAGGATAAGCGAGGCACGAGAGATTCGAGATCTCTAAGGGATTGTTTCAGTTGTAAGCCCATATGTACTCAAAATGATTGGGTACATAGAAAACCTCAGAGGTTGGGATTCCCACTTGGCCAAGAGCTGGTCCTTGCCGGATAGCTATAGTCAATTCTAAATTATAATATGAATGAAATTGACAAGTCATTACTTGAGCATGTGAGCTCAACCTTAAGAAGGTTAAGCCCAACTCCATTTGATGGTGCAAAGCAAAAGGCAAGGGCAAGCTTAAAGGAGACTTCCACTTCAGGTATCTATGTTATAGAAGTCAATCTATCTATTTCTTCATCATAAGTATTAGATACCGAATGTGCTTCTCACATTTACACTAATGTGCATGCGCTGAGAAATAGCAGGGCATTGACGAAGGGCGAGGTGGACCTACGCGTAGGCAATGGAGCACGGGTTGCTGCTGTTGCTGTAGGAACTTATCATCTATCTCTGCCTTCTGGGCTTGTATTAGAATTAGATGAATGTTATTATGTGTCTTCTTTAACTAAGAACATAATTTCAGTTTCTTGTTTGGACAAGAAAGGTTTTTCATTTATAATAAAGAATAAATGTTGTTCAGTTTATTTAAATGATATGTTCTATTGTAGTGCACCTCTGATAAACAGACTCTATATTCTAGACCTTGAGAACTCTATCTATAACATAAGTACCAAGAGGTTCAAGTCAAATGACATGAACCAAACCTATCTCTGTCACTGTCGCTTAGGTCATATAAATGACAAGCGCTTATCCCAGCTCCATAAAGATGGTTTGCTGGACTCATTTGATTTTGAATCATATGAGACATGCGAGTCATGCCTTCTAGGCAAGATGACCAAGACTCCCTTTAGTGGACACAGTGAGAGAGCGACTGACTTGTTAGGTCTTATACATAGTGATGTATGTGGCTCTTTCAATGTCACTGCTAGAGGTGGTTATAGGTACTTCATTACATTTACTGATGACTTCAGTAGATATTGATGACACATAAGTCAGAATCCTTTGAAAAGTTCAAAGAATTCAAGAATGAAGTACAAAACCAACTTGACAAAAGTATTAAGATACTTCGATCAGATCGAGGTGGTGAATACCTTAGCCATGAGTTTCGTGACTATCTAGCTGAGTGTGGGATTCTATCTCAACTCACTCCTCCTGAAACACCACAGTGGAATGGTGTATCCGAAAGGAGGAATCGTACCTTATTAGATATAGTATGATCTATGATGAGTCACACAAATCTTCCTATGTATCTTTGGGGTTATACTCTAGACACAGCAGCCTTCATTCTCAACCGAGTTCCATCTAAGGCTGTAATAAAGACACCATATAGGATATGGACTGGGATAGATGCCTAGGTGTCTTTTATGAGGATTTAGGGTTGTGAGGCTTAAGTTCGACGTCAAGTCTCGGACAAATTGGGACCCAAATCTGACAAGTGCTATTTCATTGGATATCCGAAGGAAACGAAGGGATATTACTTCTACATTCTCAGTCAACAAAAAATAGTTGTGGCTAAGACTGGGGTTTTTTCTAGAAAGGGATTTTGTTTCTAGAAAAACTAGTGGGAGTACGTTCGATCTTGAAGAAGTTTAAGATATGGACCATAGCACTGAAGCCTCGATGGAAGTTGAACTGGAACCACGAAGTGTTGTGGATGATGTTGTTCCACAAGGTGTTGAGGAACCACAACCAGTTCAAGTAGACCTACCTCTTCGCAGATCTGATAGGGTACGTCGTCAGCCTAAGAGATACTTATTTCTCTTGTCTGACCATGATGGCGTTGTGCTCATTGAGGATGAGCCTACCTCCTATCAAGAAGCTGTGATGAGACTAGATTCTGAGAAATGGCTAGAGGCCATGAAATCCGAGATGGAATCCATGTACACTAACCAAGTATGGACTTTGGTTGATCCACCTGAAGGGGTCAAACCCATTGGGTGTAAGTGGGTCTTTAAGAGAAAGACTAACATGGATGGACTTATTTATAAGGGTCGCTTGGTAGCTAAAGGTTTCAAGCAAATTCATGGTATTGACTATGATGAAACCTTTTCTCCAGTAGCGATGGTTAAGTCCATTCGGATCATGCTTGCTATTACAGCGTACCATGATTATGAGATCTGGCAGATGGATGTCAAAACCACGTTTCTGAATGGAAACCTGCTCGAGGATGTGTACATGACACAACAGGATACTAGCAGAGTATGCAAGCTGCATAGGTCCATTTATGGACTAAAGCAAGCTTCTCGGAGCTAGAATCTTCGATTAGATGATGCAATCAAACAGTTTGGTTTCATCAAGAATGAAGATGAACCTTGTATCTACAAGAAGGTTGTTGGGAGCACAGTTGTCTTCCTTATATTGTATGTGGATGACATACTACTTATTGGGAAAGACATCCTTTTGCTGCAGTCTGTCAAGACTTGGCTAGGGACTTGTTTCTCAATGAAGGACTTAGGTGAAGCATCCCATATTCTTGGCATATAGATCTATAGAGATAGATCTAAGAGATTGCTTGGCCTAAGTCAGAGTACATATATTGACAAGGTACTCATTCGGTTTGCCATGCAGAACTCCAAGAAGGGATTTCTGCCGATATCACATGGTGTGAGTCTTTTAAAGACTCAAGGTCCCTCTTCTAGAGAGGAGAGAGACCGCATGGATCAGATCCCTTATGCCTCAGCCATAGGATCTATCATGTACATCATTCTATGTACTCGTCCTGATGTCTCATATGCTTTAAGCATGACGAGCAGATACCAGTCAAATCCAGGTGAAAGTCACTGGATACCGGTCAAGAATATTCTTAAGTACTTAAGAAGGACTAAAAAATATTTCTTGATATATGGAGGCGATGACGAGCTAACTGTAAAGGGTTACAGTGATGCCAGCTTCCAGACCGACCAGGATGATTGGGTTTATGTTTTGCATAAATGGTGGTGCCGTGGGTGGAAGAGTTCGCGATAATTCTACGGCTGTGTATATTGTTGCATCGAGCGTCTTTGGATCCGCAGTTCATTATCGAGCTTGTGGTTCCTATTGATCCCATAGAGCTCTATTGTGACAACAATGGAGCAATAGCACAGGCTAAGGAACCTCGCTCACACCAGCGGACCAAACACATACTACGACGCTTCCATCTCATTCGAGAGATTATCGAGAGAGGAGATGTGAAGATTTGCAGAGTACCCACAGAGGCTAACATCGCAGACCCTTGACCAAGGCTTTGGCACAGAGAAAACATGATGGTCACAATAGGTCATTAGGCCTTAGAGTCTACACTGATCGGCACTAGTGCTAGTGGGAGATTGTTAGTTAGAGCCCTAGAGCCAATCATTTGATGATTGTTGTATGGACTCGTTGTATCATATTCTTGTATATAAATAAAGACATTTGTTTTTTGTTATTATACTTATTTGTATTGGTGCCAAATAACTAAGTATAATAGCGTCCTTGAGTAGAAGGTTCTTACCTATATCAATCGATTGGTTGAATCGATAGTGAGATGATATAGGGAACACTACTCTTAATCATTCCTAGTCAAGTATTAGCATTCAAGGACAATGTTAATGCGACGAGACTAGCATGTAGGTCAACTCGATGACTTGATCTCACAAGTCATGGATATGGAGATATCAAGTTGACACATGGGTATGCATTGGAGAATGTATACTGAATGACCCGCCATGAGAAAGTATCATGGATCGTTATATGAGTGTCATATACTTTCTCATGTGGCTATTAGTATGACTATTAGTCCTTGGACCTGAAGTCACCATGGTTCCCTACATAAGGAGTTACATACTTTGGCTTCGTCAAACGTCACCCGTAACTGGGTGAACTATAAAGGCGATTACTGGGTATGTAACAAATTATGCGGAGGGATGTGAGTGATGTAGATGAGATCTATCCCTCCTATATGATGGGAGTTCCATCGATATTCTTGATAGAGTGAGACCACGAAGTGCATGACCATGCCCAAATGAGTCAATATGAGATATTGAGCTCATTTGATTGAGTGAGTCTACATGGGATTCAAGATTTAGATTGATTAGAGGATGACACGGTCTATGTCTCACATTGATCAATCTAGATGTCAAGGATAGAAGGACACTTGTCATATATTGTGAGGAGTCACAATTAGTAGTCACAAGGTGATGTTGGATCTCAACATTCTTGTAACTTGGGTAGTAATGATGTGTTGCTAGATACCGCTCATTACTTATGCTTCTAAATGGGTTTAGGAGCATTGCCAACGTTACAAGAACCTATAGGGTCACACACAAAGGGTAATTAGATGGAGATTAGGTTCATTTGATGAACCTAAAGGATTAGGTTCATGTGATGAACCAAATTGGATTAAGAGTAATCCAAATTGAGCTAATTGAGTTGGACTCAATTTGGTTCATGTGTTAAGTGAGCCTAATTTAGACTTAGACTCATTTAATTAATTTAATTCAATGAATAGAGATTCATTAAATTAAAATTGACTTGAATCAATGGTTAGATTAGATCAACCAAGGGAGAGAAGTGGTCAAGTTTGACTTGACTTGAGAGGAAGATGAAGGGTCAAGTTTGACTTGACTTGAGAGGAAGATGAAGGGTCAAGTTTGACGTGACCATTTGCCACCTCATTGGTGAGTTGGCAAAGAGTGGGTCAATGATGATGCTCCACATCATCATGGTTGCTTAAGTGGGATGTCACCTCATGGGTGTTACCAAAAGTTGTGACTCTTGGCATTCCATGGAGGTTATAATCCCTCTTAATGTGGCTGGCCACATGAATTCATGGTGTAAGTTTCATTTTGTGTTGAAACCTCCATCTTCTTCCTCATTGCTCTCTTCTCTTCTCTCCCTCTCCTCCTCTTTGGCCGAGACTTCTTGGAGTGCTAGCACACTCAAGATTTCTTCTCCATCTCTTGCTTGTGTGGATACACATAGAGGAGTATCTACTTTGATACTCTCAAGATCCGGCGAACCTTGGACGAGCGGGATTAAGCGAAGGGCTTCGCATCAAGAGTAAATTCTTATCTTGTAGATCTAAAGTAGATCTAGGCTTAGAAAACTCGTACGTGAAAGTTTTATGAAATTTTTATTTCTTCGCACGGATCCGATGGCATGGGAATTTCGGGGTTTCTGCAACGCAAAAAGTGATTTTTACTGCTCGAAAATCCCAACAATTGTGTTTTGATGGTTGCATATGATTGATATGTATACAGGATACATGATATATTTGGTTTGATGACCCTACATCTATTGGTGTGGTTCCCACCCTTATGTCATGATAGGAGACCCCGGTGAGTACAGTTCTTCTCCCCTTGTCCAGTTTTGCATTTCCTGTTATTAGTCAGGAGACTGTACTCCATGATTATTACTGGTAGCTATTTCTTACTATGCATGTTAGATTGATACTCGCTGAGTTGTTGAACTCATCTCGTTGCCTTATTCCTATTATAGGTAGATGATTAAACAGTTGTTTGGAGGTATCTTGTCTGCCAATCCCTCATTACATTAGAAGACAGTTTTACTTCGCTTTTGATTTCTTTTATATATATTCTTTAATGTTTTAGCATTGTATTGGTGTTTAGCCATGTGGCTAATTCCTTTGATTTTTTGGTGTTGTATTTGTGTTTAAGTCGTATCGGCACGCATTGTGTTCTTTTGGTTGTATGGACTTTCCATTTATTTTTTCGTTGTGTTTTTAGTATAGCTGAGTGAGTTGTTTTATATATAACCGCGTGGTTGTGTTTATAGTACAACCGTGTGGGTTGTTTAATATATATATAACTATGTGGTTGTGTATATCCCAGCCGTGTAGGCTGATGTATTTTGTTGTTGATGTATATATGCTTTAGATTGTCACTGGTACAGGGGAGATGTTGCCAGATTTTCTTCTGGCAGGGACTCCTTTGGGGTGTGACACTTATTACTGTGATCCCAGTCGGGGTCACGATAAAAAGCTCGGGGGAAGTCTTCTGGCTGTTTTCTCTTAGATCCTCTATCGGAAGCATGAGTTTGGTCCTTCGAGGTTGTTGATCTCTTTGGTGGTCATGAGTTTGGAATATGCCTCTCGGAGGCTGCTCGCCTCTTGGCTTCCTTGAACAGTTCGTACTCTTTCACTATCATGGTCACATTGATTTTACCAATATCCTCCATCTTCACATTCCAGAACAGGTGGAGAAGATTCCCACAGACGATGCCAAATTGATCCTATCTGGAATCTAAGTCAGACGGAGGTCAGGAAGGTGGTGTCGATGTTGACAGAAAGGCGACTTTGACATTCCCTGTGTATGTGCATCGGAAAAGTGAATCCCCACGTGGTACTAAAGGTCTATAGTAACGAAGTCGGTAGTACTTGAACTCTGTACACATTCAGACAAGCACACAAAATGTTAGAGACCAGAAATCAGGGGAAAAGTCCCCGGTGCAGGCCCTCCAACGCTCAAGTCAAGTCTTTTTTCCCCGGAAAAGTAGTGTACGAATGAAAGAAGGAAAAAAGAACTGTTGAAGATGCATGTAAGTGTGCACATGTCTGGCCAAGGAAGAGGATCTCTCTTTTTATATGACTCTACATACCTTTAGAGCCTGACCGCTGTTAGAGAATGTCGGGTGTCAGAGTTTGTCAAGTGAGAGAGGATGTACAACAGCCTCCTATTGATAGAAGGAAGGTTCCACTTTCAGGGAGTGACAGATCACTGGAATATTTCCTAGCGTATGACAGTTATTCTTTGACCGGAGGTTATGATTCTTTGACATTGTTGTCGCTTAGTGCCTTCCGTCCTGCCCAAGTTCGGCTATAGACAGTTCGGGATGATCGCTCAGATGTGCTACTAGGATTGAGCCTTGATAAATAGGATGAGTTATGGTGAACCGATCGGGCTTTATCTGAGACCGTGACGAGAGACCCATCTTTCACGATTTAACGCAACCGTCGAAGAGCCGATCGGGAGTTGTCTTAGTAAAAGTACCAAGACTATCTATAAAGTTCGAGCTGGGAAAATCCGATCAGTCAGGGGCAGGCCAGGAACTAATCCAAGTTTCGTCTTATGTCTCAAATCTGGGGATCTTCCTGACTGTGACCGACTAGGAATTATGTGACTGGTGATGCGAAACAGCCCTGATTCTCATTTTTCCTTAACTGTTGTCTGCCACATCCTCTTAATTATTAACTGTCACGTTTTCTTGATTATTGACTATTGACTATCATGTCTTCTTAACTTTTGAATTTCTGACCTTATTAAGCTCCTTCTTTAAGCACCGTATCAGTGTCCTTATTTTTTTGGTTAGCATAATTAGAACCAGCAACAATAGAAACTAGTTTTCTTTCTTAACTTCCTGTAAGAATACTATGGGAGGTAGCAATCAGCTTTACATGATTTGATCATGATCCGTCTCAAATGGGTGGTGCAACGCATATAAACAAAGTGTTGATATTAGAAACAGGTTAGTCTTTCTTCTTAGGTATAACGAGACACAAATGCAATCAGTACATGTTCATCTAAAATTTTAAATAGAATTTAAAATTTGAGGCAACAGGAAGTGGAGACTAGCAAAGTACAATACTGAACCACATTTAGAAAATTATCTCAGCAGAGGCAATCATTTAACCTTATCGTTTCATACTTTTATGTTGTTTAATTTATATTTTTATTAATTATTATTTGTTCTGAGAATTTGAGACGTTTGGAACCAAGTTTTCCCATCGTATTTCCAATATTGCCATTCGCATTTTGAACAGTACGATGAGGAGAATTTTACTAATGAGCTAACTCTCAGGGGCAACATGAAATTTCACCAAATAAAAATATCTGGTTTTCCCTCTCTCATCCGACAAAGGAGAAGCCCTACCTGGTCACACCGGCGTCGTTGGCTCAGCTGCGCTACTAGCGATACCCTCTTGCCGAACAGCCCGGCACCACCTCGCTCTCTGCGACGCAGGTTGATGCCTTTCTTCTCTCCCTTGGTCACCTTACTTTATTCTGCGCTAGCTAGTAGTTGAACTTTCGCTAACTGTGGTTGTTGCAGAGATGGAATCGTTGTGCAAGGCTGAGAGCAGTGGAGTATGCTCCGTGTACGTGGTGAAGCTGCTAATGTCGGAGATCGTTTTAGCGGCCCAAAAGTCCATATTTTGGCTTCTTCTTGCGGTGAGGATGCTTTACCTTTCCACTCGCTTTGCTGACGATAACACTAACCTGGATTTCGTCGCTGGTGTCTTCAATGTCATGATTTTGTTTATTTTGAAGCTTGGGACGGTGCTTTTCCTAAGCTTACCGGAAAAAGTTTAGTTACTTCTGGGGTTTATTCGTTCGTGTTTGGTCAGTGAGACTGTGGGATGCTAAGAGATTGTGTCTATAGCCTTATACTTTTCTTCACATTCTTTTGGGGATTTATGTCATACATCTTGTACGACGCGAGATTGATTAGCTGTGATGCTTCTTAGTTTCGTTTTCATATAGGTTTCCTCTGTGAGCGAATAATCCGGATAAATTCAAATAAATCGGACATGATAAGTTTTAGTTATAACGTTTCGTTTAATATTTTTGATAACTTAGCCTTTCCTATTTTATAGCTTACGTGGCATTATTTCTATGGTTTAAGTGATGTAAGATCTTATCACTTGTGGTGTATATATACAACACAAATGTGAATGGAAATAGCAGCACGGCAAGATTAATTTTTCCCAAGCTACTACGTTTCTTTTTGTTTTGTTTTTATCTTCTTTATTGTTTTTGTGTGTATTGTCGGGGTGCTGCTCATAGATTCTGAACCAACAATTGGTATCAGAGCCTTGGTAGTATAAGACACCCAAGAATCTACAATTCCACAAAAATGTCTGGCATCCCACAAGTTGCTGCAAAGGAGAACGGCGGAGTGCCATTTCCCTATCCGATGCTAAGCCCACACAATTACACTGTGTGGGCAATCAAGACAGAGGCGATTCTTGATGCCCAGGGAGTCTGGGAGGCGGTGGAGCCAGCGGAAGGAGCCCAGGTGGATGCAAAGAAGGATAAAAAGGCACGTGCATACATCCTGCAGTGTGTCCCCGAAGACATCCTTCTCCAGATCGCAACAAAGAAGACGGCGAAGGAAGTCTGGGACAGCCTCAAGACGAGGTACCTTGGTAGTGATCGGGTGAAGAAGGCACGTGTACAAACGTTGAAGAGCGAGTTTGACGCCCTCCGGATGAAAGAGACCGAGACGATTGATGAGTTTGCTGGCAAACTCAGCGCCCTAAGCAGCAAATTCTCCACCCTTGGAGCCACACTTGAAGATTCCTCGTTGGTAAAAAAATTGCTCGATTCTGTTCCTGATAAATTCTTCCCTATTGTTGCCGGCATTGAGCAGTTCTACGACCTTGAGTCTATACCATTTGAGGAGGCTATAGGGCGACTGAAGGCGTACGAGGAACGAACGCTTCGATTACGCAGCAACACCAACGGCACTGAAGGAGAGCTCCTACTTACTCATGCCGAATGGCAAATGCGACAAAAGGGGAGTAGCGTGGACACTTCGTCAGGAGGCAAGGAACGTGGGTCCAACAGCTCTAATCGTGGCAAAGGGCATGGGCGTGGGCGTGGGCGAGGGCGCGGTCGTGGTCGTGGTACACAGCGCCAAGATAGTGCAGGAGGCACTAGCGGCAACAACAGTGACACTCGTGACAAGAGACACATAAAATGCTTCAATTGTGAGAAAATGGGGCATTATGCGTCTGAATGCTACAGCAAGCGTCGTGGAGATGAGGCTCACCTCACTTGCGCCACCGATGAAGAGTCAGCACTAATGATGACCATGTTCCACGAAGAATCTCAGCGGCAGGATACCATTCTGCTCAGTGAAGAGAGGTTGCTACCGGAGGTGTACCGGGGCGTCAAGAAAGGTGAAGACAAAGACGTTTGGTACCTTGACAATGGTGCCAGCAATCACATGACTGGACATCGCGAGAAGTTTCAAGAACTAGATGAAACTATCACCGGGAGGGTGAGGTTTGGCGATGGATCAACCATTGAGATCATGGGCAAGGGGACGGCTGTGTTCGAATGCAAGAACGGCGATCAGAAGACCCTCCACGAGGTATACTACATTCCGAAACTTTGTAGTAATATCATAAGCCTTGGTCAGTTGACAGAAGCTGGGAACGAGGTGCACATGGAAGGAGATACCATGAAGGTGATTGATAGGAGCGGGAAGCTCTTGATGCTGGTAAAGCGAACGCAAAATCGCTTGTACAAGATAACCTTGAAGACATTCAAGCAAGTCTGCCTCCAAGCAAGTCTAGAAGACCCCACCTGGTTATGGCATGCAAGGCTCGGACATGTAAACTTTCATGACTTGAAGCTGTTGGGGGAGAAGAAATTGGCGGTTGGTGTGCCACTATTGCCCCAGACGAACAAGCTTTGCGAGGTGTGTGTGATCTCCAAACATGCAAGATCGTCATTCCCGCACCAAGCAAACTTTAGAGCGACGAAGCCGTTGGAACTTCTCCATGCTGATATCTGCGGGCCAATTTCACCAAGTACACTTGCCGGTAACAAGTATTTCTTTTTGATTGTTGATGATTGCACAAGGTGGATGTGGGTATTTGTCTTGACAGCAAAGAAAGATGCATTCCAAGCATTCAAGAAGTTCAAGTCCGTGACGGAGAACACAACTGAGTACAAGATCAAGACACTTCGGACAGACCGTGGCGGTGAGTTTCTATCCACGGAGTTCACTCGATTCTGTGAAAATGAAGGAATTGAGAGGCACCTTTCGGCTCCCTACACACCCCAACAGAATGGCGTTGTGGAGCGTCGTAACCGCACAGTGATGGCTATGGCAAGATCTCTCCTCAAGGGTACACATATGCCGGCAAGGTTCTGGGGAGAGGCGGTTAGGCATGCTGTCTATCTGCTAAACCGTCTCCCAACTAAAGCGCTAGGAGAACGTACTCCATTTGAAGCTTGGATGGGGAGAAAGCCACATCTTGCCCACTTGAAGGTGTTTGGTTGTATTGCCTATGCAAAAAATACAACCCCTCACCTTAAGAAACTTGACGAAAGAAGCTCACCTATGGTATACTTAGGAGTCGAAGAAGGCTGCAAAGCTCATCGTCTATTTGATCCAAGGCATAACAAGCTACAAGTAAGTAGAGATGTAATATTTCAAGAAAATAGTGAATGGACATGGAATGCAGGTGCTGATAAAGAAGACTTACCTGAGTTTGTGGTGGTGAATGCATTCAACACCGACGAGGTGATTGTTACTGCAGACATTGAGGCAGCGGCGGAAGATGTCACACCATCATCAAGTCTAGCTACCCCATCTTCGACAAGAGCATCAAGTCCGTCTACACCATCATCGAGCACCCAAGCAACTACCTCACCCGAGTCTCATGAAGGGCCAGTCCGTTATCGGTCCATTGCCGATATCTATGCCAACACTGAGGAAATAATTGGTATTGATGAAGAGGAGAATGAGGTAATGCTGATGATGTCAGAAGAGCCGACCTGTTACCAAGAAGCTGCAACCGAGGCTTGCTGGTACGAAGCAATGGAGGAAGAACTGAAGACTATTGAGATGAACAAGACTTGGACCCTAACTGAGCTCCCATTAGGCCACAAACCTATCGGCCTAAAATGGGTGTTCAAACTGAAGAAAGATTCAGCTGGAAAAGTGGTCAAGCATAAAGCAAGATTAGTTGCTAAAGGCTATGTGCAAAAACAAGGCATCGACTTTGAAGAGGTATTCGCACCAGTCGCTAGACTTGATACTATTCGAGTCATTCTTGCACTTGCAGCAAATCAAGGCTGAGAGGTACACCATCTAGACGTGAAGTCGGCATTTCTGAACGGAGAGCTGGAAGAAGAAATATATGTCACTCAACCAGAAGGGTTTGAAATACAAAATCAGAAACACAAGGTGTACAGGTTATCCAAGGCCCTCTATGGACTGCGGCAGGCTCCACGAGCTTGGAACATGCGGCTGAACAGGAGTCTGAAAGAGCTCGGCTTCAAAAAATGCAATCAAGAACATGCAGTATATACAAGAGGTAAAAGAGAAGCTAGTATACTTGTTGGAGTGTATGTTGACGATCTCATCGTGACAGGAAGGAGCACAGAAGGAATAAACAAGTTCAAACAATAAATGATGACAGAATTTGAGATGAGTGATTTGGGTCTTCTCTCCTACTACTTAGGAATTGAAGTGGAACAACAGAAGAGCCGAATTTTACTTAGACAATCAGCCTATGCTAAGAAAATTCTATCTCAATTCCAGATGGCAGACTGTAATGCCACAAAGCAGCCGATGGAACCCAAGACACAACTGCATAAAGACCTGGAAGGGACTCCAATTGATGCCACGGAGTACAGGCGCGTCATTGGCTGTCTAAGATATCTGTTACACACACGGCCAGACCTATCATATTCTGTCGACATGGCGAGCAGATACATGGAAAAGCCTACAAGCATGCATCATAAGGTGGTCAAACAGATCCTCAGGTATTTGAAAGGTACAATCTATTTTGGACTTGCTTACACAAAGGGACCCCAGGAAATTAGTATATTCGGCTACTCGGACAGCGATTTAGCCGGCGATCTCGACGGGAGGAAAAGCACAAGTGGAATGGCTTTCTATTTTAATGAAAGTCTGGTGTCCTGGAACTCACAGAAACAGAAGACAGTGGCGCTTTCATCTTGTGAGGCAGAATTCATGGCAGCCACAACTGCAGCCTGTCAAGCTTTGTGGTTAAGAAGCCTTGTCAGTGAATTAACAGGTGTAAAGCCAAAACCGGTAACCTTGTTTGTTGACAACAAATCCGCCATAGCTCTCATGAAGAATCCGGTATTCCATGGTCGAAGCAAGCATATAGATACAAGGTTTCATTTTATCAGAGAATGCATTGAGAAGGGACAGATTGTGGTGGAGTTCGTTAATACCGGAGAACAGCGAGCCGATGCGTTAACTAAAGCATTGCCAGGAGTGAAGTTAGCTGCCATGCGACAACTACTCGGCATCCGTGATCTACAATCATGTCCGGATTAGGGGGAGTAATGTGAGCGAATAATCCGGATAAATTCAAATAAATCGGACATGATAAGTTTTAGTTATAACGTTTCGTTTAATATTTTTGATAACTTAGCCTTTCCTATTTTATAGCTTACGTGACATTATTTCTATGGTTTAAGTGATGTAAGATCTTATCACTTGTGGTGTATATATACAACACAAATGTGAATGGAAATAGCAGCACGGCAAGATTAATTTTTCCCAAGCTACTACGTTTCTTTTTGTTTTGTTTTTATCTTCTTTATTGTTTTTGTGTGTATTGTCGGGGTGCTGCTCATAGATTCTGAACCAACATCCTCAGCATCAGATTTAAGCACAACTCGTTAAATCTCTTGAGCTTAAGACATTTAGTGATAACTTTCTGTTTGATTAAGTTGAAGTTCTGTAAAACTAATTGCTTTATATAACCAATGTTATTTGTATTGCAGTGATATTTCTCAGCCTATGACCAACAATGGTTTTTTTATTGTTGGGGTTTTAGGTTTCATTACGTTGCCATGGGGTGCGCATTAAGTTATCTTGGATCATAGATAGTTGTTCCCTTGTTGATTGGAAGTCATATAAATTTATTGTGCTGCAAAAGATCAGTGATATTGGCCTTTTTAGCAAATGTGGAGCTATAGACTTACATTAAGGTTTTGACATTTGATCCATGGTTCAAATTTGAGATAGATCATTTTCTGATGCAATTTTTTGCCTTTTAGAATCATCTCATTTTGATGTTGAAAAAATTAGTAGCTATGGGCCATCTTATGTTTCAAATCAAGTATGCCAGGTGAATTAAGTTGATGTCTTCCTTTTGTTTTTAAAAAGATGTTTAGTGTTGATATTGACAATGTTTACCTACTTTATGGTCACAAATGCTAAGGCATTATTCTGTGGATAAACCATACCTTGTATATATGAATATATGACAAGTTTCCATTGTAGTGCAAAAGAGTATTCAAGCTATTTAAGATTAACCAGTTTAATTCGAGTAACCCTTATACTTGCGTAGCTTTAAATTTGTTCAAGTCAACTTTCTTAATTCCTATTTACTACTTCTGTCTGATGGTTTTTGTTTCTCATGATATCGAATCTTTTCAGGGATCACTGTCAAGTAAAATCAATGCCTTGGGTGAAGGATCTGACGTGAGACATATGTATGTTTTACATTTAACTTATTCTTTCAATTGCTTGTTTGCCTGGAGAGAAATGAAAACAGAAAATACAATAGATGATTGAAAAAATTATTCTGGTTTGTTGTTTCTTCTCCCATTTTACTGCAACTAAATACTACATGAGCTTATAACTTCGTATCTTGTTTGGTAGTTCATCAAATTTTTATGATATGCTTTTATGCTTAAGGATATTGAAAAGGAGCAAAGTGGAAACTATGCCTGAGAACAAGGATGATGGTGAGTCTGATGAAGAGGGCGATGATGATGAAGATTCTGGAGATGACGAGGAAGATGATGGCGATGAAGAATTCTCAGGTGAAGAAGGAAATGATGAAGGGGATGAAGATGGCAATGACAATGAGACCGATGGTGGAGGAGGGAGTGAAGAGGAAGACGACGATGAGGATGATGGAGATAATGAAGACAACGATGATGAGGATAACGAAGATGAGGAAGATGATGATGATGAAGAAGAACACTCGCAGCCACCTTCTAAAAAGAAAAAGTGAGCTTCCTTTTGATTCTAGCTAATGATGATTAAGCGTCAGTGATCTTTTATTTAGTAGTTAGGCAGCTGAGCTAATTACGTTTGAATGCATTCCAGTGTTTCTTTCATTTTAATATTCTTCCTGTACTGTTATTTTATTCTAGTCTGAATGCTATTAAGGTTGTTACCTCTTAGAACTTAGTTGGATTATATTAGATGGCATTTCATTGTTGCCTGGTGTTGCATTGTTGTTTCGTTATCCGAATGGTTTCAAAAAAATTTCAGGGTTTGATGGTGCTTTATGACAGTAATTATGGTTGACATATATCTACGTACATCTTAAGATATGGTGTATCTTAAGATATAGACGTAATAAAGTCGAACTCAACAAATTGACAGCTAAAGCTTTCATCTTTTCTTAGCGATTATTTTGTTATTGATAAAATTAGTTAGTCTCCTTATTTATTTTGGAATGATTGATTCAATTTTATAGAATTTTTTCATCAGCTATCAAGATGGTAAATTGGGAAACTTTTGTGGCGGACGGTCAAAAAAATAGAGCATTCTTTGAATGCCCACCTCATTGTGATTATTTCTTCTAGTTAATTGGACGTAGGGGTGAAAAAAAATTTGATTAAAATCTGGTTTGATTTATTTGAAAATTTAGTTTTTTTTTAAAAAATAGTTATTTCGGTTTCATTGTTATTTTAAATTTTTTTATGTGGTTAAATTGAATTAATTATTTTTTTACCAACCCAAATGGTTAGACTTTATTCTTCAAAATTGGAATTGAATTAAAAAATTAGTTAATTTAATTTTTATTAATTAATTAATATCTTATGGATTTGTTTGTTTTATTTAAAAAAATTTGGTTTGATTTGGTTTGCTTGAACAAAATTAATATGATTCGGTTAATTCAATTCGATTTAATTTTAACTTTCATATTAATCTTTTTATTTCTAGTTATAATCGTTTTACCATAATAATCAGCTCTAATTGAATCTTTCATTTCTTTTTATTTCTAGTTATAATCGATTAGGTTATCATATGATAAATTAATAGGATTGTGTAAGGGTCAGACAGTCCAATTCAGATCATCTGTCCCTAAATTTTTTTATCCTTGTGTCTTCTACCGATCGAACGGACCATATTACATCTCAAGGTATCATGGTATCTTTAAGATGTATGTAGTAGCCCCCAGGGCGTAGCACAGACGGTGGGCGCATGGTATCTCTGGCGTAATGACCAGGGGTCGATTCTCAGGAACTGACGACCTGGGGTTTACCTCGCCATGCGCCTATGACCTGTGTACCTGCATGAACCTCCCTCCATATCTGTGGGGCCGGCACTAGGGGGGCCGCTAAGGTAGCGGATCTACCTTTTTTAAGATGTATGTAGTAGGTTGATTCTCAGGAACCGACGACATGAGGTTTATCCCGTCATGCGTCTATGGCCTGTGTACCTGCATGAACCTCCTTCCATATCCGTGGGGCCGGCACTAGGGGGATCGCTAAAGTAATGGATCTATCTTTTTTTTTTTTAAGATGTGTGTAGTATCCTCGTGATGTGTAAAATATCCTTGAAATGTAATCTGATCTATCCGATCGATAAGAGTACATGAGGACAGAGAATCCGAACTCCGGACAGTCATGTTGGGATGGTCGGAGGTGCTCTGAGGACGAGGGATTATATCTTTAGCACCATCTCTTATAAATCTCTTTGTATGAGATAGGTCTGCACTATTGTGGGCTGAGTAAAATATTATTTAAATTGAAATAATTAAAATAATTATTTTTAATTTATTCAGTTCTATTTTAAATTTTAAAAATTGATTAAATTGATTGATACGTTTAAAAGAAAAATCCTTGTTTTAAATTGATTGATGTGTATCAAAAGAAAAATCGCTGTTATATCATGAGCAATTGACTGATATGTTTAAAAGAAAAATAGCGATTTGATTTTCATTCATGTGCAATTGATCCATAAAAAAAAAATTTGATTAATTCCATACTATTTAAAAATATTTAATTTCAAAACATCTGGACTTGTGATTTACATTGGTCCAACCCTTTTGCTTAGTTTTCTCATTTAAAAATATTTGAGATGTTTAATTTCTACTGTAAAATAAGATAAGATGTCCTCAAGCTGTAAAAAGGTATCTATGTATTGTAAAAGTAAGATAAAATGTCCTTAAGTTGTAAAGAGGTATCTATATGCTGTAAAGTAAGATAAGATGTCCTTAAGTTGTAAAGAGACATCTGTGTGATGTAAAGTAAGATAAGATGCATCTGTGTGCGTTTTTATCACAATAGATGAGATGTGACAATGAGGCCCCATGTGCACTTGACATCTTCTCTATAAATAAGAATGCTCATCACCTTGTAGAACATTCAACTGCACCTTAAACTCTACTCGGGAAGTTGCAAGAAGTTTGAAAGATCCTATTGAAATAATATTATCTATGATTTCTCACTTCCTTATTTCTATTATTTCATCATTTTATCTTGTCATGCCCCCCTTCTTTTGGTATCAGAGCCAGATTGTGTGAGAAATTCTTGTTATTATTCGTAAAACTTTAAGAATAGTTGGTATTATGCAACCTGGTCTTGCAAAAGAACAGATCCTAACTTAGTAGAAGGCAAAAAGGTCGCTATAAGTTAAAGGGCACATCTGTGTGAGCAATATCAGGAAGGAATTGTTTTATTCAGAAAGTTTATGAGTAATTACATAATTACTAAAAATACTACTTCTTATCGAGACGTAATATCTGCAACTAATCAATTAGAAGCTCCACCCGTCAGATTCGCAAAGCCAAGCAACTATCAAGGATCTCCAAGTATTTCTGCTATTATAAAACAAAATATTACACAGAGCCAACTTCTAGTTCAAATAGTTGAATCATTGAGGGAAATACAAATTGAGTTAAAGGCTGCAGGCAAAAGGGACGTTGTTACAACCCTACTTCCTGAAGATCTAATAGGAAGGTTGAAAACTTTATCTCTTGGACCATCAAAGGCCCGGGAGAAGCAAGGCAAGCTTCATGTATTTCAAGACCCCTACAAGATCTTAAAGGAAGAGCAAGCGAAGCTAAAGAAGTAATGACATCAAGATCCCTTATAGAACAACATCAGGTACCCTCTACTCCCCTTTTTGAAGATCAAATAAGGGAATATCGAAGAAATCAGAGAAGACTATATAACACGAGGCAAACTACAAGGCGAATAAGCAGGCGTCTTACTAGAAGGGAAGCTCCAAATCATACCTAGAACAACAGATTGACCCTCAAACTCAACTCTAATTATTTATGTAAAAAAGAATATCACTTATACCAGTCGAAGTATTATATCATTCCCAAAGGGATGATGTTAATCATCTTGTATATGTCCATAAATTAGAAGAAGTCATACTTAGCAACGAATGACAAACGAGTAGATAGTAGATAGGAGCTTTATCCAATTTGACAGACAAAATATAATTATATGCATTATAAATTTATAATACGACGTAGCTTCTACGCATGAGATTAATTTATCGGGTACGGTTATAATAACCGACCCGAAACCCGAAAACCAGATCCGAGACACATTAGAACTTTAGAAGTCCACTCCGAATCTCCGATGCCACGTCTGCATTCCCCTGCAGGGACTGGGAGGAGTCGGAGAACACAAGGAGCGGGAAAGGTAGACCTCGAAGGATGCCGGAGTTACCGGAGGTGGAGGTGGCGCGGAGGGCGATTGAGGAGCATTATGTAGGGAAGAGGATCGTCCAATGCTCGGTCGCCGACGACCCTAAGGTCATTGACGGCGTCACGCCCTCGGATCTAGAGTCCGCCCTCGTTGGCAAGACCATCGTAGCAGCCCTCCGCAAGGGAAAGAACCTATGGCTCCGCCTCGATTCCCCGCCCTTCCCTACATTCCAGTTCGGTCGGTATTTCGTCACGCTAAAATATTTGCCCTTTAGGTCATTACGCCAACTTTAATGGTGTGCTTTGTTCGGTTCTAGGTATGGCGGGGGCTATCTACATTAAAGGCGTGACGCTGACAAAGTATAAAAGGTTTTACTTTTTTCCTCGCATCTGGATCATCGTATCGAAGCAGCGACGAAGTTTGAAGTTGTTATTACTTTTTGTCTTCTTTGTTGCATTTAGGTCTGCGGTGAGCGATGCGGATGAATGGCCTTCAAAATACTCTAAAGTGTTGCTTAAAGTATGACTTCTTCCTCTCCATCATTTTCCTCCTTCCCTGATTATTCTGTGCATTCTCTCTTTTGCTTTGTGTGAGTAGTTAAACGAAGATGTAATTCCTATTTTGTGTAAAGTAGAGCGCTCTGAACTGCTTGATGACCAGTTTGGGATAACTTCTGCAACCTCATCAAGATAATTTTGTGTTGCTTAACTGTATTACGTCATTGTCTTCATCGACAAACAACTGAACTAGAACTGGGATGCTCATTAAACTCTTGCCTGTAAAGAGAAGAAATTTCTGACGAGCCTTTTAAGTGAGATATTATTTGACTTGATTGGTATATATACTTCTTAAAACCAAAATTGATATACTCATGTCAACTTCAGTAGAAAGTTGTTTACCAATCCATGCTAACTCATTGTGCTCTAACAAATTGTTATAGCAAAACATACGGACTTGCTTGATAACTTTCTGATCCACCAAGATATAATCCACTATCAATGCAAATATTAAGTAATTTTCAGTAGGTATTGTTCATTCTGTTCATTCAAAAAAGGAAAAAAAATATAACTATTAAGGAAAACCATGCCATTGAAAATGCAACAAAAAAACTAGAATTCCAGTTTCTAGTATGATTGATTTTAGCTAAGGCATAGGGTCATTCTGTGTTGCTGCATGGTTTTGGCACCTCGATCCACTGAGGGGTCTACTTGTATCGATGGATCCTTTTTCATTTTGGTCTTTTAAGGACAATTCCATATTGAACAGGTGACCATGGTGTTATGAGTTGATTTTGTTTCCCTGTTAAAATGTACTTAAATCAATATATATTCTCTCTTTTTATTTACTGTTAAAAAATGCCATGTTTCTTATCTGGCTACATCTTATTTGCTAAATTTACAGCTTGATGATGGATTGGAGCTTTCTTTTACCGATAAGAGACGTTTTGCCCGGGTTCGCTTACTTGAAGATGTGATCCTCCAGCATTAGTCACACCCTAAATACACTTATTTCAGTTCTAATAAATGCTTCACTATTCTTAATGTTTTGTTTTTGCAGCCAGAATCAGTAGCTCCTATTTCTGAACTTGGCCCAGATGCATTGTTAGAGCTTATGCCAATCGATGCCTTTATGGAATCACTGAGCAAAAAGAAGATTGCAATAAAGGCTCTTTTACTTGATCAGGTCTTAAAGTTTGATCTCCAATATCCCTTATTATGATGCTATCATGAAAGACCTGTGACAACCCAAAGCAACCAGTCTTGAATTGACAATTGCAATAAATCTGTCTAGCTTGATACTCATAGAAACAAAGAATTTTGCAAACTGCTTTATCCTTTTTGTTGATGACATTTTTTATCAGAAGGCACATTCCATTGAGGATATCCTTACTACTGCATTAAGTTATAAAGAATTAAGCAAGTAGTTGTTTATTGGCCATCAAAAGAAGAAACATAATAATATGATGATTCACTGATACAAGTAATTCAAGTTTAAAGCTTTCTGTTCATTAGCTTTACTAAACACAATCAATTAAGTATATTAGAAGTGGCGCCTTTGATAGTTTGGCACTTCGCATCCTTAATGTTATCATAGTTGATGCAGATAAAATCCTGTGCGGTTATTAATAAAGAGAAATATTATCTTGTTTGTCTGTTTTTGACATAATCTACTACAACTAAACATGATGTGGGATTAAACCAATAACTCATCTATTATATTCTCTAATAACTACTAACAGAAAATAATCACTTGGAAATTACAAGGGGCTATATACAACATACCACTGAGTAGATAAGTCATTTGATCGTATAAAGCGGAGATCTTTTAAAAAGAAAATTGAAGTAGACAGAATACTAATAAACAACAAGGATGTGCATTTTTCACAAACAATATTTAAATTCATCTTGTAACATGAAGCAAAAAAGCTAACCAAAAAATTTAAATCAACTAAGGCACATAATGATGAGTGATGAGGATAAGTATGCTGAAGCAACAAACTAGGAACTTTGATGATGTAACACTTTAGATTAGAATTTGTGACAATCTTTAAGATTTTATATTCAAAAGACAACTTTGATGATGATCTTCAAAATATTTGGTGCAATCTTCTTCCCATGGCCTCCGAATTGAGGATCCTATGAGATGCTAGGGTTTGTGTGCATGAACTGGCAACTCGTGAACAATTTGAGAGTAATATATAGATTATGATTCTACTATCTACTCTTGAGATGAAGAGTTAATATTCCAAGAGGGTTCTGAGACATGGATGTCAGATAAGACTGAGCAATGTTTTGATATCTACTTGCGTGAAAATGGATACTAGAAGTGTAACAAAGATTAGACTATCTTTCAAAGTTGTAATTCATGCAAAAACTAGTAAAAATTTTGCAAATAAAATTGAGATTAGAGTTCTGGCATCTAGGTGTTGGAAGAGATGGATGACAACTATTCTCATATTAAACAAAAGATCAATGTTGATGTAATTGAGAGGGAAGCCAGAGAAAAATGGGGAAAGTGGAAAACTTGAAGATTTTGTAGAACAAATGTATTGGGTCTACCACTATCTCTCTTGTTCTCATTTTTTTTTCTTCTCAATTTTTAGTCTAGTTGGGATACATTGGTGCTGTAAGAAAAGTAATAGGAACAAGAAAATAAGATAAATGACGGAAGAAGCACATTTGAACAGACAAACAACATGGCAAGAGATGTGGATTACAATTTGGCTAAAGGTTTTCTCAAGGTAAGGGATAGGGATTGACTCGAGTATATATGGTGGTCGAGATGAGAAGGGATGTGGAAGTCACACAACACAGAAATAAGATACTAGAAGATCAGTGTATGAGGCATGGAGAAAAGAGAGTGTGTGGTAAAATTTATATGCCAGTTGATGCAATGATGACCTAGTTGTCTTGTGATTTTGTTGTAAGGCAGGAAGAAGACAAGGATTGGGTGGGGCTTAAGGAGGCACAGAGGAACATGCAAGAAAATTGGATGTATTGGTTTATCCATAGCTTGTGAAGGGAAGAGTAGCAGATGGAGATGATGCTAAGGGGGAGGAAGAGGAGGTTGTGGAAGTGTTTGAAGTTGAGGCTAGAGGTAGGGGGTATAGTAGCAAGTGAGAGGGGCAAATTGAGAGGAATTGGTGCTATGGATAAAGGTGTCAGTAAGTGTGCATGGGCCTGAGAACGCCTGTCTCCATTGGGCATGCTTGGCCCAACACTGCTACAACATAGGTGGCGATGGTCCTAGTCCAGGCCAGATGGATCTGGCTAGAACTGTATTGTGCCCCACATGGACCTCCTGATGGACTAGCTCACTGGGCTAGAAATTTAATAATATAAAATAATAAAATCTGTAAATAATAAAAAAATAAGGATTCATTGATATTTTTCAGTTTTCTATATTCAGGTTTAAATTCAACATTTGACTTGATCATATTCACACCAAATTGTCTGTCTAGTTGTAAAAAGGCATCAACTAGTTAACTCTTTGTATCAGTTTCTAGCATAACATTATTGTTCAGATATAATTTTTTTCATCATGGCAGAGTTACATTTCAGGCATTGGCAATTGGATAGCAGATGAAGTTCTTTACCAGGTATTTATATATGATTCTATATGCCATTGTGTTTTAATATGTATGGAAACATTGTCTTTTTCTTGTCGACCAGAAAATTGTTGGTGCACTGCTGCCTAACATGAAGGGGTTTATGTTCGATTTTGCTTGTAATTGTCTCTGCTGAAAAAAGTGACAGCATAAAAATGGTAAGGAATAGGAGGGGAGCCTTGGCACAATGGTAAAGTTGTTGCTTTGTGGCCAAAAAGTCACGGGTTCGAATCCTGGAAACAGCCTCTTGTAAAAAGTAGGGTAAGGCTGCGTACAATGCATCCTTCATTGGGACCCCGCATGGCGGGGGAGCTTTGTGCACCGGGTTGCCTTTTATAAAAATAGAAAGGAATAATTAAAAGTACTGTAGTAAATCAAACTTGAGAACATACATTGAATTTTACCTAGAGGGAAAAAAAAGAGAAAGAGTGTGTGTTTTTGTCTTTCCTGATACAGTTTAACTATTAATCTAGTCAAACAAACAGCATGTAACATTTAAGTTAAGTTGGGGAACTCAACCTCACTACCAAGCATGAAATTGGGTAAAATTTTCCATGTTTATTCATTCCACCTGACAGAACCTCATTCTTTGATTGATAATTATGAAATTTTCTCAATTTTATATGAATAATATCTTATATTCAAAAACTAGCCAGTTGTAATTATGATTCCCTATATTCAACAATCTAGGCACAGATTCATCCTAATCAAATTGCTTCAAGCTTGTCAAGAGAGAGTTGCAAGGCATTGCATAATTGCATCAAGGAGGTGAGTCTTTTATAACTTCAATTGAAAATTGAATTCAGGTTAGTGACACTATGTTTAAAAAAAACTGTTTTTTGAGTAACATTTGAAATTAATGCTGATTTCTGCTCTTCAATTATTCTCTGGTTTAATAATATTATCTTTTCTATATCATGAGAGTGCGTGTGAAGTTCAATGGATAATACTAGGTAGTGATAATTTTGACTAGTTAATCAATGTATTTACAGGTTATTGAGAAGGCCCTGGAAGTTGGAGCTGATAGTAGTAAATTCTCCCAGGACTGGATTTTTCATTCTCGCGAGAAGAAACCTGGGAATGCTTTCGTGGCTGGTTTGCCCTATTATAAATTGAAATGCTGTTACTTCGATTTACTTAAGCGTTCTTTAAAGCATTATAAATTATATTTCGGTTGGTTTGATGTTTATGTAACTGATCTTGATTATTAATTGCTAAAATTCTGTCTTAATTGTAATACACTTTACCTTCCTTCTCATTACAGTTTCTGTTAGAACTAAGAATACAACCCTTATTCACATTACTGATTCATTTAATCTTAACCCTGGGATTGGGTAGTGTGCTGACTTCTTTTTCTTAGATTTTCTATCCACCTTTTTATTTCAATCATTTTGGAATGCAAATTTATTTTGTCCTCAGTTGTAAGCTTAAGATATTGATGAGAGGCAACCCTTATCCAGCTGTTACACTCAAATTTTCTGCTATGTATTTAATAATTGAGTTGTAGTTTAAGGTTCTTAACTTTTTGGTGAAACTAATGGCTAAAATATATACTTGTTCGAAACCTTATCAAGCCTTTAATGTTTAATTTTGTTTTGTCCATCCTTCTAATAGCAAATCACGAATACTTGTATGTTCTTGGGGTCGAAACACAGCGCGTCCGAGCATGTCCTCCCCCATGCCTTGGCCACTTGCACTAATGATTAGTAGCCACCCGTAATTTAGCTTCTTCGTGTTGGCCTAGGGACGGGTTGGCGGGGGCGCTGGGGCCAAGCGAATCACCTTTTGCCACATGAATACTTGTATGTTGCCCCCACGGGCTGACGCAGTTGGTTCATGCAAGGGTGTTGCTGCCAATATGCGTAGGCTCAATTCTAGCGGGCATGGAATACCTCAGGTGCCTCAACCCTTCCTTGCATGCGCTGTTGTTGCTAGGCAAAACTCCCCGTGATTTACCTCCCTTCTAGATAGTGGGGGCCCACCCTAGAGGGGCTGCCGAGGTGACGGTTTCACCTTTTGCTGCCAATGAATACATGTATGTTGCCCCACAGATTGGCGCAGTTGGTACATTCATGAGATGAGTGATTGCTCCAATAGGTTTAGGGTCAATTCTCAGCGGGTGTAAAATTCCTCGTTGGATGTCTAACCTTCCCATGCAAAGGATCGCTGCACTAAGGCAAATGCCCCTCATGATTACACTCCTCCAGAGAGTGTGGGCCTGCCTTGGAAGGGCTGCTAAGATAATGGCTTCATCTTTTGCTCCAATAAATATCTGTATGTTTTCAACTGCTAATTACGGTCATGTATGTGAATCGTTCATGCTGGGAAGGGCAAAGGAAGCAGAATCATGAAGATATGGTTTTAATTACGCATCAAGAACTGGATTAACACTGAGCATTTCCCAGAAAAGATAATAAAACAGTGTGATTATGAATTAACATAAGTGCTGAAACAATATTATATCAAAATGATCGGAATTTGGATGCGCTTGTGTTGATAAGCCACAAGAGACGATGCAAGATTGTGTCATATGGTAGATGTCAGAAAACGTTTTGCTGCTTATACAGCCAAACTGCATATGCCTGCAAGTGTTTGCATGCTGCCAAAAACAATGAATTGCTTTGATTGATTGATATGCATTTTTCTATCATAAGGACCACGTAGTTTTGACATATAACCTTATATGTCAAAATGCTATTCATTTTTGTGACTTCATTGAGTTGAACATTTTTATGACTGGGACTGCATTTGTGAGTCAATCATTGATTGCCTGGATATGCTTTTTTTTAACATTGTATATTATATGCACATTAGTCGGGAATTTAGTATTGTTATTTCTCATCTCCACATCTTACCTTTGGAATTCTCTCCTTGTATTGGTGCATCTGTCTTTCGAGAAAATACGTGTTCCTTTTTTCTACATGTTCAAATTTAATTATTCAGGGCAATGTTCAAACGAACTAATAATATCAATATGCTATTCTTTGACAGGGAAGAAAATAGAATTCATCACAGTAGGTGGTAGAGTAAGTTCTTCCACTTAACTCGTTACAATTAATCAATTCATCTAAGTTATGAATCGTGCATTTGTGCAGACTTCAGCATATGTACCAGAGTTACAGAAGTTAACTGCAAATCAGTTGGAAGAGGCCTCTTACAAGAAATCAGCCAAGACAAGGTCCATCAAAAAGGTTGACAAGGAAGAATCAACGAGTGAAAAAGAGGAGTCCAACGAAATCTCAAAGAAAACGAAAGATCCCAAGAGGCAGGCAAAGAAAACTGGTGAAACCAAAAACACTAGTAGTTCAGGCAAAGGGAAGACACAGAAACAAGATGAATCTGCACTCAGCTCGCTGAAGAAGAGAAAAGAATCCAATCAAGCTGAAACACGACAGAAGAAAGCAAAGAAGTAAGTTATCTTAGAGGGCTATTTTTCTTTTGCACCAGGAAGCATCTTTAGAAGAAGCATATACCTATAAAATACTTCCGGCCTCATTTTGTTTTAGGATGTAGATCTGTCGACTCTGTTAACTTTGCTTGTAAATATATTATGGTAACTGCCGCCGCCATGAAATCTTTTGCTATTAACTTAACAGCGTTCAGGCACACCAACAGTTTAATCAAATGGCCAAAGCAGATGCTTTTGTGTAGCTAACAGCATTAACAAGCCCTAACGCACTGATCTCTGTCGTGTCAATGGGCGACAGATTCCCCATTACAGCCTAAAGCTTCATCAAACCTTCATGGAGGGACCTCTAAGCCAGCTTTAACTTTACTCTGCCATTATAGGAGGAAGAACATGCCTACATGGTTCCCTAATTGGGCTTTGTCCACATTCCAACTCACCCACGTTGCATCAGTTCTTACAGCTCGGATCAGTAGAAGTAATCCAGTGATTAAGCTTGCACAAAGACAAGGAGGACAAGGAGGCGAGGTGACTGCATAAGACGCATGTGGCTGTTGCTACATAAAGCAGATCCAAGAACTGGGTGCAGGGATTGTTGGGGAGCAGATGGAGTGGAACAATTCCTGTGCTTTGATTGTTTAGGATGGCGTGCACTCGAAGTAGCCCAGCACAACGCACACATTAAGGTCACACACTCTGCTATGTCCACACATCAACAAGGCAATGTAGAGAGAGATGCATCTGTTTCAGAAGAAGACATTTCCGCCCATCTCATTAACCAGATTCAGATCTCGGTTTCACTTTGTCAGTGAGGAAGATTTAGACTGAGAAAGTTAGATTTAGGCTGAGAATTCAAATTTGTAGAGTTCATTTATCAAACACTCTCTAAATATGCACCAAAAAAAAAAAAAAAAAAAGGAAAAGCACACTGTACTACATGATGGGCGGCAAGTGACAGCTCAGCAATGGATGGAACCCGAGGAAGATCTACACGTATGCTTAGGAATCCAATTACTGAATAATTGACAAACTAAAGCCAAAGTAGCTACAGGGTGTCACAAAAGCTTCCAACAATAGCCAAACCCTTTTGAATTAGGACAACACAAACTGTGTCTGTGGCAGCAGCTCTGTCACCTGTCCACAATGTGTTGTCTTGCCATAACTCAAAGTTCTTATTTTACAGAGTAGAAGGTGGTGACTGCACTGCTACAATTAGTGAGGAGGCCGGAGAAGTAGAAGGACAAGGTAAGAGTAGTTTCAGCTGTTTTTGTTGTTTTTTTAATCTCCCTATTCTTCTTGGGATTGGGTAAGGTCACATATCATTCTTACTCGCCCAAAAAAAAATCCTCTCCTTTTTCTTTTCTCTTCTCTCTTCTCTCTTATAAGTAGGCAACCATATGTTTTTATTTACTTCCACCTCCAATTCTTCTTCATAGTGTCTGCAGATGATGGCCCTCCTTGTAGTTTTCCACAGCTTTCTTGAACTGCATGCAGTAATCCTTTGTGCCGGCGAAGGTGCATGCGATAGTACGGACTGTCGTCGCACACGCCCTTTTCTCTTGTAGTGTGGAAGAACTGAGTGTGTGACTCTGTATCTAAATTGCAGTTCAATAAAGCTGTGGGAAATTACAGTGAGTGGCCTAATTTAAGACTGAGAGCCGGCTTATACAATCTCCTTCTCTTTGTTTGCCAAGGTCAGACTCCAAAGGAAAGAGAAGATTTCAATTTCAGATCTAAGCTGTGTTCTTCTTTTTCTTTTGTAAAACTTTTTGGTAGATTTATGAGATAAATCTTTGTTCTTGGAAATTATGTCTTAGTTTGTTCTGTATTTGGATGTCAATGATTTATTTTTTTGTTTATCAACTGAATTATGGTTGGAGAAGCAAAATAATTAACGAGATCCAAGAAACTTTCAGCTCACTGCTATATGGTTAATTGGGCAAAGATTTCCCTTCTATTCAAATATCATATCTTTTTTTTTTTTTTGAGTTTCTTCTTGAGTTATTTCTATTTTGATTATTTTTCTCTTTTAATTTAACATTTTTCAGATAATCTAGGAATATGGCATCAGCACTTTATTATAATTTGAATTTTTCATCTTTTTGACTGCCATAAGTTTGATGAAAATTTCACAATTCAATTTGTGTTGATGAACTCTATGAATTAATTTTCATGGACAGGAACTCTAATGAATTAAATAGCTGATTCATTAAGAGAAAAATACATAATTAATTATTTAAGATCAAATCAAGAAATCTCATTTATTTTCCAATCTTCTCTCCACTTCCATCATATTGACTTTAAAGTCAGATTGCTTGAATTAAAGTCACGAAGGAGAAAGGAGGGAAAGAGTTATAAAATTACATATGAAGCTTCATTATCTGTGTATATTTTATTTGTTGCATAAATGTAGAGACAATCATACACATGATATTAAATGATGAAAAGAAGGAATGCACGTGAAATTGAGAGAGAAAATTGTATATAATAAATTCCATTATTCATGAATTACAAAAGTAGATCGACTTGAAATTTTATATTTTGTTTATATATGGCAAAAGGTGAAATCGTTCGCCCCCAGCACCTCCGTCGCACCCGACCCAAGATCATCACAAGTGAGGTAAATCACAGCATCCTGAGCGAGCATGTGACAGATGGGGTGAGCAAACATCCCAAGGCCATCTATATTTTGTTTATATGATCCATACTATTTAGACTCATATTTATAATGAATTGTCTATAAGATGCTTTTAAGATATAGAATTTTTTTTCGACATGTTTATACAATATTTACTTGTATAAAGAAATTAACAGCATATATCTAATGCTTACAAGTATTATTATTCTTTTTGTATTTTTGTATGTGTGCGCGCGTGTTTTTAAGGATGAAATTACAAAATCTATTTTTCCTTTTTCTCTTTTTTTCTCTTTGAAGAAACAAGTACGGAAAGCACAGGAAAGGAAAATAATTTTACATGTTCCTAGCTTTCAATTCTCTTTTCTATCTATTTTCTTTATCTAAGAACACAATTACACAAAACATAACTTCCATTTAATGCATTAATCAGTGTTTGTGTCTAAAGTGCCAATCATTGAGTGCATCCATATGAATATGAGTGAGAGAGAGAGAGAGATCGAATTGTCACGTAGGGAGGTGCAAATTGGAGAGTCGAATGCAAGATGAGCAGAAGAAGGCAGAGCAAGAACAAGAGCAGGAGCAGGCTTTTTGCAGTGGAGGGTATGGCCATGGCGAGAAGAAAGGGTAGCTTGCTTGGTCGTGGCGTACGCAACGCCAAAAGTAAACTAAAGCCAGCTGACCACACAACCCAAAACAGTAACCTACCAATCAGCTAACCTTGCTTTATTTATTTTTTTCTTTTTTTCAAAAAAAACAAAAATAAATAAGAGGAAAAATAAACCGAGAGAGCTGTAAAGGTTTGGTCATCTGTGGTTTCTTTGTACCGCTTTTTACGATTTAGGAGAAAGTCCTTTTGTATATATTGATAAGGATAAATGATCTTCATCTATTTTATAAGTGGGAACAATTTATTCCATCGATGGATATAAAGGGATCATCTTCTAGACCATAAAAAGTGATCCAGATCCGGCCTCGCACATGAGCTGCTGAAAAAGTGATGAATGGAGCTGCGCGCCACCAAAACATGCAATGCATGCTTGAATGAATGCCTGTTGGGGATGTAGCTGAACATTGATAGTTTAGTACTTTATGGGGAGATTATATAAATGGGCTGAAGAAATGGCTGCTCTCGTTTTGGTTCCGGCCGGCTTGTTGAGATTTAATTACTAGTTCGACCCATCCAATTGAGTTTGACACTGATGAGTTTAGTGGGTTGAGGATGGTTTGACACACAGTAGCACAGATGAGAAGCAGACGAATTACTCCCAGTCCAATCTAAGAAACATAAACCATCATTAGAGGGCCAATATTGCAAGACTCACTGTATCCATAACACGACCAATTAACTGCCGTCACTGACTTGTGTTTCAACTTGGTTAGCCATCTGGACAAAATCCCCCCTGTCAAGGATTTGAACTCCACGTAGATAAAAGAAAAGACAAAAATGACAATCTTCTCTCAGTGGATGACTGCGACAAAAGGTTGCTGTAGGGGCTACAGTGGCGCAACTGTTCTGGAGAGAAAGACCATTGTATGGCGTCTGTTCTCACGTTGCTGCAGATACACATTCCAACTATTCCTAGATCATCTACAGCACCAGCACTTGCCCAGATCGTTCTTATTTTTATTAAATCCAGGTGTCTGATTCGTCAGATTAATTATTCCAATTTTGATCCTTTGCTTTGCCACGGCACTTCGTAAATTGGTAAGCACGATGAATCTGACTGATGGTGCCCTGGGTGAATGAGATTTGAATCCTAGCTAGAAGTTGGAGGAGAGATAGAATACAGCAATAGTGTGATTTTATGCGAAAGCTTAGCAGTCTTCCTGTAAGAGTCTTGGTCTTCGAACTCGAGTAACTTCTCTTTTGAACTCCTTGGAGCGAATCAACCACGCCCATGATCAACCCGGTAATATCCAGTAGTTAGTACATAACATGTTGTCAATTTAAGATTTAAATTTCGATATAATTGAGATAAATATCTTATACGTCAATCATTATTCCAATGACTATAAATCATCTATGATTTATCTTCCCGTGTTAATCCTAGGACGAATTGACAGGAATACTAAGACAAGTATATATATATATTTCAATTGCAAATATACTATAAAGACAATTACAAACTATTGATTAAAATTACATTTGAATTAAAGCTTTTATACAATTAAATTAACTAAAAGATGATAACACTCATCTCAAATGTTCCTCCACTTCATCTCAAAATCTAAAGAAGATAAATTATGATACTAAATGATCTCCTAAATAAAGGAACTTACTCCCTAACTGAATCAAACCTAATTCTTGTGATATAAAATTATCATCCGAATACCAACTATTAATAATTCGGATAATAGGGACATTAATAAATGTTAATGGTTAAAATACAATATATTAAGCTAATCGTACAAAATATTGACGTTATTTTATGATATATATATATAGGGACATTAATAAATGTTAATGGTTAAAATACAATATATTAAGCTAATCGTACAAAATATTGACGTTATTTTATGATATATATATATATATATATATATATTGTTTATTAATCTGCCTCATCGCCAACCTCAATTTCTAGGTCAGCACTACTGGCACATGTACATCTATCAACCTCAACTCTTTCGTTGCTACTCACCATCGCCTCCATCCTTCCGTCCATCTCGGCAGTGGCTACCGCCCACACGCGCTATCATGACTTAGTAAAACCAAATCTACTTGTTTGATAGAGTTTAGATAACGGTGTCAAGAATGAATCCAATCTATCAATTTAATCCTATCCAATCCGTCAATTTAATCCGAATAGATTCGAATAAAATTAAGTTCAATTGGGAGTTTTCGGGTTCGGATCAAATTCGGATTTACCTAAATTTAGAATTTAAGTTTTTTGGATTAAATCAAATTTTATTTTAAAAATTAAGATATTTTATGCACATAAATAACATAATATAATATAATGTATTAACATGATTGATATGCATGAGCAATTAAACAATATTCTACAAATTGTAAACTGTAACCACTTATAATGTTCTCCCACATATCTTGATTTTTCTTGCTTATTGTCGTAAGAGTGATCATAAAATTGAAAAACTCTTCAAATCTCTATGAACTAAATCCCTCCTATGTGAGAACTTATCTCTCCTTTCTCTTCCTTATCTCTCTGCTATGTTTTTCCAACCCCACTCCGTCAGATTGCTTGAACGCTTATAAAGAAGAAGATAGAAGAAGCGTGAGGCAAAGTGTGCAGCAACTACACATGTCGCCCACTCCCACAACAATTTGTTCAGCCACTGCACACATAGCCCATTTCCAACATCTCCCACCCCATCCAAAGCAATTCATAAAGATCATATAAGTCACATATACTATGTAAAAATCAAGTTACAAAGACTAGAGTAAAACACTAATTAGTCACAAAGACTAGAGCAAAAGACTAATTAGTCACAAAGACCAAATAAGAACATCTAATCTCTACTTAATGAAAAATGGTTTGTGCAACAGTAAACACACTGAGCAATTAATGCTAAAAAAATGGTTACACTTAACTTAGTTGTTCTATAGAATGAATCAAAGACCAATATATTGCATATACCCTAGGTTAAATCATTTACATCAATATGAATATTTATAATCCCTTAAAATGACTATCATATCAAGAGCATGTTCAGTATCTAAAATCAATACAATTATTCACAATCATATTTTATGTACTCAATAAAAATTATAATCGGTCGATAGTGAATAAATGTTAAAGATATAAATTTATCTTAATCTTCCTTTTAGCTAAATCTATTTATTTTAATCATGTCGCTTTCCTAATTATATTTCATAGATCGAATCTGTTGGAGTGTATACTGAAAGCCTAAGCTTTGTAAACATTCATTATGAATAAAGAATCACATTTGGTCGAATTGTCTACATTTGTTTGTAGTTGTTCATTTAATTTATATTGTAGATAACATAGTATGTGGTGTCACATACAGAAGATGATGTTATCAGTACCTTATAAATTATAAACAGTAGTTCACGACTAAAATGGAAAGGAACAAACTATTAGAAGGTCGTAGTGTAATTAGGTATTAGTTTATCTTGACTATATAATTACACTAGTACACTCAGAGTGTATTGAGTAGGACCATTTGAGGTCGTTTCTTTTATACTGACTTTATAAAGGAACAAAGACCTCAGTTATTATGGAAGCGTGTGCTCTTAATCCTAATATAATAACAAGCACATATGTTTGATATTTATTTCTTTAATTTATCAATGGGTGAGATTTAGTTCGATGAATCAATAAACTCGATAAGTTGGGAAATGGTATCACTTATAGTGTGTGTTGTTGATTATAGAAGGAAACTGTGTCCTAGAGATACTAGGTTGATAATGTCCTCAAGAGGAGCTCATAAAGATTGTCATGTTAAACCCTGCAGGTGGACTTAGTCCGACATGATAATAAGGTTGAGTGGTACTACTCTTGGACTTAGATATTAATTAAATGAGTTATCAGTAACTCACTTAATTAGTGGACATTCGATATCTTAAACACAGGGAGACTAACACACTCATAATAAGAAGGAGCCCAAAAATGTAATTTGGGATTGGTACGGTAGTTCAATGATAGTTCTCTAGTGGAATGAATTATCATTAATAAAATTAAGTTGTGTGTTCGGGGCGAACACGGGATGCTTAATTTTATCGGGAGACCAAAACCAATTCCTCCTCTCGGTCCCTATCGTAGCCTCTTATTTATAGAGTTCTATACCCACCTATACCCACCTTCTATACCCACCCAATAGGGGCCGGCCAAGCTAGCTTGGGAACAAGCTAGGGCCGGCCTAGGTATAAAATTGGGTGGCCGACCCTAGCTTGAACCCAAGCTAGTAGGGCCGGCCAAATAAAATTAAAAAGAAATTTAATTTTAATTTTTATTATTATGTGGAAGATATATTTTAAAGAGAATTAAAATTAAAATATCTCTCTTGTAAAAGATCTACAAAAGAATAAAGAAAGAGATTAGATCTCTTTCCTTATTTGTAGATTGATGAGTTATTTTATTTTCTCTTTAAAAATTATCCACATGTTGATAAAATTAAAATTATAGAAATTTCCTTTTATCAACCATGAAGAGATTTTTAAAGAGAAATTTTATTTTTTAAAATTTCCGAAAACAAATTAGGAAGTTTTAATTGTTGATTGAAACTTGTCCAATTTGTTCTCCAATGATGTGGCCGGCCAATGTAGATTTAATTGGGAAATTTTATTTTATTTTTCTCAATTAAATCATGTCAAGGAAATTGAGGAAATTTTATTATAATTAAATTTCCTAATTTGACTAGACCAAGGAATATAAAAGAAGGGGTGAGGGTGCCTTCATGGAACAACCTCTATTATTTTCTCTCCCTCTTTTCCTTGGTATTGTGGCCGGCCATCATCTCTTCTCTTCTTCCTCTTTGTGGTGGCCGAAACTCTCTATTGCTTGGAGCTCTTGTGGAGGCCGGATACTACTTGGAGAAGAAGAAGAAGAAGGAGAGGAAGCTTGCATCTCTTAGAGCTTGGTTGGTGGTTTTCTTCTTCCTTGGTGGAGCTTTCTTGTTTTGGCCGAACCTAGCTAGGAGGAGAAGAAGGTGCTTGGTGGTTTCTCATCTTGAAAGATCGTTGCCCACACAACGTCCGAGATTAGAAGAGGAATACGATAGAAGATCAAGAGGTTTTTTCTACAAGGTATAACTAGTAATTTTTCTTTCCGCATCATGCTAGTTATTTATGGAAATAATACCAAATACAAGAGACTTACGTTCTAGAATTTCAAATATGTTTTTCGATGTTGTGTTCTTTTATTTTTTTCTTTTCCTTGTGATTTGATTGTTCTCTTTGGTTAACCTAAAGTTATTTTAGGAAATTAAATATTAGATTTCTATAAAAGGTTTTGTCTAGTCGGTGGTGGTTGCTCCCATATCCAAGAAGGCCATGTGCCTCGCCACGTCAGTACTGGGAACCAATTATGGAAATTAATATTTAATGGAATTAATAACTTAAGGAGACTTGGGTCGAACGTGTTAAGTTCCGCAAGATATCCAAGTCAAAACCTAAAAGAACAAATAGATTAAGTTTTGGATCAAATGTGTTAAGTTCTGCAGGCGATCCAAAATTTAATTTAAAAGAACACATGGTAGCTAGGAAAAGGTTCAGACCTTTGTACAAAATTTTTATACAGTGGAACCTATAGGTTTTCCGAGTAGCAACCAACAATTGGTATCAGAGCTAGAGTTTTGCCTCTGTGTATTTGGTATTTAGTTTAATTATGCACATGTCATACATAATTTAGGCAGGTTAATAGTAGGATGTGCTAACTTTGTGGATGCAGGATCCAACTATTATGGCTTTTAGTTATTATGTGTGTGATTTGTCCCTTGGACATGTCAAGGGCATTTATATGTGTGTGCATGATTGTATTAAAATACAGTAGGAGCTGTATTTAGTTTATTAGGATTTTATTTTTGATCTAGATACATGTACATTCCTTTTATGGAATATAGGATCAAAAATGTAAAATTCTATTTATGTCGCGGATCGAATCTTGCAAAGCGTGGAACCTTCTAAGGACCAGAGGCGCAGCGGAACTAGGAGCAAGATGGATGCGACAGCTAGACCCGGTGGCGGTGGCCAAATATGACAGCAGCTTGGGATGACAACACACGGAGGACAACTAGAGATAAAAGCCATAATAGTTAAAATTAGATTTTCTATTTATTGCTTTTATATTGTGCTGTGTGTGCATGTTAGTTTGCAAGTAAAGTAGGCTAGCATAGTTAAAATTCCTCATTTATAAATAACTAAGTGGGAGAGGGATTTTTAAATAAATCCCATGGTCTCCATTACTGGTTTGTAAGTGATGCAAACAAGCTTGCGCGTTGGCTCTGAGTGCCTTCCTCCATAACGGATGAGCTTGTTTGCGGATCACTAGAATAGACTTCCATCTTTGGATAACTATAGGAAGTTAATTAAGAGCGTGTGATCTTCCCCAACGGAAGGGGCATAATCTTATTAATGGACTTAGTGTCAAGTAATGGTGTACACTTAGACACATCTAATAGTATCCTCCCCAACGGAGTCACTGCTATTATTTGTGTGACCAAATAATACCAACTATTAATTTTATTTGTTAAAAGTTAGGTTGACAAGATAATAAAATTAATGGGTTAAAAACCCTCCTTTACAAATGTTGAATTTGTATACGTCCACACTAACGTGGCATACAAAATTCACGGTGTTATGAGGTGTTGGTTAATTTAAAATAGTATTGTTTGAGGAATCAATATTATTCTAAATTTAGAGTTCTGACCAAAAGTTATTTGTGATTCTTAGGATGACTTTCAACCCATTGTCCATCATACTTCAACAAAATAGACTTTTGGACCTAATTACATAGATTGGAAAAGGAACCCGGACATTGTCCTAACTTGAAGCTATAAATTTATCTTGACTGAACCTTGTCCCGATGCACCCACGGTGAATCTACCCAAGAGGAGATTGAATATCATAAAAGATGGGTAAAGGCGATGAGATGGCGCGGTGTTACATTTGGCTTCAATGTCAAATGTATTGCAACATCGACATCAAGATACCAACAGTTTATGATATTATGAACAATCTCAAGGAGCTCTTTGGTCATCGGGATAGGGCTTCTAGACAAGAAGCTATGAGAAGATAATGACCACCATGCAAGAGGGTACTCCTGGAAGGGATCATATCCTAAAGATGATGGCTTATCCGAACGAGATCTGATCCTTGGAGGAGAAATTGATGGGAAACCCGGATCGATATGATCCTCCAAACGCTACCTAGAAGTTTTGCCGCCCGAACTATAATATGAATAAGAGGATTTATTCATTAGGGGAACTCTTGAGAACTTCAAGTAGCGAAGGATTATTTCGTCACAATTCTCAAATTCACTTTCTTGAAAATGGTTCTACTTCTAAACCGAAGGAAAGAAGAAGAAGAAACAAGTCGGCTCAGGAAAGAAAGTGAATAAATCTCAGAGTACAGGATTTAAAGTCGGAGTGAAGAAGCAAGGGCAAGTGCTTCATCTATAAGCAGTCGGGACATTGGAAGGCGGATCGTCCTCGTAGGAACCAAAACAAAGGTATATCTCATGCTCTAGTTGTTGAAACATGTTTAGCGGTGTTATCTACCAATACGGGAGCCACCGATCATGTCTGCAATTAGGGGTTCCAGAAACCCGACGACTATCTCAAGGAGAGACTGTCACATGGGCAATGCTACTAAGGTGGCAATTGCAGTGGGAGACGTCTACTTATCTTTTAGTAGAAATAAAAATTTGATTTTAAGAAATTGTCTTTATGTACCCAGTTTTAGAAAGAATTTAATTTCAGTTTTTAGATGGATATTCAGTTTCTTTCGAATGATGTAGTTATTAAAAGAAATAAAGTGATTATCTGTTCGTGCATTAGTTGGCAATTTGTATACTTTAAATCCAATTTCTTCCACAAAGCAAAACATGGAAATTTATAACTCATCTTCTAATTCTAATAAGAGAAAAGAACCTTCGAAATGAACCAAGCATATCTTTGGCATCTAAGGCTTGGTCATATTAACTTAAGTAGGATTCAGAGGCTTATAGCCGATGGACTTTGAGTTCATTAGAGTTGGAAAATTTTCCAACTTGTGAATCCTGCTTAGAAGGTAAAATGACCAAAAGGTCGTTCAAGGCCAAGGGTATAGAGCCAAAGAAGTGTTAGAATTGGTTCACTCGGATTTGTGTGGTCCTATGTCCGTCCATGCAAGAGGAGGTTTTGAATATTTTGTCTCTTTCATGACGATTATTCAAGATATGGATACATTTACCTAATGCTCCGCAGTCAAAGTGCTTTGATAAGTTCAAAGAATACAAGGCTGATGTGGAGAAACGACTAGGTAAAGTATCAAGACACTACTGTCCGATCGTGGTGGCGAATACCTCTTAGGAGTAGGAATTACTTATCGAGGCCGGATTCAATCCCAATTGTCGCACTGGAACACCCCAATAGAATGGTGTAGCAGAGCGAAGGAATAGGACTCTTATGGAGATGGTTAGATCAATGATGAGTTATTGAGAATTACCAAATTGCTTTGGGGATATGCTCGGAAACAGAAGATATCGTCGAACTTAATACCTTCTAAATCAGTTTCTTCCCACAGAATGTGGAATGGGCGAAAGCCCATAAGACATATTCGATTTGGGGTAGTCTAGCACATGTCTGAAACCAGATGCTAAGTTAGAATCTCGTGCATAAGTTCGCGTGTTTGTGGGGTATCCCAAAGGAACGAAAGGTGGTTTATTTTATAGTCCTAAAGACCGGAAGGTCATTGTTAGCACCAATGCCCGCTTTTTAGAAGAAGACTATATAATGGATCACAAGCCCAAGAGCAAAGTTGTTTTGGAAGAACTTAGAGAGGCATGTCTACTCAGTACCAACAAGACAAGATGAAGTACCACAAGAGACGCAACACGTGTCACACATGATACACAACCACGAATGCCTCGTCGTAGTGGGAGGTTGTTAGGCGACTGAAAGATTCATGTTTTGGGAGAGTCTTGGACTTGATCCCGGTAAACATGAACCTGATCCACGAACATATGACAAGCACTCCAAGATATAGATGCAACATCTTGGCAAAAGGCAATGAATTCAAATAGAGTCTATGTACTCTAATGAGGTTCGAGAGCTTGTAGAACCACCGATGGTATAAAAGTCGTTGGATGCAAGTGGATCTACAAAGGAAAAGAGGGATGACGGAAGGTAGAAACCTTCAAAGCTAGGCTTGTGCGAAAGGGTACACTCAGAAAGATGGAATCGATTATGAGGAAACCTTTTCACCGGTAGCCATGCTTAAGTCTATCCGGATACTCTTATTCATCACTCATATGGATTATGAGATTTGACAAATGGATGTCAAGACAGCTTTCCTTAATGAAAGTCTTGAAGAGAACATCCATATGAAACAACCATAAGGGTTCATTGAAAAAGGCAAAGAGCATCTAGTGTGCAAGCTCAATCGGTCCATTTATGGACTAAAGCAAGCTTCAAGATCTTGGAACATCCGGTTTAATGAAGTAATCCAGTCATATGGATTTATTCAAAGTCCGGATGAGTCTTGTGTATATAAGAAGTGTAACGGAAACGTGGTGGTATTTCTTGTACTATACGTAAATGATATTTTGCTAATTGGCAACAATGTCAAGGTATTATCAGACGTAAGGGTATGGTTGTCCAAACAATTTGATATGAAGGACTTAGGAGATTGTGCACACATTCTTGGGATCAAAGTTATAAGGGATCGTAAGAAAAGAATGTTGTGTCTGTCCCAAGCTTCATATATAGATACAATCCTTGCTCGTTTTAGCATGCAGGATTCCAAGAAAGGTTTCTTACCTTTTAGACATGGAGTAGCTCTATCTAAAGAGATGTCTCCAAAGATATCGAAAGAGATAGATGACAAAAGAGATAGATGACATGAAAGCAGTTCCTTATGCTTTAGCTGTAGGAAGCCTAATGTATGCAATGCTATGTACGAGACCTGATATCTGTTTTGCCGTGGGCATGGTCAGCAGATATCAGAGTAACCCTGGACAAGGACATTGGACTGCGGTAAAGCATATATTAAAGTACCTGAGAAGGACTAGAGATTATATGCTAGTTTACCAAGCAGACGATCTGCTCCCTGTGGGTTACACGGATTCAGATTTCCAATCAGATAGGGATAACAGTAAGACTACATCAGGCTATGTGTTTACTTTAGGAGGTGGAGCCATTTCATGGAGGAGTGTTAAGCGAAAATGTTTCGGACTCAACCATGGAAGTCGAGTATGTCATAAGCATGCATAGTAAGTTTCTAAACTTACTGGAACTTAGATCTGTTCTTGGCCCAAATCATCACAATCATAAATATAAGTTTCTAAGCAATAGATAGCATGAAAAACTTATAAACTAAGAACATATAATAGGTTACACATCATAAGGAATCATAAGCGAGCATAGTTAGGTTTCTAACTTTCCCTTAATCCTTTCATTCTTTCATGGCCGAAACTTCAAGAGAGCATGATCTAGATGTGTAAGGCACATAAAATATGAAACTTCTAGTAATCATAAGTGGGAGATTTGTTGGAGTGTATACTAAAGCCTAAGCTTTGTAAACATTCATTATGAATAAAGAATCACATTTGGTCGAATTGTCTACATTTGTTTGTAGTTGTTCATTTAATTTATATTGTAGATAACATAGTATGTGGTGTCACATACAGAAGATGATGTTATCACTTTATAAATTATAAACAGAGCTCACGACTAAAATGGAAAGGAACAAACTATTAGAAGGTCGAGTGTAATTAGGTATTAGTTTATCTTGACTATATAATTACACTAGTACACTCGTGAGTGTATTGAGTAGGACCATTTGAGGTCGTTTCTTTTATACCGACTTTATAAAGGAACAAAGACCTCAGTTATTATGGAAGTGTGTGCTCTTAATCCTAATATAATAACAAGCACATATGTTTGATATTTATTTCTTTAATTTATCAATGGGTGAGATTTAGTTCGATGAATCAATAAACTCGATAAGTTGGGAAATGGTATCACTTATAGTGTGTGTTGTTGATTATAGAAGGAAACTGTGTCCTAGAGATACTAGGTTGATAATGTCCTCAAGAGGAGCTCATAAAGATTGTCATGTTAAACCCTGCAGGTGGACTTAGTCCGACATGATAATAAGGTTGAGTGGTACTACTCTTGGACTTAGATATTAATTAAATGAGTTGTCAGTAACTCACTTAATTAGTGGACATTCGATATCTTAAACACGGGGAGACTAACACACTCATAATAAGAAGGAACCCAAAAATGTAATTTGGGATTGGTGCGGTAGTTCAATGATAGTTCTCTAGTGGAATGAATTAGCATTGATAAAATTAAGTTGTGTGTTCCGGGGGATGCTTAATTTTATCGGGAGACCAAAACCAATTCCTCCTCTCGGTCCCTATCGTAGCCTCTTATTTATAGAGTTCTATACCCACCTATACCCACCTTCTATACCCACCCAATAGGGGCCGGCCAAGCTAGCTTGAGAACAAGCTAGGGCCGGCCTAGGTATAATATTGGGTGGCCGGCCCTAGCTTGAACCCAAGCTAGTGGGGGCCGGCCAAATTAAATTAAAAAGGGATTTTAATTTTAGTTTTTATTATGTGGAAGAAATAATTTTTTAAAGAGAATTAAATTTAAAATATCTCTCTTGTAAAAGATCTACAAAAGATTAAAGAAAGAGATTAGATCTCTTTCCTTATTTGTAGATTGATGAGTTATTTTATTTTCTCTTTAAAAATTATCCACATGTTGATAAAATTAAAATTATAGAAATTTCCTTTTATCAACCATGAAGAGATTTTTAAAGAGAAATTTTATTTTTTAAAATTTCCGAAAACAAATTAGGAAGTTTTAATTGTTGATTGAAACTTGTCCAATTTGTTCTCCAATGATGTGGCCGACCAATGTAGATTTAATTGGGAAATTTTATTTTATTTTTCTCAATTAAATCATGTCAAGGAAATTGAGGAAATTTTATTGTAATTAAATTTCCTAATTTGACTAGACCAAGGAATATAAAAGAAGGGGTGAGGGTGCCTTCATGGAACAACCTCTATTATTTTCTCTCCCTCTTTTCCTTGGTATTGTGGCCGGCCATCATCTCTTCTCTTCTTCCTCTTTGTGGTGGCCGAAACTCTCTATTGCTTGGAGCTCTTGTGGAGGCCGGATACTACTTGGAGAAGAAGAAGAAGAAGGAGAGGAAGCTTGCATCTCTTAGAGCTTGGTTGGTGGTTTTCTTCTTCCTTGGTGGAGCTTTCTTGTTTTGGCCGAACCTAGCTAGGAGGAGAAGAAGGTGCTTGGTGGTTTCTCATCTTGGAAGATCGTTGCCCACACAACGTCCGAGGTTAGAAGAGGAATACGGTAGAAGATCAAGAGGTTTTTTCTACAAGGTATAACTAGTAATTTTTCTTTCCGCATCATGCTAGTTATTTATGGAAATAATACCAAATACAAGAGGCTTACGTTCTAGAATTTCGAATATGTTTTTCGATGTTGTGTTCTTTTATTTTTTTTCTTTTCCTTGTGATTTGATTGTTCTCTTTGGTTAACCTAAAGTTATTTTAGGAAATTAAATATTAGATTTCTATAAAAGGTTTTGTCTAGTCGGTGGTGGTTGCTCCCATATCCAAGAAGGCCATGTGCCTCGCCACGTCAGTACTGGGAACCAATTATGGAAATTAATATTTAATGGAATTAATAACTTAAGGAGACTTGGGTCAAACGTGTTAAGTTCCGCAGGAGATCCAAGTCAAAACCTAAAAGAACAAATAGATTAAGTTTTGGATCAAACGTGTTAAGTTCCGCAGGCGATCCAAAATTTAATTTAAAAGAACACATGGTAGCTAGGAAAAGGTTCAGACCTTTGTACAAAATTTTTGTACAGTCGAACCTATAGGTTTTCCGAGTAGCAACCAACAGAATCATCCATAGTTATAGGATATGTGCTAAAGTAGTAATCACTAATTAGAACTTTAAGCCAACAGCTAAATAGTCCCTTAGGATAAAACTGAGATTAACTTATACTCTCAAAGGTGTTACATAATAGAGAAACAGGGATCCATTCTCCTACTATCCTTATTATAGCTATAACACATGTGGTATGAATAGTATACTACGATGTTATTCTCTTTACCAAAAAGAGTATATTTTTTTTTTAAATTTAACATCGAATAGATATTGATTTAGACATACCTAATATTTAATTTTGAATTCAACTCATGAATTTGAATCTGGCCTTTAACATGTTTAGTAAATGGTGGATTCATTTACTCTGATCATGATCAATACATAAATAATCTTATCTTGACACAACTATCAAGTAGACCCCAACTTATGGGTATTGTTGGTGTATTTTTCCTAGGTCAAAGTTGAGCAGGTTGACTAAACTTGAGTTGGTTCAAGCTTGAATCTTGATGTTTGACAATATATGGAGATTGCTGGTGCAAATATCCATATGAAAAATTAATAGTCAAAGGTTGACCAGAAGAGTCAAGTAGATCAAAGTTGACTAGACGATCTTGATCGATTGGCTAATCGATTGAAATCAATTCTATTCTGTTTTCCAATTTCGTACCAGAAAATAATTTTTCTAATTCATTTTTTCCTAATCATCCAAAAACAAATAAGACTATAACTACAAACATTCGTAAACTATTTTACGATCATGTTGAAGCATGATTGGGTTCTAATACCATTGAAAGGTTATACCCGATGAAGTGTGTGCTAAAACACGTTTTGTAAACATGCACAACAGAATAAAACACAAATAAATCTAATTTGTTACAATATACACACCACACGCATGCTGGATACAATCGCACTAGATAAGATCATAAAACAAAATAAAAAATAAATAATAATTATTTTAGGTATACCTTACAGATAACTTGTAACAAGAAAGGCATCAACCATAGCGACATTGTCGAACCTCACCTCTATTCATATCCACACCGAGCTCCTCAAGACAACTCCATGAGTATAAGCTTCTCCTTTGAAAGTTACTAATCACAAGCGATGAAGAGGAATCAAGAGAAAGAAGAGAAAGCAAACAAGGAAGAAGTTGTTCTTCTTTGGTGGCTGACGACAACAAGAGGAAGAGTCCTCTTGTTGGCCGTGACAAGGAAATAGGGAGAGCAAGAGAGGAGAGGAATATTTTGTTTCTAAAACGCAATCAACCAAATAATAAAAATTATTGTTAATTCTTTCATAATTACATCTATATATAATCCTTATTAATGAGTTAGATTAGAAAGTCCAAATCTAACTCATTATCCCTTAACTAAAAAATTAGCCCATTAACTTCTTGGTTTGGTTCGCAACTAAACCAAAGAGTTGTGGCCTATCCAAATAGGGTCTAACTCTTCCATAAGAGTTGTGGCCTATCCGGACTTCCGATTCAATAAATATTTACATATTTATTTTATGCATGGTTCAACCAAACATTTATCTCTTGATCTAAGAATTCTATTCTTTAACTTATTTTACGTCTTTTAGAGACTCATAGTGTGTGTGACCCAATAGGTTCTCGGTTTATCTTGGTTGTCTATAATTAACTACTTAATTATGGAATGATCATGAGTCACACCTGTTGGTGCAACCATAGGTCAAGGTTGACCTGGTTGACCTGACTCGAGTTGTATTTTGATGTTTGACTTAGGAAGATTGTTGGTGCAACCTTAGGTCAAGGTTGACCTAGTTGAGTTGTATTTTGATGTTTGACACTCGTGGAAGAGTTGTATTCTTGATATGGGACAAGAATAGATGTTTGGGAGATTATTGGTGCAACCGTAGGTCAAGGTTGACCTGGTTGACCTGATTCGGGAAAGAGTCCAAGTATGGAGACTTGACAACGGAAAAAGTCCAAGAAGGGAACTTGGCACTGGAAAAGTCCAAGCAGGGAGCTTGGCACGTGAAAAGTCCAAGTGTGGAGACTTGGCATGGGAAAAGTCCAAGTATGGAGACTTGGCACTGGAAAAGTCCAAGTATGGAGACTTGGCACGGAGAAGTCCAAGCAGGGAGCTTGGCACGAGGGAAAGTCCTAACTGGGATGTTAGGCAGGTGGAAAGTCCTGGTGAGTGAAACCAGGCAGTGTGAAATTTCTAACTGGATGTTAGGCGTGTGATCCTCGTGAGTGAAGCCGGTGAAAGTCCCGTGAGTGAAGCCAGGAGAAAGTCCTAACTGGGATGTTAGGCGGTGTGGAAATCTGGTGAGTGAAGCCGGTGAAAGTCCAGTGAGTGAAGCTGGGCAGGGAAAATCCAGATGGATCGAGGATGATCGGACATCCGTGTTGAGGAAAGTCCAAGTAGGTCAAAGGATTGACCGGACACTTGGGGGAATTCTAGCAGTCAAGGAGTGACGGATGCTAGAATGAAGTACCAACAGTCGAGGTTGACCGAATGTTGGTTTGAAGGCTTGGGACTTGGTTTGGGAAAAACCAAGTCATTAGTTATCTCGATCGGCAGTGACCGATCAAGAATCCGATCGGTATCCGATCGATCCGCACCGATCCGAAGGTGATCGTGAGCCGCGAAAGACTGATCGGTCCGTGGACCGATCAGAGCTTCGATCGCGGCACCTGAAGGAGACGATGTCGCGGAAGGAAGAGCTTCAAAGCCAAGAGTTGGGATCGGTCCGTGGACCGATCTAGTCCCGATCGGTCCACGCATCGATCGTAGTACGCATGCGTTTTCAGACATCGATCGACGGTCGGGACCGATCAAGGGCTTGATCGTCCACGGATCGATCAGGTTCTAGCTGCTGCAACGCAACGGCTAGTTTTTCATTGCCTTCTCGCAGTATAAAGGAGACGAGGCATCTTCGTGCAAAAGCTTCTTTCTCTTCTCTTATTGCTGCTGGTGCTTGAGCTTTGTTGAGCTCTTCTTCGAAGCTTCGCGTGAGCTTCTTCCTTCGGTGGGACTCCGACTTTGGTTGGCGTCTGAGAAGCTGTTGCTTCTTCAACAGTCGACAAGAAGGTAAGGGTTGTTTACATTTGCTGTGTATTTACTTCTTGCTTCTCTTGTATTTGTACTCCTTATCTTGCTGTTGCAAGAAGTAGTTGTGGCGAGGTTTCTCCACCCATAAGGAGCTTATATTTAGCCGGTTCTCCGGGGACTCATCCACCGACGGATTGGTAGGCTTCGTCCACCTTACGGACACGCCGAGGAGTAGGAGTTCATCTCCGAACCTCGTTACATCGGTTTGTTTTTCTTCTCCTTAGTTTCTTCCTTATATTTCCGCTGCGACTAACCCTAACTGTAGGAAGAACGCGAGAATTTGGGGCGGCTATTCACACCCCCCCCTCTCTAGCCGAGTACGAACGATCCCAACAAATGGTATCAGAGCGAGGCCGCTCTTCGACGGATCAACACCCGGGGGAGCACGGGCTAGAGATGGATCTCTATGGAGAAGATGTCACGATTCAACCCTTCTACGAGTCTCACGACAACTTCACATATTGGAAGGTAAGGATGATGTATTTTCTTAGGACTAATATGTTAAATTGGTTTTGTGTACAAGAAGGGTTTTCCCCTCCGATGGATGAGGAAGGAAAACCTATCAAGAAGAAGGAGTGGACGAAAGAGCAAATCCGACAATCCGAAATCAATGACGAGGTAACAAAAATTATTGAATTTGCTTTACCTAATAATATTTTGTGCAAGATAGATAGGTACAACAACGCCAAGGAATTGTGGAACAATTTGGCAATATTCCATGAAAAGGAGCCTAGTGAGCCAAGTAGCTCACATCATGGAGGAAGCGAATTGGGAGTTGAGGGCTAATCAACATCCAAGGAAGAAGAGGAGGAGAGCTCTTGTTCAAGATCGGAGCAAGAAGAGGCATCTACCTCCGGAAGGGATGAAGAAGAAAGCTCATCTACATCCACAACCCTAGGTAACTCAAACACTGTGATTTCAAGCAAATTACACATAATGTGTTTTGAGTGTAGGAAGTTTGGGCACTACAAGAGTAAGTGTCCAAAGAGGGTTAGAAAGACTCCACCGGCACCAAAGGTCAAGGAAGCCGGAGTCCCGACATGCAAGAGCAAGAAGCACGTGGTGTGCTTCCAATACAAGCAACGGGGACACTATAGGAGTCAATGTCCAAGGGGGAGGCAACCTCACAAGGACAAGAGGCCAAACACATGTAAAGGGGGAGCTAAGGCAAACTCTAATGTAACATTTAAAGCTCATTCTTGCAATTCTAGTAGGATGCATGCTAGTAGTCTTATTGCCATTGTCAATAATGATAAGCATGTTAACACTAGAAATCGATACATGTGCTTAGGAGCCAAGCATGTTAGCCTAGATAAGAACAATTCTAGAAATGCTAACCCTAGAATTAACTCATCTAAGGCTAAGGAAAATCTAGATAGAAATCCCAAATCATCTAGACACATGCCTAGGAATACCTCAAAGAAAAATGATAAATCAAAACTTGAGGTATTAGAGAAAGAAAATCAAGTCTTGAGGTCAAGACTTGACTCTCTAGAAAAGGCTCTTAAGGATTTGACTCTAGGGTCTAGGGGTCAAAAACCCAAGTCCAAGGACAAGAAAGGTTTGGGTCACAAACCTAAGTCCCAATTGGTCAAGCCCACTTATCATAATGTTTCATTCGATTATGGAACAAAACCTAGGGCTAGGAAGACCATTACCAAGGTCACAAGGGGAGTCACCCCTATAGTTGACCTTGATGAGACCCAAATGACCAAGGCTTTAAAGCCTAAGAGGGTCATTAGGAGGGTTGCTAGAGAAGTTATCCCTAGTGAATATTTAGTGAACCCAATGAGCTCTAATAGGTATTAGGTTCCTAGGAGCATCTTCTCTACCCCATAGATGGGTTAGAGAGTGTCAGCTCCGATTAGAAGGGTAGTTAACCCAACTTTGAGGAAATTGACACTCAAGGAGCATTTTCAAGGTTTTGAGAACTTTTGAAAATGAAATGGAATTATCATTTACTCCTTTGAAGAGTTAAATGTGCCTAAAAGATTGGAAATTTCATTTTTAATCTCAATTGGCACAATTTGGGAAAATCTAGAGAACTCTCGAGGAAAAATGAAACATGCCAAGTTTTGAGGATAAATTTGATCTTTAAGTGGCATGAATTAATCTAGAGTTCAAGAAGTGTCAAAATTAGGATTTTGGCATTTTGGGGCAATCTAGGATTAAATTTGAAGTTAGCCAAGTGGTTAAGGATACTTAGATAGGCAATCTAGGTATATTTATTTATGCTAAATCTTGCCATGATTGTTTGCCCTCACATGTCATGACATCATGTTTAGTTTTATTATCATTTGAAATGTCATGATAATGCTTAGGCTAGTTTTTATGTCATGTTTATTTAAGTTTCAAACTTTATGTCATGACATCATGACATTGGCACATGTCTTCATTTATGATACCATTTTATGCCATGTCATCATCTCTTGCATTAATAATCAATTGAATTGATTTAAGGATGAAAAACACATTTTGATATTGAGATCAAATTTGTGTTTAGAAAATGCATGAGACCTTAGTCTAAGATACCTAAACCCATATCTCACATCAAAATTGCCATGGATGTGTTTGATACACTTTAGATGTGTGTGAGATATTAGGATCATGAATTAGGATCAAGGTGCATAGTTCTTGTACCTAGATGAGCCTAATTCAAGAAATGGAGGATCATAGGGAAAGCTTGTGTACAAGTCATGTACATTTAGCCCTAAGATTATGGTCCTAAATTAAAATGTTTAAAATCATTTTGAAATTGATTTGGAAAACCTTGATGAAGCCCATCTTAGTGATTGCATTCATCATTGAACATTGTGATACAAAGTTGAGTTAAACTTGAACTATTTCAAAGTTTTTGAACTTTGCATCAAGATTGAAAAATGGAAGTTATTTTCATAGAAAACTATTTTTCCATGATAGTATATGTTATGAGGAATGTATCCTCAAAATTTCACAATTTTTCGAATTTTCTGGAATTTTCTAGGAGTTTCTGAATTTCGGGAAGGAAATTTCAGAAATCTCCTGTCAGAGTCTGGATCGGGGGAGGACTCCAGAAATCTGTCCATCAGTGGCTGGATCGGTCACTGGACCGATCCAGGGCTTTCCGATCGGTCACTAGTCCAGAGGAAGGCTGATCGGTCCGGTGACCGATCAGGGCGTGCCATCTTGCTGAAATCGAATGGATGTCTGGGGACCGATCCAGGGGGCTTTTGATCGGTCTGAGGACCGATCAGTGCGTGCCAGTTTCTGATTTTCAGCATGTGTCTGAAATTTCAGTTTTTGGGAGTTGAGTTTCGGGTTTCTAAAGGTTTGAAACTCTCCAAGACATTGTTGGTGCAATGGTCAAGGGGGAGTTGACCTTTAGGGGGAGTTTTTACCTAATTGTCAAGGGGAGTTGACTCTTAGGGGGAGTTTTTACTCCTTAAGACTTTTGAGGATTAGTGACATAGGATTGTCACTAAGTTGATTGTTGAGTTTAGTATCAAGGGGGAAATTAAGAGTTTCAATGAAAGGTATGAGACTTTCATTAGGAGGAAACTCTTGACCTTGATTCTCTCTTTTTGATGTGTGTCAAAAAGGGGGAGAGTGTTGGAGAATGGGAGAATGTTCTAGATAATGTTCAAGGAAGAACATTGAAGAACATTGGGAAACCTAAGTTAGGTTATCGGATTAACCTAACTTGATTATGGTTTTGTCAAACATCAAAAAGGGGGAGATTGTTGGTGCAACCATAGGTCAAGGTTGACCTGGTTGACCTGACTCGAGTTGTATTTTGATGTTTGACTTAGGAAGATTGTTGGTGCAACCTTAGGTCAAGGTTGACCTAGTTGAGTTGTATTTTGATGTTTGACACTCGTGGAAGAGTTGTATTCTTGATATGGGACAAGAATAGATGTTTGGGAGATTATTGGTGCAACCGTAGGTCAAGGTTGACCTGATTCGGGAAAGAGTCCAAGTATGGAGACTTGGCAACGGAAAAAGTCCAAGCAGGGAACTTGGCACTGGAAAAGTCCAAGCAGGGAGTTGGCACGTGAAAAGTCCAAGTGTGGAGACTTGGCACGGGAAAAGTCCAAGTATGGAGACTTGGCACTGGAAAAGTCCAAGTATGGAGACTTGGCACGGAGAAGTCCAAGCAGGGAGCTTGGCACGAGGGGAAGTTCTAACCGATGTTAGGCGGTGGAAAGTCCCGTGAGTGAAACCAGCGGTGGGAAAGTCCTAACTGGGATGTTAGGCGGTGTGAAATCTGGTGAGTGAAGCTGGGTGAAAGTCCCGGTGAGTGAGGCGGAACGGGAGAAAGTCCTAACGGGATGTTAGGCATGGAAATCTGGTGAGTGAAGCCGGTGAAAGTCCGGGTGAGTGAAGCCAGGAAAATCGAGATGGATGATGATGGACATCCGGTGTTGAGGAAAGTCCAAGTAGGTCAAAGGTTGATCGGACACTTGGCGGGAATTCTAGCGGTCAAGGGAGTGACCGATGCTAGGAATGAAGTACCAACAGTCGAGGTTGACCGAATGTTGGTTTGGAAGACTTGGGACTTGGTTTGGGCAAAACCAAGTCAATAGTTATCTGATCGGTGCCCGTGACCGATCAAGAATCGATGTGCTTGATCGATCGATTCGACGGCCCGCACCGATCGGAAGGTGATCGCAGTCGCGAAAGATGCCCGATCGGTGCCGTGGACCGATCGGAGCTTCCGATCGGTCGTGGCGACCGATCGGGAGACGATGTCGCGGAAGGAAGAGCTTCAGTTAAGAGTTGGGATCGGTGCGTGGACCGATCCGGTATGGCTCGATCGGTCCACGAGACCGATCGAGTACGCATGATGTTTTTAGCATCGACCGATCGGTTCGGGACCGATCAGCAGGCTCCGATCGGCCACGTAGCGATCAGGGTTCTAGCTGTTGCAACGCAACGGCTAGTTTCTTCGCTGTTTCTGCTTCGCAGGTATAAAGGAGACGAGGGCATCTTCTGTGCAAAAGCTTCTTTCTCTTCTCTTCTACTACAGAGCTACTGTTCTGGTGCTTGAGCTTTGTTGAGCTCTTCTTCGCAAGCTTCTCGTGAGCTTCTTCCTTCGGCTGGGACTCCGACTGAGCTGCTGCTGTGGTTGGCGTCTGAGAAGCTGTTGCTTCTTCAACAGTCGACAAGAAGGCAATGGTTGTTTACATTTGCTGTGTATTTACTTCTTGCTTCTCTTGTATTTGTACTCCTTATCTTGCTGTTGCAAGAAGTAGTTGTGGCGAGGTTTCTCCACCCATAAGGAGCTCATATTTAGCCGGTTCTCCGGGGACTCATCCACCGACGGATTTGTAGGCTTCGTCCACCTTACGGACACGCCGAGGAGTAGGAGTTCATCTCCGAACCTCGTTACATCGGTTTGTTTTTCTTCTCCTTAGTTTCTTCCTTGTATTTCCGCTGCGACTAACCCTAACTGTAGGAAGAACGCGAGAATTTGGGGCGGCTATTCACACCCCCCTCTCTAGCCGAGTACGAACGATCCCAACAACACCTAGTAGTACATCATGATCCCCAATTAGCCAAAAAATCATAGTTAATTTTAGAATTAATTATGAACCCTTCAACAGCTACAGTGAGTCATGTCTCATTCATTTCACTCATCTTATACTCATTTGGTCCAGGGCATGGTCTATGTGTCAATCCCTACTAGGCTAACTACGTCACACCTAGACCAAGTAATACTTTCTCGTTCTGCTATTCAAATTACTTGTACATGTGTCTAAGAATCTCGTACTTTTAATATGTGATGCTTTGGCCAAAGACTTTGAGTAATAATTGTTGGACCCCGTGGTAGTTTTGATGTGATCAACCAAGTCTGTTAGGTCCTGCTGTGTTTGATCCCTGTGTCTGAGTGTGCAGGAGCTTAGGAACACAGGAAGTCGAGCGGAAGACGCAGCTAGCGAGAAGGACGGCACGGGAAGGGAGTCGACGGGCTCAGTGCGTCCGAAGGACGAGAGAGCTGCGGAAGAGTACTCCGGTGGGCGTGAAGAGCGTGCGCGGCGTTCGAGGGACGTTAAGCTGGGACGGAAGGCTGCTCGAGGAGAAGGCCTGGAATTGGGTTCGGGTGAGCCCTATTCCGGTTGGCCGCAATCACCCAAAAGAATGGAGCGTCGGAAGCTGAAGAAAACCAAGCTGGAAATTAGGCTACCAGCTTGGAGGCGCCTCCAGCAGGATTGGAGGCGCCTCCAGCAGGATTGGAGGCGCCCTTGAAGGCGCCCTTGAAGGCACCCTCAATAGGTCAGTTTTGACCGTTTACGTGCGGATAAAGTTTTATCCGCTGACCGAGCTGGAGGTGCCTTGAACCTTGTTGGAGGTGCCTTGGACCCTTGGGATAGACTTTCCATGAGCTATAAAAAGGCCCCTAGAGCTAGGAATTCAACAACAACTCAAGCAATCAATCTGTAAGCAATTCCTGGCAGTAGTTCTGAGCAATTAGAGTGTAAAAGGTTTCTCCGCCTTCAGAGAAGGAGAATTTTCTCAATGCGCTTTTCACTGCCTTGGATTAACAACCCTCTTGGTTGTAACCAGGTTAAACTTCTATTTATGCTTTTATTTTCTGTCTTTATTATTTTATTACTGCATTTATTCTAAGTTGAAATCCGAGGAGGGTAGTTTCATTTTTGTTTACAGCAATTCACCCCCTCTTCCCGGTCCCCGCTGCACCAACAAGTGGTATCAGAGTCTGATCGCCTCAGAAGGACTAACCGCCAACTGAAGCACTACGATCAAGACGATGGCCGGAGCGAACATCCATCCCCCGAAGTTCGACGGAGACTTCGCCACATGGAAGCGCAAAATGGAGGTATTTTTTAAAACTGAATTTGACATTCTGTTAATAATGAAATATGACTATGCAGTTCCGAAAGATAAGGAGGAAAATATCTGGACGAAAAAGGAGCAAGCAGATTTCGTCGCCAACGGAAAGACTGAGTTCACCTACTCAGGGTTCTACCGCCGCAGGAGGTAAATCGGATCGGAAGCTACGACTCAACGAAAGATCTCTGGGAAAAATTCCTGGAGCTCCACGAAAGTACTTCCGAAGCGAAGCTAGCGAAGCGCGACATCCTCCGGAACCAGTTAACGAACCTCCGGATGAACCAAGGCGAGAAGGTAGCGCAACTCCAAGCGAGAATCAAGGAGCTGATAACACAACTAAGGAACCTTGGAGAAGAGGTAACCAACCGAGATTCTATCCGATACGCGCTCAATGACTTCCCGAGAACTCCAGAGTGGGCCTCCTTAGTAGATGCGTACTACATCTCTAAGGACCTCGAGGTAAGTACGTTAGAACAATTATTTTCGACTTTTAAACTTCACGAATCTTGAGTTTCAGAGCCAAATGGAGTAGAGAAGACCAGTCAGAACATAGCTCTAAAGGAAAAAGTAAACGGTTCTGACTCCGAAGCCTCAGTCGACGAATCTGAAGAGGCACTACTGGTAAGACGCTTCAATAAGTTTTTCAGTACTAACAAATTTAAATCGCAGAGGCATCATCGATAGAAGAGGGCGGTTCATTGCTATAACTGCAACGAAGAAGGGCACATTAAGGAGGACTGCCCAAAACTGAAGAGAAAGGAGAAAGAAAAGGAAAAGCCAAAATACAAGAAACCAGAACCCTCCAAGCACAAGAATCTGAAGGCTACTTGGTCAGATTCGTCAACCTCTGAGTCGGACATTGAAGAATTCTCAGGGTTAGCGCTATTGGCGAACCATCAACCGGAAGAAGACTCAAGCTCAGAGATGAGCATCGATGAAGGGAGAGGAAAGCAGCAGTGAAGGGGGAGCGTCACCAGATCAGGTAAGTAAGGTACGCAATCTAACCCCGTCTCAGTCATTTCGATTTATTAAATCCCTTTCTAAAGACTTATTCGAAGTAGAAAAAGAAAATAAAGAATTAAAAATGAAATTATCAAAAGCATGTCCACTTGAAATGTATGATAGTGTAAAATCAGAAAATGATAAATTAAAATTAGAAATTGAAAAACTGAAATCTGCTGCATGCTTAAATCAATTTCCAAATTCAAAATTAAGAATTTATGGTAAATTAAATTGGTATATAAGGAAGCATCAAGGTCAATTTAGGAAAATACCAAGAAACTATGTACCCCCTAGATTTTTGAATAATCCTGTAGAAAGGAACCTCTATTGGGTTCCAAAATCTGTACTTAATTAATTGTTCAAAAATTAAAAGCTTACAGTGAGAAAATTAAACATTGAAATTCTTTATGGAAGCTTTGTCTAAGGAAGTGGTTGTTGCTCCAATAACCAAGAAGGCCTAGTGCCTCGCCACGACTTGGAAGCTAAAATATTGAAAAAAAATGTTTAATTAACTTTCTGAAAAAGCATTAAACAAGAATTAAATAATGCTTTAAAAGTTTATCAAATATTTGTTAAAATAAACAAAAATTCCTTAGAAATTTTTTTTAATTATTTTTTTGGTTAGAAATTTTTTTCTGGAAAATTCTAAAAGTTCATTCACTTGACTTAGAAATTTTTTTTAGGAACATTTGAACATTTACTTAGGATTTTTTTAGAAATATTTTTTTGGAAAATTCATTTTAACTTAGAAACTTTTTCAAAAATTCATTTTTAACTTAGAAAATTTTCAAAAACTTCAATCTTACTTGAAAATTTTTAAGACCCCATTTTTGTTGTGATCAAAGGGGGAGAGAAAAGTACAAGTTTAGGGGGAGTTAGAGAAAACTTAAAAAAATTTTTAAAAAAGTGTTGCAATTTTACTAATTGCAAAAATTATTCTTAACTTGTTAGTTTAGTAATTTTTCTTTAAAATTACTGTTTATGTCTATTTTTAACCCTAACTTGAACTTGGGTTGATGCACATCAAAAAGGGGGAGATTGTTGGACCCCGTGGTAGTTTTGATGTGATCAATCAAGTTGGTTAGGTCATGTTGTGTTTGATCCCTGTGTCTGAGTGTGCAGGAGCTTAGGAACACAAGAAGTCGAGCGGAAGACGCAGCTAGCGAGAAGGACGACACGGGAAGGGAGCCGACGGGCTCGGTGCGTCCGAAGGACGAGAGAGCTGCGGAAGAGTACGCCGGTGGGCATGAAGAGCGTGCGCGGTCGAGAAGACGGGTCGGAAGGCTGCCGAGGAGAAGGCCGGAATTGGGTTGGGTGAGCCTATTCGGTTGGCGTAATCACCCAAAAGAGAGGCTCCGAGGAAAATCAAACAGACCTAATTAGGCGCCTCAAACAAGATTGAAGGCGCCTTCAACCTGAAAGCGCCACAAACAGAAGTTGGTCATTCGCAAGCGGATAAAGTTTTATCCATGCCGCCGGAGGCGCCTTGAACCCTGTTGGAGGCGCCTTGGACCCTCGGGATAGACTTTCCAGGAGCTATAAAAGGCCCCTAGAGCTAGGAATTCAACAACAACTCAAGCAATCAATCTGTAAGCAATTCCTAGCAGTAGTTCTGAGCAATTAGAGTGTAAAAGGCTTCTCCGCCTTCAGAGAAGGAGAATTTTCTCAGTGCGCTTTTCACTGCCCTGGATTAACAACCCTCTTGGTTGTAACCAGATTAAACTTCTGTTTCTGCTTTTATTTTCTATCTTTATTATTTTACTACTGCATTTATTTTGAGTTGAAATCCGAGGAGGGTAGTTTCATTTTTGTTTACATCAATTCACCCCCTCTTGCCGGTCTCCACTACAGCAACAATAATCCTAACGAGTGGTCATATGGTATATGTCTCTTCACAAGGAGCTATGAATCCTGTGTGGGCTATCTAAACACCTTCGGGTACTTCAACTTATACCCAATCATCCCAGTCCACACCTCGATGAGATGTTTGCTTAAGATGTCAAAGTATAAGTCTCCATGACCAAGATGACTTGTATACATCAAGTCGAAGGAAACTTACACTTGAGTTGTAGTAAAAGCTTCACAGACATATCCATATATGTAGATAACTATATGAAATATTATAGTGAGTCACTCCAATGAACTAGTTACCATAACTAGCATCCATGTTTAACTCTCGACATCCCAATATCTCCAACTAATGAGAAAACAGCTGCTTGGCGAACCAAAGAGTATAACCCGTGATAGTATTACAGAATTGATAATGTCCTAATGCATCAATTTGATGACTAAGGAAATTCTAATATGTTCATAATTGCACATATAGAGATAATCACAAGTTGTGATCCAATAACAAATTCTCTCATGCTATGAATTGTATTGTGGGCATTCAGTAAATGAGTTTAAGACCATCAAACATATAATATACACTCAAATAGTGAATCTATATTTATCAAATAAAATAGTAAAACCATAAGGCGATTATCTTAGGACATCCCTCAAAATCTAACACTTAGTGATATAAGTCTTGTGAGACAAATTCAAAAACATTTTTGATCGATCTCTAATGATCTTTACTCCTAAGATGTACTTAGTTTCTCTTATATATATTATGTCAAATTATGATGAAAGCCATGATTTAACTTCTATCATGAATTTCATGTTATTTCTAGTGAATAGTATATCATCAACATATAATGATAAGATGATAAACTTTTCTTTCTTCTTTCTTAGGTAAATACAATGATCTTCATTGATCATTTCAAAACTATAAGATAAAATAACTTTATTAAATCTTATGTTTCATTGTTTAACGCTTGCTTAGGCTCATATATAGACTTTTCAAATCTACATATTTTATTCTCTTAACTTTCAGCAATGTTACCTTCTGACTATGCCATATAGATTTTTATTTCAAGATTACCATTAAGGAAAGTCGTATTTATATCCATCTAATATAATTCTAAGTTAAAATGTGTTGCTATAGCTAAGATGTCACGTATTGACACAAACTTCACAATAGTGGAAAATGTCTCTTCAAAATCGATACTCTCTTTTTAGATATATATATTCTTTTGCAACTAGTCGAGCTTTGTATCAATTAATCGATCTATCTGCTTTCCTCTTAATTTTGAGAATCTACTTATTCCCAATAGTTCTTCGTCTTGGAGGAAGATTGACTAAATCTCAAATTTGATTTTTTGACTCCATTTCCTCATCTATTGTAATTTTTTATTTTTCTCTAACTGAGCATCTCAATGCTTCCTCAACCATTTGAGGTTTCTCATCATTAATTGGGAGAATGATTAATGCCTCATTCTCAATGTTAAACCTTCTCCAAGGAATAATCTGACAATTACTTCGTAAGTCGAACTGTTAAGAAATCATCTTATTAATTGATAAATCACTCCCACTGGGTTGACTAGATTCAGATATCTCTCACGATACCTCGTCCATTGATAAAGAAACATAATCCTCCTCCTCTATTGCAAATAAAGAAATTATTTTATCAACTTCACCTCTTATTGGGAACTCAATTTTGAGAAAAATAACATCTTTTAACTTTATTTCAGAGATATTTTCATCTTATTGCCCACCAATGAAGACATAACCCATAAAAATATCAGAATATCTTATAAAGATACACTTTTTACCTCTGGGTCATAATTTTTCATATTTGTGAGTTTTAGCATGAACATAAACAGCTGACCTCCAAGATCTCAGATTACTTAAATCTGATTTTCTTCCTGCCCAACGTTCATATAGAGTAGATGAAACATATTTAGAAGACACTTGGTTAAGTATATATGTTGCATATAATAATGCATCTCCCCAATAGGAAATTGACAAATTTGCTTGAGCCATCATACACCTAACCATATCTAGAAGAGTTTGATTTCTACTTTTAGCTACCCTATTTTGCTATGGAGTGTAAGGGATAATTAGCTGTTTAATAATTCCTTTCTCAATATATTATCTTGGACTGATCAGACAAATATTCACTTCCATGGTCAGTGTATAAAGTTTTAACCTTACGTTCCAATTGATTCTCAACTTCGTTCAAATAATGATAAAGTAATATAATGTTTCAAATTTATGAGAAATCAAATGCACATAATCAAAACGTGTGAAATTATCAATAAATATAATGAAATAGGAAACTTCATGTCTAGCCTTCACATTTATCGGACCATAAATATCTGAATAAATTAATTGCAATGGTGATTTAGCTCTAATAGCCTTACTAAATGAATTTCTAATTATTTTTCCAGTAAGACAATGCTCACACATAGACAAGTTAATATTAGCATGAGCGTCTAATAGACCCTCTTTAACTAATCTATTCATGTGTTCTTTATCTAATATGTCCTAGTTTAGCATGCCAAACTTCATCATTAATATCAGTATCACTAGTAAGAGTAATATTTGAAAAATAACCATTAATACCATATATAATTAATATTTGGTTCTGCATCAAAAACCATGAAACCATTCATTACATAACTACATCCAATTAACACTGAGTTAATTCGAAGTTCCACATATTGACTAAAAAAGTTTATGCAATAATCCAAATTAAGAAGACTAGCAACGGAAACCAGATTCCGTTAAATTTAAGAAGCATAAATGACATCATGTAGAAACAAGGTATGTCCACCACGTAGGTTATGTTTACAAGTGCTAACTTCTTTGACTTTAATTCACATTATTTCCTATATATATATATATATATATATATATACTCCATGTATGTAGCTTGACCACAAGTTGCATGGTTCGTTGCTCCTGAATCTATAATCCACAAAAGATAAGAATCATTTAACATAATGCTCATGAAAAAAGGTTAAATATGTATCTACCTTTTTTTTGGCTCAAGACAATCCTAATTAAAATAACCCTTCTTGCCACAGTTATAGCAAATCAACTTACTTTTAGGTTTCTTTCCATACTTCTTTCCTTTAAGAGTCTTCTTGATTGGGCTTTGCCCAATAGCAACACCAGCTACTTTTGCCTTTCCTTTTCCTTTTTTAAGCCATCTTTTCTTATTCTTGGATACAGATGCTCCAACAGAACCTTCAGCCACAAAAGTTTATCCTGAAATTCTTATGGATTCAATTCTCTCTACCTCAAGTTAAACATGATGTGATACATCAGTAAAAGTATTGATAATTTCACTGTGTGTAAGATTCTGTTTCATCATTTTCCAAGAATCAGGAAGGGAACGGATTGTTGCCTGGACCTGTTGTTAATTAGCTAACTCATGGCCATCAATCTTTTAGCTCTCGAATTATATTCATCATTTCCCTCAAATGTTGGGTCATGGTAACATTCAAGTACTTTTTGTAGCTGTCAAACTTTATTGTCAGCTGACGAAGATACTCAAGCTAACTCCATTGTACTTTTCTCTCAGAGTAACCCAAATTTCATGAGCTAATGGTAATGACTCATATCCAAATATCAGGTCATTTACCATTGAACTAATTAATATTCTCTTAGCAGTGGAGTCTTTTTTTTCCATGTCTTATATGCATTAAGGTCATGTTTATGCTCTGTTATAGAACCATCAACAGATTCTTTCATAAACTAATTTACAACTTTTAGAACTTCTTATTACTCAAAAATAGATTGTATCTTAAGGTGTCATATCTTGTAATTATTCACATATGTTCTTAGGTGTCATGATATAACATAAATAAATACATTATTTAGTAATTCAATATAATTCATATGTATGCAATTTATGATTGATTCAATGTTAATTTTAGTTTGTTTACAAAATCAAGTAGTAACTATTTTTTCACTCATCATTCATATGATTCAATCAGATCAATATTGATCAATTCTATTATACACATCCCAACAAATGAACTAATCATGAAATGAACTAATCATGAAATGAACTAATCATTAAATTAAACATGAACTAATTATTTTTAAGTTTGTTAATACATAACATAACTTTTCATAAAATAACTCTATTTATATATAACGATAAAAACTATTACATGACTCACATCAACTTAATGTTCGAACAACAGAACTCTAATAAATAATAGATAAGGTAACACCACTCCCACTAGGACAAATATTAGTATAGTGACCAACATTATCCCTTTCAACTTGGATTCATTTAGGGTAATCTCAGATAGGACAACTTAAGGATTCTTTATTTGGTCCACATTCGGATCCTCTTTTGGATCCTCTTCAATCTCTTTAAGATCCTCTTGATCCACATGGTGAAGTAGTTTCACACATAACTCTACGTATAAGATACGTCCTTCAGAGATCTCTTATAAATGGTGTGCTACCACCTTGGGATACTTTGATAATGATTGAATTAATACCCATATCCTGTAATCATCCAATATTAGAAGCTCTTCCTGTTTGAGTTTCTAGAACAATCGATCAAGTCATCCAATATGTTCTCGAACTCTATAAACCGAGTTAAACTCTATCTCCTCAATCGCGTCATGTTCTCGAACTCTATAAACCGAGTTAAACTCTATCTCCTCAATGAGCTCACTTTGTCACACATCATAATAAGTCATCATATATATCATCCTTGGTATTTGTAATTGAAAATAATAACGTCATTACAAAACTGGTTAAATTTAATTTACACATATGTATAGATCTAATATACAGAATAATTAAGCAATAAGGAAAATAATTTTTCTTTATTTTGAAAAGCTCTAGTCGACAGACATACTAGACCAGTCGATTGGAAAATTGAACTCTGAACTTGGTCCATTATTCTTGTTAGAATTAATCTAATTGGACAATGATTCTTTACCTATATTGTTCTTATTTAAATCTAATCTCATTTAATCAATTCTGACCTATTTACCAATTTGATCTAATTTTGATCAAATCTAGCCTATTTAATCAAATATATAAAGATCCAGCCTAATAAATTAAACCGGACCAATTTTATAATTAACCTAGACCCATTTAATCAAATCCGTCTAAATTAATTTTAATTTAGATCAAATTGATATAATTAAATTAACTAATGATTTAAATCATATTAGGATTTAATTGGACCAAATTGGTCTCGTTAACCAACCTTATTGGTCCAGTTCAGTGAATTAAATTCGATTTAAGTCAAACCAAATTAGTTAAATCTAACCTAATTAATTAAACAGTGACAAATAAACCCCATTTTAATTTATTCCATCATGCATATTAATTTTACACCAATGTATTGATTTCAACCTATATTACATTAAAAAAACGAAGGCACGCTAACAACATGCAAAAAAAAAAAACTGACTTGATGTTGTTGTGTTTTTTTCTAAAATTTTAAAACATACGAAACACAATGTTTCATTTTAACCCATTTTGTCATCAGCCGCGGTCACACGACCACCACCAGTCTTCCATCAGTCGTACGCCACCTCAACCTCTGCCGTGACAAACGCGCCGGCAGAAGCCGCTTCTCCTCGCCGGCCTCGACGTAGTCACTTGCGCTCTTCGACCACATGAGCCGATGACTACCTTTGCCTACGATAGTCCGATGACGGAGAGAACCCGGCGCGATGCAGCTGTTCTGTTGATAATTTAAAAATATGTAAAATACATAAATATAAAAATTGTAAAACTTACAATGATTTTTTTTAGTAGATCTTGATCACATGATATTATCCACTTTAGCCCTAAGTCCTTGTGACTTTATTCTTAGACTCTCCACAAAAGACTCGTGTCAATGGAGATATCTTATATCCTTTTAACCCCATGATCTTTTCTAAATCTTTTCAATGTGGGACTTTAATTGAATCCCAACAATCCTTCCCTCAAACGAAGGACAACCATTATTTGCATGGTCTAGGCGTCCCTGTGAGCATCCAGACACTCTTGACCTGCTTCGGGCCTCCCCGTGAGTATCCGGTTATCCTGACTCGCTCCGAGTCTCCCCGCGAGCATCCAGTGACTTTGACCTGCTCTGGACCTTCCCCGCGAGCATCCGGTCACCTTGACTAACTCCGGGTCATCCCCGCGAGCATTCGGTCATCCTAACCTGCTCCGGGTCTTCTCCGTAAGTATTTGGTCACCCTGACCCGCTCCAGACCTCCCCGCGAGCATTCACTTCTGGTCACTCTTGACCTACTCTGGGTCTCCCTACGAGCATCGATCACCCGGACCTACTTTGGGTCTACCTTAACTTCGTTCAAGGTCACCCTACATTACATCTGGTCTGGATCATGGTTCCGATACCATTTGTTGTGTCCAAAGGATGTCCACATATCTCCACAATGACATGATATTGTTTATTTTGGGCCTAGACCCTCATGATTTTGCTCTTAGGCTCTCCCTAAAAGGTCTCATGCCAATGGAGATATCCTACATCCTTAATTTTAATCTCATGATCTTTTCTAAATCTTTCTAATGTGAGACTTTGAATGAATCCCAACACGTACAAAATGAAAAACTCACAGTGATGCTCGGAGAAGAAGATCAGAGAAGATATCGAAGAATAACTTGCCGTCGAATGAACGATCACGAAAAAATCAGAAAGTTCTTCAAGATTCCATTAGTCAAATATCTCTCTAATGGATGTTCTCCTCTTACAATCTTGTGCACATGGACGAACCTTGTACAGAGACCTTTCACATATGGGACGAACCCGACTTTGCACAAACCTCGCACACAGCAAGCTCTCGCAAAACTCCTCTTTTCTGTTGGTGCATACTTAGGTCAAGGTTGACCTGGTTGACCCGACTCGAGTTGACCTGACTCGAGTTGTATTTTGATGTTTGACGAGAACATGATGGAAGATTGTTGGTGCAACCTGGTTGACCTGACTCGAGTTGACCTGACTCAAGTTGTATCTTGATGTTTGACAAGAACAGAAACTTGGGAGGTTGTGGGTGCAACCCTTGGTCAAGGTTGACCTGGTTGACCCGAGGTGAGTTGACTTGGCACGGAAAAGTCCAAGCAGGGAGCTTGGCACGGGAAAAGTCCAAGCAGGGAGCTTGGCACGGGAGAAAGTCCAAGTATGGAGACTTGGCACGGAGAAGTCCAAGTATGGGAACTTGGCAAGTGGAAGTCGGAGAGGGCTCGGTAGCTCGTTCTCCGAACTGTGGTCAGAGAGGGCTTGGTAGCTCGTTCTCTAGACCGGATGTGGAAAGTCCTGGTGAGTGAAGCCAGGCAGACGGATAAGTCCTGGTGAGTGAAGCCAGGCAGTGGGAAAGTCCTGGTGAGTGAAGGCAGGCAGTGGGAAAGTCCTGGTGAGTGAAGCCAGGCAGTTGTGAAAACCCTAGTGAGTGAAGCTAGGTGAAAGTCCTGGTGAGTGAAGCCAGGCAGTGGGAAAGTCCTGGTGAGTGAAGCCAGGCAATTGGAAAGTCCTAGTGAGTGAAGCCGGGCAGATTGTAAAAGTCCTAGTGAGTGAAGCTAGGTGAAAGTCCTAATGAGTGAAGCCGGGCAAGGGAAAAATCCAGATGGATCAAGGGTGATCGGACATCTGGTGTTGGAAAGACCAAGTGGGTCAAAGGGATTGACCGGACACTTGTTGGGGAGTCTTAGCAGGTCAAGGGAGTGACCGGATGCTAAGCATGATGTACCAAGAGGTCAAGGTTGACCGGATATTGGTTTGGACTTGGTTTGGGCAAAAACCAAGACCTGGATCGGTCTGGAGACCGATCAGAAAGCGATCAGTGTGCCTCTGTGAGCTTACTAATCGGTCTGGGGACCGATCAGCAGGAAGCCTGATCGGTCCCCGGGACCGATCAGGGTACGCACAGAGAGTTGGGCAACTCTCTGTGAAAGCCTTCTGATCGGTCTGGGGACTGATCAGCATAGAGCCTGATCGGTCCCCACGACCGATCAGATCAGCCCCAGACCGATCAGGGTGATGCCTGATCGGTCTGGCCCTAGCCGTTGAGAGACAACGGCTAGATTTTTGGCCCCTGTTCTTCTCGCAGGTGGATGCAGGCTATAAAAGGGCTGAGGGCTTCTACAGTGGATGCGCTCTTACTTCTTCCTTCTTCTTCCTCCTCTGAACTGAGCTGCTGTTCTTCTGAAAGCTGTGCTCTTGAGCTTTGCTGATCTCCGAAGCTTCAGGTGAGCTTCTTTGACTGAGTTGCTTGTTGGCATTCGTCCGTGAAGTTGGTGCTTCATCCGGGACTTCAGTCGACGAGAAGGCAAGCGAGTATTTGTACATTCATTGTGTATTTTGTTCTTGCTCTTCTTTGTATTTCCATATTGCTGTTGCAAGCTATTGTGGCGAGGTTTCTCCACCCACAAGGAGTATTTATTAGCCGGTTCTCCGGGGACTCATCCACCGACGGATTGATAGGGCTCGTCCACCTTACGGACACGCCGAGGAGTAGGAGTATCACCTCCGAACCTCGTTACATCCATCGAGTTTGAGGTTTGTCTTTTTCCTTTTCGTTTCTACGGTTTCATTTCCGCTGCGCTAACCCTAATCGTAGGAAGAAACGCGAAGAATTTGGGGCGGCTATTCACACCCCCCTCTCTAGCCGAGTACGACGATCCTAACAAGTGGTATCAGAGCGAGGTCGCTCTTCGTTGGATTGACACCCGGGGGAGCACGAGCTAGAGAATGGAGTTATTTGGAGAAGACGTCACAATTCCACCTTTCTACGATCGCGACGACTTCGCGTTTTGGAAGGTAAGAATGAAGTACTTTCTTATGACTAACCTTGAAAATTGGAGTTGTGTTCAATTAGGTTTCAAGCCTCCGATGGACAAGAAAGGAGAAACCCTAGAGAAGAAGGAGTGGACCAAGGAACAAGTCCACTAATCCCTAGTCAACGATGAGGTATTGAAAATTTTTGAATTTTCTTTACCTAATGATGTTTTGTGTAGGATAGGTAGATATAACGATGCCAAGGAGTTGTGGAACAACTTGGCAAAGTTCCATGAGGAGAACTCCACTTCAAGTCATGAAGAGGAGTCAAGTGAGCCAAGTAGCTCACTTCATGGAGGAATGGATTTAGAAGTTGAGGGCCACTCAACATCTAAAGAAGAAGAGGAGGAGAGTTCTTCTTCAAGTTCGGAGCAAGAAGAAGAAGCTTCTACCTCCGGAAGGGATGAAGGAGAGAGCGTTCATCCATCCTCAACTCTAGGTAACTCAAGCCATTTAGTTTCTAGCAAATTACACATAATGTGCTTTGAGTGTAGGGAATTTGGACATTACAAGAGTAAATATCCAAAGAGGGTTAGAAAGACTCCACCGGCGCCAAAGGTCAAGGAAGCCGGAGTCCCAACACGCAAGGGCAAGGAGCACGTGGTGTGCTTCCAATGCAAGTGAAGGGGACACTATAGGAGTCAATGTCCGAGGGGGAGGCAACCTCACAAGGACAAGAGACCGAGCACGTCAATAGGGGGAGCGAAGGCAAACCCTAAGGTAACATTCAAGTCTCACTCTTGCAATAAGACACATGCTAGTAGTTTTGTTGCAATTGTTAATAATGATAAGCATGTTAACCTTAGGAACCAATATATGTGCTTAGGTGCTAAACATGTTAGCCTAGGTAAAGACAACACTAGAAATGCCAATCCTAGGATTAACTCATCTAAGGTTAGGGAGAACCTAGGTAGAAATCCCAAATCAACTAGACATATGCCTAGGAGTACCTCAAAGAACAATGACAAATTAAAACTTGAGGTATTAGAAAAGGAGAATCAAGTCTTGAGGTCAAGACTTGACACTTTAGAAAAGACCCTTAAGAATTTGGAGAAATCATCTTTAGGGCCTAAGGGTCAAAAGTAAAAGCCCAAGGACATGAAAGGTTTGGGTCATAAACCTAAGTCCCAAGTGGTCAAGCCCACTTATCACAATGTTCCATTAGATTATGGAACAAAATCTAGGGCAAGGAAGACCATCACCAAGGTCACAAGGGGAGTCACCCCTAGAGTTGATCTTGATGAGTCCCAAATGACCAAGGCTTCAAAGCCTAGGAGGGTCATTAGAAGGGTTGCTAGGGAAGTCATCCCTAGTGAATACTTAGTGAACCCAATGAGCTCCAATAGGTATTGGGTTCCTAGGAGCGTGATTCCATCACACTAGATGGTTTAGGGTGTGCCAACCTTACTTGAATAGGTAGTTAACCTAATCATGGCAAAAGGTGGCACTTTAGGATTTTTCAAGGTATAATCAAGCCTTGAAAATGAAATTAAGAATTATTCCTAAGGTGATTAGAATGTGCCAATCAAATTTGAGGAGTTTTCTAGAGTCAATCTAATTGGCACATAGTGATCTAAAAATCTTTGGTATAAGATGCTAGGTCTATTACACTTAGGAATATAGAACCTATGGCAAAATGATCAAAACTATCAAAAATGGCAATTAAGGCTAGAATTAGGTATCTTCTATACCTTTACATGTTATTTGTCATATATTGTTTGTCATATGTCATGTCATGACATCATATTTAATTTATTATCATTTGAAATGTCATGATAATGCTTAGGTTAGTTAAATGTCATGCTCTATTTAAGTTTCATACTTTATGCCATGACATCATGACATTGGCACATGTTTTTACTTATGATATCATTATATGCCATGTCATCATCTTTTGCATTTATAATCAATTAATTTGATTTAAGGACAAAAACACAATTTGATATGGAGATCAAATTGTTGTTTAGAAAATGCATGAGAACTTAGCCTAAGACGACCTAAACTCATATCTCACATCAAAATTGACTTGGATGTGTTTTTGATACACCTTAGATGTGTGTGAGATATTAGGATGATGAGTTAAGATCAAGGTGCATAGTTCTTGTACCTAGATGAGCCTAATTCTAATTGGGGATCATAAGGAAAGCTTATGTACAAGTCATATACATTTAGCCCAAAGATTGTGGTCCTAAATTAAATGGTTTAAAATCATTTCAAAATTGATTTGAAAAACCTTGATGAAGCTTTTCTAGTGATAGCATTCATCATTGAACAAGTTGATACAAAGATAAGTTAACTTTGAGCTATTTCAAAGACTTTTGAACTTTGTATCAAGATTGAAAAATGGAAGTTATTTTCATAGAAAACTATTTTTCCTTGATAGTATATGTTATGAGGAATGTATCCACAAAATTTCACAATTTTTGGAAATTTCTGTAATTTTCTAGAGGTTTCTGAATTTCGTGGAGAGAAATCAGAACTTATCAAACCTTTATCAGGTTTGTGAACCGATCAGAAGGGTTTCTGATCGGTCCAGGGGAGCCTGGATCGGTCACTGTGACTGATCCAGAGGGAGCCTGATCGGTCTGGTGACCGATCAGGACGTGCCAACCTGCTGAATTTCGACTGTTTGTCTGAAATTGCAGCTATGGAAGTGGTGTTTTAGAGTTCTAAAGGTTTGAAACTCTCCAAGACATTGTTGGTGCAATGGTCAAGGGGGAGTTGATCTTTAGGGGGAGTTTTACCTATTAGTCAAGGGGGAGTTGACTTTTAGGGGGAGTTTTTACTCCTAAAGACTTGAGTGATATGAGATTATCACTAAGTTAATTGTGGACCTTAGTATTAAGGGAGAAATTAAGAGTTTCAATGAAAGGTATGGGACTTTCATTAGGAAGAAACTCTTGACCTTGATTCACTCTTTTTGATGTGTGTCAAAAAGGGGGAGAGTAGAAAGGAGAATGGAGAATGTCTAGAGAATGTTCAAGGAAGAACATTAGAAAACCTAAGTGAGGTTATGGTTTTGTCAAACATCAAAAAGGGGGAGATTGTTGGTGCAACCTTAGGTCAAGGTTGACCTGGTTGACCCGACTCGAGTTGACCTAACTTGAGTTGTATTTTGATGTTTGACGAGAACATGATGGGAGATTGTTGGTGCAACCTGGTTGACCTGACTCGAGTTGACCTGACTCAAGTTGTATCTTGATGTTTGACAAGAACAGAAACTTGGGAGGTTGTGGGTGCAACCCTTGGTCAAGGTTGACCTGGTTGACCCGAGGTGAGTTGACTTGGCACGAAAAAGTCCAAGCAGGGAGCTTGGCACGGGAAAAGTCCAAGCAGGGAGCTTGGCACGGGAGAAAGTCCAAGTATGGAGACTTGGCACGGAGAAGTCCAAGTATGGGAACTTGGCAAGTGGAAGTCGGAGAGGGCTCGGTAGCTCGTTCTCCGAATTGTGGTCAGAGAGGGCTCGGTAGCTCGTTCTCTAGATCGGATGTGGAAAGTCCTGGTGAGTGAAGCCAGGCAGACGGATAAGTCCTGGTGAGTGAAGCCAGGCAGTGGGAAAGTCCTAGTGAGTGAAGCCAGGCAGTGGGAAAGTCCTAGTGAGTGAAGCCAGGCAGTGGGAAAGTCCTGGTGAGTGAAGCCAGGCAGTTGTGAAAACCCTAGTGAGTGAAGCTAGGTGAAAGTCCTGGTGAGTGAAGCCAGGCAGTGGGAAAGTCCTGGTGAGTGAAGCCGGGCAGATTGTAAAAGTCCTAGTGAGTGAAGCTAGGTGAAAGTCCTGATGAGTGAAGCCAGGCAAGGGAAAAATCCAGATGGATCAAGGGTGATCGGACATCTGGTGTTGGAAAGACCAAGTGGGTCAAAGGGATTGACCGGACACTTGTTGGGGAGTCTTAGCAGGTCAAGGGAGTGACCGGATGCTAAGCATGATGTACCAAGAGGTCAAGGTTGACCGGATATTGGTTTGGACTTGGTTTGGGCAAAAACCAAGACCTGGATCAGTCTGGAGACCGATCAGAAAGCGATCAGTGTGCCTCTGTGAGCTTACTGATCGGTCTGGGGACCGATCAGCAGGAAGCCTGATCGGTCCCCGGGACCGATCAGGGTACGCACAGAGAGTTGGGCAACTCTCTGTGAAAGCCTTCTGATCGGTCTGGGGACCGATCAGCATAGAGCCTGATCGGTCCCCACGACCGATCAGATCAGCCCCAGACCGATCAGGGTGATGCCTGATCGGTCTGGCCCTAGCCGTTGAGAGACAACGGCTAGATATTTGGCCCCTATTCTTCTCGCAGGTGGATGCAGGCTATAAAAGGGTTGAGGGCTTCTACAGTGGATGCGCTCTTACTTCTTCCTTCTTCTTCCTCCTCTGAACTGAGCTGCTGTTCTTCTGAAAGCTGTGCTCTTGAGCTTTGCTGAGCTCCGAAGCTTCGGGTGAGCTTCTTTGACTGAGTTGCTTGTTGGCATTCGTCCGTGAAGTTGGTGCTTCATCCGGGACTTCAGTCGACGAGAAGGCAAGCGAGTATTTGTACATTCATTGTGTATTTTGTTCTTGCTCTTCTTTGTATTTCCATATTGCTGTTGCAAGCTATTGTGGCGAGGTTTCTCCACCCACAAGGAGTATTTATTAGCCGGTTCTCCGGGGACTCATCCACCGACGGATTGATAGGGCTCGTCCACCTTACGGGCACGCCGAGGAGTAGGAGTATATCACCTCCGAACCTCGTTACATCCATCGAGTTTGAGGTTTGTCTTTTTCCTTTTCGTTTCTACGGTTTCATTTCCGCTGCGCTAACCCTAATCGTAGGAAGAAATGCGAAGAATTTGGGGCTGCTATTCACACCCCCCTCTCTAGCCGAGTACGATGATCCTAACATTTTCTTCTTTGGCTTGGATGCATATATATTAGAGGAAGATGACTCTCCCTCTCCCTCTATTAATAGAGGAATTAAATGGGCTAGAAGATGAAGGGAAAGGGGTACCCTTTCATCTTCTTAACTTCAACATCTCCTACTCGTCTAAGTCAATTCATAAAGGTCATTTAGTCACAAAGACCAAGTCATATAGACTATATTGTAATCAAGTCGCAAAGACTAGAGCAAAACACTAGTTAATCACAAAGACCAAATAAGAACTAGTTAGTTATAAAGACCAAATAAGGGCATCTAATCCATACTTTAGGAAAAATAGTTCGTGCGATAGTAAGCACACTGAGCAATTATTACTAAAAAGATTGTTACACCTTAAATAGATGCTTAAGAAAATGAATTAGAGATATTCTCATAATGACACACAGGCTCTCTCCGGACGGTACATATCCGTTATCCAAGAAACATTCAATCTCCTAGTGACACACAACCATTATCTTGGAGATATTCATGTCTTACTATTAACCAGATTAAATAATCTTCATGTACATTAATATGAACATCTCTAATCCCTCATAATGATATTATGTCAAAAGCATGTTCTATATTCAATCTTCACAATCATTTCTATACATAACAGAAATAGATCGACTAGTGAATCATATCAAAAGATGCAAATCTATTTAATGTTTCCTTTTTAGCTATAATCTATTCATTTTAATTAGTCACTTTCCTAGTTATACTTTCTATATTGAATCATCCATAGCTAATAGGAAACATGCTAAAGTAGTAGACACTGATTATAACTTCAAGTAATAGTTAAATAGTCACTTAGGGTAAAATTAAGATTAACTTATAATCTCAAGGGTCTCACATAGTAGAGAAGTAAGGATTCATTCTCCTACTACCCTTCTTGTCACTGTAGCACATGTGGTATGAATCACATGCAACGATGTTATTCTCTTTACTAAAATGAGTGTATGTTTTTCTCAAATTGTAATATCGTATAAATTTCAATCTAGACATACCTAATGTCTAATCCTGAATTCAACATATGAATTCTAATACAACCTTAATAGATTTAGTAAATGGTGGGTCATTCACTCCGATCATTACATAAATGATCTCATCTTAATACAATTATCAAGGCGACTTTAACTTATAGGTATGTCTCTAATCACAACTACATAAGCTGTCCCATAAGTAATGATCTTACTTCTATCTATATTTAATAAATAGAGATGATTGTCTATGTGAGTGGACCAATTTCAACCTGTCAACATGCTCATCGAGACTTTAATCCAAAATGTAATAACATATACATTGAATAGATCATGACATTGTACAACGTGTTATATTTTACGAAGTCACAAAGACTTCCCATATCCTTGGAATGACTCTTTAGTAATGACTTAGTAAAAGGATCTGCAAGTATAGTACGTGTAGGGATATACTAAAAAATTATCATTTTCTTATCTACAATATCCCTAACAAAATTATACTTAATTCTATATGATTCCCTTTGTTGTGATATTTGGGATGCTCAGCTTGACTGTTATAATACACTATAATAGGACTCCCACCGTCCTCAACAATTTTTAGATACTTCATGAATCTTTTCAACTAGACAGATTATTGCATAACTATTGCGCAAGCCACACAGCATTCATTGTCGACTAGACTACACAAGCCTAGCTATATAACTTTTATTTTCGACAAGGCTATACAAGCCAAGCCATAGCTTCTATTATTGACAAGGCTACATAAGACTACTTCTTGCTATTCCATGAGATGACACTACCATTTAGCAAGAAGATATAACCAGATGTAGATTTTCTATCATCAAGGTCTCTTGCCCAATTTGTATCTGTACAACCCTTCAGGCTCATCATAGATCCTTGGAAACAGATACAATAATCTGTTGCCCTTTTGAGGTATTTTAATATCCTCTTCACTACTTTCCAATGTCTTGATCCTAGGTTTAACTAGAAATAACTAATTAAGCCAACAACATAGTTTATAGCAGGATAAGTACACAACATAGTGCACATCAAACTACCAATAATACTGGCATATGATTTTTTTTATTTCAGCTATTTTTCAGGAGTCTTGGAATACAATATTGCAATTAGGCATATTAAAGTGTTGTAGTATCTCAGTGATATAAGTCTTTTGAGACAAATCCAAAAATCTTTTTGATTGATCTTTCATGATCTTCACTTCTAAGATGTACTCAGCTTCTCTTCAAAAATAATACCCTTCATTTAGGTGTATCCTTTTGCAACTAGTCGAGCTTTGTATTGATTAATCAATCCATCCGCTTTCCTCTTGATTTTAAGAATCAACTTATTCCCAATAGTGATTTGGCCTAGAGGAAGATTGACTAAATCCCAAATTTGTTTCTTTCTTATTGATTTCATTTCCTCATCCATTGCAACTTACCTTTTTTTCTCTAACTGAGCAGCTTAATGCTTCCTCAACCGTTTGAGATTCATTGCGTCAGCTGAGAGTGTTATTAATGCCTTATTCTCAATGTCAAACTTTCTCCGAGAATAATCTGATGACTATTTCTTTATAGGTTAGATTGTTGAGAAACTGACTCATTCAGTGACAAATTACTCCCACTAGGTTGACTAGATTCAAACAACTCCTGATTTGTTGATAAAGAAACATTATCCTCCTCCTTTATCTTATATAGAGGAATAGTCTTATCAACTTTACCTCATGTTGGGAATTCAGTTTTAAGAAAAGTAGCATCTCTTGACTCTATTTCAGAGATGGTTCCATCTTGTTGCTCACTAATGAAGACATAACCTTTAGAGGTCTCATGATATTTAATAAAGATACATTTCTTTTTACCCTTAGATCCCAATTTTCTATACTTGTGAGAGCTATTATGAATATAAGTAGTTGATCCCCAGGGTCTCAGATTACTTAATCTGATTTTCTGCCTATCCAACTTCATATGGGGTGGATGGAACTGACTTTGAAGATACTTTGTTAAGTATATAGGCCACAACTAACAACGCATCTCCCTAATAGGATATCTGTGTCATTATAAACCTAACCATATCTAGAAGAGTTATATTTCTTCTTTTAGCAACCTCATTTTACAGTGGAGTTCCTGTGATTATTAGTTGTCTAATAATCCCTCTATCATTACACATTGTCTTGAATTGATCAGACAAATATTCTCCTCCACGATCAGTACGTAAAGTCTTAACTTTACATTCCGTTTAATTCTTAACTTCATTCACATAACGATTAAAGTAATCTAATGCTTCTAATTTATGAAAAATCAAATACACATGACCAAAATGAGAGAAATCATTAATAAATGTAATGAAATAGGAAGCTCCATGTCTAGCCTTCACATTCATTGGACTACAAATATCTGAATGAATTAATTGTAATGATAATTCAACTCTTATAGCCTTACCAAATGGTTTCCTAGTTACTTTTCCAGCAAGATAATGCTCACATATAGACAAGCGAATCTTAGCTCGAGTGCCCAATAGATCCTCTTTAGCCAACCGTACCGATTCATACGTTCTTGTCCTATGTGTCCTAATCTAGTATGTCAAATCTTATTAGTGATATCTGCATTACTAATTAGAGCAATGTTTGAAAAATAACCCTTAATAGCACAATTGACATTTAGTTCTATATTAAGAATCATAAAACCATTTAATAAAAAACCTTATCCGATTAACACTGAGTCAATCTTAAGTTCAACACTCCGGCTATAAAAATTAATACAATACCCTAAATCAAGAAGACCTATAATGGACAAGATTCCGTCAAATTTCAAGAGCATATAGGACATCAAGTAGAAACAAAACACTACCACCATGGAGATTGAGTTTGCAAGTGCGCACTCCTTTGACTTTAACTCTTGTATTATTTCCTATATAAATCCATTTATTGCCAGCTAGTACCCGTCAGTACTCTACAAATGTAACTCACTCCCGGGTTACATGGTTGATTGCTCTTGAATATATAATCCACAAAGGAAAAGAATCAGCTAACAACACTGAACTAGCAACAAAATGCTCAGGAAAAGAAGACACATTTGGATTTTCCTTTCTTCTTGATTGGGTCTTGTCCTATAGAAGCAACTTCTTTCTTCTTTCCCTTCCCTTTCTTGAACCATTTCTTTTTCTTGGATCTAGATGATCCAACAGAACCAATAGCCACATAGGTTAGTCTAAAAATCCTTGTGGATTCAACTCTCTCCGCCTCCAGTTTTACATGGTGTGAGATGTCAATGAAAGTCTTAATACTCTCACTATGAGTTAGGATCTACTACATGGTCTCCCAAGAATTTGGAAGGGAACAAATAACTTCTTGAACCTATTGTTCATCTGTTAACTTATGACTAGCATTTTTAAGCTCTTGAATCATGTTTGACATCTCCCTGAGGTGTTGAACCATTGAAAGATTCAGACACTTCTTATAGCTGTCAAACTTAATTGTTAGCTGTTAAAGCTTGCTCATACTTACTCCACTATATTTCTCCTTAAGGGCTACTCAGACTACATGAGCTGTAAGATACAGACTCATGTTCAAAAATTAGGTCATCTATTATTGAACTAATCAATATTCCATTAACAGTGGAGTCATTTTCCTTCCACGCCTTATAGGCATCAAGATCTCATCTGTTCTGTATAGTGGGATCATCTATAGGTTCTTTTATAACCTGTTTTATAGCCTCAAGAATTTCTTTTCCTCAAGAGCATATTGTATCTTGAGCTGCCAGATTTTGTAGTTATCATCATATAATTTCTCTATTATTGAGTCTAGCTATGATGTTCTTATTTGCGATGATCTAACATAAATAAACATATTATTTAGTATTCAATATAATTCATATGCATGCAATTTATGATTGACTCAATGTTAATTTGAGTTAGTTTACAAAATTAAGTGATAACTACGTTTTTACTCATTATTTGTATAACCAATTAAATCAACATTGATCAATACTATTACATATATCCCAATAAATAAACTAATCATTATTCTATCATAATTTATTTAATTAAATGAACTTCCTTGGAAGCAAAGAAGAAGGAAGGCCTTGAAAGTAACGTGGTCCAAATCCTCAGAAGATTCCAATGAAGAACATGAGCAAACAAACTTCCTTGCTCTACTAGTACAAGCATATGTTGTCGAAACAGAGTCTGAATCTGAAGTCGGAGCCGAATCAGAAATAGAGTATGAAAGAAGTGATAGATCTATATCTATTTCTGAAGGGCCAAATAATATTGTAAGTTCTCTGATTGTTGGTACTCCAGTCGATGATTTATAAAATTTAATTTCATATCTATTAAGGAAGTTGGCCAAATCCAATATCTAGTTCAAGTCACTCCAAAAGGAAGTAACTGCCCTTAAGGAAGTGACTAACCCAAACTCTTTGACTGAATCTGCTCAGACTGGACCTTCAACTCAAGTCCAATAACTTGAGGAAGAAAATTCCAGTCTGAAAAGTTAAGTCAAAGAACTGAAGGACACATTGGAACAATTCACCTTGGGTTCCAAGAATCTTAATTTGATTCTTGGAAAATGAAGAATTGTACACAATTGATCCGGACTTGGATATAATGCTAACATAAATTTAAATCGTATTTATCTCTTGTTAATCGAACAAATAGAAGAATAGTTTAAGTATGGGTCCTCAAGTCTAACTTGATTAATCAAGTTCGACTTGGTCAATATTGGATTCCCAAGGATTAAATCCACTACCTTAAAAGATCTTATTGAGGTTATGATCAAGGGGGAGCCAATAGAAAAATCATTTTTATCATTAGATAGACTTGTTTGATGCTTGCTTTATTGCTATTATTATACATGCTTAGACTAGGGTAGATAAAGACTTAGGTTTGATTCACACTTGACTAATTAGACTTACGTTTCTCAAAAAGAAAATTAAATATTCAATTTCTTTAAAAGACTTAAAATGGTTGATAATCAAATACTCAAGAAGGCCTAGTGTCTCGCCACAACTTAGAAGCCAATTATTAAAATGAATATTTAATTGACTAACTGTTAAACCTTAGTCTAACTCAAATGTAAATCAATCCTTAGATTTTGAATTTAAATTGAAGATAAAATTAATAATATCACAAAACTCATAAGATTCCCTGATTGAAAATCTAGAAAGGGTGAGATAGATTTAGATTTAAATTGAGAATTAGTCTAATCTAATTTAAACCAATCAAATTTAAAATTAATTAATTTCAAAATGTTAATTAATTTCAAAACCTTAATTAATTTAAAATTTTTAATTAATTTTAAAAATTCAATTAATCTTCAATGTCAATTATTTATTAAATTTAATTATTTAAACTTAATTATTTTCATTAATTTTTAAATCAGAAATTAATTTCAAATTAATTTCACATTAATCTTATTGACTTTCAAATGTTAATTAACCTTAATTATTTTCAAATATTAATTTAAATATTTTAAAATTTAAAATTAAATATTTTTGAAATCCAAACTTAAAATTCAAAATCTAAAACTTAAATATTTCTCAAATTTCAATATCTTTCAAACAAAATCTAAAACTTAAATATTTTTCAAAATTCAATCTTAAATTCCAATCAAAATTCAAAAGTTAAACTTAAATATTTTTAATTATCAAACTTAAAATCAACATCAAAATTAAGAGTAACTTCATCTCACACAAACTCATAAGCTTAACATATTTGATAATTTAGAAAGGGTGAGAGGGAAAATCAAGAAAATAGATAATTATCTTCTTTCTAATGCTTAGACTCTAGGACTCTCAAACTTAGATAATTTACTTAAAAAAATTTTTAAGACATTAATTAAGGAGGAGTGAAAGGAGTTAAGTTAAACATTTTTTAAAAAAAAAATCTCAAAGTTAAAGTTTTTTTTATATTTTTTAAAATATCAAAATTAAATATCTTTTTAAGTAAAAGTATTTTTCAAATTTTCAAAGTTAATTTTTTGAAGTATTTTTGAAAAAGGAAGTTAAGTTTTTTAAGATTTAATCATTTTTAAAAAAGCAAGTTTAAATATATTTTGTTGGCTAAGACTGTTTTGAATATTGTCATATAAGAGCTTAACTAAGTGTTCTAAATCATTTTCAAAGTTAAGTAAATTTTTTAAGCTAAAATTGTTTAAGGTAATGAATTTAGGGGAGCTTAAATCTAAAATTTTGAAAGAGATTAAAAGTTAGATTTTTTTTTTCTATTTTTACAAATTAATTCTCTCTCTAACTTAGTATTTTGATGTATGTCAAACGGTTAAAGTTAAACATATAACTTTTTATTAAGGGGGAGTATATGGGAGATTTTTTTTAAAATATGTCAAATTGTTTTACTTATGCTTATGCTCTAATTTCTTATATTGCATAAATTTTTGTTATGCTTTACTTAACTTTAAACTAGGTTGTCATAATAAAAAGGGAGAGATTGTTAGTGCAAAGAGCACCAGACGATTGAACCTGTATTTTGATTATGGCAAAGAGTTCAAAATTAAGGTGACTTATTGTCTAATAAGTGTGGTTGAGCTTGCAAGAAAGTCCTAAGTGTTCTTAGGTGAAAAGTCCTAATGGATTCTAGGCATGTGGAAAACCCTAGGGGGAGGTAACCCTAGGTCGTAGGGGTTGGTAACCCTAGGTTATAGAAAATCTTAACTATGGTTAGGCAATGAAGTCCTAGTTTGGGGGACTGGGTGAAGTCTTGGTGGGTCAAACACTTTGGGAGAAATCCTAGAGTCGGAGACTCTAGGTGAAAATCTTGGTGGTCGCGGACCAGGTGAAAGTCTGGACGGGTTGTGGAGTAGACATTCAGCATGAAGTCCTGAAGTCTTGGATGCTAAGCAAAAATCTAGTCGATCTGGATGGCCGGTCTAGCAAAAAGTAATTTCTCCTGAGAGGAGTAGGTGAGGACGTGTTCCCCGTTGAGAGAATAGTAGACGTCGATTCGACCTAAGATTTTTGAGAAATCCGAAAGTTAGAACAGGACAGTCTGGAGGCTGTCAAATAATTTATTATTCATATTTTATTGTGCTAACTTTATCTTTTAGGGTATACTTTGTATTTGGACTAATATACCTTGCAAGAAGGGAGATACACAAGGAAATGCTCGGATGAACAGTGTCTGAGGTGCCTTGGGTACCTTAGCCAAAGCTTCGCACAGGAGGGAGCTAGAGGCACCTTCTAGGTGGCTGAAGGCGTCTTCTAGGTGCCTGAAGGCGCCTTGGATCAGGGATGGAAGGTGCCTTCCAAGAGTTTGAAGGCGCCTTTGAAGGGCTAAAGTTCGCAGAATGCGGGACTTTATTGACTCCGCAGATTCGGGGATAAGAATCTGAGCTGGAGGCGCCTTCAATAGGGTTGAAGGCACCTTCAACAACCCATAAAAGGACTTGACGAGCAGAGCATGATATACAACATTCTGAATGACTTCTACTTTTGCGCGCTGCTCCGATAAAGCCTCTACGACATCCAAAAGCTCCAACGACGACTCTGTTGAAGATTTCATCCAACAAAGTCGTCTATATTCTTTACTTTTCTAATTACTTGTAATCATTTCAAATTGTACTTGTTCTCTTTGCGATTGATTAATGATTGCCTACCGAAAGCACTCTCACGTGTGGGCCTTGGAGTAGGAGTTGCCATAGGTTCCGAACTAAGTAAAAGAAACGTGTTAGCGATTGCTTTGCTTTGCTTTGCTTTCTTTCTTTCCTATCTCTATTCCACTGCATTTTACTTGAACATTTTTAAACGAATGTGAAAGCCACGAGTGTTATTCCCCTTCCCCCCCCTCTCCTCTAGCACGTATTGATCCTACATAAACATGCTGCATATTGTTAACATATAACAAACTGACATAAACTAAATAGACTAATACTATTCATACATAATGACAGTAACTATTGTTGGTGTGGTTAGCACTAACGGTCTAACTCAGGTTTTGATGAATGACAAATCAGGTTAAGTTAGGTTCGTCGTTATCTAACACTCTGATCGAGTGTGCAGGATAAGTCCAGACAGGTCGACGGGCTGACCGGATGTCTGGCACGAAGTCCAGCTAGGTCGACGGGCTGACCGGATAGCTGCCGAGAAGTCCAAGCGGGTCGACGGGCTGACCGGACGCTTGGCAAGAAGTCCAGCTAGGTCGACGGGCTGACCGGATAGCTGGCAAGAAGTTCAGACGGGTCGAAGGGCTGACCGGACGTCTGGCAGGTAAGTGAGGTAAGTCACTGGAGGGGAGTGACTGCGAGGACGCGTTCCCGGGAAGGGAACATTAGGCGTCGATCCGGCTTAGATCCATTTCGGATGTCTAAGTCGAGATTGTGAATAGATTCCGGTCTCGAAAAGACGGAATCTAAGTCATACTATTTGTGCTAATTCTTACTATGATAAAATGTGCTAACAATATATTTTGAAGGATATATATTGCCTCGGACTAACTTTGTTTTGGAGGAAAAAGGAGTTTTCTGGAACAAGGTGGTCCGGGCGCCCGGAGGGGATCCGGGCGCCCGGAAGGCAAATTATATCCAAACCAAGTCATCATCACGTGGAGCATCTCGGTTTGAGCAGCTACGTCATATTCCAGGCGCCCGGAACAGCATATAAAAGAAGCCCCAGGCAGGAGCTTCAGAATCAATCAATCTGAGAACTCTTCTACTGCTGGTCTTGCTGCTCGACGTTCAGTGCGACGCCAACAAAGCTCCGACAAAGTGCTCCTTCGGTTTTTATTTAATTTTCTTGTCGGTATTGCTTTATTTTCACTAGCAGTTCCTGTGTTCATTTTTGTAATTATATTTGAATTGTTAGTGATTGCCCAACGAAAGTGGTCAAGGACCACGGGCCTTCGAGTAGGAGTCGTCACAGGCTCCGAACGAAGTAAAAAACCTTTTGTGTCTATTTTACTTTTCCGCTGCGTTTATACTCTAAATTTTCGAATCGATATTCACCCCCCCCTCTATAGACTCTAACGGTCCTACAAGTGGTATCAGAGCAGGTACCGCTCTGATTTGGTGCAACCACCAATCAGACTGGGGGTGAATTTTTTTTTGTTTAACGCTTAATTCTAAATTATTTTTTTTACTATTTGTTTCTTCCCGCACTACTAATCCAAGACCAAGTCTTGGGATTTTTTTTTGTTCTCTTCTTTCGTCTGTGCGCAGGACTAAAATGTCTCAGACAGAAGGATTCAGCACAGTACGACCCCCACTCTTTAACGGGGACGATTTTCCGTACTGGAAGAAGCACATGGAGGTCTACCTCAAAACAGACTTCGACCAGTGGATGAGTATTACGAGACCCTATAAAATTCCAGTGGACAACTCCGAAAATTTACTGGACCCTGAAGACTGGACAACAGACTTAAAGAAAAAGGCATCAACCGAAAATAAAGCGATCAACACTCTACAGTGCGGACTAACAAGAGAAGAACTAAATAGAGTCGGTCCACACAAAAACGCTAAAGAACTGTGGGACAAATTGATCGAGCTGCACGAGGGAACGAGTGACGCTAAGGTAACAAAATGAGACATGCTTTTAAATAAAAATTTTAATATAAAAATGCAGGAAGGAGAAACAGCGAATCAGCTCCACGCGAGGATCAAGGACATCCTCAACGGGCTTCATGCGATAGGCCACCAGATGGATAATAGAGACTTAATAAGGTACGCATTAAACGCCTTTCCACGTAATAGTTTGTGGGCATCGATAGTGGATGCCTACAAAATTTCTAAGAATCTTTCTAAATTAAAATTAGATGAGCTTTTCTGTGAATTAGAATTACACGAACAAACTAATGCTGGAGCCGAGAAAGGTGTAGCTTTATTTGCAGGTTCCTCCAAAGAAAAGAAAAGCAAGCCTGAATTTGAAGAAGACTCCGACCAAGACTCCGAAGACGAAGAACACCTGGTGAACTTGGTAAGAAAAATGTTCACCAGAAGAAAGAGGAGCTTCAGTAAAAAGGACCTTCAAAAGATCAGCTCTCCCTCAGAACAAAGGAATGTGACTTGCTTCGGCTGCAACAAAAAGGGACATTACAAGAACGAATGCCCAAAACTGAAGTTCGACAAACCAAAGCCAACCAAAAAGAAGGCACTCAAAGCAACGTGGGACGACTCCTCGGACGAATCGGAGGAAGAAGAGCAGAAACATCAGAGCCACCTCGCACTGATGGCCCGCGAAGCCGAAACAGAAAACGAGTCGGAAGATGAAGACGGATCTGAACCCGAAACAAGCCACGAGTCCGTACTCGTTTCCGAAGGCCCGAATGAGGTATATTTTAACTTAAACAAAAAAATTTTTAGAATTATTTCCTGTTTAAATAGTAAATTAACTAAATTAGAAAATGAAAACAAATCACTTCTTGAGGAAAATCAAAACCTCAAGGAACAAATCAAAAATTCAAATCCAACTCAAGATCTAACACTTGAGGAGGAGAATTTATCACTAAAAAATGAGATTAACAATTTAAAAGAAATGTTAGAAAAATTCACAACAAGATCAAAAAATTTAGATTTAATCCTAAATAATCAAAAAGCATGCTATAATAAAATCGGACTAGGATATAAGTCGAATTCAAATAAGACCTTCAAATCATTAATAACCCAATACAAATCAACCAATCTAGCTTGGGTTCCGAAAGCGTGTCTGACCACGCAAGTAGGACTTAATCAATATTATATACCTAAAGAAAAAATATATTATATAAAATCGAACAAACCAAACCAAAATCCAAAATACAAACCTAAATCAAATTCAAAATTTAAACACTTTAAAAATCAACAAAATTATCACCAAGTTAACCATAACTATAAAAAGAACCGACACAAACCTAAAATCAAAATTTAAATCAATGGCCAATAATTCAGGGGGAGGCTCCAGAATAGCTGGCACCTCCAAAACTAACTTACCCGACAGGGTAACCCAAAACAAATCAACCCGGCAGGGTAATTAGGATTAGAGACCAAGTTTAACTTGAATCATGGTACCGGTGAAGTTTTTGGATGATAGTACGTTAGGGAAACTTGGGCATCGCATGTCTAGAAAGATATGACTTCGATCTGGTGCATTTGGCCAAGTGGAACTAACCGAAGCTACCCTTAAATGAATCCTAACCAATTAGACCAAGATTTAGTACTAAGCTCCGTGGATAGGACTATTCGGAAAACCTCGAAAGGTTGGTTACTTCTAATGACGTCCATGTGACTCACCAAGCTTAGAAGTTTATCCGAAGAATGCCTGTTTGTGGAAACCAAAGCTAAATCTGAATCTAACACAAGTTAAACCAAAACTCCACAATCCAATTTCATCTCACAAAATCATAGGATTCCCTGATTGATAATATAGATCGGGTGAGATGAATAAAGTTCAAAACCTTAATTTTAAACTTAAAAATTAATTTCAATTTTAAACTTAAAAATTACTTTCAAAATTTTAATTTTAAACTTAAAAATTAATTTCAAAATTAATTTCAAAATTCTAATTTTAAACTTAAAAATTAATTTCAAAATTTTAATTACTTTCAAAATTTTAATTTTAAAACTTAAAAATTAATTTCAAAACTTTAATTTTAAACTTAAAAATTATTTTCAAAATTTTAATTTTAAATTTAAAAATTAATTTCAAAATTCTAATTTTAAACTTAAAAATTAATTTCAAAATTTTAATTACTTTCAAAATTTTAATTTTAAAACTTAAAAATTAATTTCAAAACTTTAATTTTAAACTTAAAAATTATTTTCAAATTTTTAATTTTAAACTTAAAAAATTAATTTCACAATTCTAATTTTAAACTTAAAAATTATTTTCAAAATTTTAATTTTAAACTTAAAAAAATTAATTTCAAAATTTTAATTTTAAACTTAATTTCAAAATTTTAATTTTAAACTTAAAAAAATTAATTTCAAAATTTTAATTTTAAAATTAATTTCAAAATTTTAATTTTAAAATTAATTTCAAAATTTTAATTTTAAACTTAAAAATTAATTTCAAAATTTTAATTTTAAACTTAAAAATTAATTTCAAAATTTTAATTTTAAACCAAAAAAAAATTAATTTCAAAATTTTAATTTTAAAATTAATTTCAAAAATTTAATTTTAAAATTAATTTCAAAATTTTAATTTTAAACTTAAAAATTAATTTCAAAATTTTAATTTTAAACTTAAAAATTAATTTCAAAATTTTAATTTTAAACAAAAAAAAAAAATTTAATTTCAAAATTTTAATTTTAAACTTAAAAATTAATTTAAAAAATTTAATTTTAAACTTAAAAAAAATTAATTTCAAAATTTTAATTTTAAACTTAATTTCAAAATTTTAATTTTAAACTTAAAAATTAATTTCAAAATTTTAATTTTAAACTTAAAAATTAATTTCAAAATTTTAATTTTAAACAAAAAAAAAATTAATTTCAAAATTTTAATTTTAAACTTAATTTCAAAATTTTAATTTTAAACTTAAAAATTAATTTCAAAATTTTAATTTTAAACAAAAAAAAAAAATTTAATTTCAAAATTTAAATTTTAAACTTAAAAATTAATTTAAAAAATTTAATTTTAAACAAAAAAAAAAAATTAATTTCAAAATTTTAATTTTAAACTTAATTTCAAAATTTTAATTTTAAACTTAAAAATTAATTTCAAAATTTTAATTTTAAACTTAAAAATTAATTTCAAAATTTTAATTTTAAACAAAAAAAAAAATTAATTTCAAAATTTTAATTTTAAACTTAATTTCAAAATTTTAATTTTAAACTTAAAAATTAATTTCAAAATTTTAATTTTAAACAAAAAAAAAAATTTAATTTCAAAATTTTAATTTTAAACTTAAAATTAATTTAAAAAATTTAATTTTAAACTTAAAAAAAATTAATTTCAAAATTTTAATTTTAAACTTAATTTCAAAATTTTAATTTTAAACTTAAAAATTAATTTCAAAATTTAAATTTTAAACTTAATTTCAAAATTTTAGTTTTAAACTTAAAAATTAATTTCAAAATTTTAATTTTAAACTTAAAAATTAATTTCAAAATTTTGATTTTAAACCAAAAAAAAAAAAGTCAAAAACCAGGGGCGGGCACCCCTGGTATTCCCCTCCGGGGCGCCCGGAAGGGGATCCGGGCGCCCCGCCGTAAATCAACCCCGGGCGCACGGAAGGGATCCGGGCGCTCGGAGTCCCCTATAAATAAGGGGCAGCAGGCGCCCCCAATCTTTGCACCACCAATTCTCACTTTTGCCAAGGTTCACTCCGAACCTCAGTGCGAAAGTACTCTAAATCAAAATTTTCTTGCGGTGAAGACGCTGTTGCGATTCAACCGAGGTCGTCAGATCTTTATTTGTCGATGGCTCCTCGGTAAAAATTCTTCCCCTCCCTAAAATTTTATTAGAATTTGTCCTCTTATTTATTTCTCTTAGAATATTTTCTTATATATACAGTAGGAAACGAACAAATACTGGTGCTGGACCCTCCAACGCTAGTTCTGACCCTAGGTTTCCCACAGATGAACTAAGGATTAAGTTTGAGTCAACCATTTATAAGGCCATTAGGACTGCCTGCATAGATAGATCTTTCTTTCTAGGGTCATGTCCCTCCATTTTAGAGGTTATAGACCACTATAACTTAAAGAACCTTGTCGAATGTACCAGTCCAATAAACATAAGTCTGTGTGCCGAATTTTGCAATAACCTAGTGAAAGTGGACGATCTCACCTATACCACCAGGGCAGCGGGCACTGATATCACATTTTCCCCTACGACTATTCGAGAGTTTTTAGAGTTGCGTCCATCTACTTGCTCCTTTTTGTGCTATCCTCCGAGGGATCTACCATTCGGAGATCCCTACTCACATATTACTCTCGATACGATTTATTCGTATTTTTTTGGGGGAGAGCGAGATCCCACTGTGACACAGTTTAGGTCGGTAGAACTTCGGGTCCAGGACTATGCTCTTTATAGGGTTTTAGTCCTTTGCATTTTACCACTAACTACTCGGGACATCGCTGTGATGCGCCCATTCCATTCGTTCTTACTCTATGCCCTGAGTCATAGGTTAGATATTGATATCAGCCTACATATCTTCTCCACCATTATCTACTCGGCTGGATTCGTGACTGATAGACGAATCCACATGCCATTTTGTCACATTTTGACAGCCTATATGTCCTCGTTGCACATTGATGTCACTAGAGGAGATATTGCCCACATGACCGAGTTCGATGTCATAGCTGCTCGGAACTTCTCCCTAGCTGGTGTCCAAATAGATAAGGATGACGGGACTATGTCTTGGCGGAGGGGGGCACAGCACCAGCCCGATCCAGACGCACAGCTGGACGAGTTCATGCTCGCACTATTTCCAGAGGAAGCCGCACCGGCTCCACCACCGCCCAGAGCTCGAGCACCACGTCACACTCCCCGCCCTCTAGTCGATCGTATGACCAGACTAGAGAGAGCTATGGCGAGTCTCCAGCAGGAGAACTCTGATTTTCATCGGGACATTCGGCGAGAGGTTGCCGAGTTACGAGCTGCCGGGGATACCCGACACACTGAGCTGATGGCGCTTCTCCGATCCTTGGGATCTGGACCACCCCCTTCATCGTCTCAGTAGATCTAGTTATGACTCATTTCTGTAACTACACTACCTGTAAAATTTTTTGGATCTATCTAGTGATATCTCAAACTTACATTAATTATGTTCTATCCTGATAGACTAGGATTTTTCAAAAATACTTTCAAAAATGGTTTTATTAAATCATAAGTTAAACTTGTTTGTTTTCAAAACTTTCCATTTTTAGATTTTCAAAAACAGTTTTGGCCTTAGACTAGTTTTGAATCCTTAGAAAGCATGTACCCATAGGACTAGTTTTTGAGCATCTCACCAACACCTTAGGTTTACCTTGCTTGTGGTTGACAAACATAGAAAGGGGTGAGATGCATAGGCCAACTGTCTGGACTTAAGATGCTTATTTCAGTGCATCAACATAAGTCTGGACGTTAAATACAACTCAGACATTAATCAGATTAAGTTCATCAGTCAAGTCAAACACTGACTGCTTATAATCAACTTAATCTGACTAACCAAGTGAAAGCTACTATCTTCTGATAGTTAGTTAGTACCTAATTGGTTAGACAGCTGTTTAATTTTAAGTGTCAAGTTCAGGGGGAGAAATTAATCAAAATTTTATGTGTTTGACAAATGCTTTTTAACTAACTTATGTTTGAACATTAATTTACAAAAAAAAAATAAATTAAAATTAACTAAGTGTTTGAAAAACTTGAATCCCACCTAATTTTCAAACCTGATTTAAAAACTTGACTATTGAAAATTAAATTTTCCAAATTTAGCTTTTATCAAATTAGCCTTAAAAATTATTTTGGCAAAATTAATCTTACTTGTTTAATTTTTACGGTGTTGAAAAACGTAAATGTTACTTAAACTTGAAAAGTAAATTTAAATTTTTTTTTAAAAGTTAAACTTGATTAACATTAAATTTATACTTTTCAAAATTCAGCATGTCTTCCCCAAGTCAACTTGACTATTTTTGTGTTAAAAAATTGTACTTTGAACCAAACTTAGATATTTTTTCAAAATTAGCTGTTTTTTTACTTGTTACAGTAACTCTACACTATGATTGTTACCCTTGTTTTTTTTTATGAATGCCAAAGGGGGAGGGTTAGGTGGTTAAGTTAGAGCAACGAAATGCAAACTTGAAAAACTAACTTAAAAACCTCGAAAATCATGCTTGATTTTTGCATATATTTATCACTAACTTAACCAGGTTGTCATTCCATCAAAAAGGGGGAGATTGTTGGTGCGGTTAGCACTAACGGTCTAACTCAGGTTTTGATGAATGACAAATCAGGTTAAGTTAGGTTCGTCGTTATCTAACACTCTGATCGAGTGTGCAGGATAAGTTCAGACAGGTCGACGGGCTGACCGGATGTCTGGCACGAAGTCCAGCTAGGTTGACAGGCTGACCGGATAGCTGGCGAGAAGTCCAAGCGGGTCGACGGGCTGACCGGACGCTTGGCAAGAAGTCCAGCTAGGTCGACGGGCTGACCGGATAGCTGGCAAGAAGTCCAGACGGGTTGAAAGGCTGACCGGACGTCTGGCAGGTAAGTGAGGTAAGTCACTGGAGGGGAGTGACTGCAAGGACGCGTTCCCGGGAAGAGAACATTAGGCGTCAATCCGGCTTAGATCCATTTCGGATGTCTAAGTCGAAATCGTGACTAGATTCCGGTCTCGAAAAGACGGAATCTAAGTCATACTATTTGTGCTAATTCTTACTGTGATAAAATGTGCTAACAATCTATTTTGCAGGATATATATTGCCTCGGACTAACTTTGTTTTGCAGGAAAAAGGAGTTTTCTGGAACAAGGTGGTCCGGGCGCCCAGATTGTAACAACCACCCAAATTTCCTCATTTCAAGTTCCAAATGTCCCTAAAAATATTTGGAAATGCTTTTAAAATATTCTAGAGATTTTTAGAAATTTTTAGAGTATTTTTACGTAATTTTTGGAGGTCGTTTAGTATTTTTACAAAATAAAAGAAATTTTGACAAAAAGAGTTGAAGGCGAGGCTCGAACTCATGACCTCGGGTTGGACCCAACCTAACCGGACACAGCCAACCAACTGGGCTGCGCACGCTTTGTTAACTAAGTATGGGGAGAAATAAAGTTAAAGCATAGATAGTAATTAATTATAACTCGAGTATAAGAAAGGGAATTAGGTTTTGATTTTCCAAAACCCAAAACAATTCCTCTCAAAATTCTTTCTCTCCTCACCTCTCTCGCGTGCGACAGCGGCGGCGTTGCTCGGACAAAGGCGAAGCCGAATTTAGGGTTTGATTCCGACGGCCGACGAGCGTTCTTCTTCAAGGGTTCTACACAAACCCAAGCTCCCCTCGGCAAGGCGAACGCACGGGCAGGAGAAGAGGCCGAGAATCCCAAGCCTTCGAACCCTAGGTCCCTTCCTCCGTCGGCTGTAAGTCATACAAGCAAGTGTAAGTACTACTCACCTGCGGTAGGAGTTGCTCCGAGCTTTCGGTTTTCGTTACCTTGCTTCCGGATCTTGTTGTGCCGAGTAGAAGAATATGCTAGGGTTTTCTTCCTTGCTTTGTTGAGATGCCATCTTCGGTTTCTGTTAATTGAACACCAGTAGCTACCATTTGCTATTAGATATGCATGCAAGTTTCCTAAATTTCACTAGTTCTAAGTTGGGCACGAACAGCCCTCAATTTAGGTACATAGTGTTAGTTTTCGTCCTATTTAATAACATAGCAAGCTTAGTTTACATGGATATACATGGGCAGATCATTTAGTTTCCATTTACTATTGATTCTTGTTTCTTTCCTTTACCGGTTACAAGCATGGACAATTTTCTTGTTCCTTTGCTGTTAGTTGTTCTCACTCTGCCATTAGTTTGAGCACGAGTAACTCCAGCTTAGTTCCCTTAAGCAGAGGCAGATCCATCCTTTTTACATAGTAGCTTAGTTTTCCTTGCTAATGCCATGCACCTGATTAGTTTTAAGTTGGTATTTCAGCCTATGGTTGTCTTTTAAGCGTGCCTTTAGTTCTTAAATGTGGTATCCATGTAAATTTAATTGCTGCCACAAATTCCAGCAAAAAGGGATTCCTTTGCCCTGTTTTTACAGCATGATAGAAAGTGTAAAGTTGCATTCTTTTGCTTTTATTACAGCATACTTAGAAAGCCCCAAAATTAGCTTCCTTTTGCTTTTATCACAGCATGTTTAGGAAATCTAAATAAGCCTCTTTTGGTTTATTTTACAGCATGTTTAGTAAGTCTAAGTTAGCTTTCTTTTGCTCTCTTTTACAGCATGTTTAGCAAGTCTAAGTTAGCTTTCTTTTGCTCTATTTTATAGCATGTTTAGAAAGTCCAAGTTAGCTTTATTTTGCTCTATTTTGTAGCATGATTAGTAAGATTAGATTTGCGTCATTTGCTCCTATCACAGCATGTTTAGAAGGTTCAAATTAGCTTTCTTTTGCTCTTATCACAGCATGTTTAGATAGTCCAAATTAGTTTTCTTTTGCTCTATTTTGTAGCATGATTAGTAAGACTAGATTTGCTTCTTTTTGCCTTATTTTATAGCACGTTTAGAAGGCCCAAAGTTACTTTCTTTTACCCTATTCTATAGCGTGATTAGTAAGTTCAGATGTGCTTTCTTTTCCTTTATTTACAGCATGTTAGAAGTTCAGATTTTGCTTTTCTCTTGCCTTGTTGATAACATGCTTAGAGAGAGTTCAGATTTGCTTTCCTTTATGTTATTTTTATATAGCATGCTTGGTTAGTTGTAATCCTATACTTGTTAGATATATCTATAGGATTCTAATAGGCTCCAATAAAGAATTATAAGAAGCATGAGTAAAGAAAAAGACTAAAGTCTAGTTAAAAAGAGAAAATAAGTAAATTAAAGTAAGAGGCTAGTACCCGACTTCCGAGGTTGTCGTTAAACAAATCCAGGTGACCAATTCCGAGGTCTTGGCCCTGGTAAGACCGAGGTCTTTATACTCATAGGGCTGGAGGCTCGCTACCCCAGTCACTATTAGAGAGCGCGCAAAACAAAGATGGTACTAAGCCTGGGCCCAAAGAAAAGAAGAAAGAAAAGAAGAACAAGAAGAAGAAAGTAAAAGAGAAATTAAAAGATTAATTTCTAGTATAAGAAAAGTAAGAAGAACAAGAAGAAGAAAGTGAAAGAGAAATTAAAAGATTAATTTCTAGCATAAGAAAAGAAAAAGAAAAGAAGAAGAAAGTAAAAGAGAAATTAAAAGATTAATTTCTGGTATAAAGATATAAGAAAATGAAACAAGTTTTATGCTTAGAATCAATAAAAGTTTAGTTCTTTAATTCTAAGCTTACAGTAGTTGTTTCATTACTTTCCTGTCAGTTAGTGAGCATGTTTAGTATTCAGTTTTATTTCTGTATACCATGAGTACATGCAGCTTTGCTTTTAGCATTTCAGTTTTAGTATTGTTGCATTCTTTTTATGCACTTCGATGTTTTTGTGAGATAGATTAGTACTTACTAAGCGTTTTCGCTTATAGATCTTTTGTTTTTTTCCTCCTACCGCAGATAAAGGAAAAGCTAAGATATGAAAGGAAGGCGACAGGATGGTGGTGGTGATGAAGGTGTGTGATGTCTGGACTGTGGAGAGATCCAGAAGTAGCTGGCAAAATTGTATAGACTTTCTTTTAGTCCTCTGTTAATGTTTTATTACATTTGGGATTGTAGTTGAGTTTATTTCCGCATGTCTAGCTAGTCTCTTTTATTATTTGTGGAGTGCTGTAGTCATTGCTATTGCTAGAGTAGTTTCTTTGTTTTTATTGTGATTTTTATTACTGTGTGGTTGTGGAAAATATGTTCCAGCCGTCTGTGGCTGCGTATACTATGTTTGTATTATAGATTTGGTCACCGGTACAAGGGAGATTCTGCCGAAATTTTTCGGTAGGGTTTCCATGTGATATTTAATCATACCGGTTAAGTAGAGTTAGTAGTTAAGTAACGGTCATCTTTAGAGAGTAGTAGTAGTAAGAAGGGTGGTCGTTACAGCTGTAACGGCCACCCTTCTTAAAACTACTATTCTAAGGGCGACCGCTACTTCACTACTAACTATACTAAGGTTGTTCAAAGAAAATAAAGCACCACTTGAAACTACTGGTAGGGAATTCTGAAATGCAAGTAACCTCCTATTAAACATGCACGGTATAGGATACAAGTGAAGCATGGCATATTATTAGATTCATACATTGCTAACTGTAGTTGCAAGCTAGGGACTTGTGTAGGAATTCAAACCGAATAGTGAACATGGCATGCTACGTATTCCAGCAACCAAAAAGAGAGAAACTTCCACCACATGAAAAGCATATAAGCAAAAGAAACTGCCTACTATTAAACTTGTGTGCATGTGTACACTTTTTGCATAATTCGGTCAACATTAATGAAGGTAGCACATTCCAGCAGCATCGAAACTATAAATCCAGCAACCAACAGCATATCAATTTCACCATTCATGGCACCAATTAGAGTATTTAACAGATTATGGAACATGTAAGGAGGAATTAAACTAACAGGTGCAATTGGGAGGTACAAAACTGAGCAAAACCAATTCTGTATCAGCTTAAGGAAATTGAACTAAAACTACACTTACTAATAGAAAAAAAAAAGAGGACTAAATCTAATCCAGCAATATCAAATAACATGTGCGATCCTCTAATCTCTTTAGCAATTAAAAGAAAGCTTCTATTAAACTCTTATCAGGTACTTAACAAAAACTCATTTAAACCCTCTAGCAAGGTCCCAAGCTTCCATAGTTCCAAACATCACACATATCCATCATGCCTCCTCCTTGATGCCTTCCTTTTAAATTTTAGCTTTTCCTTTATCTGCTGTAGGAGGAAAAAAAAGAAAAGATCTATAAGCGAAAATGCTTAGTAAGTACTAATCTATCTCACAAAACTCGCAATGCATAAATATAATGCAAAAGTACTGAAACTGGAATACTAAAGCAATCTGCATGTGCTCATGATATATAGAAATGAACTGAATACAAGTCATACTCACTAACTAGCAGGATAACAAGAAATTAATACTATAAGCTCAGAATTTCAGCAACTAACTTTTTATCTATTCTAAGCATGTAACTTGTTTCATTTCTTATATCCTTGTGTTAGAAATTAATCTTTTAATTTCTATCTTTTACTCACTTCTTCTTTCTTTCTTTCTTTCTTAACTTTTCTTTTCTTTGGTTTTCTTTTCTTTTCTTGACTTTTCTTTTCTTTGGGCCCAGGCTTAGTACCATCTCATGCGCGTTCCCTAATAGGTTGGGGTTGCGAGCCACCAATCCTAAAAGAGCAGACCTCGGTCTACCAGGGCCAAGACCTCGGAAATGGCCACCTGGATTTGTTTAACGACAAACTCTTGGATGTCGGGTACTAGCCTCTTGTTTTACTTACTTGTTATCTTTCTTATTCTGATATTAAAAATGCCTTGGCATTTAATTAAGCTTTTGGTGTGCTTTTAATCCTAAACCACTTCCAAAAGAAAATAGCTTCAGAAATTCTAAAACATGATAGTAGCATGGAAGGGAAACTAATTCCAGCAACCTAAATCATGGTAATTCAACTGAAATACACAAAAATAGCATGACAACAGCATAGAATTTCTACACAGCAAGTTCTAAAGGAAAACATAACATATTGTTCTGCATATTACAGTAACTAGCTTGCATATTCAAAAGGGAAACTTAGCATGTCGAATTCTAAAGAATAGCTATCATAGAATGTCTCTTGGTGCAGAAATTCCAAAACATGCTAAATCCGAAATCTTATAATCTCAAAGGAAGTTGGTATCAGAGCAGTTCCCATTCTTCAGCATCACACACACATCAGCATCATCCTTGCCGTCTCAAAGTAAGAAAGTATTTAAATCCCTTTCTTACTTCTGCTTTCCTTATTTTTCTGCAGTATAGAGTACTTTCCTTTTAAGTACTAAAGTAAGATAAAAGATTTAGTTTCCTTTTTCTTTATTTATATTTAAGTATGATTAGAAGGGTTAAAGTAAGATATCAAGCCTTTACCTTGAATAAATAGATGGCAAGAAGAGGACGTCCCCGTGCTACTCACAGTGAGGAACCAGCTCAAGGGAACGAAGTGCCTAGAGCAACTGAGCCCAACCTTTCTGAAGTAGTTGCTCAGCTCCAGAGGCAAGTAGCAGAGCGGCAAGTGATTGCCAATCGATGGCAAACCGACGTGATTCCTCCCCTCCTCCAATGTCACCTGCAGAGACCCGTGTGCGAGACTCCACCACTACTCGGGGAACCGTCACAGGCACCCCGAGACCGAAGCTTATCTTATATGTGGTGTAAGTCGAAACCAGAGAGCTTCTCGGCACGATGAGCCCAGGATGCCGAGGCTTGGTTTAAAACACTAGAGAGCACTATGGAGCTTCTTGGCTGGCCGAGAAGGTCAAGTGCGCCTCTTTCTGTCTGTCTGGGGATGCTCGCATGTGGTGGGAGAGGATAAAGACCAAGAGAGCAGCTGATCAGATGAACTGGGCAGATTTCCAGTCAGAGTTCTATGAAGAGTTCTTCCACCTGCAGATTACCAACAAGCACTACGAGGAGTTTATAGAGTTCAAACAAGGTGACTTGTCAGTGGAAGAAGCGGCCAAGAAGTTCAACAGGCTAGCTCGTCTCTGTCCAGAGCTAGTGAGTACAGAGAAGGAGCGAGTCAGGCTGATGCTCAGAATGTTGAGACCACAGATAGCACTGAATGTGAGCAGTGGAGCTCATCGGCCTCAGACTGGCGAAGAATTGATCAGTAGAGCATTAATTGCCGAACATTACATGAACAACATCAAAGCACAGCGAGCACAACATCAGCCAGTGAAGACAGAGGACAAAACAGCAGGAAGCCAGAAGTCACAGTCAAGTAAGCAGAACTGGAAAGGCAAAGGTAAAAGGAAGCAGTGGAACACAGGAGGTGGCCAGAAGGGAGGACCAGCAAACAAGCAGATCAAGTTCCCTCCCTGTCCCAAATGTGGGAGAATACACCCAGGAGCCTGCCTTTTGGGTAAAACTGGATGTTACTCCTGTGGTCAGGAGGGACACATGGCTAAAGAGTGTCCTAACAAATTCAAAGTACCCCAGCCACAGCCATTGCAATATGGAGGCCAGCCTGCACAGTTGCACCATATGGAAGCAGCAATTGAGGGACCCTATATCAGTCGAGGAAGGTTAGAAGCTCCACCAGTTCCATCCTTTGATGGTGCTAGAGTATTCTCCCTCACCAAAGAAGAAGCTGCTAGTGCCTCCACGGTCGTAACAGGTCAAGTAGTTATTTTTCAGCACATAGCTACTGTACTATTTGACACTGGGGCGACCCATTCTTTTGTATCGATACCTTTTGCCAGTAGTTTACAGGTGCCTACAGAGAGTACGAACTCCAAGTTCCTGATGACCCTACCTTCTGGGGAAGTCATGGAATCCAATCAGTGACTCCGAGCTGTACTAGTTAGAATTGCAGACAGGGAATTATATGTAAATCTGATAGTTCTCGCCATGCAGGATTTCGATATCATTTTTGGTATGGATTTCCTCAGCAAGTACAGTGCCTCAGTGGACTGCCGCAGAAAGAAAGTAATTTTTAGTCCAGAAGGTGAGCCAACTTTTGAGTTCACAGGAGTGCCAAGGAAGAAGACCCAGAAGCTCCTCTCATCTCTAGCAGCACACCAGATGTTAGCTAAAGGGTGTGCAGGTTTTCTTGCATACATAGTAAAGGCAGCAGAGCAGAAGGGACCCAAGTAGGAGGAGGTCCGGGTAGTATGCGAGTATCCAGAAGTATTTCCAGAAGAGTTACCTGGACTACCTCCCAACAGAGAGGTGGAATTTGAGATTGAATTAGTTCCTGGAACCGGTCCAATTTCAAAAGCTCCGTATCGCATGTCTCCAGAGGTGAAGGAGTTACAAGAGCACCAGGTTCTTGACAAAGGCTTTATTCGCCTAGTCACTCACCTTGGGGAGCTCTGTGTTGTTTGTCAAGAAGAAAGATGGGACAATGCGGATGTGTATAGACTACGAGCTTTGAATCAAGTGACAATCAAGAACAAGTACCCTCCCGGGATCGATGATTTATTTGATCGGTTAAGAGGAGCAACAGTGTTCTCAAAGATGAGACTGCGCCTCGGGTACCATCGGTGAAGGTGAAAGAAAGAGATATACTCGAGCGGCGTTCGGGACGGATATGGACACTACGAGTTTGTAGTTATGCCTTTTGGGTGACCAATGCACTGCGGTCTTCATGGACTTAATGAGCAGAGTGTTCAGAGAATATCTTGACAAATTTGTCATTGTATTCATCGATGACATTCGGGTCTATTCAAGGACCCCAGAGGAGCATGACACGCGCTTGAGATACTGCAGACTCTTCAGCGACGCACTTTATGCTAAATTCTCCAAGTGCGAGTTCGGATTCAGGTGGCGTTTTAGGTCACATAATTTCTAAGGAAGGCATTCAAGTGGATCCGGCCAAAGTGGGCGGTCAACAACCTGGAGTAGACCAAGAGCGTCGGAGAGATCAAGCTTCCTTGGTCTAGCGGTACTACGGAAGTTCGTGGAGAATTTTTCCAAGATAGCTTCTCCACTGACAACCCTCACCGTAAAGAACAAGAGATTGAATGGTCGGATAAATGTGAGTGAGCTTCCAAGAGCTAAAGAAGAGATTGACTGGTGCTCCCATTACACTGTTCCAGAGGGCGACAAGAGTTTCGACATCTCACGATGCTTCCAAGATGGGCTTAGGAGGTACTCATGCAAGAAGGAAAAGTCATAGCTTATGCTTCCGACAACTCAAAGACTATGAGAAGAACTACCCTACTCATGATCTTGAGTTGGCAGTTGTGCACTTAAACTCTGCGACATTATTTGTATGGAGTTGATGTAGAATCTTCACAAATCATCGAGTCTTAAGTACTTCTTCACTCGGAAGGACTTAAACATGAGACAACAGAGGTGGTGGAGGTCAAAGATTACATTGTGAAATTCTCTACCACCCGCAGCTAACAAAGTGGCGGATGCACTCAGTAGAAAATCTAGTGCATCACCGATGTCTTTGTCATCACTAGCCCTGCCACAGAAGGAGTTGTCGATTTTGGACTTGAAATTATCGAAGGACAGCTCTGCATTGACCTTAGAGTCTACATTGCTTGTGGAGATCTGAGAGAAAGCAAAGTGAAGATCCGGACATCCGGAAGATCAAGCGGGGGATATGAGAAGAAGACAACTCAGAGTTTAGAGTGACAAATAGCGGAATTCTTTATCAGGGGAGTCGCATTTGCGTGCCCAATGATGAGGAACTGAGGAAGAAGATATTAGAGGAAGCTCACAGTACACCATATTCCATGCATCCTGGTTCTTCCAAGATGTACCAAGATGTGAAACAGAGGTTTTGGTGGTCAGGACTCAAAAGAGATGTAGCTAAGTATGTCAGTACCTGCTTGACATGTCAGAGAGTCAAAGCAGAACACCAGAGACCAGGAGGAGTTCTTCAGCCTCTTCCAATACCAGAATGGAAATGGGAAGACATTTCCATGGACTTCATAACAGGTCTTCCAAGAACCACCAATGGATATGATGCGATATGGGTAATAGTAGACCGATTGACCAGTTGGCCCAGCTATATGTTAAAGAGGTAGTCAGACTTCATGGAGTTCCTAAATCTATCGTCTCTGATAGAGATGGGCGCTTCACCTCACACTTTTGGGAGTGCGTTCAGAATGCACTAGGCACCAAACTCAAGTTCAGCACAGCTTTCCATCCACAGACTGATGGACAAACAGAGCGAGTGAATCAGATTTTAGAAGACATGCTCAGAGCTTGTGCGCTAGATTTCAAAGGAAGTTGGTGCAAGTATTTGTGCTTAACAATAGCTACAATAGCTATCAGGCCACCATCAAGATGGCACCTTATGAAGCACTATATGGCAGGAAATGCAGATCACCCATATGCTGGCAAGAAGCAGGAGAGAGAAAAGAGATGGAAGCAGAGCTGGGCATTCAGACAGAGGTGATAGACGAGACTACTCAAGCAGTCCAGAAATTCAGACAGAGAATTGAGACTGCCCACAGCAGACAGAAGAGTTATGCTGACACGCGCCGTAGGCCATTGGAATTCCAAGTAGGAGATTCGGTTTTCCTCAAGGTCGCTCCTATGAAGGGAGTGATGAGATTTGGCCAGAAAGGCAAATTAAGTCCTCGCTACGTAGGACCTTACCTGATCATAGAGAGGATTGGGAAAGTAGCTTATAAGCTAGACTTACCACAAGACATGTCAGCAATACACAATGTATTTCATGTCTCTATGCTAAAGAAGTGTCTTCACGACCCGAGCCAAGTGATTCAGCCTCAGTCAGTGCAGATCCAAGAGGATCTCAGCTATGAGAGCAGACCTACACGGATAGTGGATAGAGCAGTTAAGAGACTGAGAAATAAAGAAGTACCACTAGTGAAGGTCATATGGCAGAACTAGAAGCACGAGGAAGTCACTTGGGAGCGGGAGGACAGCATGAGACAGAAGTATCCAGAGCTATTCTAAGTTCGGGGACGAACTTTTTATAAGGTATGGGGGATTGTAATGACCCAATTTTTCCCATTTCAAGTCCTAAAGGTCCATAAAAATATTTGGAAACGCTTTTAAAATATTTTAGAGATTTTTAGGAATTTTTAGAGTATTTTTACGTAATTTTTGGAGGTCGTTTAGTATGGTTACAAAAAGAAAGAAGTTTGAAAAAAAAAAAATTGTTGAAGGTGAGACTCGAACCCAAGACCTCTGGCCGAACCCGACTGTAACCGAACCAAGCCAGCCAACTGGTCTGCGATGGTTTTGTGATTAAGAAGGGAAGCGAATATAGTTGAGTTATAATGAGAACCCAAAGTTAGACCTAGTTATAAAAGGTTAAGTTAGGAGGGATTAGGTTATTTTTCTTTTTCTCCCGAATCTCCTCTCCTCTCACGCGCGGCGCGGTGCGTTCCCATGTGTTTCCAATATGGGACTATGTTTGCAACCTTGCAACCCCAACAATCCCCCCCTCAAACAAAGGACCATAGGCTTCCCACGTCCGATCCTCGACCCACCAGGTCTTCCTGCCCCTCGGTCTACCCGACCTACTAGGACTTCCTGCCCCTCGGTCTACCCGACCTACTAGGACTTTCCTTGCCTAGCCGCAACTAGGACTTCCTGCCTGGTGTCTGGTCATCTTGATCCGAACATAGGAGCCCCCACTTTCTTTGTTCGAGGTCAATATTGTACTCACATGGTTCAATCAGACCATAGCTCTTGTGCACAGTCAGTGGTTAAACATTCTGGCAGTCCGGGCTCTGATACCACTTGTAGGATCGAAAAGAATTTAGATATCTCCATTGGTATGAGGTCTTTTAGGGAGAGTCCAAGAGCAAAGCCATGAGGGTCTAGGCCCAAAGTGGACAATATCATGCAAATGTGGAGATATCTAAATTCTTTTCGATCTTACAGTTGGTATCAGAGCAGTGTTCCATTCTCCAGCATCACGCACACATCAGCATCATCCTCGCCGTCTCCAAGTAAGAAAGTATTTAAATTCTTTCTTTATTCTGCTTTCTTTATTATTAACTGCAGTATAGAGTACTTGTTTTTGGAGTACTAAAGTAAGATAGAAGATTTAGTTTCCCTTTCTTTATTCATATTTATGTATGTTTAGAAAGGATAGAGAAATGTTTAGAAGTACCTACTCATAGGTGTTGAAAGTCAAGAATCATGTATAAGTAAGATATATCTAGAAAGTATAGTGATAATTTTAAGTTTTCTTTTCCTCTGCCTGACTTGATGTCAAGAAGAGGACGTCCTCGTACCGTTGGTACTGAGAACTAAGATCAGGAGAACGAAGAGCTTAGATCGACTGAGCCCAATCTCTCTGAAGTTGTTGCCTAGCCCCAGAGACAAGTAGCAGAGCAGCAGCAAGTGATTGCCAATCTGAAGGCAAACCAGCAAGCAGTTCCCCCTCCTCCTCCAGCTGTCACTGCAGGGAATCCAGTGGTAACTGAGACTCCATCAGCTGCCCTGGGAGCCGTCACAGCACCTCAGAGACCAGAAGCTTACCTTATACAGTGGCTAACGCTGAAACCAGAGAGCTTCTCAGGCACGACTGAGCCCTGGGATGCCCAGACTTGGTTTAAAACACTAGAGAGCACTATGGAGCTTCTTGACTGGCCAGAAGTCGAGAAGGTCAAGTGCGCCTCTTTCTGCCTATCTGGAGATGCTCGTATGTGGTGGGAGAGGATAAAGACCAAGAGAGCAGCCGATCAGATGAGCTGGACAGATTTTCAGTTAGAGTTCTATGAAGAGTTCTATCACCAACAAGCACTATGAGGAGTTTATAGAGTTCAAGCTAGCCAAGATAGAAGACAAGACAGGGGGGAAACAGAGACCCCAGTCAAGTAAGTGCAGAAGAACAGAAAGAAGGTAAGAAAGAAGGGGTTCGGGTGGTCTGTGAATATCCCGAGGTATTCCCAGCAGATCTACCTGGACTACCTCCCAATAAATGGGTAGATTTGAGATTGAATTGGTTCCTAGAACCGGTCCAATTTCAAAAGCTCCTTATCGCATGTCTCCAGCAGAGCTGAAGGAGTTACAAGAACAACTACCGCGGTTACTTGACAAAGGCTTCATTCACCCCAGTCACTTACCTTGGGGAGTTCCTGTGTTGTTCGTTAAGAAGAAAGACGGATCTGTGCTAATGTGCATAGATTTCAGAGCTTTGAATCAAGTAGCGATTAAGGACAAGTACCCCCTTCCCAGGATCGATGACTTATTTGATCAGTAAAGAGGAGCAACAGTGTTCTCAAAGATAGACCTACGCTCTGGGTACCATCAGCTGAAGGTGAAAGAAAGAGATATACCCAGAACGACGTTCAGGACCAGCTATGGACACTACGAGTTTGTAGTCATGCCTTTTGGTGTGACTAATGCACCAGCAGTCTTCATGGACTTAATGAACAGAGTGTTTAGAGAATATCTTGACAAATTTGTCATCGTATTCATCGACGACATTCCGGCCTATTCAAGGACCCCAGAGGAGCATGACACGCACTTGAGGATAGTACTACGGACCCTTCAGCAAAAGCAACTTTACGCTAAACTCTCAAAGTGCGAGTTCTGGTTAGATCAGGTGACATTTCTAGGTCACATAATTTCTAAAGAAGACATCCAAGTGGATCCAGCCAAAATAGAAGCAGTCAACAACTGGAGCAGGCCCAAGAACGCCAGGGAGATCAGAAGCTTCCTTGGTTTAGCTGGGTACTACAGGAAGTTCGTGGAGGACTTTTCCCGGATAGCCTCTCCACTAACAGTCCTCACCAGAAAGAACAAGAGATTCGAATGGTCAGATAAATGTGAGCAGAATTTCCAAGAGCTAAAGAAGAGATTGATCCGTGCTCCCATTCTGACTGTTCCACAGAGCGACAAGAGTTTCGACATCTACAGTGATGCTTTCAAGATGGGCTTAGGAGCTGTACTCATGCAAGAAGGAAAAGTCATAGCTTATGCTTCCAGACAACTCAAAGATTATGAAAAGAACTACCCCACTCATGATCTTGAGCTGACAGCTGTGGTTTTTGCACTAAAACTCTGGCGACATTATTTGTATGGAGTTCAGTGTAGAATCTTCACAGAGCATCAGAGTCTTAAGTACTTCTTCACTCAAAAAGACTTAAACATGAGACAGCGCAGGTGGCTGGAGTTGGTCAAAGATTACGACTGTGAAATTCTCTACCACCCAGGCAAAGCTAACAAAGTGGCAGATGCACTAAGCAGAAAGTCCAGTGCATCCCTGATGTCTCTGTCATCATTAGCCCTGCCACTGCAGAAGGAGTTGTCAGATTCCGGACTTGAAATTATTGAAGGGCAACTCTCTGCATTGACCTTAGAGTCTACCTTGCTTGAGAACATACAGAGAAAGCAAAGTGAAGATCCAGACATTCAGAAGATCAAGCAAGGGATACAGAAAGAAGATAAATCAGAGTTTCGAGTAACAGATAGCGGGATTCTTTATCAGGGGAGTCGCATTTGCGTGCCCAATGATGAAGAACTGAGAAAGAAAACTTTAGAAGAAGCTCATAGCACCCCATACTCCATGCATCCTGGTTCTCCCAAGACGTACCAAGATGTGAAACAGAGGTTCTGGTGGTCAGGACTCAAAAGAGACGTTGCTAAATATGTCAGTACCTACTTGACATGCCAGAGAGTCAAAGCAGAACACCAGAGACCAAGAGGAGTTCTTTAGCCTCTTCCAATACCAGAATGGAAATGGGAAGATATATCCATGGACTTCATAACAGGTCTTCCAAGAACTACAAAGGGATATGACGCAATATGGGTAATAGTAGACCGATTGACCGAGTCTGCTCATTTCCTAGCCATCAAGGTGTCCCACTCTATAGAGCAGTTGGCCCAGCTATATGTTAAAGAGGTAGTCAGACTTCATGGAGTTCCTAAATCTATCGTTTCTGATAGAGATGGGCGCTTCACCTCACACTTTTGGAGTGCGTTCAGAATGCACTAGGCACCAAACTCAAGTTCAGCACAGCTTTCCATCCACAGACTGATGGACAGACAGAACGAGTGAATCAGATTTTAGAAGATATGCTCAGAGCTTGTGCGCTGGATTTCAAGGGAAGTTGGTGCAAGTATTTGTGCTTAGCTGAATTCGCCTACAACAATAGCTATCAGGCCACCATCAAGATGACACCTTATGAGGCACTATATGGCAGGAAATGCAGATCACCCATATGCTGGCAAGAAGCAGGAGAGAGAAAAGAGATGAAAGTAGAGCTGGGCATTTAGACAGAGCTGATAGACGAGACCACTCAGGTGATCCAAAAAAATCAGACAGAGAATTGAGACTGCCCAGAGCAGACAGAAGGGTTATGCTGACACACGCCGTAGGCCATTGGAATTCCAAGTAGGAGATTCAATTTTCCTCAAGGTCGCTCCTATGAAGGGAGTGATGAGATTTGGCAAGAAGGGCAAATTAAGTCCTCGCTATGTAGGACCTTACCTGATCATAGAGAGGATTGGGAAAGTAGCTTACAAGTTGGCCATGCCACAAGACATGTCAGCAATATACAAAGTATTTCATGTCTCCATGCTAAAGAAGTGTCTCTATGACCCGAGCCAAGTGATTCAGCCTCAGTCAGTGCAGATCCAAGAGGATCTTAGTTATAAGAGCAGACCTACACAGATAGTGGACAGAGCAGTCAAGAGATTAAGAAACAAAGAAGTACCACTAGTGAAGGTCGTCTAGCAGAACCAGAAGCACGAGGAAATCACTTGGGAGCGAGAGGACAATATGAGACAGAAGTATCCAGAGCTACTCTAAGTTCGAGGACGAACTTTTTATAAGGTATGGGGGATTGTAACAACCCAATTTTCCCTATTTCGAGTTCTAAAAGTCCATAAAAATATTTGGAAATGATTTTAAAATATTCTAGAGATTTTTAGGAATTTTTAGAGTATTTTTACGTAATTTTTGGAGGTCGTTTAGTAGATTTACAAAAAGAAAGAAGTTTTGACAAAAACCGTTGAAGGTGAGACTCGAACCCAAGACCTCCGGCCGAGCCCGACCTAACCAAACATAGCCAACCAACTGGGCTGCGCATGATTCGTTAACCAAGTATGCAGCGAGATATATTTAAGTTGTAATTGGAACAGAATTAAACCTAGTTATAAAGGGATTAAGTTTTCCCTTTCTCGTGGAAAACCCTATCTGCCTTTCTTTCTCTCCCGACGCGTGCGACGGCGCTGTGCTTGGGCGAAGACGAAGTCGAGTTAGGGCTCTTCCTCCGGCGGCCGGCGAGGGGGTTTTTCCGAGAATCCTTCTCATCCTCGTGACCTCCTCGACGTGGAGAGCACGTAGGGTTTGGTTTCATTCTTTTCTTCAATTGCTGCTTAGTTCTTTTGCCATGGTTCAAAGTTCAAGAAGGACTTGTACTACTACTCCAGGCGGTAGAGACAAGCTTTCGGGTTTTGTTCCTTGCTTCCGGATCTTGTTGTGCCGAGTAGAAGAATATGCTAGGGTTTTCTTCCTTGCTTTGTTGAGATGCCATCTTCGATTTCTGTTAATTGAACACCAGTAGCTACCATTTGCTATTAGATATGCATGCAAGTTTCCTAAATTTCACTAGTTCTAAGTTGGGCACGAACAGCCCTCAATTTAGGTACATAGTGTTAGTTTTCCTTGCTAATGCCATGCACCTGATTAGTTTTAAGTTGGTATTTCAGCCTATGGTTGTCTTTTAAGCGTGCCTTTAATTCTTAAATGTGGTACCCGTGTAAGTCTAATTGCTGCCATAAATTCCAGAAAAAAGGGATTCCTTTGCCCTATTTTTTACAGCATAATAGAAAGTGTAAAGTTGCATTCTTTTGCTTTTATTACAGCATACTTAGAAAGCCCCAAAATTAGCTTCCTTTTGCTTTTATCACAACATGTTTAGGAAATCTAAATAAGCCCCTTTTGGTTTATTTTACAGCATGTTTAGTAAGCCTAAGTTAGCTTTCTTTTGCTCTATTTTACAGCATGTTTAGCAAGTCTAAGTTAGCTTTCTTTTGCTCTATTTTACAGCATGTTTAGCAAGTCTAAGTTAGCTTTCTTTTGCTCTATTTTATAGCATGTTTAGAAAGTCCAAGTTAGCTTTCTTTTGCTCTATTTTGTAGCATGATTAGTAAGATTAGATTTGCTTCTTTTGCTCTTATCACAGCATGTTTAGAAGGTTCAAATTAGCTTTCTTTTGCTCTTATCACAGCATGTTTAGATAGTCCAAATTAGTTCTCTTTTGCTCTATTTTGTAGCATGATTAGTAAGATTAGATTTGCTTCTTTTGCCTTATTTTATAGCATGTTTAGAAGGCCCAAAGTTACTTTCTTTTGCCCTATTCTATAGCGTGATTAGTAAGTTCAGATGTGCTTTCTTTTCCTTTATTTACAGCATGTTAGAAGTTCAGATTTTGCTTTTCTCTTGCCTTGTTGATAACATGCTTAGAGAGAGTTCAGATTTGCTTTCCTTTATGTTATTTTTATATAGCATGCTTGGTTAGTTGTAATCCTATACTTGTTAGATATATCTATAGGATTCTAATAGGCTCCAATAAAGAATTATAAGAAGCATGAGTAAAGAAAAAGACTAAAGTCTAGTTAAAAAGAGATAACAAGTAAATTAAAGTAAGAGGCTAGTACCCGACTTCCGAGGTTGTCGTTAAACAAATCCAGGTGACCAATTCCGAGGTCTTGGCCCTGGTAAGACCGAGGTCTTTATCCTCATAGGGCTGGAGGCTCGCTACCCCAGTCACTATTAGAGAGCGCGCAAAACAAAGATGGTACTAAGCCTGGGCCCAAAGAAGAAAAGAAGAACAAGAAGAAGAAAGTGAAAGAGAAATTAAAAGATTAATTTCTAGCATAAGAAAAGAAAAAGAAAAGAAGAAGAAAGTAAAAGAGAAATTAAAAGATTAATTTCTGGTATAAAGATATAAGAAAATGAAACAAGTTTTATGCTTAGAATCAATAAAAGTTTAGTTCTTTAATTCTAAGCTTACAGTAGTTGTTTCATTACTTTCCTGTCAGTTAGTGAGCATGTTTAGTATTCAGTTTTATTTCTGTATACCATGAGTACATGCAGCTTTGCTTTTAGCATTTCAGTTTTAGTATTGTTGCATTCTTTTTATGCACTTCGATGTTTTGTGAGATAAATTAGTACTTACTAAGCGTTTTCGCTTATAGATCTTTTTTTTTTTCCTCCTACCGCAGATAAAGGAAAAGCTAAGATATGAAAGGAAGGCGACAGGATGGTGGTGGTGATGAAGGTGTGTGATGTCTGGACTGTGGAGAGATCCAGAAGTAGCTGGCAAAATTGTCTAGACTTTCTTTTAGTCCTCTGTTAATGTTTTATTACATTTGGGATTGTAGTTGAGTTTATTTCCGCATGTCTAGCTAGTCTCTTTTATTATTTGTGGAGTGCTGTAGTCATTGCTATTGCTAGAGTAGTTTCTTTGTTTTTATTGTGATTTTTATTACTGTGTGGTTGTGGAAAATATGTTCCAGCCGTCTGTGGCTGCGTATACTATGTTTGTATTATAGATTTGGTCACCGGTACAGGGGAGACTCTGCCGAAATTTTTCGGTAGGTTTTCCATGTGATATTTAATCATACCGGTTAAGTAGAGTTAGTAGTTAAGTAACGGTCATCTTTAGAGAGTAGTAGTAGTAAGAAGGGTGGTCGTTACACGGAGGGGATCCGGGCGCCCGGAAGGCAAATTATTTCCAAACCAAGTCGTCACCACGTGGAGCATCTCGGTTTGAGCAGCTACGTCATATTCCAGGCGCCCGGAAGGAATCCAGGCGCCCGGAACAGCATATAAAAGAAGCCCCAGGCAGGAGCTTCAGAATCAATCAATCTGAGAACTCTTCTACTGCTGGTCTTGCTGCTCGACGTTCAGTGCGACGCCAACAAAGCTCCGACAAAGTGCTCCTTCGGTTTTTATTTAATTTCCTTGTCGGTATTGCTTTATTTTCACTAGCAGTTCCTGTGTTCATTTTTGTAATTATATTCGAATTGTTAGTGATTGCCCAACGAAAGTGGTCAAGGACCACGGGCCTTCGAGTAGGAGTCGTCACAGGCTCCGAACGAAGTAAAAAACCTTTTGTGTCTATTTTACTTTTCCGCTGCGTTTATACTCTAAATTTTCGAATCGATATTCACCCCCCCTCTATCGACTCTAACGGTCCTACAACTATAACAAAACTTTAACAAACTAGATAGGTTAACACCACTCCCACTAGGACAGACACTAGTGGAGTGGCCAACATAATCCTCTTCAACCTGGACTCATTTGAGACAATCTCAGATAGACCAACTTCAAGATTTTCAATTTGATCTATCATCAAAACTTCTTCAGAATCCTCCTCAGATTCTTCAGGATTCTCCTTTGGATCATTCTCAAATTCTTCAAGATCTTCCTCTAGGAACTCATGGTGAAATAGTTCCACACACAACTATGCATATAAGATTCTCCCTTCGAAGAGCCTCTATATCTAGTGTGCTACCACCTTTGGATTCTCTGGCAGTGAACGAATCAATGCCGAGATCTTGTAATTATCTAAGATTGGAAACTTTTCTTGTTTGAGTTACCAAGACTGGTAATCATCCGTGCCATCCATAAATTAAAATTTAAAAAGTTAGTACAAAACCAACTAACCAGTATAAAATCGACTTAATTCAATTTATACAGACATAAAACCAATATTATTAATCAAGAAAACAAATCTTCTTGATTTTCAAGAGTCTAAATCGACTGACCCATTTGATCGGTCGATTAGGAATCTAGATCCTGAGCTCTGTCCAATGTCCTCATTGTTGGAACCCCAAGGTTATTTTTAGTGTGATCAACCAAGTTTAGGTTAGGTCTTGTTATGTTTTTGTAACGACCCGCCTTCTACTACTAGGCTGTAAGGCGAATCGCTACAGTTATTGCTGTACTAACTGTGCGGAAAACTGAGCAAATTTGAAATTTGCTAAACTAATTACTGTAAAGTCTTAACCTGACATTCTAAGAGTACCTAAGTGTTGTACACATGCTAGGAGAGACAATCTATGCCTCTTGAATGTCCTGCTAGCTGTAATCAGACATTTCAACTGATCAGTGAGTCGATTGAGCCGTCGGAACGATTCACAGATCGTTCCAGCTGATACTGGCACGGAGGCACCTTCTGGATCGGTCTGCTGACCGATCCATAAGCTTACCTCGCTCCTGTACAAAACTGGATCGGTCTACCGACCGATCCAGGAACACCCTGATCGATCGGGAGACCGATCAGTGAGCCTCGGTGCTTCTGCTGCGTTCTGTACGCAGCTGGATCGGTCTACCGACCGATCCAAGAGTGCCCTGATCGGTCGGTAGACCGATCAGTGCACTTCCTAGCTTTCTGTTCGCTTCTGGATCGGTCGGCTGACCGATCCATAACCCTTGCCAACTCTCTGTTCGTGTCTGAGTCGGTCGGCTGACCGATCCAGTGACACCAACTCATTCCCGATCGGTCGGCTGACCGATCAGGGTTTCTGATTTCGAATCAGAAACTCTGATTTCAGCACTGGTTCGTGCCAAAACCTCACACTACAACTATCTAATGTATAATAAACATTCTAGCAACATGTAGTAATCATTCTAAACTTAAGCTAAAGCAAGGTTTACTGATTCATGGCATTTTAACAACTTAAAGTGCATGAAGATATAAATTTCTAAAAGTTCTAATTGCTCAAACTTGCTAAGGTTCAAAAGTGCCTATAACATGAAAACTGAACTAATAAACTGTAAAGTGCTAAAGTAAATGCTAAATCCCCAGAGGGTCTTTTATTCCAGTTCCTTCCACACACATCCTCATCTGCATTGCCCTCCAGCCTCCACTGCTAGTCCATTTTCCTTTTACCTGTATCTGCAGTATAAGGAAAATAGTATCTGTAAGCTTAAAGCTTAGTAAGAAACCATCTACCTCACAAAAACATGCAACGATGCGAGTATGATTTCAAAACATGCTATTTGAAAACTGAACTGAGCATGGCAACATGGCATGGCATACAAACATGTACTGAACTGATCATGGCATACAAACAAGCTGAGCATAGCATACTGTATCTGAAACTAAGCATACATACTGAACTGGTCATGCATATACATCTAACTGGTCATGAACTCAAATCATGAAACTTAATTGAGATAATCAACTGAAACTGAAACTAAGATAGTGTTTCCATCACTGATTAAATATTTGAAAAACTATATATAATAATAGATGAAAATACTAAACATGCTGCTGGGCCCTGGCAACTGTACTTACTGTGCGCGCATCCCTACCAGACCCGGGATTGCAAGTTCCGAATCCAGCAGGGTTACTAGGTTGTCTGAACCTAGGGACGACTGTGGGAGTCCAGCCCATGGATATCTAATCCAAGTACAGTGCCAACTGAATAAAAGTAAAATACTGAATACTGTTTTATTTTACTTTGCTGTTCTAGGTTATCTGAACCTAGAGCTAGGTTATCTGAACCTAGAGGCTACTGTGGGAGCCCACCCAATGGATATCTGATCCATATAGCTGTAATAACTGATAACAAACTGAATAAAATGTTTCTAATACATTTTACATGCTATTAGGACGCCTATTGGTGCATCCTTCTGAACTGATCATTCTACCGAATGCTTGGTGTGCACTAAAAGCACACCCTAAAACTGAAAACTGTAAAACTACTGAACTAACGCCAAAACTAACAAGCGAGAGCAATTATACTGCAGGTGAGGGGTTTCTTACCTCAATCGCAAGGTTTTCTTACGATTCTATCCGCTAGGTTTTCCGGAAAACTGCTCCTCTCGACGATCCGTTCACGTCTTCGCGTTCCTCTCGCGGAGATGAACCTTTTTCGTGTTGGAGTCATCGCCGGAAAGTGATCCGAGAACCCTTGGGGCTTGGGCGCCGAGAGAGGAAGAGGAAGAGGAGGGTGGCGTCGGCGTTGAGGGTTTGGAGAGGGAGGAGTGGCGTGAGGTGAGGAGGTGCCGAACCAATTCTAAAATAAACCAACCCAACTTAAGTTCTTCTATTTATATTAAGTGGGTAACTAGGCCCAATTCTAATATAAATATAATTGATTCCTTTTTCTTTCAGCACGGCCCTGCTGGGTTCACCGGTTACTAAACTTACCCGTAAACCATAGGTCTCGGGTTCGATTCCCGCCTAAGCTATTTTACGGTTCTAATTATTTTTGCTACTTCCGCTACTCGAAAAATTCTGGAAAAATATCTAAAATTCCAGAAAAATCATACTATATTTCTAAAACAGTTTTGAGAATTTTCGAGCTTTACAATCCCCCATACCTTATAAAAAGTTCGTCCCCGAACTTAAAACAATTCTGGGTACTTCTGTCTCATGCTGGCCTCTGTCTCCCAAGTCGCCTCTGCTGCTGTGTGATTTTGCCAGCCGACTTTGACTAATGGTACTTCCTTGTTCCGTAATTTCTTTACTGCTCGGTCTATTATCTAAATAGGCCGATCATCATTGAGATCATCACGGACTGTACCAGCTGGGCTCAATCACTGGGTGGCGTCGAATATGCTTCTTCATGGAGACATGAAATACGTTGTGGACGGTGACATCTCACGAGGTAGCTCTAGCTCATATGCTACCTTGCCCTCTCTTCGTGATAAGGTATGGTCCCACATATCGGGAGCTAGCTTGCCCTTCTTCCCAAGCATGACTCCTTCATGGGAGCTACTCCGAGGAAACTGTATCCCAATTGAAAACTCTAGGGGTGCGTGGGTGTATCGGCATAGCTCTTGACGACTCTGTCTGTCTCTATCCTCTGGCGAATCTGCTGTATGGCTTCTTGTGGTATCTGCTACTAGATGCATGCAGCTCTAGTTCTTTCATTTCACCACTCTCATACCGGCCAGTTGGTGATCGCACCTCCGCCCATAGAGTGCCTCATAAGGTGCTATGCCGATAGTGGCACGATAGCTGTTGTTGTATGCAAATTCCGCTAGACTCGGATATTTGCACCAACTTCCTTGAAATCTAGGGCAAGGCTCGGAGCATATCTTGAGTACCGATTTACTCGCTCGTCGACCATCGATTCGAGGATGGAAGGACGTGCTAAATTTTAGCTGGTGCCCATAGTCGATCGCACACACTTCGGAAGTGTGATGTAAATCTCTTGCTGCATGCGATATAATGGTTCGTGGGACTCCATGCAATCTCCATACAACTGAGCTAGTTGCTCCATGGAATAGGATATTCTAATAGCTAAGAAGTGGGCTGATTTAGTCAACCTATCGACTATTACCCGGATGGCATCAAGACCATTCGTGGTTCGGGTAATCCCACTATGAAGTCCATAGAAATATCCTCCACTTCCATTCGGAATCATCAATTGCGAACTCCTCCAGTGTGATGTTACGCCTTAACCCTCGAGGTTAGGCAGATCTTGGCGTATCTGGCGATATCTCGCTTCATCTCGGGCCACCAAAATGTTTCTTGTGTCTTGATACATTTGGTGGAAGGATGCATCGCATAGGAGTCCTGTGAGCCTCGTCTAGAATCTGCTTCCGTAGTTCCTCGATGCGGAACACAAAGTCTCACCACGATACACTACCCTGGCGGACACTCGAACTCTCCATTTTGATTACGCTAACCCTTGCTTGATTTTCTGGATTTCGGGATCCTGCTCCTGAGCTGTCTGGATATCATCAAGCAAGGTAGATGCTAAGGACATAGTGGAAAGCTGTCCAACTATAAGCTCGAGACTAAAGGTCGTAATCTCCTTCCTTAGGGGTGGTGACATAGTTGCTAAAGATAATAAGGTAGCGTTGGACTTCCTGCTGAGTGCGTCTACTACCTTATTAGCTTTCCCTGGATGGTAGAGGATATCTATATCATAATCCTTGACCAGCTCTAACCATCTGTGCTGTATTCAATCCTTTCGAGTAAAGAAATACTTGAGACTCGTGATCAGTAATACACACTGAGCTCCGTGCAAATAATGTCTCCAAATCTTGAGAGCGAACACCATTGCAAGCTCAAGGTCGTGAGTAGGATAGTTCCTCTCATAATCCTTGAGTTGTCTGGAGGCATAGGCGATCACCTTGCCTCTTGCATCAGCATTGCTCCTAATCCCAATTTAGGCGTCCTTTGTAGATGTCGAAGGTCATGCATGTTTCTCGTATAGCTAAAATAGAACCTTTGGTCAATCTCGTTTTAGTTCCTTTGATTCTCATGATCCTCATCCTGAAATTTCTTGTTCTTCTGGTGAGAGTCAGTGGGGAGGCTATCTGGAGAAGTCCTCTACGAATTTCTGTGTAGCACTGCTAATCCCGAAAAACTTCGATTTCCTTTCGTTCTGGGTCTCTTCCGATTACTGCTTCTATTTTGCTGGGATCTACCATAACACCATCTTTGGAGATGATGTGACCGAGAAAGGCTACCTGGTCTAGCCAGAATTCACATTTCGTGAATTTGACGTACAGCTGGTTCTGCTGAAGGATCTGCAAAACTGTCTTCAGATGCTCTGCATGGTCCTCCTGAGTGCCTGAATAGATAAGAATGTCATCGATGAACACGATGACAAACTTGTCTAAGTATTCTCTGAATACCCTGTTCATGAGGTCCATGAAAGTAGCTGGAGCATTTGTCACGCCGAAAGGCATGACTACGAACTCATAATGTCCGTATCTGGTCCTGAAAGCGGTTTTAGGTATATCACCTTTCTTGACTCTAACCTGGTGATATCCTGACCTGAGGTCAATTTTAGAGAACACTGTGGCTCCCTTTAGCTGATCAAACAGGTCATCTATCCTGGGGAGAGGGTACCTATTTTTAATTGTGACCTGGTTCAAGGCACGGTAGTCTATGCATAGGCGCATGCTTCCATCCTTCTTCTTCACGAACAACACGGTGCTCCCATGGTGAGTGACTAGGGCGTATGAAACCCTTGTCAAGAAGCTCCTGAATTGCTCTCAAGTTCCTTGATTCAGCTGGAGCCATGCGATGCGGTGCTTTGGAAATTGGATTTGTGCCGGAATGAGCTCTATCTCAAATTCAATCTCACAGGTGCCACGGTTTTGTGGAAGGCTGCAGGGTAGTCACAAACGACTCGAACCTCCGATAGCTGTTGGTTCTTGTCTGGCTGGTGTTGACTACATTTGCTAAAATCCCATGCATCCCGAATCCATTAGCTGCTGTGCTTTCAATCTTGAGAGAAACTTCTGGCTTTTCTCTTTGGTTTTCCCATGTACTCAAACTGTACTCCTGCGGGTTGGAATATGACCTTACATTTACGGCACTCTATAGAAGCGCCGTATCGATCAGAAAATCCATTCAAAGATGACATCATAGTCCGTCATTTCTAGCACTATCGGATCACCAAAAGTTCTCATGCGCTATAATGACCTGCACCGCCTGAGCAGTCGTAGATGCCATAGCGTCTCACGAGGTAGCGTTGTCGAGGCCGACTATTGAGTACGGAGGTGTTGCTAGTTTCTCGGCAAATGCCACTGGATACATAAGAGTGGGTTGCCCCGATATCGAATAAGACAGTTGCATTATCTTTAAAATCTTGATCGACCTGTGACAACTGCCGAGGCATTTGCTACGTCCTCTGCGGTCGGTGAAAAATCACGGCATTTGTGGTGTGTGGGGCTTCTAATCTGCCTGGTGATCATGGACCATCTAAGGGACATACATCCGGTGTGGGGGTGGTTGAGCTCCATCTTGTATCGGTGAGGTGAGGAAGATCGTCTTGTTCGAACCTTTGCTAGCCATGTGCCCTTCACCATCCACATTTAAAACAACCTCGCGTACCCTTGCGGCAAACTCCTGGATGATGTTTCCCACAAGTAGCACACTTGGGATGTCTGGAATGTTTTCCAGCTGGTCCTCCTTTTGGGTCACTGCTTGCCTTGCGTTTCCCCTTCCAGTTGGAGCTATGTCCCTGTTGTTTCTGCTGAGTACCTGAGCTAGCTTGTCCCTTGGGCTCTGTGGAAACCTACTTCTGCTGGGTGATATTGTGCTGATAGTGCTCGGTGATCAGAGCACTACTCACTAGCTCCTCTGTGGTTTGTGGCCTATGAACGCCACCAGCCACATTCATTGCGATCTCTGGTCTGAGCATCTTCAGCATCAAGCGTACTCGTTCCTTCTCTGAGCTGACTAGTTCTGGACACAGACGGGCCAACCTGTTGAATTTCTTCACGGCCTCCTAAACCGATAGGTTGCCGAAATTCAGTAAACTCGTCATAGTGTCGGTTCGTGACTTGCATGTGAAAGAATTCTCGAAGAATTCTTTCTCGAAGTTGCCCATGTCATCTGATTACTGGCCACTTCGATTTAATCCCACCACATCGTGCGTCTCCTGTTAAGCGAAGGAGGCACACTTCACCTTTCCATGCGCCAGTCTAGAAGCTCCATCGTGCTTTCCAGTGTTTTAAACCATGCCTGAGCATTCCATGGTTCGCTGGTGCCTGAGAAGTTCTCGGGCTTAATTCTCTGCCACTGGATAAGGTATGCTTCTCTCTTAGTCCCTGCTACTGGGGCTACTGGGATTGGTACTGCAGGCTGAGCTGGTACTACCTCTGTGATTACTGGAGTCGTGAGGTTTGGTACTGGAGTGACTGGGGGAGTAGTCTGCTGGTTAGCCTTTAAGGAGGCTATCTCCTGCTGCTGTTCAGCTAACTGCTGCTGTAGCTGAGCCACTAGTGCTGTAAGGTCTGGGGGAGGCACTGAACTGCCTGCCTCATGCTGGGGCTCAGCCGCTGATGCTTTCTTAGCTGGACGTCCTCGTACCATTTTCTAAATAGCAGAGAACACATAAATATAACTAGGCTATCATGTTATAGTTAACTACTGGTAACATGTTAAATACTATTACTGTAAACATGAATTAATTAACTACCAACATGAAAGCACATATAATTGATATGAAAGCTGAAAACAAAACTGAGTGAGAGATGTTCTTACTTGGAAGCTGTAGGCACAATGCTGATGTGTGTGTAGGAAGTATGGAACACTGCTCTGATACCACTCTGTAACGACCCGCCTTCTACTACTAGGCTGTAAGGCGAATCGCTACAGTTATTGTTGTACTGACTGTGCGAAAAACTGAGCAATTTGAAATTTGCTAAACTAATTACTGTAAAGTCTTAACCTGACATTCTAAGAGTACCTAAGTGTTGTACACATGCTAGGAGAGACAATCTATGCCTCTTGAATGTCCTGCTAGCTGTAATCAGACATTTCAACCGATCCGTGAGTCGATTGAGCCGTCGGAACGATTCACAGATCGTTCCAGCTGATACTGGCACGGAGGCACCTTCTGGATCGGTCTGCTGACCGATCCATAAGCTTACCTCGCTCCTGTACGAAACTGGATCGGTCTACCGACCGATCCAGGAACACCCTGATCGATCGGGAGACCGATCAGTGAGCCTCGGTGCTTCTGCTGCGTTCTGTACGCAGCTGGATCGGTCTACCGACCGATCCAAGAGCGCCCTGATCGGTCGGTAGACCGATCGGTGCACTTCCTAGCTTTCTGTTCGCTTCGAGATCGGTTGACCGATCCGGTGACACCAACTCATTCCCGATCGGTCGGCTGACCGATCAGGGTTTCTGATTTCGAATCAGAAACTCTGATTTCAGCACTGGTTCGTGCCAAAACCTCACACTACAACTATCTAATGTATAATAAACATTCTAGCAACATGTAGTAATCATTCTAAACTTAAGCTAAAGCAAGGTTTACTGATTCATGGCATTTTAACAACTTAAAGTGCATGAAGATATAAATTTCTAAAAGTTCTAATTGCTCAAACTTGCTAAGGTTCAAAAGTGCCTATAACATGAAAACTGAACTAATAAATTGTAAAGTGCTAAAGTAAATGCTAAATCCCCAGAGGGTCTTTTATTCCAGTTCCTTCCACACACATCCTCATCTGCATTGCCCTCCAGCCTCCACTGCTAGTCCATTTTCCTTTTACCTGTATCTGCAGTATAAGGAAAATAGTATCTGTAAGCTTAAAGCTTAGTAAGAAACCATCTACCTCACAAAAACATGCAACGATGCGAGTATGGTTTCAAAACATGCTATTTGAAAACTGAACTGAGCATGGCAACATGGCATGGCATACAAACATGTACTGAACTGATCATGGCATACAAACAAGCTGAGCATAGCATACTGTATCTGAAACTAAGCATACATACTGAACTGGTCATGCATATACATCTAACTGGTCATGAACTCAAATCATGAAACTTAACTGAGATAATCAACTGAAACTGAAACTAAGATAGTGTTTCCATCACTGATTAAATATTTGAAAAACTATATATAATAATAGATGAAAATACTAAACATCTCTTTGGGCCACGACAAGCTACTAACATGCGCATCCCTACGGACCGGGATTGCAAGTTCGAATCCAGTAGGTTACTAGGTTGTCGAACCTAGGGACGATTGTGGGAGTCCGCCCATGGATATCTGATCCAAGTACGGTGCCAATGCGAATAAAAGTAAAATCTTGAATCTTGTTTATTTTACTTTCTTTGTTCTAGGTTATCCGAACCTAGAGCTAGGTTATCTGAACCTAGAGGCTCTTGGGAGCCCACCCAATGGATATCTGATCCATATAGCTGTAATAACTGATAACAAACTGAATAAAATGTTTCTAATACATTTTACATGCTATTAGGACGCCTATTGGTGCATCCTTCTGAACTGATCATTCTACCGAATGCTTGGTGTGCAATAAAAGCACACCCTAAAACTGAAAACTGTAAAACTACTGAACTAACGCCAAAACTAACAAGCGAGAGCAATTATACTGCAGGTGAGGGGTTTCTTACCTCAATCGCAAGGTTTTCTTACGATTCTATCCGCTAGGTTTTCCGGAAAACTGCTCCTCTCGACGATCCGTTCACGTCTTCGCGTTCCTCTCGCGGAGATGAACCTTTTTCGTGTTGGAGTCGTCGCCGGAAAGTGATCCGAGAACCCTTGGGGCTTGGGCGCCGAGAGAGGAAGAGGAAGAGGAGGGTGGCGTCGGCGTTGAGGGTTTGGAGAGGGAGGAGTGGCGTGAGGTGAGGAGGTGCCGAACCAATTCTAAAATAAACCAACCCAACTTAAGTTCTTCTATTTATATTAAGTGGGTAACTAGGCCCAATTCTAATATAAATATAATTGATTCCTCTTTCTTTCAGCACGGCCCTGCTGGGTTCACCGGTTACTAAACTTACCCGTAAACCATAGGTCTCGGGTTCGATTCCCGCCTAAGCTATTTTACGGTTCTAATTATTTTTGCTACTTCCGCTATTCAGAAAATTCCGGAAAAATATCTAAAATTCCAGAAAAATCATACTATATTTCTAAAACAGTTTTGAGAATTTTCGGGCTTTACAGTTTTGATCCCTATGTCTAAGTGTGCAGGAACTTAGAAGCATAGGAAGTCGAGCAGAAGACGCAGTTAGCGAGAAGGATGACACGGGAGAGAACGATAGGCTCGGTGTGTCCGAGAGATAAGATGTTGCGGAAGAGTATACCGGAGCGGAAGTCTGCTCGAGGAGAAGGCCGGAAATTGGGTTCGAGTGAGCCCTATTTTGGTTGACTGAAATCACCCAAGTGATTGAAGCAGTGGAAGAGGTAAAGTGGAGCTATGGAGCTACTGGAGGTGCCTTCAACAAGAGTTGAAGGCGCCTCCACGACCTTCAGGCTGAAGGCGCCTTCAACCAGCCATGGAGGTGTTGGTTAGTCCTAGGAAAACGTACTGGTTCCACTGTACAAAAATTTTTTTTTTACAAGTGTCGAACCTTTCCTTAAATAACCTATTGTGTTCTTTAGAAGTTAAATTATGAATCACAGACGGAACTTAACACTATTGATTCAAATCCACCTATGTTATTAATTCCATTAAATATTAATTTCCAAAATTAGCTTCCAGGACTGCATGGCGAGGTACATGGCCTTCTTAGATATGGGAGCAACCACCACCGCCTAGACAAAGCCTTTTAAGGAAAGCTAATATTTAATTTCCTTAATTAACTCTAGGTTAACCAAAAACAACAATCAAATCACAAATTCGAAAAAGAAGAAAACACAAACTCGAAAAACTAATTCGAAATACTAGATCTAATGTCTCTTGTGTTTAGAATTCTTACAAAAAGAAATAACTAGCATGATGCGGAAAACAATTGCTAATTATACCTTCTCTTTGTAAACTAATGACCTCGAGATCTTTTGCCATATTCCTCACCTCGCCTTGGAAGTCGTGTGGGCGACGATCCTCTAAGATGAACACCACCCAAAGAGCTTTCTTCTTCCTCCTCTAAAATCCGGCCACCACCACCAATTTAGGAACCAAAGAGAGCAAGGGAAAGAGAAGGGAAGAGATTCGGCCATCATGAGAGAGCACAAACAAGAGACTAGAATTAGATGCCTCCTCCTTCTTCTTCTTCTTCTCCTTCTCCTCCTTCTTGTATTCGGCCACTTAAAAGAACCACAAGCAACATGTGGCCGGCCCTAGCATGATAAAGAGCTAGGGGTCGGCCCTAAGGAGGAGACTAGAGAGAAGAGAGAAAAAGAATTCATTAACCCATGAAGCCTCTCCTCCCCTTCTTTTATAATACTTGCCCAAGGCAAATAAGGAAAAACTTTTTACAAAAATTAAAATCTTCCTCATATTTTTCCTTTTCCCTTTTTATTTTTTCTTTTCTTTCCTCTTGATTGAATCAATCATCAATCATAGATTAGTTTTAATTTGATTGGATGATGATTTAATCCTATTGGCCGGCCCCTTGCTTGGACACCAAGCAAAGGTGGCCGACCCCTACAAGGAAGGAAATATAATTTTTTTTTATAAAATTTTACAAGAAGAAATCCTCTTATAAAATTTTACAAGCTCTCTTTCAATTTCCTAAAGTAGGAGTTAAAAAAGGAAAGTTTTTAAAAATTAAAATCATGTTTTAAAATTTAAACTTCTCTTATAATATTTCCTTTTTTAACATGGTGATAGAAAATTTAAATTTTAAAACTTCTCTTCCTTTTTTTTCTAAACCATGAGGATGGTTAAAAAAGAAAAATTTTAAAACTTTTAAACTTTCTTTTAAAACATGTGGCCTAATTCAAATAAGGAAAGTTTTTAAATTTAAAATCTCTCTTTTAAAACTTGTAGTTTTATACAAAGAGAAGATTTTAAAAATTCAAAACACCCCTCCTTGTTTGAATTAATGTGGCCGACCCCCTCTTGCTTGGGCACTAAGCAAGGGGCCGACCCCTTAAGAGAATAATGTGGTCGGCCCTTGCTTGGTCACCAAGCATTGGACCGGCCCCCTTCTTGGACACCAAGATGGGCATTTCTTTGGATGGACTTGAGGCTTTAATGAGGCTACGACAGAGACCTAGAGGAGAAATTGGTTTTGGCCTTCCGATGAGATTGAGTATCCCGTGTTCGCCCCGAACACACAACTCAAGTTCATTGATAATAACTCATTCCACTAGAGAGTTATTATCGCACTACCGCACCAACCCCAAATTACATTATGGGCTCCTTCTTATCATGAGTGTGTTAGTCTCCCTGTGTTTAAGATAACGAATGTCCACTAATTAAGTAAGTTACTGACAACTCACTTAATTAATATCTAGCTCCAAGAGTAGTACCACTCAACTTCATTGTCATGTCGGACTAAGTCCACCTGCAGGGTTTAACCTGACAATCCTTATGAGCTCCTCTTGGGGGCATTCTCAACCTAGATAACTAGGACACAGATTCCTTCTATAATCAACAACACACACTATAAGTAATATCATTTCCCAACTTATCAGGCTTATTGACTTATCGAGTTAAATCTCACCCATTGATAAGTCAAAGAAATAAATATTAAATATATGTGTTTGTTATTATATTAGGATTAAGAGCACACACTTCCATAATAACTAAGGTCTAGTTCTTTTATAAAGTAAGTACAAAAAGAACTTACCTAAAATGGTCCTACTCAATACACTTGGAGTGTATCAGTGTAATTTATTAGTTAAGATAAACTAATACTTAATTACACTACGACTACTTCTGTTGGCTAGTCCTAGGAAAATTGTACCGGCTCCACTGTACAAAATTTTTGTACAAGTGTCGAACATTTCCTTAAATAACATATTGTGTTCTTTAGAAGTTAAATTAGGAATCACAGACGGAACTTAACATCATTGATTCCAAATTTAACTTATCTGTTCTTAATGGTTTAGATTTGAATCGCAAGTGGAACTTAACACTATTGATTCAAATCCACCTATGTTATTAATTCCATTAAATATTAATTTTCAAAATTGGCTCCAGGACTGTATGGCGAGGCACATGACCTTCTTGGATATGGGAGCAACCACCACCGCCTAGACAAAGCCTTTTAAGGAAAGTTAATATTTAATTTCCTTAAATAACTCTAGGGTAACCAAAAAGAACAATCGAATCACAAATTTGAAAAATAAAATAAAAGAAACACAACTTCGAAACAAATCCAAAAACTCTAGAACCATATGCCTCTTGTGTTTGGTATTTCCAAAAATAACTATACAAAGAAAACTAGTATGATGCAGAAAATAATTACTAGTTATACCTTTCTTTGTAAGCAAATAACCTCTTGATCTTCTACCGTATTCCTCTTCTTATCCCGGACGTTGTGTGGGCAACGATCTACCGAGATGAGAATCCACCTAAGCCGCCTTCTTCTCAAAGCAAGATTCGGCCACCATAATTCTCCAAGAGAAATAGAGGTCCGGCCACCACCACCAAGCTCCAAGGGATGCTAGAAACAAAGCCTCCTTTCTCTCCTTCTTCTCCTAGCTAGAACCGGCCATCAACAAGAGCTCCAAGTGAAGATGAAACCGACCACTAAAGAAGAAGAGAAGAGGAGAAGGAGAACCTCTAGGGCCAGCCACACCAAGGAGAAAAAGAGAGGAAGAAAAAGAATAGAGCCGTTAGCCTTAAAGGCACCTCTACCCCCTCTTTTATAATCCTTGATCTTGGCAAATAAGGAAATTTAATAAAAACTTCCTTAATTCTTTTGCCATGAAAAATAAAATTTATTTTAATTAAAAATCAATTCCCTTTTCATTATTGATCCTGTCCGAAAGCTGAATCGACGGACGCTGGGCACGTGGCGCTCCCCGGGTCGATGACATGGATCTTCGCCTGATTGCACGAATCTCCGGCGAACCTGCACAGAAGTCAGGCCGGGAAGGGGTTCCCGGCGGCGACCCTCCGACGCTCAAGTCAGGCAAGCAAGCAGTGAAAAAAGTGGCTCCAAAGGTGTTGAATGCGTACCTCCGGCGAAGTATGAGGCTCTTTATATAGAGTGGTGAGAGAGCTCTTGCACGTCCACCGAGGCACATACGTGTCCGCAGCCCATACCTCGGTATGTTTCTGTCAGAAAGCTTACCTGACGCCATACTGCTACAGTCCAAGCACGTCTTCGATGGGATAACAGAACACCTCGTTGTCAGACTTGAAGTATGGCCTAGCCATAAGACTTGACAGCTGTCAGAAGATGTTCTTGTCCTTCTATACTCACCACAGGCCGGGACGTCTGTCCGTCTGATTGGACGGGGAGTTCCGTCCGGACGGCCCTCATCTCACGCGCCTGCCGGACGGCACTCCCATCACGTCCGGACTGCCATTTGCATCGATATGCTGGGGAGAATTTCGGTAGGGTGCTATGTAAGGACTGTTAGCACTATGTTACCTTATATCTTCGGCCAAGCATGACTTCCGCTCGACCCCTCGTTACTGTTCCATTGAGCGCCGGATCTCGACTCCTATCCATCCGGCCGGGAGGTCGGCCCATCCTTCTCCGGTCAGCCGCCTGGTCCACCTAGCCTTTTGACTTCCACATGGCGTCGACCCCTCAAAACGGGGGCCCCCTGTTCTATCCGCCGGATCACTTGCCTCCCCTTCAAGTCTAGTCGAAGGAGGCGAAGTCCGACTGATTGGACTGCCGATATGACTGAGTAACAACCGCTACATTAATCCGCTCGGCCAGGCTTAGGGATGCTCATCCATTCGGCGGTACCTTGCCCGTGCCTTGTATTGCCTTGGAATTTATGCCGAATCTTCTTCTCTACTGCCAACCACGTGCGTTGCGTGCGATACAGGGCGCTCATTAAATGTAACCAGTTTATTGCTGACACGTGGCAATCTCACTGTTGTCAGGGTATGGCGGTGGCGTCACCTCCGATGGGACAGCCGCCGTTTGAAATGAACGGCTGGATGATGACCTCGTTCTTCATGACCTGAATCGGACGGCTAAGGCCGTACGGGGCAAACATTATAAATCTCGCGACCCCCTCTCTCCACCGCCTTCTTCTTCATCGACCTCCGACCCCCTGCTGTTGTTTCTGCTCTGGCGATCGTTATTCCCCGCCTGTTTGGTGCGCTCGCCATCTTCTTCCTTTCCTTAATCTTTCTCGTACCCGTAAGCCTTCCTTTCCAGCTCCCCTCCTCCTATATTGCTTTCTTTTTCATTCCCTCGGCATTTTCTTTTAGTTTTTCTGTCGATATCTCTTCTGTTTCGATCATGGCGAGTACTTCTACGCCTACAGTCGGCGCTCCTAGTCTTTGGTATACGACTATGGAGAGCCGATTCGATGAAGAAGACGCCTTGCGTCTCATTCGGACGTATGAAATTCTGGCCGACCACGAGATAGTTGTAGCCACTCCTTCCGATCAGCCCAATGATCCGCCGCCCGACACCATTTGCTTCTTCCTTGATCAATTTTTGGCCGAGCTGCGCTTTCCTCCACATCCGTTCATCATCAGAATATGCAACCACTTTCGCCTCCCGCTCGGCCAATTAGTCCCGAACTCGATTAGGTTGCTGAGTGGGGTGATAGTCCTTTTCAAATTGAACGATATCCCCTTGGACCCCCAAATCTTCCACTATTTCTTCTATCCAAAACAATCTGAGTGGGGGACCTTCATATTTTAATCTAGGTCGGGTTTCGTTCTATTTACCAACATGCCGAGCTCCAATAAGCATTGGAAGGAGCACTTCTTTTTTATGCGTCTCCCCGAGCGGCCGGCCTTCCGAACGAAGTGGCAGACGGCGGTGCCGAATCAACCGGGTCTTGGCAAATTCAAGAGCCATCCGGCGTATCTTCATGCAGCCAACCAGCTGGTCGGCCAACGTTACGATATCAACAAGTTGCTCCTTCATGGAGTAATGTACATATTTGGCTTATCTCCCATCCAAGCCGATCTGCCTTGTAGCATGAGTAAGCGATTCTTATCCCCCTTTTTCTTTTGTTCTAACTGATTTATTCTTTGTTTCTGCAGCTGAAGTTATGTGGCGTGCTAAAGCCGCCAATATTGAGGCGGTAAAGGACAAAGAGGTAGCCGAACGGGGTTTGGTTCCGACCGGCGCTGCAGCTGAAGGGAGCGAGGGAACTCAAGTTGCTCCCGAGGCATCGGCCGCTCGCGTCTCCACTGACGAGGCCGCGGTCAATATCACAACATCTGCCCAGGGCGAGGAGGAAGGTCGATCGGCTGACGAGACACCATTGGTGACTTGAAAGCGCCGTCGGCTAGAGCCAGCTGCTCAACAGCCTTCACCGAGGGAGCAGCTTTCCGAGCGGAGCGATGATGCTCAAGCGATTTTTGAGGCGGTCTCCTCGGAGCATACTCCGACTCAACTTGACTTGCCACCGACCGTCCATGAGGCGCAACCTTCCACCTCTCAGACTTTATGTCGCCTTAGGCGACTGAGCGACCGTCCGGTCCCGATCGGCGAGTCTTCTGGCCATGCCGCTGCATCTCAAGATGATTCGAGCGGCCCGAGGGTGATTAAAACCGTCCTAAGATTTCCCTCGGAGGAATACCTACAGGCCGCCGATCGGCCCTCGGCTCCCGAACAGCAGATCACCCTCACCGGTCCGCTCGCCAAAGTTTGGGAGGACGCGCGCGTACGCGTCGCGCTCATGTCCCCCAGTTAACTAGGGGACAGTAACCTGCAGCAGGCGACCGGGGTATGCCTTTCTGCTTTACTGATACTTTTTGTTTTAGCTTTTAGCTTAACTGCCTTCGTTCACAGAGTTGGGTAGAGCAGATTGCGGTCAGCAATCGATTGGCCGAGCTGGAGGAAGAAATGAAAAAACTCAAGCTTTCGGAGGCGAACCAAGGGCAATCCACGGCTGCTCTGGAGAAAAGCAAAAAGCTTTTGGAAGCCGAACGGAAACGAGCTTCCAATCTGGTGAGCGAGGTCGCTCGGCTTGAAGCTGTGGTCAAACAAAGGGATAAAGAGATCAAGACGGCGACCACTCGGAAGCGCAAGGCCATCGACGACATGGACCTAATGAAGGTGGAGATTAGAGGGCTAGAGCAACGCATCAAGGATCTGGATGCCCTTCTGGCCACCGAGAAGGAGGGCCGCTCGGCCGATCTGCTCAAATTTGAAGGAGATTTGAAGGATCTCCAGGCCGCCAACGATGCCTCCCAAGCCGCGCTCAAAGAGTATCAGGATGGGGAGTCGGCCCGCTCTGATGAAGTGAGGAAGGCATTTGTCCGCTCGGATGACTTCGGAGAGAAATTCACCGACAAGATTTCCCTCACTTTCGAAGAGGTGATCAAGGCGACGGTGGATTACTTGAAGACTAAAGGCCACCTTCCCGCCGAGCTGACCATCCCCTCAGAGGATCTGCCTACCGTGATGGGCGCCATTCCTGATGCTCTTTTTGATTTTGACGCGTGAGGAGTGTTTTTATCAACTTTTTTGTATCCTCGCCGTTCGGCAAAACTTATTTTTGCTGTAACTTCTTTTGTTTGCCCAGCGTTTGACGTAAATAGATCATCTTCCCGTTCTTGCAACTTTTGTTTTGGCAAGAAATTTTTCTTTCGTCATGTTTAAAGTGTTATTTAAAACTCCTCCGCTCGGCTTCATACTTTAACATGAGCTCAAGCCGATTGTTTTCAAAAAACGCCTTTCGCCATGCGAGTGCACAGCCGCTCGGCGCGCGAACGCTATTTGCTCACGCGCTCCCATCCTTCCGCTCGGACGTTTATAGACGCCGGCTCGTCTCTCGATATTTAACGTCGGAGCTCGACGGCCTTCCGCTCGGACGTTTATAGACGCCGGCTCGTCTCTCGATATTTAACGTCGAAGCTCGACGGTCTTCCGCTCGGACGTTTATAGACGCTGGCTCGTCTCTCGATATTTAACGTCGGAACTCGACGGTCTTCCGCTCAGACGTTTATAGACGCCGGCTCGTCTCTCGATATTTAACGTCAGAGCTCGACGGTCTTCCGCTCGGGCGTTTATAGACGCGTCTCTCGATATTTAACGCGGAGCTCGGCGGTCTTCCGCTCGGCGTTTATAGACGTCGGCTCGTCTCTCGATATTTAACGCCGAGCTCGGCGGTCTTCCGCTCGACATTTATAGCCGCCTCGCTCTCGATATTTAACGTCGAGCTCGACGCGGTCTTCCTTCGGGCGTTTATAGACGCGTCGGCTCGTCTCGATATTGCGTCGAGCTCGGCGGTCTTCCGCTTCAGTTTATAGACGTCGGCTCGTCTCGATATTTAACGTCGGAGCTCGGCGGTCTTCCGCTCGGAGGTTTATAGACTCTCGATATTTAACGTCGGGCTCGGCGGTCTTCCGCTCGGGCGTTTATAAACCGCTCGTCTCTTGATATTTAACGTCGGAGCTCGATGGTCTTCCGCTCGGGCGTTTATAGGCGTCGGCTCGTCTCTCGATATTTAACGTCGAGCTCGATTCCGCCGGACGGTTTATAGACGCCGGCTCGTCTCTCGATATTTAACGTCGGAGCTCGACGGTCTTCCGCTCGGACGTTTATAGACGCCGGCTCGTCTCTCGATATTTAACGTCGGAGCTCGACGGTCTTCCGCTCAGACGTTTATAGACGCCGGCTCGTCTCTCGATATTTAACGTCGGAGCTCGACGGTCTTAAAGGCAAACTTGCACACAGCCGCTCGGTGAACACATTAGTCATCCTTTGAATTAATTTTGCTTCCTGCATTACAAGGGCACGAGCGACCAAAATATATGCAAAAATGAATTACATTAGCGCACCTTTCACCCAGCCCGATAAGGCTGGAGATGATTCGCGCTCCACGGCCGATCCAGCTAGCGCCCGTCTTCCTCCTCCAAATAATAAGCGCTCGAGCGGAGCTTTTCGATAACCTTGAAAGGGCCCGCCCGGGGAGCTTCCAGCTTGCCGACATCGCCGACCGGCTTGACTTTCTTCCAGACAAGGTCGCCGACCTGGAATGATCTGGGGATTACGCGCCTGTTGTAGTTTTGCTTCATTCGTTGACGATACGCCATCAGCCGGATGGACGCCTTGGCTCGCCCCTCATCAACCAAATCCAGCTCCATGTTCCTCCGCTTGGCATTGCCTTCATCGTAACACTGGATCCGGACGGATTCGACACCTACTTCGACGGGAACCACCGCTTCGCCGCCGTATACCAAATGAAAAGGCGTGACGCCCGTTCCTTCTTTTGGAGTCCTTCGGATGGCCCATAGGACGCCCGGCACTTCATCCACCCAACTTCCCCCCAAATGGTTGAGCCGAGCGCGCAGCACGCGAAGAATTTCCTGATTGGTTACTTCGGCTTGACCGTTGCTTTGGGGATAGGCCACGGATGTGAAGTGTTGCTCTATGCCATAGCTTTTGCACCAATCCTCGAGCAACTTCCCTGTGAATTGCCGCCCGTTGTCGGAAATCAGTCGGCGAGGGACGCCGAACCGACAGATGATGTGTTGCCAGATGAATTTTTTGACCATCTGCTCGGTGATCTTGGCTAGCGGCTCGGCCTCCACCCACTTAGAAAAATAATCGACCGCCACTAGCAGAAATTTTCGCTGCCCGGTCGCCATAGGAAATGGACCAACAATATCCATTCCCCACTGATCGAACGGACATGAGACTGTTGATGCCTTCATTTCCTCTGCCGGTCGGTGGTAGAAGTTATGGTACTTCTGGCACGAGAGGCACATCGACACTGTCCGAGCGGCGTCTGCTTGTAAGGTCGGCCAGAAGTACCCAGCTAATAGGATCTTCTTAGCCAGCGAACGCCCGCCTGGATGCCCTCCGCATGATCCTTGATGTACTTCTTGGAGGATGTAAGTCGAGTCCTCCGAGCTCACGCATTTCAACAGCGAGCGTGAGAAAGCCTTCTTGTAAAGCTGATCGTCGATGAGTGTGAACCGACCGGGTCTCCTCCTTAGCAGCTGTGCTTTGTTCCGGTCGGACGGTGTGGCTCCTGAGCGCAAAAACTCCGTGATGGGCGTTCTCCAGTCGCTCGGAAACGTGAGGCCTTCCATCCGGTCGACGTGCGCCACCAAAGATAGTTGTTCAATTGGCTGCTGGATGGCGACCGGCGTTATTGAGCTCGCAAGTTTGGCTAGCTCATCGGCCACTTGATTCTCGGCTCGGGGTATCTTTTGGATAATTACCTCTCTGAAGTCGACTTTGAGTTTTTCAAAGGCCTCGGCATAAAGTTTGAGCCGAGCGTTGTTAATTTCGAAGGTTCCTGTGAGCTGCTGAGCGGCCAATTGAGAGTCTGAATGCAGCATTACCCGTCCGGCCCCTACATGCCGGGCGGCCTGTAAGCCGGCTATAAGGGCCTCATACTCTGCCTCATTATTTGTAGCTCTATAGTCAAGCCGGACAGATAGATGCATCTTCTCTTCTTGGGGAGACAGCAATAATACACCAATGCCGCTCCCGAGCCGAGTGGACGATCCATCCACAAATATCTTCCACATGGCCTCGGGCTCTGGCCTTTGTACTTCGGTAACGAAATCCGCCAAGGACTGCGCTTTTATCGCCGAGCGAGGCTGGTATTGGATGTCAAATTCACTTAACTCCGTCATCCATTTGATGAGCCGCCTGGACGCTTCTGGATTCAGTAATACGCGCCCGAGCGGGCTATTAGTTTTGACAATGATGGTATGCGCTAGGAAGTATGGACGAAGGCGCCGAGCGGCGAGGACCAGAGCAAGAGCCAGCTTTTCGAGCCCAGTGTAGCGAGATTCAGCATCTTTTAAAATGTGACTAAGGAAATACACAGGCTCCTCTCCGCTCGCCCTCACTAGTGCCGAGCCGATTGCCTGCTCGGTCGAGGATAGGTAGATACAAAGTGGCTCACCCGTAGCCGGCTTGGCTAATACCGGGAGAGAATTCAGATATGCCTTTAAATCTTCGAACGCCCAGTCGCATTCTTCGTCCCAGTGAAATTTAGTGGCCTTGCGCAAGATTTTGAAGAAAGGAAGGCTCCGGTCGGCGGTTTTAGATATGAATCTGGACAAAGCAGTTATCCGACCGGTCAAACGTTGCACTTCCCTCAGATTTCTTGGGGGCGGCATGTCTTGTAGGGCTTTTACTTTGCTGGGATTTGCTTCAATACCCCGCTCGGTCACTATGTACCCCAAGAAACGTCCTCCTTTTGCTCCGAACAGGCACTTCTGGGGATTTAGCTTGACTCCATATTTGCGTAGCGTTCGGAAGGTTTCTTCCATGTCCTTGAAGAGATCGGCCGCTCGGATGGACTTGATGAGAATGTCGTCCACATACACTTCCAGATTTCGCCCGATCTGCTCTCTGAATACTTTATTCATCAAGCGCTGATATGTGGCCCCCGCATTCTTCAATCCGAACGGCATCACATTATAGCAATAGGTACCGTCGGCCGTTACGAAACTGACTTTTTCTTGATCTTCACGGGCGAGCGGTACTTGATGATAGCCTTGGTAAGTGTCGAGCATACATATTAATTCGCAGCCGGCCATAGAGTCCACCAGCTGATCTATCCGGGGCAGAGGATAAAAGTCTTTCGGGTAAGCTTTTTTGAGATCCCGAAAATCTATACATACTCTCCACTTGTTGCCCGGCTTGGAGACTAATACCACGTTAGCCAGCCAGCTTGGGAACTGCACCTCACGTATATGGCCGGCTTCCAGAAGCTTCTCCACCTCCGCCCGGATGATGGCATTCTGCTCGGCGCTGAAATCCCTTTTTCTCTGCTTCACAGGCCGAGCGTCCGGTCGGACATGTAGCTCGTGCTGCGCTATGCTCGGCGAAATTCCGGGCAGCTCATGTGTTGACCAGACGAAGACATCACAATTTCTCTGGAGGCATTTGATAACTTCCTCCTTCTGGTTGGCCTTCAGATCAGACGCAATAAAGGTCGTGGCCTCCGATCGGGTTGGGTGAATCTGCACTTCCTCTTTTTCTTCATAAATTAAAGAGGGTGGCTTTTCAGTGATGGTGTTTACCTCGATCCGGGGCGCCTTCTGAGCGGAATTGGCTTTTGCTCGGACCATCTCGATGTAGCATCGCCGAGCTGCTAGTTGATCTCCCCGTACTTCACCCACTTTATCCTCCACGGGGAACTTGATCTTTTGATAGAAAGTGGAAACGGCCGCTCGGAACTCGCTGAGCGCTGGTCGTCCCAAAATGACGTTGTAGGACGAGGGAGAATCGACCACCATGAAGTTTGCTGTCCTCGTCCTTCTGAGCGGCTCTTCTCTCAGCGAGATAGCCAGCTGAATCTATCCGACCGGCTGAACTTCGTTACCCGTAAACCCGTATAGGGGGGTTGTCATGGGTAGCAGCTCGGCTTGATCAATTTGTAGCTGATCGAACGCCTTCTTGAATATGATGTTGACTGAGCTTCCTGTGTCAATAAATACGCTGTGAATAGTATAATTGGCTATTACCGCTTTGATGAGGAGAGCGTCGTCGTGGGGTACTTCAACTCCTTCCAAGTCCCCAGGCCCGAAACTGATTTCGGGTCCGCTCGCTCGCTCTTGGCTGCAACCGACTGCATGGATTTGGAGCTGCCGGACGTTCGCCTTCCTTGCTTGGTTAGAGTCCCCTCCGGTCGGTCCGCCTGCTATGATGTTGATCTCGCCTCGGGAAGATTTGCTTCTATTTTCTTCTTCTCGTGCGGACGAACGGGGATGTTCCCTAGACGTCCGGAGATTCTCCCATCTCGGAGAGCGATGCCGCTCGGGAGTCTGTTGTTGTCGCCTGTCAGCTACCGTCCGTTCGGCCTCGCGAGGCCTCTGTCGTCTGTCGGCTGATGGCGACCGACACCCGCCACCTCTGGGAACGGGGTGGGCGATTAGTGGAAGACTACGGCAATCCCTGGTGTTATGTGTGTCCGTCCGGTGAAAGGAGCAGAACATCGGAGTCCATCTCTTCTTTGTCCTGGGCCGCTCGGCTGCTACTTCTTGAACATGAGGTCTTGGATGAGCACGAATTATTTCGGCCCGCGGTCCTCTGGGTGGCTGATGAGCAGCGTGCGACTTCCGTTCGACATGGGGAGCCCGCTCGGCTAGAGTTTCTTTTTTCCGGGCCGCTTGCGCTTCTTCCACGTTGATGTATTCGTTGGCCCGGTGTACCATGTGATCGTAGTCTCGGGACGGCTTCCGAATGAGCGATCGGAAGAAATCCCCATCCACGAGGCCTTGTGTGAAGGCATTCATCATGGTCTCTGAGGTGGCCGTTGGAATGTCCATGGCCACTTTGTTGAACCGCTGGATGTAAGCTCGGAGCAATTCACGGGCTTCTTGTTTGATGGCGAACAGGCTCACGCTCATTTTCTGGTAGCGCCGACTGCTCGCAAAATGGTGGAGGAAGGCCGTTCGGAATTCTTTGAAGCTTGAGATAGATTCGTCTGACAATCTTCGAAACCACCGTTAAGCCGACCCAGAGAGGGTGGTAAGGAAAACCCGACACTTCACCCCATCTGTGTATTGATGCAGGGTTGCCGTGTTATCAAACTTGCCCAAATGATCATCCGGATCGGTGGTTCCATTATATTCGCCGATCGTCATAGGCACGTAGTGCTTGGGCAGAGGGTCTCGTAGAATAGACTCTAAAAATTGGCGATTAATCCGCTCGGGCGATGAGTCCGCTCGAGGGGATTTTCCTTTTCTGTCTTTTCTAGGCATTTCATCCGAAGAAGATCCCCGATCTCTATTAGTTGCTGCAGCTTCGGGGGTGCGGAATAGGGCCCGATGAAATGCAACGGCAGCCTACGGTGCTTCTGCTCGGCCACCAGACGCGGACGTTGCTTGCTGCTCCGGCCGCTCGGGCGCTACTTTCTGTTTTTGCTCCACAAGCTTGGCGGCCCTCAGCTCGATCAGAGCATCGAGTTCCTCCGAGGAAAGCGTCACCGTGTGTTGTCGTCCAGCCTCGTCCATTGTTTCCGTTCGGATGCAGGAGCTTTCCCACAGACAGCGCTAAATTGATCCTGTCCGAAAGCTGAATCGACGGACGCTGGGCACGTGGCGCTCCCCGGGTCGATGACGTGGATCTTCGCCTGATTGCACGAATCTCCGGCGAACCTGCACAGAAGTCGGGCCGGGAAGGGGTTCCCGGCGGCGACCCTCCGACGCTCAAGTCAGGCAAGCAAGCAGTGAAAAAAGTGGCTCCAAAGGTGTTGAACGCGTACCTCCGGCGAAGTATGAGGCTCTTTATATAGAGTGGTGAGAGAGCTCCTGCACGTCCACCGAGGCACATACGTGTCCGCAGCCCATACCTCGGTATGTGTCTGTCAGAAAGCTTACCTGACGCCATACTGCTACAGTCCAAGCACGTCTTCGATGGGATAACAGAACACCTCGTTGTCAGACTTGAAGTATGGCCTAGCCATAAGACTTGACAGCTGTCAGAAGATGTTCTTGTCCTTCTATACTCACCACAGGCCGGGACGTCTGTTCGTCCGATTGGACGGGGAGTTCCGTCCGGACGGCCCTCATCTCACGCGCCTGCCGGACGGCACTCCCATCACGTCCGGACTGCCATTTGCATCGATATGCTGGGGAGAATTTCGGTAGGGTGCTATGTAAGGACTGTTAGCACTATGTTACCTTATATCTTCGGCCAAGCATGACTTCCGCTCGACCCCTCGTTACTGTTCCATTGAGCGCCGGATCTCGACTCCTATCCATCCGGCCGGGAGGTCGGCCCATCCTTCTCCGGTCAGCCGCCTGGTCCACCTAGCCTTTTGACTTCCACGTGGCGTCGACCCCTCAAAACGGGGGCCCCCTGTTCTATCCGCCGGATCAATTATTATAATGGCCGGCCACAACCAAATCTCCAAGCAAATAAAATTTTAAACACAAATTAAAACTTCCTTATTTGTTTCCGGAAATTTTATAAAAAATTTCTCCAATAATTTTTCCCTTCATGGTGGATTATAAAAAGGAAATTTTATAAATTAAAATCTTTCTTTTAAATATGTGGATAATTTTTAAAAAGGAAAGTTATGTCTAAAAATTAAAATCTCCTTTCAATCTACAAATAAGGAAAGATATCAAATCTTTTCTTAATCTTTTGTAGAAACTTATAAAAGAGATATTTAATTTTTAAACTCTCTTTTAAATCATGAACATGGTTAAAAAAGGAAAGTTTTCTTAAAATTAAAATCCACCTTTCAATCTACAAATAAGGAAAGATTTTAAATCTTTTCTTAATCTTTTGTAGAAAGCTATAAAAGGAAAGATTTAAATTTCAAACTCTCTTTTAAAACCATGATATCCACATGAGAAATAATTTTAATAAAAATCCTTTTTTATTTTCTAGTGGTCGGCCACCTAAGCTTGGGACCCAAGCTTTGGTCGACCACCTATAATTGGCTCCACCAATAGCTTTGGCCGGCCCTAGCTTGGGTCCCAAGCTAGCTTGACCGGCCACCTTAAGGTGGGTAGAAAGGTGGGTATAGGTGGGTATAAATCTCTATATACAAGAGGCTACGATAGGGACCGAGAGGAGGAATTGGTTTTGGTCTCCCGATGAAATTAAGCTTCCCGTGTTCGCCCCGAACACACAACTTAACTTCATCAATAATAACTCATACCACTAAAGAATTATTATTGAACTACCGCACCAATCCCAAATTATATTTTGGGCTCCTTCTTATTATGAGTGTGTTAGTCTCCCTGTGTTTAAGATATCAGATGTCCATTAATTGAATGAGTTACTGACAACTCACTTAATTAATATATAGTTCCAAGAGTAGTACCACTTAACCTTATCGTCATGTTGGACTAAGTCCACCTGCAGGGTTTAAACATGACAATCCTTATGAGCTCCTCTTGGGGACATTATCAACCTAGATCACTAGGGCACAGTTTCCTTCTATAATCAACAACACACACTATAAGTGATATCATTTCCCAACTTATCGGGCTTATTGATTTATCGAACTAAATCTCACTCTTTGATAAATTAAAGAAATAAATATCAAATATATGTGCTTGTTATTATATTAGGATTAAGAGCACACACTTCCATAATAACTGAGGTATTTGTTCCTTTATAAAGTCAGTATAAAAAGAAATGACCTCTAATGGTCCTACTCAATACATTCTAAGTGTACTAGTGTAATTATATAGTTAAGATAAACTAATACCTAATTACACTACGATCTTCCAATGGTTTGTTCCTTTCCATCTTGGTCGTGAGCTACTGTTTATAATTTATAAGGTGCTGATAACATGATCCTCTATGTGTGACACCACACACCATGTTATCTACAATATAAATTAATTGAACAACTATATTTATCATAAATGTAGATATTTGACCAATATGATTCTTTTATTTCTAAATAAATGTTTATACAAAAGCTAGGCTTTTAGTATACACTCTAACAACTTCAACGGTTTGTTCCTTTACATCTTAGTCGCGAGCAACTGTTTATAATTTATAAAGAACCGACAATATGATCTTCTGTGTGTGACACCACACACCATATTGTCTACTATATAAATTAATTGAACAAATTACATTTAACAAATAAATGTAGATATTGGCCACTGTGATTCTTTATTTTTAAATAAATGTTTATACAAAAGCTAGGATTTTAGTATACACTCTAACAGGAGGGCGCACCATCGACCAGGCAATTATGGCCGTTGCGGAAAAGGATAAAGTTTTATCCTTGGCCTCGCTGGAGGCGCCTCTCAGCCCTATGGGAGGCGCCTTCAGCCTGCGGATAAGTTTTTCCAGGAGCTATAACCTAGGAAAAATGTAACAACTTTTGTATTCACTTTCCTAGTTTTTCTGAGCTTTCATTGTGTGTAAAAGGCTTCTCCGCCTTCAGCGAAGGAGATTCTTAGTGAGCTTTCATCTACCTTGGATTAACAACCATCTAGGTTGTAACCAAGTAATTCTTGGCCTTTTACTTATTTTCTTTAAGTTGTTATTTCTATTTTAATTGCTTTGCTAATATAAGTCAAAAGACGAGAAAGGAGTTTTTGTTTTAGTGTTTTAGTCGACTCAACCCTCTCTGGCCAACCTACCCGGGCCAACAAGTGGTATCAGAGCCTAACAACTTCAGGAGGACTAATCGTCGAATGAACCACACAAGATAGTCAGATTAAACATTCACCCACCAAAGTTCGAGGAGGATTTTGCCAATTGGAAAAAGAAGATGGAGGTATTTTTCAAAACTGATTTCAATTTGCTTTTAATAATGGAGTTTGATTTTGTAGCACCCGAAGGTAAAGAAAAATACCATTGGACCAAAAAGGAGCAAGCTGATTTCATGGCAAATGACAAAGCAGAGTTCCATCTGCTAAGCATTCTACTGCCACAAAAAGTCAATCGGATCAAAGCCTATGAGTCTACGAAGGAGCTTTGGGAGAAATTCCTGGAACTACACGAAGGAACCTCAGAGGCAAAACTCTCGAGACGGGATCTGCTTAGAAATCAGGTCAACAACATCAAACTAGAACAAGGCGAAACAGTTGCACACCTTCATTCAAGGATCAAGAAGCTCATCACTGGACTCACGAATCTCGGAGAAAAGGTAAGTAACCGAGATTCACTAAGGTACGCGCTTAACGCATTCTCTAGAAATATTGAATGGGCATCATTAGTAGATACTAATTACATATCTAAGGATTTAGATTCAACTACTTTAGAAGAATTGTAACGACCACCCTTCTCACTACTCCCTAAGGGTGACCGTTACTTAACTACTATAGACCCTTACTTAACTAGTGTAACAATCTGTACTTATTTTTTTCAAGAAAACTTAAAATTTTGGCAGGGTATATGCAGTTCAACAAGACTAAAATACAATACAATACTCTAAAAATGAACATGCACATATATCTCATAATAACATAAACATATAAAACTATATCTCCATGCAAACACCAAAGGTACATACTTACTAAACTGAGTTCATCTTAGCATGCAATCTAAAACAAACATAATCTCAAATAACATGGAACTTAAAGTACAATCTCCAAAAGTTTCTTAATCACTAAAACACGGAAACATAATAACGCCCAAGTCTCTCCCATAGTCCAAGCATCACACATATCATCAAACACCTCCTTGTCGCCTTCCTTTGCTATAGCTTTTCCTTTCCTTTATCTGCAGTAAGAGGAAATGCAAACAATAAGCAAAATTGCTTAGTAAGCGCTATCTAACTCACAAAAACTCGAGTATGCATGTAAGCTGAAAGAAATCTGGAAACTGAAGGCTCAAAAGAAGATACTACTCATGCTCATCTAATAGCAAAAGAAACATACTGAAATGCTAAACATGTAAGGTAAATCTAAACAATCATGCTAGCATAAAGAACTACACTTGCTGAATTTTAAACACTTTCTGAATCTTATTTCACTTGTTTAAAAACTTATACTTTAATACTTTAAAATAATAATCAACTTCTCTTGGGCCCAGGCGTAGTACCAAAGCGCACTCCCTAATAGAGACTGTGGTAGCTAATCACCAGTCCTACGAGGGTAAAGACCATGGTCTTACCAGGGCCAAGACCTTGGAATTGGTCACCTGGATTTGTTTAACGACAACCTTGGAAGTCGGGTACTAGCCTCTTAAAAATAAAATACTTGTTATCTTTTATTACTTCTTCTTTAAATGTCTTGACATTTTAACAAGCACCTTGTGTGCCAAAATCCCTAAAGTCTTGACTTTGGGATCTACTTAAGGCCTTGACCTTCTTCTTTCTTTTCTTTATCTTGCTTATACTTGTTAATACCTCTATTAAAAGGATGTCTCATACAAAATTGCACTAAAATGCTTATTATCACTGCACTAAAATGCTTAACAGAATTACATGGAAATACTTAATAAAACTGTACTGAAATGCTTAACAAAATTTCATGGAAATACTTAATAAAATTGTACTGAAATGCTTATTAAAACTGCACTAAAACTAAATCTGCATACAAGCTTAATCAAATCTGCATACAAACTTAATCAAAATTCTGTATACAAGCTTAATCAAAATTCTGCACTATAAGCTTAATCAAATCTGCTTACCACACTAACTAACTTCTGCTGGTTAAAAGATTAACGACACAGGGTTGTTCTTGCCCGTGAAAACACAAATGGACACAAAAATCTTATACTTCACAGGGCTGTTATTCAACACAAAAATTAAATCTATTTAAGGTCCCAAGCAACCAAAGAAACAACATGCTACACATAGTTATGCAACACTAAAAAAAAAATCTGTTAAAGCTTGATACCTATGTAAAGCTTATACTTCTATAGAGCAATAGAGATCCTTAGCCATGTTACATTCATGATTCAAACTGAAATACTACACTATAAACTCAAACCAAGAGCTACAATTATCCCTCTACTCAGTGTTACGGTAGGGAAACAAAAGGACAATGCATACTGGAAACCAATTACAAAGTGCAGATTTGTAAACCAATTACAGAACCAACTCACTGTCTAAACCAATTACAAAGTCTGAAGGAAAATCCGAGCATACCACAACAGAAATGCTAAGAGGAAATAAACCTTGGTCTCTCTTAATTATAGCTACTCATAAACACCAAATGAATTTAATAAAGCACACATTCTTATAGCAACAGATCTTAGGGTTTTCATATGGCAACGAAATCCTTCAAGCATGCTTCAACCGAAAATACAAATTTACCTTTATTTGTTCTCTTTTGAGATTTACGGCAGGAAATTCAAAAGCCACAAACTCTACCGAAAACACAGAATGAAATCGAGATTCGAAAACCACTCTTACTGCAGGTGAAAAACGCTTACAATGGTTTCTTGGACTCACAACCGAAGGGAAGCTTCTAGGGTTTCGGTTGGCTTGAGATCTTGGCCTCCTCTTCGTGCTCACGGGTCCTCCTCGACGAAGGATCGTGATGGCGTGGAAGACTCTCGGATTTGCCCTTCGTCGGCCGCCGGAGCGAAGCCCTAGCCTCTCTTTCATTTTCGCCCGAACAGAACATCGCCCGACGCCGCGCGAGAGGAAAAAGGAGAGGGGAAGGAATTAGGTCTCGGAAGAAATCAAGCCCTAAGTTCCTCTCTTTATAACTCCAATATCCTGTTAACTATTACTTCTTAAATATATTTCACTCCTTCCTTAATTAGCACAGCCCGCTTGGGCACTTGGTCAGCCGGATTCGCTTAAGAGTTGGCTCGGCTGGAGGTCTCCGGTTCGAATCTCGGCTTGGACATTATTTTTGTTGAAACTTCTTTCGTTTAGTAAAAATATCAAACGACCTCCAAAAATTACATTAAAATACTATTAAATACCAATCTCTAGAATATTTCTATAGCATTTCTAAATATTTTTAAATACTATTAAGACTCGAAATGAGGAAATTTGGGTTGTTACAAGAATTATTTTCTATTTTTGAAGTCCATGAAGCGAGATGTGCAGATCCGAAGATGGAGCCGAAGTATTGTTGGTGCGGGAAGCATCCGACGATCGAACCTATGTTTTGATTATGTCAAAGGATTCAAAGTTAAGGTGTTTTGGTTTCTAATATGTTGAACAAGTTTGCAGAAAAAGTCCTAAGTGTACTTAGGCAAAAGTCCTAGCTGCGGTTAGGCAGGTGGAAAACCCTAGGGGGTGGTAACCCTAAGTCATAGGGGGTGGTAACCCTATGCGGAAAGTCTTGGCGGGTCAAGAGCTTTAGGCAAAAGTCCTAGGGGGGTAACCCTAGGTGGAAAGTCCTGGTGTCGTGAACCAGGTGGAAGACAGGACCAGCCGGGAAGCGAAAGTCCAGCAAAAAGTTTGGAAGCTTCGAACGCTGAGCAAATGCTCAGTCGATCTGGAGGATCGCACTGGCAACAGGTAAATCTCCTGAGTGGAGTAGGTGAGGACGCATTCCCCGTAGAGGGAATAGTAGGCGTCGGGTCGACCTAGGGTTTCTGGTTGGAAATCCGAAGTCAGACCCGGACAGTCTGATGACTGTCAAACTTTATATTTATGATATTATATGTGCTAACTTTTGTATTGCAGGACATGCTTATGTTTTGGGTCTAACATGTCTTGCAGGTACAAAAGAACAAGGTTGAGCCTCGGATGAACAGTGTCCGAGGCGCCTCCATGGAGCTTGGAGGCGCCTCGGGTGCAAGGCAAAAGCTGGTTGTGTAGCAGGCTTGGAGGCACCTCGGATGGAGCTGGAGGCGCCTCGGACCAGAGGTTGGAGGCGCCTTGGAGTGGCTTGGAGGCGCCTTCAACAGATAAGTTGCAACCAGTTCTATGTTGATCCACGCAGGCGACTCGGGAGGCCTGGAGGCGCCTTGGACAGGCTTGGAGGCGCCTCCAGCAGTGTATAAAAGAGGTGTTCGAGCAGCAGCTTGAATCATCAATCAAAAAGCTGTCTTTCTTCAACGTGCTGCTCAAGAAACATTCCAGAAGTGCTGTAGCAACATCTCGACCACCCGGAGCTTCAGATTTATCCTTTTGTTGGTGTCAGTATAACTTTTATTACAGCTGTCAATTGTACGCAACTTGTAATAATTTTCCGATATTATAGTTGTTGCCCAACGTAAACGCTCAACGAGCGTGGGCCTTGGAGTAGGAGTCGCTCAAGGCTCCAAACCAAGTAAATAGCTTGTGTTCGTGTGTTGTTCTCTTTCTATTTCCGCTGCGTGTTTCACTCTGATAGTTTTACGAATCAAACGAAATAGCCACGAGCGTTATTCACCCCCCCCCCTCTAGCGCTTTCGATCCAACAAGTACAACATTGCCCATAACGCAAAGATGGACGAACAAGATTCAGAATCCTCTCTCAACGACGATGAGACAGTAATGATGGAAAGACATTTTAAAAAATTACTTAAATCTAGAAAATCTAACCATCCGCAGGGTAGAAAGAGAAGAACAATCAGATGCTACCACTGCAATGAAGAATGGCAGGTAAAAAACAACTGCCCTAATTTAAAGATCAACGAGAAGGACAAAGGCAAGAACAAGAAGCACGTCCAAAATAACAAATTCAAGACCCTTAAGGTGACGTGGGATGAAACATCATTCGAATCAGAGGTCGAAGCCTTTTCCGGACTTGCGTTGATGGCAAGTCATCAAGAAGACGAACGCGAAGAAAGCTCATTTGAAATGAGCATCAAGAGCATCGATGAAGGGGGAGTGTCAACAGAAGAAAACAACGGTTCATACGGACAACGAGATCGACAAGGTAAGTCAAGTATGATCTCTTCCACCTGATAAGTTGTTTAAATATGTTAAATTATTAATTAAAGACTGTTGCAAACTTGAAAAAGAAAACAAAGAATTAAAAATAAATTTAGCCAAATCTTGTCTGTTAGAAGATTTTGAAAAATTAAAATTTGAAAATGATAAATTGAGGACACAAGTAGAAAACTTAGAAAACCATACATGTTTAACTATTAAAGCTCAAAATTTTAAAAGACTAAGATGATATCTTAGATTTCATAAGGGTCAAATTAGAAAAGTTTTTATATACCTCACAAATTTCTATTAACCCAGTAGGAAAGAACCTATATTGGGTTCCTAAAGAGTATTTGAATTGAAATTTCCGTTAGACTTTTAGTAGGTAAAATTAAATGTTTAAATTCTTTAAGAGACTTGTTTAGAAGTGGTTGATGATCCAATAACCAAGAAGGCCTAGTATCTCGCCATAGCCTGAAAACCAATTATTGAATTGAATATTTAATTGACAAACTGATAAGCATGTAATAGTTAATTAAAATAATGCTTTCAATCTGCGTCAATTGTTTAAAAACTTCATAACTTAATTTTTTTTAAAACTTAAAATATTGACATTGCAATTTTTTTTAATAACAAAATTATTTTCAAAGTTTGTCAAAATTATTTTCAAAAACTTGATAAGTTTTTCATTTTTTAAAAAAACTTATTTATTTTTTTTTAGAAAAGTTACCCTTAGATTTTTTTTTTTGTACCCTAATTTTTTATATGATCAAAGGGGGAGAAGGGAAGATTAAGTCTAGGGGGAGGTAGTAGTTAAAATTCAAATTTTAATTTACAATTGAAAATCTTTTTGCACTTTATTACAATTTTATTATCTTTACTTAGTATTGTTAGAGTATATACTAAAAGCCTAGCTTTTTGTAAACATCTATTTTGAAATAAAAGAATCATATTGGTCAAATGTCTACATTTATTTGCTAAGTGTAGTTGTTCAATTAATTTATATTGTAGATAACATGTTGAATGGTGTCACTCACAGAAGATCATGTTATCAGTTCTTTATAAATTATAAACAGTTGCTCACGACTAAGATGGAAAGGAACAAACCGTTGGAATAGTCGTAGTATATTTAGGTATTAGTTTATCTTGACTAATAAATTACACTAGTACACTAGTTTATCTTGACTAATAAATTACACTAGTACACTCTAAGTGTATTGAGTATGACCATTTAAGGTAAGTTCTTTTTATACTAACTTAATAAAAGAACAAGACCTTAGTTATTATGGAAGTGTGTGCTCTTAATCCTAATATAATAGCAAACACATATATTTAGTATTTATTTATTTGACTTATCAAAGGGTGAGATTTAGCTCGATAAATCAATAGGCCCGATAAGTTGGGAAATGATATTACTTATAGTGTGTGTTGTTGATTATAGAAGGAAACTGTGTCCTAGTAATCTAGGTTGATAATGTCCTGAAGAGGAGCTCATAAGGATTGTCATGTTAAACCCTACAGGTGGACTTAGTCTGACATGACGATAAGATTGAGTGGTACTACTCTTGGACTAAGACATTAATTAAAATGAGTTGTCAGTAACTCAATTAATTAGTGGACATCCGATATCTTAAACACAGGGAGACTAACACACTCATAATAAGAAGAAGCCCAAAATGTAATTTGGGATTGGTGCGGTAATTTAATAATAATTCTTTAGTGGTATGAATTATTATTGATGAAATTAAGTTGGGTGTTCGGGGTGAACACGGGAAGCTTAATTTCATCGGGAGATCAAAACCAATTCCTCTTCTTGGTCCCTATCGTAGCCTCTTATTTATAAAGTATTATACCCACCCTTACCCACCTTCTTACCCATCCTAATGGGACCGGCCAAGCAAGCTTGGAACCCAAGCTTGGGCCGGCCAAAGTAAAAAGGATGAGCCAAATTAAGGGGCCGGCCAATGCTTGGAGCCCAAGCATGGTGTGGCTGACCCTAAGCAAAATAAAAGGATTTTTATTTTAAAATTTTTCTTATGTGGATTCCATGGTTTTAAAAGAAAATTTAAAATTTAAATCTTTCCTTTTATAACTTTCTACAAAAGATTAAGAAAAGATTTGATATCTTTCCTTATTTGTAGATTGATAAGAAGATTTTAATTTTGATAAAACTTTTCTTTTTTGTAACCACGTTCATGATTTAAAAAGAGAGTTTTAAAATTAAATATTTCCTTTTATAAGTTTCTACAAAAGATTAAGAAAAGATTTGATATCTTTCCTTATTTGTAGATTGAAAGGAGATTTTAATTTTAGAGATAACTTTCCTTTTTGGAAATCATCCACATGTTTTAAAAGAGATATTTTAATTTAAAGAAATTTCCTTTTGTAACCAACCATGAAGGGATAAATTATTAAAGAAATTTTATTTTTAAAATTTTTGGAAACAAATAAGGAAGTTTTAATTTTTGTTTAAAACTTGCCTATTTTGGAAGCTCTTAAGGTGGCCATATGATTTAAGAAAAGGAATTTGGTTTTAATTAATTAAATTTTCCTTTTCATGGCAAAGGAATTAAGGAAGTTTTTATTTAAATTTCCTTATTTGCCAAGACCAAGGATTATAAAAGAGGGGGTAGAGGTGCCTTCATGGGTGACAACTCTATTTTATTTTCCTCCCTCTCTTCCTTGGTGGTGGCCGGCCCTAGAGCTTTTTCTCCTCCTCTTCTCTTCTTTTTTAGTGGCCGAATTCATCCCTCTCTTGGAGCTCTTGTTGGTGGCCGGTTCAAGCTAGGAGAAGGAGAGAAAGGAGGTTTTGTTTCTTGCGTCCCTTGGAGCTTGATGGTGGTGGCCGAACCTCTACATCCTTGGAGGAGTCTTGGTGGCCGAAACTTGGTGAGGAAGAAGAAGGGCTTGGGTGGTTCTCATCTCGGTAGATCGTTGCCCACACAATGTCCGAGATAAGAAGAGGAATACGGTAAAAGATCAAGAGGTCGTTGCATACAAAGAAAGGTATAACTAGTAATTATTTTCCCATCATACTAGTTTTTCTTTGTATGAATTCCAAACACAAGAGGCATATGATTCTAGATTTTTGAATTTGTGATTCGAGTTTGTGTTTTTTTTGTTTTTCGAATTTGTGATTCGATTGTTCTTTTTGGTTAAACCTAATGTTATTTTAGGAAATTAAATATTGAATTTCGTTAAGAGGCTTTGTCGAGGCAGTGGTGGATGCTCCCATACCCAAGAAGGCCATGTGCCTCGCCATGTTTGACCTGGGAGCCAATTTCCGAAATTAATATTTAATAGAATTTATAACATAGGTGGATTTGGATCAATAGTGGTAATTTCCGCTTGCGATCCAAGTCTAAACCATTAAGAATAGATAAGTTAAATTTGGAATCAATAATGTTAAGTTCCGTTTGCAATTCCGAATTTAATTTCTAAAGAACACAATAGGTTATTAGGAAAGGTTCGACACTTGTACAAAATTTTTATACAGTAGAACTGGTACGATCTTCCTAGGACCAACCAACAGGTATTGCAATTTTTTACTTGATATTGCAATCTTTAATTTATGGTTAGTTTACTCCAACTTAACTTGAGTTGCTCACATCAAAAAAGGGGGAGATTGTTGAAACCCCAAGGTTATTTTTGGTGTGATCAACCAAGTTTAGGTTAGGTCCTGTTATTTTTTGATCCCTGTGTCTAAGTGTGCAAGAGCTTAGGAGCACAGGAAGTCGAGTGGAAGACGCGGCTAACGAGAAGGACGACACGGGAGAGAGTTGACGGCTCGGTGCGTTTGAGGAACGAGATGTTGCGGAAGAGTACATCGATAGGCGACAAGGATGTGCGCGATGTTCGAGGGATGAGAAGCTAGAGCGGAAGCCTGCTTGAGGAGTCCTATTTTGGTTGACCAAAATCACCCAGGCGATCGGAGTAGCGGAAGAGCTAAAGTGGAGCTATGGAGCTGCTAGAGGAACCTTTAACAAGAGTTGAAGGCGCCTCCGCGACCTTCAGGAAGAAGGCGCCTTCAATGGTTGAAGGCACCTTCAACCAGGCATGGAAGGTGCCTTCAACCAGGCAATTCTGGCTGTTGCGGAAAAGGATAAAGTTTTATCCTTAGCCTCGCTGGAGGCACCTCCCAGCCCTATGGAAGGTGCCTTTAGCCTATGAATAAATTTTTCCAAGGGCTATAAAAAGACCCCTGGACCTAGGAAAAATATAACAATTTTTGTATTCACTTTCCTAGTCTTTTCTGAGCTTTCATTGTGCGTAAAAAGGATTCTCCGCCTTCAACGAAGGAGATTCTTAGTGAGCTTTCATTTGCCTTGGATTAACAATCATTTAGGTTGTAACCAAGTAATTCTTGGTCTTTTACTTATTTTATTTAAGTTGTTATTTCTATTTTAATTTCTTTGATAATCTAAGTCGAAAGACGAGAAAGGAGTTTTTGTTTTAGTGTTTCAGTCGACTCAACCCTCTTCAGTCGGCCTACCCAGGCCAACACTCGTTAGAACTAACATAATTGGACAGGGATTTTTTTATACCTATGTTATGTTATTATTTAATCTAAGTCCATTTTAGCCAATCTCAGACTTATTGATCAAACACAAGTCTGTTTAATCAACCCAATATCCATTGGATTAAGTATGACTCATTAGAATCAATCTAATCTATTTAATCAAATTTGACCCATAGAACAAATCTAGTCATTTGATTATATCTGATACAAGCCCTATTAAATCAACCCAAATCGATTCTGGTTTAGATCAAACTGGTTCGATTAAACCAACTAATAGTTTGAATAAGACTTGGGTCTAATTGAACCATCATGGTCTGATTAAATCAATCAATGATTTAAATCAAATCTGAGTCTGATTGGACCAATTTGGTCTGATTAAACCAACTAATAGTTTAAACTAGACTTGAGTTTGATTTGAATTAAAGTGGTTCAAACCAATTTAGTTTAGTTCAGTGAACCAGATTCATTTTAAGTCAAACCCAACCAATTAATTAAATCTAGGCTCAATTAATTAATTGAAATGTCATGCAATGCAATAAAAATAAATTACATTTTATTAATATGCATTTAACATGCATTAATAACTGATCCTGTCCGAACCAGGAGTCAACGGACACTAGGCACGTGGCACTCCCTGCTGGATCCTCGAGTGCTCCGGTGAACCTGCAGCAAAACCGAGCCGGGAGGGGTGTCCCGGCGACGGCCCTCCGACGCTCAAGTCAGGCGAGGAATAACAAAAAAGGTGGCCTCAGGATGAAGACTCTCGTACCTCCGGTGAAGAAACGGAGACCTTATAAAGACCTCTCGAAGGAGCCTGGGCGCGTCAATCAAAGCAATCACCTGCTTTCGACCATGCCCAGGTATGGGTCTGTCAGAAGGACCATGCCCAGGTGTGGGTCTGTCAGAAAGACGTCCATAAGTCCATACCGCTACTATATCAACCTCTCCATGATGTGACGGCGAGATCCTCCATCGTGCACTCTTGTGTACAATCATCGACATGCCTTTGCTTGACATCCCATATCCCGAGCGAATAGGCGCTCGGCTAAACTTATACCTCGCCCTTATCTGGCGAGCGGACTACCGCTTGGACCTTGGTCCCGGTAGTCGGCCATTCGGTTCTCCATGGCAGGCCCATGGGGTTATCTTTGGTTCGCTCGAACGTACGACCCCATCATCCTCAATCTGAGACCCTTGATCCGCGGATCACTTGAAGTCTAGTCGAAAGACTATGTGTCAAATGGTGATCGTCGCCTTACCATCGCTTATAATATCCCTTGAGCCGTTCGGCCCTTATGCCAAATTTAGCCGCTCGGCTCTTCGTTTTGGTTGTCTTGTCGCTCAACGTGGACGCTTGCTTGTCTAAATCTTCTCAAAAATCACGCAAATCCTCTTCAATAAGCCGAAGCATGCGCTGTATGGGCGCCTTAATTGCGCCTGGTGACAGAGCGCCACGTGGCTCTTCTTGCATGGCGGTGATGATCCGTACGATGGGACGCCGATTACTTCGAAATGGACGGTTAGATGATGACCTCGTCTCTCGTGACCTGCATCCGACGGCGAAGGCCGACCGACCTCAGCCGTATAAGCCTTCGCTTGCGCGTTGTCCTTCTGCCTCTTCTTCTGCTGTGACCTCCGACGATCCAGTTCTTGTTTTTCGGCGGCTACCATCCCACTGGTGATCCTTTCCGTCCGTTTCCTTCTCAGTGAGTCTTCTCCCTTCGTTTACAAGGTCTTCCCAACTCGTTTTGCCTCTTTTGTTCCCATTCCTTCGGTCTCTTGCTATCTTTTTGCTTCTCCGAGATGGCAAGCTCCTCCGAACCCGCTGTTGGTGTTCATGGCCCTTGGTATCTGACCATGGAGAGTCGATTTGATGAAGAGGACGCTCGGCGCCTTGTTCGGACATGCGGGATTCCTGATGACCATGAAATGGTTATAGCCGACCCGATCGACCGGCCCCATGACCCTCCGATCGGCACCGTTTGTTTTTTTCTAGATCTGGTATGCCTTAGATTTCCTACCCATCCCTTTATCTTAGAGGTTTGTAATTATTTCCGCATCCGCCTCGGCCAACTTGTGAGATTCCTTTAGGCTGTAAGCGGGGTGGTCGTCCTCTTTAAGGTATCACTCGACCCCAAGATATTCCACTATTTCTTCTACCCCAAACAATCCGAGTTGGGCACTTTTATCTTCCAAAGTAGAATAGGCTTCAAATTTTTTGATAATATGCCAACCACCAACAAGCACTGGAAGGAGTCCTTCTTCTATATACGGCTTCCTGAGCGGCCAGCATTCCGAACCAAATGGCAGACCGCTGTGCCGACCCAGCCAGAGCTCGGCAAATTCAGAAGCAATCCAGCCTACCTTTATGTGGCAAACTGGTTGTCCGGTCAGCGGTACAAAATTGACCAGTTGCTTCTCAAGGGGTGTTGTACATTTTTGGATTATCTCGCGTTCGGGCCAATCTCCCCTACCGCATGAGTAAGGACTCATTACTCCCTTCGCCTTTTTTATCTAACTGATTTTAATTTTTCCATGAAGTCATGTGGCGCTCAAGGCTACCGATCATCAGGCGAAGGCCGGTGAAAATTGACCACAAAAGAGCTCGCGAGGCGGGGTCTCATCCCCCCGCATGGCAGATGCGAGGAGAGGGGCGCGCATGCTGCCCAAGAGCAGTTGCCGCTAGGAGGTCGAGCGGCAGATCCTGTTTCTTGCGGTCAGGAATCCCTCGGGACGGGATTTACCACGGGAGTTCGAGCGTGAGAGACTCCGACCTTGCCGCCAAGAGGCGAACCACAGGCGGGTCGAGATCGCCTCGCCCGATCGCACGGAGTCGCAGATCGGGACCCCGTGGCCTCGCCCATCGCACAGTCCTGGCTCTCCTCCATGGACTCGTCGTCGTTTACGACGGTTGGGCGAACTTCGACCATAGGGAGTCCTCGGGCGACTTGGCTAGAATCGAGACGTCCACCCAGACCATCAAGACAACCCTCCGATTTCCTTGGAGGAATATTTATTATCTACGATCGCCCATCGAGCCCCGTTCACGAAATAACCACGCGGGTCCGCTTGCCAAGCTCTTCGAGGATGCCCAGTTGTGGCCCTCATGGCCCAAGTAGCTCGGCGATAACAACATGCAGCAAGCCACTTACGTTCATTTTTCTTCCTGTGCCATGCTACCGTTTAGCTCGATTTTATTATTTCCCTTGTAGCGTTGATGAGCAAATCGCCACTAGCCATCGGCTAGCCAGCTGGAGGATCTCTTGGAAAAACTCCAAGTGTCGGGGTCCATCGGCCGAGCGGGAGAGACAAGTCCTCGAGGCCGAACAGAACGATCGGCTACGGAGGTGGCTCGACTCGAAGACTTGGTGAAGAAGCGCGACGGGGACGTGAAGCGTGCCAGTAAGCGAGACGATTGCTGATCTGGATAAGATGAAAGTTGAAGTTCGAGCCCTAGATCGGCAATCTAAGCTGAAGCCCATGGTCGCGAGCAGGATGGGCGCTGAGCAGACCAAGCGGAGTGGACGAAAGTTCTTCAAGATTCACGAGTGCCTCGGCGGTGCTCGAGACAATATAAGGAGGGAGAGTCGAGTCGCCTAGCGCTAGCAAGAATACCTCCGCTCGGAGCAGTTCGGAGCGCAAAATTCACGGTGACGTTTCCTCCACTTTCGCCGAGGCGGTCAAGGTCACCATGGCGTACTTGAAGAAGGGTGGCCATCTTCCCACGGGAATGCACATTCCCGCCTCCGACCTGGCGTCCATGATAGATGATATCCCGGACGCCTTTTTTAATTTTGAGGACCCGGAGTGAGGCGAGCTCTTCTAAGTACTTTATGTATTTCATCCGCTTTGCTAATGTAAAACTTTTGTACGTGCCGTTCGGCATAATTGTGTTCCTTTACTTGTATTTTTGTTTGCCCTTCAATGCCCCTTTTTATTCTGTTTGATGCTCATTCGTAGAATCAACTAGGCTCCACTTGTTTCTCACTAGACGACCGATCAGGTTAATCGATTGGCTCATTTTCCTCAAAAATCGTTTAGCGCTTGGATATACTGTTTGCGTTCAGCGAATGTGAAGTATTGACAAACTGATGGCCGATCGGCCTTAATCAATTTAGTACTTGCGAATGCTCGTTATTTGGCGTCCTTAGTTCCATCCAAGTTCACAGTCGCGGGTTCGGCACTCGATCTTTAACGACGGAGCTCGTCGGCGCGGATATTTATAGCCGGTCGGCGCGGCTCTCGATCTTTAACGATGGAGCTCGTCGGCGCGGATATTTATAGCCGGTCGGCGCGGCTCTCGATCTTTAACGACGGAGCTCGTCGGCGCGGATATTTATAGCTGGTCGGCGTGGCTCTCGATCTTTCGGCGGAGGCTCGTCGGTAGCGGATATTTATAGCGGTCGGCGAGGCTCTCGATCTTTAACGGCGGAGCTCGTCGGTAGCGGATATTTATAGCGGTCGGTGGCTCTCGATCTTTAACGGCCGCTCGTCGGCGCGGATATTTATAGTCGGTCGGCGCGGCTCTCGATCTTTAACGACGGAGCTCGTCGGCGCGGATATTTATAGCCGGTCGGCGCGGCTCTCGATCTTTAACGACGGAGCTCGTCGGCGCGGATATTTATAGCCGGTCGGCGCGGCTCTCGATCTTTAACGACGGGGCTCGTCGACCTTCCGCTCGGCCGTTTATAGACGCCGGCTCGTCTCTCGATCTTTAACGACGGAGCTCGTCGGCGCGGATATTTATAGCCGGTCGGCGCGGCTCTCGATCTTTAACGACGGAGCTCGTCGGCGCGGATATTTATAGTCGGTCGGCGCGGCTCTCGATCTTTAACGACGGAGCTCGTCGGCGCGGATATTTATAGCCGGTCGGCGCGGCTCTCGATCTTTAACGACGGGGCTCGTCGACCCTCCGCTCGGCCGTTTATAGACGCCAGCTCGTCTCTCGATCTTTAACGACGGAGCTCGTCGGCGCGGATATTTATAGCCGGTCGGCGCGGCTCTACGGTTTAACGTCTGGGCTAGACGGCCTTCCAGGCTAACTCCTCGAGCGACCTTGGCCTTCTTTTCAGCAGAGAATACTCAATGTGTTTGTATCTTTCTGCTTCCTCCGTCCGGACGGTACGGGGCCTTCGATCCTCGAGCGCTTAGCTCGACCCATTTACCTCCGGCCGAACGGCGCGGGGCCTTCGTTTCTCGTTGACAATACCTTATATTTGTTCTCTTGATTCTTCATTTCTGCATTTCCAGTATTCAGTCGAAAAAAAAATACACAGGATGATTTACATTGGCACACCTTTCACCCCGCCCGGTAATCATCAGACATGCCTTTGTTGACATCCCATATCCTGAGCCGAACGAACAGGCCGCTCGGCTAACCTTCGTACCTCGCCCTTATCCTGGCCGAACGGACTACCCGCTTGGACCTTCGGTCCCAGCCGGGTAGACGCCCCGCTCGGCCATTCGGTTCTCCCGCCTTGGCGTCGGAAACCCCAGCCCATGACTCGGTTATCTTTGGTTCCGCTCGGACTTACTCCGCTGCTCGGCACGGCCCTTAACTGCTTAGTCAGCCCTCCATCTATCCTCAAGCTGAGACCCTTCAGGAAGTGGGTCCCTCATTCTTACCGCCGAATCAATCACCTTGTGTATTTTATTTTTCGACTGAATACTGGAAATGCAGAAATGAAGAATCAAGAGAACAAATATAAGGCATTGTCAACGAGAAACGAAGGCCCCGCGCCGTTCAGCCGGAGGTAAATGGGTCGAGCTAAGCGCTCGAGGATCGAAGGCCCCGTACCGTCCGGACGGAGGAAGCAGAAAGATGAAAACACATTGAGTATTCTCTGCTGAACGGAAGGCCAAGGTCGCTCGGTGGGAAGGCTATGGCCGTTTAAGCAGTAGCGTGACCAGCCGGCTATAAATATCCGCGACGAGCTCGTTTAAAGATCGAGAGATGGCGTCTGCGCGGCGGAAGGTCGACGAGCCCGTCGTTAAGATCGAGGCCTACGTATAAATATGCTCGGTCCGCCGAGAGCAAGATACGCGATCGAAGGTCTATAAGCCAGAGGCGGCAGAGCGCAGAGCGGTCGTTAAAGAAGCGGAGCGCTGCCGACCGCTAAAATATCCTTGCGAGCTCGTTGTTAAAGATCGAGGCATCTATAACGGCGAGCTGAGGGCGGACGAGCCCGTCGTTAAAGATCGAGCCGAGCCGGCGTTATAAATACGCGCTCTCCGAGCTCGTTAAAGATCGAGAGCGAGCCGGCGTCTATAAACGGTACCGGGCCGACGAGCCCGTCATTAAAGATCGAGCGCCGCGCCGACCGGCTATAAATATCCGAAGAGCTCCGTCGTTAAAGATCGAGACGAGCCGGCGCCTAGGTCGACGAGCCCGTCGTTAAAGATCGAAGCGGCGCCGACCGGCTATAAATATCCGCACGAGCGAGCTCCGTCGTTAAAGATCGAGGCAGTGGCGTCTATAAGCGCGGAGCGGAAGGTCGGCGAGCCCCGTCATTAAAGATCGAGTGTAGGCTATAAATATCGGCTCCGGTTGTTAAAGATCGAGAGCCGACCGACACTATAAATATCCGCCGAGCCGAGCTCCGTCGTTAAAGATCGACGGCCACGCTGCTATAAATATCCGGACGAGCTCCGCTGCAAAAGATCGAGAGCCGCACTGCTATAAATATCCGCCGCGTGAGCTCCGTCGTTAAAGATCGAGCGTCATGCCACCGACTATAAATATCGCGGCGCGAATCCGTCGAGAGCCATCGTCGCTATAAGATCGCCAGCGCCGACATATAAATATCGCAAGTCGTTAAAGTTCGAGAGGCGCCGGCCGGCTATAAATATCCGCCGGCGAGCTCGTTAAAGATCGAGAGCCGCGCCTACCGGCTATAAATATCCGCGCCGACGAGCTCCGTCGTTAAAGATCGAGTGCCGAACCCGCAACTGTGAACTTGGATGGAACTAAGGACGCCAAATAACGAGCGTTCGCAAGTACTAAATTGATTAAGGCCGATCGGCCATCAGTTTGTCAATACTTCACATTCGCTGAACGCAAACAGTATATCCAAGCGCTAAACGATTTTTGAGGAAAATGAGTCAATCGATTAACCTGATCGGTCGTCTAGTGAGAAACAAGTGGAGCCTAGTTGATTCTACGAATGAGCATCAAACAGAATAAAAAGGGGCAATGAAGGGCAAACAAAAATACAAGTAAAGGAACACAATTATGCCGAACGGCACGTACAAAAGTTTTACATTAGCAAAGCGGATGAAATACAGAAAGTACTTAGAAGAGCTCGCCTCACTCCGGGTCCTCAAAATTAAAAAAGGCGTCCGGGATATCATCTATCATGGGCCTTGGTCGGAAGAATGTGCATTCCGTGGGAAGATGGCCACCCTTCTTCAAGTACGCCATGGTGACCTTTGACCTCGGGAAAGTGGAGAAACGCGTTGCCCGAATTTGCCAAGCCGATTCCGGAGGTATTCTTGGCGCTAGCTGGCTGGCGACTCGACTCTCCCTCCTTATATGTTATCGGCGCGGGAGGGAGGCAATCGGTGAATCTTGAAGAACTTCGGTCCACCTCCGCTTTGGTTCGTTCGTGGCGCCCATCCTGTTCGTGACCGGTTGGGCTTCCAGTTTCTTAGATTGCGATCTAGGGCTCGAACTTCAACTTTCATCTTATCGGATCAATCGCCGCTTTTGCCTCTTCCCGCGCATTCACGTCCCGTCGCTTCTTCACCAAGTCTTGGTCGAGCCACCTCTGGGCCGGTGGCGGCTCTTCTCCGTTGGCCTCGAGGACTTGTCTCTCCGCCGATGGACCCCCGACACTTGGGTTTTCAAGAGATCCTCCAGCTCGGCTAGCCGATGGCTAGTGGCGATTTGCCATTACGAATAATAAAATCGGAGCTAAGCGGTAGCATGGCAGGAAGAAAAATGAGCGCACAGGTGGTTGCTGCATGTTGTTATCGCAGTGTGGCTGGCGTCATGAGGGCCACGAATCTGGGCATCCTCGAAGAGCTTGGCAGCGGACCCGTCGGTTATTTCGTGACAGGGCTCGATGGCGATCGGCGAGATAATAAATATTCCTCAGAAGGAAATCGGAGGTTGTCTTGATGGTGGTGGTGGCCAAGTCTCGACATGCCGATCGCTGGCCGAGACTCCTATGGTGAAGTCTCAACCGTAAATGACAGCAGGTCCATGGAGGAGAGCAGTCTTGTGCGATGGGCGAGGCCACGGGGTCCCGATCTGCGACTCCGTGCGATCGGGCGAGGCGATCTCGACGGCGCCCGTGGTTCGCCCTCTTTGGTCGACTGGAGGTCTCTCGGCGTTCACGAACTCCGTGGTAAATCCCGATGCGAGTTCCCTTCGGAAGCGGAGAAGCAGGATCTGCCTCGACCTCCGTTGAAGCGGCTTGGGCAACCGGAGGCGTCGCGCCCCCTCTCGCATCTGCTGGCTCGGGATGAGACCCGCTGGCGAGCTCTTTGGTGGCGCCTCAATTTCCAGCCTTGATTTGGATGATCGGTAGCCTGAGCGCCACATGACCAGTGCGGTGGAAAAATTAAAATCGGTTAGATAAAAAGCGAAGGGAGTAAAGTCCTTACTCATGCGGTGGGGAGATTGGCGAGCGAGATAATCAAAATGTACAACACCTTGAAAAGTTGTCAATTTGTACTGGCGGACAACGGTTTGCGCATAAGGTAGTTGGATTATTACGAATTTGAACTCATTGGTCTGGGTGATGCCCATTTGGTTGAATCTTGGCGCTCGTTCGAGGTATATAGAAGAAGGACTCCTTCCAGTGCTTGTTGGAGGTTGGCATATTATCAAAAAATTTGAAGCCTATTCTACTTTGGAAGATAAAAGTGCCCAACTCGGATTGTTTGGGGTAGAATAAATAGTGGAATATCTTGGGGTCGAGCGGGATACTGTGCAGCTTAAAGAGGACGACCACCCTGCTCAGCAGCCTAAAGGAATTCGGCACAAGTTGGCCGAGCGGGATGCGAAATAATTACAAACCTCTAAAAGTAGGAAATCTAAGGCCGCCTGGAATTGGTCTAGAAAAAAAAACGGTGCCAATCGGAGGGTCATGGGGCCGATTGGTCGGGTCGGCTATAACCATTTCATGGTCATCGGGAATCCCGCACAAGGCGCCGAGCATCCTCTTCATCAAATCGACTCTCCATGGTCGGATACCAAGGGCCATGAACACCAACAGCGAGTTCGGAGGAGCTTGCCATCTCGGGAGAAGCAAAAAGATAGCAAAGACCGAAGGAATGGGAACAAAAGAGGCAAAGCAGTTGGGAAGACCTTGTAAAGCGAAGGAAGACTCGGAGAAGGAGCAGAAACGGAAGGAGATCACGTGGGATGGTGGCAGGAGGCTGGATGTCGGTCGGTCACAGCAGAAGAGACGAGAAGGAAACGGCCAAAGCAAGCTGAAGGAAGGAGGAGGAGGCTTTATGGCTGGTCGGTCGGCCTCAGGCCGGATGCAGGTCACGAGAGACGAGGTCATCATCTAACCGTCCATTTCGAAGTAATCGGTGTCCCATCGTACGGATCATCACCGCCACGCAAGAAGAGCCACGTGGCGCTCTGTCACCAGGCGCAATTAAGGCGCCCATACAGCGCATGCTTCGGCTTAATAAAGAGGATTTGCGTGATTTTCGAGAAGATTTAGACAAGCAAGCGTCCACGTTGAGCGACAAGACAACCAAAACGAAGAGCCGAGCGGCTAAATTTGGCATAAGGGCCTAACGGCTCAAGGGATATTATAAGCGATGGTAAGGTGACGACCGCCCGCTCGGACACATAGTCCAGTCGGACTCCGCCTCCTTCGACTAGACTTGAAGGAAGGCAAGTGATCCGGTGAAGAATGGGGACCCACTGAAGGGTCTCGACGAGGGCGGATGGAGGGCGACTAAGCTAAGGGCGCCGCAGCGATGTAAGTCGGGAACAAGATAACCCGGTCATGGTGCAGGGTTCCAAGGGGAGAGTATGGCGGGGCGTCTACGGTGGGGACCAAGGTCAGCGGAGTAGTCCTCGGCGAGGATAAGCGTCGAAGGTTGCCGAGGCCTATTCGTTCGCCTCGGGATATGGGATGTCGGCAAGGCATGTTCATGATTACGCCAGTACACAAGAGTGCGATGGAGGATCTCGCGTCACATCATGGAGAGGTTGATATAGTAGCGGTATGGACTTATGGGCGTCTTCGTAGACCCACACAGGCATGGTCCTTCCGACAGACCCATACACAGGCATGGTCAGGCGGTGATTGCTTTGATTGGCGCTGAGCTCCTTGAAGGTCTTTATAAGGTCTCCGTTTCTTCACCGGAAAGAGTCAGGCCTTTTGTTATTCCTCGCCTGACTTGAGCGTCGGAGGGTCGTCGCCGGGACACCCCTCCCGGCTCGATTTTGCTGCAGGTTCACCGGAGCACTCGAGGATCCAGCAGGGAGCGCCACGTGCCCAGTGTCCGTTGACTCCTGGTTCGGACAGGATCAGTGATCTTGGCTTATCACGGTAACAAATCATGCAAGTAAAAAGATCCATCATACATTCTTAGAACTAAGACAATACTCTGATACCATTGTTGATAGTTCTAAAGCATAAAAAACACATAAATATAAAAACTATAAAACTCACAGTGATCTTCCGTAGTAGATTTTGATCTTCGCTTTTCATACAAAATGAAAAACTCGCAGTGATGCTCGGAGAAAATATCAAAAAATAACTTGCCGTCGGAAGAACGATCACGAATAAATCGAAAAGTTCTTCAAGATTCCATGAATCAAATTCTTCTATAATGGATGTTCTCCTCTTAAAATCTTATATACACGGATGAACCTTGTATAGAGACCTTTCATATATAGGACGGATCCAACTTTACACAAATCTCACACATAATAAACCCTCACAAAATTCTCCTTTTTGTTTAATTTGGATGCATATATATTAGAGGAAGGGTCATCTTCCTCTTTCTATTAATAGAGTAATTAAATAGGAGGCTAGAAGAGAAAAGTGAAGGGTACACTTTCATCTACTTAACGCTAATATCTTCAGCCATCACCACTCTGCTACGACACAGTTCGCGGTTACAGGAGCACAGGGACGGCGCCAGATCGTGACTGCGCCCAGTAACACTGACAGTGACAGATCATGACGAAGCATTTTTCGTCAGAACAGGGAACATGTATGTTTAGGCATATAATTCTCCCAGAGATTTCAACACATATCCATTTTTTCCTTATAGTAAATCTGTAATGGGAAGCTATAATCTGTGTTCAACAATCATCATGCTCATGACACCCTCTTGCAATTTGTTCTAACGGTTCGACATGCATCAATTTTGCAAAGCATGGTTGCAGATAAAAATGTATCGGTTTTTCGCATGGTCACGTTTCCTTATTTATTAAAATAGTATCCTAGTTTCCTATAAAAATAATATTATTTTCTTCCTATCTTTTATTTTTTTCATCAACCTCCTAAATTCCTCAATCCATTTTCAATATATCCCTGGATAGATATGATATGAAAAAAAATATTAAATTCAATATAAATTTGATATGAAAAAAATATTAGACCCACAATAAATTTGATATAAAAAATATTAGATCTATGATGGATTTGATATGAGAAATATTAGATCGAGTCTAATATGAAAAATATCAAATTCACATTGAGTTTGATGTGAAAAAAATATCAAATTCATCATGAATCTAATATAAGATCATATCTGATCCAACGATAGATCTGATAAAAAAATATTAGGATATTTTTAATCTTAGAGGGGATGCATTTAAAAATAATAGGAGAAAGAGATTTAAGAACTTGATGAGGGATAGGGAGGGAGTAATATTATTTTTGATATTTTTTTTATAATTTTAAAATTAAGATGCCACTTTTGATGACCACTTCATCCGGTAAATATACACGAGCAATTTCACTCCCACGGTAACGTGTGTACGACACACGTCACTTTCCAACCTAATGAAAATATTAAGATAAAAACAAAAAATTTAAAAAATAATAATAATAAATAGTTTAGGGTTTAGGGTTTGGCGCCTCGAGTTTAGGATTTAGACGGCGCTAAAATGATCCGGTCCGAAAGCTGAATCAACGGACACTGGGCACGTGGCGCTCTCCAAGCGGCGGACGAAGATCTCTTGACTGTCCGCACGGGCCTCCGGCGAACCTGCACAGAAGTCGTGTCGGGAAGGGATTCCCGGTGACGACCCTCCGACGCTCAAGTCAGGCAAACAAACAACGAAGAAGTGGCTCCAAGTATCAAAGATTGCGTACCTCTGGTGAAGTGCGAGGCTCCTTATATAGAGCTGGGAAGGAGCTCATGCACACATACCGAGGTGAATACGTGTCCCCAGCCCATACCTCAGTAAGGGCTTGTCAGCAAGCTTACCTGACACCATACTGCTACAGTCCAAGCACGTCTTCGATGGGACAGCGGAACCCCTTGTCGTAAGATTTGGAGTATGGCCGGATTATAGAGCATGTCCGCTGTCAGAAGATGTCCCTTGTCCTTTTCTCCTTATTCCCTGCCGGGAGTCCGGTCGGCCAACACGCTCCTTACGTCCGGCCGGTCATATATAGTGGTCTACTTAGGAGATTCTCGGTAAGGTGCTCTATGGAGACTGTTAGCAGTATGTTACCTTATGTCTTCGGCCGAACGTGCCATCCGCTCGGCCCTACGATCCTGTTCAATGAGCGTCGGAACCTCGACTCCTGCCGGGGCGCCTTTTGCCATCAGTTAGACACCGGTCGGCCAGCCGGGCGATCGGCCCGCCCTTATCCAGTCGGCCTATCGATCCAACCCTTTCTCGGGCATCCGGTCGGTCCATCCTTATCCGATCGGGCACCGGGCCCTTTGACTTCCAGGTGGCGTTGACTTCCCAGAACGGGGGTCCCCTGTTCTTACCGCCGGATCACTTGCCTCCCCTTCAAGTCTAGTCGAAGGAGGCGATTAGTCCGACTAACTGGACCATTAGTTGAACCGAGCGGCCTACTGCAACCACCGTCCGATTGGAAACATAGGGGGTAGCTAAAACGCCAGTCAACGGTCGCCTTACTCGGCGTCTCTTCGAAGTTTTCGCCAATCTCTATCATTAAGGCCGAGCACGCGCCCATTAAATGCGTTCCAGCGGCTGGCTGCCACGTGACGGTGCTGTCGTAATCGTACGGCGGCGGCGTGGTGCTCTGATGGGATCGAGGCGGTTCGAAATGGACGGCGCAATGCACGCTCTGATTCCCGTGACCTGGATCCAACGGTGGAGGCAGCTCGACCTCCACCCTATAAAATCTTCGCCCTCCCGTCTTTACCGCATTTGCGTTGGCGATTTCGACCTCTGTCCCTGGTGTTTCGGTGCTCCGGCGACCCCGCTCCTGCTCTACGACGATCTCCGGCGTCCCTTCCTCGATCCTTTTCTCCATTGTAAGGTTCTGCTTCTTTTTCTCTTTGTTTCTGGCATTTCCGTTGCTTTTCTTTCCCAAGTTTTCGTTCTTGGGCTACTGTTTCTTTGCCATCTTCTTCCTTCTCCTTTGACTTCGTCCGTTCGGACCATGGCCCAATCTTCTCCACCCGAAGACCAAGCCATAGGCCCATGGTACACTACCATGGAGTCGCGATTCGATCGGCGTGACGCCGACCTTCTAATTAATACTTTTGAGATCCCTTCCAACCTTGAAATCATCATACCGACAGACTCCGCTCGGCCACACAAACCGTCGCGCGGAGCGTTTTGTGTTTTCCGCGACCAGTTTACAGCCGGTCTGCGACTCCCCATTCATCCCTTCTTTGTAGAAGTTTGCGACTTTTTCGGCATTCCGCTCGGAAGCCTAGTCCCCAATACTTTCCGCCTTTTATGCAGGGTAGTCGTCCTCTTCAAAATCCATAACATTCCCCTCCGGCCGGAGCTCTTCTATTACTTCTATTACCCCAAGCAATCCGAGTCGGGCACCTATATGTTCCAAGCTTGGCCCGGCTTGGTCTTCTTCAATAAACTGACTTCCTCCAATAAGCATTGGAACGAATTCTACTTCTACATTCGCCTTCCCGAACGACCTGCCTTCTGAACCCAGTGGCAGGTCGGCCTTCCTCTCTCCCCAGAGCTTAAAAGGTTCAAGACCCGGCCAAATTATCTCCACGCCGCCAACATGCTCGTCGGGCTACGTTTTGATATCAACAAATTTCTCCTAGAAGGCGTTATGTACATCTTGGCTTGAGTCCGATCGAGCCCCTACCGACGCGACATTGTGAATTTAACAGTAAATTCATTTTAATTGCTAAGCGATTTTCCTTGTTTTCGCTACGTGAACACTTATGGAGTCGATGATGGTGGTATTACGAAGAAATGGCCGGCGCGGCGACGAAAAATGGCTCGGCATCGACCCGATCGGCTCAAGCGAAGAAGAAGCGCGGGACACATCTTTGGGGTCGGCCGCTCGAGGGCTTCTCCGAGCAATGGGCAACTGCTCGACGAAGAGCCTTAGCTCGGGATGAAACTCGCTCGGGAAGAAGGCGGCCTCTCGAAGCGCCGGTGGAGACTCCCCTCGGGAGTCCAACCTGCGGTTCAACCGTCCTCGCTCCTCGAGGCTACTCTGAAGGGCGCAGAGCTCCTTTCGAGCTCAATGACGGGGCTCTCATGACGGCCGAGTGTTTAGCCTACTGTCCCGCAATGGCGGTGTCCCAGTTCAACAGTTCAACCATATTGATCAGGTTTCAACGGCGCCCTAGTCCTTAGGTGTCCCATGGCCATTTTCGCTATCTCCGCGCGCGTCCAGGTAGCGGTAAGAGACGCACCGGAAAGCAACCAGCGCAACGGCGAAGTCCATCACCTTGAAGGGGCCCTCTGCAAATCTCTGTGAAGGAATGGGGCGGCTGGAAGCAGGCCTTGTAGTGAATGAGAAGGCCAGGCCATAGCCGGCCATATCTCAAGAGGAAGTTATTTTCTCGCGAAGAGTATTTTCTCCAGTTTATTTTCTCCAGTTATATGTATGCCACCAAGTGTCCGTCGACCACTGTACATCGGCCTTCTACGGGGACTAGATAGTCACCATTCTTCGGTGAGAGAATTCTGTCTCCAACTTCTTTGCTTTGGCCATGGTGGTGGATGAAGCTAAGCCCAGTGGAGGTCCGGTTCTTTGGCGTCCAGTCCATCGGCCCATACATCCTCTTGCATACGGAACCGGCGAGGATTTCGACAGGGAGGGCCGCTCGACGGCGAGCTTTGAAGGTAGAAGCTTAAAGCGGCCGACCGGTGAAAAAATCCGGCATGAAACCGAGAGTGAACTACGGCGAGCTTGAAAAAAATCTGGATCGGAAGCTTGGCGTAAGGCGGATAAGGAGGCTGAGGAGAGACCCGTGAGCGGGCGGAAAGTGGGCGAATAAGACCACTCTACCGGCCAAAAGGTGCTAATGGAGCATGATTCACTCTTGAGTCACTCAGTGAGCCTCCTCGAGATTGGCCTTCGAAAGGTAGGCGGAAGGCAAATTCCGAGGGCGATGTATTACATCCGCTCGCCCAATTTTGGAGAAAGTTTGCGTATGTACCTCCGACCTTGACCATGGCCGCCCACAGCGTATTTGAAGTCTAAGGGTCTTCTTCCGGATTCCACTACTATCCCGGCCGGAGATCAAGTGGCGCTCCTGGACAACATCCCCAAGGACCTTTACGATTATATTGAGTAGACATTTTATATGTAATTTGGCCGCTCGGCCAGAAAATGATCCTTTTTTGTAATTAGGTCGCTCGGCCTAAAGTTTTGTTTTTAATGCAACGCTTTCCTTTCGTTTGCTTTGTCCTTTTGCTGGTCAATGTGTGTGTTCTCCGCTCGCCTCCTATCACATCTCCCGTTCTTGACAGGCATTTTTACGAAGTATTTTGCGATACATTTCCACTTGGACGAATATGTCCTGCTTCAACAGAAGAGGTTATTCACTGAATATTGATGAAGTACCTTTGGGTACTGGGCCGAGCGGAACGCATAGGTGGTCAAGCGATGTTGACAGCGAGTACGATTCTTGATCGCCTTATTCCTCTCGGAGGGTTTATAGACGTCGGCTCGTCTCTCAATTTTTAACGTCGGAGCTCGACGGTCTTCCGCTCGAAGGGTTTATAGACGCCGGCTCGTCCCTCGATTTTTAACGTCGGAGCTCGACGGTCTTCCGCTCGGAGGGTTTATAGACGCCGGCTCGTCTCTCGATTTTTAACGTCGGAGCTCGACAGTCTTTCGCTCGGAGGGTTTATAGACGCTGGCTCGTCTCTCGATTTTAAACGTCGGAGCTCGACGGTCTTCCGCTCGGAGGGTTTATAGACGCCGGCTCGTCTCTCGATTTTTAACGTCGGAGCTCGACGGCCTTCCGCTCGGAGGGTTTATAGACGCCGGCTCGTCTCTCAATTTTTAACGTCGGAGCTCGACGGCCTTCCACTCGGAGGATTTATAGACGCCGGCTCGTCTCTCGATTTTTAACGTCGGAGCTCGACGGTCTTCCGCTCGGAGGATTTATAGACGCCGGCTCGTCTCTCGATTTTTAACGTCGGAGCTCGACGGCCTTCCGCTCGGAGGATTTATAGACGCCGGCTTGTCTCTCGATTTTTAACGTCGGAGCTCGACGGCCTTTAAGGCTAATTTTAACACAGCCGTTCGGCAAAGCTATTTTCCATCCTTTATCATTTCTGCTTCCTGCATTACAAGGACGTAGGCGACCAAAACATATATAAAATTACATTAGCGCACCTCTCACCCGGCCCGGTACGGCTGGAGATGATTCACGTTCCATGGTTGATCTAGCCGCCGTTCGTCTTCATCCTCCAAGTAGTAAGCACCCGAGAGGAGTTTTTCGATGACTTTGAAGGGGCCCGCCCAAGGAGCCTCCAGTTTGCCGACGTCGCCGAACGGCTTTACTTTCTTCCAGACAAGATCACCAACTTGGAATGCTCTAGGGATTACGCGCCGGTTGTAATTCTGCTTCATTCTTTGCCGGTACGCCATCAGCCGGACGGACGCCTTGGCTCGCTCCTCGTCGACCAAATCAAGCTCCATGTTCCTCCGCTCGGCGTTATCATCGTCATAATTCTGGACCCGGATAGACTAGATCCCAACTTCAACCGGGATCACTGCTTCGCCGCCATACACCAAGTGGAATGGTGTGACGCTCGTTCCCTCCTTCGGGGTCGTTCGGATGACCCATAGGACGCCCGGCACTTCATCCACCCAGCTTCCTCCTAAATGGTCGAGCCGAGCGTGCAGAATGCGAAGAATTTCCCGATTGGCTACTTCGGCTTGACCATTGCTTTGGGGGTACGCCATGGACGTGAAGTGTTGCTCGCGCGATGCCATAGCTTTTGCACCAATCTTCGCGCAACTTTCCCGCGAACTGCCGCCCGTTATCGGAAACAAGTCGACGAGGGATGCCGAATCGGCAGATGATGTGCTGCCAGATATGTTGGTTGCTACTCGGAAAACCTAGAGGTTCCACTGTACAAAAATTTTGTACAAAGGTCTGAACCTTTTCCTAGCTACCATGTGTTCTTTTAAATTAAATTTTGGATCGCCTGCGGAACTTAACACGTTTGATCCAAAACTTAATCTATTTGTTCTTTAAGGTTTAGACTTGGATCTCCTGCGGAACTTAACACGTTTGATCCAAATCACCTAAGTTATTAATTCCATTAAATATTAATTTCCATAATTGGTTCCCAGTACTGACGTGGCGAGGCACATGACCTTCTTGGATATGGGAACAACCACCACCGACTAGACAAAACCTTTTATGGAAAGCTAATATTTAATTTCCTAAAATAACTTTAGGTCAACCAAAAAGAACAATCAAATCACAAGGAAAAGAAAAATAAAAGAACACAACTTCGAAAAATATATTCGAAATACTAGAATCGTAAGCCTCTTGTATTTGGTATTATTTCCATAAATAACTAGCATGATGCGGAAAGGAAAAATTACTAGTTATACCTTCTAAAAAGACCTCTTGATCTTCTACCATATTCCTCTTCTAACCTCGGACGTTGTGTGGGCAACGATCTTCCGAGATGAGAACCACCAAGCACCTTCTTCTTCCTTGCAAGTTTCGGCCACCACAATTCTCCAAGAGAAGTAGAGGTCCGGCCACCACCACCAAGCTCCAAGGGATGCAAGAAACAAAACCACCTTTCTCTCCTTCTTCTCCTAGCTAGAACCGGCCACCATCAAGAGCTCCAAGAGAGTTGCCGCCGGCCATAAGAAGAAGAGAAGAGGAAGAAGCTTAGGCCGGCCACCAAGGAGGAAAAGAGAGGAGAATATAATAGAGTTGATCACCCTGAAGGCACCTCTACCCCTCTTTTATAATCCTTGGTCTTGACAAATAAGGAAATTTTAATAAAAATTCCTTAATTCTTTTGTCATAAAAAAGAAAAATTATTTTAATTAAAAAATAATTTTCTTCTTTTAATAATAATGGTCGGCCACTTCTAATTCCCCAAAACAAGGAAAATTTAATTCACACAAGAATTAAAACTTCCTAATTTGTTTCTAGAAATTTATAAAAATTTCTCCAATAATTTTATCCCTTCATGATTGGTTAATAAAAAGGAAATTTTATAAATTAAAATTCTTCTTTTAAACATGTGGATAATTTCCAAAAGGAAAGTTATCTCTAAAAATTAAAATCTCTTTTCAATCTACAAATAAGGAAAGATATCAAATCTTTTCTTAATCTTTTGTAGAAACTAATAAAAGAGAATATTTAATTTTTAAACTTTCTTTTAAATCATGAATATAATTAAAAGGAAAGTTTTTACCAAAATTAAAATCAACCTTTTAATCTACAAATAAGGAAAGAGATTTTAACTCTTCTCTTAATCTTTTGTAGAATCTTATAAAAGGAAGGATTTAAATTTTTAAACTCTCTTTTAAATTATATTATCCACATAAGAAAAATTTTAAAATTAAAATTCCTTTTTTATTTTAATAGGGACGGCCACATGAATTCACCCGTGAACATACCCATGGCCGGCCCTAGCTTGGTCTCCAAGCTAGCTTGGCCGGCCCTTATAGGATGGGTAAGAAGGTGGGTATAGGTGGGTATAGTACTCTATAATTAAGAGGCTACGATAGGGACCGAGAGGAGGAATTGGTTTTGGTCTCCCGATAAAATTAAGCATCCCGTGCTCGCCCCGAACACACAACTTAATTTTATCAATAATAATTCATTCCACTAGAGAACTATTATTGAACTACCGCACCAATCCCAAATTACATTTTGGGCTCCTTCTTATTATGAGTGTGTTAGTCTCCCTGTGTTTAAGATGTCAAATGTCCACTAATTAAGCGAGTTACTGACAACTCATTTAATTAATATCTTAGTCCAAGAGTAGTACCACTCAACCTTATCGTCATGTCGGACTAAGTCCACCTGCAAGGTTTAACATGACAATCCTTATGAGCTCCTCTTGAGGACATTCTCAACCTAGATCACTAGGACACAGTTTCCTTCTATAATCAACAATACACACTATAAGTGATATCATTTCCCAACTTATCGGGCTTATTGATTCATCGAATTAAATCTCACCCATTGATAAATTAAAGAAATAAATATCAAATATATGTGCTTGTTATTATATTAGGATTAAGAGCACACACTTCCATAATAACTTAGGTCTTTGTTTCTTTATAAAGTCAGTATAAAAGAAACGACCTCTAATGGTCCTACTCAATACACTCTAAGTGTACTAGTGTAATTATATAGTTAAGATAAACTAATACCTAATTACACTACGACCTTCCAATGGTTTGTTCCTTTTCCATTATGGTCGTGAGTTACTGTTTATAATTTATAAGGAACCGATAACATGATCCTCTGTGTGTGACACCACACACCATGTTATCTACAATATAAATTAATTGAACAACTACATTTATCATAAATGTAGACATTTGACCAATGTGATTCTTATTTCTAGATAAATGTTTATACCAAAAGCTAGGCTTTTAGTATACACTCTAACAATCTCCCACTTATACTAAAAGACTAATCTGCCTGCCATACATATGATTCCCAACCCTTCAACATGTCCATCAAAAGCTCTCGCCTTAAGGACCTTAGTGAAAATATCTATAGGCCATCATCTGATGCATTCTAGGCGGCAACAACTTCTCCTCGTTTATACGATTTCTCGTATTGGGTAGTACTTGCGCTCTATTGTGTTTACTTGCCTTATAGACTCATGGTTTCTTCGAGTTTGTTACTGCACCATTATTATTACAATAAATTGTAATAATCTTTGGACAAACTAGAAATCATATCTAAGTCTATCTTGAGGTAATTAAGTCATTCAGCTTTTATGGTTTCCTCAGAGGCTTGCCATATACTAAGCTTCTATGGTGGAGTCCAGAAAAACACCTATGCTTATCACTCTTCCATAGTTATGACTTTACCTCCTAAAGTAAACATAAAACCCCGAGGTTGACTTATTATTGTCCATATCCGATTGGAAGTCAAAATCCATGCAACCCAGGGACCAAATTAACCATCTTGTAAGCTAGCATATAATCTCTAGTTCCTCTAAGGTACTTTAATATATGCTTTCAGATCAATGTCCTTGTCTAGGGTTACTTTGATATCTGCTAACTATGCCCTTGGCAAAACATTCGATCTCGTGCATAGCATACATTAGGTTGTCTAGCTATCGAAGAAAACTGCCTACATGTCCTCAATATCCTTTGATGTCATCGGAGACATCTCTTTAGATAAAGACACTCCATGCTTTAAAAGGTAAGAAACCTTTCTAGGAGTTTTGCATGCTTAAAATGAGCAAGGATTTTTCTGATGTATCAAGCTTGGGATAAGTAAAATATATTTTTTCTTGCGATCCCTTATTACTTTGATCTCAAGAATATATACATTCTCCCAAGTCCTTTATATCGAATTGTTTGGACAACCATACCCTTACTTCTGACAACATTTTGATATTGTTTCCAACTACCAAAAATGTTATCTACATATAGTACAAGAAATACCACCACGCTTCCATCACACCTTTTGTATACACAAGACTTATCCGGTTACTAAATCTATAGATCTGGATTACTTTGATAAACCGGATGTTCCAAGACCTTGAAGCTTTACCTCAGTCCATAGACTGATTGAGCTTGCACACAAGATGCTCTTAGCCCTTTGCAATGAACCCTTCTGGCTGCTTTATATGAATGCTTTTTTCAAGACTTCCATTAAGGAATGCTGTCTTGACATCCTCTTGCCAAATAGATAAAAGAATCCGGATAGACTTAAGCATGACTACCAGTGAAAAAGTTTCCTTTTTCATCAAGCCTTGCTTTGAAAGTTACTACCTTCCTGTCTATCCCTCTTTTCCTATTATAGACCTTTTTACACCCAACGGCTTTTACACCATTTGGTGATTCTACAAGCTTCCAGATTTTATTAGAATACATATATTCTAATTCTTTTATTCATTACTCTTTGCCAAGATGCTACATCTTTATCTTGGAGTGCTTCATCATATGACCGGAGATCAGGTTCATGTCCTCCAGGGATCGAGTCCAAAAACTCTCCCAAAACATGAACCTATTTAGGTTGCATAACAACCCTCCTACTACAACAAGACACTTTCTGTAATTGTGTATCAATTTGTGATACGTGTTGCAGTTTTCTTGTGGTATCTCATCTTGTACAGTTGGTACTAGGTTAGACATGTCCTTTATTATTTCCTTAAGAACAAATTTACTTATGAGCACGTGGTTCATTATATAGTCCTTTTCTAAAAATCACTCATTGATGCTAACAATGACCTTCTGATTTTTAAGACTATAAACCTACTTTTGTTTATCTAGGATAACTTACAAACAAGTGAACTCCTATCCAACTTATCATTGTCTCTCTTTAACATATGTGCTGGATTACCCGAATCCGAATATGCTTCAAAATAGGTTTTCACCTATTCAACAATTCTATATGAGTAGAGAGTTCTAACTTGGAAGGTACTATGTTCACTTTCGTTTTCAGAGTTTATCCTTAAAACAAATTTGGTAATTTTCTGAATAACTCATCATCTATCTAATTATTTCATAAGAGTCCTTTACCTTCTTTCTACTACACCATTCTGTTGGGATGTACCAGGTGCAGTTAGTTGGGATTGAATCCCTACTTTTGATAAGTGACTCCTAAATTCTCCTAAGAGGTACTTGCCACTACGATCTTACCATAGTGGCATTTACTTTAACATTTCTCCGCATCAGCCTTGTACTCTTTGAACTAATCAAAGTACTTAGTCTTGCGGTACATTAAGTAAATTTATTTGTATCTTGAATAGTTGTCTATAAAATAGACGAAATATTCAATACTACCTCTTGTTTGGATAGTCATAGGATCACACAAATCAGAATGAACCGATTTCAACATATCTTTGACTCCATACCCCTTGGACTTAAAAGCTTCTTGGTTATTTTCCTTCCAAGTAAGACTCGCAGGTTGGAAAGATTTCCACTACCAATGAACCCAAAAGTTCATCAGCTACCAATGAATCCTACTTAAGTATAACCTAGCTTTAGGTGCCAAAGATATAATTGGTTCATTTCCGAATGTTGCTTTCTCTTAAAATTAGAAGATGTGTTATTAATTTCCATTTGTTGCCTCGTGGGAGTTATTGGATTATAAATTGTCAACCAACATACCAGAATAGATAACTTGCCTATTTTTCTTGATAACAACTTTGTTATCAAAATAGACACAATATCTATTCTATAATAGTTTAGAAACTGAAATCAGGTTCTTTCTAAACTTAGTATGTAAAGACAATTCCTAATAATTCAAATTTTATTCCTATTAGAGAATAAACCTCTCCCACTGCAACAGCTGCTACTTTTGCAGTAGTGCCCATGTGGACGGTGTTTTTATTTAGTTGTCGGGTTTCCTGGAACCCTGCAATGAATTGCAGACATGATCAGTGGCTCCCATATCTACACACCAGGTACCGGTAGATAACTCCACTAAACATGTATCAACTAATGAATAAAATACACCTATATTGTTCTTAGTTCTAAGAGAACAGTCTACCTTAATGTCCAAATCCTATTTCCAATCAATTATAATTGGGACCACTAAGTCTATCCTAAAGTATATCAGCTAGGGATTGACCATCATCCTAAGAATCACAAAAATATTTGGTTAAGACCAACTCCTTAAAAATCCCATGAATTTTGTATGCCACGTTAGTGTGGACGTATACAAATTCAAAGAGGAAATTTTATCATTTAATTTTATTATCTCGTCAACCTTACTTTATGACGAATAAAATTAATAGTTGGTCTATCTTTAATCAAATATTTGGTCAAGACTCTAAATTTAAAATAATATTGATTCTTCTAACAATACTATTTAAATTTACCAACACCTCAAAACATTGTGAATTTTGCATGCCACGTTAGTGTGAACGTATACAAAATCAACATTTGTAAGAGGAGGGTTTTCACCCATTAACTATCTTGTCAGTGTAACTTTATGACAAATAAAATTATCTCAAACACCGTTAATTTTGTATGTCACGTTAGTGTGGACGTATACAAAATCAATCATTTGTAAAAGGGTTTTAACCCTTTAATTTTATTATCTTGTCAACCTAGTTTTATGACAAATTAATAGTTGGTTTCATTTGGTCACACAAATAATAGCAGTGACTCCGATGGGGAGGATACTATTAGATGTGTCTAAGTGTATACCATTACTTGACACTAAGTCCATTAATAAGATTATGCCCCTTCCGTTGGGGAAGATCACACGCTCTTAATTAACTTCCTATAGTCATTCAAAAATGGAAGTCTGTTCTAGTGATCTGCAAACTAGCTCATCCGTTATGGAGGAAGGCACTCAGAGCCAACGCGCAAGCTTGTTTGCATCACTTACAAACCAGTAATGGAGACCATGGGATTTACTTAAAAATCCCTCTCCCATTAGTTATTTATTAATGAGGAATTTTAACTATGCTAGCCTACTAAACTTGTAAACTAACATGCACACACGACAATATAAAAGCAATAAATAGAAAATCTAATTTTCAACTATTATGGCTTTTATCTCTAGTTGTCCTCCGTGTGTTGTCATCCCAAGCTGTTGCCATCCCAAGCTGCTGCCATCATCCATCTTGCTCCTAGTTCCGCTGCGCCTCTGGTCCATAGAAGGTTCCACGCTTTGCAAGATTCGATCCGCGACATAAATAGAATTTTACATTTTTGATCCTATATTCCATAAAAGGAATGTACATGTATCTAGATCAAAAATAAAATCCTAATAAAACTAAATACAGCTCCTGCTGTATTTTAATACAATCATGCACACACATATAAATACCCTTGACATGTCCAAGGGTCCAATCACACATATAATAATTAAAAGCCATAATAGTTGGATCCTGCATCCACAAAGTTAGCACATTCTACTATTAATCTGCCTAAATTATGTATGACATGTGCATAATTAAACTAATACCAAATACACAGAGGCAATACCCTAGCTCTGATACCAATTGTTGGTTGCTACTCGGAAAAACTAGAGGTTCCACTGTACAAAAATTTTGTACAAAGGTCTGAACTTTTTCCTAGCTACCATGTGTTCTTTTAAATTAAATTTTGGATCGCCTGCGGAACTTAACACGTTTGATCCAAAACTTAATCTATTTGTTCTTTAAGGTTTAGACTTGGATCTCCTGCGGAACTTAACACGTTTGATCCAAATCACCTAAGTTATTAATTCCATTAAATATTAATTTCTATAATTGGTTCCCAGTACTGACGTGGCGAGGCACATGACCTTCTTGGATATGGGAACAACCACCACCGACTAGACAAAACCTTTTATGGAAAGCTAATATTTAATTTCCTAAAATAACTTTAGGTCAACCAAAAAGAACAATCAAATCACAAGGAAAAGAAAAATAAAAGAACACAACTTCGAAAAACATATTTGAAATACTAGAATCGTAAGCCTCTTGTATTTGGTATTATTTCCATAAATAACTAGCATGATGCGGAAAGGAAAAATTACTAGTTATACCTTCTAAAAAGACCTCTTGATCTTCTACCGTATTCCTCTTCTAACCTCGGACGTTGTGTGGGCAACGATCTTCCGAGATGAGAACCACCAAGCACCTTCTTCTTCCTTGCAAGTTTCGGCCACCACAATTCTCCAAGAGAAGTAGAGGTTCGGCCACCACCACCAATCTCCAAGGGATGCAAGAAACAAAACCACCTTTCTCTCCTTCTTCTCCTAGCTAGAACCGGCCACCATCAAGAGCTCCAAGAGAGGTTGCCGCCGGCCATAAGAAGAAGAGAAGAGGAAGAAGCTAGGGGCCACACCAAGGAGGAAAAGAGAGGAAGAAGAATAATAGAGTTGATCACCCTGAAGGCACCTCTACCCCTCTTTTATAATCCTTGGTCTTGACAAATAAGGAAATTTTAATAAAAATTCCTTAATTCTTTTGTCATAAAAAAGAAAAATTATTTTAATTAAAAAACAATTTTCTTCTTTTAATAATAATGGCCGGCCACTTCTAATTCCCCAAAACAAGGAAAATTTAATTCACACAAGAATTAAAACTTCCTAATTTGTTTCTAGAAATTTATAAAAATTTCTCCAATAATTTTTATCCCTTCATGATTGGTTAATAAAAAAGAAATTTTATAAATTAAAATTCTTCTTTTAAACATGTGGATAATTTCCAAAAGGAAAGTTATCTCTAAAAATTAAAATCTCTTTTCAATCTACAAATAAGGAAAGATATCAAATCTTTTCTTAATCTTTTGTAGAAACTAATAAAAGAGAATATTTAATTTTTAAACTTTCTTTTAAATCATGAATATAATTAAAAGGAAAGTTTTTACCAAAATTAAAATCAACCTTTTAATCTACAAATAAGGAAAGAGATTTTAACTCTTCTCTTAATCTTTTGTAGAATCTTATAAAAGGAAGGATTTAAATTTTTAAACTCTCTTTTAAATTATATTATCCACATAAGAAAAATTTTAAAATTAAAATTCCTTTTTATTTTAATAGGGACGGCCACATGAATTCACCCGTGAACATACCCATGGCCGGCCCTAGCTTGGTCTCCAAGCTAGCTTGGCCGGCCCTTATAGGATGGGTAAGAAGGTGGGTATAGGTGGGTATAGTACTCTATAATTAAGATGCTACGATAGGGACCGAGAGGAGGAATTGGTTTTGGTCTCCCGATAAAATTAAGCATCCCGTGCTCGCCCCGAACACACAACTTAATTTTATCAATAATAATTCATTCCACTAGAGAACTATTATTGAACTACCGCACCAATCTCAAATTACATTTTGGGCTCCTTCTTATTATGAGTGTGTTAGTCTCCCTGTGTTTAAGATGTCAAATGTCCACTAATTAAGCGAGTTACTGACAACTCATTTAATTAATATCTTAGTCCAAGAGTAGTACCACTCAACCTTATCGTCATGTCGGACTAAGTCCACCTGCAGGGTTTAACATGACAATCCTTATGAGCTCCTCTTGAGGACATTCTCAACCTAGATCACTAGGACACAGTTTCCTTCTATAATCAACAATACACACTATAAGTGATATCATTTCCCAACTTATCGGGCTTATTGATTCATCGAATTAAATCTCACCCATTGATAAATTAAAGAAATAAATATCAAATATATGTGCTTGTTATTATATTAGGATTAAGAGCACACACTTCCATAATAACTTAGGTCTTTGTTTCTTTATAAAGTCAGTATAAAAGAAACGACCTCTAATGGTCCTACTCAATACACTCTAAGTGTACTAGTGTAATTATATAGTTAAGATAAACTAATACCTAATTACACTACGACCTTCCAATGGTTTGTTCCTTTCCATTATGGTCGTGAGTTACTGTTTATAATTTATAAGGTACTGATAACATGATCCTCTGTGTGTGACACCACACACCATGTTATCTACAATATAAATTAATTGAACAACTACATTTATCATAAATGTAGACATTTGACCAATGTGATTCTTATTTCTAGATAAATGTTTATACCAAAAGCTAGGCTTTTAGTATACACTCTAACAAGATAAACTTCTTGACCATTTGCTCGGTGATTCTGGCTAGCGGCTCGGCCTCCACCCATTTAGAAAAGTAATCGATCGCCACTAGTAGAAATTTCCGCTGCCCGGTCGCCATAGGAAACGAACCCACAATATCCATTTCCCATTGGTCGAACGGACAAGACACAGTAGCTGCTTTCATTTCCTCCGCCGGTCGGTGTGAGAAGCTATGATACTTTTGGCAAGAAAGGCATGTCGACACGGTCCGAGCAGCGTCTGCTTGCAGGGTTGGCCAGAAGTATCCGGCCAACAGAATCTTTTTAGCCAGTGATCGTCCGCCCGGATGTCCTCCGCATGATCCTTGATGCACTTCTTGGAGGATGTACGCTGCGTCTTCCGAGCTCACGCATTTCAAAAGTGGGCGGGAGAAAGCCTTCTTGTAGAGTTGATCTCCGATGAGTGTGAACCGGTCGGCTCTCCTCCTTAGCAGCTGGGCTTCATCCCGATCGGACGGTGTAGCGCCCGAGCGAAGAAACTCCATGATGGATGTTCTCCAGTCGCTCGGAAACTCGAGGCCCTCCATCCGGTCAACGTGCGCCACCAAAGATACTTACTCAATTGACTGCTGGATGACGACCGACGTTATTGAACTTGCGAGTTTGGCTAACTCATCTGCAGCCTGGTTTTCCGCTCGGGGTATCTTCTGGATAATGACTTCTTTGAAATTGGCCTTGAGCTTTTCAAAGGCCTCAGCGTAGAGTTTGAGCCGAGCGTTGTTAATCTCAAAAGTACCAGAGAGCTGCTGAGCGGCCAACTGAGAATCTGAATGCAACGTCACCCGTCCGGCTCCCACATGCCGAGCGGCTTATAAGCCGGCTATAAGGGCCTCATACTCTGCTTCGTTATTTGTAGCTCTATAATCTAGCCGGACGGATAATTGCATCTTTTAAAATATGGCTCAGAAAATATACAGGCTCTTCTCCGCTCGCCCTCACTAATGTCGAGCCGACTGCTTGCTCATTTGAAGATAAATAGATACAAAGCGGCTCACCGACAGTCGGCTTGGCTAGCACAGGTAGAGAGTTCAAGTACGTCTTCAGATCTTTGAACGCCCGATCACATTCTTCATCCCAGTGAAACTTAGTCGCTTTGCGCAATATTTTGAAAAAAGGTAGGCTCCGGTCGGCGGTCTTGGAGATGAATCTGGACAAAGAAGTTATCCGACCGGTCAAGCGCTGCACTTCCCTCAGATTTCTTGGGGGCGGCATATCTTGTAACGCTTTCACTTTGCTGGGATTTGCCTCGATGCCCCGCTCGGTCACTATGTATCCCAAGAAACGCCCGCCTTTGGCTCCGAACAGGCACTTCTGAGGGTTTAGCTTAACTCCATATTTCCGTAGCGTTCGGAAAGTTTCCTCCATGTCTTCGAAGAGATCGGCCGCTCGGACTGACTTGATGAGAATGTCATCCACATATACTTCGAGGTTTCGCCCGATCTGCTCCCTGAACACTTTGTTCATTAAGCGCTGATAAGTGGCTCCCGCGTTCTTCAGTCCGAACGTCATCACCTTATAGCAATAGGTGTCGTCGGCTGTAACGAAGCTGACTTTTTCTTGATCTTCTCGGGCGAGCGGCACTTGATGATAGCCTTGATAAGCGTCGAGCATACATATCAACTCGCAGCCAGCTGTGGAGTCCACCAGTTGATCGATCCGAAGCAGAGGATAAAAATCCTTCGGGCAAGCTTTGTTGAGATCCCGAAAGTCTATGCACACTCTTCACTTGTTGCCCGACTTGGAGACTAATACCACGTTCGCCAGCCAGCTCGGGAACTGAACCTCATGTATATGGCCGACCTCCAGGAGCTTTTCAACCTCCTCTCGGATGATGGCATTCTGTTCAGTGCTGAAATCCCTCTTTCTTTGCTTCACCGGCCGAGCGTTCGGTCGGACATGTAGCTCGTGCTGCGCTATGCTCGGTGAAATTCCGGGCAGCTCGTGCGTCGACCAGACGAAGACATCACAGTTTCTCTGGAGGCATTTGATCACTTCCTCTTTCTGGCTTGCCTCCATATCGGCTGCAATGAACGTGGTGGCCTCTGGTCGGGTCGGGTGAATCTGCACTTCCTCTTTTTCCTCATACACCAAAGAGGGAGGTTTTTCAGTTATGGCATTTACCTCAATCCGGGGCGCCTTCCGAGCAGAATTGGCTTCTGCTCGTACCATCTTGATGTAGCATCGCCGAGCTGCCAGTTGATCTCCTCGTACTTCTCCCACTTTGTCTTCGACAAGGAACTTAATTTTCTGGTGGAAGGTGGAGACGGCCGCTCAGAATTCACTGAGAACCGGTCATCCCAGGATGACATTGTATGCCGATGGAGAGTCCACCACGACGAAGTTTGCTGTCCGCGTCCTTCTGAGCGGCTCCTCTCCCAGCGAAATCGCCAGCCGGATCTGTCCGACCGACATAACTTCGTTGCCTGTAAACCCATAGAGGGGGGTTGTCATAGGCAGCAGCTCGGCTCGATCAATTTGTAGTTGGTTGAAGGCTTTTTTGAACATGATATTGACCGAGCTTCCTGTATCAATGAAAACACGGTGAATAGTATAGTTGGCTATTACCGCTTTGATGAGGAGAGCATCGTCATGCGACACTTCGACTCCCTCCAAGTCCTTGGGCCCGAAGCTGATTTCGGGTCCGAAGCTGATTTCGGGTCCGCTCGCCCGTTCCTGGCTACAGCCGACCGCATGAATCTGGAGGTGTCTTACGCTCGCTTTCCTTGCTCGGTTGGAATCGCCCCTGGTCGGCCCTCCAGCAATAATGTTGATTTCGCCTCGGGAAGTGTTGCCTCTATTTTCTTCTTCCCGAGCGGATGGCCTTGGCAGCTCCCTAGACCTTCGGGGATTGTCTTCACGCCTCGGAGTATGACGCCGCTCGGGAGTCTGTCTTTTTCGCTTGTCGAGTTTCGTCCGCTCGGCTTCACGAGGTCTTTGTCGCCTGTCGGATGATGGCGATCGACGGCCGCCACTCCGGGGAGCGGCGTGGGCGATTAGAGGAAGACTTCGGCAATATCTGGTGTTATGCGTGTCCGTCCGGTGGAATGAGCAGAACATTGGAGTCCATCTCTTCTTTTTCTTGGGCCGTTCGGCAGCTACCTCTTGCACCTGGGACCTAGTATGGGGGGAGCGGATTGCTTCGGCCCTAGGTCCTCTGGGCGAGTGATGAGCAGTGTGCGACTTCCGCTCGGAAGGTGGTGGACGCTCAGTCGGAGCTTCCTTCCTTCGGGCCGCCTGGGCTTCCTCCACATTGATATATTCATTAGTCCGGTGTAGCATATGATCATAGTCTCGGGGCGGCTTCCGAATGAGCGAGCGGAAGAAATCCCCGTCCACGAGGCCTTGCGTAAATGTGTTCATCATCATCTCGGAGGTGGCCGTTGGAATGTCCATGGCCACCTGGTTGAACCGCTGGATATAAGCTCTGAGCGACTCTCTGGGCTCTTGCTTGATGGCGAATAAGCTCACACTAGTCTTCTGGTAGCGCCGACTGCTTGCAAAATGGTGGAGGAAGGCCGTTCGGAAGTCTTTAAAACTTGTGATGGATCCGTCCGGAAGCCTCCGAAACCACCGTTGAGCCGATCCCGAGAGGATGGTAAGAAAAACTCGACACTTCACTCCATCTGTGTATTGATGAAGGGTAGCCGTGTTATCGAACTTACCCAAATGGTCGTCCGGGTCGGTGGTTCCATTGTATTCACCGATCGCCGGGGGCACATAGTGCTTCGGTAGAGGGTCCCGCAAGATGACCTCCGAAAACTGACGGTTGATCCGCTCGGGAGAAGCGTCCGCTCGGGGGGCTTTGCCTTTTCTGCTGTCTCGTCTTGGTACTTCATCTGAAGAAGATCCTCGATCACGGTTAACTGCTGCGGCTTCTAGAGGTGTGCGGAATAGAGCCCGGTGGAATGGAACCGTGGCCGGTGGTGCTTCCGCTCGGCCACCTGAAGCTGATGTTGCTTGCTGCTCAATCCGCTCAGCTTGCGACTTTTGTCTTTGTTCCACAAGCTTAGCGGCTCTGGTCTCAATCAAAGCGTCGAGCTCCTCTGTGGAGAGCATCACCGAGTGCGGTCGTCCAGCCTCGTCCATTGCTTCCGATCGGATGCAGGAGCGTTCCCACAGACGGCGCCAAATTGATCCTGTCTGAAAGCTGAATCAACGGACACTGGGCACGTGGCGCTCTCCAAGCGGCGGACGCAGATCTCTTGACTGTCCGCACGGGGCTCCGGCGAACCTGCACAGAAATCGGGCCGGGAAGGGATTCCCGGCGACGACCCTCCGACGCTCAAGTCAGGCAAACAAACAACGAAGAAGTGGCTCCAAGTATCAAAGATTGCGTACCTCTGGTGAAGTGCGAGGCTCCTTATATAGAGCTGGAAAGGAGCTCATGCACATATACCGAGGTGAATACGTGTCCCCAGCCCATACCTCAGTAAGGGCTTGTCAGCAAGCTTACCTGACACCATACTGCTACAGTCCAAGCACGTCTTCGATGGGACAGCGGAACCCCTTGTCGTAAGATTTGGAGTATGGCCGGATTATAGAGCATGTCCGCTGTCAGAAGATGTCCCTTGTCCTTTTCTCCTTATTCCCTGCCGGGAGTCCGGTCAGCCAGCACGCTCCTTACGTCCGGCCGGTCATATATAGTGGTCTACTTAGGAGATTCTCGGTAAGGTGCTATGTGGAGACTGTTAGCAATATGCTACCTTATGTCTTCGGCCGAACGTGTCATCCGCTCGGCCCTACGATCCTGTTCAATGAGCGTCGGAACCTCGACTCCTACCGGGGCGCCTTTTGCCATCAGTTAGACACCGGTCGGCCGGTCGGCCGGTCGGCCCGCCCTTATCCGGTCAGTCGCCCGGGCGGTCGACCCGCCCTTATCCGGTCGGCCTATCAATCCAACCCTTTCTCGGGCATCCGGTCGGTCCATCCTTATCCGATCGGGCACCGGGCCCTTTGACTTCTAGGTGACGTTGACTTTTCAGAACGAGGGTCCCCTGTTCTTACCGCCGGATTAATATATGATCCAACGATAGATCTGATAAAAAAATATTAGGATATTTTTAATCTTAGAGGAGGAATGTATTTAAAAATAATAAGAGAGAGATTTAAGAACTTGATTAGAGATAGGGAGGGAGTAATATTATTTTTGATATTTTTTTTATAATTTTAAAATTAAGATGTCACTTTTGATGACCACTTCATCCGGTAAATATACACGAGCGATTTCACTCCCACGGTAACGTGTGTACGACACACGTCACTTTCCAACCTAATGAAAATATTAAGATAAAAACAAAAAATTTTAAAAATAATAATAAAAAATAGTTTTTTCAGATTAGATAGATTATCCGGATTTAAATTTAAATTTATAATTTTTGAATTAAGTTGAAATCCGAATTGAATTTTTTTAATAATCGATCATCAATCCCATCCGAACCTACCTATTGGAATTGACACTCCTAGTATTAGATAAGTATCTCCCCGTGGTTGCATCCTCACCGATGCTTTCCATTGTCGGCCGTGCCACGTGGCGGCGGCTGCAGTCGACACAAGCCTCCCAGGTTTCTCGCGCGCCGCCTTCGTTTCCCCTTGTTTTATTATCCTTGCTCTTCCCGCGACGCCACGTTACGCTGACGGGTTTCCCTCCTTTGACTCGCCGTTTCGTTGGTCAATCGTCAGGCCGACAGGGGAAACGGGAGAATGATTCAACGGCGTTAAAAGTTTGTTTCGTCGATTTCTCCTCTCTCCTTCCTGGTCGCTGACCGTCCTTTACTGACCACAGGATGAGTATAGCGCCGCCCTCACCGCGTTTACCGCCGGCTTCCGCCCTATATATATTAATTAACGACGGCCACTCGCACACAACACAAAGCCACAGCTCAGTTTTATTTTAATGTTTCTCGATCGATGAAATAGAAGGAGGTCGAAGGGCGATGGAGGGACCGGATGCGGCGGCGGCGGCGGCGGCGGCGAGGCATGTCAAGGAGCGGCAATACCGGGGGATTCGGATGAGGAAGTGGGGGAAGTGGGTTGCGGAGATCCGTGAGCCGAACAAGCGGTCGAGGATATGGCTGGGGAGCTACTGCACTCCGGTGGCAGCCGCGAAGGCCTACGACACCGCGCTGTTCTACCTCCGAGGCCGAGCCGCCCGCCTCAACTTCCCCGAGGACATCTCCGACGACGCCGTCGGCGTGGCCGACATGTCGGCTACGTCGATCCGGAAGAGGGCGGCGGAGGTTGGCGCGAAGGTGGACGCGATGCAGCTGGGCGCCTCCGTGGAGGAGGGGCGGAGGATTAGGAAAGGGGAAAAGCGGCGGTGTAAGGGTACTCCGGATCTGAATCAGGAGCCGGAGCCGGAGGGCGGCGACGACGACTAGGGCGGCGGCGGCGGCGGTTCGCAATAGGATGACGCATGGATCAAGAAACAGAGGTGTCTAAACACTGTGCGATAGCTTTGTGAAATCTCTGCTTGTAGTTTGTTAGATTTTGGTGGCGAAAGGATCCAAATTAATGATCAAAATCAAAGGGAGTTTATATTGCCGTGATCTACCAATACATCAACTTTCCTTAATTTTCAATTGAATTCTTCGATTTTGGTTGCATCTTCTTGTTGATCGATGCCGACGAACACTCATCTCTCCATGGCCATCGTCATCTGCTCCTACTGATTATCACTCAGTCAAAACCCAAAGTCAGGCGATCTTCTGCTCTAAACCGGCGTATTCTCGATCACAGCCAAAAGCCATTTGCTATGAGACTCGCATACAATTCTTCTCTCTTTCAACATTTTTTTTATATATATTTTAATTCGCTCAATTATACTTGGAACCAGACGTTTGGCCATGTGGTGGTACTCGGCAGACAGACCCGCAAGACCTACCGATTAAGGTAGTTCATGGGTAACATTCATGAGTCGTACAAATCCAGTATATCTGATCACTTGTGACGTTCGTCACAACCTTCAAACCACAATCAATCAAATTTACCTCTTCTCGTTCGATTAATCTAAATGTATTAAAATTAAAATTAACAGCTATAATTTATGTTATAACAGCTATAATTTATAATTATTATATACACTAATTAAAATTGTTCAACTTAGATCATTCATAACGTATTATGGTTAAGGATGACCCATTGTTTTTATAATTAATAAAACATGAGATGTACTATGGACTAATGGACGGTTCAAATAAAAGTGACCGTCAGATATTTGTCCTGAAAAACCCGAACGCTGTCTGTTCCATCACGGGAAATCCTCCTCATCCTCGTCGTTGTGAGCTGGGATGCGTAGGTCGTAGCTTCTACAAAAACCTCGTTACGACACGTATCCGGACTGCTAAATTGTGCGGCCGATGTGGCTCGACCATTTAAATCGAGCGGTTGAGATCGAGGAAAATCGTCTCCATTAGGGTTTGTGAAAATCGACCTATTTAAACCGCTACGAAAAGCCGCCAAAGGGCGTACCGCTGTGCAGTTTCTAGCGGCCACCGTTCCATCACCTATCGGTTTCATCCAAAAATAGGAGGAAAAAAAAAAAATTTATCGCCTGATCTCCGATCCATCAATCGGAATCCTCTCATTTACAGTCTTCGTCTTGCGTTACATCGTTAAGGGTTCGTGTAGGAGCCGTGGAGGAGCAGCATTTGTGCTTGTCAAGGTTGGAGGGCGAGATGGCGCAAGTACAGATTCAGCCCCACGCCGTGGTTTCCAGCCCGTTGGCGGCAGTCGTATCAGGCGGTACCGCGTTCCAGATCGCCTCGACGTCGTTGTACGTCGGCGACCTCGATTTGGGCGTCACGGACGCGCATCTGTACGATGTCTTTAGCCAGATCGGGCAGGTTGTGTCTGTCCGCGTGTGTCGCGATATCAACACTCGCCGCTCACTTGGTTACGCCTACGTGAACTTCAGCGATCCCGCGGATGGTATTTTGCTCACGTTTCCGTCATGTTGTTAATTCTTTCTCCATTCTTCGCCTTCGGTCGTTACGTTTGCGTTGGCATGTTACATTTGTTTATCCTTCATTAGGAGTAAATTGCAAATGCTTAAGTTGGTTCATTATGGTTTCTAATACGAAGTCCTATAACCCATTCACGATGTTTGCTATTGTCAATGTTTTCCAATCCTTTGTTGGACCAATGTTGATTATCCTCGACCTAGATAGCTGTGCGCAATACGATTGATTAGATAGGTTGCTCGTGTTATTCGGTTAACGAACATATTTGGATCTCTAGCAACTTCTGCTTTTTATCCGTGTGCGTATTTTGTTTTGTGATGAAAAAATTAATGTCATATATTTTTTTTATGAAGACGTATATAATTAGAGGGCTGCTTAGTAGTAGAGCTTCACTCGGATCAGTAAACATTTTTTTTTTTTTACATTCTCTAGTGTAGTGTATGTCTGTAATCCACCAAGCTACCAATAGAAGATTGAATACCCTTTTTCAAAATAAATAGTCAAATGCAACCTACTCTTTTCAAATAGCAATTTAAATAGATATTTTTTCCTTTTGTATTTCCTTTAGGCTTTTTGGAGACTTATCACAATGAGCTGCGCAGTACTGGTAGTGTTCTATAGATACATCAAACTCAATTATATTATATGGGGCTCATTTTTCTTCATTGCAAAAAAATAATATTTCTCATTTACTCTTCTGTTCCTTTGTATTACCTCTATCAGAATATCAGACTACTGGATATTGATGTCTGATATATGCTGTTGAAAAATTGGAATATGCATCTGCAAACTCATGTCCATATGCATGCATCCTATTAAGGTTTGACATATCAAAATTCACACCCAATCATGCTTGTTCCCTTCATTGCAACTTGATCCAATTTTCATTATGGTCTTTTCTTGTACCACATATCATTTGGTTCACTCGAAGTGTGAAAAGGCTATGTGTGAATTGTCCTTCACTTTTTTGTGTTTCCATTGGCAGCGGCAAAGGCAATTGAAGTTCTTAACTTTACACTTCTTAATGGAAAGACTATTCGTATAATGTATTCAAATCGTGACCCTAGTGTGCGCAAAAGTGGGTCCGCAAACATTTTTATCAAGGTATGAAAATATAATAAAGAATAATCAGGAATCTGAGCACTAAGTGTCAATGTCGAACCTTCATTATATATGGTCATTAACTTTGTTCTTTTCTGGCAGAATCTGGACAAGTCTATAGACAACAAAGCACTACAAGATACATTTTCAGTCTTTGGTAACATTCTGTCATGCAAGATTGCTACAGATCCATCTGGTCACTCAAAAGGGTATGGATTTGTCCAATTTGAACAAGAGGAGGCAGCACAAAATGCAATCCAGAAGCTAAATGGCATGCTCATGAATGATAAGAAAGTATTTGTTGGGCCATTTGTTCGTAAAGAGGAGAGGGAGGGGGCTCCTAACAGTGCTAAATTTAATAATGTATTTGTAAAAAATCTCTCAGAATCTGTCACAGAGGATACTCTACTGGAAGTTTTTGGTGAATTTGGGAAGATCACCAGTTGTGTTGTGATGAAGGAGGGAGATGGAAAATCCAAATGTTTCGGCTTTGTCAATTTTGAGAATCCTGAAGCTGCTGCTCAGGCTGTTCAGGAACTTGATGGTAAGAAATTTGATGATAAGGAATGGTATGTTGGTAAAGCCCAAAAGAAGTCTGAAAGAGAGCAAGAACTTAAAGAGAAATTTGCAAAAAGTAAGCAGGAGTCTACTGAAAAATTCCAAGGAGTAAACTTATACTTAAAGAATTTGGATGATAGCATTGGCGATGATAGCTTAAGAGAACTGTTTGCTGGATTTGGGACAATCACCTCTTGCAAGGTCCTTTTCTGTTAACCTTTAGTTGTTTGCCTATTCCACTATATTTTGTTGTTTAGCTAATGTATTTTGGTGATTTACAGGTCATGCGTGACAATAATGGTAAGAGCAAGGGATCTGGATTTGTTGCATTCCAGTCTCCTGAAGATGCATCTCGGGCTGTATGTCAACTCTGTTGTTAGTTTGTTTTTTAGTTGTCTTATTGTTTGTTGATTTCTTGAGTGAATCTATAATAGCTATCGGAGATGAATGGAAAAATGGTCGGCAGTAAACCACTTTATGTTGCAGTTGCACAACGCAAGGAAGATAGAAGAGCAATATTGCAGGTAATTTCTCAAATGTTACTATTTGATCAACTTTTTTTATTGTTTGAGCATATTAACAATTAAGTTGCTGCCAGTAAGCTTGTTTTTCAATCTAACTTTTTAGGAGTAGATTTCAAAAACCTATAAATTCCCACAAACAGTGTCATTTAATCCTTCGTGGTAGTAAAGAACTATTTTGTTAGTGATAGATAAAAATATTAGGTGTAACCTAATCAAAGGCATACCTACTCTTATTCCTAAATTTTATAATTATGTCTAAAAGCTATAGATACATTTGTTGCAATGCAATACAATATTTCATTCCAAACAACTTGGTATTAGACTAGGCTCTCCGAGTGTCTGGGTTTCCTTCTTCAATCCTCGAGTGGGAATCTGCAAGGTCAATAAGATGGCACAGACCCCCTTTTCTTGATCATCAATGCAATCTGAATTTTGGTTTCTCTTGTGCAGTTTCTCTCCTATGGCTACTGTCATCTTGTTCCTCTATCCCCTCAGTGCCCTATGGCTACTTGCATCTTGTTCCTCTATCCCCTCAGTGCCCTACCATATCTTGTGATGCTATTTTATTTTCATCACTGTAGGCAAAGAGATGAGGCCCTTTCCTTTTCAGACCACTTCGTCCTTATCAAAATAGTCCCTCATCATTCTCAACCCATAATTTAATTTTTGAGAAATTACTCAAATTTGCCCCTGATGTTGGGTGATCTCCAAATTAGGCCCCTCATCCAAAAGTTAAAATGCCCTACCAATTTTTATGGACCAAAATAACCTTTATTGTTTCACCATACAATTTTGATTTTGTATTAAGTTGTATGGTGAAATAGCTGTGTGGGTAAGAAATATTTAAATAGAACCCAAATCTCCATTTAGTTTAATTGGTAAATCTATTTTGATATTTTCTAAACTTCTAAAAAAGGAATGGTTAATGCAAGTAAGTTGCTTTTGGCAAAACTTGGTCGTCAAAATAAAATTAATGAATTCAATTATTTTTCCCTTTCTACAACTAAAGAGGAGCAAGTAAATTATAAGCAGCATTTTTTTCTTTCTAATTTTTCTAAAGTTGAATTATTTGAAAATCAGAACAATTTGATGAATAGGTATTTTGGTTGGTCCATTAATAATGACGGGCTTAATTTGGACATTTTGTAACAAAGGGGCCCAATTTGCACATCCTCTAATGCTGGGGTACTATTTGAGTAATTGCAACTTTCTTTTTCTTTTCACCCTTATCCTCCCAGTATGTCTTGCTGGAAAAACCTGATTTGCTATCGTCTCTTCATTACACCATCATTAATGCCAGATCCAAATACAAGTGTACCCCTTTCTATGCAACCATAACGAATCCTTTGCAGTTCTCTTCCTTGTTCTGCTTTGTCGTTGCTTGCTTTGTTACCAATGCTTTTCTTCACCATAATGCTTGATCTTTGTAGGTTCTGTTTCTTGCTTTTTTCTCGGCTTTAACCCTTCTATCTTCTTCAATCTCATGCTCCTCATCTGCTGCAAGTTATGCTAATTCGCATACATTTGTCTATGCAGTGAAACTTGTGAGTGGTTGCAGGAAAAAAGTAGCGTAGTTCACTTGATTTCTACTTCCCCTTCCTATTTCAATTGAGCGAATCAACAATAGTTGTTCTGTATTTTATATGTTAAACTCAGAAATCTCAGCCACTAAATTAAACCCCCAAAATACACAAAAAGGCATACAAAAAAATAGAGGCTAAAGGAGAGTGAAGAAGCTGAAGAGAGGTCTAAAAAAAGGAAAGGAAGATGGTGAGGACTTGCAAAAAGTGAGATTTGTATACAAATTTTAAGTGTTTCCTTTCTTTATCTCATGCATTGCCAATATTAAAATTCCACTTATCATCGTTTTTTTAAAAATTTTACTCATTTGTGTACTTGATTTAAGATGAAATTGATTATAATATATCGTTTCTAACATTTACTCCCCCTCTCTTAGTAAAATGACCGACAATTCAGTCTTCTGTTAGCATTTCCTTCTTTCTTAACTCTAGCAATATTTTATTGTTCTCAACTGTTAGAATTCCTCGAGAGTTGATAATACAATTTTTACTGTAGCAAGGTGTTGTAAAAATGAAACTTTCAGTATTATTCTGTTTTCTAGAATTTTGTTTGTCTATTGTCTCTCTATGTACTCCTAGATTAACTATATCTTTGCTGATCAAGGATTTACTGTTGGTTACAGGCTCAGTTTTCGCAAATGCGTCCAGTGGCCATGCAAGCTTCAATTGCACCTCGTGTTCCATTATATCCTCCTGGCGCTCCTGGGTTAGGGCAGCCACTTTTCTATGGTCAACCACCACCTGGACTAGTTCCTCAGGTAAGGAGATATATAATTGTTATTTCTACCACTGTAAATCGTATGTTAGATTAATTTTGTTTTTAACTATTGACTTAAAAAAAAAAATTATTCTTAATCAAAATTTTCTATCAATATGAAAATTCTAATTTGAAATTTTGGGAATTTTTTATTTGCCTAATGGTGATTAAGAATTTGGAAGACATTCCTGCCGTGATTATTATTCTAAACATATTCTTTCTTTCACTTTTCTAAATCTTGAAACGGGTGACATAATAAAACTTCTTTACTTTTTTGGTCATTGTATGTATAGCTTTACTTTCCTATGAATTTTTTTTGCCATCTTAATCTAACTTTCCATCTTAAGATTAGATGGTTTCATTTAGCATATGTTTATTTGGATTCGGGATTAAAAGGACATGAAAGAAAGATGGTTATCTCTCAATTATTTCTGCCAGAATGAACTTTCTCCTATTTTTCTCTTCTCATTCTGGCCTTCAGTCACCTTTTTCTGCCTCGGTGCTTATTTGTGCTGCTTGCTTTAGGGCTAGTGGAACCATTAGTAGGATTGCATATTTAGGAGTAGCGGAGCGCTGGTTTGGGTTTCTAGGTTGTGGTGGAGATAATGTTAGTCGATTGGCAGGTGTGATTGTGGGATAAAATGCAAAGCAAGTGCTCTTTTCCCTCCTAAGAAAGCAATTCAAGTTTTTTCCTCCAATCACCCTCTTTCCCTAATATAAACCATGCCAAATCTTAATCAATGTTGTGAGATGGATGATTGATGCCTATAAATATTCCACTGGCTGCCAGAGGTGTAACCCTCTTCTAAGTTTGCCAACTTTCTGCCATAGAACGAGGCTGATTTTGGCTGGATTAGTCCTAGGCGACATTCTGAATCTTATGTTGGGAACCAAAAGGAAGCTGATTTTAGCTTGATTAGTCCTAGGCGAGAAGTTTAGATCAAACTATCATTATGTAAGTGTCATGTGAAATGCTTAGTGGCACATCGTCCAAAAGGGTTTATGTTAAAATCATGCCCAAACTGATGATGCAACTAGTATTTATATATACATTATTTTTAGGCAAGTACTGCAATTTCTTTTTTTTTTTTTTTTCTATTATGCATAGTTCCATCTAATGTCATATTCTAAGTGTGTGTGCGTGTGTGTTTTCATAAAAAATATAACTTCTTTCTCATGCTGACTTATGGTTGATTAATTATATCAATTGTTTGATCATACTCGGTTATTAATAGTAACATTCATTAGTAGCATCAAATAATTCTAGTATTTCTTTTCTCAAGGAGCAAACAAGTTCTTGTCTTGATGTTCAGAGAGAGTGTCAAGTATTGTCTATTCAGTCCATTCTATTTCTCTGTTAATTTTGTTGGGATCTGAAACACTGTATTACAATCATCATTGGTTATTTATAAGAATATATGGGCTTTTGGAGTTTGTGTTTTATATTACATTATTGATCAAAGTATTAGGCAATTAAAATGAGTATAAAAAGTCATTGTAGTACACATGAGGTGCCGTCAAGAAATCCTATAGCAATTGAGTACAATTCCAATATGTGATAAAAATGTGGGAAATTAGATTATAATATTAACATATTTAAAGGCGATTACTAAATTCCAACTTAGACAAATTGAATAAAAAAGAGACAAAGATATGAGAGGTGGAGATACCAAAGTATTTTTACTAATTGATTTAGAGATTTAAATAATATTGGTGCTATATTTTTGTATATAGTTCAGTGAAGGGAGTACTATCCATTTATCAAATCAGTTGAATCTTACATGAATTGATGATAGTGAGATGCTACTTCGTGCCTTCATCTGATATAATTTCTTTGTGATTCCAGAGTTTCTAGTTTCTATAGGAAATTTACAAGTCTTGTTTTTTTTACTTGCTTAGATCTTCATCCTTGTTACTCGAGATTTCTGTGTCCTAGATAATGACAAAATTACAAACATGATTATTTTATATGTTTAATAGTATTTAGAGGATCTAAAAAGTGCATGTTCGTGATATGCAACGGAACACATAGAACACATCCAATATCTGGATACATTTTATCTATATTTAAAAAATTAACATAAATTTCTGGACACCTACCAAAAATGTAGGTTTAATAATTAAAATTTACATTGTATTTTAGAAAAAAAGTATATCTCCATTATCTTTTCTATCAAATACACTGCTATTTATATACATAAGACTTCCTATAATTATGTCTATCAATTGCTAATCACAATTAATCACAATCAAGCTAATCAATCACAATTCCTGTAATTAAGCTACCACATTCAACACCTCCCTCAAGCTGGAGCATATATTTCAATCATATCAGGCTTGTCACAAAGTTTGAAGAATTGTTTTTCTCCTAATGCTTTAGTGAAGACGTCAACAACTTGGTTGGACGACGATGTGAATGGAATAGAAATTTTCTGGCTCATTACACACTGACGAATAAAGTGACTGTCAACCTCAATATATTTAGTCCTCTAATGAAAAATTGGGTTACTTGCGATATGAATATCTGCTTGATTATCACAGTGCAGGTGGATTCTAATTCTTCAAGCAAATTCTTTAGCCATAACATCTAGTTATAGTGTGAGCTATGGTTCTGTATTTAGTTTCGACAGTTGATCTAGCAATGGTAGTTTGTTTCTTACTTTGCCATGTTACTAGATTTCTCCCTACATAAGTGTAATATCCAGAAGTGAACCGTTTGTTGGTCTTTGATTCAACATAGTCGGCATCAGAATAGACTTCGATCTTTTGGTGCCCATTTCTCTTAAATGACAACCCTTTCCTTGGAGATTTCTTGATGTACTTAAGAATTATGATTGCAACATCCCAATGAACTTGCTTAGGCTTATCCATAAAACGACTGACCATTCCCAGTGTAAAGGAGATGTTAGGTTTCGTTACTATTAAGTAAATGAGTTTCCTAACAAGCCGTCTATATTTTACCTTTTGCTTAAAGAATTCCCATTATCATCCCAAACACTTGGATTGATATCCATAGGATTATCAATCGACTTCATTTCATGCAATCCAGTTTCTATGAGTACATCTGTAGCATACTTCCCTTGGCACTCAGACTTTGAGAAATTTTAATTCCCAAGAAATATTTGGGACGCCCCATATCCTTAGTAACAAAGTGTTGCTCTAAATATTTCTTAGTTTTGTCAATCCCACGTATATCATAGCCAGATATTAGGATGTCATTAACATAAACGATAAAAGCGATAATCACAGAATGATCTAATTTACACTTCCTGAAGCCAACAACTCTAATTATATTATTGAATTTATCAAGCCAAACTCTGAGCTTTGTTTAAGACTATAAATAGTCTTTTTAAGTTTGCAAACCAAAGAAGCACTCTCCCCTTGAGCAACATACCTTGGAGGTTGCTCTATAAAAATGGTCTAATGCAGATCGTCATAAAGGAATGCATTTTTCACATCTAGCTGAAACATTGGCCATGATTGATTGACAACCAAGGAGAACAAAACTCTAATAGAATTCAGATTCGCAATAGGAGAGAACATCTCAAAATAGTTAATACCATAAGTTTGTGTAAATCCTTTAGCTACCATACGAGCTTTGTATCGATCAATAGTACCGTCAACTCTATACTTTAGAGTAAACACCCAACGACAAGCAACAATAATAACGGATGATGGTGCAGTTCGCCAAGCAGAGTATTGATAAGTCTCAGAGTAGGAAATTGAGACTTCTGTGTTGGGACCTTGATGTCCGCTAGAGGGGGGGGGGTGAATAGCGTCTCGTCGCGTGTTCATCGGTTGCGTCTTGATGATATACAGCGGAATACAAAGACAAAAACAACCAATGCTAACACCTAGGGTTTACTTGGTATCCACCTCAAGATGAGTTGACTAATCTAAGGATCCACACGACACACTCACTTCACTATGAAACCTCCTTCTCAGTCGCAGCTGGAGGCGGAGTAGCCTCATACAACACTCACACACAACACAACACAAATACAACAAGAGGAAACAAAAATACAACGCAACACACTCCTCTTTTTGCTTACTTGTGCTTGTAGTCGCCTCTTGAACCTTGGAAAAACTCCCCAAGTGCCTTCAAGAACTGGCGTGAGTAGATCGGAGAAGCTCGCTGTGAATCGCTGAAGAAGGGCGCAAAAGATCGCAAGAGTTCTGCTGAGAAAAAGCTCCGCCTGGGCTCTATACAGTAGCTCCAATCGATTGAATTCATCCCCAATCGATCGCCACGTCACATCCGGACAATCCCAGCCGTCCACCACCTGCATTCTGCGCAACGGTCGAATCTCAATCGATTGACCAATCGATTGGGAATATCTGGATCGATCGGTGGATCGATCCAGAAGCATTCTGTGCTTCTCGCGATCGCGCGAGAACACCTCTGCCCAATCGATCGACCGATCGATTGGTAGCTCCCCAATTGATCGCCCGATCGATTGGGAAGGGCTTTGTGCTCACGAAATATGATCCCAATCGATTGGGTCATTCCTTCCTTCGCAGCACACTCCAATCGATCCACTGATCGATTGGTCCCTGGTTCAATCGATCGCCCGATCGATTGACCAACCTGGACTTGACTCAAACTCAAGTCCAAACTCCCAAACCCAACTCCCGGTCAACCGTGACCTGTTGGGTCTCCATGCCTAGCATTTGACCACTCCCGACCAACCTCGAACTAGCCTTCTAGTCTCCTCCATCAGTCTTGCGTCCCTCGGATATCTCCCCATCCTTCACGCCTTGCCTTCGGGAGCTTCCATCGGTCTCATCCTAGTTGTCGGGTTCTCCTCGCCAAGTCACACTAGGACTTACCTTGCCAAGACCACATGCTTGGACTTACAACCTTTGCCAAGATCATACTTGGATTTTCCAATTGCTTGGCTCCTCACTAGGACTTTCCTTTTGCCAAGATCACACTTGGACTTTCCAATTGCCTGGCTCCTTACCAGGACTTTCCTTTTGCCAAGATCATACTTGGACTTTCCAGTTGCCTGACTTCTCACCAGGACTTTCCCTTTGCCTAGCTATACTAGGCCTTTCCAATTGTCTGCTCTCACTTATTAGGACTTTCACCACCAAGTTTGATCAACACTGACTTACTTGGATTTTCACTCTTGCCAACCTTCCTGTTGGACTTACCTTTGCCTAATCTTCAATTAGGACTTTCCCAGTCAAGTCTCCTGTCAACCTTGACCTACTTGACTTCTCTCTTGCCTAACCTCCAGTTAGGACTTTCCCAGATACCTAAACTCCAGTTAGTACTTTCCCATTTCCTAAACTCCAGTTCGGACTTACTCGGTCAAGTCTCCGGTCAACACTGACCACTTAACTTGTCTTTTCATCAACTTAGTCAATCCCTTGACCATCTCCACAATCGGACGATTGCTCTAGCAATCTCCATACATTATCAAACATCAAAACTCAATTCCCGACTCAAGCTTGACTCAACTCAAGCTTAGTCAAACTGGTCAAACATGGAGTTTAGGAAATGAGGCAGCTCGGGGGGAGTCCAACCTCTTGGTTCGGAAAGGAGGCAGCTCGGGGAGCCTTATATAAAAGAAGTAGTCCTTCCAATGTTTATTAGAAGTGGACATTTTATCAAAAAAGACTAGGCCGATCCGAGACTGGAAAAGATAAGTGCCCAGCTCGGACTGCTTAGGGTAGTAGAAGTAGTGGAATATTTGAGTCTTGAGGGGAATGTTGTGGACCTTGAACAGTACCACAACCCCGCACAGGAGGCGAAAGGAGTTAGGGACAAGCTGGGCGAGCGGAAGGCTAAAATAGTTATAGACTTCAATAATAAAGGGATGGACGGGGAATCGCAGGCCGACCACAAATTGATCACAGAAAAAGCAAATCGCGCCACACAGCGGGTCATGTGGTCGGTCGGAAGGTGAGGCTGGAACTATTTCATGGTTGGCCAGGAGGTCAAAGGCGTTTATCAAGCTCGCCACGTCGCCCTTGTTGAACCAGGTCTCCATGGTGGTGTACCATGGACCAGGAGCAGGGTTGAGCGGCTGGAAGGAAGAACTGGCCATGGTGGGTAAACGGAGAGGCTGAAGGGTCGCTAAAAAAGATCGTCGGGAGGGCAAGAAAGCAAGAGGAACAGGAAAAAGCTCACCAAATGAAACGGTGAAAATAAACAAAGGACAAGAACCCACAGCGTATGCGAAGATGATAGTCATGAAGCTTACTGGTCGGAGAAGCGTTGAGGGAGAAGAGAAGCTGGAGATTATGCATTGGACGAAGGATCGCCGAAGCGCTAAACGCAAAGTCGCCGGAGCACGCGAACACAAAAGCAGCAACAATGAAACAAAAGGCGGTGTGGTGACTTTATAAAGACCTGGCTCGACCGAGCAGAGCCGTTCGATTTAGGTCACGAGAGCCGACGATCGCATCCAACTGTTGATTTTGAACTGCCGCCCGTCACATCACCCCTGGCCCTTCGATAGTAGGGTGACGGCGGCGATGCCACATGGCAGCCGGCCATAGGCGGGCATTTAAGGTCGGGCATGGCCACGCGCTCGGTTTAATGAGGACGATCTGCACGAAGTCCGAGGAGATCCGAGTGACATCAGCTTTGACCGCTTGCGGACAGGGACATGGGACAATGAAATTTTTTGTGAAGTGCCGGTATGTGCTTCGCTGAGCGGCTTCTACGGGCCGGTCGGATCCTCTTCAGCAGCACGACTGAACGGCTGACGGAGCCATAGACTGAGTTTGTCCAATCAGTCAGACTTTTAGCCTCCTTCGACTAGACTTGAGGGGGAGGCACGTGATTCGGCTATGGGAGGGGGCTCTCCGCCCGAGGAGGGTCAATGACATGTGGAAGGTCAAAAGGTCAATGCGGTCAACGCCAAAGGAGCTCGGTCGAACGGGCCATTCACTTCCCCGATCGGACAGAGGGAGTACCTGGCACAACACTACTACAGCTCGGATTAATCCCGAGTTTCCGACGCTCAAAAGCTCAGGCATGTAGGGAGGATATTTGCCGAGCGGACATGTCCCCGGCTATGCAGTCGGGGCATGCAGGCGGCCCGGTGTGCATCATGGCCGAGCGGACATTACGCTCGGCCCGGCGAGGCTGCTAGCTAGGACAGCAAGCGGCTCCATCGCTCGGCTCGGAAAGGGCCAAGGGGAGCAGTTTTGGCGATATCTTCTTAGGAAGCAACGTCGCCAACAGGCGGCATGGTCGGCAGCAGAGTCAGACAGAGAATCGTACGGTAGAAGCTTCCATTGTCGCGTCAGGGATATGCTCGTACTATTGAGGTATGGTGTCAGACACGCTTTTCCGACACACTCATTCCAAGTATGCTTTGAGGGACGTGCATGCCTCGGGGAACGTGCACGCACCTTTGGGGAGCCCTGTATAAGGGCCCCCAGGCTTCGACGGAGATATGCTCACTTCATTACTGTAGCTGCAGTTCTCACTTCGTTGCTCTACATCTTTTTGCCGGAGATTTGACTTGAGCGTAAGAGGGCAATCGCCGGGGAACCCCTCCTCGACTCGGCATTGTGTTTGCAGGTCTACGGCGGCAAGGGATCTACGTCTTTGGAGTCTTCGACCAATCAACAGGAGCGCCACGTCCCCAGCGTCCATCGACTCAGCACTCGAACAGAATCAACAATCAATCACAATCAAGCTAATCAATCACGATCCCTATAATTAAGTTACCATATTCAACATACACCTTTCACTTAACTATTAAATTAAAATTTATAATTTTCTATAAAATAGTTTGCATCTGAATCTAAACAATAAATATAAGACAGCAAATAGCATAATAATGCATGTTAAACAACCAATGCAAATTGTAGAAAAGAAAATTTACACGTCCTGATCAATATATAGAATGTGTTTTTCTGTTTGTCTATTTGATAAAACTGTACATGTGGTTTATAGGCAAATTGAATGAAGTTCTACATTACATATTCTTTGTGAACTCTTTTAACAATGATTTCATCATCATAATCAATATCAAATTGTGTATATTTCAATTATTTTTTAACGAGGTGTCCCTACACCATAATATATTAGATGTGAGACAATCTTCGTTTGAGAAGCTAAACCCCTCCTAATAATGCCATTATATGGATTTGAGTTTTGGACCTTCAGTTGAAAGTCCTTTAGATATAGTTTGTTTATTAATATACTGCACAACTGCTGGTTGCATTTGTCTCAACTATTTTTGAAATAATGATTTATATTATTTCCATGCCTTCAGTTGTAGTAATGACTAGTAATCTTCTATCATATGTCCGAATGATTTTCAACGATACCAATATAAGATTGAATGTGAAGCAACGGTTTTTATTGCATTCTGACTCTGAATTGTAAGTGATATAACGATAAAACTTTATCACAGCCTGGATTCGGCTTCCAGCAGCCACTTGTTCCCGGGATGAGACATGGAGCTGCGCCCTTCCCCAATTTCTTTATGCCGATGGTCCAACAAAGTCAGCAAGTTCAGCGCCCTGGTGGTAGGCGTGTACCATTAGGTCCAGTGCACCAGATTCAACAGCAACCTATGCCAATGATTCAACAGCAGGTTGTTAATTCCTTTTTTGGTATTTTGCATTTATTTTTTTGGTTTCTTTTCAAATGATAGATGCTATGCTTAACAATCAATAATGCAAAAAGCCTCTTGTATCGCTTATACTAATATATTGAACAGGTGCTTTCAAGGGGTGGTGGACGTCCCTATCGATATCCAGCAGGGCGTAACATGCAAGAACTTCCTGGCATGGCCGGAGGGATGTTCTCTATCCCATATGACATGGGTGCTATGCCCGTGAGGGACGCAGGAATTTCACAGGCTATTCCTATTGGAGAATTGACATCAGCTCTTGCAAAAGCTACACCACAGCAACAGAGAACGGCATGCCATGATAATTTGTTTTGTTTCTATTCCAATTCAAACCGGATTCTTAGATTTTCATCGAACACTACAATTTTTTGATTTTTATGCGCAGTTGCTGGGTGAGAGCTTGTACCCACTTGTGGATCAGCTGGAACATGACCATGCTGCCAAAGTGACCGGGATGCTCTTGGAAATGGATCAAACTGAAGTGCTCCATTTGCTGGAGTCTCCCGAAGCTTTAAGTGCAAAAGTAGCAGAGGCTATGGAAGTCTTGAGAAGTGTGGCTCAGCAGCAGCAGCAGCAAGATTTCCCACCAGTTGACCGGTTGGCAACCTTGTCATTGAATAATGTTGTCTCCTGATCTAACTGCCGATGCTAAGTGAGTTTGTGGCCGTGACTTTGGCTGGCGTTAATCTTCGAGAAGACTTTGGTACTTCTTTGGCTATTTATTTAGTTATCGTTTAGTAAGAAGAGCTTTTAGAAACCTTTTTCTTTTTTTGGGTGATAACAGCTTCTGATATCTTTCCCGAAGGACTTTCAAGTTCATGTCAACTTGAAAGATTGCAGCTTAATAACAACCCAGACAGGGTTCAGAACATCTCTCTGTTAACTTTATGCGCCAATCAAATGACTAGTAGTGCCTCTTCACTTTTTCAATGTTGATGCTCGTGCATGAAACTCATTCTTCGATGTGGATGCCTACGCCTCCAGTCCATGGCGTCGGAGGCCAGGTTCTCGCCTGAAGAGATTAGTATCCGGTTGCTGGAGCTCTTTGCCGGGTCAGAGTAGGGACCCAGTCCGGTCTCTTATTGGAGTTACCGGATTGGATGTGCTCAAACTCCACGATGGTTCAGGCTCGTTCCAAAAACCGGACGGATTCGGGTGCGAAAGAATCTGACTATTAAATGAAAGGCACGAAACCGAAAGCAAATATTATGATAATTTACCAAAAGGCATAGGTAGAATTATGTATTTATCAAAATATGTATCATAGTTTTGTTTATACCAAATGACGCACATCAAAAATGAAGTTCCCCTTTTACCCCTGCCGTCAATTTCCTATTGTCAATCACCATTTTCTAAGTATCCAAGTCACATTTTTAATTGAAAATCAATTTTTGGTTCAGATGCACACCCTCTCACCCTCTCTCTCACTCCATCCCTCTTACTGGTCTTATAAACACGAAGTGATCATGAACTTCCTTCGCTTGTTATACTTTCTCGTGATGTTTGGCGGCATTGCAAAACAAGAATTTCAAGAGAAGAGTTCATATGACAATAACAGTTAAGAACCGCAATGTTAAAGAATAAATTTGTAGTAAGAGAGAAATTAGTAGAAGAAAACAGTTAAAGATTTAGCGATGTATGTATAAATTTACTACTGTAAGGTTGTTATGTAAAAAAAATATTATAGTTTGGTAGCAAAGGGTGATAAAAAAAATCGTTTTTATGATTTCATTCGATGTCTGGAGAATAAATATTCAACAATACATGCAAGGTGCTCCACTATGATACTAGATTTTAGCTAGACCTTGCTCATGCATGTTAAGTTGATATGGTAGGTATTAGGACGTTGTGTCTAATATGCAATCATATCAGTTCCACTGTATTCGTTGATCAAAACTTTGATTTGATACCATATGTACCTTCTCCTCATTTAACCCTTCGTAGTGATTGGGAGTTTGCATAAATCCAATTATCCTAGGTCCATAAATATGTTTAGACCAAAACCCACTTAAGGACCGCAACTTGTTTGATTACACCCAATGAATGTGTTGTTACTTTCTGGTGTTGTAAGGAGGTAAATTGTGTCATCCATTGCTTATTTAGGGCTTTGAGTGGTGGTCCAATGTTACCAGAATTTATGCTTCAATGAGGGCCTGATATGGGATGATATCAGGTCCACATTAGGCCTAATATTATCCCATATCAGGCCTAACATGGACCTGATATTATTCCATATCATGCCCAACATGGGCATGATGTGAGATCATATAAGGTCTTGTGTGATTTTTTTTTAAACTTTCTTTTACACCATATATACCATTTCCTTGCTCAACCCTTGCTAGTGTTTGAAATTATGAAAAATTATAAACCCTAGGTCCATATCAATTGAATTGTGTCACAACTACTGATAAATTATGAAAATCTAATATGTACACCATATACATCGTTACTTGGTCTTTGCTAAATTAGTATGTACAACAACACTTCATTATGTATTTATAACTTTGCTAAATTAGTTTATAATTTTTTTATCAGGGACGATTATATTACTGAATAAATTCTTTCTGAGATATGGAATACACTTAATATAAATTTTTGCATGGGACATGGAGCTAGTGTAGGAGAATTATCCAGAACAAATGTTCCATCGGTGTTTTCTATACGATATGAAGATGGACTTCAAACAAGGAGACATAAAAAAAAATTAGAATTGATGTAATTGTATCAATTTTTAGGGATAGGTTTTGTAAAACTTCGGATTAATTATCCATAGTGTTGTAAGCAAAAAAGTTGAGTAGGGAATGTAAATGTACAATTATGTAGTGTTGTTAGTTTTATATCTATGCATGTAGTATTTGCTGTTGAATACAATGGTATGTATGATATATGATGTTTAAACTAAATTGTCACAGGAATAACAATACTATTGCTTAGTGAAATAAACATCACAATATTCAAATTTCCATGATGGTGTAGATAAGTGAAAAGAAACATAACCTCACACCATATCTCTCTTATGAAAACTAAAAACTTGGTAACCATCGGGATTTTTCAGAAATCCAAATATGCTAGGTTCGACATTGGTTTCAAGTCTGCTTGGAAATATAAAGCAGGCATGTAATTTGGGAACTCCAAAGTAACTAAGTTATGAGTTAAAACAAATGGTTATTATTATCCCCGGATATTAAAATTCGTTGTTCATTAAATGGGAATCCATAAGATTTACATGTTTCGTGTCAACTGGAACAAAGCAATAGCTTCATTTATGGTGGTCAGAACCAAGATTTAGCACCATATCTTACTTCTCCCCTCTTAAATCTTCCTAGGGAATGTGAAATTAATGAAATCCAAGTGTCGTAGGTCCATCAGTGGGTTTCAGTCAAAACCCATTAATGGTCCTAGACTTATCAGATTGAACCCATTTCAAGTGGTCTGAGTTTCTAGTCTTGTAAGGAGACAAGGACTCTAACAGTGCTATGCATTACTTATTTAAAGCTCTCTATAGGTGATCGACCGTTATAAAAATTTTCAGCCTGATTGTGAGCCTGATATGGGATAATATCAGGTCTAACATGGGTATGATATTATCTGATATCAGGCCCATGTTGGGCCTGATATTCTCTTATATCAAGCCCACGTTGGGCTTGATATGGTATTATATGAGGTCCAATGTGGGCCTAATTGGTTGGCACCTCACTCGCTTTGTTCAACTGATCACAATCTAATTTTTTGATCCCGATATCTAAAACCTAAGACTATATCTTCGTTCTATAAACTAAAAACTTGCTACAGATTGTGATTTGTGAATTAGTTTAGAATTTCAAATAGGTTAGGTTGAACACTTGATTTGAAGTCTACAACAAGAACATTGGAAATATCTAATTGTATTATAATTTAGCTTAAATATCTAAGTAATTTTTGAGTTAAAAATAAATTGATGGTAGGTGCTATCCCCGGATATTAAAATTCGACAGGGTGTGTGTTGTTCATTGAATGGAAATCCAGAAGATTGAAATGTTCCGTGCCAACTGACATGGAGCAAGAACTTCATTCGTGGTGGTTAGAACTAAGATTTAACACCATATCTTGCTTCTCCCTTCTCAATCCTTCCTAGGGAATGTGAAATTAAAGAAATCCAAGTGTCGTAGGTCCATCAGTGGGTTTCGGTTAAAATCGACTGATGGACTTAAACTTCTCCGATTGAACCCATTTCAAGTGGTCTGAGTTTCTAGTCTTACAAGGACTCTAACGGTGCTATGCATTACTTATTTAAAGCTCTCTATAGGTGATTGACTGTTACGAAAAATTTTAGCCTGATTATGAGCATGATATGGGATAATATCAAGCCCAATGCGGGCCTGATATTATCTGATATAAGGCCCAATCTATACACTATATTTTATTTTCTTTAAATTTATTTATAATATTAATATATATATTAGTAATTTATTTTTAATATTTTGTATAACATTTAAAATTTTTATTTGTTATTCAATCTATAACTTTTATTCTATATATTATTTTTTTTATAGATCAACTTTTATTTTAGAATAATAACACGAACCAACTGTTGGTGTTAGGCTATTTAAATTTTTTAAAATAATCTCAACTCCTAGCAATTTTTTTGTTTAGAGATGTAAAATATGGTGTGAAATTTTAGATCTTAGGATCAAAATCTTGGTTATGATTAATAAACAAAGCGGCTAAGGACGGATCTTACAAGGCCCACGTTGGGCCTGATATACTAGAATATCAGGCTCACGTTGGGCATGATATGCTAACATAACGAGCCCACAATAAGGCTGAGATGTTTCGTAACGTTCGATCACCTCTAGGGATCTTTAAATTAGTAATAGATATCACCATTGGAGTCCTTGGAATACTAGAAACTCATAAGACTTAAAATGGGCACGATTAGAGATGTGTAGGTCTATCAGTGGGTTTTGGTCAAAACCCACTGATGGCCTTACGGTACTTGGATTTCTCTAAAATCATCTTCCCTATCAAGGTTTAAGTTTGTAGAATCTATATATAATGTCAAAACTTAGTTTTAACTGATAAAAATGAAGCTCTTACTCCGTTCCAGTTGGCACGGAACATGTACACCCATTGAATTTCTTTAAATGAACATCATTAAATTTACAACAACACCAAGCACCACCATTTTATTTTTTAGTGACAACTTAGTTAGAGGTTAAAGTGATATTGCACTACTATTAGCAATTTCCAATCGTCGCCTTAAAACCGACTGTTGAACCTGGCATACTGGAATTTCTATACTTTTTCGCAATCCGTAGTGAGCTTATAGTTAATAGAAGGGAGAGATGGTGTCAAGTTTTAGATTTATGGAGCAAGAATTTGGAAGTGATCGACTGAACAAAGCGGCCAAGGTCCCCAACCTATCAGGCCCAACGTTGGGTCTGATATATTAGCATATCAGGTCCAATGTGGATATGATATGTTAGCATATCAAGCCCAAAATAAGGCTGAGATGTTTCGTAATATTTGATCACCTCTAAGGATCTTTAAATTAGTAATGGATAGCACCGTTGGAGTCCATGAAATACTAGAAACTCATAAGACTTGAAATGAGCACGATCAGAGATGTGTAGGTCCATTAGTGAGTTTTGGTCAAAATCCATGGATGGCCCTACGATACTTGGATTTCTCTAAAATCAGCTTCCCTATCAAGGTTTGAGTTTGTAGAATCTATATATGGTGTTAAAACTTAGTTTTAACCAATAAAAATGAAGATCTTTCTTCGTGCCAGTTGACACGAAATATGTGCACCTATTGGATTTCTTTAAATGAACATCATTAAATTTACAACAACACTAATCACCACCATTTTATTTTTTAGTGACAACTTAATTAGAGGTTAAAGGGATATTGTGCTACTATTAGCAATTTCCAATCACACGTCGTAACTTTAAAACCCACTGTTGGACCTGACCTATTAGAATTTTTATACTTTTTCGTAATCCGTAGTGAGTTTATAGTTTATAGAAGGGAGAGATGGTGTCAAGTTTTAGATTTGTGGAGCAAGAATTTGGAAGTGATCGGTTGAACAAAGCGGCCAAGTTCCCAACCTATCAGGTCCAACGTTGGGCTTGATATGTTAGCATATCAGGCCCAACATGGGCATGATATTCTAGCATATCTGGTCCAAAATAAGGCTAATATGTTTGGTAACGTTCGATCACCTCTAAGGATCTTTAAATTAGTAATGGATATCATCGTTGGAGTCCTTGGAATACTAGAAACTCATAATACTTGAAATGGGCGTGATCAGAGATGTGTAGGTCCAATAGTGGATTTTGGTCAAAATCCACTGATGGCCCTACGGTACTTGAATTTCTCTAAAATCACCTTCCCTATCAAGGTTTGAGTTTGTAGAATGTATATATGGTGTCAAAATTTAGTTTTAACCTTTACAAATGAAGCTCATGCTTTGTGCGAGTTGGCACAAAACATGTTCACCTGAATTGTATTCTATTAGCAGCAACCGTTGTCCTATTATATTTTTTAAACACAACAACACTTATTTTGTTTAGGTCATAACTTAGTTAGAGTTGAAAATAAATTTATAAGACTTTAAAATTTCCAAACCCAACCTATTGATTTTAAATGCACAGTTGGACTGAGCCTATTATATTTCTGAATATTCACAACTGCTAGCGAGTTTTTATTTTACAAAATTAATATATGGTGTGAAGTATTAATTCTGCCTTCTTGATATTGGTTTACACTTCTCATATCATAAATATCACTGTATTAAAAAATGAATACTACAAACAACGATATAACAGTAATATTTTTTGCACAACTATTTTTTTTACAACACTATGGATGCACTACATACAAAATATAAGGATCCACTCCTCTTGCTTACAAAATATTTAAATCAAGCATAATATTCCTGTATACATATACAGGTAAGTTAAGAACCAGAGGTTGGCAGCATTCTACAAGTCCTTCGATTATGGCCCAGTTGTTTGCACCAGCTGCATTTAATTTTTACCTCCCCATTATGTTTTGACTCGATCCTTGTCTTCTTTCGCCTACCCGGCTGCACAAGGATACAGAGACATATAACTATAATATTGTTTATGCATCTAGGCCAAAATTCCTTGCTTCGACATAGGTAAATACGATCCATGTATGTCGCATTCCAATTCTGCGAATGAAAAAATTGCTCACAATATGGAAGTGTATCCATGTTTCGGTGAATGATGACAGCAATAGCATGTGAGCAAGACAGTCCTGAAATTTGAAACTCTTCGCAGTTATAATATTTATTTCCAAATCAACAATGAATGAAGCACCTATGTCTCTACTTCCATTTCAAATTGAGAGTAGGGGTGGACTTCAATGTTGCGGTTCTTAACCGCTGTTGTCCTATGAACTCTTATCTTGAAACTTTTGTTTTGCAATGCCGCCAAACATCATGAGAAGGTATAACAAGCGGAGGAGGTTCATGATCGCTTCATGTTTGTAAGACCAGTAAGAGGGATGGAGGGAGAAAGAGAGGGTGAGAGGGCGTGCATCTGAACCACAAAATAATTTTCAATTAAAAATGTGGCTTGGATGTTTGGAAAATGGTGATTGACAAGAAGAGATTAGCGGGAGGGAGGGGTAAAATGGGAACATTATTTTTTGTTGTGCATCATTTGGTATAAATAAAACTATGATACGTCTCTTGATAAATACATAATTCTACCTACGCCTTTTGGTAAATTGCCGCAAATACTAAGATAACTAGCATTACCCAACTTTTTAGATGAATTTCTTGTTACGATTCTGTGGAATATTTACCTATCAATAAAAAAATTTAACATTCTGTTGGGACGGAAGGAGAAGAGAGGGGAAGTAAAGTATTTAACTTCCTCTTATTTTATTTGGGGAGGAAAGGTTTATTAGCATAAAATGTGTTAATTTATTTTGGAGAAAAGGAAGGGAAATAAAGGTTAAATAAATCAAGTTATAAAAATATTTCACTTTTTAAATTAAATATTTTTATAATATTAATATTTATTTTATGAATATAAATTAGATATTTTTAATAACAAAATTATTTAAATAATTAATTATCAATAACAAAATTATTAAAATAATAAATTATCAATAACAAAGTAATTAGATGAGAAATAATAAAATAATAATTTTGAAAATCCTAAATAAAAAAACTAAAAGATAATATTTGATGCGAATGTGTTATGGGGCTTGGGAGGGAGAAGGGCATTTTCGTCTTTTGGCACCTTAAGGGTTTGGGGATAAAAGCGGCACTATTCATCTCTCAAAAGGAGGGGGGATGCCTTTTCTGCCACCCACCAGGGAGGAGCTTTCTCCCTCTGATACCTTCGTCGGCGCCCGACGAAGCAGCTGACATTGCCCTCCTCCTCTCCTCTACCTCCTTTTCATTCCAGCGCCGCCATCGGAAAAAGGGGAGTGTTGACCAGAGGACTTCAGATGACTTGGTCAACATATAGGACAGCTCACCATTCGGGTCATGGAGATGCGGTCAACATCTCAGCCACGTCATCCCAGCGGCTCTGTCTTCCCAGCTTCCCGACAGGATCAATATTGCTAACGAGAATTCTTATTCTTTCATAACTTATTAAATTTTGATGGTAAAATTTAAAAAAATCTAGGTTTTCTGTTAAATTTTAACAACAAAAATAGTTTCTCCCTTCAATTCAGTCAGAAGATGTATCATATTCTCTCCTCTGAAGATCTAACAACAATCGAGTTGTGAAGAAGATGAGGGAATTGGACTCCGACAGCATGACAACATTAGAAATTAGAAAATTTCTTAAACTATTAAGAATATAGATAAAATTAGAATATTTTTTTTATTTTCCCTTCCCCTTCCTTACACCCTAATTCTAAGTATAAGAGCAACTGCATTGGAATGTTATTCAAATGTTATAACGTTCTATGAACGTTAAAACCAATGTAAGAACTGTTATAATATAGATGGGGCCCACGCAAACATTGAACGCGTTCAATTCATTGAACGTGTTCAATGTATATTTTATTATTTTTTAATCGTTGTGTGGCCCACCATAAACATTCAAGTTTGTGACCTACCACAAACTTTATATATATTCTATTAAAAAAAATAAAAAATTAAAAAATTTTAAAAAATCATTTAAACAGATAGTAATCAACGGATAGTTTTTCAATATTTTTTTTAACGAATAGTTTTAAAAAAATTCTTAGTTTTTAATTTTTCACACAATGGATATTAATCAACACAACGGATCCTTTCAACGGCTATTTCAAGTTTCAACGGATAGTTTTTTTTAAAAAAAATGTAAAATTTCATCTATAAATACTCATCACCTTATTTCAATCTTTCAGCACCTTAATCCCTCTAAAATTCTTCTCTTATTTTCCTTCGAAATGTCTCAATATTCAAGTAGCACCAGCTCTTACTCGACAAGTGAAAATGAAGTCCAAGTTGGAGTTGGTGACGAAGGTTATGATCCAGGGAATGAGCTAATGTCGTTGATACTTCAACAAAGTCGACAAATAGTTGAAGCATACCAAAGTAATAACGAGATGCGATGAAGAAGAAGGTTCATCCAAAGAAATCGTAAAGCTGGACATGTGAGGCTCTTCAATTATTCTTTCTCCACAACCCCGGTGTATCGAGATCAAATATTTCGAAGACGATTTTGCATGCGAAGAGATTTATTTTGCCGCATAGTTAATGCACTTGAAAGACGTTCTTCATATTTTCAGCAGAGGGATGATGCTGCAAGAAAATAAAGGCTTGTCACCACTACAAAAATGCATGGTTGCGATTCACTAATTGTCTTATGGAGCCCTAGCCGACCATCTTGATGAGTACCTACGCATGGGTGAATCAACCTCCATCAAGTGTTTGTTCAAGTTCTGCGGTTATGTGGTTGAACTATTTGGTGATCGATACTTGAGAAGGGCGAATGCTGATGATGTTCAACGTCTTCTTCAAATGCATAATGAGAGGCACGACTTCCTTGGAATGTTGGGCAGCCTTGATTGCATGCATTGGGAATGGAAAAACTGTCCAGTTGCTTGGAAAGGCCAGTTTACAAGAGGTCATGGATCACCAACAATCATGTTTGAAGTGGTCGCGTCTCAAGACTTGTGGATATGGCATGCATTCTTTGGTGTCACAGGTTCACGTAATGATATTAATGTGTTGTTTGAATCTCCCATATTCAATAACGTCTTGCAAGAAAATGCCCCGGAGATTAATTTCACGGTCAATGGGACTCAATATACAAAGGGATATTATCTAACAGATGGAATATATCCGGAATGGGCTACTTTCGTGAAGGCTTTTCGTTGCCCGGAAGATCCCAAGAGGAGGTTGTTTAAGGAAAGACAAGAGGCTGCAAGAAAAGATGTTGAACGAGCATTTGGGGTGCTCTAAGCTCGATGGGCAATTGTTAGAGGTCCAACACGTTATTGGTACAAAAAAAGTTAAAACATATTATGTTAGTATGCATTATTTTGCACAACATGATTGTTAAAGATGAGGGGGAGCAGGTGACAAATTGGTACAGCAACGATGAAGGTGATGAACTTGTACAACATATCCAAGGTTCAAATCGAGGATTTCATGATTATCTCCGAATAAATTCTGAATTACGTGATAGTCATGTGCATCACCAACTTCGTGCAAACTTAGTTGAACATATTTGGTCACAATACAACAACAATCCTTGAAGTATTGTATTTTAAGTTTATGCAAGTGTAATTTTTTTTATATGTTGTACTCCTTCATTTCAAATTTATATAATATTTTAATTTAAAACCAAATTATTAATATTATTATTTATTTTAATTTTAAATAAATATATTTTAATTTTATGTAAATAATATATTTAAAAAAATATTATTAATTATTTTAAATAATAATTATTTAAATTGTATCAATACAATTAAAATTGTAATGAAAATAAAGATTAATGGACAACGGGCCCCACAAATAATGAAAATTAATGTTAAAAGAATGCGAGAGAATGAATGTGTTAATATAATGTGTATGCGGCATGTGGGTCCCATAGATAAGAAAAGTTAAAATTTATCCTTTCTTATCTTTCCTTCTCTTCTTTCACTTTTTCTCTGACAAGATTCAAAGTTCCCCTTTCCATTATTTCTCCTTCCTTTTCCTTTTCCTTTCCCCACCTCCTCCCAAATAGACGGTAAAACATATGGTAATTGTTCTACCATGCATATGGTAATTGTTCTAAACTCAAACATTCAAGAGTTCGACTCGACTCGACTCGACTCGATTACACCCCTATCAAGGACTCCAACGGTACTATGCATTACTTGTTTAAAGCTCTCTATAGGTAATCAACCGTTATGAAAATTTTCAGCCTGATTGTGGGCCTGATATAGGATAATATTAGGCCCAACGTGGGTATGATATTATCTGATATCAGTGTCACGCCCCAGAGGAGTCCCTATCCGAATAAATTTCGGCAGCATCTCCCCTGTACGGCGGACAATCTGAAACTTCTACATAACACATATACCTCAGCCACAGGCGGCTGGAATAATAACAATAAATAAAAATAATCACCACGCAGTTTATATAGATATTCAGCCTCTGGCTATCACAACCACGCAGTTAATAATAGTAATCACAAACAATAATACTCTGGCTCGAAATCCACCCTACTCAACTACACACGTAAAGCTCAAATCCGACGAACTCACCTCTTCTGCCGTCCAGGCAGGCATGTAGTAGAATAAAATCCAAATCATACCAAAAATCCATCAACATCTCAAAATCCATACAAAGTCCAAGTATCCAAACAAACCAAGTCTATAACATAGTCAAAAAGGAAACAAACAAAACCAGTAGATCCGTAAGTCTTCTGGGGACCAGGAACTATAACTCTCTCCGACAAAATCATCCCGAAATATAAGAACAATGGAGGCGGGTGAGTCCAACACTCGAAGGTACAATTGATATGCAAAGTAAAGAAATAACACCTAGCACTAATCATGCCCTGATAAAAATAAAGATAAATGCAAACCAAGTAGACAGGAGAGAATCAGACTAACCGTAACCTAGGATAAGGACAACAGACCAAAGGTATAGAAGACACATGCATGTCAAACATAGGTATCCAAACAATATGCAGATATAAATGCAGCAAACACAATCACAAACAATAAATGCATCATGCATATGATGCCAATGTCATGGTCACCCCGGACGCCAATCAGCCGAGTGGGTAGAGCTGTGACAACCGTGCACTCTGCATCACTACTCCTGATAAGTGACCGAGAGGACGGGATGCTGTCGGAGTACACACGTACTCCTACCCCAAATTATAAATGGGGGAGCGCAATGCTCTCATCTCCCGGTACGCTATGACGGAGAGGGATCTCTAACGTGCTACACGCTGCGTCACACTACCCATGAGCGGACCAACGGAGCACCGGAAGAGCCAAACTGACGTGCTACCACGCTGTGTCAAGCTACCCCTGAGCGTCACAACGGAGTACCGAACAGTGATGAAACTGGCAATGTGCTCAACAATAATGGAGCAATCTATCGCACAGCATGCGATCATGCAAATGGTGCATGTCACTAAGCATAGTAATATACTAAACCAACCTCTGGACATATAACAATGGGCACCATAGTGAATAAATCATATCAAGATATACTGATCAATAAGGTATCAAACCTAGGTCCTGAACATGTGAAACATGGTTATATCACTACCCATGAGCATGAAAAATCAGGTACGAGATCAATACGAGATGCAAACAAACAACCAATCAAACAGGTAACATGTATTGGGCAGTGATTAACCGAAACAAATAAGAAACACAATTAATGCAACATGTTAATTTCATTACTAAGCATATCAAAGACAATAAGTCAAAAGTACCCGCCTCCGATAAAATGGTCTAAATCTGACTCCGAGATACTCGTCTTGCGTCAAAGTCCTGTGATACCAAACATACATTTTTATTTAGCTACAAATTAAACGAATAGCTAAATAAAAATCCTTAAGAACAATTTTAGGGAAAAACCCTAAACCATAATCTCGACCTTCCTAAATTAAATCCAACAATTAACTAGGGTTAATTTCCTTTAACCCTAATCATAACATTAGATTAAAAGTCTAAAGCTAATCAAATCTACCTATTCCAAACATAAACATAATCAATCTACTCGAAGTTCAATATCCTAAACCTTACCTCAAATTCACCGTCGTTACAAGAACCAATAGCCACTGTATGGAGTGACTGTCCAACCACAGCACAAAACTTCACCTCAAAGCTGGGATCACTGCTGAAATCAGACTGATCAGAAAAAGGATCAATCAGTGGAGAACACAGATCCTACACAACCCAACTCACCTTATCTGCTCGGATTTAGGGCACAATGCAAGAACAGGGAGTCGACAGCACTCGGCAGAGAAGTTGTCGACTTGATGGCACTGCTCGGGATGTGGCCGACGGTGGTTTCGGGACTAAGGTACGCGGCTGGAGTTACCCAATCCAGGGTCGACAGCAGCGCAGAGGGAAGGGAGAGCGGCAGTGTCGAAGAGGAGACCGGCTGGTGGCACTGTTTCGTGCGACGCCGGATACTAGCTAGGGCACAATGGACAGAAGAGGGGATAGGCTCGGTGTCGGCAGTGCTCGGTCACAAGGGAAACACCGGCGCTGGTACTCAAGTGCCGGCGAGAAGGAAAACTAGGCCACGGTCAGCGCTGGGTCGAGAGGCGGCAGCGTCGGCAGGCACAGTGGTCGGCGGCGGAAGAAGGTGTGGCCAAGACGAAATCGGCTGGGAAGAAGTAGAAGGAGGAGAAGAAATAGAGATCGGCTCACAAGAGGAGAGGAGAAGTGACCCAGGGATTGTAGGTTCGGCGAAGATGAAAACCGCAGTGTAACGGCTAGGGCACGGGATCGCGACAAGGAAGAAGGGTGCGCGGGGGGTTCGGCGTCGAGGGAAACCAGAGAAAAAGAAAAAGAAAAAAAAAAGAAAAAGGAAAAAAGAAATAAAACTTTTCCTCTTTAAAACAGGGTAGTCTAAATAGGCTTTTCCCGGAACCCCGTTTTATCCCCGTTAACTCGTCCATACGAGCTCCGAAAAATTCCCGAAAAATGTCCAAAAATTCCTGAAAATTTCCCTTATTCATATTCGCCTATTTCCGGTATTTTGCATTCTCCCCCACTTATAAAAATTTGGTCCCCAAATTTCGTTATCTACCATCAGCAAGTACTAACAACAGATATAGAGTATAAATGCTGAACGGTAAATAAATCACATACCTCAAGTGAAAAGATGGGGATATCGAGCTCGGATCGTATCCTCGAGCTCCCAAGTAGCCTCCTCGTCCGAATGATGCTGCCATCCAACTTTAACCAGCCGGATAGTCTTGTTCCGCAACTGACGCTCCTTCCGGTCGAGAATCCGTACCGGAACCTCCTCATAAGTAATGTCAGGCTGAACTGGAACTGGAATATCTGCCAGCACATGCGTCGGATCGGGTACATATCTCCTCAGCATGGATACATGAAATACATCGTGCATGCCTGACAGGGACGGTGGTAGTGCCAGCCAGTAAGCTACCGCTCCGATCCTCTCCAAGATCTCGAAGGGGCCAATATACCGCGGAGCTAGCTTACCTCTGAGGCCAAATCTCTTCACCCCTTTCGTGGGTGAAACTCGTAGAAATACATGGTCGCCAACAGAGAACTTTAGTGGTCTGCGTCTCCGATCAGCATAACTCTTCTGGCGATCCTGTGCCTCTGACATCCTCCGTCTGATAGTACGGACCAACTCTGCATCCTGCTGAACTCTATGAGGTCCCAACAACTGGGCCTCTCCAACCTCATCCCAGAGGACGGGTGTCCGACAAGGTCTACCATACAACACCTCAAACGGTGCCATCTGGATAGCCGAATGGAAGCTGTTGTTGTAAGCAAACTCTACTAACGGCAGATAATCCTCCCAACTGCCTCCAAAATCCATAACACATGATCTCAGCAGGTCCTCTAAAGTCTGAATAGTCCGCTCTGACTGTCCATCTATCTGTGGATGGAAGGCTGTACTGAAACGGAGCTGTGTGCCCAAGGCCTGCTGCAGACTCTGCCAGAAACGTGACGTAAACCGTGGATCTCTATCCGAAATGATACTCAATGGAACATCATGTAATCTGATGATCTCTCGGCAATACAGATCTGCCAATCGATCCAAGGGATCAGTCCTCCGAATCGCTAAGAAGTGTGCGGATTTGGTTAATCGATCAATGATTACCCAAATCACGTCATGGCCTCGTCGTGTCCTCGGCAAACCCACCACAAAGTCCATAGTGATGTGATCCCACTTCCACTCAGGAATAGGAATCCGCTGAAGTAATCCTGCAGGTCTCTGGTGCTCAGCCTTCACCTGCTGACAGATAAGACATCTAGCTACAAAATCCGCGATGTCTTTCTTCATACCGTTCCACCAATAGGAACGTCTCAAATCTCGATACATACGGGTCCCACCTGGATGGATCGGAAATCGAGAACGGTGAGCCTCCTGAAGTAGCTCCTGTAAGACCGGATGAGACTGAGGTACGCATAATCTGCCTCGGAAGTATATAACACCCTCCTCGCTGTAAACTCTCCTCACGCCTTAAGCTATCCGATCGCCAATGAATCGACAATGCCGATCACCACCGAGCCTCTCGATCTTTGTCCCGATCGACGACCGAGCAACCATGGTAACTGAATACCCTGCTTGCAGATCCCTACCCTCAAGGTCTAACTCAAAAACTCGAATCAAGTCCGTGATCAAGTCCGGTGGCAAGCCAAAGTCCCTCTGGACTTCCTGCTGAGTGCATCGGCAACCACATTAGCTTTCCCCGGGTGGTAGCTAATGGTACAATCGTAATCCTTTAGGAACTCCATCCATCTCCTCTGTCGGAGATTAAGCTCCTTCTGAGTGAAAATATATTTGAGACTCTTATGATCAGTGAGAATCTCAAATGTAATACCGTATAAATGATACCGCCAAAGCCTCAGAGCAAAGATGATGGCAGCTAACTCCAAGTCATGAACTGGGTAGTTCTTCTCATGCTCCTTCAGCTGACGACAAGCATAAGAGACTACTCTGTCGTGCTGCATCAGAACAGCGCCCAAACCCTATAGAGAAGCGTCGGTATAGAGTACAAATCCATCCTCTCCAGAAGGTAAGACCAAAACTGGAGCCGACACTAATCTCCGCTTCAACTCCTGAAAGCTGATCTCGCAATCTTCAGACCATGTGAACTTCACGCCTTTCCTGGTAAGACGTGTCAACGACATAGCAATACGAGAAAAATCCTCGACAAAATGTCGGTAATATCCTGCTAGTCCCAGAAAACTGCGGATCTCCTGCACTGACTTCGGCTGCTCCCAACTGGTGACAGCCTCGATCTTCTGAGGATCAACTGAAATACCTCTGCTAGAAACCACGTGTCCCAGAAAACCGACTGAGGATAACCAGAATGCACACTTGCTGAACTTCGCGTACAGCTGATGTCGTCTAAGAATCTCCAAGACTATACGAAGATGCTGTGCATGCTCCTCCTCGGAATGCGAGTAGACCAATATGTCATCAATGAAAACGATAACAAACTGATCCAGATACTCAAGAAAAATGCGGTTCATCAAGTCCATAAACACCGCTGGAGCATTGGTAAGCCCAAATGACATTACCAAAAACTCATAATGACCGTATCTCGTACGGAAAGCTGTCTTCTGGATATCTGAGTCTCTGACCCTCAACTGATGATATCCGGATCGCAGATCAATCTTAGAATACACTGATGTACCTCTGAGCTGATCAAACAAATCCTCGATCCGTGGTAAAGGATATTTATTTCTGACGGTCACTGCATTCAGCTGTCTGTAGTCAATACATAACCTCATGGTGCCGTCCTTTTTCTTGACAAATAATACCGGAGAACCCCATGGGGAAACACTAGGGCGAATGAATCCCCTGTCTAAAAGCTCCTGGAGTTGAACCTTCAGCTCGTTCAACTCTTTTGGTGCCATACGATAAGGAGCTTTCGATGCCGGTGCGGTTCCCGGAATCAACTCAATAGCGAACTCCACTGGCCTTCTAGGTGGCAAACCAGGTAGCTCCTCTGGAAACACATCCGAATACTCTCGGACTACTGGAAAGTCGGAGAGCTGCAAACTACTGCTGTCGTCTGTACTAATCAAAGATAATAGGAAACCCTGACAGCCATGTGACAACAGCTTCTGAGCCTGAATCGCCGAAATGATCGATATGCCGTCATCTCTGATGCTAGTGAAATTCCACAAGGGTTGGTTCGGAGGCCGGAAGGTGACCACCCTCGTCTGGCAATCAATGGTAGCATGATATACTGACAGCCAATCCATGCCAAGAATGATATCAAACTCGATCATCTCCAATACTAGAAGATCTACCGTAAGTGTCATGTTGCCAAAGTCTAACGGGCAACCTCTGATCTCCTGTGTGACGTCTAAAGTATCACCAGACGGTAGGGAGACAATCAATCGTTGCAATCTAACAGTAGGTAATCTACTAATCTCCCGCATAAAGGTACGGGATATAAAAGAGTGCGAACTACCAGTATCAATCAAAATATTAGCGGAAAATGCATAAATGGAAATCGTACCGCAGAAAACGGATTCGTCGGCCCGCTGAGCATCCTCTCTGGTAATCGCATGAACACGACCCTTCCAGGAGGAGGAGGTAACGCCGGCCGGGCGAAGCTCGCCACCGAGGCGCCGGATAATGAGCCGAGAAGACCGAGAGGATGGTGACCGATCAGGTACCGGCCGATCGAGTCTGCACGCTTCGAGTCGATAATAAGGTCCGAACAAAACTTTGGGTGCTGGCACCGAGTACTCTGCCCAAGCATGTCAAATGCTACCGAGGGAGCCGCCCTCACCGACGCTGTGAGGGTGAGAATCTCCGCCTCCTCGCCGAGACACCGATCGACTAGACCGCCCTTTGCTCGACCCTCCGGTTGCAGGCCGAGCCTTCACCGACAATCTCGGCTCGTGCCCGTGCGCTTGTAACAAAAGCAAACCGACTGCTCCAAAGTGTAGTGATGTGGTCTGAACCACATCGAAACATCAGATATCGCTGGTGGATGCTTCCGATCCCGCCGAGGAGACCGAAACGCCCCGAGGAAGACGTCCGACTTCGAGGCCTACGAGATACCCTAGAAGAACTCGACTGACTCGCGACTACTCGATCGTCTCGCCGCTCGTGTTCCGCTGGATCTCGCCTCGACGCCCGACCCAGTATGCTTCTTTTCCTGTCCGGATATGCCCTCACCGAGCTAACTCTATCATCAAAGCTCGATCCAGCATCGGAGTAAGATGTGATCCCTAAACCGCAAGCCGTATATGCAGATAACCATCCGGTCCCTGAATAAACTGCATCATGCGAGTTCTTTATCCGCAACTAACTCTAGACAAAACTTAGCCAACCGGTGGAATTCAGATTATACTCGGTCACTGAGTGGTTGTTCCGCCTCGACTCATAAAATCCTGTAGGCGAGCCATATGATAAGACAAGGAAAGAAGCGGCTCTCAAAAGCCTCTCGAACTCGTCCACGTGACGTTGCGCTCACCAATAATAGAACGTGAATAATCCACTGGCATTAGCTTCATCCCATAAATGGTAGGCAGCCAGCTTTCTCCCACTCTGAGCAAGCCATATAGAAGAAAGTTCGCCCATAGTCTCTATCCATGACAGAGCCATACTCGGATCGAGATCTCGCGAAAAGAGTGAAACAAGTCTTCATCGACTCACCAATGCCGAATCCTAGCTTGTGCAAATGACAATATCGTTGAGTCGGGCTTGACGATCGCAGAACTGGCGAAACACCGAGCCGATACTACAGTGGTATCGCGAATAAACCGGAGGAGGAACTCCTGGTCAGCTGTATAAGCTTGAATAAGCCATCGGTGGTACCGCAGGTGAACATAAGTGGCCGCACTGGAGGTACAGAGGTAATGGTACGATATGGTGCCGCTACATCAGAGGGGGGCACAGCCACTAGTGTCGTACATCAGATCCAAGTGGCGGTGGTACTGAATACGCTGTAGGCTGCGCTGGAGCAGATGTCGGGTACGCCAATGGTACCTCTGATGGTACCGGAACTACTGTAGGGATAGGTACGCTCGGCACAACCGAGGTAGGTACCTCTATAGGAGCCGTCGGGGTCTGAAAGCCCAACGTGCCCGAAGCATGCTGAGTCAGTCCCTGACTGATAGGCTCACTAACAGTGGCCATCTCTGGCATATCCAGAGATCCCGTGGTCCTCGCACGTGGTCGTCCAGCACCACGTCTCGCAGCAATACGAGTAGATCGTCTCATATCTGTTAAATTAAATTACAAATATTAATACAGGTATAACAATCATAAAATAAACATCATACCTATTTGCTGTCTGGAGATGTTCCGTCTCTGTCCAGTCCCCAATTTGACCTCAAAATTCCGAACGAGAAAAATCGCCGGAAATCCAAATAAATCCGAAACGAAAATCCGAAACATAACCATATCGAAAATCCGAAAATGCCCAGTTTGACTCGTAAACCTGGCTAACCCAAATATCCAGAATACCAACAACAGGTATCCGATAAATCTCCAGAACACCAAAAGAAGGTATCATAACCCTGCTCTGATACCAATAAATTGGTATCAGATAAATCTCAAAATCCAACACACGGAAACCAACCAAGTATCGCCTAACCTGGCTCTGATACCACTTAAATTGTCACGCCCCAGAGAAGTCCCTATCCGAAGAAATTTCGGCAGCATCTCCCCTGTACGGCGGACAATCTGAAACTTCTACATAACACATATACCTCAGCCACAGGCGGCTGGAATAATAACAATAAATAAAAACAATCACCACGCAGTTTATATAGATATTCAGCCTCTGGATGTCACAACCACGCAGTTAATAATAGTAATCACAAACAATAATACTCTGACTCGAAATCCACCCTACTCAACTACACTCGTAAAGCTCAAATCCGACGAACTCACCTCTTCTGCCGTCCAAGCAGGCATGTAGTAGAATAAAATCCAAATCATACCAAAAATCCATCAACATCTCAAAATCCATACAAAGTCCAAGTATCCAAACAAACCAAGTCTATAACATAGTCAAAAAGGAAACAAACAAAACCAGTAGATCCGTAAGTCTTCGGGTCTTCAGGGGACCAGCAACTAGAACTCTCTCCTGACAGAATCATCCTGAAATATAAGAACAATGGAGGCGGGGTGAGTCCAACACTCAGCAGGTACAATTGATATGCAAATTAAAGAAATAACACCTAGCACTAATCATGCATACAGTCTCCTGATAAAAATAAAGATAAATGCAAATCGAAGTAGACAGGAGAGAATATATACTAACCAGGACCCGGTATAAGGACAAACAGTCTGAAAGGTATAGAAGACATGTATGCATGTCAAACATAAGTATCCAAACAATATGCAGCATATAAATGCAGCAAACACAATCACAAACAATAAATGCATCATGTATATGATGCCAATGTCATGGTCACCCCTAACGCCAGTCAGCCAACTCATAACAAAAGTGGGACCGAGTGGGTAGAGCTGTGACAACCGTGCACTCTGCATCACTACTCCTGATAAGTGACCGAGAGGACGGGATGCTGTCGGAGTACACACGTACTCCTACCCAAAATCATAAATGGGGGAGCGCAATGCTCTCATATCCCGGTACGCTATGACGGAGATGGATCTCTAACGTGCTACACGTTGCGTCACACTACCCATGAGCGGACCAACGGAGCACCGGAAGAGTCAAACTGACGTGCTACCACGCTGTGTCAAGCTACCCCTGAGCGTCACAACGGAGCACCGAACAGTGATGAAACTGGCAATGTGCTCAACAATAATGGAGCAATCTATCACACAGCATGCGATCATGCAAATGGTGCATGTCACTAAGCATGGTAATATACTAAACCAACATCTGGACATATAACAATGGGCACCATAGTGAATAAATCATATCAAGATATACTGATCAATAAGGTATCAAACCTAGGTCCTGAACATGTGAAACATGGTTATATCACTACCCATGAGCATGAAAAATTAGGTACGAGATCAATACGAGATGCAAACAAAAAACCAATAAAACAGGTAACATGTATTGGGCAGTGATTAACCGAAACAAATAAGAAACACAATTAATGCAACATGTTAATTTCATTACTAAGCATATCAAAGACAATAAGTCAAAAGTACCCGCCTCCGATAAAATGGTCCAAATCTGACTCCGAGATACTCGTCTCGCATCAAAGTCCTGTGATACCAAACATGCATTTTTATTTAGCTACAAATTAAACGAATAGCTAAATAAAAATCCTTAAGAACAATTTTAGGGAAAAACCCTAAACCATAATCTCGACCTTCCTAAATTAAATCCAACAATTAACTAGGGTTAATTTCCTTTAACCCTAATCATAACATTAGATTAAAAGTCTAAAGCTAATCAAATCTACCTATTCCAAACATAAACATAATCAATCTACTCGAAGTTCAATATCCTAAACCTTACCTCAAATTCATCGTCGTTACAAGAACCAATAGCCACTGTATGGAGTGACTGTCCAACCACAGCACAAAACTTCACCTCAAAGCTGGGATCACTGCTGAAATCAGACTGATCAGAAAAAGGATCAATCAGTGGAGATCACAGATCCTACACAACCCAACTCACCTTATCTGCTCGGATTTAGGGCACAATGCAAGAACAGGGAGTCGACAACACTCAGCAGAGAAGTTGTCGACTTGATCGGCACTGCTCGGGATGTGGCCGACGGTAAGAGGTGAGGAGATGGGTCGGCGGCGGTGCTAGGGAAGGGAGACGGCGGTCGAAGAGGGAAAACCGGTGTCGGCAGTGGAGACGGTGCTGGCTAGCGGACAGAAGAGGGGATAGGCTCGGTGTCGGCAGTGCTCGGTCACAAGGGAAACACCGGCGGTGGTACTCAAGTGCCGGTGAGAAGGAAAACTAGGCCATGGTCTACGCTGGGTCGAGAGGCGACAGCATCGGTAGGCACAGTGGTGGCAGTCGGCGTTGGCTGTGATCGGCAGCGGAAGAAGGTGCTGCCAAGACGGAATCGGCTGGGAAGAAGTAGAAGGAGGAGAAGAAATAGAGATCGGCTCACAAAAGGAGAGGAGAAGTGGCCCAGGGATTGTAGGTTCGGCGAAGATGAAAACCGCAGTGTAACGGCTAGGGCACGGGATCGCGACAAGGAAGAAGGGTGCGCGGGGGGGGGGGGGGGGGGGGTCGGGGCCCGGGGGAAACCAGAGAAAAAGAAAAAGAAAAAAAAGAAAAAGAAAAAGGGAAAAATAAATAAAACTTTTCCTCTTTAAAACAGGGTAGTCTAAACAGACTTTTCCCGGAACCCCGTTTTATCCCCGTTAACTCGTCCATACGAGTTCCGAAAAATTCCCGAAAAATGTCCAAGAATTCCTGAAAATTTCCCTTATTCATATTCGCCTATTTCTGGTATTTTACAATCAGGCCCAAGTTTGGGCCTGCTATTCTCTTATATGAGACACACGTTGGGCCTGATATGGTATCATATTAGGCCTAACGTGGGCCTACTTGGTTGGCACCTCGCCTGCTTTGTTCAACCAATCACAATCTAATTTTTTGATCATGATATCTAAAACCTAAGACTATATGTCCGTTCCATAAACTAAAAACATGCTGCAGATTATGATTTGTGAATTTGTTTACAATTTCAATAGACTAGGTTGAACACTTGATTTGAAGTATATAACAAGAACATTGGAAATATCTAATTGTATTGTAATTTAGCTTAAATATCTAAGTAATTTTTGACTTAAAAATAAATTGGTAGTAGGTGTTATCCCCGAATATTAAAATTCGACAGGGTGTGTGTTGTTCATTGAATGGAAATCCATAAGATTGAAATGTTCCGTGCCAACTGGCACGGAGCAAGAACTTCATTTGTGGTGGTTAGAAACAAGATTTAGAACCATATCTCGCTTCTCCCCTCTCAAATCTTTCTAGGGAACATGAAATTAAAGAAATCCAAGTGTCGTAGGTCCATCAATGAGTTTCAGTCAAAATCCACTGATGGACTTAGACTTCTCCAATTGAACCCATTTTAAGTGGTCTAAGTTTCTAGTCTTGCAAGGACTCTAACGGTGCTATGCATTACTTATTTAAAGCTCTCTATAAGTGATCGACTGTTACGAAATTTTTCAGCCAGATTATGGGCATGATATGAGATAATATCAGGCCCAACATGAGTCTGATATTATCTGATATAAGGCCCAAGTTAGGCCTAATATTCTCTTATATCTGGCCCATATTGATCCTAATATGATATTATATCAGGTCCAACGTGAGCCTGATTGGTTAACACCTCACCCGCTTTGTTCAACCGATCACAATCCAATTTTTTGATCATGATATTTAAAACCTGAGACTATATCATCATTCTATAAACTAAAAACTTGCTACGGATTTTGATTTGTGAATTAGTTTAGAATTTCAGATATGCTAGGTCGAACTTGCTAAACCACGATGCCATATGTGATAGTATGACCAATTTAGCTCTTTAAAAAATGACACCTATACATAAATGACATTAGTAACTACTACATATCCCATGCTTATTGTATTTATTTTAATCTATACACTATATTTTGTTTTCTTTAAATTTATTTATAATATTAATATATATATTAGTAATTTATTTTATATTTATTTTTAATATTTTGTTTAACGTTTAAATTTTTTATTTGCTATTTAATCTGTAACTTTTATTCTATATATTACTCTTTTTATATATCAAATTTTATTTTAGAATAATAATACGAACCTACTGTTGGTGTTAGGCTATTTAAATTTCAAAAAATAATCTCAACTCCTAGCAATTTTTTTTTGTTTAGAGACGTAAAATATGGTGTGAAATTTTAGATCTCAGGATCAAAATCTTGGTTGTGATTAATGAACAAAGTGGCCAAGGACGGATCTTACAAAGCCCACATTAAGCTTGATATGCTAGCATATCAGGTCCAATGTGGCCCTGATATTTTAGCATATCAAACCCAACATGGACATGATATTTAGCATATCATGCCCATAATAAGGCTGAGATGTATCGTAACATTCGATCACCTCTAGGGATCTTTAAATTAGTAATAGATAGCACCGTTGGAGTCCTTGGAATACTAGAAACAAGACTTAAAATGGGCACGATCAGAGATGTGTAGGTCCATCATTAGATTTTGATCAAAATACACTGATAGCCCTACGGTACTTGGATTTCTCTAAAATCACCTTCCCCAAGGTTTGAGTTTGTAGAATCTATATATGGTGTCAAAACTTAGTTTTAACCGACAAAAATGAACCTCTTACTCCGTGCTAGTTGGCATGGAACATGTGCACCTATTAGATTTCTTTAAATGAACATCATTAAATTTACAACAACACCAAGCACCACCATTTTATTTTTTAGTGACAACTTAGTTAGAGGTTAAAGCGATATTGCACTACTATTAGCAATTTTCAATCACACGTTGTAGCCTTAAAACCCACTATTGGACCTAGCCTACTAGAATTTCTATATTTTTTCGTAATCCGTAGTGATCTTATAGTTTATAGAAGGGAGAGATGGTGTCAAGTTTTAGATTCATGGAGCAAGAATTTGGAAGTGATCGACTGAACAAAGCGGTCAAGATCCCTACCTATCGAGCCCAACATGGGCTTGATATGTTAGCATATCAGGCCCAAAATAAGGCTGAGATGTTTCGTAATATTTGATCACCTCTAAGGATCTTTAAATTAGTAATGGATAGCACCGTTGGAGTCCATGAAATACTAGAAACTCATAAGACTTGAAATGAGCACGATCAGAGATGTGTAGGTCCATTAGTGAGTTTTGGTCAAAATCCATGGATGGCCCTACGATACTTGGATTTCTCTAAAATCAGCTTCCCTATCAAGGTTTGAGTTTGTAGAATCTATATATGGTGTTAAAACTTAGTTTTAACCAATAAAAATGAAGATCTTTCTTCGTGCCAGTTGACACGAAATATGTGCACCTATTGGATTTCTTTAAATGAACATCATTAAATTTACAACAACACTAATCACCACCATTTTATTTTTTAGTGACAACTTAATTAGAGGTTAAAGGGATATTGTGCTACTATTAGCAATTTCCAATCACACGTCGTAACTTTAAAACCCACTGTTGGACCTGACCTATTAGAATTTTTATACTTTTTCGTAATCCGTAGTGAGTTTATAGTTTATAGAAGGGAGAGATGGTGTCAAGTTTTAGATTTGTGGAGCAGGAATTTGGAAGTGATCGGTTGAACAAAGCGGCCAAGTTCCCAACCTATCAGGCCCAACGTTGGGCTTGATATGTTAGCAATTCAGGCCCAACATGGGCATGATATTCTAACATATCATGCCCAAAATAAGGCTGAGATGTTTTGTAACGTCGATAACCTCTAAGGATCTTTAAATTAGTAATGAATAGCACCGTTTGAGTCCTTGGAATACAGGAAACTCATAATACTTGAAATACGCGCAATCAGAGATGTGTAAGTCCATCAGTGAGTTTTGGTCAAAATCCACTGATGACCTACGGTACTTGAATTTCTCTAAAATCACCTTCTCTATCAAGGTTTGAGTTTGTAGAATCTATATATAGTGTCAAAACTTAGTTTTAACCTTTACAAATAAAGCTCATGCTCTGTGCCAGTTGGCACAAAACATGTACACCTGAATTATATTCTATTAGCAGCAACCGTTGTCCTATTATATTTTTCAAACACAACAATACTTATTTTGTTTAGGTCATAACTTAGTTAGAGTTGAAAATAAATTTATAAGACTTTAAAATTTCCAACCCCAACCTATTGATTTTAAATGCACAGTTGGACTGAGCCTATTATATTTCTGAATATTCACAACTGCTAGCGAGTGTTTATTTTACAAAATTGATATATAGTGTGAAGTATTAATTCTGCCTTCCTGATATTAGTTTACACGTCTCATATCATAGATATCACTATATTAAAAAATGAATAATACAAACAACAATATAACAGTAACATTTTTTGCACAATTTTTTTTTACAACACTAAGGATGCACTACATACAAAATATAAGGATACACTCCTCTTGTTTACAAAATATTTAAATCAAGTATAATATTCTTGTATACATATATAGGTAAGTCAAGAACCAGAGGCTGACGACATTCTACAAGTCCTTCGATTATGACCCAGTTGTTTGCACCGGCTGTATTTAATTTTTACCTCTCAATTATGTTTTGACTCGATCCTTGCCTTCTTTCTCTTACCCGACTGCACAAGGATATGAGGACATAGAACTATAATGTTGTTTATGCCCTTAGGCCAAAATTTCTTGCTTCGACATGGGTAAATACGATCCATGTATGCCACATTTCAATTTTGCGAATGAAAAAAATGCTCACAATATGAAAGTGTATCCATATTCCGGTGAATGATGACAACAATAGTATGTGAGCAAGACAGTCCTGAAATTTGAAACTCCCCAGAGTTATAATAATTTATTTCCAAATCAACAATGAATGAAGTACCATATGTCTCTACTTCCATTTCAAATTGAGAGTAGGGGTGGACTTCAATGCTGTAGTTTTTAATCGCTGTTGTCCTATGAACTCTTCTCTTGAAACTCTTGTTTTGCAATGCCGCCAAACATCACGAGAAGGTATAACAAGCAAAGGAGGTTTATGATCGCTTTGTGTTTATAAGACTAGTAAGAGGGATGGAGGGAGAGAGAGAGGGTGTGCATCCGAACCACAAAATAATTTTCAGTTAAAAATGTGACTTGGATGCTTGGAAAATGGTGATTGACAAGAGGAGATTAGTGAGAGGTGTAAAATGAGAACTTCATTTTTTGTTGTGGGTCATTTGGTATAAATAAAACTATGATATACCTTTTGGTAAATATATAATTCTACCTATGCCTTTTAATAAATTGCTGCAAATACTAAAATAACTAGCATTACCCGACTTTTTAGATGAATTTCTTGTTATTACCTATCAATAAAAAAATTTAACATTCTGTTGGGATGGAAGGAGAAGAGAGAGGAAGTATTTAACTTTCTCTTATTTTATTTTGGGAGGAAAGATTTATTAACATAAAATGTGTTAGTTTATTTTGGAGAAAAGGAAAGGAAATGAAAGTTAAATAAATCAAGTTATAAAAATATCTTCACTTTTTAAATTAAATATTTTTATAATATTAATATTTATTTTATAAATATAAATTAGATATTTTTAATAACAAAATTATTAAAATAATAAATTATTAATAACAAAGTAATTAGATGAGAAATAATAAAAATAATAATTTAAAAAATTTTAAATAAAAAAAAACTAAAAAGATAATGTTGATAACGAGAATTCTTATTCTTTCAAAACTTATTAGATTTTGATGATAAAATTAAAAAAAATTTAGATATTTTTTTAAATTTTGACAGCAAAAATAATTTCTCCCTTCAATTCAGTCAGAAGACGCGTCAGATTCTCTTCTCTAATGATCTAGCAACAATCGAGCTGTGAAGAAGATGAGGGAATTGGACTCCGATGGCATGATAACATTAGAAATTAAAAAATTTCTTAAACTATTAAAAATATCAATAAAATTAGAATAAAAAATCTCTTATTTTCTCTTCCCCTTCCTTACACCCCAATTCTAAGTATAAGAAAATTTCTTTTTTCATAGGTAAGAAAAGTTAAAACTTATCCTTTCTTAATTTTCCTTCTCTTCCTTCCCTTTTTCTCAAACAAGATTCAAAATTTCCCTTTCCATTATTTTCTCTTTCCTTTTCCTTTCCCCACCTCCTCCCCAATACACCTTAAAGCATGTAATAATTGTTCTACCATGCATCTTATCCGCCCGTTATCTCTTGGAATCCTATTAAATTATGAATGGATGATAATTAATAATTAATAATCAAGTTAGATAAGCTAAACTTAAAGATTTAGTTGATATATACACACTATGATAAAGAAATCAAGGTAATAATAATAATAATAATAATAAACTTTATCCATTTCGAAAATTATCATTTACTTAACGACAGATTCTCTTAATTAAATATTGAAGGTTTGGTTATTGATTTAATAAATAAGTCGTTGAAAATTGAGGATTAAATACATGAGAAAAACACTTGTTTTATTCACCATTAAAACTGTCTTTAGAAATCAGCCAGATGACGCCAAAAGCAAGCCTGTAAAATAAATAAATAAATACATAGGGACGTAAAAAAAGACAAAGGAACAAGTACGTTGTTTGATAGAAGAACAATAAAAATGGCCATAGCTGATGAGGTGGAGCCATGGGAATTCCCCACTCCCCCCAATTAAAACCCTCTCCACTGCAGGCCTTCTGCCTCCGCACCACAGGAAAAGGAGACAAAGGAGAAGGGATAGAGATAGAGAGAGAGAGAGAGAAGGGGAGGATGAAGAAGACGACTCGTGTTCGCTTTGTTTGTTTTGTTCTCTTCTACTTTGGATTTTTTGTAGGATGAATTCGGCGCTTGCTCGTCGTTTATCCCATTTGGTGGAACAAGAATGCCTCTTTTCTCTCTCTTCGATCATCTTTATTGCCGAGAAGAGAACTTGGAGTTTGAGGAAGAAGTAGAGTCGGAGGAATCTGTGCGCTTGCCGCCGCCTCTTTCGGCTCACTGTGACTATTATGGCAGCCTCCCTTGGGCGGCGGAAGCTTCGCACGAGGAGGAGTGGCCGCAGTTGCTCGGCTCTCTCTTGGCCAAAGAAGGGGAGTTTCTCCCGGTGCTCTTTGCTGGCGCCGGCGACTTTTCTTATCTCCGGTCGGGGAGGAAGCTGGCGGCGGAGTGGGTCGCGCGGGCCGCGCGGCGGCACGGCTTCTCCGCTCTCACGGCGCTGCTCGCCGTGAACTACCTCGACCGGTGCTTCCTCCCCTGCGCCGACCGGGGGGAGCTCTTCCGGCTCCAGGACGACAAGCCGTGGATGGGGCAGCTCTCGGCCGTGGCGTGTCTCTCGTTGGCGGCGAAGGTGGAGGAGATGCGTGTCCCGCTCCCGATCGACCTCCAGCTGCCGGAGGACGGCGGGTTCGCGTTCGAGCCCAAGACCATCAGGCGGATGGAGCTCCTGGTCCTCTCCGCTCTCGGGTGGAGGATGAACCCGGTCACTCCCCTCTCTTTCCTCCATCATTTCTTCCTTCGACTCCGCTCGACGGCTAAATCCCCCGGAAACGACGCCGGCATTGTCCGCCGCATCGGCGCGCTGGTGCGGAGGTGCGAAGCGGCTCTTCTCTCCGTAATGGCCGGTGAGTGCTCATCAAAATCCATGCTTTGATCGAGTTTTCAATCTTTTAACACGACCATTCGCTCGATGTTTCGTTTAATCAATCAAAGACGGGCGATGGGCCGGATATCCGGCATCGGCGTGGGCAGCAGCGGCACTGCTCCAGGCGACGGAATCCGCCGAAGAAGGCGCCACGGCGGCGGAAATCCAAGAGACACGCCACCTCATTTCCCTGCTCAACGCTCCCAAGGTGCGACCTTTCTGTTCCCCAGTTTCCCCTTTCTCTCAAATTGAAACTCTCTACATGAAAATTAAATTAAGGTGGAAGAATGCTATCAAGTGATCCTCGAAACAGCTCAAAAGGGCATGACCAGCCACAAGCGCAAGCTTTCCTCCTCCGATCATTTATTCTGTTCGCCGCCGCCCAGTCCCTGCGGAGTGCTCGGTTCCTGCTTCAGCCGCGAGAGCTCGTGCGACTCGTGGGAGGCTCCTCCTCGCAAGAGAAACAAATGACAATCGCGGCGCGAGCAACTGTCCAGCCGACGACGAAGCTGGTGGCCATTAAGGTTTACTACTGTGAAGTATGAGAACTTCTCGCAAGGATTTGCCCAGACTCATGTAGGCTTAGACCTTAATAAGATATCGAGACGCAATTTCCAAAATCACCTTGGACTCTGCATGATTTCGTTGCTTGATTTATACACAACGTAATTTTTTTACAACTCGTCGTTCCAAGGCATAAATCAACCCGAGAAAGTTGTTCCTACTCGTCTAATTGTTAGGTAAGAAGACTTGACATTTTGCTGTGATTTGGATTTTGGATGCATGGTTTTGTACTCCTCCACGACTTGGCGTTGGGTTAAGAAAAAGCTCCTCCTCTCCCGTCACGAGTCATTCATGGAGCTAATAATGAAAAGGCTGAAAAGGAGAGAAGGGCCCATCGCCCATGAGTGTCTTCTCGAATACTTTGATCTTTTCTTTCAGCCCTTTTTAAACTCCAGTCTAGACGTTGGACGACTCCTTCCATTTTTAAAATAACAATGGATCATAATTTTATATTTTTTTATATTTATTAGATATTAAATATCTATCCTTATATCTATATTCATTAGGAGTGTTTGAACAATGTATTTAGAAATGAGAGAATGAAATGATAGTAAACGATAGCATCTGGATTGTAAGTTTGGGAATGATAATTTAAATTCATTTCTAGATTTATAAAAATCAACAAAACTCATATGACTAGATGAGTTTAATTTTCATTTCCATTCTCATTCCATCTTACTATCAAACTCATACTCATAAACATTCCAATCATTTAACCAACTGCCATCTTATATAATCCTTCATTTTTCTATACCGTCTCAACTCCTGTTGTACTAGTAAAAAGGATAATGAACTCAGTTCGCATCGTCAGATTTTATATTTTCCATTTTTTTCATACTTATCAGATCTCATACTAATAACTTTTTTATTTTTATTTTTATTCAATTATTATCCTATATATATATATATATATATATAAATTAAACATCCATATAATTTATTATTAAGATAAAAAATAATAAATTTTTTAAAAAATATTTTTAATATATATTTTTTATTCAAGTTTTCAAGTCAGATATTAGATATTGATAATTTTCCATACCCTCTTTTATGGAAGGATACGCTTTTGGTTTTGTGTACTTGGCAGGAACAGAAAGGAAGGAGAGAAGATATATATTATATATTTATTTTTTTTAATCAGCAGGGCTCCATTTCAATTTATCAGGTATTTAGATATCGAGTAACAGTTATATTAATTAATGAATAATTTTTTTTAATTGGATCTGCACTTCTTAATTTTTTTAATTGGATTTGCACTTTTAAATTTAATTTTTGTAGCATCGAAGCTCAGAATTAATCTATATAAACTATATGCATATGTCAACTAAAAAAAACTTAATAACTCAAAACTTTATTTTGATCAAAATTATTAATTTTATTTTCCTTGTATTTTATTTTGTAAGAAATAAAATTCTATTATTTGATATCTATTTTTAAAATTAATGATATTTTTAAAGTTATAATTGATATAGTAATTTTTAAAATTTATGTCATTTTACTTCTCTTATCAAGTGTATTATATGTGTTATATTGATTGATGACGAATTTATTTTTTTTCAAACAACTAGATAATATATTTTGATAGATTTAAAAATATTTAAAATAAAATACTCGGAATGATACAACTTTGAATTATATATATATATATATATATATATATATATAACAGTGATATACTGTTAACAGTACGTTGCGCAATCGTAATTATTGATTCAGTACCTTAATTTTTTTAATTATTTTTTTAAAATTTTAAATCTTAAATATATATATTATATATTGTGAGCGTCTAAAATCTTTTAGTTTTAATTTTTTTTTTATCTAGCACAATAACTCTTTACATGAGTGAGCTATGATGTATTTCACATATGTTAAAAATTAACCTATGATCTATTATAATACCATCACATACATTAACTAATTGTGTCCATCCGTGAAAACTCATGGATAGGTGACCATAGATAAGAGAACTCGATTGATATTAGATTATCTATTGACCAAATACTATTTTTATATCACACTAGATAAAATGAAAATTAGAAAAATATAAAACTCATTCATTTCTCTAGCGTATTTGTCAGTTTTAACAACAAAAAAAAAATTATTAACTCTCATATGCACACATTCATACCGCCATAAATGAATCAACTAGAGCCGTCAATTTGGGTTGGGCCCGTCGGGTTGGCCCGCCCCGCCAAACAATTTAAGCGGGTTGGGTTGGAATTTTATCAACCCAAGTCCGCCGTGGGCCGACCCGCCTAGGCCCGCGACCCGCGCGGGTCGGCCCGCTCGGGCTTGGGTTGGCCCGCGGGTTGAAAAACATATATAAGTTAAGTTTTAGGCCAATTTATTATCTTTCTTTGTTATAATTTTGAAATAAAAATAGTACTTTTCATCCAACATAAGTACTCGTTTGTGTTCATTTATATTTAAAATACATGTTTATGTATACATTTAATTGTAGAAAACTTTTTCGAAGTAAAATGTCGAAGATATGAAATATTTTTTAATTTTTTAAAAAATTTTTGATGGGCCCGCGGATTTTCCAACCCGCCAAGTTGGCGGGTTGGCCCGCCCCGCCCCGCCAAATGGTTAGTCCGCCACGGACTGACTCGCCCCGCCACGAGTTGGCCCGTCTGACAGCTCTAGAATCAACAATCGCTCCAACATGAGCGAGACAGCACGTGGAAGAAATAATGGACATTGCTCGTATAATATTAATGAGAAGATATATTAAATTAGGTAACACCGAATTTGAATTTGAAGGGATTAGTCCGGCCTAATAGAAGTTTTTTATGAATTTAAGAATAAATCAAAAATTGTTCATGATGATTTATTTAGAAATTGAGTATTTTATAATTGTATGTCTTATTTACAGAAAATATTTTTACAAATAAATTATAAAATTTTTATAAATAAATTATAACTGAGAATTGAACCATAAAAATTTAAATAATAATTTGACATCTTTCACTTTGTACTATAGCCCCCGCCGGGGGCATATGATAGTAATGAAAGAGATAAGACACAGAGAGATATCAATGATATGATGGTGTTCCACATCGCCATGGCACCATGTGGTTCAGCGGTTTTGGAGCAACAAACGGGTACTGCATGCACCTACCTGAGTATCCAATGATGGACAGGTGTTAGAACATCACCCAGAGAAAGAGAGACGGCCTTCAAGCTGTGTTGTGGGTGAAGAAGGGACGATCAAGGGCAAGGTGGTCTGCGTTTATTTTATTTTTTTAATTTTAATTATAAATGGATATAAAAGTATCCATATCAATTATTCTATTTAAAAATTTTATTTTAAATTTAATAAATTAAATTATTTATTTTAAATTTTAAATATAATAATAATAAATTGATATACGGATGCTCTGACAATTTTAGCTAAAATTATGAACAAACATAAATTTTGTGACCTAATTGAAAGGAATCCGGTTCCTGCAACCACGCACCAACCATCTCAGTGCTTCCGAGACCTGACATTCGTACTGTTACAGGGCAACGAAGAGCGTGCTCTGCATAACTCATGAGGGAGATATGATTGCCCTCCAATAAATTTGAGCTTTTGTCTTTAGCTTACAGAACATGGCAAATTGCCAAATATTGCATGGAGAACATTGATTACCCAAACACGCCATGATTTTATCAACCATACCAATTCCAATTTAAAAACCTCTACCTTGAATATGTCACGGCTGATTTCAAAATTAATTTGTAAGCTGATTTTTTTGTGATAAAATAAATTTTGAAACATCATTGTCGTAATACATAGTTAAGCATAAGTCTATTGTTGGTTGTGTTAGGAATGAGAGAGCTGAAGAACTTCACATGCTAGTGAATTGCTATCCATGAGGTACAACTTTACTGATCTGAATCTTTAAGAGGACAAACCGAACCAAATGCTAGTAAACAGAATTCTACTGTTTAGCATAAGTATATTGTTGGTTGTGTTAGGAATGAGATAGCTGAAGAACTTCAAATGCTAGTGAATTAATATCGTTGGTTGTGTTAGGAATGAGATAGCTGAAGAGCTTAAAATGCTAGTGAATTATTATCCATGAGAGGACCGACAGTTGTACAACCTTACTGATCTGAATCTTTAAGAGGACAAACCAAATTGTTAGTAAGCAGTGTTATTCTACTGTTTAGCATAAGTTTATTGTTGGTTGTGTTAGGAATGGGATAGCGGAAGAACTTCAAATGCTAGTGAATTAATATTGTTGGTTGTGTTAGTAATGAGATAGCTGAAGAACTTAAAATGCTAGTGAACTATTATCCATGAGAGGACCAACACCGGTACAACCTTACTGATCTGAATCTTTAAGAGGGCAAACCAAATTGTCAGTAAACAGTAGTTCCACTGTTTAGACAAATGGAACCAAGGGCCAGGGAGTTGTTCGTGACCATTATGATAATGGGCTTTATAGTAATCTCGGTATTCGAAGGTGCATCAGAGAAGGAGGGTTAGTCATTGCCCATTGCTTAGCCATAGGAGTGCGTGCAACCAACCCTCACGAGTTACCATGGATTTGTTTGAACAGGACATGATTATTGTACGATCCTCAAGGAAATGTATTCAAGGACATGATTATTATCACCTAACCATGGATGAGTAAAAATGCTGTATTCGATGCTCCCTAGATATAGACAAAACTTTTAAATTCTTGTCATGAAGCGAACCGGGTCAGAGCTGCAGCATAACTTAACAACCATGCAACAAGACAGTGGAAAGAGCCAAGACGAACAAACGATAAACATTAGCATGAATGCAGAGCATAACCATCGAGAAAAACAATTCTTAAAGAATACCACGTAAGGGACACTAAGGATTTAGTATACCTTCCTTCCGGGCATTTCAGTTTGCTAACAGAATATCACATGCCACAGACTAGCGAAGACCCATCACCATGCACAAGCCTCCAAACGTGTGGATCATTAACACTGAAGTATATCCCATTAGTACAGGCAGCTGGACTCTGGTGGTTGCGAATGTTTATCTGAGAAGGAAAAGAAACAAACAAAAGATGCGAAGATAACTTGAAGATGATTCAAAACAAGATAAATTAAATATGATGAACAAGCAACTCAAAACTGTAACTATGTGGTTTGGTTTTTCCTTATAGGGAAAAGAGCTGAATGCTCAGATATGGTCACAGCAGCAATCAAAATCCATTAGACAACTGTAACAGGTAATGTTTTTGAAAATGAACTGCAGCCACCTAATTTATAATTAACAGGAGAAGCACCTACTTGACAATGGAATAGGAGAGGCACCATGACGATAATGTTCAATCTTTTCAAAAAAGAATCAAGGACGTAAATGAGAATAACTACGGGTGTTCCAATGTACTAAAATAAACATAAATGTTAGGATCAGAGAGTTATGGTTTATAACATACAATACAATACAATTCGGGTACAGAAAGGCTCATCATTTACAGTTCAATATGACTCAACAGAAATTGTGGACAACAGGGTTTTGAAAGAAATAAATGAAGAAAGGCCATTAGACCTGTAGAATTAAATTCAACTAACTAAATAAATCGAACGAATCAAGAATAAAATTCTTAACTCATCAAAAATTATACCAAGCCATTGTGTGCAAAGAAAAGACAAATTCTCTGATACACGGTAGAAATGGCAATGACAAGAAACTGGAATACAATGGAGAAGAAATCCTCTCCCATTAAGACACAAAGTGGACGACAATTGTGTTGTCAACAACAAACAAAGGCTACGAAGGATAAATCTTGTTTCTTTAAGATTTGAAATGGACAATGAGGGAGGTTGGATAAGATGATGGCTAAGAAAATTTTCAACCTCCAAATCATTTTAAATTTTAAGCAAACTCGAAAACTGAATCCAAATCAGAATTGTATACACAATGTAACTACCCAACTAAGGCTGAATCCAATTATAAAGTGCATAAACCCAGCATAAGCAAGGCCTAAACCGATTCGGTGAAAACATCCAACATAAGTGGGTCGGATAGGCGAACCCTAAAATACTATTCTTGCCAAAGCTAACTACGACCATTTTATTGCCGGACATGATGCAATGACTTTTTATCGTTATAGTATTTTGGGACTTTCTAATCAGGATGAAATAAACATATTTTTGGTTATGTACCAAGAATCACATGATCAATAAATCATATTAAGTTTATATTATTTTATATATTTTAGAATGCCAAAAATTTTGTTAGGTAGGCCGGAACCTTTTATGACTTGTTTTAAGTTTCCAAATGAACCCTATAATTTAGGGTTCAAAATTCACCAAACAAATCATAATTTGACAACCTTGATGCAACTAAAATAGCAGGATCTAGCCGAAGCATATCAAAGACCAGGGAAGTTTCTCCATAAAAAAACTGGTGAATGGGAAATGCATCAGGAAGAGATTCCTCACTACATCTAAAAGTGAAAATATACGTGAACTCTCCATTGCAGATGTGGTAGGAGAGATTGTCACAAACAAACATTCTGCAGGCAGCATTGTCTTAAGATCTTTGCCCAGGAAGATATTGGTAGGGAAGATGTCTAGTCAATTTAGCTCTCTTCGAAACAGAAACAATACAGTGACTGACCAAAGCCATTTATCAAGCAAGCAAGGCTATGAAATCAGAGCTCACAGAATCAAGACTTCAGCATGACTAGGACAACATACTACAGAACATCCAACTGAGTAAGTTGAGACCTGCAAGGGGTATGCTGTCCTCAATGCATAAATGGAAACAAAACATAAATGTCTGAACTAACAGATGGTAGAAGAAAATCAAGGTATTTATAAGAAAGTCCTTTACTTGCCGCCAAATTTACCAGTAACCTCTTTGGCACCCACAAAAGAAGACTCAAGGTAGATAAAGAAGAGTAATTTTAATGAAGCTTGTAGAAAGTTGATTTAAAGATGGATATCATACTATCATCTACATATTGAAGAGTGGGGATGGGAGGATATCGTGTCCTGCACCAATGATAAGTTTAAGTCATTGTGCATTGGCATTTACAAGAGATGTGTGCAATCAGCTGAGACAGTAAAGGGAGAGTGGATCGCCGTTCTTAAGCCACAGGGTTTGTGTGTGCTCATGCAGCATTCATTTGGATTTGTAGTTTAGATTGCAGGTTCAATCTTGCCGTTGGTTTGTGTGAGTTCGACTAGTGGTTTTTGTGTGTGAGAGGTTCAATCCTGCTAGTGGTTTGTGTGTTGGACTAGTGGTTTTGTGAGTGAGAGGTTCAATCCTGCTGGTGGCTTGTGTGCATCAGTTGTGTGCATGTGAAGTTCAATCCTGCTGGTGGTTTGTGGCATTCATTTGCCTTTGCAGCCTACATTGCAGGTTCGATCTCGGATTCAATCCTGCTAGTGGCTGGTGTGTCGCATGTTTGTGTGGAATTCATATGACTACCTATCCTAGTGTGTGTGGCTTTGTGGACTAGGCATTTGTTTTGGCTCTGAGGCCTCGTGCTGGTGGTTTTTGTGTGTGTGTGCACATGAGTCATTCATTTCGCTTTGTATCCTAGATCGCAGATTCAATCCTGCTAGTGGTTTTTGTGTGTGAGAGGTTCAGTTCTTAGGTGGCTTGTTTGTGCATATGTATGAAGTTCAATCCTGCTGGTGGTTTGTATTCGTATAGCATTCAATTTACTTTGCAGCCTACACTGCAGCAGGTTCAATCCTGCCGGTGGATGGTGTGCGTATGTGAAGTTCAATCCTGTTGGTGATTTGTGTGTGTATGGCATTCATTTGGCTTTGCAACCTACATCACAGGTTCAATCTCAGATGCAATCCTGCCAGTGACTGGTGAATGGCTTGTTTTATGGCATTCATTTGGCATCCTATCATAGTGTGTGTGTCGTTTTGTAGCCTAGGCATTCCTCTGGCTTTCAATCCTAGATTGAGGTCCAATCCCGTTGGAGGTTTATATGTGTGTGCACACGTGTGGCAGTCATTTGGCTTTGTATACTAGATCGTAGGCTCAATCTGGCTAGTGATTTGTGTGTGTGTGCATGCATGCATGTGAGGTTCAATTCTGCTGGTGGCTTGTGTGTGTGTGTGTGTGTGAAGTTCAATCCTGCTGGTGGTTTGTGCACGTGTGGCATTCATTTTACTTTGCATTTTACACTAAAGCAGGTTCTGGTGGCTGCTGTGTGGCTTGTGTGGTTGTCTGTGTATGTGTATCACATTGATTTGGTTTCATAGCCTAGTGTGTGCATATGTGATTTTGAAGTCTATAAAGCAGGTTTAATCTTGCTGGTGGCTTGTGTGGTTGCCTGTGTATGTGTATCACATGGATTTGGTTTTGTAGTCTAGTGTATGCATGTGTGGCTTTGAAGCCTATAAAGCAGGTTCAATCCTGCTGGTGGCTGATGGTGTGTGTGTGTGTATGCATGCTGTGCACCAGTGCGTGTATCGTATTCATTTCTTTTTATAGCCTATGTTGCAGGTTCAATCGTGGTGGTGTCTAGTGTGGGTTGTTTGTGTGTGTGGCATTCATTTGATTATGTGTGTGTGTGGCTAGAATGCAGTTTCATTTCAGAACAATGAAGAAATATCAAGGTCACAGTCATGGTTATAACAAATAGCACAACATACCAACAGGTATGAACCTCAAACCATTTTTGTTGGTCTAAGGAAGGTTGTATATGCAGATGAGGTCAAAGACAACACCATACCGCTTTTTTTTTGCTTGTTTAAACCATAATATCTATTAAATTCGTAAAGCATCCGACTAGGAAGCACAACTGAACCTTGATAGCACCCCATGGATAACGAACCACCACATGGACTCTACTTAACTCTCTACAGAAGACAGATGTGTATGATGTTTTCTTGTATGCAGACAAGCATACAATGTTAGCTATGAAGTTAAGATACAGTGATATCAGGTTGATGAAGAAGAAACAAATAATATTCATTTAACAATCCAGAAATACAAACATCATTCATAAAATTCATCAAGTCAAATTCAAGTTTTATGTGGTGCAATATTTGTTCTTATTTGTTGCCTGAAATTCAACAATACATCAGTACAAGTTCATACAATACCACGGTCAAAATCTCACTTGTTCAAGTATCTTTCTTACTAGGAATGACCACCTTAGTGAATTTTCATTGTGCAGGGAAAATATACAGAAACAAAATGCACCAGATAAATAAAAAAGGTAACTGCTATTACCTAAGTGATAAAAAAACATGGGAGACACTGTTAAGCTATAAATTTGTTACTGTGTCTTCTTTTCATTGGTTGATCTTCCTTGTCCTCTACTAAAAATGCTCTCATACTGCTTCAAGACAACATTATGTGCCACACCAAGCTTTTGATCAACATGCTCTTGATACTTGTCATAAATAGCAGGAATCGTGATTGCCAAAAGCACTCCTGTAAAATATCATTTCTGTCCAATTATGCTAGCAATGGATTACATAAACTGGCATACAGCATAAGGTGTTTCATTACTCACCTATGTAGGCAAGTGTAAGGAAGTTAAACAAACTTCCAATGTAGGACACAACCCACATGCTCAATATAACCTTTATGATGATAAATGGCAAAATTAGCAGAAGAAAAGAAGATTCAGACAAACAACGTATATAACTAGCGTGGATCATGCATAGAAGTGCAGGATAAGCACCTGAAGGAAAACCTTTCTATCTCTCTGAATGGCTATGTCGTGCCCTATTGCCAAGACACGATTGATCCAGACCCTAGCTCGCTCAGCAACCTTATTGACTACCTCATCTGAAACCTCGAGATTGGGAAGGGGCGGAAGAGGCCTGCAAGTGAGAACAACTTACAAAATTTGGCAAAAAAAAAAAAAAAAAGGATCGGGTAAAAGGAGAGATCGAGTTAAAATAGCCTGTCGATGGCAAACCTGTTGAGGAGCAAGGCAGATTTGGCCCAAAAGAAAAGAATGACCACGACAAGGACGGTAGAGTTCGCCAGGACGGAAAAGAAATTGTACCCAGCCCGCTCGAAAAAGAACCACACCGTCGTAGCCCCGGCCAGCGCGAGAACCGCTGCGTTCCTCCGTCTCCACAGAAGCACATCGGCGACTGGGCGAAGCAAACAAATTGAGCAATCAACAACTATTAACATCGAAAAGAAGCAACACTCGCAGGCTGCGCTAGAGCGAGGGGAGATAGGTGGCAAACCTGGGCCGCCGCCGAGGGCACGGTGCACGGATCGCGGGATCTGGGCGAGAAGCGACGGTGAAGAGTCGGATAGAAGCGGATCGTGGGCAGAGGCACCGTCGATGTCTGGTAGAGCAGCCATAGCGTTGTTCAGCTTTGGATCGGGTTAGGCGAGACGAGAACGGGATTTTGAACAGAGTGTTATCCTGATTCAGGAGATGGTCAGTTTAAAGGGTAGAAAGCAGCTGACATATAAAAGTTATTGAATGATTCGATGGAACATTAAAACTAATGTTCTAAAGATATATTGACTCTAAGAATACCAGACAATAAATATTAAAAAATTTATTATTTTAAAGAAAAAAAAGATATTTTATCGATAAAAAAACCAACTCCAAATCAACTAAACAGATTTTTAAACCTTAACTTCAATTATAAAATAGCCTAAAATATTAAAAAAAAAAATCTTTCAATTATAAAATAGCCTAAAATATTAAAAAAAATAAAATCTTTCAATTATAAAATAGCCTAAAATATTAAAAAAATAAAAATCTTTTTAATGAGGTTGGGTCTGAAATTGAGTGGTTACAAATAAACCCATAATTAACCATAAGGGGTGTTTGATTGATGAATTTAAAAATAAGAGAATGGAATGGTAGTAAAAGATATTTGAATTGTAGATTTGGAAATGATAATTTAGGAATGATTTCTAAATTTATAGGAATCAACCAAAACCTATATAATTAGGTGGATTCATTTTCATTCCAATTTCTATTTTCATTCCACCTTACTATCAAACTCATACACATAGTCATTCCCATCATTTAATCAAATGTCACCTAAATTTTAAAATGAGGGCCTGGTTGACTAGAGGGAGTTGACAGAAAAAAAGATATGATAATCAATTGATGTGTTTAGTGAGTGAGATTATTTACTGAACAGTAAATTTTATATATTAATCTATGAATTTTCTTTAATTCGTGGTAAATTGGAGGAATGAAAAAAAAATACTATTCATTCTCCCCAATTTAACGCATCTTCCTACTTTCTCTCCCTTTCTTTTTTCTACCTTACAATATCTTCTTCCTCTTTTATCCAAATCAACAATACCCTTATTCCTAATATCTCAAACCTCCAAATCCTCCTCACCCTCAAGCTACCTGCCTTAGAAATCCATCCTTGGAGCTATGGTGTCACAGTAGGACATCGAGATTGTCACACATGTACCTACAATTTGATCCCTAGTTATGACGTATTTATAGAAAATTTTCTCCAAATGGGAGGCGCAATCAAAGGATGCTGACTTCTAGGCTGGTTGTCATGTGCACCTTTCGATTTATCTTGATAACCGATAGAAAACTTTCATAGTACCAAATCAATTATCCCTAATAATAATTAATAAAACTAATTAAATTTATTATTTATTTTTTTCCTACTTTAAAAATCCTCCCGTTAGTACACAATGCTTTCCCTCTCTTTTCATTTTCCATCCTAAATATCTTCTTCTCCTCCCATCCAAATCAACCGTAGCCTTATTCATGAATCATGATATCTCAAGCCTTTAAATACTTAGCACCCTCAAGCCTCCTGCCTCAAAAATCCTCCCACAAGCGCACAAAAGCAATGATTGGTAGAGCTGAAGGAAAGTCTCATCAGACACTGATTTGAAGGCTCTTTTCTCTCCCATTCACTCACACAAGCAACAAACTGCATTGCCACCGTATTCATCAACGTCACTGTCACGGGTACTATTCTTAGTTTCAGTTAAAATTTTGTTATTTTTTTTTATTATCCCACTTAGCCTATGTCCCATTTATGCTTATGAATTCATACGTAAGTAATTGCTCAAGGTTATTGGGAATATCATATATATGATGTATTATTAACTCGTATAATTTTCTGTTGTTTCTTATGATTGTTTCATGGAGTTATGTATTATTATTACTTTTTAAGAATTTGATTATGATTGATGTGGTGATGAGATGAGGACACGTGACGGAGAAGGGTAGGTTGGTCATTTCACATTTAGAGGGCAAGGGTTTTTTAGAAGGGGTACGGTTCACATGAGAGAGGGTTTTTTTCCTTGTGTTTTTTGCCGCCACCATCATGGCATGATCGTCGCCGCCCATGTCGCCTCCGACATCAACCCCTGCGGTCGCCGCCTCTCACACAGGCATGCTCCCCTCACACTGGTAAACCTCCAAAGCCTCACTCCTCTCATCACCACGCTCTCACGCTGACGCCGACGCTTCTTCTTCCCTCACGTAGCTTCTCCCGAACGAGCTTCTCCCCTTTTTCTTCCTCACAGCATCGCCACCTCCGGGAAAAAGGGAGCCACGACCTCCTCCTTCAATGCATGTAGCCAGATCATTTGAGTCATCGACAGTAGCAACGAGCAGCCCACATGTCAGCAGCCCCCTCTTCTCTCATTGTCTCCAAGAAGAGAAGGGGAAAACCCCTTTTTGGATCGTCTCCCTTGAAGACCTCGCAGCCCTCATGAGCCGCCACTGCTGACACCACTATTATAGCTGTTGGCGTCACCACTACCGTTGCCAACACCTTCTTCTTCACTGCCGACCATGCCGACAGCAGATTCAGGCCATCGTCACCTCCCTTGACACCTCCTCCCTCGATGATGGCCACGTTTCTGCCGATCTATCACAGATTTGTAATATCGCCCACTTCTAGCTTAGATCTAACTGCCTTTGGCGTAGATCCACCATTGCCGCATATCGGGCCTTCGAGCCCTGGTTGTACAATATTGTTTTATTTCCGGCCTAGGTGTCATGTTCTGGCCTGCATGCCATTGTTATATCCTGGCCTGCATGTCGCCGTCTTATTTTGTCCTGCATGTTATTATGGTCCGACCTACAAGTCACCATTTTGTTTCAGCCCTAAGCTCCCTAGATATAGCTCCTCATCCAGCTCACATTCAGCTACTCTTCCAGATCACAAAGACTCGATCAACTTTTCGACCAGTTGATCAATCTACCAGAGGGCGCCCCTTGATCCAAGGTACGTTTTCCATACTTATTCTTCTCACATTTCATTATTATAATATTTATCCTGTTTCTTATATATTATTGGGATCTACCAAGACAACACCACCCTTCTTTTCTTCTCTTCCAAACCGCTGGCCACAAAAGGAGTCTCTAGGATGGGGCACTTTCTAATCTTCTTCCTTCTCTTCCTCTTCTTCTTCTTCCTCTTCTTCTTCTCTTCCTCCTCTTCTTCAAGTCGTCGGCCACCAATGGATGGGAAGAGGCGTCGGTCACCAAGGGAGAAGGGGAATCGCTGGCCCTAGCCAAGGTGGAGGAGGAAACCGCAGGCCCTTTGCAAGGGAGAGGTGGGCGCCGGGATAGGTGGGGAAGAAGGTGGCGTCGGCCACAAGGGGAGAAGAGAATTGGTTGTGCCGCCGGCCCTAGCAAGGGAAGAGGGGGCGACAACCATAAGGAGAGAAGGGAGTTGTGGAGAATTAGAAAATTAGGTTTTAGGGGCCACATCCTACTCCTTTTTATAGACTTATCGTCGATTACAAGGAAAGAAAAATTAACAAAAGTTTATTTAGAAAAAAATCTAAACAAACTATGTTAAACCAAACCAAGTTAAGTTAAACTAAACTAAGTTAAGTTAAACCAAAACAAGTTAAGTTAGACTAAACCAAGTTAAGTTAAACCAAACCAAGTTAAGTTAAATCAAACCAAGTTAAGTTAAACCAAACCAAGTTAAACCAAACCCGGTTATGGATGGGTGGATGCGAGACTTTATATATAGAGACTACAACAGGGACCTAGAGGAGGAATTGGTTTAGGTCTCCCGATGGGCTTGGGTTTCCCGTGTTCACCCCGAACACTCAACTCAAGTCTATCAATAATAATTCATACCACTAAAGGGTTATCATTGAACTACCGTACCAATCCCATATTACAATATGGACTCTTTCTTATTATGAGTGTGTTAATCTCCCCATGTTTAAGATATCGTATGTTCGTTAATTAAATGAGTTACTGACAACTCAGTTAATTAATATCTAAGTCCAAGAGTAGTACCACTCAACTTTATTATCATGCCGAACTAAGTCCACTTGTAGGGTTTACATGATAATCCTTATGATGACATCATCAGCCTAAATAATTAGGACACAGATTCCTTCTATAATCAACATACTGTATAAATAATACTATCTCCAACTCATCAGGCTTATTGATTTAATGGATAAATCTCACTCATTGATAAGTCAAAGAAATAAATACTAAGTATACGTGCTTGTTATTATATAGGGATTAAGAGGACGCACATCCATAATAACAAAGGTTCTGTTCTTTTATGTAGTCAGTATAAATCGAACAACCTTAAATGGTCCCGCTCAATACACACATAGTGTACTAGTATAATTTGATAATCAAGACAAACTAATACCAAATTACATTACAACCATTCCAATGGTTTGTCTCAATCCATCTTGGTTGTGAGCTACTATTTATAATTTATAAGGAACCGATAACATGATCTTCTGTGTGACACCACACACCATGTTATCTACAATATAAATTAAATGGACAACTACATTGACATATATAGAAATATAAAATGCAGACATTTGACCAAAGTGTTTCTCATTTTAAAATATTTCAAAATAGATGTTCATACAAAAGCTAGACTTATAGTATACATCCTAGCAATGTTTACAGTTGTTCGTTTTGCCATATGATACATTTATACTTGTTGAGCTATACATGTATTGATCGTATGTTGTTCGACTCCAGTTTACTTATTGATAGAATGTCTTTACCTCACATGATACCTTCATAGTGATGAATAGTTCAGTAGTCGATCGGTATTACTCCTGATCTTCTATTACCTAGCCTAGGATATGGTTTCAGGTATGAGCATATATTATGATTTTATTTTAGTATCTGCTATTCCTCTTATGAGACTGTATACTGTTGACTCACTCTCTATTTGTATATTATGTTCATACACTATCTTTCATTTACCCACTGAGTCCTAGTACTCACCACCCCACAAATTAGTTTTTCTTTCTCCAGGTAGCAGGTAGATGAATCAAGGATACTTGTGTTGGGTTTTTCGGGCCGCGAAAACCACGTTTTCGCGTCGCGGAAACCCCGAATCACCTTAGCCAACGGATCTCGTGCGAAGAAAAGATTTAAAACAAAAATTACGAGTACGAGTTTCTCCTTAGATCTACTCCTAGATCTACATGAACAGAGTTATACCTTTGAAGCGAAGCCCTTCGCGTTCCCGCTCGTCCAAACGGTGCCGGATCTCAAGAGTATCAAGATAGATACTCCTCTAGAAGTATCCACACGGACAACTTAGGTGGAGAAGACCTAAACAAAGGTGTGCTAGCACCTTGATAGGTCACGGCAAGAAGAGGAGAGGGAGAGGAAGAGAGCTCCAAGAGGAAGAAGAAGGAATAATGCACTTGAATGAGGAAAATCAATTTGATTCCCATTCAAAAGTGGCCGGCCACTTTCAAGTTGTGTAACTCCCAAAAAATTGAATTAAGTGCAATTAATGTGAAGCTATTAAAGAAAATGACTTTGTAACTTCCATGAGGTGGCACCCATGATGATGTGGAGTAACATCATTGGTCTACATCAATGCCAACTCATCAATGAGGTGGCATAAAGTCAAGTTAAACTTGACTTTTAATCTTCCTCTCAAGTCAAGTCAAACTTGTCCAAATCTCTTCCATGGTTGATCTAATCTAACCATTTGATTCAAGCCAACTTAATATAATGAATATAATTCATTAAATTAAGTTGATTTAATGAGTCATAATCTAAATTAGACTCATTGAATACATGAATCCACTTGAGTCCAACTCAAGTTAGCCCAATTAGGATTACTCTTAATCCAATTTGATTCATTAAATGAATCTAATCCTCTTGGTTCATCATATGAACCTAATCTCCATCTAATTGTCCTAAGTGTGTGACCCTATAGGTTCTTGTAACGTTGGCAATGCCCTAAACTCATTTAGGAGCATAAGTAATGAGCGGTATCTAGCAACACATCATTACTACCCAAGTTACAAGAATGTTGAGATCCAACATCACCTTGTGACTACTAATTGTGACTCCTCACAATATATGACAAGTGTCCTTCTATCCTAGACATCTAGATTGGTCAATGTGAGGCATAGACCGTGTCATCCTTTGACCAATCTAAATCTTGAACTCCAAGTAGACTCACTAAATCAAATGAGCTCAATATCCTATATTGACTCATTTGGGCATGGCCATGCACTTCGTGGTCTCACTCTATCAAGAATACCGATGTCTCTCCCGTCATATAGGAGGGATAGATCCCATCTACATCACTCACATCCCTCTGCATAATTTGTTATATACCGAGTAATCGCCTTTATAGTCTACCCAGTTACGGGTGACGTTTGACGAAACCAAAGTACATAACTCCTTATGTAGGGATCTATGGTGACTTCAGGTCTAAGGACTAGTAGTCATACTAATAGCCACATGAGAAAGTATATGACACTCATATAACGATCCATGATACTTTCTCATGGCGGGTCATTCAGTATACATTCTCTAATGTATACCCATGTGTCAACTTGATATCTCTATATCCATGACTTGTGAGATCAAGTCATCGAGTTGACCTACATGCTAGTCTTATTGTATTAACATTGTCCCTGAATGTTAATACTCGACTAGGAATGATTAAGAGTAGTGTTCCCTATATCATCTCACTATCGGTTCAACTAACCGATTGATATAGGTGAGAACCGTCTACTCAAGGACATTATTATACTTAGTTTATTTGGCACCAATACAAGTAAGTATAATAACCAAAATCCAAATGTCTTTATTTATATAGAATATGATACAATAAGTCCAAAATACAATCATCAAATGATTGGCTCTAGGGCTCTAGCTAACAGCTTGGGAGAGTCCTGGCTGTCAGTCCCACGTCACATTCGAGGACAGTTTTCTTTTTGGTCTTATTTCTATTTAAGTGGTATAGTGCTTTCTCGAGTTTGTGTTGTAACTAGTTGATGTAGATTTTTGGAGTCTAGTCTGGTGATTGTAGGTATTTTGGGTAATTGGTTTGGTTGGTTTTACATTCGTATATTTTCTTTGTGATTTTCGCTGTGTTTACTTTTAGCCGTGTGGGCTGCTTATAAACTGTGTTGTTGTGTTCTTTTGTTTTAGCCGGGTGGGCTACTTATAAACTGCGTGGTTGTGCTTATATCCAGTTGTGTGGTTGCTGAATATGTTTGTATATAGTTGTGTATGTATATATAATTCATATTGTCACCGGTATAGGGGAGATACTGTCGAAATTTTATCGATAGGCACTCCTCTGGGGCGTGACAATTTATTGGTATCAGAGCGAAGTTTATGATGGCTGTTTTTCATGTTCTTGATTTTCAAATTAATCTGATACTAATTTATTGGTATTAGAGCAAAGTTTTACGATACCTATTTTTCGTGTTCTGGATTTTCGAGTTAATCCCATATCAATTTATTGGTATCAGAGCAGGTTTACGAAACCTATTTTCATGTTCTAAATTTTTGAGTTAATTTGATGTCAATTTATTGGTATCAGAGCCACAAGTTTTACGATGCCTATTTTCTTGTATTTTAGATTTCGTGTTTTGATTTTCTGGATGTGACTTTTCGAGTTTTGGGACCAAGCAGCGGCAGGAATCTCCAAGCTATAAGAGGTATGTGGTATATTGTTGTCATACACTTCTGTTGTTACTTGACTAGTTATTTATACCATGTATGACTTGTGTTGTGTCAGTCATTAGTTAGATCCATCAAACACTACTAGAGATTAGGGATTACGGTCTCATGAGATTTCTCTTATCATACCACCAGTATCATTAGTTTCTGTTATCACTAGTTGGGTAGTGGATAGTATCTGCTAAATATCTTGTTGCTTCGGTCCTAGGGGGTGGTAACCCTAGGTGAAGGAAAATCCTAAGGGGGGGCAACCTTAGGTCCTAGGGGGCGGTAACCCTAGGTGGAGAAAAATCCTAAGGGGCGGCAACCTTAGGTCCTAGGGGGCGGTAACCCTAGGTGGAGGAAAACCCTAAGGGGCGGCAACCTTAGGTCCTAGGGGGTGGTAACCCTAGGTGGAGAAAAACCCTAGGGGGCAGTAACCCTAGGTCCTAGGGGTGGTAACCCTAGGCGGAAAGTCCAGTCGATCTGGAGGATCGCACTGGCAACAAGTAAATCTCCTGAGCGGAGTAGGTGAGGATGCGTTCCCCGTAGAGGGAACAGTAGGCGTCGGGTCGACCTAGGGTTTCGGGTTGGAAATCTGAAGTCAGATCCGGACAGTTCGGAGACTGTCATAAACATTCTTTATTATTCATACTGTTATTTTGTGCTAACTTTGTGTTGCAGGATGTTGTTTGGGACTAACATATCTTGCAGGTACAAAATAACGAAGATTTGCCTCGGATGAACAGTGTCCGAGGCGCCTCCATGGAGCTTGGAGGCGCCTCGGGTGCAAAAGCTGACCTGGCTGCGAAGCTTCAATGGAGGCGCCTTGGTGAGGGTATAAGGCGCCTTGGAAGGCGCCTTGAGCAGGGCATAAGGCGCCTTAAAGGGATGAAGTTCGACCAGATTAGATTTGATCCACGCGAAAGATTCGGCAGCATGGAGGCGCCTTGGACAACCTTCAAGGCGCCTTGAACACCCTTTATAAAGGGGTTTCGACCAGCACTTCAAAAACATCAAGTTTCAAGTGATTCCAGTGCTACGTGCTGCTCAAAACAACGTTTCGAAGTGTTGCTATTTGTGCCCGATGACCAGAAGCTCCGAATCTTCATTTCTTTGTCGTCGGTATAATTATTTATTGTCGTTTATTGTACTTCAACTTGTAATCTTTTATCGAGCTTATAGTTGTTGCCCACCGGAAGCGATCAAGGATTGCGGGCCTTCGAGTAGGAGTCGCCTTAGGCTCTGAACGAAGTAAATCCTCCGTGTTCTTCTGTCTGTGTTTGTCTTTTCTATTTCCGCTGCATTTACTCGTACATTTTAAATCGAACGATTCCGATAATTCAAACAATATACCCGCGAGCGCTATTCACCCCCCCCTCTAGCGCGGTCTCGATCCAACATGCTGTGGATCTACAAAACCCTCAGGTTGTGTCATGTACACATCCTCGAGCAGGTTTCCATTCAGAAAAGCGGTTTTGACATCCATCTGCCATATCTCATAGTCATGGTAGGCTGCAATAGCAAGCATGATCCGAATGGACTTAAACATCGCTACTGGAGAAAAGGTTTCTTCATAGTCAATACCATGAATCTGCTTGAAACATTTAGCTACCAAACGACCCTTATAGATAAGTCCATCCATGTCAGTCTTTCTCTTAAAGACCCACTTACACCCAATGGGTTTTACCCCTTCAGGTGGATCAACCAAAGTCCATACTTGGTTGGTGTACATGGATTCCATTTCGGATCTCATGGCTTCTAGCCATTTCTCGGAATCTGGTCTCAGCTTCTTGATAGGTGGTAGGCTCATCCTCTATGAGCATAACGTCATCATGGTCGACAAAAGAAATGAGTATCTCTCGGCTGACGTACCCTATCGGACCTGCCAAGAGGTATGTCTACTGAACCGGTTGTTGTTCCTCAACTCCTTGTGGAACAACATCATCCAAACACTTTGTGGTTCCAGTTCAATTTCCATCGAGGCATCAGTGTTATTGTTCGCATCTTGAACTTCTTTAAGATCGAACGCCCACTAGTTTTTCTAGAAACAAAGTCCCTTTCTAGAAAGACCCCGTCTTTCCACAACTATCTTGTGTTGACTGGGAATGTAGAAGTAATATCCCTTAGTTTCCTGGGATATCCAATGAAAAAGCACTTGTCGGATTTGGGTCTAATTTGTCTGAGACTTGACGTCGAACGTAAGTCTCACAACCCCAAATCCTCATGAAAGACACCGGCATCTCTCCCACCATATCCTATATGGTGTCTTTATCACGGCCTGGATGGAACTCGGTTGAGTATAAAAGCGTGTCTAGAGCATAGCCCCAAAGGTATGTCGGAAGATCATGACTCATCATAGATCGTACCATATCTAATAGGGTATGATTCCTCCTTTCGGATACACCATTCCACCGTGGTGTTCCAGAGGAGTGAGTTGGGATAGGATCCCACTCTGCTAGATAGTCACGAAACTCATGGCTAAGGTATTCTCCACCGATCGGATCAAAGTATCTTAATACTCTTGCCAAGTCGGTTCTCAGACTTCATTCTTGAATTCTTTGAACTTTTCAAAGGATTCGGACTTATGTGTCATCAAGTACACATAACCATATCTCTGAAGTCATCAGAAAATGTGATGAAGTATCTATAACCGCCTCTACAGGAACATTGAAAGGGCCACATACATCACTATGTATGAGTCCTAAAAATCATTGCTCTCTCACGTGCCCACTAAAGGGAGTCTTGGTCATCTTGCCTCGTAGGCATGACTCGCATATCTCATATGATTCAAAATCAAATGAGTCCAACAAACCATCCTTATGGAGCTGGGATAAGCGCTTGTCATTTATATGACCTAAGCGACAGTGCTAGAGGTAGGTTTGGTTCATGTCATTTGACTTGAACCTCTTGGTATTTACGTTATAGATAGGGCTCTCAAGGTCTAGAATATAGAGTCCGTTTATCAGAGGTGCACTACAATAGAACATATCGTTTAAAAAGACGGAACAACATTTGTTCTTTATTGTAAACGAGAAACCTTTCTTGTCCAAACAAGAAACTGATATAATGTTCTTAGTTAATGCAGGCACATAACAACAATCGACTAACTCTAGTACAAGCCCAGAGGGTAGAGATAGAAAGTAAGTCCCTACAGCAACAGCAGCAACCCATTCTCCATTGCCTACTCGTAGGTCCACCTCGCCCTTTGTCAATGCCCTGCTATTTTTCAGCGCCTGCACATCAGTACAAATATGAGAAGCACATCCAGCATCTAATACCCATGATGTAGAAATAGATAGATTGACTTCTATAACATATATACCTGAAGTGGAAGTCTCACTTCGCTTCTTCTTAATATCCTCCAAGTATACCTTGCAGTTCCTCTTCCAGTGCCCGGTCTGACCGTAGTGGAAGCAGGTAGCATCCTTGGTGACCCCTCCTTTAGGCTTCAGTGCCTTGCCTTTGCCCTTGGCTTGGGACTTTCCTTTGCCTTTGGGCTTGCCCTTGCCCTTATGTTTCTGAACCATCAGAACAGTGTTGGGCTTCGCCTTCTTAAGGTTTTGCTCAGCAGTTCTTAACATGCTAAGCAGCTCGGGCAGTGGCTTGTCAATCTCGTTCATATTGTAGTTTAGAACGAATTGACTGTAGCTATCCGGCAAGGATTACAAGTGGCCAGCTCTTGTCCAAGTGGGAACCCCAACCTTTGTAGGTTCTCTATGTACCCAATCATTTTGAGTACATATGGGCCTACAGGAGCCCCGTCTGACATCTTGCACTGAAACAGTGCCCTTGAGATCTCAAATCTCTCATGCCTCGCTTGACCTTGATATAGTTGACGAAGATGTTCAACCATATCGTAAGCGCCCATTAACTCGTGTTGCTTCTGAAGCTCAGAGTTCATGGTCGCGAGCATTAGACAAGACACATCTAATGCGTCATCTTGATGCTTCTTGAAAGCATCTCGGTCAGCTCGCGGGGCAGTGGCAGGAGGAGCCTCCGGAATGGGCTGCTCCAGAATGTACAGTTTACGTTCTTGGGTGAGAACTATTCTCAGGTTCCTGTACCAGTCCAGGAAGTTTGCTCCGTTGAGCTTGTCCTTCTCGAGGACAGATCGCAGGGAGAAGGTGTTCGTGTTCGACGTCATGGCAATTCTACAACAGAAATAAATGCAGAAATAAGTATCATATTCTTAATCATTTAATTAGGCCTTTAACTAAATGATGCTCCCACTGAATTCTATAATTCATGTGGGACAAGATCCACATCATACTAACCCTTGAGTTAGCTTTGGCTAATACGCCCAAGACTTAGTATGATCGGTAGGTAACGATTACCAATTACATCTCTATGCAACTCTTGTTTATAGAATCAAAATCCGCATTTATATTAAAACTCGAGTTAGCTTTGGCTAATACGCCCGAGAGTTAATATATATGTGATTTTGACCTAACTTTCCAACCGTTGGAAGAATGCCTATAGTTATACTCGATCCAACCGAGTTAACTAGGAATACTCAATCTAATTGAGTTGTACTCACCCATACGTTGATAGGCGGGACCAAGATTGTCCCTCCGTACCCTACCAAGATAGTATGTGTTGCTCTGCTTTGGCAGATTCAACAACTACATGCGATCGAGGTAGTGGTAGGTATCACGGCATGGTAGGCATTACGAGTTGACGTGATTTAGATCTAATCTAAATGATGATGCGTATCATATACTCGATAGATCTAATCTAATCGAAGGGTGCATCATGTGCACGACTTAGATCTAATCTAATCGTTAGGCACTAATTAATTACTTAATTAACTAGCATGCATCACATACACACAAAAGTAATTAATTAAATTAATTTGTGATTTAGTCATGGCCCTACTACGATCTTCTTAAGCCAATGAGAAGATCGGATGGTCAACCTAAGGTCAACAGCTTCTCAAGCTTCTTCCTTTGACCACCTTGTGTTGCTCGCGCCCTCCTCGTAACTCCGTCTCGTGTGGACCCTCCACCGCTTCAAAATTACATTACAATTTTGAAACTCGAGTTACATTCGAGTCTAAATATAATTTACAACCAGAATATAAGAGAAAGGCACGGCGCGCAGGTCGCGAAAATAAAATAAAAAAAAATAAAATAAAATAGAAGCACGCACATCACATAACGACACGCAGGCCGTATTATGAATTACAACACAATTGTCCAATCAAATTGGATCTTTGGGTCATGACTATCACAAAAATAATATATAATTCAAAATTATTTATTTTTCATAATTTTCTGTAATTTTTCATAATTTTACAGATTTTATGAGTATATTTTTCCCGGCGGTCCCGATTAGCGATTTCGTGCGCAATCGCGGAGCAAATCCCCTTGCGGGGTTAGGGGTAGTACCCCTACCCGCGATCTAACCATCGCGAGTTGCTCCTAAGCGATCCAAGAGCGCCTTAACCCGCTGTCCCAAAAGATTTTGGGTCGAAACATTACCGTTTTTGGAAAAACTTCTCGGTAGTCGAAGCCTACAAGTGCCGAAACACTTGTGCTTCGCTTCTACGAGAAAATTACCCATTAAAACTATAAAAACATGAATTTACAGAAAGTTTACAGATCTATATTTTTCATAAAAATATGAATCTAAACTCGTACTCGCTTCGCACGTGGCTCTGATACCACTGTTGGGTTTTTCGGGCCGCGAAAACCGCGTTTTCGCGTCGCGGAAACCCCGAATCACCCTAGCCAACGGATCTCGTGCGAAGAAAAGATTTAAAACAAAATTACGAGTACGAGTTTCTCCTTAGATCTACTCCTAGATCTACATGAAAAGAGTTATACCTTTGAAGCGAAGCCCTTCGCGTTCCCGCTCGTCCAAACGGTGCCGGATCTCAAGAGTATCAAGATAGATACTCCTCTAGAAGTATCCACACGGACAACTTAGGTGGAGAAGACCTAAACAAAGGTGTGCTAGCACCTTGATAGGTCACGGCAAGAAGAGGAGAGGGAGAGGAAGAGAGCTCCAAGAGGAAGAAGAAGGAATAATGCACTTGAATGAGGAAAATCAATTTGATTCCCATTCAAAAGTGGCCGGCCACTTTCAAGTTGTGTAACTCCCAAAAAATTGCATTAAGTGCAATTAATGTGAAGCTATTAAAGAAAATGACTTTGTAACTTCCATGAGGTGGCACCCATGATGATGTGGAGTAACATCATTGGTCCACATCAATGCCAACTCACCAATGAGGTGGCATAAAGTCAAGTTAAACTTGACTTTTAATCTTCCTCTCAAGTCAAGTCAAACTTGTCCAAATCTCTTCCATGGTTGATCTAATCTAACCATTTGATTCAAGCTAACTTAATATAATGAATATAATTCATTAAATTAAGTTGATTTAATGAGTCATAATCTAAATTAGACTCATTGAATACATGAATCCAGTTGAGTCCAACTCAAGTTAGCCCAATTAGGATTACTCTTAATCCAATTTGATTCATCAAATGAATCTAATCCTCTTGGTTCATCATATGAACCTAATCTCTATCTAATTGTCCTAAGTGTGTGACCCTATAGGTTCTTGTAACGTTGGCAATGCCCTAAACTCATTTAGGAGCATAAGTAATGAGCGGTATCTAGCAACACATCATCACTACCCAAGTTACAAGAATGTTGAGATCCAACATCACCTTGTGACTACTAATTGTGACTCCTCACAATATATGACAAGTGTCCTTCTATCCTAGACATCTAGATTGGTCAATGTGAGGCATAGACCGTGTCATCCTCTGACCAATCTAAATCTTGAACTCCAAGTAGACTCACTAAATCAAATGAGCTCAATATCCTATATTGACTCATTTGGGCATGGCCATGCACTTCGTGGTCTCACTCTATCAAGAATACCGATGTCTCTTCCGTCATATAGGAGGGATAGATCTCATCTACATCACTCACATCCCTCTGCATAATTTGTTATATACCGAGTAATCGCCTTTATAGTCCACCCAGTTACGGTTGACGTTTGACGAAACCAAAGTACATAACTCCTTATGTAGGGATCTATGGTGACTTCAGGTCTAAGGACTAGTAGTCATACTAATAGCCACATGAGAAAGTATATGACACTCATATAACGATCCATGATACTTTCTCATGGCGGGTCATTCAGTATACATTCTCTAATGTATACCCATGTGTCAACTTGATATCTCTATATCCATGACTTGTGAGATCAAGTTATCGAGTTGACCTACATGCTAGTCTTATTGCATTAACATTGTCCCTGAATGTTAATATTCGACTAGGAATGATTAAGAGTAGTGTTCCCTATATCATCTCACTATCGGTTCAACTAACCGATTGATATAGGTGAGAACCGTCTACTCAAGGACATTATTATACTTAGTTTATTTGGCACCAATACAAGTAAGTATAATAACCAAAATTCAAATGCCTTTATTTATATAGAATATGATACAATAAGTCCAAAATACAATCATCAAATGATTGGCTCTAGGGCTCTAGCTAACAGCTTGGGAGAGTCCTGGTTGTTAGTCCCACGTCACATTCGAGGACAGTTTTCTTTTTGGTCTTATTTCTATTTAAGTGGTATAGTGCTTTCTCGAGTTTGTGTTGTAACTAGTTGATGTAGATTTTTGGAGTCTAGTCTGGTGATTGTAGGTATTTTGGGTAATTGGTTTGGTTGGTTTTACATTCGTATATTTTCTTTATGATTTTCGCTGTGTTTACTTTTAGCCGTGTGGGCTGCTTATAAACTGTGTTGTTGTGTTCTTTTGTTTTAGCCGGGTGGGTTGCTTATAAACTGCGTAGTTGTGCTTATATCCAGTTGTGTGGTTGCTGAATATGTTTGTATATAGTTGTGTATGTATATATAATTCATATTGTCACCGGTACAGGAGAGATGCTGTCGAAATTTTATCGATAGACACTCCTCTGGGGCGTGACAATTTATTGGTATCAGAGCGAAGTTTATGATGGCTGTTTTTCATGTTCTGGATTTTCAAATTAATCTGATACCAATTTATTGGTATTAGAGCAAAGTTTTACGATACCTATTTTTCGTGTTCTGGATTTTCGAGTTAATCCCATATCAATTTATTGGTATCAGAGCAGGTTTACGAAACCTATTTTCATGTTCTAAATTTTTGAGTTAATTTGATGTCAATTTATTGGTATCAGAGCCACAAGTTTTACGATGCCTATTTTCTTGTATTTTAGAATTCGTGTTTTGATTTTCTGGATGTGACTTTTCGAGTTTTGGGACCAAGCAGCGGCAGGAATCTCCAAACTATAAGAGGTATGTGGTATATTGTTGTCATACACTTCTGTTGTTACTTGACTAGTTATTTATACCATGTATGACTTGTGTTGTGTCAGTCATTAGTTAGATCCATCAAACACTACTAGAGATTAGGGATTACGGTCTCATGAGATTTCTCTTATCATACCACCAGTATCATTAGTTTCTGTTATCACTAGTTGGGTAGTGGATAGTATCTGCTAAATATCTTGTTGCTTCGGTTAGTAGAGAACCGATTTACCCTTATTGACTTGGGAAGAAGAGGACCGATTTACTTTTGTTGACTTGGTTAGTAGAAGACTGATCTATTCTTATTGGTGTAGTTAGTAGAGTACTGAGTTACTTTTATTAGTTCGGTCAGTAAAAGGCTGACAAACTCTATTTCATGAAGATTCTGACCTTTGGGTTATATGTGTTTGGTAGGATAACCTAGGAGGTATATTCAGATAAATGACCCCCCCCCCCCTCCACTGATATGGAAATGAGAGCTTGTTATGATGAACTTTGTTGTGGGATTACCCAGGACTGATAGAGGATCTGCTGATAGGGTGCATTATGGATTTTAGATGTAGTTGATTTACCTATAGTTGGTTAGACAACAATATGTGAGTAGCGGAAGCAGGGTGAGCTCATCACCCATAGAGTCATCTTTTACGGTTAGAGATTTGTTATGATAACTTGGATGGAGTGGTATATGAATATGTAGTTTGGTTGTTACTCTTAGATGAGGATCCCTATGTTGAACAGTAAATTTGAGGATCAAATTTTTATTAGTGGAGAAAAATATAAAATACGATGCCCAAATAATAATTAAATAATAAAGTTATTTGACAAATAATCTTATCAGAATTTTTAGAAATTTTTTGGGATTTAATCGGAGCTCGTATGATAAGTTTAAGGTGATGAATTTATAGACTTGGGCAAAAGCCTGTTTAAAATACCCAAAGATGAGAGTTGATTGAGGAATAAACTTAGGTTTTGATTTATCGAAAACTAAATTCTAAATATAAATATCTCTCCCTATTCCTTTCCTCTTACCCGATCTTCTCCCCTAAGCTCTCTGCGCCGAAGCCTTCTCCTCTTCCCCTCTCTGCGCCCGACGTCGCCTCTCCCTCACTCGGCGTGGAGCGCCGACCGTCGATTCCCCTTGCCCTCTCCCTTCTCCTCCCGATTTCCACTCGATCCATCGTTGCCTGCCAACCATCGGCTCCGACTCCTCCGCTCGAGCCGCCCACGTTGACTATGGCCAAGAGCAAGGAACCGCCAGGTCGTGGCCTAGCTCCTCTCTACTGGCCATTACAGTCGTTGCCTGTCACCACTGCCCCCGCCGATTTTGACGGAGCTCACCATCGTACTTGGAGCTCCAGCCAAGCATCTCCCCATGTCGGCGAGCCTCGGAGGACACGACGATCAGACACAGAGACCTTGGCATATTCCCTGTCGGCGCGACATCTAGGGATTTCGACGGCGACGCGAGAAGGGAAAGGCAAGTTCATTCCTATATGTTGGTACCAGATCCGTGAGGTAGGAGATGGGTAGCTGGGGGAAACAAGATGCTTGCTAAAATGCCAAAAGTTTGAAGGAGATATAAATCAATTTTTTCGTGTGCTCTCGGTTCATTCCGTGAATCATTCCTATTTTCCCTAAGATGGATTTGGGCGTTTCTATTTGTAGTTGGTTTTGTTTTGATTTCTTCTTGACAGTTTGGGCTTTGGAACAAGTTCTTGGTGGTTTCGGCTAGGCATGAAGATGTTTTGCTCTTTCCGATTGCTTCTTAACATTTTAGACAGGTTGTTGATGTTTAAGCTGTGGTCGAAGATGTATTTGCTTTCTATTGGTTTTGAACTGTTGGACTAGGTTGGGAAGTTTGGATTCGATTCGACGTGTTCGGCATTTTGTTCTGTATCGCTGAATTTCTGAAGAATGTGAAGATTCGATTCATTGTGCTTTGTATCAGGCCCTACCTTACTGCATTGCTGTGGATTTTTGTGGAGGCAACCCAATGTGTTCCGTTTCGTCAGTTAACAGTGGCTTGTGGTCCAATCTCGTGGGTTGAAGTGTGTATCTGAAAGAGCCCTTCCTTTTTGCTCTTAGTATTGGTTTTGGATTAGTTTTCGATTGGGCAGATTGTTGTTAGACTCATTTCCCTTATGCTGTTGTTTAGAGAGTTGATCCTGTCCGAAAGCTGAATCAACGGACGCTGGGCACGTGGCGCTCCCCGGGTCGATGACGCGGATCTTCGCCTGATTGCATGAACCTCCGGCGAACCTGCACAGAAGTCGGGCCGGGAAGGGGTTCCCGGTGGCGACCCTCCGACGCTCAAGTCAGGCAAGCAAGCAGCAAAAAGAGTGGCTCCAAAGGTGTTGAATGCGTACCTCCGGCGAAGTATGAGGCTCTTTATATAGAGCGGTGAAAGAACTCCTGCACGTCCACCGAGGCGCATACGTGTCCACAGCCCATACCTCGGTATGTGTCTGTCAGAAAGCTTACCTGACGCCATACTGCTACAGTCCAAGCGCGTCTTCGATGGGACAACAGAATACCTCGTTGTCAGACTTGGAGTATGGCCTAGCCATAGGACTTGACAGCTGTCATAAGATGTTCTTGTCCCTCTTTACCGATCACAGGCCCAGACGTCCGTCCGTCCGGCTGGACGGGGAGTTCCGTCCGGACGGCCCTCATCTCACGTGTCGGCCAGACGGCACTCCCATCACGTCCGGATTGCCATTTGCATCGATATGCTGGGGAGAATTTCGGTAGGGTGCTATGTAAGGACTGTTAGCACTATGTTACCTTATATCTTCGGCCAAGCATGACTTCCGCTCGGCCCCTCGTTACTGTTCCATTGAGCGCCGACTCTCGACTCCTATTCGATCGGCGAGTCCTCTGGCCATGCTGCTGCGTCTCAAGATGACTCGAGCGGCCCGAGGGTGATTAAAACTGTCCTCAGATTTCCCTCTGAGGAATACTTACTGGCCGCCGATCGGCCATCGGCTCCCGAACAGCAGATCACCCTCACCGGTCCGCTCGCCAAAGTTTGGGAGGACGCGCGCATACGCGTCGCGCTCATGTCCCCGAGTCAGCTAGGGGACAGTAACCTGCAGCAGGCGACCGCGGTATGCCTTTCTGCTTTACTGATATTTTTTACTTTAGTTTTTAACTTAACTGCCTTTATTCGCAGAGTTGGGTAGAGCAGATCGCAGTCAGCAATCGACTGGCTGAGCTAGAGGAAGAAATGAAAAAACTTAAACTTTCGGAGGCAAACCAAGGGCAATCCACGGTTGCTTTGGAGAAGAGCAAAAAGCTTTTGGAAGCCGAACGGAGACGCGCTTCCGATCTGGCGAGCGAGGTCGCTCGGCTGGAAGCTGTGGTCAAACAACGGGACAAAGAGATCAAGACGGCGACCACTCGGAAGCGCAAAGCCATCGACGACATGGATCTAATGAAGGTGGAGATCAGAGGGCTAGAGCAACGCATCAAGGATCTGGATGCCCTTCTGGCCACCGAGAAGGAGAGCCGCTCGGCTGATCGGCTTAAATCTGAAGGGGATTTAAAGGATCTCCAGACCGCCCTTAATGCCTCCCGAGATGCGCTTAAAGGATATCAAGACGGAGAATCTGCCCGTTCAGATGAAGCGAGGAAGGCCTTCGTCCGCTCAGACGATTTTGGCGAGAAATTCAGCGACAAGATTTCCCTCACTTTCGAAGAGGCCATCAAGGTGACGGTAGATCATTTGAAGAACAAAGGCCACCTCTCCGCCGAGCTGTCCGTCCCTCCAGAAGACTTAGCTATCATGATGTGCTCTATCCCTGACGCCCTTTTTGATTTTGATGTGTGAGGAGTGTTTTCTATCAACTTTTTTGTATCATTGCCGTTCGGCACAACTTATTTTAGCTGTAATTTCCTTTGTTTGCCCAGCGTTTGGCGTAAACAGATCATCATCTTTTTGTTTTTGCAACTTTTGTTTTGGCGAGAAATTTTTCTTTCGTCATGTTTAAAGTGTTCTTTAAAACTCCTCCGCTCGACTTCATACTTTACCATGAGCTCAAGCCGATTGTTTTCAAAAAACGCCTTTCGTCATGTGACTGCATAGCCGCTCGACGCGGGAGCGTCATTCGTTCACGCGCTCCCATCTTTAATTCTTATTAACAACCTTTTGCCTTGCCCCTTACCTCAAAGGGGGTTTTTCATCTAATTTTGCTAAGCGAGCCGCTCGGCCGCATGTTGGCCTTAAAGAACAGGCTCTGTCATCGATCGGCCCTTACCGCCGGAATGTATCACGTAGACGGCTATCCGCTCGGAGGGTTTATAGACGCCGGCTCGTCTCTCGATATTTAACGTCGGAGCTCGACGGTCTTCCGCTCGGAGGGTTTATAGACGCCGGCTCGTCTTTCGATATTTAACGTCGGAGCTCGACGGTCTTCCGCTCGGAGGGTTTATAGACGCCGATTCGTCTCTTGATATTTAACGTCGGAGCTCGACGGTCTTTCGCTCGGACGTTTATAGACGCCGGCTCGTCTCTCGATATTTAACGTCGGAGCTCAACGGTCTTCCGCTCGGACGTTTATAGACGCCGGCTCGTCTCGATATTTAACGTCGGGCTCGACGGTCTTCCGCTCGGAGGGTTTATGACGCCGGCTCGTCTCGATATTTAACGTCGGAGCTCGGCGGTTTTCCTTTCGGAGGGTTTATAGACGCCAGCTCGCCTCTCGATATTTAACGTCGGGCTCGGCGGTCTTCCGCTCGGAGGGTTTATGACGCCGGCTCGTCTCTCGATATTTAACGCCCGAGCTCGACGGTCTTCCTCCGACGCTTATAGACGCCGGCTCGTCTCGATATTTAACGCCTGAGTCGACGGTCTTCCGCCTGACGCGTTTATAGCGCGGCTCGCCTCGATATTTAACGCCTCGAGCTCGGCGGTCTTCCGCTTCGGAGGGTTTATAGACGCGGCTCGTCCTCGATATTTAACGTCGAGCTCGACGGTCTTCCGCCGGACGCGTTTATAGAGCGGCAGCTCGCTCTCGATATTTAACGCCGAGCTCGGCGGTCTCCCGCCTCGACGCTTTATAGATGCCGCCTCCTCGATATTTAACGCCTGAGCTTCGATGGTCTTCCGCCGGAGGGTTTATAGGACGGCTCGTCTCTCGATATTTAACGTCGAGCTCGGCGGTCTTCCGCCGGAGGGTTTATAGGACGCGGCTCGTCTCTCGATATTTAACGCCGGAGCTCGACGGTCTTCCGCCGGAGGGTTTATAGGCGGCTCGTCTCTCGATATTTAACGCCGGAGCTCGACGGTCTTCCGCTTCGGCTGACGATGCCCTCTCTCGATATTTAACGTCGGAGCTCGATGGTCTTCCGCTCGGAGGGTTTATAGACGCCGGCTCGTCTCTCGATATTTAACAACGGAGCTCGATGGTATCCCGCTCGGACATTTATAGACGCCGGCTTGTCTCTTGATATTTAATGTCGGAGCTCGACGGTCTTCCGCTCGGACGTTTATAGACGCCGGCTCGTCTCTCGATATTTAACGTCGGAGCTCGACGGTCTTCCGCTCGGAGGGTTTATAGACGCCGGCTCGTCTCTCGATATTTAACGTCGGAGCTCGATGGTCTTCCGCTCGGAGGGTTTATAGACGATGGCTCGTCTCTCGATATTTAACGTAGGAGCTCGACGGTCTTCCGCTCGGACGTTTATAGACGCCGGCTCGTCTCTCGATATTTAACGTCGGAGCTCGACGGTCTTGGGTGATCCTTAACACCGCCGCTCGGCAAACACATTAGCCATCCTTTAATCTCATTTCTGCTTCCTTTCTGCTTCCTGCATTACAAGGACATGGGCGACTAGAACATACACAAAAATGAGTTACACCAGTGCACCTTTCATCCGACACGATAAGGCTGGAGATGATTTGCACTCCATGGCCGATCCAGCTGCCATCCATCTTCATCCTCCAAATAGTAAGCGCCCGAGCGGAGCTTTTCGATAACCTTGAAGGGGCCCGCCCAGGGAGCTTCTAGCTTGCCGACGTCGCCGACCGGCTTGACTTTCTTCCAGACAAGGTCACCAACCTGGAACGATCTGGGGATTACACGCCTGTTGTAGTTTTGCTTCATCCGTTGGCGGTACGCCATCAGCCGGACGGACGCCTTGGCTCTCTCTTCATCCACCAAATCCAGCTCCATGTTCCTCCGCTCGGCGTTGCTTTCATCGTAACTCTGGATCCGAACGGATTTGACACCGACTTCGACGGGAATCACCGCTTCGCCGCCATATACCAGATGAAAAGGCGTGACGCCCGTTCCTTCCTTTGGAGTCGTTCGGATGGCTTATAGGACGCCCGACACTTCATCCACTCAACTTCCTCCCAAATGGTCGAGCCGAGCGCGCAGAATACGAAGAATTTCCCGATTGGCTACTTCGGCTTGACCGTTGCTTTAGGGATGCCGTAACTTTTGCACCAATCTTCAAGCAGTTTTCCTGTGAACTGCCGCCCGTTGTCGAAAATAAGTCGACGGGGGATGCTGAACCGACAGATGATGTTCTGCCAACTAAATTTCTTGACCATCTGCTCGGTGATCTTGGCTAGCGGCTCGGCCTCCACCCATTTGGAGAAATAATCAACTGTCACTAGCAGAAATTTTCGCTGCCCGGTCGCCATAGGAAATGGACCAACAATATCCATCCCCCACTGATCAAACGGACATGAGATGGTTGATGCCTTCATTTCCTCTGCCGGTCGGTGGTAGAAGTTATGGTACTTCTGGAACGAGAGGCACGTCGACACTGTCCGAGCGGCGTCTGATTGTAAGGTTGGCCAGAAGTACCCAGCTAATAGGATCTTCTTAGCCAGCGAACGTCCGCCCGGATGCCCTCCACATGATCCTTGATGTACTTCTTGGAGGATGTATGCCGAGTCCTCCGAGCTCACGCATTTCAACAGCGGGCGTGAGAAAGTCTTCTTATAAAGCTGATCGCCGATGAGTGTGAACCTACCGGCTGTCCTCCTTAACAGCTGGGCTTCGTTCTGGTCGGACGGTGTGGCTCCCGATCGCAAAAACTCCATGATGGGTGTCCTCCAGTCGCTCAGAAACGTGAGGCCTTCCATCCGGTCGACGTGCGCCACCAAAGATACTTGTTCAATCGGCTGCTGGATGGCGATCGGCGTTATTGAGCTCGCAAGTTTGGCTAACTCATCGGCCGCTTGATTCTCGGCTTGGGGTATCTTTTGGATAATTACCTCTCTGAAGTCGACCTTGAGTTTTTCGAAGGCCTCGGCATAAAGTTTGAGCCGAGCGTTGTTAATCTCGAAGGTACCTGTGAGCTGCTGAGCGGCCAATTGAGAGTCTGAATGCAGCATTACCCGTCCGGCCCCTACATGCCGGGCGGCCTGTAAGCCGGCTATAAGGGTCTCATACTCTGCTTCATTATTTGTAGCTCTATAGTCAAGCCGGACAGATAGATGCATCTTCTCTTCTTGGGGAGACAACAATAATACACCAATACCGCTTCCGAGCCGAGTGGACGATCCATCCACAAATATCTGCCACATGGCCTCGGGCTCTGGCCTTTGTACTTCGGTAACGAAATCCGCCAAGGACTGCGCTTTTATCGCCGAGCGAGGCTGGTATTGGATGTCAAATTCACTTAACTCCGCCCGGACGCTTCTGGATTCAGTAATACGCGCCCGAGCGGGCTATTAGTTTTGACAATGATGGTATGCGCTAGGAAGTATGGGCGAAGGCGCCGAGCGGCGAGGACCAGAGCAAAAGCCAGTTTTTTGAGCCCAGTGTAGCGAGATTCAGCATCTTTTAAAATGTGACTAAGGAAATACACAGGCTCCTCTCCGCTCGCCCTCACCAGTGCCGAGCCGATTGCCTGCTCGGTCGAGGATAGGTAGATACAAAGTGGCTCACCCGTAACCGGCTTGGCTAATACCGGGAGAGAATTCATATATGCCTTTAAATCTTCGAACGCCCGGTCGCATTCTTCGTCCCAGTGAAATTTAGTGGCCTTGCGCAAGATTTTGAAGAAAGGAAGGCTCCGGTCGGCGATTTTAGATATGAATCTGGACAAAGCCGTTATCCGACCGGTCAAACGTTGCACTTCCCTCAGATTTCTTGGGGGCGGCATGTTTTGTAGGGCTCTTACTTTGCTGGGATTTGCTCCAATACCCCGCTCGGTCACTATGTACCCCAAGAAACGCCCTCCTTTTGCTCCGAACAGGCACTTCTGGGGATTTAGCTTGACTCCATATTTGCGTAGCGTTCGGAAGGTTTCTTCCATGTCCTTGATGAGATCGGCCGCTCGGACGGACTTGATGAGAATGTCGTCCACATACACTTCCAGATTTCGCCCGATCTGCTCTCTGAATACTTTGTTCATCAGGCGCTGATATGTGGCCCCCGCATTCTTCAATCCGAACGGCATCACATTATAGCAATAGGTACCGTCGGCCGTCACGAAGCTGACTTTTTCTTGATTTTCATGGGCGAGCGGCACTTGATGATAGCCTTGGTAAGCATCGAGCATACATATTAATTCGCAGCCGGCCGTAGAGTCCACCAGCTGATCTATCCGGGGCAGAGGATAAAAGTCTTTCGGGCAAGCTTTGTTGAGATCCCGAAAATCTATACATACTCTCCACTTGTTGCCCGGCTTGGAGACTAATACTACGTTAGCCAGCCAGCTTGGGAACTGCACCTCACGTATATGGTCGGCTTCCAGAAGCTTCTCCACCTCCGCCCGGATGATGGCATTCTGCTCGGCGCTGAAATCCCTTTTTTTCTGCTTCACAGGCCGAGCGTCCGGTCGGACATGTAGCTCGTGCTGCGCTATGCTCGGCGAAATTCCGGGCAGCTCATGCGTTGACCAGACGAAGACATCACAATTTCTCTGGAGGCATTTGATAACTTCCTCCTTCTGGTTGGCCTTCAGATCAGACGCAATAAAGGTCGTGGCCTCCGATCGGGTTGGGTGAATCTGCACTTCCTCTTTTTCTTCATAAATTAAAGAGGGTGGCTTTTCAGTGATGGCGTTTACCTCGATCCGGGGCGTCTTCCGAGCGGAATTGGCTTCTGCTCGGACCATCTCGATGTAGCATCGCCGAGCGGCCAGTTGATCTCCCCGTACTTCTCCCACTTTGTCATCCACGGGGAACTTGATCTTCTGGTGGAAGGTGGAGACGACCGCTAGGAATTCGCTGAGAGCTGGCCGCCCCAATATGACGTTGTGTGCCGACGGAGAGTCCACTACGACGAAGTTTGCTATCCGCGTCCTCCTGAGTGGCTCCTCTCCCAGCGAGATAGCCAGCCGAATTTGTCCGACCGGCAAGACTTCATTACCCGTAAACCCATAGAGGGGGGTTGTCATGGGCAACAACTCGGCTCGATCAATTTGTAGTTGATCAAATGCCTTTTTGAAGATGATGTTGACCGAGCTCCCTGTGTCAATAAAGACTCGGTGGATAGTATAATTTGCTATTACCGCTTTGATGAGAAGGGCGTCGTCATGCGTCACTTCGACTCCTTCCAAGTCTCTGGGCCCGAAGCTTATCTCGGGTCCGCTCGCCCTTTCCTGACTGCAGCCGACCGCATGGATCTGGAGCTGTCGGACGCTCGCCTTCCTCGCTCGGTTAGAGTCGCCTCCGGTCGGCCCGCCAGCAATAATGTTGATCTCGTCTAGGGAAGTATTAATTCTAATTTCTTCTTCCCGAGCGGACGGTCGGGACCGTTCTCTGGACATTTGGCGATTCTCCCGCCTCGGAGAGCGATGCCGATCGGGCGTCTGTGGTTTTCGTCTGTCAGCTTGTGTCCGATCGGCTTCATGATTTCTCTGTCGCCTATCGAATGAGGGCGATCGTCGACCACCACTTCGGGGAACGGGATGAGTAATCAAGGGAAGACTTCGACAATCCCTTGTGTTGTGCGTATCCGTCCGGTGGATGGAGCAGAACATGGGGGTCCACTTCTTTTTTGGCTTGGGTCGGGCGGCCGCTACCTCTTGTACGTGGGACCTCACATGGGGGGAGCGGATTGCTTCGGCCCTCGGTCCTCTGGGTGGCTGAGCAGCATGCTGTTTCCGCTCGGCAGGAGGAGCCCGTTCGGGTGGAGCTTCTTTTTCCGGGCCGCTTGGGCTTCCTCCACGTTGATGTATTCATTGGCCCGATGAAGCATGTGGTCGTAGTCTCGGGGCGGCTTTCGAATGAGCGATCGGAAAAAATCCCCATCCACTAGGCCTTGTGTGAAGGCATTCATCATGGTCTCCGAGGTGGCCGTTGGAATGTCCATGACCACTTTGTTGAACCGCTGGATGTAAGCTCGGAGCGATTCACGGGCTTCTTGTTTGATGGCGAACAGGCTCACGCTCGTTTTCTGGTAGCGCCGACTGCTTGCAAAGTGGTGGAGGAAAGCCGTTCGGAAGTCTTTGAAGCTGGTGATGGATCCGTCCGGCAACCTCCAAAACCACCGTTGAGCCGATCCCGAGAGGGTGGTAAGGAAAACCTGACACTTCACCCCATCTGTGTATTGATGTAGGGTTGCCGTGTTATCAAACTTGCCCAAATGATCATCCGGATCGGTGGTTCCATTGTATTCGCCGATCGTCGGAGGTACGTAGTGCTTGGGCAGAGGGTCTCGTAGAATAGCCTCTGAAAATTGGCGATTAATCCGCTCGGGAGATGAGTCCGTGCGGGGGGCTTTTCCTTTTCTGTCCTCTCGTCTAGGCACTTCATCCGAAGAAGATCCCCGATCTCTATGAGCTGTCGCGGCTTCGGGGGTGCGGAATAGGGCTCGATGAAATGCGACGGTGGCCGGTGGTGCTTCCGCTCGGCCACCAGACGCTGACGTTGCTTGCTGCTCCGGCCGCTCGGCTGCTGCTTTCTGTTTTTGCTCCACAAGCTTGGCGGCCCTCGACTCGATCAGAGCGTCGAGTTCCTCCGTCGAAAGCGTCACCGTGTGTTGTCGTCCAGCCTCGTCCATTGTTTCCGTTCGGATGCAGGAGCGTTCCCACAGACGGCGCCAAATTGATCCTGTCCGAAAGCTGAATCAACGGACGCTGGGCACGTGGCGCTCCCCGGGTCGATGACGCGGATCTTCGCCTGATTGCATGAACCTCCGGCGAACCTGCACAGAAGTCGGGCCGGGAAGGGGTTCCCGGCGGCGACCCTCCGACGCTCAAGTCAGGTAAGCAAGCAACAAAAAGAGTGGCTCCAAAGGTGTTGAACGCGTACCTCCGGCGAAGTATGAGGCTCTTTATATAGAGCGGTGAAAGAACTCCTGCACGTCCACCGAGGCGCATACGTGTCCACAGCCCATACCTCGGTATGTGTCTGTCAGAAAGCTTACCTGACGCCATACTGCTACAGTCCAAGCACGTCTTCGATGGGACAACAGAATACCTCGTTGTCAGACTTGGAGTATGGCCTAGCCATAGGACTTGACAGCTGTCATAAGATGTTCTTGTCCCTTTTACCGATCACAGGCCCGGACGTCCGTCCGGCCGGCTGGACGGGGAGTTCCGTCCGGACGGCCCTCATCTCACGCGCCGGCCGGACGACACTCCCATCACGTCCGGATTGCCATTTGCATCGATATGCTAGGGAGAATTTCGGTAGGGTGCTATGTAAGGACTGTTAGCACTATGTTACCTTATATCTTCGGCCAAGCATGACTTTCGCTCGGCCCCTCGTTACTGTTCCATTGAGCGCCGGCTCTCGACTCCTATTCGTCCGGCCGGGAGGTCGGCCCATCCCTCTCCGGTCAGCCGCCCGGTCCACCTAACCTTTTGACTTCCACGTGGCGTCGACCCCCCAAAACGGGGGCCCCCTGTTTTATCCGCCGGATCAAGAGTCATAACTGATTTTGATAAGGATCCATTTCTTCATGTTGGGTTTGGAATTTTGGTCATAATTGGGATTGTTGTGCTGAGATTGTATTGTTATGGTGTTTGGCTGGAATTGTGAGGACTGAGGGCTTTACATAATCTAAACAATGGATGGTTGGAATTAGGGTTTGGATTAGTTCTAAGTAAATCAGTAAAGGGGAATTAGCAAAGGGTAATGCATGAGCCAGGATTAGTTACCTGTTTTGTAAATTGGCATAGTATTTTAATTCATATGAAGTCAGTTAAAATGGATACGTTGACGCTGGGCTTTGATTGAGGCGGGCGTCGTGACGAAGGGGGTATCGGATTCAGACTACGTTTAGAGGCGGGTACTTATTACTTTGACTCTCTTTAGTTCTTTGAAACTTGGTGCATGAGCTATTTTTGGATAAGAACTGCTTTACCTTGACTCCACTCGTAATATTTCTTGTGCTTGATACTTCCACTCAAACCTTTGAGTTATTCATTTTTATATCCATATAGTCTCTTGTTGTCATCTATGATATTTAGCAGATATTAGATACCAACCTTGTATACTTTGATTGTTGTTTATTTATGTACCGTATTAAGCATGCTAGCTTTATGTAGCATACCTGATTCTTGTTTATATGTATATGATGACTGTTGTATTTTGTGCATCATATCATTACATGCATGTTAACGACAAATTCTCCCTTGCGGTCGAGAGAGTCGTTGACCAGGGTCGCACGCTCGGCTACTCGAGAGAGTGGTAGCTGGAGCAGATGCCTCTTGTCCTATCGTGCCCCCATTTGCTCACTCATGAGTAGAGAAAGCTGGAGTTGAGGGTAACAGGGACTCCCGTCGCAGATGTAGCTAGTTAGCTACTATGCAACTATCCACTCGACCACTCGAGAGAGTGGTAGCTGGAGTGTTGTACAGTTTGTCACTGACCCGGCCTCTCGACCATACAGGGGTCATGGTGCAGAGGAGTGGGTGGAAGTGACCATCGGTGCATACACTTTTATTATTATTATACCTGCCTGTGTTGTTGTTTCTTTGCTGTTGCTTCCTTATATTTACAGTTGTTCGTTTTTCCATGTGATACATTTATACTTGTTGAGCTATATATGTATTGATCACATGTTGTTCGACTCCGGTTTACTTATTGATAGAATATCTTCACCTCACATGATACCTTCGTAGTGATGAACAGTTCAGCAGTCGATCGATATTACTCCTGATCTTCTATTACCTAGCCTAGGATATGGTTTCAGGTATGAACATATATTATGATTTTATTTTAGTATCTGCTATTCCTCTTACGAGACTGTATACTGTTGACTCACTCTCTATTTGTATATTATATTCATACACTATCTTTCCTTTACCCGCTGAGTCCCAGTACTCACCATCCCATAAATTGGTTTTTTTCACTAGGTAGCAGGTAGATGAATCAAGGATGCTTGGGAGAGTCCTGGCTGTCAGTCCCGCGTCACATTCGAGGATAGTTTTCTTTCGGTGGTATAGTGCTTTCGTGAGTTTCATTGTAACTAGTTGATGTGGATTTTTTGAGTCTAGTCTGGTGATTGCAATTATTTTGGGTAATTGGTTTGGTTGGTTTTACATTAGTATATTTTCTTTGTGATTTCCGCTGTGTTTACTTTCAGCCGTGTGGGCTGCTTATAAATTGCGTGGTTGTGTTCTTTTGTTTTAGCCAGGTGGGTTGCTTATAAACTGCGTGGTTGTGCTTATATCCAGTCGAGTGGGCTGTTGAGTATGTTTGTATATAGTTGTGTATGTATATATGATTCATATTGTCACCGGTACAGGGGAGATGCTACCGAAATTTTATTAGTAGAGACTCCTCTGGGGCGTGACACAAGCGCCCGAATGGGGCTATAAAAGGAGGCTTTGACCAGCAGTTTCAGGACATCAATGCAAACAACTTATGCTTCGGCGCGCTGCTTCGAAAAGACCTCTACGACACCCAAAAGCTACTTCGACGATGACTACACTACAAATCTAATTCTCCAAGTCGTCGATATCATTTTGTTATTGTTGATGTTACTTATTCGCATTGTAATTACATTTGTAACTTTCCAGATTGATTAGTGATTGCCCAACGAAAGCACTCTCATGTGTGGGTCTTGGAGTAGGACTCGTCATAGACTTTGAACCAAGTAAATCTTAGTCATGTTAGCATTGTCATTTCCTTTCTTTCTTTATTCAGCTGTGTTTGTCTCTTGAAAGTTTTTAAACGACTGTGAAAACCATGAGCGTTATTCATCCCCCTCTAACGCAATAATACTATAATATGGACAAAAATCTAAAAGCAAGATGACTTGCTATAACTGTCGCAAGAAGAGTCATTTTTCATAAGATTGTATTGAGACGAAAAAGATAGATCCATATTTATCTTCTTTCCATGAGTATTATGTTGCAAGTTTAGTGTTGTTAGCTGATTCTTATCCTTTGTGAATTATAAATTCAGGAGCAGCGAACTATGTATCTCGTGATTGAGCTACATACGTGGAGTGTTGTCGGGTACCAACTGTAACAAATAGATATATGTGGGAAATAATGCAAGAATTGAAGTCAAAGGAATTGACACTTGCAAATTCAATTTACGTGGAAGATGTATGTTGTTTCTACAAGATTGTTAGAGTATATACTAAAAGCCTAACTTTTTGTATAAACATTTATTTAGAAATAAGAATCACATTGGTCAAATGTCTATATTTATATGCTAAGTGTAGTTGTTCAATTAATTTATATTGTAGATAACATGATGTGTGGTGTTATACACAGAAGATCATGTTATCAGTACCTTATAAATTATAAACAGTTGCTCACAACCAAGATGAAATGAGACAAACCATTGGAGTGGTTGTAGTGTAATTAGCTATTAGTTTATCTTGACTAATAAATTACACTAGTACACTATGAGTATATTGAGCAGGACCATTTGAGGTAGTTTCTTTTTATACTGACTATATAAAAGAACAATACCTCTTTTATTATGGAAGTGTGTGCTCTTAATCATGATATAATAACAAGCACATATACTTAATATTTATTTCTTTAATTTATCAAAGGGTGCGATTTAACTCGATAAATCAATAGGCCCGATAAGTTGAGAAATAATATTATTTATATGGTGTGTTGTTGATTATAGAATGAAACTGTGTCCCGGTAATCTAGGTTGATGATGTCCACTTGAGGAGCTCATAAGGATTGTCATGCAAACCCTGCTGGTGGACTTAGTCCGACATGACAATAAGGTTGAGTGGTACTACTCTTGGAGCTAGATATTAATTAAGTGAGTTGTCAGTAGCTCATTTAATTAGTGGGCATTCGATATCTTAAACATAGGGAGATTAACACACTCATGATAAGAAGGAGCCCATATAATAATATGAGATTGGTGCGGTAGTTCAATAATAACTCTTTAGTGGTATGAGTTATTATTGATGAACTCGAGTTGGGTGTTTGGGACGAACACGGGAAGCTCAAGTTCATCGGGAGACCAAAACCAATTCCTTCTCTCGGTCCCTATCGTAGCCTCTTATTTATAAAGTCTTTCTTACCCACCTTAAGGTAGTTGGCCAAGCCTACCTTGGAGCCCAAGCTAGGGCCGGCCAAACCAAGGTGAGTTAGTGGCCGACCCTAGCTTGAACCCAAGCTTAGGTGGCCGGCCACAATTAAATAAAAGAATTTTAATTTAAAATCTTTTCTAATGTGGAAGCCATGGTTTTAAAAGAGAGTTTAAAATTTAAATCTTTCCTTTTATAGCATTCTATAAAAGATTAAGAGAAAGGTTTGATTTCTTTTCTTATTTGTAGTTAAAAGGAAGATTTTAATTTTTGATAAAACTTTCCTTTTTTGTAACCATCCTCATGATTTTAAAAGAGAGTTTTAAAATTATAAATCTTTCCTTTTATAGTTTTCTACAAAAGATTAAGAGAAAGATTTGATATCTTTCCTTATTTGTAGTTAAAAGGAAGATTTTAATTTTGGAGAAAACTTTTCTTTTTGTAATCATCCACATGTTTTAATAGAGAGATTTTAATTTATAAAAGTTTCCTTTTATCACCAACCATGAAAGGAATTTTTAAAGAGAAATTTTTATTTTAAAAATTTCTTAAAACAAATTAGGAAGTTTTAATTTTGTGTTTAAAACTTTCCTTGTTTGGAGGATTTGAGGTGGCCAGCCATTAATAGAAGAAGAGGAATTTTTTAATTAAATTTTCCTTTCATTGGCAAGGAAATTAAGGAAGTTTAATTAAAACTTTCCTTATTTGCCAAGACCAAGGAATATAAAAGAGATGGTAGAGGTGCCTCACCTCACAACATATCATCTAGTATTCCTCTCTTCTCTTCCTTAGTGGTGGCCGGCTCTCTCTTCCTCCTTTTCTCCTATTCTTCTTCCTTGTGTGGCCGGCGACATCTTCATCTCAAGGAGCTTGGTGGTAGTCGGATCTTGTTAGAGGAAGAAGGAGAGATAGGAGGTTTTGTTTCTTAGCATCCCTTGGAGCTTGGTTGGCGGCCGAAGTTCTTCATCTCAAGGAGTTTGTTGATTGGCCGAAACTTGCTTGGAAAAGAAGGAGGCTTGGGTGGATTCTCGTCTCGGTAGATCATCGCCCACACGATGTCCGAGATAAGAAGAGGAATAGGCAGAAGATCGTGAGGTCTATAAGCTATAAAAGGTATAACTAGTTATTAATTTCCGCATCATAACTAGTTTATCCTTTTGTTTAGATCTTGAAATACTAAACACAAGAGGCTAATGAATCTAGGCTATCGAATTTATGTTTTCGATTTAGTGTTTCTTTTGTTTTTCGAACTTATGATTCGATTGTTATTTTTGGTTAAACATAGGGGTACTATAAGGAGATTAAATATTGAATTTCGTTGAAAGGCTTTGTCTAGGAAGTGGTGGATGCTCCCATACCCAAGAAGGCCTAGTGCCTCACCATGTTTAACCTGGAAGTCAATCTCTGAAATAAATATTTAATCGAATTTGTAACATGGGTGGATTTGGATCAATAATGTTAAGCATCATTTGCGATCCAAGTCTAAACCTCTAAGAACAGATAAGTTGAATTTGGAATCAATAATGTTAAGTTCTGTTTGCGATTCCAAATTTAATTTCTAAAGAACACAATAAGTTGTTAGGAAAGGTTCAGGACTTGTACAAATTTTTTGTACAGGAGAACTAATACGATATTCCCGATAGCAACCAACAATTGGTATCAGAGCTAGGGTTTGCCTCTGTGTGTTTGGTTTTCTGTTTAATTATGCACATGTCATACATATTTTAGGCAGCATAATAGTAGGATATGCTAACTCTGTGGTTGCAGGCTTCAACCATTATGACTTAATGTGATTGTGTATGATTGGACCCTTGGAAATGTCAAGGGCATTTTATGTGTGTGCATGATTGTATTTATTAAATACAGCAGGAGTTGTATTAGCCCTAGGATTTTACATTTTTGTTTTATCTAGACTTCATGGACATTCCCTTGTGGAATATAGGATCTATATATGTAAAATTCTATTTTTGTCGTGAATCGTATCCTTGCAAGTGTTGGTTGCTACTGGGAATATCGTACCGGTTCCCTTGTACAAAAATTTTGTACAAGTCCTGAACCATTCCTAACAACCTATTGTGTTCTTTAGAAATTAAATTTGAAATCGCAAACAGAACTTAACAATTTTGATTCCAAATTCAACTTATCTGTTCTTAGTGGTTTAGACTTGGATCGCAAACGATGCTTAACATTATTGATCCAAATCCACCCATGTTACAAATTCGATTAAATATTAATTTCAAAGATCGGCTTCCAGGTTAAACATGGCGAGGCACTAGACCTTCTTGGGTATGGGAGCATCCACCACTTCCTAGACAAAGCCTTTCAACGAAGTTCAATATTTAATTTCCTTATAGTAACCCTAGGTTTAACCAAAAGGAACAATCGAATCATAAGTTCGAAAAACAAAAGAAACACAAAATCGAAAACATAAATTCGATAACCTAGATTCATTAGCCTCTTGTGTTTGATATTTCAATATCTAAATAAAAGGATGAACTAGTTATGATGTGGAAACTAATAACTAGTTATACCTTTTATAGCTTATAGACCTCACGATCTTCTGTCGTATTCCTCTTCTTATCTCGGACGTCGTGTGGGCGACGATTTACCGAGATGAGAATCCACCCAAGCTTCCTTCTTCTCCAAGCAAGTTTTGGCCACCACCAATCTTCAAGAGATGAAGAACTTTCGGCCACCAACCAAGCTCCAAGGGATGCTAAGAAACAAAGTCTCCTATCTCTCCTTCTTCCTCTAACAAAATTTGGTAACCACCAAGCTCCTTGAGATGAAGATGTCGTCGGCCACACAAGGAAGAAGAATAGGAGAGGAAGAGGAAGAGCGGGCCGGCCACCACCAAGGAATAGAAGAGAGGAATACTAGATCATATGTTATATGAGGTGAGGCACCTCTACCCTCTCTTTTATATTCCTTGGTCTTGGCAAATAAGGAAAGTTTTATAAATAAGACTTCCTTATATTCCTTGCCAATGTTTAAGAGGAAAATTTTATTAAAATTTTCCTTTTAAAACCCTTAATGGCCGACCACCTCATTGTCCTCCAAACAAGGAAAGTTTTAAACAAAAATTAAAACTTCCTAATTTGTTTCCGGAAATTTTTAAAATAAAAAATTTCTTTAAAAAATTCCCTTCATGGTTGGCTATAAAAGGGAATTTTATAAATTAAAATCTCTCTATTAAAACATGTGGATGATTACAAAAAGGAAAGTTTTCTCCAAAATTAAAATCTTTCTTTTAACTACAAATAAGGAAAGATATCAAACCTTTCTCTTAATCTTTTGTAGAAACTATAAAAGGAAAGATTTATAATTTTTTAAAACTCTCTTTTAAAATCATGAGGATGGTTACAAAAAAGAAAAGTTTTATCAAAAATAAAAATATTTCTTGAGGAGCTCATAAGGATTGTCATGTAAACCCTGCAGGTGGACTTAGTCCGACATGACAATTGTTAGGACCAAAATGTAGCTAGAGGGGGGTGAATAGCTCATCGTGATCGTCGTGCTCGTCGTTGCTCGCTTCTTGGGATGATGTGCAGCGGAAATGCAAGAAACACAAACAACAACGCTAACTCTAGGGATTTACTTGATATCCACCTCAGGAAGAGGTGACTAGTCCAAGATCCACACACTCACGCACCCTCCACTATAAAAACACTCCTTCTCGGTAACTACCGAAGGCGGAGAAGCCTTACAACCTCACAATACAACAATGAGAAAGAAAGAAGCAAAATACAAATGAATCTTACAAGATTACAATGAAAACCCTGGCTTCTTCTTCTTCTTGTTAAAACTCGCCTCTTGACTTGGATGAACCTCCAAGAACCTTCAAGAACTGGCGGTGAGGAAGAAAAGATCGCTGTGGAGGTTTGTTGTGATCGCCTGTGGAGAAGAGAGGAAGTCGTGAGCAGAAAAACGCTCACCAACGGCTTTATCCGCGCCAACGGTCAAATCCCAATCGATTGAATTACTCCTAATCGATTGGGGAGGCTTTGGATCGATCGGTTGATCGATCCAGAGCGCCTCTGTGCTCTTGAAATCGCCCTGAATCGATTACCCGATCGATTCAAGGCTTCTCGAGCGATTTCTAGCGCTCCAATCGACCGGCCGATCGATTGGAGGTTTCAATCGATCAACTGATCGATTCAAAATCTCACTGTTCACTCAAAAACTCTCCCAATCGATTAACCGATCGATTGGGAAAGTTTCAATCAATTACCCAATCGATTCAGCCCATTTCTGCACAAAATCGCGTCGCCCAATCGATTGACCAATCAATTGAACCCCCCAATCGATTGGCCAATTGATTGGGAAGTAGAAATCTGTGTAGAGCTTGAAATTATCTTCGTTTTACATCCGAGATCACCTCATTCCGATATCCGAGTCAAAAGTTATGGTCTTCGGAAGTTTACTACGTCCGAACTTCCTAGTTCCATGCCAACTCCCTATTGGACTTACGACCGCTAAGAGTTCGGTCAACTTTTGACTCATCTGGACTTTCTCTTTGTGCCAAGTGTCCGGTCAACATTGACCCACTAGGACTTACCATCTCATGCCAAGTGTCCGGTCCTCCATGACCCACTTGGACTTCCAAACACCAAGTGTCCGGTCAACCTTGACCCACCTAGATTTCCACATGCCTAGCTTCACTCACCAGGTCTTTCCATCTGCCTAGCTTCACTCACTAGGACTTCCCATCTGCTTGGCTTCACTCACCAGGACTTTCACCTAGCTTCAACCACTGGGATTTTCACCTGGCTTCACTCACCAGGATTTTTCCACTACCCGGCTTCACTCACTGGGACTTTCCATCTGCCTAGCTTCACTCACTAGGACTTCTCAGTCAAGTATCCAGTCAACCTTGACCTACTTGACTCTCCTTCACAATCTCCCCACATGAACAATTGCACCTGCAATCTTCATGTATTATCTCAATGTATTGTCAAACATCGAAACCCAAACATCAAGACTCAAGCTTGAGCCAACTCAAGCTTAGTCAAACAGGTCAACCTTGACCTAGAGATATTGCACCAACAATCTCCCCCTTTTTGATGTTTGACAATACCTTTAAGTTAGACTAATCTCATATCCTCAACTTTCTTCATGCCAATGTATGAATGATGGTTTCCTTCATTCTCCCCCTTTCCTAGAGAGCAAACTCCCTCTTTAGGTAATGAAGGCCTAACTTAACCACACATTCTCCCCCTATTGGCATACATCAAAAACTCTCCCAATGAAGAGTTACCCAACGTTGTTCACAACTTCACTCGTGGCTCACAACACGATAATGAAAGTCTCATACCTTTCATTTTTCTTAATGCTCACCCTTAAGCATTACCACTTGAACAATGAAGATATCCACTCTCCATTGTATTCAAATGTCCAACCTTGAGCATTTTCATGAAAGAAAGTTAACCACCTTCCAAGGTGTATGAAAAATAAATTTTCATGTCCTTAAAGAGTAACTCCCCCTAAAGACATGCACGTAACTTCTGTCATTGCACCAACAATGACTTGGAATCCCTAAACATATAGGAAATCCAAATTTAGAAGTTCTGAGTTTCAAAAATTCAATATTGAAACCAAACCTCAACCTAAACCTTTACTTAGTCTTCTTTAACCAATCCATCCTTGTTTTCATCATGAAAACTCCCCCTAAATGTATACAAATATGTTTTGAGGGGTTAGGAGTGGTTTTATAGACTAAAAATGATTTAGAATGCTGAAAACAAGCTTTCCCAGCTAAAATCAGCATCCCCAATCGATTGGAGTTGGGTCCCAATCGATTGAACCTACTTGAATCGATCCACTGATCGATTCAGCTAGTGTGGATGGATTGGTGGATCGATCCAGTGAGCTTCTGTTCGCGAGAAGCTCACTCTCAATCGATCGCCCGATCGATTGAGACCCTTCAATCGATCGGGTGATCGATTGAAGGTCTGAAGTTGCTGAAATTTCATTTCAGTCAACTTCAGAAACCCCTAGAAAATTCTACAAAATTCTAAAAATCATGAAAATTGTTGTAGACATTATTTAGGATATATATTATCATGGAAAATAGTTTTCTAAGAAAATACTTCATATTTTCCAAGATTGACACAAACTTGAAAACTTGTAAAAACTTTAGTGTTTTCTTCAAGTTTGTGTCTAACTCTTCAATGATGATTACTATCAAAAGATAGCCTTCACCAAATTTTTCCAATATGTATTTAAAATCATTTTCAAAACCAATATCCAACCATGTTCTTTGGGCTCAATGCAAATGACTTGTACATTAGCTTTCCCAATGATTGGAAAACACATAACTATGTGTTTTGATGAATTTAAAACTCAAAGGAATGCACTAAATCAACATCTTGAGTTTTGTTCATCATCCTAACATCTCACTTGTATTTAATGTGTACGAAACCACATACAAGTCACCTTATAGTTCTTTAGTGAGATGTAATATCTTGGTTTTGCCCTAAACTAGGGATCATGCATATCTACCTAGGCATTTTGAGGTTATGAACATCCACCAAGGATGTTACTTGTAAGTAAATGTCATTTGTCCTTAATTGCAAAGGATTAAACATAATGCATGATATGTTATGACATACATCAAAAAGAAATAATTTTCAAAAGAAAATTTCCTATAACTACATGATGTATGTATGACATGACATGATTTTTTTTTTTTGTATTTTTCATAATAAACCATGAATACAAGAATAAATATGATGTCATGACATATGATGGGCAAACAAAGCATGGTAAATTAGCATAAATAAAGTACCTAGATTATCTATCTAAGTATCCTTAAACCTTAGCTAACTTAAATTTAAAACCTAGATTGTCCATTGCTTCCTAAGAAAATGCCAAAATCTAATCTTTGACACTTCTTTTGCTTTTCTTAATTTATGCCAATTTAAATTAAGTATATTCCTCAAATTTTGGCACAATGTTCTCTTCCAAGAGTAACCAATTTAAGTTAAGGCTTAAATTGCCTTTAATTTTTCCTAAGAACATACCACAATCCCAACTTGGTAGTTCTTATGATTTTTTCAAATGTGCCAATTTAATTTTAAAATCAAATTTCTCACATTATGGCACATCTTACTCTTTCCAAGAGCAAACCTTTAATCCTTATCATTTTCAAAGGTTAATAATAACCTTGAAAATGCTCTCCGAGTGTCAACTTCATCAAAGTTGGGTTAACTACCCTTCTAATCGGAGTTGACACTCCCTTACCCATCTAAGGGGTAGAGAAAATGCTCCTAGGAACCCAAAACCTATTGGTGCTCCTTGGCTGCTCTAGGTACTCACTAGGGATAACTTCCCTAGATACCTTCTTAGTGACCTTGTTAGGCTTCTTAGAAGCCTTGGTCACATTTTCTAGGTAAACCCTAGGGATTGCTTCCCTTGTGACCTTCTTAGTGACTTTCTTAGACTTCTTAGAAGTCTTAGTCACGTTTGGTGTTGCAAAAATACTTCTAGGGATAACTTCCCTAGTATTTTTGTCTTGACCACTAGGCCTAGGGTTAGTTCCATAACTATATGGAACTCTATGGTAAGAGGGCACATCCTTTTTGGTTTTAGGTTTGTATCTCAAACCTCTATAGCCCTTGGATGACCCTTGTTGTCCTAAACCTAGGTTTTGCTCATTTTTCCCTTTTAGGATACTTTCCATCCTTTTTAGGGTCTTTTCTAATTTATCAAGTCTTGACCTCAAGACTTGATTTTCCATCATTAAATCCTTAGTTTTTGGGTTTTCAATGAATTCATGAGCATTTTTATTTCTAGACCTATAACTAAAATTCTTAGTTTACTTGCCTAGATTTTCATCTACCTTCCTAACCCTAGGTGTGGTAGTTTTAGCATGTAGAGCCACATGTTTTTCTTGAATGGCATCATGCTTCCTATTTTTATGGTAAATAGCATTAAAATGATAAAAATTTGAACTAGCATGATTTTTACCATTTTTCAAAGGAGTAGGCTCCATAAATGATACCTTTCGTTTTACCTTGGAGACTCCCCCTTGAGTTATGCTTCTTCCTTGAGCCTTGACCGCTTTCTTCCCTTTAGGACATTGGCTCCGGTAATGCCCTTTTTGATTGCACAAGAAGCACATAATGTGCTCCTTGCTCTTCTTTGTTGTGGGAACGATCTCCTTGGGCTTCTCCTTGCCCTTTAGTGTCACTTGGCCATTCTTCTTGGCCAATTTAGGGCACTTACTCTTGTAGTGCCCATGTTCCCTACACTCAAAGCATACAATGTGATTTTTATTTTTAATTGAAATATTTATACCTTCACATGTAGGGATGACACTTGCTCCTCCATTTGATGTCTCTTGATTTTTGGAGGATGCATCATCTTCTTCTCCACTTGACTCGGATGTAGAAGCTTCTCCTTCTTCTTTATCTGATGTCACCAAGGGTTGCTCCCCCTCAATCCTAGAGGTGGAGGCTTCTTCATCTTCATCTTGCATGTGAAACAAAGAGTATGCTCCCTCTTTGCCCTTTTCATTTAATTCCTTTAAAGATGAAGCTTCTTGGACTTCTTCTTCGGAAGTTGAGCATCTCTCAACCTCACAGTCCTCTTCCTCTTGGTCTTGATCCAATGAGTCACCCTCTTTGGATTCTTCTTGGTTTGGTATAGTGGAGGGGACTTCATAAATTTTTGCTAATTTTCTCCAAAGCTCCTTGGCATTTTCAAATTCTCCAATTTTCTCCAAGATGTTGCTCGGCAATAGATTGACCAAAAGCTTGGTCACTTTGTCATTGGCCTCACATCTTTGGATTTTCTCTTGGCTCCATTTGCTCTTCTTGAGGATTTTGCCCTTTGGATTTCTTGGAGCTTCGAAGCCTTCCATAAGAGCAAACCATTGCTCTATCTCCATCATAAGAAAATTCTCGATCCTTGATTTCCAAGAATCGAAGCTTGTAGATACATATGGTGGAGGCACCCTTGTGTCGAATCCAAGGCCATCTTGGAATTCCATCTTGAAGTTGAGCTTTTTGAATTCTTTGACTTGATGAATTTGCTTCAACTTCTTCACCCTCTAGCTTTGTTGCCCCTTCCGGCGATAATTTCGGTGAAGAGCGACCTCGCTCTGATACCACTTGTTAGGACCAAAATGTAGCTAGAGGGGGGTGAATAGCTCGTCGTGCTCGTCGTTGCTCGCTTCTTGGGATGATGTGCAGCGGAAATACAAGAAACACAAACAACAACGCTAACTCTAGGGATTTACTTAGTATCCACCTCAAGAAGAGGTGACTAGTCCAAGGATCCACACACTCACACACCCTCCACTATAAAAACACTCCTTCTCGGTAACTACCGAAGGTGGAGAAGCCTTACAATCTCACAATACAATAATGAGAAAAAAAGAAGCAAAATACAAATAAATCTTACAAGATTACAATGAAAACCCTAGCTTGTTCTTCTTCTTGTTAAAACTCGCCTCTTGACTTGGATGAGCTTCCAAGAACCTTCAAGAACTGGTGGTGAGGAAGAAAAGATCGCTGTGGAGGTTTGTTGTGATCGCCTGTGGAGAAGAGAGGAAGTCGTGCGCAGAAAAACGCTCGCCAACGACTTTATCCACGCCAACGGTCGAATCCCAATCGATTGGATTGCTCCCAATCGATTGGGGAGGCTTTGGATCGATCAGTTGATCGATACAGAGCGTCTCTGTGCTCTTGAAATCGCCCTGAATCGATTACTCGATCGATTCAAGGCTTCTCGAGCGATTTCCAGCGCTCCAATAGATCGGGCGATCGATTGGAGGTTTCAATCGATCAACTGATCGATTCAGAAGCTCACTGTTCGCTCAAAAACTCTCCTAATCGATTAACTGATCGATTGGGAAAGTTTCAATCGATTACCCAATCGATTCAGCCCATTTCTGCACAAAATTGCGTTTCCCAATCGATTGGCCAATCGATTGGGAAGTAGAAATCTGTGTAGAGCTTAAAATTAGCTTCGTTTCGTATCCGAGATCACCTCATTCCGATATCCGAGTCAAAAGTTATGGTCACCGGAAGTTTACTACGTCCGAACTTCCTAGTTCCATGCCAACTCCCTATTGGACTTACGACCGCTAAGAGTTCGGTCAACTTTTGACTCATCTGGACTTTCTTTTGTGCCAGGTGTTCGGTCAACCTTGACCCACTTGGACTTACCACCTCATGCCAAGTGTCCAGTCCTCCATGACCCACTTGGACTTCCAAATATCAAGTGTCCAGTCAACCTTGACCCACCTAGATTTCCACATGTCTGGCTTCACTCACCAGGTCTTTCCATCTGCCTAGCTTCACTCACTAGGACTTCCCATCTGCTTGGTTTCACTCACCAGGACTTTTACCTAGCTTCAACCACTAGGATTTTCACCTGGCTTCACTCACCAGGATTTTTCCACTACCCGGATTCACTCATCGAGACTTTACATCTGCCTAGCTTCACTCACTAGGACTTCTCAGTCAAGTATCCAATCAACCTTGACCTCCTTGACTCTCCTTCACAATCTCCCCACATGAACAATTGCACCTGCAATCTTCACGTATTGTCTCAATGTATTATCAAACATCGAAACCCAAACATCAAGACTCAAGCTTGAGCCAACTCAAGCTTAGTCAAACAGGTCAACCTTGACCTAGGGATATTACACCAACAACAATAAGGTTGAGTGGTACTACTCTTGGAGCTAGATATTAATTAAGTGAGTTGTCAATAACTCATTTAATTAGTGGGCATTCGATATCTTAAACACAAGGAGATTAACACACTAATGATAAGAAGGAGCTCATATAGTAATATGGGATTGGTACAGCAGTTCAATAATAACTCTTTAGTGGTATGAGTTATTATTGATGAACTCGAGTTTGGTGTTTGGGGCGAACACGGGAAGCTCAAGTTCATCGGGAGACCAAAACCAATTCCTCCTCTCGGTCTCTGTCATAGCCTCTTATTCATAAAGTCTTATACCCACCCATACCCACCTTCTTACCCACCTTAAGGTGGCTGGCCAAGCCTAGCTTGGAGCCCAAGCTAGGGTCGGCCAAACCAAAGTGAGTTGGTGGCCGGCCATAGCTTGAACCCAAGCTTAGGTGGCCGGCCACAATTAAAATAAAAGGATTTTAATTTAAAATATTTTCTTATGTCGAAGTCATGATTTTAAAAGAGAGTTTAAAATTTAAATCTTTCCTTTTATAGCATTCTACAAAAGATTAAGAGAAATGTTTGATTTCTTTCCTTATTTGTAGTTAAAAGGAAGATTTTATTTTTTGATAAAACTTTCCTTTTTGGTAACCATCCTCATGATTTTAAAAGAGAGTTTTAAAATTATAAATCTTTTCTTTTATAGTTTTCTACAAAAGATTAAGAGAAAGATTTGATATCTTTCCTTATTTGTAGTTAAAAGGAAGATTTTAATTTTGGAGAAAACTTTTCTTTTTGTAATCATCCACATGTTTTAATAGAGAGATTTTAATTTATAAAAGTTTCCTTTTATCACCAACTATGAAGGGAATTTTTAAAAAGAAATTTTTATTTTAAAAATTTCTGGAAAAAAATTACGAAGTTTTAATTTTGTGTTTAAAACTTTCCTTGTTTGGAGGATTTGAGGTGGTCGACCATTAATAGAAGAAGATAAATTTTTTAATTAAATTTTCCTTTCATTGGCAAGGAAATTAAGGAAGTTTTAATTAAAACTTTCCTTATTTGCAAAGACTAAGGAATATAAAAGAGAGGGTAGAGGTGCCTCACCTCACAACTGTTGGTGCAATATTCCCTAGGTGAAGGTTGACTGAGCTTGAATTGGTTCAAGCTTGAGTCTTGATGTTTGAGTTTCGATGTTTGACAATACATGGAGACGACACATGGAGATTGCAGGTGCAATTATTCATGTGGGGAGATTGTGAAGGAGAGTCAAGTAGGTCAAGATTGACTGGATACTTGACTGGAAAATCCTGGTGAGTGAAGTCATGTGAAAGACCTAGTGAGTGAAGCTAGGTAGAAGGGAAGTCCCGGTGAGTGATACGGCCAGTTGAAAATCCTGGTGAGTGAAGCCAGGTGAAAGACCTAGTAAGTGAAGCTAGGCAGAAGGGAAGCCCCGGTGAGTGAAGCCGGGCAGTTGAAAATCCTGGTAAGTGAAGCCAGGTGAAAGACCTAGTGAGTGAAGCTAGGCAGAAGGGAAGTCCTGGTGAGTGAAGCCAAGCACAGGAAATTCAGATGGATCAAGATTGATCGGACATTTGGTGCTGGGAAGTTCAAGTAGGTCAAAGGGATTGACCGGATACTTGACACAAGGAAATCCAGATGGGTCAAGGTTGACCAGACATCTGGTGGAAGTCCAAGTGGGTCAAAGGGATTGACCGGACACTTGGTGAGGGAGTCCTAGTAGGTCAAGGGTGACCGGATGCTAGGCATGATGAACCAACATGTCATGGTTGACCGGATGTTGGTGTAGGGGACTTTGGACTTGTTTTTGGGCAAAAACAAGAATTGAATCGATCAGCCGATCGATTGGCTCATGCCCAATCGATCGGTTGATCGATTGGGTGAGTCCCCGCAACAAGGCTCCTCCCAATCGATCAGTGGATCGATTGGGGAGAAGTGTCACGCGAACAGAAAGCCTCCCAATCAATCAGCCGATCGATTGGGAGCCTCCAATCGATCGGGCGATCGATTGGGAGCTGCGATTTTGCGCGATAAGCCCTGGATCGATCAGCCGATTGATCCAGACAATTCCCAGGAGCACAGAGGCGCTCTGGATCGATCAGCCGATCGATCCAAAGCCTCCCCAATTGATTGGGAGCAATCCGATCAATTGGGATTTGACCGTTGGCGCAGAATATAACTGTTGGCGACCGTTTCCCACAGTAGTTCTTCCTCGATTCTTCTCCACGCGACACTGCGATCCTCTCCTGCTCTCTTCGCCAGATCTTGAAGGATCTTGGAGGCTAGTGCCGGTGCACGTACAAGTCAAGAGGCGAGTTTCAACAAGAAGAAGACGCTAGGGGTTAGGGTTTTCTTGTGCATATCTTGTAAGCTTTTGCTTGTATTGTATTTACCTTCCCTTTCTTCTTGTACTGTGAGCTTGTAGGGCTTCTCTGCCTTCGGTAGTTACCGAAAAGGAGTGTTTACATATTGTAGGGTGCGTGAGTGTGTGGATCCTTGGATTAGTCACCTCTTCTTGAGGTGGATACCAAGTAAATCCCTAGCGTTAGCGTCTAGTGTTGTTTCTTTGTATTTTTTGCTGCACATCATCTTAAGAAACAAGTAACGACGAGCACGAGATCGCGTCGAGCTATTCACCCCTCCCCCCCCTCTATCTACATTTCGGTCCTAACAAGTGGTATCAGAGCAAGGTTGCTCTTCACCGGAATCATCGCCAGAAGGGGCAAAAAGCTAGAGGGTGAAAAAGTTGGAGCAAATTCTACAAGTCAAAGACTTCATTCAAGAAGCTCAACTTCAAATGGGATTCCAAGATGGACTTGGATTTGATACAAGGGTGCCTCCACTGTTCACCATGACAAGCTTCGATTCTTGGAAATCAAGAATCGAGAATTTTCTTATGATGGAGATAGAGCAATGGTTTGCTCTCATGGAAGGCTTCAAGGCTCCAAGAAATTCAAAGGGAAAAATTCTCAAAAAGAGCAAATGGAGCCAAGAACAAATTCAAAGGTGCGAGGCGAATGACAAGGTAACCAAATTATTAGTTAATTTATTGCCAAGCACCATTCTTTGTAAAATTGGAGAATTTGAGGATGCCAAGGAGCTTTGGAGCAAATTGGCAACGATTCATGAGATCCCCTCCACTGTACCAGATCAAGAAAAATCCAAAGAGGGTGACTCAATGGAGCAAGATCAAAAGGAAGAGGATTCCGAAGTTGAGAGATGCTCAACTTCCGAAGAAGAGGTCCAAGAAGCTTTATCTTCAAAGGAATACAATGAAAAGGGCAAAGAGGGAGTATACTCTTTGTTCCATGTACAAGAGGAAGATGAAGAAGCCTCCACCTCTAGGATTGAGGGGGAGCGATCTTTATTGACATCGGATCAAGAAGAAGGAGAAGCTTCTACATCCGGGTCAAGAGAAGAAGAAGAAGAAGATGAAGAAGCTTCCACCTCCACAAGTCAAGTCAAATATATTGGAAGAGTATCAATGTCGAATCAAGAGGAGGCCTCTACCTCCGGATCTAAAGGAGAAGATGTCATCTCTACACATGAAGGTATAAATATTTCATTTAAGAATAAAAATCATATTATATGCTTTGAGTGTAGGGAACATGGGCACTACAAGAGCAAATGTCCTAAATTGGCCAAGAAGAAGGGTCAAGTGGCACCAAAGGGCAAGGAGAAGCCTAAAGAGGCCGCTCCCAGAACAAAGAAGAGCAAGGAGCATATTGTGTGCTTCTCTTGCAATCAAAGGGGACACTGCTGGAGTCAATGTCGCAAGGGGAAAAAAGTGGTCAAGGCTCAAGGAGGAAGCATGAGTCAAGGGGGAGCCTCCAAGGTAAAACGCAAGGTATCATTTATTGAGCCTACTGTTGGTGCGGGAAGCATCTAACGATCAAACCTAAGTTTTGATAATGGCAAAGGATTCAAAGTTAAGGTGAGTTGTGATCTAACATGTTGAATGAGTGTCTCAGGAAAAGTCCTAACTGCGGTTAGGCAGAGGGAAAACCCTAGGGGGTGGTAACCCTAGGTCATAGGGGGTGGTAACCCTAGGTCATAGGGGGTGGCAACCCTATGCGGAAAGTCTTGGCAGGTCGATAGCTTCAGGCAAAAGTCCTAGGGGGTGGTAACCCTAGGTGGAAAGTCCTGGTGTCGCGAACCAGGTGAAAGTCTGGACTAGCCGGGAAGCGGATGTCCAGCAGAAAGTCCGGAAGCGTCGAGTGCTGAGCAAAAGTCCAGTCGATCTGGAGGATCACACTGGCAACAGGTAAATCTCCTGAGTGGAGTAGGTGAGGACGCGTTCCCCGTAGAGGGAACAATAGGCGTCGGGTCGACCTAGGGTTTCCGGTCGGAAACCCGAAGTCAAACTCGGACAGTCCGGAGACTGTCTATACTTCTTTTATAATGTTTATTGTGCTAACTTTGTGTTGCAGGATAGTGTTTGGGACTAACATATCTTGCAGGTGCAAAGGAGCAACCTAAAGCCTCGGATGAACAGTGTCCGAGGCGCCTCCTGAGGCGCCTCGGGTGCAAGGCAAGGAGTTGGCTGCAGAAGGCTCAAGGCGCCTTGGTGAACAGTGTAAGGCGCCTTGAATAGATGAAGCGTCCGTGAGCGATGGGCGCCTTGAATGTGATAAGGTTCAACCGCCCCCTTTATCTCCATGGTGACTCGGCCATTCAAGGCGCCTTGGTGAATAGTAGAAGGCTCCTTGAACACCCTTTATAAGGGTTTTCCAGCAGCTCTCTTCAACGAACTCCAAGCAATCCTTACGCTACAAGCTGCTCTAGAAACGCCCAGACAAGTCCCCGACAACCCGGAGCTTCAGATTCTGCTACTTTATTGTTGTCGGTATAATTTGTTTTAGTTCTTTCAATTGTAATATCTTATTGTACATTTAACGAGCTTATAGTTGTTGCCCACGGAAAGCGATCAAGGATCGCGGGCCTTCGAGTAGGAGTCGCCTTAGGCTCCGAACGAAGTAAAATCTCTCGTGTCTCTCTGTGTGTGTTTGTTCTTTATTCCGCTGCGTGTTTTTAAACTCCGATAGTTTTCCGATTTGAAAAAGAAATAGCCACGAGCGCTATTTGTAAGACCGTTAGATTCGATAGAGGGGGGGTGAATATCGATTCGAAAATCTCGAGTTAAAACGCAGCGGAAAAGTAAGGAAGTAAAGAGATGAACACGGTTGATTTTTACTTCGTTCGGAGCCTGTGACGACTCCTACTCGAAGGCCCGTACTCCTTGAGTACTTTCGTTGGGCAATTCACTAGCAATTCGGATAATTACAATTTACGTACAAATATTGCTAATGAAAGAAAACAAAGCTATCCGACAACTAATGAATTAAAAGAAACCGAGTGAGTCGTGAGCTTTGTGAACGTCGTTGGCGCAGAGTAGCGAGTGATTGAACTCGAGTTCTCGAAAACAGATATCTTGAAGCTCCCGGGCTTCTTTTATATGCTCGCCCGGCCCTGGATCCCTTCAGGCGCTCGAATGTGACGTAACACTCCCAACCAGGCATGCTCCAAGTGTCAACGCCGCTGGGGATAAAACTTGCCTCCGGCGCTGGATACCTTCAGCGCCGGACTCCCGGCGCCCAGAACTATCTCGAGCCCGGACCCTCACTGCTTCCTACCCACAAAGCGGTGTTGTCCGAGGCAAATAAAACCTGCAGCAGATGATTGTAAGCACATTTTATAGATACGCTAAGTAATAAAATTAACAACAAGTATGACTTAGATTCCGCTTTCCGAGACCGGAATCTAGTCACGATCTCGACTTAGATATCCGAAATGGATCTAAGCCGGATCGACGCCTAATGTTCCTTCCCGGGAACGCTCCTCGCGATCACTCCCCTCTAGTGACTTACCTCACTTACTGCCAGACGTCCGGTCGGCCCGTCGACCCGTCGACTTCTTGCCAACGTCCGGTCACCCGTCGACCCGCTTGGCTTCGCGCTATCCGGTCAGCCCGTCGACCTAGCCGGACTTCTAAGCGTCCGGTCAGCCCGTCGACCGCTTGGACTTCTCGCCACCTATCCGGTCCCGTCGACCTAGCTGGACTTCGTGCCGGACATCCGTGGCCCGTCGACTGTCGACTTCTCCCGCACACTTTATCAAAGTGTCGACAACAATGTACTAACTTAACCTGATTTGTCATTCATCAAAACCTGGGTTAAATCGTTAGTGCTAACCTGCACCAACAATCTCCCCTTTTTTGATGGAATGACAACCTGGTTAAGTTAGTGAAAACATATGCAAGAAAAAACAAGCATTTAAAGGGTTTTTAAGTTAGTTTGTATTTTCAATTCTGGTTTAGCTAACTTAACCACCTAACTCTCCCCCTTTGGCATTCATCAAAAAAATAAGCAAGAGTAAACAAGCATAGTGTGGAGTTACTGTAGAAAGTTGTTAATTTAAGAAACAGCTTATTTTGGAAAATATCTACGTTTGATTCAAAATTCAAAGATACTGATAAAAGTGTAATCTTTAAGCCCAAATTAAAAGATAGGCAAGTTGTCTTGGGGGAGTCAAGTTGAATTTTGAAAAGTATAAGTTTAAAGTTAATCAAGTTTAATTAGTTTTCAATTTTGATATTTTCAAAACAAAGCAACATTTTTAATTTTTCAAAAGCAAGTAAAATTTTAGTCAAAATAAATTTGCTAAGTTTGGAAAGTTTAATTTTCAAGCATACTGACTAAATTTAAATGTAATAATTTTTAATTGAAAATCAATTTTAAAAATTAGGTGGAATTTTTAAACTTCCAAACTTTTAATTAATTTCTCCCCCTGAACCTGATATCTAAGATAAAGCTTTTGAAAATATTTGCTAAGAATTTTTAATATAAGATTTTTAAAGTAATTGGAGTAGAATTTTCAAAAGAAATTTAAAAAAAACGCTTTAGTTAATCCTCCTGAATTTGATACTCAAATTTACATAGCTGTCTAACCAATTAGTTACTAACTAACTATCAGAAAATAGCAGTTTTCACTTGGTTAGTCAGATTAAGTTGATTATAAGCAGTCAGTGTTTGACTTAACTGATGAGCTTAATCTGATTAATATCTGAGTTGTATTTAACGTCCAGACTTATGCCGATGCACTGATATAAGCATCTTAAGTCCAGACAGTTGACCTATGCATCTCACCCCTTTCTATGTTTTTCAAACACAAGCAAGGTAAACCTAAGGTGTTGGTGAGATGCTCAAAACTAATCCTATGGGTACATGCTTTCTAAGGATTCAAAAACTAATCTAAGGCCAAAACTGTTTTTGAAAATCTAAAAATGGAAAGTTTTGAAAACATACAAGTTTAACCTATAATTTGATAAAACCATTTTGACAGTATTTTGAATTATCCTAGTCTATGGAGCATATTATCAATGTAAGTCTAGCAGAAATATCACTAGATAAATTCAAAATAGTTTACAGGTGGTGTAGCTACAGAAGTGAGTCATAACTAGATCTACTGAGATGAAGAAGGGGGTGGTCCAGATCCCAAGGATCGGAGAAGTGCCATCAGCTCAGTGTGTCGGGTATCCCCGGCAGCTCGTAGCTCGGCAATCTCTCGTCGTATGTCCCGATGAAAATCAGAGTTCTCCCGCTGGAGACTCACCATAGCTCTCTCTAATCCGGTCATACGGTCGGACATAGTGCGGGAAGCGTGACCTCGTGCTCTAGCTGGTGGTGGTGGTGGAGCCGGTGCGGCTTCCTCTGGAAATAGTGCGAGCATGAACTCGTCCACCTGTGCGTCTGGATCGGGCTGGTGCTGTGCCCCCCTCCGCCAAGACATAGTCCCGTCATCTCTATCTATATGGACACCAGCTAAGGAGAAGTTTCGAGCTGTGATAACATCGAACTCGGTCATGTTGGCAATGGCTCCTCTAGTGACATCAATGTGCAATGAGGACATATAGGCTGTCAGAATGTGACCATATGGCATATGGACTCGTCTATCAGTCACGAATCCGGCCGAGTAGATAATGGTGGAAAAAATGTGCAGGCTGATGTCAATTTCTAACCTATGGATCAGGGCATAAAGTAAGAACGAATGAAATGGGCGCATCACAGCGATGTCTCGAGTAGTCAGTGGTAAAATACAAAGGACTACAACCCTATAGAGAGCGTAATCCTGGACCCGTAGCTCTATTGACCTAAACTGTGTCACAGTGGGATCTCTCTCTCCTCCAAAGAAATACGAATAAATCGTATCGAGAGTAATATGTGCGTAGGGATCTCCGAACGGTAGATCCCTCGGAGGGTAGCACAAAAAGGGACAAGTAGACGGACGCAACTCTAAGAACTCTCGGATAGCGGTAGGGGAAAATGTGATATCAATGCCTGCCGCCCTAGTGGTATAGGTGAGATCGTCTACTTTTACTAGGTTATTGCAAAATTCGGCACACAGACTTATGTTTATAGGACTAGTACATTCGACAAGGTTCCTTAAGTTATAGTGGCCTATAACCTCTAAAGCGGAGGGGCATGACCTTAGAAAAAATGATCTATCTATGCAGGTAGTTCTAATGGCCTTATAGATAGTTGACTCAAACTTAATCCTAAGTTCATCTGTGGGAAACCTAGGGTCTGTACTAGCATTGGAGGGTCCAGCACCAGTGTTTGTTCGTTTCCTACTGTATATATAAGAAAATATTCTAAGAACAAAATAGGAGGACAAATTCTAATAACATTTTAGGAGGGAAAGAAATTTTACCGAGGAGCCATCGACAAATAAAGATATGACGACCTCGGTTGAATCGCAACAGCGTCTTCACCGCTAGAAAATTTTAGTTAAAATACTTTCGCGCGGAGGTTCGGAGTGAACCTTGGCAAAAGAGAAAAGTTGGTGGTGCAAAGGTTGGGGGCGCCTGCTGCCCCTTATTTATAGGGGATTCCGGGCGCCCGGGATTGCTAGGGCAGGGCGCCCGGAACCCCTTCCGGGCGCCCTGGAGGGGAATACCAGGGGCGCCCGCCCCTGGTTTTTTTTTTTTTTTTTAATTAGGTTTGAAGTTTAAGTTTTAAGTTTGAATAAACTTTTGAAATTAAGTTTAAAATTAAAATTTTGAAATTAATTTTTAAATTAAAATTACAAATTTTGAAATTAATTTTTAAGTTAAAATTAAAATTTTGAAATTAATTTTTAAAGTTAAAATTTTGAAATTGATTTTTAAAGTTAAAACTAAAAATTTTGAAATTAATTTTTAAGTTAAAATTAAAATTTTGAAATTAATTTTTTAAGTTAAAATTAAAATTTTGAAATTAATTTTTAAGTTAAAATTAAAATTTTGAAATTAATTTTTAAGTTAAAATTAAAATTTTGAAATTAATTTTTAAGTTAAAATTAAAATTTTCAAGTTAATTTTTAAGTTAAAATTAAAATTTTGAAATTAATTTTTAAGTTAAAATTAAAATTTTGAAATTAATTTTTAAGTTACAATTAAAATTTTGAAATTAATTTTTAAGTTAAAATTAAAATTTTGAAATTAATTTTTAAGTTAAAATTTTGAAATTAATTTTTAAGTTAAAATTAAAATTTTAAAATTAATTTTTAAATTAAAATTAAAATTTTGAAATTAATTTTTAAGTTAAAATTTTGAAATTAATTTTTAAGTTAAAATTAAAATTTTGAAATTAATTTTTAAATTAAAATTAAAATTTTGAAATTAATTTTTAAGTTAAAATTAAAATTTTGAAATTAATTTTTAAGTTAAAATTAAAATTTTGAAATTAATTTTTAAATTAAAATTAAAATTTTGAAATTAATTTTTAAGTTAAAATTAAAATTAATTTTTAAGTTAAAATTTTGAAATTAATTTTTAAGTTAAAATTAAAATTTTGAAATTAATTTTTAAATTAAAATTAAAATTTTGAAATTAATTTTTAAGTTAAAATTAAAATTTTGAAATTAATTTTTAAATTAAAATTAAAATTTTGAAATTAATTTTTAAGTTAAAATTTTGAAATTAATTTTTAAGTTAAAATTAAAAATTTGAAATTAATTTTTAAATTAAAATTAACATTTTGAAATTAATTTTTAAGTTAAAATTAAAATTTTGAAATTAATTTTTAAGTTAAAATTAAAATTTTGAAATTAATTTTTAAGTTAAAATTAAAATTTTGAAATTAATTTTTAAATTAAAATTAAAATTTTGAAATTAAATTTTTAAGTTAAAATTAAAATTAATTTTTTAGTTAAAATTAAAATTTTGAAATTAATTTTTAAAGCCTTATTCATCTCACCCGAACTATATTATCAATCAGGGAATCCTATGATTTTGTGAGATGAAATTGGTTTGATTACAGACTTTTGGTTTAACTTGTGTTAGATTCAGACTTAGCTTTGGTTTCCACAAATAGGCATTCTTCGGATAAACTTCTAAGCTTGGTGAGTCACAAGGACATCATTAGAAGTAACCAACCTTTCGAGGTTTTCCGAATAGTCCTATCCACGGAACTTAGTACTAAATCTTGGTCTAACTGGTTAGGATTCGTTTAAGGGTAGCTTCGGTCAGTTCCACTTGGCCAAATGCACCAGATCGAAACCATATCTTTCTAGACATGCGATGCCCAAGTTTCCCTAACGTACTATCATCCAAAAATTTCACCAATACCATGATTCAAGTTAAACTTGGTCTCTAATTCTAATTGCCCTGCCGGGTTTGTTAGTTTTGGGTTACCCTGTCGGGTAAGTTAGTTTTGGAGGTGCCAGCTATTCTGGAGCCTCTCCCTGAATTATTGGCCATTAATTTAAGTTTTAATTTTAGGCTTGTATCGATTCTTTTTATAGTTATAATCAACTTGGTGATAATCTAAATTTTGTTGAGTTTTGAATTTTGATTTTAATTTAGATTTATTTTTTAGTTTTTGATCTGATTTATTCAAGTTTATATAATGTATTTTATCTTTAGGTATATAGAATTGATTAAGTCCTACTTGCGTGGTTAAGCACGCTTTCGGGACCCAAGCTTGTTTAGTTGCTTTGTGTTGGGTTAATAATGATTTAAAGGTTTTGTTTGAGTTTGACTTATATCCAAGTCCGGTTTTATTATAGCATGCCTTTTGGTTATTTAGAATTAAATCTAAATTTTTAGATCTTGTTGTGAATTTTTCCAACAATTCTTTTAACTTATTAATTTCATTTTTTAATGATAAATTCTCCTCCTCAAGTGTTCGATCTTGAGTTGGATTCGAATTTTTTAATTGTTCCTTGAGGTTTTGATTTTCCTCAAGAAGCGATTTATTTTATTTTCCAATTTAACTAATTTTTATTCAAACACGAGATAATTCTAAAGAATTTACGATTTAAGTTTAGGTATACCTCTTTGGAACCTTCGGAAACGAGTACGGACTCGTGGCTCGATTCGGGTTCGGACCCGTCTTCCGATTCCTCTGATTCGTCTTCCGTTTCAGCTTCGCGAGCCATCAGCGCGAGGTGACTTTGGTGCTTTTCTCCTTCCGATTCGTCTGAGGAGGAATCGTCCCATGTTGCTTTGAGGGCTTTCTTCTTTGTTGACTTTGGTTTGTCAAGTTTCAATCTTGGGCATTCGTTCTTGTAGTGCCCCTTTTTGTTACATCCGAAACATGTGACATTTCTTGAGTCGGCTGGCGAACTGATCTTCTGAAGATCTTTGCTGAAGCTTCTCTTTTTCCTGGTTTTCCTTACCAGGTTCACCAGGTGTTCTTCGTCTTCAGAGTCTTGATCGGAATCTTCTTCGGATTCGGGCTTGTTCTTCTTTTCTTTAGAGGAACCTGCAAATAAAGCTACACCTTTCTCGACCCCGGCGTTAGTTTGCTCATGAAGTTCTAATTCACAAAAGAGTTCATCCAATTTTAATTTAGATAAATTTTTTGAAATTTTGTAGGCATCTACGATTGATGCCCACAAATTGTTTCGCGGAAAAGCATTTAACGCGTACCTGATTAAGTCTCGGTTCTCCATTTGGTGGCCTATCGCGTGGAGACCGTTGAGGATATCTTTGACCCTCGCGTGGAGCTGACTTGCCGTTTCTCCTTCCTGCATTTTTATATTAAAAATTCTATTTAACAGCAAATCTCTCTTTGTTACCTTCGCGTCGCTTGTTCCTTCGTGCAGCTCGATCAGTTTATCCCAAAGCTCCTTAGCGTTTTGATGCGGTCCGACCCGGTTCAGTTCTTCTCGTGTTAGTCCGCAGTGTAGAGTATTGATGGCTTTGTTTTCAATTGATGCCTTTTTCTTCACATCATTTGTCCAGTCTTCAGGGTCTAGTATGTTCCCGGAGTTGTCTACTGGAATTTTGTAAGCCCTTGTGACGCTCATCCATTGGTCGTAGTCTGTCTTCATGTAGACCTCCATTCTCCTCTTCCAGTACGAAAAGTCATCCCCGTTGAATAGAGGAGGACGTACTGTGCTGAAGCCTTCTTGTTGAGACATTATAACCTACACACACGAAATTAACTGGAAAAATATCCCAAGACTTCGTCTTGGATTAGCAGTGCGGGAGAAACAGAAACTCTAAGTTGGTGTTGCACCAATTTAGATTTTAAATGCAAAAAAAATCTTCCAAAAAGATAATAATATCAGTTTTTAAAAAAAATTTCACCCCCTATCTGTTTGGTGGTTGCACCAAATCAGAGCGGAACCTCGCTCTGATACCACTTGTAAGACCGTTAGATTCGATAGAGGGGGGGGGTGAATATCGATTCGAAAATCTCGAGTTAAAACGCAGCGGAAAAGTAAGGAAGTAAAGAGATGAACACGGTTGATTTTTACTTCGTTCGGAGCCTGTGACGACTCCTACTCGAAGGCCCGTACTCCTTGAGTACTTTCGTTGGGCAATTCACTAGCAATTCGGATAATTACAATTTACGTACAAATATTGCTAATGAAAGAAAAACAAAGCTATACCGACAACTAATGAATTAAAAGAAAACCGGAGTGAGTCGTCGGAGCTTTGTGAACGTCGTTGGAGCGCAGAGTAGCAGAGTGATTGAACTCAGAGTTCTCAGAAAACAGATATCTTGAAGCTCCAGCCTGGGGCTTCTTTTATATGCTGCTCCGGGCGCCTGGAATGTGATGTAACACTCCCAACCAGCATGCTCCAAGTGTCAACGTCGTCCTGGGGATAAAACTTGCCTCCGGCCGCTGGATACCTTCACTGTTTCCTACCTGCAAAACAGTGTTAGTCCGAGGCAAATAAAAACCCTGCAGCACAGATTGTAAGCACATTTTTATAGATACGCTAAGTAATAAAAATTAACAACAAGAGTATGACTTAGATTCCGTCTTTCCGAGATCGGAATCTAGTCACGATCTCGACTTAGATATCCGAAATGGATCTAAACCGGATCGATGCCTAATGTTCCCTTCCCGGGAACGCGTCCTCGCAGTCACTCCCCTCCAGTGACTTACCTCACTTACCTGCCAGATGTCCGGTCAGCCCTTCGACCCGTCTGGACTTCTCGCCAGCTATCCGGTCAGCCCGTCGACCTAGCTGGACTTCTCACCAAGCGTCCGGTCAGCCCGTCGACCCGCTTGGACTTCTCGCCAGCTATCCGGTCAGCCCGTCGACCTAGCTGGACTTCGTGCCAGACATCTGGTCGGCCCGTCGACCTGTCTGGACTTCTCCTGCACACTTTATCAAAGTGTCAGACAACAACAGACTAACTTAACCTGATTTGTCATTCATCAAAACCTGGGTTAAATCGTTAGTGCTAACCTGCACCAACACTATTCACCCCCCCTCTAGCGCGTCTCGATCCAACAATTGGTATCAGAGCGGGGTTGTTTTAATTTGGTGCAACCACCATTTAAAACATTTTTTTTGTCGTGGTATTTTGTTCGAAGTTGATCAGAATTTAGCTTCATAGCTATATTCTAATTGCTTTTCACGAATCGGTGTTGCTCAAAGTTGGTCAATTCCACTTGGGCTCGTTTTTTTTCTTTCTCTCGCACTACTAATCCAAGACTCAGTCTTGGAATAGATTTTGTTGTTTTTTTTCTTTTAGATCTAAAATGGCCCAACAAGAAGGATATAGCACCATTCGTCCCCCACTATTTTCCGGAGAAGACTTCGGGTATTGGAAGGGGCGAATGGAGATATATCTGAAGATCCAATTCGATACCTGGATGATCATCAAAACAGGACTGGAACTGCCAACTGGTACCGACGGTAAGCCTACACCCTGTGAAAATTGGGAGCCAGCATTTATCAAAAAGGTGGAAGCTGACGCAAAAGCCACCTGCACCATCCAATGTGGTCTTACCAAAGAAGAGATCAACAGAGTCGGTCCATTCTCCTCCGCAAAAGAACTATGGAAGAAACTAATCGAACTACACGAGGGCACCTCGGAAACCAAGGTAAGTAAGCGTGATTTGTTACTTAATAAATTATATAATTTGAAAATGCAGGAAGGCGAGACGGCAAGTTCTTTACACGCTCGAATTCAAGATATCTTGAATTCCCTTCATGGAATCGGGCAGAAAGTAGAAAACAGAGATATAATAAGGTATGCTCTTAACTCATTTCCTAGGAGTTCATTGTGGGCATCAATGGTAGATGCCTACAAAGTCTCTAAGGATTTGTCTTCCTTAAAATTAGACGAATTATTTAGTGAATTTGAACTCCATGAACAGACTAATGCACAGCCATCCGAGCAGGGCATTGCTTTGGTTGCAGGTACAAGTCGAATAAGGGAATCAAGAGGACGGCGAAAAGTTGAATCGGAATCAGAAGACGAACCCGATTCAGAAGATTCGGAAGATGAACTGGCCAACGAATTTGTGAATCTTGTAAAGAAACTATACAAGAAGAAGAAGGGCTTCAACAAGAAAGATCTGAAGAAGGCAGTTCAATCAACAGAACTCAAAGACGAAGTTCGAAGTCACCTGCTACGGGTGCAACCAAAAGGGGCATATAAAAGCCAACTGCCCAAATCAAAAAGAAGCCAAGAAGCAAAGAAGAAGGAAAGTCCTAAAGGCAACCTGGGACGAATCCTCTTCGGAGGACGAAGACGACAAACTCGACCAAACGAGTCTACTCGCATTGATGGCCTGGGACCAGATCAGCGAATCCGAGAGCGAGTCAGAAGCCGACTCCGAGCAAAGCCACGAATCCACATCCGTTTCCGAAGGGCCAGACTCCGCTGTAAGTATTCCTAGGCTTAATAATTTAGTCAATTATTTACTTCGCAAATTAGCCAAGTCAAATTTGAAAATTAAGTCACTTTTAAAAGAAATAACCATTCTTAAAGGAGTAACTAACTCAAAATCTTTAACTGAAGATTCAACTCAAGTACAACAACTTGAGAAAGAAAATTCAAATCTGAAAAATCAGTTAAATGATTTAAAAATCACTTTAGAAAAGTTTTCTCTGGGCTCCAAGAATTTGGATCTAATTCTTGGGACACAAAGGGTCATTTACAATAGAACTGGACTAGGATATAAAAGTAAATTTAAATCTTACTTATCCTTAATAAACAAACAAAGTAGTAAATCAGTCTAAGCATGGGTCCCCAAGTCCAAATTGATCAATCAAGTTGGACTTGGTCAATACTGGGTCTCTAAGGATCATATACACTACCTCGATAGACCATATCGAGGTCGTGATCCAGGGGGAGCTAGAAGAAAAACGATCTTGATTTAAAATTCAAAATTAAATTCGAAACCTAAAATTAAAAATCAAATTCTTAATTTAAAATTCGAAACCTAAAATTAAAAATCAAAAAAGTCAAATTCGAAATTAAATTAAATTAAATTCGAAATTATGAAAAGTAGATGGAGGATCCAAACTAGCTGGCACCTCCAACTGAACTACCCGACAGGATAACTGAACCTAATTTACTCGGAATAGGGTAAAGCAAGAATAAATTACCCGGCAGGGTAATTAAGATTAGATTAAAAACGGGATAAGTTTAACTTGAACCACAGTACTGGTGAAGTTTTTGGATGATAGTACGTTAGGGAAGCTTGGGCATCGCATGTATAGGAAGATATGGCTTCGACCTGGTGCATTTGGCCAAGTGGAACTGACCGAAGCTACCCTTAAAAGAATCCTAACTAGTTAGACCAAGGCTTAGTATTAAGCTTAATGGGTAGGACTATTTGGAAACTTCGAAGGCATGGTTACTTTAATGAGCTCCTTGTGACTCACCACAGCCCAGAAGTTTATCCAAAGAATGCTTACTTGTTGTACCCAAAGCTAAACCTGAATCTAACACAAAGTTAAACCAGACTCCTGAATTCAACAATAAATCATCTCACATCAATTTTAGGATTCCCTGATTGAAAATTTAGATCTGGTGAGATGACCAAGTAATAAAATTATTTAAATCAATTTCAAAATTATTTAAAAATCATTTCAAAATTCTTAAATCTTTTCAAAACGAATTTCAAAGTTAATTTCAAAATCTTTTCAAAATAAATTTCAAAATTCTTTAATCTTTTCAAAATCAATTTCAAAAATCTTTTGAAAATTAATCTCAAAGTTAATTTCAAAATCTTTTCAAAATAAAATTAACTTTAATTCAAAATCTTTTCAAAATTATTTAAAAATCATTTCAAAATTCTTAAATCTTTTCAAAACGAATTTCAAAGTTAATTTCAAAATCTTTTCAAAATAAAATTAACTTTAATTCAAAATCTTTTCAAAATTATTTAAAAATATTTTCAAAATTTATTTAAAAATCTTTTCAAAATTTATTTCAAAATCTTTTCAAAATTAATTGCAAAGTTAATTCAAAATCTTTTCAAAATTATTTAAAAATCTTTTTCAAAATTAATTTCAAAATCTTTTCAAAATTATTTAAAAATCTTTTCAAAATTATTTAAAAATCTTTTCAAAACGAATTTCAAAGTTAATTTCAAAATCTTTTCAAAATTATTTAAAAATCTTTTCAAAATTATTTAAAAATCTTTTCAATCTTTTCAAATTTAATTTCAAAATTACTTTAAAAACCTTTCAAAATTTCAAAATTACTTCAGTCAAACTATCTCTTTTCCATTAACAAAGAACCAACTCATTCACTTTATGTGTAGGAGTTGGATCAATGGGTGTTGGATAGTGGATGCTCCAGACATATGACTGGAGATAAATTGAAGTTTTCAAAGCTCAAACTAAAAAATTTAGGATCAGTTGCATTCGGCAACAACGGTTTACTGAAAGTAATCGGAAGAGGTAATATCGAACTCAGCTCCAATTTTGTTATCAAAAAGGCTCTGTTAGTTGAAAATTTCAATTTCAACTTACTAAGTATAAGTCAATTGTGTGATAGCGGATACTTAGTTACTTTTGACAAAGCTAGGTGTTTAGTCAAAAATATTGAAAATCCTAAAATTACACTTAAGGGACTTAGGAAAAATAATATGTACTCAATTAATCTACCCACATCCTCAATAAAGTGTTTAATAACACAGGAAGAGGAAACTGACTTGTGGCACAGAAGATTGGGTCACACCCACACTAGACTCATTTCAAGAATGAGTCATAATGGTCTAGTTAGAGGTTTGCCCAAACTAAAATTCATTGAAAACTCAATCTGTAATGCTTGTCAACAAGGTAAACAAACTAAGTCTACACACAAATCAACAAATGTAGAAAGAACCAACTCGTTACTTGAGCTCCTTCACCTTGACATATTTGATTCACATGGAGCCAAGTCACTAAGCAAGAACCAGTATTGTTTAGTAATAATTGATGACTACTCTAAGTTTACTTGGGTAAAATTTCTAAAAACAAAAGATGAAACCTATGAAATATTTAGTAATTTTTGCAACTTAATAGAAAATGAAAAAGATACTAAAATTAAAAGAACAAGAAGTGATCACGGTGGGGAATTTGATAATCAGAAGTTCACCCAATTTTGTAAAATAAACGGATACCAACATGAATATTCATGCCCTAGAACTCCCCAACAAAATAGACTAGTAGAACGTAAAAATAGAACACTACAAGAAGCCGCTAGGACAATGTTAAACGAATATAAGTTAAGTCACCAATTTTGGGCTGAAGCAATAAATACGGCAAATCATATTCAAAACAGAATCTTAATAAACAAATATCACAACAAAACACCGTATGAACTCTACTATCATAAAATTCCCAATCTAAACTATTTAAAAGTATTTGGTTGTAAAGTTCACATTTTAAATACTAAGGATTACTTAGGAAAATTTACACCCAAATCTAACCAAGGAATATTCTTAGGATACTCCTCTACCAGTAGAGCCTTTAGAGTATATAATCAAAATACATTAAAAGTTGAAGAAACAACTAATGTAATATTTGATGAAGAAAATAACCTACCTAATATAAATGAAAATATTAATCCAAGAGATGTAGATGATGATGAAATCCAACCTAATGTTAATGAGTCTGAAGAACCAGGTTCTGACTCACAAATAAGACCAACTAGAATAAGCACCTCTCACCCACCTGACCAAATTTTGGGTGACCCAAACCTAGGAGTCAGAACTAGATCATCCTATAGAAACCTTAGTCAGATTGCTCTAATTTCTAAAATTGAACCTAAAACTATAGAAGAAGCCCTTCCTGATCCAGACTGGATCATTGCGATGCAGGAAGAATTAGCCCAATTTGAGAGAAACCAAGTCTGGGACCTTGTACCTAAACCCATAGATAAATCGATAATAGATACTAAATGGGTCTTTAGGAACAAGTTAGATGATCACGGTGAAATCGTAAGAAACAAGGCAAGGTTAGTAGCCAAAGGGTTTAGTCAAGTCGAAGGCCTAGACTATGATGAAACCTATGCTCCAGTAGCTAGACTTGAGTCCATTAGGATGTTATTAGCCTATGCAGCCAATAAAGGATTCAAATTGTACCAAATGGACGTCAAGTCAGCCTTTCTAAATGGCTTTATCAAGGAAGAAGTCTACGTAAGTCAACCTCTAGGGTTTGAAGACATAGACTACCCTAATCACGTTTTTAAATTAAAAAATGCACTATATGGACTAAAACAAGCCCCTAGAGCATGGTATGAAAGATTATCTAATCACTTAATATCCAAAGAATTTAACCAAGGACAAATCGATCCCACTTTGTTCGTAAAAACTATAGGTAAAGACATCTTTATAGCCCAAATCTATGTTGATGACATAATTTTTGGCTCAACTAACTCAAAATTTCTAAAAGAATTTATTAAGTTAATGGAAAGTGAATTTGAAATGAGCATGGTCGGAGAACTCAATTTTTTCTTAGGTTTACAAATAAAACAAACCAAAGATGGAATCTACATATATCAAACTAAATATGCTAAAGAGTTAATAAAAAAATTCAGCATGGAAAATTCTAAAATTATAAATACACCAATGGCAACCAACATAAACATTGATTCTGACCCCGAAGGGAAACCTGTAGACCCAAAATACTATAGGAGTGCCATAGGTAGTCTATTGTATCTAACTGCAAGTCGACCTGACATACTGTTTGCAGTAGGTATGTGTGCTAGATACCAATCATGTGCAAAAGAGTCACACCTAACATATGTTAAAAGAATACTTAGATATATTAAAGGAACTCTAAATGTAGGACTTTGGTACCCAAGAACTTGCACCTTTGACCTTTATGGCTATTCTGATTCAGACTATGCTGGGTGCAAGTTAGATAGGAAAAGTACAAGTGGAAGCTGCCAGATTCTAGGTCAGTGCCTAGTAAGTTGGTCAAGCAGAAAGCAACATTGTGTTGCTCTATCCACTACAGAAGCTGAATATATAGCTCTAGGAGAATGTGCATCTCAATTGTTATGGATGATACATACACTAAAAGACTATCAACTAGACTATAAAAATACTAAAATCTTTATTGATAATATCAGCTCAATTAATCTGACAAAAAATCCTATACACCACTCTAGGACCAAACACATAGAGGTAAAACACCACTTTGTAAGGGATCATGTAGCTAAAGGTGAAATTGCACTCAACCATGTTGAGTCCAAATCAAACTTAGCTGACATCTTCACAAAAATTAAGTTCAGTGGACTTAGAAGGCAAATAGGAATGTGTTGGGTAGAGTAGACATCTTACCATAACCTTTTTTTTCAAATTCTAGGAAAAATAGTTTTCAAAACTCTAATTTTGTTATATTTTGAGCTATCTGGAATTAGCCTAGTTTATTCCCCCTAGATATCATGTTCCTCTAAAATTAAGCCAGAGCATCTCACAAACACCTAGGTTTACCTTGATTGTGATTGACACACATAGAACGGCGTGAGATGCATAGGGTATTGCCTGGACTCAAGAATGCTTATATCTGTGCATCAAATTGAGTCTGGGCGTTACATATGCAATAAACATTAATCAAGTTAAGTTCTCCAGCTCTAGTCAAATCTACCTGGATCAAAATAACTTAACTTGACTAACCAAGTGAAAGCTATTGTCCTATAGACAATTAGCAAGTAACTCAAAAGTTAGAAAGTTGGTAAAGAATACTCAATCTTTTAGTTAAGAATGTTCTGTTCCTTATAGCTCTGATACCTGATCAACACCAATTAACTTGACTCATGTTTGGACTTAAGGACCAACTGAATAAATTACCTAAATTAAAATTCTAGCTACTCTCTCTCGTCAACCTAAAAATTAACAAGCTTTGTATTCAAAATTAAGCTAAGTCTCTTTTCACTTAAGCTACATTTTCAAAGGTCAATCTTTTCACTTAGTCTCTTTTCACTAATCCTGTTTTTTTCGAGAAAAGTGGAAAATTATTTTCAACTGTTTTTTTTTATAAATGGCAAAGGGGGAGAGTAGGAAATTCAAATCAAAAGTAATTCAAAAGTAAAAAGTAAAAATTTAAAGGAAACCCTGTATTAAGGGGGAGCTTCACAAAAGTTTAAGTGTTAGCTTAAGTTAGGCGTTCATTTGAAGTTATATACTTAATCTTGCTCACTTAAAAAAATTTTTTACTTGTGCATCTGTTATTACTTAACTTTGAATTTGGGTTGCCATAATCAAAAAGGGGGAGATTGTTGGTGCGGGAAGCATCTAACGATCAAACCTAAGTTTTGATAATGGCAAAGGATTCAAAGTTAAGGTGAGTTGTGATCTAACATGTTGAATGAGTGTCTCAGGAAAAGTCCTAACTGCGGTTAGGCAGAGGGAAAACCCTAGGGGGTGGTAACCCTAGGTCATAGTGGGTGGCAACCCTATGCGGAAAGTCTTGGCAGGTCGATAGCTTCAGGCAAAAGTCCTAGGGGGTGGTAACCCTAGGTGGAAAGTCCTGGTGTCGCGAACCAGGTGAAAGTCTGGACTAGCCGGGAAGCGGATGTCCAGCAGAAAGTCTGGAAGCGTCGAGTGCTGAGCAAAAGTCCAGTCAATCTGGAGGATCGCACTGGCAACAGGTAAATCTCCTGAGTGGAGTAGGTGAGGACGCGTTCCCCGTAGAGGGAACAATAGGCGTCGGGTCGACCTAGGATTTCCGGTCGGAAACCCGAAGTCAGACTCGGACAGTCCGGAGACTGTCTATACTTCTTTTATAATGTTTATTGTGCTAACTTTGTGTTGCAGGATAGTGTTTGGGACTAGCATATCTTGCAGGTGCAAAGGAGCAACCTAAAGCCTCGGATGAATAGTGTCCGAGGCGCCTCCATGGAGCTTGGAGGCGCCTCGGGTGCAAGGCTGAGTCGGCTGTTCAAGGCGCCTTGGTGAGCAGTGTAAGGCGCCTTGAACAGATGAAGGCGCCTGGTGAACAGTGGAATCTGTGATAAGGTTCAACCAGTTCGCCCCTTATCTCCGTGGCTGACTCGGCCATTCAAGGCGCCTTGGTGAGCGATAGAAGGCGCCTTGAACACCCTTTATAAGGGTTTTCCAGCAGCTCTCTTCAACGAACTCCAAGCAATCCTTACGCTACAAGCTGCCAGAAGTGCTGTTACAAGTCCCCGACAACCCGGAGCTTCAGATTCTGCTACTTTATTGTTGTCGGTATAATTTGTTTTAGTTCTTTCAATTGTAATATCTTATTGTACATTTAACGAGCTTATAGTTGTTGCCCACGGAAAGCGATCAAGGATCGCGGGCCTTCGAGTAGGAGTCGTCTTAGGCTCCGAACGAAGTAAAATCTCTCGTGTCTCTCTGTGTGTGTTTGTTCTTTATTCCGCTGCGTGTTTTAAACTCCGATAGTTTTCCGATTTGAAAAAGAAATAGCCACGAGCGCTATTCACCCCCCCCCCCCTAGCGCGTCTCGATCCAACACCTACCCCTTTAAATAATGGTAAAAAGCATGCTAATTCAAATTTATATCATTTTAATGCTATTTACCATAAGAATAGGAAGCATGATAACATTAAAGAAAAACATATGGCTCTCCATGCTAAGACTATCACACCTAGGGTTAGGAAGGTAGGTAAAAGTTTAGGCAATAACACTAAGGACCATAGTTATAAGCCTAAAAATAAAAATGCTCAAGGATTTAAGGAAAAATCAAAATATAGGGATTTATGGGAAGAAAATCAAGTCTTGAGGTCAAGACTTGATAAAATGGAAAAGACCCTAAAAAGGATGGAAAGTATCCTAAAAGGGCAAAATGAGCAAAACATAGGTTTAGTACTACAAGGGTCATCCAAGGGCCAAAGGGGTTTGGGATACAAACCTAAAATTAAAAAGGATGTGCCTTCTTACCATATGGTTCTATATAATTATGGAACCAACTCTAGGTCAAATGGTCAAGTCAAAAATACTAGGGAGGTTATTCCTAAGAGTATTTTTGCAACAAACGTGACTAAGACTTCTAAGAAGTCCAAGAAAGTCACAAAGAATGTCACAAGGGAAGAAATCCCTAGAGTTGACCTAGAAAAATTGACCAAGGCTTCTAAGAAGCCTAACAAGGTCACTAGGAATGTATCAAGGGAAGCTATCCCTAGTGAGTACCTAAAGCATCCAAGGAGCACCAATAGGTTTTGGGTTCCTAGGAGCATTTTCTCTACCCCTTAGATGGGTTAGAGAGTGTCAACTCTGATTAGAATGGTAGTTAACCTAACTTTGATGAAGTTGACACTCGGAGAGCATTTTCAAGATTATTATCAACCTTTGAAAATAAAGTGGAGTTTCATTTACTCTTTGGAAGAGTAAAATGTGCCATAATTTGAAAGTTTAATTTTAAATTAAATCAGCACAATTGGGGAAATCATAAAGAACTACCAAGTTGGGATTTTGGTATGTTCTTAAGGAGTAAGGGCAAAATTTAGAACTTGATCTCAATGATTACTCCTTGAAGGAGAAAATTGTGCCAAAATTTAAGGAATATGATTAATTTGAATTGGTACAAATTAAGAAAACCAAAAGAAATGTCAAAATTAGACTTTGACATTCTTTTGGGAAATATTGGGCACTCTAGGTTTAAACCTTAAGTTAGCTAAGGCTTTAGGATACTTAGATAGGTAACCTAGGTATATTTTATTTATGTTAAAATTTGTCATGCTTTATTTGTCCATCATATGTCATGACATCATATTTATTCTTACACTCATGCCTTATTATGAAAAACATAAAAATACCATGTCATGTCATACATACATCATGTAATCATAGGAAATTTTCCTTTTGAAAATTATTTATCTTTGATGTATGCCATAACATATCATGCATTATGTTTAATTTCTCGCAATTAAGGACAAATGGCATTTATTAACAAATAACATCCTTGGTGGTTGTTCCTAACCTCAAAATGCCTAGATAGATATGCATGATTCCTAGATTAGGGCAAAACCAAACTTTACATCTCACAAAAGAACTATAAGGTGACTTGTATGTGTTTTAGTGCACATTAGATACAAGTGAGATGTTAGGATGATGAACAAAACTTAATATATTGATTTAGTGCATTCTTTTGAGTTTTAAGTTCATCAAAACATATAGGTATGTGTTTTCCAATCATTGGGAAAGCTAATGTACAAGTCATGTGCATTGAGCCCAAAGAACATGGTTGGATATTGGTTTTGAAAATCATTTAAAAATGCTTTTAGAAAATCTTGATGAAGACGATCTTTTGATAGTAATCATCATTGAAATGTTAGACACAAACTAGAAGAAAACACTAAAGTTTTTACAAGTTTTCAAGTTTGTGTCAATTTTGGAAAATAGAAAGTATTTTCGTAGAAAACTATTTTTCCTTGATAATATATGCCCTAAGGATTGTCTACATGAATTTTCATAATTTTTTGATTTTTGTAGAATTTTAGGGGAGTTTATGAAATTCACTGAAATAAATTTTCAGTTTTTCAGAGCTCCAATCGATCACCCGATCGATTGGAGTGCCTCAATCGATCAGGCGATCGATTGAGAGGAATTTTTCTGCGAGCAAAAACTCGCTGGATCGATCAGCCGATTGATCCAAGAAGTCTGAATCGATCAGTGGATCGATTCAAGCAGGTTCAATCGATTATGACCCAACTCCAATCGAATGGGGATGCTGATTTTGGCTGGGAAAGCTTATTTTCAGCATTCTAAACCATTTTTAGTCTATAAAACCATTTCTAATGTTGGTTGCTACTCGGAAAACCTAAAGGTTCCACTGTACAAAAATTTTGTACAAAGGTCTGAACCTTTTCCTAGCTACCATGTGTTCTTTTAAATTAAAATTTGGATCGTCTACGGAACTTAACACGTTTGATCCAAAACTTAATCTATTTGTTCTTTTAGGTTTTGACTTGGATCTCCTGCGAAACTTAACACGTTCGACCCAAGTCACCTTAAGTTATTAATTCTATTAAATATTAATTTCCATAATTGATTCCCAGTACTGACGTGGCTAGGCACATGGCCTTCTTGGATATGGGAGCAACCACCACCGACTAGACAAAACCTTTTATAGAAAGCTAATATTTAATTTCCTAAAATAACTTTAGGTTAACCGAAAAGAACAATCAAATCACAAGGAAAAGAAAAAAAAAAGAACACTATATCGAAAACAAATTCGAAACACTAAAATCGTATGCCTCTTGTATTTGGTATTATTTCCAAAAATAACTAATATGATGCGGAAAGGAAAAATACTAGTTATACCTTTTAGAAAGACCTCTTGATCTTCTATCGTATTCCTCTTCTAACCTCGGACGTTGTGTGGGCAACGATCTTCCGAGATGAGAACCACCAAGCACCTTCTTCTTCCTTGCAAGTTTCGGCCATCAAAACTTCTTCTAGGATGAAGAGGTTCGGCCACCACCACCATGCTCCAAGGGATGCTAGAAACAAAGCTTTATTTCTCTCCTTCTTCTTCTTCTTCTCTAAACTTGATCCGGCCACCATATGAGTCTCCACAAGAAGGATGAGGTTCGGCCATCAAAGAGAAGAAAAGAGGAGAGGATGGCCGGCCACACCAAGGAAGAAAAAGAGAGAGGAAAAATAATAGAGTTGTTAGCCATGAAGGCACCTCTACCCTCTCTTTTATAATCCTTGGCCTTAGCAAATAAGGAAATTTAAATAAAAATTTCCTTAATTCTTTTTCCATTGATAAGGAAAATTTATTTAATTAAAAATAATTTTTTCTCATCAACAATGTGGCCGGCCATTTTAAACCAAGCAAAGGAAATTTAATTCAATCAAGAATTAAAACTTTCCTAATTTGTTTCCGGAAATTTTATAAAAAATTTCTCTAATAATTTTTCCCTTCTTGATGATTAATAAAAAGGAAATTTTATAAATTAAAATATTTCTTTTAAACATGTGGATAAAAAGAAAGTTATCTTTAAAAAAATAAAATTTCTTCCAATCTGCAAATAAGGAAAGATATCTAATCTTTTCTTAATCTTTGTAGAAGCTTTATAAAAGAGATATTTAATTTTTAAACTCTCTTTTAAATCATGAACATGATTAAAAGGAAAGTTTTTACGAAAATTAAAATCAACCTTTTAATCTACAAATAAGGAAAGAGATTTAACTCTACTCTTAATCTTTTGTAGAATCTTATAAAAGGAAATATTTAAATTTTTAAACTCTCTATTAAATCATGTTATCCACATAAGAAAATTTTAAAAAATAAAATTCCTTTTTATTTTAATAGGGCCGGCCACCTAAGCTTGAGTTCAAGCTAGGGTCGGCCACATGAATTCACCCATGAACCAAAACATGGCCGGCCCTAGCTTGGTCTCCAAGCTAGCTTGGCCGGCCCCCTATAGGATGGGTAAGAAGGTGGGTATAGGTGGGTATAGTACTCTATAATCAAGAGGCTACGATAGGGACCGAGAGGAGGAATTGGTTTTGGTCTCCCGATAAAATTAAGCATCCCGTGTTCGCCCCGAACACACAACTTAATTTTATCAATAATAATTCATTCCACTAGAGAATTATTATTGAACTACCGCACCAATCCCAAATTACATTTTTGGGCTCCTTCTTATTATGAGTGTGTTAGTCTCCATGTGTTTAAGATAACAAATGTCCACTGATTAAATAAGTTACTGACAACTCACTTAATTAATATCTAGCTCCAAGAGTAGTACCACTCAACTTCATCGTCATGTCGGACTAAGTCCACCTGCAGGGTTTAACATGACAATCCTTATGAGCTCCTCTTGGGGACATTCTCAACCTAGATCACTAGGACACAGTTTCCTTCTATAATCAACAACACACACTATAAGTGATATCATTTCCCAACTTATCGGGCTTATTGATTCATCGAACTAAATCTCACCCATTGATAAATTAAAGAAATAAATATCAAATATATGTGCTTGTTATTATATTAGGATTAAGAGCACACACTTCCATAATAACTGAGGTCTTTGTTTCTTTATAAAGTCAGTATAAAAGAAACGACCTCTAATGGTCCTACTCAATACACTCTAAGTGTACTAGTGTAATTATATAGTTAAGATAAACTAATACCTAATTACACTACGACCTTCCAATGGTTTGTTCCTTTCCATTATGGTCGTGAGCTACTGTTTATAATTTATAAGGTACTGATAACATGATCCTCTGTGTGTGACACCACACACCATGTTATCTACAATATAAATTAATTGAACAACTACATTTATCATAAATGTAAACATTTGACCAATGTGATTCTTATTTCTAGATAAATGTTTATACCTAAAGCTAGGCTTTTAGTATACACTCTAACAATCTCCCACTTATACTAAAAGACTAAGCTGTCATATCTGCTGCCATACATCTGATTCCCATGCCTTTCAAAAAGCTCTTGCCTTAAGGACCTCAGGTTATCATCTGATGTAATCTAGGCGGCAATAACTTCTCCTCGTTTATACGATTTCTCGTATTGGGTGGTACTTGCGCTCTATTGTGTTTTCTTGCCTTATAGACTTATGATTTCTTCAAGTTTGCTACTGCACCAATGTTATTACAATAAATTGTAATAATCTTTGGACAAACCAGAAATCATATCTAAGTCTATCTTGAGGTTATTGAGTCATTCAGCTTTTATGGCTACCTCAGAGGCTTGCCATATACTCAGCTTCTATGGTGGAGTCCAGAAAAATACCTATGCTTATCACTCTTCCATAGTTATGACTTTACCTCCTAAAGTAAACACAAAACCCCGAGGTTGACTTATTATTGTCCCTATCCGATTGGAAGTCAAAATCCGTGTAACCCACAGAGACCAAATTAACTGCCTTGTAAGCTAGCATATAATCTCTAGCGCCTCTAAGGTACTTTAATATATGCTTTACTGCAATCCAATGTCCTTGTCTAGGGTTACTTTGATATCTGCTAACTATGCCCTTGGCAAAACAGATTTCTGATCTCGTACATAGCATACATTAGGTTGTCTAACTGCCGAAGCATAAAGAACTGCCTACATGTCCTCAATCTCCTTTGATGTCATTGGAGACATCTCTTTAGATAAAGACACTCCATGCTTAAAAGGTAAGAAACTTTTCTATGAGTTTTGCATGCTTAAAACGAGCAAGGATTTTTCCGATGTATCAAGCTTAGGATAAGTATATTTTTTCTTGCGATCCTTTGATCTCAAAAATATATACATTCTCCCAAGTCCTTTATATCGAATTATTTGGACTACCATACCTTACTTCTGACAACATTTTGATATTGTTTCCAACTACCAAAAATGTTATCTACGTATAGTACAAGAAATACCACTACGTTTCCATCACACTTTTTGTATACACAAGACTTATCCGTTTACTCAATAAATCCATAGGTCTGGATTACTTTGATAAACTGGATGTTCCAAGACCTTGAAGCTTTGCATCAGTCTATAGACTGATTGAGCTTGCACACAAGATGCTCTTAGCCCTTTGCAATGAACCATTCTGGTTGCTTTATATGGATGCTTTCTTCAAGACTTCCATTAAGGAATGTTGTCTTGACATCCACTTACCAAATAGATAAATGTATCCGGATAGACTTAAGCATGGCTACCAGTGAAAAAGTTTCCTTTTTCATCTAGCCTTGCTTTGAAAGTTTCTACCTTCCTGTCTATCCCTCTTTTCCTATTATAGACCTTTTTATACCCAAAGGCTTTTACACCATTTGGTGGTTCTACAAGCTTCCAGATTTTATTAGAATACATATATTCTAATTCTGTTATTCATTACTCTTTGCCAAGATATTACATTTTTATCTTGGAGTGCTTCGTCATATGTCCGGAGATCAGGTTCATGTCCTCAAGGGATCGAGTCCAAAAACTCTCCCAAAACATGAATCTTTTTAGGTTGCCTAACAACCCTCCCACTACGACAAGGCACTTTCTGCAATTGTGTATCATTTGTGATACGTGTTGCAGTTTCCTTGTGGTATCTCATCTTGTACAATTGGTACTAGATTAGACATGTCTTTTATTATTTCCTTAAGAACAAATTTTCTTATAGGCACGTGGTTTATTACATAGTCCTTTTCTAAAAATCGGTCATTGATGCTAACAATGACCTTCTGATTTTTAAGACTATAGACCTACTTTCATTTCTCTAACACACAAACAAGTGAATTTGTCAAATTGTTTTCTTCAGCATATTTTCCGGATTAGTAATTTAGCTGTATTAGCAAAGAAACTGTAGCGGTCCGCCTTGCAGCTAGCAGTAGAAGTTAGGTCGTTTCCAGAGTATATCCTTAAAATGATTTTGGTAATATTCTAAATAACTCATCAATCTACTTATTTCCATAAGAATCCTATACCTTCCTTTTTCTACACCATTCTGTTGGGGTGTACCAGGTGCAGTTAGTTGGGATTGAATCCCTACTTTTGATAAGTGACTCCTAAATTCTCCCAAGAGGTACTTGCCACTACTATCTTACCATAGTGACTTTTACTTTAACATTTTTCCGCATCAGCCTTGTACTCTTTGAACTAATCAAAGCACTTAGTCTTGCGGCTCATAAAGTAAATGTATTTATATCTCAAATAGTTGTCTATAAATAGATGAAATATTTGAAACAACCTCTTGCCTGGATAGTCATAGGATCACACAAATCAGAATAAACCAATTCCAACATATCTTTGGCTCCATACCCCTTAGACTTAAAAGCTCCTTGGTTATTTTCCTTCCAAGTAAGATTCGCAGGTTGGAAAGATTTCCACTACTAATGAACCCAAAAGTTCATTAGCTACCAATGAATCCTGCTCAAGTTAATATAACCTAGCCTTAGATGCCAAAGATATTAATGGTTCATTTCCGAAGGTTGCTTTCTCTTAAAATTAGAAGATGTGTTACTAATTTCCATTTGTTGCATCGTGGGAGTTATTGGATTATAAATTATCAACCAACATACCAGAATAGATAACTTGCCTATTTTTCTTGATAACAACTTTGTTATCAAAATAGACACAATATCTATTCTATAATAGTTTAGAAACTGAAATCAGGTTCTTTCTAAACTTAGTATGTAAAGACAATTCCTAATAATCCAAATTTTATTCCTATCAAAAAAAAATAAACATCTCCCACTGCAACAGCTACCATTTTTACAGTAGTGCCCATGTAGACGGTGTTTTAATTTTCATTTAGTTGCCGGGTTTCCTGGAACCCTGCAATGAATTGTGGGCATGATTAATGGCATCTGTATCTACACTTCAGGTTCTGGTAGATAACACCACTAAACATGTTTCAACTAATGAATTAAATACACCTATATTGTTCTTAGTTCTAAGAAGACAGTCTACCTTAATGTCCAAGTCCTATTTCCAATCATTACAATTGGGATTACTAAGTCTTTCTTATAGTATGACTACTAGGGGATTGACAAACATTCTAAGAATCACAAAAATATTTGGTTAAGACCAACTCCTTAAAAATCCCATGAATTTTGTATGCCACATTAGTGTGGACGTATACAAATTCAAAGAGGAAATTTTATCATTTAATTTTATTATCTCGTCAACCTTACTTTATGACAAATAAAATTAATAGTTGATCTATCTTTAATCAAATATTTGGTCAAGACTCTAAATTTAAAATAATATTGATTCCTCTAACAATACTATTTAAATTTACCAACACCTCAAAACACCGTGAATTTTGCATGCCACGTTAGTGTGGACGTATACAAAATCAACATTTGTAAGAGGAGGGTTTTACCCATTAACTATCTTGTCAACGTAACTTTATGACAAATAAAATTATCTCAAACACCGTTAATTTTGTATGCCACGTTAGTGTGGACATATACAAAATCAATCATTTGTAAGAGGGGTTTTAACCCTTTAATTTTATTATCTTGTCAACCTAATTTTATAACAAATTAATAGTTGGTTTCATTTGGTCACACAAATAATAGCAGTGACTCCGATGGGGAGGATACTATTAGATGTGTCTAAGTGTATACCATTACTTGACACTAAGTCCATTAATAAGATTATACCCCTTCCGTTGGGGAAGATCACACGCTCTTAATTAACTTCCTATAGTCATCCAAAAATGGAAGTCTGTTCTAGTGATCTGCAAACAAGCTCATCCGTTATGGAGGAAGGCACTCAGAGCCAACGCGCAAGCTTGTTTGCATCACTTACAAACCAGTAATGGAGACTATGGGATTTACTTAAAAATCCCTCTCCCACTTAGTTATTTATAAATGAGGAATTTTTAACTATGCTAGCCTACTAAACTTGTAAACTAACATGCACACACAGCACAATATAAAAGCAATAAATAGAAAATCTAATTTTCAACTATTATGGCTTTTATCTCTAGTTGTCCTCCGTGTGTTGTCATCCCAAGCTGCTGCCATATTTGGCCACCGCCACCGGGTCTAGCTATCGCCTCCATCTTACTCCTAGTTCCGCTGCGCCTCTGGTCCTAAGAAAGTTCCACACTTTACAAGATTCGATCTGCGACATAAATAGAATTTTACATTTTGATCCTATATTCCATAAAAGGAATGTACATATATCTAGATCAAAAATAAAATCCTAATAAAACTAAATACAGCTCCTGCTGTATTTTAATAGAATCATGCACACACATATAAATGCCCTTGACATGTCCAAGGGTCCAATCACACACATAATAATTAAAAGCCATAATAGTTGGATCCTGCATCCACAAAGTTAGCACATCCTACTATTAACCTACCTAAATTATGTATGACATGTGCATAATTAACCTAATACCAAATACACAGAGGCAAACCCTATCTCTGATACCAATTGTTGGTTGCTACTCGGAAAACCTAGAGGTTCCACTGTACAAAAATTTTGTACAAAGGTCTGAACTTTTTCCTAGCTACCATGTGTTCTTTTAAATTAAATTTTGGATCGCCTGCGGAACTTAACACGTTTGATCCAAAACTTAATCTATTCGTTCTTTTAGGTTTAGACTTGGATCTCCGCGGAACTTAACACGTTCGACCCAAGTCACCTTAAGTTATTAATTCTATTAAATATTAATTTCCATAATTGGTTCGACGTGGCGAGGCACATGGCCTTCTTGGATATGGGAGCAACCACCACCGACTAGACAAAACCTTTTATAGAAAGCTAATATTTAATTTCCTAAAATAACTTTAGGTTAACCAAAAGAACAATCAAATCACAAGGAAAAGAAAACAAAAGAACACTATATCGAAAACAAATTCAAACACTAAAATCGTATGCCTCTTGTATTTGGTATTATTTCCAAAAATAACTAGTATGATGCGGAAAGGAAAAATACTAGTTATACCTTTAGAAAGACCTCTTGATCTTCTATCGATTCCTCTTCTAACCTCGGACGTTGTGTGGGCAACGATCTTCCGAGATGAGAACCACCAAGCACCTTCTTCTTCCTTGCAAGTTTCGGCCATCAAAACTTCTTCTAGGATGAAGAGGTTCGGCCACCACCACCATGCTCCAAGGGATGCTAGAAACAAAGATTTATTTCTCTCCTTCTTCTTCTTCTTCTCTAAACTTGATCCGGCCACCATATGAGTCTCCACAAGAAGGATGAGGTTCGGCCATCAAAGAGAAGAAAAGAGGAGAGGATGGCCGGCCACACCAAGGAAGAAAAAGAGAGAGGAAAAATAATAGAGTTGTTAGCCATGAAGGCACCTCTACCCTCTCTTTTATAATCCTTGGCCTTAGCAAATAAGGAAATTTAAATAAAAATTTCCTTAATTATTTTGCCATTGATAAGGAAAATTTATTTAATTAAAAATATTTTTTTCTCATCAACAATGTGGCCGGCCACTTTAAACCAAGCAAAGGAAATTTAATTCAATCAAGAATTAAAACTTTCCTAATTTGTTTCCGGAAATTTTATAAAAAATTTCTCTAATAATTTTTCCCTTCATGATGATTAATAAAAAGGAAATTTTATAAATTAAAATATTTCTTTTAAACATGTGGATAAAAAGAAAGTTATCTTTAAAAAATTAAAATTTCTTCCAATCTGCAAATAAGGAAAGATATCTAATCTTTTCTTAATCTTTGTAGAAGCTTTATAAAAGAGATATTTAATTTTTAAACTCTCTTTTAAATCATGAACATGATTAAAAGGAAAGTTTTTACGAAAATTAAAATCAACCTTTTAATCTACAAATAAGGAAAGAGATTTAACTCTTCTCTTAATCTTTTGTAGAATCTTATAAAAGGAAAGATTTAAATTTTTAAACTCTCTATTAAATCATGTTATCCACATACGAAAAATTTAAAAAATAAAATTCCTTTTTATTTTAATAGGGTCGGCCACCTAAGCTTGAGTTCAAGCTAGGGTCGGCCACATGAATTCACCCATGAACCAAAACATGGCCGGCCCTAGCTTGGTCTCTAAGCTAGCTTGGCCGGCCCCCTATAGGATGGGTAAGAAGGTGGGTATAGGTGGGTATAGTACTCTATAATCAAGAGGCTACGATAGGGACCGAGAGGAGGAATTGGTTTTGGTCTCCCGATAAAATTAAGCATCCCGTGTTCGCCCCGAACACACAACTTAATTTTATCAATAATAATTCATTCCACTAGAGAATTATTATTGAACTACCGCACCAATCCCAAATTACATTTTTGGGCTCCTTCTTATTATGAGTGTGTTAGTCTCCATGTGTTTAAGATAACAAATGTCCACTGATTAAGTAAGTTACTGACAACTCACTTAATTAATATCTAGCTCCAAGAGTAGTACCACTCAACTTCATCGTCATGTCGGACTAAGTCCACCTGCAGGGTTTAACATGACAATCCTTATGAGCTCCTCTTGGGGACATTCTCAACCTAGATCACTAGGACATAATTTCCTTCTATAATCAACAACACACACTATAAGTGATATCATTTCCCAACTTATCGGGCTTATTGATTCATCGAACTAAATCTCACCCATTGATAATTAAAGAAATAAATATCAAATATATGTGCTTGTTATTATATTAGGATTAAGAGCACACACTTCCATAATAACTGAGGTCTTTGTTTCTTTATAAAGTCAGTATAAAAGAAACGACCTCTAATGGTCCTACTCAATACACTCTAAGTGTACTAGTGTAATTATATAGTTAAGATAAACTAATACCTAATTACACTACGACCTTCCAATGGTTTGTTCCTTTCCATTATGGTCGTGAGCTACTGTTTATAATTTATAAGGTACTGATAACATGATCCTCTGTGTGTGACACCACACACCATGTTATCTACAATATAAATTAATTGAACAACTACATTTATCATAAATGTAAACATTTGACCAATGTGATTCTTATTTCTAGATAAATGTTTATACCTAAAGCTAGGCTTTTAGTATACACTCTAACACCTAACCTCTTGGAAAATATTTGTATATATTTAGGGGGAGTTTTCATGATGAAAACAAGAATGGATTGGTTAAGGAAGACTAAGTAGAGGTTTAGGTTGAGGTTTGGTTTCAAAATTAAATTTTTGAACCTCAAAACTTCTAAATTTGGGTTTCCTAAAGGTTTAGGGATTCCAAGTCATTGTTGGTGCAATGACAGAAGTTACGTGCATGTCTTTAGGGGGAGTTACTCTTTAAGGACATGAAAATCTATTTTTCATACACCTTGGAAGGTGGTTAACCTTCTTTATCGAAAATGCTCAAGGTTGGGCAATTGAATGTAATGGAGAGTGGATATCTTCATAATTCATGTGATGTATGCTCACGAATGAGCATTTGATGAAAATGAAGGGTATGAGACCTTCATTTGAATCGTGTGTGAATATACCAAGTGGTATATGCTCAAGGATGAGCATTGAGAATAATGAAGGGTATGGGATCTTCGTTATTGTGTTGTGAACGACAAGGGAAGTTGTAAACAACGTTGGGTAACTCTTCAGGGGAAGAGTGTTTGATGTGTGCCAATAGGGGGAGAATGTGTGGTTAAGTTAGGTCTTCATTACCTAAAGAGGGAGTTTGCCCTCTAGAAAATGAGGAGAATGAAGGAAACCATCATTCATATATTGGCATAAAGGGAGTTGAGGCTATGGGATTAGTCTAACTTAAAAGTGGTATTGTCAAACATCAAAAAGGGGGAGATTGTTGGTGCAATATTCCCTAGGTCAAGGTTAACCTGGTTGACTGAGCTTGAATTGGTTCAAGCTTGAGTCTTAATATTTGGGTTTCGATGTTTGACAATACATGGAGATGACACATGGAGATTGCAGGTGCAATTGTTCATGTGGGGAGATTGTGAAGGAGAGTCAAGTAGGTCAAGGTTGACTGGATACTTGACTGGAAAATCCTGGTGAGTGAAGTCAGGTGAAAGACCTAGTGAGTGAAGCTAGGCAGAAGAGAAGTCCCGGTGAGTGAAGTGGCCAGTTGAAAATTCTGGTGAGTGAAGCCAGGTGAAAGACCTAGTAAGTGAAGCTAGGTAGAAGGGAAGTCCCGGTGAGTTAAGCCAGGCAGTTGAAAATCCTGGTGAGTGAAGCCAGGTGAAAGACCTAGTGAGTGAAGCTAGGCAGAAGGGAAGTCCTGGTGAGTGAAGCCAAGCACAGGAAATTCAGATGGATCAAGATTGATCGGACATTTGGTGCTGGGAAGTCCAAGTAGGTCAAAGGGATTGACCGGATACTTGGCACAAGGAAATCCAGATGGGTCAAGGTTGACCAGACATCTGGTGGAAGTCCAAGTGGGTCAAAGGGATTGACCGGACACTTGGTGAGGGAGTCCTAGTAGGTCAAGGGTGACCGAATGCTAGGCATGATGAACCAACAGGTCATGGTTGACCGGATGTTGGTGTAGGGGACTTTGGACTTATTTTTGGGCAAAAACAAGAGCTAAATCGATCAGCCGATCGATTGGCTCATGCCCAATCGATCGGTTGATCGATTGGGTGAGTCCCCGCAACAAGGCTCCTCCCAATCGATCAGTGGATCGATTGGGGAGAAGTGTCACGCGAATAGAAAGCCTCCCAATCAATCAGCCGATCGATTGGGAGCCTCCAATCGATCAAGCGATCGATTGGGAGCTGCGATTTTGCGCGATAAGCCCTGGATCGATCAGCCGATCGATCCAAGCAATTCCCAGGAGCACAGAGGTGCTCTGGATTGATCAGCCGATCGATCCAAAGTCTCCTCAATCAATTGGGAGCAATCCGATCAATTGGGATTTGACCGTTGGCGTAGGATATAGCTGTTGGCGAGCGTTTCCCACAGTAGTTCTTCCTTGATTCTTCTCCACGCGACACTGCGATCCTCTCTTGCTCTCTTCGCCAGATCTTGAAGGATCTTGGAGGCTAGTGTCGGTGCACGTCCAAGTCAAGAGGCGAGTTTCAATAAGAAGAATATGCTAGGGTTAGGGTTTTCTTGTGCATATCTTGTAAGCTTTTGCTTGTACTGTATTTCGCTTCCCTTTTTTCTTGTAGTGTGAGCTTGTAGGGCTTCTCCGCCTTCAGTAGTTACCAAAAAGGAGTGTTTACATATTGGAGAGTGCGTGAGTGTGTGGATCCTTGGATTAGTCACCTCTTCTTGAGGTGGATACCAAGTAAATCTCTAGTGTTAGCGTCTAGTGTTGTTTCTTTGTATTTTCCACTGCACATCATCTCAAGAAACAAGCAACGACGAGCACGAGATCGCGTCGAGCTATTCACCCCCCCCCCCTAGCTACATTTTGGTCCTAACAACAACATATCATCTAGTATTCCTTGTTGGATCGAAAGCGCTAGAGGGGGGGGTGAATAACACTCGTGGCTTTTATTTTTCGTTTTGGAAATCTTACGAGTAACGCAGCGGAAATAAAAAAAGACAGACACACCAAAGACTTCAAGATTTACTTGGTTCGGAGCCTGTGACGACTCATACTCTAAATCCCGCGATCGTTGATCGCTTTCGATGGGCAACAACTATAAGTTAGTAAATCTTTACAAACAGGTGAGTACAAATATAAGCTTGAAATAAAAGTTATACTGACAAACTACAAGAGATGAAGGTGATTGCCGATTGTCGGAGCAGCAGAGTGTAGTCGAAGGTTTCGGAGCAGCACGCCAGATCACAAGTTCTTCTGTTCGAGATGTTGTTTCGGCTGCTTCCGAGGCTCCTTTTTATAGCTTCTGTGAAGCTGATCCAGATCCCCAAGCTTCGGGATCAGGCTTGACCCGAGGCGGATCGGTCGACCAATCCCTGCATTCGGTCGACCGATCAGACGGTCATCTCCCATCCGATCTGCTCGCTTCGCTTTGATCTGGTCAAGTCTCATCCTCGGTTCGGTCGACCGATCCCCTCGTTCGGTCGACCGATCAGCTCCTCTGACCTGATCAACCTAGCCTGATCCAGTCGACGTTGATCCTTGGTTCGGTCGACTGATCCCAATGTTCAGTTGACCGATCCTCTGGTCGAGCCTGGTCCAATCTCTGGAAGTTTGATCAGCTGGCTTGGGGGTTCGGTCGACCGATCCCAATGTTCGGTCGACTGATCCCGGTCAGACCTAACCCTACATAAAAGTATTAGTTTCCTGCAAAACAGAGTTAGAACACAAACGATAATATGTAGAAATAAATTTGATAGTCTCCAGACTGTCCGGGTCTGACTTCGGATTTTCGACCGAAAAATCCTAGGTCGACCCAACACCTACTGTTCCCTCTGCGGGGAACGCGTCCTCACCTACTCCTCTCAGGAGAGTTACCTGATATCAGCTCGATCCTTCAGATCGACTAGACTTTTGCTCGGCACTCGATGCTTCCGGACTTTCTGCTGGACTCTCGCTTCCCGGCTCGTCCAGTCTTCCACCTAGTTCGTGACACCAGGACTTTCCACCTAGGATTACCACCCCCTAGGACTTTTACCTGAAGCCCTCGACCCGCCAAGACTTTCCACATAGGGTTACCGCCCCCTATGACCTAGGGTTACCACCCCCTAGGGTTTTCCATATGCCTAACCGCAGTTAGGACTTTTGCCTAAGTACCACTTAGGACTTTCCTGTAAGCTCCATGAACTTTGTTAGATAACGACATAACCTTAACTTTGAATTTCTTTGTCATTATCAAAACAACGGTTTGATCATCGGATGCTTCCCGCACCAACAATCTCCCCCTTTTTGATTATGGCAACTGAAATTCAGAGTTAAGTAAAATAGATAGATATTTTTCAAAGTTTAAGTAAGTTACAAGGAATGCAAGCATAGTTAAGCTAAAACTAACTTAAATTTTGAAAGACTAAGGCTCCCCCTTAATAAACTAACTTAAACTTTGTAAGGCTCCCTCTTAATAAAGGCTCTTTTATAGATTTAAATTTTCCTATTTTGAATTTCCCTATTCTCCCCCTTTGTCATTTATCAAAAATGAGCAGGTTTGAATAATTCCAACTTTTTAAACATATTTTATAGTTAAAAAAATAGAGAACAGATTTTATATTTCTTCAACTGAGTTTAAAAGGCTAATAACGATTTTTGAAGGATAATGTTGGCCAATTTTTGAAACTGCGTTGATCTCTTTGAAAAATATGTTGTAAAATTTGAAAAACATATTGAAGCATACTTCAGGTAAGTTGAAATACTTTGAAAGTCTTAGCTAAGTTTAGAAAATCTGTTAGAAAAAAATACTTAGCTAAATTTAGAAAATCTGTTGGAAAAATTACCTAGCTAAATTTTCAAAATAAATTCGAAAGGTTTTGTTTGGTAAATATTTTCTTAATTTTGAAAAAGCTTTTTGAACAATAATTTGGAAAGAGAGAAACCGAATAAAGTGTTCAGAGATGTTGGGATTTTCGGGCCGCAAAAACTTCTTTTTTTGGTGCGGAAACCCCGAATCTCATGCCACCGGATCCGTGCGAAGTTATTAAACAAAAATTTTCTACGTGTACGAGTTTCTCTAACCTAGATGTACACTAGATCTACAAAGAAAAAGAGATTACCCTTGATGCGAAGCCCTTCGCAAATCCCGCTCGTCCAAGGTTCGTCGGATCTCAAGGTTGTCAAGTGTACAACCCTCTATGTGTATCCACATGAACAAATCAATGGAGAGAACCTCTAAAGATGTGCTAGCAACCTTAGAGGATCAGCAATGGTGGAGGAGAGGGAGAGAAGAAGGGTAGAGAGGAAGAAGAAGGAGGTTACAAAAACCAAATGAAACTCACCCTTGAGTTAAAGTGGCCGGCCACTTCAAGAAGGCTTTTAAACCTCCATGGGATATCAAGAGTCACAACTCTTGATCTCCCTCATGAGGTGGCACACAATGTGCTAGCCTTGATGATGTGGCACATCATAATTAGTCCACTTAATGCCAACTCACAAATGAGGTGGCAATGGTCAAGTCAAACTTGAACTTCATCTTCCTCTCAAGTCAAGTCAAACTTGACCACTTCTCTCCCATGGTTGATCAAATCTAACCATTGGTTCAAGTCAATTTTTAATTTAATGAACCTTTATTCATTGAATTAAATTGGCTCAATGAGTCTAAGTCCAAATTAGACTCATTTAACACATGAACCAAATTGAGTCCAACTCAATTAGTTTACTTTGGATTACTCTTAATCCAATTTGGTTCATCACATAAACCTAATCCTCTTGGTTCATCAAATGAACCTAATCTCCATCTAATTGCCCTTTGTGTGTGACCCTATAGGTTCTTGTAACGTTGGCAATGCTCCTAAACTCATTTAGAAGCATAAGTAATGAGCGGTATCTAGCAACACATCATTACTACCCAAGTTACAAGAATGTTAAGATCCAACATCACCTTGTGACTACTAATTGTGACTCTTCACAATATGTGACAATGTCCTTCTATCCTAGACATCTAGATTGATCACTGTGAGGCATAGACCGTGTCATCCTCTAATCAATCTAAATCTTGAACTCCAAGTAGACTCACTCAATCAAATGAGCTCAACATCTCATATTGACTCATTTGGGCATGGCCATGCACTTAGTGGTCTCACTCTATCAAGAATAATGATGTCACTCCCGTCATATAGGAGGGATAGATCACATCTACATCACTCACATCCCTCCGCATAATTTGTTACATACCCAGTAATCGCCTTTATAGTCCACCCAGTTACGGGTGACGTTTGACGAAGCCAAAGTATGTAACTTCTTATGTTAGGAACCATGGTGACTTCAGGTCCAAGGACTAATAGTCATACTAATAGCCACATGAGAAAGTATATGACACTCATATAACGATCCATGATACTTTCTCATGGCGGGTCATTCAGTATAAATTCTCCAATGCATACCCATGTGTCAACTTGATATCTCCATATCCATGACTTGTGAGATCAAGTCATCGAGTTGACCTACATGCTAGTCTTGTCACATTAACATTGTCCTTGAATGTTAATACTTGACTAGGAATAACTAAGAGTAGCGTTCCCTATATCATCTCACTATCGATTCAACCACTCGATTGATATAGGTAAGAACCTTCTACTCAAGGATGCTATTATACTTAGTTATTTGGCACCAATACAAGCATAATAATCATAAACAAATGTCTTTATATATACATAAGAATATGATACAACGAGTCTATTCAACAATCATCAAATGATTGGCTCTAGGGCTCTAACTAACAATCTCCCACTAGCACTAGTGCCAATCAGTATAGGCTCTAAGGCTCAATGACCTAGTGTGACCATCATGCTTTCTCTGTGCCAAAGCCTTGGTCAAGGGATCTGCGATGTTAGCCTCAGTGGGTACTCTACAAATCTTCACATCTCCTCTATCGATGATCTCTCGAATAAGATGGAAGCGTCGTAGTATGTGTTTGGTCCGCTGGTGTGAGCAAGGTTCCTTAGCCTGTACTATTGCTCCATTGTTGTCACAATAGAGCTCTATGGGATCAGCTATGCTAGGAACCACCCCCAAGCTCAGTAATGAACTTGCAGATCCAAACTGCCTCCTTTGCTGCTTCTGATGCAGCAATATACTTGGCCTCTGTTGTAGAATCAACAACTGTGTCCTGCTTCGAACTCTTCCAGCTCACAGCACCACCATTTATGCAAAACACGAACCCTGACTGCGATCGATAGTCATCCTGATCAGTTTGGAAGCTAGCATCACTGTAATCCTTTACATCTAGCTCGTCATCACCTCCATATATCAAGAAATATTCTTTAGTCCTTCTCAAGTACTTAAGAATATTCTTGACCGCTATCCAGTGACTTTCACCTGGATCTGACTGGTATCTGCTCGTCATGCTCAAAGCATACGAGACATCAGGACGAGTACATAGCATGGCGTACATGATAGATCCTATGGCTGAAGCATAAGGGATCTGATCCATGCGGTCTCTCTCCTTTTTAGAAGAAGGACTTTGAGTCTTCGAAAGACTCACACCATGTGACATCGGCAGAAATCCCTTCTTGGAGTTCTGCATGGCAAACCGAAGTAATACCTTGTCAATGTATGTACTCTAACTTAGGCCAAGCAATCTCGTAGATCTATCTCTATAGATCTGGATGCCTAGAATGCGGGATGCTTCACCTAAGTCCTTCATTGAGAAACAAGTCCCTAGCCAAGTCTTGACAGACTACAGCAAAGGGATGTCTTTACCAATGAGTAGTATGTCATCCACATGCAATATAAGGAAAATAACTGTGTTCCCTACAACCTTCTTGTAGACATAAGGTTCATCTTCATTCTTGATGAAACCAAACTGTTTGATCGCATCATCGAATCGAAGATTCCAGCTCCGAGAATCTTGCTTTAGTCCATAAATGGACCTATGCAGCTTGCATACTCTGCCAGTATGCTGTGGATCTATAAAACCCTCAGCTTGTGTCATGTACACACATCCTCGAGCAGGTTTCCATTCAGAAACACGGTTTTGACATCCATCTTCCATATCTCATAATCGTGGTACACTGCAATAGCAAGCATGATCCGAATGAACTTAAACATCGCTACTGGAGAAAAGGTTTCATCATAGTCAATACCATGAATTTACTTGAAACCTTTAGCTACCAAGCGACCCTTATAAATAAGTCTATCCATGTCAGTCTTTCTCTTAAAGACCCACTTACACCCAATGGGTTTGACCCCTTCAGGTGGATCAACCAAAGTCCATACTTGGTTAGTGTACATGGATTCCATCTCGGATCTCATGGCCTCTAGCCATTTCTCGGAATCTGGTCTCATCACAGCTTCCTCAATGAGCACAACGTCATCATGGTCAGACAAGAGAAATGAGTATCTCTCAGGCTGACGACGTACCCTATCAGATCTGCAAAGAGGTAGGTCTACTCGTACTAGTTGTGGTTCCTCAACTCCTTGTAGAACAACATCATCCACAACACTTTGTGGTTCCAGTTCAACTTCCATCGAGACTTCAGTGCTATGGTCCACATCTTGAACTTCTTTAAGATCGAACGTACTCCCACTAGTCTTTCTAGAAACAAAATCCCTTTCTAGAAATACCCCAGTCTTAGCCACAACTATCTTGTGTTCACTGGGAATGTAGAAGTAATATCCCTTCATTTCCTTGGGATATCCAATAAAATAGCACTTATCAGATTTGGGTCCTAATTTGTCCAAGACTTGACGTCGAACGTAAGCCTCACAATTCCAACTCCTCAAAAAAGACACTTGGGCATCTCTCCCAGTCCATATCCTATATGGTGTCTTTATTACAGCCTTAGATGGAACACGGTTGAGAATGAAGGGTACGATTCCTCCTTTCGGATACACCATTCCACTATGATGTTCCAAGAGGAGTGAGTTGGGATAGAATCTCACAATCAGCTAGATAGTCACGAAACTCATGGCTAAGATATTCTCCACCTCGATCTGATCGAAGTATTTTAATACTCTTGCCAAGCTGGTTTTATACTTCATTCTTGAATTCTTTGAACTTTTCAAAGGATTCTAACTTATGTATCATCAGATACACATAACCATATCTACTGAAGTCATCAGTAAATGTAATGAAGTACTTATAACCACCCCTGACAGCGACATTGAAAGGGCCACATACATCACTATGTATAAGTCCTAACAAGTCAGTAACTCTCTCGCTGTGTCCACTAAAGGGAGTCTTGGTCATCTTGCCCAGTAGGCATGACTCGCATGTCTCATAAGATTCAAAATCAAATGAGTCCAGCAAACCATCTTTATGGAGCTGGGATAAGCGTTTGTCATTTATATGACCTAAGCGACAGTGCCAGATATAGGTTTGGTTCATGTCTTTTGACTTGAACCTCTTGGTACTTATGTTATAGATAGGGTTCTCAAGGTCTAGAATATAGAGTTCGTTCATCAGAGGTGCACTATAATAGAACATATCATTTAAATAAACTGAACAACATTTATTCTTTATTATAAATGAAAAGCCTTTCTTGTCTAAACAAGAAACTAATATAATGTTCTTAGTCAGAGCAGGCACATAACAACAATCATCCAATTCTAATACAAGCCCAGAGGGCAGAGATAGAGAATAAGTTCCTACAACAACAGCAGCAACCCGTGCTCCATTGCCTACGCGTAGGTCCACCTCGCCCTTCGTCAATGCTCTGCTATTTCTCAACGCCTGCACATTAGTACAAATGTGAGAAGCACATTCGGTATCTAATACCCATGATAAAGAAATAGATAGATTGACTTCTATAACATATATACCTGAAGTAGAAGTCTCACTTCTCTTTTTCTTAAGATCTTCCAGGTACACTTTGCAATTCCTCTTCCAGTGCCCGGTCTGACCGCAGTGGAAGCAGATAGCATCCTTGGCAACCCCTCCTTTGGGTTTTAGTGCCTTGCCTTTACCCTTGGCTTGGGACTTTCCTTTACCTTGGGCTTGCCCTTGCCCTTGTGTTTCTGAACCATTAGAATAGAGTTGGGCTTAATCTTCTTAAGGTTGAGCTCAGCAGTTCTTAACATGCTAAGCAGCTCGGGCAGTGGCTTGTCAATTTCGTTCATGTTGTAATTTAGAAAAAATTGACTATAGCTATCTGGCAAGGATTGCAAGATCAGGTCAATGGCCAGCTCTTGGTCAAGTGGGAATCCCAACCTCTGTAGGTTTTCTATGTACCCAATCATCTTGAGTACATATGGGCCTACGGGAGTCCCGTCTTGCATCTTGCACTGAAACAATGCCTTAGAGATCTCGAATCTCTCGTGCCTCGCTTGTCCTTGATATAGTTGACGAAGATGTTCAACCATATCATAAGCGCCCATCAACTCATGTTGCTTCTGAAGCTCAGAGTTCATGGTCGCGAGCATTAGACATGACACATCTAATGCGTCATCTTAATGATTCTTGTAAGCATCTTGATCAGCTCGTGTGGCAGTGGCAGGAGGTGCCTCGGGAATGGGCTGCTCCAGGACGTATAGTTTTCGTTCTTGTGTGAGAACGATTCTCAGGTTCCTGTACCAGTCCAGGAAGTTAGCTCCATTGAGCTTGTCCTTATCAAGGACAGAACGCAGGGAGAAGGAGTTTGTGTTTGACGACATGACAATCTACAACAGAAAAAATACAGAAAATAAATATCATATTCTATTAATCATTTAATTAGACCTTTAATTAAATGATGCTCCCACTGAATTATAGATCTTTGTAGAATCAAGTCATGGACGTGGTCAAACCACACTTACTAGATTCTAACTAGCTATAATTCGTGCGGGACAAGATCCACATCATACTATGCCTTAAATTAGCTTTGGCTAAATTGCCCAAGACTTAGTATGATCGGTAGATAACTAATTACCAATTACATCTCTATGCAACTCTTGTTTATAGGATCAAGATCTGCATGTATATTAAAACTTGAGTTAGTTTTGGCTAAATCGCCCAAGAGTTAATATAAATGTGATTTTGACCTATCTACCAACCATTGGAAAATGCCTATAGTTAAACTCAATCCAATTGAGTTAACTAGTTACTCAATCTAATTGAGTTGTACTCACCCATACGTTGATAGGCGGGACCAAGATTGTCCCTCCGCACCCTACCAAGATAATATGTGTTGCTCTACTTTGGTAGATTCAACAACAACATGTGATCGAGGTAGTGATGGGTATCATGGCATGGTAGGCATTTCTAGTTGGCGTGATTGAGATCTAATCTAATTGATGATGTGTATCAAGTACGCGATTTAGATCGAATATAATCGTTAAGGAACTAATTAATTACTAATCTAGCATGCATCACATACACACACACAAGAAATTAATTATTTTTTTTTTTGTGATTAGTCATGGCCCTACTACGATCTTCTCAAGCCAATGAGAAGATCGGATGGTCAACCTAGGGTCAACAGCTTCCACAAGCTCCTCCCTTTGACCGTCATGTGTTGCTCGCACCCTCCTCGTAACTCCGTCTCGAGTGGACCTTCCACCGCCTCATTTTGTATATTACAAAAAGTGAAACTTAAGTTACATTCGAGTCTAAAACTATTTTACAACAGGAATATAAATAGAAGGGCACGACGCGCAGGTCGCGAAGCAAGTACAACACGCATAAACACACAAAATGACGCGCAGGTCATATTATGAATTACAACACATATTTCCAATCAAATTGGGTTCTTTGGACCATAACCATCACAAAATGATACATAATTCTAAATATGTGATTTCCATAAATTTATGTAATTTTTCTAATATTTTTACGATTTTATGAGTCGCAACTTCCCGGCGGTCCCGAGTAGCGATTTTCGGGCGCGATCGCGGAACAAAGCCCCTTGCGGAGTTAGGGGTTGCACCCCTACTTGCGATATAACCATCGCGAGTGTTCCTAAGTGATCCTACAGTGCCTTAGCCCACTGTCCCAAATCATTTTGTGCGAGACCTTGCCGATTCGGAAGGTATTTCTCGGTAGTCGAAGCCTACAAGTGTTCAAACACTTGTTGCTTCGCTTCTACGAGAAAAATATCCATAAAATACATAAAAATCATAAATTTATAGAAAGTTACAGAATTGATATTTTTCATAAAAATATAAAAGAAACTCGTACACGCTTCGCACGTGGCTCTGATACCACTGTTGGGTTTTTCGGGCCGCAAAAATCACTTTTTGCGTTGCGGAAGGAAACCCCGAATCCCATGCCACCGGATCCGTGCAAAGTTATAAAACAAAAATTTTCTATGTGTACGAGTTTCTCTAACCTAGATGTACACTAGATCTACAAAGAAAAAGAGATTACCCTTGATGTGAAGCTCTTCGCAAATCTCGCTCGTCCAAGGTTCGTCAGATCTCAAGGTTGTCAAGTGTACAACCCTCTATGTGTATCCACATGAACAAATCGATGGAGAGAACCTCTAAAGATGTGCTAGCAACCTTAGAGGATCAGCAATGGTGGAGGAGAGGGAGAGAAGAAGGGTAGAGAGGAAGAAGAAGGATTTTACAAAAACCAAATGAAACTCACCCTTGAGTTAAAGTGGCCGACCACTTCAAGAAGGCTTTTAAACCTCCATGGGATATCAAGAGTCACAACTCTTGATCTCCCTCATGAGGTGGCACACAATGTGCTAGCCTTGATGATGTGGCACATCATAATTAGTCCACTTAATGCCAACTCACAAATGAGGTGGCAATGGTCAAGTCAAACTTGAACTTCATCTTCCTCTCAAGTCAAGTCAAACTTGACCACTTCTCTCCCATGGTTGATCAAATCTAACCATTGGTTTTAATTTAATGAATCTCTATTCATTGAATTAAATTGGCTCAATGAGTCTAAGTCCAAATTAGACTCATTTAACACATGAACCAAATTGAGTCCAACTCAATTAGTTTACTTTGGATTACTCTTAATCCAATTTGGTTCATCACATGAACCTAATCCTCTTAGTTCATCAAATGAACCTAATCTCTATCTATTTGCCCTTTGTGTGTGACCCTATAGGTTCTTGTAACGTTGGCAATGCTCCTAAACCCATTTAGAAGCATAAGTAATGAGCGGTATCTAGCAACACATCATTACTACCCAAGTTACAAGAATGTTGAGATCCAACATCACCTTGTGACTACTAATTGTGACTCTTCACAATATGCGATAATGTCCTTCTATCCTAGACATCTAGATTGATCACTGTGAGGCATAGATCGTGTCATCCTCTAATCAATCTAAATCTTGAACTCCAAGTAGACTCACTCAATCAAATGAGCTCAACATCTCATATTGACTCATTTGGGCATGGTCATGCACTTAGTGGTCTCACTCTATCAAGAATAATGATGTCACTCCCGTCATATAGGAGGGATAGATCCCATCTACATCACTCACATCCCTCCGCATAATTTGTTACATACCCAGTAATCACCTTTATAGTCCACCCAGTTACGGGTGACGTTTGACAAAGCCAAAGTATGTAACTTCTTATGTTGGGAACCATGGTGACTTCAGGTCCAAGGACTAATAGTCATACTAATAGTCACATGAGAAAGTATATGACACTTATATAACGATCCATGATACTTTCTCATGGCGGGTCATTCAGTATACATTCTCCAATGCATACCCATGTGTCAACTTGATATCTCCATATCCATGACTTGTGAGATCAAGTCATCGAGTTGACCTACATGCTAGTCTCGTCGCATTAACATTGTCCCTGAATGTTAATACTTGACTATGAATGACTAAGAGTAGCGTTCCCTATATCATCTCACTATCGATTCAACCAATCGATTGATATAGGTAAGAACCTTCTACTCAAGGATGCTATTATACTTATTTATTTGGCACCAATACAAGTAAGCATAATAATCATAAAAAAATGCCTTTATATATGCATAAGAATATGATACAACGAGTTCATACAACAATCATCAAATGATTGGCTCTAGGGCTCTAACTAACAGGGCAAAGGAGGATAAGTTTAAAACCTTAATGTCCAAGCATGAGCTGAGTTAACGAGTTTGCAAATTAATTTCTTTTAGTAAGGTATTAGAGCCCTAATTTCTAAGCGTAAGAAAATTTAAACTCAAGCACTTAAGTTCTTGGTCACATGTCTAACCATCTAGCTACTCGCTGTTTACCTAGAGGGCAACAGTTTTCACTTGGTTTGTCAAGTTAAGTTAGTGATCCAGTTAGATTTGTCTAAGATAGGATTACTTAACTTGATTGATATATTTTTGGTATTTAACACCCAAACTTATGTCGATGCACTGACATAAGCATTCTTAAGTCCAGGCAGTACCCTATGCACCTCATACCATTCTAAGTATTTTCAAAACACAAGAAAGGTAATCCTAGTGTGCTTGTGAGATGCTCTGGCTGAAACTAGGGGTACAAGATTTCTAGGGGGAAAATCCTATGCTAAACCAGATTTTGAAAAACTAACAAAATTTGGATCTTTGAAAATCATTTTTCCTAAGATGTTAAAGCCAAACTGATTTAAAGATAAAATTTTCAAGAAAAGATAAGTCCTATTCTACTAAGCATATCCCTATTTGCCTTCTAAGTGAGCTGAACTCAAGTTCAGGTAAGGGCTTTGTGAAGATGTCAGCTAGGTTTGATTTTGAGTCAACATAGTTGAGTACAATATCACCTTTTGCTACGTGATCTCTTACAAAATGGTGCTTCACTTCTATATGTTTAGTCCTTGAGTGTTGAATTGGATTTTTTGTTAGATTTATTGAACTTATATTATCAATTGAGATTTTTGTTTTCTGATATTCCAGTTGATAGTCTTTAAGGGTATGCATCATCCATAGCAACTGAGATGCGCATTCACCTAAGGCTATATATTCAGCTTCAGTGGTAGATAAAGCAACACAGTTTTATTTTCTACTTGACCAACTTACTAGGCATTGCCCTAGAAATTGACAGTTACCACTTGTACTTTTTCTATCTAGCTTGCACCCGGCATAGTCTGAGTCAGAGTAGCCGGTTAGGTCAAGGGTTCCAGATCTAGGGTACCATAGTCCTACATTTACGGTTCCCTTAACATACCTAAGGATTCTTTTGACAAGGGTTAAGTGAGACTCTTTTACACAAGATTGATATCATGCACACATACCTACTACGAAAATAATGTCTGGTCGGCTCGCAGTAAGGTACAGTAGACTTCCTATCACACTTTGATAGTATTTCAAGTCTATTGGTTTACCTTCTAAGTCTGAGTCAATTTTAGCATTAGTAACCATTGGTGTATTAATGATTTTTGAGTTTTCCATTCCAAATTTTCTAATTAATTCCTTAGCATATTTAGTTTGATAAATATAGATTCCATCTTTAGTTTGCTTAATTTGTAAACCTAAGAAAAAATTAAGTTCACCTACCAGACTTATTTCAAATTCATTTTTCATTAGTTTGGTGAATTCTTTTAGAAATTTAGAGTTGGTTGATCCAAAAATAATATCGTCGACGTAAATTTAGGCTATAAAAATGTCATTTTCTAAGGTTTTTACGAAAAGGATTGGATCTATTTGACCTTGGTTGAATCCTTTTGATATTAGATAATTGGACAGACGTTCATACCAAGCCCTAGGTGCTTGTTTTAGTCCGTATAGGGCCTTTTTTAGTCTAAAGACATAATTTGATTGTTCTAAGTCCTCAAATCCTGGGAGTTAACATACATATACCTCTTCTTTAATAAATCCATTTAAAAATGTGGATTTTACGTCCATTTGAAATAGCTTGAATCCTTTGTGTGCTGCATAGGCCAGCAACATCCTAATGGATTCAAGTCTTGCTACAGGGGCATAGGTCTCATCATAGTCTAACCCTTCTACTTGATTGAACCCTTTAGCTACTAACCTAGCTTTGTTTCTAACTATTTCACCTTGATCATTTAATTTGTTTCTAAAAACCCATTTAGTGTCAATTATGGTCTTGTTAACGGGCTTAGGCACTAATTCCCAGACCTGATTTCTTTCAAATTGGACCAATTCTTCTTGCATTGTTAGGGTCCAATCTGGGTCTGGTAGGGCTTCTTCTATAGTTTTGGGTTCAATTTTTGAAATCAGGGCTATTTGGCTCTGGTTCCTATAAGATGACCTAGTTCTGACTCCTAAAGTTGGATCACCCAAAATTTGGTCAGATAGGTGATTTGTGCTTGTTCTTGTTGGTCTTATACCATTTGAGTTAGTCATTTGTTCTTCAGATTCAAGAGGTTCAGGTTGAATTTCGTCATCTTATCTATTTATTGAGTTAGCATTTTCTGTATTTTTATTTTCATTTATTGTGTTGGATAATTTATTTTCTTCATCAAATATTATGTTTGTTGTTTCTTCTACTTTTAGGGTATTTTTGTTATACACTCTATATGCCCTACTGGTTGTTGAATACCCTAAAAAATAGTCCTGGGTTGTTTTTGATGTAAATTTCCCTAGGTAGTCTTTAGTGTTCAAAATGAAGACTTTACACCCAAATACCTTTAAATAGTTTAAGTTGGGAATTTTATTATAATAAATTTCATAGGGTGTTTTATTTTGAAGTTTGTTAATTAAAACCCTATTTTGAATGTAGCAGGTTATATTAACTGCTTCAGCCCAGAATTCATTAGATAGTTTATATTCGTTTAACATGGTCCTAGCAACTTCTTGTAGGGTTCTATTTTTACGTTCTACTAGACCATTTTGTTGAGGGGTCCTAGGGCAGGAGTATTTATGTTTGTACCCATTTATTTCACAAAATTCAGTAAAGTTGTGATTCTCAAATTCTCTCCCATGGTCGCTTCTGATTCTTTTTATTTGAGTGTCTTTTTCATTTTCTATTAATTTTAAAAAGATTTTAAATGTTTCAAAGGTTTCATCTTTAGTTTTTAAAAATTTTACCCAAGTATATCTTGAGTAGTCATCGATTATTACTAGGCAATATTGATTTTTGCTTAGTGACTTGGCTCCATGCGAATCAAACAAGTCTAGGTGAAGGAGCTCAAGTATTAAAGTTATTCTATTTAAGTTGGTTAATTTATGGCTTGATTTGGTTTGTTTACCCTGTTGACAAGCATTGCAAATTGAATTTTCAACAGATTTTAATTTGGGCAGACCTTTAACTAGACCATTTTGACTTATTTTTGAAATAAGTCTGGTGTGAGTGTGACACGGTCTCCTATGCCACAGCTCAGTTTCCTCTTGTTGTGTCAGGAGACACTTTGTTGAGAATGTTGGTAGGTTAATAGTGTATACATTATCTTTCCTAATGCCCTTAAGTATGATTTCAGGATTATCAATATTTTTAACTATACATTCAGATTTTGTAAAGTGAACTGAATAACCACTATCACACAATTGGCTTATACTGAGTAAATTAAAGTTAAAGTTTTCAACTAGTAACACTTTTTGAATAGTAAAATCAGATTTGAGCTCGATGTTACCTCTTCCGATTACCTTAAGTTTGTCGTCGTTGCCGAATGCAACAGACCCTAAACTCTTTAATTTGAGCTTTGTGAACTTTAACTTATCTCCAGTCATATGTCTGGAGCATCCACTATCCAACATCCACTGATCCAATTCTTTATGTTCCTACACATAAAGTGTTTGAATTGGACTATATTTGATGAAAAGAAAATGAAGTGATTGAGTAAGTATTAGGATTGTGAAAGTTAATTAAATGTTGAGGACTAATTAAGTTGATTGGGTTTGAAATGAGGTTGATTAATTTTAAAAAATATTTAAGTTAATTAATTTTAAAACATATTTAATTTAACTTAATTTGAAAAATATTTAAGTTAATTAAAATTTTAAAAAATATTTAAGTTAATTAAAATTTGAAAAATATTTAAGTTAATTAAAATTTTAAAAATATTTAAGTTAATTGAATTTGAAAATGTTAAGTTAATTTGAATTAACTTAATTTTAATTATGAATTTTAATTTTAATTCAAATTTCGAATTTTAACTCGAATTTTGAATTTGAATTTGAATTTGAATTTTGAATTTTGATTTATAGTTTAATTTTAATTATGAATTTTAATTTAAATTTGAATTTCAAATTTGATTTCCTTTTAATTTCTATTCCTTAGTCATCTCACCCGATCTAAATTTTCAATCAGGGAATCCTATAATTTTTGTGAGATGAATTATGGTTCAATTTTAGGGTTTTGTTTAACTTTGTGTTAGATTCAGGTTTAGCTTTGGGTTCAACAAGTAAGTATTTTTTGGATAAACTTCTGGACTATGGTAAGTCACAAGGACATCATTAAAGTAACCATGCTTTCGAGGTTTTCCAAATAGTCCTACCCATTGAACTTAGTACAAAACATTGGTCTAACTGGTTAGGTTCCATAAAGGGTAGCTTCGGTCAGTTTCACTTAGCCAAATGCACCAGGTCGAAGCCATATCTTCCTAGACATGCGATGACTAAGCTTCCCCAACGTACTATCATCCAATACTTCACCAGTACCGTGAGTTAAGTTAAACCAAGCTCATTTTAATCTAACCTTAATTACCCTGTCGGGTAGTCTACTCTTGGTTACCCTTGTCGGGTGGATTAAGTTTGGAGGTGCCAACTATTCTGGAGCCTTCCCTTGGATTTTTAAGATTTTGTAAGAATTTAATTTCTGAATTTTATTTGAATTTTGAATTAATCTGAATTTAAATTTAATTTGATTTTATTGAATTTTAATTTAATTTGATTTTATTGAATTTTAATTTTATTCTATTTGAGTTTTAATTTAATTTTATTTAATTTGAGTTTTAATTTAATTTTATGTTTATTATTTTTCTTCTAGCTCCCCCTGAATCATAACCTCGGTATGGTCTATCAAGGTAATGTATTTGATCCTTAGGGACCCAATATTGACCAAGTCCAATTTGATTAACCAGGTTGGACTTGGGTACCCATGCTTGGACTGATTTATTATTTTGTCTATTTACTAAGGACAGGTAAGATCTATATTTTCTTTTAGTTTTATAACCTAGCCCAGTTTTGTTGTAAATGGCTCTTTGTGTCCCAAGAATCAGGTCAAGCTTCTTGGAGCCCAAATAGAACCGTTCTAATGTATTTTTCAAATCCTTGACCTGAGTTTTCAGACTAGAATTTTCTTCCTCAAGTTTTTGATCTTGAGTTGAATTTCCAGTCTGAACCGGGTCAGGCAAGGTTTTGGAGTTAGTCACTTCTTTAAGGATTGCTACTTCCTTTAGAAGTGACTTGACCTTAAGATTTGATTTTGCTAATTTGCGTAATAAGTAATTAACTAAATTGTTTAACCGAGGAATACTTACAGTGGTGTTAGGCCCTTCGGAAACGGATACGGATCCGTGGCTTCGCTCGGACTCAGCTTCCGACTCGCTCTCGGACAGATTGATCTGGTCCCGGGCCATCAGTGCAAGTAGACTCGTCTGATCGAGTTCGTCGTCGGTATCTTCTTCTGAGGATTCGTCCCATGTCGCCTTTAGCACCTTCTTTTTCCTCTGCTTCTTTGCATCCTTCTGATTTGGGCAGTTGGCCTTGATGTGCCCTTTCTGGTTGCACCCGTAGCAAGTTACCTCGAACTTGACTTTTGGTTGATTCTCCTTAGATTGGACTGCTTTCTTTAGGTCCTTCTTGTTGAATCCCTTCTTCTTCTTGTAGCCCTTCTTCTTGTAGAGCTTCTTCACAAGATTCACGAGCTCGTAGGTCAATTCATCGTCTTCATTGTCTGAGTCGGGTTCGTCTTCCGACTCCGGTTCAGTTCTTCGCCATGATCTTGGTTCGCGTGTTCGACTGGTACCTGCAACCAAAGCAATACCCTTCTCGGTTGGCTGTGTATTAGTCTGTTCATGCAGTTCGAATTCCGAAAATAATTCATCTAATCTAATGGAAGATAAGTCCTTAGATACTTTGTAGGCATCTACCATTGATGCCCACAATGTACTCCTCGGAAAAGCGTTGAGTGCATAACTTATGATGTCCCGATTCTCGACTCTTTGCCCGATCACATGGAGGGAGTTGAGAATGTCTTGTATGCGAGCGTGGAGTTGACTTGCTGTCTCTCCGTCCTGTATTTTCAGATTATATAATTTATTGAACAAGAGGTCTCTTTTACAAACCTTGGTGTCGGAGGTGCCCTCGTGGAGTTCAATCAGCTTTTCCCATAGCTCTTTTGCGCTGGAGAACGGTCCAACTCTGTTGAGCTCTTCTTTGGTTAGTCCGCACTGGAGGGTGAAGGTCGCTCTGGCATCGACTTCCACTTTCTTGATTAGTGATGGTTCCCATTTTTTGCAAGGTGTAGGTTTGCCATCTTCGTCGGTTGGTAGTTGCAATCCCGTCTTGATGATCATCCACATGTCGAACTGTGTTTTGAGGAAGGTTTCCATTCGCCCCTTCCAGTACCCGAAATCTTCTCCGGTGAAGAGGGGGGGGACGAACGGTGCTGAATCCTTCTTGTTGGGCCATTGATAATATGCAAGAAAAAAAAATAGAAATGTCCCAAGACTAGGTCTTGGATTAGTAGTGCGGGAAATAAAGTTAATATCACGAGCTCGAGTGGTGGTGCACCAACTTCGAGCAAAAATCGATTTGAAAAAAAAAATTAGAATGTAGCTATTAAGCTAGATTCTAATTGACTACGTAAAAATTGAAAACACCACGAAAGAATTGTGTGATCGATGGTTGCACCAGATCAACGCGACCCCACTCTGATACCAATTGTTAGATCGAAAGCGCTAGAGGGGGGGTGAATAACGCTCGTGGCTTTCACTTTTCATTTTGGAAATCTTACGAGTAACGCAGCGGAAATAAAAAAAGACAGACACACCAAAGACTCCAAGATTTATTTGGTTCGGAGCCTGTGACGACTCCTACTCTAAGGCCCGCGATCGTTAATCGCTTTCGATGGGAAACAACTATAAGTTCGTAAATCTTTACAAACAGGTGAGTACAAATATAAGCTTGAAAGAAAAGTTATACCGACAAACTACAAGAGATGAAGGTGATTGCCAATTGTCGGAGCAGCAGAGTGTAGTCAAAGGTTTCGGAGCAGCACGCCAGATCACAAGTTCTTCTGTTCGAGATGTTGTTTCGGCTGCTTCCGAGGCTCCTTTTTATAGCTTCTGTGAAGCTGATCCAGATCCCCAAGCTTCGGGATCAGGCTTGACCCGAGGCGGATCGGTCGACCGATCCCTGCGTTCGGTCGACCGATCAGACGGTCTTCTCCCATCCGATCCGCTCGCTCCGCTTCGATCTGGTCAAGTCTCATCCTCGGTTCGGTCGACCGATCCCCTCATTCGGTCGACCGATTAGCTCCTCTGACCCGATCAACCTAGCCTAATCCAGTCGACGCTGATCCTTGGTTCGGTCGACCGATCCCAATGTTCGGTCGACCGATCCTCTCGTCGAGCCTGGTCCAATCTCTGGAAGTTTGATCAGCTGGCTTGGGGGTTCGGTCTACCGATCCCAATGTTCGGTCGACCGATCCCGGTCAGACCTAACCCTGCATAAAAGTATTAGTTTCCTACAAAACAGAGTTAGAATACAAACGATAATATGTAGAAATAAATTTGACAGTCTCCAGACTGTCTTGGTCTGACTTCAGATTTTCGACCAGAAAACCCTAGGTCGACCCGACGCCTACTGTTCCCTCTGCGGGGAACGCGTCCTCACCTACTCCTCTCAGGAGAGTTACCTGATGCCAGCTCGATCCTCCAGATCGACTGGACTTTTGCTCGGCACTCGATGCTTCTGGACTTTCTGCTGGACTCCCACTTCCCGGCTCGTCCAATCTTCCACCTGGTTCGCGACATCAGGACTTTTCACCTAGGATTACCACCCCCTAGGACTTTTGCCGGAAGCCCTCGACCCGCCAAGACTTTCCGCATAGGGTTACCGCCCCCTATGACCTAGGGTTACCACCCCCTAGGGTTTTCCATATGCCTAACCGCAGTTAGGACTTTTGCCTAAGTACCACTTAGGACTTTTCTGCAAGCTCCATGAACTTTGTTAGATAACGACATAACCTTAACTTTGAATTCCTTTGCCATTATCAAAACAACGGTTTGATCGTCGGATGCTTCCCGCACCAACATTCCTCTCTTATCTTCCTTGGTGGTGGCCAGCTCTCTCTTCCTCCTTTTCTCCTATTCTTCTTCCTTGTGTGGCCGGCGACATCTTCATCTCAAGGAGCTTGGTGGTAGCCGGATCTTGTTAGAGGAAGAAGGAGAGATAGGAGGTTTTGTTTCTTAGCATCCCTTGGAGCTTGGTTGGCGGCCGAAGTTCTTCATCTCAAGGAGTTTGTTGATTGGTCGAAAGTTGCTTGGAAAAGAAGGAGGCTTGGGTGGATTCTCATCTCGATAGATCGTCGCCCACACGACATCTGAGATAAGAAGAGGAATACGACAGAAGATCGTGAGGTCTATAAGCTACAAAAGGTAGAACTAGTTATTAATTTCCGCATCATAACTAGTTCATCCTTTTGTTTAGATCTTAAAATACCAAACACAAGAGGCTAATGAATCTAGGCTATCGAATTTATGTTTTCGATTTTGTGTTTCTTTTGTTTTTCGAACTTATGATTCGATTGTTATTTTTGGTTAAACCTAGGGTTACTATAAGGAGATTAAATATTGAATTTCGTTGAAAGGCTTTGTCTAGGAAGTGGTGGATGCTCCCATACCGAAGAAGGCCTAGTGCCTCGCCATGTTTAACCTAGAAGCCAATCTCTGAAATAAATATTTAATCGAATTTGTAACATGGGTGGATTTGGATCAATAATGTTAAGCATCGTTTGCGATCCAAGTCTAAACTTCTAAGAACTGATAAGTTGAATTTGGAATCAATAATGTTAAGTTCTGTTTGCGATTTCAAATTTAATTTCTAAAGAACATAATAGGTTGTTAGGAAAGGTTTAGGACTTGTACAAAATTTTTGTACAGGGGAACTAGTACGATATTCCAGATAGCAACCAACAATGATGTCCTATATGCTCTTGAGATTTGATGGAATCTGGTTTCCGCTACTAGTTTTCTTTATTTAGATTGTTGTGTAAACTTTTATAGTCGTTATGTTAAACTTCATATTAACTCTGTGTTAATTGGGAATGATTATGTAACAAATGGTTTCATGGTTTTTGATGTAGAATCAAATAATAATTATGAAAATAATGGTTGTTTTTCAAATATTACTCTTACTAGTGATGCTAATATTAATGATGAAGAGTAGCATGCTAGACTATGACATATAGGACAAGAACGAATGAATATATTAACTAAAGAGGGTTTGCTCGACACTCATGCTAAAGTTAACTTGTTTATAAACAAGCATTGTCATGTTGGAAAAATAACTAGGAAACATTGGTAAGGCTATTAGAGCTGAGTCAGCATTGCAATTAATTCATTCAGATATTTATGTTACAATGAATGTGAAGGCTAGAAATGGAAGTTAATATTTCATTATATTTATTTATGACTTCACATGATTTGGTCATGTATATTTGATTTCTCATAAATTTGAAGCATTAGATTGTTTCAAAAGTTATTTAAACGAAGTTGAGAATCAATTGGAAAATAAGGTCAAAATCTTATGCACTGACCGTGGAGGTGAATATTTGTCTGATCAGTTCAAGACAATATGTAATGATAAAGGGATTAGTAGACAACTCACTATCCCTGGAACTTCACAGCAAAATAGGATTCTTGAAAAAAGAAATCGAACTCTTCTAGATATGGTTAGGTGTATAATGGTTTAAGCTAATTTATCTATTTTCTATTGGGGAGATGCATTATTAGTTGCAACCTATTTACTTAGTCGAGTGTTTTCTAAATTTGTTCTATCTACTCCATATGAATGTTAGACAGACAGAAAATCAGATTTTAGTAATCTGAGACTTTGGGAGTCGACTGTCTACGTTCATGATAAGACTCACAAATATAGAAAATTAGGACTCAGAGATAAGAAGTGTATCTTCATAAGGTATTCTGAGACTTCTAAGTGTTATGTCTTTATTGGTGAGCGACCAAATAGAACCATATCTGAAATAGAGTCAAGAGATGCTACTTTTCTCAAAATTGAGTTCCCAATAAGAGGTGGAGTTGATAAGACAATTCCTCTATTTGCGATAGAGGAGGAGAATAATGTTGCTTTATCAACAAGTCAAGTATCCTGAGAGATGACAGAATCTAGTCAACATAGTAAAAGTGATTTATCGATGAATGAGTCAGTTTCTCAACAGTCTAACATATGAAGAAGCAGTCATCTGACTCAAAGAAGGTTTGACATTGAGAATGAAGCATTGATGATTCTCCCAGTTGATGATGAGGAACCTCGAATGGTTAGGGAAACTTTGAGATGCTCAGTTAAAGAAAAATAAAAAATTACAATGGATGAGGAAATGTAGTGTATGAGAAAGAATCAAGTTTGGAATTTAGTTGTTCTTCCTCTAGGCTGAAGGGTCATTGGGAATAAGTGGATTCTCAAAATTAAGAGGAAAGTAAATGGATTGATTAATGGATACAAAGCTCGATTAATTACAAAATGATATACCTAAATAGAGGGTATTGATTTTGAAGAGATATTCTCCCCAGTTGTTAAGTTTATGTCAATACATGTCATTCTAACTATAGTAGCAGAATTTGACATGGAATTACATCAGATAGATGTAAAAATAACTTTCCTTAATGGTAATCTTAATGAGTAAATCTATATAGCACAGCCAGAAAGTTACATTGCTTAAGGCTAAGAGAATAGAGTATGTAGACTTAAGAAGTCTATATATGGGCTAAAACAAGTGTTAAGACAATGGAATATAAGATTTAATGAAATTATTTTATTTTATGGTTTCAAAATGATCAATGAGGACCATTGTATTTACCTAAAAAAGGAAAAAAGGAAAAATTGTCATCTTATCATTATAAGTTGATGATATACTAATAGCTATAAGTGGCATAAAGTGTGTGATAGAAGTCAAATAGTGTCTTTCATCACAATTTGACATAATAGATATTGGAGAAGCTGAGTACATATTAGGAGTGAAGATCATTAGATATCGATAAAAAAGGCTAAAAAAGGCTTTGGGATTTATCTCAAGAGGCTTATATCACTAAGATGTTACAACACTTTAATATGTTAGATTACAACATTAAACAAATACCTACAGTGAAAGGTATTGCTCTGAGCAAAAGTATGTATCCCAAGACTCCTAAAAAAATAGTCAAAATGAAGAAAAATCATCTGTCAGTGTTGTTGGTAGTTTAATGTATACTATATTATATACTCATCCTGATATAACCTATGTTGTTGACTTAGTTAGTCATTTATAGTCAAACCCAGGATCGAGATACTAGAAAGCGGTGAAGAGGATATTCAAATATCTCAAATGGACAGCGGATTACTATCTATGTTTCTAATGATTAAATATGAGCTTGAGTGGCTATACAGATGAAGATTGACGAGGGACCTTGATGATAGAAAATTCACATCTAGCTATACCTTCTTACTAAATAGTGGCTCTATCTCATGAAATAGCAAGAAACAAGTTTGTGTAGTACCGTCGATAATGGAAGCTGAGTATGTTGCTTATACAACGGTTGTGCAAGAGGTTATCTGGTTAAGAAGGTTCCTGAAACATCTGAAGATTGCTGAGGATAGAGGGAGTTATGTTATAGCGTACTGTGACAGTCAAGCTGCTATAGTTTTTTCTAAAGATCCCAACTATCACAGCAAAGACAAACATATAGAAATTAAGTATAATTTTATAAGAGATATTATTGACAAGAAAAAGATAGTTCTTGAGTACATCTCTACACGTAATATACTTGCAAATCCTTTTACTAAGTCATTAACTAAAGAGTCATTTCAAGGATATGTAAAGTCTTTGGGACTTCAAAGAATGTAACATATTATAAAGATAATTAGATATATGAAAATGTCATGATCTATTTAGTGTATATGTATTTGTTACATTTGAATAATGTCTTGATAAGTATGTTGGCAAGTTGAGATTGATCGACTCACTTGGACAATCATCTCTATTTATTAAGTATAAATAAAGATAAGACTGTTACTTATGGGATAGCTTATGTAGTTATGAATAGAGACATACTTATAAGTTAAAGTTGCCTTGATAATTGTGTCAAGATGAGAGCATTTATGTAATGATCAGAGTAAATGAACCCACCATTGACTAAATCTGCTTAAGGCTAGATTGGAATTCTTATGTTGAATTCAGGAGTAGACATTAGGTATGTCTAGATCAAAAATTGTAAGATGTTAAATTTTGAGAAAAATATGTGCTCTTTTTAATAAAGAAAATAACATCGTAGCATGTAATTCTTACCAAATGTGTTATGCCGACAATAAGGGTAGTAGGAGAATGGATCTCTTCTTCTCTACTATATGAGACTTTTGAGATTATAAGCTAATCTCAATTTTATCCTAAGTGACTATTTAGCTGTCTACTTGAAGTTCTAATCAATGTCTACTACTTTAGTATGTTTCCTATTGGCTATAAGTGATTCGGTCTATGAAGTATAACTAAGAAAACGACTGATTAAAATGAATAGATTTGAGCTAAGAAGAAAGATTAAGATAGATTTACCTCTTTGACATTTATTCACTTGTCGATTAATTATATTTTTTTGTTAAGTACTTAAAATGTGATTGTAATTAATTGTATTGAAAGAAGATATTAAACATGCTCTTGATATGATTGTCATTACGAGAGATTAGAGATATTTGTATTGATGTAAATAATTTAATCTGGGATAAAGGCAAGTTATTAATGTCTCTGATTCGTTCTATAGAGTGGTTGTATAAGGTATAACAATCTTCGTAGTAATAATTGCTCAATGTGTTTGCTGTCGTATAAATCATTTTTCCTAAAATATAGATTGAATGTTCTTATTTAGTTTATGTGACTAATTAGTATTTTACTCTGATCTTTGTGACTTAATTATAAGATAGTCTATGTGATTTATATGGTGTTTATAACTAATTAATTTTTATGGATTGAGTTGGACGAGTAGGAGATATAGGAGTTACAAAAATGAAAGAGTGTCTTTTCCCTCATCTTTCTCCCCTTTATGAATGACTCTTTATCTTCCTTCTTTAAGAGTGACATTATTATCGCTTGCCTTTATAGAAGAGGCGTGTAAGGAAGGGAAAGATCTCAAGAATCTAAAGGAAAGAGGTAGTGAATAAGTAATCGACCAAGAAGAACCATCTCTGTGAAATTGAAATTTGATTTATAAATTTTGAAGTGCTTTTTATTCATTTACGATCATTTTTCCGACGACAATGAAGATCCAAATTTAGTACGAGGGATGATTGAATTTTTTGTTTTGTATGAATCTTCTTGTCACGAAGCAAAACCTTTGACGTATTGCCGGTTGTTTTCGTATTTTTTTTTCGTGCGACGCGTGTAATGAACAAACGATTTGTCAAAGTGCCGAAGATTTTAAAATGGTTGATAGCTCAGGCACCGCTGTGCTGTGCCACACTTCATCATCGACTCGTTACTTTAATGGTTATTTGCCACAAGGCGAGAAGCCACCTGGCATCCTCCGGCGCCTCGCTTTTGTTTTTTTCTCATCCATCGCCGTGGTGGATTTCTGCTGATTCTTCGCCCTCTCCGTATACAGCATTGTTCTTATTCGTTTCGATTCCATTCTTATCGATCGTAATTGCATCTGCATCTGCAAATTTGACCCCAAAAAAAAAAATTTGTTGAAAAATCGCGTTCAGTTCATCCAAATCATCCACTGCCTGTGAACGAACCAATTCTAAGTTTATTGAGTTACTCTGCTTCGAGCTCAGCAATTCGTCGACCACGTCGTCTGCGCAAATTGTGGGAGCTCTGCGATGGCAAGGAAGGAGGCGGCGTCATTCCTCCCCGCTATGAAGTCGCACCTGGGGTGCGACGGCGACGAGCTCTTCGGACTCCGGTCCTACCTCCGGTGGATGTGCCTCGACCAATCGAACGCCGGCCTGGCGGCGGTCTCGTGGGTGGTTTTCTTCGTCCTCGCGGTGGCTGTCCCCAGCGTGTCCCACTTCGTGCTCTCTTACCGTCCGCACCGCCGCCCTTACGACCTCGTCGTCCAGCTTTCCCTCAGCGCTGCCGCCGCCCTCTCCATTCTCTCCCTCTCCGCCGCCACCCGCCGCCGTGGTTTCCGCCGCTTTCTCTTCCTCGACAAGGTCGCAATGGAGAGCGCGCGTGCGCGCGCAGCGCACTCAGCCCAGCTCCGCCGGTCGTTTCGCTTCCTGGCCCTATTCCTGGCGCCTTGCTTCGCCGCGGAGGTGACCTACAAGATCTGGTGGTACGCCTTCAGCGTCGATCGAATCCCCTTTTGGAAGGACCCGGTGGCTACGGGGTGCGTGGCGTGCGTGCTGGAGCTGACGTCGTGGGCGTACCGCTCGGCGAGCTTCCTGGTAGCTTGCGCGGTGTTCCGATCCACCTGCCGCCTCCACATCCTGCGGCTGCAAGAATTCGCAGCGGTGTTCCGGGAGGAGTCGGAGGTGATGCCAGTGCTGAAGGAGCACCTCCGCTTGAGGCGGCAGCTCAAGATCATCAGCCACCACTTCCGCGGGTTCATCCTCTCGGGGATGGTGTTGGTGACGGCCAGTCAATTCGCCGCAGTCTTGGTCACCACCCGCCGGCATTCCGACGACAACCTCTTCAACACCGGCGAGCTCGCGGTCAATTCTTCTTGTCCCCATATTTCTTCTTCCTTCTCGATTTAGAATTCCCAGTACTGAAACATCAATTTGCCTTTGCAGCTCTGTTCAATTGTTCTCGTCACTGGCTTACTCGTATGCTTGCGCAGTGCGGCCAAGATCACCCACAAAGGCCAAGCACTCACAAGCCATGCAGCAAAATGGCATGTCTGCGCCACGATCGAGTCTTACGCCGTCGATCCCGCGACACCCTCTGAGGCCATTGCCATTGCGGCTCCCCAATTCCCACATGCCGATGACTACTCGGACGAGGAAGAAGGCGGCGGCAGCAGCGAGGAGGATGAACTCGAAGGAACAAAGATCGTGCCGACGCATGCGCACACCATTTCCTTTCAAAAGAGACAAGCACTTGGTATGCCTCCATTCCTACTCCTGGAATCTGCATTAAAACACTCCATTGGCTCCTGAATTGTCTTGTTCTTCATTACAGTGACATACTTGGAGAATAACAGAGCAGGGATTACGATATTTGGATTCACAGTCGACAGGACTTGGCTTCACACCGTGTTTATGCTTGAAACTAGTCTGTTCTTGTGGCTTTTGGGCAAGACAATTGGGATCTCCTAAACCAGATCATGTCCGCATGACTGCACGGTTTAGCTCGTGCTTGTTATTTGTTAATTCTTCCAAAAAAAACAATGGAGGTTTGCTTTCATTGGATTGTGAATACATTGATTGTGAGGTTTCTTTAATCTATGATTTTGGCGTTAAGAGTTAGTCTAATGTAATCGTATCAGTTTACATAGAAGTTACTGGAATCTTAAATAACAGGGATTTAAGGTTTCTTATCTTCGTAGTTTGGGAGTTGTAATTGCGTGCCTTCTTAATGTGAGTCAGAGTTTTAAATGCGGACTAGAGTTTTATACATGTAAATATGTTATTGGTTTTCTTAATGAAATTGGTATGCCAGATTGATGAGCATTCTGAAAGTTTCAAAGTTTGTACAAGCTGTAATACTTTGCTTGATCAATCCTATGGCTGTAAACGAGCCGAGCCCTGGCTTGAGCCCGGCTTGATTTGTACAAGTTCAACTCGAGCTCGCTTGGACCGGTAGAGTTGAGCTCAAGTTTGATATTTAATTATGAGTTCGGACTCGAGCTCAAATTTTTTATTTGATATTTAATTATGAGTTCCGAGCTCAAATTTTTTATTATTGTTAATAAACAAATTAATATATTATATTATAAAACTATATATCATTATGAGTTCGTTTGGCTTGACGAGTCATCGAGCTAGTAAGCTCTGTTCGATTTCTAATCAAGCCAGCTTGAGCTCAATCAACCTTGAGCTCGAGTTAAATTTTGACTAAGTAGTTCGTGAGTGGTTCAGGAACGACTTAATTCATTTGCACTCCTAATCACTTATCGCTTGAGCAGTTGGAGTTGGCTATGCAAGCAAACATCCAATTGTCTCCGTGCATGTCACATTGTTACATTATGACATTAACATTTTATTCTTTGGTGGCAATGATATTTCATGCATGTTTGAGTAGATCGACCATATTTTCTGTTTGTACGGGGATTTATAATTGAAGTTATATTTCTATTACCTCAAATGCTTCTAAAGCTCAAAAGTTCAATATATAGAAGAGTTCTGTCACATTGTGCAAGAAATTGCTAGCTTTACCATATATTTTCATAGACCTCTTTACAAACCAAATCAAGGACTAATAATAATTGGACTGAGTGAAGTTTTACATTAAATCCACCTAGCAAATGCTTACATAAAATCAAACAAGCAAGTGCATTTGTTATGTTGGCATGGTGGTACAATGCCCAAGGGTGGCGCAACATCATGTAAGGGGTGCAACATCATGGGATGCAGCAGGATGGTCAGTCGCTCCATTAGTAACTACTGTACCTTTCGCATTCATTTCACCGAAGGTCCTTTTCTTTGCTGATGACTCGGACATCTCTATATCCTTCACCTTCTCTGCTTCCTTTTCCTGTGTTTCTTGTACTTTGTTCGACTCTTGAGCAAAACTTCCAGTAGGCTGGGGTGGTGGCAACAACTCACGGCCACTTAATTTACAGAAAACTCTTTCAACTGTTTCACTGATCTCCTTCCCCAAGCCGCTTTCGTCAAGAATTAGCTCCCAAACAGCCCGTGATGCCTTCTCAAGCACCTGAGTTCTGCAAAAATTGCTTACAGATGAGTTAACTCAGTACAAGCCGAATCCACAAATGGCATTCTAAAGCTTGGTGCTTCTCCCTTTTATTTGATGAAATGCGAATGATTAAGCGCTCATGATGTTTAATGACACCTCATTTTTCTAAGGAGACTTGGAAGGTTTGTCAGCCAGAAGATAGGCTTAGACACTAAAAATAATAGGATTAATAGCCATGAAAAGTTGATGATTCAAGAAAAATATTGAAAGTGATAATTGAACTTTAAATAAGCATATGCTGACTCTGACAAACTTAAAAAGTAGAAAGGTTATAATAGCTATCCACATTAGAAACAACAAAGGAAATTTCATAAGGGGAAGCTAGAAGAAAAGGGTAATATGCATATTTCAGTGGAGAGCGATACTCACTCAAGTTCACGCCGTAATGCATCAAATAGCTCTCTCTTAGTCTGTTTCTCTGCACCAGGGGTGTTAAGAACCTTGCTTTGCTCTACCATTGTGATTGTATTGTTTTTAAGTTCTTCCTGAAATTAGATGTCAAAATTTAGGTATGGCAAAAAAAATATAAATTTCATGGATGTGTACAAAATACTTCATTGTCAATGTCATAAATGAAATACATTTATTAAGTGACATGTACTGCACTCTCAAATATTGTATTTGATTTTTTTTTCCTGAATTTTAATGTTCAACTTCTTAAGCCAGCAGCTTGATAACTACTTGAATAAGAGCTAAGTGACCCATCTCTTATGTAACATGATTAAAGGAACACTAAATGTTTGACCCAAAAATCAACCATTCATGAAAAAGCACAAGAATACCAAAATCAACAGAAACAACATACCTAAACCACTTTCAATCAAACACACACAAGCGACAAACATTTTAAATTTCATTCAATATATAACTGAAAATACATAAAACTTCATATGATTTTGTGCATCAAATCACTTACATTAGCCTTCAGTTGGTTAATAATCTTCAATCTGATGGCATCTATGGTCCCATCATTCATTAGCGACTCTAAAACATCCTCAGGAGTGATTATGCGCGAACCCATGAAACTCAGAAATATGTGATTCTCACTCTTGCAACTCGGATGTCCAAGCTTACCTTAACAAGAAGTAACAAATATTTTTTGCATCAGTGGATTACAGCAATCTCTTTGAGTAATCCAACAGCACAATTTAGTAATCACAATAACAAAGGCATAGTTAAGCCCTCATAATAAAACAAACAAATTACAAATCCCAAAAGGAATTCAAGAACATCAAGAGAGTTGTAGAAGATGGAAAGAAACCCGCAATATATAAAATAAAACTATTAGCTTTATTAAAAATGAGAGAAACAGTGAATAGCTCTCACCAATAATTCAGAATGGATGCAGAAATAGTCAATTGTGATGCATTAACTCTTTAAATATTTAGAACTATGGTTCTATTTGCTTTGATTTTCTTTAAATATTGTAAAGAACCCTCTAGAGATGGGGAAAAACAATCAGAGAATTCCTGTTTAGTTTGCAAAACATTATTTTCATTTTAACAGAAGTTGAGAGTGCAAGAGCAGAATTAAGTTTGAGTTTCTTATTTTAAAAAAATAAATAAATTGAAAACAAAAGAGAAATTGGTATATGACAACATAAATGTTATAGAAAAGGATGGAAATTGCGAGGACACATGGATTTGTAAGAATTTTACCTATTTAGTATGTAACTTCTAAATGAAACAGTGCATGCATTGAATATGTTCCCATTTTCGGTGGATGATTTGATGACATAAATTTCATTGCACGAGTCTGAAGCCTGTACGTGGAGTATTGACTTCAAATTATATGAGCAGCTTCAAATGAGTGGTGTTTGATGAGTAATTGAGTCATTTACAAATGGGAACAGGATTTTTATCTGTCGCAAGTTGTGTCCTCATATAGATAAAAATGGTTTAATAGATGTATTTGACCAAGTCAAAAATGAAATCAGGTAACAAGATTGAATTAGATGATTTATTCATATATATTTATAAAAATTTCATCGCTGACCATTTTTTCTAAAATAAAGTGAAAAATCATATCTATAAAAATGGTGACTAATAAATATGTTTTAGGTATTTATAGTTATAGTCTGATACATCACTTTTCACTGCACAATGATAAATAAAAGGACTTCAGAAGGCAAAAGGATTTGAAGAACTTCAAATCCTAGCCAAGGGTTTCAGTAAAATTATTTGGATGAACACATGGAAGCAAGTCAACCAATTTGTTAATTTACCAAAAATTCACAGCCAAAACTAAAAAAATTAAAATGGTTTTTTATATCCCTTTAGATTTATCATTCTCATAAAGCCATATTGCTTTAATTATTTGAGGTAGACTTCAAAAATATTATCCCTCCATTCAACCCTCTACAAGGCTATACCACTAGCAATACTTAAATCATATAAATCTTTTTTATTGCATTAACTAAATTTTTTGTCATCCCCCTCTATCCTCTACAGTTTTCGATCCAATAAAATCTACTCTCATATTCTAGTCAATTGGTGGAGTCGTAACATGTTCATGGCATTTCGATCTATTTTCTATCAAATTTTATAATCTAGTGGAGCTACACTTCTTGCTCTCAGATATTAGTTGTTTTTATTATTTTATCTTTTTTATTAAACCTACAATCCATTTTAGTCTTCTGATCTCTGTTACATTTTATGCTACTCCTCGTTAGCTCAATACTATAACCCATAAAGTATAGCAGTCTGTAATACAGAGCTATAAAATTTTCCTTGTTACCTAAAAAACACAACAAACATTAAATACTCCAAAAGCTTCACTTCATATCAGTCAGTCATTCTTCTTAATATTTCCTTCTTGTTGACTAACAAATCCTAGATATCTAAGACTTGATGAAATAGTGAAATTTGGTGTCCACCATCTTATTCCATTGATTCTAAGACGAAGGATCATCAAATTCATCTCTGTGCACTTAACCATCAAAACTAATAGAATTCAGTATCAATCTTTTTTGTAAGATGATAGATGAATAACTTAGACCTATATATATGTTGCACCCTGATCTAAGTTCTAACTCAACGAAACACCAACACAGACTCAAAGCAACTTTGCGCAGTGCAAGTTCCTACTGGCCAAGATATCATGCAAGTATGCAACTCAATTGTGGCATATAAATAAGGTTTGTAACCTAGCTACATTTCTAATGCAATGAAAGAAACATATGAACAGTCCGTGAAAACATGGAACTTATCTCGACTCTAGTCAAATCGAGACAGATGTAATGGAATCGACCCTCTAATTCCTAAACAAGCATATGGAAATCAGTAACTATGGTAATTCGATCACAAAGGTGTGTTCCAATACACCAGCATATTTAGAATACAGCCAGAGCACTTAATTTGTTCATAGTAAATTTTCGATAGATAAAAATATAGATTTCCAGCTAACAAATAAGCATAGATCTAATAATCTAACCATATGTATCAATCACTGAGACGATAATTGAAGTAAGTTAAAACAGGTTCAAATCCAACTTTTACCGCATCAAAGACTTGCATACATAGGAGAAACCTAAAATCTAATGATTGAACGAAAAGACAATATTAACCAGCACTTACCTCGCAACGATAAAATACAAGGAACTAAAATGCCTAATTCATTAGCAAACAACAACCCGTCTGCAAAAATCATAAAGCAAGGAAAAATCGATAGTGAACTCCATGTGAAAAGGGAAAACCAATTCCATACATTCAAACGTACTGCACATAGCAGGCATCTAAAAACACAAGCAGCTAACCAAAACTCTACCTAACCATTGGCCTGGAATCGCCAGGAAATAAAACTCGAACCACTAAAATATAAAGAACAACGAAACTGTATCGAATCGAGACCGAAACCCTAAATAGAATAGATCACGGAAAAACCTAGATAAAGGAAAGGGGGCATGGATTTACCTCGAACCACGCGCCGGATAGGACGAAACCCTAGAATTCAGTGCGAATACCGAACAAGAGTGGGGCACGGAGGCGCTCCTCCGCCTTTCACTGCCTCTCTCCCATGTTTCGCTCTCTTTCGATGAACCTTGGCGTTGTATAATGTACAAGAAGATTTCGAACAAGACGGAGAAGAGCAAGGAACGAGGAGAGACTTCGAGATGGGTCAGGCCAATTTTATGCGCTCTCTTTCGATGCTGTGTATATATTACGGTAATTTATCAAAAGCGTACTTATATTTTTTAAATTTATCAAAAGAAACATACTACTTTAGTATTTATCAAATAGCACATCTTTTTATAGTGATTACTCATTCTATCCTTCTGACAAATTTAATTAATTTCTTTTTTCTTTTCTTTGTCATTTCTCTCCCTTCTTTTTCCTATTATGTATGCAACATATCTTCTCTTTCCTTCTTCTTTTTTATCTTCTCTTTGTTTTTTTTTCAATTTTTTTTCTCAAACATGTTATAAGAGATCAAACCCACGTTGGGCCTGATATCTCTCCATATCAGGCCCAATGGAGAGATATCAGGCCTAACAACAGGGGAAAAAATAAAAAAGAAAAAGATTTAGATTTTTCAACACCTCTGGTCCACTAATATAAATGTCGAAAATAATAATGGAAAGCATATTTAGACTCCTTGCAATTTTAGAAATCTACAGGATCTGAAATGATCGCAAGCTGATGTCTCTAAATCGATCAATGGGTTTTCACTGAAACTCACTGATGGATCTAGAGAGCTCCGATTGCACCCATTTCAGTTCCTGTGGATTTCTAAAATTACAAGGAGTTCAAATATGCTCTCCATTATTATTTTTAGCATTCCTAGTGGTGGACCAGAGGTTTTGAAAAACCTAAATTTGTCGTTCTTTTTTTTTCTTATTAGGCCTGATATGAAGAGATATTAGACCCACGTTAGGCCTCATATCTCTTCATATCAGGCCCAATGTGGGCCTGATATCTCCCCATATCAGGCCCAACGTGGGCTAATAATAATAAAAAATAAATAAATAAATAAAAAAAGAAAGAGAGATTTAGGTTTTTCTAAACCTTTGGTCCACCGCTAGGAATACCGAAAATAATAATGAAGAGCATATTTGGACTACTTGCAATTTTAGAAATCCACATGAACTGAAATGGGTGCAATTAGAGCTCTCTAGATCCATCAGTGGGTTTCGGTCAAAATCCACTGATAGACCTAGAGAGCTCCGATTGCACCCATTTCAGTTTCTGTGGATTTCTAATATTGCAAGGAGTTAAAATATACTATCTATTATTTATTTCAACTTTTAAAAGATGTTAAAATATAATAAGAAAGAATCAACAAAATAATCCCTATATATTTTAGGTTTTTCAAAACCTCTAGTCCACTACTAGGAATGCCAAAAATAACAATGGAGAATATATTTGAACTCCTTGCAAAATTAGAAATCTACATAAACTGTAACAGGTGCAATCGGAGCTCTCTAGGTTTAAATCTCTCTTTTTTTTCCTTTTTTTCTTTTTCCCTTTTTTTTGTTATTAGGCCTTTTGATAAATTACCGTAATATATACACAGCATCGAAAGAGAGCGCATAAAATTGGCCTGACCCATCTCGAAGTCTCTCCTCGTTCCTTGCTCTTCTCCGTCTTGTTCGAAATCTTCTTGTACATTATACAACGCCAAGGTTCATCGAAAGAGAGCGAAACATGGGAGAGAGGCAGTGAAAGGCGGAGGAGCGCCTCCGTGCCCCACTCTTGTTCGGTATTCGCACTGAATTCTAGGGTTTCGTCCTATCCGGCGCGTGGTTCGAGGTAAATCCATGCCCCCTTTCCTTTATCTAGGTTTTTCCGTGATCTATTCTATTTAGGGTTTCGGTCTCGATTCGCTACAGTTTCGTTGTTCTTTATATTTTAGCGGTTCGAGTTTTATTTCCTGACGATTCCAGGCCAATGGTTAGGTAGAGTTTTGGTTAGCTGCTTGTGTTTTTAGATGTCTGCTATGTGCAGTACGTTCGAATGTATGGAATTGGTTTTCCCTTTTCACATGGAGTTCACTATCGATTTTTCCTTGCTTTATGATTTTTGCAAACGGGTTGTTGTTTGCTAATGAATTAGGCATTTTAGTTCCTTGTATTTTATCGTTGCGAGGTAAGTGCTGGTTAATATTGTCTTTTCGTTCAATCATTAGATTTTAGGTTTCTCCTATGTATGCAAGTCTTTGATGCGGTAAAAGTTGGATTTGAACCTGTTTTAACTTACTTCAATTATCGTCTCAGTGATTGATACATACGGTTAGATTATTAGATCTATGCTTATTTGTTAGCTGGAAATCTATAATTTTATCTATCGAAAATTTACTATGAACAAATTAAGTGCTCTGGCTGTATTCTAAATATGCTGGTGTATTGGAACACACCTTTGTGATCGAATTACCATAGTTTCTTATCTTCACTTTGCACTTTGTGCTCACTTTCCTTTTCCTTTGACACTAGATTCATAGACTTGAGGCGATTTTTGAGGTTTAGCAAATAAAGTCGGGTACTAGCCTCTTAAAAAAAGTAAAATACTTTATTATCTTAATTATTTCTTCTTTAAATGCCTTGGCATTTTAATAAGCACCTTGTGTGCCAAAATCCCTAAAGTCTTGACTTTGGGATCTACTTAAGGCCTTGGCCTTGTTCTTTCTTTTCTTTATCTTTCCTATACTTGTTAATATTTCTAATAAAGGATGCTTCTTAAAAAGAAACAAAGAATCTACACTGCTAAAGGGAATAAACTGCAATGCTACTAAATGCAAAAATCTGCATTACTACAAAAGGTAAAATCTGCATTATAGACTTAATAAAAATCTGCATGAAAACCAAAACGATTGCTCACAAAATCTGCATTAAAACAAACGAGTGCTTACACATCTGCATTAACTAAGACAACTGCACATGAAAACTCCATTAAAACTGATCCGGCGATAAGGCCAGGGGGCCCTCATGGGCAAAGGGTCAACGACACGTAGGAGGCATTAGTCAAAGAGTCAGCATGGGGTCAATCCGATCGGAGAGGGGCCGGGTCAGCCGGCCGAACGGGCCGGGCGGAATCAAAGATAACCCGACGGGGTCGGGTTTCCGACGATCAGGGTAAACAGGGTCGCACGGCCGAGCGGATAGCTCGCTCGCGAGGCGTAAAGCAACGATGAGGCCGATCGGGTAGCCTGCGACCGGGAATCCTCCCGGTCGGACCGACACCTACACCCGGTCGGCTGGATGCTCGGCTCTGGGAAAAAAGGAGATAAAGGCAAGGGGACATTGTGGAGCGTCATCTTCTGACAACAGGCATGTTCAACGACTAGGCCGTACACAGAATTGTACAATGGAAGACTCTTCCGTCCCAAGGAGGTGCTCAGACTGTGGCAGTATGGCGTTAGGCATGTTCTTCTGACAAGCTCATACTGAGATATGATGCAGAACACATGTCCACCTCGATGTGTGTGCACCAAGTTCACCATAACTCTATATAAGAGCCCTCAGACTTCGCCGGAGGTACACAATCTTCGATCCTTGGAGCCACCTTCTTGTTTTCCCCTTGCCTGACTTGATCGTCGGAGGGTCGTCGCCGGGAAACCCCACCCGGCTCGGTTTTGCTGCAGGATCACTGGAGTACACGAGGAGCCAGCAGAGAGCGCCACGTCCCCAGCGTCCGTCGACTCAGCGCTCGGACAGGATCAAAAACCAGGATGATTGCTCACAAAACTTGCATTAAAAACAAAAACGATTACTTACAAATCTACATTAATACATACATGACTGCACATGAAAACTGCATTAAAAACCAAGATGATTGCTGATTGATTACATAGTAGGCTTGAGAGATATGACTTGTGTACTAATCCTTAGCTTTGTCTAGGTCTCTAATAACAAGATCAATAGCAAATATGCTTATAAGATTGAGATTAATGGGTTACCAGGAGGCAAGCAACTAAATGTCAATCCACTTGCTAATCTAATCCGAACTACCCTTTAAGATAACAGCAAATAGAATTCCAAACATGAAACTCAAATTATAAGGCTGAAGGGGCTGATCTACATGCCTAGTTCATACATTTTAATTCCTTCCCTTAAGATTCTCGACCGTAAGCTTCTAAACAACATTCTTTACAACATGCTTAACTAATAGCAGATGGGAACTACTCATGCTCACAAACAGCAAAGCAAAGAGGGACTGCTCATGCTTGAAAACAGCAAAGGAAGATTATAAAGCTACTAATTTCTCATGCTTGTAAACAGCAAAACAAAGGAAACTGTTCATGCTCATCTAATGGCAAAGGAAGCCTACTCGTGCTCAACTAATAGCAATGTAAATTGTACATGCTCAAATAATAACAATGAAAGCTGCTGGTACTCAACTAATAGTAATGAGGACTGTGCATGCCCAATTAAATAGCAAATAAAAGCTGCTGGTGCTTAACTAATAGCAATGAGAGCTGTACTGGAATGCTAAGTTCAAACTCAATAGTTCTATAATTGCATGGGAACAGATGTAAACTAGTTTGGGAAACAAACAGTATAATAGCATCACTACCAACTTATAGAAAGCAGTAATTGAACTAGTTTATGTTAGCCTTGGGAACTTAATACTAATATAGTTTATTCCTCACACTTATACTGATTTATTAAGTTTATTCATGTCAACTAGTCTGACAATCTAGTTCACAAGTATTAAACTAGATCTATTCCTTGATGTTTATTTATAGGTGCTGTCTTATTAATTAGATGTGCTTGATCAGTAGTAAGGTTCACGGTGAAAGGGGAAACTTGCTGTAAACAATTTGCTACTGGAAACCTAGAATCCTAATTGTTCTTCATGCTCATTACTTAGGACAACAAACCCCGAACTGCACAGCAACTCACGGCAGCAATCGGTACCAATCTAAACCAACATTCATCCCAGAAAAATTCGGAAACAAAGGGAATAGGAATCCAGAACTATCCTACTGCAGGTGAGGAAGCTACTTACTTTTGCTTTCTTGGACTTACAGCCGACGAGAACAATTCTAGGGTTTCCGGAGGAGTGAAGACCTCGGCTCCTCTTCGTGTCCACGAAATCTCCTCGACGGGGGGATTGTGATAGTGAAGAAAATCCCTTGGAGAACCTTGGCCGGCCGTCGGAAGAAGCCCCAGCTTCTCTTCGTCTTCCGCCCGAGCAGAGGCCGACGCCGCGCGAGAAGAGCAGAGAAGGGTTTCAGGAGAGGCGAGGGGTTCGGTTTCCGGATAAAGAAAAACCTAAGTCCTCCTTTTGAATAACCCGGTATTATGTTATTGCTTAAGAAAATTTCGCCTCCCTTTACCCTCTGTTTGGGAGGAGGGGTAAAGCCTCCCCTTGCATGCTCGGGAATAAGCGAAATTCCTTACACCCCAAATTAGGGTGTAAGGAAGGGTAAGGAGAAATTATTACAATTATATCCTTATTTATTTTTTCACATGCAGATTTATTAAAAAAATAAGAGGATATTTTTGTAAATTTGTATATTTAACCTTCATTCCATCCCTTTCCTCTCACATAAACTTTCCCTCCCTTCCAAACAAGGGTAAGATAAATATATTACTTTCCTTTCATTTCCCTCCCTTCCCCTTCCATCCCCTTCCATTAATGAATCTTACCTCACCCCATCCAAACATAGGCTTAGTTACGAAACATTCATTGGAACACCCGGTCAGCCGTATTTTGACCAAGTAAAAGTCGTGGGTTTGAATCTTCAGCCGCGCCCTTTTTCCCATTTATTTTCTGCTTTAAATCATTGCTTAAATAAATCTCACTCCTAATTTTACCAACAATGACCGCCAGCAAACTTGGTCAACCGGATTTTGACCGAGTTAAATATTGCTGGTTCGAACCTAGCTTGGATATTTTTTGTCAAAACTTCCTTTGTTTAGTAAAAATACCAAATGATCTCCAAAAATAACATAAAAATACTTTAAAAATTTCTAAAAATCTCTAGAATTTTTCTATATCATTTTTAAATATTTTTTAATTATTTTTGGGGCTCAAAATGAGAAAATTTGGGTTATTAAAATTCTCCATACCTTATAAAAAGCTCATCTTCGAACTTAGAATAATTCCGGATATTTCTGTCTCATACCGTCCTCACGCTCATAAGTAACTTCCTCGTGCTTCTGGTTTAAATGAATTTCACTAATGGTACTCTAAAGCACAGGTCTGTTGTAGAGAACACTATCGTCCTCTTCAGCTGATCAAATAGATTATCTATTCTGGAAAGAGGGTACTTGTCCTTAACTGTTACTTTGCCCAACGCTCTAAAATCTATGCTTATCCACATAGATCGTCTTTCTTCTTAACGAACAACTCTGGAGCTCCTCGGGGTGAATGTCTAGGGCGGATGAAACCCCTGTCAAGTAGCTCCTGAAATTGTTCTTGTAACTCTTTTAGCTCTGCTAGAGAAATTCGGTACGGAACTTTTGAAACTGGGCTGGTGTCAGGAACCAATTCAATTTCAAACTCTACTTCTTTGTTGGGAGATAGTCCAGGTAGCTCTTCTAGAAATACCTCTGGGTATTCACAGACTACCCGAACGTCTTCCTGCTTGGGTCTTTCTTGTTATCATTGTCCTTCTAGTTCTAATTACTTAACTGGGGTTTCTGACTCCCCCACTGTCTTGTCCTCTATCTTGACATCTAGTTATGCCAAGAAAGAGACTTGATATCTTCTCTATCCTTTCTAAACATACTTATGTATATGAATATAAGAGAAACAAAATTTCTATCTTACTAAAGCGCATATAAGCAATTACTCCATACTGCAAATAATAAAGAAAGCATAAAAGGAAAACTTAAATACTTTCTTACTTGAAGACGGCAAAGATGGTGCTGATGTGTGATGCTGAGAATGGGAACTGCTCTTAATTGTGGATTCATTAAAGAATCTTTTGTAATTAATGAGATAATAAATCATTCAATAACTCCCTTGTAATAAATGTAACCTCTATAAATGAGGAGTAAAGTGAAGGGTTGAGGAAAAGGAATGGTATAAAAAGATAGTAATGAGAAATAAGAAGGGCCTTGAAATTGGTTCTATTAAGTCTCCTTGTGTCTTCTTCTTTTTCTCCACTTTTATTTTTTCCACGCCTCTTTACAATCGTGCCAATTCCCTTGTCAAAACACCAGCGAGTCAATCTCAAATCTCAGAGCATGATCAACAACCATGAATAATTTTTTTTTCACTCACTGAGTTAGATCCAACTGCTCAATTTGGCTATTGAAAACTTCAATTGATTAAATACAAAGATCACCTTTCATGAACTAAGATGCCAAATCAATTAAGGAAACCACAATGTTATAATAAAATGACGGAAAGTGTCTACTCCAATGGGTTAGCTCATTTCAAACCATATATTTTATCAATCCATGACCAACTCATTGTTCTGAGACTCATAACACATAACTAGTAAACCACTAGATTGAGAGAACTAAACTTAAACAATCTAGGGAATACCGCAATCAACCTATTGTAGCTAGATTGCTGTGACAAAGGATTTGAACACGAATATATTAAGGATTGAGAGAAAGGGACGAGGTCTACGCTTCCGTATGACAATAAGAGGATAAAGGAAGAGGTAAGTACTACTCGTCGCTGGAGGTGGAGCTTAGCGGAATTGTGACCGGTGTGGCAATAGGAGAGAAGAAGAAGCCAAACATACCGTTTGAGGTATGGAGAAATCGAGAATCTATCCCTAGTTGATAACAAGGTTAGAGATTTCCCATCAGAAGACTACCTGCATTGTGGTGGCGTGGAGAGAAAGAGGGCAGCAGGCATTTTTGAAATCAGGGTTTAAGTACATAAAGAAAAATTACACTTTCGCCCCAAACTTCGCCACATACCATCAGATTCATAGTTAAATTACATATTCTTCCTATCTTTTACAAATCATTCGGACGTTTAAACCCTCTTGAATTCATTTGCTTAAGGAATAAGTTCATCTATGGGCATACCCAAGTTAGGATAGGGATCACCCCTTTGTTTTTTTTAAATTAATACTATACTCCATCGCTATTTTGATTGAGTGATTTACTATCGTTCGTATCTATTTATACCACCTTTACAAAAAAATACCGTGACTTCTTATGTTAAGTATTAAATTTTAAAAATAAAATATATAATGATAAACAGATAAACTAAATGTAGTTTGACTCATAAACACATAAGAAAGGTGAACAGATAAACGAAGCAAATTGAACATTATACACATTAATTATGGCTTCATTAAAGAATTTCTTGTAATTAATGAGTTAATAATTGATTCAATAACTCCCTTGTAATAAATGTAACCTTCATAAATGAGGAGTAAAGTGAAGGGAAATAAGAATAGCACCGAAATTGGTTCTACCAAGTCTCCTTGTGTCTTCTTCTTCTTCTTCTTCTTCTCCACTTTTATTTTTTCCACGCCTCCTTGCAATCGTGCCAATTCTCTTGCCATAACACCGGTGAGTCAACATCGAATCTTGGAGTAGGATCAACAATCATGATTAACTTTTTTTCCACTCACTGAGTTAGATCCAACTGCTTAATTTAGCTATAGAAAACTCCAATTGATAAAATACCAAGATTACCTTTCATGAACTAAGACGCCTAATCAATTAAGTGTTGGGACCTTAATGCCTACTAGGGGGGTGAATAGCTTCCTACAATTGTTAGTCGCAGCGGAAACAAAAATACTAATAAACAAAAGGGAAACTAGCTCTAGAAAATAATAAACAAGAAAGCAAATCAATACACGTTCATTTAATGTGGTTCAGGGATTAGGGTTCTTACTACACAGCATGTCCGTAAGGTGGATGAAATCTCAATTCGTCAGTGGATCAATCCTTGGCAAACTCTGGCTAGCTCACGTAGCTCCTTGTGGGTGAAGAAACCTCACCTCACACAAGACCACACTAGATTACTTGAGCACTTGAAAACTCTAATTAGGGTTAACCACCACTAATTTCATCAACAATGCCCAAGCACCCTAAGCTTTATTAACTAGAGCTTGGGAGAAAAATACCAAACTACTTTTCCGCCAATAGTCGATTGGTATAACCACCAGTCAACTGGTCCTAAGTGAAATTTGACTGTTACAAGCCAACGGTGGCTACCAGTAGATTGTTACAATAACGCTACAGTAATGTTACAATATCGTTACAATGATTTAAAAATTTACCCTAGGTACAATCTCTCATGCACTCGTCCTTGCCTGCACAACATAGACCTAATCTTCTATCATCCTCCATCAGCCTCGCGTTCTTTGGATGTCTCCCCATCCTTTATGTCTTGCCTTCTAGAGTTTCCATTGGCCTTATCATTGTTGTCGGATCTTCCTTTACCAAGAGACCAAGCATCTGGAACTTCATCTGTTGTCAAGTCACACTTGGACTTACGTTGTCAAGACTACATGCTTGGACTTACATTACCAAGACTCACCCTTGGACTTTCATCCTTTGCTAAGATCACACTTGGACTCTCCTTATTGTACCTGTATCTTATACACTCACAATACATATCAAATACAACAATAAACTTAACTTAAACATTTGTCCAAATATCAAAACCTAGAGCATCTAGATTACTCCAACATTAAGGAGACCATAATGCTATAATAAAATGGCAAAAAGAGTCAACCCCAATATGTTAGCTCATTTCAAATCATATATTTTATCAATGTATGACCAACTCATTGTTCTAAGACTCATAACACTTAACTAGCAAACCATCAAATTGAGTGAACTAAGCTTAAATAATCTAGGAAATATCGCAGCCAACCTATTATACCTAGATTACTGCGATAAAGGATTTAAACATTGACATATTAAGGATTGAGCAAAAGGGGTGAGGTCGACACTTCTGTATGACAATAGGAGGATAAAAGAAGAGGTAAGTACTACCTGTCGTCGAAAGTGGAGTTTAGCGGATTTGTGACCTGGTGCGACAATGGGAGAGAATAAGAAGAAGTCAAAAATATCATTTGGGATATGGAGAAATCGAGAATCTCTCCGTAGTTGAGAACTAGGTCGACGATCACCCATCAAAAGATTATCCGCATTGTGGCGACGTGGAGAAAAAAGGGTGACGGGGCGTCGTTGAGATCAGGGTTTAAGTAGACACAGGAAAATTATACTTTCGCCCCAAACTTTGTCACATGCCACCAGACTCATAGTTAAATTACATGTTACCTGTTGGAACAATCTGAGTATCATAAGTTTTGATATTTGGGCAAAGGTTTAAGTTAGGTTTATTATTGTATTTGATGTGCCTATTGAGTGTGCGGGTACAGGAAAGTCCAAGTGGGATCTTAGAAAATGAGGGAAATCCAAGTGTGAGTCTTGGCGGTATAAGTTCAAGCATGTAGTCTTGGCAACGTAAGTCCAAGTGTGACTTGGTAATGGTTGAAGTCCCGAAGGTAAGGAATCTCTTGGCAAAGGAAGATCCAACAATAAGGACAAAGCCGATGGAAGCCCTTGAAGGTAAGACGTAAAGGATAGGAAGACATTCGAGGGATGAGAGACTGATGCAAGAGGTTAGAAGGCTAGGTCTAGATTGGTTGGGCGAAGACGAGTACTGAGTGAATGTACTCAGGGGTCAAAACTCTAGAGTTAAGGTTTGACCAGTTGATTGGGGGTTATACCAGTCGACTGATACAGACTCAATAGATTGGGGAGTGAATAGAATGCTTCTGTTTACTCAACCTATGTGGAGTAGTCAACTGATATCGAGCCGTTGACCCATAACAGTAGAATTCCACTTAGAATCAGTCGACTAGTGTTTTTATCAGTCGATTAGTGGTGGGAAACACAGCTAAGTGTTTTCTCCCGAGCTTTATTTAAGAAAGCTCAGAGTACTTGGTCATGGTTGACGACAATAGAGATGGTTAGCCCCTATTAAAATGCTTGGTCATGGTTGATGACAATAGAGATGGTTGGGCGAAGACGAGTGTTGAATGAATGTACTCAGGGGTCAAAACTCTAGGGTTAAGGTTTGACTAGTCGATTGGTGGTTATACCAGTCGACTGATACAGACTCAATCGACTGGGGAGAGAATAGAATGATTTTGTTTACTCAACCCATGTGGAGTAGTCAACTGGTATCGAGCCGTTGGCCTATAACAGTAGAATTCCACTTAGAATCAGTCGATTGTTGTTTTTATCAATCGACTGGTGGTGAGAAACACAACTAAGTGTTTTCTCCCGAGCTCTATTTAAGAAAGCTCAGAGTGCTTGGTCATGGTTAACGACAATAGAGATGGTCAAGAGTTGTAGTGAGGTTTTTCTACCAACATGGAGGTTGTGCTAGCCGAAGTTTGCTAGGGATTGATCCACCGATGGATTCAAGTTTCGTCCACTTTACGGACACACCGTGGAGTAAGAATAAGTTATCTCTGAACTAGGTAAATGAACGCGTCGTTTGGTTTGTTGTCTCTTTGTCTTTGTTGGTCATAGGTTAGCTTTCATCTTGTTAGTTTATTTTTGTATTCCGCTGTGCACTAATCAGTGTAGGAAGTGATCAAAGTAGATGATCGACTATTCATCCCCTCTAGCCGACGTCAAAGGTCCCAACATTTCCTCCTATCTTTTATAAAATCATACAGTCATTCAAACCTCCTGAAATTCATTTGCTTAAGGAATAAGTTCATCTATGGACATACCCAAGTGAGGACAGGGATTGAAAAATTGAACTAGCAAATACTTAATTGTGAGGAATTTAGGCCCTCTAGATTTTCAGACTTTTGCAGTAAGTTAACTAAAACTGAATTTACTTGGATGGATAACTCGGAAGGGAAAAGAGAGAGAGTGGATAGTAATCACAATAACAAAGGCATAGTTAAGCCCTCGTAATATAACAAACAAATTACAAATCCCAAAAGGAATTCAAGAACATCAAGAGAGTTGTAGAAGATGGAAAGAAACCCGCAAATATATAAAATAAAACTATTAGCTTTATTAAAAATGAGAGAAACAGTGAATATCTCTCACCAATGATTCAGAATGGATGCAGAAATAGACAATTGTGATGCATTAACTCTTTAAATATTTAGAACTATGGTTCTATTTGCTTTGATTTTCTTTAAATATTGTAAAGAACCCTCTAGAGATGGGGAAAAACAATCAGAGAATTCCTGTTTAGTTTGCAAAACATTATTTTCATTTTAACAGAAGTTGAGAGTGCAAGAGCAGAATTAAGTTTGAGTTTCTTATTTTAAAAAAATAAATAAATTGAAAACAAAAGAGAAATTGGTATATGACAACATAAATGTTATAGAAAAGGATGGAAATTGCGAGGACACATGGATTTGTAAGAATTTTACCTATTTAGTATGTAACTCTTCTAAATGAAACAGTGAATGCATTGAATATGTTCCCATTTTCGGTTGATGATTTGATGACATAAATTTCATTGCACGAGTCTGAAGCCTGTACGTGGAGTATTGACTTCAAATTATATGAACAGCTTCAAATGAGTGGTTTTTGATGAGTAATTGAGTCATTTACAAATGGGAAAAGGATTTTTATGAGTCGCAAGTTGTGTCCTCATATAGATGAAAATGGTTTAATAGATGTATTTGACCAAGTCAAAAATGAAATCAGGTAACAAGATTGAATTAGATGATTTATTCATATATATTTATAAAAATTTCATCGCTGACCATTTTTTCTAAAATAAAGTGAAAAATCATATCTATATAAATGGTGACTAATAAATATGTTTTAGGTATTTATAGTTATAGTCTGATACATCACTTTTCACTGCACAATGATAAATAAAAGGACTTTAGAAGGCAAAAGGATTTGAAGAACTTCAAATCCTAGCCACGGGGTTCAGTAAAATTATTTAGATGAACACATAGAAGCAAGTCAACCAATTTGTTAATTTACCAAAAATTCACAGCCAAAACTAAAAAAATTAAAATGGTTTTTTTATATCCCTTTAGATTTATCATTCTCATAAAGCCATATTGTTTTAATTATTTGAGGTAGACTTCAAAAATATTATCCCTCCATTCAACCCTCTACAAAGCTATACCACTAGCAATACTTAAATCATATAAATCTTTTTTATTACATTAACTAAATTTTTTGTCATCCCCCTCTATCCCCTACAGTTTTCGATCCAATAAAATCTACTCTCATATTCTAGTCAATTGGTGGAGTCGCAACATGTTCATGGCATTTCGATCTATTTTCTATCAAATTTTATAATCTAGTGGAGCTACACTTCTTGATCTCAGATATTAGTTGTTTTTATTATTTTATCTTTTTTATTAAACCTACAATCCATTTTAGTCTTCTGATCTCTGTTACATTTTATGCTACTACTCGTTAGCTCAATACTATAACCCATAAAGTATTGCAGTCTGTAATACAGAGCTATAAAATTTTCCTTGTTACCTAAAAAACACAACAAACATTAAATACTCCAAAAGGTTCACTTCATATCAGTCAGTCATTCTTCTTAATATTTCCTTCTTGTTGACTAACAAATCCTAGATATCTAAGACTTGATGAAATATTGAAATTTGGTGTCCCGCCATCTTATTGCATTGATTCTAAGTCATAGGATCATCAAATTCATCTCTGTGCACTTAACCATCAAAACTAATAGAATTCAGTATCATTCTTTTTTGTAAGATGATAGATGAATAACTTAGACCTATATATATGTTCCACCCTGATTTAACTCAACAAAACACCAACACGGACTCAAAGCAACTTTGCGCAGTGCAAGTTCCTACTGGCCAAGATATCATGCAAGTATGCAACTCAATTGTGGCATATAAATATGGTTTGTAACCTAGCTACATTTCTAATGCAATGAAATAACAAATGAACAGTCTGTGAAAACATGGAACTTATCTCGACTCTAGTCAAACCGAGACAGATGTAATGGAATCAACCCTCTAATTCCTAAACAAGCATATGGAAATCAGTAGCTATGGTAATTCGATCACAAAGGTGTGTTCCAATACACCAGCATATTTAGAATACAGCCAGAGCACTTAATTTGTTCATAATAAATTTTCAAAAGATAAAAATATAGATTTCCAGCTAACAAATAAGTATAGATCTAATAATCTAACCGTATGTATCAATCACTGAGCCGATAATTGAAGTAAGTTAAAACAGGTTCAAATCCAACTTTTACCGCATCAAAGACTTGCATACATAGAAGAAACCTAAAATCTAATGATTGAACGAAAAGACAATATTAACCAGCACTTACCTCGCAACGATAAAATACAAGGGAAGTAAAATGCCTAATTCATTAGCAAACAACAACCCGTCTGCAAAAATCATAAAGCAAGGAAAAATCGATAGTGAACTCCATGTGAAAAGGGAAAACCAATTCCATACATTTGAACGTACTGCACATAGCAGACATCTAAAAACACAAGCAGCTAACCAAAACTCTACCTAACCATTGGCCTGGAATCACCGGAAATAAAACTCGAACCACTAAAATATAAAGAACAACGAAACTGTATCGAATCGAGGCCGAAACCCTAAATAGAATAGATCACGGAAAAACCTAGATAAATGAAAGGGGGCGTGGATTTACCTCGAACCACGCGCCGGATAGGACGAAACCCTAGAATTCAGTGCGAATACCGAACAAGAGTGGGGCACGGAGGCGCTCCTCCGCCTTTCACTGCCTCTCTCCCATGTTTCGCTCTCTTTCGATGAACCTTGGCGTTGTATAATGTACAAGAAGATTTCGAACAAGATGAAGAAGAGCAACGGGAGCGAGGAGAGACTTCGAGATGGGTCAGGCCAATTTTATGCTTGTGTATATATATAAGAGGCAATTTATCGAACAATATAGATGAATATCCCAGTGACACAGTGTAGCTTTTACTTTGAACTTATCTCTCTTCCTTTTCTTTTTTTATTATTCATACTAAAAAAAAATTTAAAACCACTTTTTATGTAACAATTAATTATGAATTTTTTTTATGGTGTTGTTAATTTTTAAAAATTAATAATAAGATATTATTGATTTTTAAAAATTAATAACACCGTATGACTATTATGAAGTGTAAATTCTGAATCAACATATGTTATCATTTTTAAAAATTAATAATATAGTGAAGTATAAACTCTGAATCATTGAATGTTATTAATTTTTAAAAATCCGAAACACAGTAAAAAGTCCATAACTAATTTTTATATAAAAGTATTTTAAAAATTTTGTCTGCTAAACAGTAAAAAAGAAAAGAAAAATAAGTAAAAAGGAAATGAGAGGGTACGTTATTCGGACAATTTTAAAATACATGATTTACCTATATTATTTAGTAAATTAAAGATGAAAAAAATATATAATACTTCTAATGATTTTAACTAAATGTATTATAATGAACAAAATACTATCATCTCGGATCGGCTACCCAAGTCATCGCACCACTGGCCGTGGTCTGCGCCACGGCGAGCCGGATAGCGCGGGTCCCACAACAACTTCCTGTTCCAGAACCAAACAATTCGGACGGCGGCCCCACGATTACGGGAACACAATGCCCGATTGAGCTTGTGACAGATTCGGATCAAGTTCTCCCAAAAAAACTCCAAGCATTCTTCCCAACGTTTAATAAGAGGACACGTAGATAGAACAACCAACACCAGAAAAGATGGAAGGGTTTCTGGATGATCAATGTAGCCGATCCCTCTTTGGCAGTTGAGTTGGAGACGGTGATGTCATATGGCGTTCTCGATATTAGCGGCTTTGAGAAGGGTTAAATCGGAAGGTGGAAAAAAATTAAAGAGAAAAAAGGTACGACTTAATGCACGAATGATCCTCCTCTGCGGCCGCGCCACTCCCGCAGGCGATGCTGCTGCCGCTTCATTGATCTCCCTCTCTTCTCTAGATCTACATATGCTGCAAACCCTTAACCTCGTCTCCCCGATTCGATCTCGCTGCATCTCATACCGCGTTTGAGGCGTAGATATCGTCGCCTCATTGCGCGGTCATCGGAAGCGGCGAATTGAGATCGAGGCGCAAGCGGAGGCGGGAGAATGGGGGCGAAATCCAGGGGGTGCAGCGGGTGGCTAATCTTTATCGTGGTGGCGTCTCTGATTGTTGCCGTAATCGTCTACGCCGTTAAGAAGAAGCAGGAGCACAGGGACGCGCTCCCTGTGCCGGGGCCGCCCGGGGCCCTCGATCACAAGTACGCGGATGCGCTAGGCGTGGCTCTGCAGTTTTTCCAAGTGCAGAAGTGTATGTCCTGTTCGGCCTCTGATTCTTTGCTCCTCTCTTATTGCATCGTATTCAAAATTACTTCCTTGTGTGGTGATACGGATTTCTTGGGCTCAAAATCTATTCCCTTTTCCCTCTTTACTGGTTAAGAAAAATGGCATTTGTCGAACAATGTGCATTTCGTCCGACCTCAGAGCCAAAGCGCAATGACATCGGTATTTTTGGGCTGTGAAATCACTCAAAAAGAATTGGATCATTGGGAATTGAGATAGTCCATTTCTAGATAGTTTTTATGGAAATTAAGGTAGTCACCAATTGTAATTTTTATCCCATTTATTTATTTATTTTGTTTCAACACGATTGGCAGACTTGCTTGTGACCATTGCCTTCCAAAAAGAAAAAGAACTTTACAAGTAAATGAATTAGATTCGTTTTTTTCCTTTGAACAATGTGTTTGCTTATTGATTCCCTTCAGCGGGTAAGCTGGTCGATAACAAGATCCCTTGGAGAGGGGACTCTGCGTTGGATGATGGAAAAGAGGCAAGATTGGACCTCTCCAAAGGAATGTATGATGCAGGTGACCACATGAAGTTTGGCTTTCCGATGGCATATACTGCAACAATATTGTCTTGGGCAATTCTTGAGTATGGGGATCAAATGTCTGCTGCGAAGCAGTTGGATCCGGCTTTAGATGCTCTCAAGTGGATCACAGATTATTTGATTAATGCTCATCCCTCCGACAATGTACTATATGTTCAGGTGACAAGAATTGAACATTTTCTATTCCTTTTCTTTGAATTTTAGGAAAAGAACATTTACACGACACCAAAACTCTCTGGTATCTGTTAAATAATTTAAGATTTCTGACGATCCTTGCCAATTTAAAATTCTCATTTTCTATTATTTAACTTCACCTGACTTGAGTTGAAGAGGGTGACTTCATTGCTCCACATTTAGTTAATGACAGTTTGCCTTTTTAGATGACAGGCTTGACCAAAAAGATGCACAATAATCATTCTTCAACCGAATCACATGAAAGATATCCACAAAAAATAGGCAATTATGATTCTTAATTTACAATCTTTAATTGATATGATTGCAAACGTAAACGTTTGGCATGCGTGCTTGTCATACAGGATGTTTATGGTGGAAATATTCAATTAGGCTGAGTACAAACCTAACTTTCAACTGCATGTTATTTATCTATAAATTATTTGGTTACTGGTTTATGTAATGATAGGAACCAAAAATCGAAATAGCTTTGCGACCCCTAAATCATTTAAGAACAATGATATACTCAAGTAAAAAATCTCAATGAAAAGCTCAAGGATAAACACATAAATACATAATCCATCATTTCACTTTTTGTGGGTCCATCATTTATGTGCCTATCCTTGAACTTTTCATTGAGATTTTTTCCTTGAGCATATCATTTTTCATCATTAATGATATGAAATCTCTATTGAAGTGTTAATCATTCTTTATTCTCTTTTTGTTTATTATTATTATTATTTTTTGTTTTTTGCTTTAAGCTTTGCACTACTATACTTTCTTCCTTTGACGAAGTGGAATTAGATATTTGTCTCACTATTCTCATATGCATCAGTAGGAGTGTAGGACAATTGCATGCCAAAGGCAGCTTCTTTTAATACTTTTTCTTTCATTTTGAGATGCTGGTATTTATTTCTTTATTCAATACTATTGCTAACTGAAATGTGTTTCTTTCTTTCTGATTTATAGGTAGGAGATCCTGATGTAGACCACAAATGTTGGGAAAGACCAGAAACCATGACTGAGAAGAGACCGCTTACTCAGGTTAACAAAACTGCACCAGGAACTGATGTGGCAGCTGAAACAGCTGCAGCCATGGCTGCAGCTTCCTTGGTTTTTAAAACTACTGACAGTAAATATTCAGATTTGCTCCTTCAGCATGCTGAGAAACTTTTTGATTTTGCTGATAGCTACAGAGGTATCTATAGTCACAGCATTCTCAAGGTTCAGACGTACTATAATTCTACTGGATACGGAGATGAACTGCTGTGGGCAGCTAGTTGGCTTTATCATGCCACTGGAGACCAAACTTATTTAAATTATGTCACAGAAAAAAATGGCCATTCCTTTGCCGACTGGGGTAGACCAACTTGGTTCAGCTGGGATGACAAACGTGCTGGTACTCAGGTGCATATTTTTGTCTATTAAGAGAATTCCTTCTGCTACTACCAAATTATAATGTTGTACTTATAAGATAATTTTTAACTTATTCTGCTTAAATATGCAGCTTTCTTCAATTTTGTTGGTTCCGTTGATAACATAATTGTCAAGATCAGGATCTGTAATTTTCAGGTTGTTGAAGTTAATTGATCTATGCAGGTACTTTTATCCAGAGTGCAATTCTTTGGTTCAACTGAATTTTCGAGTGGAGAGAAGAAGGGTCTCCAATCGTATAGAGACACAGCCGAAGCTGTTATGTGCGGCTTGTTACCTGATTCTCCAACAGCTTCTAGTAGAACAGACGGTATGTAAAACACGCACACTAGCTTCGAATTTTAATTACTTGTTTTACCTTTCTCCTCTTCGACACATCTAAATTTTTCAATCCATGCGCAAGCATTGGACGGAAGCATTAATTGTCTTATTCTACTGGAAGAATAACGATGAAGCAACTTTTGAGCAACACTTTGGCATGTTTGCTAGATATTTCCTTCAAATTATGGAGCTATCAGCTCACACTTGTCAACTTAAGCCAAACTTGCATTGCGATTTCTCATCAACGTCGCTCTCGGTTTCATCTGCAGGTGGCTTGGTTTGGATAGATGAGTGGGATGCACTTCAGCATCCCGTGGCTGCTTCATTCTTAGCTGTCCTTTACAGTGACTATATGCTCACTTCTCGCACACCAGAAATACAATGCAGTGGGACAGCTTTTACTCCCTCTGATCTCCGTAGCTTTGCTGCATCCCAGGTGATTCTGCAAGCATGGGACACCTCGTCATTTTGGTTTTGCTCGAAGTGTCGATACTGTTGCCCTCAACTGTTTGTTCATGTTATCAGGCTGATTACATCTTGGGTGACAATCCGATGGAGCTCAGTTACCTGGTGGGATACGGAGACAGCTATCCTGAACAGGTTCACCACAGGGGAGCATCTATTCCAGCGGATGCAGACACTGGCTGTAAGGGCTTCGAGTGGCTGTCTTCCACTGATCCAAACCCGAATGTAGCTACGGGGGCACTTGTGGGAGGGCCATTCAAGAATGATTCATATATTGATCTCCGAAACAACTCGATGCAGGGCGAGCCGAGTACCTATAACAGCGCAATACTAGTTGGATTGTTATCAGGCCTGGTCACCACCTCCTCTGTCTCCACTTCCTTGAGCTGATGATTAGCATGGCTTTTACACACGCCTATTCATTAATTTTTTAAATTGTGTAATTTGCTCATCGGGTGAGTTGTCTTTGCGATTGTGATTTTCAGATAATCTCGATTGTTTTGTGCAATATGTAGAACATATGAAAGCATATTTCAGATAATCAATGCTACCCTGACATACTAAACATCAGATATCAAAACAACCATCAGATACCAAAATTTCAAAAACTAGCATCTGAAAGTTTTCGATTATGACCAGTTGAAGGCCAAGGTTTACAGGACTATTTCTTCTGAGGCTCATTAACTCAATTTGGCTTATCATGCTCCTATCTCACAAGGTACTCCTGAAACTTCTGCAAGTTCTATGGCAATTTTATAGTGGCATACAATAACTTGTAAGAAGCATAGGTCAGAGAAGAGAGAAAAGGAAGAGATCGAGATGTTACAATTGGTTCAGCAACAGATGAATCTATTAGTAACATGAAAAACAATACAGTTTCAGCATCCTCTAGAAAGTTAAAGGAGAGGAGGGTGAGTGCCTACTGTGGCTACTATTACACAAGCATTGCCAAAAGAACTTCTGGAGAAGTGACCTAAACTTTGTTATAACTGTGAATAGGTTGCAATGAAACAATTCAGAATAAGCAATACGTGAATTTTATTTTACGTAAATATTTCACTGGTTAATCAATACACGATATACGAATACATGTGATGCCTTCCTGCTCTGTTAGCTTTGCTGTTAACATGCATTTGCTACATTTACACTGTACAACGATCATGGGCAATCGTTAACAGGAATGCTAACAGATGACGCTGCCTTTTCAATATTTTCTATATTTACTCATGGATAATTGTTTGGAGATGGAAAATTATCTGGAGAAATCTCAGAGGAATACGATGGAGGAGAAGCGTATTCCCATGCCGAACTAGGCTTCCACTCACTGTCAACGTTCGGCGGCAGGCTGAAAGGAAAGCTGAGACCTTTCGCTTCTCCTCCACACTCGATGCCGCTGAGATTGCAAATGGATTCTGCAGCTTCTAAACTTGGAGTGAACTTCATGGGCAAATCCACTGAGGTTTGGCTGTGCTGATGCAGATGCTGGTGGTGGCCTGAGTCCAAGTTTATCAAGGCTGGTGATTGGATTTCTTCCGAGGAGAAGAGGAAGTTGGGGGCTGTGATTTCTGCACTTGAAATAGGAAGAGGAGATGGGGTGAAGTTGATGAGATTGCTGTGCTTGTAGGAAATGGATTCAAAGTCAAGATGGTAGCCCATGGAACTCTCCTGCTGCTGCTGCTGCACCTGCTGCTGCTTGTTCCAAGCAAATTGAATGGCGGAGCCGGATTCCGCAGTGCAAGAAGGCATCTTTGAGATCGAGAACAGGTCTTCTCCGTGAGGCTCGGCGACCAGGGGCATCCAGGGATGCGCGAGCGCTCTCTGTGCCATGGAATTGCTCTTCTTGAAGATCTTACAAATCGCCCACGCCTCCTGTTCATCGAAACCCTTGAATTGAAGCCGCCGAAACCAAAATAGCACAAAAGAGAAATCAAATTCTCACATTGACGGGTACGTGCTTCTCGGAGGGCCTCCTGGGCGACGGCGACGGCGACGCGCAGAGGAGCGCCGGCAGCCGGAACTCGTGCATCATCCAGTCGGTCTTGACCCCCTTGGCGGCCCTGCCGCGGTAGAAAACGAGGGATTTCTTGAGGCCGATGCATCGGGTTCCCTCCGACGAGTAGATAGGCCGGTCGGTGCCCGTGGCCTTCCAAAATCCGGCCCCCGTCACTCTGTTGGGCCGGGCGCTGTTCTTGTACTTGCGGTCCCGCGGGCAGTAGAAGTACCATTCCTTCTCCCCCGTCGTTGCCAACTCTTCATATTTATTTTTTTTTCAACAAGAAAATTAGAAGAATAAAACTGATCAATAAATTATTAATTTACAAAATAAAATGGATGCCGGTGAGGCAAGATGGTCTGATCCGTAGTCTGTTCTCTTTTGTAATTTATATATCGGGTTACTATCGGAATCTAGTCAAAATTGACTGTGATTTTTTTCTGAGTTCACCTTCTCATCTAAATTATAATTTTGAATTCAGATGATCGGAGGCCGCCGGTGATAAACAGATTATATGATGTCGAGCAGGAGGCGACCCACCCACCTTCGACGGCCTCCGGCCGTCTGACGACCCAAAATTATAACATAGGTGAGAAGGTGAACTAGGAGAGATCATAGCCAATTTTAACCGAATTCCTACCGCAATCCGACGTACAAATTGCGGAAGAGACCTAGAATTACGGACCAGAGGATCTGGACTCATACATAGTCCTGAGAATGATCTATTGTACGCAGTTTTATCAAGAGAGTATCTCTGAAACTCGAACCCATAACCTTAGGTCATACGACGGTAACTTTAATTTATAAAATATTTTTAAAAAAAAATCTCGTTATCCATTATATAAATCATTATACATCATTAAAATCAATCTCCTATTATATTATCATTTATATTTAAATAAATTTTATTTTATTTTGTTGATTTTTTTTAAAGTAGATGTGTTTTTAAAGAGTTTTTTACTTAATCAGTATAATTCCGACTTTGTTTTTAAAAATAAAAATAAAAACAAAAACAGAACTAAAATTGCTTACTTGGAAGATCCCATGGATCATACTTGTAGATGTCAAGTTGTCTGATGAGTTCAATAGGTAGAGATTTCTGCTGAATCTTTCTCTTCAAGTAGAACCCCACCAGTTCCTCATCAGTCGGGTGAAACCTGAAACCAGGCATCACAATCTCATCTCCCCTCTCCATCTCACTCTGATCCATAGAACTGAAACCTGTTTCTCACTTTGAGTGCGTTTGTAATATCACAAGCTTCATGAGCTTTATAGTGTTTCAACGCACGACAGTGGCCTTGTAAACAAACGTGGGGGGCACTTTAATTAAAGGTTGTAAGGGAGTTCGAGTCAGAGGAGATGAATAAAATACTGCATGCCTTGCTCCATTCTTGAACTCATTTGGTTTGTTTAATTGAGGAGATGGGCATCTGAAGAAGACTACAAGTTTAGCAGCAAATGGAGGTCATCAATCATTTTCTTTCCACACCTCCAATTTGATCATACAAGTAATTGTGCTTGGTGCATTAGAGAACAAAAAAATAATCCAATTGTCACCAAAATATACCACCCTAATCAAAACTCTTTAACTGCTGCCATAATATCACTACTTCTCCCTTTCAGATATGTACCCTCACTTTGTCACTATGTAGTTTAGGGTTAAGACTTCCCTTTCGTGCCTAATCAGTACAATTTTTGCGCTGCATAATACTGTGTCCTCTTTCACACTCCATTTGAAACACTAAGAAATTCACACCCGAACTGCATGGGCCTTGATATGTAGGCAAATTATGATTAGATAACAGTGATCTTTAGTTTTTAAAAAGGAAAAAAGAATGAGAAGGGTCTCAAATTCTGGCAAAAACAGAAACGAGATGAGCCAGATAACAAACTTAGAAGGGAGATGAATATGAATTTCCTTTGATTGTAGCTCTTGAGGTCTCTAATTCTAGATATCCATAATGTTCCTAATAATTACATAGCAATTATATATAGAGAAAGAGAGAGAAAAATGATATTTTGTACCCCTTATCTTGCACACTCTTCGACAAACCTCACAAGTCCAGACATCCAGAAGTCTCCCAAGCGTTCCGATTCACTTTTTGAGAATCGTGACACTCGAATAGGCATCCGAGTGCCCGGACTTATGAGGGACGTCTAGAAGTGTGCAGGATAAGAACATCCATACCAGTTTATTTATCCAGAATACATAATTTAGGATAAAAAAATTAACTTATTAAATTTAGATATCTATTTTTCACTGCATCATATATACGATTTCCTATTTTTTTCCCCTCTTGTAATTTTTAAGGAATAAAATTTATTTTTTTTAATTTAAAGTATTATTCTAAATGTAAAATTTAAAGAATAAATAAGGTAATTGGTGTAAAATTTTTGTAACTATTCTATCTAAATTTTAGGATAAAATTTTAAGATAGAATAACAGATGTGAATAATACAGTATATCTAATTGGCCGAGTTGCTGACGATCTACAATGATAAATAAGTGTTATTACTAACCTGGATGATTTGATGAAGAGGAACTGGATAGTGACGTCCTAAGCAATATTTTTTTTTGTTTTTGTTTTTATCTCTTAAAGATTTCTGGAGATGAATACAAATTGCCCCGTTTTGATTATTTTTATCAAAATTGACACATTTGGATGCATCTATGATTTTCTTTGACCCTCGTCCATTGTTTGCGTGCTGGGAAGATGCGAAGCAGTCCTTTGGTGACCTCCATTGGTGGGAAATGAAGTTCAACAATTATTTTTTTCGAGCAGCCTTTGTTGTCTACTTCTTTGATTAATAATTTATTTCCACTCTCATGATTTAGGAATGCTTTAATGGCATAGATTGAGGTTAGATTTACATTTGACACAGCCATATTAAAATATAAAATATAAATAACTGGTAATCTTTGAAAAGAAAACTGGCAACTGAGTTAGAATTGCTTGATCTAATGTACTATTATTCAAATAGAAGGTAGTGTATCTCTTTATTCACATTCTCTATATCCATCCTGCAGGGAAAAATGTAGACCTAAAGGGTTCATACTCAATTACTCATTCATCCGACAGCGGGAGACAGAACGTTATCATCCACTTCATTATTTTTCCATCTTTTCAGAAAATGGAGTTGCCAACGCAGGTGCAAAACCTGTTGTAATCACATAAAAGTCTGTTAAAATCATTGAAAATATCATACCAAGGGACAAGAAAACCTTTAAATAGAGTCGGACGAAATACAAACACCTCGATTTTTATACCCTCCTAATGCATGGACTTGATTACAGGATCTGATAATACATCCGGACAACATAATAGTGTGCCTTGTAGTGTGCCAGTGTCACTAATTATCATGAGTTGATGATGTGCACATATCTAATGACAATCGTAAAGTTAAGTTGGAAACAACTGTTGGTAGCATTCTATTTGTTAGGCATCTGGATGAGTTCAAGATTATTAGAATTAACTTAAACAAGGCCTGGTAGGATTGTAATTACCCAGTGTGATACACTGAATAGTGCACAAAGAACCAGGTCCATATATTAGCAGGGTTACCAACACTGCAATACCTAGCACATTTTAGATTTTAGATGGGCAACCTAATGATGTTGAGTCAAAACGAAGGTTGAGACATGATTTAGTTGCACCCATGCTCACATAAAAAGACAAATGTTCTGAACACAAGCTTGAGAAAAGGAACCAGTAGAGAAAACAAACCTCTTGTTGAAGAGCATCTGGAAGATTCTCAGCTGATACCAAGTGATGAACTTCAGCTGACAAATTCTCATTCTTGATGTCTGACCATGTGCTGGGAGGCAGGGCCAACAATAGAACAGTTAAAACATCACTGGTTGTCGGGTGCATCAAAATGCAATTGTCCAATGTGGAATCACATTGATTCCCCAATGTTGCTGCTGACTCTGGCACCAGCATATCAACCTCCTGTTCGTCGCCGCCAGAGACTACAGTTCCAGAAACAACAGTAGTAGGCTCGTCGCCATTAACAATAAAGCATTTAAGACATGTTGCTTTGCAGCAAACTCGTGTTCTAGATGTTAATCCTCCTGATAATAGTGCTGCACCTTGGCAGCATACATTAGCTGCAATAGCAGATAGTGAATCTTTTTCTCTTAGTTTGCAATTTGAAGTAGAAGATAATATCATGGCTGCTACATATTTTGATAGCTCAGTCTCACGTACTTGTTCCAGAATCTTTTCCTGAAATTTATAAAGTTTTTAGGGAAGATCAATGAATCAATAACAAAATAGAAAAAAGAGAACAGACAGACCTTCAGAGCAAGTCTTTCTTTCTCCTCATTGGTTACACCAGATCCATCTTCCTCTTGTCTCCTAACTTCTGCAATCCATTTGATAAAATTTCCAGCACATGCAGGCAATGATTTTAGTATAAGATAGAGAATTTGGTTGATATTTTCTGGCATCTCAGACTGTAAAAGAACAGGAACATCATCGATCAAGTACTTTGCAATGCTCATCCAGCTCTCGTCTCTGCAGCTCTGAAAATCATTCCATGGTTCATACATCAATTACATTTTTGAAAGGGTTAATTTATCAATTAACCATGAACTTCAGAAAATCACATAACACTGATCATACATAATTAACAATTGTGGCAATCAAAGAAAAAGTTGTCTTTTCCTTTTGCTTAATTAACAAATTGATACTTAAGGGATTGAACTTGTTCCTGGAGGAGTAGCATTTCAATTGTAATACAATTATCTAAAATCTGCATTGATCATACTTACAACAAGTTAAAGAATTGTGAGAACAATTAGAGAAATATACTATTTATTATATTTTACCTACATATATATGCACTCTCTCTCTCTCTCTCTCTCTCTCTCTCTCTCTATATATATATATATATATATATATATATAAAGTTAAAGAATGTGAAACAATTAGAGAAATATACTATCAGTGATAAAAAAACCAAGCAGATATTTTCTGGATATTTGAAACAATTAGAGAAATATACTATCAGTGATAAAAAAACCAAGCAGATATTTTCTGGATATTTTATATTTTACCTACATATATATATATATATATATATATACATGGAATGGCCATAGATATCAGTGAGCAGGGTAACAAAACTCTTCCTCATGATGACAATGAACCATGATAGATCAATATAACATGAGATGATAACACCTAGAAGCAATAGGCATTATTGATGTGCAAATTATATACAAGTACATATACTAGTTGAAAGTGGATAGAATGACAAGGTATATTTTGTTGGTTGTAGCCTAGTGTGTCTAGAATAAAAGCATAGTTAGGGTCCTCAATAGCTTATACTTTTGGAAAAAGTTAATATCAAATCAAACTTATGTATCTTCAGATCATTTTATTCAGACAGTAGAAAAGTGAATATCAAATCAAACTTATATTCGGATCATTTTACTCACCCAGGACAGTTAAAGAAAAACACTATCATGTTTATTCACCCAGTATAGTCAAAGAAAAAACTATGCTGTATTTCTGTAAAGGGAAAAAAGGATTAAATCTTTACCAGTGTGTAAAGGAAAGATGGTGCTTTCTGATGGCTTGAAATAAGCATAAACCTGTAAGTATTAGAAACTAAAGATTGAGAACAAAGCTCAAGGCAGATGTGTACCAACAACTGTTAGATATATTGCAAATAAACTAAATTAGCTAAACCTGCTGAAAATACGTGAAGTCTTGTACTACCGAATACAAAACATAAATGTCCATAAAGATTTATGTTTTATTGTGTTCAGTTCTATAAACAGCGGAGTAAAATAGGTAAATCGATGCAACAAAAGAAAGGCATAATTGTCTACCTATTAATATCAAGATAGTCAAGTGCGTGTGAGTCAACAACAATAGGATTTATATGAACAGATATTATATTTTTCAATTTCATCTCAGGAGCAGAAACTTACGTCATTTGTACCATAAACATTGAGAAGAGTTTCCTTTTGACAATCATATCATTTTAGTCAGAGTTCAGGCAGTGAGGCGACAAGTTCTAATCTTGAATGAAAATAAACATTAGAAACTTAAGCTTAAGATCAAGTAGTGAGTGTTGCTACCTTCAGCAACACAAGATAAATACTAAGGATGTCTTTAAGATGCATGAAGAAAACTTCCTAAAGTTTTCATAAACAGGAGAGTTCAGTTTAGAAAAAAAACAATGTTTTTGGATTCATAGCAAACCAATCCAAAGCACATTTATACTTCTACATCACTCATGTACTTAGCACTCTATTCAAATTAGTATCTTGGTTGAGTAGAAGGGCCCAGCACTATTAGTCATTAGCCCACAATTAAGCAGGTTGTTATCTTTCAGATGTGACAAGTTCAATATAGCTAACTCTTACAATTAGCATCTGATTTTGAACGATAATGTGTCTAACATCCAAAGATATGGCTAACTTATATCAATCAATATCCAATTAGCAATATAACATTTAAAAGATCCTAAACATCTTGTTTCATCCACCCATTTTCATACCCCGCCTGCCAATTTCAAGTGCACCTGTGTCACCCTTGTGTAGCCACTAACCAAGTTAGACAGCAAGGATCAATTTGCAAGATTAGGAATGGCTACAATTTTTGTAATTGATCAATCAGCAAGATTGGCTGGAGATGGGGCACAGGGTGGTCAGAATAAAGCCAACCGCATGCTGCCTTGCAAGTCAACCATATAGGACAGCTGATCAGCATGATAAAGCTCACTCAATAGAAAATTGTATGGCAAAATTGTTTTCAAAACTCATTGTGTGGGTATATATTAGTTACAAATGGAAGTTCTGGAAACTAATTGCATTTTAAAATTGTTTTAGAGCTGGTAAACAGATACATATAATAGCCAGTAGTAGAACTAGCAGTAAATAGTGGCTAGCCAAAGAGATAGACATGAAAAATATACAAAATAAGCATTAAAATAATTTTCTCAGCCAGTTGCATGTAAATCAGATTCAACTTCTAACTGCAAATCTATTAAAAATATCACTTATACAACATAGGATTATGAGGATTGCTTGCATCAAATCATCAGATATAATATTATTTCTTTTCCATTTATTTCTCATGTGATCACATATAACATTATATCAAGAACATTATGTTTCCAAAAGTAGTTTGAATCATGCAATAAATACATTTCACAGAAAGATGCTCTCAGTAACAGATAGCAAGATAAATTTATAATTCTATTAAATTCAGTTAAAGACTTATTTTCTAAACCTACATGTTTTTCAAAAAGATGGATGAATAACATCTGAAAAATTAAGTATACCCCCTAGGATGCCCAATCGATTCATCAACTGTTTCCATGGCTTCCCAAAGAAGAGAAAGTGGAACCCAGTGAGGAGGATACTTAAAACGGGCTACATCCAGAATAAGTGCCATGTCACTTTCTGCGTGATATCCTCCAATTGGTGAAAAATGACCAGCTCCAGTCTGTTAAGGAGAATGAGGAAGAAAAGGTGCAATCAGGCATTCCTTGCAACAACATGACTAGGAACAGATAAATGTCAGAAGCATCAAAAACTTGTGATCATCAATGTGATGAACTCATGTAATAAGTACATTGATAACTGTGCATAAAGTCAGTATTTCTAGCTCAAAGAAGAGCACAGCCATGAAACATAGAAACCAAAGTCTGCTAGCTTTGTATACCTTTTTATGGATTAATAAATATGGAAGAATCCATAAGTTTCCCTTGATATCTGCACAGGGATAGCGTGACTGACATGATGGTCAAATTCAGTATTGGAATCAGGGTTGGATGGTTAAAAAAATCAATGTATTCTGTGCTGGTAGGGGTATAACCTAGCCGTGCCCAACCCAAATGAGGAACAGTGGTGTGGGGGAGCCTCATGTTCAATACCAAAAAAAATGAAAAAATAAAAAGTAAAAAAAAATCAAAGCATCAATAGTATCCGATGGGTAGTAGAGGAGAACTGAAATTGACAAGACAATTATCAAAAATAATAAAAATATAATAATTTTGTTTATGAGACAATGAGTTATATTGAATCATATTGAGAACATTATGTTTCATTAAAATTTAGAAATTCAAAAGTAATAATATGTTTTATATGTAATAGATACTAACAAAACATGTTTTATTATCATAATGTCAATTATATTATTGATTAAACCATATTTTATAAATAAAAGTATTAGACTATTGATATATAAATAGATCTACAAATAAAAACTAATAATGATAAAAATAGATGGAAATGATATTTAAAATATAAAATATTATAATATTATTAAAAAAAAATTATATTGTTTATAGTTTATATTATAGGCACTCTTGATTCATTGGGACCTCAGACACATCAGAATCAAGCTCAATGAGAAAGGGATTTTGAGCCACTCTTGATCAAGAGAGATGTATTCTACTCAATCCATGGAAACAACAACTTTTATCCAGTTACAATTTAAAATTTAAATTCAAACTGATTCCTTGTATCAGACTCCCTCCTATCCAACAAGGGAAATAACCCTTTGTTAGTACGCTCAGCACTATCTATTCTTCAACATCCACAACCCTTGTTCCCAGAATATTGCAACTTGAAATTTAAGGATCGTTGAACTTCCTTCACCAAAGGTTTGAGGTACCATCATCAAGATAATTCAGACTTGATGGCACAATGGTCTTTTTAAAACTAAGTCCTCCATCGTTACTGTGTCCGTTGATGTATGGTCAGAAATCCTTCAGTTCCAAGCTTTTCGAAATACAATTTGCAAGTCCATGACGTCCTTGATTTATCCAATCTTTTATGAGAGGATGAAACAACTCCGTCCATGACGAACCAGTCATAACGGTCCCAAGCCCGAATAAAGAAGGGGGGTTGCGTTAAGTTGTTTAAAACTATGGAAAATATTTAATGAATGGATCCATTAAACTATTGTGCTAATGCTAGGTTGTTCCCCGAAATGAACGCGTTGCAGGGTCTGACTGTAATGTCTCGGCAAGAACCGTTATATCTCTAGAACTCGAGTGTAGTGCTAAATATGTAAGAGTTTGCGTTGCAGGATCCGACTATAACGTATCAACAATAACCACTACATCTCCATGAGAACTTGAGTGTAGTGTTAAATAGGCAAGAGTTCTCACACCATGGTTGGATAAGAACAAATATAATAGGAAAACTAATAGTCTAAGATTTAAAACATGGAACATAAAACTCTTACTGGTAAATCAATAGAGGTAGTTGATACGATGATTAAAAGAAGAATTAGTATTTTGTGTGTACAAGAGACAAAATAAGTAGGCGAGAAGGCAAAGATGATAGAGAACTTGGGCTTTAAGTTATGGTATACGGGAAAGAGTAAAGCAAGAAATGAAGTGGTATTATTGTAAATAGTTCGTAAAAGGATGAAGTTGTAAGAGTAGTTGGAAAAGGGGATCGAATTATAGCCCTTAAGATAACACTGACGAAAGAAACTATAAACATAATTAGCGTATATGCACCGCAAATAGGATTAGATGAAGCTACCAAATCAAAGTTTTGGGACGACTTAAATGAAATATTACAAAGCATTCTGCCAAATGAAATGATTTTAATAGGAGGTGATTTAAATGGGCATGTCGGAGTGAAAAATGAGGAATATAAGGGGGTACATGGGGTTATGGGTTTAGAACGAAAAATGAAGAAAGGAAAACTAGATTAGATTTTGAAATAACATATAATCTTATATTAGCTAATATATTTTTTAAGAAAAGAGAAAAATACTTAGTCATGTTCGCAAATTGACTTTCTTATGGTTAGGAAGAAAGATAGAAAGATTTGTAAAGATTGCAAGGTCACTCAGATAAATTTCCCCAAAAACAACATATAAAGAAATAAAAAAGATGATGGAAAATGGTTTTTTTACTTTTATTTTTTTAATTCCATTTTCTAAGAAATGTAAAACAACAAACTAAAATTGACAGGAACTCTTACCTTTTCTAGTGTGACATTGACATCCTATCCAGAAAACAAAGTGAAAGAGAAAAATTAACACTACGATGAAATTTTGCAACATAGTAGCATCCCTCCAACTCCAAGGGCCATCAAACTAAAATTTCAATATGGAATAATGAGGAAGCAACAATACCATACTAAAAATTTTTTGACAGAAACACTAATTGCTACCACAAAATTTGTCAAAATATTTAAGGATAAAGGTAAAAATACAATAAAGGAAACTTGAGAAACAAAAAGACCAACCAAACCTGTTTGAAATGCTTTCTATGATATGATGCTATCAAATGACAATCTTCTGAAGAAGCACATTTGATAACATGATTACGGAAATTGCCAATGTTACTTTGGTTTGTACGAAAAGCTTCAACTTTAGCACCAGCACAATGGGCCAAGCAAGCAACTTTTCCAAATGTGATGCCTTTAGCTTTAACTTTCTCCAGAGGTTCACAACAATCCAACATGGACTCATCATACCACCTCCATGGACCTAAAAGTTAGGAATTACTACATATCATGAATTAAATAAACATTAAAGAAATGAGATAGATATCAAAGTTAAAGACTAACATTTCAATCTTATTAAGATGTAGAATTGAGTCGAACACAAAAATCATGTAAGATCATCTTGCATTATCATTACTAGAAGTCACAAATTAGTATTCAGAAACATAAGATTTGTAATATTGAACAACCATAAGTTAGAAATAACTCTGGATTCAACATTGGATAGAATATACTTCATGCTTGTATCAACTAAAAATTAGAAAGCTGTTCAATGGTCAACTTAAATCAGAGAAAGTAAATTTCCTTCACAACACCATCAATTAAAGATAATCATAAACAATAAATTAAAACAATCTCAACATATTGAGTCAACAAGAATTTGTAAAGCAGGAAACAATTTGTATAAAAAAGAACCTGTGAAGAGTAGATATTACAAATTAGGAGAAAATGAAATTGAAGTTGGTGAAAGAAGTAATACCTTTCCATTTTCTCCCAGGATCTATTGCAAGAGCATTCAAAACCATAGACAAACTGGCCAATCCACAGTATGCTGGCTCTGATTGGGTTTGGAAGTGAGAAATTAGCTTAAAGAAGCCTTCCATTGTTCCATTTTGAAGTGCTTCAGAGAATAATCTCTACAAATTTTACCAAATAATAATATATTTGCATTTGCACACACTTATGAATAAAACTCACCAGTACAAATGCAGTCCTAGTATTTACCTTAATATAATCATTGTTTTTATGATCTAAAGTTGTTAGAAAATAAATTTGTATTTTACATTTGAAAAAGGGAAACTACAACTGTACAAAATGCACCCTAGAATTTACCTCAATATAATCATTGGTCAATCTTCAATGATTTGTAATAGTTAAGAAATAATAAATATTTTTAAACTACAACCATGTATGTATAACGCAGGTAAGGTTGCATACAATTGGAAGGCCAAGACCCCGTATTGGCCAGAGCTTCGTACGCCGGGCTGCCTTTTTCTTTTTTGTTGACAACCATATATGTATAATCTCTGACACTTTCATCAAGAATTATGAAGGAGATTAGGCTGATTATTTTCCATTTCTGACACTTTCATCAAGTTAATAAATAGTATCTATCATCCACGGATTTTTAAATTGATTCCTAATCCAAACAGTTGAAAATATTTTGGTAATATTTTCTTTGAATATTGGAAGAGGTGTGACACATGCATAGTGGAGATTAAGCAAAGAATCTGAGATGTGAGTGGAGGACGATGAAGGAAAAGGAGAAAGGAGGGTAGGTTTCCACTGTTACTACTTACTACAGAAATAAATTTTCATTTCTAGGCCTGACCAATTCATCAAAATTAGGAAAGATACTAGGTCTATTGTTTACTAGTTCTAACAACGGTAAGATGATAAAAAATAAAATAAGGTAAAAATATGATCTAAAAAAGATTAATATGTTATTCTTTTCCCTTGCTACTTGTCAAAAAATATATTGCTATTAGCTAAAAAATAAAAAAGGAAAATGTCATCATGGGTGAAACAAACTATATTTAACATTCCAACAACTCGAGCACAAATCAGACAAGTGCATAACATATTATCCTATTCTATTGTAATTTCATAAGAAAAACAATTCAACAGTGCTTATTGTGTCTTATTAACATTTAAGTAAACAACATAGATACTAAGGTTGCCTGTGAGTTTGTTGAGAGTGTAGCATCCATTCAGTTCACTGTTTTACTATTTCTAATCATCATCAATGGCTGTTAGCCCCAACTATCACTAATTATATTTTCTCTGTATAAGTAGTTTTTAACTTCGCTCTTCCCTGAAACATCTTGCTTGCCTAGATAACAAAACTCTTGCTTGTAGCACTTGAGACCTCGCAGTATTATAATAGGCTTGCTCATGTATCACAAATGTGCAGCTTTGATCTCAGTCACTTCTCACATGAAGGTTCCAACTTAGTGCATGCTTGTCAGCTGCAAAGGATATCCCACTAATAATGAAATTTATGGGTTAGCTTGTGCATGTTTAGCTCACTTCAATTTACCTTTGAACCATCCCCATTCTTCCCCACCTTGTCCTGTCCAATTCAACCCTTCCTCCCTCATAAGTCCAAAACCTTCTTCCCTCAGCTCTAAACCCCCAGATAATCCTTCCTTGAATGGACTCCCATGCCATTTCAACCTGGGTGGTTTCTCCCATCTTGGTCAAGTTAGATCTACCTTGACCGAACCACACTCACCTCAACCAATATCTGCACAATTCAACTGAATTGATTAGGGTTCCTTCCATGATACGGCAGAACTCAAATCACCTTGGCCAACCTCGGACTAACTTCCATTAATAAGAAAATTTACTTCTTCACATCCACGATGCAATAAGTCATGCAATTACGATTATTGATACCAAATGTGTTGCTATAAGATCTATGTTTATAAGAAATTAGAAAAAGAATATATATTGAATCAAAAATAGGTCACATCTTTTCATGAGAACAATATCATGAAAAAAACAATGACATGATCACTAGTCATTTTTCAACTAGTACTTGAATAGTCAACACCCAATGCCCACAACACACACAAAAACGAACTTCTTCCCTTTGACCACAACGTATCAGAAGTTAAATCACAGAAAAGGCATGCAACATTGAACATGGCGGTGCATTTACTCGCCCTCCGTTTACCCTCAAAGCAAAATGAAAGAAGCGTTATGAGAGAACTTATCACCAATGCCTGCACTTAACGATCGAATAAATAACTAGCAGGACGACAGAACTGACTAAATGGAACCAGGAAAATCAATTTTAAAACGATGCCAAGGATAGATAAAACTGAGGTTGCTCTGTGCAACCAAACTAATCAAGAAAACCCTAACTCTTGCTGGTTTCCCACGTCAAAGAGGATCGAAGAGAATGTGAGGGGGCACACTGACCTTTCCGTCGGAGGACGCGAACTCGATCGCCGGAGGTGAGGGAAGTATTCGGCGATAAAGACCTGCCACCGCCATTTTGCCGCTCTTCCTCAGTTTTTGCTGGTTTATTCCTCCGTCTTGGCGTTCCATTCTTTATTACAACACTGTAATATTTGTTTTAGACAGTAGTTATATTTGTTATTAACTCATTATCTATACATCAAAATCACACGATAATAATTTTAATATTTTGTGAAGATTAATTTATAATTTGAAAAATAATTTTAATATTGTGGGAAGATTAAAAAATATGGATAGAAATATAAAATGATGAGATCCGAAAAATGAAATGATAAATCATGAATTTATATATCTTTTCTTAAATATTTGAGATTTAATTTTATTATTTAATTAAAATATTTATTGCTTTGTGGTAAAAAAATAAGGGATTCGAATTTTGAAAATAGTCAAAATAAATATATTGTTTTTTTAATAAATTATATTCAAAAGTTTAACATATTTTTTTTAAAAAAAATATTAAAAAAAAAGTAAGCTTTTGTACCGGTATTATTATGTGATCTAGCTATGATAATTTTTAATTATGAAAATAATCTTTACGAGATATAAAATTGTCTTTTTAATTTTTACTAATAAAATTAAATATCCCTAATAATATTTATTTTTCAAAAAGATAGAAAATAATTATAAATGAAGTATAAAATTATTAAAGAGGTTCTAAGAAAACACATTTAAAAAGTTTTTGTTTAAAAAAATAATTAATATAAATGTTAATAATAGAAGAATGCGAAGATTCTTATATAAACATAATCTAATTAATCATGAAAGAGTTTGAAATCTTATGTAGTATGAATTCAATGAACCAAATAAGCATTTGAATAAAAAAAAATATAAATACATGAACAACATCTTATTTCTACGAATTATGATATAATAAGAATAAAAGTTTTAAAATAATGACATAGAACCTGATTACAGTAGAAGTATTATTATTATAGCGTCACCTTTTCCTGATCTCGAGCTCCTTAGGAAGAAGAAGAAGGAGGTTGATCTTCCAAGAGGCTTAGATTGGACGACGTCGAATCCTCTTCGTCTAATGGGGAATGAAAAGTCGTCAAAATGACATCTAAACCTTTGATGACTAACCGTATATATTAGAGAATCTGATTCATTATCAACCCATAGATAATAATGGATCGGGCTAATAGGTTATACACGATAAATCCACATCCGATAACTCGAAACCAAATGAACTTAAGTTTGATCACTTAAACGAGTTCAATTCGTATTCATATGTACAACTTACAAATAAACCTTACCCAAAAGGAAACGTCTAACAATCTCTCACTTGGATTATATGTAGTTGTAAATGAAATACTAATATAACTTTAATTGATATCAAACTTTATCGGTACAAAATATCCCTGTAAATAATCTTGTCCATAACTTCATTGGTATAAAATTAACGAGGTCATAACTACTATATATGCATATAACAAGCTCATAGTAATCACAATATCAAAGTTATTAATGACATAGATCAATATATGGATGTATAGAGTGGAATTATATGAAATGTGATCAATACATGTCAATTTTCAATTGATCCAAAGTGACTTAAAAGGGTCTGATCATATTTACAAATAACTTATGTTAAACTGCAATAGCAAATTATAATCCAAACTTTATAATTTCAAAAGAAATCTATACTATATTTACAAATACCAAATGTTAAACAACAACAGTAAATCATGATATAATATTCAAAGTGTCAAAATAACATATAAAATCTCATTAATGTTTTAAATTTAAAGATATATAATAATCAAAATAAAATGTTTGTCTTTATTAATATAGAGCAATAAATAAATGCATACTCTGACTACACAAATTCTTCTTCCATAAGAAGAACTTTTATGTCCACAATATGCGCATGAAATACCTTAGGAACCAAACCCTTAGTGAGTGAATCTGCCAACATGGAATTTATATGTGTTATATCTGACGACTCTATACTCTTTCTTTAATCTCTAGAAACTTGATGTCGATGTGCTTGGACTTTGACAAACTGCGATTGTTCTTGGCATACAATTCTGCAGTCATATTATCACAATTGATCCTCATTGGTCTGTCAATGCCATCAATGATCTATAACGTTGTGATGAAGTTTCGTAGCCAAATCTCATGATTAATACTTTATAGCATGCTATCAACTCTACCTCCATAGTATAAGTAGTTATTAGCGTCTGTTTAACGTTCTTCCAAGATATAACTCTTCTAGCTAGCATGAAAATATAGTCTGAAGTGGACCTTATGTTATCCAAGCATCCAACAAAATCGAAGTCTGAATATCCAATCACCTCTATGTGATTTGACCTCTGATACGTGAGCATATGTCCTTTAGTTTTCTACAAATATCGCATCACTCTCTTCACAACTTTCTAGTGTGATGGTTCTGGGTTACTAACATATCTGTCTAATATCCCCACTATAAATACTATATTTGGTTGACTACAAACTTGTACATACATGAGACTTCCACTTCTAACGCATATCGAAATTATTTCATCTTGTTTATTTCAAGTTCAAGTCATGGATACTGCTACAAACTGAATATGTCATCTATAGACACTGGTGTGTCACTATGTGTACAGTTCTGCATGTTATACTTTATAAGCACCTTTTCAATATAGCTAGTTGTAAAGGTTCAAGAATGTCTCTTGAATGATCACGATATATCTGTATGCCTAAAACAAAAAATATTTCACTAAGATCCTTCATCTCAAAATTACTAGATAGAAATGACTTGATTTCGTGCAGTAGATACTTTTTATTGCTCGCAAGCAATATGTCATCCATATACATAAAAAGTATAATAAACTTGCTCCCACTGATACATATATGCATTGATCAATAGGTTTTCTCTAAATCCAAATGAGATGACCACTTGATCAAATTTCTGGTATCACTAACGGGATGTCTATTTCAAACCATAAATGGACTTCTTTAATCTATACACTAGGTGTTTTAAATATGAGGACTCAAAATTTTCGGGTTGCACCATATATATAGATTCCTCTATGTATTTATTAAGAAATGTAGTCTTTACATCCATTTGGTGTAACTCCAAATCATAATGAGCTACAAGTGTCATGATTACCCTAAGGGAGTCTTTCGTTGACACAAGTGAGAAAATCTACTTATAATCAATGTTTTCCTTCTAAGTGAATCCCTTCGCAAAAAGACAAGCCTTATACTTTTCGACATTGCCCCTGAATACCATGTGGTTTTAAATATTCATTTACAACTAACAGATTTTATACTTTTAGGCAATTCGATAAGTTTCCAAACATCATTGTTTTTCATAGACTTCAACTCTTCTTTCATGACATTAATCTACCTTCCGAGGTTAGGACATTATTTGACCTCTTAGAAAAATACAGGATCATTTTCTAACTCAATGTGAAATTTATGCTCTTGAAGATAAGCATATGTTGGATCGTGATACACATGAGAGGGGGGGGGGGGGGGAATCACGTGATTTTTTAAAAACTTGTTTTTTTAAAAAAATTAAAAGTAGAGTACACAACGAAAAATTAAAAACAAAACAAAACACAAGAAAACACAGGCGATTTTTACTTGGTTCAGAGCCTTCAACGACTCCTACTCCAAGGCCCAGGTCTCACGGACCTATCGACGGACAATCCACTAAAAAAACTCTTCTGATACCCTCGGAAGAGAGAATCAAGTACAAAAGATTAAGTCAAGTGCAACACACTGCACTTGCCCTTTTATAGTAATTAAGTACAAAAAGTTACCAACACTCTTATAGATCGAAATGAGAGCTCTTCTTGTGTTGATGTCTGTCTGCCAGGCACGACCAGAACTCCTTGGATCAGTTGTCAGGCTCAGCAGCTTCGTAGTAGAGTCGTAGCAGCAATCGGGAGCAATCAGAAGCTTGAATAGACGTGCAGTAGCTCGTATTTAGTTGTTGTAGCAAAGCCTCCTCGAAACTACCTTATAAAGGGCTTGGAGGGCGCCTTCCAAAGGCCTTGAAGGCGCCTCCAATGGAATAAAATCTATCCCAACTTCGCTATGCCTTATCTGTAAACCGGTCAAATTTTATCCGTGGAAGGTGCCTTCCATAGCCATGGAAGGCGCCTTCTATGAACAGTACCGAGGCGCCTTCTATGAACAGTACCGAGGCGCCTTCCATAGCCATGGAAGGTGCCTTCGGGTACTGTTCACCCGAAGGCAGATTTTCTTTCTTACTTGTTTTCTTGTCCTGCAAACATGTGTTAGTCTAAATACCCTACAAGACAAGTGTTAGCACAAATATAGACAAATAATAAAAAGAGTAATTAGTTCCTGTCCTCCCAGGACCAGGAACTAGTCAAAGTCTCAGCATAAGGATCCCAAATGGACCTAAACTGGACCGACGTCTACTGTCCCTCAACTGGGACGCGTTCTCATAGTCACTCTCCTCTAATGACTTACCTTTACTTACATTTTGCCAGACATTCGGTCAGCCCGTCGACTAGTCTGGACTTTGTGCCAGCTATCCGGTCAACTCATCGACCTAGTTGAACTTCCCTACAACACTGAGTTAGCACAATAGATAAAATGATAAGGTAAAATAATGTTAACAGAATTCAAGATTCGCTAGTTCGGTCGACCGCGTCGGTCACATATAACCTAGGGTTATCTCCCCCTAGGGTTGCCTAGCTTCACTCACTAGGACTTCCATTGCATGATTTCACTCATCAGGACATCCTCCACCTAGCTTCACTCACTAGGGCCCAGCTTCACTCACAAGGACTTCCACTACCTAGTTTCACTTACTAGGGCCTGACTTTACTCACCAAGACTTCCACCATCTAGCTTCACTGACTAGGGCTCGACTTCACTCACCAAGACTTCTACTACCTAGCTTCACTTATTAGGGTCTGGTTTCACTCACCAGGACTTCATCCACTACCTAACTTCACTCACTAGGGTCTGATTTCACTCACCAGGGCTTCCACTACCTAACTTCACTCACTAGGGTATGACTTCACTCGCCAGGACTTCCATCCACTACCTAGCTTCACTCACTAGGGTCTGACTTCACTCACCAGGACTTCCATTTTGCCTAACCTCCAGTTAGGACTTCTCCTTGCTAGTCATCTAGTCCCGACTAGACTACCCTTTTTCAAACATCAAGTCCTGTTTAGTTTAACCCTTGGTTAAACTAACCAGACTTGGGTGCATTATCAAACATCGAAATCCTAGAGGACAATTGCACCAATAGCATAATCATGAGAAAGCGTAGATCTCCTATCCCTAGTGGATTGCTTCAAAGGCACTTGTGCCTAAGGTAGTTAAGGTATTTGCTCATCAATATGAGGCAACATCTCACTTTGAGTGATAGGTTTCTCTAATTACATTGGATATATCACAAAAATATCTTGGTTTACTACACTCATTGAATGTGCGATATCCATAATGTGCGGTATGATAACCACACTGCTATTGATCGCACTAGTAGTGACCACAGGAGGATCACCAACTCTTTCCTCAAAAGATACTTCCTTGACCTTATCACTCCCATAGTTCTCAATGAATTTAGCATTTTCTATTTTGAAGAAGGATTTATTAGAGGGATCATAAAATTTATGCCCTCTTGACTTCTCAGAGCTACTTATAAAATTACAGCTAATATTTCTTGAGTCTAATTTATTTTATTAAGTCTATAAGATCTAGCCTTAGCTGGACAACCCCAAATGTGTAAGTGTCTAATGTTAAGCTATCCACTCATCCACAACTTGAGTGGAGTTTTAGTTATTGCCTTACTAGGTACTCTATTAAGAAGGTAAACTGCAGTCTTGAGTGCTTCACACTACAAAGACTCTAGTAGAGAAGTAAAAGTTATTATACTATTTACCATTTCTTTTAGGGTACGATTACGACGTTGAGCTACACCATTCTGACTGGGAGTACCAGACATGGTATACTAAGGCACAATCCCACACTAAGTAAGATAATTTGTAAAAAATTTTGGATGTTGCTCACCTGATCCACCATATTGACCATAATATTCACCTCCACAATTGGATTGGATAGCTTTAATTTTTTTTACCTAGTTGAAGTTCAACTTCGGCTTTGAAAAGTTTAAACATGTCCAAAGATTGCGACTTCTCATGAATAAGATACAGATAGCCAAATTTGGAATAGTTATCTATAAAGCTAATAAAATATGTATGTCCATTCCAAGATGCCTTAGGTAATGGTCCACAAATGTCTGTATATATTTGCTCCAAAATATCACTACGATGACTAGCCCCTTGTTCCTTTTGTTAGTGGTCTTCCCCTTAACACACTCTATGTAGACATCAAATGTAACGACCCAATTTTCCCTATTCTGAGTTTCAAATGTCCATAAAGATATTTGAAAATGCTTTTAAAATATTCTAGAGATTTTTAGAAATTTTTAAAGTATTTTTGCGTAATTTTTGGAGGGCGTTTAGCATTTTTACAAAACCAAAGAAGTTAGGCAAAAAGCGTTGGAAGCGAGGTTTGAACCCGGGACCTCGGGTCGGACTGACCCAAGCCAAAACCGGCCTGACCAACTAAGCTAGGAGATTTCTGTTAACCCTATATAGAGAGAATTAGGGATATAGTATAGTTTGGAATAAAACCCTTATATATAAAAGGGAATTAGGTTTTGGATTTTCCAAAAACCCAACATTTTCTCCCGAAATCTTTCTTCTCCTTCTCCCTCGCGACGGCGCGATTCTTCTCCTCTCGCGGCGGAAACGAAGAAAGCCGGCTTAGGGCTTAACTCCGGCGGCCGGCGAGCTTCTCCCTCCGAGGGTTCGGCACACATCCGAGCTTCTCTCGGCAAGGTGAACGCACGGACGAGAAGGGACCGAGATTTCGAGCTCCACCCGGAACCCTAGCCGACCCTTCTTTCTTCTCGGTTGTAAGTCCAAGCAATCAAGGGTAAGTACTACTCACCTGTGGTAGGAGTTGCTCTGAATCTTTGGATTTCGTTTCCTTGCTTTCGGATTTTGTTGTGCCGAGTGAAATCATATGCTAGGGCTTTTCTCTCCATGCTCTGTGGACCTAGCCGAATTGCTAAGGTTTCCCTTCCATTCCATTTATATGAATTGCCTATTAGAGATGTTAGATTCTTTATGTTGGAATTTAAAGCATGCTGTACAGATTTATGTTTCCTACCATTGGGTTGCAACTGGATCGTGTAGCTTGACAGTTTGTCGAATTTGCATCAGATGGATTTTCGTTGGGTTTCATTTTAGTTTCCAACCATCTATGCTAGTTCCTAGATTAGTTCTTGCAAGCATTAGTATACAGTCTGAGCTCTATATTCTGTTATAGTTTCCTTCCTTGCTTTCAGGTCATGTGGTATAGAATCAAAGTTGATTAGGGATTTAGTTTTTGGACAGCATGTTTAAGAAGCTTAAAGTTGTATTCTTTTGCTCTATTTACAGCATGTTAGAAAGCTTAAAGTCGCATTCTTTTGCTACCCTATCCAGCATGTTTAGAAAGTCCAAAATTAGCTTCCTTTTGCTCTATTTTGTAGCATGATTAGCAAGATCAAATTAGTTTCCTTTACGCTTCGTTTATAGCATGTTTAAGAAGTTTAAAGTAGCATGTTACCTTATTTTGTATAGCATGTTTAAAGGCCTTAAAGTAGTATTCTTTGTCATGTTTTAATAGCAGGTTTAGAAGCCCTTAAAGTAGCATTCCATGCTCTGTTTCTACAGCATGATAGAAAGTGTAGAGTTACATATATTGCTTTTATTACAGCATACTTAGAAAGCCCCAAAGTTAGCTTCCTTTTGCTTTATTTATAGCATGATTAGAATCATTCCATACTTGATTTTACAGCATGTTTAGAAGCACTAAAATAGCATCCTTTGCCATGTTTTCACCGTATGATTCAAAGGCTTTAAATTGCTTTCTTTAGTTTAGCTTATAGCATGATCAGTAAGCTTTAAGTTACTTGTTTTATTCTGTTATATAGCATGGTTAGTTGATTATACACCCATACTTGTTAAGTATATTTAAAGGACTCCCACAATCTTTAATAAAAGATAATAAGGAAGATAAAAGAATAAGAAAGATAAAAAGTAAGTCAAGCAAGAGGCTAGTACCCGACATCCAAGAGCTTGTCGTTAAACAAATCCAGGTGACCATTTCCGAGGTCTTGGCCATGGTAGACCGAGGTCTGCTCTTTTAGGATTGGTGGCTCGCAACCCCAACCTATTAGGGAACGCGCATGAGATGGTACTAAGCCTGGGCCCAAAGAAAAGAAAAGTAAAGAAAGAAAGAAAAGTAAAGAAAGAAAGAAAAGAAAGAAAGAAGAAGAAAGTAAAGGATAGAAATTAAAAGATTAATTTCTATTACAAGGATATAAGAAAATATAATAAGTTTTATGCTTAGAATAAATAAAAAGTTAGTTTCTTTAATTCTAAGCTTACAATGTTCATTTCTTGTTATCCTGTTAGATAGTGAGCATGTTTAGTATTCAGTTTCATTTTCTGTATACCATGAGCACATGCAGATTGGCTTTAGCATTTCAGTTTCAGTATTATTGCATTACATTTATGCATTTCGAGTTTTGTGAGATAGATTAGTACTTACTAAGCGTTTTCGCTTATAGATCTTTTCTTTTTCCTCCTACCGCAGATAAAGGAAAAGCTAAGATATGAAGGGAAACGACAGGATGGTGGTGGTGATGAAGGTGTGTGATGACTGTGACTATGGAGAGATCCAGAGAGTGTTATCAAACTTGCAGGACCTATTTGATTAGAGTTTATGTTTTAGTTCTTTTCTTTAAATACTGTTATGAAGTTTATGTGATTGTGATTGAGCTTGATTCGTATTGTAGCTTATTTATGTCCTATTCTGGGAGTTGTGTTTAGTTCTTGTTGCTAGTCTAGTCTTTTGGTTATAGTATGAATTTATTACTGCGTGGTTGTGAATAAAATGTGTTCCAGCCGCATGTGGCTGCGTATATATATCTTGTGTATTATAGATTTGGTCACCGGTACAGGGGAGACTCTGCCGAAATTTTTTGGTAGGGCTTCCATGTGATTTTTAATCATACCGGTTAAGTAGAGTTAGTAGTTAAGTAACGGTCATCCTTAGAGAGTAGTAGTAGTAAGAAGGGTGGTCGTTACATCAAAGTCTGACATGTAAAGGGAATTAAGAATTTTATATGACATTAACCTTTTTAGGCGTTGTTTGGGTATTTGTCCTAAATGTCTATGACATAATATAGAAGAATTCTTATCAATCAATTTGTATTTCGTACATATACTATGCATTATTACATTGTCAACTTTAGGAGTTGTGGTGTTGAATTTATAAATCTTATCAACCAAAGAATCATTATCAATTAATACTAAATTTAAGAAAATACTAAAAATTTCATTTTTGAATAAACAAGAATAATCTAATTTGTGCAAACAATAAATTGAAAAATTCTGCCAAAAAGACGGTACAATGAATATTTTCTAAATCTAAATAAACATAAATTCCTAAACAAAGCCTAAAAACACTAATCAACTAGACTTTAGCCTTCTTTTCATTCACCGTATAGATGTATCTTTTACCATCAAGCGAAAAACGGTAATAAGATAACTTTGCATAATGAAATTTATATGAGTAGTGGCACCAGTATTTATCCACCAAGTGTTTGTGGTACAATAGTCAAATTGACTTCCAAACTAACAAAGTTGAGAAATTTATCTTTCTTTACACGTCAGTTGGCATATTTAGGGTAATCTTTCTTCATATGGTCTTTCTTCTTGTAGAAGAAACAAATGAGTTCCTTATCTTATTTCTTTTGCACCTTATGGCCATAGCCCCCAAAATATGTAGTTTGATTTCTTTTTTTTCTTTATTGATCCTTTTCTTTTTCTTGCTCAAACCTTTGGATCCAGATGCTAAGTAAGCACTTACAGGTGTCTTCATTATATTTCCTATTGGAGCAATCCTAATGGTTTGTGCAATCATGTGTTTTGATATTTGGGCAAAAAGTTTAAGTTAGGTTCACCCCTTATATTTGATATGTGTATATGAGTGTGTAGGTTTATAGGATACACATATGACTTAACTTGATGGTTTCGGGTCTGGTGAAGGATGGAGCATCTGAGGGACCGTGGATAAGGCGGCAAGGATAAGGGCCGAGGGAAGTGACTTCGAGGCACACGCGAAGGATGACATTAGGGACTAGCCATGGGCTTGAATGCATCCGAGGCACAAGAGCCAAAGGAAGTAGGCTTGAAGGTAAGAGGTCAAAGCTGAGAAGAGAGTCAAGTGAGTCGTGAGGGTCCGAGTGTGAGAGAAATGTACTCGGGAAGGAAAACCCCATGTTTAGGATTTTACCAGTCAACTGGTACTAGGATCAGTCGATTGGGGTAGAGTACAGAGAGTTTCTATGCCCGAATGACAGAGACCAGTCGACTAGTGCAAGGACTAGTCGACTGGTAAAGAGTTGTTGGCCAGGCACTAGTCGTCGTTGGCCAGACACCAGTCAACTGGTACAAGGATCAGTCAGCTGGTAATGGTAAACAACAAGGTTGTTCCTTCCCAAGCTCTATAAAATGGAGCTTGGGATGGCTAGCTAAAGTTGACAAAATTAGAGGTAGTTAACCCTAATTAGTAGTCACTAAATGCTCAAGGTTTTCTTTGTGTCCAAGAGATCTTGGTTGGAGTTGTTGTGAGGTTTCTCCACCCACAAGGAGACTTGAGATAGCCGGAGTTTGCCGGGGGCTAATCCATCAAAGGATTGAGGGATCGTCCATCTTACGGACAACCGTGGAGTAGGAGCAAGTTATTTCCGAATCACATAAATGATCGTGTATCTTGGTTTGCTTTCTTGTCTTACCTTTAGATTTTATATTTGTATTCATATTCATATTTATTTATTTTCCACTGTGCACTAACGAATACGTAGGAAGCAATCAACTTAGGGTCACGTCTATTCAACCCCCCTTCTAGCTGGTCATACGATCCCCAACATTTCCTTTGTCATTATACCACATAGTTACCAACTTTGAAAGAAGTGTGATAGTCTTGACCTTTTTGTTTGCTACGAAACGATCTATAAATTGGCTACAGAAACTCCTAGCATCCTCCAATTCAGTTATTGAGCCTTTAAGTTGTGCCGGTATGAAAAGCTTTATGATACTTATGTTGGAACCCCAAGGTGTTTTGATGTGATCAAACAAGTTAAGTTAAGTCCTGTTTGATTTAACCCTTGTGTCTAAGTGTGCAGGAGCTTAGGAACATAGGAAGTCGAGCGGAAGACGCGGTTAGCGAGAAGGACGGCACAGGGAGAGAGCCGACGGACTCGATGCGTTCGAGGAACGAGGTGTCCGCGGAAGAGTACACCGGTGGACGAGAAGAACGTACGTGATGTTCGAGGGACGAGAAACCGGGGAGGAAGGCTGCTCGAGGAGAAGGTCGGAACTTGGGTTCGGATGAGCCCTATTCTAGATGGCCGAGTTCACCCAAGCAAGTGGAGCTAGAGCGGAAGACCCGGACCGAGGCGAGCAGCACCGGAGCAGAAGGCCCAAACCAGAAAGTCAACTTGGTTGACTTAGTGGTCCGAGCGCCCGGATCCATTCCGGGCGCCTGGACCGTCCGGACACCCTGAACCATTCCGGGCGCCCGGAGTTGGACCTTTTCCAGATCGTGATCAAACCACGATCCGTGCGTTGGGGATAAAGTTTTATCCCCCTAGAGCGCCCGAAACCCCTTAGGGGCGCCCCGACCAAGGCTATAAATACAACCTTGATCCAGAAGCTTTTCAACAATCCAAACAACTCACTTGTAATCCAGTTCTTTCAGTTCTACATTTTCTTTTGTGCTGTCAACGTTGTAAAGAGGCTACTCCGCCCGAAGGAGATCGTCAGATAGTGCGCTATACTTTCCTTGGTTTAGCAATCCTCTGATTGCAAACCAAGTAACTCTTTTGTGTCTATTTTATTTAGTCTCTTTTTATTTTAATTACAAGTGCTATTTATTTAGTTGAAAATTTGAGAAAGGTCAAATTTATTTTTCAGGGCAATTCATCCCTCTCCTCTTGTCGGCCTCCAAAGGGACCAACAAGTGGTATCAGAGTAAGGACGCTTCAGAAGGACTAACCGCGCGCCGACCGAAGCAAGCAACTAATGGTCGGACCAAGCATCGTTCCACCAAAATTCGAGGGGGACTTCGCACACTGGAAGCGTCGTATGGAGGTATTTCTGAAAATCAATTTAGAAATTCATCTAATTATAAAATATGATTTTGTAGCTCCTACGAATCAGAATGGAGAGGAAAAATAAGAGAACCTTTGGACAAAGAAGGAACAAAATGATTCCGTTGCAAACAACCGGGCGGAATATCACTTGCTGAGCGTGCTGCTGCCTCAAGAAGTCAATTGCATCAGAAGCTACTCGTCGGCCAAAGAACTCTGGGAAAAATTCCTAGAACTCCATGAAGGGACATCCGAAGCCAAACTCGTAAGGAGAGATATACTTCGGAACAAACTGACAAACATCCGTCTAGAAAGAGGTGAGAAAGTAGCCGATCTACATGCAAAGGTAAAAGAGTTAATTATCGGACTCGAGAATCTCGATGAAACGGTAACCAACCGGGACACTACACGCTACGCACTCAACGCTTTTCCCAAAACTTCAGAATGGACATCAATCATCGACGCCTATTATATTTCAAAGAACTTGGAGGTAAGTACCCTAGAGGAGTTATTTTCTACTCTTGAATTACATGAAACCAGATGTGCAAGGACAATAAAGGAGTCAAGTCAGATAATGGCGTTAAACGCAACTAAGAAGGATGAACCCGAGTCAGACTCAGAAGAAGATCAAGAAGCGTATATGGTAAGGAATTTTAAAAAATTCTTTCAATCTAATAAATTTAAAGAAATACAGAATAAGAAGAATCCAAGAAATAGAAGAAGGGTTCGATGCTACCAGTGTCAAAAAGAAGAACACCTAAAAGAGGATTGCCCAGAACTCAAGAAAGATAAAGTCAAGATACCCAAGAAGCACAAGAATCTAAAAGCTACTTGGGACGACACTTCATCATATGAATCCGAAGTACAAGAATATGCTGGACTATCACTGATGGCGAGCTATGAAGGGCAAAGTACATCGGAACCCAGCATCGATGAAGGGGGAGCGACTTCAGATGAATGTAGCAAAACAGGGGGAGAGTCAGGCTTCAAGTCTGATATGGTAAGTGAGATATGTCTCTTACCTCCTAATCAGCTTTATTTCGGTATTAAAGCTATGGCAAAGTCTATGTATAAATTAAAAAGTGAAAATACTAAATTAAAAAAATGAAAACTTGGAAATAAAAAGAACTTTAGCAAAATCTTGTCTGATAGAGGATTTTGATAAAATTAAACTTGAAAATGTTAAATTAAAAGAAGAAATAAAAAACTTGAAAAATTTTGGTTGTTCAAATATTTCTGCTTTTAGAAATTATAAAGGATTAAACTGGTACTATAGGTTTCATAAAAGTCATATTAGAAAAATATCAAAAGTTTATGTACCTAGAAAATACTTGATTAATTCTGTAGGATGAAATCTATATTGGGTTCCAAAGTCGTGTTTAACTTGAACTATTAATTAAATTTAGCGCTTTCAGTGAGAAAAATTAAACAGTGAATTTCTTTATAAGGCTTTGTCTAAGAAAGTGGTTGTTGCTCCAATAACCAAGAAGGTCTAGTGACTCGCCACTGCCTGGAAGCCAAGTATTGAAATAAACAGTTTAATTGACTAACTGAAAAAGCATTAAAATTAAAATTAATTAATGTTTTAAAGGGTTACTCAATTTGTTTTAGAAAATATTTTCAAAAATATTCATGTTTCCGAAAACTTAGAAAATTTTTTTAAGTTAGGAAATCTTTCCGTTATAAATTTAAAATTTTAAAAAAAATTATATATATATATATATATATATTTTTTTCCTTAGAAATTTTTTTCTACTTAGAATTTTTTTCTACTTAGAAATTTTCGCTTCAACACTTATGGAAATTTTTTTTCTGTTGAAAATTTTGAAATATATTTCAAACTTTGAAAAACATTTTTTATTCTGTTGCACAAAATTTTTAACTTAGAAATTTTCTTTTTGAAAGTGTTTTCTTTACTTGCCAAATTATTTTTAAACAATTTTTAAATTACCTTAGACTTGTTAAAAGAACCCCAATTTTTTATGTGATCAAAGGAGGAGAAGAATGTTAAGTCTAAGGGGAGGTGTATTTATAATTTCTTTCATTGAAAAATCTTACTTACACTTATTTGCAACATTATTTGTTTTTATATTATGTTTGTTTTATCCTACCTTAACCTGTGTTGCTCACATCAAAAAGGGGGAGATTGTTGGAATCCCAAAGTGTTTTGATGTGATCAAACAAGTTAAGTTAAGTCCTGTTTGGTTTAACCCTTGTGTCTAAGTGTGCAGGAGCTTAGGAACACAGGAAGTCGAGCGGAAGATGCGGCTAGCGAGAAGGACAACACGGGGAGAGAGCTCAGTGCGTTCGAGGGACGAGGTGACCGCGGAAGAGTACACCGGTGGACGAGAAGAACGTACGCGATGTTCGAGGGACGAGAAATCTGTTGGTTGCTACTCGGAAAACCTAGATGTTCCACTGTACAAAAATTTTGTACAAAGGTCTGAACCTTTTCCTAGCTACCATGTGTTCTTTTAAATTAAATTTTGGATCGCCTGCGGAACTTAACACGTTTGATCCAAAACTTAATCTATTTGTTCTTTAAGGTTTAGACTTGGATCTCCTGCGGAACTTAACACGTTTGATCCAAATCACCTAAGTTATTAATTCCATTAAATATTAATTTCCATAATTGGTTCCCAGTACTGACGTGGCGAGGCACATGGCCTTCTTGGATATGGGAACAACCACCACCGACTAGACAAAACCTTTTATGGAAAGCTAATATTTAATTTCCTAAAATAACTTTAGGTCAACCAAAAGGAACAATCAAATCACAAGGAAAAGAAAAATAAAAGAACACAACTTCGAAAAACATATTCGAAATACTAGAATCGTAAGTCTCTTGTATTTGGTATTATTTCCATAAATAACTAGCATGATGCGGAAAGGAAAAATTACTAGTTATACCTTCTAAAAAGACCTCTTGATCTTCTACCGTATTCCTCTTCTAACCTCGGACGTTGTGTGGGCAACGATCTTCCGAGATGAGAACCACCAAGCACCTTCTTCTTCCTTGCAAGTTTCGGCCACCACAATTCTCCAAGAGAAGTAGAGGTCCGGCCACCACCACCAAGCTCCAAGGGATGCAAGAAACAAAACCACCTTTCTCTCCTTCTTCTCCTAGCTAGAACAGGCCACCATCAAGAGCTCCAAGAGAGGTTGCCGCCGGCCATAAGAAGAAGAGAAGAGGAAGAAGCTAGGGCCGGCCACCAAGGAGGAAAAGAGAGGAGAAGAATAATAGAGTTGATCACCCGTGAAGGCACCTCTACCCCCTCTTTTATAATCCTTGGTCTTGACAAATAAGGAAATTTTAATAAAATATTCCTTAATTCATTTGTCATAAAAAAGAAAAATTATTTTAATTAAAAACAATTTTCTTCTTTTAATAATAATGGCCGGCCACTTCTAATTCCCAAAAACAAGGAAAATTTAATTCACACAAGAATTAAAACTTCCTAATTTGTTTCTAGAAATTTATAAAAATTTCTCCAATAATTTTTATCCCTTCATTATTGGTTAATAAAAAGGAAATTTTATAAATTAAAATTCTTCTTCTAAACATGTGGATAATTTCCAAAAGGAAAGTTATCTCTAAAAATTAAAATCTCTTTTCAATTTACAAATAAGGAAAGATATCAAATCTTTTCTTAATCTTTTGTAGAAACTAATAAAAGAGAATATTTAATTTTTAAACTTCTCTTTTAAATTATTATCATGGTCAAAAAGGAAAGTTTTTCTTAAAAATAAAATCTCCTTTCAATCTACAAATAAGGAAAGATTTCAAATCTTTTCTTAATCTTTTGTAGAAAGCTTTAAAAGGAAAGATTTAATTTTTAAACTCTCTTTTAAAACTATGATATCCACATAAGAAATAATTTTAATAAAAAATCCTTTTTAATATGATGTGGCCGGCCACCTAAACTTGGGCTCCAAGCTATTGGCCGGCCACCTTAAGGCCAACCTTTAGGCTTGGCCGGCCCTAAGCTTGAGCTTCAAGCTTAGCTTGGCCGACCCCTATTGGTTGGGTAAGAAGGTGGGTATGTGGTGGGTATAAATCTCTATATACAAGAGGCTACGATAGGGACCGAGAGGAGGAAATGATTTGGTCTCCGATGAAATTAAGCTTCCGTGTTCGCCCGAACACAAACTTAATTCCATCAATAATAATTCATTCCACTAAAGAACTATTATTGAACTACGCACCAATCCCAAATTACATTTTGGGCTCATTCTTATTATGAGTGTGTTAGTCTCCTGTTTAAGATGTCAAATGTCCACTAATTAAGCGAGTTCGACAACTCATTTAATTAATATCTTAGTCCAAGAGTAGTACCACTCAACCTTATCGTCATGTCGGACTAAGTCCACCGCAGGTTTAACATGACAATCCTTATGAGCTCCTCTTGAGGACATTCTCAACCTAGATCACTAGGACACGGTTTCTTTCTATAATCAACAATACACACTATAAGTGATATCATTTCCCAACTTATCGAGCTTATTGATTCATCGAACTAAATCTCACCCATTGATAAATTAAAGAAATAAATATCAAATATATGTGCTTGTTATTATATTAGGATTAAGAGCACACACTTCCATAATAACTGAGGTCTTTGTTTCTTTATAAAGTCAGTATAAAAGAAACGACCTCTAATGGTCCTACTCAATACACTCTAAGTGTACTAGTGTAATTATATAGTTAAGATAAACTAATACCTAATTACACTACGACCTTCCAATGGTTTGTTCCTTTCCATTATGGTCGTGAGTTACTGTTTATAATTTATAAGGTACTGATAACATGATCCTCTGTGTGTGACACCACACACCATGTTATCTACAATATAAATTAATTGAACAACTACATTTATCATAAATGTAGACATTTGACCAATGTGATTCTTATTTCTAGATAAATGTTTATACCAAAAGCTAGGCTTTTAGTATACACTCTAACAAAATCGAGGAGGAAGGCTGCTCGAGGAGAAGGCCGGAACTTGGGTTCGGGTGAACCCTATTCCGGATGGCCGAGATCACCTAAGCAAGCGGAACCGAAATGAAAGACCTGAACCGAGGTTAGCAGCATCGGAGCAGAAGGCCCAGATCCATTCAGAGCGCCCGGACCGTCCGGACACCTAGAACCATTCCGAGCGCCCGGAGTTGAACCTTTTCCAGATCATGGTCAAACCGTGATCCGTGCATTGGGGATAAAGTTTTATCCCCTTTAGGGCACCCAGAACCCCTTAGGGGTGCCCCGACCAAGGCTATAAATATAGTCTTAGTCCAGAAGCTTTTCAACAATCCAAACAACTCACTTGTAATCCAGTTCTTTCAGTTCTACATTTTCTTTTGTACTGTCAACGTTGTAAAGAGACTACTCCGCCCGAAGGAGATCATCAGATAGTGTGTCATACTTTCCTTGGATTAGCAATCCTCTGATTGCAAACCAAGTAACTCTTTTTATGTCTGTTTTATTTAGTCTCTTTTTGTTGTAATTACAAGTGCTATTTATTTAGTTGAAAATCCGAGAAATGTCGAATTTATTTTTCAGGGCAATTCACCCCTCCCCTCTTGCCGGCCTCTAAAGGGACCAACAACTTAGACACATGCAATTTGATCTTTCTCACTGTAGAAATTCAGCTCTCTATTCTATAGTGCTAGCACTGGTTAGAGGTGTGGGGCGATCGTTCCTTAATGCATGGACTAAGTCTATGCAACATAAGACCACAATCACATATTCTTTCCACTCAGTAAAATTCAAATAGTTAGTGTGAGGATGTTATTAAGACCGGTAGTTACTGATTACACTGGAATAATAAAAGAGAGAAAATAATGTAAGCTCACGATTTAATTAAAGCCAAGAACCTATAAATATATAATAACATAAGATTATGTAAATACAATATAATTTAAATGCATATACATGAGCTCCTTATGAGATACCAAATACAACATTACATTTTAATCTGTGGACTAAAATATAATTTGTTAGTAGTACTCTCTGATGTAACTCAAACTTTAATTGGTTGCACAATGTGTATTCCTTTAAGTTAACTCATTGTGCGCATAATGTGATACTTTATATGAGTTATATATTGGTCTATAACTTACAACAATCTTAATTTGTCACACAATGTGCCTTCCTTTAGGTCGACATATTTTTGCATGATTTGAACAAAATAAAAAATTTTATTCCATAATTGTAGGCTACCTTAAGTATATATCTGATATAAAAGTAACATTCCTTTGAGTTGATTACTCTTAGCATAGATATACGTCTACCAATATAAAATGCACTAAACCTACCCAAAGTGTCTTTCTTTGAGCCGACACAATAATTCAACTTAGTAACACATTGTATAGATCGACTCAAGAAATACTAGAAACTTTAACTGAACATATAATCACTTAATCAATCTTAATAACTCTAAATTAGGCTTATTCATTGATTGATAATCGATTACCTCAATCAATTTGAAAGTCTACTTACTGTATACTGTTAGGATCGATGGTCGCGGCTAGAGAGGGGGAGTGTGAATAGCCGACCCCAAATTCTTTCGTTTCTTCCTACGATTAGGGTTAGCGCAGCGGAAATAACTAAATAGAAACGCAAAAAGGAAAGATCAAACCTCAAACTCGAACTCGACGATGTAACGAGGTTCGGAGATGAAACTCCTACTCCTCGGCGTGTCCGTAAGGTGGACGAAGCCTATCAATCCGTCGGTGGATGAGTCCTCGGAAAATCGGCTAATAAGAACTCCTTCTGGGTGGAGAAACCTCACCACAAACTCTTGCAACAGCAAGATCAGAGTACAAGTACAAGAAGCACAGCAAGATACAAATATAAAGATGAATGTAACAACTCTTACTTGCCTTCTCGTCGTCGACTGAAATATGTAAATGAAGCACCAACTTCACAGAATCACAGCAGCAGCTGAAACCAGTTGAAGAAGTCGAGGAAGCTCACGCGAAGCTTCGGAAGCGAGCTTAACAAAGCTCTAGAACAGCAGAAGCAATAACTTGCAGAAGCAAGAAGAAAATCAAGAAGAAGCAGAAGCTTCGGAGAAGTTGAAGAAGATTAAGAGAGAGAGTCCACTGTAGAAGCCCTAAGCCCTTTTATAGCCTGCATCCACCTGCTAGAAGAATAGAGGCCAAAGACAGCAGAAGAATCTAGCCGTTGTCTCTCAACGGCTAGGGCCAGACCGATCAGGCATCACCCTGATCGGTCTGGGGTTGATCTGATCGGTCGTGGGGACCGATCAGGCTCTATTCTGATCGGTCCCCAGACCGATCAGAATGCTTTCACAGAGAGTTGCCCAACTCTCTGTGCGTACCCTGATCGGTCCCGGAGACCGATCAGGCTTCCTGCTGAAGAGGCACTGATCGCTTTCTGATCGGTCTCCAGACCGATCCAGGTCTTGGTTTTTGCCCAAACCAAGTACAAACCAATATCCGGTCAACCTTGACCTCTTGGTACATCATGCTTAGCATCCGGTCACTCCCTTGACCTGCTAAGACTCCCCACCAAGTGTTCGGTCAATCCCTTTGACCCACTTGGACTTTTCTCTTCGTGTCAAGTATCCGGTCACTCTCTTGACCTACTTGACCTTCTCAACACCAGATGTCCGATCACCCTTGATCCATCTGGATTTTCCCTTGCCCGGCTTCACCTATCTAGATTTCACTAGCTTGGCTTCACTCACCAGGATTTCCAATCTGCCCGGCTTCACTCACCAGGACTTTCCAATTGCCTGGCTTCACTCACCCCACTGCCTGGCTTCACTCACCAGGACTTTCACATAGCTTCACTCACTAGGGTTTTCAAAATTGCCTGGCTTCACTCACCAGGACTTTCCCACTGCCTGGCTTCACTCACCAGGACTTTTCCGTCTGCCTGACTTCACTCACCAGGACTTTCCACACTACCTGGCTTCACTCACCAGGACTTTCCCACTGCCTGGCTTCACTCACCAGGACTTTCCACATCCGGTCCAGAGAACGAGCTACCGAGCCCTCTCTGACCACAGTTCGGAGAACGAGCTACCGAGCCCTCTCCGACTTCCATCCGGCCCAGAGAACGAGCTCCCGAGCCCTCTCTGACCACAGTTCGGAGAACGAGCTACCGAGCCCTCTCCGACTTCCCATGTGCCAAGCTTCCATACTTGGACTTCTCCGTGCCAAGTCTCCATACTTGGACTTTTCCCGTGCCAAGCTCCCTGCTTGGACTTTTCACCATGCCAAACTCCCTGCTTGGACTTTTCCCATGCCAAGCTCCCTGCTTGGACTTTTCCCGTGCCAAGCTCCCTGCTTGGACTTTTCCGAGTCAGGTCAACTCACCTCGGGTCAACCAGGTCAACCTTGACCACGGGTTGCACCCACAATCTCCCAAGCTTGTATCCTTGTAAAACATCAAGATACAACTTTTCTGTTCACGTCAAACATTGTCAAACATAACTCGTCAAACATCAAAACACAACTCGAGTCAAGTCAACTCGAGTCTGGTCAACCAGGTCAACCTTGACCTAAGGTTGCACCAACAATCTCCCCCTTTTTGATGTTTGACAAAACCCATAATCAAACCCATAATCAAGTTAGGTTAACCCGATAACCTAACTTAGGTTTTCCAATGTTCTTCCCTGAACATTCTCTATTCTCCTCAAACCTACACTCTCCCCCTTTTTGACACACATCAAAAAGAGTGAATCAAGGTCAAGAGTTTCTTTCCAATGAAGGTCTCATACCTTTCATTGAATCCCTTAATTTCCCCCTTGATACTAAGGTCAACAATTAACTTAGTGATAATCCCATATCACTCAAGTCTTTAGGAGTAAAAACTCCCCCTAAAAGTCAACTCTCCCTTGACTAATAGGTAAAACTCCCCCTAAAGGTCAACTCCCCCTTGACCATTGCACCAACAATGTCTTGGAGAGTTTCAAACCTTCAAAATACCAACTCCCGAGCTGAAATTTCAGACAACCAGTCGAATTTCAGCAATTTGGCACGCCCTGATCGGTCACCAGACCGATCAGGCTCCCTCTGGATCGGTCCAGTGACCGATCCACACAGACCTGGACCGATCAGGGAACCTCCTGATCGGTCCACGACCTCTGATTTCTGATTTCTGATTTCTTCTCCCGAAATTCAGAAACCTCTAGAAAATCACAGAAAATTCTAAAAATTATAAAATTTTGAGGATACACTCCTCATAACATATACTATCATGGAAAAATAGTTTTCTATGAAAATAAGTTCCATTTTCAAATCTTGATACAAAGTTCAAAAGTCTTTGAAATAGCTCAAAGTTAACTCATCTTTGTATCACTTTGCTCAATGATGAATGCTATCACTAGAAAAGCTTCATCAAGGTTTTTCAAATCAATTTTGAAATGATTTTAAACCATTTAATTTAGGACCACAATCTCTGGGCTAAATGTACATGACTTGTACATAAGCTTTCCCTATGATCCCCAATTTTGAATTAGGTTCATCTAGGTACAAGAACCATGCACCTTGATCCTAACTCATCATCCTAATATCTCACACACATCTAAGGTGTATCAAACACATTCAAGTCAATTTTGATGTGAGATATGAGTTTAGGTCATCTTAGGCTAAGTTCTCATGCATTTTCTAAAACAACAACTTGATCTCCATATCAAATTGTGTGGTTTATCCTTAAGTCAATTTAATTGATTATAAATGCAAGAAATGATGACATGACATAAAATGATATCATACATAATAACATGTGCCAATGTCATGATGTCATGACATAAAGTATGAAACTTAAATAAAGCATGACATATAAATAACCTAAGCATTATCATGACATTTCAAATGATCATAGATTAAATATGATGTCATGACATGACATATGACAAACAATATATGGCAAATAACATGTCAAGGTATAGAAAATACCTAATTCTAGCCTTAGTTGCCATTTTTGATAATTTTGATCATTTTGTCATAAATTCTATATTTCTAAGTGTAATAGACCTAAAATCATATCCTCAAGACTTTTAGATCACTATGTGCCAACTAGATTGACTCTAGAAAATTCCTCAAATGTGGTTGGCACATCCTAATTATCTTAGGAATAATTTTCACTTTCATTTTCAAGGCTTGATTAGACCTTGAAAAATTCCTAAAGTGCCACCTTTTGCCATGATTAGGTTAACTACCTATTCAAGTAAGGTTGGCATACCCTAACTCATCTAGCGTGATGAAATCACGCTCCTAGGAACCCAATACCTATTGGAGCTCATTGGGTTCACTAAATATTCACTAGGGATGACTTCCCTAGCAACCCTCCTAATGACCCTCCTAGGCTTTAAAGCCTTGGTCATTTGGGACTCATCAAGATCAACTCTAGGGGTGACTCCCCTTGTGACCTTGGTGATGGTCTTTCTAGCCCTAGGTCTTGTTCCATAATCGAATGGAACATTATGATAAGTGGGCTTGACCACTTGAGTCTTAGGTTTGTGACCCAAACCTCTCATGTTCTTGGGCTTTGATTTTTGACCCTTAGACCCTTGAGTTGACTTCTCTAAATTCTTAAGGGCCTTTTCTAAATTGTCAAGTCTTGATCTCAAGACTTGATTTTCCTTTTCTAATACCTCAAGTTTTAATTTTTCATTTATCTTTGAGGTATTCCTAGGCATATGTCTAGTTGTTTTGGGATTTCTACCTAGGTTTTCCTTAACCTTAGATGAGTTGATCCTAGGGTTGGCTTTCCTAGTGTTATCCTTATCTAGGCTCACATGTTTGGCACCTAAGCATGTGTATCGATTTCTATAATTATCATGCTTATCATTATTGTCAATTGCAATCAAACTACTAGCATGCATCTTACTAGTATTGCAATAATGTGCCTTAGAGATTACCTTAGGGTTTGCCTTAGCTCTCCCTATCGATGTGCTCGGTCTCTTGTCCTTGTGAGATTGCCTCCCCCTCGGACATTGGCTCCGATAATGTCCCCTTTGCTTGCATTAGAAGCACACCACGTGCTCCTTGCTCTTGCGTATCGGGACTCCGGCTTCCTTGATCTTTGGCGCCGGTGGAGTCTTCCTAACCCTCTTTGGACATTTACTCTTGTAATGTCCAAATTCCCTACACTCAAAGCATAATATATGCAATTTACTAGAACTTAAATTGCTTGAGTTACCTAGGGTTGAGGTGGGATGTAAGCTCTCTCCTTCATCCCTTCCGGAGGTAGAAGCTTCTTCTCCTTGCTCCGAACTTGAAGAGGAACTCTCCTCCTCTTCTTCTTTAGATGTTGAGTAGCCCTCAACTTCTAAATTCATGTCTCCATGATGTGAGCTACTCGGCTCACTTGACTCCTCTTCATGGCTTGAATTGGAGCTCTCCTCATGGAACTTAGCTAAGTTGTTCCACAACTCCTTGGCATTGTTGTATCTATCTATCCTACACAAAATATCATTAGGTAAAGAAAATTCCAAAACTTTCGTTGCCTCATCGTTGATTGTGAATTGGTGGATTTGTTCCTTCGTCCACTTCTTCTTCTTGAGAGGTTTTCCTTCTTCATCCTCCGGAGGAGTGAAACCTACTTGCACACACCTCCAATTTTCAAGGTTAGTCATAAGAAAGTACTTCATTCTTACCTTCCAAAATGCGAAGTCGTCGCGATCGTAGAAAGGTGGAATTGTGACGTCTTCTCCAAATAACTCCATTCTCTAGCTCGTGCTCCCCCGGGTGTTGATCCAACGAAGAGCGACCTCGCTCTGATACCACTTGTTAGGATCGATGGTCGCAGCTAGAGAGAAGGGGGTGAATAGCCGACCCCAAATTCTTTCGTTTCTTCCTACAATTAGGGTTAGCGCAGCGGAAATAACTAAATAGAAACGCAAAAAGGAAAGATCAAACCTCAAACTCGAACTCGACGATGTAACGAGGTTCGGAGATGAAACTCCTACTCCTCGGCGTGTCCGTAAGGTGGACGAAGCCTATCAATCCGTCGGTGGATGAGTCCTCGGAAAACCGGCTAATAAGAACTCCTTCTGGGTGGAGAAACCTCACCACAAACTCTTGCAACAGCAAGATCAGAGTACAAGTACAAGAAGCACAGCTAGATACAAATATAAAGATGAATGTAACAACTCTTGCTTGCCTTCTCATCGTCGACTGAAATCTGTAGATGAAGCACCAACTTCACAGAATCACAGCAGCAGCTGAAACCAGTCGAAGAAGTCGAGGAAGCTCACGCGAAGCTTCGGAAGCGAGCTTAACAAAGCTCTAGAACAGCAGAAGCAATAACTTGCAGAAGCAAGAAGAAGATCAAGAAGAAGTAGAAGCCTCGGAGAAGTTGAAGAAGATTAAGAGAGAGAGTCCACTGTAGAAGCCCTCAGCCCTTTTATAGCCTGCATCCACCTGCGAGAAGAACAGAGGCCAAAGACAGCAGAAAAATCTAGCCGTTGTCTCTCAACGGCTAGGGCCAGACCGATCAGGCATCACCCTGATCGGTCTGGGGCTGATCTGATCGGTCGTGGGGACCGATCAGGCTCTATTCTGATCGGTCACCAGACCGATCAGAATGCTTTCACAGAGAGTTGCCCAACTCTCTGTGCGTACCCTGATCGGTCCTGGGGACCGATCAGACTTCCTGTTGATCGGTCCCCAGACCGATCAGTAAGCTCACAGAGGCACACTGATCGCTTTCTGATCGGTCTCTAGACCGATCCAGGTCTTGGTTTTTGCCCAAACCAAGTCCAAACCAATATCCTGTCAACCTTGACCTCTTGGTACATCATGCTTAGCATCTGGTCACTCCCTTGACCTGCTAAGACTCCCCACCAAGTGTCCGGTCAATCCCTTTGACCCACTTGGACTTTTCTCTTCGTGTCAAGTATCCGGTCACTCCCTTGACCTACTTGACCTTCTCAACACCAGATGTCCGATCACCCTTGATCCATCTGGATTTTCCCTTGCCCGACTTCACTCACCAGGACTTTCACCTAGCTTCACTCACTAGGGTTTTCACCTGGCTTCACTCACCAGGATTTTCCCCCTGCCCGGCTTCACTCACCAGGACTTTCCAACTGCCTGGCTTCACTCACCAGGACTTTCCCACTGCCTGGCTTCACTCACCAGGACTTTCACCTAGCTTCACTCACTAGGGTTTTCACAACTGCCTGGCTTCACTCACCAGGACTTTCCCACTGCCTGGCTTCACTCACCAGGACTTATCCACTACCTGGATTCACTCACCAGGACTTATCCGTCTGTCTGGCTTCACTCACTAGGACTTTCCACATCCGGTCCAGAGAACGAGCTACCGAGCCCTCTCTGACCACAGTTCGGAGAACGAGCTACCGAGCTCTCTCCGACTTCCATCCGGTCCAGAGAACGAGCTCCCGAGCCCTCTCTGACCACAGTCCGGAGAACGAGCTACCGAGCCTTCTCCGACTTCCTATGTGCCAAGCTTCCATACTTGGACTTCTCCGTGTCAAGTCTCCATACTTGGACTTTTCCCGTGCCAAGCTCCCTGCTTGGACTTTTCACCATGCCAAACTCCCTGCTTGGACTTTTCCCATGCCAAGCTCCCTGCTTGGACTTTTCCCGTGCCAAGCTCCCTGCTTGGACTTTTCCGAGTCAGGTCAACTCACATTGGGTCAACCAGGTCAACCTTGACCACGGGTTGCACCCACAATCTCCCAAGCTTGTATCCTTGTAAAACATCAAGATACAACTTTTCTGTTCACGTCAAACATTGTCAAACATAACTCGTCAAACATCAAAACACAACTCGAGTCAAGTCAACTCGAGTCTGGTCAACCAGGTCAACCTTGACCTATGGTTGCACCAACATATACGACTTCATGATTATATATAGAACTTGTAAGACCATTAGCACTTGAGAAGGGAGGTGAATCACGTATCCTTTAAAAACTTATCTTTTTTGAATTTTAAAAACAAGTGAGTACGCAGCAGGAAAATAACTAAGTGTGAAAAAGAAAATAAAATAAAAATGAAAACACAATGATTTACTTGGTTCGGAGTATCCAACGACTCCTACTCTAAGATCTAAGTCCCTTGAATCTATAGATGGGAAATCCACTAATTCTCTACTAGTAATCTCTCGATAGAGTAATCGAATACAAAGAGAATATAAGATAAATGTAACAAACTACACTTCCTTTAAGCAATAAAGTAAATTATCGAAATTAATGTTACCTAACATGATAATGTAGAAGTCGAAGCGCTTGTGTGTTGAAGTCGGTCTACCGATAACAATCGAATGTAGAAGCATAGTCGCGCGGCAACAACACAACAATATGCACGTAGTCAAAGCAGTTGAATAATGAAAGGATCGTGTAGAAGTGTTGTACTAAGGCTGCTGGTTGAGACTCCGTTTATAGGTATTTTCGAGCGCTTGGACCACCCCGGGCGTCTGGATCGAGACCTATCTAATCCTTCTTCATCACCAAATTATCTACCTCCGGGCACCTAGACCGTTAACATGGCCGCACCTCAGGGAAGCTCTATTCGGTAGCCTTTATCCACTCCTGGGTGTCTGGATCAACCCCGGGTGCCCGAACACTGATGTGTGTCAACCAATCAACATGCTCCAACTCATCTATGCGAGAAACTGGGTTCGGCCCGATCCATGCGCCTTGACCCAGTCCGAGCGCCTAAACCTTTAGGTACCTGGAGACCCTTTTCCAGCATTTGCTCTCCTACACCACAGAGTTAGCACAACAAACTATAATAATATGTAAAATCATTAATTAGATCATGTCTTATCAAGACCAGGATCTAGTCATGGTCTCAGCTTAGACTTCCAATATAGATCTAAGCTAGGACAGTACCTATAGTTCCACCGAGACTCATCCTCACTGGATCTCTCTCCTCCAGTGACTTACCTGTTAGAGTGTATACTAAAAGTCTAGCTTTTGGTATAAACATTTATCTAGAAATAAGAATCACATTGGTCAAATAACTACATTTATGATAAAAGTAGTTGTTCAATTAATTTATATTGTAGATAACATGGTGTGTGGTGTCACACACAGAAGATCATGTTATCAGTACCTTATAAATTATAAACAGTAGCTCACGACCAAAATGGAAAGGAACAAACCATTAGAAGGTCGTAGTGTAATTAGGTATCAGTTTATCTTGACTGTATAATTACACTAGTACACTTAGAGTGTATTGAGTAGGACCATTTGAGGTCGTTTCTTTTATACTGATTTTATAAAGAAACAAAGACCTCGGTTATTATGGAAGTGTGTACTCTTAATCCTAATATAATAACAAGCACATATATTTGATATTTATTTCTTTAATTTATCAATGGGTGAGATTTAGTTCGATGAATCAATAAGCCCGATAAGTTGGGAAATGATATCACTTATAGTGTGTGTTGTTAATTATAGAAGGAATCTGTGTCCTATTAATCTAGGTTGAGAATGTCCCCAAGAGGAGCTCATAAGGATTGTCATGTTAAACCTGCGGTGGACTTAGTCCGACATGGCGATGAAGTTGAGTGGTACTACTCTTGGAGCTAGATATTAATTAAGTGAGTTGTCAAGAACTTACTTAATTAGTGGACATTTGTTATCTTAAACAAAGGGAGACTAACACACTCATAATAAGAAGGAGCACAACATGTAATTTGGGATTGGTGCGGTAGTTCAATAATAGTTCTCTAGTGGAATGAATTATTATTGATAAAATTAAGTTGTGTGTTAGGGCGAACACGGGATGCTTAATTTTATCGGAGACCAAAACCAATTCCTCCTCTCGGTCCCTATCGTAGCCTCTAGTATATAGAGATTTATACCCACCGATACCACCTTCTTACCCATCCAATGGGGCGGCCAAGCTAGCTTGGAACCCAAGCTAGGGCGCCAAGACCAAGTGGATGAGTTAAGTTGGTGGCCGGCAAAGCTTGGGTCCCAAGCTTGGTGGCGGCCACTAGAATATTAAAAGGATTTTTATTAAAATGATTTCTTATGTGGATATCATGTTTTTAAAGAGAGTTTAAAATTAAAATTTCCTTTTATAGCTTTCTACAAAGATTAAGAGAAGATTAATCTCTTTCCTTATTTGTAGTTTAAAAGGATGGTTTTAATTTTTGGTAAAAACTTTCCTTATTTGTAAATCATCTACATGTTTAAAAGAGAGTTTAAAATTTGAAATCTTTCCTTATTTGTTGATTAAAGGAGGATTTTAAATTTTAAGAAAACTTTCCTTTTAAATCATGTTCATGATTTAAAAGAAAGTTTAAAATTAAATATTCTGTTTTATAAGTTTCTACAAGAGATTAAGAAAAGATTTGATATCTTTCCTTATTTGTAGATTAAAAGAGATTTTAATTTTTAGAGATAACTTTCTTTTTATCCACATGTTTAAAAGAAAGATTTTAATTTATTAAATTTCCTTTTTATAAACCAATCATGAAGGGATAAAAATTATTGAGAAATTTTATAAATTTCCGGAAGCAAATAAGGAAGTTTTAATTGATGTTTAAAATTTTATTTGCTTGGAAATTCTATGGTGTGGCCGGCCAAATAAATTGGAGAAGGAAAATTATTTTGAATTAAATAATTTTTTCCTTTTCATGGCAAAAGAATTAAGGAAGTTTTTATTAAATTTTCCTTATTTGCCAAGACCAAGGATTATAAAAGAGGGGGTAGAGGAGGCTTCAAAGCTAACAAATCTATTCTATTTTTCTCTCCCTCTTTTCTTCTTCTTGTGGCCGGCCCTAGACTTTCTCCCTTCTTCTCTTTTGGTGGCCGAACCATACATCTCTTGGAGCTCTTGTTGGTGGCCGGACCTAGGAAGGAGAAGAAGAAGAGGAGGAAGCCTCATCTTGAAGATCCCTTGGAGTATTGGTGGTGATCAAGTTCTTCTTCCTTGGAGGTGGTTCTTCTTGTGGCCGAACCTTGCTTGGAGAAGAAGAAGGTGCGTGGTGGTTCTCGTCTCGGAAGATCGTCGCCCACACGACGTCCGGGATAAGAAGAGGAATACGGTAGAAGATCAAGAGGTTTTTCTACAAGGTATAACTAGTAATTTCTATTTCCGCATCATGCTAGTTATTTATGGAAATAATACCAAATACAAGAGGCTTACGTTCTAGTATTTCGAATATGTTTTTTCGAAGTTGTGTTCTTTTGTTTCTTTCTTTTCCTTGTGATTTGATTGTTCTCTTTGGTTAACCTAAAGTTATTTTAGGAAATTAAATATTAGCTTTCTATTAAAGGTTTTGTCTAGTCGGTGGTGGTTGCTCCCATATCCAAGAAGGCCGTGTGCCTCGCCACGTCAGTACTGGGAACCTTTTATGGAAATTAATATTTAATGGAATTAATAACTTAAGGAGACTTGGGTCAAACGTGTTAAGTTCCGCAGGAGATCCAAGTCAAAACCTAAAAGAACAAATAGATTAAGTTTTGGATCAAACGTGTAAAGTTCCGCAGGCGATCCAAAATTTAATTTAAAAGAACACATGGTAGCTAGGAAAAGGTTCAGACCTTTGTACAAAAATTTTGTACAGTGGAACCTATAGGTTTTCCGAGTAGCAACCAACAATTGGTATCAGAGCTAGGGTTTTGCCTCTGTGTATTTGGTATTAGTGTAATTATGCACATCTCATACATAATTTAGGCAGGATAATAGTAGGATGTGTTAACTTTGTGGATACAAGGATCCAACTATTATGGCTTATAGTTATTATGTGTGTGATTGGACCCTTGGACATGTCAAGGGCATTTTATTGTGTGTGCATGATTGTATTATAAAAGCTGTATTTAGTTTTATTAGGATTTTATTTTTGATCTAGATACATGTACATTCCTTTTATGGAATATAGGATCAAAAATGTAAAATTCTATTTATGTCGCGGATCGAATCTTGCAAAGCGTGGAACCTTCTATGGACCAGAGGCGCAGCGGAACTAGGAGCAAGATGGATGCGACAGCTAGACCCAGTGGCGGTGGCCAAATATGGCAGCAGCTTGGGATGACAACACACGGAAGACAACTAGAGATAAAAGCCATAATAGTTGAAAATTAGATTTTCTATTTATTGCTTTTATATTGTGTTATGTGTGCATGTTAGTTTACAAGTTTAGTAGGTTAGCATGTGTAAAATTCCTCATTTATAAATAACTAAGTGGGAGAGGGATTTTAAATAAATCCCATGGTCTCCATTCTTGGTTTGTAAGTGATGCAAACAAGCTTGCGTTGGCTCGAGTGCCTCCTCCATAACGGATGAGCTTGTTTGTGGATCACTAGAGCAGACTTCCATTTTGGATGACTATAGGAAATTAATTAAGAGCGTGTGATCTTCCCCAACGGAAGGGGCATAATCTTATTAGTGGACTTAGTGTCAAGTAATGGTATACACTTAGACACATCTAATAGTATCCTCCCCAACGGAGTCACTATTATTATTTGTGTGACCAAATGAAACCAACTATTAATTTGTCATAAAACTAGGTTGACAAGATAATAAAATTAAAGGGTTAAAACCCCTCTTACAAATGATTGATTTTGTATACGTCCACACTAACGTGGCATACAAAATCAACGGTGTTTGAGATAATTTTATTTGTCATAAAATTATGTTGACAAGATAGTTAATGGGTAAAAACCCTCCTCTTACAAATGTTGATTTTGTATACGTCCACACTAACGTGGCATGCAAAATTCACGGTGTTTTGAGGTGTTGGTAAATTTAAATAGTATTGTTAGAGGAATCAATATTATTTTAAATTTAGAGTCTTGACCAAATATTTGATTAAAGATAGACCAACTATTAATTTTATTCGTCATAAAGTAAGGATGACGAGATAATAAAATTAAATGATAAAATTTCCTCTTTGAATTTGTATACGTCCACACTAACGTGACATACAAAATTCATGGGATTTTTAAGGAGTTGGTCTTAACCAAATATTTTTGTGATTCTTAGGATGATGGTCAATCCCTAGCTGATATACTTTAGGATAGGCTTAGTGGTCCCAATTATAATTGATTGGAAATAGGATTTGGACATTAAGGTAGACTGTCCTCTTAGAACTAAGAACAATATAGGTGAATTTTATTCATTAGTTGAAACATGTTTAGTGGAGTTATCTACCGTGCACTGGTGTGTAGATATAGGAGCCACCGATCATGTCTGCAATTCGTTCCAGGAAACCCGACAACTAAATGAAAATAAAAACACCGTCCACATGGGCACTTCTGTAAAAGTAGCCTAATGCAATGGGAGAGGTTTATTCTCTAAAAGGAATAAAATTTGGAAATTGTCTTTACGTACTAAGTTTAGAAAGAATCGATTTCAGTTTCTAAACTATTATAGAATAGATATTGTGTCTATTTTGATAACAAAGTTGTTATCAAGAAAATAGAAAAGTTATCAATTCTGGTATGTTGGTTGACAATTTATAATCCAATAACTCCCACGATGTAATAAATGGAAATTATAACACATCTTCTAACTTTAAGAGGAAGCAACCTTCGGAGATGAACCAATTATATCTTTGGCATCTAAAGCTATGTTATATTAACTTAAGTAGGATTCATTGGTAGCTGATGAACTTTTGGGTTCATTAGTAGTGGAAATCTTTCCAACCTACGAGTCTTACTTGGAAGGAAAAATAACCAAGAAGCTTTTAAGTCAAAGGGGTATGGAGTCAAAGATATGATGGAATTGGTTCATTCTGATTTATGTGATCCTATGACTATCCAGGCAAGAGGTAGTATCGAATATTTCATCTATTTTATAGATAAGTATTCAAGATACAAATACATTTACTTAATGTGCCGCAAGACTAAGTACTTTGATTAGTTCAAAGTGTACAAGGCTGATGCGGAGAAACGTCAAAGTAAAAAGACACTACGGTGAGATCGTAGTGGCAAGTACCTCTTGGGAGAATTTAGGAGTCACTTATCAAAAGTAGGGATTCAATCCCAACTAACTACACCTGGTACACCCCTACAGAATGGTGTAGAAAAAGGAAGGTATAAAGCTCTTATGAAATAATTAGATCGATGATGAGTTATTACCAAATTTGTTTTAAGGATATACACTAGAAACAGAAGTGAACATAATACCTTCTAAAGTCAGAACTCTCTACTCCCATAGAATTACAGAATGGGCGTAAGTCTAGTCTGAAGTATATTCGGATTTGGGTGGTCTAGCACATAAGAGACACTGATAAGTTGGGCAAGAGTTCACTTGTTTGTGAGTTATCCTAGAGAAACAAAAGTAGGTTTATAGTCTTAAAAAAAATCAGAAGGTCATTATTAGTATCAATGACCGATTTTTAGAAAAAGGACTATGTAATAAATCACGTGCTCATAAGTAAATTTGTTCTTAAGGAAATAATAAAGGACATGTCTAATCTAGTACCAACTGTACAAGATGAAATATCACAAGAAACTGCAACACGTATCATAAATGATACACAAACAGTGGCTCATCGTAGTGGGAGGGTTGTCAAGCAAACCTAAAAGATTCATGTTTTGGGAGAGTTTTTGGACTTGATCCCAAATGAACATGAGTCTGATCCCGGACATATAATGAAGCACTTCAAGATAAAGATGCAGCATCTTGGCAAAGAGCAATGAATACAGAATTAGAATTCTAATAAAATCTGGAAGCTTGTAGAACCACCAGATGGTGTAAAAGTCATTGGGTAAAAATAGGTCTACAATAGGAAAAGATGGATAGACAGGAAGGTGGAAACTTTCAAAGCAAGGCTTGATGAAAAAGGAAACTTTTTCACTGGTAGTCATGCTTAAGTCTATCTGGATTCTGTTATCTATTTGGCAAGTGGATGTCAAGACAGCATTCCTTAATGGAAGTCTTGAAGAAAGCATCCATATAAAGCAAACCCGAAGGGTTCATTATAAAGGGCTAAGAGCATCTTGTGAAAGCTCAATCAGTCTATGGACCGAGGCAAAGCTTCAAGTCTTGGAACATCCGGTTTATCAAAGTAATCCGGACCTTTGGATTTATTGAATAAACGGATAAGTCTTGTGTATACAAATGGTGTGATGGAAACGTGGTGATGTTTTGTACTATACGTAGATAACAATTTTGGTAGTTGGAAACAATATCAAAATGTTGTCGAAAGTAAGTATGGTTGTCCAAATAATTCGATATAAAGGACTTGGGAGAATGTATATATTTTGTGATCAAAGTAATAAGGATCGTAAGAAAAATATATAGATATATCCCGAGTTTAATATATCGAAAAATCCTTACTGTTTTAGCATGCAAAACTCCTAGAAAGGTTTCTTACCTTTTAAGAATGGAGTGTTTTTATCTAAAGAGATGTCTTCGATGACATCAAAGGAGATTGAGGACATGTAGGTAGTTCTTTATGCTTCGGCAGTTAGACAACCTAATGTATGCTATGCACGAGATCAGAAATCTGTTTTGCCAAGGGCATAGTTAGCAGATATCAAAGTAACCCTAGACAAGGACATTGGACTGCAGTAAAGCATATAAGTACCTTAGAGGCACTAGAGATTATATGCTAGTTTACAAGGCAGTTATTTTGGTCCCTGTGGGTTGCATGGATTTTAACTCCCAATTGGAAAGGGACAATATTAAGTCAACCTCGGGGTTTTGTGTTTACTTTAGGAGGTAAAGTCATAACTATGGAAGAGTGATAAGCATAGGTGTTTATCTGGACTCCACCATAGAAGCTTAGTATATGGCAAGCCTCTAAGGTAGCCATAAAAGCTGAATGACTCAATAACCTCAAGATAGATTTAGAGATGATTTCTGGTTTGTCCAAAGATTATTACAATTTATTGTAATAATGTTGGTGCAGTAACAAACTCGAAGAAACCATAAGTCTATAAGGCAAGTAAACACAATAGAGCGCAAGTACCACCCAATACGAGAAATCGTATAAACGAGGAGAAGTTGTTGCCGCCTAGATTGCATCAGGAAAAAGCTTTTAAGGCAAGTGGAAGGCATGGAATCGGATGTATGGCAGCAGATATGGCAGCTTAGTCTTTTAGTATAAGTGGGAGATTGTTAGAGTGTATACTAAAAGTCTAGCTTTTGGTATAAACATTTATCTAGAAATAAGAATCACATTGGTCAAATAACTACATTTATGATAAAAGTAGTTGTTCAATTAATTTATATTGTAGATAACATGGTGTGTGGTGTCACACACAGAAGATCATGTTATCAGTACCTTATAAATTATAAACAGTAGCTCACGACCAAAATGGAAAGGAACAAACCATTAGAAGGTCGTAGTGTAATTAGGTATCAGTTTATCTTGACTGTATAATTACACTAGTACACTTAGAGTGTATTGAGTAGGACCATTTGAGGTCGTTTCTTTTATACTGATTTTATAAAGAAACAAAGACCTCGGTTATTATGGAAGTGTGTACTCTTAATCCTAATATAATAACAAGCACATATATTTGATATTTATTTCTTTAATTTATCAATGGGTGAGATTTAGTTCGATGAATCAATAAGCCCGATAAGTTGGGAAATGATATCACTTATAGTGTGTGTTGTTAATTATAGAAGGAAACTGTGTCCTAGTAATCTAGGTTGAGAATGTCCCCAAGAGGAGCTCATAAGGATTGTCATGTTAAACCCTGCAGGTGGACTTAGTCCGACATGACGATGAAGTTGAGTGGTACTACTCTTGGAGCTAGATATTAATTAAGTGAGTTGTCAGTAACTTACTTAATTAGTGGACATTCGATATCTTAAACACAGGGAGACTAACACACTCATAATAAGAAGGAGCCCAAAATGTAATTTGGGATTGGTGCGGTAGTTCAATAATAGTTCTCTAGTGGAATGAATTATTATTGATAAAATTAAGTTGTGTGTTCGGGGCGAACACGGGATGCTTAATTTTATCGGGAGACCAAAACCAATTCCTCCTCTCGGTCCCTATCGTAGCCTCTAGTATATAGAGATTTATACCCACCGCATACCCACCTTCTTACCCATCCAATGGGGCCGGCCAAGCTAGCTTGGAACCCAAGCTAGGGCCGGCCAAGACCAAGTGGATGAGCCATGTAGGTGGCCGGCCAAAGCTTGGGTCCCAAGCTTAGGTGGCCGACCACTAGAATATTAAAAAGGATTTTTATTAAAATGATTTCTTATGTGGATATCATGTTTTTAAAGAGAGTTTAAAATTAAAAATTTCCTTTTATAGCTTTCTACAATAGATTAAGAGAAGAGATTAATCTCTTTCCTTATTTGTAGTTTAAAAGGATGGTTTTAATTTTTGGTTAAAACTTTCCTTATTTGTAAATCATCTACATGTTTAAAAGAGAGTTTAAAATTTGAAATCTTTCCTTATTTGTTGATTAAAGGAGGATTTTAAATTTTAAGAAAACTTTCCTTTTAAATCATGTTCATGATTTAAAAGAAAGTTTAAAAATTAAATATTCTCTTTTATAAGTTTCTACAAGAGATTAAGAAAAGATTTGATATCTTTCCTTATTTGTAGATTAAAAGAGATTTTAATTTTTAGAGATAACTTTCTTTTTATCCACATGTTTAAAAGAAAGATTTTAATTTATTAAATTTCCTTTTTATAAACCAATCATGAAGGGATAAAAATTATTGAGAAATTTTTATAAATTTCCGGAAGCAAATAAGGAAGTTTTAATTGATGTTTAAAAATTTTATTTGCTTGGAAATTCTATGGTGTGGCCGGCCAAATAAATTGGAGAAGGAAAATTATTTTTGATTAAATAATTTTTTCCTTTTCATGGCAAAAGAATTAAGGAAGTTTTTATTAAATTTTCCTTATTTGCCAAGACCAAGGATTATAAAAGAGGGGGTAGAGGAGGCTTCAAAGCTAACAAATCTATTCTATTTTTCTCTCCCTCTTTTCTTCTTCTTGTGGCCGGCCCTAGACTTTCTCCCTTCTTCTCTTTTGGTGGCCGAACCATACATCTCTTGGAGCTCTTGTTGGTGGCCGGACCTAGGAAGGAGAAGAAGAAAAGGAGGAAGCCTCATCTTGAAGATCCCTTGGAGTATTGGTGGTGATCAAGTTCTTCTTCCTTGGAGGTGGTTCTTCTTGTGGCCGAACCTTGCTTGGAGAAGAAGAAGGTGCGTGGTGGTTCTCGTCTCGGAAGATCGTCGCCCACACGACGTCCGGGATAAGAAGAGGAATACGGTAGAAGATCAAGAGGTTTTTCTACAAGGTATAACTAGTAATTTCTATTTCCGCATCATGCTAGTTATTTATGGAAATAATACCAAATACAAGAGGCTTACGTTCTAGTGTTTCGAATATGGTTTTTCGAAGTTGTGTTCTTTTGTTTCTTTCTTTTCCTTGTGATTTGATTGTTCTCTTTGGTTAACCTAAAGTTATTTTAGGAAATTAAATATTAGCTTTCTATTAAAGGTTTTGTCTAGTCGGTGGTGGTTGCTCCCATATCCAAGAAGGCCGTGTGCCTCGCCACGTCAGTACTGGGAACCTTTTATGGAAATTAATATTTAATGGAATTAATAACTTAAGGAGACTTGGGTCAAACGTGTTAAGTTCCGCAGGAGATCCAAGTCAAAACCTAAAAGAACAAATAGATTAAGTTTTGGATCAAACGTGTAAAGTTCCGCAGGCGATCCAAAATTTAATTTAAAAGAACACATGGTAGCTAGGAAAAGGTTCAGACCTTTGTACAAAAATTTTGTACAGTGGAACCTATAGGTTTTCCGAGTAGCAACCAACATTACCTTCACTTACCTGCCAAATATTTAGTCATCCAAACCTATTTAGACTTTATCTAGTTTTGCTTAGTGTTTAATCAATCTAATCTACTAACACATACTTGCAATATTGAGTTAGCAGATATAAAAGAGTAAGGTAAACAATGTTAGCAATATTAAGGATTCGTTGGTCCTATTAATCGCGTGCAGTCTACCGGAAACTAGTTGGTCACACATGCTTGGAGTTTACTTCTCCAAGACTTCTCATTACCTAAGGTTTCCTAGCTTCACTTACTAGGATTTTCATTGTCTGACTTTACTTACTAGGACTTCTACTAGTTTCACTCACTAGGCCTAGTTTCACTTACCAGGACTTCCACCACCTAGTTTCACTCACTAGGACCTGACTTCACTCGCCAGGACTTCAACCACTTAACTTCACTCACTAGGGTATGACTTCACTTACTAGGATTTTTCCTTGTATGACTTCCAATTAGAACTAGTCACTTAGTAGACTTCTCATTTGTCTAACTTTCAATTAGGACTTCCAGTTAGGACTAGTATTTGCACTCGTTGAGTGTCATGTTCCTAACGATAATGGCATTCTCTATGTTCGGTAGCTTCACCATCCTCCACTGAGAGAACCCATCCAACAAGCAATTCGGCGCTAGAGGAGACACAAGAGAAACTGAAGTGCTGACTCAGCCCTTGAAGAAGCGATTTTGGTTATAGTTTTCAAGGATAAGTGTCGAATGTCGATGTTCGATCTCCCCCCTCCCCATCCTGTTCATTTCACCATTGACAAAAGATCTCTGGAACAAGAAACCAAGTGAAAACTCTGATGTTTCAATGGATTAGAAACGTACATGTGGAGAAGGCTCTATGGCAAGTGGAGTTCTTGAGGTAGGAGGTGGCCCTCGAATCCCACAACAACCTGAATGCCATCACCATGATCTTGAGGTAGGACGATGCATGCTACTAGGAGGCTCAACTACAATGTCAATGTCGTGCCCATCGTCGAAGATGGGTCCAAGGCATTCGTCGCCTCGATGATCGCATCCCACATGTCCATCAGATCTTGGAGGAGGGACGATGGAGATCGCCAAGGGGGAATACCGGTTGAGAAGGGAGAGGAGAAGAGCCGATTGGGGAGGCAGTAAAAAGGAAAGGATAGGAGGAGGCGGTCTAAATCAGGCGAGGGAGAGGCAGTACTGCCGAGATCGTGAAGACATCGTAGTGTGTGTAGAGAGGGATTTGGGAAGGCGTTTAGGGCTCGGGATATGATTTTGGCATAAAAATTTTGGAGAGTAGGAAAAGAAAAACGCGATGGGAAAAAAAGACGGAGGAGAAAATGGCGAAAGAAAAAAAATGAGGACAACATATAAAAAAAAGTTAATAGACAACACTTTTTTAAAGTGTTGTTTTTCACCCAAAAATACTAATAGACAACGCTTATTTAAAAAAGTGTTGTCTTTGATAAGAATAAAAAACCATAGACAACATTTTTCACTAAAAGCGTTGTAAAAAAAAAAAGATAACGTTTTTTTACAAAAAAACGTTGTCTTTTAAGTGTTGCGTATTAGTTTTTTTTTTCTTGTAGTGGTATTTCTGGGTGCTTGGACCACCCCCGGATGCCTGGATCGAGATATACTTGATCTTGTTTCATCGCTAAATTATCCACCTTCGGGCTCTTGGACCCGGTCCAAGCGCTTGGACCGCTAACGTGGTCGCACATCGACGAAGCCCTATCCAATAGCCTCTATCCACTCCCGAGCGCTTGGACCAGCCCCAGGCACCTAAAAGCCGATGTGTATTAGCCAATCAATATGCGCCAACTCATATGTGCAAGAAATTAGGTTCAGACCAATCCAGACGCCTTGACTCGGTCCGGGCGCTTAGACCTTCAGGCACCTTGACCTTTCCTGGATGCCTGGAAACCCTTTTTTCAGTTTTTGCTCTCCTACACCATAGAGTTGGCACAATAAGAAATAATATGTAAAATCATTAATTAGATCTCGTCTTATCAAAATCAAGATATAGTCATAGTCTCAGCTTGGACTTCCAATATGGATCTAAACTGAACCAGTGCATATAGTCCCACCGGGGCTCATCCTCATCGAATCTCTCTTTTCCTATGACTTACTTTCACTTACCTACCAAACATTTGGTCATCCAGACCTGTTTAGACTTTCTTTAGTCCTGCTCAATGTCTGATCAATTTGATCTACTAAGACTTACCTGCAATACTGAGTTAACACAATAGATATAAAACAGTAAGATAAAATGATGTTAGCAGTATTAAGGATTCGCTGGTCCGGTCGACCACATGCGATCAACCTGAAATCAGTCAGTCACACATGCATGGAGTTTACTCCTCCAAGACTTCTCATTACCTAGGGTTACCTCTCCCTAAGGTTGCCTAGCTTCACTCACTAGGACTTTTATTGTCTGATTTCACTCACCAAGACTTCTACAACCTAGCTTTACTCACTAGGGTCTAGCTTCACTCACTAGGACTTCCATTATTTTAGTTCACTCACTGGGATTTTCACCATCTAACTTCACTCACTAGGACCTAATTTCACTCACTAGAACTTCCCCTTACATATCTCTAGTTAGAATAGTTACTTAGTAGACTTCTCATACGCTTAACTTTCAGTTAGGACTTATCCTTACCTAACCTCCGGTTAGGACTAGTCACTTAATAAACTTCTCACCTATCTAATCTTCAATTAGGACTTACCCTTGCTAGTCATCTGGTCCCGACTAGACTTCTCTCTTTTAAACATTAAGTCCTATTTGGATTAACCCTTAGTCAACCTGACCAGACTTGAGGTACATTATCAAATATTGAAACCTTGGAGGTTGATTGTGTTGGTGCAATTTACACTAATGATCCATCTCAGATTTTAATGAATGACAAGTGATTTAAAGTTATAGTATTTGTGGTCTAATTGCTTTACTAAGTGTGTAGGAGTTGATGAGTTTGAGGGACCTGACACCATACTAAAATCTAGCTAGGTTCGCGGGACTTGATAGCTGGTGCGAAGTCTAGATAGATCCGTGAGACGCGATATCTGGCGGGAAGTCCGATTGGATCCGCGGGACCTGACAACCAGTCGAACACCAGTTGGGCTCGTGGGACCTGACAACTGGTGGAAGACCTGATGGATCAAAGACAAGTCATACGATATATAATTGGTAAGTGGAGGTAAGCAACTGGAGGAGAGATCTAGTAAGGATGTGTTCCCCATTGAGGAAACTGTAGGTGTCAATACAACTTAGGTCCATTTGAGAAACCTAAGTTAAGATCTTGACTAGATCCTGATCTCAGGGAGATTGAATCAAATTACTACTACTATCTTATTGTATTGTGCTAATATTATTTTACAGGATAAGCATATTTTTGTTTGTTTGGACTAACTTCTTTTTACAGGAAAGGGACTGCTTGAAAAAGGGGTGTCTGAGCATCCGGAGTTGGTTCAGCCACCCGGACCAGCCTCGCTCGGGCGCCCTGGCCAGCACCCAAGCAATCTGAGTGCCCAGAGTTGGTCCAGGCGCTTGGACCATAAATTTCATCTAAAAGCTGAGTTGAAGCGCGACAACTGGCCAAATCTACGTCAACAATCCAGACGCTCGGAGGGGGTCTGGGCGTCCGAAAGTGGATAAACTTGACGGATAAAATTTCAACGATAGATCGCCACGTCAGCAATGGTCCAAGTGCCCAGAATTAACCTATATAAAGGCTTTAGACTAGCAACTTCAAGATAACATCTACTATAAGTTTTATTCTTGTGTGCTGCTTTGAAAAGGCTCTGACGACATTGAAAGGCTACTCCGAAGTTCGAAGAACGAAAGATTTTAAATTTCCTTTCTCTTTGTTGGTAACAATTAATTTCAGTTCTTGTACTTAATCTTTGTAACTCATTATTTGAATTGATAGTGATTGTCCAATGAAACTCAAGGAGTGTGGACCTTAGAGTAGAAGTCGTTGAAAGCTCCTAATCAAGTAAAAAACTACTTGTGTTAGCGTGTGCTTGTCTTCGTCATTCTAGTTTTGTTTTCGTTCTTTCTTTTCTGCTGTGTAACTTGTTTTAAATGGTGATTTTTGAAGAACGTTATTCACCCTCCTCTAGCATCTTTCCGATCTAACAAGTGGTATTAGAGTCTGATTAACTCTGAATTGGTGCAACCGCCAATCATGCAAGAGGGTGATTTTCAAAATCTTTTAATATTTTTTTTCAGTTTTTAAACTTTTCAATATAGTCCAAATTGGTGCAATTACCTCTTTGGACAAGTTTTTTCATTGCAAAATACTCTAAATTGGTGCAATACCAATTGAGTTTTAATATTTTTATTATCTCCCAGACTACTAATTCAAGACCTAGTCTTGGGATTTCTTTTTCCTTTTCTTTGTGTGCAAGGTTCTATCTTAATGGCCTAAAATGAGGGATATAACATTGTTCATCCCCCCTCTTCAACTAGGATGACTTCCCACATTGGAAGAAGCGGATGGAGGTATACTTGAAGACAGACAGACCTAGACCAATGGTTTAGCATCTACAAGGGATACAAGCCTCCGATCGACAACACCAAAATTCCATTGGACCTTGAAAATTGGACTCTAGAGATGAAAAGGAAGGCGTAAACCAACTTCAAGGCATTGAACATGATCTAGTATAGACTCACGAAGAAGGAACTAAACTGAGTCAGCCCACACGAAAATGCAAAGGACCTTTGGAATAAACTCATCGAATTACACGAAGAAACAAATGATGTAAAAGTAACCAAAAAGGATTCACCTCTGAATAAATTACTTAGCATCAAAATGCAGGAAAAAGATAAGGTGACTTGGGATGAAGAGTCGGATGTCGAATATCGGAAGCATCACAACTATCTCGCGCTGATGCCAATCAGACCATAATCAGAAAGTGAGACGGAACAAGATGACAAGTCCGATTACGAATCAAAAAACAGTTCGCATTCATTTCCAAAGGTTCGAACGAGGTATCATCTATCTTAACTGCTAAGTTTTTTAAATTAATCGCACATCTCAATAAAAAATTAATAAAATTTTTAAAATAAAATAATTCACTCCTTAAGAAAAACCAACACCTTAAGGAACAATTAAACTCCCAAACAGAAAACACTAACTCAACTCAAGTTGAAATAGTTGTAGAAGAAAACTCTAAACTGAAAACTGAAGTAACTAGTTTTAAAAATTTGTTAGAAAAATTTACAACTAGATCCAAGTACTTAGATATGATACTTGGATCACAAATAGCTGCATACAATAAGTCCAAACTCGGATACAAGTCCAAGTCGACTAACAAACCTTCATATCTCTAGTCATCCAAACTAAGAATCAAACCAAAGTTTGGGTTTCAAAAACGTATCTAACCACGCAAGTAGGACTTAATCAATTTTATGTACTTAAAAATGAAATTCATTATCTAAAACTAAATCCAACTAAACTTATTAATTCTAATCAAACCTAAAATGGAAAATAAAATCAAACAAATCAAACTCAAATTGAAAAACTAAATTTAAATCAAATAACTACAAAGTTAATTTAAATTCAAGTTACAATCAAATTTACTATAATTATAAAATATATTAACATAAATCTAAAACTTAAACCCAAAATTTAATAATTCAGGGGAGGCTCCAAATTAGTTGGCACCTCCAAAATAATAATTTACTTGGCTAGGTAATTAGGACTAGGTTAAAAAGGGACAAAAGTTTAACTTAAAAAATAGCACCGGAGAAGTTTTGGATGATAGTAGGTTAGGAAAACTATGTCTATGCATGTCTAGGAAGATATGACTTTGACCTGGTGCATTTGGATTAGTGCAACTAATTGAAGCTACCCCTTACTAATCCTAGTTGGTTAGACTAAAATTTTGTATTAAGTTCAGTGAATAGGATTATTTGAAAAATTTTGAATGTGTGGTTACTCTAATGATATTCAAGTAACTTGTCATAACTTAGAAGTTTATCCAAAGAATGTCTGTTTATTGAACTCAAAACTAAACTTGAATCTAACACAAGTTAAACCAAACCCTGGAATTTAACTTAACTCATCTCACAAAATTATAAGATTTCCTGATTGAAAACATAGATCGGGTGAGATGAATAAGGATTAAATTAAAAATAAAATAAAATAAAATAAAAAATACATTAAAATAAATTAAATTATATTTAAGTTCACACTTGAGCTAAAAGTTTGTTTCTCCTAATTTATTTTAAAGAAATTTAAATGGATATTGGACAGTGATTACTTCCGACACATAACCAATGATCAAACCATGTTCACAAAATTAACCTTCAAAAGACTAGAAACAATTACTTTCGGAAACAACAGCAAACTAAAAGCAATTAGAATATGTAACATTGAACTAGAATCTAATTTCATTATTAATAAAATACTCCTTATTGAAAGTTTTAAATTTAACTTACTTGGTGTTAGTCAATTATGTGATTCAGAATATAAAGTTAGGTTTACATCCACTAAATACTTGATTAAATATATGAAAGACCATACAATAACATTAAAAGGACTGAGGAATAATAACATTTATACAATTGACCTAGCCGGCTCCTTACTTAAGTGTCACTTAACACAAAAAGAGAAAACCTGACTGTGACACAGGAGAATGCCCCATATTAAATTTAAAAATCTCATCAAACTAAATGGCTTAGTTAGAAGACTACTAAAACTACCTAACTTAGACTTAACAATTTATAATGCTTGTCAATTAGAAAATAGACCAAATCAACCCACAAACTAACTAATCAAATTTAAACCAATTCAATAATTAAATTATTACACTTAGATTTATTTAATTTACATGAGATTAAATCTATTAATGGAAACTTGTACTGTTTAGTAATAATTGATGATTACTCAAGATTCACTTGGGTGAAATTCTTAAAAAAAAATAAAGATGAAATATTTAGTAATTTTTGTAAATAAACTAAAAAATAAAAAGATTCAAAAATCAAAAGCATTAGGAGTGATAACGGTGGAGAATTTAAAAATCATAGGTTTACTAAATTCTGCTTAGAAAATGGGTACTATAAAAAATTCTCATGTCCTAATACACCTCAACAAAATGGAATAGTGAAAAGAAAAAATAGAACTCTCCAATAAACCACTAGAACAATGCTTAATGAATACTAATTATCAAAATATTTATGGACTAAAGCTGTTAGTACAGTCTGCTATGCACAAAATAGAACAACAATAAATAAGAAACATAATAAAACTTCATTTGAGATTTACTATAATAAATTACCAAGTATTAAATACTTTAAGATATTTGAATGCCCTATTTACATATTAAATATAAGAGAATATTTATGAAAATTCACCTCAAAAGTAGAAAATATAATCTTTTGCATAGTACTCCCTAAATAGTAAAGGATATATAGTTTACAATAAAACTATTCTAAGAATTGAGGAAATAACCAATATAAAATTTGATGAAATTACTAACTCTAAAGAATCTAACTCAACTCAACCTCAATAGCAATCAATTAATTTAGCTAGAGCTAACACTGATCTAGGGGGAGCAAGTGAAAATTTAATAGACGAATATGAAGTTGATCAACCATAAGAAAATGAACAAATATAAACTAAACCTAGAACAATAAGAGCCAGCTCAGACCGCCTAATTGAACAAATTATAGGTGATCCAGACCTAATTAAGAATTCAGACTAGATCATCTTTCAGAAACCTAAGTCAAATATCTTTGATTTCTAAAATTGAACCTAAAATAGTAAAAGAATCCCTACTTGACCTAGACTAGATCATAGCCACGCAGGAAGAACTAGTCCAGTTTGAAAGAAATGAAGTATGAGATTTAGTACTATTACCTAATAATAAAAAGGTAATAGAAACAAAATGGGTATTTAGAAATAAATTAAGTGAAAATGGGGAAATTATTAGAAACAAGGCTATACTAGTAGCTAAAGGGTTTAATCAAATAGAAAGACTTGACTATGATGAAACATATACTCCAGTTGCCAGACTTAAGTTTATTAGAATGCTACTTAGCTATGCAGCCCATAAAGAATTTAAGTTTTATCAAATAAATGTTAAATCCACCTTTTTAAATGGGCTAATAAAAAAAGAAGTTTATGTAGATGAACTACCTTAGTTTGAAAGTATAAATCATCCTGATCAAGTGTTTAACTAAAAAAAGACTTGTATGATCTTAAATAAACACCTAGGGTCTGGTATGAAAGGTTGACCTCCTATCTAATTTTCAAAGGGTTAAACCAATTTCAAATTGATCCAACTCTATTTGTAAAATCAGTCAAACAAAATATCTTCATACCCCAAGTATTTGTAGATGACATAATTTTTTGTTCAACCAACTCAGAATTTTTCCAAGAATTTGTAACATTAATGGAACAAGAATTTGAAATAAGCCTAGTAGGTAAACTAACTTATTTCTTAGGATTACAAATTAAATAAAGAAATGAAGGAAATTATGTTTACCAACAAAAATACATCAAAGAATTACTTAAAAAAATTTGGAATGGAAAATATCAAAGAAATAAAAAATACCAATGGCAATTAACACAACCTTAAATAGTGATCCAAATGGAAAACTCATAAATCTAAAATATTATAAAAGTGTCAGCCTCTTATACTTAACTGCAAGTCGACCTGATATTTTATTTACCGTTAGTATGTGTGCTAGATACCAAACTTGTACTAAGGGATCCCACTTAACTAATATAAAACAAATTTTTTAGATATTTGAAAGGCATACCAAATGTAGGAATTTGGTACCCTATAACACCTAATTTTGAACTAATAAGTTACTTTAACTTAGATTATGTCGGCTGTAAACTTGATTGTAAAAGTATAAGTGATGGATGCTAATTACTTAGGCTATTACTTGTCAGCTAGTTTAGTAGAAAATAACACTGTGTTACTTTATCTACTACTGAAACTAAGTACATAACAATGAATGAGTGTATAAGACAAATGTTATGGATGATGCATATATTAAAAGACTTTAACTTAGAATATAAATTTATATTGATAATATCAGTTCAATTAACTTAATAAAAAATCTAGTGTATCATTCAAGAATCAAATATATTGAAATTAAATATCACTTTATTAGAGATCATGCCGGGAATGAGACATTTAACTCAACTATATTGAGTCTAAGTCAAATTTGGCTGACATTTTCACTAAATCACTACCAGAATCTGAATTCAGTAATCTATGAAGACGACTGGGAATGTGCATGATAGACTAGACTGTTATTATCAAACAAGTTTTTAAGTAATTTGTAAATTCTAGGAAAACTATTTACTTATATTTTCTAAAATTTCCCATTTCTCTAGTGTTGCAAAATTTATTTTGACCTTAGCTTAGATCAAATCTATAGAAAATATGATCCTATAGATCTAAGAATCGAGTATCTCACAAACACACTAGGTCTATCTTGATTGTGTATTCAAAAACATATAATGACGTGAGATGCGTAGACCTTTGCTTGGACTTCAGATGTCTATATCAGTGCATCAAAACAAGTCTGCGCTACAAATACAATAATACATCGATCAAGTTAAGCAATCCTTCTTAATAAATAATAAGCTGGATCAAATTTTACTTAACTTGACTAACCAAGTGAACACTACTATTTTCTAATAGATAGTTAGTAACTAACGGTTAGACATGTATTAAGGATATTGGTAATTGAATAATTATTTTCCAATACAGATATTAGATTAAGGGGAGAATTTGCTTGACCAACCTAAAAATATTTTCAAAAATACATAATTTTGAAAGTTTTTGAAAAATCAGATCTTTTTGAAAACATTTACAAATTTTTTTAGGAAACACTTACCTAAAAATTTATGAAAATATTTTTTTATTTTTTCTTAAAATTACTTTAAAAATTTTTATTTAAAATTACTTTAAAAATCTTTCTTCTATAAATTTTTATTTAAAATTGATTTGAAAGTCTTCTCTTGGAAAATTATTTCTTTAACTTACTTTGAAAATCTTTATTAGAAAAGTTTTCTTTAAAAATATTTACTTAGAATTTTTTTTCAAAGGGTTACTTAGAAAAAGTTCACTTAAGATTTTTTTTTCTTCTTTTGAAAAACTTGACTTAGAAATTTCTTTTGGAAAAAGATTCCTCAACAATTATGAAGAAATTTCCTTGAATGTTTTTCCAAAGTCTTACTTGGAAAACAACTTTGCCAGAATTTTACTTAGAAATTGCTCTTAAATATGGTTGCAAGTTTTTGCTCAAACCTCTCTCTAAGTCTGAGATGTAAAAAGTGTTTATTTTCAATTATATTTCTGCAAATATTTTTATGCTGGTTTTTCTTTTATCTTAGTTTTTTTATGAATGCCAAAGGGGAAGAGTAAGTGTTAATGTAGAAAAAGAACAAACAAATTTGATCAAGTACATCAAATTCAAAACTAACTTAAATCATTTGTTTGCATTTTGCATATTGTCTTTCAATATTATTTTTTTCTAACTTTAACCTAGGTTGTTATTGCATAAAAAAGGGAGAGATTACTGGTGTAATTTACACTAATGATCTAACTCAAATTTTGATGAATGACAAGTGGTTTAAAGACAGAGTGTTTGTGGTCTAATTATTTTACCAAGTGTACTAGAGTTTACGAGTTTGAATAACCTGACATCATGCTGAAATTCAGTTAGGTCCACGGGACCCGATAGCTAGTGCAAAGTTCAGATAGGTCTGCGAGACCCGAGATCTGCCAGAAAGTCAGGTTGAGTTTGCGGGACCTTACAACCGGCCAAAGTCCAGTTGGGTTCGTGAGACCTTACAACTAGCGGGAAGACCTGGTACGTCAAAGACAAGTCAAATGACTGTAGTTAGTAAGTGGAGGTAAGCAACTGGAGGAGAGATCCAGTGAAAACGCGTTCCCTGTTGTGAGAACTGTAGGTGTTGATCCAACTTAGGTCCATTTGGGAAACCTAAGTTGAGGTCTTGACTAGATCCTGGTCTCGGAGAGATAGAATCTAATTATTACTACTATTATATTCTATTGTGCTAACTTTATTTTACAGGATAAATATATTTTTATTTACTTGAATTAACTCCTTTTTGTAGGAAAATGACTGCTGAAAAAGGGGTGTCCGGGAGCTTGAACTAGCCTCGCCTGGGCGGCTTGGCCAGGCACCCGAGCGGCCTGGCTAAGCACCCGGGTGGTCCGGGCGTCCGAGATTGGTCCAGGCACCTAGACCACAAATTTCATCCAAAAGCTGAGTTGGAGTGTGACGACTGGTCAAACCCATGTCAACGGTCCAGGTGCCAGGAGGGGGTTCGGGTGCCCGAAAGTGGATAAATTTGACGAACCAAGTCTCAACGAGTGATCGCCACGCCAGCAATAGTCCAGGCGCCTGGAGGGGTTTCAAGTGCCTGGAATGGATCTATATAAAGGCTTCAGACCAACAACTTCAAGATAACATCTGCTATAAGTTTCATTCTTACGTGCTACTCTGAAAAGGCTCTGACGACACTGAAAGGCTACTCTAAAGTTCGAAGAACAAAAGATTTCAAATTTCCTTTCTGTTTATCGGTAACAATCAATTTCAGTTCTTGTGCTCAATCTTTGTAACTTATTATTCGAACTGACAATGATTGACTAATGAAAACACTCAAAGAGTGCGAGCCTTGAAGTAGGAATCGTTGAAGGCTCCAAACCAAGTAAAAAATTACTTATGTTAACATGTGCTTATCTTCTTCCTTCTAGTTTCATTTTCATTCTTTCTTTTCTGCTGCATAACTTGTTAGAAAATACGATTTTTGAAGAATATTATTCATTCTCCTTTAACGTCTTTCCAATCCAACATATTGCACCAACATAACTCACCCTTAAGAAGCTAGAGCTTCTGAAGTTCTACAATTTAATTATTATTTAATTCCATTTAAATGCATGTGAATGCATGATTTTTTTATTCACTATTTCATGCATGAAATAGTTCGTTCTTGGTGGCAAAAGATGAATACGCTCGCCCCCAACGCCCCCACCAACCTGTCCCAGGGCCAACATGGAGGAGGTAAATCATGGGCGGCTACTAGCTTTTGGAATAGTGACTAGCACATAAGGGAGACATTTACCTCGGCTTTGTCGAGATTCGAACCCCAGACCTCATGGTGGTAACACCTCATGCGCTATGAAACAGTTCGTTCTTGTTCAATGAAGAAATCATTTAATCGATTACCAGGAAACCTAATCGATTAAAAATAATCTCGATCTATTAAATAAAACTTAATCGATTAAAAATCATCTCAATCAATTAAAAAATAAACTTAATCAATTAAAAATTGAGGTAGTTATAAGTTTAAGACTATTAATTGATTAGATTTGAATGCTAATTGATTGAATTCATCAATCGATTAAGTTGATCAATTTCAATTAATTTTATCATGATTTTTCTTCTATTAATTGATAGAAAATTCTTCCTAATCGATTAAAAATCGATCCATGCATATTCGATCTATTGTCCTAATCTATTTGTTAAATTCACCAATCAATTGGTGTCAAGTAAATCGATTAGATCAATCAATTCCTATCAATTCTGTTCGCTATTTTAGGCTTAGTAATTGATTGGCCGACTAAGCCAATCGATTAAGCTATCGTGATTGGACCTAAAGTCATGGTGGTTTTCGACAAAGAAGTGGTTCGCTCGTTGTTATTCGTGTTCTTCACAAAAATGCAAAAAACTTGAAAATCCAAGTCTTTCTTAGGTTTTCTGTTACAGTAATTTGACGATCAAATTGCTAAAATAAATGATTGATGAAAAACTCTAACTTTAAACCATGAAATATGAAGAAACATAACTTGGCTCTTATACCAATTAAAAGAACTCGAAATCTTATGTCATATGAATTCTAAGAACCAAATAAGAATTTGAATAGGAAAAATACAAGTACATGAATATGATCTTGTTTGTAGGAATCATGGCATAACAAGAATAAAAGTTTTAAAACAATGAAATAGAACCTAATTGCAATGGAAGTGTCATTGCTGTAGCATTGTCTCTTCCTGATCTCGTGCTCCTAAGGTGTTAGTACTTAGCCCTAAGAGCCAATCATGATATGATTAGGCTTTTTAGATTAATCATTGAGTTAGACTCGAATGAACCCACTCATTGGATTAAGTGTAATCTGAATTAGACTCATTGAGTTAGACTCAAATAGATCTAATTGTTGGATTGAGTCGAATTGCATGGGAATCAATGGGTTAGACTCATTGGGTGAACTTGAGTTCACCAAGGAAGTTGAATGGTCAAAATTCAACCATTGAATTGAATGGTTGATTTTGAGCCATTGGATTAGAAGATGAAAGGGTGGAGACTTTTGGTATTCCATGGGATGACTATAAATATCATTTGGATGATATTTTTCATAAGATTTTCATCACTTGAGAAGGTGAAAGGTATCCTTGATCTTCTTCTTCCTCCTTCCCTCTTCTTGGCCGAAACTCCTAGTTGAGGTTGCTAGCACAACCTTAGGTGTTTTGATCTCCATCTTGTTGAGTTTGTGAGACAAACGAAGGCAAGACTTGTTCGTGTGGATACCATAGAGGCGCGAACGCTTGATCGTGCTGTGATCCGAGTTGTCGGGAGATCGTGAGGACACTTCAAAGGTATAACTCTATCATGTCTTTAGATCTAACTTAGAATAAGATTATGTTTCCCTTCGCATGGATCTTCTGGAGGAAATAGGTTTTTCCGCTGCGCGTTTGCGTGTTTCGCAACCTATTCCCTAACATAAGGAAGAAGGAGGTTGATCTTCCAAGAGACTTAGGTTTGACGGTGCCAAATCCTCTTCATCTAATGGGGAACCAAGAGTCGTCAAAATGATCCCTAAACCTTTGGGGGAATCCAATCCGTTTTCAGTTCATAGATAATAACAGATCGAGCTAACATGTTCTCCACAGTAAATCCACATCCGATAACCCAAAATCCAATGAACTTAAGATTAATCACTTAATCGGGTTCGATTTATATTCATATGTACAACTTACAAATAAACCAATCCAAAAGGAAATATCTAATATCTAAAATTTATATAACAATTTTATCATAAAATTCTAATAATTCTAGATCTCAAGAGTATTCCATGATGAGTGAAACTATAAAATCTCTAAATTCATTCTGACAATTTGACACCTTGTTCATGTGTCAAATTTCTCACCTTGGGTAAAGTACAATGGCAAATGGATGATTTTCATATAGTGAGGGTTCAAAATTCATGTTGCATTTTTGAATGTTAGATGCTAGGTGTCATGTCGTGATGCACCTATGCTTCTCATATTTACATAGTGGCCGGTCTGTCAGGTTAAACTATTGATAAACCCATATTTTGTCATGAAATATGTACAAATAAAATACCGAAACCCCTTTCTATACTAATATAGTTTAGGGCAACTCGGATCGTATTCACAAGGAATATAACAGATGAATTCTAATCTTAGGATTATATTTATTTATGAATGAGGGTTAGGGTTTTCAATTGCTAAAGCTACAACCAAGACTGGAATTCAATGCAACCGCCATGAATGCAAATTCACTAAACTATGAACACGGAAATAATGGTAACATAAAGTAATGCAACTAATGAAATTGAAATCTTGCTAATCTACATCAGAAAACAATTCATGAAAAAATAAGGCAACTAATAGAAAACACACTATGATCACGAAGCATTCATGAAAATATGAGGCAAGGAAACTAAAGAGCATGCAATTGATAAGAGATTGAAACAAACCATACTATAAATGTAAATCAACTCATGAAAATGGAAGCAAGCAAATGACCTAATTCAATCTACTGAATTGAATGGAACAAGAACATAATACTAACATTTTAACACTTAGATGCAAAATCAACTAATCTACCAAACAAACTATCAAGATCGAATGCATAGAGAATTAATTCAACATTCTTCCAACAATTCAATCACATGAATAAGGAAATACACTCAAACAATGGAGGACTCTACTGATTTGAATGATTCTTACAGAGCAAGTTAGGGTTTCCCTAACTTGTATCAGATTTAGCCGAATGTGAAGATGAACAAAGGAAGTTGATCAAGAGGTCGCCTGTGAAGGATGAGGATGGATGGTAGGAGCTCGAAGGAGTGGTGCTGGTTGAAGATCGGAGGTGATCGAGGTAGGAAAAACCCTAGACCTCAATGGAAGGTGGTGGCAGATCGAAGACGAAGCTTGTTCACGCATGCCCTTGCCTCTATCAACTGTCGTGAAGATGATGGAACACCGATGGAATGCAGGATCTGGTTGGAGTGGATAGGGAAGGAAAAACCCTTAACCCTTAGGTGGTGGATGGAGCTCCGACGATGATCGAAGGTGGACGATGATGATCCCGATCTCGCGTGATGTCTACTTTTGCCCTGTAGCAATTTTGACGAAGCCCTGTTGTTTCTGTAGCTTGTCAATTTAAATCTCCTAGATATGAATCGATGGCCTAGAAATAGATCTTGATCAACGATTGGATCAATTTAGATGAGGTTCAATAGCTTTAGATTTGGATCAATAGTCCTGATCTATTCTATCTTTGACTTGGATAGACCAGAATAACGATGGATGACTTAGATCTTCTGAAATTTCGAATGGATGATTTAGATTACTTCAGAGTTTGATCTTCCTAATTAATCTCAAAATTTAGCCTAATTTAAATCGATCTGACTTGAGTCTATGTTCCCTTCATTGCTTAAAAAAAATATTTAAATAATTAATCATAATTTTATAAATAAATAATATATTATATTAAAGTCTAAAATAACTTATAAAATATGGTATAAATCCGGAGTTAATACTCAATCAATATAAAAACTTGGATTCCTATTTTATATATATATATATATATATATATATATATATATATATAATAATAAATAATATATTATATTAAAGTCTAAAAATAACTTATGAAATATTATAATCAATAAATCCGGAGTTAATACTCAATCAATATAAAAACTTGGATTCCTATATATATATATATATCAAAGATAAAGGCTGAGAGGTCCATGGGAATTGGGAAGTATAACCCTAGCCCACATCTGATCGATCCAACGTCAACCCTTGATTGCGTTCGCGACTTTGCGATTTATTCTTGCCAGCGCCGCTCCCCTTCCCTTCCTCTCTCTTCCCACAGCCGGAGGTGCTGCGCCTCTGCTCCCCCCATCTTCTGCACCGCCGGCCTTTGAAGTTTATCATCCTTTTTCACGGGTGAGAAGGCGATGGATTCGGACGAGGGGAAGGTCTTTATCGGAGGCATCTCGTGGGATACCTCGGAGGAAAAACTCAAGGAGCACTTCGGAGACTACGGGGAGGTCCTTGACGCCGTCATCATGAGGGACAAGATCACTGGCCGGCCCAGGGGTTTTGGGTTCGTCGTATTTGCAGATCCCTCTATCCTCGATCGCGTACTTCAGGACAAGCACACCATTGATGGTCGCACCGTGAGCCTCTTTCTCCCTCTGTGTCCTTTAAACTCGTTTCGCTTTCTACCTGCTGTTTTCTTCGGGTTCTGCATCTAGGGATTTCTGTTTCTGTACCATTTGTTCGGATGCAATGTAAAAACTGTTCCTTGATGAGTGGGTTTCTAGTAGAATTTGAGATTTACCTTTCTCCATTGTCTCCACTGACAAGGATGTTCCGAGTTTTATTTGTTTTGCTGTTGAATTTATCTTATATTCCACATTTTTTCATGTATTTATATTGATGAATTATCATCTTTGTGTTTGTTTATCTTTTTCATTTACACTGGTATTTGTGTAAATGTTGTAGATCGAAGTGTGCATTAGGGTATTTCTTCACCTTCATGATAGCCTCATGCCTGTTTCTATAGAGATTATTTTTTTGTCCACAATGGGCATTTTATTTTATTTCATTCTTTGTAAGATTCATGGCCCAGTTCGTGAACTTTATGAGTTCACTAGTCTCTTCAAATTTTCTTCTTCTTTTTTAGTATATTTCCAAGATCTGTAGTAGCAAAAATGCCTGAGCAGCTGAGCCTTTATAAGAGTTCAATTTTTAGCTTTTTGGTTTGACCTTTGGATAATGATAGAGTAGACTTGAATGTAGAACAATGTTAGTGGAAGCTGAAAGAACTTTTATGCTAGGTTCATGATGAATAGTTGAATAAGGTCATAATATAAATGAATCATGAACTGATGATCTTATCTGTAACATCAAATTTGAATTCATCAAACTACTGCTGTTCCTTAAACTACTCTAACAGGAAAAATTAATTAGCTGATTGATGGAATGACAGCAAAAATAAGCCATGATGAGGGGTCACCATTTGTGAAAAGAGAATGTACATGCTTGGATTTCTAATAGATGCTGTGGATAGTCAACCAAAAATCCATCCTATCTTGTTTGTCATACATGAATAATGAATGTCTTTTATTTGGGAGTTCACAGGGTCTAACTTTATTAAACTCATTTGATTTTGCTTGGGAACTAAATTTTAGTATAATGGAGTTTGTTAGCATATTGGAAGTTTAATATATGTAGGAGAGTTTGTACCCAGCTTGTAACATTGTCGGGTATGTCCATGTGTCCCTAGGAGTGACAAACATTCCTTGCTCCAGAAAAACTACTCAATCTAGCTGAAGAAGAATCATCAAAGTTGGTAGCTTATTTTCTTCAGTCTTAGTCACATGAGTCATGTCAAGGTAGTCAAAATCACCTTTCATATTGTAGGACTTCATGATTCTACTGACCAAATAATGTACTATGATTAGAGCATCTTAAGTTGGCTGTAAATATGGTGGAATTGGGCTGGAATGTGATCAAGCCCCACATCATCAGTTGGATTATTGATCTAATCCTAATCTTGTGGCAAAAGGCGATTCGCTCGCCCCCAGCGCCTCTGCCAATCCGTCCCTAGGCTAACACGGAGGAGGTAAATCACGGGTGGCTACTAGCCATTAGTGCAAATGGCCAAGACACGGGGGAGGTTATGCTCGGTCACGCCGAGTTTCGACCCCAAGACCTCATGTGGCAATACCCCATGCCTTAACCATCGCACCGCCCCGAGGGGACGATCTAATCCTAATCTTGCACAATGTGGTGGTGAAGGGGAGAAAGAGGGACGTTAATAAGAAGTTTAATCAAACATCTGAAACCCTACTTAAGTTGTACACGAGCAAGGAATTTGCTGCATCACTCTCTTATCTTTGCACCATCTACCAATTACATTTACTTTAGCCATTGAAGGGTTTGAGTTCACGTAACATCTGCTTACCCCTTCGTGTCTTTGCAACAGTCAAAACATGATCTTTCATTTGTTCCTCTTTAATGGAGCAACACACCTGAAGTCATCTTGTATTTCTGGAATATCTCCATGTACAATACCACCAACCATATCCTCCATCTTGGGCAACAACTGAAGTTATCAAAGAGGATTGATGTGCCATTATTATATTACTGTCAGAGAAGAGCTAGCCAATGTTTTTGCATTTAATTTTGATTTTTAGTTGATATTCCACTCTGAGATACTGGTGTCAAATTTTCCTTTTGCTTGTAAGGAATCTATTTGATTTTATTGAATTTTGGACCTGCAACCTATGATCCTAACTCTCAAACTCTTATTTGAACCTATGTATGAAAGTGAGTTTGTTTGCTTTGCTTATGGCTCTCGTCTCTTCATGAATCCTTTAGCTTGTTTCATAGACAATTCTCTCCTTTCTCTCTTCTATTTTGCTATTCATGATTACCTCCTGTCTCTCTCTTTACTCTGATCTCTATTGGAGGATGCTTGTTAACCTCGATAAAGGAGTACTTGATTTCAATCAAATATTCTATCAATTCCGATAATGTTTAGATTCTAGTTTTTTTGGCTGTATGGATGTGCAATGTTTATCGTGATTAATAACTCTACTTTCTCTAGCGAGTAATAGTATTTTTTGTTTTCATTTAATAACTTTTATTTTTAAAAAACTTTTATTTTACGAAATTCCATTTCTACTGCGACTACATGCTTCTAGTTTACTAACTGCCATATGTGAATCATATTTACTACATTTTTTTATTGTCGTGAGTGATGCAGAAATCTTGATTCTTTCATTTTCTGTTGATGTAAGTTATATGTCTGCTGGATTTTCTGATCTAAACACCAGGTGGAAGCCAAAAGAGCTCTTTCAAGGGAAGAACAGCAAATATCTGGAAGATCTGGAAATCAAACTTCTGGAAGTGCCTTTGCTGGTAGGTCAACTGGAGCAAGTTCTGGTGCAAACATAAGGACCAAGAAGATATTTGTTGGAGGTTTGCCTCCCAATTTAACAGAGGATGGGTTTCGTCAATACTTTGAATCATATGGTGCTGTGACTGATGCAGTTGTGATGTACGACCAAAACACTCATCGCCCTCGAGGATTTGGCTTCATCTCTTTCGAATCAGAGGATACTGTTGATATAATTCTTCAGAAAACTTTTCATGATCTGAATGGAAAGGCTGTGGAAGTCAAGCGTGCCCTTCCAAAAGATGCAAATACGAATATTGGCAGTGGCCGATCATTGGGAAGTGGATCTCATCAATCTTATGGTGGTTCAACTGGTAATGGTAGCTCTTATGACAGTGGGGCAGAGGCTAATAGATACATGCAACCTCAAGGAGCAGGCAACAGCCTTTCAGCATATGGTTCTACTGGATATGGCACACCTGGTTATGGGTATGGAGCTGCAAACAGTGGCATTAGTTATGCAGGGTATGCAGTTGGCGGTTATGGTGGTGGCGGTGCTGGGTACAGTGGACCTTCTGGTCCTTATGGAAATCCAACTGCTCCTATGTCTGGTTATATAGGTGGTCCTCCAGGTACTCAAAGGAACCTATGGAATAATCAGGCTTCTGCAGGTTATGGTGGAGCTGCAACTTATGGATCCTCATGGAATGCCTCAGCATCTAGCGGAGGATCTAGTGCACCACCATCAGGTCAAAGTGGAACTTCTGGATATATGGGGCAGGGTTATGGATATGGGGGCTATGGAGGGTCAGAAGTCCCTTATGGTAATCAAGGTGGTGGTTATGGGTCCTTTGGTGGCCGTGGTAGTGGTGGTCCTGTTAATACTTCTGCAGGCAATTCAGGGGAACAAGGAGCAGGTTCTGCTTACACAGGTGGAGGTTATTCTAGTGCAAGCTCTGATTATACCAATTCTTGGAGGCCAGACCCTGCACAAGCAGGGTTGTACGGATCTTCTCAGGTGAATGGACCTTCTGGTGGTCCAGCCAATTATGGAGCTAATTATGGCGGTGGTCAGGGTAGGCAAGCCCAGCAGCAGTAAATGCAGGAGTTATATTTGGAAGGTCATTTTTGGGCGCTTCTTGAGCTGTTGTGTTTGGCGTTTGGCGAAGATATAAATTTATCTTGGGTTGGATTGCTTGATCTCAGTTGTTTTATTGCTATTATCACTTGATCTTATCTCGGTAGTTTGACTATTATTCCCTTGTTCCCATAGACTCAGTAGTATAAATTAGTGGTTATGAGTAGTAGATACCTCCTATTAGTGTTTCTAAAGCTTCTTGTCAAGTTCCGTGTGGATACCTGGGTTTTCTGCAGCTATACTTCAAGAAACTTATTTTGCTGTCTCTAGTTACAAGCTAGAGTTGTTTATCATCTATTTGTGTTTAATGTAGACAACTGCAGTATGTGTTGTATGACTAAGTTTTCTGTTAAGCAAATTAGTATTATTGCGAGATTAATATTTTGGTTGTTGCCGTCTATTTCGTGCAAGTTTGCTTGTGTGTATTAGGTGTAAATATTGGATATCTATCTTGCTTACAGTAACAGATCTGAAAATATACCAATATTAATTTATTGAAGTAGCATCAGTAGTAATGCTGTAAGATTAAGGGACTACGGAGTACTGGAGGCCACTTAGGATCAAGTAAAGTATTGTTAAGGAGTAAGGCAATGTAGCAGTAGGGTAGATATTTGTCAAAAATGACATAATTGTTCTCCCTTTTATGCCCTTTGTACAGGCATCGCAGCTCATTCGCTTGTGAGCAACTGCACAGAAGCCTTTTACAGGGTGCAGGAGATTTTACAGGATGCAGGAGAAAAGCTTTGTTGTTTGAAGCCAGAACATTTGTCGCTGATGCGTTGGGCTTTCACCTTCTCAAAGACCTTGTGTGTGTTTGCATTACTTGGTTATATCGACGCCATTGTGCTTGCTGTGATTGCTGAGAATTAATAGTGGTGGTAAGGTCCTGGACGATAGAGGTCAAACTACCACTTGTGCATTTTTCTGCAATCTGCACACGGTGAAATACTGCTTTAGATGCTCACCAGGTTTAACATAATTGTTTTTTTTCGAAGCAAATAAATACAGAAAATACTGATTGCTGTACTCTTCTGAGTGTATTAAGAAGACATGGCTTCGTTCATTTTTTCTGCAAATAAACAAATATTTGTTTCTATAATTTTTCTGGCATGCTTTGCCTCCCTAGTAAAAGGGCGTGAGTGTAGTATACCTAGAGGTAATGTTTCTAGCAGCATATGTGGTAGTGCTTTAAATTTTAAGGATTACTTTTAAATTCTGTGATGGTGTCTTTTTTCCCCATTTCGGGCTCTTCTCCTGCTTTCGCCTTCGGGGTGGAAACTTTCGGCATGCTCCTGGTGAACTGAGAGTCAAAATGTGTTAGCGGGGGATTGATGTTGTAGGCGTGGCCCTTCTGACGGCCAAGTTAGAGCTGACTGAAAGATGAAGCTTGCAGAAACATGAGAAAGAAAGAATGACTGAAAGATGAAGCTTGCAGAAACATGAGAAAGAAAGAAATGTTTAAGAGAGAGGAGAGGTTGTTGGTGGAGAAGAGTTAACTCTGTGTATGATAAAAAAATCATCATACCTTTACTTATCTTCGTTGATCTTTATATAGTCAATGGAAAGAATCTCCATATAGGCGACCATACAAGTGAGATTATCAGCAAAGGTGAGAACTGTTGGATCTTAGCTCTAACATTTTCATGTTGTTAGCCAGGTGTCATCTTCTATACGAGTTGTTAGAGGTTGTTGAACCGCTGGCCAAATGCATGACTTGTTGAAGGTTAAAGTCGAGTGTCAGGTTGGCCAAGTACTTGGGTACATGTCTCCCGAATCCAAATGGGATGTTGATAGTCGAAAGTCGAGTGTTGGGAGTGTAAGCCTCGAGGCATCTTTTCAGATATTGTGGCATCTTGAGTACTGTAGCTTTCTCAGAACTGTAGACTAGGTTGAGAGTTTATCAACTCATTTTAAGATGAGTCTACTGGGTTGCTTGCCCGCTCTGCAATCTGGATGGATTGGCTAAAAAGACCCGACATGAATTGGCTCATGGTGGGTTTGGATTAGTTGGCAAGTTGAATTTTTTTTTTTCTAAAATTTATAACTAGAGTGAAAAACTTAATGAGCTCTTGGACTTGACTCACTTAATTCACGATTTAAATTTAAAATTTTCAACTTTTTTTTTTATATATATTTTCTTATTTTTTGGTCGGCTCGTTGATTGATCCGCATAACCCGTAATCTGTCCTGGGTTGGATTAGGTTGGAGATTTTTCTGTTGGTGCGGGAAGCATCCGACGATTGAACCTAAGTTTTGATAATGACAAAGGATTCAAAGTTAAGGTTATGTTGTGATCTAACAAGTCTGTTTAAGTGTTTCAGGAAAAGTCCTAGCTGTGGTTAGGTAAGTGAAAACCCTAGGGGGTGGTAACCCTATGTCATAGGGGGTGGTAACTCTATGCGGAAAGTCTTGGTGGGTCGAGTGCTTCAGGCAAAAGTCCTAGGGGGGTAATCCTAGGTGGAAAGTCCTGGTGTCGCGAACCAGGTGAAAGACTGGACCAGCCGGGAAGCGGAAGTTCAGCAGAAAGTCCGGAAGCATCGAGCACCGAGCAAAAGTCCAGTCGATCTGGAGGATCGCACTGGCAACAAGTAAATCTCCTGAGTGGAGTAGGTGAGGACGCGTTCCCTGTAGAGGGAACAGTAGGCGTCGGGTCGACCTAGGGTTTCCGGTCGGAAATCTGAAGTCAGACCCGGACAGTCCGGAGACTGTCATCATATTCTATTATCATATCTATATTGTTTTGTGCTAACTTTGTTTTGCAGGATATGTGCTTGGGACTAACACTTTTTGCAGGACCAAAGGAGCACAACTTAGCCTCAGATGAACAGTGTCCGAGGCGCCTCTATGGAGCTTGGAGGCGCCTCGGATGCAAAGCTGAGCTGTCCACGAAGCAAGCTTGGAGGCGCCTTGAAGGAAGCTCAAGGCGCCTTGGACTGGTGGATGAAGGCGCCTTAGAGAGCACAGAAGGCGCCTTGAAGGGATAAGTCACGACCAGTTCAGGCTTGATCCACGCGGGCGACTCGGCTAGTTTAAGGCGCCTTGGATGGGCTTTAGGGCGCCTTGAGCACTGTTTAAAAGGGAGTTTCGAGCAACACCTTGATGCAACGAATTCCAAGCAACCTTTCTTTAACGTGCTGTCAACGAGACGACCCAGAAGTGCTGCGACTACTTCCCGACGACCCGGAGCTCCAAATCTGATATTTCCTAAGTGTCGTTGGTATTTTTAATTATTGTTTTAAATTGTATTTAGCTTGTAATAATTTCGTGCTTATAGTTGTTGCCCACGGAAAGCGATCAAGGATCGCGGGCCTTCGAGTAGGAGTCACCACAGGCTCCGAACGAAGTAAATCCCTTGCGTCTTTCTGTGTGTTCTTTTATTTTTCCGCTGCGTTTATTTACTCGACTGCTTTTACGATTCCGAAATGAACGAAATAGCCACGAGCGCTATTCACCCCCTCCTCTAGCGTTTTTCGATCGAACAATTGGTATCAGAGCGGGGTCGCTTTGAACTGGTGCAACCACCATTCAAGCATTTTTTCCATCGCTTTTTCGTTTGTATAGGTTAAAAATAAAACCTTACGCCTTTCGTTTTTCCCTCCAAATTTGGTTTTAAAAAATTAATTTTCATCTTTTCACAATTGGTTGGGATTAACGAAATATCATATTTTGCAAATTTTGTAATAACATTTTTTTATTAATATTTTAATAATAGTTTATTATTATTTTTCCTCAAAATTTGTGAATTTATATTTTTATTATTTCCCGCACTACTAATCCAAGACCAAGTCTTGGAACAAGTTTTTTGTTTATATTGTGTGCTAGGTTTTTAAATGGCCTATGAAGATGGATACAACACCGCAAGCCTACCACTCTTGTCCAGCGAAAATTTTGGTTACTGGAAAGACCAGATGGAGCACCAACTGAAAACCCAAGGGGAGACATGGACCATAGTCTAGATCGGACTCATTCTCCCAACTGAAGAAGGTGTATCCATCACCTGTGACAAGTGGGATGCAAAAACAATAAGAAACTTCGAGACAAATGCAAAGGCAACATGTATTCTCCTAGGCGGATTATCAAATTCAGAGCTTGATCGAGTCGGAAGGTTCGACATTGCTAAAGAGCTTTGGGAGAAACTACTCAAACTTCATGAGATTCCTTCAGAGTCAGAAATTGAACAAGACTGTGAACCCAAATACGAATCTCCAGAGTTAACCTCCGAACCAGACTCGGAAGAATCAGATCAGACTGATTTCATAGCACTAATGGCAGAGAGGAAATTGCTGAATCTGAGTCTGAACTCGAGGTGGCAACAGTCAAGGGGGAGGATCCTGTCATGAATTTGAGAGGTAAGATTGTAAATTCAAAATGCAAATGTCACATAACTTGTTTTAAGTGTAGGGAGAGAGGGCACTATAAAAACGAGTGTCCTACTCATAAGACTCGGCTGGTACAATCGAAGGAGAAGGAGAAAATGATCAAAAGAGGGAAGGAACAAATTAAATGCTCCAAATGCAAACAAATGGGTCATTGCAAAAGACAATGCCCAGAAAGAAGACCCAATAATCCAGAGGGAGAAATCAAGGTAAATAAATTTACATTATATGAAAATCCAGTTTTTACAACACATGATTGTAGTAGTTCAACTAATCTTGCTTGCTCTAGTATAGATTTTTCTTCAAAATTAGATACGCATGCTAATAATACCATGATTAAATTTGATTCATATCTAAACAAGAATAATTCAAAATTATTAAGTAAAAATAAGAAATTAATTTTAAGAAAATTAGGAATACAAAATAATATTTTAAAAGATAAAATTGATAAATTAGAGAAGATTGTTAAAAATTAGTCAAATCACAATATCTAGACTTAGATTACCGGTCTAAAGTAAAAATTAAACACTACAAACCAAGCTATAATCAAGTACCTTTTATTTACTAAACTTAATTTAAATATAACTCTAACCTAATGAAATTATCAATAATGTAGAGGGAGGCTCCAGAATAGCTGACACCTCCAAAACAAACTTACCCGGCAGGGTAACCCAAACCAAACTACCCGGTAGGGTAATTAGGACTAGATTAAAAAAGGGTTAAGCTTAACTTGACCCACGGTACTGGTGAAGTATTGGATGATAGTACGTTAGAGAAGCTTAGTCTATGCATGTCTAGGAAGATATGACTTCGACCTGGTGCATTTGGCTAAGTGGAACTGACCGAAGCTACCCTTTATGGATCCTAACCAGTTAGACCAAGGTTTTGTACTAAGTTCAATGGGTAGGACTATTTGAAAAATCTCGAAGGCATGGTTACTTTAATGATGTCCTTGTGACTCACCATAACCCAGAAGTTTATCCAAAAAATGCCTACTTGTTGAACCCAAAGCTAAACCTGAATCTAATACAAAGTTAAACTAAACCCTAAAATTGAACCTCAATTCATCTCATAAAATTATAAGATTACATGATTGAAAATTTAGATCAGGTGAGATGACTAAGTAATTAAAATTAATTAACTTAAATTATTTTTCAAATTAATTAACTTAAAATCATTTTTTCAATTAACTTAAAATCATTTTTCAAATTAATTAACTTGAAATCATTTTTCAAATTAATTAACTTAAATTATTTTTCAAACTTAATTAACTTAAATTATTTTTTCAAAACTTAATTAACTTAAATTATTTTTTTCAAAACTTAATTAACTTAAATTTTTTTTCCAACTTAATTAACTTAAATTATTTTTTCAAAACTTAATTAACATAATTTTTTTTTCAAACTTAATTAACTTAAATTATTTTTAAAACTCAAATTATTTTTCAAAACTTAATTAACTTAAATTATTTTTAAAACTCAAATTATTTTTCAAAACTTAATTAACTTAAATTATTTTTTCAAAACTTAATTAACTTAAATTATTTTTTAAAACTCAATTAACTTAAATTATTTTTCAAAACTTAATTAACTTAAATTACTTTTCAAATTAAAATTATTTTTCGAGAATTCAATTAACCTAAAGTTAAACTTATGTTTCAACCAATACAAACTCAACATTAATCACTTCACTATCTTTTCATCAAATAGAGTCCAATTCAAACAATTTATGTGTAGGAACATAAAGAATTGGATCAGTGGATATTAGACAGTGGATGCTCTAGACACATGACTGGAGAAAAATTAAAGTTCACAAAGCTCAAACTAAAGAATTTAGGGTCTGTTGCATTTGGCAACGACGACAAACTTAAGGTAATCGGAAGAGGTAACATCGAACTTAGTTCTGATTTTATTATTCGAAAAGTTCTATTAGTTGGAAACTTCAATTTTAATCTTCTAAGTATAAGCCAATTGTGTGATAGTGGATACTTAGTTACCTTTGACAAATCTAGTTGTTTAGCTAAAAATATTGAAAACCCTAAAATCACACTTAAGGGGCTTAGAAAAAATAATATGTACTCAATTGATCTACCCACTTCCTCAATAAAGTGTTTTCTAACACAAGAAGAGGAAACTGAGTTGTGGCACAGAAGATTGGGTCACACTCACACTAGACTAATTTCAAAATGAGTCAAAATGGTCTAGTTAAAGTTTGCCCAAATTAAAATTTATTGAAAACTCAATCTGTAATGCTTGTCAACAAGGAAAACAAACCAAGTCAACCCACAAATCAACTAATCTAGAAAGAACTAACTCTTTACTTGAGCTCCTTCACCTTGACTTATTTGATTCACATGGAGCCAAGTCACTAAGCAAGAACCAGTATTGCTTAGTTATAATTGATGACCACTCTAGGTTCACCTGGGTAAAATTTCTAAAAACAAAAGATGAAACTTTTGAAGAATTTAGTAATTTTTGCAAGTTAACAGAAAATGAAAAAGATACTAAAATATAAAGAATAAGAAGTGATCATGGGGGGGGGGGGGGAATTTGAAAATCATAGGTTTACCCAATTCTGTAAAATCAATGGATACCAACATGAATTTTCATGTCCTAGAACCCCCCAACAAAACAGTCTAGTGGAACGTAAAAATAAAACCCTGCAAAAAGCCGCTAGAACCATGCTAAATGAATATAACTTAAATTATCAATTTTGGGCCGAAGCCAAAAATACAGCAAATTATATTCAAAATAGAATTTTAATTAACAAACTTCACAATAAAACTCCTTATGAAATGTATTATAATAAAATTCCCAACCTAAACTATTTAAAAGTTTTTGGATGTAAAGTTCATATTTTAAATACTAAAGATTACTTAGGAAAATTTACACCCAAATCAAACCAAGGAATCTTTTTAGGGTACTCCACAACCAGTAGGGTCTATAGAGTCTATAACCAAAATACCCTAAAAGTTGAAGAAACAACTAATATAATATTTGATGAAGAAAATAATCTACCTAACTTAAATGAAAATGTTGACATTAATCCAAGATTTATTGAAGACGATGAAATTCATCCCAACACCAATAAACCAGAGGAACCAATTTCTGACCCAAATATAAGACCAACTAGAGCAAGTACCTCTCACCCACCTGACCAAATTTTGGATGATCCAAACCTAGGAGTCAGAACTAGATCCTCTTATAGAAACTTTAGTCAGATTGCCCTTATTTCTAAAATTGAACCTAAGACTATAGAAGAGGCCCTACCTGATCCAGACTGGATCATTGCTATGCAAGAAGAGTTAGCCCAATTTGATAGAAACAAAGTCTGGCAACTTGTACCTAAACCCTTAGATAAGTTAATAATAGATACTAAATGAGTATTTAGAAACAAGTTGGATGATCAGGGTGAAATAATTAGAAATAAGGCTGGACTAGTAGCCAAAGGATTTAGTCAAGTTGAGGGTTTAGACTATGACGAAACCTATGCACCAGTAGCTAGACTCGAATCCATTAGGATGTTATTAGCCTATGCAGCACATAAAGGATTTAGGTTATACCAAATGGATGTAAAATCCGCGTTCCTAAATGGGTTCATTATGGAAGAGGTCTATGTAAACCAACCCCCAGGATTTGAGGACTTAGACTACCCTAATCATGTATTTAAATTAAAAAAGGACTTATATGGACTTAAACAAGCTCCTAGAGTATGGTATGAACGGTTATCCAATTACTTAACATCCAAAGGCTTTAACCAAGGTCACATAGATCCGACCCTATTTGTAAAAACTATAGAAAAAGACATCTTCATAGCCCAAATCTATGTTGATGATATAATTTTTGGCTCAACTAACTCTAAACTTCAAAAAAAATTCGATAAATTAATGGAAAATGAATTTGAAATGAGTATGGTTGGGGAGCTAAATATTTTCTTAGGTCTACAAATTAAACAAACGAAAGATGGAATCTATATTTACCAAACTAAATATGCTAAAGAACTAATTAAAAAATTTGACATGAAAAATTCAAAAATCATAAATACCCCAATGGCCACTAACATCAACATTGATTCTGACCCAGAAGGAAACCCAGTAGATCCAAAATACTATAGAAGTATAATAGGAAGCCTACTCTACCTAACTGCAAGTCGACCAGATATAATATTTGCAGTTGGTATGTGCGCAAGATACCAATCTTGTGCAAAAGAATCACATCTAACATATGTTAAAAGAATACTTAGGTATATTAAGGGCACCCTAAATATAGGACTTTGGTACCCTAGAACTAACACCTTTGACCTTTTTGGCTATTCTGACTCAGACTATGCCGGGTGCAAATTAGACAGCAAAAGTACAAGTGGTAGCTACCAAATCCTAGGTCAGTGCCTAGTAAGTTGGTCGAGCAGAAAATAACATTGTGTTGCTCTATCCACCACTGAAGCTGAATACATAGCCCTAGGAGAGTGTGCCACTCAACTTTTGTGGATGATGCATACCTTAAAAGACTATCAATTAGAATACAAAAAATACAAAAATCTTAATTGATAATATAAGCTCAATTAATCTAACAAAAAATCCAATTCACCACTCTAGGACTAAACACATAGAAGTAAAGCACCACTTTGTAAGGGATCATGTAGCTAAAGGTGAACTTGCACTCAACTATGTTGAGTCCAAATCAAACCTAGCTGACATTTTCATAAAACCCTTACCTGAACTTGAGTTCAGTGCACTTAGAAGACAAATAGGAATGTGCTGGGTAGAATAGATATTGATTTTCAAACTCATTGTCTTACTTAATCATCCTGTTCTTTTAAAAAAATCTAGGAAAAATAATGATTTTAAAATCCCATTTTCTTAGAATTTTCAAAAGTTGGACTTAGTTTAGGCTCTACCCTAGAAATCATGTTCCCCTAGATTTAAGCCAGAGCATCTCACAAACACCTAGGTATACCTTGCTTGTGTTTGAAATACATAAAACGGCGTGAGATGCATAGGGTACAGCCTGGACTCCAGTATGCTTATATTTGTGCATTATTATGAGTTTGGGTGTTAAATACTTTATTAACAGTAATCAGTTTAAGTCATCCAGCCTTAGTCAAATCTAACTGGACCAAAAGACTTAACTTGACTAACCGAGTGAAAGTTGCTGCCCTCTAGGCAATCAGCAAGTAGCTAAATGTTAGACAGTTGGTGAAGGAAATGGAGATTTTAAGATTGAGCATGCTTGTACTTTAGGGCTCTGATACTTGATCAAAACAATTTGGATAAGTTAACAACTATTTAACTTGACTCATGCTTGGACTTAAGGACCAACTAAATTTGAATAAATAACCTAAATTAAATATCTAGTTACTCCCTCTTCATCCTAAAAATTCACTTAACAAGTTCTTACTCCTATTTTTTCAAAATTAAATAGCTAAGTGACTCATATAGCGACTTTCAAACTTTCTCAAACTTAGCCACCTTTATAAATTTTTGCTAAAATACTTTTCTAAGTTACCTCTTAGATTCATTCTATACTTAGCTAAAAGTATCAAAAAGCATATTTCTTTACTTGCAAAATTTAACTCATTGCTTTCAAAAGTTTTATGCTAAGTAAAAAGAGACTTCAAATTTTTTTTCAAAAATAATTTGGCTCAAAAAATTCTTTAAAATCTAGCTAAGTTTTTCAAAATTTAGTTAAGTATTTTTTTTCTAAAAAAAACTAAGTTTCAAAAGTGGCTAAAGTCATCCTTCGAAGTCATCCATATATTAGCCTTTTAAACTTAGGTGAAAAATATTCCTTTTTAAGTCCTCTTTCTCCCTTAGCTAACAATTTTTTCAGTAAAATTTAAGCTAAGTGTTACACAAGCATTTTTACCTTCTTTCAAAGCCTAATTCTATTTTTTTCAAAAAACTTAAAACTTGCTTTCAACTGGCTATTTTTTTTTTGATAAATGGCAAAGGGGGAGAGTAGGGAAATTCAAAAGTAAAAGTCTGATTCAAAAAGAAAGCCCTGTATTAAGGGGGAGCTTCACAAAGTTTAAGTGTTAGCTTAAGTTATGCTTGTATTTGAATGTATATACTTAAGCTTACTCACTTAAACCTTTTTAATATATTTATGCATTTTTTTTACTTAACTTTGAATTTGGGTTGCCATAATCAAAAAGAGGGAGATTGTTGGTGCGGAAAGCATCCGACGATCGAACCTAAGTTTTGATAATGACAAAGGATTCAAAGTTAAGGTTATGTTGTGATCTAACAAGTCTGTTTAAGTGTTTCAGGAAAAGTCCTAGCTGTGGATAGACAAGTGAAAACCCTAGGTCATAGGGGGTGGTAACCCTATGCGGAAAGTCTTGGTGGGTCGAGTGCTTCAGGCAAAAGTCCTAGGGGGGGTAACCCTTGGTGGAAAGTCTTGGTGTCGCAAACCAGGTGAAAGACTGGACCAGCCGGGAAGCGAAAGTCCAGCAGAAAGTCCGGGAGCATCGAGCACCGAGCAAAAGTCCAGTCGATCTGGAGGATCGCACTGGCAACATGTAAATCTCCTGAGTGGAGTAGGTGAGGACGCGTTCCCCGTAGAGGGAACAGTAGGCGTCGGGTCGACCTAGGGTTTCCGGTCAGAAATCTGAAGTCAGACCCGGACAGTCCAGAGACTATCATCATATTCTATTATCATATCTATATTGTTTTGTGCTAACTTTGCTTTGCAGGGTATGTGTTTGGGACTAACACTTTTTACAGGACCAAAGGAACACAACTTAGCCTCGGATGAACAGTGTCCGAGGCGCCTCCATGGAGCTTGGAGGCGCCTCGGATGCAAAGCTGAGCTGTCCACGAAGCAAGCTTGGAGGCGCCTTGAAGGAAGCTCAAGGCGCCTTGGACTGGTGGATGAAGGCGCCTTGGAGAGCACAGAAGGCGCCTTGAAGGGATAAGTCACGACCAGTTCAGGCTTGATCCATGCGGGCGACTCGGCTAGTTTAAGGCGCCTTGGATGGGCTTTAGGGCACCTTGAGCACTATTTAAAAGGGGGCTTCGAGCAGCACCTTGATACAACGAATTCCAAGCAACCTTTCTTTAACGTGCTGTCAACGAGACGACCCAGAAGTGCTGCGACTACTTCCCGACGACCCGGAGCTCCAAATATGATATTTCCTAAGTGTCGTTGGTATTTTTAATTACTGTTTTAAATTGTATTTAGCTTGTAATAATTTCATGCTTATAGTTGTTGCTCACGGAAAGCGATCAAGGATCGCGGGCCTTCGAGTAGGAGTCGCCACAGGCTCCGAACGAAGTAAATCCCTTGCGTCTTTCTGTGTGTTCTTTTATTTTTCCGCTGCGTTTATTTACTCGACTGCTTTTACGATTCTGAAACGAACGAAATAGCCACGAGTGCTATTCACCCCCCCCTCTAGCGCTTCTCGATCCAACATTTCCAACCCTCTAGGATAGCGGTCCCGCTTGTCTCGTTTTTGTAATATGATGGGTTTAGTTGGTTAGCTCGTTCCGTTACAGATTGACCCGTTTGTCAGTATTACATCTCGAGCACTATAACTTTTTGAGTACTATAGCATCCCAAGTATTTGTAGCTTTTTGGGTATCATGGCATCTTGAGTATAATAGCATCCCCAATCCGAGTGTGAGTGGGAAGGTACAAAATGAAATTCGAAGATGGTGAGTCAGGAGTACAGAAATGATACTAGTTAAGTCAGTTCGAATCTTCTGTCCCAAACTGCCTGTGAATATTGACTTGTGCGTGCAAAACGCGTGCAGTGTGCGTCCCAAAACCGCAGTTCTTCGAACCTCTTCTTTGTGTGCTAAAGTCTTTTGTCCCAAACCATTCAACTCCCTCTATTGATGGGCCCTCCGTCCCCTCCCACCAGCACCGCCAGCTTCATCCCCTCTAGAAGTCGACGGCAACTAGCAGCCATAAAACTGTGTCCCCCCCCCCCCCTTTGTCAACGATCGACAACAGCTCCAACTCCGTCACCTCCCAAAGTCGACGATAGTAGCTCTAGCTCGGTACCTTTCTTCCTCCCCCTCTCTCCCTCCCCCTCTCTCCCCTTCTCTAGGCGTGGTCAGTTGGCCGGGTCCTTAGCTAGGTATCCTTGGTCAGTCGCGGATAGATTAATGGCTAACCAGCACCCATCCACCTTATATTACTGATGATAATTTATGATTAGAGATTTTATTTAATCCCCAAACCTCACGTGCAACATATTAAACGAGAAACAATTGATGCTCAGTATGATCAGGACAATTATTTGAAGAAACTAGGTTTACAGATTGGATGTAGCATAAGTAATTTGTGTAGGTTAAGTATATTATCTTCAGTAATCAATCATTTAGCCATTGAGACTTAAAACTTTTATTCCTAAGTTTTACTTGTATGAAACTAAACTTGTGATAATTGTCATTTTCTTTGTTTAGTTTAGTCATCACAACTTTGCTATATATTAAACCGAATTAATCGATACAATAGTTTCTCAAGTGTACAAATAACTAGTTTATGGATGCTACCAAATTTTATTCCTTAGAAAAGGAAACCTTATGTGAAAATTTTGTGAACAGATCTTTGCAAACCATATAAAGACTATGATGGAGTTCTCCTAATTAGCTTTAGTATAGGATATTGTTACACATTTTATAAATAGATGGTAAATCAAGTTTTTGACATATAATACTATACATTATTTAGCTCCTTTTTGTTTGCAAAATATGGTGTGTCATAAAATTTAGCTATTTTATGCAAGTTGTGGCTACTTGGAGTGAAGTTTGTCAATTTTTTCATAAAAATATGTGATTTTCCATTACTTATACAAACTACTATTGCTTAGCTTAATATTGTCAAATTTTACATTTTAGGTTGCTATTGAATGACATCATCAAGTAACAGCAACATCAACCCTACCAAATTTGAAATTGTACGATGTTAGGACTGCAAACTAAGAGCATTGGTGCTAGTCTCTAGATCGATCAAGAACCCAGAAAGACTATATTATGGATATAAGCAGCATGGATGGTTAAAATGGATGAAGTCTGATACTAGACTAAATGAAGACACCGGTGATATTGACTTTAGGATGTTTCCAAGAATGGAGTCAAGGGTATGAAGTGAACACATTGTTTATCCTGGACATAATATGGGAAATTAGAATATAACACTTATGATTTGGATATTGGTGATAGTGAACTTAATTCTTTTGGTTGTATACTTATTTTATTTGTTAGTTGGATTAGTTAAATAGTGCTAGTGTTGTAATGTGATAAAGAAATAATATTATGAATGATTATTTTTTTTTTGTTTATGGATGAATATTAGTTATGTATCATTATTTCAGTTAACTTTGTATGTTACCAAATGATGTCTGATGAAATTTGTTCCATATATGCATTTGTAACAATCTCTATTAGTTATTTTAGGTGATGTCTTCTAATGAAAGATTAAACATAATGTCAATGCAGAGATACTAATGAATGTTACTTATCTTTCAACTATTGTTATGATATTATCTTTGTTTATCCATGTTTAAGTCAAACAAAATGTCATCTGGTATGTTGCCTGTTTGTATCCATGCAATTTGAGCAACATAGGTAACTTTTCTAGAAACTTGTATATGTTGTCTCAAGATGAAAAAAATAGAATATTGTAGAAACAATAATGAACATGAACACCCAAAAAGAGCTAAGACTATTATTGGATTTTGAAGGATAAACTATAATGATGAAGCTTAGTAATTTCTAGGATCTCATGAAGCGATTGAGGTTATGATGTTCTCCAACTATATACTAAAGGTGTACGCCATTGTATGTGAAAGAATAAGATAAGATAAATGATATGCAAAAATCTTTCCATCGGCATAAGATAAGTTATATGTTGAGCCAGATGCAATCACATCTTTACAAGCAACAGATATATATCCACATTCACAATAGACAGTACCAATACCTAGCTTAGACACAAGGTATTTCTTCTAACATTTCTTGGATAACATTAATTAGAATGGAGAAAGGAGACATCAATGATGAGAAAATTCAAAAGATCTTGAAGCGGCTAAAACTCCCAAGACACGTTACCCTTCCCAATTGACAACCCTCCCTTCGGCCGCCTTCACTCTTGCCATCTCATCTTGTCTATCAACTTACGATGCGTAAGAATAAGAGATTCACAAACACGAAATAATTATCTTTTTCCAAAAACATTCAAAGTGATAATTAAGAAGATATGATTGATAAAAGTCAAACTGTTGATCAATTTTGTTTCAACAACTTTGAGCAAAAGAAAATTGTAGACTTCAATGCATTCTAATTAACATAATAGAAACATATACCTATATTGACATCAATCACTCTTTGTTCATGTGCATTCCATTGTAGTAACATTCACACAATTGATGTCCCTAGAGAGAGAAAAAAAGAAAGTTATGTAAGCCAATATATATGGTTCAAAATCAACAGAATAGCATAAAAATATTAAAGCTGAACAACTACATTATAAAAGTATTTTTAAGGTGTTAACAAGTATACTATACAATAAACTAGAATATAAAAAAAAACTTAATAGCATAAGACATGGTTGAAACAATACAATATAATTAGATTTCACACAGAGACAAATTAGAAGAGAAGATAAGTGTTCTCTATATATTATCAACTCCATTATTAAATTACAAATAAATGACTGGAAATCTTCATGATATATGTCTTGATTAGATAAAAGATTGACAAATATCATTTAAGAATAAGATTAAGAGAATAGGTAATGATGGCCTAATTAATCAGAAATCTAAACTTATTGATATTTAAACAATCAAATATTCAGTAGCAAGTCTTTAACTCAGATCTAATTACTTGCTTGTGACAAGTGATTAGATAGAGTTGCTACTAAAAGAGATAATACATGATAATGATCAATATTAAAACTTTCATTTCGTACATGTCTAATAAATTATTCATAAGAATGGTTAGTTTCTTACCATCCTTCCTAATTATTTATCTGAAAATAATCAATATCAGAGTCAACCTAAGGTAATTATGTTGACAAAAGTGGTGGAAATTAAGTTTCGACTAATATGACAAACCCAACACATCAATGATTTGTAGGATAAAATAATAAAATATAGTTTTAGATAATGATAACTTAATTATTTTAGTTTAACATATTAAAACAGTACTTAACTTGATTGATCATCCATTGATATTCTTTACTGGGCATGATGGATATATTTTCATAATGCTCTTTTATAGCGTGTTATATAAAAAAATAGATGATTTAATTCTATATGCTTTCTCAAATATAACGACAAAAAAATAAACAACAATTTAGTAAGAATGGGGACAAAACTTTAACAATTGTTGAAGTTTAGTTGGTTTTCCTCGCTGCTTTCCTTTTCTTTGAAATCTCATCTAAGCCACCTTTCAACCTTTTCTTTGAAATCTCATCTAAGCCACCTTTCAACTTGTTACTTGAAATCATTTTCTTCTTTGTTTTAATTCCTTTGACTCAAAAAGAGTTTCCTTTACCAATTTTGAACTCTCTTTCAATTAAGTGTTGGACAGCTGGTTCGTTAACTTGTAATCTCTCATCCACCATCTTAAACTTGCTCAACAAACCATCTTTAACAATCTTATAAGTGTCTTCCTCTCCCGCTCGGCAATGCTCGATCACCGACTCGACATTGCTCGATCACTCGCTTGGCATTCGCCCGATCGTTTGCTCAACATTTACTCGACTGCTCTGCTCGGTATTCGCCCGATCGCCTGCTTGGCATCCACTTGATACTATTTTTCACCACTTGCTTAGCATCACTATCGTCGTTCAATTGGCATTGCTACTGCCGCTTACTCGACACTGCTTCTATTGTTTGCTCGGCATCGCCACAACTACTGGCGAGACATTATATGATGAGCTTAGCGATCAAACTCTGTACTTGGGAGTGATGCAACCTTTGCAATGGACTATTTAGTCAGTCGGACTCGCGTCTCCTTCGATTAAACTTGAAGGGGAGCTAGGCTTGTGATATGGTGATATGGAGATGAAGACAGGTGGGCAAGAGGGGTATTTAGGTTATTTTAGTATTTCGGCCTTTAAGAGGGAGGGCAGTATTCATCAGAAAAAGGGGCCTCTTCGTTTTCTCTCAGGTGGCCAGCGCCACCCACCTTTTCCAGGATGCTTCTGACGCCACCTCTCTCCCTCCTCTTCTATACTCTCTCTCTCACACACAACGAAGAGGTTGACGGGGTCGCCGGCCAAGCGTCGACCCTCCCCCTCTCTCTCTTCCGTGACTAGGCCGCATCTAGTAGCTGTCGGCTCTTAACCGCCGACTCCATAGCGACCCAATCACCTCACGCATGCGAGCGCTGTCGCCTCCCCTCACGCGAACAACAACCCTCGGACAGGCCTTCGCACGCTTGCTGCCTTCTCCGCGTTAGGTGACATACTGACAACAGTGGCCATGCTGCCCTCTTTCTTCCTCAGCGTTGTCCCCTCCTTCCGCGCCGCTGATCTTTGGCTAGAGCGTCGCCTCCCCTCTCCTCATCACTTCCCCAGTCTATGCGCCGCCTCGCTAGTTGCCTCAGAGCCGCTTCCGGCCACTGCCGCAACTCTCACCAACCCTGTCGCCACTAGGGTAGTCCCCTTCCCCGGTCGTTGCCACCGTCTTTCCGGCTCCACGTCGTCTATTTTATTCCGGCCATTGAGCCGCTGCTCTATTCCATCTCTATATCATTATTGTGTTCTGGCCTTCACGCCGATGTGGTGTTTTGGCCTTTGCACCGTGTTATATTCCGTCCTGCATGCTGTTGTCACATTTTGGCCTTCGAGCTACTATTATGGTTCGACTTATGAGCCACTATTATGCTCCATCTCTTGGATCCCCAGATCTAGCTTCTCATCCGTCCCATATTCATCTACTCTTCTGGATCATGACGACTCGATTAGCGTTACAACCAACTCATCGGTCTACCAGAGGGTACCCTTTGGGCCATGATATATTTCCCATGCTTATTCTTCATGCATTTTATTGCTTTACTATTTATCTTGCTCCTTACATATTTTTGGGACTTGTCTCTGTTGGTACTCCAAGGTTGTTTTGATATGATCAAACAAGTTAAATTAGGTCATGTTGTGTTTAACCCTGTGTCTAAGTGTGCAGGAACTTAGGAGCACAGGAAGTCGAGCAAAAGACGCAGTTAGTGAGAAGGACGGCACGGGAGAGAGCCAACGAACTTGGTGCGTCTGAGGAATGAGGTGCTGCGGAAGATTACGCGGGCGGATGAGAAGGAGGTGCGCAGCGTTTCCGAGGGATGAGAAGCCAAAGCAGAAGGTTGCTTGAGGAGAAGGTCGGAAGTTGGGTTCAAATGAACCCTATTCTGGATAGCCGAAATCACCTAAGCGAGTGGAGTCGGAGTGGAAGACTCGGACCGAAGCAAGCAGAGCCGGAGTGAAAGACCCGGATTGGAAAAAGTCAACATGGTTGACTTTCTTGGTCCAGGTGCTCGAAATGAAGTTTTATCCGGATCACGTTTGATCGCGATCCGTTGCGAAGGGGATAACATTTTATCCCCTTTCAAGTGCCTGGATCCCTTCTAGGCGCCCCAACTAAGGTTTTAAATACACCCTTGGTCTAAGAAGCTAAATACAACAAGCTTTCTGAGTAACAACACTTGTATGCTTTCAGTTTTTGTTTAGCTTCTTCTTTTCTAAACTTTTATTGCTGTAAATGGGCTTCTCCGACTGAAGGTGAAATTAGTGCGATGTTATTCCTTGGATTAGCAACCTCCCCGGTTATAACCAAGTAAAATCCGCTGAGCCTCTGTCCTTTTAGTTTCTTTATTCTTTTTATGGAAGTGTTTGTTTAAGTTATAAGTTGAGGAAGGTATCTTTTTGTTTTGATTTGTGCAAGGGCTATTCACCCCCTCTAGCAGGCCGCCAAGGGTCCTAACTATTAGAGTGTATACTAAAAGCCTAGCTTTTTGTAAACATTTATTTTGAAATAAAGAATCACACTGGTCAAATGTCTACATTTATATGCTAAGTGTAGTTATTCAATTAATTTATATTGTAGATACCATGGTGTGTGGTGTCACACACAGAAGATCATGTTATCAATTCCTTATAAATTATAAACAGTAGCTCACGACTAAGATGGAAAGGAACAAACCATTGGAATAGTCGTAGTGTAATTTGGTATTAGTTTATCTTAACTATAAAATTACACTAGTACACTTAGAGTGTATTAAGCTGGACCATTTAAGGTAAGTTCTTTTTATACTGACTGCATAAAAGAACAAGACCTTTGTTATTATGGAAGTGTGTGCTCTTAATCCTGATATAATAACAAGCACATATATATAGTATTTATTTCTTTGACTTATCATAGGATGCGATTTAGTTCGATAAATCAATAGACCCGATAAGTTGGGAAATGATATTATTTATAGTGTGTGTTGTTGATTATAGAAGGAAACTGTGTCTTAGTAATCTAGGTTGATGATGCCCCCAAGAGGAGCTCATAAGCATTGTCATGTAAACCCTACAGGTGGACTTAGTTCGACATGACGATAAGGTTGAGTGGTACTTCTCTTGGAGCTAGATATTAATTATGTGAGTTGTCAGTAACTCATTTAATTAGTGGACATTCTATATCTTAAACACAGGGAGACTAACACACTCATGATAAGAAGGAGCCCAAAATGTAATTTGGGATTGGTACGGTAGTTCAATAATAATTCTTTAGTGGTATGAATTATTATTGATGAAATTATGTTGGGTGTTCAGGGTGAACATGGGAAACTTAATTTCATCGAGAGACCAAAACCAATTCCTCATCTCGGTCCCTATCGTAGCATCTTATTTATAAAGTATTATACTCACTCATACCCACCTTTTTACCCACTTTAAGGTGGCCGGCCAAGCCTAGCTTGGAGCCCAAGATAGGGTCGGCCAAACCAAGGTGGGTTGGTTTCATTAGGTGGCCGGCCCTAGCTTGAACCCAAGCTTGGTGTGGCCGGCCACATTAAAATAAAAAGGATTTTATTTTTTAAAATCTTTTCTTATGTGGAAGCCATGGTTTTAAAAGAGAGTTTAAAATTTAAATCTTTCCTTTTATAGTTTTTTACACAAGATTAAGTGAAATGTTTGATATCTTTCCTTATTTGTAGTTAAAAGGAAGATTTTAATTTTTGATAAAACTTTCCTTTTTTGTAACCATCCTCATGATTTAAAAGAGAGTTTTAAAATTAAATCTTTCCTTTTATAGTTTCTACAAAAGATTAAGAAAAGATTTGATATCTTTCCTTATTTGTAGATTGAAAGGAAGATTTTAATTTTAGCGAAAACTTTCATTTTTATAAATCATCCACATGTTTTAATAGAGAGATTTTAATTTATAAAAGTTTCCTTTTATAACCAACCATGAAGGGAATTTTAAAAAGAGAAATTTTTATTTAAAAATTTTCGGAAACAAATTAGGAAGTTTTAATTTTGTGTTTGAAACTTTCCTTGTTTGAAGGGATTAAGGTGGCCGGCCATATATAGTTTGAAAGAGAAATTTTATTAAACTTTCCTTTCATTGGCAAAGAGAATAAGGAAGTTTTAATAAAACTTTCCTTATTTGCCAAGACCAAGGAATATAAAAGAGAGGGTAGAGGTGCCTCACCTCATAACAATATCTCTTCTATTATTTCCTCTCTTCCTTGGTTGGTGGCCGTCCGCTCTCTTCCTCTCCCTCTCCTATTCTTCTTCCTTGGTCGGCGACATCTTCATCTCAAGGAGCTTGGTTGGTGGCCGGATCTTGCTAAAGGAAGAAGGAGAGATAGGAGGTCTTGTTTCTTAGCATCCCTTGGAGCTTGGTGGTGGCCGAACCTCATCTTCTCTTGGAGTTCTTGTGGTGGCCGAAACTTGCTTGGAGAAGAAGGAAGCTTGGGTGGTTCTCGTCTCAATAGATCATCACCCACACAACGCCAGAGATAAGAAGAGGAATACGATAGAAGATCAAGAGGTTGTTGCTTACAAAAAAAGGTATAACTAGTAATTCTATTCTGCATCATACTAGTTTTCTTTGTATAGATTTTGAAATACCAAACACAAGAGGCATATGATTCTAGGTTTTGAATTTGTGATTCGAGTTTGTGTTCTTTTGTTTTTTTGATCTTGTGATTCAATTGTTCCTTTTGGTTAAACCTAGGATTACTATAAGGAAATTAAATATTAAATTTCGTTGAAAAGCTTTGTCTAGGAAGTAGTGGATGCTCCCATACCCAAGAAGGCCTAGTGTCTCGTCATGTTTAACCTGGAAGCCAGTCTCTGAAATTAATATTTAATTGAATTTGTAACATGGGTGGATTTGGATCAATAATGTTAAGTATCGTTTGTGATCCAAGTCTAAACCTCTAAGAACAGATAAGTTAAATTTGGAATCAATAATGTTAAGTTCCGCTTGCAATTCCTAATTTAATTTCTAAAGAATACAATAGGCTGTTAGGAATGGTTCAGGACTTGTACAAATTTTTTATACAGGGAAACTGGTATAATATTCCGAGTATCAACCAACACTAACAAGTGGTATCAGAGCAAGGTTCGCTTCAAGAGGATTAATCGCCAAATGAAGTACATGAGATGGCCGAACCAAGCATCTACCCACCAAAGTTCGAGGGGAAGTTCGCGAGTTGGAAAAAGAGAATGGAGGTATTTTTCAAAATAAACTTCAAATTATTATTAATAATGGAATTTGGTTTTAAAGTGCCTGAAGGCAAGCAAAAGTATCAATGGATGAAAAAGGAACAAGCAGACTTCGTGGAAAACGATAAAGCAGAGTTTTATCTGCTAAGCGTCCTCCTGCCACAAGAAGTCAATTGGATCGGAGCTTACAGGTCCACCAAGGAGCTCTAGGAAAAATTCCTGAAACTTTATGAAGGAACCTTGGAGGTGAAACTTATGAGACATGAATTACTTCGTAACCAGATCAGCAACCTCCGATTAAAAGAAGACGAAAAATTGCACACCTTCACGTGAGGATCAAGGAGCTCATCACTGAACTTTCGAATCTCGGAGAAAAGGTAAGCAACCGAGATTTTCTAAGGTATGCTCTTAATGCATTCCCTAGAAATACGAAATAGGCATCATTAGTAGATGCATACTATATCTCTAAGGATTTAGAATATGTTACCTTAGAAGAATTATTTTCAACCTTTGAAGTCCATGAATCGAGATGTGTAGATACAAAGAAGGAGCTGAAGCACGATATTGCCCTCAAGGCAAAGATGGACGAACAAAATTCAAAGCCCTCTCTCGACGACGATGAAACGGTAATGATGGTAAGATGTTTTAAAAAGTTACTTAAATCTAGAAAAACTAATCATCCGGAGGGTAGAAAGAGAAGAACGATCACATGCTACCACTGTAATGAAGAAGGACATGTTAAAGACATCTGCCCTAAGTTAAAGATCAACAAGAAGGATAAAGGCAAGAATAAGTATGTAACACCCCAAATTTCATGATTTGGAGTCCTAAAAGATCTTATTAAAATATAGAAATGTTTTAGAAAAATTCTAGAGATTTTTAGGAATTTATAGAGTATTTTTATGTAATTTTTGGATTTCGTTTGGTATTTTTACCAAAAGAAACAAGTTGCAAAAGAATAAGAAATTAAGCCGAGATTCGAATTGTGAACCTCGGGTTAAGTAGAGATTCGCTTAACCAATAGACCAGACAAGTTTTCATAATTAAATTTATGAAAAATTTATTTAAGTTATAAGTAGAAACGAAGGAAGAAATAGGAATCGGCCGAGTTTCGAACCCACAACTTCGGCCAAACCGAAGCTTTAAGCGGAGCGGGCTAACCAACTGTCCCACGATTATTTCGTGAACAAATTAATAGCGAAATAGTCTTAAGCCATAAACTTTAGGTTATAAAAGAGGGATAAGTTAGGGATTAATTATCCCGTGACCGAAACCTTTCTCTCCTTCTCCTCTCGCGACGGCGCTGTGCGGGCGATTCCTGCTTGGGCGAAATCGCAGCCGAGCCAGGCTTTGTTTTCCGGTGGCCGGCCAAAAGAAGAGCGGGATTTGAGCTCGCCGAACCCTAGAACCTTCCTTCTTCTCGGTTTGAGTCCAAGGATAGGTAAGTTGCTCACTCACCTGCGGTAAGATAGCTTCGAGCCTTTTGATTAGAGTTTTCTTGTTTTGTGAATGTGCCGTGAGGTTCTTGTTTTCGATTGAGGGATTCTGTGATGATCTTGATTCGTTTCGTGTTCCTATGAGGTTTTGGATTTTGTTTCCTTCATGAGGTCCTTCCGAAGCATACTGTAAGAAGTATGTTCTTGAGGCTAACTATTGTGAATTCAATTCGGATTGTTTGGGGTTTGCTGGGAAGGTAGGTTTGTTTTGTAGCTCACGGCAGAATAGTATGCTTTGTTAAGTTAACCCTGCATTACTTGAATTGCAGTCCTATCTTTATGAAATTGTGAAGAACAACCCATTCCTTTTGTGCTATAAGTTGAACAAGAACAGCCCATTAAACCTATCCTAGCTTTAGAGCTTGCATTGCAGATATTTGATTGTCTAGCATAGCAGATTTTAAATGGTTAGCATTGTAGATTAGCATTGCAGAGTTTTTTGGTTTATTCTAGCATGTTGTTTGGGCTTTCCCATTTGCTATTGAATATGCATGATTAGATTTCATTTTCTATTTCGTGGCTATAGGTTTGAGCATGAGTAGATTTAGAGTTCTAGTTCCTTATGTAGTTAAATGTGCATGAGTGACATTCCTTTAAAGCAATCAGTTTCTGGTTTCTTTTGTATTGGTTATGTATGCAGAATTTGTCATTGTAGGTTAGTTTTTCCTTGCTAATTCTATGCACATGTTCAGTTTAAGGTTGGTTTCTCCTTGTTAATTCCTTAATTGAAGCATGTGAACTCAAATTACGAGCATGAACAGTTTATGTTAAGTTCAGCAAGTCTAGTTTTGTGTTACACTTCAATTTCAGCAAGTTTAAATTCCAGTTAGTAGATCTTGTTGGTTCATTACTACCTCATTTAGCATGGACAGATTTATTTCGGCTTTAGTTGTGGTTTCCTACTAAAGTACCAAAAGATAAGAGTAAAAAGAGATAAAGAAAAGAAAAGGCCGAGGCCTTAAGTAGATCCCAAAGTCGAGACTTTAGGGATTTTTGGCACACAAGGTGCCTATTAAAATGCCAAAGCATTTAAAGAAGAAGTAAATAAGATTATAAATATTTTACTTTTAAGAAGAGGCTAGTACCCGACATCCAAGAGCTTGTCGTTAAACAAATCCAGGTGTCCAATTCCGAGGTCTTGTCCCTGGTAGACCGAGGTCTGCTCTTTTAGGATTGGTGGCTCGCTACCCCAACCTATTAGGGAACGCGCATAAGATGGTACTACGCCTGGGCCCAAGAAGAAGTTGATTATTATTTTGAAGTATTATAAGTATAAGTTTCTGAACAAGTAAAAGAAGTTTCACATAAGTATTAAATAATAAGTCTAAAAGCAAGTGAAATAAGATTCAGAAGATGTTTAGAATTCAGTAAGTTTAGCTTTCTTTATGCTAGCATGATTGTATAGCTTTGCTTTACATGTTTAGTCTTTTAGTATGTTTCTTTTACTAGTAGATGAGCATGAGTAGATTTCCTTTTGAGCATTCAGTTTTAGATTTCAGTATATCCTCATGCATATCGAGATTTTGTGAGTTGGATAGCGCTTACTAAGCAAATTTTGCTTATAGACTACACTTCCTCTTACTGCAGATACAGGAAAGGAAAAGATATAGAAAGGAAGGCGATAAGGTGACGCGGATGGTGTGTGATGCCAGGACTATGGAAGCCTTGGGACTTAGTTTAAGAATTTATTAAGATTGTCATTTATTAAGAATGTATTAGATGAGTCATTTAGTCTTCCGCTGTTAGTTAATTGTATGTTTATTTTGTTTCCGCTATTCATTATTTGCATGATTTGATTTCATTAAACTGCGTGGTGATGTTATTCCTTTTGTGTGTTTGATATGTGTTCCAGCCGCCTGTGGCTGTGTATATTATGTTATGTATGTCAGTTTAAGGTCACCGGTACAGGGGAGACTCTGTCGAAATTTTTCGGTAGGGTTTCCATGTGCTTTTTAATCACACCGGTTAAGTAGAGTTAATAGTTAAGTAACGGTCATCTTTAGAGAGTAATAGTAGTAAGAAGGGTGGTGGTTACAAAGTACAAGATCCTAAAGGTGACGTGGGATGAAATATTGTCTAAATCAGAGGTCAAAGCCTTTTCCGGACTTGCATTGATGACAAGTCATCAAGAAGATGAACACGAAGAAAGCTCGTCTGGAATGAGCATCGAGAGCATCGATGAAGGGGGAGCGTCAACAGAAGAAAGCAGCAGTTCAGGGGGAGCCACAGACAATGAGATCGACAAGGTAAGTCAGGTATGATCTCTTCCACCTGATAAGTTGTTTAAATGTATTAAATTATTAACTAAAGATTGTTGCAAACTTAAAAAGAAAATAAAGAGTTAAATTAATTCTAGCTAAATCCTACCCATTAGAAATATTTGACAAAGTAAAATCAGAAAATGATATTTTACAAAAAGAAATAAAAAAACTTGAAAAATCATGCATGTTCATATAATACAAGTAGTAGAAAATTTAATGGTCTAAATTGGTATTTTTATTACCACAAAGGATAAATTAGATTTTTTTTTCAAAAATATATACATACTGAAATGCTAAACATGTAAAGCTACTCATGCTCTTCTAATAGCAAAGAACAATAAGCTAATCTAAATAACATGCTAGCATAAAAGAAAACTCAACTTGCTGTTTTTTAAACTTATGTGAATCTTATTTCTTTTGTTTGAAAACTTATACTTTAATACTTCACTTGTTTAAAAACTTCTTCTTTAATACTTTTATACTGATGTAAAACTTACTTTACTTGTTCAAAAACTTATACATATAATACTTCAAAATAATAATCAACTTTCTTCTTGGGCCCGATAACTGTACTTGCTATGCGCGCATCCCTAACTAGACCTGAGATAGCTGGTCCCGAATCTAATAGGGTTTACTATTGTAACGACCCGACCCATTTGGCGGCCCATTTGGCGGCCCATTTGGCGAAATTTCTAGTTAACTCAGTTGGAAGGAACCTATATTGGGTTCTAAAGACTTGTCTAAATTAAAGTTTAATTAAAGTTAGGGCTTTCAGAGAGTATATTATATATTTGATTTCATTATGAGGCTTTGTCTAGAAGTGGTTAATGATCCAATAACTAAGAAGGCTTAGTTCCTCGCTACAGCCTGTATGCCAATTACGAAATAAAATGTTTAATTGACTAACTGATAAAGCAGTTAATTATAATTAAAAAATGCTTTAAATAGTTACTCATTTTTTAATCTTTTTAAATTTAGAAATTTTAACTTAAAAGTTTTTTTATCAGCTTTACTTTTTCCAAAATTATTTCTAAAAAATTAGTTTCTGCAAACTTTGAAAAATATTGATTTTTTTATATCAAAATTTTTTCTTTACTTAGAATTTTTTTCTAAAATTATTTTAAGTGCTATCAAAATAATTTTTAAAAGTTTCAAAGTTTTTTTTAAAATATTGAAAATCAATTTTTTTTTTACTAAAAACTTTCCTATTTTTTTGAAAAATTTAACCCTTAGATTATTTTTGGTACCCCATTTTTTATGTGATCAAAGGGGGAGAAGGAAAGTTTAAGTCTAGCCTATCTAAGGGGAGGTAGCAATTTCAAATTTAACTTTTTTGCACTTTAATTGCTTGTATTTTATGTTGGTTTATCCTAACTTAACTTGGGTTGCTCACATCAAAAAGGGAGAGATTGTTAGTATCCCAAGGTTATTTTGATGTGATCAAACAAGTTAAGTTAGGTCATGTTGTGTTTAACCCTGTATCTAAGTGTGCAGGAACTTTGGAGCACAGGAAGTCGAGCAAAAGACGCAGCTAGCGAGAAGGACGGCACGGAAGAAAGCCGACGGGCTCGGTGCGTCTGAGGGATGAAGTGCTGCGGAAGAGTACGTCTGAGGATGAGAAGGAGGTGCGCGGCGTTTCCGAGGGACGAGAAGCTAGAGTGAAAGGTTGCTCGAGGAGAAGACCGGAAATTGAGTTTAGGTGAGCCTTATTCCGGATGGCCGAAATCATCTAAGCGAGCAGAGCCGGAGTGGAAGACCCGGACCGAAGCAAGAGGAGCCGGAGCAGAAGGCCCGGATTGGAAAAAGTCAACATGGTTGACTTTCTTGGTCCGGGCACCCGGAACCCTTCCGAGCACCCGGAATGAAGTTTTATCTAGATCGCTGATACGGTGCATGATAGTGGGGTCGGATAGCGGACGTGGTCGGGAGTCAAGCCATTGGGGTGGTCAAAAGTCAAGCTCGCATGGTGGTCAGAAGTCAAAATCACGTGGTGGTCAGAAGTTAAGCTCGCGTGGTGGTCAGAAGTCAAGCTCACGTGGTGGTCAAAAGTCATGCCTACATGGTGGTCAAGAGTCTAGCCTACATGAAAGTCAAGTATCCGCCCTACATGGAGATCAAAGGGTCGGGTTACAAGATGGTCCTGGTCAGGCACAAGTGCTAATCCGAGGTTAAGCCTACGCGTCGAGTAGGAACTCGGAAGGAAGGATACAGGTCAGGATTTATAACACATGATATCTTGACCAAAGCGTACAAGTCGGGATGTGCAAACCAAGGATACAGGTCAAGATTTATAGCCTGGTGGCATAGGATACCTGGATCAAAGCATACAGGTCGGGATGTGCAAACCAAGGATATAGGTCAGGATTTATAGCCTGGTGGCACAGGATACCTGGTTCAAAGTATACAGGTCGGGACGTGCCAACCAAGGATACAGGTCAGGATTTATAGCCTTGCGGCACAGAACATAGGGACCAAAGTGTACAGGTCAGGATGTGTAAACCAAGGATACAAGTCAGGATTTATAGCCTGGTGGCACAGGATACTTGGATCAAAGCGTACAGGTCGGGATGTGCCAACCAATGATACAAGTCAGGATTTATAGCCTTGCAACACAGAACACAGGGACCAAAGCGTACAGGTTGGGATGTGCAAGCTAAGGATACAGGTCAGAATTTATAGCATTGTAGCACAGAACACAGGGACCAAAACGTGTAGGTCAAGATGGGCAAGCTAAGGCGTACGGGTCGGGGCAGACATAATCGGACTAAAGCATACAAATCAGGACATACAAAATCGGACTGAGGCGTACAAGTCGGGACGCAGGATAAGTGGAACCAAACCAAGGCACACATGTCATGATACAAGGTAAGGCAGGTCAGGAGTTCACAAGACAGGACCTGTAGAACAGGGCTGGTGTACAGATCTGGATTTGTGAAGCGGTAAACGCAGGTTAGGAAATATAGGTCTACACCCCACAAAGCGAGGCCGACATGCACAAGAGCCCAGTCCAGGGTTAACAGATCGGGGCAGGCAAACACTACACGACAAGCCAACCAGGGAATCGTAACAACCTGTCAAAAAATAATCACTGCTTGTCAGAGAATATGCTAACGGTCTGGTGCTTACCACCCGTTAATTCCTTCCTGGACCTATAGGAGGACACCGTGTGTCATTCACCGCCAGACAAAGTCTGACATCCGACATTCCCTGACATTCGTCAGACTCCAGAAGCATCCCTTGCAGTATAAAAAGGGAAGCTTTGTCCCTTACGCGGGTACGCTCACTCGTCTTTTCACACCCGTCTTTCACTTTTCGTCCTTTCTCTGTGCTTTTGGGGAAAAAGTACCTGACTTGAGCGTCGGAGGGCCTGAGCCGAGGACTTTTTCCCTAGTTTCTGGTCTCTAACGACTTGTGGGCTCGTCCAAGTGTGGGCAGGACCCTTGCTTCGTTATCACCCCTCGTCATCTGCTCGTGTAAGCTTTTCTGACGGGTGCCTGATCGACCAGGCTTCACAACGACTTTCCGTCAACTCCGTCGACAGCGCGACCGACCTCTATCCGACTCAACTTTCGGACGGGATCAATCGCGTTTGACCACGATCCATTGCGAAGGGGATAAAATTTTATCACCTTCCAGGCGCCCCGATCAAAGTTATAAATACAGCCTTGGTCCAAGACGCTAAATACAACAAGCTTTCTGAGTAACAACACTTGTACGCTTTCAATTTTCGTTTAGCTTCTTTTTTTTTCTGAGCTTTCATTGCTGTAAAGAGACTTCTCCATCTGAAGGAGAAATTAGTGCGACGTTATTCCTTTGATTAACAACCTCCCCAGTTGTAATCAAGTAAAATCCTCTGAGCCTCTGTCATTTTGGTTTCTTTATTCTTTTTATGCAAGTGTTTGTTTAAGTTATAAGTTGAGGAAGGTATCTTTTTGTTTTAATTTATGCAAGGGTTATTCATCCCCTTTAACCGGCCGCCAAAGATCCTAACAGTCTCGAGCATCGGAGTGCCAGGCTGGAATAAACCGATGGTTTTTTGTAGGTAGTATTAATTGGAGATCTTGTGACGATTCCCTTTTATCTCTTTGGTTCATAATGATTCAGTCAATATTTCAGCCGCCTCACCAATGATTCCACTTCTCAATTTTTGAACGGGATCCAAATGAAATTTTGTTTTGATTCTTCAAAGTTTTACTTTCTTCCATTCTTTACGTGTGATTATATTTCCAGAACAGTTAGCAATTTCTCTGGCCATTGACAAGCTACCGACAAGGTAGGAGAAAGTCCAGGAACCAATTGCACATGGCCAGGAAGAAGAAAGGGAAGTGTTTTACAGTGTATTTTTACCTATTTGCGTGGCGCAGTTTCAAGATTATCCATTACAATACAGTGTCTCGGCCGTCCACGCTGACGCCGTGTACAGCGCCGTCCCCTTCCACCCGAGCTTCGCCGTCCCATCGCCGTGGAGGATGGTGTATCCCGGCGGAGACGGAGAAGGGAACAAGTTAAGTGTCATCTGCGCCTGCTCCAGTGCGTTCCTGCTCATCGCCAGCTGCGCAAACCCCCGCCGCGCCAATTCCCCCCTCCAGCTTCCGAACTTCTGCTCCCCGCTCCGCGCCGGCCCTCCCACCGCCACCACGTTGTCGATCTCCCGCCCCAGGATCCCCTGCTCCACTCTGTGCCTCTCCGGGTCGTCCACCGTTGGCAGTGACTCCCCCAGCGCGTCGAACATCACCGAGTAGTAGTGGAGCGCCCCCATGAAGCGGTCGAGGAAGGGTCCCCCACGCGCCGAAGACGCCTCCTGCTCCACCAGGGTTACCACCCGAGGCCGCAGCATCTCCACCAGCCGCATCGTGTTGTGGTCGGACCCCGCGGCGTCGTACAGCGCGTGCTGCAGCCAGTGCACCGCCACAGCTTGCTCCTCCCCCTGCCCCCGCCGGGCGACGATCTCCGACGGGTGCACGTCGCCCGGCCGCTTCGCCACAGGCTCGAACTCGAACGGCACCCCGAGCCTCCTAGCGAAGCTGGCGAGCCGCTTGCCGATCCCCTCCGCCGACGGGCCGAACGCAGTCATCCGCACGTGCGGCGGGCCGTCGGGCCTCGTTGCCAGGATGTGGAATAGCGCCGGCCACTGGAGGCCGTGCATGATGTCCAGGTCTACGATGTGCACTCTATCTGTTCGCTGAATTGCCTCCAAGATGGCCTGGTTGGCCGTGAAGTGCGCGAACTTGACGAAAGGCGACGCGTTGCCGAAGGTCTCGAAGCAAGAAAGAATGGCCTTGTGGGGGACCATCAGCGGGGAGCAGATGCCCGTCCACGAGTTCATCACCCTGGACGCCAAGGCCTTGGCGAAATAAGCCACCACGCGCTCGGCGCAGGAAGCAGAGTAAGGAGACGCGAGCTGGTTCAGCTCGTGCAGAATCCTATTAGCCTCGACCAAGTTGTCGGCAGAGATCGCGACCGCGCAGTCCAAGAGAAGCGCGATCATGCTCAGCCCGCGCTCTTCCCTGGCGCTGTCGAAGGAGCCGACGTCGCTTTCGAGGTCGATGAACTCAGGAGTGTCTGAGACGGTCGCGTAGCAGCCGTCGAGCAGGTGGTGGGCGAAGGGTACGACGGGCGGCGCGGGGAATGCAATGGGGTAGGCGAGCCAGTTATCGCCAGGGTGGAGCAAGCCGAGGGCGGCGTCGTGGACCGGCACTACGTCGTCTCTCATCCTGCGATGGCATGAGGGCGGAACGGAGGAAGAGCGTATATACGTAGCCAGTGAGGCTACTCGGTGGGTCGCTGTCTAGGATTAGTTAATTTGGTTCGGCCGGCGAAGGAAAAGAACAGAGCTTCCAGGTCAAGTTGGCAGTGATGGCTTGGGCCAACAAATGTTTGTTTAAGTTAATCGTCATCACGGCGTCCCTTCAGCCGGTCTGTAAGGGAGATTTGCTGAACAACAAGCCAACAACAACAGGATATGATTTTCAACTACCATGATCCTGTCCGGGACGTGAAAATGAAAAACTGAAAAATGGACTTGATGAGAAAAGCTCGCTTCTATCTATAAGACAAAATAAATCAAAAAAGGGGTCTTGACATTGACTCTCCCTCAAATCAAATACAGGAAGGAAAATAAAAAGTGATAGAGATGAATATTATTTTTCTTGTCTTATGTCTTCTGTACATTTAATGCTCCTTTACTTTTTCTTACTCAAAATTTTTAGGGTTATATTGATTCAAATTATTATAATAATTTTGATTATATAATTATCAGGTAATTACATAATCAAGATTATAAAGAATAAAAAATAATCTTAGTATTATTTGATTTAATCTAGTAATGATATAATTTAATTTTATATTTACTATATTACCCTTAATAATATTAGGATTAAAAAAACTATTTAAAATATTTTTACCGTCCTCTCTAAAGTTTAAACTATTTAAACTATCTAAAGTTTAAATTAAAAAAAATCAAATGGATCATTTCGAATTATTTTTATTTTTTTGCCATGCTCTCTTCTCCAACGTGGTCTGCATCCCACTGCGAGCTCGCGGACGTTGTGGGCGGTGCCGACGTCGTCATCAGGGTGGATGGCGAATGCGACGACAGAGTCGTCGAGAAGGAGAGGGTCATCAGCGGCAGCCCCTGGATGGAGGCGGTGTCCGGAGGATGTAGGCGGGCTGCTTCTGTGATGGGTCCTCTTATCCGGCGGACTGCTTCGCCTCTTCTCCGACTCCGGCATCAACTTCGGCGATGGGTCCTCTTCTCTAGAGGATGCAGGCGGGCTGCTTCTGAGTGCCCAGAGAAGAGAAGGGGTCAGAGGAAGGAAGGCGGACGAGGGCGTCGACGAGATCCGACACGCCGAAATGAGGAAGGAGCTAGGAGACATCGCCAACTGAGGGAGGGAGGAAGATGGAGGAAGTTGCGACTCGATAAAGGAGGACGAAGAGAAGAGGGGAAAAAAATCGGAGGGTAATTATGGAAAAAAAATTATTAACCCCGGAATCATGAAAAACCCTACGCTTCCAAGGTTTTCTTATTCCGGGTTGTATTCTCACTTTGCTGACATGGCGGGAATCGCCCATTACCGGGAATCACTCATTACCTAAACCAAATAAGGTTTTGATTAATAACCTACCAAAGTTATCAACGATAACCTTGAACCAAACACACCCTTAGTCTTCTACTTTATTACTTCACATGGCTGATGTCGTTGCTATATCTGATCGGACAAGTGATCCACTCTGACTGATTTCCTACCGACCAGGTAGCATCATTCCGATCGGTTGATGTAGTCACTTCTGCTCGGACTAGCCTAGTTTGAATCCTGTTATTGACCGCTTTTGACTTTGACCTACACCCCCGGCTATTGACCTACGCCACGTAAGCTCTTATCTTCACATCAAAAAGCTTCCCCTCAAGTCTAGTCGAAGGAGGCTGCAAATCCGACTAACTGGACAGTTGGTGCCTTAGGTGATATCCATGCCCGATCGGGCTGTGCGCCATCCATTAACTGCTGAGCGACCCCTGAACCAACACCACTCGACGTTACTTGGCCTTTGCCGATCGGGAAGATTGTGTGCCGATAGGAAAGATGGTCAACAATACTTTGTAAAATTTCGACCTTCCTTCACTATATCTCTTTGGGCGAGCGTGATTGTGGTTGACGTCATTCGAATTTCTCAAAATCCGTAAAAATCCTCGAAGATTATGGCTGAGCACGCAACCATACCTTTTAATTAAGGGCTTTAAATGCGGCCTGTGATTGAAGGACACATGTCCTATACTGCCATCGCATGCCTGATGTGATAGGCGGACCTTTGCTGGATGGCGTGACGTGTACCGTTTTTAAATTCAGCGGTTGGATTTATTTCTCGGTTTATGTACCCTGGATCGGACAGTTGCCGTCGATCGGTCGCAAGTTTTATAAGCCTCGCATGTGTCGTCGTCGTCTACTTTGTTCTGTCGTCTTCAGATTTTGCTGTTGTGTGCTCTTCTCCGGTGATTTTGCCGCTACATTCTCTTCTCCGGTGATCTTTCGTCTTTCTTGTAAGCTTTCCTTTTCATTCGGGTCCTTTGGTTGTTCTTAGCATCCTCTTTCTCTTTTTCAATCGAACTTGTTGTGTTATTGTCGATCTTTGTTTCCGATGGCGAGTTCCTTTCAACTTCATGTCCCTGTTCCTGGCCTCTGTTACACCTCCATCGAATCTAGATTTGGTGGGGGTGATGCAGAGAGCCTAAACTCTGCTTATAAAATTCCTTCGGGCTATGAAATTGCCCTTCCTTCTTCGTCCGATTGGCCCCATGAGCCTCCTCCGGGTTTTGTATGTTTCTTCAGGGACCAATTTACCGCCGGTCCGCGGTTCCCTGTCCACCCCTTCTTCTCTATAGTTTGTAAATATTTTTGTATTTCATTCCACCAGTTAGTGTCGAACTCTTTTCGGCTGTTGTGCGGCGTTGTAGTCCTTTTTTGTCTGCAGGGTATTCCTCTGTTCGCCAGGCTATTCCACTACTTCAATTATCCAAAACTGTCTGAGTTGGGGACCTTCCTATTCCAAGCTCGAGTGGGCTTGGTCTTTTTCGATAAGAAGTCGTCCTCCAATAAACATTGGAAGGATTACTTTTTTTTTTTTTTGTCAAATTCCCCGATCGGCCAGATTTTTGGATTGGTTGGCAGCTAGAGGTTGCGAATCCACCGTCGCTCGGCAGGTACAAGGGATGATCAGACTACCTTTAGGCGACTTCCAGCTTGGCTGGTCAGAAGTATGATATCCACAAGCTACTGTTGGAGGGTGTCCTCTACGTATTTGGCTTGAGCTCAATCCCCACAAGGCTTCCGTTCAGCCTAGGTATGCTCCTTCTTAGTCTAACTTTTGAATCTAATTGATTTTTCATTTTCTTTTGTAGCTTAAGTCACGTTGCTTGCACATCTGGCCGAAAAATCCAAACTTGCAGACGCAGAGATCAATGTTGCGATCGTGGTTGAGTTGGAAAGTCGCGGCTTGCAGTCGGTCGGATCTCATGAGGATCCGCTCGGAGAGAGCACAGAAGCTCCAGCTCAAAGGAGTGACAGAGTAGCCAGTCGTACAGTTAATGGTGAAGCGGTTGTCGCAGCGAATCCCCACCCGAGTGGCTTTCGGTAATTCCAGTCGCCGAGGCCTCGAAATCGACTTTTTTCGGGGAGTCGTTAATAAGCCGAAAGAGACGTCGTGAGGAGATTGCCGCCCGATCTACTACCTCCGCTACACAGACTCCAACTAGGACTAGCCCATAGCTTTCATCCGAGCAGAGCGAAACCTCCACACCTGCGCCTGAGCAAGCGACGATAGCCGCACATACTTCACCTTTTTCCAATTGGACACCGTCTCTGTTCAGTCTGCCACAAGGAACAATTGTGTGCCACCAGCCGCTTTCATACCGTTTCCATCGCCGAAGACTCAAAAGTCTGGCATCCGACCGGTGTTAACGTCTCAATCGGCTGACAGAGCAACTTTAGCCCTATCCACTCCGAGTGGCCAATGCCACATAACGATGGTCATTCATCTGCCTACGGACGAGTGGCGCAACTCTGACAACGTTGGATCCTGAGCCTCGAAGCACCAGATAATTACCCAGGGGCCGCTAACACAGATATTGGTCGACACCCGAGCCTGTGCAGTGGTCATGCCTTCAGGGGCGCTTGCTGACATTCATACCTAGATGTCCACTGTGATAAGTATTTTACAAGTTTCTATTTGTCGCCGCTCTGCCCTAAAATTTTTTTACTTCCTCGCAGTATTGGGTAGAAAGTCTGGCTATGTGTGAAAATCTCACCTTTTTGGAGCAAGAAATCAAACAGCTATGTGCCCCGAGCGGCCAGGTAACGACTTCTCAAGCACAGCTAGAGCAAATGAGCGCTGAGATGGCTCAATTAAGGGCCGATCTGAGTAAGAACTCTGAGCAGCTAGAGGCGGAGAAGAGTAAAGGCGCCGAGCAGGCTGCACAATTGGTTCGACTAGATAAACAGGTCAGCTCCTTCGTGTCCAAGCTCAATTTGGCCAACACCAAGAAGCGCCATCGAGGACTTGGAGATAAAAAATAAGGAGTCTCGGGTGTTGGCCTAAAACCTAAAGGAGGTGGAGGCCACATTGAAGGCCGAGGGGGATGGACGATCGGCCGACCAGACTGCAGCGAAGACCCAGCTCGCCGCCAAAGATGAAGAGCTGGCCAAGTTGAAGAAAGAGCTGAAGGCCTCCCGAGCGGCCTTAGAGACTTATCAGGGAGTCGAGTCGAGCAGATTCGATCTTATGAAGTAGGCCTACATCCGCTCGGATGCTTTTAACGACAAGGTCCCCAATCGGGCACTCCGTCTGTTCAACCTTGCTATTGACAGAACTCTTAATCAACTGAAGGAAGGCGACTACCTCCCAACCGCTTTGAGAAGCAAGTGTTGGAATGTATACTAAAAGCCTAACTTTTTATATAAATATTTATTTAGAAATAAGAATCGTATTGGTCAAATGTCTATATTTATATGCTAAATGTAGTTGTTCAATTAATTTATATTGTAGATAACATGCTGTGTGGTGCCACACACAGAAGATCTTATTATCAGTTCTTTATAAATTATAAACAGTTACTCATGACTAAGATGAATATGAATAAACCATTGGAGTAGTCGTAGTGTAATTTGGTATTATTTTATCTTGACTATAAAATTACATTAGTACACTCTGAGTGTATTGAGCAGGACCATTTAAGGTAGTTTCATTTTGTACTGACTACATAAAAGAACAAGACTTTTGTAATTATAGAAGTGTATGCTTTTAATCCCGATATAATAACAAGCACGTGTACTTAGTATTTATTTCTTTGACTTATCAATAGGTGAGATTTAGCTCGTTAAATCAAGAGGCTCGATAAGTTGGGAAATGATATTATTTATAATGTGTGTTGTTGATTATAAAAGGAAACTGTGTCCTAGGAATCTAGGTTGATAATGTCCCTAAGAGGAGCTCATAAGGATTGTCATGTAAACCCTGTAGGTGGACTTAGTCCAACATGACAATAAGATTGAGTGATACTACTCTTGGAGCTAGATATTAATTAAGTGAGTTGTCAGTAACTCATTTAATTAGTGGACATTCGATATCTTAAACACAGGGAGATTAACACACTCATGATAAGAAGGAGCTCATATAGTAATATGTGATTGATGCGGTAGTTCAATAATAACTCTTTAGTGGAATGAGATATTATTGATGAACTCGAGTTGGGTGTTCGGGGCGAACACGGGAAGCTTAAGTTCATGGGGAGACCAAAATCAATTCTTCCTCTCGGTCTCTATCGTAGCATCTTAGTTATAAAATATTATACCCACCTATACCCATCTTCTTACCCACCTTAAGGTGGATGGCCAAGCCTAGCTTGGAGCCCAAGCTAGGGCCGACCAAATCAAGGTGAGTTGGTTTAAAGAGGTGGCCGACCCTAACTTGAACCCAAGCTTAGGTGGCCGACCACAATAAATTAAAAGGATTTTTTTTTAAAAAAAAATCTTTCCTTATGTGGAAGCCATGGTTTTAAAAGAGAGTTTAAAATTTAAATCTTTCCTTTTATAGTTTTCTACAAAAGATTAAGAGAAATGTTTGATATCTTTCCTTATTTGTAGTTAAAAAGGAAGATTTTAATTTTTGATAAAACTTTCCTTTTTTGTAACCATCCTCATGAATTTAAAAGAGAGTTTTAAAATTAAATCTTTCCTTTTATAGCTTTCTACAAAAGATTAAGAGAAAGATTTGATATCTTTCCTTATTTGTAGTTTAAAGGAAGATTTTAATTTTAGAGAAAACTTTCCTTTTTGTAAATCATCCATATGTTTTAATAGAGAGATTTTAATTTATAAAAGTTTCCTTTTATAACCAACCATGAAGGGAATTTTTAAAAGAGAAATTTTTATTTTAAAAATTTCTGGAAACAAATTAGGAAGTTTTAATTTTGTGTTTAAAACTTTCCTTACTTGAAGGATTTGAGGTGACCGACCACATTAATAAATAAAAGGAATTTTTAATTAAATTTTCCTTTTCAATGGCAAGGAAATTAAGGAAGTTTTAATTAAAACTTTCCTTATTTGCCAAGACCAAGGAATATAAAAAAGAGGGTACAGGTGCCTCACCTCATAACAATCTATCTTCTATTGTTCCTCTCTTCCTTGTGGTGGCCGACTCTCATCTTCTTCCTCTCCTCCTTTTCTTCTTCTTTGGTGGCCGGTGGCATCAACTCTCAAGGAGCTTCTTGGTGGTCGGACTTTGCTTGGAGAAGAAGTAGAGAAAGGAGGCTTTGTTTCTTAGCATCCCTTGGAGCTTGGTTGGTGGCCAAAAGTTCTTCATCTCTTGAAGATTGGTGGTGGCCGAAACTTGCTTGGAGAAGGAGGCTTGGGTGGATTCTCGTCTCGGTAGATCATCGCCCACACGACGCCCGAGATAAGAAGAGGAATACGATAGAAGATTGTGAGGTCTGTAAGCTATAAAAGGTATAACTAGTTATTAGTTTCCGCATCATAACTAGTTCATCCTTTTATTTAGATCTTGAAATACTAAACACAAGAGGCTAATGAATCTAGATTATCAAATTTATGTTTTCGATTTTGTGTTTCTTTTTCTTTTTCGAATTTGTGATTCGATTGTTCTTTTTGGTTAAACCTAGGGTTACTATAAGGAGATTAAATATTGAATTTCATTGAAAGGCTTTGTCTAGGAAGTGGTGGATGCTCTCATACCTAAGAAGGCCTAGTGCCTCGCCATGTTTAACCTAGAAGCCAATCTCTGAAATTAATATTAATTAAATTTGTAACATGGGTGGATTTGGATCAATAATGTTAAGCATCGTTTATGTCCAAGTCTAAACCTCTAAGAACAGATAAGTTGAATTTGGAATTAATAATATTAATTTCTGTTTATGATTCCAAATTTAATTTTTAAAGAACACAATCGGTTGATAGGAATGGTTCAGGACTTGTACAAAATTTTTGTACAGGGGAACCGGTATGATATTCTTAGTAGCAACCAACAGCAAGATCATTAGCCGAGACAAGCTGACTGAGTCGCTATCTGATGATGTTTTAGATTATCTTGAGTGAGCCTGCTCATGCGAGTTTTACTTCTGTAATTTTTTGAAATATCAATGAATGATAGTCCATCTGGAAAACCATTATTTTTCTTTGTCCCTTTCTGGACATTTGGCATTTTCAGCTTGTATTTAGATCAGGTGTTGTCGCACAAACTGAAGTGTGGTCTCATGTTCTTCCGATCGACAATGGATTATCTGTTTTCTTAGCCGGTCGATCAGTTTCAGTTTTAAGGTTGTCGCTCGACCATTTCATGGCGTAGACGTGGGTTTAAGGTCATCGCTCGACCATCGGTGAAGACATGGGTTTTAAGGTCGCCGCTTGACTGTCGATGAAGACATGGGTTTAAGGTCGCCGCTTGACTGTCGGTGAAGACATGGGTTTAAGGTCACCGCTCGACCATCAGTGAAGACATGGGTTTAAGGTCGTCACTCTACGGTCGGTGAAGACATGAGTTTAAGGTCGTCGCTCAACCGTCGGTGAAGACATGAGTTTAAGGTCGCCGCTCGACCTAACTTGTCTGATCAACTCATGAGTCTGAAATGCTTACGATTTTATTCATATTTGTACTGCATGTGGAAGACATGCACGTACATACAGGTAAATATAATTATTCACACACTTCTTACCCGACCCTATAGGGTTGGAGGTGGTTCGCACTCCACGATCACTCTAGCCGTCTTCTATCTTCGTCTTCTAAATAATATGCTCCTACGCGGAGTTTTTGCACGACCTTATAGAGTCCCACCCATGGAACTTCGAGTTTGGTGATATCGCCGACTGACTTTATCTTCTTCCACACTAGATCACCGACCTAGAAGGATCGCAGGATAATCCTCCAGTTATAGTGCTATTTCATCCGCTGCCAATATGCCATCAGCCAAACGATAGCCTTGTCTCGTTTTTCATCGACCAAGTCTAGGTCCATTAGTCTCTGCTTGTCGTTCTCCTCATCATAGTGTTGCACTCGATCAAACTCTACTTTGACTTCCACCGGGACTAGTGCTTCACCGTCGTACACAAGATGGAATGGCGTCACCCCGGTCACCTCCTTCAGGGTCGTGCGCAGGGCCCACAGGACGCTAGGGAGTTCGTCAACCCAGCTGCCTCCTACGTGGTTGAGCTGAGCTCGCAATCCTCTGAGAATCTCCCAATTGGCGACTTCCGCTTGGCCGTTGTTTTAGGGGTAAGTCATTGAGGTGAAGGCCTGCTGGATACCACAATCTTCGCACCATTCTTTGAGCCTCCGATCGACGAATTGCCTCCCGTTGTCTGAGACGAGCGGTCGGGGGATGTCGAACAGGCACAAAATACTTTGCCAGATGAACTTGATGATCATCTGTTCACTTATCTATATCAATGGTTCGGCCTCCACCCATTTTGAGAAGTAGTCCACAGTGACGACCTGGAACTTCCGTTGAGTTGTCGCAGTCAGAAATGGCCCAATGATGTCTATGCCCCATTGTTCAAATGGACAGGACACCATGGATGCCTTTATCTCTTTGGTTGGCCGATGTAGGATGCTGTGATATTTCTGGCACGATAGGCAGGTGGCCATCGTCCGAGCGGCATCTTCTTGGAGCGTGGGCCAGAAATACCCGGCGAGAAGGATCTTCTGGGCTAATGAACGGTCGCTCGGATGATTCCCACAGGAGCCTTAATGTACTTCTTGGAGGATACACTCTATGTCTTCCGATCCGACGCACTTGAGCAGGGACCTGGAAAATGCTCACTTGTAGAGTTGATCTTCGATAAATGTAAACCGTCTGACCCTTTTCTTCAATAGACGATCGACCTCCTGATCGGACGGTGCTACACCCGATCGGAGAAATTCGATGAACGACGTCCTCTAGTCGTTTGGGAAGGAGAGGTCTTCTTTCCGATCAATGTGCACCACCAGTAAAACCTGCTCGATCAGGCGTTCAATCACGACCGACATTAACGAGCTAGCCAATTTGGCTAAGTCGTCGGCCGAATGGTTGTTTGATTGGGGGGTCTTCTATACAGTGACTTCTTGGAAACTTGCCCTTAATTTTTTGAAGGCTTCTGTGTAGAGCTTGAGTCAGGAGCTATTTATTTCGAATGTCCCTGACAACTGCTGAGCGACTAGTTGAGAATCCAAGTGAATAAGAACCTTGGTGGCCCCGACGTGCCACGCTGCCTGTAAGTCGGTAATTAACACTTTATACTCAGCTTCATTATTGGTGACCCGGTATTCCAGCCGAATGGAGGGCTGTATTCAATCTTCCCTTGGTGAGATTAGCAGTACGCCGATCCCGCTCCTTTTCCATGTGGAAGAACTATCCACATATATTCTCCAGGTTGCTTCAGGTTCTGCTTTCTGGATTTCTGTGACGAAATAAGCCAAGGCCTGAGCTTTGATTGCCGTTTGGGGTTAATATTGAATATCAAACTTGCTTAATTCAGTTATCCATTTGATTAGCTGCCTGGACGTTTCTAGGTTGAAGAAGACTTTTCCCAGGGTACTGTTGGTCATGATGATGGTCGAATGAGCAAAAAGTATGGACGGAGTCTCTGACCGACAAACACCAGAGTATAAGCTAACTTTTCCAGATTAGTATAGTGAGATTCAACATCTTTTAATATATGGCTTAAAAAATGCACGGTCTACTGTTCATGGCCGTTCTGCTTACCAATGTCGATCCGACCGCATGCTTGGTGGATGATAAATACATCCAGAGAGACTCTCTAGCACTCGGCTTAGATAGCACAAGCAAGGAGTTAAAATACTCCTTGAGCTCTTTGTAGCTTGGCGCAGTACTTTGAAGAATGACAGACTCGAATCAGACATCTTAGAGATGAACCTTGAAAGCGCGGTGATCCGTCCGGTCAGCCGTTGGGCCTCCTTCAAATTGCGAAGCGGAGGCGTGTCTTGCAGGGCCTTCACCTTACTTGGATTTGCCTCGATCCCCCGCTCGATCATGATATACCCAAGAAAACGACCGCTCCTTGTGCCGCTGGGGTTTAGCTTCATTCCATAGGTTCTTAAAGTTTGGCACATCTCCTCAATGTCCACACAGAGGTCGGTCGCTCAGAGGAGTTTTATTAGTATGTCATCTGTTGGTGCGAGAAGCATCCGACGATCGAACCTGTATTTTGATTATGTCAAAGGGTTCAAAGTTAAGTTATCTTGTTATCTAACATGTGTGAATGAGTTTGTAGGAAAGTCCTAAGTGTACTTAGGCAAAAATCCTAACTATGGTTAGGCAGGTGAAAACCCTAGGGGGTGGTAGGTCCTAGGGGGTGGGTAAGTTTTTTGAATTCAAAAAGTGAAAGCCACGAGCGCTATTCACCCCCTCCTCTAACGCATCTCAATCCAACATCATCGACATAGACTTCCATATTTCGGGTGATCTACCTACAGAACACTTTATTCATCAGCCTTTGGTAGGTTGCTCTAGCGTTCTTCAGTCCGAACGACATGATATTGTAGCAATAGGTTCCATTGGTCGTGATAAAACTGACCTTTTCTTGATCTTCTCGGGTGAGCGGTACTTGGTAGTATCCCTGGTATGCGTCGAGCATGCATATTAATTCCTATTCCGTTATGGAGTCCACCATTTGGTCTATTTGAGGTAACATATAGAAGTCCTTCGGATATGCCTTATTTAGGTTGAGGAAGTCGATGCAGACCCGCCATTGATTGCCTGACTTGGAGACCAGTACCACGTTAGCAAGCCAACTTGGGAATTGGACTTCCTGTATATGGCCGACTTCAGTAATTTTTCTATCTCCGTCCGAATGATCAAATTCTGCTCCGGGCTAAAGTCTCTCTTCTTTTGTTTAACCGACCAGGAATCCGGTCGGACATGTAGCTTGTGTTGGGCCACATTCGAAGAAATGCATGACAATTCGTGCGTCGACCAAGCGAACACATCATAGTTTCGTCTGAGAAAGGCGACTAGCTCTGCTTTTTTCTCACTTTCTAGATCGGCGGCGATAAAGGTTGTCGTCTCCGATTGGTTTAGATGGATCTGGACCTCCTCCTTCTCATAATAGACCAAAGCAGGAGGCTTCTCCATGATGGCGCTCACCTCCAAGCGCAATGTCTTTTGGGCGGCTCGTTCTTCCGCTCTGACCATCTCAACGTTACAATGCTGGATGGCCAACTGATTGCCTCTGACCTCGCCCACCTTGTCCCTCACCGGTAACTTGATCTTCTGGTAGAAGGTGGATACCACCGCTCGAAACTCATTCAGTGTCGGTCGGCCCAGAATGACGTTGTAGGCTAATGACGCATCCACCACAATGAAATTAGTCTTCCGTGTCCTCTTTAGTGGCTCTTCCCGAAGCGAGACGGTCAAGTACAATTGGTCGATCGACAACACTTCATTGCCAGTGAACCTGTAGAGTGGAGTCGTCATGGGTAGTAAATCGCCTTGGTCGATTTACAGTTGATCGAACACTTTCTTGAATATGATGTTCACTGAGCTTCCTGTGTCAACAAAGGTATAATGAATAACATAATTAGCTATTATCGTTTGGATAATCAGGGCGTCATCATGGGGGATCTCTACCCCCTCTAAATCCTTTGGGCCGAAGCTGATCTCAGGCCCTTCGGCCTTCTTCTTGCTACAGTTGACTGCGTGAATTTCAAGTTGCCGAGTGTGCGACTTTCTCACTCGATTGGAATCATTGCCGGGCGGCCCCCCCGATGATCATTCCTATCTCACCCTGAGTGGCGTTGCTCCTATTTTCTTCCTCTCGAGTTGAGGATCGTCTCCATTCGGCTTGCTCCTGAACAGGACTTGGATTATTTCGTTGTTGAGATTGGTTGCGGCGTGGTTTGACGGCTTCCCTTTCGTCTTCCCTTCGCCTAGCTGATCGGTGCCTGTGTCTCCGATCGAGCGATAGTGATTAATGATACTGCCTTCTTGGGGCAAGTCTACTAGCCAAGTAGCAGTCCTGGGTATTATGAGTCGTCGACTGATGGAAGGAGCAAAACATCAGCGTCCATATTTTACCCCTGGAGGCCTTTGGGGGTCTGGCCCCAACATGCTGCACGACATGCATCCTAGGCTCGTGTTATGGTTGAGTTCCTCCTGATTTGAGCCCTTTAGGAGGTTGATAGCTGCTCGGTTGACGCCTCTCGGGTGCCACTGTTGGTTCGGCGAGTGCCTCTTTTTTCCTGGCCACCTGAACTTCTTTTAGATTGATGTATTCATTGACCCTTTTCTGTAGATGGCCAAAGTCCTTTGGCAGCTTCCGAATGAGTGACCGAAAGAATTCTCCTTCAGTGAGCCCCTGAGTGAAAGCGTTTACAAATACATCCGAGGAGACCGCGGGGATGCCCATCGCCACCTGATTGAAGCATTGGATATATGCCCTTAAGGCCTCTCGGGACCCTTGCTTCAGTGAGAATATATTCACGCTCGTATTCTGGTGGCGGCGACTGCTAGCAAAGTGATGCAGGAAGGCCGCTCGGAAGTCTTTGAAGTTATGGATCGAGCCGCTCGGCAAACGTTTGAATCAGCATTGTGCCGACCCAGATGACGTGATAAGGAAGACTTGACATTTTACCCCGTCCGTGTATTAGTGCAGCATGACCGCGTTGTCAAACTTGGCCAGGTGGTCGTTGGGGTCGGTCGTCCCATTATATTCCCTAATCGTTAGTGGGGTGTAGTGCTTCGGCGTCATTTAGAATCCCTTCTGAAAACTGTTGATTGACTCGTTCGGACGAGTCGTCCTCCCTAGGTTTCCTTTTTCTTGTGTCTCGAACAGGTGCCTCATCAGAGGATGATCCCCGATCTTTATCTGCTCGGCCCCTCTCTGCTGGAGTCTATAACAGGGCTGGCGCATTAGGGGCTTCCCTATATGTGTCGATCGACATCTTGTTTAGTTCTTGAGCAGAAAGTTGTTCAACCTGCCGCCCCACTATTGAGGCTGCAGGTTCCTGCACTTGACGATCAGCTAGCTCTTGTTGTTGTTGTTGCTCCACTATCTTTGCCGCTCGGGCTTGTATCAGCGTGTCGAGCTCCTCTTGCGTCAACGGTACCGTTGTGAATCGTCTAGCGTCTTCCATTTTCTCGTTCGGATGCAGGAATGATTCCCACAGACGGCGTTAAAATGATCCTGTCCGAGACGTGAAGCTGCAAAGCTGGGAAGGTGGCGGCTCTGCTAACTGAATGAGAATCTCGCTCCTACCTACAAGGCAAAACCAAACCAAGGAAGGGGTCCCCGACGTTGACCCTTCGACACTCAAGTCAAAGACAAGAAGGAAAATGGAAAATGATAGAAACGAAAACTTACTTTTCTAGCCTTTTCCTCATACCTGGCATGTCCTTTTATACCTTTTCTTGGTGACCTTCCATCTTTTCCTATTTAATGATATTGATTATCTACAAAAGACATCTTTGTCTTGACTTCTATATATTTAATGATAGATGAAATATTTTCCTTTGCTTTCTTTTCCTCGGGACTTTTAGTCTTCTATTTTATTACTTCACATGACTTATGTCGGTGCCATATCTGACCGGACAGGTGGTCTGCTCGAACTAATTTTCTACCAATCGAGTAGCATAATTCTGATCAACTAGTTACTTCTGTTCGGATTAACCTTGCTTAAATCTTGATGTTGATCATTTTAGCTTTGATTTATACCGTGGCTATTGACAATGTCATGTAAGCTTTTATCTCCACATCATACAACATGTGAATTAATTGATATTAAATTATATATAAAAAAACCGCCAATGATGTCGATGTGTATACAGAAAATGGGTCGAAGGCGACAGCAAAGACGAAGTCAATATCTTAAGAGATAGGGGATGTAGCCCAGCCGAGCCTCCTCCATCTGGAACCACAACATGATTTCTGTCAATGTGTATGTTGATCGTTTCTTAATTATTTACTTTAGAATAAGATTCCTTGTTGTCTTTCCTTCCGACAGCAATCCCCTGTTGTGTTTTTTTAAGCTAATAGGTGGCACATCTTGAACATGTCACTAAATTAAAAATTATACCATGTAACAAATTTATTATATGCTTACAAAAACAACTAACCTGCAACTTATTATATAGAAACATACACATTAATTACGTAGAAAACATTAATTTGTTAATGGACGGTATATTTTTGTTTTTTTATTAATCCAACTATCCAGATTTTTACCGGCCCAATTAATCTTGAAAATGAATGGTTTGCGACAATTCACCTAACGATCTCTACTGAAACCTACTCTTGCCTTAGCTGAGTTTCAAATTACTATACTATGTGAATTCATCGAATACTTATATCTCATCCTATATGAAAGTAGGGGAGATGGTGTAGTAATTAAGTGACTCTTATGTTGATTGTAAAAGGACAAAAATCTTGATGATGTGAATGAATCTGGAGTTAGGAGCTATGAACCTATGTACACCACAAACATAGCTCACAAGAACGTTAGAACAAAAATCAGGGAGGAAGTTTCTGACATAAGCACTCCGATGCTCAAGTCAGAATAGTAGTCCAGTGAAATGGAGAAAAGATTAACAATAGAATAGTAGAACAATGGTGCCAATCTGTGTGTGCATGTATGCATGGATGTTTCTGCGTGTTCAAACGTACCAGGCCAACGGAAATGACTCCCTTTTTATACCATTTCTCATAACCTTCACATTAATGAGACGACAAATAATGTCTGATGTCAGAGTATGTCGGATGGTGGAGGATGTACGGTAGCCTTCCCATGATCAGAAGAAGGTTTCGTTGCATGTATATGTCAGAATAGTGGAATATTTTCTGATGAGTAGTTGTTATTCTCTGACAGATTGTTACGATTCTTTGATAATGCTAGATATATACTGAGAACCTTGTATTGGAGGAGGGGGGAGCTGGGCCACGTAGGTCTGACCGACCATTGGGTCGACTGGCTGTAGACTGGGAACTCTACCTCTATGAAGTGGGGAGTTGAGCCCCGTAGATCCGACCGGTTCTGGGGCCAACTAGCTATATGGTGAGAACCTTATATTGGAGAAGTGGAGAGCTGAACCCCATAGGTTCGGTTGGCTCTGTGGCCACCCGAGTTTATGTCGGAAGCCCTACTCATGAGGAGTGAAGAGTTGAACCCCGTAGGTCTGACCAGCTCTGTGACCACCCAGGTTTATGCTGGGAGTCCTACTTCTGAGAGGTTGTTCGTTCGGATACGCATATACTAACTTTGATTACCACCTCACCTTGACTTTGACTGCCACATCATCTTACCCCACATTACCCTTGGGGCCACTCACAACATGACGTATCACAAGCCTCCCATTCAAGTCTAGTTGAAGGACACGTGAGTCGACTGTAACGCCCAAAAATTCTCAAATAAATTTTAGAAATATTTTATTATTTTTCTGGAATTTTAGAATATTTTTATGGAATTTTTGGAATAACAGAAGTATCAAAATTAAATAAAATCGTAAAATAGCCTAAGCGGGAATTGAACCCGCAACCTATTAGACCCTACAACTTATAGCATGACTTTAGTAACCAGGTGGCCCCAGCAGGGGTGTGCTGAAAGAAGAGGAGAAAAATTATATTTATGATTGAGTTGTGTCGTATTAATCACTTAATATAAATAGAAAATTTAAGTGGGGATTTATTATTTTAATCGGCAACTCTTCCTCACCCTCACCCTCAATCGCCGCCCCTCTTCCTCTTCCTCACTCTCTCGGCACAACAAGCCCCAAGAGACCTAGGGTTCCATTCCTAGGGTCGTAGGAGCACCTTCCGACGACAACTCCGATACAAGGACGCTCCTCCCCACGAGAAGAACACGTAGACGCAAGAAGATCGCAAAGAGATCTTCTTCTCCGGAAATCTAGCGATCAAAATTGCAAGAAACCTAGCGCAGGAAGTAAGTAACCCCTCACCTGCAGTATAAGTAGTTAATCGTATGTTTTTATGTTTTTAGTTCAGCCATATGCAGATTTTTTTTCGGCACGTCGGGTGTATTTGACCCTCCTCGCAAGTTTAGGGTCATTTGAGCACCTCTAGATGGGCCAGACATGTTTCCCTCTCTAGTTTTGGGATTTTAGACGTTGTCGGGTGCCTAGAGGTGGTCTCCAAATAGAGAGGAGAGATAGAGCACACCAAGTGGTTGATAAAATGACTAGTACAGTTAAATGTTACAGTAGGCATTTTAATAGCTCAGTTAAATGTCATAGAAGCATTTTAAATAGCATGCTTAGTCTTGCTTCAGTTTATATGGGACTACGGTCCAATGGGTGGGCTCCCATAGTCGCCTCTAGGTTCAGATAACCTAGCTCTAGGTTCAGATAACCCAGTAAGAGCAAGATAAGATAAATTAGCTTATGAATCAGTATTTTACTTTTATCAGTGGCACTGTGCTGGACTCTTAGTTGTCCTTGGGTTGGGCTCTCATAGTCGTCCCTAGGTTTAGATAACCTAGTAAACCCTACTAGATTCGGGACTAGTTACCTCGGGTCTAGTTAGGGATGCGCGCATAGCAAGTACAGTTGTCGGGCCCATCAGCAGCATGATTATTATTTTTATCTATTATGAAAATAGTTTTCAAAGCTTCACAATTCAATTATGTGAGTACAATTCAGATTTAGCATTAGCCTAGCATTAATTTAACTTAGTTTATGTATCAGTTCAGTTTTTCTTATTGATACAATAAGATGGTTCTATGATCAATATTTGATTGTCATGACTCATGTATCAGTATGCCATGTTTTAGCATTTTCTTTCAGTATAATTATCAGCATGCATTTCCAATAGCATCTTTTAAAAACATTATTTCATCGAATGCATGTTTTGTGAGGTAGATGGTTCTTACTAAGCTCCCAAGCTTATAGTTTCCTTTTTCCTTATACTGCAGATACAGGTAAAGGGAAGATGGATTAGCGGAGGCTGGAGGTCAATGTGTCAAGATGTGTGTGAGAAGGAACTTGGAATAAAGACTCTTGGGGATTAACAAGTTTAAAGAATTAGAACTTCTTATATTCTTATTATTCTGCACCTTTAGAATGCTTAATTGTCTTGGATTGTGAAAGTATGCACCGTGCTATGCCTAGACTTCTAGTTACTTTGATGTCAGTTAATAAACCATGAACAATGACAGTAATGGCATGCCTAGGAACCTTATGATGTTTTTAAGTGGATACATTTGTATTGTATATGGATTAGTGGTGGATGGCAGCAGAAATCGCAGAAATCAGAGCTCCAATCGATCAGCCGATCGATTGGAGGGTCCGCAATCGATTAGCCGATCGATTGGGGAGTGATTTTCCACGTACAGAGAGCTGATGAATCGATCAACTGATCAATTGGCCATGGATCGATCAGCGGATCGATCAGGAATTAATTTTCGCGAACAGAGAGCTTCTGAATCGATCCGCTGATCAATTGGCCCAGGTTGGATCGATCAGTCGATCGATTCAGAAAGGGAGCTCCGTGCACAGAAGCACGTTGTATCGATCAGTGGATCGATTGAAGCCCTTTCAATTGATCGAGTCTCAGCTTCAATCGATTGGGAAGTCTGATTTCAGCTGGAAACGTCTGATTTCAGCTCCTTGATCAAATGGGAAGTTCAGATTTCCTTCTTTAGCATATGTACAACAATGAAAGTGTATTTTGAACATAAATTCCAGTTTTAGTAGCAATTAGCAGAGTTTTTAAATTAGATCAGTTTCCTTTTTACATTATACATCAGTGGTAGCCACAGAATAGTTAGCAACCGTAACCCCCGATCTTATAGCTTAGTCAGTAGAAGACGGGGCGTTACATCGACTGACTAGACATCCTATTGCAAAGGCTGAATTGCTCCCGTCCACAAAGTTAGATCTTGGGCCTGTTGCATAACCTTGAGCGAGTAGTTGTGGTGATACCTAGCAAGCGATAGTAATGGTACCGAGCGAGTAATGAAATTGATGTCAAGCGGGCGGCAATAATGGTATCAAGAGAGTAGTGAAAATAATACCGAGTGGGCGACGAAAATGGAGAATACTAAGCGGGCTGCGATATGTGATGAGTGCCAAGCGAGTGGCAATATGTGATGAGTGTCGAGCGAGTGGCTATATGTGATGAGTGTTGAGCGGGTGACGATATGTGATGAGTGCTGAGTGGGTGACGATATGTGATGAGTGCTGATTAGCTATGAGCCCTGCCTAAGTGAGTTGAGGGGCAGCGTCTCTGAAGTAAAATTCTTTTGCATACTCATTGTATGAGTTATTGTCATGCCCGAGACCTCATTGCCCATAAAACCTTAGGCCAAGACCTTGGCCAAAATCCTACTCATAATCATGCAAATCATAGTAAACATATCATGTAATTTCTATATCACATATAACATCTAACTACAACTTATTATATGCCTTCACAAAAATAAGTTCCTATCCAAAAGATCCATGCAAAGAAAACCATATACTAAGTTTTGTTAAAAGGTATACGTTTGCTGCGTGCCCTTCACAATCCCTACAATAATGTTTCTTTAGATGCGGAGCTTAGCGCGATCAAGTAGCCACTCCTCTATGGTATCCACACGAACAAGGCTTCGTTTGTCTCACAAACTCATGAAATAGAGAAGGAAACCACCTAAGGTTGTGCTAGCAACCCTTTTTAGGAGGTTCGGCCAAGTGAAGAGAGGAGAAGGAAGAAGAGCAAGAACACAAATTCTCATTATAAAAATGAATCCAAAAACCCCTTTTATTCATTCATGAAATTACCTTAATGTCAATCACATTAATTGACATTAATATTTATCTTCATCCAATGAATTCAATACATCCAATGCATGAGCAATTCAAATTATCCACTCTTCATCCCATGCACCAATGCATGAGTAATTCAAATTGTACACTCCTCTTTCTTCATGAATTCAAATTCATTAAATCACTCAATGAGGCTAACTCATTTATCATCAATCCAATTGACTCAATGAGTCTAATTCGAATTGGACTTAATCCAATAGTTGGATCCAATTGAGTCTAACTCAATGAGTTTAATTTGAATTAGACTTAATCCAATGATCCATCATATGAACCTATCTTCAAATCAACTTGTTCTTTGTGTGTGACCCAATAGGTTCTTGTAACATTGACAATGTCTCTAAAACTATTTTAGATACATAAATAATGAGTGACATCTAACAAGGCATCATTGCTACCCAAGTGATGAGAATGTCGGGCGGAAAGTCTTGGCGGGTCGAGAGCTTCGAGCAAAATCCTAGAGTCGGGGACTCTAGGTTGAAATCCTGGTGTCGCAAACCGGGTGGAAGTTTGGACGGGTCATGGAGCGGACGTCCAACATGAAGACTGGAAGCTTTGGATGCTGAGCAAAAGTCAAGTTGGTCTGGAGAATCAATATGGCAGCAGGTAAACTCTTCTGAGAGGAGTAGGTGAGGATGCGTTCCCCGATGAGGAAACAGTAGGTGTTGGTTTGACCTACCGAGGAACTCGAAGTCAGAATCGGACAGTCCGAAGACTATCAAATGCTTTATTTTTCATGTCTATATTGTGCTAACTTTGTTTTACAGGAAGAGAATTGGGCATGTTTGGCTCGGATGAACAGTGTCTGAGGTGCCTCTAAGGCTATTCGAGGCGCCTTGGCTATAGCTGCGCAGAAAGTAGGGCAGAAGGCACCTTCCAAGGACGCTGAAGGCACCTTCCAAGGACGTTGAAGGCGCCTTCCAATGACACTGAAGACGCCTTTGGGTGGATAATCAGAGACCGCAGCAGAGCTTATCAACGACCGAGATTTAGGGGATAAAAGTTTGCTAAAGGCGTCTTCCAAGGAGCTTGAAGGTGACTCAACGACCCTATATAAGCAGGTCACGAATTGATGCAAAACAACAACTTTGAATTGTGATCTTTCTACTGTGCACTGCTCTACAAGATGAACCTGCTACTCAGTAATGTGACTCTAATTACCGAGTGACGCGACTCCAACGACCAAAAAGCATGACCGTCGAGATCTGAAAAGTCATCAGTATAATTTCAATTGTTGCATTAAAACTATACTTCAAGTTGTAAAGATTCTCGAGCTTATAGTGATTGCCCACAGAAAGTGATCAACGATCACGGGCCTTGGAGTAGGAGTCGCCACAGGCTCCGAACCAAGTAAAATCTTGGTGTTTGAGTTTTATTATTCCACTGCGTATTTACGAAACAAACGAATTAGCCACAAGCACTATGTTGGAGTAATCCCAATGGTTCATGGGACCATGTGTTTTGGTATTTGGGCAAAGGGTTTAAGTTAGGTTTACCCTTGTTATTTGATATGTGTACTTGAGTTGTGCAGGACTGCAGGTGACACATGTGACTCAGGTTGACAGCTTCGGGTCCGGTGAAGGATGGAGCATCTGAGGGACCGTGGACAAGGCAGCAAGGACAATGGCCAAGGGAAGCGACTTCGAGGCATACACGAAGGATGGAATTGGAGACAAGCCGCGGGCTTGGATGCATCCGAGGGACGAGAGCCAAAGGAAGTAGGCTTGAAGGCAAGAGGTCAATGCTACAAAGAAGAGTCAAATGAGTCGTGAGGGTACGAGTGCATGAGAGATTGTACTCGGAGTAAAATCCTAGTTTTAGGGTTTTTACTGTAGCGGCATTGTAGAAGTACTGTAGCGCACTGTAGCAGTTACTGTAGCGTATTGTAGCAGTCGATTGGTGTATGGACCAGTCGACTGATGCACTGTAGCAGATAGCCGTTGGGCTGGCATCAGTCGACTGGTGCAAGGACCAGTCGACTGGTAACGGGCAAATTAGGTTCTGATTTGTTCCAAGCTCTATAAGAAGGAGCTTGGTATGGCCGACCAAGGTGACGAAATTAGACTTGGTTAAGGTATAATTAGTAGTCTACAAGTGCTCAAGAGTTTCCCTTGTATCCAAGAGGTCTTGGTGAGTTTGTGGTGAGGTTTCTCCACCCACAAGGAGGGTTGAGCTAGCCGGAGGTCTTCCGGGGAGTAATCCACCGACGGATAGGGATCGTCCACCTTACGGACACGCCGTGGAGTAGGAGCTTTATCTCCGAACCACGTAAATCGGCGCGTGTTGGTTTGCTTGCTCTTTCTTGTTCTTTGTATTTATATTTAGCTTTCGTATTTGTGTTTGTATTATTTGTATTCCGCTGCGCAACTAACAAATACGTAGAAAGCGAGCGATTTGGGGGTGCCGTCTATCCAACCCCCCTTCAAGCCGGCCACCGATCCTCCAACAAGTGGTATCAGAGCGAGGTTGCTCTCCGTTGGACTAACCGCCAAGGAAGCAAAGATGTCCGGCTTGATAGATCCGCCAAAGTTCGAAGGAGAAAGCTTATGGGACATCACCTTTTGGATGGTGAAGATGAAGAACTTCTTCGAGACGGATTGGGACACAATGATGGTGGTGGAAGAGCCATTTGAAGTCCCTAAAGACAAGAAAGGGAAGAAGCTCCGACCACGACATTGGACCGAGGAGCAAACCACACGATCGGAGGTAAATTCAAAGGTAATATCAATATTGATTGAAAATTTTCCTTCTAACGTGATAAATCGTGTAGGTGAATACAAGAACGCCCACGAGTTGTGGAGCAAGGTAAAGAAAGTTTTAGGAGAAGAACTTTTGCCTACACATGATGAGATAGAGCCCAAGGAGATGGGCTTAGTAGCTCAAGAAGAGGAGGAGGAGCAACCGGAAGGTGATGAGCACTCAACTTCCGAGGAGGAGGAGAAGGATGAAGAAATGCCATCCATTAGTGTGGATGAGGAGACATTCTCAAAGGTTGAGGAAGAATCCAAGACAAGTGAAGAAGAAGTCTTGGAAGTCAACCTAGTGAGTACCTCCACCGAAGCAAAGTCAAAAGATCACATCGTGTGCTTCGGGTGCAATGAAAAGGGACACTACAAGAGTAGATGTCCTATGGGTAAGAAAGAGGTATCTCCTAAACTCAATTCAATTCATTTAGAATCTAATTTGAGTGATAGGAAAAAGAAGGAGAAGAAGCACATTAGATGCTTCACGTGTGGAGAACTTGGACACTACCACACAAGATGCTCGAGGAAGGGAGAGTTCAAGAAGTTGGAGCATCTAAAGAAGTGAGAGAAGAAGAAGAGGAGCTCAAGTCAAGGGGGAGCTTCAAGGGTAAGGGAGGTATATCCTAATTTGAAATGCAATGCAAATTCTTATGTTCCCATGCATGCTAGGAAAAATAATGATTATCATTATGTAGCAATGAAAAATTTTGGATTTAGATATCATGATCGGAATAGGGTAAATGTGGATCATAACCCTAGGAAATCTATGCATGATAAATTTAGAAATGGTAGACCTAAGGAGACCCAAGACATTAATCCCAAGAAGGGGAGACATATGCCTATAAAGGGTAGGTCTAGGAATGTCCAAGGTGGACATGTTGACTCTAGGGTTAGGAACCTAGAAAGGGAGAATCAAGCTTTGAAGGCAAAGCTTGATGGTTTAGAGAAATTCCTTAAGAGATTCACTATTGGATCTAAGGGATTAAGTATGATGTTGGGTAGCCAAAAACCCAACAATGATAGATCGGGCTTGGGATACCGATCTAGTCCCTCCAAGGTCAAAAGGAGACCATGTGCTAGGGTGACACATGATAAGGGCAAGGGAGAGTCATCCAAGGCCAATAAAAAGAAATATGCTAGGGTTGCATATGATTATGGCAAGGATGATGTGTCCAAGGTCAAGAAGATAAGGAGATCTTCTAAGGGACATCATTGTGGTTTAGCCACAATAGATGAGTCACCTAAGGAGGTGGCTAAGGTTAAGAGCTCTAGGGGGAGCTCAAAGAGTCAAATTGGGACCCATGGCCAATGGATCTCAGGTGACTTTTACTTGAGAGTCTAGAGGAGCCATGGAGTGTGTCAAATGGTTTAGAGACGGACTTGTGTCTCAAACCTGGGGATTTGGCACACATGGATTGTGTTTCATGCAAGAAATATGACATTGAGGGTCATATTGTTAGAGTGTATACTAAAAGCCTAGCTTTTGGTATAAATATTTATCTAGAAATAAGAATCACATTGGTCAAATGTCTACATTTATGATAAATGTAGTTGCTCAATTAATTTATATTGTAGATAACATGGTGTGTGGTGTCACACACAGAAGATCATGTTATTGGTTCCTTATAAATTATAAACAGTAGCTCACGACCAAGATGGAAAGGAACAAACCATTGGAAGGTCGTAGTGTAATTAGGTATTAGTTTATCTTAACTATATAATTACACTAGTATACTTAGAGTGTATTGAGTAGGACCATTTGAGGTCGTTCCTTTTATACTGACTTTATGAAGGAACAAAGACCTCAGTTATTATGGAAGTGTGTGCTCTTAATCCTAATATAATAACAAGCACATATATTTGATATTTATTTCTTTAATTTATCAATGGGTGAGATTTAGTTCGATGAATCAATAAGCCCGATAAGTTGGGAAATGATATCACTTAGAGTGTGTGTTGTTGATTATAGAAGGAAACTGTGTCCTAGTAATCTAGGTTGAGAATGTCCCCAAGAGGAGCTCATAAGGATTGTCATGTTAAACCCTGCAGGTGGACTTAGTCCGACATGATGATGAAGTTGAGTGGTACTACTCTTGGAGCTAGATATTAATTAAGTGAGTTGTCAGTAACTTACTTAATTAGTGGACATTTGTTATCTTAAACACAGGGAGACTAACACACTCATAATAAGAAGGAGCCCAAAATGTAATTTGGGATTGGTGCGGTAGTTCAATAATAGTTCTTTAGTGGAATGAATTATTATTGATGAAATTAAGTTGTGTGTTCGGGGCGAACACAGGAAGCTTAATTTCATCGGGAGACCAAAACCAATTCCTCCTCTCGGTCCCTATCGTAGCCTTTAGTATATAGAGATTTATACCCACCGCATACCCACCTTCTTACCCATCCAATGGGGCCGGCCAAGCTAGCTTGGAACCCAAGCTAGGGCCGGCCAAGATCAAGTGGATGAGTCATGTAGGTGGCCGGCCAAAGCTTGGGTCCCAAGCTTAGGTGGCCGGCCACTAGAATATTAAAAAGGATTTTTATTAAAATTATTTCTTATGTGGATATCATGATTTTAAAAGAGAGTTTAAAAATTAAAAATTTCCTTTTATAGCTTTCTACAAAAGATTAAGAGAAGAGATTAATCTCTTTCCTTATTTGTAGTTTAAAAGGATGGTTTTAATTTTTTGGTAAAAATTTTCCTTATTTGTAAATCATCTACATGTTTAAAAGAGAGTTTAAAATTTGAAATATTTCCTTATTTGTTGATTAAAGGAGGATTTTAAATTTTAAGAAAACTTTCCTTTTTAACCATGTTCATGATTTAAAAGAAAGTTTAAAAATTAATAATCTTTTATTAGTTTCTACAAAAGATTAAGAAAAGACTTGATATCTTTCCTTATTTGTAGATTAAAAGAGATTTTAATTTTTAGAGATAACTTTCTTTTTATCCACATGATTAAAAGAAATATTTTAATTTATTAAATTTCCTTTTTATAAACCAATCATGAAGGGATTAAATTATTGGAGAAATTTTTATAAATTTCCGGAAACAAATTAGGAAGTTTTAATTCTTGTTTTAATTAAAACTTTCCTTGATTTGGGGCTTGAGGTAGCCGGCCATTGTATTTGAAAAGAAAATTATTTTTAATTAAATAATTTTTCTTTTCAATGGATAAAGAATTAAGGAAATTTTTATTAAATTTTCCTTATTTTCCAAGACCAAGGATTATAAAAGAGGGGGTAGAGGAGGCTTCAAGGTGAACGACTCTATTCTATTTTTCTTCCTCTTTTCCTTGGTGGTGTGGCCGGCCCTTCCTTCTTCTCTTCTTCTTCTCTTTGTGGCCGAACCTCTTCATGCTTATGGAGTTTTAATTGGTGGCCGGATCTAGCTTGAGGAAGAAGGAGAGAAAGCCTACATCCCTTGGAGCTTGGTTGGTGGAAAAGATCTTCATCTTTTGGAAGCTTTGTGCTTGGCCGAAATTTGAAGAAAGGAGAAGGTGCTTTGGTGGTTTCTCATCTTGGAAGATCGTTGCCCACACAACGTCCGAGGTTAGAAGAGAAATACGGTAGAAGATCAAGAGGTTTTTCTAAAAGGTATAACTAGTACTTTTTCTTTCCGCATCATACTAGTTATTTTTGGAAATAATACTAAATACAAGAGGCATACGATTCTAGAGTTTCGAAATTGTTTTCGATATAGTGTTCTTTTGTTTTTCTTTTCCTTGTGATTTGATTATTCTTTTCGGTTAACCTAAAGTTATTTTAGGAAATTAAATATTAGCTTTCCATAAAAGGTTTTGTCTAGTCGGTGGTGGTTGCTCCCATATCCAAGAAGGCCATGTGCTTCGCCACGTCAATACTGGGAACCAATTATGGAAATTAATATTTAATGGAATTAATAACTTAAGGTGACTTGGGTCGAACGTGTTAAGTTCCGTAGGAGATCCAAGTCAAAACCTAAAAGAAAAAATAGATTAAATTTTGGATCAAACGTGTTAAGTTCCGCAGGCGATCCAAAATTTAATTTAAAAGAACACATGGTAGCTAGGAAAAGGTTCAAACCTTTGTACAAAATTTTTGTACAGTTGAACCTCTAGGTTTTCCGAGTAGCAACCAACACATATTGCATGATAATTGGTTATGGATGTATAGATGCCATATAAACCAATTCTAGGGATGCATTGTGGGTTGGTATGGGCAAATACATCAAGAGGAAGCCAAAACTAGGACTTTATGTCAAGGTTCAATTGAACCATTTAGCTAGTTTTGGATTTTATTTCAATCTTGGGATTGGTGATAGATATATTTTTTAATATATTTTTCCCAAGTAGACAAGGGTACATTAGATCTCTCCACAAAATTTGGGAATTTTTGGAGGTCTAAGGAATTTCTGGTGCATTTCTGAAGGTGGCCTGAAAAGGCTGATTTTTTCAGAAATAGGGTACCAGTCGACTGGTACAGATACCAGTCGACTGGTAACAATGTTTTTGAGCACAGAATGGTTTTGTAAGCTCATTTTGACGAGGGCAGTCGACTGGTATCGACACTAGTCGACTGGTAACAGTAGATTTCGACCACAGAATGCTTCTGTAAGGTTCTGTCGAAGGGGGCAGTCGACTGGCACTTGGGGCAGTCGACTGATACCAGCTTGAAAGTGTTTTTCAGCACTGTTCTTGACCGTGTCAACTTGTTTAGATGTATGGGATCCATGGGGGATAGATACATGAGTTTAGGGTCAGTTTGGATGATAAGTTTTCAACAATGGGATATTGTTGGAGAACTTTTTGGATGTTAGGCAAAGGGGGAGAAGTAAGGTTTAGTTGGGAAAACCTTTGGTGCCTTTGCGTAGGGGGAGCCTTGTGATAGGTTCTTAAAAAGCCTTGTGATAAAATCCTAGCTCAACGGGGAGCTTAGGTGTAGGGGGAGCCTTGTGATAGGTTCCAATACATGATACATTCATTCGGTGGTTGCCAAGTGTGTAGCCTTGGCAACGTAAGTCCATTCGGCATTATAAGTCCAAGTGTGTAGCCTTGGCATCGTAAGTCCATTCGGCGGTGTAAGTCCAAGTGTATAGCCTTGCCATCGTAAGTCCATTGTTTTTAGCATGTTTGTTTGCTATATGTTTTCCCTAACTTAAACGTATTACCAAATACCAAAAAGGGGGAGATTGTTGGAGCAATCCCAATGGTTCATGGGACCATGTGTTTTGGTATTTGGGCAAAGAGCTTAAGTTAGGTTTACCCTTGTTATTTGATATGTGTACTTGAGTTGTGCAAGACTGCAGGTGACACATGTGACTCAGGTTGACAGTTTCGGGTCCGGTGAAGGATGGAGCATCCGAGGGACCGTGGACAAGGCAGCAAGGACAATGGCCAAGGGAAGCGACTTCGAGGCATACGCTAAGGATGGAATTGGAGACAAGCCGCGGGCTTGGATGCATCCGAGAGACGAGAGCCAAAGGAAGTAGGCTTGAAGGCAAGAGGTCAAGGCTGCAAAGAAGAGTCAAATGAGTCGTGAGGGTACGAGTGCATGAGAGATTGTACTCGGAGTAAAATCCTAGTTTTAGGGTTTTTACTGTAGCGGCATTGTAGAAGTACTGTAGCGCACTGTAGCAGTTACTGTAGCGTATTGTAGCAGTCGACTGGAGTATGGACCAGTCGACTGATGCACTGTAGCAGATAGCCGTTGAGAGAGCCGTTGGGCTGGCATCAGTCGACTAGTGCAAGGACCAGTCGATTGGTAATGTGCAAATCAGGTTCTGATTTGTTCCAAGCTCTATAAGAAGGAGCTTGGTATGGCCGGCCAAGGTGACGAAATTAGACTTGGTTAAGGTCTAATTAGTAGTCTACAAGTACTCAAGAGTTTCCCTTGTATCCAAGAGGTCTTGGTGAGTTTGTGGTGAGGTTTCTCCACCCACAAGGAGGGTTGAGCTAGCCGGAGGTCTTCCAGGGAGTAATCCACCAACGGATAGGGATCGTCCACCTTACGGATACGCCGTGGAGTAGGAGCTTTATCTCCGAACCACGTAAATCGGCGCGTGTTGGTTTGCTTTCTCTTTCTTGTTCTTTGTATTTGCATTTAGCTTTCGTATTTGTGTTTGTATTATTTGTATTCCGCTGCGCAACTAACAAATACGTAGAAAGCGAGCGATTTGGGGGTGCCGTCTATCCAACCCCCCTTCAAGCCGGCCACCGATCCTCCAACACACTATTCACCCCCCTCTAGCGCTTTTCGATCCTACAAGATCGTGTCATCCTCTTATCAATCTTTGTGTTTCTTGATCTCTAAATAAATACACTCAATCAAATAAGCTCAATATCGCATATTAATTCATTTAAGCATGAACATGCATTCTTGTGTCTTACTAATCAAGGGGTCCACAAATATCGATTTCATCATATAGAAGGGATATATCTCATCTACATTACTCACATCCCTCCGCATAACTTATTGTATACCCAATGATCGACTTTATGGTCTACCCTATTACAGGTGATGTTTGTCGATACCAAAGTATACAACTCCTTATGTAGGGAACCATAATGAGTTCAGGTCTAAGGACTATTCATACTAATAGTCACATGAGAATGTTTATGACACTCATATAACGATACATGAAATATTCTCATGGTGGGTCATTCAGTACACATTCTCTAATATATACTCATGTGTTAACCTGATATCTCATATCCATGACTTGTGAGATTAAGTCATCCATTGGCCTACATGCTAGTCTCAACGCTTTAATATTGTCCTTGTATATTAATACTTGACTCAGAATAGTTAAGAGTAGTGTTCTACATATCCACAATATCCCACTATCAATATAACTAATTAATATGTTGTAAACTAGAACCTACTACCCTAAGACATTATTATTATACTTATTCATTCGGCACTGAACTGAAGTAAATATAATAACCAACTTTACCTTTTATTAATAAGTGAAATATGATACAAAAAGTGCCCTTGTCAATCATCTCATAATTGGTACTAGGGTTAATACTAACACTAATCTCATGGAAAAAAGCTAGAGAAGTTCATTCGGGTGAACTTCAAGCGATGGCAACAGAAGATATTCTTCTATCTGACCATGCTAAACCTAGCATAGATCTGACCAAGGAGCCTCCCAAAATTGCTTAGGGTGTAAATGATGTAAAAACTATCACTACAGTCGACAAATGGAACGAGTTTGAGTTTTTATGTTGAAATTACATTCTCAACAGTCTTGCTAACTCGCTATATATTGTGTGCTATGAAAAGAAAACAATAAAGGAGTTGTGGGAGTTCTTGGACAAGAAATACAAATCGGAGGATATTGGGGCCAAAATGTTCATTGTTGGCCGCTTCAATGGGAAAAATCAATTACATCTGAAATTGACTTTATCTTGCAATACCACACCTGAGAACTTGTGGCTCTTCCTCCGGGTAATAAACCACTTGGTTGTAAGTGGATTTTCAAAGAGAAAAGGAAATCAGATGGCACAATTGATAAGTACAAGACTAGATTAGTAATTAAAGGTTATCGACAACAAGAAGGCCTTGATTATTTTGATACGTATTCTCTGATATCAAGAATAACCTTCATCAGAATATTGTTGGCTATCACCGCTCTATGAAATTTAGAGATACATCAAATGGTTGTAAAGACTGCTTTTCTAAATAAATATTTAGAAGAGGAAATCTATATGGAGCAACCTGAAGGGTTTTCTACGTCAGGGTAGAAAAATAAGGTTTGTAGATTAGTCAAGTCATTATATGGTTTGAAACAACCTCCAAAGTAATGGCATGAAAAGTTTGATAATATCAAGAAAGAAAGTGGATTTCAGATTAATGAATGTGATAAATGCATCTACATGAAAATTACAGGAAATGACTATGTCATGTTATTGCTGGGTCACGTTGGCCGGCTAGAAGGGGGGTTGAATAGCCTAAAAAAATACAAACACAAAATACCCTTCTCGAACTTATAACTTAAACACTTGCATAAAATTGAAAGTAATAAACTAAAAGAAGAGGTTCACATACTTGACTTAGTTACAATCGGGGATGTTGTTAATCCAAGGAATGAATCACATACTAAAAAGATCTCCTTCAGGCGAACAATCCTCTTACAGCAGTGAAAGCGCAAAAAGAGATGCTAAACTAGAAATGGAAGCTCACAAGTGTTGTATTGCTAATTCTTGTTCTGTTGTAAAGCTTCTGGACCAAGGCTGTATTTATAGCCTTGGTCGGGGCGCTTGGAGGGTTTCAGGTGCTTGGAAGGGGGATAAAGTTTTATCCCCTTCGTAATGGATCATGGTCAAACGCGATCTGGTCAAAATCGGATTCTGGGCGCCTGGAATCGCTCCGGGCGCCCGGACCACTAAGTCAACTTAATTGACTTTTGGTCCGGGCCCTCTACTCTGGTGCTGCTCGCCTCGGTCCGGGTCTTCCGCTTCGGCTCTACTCGCTTGAGCGATTTCAGCCAACCGAAATAAGGCTCACCCGAACCCAATTTCTGCCTTCTCGAGCAACCTTCCGCTCCGGCTTCTTGTCCCTCGGAAACGATGCGCGCTTCCTTCTCGTCCGCCCGCATACTCCTCCGCAGCACCTCGTTCCTCGGATGTACCAAGCCCGTCGGCTCTCTCTCGTGCCGTTCTTCTCGCTAGCTGTGTCTTTTGCTCAACTTCTTGTGCTCCTAAGCTCCTGCACACTTAGACACAAGGTTAAAACACCACAAGACCTAACCTAACTTAGTTGATCACATCAAAATAACCTTGGGGTTCCAACAATCTCCCCATTTTTGATGTGAGCAACCCAAGTTAAGCTAGGGAAAAAAGACATAAAATTATAACAATAAATTCTACAATTAAGTGCAAAAAAATAAAAAATTGAATCTACCTCTCCCTAGACTTAATTTTTTCTTTCTCCCCCTTTGATTTCATTGAAATGGGGTACCAAGAAAAATCTAAGGGTATAAAAAAATTGGAAAAATTTTAAAATTAATTTTTTATCACAAAAAATTTGCAATAATTCAAAAAAAATTTAAGTAAGAGAAATTTTCTAAAAAAATTTCTAAGTTAGACAACTTTGGAAAAAAAATTTGAGAAATTTTTCTAAGTAAAAAATATTTCAAGTAGCAAAATATTTTTGACTAACAAAAAAAATAATTTTGTTAAGTTTTTGACAAAAAAAATCTAAGTTAGATATTTCCAAGTAAAAAATATTTGAAAAAAATTTCTAATGCATTAATTGATCCTAATTTAATGCTTTATCAGTTAGTCAATTAAATATTTTATTTCAATATTTTGGCTTCCGGACTGTGACGAGGCACTAGGCCTTCTTGGTTATTGGATCATCAACCACTTTTAGACAAAACCTAATAAAGAAATTAAACATTTAAAGAACTCTCTGAAAGTGCTAAGTCTAATTCAAATTTTTAGATTAAACAAGACTTTGGAATCCAATATAGGTTCCAGCCAACTGGATTAACTAAGAATTTTTTAGGGACATATTTCTTTGAAATATTCCTAATTTGTCCCTTGTGATATCTATAATACCAATTTAAATTAGTGAATTTTCTAAAGCTTGTATTTGATGAACATGTATGATTTTTCAAGTTATCTACTTGTCTTTTCAAATTTTTATTTTCTAATTTTATTTTATCTAACTCTTCTAATGGGCAAGATTTAGCTAGAATTAATTTTAAATTTTTAATCTCTTTTTCAAATTTGCAGCAATCTTTAGTTAATAATTTAATGAACTTAAATAATTTATTGGGAGGAAGAGATCATACCTGACTTACCTTGTAGATCTCGTTATTCATGTCTCCCCTTGAACTGCTGCTTTCTTTTGACGTAGCTCCCCCTTCATCAATGCTCTCGATGCTCATTTCGAATGAGCTTGAATCGTAGTCCTCATCTTGATGACTTGCCATTAATGCAAGTCCGGAAAAAGCCTCGACTTCCGATTCAGACGATGTATCGTCCCACGTCGCTTTTAGTGTCTTGAATTTATTCGGTTGGACAGACTTCTTTCCTTTGTCCTTGTTTCTTAGCTTGGGACAATTGTCCTTGACGTGTCCTTCTTCATTGCAGTGGTAGCATCGGATCCTCCTTTTCTTTCTACCCTGTGGATGACTAGTTTTTCTATATTTACATAATTTCTTAAAGCGCCTTACCATCATTACCAGTTCCTCATCGTCGAGAGAAGACTTTGACTCAGGACCGTCTCTCGATGCTTTGAGGGCAACGTGTGCTTTGTCTCCTTTGTACCTGCACATCTCGATTCATGCACTTCAAATGTGAAAAATAATTCTTCTAAGGAAATAGTTTCTAAGTCCTTAGATATATAAAAAGTATCTACTAGTGATGCTCATTTTGTGTTCTTAGGGAAGGCATTAAGAGCGTACCTTAGTAAATCTTGATTACTTACCTTTTCTTCGAGATTCGAGAGTCCGGTGATGAGCTCCTTAATCCTTGAGTGGAGATGCCAATGGTTTTGTCCTCTCTGAATTGTAGGTTGGTGAGCTAGTTACGAAGTAAATCTCATCTCACGAGCTTGGCTTCGGACGTCCCTTCGTGTAGCTCAAGGAACTTCTCCCAAAGTTCCTTTGCTGAGTTGTAGGTGCCGATCCGGTTGACTTCTTGTGGCGGAAGGACACTTAGCAGATGAAACTCTGCTTTGCCATTTGCCATGTAGTCGGCCTGCTCCTTTTTCGTCCACTGGTATTCCTCCTTACCTTCGGGTGCTACAAAATCGAACTTCATTATTAAAGGTAATTCAAAGTTAGTTTTAAAAAATACTTGTATTCGCTTTTTCTAGCTAGCGAATTCTCCTTCAAATTTCGACGGGTATATACTTGGTCCGACCATTAATTCGGTACTTCGATCGACGGTTAGTCCTCCTGAAGCGTCCTGGCTCTGATACTACTTGCTGGGCCACGTTGGTCGGCTAGAAGGGGGGTTGAATAGCCCTAAAAAAATACAAACACAAAATACCCTTTTCGAACTTATAACTTAAATACTTGCATAAAATTGAAAGCAATAAACTAAAAGAAGAGGCTCACAGACTTGACTTGGTTACAACCGGGGAGGTTGTTAATCCAAGGAATGAATCACACACTAAAAAGATCTCCTTCAAGCAGAGAAGCCTCTTACAGCAGTGAAAGTGCAAAAAGAGAAGTTAAACTAGAAATGGAAGCTCACAAGTATTGTATTGCTAATTCTTGTTTTGTTGTAAAGCTTTTGGACCAAGGCTATATTTATAGCCTTGGTCGGGGCGCCTGGAGGGTTCCAGGTGCCTGGAAGGGGGATAAAGTTTTATCCCCTTCACAACGGATCGCGGTCAAATGAATCCAGTCAAAATCAAGTTTCGGGTGCCCGGAATGGGTTCGTGCGCCCGTACCACTAAAGTCAACTTAGTTGACTTTTGGCCTTCTCAACCCAAATAAGGCTCACCTGAACCCAATTTTGGCCTTCTCAAGTAACCTTTCGCTCCGGCTTCTCGTCCCTCGGAAACGACGCGCGTTTCCTTCTCGTCCGCCCACATACTCTTCCACAGCACCTTGTCCCTTGGACATACTGAGCCTGTCGATTTTCTCCCGCGCTGTCCTTCTCGCTAGCTGCATCTTTTGCTCGACTTCCTGTGCTCCTGAACTCCTGCACACTTAGACACAAGGTTAAAACACCATAGGACCTAACCTAACTTAGTTGATCACATCAAAACAACCTTGGGGTTCCAACAGTTATATCTATATGTAGATGACATCCTTATCATTAGGAGTAATGATAAGATAATCAAATCCACTAAAGGTATATTGAACTCAAGATTTGATATGAATGACATGGGCTTAGTTGATGTAATTCTAGGAATTACAATTTTTAGAACAACAGAAGGACTTGTTGTTAGAGTGTATACTAAAAGCCTAGCTTTTTGTAAGCATTTATTTTGAAATAAAGAATCACATTGGTCAAAAATATCTACATTTATATGCTAAGTGTAGTTGTTCAATTAATTTATATTGTAGATAACATGGTGTGTGGTGTCGTACACAGAAGATCATGTTATCGGTTATTTATAAATTATAAACAGTAGCTTACGACTAAAATGAAAAGGAACAAATCATTGGAATAGTCATAGTGTAATTTGGTATTAGTTTATCTTAACTATAAAATTACACTAGTACACTCTGAGTGTATTGAGCAGGACCATTTAAAGTAAGTTCTTTTTATACTGACTTAATAAAAGAACAATATCTTAGTTATTATGGAAGTGTGTGCTCTTAATCCTAATATAATAATAAACACATATATTTAGTATTTATTTCTTTGATTTATCAGAGGGTGAGATTTAGCTCGATAAATCAATAGGTCCGATAAGTTGGGAAATGATATTACTTATAGTGTGTGTTATTGATTATAGAAGGAAACTATGTCCTAGTAATCTAGGTTGATAATGTCCCCAAGAGGAGCTTATAAATATTATCATGTTAAACCCTGTAGGTGGACTTAGTCCGACACGACAATAAGGTTGAGTGGTACTACTCTTGGACTAAGATATTAATTAAAGAGAGTTGTCAGTAACTCATTTTATTAGTGGTCATTCGACATCTTAAACACATGGAGACTAACACACTCATAATAAGAAGGAGCCCAAAATGTAATTTGTGATTGGTGCGGTAGTTCAATAATAATTATTTAGTGGTATGAATTATTATTGATGAAATTAAGTTGGGTGTTCGGGGCGAACACGGGAAGCTTAATTTCATCGGGAGACCAAAACTAATTCCTCCTCTCGGTCCCTATCGTAGCCTCTTGTATATAGAGAAATATACCCATCTACACCCACCTTCCTACCCACTCTTTGGTGGCCGACCAAGCTAGCTTGGTGCCCAAGGTAGGGCTGACCAAGACCAAAAGATTGAGCCAAGTAGGGGCCGACCAATGCTTGGAGCCCAAGCATGGTGTGGCCGGCCCTAAGCAAATTAAAAGGATTTTTATTTTAAAATTTTTCTTATGTGGATTCCATGATTTTAAAAGAAAGTTTAAAATTTAAATCTTTCTTTTTATAGCTTTCTACAAAAGATTAAGAAAAAATTTGATATCTTTCCTTATTTGTAGATTAATAGGAAGATTTTAATTTTTGATAAAACTTTCCTTTTTTGTAACCATGTTTATGATTTAAAAAGAGAGTTTTAAAATTAAATATTTCCTTTTATAAGTTTCTACAAAAGATTAAGAAAAGATTTGATATCTTTCCTTATTTGTAGATTGAAAGGAGATTTTAATTTTAAAGATAACTTTCTTTTTTGGAAATCATCCACATGTTTTAATAGAGAAATTCTAATTTATAAAATTTCCTTTTATAACCAACCATGAAAGGAAAAATTATTAGAAAAATTTTAATTTTAAAATTTCTGGAAACAAATAAGGAAGTGTTAATCTTGTGTTTAAAACTTGCCTAATTTGGCGCTCTTAAGGTGGTCGGCCATGATAGAGGTTAAAAGGAATTTTTATTAAATTTTCCTTATTAACCAATGGCAATAAAAATAAAGGGAATTTTAATTATAATTAAAATTTCTCATTTGCCAAAACCAAGGATTATAAAAGAGGGGGTAGGGTGCTTTCATGAGACACAACTCTATTATATTTTCCTCCCTCTCTTCCTTGGTGGTGGCCGACCCTAGAGCTTCATCTTCTCCTCTTCTCTTCTTCTTTAGTGGTCAGTTTCATCCCTCTCTTGGAGCTCTTGTTGGTGGTCGGTTCTAGTTAGGAGAAGAAAGAGAGAAAGGAGACTTTGTTTCTTGCATTCCTTGGAGCTTGGTGGCGGTGGCCGAACCTCTACATCCTTGGAGGAGTCTTAGTGGCCGAAACTTGGTGAGGAAGAAGAAGGGCTTGGGTGGTTCTCATCTTAGTAGATCGTTGCCCACACAACGTCCGAGATAAGAAGAGGAATACGGTAAAAGATCAAGAGGTCATTGCATACAAAGAAAGGTATAACTAGTAATTATTTTTCACATCATGCTAGTTTTTCTTTGTATGAATTCCAAACACAAGAGGCATATGATTCTAGATTTTCGGATTAGATATTCGAAGTTGTGTTTCTTTTGTTTTATTTTTCGAATTTGTGATTCGATTGTTCCTTTTGGTTAAACCTAATGTTATTTTAGGAAATTAAATATTGAATTTCATTAAAAGGCTTTGTCAAGGCAATGGTAGATGCTCCCATACCCAAGAAGGCCATGTGCCTCGCCATGTTTGACCTGGGAGCCGATTTCCGAAATAGATATTTAATTGAATTTGTAACATAGGTAGATTTGGATCAATAGTGTTAAGTTCCGCTTGCAATCTAAGTCTAAACCATAACAGATATGTTAAATTTGGAATCAATAATGTTAAGTTCCGTTTGCGATTCCGAATTTAATTTCTAAAGAACACAATAGGTTGTTAGGAAAGATTCGACACTTGTACAAAATTTTTGTACAGTGGAACCGTACGATCTTCCTAGGACCAACCAACACTTGTTTCAGTTAGTCCCATTATATGGACAAGATTCTTGAGAAATTTAACAGGAGTGATACTGCATTGGCATGGACTCCAATAGATATGAGTCAATATCTATTGAAAAATTAAGATGAGAGTATCTCTTAGATAGAGTACTCCAAGGTAATTGAAAGTCTAATGTATTTAATGAGTTGTATATGACTAGACTTAGCTACATATTAAGCAAGCTAAGTAGATACACAAGTAATCCCGGTGTTGAGTACTAAAAATGGATAACAAGAAAATTTAGGTACTTGTTGTTAGAGTGTATATTAAAAGCCTAGCTTTTGTATAAACATTTATTTAGAAATAAAGAATCACAATGGTCAAATACCTATATTTATTTGTTAAGTGTAGTTGTTCAATTAATTTATATTGTAGATAACATGATGTGTGGTGTCACACACAGAAGATCATGTTATCAGTTCTTTATAAATTATAAACAGTTGCTCACGACTAAGATGGAAAGGAACAAACCATTGGAATAGTCGTAGTGTAATTAGGTATTAGTTTATCTTGACTAATAAATTACACTAGTACACTCTAAGTGTATTGAGTAGGACCATTTTAGGTAAGTTCTTTTTATATTGACTTGATAAAAGAACTAGACCTTAGTTATTATGGAAGTGTGTGCTCTTAATCCTAATATAATAACAAACACATATATTTAGTATTTATTTCTTTGATTTATCAATGGGTGAGATTTAGCTCGATAAATCAATAAGCCCGATAAGTTGGGAAATGATATTACTTATAGTGTGTGTTGTTGATTATAGAAGAAAATTGTGTCCTAGTAATCTAGGTTGAGAATGACCCCAAGAGGAGCTCATAAGGATTGTCATGTTAAACCCTGCAGGTGGACTTAGTCCGACATGATGATGAGGTTGAGTAGTACTACTCTTGGACTAAGATATTAATTAAGTGAGTTGTCAGTAACTCATTTAATTAGTGGACATTCGATATCTTAAACACAGGGAGACTAACACACTCATAATAAGAAGGAGCCCAAAATATAATTTGGGATTGGTGCGGTAATTCAATAATAATTCTTTAGTGGTATGAATTATTATTGATGAAATTAAGTTGTGTATTCGGGGCGAACACAGGAAGCTTAATTTCATCGGGAGACCAAAACCAATTCCTCCTCTCGGTCCCTATCGTAGCCTCTTGTATATAGAGAATTATACCCACCTATACCCACCTTCTTACCCATCCTAATGGGGTCGGCCAAGCTAGCTTGAAGCCCAAGCTAGGGCCGACCAAGATCAAAGGATTGAGCCAAGTTAATTGGTCGGCCATGGCTTGGAGCCCAAGCTTGATTGGCCTACCATATTAAAAGGGATTTTATTTTTATTTAAATTTTTTTCTTAATGTGGATATCATGGTTTTAAAAGAGAGTTTAAAATTTAAATCTTTCCTTTTATAACTTTCTACAAAGGATTAAGAAAAGATTTGAAATCTTTCCTTATTTGTATATTGAAAGGTAGATTTTAATTTTGAGAAAACTTTTCTTTTTTAACCATGTTCATGATTTAAAAGAGAGTTTAAAAAATTAAATATTTATTTTATAAAATTTCTACAACAGATTAAGAAAAGAGTTGATATCTTTCCTTATTTGTAGATTGAAAGGAGATTTTAATTTTTAGAGATAACTTTCCTTTTTGAAAATCATCCACATATTTAAAAGAAAGATTTTAAATTATAAAATTTCCTTTTTACAAACCACCATGAAGGGAAAAATTATTGGAGAAATTTTTTATAAATTTCTGGAAATAAATTAGGAAGTTTTAATTCTTGTGTTAATTAAAACTCTCCTTGTTTTGGATATTAAAGTGGCCGACCATGATGTTTAAGAGAAGAAAATTATTTTTTAATTAAAATAAATTTTCCTTTTCATGGCAAAAGAATTAAGGAAGTTTTTATTTAAATTTCCTTATTTGCCAAGGCCAAGGATTATAAAAGAGGGGGTAGAGGTGCCTTCATGGCTAGTGAACTCTATTCTTTTTCTTCCTTGGTGTGGCCGACCCTAGAGGTTTTCCCTCTCCTCTTCTCTTCTTCTTTAGTGGCCGGTTTCATCTTCTCTTGGAGCTCTTGTTGATGACTGGTTCTAGCTAGGAGAAGAAGGAGAGAAAAGAGGTTTTGTTTCTAGCATCCCTTGGAGCTTGGTGGTGGTGGTCGGACCTCTACTTCTCTTGGAGAATTGTGGTGGCCGAATCTTGCTTGGAGAAGAATGTGGCTTAGGTGGATTCTCATCTCGGTAGATCATTGCCCACACAACGTCCGAGATAAGAAGTGGAATACGGTAGAAAATCAAGAGGTTATTTGCTTAGAAAGAAAGGTATAACTAGTAATTGTTTTCCGCATCATACTAGTTTTCTTTATATAGTTATTTTTGGAAATACCAAACACAAGAGGCATATGATTCTAGAGTTTTCGGATTTGTTTCAAATTTGTGTTCTTGTTTTTGTTTTTCAAATTTGTGATTCGATTGTTCTTTTTGGTTAAACCTAATGTTATTTTAGAAAATTAAATATTGAATTTCTATTAAAGGTTTTGTCGAGGCAGTGGTGGATGATCTCATACCCAAGAAGGCCTAGTGCCTCGCCATGTTTGACCTGGGAACCGATTTTAGAAATAAATATTTAATTAACTTTGTAACATAGGTTGGATTTAGATCAATAGTGTTAAGTTTCGCTTGCGATCCAAGTCTAAACCATTAAGAACAGATAAGTTAAATTTGGAATCAATAATGTTAAGTTCCGTTTGTGATTCCTAATTTAACTTCTAAAGAACACAATAGGTTATTTAGGAAAGGTTCGACACTTGTACAAATTTTTATATAGTGGAACTGGTACGATCTTCCTAGGACTAACCAACAATTGGTATCAGAGCTAGGGTTTGCCTCTGTGTGTTTGGTTTTCAAATAGATTATGCACATGTCATACATAATTTAGGCAGGCTAATAGTAGGATGTGCTAACTTCGTGGTTGTAGGCTCCAACTATTATGACATATAGATATTGTGTGTGATTGGACCCTTGGACATGTCAAGGGCATTATTTTGTGTGTGCATGATTGTATTTAACTAATATAGCAGGAGCTATATTAGCCCTAGGTTTTTAGAATTTTATTTTTCGATCTAGATTACATGTACATTCCTTTGTGAAATATAGGATAGATATATGTAAAATTCTATATTTGTCGCGGATCGTATTCTTGCAAGGCGTGGTGCTATTGGAGGACCAGAGGCGCAGCGGAATAAGAAATAAGATAGATGCGATGACTGGACCCGATGGAGATTGCTAAAGATGGCAGCAGCTAGGGTTGGAGCATACTGAAGACAGTGATGGAAAAGACTATAATAGTTGGAAAATTAATTTCTAAATTTATTGCTTTTATTTACTGTGATGTATGTGTGCATGATATGCTAGCATAGGTTAAAATTTCTCACCTTAAATAACTAAGTGGGAGAGGGATTAATATATGAATCTCATGGTCTCCATTACTGGTTTGTAAGTGATGCAACAAGCTTGCGCGTTGGCTCTGAGTGTCTTCCTCCATATCGGATGAGTTTGTTTGTGGATCACTAGATCAAACTTCCATTTTGGATGGTTATAGGAAATTAATTAAGAGCGTGTGATCTTCCCCATCGGAAGGGGCATAATCTTATTTAATGGACTAAGTATCAAGTAATGGTATACACTTAGGCTTATTTAATAGTATCCTCCCCATCGGAGATGCTGCTATTATTTGTGTGACCGAAGGAAAACCAACTATTAATTTGTCATAAAGATAGGTTGACAAGATAATAAAATTATAACCATCACTACAAGAAAACAGGACTTTAGAGACGAAAAAATCTGTCTCTGAAAATCATTTTTCCGTCTCTAAAGAAAGTTTGAGACGGAATATTCCGTCTCAAAAATCCGTTAGTGAAAGCCTCGTAGCTAATTTTGAAACGAAAATATTTCGTCTCTAATTTTAGAAACGGATGAAAAAACTATTTATAAATCTGTTTTCAAATTAACAAAATAAAATTAATTTCAAATGTAAATTCTGTCTCTAATTTTATTTTAAATCTGTTATTAATCTTGTTTATAAATCAGTTTACAATTCTATTTATAAATCTGTATATAATTTTATTTTTAAATTTATCATTAAATATTATTATATTATATTTTTATATTTTTCATTAATATATTTAATAATTCTTCATTTCAAATAAATTAAAAATTATTAAAAAGAAATAACTTCTAATTCCAAATGTATTATACAATTAACATTAAAATAAATAAATATTTACATTATCCAAACAAATTTGACCAATAATCAAGCCATAAAGACTAAATTTTCCTAGATATAAATGATTTGTACATTCCATTTCTTGAATCATTTCTGAATCATCTCCTTGAGATTTTCTTCCCTTTGCCTACTTTATGTAATAACAAGTTTTTATTCCTTTTCAATATTTTGTTCCTCCATCCTCGAGCTAATAGCATCCATGCCTTCAATTTCTTCTTTTTGCTCTCCCTGTCTTCGAATTTCATGAGATAAATTGCTTCTCTTGTACAGATTAATGAACCAACCAATTTTGTTGAGAAAATCTAACAAATCAAAATATGAAACGAGTAAGTCTTACAATATCAAAATTTTTAATACAAAATAAATTAAAATTGTACAAAAGTCATAATCAGTATCAATGACCACCCACTAATTAGTCCATAGTTGTCAATGCTAAAAAATTAACAAGGGAGTTTGGATTTTGGATTCTAAGACTAAGATTTGAAATAGCAAAGCAAGTATAAAATCAAACCTAATGAATAAAATACAATGTAAGAATTGAGAGCTAAGTCTAACCTAACTTCAATTGCAGAAAATAAAAGTCAACATGAAGTAATTAACGAAACTAAGCATGGAATAAAACCTAGAGCATTAAAGAAACCTAATCTAACTTAACCTAATTGAATTTAAATGAAGGCATAAAACTTAACAATTGAAAGAGCAATACAAAGCAAGAGTTAAGTAAACTAAGATGTATCAGATTGAACCTAACTATTGAAAGAGATATTTCACAGAACACACGACATGCAGGAATTAGAACCTAACTACGGAACATTTTATCAAACAAGTTGGGTGCATGAAACAATTAAAGTCAAGTGCATGCAATCTAATTAAGGGAGATCAAGTTTGATATAAGCATTCAATAAGAAACATAACACACATCCAACATGATAAAAGAAACAACCCAATAAATCTGATCAGGTTTAGATTATTACCCTTATCAGCAGTTTGTGGCTCTTCCGACGATGGTAAATCTGTCCAACAACCCTCACTGCCTCAGAATTCACTGATACACAACATTAGAACAAATCCAAGCACAAATGGGGTCACCGCAGCAATGGATCTACAATCCAGAAGATGCCAATCTGTTGATAAGCTGTGATGGCTGTCAAACAGGGAATAGGAATAGAGATGACAACATCTCATACCTCCTTGTGGCTGACCAGATGGCCACGACATAATTGAAGGGGGCAACGCGTGGTAACCCCTTGCAACTGCTGATACGCGGAAGAACAACCCTACTCTCCTGTGTACTGAGCTCTCCGACGGTGGCAGATGGAAGAGGAAGAAGTGGCAACCGGTGAAAGAGATGGTGGCGATGCTAGCCACCCAAATTGCAGGTATTATGGTCGGATGCAATGACGCCGGCTGCATCTAGGGCAGAGATGCAAGGGGAAAATGTAGAAGAGGATCGGGCCGCCTGATAGCCCAGAGAGCTTGGTGTTGGTGAGGCTCACGGAGAGAAGGACTGCTGCCAGCGGTGCTCTCGTGACATCAGCGCGGTGAGGACCTCCGCGACGAGGAGACGATGGCAGAGGAGGGAAGATGATGCGGAAGAAGAGAAAGGGGTGCCGATTGGAGAAGATGAGGAGAAGAAGAAGAGCAGAGAGTAAACGGCGCGAGAGAGGAGGAATAATCGGGGCGGCGACGAGATAAGGTGAGGAAGGGTTCGGCGATTAGGGAGGAGTAGGGCACGGTGAGGAATTATAACCAAAATTGATTAATTAAATTAGAAAATTAGGATTATTTTAATTAAAGCCTAAGTAATTTCTTTTATCAACTCCTACTAAATTGGATATTCCAAATATACATTTCTCAAGCCCGCAAATGCATCCCCTCTAATTACGCTTTACGAGTTCCGACAAAAAAAATCTTAAAAATTTCTAAAAATTCTGTTAAGATTATTCCCCAATTAAATCTTATTATTTAATTATTATTATTATTATTTTATTACCGTAATTTACAATAAAAGTGCACAATTATTAATAAAAATCAATAAAAATAACAAGAATTCAGGGACTGTAGGATGGACGACCTTACGATCATATGAGGGGGCTAATTGAAAAGGTCGCGAATCTTGCGACCTTGAGAAGCAACTGTAGACAACCTCAAGTGGTTGCGACCGACCTCACAACTACGGCCGACCTCGCAGCTGCGAACGACCTTGCAGCCGTATGAGATGGCCACCAAGCACGAGAAAAAAAAATCAAAGGAGGGGGAAAAAGAATTCGTACCTGCTCTCATAAAGCTAAAGACAAAGCCAAAGCCAAATTAGGACGAGGAGAAAGGGTTAGAAAATCTAATTCATATCTATTTTTGTTTATAAAAAGTTATATGTAATTTCATATTAAATTTGGTTTAAATTCTTTCTTAAAGTTTTTTCATATATTATATTTTGTCAAAGTGAACATATTTACAATTTCATGTCTCTGATTTATATAAATATAAAATAGATTTTATTTTCATTTAAAATTTTCATTAAATGTTTAAACGGTCACAAATTCGGTTTATAATCCATATTTATTTTTTAAATAAAATTTATACATAGCTTTGTATCAAAATTTGTTTTAAATTTCTTTTCAAATATTATATTTCATTAAAGTTAAACAAATTAATTATTATGTAATAAATCTGTATCTGATTTATATAAATTCGAAATAGATTTTATTTTTGTTTTAACTTTTAATTAATTTATAAACCAAATTTGTCACAGAAATTATACAGTCTCAAATTTTATAATTCATATTTATTTTTGTTTATAAAAATTTATATGTAATTTTGTTTTAGATTCTGTTTTTTTTTAAAAAAAATATATATAATTTACTAAAATGAAACGAATTAATAATTCCGTATTAAATCTGTCTCTGATTTATATAAATCTGAAACAGATTTTATTTCCGTTTTAACTTTTAATTAATTTATAAATGAAATTTGCCACAGAAATTATACAGTCTCAAATTCTGTTTATAATTCATATTTATTTTTGTTTATAAAAATTTATATGTAATTTTGTTTCAAATTTATTTTAAATTCTATCTTAAAATTTTTAAAAATATATATTATTTACTAAAATGAAACGGATTAATAATTCTGTATTAAATCTGTCTCTGATTTATATAAATTTGAAACAGATTTTATTTTCGTTTTAAAAATCCGTTTCTGAAGCCCTGTTTTTTTGTAGTGCATCCTCTTACAAATGTTTGAATTTGTATACGTCCACACTATCGTGACATACAAAATTCACGGTGTTTGAGGAAATGGGTAAAACCCCTCTTACAAATGTTTGCATTTGTATACGTCCACACTATCGTGACATATAATATTCACGGTGTTTGAGGTAATTTTATTTGTCATAAAGATAGGTTGACAAGGTTATTAATGGGTATAACCCTCCTCTTACAAATGTTCAATTTTGTATACGTCCACACTATCGTGGCATGCAAAATTCACGGTGTTTGAGTTGTTGGTGAATTTAAATGATATTGTTTTGAGGAATCAATATTATTTTAAATTCAAAGTTTTGACCAAATATTTAATCAAAGACAGATCAACTATTAATTTTATTCGTCATAAAGTAAAGTCGATGAGATAATAAAATTAATGGATAAAATCTCCTTTTTGATTTTGTATACGTCCACACTATCGTAACATACAAAATTCATGGGGATTTTAAGGAGTTGGTCTTGACCAAATATTTTTGTGATTCTTAGGATTTAAAATGTTTGTCAATCCCCTAGTTGTGATTATACCTGACACTATATACTTTGATCTCCTTATATATAGTATCATGTATTATTTTCTTAGACTTACTAAGTTGTTATATTCACTATCCCTTGCTTTTTTCCTTTGACTCTTAGATTAGCAAATAGAGGATGTATTGTGTCGCTTAGAGGTATTAACTGTTGTTCTCACTCATTTGGATTTCCTTTGAGTTGCTTGGGTTATTTTCCGTTTCTAATTTTTTTTACAGTTTCCCTACTGTATCGGTTTGAACTTTGTAGAATAATATAACTTTTATCTTGTGTAGTTTAGTATGATCTCATGTACATGCATACATATACATATCAACTTTTAATAATTCAGTGATTTTATATTGCGTTGGTGTTTATATGGACTTGAATTGATTTGATATTGGTTATTTCCTATATTGTCACTAAGGGTATCATCCGATTTGGCCGACAAGTTTATCCTCGATGCATGACATGGTGAGTTTACAATTAATAAATTTATACAAGAATTATGTGATTAACAATAAATTCTAATATTTTAATTTAATTGCATTCTTTAATATTCAGGAAAGTGAGCTACAACGACCTCCTATTTGTTGTGAGGTATTTACCAAGATACATTAGTCAAAGGATGACACATTTATCGATCGTTGATTGTTAGCATTAGACGTAAGAATGTAAACTTGAAATCTTTAACTGTTAACAATAATTAAATTTTCTAATTGTATATCTGATATGATTGATTTTTAATGTAAATAGGAAGAAATAGTTGCACGGGTGTCTCAACCTAATACAGAGGGCGGTGAGGCACATACTTTATCTACTGACTAGTTAAATAAGATCTATTATGATATGGTTGGTGGAAGGGAAAAGACCTCCACTCTCTACGATATTGGGTCCCAAGTGAGATCCATATATGATTGTGTGATGGTTCCTATGGCTAGGGTTTGTCCCAGTGGATCATTTACTAGAGTCGAAGTCTTAAAGCAAGAAAACCAAGATTTAGAAAATTAACTCTCGACATTTGAGCATGAATTTCAAGAGTCCCAGGCCGCCCAATTGAGATAAGAGCAAATTGAGCGGGAAATGCAAGAATTCATAGCTCGAATGAGTCAAACCCTGCATCATTTTGACTCTCAGGGGATTCAAGACCCTTAGGACCATCATGATACTGATTAATTTTTCTTGTTTTGTTTACCACTCATTAAACATACAAAATAGATCTATAAATGTTCATATTAATGCATCTCTAATTGTATTATATTTTTTCAGGACCATTGTAGATCTATTCTATATATCACCATTAGATATTTAAACTAGCATTCAGGTGTGTAAAAGAATTTTCTAGCTAACATACTTTGTCTATCCAAACTAGAATTATTATAGTCTTCACTTTGTTTAGTTTAAATTCAAGTTGTTAGTCATAATTATAATGATGTATCACTATTCTTTTCCTTATTTTATTAATAACCTATTGTATTATACTTTCTGCAGGATTAAATATTACTAGTTAGTTTTGAAGTGAATTTGATTGTCTTCGCTAGAAGGTGTGTTTTTTTAGTATTAGATTCAGATGTATTATATTTTATTTGAGATGTCTGGATATTCATCCTTGTTTTAATGTTGGATGAATTTGAAACTTGATTGGCTTTTATTGTATCATTTTTGTGAATGGGTTATGTGGATTGTATCGTTTGTGTAATGTGAATGTTATGTTTGAGAATGAGTTATGGTGTTTGTGAATGTATTTGAAAACCACCGTTTGTGATGGTGTTGATTGTTATATATGTAAATCGGGAAAAATATGAAAACATGAGTCGTTATGTTTTGGAGTTGTGATAATTAGCAATGGGATTTTAATATTCCATAGCTAATTAGAGATGAAATTTTAATATTCCATCGATAATTAGAGATGGATTATTAAAAGTCCGTCTCTAATTATGATACTTAGCGACGGAATTTTAATATTATGCACCTAAAAATTGACTTCGGTTTTGAATTTCATATCTACAATTAGCAATGGAATTTAATATTCTATTCTAATTAGAGATGAAATATTAAATTTCGTTGCTAGGTCATAACTGTACCGTTAATGAATATAGCGATGGATTATTAAAATCTATCACTAATAGAGATAAAATTTAATATTCCATCTCCAATCTTAGAGATGACTTAATAAAATCCAATCTCTATTCATAGCGATGAAATTAATATTCTGTTACTAATTTTAGAGACGAAACATTAACCGTCGTTAATAGCGATGGAGCGACCAATCTCACAATGATAGCAAAAATCAGTCGTTGTGTTCAATTAGTGACTAATAACGATAGATAATTTCATCGCAACATTTTTCTGTAGTAAGATTCCAAGTTCCACCGAACACCTAGTCTCAGTAATCGAATTTTTGGTGGCACCGAATACCCAGACTCAGTGCTCGGATTTTAGGTTGCATTGAATACCCAGCCTCAGTGCTCAAGATTTAAGATGCACTGAGCACCTGACGTTAGTGCTTAGATTCCAGGTTCCACGGAGCACCTGACGTTAGTGTTAAGATCCTAGGTTTCATCAAACACTAGGTGTTAGCGCTCAGATACCAGCTTCCCCCAGCACTGGGCTTTGAATCTATCAAGGAGTAAGTGGTGCCTTCTGAATGGAGGGGTTCATAATTGATGTTGGATCTGGTTCCCTGATAGCCTTCCTCTAAATACGTATCATTTGATGAATAGAGAGGCAGCTAACAGTTATCGAATCTAGTCTCCTGATTGTCTTCCTCTGAATACGTGGCATTTGATGAATAGAGAGACAATTAACGTTTTTCGGATTTGGTCTCTTCATTGCTTTCCTCCAAATACGTGGCGCTCGATGAATGAAAAAACAACTAATGGTTGTTGGATTTGGTTCCTTCACTTACTCATAAGAGGAGAATGAAGGAGCGTGCGACATTTGATGTAGAGATGCTCCTTTGACAATCATATAAACACCGGAGAGGGAGAGGGTAGGTCACAAGTACTATGGTTTTTCTTACAAGCGGAAGCAACTTTGTTTCCATTAAGCTCTCTTCTTCTTCTTCTTCTTGTTCTTCTTTCTCTAATTTCATATTTGTAAAACCTAACTCTTTTCTACTAGTAAATAATTTAGTCGTCGGAGTAGCCATGCCGATAAAGCCAGCCCATCTTTAACCTATGTTATCTTTAAGGCTATCAGATTTCATGAGTTTGGAAGATGGTCTAACTTTTTGAAGAGAAGGAACCGGAGCAAGTAGAAAAAGATCCCATCATATATCATAATAGAATTTATATTCAGAATAAATTTCTCACACTATTATACATAGTAAAGATTAGTTAATCTAATTAACTAATAGAATTAATAATTCATAAAAATATACCGTTAATTTCTTAATATTTCTTATCCAAGTTGCATAACTTGCCCAACACGATCTCATTAGAAAAAAGAAAAAAAATAATAAACAAAACAAGATAATGCTTATAAGTATTGCCTTCATTATCCTTAGAGCCAGTCTTTTTTGACTGTCCATAATTATCAAATGCCCGATTGTCTTCATCCTAATACACGTTCCTAGCTATCAATTACAAGTACTAAAACTTGCTTTGTCCTATCATCTCCGTTATTTTAAAATGGGTAATTTATCAGCGGCCGGTCAAGAAGCTTAGTATCTCTTAATAACAAATCTCATTTAGAGAAAAGATTTCTATAAATACATTGAATCATGAATACCTAAAAAATAGTAAGCGTCCTTGCCACTGTAGTATAACCCGGGACCTCCTTTAGTTTATAGTGACTTGAGGGGAAAGCTATCATATGTTAGAATTCATTACTTGATGGGTCCTTGAATCATTAAAGTTGATGTCAATTTCCAACCTATGAAGCAAACAGAATTAAAGATAAATTTCTAACATTTACAGCATGTACAGCAACGATCGAATTCTTTAGCTATTTCATAATACTAGCTGGTAAAGACTTGCATTGAAGAATTTGAATGAGATGGATGAGTCAGAAATTTGCCTTCTCATTTGCTGATAAAATTTTCTTATGCGACATAATTGGACCTATATAGATTTACACAAGTGGGAGGGTTCCCAAGAGTTATCGACCAGGTCGTTCCAAAGTTAAGTCAGATTCCAGAGAAAATAATAGTAAAATTGATGAGATAACTAAGAGTAAAATTATCTTCCTTTTACAGAGAGAGAAGAATTGTCTTTTCGGCATATCTTTTTATATTCATCAAAGGCGCGCTTCTTTGCACCCGCAGCATCAATTATCCGGGGATACTTATGAGATGATTAAAAATTATTAAATATAAATTTATATCCGGTGATTTTTATTTTATGGAGCCCTCAAAAAGGTAGATTACTATTTTTTGAGATAAAAAAAATCAAAATCGAATCTCGAAAATTAAAGTTGAACCTTAGGAAAAAAAATCAAAATCAAACATTAATCAACGTTGATTTTTCGAATATTGCCCAATGTTCATTTTTCCCTTTATATATACCGTTCCTTTCATCTATTTTTATCAATTTCACACTCATTATATACTAAAAATTTAGAGAGAAATGGATAAAAATTTTATTATTATTTTATGAATTTGTTCAACTCTTCAAATATATTAACGAAAATTTTAGTAAAGAAAGTTCTCTAGTTCGTCCTAATTTCCTCTCCTCAATCCTCAATTTCCATTTCTCACTCAGCACTTACTAAATTTCTAACATTTTCCATACCTACCACCATATTACCATAATTTTCAAAGTTATCTAAATTTTTTGAGTGATGAGAATATTGACAGAGTAGCCAATATTTCATATAAGCTTTATCTCATGGAATTAATCCGCTTCAATCATCGTAGATTCAATCAAAAGAATCAAAAAGGGCTAGTATTGATACAACTGACAGTGATAAATATATAGAAATACTTTATGCGGTCCCCAATTCACAATTTCTTCTATTCTCATTTGAAATGGGGTCTGACGATATTATTATCAATCAAGCACCAAAAATGGACAACAAATCGGATGAAGATCATAGTAAGCGAACAGTATGGACAATAGCAGATGATAAGCTCCTTACAACGGCATACACAATTATGAGTGAAGATTCCGTAGTTGATATGCCGAGAAAAGTGAGTCTTTTTGGATATGGGTAGTAACATACTAAAATACCAATCGAGATAAGGGAACTAAAAAGATAACTACAGATAAAATAAAATCACATTAGGCTTCACTGAAAAAGATTATGAATAGATATATGGAATCTACAATAAATGGTATAATGATCGACTAAGCGGATGGAGATATGAGAATTTGATGGTGTGAGCTCATGAAGAATGCAAGAGTACTTTTAAATCTACTTTCCAATATGAATATGTGTGTAGGATCATGAAAGATAATCTGATGTATGTTCCTCAATCCTCAGAGCGACGGGCTACAAAGAAAATAAAAACATCAGAATCATTAGGTGCACATACTGACACTTCTATTCCTAACACAACTGTTAATCTATATGATAGAGAAGTCCGATCTCGTCCAATAGGATAGAAGGCAGCAAAAAAGAGAGACAAAGAAAGAGTAGGTCTAATTGATGAATTGAATCAGGTTGCACAACAATTAAAGATACATTTGGAAGAGTATAATAACAATAAGAAAGTGGATTAACTCATTCAAGCACGTTACTCATAATGGACACACGAGGTATGATAGATAAACAACTTCAAAATAATCTAGCGATAAGTGAGCAGCTGAAGAAAAAATTAAACATATAGTTAATTTCTATGGCTTATTTTATCCGCTCCTTGTTTATTTTATTAATTGTAAGTTGTAATTTTTATGGTTTATCATTATATGTTTTATTAATTTAATATGGTTTGTACCTTTATATTTCAATTTCGAATTTATAAAATATTTGTATTAGTATGAAGTAGTATTTTTCTTAAATTTGTATGTCCTCTATTGTATTTTTCTTGAAATTAAATGTATGTTAATAAAATGGTCGTGAGATCCATAAATATTTAGTTGGTAAGATATTTGATGGTATAAATAGGAATATTTGAGAGTGAATATTTGATGGGTGAGACACATAAATATTTGATTGGTGGGATATTTCATTGTGAAATTTGAGATATTTGAATAGTAGAATATTTGAAGAGTGATGTGGATGTCGAGATTACAAATATTTAAGAGAAATATTCCTAACCACTATGGATGCTCGTATTGGTACCTTCATGTTGGAAATGGGGAGAGTGGGGATGTGGGAACATAACCCTCGTTCCCCACTACTCATAATGGAAAAGTCCATTATGCCCCTGGTTTATTTCCCTATATAAAGGGGGTGCGTCCAAGGATCATTCGTGGGTTGGAGACGAGAGTAAGAGGAGAATATCTGAGGCGGTGGGATTTGGTTCGTGGAATCGTGGAGGGCTTTCCGATCCTGTGATCGCTCTTCCAACAGCGAGTTTTTACCATTGTTGATTGTGGATCTGCGGGAGATCGCTGTAAATTTTTACCGCTTTAATTTTATTCGTCTTTCATGCATTTAGAATTATCTACATTGGTATCAGAGCTGTGTTAGTTCTAAATGCATGTACGGTCTCCTGTTTAAAATTGTTGCCCTGAACATAGTCCGTCTCCGTCTAGTTTTTCCGTAGCCGAGTAAGATTGCGTCCATGTCACGATTTGCTTCAATTGCCGACACCATAGGCCTCAAGAAACACCCAAAGAATTTGTCTCCGATATTGGTCGTGTTGGAGTGTATACTGAAAGCCTAAGCTTTGTAAACATTCATTATGAATAAAGAATCACATTTGGTCAAATTATCTACATTTGTTTGTAGTTGTTCATATAATTTATATTGTAGATAACATAGTATGTGGTGTCACATGCAGAAGATGATGTTATCAGTACCTTATAAATTATAAACAGTAGCTCACGACTAAAATGGAAAGGAACAAACCATTAGAAGGTCGTAGTGTAATTAGGTATTAGTTTATCTTGACTATATAATTACACTAGTACACTCAGAGTGTATTGAGTAGAACCATTAGAGGTCGTTTCTTTTATACTGACTTTATAAAGGAATAAAGACCTCAGTTATTATGGAAGTGTGTGCTCTTAATCCTAATATAATAACAAGCACATATGTTTGATATTTATTTCTTTAATTTATCAATGGGTGAGATTTAGTTCGATGAATCAATAAACCCGATAAGTTGGGAAATGGTATCACTTATAGTGTGTGTTGTTGATTATAGAAGGAAACTGTGTCCTAGAGATACTAGGTTGATAATGTCCTCAAGAGGATCTCATAAAGATTGTCATGTTAAACCCTGCAGGTGGACTTAGTCCGACATGATAATAAGGTTGAGTGGTACTACTCTTGGACTTAGATATTAATTAAATGAGTTGTCAGTAACTCACTTAATTAGTGGGCATTCGATATCTTAAACACGTGAGACTAACACACTCATAATAAGAAGGAGCCCAAAATGTAATTTGGGATTAGTGCGGTAGTTCAATGATAGTTCTCTAGTGGAATGAATTATCATTGATAAAATTAAGTTGTGTGTTCGGGCGAACACGGATGCTTAATTTTATCGGAGACCAAAACCAATTCCTCCTCTCGGTCCCTATCGTAGCCTCTTATTTATAGAGTTCTATACCCACCTATACCCACCTTTTATACCCACCCAATAGGGGCCGGCCAAGCTAGCTTGGGAACAAGCTAGGGCCGGCCTAGGTATGAATTTGGGTGGCCGGCCCTAGCTTGAACCCAAGCTAGTGGGGGCCGGCTAAATTAAATTAAAAAGGAATTTTAATTTTAATTTTTATTATGTGGAAGAAATAATTTATTAAAGAGAATTTAAATTAAAATATCTGTCTTATAAAAGATCTATAAAAGATTAAAGAAAGAGATTAGATCTCTTTCCTTATTTGTAGATTGGTGAGATATTTTATTTTCTCTTTAAAATTATTCACATGTTAATAAAATTAAAATTATAGAAATTTCCTTTTATTAACCATGAAGAGATTTTTAAAGAGATATTTTATTTTTTTAAAATTTCCGGAAACAAATTAGGAAGTTTTAATTTGTTGATTGAAACTCTCCTAATTTGCTTTTTTGATTGTGGCCGGCCATCACAAGGTTGATTGGGAAATTTTATTTTATTTTTCTCAATTAATTCATGTCAAGGAAAATTAAGAAAATTTTATTGTAATTAAATTTCCTAATTTGCCTAGGCCAAAGAATATAAAAGAAGGGGTGAGGGTGCCTTCAAGAGACACAACATCTATTATTTTCTCTCCCTCTTTTGTTCCTTGGTGTGGCCGGCCATCGTCTATTTCTCTTCCTCTTGTGGTGGCCGAACCCTTCTCTTCCATTGGAGCTCTTGTGGTGGCCGGATACTACTCGGAGAAGAAGAAGAAGAAGGAGAGAAAGCTAGCATCTCTTGGAGCTTGGTTAGTGTTTTGATTTTCTTCCTTGGTGAAGCTTCCTCTTTGTTGGCCGAACCTAGCTAGGAGGAGAAGAAGGTGATTGGTGGTTTCTCGTCTCGGAAGATCGTTGCCCACACAACGTCTGAGGTTAGAAGAGGAATACGGTAGAAGATCAAGAGGTTTTTCTACAAGGTATAACTAGTAATTTTTCTTTCCGCATCATGCTAGTTATTTATGGAAATAATACCAAATACAAGAGGCTTACGTTCTAGAATTTCGAATATGTTTTTCGAAGTTGTGTTCTTTTGTTTTTTCTTTTCCTTGTGATTTGATTGTTCTCTTTGGTTAACCTAAAGTTATTTTAGGAAATTAAATATTAGCTTTCTATAAAAGCTTTTGTCTTGTCGGTGGTGGTTGCTCCCATATCCAAGAAGGCCATGTGCCTCGCCACGTCAGTACTGGGAACCAATTATGGAAATTAATATTTAATGGAATTAATAACTTAAGGAGACTTGGGTCGAACGTGTTAAGTTCCGCAGGAGATCCAAGTCAAAACCTAAAAGAACAAATAGATTAAGTTTTGGATCAAACGTGTTAAGTTCCGCAGGCGATCCAAAATTTAATTTAAAAGAACACATGGTAGCTAGGAAAAGGTTCAGACCTTTGTACAAAATTTTTGTACAGTGGAACCTATAGGTTTTCCGAGTAGTAACCAACAATTGGTATCAAAGCTAGGGTTTTGCCTCTGTGTATTTGGTATTTAGTTTAATTATGCAAATGTCATACATAATTTAGGCAGGTTAATAGTAGGATGTGCTAACTTTGTGGATGCAGGATCCAACTATTATGGCTTTTAGTTATTATGTGTGTGATTGGATCCTTGGACATGTCAAGGGCATTTATATGTGTGTGCATGATTGTATTAAAATACAGCAGGAGTTGTATTTAGTTTTATTAGGATTTTATTTTTGATCTAGATACATGTACATTCCTTTTATGGAATATAGGATCAAAAATGTAAAATTCTATTTATGTCGCGGATCGAATCTTGCAAAGCGTGGAACCTTCTAGGAACCAGAGGCGTAGCGGAACTAAGGGCAAGATGGATGCGACAGCTAGACCCGGTGGCGGTGGCCAAATATGGTAGCAGCTTGGGATGACAACACACGGAGAACAACTAGAGATAAAAGCCATAATAGTTGAAAATTAAATTTTCTATTTATTGCTTTTATATTGTGCTGTGTGTGCATGTTAGTTTACAAGTTTAGTAGGCTAGCATAGTTAAAATTCCTCATTTATAAATAACTAAGTGGGAGAGGGATTTTAAATAAATCCCACGGTCTCCATTACTGGTTTGTAAGTGATACAAACAAGCTTGCGCGTTGGCTCTGAGTGCCTTCCTCCATAACGGATGAGCTTGTTTGAGGATCACTAGAACAAACTTCCATTTTTGGATGACTATAGGAAATTAATTAAGAGCGTGTGATCTTCCCCAACGGAAGGGGCATAATCTTATTAATGGACTTAGTGTCAAGTAATGGTATACACTTAGACACATCTAATAGTATCCTCCCCAACGGAGTCACTACTATTATTTGTGTGACCAATAATACCAACTATTAATTTTATTTGTCAAAAGTTAGGTTGACAAGATAATAAAATTAATGGGTTAAACCTCCTTTACAAATGTTGAATTTGTATACGTCCACACTAACGTGGCATACAAAATTCACGGTGTTATGAGGTGTTGGTTAATTTAAAATAGTATTGTTTGAGGAATCAATATTATTCTAAATTTAGAGTTCGACCAAAAGTTATTTGTGATTCTTAGGATGACTTTCAACCCATTGTCCATCATACTTCAACAAAATAGACTTATCGGACCTAATTACATAGATTGGAAAAGGAACTGGACATTGTTCACTGCTGAAAGCTATAAATTTGTACTGACTGGCACCCACTGGTGAATCTACCCAAGAGGAGATTAAATATCATAAGAGATGGGTAAAGGCAGATGAGATGGCGCGGTGTTATATTTTGGCTTCAATGTCAAATGTATTGCAACATCAGCATCAAGATTTACCAATAGCTTATGATATTATGAACAATCTCAAGGAGCTCTTTAGTCATCAGGATAGGGCTTCTAGACAAGAAGCTATGAGAAAGATAATGACAGCCACCATGCAAGAGGGTACTCCTGTAAGGGATCATATCCTAAAGATGATGGCTTATCTAAACGAGATACAGATCCTTGGAGGAGAAATTGATGGGGAAACCCAGATCGATATGATCCTCCAAACGCTACCTAGAAGTTTTGAGCAGTTCCGCCTGAACTATAATATGAATAAAAGGATTTATTCATTAGGGGAACTACTGACAGAACTTCAAGCAGGAGAAGGATTATTTCGTCACAATTCTCAAATTCACTTTGCTGAAAATGGTTCTACTTCTAAACCGAAAGGAAAGAAGAAGAAGAAACAAGCTGGCTCAACAAAGAAAGTGAATAAATCTCAGAGTACGGGATTTAAAGCTGGAGTGAAGAAGCCGAAGGGCAAGTGCTTCATCTGCAAGCAGGCAGGACATTGGAAGGCGGACTGTCCTCGTAGGAACCAAAACAAAGGTAAATCTCATGCTCTAGTTGTTGAAACAAGTTTAGCGGTGTTATCTATCAGCACCTGGTGTGTAGATACGGGAGCCACTGATCATGTCTGCAATTCTTTGCAGGGGTTCCAGGAAACCCGACGATTATCTGAAGGGGAGATTACCGTCTACATGGGCAATGCTACTAAGGTGGCAGCTGTTACAGTGGGAGACGTTTACTTATCTTTTAGTAGAAATAAAAATTTGGTTTTAAGAAATTGTCTTTATGTACCCAGTTTTAGAAAGAATTTAATTTCAGTTTCTAAACTGTTTTTAGATGGATATTCAGTTTCTTTCAGTAACGATGTAGTTATTAAAAGAAATAAAGTGATTATCTGTTCTGGTGCATTAGTTGGCAATTTGTATACTTTAAATCCAATTTCTTCCACAAAGCAAAACATGGAAATTTATAACTCATCTTCTAATTCTAATAAGAGAAAAGAACCTTCGGAAATGAACCAAGCATATCTTTGGCATCTAAGGCTTGGTCATATTAACTTAAGTAGGATTCAGAGGCTTATAGCCGATGGACTTTTGAGTTCATTAGAGTTGGAAAATTTTTCAACTTGTGAATCCTGCTCAGAAGGAAAAATGACCAAGAGGTCGTTCAAGGCCAAGGGGTATAGAGCCAATGAAGTGTTAGAATTGGTTCACTCTGATTTGTGCGGACCTATGTCTGTCCAAGCAAGAGGAGGTTTTGAATATTTTGTCTCTTTCATAGACGATTATTCAAGATACGGATACATTTACCTAATGCGCCGCAAGTCCGAGTGCTTTGATAAGTTCAAAGAATACAAGGCTGATGTGGAGAAACGATTAGGTAAAAGTATCAAGACACTACGGTCTGATCGTGGTGGCGAATACCTCTTAGGAGAGTTTAGGAATTACTTATCAGAGGCCGGGATTCAATCCCAACTGTCCGCACCTGGTACACCCCAACAGAATGGTGTGGCAGAACGAAGGAATAGGACTCTTATGGAGATGGTTAGATCGATGATGAGTTATTCAGAATTACCAAATTCGTTTTGGGGATATGCTCTGGAAACAGCAGTGTACATTCTGAACTTAGTACCTTCTAAATCAGTTTCTTCTACTCCCACAGAATTATGGAATGAGCGAAAACCCAGATTTGGGGTAGTCCAGCACATGTGCTGAAACAAGATGCTGATAAGTTAGAATCTCGTACAGAAGTTCGCGTGTTTGTGGGGTATCCTAGAGGAACGAAAGGTGGTTTATTTTATAGTCCTAAAGACCAGAAGGTCATTGTTAGCACCAATGCCCAATTTTTAGAAGAAGACTATATAATGGATCACAAGCCCAGTAGTAAAGTTGTTTTAGAAGAACTTAGAGAGGACATGTCTACTTCAGTACCAACAGTACAAGATGAAGTACCACAAGAGACTGCAACACGTGTCACACATGATACACAACCACAGACAGTGCCTCATCGTAGTGGGAGGGTTGTAAGGCAGCCTGAAAGATTCATGTTTTTGGGAGAGTCTTCGGACTTGATCCCGGGTAAACATGAACCTGATCCACGAACATATGACGAAGCACTCCAGGATATAGATGCAGCATCTTGGCAAAAGACAATGAATTCTGAAATAGAGTTTATGTGCTCTAATAAGGTCTGAGAGCTTGTAGAATCACCTGATGGTGTAAAAGCCGTTGGATGCAAGTGGATCTACAAAAGGAAAAGAGGGACAGACGGGAAGGTAGAAACCTTCAAAGCTAGGCTTGTTGCGAAAGGGTACACTCAGAAAGAGGGAATCGATTATGAGGAAACCTTTTCACCGGTAGCCATGCTTAAGTCTATCCGGATACTCTTATCCATTGCTGCTCATATGGATTATGAGATTTGACAAATGGATGTCAAGACAGCTTTCCTTAATGGAAGTCTTGAAGAGAACATCCATATGAAGCAACCAGAAGGATTTATTGAAAAAGGCAAAGAGTATCTAGTGTGCAAGCTCAATCGGTCCATTTATGGATTAAAGCAAGCTTCAAGATCTTGGAACATCCGGTTTAATGAAGTAATCCAGTCATATGGATTTATTCAAAGTCCGGATGAGTCTTGTGTATATAAGAAGTGTAACGGAAACGTGGTGGTATTTCTTGTACTATACGTAGATGATATTTTGTTAATTGGCAACAATGTCAAGGTATTATCAGACGTAAGGGTATGGTTGTCCAAACAATTTGATATGAAGGACTTAGGAGATTGTGCACACATTCTTGGGATCAAAGTTATAAGGGATCGTAAGAAAAGAATGTTGTGTCTATCCCAAGCTTCATATATAGATACAATCCTTGCTCGTTTTAGCATGCAGATTCCAAGAAAGGTTTCTTACCTTTTAGACATGGAGTAGCTCTATCTAAAGAGATGTCTCGAAGACATCGAAAGAGATAGAGGACATGAAAGCGATTCCTTATGCTTCAGTAGGAAGCCTAATGTATGCAATGCTATATACGAGACCGAGCCGTGGGCATGGTCGCAGATATCGAGTAACCTCGACAAGGACATTGGATCATGGTAAAACGATATTAAAGTACCGAGAAGGACTAGAGATTATATGCTAGTTTACCAAGCACGATCCGCTCCCGTGGGTTACACGATTGATTTCCAATCGATAGGGATAACATGAAGTCTACATCGCTATGTGTTTACTTTAGGAGGTGGAGCCATTTCATGGAGGAGTGTTAAGCGAAATGCGTTTCGGACTCAACCATGGAAGTTGAGTATGTAGCAGCCTCTGAGGCGGCTAAAGAAGCAGTATGGCTCAGGAACTTTCTAATGGACTTAGATGTGATTCCTGGTTTGCCCAAAATCATCACAATTTATTGTGATAATAGCGGTGATGTTGCAAACTCGAAGGAACCACGAGCCCATAAGGCAAGTAAACATATAGAGCGCAAGTACCACTAGATACGAGATATCGTGAAGAGAGGAGAAGTTGTCATCGCCAAGATTGCATCAGCGGATAACCTGGCAGATCCTTTCACTAAGGCCCTTCCGGTGAAAGCTTTTGATCGGCATGTGGAGGGAATGGGAATCAGATGTATGGTAGAAGATATGGCAGCTTAGTCATTAGTATAAGTGGGAGATTGTTGGAGTGTATACTGAAAGCCTAAGCTTTGTAAACATTCATTATGAATAAAGAATCACATTTGGTCAAATTATCTACATTTGTTTGTAGTTGTTCATATAATTTATATTGTAGATAACATAGTATGTGGTGTCACATGCGAAGATGATGTTATCGATACCTTATAAATTATAAACAGTAGCTCACGACTAAAATGGAAAGGAACAAACCATTAGAAGGTCGTAGTGTAATTAGGTATTAGTTTATCTTGACTATATAATTACACTAGTACACTCGAGTGTATTGAGTAGGACCATTAGAGGTCGCTTTTTATCTCGACTTTATAAAGGAACAAAGACCTCGGTTATTATGGAAGTGTGTGCTTAATCCTAATATAATAACAAGCACATATGTTTGATATTTATTTCTTTAATTTATCAATGGGTGAGATTTAGTTCGATGAATCAATAAACCCGATAAGTTGGGAAATGGTATCACTTATAGTGTGTGTTGTTGATTATAGAAGGAAACTGTGTCCTAGAGATACTAGGTTGATAATGTCCTCAAGAGGATCTCATAAAGATTGTCATGTTAAACCCTGTGGACTTAGTCCGACATGATAATAAGGTTGAGTGGTACTACTCTTGACTTAGATATTAATTAAATGAGTTGTCAAGAACTCACTTAATTAGTGGGCATTCGATATCTTAAACACGAGGAGACTAACACACTCATAATAAGAAGGAGCCCAAAATGTAATTTGGGATTGGAGCGTAGTTCAATGATAGTTCTCTAGTGGAATGAATTATCATTGATAAAATTAAGTTATGTGTTCAAGGCGAACACGGATGCTTAATTTTATCGGGAGACCAAACCAATTCCTCCTCTCGGTCCCTATCGTAGCCTCTTATTTATAGAGTTCTATACCCACCTATACCCACCTTCTATACCCACCCAATAGGGGTCGGCCAAGCTAGCTTGGGAACAAGCTAGGGCCGGCCTAGGTATAATATTGGGTGGCCGGCCCTAGCTTGAACCCAAGCTAGTGGGGGCCGACCAAATTAAATTAAAAAGGAATTTTAATTTTAATTTTTATTATGTGGAAGAAATAATTTATTAAAGAGAATTTAAATTAAAATATCTCTCTTATAAAAGATCTACAAAAGATTAAAGAAAGAGATTAGATCTCTTTCCTTATTTGTAGATTGGTGAGATATTTTATTTTCTCTTTAAAATTATTCACATGTTAATAAAATTAAAATTATAGAAATTTCCTTTTATTAACCATGAAGAGATTTTTAAAGAGAAATTTTATTTTTTTTAAATTTCCGGAAACAAATTAGGAAGTTTTAGTTTGTTGATTGAAACTCTCCTAATTTGCTTTTTTGATTGTGGCTGGCCATCACAAGGTTGATTGGGAAATTTTATTTTATTTTTCTCAATTAATTCATGTCAAGGAAAATTAAGAAAAATTTATTGTAATTAAATTTCCTAATTTGCCTAGGCCAAGGAATATAAAAGAAGGGGTGAGGGTGCCTTCAAGAGACACAACATCTATTATTTTCTCTCCCTCTTTTGTTCCTTGGTGTGGCCGGCCATCCTCTCTTTCTCTTCCTCTTGTGGTGGCCGAACCCTTCTCTTCCATTGGAGCTCTTGTGGTGGCCGGATACTACTCGGAGAAGAAGAAGAAGAAGGAGAGAAAGCTAGCATCTCTTGGAGCTTGGTTAGTGTTTTGATTTTCTTCCTTGGTGAAGCTTCCTCTTTGTTGGCCGAACCTAGCTAGGAGGAGAAGAAGGTGATTGGTGGTTTCTCGTCTCGGAAGATCGTTGCCCACACAACGTCTGAGGTTAGAAGAGGAATACGGTAGAAGATCAAGAGGTTTTTCTACAAGGTATAACTAGTAATTTTTCTTTCCGCATCATGCTAGTTATTTATGGAAATAATACCAAATACAAGAGGCTTACGTCCTAGAATTTCGAATATATTTTTCGAAGTTGTGTTCTTTTGTTTTTTCTTTTCCTTGTGATTTGATTGTTCTCTTTGGTTAACCTAAAGTTATTTTAGGAAATTAAATATTAGCTTTCTATAAAAGCTTTTGTCTAGTCGGTGGTGGTTGCTCCCATATCCAAGAAGGCCATGTGCCTCGCCACGTCAGTACTGGGAACCAATTATGGAAATTAATATTTAATGGAATTAATAACTTAAGGAGACTTGGGTCGAACGTGTTAAGTTCCGCAGGAGATCCAAGTCAAAACCTAAAAGAACAAATAGATTAAGTTTTGGATCAAACGTGTTAAGTTCCGCAGGCGATCCAAAATTTAATTTAAAAGAACACATGGTAGCTAGGAAAAGGTTCAGACCTTTGTACAAAATTTTTGTACAGTGGAACCTATAGGTTTTCCGAGTAGTAACCAACAGGTCGGTGATTGTGTTCATGGCAGCCTCCTGCAGAAGGTTTGCGTCATTAGTCGACGCTGGTGGAAATGATACATGGCCGGCGACAACATTTATGTTGGTCGGCGGCATGCTTGAGGTGGCCTCTTGCAATTTCTGCATAGTGTTCGTCGTTGTGAGGCTGGCTGCAGAGGGGAGGCGATGTGTCGTGACCAGTGTTCGTCGCTGTTTGAGCGGCGTGCGTGGCTTGAGCGGCGTGAGGACATGGGCAGTGGCGGAGAAATCGGCAGAAGAATAGTTCGCGTGAGGAAAAGTTTGATTTTGAAAAATCAAATAATAATAAAAAAAAACATGAACAAATAAGCTCTCGCATGCAAATATTATGCAAAACAGTAGGTTTATAAAAAAAAATGAAAACAAAATAACGTTTTTTTCTTTCATGGATAAGTTTTTTTAAGTTTATAATAAAAAAAATCCATGCACAATTTTTTTTTCTTTCCTTACTGTAGCATTAATTATATTTGCATGTGGTGATCAATTGAATATTGAGTTCAATTAATTCACCATTTATGATAAATGGTCTAGAGAAATTTTGGTTCATTTAGACCCGGTTCAAGTTTAAATCATTAGTTGGTTTAATCGAACCAATTTGATCCAAACCTGAAATTAATTTGGGTTGATTAATTGGACTTGGACCAAATATGATCAAATGACCATATTTGTTCTATTGGGTCAGATTTGATCAAAACAATTAGATTTATTCTAATTGATCGGACTTAAACCAATGAGCATTAGTTTGATCAAACGGACCTGAGTTTGATCAATAAGTCTAAAATTGGTAGAAATGGACTTAGATTAAAAGTAACATAACATAGGTACAAAATCCCTGTCCAATTAGATTTGTTCGAATTAAGGACAATGGACCAAGCTTAGGATCTGGATCACTAATCAACCGATTCAATGGGTCTGACTAATTAGATCAGTTCTAATTGTCGATTTAAACTCCTGAAAATCGAGAAGCTTTACGGTGCGTTTGGTACGCGTGTTTTTCATTTTCATTTTCTAAAAAACGCGTGTTTTCTGAAAAATGGTGTTTGGTTTGCGTTTTTCATGCTTGTTTTTTAAAAAAATAGCTAGCGTTTTCTAGAAAAATAAAGAATGACAAAAAGTCATTTTCTGTTTTCTAGAAAACGCACATTTTCCAGAAAATGAAAATGGAAAACGCGCGTACCAAACACACCCTTATTTTTCTTGATTTATTATGTTGGTACTATGCCTGTATAAATTGAAATAAGCCGGTTTTGTACTGGTTAGTCGGTTTTGTACTGATTTATTTATTTTCAATTTTTCAGATGGCTAGTCGTGATTTACGACAACATGAGCTTTGGGAGGAGATTAAGGAGCTTGATTTCGACCCTGTTCAAGGACTCGGATGGCTTATTGGTCGGCTCGATCGATTGTTCTGGAAACTCGAGCGAGAAGAGTTTCCAGTCCAAGACACACACAGGAGATGGGCTTTAGTCTATTCACTGTCGGACAATCTTGGGCAGATAGCATTCCAACTTTGGGATGATTATGATGGGCACATCTCGTATTCAGAGATGTGCAGACAGTTACTTCATCTCTATTGGGGTCCTGAAGATCCAGAGGAGGATCCAGATGAATATGAGGAGGATTCAAAAGATCCTATAGATCTAGAGGAGGATCCAGAAGAATCTGAAGAGGATTCAGAAGATTCTGAAGACCCAGAGGAGGATCCAGATGAATCTGAAGAGGATCTGGGAGAGTGTGTGGAGGATCCTATAGAGAATCTTGAAGCTGTCCTGCCTGAGATTACCCCAAATGAGTCCAGGCTGAGAGGGATTATTTTGGCCACTGCACTAGTGTCTGTCCTAGTGGGAGTGGTAGTTGCCTATCTAGTTTTCTAGGGTCCTGTTATTTTCATTATGTATGAATAATATTAGTCCATTTCATTCATGTCAGTTAGTTATATGTTAACATTATGCAGCATAATTTTATGTTAATAATATGTTCATTTATTTATGCTGTTTACTTGACATGATGCATGATTAGTTCATGATGTATTAAATGATTAATTCATTTAATTAAAGAAATCATGATATATTAAATGATTAGTTCATTTAATTAAAGAATTCATGATATTAAAAACGATCAGTTCATTTGTTGGGATGTATGTAATAGAATTGATTAATATTAATTTGATTAGTCATACGAATGATGAGTGAAAACATAGTTGTCACTTGATTTTGTAAACCAACTCAAAGTAATATTGAGTTAATCATAAATTGCATGCATATGATTTACACTTAATACTAAATAATGTGTTTATTTATGATAGATTATGGTAATCAAAAATATAATAGCTGAACTTAACAAAGGTGAAAAACTTAATGGGGATAACTATAAGATCTGGCACCTCAGGATACAATATGTACTTGAGGAACAAGAAGTTCTAGAGGCTGTAAATCAGGTTATGGAAATACTTGTAGATGATCCCACTGCACAACACAGACGAGATCTTGATGCCTATAAGGCATGGAAGAAAAAGGACTCCACTGCAAAGGGCATATTGATTAGTTCAATGGTCGATGACCTAGCTTTTGAGTATGAGTCGTACCTTTCGGCTCATACAGTCTGGGTAGCCCTTAAAGAAAAATATAGTGGAGTTAGTCTGAGCAAGCTTCGCCAGCTGACAATCAAGTTTGACAGCTACAAAAAGTGTCCGAATGTATCAATGGTTCAACACCTCAGAGAGATATCGAACATGATTCGGGAGCTTAAAATTACTGGTCATGAGTTGACTGATGAACAACAGGTTCAAGCAGTTATTCGTTCACTTTCAGATTCTTGGGAGACCATGAAGCAGACCCTAACTCATAGTGAGAGTATCAAGACTTTCACTGACGTCTCACGCCATGTAGAATTGGAGGCGGAGAGAGTTGAATCCGCAAGGATTTCTGGACAAGCCTATGTGGCTATAGGTTCTGCTGGATCATATAGATCCAAGAAAAAGAAATGGTTCAAGAAAGGGAAGGGAAAGAAGAGGGAAGCTGCTACTGTGGGACAGGGCCCAATCAAGAAGATAGTAAATAAGACTGGAAAGAAACCTAAAAATAAGTTGACTTGTTTTAACTACGACAAGAAGGGTCACTTCGCTCGGGAGTGTACTGAGCCGAAAAAGGTAAATCCAAGTGTGTCTTCTTTTCTAGAGCATTTTGTTGCTAGTTCAATGTTATTAGCTGATTCTTATCCTTTGTGTATTATAGATTTGGGAGCAACCAACCATGTAGCTCAGGAACGAGTTACATTTGTTGAGTATCGTCGGGTACCAGCTGGCAACAAGTGGATCTATGTGGGAAACAATGCAAGAGTTGAAGTCAAAGGAGTCGACACTTGCAAACTCAACCTCCGTGGTGGTAGAGTTTTGTTTCTACATGATGTCTTGTATGCTCCTGAAATTCGACGGAATCTTGTTTCCGTAACATGTCTTCTTGATTTAGGGTATTGTATTAATTTTTACAGTCGGTCTGTTGAACTTAAGATTGACTCAGTGTCAATCGGACATGGTTTTTTAACAAATGATTTTATGGTTCTTGATGTAGAACCAAATGTCAATTATGCTATTAATGGTTGTGATCCGGCAGTAAAAATCCGGAATCCCATAAGGAGTCAACGCTGAGGGGAGGTCAAAGGATCTAGTGGTTCGCCGGAAAAGGGCAAGCCGACTGGACTCAGAAGAAAGGGAAATCTAATAGTAAAAGGCACCCTGGTAGGGACCAGGGTTCCGACGCTCAAATAAAACAGTGCGTAAGGACCGAGCGGAAGGAAGTGCCGCCCGGACGGCGCAAAGAATCAAGCTCGTCCGGACGACGTTCATTGCCCGCTCGGCGGGCCGGGCACCCCAGTCAGACGGTGGGTAAAAGACGGGGATATCTGCTGACAGCCGTCAAGTCGTATGGCTATACCATACTTCTAGTCTGACAACGGGTGGTCCTGCCGTCACATCAAAGAACATGCTCGACTGTGGCAGCATGGTGTCAGGTAAGCTCTCTGACAAGCGCATACCATGGTATGGGCTGCTGACACATACGCACCTCGGTAGGCGTGCATCAGTTCCTTCTCCATCCTATATAAAGAGGCTATTACTTCGCCGAAGGTACGCGTTCTAAAAAATTTGGTAGCCACTTTCTTCACCACTTACCTGACTTGAGCGTCGGAGGGTCGTCGCCGGGAACCCTTCCCGGCTAGACTTTTGTGCAGGATCGCTGGAGCTTCGTTCGATCAGCCGAAGGTTCACCCCAACGATTGGGAGCGTGCCGCGTGCCCAGTGTCCCTTGGTTCAGCGATTCGGACAGGATCAAATTGGCGCCGTCTGCCACTTGGTGCGGAAAGTGGGCCGCTCGGGAAAGCGTATGTAGAAAAAATGCTCCTTCCAGTGTTTGTTGGAGCTCGGCATATTATCGAAAAGGACGAAGCCTATCCTAGATTGGAAAACAAAGGTGCCCCACTCGGCTTGCTTGGGATAGTAGAAGTAGTGGAAGATTTTTGGGGTTAAGGGAATGCCGTTCAGTTTGAACAAAACTACCACTCCGCTCAGCAATCTAATAGAATTGGGAACTACTTGGCCGAGCGGAATGCGGAAATAGTTGCAAACTTCTAAGAAAAATTTGTGAGGAGGAAAACGTAGTCCGACCAGGAATTGATCACGGAAGAAGACAACAGTGCCGGACGGAGGATCATTAGGCCGATCGGAAGGCGTGGCTAACACTATTTCGTGGTCGGTCGGTAGGTCATATGCTCGAGTAAGTCGCATGGCGTCTTCCTCGTCGAACCGACTTTCCATGTTCGAGTACCAAAGACCCGGAACACCGCCGGTTGACTGCGAGGTACTGGTCATGATCGAAAGGCCAGAATGCGGGATAGAAGAAAATGGTTCAAGCGATGGGAGAAAACCGACTGACAAGGATGATTAACAGAAAGAGGAATGCGTCTGGAGCGAGAAAAAGGATCTTACAAACGAGGGAGATGATCGGAAGTTGCCGAGCGATCGTCGGAAAATCTGAGCACGAAGTCGCCGGCGAAGGGAGGAGTGACAGGAATCTGGAAACGAAGAAGACGAAATGCGGCGGAAACGGAGTCAAGGGTCTTATATCGCCGCCCGGAAACGATCTCCACCGTCCGATCCAGGTCGTCGATATCGAGGTTGTCATCGGATCGTCTGTTTCAAACGGCGGCTGTCCCATCGGAAGTGACGCAACCGCCATACTCTGACAAATGCACGGTCGCCACGTGTCAGCCGGTTACTAGCCGCATTTAATGAGCTCCTCTTACCGTGCGCAGAGCACGTGATGGGTAGTGTGGGAGAACAACGGACATCGATTCCAAGAAAATACAAGGCACGGACAAAGTATCGCCGAACAGACAGATATCGCCGCTCGGAGGAGCATCCTTATGCATGGCCGAGCGGCCTAAGGCAATGATCATTGTTCGACAGATCGGCGGTCCAGTCAGTCGGACATTGCCTCCTTCGACTAGACTCGATAGGAAGGCAAGTGATCCGGAATCCCATAAGGAGTCAACGCTGAGGGGAGGTCAAAGGATCTAGTGGTTCGCCGGAAAAGGGCAAGCCGACCGGACTCAGAAGAAAGGGAAATCTAATAGTAAAAGGCACCCTGGTAGGGACCAGGGTTCCGACGCTCAAATAAAACAGTGCGTAAGGACCGAGCGGAAGGAAGTGCCGCCCGGACGGTGCAAAGAATCAAGCTCGTCCGGACGACGTTCATCGCCCGCTCGGCGGGCCGGGCACCCCAGTCAGACGGTGGGTAAAAGACGGGGATATCTGCTGACAGCCGTCAAGTCGTATGGCTATACCATACTTCTAGTCTGACAACGGGTGGTCCTGCCATCACATCAAAGAACATGCTCGACTGTGGCAACATGGTGTCAGGTAAGCTCTCTGACAAGCGCATACCGTGGTATGGGCTGCTGACACGTACGCACCTCGGTAGGCGTGCATCAGTTCCTTCTCCATCCTATATAAAGAGGCTATTACTTCGCCGAAGGTACGCGTTCTAAAAAATTTGGTAGCCACTTTCTTCACCACTTACCTGACTTGAGCGTCGGAGGGTCGTCGCCGGGAACCCTTCCCGGCTAGACTTTTGTGCAAGATCGCTGGAGCTTCGTTCGATCAGCCGAAGGTTCACCCCAACGATTGGGAGCGTGCCGCGTGCCCAGTGTCCCTTGGTTCAGCGATTCGGACAGGATCAGGTTGTTTTTCAAACATTGCTTTAACTAGTGATGCAGATATAACTGATGAGGTTTGGCATGCTAGATTAGGACACATGGGACAAGAACGTATGAATCGGTTGGCTAGAGAGGGTTTATTGGGCACTCGGACTAAGATTCAATTGTCTATATGTGAGCATTGTCTTGCTGGAAAAGCAACTAGGAAACCATTTGGTAAGGCTATAAGATCTGAATCAACATTGCAGTTAATTCATTCGGATATTTATGGTCCAATGAATGTGAAGGCTAGACATGGAGCTTCTTATTCCATTACATTTATTGATGATTTCTCTAGGTTCGGTCATGTGTATTTGATTTCTCACAAATCTGAAGCATTGGATTGCTTCATTCATTATATGAATGAAGTTGAGAATCAAACGGAATATAAAGTTAAGACTTTACACATTGACCGTGGAGGGGAGTATTTGTCTGATATGTTCAAGACAATATGTAATGATAGAGGGATTATTAGACAGTTGATAATCCATGGAACTCCACAGCAAAATGGGGTAACTGAAAGAAGAAATAGGACTCTTCTTGAAATGGTTAGGTCTATGATGGCGCAAGCTAATTTGTCAATCTCCTATTGGGGAGATGCATTATTAACTGCAGCCTATATACTTAACAAAGTGCCTTCAAAGTCAGTTCCATCTACCCCATATGAACATTGGACAGGCAGAAAACCAGATTTGAGTAATCTGAGACCCTGGGGGTGTAACGTCCCGCCTTCTGCTACTAGGCTGTAGGGCGAATCGCTACCCTCGTTCTACACTATACTGTGCGGAAAGCTGGGCTAATTAAAAATTTTACTAATTATCTGATTAATGTTAACTCTGACACTAACATTCCGGGTGTACCTTGGAGTTGTACACTTGCTAGGGGAGGTATTTACAACTGGTAACACCCTCCGGATCGATCCACAGACCGATCTGCTGATACTGGTACGTCACAAGACCCTGGATCGGTCGGGTGTCCGATCCCGAAGCTACATCGCTTCTGTCCCCAGCTGGATCGGTCTGACCGATCAGTGGTGATTAGTCGACCGATCCCAATATGGATGTTCAAGCAATCAGATCGAATCTTTGTAGGAATGATAATCCGGTGTTCGATCGACCGATAGGCTTGTTAAGTCGACTGAACGGTGAAATTACAAGATCATCCAATTCAGCCAGGCTCTGATCGGTCGGGAGACCGATCAGAGTCTGATTTCAGACCCGGGGAACTCTGATTTCAGCACTTTGGCGTGCCAAAACCCCACATAACATCTAACTAATGCATCATAACTATTCTAACAACATGTAATAACATTCTAACGACGTAAACTAGTAATCTAACTTAACATAAGGCATAGTTTAGGAATTTATGGCAACACACACAACTAAAAGTGCCTAGAACATGTAAACCAAAACCAATCAATAAAATGCTAAAGTAAATGCTAAAGAGTCTAATGCTCAATTTGCTACGTCCCCTAAGGACCTTTGATTCCAGTTCCATACACACCCACCATCTTTGCATTGCCCTCCAGCTTCCTCTGCTAGTCCATTTTCCTTTTACCTGTATCTGCAGTATAAGAAAAATAGTATCTGTAAGCCAAAAAGCTTAGTAAGAAACCATCTACCTCACAAAAACATGCGACGATGCAAATATGCTTTGAAATTATGTCGTTTAAAACATATGCTGAATGTACTGAATAAACTGAGCACGACATGGCATATAAGCATACAATCATAGCATATCTAAAGTTGTACATGAAATCAATGGAGATAATTGAACTAAGCATATAAAAGCTAACTGGAGCTAAACTGATACTGAATTCAAACTCAACTAACAAGACCAATTTTGAGTTTTGAAAACTAATTCGTAATAAGTGAAAATACATAATCATACTGTTTTGGGCCCGACAACTGTACTTGTTGTGCGCGCATCCCTAACTAGACCCGGGATTGCAAGTTCCGAATCTAGTAGGGTTTACTAGGTTGTCTGAACCTAGGGACGACTGTGGGAGTCCAACCCTACGGATATCTGATCCTGTACAGTGCCTACTGAAAATAAAATACTGAATGTAGCTAATTACTGTGTAACTTACTGATTCTAGGTTATCTGAACCTAGAGCTAGGTTGTCTAAACCTAGAGGCGACTGTGGGAGCCCACCCATTGGACCGTAGTCCCATATAGCTAAAATAAACTAATTTACTGTTCTAAACGCTTCTAATGCATTTAACTGTACTATCAAAATGCCTAAGCTGCATTTTTACTGATCTAGTTATTTTGTCGAACACTTAGTGTGCCCCAACTCTCCTCTTTATTAGGGTGATCACCTTTAGGCACCCGACAACGTCTACAACCCCAACTGAAGAGGGTAAACGTGTTCGGCCCATCTAAAGGTGCTCAACTAAATCCCTAAATCTGAGAGGAGGGTTAAAACACCCTACATGTCCACAAAATCGGCATATTACTAATCTAATGCATAGAAAACCCAAACGGAGCTATTATACTGCAGGTGAGGGGTTTCTTACCTCTTGATCGTAATTTCTTACGATTCTATTCGCTAGAGTTCCGGTGGAGATGATCCTCTCGACGATCCGATCACGTCTTCGCGTTCCTCTCGCGGAGAAGAACCTCTTTCGTGTTGGAGTCATCGCCGGAAGATGAACCTATGGCCCCTTGCCTTGGTGTGCCGTGCGTGAGGAAGAGGAGAAGGAGGGAGAGGCGGCGGTGAGGTTTTGGAAGGGAAAAGTGGCGTGAGGTGAGGAGGTGCCGAACCAATTCTAAAATAAACCAACCCAACTTAAGTTCTTCTATTTATATTAAGTGGGTAACTAGGCTCAATTCTAATATAAATATAATTGATTTCTCTTTCTTTTAGCACGGACCTGCTAGGTTCACCAGTTACGAAACTTATCCGTAAACCATAGGTCTCGGGTTCGATTCCCGCCTAAGCTATTTTACGGTTCTAATTATTTTTGCTACTTCCGCTATTCGGAAAAATTCCGAAAAAATATCTAAAAATTCCAGAAAAATCATACTATATTTCTAAAATAGTTTTGAGAATTTTCAGGCTTTACAATCCCCCATACCTTATAAAAAGTTCGTCCCCGAACTTAAAACAATTCTGGTATACATGCGGCCTCTGCTCCCAAGTCGCCGTGTGATTTTGCCGTGACTTTGACAATGGTACTTCCTTGTTCCGTAATTTCTTTCTTGCTCGGTCTATTATCCGAATAGGCCGACTGTCATAGCTGAGATCATCACGGACTGTACCAACTGGGGCTCAATCACCGGTGGCGTCTGGAATATGCTTCTTGACATGGAGACATGAAATACGTTGATGGCTGACATCTCCGAGGGTAGCTCTAGCTCATATGCTACCTTGCCCACTCTCTTCGTGATAAGGTATGGTCCCACATATCGGGAGCTAGCTTGCCCTTCTTCCCAAAGCGCATGACCCCTTCATGGGAGCTACTCGAGGAAAACTGTATCCCCAATTGAAAACTCTAGGGGTCTATCAGCATAGCTTTTCCGGCGGCTCTGTCGCTGTCTCTATCCTCTGCGAATCTCTGCTGTGGTATCTCGCCACTAGATGTCATCAAGCTCTAGTTCCTTCATTCACCACTCATACCAACAGATTGGTGATCTGCACCTCCGCCCATAGAGTGCCTTATAAGGTGCCATGCCGATAGTGGCACGATAGCTATTGTTGTATGCAAATTCTGCTAAGCTCGGATATTTGCACCAACTTCCCTTGAAGTCTAGGGCACACGCTCGGAGCATATCTTCGAGTACCTGATTTATCTGTCTCAGGATGGAAGGCTGTGCTGAATTTCAATTTGGTGCCCAATCTTGACTGTATACACTCCCAGAAGTGTGATGTGAATCTGCTTTCTCTCTCTGAAATGATGGTTCGTGGGACTCCATGTAGTCTGACGATCTCCTGGAGATACAACTGAGCTAGCTTCTCCATGGAGTAGGATATCTTGATAGCTAAAAGTGGGCTGATTTAGTCAACCCGTCGACTATTACCCGGATGGCATCAAAACCATTCGTGGTTACGGGTAGCCCCACTATGAAGTCCATCGAGATATCCTCCCACTTCCATTCGAATCAGATAGGCCGCAGAACTCCTCCTGGTCGCTGATGACCCTCTGACAGGTGAGGCAGATGCTAACATATCTGGCGATGTCTCGCTCATCCCGGGCCACCAAAACGTTTCTTGGTCTTGATACATTTTGGTGGAGCTCAATGCATCGGAGTCCTGTGAGCCTCATCTAAAATCCGTCTCCGTAGCTCCTCCCGATCTAGAACACGGAGTCTATCACCAAAATACAACACCCCGCTCGGACACTCTGAATTCTCTACTTTCGATTCTCATAGCCCTTGCTTGATTTTGAATTTGTGGTCCCGATCCCGAGCCGATCAATATCACCAAGCAAGGTAGACTCTAAGGTCATAGTAGAGCTGTCCGACGATGAGTTCGAGACCAAAATCCGCGATCTCCTTCTGTAGGGGTGGTGACATGGTTGCTAGAGATAATAAGGTAGCGCTGGATTTTCTGCTAAGTGCATCTGCTACCCTATTGGCTTTCCTGGGTGGTAGAGGATGTCTATGTCATAATCTTTGACTAGCTCTAGCCACCGCGCTGTCGCATATTCAGATCCTTCCGAGTGAAGAAGTACTTGAGACTCGATGATTTGTATACACTCTGCCGAGCTCCATACAAGTAATGTCTCCAATTTTGAGAGCGAACACTACCGCTGCAAGCTCAAGATCATGAGTAGGGTAGTTCTTCTCATAATCCTTGAGTTGTCTGGCATAGGCGATTACCTTGTCATCTTGCATCAGCACTGCTCCTAATCCCAATTTAGAGGCGTCACTATATATATCAAAGCTGTCTAGGCAGTGTCGAATAGGTGGACTAGTCAATCTCCTCTTGAGTTCGCTGAAGCTGTTCTCATGATCCTTGAATTTCGTGAGAGGCTCGTCAGTGGGGAGGCTATCTGGAGAAGTCCTCTACAAATTTCTGTAATATCCTACTAATCCCGAGCTCCACGATCTCCCGGCTTCTTAGGTCTCCTCCGATTTATCGCTTCTATCTTGGGATCTACCATAATACCATCCTTTGAGATGGCGTGACCCAGGAAGACACCGATTTAGCCAAAACTCACATTTCGTGAACTTGGCGTATAGTGGGTTCTGAAGGGTCTGCAATACTAGTTTCGTGTGCTCGAGTGTTCTTCCTGAGTTCCGGAGTAGATAAGAATGTGATGGATAAACACAATCACAAACTTATCTAAATACTCCCTGAATACCCTGTTCATAAGATCCATGAATGTAGCTGGAGCATTTGTCACGCCAAAAGGCATGACTACGAACTCGTAATGTCCGTATCTGGTCCTGAATGCTGTCTTCGGTATATCACCCTCCTTGACTCTGACTTGGTGATATCCTGATCCGAGGTCAATTTTGAACACCGCTGCTCCCTTTAACTGGTCGAATAGGTCATCTATTCTGGGAAGAGGATACCTGTTCTTGACCGTGACCTGATTCAGTGCTCTGTAGTCTATACATAGCCGCATGCTTCCATCCTTCTTCTTCACGAATAGCACAGGCGCTCCCTATGGTGAGTGACTAGGGCGTATGAAGCCCTTGTCAAGTAGCTCCTGTAGCTGCTCATGAAGTTCCTTCAGTTCTGCTGGAGCCATGCGGTAGGGCGCTTTGGAAATAGGGTTGGTGCCGGGGAAGAGCTCTATCTCAAATTCAATCTCGCCGGTGCTAGGCCCGGTAACTCTTGTGAAGGCTGGGGTAGTCACATACAACCGGACTTAGTTGTTGGTCCTCGTCCTGGCTGGTAGTGACTACATGTGCTAGGTACCCGTACATCCCGAATCCATCAACTCGTGCCTTCATAGCTGAGAGAAGTTTGGCTTTCTCTTTGGTTCTCCGATGTACTCGAACTGTGCTTCGCTTGGTTGGAATACGACTTTCTATTTACGGCACTCTATAGAAGCACCGTATCCGATCGGAGTCCATTCCAAGGATGGCGTCGTAGTTAGTCATTTCCGGGGATCGGATCACAAAGAGTTCCAGTGCTCTATAATGACTGCACCGCTCGAGCCAAGTCCGATGCCATGACCTCTCCGAAGGTAGTCCGTTGACCCGACCACTGAGTACCTCTGGGGGTATTTCTAATTTCTCGGAGAACATCCTGGCTATATATGAATGGGTTGCCCCAGTATCAAATAGAACAGTAGCACTATACTGAAAAATGCTAATCTGACCTGTGACGACTGTCGAGGCATTTGCTACGTCCTCTCTGGTGAGTGAGTAGATCCTCGCGTTCGCCATAGCTGGAGGGGCTTCTAATCGGCCCTGGCTGATAAGTGGACCTTCTAGAGCGGCCTGCATCTGATGTAACTGAGCTGGCTGGCCTGCATACTGGATCTGTTGTGGCTGAGGAAGACCGGTCTTGTTCGGGCACTGCTTGGCCATGTGCCCTTCTTGTCCACATTCAAAGCATCCTCGTGTGCCCTTGCGACAAACCCCTGGGTGGAATCTCCCACAAGTGGCACACTTTGGATAACTGGGTCGCTTGCTAGATGGTCCTCCTTTTGAGTCACTCCCTGATTTGCGCTTGCTGTTGGAGTTCCCTTTCCAGTTAGAGCTGTGGCCTTGCTGTTTTTGAGTGTGAGAGTTTCCTTGGCCTTTGGACTCTGAGGAGACTTGCTTCTGCTGCCTTATGCTGTACTGTTCTGTGGTCAAGGCACTACTCACCAACTCCTCTGTGGTTTGTGGCCTATGTATGCCACCCGCCACGTTCACTGCTATCTCTGGCCTCAGCATCTTGAGCATCAACCTGATCCGTTCCTTTTCCGTGCTGACTAGCTCTGGGCATAGACGAGCCAACCTGTTGAATTTCTTCACGGCTTCCTCAACTGAGAGGTTGCCCTGACGAAACTCAGTGAACTCGTCATAGTGGCGGTTTGTAACCCGCATATGAAAGAACTCCTCAAAGAATTCCTTCTCAAAGTCAGCCCATGTCATCTGCTCACTGGGCGATTCTTTCCCACCACATGCGTGCGTCTCCTGTCAGGCTAAGGAGGCACACTTCACCTTCTCGTGTTACGGCCAGTCCAGAAGCATCGTGCTCTCCAGTGGTTTGAACCATGCTTGGGCATCCCATGGTTCACTAGTGCCCGAGAAGTTCTGCTTGACTCACGCCATTTGGATCGATAGGCTTCCTTTCTTGGCTCACCACAGACTGCTTGTCGGTGTTGGTGCCAGTCAGGGTCGAGCCGGTGGAACCTCTAAGACTACCGAGTCGTCAAATTCGGTTCGGTGACTGTGGGGTGTTCTACTGATTAGCCTTTAAGGTGGCTATCTCTGTTGATGTTCAATAGTCCGAATGGCGAGCCACTAATCTTGTAAGGTGCGGAGGAGGCACCGAACCGCCCGCCTTTCTTTGCGGGCTCAGTAGCTAGTGCCCTTCTAGCTGGGCGTCCTCGTGCCATTTCTAAAGACATAGAGAACATAAGTATAACTAACACTATCACAGTTATCTAACTACTGATATCATGTTTACACTATCACATACTAACAAGCAGTAGGTATATAAACATGAACTGTAATAATAAACGAGAAGCATAAATAAAGTAGAGGTGTTCTTACTTGGAAGCTGCAGGTACAATGCTGATGTGTGTGTAGGAAGTATGGAACACTGCTCTGATACCACTCTGTAACGTCCCGCCTTCTACTACTAGGCTGTAGGGCGAATCGCTACCCTCGTTCTACACTATACTGTGCGGAAAGCTGGGCTAATTAAAAATTTTACTAATTATCTGATTAATGTTAACTCTGACACTAACATTCCGGGTGTACCTTGGAGTTGTACACTTGCTAGGGGAGGTATTTACAACTGGTAACACCCTCCGGATCGATCCACAGACCGATCTGCTGATACATCGCTACGTCCCCAGCTGGATCGGTCGGCAGACCGATCCAGGTGTGGCTGGATCGGTCGACAGACCGATCCAGGCACTCGAAATCTCCTGGGACGCCACTGTCGCGTGCTGGATCGGTCGGCTGACCGATCCAGGAGGATACAGTAGCATACTGTATTCGTCTGGATCGATCGACTGACCGATCCAGTGGCACTGATCGATCGGGAGACCGATCAGAGTCTGATTTCAGACCCGGGAAACTCTGATTTCAGCACTTTGGCGTGCCAAAACCCCACATAACATCTAACTAATGCATCATAACTATTCTAACAACATGTAATAACATTCTAACGACGTAAACTAGTAATCTAACTTAACATAAGGCATAGTTTAGGAATTCATGGCAACACACACAACTAAAAGTGCCTAGAACATGTAAACCAAAACCAATCAATAAAATGCTAAAGTAAATGCTAAAGAGTCTAATGCTCAATTTGCTACGTCCCCTAAGGACCTTTGATTCCAGTTCCATACACACCCACCATCTTTGCATTGCCCTCCCATTTTCCTTTTACCTGTATCTGCAGTATAAGGAAAATAGTATCTGTAAGCCAAAAAGCTTAGTAAGAAACCATCTACCTCACAAAAACATGCGACGATGCAAATATGCTTTGAAATTATGTCGTTTAAAACATATGCTGAATGTACTGAATAAACTGAGCACGGCATGGCATATAAGCATACAATCATAGCATATCTAAAGCTGTACATGAAATCAATGGAGATAATTGAACTAAGCATATAAAAGCTAACTGGAGCTAAACTGATACTGAATTCAAACTCAACTAACAAGACCAATTTTGAGTTTTGAAAACTAATTCGTAATAAGTGAAAATACATAATCATACTGTTTTGGGCCCGGCAACTGTACTTGTTGTGCGCGCATCCCTAACTAGACCCGGGATTGCAAGTTCTGAATCTAGTAGGGTTTACTAGGTTCAACCTACGGATATCTGATCCTGTACAGTGCCTACTGAAAATAAAATACTGAATGTAGCTAATTACTGTGTAACTTACTGATTCTAGGTTATCTGAACCTAGAGCTAGGTTGTCTAAACCTAGAGGCGACTGTGGGAGCCCACCCATTGGACCGTAGTCCCATATATCTAAAATAAACTAATTTACTGTTCTAAACGCTTCTAATGCATTTAACTGTACTATCAAAATGCCTAAGCTGCTTTTTTACTGATCTAGTTATTTTGTCGAACACTTAGTGTGCCCCAACTCTCCTCTTTATTAGGGTGATCACCTTTAGGCACCCGACAACGTCTACAACCCCAACTGAAGAGGGTAAACGTGTCCGGCCCATCTAAAGGTGCTCAACTAAATTCCTAAATCTGAGAGGAGGGTTAAAACACCCTACATGTCCACAAAATCGGCATATTACTAATCTAATGCATAGAAAACCCAAACGGAGCTATTATACTGCAGGTGAGGGGTTTCTTACCTCTTGATCGTAATTTCTTACGATTCTATTCGCTAGAGTTCCGGTGGAGATGATCCTCTCGACGATCCGATCACGTCTTCGCGTTCCTCTCGCGGAGAAGAACCTCTTTCGTGTTGGAGTCATCGCCGGAAGATGAACCTATGGCCCCTTGCCTTGGTGTGCCGTGCGTGAGGAAGAGGAGAAGGAGGGAGAGGCGGCGGTGAGGTTTTGGAAGGGAAAAGTGGCGTGAGGTGAGGAGGTGCCGAACCAATTCTAAAATAAACCAACCCAACTTAAGTTCTTCTATTTATATTAAGTGGGTAACTAGGCCCAATTCTAATATAAATATAATTGATTCCTCTTTCTTTCAGCACGGCCCTACTGGGTTCACCGGTTACGAAACTTATCCGTAAACCATAGGTCTCGGGTTCGATTCCCGCCTAAGCTATTTTACGGTTCTAATTATTTTTGCTACTTCCGCTACTCGGAAAAATTCCGGAAAAATATCTAAAAATTCCAGAAAAATCATACTATATTTCTAAAACAGTTTTGAGAATTTTCGGGCTTTACAGGGGGTTAGCTGCTTATGTTCATGATAGTTCTCACAAGTATGGAAAACTAGGGCCTAGAGGTAAGAAATGTATCTTTATGAGATATCATGAGACCTCCAAAGGTTATGTTTTAATAGGTGAGCAACTAGATGGAACCATCTCCAAAATAGACTCGAGAGATGCAACTTTTCTCGAAACAGAATTTTCAATCAGAGGTGATGTTGATAAAAATGTTCCTCTATTTGAGGAGGATGAGATATTATCAACAAGAGAGGTGTCAAAAGGGATACCTGAGTCTAGTCAACTGAGTGGGAGTGATATGCCGAGTCATGAGTTGACCTCTCAACAACCCAACTTACGAAGAAGTGTTCGTAAGATCAAACCTAAGAAGAGGTTTGATATTGAGAATGAGGCATTGGTTACACTTCCAATTGACGATGACGAATCTCAATCCATTGATTAAGCATTGGGATGTAGAGTTAGAGAAAAATGGGAAGCTGCAATGGTTGAAGAGATGGAGTCCATGATTTAAAATCATGTTTGGGACTTAGTCAATCTTCCTCCTAGCCAAAGGGCTATTGAGAATAAGTGGATTCTCAAAATAAAGAGGAAAGCAGATGAATCAATTAACAGATACAAAGCTCGTTTAGTTGCAAAAAGGATATACCCAAATGGAGGGTATTGACTTTGAAGAGACATTTTCTCCCGTAGTGAAATTTGTATCAATAAGAGTTATTTTGGCCTTTGTGACACATTATGACTTGGAATTACATCAAATGGATGTAAAAACCGCTTTCCTCAATGGTGATCTTGATGAAGAAATCTATATGATTCAACCAGAAGGTTTCATTGCTGAAGGCCAAGAGCAGAAAGTATGTAGACTTAGAAAGTCTATATATGGGCTAAAGCAAGCATCAAGACAATGGAACATAAGATTTAACGAAGTCATTTTATCTTATGGTTTCGAGATGATCAATGAGGATCATTATGCTTTCCTAAAAAGGGGAAAAGGAAAGTATATCATTTTATCATTATATGTTGATGATATGCTGATGCTGGAAATGACATAGTATATGTGAATGAAGTTAAGAAGTGGCTGTCATCACAATTTGATACAACGGATATGGGAGAAGTTGAATACATCTTAGGAGTTAAGATCATAAGAGATCATCCTAAAAGACTTTTGGGTCTATCACAAGAGTCTTATATAAATAAGATGTTACATCATTTCAGCATGTCTAATTGTAATATAGAACATACACCTATTGTGAAAGGTACTGTTTTGAGCAAGAGTATGTGTTCTAAAACTCCAGAGGAAATAGCTGAGATGAGTAAAAAATCATATGCCGGTGCTATTGGTAGTTTGATGTACACTATGTTGTGTACACGTCCCGATATCAGTTATGTTGTGGGCTTGGTCAGTCGCTTCCAGTCAAACCCAGGACCGAGACACTGGAAGGCAGTAAAAAGGATATTCAAATATCTGAAGATGACAACAGATTATTGTCTCTGTTTTCAAGGATCATATATGAGTCTGAAAGGTTATTCAGATGCAGATTGGGCTGGAGACCTGGATGATAGAAAATCCACATCAGGCTATGCATTCTTGTTGAATGGTGGCGCCATCTCCTGGAACAGCAAGAAACAAGCTTGTGTAGCTTTGTCGACTATGGAAGCTGAATATGTGGCATGTTCAGCGGTTGTGCAAGAAGCAGTCTAGTTGAGAAGGTTTCTGAAGCATCTGAAAATTGTTGAAGATAGTGGGAGTCCAGTAACTGTCTACTGTGACAGTCAAGCTGCAATAGCTTTTTCTAAGGATCCCAAATATCTTAGCAAAGGCAAGCATATAGAAATTAAATATAATTTTGTAAGGGATATTGTGGCTAAAAGAAAAGTCATTTTTGAGTATGTCCCTACACGTGTTATGCTTGCAGATCCTTTTACTAAGCCAATGACTAAATAGTCATTTAAAGAACATGTAAAGCCTTTGGGACTTCGTAGAATGTAACAATATTGGAATAACAATCAGACTTTGTGTTATGATTGTGTCATTTGCCATAATTTATTTAGTGTATATGTTGTATTTGTTACATTCATATAAGATCTTGGTGAGCATGTTGACAGATGGAGATTGGTCCACTCACATGGACAATCATCTCTGTTTGTTAAGTACAAATAAGGATAAGACCGTTACTTATGGAATAGCTTATGTAGATGAAATTAGACACAGATCCATAAGTTGAGGTCGCCTTGATAATTGTGTCAAGATGAGATCATTTATGTATTAATAATGATCGAAGTAAATGAACCCACCATTTACTGAACCTGTTGAAAGCCATATTAGAATTCATATGTTGAATTCAGGATTATACATTAGGTATGTCTAGATCAAAATCTGTACGATGTTAAATTTGAAGACAACATGCGCTCTTTTTAGTAAAGAGAATAACATCATAGTATGTGATTCATACCACATGTGCTATTGCGACAATAAAGGTAGTAGGAGAATGAATCCCTATTTCTCTACTATGTGAGACCTTTGAGATTATATGTTAATCTCAATTTTTTGCCTTAGTGACTATTTAGCTGTTTACTTGAAGTTTTAATCAGTGTTTGCTACTTTAGCGTGTATCCTATGGCTATGGATGATTCGGTCTATGGAGCATAACTAGGAAAACGACTGATTAAAATGAATAGATTCTAGCTAAAAAGGAAGATTAAATATATTTACATCTTTTGATATTATTCACTGGTCGATCCATTTCTGCTATGTATAGAAATGAATGTGAATATTGGATATGGAATATGCTCTTGACATAATGGTCATTATAAGAGATTAGAGATGTTCATATCGATGTAAATGAAAATTATTTAATCTGGGTAAATAGCAAGACATGGATATCTTCAAGATAATGGTTGTGTGTCACTTGAAGATTGGATGAATCCTAGATAAAGGCTATGTGCCACCAGGAAAGAGTCTATGTGCCATGAAGAGTATGTCTCTAATTTATTTGAGCAGCTAAGTAAAGTGTAACAACTTTCTTAGCATTGATTGCTCAAGGAGTGGCTAAGTCAAGGTGTAACAATCTTCTTAGCAACTATCACTCAGTGTGCTTGCTGTCGCACGAACCATTTTCTCTAAGTATGGATTGGATGTTCTCATATGGTCTATGTGAACAAACTCTCTAATAGTCTATGTGACTTATTAAGTCTTTGTGACTTACCTGAATGAACTAGTCTTAGTGACTTACCTTGGACGAGTGGAAGATGTTGGAAATGGGGAGAGTGGGGATGTGGGAATATGACCCTCGTTCCCCACTACTCATAATGGAAAAGTCCATTATGCCCCTGGTTTATTTCCCTATATAAAGGGGGTGCGTCCAAGGATCATTCGTGGGTTGGAGACGAGAGTAAGAGGAGAACATCTGAGGCGGTGGGATTTGGTTCGTGGAATCGTGGAGGGTTTTCCGATCCTGTGATCGCTCTTCCGACAGTGAGTTTTCGCTATTGCCGATTGCGGATCTGCAGAAGATCGCTGTAAGTTTTTACCGCTTTAATTTTATTCGTCTTTCATGCATTTAGAATTATCTACACTTCACATACTCAAGCCCTAGTCTTCAGCACCTAAGCTAGGTGCTTGGGCTTGTGAGCGCTCGGGCTCGAGTTCCTGAGTTCTCTCACGTCCTCAGCAAGAGTTCAAATGAATTAAGTTGTTCGCGAACAGCTCAATCAAAGCTCAACTTGAGCTTGGAGTTGACCAAGCTCGAGCCGAACTCGAACCGACTCATTTAATATTCGAGCTGAACTCGGGCTCACTTAATTTGGACTTAAGTGCTTGTCGAGCCCTATCGAGCTAGGCTATATATAAAATATTATTTTATTTATTTATGTAAATATTGAACAATTTAGAATCATCAAATAATTAATGGTAAGTATTAGATAAAATCTTAAAATTTAAAGATTTATTTTAAAAGAATCAAATTGTTATTATGATTTAATTTGCAATATAAAAAAATTACTATAAAATTACCTCTATTTTTTATTCTGGCTTGAACTTGAGTTCGAAAACTTGATTTTAATTCGAATTTTTTGAGCTGAACTTGTGCCTGTAACTAAATGGTCAAGTTAATTTGCAAGCTCAATTGGGCTCGAGTGTAACCTTTTTATTTTTTTTTAGCTCGAGCTCGAGTTCGATTTGACTCGATTGTAGTCCTGCCTTAGTGCTTGGTCACCCAATATTTTAATCTTGGGAAGGTTATCAAGAAGTTGGTGATCATGTAAGTGAGGCCGGGAAGAGGCGACTGTGGGAGAAAATGTTCTGAATGTGTTTGTGAACAATAATTTTGAAAACAAAATTTTGATAATTCTAAAATTATAAAAAATCTTAGGCTTTCAAAGTATTATGATTTTGGTTGTATTCCTAAATTACTAATGTGATAGGAATCGCTCATTCCCTAAATCAAATAAGATTTCTATATCATTCTGTCCGAAAATTAATGAGATAGAAAGTTGGGGATGTATATGTTCCGCTGACCGCCCATAGACTCTGCTCCACTCTGCATCTATTCACTACCTTCTTTGCTTTTTGCGATGACGAGTTCTTCACAGCCTCCCGTCGTTGTCCCTGGGCCTTGGTACACCTCTACTGAGTTCAGGTTTGAGGTCGGCGACGCTGAGAGCCTGACAGCCGCCTATGAGTTTCCTTTCGATTACCAAGTTCTTCTTCCTTCTCCTTCCGATCGACCAAATGCTCCGCTGCCTGACTATCTTTGTTTCTTTAGGGATCAGTTTACCGCCAATCTGCGGTTTCCCATCCACCCCTTCTTTCCTACCGTATGTAAATATTTTCGCATATCTCTTCATCAACTAACGTCAAATTCCTTTCGGCTACTGTGCGAGATGGTTGTTCTGTTCCGCCTGCACGACATTCCTCTCACTCCCCAACTTTTTCATTATTTTTATTATCCTAAATTGTCTGAGACGGAGACTTTTCTTTTCCAAGCCCGAGTGGGCTTAGTTTTCTTCGATAAAATGCTAACCTCCAACAAGCATTGGAGGGAGTACTTCTTTTTTGTGCGTCTTCCCAAGCGGCTAAACTTCCGGACCAACTGGAAACTCAAAGTGATGAGTCAGCCTCCACTAAAAAAGTACAAGAGCCGATTAGACTACCTCAATGCAGCCTCAATGCTGGCCAGTCAAAAATATGACATCCACAAGTTGCTACTGAAGGGTGTCCTCTACATTTTCGGCTTGAGTCTGATCCGCACAAGGCTTCCATCCAGCTTAGGTATGCAGCAGCTTCTTCACTTTTTTCCTTTGATTCTAATTGATTTCTCTTCTTCTTTTGCAGCTGACACATGTTGTATACGCGTCTGGCCGGAAAGGCCAAGCTTGCAGACGCTGAGATCAATGCGACGACTATAGCTGAACTGGAGAGTCGCGGTCTGCAGCCGATCGGCTCACAAGAAGGCCCGCATGGCAAGAGCGAGGGGGCTCCAGCCTTAGTGAGAGAAGGGATAGTCAGCCGATGCCCAGCGGTGGAGTGGTTGGTACATCGAACCCTCCCTCCGAGTGACTGTTGGTGATTCCGGTTGAGAGGGCATCAGATTCAGCCTCATCTGAGGAACCACTGATAAGGCTCAAGAGGCGCGGGGCGGAGACTTCATCGCGATCCGCTTCCTCAGTAGTGCAGACCCCCACCAGAACTAGCTTGCGCCCTTTCGCCAAGCGTGTTGAAACATCGACCCTAGCTCCAACTCCGGCGATTGCTCCCCCTACGTCGTCTGATCGGACACCATCCTTATCCGGTCTGCCACAGGGACCATCTGCGTGCCGCCAGTTGCCTTCATGCCGCCGCCATCAAAGATTCAAAAGTCTGGCATCCGACTGGCGTCATCGTCTCGGCCATCTGGAAGAGCGACCTTGGCCCATTAGCCCTGAGCGACCAGCACCACATAACGGCGGTTCTCCATCTTCCGATTGAGGAATGGCATGAGTCGGATGGCGCTGACTCCCGAGCCCCCGAGCACCAGATAATCATTCAGGCGCTGCTCGCACAAATATAGGCTGACGCCCAAGCCCGTGCAGTGGTTATGCCTCCGGGGGCGCTCGCGGATAGCCACACCCAGATGTCCATTAAGGTAAGTGTTGTATTTTCTTAGTTTATCTCCGATCGACGCTTATATTTCCTTATTACTCGCAGTATTAGGTAGAAAGCCTGACCATGTGCTAAAGGCTTGATTTTTTGGAGCAAGAGGTTAAGCAACTGAAGGCGCCAAGCAGCCAATCCTTTGCTTCTCAAGAGCGGCTGGAGCAGATGAATACTGAGATGGCTCATCTAAGAGCCGATCTAGCTAAGAGTGTCGAGCTGCTGAAGGTGGAGAGAGGAAAAAAAGTTGAGCCGACCACCCAGATAGCTCGGCTTAATAAACAAGTCAACACCTTTGAAGCCAAAATTCATTCAGTCAACACCAGGAAACTCCAGGCTATTGAAGATCTGGAGATCAAGAATAAAGAGTTCCGAGTGTTGGCTCAAAACTTGAAGGATGCTGAGACCGCGCTGAAGGTCGAGAGGGATGGATGGTTGGCCGAGCAGACTTCAACGAAGACCCAGCTCGACGCCAAGGATGAAGAGTTGGCATAGTTGAAGGAAGAACTTGAGGCCTCCTGAGCGGCCCTAGAGACATATTAGGGAGCCGAGTCGAGTAGGTTCGAACTCATAAAGTAAGCCTACATCCGCTCAGATGTTTTTAATGACAAGGTTGTCGACCGGATACTTCGACTGTTTGACCTGGCGATCAAAGGGACGTTCGACCAACTCAGGAAAGGTGGCTACCTTCTTGCTGCTCTATCGAGTAAGGTCATTAGTTGGGATAAGCTGACCGAATCGCTGCCTAATGATGTCTTAGATTATCTAGAGTGATCTTTGCTAGAGTGATTTTGTATTCACCCTTCTGTTTGTAATCCTCATGCAAGCTATTTGTAATCCTCATTCCAAGTATTAATGGATGATCGCCCATCCGACGATCTTTTCTTATTCGTTCGTTCCCTTATCGCCATTCGGCATCTTTCAATTTGACTCGCATTTTAGTTCATTTTGCCGTGTAAAACCCTGAGCAAGATTGCGAGTTGCTTACTATGGCTTTGTGACCCTTCAAGCGGTGATGAGAAGTCATAGTAGAATAATCATGAACTATCACCGTATTTTGAAGACTTGCAGCTTTGAGTAGCGCATATTCACGGTCGACCGTTCATCGTTCTTGAGTTATAAGATCGACGCTTGACCGTTTATCGAGACAAGGGTTTAAGATTATCGTTCAACCGTAGGTGAAGACGAGGGTTTAAGGTCTATGCTCGACCGTAGGTGAAGACAAGGGTTTAAGGTCGCCGCTCGACCGTTGGTGAAGACGAGGGTTTAAGGTCACCGCTCGACTGTTGGTGAGGACGAGGGACGAGGGTTTAAGGTCGCCGCTCGACCGTTGGTGAAGACGAGTGTTTAAGGTCGCCGCTCGACTGTTGGTGAAGATGGGGGTTCAACTATTGGTGAAGATGAGGGTTTAAAGTCGCCGCTCGACCGTTGGTGAAGACGAGTGTTTAAGGTCATCGCTCGACCATTGGTGAAGACAGGGGTTTAAGGCCACTGCTCGACCGTTGGTGAAGACGAGGGTTTAAGGTCGCCGCTCGACCGTTGGTGAAGACGGGGGGTTTAAGGTCGCCGCTCGACCGTTGGGGAAGATGAGGGTTTAAGGTCGTCATTCGACTGTTGGTGAAGACAAGGGTTTAAGGTCACTGCTCGAACATTGGTGAAGACGAGGGTTTAAGGTCGTCGCTCGATTGTTGGTGAAGATGAGGGTTTAAGGTCGGACGAGGGTTTAAGGTCGCCGCTCGACCGTTGACTCAGTTCAAAAATGGCGTACTTCGCTTTTATTCATATTTATCCTGCATCCATGAAGCAATATACAAATACATCTGTGTTCACTTGCGCACCTCTCACCCGACCCTATAGGGTTGGAGATGATTCGCGTTCCACGGCCTCTCAAGCTGCCTTCCGCTCTCATCCTCCAAGTAGTAGGCGCATGAGCGGAGCCTCTGCATGATCTTAAAAGGTCCCACCCATGGGGCTTCGAGCTTGACGACGTCGCCGACCGACTTTACTTTCTTCCACACGAGATCGCCGACCTGGAAAGATCTCGGGATCACCCTCCAATTGTAGTTCTGCTTCATCCGTTGTCGGTATGCCATTAGCCGAATGACTGCTTTAGCCCACGTCTCATCCACCAAGTCGAGCTCCATGAATCTCCGTCTGTCGTTTCCTTAATCTTAGAACCGCACCCGATCGGATTGCACTCCAACCTCTACAGGGATGACTGCTTCGCCGTCGTATACTAGGTGGAAAGGAGTTACGCCGGTCCCCTCCTTTGGGGTCGTACGAAGGACCCACGACACACTAGGGAGCTCATCAACCCGGCTGCCTCCGGTGTGGTCGAGCCGAGCCCTAGCCCTCTAAGGATTTCCCTATTGGTGACTTCTGCTTGCCCATTGCTCTGGGGGTAGGCTACAGAGGTGAAGGCCTGTTGGATGCTATAGCCCTAGCACCACTTTCTAAGCTCCTGACCGGTGAATTGTCTCCCATTATCTAATACAAGCCGGCGTGGGATGCCAAACCGACATATGATGTTCTGTCAAACGAACTTAATGACCATATACTCGGTTATTCTTGCGGGCAGCTCGGCTTCCATCCACTTCGAGAAGTAGTCCACCGCGACAATCAGGAATCTCTGCTGACATGTCGCCATGGGGAATGACCCAACGATTTCCATGCTCCATTAGTCAAACCGGCAAGACACCGTGGAAGTCTTTATCTCCTCGGTCGGACGGACATAATATTTTGATATTTTTGGCAGGATAGGCAAGTGCCTACTGTCCGAGCGGAGTCCTCTTGAAGAGTGAGCCAAAAATATCCAGCTAGGAGTATCTTCTGGGCCAACGAGAGATTGCCCGGGTGACCTCCACAAGAGCCTTGATATACTTCCTCCAAGATGTATTCGGCATCTTCCAACCCGACGCATTTGAGCAGGGGCCTGGAAAATGCTCTTTTATACAGCTGATCTCCAACAAGGGTGAACCGTCCGACTCTCTTTTTCAGTAGACGAGCTTCTTCCTGATCGGCCGGTGTGACTCCCGATAGGAGGAACTCTATTAGTGTCGTTCTCCAGTCACTCGGGAAGGCTATCCCTTCTGTCCTATCGATATGTGCCACTAATGAGACTTCTTCTATTGGATGCTCTATGGCGATCGGCGTCAAGGAGCTGGCTAATCTTGCCAACTCATCTGCTGCTTGGTTCTCCGATAGAGGGATCTTCTATATGACGACCTCCTTAAAGTTGGCCTTCAGCTTCTCGAAGACTTCCGCGTAGAGCTTGAGCCGGGTATTGTTTATCTCGAACGACCCTGATAGCTGCTGAGCAACCAATTGGGAGTCTAAGTGGATAAGGACTTTAACGACTCTCACATGTCGGGTTGCCTGTAAATCGGCTATCAATGCTTCATACTCAAATTCATTATTGGTGGCTCTGTAGTCCAGCCATATGGATAGGTGCATACGGTTTTCCTGTGGTGAGTTTAACATTATGTCAATCCCGCTACTTTGACGAGTGGATGAACCATCCATATATATTCTCCAGGTTGCCTCCGGCTCGACATTCTGGACCTCTGTGATGAAATTAGCCAAGGCTTGGGCCTTGATTGTCGTTCGGGGTTGGTATTCTATGTTGAATTTGCTTAGCTCAGTCGTCCATTTGATTACCCTCCCAGATATCTCGGGGTTGAGAAGGACCTGCCCCAAGGCGCTGTTAGTCAGCACGATAATTGAGTGTACTAGAAAGTATGAACGAAGCCTCTAAGCGACGAGTATCAATGCATAAGTTAATTTTTCGAGACCGGTGTAGCGAGACTCTGCATCTTTCAATATATGGCTTAAAAAGTATACAGACTGTTGTTCCTGGCCGTTTTGCCTTACTAAAGCCGATCCAACCGCGTGATCGCTGGATTAGAGATAGATCCAAAACGGCTCACCAATAATCGACTTAGCTAATACAGGTAAGGAATTAAGATACTCCTTGAGCTCTTCTAATGCCCGATCACACTCGACGTCCCACTGGAATTTTGTAGCTCGGCGAAGCACCTTAAAGAATGGCAAGCTCCGGTCGGATGACCTGGATATGAATCTGGATAGTACTGTGATCCGACCGGTCAACCGTTGGGCTTCCTTCAAGCTCCGAGGCGGTGGCATGTCTTGCAGCGCCTTAACCTTGCTTGGATTAGCATCGATGCCTCGCTCGGTGATGATGTAACCCAGGAAACAACCACTCTTCGTGCCAAACAAACATTTATTCAGGTTCAGTTTTATCCCATAAGCCCTCAGAATTTGGCAAGTCTTGTCAATATCTGCACATAGGTTAGCAGCATGGAGAGATTTTATCAATATGTCGTCCATATATACCTCCATGTTCCGACCGATCTACCTCCGGAACACCCTTGTTCATGAGTCTCTGGTAGGTAGCGTCCGTGTTCTTGATCCGAACGGCATGACGTTGTAGCAAAACGTTCTATCGGCAATGATAAAGCTGACCTTCTTCTGGTCTTCTCGGGTGAGCGGCACTTGATGATAGCCTTAATAAGCATCAAGCATGCAGATCAACCCGCAGCCCATAGTAGAGTCCACCATTTGGTCTATCGGAGGTAGCGGATCGAAATCCTTTGGGCATGCCTTATTCAGGTCACGAAAGTCGATGCAGATCCGTCATTTATTTCCCGGCTTAGAGACTAGCACAACATTAGCGAGCCAGCTCAGGAATTGGACTTCTCTTATATGACCGGCCTCTAGCAGTTTTTCTATTTCCGCCCAAATGATCAAGTTTTGCTCCATGCTGAAATCTCTTTTCCTTTTCTTTACCGGCCGAGCGTCTGGTCGGGCGTGAAGCTCATGCTGAGCGACGCTTGGTGAGATTCCAGGAAGCTCGTGTGTTGACCATGCTAACACATCGTGATTTTGTCTGAGGCAGGCAATCAACTCTGCCTTCTTCCCCCCCCCCCCCCCCCCCCTCCAAGTCGACAGCGATAAAGGTGGTTGCTTCCGTCCGGCTTGGGTGGATTTAAACCTCCTCCTTTTCTTTGTATACTAATGTAAGAGGTTTTTCAGTGATTGCGTTTACCTCCAGACATGGATTCTTTTGAGGGTTCTTGACTTCCGACTTGACCATTTCAACGTAGGATCGCTGAGTGGCAAGCTGGTCGCCTTTGACTTCTCCCACCCGGTCATTCACCGGGAATTTGATCTCTTGGCAGTATGTAGACACCACTGCCCAGAATTTGTTGAGGGTCGGTTGGCCCAAGATAACGTTATAGGCCGAAAGTGCATCCATCACGATAAAGTTTGAAGTCCTTGTTCTCCTCAGCGGCTCTTCTCCGAGCGAGATGGACAGCTGGGCTTGTCCGAGTGGCAATACCTCATTATTTGTGAAACTGTAGAGCGGGGTTGTCATAGGTAGCAACTCGCTTTGATCGATTTGCAATTGATCGAACGCCTTCGTGAAGATGATGTTCACTGAACTCCCTGTGTCAACAAAAGTTCGATGATTAGTATAATTGGCAATTACTGCTCAGATGATTAGCGCGTCGTCGTGAGGGATTTTCACTCCCTCCAAATCTCGGGGACCGAAGCTGATCTCGGGCCCTTCAGCCCTCTCCCTGCTACATCCCACGACGTGGATTTCCAGTCAGCGAGTGTGCGACTTCCTGGCTCTGTTGGAGTCGTTGCAGTTAGGCCCCTCGGCGATCATGCCTATTTCTCCTCGGGCGGCATTGCTTCTATTTTTTTCTTCTCGAGCTGAAGGTCTATTCTGCTCAACAGGGAGTCAGGAGGGACCTGTGTTATCGCTCCGCTGGAGTTACTAATCACGTCATTCGGGCACCCTTCTTTCGTCCTCACACCGTCTCACGGATCTATCCCTATGGCGCCGATCGGGCGATGGAGATTAGTGGTGGTATCCTCTCGGCGCCAGTCAGCTAACAATCGGTGTTAGATCGTAGCAGTCACGCGTGTTGTGCGTTGCCGACTGATGAAAAGAGCAGAACATTGACGTCCATACCTTACCTTTGCAGCCTTATGACGACCGAAGGTCACATGCTGCACGGCATGTGTTTGGGCCTCCTGGTGTGACCGCGCTTCCTTTGCCCTTGGCCCTTTGGGCGGTTGGTGGCTATTCGACGCTCGGACGCTGTCGAGGGTTCAATTGGTGTTTCCTTTTTCCTTACTGCTTAGGCTTCTTCCACATTTATGTATTTAGTGGCCTTCTTGAGCAGGTGGTCGAAGTCCTTAGGTGGCTTCCTGATGAGTGACCGGAAGAACTCTCCTTCGACAAGCCCTTGGGTGAAGGTATTCATCAGCATCTCGGAAGAGACCGATGGGATGTCCATGGCTACTTGGTTAAAATGCTTGATGTACGGTCTGAGCGCTTCCTTGGGCCCCTGCTTTAGAGCAAAGAGGCTGACGTTCGTCTTCTAATAGCGTCGGCTGCTGGCAAAATAGTGCAGGATTGCAGCTCGGAAGTCCTTAAAGTTGTGTATTGATTTGTCTGACAATCTTCTGAACCAGCGCTCCATCGATCCGGAGAGCATAGTGAGAAAGACTCGACACTTCACCCCATTTGTATACTGGTGCAGCATGACTATGTTATCAAACTTATCCAGATGATCATCTGGATCGGTCACTCCGCTGTATTCCCCGATTGCCAGCGGGGTATAGTGCTTGGGCAGAGGGTCACTCAAGATTTCCTGAGAGAACTACAATTGATCCGTTCAGACGAAGCGTGGCTTCCGGATGCCTTGCCTTTTGGTGCATCTTGAAAGGGAGTGGTATCCGAAGATGATCCCCGTTTATAGTTCGCCTGGGTTATTTCTGAGGGAGTTTGGAACAAGGCACGATGGAAGGGGATTGACGTGTGTGGTGCTTTTACCTGCTTGTCAATCGACCTCCTATTCTGCCCCCATACGGAAACCTATTCCGCTTGGTCTTCTAGCCCCGCTCATCTTCCGGCTACCAACGTAGCAGGCTGTGGTGTTTGTCGATTGACTAACGCCTATTGTTGCTGCTGCTCGACCATTTTCGCCGCTTGGGCTTGCACGAGCATGTTAAGCTCCTCCTTGGTGAGTGTCACGGTAGTGAGTCATCCAGCATCCTCCATCTTCTCAACTAGGATGCAGGTTAAGTTCCCACAGACGACGCCAATATGATCCTGTCCGAAAGTCGATGAGATGGAAAGCTGGGGATGTGTAGATCCCGTTGATCGCCCGTAGACTCCGCTCCGCCTTGCAAAACAGATGACGTTAGTGTCGAGGGAAGGGGTCCCGGCGTTGGTTCTCCGCTGCTCAAGTCAGTCACCGACGATGATATAGAAGGCGGAGCAACAAGAATGAATACTGTAGCGCAAATAGTGTATATCGCATACCTCCGCCGATTCTTGAACCCCCCCTTTATATAGAGTTCTTGTAGCGCGTGTGCATGCTTCCCCAGGCGAGCACGCGTCTCGAAGTTTCCCTTGAAAATACTTGTCAGTAAAGTGTCTCTGACACAATACCTTAACAAGCTGAGCTTATCTCTGATGTGATAGTGGAAACTTCTGTTGTATGATCTTCTTGTCGACTATGCCTGGTGTCAGCAGTACTAACTCCCAAAAGGATGTCGAGAGATAACACAGTGGGTCCGTTGCTAAGCCGAGCGGGTTAGCCGCTCGGCCACAACTTTGCTGCACCTGTGTCGCGTTCGCTCTGCCGGAACTCCGCTGCGCCAGTGCCAAATTCTGTTGCTGGGCCGAGCGGGGTAGGTGCTCGGCCAGAACTTTGCTGCGTCTGTGCCGAGTCCTATTGCGGGGCCGAGTGGGGTCGACCAGGATTCTGCATATCGTCCCCTCCTCCTTTTAGCGTCCAACACCACCTAATTGAGTGTTAGTTGTTTGACACACCTTCTTGAGTCAAAGGTGGGGTCAGACCGAAACCTTCTTCTCTCGGTCGGGGGGCCTGATCGTCTGACCGGTCAATACGATTATCATCCGTTTGACCATATGATACTTGAGCGTTGACCGTTCTAACTTTGACCTCAATCGTGGCAACTAATCCCTGCAAAGTGAGCCCCTCCTTATCGTCGTATCACTATAGATAACCTATTAGGGTGCGTTTGGTTGGAGGTTATCTTTGATAACCTTGGTTATTCATCCAAGGTTATCAACGAAAACCATGTTTGGTTTAGGTAATCGATGATTCCCAAGTAATGTTCCATGTCTGACACATCAGCAAAAGGGGCATGCAATAAGAAATCCAAAAACCTCGGAAAACTGAGGTTTTTCTTGATTACGGGGTTAATGAATTTTTTTTACCCAAAATACCCTTGAATAAGAGAAAAATGTGATAAAAATAAAAAATGTAAAGAAAAATATAAAAAATAAAATAAAAAACTTATAAAAAAATATAAAAAAACATAATTTTTTAAAAAAAATTTAAAAATAGAAAAAAAGTAAAAAAATTAAATAAAAAAATAGGAAAACATTTTAAAAACCATAAAAAAATAGGAAATAGGAAAAACGTAAAAAAAAAATTTAAAACGTAAAAAATAATAAAAAAAATAAGAAAATAGAAAAAACATAAAAATTTAAAAAACAAAAAAACAAAAAAAAATTGAAAACCAAAAAAATAAAAAAAAGTAAAAGAATTTAAAAAGCTTCGAAAAATTTTAAAAAAAATTAAAAAATAAAAAAACACATTAAAAAAAATAAAAAACGTAGAATTTAAATAATAATAATAATAATAATAATAATATATAGTTGATTTTATAATTAAAGATAATATACTAAAATATTAAATTAGGTTATTTATTAAATTTTCAAATAAATAAAATTTTTTTTCATTGAATTAAATAATATTAATTATATTTTATTTCTCATAATCTTATTTATATGATTATTTGATAATCATATAATTAAAATTATACATAATAATTTAAACTAAACGAACTCTTACAATTATCAACCATAATTCCCAACCAAACGTCCTCGGCCATGCATTCAGATGTTGGGCACTTAACTCCGGTCTTTGCTCCGGTGACTAGCGCCCGGGTCTTCAGCGATCGATTTCAACCCCTTCGACACTTGGGTTGTGTTCGGTATAAAATGGATCCAGAATAGGAAGTGGATTGAGCTTTGTGTGTGTCAATTTCCATAACAATGCCAAAATTGGAGAGACGGAATCATCAAGATTGCGAAAGGGAGGGCGGAGTAACTTAACAGGCGAAAGGGAGACGGAAGCCATAGTGTTCATCCGATGACACTCTTGTGAAGAGGGGAGGAGTCAACGGGCTCGCTCGATCACGCTTTCTTTGGCCGGCGAGCCGACCACTGCGACAGCCGCAAAAGCAGTGGTTTAGGGGCCTCACTCGTCACCACTTGTCACCGCCCACTACTCAACCTTCTCTGTGAGCGGATGTCCACGAGATGGGCCCCACCCATATTAATGGTCGCGGCTATGGGTAGTACAAGGTGGCGTGCCGAGGTCGCAGGCTTTCCTTGTTTTCGCTTGCTTCTTCACTTGCCGTAGGTGGCCGCCTTTCTTCTTCTGCAGTTTCTCCTCCTTTCTATTCCATCGATTCTTCCGGTGAGGATTAGGGTTTCCTCTTCCTGTCGAGTTTTCATAGCAGAGGCGAGCCAGAGTCGTTTCTGAGTTGGTGATTTTAGAGTGCGGGGGCGGATATACCGATCCAACCGCGGAGGGTGGTTGGCTTGTCGTGATATTGGCGATCGGAAGATTTCTCCTTTGGTAAACTGTTCGTAGCTGGGTTACCGATGTGTTAGGAGTCGCGGCCTGCGAGATGTCGGTGAGCCGACCGGCGGTGCACCCTGTGGAGGCGCCGCCTCTCACCGATGCGGCGGAGAACCCGCCGAGGGTGAGGATGAAAGACATCCAGGGCATGCCGGGGACTCCTGGCGGGCTCGCCCTGCGTTTGGCTCAGTTTGTATCCGCTGTTACTGCGCTTGGCGTCATGGTTGCCTACACCGATTTCACCTCTGTCACTGCCTTCAGGTTATCTTTCTTGTTCCTTTCGCTTAATTTTCGCCAAGCGATTTCTTGGAACCGGCACCTCTTTTATCTTGATGGACGCTTCACAAGTTGTGTTTTCTACTATCTTGTTCTCTTCTAACTGATTCTGTGGCATGTTGGCATCAATTAACTTGTTATTTGTTGTGAATTTCTAGTATGAACTCGAGAATTTTGTTCCTGTTATGCAGGTTTTAGAAATGCAATAAAGTAGCACATCTGAATTTTACTGAGTGAAGAATTATCTTGGGTAAATATGTTTCTTGAATTTAAAAGAGTACATTTCTCATGCCAGGTTAAGGGGCTTTATTTTTCTTCTGTTGCTGCTAGATGACCTGGGTTTAAATGAATGGTCACACGACAATGTTCTCAAACTAGTCTGTTTGTTCGAGTATAGTTCCTTTATTATTTTGACTTGTATTCAATTGGTTTTAGTTCTTCTTGCCTAAACGATGATCTGACATGAAAATATATTTTATGATCTCGTAGTTATATCAATTTGTGTCCGTATTTTCTTAACTGGCTAGTTAAGGTGCTTAGGATGTTCATCTGGATGCATAGTATTATCATCTACCTATCATTCTTGTGAGATTTGGATTTTGATATTTCAAGTTGTCACTATGTTTCTTTGCAGGCAAACAGTACCATCGACTCCTGATTGAAAACAGAGCTTACCTTTTTCTAACTGCTTATTTATGATATCTGTGCTTGTTGAATCTCATTAGCATTCATCCCAATGTTTATTGGACTTGCTATTTATTTGCAAATCAAACTTGAGAAAATGCAATTCTGAGCATTTGAAAGGGCTCTTCTGTATTGTGCAGCTATTTGGTTGCAGCAGCTGTCTTACAGAGCTTGTGGAGTATCTCGTTAGCTTTTATCGATATATATGCACTTCTAGTAAAACGCAGCGTACGGAATCCCCGTGCCCTGTCCTTGTTTACCATCGGAGATGGGGTAAGCATAGATGTTATATGTTTCCTTTTAAACAAGTTTTAGGTGACCTTAAATGTATGTTATTTTGCTACTTAAATAGATACTGTGACACGATCAAACCATTTTACTTTAACATCGAGTATTTTTTATATCCATTTGTTGTATCATACCTTCAATTCACACAAGCATACTCTAAACTACTTGAAGTTTGCAAAATGTGTCCTTTTGTGTAGTTAATCATATTCGGTTTATCTTCTCATTGGAAAGAAAATCATATTTGATTTCGCGTGCAGATCACTTCGACACTGATGTTTGCTGCTGCTTGTGCATCTGCTGGCATTACAGTGCTGATCGGTAATGATCTGGAAGCATGCCACAGGAGGCAATATTGTGCAACCTTTGAGACCGCCACAGCCATGGCCTTCATCAGTTGGTTTGCAATCTGCCCCTCGTTTCTCCTCAACTTTTGGTCCTTGGCATCTAGATGAATTACATTACGATCTTTTGTATAGGAAGATATATTGGTTGGGGACCATGCAAAATGCGAGATAAAATATTTAAGTTTGGTATTGATTTTTGTTCTATTTTCAGTTTTTAGTTTGTTTTCTGACAATTGTTGATAAAGTTATTATACTTAGAAGCTATGAATTAGAGTCTCCAAAATAGCCTTTTATAAAATAAAGTAAAACTGCATAGATTTTTTTTATGTATCGAGCTATCGTTTTTTTAGTTTGTTTTCTTACAATTCGGCAGTGGCATACGGTCACGTTACCGTCTGGTAGCTGCATAAAATAGTTCAGGCACAACGAGAGAGAATGGAATCCAATATGAACCTGAAATAAATATGGAGGCTCACGTATTTTTGTATGCTGCAAAAAATCATAATTTCCAAAGGATGACTACATGTTTGGAATGATATGGAATTCAATTTTTTTTAGAATTGGAATTGAATTTCATATTTTGGAATGAATTTTTAGCTAAGAATTGATATGGAATTTAATTCCAATTCCATCAAACAAGGTAAAAGTAAATCACACCTCTTTATGTGTGATTTAGATAGAGAATTCAATTCTCTATATTATGTCCATTGTGTCCTCATTCTCTCTTCTTTGTAAAAAAAGAAAAGAAAAAAGAGTGAAAGATAAAATGATAAAACATAAGAATTTCATAACTTAAATTGTAATTCATTCCAAACATGAGAATTGAATTCAATTCCTTATGAAATTCAATTCATAATGGAATTCAATTCAATTCCATGACTTAAGTTATTTCCAAACAGGGTGACAGCATGTTTCGTCTGAGCTGGTCTCGCTGTGGTTCAAGTGGCTGCTAGTACTCCTGCTGTGCTTGTCAACAATGAAGTTCTCTTCGTCGTCAGCATGCAGCACGCGTAGTGACGCAGTGGAATCGGAGGATCCGCACTGAGGGAGACTTGAAGTGGATGATCGGCGTCTCCTGGAAGGGGAACTCGCGCTCGCCTCTTGAGGTAGTCTCTTAGGTGGAGGTTGGCGAAGAAGCGGCGTCGCTTGAATGCGCCGCCCTTGTACATCCTTAGAAGAGCCGGGCGTCCTGCAGCAGGTCAATGCAGACGTTGCTCCTTTGTTCACGACCATCTAAGCAAATTTAGTAGTAGAAGGGAACTATGATATCCGGGTTTTCATCCGGACTGAGTACCTCCCCTTAGTCCGTCCAGGTTCTGCCTGACCTAACTTATTCAATCCAGCGACTCCTCATGTAGAGGAATCCTTGCCAACCTAACTTATTTGATCTAGCGACTCTTTACGTAGAGGAATTCTTACCGAATTAATTCTATTCAACCTAATACTTTTATTAGATTTCATTCGATTCTGCTTCTTGGTCCGATTTGGAAGAGGAACATGTGATAGTATCTAAAATTAAGCTCGAGCACTTGACTTCACTTCTCGACCCATTAGTTTTCTTTCCCGAGCACTCTTGACTTGCCGATCTCCTTTCCCAAGTACTCAATGTTTGTCTAGCAATGTCCCATTCGAACTCAAAAAGACCACTTGGGTTTTGCGCTCTTGAGTACTTAGCATTTGTCTAGCAACATCTCATTCAGACTCGGGTCACTTCCTAAGCACTTGGCTTCACTCTCGGATTCGTCGGTCTGTTCTCCCTAGCACTCAGCCTTTGTCTAACGACGTCTCATTTAGACTTGGGAAGCGAGTAGTTGTCGATCGGCGGCAATCGACTACTTAGCCTCAACCTTTGACAACTCGCACACACCTAGTCAACTGCTTGACTATTGGTTGCTACTCAGAATAACGTACTAGTTCCCTTGTACAAAAATTTTGTACAAGTCTCGAACCTTTCCTAACAACCTATTATGTTCTTTAGAAATTAAATTTGAAATCGCAAACAGAACTTAACATTATTGATTCCAAATTCAACTTATCTGTTCTTAGAGGTTTAGACTTAGATCACAAACGATGCTTAACATTATTAATCCAAATCCACCCATATTAAAAATTTGATTAAATATTTATTTCAGAGATCGGCTTCCAGGTTAAACATGACGAGGCACTAGACCTTCTTGGGTATGAGATCATCCACCACTTCCTACACATAGCCTTTCAATGAAATTCAATATTTAATCTTCTTACAGTAACTCTAGGTTTAACCATTAACAATAATCGAATCACAAGATCGAAAAACAAAAGAAACACAAAATCGAATCATAAATCTGAAACCTATAATCGTTAGCCTCTTGTGTTTGATATTTCAAAATCCATACAAAAGATGAACTAGTTATGATGCGGAAACAAAACTAGTTATACCTTTTATAGCTTATAGACCTCACGATCTTCTGTCGTATTCCTCTTCTTATCTCGGACGTCGTGTGGGCGACGATCTACTGAGATAAGAATCCACCAAAACCTTCTTCTTCCTTCCAAGTTTCGGCCACCAACAATCTCCTAGAGATGAAGAACTTCGGCCACCAACCAAGCTCCAAGGGATGCTAAGAAACAATGTCTTCTATCTCTCCTTCTTCCTCTAACAAGATCTGGCCACCAACAACTCCTAGAGATGAGATGTCGCCGGCCACCAAGGAAGAAGAATAGGAGAAGAAGAGTGTCGGCCACTACCAAGCAAGAGAGGAGAGGAATAATAGATGTGTTCTCTCATGGGGCAACCCCTCCCTCTCTTTTATAATTCTTGGTTATGGCAAATAAGAAAAGTTTTAAACATAATTAAAACTTCCTTATTTTCCTTGCCAATGACTAAAAAGGAAAATTTAATTAAAACTTCCTTTTAATCTTTCAATGGCCGGCCACATCATGTACACTAAATAAGGTAAGTTTTAAACATAAAATTAAAATTTCCTTATTTGTTTCCGAAAATTTTTAAAATAAAAATTTCTCTTTTAAATTCCCTTCATGGTGGGTTATGAAAGGAAACATTTATAAATTAAAATATCTCTTTTAAAACATGTGGATGATTACAATTAAGGAAAGTTTTCTCCAAAAATTAAAATCTTCCTTTTTGTTGGTTGCTACTCGGAAAACCTAGAGATTCCACTGTACAAAATTTTTGTACAAAGGTCTGAACCTTTTCCTAGCTACCATGTGTTCTTTTAAATTAAATTTTGGATCGTCTGCGGAACTTAACACGTTTGATCCAAAACTTAATCTATTTGTTCTTTTAGGTTTTGATTTGGATCTCCTGCGGAACTTTACACGTTTGATCCAAATCACCTAAGTTATTAATTCCATTAAATATTAATTTCCATAATTGGTTCCCAGTACTGACGTGGCGAGGCACATGGCCTTCTTGGATATGGGAACAACCACCACCGACTAGACAAAACCTTTTAAGGAAAGCTAATATTTAATTTCCTAAAATAACTTTAGGTTAACCGAAAAGAACAATCAAATCAAAAGGAAAAGAAAAAAAAAATAAAAGAACACAACATCGAAAAACATATTCGAAATACTAGAATCGTAAGCCTCTTGTATTTGATATTTATTTCCAAAAATAACTAGTATGATGCGGAAAGGAAAAATTACTAGTTATACCTTTTAGAAAGACCTCTTGATCTTCTACCATATTCCTCTTCTAACCTCGGATGTTGTGTGGGCAACAATCTTCTGATATGAGAAATCACCAACACACCTTCTTCTCCTCCTTGCTAGGTTCGGCCAAAACAAAAGCTTCACCAAGGATGAAGAAAACCACCAACCAAGCTCCAAGGGATGCAAGCTTTCTCTCCTTCTTCTTCTTCTTCTCCAAGTAGTATCCGGCCACCACAAGAGCTCCAAGCCAATAGAGAGGTTTCGGCCACCATAAAGAAGAAGAGAGGAAGAGGATGGCCGGCCACACCAAGGAATAAGAGAGGGAGAAAAATAATAGAGGTTGTAACTCATGAAGGCACCTCAACCCCCTCTTTTATATTCCTTAGCCTTGGTAAATTAGGAAATTTAATTACAATAAAATTTCCTTAATTTTCCTTGACATGAATTAATTGAGAAAAATAAAATAAAATTTCCCAATTAAACTTATAATGGCCGGCCATATCATAGAGAGACAAATTAGACAAGTTTCAATCAACAAATTAAAACTTCCTAATTTGTTTCCGGAAATTTTAAAAATAAAATTTCTCTTTAAAAATCCCTTCATGGTTGATAAAAACAAATTTCTATAATTTTAATTTTCAACATGTGAATAATTTTTAAAGAGAAAATAAAATATCTTTCCAATATACAAATAAGGAAAGAGATCTAATCTCTTTCTTTTAATCTTTTGTAGATCCTTTAAAGAGAGATATTTTAATTTTAATTCTCTGTAATAAATTATATCTTCCGCATAATAAAAATTAAAAATTAAAAATCTTTTTAATTACATTAGGGCCGACCCCCTCTAGCTTGGGTTCAAGCTAGGGCCAGCCACCCATAAACCATGCTTAGGCCGACCCTAGCTTGATTCCCAAGCTAGCTTGGCCGACCCCCTTTAGGTGGGTATAGAAGGTGGGTATAGTACTCTATAAATAAGAGGCTACGATAGGGACCGAGAGGAGGAATTGGTTTTGGTCTCCCGATAAAATTAAGCATCCCGTGTTCGCCCCGAACACACAACTTAATTTTATCAATAATAATTCATTCCACTAGAGAACTATTATTGAACTACTGCACCAATCCCAAATTACATTTTTGGGCTCCTTCTTATTATGAGTGTGTTAGTCTCCCTGTGTTTAAGATGTCAAATGTCCACTAATTAAGTGAGTTACTGACAACTCATTTAATTAATATCTTCATCCAAGAATAGTACCACTCAACCTTATCGTCATGTCGGACTAAGTCCACCTGCAGGGTTTAACATGACAATCCTTATGAGCTCCTCTTGGGGACATTATCAACCTAGTATCTCTAGGACACAGTTTCCTTCTATAATCAACAACACACACTATAAGTGATATCATTTCCCAACTTATCGGGCTTATTGATTCATCGAACTAAATCTCACCCATTGATAAATTAAAAAAATAAATATCAAATATATGTGTTTGTTATTATATTAGAATTAAGAGCACACACTTCCATAATAACTGAGATCTTTGTTCCTTTATAAAGTCAGTATAAAAGAAACGACCTCAAATGGTCCTACTCAATACACTCTGAGTGTACTAGTATAATTATATAGTCAAGATAAACTAATACCTAATTACACTACGACCTTCTAATGGTTTGTTCCTTTCCATTTTGGTCGTGAGCTACTGTTTATAATTTATAAGGTACTGATAACATCATCTTCTGCATGTGACACCACATACTATGTTATCTACAATATAATTAATTGAACAACTACAAACAAATGTAGATAATTTGACCAAATGTGATTCTTTATTCAAAACAAATGTTTACAAAAGCTTAGGCTTTCAGTATACACTCCAACACTTTTAACTACAAATAAGGAAAGATATCAAACTTTTATCTTAATCCTTTGTAGAAACTATAAAAGGAAAGATTTAATTTTTAAAACTCTCTTTTAAAATCATGGCTTCCACATAAGGAAAGATTTTAAAAAATAAACTCCATTTTATTTTTTATGTGGTCGGCCACATCTTAATCTTATCCAAGGCTTGGTTTGGCAAACCCTTGCTTGGGCTCCAAGCTTGGCTTGGTCGGCCACCTAAGGATGGGTAAGAAGGTGGGCTTTAGGTGAATATAAGACTTTATAATTAAGAAGCTACGACAGGGACCGAGAGGAGGAATTAGTTTTGGTCTCCCGATGAACTTGAGCTTCCCGTGTTCACCCTGAACACCCAACTCGAGTTCATCAATAATAACTCATACAACTAAAGAGTTATTATTGAACTACCGCACCAATCCCATATTACTATATGGGCTCCTTCTTATCATGAGTGTGTTAATCTCCCTATATTTAAGATATCGAATGTCCACTAATTAAATGAGTTACTGACAACTCACTTAATTAATATCTAACTCTAAAAGTAGTATCACTCAACTTTATTGTCATGTCGGACTAAGCTCACCTGCAGGGTTTACATGACAATCATTATGAGTTCCTCTTGAGGACATCATCAACCTACATTGCTAGGACACAGTTTCCTTTTATAATCAACAATACACACTATAAATAATATTATTTCCCAACTTATTGGGCCTCTTGATTTATCGAACTAAATCTCACCCACTGATAAATTAAAAAAACAAATACTAAATATATGAGCTTATTATTATATCAAGATTAAGAGCACACACTTCCATAATAACAAAGGTTTTGTTCTTTTATGCAGTCAGTATAAAAAGAAACTATCTTAAATGGTCCTGCTCAATACACTCAGTGTACCAGTATAATTTTATAGTCAAGATAAACTAATACCAAATTACACTACGACTATTATAATGGTTTGTTCCTATCTATCTTAGTCGTGAGCTGCTATTTATAATTTATAAAGAACTAATAACATGATCTTCTGTGTGTGACACCACACACCATGTTATCTACAATATAAATTAATTGAACAACTACACTTAGTATATAAATATAGACATTTGAGTAATGTGATTCTTTATTTTAAAATAAATATTTACATAAAGCTAGTCTTTTAGTATACACTCTAACAATCTCTCACTTATACTAAAAGACTATGCTGTCATACATCTGATTCCCAACCCCTCAACATGCCCATCAAAAGCTCTTGCCTTAAGGGCCTTAGTGAAAGGATCTTCCAGGTTATCATATGATGCAATCTAGGCGACAACAACTTTTCCTCGTTTATACGATGTCTCATATTAGGTGGTACTTACGCTCAATGTGTTTACTTGCCTTATGGACTCATGGGTTCTTCGAGTTTGCTACTGCACCACTATTATCACAATAAATTATAATAATTTTTGGGCAAACCAGGAATCATATCTAAGTCTATCATGAAATTTCTGAGTCATATAGCTTCTATGGCTGCCTTAGAGGCTGCCATATACTCAGCTTTCATAGTGGAGTCTGAAAAAGCACCAATGTTTAACACTCCTCCATAGTTATGACTTTACTTCCTAAAGTAAACACAAAACCCCGAGGTTTACTTACTATTGCCCCTATCAGATTAGAAGTCTGAATCCGTGTAACCCACAGGGAGCAAATCATTTACCTTGTAAGCTAGTATATAATCTTTAGTCCCTCTTAGGTACTTTAATATATGCTTTACAGTAGTCTAGTGTCCCGATCCTGGATTACTTTGATATCTGCTAACTATGCACTCGGCAAAACAGATATCCTGTCTCGTGCATGACATAGCATACATTAGGCTCCATAAGGAACTGCCTTTATTTCTTCTATCTCTTTTGATGTGTTCGGAGACGTCTCTTTAGATAAAGATACTCCATGCCCAAAAGGTAGAAAAACCTTTCATGGAGTCTTGCATGCTAAAACGAGCTAGGATCATATTGATATATGAAGTTTGGGATAAACATAACATTCTTTTCTTGCGATCCCTTATTACTTTGATCCTGACAATATGTGCACATTCTCCCAAGTTCTTTATATCGAATTGCTTGGACAACCATACCCTTACCTCCGACAACACTTTGATATTGTTGCCAACTAACAAAATGTCATCTACGTATAGTACAAGAAATACCACCATGTTTCCATCACACTTCTTATATACACAAGACTCATCCGGACACTGAATAAATCCATACGACTGGATTACTTCATTAAAACAGATGTTCCAAGACCTTGAAGCTTGCTTCAGTCCATAAATAGACCAATTTAACTTGCACACTAGATGCTCTTTCCCTTTTTCAATGAACCCCTCTGGTTACTTCATATGGATGTTTCTTTCAAGACTTCCGTTAAGGAAAGCTGTCTTGACATCCATTTGTCAAACCTCATAATCCATATGAGCGGTAATAGATAAGAGTATCCGGATAGACTTAAGAATGACTACCAGCGAAAAGGTTTCCTCATAATCGATTCTCTCTTTCTGAGTATACCCCTTCTCAACTAGCCTTGCTTTGAAGGTTTCCACCTTCCCGTCTGTCCCTCTTTTCCTTTTGTAGATCCATTTACATCCAATAACTTTTACACTATTTAATGGTTCTAATAGCTTCCAGACTTTGTTAGAATACATAGATTCTATTTTTGTATTTATTGCTCTTTGCCAAGATACTGCATCTCTATCTTGGAGTGCTTCGTCATATGTCCAGGGATCAGGTTCATGTTCACCAGGGATCAAGTCCAAAGACTCTCCCAAAACATAAATCTTTCAGGTTGCCTAACAACCCTCCCAATACGACGATGCACTGTCTGTGATTGTGCATCATTTGTGATACGTGTTACAGTTTCTTGTGGTATCTCATCTTGTACTGTTGGTACTAGATTAGGTGTGTCTTTTATTACTTCCTTAAGAACAATTTTACTCATGGGTTTGTGGTTCGTTACATAGTCCCCTTCTAAAAATCAGGCATTAGTGCCAACAATGACCTTTTGATCTTTAGGACTATAAAACCACCTTTCGTTCCTCTAGGATTACCCATAAACAAACGAACTTCTGTACGTGATTCTAACTTATTAGTGCCTCGCTTTAGCACACGTGCTGGACTACCCCAAGTCCGAATATGCTTCAGACTAGGCTTACGCTTATTCCACAATTCTATGGGAGTAGAGAGTACTAACTTAGAATGTACCATATTCAGAATGTACACTGCTGTTTCCAGAGCATATTCCCAAAATAATTTTGGTAATTTTTAATAACTCATCATTGATCTAACCATTTCCATAAGAGTCCTATACCTTTGTTCTGTCACACTATTCTGTTGGGATATACCAGGTGCAGTCAGTTGGGATTGAATCCCGACTTCTGATAAGTGACTCCTAAACTCTCCTAAGAGGTACTTGCCACTACGATCTTACCGTAGTGTCTTGATACTTTTCCACATCAGCCTTGTACTTTTTGAACTCATCAAAGCACTCAGACTTGCAGCGCATCATGTAAATGTACTCATATCTCGAATAGTTGTCTATAAAAAAGATGAAATATTCGAAGTCACCTCTTGCCTGGATAGTCATAGGTCCACACAAATTAGAATGAACCAGTTCCAACACATCTTTGGCTCTATACGCCTTAGTCTTAAAAAACTTCTCGGTCATTTTTCCTTCCAAGCAAGAATCGCAGGTTGGAAAGTTTTCCACCACCAATGAACCCAAAAGTTCATCGGCTATTAACCTTTGAATCCTACTTAAGTTAATATGACCTAGCCTTAGATGCCAAAGATATGTTTGATTCATTTCTAAAGGTTGTTTTCTCTTATTAAAATTAGAAGATGTGTTATTAATTTCCATTTGTTGCATTATGGTAGTATTGCGTACCAGAACAGATAACTTCCATATTTTTCTTGATAACAACTTTGTCATCAAAATAGACAGAATATCCATCCTTAAATAGTTTTAGAAACTGAAATCAAGTTCTTTCTAAAACTTGGTATGTAAAGACAATCAATGTTTTATTTCTATCAAAGGATAAACATCTCCCACTGCAACAGCTGTTACTTTTTGCAGCAATGCCCATGTAGACGGTATTTTCCCCTTCATATAGTTGTTGAATTTCTTGGAACCCCTGTATTGAATTGCAGATATGATTAATGGCTCCCGTATCTACACACCAGGTACCGGTAGATAACACCACTAAACATGTTTCAACAACTAATGAATAAAATACACCTTTATTGTTCTCATTTCTGAGAGGAAAGTCCACCTTAGTATCCAAGTATTGTTTTCAATCATTATAATTGGGATTAGTAAGTGTATTATCTAACATCTAGGGGATTGAAAAATATTTGAAATCCTAAGAATCACAAAAATATTTGGTCAAGACCAACACCTCAAAATCTTCGTGAATTTTGTATGCCACGTATATAAATTCAAACATTTGTAAAAGAAGATTTTATCTATTAATTTTATTGTCTTGTCAACCTATCTTTATGACAAATAAAATTAATAGTTGGTCTGTCTTCGATCAAATATTTGGTCAAAACTTTAGAATTTAAAATAATATTGATTCCTCAAACAATATTATTTAAATTCACCAACATCTCAAACATCATGAATTTTGTATGTCACGTTAGTGTGGACGTATACAAATTCAAACATTTGTAAGAGGAGGGTCTTACCCATTAATTATCTTGTCAACCTTAAATTACCTCAAACACCATGAATTTTGTATGTCACGTTAATGTGGACGTATACAAATTCAAACATTTGTAAGAGGAGGTTTTACCCATTAATTTTATTATCTTGTCAATCTATCTTTATGACAAATAAAATTACCTCAAACACCGTGAATTTTGTATGCCACGTTAGTGTGAATATATACAAATTCAAACATTTGTAAGAGGAGGGTCTCAACCTTAAATTATCTCAAACACCATGAATTTTGTATGCTACGTTAATGTGGATGTATACAAATTCAAATATTTGTAAGAGGAGGTTTTACCCATTAATTTTATTATCTTGTCAACCTAACTTTATGACAAATAAAATTATCTCAAACACCGTGAATTATGTATGTCACGTTAGTGTGGACGTATACAAATTCAAACATTTGTAAGAGGGGGTTTCACCTAGCTTTATGACAAATTAATAGTTGGTTTTCCTTTGGCCACGCAAAAAAATAGCAGTGACTCCGTTGGGAAGGATACTATTGAATGAGTCTAAGTGTATACCATTACTTGATACTTAGTCCATTAAATAGGATTGTACCCCTTCAATTGGAGAAGATCACGCACTCTTAAATAATTTCCTATAACCATCCATAAAAGGAAGTTTGATCTAGTGACCCGCAAACAAACTCATCCGTTATGGAGGAAGACACTCAGAGCCAACACACAAGTTTGTTTGCATCACTTTCAAACTAGTAATGGAGACCGTGAAGTTTATTTAAAATCACTCTCCCACTTAGTTATTTAAGATGATGATTTTATTATGCAAGCACACATCACATGCAAATAAAAAGCAATAAATATGGAAAAGTAATTTTCCAACTATTATGGTCTCTTCTATCACTGTTCTCCGTGTGCTGTCAACCCTAGCTGCTGCCATCTTTAGTCATCGTAATCGAGTCTAGTTGTCGCATCTATCTTGCTTCTTTTTTCACTACGCCTCTGGTCCTCTAATAGCACCACGCCTCGCAAGGATATGATCCGCGACAAAAATAGAATTTTACATTTATCGATCCTATATTCCACAAGGGAATGTGTATGTAATCTAGATCGAAACAAAAATGTAAAATCCTAAAACTAATATAACTCCTGCTGTATTTAATACATACAATCATGCACACACATAAAATGCCCTCGACATGTCCGAGGGTCCAATCACACACAATCACATTAAGGCCATAATAGTTAGATCTAGGATGCCTGCAACCATAGAGTTAATCTATTTGCACATCCTACTATTATCATACCTAAAATATGTGACATGTGCATAATTAAACTGAAAACCAAACACACAGAGGCAAACCCTAGCTCTGATACCAATTGTTGGTTGCTACTCGGAATAACGTACTGGTTCCCCTGTATAAAAATTTTGTACAAGTCTCGAACCTTTCCTAACAACCTATTGTGTTCTTTAGAAATTAAATTTGGAATCACAAACAGAACTTAACATTATTGATTACAAATTCAATTTATCTGTTCTTAGAGGTTTAGACTTGGATCACAAACGATGCTTACCATTATTAATCCAAATCCACCCATGTTACAAATTTGATTAAATATTTATTTCAGAGATCGGCTTCCAGGTTAAACATGGCGAGACACTAGGCCTTCTTGGGTATGGGAGCATCCATCACTTCCTAGATAATGCCTTTCAACGAAATTCAATATTTAATCTCCTTATAGTTACCTTAAGTTTAACCATTAAAAATAATCGAATCATAAGATCGAAAAACAAAAGAAACACAAAATCGAATCATAAATCCGAAACCTAGAATCGTTAGCCTCGTGTGTTTGGTATTTCAAAATCCATACAAAAGATGAACTAGTTATGATGCGGAAACAAAACTAGTTATACCTTTTATAGCTTATAGACCTCACGATCTTCTGTCGTATTCCTCTTCTTATCTCGGACGTCGTGTGGACGACGATCTACCGAGATGAGAATCCACCAAAACCTTCTTCTTCCTTCCAAGTTTCGGCCACCAACAATCTCCTAGAGATGAAGAACTTCGACCACCAACCAAGCTCCAAGGGATGCTAAGAAACAGTGTCTCCTATCTCTCCTTCTTCCTCTAACAAGATCCAACCACCAATAACTCCTAGAGATAAGATGTCGCCGGCCACCAAGGAAGAAGAATAGGAGAAGAAGAGAGTCGACCACCATCAAGGAAGAGAGGAGAGGAATAATAGATGTGTTCTCTCATGGGGCAATCCCTCCCTCTCTTTTATAATCCTTGGTCATGGCAAATAAGGAAAGTTTTAAACATAATTAAAACTTCCTTATTTTCCTTGCTAATGACTAAAAAGGAAAATTTAATTAAAACTTCCTTTTAATCTTTCAATGGTCGGCCACATCATGTGCACTAAACAAGACAAGTTTTAAACATAAAATTAAAACTTCCTTATTTGTTTCCGGAAATTTTTAAAATAAAAATTTCTCTTTTAAATTCCCTTCATGGTGGGTTATAAAGAAAACTTTTATAAATTAAAATATCTCTTTTAAAACATGTGGATGATTACAATTAAGGAAAGTTTTCTCCAAAAATTAAAATCTTCCTTTTAACTACAAATAAGGAAAGATATCAAACATTTCTCTTAATCCTTTGTAGAAACTATAAAAGGAAAGATTTAATTTTTAAAACTCTCTTTTAAAATCATGGCTTCCATATAAGGAAAGATTTTAAAAAATAAACTCCCTTTTATTTTTTATGTAGCCGACCACCTAAGCTTGAGCTCTAAGCTAGGTCGACCACATCTTAATCCCATCCAAGGCTTGGTTTGGTCGACCCTTGCTTGGGCTTCAAGCTTGGCTTGGCCGGCCACCTAAGGATGGGTAATAAGGTGGGGTTTAGGTGGATATAAGACTTTATAATTAAGAGACTACGACAGGGACCGAGAGGAGGAATTGGTTTTAGTCTCCCGATAACTTGAGCTTCCCGTGTTCGCCTCGAACACCCAACTCGAGTTCATCAATAATAACTCATGCCACTAAAGAGTTATTATTGAACTACCGCAACAATCCCATATTACTATATGAGCTCCTTCTTATCATGAGCGTGTTAATCTCCCTGTGTTTAAGATATCGAATGTTCACTGATTAAATGAGTTACTGACAACTCACTTAATTAATATCTAACTTCAAGAGTAGTACCACTCAACCTTATTATCATGTCGGACTAAGTCCACCTGTAGGGTTTACGTGATAATCCTTATGAGCTCCTCTTGGGGACATCGTCAACCTAGATTGCTAGGACACAGTTTCCTTCTATAATCAACAACACATACTATAAATAATATTATTTCCAACTTATCGGGCCTCTTGATTTATCGAACTAAATCTCACCCACTAATAAATTAAAGAAACAAATACTAAATATATGCGCTTGTTATTATATCAGGATTAAAAGCACACACTTTCATAATAACAAAGGTCTTGTTCTTTTATACAGTCAGTATAAAAAGAAACTACCTTAAATGATCCTGCTCAATACACTCAGAGTGTACTAGTGTAATTTTATAGTCAAGATAAATTAATACCAAATTACACTACGACTATTCTAATGGTTTGTTCCTATTCATCTTAGTCGTGAGTTACTATTTATAATTTATAAGGAACAGATAACATGATCTTTTGTGTGTGACACCACACACCATGTTATCTACAATATAAATTAATTGAACAACTACACTTAGCATATAGATATAAACATTTGACCAATGAGATTCTTTATTTCAAATAAATATTTACATAAATCTGGGTTTTTAGTATACACTCTAATACTGGCAATCTCCGACAACTCACGCAGAAGGTGACACTTAGCCAATTGTCCGATAGTGTTGAGGTACAGTCCAATGGTTGTCTACCACCCTGTGTGCTAACAGCATGTGGGCATCATCTCGCTCGTGTGGTAGCCAATCTGAAGATTTAATTCTGTTGATTATATAAAGATCGAGGGAGGTAAGTGAGGGTACGATACTCGAATGTAACTTTTCTCCACTAATAATCTCTCTAATCTCTCTTGAGTATTTCTTCTTTTGCATTTCCAAGTCTCATCTCATAGTCCAGCACTTGATTTGACCGTCAGAGGGACGCGTCGACAACACCGGCCCCCATTCATATCGTAAAAGCTTCGTGTGTGTATAAGAGCATCTGCAACGCTATTAACGCGTGACTCGTTAATAACAATATAATATTATATATATATATATAATTTTTTTAATATGTAAGTGTTTTAACCCCGTTCAATTCCTTTAACGTGTTAAAGGAACAGTACATGAATAGTGTTATCACGTGAATATTAACGCTGAGTATTAACAGCGTTGTAGATGACCTAAGTACAAGAAGTTGGGATTAGTGAATAAGGCTATCTGAATTGGCTTGGACGATGAGACGAGTCAAATAACGAATTACATCTTCCTATTGACCTTCGCATCCAAATAACTGTGAAAAGAATAAGGAAGGGTCTTTAAAATATAATTATCTTCTTTCTAATTACTGTCATTTTTACCATTCCATTTAGCTTGTCAATGATGCTCCGCGAGGACCACTTATTTTATCGTCCGCCAGTGGCTTCCATCTCGATGAACGGTCCAGATTTCGTTCACATAGCGAGGACATTTTACTTAAATGTTAGTCCTAAAGTAAACCGGAGCCTCCGACACCGAAAACCCTAAACCCTGGACCTGGGGAGGATTTCTTACGAGGTCCTTCGTGTCTCTAACCTGGCTGCTACCATCCTCTTCCCTTCCCCACTATTTAAGCTCCAGAAAGCTCCTTTCCACTTGATCTGTTCTACGGAGTCCCGGTATACCGCCGATAGTTCGACTACGTTCTCTCCTCGATCCGACCATGTATCGCACCGTCGCCTCCCTTACCTCCAAAGCTCGGTAAGTTTTATTTTATAGAAAGAAATGCACGAAGTTTTTTTGTGTTCATGGTGATAGCTTACTTGGCCTTCTTGGTTTTTTAGGGTTTCTAGAGGTAGCAGCAGCCGGCAGGTACAAAAGTCTGGACTTTTTTGGGTTGTGATAAAATTTCTGTTCATTATTGTTGTCTCTTTTTTATATATATATGTATAAAGTTTTGATTTTGAGCTGCGATCACGATAATAGATATAGGGACCATGATTAGAAGAGTTGTAGGATATGTGATCATACGAGTTACGTTCTATTGCTTTTCTGGCTGTAGATTGGTAGTAGACTTGGATCGACTAGGAACTATGCTGCAAAGGATATCAGATTCGGAGTGGATGCACGTGCTTTGATGCTCAAGGGTGTGGAAGATCTTGCCGATGCGGTGAAGGTGACTATGGGCCCAAAGGTATAGATCTTTGGCTGGTTTATGTTGCCAAAAATTATTGATGGGATCAAGCAGGATTTGCGTCTCGTGACACAGTGATTTGATGTTTGATTTGTTTCTTTGATACTTGTTTGAAGGGTCGAACTGTTGTTATTGAGCAAAGCTATGGCGCACCCAAAGTAACAAAGGATGGCGTAACGGTAGCAAAGAGTATCGAGTTCAAGGATAGAATAAAGAATGTGGGTGCCAGCCTTGTGAAGCAAGTTGCCAATTCAACTAATGATGTTGCTGGTGATGGTAAGTTTTCTGTTTGCTTTGTAATCAGGTTTAGCGTTTTGTGTTTAATGGTTATCCAAATAACTACCCAACTATTTTGCACGTTTACATATAATATATTCTTTATATATTTGAATAAATAAGCTAGATAAATAAGATGACAAATTATTAACAAGTCTGTAACAAGTGTGTGCATGAACAATTCATCTTTGCTCATGGATCTGGCCAATTTCACCTTACAACAGCTTATTCACTATCTTAGATAACTTGAAAACATATTCAAATTTGTTATTTTTTCTAAAAGGATTTTCCATGTGAACAAACACAAATGAGCACTTATCAAGTATTGAGATTTTTTCACAAAAAAGTTAGTTCATTTGTGACTGTACCTACCTCTGCCTCCTTTGGCAAGTGGTATTTGGTTATTTCCTCTGGAAATCTCATGAGTATAACTGCCACATCTTCATTGATTAAAAGGCTACATTGGTTTCAGTGGCATGTTGCTAACATTGGGTGAGCTGAATTTATGCAGGGACAACCTGTGCTACGATCCTTACAAAAGCAATATTTGCTGAAGGATGCAAGTCAGTTGCAGCTGGAATGAATGCGATGGACTTGAGACGAGGCATCACCATTGCTGTTGATGCTGTTGTGACTAACTTGAAGGCCAGAGCAAAGTTGATTAGTACATCGGAGGAGATAGCCCAGGTATAATGTTATTTGGTATCCAGAATATCACAATAAAAGAAACTTTGGGAGCACCCCCATAACTTTGGAAATTGTAGCTTCTGATATTACATATTTTTTGCTTAGTTCCTTAGTTGTTTATCACATCAGCAATAACTTGATTGATTTTCTGTTAAAGGTTGGCACAATATCAGCTAATGGAGAAAGAGAAATTGGGGAACTAATTGCAAAAGCCATGGAGAAAGTTGGCAGAGAGGGAGTTATTACAGTCTCTGTAAGCGTCTTATTCTTGGTGATGATACTTTATGTTACTTTATTTGTTGTCCACTCACATTTTTTTTTCACTTACAGTTTAGCGATAGCAATTACTTATGTTTCTCCGCTACTATATCTTTTTTCTTATTCATTTAAAGTAAATGGCGTTAGGTAATAATTCATCTTTCATGATATAAAACATTAAACACCGCAGGGGATTTTCCCTTCTCATAAACCTAAGAATGTTGGCCGTTTGGATGAGCCTCCATTAGCGCTTCCCGATTTATCCTATGGCTAGCGGAAAACTTCCGTAGGGTCGGGCTGGTCACTCCCATGATTAGTTGGTTCGAAGAATTGGATACCTAGTGTCAACTATATATATATATATTCTATCTTTTTAATATAAGCTCAATTTGCCTTTTCACATTTCACTTTTTACAACAATTTGTTCATAGTTGAAGTGTTGAACTGAGTCATAGAGAGACTAGCTTCTTGATTGTCAGAAATAGAAAGGAAAAATAAAAGCAGACTAACTCAATTCATACTTTTTGGTGAAGTATAGCTTTTATGAAAAATTGCAAAAACGTAAAATTTTTCAATATTATTTGTAATTTTTTGTGTCTGATACCACCACCTACAATTTTCAAGGCATCTTGAGACCAAAAAAAATGATATATGGGTCCACTGGTTATTGGATCTTATGTGATACAGATGCACCATTCAGGTCATGTTTGATTAATGTAACATCCATCGATCATTTACTTATATTCATGGTAATATCTGATGTTTACTAATTGTTAGGAATTGGATAACTTGTGTCAAACATAGCTAAAGAAAATAATGCAAATATTTCATTGACCATGCTCTTATCAAGGATGTCTTGTGAAAAGTCTTACTTTTTTGTTTCAATTTTCTCTTATTAATCTATTATGATTTGAATTCAAAATAATTTCCATTTACTTTTAACTAGTGTTCCATTAGATTGCATTTCCAGTTGTCAATGCCATTAAAATTATCTAGTCAAACATGACATTGGATTTTGATTGGTGCACAATGGGGCATCCATAATTTTAAAATTTTTTTTTTTAGTTTTGCTTACAATATAACTATTGATTGAGATAAATCTGACGCACATGACTGCCATTTGGTGTAAAAAAAATATTTCTGACTGTGCATACTGTGTAGCCCTGTCTGCTTTTAGTAGTTTGTTAAATTTAACTTCTTTTGTTGAGCTTTCTTCTGTGTTTTATAAATTTCTGTTTGCTTTGCTCTTCTAGTTTGACTACATACCAGTTACATTGCTCATGAAAATTATCTGTAATTTGATGTACCCTGTTAGGATGGTAAAACCCTAGATGACGAACTGGAAGTAGTTGAAGGAATGAAACTTGACAGAGGGTACATATCACCATATTTCATTACCGACCAGAAGAATCAAAAATGTGTAAGCAGTATATCACGATCAAGTATCTTCCATCCATGTAGTGCTTATTTTATTGATTTATGAATGAAATTTTTTGTTTTGCAGGAACTTGAAGATCCTCTTATTTTGATTCATGAAAAGAAGATCTCAAACATCAATGGCGTAGTCAAGGCATTAGAGTTGGCATTGAAGGTGAAGTATCTTGATGCAGATTTCAGAATGTTTTTACCGTTGATATAATAAATACTGATACTTTTCTTCTGTGTTCAGAGACAAAGACCTTTGCTAATTGTTGCTGAAGATGTAGAAAGTGACGCTCTTGCGACTTTGATTCTCAATAAGCTTCGTGCTGGAATTAAGGTCAATAAAACCATCTTTTGTGTATTGATACTTGTGAATTCATTTTGGCACCTAGTTCTGGCTACATTCCAGCGCCCACTAAGTTGTTTCCGTACAGGTCTGCGCTGTTAAGGCCCCTGGTTTTGGGGAGAACAGAAAGGCCAGTTTGCATGATCTTGCCACTCTCACAGGGGGATCTGTGAGTACATTTAAATAGGCATTGTTTGGTGTTCTTCCATTAATGTATGGCGAATTAATGAATTATTTGCTTGTATGGTTTAGGTCATAACAGAAGAACTTGGCATGAACCTTGAGAAAGTGGAATTTGAAATGCTTGGATCATGCAAAAAGGTGTAGCTGTGTTTTTTTTTTTTTTAACTTTTATTGTTCTTAGTTTCATAGTCAGTAGCCTGCATTCTGAACTTGGAATCAACCACGTTATTAGTATAGGCGTCCAACTGGGGGCATCGGAATTTATAAATGGTTATATTGTAGGTGACAATCTCAAAAGATGATTCTGTGATTCTGCATGGTTCTGGTGACAAACAGGCTATTGAAGAGAGATGCCAGCAGGTCAGATTCTTTTACATCTGATCAATGAGATACTGAAATGAATTAATGGAATCAAGCTTGTATTTTGTGATTGTTTTACCTTCCATTCATACCAGATACGATCTGCCATTGAATTAAGCACATCTGATTATGACAAAGAAAAGTTGCAAGAGAGGTTGGCAAAACTTTCTGGTGGAGTTGCTGTTCTTAAGGTATTCTTTAAGTTGGCACTTTCACGACATGCTGCTAAAACGTTGTTTTAGAGCAAAGCAGTTGGTGTTTAAGTGTTAATTAGTTTACACAGTACACTACTGCAATTTTCTCGTCTTAAGAATAACAGTTGAAAGAGTTTTCGCATTTATAGCCTGATCAGTATGTCTTTACCTGTACAATAATTTTCTTGACTAATCATAATCATAGGTAGCGGCAATTTCTGTTTTGAGCTATTTCATGAATCTAGACATGATTTTTGCAGATTGGAGGAGCTAGTGAAGCGGAAGTTGGTGAGAAAAAGGACAGGGTGACAGACGCTCTTAACGCAACAAAAGCTGCTGTTGAAGAAGGCATTGTGCCGGGTATCTTTTGTCCATTTCTAGTGAAATTCTTGAGATATTTTCTTCACAATAGTTGGAGGTACTCATTGACTATTTTCAGGTGGTGGCGTTGCGCTTCTTTATGCATCCAAGGAGCTGGATAAACTGCAGACGGCCAACTTCGACCAGAAGATTGGTGTCCAAATAATTCAAAACGCCTTAAAGGTTCTTGACTAACTTGTAGAGCTAAAGCTGGTAATTTATTACGCCGTTATCTTTCAACTTTCCAGTCTGAACTTTTCCAGGCCCCAGCATACATAATTGCTTCCAATGCTGGAGTAGAGGGAGCAGTGGTCGTTGGCAAGCTTTTGGAACAAGATAATCTCGACCTTGGTTATGATGCAGCCAAAGGTCAGATTCATTCCCACATTGAGTTTCTTAAAATAGTTTTGTGACTAGTTAAAGACATTGATGATCTTTCTTTCATGACCAGGGGATTACGTAGACATGGTGAAAGCAGGCATCATTGATCCCTTGAAGGTCATCAGAACTGCTTTGGTAGATGCTGCAAGGTGAGTAAAATTATGTTTTCTGTGTGTTCCTACTGAAAGCCCACTTGGCTTTATCAAGTCCAAACTCATTTTACGTTCATTTGTTATTATTTCAGCGTTTCTTCGTTGTTGACTACCACCGAAGCTGTAGTTGTTGAGCTACCAAAGGATGAGAATGATTCTGCTGCTATGGGCGCTGGCGTGGGGGGAATGCCATACTGATTTGGTTGAATTTTGATCTGTCATCATGTCAGGATTTTTCGTATCGGAAGCATTTTGTTATAGAGGCTAATGTTAATGGCAAAAGTTAGAGTGGATGTTTTTTTTTTCTTTTTTTCTTTTGTTGCTGCTAAAACTATTGTGATTCAATATGCTTATAAAAAAAATAATAAATCATGTAACACCGAATTAGCATGGCCGGAAAAAATATTAAATCAAATAAAGCTGAATAGGATGATTTAAGAATGGCTAGGAGGTTAATTTTATTTGGAGGAATTTTGATTCAATTAATTTGTTATTCAAATGTAGTGGGACAGAGGCATTCAACTTGAGGTCAGAAAAATTATCAAAAATTTAATATACTACATAATCATATCGGTATATTGATATAAATTTAATATCAATATACTCCATATGATTTTTATACAATATAAAGATTTAAAGTTTAATATACCGTACCAACCATCTCTAATTCAACATGCTCTCCTATTTATTTATTCATTTTATTTTACCATTGACTTTTCATCTAATTTTTTCATATTAATTTAAACTTGAGCAATCGATATATAAAATGAAACATACTCCTACTTTTTACCTTTTTATTTATATGAAAGAACAAAGCAAGTATATAGAGCAAGACATCTTCATATTTAGAAACATTATTAATAACTCCAAGTATCACTAGAATATATAAGAAATCTAAATACAAGACTCTTTTAGACAAAAACTAGATTTGGTGGGAAAACAAAATTTAACATGCAACCTATTCCAAAATCACCCAAGTATCCTCCACCTGTTTCAAAACAATATATATCTTGATAGCTATATATTGCTTTTGGGAATCACAGGTATCAAAAGCCCAAATTAGACCATCAAGCAGGAACATGCACAAGAAAAACAGTCATATTCTGCTTGTCATGATCATCCACAATAAAAGAAAACGAGAAGAAAACACAGTGATGGCACATTCAAGTCATGTACTTATCCAACTTACATGAAGTTAATAACTTTCCTAGTGTCATCAATATCATTGACACTACAGCTCAAATCAGCAAGCATGAGCAATCCAAAATTTACAAACTGCAATTGAAGCAATTAGTCCCTGCATGAGTCTAATCAGGATAGAACACAGGTTATTTCTATGTAGCTAGGAACATTAACTATTAAATAAGTTTGTGATATTATATGTTAGAAAACATAAAAACAGAGTTCTGTCATCCAGCCATATCGTCGTCGGGGAAGTCAAGCTGTCGGCATATTCCGGGATCTAATTTTGTTGATCTTGCCGGTTCTCTCTTAGGAGCAGGTGGGCATGTCTCTGCAACACCTGTTAGTAAAGGTAATGACAGTGGCGTATTGGGATATTTGGAATGTTGCTCATGATCCAACAGATTGTTTGCAGATATCTCCTGCAACTGGCACGAAACAATTAGTTCGAAGAACGATTGAGAAAGTAATTCTGAAAGGTGACCATCTTCAGGAACATGGCATTCTATACGAGTGGAATCAAGAAATTCATAAAATTTCAGCTTCCGCAGGTGAGGAATTTGAATTCTCTTCAGAGTTTTCTTCATGGGGGCAACAGCTAGATCTTCTTTGGCAGGAGCAAATGGATCGAAGGTGTTTTGTAATGGGGTTTGGGCAATGGAAACGGCCTCACGTTCCTCAGATTGATCAGAAGAGAATGAAAGATCCAAACTCTCACTATCAGGAGACGGGGTTGCAGGACAAACTTCCATTCCATCAATGAGTTCAATGAATGCACCATCACAACCTTCAGGATAGTAATTACACCCGATCGAGGGAGCACGGCGGCAAACTTCTTGCCCACCACTTGCCACTTCTTCCAACTTAATTAAAGACCCCATCTCAATGATCTCCATTTCATCCGATTCAGAAGCTCCAATTTTGTCAAAGGAGAAATCTTTGAGTGCTTCAGAATCCATCAGCATAACAAGAACAGCAAGGAATGCCTTTCTTTGAGCGCTAGGGCAACAACAGAGATCGCCTCGATACCAGATCTCGTGCTTTCACATCGAGAACACCTGGAAACAGAACCACCCCTATAATTCCATCTCGAGAAACACTTGATCGGATCGACAAAAGGAGAAGTCTCCACGAATCCAGAAAATACCAACTTGATTAACGAAGAAGGAAAAAAAAAACAATTTTGAACAACAGGGAAAAGAGCGAAAACAAACCCTAATCATATCCTCGATGCCCCTCGAGAACTCCTTCTAACAGTGAAGAAAAAAAGGTAAACAGGCTGCGTCAGTCGAAGCGGGGAGTCGAGAGCGAGCGAGGAACTAACGGCAGCAAGCGAGATCGCCGGCGGGGATGGAGGGAGATTGGAGTGGAGATTTCGCGGGAGAGAGAGAGAGAGAGAGGAGGGAAGAGGGAAGGAGACTGGGGTCGCTTTGGAACTGGAAGCAGCCAAAAATTAAACAGAGAGAGAGAGAGGAAGGTAACGGGCGAGGCAAAGAGGAAAATTGTACGGAAGGTAATTATTATTGAAAAAGTTGATGAAAGCCTACTCAATACGATTTAGGACGAAGATTTTTAAAAAGAAAAGAAAAAAAAGAAAAAAAATTCAATTTTGTTTCTCAATTAGATTTCAAATTTTATTCTTATCTCAATCTGTCAAATTTTGACTACTAAACTTGCGTTAAAAAAAAAAGGAAAAGAAACAATTTGGCGGTAGCAATTTAGGTGTTATTATCATATACTATCTTGAGAAGATGTTGGTAAAAATGTTCATTTCAATATATTTATATATATATAGAAAATAATTTTTGTTATAAACTAAACTATCATCAATATTTATCCCTTACCATATTTCAATTTTTGTGGTTTTAAAACAAAGATTACTGATTTTTTTTTTCTTTTACTTTCACTTACTCTCTTTCCTATATATATATATATATATATATTCATTTCCCCCTTTGGAAATTTTGCCATCTCCTTTTTCTACTTCTTGGAAGAAAGAGCCTAAAAATTCTGGACAAAACGACGGTAGTTATTCAAATTTGAATATTTTATATAAAAAATAAAAAGAAACTCATGATAGAAATTTTATCCAATTGAATCAAGTAAATAACATTGGCAGGGAAAGTTAAAATTTTTTAGGAGTATAATATGATCCAATGACTTTTGAATAGTATACATTACTTTTGGATGAGATAAAGCCCTTCTTGTTCAATCAAAGTCATGCTTGTTCAATCTGCCATCCTGATGTGTTAGTTCTACACCTGGCTAGTTAAACAACATGAGGCACCAACTAATGCAAGGTATCAAGTGATTCTAAGAGCTTGAAGGTAACAATTGTGTTATTGACAATATCCATCATTCAATAATGTGCAAAAGATGTTAAAGAATGATACCAAAACCGCCAGCTTAATCACAAGCTGCAAAACTTTATATGACAACCTTAACTTGCAATGATTCTGTGACTGCAAGACAAGCTGCAAAAAGAACTCATCTGAGACGATTCGTTGAGACAGCTTCCCTATGCTCGGCTTGTATACTGGCCGGTTCTAGTATCAACTAAGATCTCTTCGCCCATGCTCACAAACAGTGGCACATTCACAACAGCACCTGTGTCTAGAGTTGCTGGTTTTGATCCCCCTGCAATTTGTATGTTGTTCAAGTTAACATAAAAGTTTAGATTGCCTATAAATAGACACTGGATAAGTTGGTGCTATTAAAATGAAGTTTTTAATAGCAGTTTTCCTTTATGTGGAAAATGAATGTGCAAATATTTCACTATCCAAGGGAGATTAAAGAGAAAAATATATATCATTCCATAGTACTCTTCCACTGTAGACCAGAATGTGTTCCAAGAAGGAATCTTTAAAATATATACCCCTCTATATTTTTTAGTAATAGTAGAACTATCGATAGAACTTCCTCTAGATTTTTTAGCAATAATAGAACTATCTATAAAAACTCCCTCTAGATATTTTACTGATGATAAAACTATCTTATGTAATGTTAGCAATGAGCTGAAACTAAAGGGAAGCCGTAGGTATTTGATAATGTTAGAGATAACCCATTAGTCGATGACCATATTAAAGGATTCTGGTAGGTTATCAGCTTCAGTTGCCATAAAAAGCAACCTACCAACAATAAAAGATCTTATAGAAACTTAGATAGTGGATCAAATACAGGAGCAATCAATTAAAAATATCAATTAACAGAAACAGTTTTGCAATCAAATTGATCATCATAATGCAGAACTATGGTGGAATCAAAATAAATCTCTCATGATTAGTTGATTACCTTGTACAGTGTCACCTTTTAGACCAGGATCCACATCAACCACAGTCAGCTTCACTATGATGGGAAGTTCAAAATCAATTACCTGTGGAACTGTTCAGGGTTAGTTGCCATTGACTGCACATTACTTGCACAGAAGCATCCAAAAAGGTAAAGTTATTCAAAGTTCAGCAATAAGATGCAAAAAACTGAAATTTCCAAGAACCCAACATTCTGTTTATATAGATGAACATACCAAGTTAGCAAATCTATAGTAAAAGCAGATAGTAATTTTCATCGTAACCAAGGAGAGGGAAATACCCGTCCATTCCAGAAGAGCAAGTTGCAGTCCATTCCTTCTTTCAACCATTTCTTTTTATCACCAACATCTGCCTCAGTCAGACGAAATTCCTCAAAAGTTGTCTGTGAAGTATACATACTATCATATGCATCATGTCTAGATTCTGATATGTAGAATAACAAAATCAAAGACTAATTTGACAGCAGCCAATGTTACTTCAAAGATTTAATCCATGACATACTTAAGGTTGCATGTTCTAAAATCTTCAATATTCAAAATGATAAAATAACATTTATAGGTAGTTAAGTTAGTTACTCAAAATTAGTATAATTTAGCAGACATAATATATTTTAGTTTCCATGCTTTAACAAGAGTTGCATAGGAGATGAAAGTTTCTTATCACCAATTTGTGGTGAGCACAACGAAAATGTGAATTTTAGGAATGCTTACTTTATTTTTCATTTTGTAACCTCTACCATCCCCCATTTTAGCTGTGACACAGACAGCCTTATTTCACATAATATAGTTTTCGTGATTGTTGAGCCTTCTAGCTTCATTTCTTTTAAGCTGGACTGTCTATCACACAGACAGAGTCCTTAAAACTAGGGTGGCAGAATAATAATTGGATTTCCTATTAACTTGTTTTATACAAGCTTTATTCAGGTTACGTGATCAAAAAAAAAAAAAATTCCTTGTGCAGATTCAAGAAGTTACTATTTAGAGAAACTGCTATGATGAACTGAGATGCCAGATCACAACAAGCAAGTATCACCAATTCACAGACTCAAACATGTTTGGCATTATTTTGGGATAAGCTCCATAACCGAATGCCATATGAAATCCTTTATGTTGATAACAGTTTGTAAGACATGATAAGTTAATTCATGTCATGTCATGTCATATTCGTATGGGCTAATAATTTTTTTTTTTTTGGTGTTCCAAGTATCTAGCTCTTCGAATCTAGGAGGTGACTAGCCCGGCTCCACGGAAGTTAGCCACCATTGGTATGGGCTACTAATGAACATTATATTCCTTGCCAAGAGACCAATTAATAGGATGGATATCCGACCATATGAAGCTATCTTCATGACTAGTATAACCATCAAGGCAGATGTAAGCTAGAGATATGAACATCAGTATAGTAATCTTTCTTGCAGAGTCAACAAATATGAGTAGGAGCAGTCATATTCAATATGTTATACTATATTTTGTTCATCGTGGTCTTGCATGTGTCAAAGTAGTGTCTGTTTTAAATTTTGAAAGGGATAAAAACAAATTGAGAGTAACAATGGCAGTAAAAAGTGGAATCCGCCACCCTAGCGCCCCACACGGTCGGCCACACGACCATTTGTGAGGAGGTAAATAGGGAAGTTGTAGTTGGCCAGTGCGGGGAGGGCTTTTTTTTCATCGGCTTTGCCGAGATTCGAACCCTTGCCCTATGGTAGCAACTCTGCCCCGCACTAGTCAACTCAACCTTGCCGCGGGGGCAACAAATTGAGAGTAACAAGAAAATAGATGAGGAGGTGGGCTTGAACAAGTATAACATCCTCATTAAATTTTGGGTCAAAATTTTGTATTCATGTAAAAATGTAATTACTCTTAAATAAGGGTTTTGTTGCTAATGTTGAGATCCATCAACACTGTTATCTTAAATAGGAGTTATTGTCCTGGTATATAAAAATAAATAAACAAATAAATAAGAGTTATTGTTGCTAATGCTGAGATCCATCAATGTTACAATGTTGCTAATCTCATCTTGCACGAGGTAAGCTTCTATTCCCTATTATTTTCTTAGAGTTATTTGATAAACCTTAGCATAAACGAAGTTATTTTCTTAAAGTCAGCTCTCTCATCAAAACGGAGTTCTGATAATTGGTATTAAAACAGGCATTGGAAAGGGTTGCCTACGTGATTACGTAACCACTATTAGGCCTCACATGATGTTTCTAGGCATGGTGAAACATTAGAAAGGGGTGCCTAAATGATTGTGTAACCACTATTTGGCGATTCTAAGCTATAAGTTGAGTGTAAGACTTAACGCAAACATCAAGCCTTAAGTGGGGAGATTATAACGCACCAGTTTAGCCTCACATTTTTAGTTGTGAAATAAAGTAAATCTATAAGCATACATGAATGCTACTATTAACTTTGGCTTAATCATTTTGGCCTGACAACTAAAATAGGATAAATAGCAAATTTAGGTACAAATTTAAAATTGAAATTAATTCCATACATGCCATTAATTATTTCTGAGTTGCAAGTTTGTAATAGGCACAACGGCAATCTCTCTACACTTGGGGCATCACTTTCTCTTAGGGCGGTGCCATGGCCACATCTACTATATTATTTTATTTTTATGGAAGCTTATAAATATTTTATTCATGAGTTTATCTTGGTAGAAGTAGGCTTCTGTTTCTTAGTTATTTTCTAGCCATTTGATAAATTTTAGTATGATGCTCCAATTTTGACAATATCATGCATATATACCAAGGAACATGTGTGCTACGAACAGCTTAAACTTAACACGCTAAACCAGACAAGCAAATTGCTCAATATCTGTAAACTTACCAGATCCATGAACACATATTGAGCGCCGTCTTTGTATGTGAACTGTTTGGTTTCCTTGGCAATATTTGCCTCTAGAATCTGGTACACCATGATGTATAACAAGGAATTAGTAGAGTAAAAGAAAGAAAGAGAATCAAAACATTGAAGGAAATTAAGAATCAATGCAAGCCAACATTCATCAATAGCAAGATAAGACATTTAGTCATGCATTAGAACAAGCACCATAAGATAGCAGTTGAGTATAAATTCGAATTTACCGTGCTTCCAGCTCGGAAGGTTTTCTCAACTGTGTTGCCTGTCAAGTAGTTACGCACTTTGGTCCGCACGAAAGCTGCCCCCTTTCCAGGTTTGACATGGAGAAACTCTACCAAGTTCAACAAATCAAGGAAAAGATAATTAACTAGGGTTTCTACACCACATAAATGCAGGCAAATGCCGACGAAGGACACAGCGGCATGATAAAATAGGGAGCCACAATCCACGTTGTGGGCATTTAAGAGAGGCGATACCGAGAACACGCCAGGGAGCACCATCGACTTCGATGTTGGATCCTACCTTGATGTCGTTGCTCGAGAAGGCGTAGATTCCTGGAAGATGAGATAGGAAAACCTGGTGAGATGAGAGAAGAAGAGTAGACAGAGGAGGGAGAGTTATTGTGTTATCTGAACTGTATTACGGGGGAAAGAGGAGGAGAACTTGGAGCGCATGGGCGTGCAGCGGACGGAGCGAGGCCTCGCCATCGAGAGGTGCGAAGGCACGATGAAGGAGGAGGGAAAAGGACTGCGAATAAGAGGAGCAGCAGAGGAGGAGGAAGAAAAAGGAGAGAAGAGGTGAAGGGAGCTCATTCTTTACGCCCAGCCGCTGCTTCTCTTTTGCGGAGACACTGCCTCCGCACCACACTGGCGTTGACGATAAGGGAACAACGAAAAAAACACATCAGCCATCACTCTAAGTTGTTGTAGTTGTCGTTATGGTTTGGTCTTGACCAAATCGGATTGTGCATTTGTGCAAATGGCTGGCCGCTACACAGATTTAGCCTGGCATGATAAACATGGTCCGTTAAACATCGGCACTACCAATGCACCGATTCGAATATTTCATTACAACTTATCTCTCACTCTTATTGAAAAGCAATAAAAACATTTAATGACGTGTATAGGGGTGTAATTGAGTCGAATCGAGCCGAACTCTTGAATATTTGAGCTTGACTCGTTTATAATCGAGCCGAGCTCGAGCTTTATTTAACGAATATATTCATGACTCACGAATTTATTCGTACTTTTATCGAGCCTAAATGAACTTAATAAATATAAATCATAAATTTAAATATTCATTAAAAATTAAATTATATATTTAGAGAAAATTATAATAATATTATTAAAATTTATAATTTTATTTTGGAAAACCTAATGGTTCCACTGTACAAAAATTTTGTACAAAAGTCTGAACCTTTTCCTAGCTATCATGTGTTCTTTTAAATTAAACTTGGATCGCCTGCGGAACTTAACACGCTTGATTCTAAGTTTAATTTATTTGTTCTTTTAGGTTTAGACTTGGATCTCCCGCGGAACTTAACACGTTCGATCCAAATCACCTAGGCCACGAAGACAATTAAATATCTATTTCCAAAATCGACTTCTAGTACTGCATGGCGAGGCACATGACCTTCTTGGATATGGGAGCAACCACCACCGACTAGACAAAGCCTTTTAAGGAAATTAAATATTTAACCTTCCCATAGTAACCCTAGGTTAACCTCTAAAAACAATCAAATCACAATAAAAAGAAAAAACAAAAGAACACAATTTCGAAAACTAATTCGAAAAACTAGAATCGCATGCCTCTTGTATTTGGTATTTTTACATGAAGATAAAACTAACATGATGCGGAAAATAATATTAGTTATACCTTTTTTAAGTAGATAATGACCTCTTGAACTTCTACCGTATTCCTCTTCTAATCTCGGACGTTGTGTGGGCAACGATCTTCCGAGATGAGGACCACCTAGCACCTTCTTCTTCTTCCTTCAAATTTCGGCCAAGCAAGACTTCCAAAGGATGAAGATCTTTTTCCACCAACCAAGCTCCAAGGGATGCAAGCTTTCTCTCCTTCTTCTCCAAGCTAGGTTCCGGCCACCACTTGATCTCCAAGAGAGAAGAGAGTTTCGGCCACAAGGATGGAGAGAAGAGAAAGGGAATAGCCGGCCACACCAAGGAAGAAAAGAGAGAGAAAAATAATAGAGGTTATTCACCTTGAAGGCTCCCAAAACCCCCTCTTTTATAATTCTTAGCTTTGGCAAATAAGGAAAATTTAATAAAAACTTCCTTAACTCTATTGCCATTGAAAAGGAAAATTTAATAAATTAAAATTAAATTCCTTTTCTTAGTTTATATGGTGGGCCACCTCATGTAAGCAATCAAGGAAATTTTTCACAAGAAAAATTAAAGCTTCCTAATTTACTTCCGGAGAAATTTTAAAATAAAATTTCTCTTTAATAATCCCTTCATGATTGATGCTATAAAAGGAAATCTCTATAATTTTAAAATTTAACTTTTCAACATGTGGATGATAAATAAGTAAAGTTTAAACTAAAATTAAAATCAACCTTTTAATCTACAAATAAGGAAAGAGATTTAACTCTTCTCTTAATCTTTTGTAGAATCTTATAAAAGGAAATATTTTAATTTTTAAACTCTCTTTTAAATCATGTATTCCACATAAGAAAAAATTTAAAATTAAAATTCCTTTTGAATTTATAATGGCCGGCCACCTAGACTTGGGTTCAAGCTAGGGCCGACCACCCATGGACCAAGGCTTGGCCGGCCCTAGCTTGGTTCCCAAGCTAGCTTGGTTCCCAAGCTAGCTTGGTCGGCCCCTATAACATGGGTATAAAGGTGGGTATAGGTGGATATAGTACTCTATGTTGGTTGCTACTCGGAAAACCTAGAGGTTCCACTGTACAAAAATTTTGTACAAAGGTCTGAACCTTTTCCTAGCTACCATGTGTTCTTTTAAATTAAATTTTGGATCGCCTGCGGAACTTAACACGTTTGATCCAAAACTTAATCTATTCGTTCTTTTAGGTTTTGACTTGGGTCTCCTGCGGAACTTAACACGTTCGACCCAAATCACCTTAAGTTATTAATTCCATTAAATATTAATTTCCATAATTGGTTCCCAGTACTGACGTGGCGAGGCACATGGCCTTCTTGGATATGGGAGCAACCACCACCGACTAGACAAAACCTTTTATAGAAAGGTAATATTTAATTTCCTAAAATAACTTTAGGTTAACCGAAAAGAACAATCAAATCACAAGGATAAGAAAAACAAAAGAACACAACATCGAAAAACATATTCGAAATTCTAGAATCGTAAGCCTCTTGTATTTGGTATTATTTCCATAAATAACTAGCATGATGCGGAAAGGAAAAATTACTAGTTATACCTTCTAAAAGACCTCTTGATCTTCTACCGTATTCCTCTTCTAACCTCGGACGTTGTGTGGGCAACGATCTTCCGAGATGAGAACCACCAAGCACCTTCTTCTTCCTTGCAAGTTTCGGCCACCACAATTCTCCAAGAGAAGTAGAGGTCCGGCCACCACCACCAAGCTCCAAGGGATGCAAGAAACAAAACCACCTTTCTCTCCTTCTTCTCCTAGCTAGAACCGGCCACCATCAAGAGCTCCAAGAGAGGTTGCCGCCGGCCATAAGAAGAAGAGAAGAGGAAGAAGCTAGGGCAGAGGAAAAATAATAGAGTTGATCACCCATGAAGACACCTCTACCCTCTCTTTTATAATCCTTGGCCTTATCAAATAAGGAAATTTAAATAAAATTTCCTTAATTCTTTTGTCATGATAAAGAAAAATTTATTTAATTAAAAACAATTTTCCTATCTCAATTTACATGGCCGACCACCATCAAGTTATAAACAAGGAGAGTTTTAATTAATTAAAACTTCCTAATTTGTCTCTGAAATTTATAAAAAATTTCTCCAATAATTTTCCTTCATGGTGGTTTTTATAAATTAAAATTCTTCTTTTAAACATGTGGATAAAAAGAAAGTTATCTCTAAAAATTAAAATCTCTTTTCAATCTACAAATAAGGAAAGATATCAAATCTTTTCTTAATCTTTGTAGAAACTAATAAAAGAGAATATTTAATTTTTAAACTTCTTTTAAATTATTATCATGGTTAAAAAGGAAAGTTTTCTTAAAATTAAAATCTACCTTTCAATCTACAAATAAGGAAAGATTTCAAATCTTTTCTTAATCTTTTGTAGAAAGCTTTAAAAGGAAAGATTTAATTTTTAAACTCTCTTTTAAAACTATGATATCCACATAAGAAAAATTTATAATAAAAATCCTTTTTAATATGATGTGGCCGGCCACCTAAGCTTGGGCTCCAAGCTATTGGTCGGCCACCTTAAGGCTCAACCTTTAGGCTTGGCCGGCCCCTATTGGTTGGGTAAGAAGGTGGGTATGTGGTGGGTATAAATCTCTATATACAAGAGGCTACGATAGGGACCGAGAGGAGGAATTGGTTTTGGTCTCCCGATAAAATTAAGCATCCCGTGCTCGCCCCGAACACACAACTTAATTTTATCAATAATAATTCATTCCACTAGAGAACTATTATTGAACTACCGCACCAATCCCAAATTATATTTTGGGCTCCTTCTTATCATGAGTGTGTTAGTCTCCCTGTGTTTAAGATATCGAATGTCCACTAATTAAGTGAGTTACTGACAACTCATTTAATTAATATCTTAGTTCCAAGAGTAGTACCACTCAACTTCATCGTCATGTCGGACTAAGTCCACCTGCAGGGTTTAACATGACAATCCTTATGAGCTCCTCTTGGGGACATTCTCAACCTAGATTACTAGGATACAGTTTCCTTCTATAATCAACAACACACACTATAAGTGATATCATTTCCCAACTTATCGAGCTTATTGATTCATCGAACTAAATCTCACCCATTGATAAATTAAAGAAATAAATATCAAAAATATATGCTTGTTATTATATTAGGATCAAGAGCACACACTTCCATAATAACCGAGGTCTTTGTTTCTTTATAAAGTCAGTATAAAAGAAACGACCTCAAATGGTCCTACTCAATACACTCTAAGTGTACTAGTGTAATTATATAGTTAAGATAAACTAACACCTAATTACACTACGACCTTCCAATGGTTTGTTCCTTTCCATCATGGTCGTGAGCCACTGTTTATAATTTATAAGGAACCGATAACATGATCTTCTGTGTGTGACACCACACACCATTTATCTACAATATAAATTAATTGAGCAACTACATCTATTATAAATGTAGACATTTGACCAATGTGATTCTTATTTCTAGATAAATGTTCATACCAAAAGCTAGGCTTTTAGTATACACTCTAACACTCTATAAATAAGAGGCTACGATAGGGACCGAGAGGAGGAATTGGTTTTGGTCTCCCGATAAAATTAAGCATCCCGTGTTCGCCCCGAACACACAACTTAATTTTATCAATAATAATTTATTCCACTAGAGAAATATTATTAATTTTATCAATAATAATTTATAAGGACACAGTTTCCTTCTATAATCAACAACACACACTATAAGTAATATCATTTCCCAACTTATCGGGCTTATTGATTTATCGAACTAAATCTCACCCATTGATAAATTAAAGAAATAAATATCAAATATATGTGCTTGTTATTATATTAGGATTAAGAGCACACATTTCCATAATAACTGAAGTCTTTGTTCCTTTATAAAGTCAGTATAAAAGAAACGACCTCTGATGGTCCTACTCAATACACTCTAAGTGTACTAGTGTAATTATATAGTTAAGATAAACTAATACCTAATTACACTACGACCTTCCAATGGTTTGTTCCTTTCCATCTTGGTCGTGAGCTACTGTTTATAATTTATAAGGTACTGATAACATTATCTTTTGTATGTGACACCACATACTATGTTATCTACAATATAAACTAATTGAACAACTACAAATAAATGTAGATAATTTGACCAAATGTGATTCTTTATTTAAAATAAATGTCTACAAAAGCTTAGGCTTTCAGTATACACTCTAACAAATATATGAGATGGGAGTCAAGTAGGTCATGGAGGACTGGATACTTGATTAAAAAACCTTAACTAGAGGTTAGGCAAAGCAAAGTCTAACTTGAGAGTTAGGCAAGGCAAAGTCCTAACTCTAGGGTTAGGAAAAATCCTAACTCGAAGGTTAGGCAAAGTCCTAACTCAAGGGTTAGACAAAAGAAAGTCCTAATTGAGGTTAGACAAAAGAAAATCTAAATGGATCAAGGAAAACCGTATGTTGGCAAAGAAAGTTCTAATTGTGGTTAGGTAGTGAAAAATCTAAGTAGATCAAGGAGGACTGCACGTTGGCAAAGAGAAAGTGCAAGTGGGTTTGGGAGGACTGCACGTTGGCAAGAGAAAAGTCCTAACTACGGTTAGGTAAGAAGAAAATTCAAATGAGTCAAAGAGGACCACACTTGATGATCGAAAGTTCAACAAGAAGTTGGCGGACCATACTTGGTGATCGAAAGTCCAACAAAAAGTTGTCATGAAATATAATGTCCAAGTGGGTTAAATGTTGATCATACACTTGGTGAAAAAGTTCCAAAATATCATGGTTGACTGGATGTTGGGCAAAGGAACCCTAGACTTGATTATGCAAGTTAGGGTTGAGCAATCGATTAGGGCAATCAATTGATCTTGAGCTAATTGATTAAGCTCTTCTTGATCGATTGGTAGTTGTTTGCCACAAGAAAGGAGAAGGCATGAATCCATTGGGGTAATTGATTAAGCCTTCACCTCAATTGATTGGGAGCATAAATCGGGAGCATAGAGATGTGCTAAATCGATTGGCCAATCGATTTAACCACTGCTAATCAATTTGGTCAATCTATTAGGCAATGTTTTGTCGTGAGAAGGAAGAATGGATTGAGGCAATAGATTAATCGATTGGCCTAATCGATTAAGACCTTTTCGCCAACGAACAAAGAGTTGCAGAATCAATTGGATAATCGATTAAGGCTCTTTGAATTGATTGGGATGACTCATCAATTGATTAAGGTTTCAAAAAGGGTCATTCTGCAAGTTGAAAGGGCAAATCCTACATGGCAATCGATTAGGAGTGAGCCTAATAAATTGGAAGGCATTGAAAAACCCTAGAAAAGTTTTTTCATGGATTTTTTTGAAGTCATCTCTCTCACACACTCTCCACTAATTCTTGAGCCCTTAGAGGATAAGTGTTGTTGTAGTTTCCAACGATTAAGAGACATCTACAAGCTATAAGAGATCAAAAAAAGGTGTTTATTGTATTTTGTATTCATTTTCTTATTGTGAGTTTGTATGAGGTTTCTCCATCTCCCGATTATTTTCGAGAAGAAGTGTTTTTCATAGTGGAGTGTGTACACTATGTGGATTTTTAGATTAGTTACCTCAAGAAGATGGACATCAAGTAAATCCTAATGTTAACGATTGTTTCAAGTCTTCTGCTATAACAAATCAACAAGACGAAGCAAAAGTATCTATTCACCCCCACTCTAGCTTTCGAAGTGTTTTAGCAAGTGGTATCATAGTGAGGTTGCTTTTCATTCGACTAATCATAGAGAGAGCAATGAACTAGAGGAAGAAGAAGAAGTTTGAAGCTTGAAGCCCTAATTTCAATAAGCCAAAAAATTACTATTCAAGAGCTTAAGTTTAAAAATGGAGTGTCAAGATAGATTCAAATATGATATCCGAGCACCTCCACCATTCAGAATTGGAAGCTTTGATCTTTGGAAATCAATGGTCAAAATTTTTTTTATAATAAAGATAGAGCAATGGTTTGCTCTAATTGAGGGTTTTGAAACTCCAAGAAATTCAAAGGGAAAGTTCCTCAAGAAGAAGAAATGGAATGAGGAGCAAATCAAGAGATACGAGACCAATGAGAAAGTAACCAAATTATTAGTTAATTTATTATTGACTACCATCTTGTGTAAGATTGGAGGATATCAAGATGTCAAGGAGCTATGGAGCAAGTTGACACAACTTCATAAAGATCCAACCTTGGGGCAAAGTGAAATAAAATTCAAAGAAGAAAACTCTTTGGATAAAAAATAAGAGGTTTCGGAGGTTGAGAAATACTCAATTTCCAAGGATAAAGTTGAAGAGTCATCCACCTCAAGAATTGAGAGGGAGCAAAGCTCATCGATACCAAAACAAGAAGAAACTTCAAATTTCGGATCAAATGAAGAAAAATATGCTACCCCTACAAGTAAAGGTATTAAATTTTCAATTTGTCAAAATAAAAATCATATCATTTGCTTTGAGTATAGGGAGAATGGATACTACAAAAGTAAGTGTCCAAAGTTAACCAAGAAGAAGGGTCAAGTGACACCTAAGGACAAGGAGAAGCCAAAGGAGGTCGGTATTGTGCTACTCAAAGGTAAGGAGCATATTGTGTGCTTTTCTTATAATTAAAGAGAACATTATTAGAGTCAATATCCACAAGGGAGAAATCCGACCAAGAAGAAAGGAGGAAGTTTAATTCAAAGGAAGCTTCCAAGGGCAAGCCTAAGGTACCATTAGTTAATGGTACTTATTTAAATCATAATAAAAAGTATGTTAGAAATAATCATTTTAATGTGATTTATCATGAAAATAGGAAGTGTGAAAAATCTAAGAAAAATTATAAATCTATTCATGCTAGAACTACCATACCTAAGGATAGGAAGGTATATAACAATTTAAGCAAGAACTCTAAGAATTTTAGATATATGTCTAGAAATACAAATGTTCAAGGCTATAAAGGAAAATTAAATTTTGAGAATTTAAGGATGGAAAACTCAAGTTTTAAGATCAAAACTTGAGAAATTAGAAAAAAAAACTCTTAAAAGAATGAAAAAATTGCTCAAGGGGTAAAAAGAACCAAACTTAATTTTAGGAAAGCTAGAGTATCCAAGGGCAAGAAGGGGTTGGGGTACAAGCATAAGTCCAAGAAAAAGGTGGTCTCTTATCATAGAGTTTCATATAGTTATGGAACTAACCTTAAGTTTAGGAGTTAAGCTAAGCTTACAAGGAAAGCTATCCCTAGAGTTAACCTTGAGGAGACTAGTGTGACCAAGACTTCTAAGAAGCTTAGGAAGGTCATTAGGAAAGTATCAAGAGAAGTCATCCCTAATGAATACCTAGACCACCCAAGGAACACCAATAGGTTTTGGGTTCCTAAGAGTGTGTTCTCTACACCCTAGATGGGTTTAAAGAGTGTCAACTCTAATTGGAATGGTAGTTAACCCAACCTTTGTGAAGTTGGTACTTTGGGACATTTTCAAGGTATTGTTATACCTTGAAAATGAAAAGTTAATTTTTACTCTTTGGAGGAGTAAGAATGTGCCAATAAAATATTAATAATTAAGCTTGATCGAACTAGCACAATTAGGATAGAAGTTAAAGAAATTTCAAGTTAGAATTTTGGCAATTTCTTATGGGGATAAGGGCAAAATTAAGTTTATTGTTAAATTTAATGATTAGTTAATAATACTTAGAAAGATAATCTAGGTATTTTTTTTATGTAAAAATTGTCATGATTGTGTGTTTTATCACATGTCATGACATCATATTTTGTATTCATATTCATATGAAAAATATCATATGTCATGTCATACATGCATCATTTAGATATGATAGATTTTTTTGAAAAATATACATTTGATTTATGACATAACTATTCTCATGCATTAGTTTTTAAATTCCTTGTAATTAAGAACAATGATATCAATTAACATCATAGGTTGGATGATCAAAGTTTAAATGCCTAGTTAAAAATACATGATCCCTTAGTTTCAGGGAAAACATATTTTACATCTCACAAAGACTATAAGTTTAACTTGTATGTGTTTTTGAAACATATTAGATACAAGATGTTAGAAGGATGAATAAAACTCAAGATGTTGATTTAGTGCATCTTTTTAGAGTTTTAGTTTCATCAGAATAATAGATTATGTGAAGTCCAATCATTGAAAAAGTTAATATACAAGTTATGTGCATTTAGTCCAAAGAACATAGTTGGAAATTTATTTTGAAAATTATTTCAAAATCATTTTGAAAAACATTGGTACAGTGAAATATTGGTTTCTAATTTTTTTTTTATCAATCTTTAAAAATGAGAGTTATTTTTATAGAAAATTATTTTTCCTTGATAGTATATGACATAAGTAATATATACGTAAAATTTTATAATTTTTTTTTATAATAGTAGAATTATTTATGAATTTCAATCTAAAATTGAAATTAGGAAATTCAAAAACAATAATCAATCAAGCAATTGATTAGCTCAATTAATTAGGGTGTACTTTCGTAGGCACAAAGGCTCATGGAATTGATCAGATGATCAATTAAGCGGTCGTAATTGATTAGCACTTGGTAATTGATTAAATCCCAACTTCAATTGATTCAAAGAGGCTGTAATCGATGGGTAGCTGAAACCAATCGATTAGAAAGATTGATTTTGGTTTAAGTAGTCTGATTTCAGTTCATTAAACTACATTTAATCGAGTTAGCCATCCCTAACCCTCTAAGCCTCTGTTTGGATGGGGTGAGGTAAGGTTCATTAATGGAAGGGGATGGAAGGGGAAGGGAGGGAAAGGAAAGGAAAGTAATATATTTATCTTACCCTTATTTGGAAGGGAGGGAAAGTTTATGTGAGAGGAAAGGGATGGAATGAAGGTTAAATATACAAATTTACAAAAATATCCTCTTCTTTTTTAAATAAATCTGCATGTAAAAAAATAAATAAGGATATAATTGTAATAATTTCTCCTTACCCTTCCTTACACCCCAATTTGGGGTGTAAGGAATTTCGCTTATTCCCGAGCATGCAAGGGGAGGCTTTACCCTTCTCTCCCCTTCCCCTTCATAGCTCACTCTCTCCCAAACAAGGGTAAAAATTCATTTTACCCATGTTTACCTTTCCCTCCCCTTTACTCACCTCCTCCCAAACAGAGGGTAAAGTGCTTTGATAAGTATTTAAGGTTATTTTTTTTGATGAAAATAAGAAAGGAATGGTTATATAGGATTAATTTGGAATTTAGGAGGAGGTTTGGATTCAAAGTTGAATTTTCAACCTCATAACTTTAATTTTAGATTTCCTAAAAGTTTAGAAATTTTAAATCATTATTGGTGCAATGATAGAAATTTGGAGTATGTTTTAAGGGAAAGATTCTCCTTAAAAGCATGATTTTTCTTAATGATAAGGATGAGGAGACAATGAAATATTGGAAATCTTCATTGTCATGAATGAATGCTCAAGGGTGAGCATATGATACAAAGAAAGGTATGAGACTTTCATTGGACTCTTTTGATAAAATTGACTCTTAAGGTGTAGAGTTTTTGATGTGTGTCAAAGAGGGAGAAAATATATGATTGAAGTTAGAAACTCTTATTCATGCTTAGGAATGGGATGAAGTTAGGATAATAGGTTAGCCTAACTTAAACATATTACCAAACATAAAAAAAGAGGAGATTGTTGGTGCAATCATTCTCGAGTCAAGGTTGATCAGTTTGACTAAGCTTGAATGGATTCGAGCTTGATTTTTGATGTTTAGACAATATGGGGATAATATGTGAGAAGAGGTCAAAGAGGTTAAGGTTGACTGGATATTTGATGATATGTGAGACAGGTCAAAGAGGTTAAGGTTGATTGGATATTTGATAATATGTGAGACAGGAGTTAAGTAGGTCATGTAGGATTGTATAGTTGACTGAAAAACCCTAACTAGAGGTTAGGTAAAGTAAAGTCCTAACTCAAGAGTTAGGTAAGGCAAAGCCTTAATTTGAGAGTTAAACAAAGGAAAGTCCTAACTGCGGTTAGGTAAAGAAAAGTCCAAGTGAGTCAAGGAGGAGACCACATGTTGGCAAAGAAAAAGTCTAAGTGGGTCTGGGAGGACTACATGTTGACAAGAGAAAAGTCATAACTACAGTTAGGCAGGAGGAAAATCCAAGTGGGCCAAGGAGGATTGTATTTGGTGATCAGAAGTCCAACTGAAAGTTAGCACAAGATATAAAGTCCAAGTGGGTCAAATGTTGATTAAATACTTGGTGAAGAAGTCCTAAAATATCACGGTTAACCAGATGTTGGGCAAAGGAACTCTAGACTTGATCATGTAAGTTAAGGTTGGGCAATCAATTAAAGCAATCAATTGACCCTGAGCTAATCAATTAAAGCAATTGATTAAGCTCTGATCGATTGAGAGCTGTTTGTCGCGAGAAAGGAGAAGACATAAATCGATTCGGGCAATCGATTAAGCCTTCACCTCAATCGATTGGGAGCATAAATCGCAAGCACAAAGAGGTGTTGAATCGATTGGCCAATCGATTCAACCACTTCTAATCTATTGAGTTAATCAATTAGGTAGTGTTTTGTCACAAAAAGGATTGAGGCAATCGATTGACCTAATCGATTAAGACATTTTCGTGAGCTAACAAAGAGTTGAGAAATTGATTGGGTAATCGATTAAGGTTATCTCAATTGATTAGAATGTCTCATTAATAGGGATGACAATTTTCCCCGCGGGTTTGGGGTCCCGCGGGGAAAACCCGAAATGGGGATGGGGATCCCCGATTTTTCGGGGATGAGGCGGGTTCGAGGCGGGTATGGGAATACTATCCCCATCCCCGAACCCGCCCCGAATATTATTATTATTAATATTAATAAATAATAGTATGATTTTTTTTAAAAAGTATTAATAATAGTGTTAATATTAATATTAAAATTTTTAAAAATATTATTATTAATAATATTATTAATATTGATATTAATATTAATATTATCATTAATAATAATTATTAAATAATATTAATAATAATATAAATTAAATTTGGGAATGAGGTGGGGATGGGGGCGGGGATGTGGATTTGATCCCCGTGGGTTCGAGTTCGGGGAATCCCTGAACTCGAAAAATGGGAACGAGGCGGGGATGGGAATGGCAAACCCGCCCCGCCCCATTGCCATCCCTACTCATTAATCATTAGGGTTTTAAAAAAGAGCCATTTTGCAGGTTAAATGGACAAATCCTACATGGTAATCGATTAGGAGTGAACCTAATCGATTGGGAGACATAGAAGAATCCTAGTGATCCGGCGGTGAGAATGGGGGATCCACTTCCTGAAGGGTCTCAGCTTGAGGACAGATGGAGGGCTGACTAGGCGGTTAATGGCCGCGCCGAGCAGCTGAGTAGGTCCGAGCGGAACCAAAGATAACCCAGTCATGGGCTGGGGCTTCCGACGCCAAGGCAGGAGAACCGAATGGCCGATCGGGGCGTCTGCCCGGCTGGGACCGCGGGTCCGAGCGGGTGTCCCGTTCGGCCAGGATAAGGGCGAGGGTATGAAGGTTAGCCGAGCGGCCTATTCGTTCGCCTCGGGATATGGGGTGTCAGCAAGGGCATGTCTGATGATTACGCTGTACACAAGAGTGTACGATGGAAGATCTCGCCGTCACATCATGGAGAGGTTGATACAGTGGCGGTATGGCCTTATTGGCGTCTTTCTGACAGACCCATACCTGGACATGGTCCTTCTGACAGACCCATACCTGGGCATGGTCGAAAGCAGGTGATTGCTCTGATTGGCGCGCCCAGGCTCCTTCGATGGGTCTATATAAGGTCTCCGTTTCTTCACCGGAGGTACGCGCGTCTGGATCTCTGAAGCCACCTCCTTTGTTATTCCTCGCCTGACTTGAGCGTCGGAGGGCCGTCGCCGGGACACCCCTCCCGGCTCGGTTCTGTTGCAGGTTCGCCGGAGCACTCGAGGATCCAGCAGGGAGCGCCACGTCCCCAGCGTCCGTTGACTCTTGGTTCGGACAGGATCAAATTGGTGCCGTCTGTGGGAACGCTCCTGCATCCGAACGGGAATGATGGACGAGGCTGGACGACAACACATGGTGGCGCTTTCAACAGAAGAACTCGACGCTCTGGTCGAGATGAGGGCCGCTAAACTTGTGGAGCAAAAACAGAACGGCCAGAGCAACAAGCAACATCTGCGTCGGGTGGCCGGCGAAGCACCTCAAGCCACCGTCGCATTCCACCGGCCTTATTTCGCACTGCACTCGAAGAGATAGAGGCTCTTCTTTAGGCGAAATGCCAAGGGGATGCGAAAAGGAAAAGCTCCCGGCGGACTCATATCCCGAGCGGATCAATCGCCAATTCTCGAGGCTATTCTAGAGACCCTCTACCCAAGCACTACGTGCCTCCGACGATCGGCGAGTACAGCGGAACAACGGACCCGGATGATCATCAAGTTTGATAACACAACTACACTCCATCAATATACGGATGGAGTAAAGTGCCGCGTCTTCCTTACAACTCTCTCGGGATCGGCTCAGCGGTGGTTTCGGAGGCTGCAGGACGGATCCATCACTAGTTTCAAAGACTTCGAGCGGCCTTCCTCCACCACTTCGCAGGCGTTATCGGAAGACAAGTGTCGACTTGTTCGCCATCAGCGAGCCGAGAGATCACTTGAACCTATATCCGGCGGTTCAACAAGGTGGCAATGGATATCCCAACGGCCACATCGAGACCATGATGAATGCCTTCACACAAGGCCTAGTGGATGGGGACTTCTTCTCCGAAAGCCACCCCAAGATTATGATCACATGCTGCACCGAGCCAATGAATACATCAACGTGGAAGAAGCGCAAGCCGCCCGGAAAAAGGAAACTCCAACCGAGAGGACGCCTATTCAGGCCGAACGGAGACAGCAAGCCGCTCATCAGCCGCCTAGAGGACCAAGGGCCGAAGCAATCCGCTCCCCTCGTGTGAGGTCCCAAGTTCAAGAAGTAGCTGCCGCTCGGATCAAGCCAAAGAAGAAATGGACCCCTATGTTCTGCTCCTTCCACCGGACGGATACGCACAACACGAGGGACTGTCGAAGTCTTCCCTTCGTGACTAATCCTGTGCCCAGGAAGGCTGAACGACGGTCTCCTTCCGTCGACCGAAGACAAAGGATCCATGAAGCCGACCGGACTCGCACAGAGAGGCGACATCAGCAGACGCCCGATCGGCACCGATCTCCAAGACAGGAGAATCGCCGAGCGTCTAGAGAACGGTCCCGGCCGTCCGCTCGGGAAGAGGAAAATAGGAGCAACACTTCCTGAGGCGAGATCAACGTTATTGCTGGCGGGCCGACCGGAGGAGACTCCAACCGAGCCAGAAAGGCGGGCGTCCGGCAGCTCCAGATCCACGCGGTCGGTTGCAGCCAGGAGCGGGCAAGTGGATCGGAAATCACCTTCGGACCCGGGGACTTAGAAGGAGTTGAAGTGCCCCATGACGATGCTTTGCTCATTAAAGCGGTAATAGCAAATTACACTATTCACCGCGTATTTGTTGACACAGGGAGCTCGGTCAACATCATATTCAGGAAGGCGTTCGATCAGCTGCAAATTGATCGAGCTGAGCTGCAGCCCATGACGACCCCCCTCTACGGGTTTACGGGCAACGAAGTTCAGCCGGTCGGACGGATCCGGTTGGCTACCTCGCTGGGAGAGGAGCCGCTCAGGAGGACCAGGACAATAAATTTCGTGGTGGTTGACTCACCCTCGTCCTACAACGTCATTTTGGGACGACCGGCGCTCGGCGAATTCCGAGCGGTCGTCTCAACCTTCCACCAGAAGATGAAGTTCCCCGTCGAAGACAAAGTGGGAGAAGTACGGGGAGATCAGTTAGCAGCTCGGCGATGCTATATCGAAATGGTCCGAGCAGAATCCAACTCTGCTCGGAAGGCACCTCGAATCGAGGTAAATGCCATCACTGAAAAGCCGCCCTCTTTAATTTATGAAGAAAAAGAGGAAGTACGGATTCACCCGACCCGATCGGAGGCTACAACTTTTATTGCCTCTGATCTGGATGAGAAGCAAAAGGAGGAGCTGATCCAATGCCTCCAACGAAATCATGATGTATTCGTCTGGTCGACACATGAGCTGCCCGGAATTTCGTCGAGCCTGGCACAGCATGAATTGCATGTCCGACCGGACGCTCGGCCAGTGAAGCAGAGAAAAAGGGATTTCAGTGCCGAGCAGAATGCCATCATCCGGAGGCCGGCCACATACGAGAAGTGCAGTTCCCGAGCTGGTTGGCTAACGTAGTATTAGTCTCCAAGCCGGGCGGCAAGTGGAGAGTCTGCATCGACTTTCGGGACTTAAACAAAGCATGCCCCAAGGACTTCTATCCTCTGCCCCGGATAGATCAGCTGGTGGACTCTACGGCCGGCTGCGAATTAATTTGCATGCTTGACGCCTACCAAGGATATCATCAAGTGCCGCTCGCCCGAGAAGATCAAGAAAAAGTAAGCTTCGTAACGGCCGACGGCACATATTGCTATAATGTGATGTCGTTCGGATTGAAGAATGCCGGGGCCACCTATCAACGCTTGATGAACAAAGTGTTCAAGGAGCAGATCGGGAGTAATCTGGAAGTCTATGTGGACGACATTCTTATCAAATCCGTCCGAGCGGTCGATCTTTTCAAGGACATAGAAGAAACCTTCCGAACGCTGCGCAAATATGGAGTCAAGCTAAATCCCCAGAAGTGCTTGTTCGGAGCAAAAGGAGGGCGTTTCTTGGGATACATAGTGACCGAGCGGGGAATCGAAGCAAATCCCAGCAAGGTGAAAGCTCTGCAAGACATGCCGCCCCCAAGAAATACAAGAGAAGTGCAGAGGTTGACCGGTCGAATAACCGCTTTGTCCAGATTCATCTCGACCGGAGCCTACCATTCTTCAAGATCTGCGCAAGGCTACTAAGTTCCAGTGGGATGAAGTGACCAAGCGTTCGGAGAATTGAAGACATACCTTAATTCTCTGCCAGTGCCGAGGGTGAGTCACTTTATATTTATTTGTCGTCAATCGAGCATCTGTAGGCTCAGCACAGAACGGCGAAGCAATAGCAGTGTATTTTCTAAGTCACATTTTAAAAGATCTTGAACACCGGGCTCGAGAAGTTGGCCTTTGCTTTGGTTCTAGCCGCTCGGCGCCTCGACCGTATTTCTTGGCTCACACCATCATTGTCCGGACAAAGCAGTCCACTCGGAAGAATCTTGTTGAACCCGAAGCATCGAGCGGCTCATCAAGTGGACGACGAATTAAGTGAATTTGACATCCAATACCAGCCCCGGCGATCAAAGCACAATCCTTGGCTGATTTTGTGACCGAAATGCAAAGAGAAGCTATGTGGAGAATATATGTGATGGGTCCTCCACTCGGCTCGGAAGTGGGATTGGAATATTGCTGCTCACCTCAAGAAGAGAAGATGCACCTATCCGTCCTACTGGATTACAAAGCTACCAACAACGAAGCGGAGTATGAGGCCCTCATAGCGGATTGCAGGGCCCGGCATGTGGGTGGTCGGGTGACTCTCCGATTCGGTTGGCAGCTCAACAACTTCGGCACCTTTGAAATCAACGATTGCTCGGCTTAAACTCTACGTTGAGGCCTTTGAAAAACTCAAAGCTACTTTCCAAGAGGTTCTTATCCGAAGATCCCGAGCGGAAAACCAGGCGGCAGATGAGTTAAAGCTCAATAACGCCAGTTGCCATTCAGCAACCAATTGAAAAAGTACTGCTGGTGGCGCACGTCGATCAGATGCAAGGCCTCACGTTTCCAAGTGACTGGAGGACACCTATTATAGAATTTCTCCGTTCGGGCACCGCACCCTCAGATGAATATGCAGCCCGGCTCCTCAGAAGAAGAGCCGGTCGGTTTACACTCATCGGAGATCAGCTTTACAAGAAAGCTTTCTCGCGCCCGTTGCTGAAATGTGTAAGCTCGGAGGACTCAGCTTACATCCTCCAGGAAGTACATCAAGGATCATGCGGTGGTCATCCGGGCGGGCGCTCGTTGGCCAAGAAGATCCTCTTGGCCGGATACTTTTGGCCAACTTTACAAACAGATGCCGCTCGTACCTTTCATGCCAGAAGTATCACAACTTCTCCCACCGACCGGCCGAAGAAATGAAGGCGTCAAGCGTTTCATGCCCATTCGACCAATGGGGAATGGATATTGTCGGTCCATTTCCGATGGCGACCGGGCAGAGGAAATTCTTACTAGTGGCGGTAGACTATTTCTCCAAGTGGGTGGAGGCCGAGCCACTAGCAAAGATCACTGAACAAATAGTTAAAAAATTCATCTGGCAACACATCATTTGTCGGTTCGGCATCCCTCGCCGACTAGTGTCCGACAACGGGTGGCAGTTCACAGGGAAGATGTTAGAGGATTGGTGCAAGAGCTACGGCATTGAGCAACATTTCACGTCCGTGGCCTATCCTCAGAGCAACGGTCAAGCTGAAGTGGCCAACCGGGAAATTCTCCGTATTCTGCGCGCTCGGCTCGACCATTTGGGAGGAAGTTGGCCGGATGAAGTGCCGAGCGTCTTGTGGGCCATCCGAACGACGCCAAAAGAAGGGACAGGGGTCACACCGTTCCATTTGGTATATGGCGGCGAGGCCGTCATTCCGGTTGAAGTCGGCGTTGAGTCCGCCCGGATCCAGAGCTATGATGATGACAACGCCGAACGGAGAAACATGGAGCTGGATTTGGTAGAAGAGGAGAGGGCAAAGGCATCCGTTCGGCTGATGGCATACCGTCAGCGGATGAAGCAAAACTACAACCGGCGCGTCATTCCCAGGTCATTCCAGGTTGGCGATCTTGTCTGGAAGAAAAATCAAGCCGGTCGGCGACGTCGGCAAGCTTGAAGCCCCGTGGGCAGGTCCCTTCAAAATCATCGAGAAGCTCCGCTCGGGGGCGTATTATTTGGAGGATGAGGAAGGTCGGCAGCTAGATAGGCCGTGGAGCGCGAACCACCTCCAGCTTTACCGGGCGGGGTGAAAGGTGTGCCTATGTAAATCATCTTGTGTACTTTTTTCGACTGAATACTTGAAATGCAGAAACGAAAAATCAAGAAAACAAATAAGGCGTCGATGAAAGGAACCAAAAGTGATAAAAAGGAGGGAAAAAAGCTTCGCCGAACGGAAGCGTCAAAATTAGCCATAGCCGTCTAGCCCAGACGTTAAACCGTAGAGCCGCGTCGATCGGCTATAAACATCCGCGCCGACGAGCACCGTCGTTAAAAATCGAGAGCCGCGGCGATCGGCTATAAACATCTGCGCCGACGAGCACCGTCGTTAAAAATCGAGAGCCGCACCGATCGGCTATAAACATCCGCACCGACGAGCACCGTCGTTAAAAATCGAGAGCCGCGCCGATCGGCTATAAACATCCGCGCCGACGAGCGCCGTCGTTAAAAATCGAGAGCCGCGCCGATCGGCTATAAACATCCGCGCCGACGAGCACCGTCGTTAAAATCGAGGCCGCACCGATCGGCTATAAACATCCGCACCGACGAGCACCGTTAAAAATCGAGAGTCGCGCCGATCGGCTATAAACATCCGCCCCGACGAGCACCGTCGTATCGAGAGCCGCGCCGATCGGCTATAAACATCCGCACCGACGAGCACCGCCGTTAAAGATCGAGTCGCGCGATCGGCTATAAATATCCGTGCCGACCAAAGCACCGTCGTTAAAGATCGAGAGCCGCTACGATCGGCTATAAAACCGGAACGACCGACGAGCACCGTCGTTAAAATCGAGGATCGGCTATAAACATCCGCACCGACGAGCACCGTCGTTAAAAATCGAGAGCCGATCGGCTATAAACATCCGCCCCGAGCACGGTCGTTAAAAATCGAGAGCCGCGCCGATCGGCTATAAACATCCGCGCCGACCGGCGTTAAAATCGGAGCCGCCGATCGGCTATAAACATCCGCGCCGACGAGCACCGTCGTTAAAATCGAGAGCCGTACCGATCGGCTATAAACATCCGCTCCGTTAAAAATCGAGAGCCGCGCCGATCGGCTATAAACATCCGCGCCGACGAGCACCGTCGTTAAAGATCGAGAGCCGCGCCGATCGGCTATAAAAACTGAGTGGAAAACAAACGAGCACCGTCGTTAAAGATCGAGAGCCGCGCCGATCGGCTATAAAAACCGAGTGGAAAACCGACGAGCACCGTCGTTAAAGATCGAGAGCCGCGCCGATCGGCTATAAAAACCGAGTGGAAAACCGACGAGCACCGTCATTAAAGATCGAGAGCCGCGCCGATCGGCTATAAAAACCGAGTGGAAAATCGACGAGCACAAACCGCGCCGATCGGCTATAAAAACCGAGCGGAAAACCGACGAGCACCGTCGTTAAAGATCGAGAACCGCGCCGACCGACTATAATACCCCGAGCAAACGAACGAATATCAAAGAGCGGAAACTACAAATATTAAAACATTCAGGCCCGATCGGGGGTTGGTCCTTCGATACTTGGCGTTTGTGGACTTCACGCAGGCCAGATACGTGCAGAGCGAGTAGTCCTCCCCGCTCGGAATTTGTTTAATGGATTAAGCCGATCGACCGCGCAACGGAGAACGCTTAAGAGCATAAATGACTCTAAGCATAAACGTTAAGCAAACAGAAGAATATTGTGGATAATGAGTAGGAAGACAAAAGCAAAGGAGCATCGTTTCATTAGAAGAAAAATTATGCCGAACGGCACGTACAAAAATTTTACATCCGCCAAGCGGATGAAATACAGAAAGTACTTAAAAAGGAGCCCACATCACTCTGGATCCTCAAAATTAAAAAAGGCGTCCGGGATGTCGTCAATCAGGGCCGCCAAATCAGGAGGGGAAATGCTCAGTTCAGCAGGAAGGTGCCCCCCTTTCTTAAAATATGCCGTGGTGACCTTGACCGCCTCGAGGAAAGTTGAGGAGACGTTGCCACCGAATTTTGCGCCGAACCGCTCTGAGCGGAGGTATTCTTGGTGCACTGCTGCCAGGCGACTCGGCTCTCCCTCCTTATATTTTTTGAGTACCGCCCGGGAAGCGGTTAAGGTATCTTGTACTGCCTTCAAGTCCACCTCGGCCTTTGTGCGTTCTGCCAAACGGTCCTCTCGCTCGGCGTTCAGCTGGGCATTCAGATCCTTGGAATGCTGATCTAGGGCTCGGACTTCAACTTTCATCTTATCCAAATCAGCGATCGCCCGCTTCTTTCGGCTATTGGCGCGCTTCACGTCTGCGTCGCGCTGCTTCACCAGGCCTTCAAGTCGAGCCACCTCTGTAGCCAGGTCGGCAGTCTTCTTCTGTTCGGCCTCGAGGGCTTGTTTCTCCCGCTCGGCCGATGGACCCCCCGAGACTTGGAGTTTTTCCATGAGGTCCTCCAGCTCGGCTAGCCGATGGCTAGTGGCGATTTGCTCAGCCCAGCGCTGTAAAGGAAATAATGAAATCAGGAACCAAACAGTAGCATGGCACAGGAATAAAAATGAATTTACCTGAGTGGCCTGCTGCATGTTGTTGTCGCCGAGCTGCTTGGGCGTCATGAGGGCCACTTGAATCTGCGCGTCCTCAAAAATCTTAGCGAGCGGACCCGTCAAGGTTATTTCGTGAACGGGGCTTGGAGGGTAGTCTTGATGGTCGGGTGGCCGGCCGGCACTTCTTCAGCTGTAGCCGCCTGGCCCGAGGACTCCCCTATGGTGAAAGTTTCGCCCAACCGTCGCAGGCGACGACGAGTCTGGGTAGGGGAGTCGGAGGGCTGTGCGGTGGGCGAAGCCACAGGGGTCCCGATCTGTGATGGCGTGCGAGCAGGCGAAGTTACGCCGATCGGCCCATGTGGTTCCCCCTCTTGGGTCGGCGGAAGGCTGGAGTCTCTTCGATGTTTTCGCCGAACCTCCAATGGTGGATCCCCGACCTGGGGGACTCCCAGCTCGGCGGGGGCCGAGGAAACAGGATCCGCCTCAACCTCCGTTGATGCGGATGGGGCAGCTTCTGTTTCAGGGGCGGACTGCGCCCCCCCCTCTCCTGCATCTGCCGGGCGGCTGGGGATGAGACCCCACTCGGCGAGCTCTTTTTTGGTGGCCGCTTCAATTTCCACGGACTTTAATTTCAAATGAGCGGTAGCCTTGGAGCGCCACATGACTTCAGCTGCAGTAAAAGAAATTAAAATCAATTAGACAAAAAAGACTAAGAGAGTAAAGAATCCTTACTCATGCGGAAGGGGAGATTTGCCCGAACGGGAGACAATCCGAAAATATACAACACCCCCTTGAGAAGCAATTGGTCAATCTTGTATCGCTGACCGGACAACCAGTTCACCGCATGAAGATAGGCTGGATTGCTTCTGAACTTGCCGAGCTCCGGCTTTGGTTCGGAATCTTGGCCGCTCGGGAAGTCGGATATAAAGAAAAACTCCTTCCGGTGTTTGTTGGAGGTCGGCATTATCAAAAATTTAAAGCCTATTCTACTGGAAGATAAAAGTGCAGCTCGGATTGTTTGGGGTAGAAGAAGAAGTGGAATATTTTGGGGTCAGAGGATCTTGTGCGACAAGAGGACGACCACCCCGTGACCTAAAGGAATTCGCACAAGTTGGCGGCGGGATGCGAAAATAGTTACAAACCTCTAAGATAAAGGGATGGGTAGGAAATCTAAGGCCGCCCTGGAATTGGTCTAGAAAAAAACAAATGGTGCCGATCGGGGGGTCATGGGGCCGGTCAGTCGGGTCGGCTACAACTATTTCATAGTTATCGGGAATCCCATACGTCCGAACAAGGCGCCGAGCACCCTCCTCATCAAATCGACTCTCCATGGTCAGGTACCAGGGGCCATGAACACCAACAGCGGGTTCGGAGGAGCTTGCCATCTCGAAGAAGCAAAAAGATAGCAAGAAATCGAAGGAATGGGAGCAAAAGAGGCCAAACAAGTTGGGAAGACCTTGTAAACGAAGGGAGAAGACTCATTGAGAAGGAAACAGACGGAAAGGATCACCGGTGAGATGGTAGCCGCCGAAAAACAAGAACTGGATCGTCGGAGGTCACGGCAGAGGAAGAGGCAGAAGGCGACGCGCAAGCGAATATGCGGCGATGGAAGGAGACGGAGGCTTTATACAGCTGAGGTCGGTCGACCTCCGCCGTCGGATGCAGGTCACAGGAGACGAGGTCATCATCTAACCGTCCATTTCAAAGCAATCGGCGTCCCATCGTACGGATCATCATCGCCACTCAAGAGGAGACATGTGGCGCTCTATCACCAGGTGCAATTAAGACGCCCATACCGCGCATGCTTCGGCTTAATGAAGAGGATTTGCGTGATTTTCGAGAAGATTTAGACAAGCAAGCAGCCACGTTGAGCGACAAGACAACCAAAACGAAGAGCCGAGCGGCTAAGTTCGGTATAAGGGCCGAACGGCTCAAGGGATATTATAAGTAAGGGTAAGGCGACGACCGCCCGCTCGGACACATAGTCCAGTCAGTCGGACTCACTGCCTCCTTCGACTAGACTTGAAGGGAAGGCAAGTGATCCGGCGGTGAGAATGGGGGATCCACTTCCTGAAGGGTCTCAGCTTGAGGACAGATGGAGGGCTGACTAGGCGGTTAATGGCCGCGCCGAGCAGCTGAGTAGGTCTGAGCGGAACCAAAGATAACCCAGTCATGGGCTGGGGCTTCCGACGCCAAGGCAGGAGAACCGAATGGCCGATCGGGGCGTCTGCCCGGCTGGGACCGCGGGTCCGAGCGGGTGTCCCGTTCGACCAGGATAAGGGCGAGGGTATGAAGGTTAGCCGAGCGGCCTATTCGTTCGGCTCGGGATATGGGGTGTCAGCAAGGGCATGTCTGATGATTACGCTGTACACAAGAGTGTACGATGGAGGATCTCGCCGTCACATCATGGAGAGGTTGATACAGTGTCGGTATGGCCTTATTGGCGTCTTTCTGACAGACCCATACCTGGACATGGTCCTTCTGACAGACCCATACCTGGGCATGGTCGAAAGCAGGTGATTGCTCTGATTGGCGCGCCCAGGCTCCTTCGATAGGTCTATATAAGGTCTCCGTTTCTTCATCGGAGGTACGCGCGTCTGGATCTCTGAAGCCACCTCCTTTGTTATTCCTCGCCTGACTTGAGCGTCGGAGGGCCGTCGCCGGGACACCCCTCCCGGCTCGGTTCTGTTGCAGGTTCGCCGGAGCACTCGAGGATCCAGCAGGGAGCGCCACGTCCCCAGCGTCCGTTGACTCTTGGTTCGGACAGGATCACCTAGAAAAGGGCTTTCATGAACTTTTTGAATCCATCTCTCTTACACACTCTCCGCTAGTTCTTGAGCTCTTAGAAGATAAGTATTGTTGCACTTTCCAACGTATGTGCTACAAGAGATCAAGAAAGGTGTTTATTATATTGTGTATTCATTGCCTTGTTGTATTTTCTTGTGGTGAGCTTGTACAAGGTATCTCTACCTTTGGATTATTTTCAAGAAAGAGTATTTTTTATAGTGGAGTATGTGTACTGTGTAGATCCTTGGATTAGTTATCTCTATTGGGATGTATACTAAAAGCCTAACTTTTTGTATGAACATAAGAATCACATTGGTAAAATATATGCATTTATGTTAAATGCAGTTGCCCATTTAATTTATATTGTAGATAAATGGTGTGTGGTGTCACACAAAAGATCATGTTATCAGTTCCTTATAACTTATAAATAATAGCTCACAACCAAGATGGATTGAGACAAACCATTGGAATGATTGTAGTGTAATTTGGATTAGTTTATCTTGACTATAAAGTTACACTAGTGCACTATGTGTGTATTGAGCATGACTATTTGAGATTGTTTCTTTTATACTGACTACATAAAAGAATAAAATCTCTGTTATTATGGATGTGTGTACTCTTAATCTTGATATAATAACAAGCACATATACTTAGTATTTATTTCTTTAATTTATCAATGGGTGAGATTTATTTCGTTAAATCAATAGGCCTGATAAGTTGGGAAATGATATTATTTATATGGTGTGTTGTTGATTATAGAAGGAAACTATGTCCTAGTAATCTACGTTGATGATGTCCCCTTGAGGAACTCATAAGGATTGTCATATAAACCCTGCAGGTGGACTTAGTCCGGCATGACAATGAAGTTGAGTGGTACTACTCTTAGAGCTAGATATTAATTAAATGAGTTGTCAGTAACACATTTAATTAGTGGACATTTGATATCTTAAACATAGGGAGACTAACACACTCATGATAAGAAGGAGCCCATAATGTAATTCGAGATTGGTGTGGTAGTTCAATAATAACTCTTTAGTGGTATGAGTTATTATTGATGAACTTGAGTTGGGTGTTCGGGGTGAACACAGGAAGCTCAAGCTCATCGGGAGACCAAAACCAATTTCTCCTCTCGGTCCCTGTTGTAGCCTCTATAAAGCCTTGTATCCACCCTAAGCTTATCTTCTAGTCCATGTTGTGGCCGCCCAAGGACATCTTGGTGTCCAAGATGTGGCCGGCCAAGTCCTTCATGGAGCCCAAGTAGGGGCCAGCCAAGCCATGCTTGGTGACCAAGCATGGGGCCGACCAAAGTAAAAGGAAAAGGAAGTTTTTGATTAAAAATAAAATTTTGTTAAAATCTTTCCTTATTTGTAGTTATCTACAATGGTTAAAAGAGAGATTTTATTTTTGTTAAAATCTTTCCTTTTTTGTAGTTATCTACAATGGTTAAAAGAAAGATTTTAATTTTGTTTAAAACTTTTCCTTTTATAGCCATCTACTAAGGGAATTTAAAAGAGAGATTTTAATCTTTCCTTTTATAGCCATCCACATTGTTTTAAAAGAGAGTTTTAAATTTTAAAATCTTTCCTTAAAAGAGACATTTTAATTTTTGATAAAACTTTCCTTTTTGGTAACCATGATTTAAAAGAGAAGTTTTAATTTTAATCTTTCCTTTTTTTATAGATGTCTACATGATTTAAAAGAGAAAGATTAATTTTAAAACTTTCCTTTATTGCCATGTATAATAAGAAATTTAGAAAAGAGATATTTTAATTGTTCTTAAAATTTCCTTTTTTAAAGGGAGGCCACAAATAAGGAAGTTTTAATTATGTTTAAAAATTTCATTTTTTGCCATGAGCAAGGATTATAAAAGAAGAGGAGGTGATGCCTTATGGTGTAACACATATTATTATTCTCCTCTTCTCCTTGCTTGTGGTCGACCCTCTCCTTCTCTCTTCCCTTAAGGCCGGCGACATCTATATTCCCTTCTTCCTCCTTTTCTTCCTTCTAAGGCCGGAGCTTGAAGAAGAAGAAGAAGAAGACAAGAAGTACCTAGGTGGCCGGTTACTTGGAGGGGAAGAAGAAGAGAAGGAGTTTCCTATTTTGGCATCCCTTGGTGGCTCGAGTGTCTTGGAGGAGAAGAAGTGGTTTGGGTGGATTCCATTTTGGTAGATCGTTGCCCAACAACGTCCAAGAGGAGGAGAGGAATACAACAGAAGATCAAGAGGTCTTTAGCTACAAAGAAAGATATAACTAATTAATGGTTCCCGCTTCGAATTAATTAGTTAGTTTTCTTTGCATGGATTCTGAAACACCAAGACAAGAGGCTAGCGATTTTATGTTTCGATTTTGTGCTATCGATTTTGTATTTCAATTTTGCATTTCTATCTTGTGTTTCTATTATGGTCTCTGTAGTTAAACCTAGGGTTACTGTAAGAAGTTAAATATCCAATTTCTTTGAAAGACTTTGTCTAGGAAGTGGTGGATGATATCATAACCTAGGGTGCCTCGTCATGTTTAACATGGAAGTCAATCTTTGAAATATATATTTAATCAACTTCTGTAATATGGTTTAACTTAGGAAGATCACATCGGTTAAACTTGGAGTAAAAATGTTAAGTATCGTTTCCAATCCAAGTTTAACTTCTGAAGAGCAACTTGGATTAATAATATTAAGCATCGTTTGCAATCCAAGTTTAACTTCAGTAGAACACATATGTAGCTAGGTTAAGTTCTGTGCTTGTACAAATTTTTGTACAGGGGAAACAAAATGGTGTTCCAAGTTGCAACCAATAATTGGTATCAGAGCAAGGTTTATGCCTCTATGTATTTGGTTTTCAGTTAAATTATGCACTTTTCATACATAAGTTTAGGCAGGATAATAGTAAGATGTGCAAATAGATTAACTCTGTGGTTGCAGGCTCCAACTATTATGGCATATTGTGATTGTGTATGATTGGACCCTCGGACATGTCGAGGGCATTTTATATGTGTGCATGATTATAATTATTAAATACAGCAGGAACTGTATTAGTTTTAGGATTTTACATTCTGTTCGATCTAGATTACATGTACATTCCTTCATGGAATATAGGATCGATAAATGTAAAATTTTATTTTTTGTCACAGACCATATCCTTGCAAGGCGTGGTGCTATTTGAAGATCAGAGGCGCAGCGAAAAAAGGAAGCATGATGGACGCAACGATGTAAACCCTTTGGCGGCAGCTAGGGTTGGAGGCATACGGAGGACAACATTAGATGAGGTCATAATAGTTGGAAAATTATTTTTCTTATTTATTGCCTTTTATGCTGCTGTGTGTTTGTGTGCATGTTAAAATTCCTCGTCTCTAAATAACTAAGTAGGAGAGGAATTTTATTTAAATTCCACGGTCTCCATTACTAGTTTGTAAGTGATGCATTCAAACTTATGCGTTGGCTCTGAGTGCCTTCCTCCGCATCGGATGAATTTGTTTGCGGATCACTAGATCAAACTTCCTTGATTATAGGGAATTATTTAGGAGCGTGTGAATTTCTCCATCTGAAGGGGCACAATCCTATTTAATGGACTTAGTATCAAGTAATGGTATACACTTAGGCGCATTTAATAGTATCCTCCCCATCGGAGTCACTGCTATTATTTGTATGATCGAAGAAAAATCAACTATTAATTTGTCATAAAGTTAGGTTGACAAGATAATAAAATTAATGGGTAAAACCCCCTCTTACAAATGTTTGAATTTGTATACGTCCACACTATCGTGGCATACAAAATTTACAGTGTTTGAGGTAATTTTATTTGTCATAAAATTAGGTTGACAAGATAATTAATGGGTAAAACCCTCCTCTTACAAATGTTTGAATTTATATACGTCCACACTATCGTGACATACAAAATTCACGGTGTTTGAGGTGTTGGTGAATTTAAATGATATTGTTTGAGGAATCAATATTATTTTAAATTCTAAAGTCTTGATCAAATGTTTTGTGATTCTTAGGATGACCTTCAATCCCCTTGCTATTATATTGAAGGAGAACAAACTTACTGGTCCCAATTACATTGATTGGAAACGAAACCTGGATATTGTCTTAACTGCTGAAGGCTACAAGTTCGTACTTTTTGAGGTCTGTCCAAGCTTGCCTAATAGCGATTCTAGTGAAGAGGAGATTGAGTGTCATAAGAAATGGGGCAGGGCAGATGAGATGACGCGGTGTTATATTTTAACTTCTATGTCAAATGTACTGCTTATGACATGATGAGAAATCTCAAGGAACTCTTCGGACACCAGAATCAGGCTGCTAGGCAAGAGGCTATAAGAAACTTGATGATGACCACTATGACTGAGGGGATACCCGTAAGGGATCATATCCTCAAGATGATGGCTCATTTAAATGAGATAGAAATCCTTGGAGTTGAAATCGATGGGAAAACCCAGGTTGATATTATTCTCCAAACACTGCCTAAAAGTTTTGAGCAGTTCTGTCTGAACTACAATATGAACAAGAGGGTTTATACGTTGGCGAAACTTCTGATAGAACTTCAAGCAGCAGAAGGGTTATTTCATCAAAGTTCTCAAATTCACATTGCTGAGAACGTTTCTCCTTCTAAACCGAAAGGCATGAAGAAGAAGAAACAAGCAAAGAAAGTGAATCGATCTCTAGGGACTAGACCGAAAGCAGGTGTGAAGAAGCCAAAGGGCAAGTGCTTCACATGCAAGCAGTCTGGACATTTGAAGGTGGACTGTCCTCTTAGAAAGGAGAACAATAAAGATATATCTTATTCTCTAGTAGTTAAAACATATTTAGTGGTGTTATCTACATGTACCTAGTGTGTAGATACGGGAGTCACTGATCATGTCTGTAATTCATTGCATGAGTTCCAGGAAACTTGACGACTACATGAAGAGGAGATTACCGCCTATATGGGCAATGCTACGAAAGTGGCGACTATTGTAGTGGGAGATGTTTATCTATCTTTAGATAGGAATAAAATATTAATTTTGAGAAATTATCTTTATGTACTAAGTTTTTAGAAAGAATTTAATTTCAGTTTCTAAAATTATGGATGGATATTCTGTTTCTTTTGGTAAAGAAAATAGAGCAGTTATCTATTCTGGTGTGTTGGCTAATAGTTTGTATACTCTAAATCCAATAACTCCCACGATACAACAAAATTCATTTTAGGGATATGATCTGGAAATGGTAGTATACATTCTGAACTTGGTACCTTCTAAGTCCCCTTTACTCTCATAGAATTTTAGAATGGGCGTAAACCTAGTCTGAAACATATTCAGATCTGGAGTAGTCCAGCCACATGTGCTGAAGGGAGATACTGATAAGTTGGAATCACATACAGAAGTTCGCCTGTTTGTGGATTATCCTTAAGGAATGAAAGAAGGATTATTTTATAGTCCTAAAAAAATCAGAAGCTTATTGTTACCATCAATGCCTGATTTTTAGAAGAGAACTATGTAATAAACCACAAGCCCATGAGTAAAATTATTCTTGATGAAATTAGAGAAGACACGTCTATTTTAGTACCAATGGTACAAGATGAGATACCATAAGAAACTGCAACACATGTCACAAATGATGCACAATTACAAGTAATGCCTCATCGTAGTGGGAGAGTTGTTTTTGGGAGAGTCTTTGGACTTGATCCTTGGTGAACATGAACCTGATCCCTAGACATATGATGAAGCAAGAGATCTTGGAACATCCGGTTTAATGAAGTGATCCAGTCTTATGGATTTATTCAGTGATCAGATGAGTCTTGTGTATATAAGAAGAATGACGGAAACATGATGGTATTTCTTGTACTATACGTAGATGACATTTTACTCATTGACAACAATGTCAAAGTGATTGTCAGACGTAAGGGTATGGTTGTCCAAGTGTTTTGATATGAAGGGCTTGGGATAATGTGGGCATATTCTTAGGATCAAAGTAATAAGGGATCATAAGAAAAGGATATTGTCCTTATCCCAAGCTTCATACATCAATATTATCCTTGCTCGTTTTAGTGTGCAAAACTCCAAGAAAAGTTTCTTACCTTTTCGGTATGGAGTACCCTTATCTAAAGAGCTGTCTCCTCAGACATTAAAAGAGATAGAGGACATGAAGACAGTTCATTATGCCTTGGCTGTAGGAAGCTTAATGTATGCGATGCTATGTACGAGATCGGATATCTGTTTTACCGTGGGCATGGTTAGCAGATATCAAAGTAACCCAGGACCGGGACATTGGACTGTCGTAAAAGCATATAAGGACTAAAGATTATATGCTAGTTTATAAGGCAGATAATTTGCTCCCTGTGGGTTACACAGATTCAGACTAAATGGGACAATAGTAAGTCAACCTCGGGGTTTTGTGTTTACTTTAGGAGGTGGAGCCATAACAATAGAGGAGTGTTAAGTAGAAATGCGTTTTAGACTCCACCATGGAACCTGAGTGTGTAGCATCCTCTGAGGCAGCCATAGAAGCTGTATGACTCAGAAACTTCATAATAGACTTAGATATGATTCCTGGTTTGCCCAAAATTATTATAATTTATTGTGATAATAGTGGTGCAGTAGCAAACTCGAAGGAACCATGACTCCATAAGGCAAGTAAACACATAGAGCGCAAGTACCACCTAATACGAGGAGAGGTTGTTGTCGTCAAGATTGCGTCAGAAGATAACCTGACATATCCTTTCACTAAGGCCCTTCTGGCGAGAGCTTTTGATCGGCATGTTGAGAGGATGGGAATCAGATGTATGGCAGCATAGTATTTTAGTATAAGTGGGAGATTGTTGGGATGTATACTAAAAGCCTATCTTTTGTATAAACATAAGAATCACATTGGTCAAATGTCTGCATTTATGTTAAATGCAGTTGCCCATTTAATTTATATTGTAGATAACATGGTGTGTGGTGGCACACAGAAGATCATGTTATCAGTTCCTTATAAATTATAAATAGTAGCTCACAACCAAGATGGATTGGGACAAACCATTGGAATGGTTGTAGTTAATTTGGTATTAGTTTATCTTGATTATAAAGTTACACTAGTACACTATGTGTATATTGAGTAGGACTATTTGAGGTTGTTTCTTTTTATACTGACTGCATAAAAGAATAAAACCTCTGTTATTATTGTTGGTGCAATATTCCTCAAAAAGGGGGAATTAGCCCAACCAAGCTTAAGTCTTGGTTTGAGTTTCGATGTTTGACAATACAAGACTTCGATGATATGGACAAGTGCAGGTGCAGTTGTTCATGTGTGGAGATTGTTGGAGAGTCAAGTAGGTCGAGATTGACTAGATACTTGACTGGAAAATCCTAGTGAGTGAAGCCAGGTGAAAGTCCTAACTTGGAGGTTAGGTAAAGGAAGTCCTGGTGAGTAAAGCCAGGCAGAAGGAAATCCTGGTGAGTGAAGCCAGACAGAAGAAAGTCCTAGTGAGTGAAGCTAGGTAGTAAAGAAAGTCCTGGTGAGTGAAGCCAGGTGAAAGACCTAGTGAGTGAAGCTAGGCAGTGAAGAGAAGTCCTAGTGAGTGAAGCTAGGCAAAAGGGAAGTCCTGGTGAGTGAAGCCAGGCACGGGGAAATCCAGATGGGTCAAGGTTGACCAGACATCTGGTGAAAGTCCAAGTAGATCAAAGGAGTGACCGGATACTTGGCAAGATGAGGAAAAGTCCAAGTGGGTCAAAGAGATTGACCGGACTCTTGGTGAGGGAGTCCTAGCAGGTCAAAGGTGACCGGATGCTAGGCATGATGAACCAACAGGTCATGGATTGACCGGATGTTGGTTTGGGGGCTTGGGACTTGGTTTTGGGCAAAAACTAAGTCTGGATTGATCAGCCGATCGATTGGCTAATGCCCAATCGATCGGCTGATCGATTGGGAAGGTCCCCGCGACATGCCTCGAGTGGGCAAGTCGCAGAGCGCACAGAACGCCTCTGGATCGATCGGTGGATCGATCCAGAGACCCCAATCGATCAGTGGATCGATTGGGGTGGCGCGATTTGTCGCGATAAGCCCTAGATCAATCAGCCAATCGATCCAGGCGTATTCCTGAGAGCACAGAGATGCTCTGGATTGATCAGCTGATCGATCCAAAGCCTCCCCGATCGATTGGGAGCAATCCAATCGATCGGGATCCGACCGTTGGCGCAGATAAAGGCCGTTGGCGTGCGTTTTCTTCGGTATAACTCTCGACTTTCATCTCAGATCATCTAAGCAACTCCACAGCTTCTCCACAAAGTTCAGATCGCCAGTTCTTGAAGGTTCTTGGAGGTTTTCCAAGTCAAGAGGCGGATCTACAACTGAAGAAGAATGCTAAGGTTAGGGTTTCTTGTAAGCTTGTGTTGTATTTTGTTTCCCTTTCTCTTTTCTTCTTGTAGTGTGAACTTGTAGGGCTTCTCCGCCTTCGGTAGTTACCGAAAATGAGTGTTTATTAGTGGAGGTGTGTGTGTGTGTGCGTAGATCCTTGGACTAGTCACCTCTTGTGAGGTAGATACCAAGAAAATCTACTTGTTAACGTTGTGTGTGTTGTTTCTTGTATTTCCGCTGCACATCTCTGAAGAAACAAGCAACGCCGACCATAAGCACGCGACGAGCTATTCACCCCCCTCTCTAGCTACATTTCGGTCCCAACAATTGGTATCAGAGCGAGGTCGCTCTTCACCCGAATCATCGCCGGAAGGGGCAAACATAACAAAAAGAGCTAGAGGGTGAAGAAGTTGGAGCAAAATTATCAAAGTCAAAGAATTCAAGAAGCTCAACTTCAAGATGCAATTCCAAGATGGACTTGGATTTGACCCAAGGGTGCCTCCACCATTTACTTCAACAAGCTTCGATTCTTGGAAATCAAGAATTGAAAATTTTCTTATGATGGAGATAGAGCAATGGTTTGCTCTTATGGAAGGATTTGAAGCTCCAAAGAACTCCAAGGGTAAAGTCCTCAAGAAAAGCAAATGGAGTAAGGAGCAACTCCAAAGATGTGAGGCCAATGACAAAGTGACCAAACTTTTGGTCAATTTATTGTCCAAGCAACATCTTGGAGCAAATTGGAGATTTTGAAGATGCCAAAGAGCTATGGAGCAAATTGGCAAAGACTCATGAGATCCCCTCCACTGTACCGAATCAAGAGGAATCCAAAGAGGGCGACTCATTGGAGCAAGACCAAGAGGAGGACTCCGAAGTTGAGAGATGCTCAACTTCCGAAGAAGAAGTCCAAGAAGAAGCTTCATCTTCGAGGGAATGCGATGAAGAGAACAAGAGGGAGCATACCCATTGTTCCATGTACAAGATGATGAAGCCTCCACCTCTAGGATTGAGGGGGGGCAATCTTTGGTGACGCCGGATCAAGAAGAAGGAGAAGCTTCTACATCCGGGTCAAGAGAAGAAGTGGAGGAAGAAGCTTCCACCTCCACAAGTCAAGCTAAATCAATGGGAGGAAAATCATTTGCGGATCAAGAGAAAGCTTCTACCTCCGGATCCAAAGGAGAAAGTGCCAACCCTACACATGAAGGTATAAATATCTCAATTAATAATAAAAATCATATCATTTGCTATTGTTGGATTGAGACCGCGCTAGAGGGGGGGGTGAATAGCGCTCGTGGCTATTTCGTTCGATTCGTAAAACTATCGGAGTAAAATACGCAGCGGAAAATGTAAATAAACACAAACACAGAGACACGGTCGTTTACTTCGTTCGGAGCCTAAGGCGACACCTACTCGAAGGCCCGCGATCCTTGATCGCTTCCGGTGGGCAACAACTATAAGCTCGATAAAAGATTACAAGTTGAAGTACAATAAACGACAGTAAATAATTATACCAACGACAAAGAAATGAAGATTCGGAGCTCCTGGTCGTCGGGCACAAGTAGCAGCACTTCGGAACGTCGTTTGGAGCAGCACGTAGCACTTGAATCACTTAAGACTTGATCTCCTGAAGTGCTGGTCGAAACCCCCTTATAAAGGGTGTTCAAGGCGCCTTGAAGGTTGTTCAAGGCGCCTCCATGCTGCCGATTCTTCCGCACGGATCAAACTTGATCTGGTCGAACTTCATCTGCTTAAGGCGCCTCAAACCCTGCTCAAGGCGCCTTAAACCCCCTTCAAGGCGCCTCCATTGAAGCTTCGCAGCCAGGTCAGCTTTTGCACCCGAGGCGCCTCCAAGCTCCATGGAGGCGCCTCGGACACTGTTCATCCGATGTTAACCTTTGCACTTTGGTCCCAACGACAAAGAAATGAAGATTCGGAGCTCCTGGTCGTCGGGCACAAGTAGCAGCACTTCGGAACGTCGTTTGGAGCAGCACGTAGCACTTGAATCACTTAAGACTTGATCTCCTGAAGTGCTGGTCGAAACCCCCTTATAAAGGGTGTTCAAGGCGCCTTGAAGGCTGTTCAAGGCGCCTCCATGCTGCCGATTCTTCCGCACGGATCAAACTTGATCTGGTCGAACTTCATCTGCTTAAGGCGCCTCAAACCCTGCTCAAGGCGCCTCCAAGCTTGCTTCGCAGCCAGGTCAGCTTTTGCACCCGAGGCACCTCCAAGCTCCATGGAGGCGCCTCGGACACTGTTCATCCGAGGTTAACCTTTGCACTTTGGTCCCTGCAAGATACATTAATCCCAAACATACCCTGCAGCACAAAGTTAGCACATAACGCATAATAGAAGTGATATTGATAGTCTCCGGACTATCCGAGCCTGACTCTAAAACCCTAGGTCGGACTGGCGCCTACTGTTCCCTCTAGGGAACGCGTCCTCACCTACTCCACTCGGAGATTACCTTTTGCTAGATCGGTCTTTTGGACTGCTCAGCACTCGACGCTTCCGGACTTTCTGCTGGACATCCGCTTCCCGGCTAGTCCAGTCTTTCACCTGGTTCGCGGCACCAGGACTTTCCACCTAGGGTTACCACCCCTTAGGACTTTTGCCTGAAGCGACCGACCTGCCAAGACTTTCCGTATAGGGTTACCACCCCCTATGACCTAGGGTTACCGCCCCCTAGGGTTTTCCCTTTGCCTAACCGCAGCTAGGACTTTTCTCCACCTAGGGTTACCACCCCCTAGGACCTAGGGTTACCACCCCCTAGGGTTTTCACCTGCCTAACCGCAGTTAGGACTTTCCTGAAATACTCATTCAACATGTTAGATAACAAAGAATCTTAACTTTGAATCCCTTTGCCATTATCAAAACTTAGGTTCGATCGTCGGATGCTTCCTGCACCAACAATCTCCCCCTTTTTGATTATGGCAACAACAATTCAAAGTTAAGAAAATAATGCCATTAAAAGATAAGCATGAAAATACAAGCATAATGATAGTTAAGTACAGAGCTAAATTAAGTGCAGAGCTCCCCCTTAATATAAAGACTCCCCCTTAATAAAAGCTCACTTTTAAAATTTGAATTTCTTCCAATTTTCTTTAATTCTTTGAATTTTCTTCTACTCTCCCCCTTTGCCATATATCAAAAATCAGTTGAAAGCAAGTTTTAAGATTTTAAGAAAATAATCTTTTTGAGAGAAGGAAGAAGAAGGCTTGTGAAACTTAGTTAAACGGAATATTTTTCACCTAAGTTTAAAAGGCTAATATATGGATGATTTCAAATGATGCCTTTAGCCACTTTTGAGACTTAGTTGTATTTAGAAAGACATACCTAACTAAAAAAAAACTTAGCTAGATATTTTTTTTTAAAATTTTGGAGCCAAATTGTTTGTAAAGAAATTTGAAGTCTCAATTTACTTAGCAAAAGTCTTTTGAAAGCCATGAGTTAAAATTTGCAAGTAAATGCAAGTAAAGAAATATGCTTTTTAATACTTTTAACTTAGAAAAGTATTTTAGCATTTAGAGTTAAAATTTATAAGGTGGCTAAGTTTGACACAGTTTGAATGTTGCGATATGAGTCACTTTAGCTAAGCCTTTTGCAAACAATGAATTTTGAGAATGTAGGTTCAGTTTAAAAGGTACTTAGCGTTAAAACTTAATTTTGAAAAGATAGGAGTAAGAATTTGATATATATATATATATATATATATATATATATATATATATATATATATATATATATATATATATATATTTTATTTTTTATTTTTTTTGGACAAAGAGGGAGTGACTAAATGTTTAATTTAAGTTATTTATTTTAGTTGGTCTTTAAGTCCAAGCATAAGGTTAAATAGATTTTAAATTATCCAGATTGTTTTGTTCAGGTATCAGAGTCCTAAAGTATGAGCATGCTCAAGCTTCAAATCTCCATTTCCTTAAGGGCTAATTCCATATTCTTGTAAGTCTCGTAAATTTAGGGGAGCAAGATTTTAAAGTATTTTTCAAAGGATTTTGAAATAAGTTTTTAAAGTATTTTTCAAAGGATTTTGAAATAAGTTTTCAAGTATTTTTCAAAGGATATTGAAATAAGTTTTCAAGTATTTTTTAAAGGATTTTGAAATTAGTTTTTAAAGTATTTTTCAAAGGATTTTGAAATAAGTTTTTAAAGTATTTTTCAAAGGATTTTGAAATAAGTTTTTCAAGTATTTTTCAAAGGATTTTGAAATTAGTTTTTCAAGTATTTTTCAAAGGATTTTGAAATAAGTTTTTCAAGTATTTTTCAAAGGATTTTGAAATAAGTTTTCAAGTATTTTTCAAAGGATTTTGAAATAAGTTTTCAAGTATTTTTGAAAGGATTTTGAAATAAGTTTTTCAAATATTTTTCAAAGGATTTTGAAACTAGTTTTTCAAATATTTTTCAAAGGATTTTGAAACTAGTTTTTCAAATATTTTTCAAAGAATTTTGAAATAAGTTTTTCAAGTATTTTTCAAAGGATTTTGAAACTAGTTTTTCAAATATTTTTTAAAGGATTTTGAAATAAGTTTTCAAGTATTTTTCAAAGGATTTTGAAATAAGTTTTCCAAGTATTTTTCAAAGGATTTTGAAATAAGTTTTCAAGTATTTTTCAAAGGATTTTGAAATAAGTTTTCAAGTATTTTTCAAAGGATTTTGAAATAAGTTTTCAAGTATTTTTTAAAGGATTTTGAAATAAGTTTTTCAAGTATTTTTCAAAGGATTTTGAAATAAGTTTTCAAGTATTTTTTAAAGGATTTTGAAATAAGTTTTTCAAGTATTTTTCAAAGGATTTTGAAACTAGTTTTTCAAATACTTTTCAAAGGATTTTGAAATAAGTTTTCAAGTATTTTTTAAAGGATTTTGAAATAAGTTTTTCAAGTATTTTTCAAAGGATTTTGAAACTAGTTTTTCAAATATTTTTCAAAGGATTTTGAAATAATTTTGAAATTTTGAAAAGATTTTGAAATAATTTTGAAATTTAGTTTTGTAAAGATTTTGAAATAATTTTGAAATTAATTTGTGAAAAGATTTTGAAATTAATTTTGAAATTGAGTTTTGAAAAGATTTTGAAATTATTTTGAAATTAATTTTTGAAAAGATTTTGAAATAAATTTTGAAAAGATTTTTAAATAATTTTGAAATTTAGTTTTGTAAAGATTTTGAAATAATTTTGAAATTAATTTGTGAAAAGATTTTGAAATTAATTTTGAAATTAAGTTTTGAAAAGATTTTGAAATTAAGTTTAAAGTAATTTTGAAATTAATTTGAATTTGAATTAATTATCAGTTTGTTTTTAATTACTTAGTCATCTCACCCGATCTGAATTTTCAATCAAGGAATCCTATAATTTTTGTGAGATGAATTGAGGTTCAATTTAAGGGTTTGGTTTAACTTTGTGTTAGATTCAGGTTTAGCTTTGGGTTCAACAAGTAAGCATTCTTTGGATAAACTTCTGGGCTATGGTGAGTCACAAGGAACTCATTAAAGTAACCATGCCTTCGAGGTTTTCCAAATAGTCCTACCCATTGAACTTAATATTAAACCTTGGTCTAACTAGTTAGGATCCATTTAAGGGTAGCTTCGGTCAGTTCCACTTGGCCAAATGCACCAGGTCGAAGTCATATCTTCCTAGACATGCGATGCCCAAGTTTCCCTAACGTACTATCATCCAAAAACTTCACCGGTACTGTGGTTAAAGTTAAACTCAGCCCTTTTTAAACTGTCCTTAATTACCCTGCCGGGTAATCTACTCTTGTTTTACCTATTTCGGGTAAATTAGGTTCAGTTACCCTGTCGGGTAGTTTAGTTGGAGGTGCCAGCTAGTTTGGATCCACCATCTATTTTTGAATTTAGAATTTCGAATTTTAATTTCAAATTTTTAATTTTGATTTTGAATTTTGAATTTAGAATTTCGAATTTAGAATTTCAAATTTTTGAATTTGAATTTATTTATAATTTCGAATTTAGAATTTTAAATTTTTGAATTTCGAATTTAGAATTTTTGATTTAGAATTTAGAATTTAGAATTTAGATTTTCGAATTTTTGATTTTGAATTTTTTATGTTCTTAATATTGTTTTTCTATTAGCTCCCCCTGGATCATAGCCTCGATATGGTCTATCAAGGTAATAGACTTGATCCTTGGGGACCCAATAGTGACCAGTTCCAACTTGATTAACCAAGTTGGATTTTGGCACCCATGCTTGGACTACCTTTATATTATTTCTATTAACTAATGATAAATACGATTTGTATTTCGTTTTAGTTTTAAATCCAAGTCCAGTTTTATTGTAAACGGCTCGCTGTTTTCCAAGAATCAGATCCAGATTCTTGGAGCCCAAGGTGAACCATTCCAACGTGTCCTTGAGTTCTTTAATTTGAGCTTTCAAATTGGAATTTTCTTCCTCAAGTTGTTGGACTTGAGTTGAACTTCCAATTTGAGCCGACTCAGTTAAAGAACTCGAGTTAGTCGCTTCCTTAAGGGTTGTTACCTCCTTTTGGAGCGACTTAACTCGGACATTGGATTTAGCCAACTTTTTTAGCAAGTAAGGGACTATATTTTTTAAATCGTCTAATTGAGTTTCGGCGAGTAAGGCACTTACAGTGGGGTTAGGTCCTTCGGAAACGAATGCGGATTCGTGGCTTCGCTCGGACTCTGTTTCTGACTCGCTCTCCGTTTCGGATTCGAACTCTGACTCGGTGTCGATAATGTTCGCTAGTACTGGTAGAGCGAGAAGGCTCGTTTGCTCTTCTTCGTCCGATTCGGATTCATCTGATGACTCGGACCATGTTGCCTTCAGTGCTTTCTTCGTCTTGCTTGTTCCTGCAAATAACGCAACACCTTCCTTGGCCGGAATAGTATTAGTCTGCTCAAATGATTTATTTATTAAAACATGCTTACCTATTTTCGTATCAGGAATACCTTCGTGTAGGTCAATCAGATTCTCCCACAGCTCCTTGGCACTTGAGAATTGGCCGGCGCGATTCAGCTCCTTATTCGTTAAGCCACACTGAAGTGTATACGTTGCTTTTGCATTTGCTTCTACCTTTTTGATAAGGTTCGCGTCCCAGTTCTCGTATGGTAGTGGCTTGCCGGCGCCGTCAGTTGGCAGTTGAAGCCCAGTTTTGATGATCATCCAGACTTCAAAATGAGTCTGGAGATACGCCTCCATCCGACCCTTCCAATCTCTGAAATCATCTCCGGAGAAGAGCGGTGGGCGAGCAGTGTTGTAGCCTTCTTGATGGGCCATTTTAGGAAGACAATCTCGCAAAATAAACACAATAAAGCTTGTTCCAAGACTTAGTCTTGGATTAGTAGTGCGGGAGAGAAATAAAGATAGTAATTCAGGATTTTCGAAAAAAATAATAAAATATTATTAAAAAATATTACCACAAATTTTTGAAAACGCAATATTTCGCTAATTCCAACCAATGGTGAAAAGATGAAAATTAATTTTTCAAAAGCAGTTTTGGAGGGAAAAAAAATGAAAGGCGTAAGGTTATATTTTTAACCTATATAAACAACAAAGCCACGAAAAATGCTTGAATGGTAGTTGCACCAATTCAAAGCGACCCCGCTCTGATACCAATTGTTGGATCGAGACCGCGCTAGAGGGGGGGTGAATAGCGCTCATGGCTATTTCGTTCGATTCGTAACACTATCGGAGTAAAATACGCAGCGGAAAATGTAAATAAACACAAACACAGAGACACGGTCGTTTACTTCGTTCGGAGCCTAAGGCGACTCCTACTCGAAGGCCCACGATCCTTGATCGCTTCCGGTGGGCAACAACTATAAGCTCGATAAAAGATTACAAGTTGAAGTACAATAAACGACAGTAAATAATTATACCAACGACAAAGAAATGAAGATTCGGAGCTCCTGGTCATCGGGCACAAGTAGCAGCACTTCGGAACGTCGTTTGGAGCAGCACGTAGCACTTGAATCACTTAAGACTTGATCTCCTGAAGTGCTGGTCGAAACCCCCTTATAAAGGGTGTTCAAGGCGCCTTGAAGGCTGTTCAAGGCGCCTCCATGCTGCCGATTCTTCCGCACGGATCAAACTTGATATGGTCGAACTTCATCTGCTTAAGGCGCCTCAAACCCTGCTCAAGGCGCCTCCATTGAAGCTTCGCAGCCAGGTCAGCTTTTGCACCCGAGGCGCCTCCAAGCTCCATGGAGGCGCCTCGGACACTGTTCATCCGAGGTTAACCTTTGCACTTTGGTCCCTGCAAGATACATTAATCCCAAACATACCCTGCAGCACAAAGTTAGCACATAACGCATAATAGAAGTGATATTGATAGTCTCCGGACTATCCGAGCCTGACTTCGGGTTTCCAACCGGAAACCCTAGGTCGACTCGACGCCTACTGTTCCCTCTACGGGGAACGCGTCCTCACCTACTCCACTCAGGAGATTTACTTGTTGCCAGTGCGATCCTCCAGATCGACTGGACTTTTGCTCAGCACTCGACGCTTCCGGACTTTCTGCTGGACATCCGCTTCCCGGCTAGTCCAGTCTTTCACCTGATTCGCGACACCAGGACTTTCCACCTAGGGTTACGACCCCCTAGGACTTTTGCCTGAAGCCACCGACCTGCCAAGACTTTCCACATAGGGTTACCACCCCCTATGACCTAGGGTTACCGCCCCCTAGGGTTTTCCCTTTGCCTAACCGCAGCTAGGACTTTTCTCCACCTAGGGTTACCACCCCCTAGGACCTAGGGTTACCACCCCCTAGGGTTTTCACCTGCCTAACCGCAGTTAGGACTTTCCTGAAATACTCATTCAACATGTTAGATAACAAAGAATCTTTACTTTGAATCCCTTTGCCATTATCAAAACTTAGGTTCGATCGTCGGATGCTTCCTGCACCAACAGCTATGAGTGTAGGGAAAAAGGGCATTACAAAAGTAAATGCCCTAAATTGGCCAAGAAGAAGGGCCAAGTGGCACAAAAGGGCAAGGAGAAGCCCAAGGAGACCACTCCCAGAACAAAGAAGAGCAAGGAGCACATTGTGTGCTTCTCTTGCAATCAAAAGGGGCATTACCAAAGTCAATGCCCTAAGGGGAAGAAGGTAGTCAAGGCTCAAGGAGGAAGCTCAACTCAAGGGGGAGCCTCCAAGGTAAAAAGGAAGGTATCATTCATTGAGCCTATCCCCTTAAATTATGGTAAAAAGCATGCTAGTTCTAACTTATATCATTTTAATGCTATTTACCATGAAAATAGGAGGCATGATAAAGTTAAGGAAAATCATGTAGCTTTTCATGCTAAAACCTCTCAACCTAGGTTTAGAAAGGTAGATAGTAATTTAGGCAAGAACCCTAAGGATTCTAGGTATTTGCCTAAGAAGAAGAAAAATCAAGGTTCTAGTGAAAAACTTAAGGTTGAAGAATTATGGAAGGAAAATCAAATCTTGAGGTCAAGACTTGACAAATTAGAGAGGACCCTCAGAAAGATCACAAATAATTCACAAGGGTCTAAGGGTAAAAATCTAGGGCTAGGAGTATCAAAGTCATCCAATGGCCATAGAGGTTTGGGATACAAACCAAAGGCTAAGAAGGATGTAATTCCCTATCATAGGGTTCCATATAACTATGGAACTAACTCTAAGTCTAAGGGTCAAGTCAAGGATACAAGGGAAGTTGTCCCTAGAAGTATCTTTGCAACAACAAATGTGACTAAGACTTCTAATAAGTCAAATAAAGTCACAAGGAAGGTTACTAGGGAAGAAATCCCTAGAGTTGACCTAGAAAATGTGACCAAAACTTCTAAGAAGCCAAACAAGGTCACTAGGAAGGTATCTAGGGAAGTTATCCCTAGTGAATACCTAGAGCATCCAAGGAGCACCAATAGGTTTTGGGTTCCTAGGAGCATTTTCTCTACCCCGTAGATGGGTTAGAGAGTGTCAACTCTAAGAAGAAGGGTAGTTAACCCAACTTTGAAGAAATTGACACTCAAGGAGCATTTTCAAGGTTATTATTAACCTTTGAAAATGAATTGGATTTATCATTTATTCTTTGGAAGAGTAAAATGTGCCTAATTCCGGAGATATTGATTTTAATCTTAATTGGCACAATTTGGAAAAACATAAGAAATACCAAGTTGGGATGTTGGTATTTTCTTAGTAATTTAAGGCAAATCTAAGCCTTAATTTAAAAGTGCTACTCTTGTGGGAAAATGAAATATGCTAACATTTGAGGAATATGCTTAATTTCAATTGACATAAATTAATCAAGAGAATTAGAAATGCCAATTTAGGTTTTGGCATTTTCGTGAAGCACTTTGAGCAAATCGAGGTTTAACTTTTAACTTAGCTAAGGTTTAAGGATACTTAGATAGGTAATCTAGGTATTTTATTTATGCTAAACCTTGCCATGATTGTTTGCTCACTATATGCCATGACATCATATTTAGTTTATTTTTGCATTCATGCCTTATTATGAAAAAACTCAAAAATACCATGTCATGCCATACATACATCATGTAGTTATAGGAAATTTTCTTTTGAAAATTAATTCTTTTTTGATGTATGCCATAACCTTATCATGCATTATGTTATTTCCTTGAAATTAAGGACAAATGGCATTTATCAACAGGTGGTATACCAAGTGACATCCTAGGTGGATGTTCAATATCCACAAAATGCCTAGATAGATATGTATGATCCCTAGATTAGGGCAAAACCAAAATCTACATCTCACAAAGACCTATAAGGCGACTTGTATGTGTTTTAGTGCACATTAGATACAAGTGAGATGTTAGGAAGATGAAAAAAAACTCAACATGCTGATTTAGTGTATTTCTTTGGGTTTTAAGTTCATCAAAACATATAGTTGTGTGTTTTCCCATCATTGGGAAAGCTAATGTACAAGTCATGTGCATTAAGCCCAAGGAATATGGTGGGATATTGGTTTTGAAAATGTTCTTAAAATGCTTTTGGAAAACCTTGGTGAAGGCTATCTTTTGATAGTAATCACCATTGAATAGTTGAGCACAAACTTGGAGAAAACACTAAAGTTTTTGTAAGTTTTCAAGTTTATGTCAATCTTTGAAAATATGATGTATTTTCTTAGAAAACTATTTTTTAATGATAAAGTATACCCTAAATAATGTCTACACAAATTTTCACGATTTTTAGAATTTTGTAGAATTTTTTAGGGGTTTCTGAAGTTGACTGAAATGAAATTTCAGCAACTATCAGACGTCAATCGATCACCCGATCGATTGGAGGGTATCAATCGATCAGGCGATCGATTGAGAGCAGGCTTCTCGCGAACAGAAGCCTTCTGGATCGATCCACCGATCGATCCAGCCCTTCTGAATCGATCAGTGGATCGATTCAAGCTGGTTCAATTGATTGGAACCCAACTCCAATCGATCGAAGATGCTGATTTCGGCTGGGAAAGTTTATTTTCAACATTTTGAACCTATTTTAGTTGAGGTAACCATTCCAAACCCCTCAAAATACATTTGTATACATAAAAAGGGTACTTTCATATTGAAAACAAGATTGGAGTGGTTGAGGAAGACTAAATTAAAGTTTAGGTTGAGGTTTGCTTCAACTTTTGAATATTTGAACCTCAAAACTTCTAAATTTGGGTTTCCTAAAGGTTTAGGGATTTCAAGTCATTGTTGGTGCAATAACAGAAGGTACGACCATGTCTTTAGGGGGAGTTACTCTTTAAGAACATGAAAATTATTTTTCATACACCTTGGAAGGTGGTTAACCTTCTGTCGTGAAAATGCTCAAGGTTGGGCATTTGTTTACAATGGAGAGTGGATATCTTCATTGTTCAAGTTAAAAATGCTCAAAGATGGGCATTTGTCTACATTTGGGGAGAATGTAGGGTAAAGGAAACTGAAAGGTATGAGACTTTCATTATAGGGTTGATCACAACGAGTGAAGTTGTGAACAACGTTTGAGTAACTCTTCAGGGGGAGAGTTTGTACCCAAAAGATGGGGAGTGTTTGTGATGTGTGCCAATAGGGGGAGAATGTAGGGCTTAAGTTAGGACTTCATTACCTAGAGGGAGTTTGCCCTCTTAGGTGGAGAATTAAAGGTTTAACTTATGCCTTCATTACCTAGTGGCATGAAGGAAGTTGAGGCTATGGGAATTAGCCTAACTTAAATGAGGTATTGCCAAACATCAAAAAGGGGGAGATTGTTGGTGCAATATTCCTCAAAAAGGGGGAATTAGCCCAACCAAGCTTGAGTCTTGGTTTGAGTTTCGATGTTTGACAATACAAGACTTCGATGATATGGACAAGTGCATGTGCAGTTGTTCATGTGTGGAGATTGTTTGGAGAGTCAAGTAGGTCGAGATTGACCAGATACTTGACTGGAAAATCCTGGTGAGTGAAGCCAGGTGAAAGTCCTAACTTGGAGGTTAGGTAAAGGAAGTCCTGGTGAGTGAAGCCAGGCAGAAGGAAATCCTGGTGAGTGAAGCCAGGCAGAAGAAAGTCCTAGTGAGTGAAGCTAGGTAGTAAAGAAAGTCCTGGTGAGTGAAGCCAGGTGAAAGACCTAGTGAGTGAAGCTAAGCAGTGAAGAGAAGTCCTAGTGAGTGAAGGTAGGCAAAAGGGAAGTCCTGGTGAGTGAAGCCAGGCACGGGGAAATCCAGATGGGTCAAGGTTGACCAGACATCTGGTGAAAGTCCAAGTAGGTCAAAGGAGTGACCGGATACTTGGCAAGATGAGGAAAAGTCCAAGTGGGTCAAAGAGATTGACCGGACTCTTGGTGAGGGAGTCCTAGCAGGTCAAGGGTGACCGGATTCTAGGCATGATGAACCAATAGGTCATGGATTGACCAGATGTTGGTTTGGGGGCTTGGGATTTGGTTTTGGGCAAAAACCAAGTCTGGATCGATCAGCCGATCGATTGGCTGATGCCCAATTGATCGGACGATCGATTGGGAAGGTCCCTACGACAAGCCTCGAGTGGGCAAGTCGCAGAGCGCACAGAACGCCTCTGGATCGATCGATGGATCGATCCAGAGACCCCAATCGATCAGTGGATCGATTGGGGTGGCGTGATTTATCGCGATATGCCCTGGATCGATCAGCCGATCGATCCAGGCGTATTCCTGAGAGCACAAAGGCGCTCTGGATCGATCAGCTGATCGATCCAAAGCCTCCCCGATCGATTGGGAGAAATCCAATCGATCGGGATCCGACCGTTGGCGCAGATAAAGGTCGTTGGCGTGCGTTTTCTTCGGTAGAACTCTCAACTTTCATCTCAGATCATCTCAACAACTCCACAGCTTCTCCACAAAGTTCAGATCGCCAATTCTTGAAGGTTCTTGGAGGCTTTCCAAGTCAAGAGGCGGATCTACAGCTGAAGAAGAAAGCTAGGGTTAGGGTTTCTTGTAAGCTTGTGCTGTATTTTGTTTCCCTTTCTCTTTTCTTCATGTAGTGTGAACTTGTAGGGCTTCTCTGCCTTCGGTAGTTACCGAAAAGGAGTGTTTATTAGTGGAGGTGTGTGTGTGTGTGCGTGGATCCTTGGACTAGTCACCTCTTGTGAGGTGGATACCAAGTAAATCTACTTGTTAGCGTTGTGTGTATTGTTTCTTGTATTTCCGCTGCACATTTCTGAAGAAACAAGCAACGCTGACCACAAGCACGCGACGAGCTATTCACCCCCCCTCTAGCTACATTTCGGTCCCAACAATTATGGATGCGCGTACTCTTAATTCCGATATAATAACAAGCACATATACTTCGTATTTATTTCTTTAATTTATCAATGGGTGAGATTTAGTTCGTTAAATCAATAGGCCCGATAAGTTGGGAAATGATATTATTTACATGGTGTGTTGTTGATTATAGAAGGAAACTGTGCCCTAGTAATCTAGGTTGATGATGTCTCCTTAAGGAGCTCATAAGGATTGTCATGTAAACCCTGCAGGTGGACTTAGTCCGGCATGACAATGAAGTTGAGTGGTTAGTAACACATTTAATTAGTGGACATTCGATATCTTAAACACAGGGAGACTAACGCACTCATGATAAGAAGGAGCCCATAATATAATTTGGGATTGGTGCGGTAGTTCAATAATAACCCTTTAGTGGTATGAGTTATTATTAATGAACTTGAGTTGGGCGTTCGGGGTGAACACAGGAAGCTCAAGCTCATCGGGAGACCAAAACCAATTTCTCCTCTCGGTCCCTATTGTAGCCTCTATAAAGCCTTGTATCCACCTTAAGCCCATCTTCTAGTCCATGTTATGGCCGGCCAAGGACATCTTGGTGTCCAAGATGTGGCCGGCCAAGTCCTTCATGGAGCCCAAGTAGGGGCCGACTAAGCCATGCTTGGTGACCAAGCATGGGGCCGACCAAAGTAAAAAGAAAAGGAAGTTTTTGATTAAAAATAAAATTTTGTTAAAATCTTTCCTTATTTGTAGTTATCTACAATGGTTAAAAGAGAGATTTTATTTTTGTTAAAATCTTTCCTTTTTTGTAGTTATCTACAATGGTTAAAAGAAAGATTTTAATTTTGTTTAAAACTTTTCCTTTTATAGCCATCTACTAAGGGAATTTAAAAGAGAGATTTTAATCTTTCCTTTTATAGCCATCCACATGGTTTTAAAAGAGAATTTTAAATTTTAAAATCTTTCCTTAAAAGAGAGATTTTAATTTGTGATACAACTTTTCTTTTTGGTAACCATGATTTAAAAGAGAAGTTTTAATTTTAATCTTTCCTTTTTTTAGATGTCTACATGATTTAAAAGAGAGAGATAAATTTTAAAACTTTCCTTTATTGCCATGTACAATAGGAAATTTAGAAAAGAGAGATTTTAATTGTTCTTAAATTTTCCTTTTTTAAAGGGAGGCCACAAATAAGGAAGTTTTAATTATGTTAAAACTTTTCTTTTTTGCCATGAGCAATAATTATAAAAGAAGAGGAGGTGATGCCTTATGGTGTAACACATATTATTATTCTCCTCTTCTCCTTGCTTGTGGCCGGCCCTCTCCTTCTCTCTTCCCTTAAGGCCGGCGACATCTATATTCCCTTCTTCCTCCTTTTCTTCCTTCTAAGGCCGGAGCTTGAAGAAGAAAAAGAAGAAGAAGAAGAAGAAGAAGAAGAAGAAGACAAGAAGTCCCTAGGTGGCCGGATGCTTGGAGGGGAAAAAGAAGAGAAGGAGTTTCCTATTTTGGCATCCCTTGGTGGTTCGAGAGTCTTGGAGGAGAAAAAGTGGTTTGGGTGGATTCCATCTTGGTAGATCGTTGCCCACACAATGTCTAAGAGGAGGAGAGGAATACAACAAAAGATCAAGAGATTTTTAGCTACAAAGAAAGGTATAACTAATTAATGGTTCCCGCTTCAAATTAATTAGTTAGTTTTCTTTGCATGGATTCTGAAACACCAACACAAGAGGCTAGCGATTTTATGTTTCGATTTCGTGCTATCGATTTTGTATTTCAATTTTGCGTTTCGATCTTGTGTTTCTATTGTGGTCTCTGTAGTTAAACCTAGGGTTACTGTAAGAAGTTAAATATCCAATTTTTTTGAATGACTTTGTTTAGGAAGTGGTGGATGATCCCATAACCAAGAAGGCCTAGTGTCTCGCCATGTTTAACCTGAAAACCAATATTTGAAATAGATATTTAATCAACTTATGTATTATGGTTTAACTTAGGAAGATCACATCGGTTAAACTTGGAGTAAAAATGTTAAGTATCATTTCCAATCTAAGTTTAACTTCTGAAGATCAACTTGGATTAATAATGTTAAGCATCATTTGCAATCCAAGTTTAATTTCAGTAGAGCACATGGGTAGCTAGGTTAAGTTCTATGCTTATATAAATTTTTGTACAGGAGAAACAGAACGGTGTTCCGAGTATCAACCAACAATCTCAAGGAGGTGGATATCAAATAAGCCCTAGTGTTAGCGATTGCTTCGAGTTTTCCACTGCACAAATCAATAAGACGAAGCAAAAGAAGTTATTCATCCCTCTAGCTACCAGAGTGTCCTAATAACATTTTTCTCCTCATTATCAAAAATAACATACAATTCATCCTCATCCCCCTATCATAACTTTCTTCTCTAACAGTCTCTTTACATCCCTCTTTCATTGATAATCTTTTACATCTCCTACACTTACTTGTGACTGACTTCTTAAGTTTCTTCTTACAGTTTTTCTTCACCCCACTATCACTAGTATTGTTCACATCCATACCAATATCAAAATTAATATTAAAAACATCATCAAAGTTCAAATTATAGCTACTGATCCCTTAGATATATATGTTGATCACTTCTTGACTAGAATATAACCTAAACATGTCTGCCATGCACCTTGTTCTCACTATCTAGCACCATCATATCATTGTTGCCATGCATTAAACATGTAATAGATAATTACAAAGTTTTCCATGCATTCCATCACCAAAAAAACATAATAATGTCAGACACTAAAATAATGCATGAGTACTTGTCAGGATCAACATTGTTGATTTCCTATGTCATATTTCCATAATGGATTTTAAGTCTGAACATTATATCATTTGCAGCCTACATGCAATAAAAACAAAAAAAACGTAGGTTTAATTTTTGAATCACACAATGCAGACATCGGGATGAAATAAAGGGCCCTAAAATAAATAACACAATCACACACTAGATGATATCAAATAATAACCATCACAAAAAGACATCACATAGACACTATTTTTACCATCAGACCAAATAGACTCTATGCCAGTAAGAAAAACCCCAAATAAAATAAACCCTAACAATTGAACATAGCAACGCAAGCTACACAATCATGTAATAATGATGGAAAACCTTATTGTATGTCAAAAATTGCACATGCTTTCATTATTTCATGAAAAATATCATAAATTTTTGAGACCCCAAAACTAATTAAAATGTCCAAATAGAAAATGGGACAATATATACAATACGTGTAGGAAATGGGAACGTGGGGAAAACTCACATTGCCCACTTCTTAGGGCAAATTATCCCTTATACTCTTGAGATTATTTTCTTTTTATAAAGGGTGCGTCCAAGGATTATTCAGGGAAAGAAAGACAACAAAGTATGTTGAGAATAGAGAGAACTGGGAGAACATCCGAGACGGTGGGATTTGATTTGTGAAATTACAGAGAGCTTTCTAATTCTGTGATCGCTCTTTCGACAACAAGTCCAAAGATCACATTCTGTCGCCGATTACAGATCTACGAGAGATCGTTGTAAGTATTTACCGTTTACAATTTTTGGTTTCATATCTTTAGAATGCAACATTGGTATCAGAGTAGTATGCATTCTAATGACAATACGATGCATATTTGAGTTACATGATAATGCTCATATTCTCTGTTCATCCCTTATCTCTGTGTTGAAATTGCGACTGAGCCGTGATTGCATAAGTGTTACAAGAAAAGCCAAGGACGGTGACTCCGTGTCACGGCAAAGGCTCGTCGGTGACAGTGTCTCGAAAGAGGGATGTAGTCAGCGACAAAGTCGCTCGCTGGAGGACACATTGCTGCTGTGAACAGTGTCATGACAGTCTGAAAAATTACGATAGTGTCGTAACTTCCACCGGTGAAGGGCTAGCATCACGGAAGGTCACTGGTAACCGAGTTCCTAGGTCGAAGATGGCATCCAAGATGGCCGACAACGCACCTAAGGCCGGTGACGCACTGAAGACTAATTCTCGTCATCTCTCCTCGTCGTAGATGCCGATGACCAACAGTGGGTCACAGGCAACCAGCTTCGCAAGTTGGGGATATGTTGGTGATGGTGTTCCGAAAAGGATCAGTAATCGCCCGAGTAGGCTGGAGATTGGCCTTTGTGGCCGGTGACCGTGTCTGTCGTGGTTGCGTGGCGTGCGGCATGCACGGTGTGCAGTGTGGGTGGCTTGCGGTGAAGAAAACAGCCGGTGTGCAGTGTGGGTGGCTTGCGGTGAAGAAAACAGATGAAAAAAATGAAGCACAGTGTCCTTGAGGTAAAGTTTGATTTTTATAAATCAAATAAAATAAAAAAAGGGATAACGTTTTTTTTCCTTTTCTTTGCATAGATAAGTTTTGCTGTTTAGAGGAATTAAAAAAAATACAAAGCAAAACGTGAGCAGTGAGGTTCACGTGAATAATTTTTTTTTCTTCTAATAACCGGTCGGATTCAAGCCAAATAGGTTTAAACCAGATGGTATAAGTATAGATCATTAGATCTCGGTCAAGATTAAATTATTAGTTGATTTAACTGAACTAAGTTGATCCAAATCTAAATTAATTTGGATTGATTAATTGAGTTTGGGTCAAATTTGATTAAAATGATTAGATTTGTTCTAATTGATTAAATTGAATTAAATGAGTATTAGTTTGATCAAACAGACTTGAGTTTGATCAATAAATCTGAGATTGGATGAGCGAACTTAGATTACACAATTACAGAACATAGGTAAATAAAAATTTATGTCCAATTAGATTAGTTCTAACAAGGACAATGGACCAAACTTAGGATGTTGATTCCCGATCGACCGATCCGATGGGTTATTAGACTTAGACTTCTGAAAATCAAGAAGATTTATTTTTCTTGATTGATTATGTTGGTACTATGCCTGTATAAATTAAATTAAACCAATTTTATACTGACTTATTTAATTTCAATTTTTCAGATGGCTAATCGCGATATACGACAACATGAGCTTTAGGAGAAAATTAAGGAGCTTTATTATGACCCGGTTTATGAAGTCGGATGGCTTATTGGTTAGCTCGATCGGTTGTTCCAGAAACTCGAGCGAGAAGAGTTTCCAGTTCAAGACATACACAGAAGATGGACTCTGGTCTATTCACTACTAGAAAATCTTAGGCAGATAGCAGTCCAACTTTGGGATGATTCTGATGGGCACATCTCATATTCAGAGATGTGCAGACAATTACTTCATTTCGCTTGGGGTCCTAAAGAATTAGAAGAGGATCCAGAGGAGAATCCCAATGAATCCAAGGAGGATTTAGAAGAAGATCTTGAAGAATCAAAGGAGGATCTGGAAGAATGTGTGGAGAATCCAGAGATAGATCTAATTGTAGATCCGATGAAAAATCCTGAAGCTGTCCCACCTGTTATTACCCCAAATGAGTTCAGGTTGAAAGAGATTATGTTGACCACTGCACTAGTGTCTGTTCTAGTGAGAGTGGTGATAGTCTATCTAGTTTATTAGAATTCTATTATTATTATTATCGTTATGTATTAACAAGATTAGTCCATTTCGTTTATGTTAATTTGTTATGTGTTAACAATTTGCAACATATTTTTATGTTAATGATATATTCATTCATTTACGTTGTTTACTTTACATGATGTATGATACATGATTAGTTAATTTTATTAAATGATTACTTTATTTAATTAAAGAAATCATGCTATAATTATTAGTTCATTTGTTGGGATGTGTGTAATAGAATTGATCAATATTGATTTGATTGGTTATACAAATGATGAGTGAAAACACAGTTATCACTTGATTTTATAAACCAACTCAAATTAATATTGAGTTAATCATAAATTACATACATATGAATTACACTGAATACTAAATAATGTATTTATTTATGATAGATTATGACAACCAAAAATATTATAGCTGAACTCAACAAGGATGAAAAGCTTAATGGAGATAACTATAAGATTTGACATCTCAGGATACATTATGTACTTGAGGAACAAGAAGTTCTGGAGGATGTAAATTAGGTTATGGTAGAACCTGTAGATGGTCCCACTATACAGCACAGACGAGATCTTGATGCCTATAAGGCATGGAAGAAAAAGGACTCTACTGCAAAGGGCATATTGATTAGTTCAATGATAGATGATCTAGCTTTTGAGTATGAGTCATATCTTTTGGCTAATGCAGTCTAGGTAGCCCTTAAGGAGAAATATAATGGAGTAAGTCTGAGCAAGCTTCGATAGCTGATGATCAAGTTTGACAACTACAAGAAGCGTCCAAATGTATCAATGGTTCAACACCTTAGGAAGATGTCGAACATAATTTGGGAACTTAAAACTGCTAATCATGAGTTGACCGATGAACAACATGTTCAAGTAGTTATTCATTCTCTTTTAGATTCTTGGGAGACCATGAAACATACCCTAACTTACAGTGAGAGTATTAAGACTTTCACTGACGTCTCACACCATGGAGAATTGGAGGCAGAGAGAGTTGAATTCACAAGGATTTCTGGACTAGCCGGTTCTATTGGATCATCTGGATCCATGAAAAAGAAATAGTTCAAGAAAGGGAAAGGAAAGAAGAAAGAAGCTGCTACTGTGGGACAGGGCCCAATCAAGAAGATAGGAAAGAAACCTAAAAACAAGTTAACTTATTTTAACTGTGGCCAGAAAGGTCACTTCGCTCGGGAGTGTACTGAGACGAAAAAGGTAAATCCATGTGTGTCTTCTTTTTCTGAGTATTTTGTTGCTAGCTCAGTGTTATTAGCTGATTCTTATCCTTTGTAGTTTATAGATTCAGGAGCAACCAACCATATAGCTTGGGAACTAGTTACATTTGTTGAGTACCATCGGGTACCAGCTGAAGCTGGCAACAAGTGGATCTATGTGGGAAATAATGCAAGAGTTGAAGTCAAAAGAGTTAGCACTTGCAAACTCAACCTCCATGGTGGTAGTGTTTTGTTTCTACATGATGTCCTGTATGCTCCTAAAATTTGATGAAATCTTGTTTCCGTTATTTGTCTTCTTGATTTAGGATATTGTATTAATTTTTACAATCGGTGTGTTGAACATAAGATTGACTTAGTGTCAATCATACATGATTTTTTAACAAATTGTTTTATAGTTCTTGATGTAGAACCAAATATCAATTGTCAAATTGGAAGTTATTTTTTGAACATTGCTTTAATTAGTGATGCGAGTATAACTAATGAGGTTTGACATGCTAGATTAGGACACATGGGACAAGAATGTGTTGGTACCCCGTGGTAGTTTTGATGTAATCAACTAAGTCAGGTTAGGTCCTGTTAGTGTTTAAACCTTGTGTCTAAGTATACATGAGCTTAAGAATACAAGAAGTTGAGCGAAAGACGTAGCTAGCGAGAAGGATGGCATAGGAAGGGAGCAGACAGGCTCGGTGCATCTGAGGGATAAGGTGCTGCATGTGGAAGAGTACACCGGTGGATGAGAAGGATATGCGTGACGTTCCAAGGGATGAGAAGCCGGAGTGAAAGCCTGCTCAAGGAGAAGATTAGAAAATGAGTTCGGGTGAGCCCTATCCCGGATGACCGCGATCACCCAGGCGATCGGAGCAGCAGAAGAGCAAAAAGAAGGCTGAAAATACTACTGGAGGCACCTTCAAAGGGAGTTAAAGGCGCCTTCGAGGCACCTTCAAAGGAAGTTGAAGGCGCCTCTAACGCGCCTCAGTACCTTCACTGTGGAAGGCACCTTCTATAGCTGGAAGTCACCTTCGATGAATAGTACGAAGGCGCCTTCCAGCCCTATGGAAGGCGCCTTCAATCAGGCTGAGTTTAGCTGTTGCCAAAGGATAAACCTTTATCCTTTGGCGCCTTACTGGAGGTGCCTTCCAACCTGTTGGAGGCGCCTTCCATCCATGGATAACTTTGTTGGGGATTGGTGACCGGCTTGAAGGGCAATTCGATAGACAACAACCCCAAATCGATAGCTTCCTACACTATTGTTAGCTTGCGCAGCGGAATAATACAAAAACAAACAAGCTAAACACTAAAGGAAAGAAACAAGCAAACCGCTAACACGTTGTTTAACGTGGTTCGGAGATTAGGGCTCCTACTCCACGGCGTGTCCTTGAGGTGGACGATCCCGATCCGTCGGTGGATTAGCCCCCAACAAACTCCGGCTATCTCAAGTAGCTCCTTGCGGGTGGAGAAACCTCACCACAACACTCACAAACAATTGAGAACAAGTAGACTACTAATTAGGGTTTACCACCACTAATTTCGTCAGGGATAACCAAGCTTCCAAGCCTTGGTTATATAGGTCGTGGGTTGAAAACCCCGCATACTAGTCGACTGCCAAAACATGCAGTCGACTGCCCTCTGTGGAAATTCGACCGTTACATCCCAACGGCTCGATATCAGTCGATTGCTAAAACTAGCAGTCGACTGCTCCACACTGACCGAGTGAACAGAAACATTCTGTTCGCTGCCAGTCGACTGCTAAAACATGCAGTCGACTGCTACAGTAACGCTACAGTACTACTACAGTAACGCTACGGTACTGCTATAGTAATGATATAGTAAAATCCTAAAACTAGGATTTTACTCTGAGTACAATCTCTTGTGCACTCATACCCTCACCCTTATGACTCACTTGACGCTTCTTTGCAACCTTGACCTCTTGCCTTCAAGCATTCTTCCTTTGGCTCTCGTCCCTCGGATGCATACAAGCATGCGGCTCGTCCCCAATGTCATCCTTCGCGTATGCCTCGAAGTCACTTCCCTCGACCCTTGTCCTCGCTGCCTTGTCCACGGTCCCTCGGATGCTCCATCCTTCATCGGACCCGAAGCCATCAACCTGAGTCACATGTGTATCCTGCATACCTGCACACTCACATACACATATCAAATAACAAGGGTGAACCTAACTTAAACCCTTTGCCCAAACACCAAAACACATAGTCCCCGGACCATTGGGATTACTCCAACAAACTTTTCCCAAGGGCTATAAAAAGACACCTGGACCTAGCAAATAGTAAAACAACTTTTGTATTCATTTCCTAGTTACTTTCTAAGCTTCCAACGAGTGTAAAAGGTTTCTCCACCTTCAAAGAATGATATCTTTAGTGGGTTTACTTGCCTTGGATTAACAATCTCTCCGGTTGTAACCAAGTAACTCTTTTGGCCTCGTTTTTTTGGTTGTTCATTTATTCTGTTGTTTTTTTACACTATTAATCTGAGTTAAAAGTCGAGGAATGTTTTTCTTAATAGCCAGTTCACCTCCCCTCCCTTCGGCCTATCTGGGCCAACATAATGTATGAATCAGTTGGCTAGAGAGGGTCTATTGGACACTCAAGCTAAGATTCACTTGTCTATATATGAACATTGTCTTGCTAGAAAAATAACAAGGAAACCATTTAGTAAGACTATTAGAGCTGAATCATCATTGCAGTTAATTCATTCAAATATTTGTGGTTCAATGAATATGAAGGCTAGACATGGAGTTTCTTTTTTCTTACATTTATTGATGATTTCTCTCATTTCAGTCATGTGTATTTTATTTCTCATAAATTTGAACCATTGGATTGCTTCATTCGTTACATAAATGAAGTTGAGAATCAAACAGAATGTAAAGTTAAGACTTTATGCACTGACCATGGAGGGGAATATTTGTCTGATATGTTCAAGATAATATATAATGATAGAGGGATTATAAGACAGCTGACAATTCCTAAAACTCCACAGCAAAATGGGGTATTTGAAAGAAGAAATAGGATTCTTCTTGAAATGGTTAGGTTTATGATGGCGCAAGCTAATTTGCCTATCTCCTATTAGGGAGATGCATTATTAACTGCGGCCTATATACTTAACAAAGTACCTTCAAAGTCAGTTCCATCTACCCCATATGAACGTTAGACAGGTAGAAAATCAGATTTAAGTAATCTAAGACCCTAGATGTCAACTGCTTATGTTCATGATAGTTCTCACAAGTATGGAAAATTAGGATCTAGGGGTAAGAAATGTATCTTTATTAGATATCATAAGACCTTCAAAGGTTATGTTTTCATAGGTGAGCAACTAGATAGAACCATCTCTAAAATAGATTCGAGAGATGTAACTTTTCTTGAAATAGAGTTCCCAACCAGAGGTGATGTTGATAAAACAGTTCCTCTATTTGAGGAGGATGAGATATTATCAACAAAAGAGGTATCAAAAGGAATGCCTGAGTCTAGTCAACTGAGTGGGAGTGATATGCCAAGTCATGAGTTGACTTCTCAACAACCCAACTTACGAAGAAGTGTTCGTAAAATCAAACCTAAGAAGAGGTTTGATATTGAGAAAGAGGCATTGATAACACTTCTAGTTGGCGATGACAAACCTCAATCTATTGAGGAAGCATTGGGATATAGAGTTAGAGAAAAGTGGAAAGATGCAATGGATGAAGAGATGAAGTTTATGATTCAGAATCATGTTTGGGACTTAGTCAATCTTCCTCCTGGTCGAAAGACTATGGGGAATAAGTAAATTCTCAAAATAAAGAGGAAAGCTGATAGATCGATTAACAGAAACAAAGCTCGTTTAGTTGCAAAAGGATATACCCAAATGGAGGGTATTGACTTTGAAGAGACATTTTCTCCTGTCATGAAATTTGTATCAATACGAGTTATTTTAGCCTTTATGGCACATCATGATTTGGAATTACATCAAATGAATGTAAAAATCACTTTCCTTAATGGTGAACTTGACGAGGAAATCTGTATGGTTTAATCAGAAAGTTTCATTGCAAAAAGCCAAGAGGAGAAAGTATGTAGACTTAAAAAGTCTATATATGGGCTAAAGCAAGCGTCAAGACAATGGAACATAAGATTTAACGAAGCCATTTTATCTTATAATTTTGAGATGATTAATGAGGATCATTGTGTTTTTTTAAAAAGAGAAAAAGGAAAGTATATCATTTTATCATTATATATTGATGATATGCTGATAGCTAGAAATGACATCGAGTATGTGAATGAAGTCAAGAAGTGACTGTCATCACAATTTGATACAATGGATATGGGAGAAGTTGAGTACATCTTAGAGGTGAAGATCATTAGAGATTGTTCCAAAAGACTTTTGGGTCTGTTACAAGAGTCTTATATAAATAAGATGTTACATCATTTCAGAATATCTAATTGCAACATAGAACATACACCTATTATGAAAGGTATTATTTTGAGCAAGAGTATGTATCCTAAAACTCCATAGAAAATAGCTGAAATGAATAAAAAAATCATATGCCAATGTTATTAGTAGTTTGATGTACACTATGTTGTGTACACGCCCCGATATTAGCTATGTTGTTGGCTTAGTCAGTCACTTCCAGTCAAACCTAGGACTGAGATACTGGAAGACAGTAAAAAGGATATTTAGATATCTGAAGGCGACAATAGATTATTCTCTCTATTTCCAAGGATCAGATATGAGTCTGAAAGGTTATTCAGATGCAGATTGGGCTGGGGACCTGGATGATAGAAAATCCACATCAGGCTATGCGTTCTTGTTGAATGGTGGCGTCATCTCATGGAACAACAAGAAACAAGTTTGTGTAGCTTTGTCAACTATAGAAGCTGAATATGTGGCATGTTCAACGGCTATGCAAGAAGTAGTCTGGTTGAGAAGGTTCTTGAAGCATCTGAAGATTGCTGAGAATAGTGGGAGTCCAGTAACTATCTATTGTGACAGTCAAACTACAATAGCTTTTTCTAAGGATACCAAATATCACAACAAAGGCAAGTATATAATGATAACATATAACTTTGTGAGAGATATTGTGGCTGAAAGAAAAATAATTCTTGAGTATATCCCTATACGTGCTATACTTACAGATCCTTTTACTAAGCTAATGATTAGAGAGTCATTTAAAGAACATATAAAGTCTTTGGGACTTTGTAGAATGTAATAATATTTTATGTAGTGTCTGAAACCCCTTATTTAATTAAGAGATTTATTAGATTAATGGTAATTAATTAGAATTCATATTAGGAATTTAATAATTATATTAAGAAGATAATAAAATATAAAAAAATATATATATATTAACATCTAAGCCTAACATGCATCTATATAACAGATAAGCTAAATATTATATGTAATTTCAATACTATTCCATACGAATTATCTATATAATTATGGATATGGATAAAACTCAGTGTAAGGTTCTATATAAAATTTAGAAAATTATATATACAAAATTAAATAAAGAATTTTTCAACATGTATGCCTAATTAACGTGCAATATATATATATATATATATATATATATATATATATATATATATATATATATATAATATTATCTCATATGAATTGTATAGCCATGGATATATATAAAGTTTTATAAAAAAAAAATGTGTGACTTAGCAATTATAAGGTCTATCTAGTATAAGAATTTGTAAGATTTAATAGATAAAAATCTAGATCAAGTCCTAAAGCCTCCATCTTATATAAAACCCTTACTTAAAACCCCACCTTATCTTCTTATTGCTGTCGGCCCTAAGGAGATTCCCTCACCCTTTTTGTACTCTACCGGTGCTAGAGTTTCAAAGGAAGACAAGGAGTAATAACTAAGCACTTAAGGCATGTTCTCAACCATGTTATTGTTTTATTTAGCTTCTATGTTTTGTGAATTTTAGGTACCTTAGATTGGGTTGATGTTTTATAGATGTTTTGGAATTATGCTGTGACCCTGCTGTTTTTGGTTCTGTTGTGGTGTAAATTAGCCTCAATAGGTGAACGAATTTCACTTCGGTGTCTTCTATTGAAATGTAGAAAATTTAGTTAGCTTTAATTATCAATTTACAGAACCCTTTTCGAATCAAAGATGAATTTCATATGATTTTTATACCACTGATTGATGAATCTGGAACCATGTTGTGACCCTGCTGCTTTTGGTTCTGTTGTATTGTAAATTAGCCTCAATGGGTGAACGAATTTCACTTTGATGTCTTCTATTGAAATGTATTAATTTAGTTATCTTTTATTACTAATTTACAGAACCCTTTTCGGATTAAAGATGAATTTCATATGATTTTTATACTATTGACTGATGAATTTGGAATTATGTTGTGACCCTGCTGCTTTTAGTTCTGTTGTGGTGTAAATTAGCCTCAATAGGTGAACGAATTTGACTACGACGTCTTCTGTTAAAATGTAGAAAATTTAGTTAGATTTCATTACCAATTTACAAAACCCTTTTCGGATCAAAGATGAATTTTATATGATTTTTATACCACTGACCGACGAATCTGGAATTATGCTGTGATCTTGCTGCTTTTGGTTATGTTGTGGTGAGTTTTAAGTTCTATTTTAGAGCTTTAGTCATCATGATCTTTTTCAACGAGTTGTTTCATATTTTACTAATTGGAAACCCTTAGGAACTAGAGAACTATGCATGATCAAAATAAGTTATAGACCTTGCAAGTTTCGGACATGATAAATGTAGATTAAAATTCTGTTTTAAGAGTTATGAATGTTGCACTACAATTTGGGGGCCATGCTTCTAGTTGTCTTCTCTTAGAAGATTCATGCTTAATTCGAAGTATAAAACTTGTAAATTTCATATTTATAGGAGTAGACTAAATTCTGTTTTTAAGGGTTTAATCACCATGAGGTTGCTCTACAATGATTTCATATTCTTCTATTTATTTTCCATTAGAAACAACAGATCTTTGCATGCCTATGTTTAGGTTCACGATTATGCCCTGTTTATGTTCCTAAGCATGCACATGCTAAGCTGATGCAGTCAATGCTTAAGCTTATGATATAAAATTTACATGCTTATGTTTAGGCTTACAATTATGTCATGTTTATGTTTATGCATCCTCACACTATGTTTATGCACAGAATGACGTTGAAATCTATGTTTAAACTTATGTTATGAATTTGCATGCTATGTTAAGATTTATGATTATGTCCATATTTGAGTAGTGAACAAGTTTATATTAAGTGAATGATTATGCTTTAAGTCCATGTTAAAGTAATGAACGCGGTCGAGTGTGACCGGTGTCCTCAGCCCGGGAGCTCACCAAATCTATGTGGTCAAGTGTGACCGGTGTCCTCAGCCCGAGAGCTTGCCAAGTCTACGTGGTTGAGTGTGACTGGTGTTGGACCCTTGGTGGTCGGCAAGAGGGGAGGGGTGAATTGCCCTAAAAAAACAAACTCAACTCTTTCTCGACTTATAACTTAATAAAGAACACTTGTAATAAAAAACTAAGAGATTAATTACAGAGACAGAAACACAAGGAGACTTACTTGGATTGCAATCATAAGATTTCTAATCCAAGGAAAATGAACCACACTTTATGATGATATCCTTTGGGCACAGTAGCCTCTTACAACGTTAACAGCTCACAAATGAAAGTAGAACAGAAAGAAATGAATTACAAGTTGTTATCTGAACTACTGAAATCAAAACTATATTTATAGCACTATTCCGGGCACTTGGAAGGGTTCTGGGCGCCTGGAGTGAGATAGAATTCTATCCCCGATGCGTTGGTCAACGTGCATGTCGATTCTAATAAAAGTTGAGTTCTGGGCGCCCGTAATAGCTCTGGGCGCCCAGACCCACAAAAGTCAACATGGTTGACTTGTTTGATTTGGACCCTCTGCTCTGGTTCTGCTCACCTTGGTCCGGATCTTCCACTTCGATTTCGCTCGCTTGGGTGATCTCGGCCATCCGGAATAGGGCTCACCCGAACTCAATTTCCAGCCTTCTCCTCGAGCAGTCTTCCTCCCTGGCTTCTCGTCCCTCGAACGTCGCATACGTTCTTCTCGTCTATCGATGTACTCTTCCACAACACCTCGTCCCTCGGACGCACAGAGCCCGCCGACTCTCTCCCGTGCCATCCTTCTCGCTAGTCGCGTCTTTTGCTCAACTTCCTGTGCTCCTAAGATCCTGCACACTTAGACACAGGGGTTAAACTAAATAGGACCTAACTTAAATTATTTGATCACATCAAAATAATCTTGGGGTTCCAACAACTGGTATCTTCAGCCCAGGAGCTCACCAAATTTACGTGGTCGAGTGTGACCGGTGTCCTCAGCCCGGGAGTTGGCCAAATCTAAGTGGTCGAGTGTGACCGGTGTCCTCAGCCCGGGAGCTCACCAAATCTACATGGTCGAGTGTGACCGGTGTCCTCAGCCCGGGAGCTCACCAAAATTCTAAGTGGTTGAGTGCGACCGGTGTCCTTAGCCCGGGAGCTCACTAACTCTATGTGATTATGATCTTTTCCATGTTTAGCTTATTTACATGCTTATATCTATGCTTATGTACATGCTCATGATTATATCTATTTTATTCTTAGTTTAATTACATGCTTATGCTTATACTTTTGTTCATCCATAATATGTACGTTTATGCCAGCTAGTATGCTTATGCCTATCTTTATATGCATACTCATGATTATGTCTATTTCATGCTTAGTTTATTTACATACTCATGCTTATGTTTTTGTTCATCCATAGTATATACGTTATGCCATGTAAGTATGCTTATGCCTATGTTTATATACATGCTCCTGGTTGTGTCTATTTTATACTTAACTTATATACATGCTTAGGCTTATGTTTATGCTTGTATGCCTATGTAGACGTTTATGCTCATGTCCATGATGTGCAGTAGGTAAGTCCTAAGCTACCTACCATGCATTTCCCTCAGTACACTAGGTTATAGATGCTAACTATTACATAACAAGGTTTGGAATATGATGAGTCTCTTGACTCACAGATCTTAACTATTTCAGGTAGTGAGACGATTGAGGCAGGAGGTAATGACCAGTGACCCAGCTCGGGACAATGACAGCGGGACTATATAACTAGTACTAGAAGTCGCTAGTAGTTATTTGTTTATGAACTAAGTACTTCATTCATTCAAGTTGAGAATATGAAATGGTTATAAGTGCAATTATGAGTCGTGGCGCCCGTATGGTAAAAAAAAATCTTGGGATGTCACATTTTAATTACAATCAAATATTGTGATTTGATTGTTTAATTTGCCATACTTTATTCAATGTATATGATTTTATTACATTCATATAAGATCTCGGTGAGTATATTGACAAGTTAAGATTGGTCAACTCACATGGACAATCATCTCTGTTTGTTGAGTACAAATAAATGTAAGACTGTTACTTATGGGGCAACTTACGTAGCTATGAACAGAGACAGATCCATAAGTTAAGGTCATATAGATAATTATGTCAAATTGAGATCATTTATGTGTTAATAATAATCGAAGTAAATGAACTCACCATTTAATGAATCTGTTAAAAGGCAGATTAGAATTCATATGTTGAATTTAGGATTAGACATTAGGTATGTTTAGATCAAAATCTGTACGATGTTAAATTTGAAGAAAACATGCACTCTTTTTAATAAAGAGAATAATATCGTAGCATGTAATTCATACCACATGTGCTATTGCGACAATAAAGGTAGTAGGAGAATAGATCCTTGTTTCTCTACTATGTGATACCTTTGAGATTATAAGTTAATCTCAGTTTTTTGCCCTTAGTGACTATTTAAATGTTTACTTGAAGTTTTAATTAGTGTCTGCTACTTTATCATGTATCCTATGACTATATATGATTCAGTCTATGGAACATAACTAGGAAAACAACTGATTAGAATGAATAGATTTTAGTTAAAAAGGAAGATTAAATAGATTTAAATCTTTGGATGTTATTCATTAATCAACCCATTTATGTTATGTATAGAAATGATAGTGAATATTTGAATATGGAACATGCTCTTGAATAATAGTTATTATAAGGGATTAGAGATGCTCATATTGATGTAAATGAAGATTATTTAATCTGAATAAATAACAAGACATGGATATCTCCAAGATAATGACTGTATGCCACCGGGAGATTGGATGTTTCCTGGATAATGGATATGTACCGCCAGGAAAGAGGCTATGTGCTATGAAGAGTGTGTCTCTAATTTATTTAGAAGAGCGGCTAAGTAAAGTATAATAACTTTGTTATCATTGATCGCTCAGAGAGCGACTATGTAAGGTGTAATAATCTTCTTAGGAACTATCGCTCAGTGTGCTTGCTGTCGCACGAACCATTTTCTCTAAGTATGGATTGGATATTCTAATATGGTCTTTGTGACTAAACTATCAAATAGTCTATGTGACTTATTTAGTCTTTGTGACTAACTGGTCATAGTGACTAACTTGGATGAACTAGTCTTAGTGACTTACCTTGGACGAGTGAGAGATGTAAGAAATGGGAACGTGGGTGAAACCCACGTTGTCTACTTCTTACGAGAAAATTGTCCCTTATACCCCTGGGTTATTTTCCCTTTATAAGGGGTGTGTCCAAGGATTATTCAGAGGAAGAAAGATAATGAAATGTGTTGAGAATAGAGAGGATTAGGATAAGATTCGAGGCGGTGGGATTTGGTTTGTGAAATTGCGGAGAGCTTTCCAATTATGTGATCGCTCTTTCGACAACAAGTCTGAAGATCACATTTTGTCGTCAATTGCAGATCTATGGGAGATCGTTGTAAATATTTACCGTTTACAGTTTTTGGTTTCATGCCTTTAGAATGCAACACTACGTTTGTAGAAACTTCATATGCGGTTAACATACAACATAGATAATCATTTTTTATGTCTTATAGTATTCATACATAACACTCGATATACGAAGATACGAAGAACTTACCATGCTTTGCTTGCCTTCGCTAACTGACACTAACTGATGTTTGATTGCTTACTAACGAAATTTAACTTTTATTTGGAACCACCAGATTGTTCTTCCCAGCTCAAGTGTGGGCGTGTGGTAGAATGACAGCCTAGACAGAAGGGAGAAGTTTGTCCTGTCCTCTGGCACTTGTATGATTCACCCTTCAGGACCTGTGACTAAGAAGCTCTCTCTGATCTAAGTTGATCCAACTCAGCTTGCAGAAAATCCACCTTAGCCTTCTGATGGTCTAAGTCTTGTTATTGTTGTGATATCAGTGAATCGTCTACACGAACCTTCCGGGTCAAGATGGTTATCTTTGAAGAATGCTGGGCTTTTAGATCATCTAACTCCTCAGTCTTTTGCTTTAAATCCAAGTATGCTTTATCCCTCAAGGCTACTTCCGATCGAACATGGGACCAAACTGCTAACAAACGTATCTCTAGTTCTCTTTGTTGTGAATGATGTAGATCTAGAGCTTGCATAGCCTCAGCTAAGGACTTTTCCTTCTCAGATAACAATTGATCCCAGAGGGGAAGATCGAAAGCCATAACTCCCAGTAAAATCTTTAGAAGAGGGTAAAGCAAGAAAGAGCAAAGGTTGATGTTGTAAAGGGTAAGATCACACCTCTGTATCACAGGATCATTGTAGAGGGTGTCACGGGATCACTGTATAAGGTATCATGAGATAACTACAGTGAATTGTAAAAAAGGGCAGAAATAGACTTAGGTCTAGTCAGTCGGCTACACCTCCTTCGACTAGACTTGAAAGGAATGCTAGTGATACGGGTTATGTTAGATGAGTCGAGCAAATAAAGGAGGGATTTAAGTCCAGAAAGATAGGAGAGGTATATCACTGGTCGAATAAAGGCCGACCGATCGCCTCTGTGCCTATGTATGCTCGGCCAGGCAAAGCTCGCTCGAGCATAAAGGTATTTGGCCTTATGTATAATTCTCAGCATATAATCGGACGATCGCAGGCCGAGAGAGTGCTCACATGCTCGTACATGCTCGGTCGGGTAAAGCCTGCCCGAGCATAAAGACATTTAGCTTTATATAAGATTCACAGCATATGACCGGGCGACCGCAGGCCGAGAGAGCGCCCACGTGCTCATATATGTTTGGCTGGGCAAAGCTCGCCCAAGCATAAAGGTATTTAGCCTTATGTGTAACGCTCAACATATAACCGGCCAACCGCAGACCGAGAGAGTGCCCACGTGCTCATATATGCTTGGCCTGGCAAAGCCCGCCCGAGCATAAAAACATTTGGCTTTATATGTAACTCTCAGCATATAATCGACCTACCGCAGACCGAGAGAGCGCCTACGTGCTCATATATACTCGGCCGGGCAAAGTCCGCCCGAGTATAAAAACATTTAGCCTTATATAAGATTCACAGCATATGACAGGCCGACCGCAGGCCGAGAGAGCGCCCACGTGCTCATATATACTTGGTCGGACAAAGCCCGCCCGAGCATAAAGGTATTTAGCCTTATGTGTAACTCTCAGTATATAACCAGCCGACCGCAGGCTGAGAGAGCACCCATGTGCTCATATATTCTCAGTCGGGCAAAGACTGCACAAGCATAAAGGTATTTAGCCTTATGTGTAACCCTCAACATATAACTGGCCGACCGCAGACCGAGAGAGCGCCCACGTGCTCATATATGCTTGGCTAGGCAAAGCCCACCTGAGCATAAAGGTATTTAGCCTTATGTGTAACTCTCAATATACAGCCGGCTTAAACGGCCGGTCGAGATATATTCAACAGGAAGCATTCTTAACAGTATATGTGGCTAGCTTAAACGATCGACCGAGATATATTCAACAGGAAGTATTCTAAACAGTATATGCGACTGACTTGAATAACCAAACAAGACATATTCAGCAGGAGGTATTCCTAACAGTATACACGATCAGCTGGAATGACCGACCGAGACATATTTAACAGGGGTATTTTGAACAGTATACACGGTAGGCTTGAACAATCGGTCAAAACATGCTTAACAGAATATTTGGCGGGACATATATTCTAGAAGTTTTTTCAATTATGATAACGTGTTATAAACGACAAAACGAGTACATCTGGGGTAAAGAAAAGATTCCTTAAGGGATTATTGCACGAAGCATAGGAGATGACTTCATCTCCTAACAAACCCTAACAAATCGGGGACCACCTCATGACTACGGAGGTCACATGAGGTGGTATAAAAAGGGGAATATTCTCTATTGGTAGTGTACGCAAGGTCTAGCATCTAAATTCTTTTTTTCACTTCAGTTACTCTTCTTCTTCTTCCATTTATGAGAGGAACTGACTTGAGCGTCGGAGGGCCTAGCCAGGGATCCCCACCCCGGTCTTAGGTCACTAATGTTTTGTTGGCTCGTCTCACTGTGCGCAGGAGCGTTGAGGAGTTTCTTCATATCTGCGGAGTTCGTCTTCATCGGAGGTCATCTTCATTCATCAGAATCAGTGTTCATCTTCACATATTTCAAACAGGATCAATTATCTACTATTTATATTTCTCATCCAAATCTTGAATCGAGAGAGTGTGTTGTAACATCTACAAAATCACAACTGCTACACAGTTATAGTAGTTATGGTTTCGTAGCTGCTATAACTAAATTGCCACATAGTTGTAACCACTACGATTTCATAACTACTATAACATAAATAGTAAGTGAGCAAAGTTGAATCCACATTGTAGATTAAGATTGGTCATGTAGATCAAAGTAGGGGTGCAAATGAGCTAAGCTACTTGTGAGCTATTCACGAGCGGCTCGATTAAAACTCAAACCGAGCTTAAAGTTAACCGAGCTCAAGCCAAGCTTGAGCCGACTTATTAGAAATTGAGCCAAACTTGAGCTGGCTTGATTAGAAATTGAACTGAGCTCGAACCTAATTATTACTGGCTGGTCAAGCCAAACAAGCTAGTAATAATATATATTTTTATAATATATAATATATAATATATAAATTTTTTTATTAAAAATAATAAAAATTTTAAAAAATTTGAGCTCGAGCTCGAGTCGAGCTAGTATAAATCGAGTCAAGCCAAGCCAAGCTTGAGTAGGTTGACTCGAGTTCAACTTAGCTCGTTTACAATCCTATATCAAAGTGAAATTTTTTTATATATGTTACATCCAAATAAACACATCATCAACAAAATTCCAAACAACAAAGAAAAAACTATAATAAACAAAATGAAACATATAAAGAAGTAAAATGATAAAGGAAAAAAAACGAAAAAGTTATAGAACACGTTATTCATTGTGTAACAACTATAATTTGATAGTTACTATAATATATCCTATTTTTCATAAATTAAATAAAAGACTTAAATGGGAGATAATAATACTAAAGGTATGGGAGGATAATTTAGTAATTATAATTGACAATAAAAAAAATAAAATTGTCATCTTAACGGCTCCTCCAAAATGGCCCCTTATTATCTGGAAGGGAAATAAATCACATAAGAGTTCGCCCAACAATAACATATGTATGTAAAAAGGAATTAAGACCATCGATAGATAATTTAATAATTATAATTGTAGTAGGATAATTATGCCCATTCTAAATAAATTTAATAATTTTAATGATAACAAAAGATGGAATCCATCATCTCAACGGTCTCATATGGTCGATCTCACATGCTATCCGTGAGGAGGTAAATTGAGAAGTTGTAATTGATCAGTGTGGAAAGGATTTTTTTTTTCCTTGACTTTGCCAAGATTCGAATTTTTGTCCTATGATAACAACTCACTAGCCAACTCAACCTTACCCGAGGATAATTTATTAATTATAATAAAAATAATAAACTCAGTTAACCTCATTGACTATTTCTGAGGATGACCGATCCGACCTCAAGGAATTTTTTCACTCACCACTAGGGTAAATCGGAAAACGCACGTGATAGGTAGCCCAAGAGTTTAGCATCCTTTGCTTGCGCTCCCCATTTGAAGAATTTTATTTTATAAATACACCATAACTGAGATCGAATTATGGATACGAATGATAATTTAAATATCCTATCGTAACATCGTGATCCCGGAGATCAATTTATTAATTATAATGAACAATGCGATGGGTGTTTTTTTTTTAATTAAAAAATCAAAATTGGGCGCCTACGATTTGAAAAAAAAAACTTCTTGATATTTGCTCAAAAATAATTGAGCGTGGGCTTGGTGGAGTTGGCTAAAAGCTCCAACTCCAAGGCGTACTTGACAGCGCGTGATCCGTCTCAGCTCTGGTCCACGTAACCTGCGTTACTGTGAGAAGCGAGAGTCAATATATGCTGCCAACAATTATATAGCCTCGAAGACAAATCACCTCTTAGATGACTGAAAGGATAACTCGCATTAATGAGCAAAAGTAAGTTAGAATGTCAGATTAGATATCTATAGCTTGCATAAATATTGTCGTCGCTAGTTTTTCTTACAACATCTGCCAAAAATATAGCATGATTTCTCCTGTATTACATGTTACCTATACTTCATTAGTCGTTCACAGGGAAAAGTACAAATTTCCATTAATTGCTTATGCACTACTGCTGCTTGCCTTTTTTACAGCGAAGAGCTGACGAAGAAAGCTTAACTTGCCTCCCCTACGTGCAGAAGTCGTTGTAATGGCGCCACTCGTGCTCATCAGGGATGGAAAGCTGGTCTCTGATTCTGGTGAAGAAGCTTGTGGGAGAGTGTAAAGGAAGGCGTTCAGCATCCGTATAATCTGGCTGAAGCTGGGCCGTGTGTTAGGATCCTCCACCCAGCATGATTGCACTAAGAAGACCAGCTCTGGTGGGGCATCATCAGGTAGTGGTGGTCGCATTTGCTGCATCAGATCATATGAACAATCAACGGAACGAAGATAATTTTTTCGACATTCAGTACCACTTCTCTCTCCTTTTTTTTTTTTAATTAGCACCGGGTATCCAATTCTTAGAACCAATTTCTCTCTAGCTATTATATGACAAAAGTTGATCACTGTTTCAATCAGTTAAAAAAAAATTTACTTCATGTGAAAGTATCATAAGAATGAGCTTATTCTACAGAGCAACGATAACTAACAAATATAAACTGAAAGCATTATCTCTGTTGCTGGAAATCAATAATCACCCAAGAAAATATCTGATTTATGTCATATCGGAGCTTAAAGAATTAATAATATTAAGAGTTCTGATAATTTGAACGAAACATCCAACATACAAGCACCTCTCATTCAACTTATTATCAAAGAATAAAAGATGAAAAATTCTAATGCTGTGCGAAACCATGTATTGACTACTGTACTAATCTAATACCATGAAACGTCAGGTATATGAGCAACTTGCTCGAGTTATCATTTCCAGTGCAACTTCATGTTTATGTCAATTTTATATGTCTCACAGCTAAATAAACAAGAGTTCTACGAATACAATCACCTCGAGCAACTTCATCTACAATAATCTTTCATTAAGAAGTGATTGTTCACTTCCTTACTTCCAGCTTCAACTTCCTGTTATAATCTTTGTAAATCTTTTTATTCCATTAACAGACTAATTGCTTTAAATTAAATTGTCCATAGGAATTAGAAAATTGAAATTTTAAGAAGTTTTAACAATTCTGGCATTTTGCAATGCTTAAAAAATGTATTGTCTTTGTTCCAGATTTATTTCCCTCAATCATTACACATTAGACAGCATTCTTTAGCAGAGCTTATCCAATTTCAACTCCATTTCTTTTAGTTAAGATCCACACCATACCAGCAATAGATGCAAGTGAAATAATCATGAGAATCTGGTAAAAGACAATCTGTAAAAGGTCTAGATCCATCCTAATAATTAAAGGTGACAACAACTTGCAAGCTAGCGACATCCACGTTTGTAAAATATAGGCATGTGATTCACAACATTATAAGAGGGAAAAGTAGATTAGAGACGGACAGAAGCATAAAGCCTGTGTCACACTCATTCATTATTCTCATTTTAATGCATTTAGTCTATAATGTGGTTAAATAATATTCAAAGTAAGGACCTTTACATTTTGAAGAAAAATAGAATATTATACCTAGAAGAAAGTGGTTCTTAATAGTAACAAGACAAATGAAATTTTATTGACGTTGAGCAACACAAGCACAAGTATCCATGATCCACAATCATCACTACAAAGCCAATATCACATTCATATTTTGAGTCAATTGTGAATCCTACAAGCTCTGATATACTACATATATTCTAGAGGTAGTTCACAACATTATAAAGGGGGAAATTGACCACGTAAAGACGGAGTACCTCTACTCACAGGAATCACATATCCAACATAGTTTAAACAGATATGAATTCAGAGCCTGTTTACCCAATGGGAGAGGAAAGGAGTAGAGTCTCCCTCACACCATTATTTACCAACATGATTTGAGCAATGAAATGAGCAGAGTGACTCGAGTCCAAATTCACTACCAAATGCATCAGCCAATTTTTTTAGAAGACATGGAGAAGAGAAGATAGGGGAGGTAAAAGGACATAAATAACCTTTATTTTAACTAAAATATACTTAACAATTCAAGGGTGTTTTGGTTAAATAGTATTTTTGCCACCCACATCTCCTCTCTGCTGATTCTGTGTGCAGGTAAACACTGAAAGGGGCAAAATCCTATCCTCTCCTTCCCCTTCTACTCCTGTTCTTCTTCCCCTTCTCTCTCTCCTCTACTCCTCTCCCTCCAGGTAAACAGAGACTTAAAAATCTCATTTTCACATAAGATTGTGTAGAACACATCCAACAATATCACAGGGTATTGAGTACACAATAGAGTCAATTATTATGATAATGATAATTCAGAAGACAAAAGGTATACTTTCGTGTTCAAGTGTTTAGTCTTTTTACTAGTTCACCAATAACTCAAAGTTTAACTCCACAAGTAGGACTAGTTTAGCTAAACTATTCACCTTTCACTTTGATATAGAAAAATGAAATATCATGAAAAGAAAAGCGATTAGGAAGTAAGAAGGCTCAACAAATGATCAGTAAATTTACAAGGAATTTTGATGTTGAAAGAGGCTAACCTTAAAAGCTGCAGCATATGCAGCCTGCAAGTTAGACATGCCTTCAAAAGGCATTCGGTTGGTCAACAACTCCCACAAAACGATGCCAAAGCTGTACACATCAACCTTGTTGGTGTAGTGCTTCTTCTCACCACGACGCAAAGTCACAGTACTATATAACTGCAGGATACAACTGAGGTGGTTCAAAGAAATTACTAGGAGACTGCATCAATGAGGTCTCATAAAAAAAAATGAAAAGACCACATCAAACAGAGATTGCAGAGTGAACAATGAGCATAGACAGGAACAAAAACTTTAAAATGTTCACTTTCTCTTGGGCCTACCATAGATGACCATAATCCCTTCCTGCTTTCTCTTTTTTCCCTCAATGTTCCCTCCATTCTTTCTGTAGTAAATGCATCATGAAGCATATAGATTTGCTATTGGTGTTTAGGTTTCTACCCGTAAAGGAAAAAGATTTTCACATAAAAGTGAAATCATAAACAGATGGCAGATTACCACTTATACAAGACAAAGCTCTATATATGATTGCATGATGATATTCTTCACCCAATACCATTCAATCCATAGTTAACCAACATGTAAAAGACTAAAAGAAAGATAAACATGTATAATTAATTGAGTCAAAGATATATCACCTCAGGAGCCATCCATCTATAAGTCCCAGTTTCAGCAGTCATCATCTCAGTAACTGTTTCTTCTCTTGCAAGTCCAAAATCAATGAGCTTCACATTATTCTGATTTGCAGTAAGCAGCAAATTATCTGCACATTAACTTGAGTATTATGGCATTAAATAATAATAAAGACACAAAACCAATGATAGGCAAGTGACATTATGCAGCTTGAAGATTTTAAAACACAATAACACTAACATGTATAATTAAGAACAATGACAGCTATTGATCCTGCATATGAACTAAATAGACTGTAATAAGTTGCATCATATTTACCATTGACTTGAACCAACGATGTGTAGTCCATGATTTTGATTAAATCATTGTTGTTTTTCCAAACATGTATCTCAGGCAACAAAAAGAAAGCCTGAAATTTCAATGAAGTTTTACTATTATGGTCGCAGATAGCATCATTTACTTCCAATTGGAGATACTATGCCATGTAAATTTCTCTGCAATTATGCTAGTATATTAGATAGCAGTCTCTCCAGCATTAGTAATGTAACCCATAACACCCTACATTGATATATATTATATATATGGGTGTATGTATATACACATAAATCAAACGATTGAATTGCACATTTGTTGATAGATACCCACAAGGAACAATGAAATGTAAATAAGATGTTTCCTTCAAAGATATCTCAATACAAATTTCAAAGAGCAATAATTTTGATACTGTTATTTGTTTAATGGTCATAGATAAATTTGTACAAGCTACAACTTAGATTTTGAATGATGCAGATTCTAATGCAAAATAAATTTAAAAAGGGTGAATACAAACCAGGTTTCAGGTCTCTGTGTATAATTCCATTAGCATGTAAACAGTCCATCGCGCGAGCAATGTCAATTGCAAAGCTTATTGCTTTATGAATTTCTAGTTGTTTGGGGCGGATGCTGCTCAAGTATTTCTTCAATGACATTCCTGGAAGAAGCTCAGTGGCAATCACCATAACAGGATCCTTGCAGGCACCAACAAACTTCATGAAAGAAAGAATACTTGTCATAATGTTGAAAAAGTAATGAAAATGCTAGGATTTAAATGTGAATGTTAAGCTAACATTCATATCCAATCCATCTTGAGAATTGAAACTATAAGGGCACAACATGATCAACAAATTAAGAACAATCATAAAAAGACCTGGACAAGATTCTCATGCTGCACCCTGGACATCATATTTACTTCTCGAATAAAACGAGCCTGAAGGGTCGCCTTCTCCTCAGGAGTGGTACCACTGTTGAGAACTTTGATAGCCACAATTTGGTCATGGTACCTGATTCAAAGAGGATGTAACAAAAAAGTATACAGCCATAATGCATATCAAACATGCTTTCAAATGAGATAAGGTACAGTATTACTGAGGGCATATAGGCACCACCCCTCTCAGCTTTACCTCAATTTTAAGTATAAGTGCCCACTTACGCGATTTAACTTTGCACAGAAACCCATATTTGAGAAATGGAATTGGAGAACAAACTTGGACAATGAATATTATGTTGATTAGAAAGTCCATTTTAAGTTCCCATGTTTTCTACTTCTGAACAACTAAGAAAGAGGTTCAGCTGAATCAGGCCCAAGCTCCTTAGTGTATGATTATTAGAAGGATGTTGAAGAAATCCTCATATTAAATTAAATAATTTCTAGTTCATGAATTAGCTTTGCAAATAAGAGCATTTCATCTTATCTTGTTGATATGGCAATCCAGTCATTCTCCTAGCATTGAGATTTACTAACCAGTGGTGAACTTTTCCTCCATGGTTCTATGTTGAGTTTTGCATTCCCAAACTGTTTTATTTCCCATAGTAATGATCAAAGAATGAAAAGACACAATCAATACCACTTATTGACATTTGGTCAACAAAAATAAATTTATGTTATGGTCATGGCGTCTTAAATAGCAAAACATTTTATTCCTCAGTTTGTATATTTCCTTTATGATTGAGTGAGTATTAGCTTTAATTTTCACTCCTTGTTCAATATGCTACTGTACTTCGCCTTTCAACATACAGATGTAGAGAATTTTTTAGCTCCCATAGGCCAAGCCCAAGGATCTAAATTAGTAAAAGAGGAATAGAAGAACTTTTTGAGTTGAAAGCTATGAAGGGAAAAAAAATGTTTTCATTAACATCTTTGGTTAGAAGGGTGATTAAAAGTGATTCACAAGCACTTTGAATTTGAGAAAAGAGGAAATAAAAACATGAGGTGTAAAAATTATTTATCAAAACAATATGAAGGAGCCTTTGGAGTTCCTAATAGGAACCTCCTTTTTATGAATAAATTAAAATCAACCTTACTTCCAAAATAGTACTATATAGGGAGGACTCCAATTTAATGTGTCAAAGTGATATGGTTGGACATTTTGAGGAGTTCCTATCAGAAAATCTACATGATCTTTTCAGATGCTGACAAGGAGCTCAAGAAAACACTAGCTTTGCTACTTAATCAGTATAGATGTGTGTACAAACTGTCAGAACCATATACTTATGTTTTCAGATAACAGCCATGGGAAGAAAACACAAAAACAATTCAAACTTCAAAAGCTAACTCCGGCATCATTCATCTGGAAAATAAGTATCCACAGAAACATTCAGTGTATTCTACCAACAACAGGAATAAAACAAGTCAATAAAAAATGTTGATCCAATTGATTTCTTGAACTTACTTCCCCTGATAGACTTTCCCATGCGCTCCCTCTCCAATCTTGGCTCCAATATAGAGTAATTTTGGATCGATCAATAGGTTCTCATCAATATCGAGCTGTGAAGACGCATAAGTACAATTTTTCCCTAACGCATCCTGGTCAAGCGCAAGAGAATCATCCGATACTCTGTTCCCTCCCGGTCGCCTGAACTCCTCTTCATTAATTTTGCCATCTCTACAATTATCGATGCAGCTCATCTTTCAGAGAGGAAAAGCAGAAATTTCCTAGAAGCCCAAAAGTTCAGAGACCCTTTGAGCTCCCACAGTCCGCAGAACCAAGTTGTTTGGCAAGGTATCAAAACTGGAGATGGGGAAAACCTGACTTTTCTCTCCTTAACAGGGATCCTCAGTTCTCCTCTGTGTTATACTTTCCATTGAAAAACAGCATCCACATAGCGAAGAACCAATCGATTCTTATCTTCCCTGACAAAAAATCTCAACCCCCCTTACAAATCTATACAAAACCCTAACTTTTCTCCTTCAGACCATGAAGCCGCCTTTCTTGATACTGAAACTTTGTATCAGCTAATCCAGGAACACGAACCGAGAGTAAATGAAAGAGAGAAGAAAAAATACAACCACGAAAGCAGAGAGAAACTCGGACTCCAATTTGACGCCGGCCACCGCATCCAAAAGCGGCACAAGTCAGAGAAAAACTTACAGTCGACCAGCGCGATGTCAAACAGCTTCAGCAGAGTTAAGGAAGCCCATCCACCGATCCACGACCACCATTGCAAGAACCCCAAAGGCCGCTCGACTGAAGCTTTTGAGAAGAAACCTCTCTCCGATCGGGCGTCGGAAAGAAGATTTATGTCCCGACCATGGATCATCTTGGACAGCGGCGGGGGCTCTGCTTTTTATAAGACGAAGAGGCGTGGAAATCGCAGCGCCAATAAGAGGCCGTCACGTGGTACGGCAGTGGTGGGAAAGGGCAGATGCTTCCTCTTCGCGATTCCCGATTCCCGATTCCCGATTCCCGATTCCCGATTCCCGATTCCCGATTCCCGATTCCCGATTCCCGATTCCCGATTCCCGATTCCCGATTCCCGGTCCCCTCTAAAGTTGCCCGTTCGCACTCCTCGATTCCACACTCGGTTCCCGAAACGCCCATGCAAGTCACGTGTCGATAATCTGGCCCTTCTCTCACCGTCCGATGCTCGATGGATGCTCATGATTTTCTTTAGAGACATAAACAAGTTAAACTGGTCGAGCTATTTGAATCTTAATTAGAAAAATTCATTCGAATTTGTCCATTCGATTAAGTTAATGAATTAAATTCGAGTTTAATTTTGAACTCAAAAATATTATCAAACTGAACTCGAGCTTAATAATATTTAATTCATGAACTCGTAAATATATTTATTAAGAGGTTCATTTATATATATAAAATATTATTAATTATTATAATTAATTATCTTAAATAATTCGAACTAAATTAGTTTAATTTTTAAACGACTTTTTTTCGAACTAAGTTCAAATGGAGCTCAAACTATTTAATTTTATTACGGGGTTAAACTTGAGCTTAAAAACTAAAGATTTAATCAATCTCAAATTGGGCTCGAGCTTAAGTATTAAAGATCTAAGCTGAGCTCGAACTTAGAAATAATAAATTGAGTCCGAGCCCAAGCTTTTACTGTTCAGCTTTCGACTCATTTGCTCTCCTAATTATCTTCCTCCACCGATCCAACCAACGAAGACGGCGATCTCATCGCCCGTTTCCCTTGCCCGGTTTGCTTTGGGTCTAATTTCGGAGGTCGTCATAATCATCCCATCGACGAGGTTCTAGAAAAGTCAACCGCGACACCGAGCCGGTTCAAACCGCCCGAAACCCCGGTCCAGGCCGTTGCAAATTTTCAAAACGGGACACTCATTCAAATTAACTCCCCAACAACCTGGCGAAACATCGCACCTTCGAGTGGAGTGTAGAGTCTAACCAATCAAATCAAATGAAATTACATTACATTAAATTAGACGAAATGGCGTCCGAAGTTTAAGGCCGGCACGCTCAAAGGAAGCAAACGCGCCATCACGTGCTGGTGGAATCAATCCCTTTTTTAATCCACAAAAAATAAAATAAAATAAAAATAATAAAACAATGAGGTAGTGTGGAGAAGAATGGTGTTATTTGTTAGCTTTATGTCACTGTTACATGGGATGATGGACACCCATTTTGAAAAGAATAATCGTGAAATAGTCGGCAAAGGCGCACCTTAGTGCTTTATGTCACAATTACCTCGCGACACCATTAAAGAGATAACCAATATATATATTTTTTGAGATGTTTTATGGTGGGATACTTTCATTTAATTATATCTAATATCTTCGTTTATTTTTTTAATAAATAAGATTTTATATTTTGCATACAATTATTCTAATATATTTCCACTGTAATTGTTTTTTTTTAAAAGAGGATGTAACTTTTTTTATTGATCAAATCACGACTTAACCGATCTTCTAGACTCCCTTCCCATGTCAATCTGATCAATCATTTAGATGTGATTGCCATCTTAATTTTTTTTTGTTTTTTTTTCCTAAAGCCATTTAAACTGGTGAGGATGTTGAAGCATTTCCATCACGAGGTCTTGACATGTTCATCAATATTTTTTTAATTGACATTACATTTTCAATTCTTCCAACCTACTCTGTTCCATTCCTTTTTATTATTATTATTATTATTATTATTATTATTATTATTTATTTCTTTTTAATTGACATTAGGTACTAATTCAAAGGATAATCGATCCAATTTCATAGAAATTTTTTATTGGCTACCAGAATAAATTGAAAACGCTCGCAGCAAGCGATCCATCAGCTCAACGTTCTTAGGTTAACCATCGAAATTTATCCGTTAATTCACCAAAGTTGGAATAAGATCATTAGATATCTGAAAAATTGAAAAGACGTTCTACCCACTATAAAAAACCCTTATTACTAACGAAAAATTCTGTCGTAATTCTGTCGCTATATTGGTTTAACAATGAAATTACGATGAAAATATGGTAGTCGGAAGATATTACATCGGAGAGTTTTGTTGGTGCAGATTGTAGCAGAATCGAATCTGAATTTTGATATTATCAAAGGTTCAAGTTAAGTCATGTTGTGATCTAATAAGTTGACTAAATGTGCAGGCTGCTTATTCAACTTGGAGAAAGTCTTAGCAGATCATGGAAACTCGACAGAAAGCCCGAGTGGGTCGAGAGGATCCAACACTTGGCAGGGAAACTCGATAGGTTTGGAGGACTGAAGATCGAGAGAAAGTCCTGGTGGACCGGTCTGATGATAAGCGGCAAAGTTCAAATAGATCTGGAGGACCAATGTTTGGCAGGTAAGTTGAGATAAGCAACTAAAGGAGAGCGACAGTGAGGACGTGTTCCGGGAGGGAACAAACTCTAGGTCGCTGATTCAACTGAAGAAACCGGGAATATTTTCAAGTTGAGATAAAGACAGACTTACTATCTATTATTACTCATGCATCTTACTATTACTGTGCTAACTTTGTTTTTTAGGAACTTTCGTTCTAACTCTGTTTTTTAGGAACTTTCATTCTAACTCTGTTTTGCAGGAACCAAAGTTTATCAGTCGACCAAACCAAGTTGATTCAGACTAGAGATCAGTCGAAGCAGAGTTTGGTAAAGTGACTAATCAATCGACTGAACCATGCAGACGTGACACAGATTAAATTGATCAGAAGCAGAGATGGAAGGTATCCTTATCGATTGACCGAACATAGGGATCAGCCGACTGAATGATCACTCCATTAATGATGCATTAAGTGTGAATCTTGATGAACAGGGAAATTCACTATTCGGTCGACCGAATAAAGGGATCGGCCTACTGAACCATTAAAGCTCATTAAATGTGCGAAGATCGGATCTCAGCAAAGAAGGAAGAGAGTGTGATCAGTCAACCAATAGGAGGTTCGATTGACTGAACTTATCAGTCTACTGATAGGTTTATCAGTCGATCGAACGATGCTTATAAAAGGGGAGCTCAAGGACTGAGGTAGTGTATCTGTTTTCAATTCACCTCTGTGCAAAGCTGTTGTTTGTGCTAGTACTCTACTACTCATTTTCAATCAAGCTGCTACTCAATCTAAGATCTTATACATTTCATTGTACAAATTGCTTCTTTCCGGAGGTTTAAGAAAGAATGGCTTTAGTAAATTACCCATTGGTGTGATCAAGGATCGCGGGTCTTGGAGTAGGAGCCAACTTATGCTCCGAAGCAAGTAACTGAAATGTGTCTTTATTTTCTGCTGCTTATTCTGATTTATCTTTACAATAAAAGAAAAGTTTTTAACGTGTGATATTCACCCCCCTCTCTATCATATCTTTCGATCCTTTAATTGGTATCGGAGCCAGGTTGCTCTGTAATTACTTAACCATTTTTCGAGTAATTTTAAAAACTTTTTCTTTTTCTTTAAAAGTGTTTTCTTTAATTCATAAGTAATAGTTTTTTTCTTTATGCCACACTATTAATCCCAAGACGAGAGTCTTGAATATTTTTTTTTCATTTTACTCTTTATCACAAGGATGTCGAACTCCTACCAAAAAGAGTACAACACCGTCCACCCACCATTGTTCAAAGGGGAGAACTTCAGCTATTGGAAAAACAGAATGGAATGTTACCTTAAATCTGACATCGAACTTTGTTTCACCATATTCAAAGGATACACTCCCCTGATGGTAAATGGAAAGATAATAGAACCAGAAAACTGGACTCCCCCGATGATAAAAAAGGTACAACTAAACTACAAAATAATCAATACAATATAGTGCGGCCTGACCATGGAAGAACTGAACAGAGTTGGGCCTTACAAAAATGTAAAAGAATTCTGAGACCATCTGGTAAAGCTGCATGAAGGAACTGACGAATCTAAGGTAAATAAAAGAAATTTACTATTACATAATTTATTTAATATTAAACTACTTCCTGGAGAGACGGCCATGCAAGTACATGCTAGACTAAAAGATATTCTCAATGGCTTACATCTAATCAGACATAACCTGGAGAATCACAACATGATAAGGTACCCACTAAACGCCTTCCTGAGAAATGCTTTATGGGCATCAATAGTAGATGCATACAAAGTTTCAAGGGACATTTCCATTCTTAAGTTAGATGAACTTTTTTGTGAATTAGAATTACATGAACAATCTAACTTGAGTCAAGATTGTTAGGAGATCGGTGGCCGGCTTGAAGGGGGGTTGGATAGACGGCGCCCCCAAATCGTTCGCTTCCTACGTTGTTAGCTTGCGCAGCGGAATAATACAAAAATAAACAAGCTAAACAAAATAGAAGACAAGAAATACAAACCAAGCTACACGATCATTTACGTGGTTCGGAGATAAAGCTCCTACTCCACGGCGTGTCCGTAAGGTGGACGATCCCTATCCGTCGGTGGATTACTCCCCGGAAGACCTCCGGCTAGCTCAAACCTCCTTGTGGGTGGAGAAATCTCACCACAAACTCACCAAGACCTCTTGGACACAAGGGAAACTCTTGAGCACTTGTAGACTACTAATTAGACCTTAACCAAGTCTAATTTCGTCACAGATAACCAAGCTTCCAAGCCATGGTTATATAGGCCGCGGGTTGGAAAACCCCGCCTACCAGTCGACTGCTAAAACATGCAGTCGACTGCCCTCTGTGAAAATTCGACCGTTACATCCCAACGGCTCGATTTCACACTAACCGAGCGACTGCACCAGTCGATTGCTAAAATATGTAGTCGACTGATACAGTACTGCTACAGTAGCACTACAGTACGGCTACAGTAAAATCCTAAAACTAAGAATTTACTCAGAGTACAATCTCTCATGCACTCGTACCCTCACCCTTATGACTCATTTGACGCTTCATTTACAGCTTTGACCTCTTTCCTTCAAGCCTACTTCCTTTGGCTCTCGTCCTTCGTATGCATTCAAGCCCGCGGCTCATCCCCAATGCCATCCTTCGCGTATGCCTCGAAGTCGCTTCCCTCGGCCCTTGTCCTCGATGCCTTGTCCACGGTCCCTCGGATGCTCCATCCTTCACCAGACCCGAAGCCATCAACCTGAGTCACATGTGTATCCTGCAAACCTGCACAACTCAAATACACATATCAAATACAAGGGTGAACCTAACTTAAACCTTTTGCCCAAACACCAAAACACATGGTCGCACGGACCATTAGGATTGCTCCAACAATCTCCCCCTTTTTGGTATTTGGCAATACGTTTAAGTTAGGGAAAATAAATAGCAAATAAACATGCTAATACATACAATGGACTTATGATGCCAAGGCTACACACTTGGACTTACTCCGCCGAATGGTCTTACGATGCCAAGGCTACACACTTGGACTTACAACGCCGAATGGGCTTACGTTGCCAAGGCTACACACTTGGCAACCGCCGTAACAATGCATCATGCATTTGAACCTATCCCAAGGCTCCTCCTACACCTACGCTCCCCATGAGCAAGGATTTTTACAACGGGCTTTTTAAGAACCTATCCCAAGGCTACCCCTACGCAAAGGCACGTTCAGGTTTTCCCAACTAAACCTTACTTCTCCCCCTTTGCCTAACATCCAAAAAGTCCTCCAACAATATCCCAATTGTTGAAAACTTGTCATTCCAATTGACCCTAAACTCGTGTGTTTATCCCCCATGGATTTCATACACTTGTATGAGTTGACTTGGTCAAAATTCAGTGCTGAAGACAATTTCAGACTGGTATCAGTCGACTGCAAGAAGTATCAGTCGACTGGTCGCTACTGGCTGAGCGAACAGAATGTTTCTGTTTCCAGCCAGTCGACTGCTAAAACTAGCAGTCGACTGGCACAGTTTTTCAGCCTTTTTCAGCATTTCTGACCCAATTTCAGAAATGCACCAATAATTCCACAGACCTCCAAAAATCTCCAAATTTTATGGAGAGGTCTGTTTTACCCATGTCTACTTGGGAAAAATACATTCAAAAATGTATCTTATACCAATCCCAAAATTGACATAAAACTCAAAACTAGCTAAATGGTTCAATTTAACCTTGACCTAAAGTCCTAGTTTTGGCTTCCTCTTGATGTATTTGCCCATGTCAACCCACAATGCATCCCTAGCATTGATTTATATGGCATCTATACATCCAAAACTAATTATCATGCTATATGACCCCAATGTCATATTTCTTGTATGAAACACAATCCAATTATGCCAAATCCCAATGTTTGAGACTCAAGTCCGTCTCCAAATCACTTGACATAATTCATGGCCCAATTTAGACTCCTAAGTAAAACCTACTTGAAATCCATTGGCTATGAGTCCCAAATTGACTCTTTGAGCTCCCCCTAGAGCTCTTAGCCTTAGCCACCTCCCTAGGTGACTCATCCACAATGGCTAGGCCATTCCGGTGCACCTCCGGTGACACTTGGCCTACAAATCTAACTTTCTTAACCTTGGACACTTTGTCCTTGGTTAATTTCTCCTTACCATTAAATGGCTTTCCCTTGACATTTATTGGCTTCTCCTTGATATAGTCATATGCAACCCTAGCATAAGACTTTCCCTTAGCTTTGGAGACCTCTCCCTTGTCATGATCATTTGCTACCCTAGCATATGAACTCTCATTTGCCTTGGAGGGATTAGATCGGTATCCCAAGCCCGATCTATCATTGTTGGGTCTTTGGCTACCCAACATCATCCTTAATTCCTTAGATCCAACATTGATTCTCTTAAGGAATTATTCTAACTTATCAAGCTTTCCCCTTAAAGCTTGATTCTCCTTCTCTAGGTTTCTTACCCTAGAGTTAATTTGTCCAAATTAGACATTACTAGACCTACCCTTCCTAGGCATGTGTCTCCCCTTCTTGGGATTAATGCATTGGGTCTCCCTAGGTCTATTGTTTCTAGATTTTTCATGCATAGATTTCCTAGGGTTTTGATCTACATTAACCCTATTCCTATCATGATATCTAAATCCAAAATTTTGCATGGGTAAATAATAACACTTATTTCTAACATGCATGAGAGTATAAGAATTTAAATTTGAATTACACTTCAAATTAGGGTATACCTCCCTTACCCTTGAAGCTCCCCCTTGATTTGAGCTCCTCTTCTTCTTCTCACACTTCTTTAGATGTTCCAACTTCTTGAACTCTCCCTTCCTTGAGCATCTTGTGTGGTAGTGTCCAAGTTCTCCACATGTGAAGCATCTAATGTCCTTCTTCTCCTTCTTCTTCCTACAACTCAAATTAGATTCTAAAGAGATTGAATTGAGTTTAGGAGATACCTCTTTCTTACCCATAGGACATCTACTCTTGTAGTGTCCCTTCTCATTGCACCCGAAACAAATGATGTGATATTTTGACTTTGCTTCGGTGGAGGTGCTCACTAGGTTGACTTCTTCCAAGATTTCTTCTTCTCCTTCTTCACTTGTTTTGGATTCTTCTTCAACCTTTGAGGATGTGGATGCTACACTTGTGGATGACCTTTCTTCATCCTTTTCCTCAAATGTGACCAAATTTACTTCCTCTTCTTCTTTTGATGTTGAATTGGTCTCCACATCCGATTGCTCCTTCTTCTCCTCTTGGACCACTTCATCACTTTCTTCAGATTTTTCATCTTCTTGTGTAGGCAAAAATTCCTCCCATGGTAATTTCTTCACTTTGCTCCACAATTCATGGGCATTCTCATATTTACCTACACCACTTATCACATTAGGAGGTAATAAATCAATTAAAATTGCTATTACCTTTGAGTTTGTCTCCGATCGTGAGGTTTGCTCCTCCGTCCAATGTCGTGTTCGGAGCTTCTTTCCTTTCTTGTCCTTTGGGACTTTGAATGACTCCTTTACCACCATCATGGTGTCCCAATCCGTGTTGAAGAAGATCTCTATCTTCACCATCCAATAGGTGATGTCCCCAAGGCTTCCTCCTTCAAACTTTGGGGGTTCAATCAAGCCGGTCATCTTTTACCTCTTTGGCGGTTAGTCCAATAGAGAGCGTCCTCGCTCTGATACCACTTGTTGGGAGATCGGTGGCCGACTTGAAGGGGGTTGGATAGACGGCGCCCCCAAATCGTTCGCTTCCTAAGTTGTTAGCTTGCGCAGCGGAATAATGCAAAAATAAACAAGCTAAACAAAATACAAGACAAGAAATGCAAACCAAGCTACACGATCATTTACGTGGTTCGGAGATAAAGCTCCTACTCCACGGCGGGTCCGTAAGGTGGACGATCCCTATCCGTTGGTGGATTACTCCCCGGAAGACCTCCGGCTAGCTCAAACCTCCTTGTGGGTGGAGAAACCTCACCACAAACTCACCAAGACCTCTTGGACACAAGGGAAACTCTTGAGCACTTGTAGACTACTAATTAGACCTTAACCAAGTCTAATTTCGTCACAGATAACCAAGCTTCCAAGCCATGGTTATATAGGCCGCGGGTTGGAAAACCCAGCCTACTAGTCGACTGCTAAAACATGCAGTCGACAGCCCTCTGTGGAAATTCGACCGTTACATCCCAACGGCTCGATTTCACACTAACCGAGCGAACAGAGACATTCTGTTCGCTGCCAGTCGACTGCCCCAGTCGACTGCACCAGTCGACTGCTAAAACATGCAGTCGACTGCTACAGTAGTGCTACAGTACTGCTACAGTAGCGCTACAGTACTGCAATAGTAAAACCCTAAAACTAGGATTTTACTCAGAGTACAATTTCTCATGCACTCGTACCCTCACCCTTATGACTCATTTGACGCTTCATTTACAGCTTTGACCTCTTTCCTTCAAGTCTATTTCCTTTGGCTCTCGTCCTTCGGATGCATTCAAGCCCGTGACTCGTCCCCAATGCCATCCTTCGCATATGCCTCGAAGTCGCTTTCCTCGGCCCTTGTCCTCGCTGCCTTGTCCACGGTCCCTCGGATGTTCCATCCTTCACCGGACCCGAAGCCATCAACCTGAGTCACATGTGTATCCTGCAAACCTGCACAACTTAAATACACATATCAAATACAAGGGTGAACCTAACTTAAACCCTTTGCCCAAACACCAAAATACATGGTCGCACGGACCATTGGGATTGCTCCAACAATCTCCCCCTTTTTGGTGTTTGACAATACGTTTAAGTTAGGGAAAACAAATAGCAAATAAACATGCTAATACATACAATGGACTTACGATGCCAAGGCTACACACTTGGACTTACTCCGCCGAATGGTCTTACGATGCCAAGGTTACACACTTGGAAACCTGCACAACTTAAATACACATATCAAATACAAGGGTGAACCTAACTTAAACCCTTTGCCCAAACACCAAAATACATGGTCGCACGGACCATTGGGATTGCTCCAACAATCTCCCCCTTTTTGGTGTTTGACAATACGTTTAAGTTAGGGAAAACAAATAGCAAATAAACATGCTAATACATACAATGGACTTACGATGCCAAGGCTACACACTTGGACTTACTCCGCCGAATGGTCTTACGATGCCAAGGTTACACACTTGGACTTACAACTCCGAATGGACTTACGTTGCCAAGGCTACACACTTGGCAATCGCCGTAACAATGCATCATGCATTTGAACCTATCCCAAGGCTCCCCCTACACCTACGCTCCCCATGAGCTAGGATTTTTACAACGGGCTTTTTAAGAACCTATCCCAAGGCTCCCCTTACACCTATGCTTCCCAACTAAACCTTACTTCTCCCCCTTTGCCTAACATCCAAAAAGTCCTCCAACAATATCTCAATTGTTGAAAACTTGTCATTTCAATTGACCATAAACTCGTGTGTTTATCCCCCATGGATTTCATACACTTGTATGAGTTGACTTGGTCAAAATTCAGTGCTGAAGATAATTTTAGACTGGTATCAGTCGACTGCAAGAAGTATCAGTCGACTGGTCGCTACTGGCTGAGTGAACAGAATGTTTCTGTTTCCAGCCAGTCGACTGCATGTTTTAGCAGTCGAATGGTGCAGTCGACTGCTAAAACTAGCAGTCGACTGGCACAGTTTTTCAGCCTTTTTCAACATTTCTGACCCAATTTCAGAAATGCACCAATAATTCCACAGACCTCCAAAAATCCCCAAATTTTGTGGAGAGGTCTGTTTTACCCATGTCTACTTGGGAAAAATACATTCAAAAATGTATCTATCACCAATCCCAAGATTGACATAAAACTCAAAACTAGCTAAATGGTTCAATTTAACCTTGACCTAAAGTCCTAGTTTTGGCTTCCTCTTGATGTATTTGCCCATGTCAACCCACAATGCATCCCTAGCATTGATTTATATGACATCTATACATCCAAAACTAATTATCATGCTATATGACCCCAATGTCATATTTCTTGCATGAAACACAATCCAATTATGCCAAATCCCTAGGTTTGAGACTCAAGTCCGTCTCCAAACCACTTGACACAATCCATGACCCAATTTAGACTCCCAAGTAAAACCCACTTGAGATCCATTGGCTATGGGTCCCAAATTGACTCTTTGAGCTCCCCCTAGAGCTCTTTGCCTTAGCCACCTCCCTAGGTGACTCATCCACAATGGCTAGGCCATTCCGGTGCACCTCCGGTGACACTTGGCCTACAAATCTAACTTTCTTAACCTTGGACACTTTGTCCTTAGTTAATTTCTCCTTACCATTAAATGGCTTTCCCTTGCCATTTATTGGTTTCTCCTTGCTATAGTCATATGCAACCCTAGCATAAGACTTTCCCTTAGCTTTGGAGACCTCTCCCTTGCCATGATCATTTGCCACCCTAGCATATGAACTCTCATTGGCCTTGGAGGGATTAGATCGGTATCCCAAGCTCGATCTATCATTGTTGGGTCTTTGGCGACTCAACATCATCCTTAATTCCTTAGATCCAACATTGAATCTCTTAAGGAATTGTTCTAACTTATCAAGCTTTCCCCTTAAAGCTTGATTCTCCTTCTCTAGGTTTCTAACCCTAGAGTTAATTTGTCCAAATTGGACATTCCTGACCTACCCTTCCTAGGCATGTGTCTCCCTTCTTGGGATTAATGCCTTGGGTCTCCCTAGGTCTATTGTTTCTAGATTTTTCATGCATAGATTTCCTAGGGTTTTGATCTACATTAACCCTATTCCTATCATGATATCTAAATCCAAAATTTTGCATGGGTAAATAATAACACTTATTTCTAGCATGCATGGGAGTATAAGAATTTAAATTTGAATTACACTTCAAATTAGGGTATACCTCCCTTACCCTTGAAGCTCCCCCTTGACTTGAGCTCCTCTTCTTCTTCTCCCACTTCTTTAGATGCTCCAACTTCTTGAACTCTCCCTTCCTAGAGCATCTTGTGTGGTAGTGTCCAAGTTCTCCACATGTGAAGCATCTAATGTGCTTCTTCTCCTTCTTCTTCCTACAACTCAAATTAGATTCTAAAGAGATTGAATTGAGTTTAGGAGATACCTCTTTCTTACCCATAGGACATCTACTCTTGTAGTGTCCCTTCTCATTGCACCCGAAACAAATGATGTGATATTTTGACTTTGCTTCGGTGGAGGTGCTCACTATGTTGACTTCTTCCAAGATTTCTTCTTCTTCTTCTTCACTTGTTTTGGATTCTTCTTCAACCTTTGAGGATGTGGATGCTATATCTTCCTCATCCACACTTGTGGATGACCTTTCTTGATCCTTTTCCTCAAATGTGACCAAATTTACTTCCTCTTCTTCTTTTGATGTTGAATTGGTCTCCACATCCGATTGCTCCTTCTTCTCCTCTTGGACCACTTCATCACTTTCTTCAGATTTTTCATCTTCTTGTATAGGCAAAAATTCCTCCCATGGTAATTTCTTCACTTTGCTCCACAATTCATGGGCATTCTCATATTTACCTACACCACTTATCACATTAGGAGGTAATAAATCAATTAAAATTGCTATTACCTTTGAGTTTGTCTCCGATCGTGAGGTTTGCTCCTCCGTCCAATGTCGTGTTTGGAGCTTCTTTCCTTTCTTGTCCTTTGAGACTTTGAATGACTCCTTTACCACCATCATGGTGTCCCAATCCGTGTTGAAGAAGATCTCTATCTTCACCATCCAATAGGTGATGTCCCCAAGGCTTCCTCCTTCAAACTTTGGGGGTTCAATCAAGCCGGTCATCTTTTGCCTCTTTGGCGGTTAGTCCAATAGAGAGCGTCCTCGCTCTGATACCACTTGTTGGGAGATCGGTGGCCGGCTTGAAGGGGGGTTGGATAGACGACGCCCCCAAATCGTTCGCTTCCTACGTTGTTAGCTTGCGCAGCGGAATAATACAAAAATAAACAAGCTAAACAAAATACAAGATAAGAAATGCAAACCAAGCTACACGATCATTTACGTGGTTCGGAGATAAAGCTCCTACTCCACGGCGGGTCCGTAAGGTAGACGATCCCTATCCGTCGGTGGATTACTCCCCGGAAGACCTCCGGCTAGCTCAAACCTCCTTATGGGTGGAGAAACCTCACCATAAACTCACCAAGACCTCTTGGACACAAGGGAAACTCTTGAGCACTTGTAGACTACTAATTAGACTTTAACCAAGTCTAATTTCGTCACAGATAACTAAGCTTCCAAGCTATGGTTATATAGGCCGCGGGTTGGAAAACCCCACCTACCAGTCAACTGCTAAAACATGCAGTCGACTGCCCTCTGTGGAAATTCGACCGTTACATCCCAACGGCTCGATTTCACACTAACCGAGCGAACAGAGACATTCTGTTCGCTGCCAGTCGACTGCCCCAGTTGACTGCACCAATCGACTGCTAAAACATGCAGTCGACTGCTACAGTATTGTTACAGTAGCGCTACAGTACTGCTACAGTGAAACCCTAAAACTAGGATTTTACTCAGAGTACAATCTCTCATGCACTTGTATCCTCACCCTTATGACTCATTTGATGCTTCATTTACAACTTTGACCTCTTTCCTTCAAGCCTACTTCCTTTGGCTCTCGTCCTTCGGATGCATTCAAGCCCGTGGCTCGTCCCCAATGTCATCTTTCGCGTATGCCTCGAATACGCTTCCCTTGGCCCTTGTCCTCGCTGCCTTGTCCACGGTCCCTCAGATGCTCCATCCTTCACCAGACCCGAAGCCATCAACCTGAGTCACATGTGTATCCTGCAAACCTGCACAACTCAAATACATATATCAAATACAAGGGTGAACCTAACTTAAACCCTTTGCCCAAACACCAAAACACATGGTCGCACGGACTATTGGGATTGCTCCAACAAAGACGAGAAAGGAATTACCTTGTATGCAGGATCAAGAAAAGAAATGAAGACCAGAATCAAGGATGAACCAGAAAGTGAGTTTGACTCAGAATCAACAAATGAAGAGGAGCTGGTCAATATGGTTAGAAAACTATTGACAAAAAGGAGATTCAAAAGAAGCACTAAGAAGACACCAACCAACCAGACACAAAATAAATCAAAAATAATTTGTTATGGATGCAACAAGAAGGAGCATTTCAAAAAGAAATGCCCTAATCGGAAGGAAGAAAATTTAAAAATTAATAAGAAGGAAGAACACCCTCAAAGTGACATGGGACGAGTCATCTTCCAAGGAGTCCGATGTGGAAGAGTCGAAGTACTCGAGCCATCTTGTCCTTATGGCAAGAAATGAAGATTCTAAGTCTGAGGAAGAATACGAGTCCGAGACCGACACCGAGTCCGAGAGAAACCATGGATCTGTATCCGTTTCTGAAGGTCCCAACATGTTACTCTTTTATTCAAAGTCAAATTTACTTAAAATAGTCAAATGTCTATTTTAAAAATTAACAAAATCCAAAAAACAAAATAACTTGCTACTTAAGGAAATTGAGCACCTTAAGGAGCAAGTTAACTTGAGTAACTCGACTAACAAAGTTCAAGTCGGAACTTCAACTCAAGTTGCAAAACTTGAGGAAGAAAATTCTAACTTGAAAGGTCAAATCGTGCGACTTAAGAAAACGTTGAAAAAGTTTAAACTGGGATCCAAATGTCTAAACATGGTACTTGGGTCGCAATGAGCCGTGTACAATAAATCGGGACTTGGCTATAAACCAAACAAAACCAACACACTATATCTGTCTTTAATTAGTTAAAATGTTAGAAGTCAAGTCCAAGCATGGGCTCCAATAAAATGCTTAACCAAACCAATCAGACCAAATCTTTATTTGATCCCTAAGAGTCAAATTCACTACTTAGATATACCATATCTAAGCTATGATTCAGGGGGAGCAAATAGAAAAATTATTCAACCAACTTGATTAATCAATTTTGCATGCTTAGGATTAGGTTTACTTTCTGCTTAGAACAGTTAGTTAAAAATGTTTACCAAACCCTAATAACATAGCATCGGAATGGATTGAGATGATGGTACGTCAAGGAAGCTCTGTTGAAGGCAAGTCTAGGCTGAATCTTGTGTATTCTACCTGGTGCATTAGACTTAGTAGATCTGAACGAAGCTACCACAGTCAAACATGGGTTAGTTAGACCAAAACCTATTATTAAAATTTTTGGACAGGACTAATTTAGAAAGTAGTCACAAAGTGGTCCACCGTTGATACACAATAAGACCATATGTCTCGCTACTGACTGAAAATTTATCCTTAGGAAGCTTACTTGATTGACCCAAAACTAAGTTTGAATCTAATATGAGTTCAACAACCTTCTTCAAAATTCTTAATCAAAAGTAATTTAAAAATAATTTTTAAATATTAATTAAACTTAATTAATTATTAAACTTAATTAATTAAAAAACTTAATTAAACTCAATTAATAACTTAATTAATTTAAAAAATCAGTCCTTGTGGGATCGATATCTTTTTATTACTGACGATAAAACCGTGCACTCATGGTGACGTAACAAGTTTTTTGCGCCGTTGCCGGGGGCTGTGTCTATAACATTAGAGATAATCATTTGAGTTTGACTAAACTTTTCTTTCTTTTCTATTATATACTTGTAACTAGACCTAGAAATTCTGTTTTTGCAATTTTACCTTGCATTGCTTATTTCTTTATCTGCAATCTTCCTTTTTGCAATTTAAAACCTTCAAATTTACAATCTTGCTCTTGTATGCATAGATATAACTTTGCAGGAGATCTATTACCCCTTGATTCAGAAATTGACAAGACATTTCATAGAAGAAGAATCTTCCAAAGACATCAGGAAGAACAAGAACATTCAGTTATGGCAAACAAACCATTGAAGGATTACGCAACACCATATGCATGAGAGCTTCGATCTAGCATCACCAGATCATCCATTGAAGCCAATAACTTTGAGATAAAGCCTGCAATAATCACTATGGTACAACATGACCAATTTGGGGGCAGACCACATGAAGATCCGAATCAACACCTTGAAGTCTTTTATGAAATATGCAATACAATGAAAATGAACGGTGTTCCAGTAGAAGCAGCATGACTATTATTGTTTGGGTTTTCTTTGAGAGATAGAGTCAAACAGTGGTTAAATTCTTTACCAGCCAATAGCATATCCACTTGGGAGCAATGTGAACAATAATTTCTGGACAAATTCTATACCCCTAGCAAGACTACTCATATGAGAAATTTAATAGCAAGCTTTAGACAGTCAGACTCAGAATCATTATTTGAAGCATGTGATAGATTTAATAATATGCTCAAACAATGACCACATCATGGACTTGAAAAAAGGCTAATGTTACATACATTTTATAATGACATCAATTACCATACAAAAGTATCCCTAGATTCGGTAGTTGGAGGGGCACTAATAAACAAAAGTCTTGATGAGGCCGAGGTTATTATTGAAAATGTAGCACAGAACCATCATTAGTGGGCATCAGAAAGATGTGGAGGTTATTCATCTATAAACCCAATTAAAGCATCAGGAAAATTTAATGTAGAGGTAATTACTTTGATGTCTGCAAAGCTGGATGCTCTTACCAAAAAGCTAGAGAATATGGGAATAAATTCAAGCATGGTCAATGCCATAGTATGTGTATGTGAGACATGTGGTAGCATAGACCACACTCAAGACTCATGCCCATTAAGAGCCATCTCTATGCAAATTAATCAACTTGAGCAGTGTAACGCTATTGTGGGCTACAATCAAAGGCGGAATAACCCATATTCTAACACATACAACCCTAGTTGGAAGAATCATCCAAACTTCTCTTATCATAATAATCAAGAGCAGGGACCATCCACGGGGGCTAGACCAAGCTACCAACCTGAACAATAAAGCTATCAACAACAACAACTTTCTCAAGGCTATCAATTTTCCAAATTGGAGAAAATGCTTGAAGAAGTTATTTCTAGTCAAAATGAATTGAAACAAGAAATCGAGCTACTTAAACAAAGAATGAATACTTCAGAGAAACACCAGAAGATGTAAGATTGCCAAATTGCTCAGATAGCTGCATCATCCTCAAGAGCACCAAGATAATTTTCTGGAAAACCTTATGTCAACCCAATGGAACACTGCAATAGAATTGAGCTTAGGAGTGGATGGACTTTGGGAAATCCTCAAATGACTGCTCCAAAAGGGATGAAACTTCAAGAAGAGCTCTTTCTTCCAACACTTGAACCAATTCAGATTCAAGATGATGAAGGGAATACCAAGAAGGTTGAAGAGGCTCTTCCACTCCACCCTCAAAGTCAAGCAATCTCTTTTCCACAAAGACTTACTATGACAAAGAAAGATGAAGAATTCGACAGGTTCCTTGACAAAGTTAAATACATCTATGTTGAACTCCCTCTAATTGACGCAATTCAATAAATGTCAAAGTTTGCCAAGTTTTTGAAGGGCATTATGCCCAACAAAAGAAGAAAGGGAGAGATCGAGACCGTAGCTCTAACAGAAGAATGCAGTGCTTTATTTGAGAAGAACACTTCCCCAAAGGTCCAAGATCCTGGAAGTTTTTATATCCCTTGCACCATAGGATTTGAATTCATTGAAAAAGCTTTCTGTGATTTGGAGGCAAGTATTAGCCTCATACCATATTCAATTTATAATAAGCTAGGTCTCAAAAACTTTAAACTTACTATCATGGCACTGCAATTAGTTGATCATTCTTGTAGGTATCCTATGGGTATTGTTGAAGATGTGCTAGTAGAAGTGGGTGGCAGCATCATACCTACAGATTTTGTTGTGCTAGACATGGAGGAAGACCCAAAAATTCTAATTATATTGGGAAGACATTTCCTTGCAACAGCTGGAGCCATTATCGATGTGAAAAACCATAAACTTTCTTTGGTTATTAGTAAGGAAAGGTTAGAGTATGATTTATCTAATTCTCCTAACCGTGTCTCTTCTTTCCTGGTAAGCATTTGTAGTGAGGCAGATGCTTACAAAGCTGAGAAATGGAACTTCCATCCTCATGAGAGGCCGCCGGATGAAGAACACAATCCGACAAATATTGGGAGAAGGCTCCTAATAAATAATGAGAAGTACCTCTACCCTCCGAGGGAAAAAATAAAGGAAGAGGAAGCAACATCAACCCGAGGAGGAAAATCCGTGCCACCTTGGGTATAATCCGTGGAAACTGAGATGGGGTCGAGCTAATGACCTTAAACAAGCGCTTCTTGGGAGGCAACCCAAGGGTTCTTTTTTATTTAGACTCAATTTTAGTTCTCTTTTTCATTAGTTAGTGTTTTTAAACTTTGGTTATTTTTGTTTTCAGGTTGTATATTGCCTCCATGAGTCGGCCATGATCATTTCATGGGTATGGAGGTGTTGGAAAAGTCAGAAAGGAGAAAATCCAGCAATTCTAGACCTAACAAGGCCCGACTGTGTACCCCACACGACTGTGTGAAACAGACAAAAAAGGAGGAGCATCTGGCCATGTATCTCACATAGGTTGTGTGAGCTAACCCAAGAAGATGATGGACAAGGTCGTGTGATTTGACACAGTCATGTGAAAGTTCCAAAGGAGAAGACGAAGGTGGCTGTGTGACACACACAACCATGTGAGGCTAATAATAAAGGAAAAGAACTCGATCGTATAACACACACAGGCCGTGTGAGCTCAATCGAGAGGGAGATGACACTGCCCGTGCCAATTGGCATGGACGTGTGGATCTGGTCGAGAAGAGGAAGATTTAGGCCGTATAGATCTACAAAGTCGTGTGGAATATAAAGACCTGGCCATGTCTATAAAACACGGCCGTGCCAAGACTGTGTCGACCACACCCCCAAGCAGAATTCTTTTTCTCTAACCTCTCTCATCTTCAACCTCCCTTCTTTTACTTCTCAGATCTAGATCTCCTACTCATTTTTCTCTATAAACTAGATCTAGTTCTAGATCTAAACAGTAACTCTTCTCCTCCTCCTTCCTCAAGGTCTAATTCTCCTTCCTTAAGATCTTCTTTCTCAAGATCTATTTTCTTTTTCTCAAGATCTCATTTCTCCAATCAATCACCTTACACTCTCTTAACTATACATCATGTATAATCTTCTTAAAAGGCTTCGAAAGGGAAGTGGCGGATCCAGCGGAGAAAAGGAACCATCAAGAGAAAAGCGTAAGGAGAAAGTCACAAAGGGCAAAGGCAAGAGAATGACATGCAACGAAGGTAATGACAATGAATTTAATATTGTCTTTAGAAATGATGATCATAAAGCTAGATTTAATATTCTTGTCGCAAGAAAGATTGTGTGCATACGATATATGGACAACTATTTTGGATATCTTAGGAATTAGAGATGATATGGATTGGCTGATTAGTTCTCTTGATTGGGATGATATTATGTACACACATCTACCCACATTTTCTCAAATTATCTTTGAATTTTTTAGCTCACTAGATGTCCACTTCACTAATGAGGATAATTATATTGGCAAAATTAATTTTAAATTAATGAATCAAGAATTTCAGTGGATATTTAGTGACTTTAATAGTTGTTTTGGCTTATCCACTGGCGGCTCTCGTAGGTTTGCCCCTAGGTTTAATTGGAATACTTTTTGGAACTCAATTACCGGATTGGATCAACCTTAGGAGCCCTCTAGAGCTAAAACTTCCCATATGCAAAACCCCATCTTTAGGTACTTACATCGAGTCATGAGTAAAAGTATCTTGGGTAGAGGGGAAAGTGATGGAGTTGTAAGAAAAGTGAAACTTTATGCTCTTTGGGCTATGTTGCATAAGATTGACTTTGATTCCGATTTCCATTTTCTACAAAACCTTGTGAGAGCCGGGAAAGCAACCTCGAGGTTGATTGTCTTTGGTGGTTTGATTACCCAAATAGCTATAAATCTGGGCTATAATCTAAACAAGGTAGACATCATCCATGGCAACAACATGATCGATATTGATGCATGTCTTGCTATGAAGATGATTTGCCGGGATGAGAATGAGTTTACCTTTCTTAAGAGAGACGGTTTCCCATTGCCTCTTCCTTGTTTCGAGTGGACCTCAGTTTGCAACCCTGCTAATTGGGTGATCACCGATTCAATTCCCAAGAATGTTCCCTCCTTGTCCGGAGACACCGAGTCCCACCTTGAGCCTTTGTCATCTGGACACCCACAGCCGTCCGGACATCCAGAATCTACTAGGCACTCTTTTTCCTATGGCACGAGCCACTCCAGATTTGATTTTTCTAACTTTCGCGCCTCTTTGGATTCACTTCACAAAAAACAAGAGGCCCAATGAATAATGTTGGAGGGTCGCTTTACTTTGTTGGATGATTAGTATAGAGAGGTGCAAGATCACTTTCAGTTTACAAGGAATTTCCAAGGTCAAGTGGTCGAATTTGTCCAGGATTATGACATTGATCAGGCTAGAATGAGAGAATTCATAGAGGCCATGAGCATTACTAGTCAACAAGTTGATGCCCTCTACGAATATTATAGGATCCTAAGTCAGTCTTCGGGCTTTCCTAGTTTTCCTTCTTGCCGACCACGCATACCTCCATTTCCCCGTCCACTATATTGATTTTATCGGGATGATGAAAAGTTTGAGTCTGGGGGAGTGTTTGTAACCTGAATTTTTTGTATTTTCTTTTATTTATTTTATATTTTCTTTTACATTTTTAGCATTTTCATTTGTTCTGTACTTTATTTTACTTAGCCTGCTTTCAGTTTTTGTTTATCTCAGTTTTGACTATCACTTGATTGTCTTTTGAAATATTTTATGACATATTGAGAATATCATTCCTCACTGCTGCTGACTTGTCTAAAAGAAAAATTGGTTGCACGTTCATATCTTGATTCATGATGTTGTGGATCTAATGCTAGTATATTTAGTGCACCTCTTTTCCCTATCTCAAGTAGCATGATATGAGCTAAGTATTGTATGGAAATAAATTTGAGTTTTGGCTTAACCTTAAAGATCTTATTCTCACTTTACTTGAGATTGAATGGTTGATATCATTGGAATAGTCATGATTCATCTTATTTGTTTAGTACTTAGTTCATATGGTGATTTCTCGAACTACATTTTGGTTACTGGATGATGCTCAAATCATGTAAGCTCATTTAGAGAAATAAATATCTCAACATTTGCATTTATGCGCATTTGTGTTCAAGTGTTGCATCTTACTATCACTTATATATATAAAAAATGAATGAATAAGGGATATAAAAAATAGTTGTCGTGAGTGAAAACTAGTAAGTTACCCCTTTGAGACCGAGTTAGGTTACTGGTGAAACCACTGCTATATTTCTCTTGATATCGAGCACACCTTTGAAACCATGGGTGGATTGAGGAATATGAACCAAGTGTGTGGCAGGTAAGTGCCTATCACCGGGAACATTAGAAACTCAATTGGATGACGACTTGACTAGGATAGGGATTGAGACTTGAAGAGTTTGAGTCACTTATTGCACTGTACACAAGAAACTTATGCTTAGGTCATACTTGAGTTACTTCCATGATCATGCTCAACAATGAAGCTTGTAGATAGAGTTAGGAAAGTGTTCTAGGAATTATGACGCATTATAGAGCACATGAGTTTAGATTGCGACTTTTGCTTGAGGACAAGCAAAGATTTAAGTCTTGGGGTGTGATGTGCGTATATTATATACACTTATTAAGCATGTTTTGATGCACATTCATATACTTTACGCATGCTTTATCTATGCACTTTCATACTCTTTGTCTTACTTTCATCATAATTACTCTTCTTTATTCGAAGATTTGTTCTTTGTGTATTTTCTATTGACAGGAGCTGAATTTGTAGAGGAAATAGTGTTCGTGATCAATCCAGACAACAACTAAAAGAAAATATCACTGTCCATGTGACCTACACGACCATGTTAAAGAAGCAAGGAGGAAAGTGACCTTGGCCGTGTGGTGCACACAACCCATGTGGCTTCATCAAAGGGGGAGTATGACATGGCCATGTAGATCCACACGGCCATGTCACCTTAGCAGCATATCCAAAGCATAGCCATGTGGATCTACACGACCATGCAACACTTCCAGAGAGTAAGCTGGGTTTGGCCGTGTGGTCCACACGACCATGCAGGATTTTCAGAGGTTAAGAATGGCCAGACTGTGTAAGCCACATGACCGTGTAGGCTATCCAGAGCTAAAGCAGAACACGAGCGTGTGGAATCCACATGTCCATGTCACCCTAGCCGAGAGGAAGATGCACGAGACCGTGTGAAGGCCACACGACCGTGTCACGTGCCGTGTGGTGTATGTGCCTTGCTTTATAAAAGGGGAGTTTCTTCCCCTTTCTAAAGGAGGAAGGCTCTCCCTTTGGGGAGATCCATCTTGGTGCTATTCTCCATCATCTCCGCTCTTGGTTCGACGATCCGAGGCCATCTCCATCTCTATATCGACTCCGGAAGTTAAGGATTGGTTCTGAAGATCACTCATCGCAATTAGATAAGCATTTCTCTTCCCTTTCTCCAAGTTAGGATTGGAATGCTTGTAATCCTTATAACTTCGGATCTTTATCTTTGTGCTATGGAGTAGATCTATTATTCTAGGATTAAGGGAGTAATTATGGTCTGATTTGATCTAAGAACTCATGGATATGCCAATTTCTTATCTAGATGATGTTAGCATGTTTTGTATCTATTTAATCTTGTGTGGATTCATATGTGTGGACTTAATTACCATGTTTGATTGAATGTTTGTGATGCTCATGGATCCCATAGAGGGATACCCTAGATTGTATGATCGAGAGACGCTAGTGATAGGCAGTCCCGCTAATGGACGTTTAGGGTGTCACCTTGAAAGGTGAAGTAAGTTTCTACAAGGAAGTGGGATGGATGAATACAATTATTACCTACATCATTTGTGTATTGAGTAGAGATGTGTTTCTATCTTGTATGACCAAGGGACGCTAGTGTCAGGCAGTCCCGCTAACAGACTTCATGGGAATCATATCTATTTGATTACTAGTGGTGTAGATCTAGATCCCTTGCCGGTTATCTTCTGTCGGCTATCTTTCGCGGGAGAAAACTAACAACTTCCTACAAATTCATGTTAATTGAGGATATTAATTGGTGAACCATTTTACATTGATGAATATCACAATGAAATTGAATTCCTAGAACATTCACAAAAACCAAGTACCTCATTTACTTTCTTATTTCTATTTCTAGTTTCTTTACCCAAATCAATTCTTATTTAGTATACTGTTTAGATAATTCTTCGTGAGACATCTCTAGTACTTATAATCAGTCCCTATGAGATCGATATCTTTTTATTACTGACGATGAAACCGTGTACTTGTGGTGACGTAACAACCTTATAGTCATCTTACTTTAGACTCTATGTATGCTGATTTCTTTGAAGGTCCTCGTCCTCCTATAATCAACTATGTTGATCTATGGCCTCAAGACAATGCTTTTTTATAAAGTAATTGTTGGTTGTATTTTGCCAGTGGCCATTAGAGGTCAGTCTATTATTAGACTCTGTCACTTGTTTCTCATGTATGCTCTTAAGCATCAACTTGACATTGACATAGGTTTATGGATGTTGAAGACCATCATTCATTATTCTGGTTTTAGTTCTTCCAAAAAAGTCCACATGGCTTATTATCACGTCATCACATATTTACTAGGTTCTTTCGACGTTAACACTACAACAGGAAATGTCAAACCTATATCCATTCAGTTTGATAAAATAGGCATTAGATAATTGTCCTTGGCTGGGATAGAAACAGGAGGTCAGGCCTTGGTATTTAAGGATCGTTATCCACGTGCACCACACGAGGAGGAACCTAAGGATGAGGAGCCAACTGCTTAGCCAACTGTGGAGCCTACTGGTACACCCATCGATATAGCCCCTCCAGCTCCTGCAATCTCTCCACAATTGGACTATCAATACAGGAGATGCAAGAAGGCTTTCAGCAACTAAACAAGCAAATGAGTGACCGATTTGATAGACTAATGAAGAGTTAAAAGGAGATGTTTGACTTTATCAAAGTTTGGCACATGAGTTAGCTGCCTCCTCCATCATAGATCCTCATTTATCTAGGCTTGATTGTATTGTGTTTTGTATTAGGAACTTTTTCACTCTATGATACTCTATGCTAGATTATTAGGTTGTCTTGCAGTTTGACTTAATTATCTATATTTTGACTTAGTTTGGTTAATCATGTTCAGTTTGTCTTACAAAATGTCTAGTCTTTGGAAACTATCATATTATTGTAGAACAATCATTACTTTCTTTTAGCTATTATTTTCATTATTGTTCTTTTTGATGTATGTCAAATGGGAAGAGATAAGTTTAAAGTGAATGCTAAACATAAACTGATCACTTATTCACTTATTTTCTAAACATAAATTGATTATTATCTTTTGATATGGGTAATAGTGAGTGAACTCTTTAAATAAAGGGGAAGCCAAAGTTGAGAGGATGGGATGACACCCAAACCTGGTTGAGCATAAGGTTCTTTGTATATGTCCAGACAGGAAAGACTGGCTGAGCCCAAATATGCTTAGCCTTATCTAATCTATAGTGTATGGTCGGTCGAGTATTGATCGACTGAATACAATGCTCTCTACATGTACTTGGACGAACATAAATCTGCTTGGGACAACAGGTATCCCGCCTTATAACTTGATATACAATCGACCTAACGAAGGTTGAATGAACATAAGGGTGCCTGTATGTTTTCGACTAGGCAAAGCCCGATCAAGTCTAAAGGCACTTAGCCTTATAAAGTTTCTAGCATACAGTCAACCAAGTGAAGGCTGAGCAAGTATAGGGGTGTTCGTATGCACTCGATCGAGTAAAGCCCGATCGAGCCTAAAGGCACTCAGTCTTAGAAAGTTTCTAGCATACAGTCGGTCGAGCGAAGGTCGGACGAGCGTAAGGGTGCTTGTATGTGCTCAACCGGGCAAAACCGATTGAGCCTAAAGGCACTCAGTCTTATAAAGCTTTTAGCATATGATCGACTTAATGACCTACCAGGATTATATTCAGTAGAGGGTATTCTTAATGCATGATCGACTAGGATATATTCAGCAGAAAGTATTCTTAATGCATGATCAGTCGAGATATATTCAACAGAAGGTATTCTTAATGCACGACTGAGTGGGATATATTCAGCAAAGAATATGCATGACCTGTTGGAACCCCGTGGTAGTTTTGATATGATCAACCAGGTTAGGTCCTGTTGTATTTAACACTTGTGTCTAAGTGTGCATGAGCTTAGAAATACAAGAAGTCTAGCAGAAGACGTAGCTAGAGAGAATGATGGCACAAGAAGGGAGTTGACGGGCTCGGTGCATCCGAGGGACGAGGTGCTGTAGAAGAGTACACCGGTGGGCAAGAAGGACATGCGAGACGTTCTAAGGGACGAGAAGCTGAAGCGGAAGCTTGCTTGAGGAGAAGGCCGAAAAATGGGTCTGGGTGAGCCCTATTTTGGATGGTCACGATCACCGAGGCGATCGGAGCAGTATAAGAGTGAAAGGAGGCTGGAATTGCTGCTAAAGGCGCCTTTAAAGTGAATTGAAAGCGCCCCCGCACCTTCACTGTGAAAGGCACCTCCCATGGTTAGAAGGCACCTTCGATGAATAGTATAAAGGCACCTTCTAGCCCTATGGAAGGCGCCTTCGACCAGACTGATTTTAGCCGTTGCCAAAGGATAAAGCTTTATCCTTTGGCACCTTGCTAGAGGCACCTTCCACCCTTATGGAAGGCACATTCAAGCCACGGATAAGATTTTCTAGGGGCTATAAAAAGGCCCCTGGACCTAGAAAATAGAAATCAACTCTTGTATTCTTTTTCTAGCAATAGTCTGAGCAATTAATGAGTGTAAGAAACTTCTTCGCCTTCACTGAAAGAGATTTTTAGAGCTTTCATTGTCTTTGGATTAACAACCATGTAGGTTGTAACCAAGTAAATCCTGTGTCTCTTCCTTCAATTTTTTGTTGTTTATTTTAATTATAGTATTGCTGCTAATCTGAGTTGAACGGTCGAGAAAGATGTTATTTTTCTTTTTGACAGATAAACTCTACCTCCTTTTGTCGGGCACCCTAACTGGTCTAACAAGTGGTATCAGAACTAGGATGCCTCAAAAGGACTAACTACTGACTGAAGCAACGAGATGATGGTCGATGCAAGTATCCACCCACCAAAATTTGAGGGAGACTTCAAGCAATGGAAACACTAGATAGAGGTTTTCTTTAAAATAGATTTTGAGATTTTGTTAATTTGAAATATGATTTTGTAGTTCCGAAAGACAAAGAAGAATACCAGTGGATGAAGAAGGAGCAAGCCGATTTCATGGCAAATGGTAAAATAGAATTCCATATGCTCAACGTCCTTCCTTCCTAGGAAATCAATCAAATCGGCAGCTATGACTCCACCAAAGAGGTCTGGGAGAAGTTCCTAGAACTCCATGAAGGTACTTCGGAAGCAAATTTAGTAAGGCGAGACATCCTCTAAACCCAGCTAACAAACCTACGGATGAACAATGGAGAAAAGGTAGCTCAACTTCAAGCATGAATCAAAGAACTCATCACTCAGCTCAACAATCTCAGAGAATTAGTAATGAACCGAGATTCAATCTGGTATGCACTCAACGCCTTTCCAAGAACTCCAGAATGGTCATCCTTAGTAGATGCATACTACATCTCTTAGGATTTTGAGGTAAGCATACTAGAGAATTTATTTTCCACTTTTGAGCTTCACAAAACTCGATGTACAGATTCTAAAGAAATTGAAAAGTCAAACAACAATATTTCCTGAAGAGCCAAGAAGGAAGGTCCTGACTCTGAAGCGTCAATCAACGAAGATGAAGCGACACTACTAGTAAGAAAATTTAATAAATTTATTAAATCTAATAAATTTAAATCACAGACAAGAAAGCATTATCAAAACAAGAGGATGGTCCAATGCTACAACTGTAATGAAGAAGGGCATATCAAGGATGACTACCAAAAATTGAAGAACAAAGACAAAGAAAAGAATAAGAAGTCAGCTTGATCCAAACATAATCTAAAAGCCACATGGGATGAATCGTCGTCCTCCAACTCCAAAATCAAAGCCTACGCTGGACTAGCCCTAATAGCAGACCATCAAACAGAAGATGAAACCAACTCAGAGATGATCATCGACGAAGGGGGAGGATCAACATAGGAAAGCTATGATGAAGGGGGAGCATCAGAACTTAAGGTAAGTGAGCTATGCGCTCTTGCACCTGAACAATCTTTTCAGTTCATTAAAGTTCTTTCACAGAAGTTTTTTAAAACTTGAAAAAGAAAACAATGATTTGAAAAGACAATTAGCAAAAGTATGCCCATTAGATTTGTTTGATAATTTTAAAATAGAAAATGATAAACTGAAAACAAAAATAGAATACTTGAAAAATCGTGCATACTTAAAATCAAAATATTAGGAGATATAATAATTTGAACTAGTATATTAGACATCACCAGAGATAAATTAGGAATATTCCTAAAAATTATGTACCTCTAAAACTTTTGATTAATCCAGTAGATAGGAACTTATATTGGGTTCCAAGATCATACCTATAAAAGAGTTAAATTGAATATTAATTTTTTTAAAAGACTTTGTCTAATAAAGTGGTTGTTGCTCCAATATTCAAGAAGGCCTAGTGCCTCACCACAGTCTGGAAGCCAATTATCGAACTAGATATTTAATTAACTAATTGTTAAAATGATTTACCCTGTTAACAAAGTAAGATTTCTTTTTAAATGTTTTTTCATTAATTTTTTTATACAAAATGACGTTATGAAAATTTTAACCATTATGTTTACTATTTTATTAAGTACCCCTCAAAGTTAACTTCAAAACTTTCTAACTTTTTATCTTATTTTCTTATTTTAGGGAGAGATTTTTAGGGGGAGATTTTAAAATTTTGTATTTTAACTTTAACACTTTGAATTTTGTATTTTAACTTTAACATTTTAAATTTTACAAATTTTGAATTTTGCAACATTATAAAATTTAAATTTTACAACATTATAAAATTTTGAATTTTGCAACATTATACTTAATGTTCCTAAAAAGTTAGTATTCCAATTTCTTTACAATACTTTTATTGCATTTTTTTTACCCTAACTTGAACTTGGATTGATGCACATCAAAAAAGAGGAGATTGTTGGAACCCCGTGGTAGTTTTGATATGATCAACCAGGTTAGGTCTTGTTGTATTTAACCATTGTGTCCAAGTGTGTAGGAGCTTAAGAATACAAGAAGTCAAGCAAAAGACGCAGCTAGTGAGAAAGATGATACGAGAAGGGAGTCGACGGACTTGGTGCATCTGAGGGACGAGGTAATATGGAAGAGTACACCAGTGGACGAGAAGGACGTGTGAGACGTTTCGAGGGACGAGAAGCCAGAGCGGAAGTCTGCTCGAGGAGAAGGCCAAAAAATGGGTCTAGGTGAGCCCTATTTCAGATGGCCATGATCACCCAGGTGATCGGAGTAGTAGAAGAGTGAAAGGAGGTTGGAATTGATGCTAAAGGTGCCTTCAAAGTGAATTGAAGGCACCCTGCACCTTCACTGTGAAAGGCGTCTCCCATGGTTAGAAGGCACCTTCGATGAACAGTACAAAGACACCTTCCAACCCTATAGAAGGTACCTTCGACCAGACTGATTTTAGCCGTTGCCAAAGGATAAAACTTTATCCTTTGTCGCCTCGCTGGAGGCGCCTTCCAGCCCTATGGAAGGCACCTTCAAGCCACAGATAAGATTTTCCAAGAGCTATAAAAAGACCCCTGGATCTAGGAAATAGACAGTAACTCTTGTATTCTTTTCCTAGCAATAGTATGAGCAATTAACGAGTGTAAGAGGCTTCTCTACCTTCACCGAAGGAGATTTTTAGAGCTTTCATTGTCCTTGAATTAACAATCATGTAGGTTGTAACCAAGTAAACCCTACGCCTCTTCCTTCAAATTTTTGCTATTTATTTAATTATACTATTGCTGCTAATCTGAGTTGAACGATCGAGAAAGATATTATTTTACTTTTTGACAGATAAACTCAACCCCTCTTGTCGGCCCTAACTGGTCTAACATGATCGACTGGGATATATTCAATAGAAGGCATTCTTAATGTATGACCGGTCGAAATATATTCAACAGAAGGTATTCTTAATACATGATCGACCGAGATATATTCAGCAGAAGGTATTCTTAATGCATGACCTACCGGAATATATTCAACAGAAGATATTCTTAATGCATGATCGGCCGAGATATATTCAACAGAAAGTGTCTCATAATACAACCGACTTAAGGATTGGCCAATATATATTTAGTAGACAAGCAGTCAACAACTTCATGACAGCCTGACATACTTGTCGAGAAATATTCTCTCGAAGCTTCTTCATTTATTAATCGATTACAACGAAGTACTCTTTTGCATATGTCATCATATCAAGGATTCAAGTCATAAATGATAAAGAGGGTACATCTAGGGTAGAAAAAAGATTCCTCAGAGGATTATTGCACGAAGTTTAGGTTGTACTTTTCTTATCTTCTTACAAACTCTAACATATCTGGGACCACCTCACGATTGTGGAGGTTATGTGAGGTGGTATAAAAAGGGGACTCTTCTCCACTAGTAAGGTAGGCAAACACAAGCACCTGCATCCGTAGTTCCATTTTTCTTGCACTTTCTATTACTGTTATTTGAGCAAGGAGACTTACTTGAGCGTTAGAGGGCCTAGGTAGGGATTCTCATCTCGATCTTAGGTCACTAACTCTTTGTTGGATTGTCTGAGTGTGTGCAGGATCATCAAGGAGTCCCTTCAGATCTTGAAAAGTGTACAGTTCTTCATTCACCGAATCCAACACACCATCTCATCGCCTCCAGATAGGATCAAATTTGGCACCGTCTGTGAGAACATTCACTTGAATCTGAAGCTTTGCGATGGAAGAGGTTGGGAAACTCAATACTATAACCCTAACACAAGAAGATCTGGAGTTACTCATCAACGCTAGAGTGTAGAAATTACTTCAACAGCAACAACAAGCTAATACCGGTGGCATGTTGCCACCACTAAATTCAGAAGCATCAACCAACGCTCTTCAAAGGGAGGGGGGGGGGGGGTTTCAAGAAGAAGGTCATACTCGCTTACTCCCTGCATCTCTCTCACCAACCCGGCGTCCTTGAGCACTTTTTCGCACGCCCTTAGAGCAATTGGGCTAAGGAATAATCCCTCAAGAGTCTTTTGGAGAAGTACCTGTACGAGATCGATATAGAGGAAAAGTTATAGCTAGTGATAGTTCTCTTGAGTGAATTGCTACTCCATTCTCTCAAAGGGTATTGAATGATCCATTACCCAAGTGATATCAAAACTTGAATATTGGAGAATACTCGGGAACCACTGATCCAGAAGATCATCTCCTCAAATTTGAGCACGTCTCCCTTCTTCAACAATTAACGGATGGTGTGAAATACCGGATGTTCCTTACCACATTTGGTGGAGCAGCTCAGTGATGGTTCAAACGATTGCCCGACAATTCTATTCGCCGATTTAAGAATTTTCGCAAGATATTTCTCCATGACTTCTCTAGTAATCGATGATATCACAAAACTCCTTGGAGTCTCTTCTCACTTAAACAAGGGCCTAAGGAGTCCATTCAAGCCTACATCAAAAGGTTCAATCAGGTGGTCATGGATGTTCCTACGGCCACAACAAAGATTCTAGTAAATGCTTTTTCCCAAGGACTTATTGATAATGACTTTTTTAAGGATTTGGTTAGAAAGCCTCTAGCCAACTTTGATCTGTTAATTGAGCGAGCAACTGAGTTCATTAATGTGGAAGAGGCTCAAGCTGCTCGGAAGAAGGAGTTTATCACACCTGCCCCTGCTCCTGAGCTCCTTGCAGCATCTGCTCCTTCGCCTAAAGAACCTCGTGTAGATCCTCAATATCGGCATATAGAACCACGGCTTCAAGCCATACAACATGTGGCGGTTCCTCAAGAGGCTCCACAAAAGTGGTGTACCTATCATCAAACAACTACTCATAACATAGAGGAATGTCTGTGAAATCAACGAGAAGGTAATCCTAGATATCATCGGCGTTCCCCAGTCCCAAATCATCGACTATATAGACGATAAAATAGTTCACTCAAGATTGAATATCGAGTGACTGAGCCATAGTCGGGAACTGTACAACTCTCGGCCAAGCAAGTTTAAGGGTCTGCTCGGGCACAACCAGAATAATCATCCATCTGACAAAAAGAAAATCACAATAATACCGCTCGGGGTAATATCAGCATGATAGTGGGGGGGCCCAATGATGGTGACTCCAACCGAGCAAGAAAGTCACATGCTCGGCATTTGGTCATCCATGAGGTCAAATGTAGTGTCGAACGAGCGGTCGAGCCAGAGATAAGTCTTGGACCCAGAGATATAGAGGAGGTAGAAGTACCTCACGATGATGTATTGATAATTAAGGCTGTGATAGCCAATTATAATATTTCTCGTACTTTCATTAACATAGGTAGTTCTGTCAATATCATTTTCAAGCAAGCTTTTGATCAGTTGCAGATTGAGCCGAGCGAGCTCCAACCCATGTCAACTTCTTTGTATGGATTTACGGGCAATGAAGTCCAACTACTCAGCTAAATCAAATTAGTTATATCTCTAGGGGAGGAACCCCTAATGAGGACACGTCGATCGGTATTTATAGTTGTTAATGCACCCTCAACATATAACATCATTTTAGGTCAATCGACCCTGAATGAATTTCAAAAGGTTGTTTTAACTTTCTGTCAGAAGATAAAATTTCTCGTAGATGATCAGATGGGGGAGGTTAAAGGTGATCAATTGGTGGTTCGCAAATGTTATGTAAAGGTAGTAAAGACAGAAGCTAATGTCGCTCGAAAAATTCAAAGGATGGAGGCCAACGTCATCCAAGAGAAGCCGCCCATCCTAGTGTATGAAGAGAAGGAAGAAGTGCAGATTTAACCCGGTCAACCAGAAGCCATCACACACATAGCTGCTGACCTAACTCCCGATCTTAAGGTTGAGCTAGTGAGTTGCTTGACGAGCAACAATGATGTGTTTTCCTGGACGCCTGAAGAAGTAACAGGAGTGTCTCCTTTGGCCATGGAACATGTGTTACATGTCTAACCTGATGCTCGCCTGGTCAAGCAAAGGAAGAGGGATTTTAGAGCTGATCATAAAAAATCATTAAAGAAGAGGTGGATAAACTATTAGAGGCGGGATATATCCGGGAAGTGCAATTCTCGAGTTGGCTGACTAACGTTGTCCTGGTCTCTAAACCTGGAAACAAATGGAGAGTATGTATTGACTTCATAGATCTTAACAAAGCTTGCCCAAAAGATTATTATCCATTGCCTCGTATTGATCAAGTGGTAGATTCTACTGCTAGTTGTGAATTCATATATATATTGGATGGCTATCAGGGATATCATCAAGTTTCGCTCGCCAAGGAGGATCAAGAAAAGGTTGGCTTTATAACTGCTGAAGGTACTTACTATTATAATGTTATGTCTTTTGGACTAAAAAATACTGGAGCTATATACGAGAGACATATGAACAAAATCTTTAAAAAGCAAATTGGGCAGAACATGGAAGTTTATGTGGATGATATCCTCATTAAGTCCCTCCAAGTTACAGATCTGTGTGCAGACATAGAAGAAACTTGCAGAACTTTAAGATAGTATGGGCTGAAGCTCAACCCGAACAAATGTTTGTTTGGAGCTAAAAGTGAGAAATTTCTCAATTACATGGTAACTGAATGAGAAATAGAGGCTAATCCCAGCAAAATCTAGGCGTTACAAGACATGACCCTTCCATGAAATTTGAAAGAGGCACAATGACTAACCAGCTGAATTACTAGCTTATCTCGTTTCATCTCGCGGTCAACAGATCAAAGTCTTCCCTTCTTCAAAGTATTGCATCGAGTGACCAAATTCTAATGGGATGAGGACTGCAACAAGGCATTTGAGGAGCTAAAAAACTATCTCTCTACTCTTCCTATATTAGTTAAACCAATAGTGGGCTAAACTTTGTAGATTTATTTATCAGCTAATGAACATGCTGTTGGTTCAGTATTAGTGAGGTAGGAGGGAAGAGAACAACAATCTGTATACTTTTTGAGCCATTTATTAAAAGGAGCAAAGTGCCACTACACTGCACTCAAAAAGTTTGCTTATGGATTGGTCTTGGCTGCTCGGAGGTTGCGTCCTTACTTTTTATTGCATTCAATTATAGTATTACCTAATAGTACATTGAGTCGAGTACTTGTTAATCCAGAGACATCTGGAAGGTTGATTAAATAGACGATTGAACTTAGCGAATATGATATACAGTACCAACCCCGAACAACCATCAAAGCTCAAGCTTTAGCCGACATTATAATAAAAGTGCAAGGTCCATAGATGGAAGAAACTTGGAAAATATATGTTGATGGGTCCTCCACTTGACAAGGTAGTGTAGGAATTCTTCTTATATAGCTTAGGGAAGATCGAATGCAACTATCCATTCAGTTAAATTATAGAGCCACTAACAATGAAACAAAAATATAAGGCATTAATAGCAGGATTGTAGGCCACATGACACGTAGGGTGATGTGCATAGATTATATACACTTTTATGCATACTTTAACACATGTCTACTTATATTTTATTAGCATAATCTATCTTTATTACACCCTATTTCATTATAATGTCATATTTCTACTCATTTTATTTGGAGATATACTCTTTGCTTGTTTTGATTGATAGGACGTGATTTGGAGTAAAAATGATGCTTAAATGGAGTCTAGAGCTTCTAAAGTGTCCGAGCCATATGGAACTCACGCGGGCATGTGAAAAATCAAGTTTTTCCATGTTCTGGCCATGCGGAGGTCGTGTGGAGGTCGTGTAGAGGCCGTGTGGAATCCACACGGCTGTGTGGAGTTTGTGTGGAATTTTTAGCACTGCATACCAAAATTAAAGTGACCATAACTTTATGCTCGGTTAGAGTTATGGGATTTTCTTTATATCAAAATATAGATAACTTCAAGATCTACAACGTTTCTGAAGACTTCAACTAGAGAAAACCCCCATATTGATGGTCTAAAAGATATTGCAATGAGACATAGCCATGCACAACCATGTCAGGGGTCATGCAAGGGTTAAGTCATGGTCGTGTGGACCACACGGCCGTGTCACATTCCCAAAGAAGAAGAAGCCTTTGGCCATGTGGACCACACGACCATGTCACATTCCTAGAGAAGAAGAAGTCTTTGGCTGTGTGGACCGCACGACCGTGTCATATTTCTAGAGAAGAAGTAGAGTTAGGCCGTGTCAATCCACACGGGTCGTGTGGAAGTTCCAAAGAAGAAGAATACTTTGGCCATGTGGACCACACGGTCGTGCCATCAGACCAGAGCCAAGACAACAAATGGCCATATGGATTCACACGACTGTGTCACGACCCGTGCAAGGGCTGTGCCAAGTGCTATAAAAGGGGTGATCCTGTCCGAACAAGGAGCCAACGGACACTGGGCACGTGGCGCTCCCTGTTGAATCCTCAAGTGCTCCGGTGAACCTGCAACAAAACCGAGCCGGGAGGGGTGTCCCGGCGACGGCCCTCCGACGCTCAAGTCAGGCGAGGAATGACAAAAAAGGTGGCCTCAAGATGAAGATTTTTTATACCTCCGGTGAAGGAATGGAGGCCTTATATAGACCCCTCGAAGAAGCCTGGGCGCGCCAATCAAAGTAACCACCTGCATTTGACCATGCCCAGGTATGGGTCTGTCAGAAGGGCCATGTCCAGATATGGATCCGTCAGAAAGACGTTCATGAGGCCATACTGCTACTGTATCAACCTTTCCATGATGTGACGGTAAGATCCTCCATCGTGCGATCTTGTGTACGGCCTAATCATCAGACATGCTTCTGCTGATATCCCATATTCCGAGCCGAGCGCATAGGCCGCTCGGCCACCTTTGTATCCTCGCCCTTATCTGGGCCGAACGGACAACCCGCTCGGCCCTTCGGCTCCAGCCGAGCGGACTCCCGCTCGGCCCTTCGATCCTCCTGCCTTGGCGTCGGAAACCCAAGCCCATGGATGGGTTATCTCTAGCTCCGCTCGGACCTACTAAGCCGCTCGGCGCGGCCATTAACCACTTAGTCAGCCCTTCATCGGTCCTCAAGCTGAGACCCTTCAGGAAGTGGGTCCCCCATTCTTACCGCCGGATCACTTGCCTTCCCTTCAAGTCTAGTCGAAGGAGGCAGTGAGTCCGACTGACTGGACTATACGTGCCCGAGCGGGCGGTCGCCGCCTTTCCGTGGCTCATTGCATAAAGTCCGAGCAAGGAGGCCTACTCGCTCTGCACGTATCCTGCCTGCGTGAAGTCAACAAACGCCGAGTATCGAAGGACCAACCCCCAATCGGGCCTGAATGTTTTAATATTTGTAGTTTCCGCGGTTTCTTACTCTGATATTCGTTCTTCCGCTCGGTATATTTATAGCCGATCGGCGCGGCTCTCGATTTTTAACGACGGTGCTCGTCGGCGCGGATATTTATAGCCGATCGGCGCGGCTCTCGATTTTTAACGACGGTGCTCGTCGGCGCGGATATTTATAGCCGATCGGCGCGGCTCTCGATTTTTAATGACGGTGCTCGTCGGCGCGGATGTTTATAGCCGATCGGTACGTCTCGATTTTTAACGACGGTGCTCGTCGGTAGCGGATGTTTATAGCCGATCGGCGCGGCTCGATTTTAACGGCGGTGCTCGTCGGCGCGGATGTTTATAGGCGATCGGCGCGGCTCTCGATTTTAACGGCGGTGCTCGTCGGCGCGATGTTTATAGCCGATCGGCGGCGCGGCTCTCGATATTTAACGCCGGTGCTCGTCGGCGCGGATGTTTATAGCCGATCGGGCGGCTCTCGATTTTTACGGTGCTCGTCGGAGCGGATGTTTATAGCCGATCGGCGCGGCTCTCGATATTTAACGGCGGTGCTCGTCGGCGCGATATTTATAGCCGATCGGCGCGGCTCTCGATATTTAACGGCGGTGCTCGTCGGCGCGGATATTTATAGCCGATCGGCGGCTCTCGATTTTAACGACGGTGCTCGCCGGCGCGGATATTTTTAACGGGGTGCTCGCCGGCGCGAATATTTATAGCCGATCGGCGCGGCTCTATTTAACGGCTGGGTCGGGGCGGATGTTTATAGCCGATCGGCGTGGCTCTTTTTAACGGCGGTGCTCGTCGGCGCGGATGTTTATAGCCGATCGGCGGCTCTCGATATTTAACGGTGCTCGTCGGCGCGGATGTTTATAGCCGATCGGTGCGGCTCTCGATTTTTAACGGCGCTCGTCGGCGCGGATATTTATAGCCGATCGGCGCGGCTCTCGATTTTTAACGACGGTGCTCGTCGGCGCGGATGTTTATAGCCGATCGGCGCGGCTCTCGATATTTAACGACGGTGCTCGTCGGCGCGGATATTTATAGCCGATCGGCGCGGCTCTCGATTTTTAACGACGGTGCTCGTCGGCGCGGATGTTTATAGCCGATCGGCGCGGCTCTCGATTTTTAACGACGGTGCTCGTCGGCACGGATGTTTATAGCCGATCGGCGCGGCTCTCGATATTTAACGACGGTGCTCGTCGGCTTTCCGCTCGGTTTTTATAGCCGGTCGGCGCGGCTCTACGGTTTAACGTCTGGGCTAGACGGCCTTTAAGGCTAACTCCTTACCAGGTCGAGCGACCTTGGCCTTCCTTTCAACCAGCTTGGATAATTACCCCCTGGCCGAACGGCTCAGGGTCTACTTCGTCGAGCATTTTGGCTCGGATAATATACCTCCGTCCGAATGGTACGGGGCCTTCATTTTTTTGTTGGCGATGTCTTATTTGTTCTCTTGATTTTTCGTTTCTGCATTTCAAGTATTCAGTCGAAAAAAGTACACAAGATGATTTACATAGGCACACCTTTCACCCTGCCCGGTAAGGCTGGAGGTGGTTCGCGCTCCACGGCCTATCTAGCTGCCGACCGTCCTCGTCCTCCAAATAATACGCTCCCGAGCGGAGCTTTTCGATGATTTTGAAGGGACCTACCCATGGAGCTTCGAGCTTGCCGACGTCGCCGACCGGCTTGATTTTCTTCAAGACAAGGTCGCCGACCTGGAATGATCGGGGAATGACGCGCCGGTTGTAGTTTTGCTTCATCCGTTGATGGTACGCCATCAGCCGAACGGATGCCTTGGCCCGCTCTTCATTGACCAAATCCAGCTCCATGTTCTTCCGCTCGGCGTTGCCTTCATCATAACACAGGACCCGGACGGACTCGACACCGACTTCAACCGGAATGACCGCTTCGCCGCCGTACACCAGATGGAAAGGTGTAACTCCCGTTCCTTCCTTGGGAGTTGTTCAGATGGCCCATAAAACACCCGGCACTTCATCCGGCCAACTTCCTCCCAAGTGGTCGAGCCGAGCGCGCAGAATACGAAGAATTTCCCGATTGGCCATTGCTTTGGGGGTATGCCACAGACGTGAAGTGTTGCTCGATGCCGTAGCTTTTGCACCAATCTTCTAGCACCTTCCCTGTGAATTGCCGCCCGTTGTCGGAAACCAGTCGTCGAGGGATGCCGAACCTACAGATGATGTGTTGCCATATGAATTTTTTGACCATCTGTTCGGTGATCCTGGCTAGTGGCTCGGCTTCCACCCACTTGGAGAAATAATCGACTGCCACCAGCAAAAATTTCCTCTGCCCGGTCGCCATCGGAAATGGACCCACGATATCCATTCCCCATTGATCGAACGGACACGAGATGGTTGATGCCTTCATCTCCTCTGCCGGTCGGTGGGAGAAGTTGTGATACTTCTGGCATGAAAGGCATGTAGATACTGTCCGAGCGGCGTCTATTTGTAAGGTCGGCCAAAAGTATCCGGCTAGCAGTATCTTCTTGGCTAGTGATCGTCCGCCTGGATGTCCTCCACAAGATCCTTGATGTACCTCTTGGAGGATGTAAGCCGAGTCTTCCGAGCTCACGCATTTCAACAGCGGGCGAGAGAAAGCCTTCTTGTAGAGTTGATCGCCGATGAGTGTGAACCGACCGGCCCTCCTCCTGAGCAACTGGGCTGCATCCCGATCGGCAGGTGTGGCTCCCGAGCGGAGGAACTCCATGATGGGTGTCCTCCAATCGTCTGGAAACGTGAGGCTTTCCATCCGGTCAACATGTGCCACCAAAGATACCTGTTCAATTGGCTTCGGGATAATGACCGGCGTTATAGAACTTGCTAGTTTGGCCAACTCATCGGCTGCCTGGTTCTCCGTTCGGGGAATCTTCTGAATAAGAACCTCGCGGAAATTAGCTTTGAGTTTTTCAAAGGCCTCGAGAGAGTTTAAGCCGGCTGGTGATTTCAAAGGTGCGGATAGTTCGGCCGACCGGTGTGAATCAATAGAGTGTCACCCGACGGCACCCACATGCCGGCCGCCTGCAAATCCGCCATGAGGGCCTCATACTCGGCCGTTGTTGGTAGCTTTGTAATCCAGTAGGACGGATAGGTGCATCTTCTCTTCTTGAGGTGAGAGCAACAATATTCCAATCCCACTGAGTGGAGGACTCATCTACATATATTCTCCACATAGCTTCCGGTTACGGCCTTTGCACTTGGTCACAAAATCAGCCAAGGATTGGGCTTTGATCGCCGAGCGGGGCTGATATTGGATGTCAAATTCACTTAATTCTGTCGTCCATTTGATGAGCCGTCCGGACGCTTCTGGATTCAACAGTACTCTTCCGAGTGGACTGTTCGTCCGGACAATGATGGTGTGAGCCAAGAAATACGGTCGAAGGTGCCGAGCGGCTAGAACCAAAGCAAAGGCTAACTTCTCGAGCCCGGTGTAACGAGATTCAACATCTTTTAAAATGTGGCTTAGAAAATACACCGGCTGCTCTTCGCCGCTTGCCCTCACAAGTGCTGAGCCTACAGCATGCTCAGTTGACGACAAATAAATATAAAGTGACTCACCCCTAACACTGGCAGAGAATTAAGATATGTCTTCAATTCTCCGAACGCTCGGTCGCATTCTTCATCCCACTGGAACTTAGTAGCCTTGCGCAGAATCTTGAAGAATGGAAGGCTCCGGTCGGCGGTTTTGGAGATGAATCTGGACAAAGCAGTTATCCGACCGGTCAACCTCTGCACTTCTCTTGTATTTCTTGGGGGCGGCATGTCTTGCAGAGCTTTCACCTTGCTGGGATTTGCTTCGATTCCCCGCTCGGTCACTATGTACCCCAAGAAACGCCCTCCTTTTGCTCCGAACAGGCACTTCTGGGGATTTAGCTTGACTACATATTTGCGCAGCGTTCGGAAGGTTTCTTCCATATCCTTGAAAAGATCGGCCGCTCGGACGGATTTGATAAGAATGTCGTCCACATAAACTTCCAGATTGCGCCCGATCTGCTCCTTGAACACCTTGTTCATCAAGCGTTGATAGGTGGCCCCGGCGTTCTTCAATCCGAACGGCATCACATTATAGCAATATGTGCCGTCGGCCGTTACGAAGCTTACTTTTTCTTGATCTTCCCGGGCGAGCGGCACTTGATGATATCCTTGATAGGCGTCAAGCATGCAAATTAATTCGCAGCTGGCCGTAGAGTCCACCAGCTGATCTATCCGGGGCAGAGGATAGAAGTCCTTGGGGCATGCTTTGTTTAAGTCCCGAAAGTCGATACAGACTCTCCACTTGCCGCCCGGCTTGGAGACTAATACTACGTTAGCCAGCCAGCTCGGGAACTGCACTTCTCGTATGTGGCCGGCCTCCAGAAGTTTCTCTACTTCCGCCCGGATGATGGCATTCTGCTCGGCGCTGAAATCCCTTTTCCTCTGCTTCACTGGCCGAGCGTCCGGTCGGACATGCAATTCATGCTGCGCTAGGCTCGGCGAAACCCCGGGCAACTCATGTGTCGACCAGACGAAGACATCATGATTTCGTTGGAGGCACTGGATCAGCTCCTCCTTCTGCTCCTTCTCCAGATCAGAGGCGATAAAAGTTGTGGCCTCCGATCGGTTCGGATGGATCTGAACCTCCTCCTTTTCATCATAAATTAAAGCAGGAGGTTTCTCGGTGATGGCATTTACCTCGATTCGAGGTGCCTTCCGAGCAGAGTTGGATTCTGCTCGGACCATCTCGATATAGCATCGCCGAGCTGCTAACTGATCCCCCCGTACTTCTCCCACTTTGTCTTCGACGGGGAACTTCATCTTCTGGTGGAAGGTTGAGACGACGGCTCGGAATTCGCTAAGCGCCGGTCGTCCCAAAATGACATTGTAGGACGAAGGAGAGTCGACCACCACGAAGTTTATTGTCCTGGTCCTCCTGAGCGGCTCTTCTCCCAGTGAGGTAGCTAGCCGAATTTGTCCGACCGGCTGAACTTCGTTGCCAGTAAACCCGTAGAGCGGGGTCGTCATGGGCAGCAGCTCGGCACGATCAATTTGTAGCTAATCGAACGCCTTCTTGAATATGATGTTGACCGAGCTCCCTGTGTCAACAAATATGCGGTGAATAGTATAATTTGCTATTACCGCTTTAATGAGCAGAGCGTCGTCGTGGGGCACTTCTACTCCTTCTAAGTCTCCGGGGCCGAAAGTGATTTCCGGTCCACTTGCCCGCTCTTGACTACAGCCGACTGCGTGGATTTGTAGCTGCCGAACGCCCGCCTTTCTGGCCCGGTTGGAGTCTCCTCCGGTCGGCCCGCCAGCAATGACGTTGATCTCGCCCCGGGAAGTATTGCTCCTGTTTTCCTCTTCCCGAGTGGACGGTCGTGACCGTTCTCTGGACGCCGGCCGATTCTCCTGTCTCGGAGATCGGTGCCGATCGGGTGTCTGTTGATGTCGTCTTTCGGTGCGGGTCCGGTCGGCTTCATGGGTCCTTTGTCTCCTGTCGATGGGAGGAGACCGTCGTTCGGCTTTCCTGGGAACGGGATTGGCCACGAAGGGAAGACTTCGGCAATCTCTCGTGTTGTGCGTATCCGTCTGGTGGAAGGAGCAGAACATAGGGGTCCACCTCTTCTTTGGCTTGGGCCGAGCCGCAGCCACTTCTTGTACGTGCGATCTGGCGTGGGGGGATCGAATTGCTTCGGCCCTCGATCCTCTGGGTGGCTGCTGAGCGGCGTGTTGTTTTCGCTCGGCATGAACAGGTGCGCGCTCGGTTGGAGTTTCCTTTTTCCAAGCGGCTTGCGCTTCTTCCACATTTATGTATTCGTTGGCCCGATGCAGCATGTTATCATAATCTCGGGGCAGCTTTCGGATGAGCGATCGGAAGAAGTCCCCATCTACAAGGCCTTGTGTGAAGGCATTCATCATCGTTTCCGATGTGGCCGTTGGGATATCCATCGCCACTTGGTTGAATCGCTGGATGTAAGCTCGAAGCGATTCTCTCGGCTCTTGCTTGATGGCAAACAAGCTGACACTTGTCTTCTGATAATGCCGACTACTGGCGAAGTGGTGGAGGAAGGCCGTTCGGAAGTCCCTGAAGCTAGTGATGGATCCGTCCGGTAACCTCCGAAACCACCGTTGAGCCGATCCCGAGAGAGTGGTAAGAAAGACTCGGCACTTTACTCCATCTGTATACTGATGGAGCGTAGCTGTGTTATCGAACTTACCCAGATGATCATCCGGGTCTGTTGTTCCATTGTATTCGCCGATCGTCGGAGGCACGTAGTGCTTGGGCAGAGGGTCTCGTAGAATAGCCTCCGAAAATTGGCGATTGATCCGCTCGGGGAGCTTTCCCCTTCCTGTCATCCTGCCTCGGCATTTCATCTGAAGAAGATCCTCTATCCCTTCGGGCTGGTACAGCTTCAGGAGTGCGAAATAAGGCCCGATGGAATGCGACGGTGGCTTGGGGTGCTTCCGCTCAGCCACCAGACGCAGATGTTGCTTGTTGCTCCGGCCGCTCGGCTGATGCTTTTTGTCTTTGCTCCATAAGTTTGGCAGCCCTCATCTTGACCAGAGCATCGAGTTCTTCTTTTGAAAGCGCCACCGTGTGTTGTCGTCCAGCCTCGTCCATTGTTCTTGTTCGAATGCAGGAGCGTTCCCACAGACGGCGCCAATTTGATCCTATCCGAACCAGGAGCCAACGGACACTGGGCACGTGGCGCTCCCTGCTGAATCCTCAAGTGCTCTGGTGAACCTGCAACAAAACTGAGCCGGGAGGGGTGTCCCGGCGACGGCCCTCCGACGCTCAAGTCAGGCGAGGAATGACAAAAAAGGTGGCCTCAAGATGAAGATTTTTTATACCTCCGGTGAAGGAATGGAGGCCTTATATAGACCCCTCGAAGAAGCCTGGGCGCGCCAATCAAAGTAACCACCTGCATTTGACCATGCCCAGGTATGGGTCTGTCAGAAGGGCCATGTCCAGATATGGATCCGTCAGAAAGACGTCCATGAGGCCATACTGCTACTGTATCAACCTTTCCATGATGTGATGGTAAGATCCTCCATCGTGCGATCTTGTGTACGGCCTAATCATCAGACATGCTTCTGCTGATATCCCATATTCCGAGCCGAGCGCATAGGCCGCTCGGCCACCTTTGTACCCTCGCCCTTATCTGGGCCGAACGGACAACCCGCTCGGCCCTTCGGCTCCAGCCGAGCGGACTCCCGCTCGGCCCTTCGATCCTCCTGCCTTGGCGTCGGAAACCCAAGCCCATGGATGGGTTATCTCTAGCTCCGCTCGGACCTACTAAGCCGCTCGGCGCGGCCATTAACCACTTAGTCAGCCCTTCATCGGTCCTCAAGCTGAGACCCTTCAGGAAGTGGGTCCCCCATTCTTACCGCCGGATCAAGGGGTTTTCTCCCCTTTTCATGAATCTTTGGCTTGGGGCTTTCTCCCATTCCTTGGAAAAGGGTTCTCCCTCTTGAGGAAACCCTAGAAACCTCATCTTCGCCGATCCGTCCACTTCCAGAGCAAGGGAATACCCCCCAAGAATGCCACGCTTCAAGGATAAGCACTCTCCTCTCTCTACTTCTTTGTATTGGGTTGTAATTTGCTTCTTTCTTCATCTTTGGTTGTATTTCCTTTGCTATAGAGTAGATCTCTAAATCTAGGATGTAGGAAGTAGCTATGATGTGATTGTGGATATATGGACTATGTATTTGGATATTTCCTTATTCAATGAAGTGTTATGTCTTGTTCTATTTGTGTTGTGCCTTCTATGTGTTTGATGAAGTGTGTGAATGGTGCAAACATATAGATGTGGATTGATTGCAGATCTTGTAGAGGGGTATCCTAGATCGTATGACCAAGGGACGCTAGTGACAGGCAGATCCCGCTAACAGATGTCTAGGGTATCAACTTAAAAGGAGAAGAAATTCTCTATAAGGAAGTAGGTAGTCGTAGTCAATTGTAATCCTCATCTTTATGTTTATTAAGTTGTGCATGTGTTCCCATGTTGTATGACTGAGGGAGGCTAGTGACAGGCAGATCTCGCTAACGAACTTCATAGGAATCATTTCTATTTAATTGCAAGGGATGTTGATCTAACTACCCTATATAGAGCAGGTAACTTTCTACATGTGCATAAGAATGGAGGTAAGGAGATGAATAATACATAGGGTCATTAACTAGCATCATAGTGAAATCGAAATCCTAGTATCTATCCATCCCCAAATCCAACTCTCCCTCTTTCTCTACTCTTTACATTCTCTCTTTTATTCACTCTCTCTTTTCTAATTAACCTTTGATTGTCTAGATAGGTCACTGTGCGAAGTTAACTAGTGCTTAATCAACAGTCCCTGTGGGTTCGATATCTTTTGTATTACTGACGATGTAGCCGTGCACTTGCAGCTCGTAACATAGGGGTTGCTTAGATTTTAATCTATTATGATTCTCAGTTAGCAGCATAATAGTTGTCCGATAATTTTGAGATCAACAACGAAAGGTTCAAATTATATACAGAGGCATTTAGTAAGTTGAAAGCCGAATTTCAAAAAGTAGTGATATAAAAAATTTCCCGTTCAGATAATCAAGTAGCAGATGAGTTAGCTAAATTGATTTCTACCATAATTCCTTGGAATTTGGATAGGTCTATAGAACAAACATTATTGGTGGCTTGTATTGAACGACAGGTTGCTCAAGAGATACAAGGTGATTGGAGGATACCAATCATTCTATTCTTGCAACAGGGTATTCTATCCACTGATAGAGAGCAAGCACATATACTCAAGAAAAGAGTTGGACAGTTTACTATGATTAGGGATCATCTTTATAAAAGTAGTTTCTCTTGTCCTTTACTTAAGTGTATAGGACCCGATGACATGCAATATATCTTACAAGAAGAACATCGAGGCTCTTGTGGTAATCATATGGGAGGTCGGTCTCTTGCTAGAAAAATATTATTAGTAGGATGTTTTTGGCCCACTTTGCAAATAGATGTTGCCCAACTTGTGAGAATATGTTTATCTTGTTAAAAACATCAGTATCCTGTCCTTTTGATCAATGGGTTATGGATATAGTAGGATCATTTCCTATAGCACCGGCTCAGAGAAGATATTTATTAGAGGTTGTGGACTACTTCTCTAAATGGGTGGAAGCTGAACCATTGGCCAAGATTACTGAACACACAGTAATTAAGTTCTTATGGCAATATATTATTTACAGATTTGGTATCCACATAAGCTAGTTTCTAATAACGGAAGGCAATTCCAAGAAAGAAGAATCTGAGAATGATGTTTGGGATATGACATTACACAATCTTTCACCTCTGTGGCATATCCACAGAGTAATGAGCAAGTTGAGGTAACCAACAGAGAAATTATTAGAGGACTAAAAACTAAGCTGGATCACTTTGGTGGTAGGTGAGTGGATGAGCTACCGAGTGTATTATGGGCATATCGTACAATTCCCCATGAATCAACATGTATACCTCATTTTCATTTAGTATATGGTGGTGAAGCAGCAGTCTCGATCGAGATGGGCGTGGAATCTGACTGGATATATTTATATGATGAGGATAATGATGGTCGACGTCTTATGGAGCTCGACCTAATAGAAGAAGTGCGAGATAAGGCGGCAGCTAGGCTCATGTCATATCGCCAAAGAATGAGGCAGAACTATAATAGAAGAGTTATTCCTAGATTCTTTTAAGTGGGTGATTTGGTGTGGAAGCGTGTCAAGCCGATCGAAGATGTTAACAAACTAGAGCCACAATAGAGAGGACCCTTTAGGATGGTATAAAAACTTACCTTGGGCTCTTATTATCTTAAAGATGTTGAAAGTCGAAGATGGGATAGACCTTGGAGTGCTAATCATTTGCAACCTTATAGAACCTAACAAGTACGCCTGTATCCTATTCATGTATTTTGTTCAACTTTTTGTACAATTAATATCACGTGCAAGCAACATTATCTAAAAAGTCTATACAATCTTCCGAGTAAGTGGATCTATTCTCCATCAATAGTCGATCGATCACTCAGACGGTCAGAGACTTTAAACCTTATAGTCAATCGATCACACAAACGGCCAGAGACTTTAAACCTTACAGTCGATCAGTTGCTCAGATGACCGGAGACTTTAAACTTTATAGTCAATCGGTCACACAGACAACTGGATACTTTAAACCTTACAATCGATCTATCGCTCAGACGACCAAAGACTTTAAACCATCAATAGTTGATCGGTCGTCTAGACGGCTGGAGACTTTAAACCAGTAACAGTCAGTCGGTCGCATGGACTGCTGAAGACTTTAAACCATCAACAGTCGATCGACGACCTTAAGGGGTGACTGTATAGGTGACCTTGAGAGGCGACTGGAGATTTTAAACCTTCAACAGTTAATCAGAGGAATTTATTATCAACTCTGCTTATATTATGCCCAGTTTTCTTATTTCGTTCAGGATTATATATCCGATAGGTCTATTATGCAGTCCAGGAATTTATTATCAACTCTGCTTATATTATGTTCGGCTTGCTTATTTGATTTGGAATTATATATCCGATCGGTTTATTATGAAGTCTAGGAATTTATTATCAACTCTGCTTATATTATATTCGGCTGTCTTATTTCATTCGGGATTATATATCCGATCGGTCTATTATGCAATCCGGGAATTCATTATCAACTATGCTTATATTATGCGGGACTAAATGCCCGACTAGTTTATTATGCACTTCATGAGTTTATTATGGAATGCATGTATTATATCCGGCTTGCTCATTTCATTTAAGCCCTATATGCTCGGGTGGTTTATAACTCAACCAGGAAGTCATCATTGATTGCTTATATAATATTAGGCTTGCTTATCCCACCTGGTAGTTTATATTCATCTTGTTCATTATTTAATCGGAGAACTCTATGAGTGGTTATTTATTTAACAACCAGGTATCCAAGATTTCCTTATGCTATCAAGAATTTCTCTATGAGGATTATCGATGAACATATTAAAGACTTCAATTTGTATCTTGAGTATGGGTGGTTCTGAAGATACATGAAGGTACATAAGACAACGGGTGACTGGTACTTATTAATTTTCACTAGTATCTCATGTTCTATCATTGTTTTATATAGCAAACAGATAATATAAAAGTATGGTACAAAAATACATACTCAAACTTGCTTAAGAATTCTTTTACAAGTTCCTTATTGAGTCGTTGACGATTTATAAAGAGAGGAGAGGGTTCCTTTGATAAATAACATCTCTCCCTTAACTGCTAAACAACCCCCTCAGCTAAGTGAGTGAGAGTTCCTACAATGCGCCTGGTATATTCTTAGCTAAATTCGAGGGAATCCAAATAGGTTCTTCGTTTATTCTCCCACCGCTCTTCCTCACATGCCTTGTACACCTGAAGTTCAGACTGAAGGTTGTCCATCTCGACCTTAAGGGCATCTTGTTCTGCTCTGGAACATTTTAGCCCATCTAATAAGGAAGTTATTTCTAAATCTTGGGCTTTTAATTTCTCTTGTTGCTGTAGCAGTAAGAAGTTTTTGGTGACCAACTCTTGACTTAGTTTAGGAGATCTAGAGCCATGCAATAGTTCTAGCCTTTCTAAATATGTGGTTTTCTGAGCTAAATCCGAAATAGTCTTATCTTTTAGAGCCCTCTCCATTCGAAATTGGGATTCACTCTTTTGTAGATGAAATTCCAAGATCTCCTTCTTAGCCTCTTGAGACTGCAGTGATTGACGACAACCTTGTAGAGTTTTCTCCAGACCAGTGATAAGATCGGTCTATGATTTTACTTTTCTTTGTAATTTAATAATTTCATCACTGGGAATAGCAGGGGTAGCTTGTAACTCTTCCACTCTATCTTTTAAAATTTTGTTAGCTCTTTCTAAATCTATAACAAGCTAGCCCAAATGTAGGTTTAAAGCATAAAACTAGATAAAATAATAACAGAATTATATTTTGCAGTAATAAGTTAACAAAATTTAATTAAAGACTTACGGTAGTAGCATTACGGTTGTGCTCATCGTCACGGTCGACAATGGTGCTACTTCACATTTGTCTTTGTGCTTATAGCCATGGTTCAGCTAAGGAACCTTTCAACTTAAGTATCCCATAAGATGGAGGGGAGGTATAATCTAGTCCTTGGTAAGATGGTAACCCATGTGATTGCTTTAAGAGACATGGAGAGCTAGTAGAAGCTGTCGGCTCTGGAGGAGGGACAAGGGAAAGCTCAGGTGATTATGATGGAGCAAAAGATGGTTGGGTGGATGGCGTTGTCCCAGCTAACTCAAGACTTTGCTTAAATACCGGTCTTTTGGACACCGGGCCAGCGGAGCACCTACAAGGGGTTCTCTTCGCGCAAGGTCTAATTGGAGGAGGAACCAAAGTTGGTGAAGTGGTATCTGATGTCGTTTCAATAGAAGGAACAACTAGAGGAAGCACATGAGACATAGGTATAAGGAGGCCAGACCTCATCGTATTGAGTGCAAAATGAGAACGTCTATGCGTTGAAGACTCAGGCTCTTTACCTCGATCATAAGAAACCTTGGCCAAAGTGATGGGGATTTGCTCGACGATGGGCAATGTAGGTAAATTTGGATCTGAAGCCTCCGTTCAGGGCTTTTTGTGCCTGGCAATAAAGGGATTGTCTGGTTATGAAGAGCTAGAGGATGATTCTCAGGTTGGTTTTGTCAGAAGAAGTAGACCAAGGGAAGAAGAGATCTGATCGAGCCGATGTTCTTTTAGTAAATCCTCTCCTAACTTGGTCAGAACCGCTCGTGTTAATTGAGTATTTCTACACAAGAGGGCGGAGAGAATAGCCTCAGCTAAAAAAAAGAGTAATGATTAAAAAACTTACATAACAAACAATCGAGAAATAATAAATAATTATTTATAAAGAGAATAAACTTACTAAAGGAAGCACTTAATTCCATGTCGGGCGGACTGAGCCAAGCAGATTATAAGCCTTCTACGATTAGCGTAGGCAAGTTAAACTTGACACCCTTTAATTTTCCCATAGAATCATGGAAGGTGGGATCTGCGGAGATGTTGCTCAAGTTGGGAATAGGAGGAAGGTCCTGTTGCTAGGTTACAGAATAAGGTGGAGGAAAGGGAAGGTGTATGAAGAAATACTTATCTCTACATTCCCCTTGTGGTGGAACTCTATTGAATAAAATTGTCTTAGGATGCCCTTGGAATTTGAATAGACCATTCCCAACTTGATGGAGATATAAGAAATGGTGGAATAGACGAGGTGAGAAGGGGACATTGAGTAAGCAAAAAGTGATAAGAACACCACTTAGGATGTTAAAAGATTGGGAAATAAGTTGGTGTAAGGGAAGATTAACATAGCGACTAACATCAACAAAGAAATAGTGTAAAGGAAACTGAAGACCGGATATGACTTGTTCCCTGAAGACCGCAATGCTCTCTGGTGAAGGACGGTGAGGACAGTCTTCTGGGGTAGGAATGACTATATAGGAAGGAATACCATAGAAAGGGAGAAAAACAGAGAGTCGGAGGAAGAATGATGAAATTTTAAGGTTTTTGCTAAATGTTTATAAGGATTCTTCGAAAAGTCTAGTTAAGGGAGACCATAGGATCTTGTCAGTATAAAAGGCGGGATCAATTATAAGCTGTTGGATGATCAAGTAAAGTGATGGGTACAGTAAAAAAGGAGCATATATGATGGTAGTTACACATGTATCACCAATGGGAAGCTAGTGTTGATAGCTGATGCAATGGGTCATCTTCCCGAAGCATTAGCGCGATTACTGAAAATAGGTTTAACGTTAGAAAGCCCAACAAACCTTAAGTGACTATAAGATTTACTAACCCTTAACATAAGGTCATGGTCCTTTTATTTTATACGTATAGGAACAAGCTCGATCAGCCGTTAAAAGCCGAGCGAGTGTTAAGTCCAGACGAAAGTATACACGGACAGGAATAAACTCGACCATCCATCAAGGGTAGAGCAAATCACAAGCCCGAACAAGAACAACATGGGTGGAAGTGAACTTAGCCAGATATTAAAAGTTGAGTGAAAATTAATTTCAATCGAGGATAGATATGAGTATATATAAGTGTAGTTACTAGTAAAAAATGAACACACAGTGGATCAAATAGACTTTAGAAAAAATTAATTTACTTTTCCTTGATTATCTAAAGTTTCATTTATCAACTAGCACAGTGAATTATATGGGTACTTGAAATGTCATCAGAAGTTATGAAAATGCTAGTGCTTGAATTGCTGAGAAATTCCTTAGTACAGTAATACGAAAAAAATTACATCAATTTAGGGAATAAGTTAGGAGGTCTATTCTTAAGTAACCTCCTGCGATCTAAAAAATTAACAGGAGCCTCAAATGCTAGATATCCCTTCTCCCTTAATTGTTCCATAGCCCTCTCAGCTCCATGGGTGAAGGCCTTGACAATGGATGCAGCAATAGGATTGTTAAAATTGGTCGATTCAAGAAGTATTTTCTTTCTTTTTTCAAATCATTCATCTTCACCCGCTTGATAAGTTGCTAATGTTGGAGTGTATACTGAAAGCCTAAGCTTTGTAAACATTCATTATGAATAAAGAATCACATTTGGTCAAATTGTCTACATTTTTTTGTAGTTGTTCATTTAATTTATATATTGTAGATAACATAGTATGTGGTGTCACATACAGAAGATGATGTTATCAGTACCTTATAAATTATAAACAGTAGCTCACGACTAAAATGGAAAGGAACAAACCATTAGAAGGTCGTAGTGTAATTAGGTATTAGTTTATCTTGACTATATAATTACACTAGTACACTAAGAGTGTATTGAGTAGGACCATTAGAGGTCGTTTCTTTTATACTGACTTTATAAAGGAACAAAGACCTCAGTTATTATGGAAGTGTGTGCTCTTAATCCTAATATAATAACAAGCACATATGTTTGATATTTATTTCTTTAATTTATCAATGGGTGAGATTTAGTTCGATGAATCAATAAACCCGATAAGTTGGGAAATGGTATCACTTATAGTGTGTGTTGTTGATTATAGAAGGAAACTGTGTCCTAGATATACTAGGTTGATAATGTCCCCAAGAGGAGCTCATAAGGATTGTCATGTTAAACCCTGCAGGTGGACTTAGTCCGACATGACGATAAGGTTGAGTGGTACTACTCTTGGACTTAGATATTAATTAAATGAGTTGTCAGTAACTCACTTAATTAGTGGACATTCGATATCTTAAACACAGGGAGACTAACATGCTCATAATAAGAAGGAGCCCAAAAATGTAATTTGGGATTGGTGCGGTAGTTCAATGATAGTTCTCTAGTGGAATGAATTATCATTGATAAAATTAAGTTGTGTGTTCGGGGCGAACACGGGATGCTTAATTTTATCGGGAGACCAAAACCAATTCCTCCTCTCGGTCCCTATCGTAGCCTCTTATTTATAGAGTTCTATACCCACCTTCTATACCCACCAATAAGGGGCCGGCCAAGCTAGCTTGGGAACTAAGCTAGGGCCTAGCTTAGGTATAAGGTGGCCGGCCCTAGCTTGAACCCAAGCTAGTAGGGCCGGCCAAATTAAATTAAAAAGAAATTTAATTTTAATTTTTATTATTATGTGGAAGATATAATTTAAAGAGAATTAAAAATAAAATATCTCTCTTGTAAAAGATCTACAAAAGATTAAAGAAAGAGATTAGATCTCTTTCCTTATTTGTAGATTGGAGATATGTTTTATTTTCTCTTTAAAAATTATTCACATGTTGATAAAATTAAAATTATAGAAATTTCCTTTTATCAACCATGAAGAGATTTTAAAGAGAAATTTTATTTTTTAAAATTTCCGGAAACAAATTAGGAAGTTTTAATTGTTGATTAAAACTTGTCCAATTTGTTCTCCAATGATGTGGCCGGCCATTGAAGTTTGATTTGGAAAATTTATTTTATTTTTCTAAATTAAATCATGTCAAGGAAATTGAGGAAATTTTATTGTAATTAAATTTCCTAATTTGCCTAGGCCAAGGAATATAAAAGAAGGGGTGAGGGTGCCTTCATGAGACAACCCTTATTATTTCTCTCCCTCTCTTATTCTTTGGTGTGGCCGGCCAACACCCTTTCCCTCTCTTCTTCTTGTGGTGGCCGAACATCTCTATTCCCTTGGAGCTCTTGTGGTGGCCGGATACTACTAGGAGAAGAAGAAGAAGAAGGAGAGGAAGCTAGCATCTCTTGGAGCTTGGTTAGTATTTTGGTTTTCCTCCTTGGTGAAGTTTTTCCTTTGTGGCCGAACCTTGCTTGGAGGAGAAGAAGGTGGTTGGTGGTTTCTCATCTCGGAAGATCGTTGCCCACACAACGTTCGAGGTTAGAAGAGGGATACGGTAGAAGATCAAGAGGTTTTTTCTACAAGGTATAACTAGTAATTTTTCTTTCCGCATCATGCTAGTTATTTATGGAAATAATACCAAATACAAGAGGCTTACGTTCTAGAATTTCGAATATGTTTTTTCGAAGTTGTGTTCTTTTGTTTTTTCTTTTCCTTGTGATTTGATTGTTCTCTTTGGTTAACCTAAAGTTATTTTAGGAAATTAAATATTATCTTTCTATAAAAGGTTTTGTCTAGTCGGTGGTGGTTGTTTCCATATCCAAGAAGGCCATGTGCCTCGCCACGTCAGTACTGGGAACCAATTATGGAAATTAATATTTAATGGAATTAATAACTTAAGGAGACTTGGGTCGAACGTGTTAAGTTCCGCAGGAGATCCAAGTCAAAACCTAAAAGAACAAATAGATTAAGTTTTGGATCAAACGTGTTAAGTTCCGCAGGCGATCCAAAATTTAATTTAAAAGAACACATGGTAGCTAGGAAAAGGTTCAGACCTTTGTACAAATTTTTTGTACAGTGGAACCTATAGGTTTTCCGAGTAGCAACCAACAGCTAATACATCCTGGGAAGCTTTTAGTTCAGCCTCTTTTGTTGATGTAGCTGCTTGGGCCTTGGCCTAGGATAAATGCAGAGAGTTTACCTTAGCATCCTTGGAGTTTAATTCAGAAACCTTGGCTGCTAATTCAGAGGTATGAGTCTCCTTCAGTGTCTGCAACTGAGTGGACAGTTGAATAGTCTTTGCAACTTGTTTATCCATCTTTGTTTCCAATTCATCGTGAAGGTTAATCTCTGATTGAAGCTGGGACTCAAGGCCATCTACAGTAGTCTTCCACTAGATTGATTTCTTAGATTTAGCTTGAAATAATCTTTGAACCTCTTGAAGTTGATTAGACAATTATTTTATTTGTTTAGAAGCTCAAGTGGAAGATGCTTCAGAGGCCTGCTATTTTAACAGCTCATTTTCTCAGACTAGATTATATAGTTGTTGAGCCACGCTCATAGTGGTGATCCAGCGCTATTAAGCACAGGTTGTTAGCCATACTCCAAAATAAGAATAGGGTAATTGATGGAGAACTACTTACCTTAATTTCTTCAAAGGAGAATTTATCCGCCAGTTTAGTGGGAGTAAGCTCTTTAAGTTATTGTCAAGTTTCTTCCCAGGCGGTCATTAAAGAATCTCCCAATAAAATGGGGAGAGTAGAGGAGGGTGTTGATGATGAGGACAAGGAAGTTTGGATAGAAGGTAAGGAGAAAATAAAGAAAGGAGGATCTTGGGTTTCTTGCGAAGGCAAAGGGATTTACTCCTGAAAGGTCATAACAAAATCGTGGTCCAACTACCACTTGCAGCTGGGAGGTCTCCTTGAGATTGAATATAATGTGAAGTTGAAAGAATAAGATATAAAGAGGATAAAGTTGGTTCAGGGGAGGTAGCTTGTGTTGGGTTTTTCGGGCCGCAAAAACCGCTTTTTGCGTTACGGAAACCACGAAATTCCCATGCCACGGATCCGTGCGAAGAAATAAATTTCGTAAAACTTCGAGTATGAGTTTTCTAACCTAGATCTAAACTAGATCTACAAAGGAGAAGAGCTTTACCCTTGAAGCAAAGCCCTTCGCGTAATCCCGCTCGTCCAAGGTTCGCCGGATCTTGAGAGTATCAAAGTAGATACTCCTTTATGTGTATCCACACAAGCAAGAGATGGAGAGAGACCTTAGAGTGTGCTAGCACTCATGCAAGGTCTCGGCAATGGAGAGGAGAGGGAGAGAAGAAACCTTGAGAGGAAGAAGAAGAAATGAATTCACTTGAATGAATACAACTCATTCCACACTAAAAGTGGTCGAACACTTCATGAGGTTTGTAACCTCCATGGGATACCAAGGGTTACAACTCTTGGTAACTCCCATGAGGTGGCATCCCACTTAAGCAAACATGATGATGTAGAGCATCATCATTGGCCCACTCTTTGCCAACTCACCAATGAGGTGGCAAATGGTCAAGTCAAACTTGACCCTTCATCTTCCTCTTAAGTCAAGTCAAACTTGACCACTTCTCTCCCTTGGTTGATCTAATCTAACCATTGGTTCAAATCAATTTTAATTTAATGAATTTCTATTCATTGAATTAAATTAATTAAATGGGTCTAAGTCCAAATTAGACTCACTTAACTCATGAACCAACTTGAGTCCAACTCAATTAGCTCAATTCGGATTACTCTTAATCCAATTTGGTTCATCACATGAACCTAATCCTTTAGGTTCATCAAATGAACCTAATCTCCATCTAATTGCCCTTTGTGTGTGACCCTATAGGTTCTTGTAACGTTGGCAATGCTCCTAAACTCTTTTAGAAGCATAAGTAATGAGCGGTATCTAGCAACACATCATTACTACCCAAGTTACAAGAATGTTGAGATCCAACATCACCTTGTGACTACTAATTGTGACTCCTTACAATATATAACAAGTGTCTTTCTATCCTTGACATCTAAATTGATCAATATGAGGCATAGACTGTGTCATCCTCTAATCAATCTAAATCTTGAACTCCAAGTAGACTCACTCAATCAGATGAGCTCAATATCTCATATTGACTCATTTGGGCATGACCATGCACTTAGTGGTCTCACTCTATCAAGAATATCGATGTTACTCCCATCATATAGGAGGGATAGATCCCATCTACATCACTCACATCCCTCCGCATAATTTGTTACATACCCAGTAATCGCCTTTATAGTCCACCTAGTTACGGGTGACGTTTGACGAAGCCAAAGTACGTAACTCTTTATGTAGGGAACCATGGTGACTTCAGGTCCAAGGACTAGTAGTCATACTAATAGCCACATGAGAAAGTATATGACGCTCATATAACGATCCATGATACTTTCTCATGGCGGGTCATTCAGTATACATTCTCCAATGCATACCCATGTATCAACTTGATATCTCCATATCCATGACTTGTGAGATCAAGTCATCGAGTTGACCTACATGCTAGTCTCGTCGCATTAGCATTGTCTCTGAATGTTAATACTTGACTAGGAATGATTAAGAGTAGTGTTCCTTATATCATCTCACTATCGATTCAACCAATCGATTGATATAGGTAAGAACTTTCTACTCAAGGACGTTATTATATTTAGTTATTTGGCACCAATACAAGTAAGTATAATAACCAAAACAAATGCCTTTATTTATATACAAGAATATGATACAACGAGTCCATACAACAATCATCAAATGATTGACTCTAGGGCTCTAACTAACAATCTCCCACTAGCACTAGTGCCAATCAGTGTAGGCTCTAAGGCCTAATGACCTAGTGTAACCATCATGCTTTCTCTGTGCCAAAGCCTTGGTCAAGGGATCTGCGATGTTAGCCTCTGTGGGTACTCTACAAATCTTCACATCTCCTCTCTCGATAATCTCTCGAATGAGATGGAAGCGTCGTAGTATGTGTTTGGTCCGCTGGTGTGAGTGAGGTTCCTTAGCATGTGCTATTGCTCCATTGTTGTCACAATAGAGCTCTATGGGATCAACTATGCTAGGAACCACCCCAAGCTCAATAATGAACTTGCGGATCCAAACTGCCTCCTTTGCTGCTTGTGATGCAGCAATATATTCGGCTTTTGTTGTAGAATCAGCAACTGTGTCCTGCTTAGAACTCTTCCAGCTCACAGCACCACCATTTATGCAAAACACGAGCCCTGACTGCGATCGATAATCATCCTGGTCGGTCTGGAAGCTGGCATCACTGTAACCCTTTACAGCTAGCTCATTATCGCCTCCATATATCAAGAAATATTTTTTAGTCCTTCTCAAGTACTTAAGAATATTCTTGACTGCTATCCAGTGACTTTCACCTGAATCTGACTGGTATCTGCTCGTCATGCTCAAAGCATACGAGACATCAGGACGAGTACATAGCATGGTGTACATGATAGATCCTATGGCTGAGGCATAAGGGATCTGATCCATTCGGTCTCTCTCCTCTCTAGAAGAGGGACCTTGAGTCTTCGAAACACTCACGCCATGTGACATCAGCAGAAATCCCTTCTTGGAGTTCTGCATGGCAAACCGTAGGAGTACCTTGTCAATATATGTACTCTGACTTAGGCCAAGAAATCTCTTAGATCTATCTCTATAGATCTGTATACCTAGAATGCGGATGCTTCACCTAAGTCCTTCATTGAGAAACAAGTCTCTAGCCAAGTCTTGACAGACTGTAGCAAAGGGATGTCTTTCCCAATGAGTAGTATGTCATCCACATACAATATAAGGAAGACAACTGTGCTCCCAACAACCTTCTTGTAGACACAAGGTTCATCTTCATTCTTGATGAAACCAAACTATTTGATCGCATCATCGAATCGAAGATTCCAGCTCCGAGAAGCTTGCTTTAGTCCATAAATGGACCTATGTAGCTTGCATACTCTGCCAGTATGCTGTGGATCTACAAAACCCTCAGGTTGTGTCATGTGCACATCCTCGAGCAGGTTTCCATTCAGAAACATGGTTTTGACATCCATCTGCCAGATCTCATAATCGTGGTACGCTGCAATAGCAAGCATGATCTGAATGGGCTTAAACATCGCTACTGGAGAAAACTTTCATCATAGTCAATACCATGAATCTGCTTGAAACCTTTAGCTACCAAGCGACCCTTATAGATAAGTCCATCCATGTCAGTCTTTCTCTTAAAGACCCACTTACACCCTATGGGTTTTACGCCCTCAGGTGGATTAACCAAAGTCCATACTTGGTTGGTGTACATGGATTCCATCTCGGATCTCATGACTTCTAGACATTTCTCAGAATCTGGGCTCATCACAGCTTCCTGATAGGAGGTGGGCTCATCCTCTATGAGCACAACGTCATCATGGCCAGACAAGAGAAATGAGTATCTCTAAGGCTGACGACGTACCCTATCAGATCTGCGAAGAGGTAGGTCTACTTGAACTGGTTGTGGTTCCTCAACTCCTTGTGGAACAACATCATCCACAACACTTTGTGGTTCAAGTTCAACTTCCATCGAGGCTTTAGTGCTATGGTCCATATCTTGAATTTCTTCAAGATCGAACGTACTCCCACTAGTCTTTCTAGAAACAAAGTCCCTTTCTAGAAATACCCCAGTCTTAGCCACAACTACCTTGTATTGACTGAGAATGTAGAAGTAATATCCCTTCGTTTCCTTGGGATATCCAATGAAATAGCACTTGTCATATTTGGGTCCAAGTTTGTCCGAGACTTGACGTCGAACGTAAGCCTCACAACCCCAAATCCTCATAAAAGACACCTGGGAATCTCTCCCAGTCCATATCCTATATGGTGTCTTTATTATAGCCTTAGATGGAACTCGGTTGAGAATGAAGGCTGCTGTGTCTAGAGCATAGCCCCAAAGATACATAGGAAGATCTGTGTGACTCATCATAGATCGTACCATATCTAATAAGGTACGATTCCTCCTTTCGGATACACCATTCCACTGTGGTGTTCCAGGAGGAGTGAGTTGAGATAGAATCCCACACTCAGCTAGATAGTCATGAAACTCATGGCTAAGGTATTCACCATCTCGATCTGATCGAAGTATCTTAATACTTTTGCCAAGCTGATTTTGTACTTCATTCTTGAATTCTTTGAACTTTTCAAACGATTCTGACTTATGTGTCATCAGGTACACATAACCATATCTACTGAAGTCATCAGTAAATGTAATGAAGTACCTATAACCACCTCTAGCAGTGATATTGAAAGAGACACATACATCACTATGTATAAGACCTAACAAGTCAGTCGCTCTCTCACTGTGTCCACTAAAGGGAGTCTTAGTCATCTTGCCTAGAAAGCATGACTCGCATGTCTCATATGATTCAAAATCAAATGAGTCCAGCAAACCATCGTTATGGAGCTGGGATAAGCGTTTGTCATTTATATGACCTAAGCGACAGTACCAGAGATAGGTTTGGTTCATGTCATTTGACTTGAACCTCTTGGTACTTATGTTATAGATAGGGTTTTCAAGATCTAGAATGTAGAGTCCGTTCATCAGAGGTGCACTACAATAGAACATATCATTTAAATAAACTGAACAACATTTGTTCTTTATTATAAATGAGAAACCTTTCTTGTCTAAACAAGAAACTGAAATTATGTTCTTAGTCAAGGCAGGAACATAACAATATTCATCTAATTCTAGTACAAGCCCAGAGGGTAGAGATAGATATTAAGTTCCTACAGCAACAGCAGCAACCCGTGCTCCATTGCCTACTCGTAGGTCTATCTCGCCCTTCGTCAATGCTCTACTATTTCTCAGTGCTTGTACATTAGTACAAATGTGAGAAGCACATCCGGTATCTAATACCCATGGTGAAGAAATAGAGAGGTTGACTTCTATAACATGTATATCTGAAGTAGAAATCTTATTTCTCTTCTTCTTAAGATCTTCCAGGTATCCTGTGCAGTTCCTCTTCCAGTGCCCTGCTTGTCCTTGATACAGTTGACGAAGATGTTCAACCATATCATAAGCACCCATCAACTCGTGTTGCTTCTGAAGCTCAGAGTTCATGGTTGCGAGCATGAGACAAGACACATCTAATGTGTTATCTTGATGCTTCTTGTAAGCATCTCGGTCAGCTCGCGTGGCAGTGGTAGGAGGTGCCTCCGGAATGGGTTGTTCCAGAACGTACAGTTTTCTTTCTTGAGTGAGAACTATTCTCAGATTTCTGTACCAGTCCAGGAAATTAGCTCCGTTGAGCTTGTTCTTCTCAAGGACGGAACGCAGGGAGAAAGAGTTCGTATTTGATGTCATGGTTATCTACAACAGAAAAATACAGAAAATAAATATCATATTCTAATTAATCATTTAATTAGGCCTTTAATTAAATGATGCTCCCACTGAATTCTATAATTCATGTGGGACAAGATCCACATCATACTATACCCTGAGTTAGCTTTGGCTAAATCGCCCAAGACATAGTATGATCGGTAGGTAACTAATTACTAATTACATCTCTATGCAACTCTTGTTTATAGGATCAAGATCCGCATTTATATTAAAACTCGAGTTAGCTTTGGCTAATACGCCCAAGAGTTAATATAAACGTGATTTTGACTTATCTACCAACCATTGGAAAATGCCTATAGTTAAACTCGATCCAATTGAGTTAACTATTTACTCAATCTAATTGAGTTGTACTCACCCATGCGTTGATAGGTGGGACCAAAATTGTCTCTCCGTACCCTACCAAGATAATATGTGTTGCTCTGCTTTGGCAGATTCAACAACAACATGTGATCGAGGTAGTGATAGGTATCACGACATGGTAGGCATTACGAGTTGACGCGATTGAGATCTTATCTAATCGACGAGGTGTATCATATACGCGATTTAGATCTAATCTAATCGTTAGGGCGCATCATGTACGCGATTTAGATCTAATCTAATCGTTAAGGCGTTAATTAATTACTATTCTAGCATGCATCACATATACACACATAAGCAATTAATTAAATATTTTGTGATTAGTCATGGCCCTACTATGATTTTCTCAAGCCAATGAGAAGATCGGATGGTCAACCTAAGGTCAACAGCTTCTCAAGCTCCTTCCTTGACCACCTTGTGTTGCTCGCGCCCTCCTCGTAACTCCGTCTCAAGTGGATCTTCCACTGCTCCAATTTGTACATTACAAAGGTGAAACTCGAGTTACATTCGAGTCTAAACTATTTACAACACGAATATAAAAATAGGAAAGGCACGACGCGTAGGTCGTGTATCATATACAACACACACATCACAGAAAATGGCACGCAGGCCATAATATGAATTACAACACAAATTTCCAATCTAATTGGGTCTTTTGGGCCATGACCATCACAAAATAATACATAATTCTAAATTATGTAATTTCTATAAATTTCTGTAATTTTTCTTACAATTTTTATAATTTTTATGAGTAAAAATTCCCGGCGGTCCTGTTTAGCGATTTTCGGGCGCAATCGCGGAACGAATCCCCTTGCGGGGTCAAGGGCAGCACCCCTACCTGCGATATAACCATCGCGAGTGTTCCTAAGAGATCCTACAGCGCCTTAGTCTGCTGTCCCAAAATGATTTGGGGCGAAACCTTGCCGTTTCGGAAATATTTTCTCGGTAGTCGAAGGCTACAAGTGTCTAAACACTTGTGCTTCGCTTCTATGAGAAAAATACCCATAAAAATACCAAAAATCATAAATTCACAGAAAGTTACAGATCTGTAATTTTCATAAAAATACAAATTAAAACTCATACTCTCTTCGCACGTGACTCTGATACCACTGTTGGGTTTTTCGGGCCACAAAAACCGCTTTTTGCGTTGCGAAAACCCCGAAATTCCCATGCCACGGATCCGTGCGAAGAAATAAATTTCATAAAACTTCGAGTATGAGTTTTATAACCTAGATCTAAACTAGATCTACAAAGGAGAAGAGCTTTACACTTGAAGCGAAGCCCTTCGCGTAATCCCGCTCGTCCAAGGTTCGCCGGATCTCGAGAGTATCAAAGTAGATACTCCTCTATGTGTATCCACACAAGAAATAGATGGAGAGAGACCTTAGAGTGTGCTAGCACTCATGCAAGGTCTCGACAATGGAGAGGAGAGGGAGAGAAGAAACCTTGAGAGGAAGAAGAAGAAATGAATTCACTTGAATGAATACAACTCATTCCACACTAAAAGTGGCTGGCCACTTCATGAGGTTTGTAACCTCCATGGGATACCAAGAGTCACAACTCTTGGTAACTCTCATGAGGTGGCATCCCACTTAAGCAAACATGATGATGTGGAGCATCATCATTGGCCCACTCTTTGCCAACTCACCAATGAGGTGGCAAATGGTCAAGTCAAACTTGACCCTTCATCTTCCTCTTAAGTCAAGTCAAACTTGACCACTTCTCTCCCTTGGTTGATCTAATCTAATCATTGGTTCAAGTCAATTTTAATTTAATGAATCTCTATTCATTGAATTAAATTAATTAAATGAGTCTAAGTCGAAATTAGGCTCATTTAACTCATGAACCAACTTGAGTCCAACTCAATTAGCTCAATTCGGATTACTCTTAATCCAATTTGGTTCATCACATGAACCTAATCCTTTAGGTTCATCAAATGAACCTAATCTTAATCTAATTGCCCTTTGTGTGTGACCCTATAGGTTCTTGTAACGTTGGCAATGCTCCTAAACTCTTTTAGAAGCATAAGTAATGAGCGGTATCTAGCAACACATCATTACTACCCAAGTTACAAGAATGTTGAGATCCAACATCACCTTGTGACTACTAATTGTGACTCCTTACAATATATAACAAGTGTCCTTCTATCCTTGACATCTAGATTGATCAATATGAGGCATAGACCGTGTCATCCTCTAATCAATCTAAATCTTGAACTCCAAGTAGACTCACTCAATCAGATGAGCTCAATATCTCATATTGACTCATTTGGGCATGACCATGCACTTAGTGGTCTCACTCTATCAAGAATATCGATGTTACTCCCATCATATAGGAGGGATAGATCCCATCTACATCACTCACATCCCTCCGCATAATTTGTTACATACCCAGTAATCACCTTTATAGTCCACCCAGTTACGGGTGACGTTTGACGAAGTCAAAGTACTTAACTCTTTATGTAGGGAACCATGGTGACTTCAGGTCCAAGGACTAGTAGTCATACTAATAGCCACATGAGAAAGTATATGACGCTCATAAAATGATCCATGATACTTTCTCATGGCGGGTCATTCAGTATACATTATCCAATGCATACCCATGTGTCAACTTGATATCTCCATATCCATGACTTGTGAGATCCAGTCATCGAGTTGACCTACATGCTAGTCTCATCGCATTAACATTGTCCCTGAATGTTAATACTTGACTAGGAATGATTAAGAGTAGTGTTCCCTATATCATCTCACTATCGATTCAACCAATCGATTGATATAGGTAAGAACTTTCTACTCAAGGACGCTATTATACTTAGTTATTTGGCACCAATACAAGTAAGTATAATAATCAAAACAAATGCCTTTATTTATATACAAGAATATGATACAACGAGTCCATACAATAATCATCAAATGATTGGCCCTAGGGCTCTAACTAACAGCTCGAATATCCACTAGAGTGACATCCTTTGGGATGGAGGATGCTTATCTTTTAGGAGAAGGTGCTAAAGTTAATTTGCACCTCTTACGTTTTCCCTTAGGAGCAGCCTCTGGTTTCGAAGGAGCATCTTCTGACAATAGAGGTAAATTTGTAGGCACTTCCCCAAGGGTACTAGCTGATCTAGGTGCGATCGTCTAGCTAGAAAAAGCTTCACTTGAGGAGACAGTAGGCGAGAAAACTTGCTCAGCCTGAAGTTCTCACACTTTGGCTAAAAGCGTGTCCTCCTCTAGACCAATTTTCTTATCAACCAAGGCTTCAAACAAAGCATCCACAACAGGAAATATAAGATATTTTAGTTAGTAAAAGGGCAATGGTGAAGGCATCATAACTTACTAAAGGAGCATCGCAGTTTCTTTTGAACAGGGCTTAAACCGAATAAATACAAAAGATCACTACGTATTCATTTGTGAATGAAGAAACAATGACCAATCAACCTTTGGGAATAATCATGGAAGGTTGGGTATTGATGGAGTTTCATTATATCAGGAAGACTGGAAGTGGGGGAAAAGAAGATTACCAGGGGGTAGACTATGAAGCAGATTCGGGAAATTTTATGAAAAAGAAATGTGATTTCCAACCTTTGTTGGACGAAGACATCTCTTTAAAGAAAATCATTTTCAGACGGGATTGGAAAATAAACACTTCTGGTTCTAACTTTTTGGGTGCTTGTATGCGCTCGACCGGGCAAAGGCTAAACAAGTGTAAGGGTGCTTGTATGCGCTCGACCGGGCAAAGTTGATCAAGCCTAAAGGCACTCAGCCTTATAAAGCTTTTAGTATACGACCGGCTTAATGACCGGCCAGGATTATATTCAATAGAGGGTATTCTTAATGCATGATCAATCGGGATATATTCAACAAAAGGTATTCTTAATGCATGATCGATCGCGATATATTCAGTAGAAGGTATTCTTAATGCATGATCAGCCGGGATATATTCAATAGAAGGTATTCTTAATACATGACCGGGCGGGATATATTTAGCAAAGGGTATTCTTAATGCATGACTGGACGAGATATATTAATAGAAGGTATTCTTAATGCATGACCGACTGAGATATATTCAATAGAAGGTATTCTTAATGCATGACCGACTGAGATATATTCAATAGAAGGTATTCTTAATGCATGACCGACCTGGATATATTCAGCAAAAGGTATTTTTAATGCATGACTGCCCAGGATATATTCAATAGAAGGTATTCTTAATACATGACCGGTCGAGATATATTCAATAGAAAGTATTCTCATGATACGACCGACTTAAGGATTGGCCAGCATATATTTAGTAGATAAGCAGTCGACAACTTCATGACAGCATAGCAAACTTGTCGAGAAATATTCTTTCGAAGCTTCTTCATTCATTAATTGGTTACAACGATGTACTCTTTTGCATATGTCATATCAAGGATTCAAGTCATAAATAACAAAGAGGGTACATCTAGGGTAGAAAAAAGATTCCTCGGAGGATTATTGCACGAAATTTAGGTTATACTTTTCTCATCATCTAACAAACTCTAACAAATCAGGGACCACCTCACAATTACGGAGGTTATGTGAGATGGTATAAAAAGGGGAATCTTCTCCTCTAGTAAGGTACGCAAACACAAGTACTTGCATCCGTAGTTCCATTTTTCCTGCACTTTCTGTTACTGTTATTCTAGCAAGGAGACTAACTTGAGCATCGGAGGGCCTAGCCAGGGATTCCCACCCCGATCTTAGGTCATTAATGCTTTGTTGAATCATTTGAGTGTGTGCAGGATCATCAAGAAGTTTCTTCAGATCTTGAGAAGTTCGCCGTTCTTCATTCACCAAAGTAGTGCACCATCTCATCGCCTTCAGACAGGATCATCTTTGCTTAAATTTTGTATACTTTTCTAATCATTATCTCTGCTTACATTTAGTATATTTTTCTCTAACTTTAAACTATATTACCAAACATCATAAAAAAGGAGATTGCTGGGTAGTCATCACTGATAATCGAACATATATTTTGATGTATGATAAATGCTTTAAAGTTAAACATTATGTGTTTAATGGGTAAACTAAGTGTGCAGGTCACTAAACATAAAAAGCCCTAATGGGATAGGAAGACCTAGTGGGTCAGTATGACCAGACACTAGGCAAGGAGTCTTAGTGAATTAGAAGCACCAGCCACTAGGAAGAAGACTAGATGAGCTAATATGGCAGTGCACTTGATGGGTCAGTTGGACCAAACATCAAATAAGAAAAGTGCTGGTGGGTCGATCAGACACTGAGCAAAAGATGAAGCCTAAATAGGTCTGGAGGACTAGATATTTAGTAGGTACGTGAACGTAAGCTTTTGGAGAATAGTGCAGTGAGGTCGTGTTCCGATTGGGACAAACTATAGGCATTAATCCGATTGAAGAAACCAACAAAGGTTTCTAAGTAGAGATTAAACAATCCTAACTATCATATTAATGCATGCATATTTATCTGATTCTAACTCTATTTTGTAGAATCATTATTATTATAATATAATAACTTTGTTTTGCAAAAAATAGGTTCGGGTAAATAAAATGTTCGATCGACCGAACATCATGGTTCAGTCGACCGATACACAAAAAAGAGATCAGATCATATTTGAATTAAGTTGAAATGGCAATGTTGGTTCAGTTGACTGATAGATGGTTCAGTTGACTGAACCTAGTTTGGTAACCACAAAACAGATAAGATCGGATCAAGATCGAATCACATGACAAAGGAAATTATAGAGTTTTGTTGACCGATCAGGAAGTCAATCAACCAAACACATTTGGCAAATGAGGATCTGATTGGATCAAATCAAACAACAAAGGAAGTTTCATGGTTCAATCGATCGAATAGTTATTCAATTGATCGATAAAAGATGACTTCACTACAGATACTAGTTAGGAAGATCGTGAATCTAGATGGGAAGCGAGGAAAGTTTGAAAGTTGGTCCACCGAAAAATGGTTCGATCGACCGAATAAAAAAGCTATAAAAGAAGTCCCGAGATTCGACATTCAAAATCAATATTCTAGAATCAACTCTGTGAAGGCGCTGGAATTCCGTTCTGTTTAAATTTCCCTGTACAAAAATTGTACAAGTACAAAATTTTTCCTAGCAACTCGCATGTTCGATCAGACATGTGTTTGATTAATCAAGCAAGTTCTTGATAGATTAAAATACACCTTGATCGAAGTACAAGATCGCTGGTCTCTTGTGTTGGTATTCAAAATCGATACAAAGAAAACTAAACTAATTACGCAGCGGAATTAAAGAACTAGTTGTACCTTTCCTTTGTAGCTAAAGACCTCTTGATCTTCTGTCGTATTCCTCTCCTCTTCTTGGATGTCATGTGGGTGACGATCTACCAAGACAAAACCACCCTTCTTCTCTTCTTTGTTTCCAAACTGCCGGCCACCAAGGAAGCTCTAGGATGGGGCACCTTCTAATCTTCTTCCTTCTCCTCTTCTTTCTCTTCTCCAATCCACCGCCCACCAAGAAGATCCTAGCAAGGAGGGGCGCTGGCCCTAGCAAGGGGGCGCCAACCCTAGCAAGGAGGAGGGGCGCCGACCCTTGGCAATGAGGAGGGGAGCCGACCCTAAGCAAGGAGGAGGGGAGGGGCGCCGACCACAAGGAGGAGAAGAGAATTATGGAAAATTAAGTTTTAGGGGGCACCACCTACTTCTTTTATAACCTTGCCGCCGACCCTAGGAAGGTAGAGAAAAACCAAACCAAAATCAAGTTGTGGATGGGTAGATGCGAGGCTTTATATAGAGGCTACAACAGGGACCTAGAGGAGGAATTGGTTTAGGCCTCCTGATGGGCTTGGGCTTCCTATGTTCGGCCCGAACACTCAACTCAAGTCCATCAATAATAACGCATACTACTAAAGGGTTATTATTGAACTACCGCACCAATCTCATATTACAATATGAGCTCCTTCTTATCATGAGTGCATTAATCTCCTTGTGTTTAAGATATCGTATGCCCGTTAATTAAATGAGTTACTGACAATTCAATTAATTAACATTTGATTCCAAGAGTAGTATCACTCAACTTTATTATCATGCCAGACTAAGTCCACCTGCAGGGTTTACATGATACTCCTTATGAGCTCCTCAAGGGGACATCATCAGCCTAAATAATTAGGACATAGATTCCTTTTATAATCAACAATACACCATATAAACAGTACTATTTCTCAACTCATCGGGCCTATTGATTTAATGAATAAATCTCATCCACAAATAAGTTAAAGAAATAAATACTAAGTATACGTGCTTGTTATTATATAGGGATTAAGAGGACACACATCCATAATAACAGAGGTTCTGTTCTTTTATATAGTCAGTACAAATCAAACAACCTCAAACGGTCCTGCTCAATACACACATAGTGTACTAGTGTAATTTTATAGTCAAGATAGACTAATACCAAATTACACTACAATCGTTCCAATAGTTTGCCCCAATCCATCTTGGTTGTGAGCTACTATTTATAATTTATAAGGAATCGATAACATGATCTTCTGTGTGACACCACACACCATGTTATCTATAATAAAAATTAAATGGATAACTGCATTGACATATATATAAATATAAAATGCAAACATTTGACTAAAGTGATTCTCATTTCAAAATATTTCAAAATAGATGTTCATACAAAAGTTAGGCTTATAGTATACATCCCAACAATCTCCCACTTATACTAAAAGACTATGTTGCCATAAATGCTACCATACATTTGATTCCCATCCCCTCAACATGCCTATCAAAAGCTCTCGCTGGAAGGGCCTTAATGAAAGGATCTGCCAGGTTATCTGCTGATGTAATCTTGGTGACAACAACCTCTCCTCATTTTATGATGTCTCGTAACAGGTGGTACTTGTGCTCAATGTGTTTACTTGCCTTATGGGCTCGTGGTTCCTTTGAGTTTGCTACTGCACCACTATTGTCACAATAAATTGTGATAACTTTGGGCAAATCAGGAATCGCATCTAAGTCCATCAAGAAGTTTCTAAGCCATACAACTTCTTTAACTGTCTCAGAGGCTGCCACATACTCAGCTTCCATGGTGGAGTCTGAAATGCATTTTTGCTTAACACTCCTCCATGCTATGGCTCCACCTCCCAAAGTAAACACATAATCCGAGGTTGATTTACTACTGCCCCTATCTGATTGGAAGTCCGAATCCGTGTAACCCATAGGGAGCAAATCATCTGCCTGGTAAATTAGTATATAATCTCTAATCCTTTTCAGGTACTTTAATATAGGCTTTACGATAGTCCAATGTCTATGCCCTGGGTTACTTTGATATATGCTAACCATGCCCACGACAAAATAGATATCCGGTCTCATACATAGCATCGCATACATTAGGCTTCCTACAGCCGAAGCATAAGGAACTATCTTCATCTCCTCTATCTCCTTTGGTGTCTTAGGACACAACTCTTTAAATAAAGGTACTCCATGCCGAAAAGGTATAAAACCTTTCTTGGAGTTTTGCATGCTAAAACAAGCTAGGATAATATCTATGTATGAAGTTTGGGATAAGCACAACATTTATTTCTTACGATTTCTTATTACTTTGATCCCAAGAATATGTCCACATTCTCCCAAGTCCTTCATATCAAATTGCTTAGCTATCCATACCCTTACGTCTGACAACACTTTGACATTATCACCAATGAGCAAAATGTCATCTACATATAGTACAAGAAATACCACCATGTTTCTGTCACTTTTCTTGTATACACAAGACTCATCCGGACACTGAATGAATCCATGAGACTGGATCACTTCATTAAATCAGATGTCCAAGATCTCGAAGCTTGCTTCAGTCCATAAATGGACCGATTGAGCTTACATACAAGATGCTCTTTGCCCTTCGCAATGAATCCCTCTGGTTGCTTCATATAGATGTTTTCTTCAAGACTTCCATTAAGGAAAGATGTCTTGACATCCATTTGCCAAACCTTATAATACATATGAGCAGCAATAGATAAAAGAATCTGGATAGACTTAAGCATGACTACTGGTGAAAAAGTTTCCTCATAATCAATTCTCTCTTTCTGAGTATACCCCTTCACAACAAGCCTCACTTTAAAGGTTTCCACCTTCCTGTCTATTTCTCTTTTCCTTTTGTAGACTCATTTACATCCAATGACTTTTACACCATTTGGTGGTTCTACAAGCTCCCAGACCTGATTAGAATGCATAGATTCTATTTCAGAGTTCATTGCACTTTGCCAAGATGCTGTATCTTTATCTTGGAGTGTTTCATCATATGTCCAGGGATCAACTTCATGTTCACTAGGGATCAAGTCCAAAGACTCTCCCAAAAACATGAATCTTTCAGGTTGCTTAACAACCCTCCCACTACGACGAGGCACTACCTGTAATTGTGCATCATTTGTGACACGTGTTGCAGTTACTTGTGGTATCTCATCTTGTACCGTTGGTACTAAAATAGAAGTGTCCTCTCTTATTTCCTTAAGAATAATTTTACTCATGGGCTTGTGGCTCATTACATAGTCCTCTTCTAAAAATCGAGCATTGGTGCTAATAATGACCTTCTGATCTTTAGGACTATAAAATAAACCACCCTTCGTTCCTCTAGGATATCCCACAAACAAGCAATCTTCTGTACGTGATTCCAACTTATCAGCGTCTCCCTTCAGCACATGTGCTGGACTACCCCAAATTCGAATGTGTTTCAAACTAGGCTTACGCCCATTCCACAATTCTGTAGGAGTAGAGGGTACTGATTTAGAAGGTACCAAGTTCAGAATGTACGCTGTCGTTTCCAGAGCATATCCCCAAAACGAATTTGGTAATTCTGAATAACTCATCATTGATCTAACCATTTCCATAAGAGTCATATTCCTTCGTTCCGTCACACCATTCTGTTGGGGTGTACTAGGTGCAGACAATTGAGATTGAATCCCGGCCTCTGATAAGTAACTTCTAAACTCTCCTAAGAGGAACTTTCCACCATGATCAGACCATAGTGTCTTGATACTTTTACCATGATGTTTCTCCACATCAGCCTTGTACTCTTTGAACTTATCAAATCACTCAGACTTGCGGTGCATCAAGTAAATGTACCCATATCTCGAATAATCATATATAAAAGAGACAAAATATTTGAAACCACCTCTTGCCTGGATAGTCATAGGCCCACATATATCAGAATGAACCAATTCCAATACTTCTTTGGCTCTATACCCCTTTACCTTAAAAGGCCTCTTGGCCATTTTTCCTTCCAAGCAAGACTCACAGGTCGGAAAGTTTTCCACTACCAATGAACCCAAAGGTCCATCGGCTATTAACCTTTGAATCATACTCAAGTTAATATGACCCAACCTTAGATGCCAAAGATATGTTTGGTTCATTTCCAAAAGTTGCTTTCTCTTATTAGAATTAGAAGATGTGTTATTAATTTCCATTTATTGCATTGTGGGAGTTATTGGATTAAAAGTATACAAATTGCCAACCAATGCACCAGAACAGATAACCACCCTATTTTTCTTGACAACCCCTTTGTCATCAAAAGAAACAGAATATCCATCCATAAATAATTTAGAAACTGAAATCAAATTCTTTTTAAAACATGGTACGTAAAGATAATTTTTCAAAATCAAAGTTTCATTCCTATCAAAAGATAAATAAACATCTCCCACTGCAACAGTCGTCACTCTCGTAGCATTACCTATGTAGACAGTGATCTCCCCTTCATGTAGTCATCTGGTTTCCTGGAACCCCTGCAATGAATTGCTGACATGATCAGTGGCTCCCGTATTTACACACCAGGTACCGATAGATAACACCGCTAAACATGTTTCAACAACTAATGAATAAGATATATCTTTATTGCTCTCCTTTCTGCGAGGACAGTCCACCTTCCAATGTCTAGACTGCTTGCATGTGAAGCACTTGCCTTTCGGCTTCTTCACACCTGCCTGTGACCCAGTCTCTTGAGGTCAAATCACTTTCTTTGCCGAACCAACTTGTCTCTTCTTCTTCTTTCCGCCTTATAGCTTAGAGGCAGAAACGTTTTCAGCAATGTGAACTTGAGAACTTTGGCAAAATAGCCCTTCCACCGCTTAGAGTTCTGTCAGAAGTTCTGTCAATGAATAAACCCTTTTGTTCATGTTGTAATTCAGGCGGAACTGCTCAAAACTCTTAGGTAGCGTTTGGAGAATGATATCGACCTGGGTTTCCCCATCGATTTCAGCTCCAAGGACTTCCATCTCATTCAAATGAGCCATCATCTTGAGGATATGATCCCTTACGGGTGTCCCCTCAATCATGGTGGTCGTCATTAAGTTTCTTATGGCCTCTTGAATGGCAGCCCGATTCTAGTATCCGAAGAGTTCCTTGAGATTGAGCATCATGTCATAGGCAGTGGGTAGAGCCTGATGCTGATGCTGCAGCACATTTGACATAAAAGCCAAAATGTAACACCGTGTCATCTCATCTGTCTTCCTATGTCTCTCTATCTTCTCTTCACTAGAATCCTTATCAGGCACGCTAAGACAGACCTCAAAAAGTATGAACTTGTATTCTTCAGCAGTTAAGACAATGTCCAAGTTCTGTTTCCAATCAATATAATTTAAACCAGTAAGTTTATTTTCTTTTAAAATAACAGTAAGAGGATTGAAAGCCATTTTGAAATCCTGAGAATCACAAAATAAAATATTTAGTCAAAACTTTAGAATTTAAAATAATATTGATTCATCAAACAATATAATTTAAATTCACCAACACCTCAAAACATCGTGAATTTCGTATGCCACGATAGTGTGGACGTATACTAATTCAAACATTTGCAAGAGGAGATTTTACCCATTAATTTTATTATCTTGTCAACCTAACTTTATGACAAATAAAATTAATAGTTGGTTCATCTTCGGTCACACAAATAATAGTAGTGACTCCGATGGGGAGGATACTATTAAATGCGCCTAAGTATATACCATTACTTGATACTTAGTCCATTAATTAGGATTGTGTCCCTTCAGATGGAGAAGATCACACATACCTAATTAATTTCCTATAATAATCCATAGAGGAAGTTTGATCTAGTGATCTATAAACAAACTCATCCGATATGGCGGAAGGCACTTAAAGCTAACGTGCAAGTTTGAAGCATCACTTACAAACCAGTAATGGGACCATGGAATTTATTTAAATAATCCCTCTCCTACTTAGTTATTTAAATTGAGGAATTTTAACATGCACACACATCATAGCATATAAAACCATCATCACAGCACACACACACAATATATAAAGGCAATAAATATGAAAATAAAATTTCTAGCTATTATGGCCTCATCCATCGTTGTCCTCCTATATGCCGCCAATGGATCAAGTCGTCGCGTCTATCTTGCTTCCTTCTTCGCCGTGCCTCCGGTCCTCAAAATAGCACCACGCATAGCAAGGATACAAGCCGCAACAAAAAAAATAAAATAAAAATTCACATTTATCGATCCTATATTCCACAAAGGAATTTACATGTAATCTAGATCGAACAGAATGTAAAAAAATAATACAACAACCGACCGTATTTAATTATTACAATCATGCACACACATCACAACCTCGACATGCCTGAGGGTTCAAATCATACACAAACACAAAAGGCCATAATAGTTGGACTTAGGACGCCTGCAACCACAGAGTTAATCTTTCTTGCACATCCTACTATTATCCGGCCTAAACTTATATACGAGCAGTGCATAATTTAACCAAAAATCAATCACACAGAACAAAAAAACATGCTTTGATACCACTTGAAGGCGTTGGAATTCTGTTCTGTTTAAATTTCCTTGTACAAAAATTGTACAAGTACAGAACTTTTCCTAGCAACCCGCATGTTCGATCAGACATGTGTTTGATCAATCAAGCAAGTTCTTGATGGATTAAAGCACACCTTGATCGAAGTACAAGATCACTGGCCTCTTGTGTTGGTATTCAAAATCCATACAAAGAAAATGAAACTAATTACGCAGCGGAATTAAAGAACTAGTTGCACCTTTCCTTTGTAGCTAAAGACCTCTTGATCTTTTGCCGTATTCCTCTCCTCTTTTTGGACGTCGTGTGAGCAATGATCTACCAAGACAAAACCACCCTTCTTTTCTTCTTTGTTTCCAAACTGTCGGCCACCAAGGAAGCTCTAGGATGGGGCTCCTTCTAATCTTCTTCCTTCTCCTCTTCTTCCTCTTCTCCAATCCGTCATCCACCAAAAAGATCCTAGCAAGGAGGGGCACTGGCCCTAGCAAGGAGGGGCGCCGACCCTAGCAAGGAGGAGGGGGCGCCGACCCTTGGCAATGAGGAGGGGCGCCGACCTTAAGCAAGGAGGAGGGGAGGGGCGTCGACCACAAGGAGGAGAAGAGAATTATGGAAAATTAGGTTTTAGGGGGCACCACCTACTCCTTTTATAACCTTGCCGCCGACCCTAGGAAGGTAGAGAAAAATCAAACCAAAACCAAGTTGTGGATGGGTGGATGCGAGGCTTTATATATAGTCTACAACAGGGACCTAGATGAGGAATTGGTTTAGGCCTCCTGATGGACTTGGGCTTCATATGTTGGGCCCGAACACTCAACTCAAGTCCATCAATAATAACTCATACCACTAAAGGGTTATTATTAAACTACCACACCAATCCCATATTACAATATGGGCTCCTTCTTATCATGAGTGCGTTAATCTCCCTGTGTTTAAGATATCGTATGCCCGTTAATTAAATGAGTTACTGACAACTCAATTAATTAACATCTGATTCCAAGAGTAGTACCACTCAACTTTATTATCATGCCGGACTAAGTCCACCTGCAGGGTTTAAATGATAATCCTTATGAGCTCCTCAAGGGGATATGATCAACCTAAATAATTAGGACACAGATTCTTTCTATAATTAACAACACACCATATAAATAGTACTATTTCCCAACTCATCGGACCTATTGATTTAACGAATAAATCTCACTCACTGATAAGTTAAAGAAATAAATACTAAGTATACGTGCTTGTTATTATATAGGGATTAAGAGGACGCACATCCATAATAACAGAGGTTCTGTTCTTTTATATAGTCAGTACAAATCAAACAATCTCAAACGGTCCTGCTCAATACACACATAGTGTACTAGTGTAATTTTATAGTCAAGACAGACTAATACCAAATTACACTACAACCGTTCTAATAGTTTGCCCCAATCCATCTTGGTTGTAAGCTACTATTTATAATTTATAAGGAAACGATAACATGATCTTATGTGTGGCACCACACACCATGTTATCTACAATATAAATTAAATGGACAACTGCATTGACATATATATAAATATAAAATGCAAACATTTGAACAAAGTGATTCTCATTTCAAAATATTTAAAAATAGATGTTCATACAAAAGCTAGACTTATAGTATACATCCCAACACTCTGTTAATCTTTCTTCTCTCTGCTCTATCTATGCAAATGTTGATACGCCGAAACTCTCCGATAAATTGTTGTTTGTAACCTTTTGATTGCTTGTAAAGTGATAGTAGTGTGTTACTATCCATTTATATTTATTGTTCTATTTTGCTTCATATCATACAGTGGATTGTCCAACGAAGAGGTTAAAGATTGTGGACCTTGGAGTAGTAGTCGGCTGGGCTACTATCATATAGTGGATTGTTCAACCCCCCCCCCCCCCCCCCCCTTTCTATCGTGCTTTTCGGTCTTACAGAAGTAACTAGAACAATGCTTCATGAATATCAATGACCCAAGTACATTTGGGCTGAAGCTGTTAGCATAGCATGCTACATCCAAAATAAAATAACAATAAATAAACAACATAATAAAACCTCTTATAAAATTTATTATAAAAAATAACTAATATTAAATATTTTAAAGTATTTGGATGTTCAGTATACATATTAAATATAAGAGAACACTTAGAAAAATTTATCTTAAAAATTGAAAAGATAATTTTTATAGGATATTCACTTAATAGTAGAGATTATAGAGTTTATAATAAAAGTACACTAAGGATTGAGGGAACAATAAATGTAAAATTTGATGAAAAATCTAACTCTACAAAACCTAACCAAGATTACACTCAATATCAACCAATAGATTTTGTTAGGCCAGACACTAATCTAGAGGGAGCTAGTGAAAACTTAAACCAAATAAAAAAATCAAGATGAACAAACTCAATCGCAAGAGAATCAATAAGAACAAACTAATTCAAGAACAATAAGAGTTAGCTCTGATCATCCAATTGAACAAATATTAGGTGGCCGAAATCTAGGGGTTCAAACTAAATTAACATTTAAAAATCTAAGTCAAATAGCATTAGTATTTAAAATTGAATCTAAAACAGTAGAAGAATCACTACTTGACCTAGATTGGATCATAAACATGCAAGAATAATTGTCTCAATTTGAACAAAATGAAGTTTGAGACGTAGTACCTTTGCCCAAAAATAAAAAATTTATTAAAATAAAATGGGTATTTAGGAATAAACTAAATGAAAAAGGAGAAATTGTTAGAAATAAAGTTATACTAGTAGCTAAAGGGTTTAGTCAAGTAGAGGGACTTGACTATGATGAAACCTATGCCCAATAGCTAGACTTAAATCCATTAGAATACTATTGAGTTATGCAGCGCATAAAAGATTTAAACTTTACCAAATAGATATAAAATCCACTTTCTTGAATGGACTAATCAAGAAAGAAGTTTATGTAGGTTGACCACTTAGATTTGAAAGTATAGATCATCTTGAACATATATTCAAATTAAAGAAAGCTTTATATGGTCTAAAACAAGTACCTAGGACTTGGTATGAAAGATTATCTACCTATTTAATTTTTAAAGGATCCAAACAAAGTCAAGTTGACCTAACCCTTTTGTAAAAACCCTTAAGTCAAATATCTTTATAGCTCAGATATATGTAGATAATATAATTTTTTGTTCAACAAACTCAAAATTTTTATAAGAATTTATAACTTTAATGGAATAAGAATTTGTAATAAGCCTAGTATGTAAACTAATATTTTTCTTAGGTTTATAAATTAAACAAACTAATAAAGAAAATTATATATATCAACAAATATATACAAAAGAATTACTTAAAAAATTTAGTATAGAAAATACTAAGGAAATAAAAATACCAATGACAACTAATATAATATTAAATATTCATCAAAATAGAAAACCTTTTGACCTTAAATATTATAGAAGTGTCATAAGTAGTCTATTATACTTAACTGTAAGTTGACCTAATATTTTATTTTCAGTTAGTGTGTAAAATATCAAATTTGCGCTAAAAATCTCACTTAACTAATATTAAAAGAATCTTTAGATATCTAAAAGGTAAAATTAATGTAGGAATGTGGATCCATAGGACAATAAACTTTAACTTATAGGATTTTCTTACTCAAATTATGCTGGTTGTAAACTGAACCAAAAAAATACAAATGGTGGATCTTAACTCCTTAGATCATTATTTGTCAGCTGATTTAGTAGAAAATAACAATGTGTTATTTTATCTACTACTGAAGTAGAATATATAGCAATGGGTAAATGTGTAACACAATTATTATGGATGATACATAATTTAAAAGATTTTAATTTGGAATATAAAAATTAAAAAAAACTTAATTTATAATATTAGCTTCATTAATTTAACCAAAAATTCAATGCATTATTCAAGAACAAAATATATTAAAATTAAACATCATTTTATTAGAGACCATATAGTCAAAGGGGACATTGAGCTTAACTATGTTGAGTCCAAATCAAATTTGACTAACATCTTTACTAAACCACCCTCATAATCCGAATTCAGCAATTTACAAAGATAATTAGGAATGTGCACTATAGACTAGAACTTATTATATCTTTATTAGTATCATTTTTCAAAATTTACGTTTTTCAAAACCTATTTTTTTTTCAAAACTTACGATTGTCAAAGCCTATTTTTGTTAACATGTTTTCAAACTCAAGTTTCTTATGGACCTAGCCTAGGTTCCCCCCTAGAAAGCATGAACCTATAACTCTATGTAGCTAATATCTCACAAGCACATTAGGATTACCTTGCTTATGTATTGCAAATACTTAGAATGGTGTGAGATGCATAAGTTGTGCCTAGATTTCATATGCTTATATTTGTGTATTAATACAAATCTGGGCAAAAAATATCACATCTTATTGGTCAAGTTAAGTAATCCTTCTTAGTAAACATCTAGCCGGATAAATTTACTTAACTCGACTAATCAAGTAAACACTATTATCTTTTGATAGCTAACTAATAACTAGAGGTTAGATATTTAACTAAGGACAAATTCTCTAGATGATTACTTTTAAATTAAATCATTTTTTTAACCGGAGACTTACCTAAAAGACTAAATTTAATTAAACTCAAATTAAATCTAATTAAACTCAACTTATAGTTTAACTAGACTTAACGTAATTAAAACTAAAATGAAACTTAATTAAAACTTAAATAAAACTTGACTAAAACTAAAATTGACACATAAATTAAACTAAAAATCAAATTAAATCTGAAATCAATAATTATTAATATTAATTTAATTTATTTAATAAATCTTATTTGATCCCAATTAAATAAATTGAATCTGAATTAATTAATTTAACACAATATTAATAATTCAAAATTAATAATCAATTAACTTAATCTTAATTTAATTAATAACTAATCATTATTGATTAATGTGAAATTTAATATTAATTTATTTAATCCAAATTTAATTACTAATTAAGCTAATCCATAATTTAATCAAATAATACTAATTTAATTATTCTGCATGGATAATTAATTAATCAAATCAATACTAATACTAAGTTAAATTAATCAATTGATTTAAGTAAATAATAATTAATCTTATTTTAATCAAAATCCAATTAATACCTTAATAACCAAATATTAATATTCATTAATAATAAATCCTAATAATGATAAGTTAATAAATAATTAATCAATTTTTTAACTAATTCAAACAAAAAAAAAATCCCAAGATGCCTCAAATCAATTGAGGTGCCCCGGTTAAGTTCGTTTGAGGTGTCTCAAATAGTTCAAGGTGCCTCCCATCTAAGAGGTAAAATTTCACCACTCGCCTATTCAAGGCTCCTTAAAATAAGCTAGGTGTCTTGCAAAAGTTGGCAATATTCTCACTGAAAACCCGATCGAGGTACCTCCAACCGCATGAAGGCGCCCGAGATACTTGATTGAAGGTTCCATCGGTCGAAGGCACCTCCAATAACAAATTAAACACCGAACAAAGGGCTTCTTCACCATTTTTGTTCTTCTCCGTGAAGGCGCCTTCCAACTGCCCAAATTCTCGTTTTCTCCATTTTTTCATGTGATAATCTACCAATATGCCTCCTAAGTAAACCCTAATTGAATCTTTCCATAAGTTTTACATATTTGCAATATTTTTTTTTGATTTTATTGTGCATATTTGTTTGTTTAGGAAAGAATGAATCCTTAATATGTCTATTGCTAGTTCTAATAATATCCCCTCTACTAATGATTGATTTCTCATTAAGCAACTTAGGCTATGATTTTTATATTATACCTATATTCCACTTAAAATTAGGTATTTGAATAAGGCTTTCTTTACTCGTCATTGCCCAAATATCATTGAAATTATTGAATATTATAAATTAGATCACCTAGTTTATTGTAACCAGTTGGTCAACTTAGCCTGTGTGCCCAGTTTTATAATAATTTAGTTAGGGTAGATGACTTGCAATTCTCTACCGATCAGTGGAAAGATTTTTTTAACTTTTCTCGTTGATTTGACTAGTACCGTACCGCCCATTTTTATATTACCCTAGTAGGAATATTCTCATATTACCTTGGATAATATATATATATATATATATATATATATATATATATATATATATATATATTGAGGAGTGATCCGGTGGTAAAGGAGGGGGCTCGGTCGTATAGTGGTCAATGACACGTGGAAGTCAAAGTCAAGATGGTCAGCCCAATGGTCTGGACGAGCGGGGAGGTCACCTCGCCGATCAGCCATGATAGCACCCAGGCCGGCGCGAAGACAACCCGATCGCAGGTCGGGTTTCCGATGCTCAGGGGTTTTCATATAAAAGAGTCGATGCGTCGAGCGGCATGTCCGCTCGGCCGAGCTACCGAACAACTAAGGCTGCATATCCGTCCAAGTATGCGACCGAGCGGCTCTCCCGCTCGGCCTAGTAACGGACGAGAGAGAAGAGGACAAAATGGACAGCTGGCAATATCCTTCTCGAGACATGCACCGCCGATAGTCAGCGTGGTCGGCGACCAGACCGGACAGAAGATCGTACGGAGGAAGTTTCCACTGTCATGTCGGAGATATGCTCGGACGGTTGCGATATGGCGTTAGACACACTTTTCTGACACGACCATTCTAAGGTATGCTTCGGGAAGCGTGCATGTCTCGAGAAGCATGCACGCGCCTCCCCGGGATCCTATATAAGGGCCCCCAGACTTCGACGGAGGTATGCGAGATTCTTCACTATAGCTACAGTCTCGTTACTCTGCTTCCTCTCACCGTCGCCTGACTTAAGCGTCGGAGGGTCGTCGTCGGGAACCCCTTCCCGGCTCGACTTTACTGCAGGTTCGTCGGAGGTCCACGTCATATTGGAGGTCATCCGAAGACAGCATAGAGCACCACGTCCCTAGCATCCGTCGACTCAACTCTCGGACAAGATCAAATTGACGCCGTCTGTGGGAACACACTTGAATCCGAGCAGAGAAGATGGAAGGAGCTGGATGAACGCACGCTGTGATGCTCTCTCAAGAAGAGCTCGACGCTCTTGTCGAGGTGAGAACAGCAAAGATAGTGGAGTAGCAACAACAAAAAGTGTTAGCTGAGCGGATAGCGCAACAGGCGACCTCGGCATCGGGCAGCCGAGCGGCTCAAGAAGACCGACCGGAGCAATACTCCACTTGGGCACAGAATAAAGGTCAGACCGGCACACCAGGAGACGCGCCACCTGCCCCTATTCCATTCCATTGGGCCCTGTTCCAGACTCAGTCTGAGGTAGCTCAAGCTAACCAAGGTTCATCTGATGAAGCCCCCGCCCGGGATGTTAAAAAGGGCAAGGCTCCTCGGACTGAGTCATCCCCCGAATGGATTAATCGCTAGTTCTCTGAGGCGATTCTACAAGACCCGCTCCCAAAGCATTACGCCCCTCTAGCGATCGGAGACTACAACGGTACAACTGATCCGGACGACCACCTTGGTAAGTTTGACAATGTCGCTACTCTCCATCAATACACCGACGGAGTCAAATGCAGGGTCTTCCTCACTACCCTGTCCGGCTCCGCACAACGTTGGTTCCGGAGGATGCTGGATGAATCAATTCAGAGTTTCAAGGAATTCCGAGCGGCATTCCTCCACCACTTTGCCAGCAGCCGACGCTACCAGAAGACCAGCGTCAGCTTATTTTCCATAAAGCAAGGGCCGAGAGAGAGCCTCCGAGCCTACATCCAGCGTTTCAACCAGGCACCCATGGATATCCCCATGGTCTCATCCGAGACAATGATCCATGCTTTCACTCAGGGCTTAGCCGATGGCGATTTCTTCCGCTCGCTCATCCGAAAGTCGTCCCGTGACTACGACCACATGCTGAAGAAGGCAAACGAATATATCAACGTGGAAGAAGCTCAGGCGCCCAGGAGGAAAGAAGCACCGTCCGAGCCTTCAGCTCCGACCGAGCGGAGGTCGCTGGCCAGCCATCAGCCACCAAGAGGACCCTGTGCTGAGGGAATGCGCCCTCATCAGGAAACAAGGCTGCACGCTGTCCAACATGTGGCGACCGATCGACCCAAGCAAAAAGGAAAGGTATGGACTCCCATGTTTTGTTCGCTTCACCAGTCAGCAACCCACAACACCCGTGATTGTCGGAGTCTTGGCCCGATTGCTCACCCGGCGCCGAGAAGCTATCGACGCCGATCACCATCGCCCGATCGAGGCTATCAACACCAGAGTACCGGGCGACGGGTGGCTAGGGAGTCTCTCGAACGACAACATCATCATCAGCCGAGGGCCAATCCCCGAGTCTCGCAGGAGCGAATGAGGCCGTCCGCTCGGGAGGAAGAAAACAAGGGTAACACTGCGCGGGGCGAGATCTGCATCATTGATGGTGGACCAACAGGCGGTGACTCAAACCGGGCTAGAAAGTCGCACGCTTGGTAGCTTAGGATCCATGCAGTAGGCTGCAGTCAGGGGCGGGCACAGGGCCCCGAGATCAACTTTGGGCCCAGAGACCTGGAAGGAATTGAAGTGTCGCACGATGACACACTCGTCATCCGAGCGGTAATAACAAATTATACTATTCACCGCATATTCATTGATATAGGTAGCTCGGTCAACATTATTTTCAAGAAGGCGTTCGATCAACTACAAATCGACCGGGCCAAACTGCAGCCCATGACAACCCCGCTATATGGATTTACTAGCAATGAGGTTCTGCCGGTCGAGCAAACCAGTTTGGCCATCTCGCTAGGAGAGGAGCAGCTTCGAAGGACGCGGACCACTAACTTCATCGTGGTCGATGCTCCCTCCGCGTACAACGTGATACTGGGACGACCGGCTCTCAACGAGTTCCGGGCGGTCATCTCAACTTTCTGTCAAAAAATCAAATTCCCCGTGGAAGACAAGGTGGGAGAAGTCCGTGGAGATCAGCTGGCCGTCCGGCGATGTTATGTGGAGATGATTCAAGCTGAATCGAAGTCCGCTCGAAAAGCGCCGCGCCTTGAGGTAAACACCATATCTAAAAAGTCTCCCACCTTAGTTTATGAAGAAAAGGAGGATGTGCAGATCCAGGATGGCCGACCGGAGGCCACCACATTCATTGCATCAGACCTGGAAGCGAGCCCGAAGGAGGAGCTGGTCAGGTGCATACAGCGCAATCACGACGTCTTCGCATGGTCAATGCACGAGCTACCAGGCATCTCGCTAATCGTCGCACAGCAAGAGCTCCATGTCCGGCCGGACGCTCGGCCCGTCAAGCAAAGGAAGCGGGACTTCAGTGCGGAGCAGAACGTCATCATCCGATCGGAAGTCGAGAAACTCCTGGAGGCCGGCCATGTATGGGAAGTGCAGTTCCCAAGCTGGCTCGCGAATGTGGTGTTGGTCTTCAAGCTGGGCAATAAGTGGAGAGTCTGCATCGACTTCTAGGATCTGAATAAGGCGTCCCCAAAAGACTTTTACCCTCTGCCCCGAATTGACCAGATGGTAGACTCGACCGTTGGATGCGAGCTGATATGCATGCTGGATGCCTATCAGGGTTACCACCAAGTGCCGCTCGCCCGGGAAGACCAGGAGAAAGTGAGCTTCATTACGGCGGACGACACCTACTGCTACAATGTGATGCCGTTCGGACTGAAGAATGCTGGTGCCATATACCAACAGCTCATGAACAAGGTGTTCCGGAAGCAGATCGGGCGAAACCTGGAGGTATATGTTGATGACATACTTATTAAATCGAGTCGAGCGGCCAACCTTTGTGCAGATATAGACGAAACCTTCCAGACGCTGAGGACATACGGAGTCAAGCTAAATCCCTAGAAGTGTCTGTTCGGAGCAAAGAACGGTCACTTTATGGGGTACATCGTTACTGAGCGGGGCATAGAGGCGAATCCTAGCAAACTGAAAGCGTTGCAGGACATGCCGCCTCCCAGAAACTTAAGGGAAGTGCAACGCCTTACCAGTCGGATAACGGCCTTGTCGCGCTTCATCTCCAAAACGACCGATCGGAGCTTGCCTTTCTTCAAAATTCTGCGCCAAGCCACCAAGTTCCATTGGGATGAAGAATGTGATCGGGCATTCGAAGAATTGAAGGTTTATCTAAACTCTTTACCTGTATTAGCTAAGCCGACTACCGGCGAACCGCTCCGCATCTACTTATCCTCGACCAAACATGTTGTTGGCTCGGCATTAGTGCGGTCAGACGGTGAAGAATAGCCAGTGTATTTCCTGAGTCACATTTTAAAAGATGCTGAATCCCGCTACACTGGCCTCGAGAAGCTTGCCTTCGCGTTGATCCTCGCCGCCCAGAGACTCCGACCCTACTTTCCCGCACACACAATTGTCGTCATGACAAACAGCCCTTTAGGAAGGGTACTTCTCAATCCCGAAGCGGCCGGACGATTGATCAAATGGACAACAGAGCTCAGTGAGTTCGGTATACAGTACCAACCCCGGACGGCCATTAAAGCTCAATCATTGGCAGACTTCATCACCGAGGTGCAAACCCCCGAGCCCGGAGCTACTTGGACGGTGTATGTGGATGGGTCATCCACGCGGCATGGAAGCGGCATCGGCATTCTGTTAATTTCACCACAAGAAGAGCATATGCATTTGTCCGTGCGGCTGGATTACCGCGCAACTAACAATGAGGCGGAGTATGAGGCCCTCATACCTGGTTTGCAGGCCGCTCGGCACGTAGGAGCAAGTAAGGTTCTAATTTATTCAGACTCGTAGTTGGTCGCTTAGCAGCTCTTGGGAGCCTTCGAGATAAACAACGCAAGGCTGAAGCTGTACGCGGAGGCCTTCGAAAAGCTCAAGGCCAACTTTGACAAAGTCAGTCTACAGAAACTTCCCCGAGCGGATAACCAGGCGGCGGATGAATTAGCCAAACTTGCGAGTTCGATGTCACCAATCGTCATCCAACAACCGATCGAGCAGGTATTCTTAGTGGCTCACATTGACAGGATGGAGGGCCTCGCGTTTCCGAACGACTGGAGGATGGCCATAGTGGAATTTTTACAGTCCGGAGCTACGCCGTCCGATCGGGAAGAAGCTCAGTTGCTGAGGAAGAGAGCTGGTCGGTTCACCCTCATCGGGGATCAACTTTACAAAAAGGCTTTTTCCAAACTGCTGCTAAAATGTGTCAGCTCAGAAGATGCGGAGTACATTTTACAGGAAGTGCATCAAGGAGCCTGCGGAGGGCATCCGGGCGGTCGCTCACTGGCAAGAAAGATTCTGCTGGCTGGGTACTTTTGGCCGACCCTCCAGGAAGATGCCGCTCGGACCGTCGCCACCTACCTTTCTTGTTAGAAATATCACAATTTTTCCCACCGGCCAACGGAGGAAATGAAGGCGTCTACAGTATCCTGCCTGTTCGACCAGTGGGGCATGGACATCGTGGGACCGTTCCCTATAGCGACCGGGCAACGAAAGTTTTTGCTCGTGGTGGTGGACTATTTCTCTAAATGGGTCGAGGGCGAGCCACTGGCAAAAATAATCGAGTAGATGGTCAAGAAGTTCATCTAGCAGCACATAATATGTCGGTTTGGCATACCACATCGGCTCGTGTCCGAAAATGGGTGGCAGTTTGTCGGCCAGCATCTCCGAGAATGGTGTGAGGAGTACGACATTCAGCAGAACTTCACCTCCGTGGCCTACCCGCAAAGCAACGGACAAGCCGAAGTCGCTAATCGAGAGATCCTTCGAATTCTTCGAGTTCGGCTCGACCTTGTCGGAGGCAGCTGGGTGGACGAGCTCCCAGGCGTATTATGGGCGATCCGCAAGACCCCCAAGGAGGGAATGGGGGTCACTCCTTTCCACTTGGTGTACGGAGGGGAGGTTGTTATTCCTGTGGAGGTCGGAATTGAATCTGATCGGGTGCAATAGTACGATGTGGATAACGCCGAGCAGAGGCAATTGGAGCTGGACTTAATAGATGAGGCACGAGCCAAAGCAGCCATCCGGTTATTGGTATACCGGCAAAGAATGAGGTAGAATTACAATAGGCGAGTAGTTCCCAGAGCGTTCCAGGTCGGCTACCTAGTATGGAAGAAGGTAAGGCCGGTCGGCGATGTAAGCAAGTTGGAGGCTCCCTGGGCAGGGCCCTTCAAGATCATCAAGAAGCTCCGATCGGGCGCCTATTACCTTGAAGATGAAGACGGACGACAGCTAGAACGACCATGGAGCGCTAACTATCTCCAGCCATACCGAGCTGGATGAAAGGTGCGCCAATATAATTCAATAGGTGTATTTCCGTTCTTCGGTACCCTTTGACTGCAGGAATGAGATCATGAAACACAAGGGTATAACAAATTTGCGCCGAACGGCTACGCTCCATCAAATCATCGAGCGGCGACGTTAAACTCTAGAGTCGAACCGACGACTATAAACCCCCCGGCCTGAAGACCGTCGAGCGGCGACGTTAAACTCTAGAGTCAAACCGGCGACTATAAATCCCCCGGCCTGAAGACCGTCAAGCGGCGACGTTAAACTCTAAAGTCGAACCGGCGACTATAAACCCCCCGGCCTGAAGATCGTCGAGCGGTGACGTTAAACTCTAGAGTCAAACCGACGACTATAAACCCCCTGGCCTGAAGATCGTCGAGCGGTAACGTTAAACTCTAGAGTCGAACCCGCGACTATAAACCCCCCGGCCTGAAGACCGTCGAGTGGTGACGTTAAACTCTAGAGTCGAACCGGCGACTATAAACCCCCTGGCCTGAAGACCGTCGAGCGGCGACGTTAAATGACAGAGTCGAGGGACGACTATAAAGCTCAACCTTGGCATAGTTTCAACCTGACAGGTCCACGGAAAAGAGGTGGTCTTGTACTCGATTGTCGAGCAGCAGCTCGGAGGTATAAAGAAGAGGCTCTCACGCATTCAGTAGTGATCTAGGGAATAGGTAACTCGCTCGGATATACACAACGATTGAACAAGAAAACAATGGAAGGCCAAAAGAGCGCATTAATTAAAATAGGCCGAACGATAAATACATGCAGTGAAACATGCCGAACGGCCAGTATATATCCACAACTTTACTCTAGATAAGCAAAAGTTTCATCAGGGATCGTGGTCAGAAGCTCGGCATGGTCACAGACAGGAATGGTTAAATCCTCAGGAAGGCGGCCCTTTGTCTTCAGATAGTCAGCCGTGGCAGTGATGGCCAGCTCGAACGCATGGACAAGCCGGGCGCAGGCTTTCTCTACGAACTTCTCCGAACGGATATAGTTTTGCTGCGTGACAGCGAACCAGCTTGGCTCGGCCTCCTGATATTCTTTTAGGGCGGTTCGGGAGGCCTCAAGTACATCCTGAAAGGTCTTCAGGTCACCCTGGAGAGCGATCACCTCCGCTGAGCGGCCTGCTTTCTCGGCGGTGAGCAGATCAATTAACTCCTTGACCTTCTGCTCGAGCGCTCGGGCCTCGACATTCTTTGCCTCTAGGTCGGTGACGACCCTATTCTTTCTGGTGTTGGCCTGCTCGATCTTTTTGTCATAGGTCTTGACCTCGGTCTGGAGCTGATCCACCATAGTATGCAGGCTAGAGGATTTGTGCTGCTCGGCCTCCAACAGTCTCTTGGTCTTTTCAAGCTCCGTTTTTAACACAGCGTAAGGGGGGCCTTGAGGGGGAGCCCCACCAGAGACCTTGAGCTTTTTGAACTCCTCTTCTAGGAGCGCCAGGCGGTTGCTTACCGCAATGCTTTCCACCCAATACTGCAACCAGATCGGAAGGGAAAGGGTTAGTGTCGAACCGAAAGGAAAAAGAGAAGGTTATAATAACAGTTACACCAGTGAGCTGTTGTATGTGGTTATTGCCGAGCAGCCCCGGGGGCATCAGAGCCACGCACGCTCGAGCGTCCTCCCAGATTTTCGCGAGGGGTCCCTGGATGGTTATTAAGTGATCGGGGCTCGCCGGCTGTTCGGTCGTCTGCAGATATTCCTTTGTCGGTAGTTGGAGTAAGGCCTTGATAATCCTGCGCCGACCCGGGGTAGACTAAGCAGACGCTGAAGGGACAAAAGACTGGCCGACCAAATCAGAGCGGGTGAGAGATCGCCTAAGTGTCCGTTGAGCAGGAGGAAGTGAGCTTAGGGGCTGAGCAGCGATGGGACCGGAAGGCCAATCGCCTTGAGATGGGGTCCGGTCGGAAGATAGCGTTTCCACAGTCGCCGAAGCCAATGGAGGGGGATCGTCCATCTGCTCAGACACATGTATGGCTGAGGTGGCCGAGCGGGTTGGTGTGTCCGTTCGGCGGCATTTGCGTCCAACCAACGGAAGTTCGTCACCAGAAGACCTGGCTTCCTCGGGCCGAATGGCCGGTTGAGTACCCGACGGAGCGGTCTCTCCTGCTGCATCAGTAGTAACGGTTCAAGCGACAGACGTATCACCCGCCGTCTGTGCCTCTTCGCTCTCGCCTTCATGAGAGCCGACCGGGACAATGCCGAGTCTCTCCGCTTCCTGCGCTGCAGCCGCCTCTATCTCGGTAGTCTTGCGTTTTAGCATGCTGAGCACCACCGATTTCATCATGGTCGTAGCTGTAAGAAAGAGAAAAGAAATCAGTTAGACCCAAAGAAAATGAGAGAAAGTTATTTCTTACCAGGGCCATTTGGAAGTCGTGTTCGGATCGGGCTTAAACCAAACAGATACAGCATCCCTTCGGGCAGCAACTTGTGGATGTCCAGCTTCAACTCGACCAGCAGGTTAGCCCCGTGTAGAAAAGCGGGCTCGGTCCTATACCTTTTCAGGTCGGGGGGAGGTGGCAGAGTAGTTTGCCATTGGGTTTGAAAATGTGGCGACTCGGGAAGACTCAAAAAGAAAAAAAATAGTCTTTCCAGTACTTGTTGGAGGTAGGCATCTTATCAAAGAAAACCAAGCCGATCCGAGATTGAAACAAGAAGGTGTCTATCTCGGAATGCTTGGGATAGTAAAAATAATGAAAAATCTGAGGCTTAAGAGGGATGTTGTGCACTCGGAAGAGCACAACTACGCCACACAGCAGCCTAAAGGAGTTGGGCACAAGCTGGCCGAGCAGAATATGAAAGTAGTTACACACTTCTATGATGAATGGGTGGATGGGAAACCTAAGGCTAGCTACGAATTGATCGCTGAAGAAGGTAACAGTGCCGACTGGCGGGTCATGGGGTCGATCAGACGGCTCGGCCAGGGTAAGCTTGTGGTCGACAGGGATATCATAAGCATTAATCAGATTAGAGGCATCTCTCGAGTCAAACCGACTCTCCATGGCTTGCTACCAGAGGCCAGGAGAGGGGTCGGAAGAACTGGCCATGATTGGAAAATGAAAACACAGAAGGTTAGTCGAAAAGATTGACGGAAAGAGCAGCAAGAGAGGCGACGCCAAGGAAAGCAAAGGGAAGCAAACGCGAAAACGAGAGAGGATCAGAGAGCTTACAAAAGGAGACCTAAGAGGAGAAGGTAGAAGATCGCCGGAACGCTGGAGGTCGAGGAAGGCGATGAAACACTCGGAGGCAGCAACGATGGAATAGAAGTCGGCGCCGGGGCTTTATAAAGATCGGGCTCGGTCAACCCTAGTCGTCCGATCTAGGTCGTGAAGATCGAAATTGACATTCGGCCGTTGAATTCAAACCGCTGCATGTCCCATTGGAGCCGACGCCCCTGCCGTTTGATGACGTTGACGGCTCCACGTGGCGCCAGGCTACAGGGCAGCATTTAATGAACTCCATTTCGCCGGCGTGGTCACGTGCTCGACCTTAATGGCAAGGATTTGCACGAATTCCAAGGAGATCCTAAAGACGTTAGCAGTAATTGCCCTAGGGTCGACAAGGCAAGCAACGACAAGCAAAACTTTCCAAGGCCCAGTAGGTGGGCCGCCGAGCGGTAGCATGGCACCCTCACGGTGCCCGAGCGGAGAAGCACTCACATCAGTGGCCGAGCGGTCGTTACACCACCAAACTAATAGTCCAGTCAGTCGGACTTTCAGCCTCCTTCGACTAGACTTGAGGGGAAGGCACGTAATCCGATGGTAAAGGAGGGGGCTCGGCCGTACAGTGGTCAACGACACATGGAAGTCAAAGTCAAGATGGTCAGCCCAATGGTCTGGACGAGCGGGGAGGTCACCTCGCCGATCGGCCGTGATAGCGCCCAGGCCAGTGCGAAGACAGCCCGATCGCAGGTCGGGTTTCCGAAGCTCAGGGGTTCTCGTATAAAAGAGTCGATGCGCCGAGCGGCATTTCTTCACTGTAGCTACAGTCTCGTTACTCTGCTTCCTCTCACCGTTGCCTGACTTGAGCATCGGAGGGTCATCACCGGGAACCCCTTCCCGGCTCGACTTTACTGCAGGTTCACCGGAGGTCCACGTCTTCTTGGAGGTCATCCGAAGACAGCATAGAGCACCATGTCCCCAGCGTCCGTCGACTCGACTCTCGGACATGATCAAGGAGGATAGAGTACCTACTGTAACTGACTTTAGGTCTTTCTCCCTGAGGGTGCTAGATTATGTTTCATATCTATTTCTTACCACCTGCATCCTGCCAGTCACATCTCATGATGTTGCTATGATGCATCTATCCCACTCCTTTTTTCTTTATGTACTGTGTCAACGGTTGAACATAGATATTTGCCTATATATATTTCATAATGTTATTCATGCATGTAGCATAGTCACCTAACAAAAATACCAATGTTAAAAGAACAAACATAATGCTAATTATCTTTTCTCATTCATGCTATTATTTTTGCATATTTTCTAACTTTAACCTATATTGTCATTATATAAAAAAGGAGAAGATTATTGGTGCAGTTAGCACTAATAATCAAACTCAGGTTTTTATGTGTGACAAATAGTTAAAGTTAGTTGGTGTGTGTTCTAAGTTGTTTACCAAGTATGCAGGACTAAAAGTGTTGATGGGACTTGACACCAAGCTGAAGTCCAATTAGGTCTGAAGGACCTAAAAATTGGTAGGAAGCCAAGATAGGTTGTTATGTGGTAAAAAATCTAGTTGGGTCTATAGGACGTGACAACTGGCTGAAGTCCAGATGAGGCATCTGGTAGGAAGACATGATAGGTCAAGAGTTTAGTAAGTCTGCAATTGGTAAGTAAGGTAAGCACTGGAGGAGAGAAATACAATGAGGACGAGACCCAGTGGGGTTGTAGGCGATAATCCAACTTAAATCCATTTTAAAAGTCTAAGTTGAGACCAAGACTAGATCCTAGTCTTGGTAAGACAAGATCTAATTAATAATGTTATATTATTTATAATGTGCTAACTCTATTTTCCTGGTTACCTTTGTTATTTAGACTAATGTGTCTTGCAAGAGTAGAGTACAATGTTTAGCCTCGGATGAACAGTGTTCTAAGTGCCTCGGAGTTGAATGGAGGCGCCCTGGATAGGGCGGAAACTCCCTTGCACAAATAAGTTTTGATGATAAAGTTTCATTATGGGGATGCACCTCAGACCGGATTAGAGGTGCCTCGAAGTGCATTAGGGGTGCCTTGGAGCTGATGGAGGCACCCTCATGTAGATAAAAACCAAAGCCTTCATATTAGATTAGCATCATTGGAGGTGCCCTGAACTGTTCGAGGTGCCTCCAATTGTGTTTAAAAGGAGGGGTCGGCTAGGAGTTTTTAACAAATTTTCTATGATCATTCTTGATCATCCGACTACTCCGACTTCATACTATTGCTATGCTACAACGCCGCTTCACCCGACTACTACAAATGGATCAACTCCAACACCCAAGCTAATGATTTTTATAGGATTGATGAATGCACATAAGAGTGGGGATGAATCATGTGTTAAAACTTTTCATTTTTTTTTAAAAAAACTTTCGTAAATTGAAAGTAAGCAACGGAAAATAAATTGCTAGTAATTAAAAGACAAGAATAAAAGTCAGTTACTTGGTTCAGATCCTTCGATGACTCCTACTCTAAGATCCACCATCCATCAGACAATATTGATGGACAATTCACTATATCACTCTTTCGAAAAACCTCTGAGAGAGTAAATCTAATACACAAGATCGAAGAATAATAAATTTGTTACCCGACACTTTTTATAGATCATCGGATCGCGCTTTGGTGTTGGGTAGAATAGTGTCTTAGCAGAGCAACAATGTGTTGGCGTGAAGATGGAGCATTAGAATGAGCGTTGTAGCGTATAGAAAAGTTGTCATTTGGCTACAGCTCGACACTATCTTTTATAATGATCTAAGGTGACTCCTTCCCTTGGAGGTGCCTCTAGTCGATCTAATCCTCGCCGAAGACAACAACTCTTATCCATGTAGAGGCGCCTCCTTCCCACTGGGGGCGTCTTGGTTCGCCAAGGCCTTATCCTTCACGACCGTAATTCTTATCCACACGAGGAGGCGCTTCCTTCCACCTGAGGCATCTCCGCACCTTCTGCACTAAGGCACCTCTTTATCACTGAGGTGCCTCCATGCCTCCAGCGCAGAGGCTTCGACCAGCTACTCTGAGACTTCTTTTGCTTCTAACTCTTGCAGAGACATATTAGTGCCCAGAAAAATAATAGAATATATAAAATAGAGTTAACACAATTTATAAGTATTATTAATTAGATCATGTCCTCCATACCAGGTTCTAATATTAGTCTTATCTTAGACTTCCAAAATATATCTAAGTTTGACCAGAACCTAACGTCCATAACTGGGACTCATCCTTACTGGATCACTCTCCTCCAGTAACTTACCTCACTTACCATGTAGAATCATTTGACTCTCCTTTGACCCCACTAGGTCTTCTTGCCAGTTGTTAGGTCTATAGACCCAACTAAAATTCGGCCAACTATCAAGTCCCACAGACTCAGCTAAACTTCTTTCCAAATTTTGGGTCATACTTTGACCTATCTGGACTTTCCACCAGCTATCAGGTTCAACAAACTTAGCTAGATTTCAACATGGTGTCAGGTCCTCCAAATCCTTCAAGTCCTACACACTTGGTCAGAGTATTAGACATCAACACAGTCTAACTTTAACCATTTATCATACATCAAAATCTAAGTTAGATTATTAGTACCAACTGCACTAATAATTTCTTCATCTTCATGTTAGGTAACTTTTACTTTATAGTTAATTATTTTTGTATAAGGAAGTGTAGTTTCGTTACACTTCTTTTTTCCTTCTCATTGTACAAAATTGTGATTGATTAGTGAATCACCCATTTGAAAGGTCCAAAGGGCCTAGGTCTTAGAGTAGGAGTCACCGAAGGCTCCGAACCAAGTAAATCATCGTGTTTAGTTTTTCTTTCCTACTTATTTGTCTTTTCTGCTATGCACTCTCCTTTTTAAAATTGGAAAAATAAACATTTTTAAAATCACATGATTCACTCCCCTCATATGCATCGATCCTACATATACATCCTTCATGCTCATGCTCATGATGTCACATCATGTGGCAAGTTGTAGCGACAGATGCATATAAGTGCTGAAATCTAGCAGTTAACTTCTTCTTCTTCCTTGATATGTAGTATGATACTTATAACGAGGGTGAATATAGATTATGTATTCAATCAGTTCATTGTCTTCATTTGAAAATATCGTGCAGTTGTTTGTTCATACAACAATCAATTTTCTCTATAGATAAACCTAAACCCCTAACCAATTTTTTTATACTGTAAAAGCTATCAGTCATTATGCTATCAGCAGAGAGTAACTCTGATATCAATTGACACATGTGTTAGTACCCCAGGGTAGTTTTGATGTGGTCAACCAAGTTCAGTTAAGTCCTATTATATTTAATCCTTGTGTCTAAGTGTGCAGGAGCTTTAGAACATAAGAAGTTGAGCAGAAGATGCAGCTAGCGAGAAGAATGGTACAGGAAAAGAGTTGACGAGCTCGGCGCATTAGAGGGATAAGGTGCTGCCGATTAGTACACCAGTGGACGAGAAGGATGTGCACGACGTTTGAGGGATGAGAAGCTTGGGAGGAAGCCTGCTCGAGGAGAAGACTAGAAGATGGGTCTGAGTGAGCCCAATTTTGGATGGACGAAATTCCCTAGTCGATCGGAGTAGCGAAAGAGTCAACGGGGAGCTGCGGAGCTGCTGGAGGCACCCTTAATTTGGTTGGAGGCTCCTCTATGCCTTTCTATGGGAAGGCGCCTTCAATAGGATTGAAGGTGCCTTCAACTACCCATGCAAGGCACCTTTAAAGGGTTGAAGGTGCCTTAGATGGGGAAAAATGTAACTGTTAGTGAAGATAAAATCTTTTCTTCGCTTGCCTCGCTAGAGGCGCCTTCCACCTTGTTGGAGGTACCTTCCAGCCTCGGATAAAATTTTCCAAGGGCTATAAAAAGATCCCTAGACCTAAGAAATGTAGAACAACTTCAGTATTACCTTTCCTAGTCATTCTCGAGCTGTCAACGTGTGTAAAAAGCTTCTCTGCTTTCAACGAAGGAGATCTTCTAGTACTTTTCAATACTTTGGATTAACAACCACCTAGGTTGTAGCCAAGTAAAATTCAAGCCTTTTACCTACTATTTTAAAGTTGTTATTTCATTTATTATTGTTATTGTGCTACTAATCAAAGGATCGAGAAAGAAGTCTATTTTTCTTGTAGACAATTCACCCCTCCCCCTCTTGCTGGCCCCCGCTGCACCAACAATTGTAGCCTAACTACTTCAGAAGGACTAATCGTCAACTGAAGTACAAAGACGATGGTGAAACCTAGTATCCACCCACCAGTGTTTGAGGGGGAATTTACGTTTTGGAAGCGACGAATGGAGGTATTCTTTATACAAATTTTAATATTTTATTAATAATGGAATATAGTTTTGAAGTACTAAAGAATAAGAATGGAGAAGAACTCGACGAACACCTCTGGACCAAAAAACAGCGCGACGAGTCTATAACAAACAGTAAGGCTGAATTCCACCTTATGAGTGTACTATCAATTGAGGAACTTGACAAAATTGGCAACTACAAGAGTGCAAAGAACTTTGAAAAAAGTTCTTAAAACTCTATGAAGAACCAAAGGAAGTCAAATAACTCCTCGATAGACACCGAGTCATCGTCCGAAGAACCCGAGACTGAGGAAATTGCCGGAACAGCATTTATAGCCGAATACCTATCTAAAAATAAAGAAAGATCATCCGAGATAAGAATCGATGAAGGAAGAGAGTCTTCGGATGAAAGTAACGGCGAAGGGGCAGTATCGGACAACAAAATCGTAACAATAAGTAAGGTACGTTCCCGACCTCCCAAAAAATATAAGAACAGAGAAGAACTCGAAGAACACCTCTGGACTAAAAAGCAGCGCGACGAGTCTATGGCAAACGGTAAGGTTGAATTCCACCTTATGAGTGTACTATCAATTGAGGAACTTGACAAAATTGGCAACTACAAGAGTGCAAAGAACTTTGAAAAAAGTTCTTAAAACTCTATGAAGAACCAAAGGAAGTTGAATCTAACTCCTCGATAGACACCGAGTCATCGTCCGAAGAACCCGAGACCGAGGAAATTACCGGAACAACATTTATAGCCGAATACCTATCTAAAAATAAAGAAAAATCATCCGAGATAAGAATCAATGAAGGAGAAGAGTCTTCGGAAGAAAGCAACGATGAAGGGGGAGTATCGGACAACAAAATCGTAACAGTAAGTAAGGTACGTCCCCGACCTCCTGAGGAATTATTTGAATTCATTAAAATACTTTCTAAAAATATAGTGGATTTAGAAAAAAAGAATGCAAAGTTAAAATTGACACATGCAATCTAGAAGACTTTGATAAATTAAAATATAAAATAGAATGGCTATAAAAAGATAATTTATGCTCAAATTCTTTACAAGCTATAGAAAGAAATTACAAATATTATCAAAAGCTTAACTGGTATTTTAGATACCATAAAAGCCAAATTATAACATAGAAAGACCATTAATTCCCAGAAAATATTTGGTTAACCCAGTAGGATCTAATTTATTTTGAGTTCCTAAATCTTGTTTAGATAATTAAATAAATTTTTATTTGCATGCTTAAATTATCTTTATCTTATTAAACAAAGTAATGCATGCTAGAAATATAATTTACCTGATTTATTCTTGTCAATAAAATCAATCATTTTTGTTTTGGTCAAATTATTTTCTTAAAATTTTATCTGTACAAGATGAAAATATTCTTGAATATTTTCTCTGTTGAGTTGGTTTTTTTTAAAAAAATAGTATTTTAAAAAAATATTTCATAAACTTATTCTATTTAAGTTTGACAAAAAATTTTAGAATTTTATGAAATAGATAATGAATTTATAAATTATTTTTTAAAAAACAGAAGATTAATTAGTGAAGATAGAATGTTTTTGAAAATTATATCTAAAACATGTTAGCTTACTAATAATTCTTGTTAAGTACCTCTAGAAAAATATTCCAAATTTTCTAATAGTTTATTTTATTTTTCCCAAATTTTATTTTGATGTGATCAAAAGAGGAGAAGTACAAGTTAAGGGAGAGTAAGAATTTTATTGCTTATTTCTTAATTCATTATGAATTTTATTGCTTAATTCATTACAATATTTGATTCTAATTGCAACTTCTCTACTTTAGTTATGTTATTGCATTTTTAACCCTAACTTGAACTTGGGTCGATGCACATCAAAAAAAGAGAGATTGTAAGTACCCCAGAGTAGTTTTGATATGATCAACAAAGTTCAATTAATTAGGTCATGCTATTGATCCTTGTGTCTAAGTGTGTAGAAGCTTAGGAACATAAGAAGTCGAGCAGAAGACGCAGCTAGTGAGAAGGATGGCACAGGAAAAGAGCCGACGGGCTCGGTGCATTCGAGGGACGAGGTGCTGTGGAAAAGTACACCGGTGGACGAGAAGAACATGCACGACGTTCGAGAGACGAGAAGCCGAGGAGGAAGCCTGCTGGAGGAGAAGGCTAGGATGGGTCTAGGTGAGCCCAATTTCGGATGGACGAAATCACCCAGGCAATCGAAGCAGCGGAAGAGCCAATGGGGAGCTGCGGAACTGCTGGAGGCGCCCTCAATTTGGTTGGAGGCGCCTCCACGCCTTTCTGTGGGAAGGCACCTTCAACCCTTTGAAGGTACCTTGGACTAGGCAAAATGTAACCGTTAGCGAAGATAAAACCTTATCTTCATATGTCTCGTTGGAGGCACCTTCCACCTTATTGGAGGCGTCTTTCAGCCTCGAATAAAATTTTTCAGGGGTTATAAAAAAAACCCTGAACCTAGGAAATATAGAACAACTTCAGTAGTAACTTTCCTAGTCATTCATTAGCTGTCAACATGGGTAAAAGACTTCTCCGCCTTCAACAAAGGAGATCTTTTAGTGCTCTTTAACGACTTGGATTAACAACTATCTAGGTTGTAATCAAGTAAAACTCTGGTCTTTTAACTACTCTTTTTAAGTTGTTATTTCCTTTATTATTATTATTGTACTATTAATCAAAGGATCGATTAGGGGTTTATTTTTCTGGTAGGCAATTCCCCCCCCCCCCCCCCCCCCCCCCCTCTTGCTAGCCTCCCTGCACCAACAACATGTTATTGTAACATATTTCTGAAAAATGATATTCTGCTTTCATATTCAATAGCCTTGCATAGCCTTGCAGTAGCTGATAATTGGGAATGATCAGAAGGAATATCTTCCCACAATTCTCTTTCACTAGGATTTAATATTTTATATAGTTGTTGATATTCAAATGTTGGTGTTTCAACTATATTAGAATAATCAACTGCATTCATCGCATCATGAATCATTGATTATATTGTAATATCATTAGTTGATGATTCCCCAATAACAGTTGTGTCAAAGGACGAACCGTCAGAAGGCCCAACTGATTCATACAAATATGACTCTCCGTAACCGTACGATTATAGTAATTTGACATAATCATTTCTACACATATGTACTTTTATAGTATCCTCATCATGAAAGATTTTATTTCTACGTTTGCAATGATTACACAGACAACATAACTCGACATCATTCATACATTCTTGATGACTTTTAGCAAAGTTCACAAACTATACAACTTCAGCAATAAAATCATCTCTAACAAATCTATTTTATAATTGATTGTACATCCAAGTTTTATTCATAGACATTATTACCTAATGAAAATACAATTTGAAATATTATTGAACTTATACAATTTGAATTAAGTTTATACATTATTAAACTTATAGTATGTATCCACCTAAATTACAAGAAACCTAGATTTCAAATCAAACAAATAATATATATTATTATGCATTCAGTATTCAAGAAACTTATAAATCACCGATATAATTTTAAACTAAAGAGTATTTATAAAGGTCTTATTTGTAAGTACTGTTTAATAAATTATATTTAAAGATGAGCCATCGAAGAGGAGCAAAAAATGCAGTATACTACAAAATATATATAAAAAAATATAGCTATAATCAATCACAGACAATCACAACAAAGGAGCAGCTAGTTGAGCTTGCGGTGGGCCGAGCTTATAGCCCGCCGATCTTGTAGCCATGAGTTGGGGTCTGACCGAGCTGTCGAGCGCAAGCTAGCGGTCGGGTAAGCTACCGGTCGTGAGCTGGTGGCAGGCCTAGCTCATGGTCGTGAGCTAGTGGTCAGTTAACCTCGCGGACGCGAGCTGGCACAGGCCAAGGTCGCGACCATGAGCAGGTGGCCGACCAAGCTCGTGGCTATGAGCTAGCGGCTAGCTAAGCTCGCGGACGTGAGCTAGAGGCAGGCCAAGGTTGTGGTCGCAAGCTAGCGGCATGCCAAGCTCGCGTCCATGAGCTAGCGGCGGACCAAGCTTGCGGTCGCGAGCTAGCGGTAGCCTAAGCTTGCGGCCATGAACTTGGCTGGCCAAGGATAGAGAGATGGCGAAGAGAGAGAAGCGTACCAAAGATGTTGTCGGAGAGAGAGGATACTGGAGAGAGTGACGAGAGAGGTCACCACTGGAAGAGGGTTGCGCATGTAAGAAAATTTAGGCTCGACCCTAATTTTTATCCAGAGCTACCAATGGAATCAAAATTTCGTCAGGAGAAGGTACCGACAGAATTGTGTTTCCATCGAGACAGGGTCGCCAATAAAATCATAGTTTCATTAGTAGCCCGGGTTCTCACCTTCCCAATGGGATCAAACCAAAACCCTAATTTCCCTGGCCTACCAACAAAATCCATCTGGAATTATCAATGAAATCACAATTCCATCGATTACTTTCCCGACGGAATTGTGATTTCGTCGATAGCTTTGGGAAATTAGGATTTTGGTTCTCACCTCCCCAATGGATTTGAAATTCCATCGAGGGTTACCGACAGAACCACAAATTATATTCCATCGGGTAGTACGATGGAATACCAATTTTATCTTAATACATCGACGAAATACAAGTCTTTCAATAATTTCGTCGCTATTATCGGATTTTCTTGTAATGATCACTGCACCATTACCTCAGGGCTACTCAATTCCCTTTTGCATCAAAAGATAAAATCATCATCTTAACAATCCTTCTAAGGTGGCTCCACACGCTCTTGAAAGGGATAAATCAAATGGATCATTTGTCCTAGTACAATGACCTTGTATATGGCAAAGTCAAATATCTAATACATCCGCTAACAATTAGATGCTCTACTCAAATTGATATATAGATCCATACCGATGCGAGGAGACTAACTCTTATTTAGTAGATAGGATAAAAATAAAAAATATGAAAATATTTTTTATGGTAGAAAATTTTCTTCTATTTATTTGATAAAAAATATTGAATTATTATTATTTTTATTTATCGTTGACGGATTTGAGAAATGCATTATTTTCATTTAAATCGGATAAAATTGTTTTACCTCCCTCTTAAATTCTCTCAATTACCGCGAGAGGCAACCTGTAGCCACAAGCTCATATGGTACAACCGTGAGGTGACGCCCGAGCAAGAGTCGAGCCATATCTTATGTTATTCGGGCTTTTACTCAAAGGGTCTGATGGCGTTGAGAATGAGTTGCAGTTCGGAAAACAAAAGTATGAAAGAAAGAGAAGGATGGATCATGGATGACGACGTCGGCGATTGTGACCATGGCTCGGAATCAGCCGGAATAGATCAGTCGTTCTGACTCTGTCCGCGAACGAGAGGTCACTTCCCAGAGTGAGGTCGTCTCGTGTTGACACAAGCAGTGCCCCAGCATGAGTCTCCTCCCAGAGCGAGGTTGCCTCGTGTGGCCACGGACAACGACCCTTCGTAGGTCGCCTCACAGAAAATCATTTTTTCTCCTTTGTCTTGTTGCAATTTGAAAATATGCATCGTTGAATTAGCATTATATTTGTTAACCACAACGCAGTGTTTCTAAGCATCTCTAGAAATTCATATGCATCGTCTTCTCGCCTAGGGCATCTCCGGTGATTTGGATTTTTGACCCCACCAAAAATGGAGAAAGAGATTGAAAAGTTGTGTTTAATTTTTCAAACCTAACTTCTTTAATGTTGATGACACATAACAAAGAGAAAGATAAAGAAGTTGGAAAAAATTGTAGATAATTTGAAATTCACTGGTCCTCATCTCTATAGGAGTTTTATCATGCATGTAATATAATCAAGCTAGAGCAATCCGAGTCCAGCTATTTTTTTAATAAAACAAGTCCAGCTGTTCGAATCATTAATCCTAGAGATACTTGATCCGATTCGGCGATTCTAGACAAAATTTTCACCGATTGACTATCAAAATTGATCCTATCGGGATGAAGATAACTGATTAGGGATGTGATTCAACAGTTGACTGTATGAAGATTCCACTTCGTTCTATAAAACTAAGAACGTTAGTGGTGGACTAAAGAAAGGATTTTCGACGTTGACCATCTGACGTTAAGTCAGTCACCGGAATAGTAGAAAGATAGCAAAAAACTATAGCAACAACAAGAGCCTATTCATAAATAACATATACCTCCATCGGTACATGAATCTCCTTTATATAGTGCTCTAGTAGCGGACATGCCCAGTTATGGCGAATTTGCAGAAAATTTTCCTCCAAATGTGATATGCAACTAAAGGATGTTGGGCTCCTGGGCTGTCCGCTGCGAGCGTTTCCCAATTTACCCTAGTGGCCGATGGGAAATTTCCGTGGGGTCGGGCCGGTCACCCCAAGCTCGACGTTACCCAGCATGGTTAATCATTTTTTTCTAGTAGCGAACATGCACTTTTTTCAAGGCGCGTGGACGTTTTTCCAACTGTCTTTTGAAAAGGCACGTCAAAAAAGTATCTTTGACATTATTCTTTAATAGAGTATGCAAATCTCAGATATGACAGTAGAATATTCTATCATACGATTTGCATGTTGACCATACCTTACTGTCAGCGGCACCAACTCCCAGAAGAATACAATGAACTAAGCAACGGGTCCCACTATTTGGCCGAGAGGGGGAGATGCTCGGCCGAGATTCCCCGCCCGATCAATCCCAGTTGTCCTTCTCCACGGACGCTCAGCACGGTAAGTTATTCCTCACGCGACCAGACATGCGGTCCGGTCGGTCCACGGTCGCTCGGCTCGATAAGTTATTCCTCACGCGATCAGATATGCGGTCTGGTCGGACTAGCCCTTATAGGGTCATCACAGTTGTGAGCATGCAATGTCCTCTCCATAGTCTTCGCAGCCGGACGAGCGATCTGCTCAGATGAGCCTCCAGGTCGAAATGACCCTTCAGGCTCGCTCGGCCCTTTGCCGCCCACTTGGCCATTTGCCACCTGCTCGGCCAACTTTAGTGACCAAGCGGTTTCCTACCTTTAACCGCCTTGATTTTGACCTCTACGTCGGCTATTGTTCTGCCTCTGACTCATACTTGGTGGACTCCCTTTACCATCGCATCACAAGTCTTCCCCCTCAAATCTAGTCGAAGGAGGTTGTAAGTCCAACTGATTGGATGAGCAGTGTCTTCGATGACCTCCACAACCGATCGAACATTCGTAGTTTCAAAACAGCCACTCAGCTATGGTGAACACTGCAAGTGCTTTCCGCCATGAGTTAATGCTGCCGCCTGACTATCACTTACTAAAATGGGTTTAGAGTCGTCGCTCGGCTATCACTTACTGACATGAGTTTAAAGCCGCCACTTGGCTATTACTTATTGATATGGGTTTAGAGCTGCCGCTCGACTATCACTTACTAACACAATTTTTGAGCCACTGCTCAGCTATCACTTACTAACATGGGTTTAGAGTCGTCGCTCGGCTATCACTTACTGACATGGTTTTAGAGTCGCTGCTCGACTATCGTTTACTAATATAAGTTTAGAGCTGCCGCTCAACTATCACTTTCTGACATGGTTTTAGAGTTGCCGCTCGACTATCACTTACTGGCACGGTTTTAGAGTCACTGCTCAGCTATCAATTACTGACACGGTTTTAGAGCCGTCGCTCAGCTATCGCTTTCTGCCATAGGTTTAGAGCTGCCGTTCGGCTGTCACTTTCTACCATGGGTTTAGAGTCGTTGTTCGGCTGTCTCTCAATCTACACCGCCCGTTCGGGATGCTAGTGGGCAGCACTTAGCAATTTTTCAACTTCCCGCTGCTTCCATCGGCGATTGAGTGCCTCTTAATGGTTGCTAATGTCATCCCAATTTCTTGAAGACCATGCAAATCTCTAGTCATTAATGACGAGCACACTGGTCATGCCCTTTAATTAAACCTCATTAATACCTCCCAATCACCAAGCGCCATGTGTCTCACTTTCTACTGCCACACGTTTGATGTGATAGGCAGATATCCGCGATTGATGTAACGAGCATCATTTCGAATTCAACAACCAGATCTTGGCTTTCTTTTCCATAGCCCTCGATTAGACAACACAGAGCAGCCGTCCCCAGGGTTTATAAACCCATTTTCACCGTCGTTCTCCTAATTCACCACATCTTCTTCCTCGCACACGCTCTCTACCAATTCTCTTCTTCATCGTTCGTCGTCGGTGATATTTCTCAGTAAGCTTTTTCTCCCTTTGTTCGTCTGCTCCTTGATTTAAATCTACATTCTCGCCTCTGCTTTTTGTTGTTTCTCCATGGCTTGCTCCTCTCCTCTTCCTCCTCCTCCCATTTTTAGACTGTGATATACATCCACCAAGTCCGATTTTAACGACGACAAAATAATGCAGATGCAAAGGTTTTACAATATTCCCAATGGCAACCAAATAATCATTCTCATTGCATACACATGCCCACAAACGTCGCCGGACAGCTGCCTTACTTTTTTCAAAGACCAATTTTTGGCCGCTCTGCACTTCCCAATCCACCCCTTCTTCTCTGAAGTCTGTAAATACTTTCATATTCCTTTACCCCAGTTAGTATCAAACTCCTTTAAGCTTCTGTGTGGGATGGTAATCTTACACAGAATACGGCATCCCGCTCGTCCCTCGTATTTTTCATTATTTTTACTATCCTAAGCTATCCAAGATGGGAACGTTTCTAATATAGGCCAGAGTGGGCTCTATATTCTTTGATAAAATATCTTCATTAAATAATCACTGGAAGGAGCATTACTTTTTTGTTTGCCTTCCCGAGCGGCCATCATTCCTGATTGGCTAGCAAATAGAGTTGATGAAGCCTCCCGCTTTGCGGAAGTATCATTGGGAGCCGACCTACCTCGAGGCGGCCGCTCATCTTACCGGTCAAAAGTACCACATAAATAAGCTGCTGCATGAAGGCGTCCTATATATTTTTGGACTAAGTCCCTTCCGTTCATGGCTACTCGGTTCATTAGGTAAACTATTTCTTCCTATGTCTCTTTATAATCTAATTGATTTCACATTCATTTTTACAGCCAAAGTCATGTTAAAGTCCCTACTAAGCGACAAGAGCAAGCTCTCTGAGGCTGAGATTAATGCCCGCGGTGTGGCCAAGTTGGCAAACTGCGGACTTGCTCAAGTCGGTAGCTCCGCCGATCATACCGACAATGCGAGCCGAGTGGCAGGGAGAAGTGCGTGTCACGCCCCGGAGGAGTCCCTGTCCAAAGAAATTTCGGCAGTATCTCCCCTGTACGGCGGACAATCTGAAACTTTCTACAAACACTATATATCTCAGTCACATGCGGCTGGAATAACAACGATAATAAAATACAACACACAGGCATTCCACGCAATTTAATAAGAAATAAACAAATCAGTAATACCATGACTCGAAATCAACCCTACTCAACTACACTCGTAAAGCTCAAATCCGACGATAAGATCAACTTTCCTCTTCTGCTGTCTAGGCAGGCATGTAATAGAACAAATCTAAACCATACGAAAATCCATCGATCATAAGAATCCATACAATATCCAAATCCTCAAACAGAATAAGTCTAACACAGTCTAAATAACAAACCAAAAGATAAAAACAGCTTGTGGTCTGCAGGGGACTAGCAACTGGAACTCTCTCCTAACAGCATCAACCTGGAAAATAACAACAATGGAGGCGGGGTGAGTCCAACACTCAGCAAGTACAATTGATATGCAAAGTAAGGAAATAACACCTAGCACTAATCATGCGTATAGTCTCCTTATATAAGGAAGATAAAAAATACATCTGAAGTAAACAAGAGAGAAACTGTACTAACCAGGACCTGGGTATAAGGACAAACAGTCTGAGTGATATGGAAATCCTGTATGCATGTCAAACATAGGTATCCAAACAATATGCAGCATATAAATGCAGCAAACACAAACACAAGCACAAGCAATAAATGCATCATGCATATGATGCCAATGTCATGGTCACCCCTGACGCCAGTCAGCCAACTCACAACAAAAGTGGGACCGAGTCAGTAGGGCTGTGACGACCGTGCACTCTACATCACTACTCCTGATGAGTGACCGAGTGGACGGGATGCTGTCGGGGTACACACATACTCCTACCCCAAATCATAAATGGGGGAGCGCAATGCTCTCATCTCCCGGTACACGATGACGGGGAGTGGTCCCTAATGTGATTCACGCTGCGTCACACTACCCATGAGCGGACCAACGGAGCACCGGAAGAGCAAACTGACGTGCTACCACACTGCATCACGCTACCCATTAGCGTCAACAACGGAGCACCGAACAGTGATGAAACTGGCGATGTGCTCGACAATAATGGAGCAATCTATCACACAGCATGCAGTCATGCGAATGGTGCATGACACTAAGCATGGTAATATACTGAACCAAATCTATATACATATATGATGTGCACCATAGTCAGTAAATCATATAAAGGGTGCATAGATCAGATAAGGTATCACACCTAGGTCCTGAACATGGTGAAGCATGGTTATATCACTACCCCTATGAGTATATGTAATTAGGTACATAACAACACGAAATGCAAAACAAACAATCAATCAAGCAGGTAACAGGTAATCGGGTAGTGATTAACCGAAACAAATGAGGAACATAATTAATGCAACTTGTTAATTTCATTACTATGCATATCAAAGACAATAAGTCAAAAAGTACCCGCCTCCAAATAAGAAATGTCCAATCCGACGTCGAGATACCGTCTCGAATCAGAGCCCTGTGTAAACAAATACATTTACTTTTATTTAGCTAGAATACAAACAAATAGCTAAATAAATCCTAAATAGAAATTTAGGGATAAACCCTAAACAATATCTCTCAACCTTTCTAACGGTTAATTAGGGTTAATTACCTTAACCCCAAACAACCCTTTTGATAAAAAAAATCCAAAACCTAAATCCACGTAACCTAATTAATCTACACAACCTAATGATAAATAAATTATCAATAGGTATCAAGATCATACTTAATCATGGATTAATCCAATGTATTCCTAATCCAATACATGAATCTAATTCATCAACATGTAACAATTACTCTACTCCTTACCTTGATTCTCAACTGCTGGAAGGAGATCCTGCCGGAACAAGAATGTCACATAGAATAGACCAACTTATTGTTGATGCTGGAACCAATCAATCCATAGAACAACACCTTGCTAGAATTCTTCCCACGGAACAGATCAAGATGGTATCAAGCAATAATATCATTGATCAGAACAAGAACAGAGATCAAGCCATGGGAATCATAGATCTAAACACCAACCTAATTAACAACCTAACCTTACCTTAATCGGTTTGTCTCCGAGAAAAAGGAGGCAAGGCCGGCTGTAAGATCAAACCCAGGGCACGGGATGGCCGGCGCTAGGGCAGAGCTCCTGGGGTATCGGCGCTGTCGGGTGTGATTCCACAGTGGTCGGCAACAACACAGCCTCGGCAGAGGAAGAAATCGTCGTCACTCGGCAAGGAGGAAGAAAAGGGGGGTCTCGGCTCGGGAAGGATAAGAGAAGGAGGCGGCTGGTATCGGCGCAGAGTGAGGTTAGGGCACAGATTCGGTGGGGAAGAAGGAAAAGGGGCTCGGCAAGGAAGAAGTAGAGATGAGGGGAAATTGCCATAGTCGGCGGTTAGGGCTCGGTGGGGAAAATGGTGTCGACGCCGAGTGAGGCTCGGGAGGAAAGGCACGCGGGTTCGGCAGGGGAGAGGATGGCTTCGGGCAGTGGCGAGAAGGAAGAATCAGCGTCGAGGAGGAGAAACAAAACGGCGAAAAAATGAAGCAAAGACAAAATAAATAAAGGAAAAAGGAATTAAGAAATTCAACTTTTTCTCATTTAAATGGGGTAGCCAAAACAGGCTTTCCCGGGGCCTAATTTTTTTATCCTCGTAAACTCGTCCATACGAGCTCCGAAAAATTCCCGAAAAATTTCCAAAAATTCTGGAAAATTACCTTATTAATATTCGCCAAATTTTTGATATTTTACATTCACCCCCACTAATAAAAATTTAGTCACCAAATTTCGTTATTTACCGTTCAACATTTTATACTCTTTACTTGTTGTTGGTAAATTAAATCACATATCTCAAGTGAAAAGATGGGGTATCGAGCTCGGATCGTATTCTCGAGCTCCCAAGTAACTTCCTCGTCCGAATGATACTGTCATCCTACCTTAACCAGCCAAATATTCTTGTTCCGCATCTGACGCTCTTTCCGGTCTACAATCCATACCGGAACCTCCTCATAGGTGACGTCAGACTAAATGGGAACTGAGATTATCAGACAACACGTGAGCTGGGTCTGCTATGTATCTTCTCAGTATAGATACACGAAATATGTCGTGAACACCTGTCCGGATCGGTGGTAGTGCCAGACTGTAAGCTACTGCTCTAAATTTTTTTTTTTCCCAGAGATCCGGAAAAGTCCAATGTACCGCGGAGCTAGCTTACCTCTGAGGCCAATCTCTTCACCACTTCCATGGGTGAAACTCGCCGAAATACATGGTCGCAAATGGAGAACGCTAGGAGTCTGCGTCTCCGACCAGCATAACACTTCTGGCGATCCTGCGCCTCTAACATCCTCCGTCTGATAATACGGATCAACTCTGCCTCATGCTGAGCTCTATGAGGTCCCAACAACTGGGCCTCACGGATTCTCGTCCTGATCGACGACTGAGCAACTATGGTAACAAGAATACCCTGCTCGGTCTGTCGCTGCTCCTCAAGGTCTAACTCGGAGAAACCCTGAATCAAGTCTGTGACCACAACTCGATGGCAGGCTAAAGTCCCTCTGGACTTCTGGCTAAGTGCATCGGCAACCACATTAGCTTTTCCCGGGTGATAGCTAATGGTACAATCATAATTCTTCAGGAACTCCATCCATCTCCTCTGTCGAAGATTAAGTTCCTTCTGAATGAACGGATATTTGAAACTCTGATGGTCAGTGCGAATCTCAATGTAATATTATACAGGTATTGCCGCCAAATCTTCAGGGAAAAAATAATAGCGGCCAACTCCAGATCATGAGCTGGGTATTTCTTCTCATGCTCCTTCCACTATCGAGAAGCATATGAGAATACTCTACCGTGCTGCATCAGAACAGCACCCATACCCTGTAGAAACGCGTCAGTGTAGAGGACAAATCCGTCCTCTCCAGAAGGTAAAAACTAAAAATCGAAGCCGACACTAGTCTCCGCTTCAGCTCCTAGAAGCTGATCTTGAAATCCTCAGTCCAAGTAAACTTCACGCCTTCCATGGTCAGGCGTGTAATCCATGAGAAACCCTCAACGTATCTCCGGAAATATCGAGCCAAACAAAGGAAGTTGCGAGCCTCCTCTATAGACTCTGTCTACTCCCAACGGTAACAACCTTGATCCCCTGTGAAACCATGGTATACTCCTATTGGTGACCGTGTGTCCCAAAAATCTCACAGAAGGACAAACCCAAAACGCACTACTGAACTTCACATATAGATGTTCCCATCGAAACATCTCTAGACTATGCAAAGATGATGTGCGTGACTCACCGCGGATCCGATATAGATCACAACATCGTCAACAAAGACAATGGAAACCGATCCAAATATCCTCGACATACCAGGATCATCGAGTCCCTGAGAACATTTAAGGCACTGTAAGCCTATATGGCAAAAACAAAGACACATAATGTTCGTATCACAGACATTACTATCCATAAGATCTCAGAAAATAAATCAAAAATCTGATCATCAACAACATAAATCACCAAGAATAAATCCTCCAGTGTGAGAGCAACGCTCCATCACAGGAAATACCACATATGTGGGAGCAACTCTCTACCACAAGAAATCCTTAATATGTGGGAGCAACACTCCACCACAAATAATCTGAAATATGTATCTGCAATAAATATAGGAGCAATGCTCCGCTACCATCAATCCGTAATATGTGGGAGCAACACCCCACCACAAAACAATATATAAGTGCCCCAAAGCACTTAACTATCCAGCTAAAGACTGCACGAGATCTCTCTACCACAAATCACTGTGGTTAGCCTAGGGTATAACAACTGATCCGGCGGTAAAAATCCGGAACCCCATAAGGAGTCAACGCTGAGGGGAGGTCAAAGGGTCTAGTGGTTCGCCAGAAAAAGGGCAAGCCGACCGGACTCAGAAGAAAGGGAAATCTGATAGTAAAAGGCACCCTGGTAGGGACCAGGGTTCCGACGCTCAAATAAAACAGTGCGTAATGACCGAGCGGAAGGAGGTGCCGCCCGGACGGCGCAAAGAATCAAGCCGTCCGGACCGGTGGGTAAAAGACGAGGACGTCTGCTGACAGCCGTCAAGTCGTATGGCTATGCCATACTTTTAGTCTGACAACGGGTGGTCCTGCCGTCCCATCAAAGGACATGCTCGACGGTGGCAGCATGGTGTCAGGTAAGCTCTCTGACAAGTGCATACCGTGGTATGGGTTGCTGACACGTACGCATCTCCATGGAGGCTATTACTTCGCCGAAGGTACGCATAATACAAATTTGGCAGCCACTTTCTCCACCACTTACCTGACTTGAGCGTCGGAGGGTCGTCGCCGGGAACCCTTCCCGGCTAGACTTTTATGCAGGATCGTCGGAGCTTCGTTCGACCAGCCGGAAGTTCACTCCAACGATTGGGAGCGTGCCGCGTGCCCAGTGTCCCTTGGTTCAACGATTCGGACAGGATCAACAACCTAGTAAGCTAATCAAATCCATCATCAACTCTATCAGCATCCCAGTGGGTCATCCACTGATAGGAGAATTAGTTGACGGGTTAATCCAACAAATGACATAATGCAGACACTCCACATCTTGCATTCAACATAAGTAGAATCATCATGCTGCTACCAATAATACACCTGGCACACGTGCTTACACAACATATGTATGGTCGACATAATCCTCCAATTAGTACACACCAAACACACACACAACTCAGGTATATTCAGTTTGATACTTCCAACAATACATACCGAACACGTGTGCAAAATCAATGTAGATAAAATCAACAATACACCTCAAACAACACTCACATGACATATATACACCTATGCCAAGAGAATAACCAACATATACTTCCAATAAAGCATACTAAATCCAGGTGCACTCACAAATCAAACATAATCAAAAAGATACCTCAGATACCACACCAAACACATATGTACATATCACGACTCAGATTAAATCGACAAGATACCTCCATCAAAACACCACAGATGTACTTATACCACAACTCAGATTTAATCGACAAGATATCTTCAATAATACATTCAGATACATACATCGAACTACATAACCATGATCCACAAGGAACCTACAAACCATATCAGAACATGGATACATATACTACTCGCAAATGGCAGTCTACCATAGGACTCCTACAACACATAACAATCATAATATACATGCAACATAGACATGCAAAATCAGCATACCAGCTCAATCAAAGAGACCAACCTTATGCTACCAACACTCATGGTTTACAGGTATATCTAAACAAAATTCATGCATATGTATCAAGCATGAATACATCAATCAAAAGCAACCCAAAATAAAGCAGCCTAATCATCCAGTAACAACCCTACTCTAGGTTCAAAGGAACTAATATCGGACAAGAAAGATATACACACCATGGTATAACATTGCAAGTCAATGTCGTACACTACCAAGACTATATCTAATGGAAAAAATTTTGTCATCTTAAATCCAAATGTACTCTCCCAGTATACACTAGTAACGATTGTATCCCATAAGTGTTAAGCAATTAGCTCTACACTTCCTTACATCAGCGGAGTCACATATCCCAATGCACTTTCTGAGTCATCCAACCGGGTATATACAGTCCATGGTCAAAGTCTTCATGGAATAGGATACATCGATCCTCTATAAACTATCCAAGCCGACAATGGTATATGACTAAATCAGTCCTTTCCACGTCAGTACAAAACATGTACTCAAATGTGCTCTAGACACATAACTAAGCACAAATAATCTAAAGGTTCGAACCTCTAAAAATAGAGTATGGAAATCCTCTACTGATCAACTAACAAAACTAAATCATTCATCTACTAACTAATCAAGAATACCTTAATCCTCCACAAGCAACTAAGGTATATCAAACCACGGCTACCCAACTCGACAAACGTAAATCAGTCTTCTACTGACCGATCTAATAAGAGTAAATCAATATTTACTGATAAAAATTAACTAAGATAAAATGGTATACTATATTGTTAAATAACTAAATCAGTTCATGGGTCAATTCAACACTAATTACATCAACTCAAACTAGAGAATGTCAACCCACATAATACCATATGTATAAATGTGTACGACCCAAAATAAAATGTCAGAATTCAAGATCATCAAGACACCCTCATTTTTTTTTTCCAAAAATATCAGCCCACATAATATCAGATGAATAAGTCTCTACTCCCCATGAGGGCAAATTAGCATTCAAAACATCAAATCATTATTTATCCACATAGTCCAATATCAGAGCAAGTAAATATCAACCAATTTTTTTTTTATCATCCTGTTAACTAATCACAACTAACCAGATTTATTAAAATCTCATAAGCACGCTCAACCGTAAACTCTCTAGCACCCAATTTATAATCTGATCACCAACTATAATCAGCAAACCTATGAACATCATACATGACACTCACTATGTCACCATCAACGACAACCCAAATACTAGATCATCAAAATAGTTATCCACTAATAGATCATCAAAACAAATATCTAGTAATAGATCATCAGACAATCACATAACATTTACTCTCATAAATCATTAGAAATCAACATATCACAATATCTGATCTCATAATATCCCTCAACCTCAAACTATTCTCAACAATGATCAAACATGGTAACTCCCAAAGAACAATTTTCATCGTATCGGGTACCCTAATATCCAAAAGATATAAGTATAAAAACTCTACTAACTAAATCAACAGGAATTATGTAGGTATCATCCACTACCCAGCTAACAATAGTAGAGGTTGGTATGTGCCTCCATCTTCTACTAGTAGTAACAGAAGCTAAAACTACTGATGGTATGATAAGAAAAATCATCAGAGACTATAATCCTTGATCTCTATTAAGGTCAATCATGCTCAATGGCTAACCCATCACATGTAATATGTGCTACAACAACCAAACAGGTACTACATAAAGAATGCTAATACCTATCATAAACTATAAAATTAAACATCATACCTATATGCCGTCTGGAGATGTTCCATCGCTGTCCAATCCCCAACTTCTGACCTCAAAATTCCGAACATGAAAATCACCGGAAATCCATATAAATCTGAAACGGAAGTCCAAAATATATACATAATGGAAAATCCGTGCAATCCAAATAACTACCCAGTTTGCCTCGCAAACTTGGGCTAATCCAAAAATCCAGAATACCAAAAGCAGGTATCATAACCCACTCTGATACCAATAAATTGGTATCAGCCAAATCTCGAAAATCTGTAACACGAAAATCAAACAAGTATCGCCAAACTTTGGCGCTCTGATACCAATAAATTGGTATCAGGTTATCCCCAATATCCAAAATACAAAAACAAACAATGTCCCTGTCCGAAGAAATTTCGGCAGCATCTCCCCTGTACGACGGACAATCTGAAACTTTCTACAAACACTATATACCTCAGCCACATGCGGCTGGAATAACAACGATAATAAAATACAACACACAGGCATTCCACGCAGTTTAATAAGAAATAAACAAATCAGTAATACCATGACTCGAAATCAACCCTACTCAACTACACTCGTAAAGCTCAAATCCGACGATAAGATCAACTTTCCTCTTCTGCCGTCTAGGCAGACATGTAGTAGAACAAATCTAAACCATACAAAAATCCATTGATCATAAGAATCCATACAATATCCAAATCCTCAAACAGAAAAAGTCTAACACAGTCTAAATAACAAACCAAAAGATAAAAACATCATGTGGTCTGCAGGGGACTAGCAACTAGAACTCTCTCCTAACAGCATCAACCTGAAAAATAACAACAATGGAGGCGGGGTGAGTCCAACACTCAGCAGGTATAATTGATATGCAAAGTAAGGAAATAATACCTAGCACTAATCATGCGTACAGTCTCCTGATATAAGGAAGATAAAAAATGCATCTGAAGTAAACAGGAGAGAAACTGTACTAACCAGGACCTGGGTATAAAGACAAACAGTCCGAGTGATATGGAAATCCTGTATGCATATCAAACATAGGTATCCAAACAATATGCAGCATATAAATGCAGCAAACACAAACACAAGCAATAAATGCATCATGCATATGATGCCAATGTCATGGTCACCCCTAACGCCAGTCAGCCAACTCACAACAAAAGTGGGACCAAGTCAGTAGGGCTGTGACGACCGTGCACTCTACATCACTACTCCTGATGAGTGACCGAGTGGACGGGATGCTGTCGGGGTACACACATACTCCTACCCCAAATCATAAATGGGGGAGCGCAATGCTCTCATCTCCCAGTACACGATGACGGGGAGTGGTCCCTAACGTGATTCACGCTGCGTCACACTACCCATGAGCGGACCAACGGAGCACCGGAAGAGCAAACTGACGTGCTACCACACTGCATCACGCTACCCATTAGCGTCAACAACGGAGAAACTGGCGATGTGCTCGACAATAATGGAGCAATCTATCACACAGCATGCAGTCATGCGAATGGTGCATGACACTAAGCATGGTAATATACTGAACCAAATCTATATACATATATGATGTGCACCATAGTCAGTAAATCATATAAAGGGTGCATATATCAGATAAGGTATCACACCTAGGTCCTGAACATGGTGAAGCATGGCTATATCACTACCCCTATGAGCATGTGTAATCAGGTACATAACAACACGAAATGCAAAACAAACAATCAATCAAGCAGGTAACAGGTAATCGGGTAGTGATTAACCGAAACAAATGAGGAATATAATTAATGCAACTTGTTAATTTCATTACTATGCATATTAAAGACAATCAGTCAAAAGTACCCGCCTCCAAATAAGAAATGTCCAATCCAACGTCGAGATACTGTCTCGAATCAGAGCCCTGTGTAAACAAATACATTTACTTTTATTTAGCTAGAATACAAAAAAATAGCTAAATAAATCCTAAATAGAAATTTAGGGATAAACCCTAAACCATATCTCTCAACCTTTCTAACGGTTAATTAGGGTTAATTACCTTAACCCTAAACAACCCTTTTGATAGAAAAAAATCCAAAACCTAAATCCACGTAACCTAATTAATCTACACAACCTAATGATAAATAAATTATCAATAGGTATCAAGATCATACTTAATCATGGATTAATCCAATGTATTCCTAATCCAATACATGAATCTAATTCATCAACATGTAACAATTACTCTACTCCTTACCTTGATTCTCAACTGCTGGAAGGAGATCCTGTCGGAACAAGAATGTCACATAGAACAGACCAACTTATTGTTGATGCTGGAACCAATCAATCCATAGAACAGCACCTTGCTAAAATTCTTCCCACGGAACAGATCAAGATGGTATCAAGCAATAATATCATTGATCAGAACAAGAACAGAGATCAAGCCATGGGAATCATAGATCTAAACACCAACCTAATTAACAACCTAACCTTACCTTAATCGGTTTGTCTCCGAGAAAAAGGAGGCAAGGCCGGCGGTAAGATCAAACCCAGGGCACGGGATGGCCGGCGCTAGGGTAGAGCTCCTGGGGTATCGGCGCTGTCGGGTGTGATTCCACAGTGGTCGGCAACAACACAGCCTCGGCAGAGGAAGAAATCATCGTCACTCGGCAACGAGGAAGAAAAGGGGGGTCTCGGCTCGGGAAGGATAAGAGAAGGAGGCGGCTGGTATCGGCGCAGAGTGAGGTTAGGGCACAGATTCGGCGGGGAAGAAGGAAAGGGGCTCGGTGGGGAAGAAGGAAAGGGGCTCGGCGAGGAAGAAGTAGAGATGAGGGGAAACCGCCACAGTCGGCGGTTAGGGCTCGGTGGGGAAAATGGTGTCGACGCCGAGTGAGTCTCGGGAGGAAAGGCACGCGGGTTCGGCAGGGGAGAGGATGGCTTTGGGCAGTGGCGAGAAGGAAGAATCAACGCCGGTGCTCGGCTTCTTAGCCGCAGTCATGCTCGAGCAGGGAGAAGAGTGAACGGCGTCGGGGAGGAGAAACAAAACGGCGAAAAAATGAAGCAAAGACAAAATAAATAAAGGAAAAAGGAATTAAGAAATTCAACTTTTCCTCATTTAAATGGGGTAGCCAAAACAGGCTTTCCCGGGGCCTAGTTTTTTTATCCCCGTAAACTCGTCCATACGAGCTCCGAAAAATTTCCAAAAATTTCGGAAATTTCCCTTATTAATATTCGCCAAATTTCCGGTATTTTACAGTGCGGCTGCTAGCACAGGGGAACTTCCTTCTGAGCGGCCCACCATGGTCCCAGTGGTCGTACCATCTTAGTCGCAGCCGACCGACTCAATGGGGTTTGGCGAGTCACTGCTTCAGTGTTAATGGAGAAAGAGAGTCCGCTCGGAGGGGACCTCTCGCTCGGGAGCCTCAACACCAGCACTATGGAAGTACCTACTTTGACACCCCTCGTCCAAGTGGGGAGAGAGTTCCTCATCCTTCCCATGGCAGTTGGGCTGTCCGCTTCATCCAACCAAACTCCATTGTGCTTAAGCTACCTACCGGAGCCCTTTTAGCGTAGCCGATTTGCTTCTTTCCACCGTCGGTCGATCTAGGGATCTTAGTCTCCACCATCCACCTCTCGAAGCCCAAGTCTAAGGGCTAGGCGTCTTCAGAGCCCTCCAATTTGGTCAGTCGTAGACACATCTTGGCTCTGATCCGCTTGTCCATTGACGCCTGTCGCTCCCCCGACAATGACACACCCCAATCGCCCAAGCACACGATCCACATTCAGGGTGCTCTGGCTCGGACCTAGGCGGATGCCCAGAGCAGGGCGATAACCATTCTGCCCGGGGCGCTGGCTGATGGCTTCACTCAGAACTCCTCCATGGTATGTTCCTTAAGAGTCATTATTCGCCTTTGTTGCGCTGTTCTAACTCATACTTTTTGCAGTTCTGGGCGGAGAGTTTGATGATGTGTCAACAATTGGCCTTCCTCGAGCATGAAAATAAATAGCTGCGGGCCCTAATTGGCGGAGCAAGTGCATCCCGAGCTATCGTCAAAGCGCTCACTATTGAGGTTGCTCAGTTGAAGGAGGATTTAGAAAAGTCCTCCGAATAGTTGGTGGGCTCCGAGCGGGCGTTATTGGCAGAGAAGAAAAAGAACGAGGAGAAGGCTCAGCAACTCGAGCGACTCAATAAGCAAGCCAAAGATTTTGACTCCAAGGTCAAATCAATGAACACCCGGAAACTCCTCACAATGGATGAACTGGAGAAGAAAAACCTCTAGGCTCATGCTTTGAACAAGAAGCTCACGGAAACTGAGACAGCTTTGGCGCAAGAACAATCGAGTCGATCGATGGAACAACAAAAAATCTCCGATCAAGATGCCGAGCTGAAGTCTTTGAAGGCCAAGCTAGAAGCGTCCAAGACCCAATTGACTAAGTTTCAAGAGGACAAGCCTGCTCGACTCAAGGACTTTAAGTATCTTCACTCGGAGGGCTTCAACCAATTCTTCTCCGATCAGATCCTATGGCTCTTCGATCTAGGCATAGTCGACACTGTCCAGTAGCTGAAGGAGGGTGCCCACTTGTCTGTCGATGTCTCCATTGCATCTTTTTTGGAAGGATGAGCATGTGGCCTCACTCCCTGAGGAAGTTGTTGCCAATCTGGAGTAGTTTTTCTTCTCAAGTTTCTTGTCAGCTTTTGTAATTCCTCTAGTTTTTTATAAAAAAATTCTAAGTATGAATCAACATTCCTCCATCCTACACATTCATCAATGTCCTCCCATTTGGCTCTATATAGCGTTTCATCCTCGAGGCTACCAAGTACTAATCCTGTTGGTTGCTACTCGAAAAACCTAATGGTTCCACTATACAAAAATTTTGTACAAAGGTCCGAACCTTTTCCTAGCTACCATGTGTTCTTTTAAATTAAACTTGGATCACCTGCGGAACTTAACACGTTTGATCCAAAATTTAATCTATTTGTTCTTTTAGGTTTTGACTTGGATCTCCTGCGGAACTTAACACGTTCGGTCCAAATCACCTAAGTTATTAATTCCATTAAATATTAATTTCCATAATTGGCTCCCAGTACTGACGTGGCGAGGCACATGACCTTCTTGGATATGGGAGCAACCACCACCGACTAGACAAAACTTTTTAAGGAAAGCTAATATTTAATTTCCTAAAATAACTTTAGGTCAACCAAAAGGAACAATCAAATCACAAGGAAAAGAATAAACAAAAGAACACTACATCGAAAGCAAATTCGAAACACTAAAATTGTATGCCTCTTGTATTTGGTATTATTTCCTAAAATAACTAGTATGATGCGGAAAAGAAAAATACTAGTTATACCTTTTAGAAAGACCTCTTGATCTTCTACCGTATTTCTCTTCTAACCTCGGACGTTGTGTGGGCAACGATCTTCCAAGATGAGAAACCACCAAAGCACCTTCTTCTCCTCCTTGCTAGGTTCGGCCAAATCAAAAGCTTCACCAAGGATGAATAATAAACACCAACCAAACTCCAAGGGATGAAAGCTTTCTCTCCTTCTTCTTCTTCTTCTTCTCCAAGTAGTATCCGGCCACCACAAGAGCTCCAAGCAAGAGAGGGTTTCGGCCACCACAAAGAGGAAGAGATGGAGAGAAGATGGCCGGCCACAACACCAAGGAAAAGAGGGAGAGAATAATAAAAGTTGTGTGTTATGAAGGTACCCCAACCCTTTCTTTTATATTCCTTGGCTTTGGCAAATAAGGAAATTTAATTATAATAAAATTTCCTTAACTTTCCTTGACATGAATTAATTGGGAAGAATTAAATAAAACTTCCTCTTTATCCATACAATGGTCGGCCACAATCAAAAGAACAAATTAGGAGAGTTTCAATCAACAAAATAAAACTTCCTAATTTGTTTCCAGAAATTTTAAAAAATAAAATTTCTCTTCAAAAATCCCTTCATGGTTAATAAAATAAATTTCTATAATTTTAATTTTTCAACATGTGAATAATTTTCAGAGAAAAAATAAAATATCTTTCCTATCTACAAATAAGGAAAGAGATCTAATCTCTTTTCTTAATCTTTTGTAGAAGAGATATTTTAATTTAAATTCTCTCCAATAAATTATATCTTCCACATAAGAAAAATAAAAATAAAAATTCATTTTTAATTTCATTAGGGCCGACCCCCTTTAGCTTGGGTTCAAGCTAGGGCCGGCCACCCATAAACCATGCTTAGGCCGGCCCTAGCTTGATCCCCAAGGTGGGTATAGGTGGGTATAGTACTCTATAATTAAGAGGCTACGATAGGGACCGAGAGGAGGAATTGGTTTGGTCTCCGATAAAATTAAGCATCCGTGTTCGCCGAACACACAACTTAATTTTATCAATTCTACTAGAGAACTATTATTGAACTACCGCACCAATCCCAAATTACATTTTTGGGTTCCTTCTTATTATGAGTGTGTTAGTCTCCCTGTGTTTAAGATGTCGAATGTCCACTAATTAAGTGAGTTACTGACAACTCATTTAATTAATATCTTAATCCAAGAATAGTACCACTCAACCTTATCGTCATGTCGGACTAAGTCCACCTGCAGGGTTTAATATGACAATCTTTATGAGCTCATCTTGGGGACATTATCAACCTAGATTACTAGGACACAGTTTCCTTCTATAATCAACAACACACACTATAAGTAATATCATTTCCCAACTTATCGAGCTTATTGATTTATCGAACTAAATCTCACCCATTGATAAATTAAAGAAATAAATATCAAATATATGCGCTTGTTATTATATTAGGATTAAGAGTACACACTTCCATAATAACTGAGGTCTTTGTTCATTTATAAAGTCAGTATAAAAGAAACAACCTCTAATGGTCCTACTCAATACACTCTAAGTGTACTAGTGTAATTATATAGTTAAGATAAACTAATACCTAATTACACTACGACCTTCCAATGGCTTGTTCCTTTCCATTTTGGTCGTGAGCTACTGTTTATAATTTATAAGGTACTGATAACATCATCTTATATAAATTAATTGAACAACTACAACAAATGTAGATGATTTGACCAAATGCGATTTTTTATTCAAAATAAATGTTTACAAAAGCTTAGGCTTTCAGTATACACTCTAACAAATCCATGCGTCCTCGCTCAGCGATTTAGCGTGTTCCATTTAACTTAGTTACCCTGTGCAATAGTTTGAATCCCATGAGCCACGTCCGAGCTGCATCCTGTTATAGAAAATAAGCACGGGCGCTTGGCTCGATCGGGTTGAGTATCTCCCACACTTGATGTTTTCATGCAAAGGTTCCTCTCCGCCCACTTATGTTTTGCCCAGTCGAGTTAGGAGAGTTTGAGACTTGCATTTTTATTCTAAAGTCTCGATGAAGCCCGCTAAGTTTTATAGCCACCGCTCGGCTGTTGTTTTCGTCGACTCCCAGATTTATAGTCGCCGCTCAGCTACTATTTTTGTTGACTCCTGAGTTTATAGTTGCCGCTCGGCTATTGTTTTCGTTGACTCCTGGGTTTATAGCCGCTACTCAGCTGTTGTTTTCATCAACTCTCGGATTTATAGTTACCGCTCGTCCGCTGTTTTTGTCGACTCCCAGGTTTATGGTTGTTGCTTAGTTGTTGTTTTCGTCAACTCCCTGATTTATAGTCGTCGCTCGGCTGCTGTTTTTGTCAACTCCCGGGTTTATAGCCGCCCCTCGGCTACTATTTCCGTCGTCTCCCACGTTTATAGCCGCGGTTCAACTGTAATGTACGTTACCCTAAGATTTATAGTCGCCGCTCGACTATTGATATTTACTTTACTAGAGATTATACCCACCGTTTGGCTGTTGATATAAATATTTTACCCAAGTTTATAACCGTCGCTCGGCTATTGATATAAATACTTTACCTGGGTTTATAGCAGCCGCACGTATGTTGATATAAATATTTTATCCGAGTTTATAGCCGTCGTTCGGCTGTTGATATAAATATTTTACCCGAGTTTATAGCCTCCGCTCGACTATTGATATAAATATTTTACCTCAATTTATAGCCACCGCTTGGCCAACTTTAGTGACCAGACGTTTTCCTATTTTTGATTGTCTTAACTTTAATTTTCATGTCGACTGTTATTTCTACCTCTGATTGATACTTAATGAGTTCCTTTTATCACCGCATCCAAAATAAATTAAAAAATACTAATAAAAATCCATCCAAAAAAAATTAATATTTTTAGATCTACTTTTCACTTAGTAAAAATCTCCTAGCTGTAACGTAAGACTCCAACACTAAATTTTTTTTGTTATCTATTTATCTTAAATTATTGAGCATGAAGCTAAAGTACCATGCAAAGCCAATAATATTAGATAAAATATTTTTAAAAAAATATAAAGTGTATTTTTAAACTAAATTACTCATTTAATGATAATAAAAATAAGAGATACTTTTTTATGCTCGCCCAATTAAATTTGGATCCTAAATGGCCGACCCGTGATTGCACGACTCCAGTGTTGGGTCGTGTGATTTGGTGGGGCGTCGCTGTCTTGTAAACTGATCTCGAGTTCGGATGTGACTCGATTAATTGATTGCTATTTGCCAAAGTTGCAATTATTGTACGTGATAGCTTCGATTAGTATTGTGACGTTTTAGAAAGAGAGACATCTCCAAATCAAACCACGTACGCTCGTCTATAAATCACTTCCATCCAAGACGATGAATGATTAGTGTTTTTTTTATAAAGAAAATAATTGTTTATAATAACACATGCCAAATTTCTATTTCATAATTATTGATATCTATTAAACAATTATTAATGGCCCAAAATTTAACGACAACAATCATTGCCGAACTTTCAAAGTTGTGCCTAGCTAGAGGATAAAATCTAGTGTAGCCGGGCTCGGACCGGACATGGGCATCCTATGCTAGCTTAAACAATATCTAAACAAAAACAATTATAAAGTCTTAATAACGTATATCTTTAATTAAAACACGCACCAATAGAAATCAATAGTTTATACAACTATAAATTAATATTTTACATCAGATAAATATTCTTGCTCTATCAGCTTGTTTCCCATATGGTAGACTGCTTTATCATCTCTTGTAGTGTCGTTGGTTGCCCATGCTCATTCTTGACAAACGAATCTAATTAAATATGACATGATATCATTTAAAAACTGCTGTTGTTGGGGAAAGAGGGTCCAAATGAATGATTGCTCCAACACTTGTTAATCGCCCACTGCACAAATTAAGATTCAACTATAGTGTGATTTCATAAGATTTCTTCCATAGTTCCATTATTTTGTTATGCACTCTAAAGAGTCTTCGTCTATTGGAAATGATACACTCACAAGTCATTTAAGTTTTAACTTTAATCAGACTTAATAACTCCTCTAGGGACTCATTTAGAACGCAACAATGGCATCGTTTAAGTTCAATGAATGCACAGAAAAAAAAACATAGTACAATGAATTGCAGAACCATCAAACCTTTGGTCTTAAAATAATTTGGGCCTACGAATCAGTGTTGTTCCTGTAAATATCATAGATAGTCAAGTTATCAGTCAATAAACGATCTGACATGTGCACTCTTCGAAAGTCGCTTGTGAAGGGGATGAAGGGACTAAAAGGCACTCCAAAAGAGGATTAGAATAACCCCGGGATGAATCCCGACAGACCACTACTCCTGATCCAGTAAACGCCACATGTTTGAAGGAGAATATGCATCTTCGAGACCAAATCTGATAACCACGTAACCACTTCTCCATTCACCTGGTGCCACTTGTACTAGAATATTCACCATCGTTGTTTGCATCTTCTAGAAAAACAACATCATGGTGTGGATCCGATCCGAGGACGGATGAGGAAACGACGTCGATATGAAGTGTCTTGAGGATAGATGAAATTAGAGATTGAGGCCGAAATAGTGGATGTCAGCGACTGAGTCCGAAACCTAAAAAATGTCGAGATATGAGATTGAGACGTGGAGGGTTTCGGCGATTGAGACCGAGACATGACTGATGTTGAAATATAGGATTGATACATGGAAGATGCATGCCAGCGATTGAGGTTGAGACCTAGATGATACCAGGATCTAAGACTGATGTATGGAGGGTATCTGCAACTGAAATTGAGGCATGGGTGATATCGAGATTTGAGATCGAGGCATGGTGGATGTTGGCGACAAAGATCGAGACTTGGATAATGTCGAGATCTAAGACTGAGGCGTGGAGCATGTCGATGACTGAGGTCGAGACATGGGTGATACCGAATGATCTTGTCTGAAATTGGGGAAGATTGTATACTGGCAGGTGGCTTTGTTGTTGACCTCTAGAAGACTTTGAGTTGGGAGAAGATGACGATGGGTGCTCCTGAGTGTCAAAAAATATAAAGCAGAGGCAAAAAAACATCAATGACCGGGCCAAGCAAGGGTCCCTAGGTTAGGCACTCCAACGCTCAAATCAAACAAGTGGTCTCGGAAAAAAGAATACAAGGAACCATAGTGAAGAACAATGGACTATAAGTGTGTGCTCTTGTGTAATGTAATGTACTTGCACCTGTAGATGGAGGTCCCCATTTATAGTGTTATTTTTCTTCTGTGCATGAATCTCGAGGCATTTCTAAAAAATGACCGACCATTCTGAATACTTCTAAAAATGGACCCAACATTTTTGTGACTTGCAGAATAGAAGCTTCCCTCATAAAAGATACATAGGGAATATTCTTTTGTGTCTTTGACAACTGTTATACAAGATGTCAAAAATGAATATTGGGTCATTGGGTTGATGGATCTCTGATATGCTTTGCTAGCAGGCCGATCAAACCTATCTGTCGTCCGCTCGGACTTCGTTCATGGACGGGGTCAGGTTGGGTAAGGAATGATGTCTTTCTTTAGAGCTCAACCTCTACTCGACCAAATAATCTGGTCGGGCCATTTGTCTAGTATATCCAATCGGGCATCCAGTTCGATTAGCTAGACCACTCAGCTGGGTCGTGTGACCATGCTAACTCTGAATGACCGAGAGAACTTGACTCTGAATGGCACTTACACCGCTCGGTGTTTCATCGATCCTGAGGGACTCGAGGTTCCATCAAACCTATGGTCTTATTGGCTAGATCACCCGAGCAGGACATGTGACCCTGTCGGTCCTGAGTGTTGATCCCTCCTTAACTTTGACTGTCATATCAACCGGCTTTCTTGACTTCGCCCTGATTCTGGAAGCTCCACCTTATTCACTATATCATAAGTCTCCCCTTCAAGTCTAATCGAAGAAGGCTCCATTCTCGATTGACTAGACACTTGTATTTCTTGTGACTTTCATTTGCCGTTCGGACGCTCAGTTCTGGTTCCGCTGTTCAACATTAAGCTAATGTCACACTAGTGCCTTGAAAAATAGGCATGTCACTTATTAATAATGCTTAGCATGATGAGCACGCCTTTTTATCACAAGCGTGTTTGCTGCCTCTCGTCCCTAATAAATGTGGCATGTATCTCTCTACCACATGACATACTTCTGCGGATAGAATATATGATGTGGCAGGTGATTGTTGAGATTTGACATGATCTTTTCCGGTTCAAATTCAATGCTCTAGATTAATCCTCTCTCCACTTTTTCAATCGGACTGCTCTCAAGGGTCATCTCTAGGGTTTTTAAGGTTTACATCCTTTAGCGCAACCTTTAGCATTTTCGCGTTCTCGTCTTCATCTTCTTCTTCGCTTCCTTTCTCAACTTCCTTTGCTGTCTCTGGTGATTGTTTGATTTCCTTATTCCCACCGTAGGTCCAGTTTCCTTCGCTCCTCCATTCATTTTACTTTCTCCGCACGGCTTCCACTCCTGTTGCCGTCTAGGGCTTTGGTACACTTTCACTGCCTCCGATTTCAATGGTGATGAAGTGGACCAGATATATCTCGCTTACCATCTCCCCCTCAATCATCACATCATCATTTCGATGGGCTACAATAGCCTGAATCTCCCCCAATTGGCTACTTGACCCTCTTTAAGGATCAGTTTTTAGCCGACCTTCGTTTTTCCTTACACCCTTTTTTTCACTAAAGTTTGTACCTATTTCCATATTCCCCTCCAACAGTTAGCCTCTAACTCCGTTAGGCTATTGTGAGGAGTCATTATCTTGTTTCATTTGTATAGAATCCCCCTAACCCCGAGTCTTCCACTATTTTTATTATCCGAAAAAATCTAAAATGGGTGTCTTTATCTTCTAAGCCCAAGTGGACGTTGTTTTCTTTGACAAGATGCCCACTTCTAACAAAGGTTGGAAGTCACATTACTTCTATCTCCGACTGATCCCTCCAATAACTTTCTCAATCGGGTGGCAAATGAAAGTGCCCCTATCCTCGAGCTAGGGATATTATGATGGGAGTCGGTCTACTTCAATGCCTCCCATCAACTGGATGGTCTGAAGTTCAATATTCACAAGCTGCTGTTGGAGGGCATTCTATATATTTTTGGGTTGAGTCCCATCCGAGTCCGACTGCCTGACAGTTTCAGTGAGAAATTTAACCTCCTTTTATTATTATATCTAACTAATTTATTTTCCTACTTTAAAACAAAAATGATGTGGAGGCTTGGCTGAGGGACTCCACCAAGTTAGATGATAAGGAAATGGACACATGTGGGGCGGGTAAGCTGGAAAGCCAAGGCCTCATGTCGATGGGCTCTACCGAGAAGACGACCAACGGGGAGTGGCGTGTGCCTACGACCATCTCTGTGTTAGAGTGTATACTGAAAGCCTAAGCTTTTGTAAACATTTATTTCGAATAAAGAATCACATTTGGTCAAATCATCTACATTTGTTGTAGTTGTTCAATTAATTTATATTGTAGATAACATAGTATGTGGTGTCACATACAGAAGATGATGTTATCAATACCTTATAAATTATAAACAGTAGCTCATGACCAAAATGGAAAGGAACAAACCATTGGAAGGTCATAGTGTAATTAGGAATTAGTTTATCTTGACTATATAATTACACTAGTACACTTAGAGTGTATTGAGTAGGACCATTTGAGGTCGCTCCTTTTATACTGACTTTATAAAGGAACAAATACCTCAGTTATTATGGAAGTGTGTGCTCTTAATCCTAATATAATAACAAGCACATATATTTGATATTTATTTCTTTAATTTATCAATGGGTGAGATTTAGTTCGATGAATCAATAAGCTCGATAAGTTGGGAAATGATATTACTTATAGTGTGTGTTGTTGATTATAGAAGGAAATTGTGTCCTAGTAATCTAGGTTGATAATGTCCCCAAGATGAGCTCATAAAGATTGTCATGTTAAACCCTGCAGGTGGACTTAGTCCGACATGACGATAAGGTTGAGTGGTACTATTCTTGGATTAAGATATTGATTAAATGAGTTGTCAGTAACTCACTTAATTAGTGGACATTCGACATCTTAAACACAGGGAGACTAATACACTCATAATAAGAAGTAGCCCAAAAATGTAATTTGGGATTGGTGCGGTAGTTTAATAATAGTTCTCTAGTGGAATGAATTATTATTGATAAAATTAAGTTGTGTGTTCGGGGCGAACACGGGATGCTTAATTTTATCGGGAGACCAAAACCAATTCCTCCTCTCGGTTCCTATCGTAGTCTCTTATTTATAGAGTACTATACTCACCTATACCCACCTTCATACCCATGAGAAGGGGGCCGGCCAAGCTAGCTTGTAGTTCAAGCTAGGGCCGGCCAAGCCTTGGTTCATGGGTGTCCGACCCTAGCTTGAACCCAAGCTTAGGTGGCCGGCCCCCATTAAATTAAAAAGAATTTTAATTTTAATTTTTATTATGTGGAAGATATAATTTATTACAGAGAATTAAAATTAAAATATCTCTCTTTAAAAGATCTACAAAAGATTTAAAGAAAGAGATTAGATCTCTTTCCTTATTTGTAGATTGGAAAGATATTTTATTTTTTTCTCTTTGAAAAATTATTCACATGTTAAAAATTAAAATTATAGAAATTTCTTTTTATCAACCATGAAGGGATTTTAAAAGGAAATTTTATTTTTTAAAATTTCCAAAGACAAATAAGGAAGTTTTAATTGTTGATTAAAATTATCATATTTGTTCTACATGAGGTGGCCGACCACATACAATTAATTAGGAAAATTTATTTAATTTTTCTTAATTAATTGTTGTCAAGGAAAGTTAAGGAAATTTTATTATAAATAAATTTCCTTATTTTCCAAAGCCAAGGAATATAAAAGAAGGGGTAGAGGTGCCTTCATGGGTTACAACTTCTATTGTTCTCTCCCTCATTTCCTTGGTGTTGTAGCCGGCCATCCTCTCTTTCTCTCTTCCTCTTTGTGGTGGCCGAATTCTTCATATCTCTTGAAGCTCTTGTGGTGGCCGGATACTACTTGGAGAAGAAGAAGAAGAAGGAGAGAAAGCTTGCATCCCTTGGAGCTTGGTTGGTGATTTTCTTCTTCCTTGGTGAAGCTTTCTTATTTTGGCCGAACCTAGCTAGGAGGAGAAGAAGGTGTTTGGTGGTTTCTCATCTCGGAAGATCGTTGCCCACACAACGTCCGAGATTAGAAGAGGAATACGATAGAAGATCAAGAGGTCTTTCTAAAAGGTATAACTAGTAATTTTTCTTTCCGCATCATACTAGTTATTTTTGGAAATAATACCAAATACAAGAGGCTTACGATTCTAGGTTTTCGAATATGTTTTTCGATATTGTGTTCTTTTGTTTTTTCTTTTCCTTGTGATTTGATTGTTCCTTTCGGTTAACCTAAAGTTATTTTAGGAAATTAAATATTAGCTTTCCATAAAAGGTTTTGTCTAGTCGGTGGTGGTTGCTCCCATATCCAAGAAGGTCATGTGTCTCGCCACTTCAGTACTGGGAACCAATTATGGAAATTAATATTTAATGGAATTAATAACTTAAGGTGACTTGGGTCGAACGTGTTAAGTTCTGCAGGAGATCTAAGTCAAAACCTAAAAGAACAAATAGATTAAGTTTTTGATCAAACGTGTTAAGTTCCGCAGGCGATCCAAAATTTAATTTAAAAGAACACATGGTAGCTAGGAAAAGGTTCAGACCTTTGTACAAAATTTTTGTACAGTGGAACCTCTAGGTTTTCTGAGTAGCAACCAACACTCTGCTACCCGTGGAGGTTGCTTCCAAGTCTGCCACCTCAAGGGAACCTCTAATTCTATGTCAACGGCGCAAGAGGTGCCGATCGACCACCCTTACCCCACAAGTCTCTTTTGAGTCACCGGCCCTACGCCCCCCATCCAAGCGAGGAGAGAGTTCTTCCTCTCTTCCACTGACACTTGGAGTCAACCTTCCAACCCCAATCTCGTCTTAGCAGACACCATCCATACCTGAGTTTCCGACCGGAGTGATTGTCGCATAACCGGTCTCCTTTCTGTCACCGCCTTCGACCGAACCCTCACAACCCCGATCCAAGATATACTCTACTCTGAAATCAAAGTCCAAGTTCATATCAAAGTCCAGCTCACAGGAGTTGAGCGGACAAAGTAAGCCAAAGAGAATAGGCGCTACCCTTAGGCTACCCTCTCAAAAATGGCTCAGCACGCACTTAGCCAGGTCACTTTCCCAGAGCATCTAATAAAAGTTCAAGGTCTACTGGCTCATACTTGGATAGAAATTTGGGTGCATATGACCGAGTACTCCCTCGAGGAGATGGTTGACCATTTTTCTTAATACATCATAGGGGTAAATTTTCTTCACCTTTATATGCTCATTTTCCTTATGAACTTCTCGTTAACTTCTTCTTCCTTTGTTAGTTCTAGGTTGGTGGCCTGGCCTTGTGCCAAAAAATGGCAAAGCTGAGCCATGAGAACTAGACCATGTAGGACTTGGCAAGAGGAGCCGATACTTCTCAAAGTTTGCCGAGCAACTCTGAGGTGAAGTGGTTCAACTGATGGGTGAACTAGAGAGCTAGTTTATGCTACTACTAAGAGTTGAGCGAGCTCTTACAAAAGATAAAGATAAGGGGCATGATCAAGAGGTCCATATTAAGGGGCACAAAAAACAACTGCACACTTCTAAGGCCCACCTCCGGTCAGAGAACGCTTAGAAGCTCTGAGCTATAGTTGATCTGGATCTGAAAAATTATGATGCCTGCACCTTCGTCAAGAAATTAGAAGAATTGGAGGCCACCTTTACTTCTGAGCTGGTTGGAAAACGGTGAGCTGGAGATCAAGGGCCTCTAGCTCGAAGAGAAACAACAAACACTAGACGCAAAGGATGCCGAGCTAGAGGCCTTAAAGGCTGAGCTGGAGGCTTCTAAGGCTGAGCTGGCAAACTATAAGGCAGAGGAGCCCGATTATCTTGAGGCATTTAGAGTGGAGAATCTACGCTCCAAGGACTTCAACATGATGCTTGTTAATTAGACTTCCAAGATGTTCAGTTATGACGCAGAGGGAGCTATAAAACAACTCAAGGAAGCAGACTACTTAACGTTGAGTTTCCTAGGAACTTCATTCGGCACCAGAAGATCTTGGAGGGCATTTTAGATGATGCATTCCCCAACTTTGCTTGATGTATTCAAGGAACTTCATTGGGGTTCCATCCCCTTGTTATTGTAAAAACTTAAAAATTTATGTTGTTTGACTATATATATTATATCCCATGCTCTTTTTACCTTCGGAGCTTTTTCCTTAGTATTATATTACGACTTTTTCCCTTAGCATAATGTCATTTGACCTGCTCAAATTTATGTAAGTAATACTTGAACTGCGACCAGCTCGTGCAAGTAACACTTCGACCACTTGAAAAATTGTAAGCACAAGGCCAGAGGATCATAGGCTCGGATGGAATTCCACTTATAGTTCGACGCTAAGGTTTGAGAGTCTGGGACTTGGGCACGTGAACCAGTACACATATAACTCGATCGAATGGCTCAAGAGTCAGGGATATGGTCACGAGAACAAACTTGCTTATAATTCGTCCAAGCAGCACAAAAATCTAGGACATAGGCATGAGAGAAAAATTTCTTATAACTTAGATGAATGGCTCAAGAGTCTAGGTTATTGGCGCAAAAATGAGCTCACTTATAATTGGGCCAAGGAGCATGAGAGTTTGGGACATGGGCATGAGAACAAGCTTGCTTATAACTCGGTTGAATGACATGAGAGCTTGGGACATAGGTATGAGAGTAAGCTCGCTTAAAACTTGGTCGAACGACTCGAGAGTCTAAGACATAGGCGCAAGAGCAAGCTTGCTTATAATTCAGCCGAAAGGCTCGAGAGTCTAGGTCATTGGCGCGAGAGCAAACTTTCTTATAACTCGTCTAAGCAACACGAGAGTTTAGGACATAGGCGCGAGAGCAAGCTCATTTATAACTGGTGGAGCAACATGAAAGTTTGAGATATATGTGTGAGATCAAGCTCACTTATAACTCGGCCAAATGGCTCGAGAGTCTGGGACATAGGCATGAGAGCATGCTTGCTTATAACTCGATCGAGCGGCATGGCAATATGGGACATAGGAGCAAGAGCATGCTCACTTATAACTCAGCCGAGCGGCATGAGAGTCTAGGACATAGGTGTAAGAACAAGCTCGCTTATAACTCGGCTGAATAGCTCGAGAGTCTGGAACATAGGCGCGAGAGTAAATTTAGTTATAACTCGACAGAGTGACACAAGATTTTGGGACATAAGCACAAGAGCAAACTCGCTCATAACTCAGCCAAGTGGCATAAGAGTTTGGGACATAGGTGCGAGAGCAAGTTTACTTACAACTTGGTTGAACGGCTCAAGAGTCTGGGACATAGGCGCGAAAGCAAGATCGCTTATAACTCGGTCGAATAGCTTGAGAGTCTGAAACATAGGTGTGAGAGTATGCTCACTTATAACTCGACCGAGTGGCACTAGAATCTGGGATATAGACATGAGAGAATGGTCACTTATAACTCGGTCAAGTGACATGAAAGTATGGGACATAGGCGCGGGAGTAAGCTCACTTATAACTCGGCAAAACAACTCGAGAGTCTAGGACATAGGCGCGAGAGCATGCTCGCTTATAACTCAACCGAGCGACACGAGAGTTTGGAATATAGGAGTGAGAGCAACCTCACTTATAACTCGGCCAAATGACTCAAAAGTCCGGGACATATGCGCGAGAGCAGGCTAGCTTATAACTTAGTCGAGCGACTCGAGAGTTTGGGGCATAGGTGCGATAGCATGTTCTATTATAACTTGGCCTAGCGACACGAGTGTCTGGGATATAGATGCGAGAGAAAACTCACTTATAACTCAGCTGAATAGCTCAAGAGTCTGAAACATAGGCACGAGAGCAAGCTCACTTATAACTCGGCCAAGTGGCATGAGAGTATGGGACATAAGTGTGAGAGCAAGCTCACTTATAACTCGTCTAAGCAGTACGAGAATCCGAGATATAGGTGCGAGAGCAAGCTCTCTTATAACTCCATCGAAGGGCTCGAGAGTCTGGACATAGGCACGAGAGCAAGCTCGCTTATAACTCGGCCGAATGGCTAGAGAGATAGGACATAGGTAAGAGAGCATGCTTGCTTATAACTCAGTCGAGTAGCACAAGAGTCTAGTACATAAGCACAAGAGCATGCTTGCTTATAACTCGACCGAGTGAAACAAGATTCTAGGACATAGGCACAAAAACAAGCTCGCTTATAACTTGGTCGAATAGCTCGAGAGTCTGGGACATAGGCGCAAAAGCAAGCTTACTTATAATTCATCTAAGTGACATAAGAATCTGGGGCATAGGTGCGAGAGCAAACTTGCTTATAATTCAGTCGAAGGGCTCGAGAGTCTGGACATATGCACGAGAGCAAGCTCACTTATAACTCGGTCAAACGGCTCGAGAGTCTGGGACATAGGTGCAAGAAGATGTTCGTTTATAAATCAGCTGACCAGCACGAGAGTCTAAGAAATATGTGTGAGAGCACACTTGCTTATAACTTTGCCAAGCGAACTGAGAGTATGGGACATAGGTGCTAGAGTAAGCTCGCTTATAACTCAGCTGAAAGTTTGGGGCATAGGCACGAGAGCATGCTCTCTTATAACTCGGTTGAGCGACACAAGAGTTTGGGACATAGGTAAGAGCAAACTTATTTATAAGTCAGTCGAACAGCTCGAGATTCTGAGACATCAGCTCGAGAGCAAGTTCGCTTATAACTCGACCGAGTGGCTCGAGAGTCTCAGACATATGCACGAAAGCATGCTCGTTATAACTCAGTCGAGCGACACTAGAATCTAGGACTCAGGCTTCTTGAGTCGAGCTTGCCTGCATTCATTCATTAAGCATAAATTTTTAACAAGATACACTAATTAATTGCAGGCATACTCTCAAGCCCGATAAGGCTATAGATGATTTGCACACCATGGCCAATACAGATTCCTTCCCTTCATATCCTGGAGATAATAGTAGCCTGAGGAGAGCCTTTGCACCACTTTGTATGGTCTGCCCTACCGTAGTTCCAACTTACTAGCATCGCTAACCGACTTGATCCGCTTCCAGACCAAGTCTCCCACTTGAAAAAAAATCTTAGAATGACTCTATGATTGTAGTTTTGCTTCATTTGCTAATGGTACGCCATCAGTCGAGCGACTACTTTATCTCTAGTTTCTTTTATAAGATCGAGCTCCATGAGACGTCGATCAGAATTGTCTTCATTGCACAATTACCTCTGATCAGACTCCACGTTAACTTCCATCGGGATGACTACTTCTCCACCATAAATAAAGTGAAAAGGAGTTATACTTATACCTTCTCAAGGTATGGTGTGGTAGGCCTCTAATACATTGGGCAGCTCCTCTACCTAGCTTCCTTCAACATGATCCAACTTTGGTTCTAAGTCCTCTGATAATTTCTCTATTAGTGACTTTTGCCTACTGTTACTTTGAGGATATGCCACAGAAGTGAAAGCCTGCAAAATGTCATAGCCCGAGCACCACTCTTGGATCTTGAAACTGACTTCCGTTATCCGAGATGAGTTTGTATGGAATTTCGAACTGGCATATAATATTTTGTTAGAGGAACTTGATAACCATCCATTCGATTATCTTTGTCAGTGTCTTGGCCTCTACCCACTTAGAAAAATAATCCACGGCCACTAAGAAGAACCTTTTTTGAGCGGGCACCATTGAAAAGGGCCTTACAATATTCATATCTCATTGGTCGAACGGGCATAAAATAATTGAGGTGCTCAATAATTTCATGGGGTGGTACAGGATATTCTGGTACTTTTGACATGATAGACAAGTAGATATCAGCTGAGCTAAGTCAGCTTGCAGAGTGGGCCAAAATTATCCAGCCAACAAAATCTTTTGAACGAGTGACCGACCCCTCAGATAGCTTCCGCAGGAACCCTAATGCACTTTTTGTAGGATGTATTGCACATCATCCGACTTGATGCATCTAAGTAAGGAGTGAGAGAAAGCCTTTTTGTACAGGTTGTCTCCAACCATTGTAAACTGATTGGCCCTCTTCTTAATTAATGCTCTTGTTCCCGATCGGAGGGTAAAATTTCTTGCCAGAGGAACAAGATTAACAACGCTGTCCAGTCGCTCTATAATTTTGACTCAGCTTACCTCTCAATGTAAGCTATCAACAGTGTTTGTTCCATAAGCTTATCCAGAGTCCATAGGCTTAAAGAGCCAGCCAACTTGGTTAACTCATTTGCCTTCTAGTTTTTCAATAAGGAATTTTATGTAAGACAACTTCTTGAAACTTTGCTTTTAACTTTTCAAATGCTTCCACATATACCCTAAATTATTCATTGTTAAGTTCTAAATTACCCGACAATTGTTGAGCCACTGACTGGGAATCCGAGTAAATTAGGACCCGAGCGACCTCACATGCTTTGCGACTTATAGACCAACTATCAACACCTCATACTCTATTTTATTATTGATGGCTCGGTAATCTAACCGATCAGACCATTGCAATTTGTCCTCCCGGGGTGATATCATGAGAATTCTGACCCCACTACCTTACTGAGTGGATGCCCCATCCACATAGATTTTCCAAGTTTCTTTTAGTTCCGGACTTTGTATTTCAGTCACAAAATTGGTTAAGGCCTGAGCTTTGATGATCGTTTGGGGTTGGTACTGTATATCATATTCGCTAAGTTTTGTGGTCCACATAATCAATTTTCTTAAAGCCTCCGAGTTGATGAGCACTTGACCCAAGGTGTTGTTGGTTAACACTATGATTGAGTGCGATAGAAAGTAAGGGTGTAGTCTCTAGCCACTAAGACTAGTCCGTATGCTAACTTCTCGAGTGTGGTGTAGCAACACTCACCATCTTTTAATAAATGAATTGAGAATTACACTAATTGTTGCTCCTTTCCCTCCTGTCATACTAAAATTGACTCCACAGCACTCTCGGTAGCCAACAGGTACATCCACAAGAGTTCACCAATTATTGGTTTGGCGAGCATAGGCAGGGCAAATGGATAACCTTTCAATTCTTTAAATGTCTTGTCACACTCGGCATCCCATTGAAATTTGGTGGCACAGTGAAGTATCTTGAAGAAGGGTAGACTCCGATCCGTCGATCTTATAATGAAGCGAGACAATGTTGTAATACATCCGGTCAGCCATTGTGTCTCCTTTAGCTTGCGCGGTGGAGCCATGTCTCAAAGAGCTTGCACCTTACTTGAATTGACTTCAATCCCTCATTCAACCACTATATAGCTAAGGAACCTCCCACTCTTGGCTCCAAATAGGAATTTGAGAGGGTTGAGATTGAGTCCATATTTTCTTAGCGTTTGGCCCGCCTCATCGATATCATCATAGAGGTTTACCAACCAAAGAGACTTAATGAAGATGTCATCCATGTACACTTCCATATTGCAGCTGATCTTCCTCCGAAACACTTTATTCATGAGTCATTGGGAGTAGTACTTATCTTTTTTAATTCGCATGACATAACATTATAGCAATAGGTTCCTTTAGCCGTGATAAAATTAACCTACACCTGGTCCTCTCTGGCCAACGAGATTTGGTGGTACCTTTAATATACATCTAACATGTATATCAATTCACAACTGGTCACCGAGTCCACTAGTTGATTAATGTGTGATAAAAGATAATAATCTTTTAGGCATGCCTTATTCAAGTCCCTGAAGTCAACGTAGACTCACAATTTGTTCCCCAATTTAGAGACCAATACCACGTTGGCTAACCAGCTCGGGAATTGGACTTTCTGAATATACCCTGCCTCAAGCAATTTGTCCACCACCGCTTGGATGATTTTATTCTGACCAATTACAAAATCTTGCTCAGCGGAGCATTCGAGAAGACATGCAACATGTGTTACATAACATTAGGTGAAACACCCATAATTTTCTTAGGTGTCTAGGCGAATACATCATTGTTGTGTATCAAGTACTTTACTAAGTCAACCTTGAGTTCAGGCATCAGATCGACTGCTATTTGAGTGATGTTTCTGGTCAGTTGGGATGGATCTAAACCTTTTCTTTTTCTTCACAGAATACAGTCAGAGGTGCTTCATGAATGGTATTCACCCCTATCCGTGAGATCCTTAGTGTCACTTGGGCTTTAGTCTTGACAACATCAACATAGCACTTACATGCTACCAATTGGTTTCCTTTGACTTTCCCAACCTGATCATTATTGATTTTTTTGGCAAAAGGTCAAGACGACCGCTCAGAACTCATTTAAGGCCGTCAGTCTAAGATCACATTGTAGGTTGAGGGTGTGTTTACCTCGATGAATGTCGATCGACGCGTCCTCATTAGGGGCTCCTCCCCCTAAGGATATAACCAACTTAATCAGTCAAAGTGACTGAACTTTATTACTAGTGAATCCATACAAGGATGTGACCATGGGCTAAAGCTCACTCTTCTCTATCTGTAATTTCTCGAATGCCTTCTTGAAAGTAATATTGATCGAACTGTCTGTGTCAACAAAAGTACAATGTGTGCTATAATTAGCTATAACAACTTTAATAATTAGAGAATTATCATAGGGTACTTCACCCCCTCTAAACTCTTGGGCCCCAAGCTTATTTTAGGCCCTTGCACTCGCTCCTAACTACATCCGACAATGTGGATTTTCAGTCAACAAGCGTGTGACTTTCGGACCCGATTGGAGTCTTCATTGGTTGGTTCACCTGTTATCATACTAATAGCTCCCCAAGCAGTGTTGCTGCGGTTTTCTTCTTGCAAAGTTTAGGGATGTTCATGTTCAACTCGAACGGAAGCCTGTGACCTATTCTGTTGCTGTTGCGATGCTCGATCGCACCTCTCGACATCTCGATGGTCTCTTCTGGGTGGTCCGTTCTGCCGCTGGTAACGCCAATTATTGGGAGACTGCGAACACTAGCGAAACCCTTGGTTGGCTGCTCAACGCCTCCTACTTATACTAATAATAGTTTTCAGTGTTGTGGGTTCCCGAATGGTGGTAGGTGCAGAATGACGGGGTCCATCAGGGGGGGCTTAGGGAATCGTGCCCACTAGACCTCCACATGTTGTACAACATTAGGCCTTTGCTCATGGTGGTGTTGTTGGGTCTCGATCGGGGTCCTTTGTAAGGTAGAGGTGGGAGAGGTGCTCGACACTCGAGGGTTGAGATAGTAGCAGGTACGACATTCTCATTCTTCCGAGCAGACTGTGCCTCTTCTACATTGATATACTTAGTTGTCCTTTCGAGTAGATAATCAAAGTCTCTAGGGGCTTTTTGATCAATGACCGGAAGAAGTCCCCATCTACCAGCTCTTAGGAGAAGGCGCTCATTAGGATCTCTAGGGGGTCGAAGGTACATCCATGGCCACTTAGTTGAACCTTTTGATGTATGCCCTCAATGCCTCCTTAGGCGCCTGTTTAAGGGAAAACAGACTCAATATGGTTTTATGATAGTGGCGGCTACTGGAGAAGTGGTGGAGGAATACTTTGCGGAAATCCTTGAAGCAGCAAATGAACTTGGTCAAAAGTCGGTTGAACCATCTTTGTATCAAGTTGGAAAGAGTGGTGAAAAACACTCAGCACTTGACTCCATCCGTGTATTGATGGAGGATAGCGGCATTTTCAAATTTGAGCAAATGTCCTCTGGTTCGGTTGTTCCTCCGTATTCTCCGATCATTAAGGGTCGAAAGTGGTTTGACAGTTTGTCTTCCAAAATTTCTTGGGAGAATAACATACTTATCCGCTTGGGGAAGATGATGGCCATCGAGACTTTTTCCTTTCGAAGATCCTGAGCGAGCGCATCTCTAGAAGATGATATTTGGGGTCTTTCTGCTCAACCCATATCATCGAACGTCGTGCGAAACAATTCCCTATGATATGAGACTGGGGAAGGTGGCACGGGCGGCAAGCTAATCGGCGATGCAGGCGCTTGCACGAAATCGGCAGGAGGAGGAGGGATTGGTTAGAAGCCAGTTGACCCTTCCCCACAGGTCCTTTGCTCAGTGTGAGGGCCCATCATTGATATAGCTAGGTCATTCTGCAAAGAACTCCTGACTACTGCTTATATTGTTGTTGTACCAACCTCTACACTCGAGCGACTATTAGCAATTACAAGTCTTCTTGCGATAAAGTAACTGTAGTGAGTCACTAATCTCTTCCATCTTCATGTTTCAGATTCAGGTGAAGTTCTCACAAACAATGTCAAATTTGATCCTTCCTGAAATCTAGAAAGATGGTGCATTGGGCAGGTGGCTTTTGTGTTGACCGCTAGAAGAGTCTGAGTTGGGAGAAAATGATGTCGGGCTCTCCTGCGTGTAAAAAATAAAAAATAGAGGTAAATGACTAGGCTAGGGAAGGGTATTCGATGTAGGCTCTCCAACGTTCAAGTCAGACAAATTGTCTCGGAAAAAAGAATGCAAGGAACCGTAGTGAAGAACAATGGACTATGACTATGTGCTCTCGTGTAATGTAACGTACCTATGCCTGTAGATGGAGACCCCCTTTTATTGTGTTATTTTTCTTTTATGCATGAACTCGAGGCATTTTAAAAAAAGGACCGACCATTTTGAACACTTTCCAAAATGGACCCACCATTTCTGTAACTTGCATAATAGAAGCTTCTCTTGTAAAGGATGTATAGAAAATATTTCTTTATGTCTCTGACAACTATCAAACAAGACGCCAAAAAAGAATATTAGGTCGTTGGACTGATGAACCCCTGATATGCTTTGCTGGCATGTCGATCGAGCTCATCTGTCATCCTCTTGGACTTCCTTCATGGACTGGGTCAGGTCGAGTAAGGAATGATGTCTTTCTCCAGGGCTCAACCTCTGCTCGACCAAAGAATCTAGTCAGGCCATTTGTCTAGTATTTCCAATCGGGCATCCGATCTGATCGGCTGGACCACTAGGTTAGGTCATGTGACCATGCTAACTCTGAATGACCAAGAGGACTTGACTCTGAATGACACTTACATCGCTTGGTGTTTCATCGATCCCGAGGGATTTAGGGTTCGATTGAACCTATGGTCCGATCGGCTAGATCACCCGGTCGGGACTTGCGACCCTTCCGATCTCGAGTGTTGACCCCTCTTGACTTTGACTGTCATATCAGTCGAATTTCTTTACTTCATCCCATCTTTAGAGGCCCCACCTTATTCGCCATATCACCAAGATTTAATACCAAGGTGGAGGATGCCGACGACTGAAGCTGAGACCTAGATGATGTAGGAATCTGAGAGTGAGGTCGAGACATGAACAGATTTCAAGACTGAGGCGTGGTAACTAACTTATCCTTGATCAAACTCGAGTCTTTAGGATGAGTGTTCTATGATGGTTTGATCAGACCCAACTCTTATCTAGGCTGGATCTGATTCCCTTTAGGTCATGTCTGATTTACCTTGACTCTTACTGAGACAATCCAAATTTTGACAATACAGAAAATGTTGGGGTTGTAAGATTCCACCATATTACAAGTCTCCCCTTTAAGTCTAGTTGAATAAGACATAGTCTGATTGACCAGACTGCGCTGAGTTGTCACATTCTTATCTTTGTGGAATGTTGAACTGAGGTGTCAATATTTCAATGGGACAATTGACCGAGTCATCCGGGAGATAAAGTGTCACATTTAAGGAACATGATATACGAGATCATGTATCATAAGTTGCAAGTGCCCCTTACCTTATTAATTATGGAGGTGTGCGACAGTATTGTTGCTGACACAACCCTAGATCCAATGGTGATGGTACATTGCCGCTTATTTGGTCTCAACATCTGACGACTATTTTTCAACCATCACAAAGATCGATATGTTACTTTATAATTTGTCACCATTGCACTTTTAATGAAGAGAAATTATATTGTGATCATGATTGTTCGGCCGAGTAATCTGATGGTTACAATGAGATTCCACCTTTTTTTTTTCTTGTCATACAATGACTTGGTGGATCGATGCGGCAACTCTACTATGTTATCGCCAAGGTAGATTAGGTCAGTGGAAAATGACACTGCCTTCATTCATGTTCATCCATTTCTATGTCTTTGTCCTTTTGCAACCTCTGAATTCCGACGATGTCGTAAATTCCTCATCCCTTCTTCTCCTGTTCTTGACCCTTTCACTCTCCCCCCCTCATTTTCATCTTTGAGTCTATGACCACCGATGATTCCTCAAACTGTTGGTATGAGGCCCACTGGACCATATACATGATGGGTGCAAAATCATAGCTCTAGCTGTAGTTTGGCATATTTACTGATCACATGATCCACATCCCGATGCCGAAGCATCAGCCACATGAACCACCAATGAGTTATAATGTCTGTTTCAAGGTCCTACTATCGAGCGGCCTGAGATTTCCCATTCCCCCCTTTATTCAAGAACTTGTCACCTACTTCTAGATCTCTTTGTCTCAATTTGCCCTTAATTTTTACTGTTTGGTTTGTTGTGCCTTCATCATCTGTCGACTGTACCAAGTTCCTCTCAATCATGTGCTTTTCCATTCTTTCTTTTACTTGAGACATATAGAGCATGGAGTCTTCTATTTTGCAACTTGGCCTAGTGTAAGTTCCTTGGTGAATGTTCATCCTCTCACAAGGGGTAAAAGGGTATTCACAGGCCGTCTGTCAAGCCAATGTAGTCGTATACTTGGTCGACCGTTTGACAAGATAATTTACTGGCTCAGCCACCACTGGGACAATATAAATTGGAGTCGATGTATCTAGAGGCCACTAAGATCTTGATGAGGCTAAAATTCAATGTCAATCAGCTGGTGGAGATTGAGGCCTTACTCTACCGGGTTGGGTTGAGTCAGAATGTAGTTGCACTAAAATAACCACTAAGTAAGACATTGCTTTCGTTAAACTTGTTGGTCCCCGTGGTGTTTTGATGTGATCAACCAAGTTGGTTAGGTCCTGCTTTGTGTTTGATCCCTGTGTCTGAGTATGCAAGAGCGCAGGAAGTCGAGCGGAAGACGCAGCTAGTGAGAAGGACGGCACGGGAAGGGAGCCGACGGGCTCGGTCGGTCCGAAGGACGAGAAAGCTGCGGAAGAGTACTCCGGTGGATGAGAAGAACGTGCGCAACGTTCGAGGGACGAGAAGCTGGACGGAAGCCTGCTCGAGGAGAAGGCCGGAAATTGGGTTCGGGTGAGCCCTATTTCGGTTGGCCGGAATCACCCAAAAGAATGGAACTTCGGAAGACGAAGCAAAGAAACAAGCTAGAAAAAGCTGCCAGCCAGCTTGGAGGCGCCTCCAGCTTGAAGGCGCCTTCAATGCCTGTTGGAGGCGCCTCAGACCTGGCAGAAGTGAACGTTGAGCTGTTTGGATAAAGTTTTATCCCCTCTCTCGTTGGAGGCACCTTGGACCTTGTTGGAGGTGCCTTGGACCCTAGGGATAGACTTTCCAGGAGCTATATAAAGGCCCCTAGAGTTAGGAAATAAACAACAACTCAAGCAAAAAATTGTGTAGTCTTTCCTAGCAATAATTCTAAGCTTCTAAAGTGTAAAAGGCTTCTCCGCCTTCAGAGAAGGAGACGTTTTCGAGTGCACTTTTCATCGCCCTGGATTAACAACCCTCTAGTTGTAACCAGGTTAATTTCTAAGTTCCTTTCAGTTCTGTTTCTTTACTTCTGATATTTAATTATTGCTATTGCACTTTTGAGTTGAAAATTCCGAGGAGGGTATAGTTTTTATTTTTCAGAAGCAATTCACCCCCCCTCTTGCCAGCCTCCGCTGCACCTACAATTGGTATCAGAACCAGACCGCCTTAGAAGAACTAATCGCCGACTGAAGCACAACGATCAAGACAATGGTCGGAGCGAATATTTATCCCCCGAAGTTCGACGGAGACTTCGCGACGTGGAAACGCCGGATGGAGGTATTCTTTTAAACCAACTTCGATATTTTACTAACTATGAAATATGGTTTTGAAGTTCCTAAAGACAAAAAGAGCATCAGTGGAGCAAGAAGGAACAAGCCAAATTTGTCGCCAATGGAAAAGGCAGAGTTCCACCTGCTTAGTGTGCTGCCACCACAAGAGGTAAGTCGGATCGGAAGTTATGACTCTGTGAAAGACCTCTGGGAAAAATTCCTGGAGCTTCACGAAGGTACCTCGGAAGCTAAGCTAGCGAGACGCGACATCCTCCAGACCCAGTTAACGAACCTTTGGATGAACCAAGGCGAGAAGGTAGCGGAACTCCAAGCAAGGATCAAAGAGCTGATCACGCAACTAACCAACCTTGGAGAAGAAGTAACAAACTGGGACTCAATCCGGTACGCACTCAACGCCTTCCCCAGAACTCCAGAGTGGGCCTCCTTAGTAGATGCGTACTACATCTCTAAGGACTTCTAGGTAAGTACGTTAGAAAATTTATTTTCAACTTTTGAACTTCATGAATCTCGAGTTGCAGAGCCTAGTGGAGTAGTGAAGACTAGTCAGAACATTGCCCTAAAGGCAAGATCAAATGATTCTGATTCCGAGGCCTCGATCGACCAATCGGAAGCTGCACTATTGGTAAGACGCTTCAATAAATTTTTTAATTCTAATAAATTTAGATCGCAAACACAGAGGCATCAGCAAAGAAAAAGGACGGTTCATTGCTACAACTACAACGAAGAAGGGCACATCAAAGATGACTGCCCAAAATTAAAGAAAAAAGAGAAAGAGAAGGAAAAGGAAAAGACAAAATACAAGAAACCAGAATCCTCCAAGCACAAGAATCTGAAGGCAACCTGGTCAGATTCGTCTTCCTCCGAATCAGACATCGAAGCCTTCTCCAGATTAGCGCTGGTAGCCAACCATCTTCCTAAAGATAACTCAAGTTCAGAGATGAGCATAGATGAAGGGGGAGGATCATCAGAAGAAGAAAGCGACGATGAAGGGGGAGAGTCACCAAGTCAGGTAAGTAGGTATGTAACCTAACCCCGACTCAGTCCTTTCAATTTATTAAATGTCTTTCTAAAGATTTATTCAAATTAGAAAAAGAAAATGCTGAATTGAAATTAAGCCTAACAAAAGCATGCCCACTAGAAATGTATAATAATCTAAAATTAGAAAATGAAAAATTAAAAGTTGAAATTGAGAAATTGAAAGATAATGATGCATGCTTAAATAGATTTCCAAAATCAAAAGTTAGAATTTATGGAAAATTGAATTGGTACATTAGAAACCATCAGGGTCAACTTAGAAGAGTGCCCAAGAACTATGTACCCCCTAAATTTTTGAATAATCCTGTAGGAAGGAACCTCTATTGAGTTCCGAAAATCTGTGATAAATTAATTTATTTAATTAAAAGCTTACAGTGAGAAAATTAAACTTTGAATTTATTTATGGAAGCTTTGTCTAAGGAAGTGGTTGTTACTCCAATAACCAAGAAGGCCTAGTGTCTCGCCACGACCTGGAAACCGAAATATCGAAATAAAAATGTTTAATTAACTTTCTAATAAAAGCATTAATTAACTAATGCTTTGAAAAGTTTTTAAACATTTCCTTAGAAATTCTTTAAAAAAATTTTCTAGAAAAATGTCTCTTGAAAGTTTTACTTAGAATTTTTTTTTTAAGTCTAAAAATAATTTTGACTTAGAAAATTACTTTAAAAATTCTAAAAATTCATTTTTGCTAAGATATTTTTTAAAAAATATTCATCTTGCTCAGAAAATTTTCTAACTTAAAATTTGCTAAATTCATTTTTCTCTTCTTATTACCCCGTTTTTGTTGTGATCAAAGGGGGAGAGAGAAGTACAAGTTTAGGGGGAGATAACTTTTTAAAATTAAAAATATTTTTGAAAAATCCTGGTTAACTCTTAACTTAGTAGTTGTAATTTTATTTATTGCAAACTGATGTTTAACATGTTAGTTTAGTAATTTTCTTTTAAAATTACTTTTCTGTCTATTTTAACTCTAACTTGAACTTGGGTTGATGCACATCAAAAAGGGGGAGATTGTTGGTCCCCGTGGGTATTTTGATGTGATCAACCAAGTTGGTTAGGTCCTGCTTTGTGTTTGATCCCTGTGTCTGAGTATGCAGGAGCTTAGGAGCGCAGGAAGTCGAGCGGAATACGCAGCTAGCGAGAAGGACGGCACGAGAAGGGAGCCGACGGGTTCGGTGCGTCCGAAGGACGAGAAAGCTGTGGAAGAGTACTCGGGTGGACGAGAAGAACGTGTGTAGCGTTCGAGGGACGAGAAGCTGGACGGAAGCCTGCTCAAGGAGAAGGCCGGAATTTGGGTTCGGGTGAGCCCTATTTCGGTTGGCCGGAATCACCCAAAAGAATGGAACTTCGGAAGACGAAGCAAAGAAGCAAGCTGGAAAAAGCTGCCAGCCAGCTTGGAGGCGTCTCCATCAGGCTTGGAGGCACCTCTAGCTTGAAGGCGCCTTCAATGCCTGTTGGAGGCGCCTCGGACCTGGCAGAAGTGAACGTTGAGTTGTTTGGATAAAGTTTTATCCCCTCTCTCGTTGGAGGTGCCTTGGACCTTGTTGGAGGCGCCTTGGACCCTCGGGATAGACTTTCCAGGAGCTATATAAAGGCTCCTGGAGCTAGGAAATAAACAACAACTCAAGCAATCAACTGTGTAGTCTTTCCTAGCAATAATTCTAAGCTTCTAAAGTGTAAAAAGCTTCTCCGCCTTCAGAGAAGGAGACGTTTTCGAGTGCACTTTTCATCGCCCTGGATTAACAACCCTCTTGGTTGTAACCAGGTTAATTTCTGAGTTCCTTTCAGTTCTATTTCTTTACTTCTGATATTTAATTATTGCTATTGCACTTTTGAGTTGAAAATTCCGAGGAGGGTATAGTTTTTATTTTTCAGAAGCAATTCACCCCCCCTCTTGCCGACCTCCACTGCACCTACAAAACTTCCTTATTACTAACTAACTTTTCTTCTTTTTTAGACCAAGTCATGTTGAACGCTTCGATGAACAAACATCTTCAGTGGGACTTGACCTCTATGGAAGGCATGTGGGCCTCTAAAGATGCAACCGAGGCATCATCTGAACTACTGTCATTGCGCCCTTCAATGGTGGGTGAATCATCTGGGATTGTTGTTAAGACTTCAGGGGTTGTGGTCAAGACCGGGGTGCCTGCCCCCAGGGCTCATGACTATGATGCACTGGACCATTGGTGGCTGAGATGCCTGTTTATGTTATTGAGCTAGGGAAGTACCTCAAGATCCCAGAGCTCGAGGCCAGAACCAAGGTTCAACCCTAGTACAGGGATCGACACCTAGGCAAACCTCATCTCCTAGTCTAGTCCAAATGACTCAACGTAAGATTCAAAAGCTAGTAACTTAGGCCAAGACCTTAAAGAAGTGGCAGTTAATCTAACTTTTGAGGGAGGACATTTTGATGCCTCAACCAATAAGGAGCTTCCTCCCAAAGAGCGTGCCAAGGAAAAAGCCGAGGTATCTAAGGCTTTGTCATATGTTGTTGCTCCAACCTCCGAGTGGGCATAGTCAAATGCAAGTGGCACAAGTCACCACCGCACCTCTTCATCCTTTAAGCCATCACGACCAAGCTTAGACTCTACGTTGCCTCCCAAGACTTATCAGAGTGTGAAGAGGCCAAGGAGGCATAGCCCTTCCCTCGCTAAGCGGCCCTGGGCTTAGGAGATGGATGTCATGCTCCACTTGGGCCTCTTGAACGTAAGGGAGAATTTGTTGGGCTCCATTCTAAAGGTACACTTTACTTTGTATATTAAATTTATAGAGTATCTGCTAACTGTGTCTTGGTGGTACAATTTGAAATGGAGCATAAGGGACTGCACTCCCACCTTCTTAGCCTGGCGAAACAACATAAAAGAATGGAGGGCTAGATAGCTAAGTTGGAAAGCCAACAAGCTCAATCAGTCCTGTCACAAGCCCTAGCTGAGGAGGTTCTACAAGTAATGAACAGAACCAAGGTTGAGGAGACCATGACTCAAATGACCAAGGAAAAAAAGTTGAGATTGAGGCAGAGAAGTGGCATATAAGTGCCAAAATACATTTTGGCAGGGTTCAAAATTAGAGTGAGAATTGGCCCAAGCCCAAGATATAGCATAGACTTTTGAGGAGTCGACTAAGCAAGCCCAAGCCAATGCTCAAACTTCTACAAAGTCATCCAAGCATGCCTAGGAGGTTCTACTCCAAATCTAACATAAACTAGCTATAAAGGGTAAAGTTGGCCACTTCAGATGCTCATCAATTGCACATTCAGTCAAAACATTGTGATGTCGTATTGACTAAGGAAAGGTTGGAACTATAACTATCCGAAGAAAAGTAAAAAAAAAAAGGAAAGCTGACTTCGGAGTTGGAGATATCTTAGGCCAAGCTCGAGACTGCCCAAGTTAAGCTGACTGTCTATTGGGTGGGTAAAGAAAATCGTTAGGAGGGTCAAAAGAAAGCTTTTTTGGCATCTAAGAAGAATACTACGACCTGTCGGCATAGAGGACCAACAATATTCTCAAGCATGGATTTAAAGGTGTAAGTACCCCGAATAGTTTTGATGTGATCAACAGAGTTAAGTTAAATCCTGCAGATTTGACACCTTGTGTCTAAGCATGCAAGGACTTAAAAATAAAAGAATTCGAGCGGAAGACACAACAAGTGAGAATGATACCATGGGAAGAGAGTCAATGGGCTTAGTACATCCAAGGGATGAGGAGCTATAGAAGAGTACATCAATGGACGAGAAGGACGCGTGCAGTGCATTTAAGGGACGAGAAGCCAAGGACGAAACCTACTCAAGGAGAAGGTCAGAGTTGGGTTTAGGTGGGCTCAAGTCTAGATGACCAGAGCATCACCCAAGCGAGTGGAGCGAAGAATGGTTAACAATGGAAGTTAACTATTTTCAGATGAACAGTGTTTGTGTTACACCCCGAGGGAGTCCATGCCCGATAAACAGACAACATCTCTCCCCTAATGATAATATATAAAATCTAGATACATGGCCACAAGGCAATACAAGATAATATCTATAGCCCGCATGGATGAAAATAATAACCACACAGTATAATATGCATCCCACATGGTTGAATAAAAAAAACAGTGGAAAACATAAAGTAAACATATAATCCAAAATAACTGACTACGAGCCAGCCAGGCTTGATACAACAACATCAAAATAAATACAAGAAGCCACAAGGATATACTCCATATAGAAGATACATATTACATATACAAGTCTAAAACCAAAAATCCGAGTAGAAGTAATAACGAAAGAAGTTGCTCGATGTAACATGAGATTAGCGGACAGGATATCTAGGTGACTCCATAAATCTTCTGCCTTTTCCTTGACTAAAGAAAACCAATACAAGGGGTGGAAAGTACGAGTTACTCAATGGATAATAGACAGATAGTGCATGAACATAATATATCTAGAGATTTAAAGGTATATAGTCTCATGGGGAAATAATGACATGAACAACAGTGATATTATAATAAATTTCCATATCTGAACCCATATACTAAGCAAGTAATAGAAAGTTAGGTGCAAGTGAGGATCTACAAGAGTACTTCTCATAACTTCAAGAGCAACATGTATAGCATATACATACAACCAATAAGTAAGCTCGTGTCGATACACATGTACCAGACATATCAATCATATATAAATATATCATAGTCATATGGGTACAATAAAATAATAGCATATGCAAACACAATATCATATATGCATATTCACGGCATGGTCACTTCTGCCCACTCCTCTACACCATGACCCCTATATAGTTGAGAGGTCGGGACAATAACAACTGTATGACACTCCAACCATCACTACTCTTGTGTGATCGAGTGGACAATTTGCATAGTAATTGACTAGCTACATAGCAATGGGGATCCCTGCTGCTCGTAACTCTAACTATCACTATCCACGAGTGGCGGAGTGCGGCACCACAGGACAAGTAGCACGTAATCTAGCTACCATTACCCATGAGTGGCTGAGTGTGTAGCTTTGGCTAACAACTTTCTCAACCACAGGGGAGATATAGTTGCCAACATGCATACAATGATATTATGAGCAAAATATAAACAATCATCACCACATGTATATAAATAGCAATTAATTATGCTACAGTGAAATTAGCATGCTCAATAGAGTACATGTATATATAGCAATCAATGTCAGTAAACTGAGTATATAATATATACTAAATGTCATGGATTACAACGAAAAACTGCATAGATATCAAAATGATCATCACAAGGATCAAGCAGGTAAGTATTAAACTCAAGAAAAATACGAGTAAAGTCAAGATAAATACAGCAACTATCCGAATATAGCTTATGCACTAAGGTCAAAGTACTAAAGAAGTAAAGTAAGAAGTACTCATCTTTATCTGTCGATCATGATAAACAATCCCTTGTCGAGACGCACGTCTCGAATCAAAGTCCTACAAATCACATGATGTACAGTTTAGCTAATCATATATGCAACAACTAGCTAAATTCAAAACTCAAACTAATCAGGAAAAAAGAAACTCAAATGACACTATCATTCATGGACCGTCATTAAGGTTGACCTTCAATTCCACTAATCCATTGATTAACTCAAAGTTAACCCTACATTTACGCCAATTAATCCAATTAATAATGGATTATCCACATACTCATCGAATCCATCCATTAATCAATCTAATACAAATTAATCAACTTCTATAATCAATTAACCCATCATTCAATCTATTGTGTCAACTATTAAACATAATAGGTAAATGTCGAACCAAAGTTACCCAATCTAAATGCACCGTTGTTGACTCATGATCGGAGAAGCTTGCTGTCGAAAATAGTGGTTGAAGCTAGGTGAACCTACTGTCAGAAAACAATGGCCAGAGTTATAGTGGTCGGCCAAACTCAAATACTGCTTGTTCTCCTTTTCTGACAACGGGTTAAGGTGGTCAGAGAGGGTGATGCACAAAGGAGACCTTCGGCTTCTTGCTCATGGCACGACAGCGCACAGGGACAACCCGATAGTCTTTACGTGCAGTGCTGACTCAATGATCGTCATGCACAGGAGCGGCTCGACTGGCAGTGGATCGATCGGCTCATGGGGTCGGCGACCTCGACAAAGGTGACGGTGCACGAGGATAGCGGCGTTTGTGAATTGAGGCAAGACGGCATGGATCAGGGACTAAGGTAGGGGATTCGGACAAAAAGCTAGGCTGGAGATGCTTTGGGAGGTGATGCGCCGGCGGTGGTGGTTAGCACAGTGCAACTAAGGCACGAGAGTGTCGGATCTTGTGGCAGCAGTAGTTGCTGCACAGAACCGAAGCATGGGGAAAAGACGAACGCAGCTCTCCAACATCGTCTCAACCCTTCCAGCGCCGACGATGTCGGACAGAGGATGTTACGGCGGGCGTTTGGGGTGATCAGGTGGAAGAAGAAACAGGGATCGAGTGAGGTGGTGTGCAGCAGTGAGAGGAGAAGAAAAGGAAGAATCAGGGATTTGCACAGTAACTCTGTTATATACTTAGGTTTAAATTTATTAAACCTTAAGTTAATTTCTCATTCAACTCCTATTTAATTGATATATCAAATATATTTTCTCCAAGCCTAATAGATTTATCATCTTAAAACGTGTCATACATACTCCGTTAAAATCCTAAAAAAATTTTAAAAATTCTCATAAAATTCTATAATGTTATTTCTCCAATAACATTTATTATTTATTATCGTATCTTACAGCTCGAGGCACCTCATATCGGACTAGAGGCGCCTCTGATAAATAGTGCTAAAGGCATCTCTGATGGACTGGAGGCACCTCGGATAAACTAGAGGTGCCTCGGATGAACAACAGTCGAGGTGCTTTTAGCTGCTCGAAGGTATCTCCAATGAACAGTAGTCGTTAGGCTGTCATTGCATGAAGATAAGGTTTTATCAACTTAGAGGTATCTCAGATGTCTTTGGAGGCATCTCAAAGCCACATGAACAAATAGTAACTTTTTCCAAAATGCTATAAATAGCATCTTTTCCTATTATAGGACTTCAATTCTCATGATAATCTTTATCCGAGATAAAGGGAACTTACTGAATTGAAATTACACAAAATTGATTTCAAACTTATCTATTGAGATGGCTTGAACTGATAATCTCAAGTTGTCAAGCCGCAAAAGATGAGTTGCTTAGGACAACTATGCTACCTTGTATGGCTAGACTGAGATACCCGAGGCTAAGGCCAAATTGCCCGAGGCCAAGCTTATAGTAAAGCTAAGTTGCTAGCATTTTTTTTAAACCCCATATAGGGGATTCCATAACAAAAAGAGATCATATTAGGGGGAGGGTCAAACCTTGCCTCCTAAAATGTATTACAGACTCCTATACTTACTTACAAAAGAACACACGGCTTATTAACAACCTCACCACTGATTACATCTCTATCTCTTCCCTCACAAATATGAGAAAACTCTAACCACAATTGACCTCCACAGAGTCTTTCCCGACTACATTAAGTCACAAAGCACAGCCAACAAATTTGGAAGATCACCAAGGCTGACTTTACATCAGCAACTTCCAAGAACCATCCACCTTTTAAAACACCAAATAGTGGCTAGCGAGTCACGCCTAAAGCAGCACACCAACATTTAATTCAACAAAGATTGAATATCTAAACTTTGAAGCATCTTCTAAAACCCATTTCAAAACTTCCAAAACATTAGTAAGAATCTGAATCATCACTTTGCAGAATCTCCACTAGCATTTCTATCTATCTTCAACATCATGATATCAAATTTGCAATTTGCAATCTGGAAACAAGCCTTCTTCAAAGAATCCACACCAATACCAACAAAACAACACAAATAAATCTAGCATGTGGCCATCAACAATAACTCAAATGAATTTCGAGTTCAATCCATAAAATAACTGATCTCACAATTGTATCAGCTCCTAGAATGAACTGATGTCACCACAAACAAATCACCACAATGCACTAACCTGAAAAATCAAATACGCTAATCACAAACATGCCAGAAATCCACAGCACCAATAGCATTTGATCCAGCACCAATCTGCTTTACGCTAGCTTCTTCAGAAAAACCACACCAATTTCAAACAACTGGGATGAATTTTCTTAATTTTGTCTTCTAAAACCTTCTGTAATCTCTCAATACAGCCTTATCAAAATACAGCTCAATAATTATTAGGCTAACAAGGGAAATAGAAGACCCAAGCACCACAAATGGATTCTTAATTTCCTATATCACATATCCACCGACCCACATCAAAATCCGAGTGTAGCTAATTTGAAACCTAGCATTTAGAGCAACATCTAACGTAGTTCAAGAGGTTCTAAAATCATTTGCCACTCCTCAATGAAAACTGAATTCAATATCCAGAGAAACCTAAAAACAAATGACTACAGATCAACCATCATTACAAAGCCAATATGGATACTATTGAAAAGACTAAAGAAAAGAAACAACAAAACCCGAACTACCTTGCCACAGAATTGTTGAATTTCTCTTCAAGTCTATAGATGGATCACATCCTACTTTCTTCATAATTCCACGCCAGCAGAACAAAAAGATACCAAATTCAGCAAATCCATAGCAACTATCGTGACACCCAATCTAAAGTTGTTATTCTCCAGCAACAAATATACAACAGGCGCTACATAATGAACACAATAAGCCTTCTGTACATCCACTTAAAGCACCCCCTAAACCTCCTTTTTGCCCCGAATAATGATGTGTCCCTCCAAATTTTGAGCCTGTCTATATTGATTTACAAGAAACCCGAACCTATGGAAGACCGATCCTCTCCAATTTGCAAATTCCATAGAGCATAGAGTACCTGGTCCATATTTTGTCTAAACAATACTCTCTCCCCTTCAAAATTAAAGGCTCGATTCGCAAGGTAATCAACTGCCGAATTAGCCTCTTTGCAAATGTGTAAATAATAAATATGATATTTAAAAAATGAGATTCTTGATTTTCATTTCCAACTGACAAAGCTCCCAGCCTATATGAAAAGACCCAATAAGCACCAATGCTGCCAAAGAATCTGTTCAAGCCAAAGAGAAAGTAACTGATTATCAACACATAACTCCAATCCCTTCCAAACAGCGAACAACGTAACTCAGCTCAAAGATTGTTACCCACACCAATGGTGCCATGCATGACTCTTATAACTTGCCCAGCATGATCCCTAATAATGTCTCTATAAAACGAAACACCTGAATTTCCTTTTGAACACCCATCCATGTTTATCTTATAAACCCCCGCAACTGGCCATCTCCAATACACACCACCGTGATAATCCATGTTTATCTTATCACTGGTATATTGCGGTTGATACGGATATGGGTGTAGGGCAGGAGGGTAATTAAGAGGAAAGGAAGGGGCAATTTGGTCTTTTGAGAGGTGAAGGGTTTTTGAGGTCTTAAGGAACACTGTGGCATGCAGGGATTTGGTTTTCTTCCTGCTGCTTCGTTCGGGGTCTGGCGCCGCCAACAGCGAACAGAGAAGAGGAAGCTTCTCCCTCTCTCTCGCCGCAACCCTCGCAACGCCGGCGATAGCTACTCCTTCCTCCTCCTCCTCGCGACACCGTCGCCGGACTCCCTCTCCTCGCTCGCGTTTCGGCCGCCAGAGGAACGAGGCCAACACCTTCTTCCTCTCTCTCATGCTACTCGTCGGCGTCGGCCGCCCACCTTGCTTCCTCCTCCATCCCCTTGCCGGCGCCGGTTGCCACCTTTCTCCTCTCCCTCTCTTTCTCACCGCAACCGCCAGCAGCAACAGGGAGAGCTTCTCCTCCCTCGTAGCTGTCCTCGAGCCACAGCTGCCGGCGACGACCAACACCAGCCATAGCACTATCGCTCCTCTCCTTCTTCCTCCTCGCTGCGCTGCCGCCGGCAGAACACTGCCCCTCTTCTCCTCCTCGCTGCGCCGCCGCCAGCCTCCTCTCTCTCCCTCGTAGCTCGCCGGCAACCCCAGCGAGTAGCTCATGCGCCGACAGCCCTTTCTCCTTCTCTGCGTCAACACCGTAGTGGTGCCTCTCTCCAGCGCCACAGCCCCTACACCGGCTTCCCTCCCCTCCGGCAGCCATCTCCGGTGGCAGCCCTCAACGGGCCCACCATCTCAGTCGATCCGTTGTCCCAGCCGACCCACAGTCTTCGCCGGCCCACGACATGGGCTGACCTTACAGCGTTATTGTCGTAGTCAGCAGTCCGCGGGTTGATTTTCGTCCCTATTCCAGTTTTGTGTTGTGGTTGTGTTTCGACCTTCGTGTCGTTGTTATTGCCCAGTGCCTTACTTGATGTTATCTTGATCTCCGGGACCGTTGTTGTACCCCGGCCTGCATGTCAATCTCGCGTCACGGCCTGCATGCCGATCCCGTGTCTCGGCCTGCGTGCCGATCCCATGTCTCGGTCTGTGTGCCGATCTCGCTTCCTGGTCTGTGCTGATTTCGTGTCCCGGCCTACGTGCCGATATTAGTGCCCGTCCTGCGTGCCACTATTATCTCCCGACCTGCAGCTTGTCTTCCGGCCCCGTGCCACGTCCTGCTTCACATCGTCAGATCCAGCTCTTCATCCTGATCGGGAGTCATTTATTTTTTCGGGTCGCGACAACTCGAGTCGCGTCCCATCCGAGGGCGCCCCCCTGGGCCAGGGTATGTTTTCCTTCCATATTATCTTTGTATTTCATTATTTTATGGCTTAGTCTTGTACTCATATATTCGTTGGATCTGCCTCGAGCATCGGGGTACCGGGGGCCGGGTCAACCCGGTCGCTGGCTGCATGTAGCGTTGACCAGAGGACTTTTGAAGACTTGGTCAACACAGAGGCCATCTCAGCACACCCCCCCCCTCCGGGACGTCGCGACTTGGTCAACATTCTCGCCACCTCATCCGATGGTCCGTCTGACTCAACTTCCGGACGGGATCAATTTGGCACCGTCTGTGGGAACATCCTTCACCTGTTCTGGAACGTGAAGATAGACGACGTCGGGAGGTTCTCTGCTATTATCACAATCCCGGAGGATCTCGATGCACATATTATTTTCTATCCTCACTCCACCGGTATTTGGGAGTCGAGGGATCGAGTGGAGCTTCAGTTGGCTGACAGGTTAGTTTTTCCATTATGTTTTTTCCCTGACTCCACGGGTATTCGGGAGTTAAGGGATCAAGACAAACCCTTAGCCGGTTGGCATGGCTTCCCGATCAGGTATGTTACAAGCTCTGCTCCCTTTTTACGATTATAGGAAATGATATAGCTCCCTGATAAGAGAGTAAAATCCTAGTTCCTTGGTCAAAGACTAGGGCCTTTGATTTTTGATCGGACACTAAGGGCCCAGCTCCCCGCACATACACTTGGGACACAACTCCCCGCTCTTACACTAGGGACACAGCTCCCCAATCATTGACTCTCAGTACGACTTCTCGATCAGGATCTCGGGACCGTGCTCTTTGATTACAAGCTAGGAGCCTTACTCTCCAATCAGGGACCAAGGGTCCAGTTCCTCGATCAGGTGTACTACAGGCTCTGCACCCTTTACCATGAGGGTCTGCATCCTTTTATTACCACAGGCTCTGCATCCTTCACCATGGGCTCTGCATCCTCTTACTGCTATAGGCGCTTTACTATATGTTCTATATCCTCTACTTGTTTTGCGTTCTCTTACATCTACAGGTACTACTCCCTTCACATGCGGTGCTTTGTTTCTTTCTATTGCTGCGGACTTTGCTCCCTCATATTGCTACGGGCTTTACTTCTATGGGCTTTAAGGCTTATCTCCCCCGTTCGGGGTCGGGCGGTCTTCATTGGTCTCGGGCCAGCTTATCAGATTTCTTACCTCCCCCGTTCGAGGTTGAGATAGTCGCCACCGGTCTAGGACCGGAATATATCATCTCTTACCTCCCCCATTCGGGGTTGAGATAGTCTCCACCGGTCTCAGACCGAAGTATGTCATCTTTTACCTCCCCCGTTCGGGGTCGAGAAAATCGTCACTGGTCTCGGACCAGAGTATCGCCACCGGTCTCGGACCGGAGTATCACCACCAGTCTCGGACCAGAGTATCGCCACCGGTCTCGGACCAGAGTATCGCCACCGGTCTCGGACCAGAGTATCGCCACCAGTCTCGGACTGGAGTATCGCCATTGGTCTCAGACCAGAGTATCGCCACCAGTCTCGGACTGGAGTATCGCCACCGGTCTCGGACCGGAGTATCGCCACCAGTCTCGGACTGGAGTATCGCCACTGGTTTCGGACCAGAGTATCACCACCAGTCTCGAACTGGAGTATCGCCACTAGTCTCGGACCAGAGTATCGCTAGCGACCTCTCGATCGGGTTCTAGACTCTCGCCTCAATGCGAGTTATAAGTGAGCAAGGTTCTCACGCCCAACGACCTCCCCGGTCGGGTCCCAGACTCTCGCCCCAGTGCGAGTTATAAGTGAGCAAGGCTCTCACGCCCAACGACCTTCCCGGTCGGGTCGTAGACTCTCGCCCCAGTGCGAGTTATAAGTGAGCAAGGCTCTCACGCCCAACGACATTTCCAAGTCAGTTGTCCCAGGCTCTCGCTCTAGTGCGAGTTATAAGTGAGCAAGGCTCTCACGCCCAACGACCTTTCTAGGTCGGCTGTCCCAGACTCTCGCCCCAGTGCGAGTTATAAGTGAGCAAGGCTCTCACGCACAACGACCTCCCCGGTCGGGTCGCAGACTCTCGCCCCAGTGCGAGTTATAAGTGAGCAAGGCTCTCACGCCCAACGACCTTCCCGGTCGGGTCCCAAACTCTCGTCCCAGTGCGAGTTATAAGTGAGCAAGGCTCTCACGCCCAACCCCCCACGACCTTTCTAGGTCGACTATCCCAAACTCTCGCCTCAGTGCGAGTTATAAGTGAGCAAGGCTCTCACGCCCAACGACCTTCCCGGTCGGGTCCTAGACTCTCGCCCCAGTGCGAGTTATAAGTGAGCATGCTCTCACGCCCAACGACTTCTCGGTCGGAGCTCATCACTCATTCGCTACTCTGCCCATCACTTATCACACTACTCCGAAATCGCTCTGCCCGACACCCATCATATTCGCTTCACTCGCCGCTCTTTCCCAGCACTCAGCATTCGCGTTTCGCTCACCGTTGTTGCTCGGTCGGCATTCATCGCTTCACTCGCCTCTATACCCGGCACTCTTCGCGTTTCGCTCACCGCTGTTGCTCGGTCGGCACTCACCACTCACTTGCCGCCTTGCCCGGCATCCATCATACTCGCCACTCACTTGCCGCCCTGCCCAGCACCCATCATAGTCACCACTCACTTGTCGCCCTGCCCGGCATCCATCATACTCACCGCTCACTTGCCGTTCTGCTCGGCACTCATCATACTCGCCCCGCTCGCCGCTCTGCTCGACACTCATCATACTCATCGCTCCACTCACCGCTCTACTCAGCACTTATTATCCGCGTCGCTCATCGCTGTTGCCCGATCGGCGCTCATCGCTTCACTCGCTGCTCTGCTCGGTATTTATCATTCGCGTTTCGCTGTTGCCCGTAAGTCGCTCACTGCTTCACTTGTCGTTCTGCCCGACACTCTCAGTTCACGATTTCACTCACCGTTGTTGCTCGATCGGCACACATTTCACTCGATGCTCGATTCATGAGCCCTACGCCTGCTCGGCTCAAGGGCTTTGTTCCCGTTTACCTTCGATCTCGTTGGCTCCATGCTCGCGTCGTTTCATGGGATCCGCTTTCGCGTTGCTCATGAGTTTTGCGACCATTCGTGATCGACCTCTTGGTTCAGCTCGACGATTGTCTTTTTATCTGGTCGACATTTTTTAGTCGCGAGTGTATGGTCTCTCGGTCGACATTTTTCTCAGTCGCACTCACAGTTTCACTCGTCCTTCTCTCTATTGGTCAATCACGATTTACTGTCGCCCGGACGACGCTCTCCCGGTTGCGATTTATTGTCACTCAGTCGGCGCTCTCCCAGTTGCGCTTACGGATTTACTCGCCCGGTCGCGACTTACTGTCGCTCGGTCGGTACTCGCTCGGTCGGCACAGACGGTCGCGATTTACTATTGCCTGGACGACGCTCTCCCGGTCGCGATTTACTGTCACTCGGTCGGCACTCTCCCGGTTGCGCTTATGGATTTACTCTCCCGGTCGTGACTTATTGTCGCTCGGTCGGTGCTCGCTCGGTCGCGCTCACGACTTTGCGCATCCACCATTCTCTTTATTGTCCGGTTGCGATTTACGGTCGCTCGGTCTGCACATGCTCGGTCTTCCCTCGCTCGGTCGCGCTCACGACTTTGTGCATCCATCATTCTCTTTATTGCTCGGTTGCGATTTACGGTCGCTCGGTCTGTACTCGCTCGGTCGGCACTCGCTCGGTCGTGCTCACGACTTTGCACGACCATCATTCTCTTTATTGCCAGGTCATGACTTAGGGTCGCTCAGACTCTCACTTGGTATTTGATCGATTGTTCGCTATACACGATGATATGACTCTGCCTTCAAAGGGGATTTCGTTCTTTGTGTGGCTGGGTCTAGTCAGTCGGACTTGTGACTCCTTCGACTAGACTTGAAGGGGAGGTTTGTGATACGGATATGGGTGTAGGGCAGGAGGGTAATTAAGAGGAAAGGGAGGGGCGTTTTGGTCTTTTGAGAGGTGAAGGGTTTTTGAGGTCTTAAGGAACACTGTAGCATGCAGGTCTTAAGGAACACTGTAGCATGCAGGAATTTGATTAGCGGGTCAAAGTTAGTCTGTGCTGGTTATGAGTTGAACTTTAAATGTAATAAAGTTGTAATATTACATTTAGGAACCTTGATTGGAAAAGGTTACCTTAATGAAGGTTTATTTAAACTCAATGTAGAAAATGCTACCTTAAATAAATCTACTGATATTGGTTGTTCATATAACATTGAGTCTTATGATATATGGCATGACAGATTATGACATGTCAATTTTAATACCGTGAAAAGGATGATGAACCTAGACATGATTTCTAAGCATGCTATAAATGATAAGAAAAAATATGAAGTTTGTGTGCAATATAAACAAACCCGAAAACCCTTCAAATCAGTTGAGAGAAATTCTGATATTTTAGAATTGATCCATACTGACTGTTGTGAGTTTAACGGTGTAATAACGAGAGATCATAAAAGGTATTTCATCACCTTCATTGATGATCACTCTCGTTATTGTTATGTTTATTTGCTGAAAACTAAGGATGAAGCTTTAGATAAATTTATGATTTTTAAATCTGAAGCTGAGAATCAAACAAATAAATCTGTTAAGAGATTAAGGTCTGATAGGGGTGGAGAGTTTACCTTGAACCTGTTTCAAAAATTTTGTCAAGATACAGGTATAATTCACCAGGTAACTGCTCCATATAGTCCTCAATCCAACGGTATAGCAGAACAAAAAAATCAAACCCTTGAAGATATGATTAATTCCATGTTAAGCAGTTCTGGGTTACCCAACTTCATGTGGGGGGAAGCTCTATACACTGCATGCCATGTGTTAAATAGAATCCCCATGAGGTCTAGGGATAAAAGCCCATATGAGCTTTGGAAAGGCCGGAGGACAAGTTTGAAATACCTTAAAGTGTGGGGGTGCCTTGTAAAGGTACTAGTACCTGAACACAGAAGGAAAAAACTTGATCCAAAGACCGTAGATGTTATCTTCTTGGGTTATGCTCAAAATAGTATTGCATATAGATTTCTGATTATTAAATCAGAAATTTCTGGAATAGATGCAAATACTATTGTCGAACTTCGCGATACTACATTTTTTGAGGATATATTTCCTATGAAGACAAGAACACCTCAGTCTATATCTAGTATTCCTACTAGAGATAAGCCTGCTTCCGAAGAGGCCCCATTATCTGTAGAAGGTATACCTTCCTCAAGTCACTCTAGACTAGATGAATCTAGTGAGTGTACAGAACTGAGGAGAAGCAAGAGGCAACGTGTGTCTACGGATTTAGGCTAGGACTTTATCACCTATAATATAGAAGGTGACCTTGTGACATATAGAGATGCTATGGCTTCTCCTGAAGCTAAGCACCGGAAAGAAGCCATTAAAAATGAAATGGACTCTATTATCTCTAATGCCACTTGGGAGTTGGTAGATTTACCTCCTGGGTGTAACACTATAGGATGTAAATGGGTGTTTAAGAGAAAACTAAAACCTAATGGGTCAGTAGATAAATTCAAAGCCCGCCTAGTTGCTAAGGGATTCAAACTTAAAGAAGGGATTGATTATTTTGACACTTATTCTCCTGTTACCAGAATTACTACAATCCGAGTGTTAATAGCATTGACATCCATATATCATCTTGAGGTCCATCAAATGGATGTCAAAACGGCATTCCTTAATGGAAATCTTGAAGAAGAGATATATATGGATCAGCTTGAGGGACATGTAGTTTCTGGAAATGAGAATAAAGTCTGTAGGTTAGTTAAATCTCTTTATGGTTTGAAGCAAGCCCCAAAGCAGTGACACGAAAAATTTGATAGTGCTATGCTATCGTTTGGCTTTGAAATGAATGACTCTGATAAATGTGTGTATGCTAAAATGAAAGGTGTGTTGGTGCAGCGGAGACCGGCAAGAGGGGGGTGAATTGCTGAAAACAAAAATAAAAATACCCTCCTCGTACTTTCAACTCAGTTAGTGCAATAGTTAATGATCCTGTCCGAATCGCCGAACCAAAGGGCGCTGGGCACGTGGCGCGCTCCTAGTCGATGGCGTAGGCCTCCGAAGCTCCGGCGAACCTGCACAGAAGTCGGGCCGGGAAGGGGTTCCCGACGGCGACCCTCCGACGCTCAAGTCAGGCGAAGCTCAATAGAAAGAAAGTGGCTCCAAGACTCGTATAATACGTACCTCAGGCGAAGGGTGAGGGCCTTTATATAGAGCAGCAGAAAAACAAGTGTACACATACCGAGGTGTACACGTGTCCATGGCCCATACCCCAGTAAGGGCTTGTCAGTGAGCTTACCTGACCCATACTGCTACAGTCCAGGCATGTCCTCGATGGGACAGCGGAATCTTCTGTCATAAGATTTGGAGTATGGCTTACATGCGGAACATACTCGCTATCAGACAAAGATGTCCCTTGTCCTCTTCCCCTTCAATCCAGATCTGGCGTCCGGCCGACCAACTTCCGCGACAGCCGTCCGGATGTATACGGTGGTCTACTTGGGAAATTCTTAATCACGTGCTTTGCGGAGACCATTAGCAGTATGTTACCTTATGGCTTTGGCCGAGCGTGCAGTCCGCTCGGCCCCGCAATCTTTTCCAATGAGCGCCGGAACCCTAATTTCGATAGGGCGCCTTTAATCATCAGCCGAACATCGTCCGGTCGGCCAGCCGATCGGACCCATCCCTCCGGACGTTCGATTCCATCGGACGGCCGGTCGGACGTCCGGTCGGGCCCGGCCCTTTCCGGATGGACAACTGCCGCTTTGACTTCCACGTGGCGTTGACTTCACAGGGCTGGGTCCCCTGTTCTCACTACCGGATCACTTGCCCCCCCCTTCAAGTCTAGTCGAAGGAGGCGAATAGTCCGACTGACTGGACTACGAATCTTGCCGAACGGCTCCTCCGTGCTAGCACCTCCCGCTCGGCCAACCATAGAGACAGCCTTAAGCGAGTCAATGATGGCATTCACTGGATCTCCTCGTGTTCTGCGCCAATCTTCGACATTAAGGTTGATCATGCTTTCATTAAATGCTCCGAATGATTGAATGCCACGTGGAGCAATGCCATCGGCGCACGGCAGCGGTGGCATGGTGTTTTGATGTGATCGAAGCGATTCGAAATGGACGGCTTGATGCATGCTTTGATTCCCGTGACCTGGATCCAACGGTGGAGGCCGCCCGGCCATCACCCTATAAGTTCTTCATTTTTCCTTCTCTTCCTCATTTGCCTCCGCGATTCCAACCATTGCCCCCTGCGCTTTGGAGCTCCGGCGATCCTATTTCTGCTCTCCGACGCTCTCCGGTGCCTTTTTCGCGATCCCTTTCCCCCGCAGTAAGGTTTTATAGCTTTCCTTCCTCCTTTCCGGTGTTTCCTCCGCGTTTCTTCCTCAGTTTCGATCCTTGAAACCTCCTTTCGTTTGCTGTTGTTTTTCTCCTGCCTTTTTGCCTTTTGATTCCTTCCGATCGGCCCATGGCTAGTTCTTCCAATCCCGCAGATCAGTCGCTCGACCCATGGTACACCACCATGCAGTCCCGATTCGAACAGCGGGACTTCGATATTTTGACCGACAATTTTGAAATCCCAGAGGATTTCGAAATTCGTTTAGCTGGTCCTTCCGCTCGGCCTCACAGGCCGCCGCGCGGAGCTTTCTATGTCTTCCGAGTCCAGTTTACCGCCGGTCTTCGTTTTCCAGTATATCCTTTCATCATAGACATCTGTAATTTTTTCGGTGTGCCGCTCGGTAGTTTAGTACCCAATACCTTCCGTCTTCTCTGCGGTGTTGTCGTTTTGTTTAAGATTCACAACATCCCCTTCTGACCGGAAGTCTTCTTTTATTTCTATTACCCCAAGCAAGCCGAGCCGGGCACCTTCATGTTCCAAGCTCGACCCGGCCTAGTCTTCTTCAACAAGTTGCCTACTTCCAATAAACATAGGAAGGATTATTTTTTCTACATCCGTATGCCCAATCAGGCAAACTTCCCGACCCAGTGGCAGGTCAGTCTACCCCCCACTCCCGAGCTGAAGAAATTCAAGACCCGACCGGACTATCTCCACGCCGCAAATATGTTATCCGGTCTGCGACTTGACATCAACAAGCTCCTTCACGAAGGAGTGATGTACATCTTCGGCTTGAGTCCTATACGGACTCCTCTTCCGACCGGCTTCGGTAAGAACTTTACTTGGGCATTTGCTTTGATCGCTAACTGATTTCTTTTCTTTCTTTTGCAGCGGACATCGTCATGGATTCGGTGATGGTTGGCATCTTAAAAAAGAAGGCGGCGGCGCTCGAGGCCGCGGCAGCAAAGGAGATGGAGGCGCTGGGTATCCAGCCGGTCGGATCTCATAAGGGGGAGAGCGGGACTCAGGCTGAGTCGGCCGCTCAAGCTTCTCAGCCAAACGTGATCAGCGGAGCCACCCCCCCTGGAGAACAAACCGCACCCGAGGAAGGTTCCGCTCGGGAGGAGGAGCAGCCTCTACAAAAGAGGCGCCGAGTGGAGACTCCCCTGCGCTCGGCTACATCAGCGGTCCAACCGTCCGAGCGGGCAACTGCCACCGCTCGAGGCAAAGCGCCGGAGGTCGAAGCCATTTCGTCCGACCGGACGCCTTCTGAATGGGACGAGCCAGAAGCCCCCATTGAGGCTATTCCGGTCAGCACCCGTCCGCCCGCTCGTCACTCAGTCAAGCGCTCAACTATCCATTCGCAGTTTTCTGCGCCGACTTCTGATCCCCTCCCGACAGCCGGTCGGACTGAAGAATTGCTGCCAGAAGCCGACCGGCCAACCGCGCCCGAGCACACCATCACCTTGAAAGGGCCTCTGGCCGAGATGTGGGCCGACGCTCGGGCGCGCATTGCAATGATCCCCCTCCGGAACTTGGCCAACAGCCACATGCAGGAGTCCACGGGGGTAAGTTTGTTTTTCTGAAGCTTCACTTGCATTTTTCCGCTCGGCCTTTAACAATTTCGCCTTTTTGCATCAGCGATGGGTGGAAGAGATAGCCGTCTCCAACCGCCTGGCTATGGTGGACGAGGAGCTGAGGCAACTGAAGGCGGCAGGCGATCCGTCCGGCTCTCACGGCCCGTCATATTCCGAGCTGCAGAAGGAGCTTAAGAAAGCTCAGGATTTGCTAGCGGCCGAGCAGAAGAAGACAGCCGACCAGGCCCACGCCTTAGCTGAGTCCGAGCGACAAGTCAAGTCGCTCGACACTAAAGAAACTTTGGCCACCACTCGGAAAAATATAGCTATCTCCGATCTGGAGAAGAAGAACGTGGAGGCTCGGGGTATGGAGCTGAAAATAAAAGAGTTGACAGAGCAGTTCGACAAGGAGAAGGCGGACCGCTCGGCCGACGCGGACAAGATTCAGCATCTGAATGAGGCCCTTGCTGGTTCCCAGACGGCTTTCAAAGAATACCAAGATGCCGAGCCGAGCCGGATCGCTGCCTTAAGACAAAGCTACATCCGCTCGCCTGAATTCTCAGAGAAGGTCTGTGAGCGGATGTACACGGCCTTCGACCTGGCTATGACCGCCACCACCAAGTATCTAAAGTCGAAGGGGCATCTTCCCGAGTCCGCGGTTATCTCGGCCGCAGATCAAATGGCGCTTCTGAAAGACATTCCCAGGGACCTCTATGATTATATTGAGTAGTTCTCTGTAATTCGGCCACTCGCCAAGATATTATCCTTTTTTGTAATTGGGTCGCTCGGCTCAAAGCTTTACCTTTAATGCAATGTTTTCTTTATATTTGCTGTCTTTTTACATAACCAAAATATGTGTTCATCCGCTCTCCCATTATCACCCTTCTAGTATGCGAAAGGGATTTTTACCAAGTGCCTGGCATTGCCCGACCGTTCGGCTAAACATGTAATACTTCGCCTACTTAATTTTCCGCTATGATAGCAGAGGTCCTTCGCTATGTACCGAGCAAGTACCTTTTGGCGCTGGGCCGAGCGGAACGTAGAGACAATGATATTGAGGGCGAGTTTCTGGGGCAACTGTATTCTCTTTATTGGCATTCCCCGCTCGGACGTTTATAGACGCCGGCTCGTCTCTCACCGCTCGACGGTCTTCCGTCCGAGGGTTTATAGGCACCGGCTGCCTCTCGATATTTAACGTCAGCACTCGACGGTCTTCCGCCCGGAGGGTTTATAGACGCCAGCTCGTCTTTGGGATTTAACGTCGCAGCTCGACGGTCTTCCTTCGGTATAAATTGTTCCTTTGATTTTACTCCTACGGTCAAAAGATACAACAGGATTGAACATTATGAGTTACAATGGAACACCTTTCACCTAGCTTGGTACGGCTGGAGGTGATTTGTGCTCCACGGTTGCTCTAGCTTCCGCCCATCTTCATCCTCGAGGTAATAGGCGCCCGAATGGAGCTTTTCTATAATCTTGAACGGCCCAGCCCAAGGAGCTCCCAGCTTGGTCATGTCGCCGATTGGCTTGACTTTCTTCCAAACAAGATCGTCGACCTGAAAAGCTCTGGGACTTCCCCGTCTGTTGTAGCTTTGCCTCATCCTCTGCCGATACACCCGGAGCTCGACGGTCTTCCGCTCTGACGTTTATAGACGCCCGCTCGTCTCTCGATATTTAACGTCGGAGCTCGACGGTCTTCCGCTCGGAGGGTTTATAGACGCCGGCTCGTCTCTCGATATTTAACGTCGGAGCTCGACGGTCTTCCGCTCGGAGGGTTTATAGACGCCGGCTCGTCTCTCGATATTTAACGTCGGAGCTCGACGGTCTTCCGCTCGGAGGGTTTATAGACGCCAGCTCGTCTCTCGATATTTAATGTTGGAGCTCGACGACCGTTAAAGGTTAATTTTGCCACTGCCGTTCGGCGAAGATATTTGCCATCCTTTAATTATTTCTGCTTCCTGCATTACAAGGACATGGGCGACTAACATATACAAAAATGATTTACATTCGTGCACCTTTCACCCCGCTCGATAAGGCTGGAGATGATTCGCACTCCACGGTCGATCCAACTGCCGCCCGTCTTCGTCCTCCAAATAATAGGCTCCTGAGTGGAGCTTTTCAATAACCTTGAAGGGCCCGCCCACGGTGCCTCCAATTTGCCGACGTCGCCGACCGGCTTGACTTTCTTCCAGACAAGATCGCCGACCTGGAATGATCTGGGGATTACGCGGCGGTTGTAATTTTGCTTCATCCGTTGCCGGTACGCCATCAGCCGGACGGACGCCTTGGCTCTTTCTTCTTCGACCAGATCCAGCTCCATGCTCCTCCGCTCGGCGTTGCCCTCATCATAGCTTTGGATCCGAGCGGATTCGACTCCAACTTCAACAGGAATGACCGCTTCGCCGCCATACACCAGGTGGAAAGGTGTGACGCCCGTCCCTTCCTTTGGAGTCGTTCGGATGGCCCATAAGACGCTCGGCACTTCATCTGGCCAACTTCCTCCCAAATGGTCGAGCCGAGCACGTAGAATGCGAAGAATTTCCTGATTGGTTACTTCGGCTTGACCGTTGCTCTGGGGATAAGCCACGGACGTAAAGTGTTGCTCGATGCCGTAGCTTTTGCACCAATCCTCTAGCATCTTCCCTGTGAATTGCCGCCCATTGTCGGAAACCAATCGGCGAGGGATGCCGAACCGACAGATGATTTGTTGCCAGATAAATTTTTTGACCATCTGTTCGGTGATCTTGGCTAGCGGCTCGGCTTCCACCCACTTGGAAAAATAATCAACCGCCACTAACAAAAATTTTCGCTGCCCGGTCGCCATCGGAAATGGACCAACAATATCCATTCCCCATTGATCGAACGGACATGAAACTGTTGGTGCCTTCATTTCCTCTACCGGTCGGTGGTTGAAGTTATGGTACTTCTGGCATGAAAGGCACGTTAGCTACTGTTCGAGCGGCATCCACTTGCAGTGTTGGCCAAAAGTATCCGACCAGCAGGATCTTCTTAGCCAGCGATCGTCCGCCCGGATGTCCTCCGCATGATCCTTGATGAACTTCTTGGAGGATGTACGCCGCGTCTTCCGAGTTCACACATTTCAATAGCGGGCGTGAGAAAGCCTTTTTGTAAAGCTGATCGCCGATGAGTGTGAACCGACCGGCTCTCCTCCTTAGCAGCTAGGCTTCATACTCATCGGATGGCGTGGCGCCCGAGCAGAGGAATTCTATGATGGGTGTCCGCCAGTCGCTTGGAAATGTGAGGCCTTCCATCCGGTCGACGTGCGCCACCAACAGTACTTTTTCGATTGGCTGCTGAATTGTGACCGGCGTTATTGAACTCGCAAGTTTGGCTAACTCATCAGCTGCTTGATTTTTCGCTCGGGGTATCTTCTGGACAATAACTTCTCTAAAATCGGCTTTGAGCTTCTCGAAGGCTTCAGCGTAGAGCTTGAGCCAAGCGCTATTGATCTCGAAGGCACCAGAGAGCTGCTGAGCGGCCAACTGCGAATCCGAATGAAGCGTTACCCGACCGGCTCCCACATGTCGTGCTGCCTACAAGCCAGCTATGAGGGCCTCATACTCTGCCTCATTGTTTGTAGCTTTATAATCCAGCCGGACGGATAAATGCATCTTTTCTTCTTGCGGAGATAGCAATAATACACCAATACCGCTCCCGAGCCGAGTGGACGATCCGTCCACAAATATCTTCCACATGGCTTCTGGCTCTGGCCTTTGCACTTCGGTGATAAAATCTGCCAAAGATTGTGCCTTGATTGCTGAGCGGGGTTGGTATTGAATATCGAATTCGCTCAATTCTGTAGTCCATTTGATGAGCCGTCCGGACGCTTCTGGATTCAACAGTAGTCTTCCTAGTGGACTGTTCATCCGGACAATGATGGTGTGAGCCAAGAAATATGGTCGAAGGCACCGAGCGGCTAGAACCAGAGCAAAGGCTAACTTCTCGAGCCCGGTGTAACGAGATTCAGCATCTTTTAAAATATGGCTCAGAAAATACACCGGCTGCTCATCGCCGCTCGACCTCACCAGTGCTGAGTCTACAGCATGCTCAGTTGAAGATAGATAAATATAAAGTGACTCACCCCCGATCGGCTTGGCAAGTACAGGCAGAGAATTAAGATATGTCTTCAATTCTTCGAATGCTCGGTCGCATTCTTCATCCCACTGGAACTTAGTAGCCTTGCGCAGGATCTTGAAGAATGGTCGGCGATTTTGGAGATAAATCTGGACAATGCCGTTATCCGACCGGTCAGACGCTGCACCTCCCTCAGATTTCCTGGGGGCGGCATGTCTTGTAGGGCTTTTACTTTACTGGGATTTGCTTCAATACCCCGCTCGGTCACTATGTACCCCAAGAAACGCCCTCCTTTTGCTCCGAACAGGCACTTCTGGGGATTTAGCTTGACTCCATATTTGCGCAGCGTTCGGAAGGTTTCCTCCATGTCTTTGAAGAGATCGGCCGCTCGGACGGATTTGATGAGAATGTCGTCCACATATACTTCCAGATTCTGCCCGATCTGCTCCTTGAACACTTTGTTCATCAAGCGTTGATAGGTGGCCCCGGCATTCTTCAACCCGAACGGCATCACACTATAGCAGTATGTGCCGTCGGCCGTCACGAAGCTAACTTTTTCTTGGTCTTGCCGGGCGAGTGGCACTTGATGATACCCCTGATAGGCGTCGATCATGCATATTAACTCGCAGCCGGCCGTGGAGTCCACCAACTGATCAATCCGAGGCAGAGGATAAAAATCTTTCGGGCAAGCTTTGTTGAGATCCTGAAAATCTATGCAGACTCTCCACTTGCCGCCCGGCTTGGAGACCAGCACCACATTAGCCAACCAGCTAGGGAACTGGACCTCGCGTATATGGCCGGCTTCCAAGAGCTTCTCAACTTCCGCCCGGATGATGGCGTTCTGCTCAGCGCTGAAATCCCTTTTTCTCTGCTTCACTGGCCGAGCGTCCGATCGGACGTGGAGCTCATGCTGCGCTATACTTGGTGAAATTCCGGGCAGCTCATGTGTCGACCAGACGAAAACATCATGGTTTCTTTGGAGGCATTGGATCACCTCCTCCTTCCGGTTGGTCTCCAGATCGGACGCAATAAAGGTTGTGCCCTCCGACCGAGTGGGATGAATCTGCACTTCTTCCTTTTCTTCATAAATTAAAGTGGGAGGCTTTTCTGTTATGGCGTTTACCTCGATCCGGGGCGCCTTCCGAGCGGAACTGGCTTCGGCTCGGACCATCTCGACGTAACATCGCCGAGCTGCTAGTTGATCTCCCCGTACTTCTCTCACTTTGTCCTCGACGGGGAACTTGATCTTCTGGTGAAAGGTGGAGACGGCCGCTCGGAACTCGCTAAGCGCCGGTTGTCCCAAAATTACGTTGTAGGTTGAGGGCGAGTTCACCACCACGAAATTTGCTGTCCGCGACCTCCTGAGTGACTCTTCTCCTAGAGAGATAGCCAGTCGGATCTGTCCGACCGGCAGAACTTCGTTGCCCGTAAACCCGTAGAGCGGGGTTGTCATGGGCAATAGCTCGGCTCGATCAATTTATAGTTGATCGAAGGGAGCTCCCTGTGTCAATAAAAACGCGGTGGATTGTATAATTTGCTATTACCGCTTTGATGAGGAGAGCGTCGTCATGCGGCACTTCGACTCCTTCCAAGTCCCCGGGCTCAAAACTGATTTCGGGTCCGCTCGCCCGCTCTTGGCTGCAGCCGACCGCATGGATCTGGAGCTGCCGGGTGCTCGCTTTTCTTGCTCGGTTGGAGTTCCCTCCGGTCGGCCCGCCAGCAATAATGTTGATCTCGCCTCGGGAAGTATTGCTTCTATTTTCTTCTTCCCGAGCGGACGGTCGAGACCGTTCTCGTGACTTTCGGCGACTCTCCGGCCTTGGGGAACGATGCCGATCGGGAGTCTGTTGCTGCTGTGGCCTATCGGCTCGCGTCCGATCAGCTTCATGAGTTCTCTGTCGCCTGTCGACTGAGGGAGACCGTCGTCCGGCATTCCGGGGCACAGGATGAGCCACGAAGGGAAGACTTCGACAATCCCTTGTGTTGTGCGTATCCGTCCGGTGGAAGGAACAGAACATCGGGGTCCATTTCTTCCTTGGCTTGGGCCGGGCGGCAGCTACCTCTTGCACATGGGACCTGACGTGGGGGGATCGGATTGCTTCGGCCCTTGGTCCTCTGGGCGGCTGATGTGTGGCGTGTGGTTTCCGCTCGGCCGGAGGAGCTCTCTCGGTTGGAATTTCTTTTTTCCTAGCCTCTTGTGCCTCTTCCACGTTGATGTATTCGTTCGCCCGATGTAGCATGTGATCATAGTCTTGGGGCGGCTTTTGGATGAGCGATCGGAAGAAATCCCCATCCACTAGGCCTTGTGTGAAGGCATTCATCATGGTTTCCGAGGTGGCCGTTGGGATGTCCATCGCCACTTGGTTGAACCGCTGGATGTAAGCTCGGAGCGATTCACGGGCTTCTTGCTTGATGGCGAACAGGCTCACACTCGTTTTCTGGTAGCGTCGACTGCTTGCAAAATGGTGGAGGAAGGCCGTTCGGAAGTCCTTGAAGCTTGTGATGGATCCGTCCGGCAACCTCCGAAACCACCGTTGAGCCGATCCCGAGAGAGTGGTGAGGAAAACTCGGCACTTTACTCCATCTGTGTATTGATGGAGAGTAGCTGTGTTATCGAACTTACCCAGATGATCATCCGGGTCAGTTGTTCTATTATAGTCGCCGATCGTCGGAGGCACGTAGTGCTTTGGCAGGGGATCTCGCAGAATAGCCTCTGAAAATTGGCAATTGATCCGCTCGGACGATGCGTCCGCTCGGGGGGCTTTCCCTTTTCTGTCTTCTCATCTAGGCATTTCATCCGAAGAAGATCCCCGGTCCTTTTGAGCTGCTGCAGCTTCAGGGGTGCGGAATAAGGCTCGATGAAATGCAACGGTGGCCGGTGGTGCTTCCGCTCGGCCACCAGACGCTGATGTTGCTTGCTGCTCCGGCCGCTCGGCTGTGGCTTTCTGTTTTTTCTCTACGAGCTTGGCGACCCTTATCTCGATCAGAGCGTCGAGTTCCTTGTTCGAAAGCGTCACCATATGTTGTCGTTCAGCCTCGTCCATTGTTTCCGATCGGATGTAGGAGCGTTCCCACAGACGGCGCCAAATTGATCCTGTCCGAATCGCCGAACCAAAGGACGCTGGGCACGTGGCGCGCTCCTAGTCGATGGCGTAGGCCTCCGAAGCTCCGGCGAACCTGCATAGAAGTCGGGCCGGGAAGGGGTTCCCGGCGGCGACCCTCCGACGCTCAAGTCAGGCGAAGCTCAATAGAAAGAAAGTGGCTCCAAGACTCGTAGAATACGTACCTCAGGCGAAGGGTGAGGGCCTTTATATAGAGCAGCAGAAAAGCGAGTGTACACATACCGAGGTGTACACGTGTCCATGGCCCATACCCCAGTAAGGGCTTGTCAGTGAGCTTACCTGACCCATACTGCTACAGTCTAGGCATGTCCTCGATGGGACAGCGGAATCTTCTGTCATAAGATTTGGAGTATGGCTTACATGCGGAACATACTCGCTATCAGACAAAGATGTCCCTTGTCCTCTTCCCCTTCAATCTAGATCTGGCGTCCGACCGGCCAACTTCCGCGACAGCCGTCCGGATGTATACGGTGGTCTACTTGGGAAATTCTTAATCACGTGCTTTGCGGAGACAATTAGCAGTATGTTACCTTATGGCTTTGGCCGAGCGTGCAGTCCGCTCGGCTCCGCAATCTTTTCCAATGAGCGCCGGAACCCTAATTTCGATAGGGCGCCTTTAACCATCAGCCGAACATCGTCCGGTCGGCCAGCCGATCGGACCCATCCCTCCGGACGTTCGATTCCACTGGACGGCCGGTCGGACGTTCGGTCGGGCCCGGCCCTTTCCGGATGGACAACTGCCGCTTTGACTTCCACGTGGCGTTGACTTCACAGGGATGGGTCCCCTGTTCTCACTACCGGATCAGTTAACAAAATAATAAAATAGTAAAAGAAAGACACAGAAGAATTAACCTGGTTACAACCAAGGAGGTTGTTAATCCAGGGCAATAGAAGCGCACTAAAAGAAACTCTCCTTTGCTGAAGGCGGAAAAGCATTTTACACTTTCAAAAGCTCAGAACTATTGCTAGGAAACACTACAGATTGAATGCTTGAGTTGTTGTTGAATTCCTAGCTCCAGGGGCCTTTATATAGGTCCTGAAAATCTTATCCCGAGAGTCCAAGACGCCTCAGGTTCAAGGCGCCTCACTCGATCTGCGGATAAAACTTTATCCGCAGCAAGAACGGTCAACCTGGCTCGCAAGGCGCCTTGAACAGGCTTGAAGTCGCCTTCAGGCGCCTTCAGCTTGTTTAAGCGCCTAGCTACAAGAACTTTGCTACAAGAACTCTGATGCAAATTTTTCTTTTGACTCCTTTTCTTCTTCGCTTTGCTTCCAAGCTCGTTCTTTGGGTGATTGCACCAACCCAATAGGGCTCACAGACCCAATTCCCCTTCTCCTCGGCGACCTTCCGTCCCGCAATGTCCTCGAGCCGCACACGCTCTTCACGCCCACCGAGTACTCTTCCGCAGCTCTCTCCTTGGACGCACCGAGCCTGTTGGCTCCCTTCCCGTGCCATTCTTCTCGCCAGCTTCCACTCGACTTCCTGCGCTCCTAAGCTCCTGCACACTTAGACACAGGGATCAAATACAACGCAGGACCTAACCAACTTGGTTGATTACATCAAAACTACCATGGGGTCCAACAATCTCCCCCTTTTTGATGTGCATCAACCCAAGTTCAAGTTAGGGACAACATAGACATAAATAGTAATTTTAAAGGTAAATTACTAAACTGACAAGTTAAACATAATTTTTGCAATTAGTAAAATTGCAACACTTTTTATAATAATAATAACAGAAATTTTAAATTATTTCTAACTCCCTCTAAACTTGTACTTCTGTCTCCCCCTTTGATCACAGCAAAAATGGGGTCTTAAGAATATTCAAGTAAGATTGAAGTTTTTTTAAAAATTTTCTAAGTTAAAAATGTTTAAAAAATTGCTAAGTTAAAATAATTTTTTTTTAAAAAAAAAAAATTCTAAGTCAAATTTTTGAATTTTCAGAAAAAAAAAATTTTACCTCAAAATGAATTATTTAAAAAAAAAATTCTAAGTCAAAATGAATTTTTCCCCAAAAAAAAAAAAAAAATTCTAAGTCAAATTTTTGAATTTTCAGAAAAAAATTTCTAAGTCAATAAAAAAAATTTCTAAGTCAAATTAAATTTTTTAAATTTTCACAATCTGACTTTTTAGAATTTTAAAAAGATTTAAAAACTTTTAAGGCATTATTTGATTCTAGTTTAATGCTTTTTCAGAAAGTTAATTAAACATTTTCTTTCAATATTTTTAACTTCCAGGTCTTGGCGAGGCACTAGGCCTTCTTGGTTATTGGAGCAACAACCACTTCCTTTAGACAAAGCATCCATAAAGAATTTCAATGTTTAATTTTCTCACTGTAAGCTTTTTAATTTTTGAAAAATTAATTAAGCACAGATTTTGGAACCCAATAGAGGTTCCTTCCTACAGGATTATTCAAAAATCTAGGGGGTACATAGTTTCTTGGTATTTTTCTAAGTTGACCTTGATGCTTCCTTATATACCAATTTAATTTACCATAAATTCTTAATTTTGAATTTGGAAATTTCTTTAAGCATGCATCATTTTTCAATTTTTCAATTTCTAATTTTAAATTTTCATTATCTGATTTTAGATGATCATACATTTCTAACGGGCATGCTCTTGCTAGGTTCAACTTTAGTTCAGCATTCTCTTTTTCTAATTGATCTAACTCTTTAGAAAGAAACTTGATAAATTTGAAAGATTGAGTTGGGGTTAGATTGCGTACCTTACTTACCTGGTCTGGTGACGCTCCCCCTTCACTGCTGCTTTCTTCTTCTGAGGTTTCTCCCCCTTCATCGATGCTCATCTCTGAGCTTGAGTTTTCTTCCTGTTGATGGTTCGCCAATAGCGCTAACCCTGAGAATTCTTCGATGTCCGACTCAGAGGTTGATGAATCTGACCAAGTAGCCTTCAGATTCTTGTGTTTGGAGGGTTCTGGCTTCTTGTATTTTGGCTTTTCCGTTTCTTTCTCCTTTCTCTTTAGCTTTGGGCAGTCATCTTTGATGTGCCCCTCTTCGTTGCAGTTATAGCAGCGAACCGTCCTCTTCTTTCGATGATGCTTCTGCGGTTTAAATTTATTAGTACTGAAAAACTTATTGAAGCGTTTTACTAGTAGTGTCACTTCGGATTCGTCGACTGAGGTTTCGGAGTCAGAACTGTTCATCTTTGCTTTTAAGGCAATATTTTGACTTGTCTTCTCTGCTCTATTGGGTTCTGAAACTCGAGACTCGTGAAGTTCGAAAGTGGAAAATAATTGTTCTAACGTACTTACCTCGAGGTCCTTAGAGATGTAATACGCATCTACTAAGGAGGCCCACTCTGGAGTTCTCGGGAAGGCATTGAGCGCGTTTCGGATAGAATCCCGGTTGGTTACCTCTTCTCCAAGGTTCGTTAGTTGCGTCATCAGCTCCTTGATTCTCGCTTGAAGTTGCGCTACCTTCTCGCCTTGGTTCATCCGGAGGTTCGTTAACTGGTTCCGGAGGATGTCGCGCTTTGCTGTATCTTCACTCCGGAATTTCTCCCAGAGATCTTTCGCTGAGTCATAGCTTCCGATCCGATTTACCTCCTGCGGCGGCAGCACACTGAGCAGGTGGAACTCTGCCTTTCCGTTGGCGACAAAATCGGCTTGCTCCTTCTTGCTCCATGTGTTTTCTTCTTTGTCTTTCGGCGCTGCAAAATCATATTTCATTGTAATAAGAATATCAAAATCCGTTTTAAAAAATACCTCCATTTTACGCTTCCATGTGGTGAAGTCTCCGTCGAACTTCGGGGGATGGATGTTCGCTCCGGCCATCGTCTTGATCGTAGTGCTCCAGTTGGCGGTTAGTCCTTCTGAGGCGATCAGGCTCTGATACCACTTGTCGGTGCAGCGGAGACCGGCAAGAGGGGGGTGAATTGCTGAAAACAAAAATAAAAATACCCTCCTCGTACTTTCAACTCAGTTAGTGCAATAGTTAACAAAATAATAAAACAGTAAAAGAAAGACACAGAAGAATTAACCTGGTTACAACCAAGGAGGTTGTTAATCCAGGGCAATAGAAGCGCACTAAAAGAAACTCTCCTTTGCTGAAGGCGGAGAAGCCTTTTACACTTTCAAAAGCTCAGAACAATTGCTAGGAAACACTACAGATTGAATGCTTGAGTTGTTGTTGAATTCCTGACTGTTTATAGGTCGTGACATCTCCGAGCGCCTCCAAGGGCTTTGGGTGCTTCGGCATGGATAAAACTTTATCCGCATTGCAAAGGTTCAGCTAGGGATAATTTTTTCGGTCCAAGCGCCTTGAACTAGCTGATACAGTTAACACCTTGTTGACTATCTGATTCTCCTCCATTCCGGCTATGTTCACTTGGGTGATTTTGGCCATCCGGAATAGGGCTCACACGAATCCGCTCCAAGCCAATTCCCGGCCTTCTCCTCTAGCAGCCTTCCGTCCCGGCTTAACGTCCCTCGAACGCCGCGCACGCTCTTCACGCCCACCGGAGTACTCTTCCGCAGCTCTCTCGTCCTTCGGACGCACCGAGCCCGTCGGCTCCCTTCCCGTGCCATCCTTCTCGCTAGCTGCGTCTTCCGCTCGACTTCCTGCGCTCCTAAGCTCCTGCACACTTAGACACAGGGATCAAATACAACGCAGGACCTAACCAACTTGGTTGATCACATCAAAACTACCATGGGGTCCAACAAGGTGATAGTTGTATTATCTTATGTTTATATGTAGATGTTATTCTACTTTTTGGTTCTAACCTTTCTATTATTAATGAGACTAAGACCCTCTTAAGTGATAAGTTTGATATGAAGGATATGGGTTGTGCTGACATGATTTTAGGGTTGAAGTTGACTCGATCAACTGATGGAATAGCAATTTCTCAGTCACTCTATATTGAGAGAGTATTAGAGAAATATGGCTATAGCCAAGTTAAATCTGTAGTCACACCGTATGATCCTTCAAAAACTCTCCACAAGAATAAGAGTGGTGAGACAGTGTCTCAATTAAGATACTCACAAATAATAGGTAGTCTAATGTATTTAGCAAATTGTTCTAGACCTGTTATTTCTTTTGCTATATCGAAATTGAGCAGGTTTACTAGCAGTCCGGACAGAACGCATTGGGATGCATTAGAAAAAGTACTCAGATACCTAAAAAGCACTATATCCTTGGGCTTGTGGTATGGGAGATTCCCTGTAGTCCTGGAGGGATATAGTGATGCTATTTGGATAGCGGACACTACTGAGTGTAAAGGCATTACTAGTTATGTCTTTACACTTGGAGGCGGCGCAGTTGCTTGGAGGTCTGTTAAACAGACGATTATAACCCGTTCTACATCTGAGGCAGAATTGTGTGCTTTGGATACCACAGTAACTGAATCTGATTGGATGAAGGTGTTACGCTCCGCAAGTGTACAGAAATGTCGCAAGTAATATAAAAGATTATCGTATCCACAGGGACTGGAATAAGCACTAGAAATGTCTCAATGCGAATTAGCTAAACAACTATCCAATTGTTTCAAATGCAAAGTGAAGGTAAACAAATCTAATATTAAAGATCAACAAACAAGAGTTTAGTGTTTTGGGTTATGATAAAGGGAGATTCTAGGAGTTTTGGTTTCTTTGTAAGATTTCTTGAATGTAAATGGTTCACCAATTCTTATCCCTCAATTGCCAAACACTAGTAGAAAGTTGTCGGTTCTCTCTTGCAATAGATAACCGGCTAAGGACTGAGAAATGTATCTAAATATGATCAATTAGACGTGAACCTACGTTGTCCTTACACAGAAGCGCACCTATTACTATGCCTTCCTCGGATATCAACATAGAAGCCCACAACTTATTAATCTATCAAGATACAAGAAACTAATCACAAGATCCATCCTACTCTCTTGAATATTCCTATTTCCTCTTCAAGATTATCTCTCAAACGTCCTTACACGGGCTTGCACCTGTCACGTGGATCCCTCGGATGATTGAGTGAGAGTTTATCTTTATAAAGTCCACAAGAAATCCAAACAATCAATCAAGAATGAGAATTAAGCACAAATCACCATTAATCATTCAAGATCTAATTGATACAAGCAAGACAATGTCATTGAAACAAGAAATTGGCAAATCCACAAGATATTACATCAATCCATCATACAAATACTCCCTTAATCCTAGAATACAAGATCTACTCCATGAATCGAGGAAGAATACCCGAAGAAATAAAGATTACAAGCATTTCTTAAATCCCCAATCCAAGAAACCAAGAAAAGGGGAAAAGAGAAAACTTATCTACGAAGAAGCCTCGTTTTCGGATCCAATCCTCGCTCCGGAGTCGAAATCGTCAAGAACTCCCCTCGAATCGCCCAGAAATCCTCCCAAGAATGGGAGAAAACTACCAAATCTTGCCTTCTCCCAAAGGGGGAGAGATACCCTTTCAATTTATGAAGGAGGGTTTAAATAGAGGAGGAAATCGGCACATGACACGGCCCATGCACTCGAGATTCACACCCATGTCCAGGTCTCTCTCGGCCAGGACTCACACGGCAGGACTCACACGGCCAGGACCCTTCTGCTCCTGGAAATGCTACCGTGTGGTGCACACAGCCACCACCGCTTGGCCTCTAGAAACCTCACACGACCATGTAGATCTACGCCATGTAAGGCATCCGCTCTAATTTCTTCAAATCAAGACACGGCAGTGTGAGATTCACATGGCCATGTCCTCTTCCTTCTCTGTTAAACTACCGTGTGTGGTACACGGCCTGATGCTCTCTCCCTTAAATTCCTTCCAAGCTTGTCCGGGGCGATAATCTTCACCAATTTCGACTCATGTGTACGAAAATGCACAAAAGCGGATCTCGAACCAAAAGAGTAAATATGCTAAAAGGAAAGTGAAGTATAAAATGCATAGATCAAGCATGCTCAAAGTATGTAAATGTGCGAAAACATGCATAAAAGAGTATATAATCTACGACATCACACCCCTGGACTTAAACCTTTGCTTGTCCTCAAGCAAAATGTCATCTAAATTCATATGTTCTACAACACATTAATAAAACCTAGTGCACTTTCCTAACTCTATCAAAAAGTTTCATTAACAAGCGTGATCATGGAAACAAGTAAAGTATGGTTCAAGCATAAGAATCTTGTGCACAGTGTAAAAGTAACTCAACACCCTTCAAGTTTCAATCCATGTCCTAGTCAAGTCATCCTCAAATTTGAATTCCTAGTATTTCCAGTGAAAGACAAGTAACCAGTGATAGGCACTTACTCACCATTCACTTGGTTCATATTTCTCAACTAACCCAAGGTCTCAAAGGTGTGCTCAATCTCAAGGGAAGCTAAGCAGTCATTTCCCCAGTAACCTAACTCGGTCTCAAAGGGGTGACTTGCTAGATTCCACTCATGACAACTGTTTTTTATATCCCTTATTTATTTTTATTTTTTATAAGTGTTTGCATTATGCAAAACTTATTCACAAATGTACTTTTAGCACACATGTTGGGATATTTTGATTTTTCCAAATGAGCTTTAATGATTTGAACCTCATCCAGTAACCAAAATGAAAGTTGAGAAATCACCATGGAAACCAAGTACTAAGCAAACAAGATGAATCATGACTATTTCAATGACATCAACTATTCAAGCATCAAGCACAAGTGTAGTGAAGATAAACTCCTTAAGGTTGAACCAAAACTAAAACTCATCACCATAAGATTCTTAGCTTATTAATGCTTCCCAAGATAGAAAAAAGAACTACACAAAGTTTACTACTAGCATCATTCGAACATCATGAATCAAGACAATAATCGTGCTAACATTTCACTTGAATCCAAGAAAGCATATAAGTGAAGATTTGATGTTCTCAAAGATTTTTTTTTTTTTTGCCATGATTATTTCAAAAATAAGCAAAATAAAGCAACAAGCAATGAAAATATGAACCAACATGAAAAACTAACAAAAACTAAAAATTGAAAACCAAACTAAACAGTACATGACACCCCCCCCAGACTTAAACTTTTCATCGTCCCGATGAAATCAATATGGTGGAGGAGGTGGACGAGGGAAAGGAGGTCTACGACGTGGTTGGCCAATAGGAAAACTATGAAAAACTGGAATCTCACCCAAGGATCTATGATACTCATATAAAGCATCTACTTGTTGGCTAGTAAGCATCATGCTCTGCATAAAATCTCTCATCCTAGCCTGATCAGTATCATAATCCTGCACAAATTCAGCCACTTGGCCTTGAAAATTCCTCGTAAACTGAAAATGATTTTGTACCTCCCTAAATTGATCATCAGACAAAGAGAAGCGCCCCTCCAACATTTTTCGTTGGGAATCTTGCTTCTCATGAAGTGATTCTAGAGACGTACGAAAATCTGAAAAATCAAACCTAGAAGATCCCATTCCATATGCAAAAGAATGCCTAGCGGGCTCCATAAAACTAGAAGGCTGCGGGTGTCCATATGACGAGGGCTCATGATGTGGCTCAGTGTCTCCAGGTATAGAAGGGTTATCCTCAAAATCTAACTCAGAAATTACCCAATTAGCCGGGTTACGAATAGTAGTTCGTTCAGAAAAAAGGAAGGGGTAAAGGAGAACCACTCCTCCTAGGAAACACGAAACCATTCTCATCCCGAACGATCATTTTCATAGCAAGACATACATCAATGTCAATCATGTCATTACCATGAATTATTTCCAACCCATCAACATCAAGATTTAAATTATAAGCTATTCGGGTAATCAAACCACCAAAAACAATTGATCCCGATGATGCCCTAACAGATCTTAATAAGGTTTGAACAAAATGAAAACCAGAATCAAATTCAACCTTATAAAGCATAGCCCATAAAGCATAAAGCTCTATCTTTTTAACCACCCCATCACTCTCTCCCCTACCAAAAATAGTTTTACCCATGACTCTATGTAGATACCTAAAGATGGGGTTTTGCATATGGGAGGCCTTAGCTCTTGAAGGCTCATAAGGTTGATCTAACCCAGTTATTGCATTCCAAAAATGATTCCAATTAAACCTTGGATCAAACCTACGAGGGCTACCGGTGGTTAATCCAAAACCAGAATTAAAGTCACTAAATGCCCATAGAAATTCTTGATTCATTAGTCTAAATGAGATTTTTCCAAAATAATCATCTTCATTAGTAAAATGGACATCCAATGAACTTAAAAATTCCAAAACAAGACGAGAATATGTAGACAAATGTGTGTACATAATATCACTCCAATCCAAAAACCCAATCATCAAATCTACATCTTCCCTAATTCCAAGCATATCAAGAATAGTTGGGTCCATATATCTAGTACACACTATCTTTCTATTGACAAGAATTGCAAATCTAGTTACTTGATCATCATTTCTAAACACAATATTGAATTCATTGTCATTACCTTCGTTGCGTGAAGTCCTTTTGCCTTTGCCCTTCACTGGTTGTTTTCCTTTGTCCCTTGATGGCTCCTTCTCTTTGTCTCCACTAGATCAACCACCTCCTTTGCGAAGTTTCTTCAAAATATTGGACATCTTGATGAGTTTAGATAGGGGAAGAATTATCTAGGGTTGGAAAAATGGAACTCAAAGAACAAAACTTCAAAGAGCAAAGATCTTAGGTTAGGAGAACAAAAGTCCAAGTCTTAGAGAGGAGGAGAATCCGGATCTAAGAGATCTTGAGAAATTAGAGAGGAGTTTTTAAGAGATTGGGAGAGAAAGAGATGTTTTGGAGAGTTGGGGGTGTGCGGAACACGGCCAAGATCTGGCCGTGTTAGGTAGGAAAAAAAACTTTAATAACTCTCCTACACGGGCCGTGCAGATCCACACAGCCTCCCCCTCTTCCTTCTCTGGATTCTTTGCACGGCCGTGTCTGGGACACGGCCTCTCCATTTTTCTCCTCGGGATTCTTTACACGGCCGTGTTTGATACACGGCCTAGACATTTTTCTCCTCGGGATTCTTTACACGGCCGTGTTTGAGACACGGCCTAGACCTTTTTCCCCTCGGGAAATCCTACACGGCCGTGTCTGGATGACACGGCCCAAGCACTTCCCTTCTCTGCAACCTTTTCCTGGCCGTGTATAGCACAGGGCCGGGCTCTATTTTACACCTAACCTGAAAACAAAATCAAAAGAATGCATCAAACTAAAAGAAATTAAAATACTAAAAGAATTTAATCTGGAGGGCGAGGTTCAGAAAAATACAATCTTTGTACCTCTTCTATTTTCGTACCATGAATATATTTTTTCAAACGTTGACCATTTACCTTAATTATCCCAAAATCTTTGTTCCAAATATCTACAGCTCCAAAAGGATAAACCTTTTTTACCTCATATGGACCCGTCCACCTTGACTTAAGCTTCCCAGGAAAAAGTTTTAATTTTGAATTGAACAACAAAACCAAATCTCCTACATTAAAGTCTTTACAAAGAATGTGCTGATCGTGCCATTTCTTCGTCCTTTCTTTGTAAGATTTAGCATGCTCATATGCATCCATCCTTAATTCATCAAGTTCGTTCAACTGAAGCTTCCTTTTCTCCCCTGCTTCCTTTAAATCCATATTCAAATTTGCAATTGCCCAATAAGCCTTGTGTTCTAGTTCAACTGGAAGATGGCAAGGCTTACCATAAACTAATCGAAATGGGGTCATCCCAATAGGAGTTTTATAAGCAGTTCGATATGCCCATAAAGCATCATCTAGTTTCAATGCCCAATCCTTTCTTGAAGTGGATACAGTCTTTTCCAATATGGACTTAATTTCCCGGTTAGATATCTCAGCTTGCCCATTAGTTTGATGATGATAAGGTGTTGCTACTTTATGCTTCACTCCATATCTTCTAAGTAAGTTTTCAAACTGTTTCTCTATAAAATGTGATCCTCCATCACTAATGACTGCCTTTGGCACCCCAAATCTTGGAAAGATAATACTCCTAAATAATTTGATAACTGTTTTCGCATCGCACGTAGGAGATGCCACAGCTTCTACCCATTTGGATACATAATCTACCGCCACAAGAATATACCTATTCCCATATGAAAGAGGGAAAGGTCCCATGAAATCAATTCCCCAAACATCAAATAACTCAACCTCAAGAATGTAATTTAACATCGTTTCATTTCTTTTAGTTATATTCCCAGTTCTCTGACATTGATCACAAGACTGAACAAACAACTTAGCATCCCTGAATAAGGTTGGCCAATAAAATCCTGCTTGAAGAATTTTCGTAATTATTTTTGAACTACCCAAATGTCCTCCATAGGACGAAGAATGGCAATGAAACAAGATATCTCTAACTTCTTCTTCAGGTATACATCTTCGATAAATCACATCATTGCACTTATTATACAGGAGAGGTTCATCCCAAACATAATTCTTAACTTCTGAAAAAAACTTTTTCCTTTGTTGATGAGAAAAATCCGGATGTAACACTCCACTAGCAAGGAAATTCACAAAATCTGCGTACCAAGGAGTTTTCACACTTGATAAAGCTAATAAGTGTTCATCCGGGAATATGTCATCAATAGGTAAATCAAAATCCACCTCATTTTCTGACTTTTGAGATATTCTAGACAAATGATCCGCTACTACATTTTCAGCTCCTTTCTTATCCCTAATCTCAAGGTTGAACTCTTGCAAAAGTAAAATCCACCTGATTAACCTAGGTTTAGCATCTTTCTTTCCAAGTAGATACCGAATAGCTGCATGATCAGTATACACTATTATTCTTGATCCTACTAGATAGGATCTAAATTTATCAATAGCAAATACCACTGCCAATAATTCTTTTTCTGTAGTAGAATAGTTTACTTGGGCTGCATCAAGTGTTTTACTTGCATAATGGATGGCATGTAAAATCTTATTTCTTCGTTGTCCCAAAACTGCTCCTACAGCAAAATCACTAGCATCACACATTATTTCAAAAGGAAGATCCCAATCAGGTGCTTGAATGACTGGAGATGTTGTAAGAGCACTCTTGATTTTATTGAAGGCTTCAATACATTCGCTATCAAAACAAAACTCAACATCTTTAATCAACAGATTAGTCAATGGCTTGGAAATCTTTGAAAAGTCCTTAATAAAACGTCTATAGAAACCAGCATGCCCTAAAAAACTCCTAACTCCTTTTACATTGATGGGTGGGGGTAATTTGTCTATTACTTCCACTTTTGCTTGATCTACCTCAATACCACACTCTGAAATTTTATGCCCCAAAACTATTCCTTCCTTAACCATAAAATGACATTTTTCCCAGTTCAACACTAGGTTTGTATCTTCACACCTTTTTAGAACAGTAGAAAGATTTGACAAACAAGAATCAAAGTCATTTCTATAAACTGAGAAGTCATCCATGAAAACCTCCATAATTTTTTCTATTAAATCTGAAAAAATTGCCATCATGCATCTCTGAAAAGTGGCTGGAGCATTACAAAGCCCAAATGGCATCCGACGATAAGCAAAGGTACCATAAGGACAAGTAAAAGTAGTCTTCTCTTGGTCTTGAGGATGAATTGGAATTTAAAAAAATCCAGAATATACGTCCAAGTAACAAAAGTAGGAATGTTTAGCTAATCTTTCAAGCATTTCATCAATAAATGGTAAAGGGAAATGATCCTTCCTTGTTTCTTTATTCAACTTCCGATAATCAATGCACATTCGCCACCCCGTCACTGTTCGTGTTGAAATTAGCTTATCTTCTTCATTCTTGATAACGGTCATTCCTCCTTTCTTTGGAACCACGTGGACTGGACTCACCCATTCACTATCCAAAATTGGGTAAATAATCCCTGCATCAAGAAGTTTAATCACTTCCTTCTTTACTACCTTTTTTAAATTTGGATTTAGTCTCCTTTGATGCTCAATTGAGTTCTTGTACCCCTCTTCAAGTAAAATTCTATGCATACAGAGAGATGGATTAATCCCTTTTATATCATCAATTGTATATCCAATGGCCTTTCTATGCAACCTTAACTCATCCAACAGTCTCTTTGTTTCAAACTCATTTAACTGAGCATTAATTATAACTGGATAAGTAGAATTCGGCCCAAGAAATTCATACTTAAGATTTGGTGGTAATGGTTTAAGTTCAAGTTGAGGTGGTACTATTTCTGGTAAAACTGGCTCTTGTTCTATCAACATAGTCTCCTCCTTAGCCAATCTTTCTTCTAAAAACTCTTCATTATCTAAAGACAGATCATTCTCCTTATGATCACCAAGACATACCCCCTTTTCTGTTGAAAATGCTTTTTCACCAAACATTTTTGATAATGATTCACAGCACCACGGAAATAATATTTGGAAATCGTTTTGATTCAAGATAAGCCCTTTTTCAACATCATCCTTTTCTCTAATGATATCCATTGTTAAGAATGAGCTATCTTGCCCTGCCCAATCATTGGAATTTTGCGTAATTCTGCCAACTATCTCAAAAGTTTCTTCTAGACTTTTTTTCAAAAATGATCCTCCATATGCTAAATCCAGTTGATTCTTATTTGAGAAAGAAAGCCCAACATAGAACAAATGCATAATTAACCATTTCTCAATTCCATGATGTGGACATAACTGCAGAAGAGAAGAATATCTTTCCCAGACTTGGTATAATTTTTTTCCATCCAATTGCTTAAAATTTAAAATTTGACTTCTCAAATAAGTAGTTTTCCTTAGAGGGAAATATTGGTCAAGGAATTTTTTCTCTAACTCATCCCATGTTTTGATACTTTGAGACTTTAGAGAATTATACCATCTTTTTGCAGCATCCTTCAGACTAAAAGGAAAAGCAAGCAGCTGAACAATATCAGATGAAGCTTCTTCATATTTCAAAGTATAACAATATCTATAAAACTCCATCAAATGGGAATAAGGGTTCTCAATCTCCAATCCTCCAAACTGAGTTTTCTGAACCATGGAAACAAAAGATGGTTTGAGTATAAAATTTCTTGCTTGTATGTTAGGGTAAACAATTGCTTCCATTTGTTTTGCAGACTTCGGAGCTCCATAATCTCCTATTGACTTGCACACCATGTTTAGATATTCTTGTTCTTCTATTTGCCTTTGCAGAATTCTTCTTTATGGAAAGTTCTGTCAATCTCAGGGTCAAAAGGAAAGAATTCTCCTGCAAAGTTAGATCTTCGCATACACAAGAACAAGATAGCAAATGATAATTCAACAGAAAAAGAAAAATAAAATAATAAAAAATGCAGAATTTAATTTGTACAAAAAGAATTAACAAGAAGTAAAAGTTATACAAGAAAGTAAAAATAGAAATCTAATGATTAGTTACAACTATACAATATGAAAGGAAAACAAATGTTATGTTTAGTCTAACTCAATTGATAATTCCTAATGTTATAGTGCAGTCCCCGGCAACGGCGCCAAAAACTTGTTACGCTCCGCAAGTGTACGGAAATGTCGTAAGTAATATAAAAGATTATCGTATCCACAGGGACTGGAATAAGCACTAGAAATGTCTCAATGCGAATTAGCTAAACAACTATCCAATTGTTTCAAATGCAAAGTGAAGGTAAACAAATCTAATATTAAAGATCAACAAACAAGAATTTAGTGTTTTGGGTTATGATAAAGGGAGATTCTAGGAGTTTCGGTTTCTTTGTAAGATTTCTTGAATGTAAATGGTTCACCAATTCTTATCCCTCAATTGCCAAACACTAGTAGAAAGTTGTCGGTTCTCTCTTGCAATAGATAACCGGCTAAGGACTGAGAAATGTATCTAAATATGATCAATTAGACGTGAACCTACGTTGTCCTTACACAGAAGCGCACCTATTACTATCCTTCCTCGGATATCAACATAGAAGCCCACAACTTATTAATCTATCAAGATACAAGAAACTAATCACAAGATCCATCCTACTCTCTTGAATATTCCTATTTCTTCTTCAAGATTATCTCTCAAACGTCCTTACACGGGCTTGCACCTGTCACGTGGATCCCTTGGATGATCGAGTGAGAGTTTATCTTTACAAAGTCCACAAGAAATCCAAACAATCAATCAAGAATGAGAATTAAGCACAAATCACCATTAATTATTCAAGATCTAATTGATACAAGCAAGACAATGTCATTGAAACAAGAAATTGACAAATCCACAAGAGATTACATCAATCCATCATACAAATACTCCCTTAATCCTAGAATACAAGTTCTACTCCATGAATCGAGGAAGAATACCCGAAGAAATAAAGATTACAAGCATTTCTTAAATCCCCAATCCAAGAAACCAAGAAAAGGGGAAAAGAGAAAACTTATCTACGAAGAAGCCTCGTCTTCGGATCCAATCCTCGCTCCGGAGTCGAAATCGTCAAGAACTCCCCTCGAATCGCCCAATCCTCCCAAAATGGGAGAAACCACCAAATCTTGCCTTCTCCCAAAGGGAGAGAACCCTTTAAATTCATGAAGGAGGGTTTAAATAGAGGAGGAAATCGGGCCCCACACGGCCCACGGCCGTGTGAGATTCACACGGCCTTGTCCAGCCCTTCTCCGCCTGCAGTGACTCACACGCCGGACCCTTCTTCTCTCGGAAATGCTACAGTGTGTGGTGCACACGCCACCACCGCTGGCTCGAAACCTCACACGACCATGTAGATCTACACGGCCATGTAAGGCATCTGCTCTAATTTCTTCAAATCAAGACACGGCCGTGTGAGATTCACACGGCCATGTCCTCTTCCCTTCCTGTTAAAACTACACGGCCGTGTGTGGTACACGGCCTGATGCTCTCTCCCTTCAATTCCTTCCAAGCTTGTCCGAGGACGCATAATCTTCACCAATTTCGACTCCTGTGTACAGAAAATGCACAAAAAGCAGATCTCCGAATCAAAAGAGTAAATATGCTAAAAGGAAAGCTGGAAGTATAAAAATGCATAGATCAAACATGCTCAAAGTATATAAATGTGCGTAAAAACATGCATAAAAGAGTATATAATCTACGCACATCAAAAGGGTCTTCTTTATGAAATTCCCTTGATGATGAAGTCAATACCTTCTATTTCAGTATACTGTGGTAATCAAACAACAATAGCTCAGATTAGAAGCTCCAAGTATAACCAGAAACAGAAGAGACATGTACGAATACGATTAAAGTCTATTCGTGAGTTAATATCTCTTGGAGTGGTGTCATTGGACTTTGTAAGTTCGAAGGACAATATTGCTGATCCACTCACTAAAGGGCTTGATTATGAGAAAATCAAGAGATCCAGTAAGGGAATGAGACTGAGGTCTGTCCTGGATTCATCTATAGCAGCAACCCAACCTATCTGATTGAAGATCCCAAGAAGTAGGTTCAATGTGGTATAAACAAGCTATAAGGATGAATCGTAAGCATCAAATTGATTGAGATGTAATCTCATAGTCTCTTCCCTAGATAGATGCTTGACTGCTAGTAAGGATGAGCTTAGGAGCTCTTAATGAGTTCAAGGTCTTAATGACAGGATGCTTGCAGTACATCCTTAGAGAACTCACCTAAGTAAGTGTAACTGTGGGGCCGCAGTGTGGGGGGTCTAGGCAACTCTCCTTAGCACTTATGAAACAAGATTCGGTGACATGGCCGTAATGCACCAACCCAGAAGGATTCAACCGTCGCCAGTGATGAGTTGTTACCAATTGATCTTCACATATAAAAGGTTTAAGATCAAGACTCAGTTCTCTTCAAACCTATGTGAATAAGATTGATGTACTTTGGTGAAAATTCAAACCGGAAGGTATTTTCACTGAAAGCTCATTGCAACCAAGCCTCAGAACATATCTTTATTTTCGACTAAAATAATTTGAATTAGTGGGGGATTGTTGAGTTTTAATTCACATTATTCCCATTGCTTTTGGTAATGCATAAGTGTAAGCTTTTAGTCCCACATTGCTAAGAAAAGAAAGGTTGGAAGGCTTTATATATGGAGTCCTTCCATCCATACTTAGCAAAATTAAGGGGACCTACACGCATGCACGGGTCGAGCCCAAATCAGGTGGTTTCAGGGGGGTTCGAACCGGAAATCCATAAACCGAGCGCGACGCACGCGAACATCGTGCGCAGGGGGGGGGTGCAAATCCCCAGCTCGTGGGCCTCGCGCTTACGGGCGGCCCGGTTTATTTTTGCCAGTCTAATTTGGCTACCTGAGTCCGGTTTGGTTCGCACCTGATGGTATCTGTCAGCGTGATTTGGTCCGCATCTGAGAAAGCGAAGCGAAGAGACGCACCTGGCTGGTCTCTGCGTGAGAAAGCAGTAGCAACGCACTTCTTCGAACTAACGTACACTTTGGTTCCTGTGCATTGCTTCAATTGTATAAATACACTGCCTCACTTCCTTCTCAACACACTCCAAAGCAAAGCATTCCTCTTCTCTCTGCTTTCTCCTTTCTTCTTCCCGAGTTCGAGTTCTGAGGCTTGGTTTCTGCGATCTGAGGTTGAGTCCGAGTGCGGCGTTCGTCTTGGAGTGCACCTACGGACGGCGCGAGCGGTTGTCAGATCTTGGGAGGATTTTGCCAGAGAGCCTCTGCACCGTGGGCGGTAATAAATTCTCTAAAGACAGTCGGCAAGCCCGACGCTTCAACCGGAGATACACAAATTCTTAATCTTACTCTTATTACCGTTTATTGCATGCTCGTCATTTATTGGTGCAAGTATAGATTAGATTACTGTGTTAGCGTAATCATATCACTACAGTATGTACTATAGATTTCCCTAATAATTTTAGGCACAGACATCCGAAGACTTCGATGCTTAGAATCATTTCGAGCAACCCATAAAAACCACACAATCAAAAACGGGATTGCCTCTCTAATATGGTCTTGATGAGACCACCCCACACCAACTTTTCAATTTTCAAAATTCTTTAATTATAAACCCGAAACAAGTGCGCAAAATAAATCCATACCTCCTTCGCAATATCTCCATTAAAGAAAAGGTGATCCCAAGTTTCAACCACCTCACAGCATTAGCACTTGCAAAAATCACCAATAGAAGATAGATATTTTTAGGACCAAAAGTTTACCCTAAACAGCCACCCAAATCCCCAACAGCAGTTGAACAGATCAGATACTCCTCCAAGCTGATTTTAAAGTAAATCTACCATCACTTGATAGCTTTTAAATTTATTTATCAACTTCGCTTGCTTCTACTGAGATCGTAGAAATTTCCTCAGCAAGATTAATTGGCATAGCCCTTTGCAGTTTACACTTGTCCCAACCTACCTCTACCAAGAACTCAGTGATAGTTCTTGTAAAAACCTAAACCGCATGAATTCTAACCAATCAAAATAAGAATTCGAATAGGAAAAATAAGAACATATGAACATAGATCTTCGTTATATCGAGAACGTGGCATAAGAAAGTAAATACTGTAATTACAAATAACCTAAATGCAGCGGAATTGCCATTGTTCTTCGTGCAGAGCTCGTTGATCCAACAATCCTGTGGAAGAAGAAGGAGAAAAAGGTTGGCCTTCCGGAGGAGTTAGGGTTGACGGCGTCGAATCCTCTTCATCAATGGGGAACGAAGAGACGTCTCAAAGATTCCCTAATCCTCTGGGGGCCAACCCTTTATATAGTGCACATCTATTATCAACCCATAGATAATCATAGATGTGGGACTATAAGTCCATATATATACTGAACATCTATTATCAGCATATAGATAATAATAAATGCGGGACTAAAGGTTCTACACATACATGACCTACATCCAATAACCGAATCTAATAAGCATAAGTTAGATCACTTTAAAGGGTTCAGATTGTATTCACATATGCAACTTACAAATAAGCCCACCTAATAGGGATAATTATATCCAACAATCTCCCACTTGGGCTATATGTGAGTTGTATGTGGAATACAAGTAAAATTTTAGTTGATATCAAACTTTATGGGCATAAGATACCCCTGTAAACAATCTGGTTCATTAACTTCATTGGTATAGGACTAAAGAGGTCATAGTTACTGTATATGATCGTAACAAACCCCAACAGTAATCACAATACTAATGTCATTACTGATATAGATCAAGATGTAGATGTGTAGAGTGAAAATTACATGAAATGTCATCAGTATATGCCAATTTTCAACTGGTCCTAAGATAACCTCAAAAGAGTTCAGATCATATTTGCGAAATACTTTATGCTAAACTGCAATAGCAAATCATGATTAACTTTATGATTCCAAAAAGAATCTGTATCATATTTACAAACACTAAATGCTAAATAGCAGTAGTAAATGATGATATCACAATCAGAATGTCAAACAAACATATAAATTTCCATTAATATTTTAAACTTTAAGTACGTACAATAATCAAAACAAAATATGTATCTTTATTATCAAATATAAAGTAATAAAATAAATACAGACTCCCACTAGATGAGTTATTCTTCCATAAGAAGGACTCTCATATTCACAACATGCGCATAAAACATCTTAGGCACCAAGCCTTTGGTGAGTGGATTGGCCAACATGGAATCTATGTTGATGTGCTCTATTATAATCTAACAACTCTGAACTCTCTTTAACCACTAGAAACTTGATGTCGATGTGTTTGGACTTCGATGAACTACGATTGTTCTTGGTATAAGGTTCTGCGACTTTATTATCACAGTAAATCCTCAGTGGTCTGTCAATGCCATCAACGATTTGTAATGTTGTGATAAAGTTTCGTAGCTAAATCCCATGATTGGATGCTTCATAGCATGCTACCAACTCTGTCTCCATAGTAGAAGTGGCTACTAGCGTCTGCTTGACGCTCTTCCAAGATATGCCCCCTCCAACAAACATGAAAATATAGTCTAAAGTAGATCTTCTACTATCCAAGCATCCAGTAAAATCAGAGTCTGAATATCCAATCACCTCCAGATGATCTGATCTCCGATACGTGAGCATATGTCCTTTAGTTCTTTGCAAATACCGCTTCACTCTCTTTTATCGCTTTTCAGTGTGACGGTCCTGGGTTACTAACATATCTACCTAACATCCCCACTATAAATGTTATATCTGGTCGAGTACAAACTTATACATACATGAGACTTTCCATTGCGACGCATATGGGAATTGCTCCATCTCCTTTATTTCAAGTTCAAGCAGTGGACACTGCTGCAAGCTGAACTTGTCACCTCTCAACACAGGTGTGTCACCGGGTGTACAGTTTTGCATGTCATATCTTATAAGCACCTTTTCATTATAGGCCTGTTGTGAAAGTCCAAGAATGTCTCTTGAACAATCATGATAGATCTGTATGTCTAAAACAAAGGATGCTCCACCAAGATCTTTCATTTCAAAATTACCATATAGAAATGACTTAGTTTGAAGCAGCAAATTCTTATTATTACTCGCAAGCAATATATCGTCCACATACAAAATAAGTATAACAAACTTGCTCCCACTGAACTTGGCATATATGCACTGATCAACAGGGTTCTCTTTAAATCCAAATAAGGTAACCACTTGATCAAATTTCTGGTACCACTGACGGGACGCCTGCTTTAAACAATAAATGAACTTCATTAATCTACATAATAGGTATTTTAAGTCTTTAAACTCAAAGTTCTCTGGTTGTACCATATATATAGACTCCTCTATGTATCCATTGAGGAATGCAGTCTTTATGTTCATTTGATGTAGCTCCAAATCATAATGAGCTACAAGTGTCATGATTACCCTAAGGGAGTCTTTCGTCGACACATGTGAGAAAGTCTCCTTATAATCAATGTCTTCTTTCTGAGTGAATCCCTTGGCAACAAGATGAGCCTTATACTTTTTGATATTGCCCCTTGAATCTCGCTTGATTTTAAATATCCATTTACAGCCAACGGGCGTCTTTCCTTCAGGCAATTCGACAAGTTCCCAAACGTCATTGTCCGCCATAGACTTCAACTCTTCTTGCATGGCGTTAATCCACCTTTCAGGGTTAGAGCATTGTTTGACTTTTTGAAAAGATGTAGGATCACTCTCTAACCCTATGTCAAAATCATGCTCTTGGAGATAAACATAATCACGAGAATTCGTGGTTCTCCGTTCCCTTATGGATCGCCTTAAAGGCACATGTGTTTGAGGTGGTTGAGGTACTTGTTCATCAATATGAGGCAATCCTTCAATTTCAGTGGCAGGTTCCTCCAATTACATTGGAGATGTCATGGGAATATCTTGGTTCACTACGCTCACTGGATGTGTGATACCCATAATGTGCGGTATGGTAACCATACCGCTACTAATCGAACTAGTAGTAACCATAGGAGGATCGCCAATGCTTTCCTCCAAAGATACTTCCCTAATTTTATTACTCTCACTGTCCTCAATGAACTTGGCATTTCCCATTTCGAAGAAGGATCTATTAGAGAGATCATAAAATTTATACCCTCTTGACTTCTCAAAGTATCCTACAAAATTACAGCTAACCGTTCTTGAGTCCAGTTTCCTTTCATTAGACTTATAAGGCCTAGCTTCAGCTGGACAACCCCGGACATGTAAGTACCTATTGCTAGGCTTCTTACCCATCCACATCTCGAATGGGGTTTTAGTTACTGTCTTACTAGGTACTTTATTGAGTAGGTAAACTGTAGTCTTGAGTGCTTCACCCCACAAGGATTCTGGTAGAGAAGTGAAAGTCATTATACTTCTTATCATGTCTTTTAGGGTTCGATTACAACGCTCGGCTACATCATTCTGACTGGTGTACCAGGCATGGTATATTGAGGCACAATTCCACACTCAGCAAGGTAATTCACAAAAGATCTTGGACGTTGTTCACCTGATCCATCATATCGACCGTAATATTCACCTCGACGATCGGATCGGACAGCTTTAGTTTTCTTACCTAGTTGAAGTTCAACTTCGGCTTTAAAAATTTTGAACATATCCCAAGATTGTAATTTCTCATGAATAAGGTACAGATAGCCAAATCTGGAATAGTCATCTATGAAGCTAATAAAATATGTGTGTTCATTCCAAGATGCCTTAGGGAATGATCCACAAATATCCGTATATATTAACTCCAAAATATCACTACAACGGCTAGCCCCTTTATTCCTTTTGTTAATAATCTTCCCCTTGATACACTCTATGTAAACATCAAAGTCTGAAATGTCAAGGGAATCAAGAATTCCATGTGACATTAACCTTTCTAGGCGTTGTTTGGATATATGTCCTAAACACCTATGCCACAACATGAAAGAATTCTCGTCGGTCAATTTACGTTTCGTACCTATACTATGCATTATTACGTTGTCAACCATAGGAATAAAAGTGTTCAATTTATAAAGTTTATCAACCAAGGAATCATTGCCAACCAACACTGAATTAAAGAAAATACTGAAAATTCCATTTCTAAATAAATCAAGAATAACCTTATTTGTCCAAACAAGAAATTGAAATTAAATTTCTTCAAAAAGACAGTACAATAAATGTATTTTCTAAATCCAGAAAAATATTGGTTCCTAAACAAAGTCTAAAAACACCAATCGACTCAACTTTAGCCTTCTTTCCATTTCCTGTATAGATGTATCTTTCACCATCAAGCGAAAGTCGACTCTTGAGACAACCTTGCATAGTAACACTTATGTGAGTAGTAGCACTGGTATCTATCCATCAAGTGTCAATGGGTACTATAGCTAAATTAACTTCCGAACTAACAAAATTTTGAAAACTCCCAGAATCTGTAGTTTGCTTTCCTTTTCCTTTATTGATCCTCTTTCTTTTCTTGCTTGAACCTTGAGATATAGATTCTAGGTGAGCACTTTCAGGTGTCTCAAGCCTCAGTCTCTCCCTTATCTTTCCTTTTCTAGTATACCGCATGGTTACCAACTTCGTAAGAAGTGTGGCAGTCTCGACCTTTTCATTTGAGGTGAATCGGACAGCCAATTGGTCCAAGAAACTCCTAGCATCTCCTCCCTCGATTATTGAGCCCTTTATTGGTGCAAGTACGGAAAGCTTCATGATACTCAGACATATGCGATTTGATTTCTCCCACAGCTGAAATTCAACCATCTACTCTATAGTGTTAGCACTGGTCAAAAGTGCGTGATGATCATTCCTTAATGCATAGTCTAAGTTCATGCAGCCTAAGACTACAGTCACGTATTCTTTCCATTCAGTAAAATTTGAACCAGTTAGTATTGGGATGTTTTTAATGTTGGCAGTTACAGATTGCACTGAAATTAAAGAGAGAAATTTATTTAAGCTCACGAGTTAACTAAAGCCAAGAACATATAAGTAATATAAAATTATGTAAATAAAATAAAATTTTAAATGCATATAAATGGGTTCTTTATGAGATACCAAGTACAACATAATGTGTTTTCCTTTGGACTGACACATTATTTGTTAGTGATACTCTCTAATATAACTCAAACTTTAATTGGTCACATAATGTGTCTTCCTTTGGGCCGACTCATTGTGCACATAATATAATACTTTATATGAGTTATATTTTGGTTCATAGCTCACAACAACCTTAATCGGCCACCTAATATGCTTTCCTTTGGGCCGACATATTTTGTGCATAATTTGAACAAAATAATATTTTGTTCTATAGTTGTAAGCTACCTTATGCATGTATCTGGCATAAAAGTAATCTTCCTTTGGGCCGATTACTTTTAGCATAGATATACGTCTACCAACACAAAATATACTAAACCTACCTAAGGTATCTTCCTTTGGGTCAACACAATAGTTCAACTTAGTAGCACGTTGTGTAGATAAACCCAAGAAAATATTAGAAACTTAGTTCAAATAGAAATTACTTAATCAGCCTTAACAACATAAAATTAGGCTTATTAATTGATTCATACCTTATGGTAATCGATTGATATGATTCAATCGATTATCCCAATCGATCTGAAAGTCTACTATATACGACTACATAATTATATATAGAATTCTTTCTTAAGAAGCTAAAACTTCTTTTAAGTTCTATAATTATAATTAATTTCTTAATTATTCATGCATTACAAAATTTAATGCATTTGGTTTTTTTTATAACTAAAAAAAACTTAACGTTCCTTTTTTTAATTAAATATTTTTTTAATGAAACAGACGTATACTGTTTTAAAAAAATGATTAATTAAAAAAAACAATCTCAATACACTAACATTAAATTTAATCGATTAAAATTGATGGAATCACGAGTTTAAGATTGTTGATCAATTAAATTTCAATCTGTTTTTTTCAAAATTTTAGATTTGACAATCGATTATTCGATCAAAGTAATCGATTGAACAATCACAATTTTACCTAAAATTAGGTTAAACAGTACCAATTTTCGTCGTTTTTCGTGTTCTTCACAGAAACACGAAAAATTCAAAAAATAAGTCAATCCTAGTTTTCTCTTATATGATTTTCGATGATAAAAAAATATATTAACTAAGAAAACTTGATCTAGCATATAAATAATAAATTGATGAAAAATTTAAACTTTATTACCAATGAAAATGATGAAATAGAAACTTTGTTCTGATACCAATTGATAGTTCTTATAAAAACCTAAGCCGCATGAATTCTAGGCAATCAAAATAAGAATTCGAATAGGAAAAATAAAAACATATAAGCATGGATTTTCGTTTCATCGAGAACATGACATAAGAAAATAAATACTGTAATTACAAAGAACCTGAATGCAGCGAAATTATCATTATTCTTCATGTAAAGCTCGTCGATCCAATAATCCCACGGAAGAAGAAGAAGAAGGTTGGTCTTCCGGAGGAGTTAGGGTTGACGGCGTTGAATCCTCGTCGTCAATGGGGAACGAAGAGATGTCTCAAAAATTCTCTAATTCTCTGGGGACCAACCCATTATATAATACACATCTATTATCAACCCATAGGTAATCATAGATGTGAGACTATAAGTCTATATATATATTGAACATCTATTATCATCATATAGATGATAATAGATTCGGGACTAAAAGTTCTATACATACATAATCTATATCCAATAATCGAACTCAATCAATATAAGTTAGATCAATTTAAAGATTTCAGATCGTATTCACATATACCACTTACAAATAAATCCACATGACAAGAATAATTATATCCAACAATCAGATACTACAACATCTAAAATTCTAGTCACACCACAGAATTGATACAAAGATCTGCTAACTAACCAAGTGTCAAACCAGAATTTCAACTTGTCCTTTCCTATTATCCATCCAATCTGCTTTTCAGCAATGGAACGAACTTTAGTCAACCTTCTCCAACAAGGGGAAGCATTCCATCTTAAAGGAACTATGAATGGGAAACCATACCACAATATAATCGATTAAGGAAACCTGCCCAAGGAATTTTTTTTCTCTCTAAATCTGTGCCACTAGAGGTGTTCATTAGGTTCGGTTCGGATTATTTAGATTATTCAGTTTGGATTATTCGGATTTTATAATTTTCTAAATCTAACCAAGAACCAAACCGAATTAGCTATAAATCAAACTGAATTACCCGAAACTAATTCGGGTTATACGGTTCGAGTACCAATTAACCCAATTTTCTTTTCATTTCAAATTTTCAATCTTCTTCAAATAAATAAACTCTTAATAATTTATATTTATAAATAAATAAGCTCCAAATTTAATAAAATAATTTCATTCGATATAAGAAAAAAAACTTACACATTCCGAAGATTCCAAAGATTATACTAAAAAAAATTAAAAAATATATATTAATTCCTTATTCGGGTTTCGGACGGGTTATTGGATGGGGAGTTAAATCTAAAACCAAACCATTAACCCAATTAATATTTCGGGTCAGTTCATTCAACCGATCCGAATTTCATTTAACCAAACCAAATAACCCGAATGTTATTTGGATCGGACGGATTAATGGATTGACTCAAATAATGAACACCCCTATGTGCCACAGCTTCATAGCCACTGTTGTAGCCACTTCCGATAAACTCCTCAGTCCCAAGCCTCCTTCCAATTTTGATCTACATATCATCAAACAAGAAATACAGTGTCTTCTTACTTGAGTTCATCGATCTCCAAAAAATCTAGCAAACACATTTCTAAATGGTGGAGAATTGATAAGGGAAGTAGAAACACTTGCAATAAGTACATCGGGATAGAGCACAACACACTCTGTATGAGAATTAACTGTTCACCATGTGAAAGTCGCGATAAATTCCACCCAAAGAGTTTCCTCCTAACACTCTCTCAAAGAAGTTGAAAATAAACCACCTTTGTATTTCCAGTAAAGATAGGCACATCCAAGTATATAATAGGAAAAGTCCCTTCAGCAAATCCCATGGTAGCAGTAATAAGATTTCTGTGAACAATAGATATTCCTTTGGAAGGAAAAAACAAACTCTTGGCTACATTAATTGCCTACCTAGAACAAGCATTATAATTATCCAAGAAACTTTGACCTTTTTCACATAGTTAATGGATCCATTCAATAAAATCATTACATCATCTACGTAAGCTAAATGAGATAATTTAAAATCACAACCACTATTAAAATACATTTGTGGAAACTTCCTAAAAAGATTATCCAACCCCTTGAAAGAAAATCAATAGCAATGATGAATAAAAGTGGAGAAATGGGATTCGCTTGTCTGAGTCCTCTCTTCACATGAAAAAGCCCAAATAGTTGACCATTTATACAAACAGAAAACCAAGACTCAGCCGCACAGCGTCTAACAATATCAATAAATGCAGTAGAAAACCCAAAGGCCTCCTATTGAATCCTATCATAAGTCTTGGCCATATCTAATTTCAAAATTAGATTTCTGCCCCTCACATGATAATTCAATTTATGATTAAACTCTTAAGCCAACAGAATATTATCAAAAATTAGTTTTCTTGATACTGTTAGGATATACCCAATGTGATATATGTTATAAACACGTTTCGTAAATATGCACCACGGAAGACTTAACGACAAATGAACTAATTTATTACATCACACAACCACACGCATGAAAGATGCAATCACGCAGACAAGATCATAAAATAAAAATGAAATCGAATAATAATTATTCTAGGTATACTTTATGGATTATCTGTAACGAGAAGGACATCAACCTTTTGCGACGTTATCGAACTTCGAGAGAGAGGTAGAGAGAGATATTGGATTCAGGTTTTCAAAACTTAATCAAGCCAATAATGAATTATGTATTAATTATCTCTTAACCATATCAATATATATAGTCCTCTTTAATGAGTTTGATTAGAAAACTCAAATTCAACACATTATGCCTTAACCAAAAATTAGTTCATTAACCTGTTGGTTTGGTTCACAACTAAATTAAGTTACTTGTTGGTTTGGTTCACAACTAAATTAAGTTGGTTTATGACTAAACCAAATTAGTTCATGGCTAAACCAAATTGGTTCATAACTAAATCAAATAGGATCCAACTCTTTCATAAGTGATGTAGCTCATCCGCACTTCCGTTCCGACAAATATTTCTATATTTGTCTTATGTATAGTCCAACTAAATATTTATCTCTTAATCTGAGAATTCTATTCTCTAACTTATTTTATATGAGACTCGTAGTGCGTATGACCCAATAAGTTCTTGATTTATCTTGGTCGTTTATAATTAACTACTTAATTATGGAACAATCATGAGTGACACCTAGTAGTACATCATGATCCCCAATTAGCTGAAAAATCATAGTTAATCTCAGAACTAATTCTGAATCCTTCAGCAGCTACAGTGAGTCATGCCTTGTTCCTTTCACTCATCTTATACCCACTTGGTTCAGGGTATGGTTTAAGTGTCTGTCCCCACTAGGCTGACTATGTCACACCTAGCCCAAGTAATATTTCCTCATTTTACGGATTCAAATTACTCATACATATGTACAAGAGCTTTATACTCTTAACATGTGATGTTTTAGCCAAAGACTTCAAGTAATAATCCCAACGAGTAGCCATAGGGTATACGTCTTCTCACAAAGAGCGGTAAACTCTGTGGGCTATCCAAACATCTTTAGCCACTTTGATTTATACCCAATCATTTTGGGTCCACACCTCCAAGAGATGCTTACTTAAGATGTCAAAGTATAAGTCAATATGACCAATATAACTTGTATACCTCAAGTCGAATGAAACTTGCACTCGAGTTGTAGTAAGAACTTCACAGACATAGCTATATATGTAGAGAACTATATGCAGTCTTATAACAAGTCACTCCAATAAAATAATTACCATAACTAGCATCCACATTTAACTCTTAGCATCCCAATATCTCCAGCTAGTGAGAAACAGTTGCTTGACTGAACCAAGTAGTATAACTCATGTTAGTCATACAGAATTGATGATATCTGAATGTACCAATTTGATGATTAGAAAAATTCTAATACATTCATAATTATACATGTAGAGATAATTATAAATTATGATCCAATCACAAACTTTCTCATGCTATGAATTGTATTGTGGGCATTCAGTAAATGAGTTTAAGATTATTTAAACATATAATATGTATTCAAATAGTGAATCTATATTTATCAAATAAATAATAAAATCATAAAACGATTACCTTAGGACATCTCTTAAAATCTGACACAAAATCATTCTGAAAATGAGATATGACTTTATTCAGCACTTGTCATAGTCTTATAGCATTCAACTTTGATATAATCCTATTCGAGACATTACACAGACTGATAGGTTTGAAATCTTGCCACTGCTGTGCATTTTCAACGTTTGGTATGAGGACAATAGTGGTGGCAGCCATGCCTTTAGGTAGGGATCTCCTTTGAAAAAAATCCAATACAACCTAGAATAAATCCTTTTTAATGATATCCCAACAGGATGCATAAAATGCTATAGAAAAACCATCTTAATTTCTTCGATGGTAGGTACTACAGTCAAAGTAGAATTATCCCCAGAATTAACCAGAGATGGAATATTATCCAAATTAACTGAATTGCATTCATAAGCCTCCCCGGTCAGTACATTCTCAAAAAACTGAACACATGAGGCTAGAATAAGCTTTGCGCTCCAAGCAAACCCCTTCATCCCATATTCTAAAAATTCTATTAGCTATTCTCCTTTTTTGCACCAGGTTATGAAAAAATTTAATATTCCTATCACCCTCACCTATCCATTTCACCACTGTCTTTTCTTCCGGAACTCTTCTTTCATACTTAGTGTTTTAAAAAGTAAAGCTTGATACCTAGACATGTTAATTTTATCTACATCAGTAGGATCACCATCAAAAGCTTTCTCCACAGTTGCAAATTATTCTTCAACTTTCTTAACATTATCATGTATATTCCCAAACACATCAACATTCCACCACTTAAAATGAGTTTTTAATCTTTTAAGTTTAAATTGAAATTTCTACGATCCAATCCCAGAATAAGGCAATATCCAATTTAATCTAACTGTGAGGGAAAAATTGTGATATTTGATTCACATATTTTGAAACCTAAAAGACGCCACTGGCTTTGAAAATCATGAAATTGTAATAAACAAAGGCCATGATCAGAGACAACCCTCCTTAAATGTTCTACATGCACCTAGAAATCATTATCACTCCATGATGGAGAAATTAATACTCGATCCAAACGCTTCCAAATTTTATTGTTTGCCCAAGTGAATCTACCACTCACAAAACCAACATCCATCAAACCACTTAGTATTAAAAAATTATTGAAATCATCCACAACTCATGAATTAGAAAGAATTCTAGCAGAATGTGCACAAGGTCCAGCAATAACATTAAAATTACCATCTACTAACCAAAGTTCCTCAACATCAGATTTGACTTCTAAAATATTTTCCCATAAGGTATATCTTTCCACTCTTGAACACTTTGAATACACCACAGTCACCAATATATCAATAGGAAATAAATGAAAATGTAGCTAAGTTGCTAGCATGTGGTTAGGAGTTTTGATCGTGTCGTAAGAGAGAGCCGTTAATGAGGGGATAAGAGTGTGGGCTGAGTCTTGATCGCTAGCATGGATCTAGGAATTTCAGGTATATCATAAAGCGTAGTTGTTAGAGAGGAGCTAAGAGGGTGGGCTGAGTCTCTATTGTTAGGACCATTGACGGCCGACTAGAGGGTGCACAAATTAAACAAACAAAAAGATCTTTCTCATTTACAGCTTGATTAAAAGAACACTTGCATAAGTAAGAATAAAGAAGAAACTAAAAAGAAAGAGGCACCGAGATTTTACTTGGTTGCAACCGGGAAGGTTGTTAATTCAAGGAAGTTAAAGCGCACTAATTTCTCCTTCAGGCAGAGAAGCCTCTTATAGCATTCAAAGCTCACAAAACAAAGCTAAACAAGAACTAGGAAGTGTACAAGTGTTGTTTCAGACTATTCAGTTGTTCTCCAGTTTTTGGGAGTAGGACTGTTTATATAGCCCTGCTCGGGACGCTTGGAAGGGTTCTAGTTGTCTATAATGGGAAAGAAATCTATCCCCAATGCAATGTTCAAATGTCACATTGATCTAGATAAAAATCGGGTTCCGGACGCCCGGAGTCCGGGTGCCCCCGAACTCGTCTGGGCACCCCGGACTAGTTCGGGCACCCCGACCAGGTCCGGGCACCTCGGATCGGTTTGGGCCCCCACCACCAAAAGTCAGCCTTTTGTTGACTTTTGGTCCGGGCCTCCTTCTTCGGTTCCACTCACCTCGGTCCGGATTTTCTGCTCCGGCTCCGCTCGTTTGGGTGATTTCGGCCATCCGGAATAGGGCTCACCCGTACCCAACTTCCGGTCTTCTTGAGAAAGCTTCCACTCCGGCCTCTCGTCCCTTAGAAATGTCGTGCGCCTCCTTCTCGTCTGCCCGTGTACTCTTCCACAACACCTCGTCCCTCAGATGCACCGAGCTCGTTAGCTCTTTCCCGTGGCGTCCCTCTCGCTAGCTACGTCTTTTGCTCGATGTCCTGTGCTCCTAAGTTCCTGCACACTTAGATACAACATTAAACACAAGAGGACATAACTTAACTTGGTTGATCACATCAAAACCATCTTGGGGTACCAACAATCTCCTCTTTTTTAATGTGAGTAACCCAAGTTAAGTTAGGGTAAACCAACATAAAGTAAAGGTAATAAATTTGCATGTAAAGTGCAAAAAGTTTAAATTTATAGTTTCTTTTAAAAATTTAAACTACCTCCCCCTAGACCTAATTTCCCCTTCTCCCCCTTTGATCATATAAAAAATGGGGTACTTGGTCCGGGCGCCCCAGCCAGGTCCGGGCACCCCGGGCCGATCTGGGCCCCCCAACCACCAAAAGTCAGCCTTTTGCTGACTTTTGGTCCGGGCCTCCTTCTTCACTTCCGCTCACCTCGGTCTGGGTTTTCGGCTCCGGCTTCGCTCGTTTGGGTGATTTTGGCCAACCGAAATAGGGCTCACCCGTACCCACCTTCCGGTCTTCTCAAGCAAGCTTCCACTCCGGCTTCTCATCCCTTAGAAATGTCGCATGCCTCCTTCTCGTCTGCCTGTGTACCCTTCCATAGCACCTCGTCCCTTAGATGCACCAAACCCGTCAGTTCTCTCCTGTGTCGTCCCTCTCGCTAGCTACTTTTTTTGCTCGACGTTCTATGATCCTAAGTTCCTGCACACTTAGACACAATATTAAACACAAGAGGACATAACTTAACTTGGTTGATCACATCAAAATCATCTTGGGGTACTAACAATCTCCTCCTTTTTGATGTGAGTAACCCAAGTTAAGTTAGGGTAAACCAACATAAAGTAAAGGTAATAAATTTGCATGTAAAGTGCAAAAAGTTTAAATTTATAGTTTCTTTTAAAAATTTAAACTACCTCCCACTAGACCTAATTTCCCCTTCTCCCCCTTTGATCATATAAAAAATGGGGTACTTGGTCCGGGCACCCCGGGCCGATCTGGGCCCCCCAACCACCAAAAGTCAGCCTTTTGCTGACTTTTGGTCCGGGCCTCCTTCTTCACTTCCGCTCACCTCGGTCCGGGTTTTCGGCTCCGGCTTCGCTCGTTTGGGTGATTTTGGCCAACCGAAATAGGGCTCACCCGTACCCACCTTCCGGTCTTCTCAAGCAAGCTTCCACTCCGGCTTCTCATCCCTTAGAAATGTCGCATGCCTCCTTCTCGTCTGCCTGTGTACCCTTCCATAGCACCTCGTCCCTCAGATGCACCAAGCCCGTCAGTTCTCTCCTGTGTCGTCCCTCTCGCTAGCTACGTCTTTTGCTCGATGTTCTATGATCCTAAGTTCCTGCACACTTAGACACAACATTAAACACAACAGGACCTAACTTAACTTGGTTGATCACATCAAAATCATCTTGGGGTACCAACAATCTCCTCCTTTTTTATGTGAGCAACCCAAGTTAAGTTAAGGTAAACCAATATAAAGTAAAGGTAATAAATTTGCATTTAAAGTGCAAAAAATTTAAATTTATAGTTTCTTTTAAAAATTTAAACTACCTCCCCCTAGACCTAATTTCTCCTTCTCCTCCTTTGATTATATAAAAAATGGGGTACTTTAAAAGTTTAAGGGTAACTTTATCAAAAATATGAAAGTTAAGTTTTAATAAAAACTCTAAATTTATAAAGTTAAAAATAACTTTAAAATTTTTTTGACAACAACTTTGTAGATAAATAATTAAAGAAAACTTTAAGTTTTTTTTTAACATCTAAGTGGTGAAAAAAAATCTAATAGAATTTTGATAAATATTTAAAGTAATTATATAATTAACTATTTTATCAGTAAGTCCACTAAGCATTCATTTAGACAATATATATATATATATATATATATACAATTTTGAATATTCTTATTATTAAATATTTGTATTTAAATAACTCAAAGAAAGTTCATCAATAAAAAAACTTTAAAAAAAATCTTAGATAAAGAAGAGTTAGCAGGGATAACTCTTGTAGAATAATTAAATATTTAAAGAAATCAAATGATACGAAAAAATTGAGATTTTTCCTTAAGATGAATATTGAATTTCTCTTGAAAAAAATTGGGATCCAATTTATTTTGAACACAAGTTAAAACTCAAGAGGATTTTTGTAGTAAAAAAATTAATTCAAGAATAATTTTGGAATCCAAAATAGATTCCTTCTACTAGATTGACAATAAATTGTTTAGGTACATATTTTCTTGATAATTTTGTAATTTGTCCCTTATGATATTTAAATTGTTAATTTAGTCCATTATAATTTCTAAAATTTGAAGCAGAGACTTTTGAATATGCAGAAACTTTTAAGGTTTGTATTTGTTCCTTTAACATTTTATTTTTTATTTTTAATTTGTCGAAATCCTCTAATCGACAAGCTGTTGCTAAAGTTCTTTTTAACTCATTATCTTCTGTTAATAATTTTTATTTTCTATTGCAAGTTTGCAAGAATCTTTCGATAATATTTTTATAAATTTAAACAATTGGTCAGGAGGTAGAGACTTCTGATGCTCCCCTTGTGGAGCTGCTTTCTTCTGAAGACTCTCCCCCTTCGTCGATGCTCATTTGCGATGAGCTTTCTGTGTCTTCAGGAAGGAATTTGGTTATAAGGGTTGTCCCGGCAATTTTCTCGGTCTCGAATTCTTCTGACGACGACTCGGTGTCCATCAAGGAGTTGGATTCGGCTTCAATTAGTTCTTCTTAGAGATTCAAGAACTTTTCCCAAAGTTCTTTTGCACTTTGGTAGTTACTGATTCTGTCAAGATCCTCCGCCGGTAGTATGCTTATTAGATGATATTCAACCTTACATCCTGTATCCTTCGATCACAGCAGGATATCTCATATAGTGCAGTCCATATTCATGAGTATACCTCAAGTACCTCAGTACTCTTATTATCTCTTTCCAGTGCTCAACACTTGGATTAGTCGTGTATCTACTCAGTTTACTTACTGTGTAGGCCAAATTTAGTTGTGGACAACTCATCAAGTGCATTAGACTTTTAATCACTTGAGAGTACTCTATTTGAGAGATACTCCGCCTTGATTTTTTTATAGATGTTGACTCATATCTATCGGCGTTTATGCCAACGCAGTGTCACCATTGGTGAATTTCTCAAGAATCTTATCCACGTAATGGGACTGACTAAGAATAAGTCATTTTGTTCTAAGAATTTTGATTCCTATAATTACATTAACTAGACTCATGTCTTTTATGTCAAATCTTGAGTTCAACATATCTTTAATAGATTTAATTATCTTATTATTACTTCCAATGATAAGTATGTCATCTACATATAGGTACAAGATGATGTAGTCATTTTCTGTGGCTTTTATGTAGATGCATTTATCACATTCATTAATCTTGAATCCATATTCCTTCATGGAATTATCAAAATTTTCATGTCATTGCTTTGATGCTTGTTTCAAGCCATATAATGATTTCACCAATCTACAAACCTTATTTTTCTATCCTGACACAGAAAACCCTTCCAGTTGCTCCATGTTGATTTTCTCTTCTAAATCTCCATTTAGGAAGGCTATATTTACATCCATCTGATGTATTTCGAGATTCAATATAGTGGCAATAGCTAACAATACTCTAATAGAAGTTATTCTTGACATCAGAGAATGCGTATCAGAGTAATCGAGGTCTTCTTGTTGTCGGTATCCTTTGATTACCAATATAGTCTAAACTTATCAATTGTGTCATCTTACTTCATTTTTTTTTTGAAGATCAACTTGCAACCTAGTGGTTTAGTTCTAGGAGGAAGATTCATAAGTTTTCAAGTGTGATTTTTGCAAGATAGAGTCTATCTCAGATGAAATTGCCTCTCTCCAGTGAGATCTATCAGAAGAGCCTAGAGCTTCTGAGTAACTTTGGGACTCACTTTCCAACTTAAAAGTGATAAAATCCAATCTGTAGGATTTTTGGACCCAAGATCTTTTGCTCCATCTAAGCTTACCCTCGACTGGTTCATCATCATCTTCTTCGCCTTGTATTTCATGTGCCCATTTTGAGGAGCTAGCATCTTCTCGGGTCTTATATGGAAACACATGCTCAAAGAATGAGACATTTCTCGATTCTATTATCGAGTTCTTATTTATCTCTGGTATTTGTGATTCATAAACAAAAAATCGTTACGTATTGTTGTTCTGTGCATATCCAATAAATATGCAATTAATAGTTTTTTGTCCTATCTTAATTCCTTTTCGGATCAAGCATCAACACTTTAGAAAGGCACCCTCATATTCGTAAATATTTGTAGAACAGTTGTCTTCCATTCCATAACTCATAAGGGTTCTTATCTATTTTCTTTCGGGACACCTTATTTAAAAGGTAATTAGCTGTTAACACAGCTTCCCCCCACATGAACGCTGGTAGTCCAGAGCTCAATAGAAGAACATTCATTATCTTCTTTAGAATTTGATTCTTTCACTCAGCAACTCCATTTTGCTGAGAAGTATAACGAGCTATAATTTCATGTTTAATCCTATGTTCAGCACGCAACTCAGCGAACGATGATACATATTCACCGCCTTGATCACTTCAAAGCACCTTAATCTTTTTATTAAGCTAGTTTTCAACCTCATTCTTATAGAGTGTAAATTTCTCTATAGCTTCATCCTTACTTTTGAGAATATATACATAATAGTATTTTGTGTTATCATCTACAAAAGTGATGAAGTATTTAATCCCACCACGTGTTGGTGTACCTTTGAGGTCACACACATCGGTGTGAATTAGCCCGAGTGGTTCGTTGCTTTTTTCAATATGTTGAAAGGATGACCGTATCATTTTTGCTTCAACACAAATCTCACACTTGTGTTTCAGGTCAAGGTGGAATACAAGTATGCTTTGCATATTTATTAATCTACGCAACACATCATAGTTAACATGTCCTAGTCTATCATGCCACAAATATGAAGACTCAAGCATATAAGTGGAAGATCTTTTATTTTTATTTATATTAGTCCCAATGGTCATTACATTAATATTAAACAGCCCATCAGATACATAGCCTCTTCCAACAATCATTCCATTCTTAGACAGTACAACTCTGTCTGACTAAAAATAATACGAAAGTCATGCTTACTTAACAGTGATCCGGACACTAGATTCTTCTGAATCTCCGGAACATACAATACATTGTTCAGAATAAGGTCCTTTCCCAAGATCATCTTCTGCACCACTTTTCCATGGCTCATGATGTTCGAGGTTGTTGAGTTCCCTATGAACAGCTTGTCTCCAATAATTTCTTCGAAGTTGTGGAGCAGCTCCTTGTTGCAGCACACATGTCTGGTGGCTCCAGTATCGATTCACCATTACTGTGGGTTTGAACCCAACAGGTTTAATTCAGATACCACAACACAGAGGTCATCCATTTTTGGTCCCTTGTTCAGATTTGCCTCTTGCTTCTTCTTCGGCTTTCTACACTCTGAAGATTTGTGACCCACTCGGTCATAGTTAAAGCACTTCTCAGAGAACTTCTTCTTGCTGATACCTCCTTTGGGTACCATCTTGGAAAACTTGGTTCTTCCGTTTCGAGTTTTGACTGTGCTCGACCACGTTGGCTTTCACAATAGCCTGAGAGAACAACTTTCTCTTTGAACTCTTGTTGTCTTCTTCGATGCGAAGTCTAACAATGAGTTCCTCCATATTCATCTCCTTCCGCTTATGCTTCAGGTAGTTCTTGAAGTCATTCTAGCCGGGGGTAGCTTCTCAATGATAGTAGTCACCTAGAAGGTTTCACTCAGAATCATCCCTTCTGAGTGGATCTCGTGCAAGATCACCTGAAGCTCTTGGACTTGGCTAATCACCATCTTGGAGTCAACCATCTTATAATCCAGGAATTGGCTCATGTTGAACTTCTTGGGCCCTGCACCCTCTATCTTGTACTTCTTGTCCAGGGACTCCCACAGCTCCTTAGCCATTCTCATCATACTATACACAGCGTACAACGAGTCGGCAAGGCAATTGAGGATGTTGTTTCGGCAAAGGAACTCAGAATGAGTCCATGCCTCCACTGCACTAATGAGCTGCGCATCAGCATCCTCAGCATGCTTGGGAGGGTCCTCGGTCAAGACCGAGCTAGATTAAGCGTGGTCAAGTAGAAGAGTATCTTCTGCTGCTACCTCTTGAAGTTCAGTCCATTGAACTTTTCTACCTTTTCCCCGTGATTGATTGGCACAATTCCAATCGGGGTGGAGGAGGCCTTCATGTGTTGAGTCTGTTGTATCTCAACATTTTGTTCTATGATCATCTCAACAAAATCAAATCTGTTTCAAAATTATTGGACAAAAAATAACAATTTGCCAGAGATATTTGGGGCTTTGTCGAATTTAAATTATACAAAATCAATTCAACTTATCTGTAGAGATAACCTTAGTAGATAATCTCAGGCTGCCAGTAAAGACTGGTTTCTACTAATTGCTTAGTGCAGACCGAGCTCCGAGTCCAAGCAACAAGGTCTGAGAGAACTGAAGGACCGGACGGTCAAGCAGTAGATTGGTCGACCGGGCAGACAAGTCAAGCGGGCAGTTAGACCGAGTGGGTGAGCGATCAACCCCGTGTCCTAGTGGCATAGCAGAGAGGCCAACTGGGTAGTAAGGCCGAGCAAGTTCGATCAAATAGAGCAGCCAACCGAGCAGTGAGGATGATCGGTCGGGCGAGAGTGCCAAGAGAGTGGATAATCGGGTGAGCAGAAAGGTCGAGCGACCGAGTGAGTGGCCGGTTAGGCAAGCAGACAGACCGAGAGAGAGGTCAGTCAGGCGCTGAGGCCTAGCAGGCGTTGCAACCAGGCGAGCGATGAGAGCAGCCAAATAGGCTCTGAGGTCGGGCGGGCGATGAGGTCAGACGAGGGATGAAGCCAGAAGAGCGCTGCAATCGGGTGAGTGATGCAAGCGGCCGAACGTGTGAACCGAAGCCTGTGATATGCAGTTTCCTTGAAACAGATTCATCTCACCTCCGGCTATGCTTCGAGGCGTTCTCGGGTCGGCTATTTCCCCGGATATAAAGGTGAACCGTAATTCCCACCAAGCAATGATGGTCACAGCGAACTAAGAGGTATCTGACTACTATCACAAGCACTCCGCCGAGTAAGATATGCACGACAAAAGAGAAGGGGAATGTTGGTGTAGAACTTCAACTTTTTGAGTGTGTAGCCTTTTGCCTGTGGTCGCAGCCTCTTTATATAAGAACTCAGACCAATGGACAATGTAAATGATAGTTTAATGATCATTATTCGCCAGTTGTGAAATGCCAACGTTTCACTCGGCTGCATTAATCTTTCTTTAATGCATCCGTTACACAAGCAACAAAAATGTTTACGTGACAAAATATTGGTTGTTCCACTTGAGCAAATTTTGCCCCAACCAGTCTAGCATTCGGCGCGCACAAGTCATGCTCGCACATGAATCAACTTGGTTCAGTGCAATCCGGACCCTGGATTTGCACCCCCCCTGCGCACCCACACGTGAGAGAGATCCTCTCCCCATGCATTTGTTCACATCATCAAAGCATGCAAATCAATATAAAGCACCCAAAATACCTTAAAACTCCCAATGTGAGACTAAAGTCTCATTCACAATGGAGTTTCTTCTCTCTTCCACCTCTTCTCCATTCATATATATCCAATACACACCTCCAAAGATATGTTTGCTTGAGATGTCAAGGTATAAATCTCCATGACCAAGATGACTTAAATACCTCAAGTTGAAAGAAACTTGCACTCGAGCTGCAATGAAATCTTCATTGACATATCCATATATGTATAGAACCATATGAAGTCTCATAATAGGTTACTCCAATGAACTAGTTACCCTTAACTAGCATTCACGTTTAACTTTTAACATCACAATATTTCCAGCCAGTAAGGAACAACCACTTGGTTAAATAAGGAGTATAATACACGTTAGTCTCACAGAATAGATGATGTCTAAACTTATCAATTCATTGACTAGAGAATATTTCATATGTTCATAATTATACATATAGAGATGTTCACAAGTTGTGATCCAATCACAAGTTCTCTCATGCTATGAATCGTATTATGAACATTTAGTAAGTGAATTTAAAATACAATTATATAAGGCGATTGGCATCTCTTGGATATAATAGCTAATGCTTCACTGTGGCTTCTTTCTATGATGGAGTCGCGGTTGTCAATAATTCTTTTGGTGTTAACCATCATAACATCCTAGCTCAAAGTTCACATAAATAATATCAATTTGTTATGACCAAATATCATGAATAGTCAAGCCACTAGTCAACGAATGATCTAATGTGCATGCTCTTCGAAGGTCACTTTTGAAGATGATGAAGGGACTTGAAAGGCACTCTAAAAAAGGTTAGAATGGCGCTAGGAATGTATCTCGATAGACCACTCCAACGCTCAAGTTAGGGTTTGCTTGAGGTAGTATGCTGGAGAAAGAAAATGGAGAAGAGAACTTGGTGGATTTCAGCAGAGAGTTTGAAATTGGGGGTCCCTTGCACTTACTTTCTCTGGGTTTAGATAGTTGTCAGAAGAGCATCTCTACATCAGAGATAATGAGGGGACTAGATTCGACAATCGTTAGTGGCCTCTCCATCCAATAAGCTCCATCTGTTTGAATGAAGGCATCTAGGAGACCTGATATGACAACCACTTAATCGCTTCTTCATTCACTTGGTGCCATGTGTTCTGGAATATTCGATGTCGTTGTCCACATCTTTTGGAAAAAAAAATGGCATCATCAATGAGAGTCTCGTGTGAGTTCGATCCGAGGACGGATGAGGAAATGACGTCAATATAGAGTGCCTTGAGGATAGATGAAATCAGAGACTGAAGCCGAAACAGGGGATGTCGGTGACGAAGTCCGACACTTGGAAGATGCCGAGATCTAAGACTGAGATGTAGAGGGTGTCGACAACTGAGGCCAAAACATGAGTGATGTTGAGATCTGGGGATGAGACATGAAGGATGTCGGCGGCTAAGGCTGAGTTCTAGATAATGCCAGGATTTGAGGCTGAGGCATGGAGAGTGTCTGCAACTGAGGTCGAGACATGGGTGATGCTGGGATTTAAGACCGAGGCGTGGTGGATGTCGACAACTGAGGCCGAGATATGGATGATGTCGAGATCTGAGATTGAGGCAATGGAGGATATCAACGACTGAGGTTGAGAAATGGGTGTTGTTGGGATTTGCAACCAGGCGTGGAGGATGACGACGGCTAAAACCAAAACTTAGATGATGTCAGATCTAAGATTGAGACTGAGACATGGACGGAATCGGTGACTGAGACTGTGGCATGGTAACTGCCTTATCCTCGATCAAACTCGAGTCTTTGGTATGACCGTTCTAAACTGGTTTGATTTGATTCGACTCTCATTTGGGCTGGGTTTGATTTCCTTTTGGCCATATTTAATTCATATTGATTTTGATTGACAGTTTAATATAACTTTTGATCAATACACTTGAGGTTGTATGATTCCGCCGCATCAAGTGTGATGATAAAATTTCGGAACTAGCTAGGCAGATGGACAAATGATCCTGTGCTGCCCGATAACAAGATCAGGTTAAGTATTTGCCGACAACTTAAACAAAGCTAACAACAATTACGTTCGGAGTTAATCCTGATGGATGAACAGAGCAATTGCATCTGGCGGTGGCATCTTGAAGTGGCAGACAAAAATGATCAGCAGCAGTACGTGCATGAGAAGGCCGGACAGTAGAAGATCCAAATAAAAGACACGTTGAATGATGCGGAAGGCGAAAGGCAATGGAGACCACTAGAATCTAGTAAGCAATAGCAAAAGAAAGACTTTCATTGCCATTTCTCTAGTCAACCACCAATCAAGCTAGACGGATAAATTTTAAATCCACAGGCAAGTGTTCTCAAGGTTTTCAAAAATTTCATCAAAATTGAAAAGTGTTAGGTCCTAACGGAGTAACGGACGTAACAAATTTTTTAAATTTCCAAGTGTAATATGCTCTAGATCAAGTTTTACCTGAGGAGCTCATTCCACCTCCTGCAATCACCCTGCCCGCCTGGGGCTCAGATTCAAAACTTGGCCCAACTGTTTTTTCCATGCGCGCGCAGTTGAAGAGGAGTCAAACAACCCACAGGACAAGAGCTTTTCTCGCTACCATCCGATCGATCGATCGCACCATGAAAACAACACGAGAGACTCTGCACGGTTCATCCTGGTAACGCAACCATTTTGAGTAGTAGAAGCCTCTTGTCTCATCTGCGCAGTAAACAATCGGTTCCATCCTTCTCTATTTTAGCTCTTGTTGTGTAGCTGCAGGTGGTTGCTTGCCTTTATTCTAGTTCGCACGTATTCGTTTATCTCTTCCCAGGACACGACGGACAGTGATCCCCCACACTCCACTGCGTACGTGCAGAAGCAGAAAAAGCTTCACCTGGACCAAAGTCTATTTCATTCCCCCACCAATCGCCCCTCCTCCTCTTCTCCCTATTTATCTCCTCATCCAACTCCAAAAAAGACGTGTTCTTGAGCTGGTGGGGGATTAATGGGGAACTATAGATTTAAGCTCTCTGACATCATGCCCAATGCTTGGTTCTACAAGCTCAGAGGTATGAGCCACAGAGCATATAAGATCAAGAATGCGCCGCCGCCGCAGCCGCCTGCGGCGGCCAAGTTCCTTCCTGGCAGGGCCTCCTTTTACTACTCCAGGAGAGCCGAGGAGGCCTTGGCCGACCGTTTCCCCTCCGAGGAGCCGCCGAGGAAGTCCAACAAAGGGAACCGGAAGAAGCCCCCCGCTGCCCGGACGAGGCTGGTAGCCTCCGAATGCGCATCGCTCGAGACGCTGCGGAGAGACGCGGACTTCGTTGACGGCGAGTCCGACCCGTGCTGTCGCAGAATCGCCTCCTCTGGCTCCGACATCATCGTCGACTCAGACGCCGGCGACTGCGTCCAGCTCAATCTCAGGCCGGTCGCCACCAAGCCGGCACTGGAAAACGACAAGTGTTTGTTTGGTTCGAACAAGAGGCGAGATCAGAAGCGCCCGTCGTCGCCGTCGCCCTCCGGCGGGCTCCGACGGTTTCGGCTGCGCGCCAACTCCCCGCGGCTGGCTCACCGGAGCGTGGCGTCCCGGAGACAGAGGAGGGCGCTGCCGGAGAGCGCCTTCGCAGTGGTGAAGGCGTCGTCGGACCCACAGAAGGACTTCCGGAACTCCATGATGGAGATGATCGTGGAACACAACATCCGCGCTTCCACAGACTTGGAGGAGCTCCTCGTTTGCTACTTGTCGCTCAACTCCGACGAGTACCACGATCTCATCGTCAAAGTGTTCAAGCAAATTTGGTTCGATCTCAATTAATCACGTCCCGATCTCGGACGATCATGGGAGAATTCTTGATCAAATCTGCTTCTGAAATATGAGATCTTGTAGGAGATTGATTAGTCTTCAACAATATCACTGGATCAATTTTATTCAAAGAGTTTCTGTTGAAAATAATAATAATAATTTGTATATAAGCAAGAATTAAAGCAGGTTGCAGCAAAATCTATAATAAAATCCAGTACCAAGAAAAGTTCTCTAATTTTCCCGGTGAATTTGCCAACAAAACAAATTTAAGAAGGTCTAACTAAATGCCCTCTTTTCTCCATCATTTGACATATCTGACTGCCATTGCTTATCACCACGGAACAGGGAACCTAAGAAGGAGGACAGCATCTGAAAGTGATAGCTGACCAAATCTGCCACAAATATAACTAAATCTTCCAAGGACAGGACTGCACAGTGTAACTCTATACATGAATGGGTCTGTAAGCTTTAAGTCTGAAATTAAAGTTTCTTTTTGTTTTTCCGGAGCAATTGAGTACAGCTTCCGCAACTTGTATTCACCAAAAAAATAATTTTGAAAAATAATAGTCCTATTCTATATAATGCATTCCTAGTTATCCACGTAAATCGCTAAATTCACTTTCAGGAAGAAGTTTGGTAAATATGTTAGCTAAGTTGGACTTGGACTCAATGTAATTGAGTTTAATGTCACCTTTAGTGACATGATCCCTGATGAAGTGGTGTCTAATTTCGATATGTTTGGTTCTTGAATGATGCACTGGATTTTTTATTAAGTTAATTGAGCTAATATTATCAATTATTACTTTTGTATTTTTGAAGTTTAAATTAAAATTTTTTAAGGTGTGCATCATCCATAACAACTGTGCAACACATTCTCCTATTGTCATATATTCTACCTCAGTAGTGGATAAAGCAACACGGTGTTGCTTTCTACTGAACCAGCTAATAAGTGATGGTCTAAGTAATTAACATCTACCACTTGTACTTTTTCTATCTAGTTTGTAGCCAGCATAGTCTGAGTCAGAGTAACCTATTAGTTGTTCTTGGATACCAAATTTCTACATTTTGTGTTCCTTTTAGATATCTAAAAATTCTTTTTACATTTGTTATGCGGGATTCCTTAGCACAGGTTTGGTATCTGGCACACATACTAATTGCAAATAAAATATCAGCTTGACTTACAATTAAGTATATGAGGATGCCTATGACACTCCTATAGTATTTTAGGTCTACGAGTTTTCTATTTGAGTCATTATCTAAGATTATGTTAGTTGCCAAAGGTATTTTTATTTCTTCGACATTTTCCATTCCAAATTTTTTAAGTAATTCTTTGATATATTTTTGTTGATAAACATAATTCCCTTCAATAGTTTGTTTAATCTGTAATCATAAAAATAAGTTAGTTTACCTACTAGGCTCATTTCAAATTCTTATTCCATTAAGGTTATAAATTCTTGTAAAAAATCTGAATTGGTTAAACCAAAGATTATATCATCTACATATACTTGGGCTATAAAGATATCTTGTTGGATTGATTTTACAAATAGTGTTGGATCAATTTGTCCTTGGTTGAATCCTTTGGAAATTAGGTAGGAGGTCAACTTTTCATACCAAACCCTAGGTGCTTGTTTAAGACCATACAAGGCTTTCTTAAGTTTAAAGACATGGTCAAGATGATCAAAACTCTCAAACCTAAGTGGTTGACCTACATAGTTTTGGTACACCAAAGTTGTTTTAATGTGATCAAACAAATTAGGTTAGGTCTTGTTGTATTTAATCATGTGTCTAAGTGTATAGAAACTTAGGAACATAGGATATCGAGCAAAAGACACAACTAGTGAGAAGGGCGGCATGGGAGAGAGCCGACGGGCTCGGTGTGCTACGGAAGAGTGCGTGCGCGGACGAGAAGGAGGCGCGCGGCATTTCCGAGGGACAAGAAGCCAGGAGTGAAAGCTTGCTCTAGAAGGCCAGAAGTTGTGTTCGGATGAGCCCTATTCTGGATGGTCAAAATCACCCAAACGAGAGGAGCCGGAGCGGAAGACCCCGACCAAAGCAAGCGGAGCCGAAACTGGAAACCCAGAGAGAAAGTCAACAAAATGTTGACTTTCCCCTTCGGGGTGCCTGGAGTAGTCCAGGTGTCCGGAACCCTTTCGGGTGCCCAAAACCCAAGTTTTATCAAGATCGTTGTGGATTTTGACCGACACGTCGGGGATAGAGTTCTATCTCACTCCATGTGCCTGGAACCCTTCCAGGCGCCCCGAGAAAGGTTATATAAGAAGTCTTGCTCCCCAAAGCTTTACAACAATGCAGAATAGTTTGAAATAACACTTGTGCTTGAGTTTGTTAGAGTTTAGCTTTGCTTTGTGAGCTTTGAATGTTGTAAGAGGATTCTCTGCCCAGAAGAGATTTTTTTAGTGCGCTTTTTCACCTTGAATTAAGAACCTCCCCAGTTGTAACCAAGTAATTCGTTGTACCTCTTTCCTTTCAGTTTTTCCTTATTTTGTTTATGCAAGTGTTATATTAAGTAATAAGTTTGAGGAAGGTATTTTTGTTTTGATATGTACAGGGGCTATTCACCCCCCTCTAGCCGGTCCCCAAGGGTCCTAACAAGTGGTATCAGAGCAAGGACGCTTCAGGAGGACTAACTGTCAATCGAAGCAAAAGATGATGGCCAAAGCTAGCATCTACCCACCAGTATTTGAGGGGGAGTTCGCTTTTGGGAAACGTCGGATGGAGGTATTTCTTAAAACAGATTTTAATATTTTATTAATAATGAAATATGGTTATGAAGCACCAAAGAACATAAACGGAGAAGAAATTGAGCTCACTAGTTGGACCTGCCACGGAGGCAAAGAAACGTCGGATTCGGGCGCCCGGGAGGCAAATTTCATCCAAACACGTCATCGCCACGTGGAGCTCACTAGTTGGACCTGCCACGTCCCACCAGGGCGCCCGGAAGGGATCCGGGGCACCCCGAGCGTCATATAAAAGAAGGGGCAGGGGTGGAGCTCCAACAATAACTCAGAACGAACAATCTGCTCACTTGTGCTTTTGCGACGCTACTGAGATACTCCGACCACGCGCTACCTCTTATTGTTCTCCTTTTATTGTCGGTATTATTTTACTTAGCATTCTTGTACTCAATCTGTATCCAAACTTTCGAATTGCTAGTGAATTGTCCACCGAAAGCACCCTTGCGTGCGGGCCTTGGAGTAGGAGTTGCCAAAGGCTCCGAACCAAGTAAAATTAGTCTGTGTTAGCCTTGTTTCTTTTAGCTTATATTTTCCGCTGCGCTTAACTCTTTTTGACGAATTTTTTATAATCGATATTCCCCCCCCCCCCCCCCCCTCTATCGAACGTCTATAATCCAACACTAATAGCCCCCGTCCAAAAATATTTTGGAAGGTTGTATTCATTTAGTATAGTTCTAGAGGCTTCAAGTAGAGTTTTATTCTTTCTTTCCACTATTCCATTTTGTTGAGGTATTTTAGTACATGAAAATTCGTGATGATAACTATTTTCAAGGTAGAATTGATTAAAATTGTGATTTTTAAATTATCCTCCATTATCACTTCCAATTCTTTTGATTTTTAGATCTTTTTCATTTTCAGTTTGTTTATTGAATTTACTTAATACTTCAAACGTTTCGTCTTTATTCTTAAGGAATTTTACCAGGTAAATCTTGAGTAATCATCTATTATTAGTAGGTAATAAAGACTCTCATTTATAGATTTGATTCCATGAGAGTCAAATAGGTCCAAGTGCAATAATTCTAGTATTGAGTTAGTTTGAGTTTGGTTAGTTGATTTGTGGGTTGATTTAGTTTGCTTTCCTTGTTAACAAGTATTACAGATTGTTGCATCTAAGTTGGGTAATTTTGGTAAGCCTCTAACTAAACCATTTAATTTTGTTAGGTTCCTAAAGTTTGTGTGGGGAATTCTTCTATATCATAACAAAGTTTCTTCTTTTTGAGTCAGGTGACACTTGAGTGAAGAAATAGTTAGATTGATTGCATAGATGTTGTCCTTTATAAACCCTTCTAGGTTTATATTAGAGTTATCTAAGTGTTCGATTAAGCATTTAGAAGATAAGAACCTAACCTTATATCCATAATCACATAATTGACTAATGCTAAGCAGATTATATTTGAAGTCATCAACTAATAGCACCTTTTTAACAATAAAGTTAGTTTTAAGTTTGGTATTACCTATCCCAATTATCTTGAGTTTGTCGTTGTTCCCAAAGGTAACTATTTCTAAGTTTTTGTAAGTTAGTTGAGTGAACTTAGTGTGATCTCCAGTCATGTGTCTTGAACATCCACTGTCCAATATCCATTTTGTTTTCTACAAAGAAAGTAGGAATTTATTTATCATTTGGATAGATCAACTTGAATTTTTATGATTTAGATTTAGTTTCAAGTATTAACTTACTTTAATTTTATTTATTAATTTAATTTGAAAGTCGTTGTGGAGTTATTAAAATAATTTTTGAAATAATAATTTTTATAGTAATTTTTAGTGCAATTTTAAAATAATTTTTAAAGTTATTTAAAATAATTTTTAAAGTAATTTTTAAAATATTTTTAAAGTAATTTTAAAATAATATTAAAGCAATTTTTAAAGTAATTTTAAAATATTTTTAAAGTAATTTTAAAATATTTTTAAAGTAATTTTAAAAACATTTTAAAGTAATTTTAAAATATTTTTAAAGTATTTTTTAAATTATTTTTAATTTATTTCAATTTTGATTTTAGGGTTTAATTAATTTAATAAAATTTAATTTAATCCTTATTCATCTCACCCGATCTATGTTTTCAATCAGGAAATCCTATAATTTTGTGATATAAGTTATATTCAATTTCAGGGTTTGATTTAACATTGTGTTAGTTTCAAATTCAGCTTTAGGCTCACCAAATAGGCATTCTTTGGATAAACTTCTGGGGTATAATAAGTCACCTGGACATCATTAGAGTAACCATACATTTGAAGTTTTCTAAATAGTTCTATCCACTAAACTTAGTACAAAACCTTGGTCTAACTAGTTAGGATCTATAAAGGGTAGCTTCAGTTAGTTCTACTAAGTCAAATGCACCAAGTCGAAGTCATATCTTCCTAAACATGCATAGACAGAGTTTCCCTAACCTACTATCATCCAAAACTTCACCAGTACTATTGGTCAAGTTAAACTTTTGTCCTTATTTAGACTAGTCCTAATTACCCATCTGGGTAAGTTATTGATTTTTGGAGATGTCAACTAATTTAAAGTCTCCCCTTGAATTATTGAACATTTGGGTTTAAGGTTTGGGTTTATGTCAATTTGTTTTATAGTTGTAGTATACTCAGTTATAGCTTGTGTTTATGTTGTATTCATTTAAGTTAGGTTTAATTAACTTAAGATTTTTCTTTTGATTTGTATTTATTTTTGAAGATTTAATTTTAGAATTTAAGAGAGAGTCATTTGATTTATTTTGATTTATATAATAAATTTTATCTTTAGGTATATAATATTGATTGAGTCCTACTTGCGTAGTTAGACACGCTTTTGGAACTCAAGGCTTAATTTGATTTTTATTTTGGTTAACTAAAGAAATAAAGGTTTTGTTGGTTAAGCTGGACTTATATCCGAGTTTAGACTTATTGTACACAGGTCTTTGTGATCCAAGTATCATGTCAAGGTACTTGGATCTAGTTGTAAATTGTTCTAGTAATTCTCTTAGTTTGACTACTTCACTTTTCAACTTGAGATTGTCCTCCTCAAGTTTTACAACTTGAGTTGGGATTTTAGGTTGAATTGGTTTAACTGTTGGATCCGATTTTAATTGTTCTTTAAGTATTTTATTTTCTTGGATTAGTTCAATTATTTTATTTTCAGAAGTAGTTAATTTCTTATTTAAACATGAAATGATTTTTTTTTAAAATTACTTAAATCAAAATGTACCTCATCGAAACCTTTGGAAATGAATGTGGACTCGTGGCTCGACTCAGGTTCGGACCTATCTTTCAATTCACTCTCTAATTCTGGTCCATACGCCATCAGTGTGAAGTAGTTGGAGTGCTTCGATTCTTCCCCGTCTGAGTCTTCCCCTGACGATTCATCCCAAGTCACCTTCAGGGCTTTCTTTTTCTTGAGACTCGAGCAGCCGGTCTTGTAGTGCCCCTTCTTGTTGCATCCAAAGCATGTCACGTTCTTGCTGTTCGAGTTAGAGGTGGAGTTGATCTTCTGCAGGTCCTTGTTGGTGAAGTTCTTCTTTCTCCTAGTAAACATCTTCCTTACCAAGTTCACTAGGTATTCTCCATCTTCTGAGTCTAGGTTAGACTCGTCTTCAGGTTCCAGCTTGGTCCTAGATTTTTCATTCGACGTTCCTATAATAAGAGCAATACCTTTTTCAGTTTTAGCATTAGTCTATCCGTGTAGCTCTAATTCACAAAAGAGTTCATCTAATTTTAATTTGGATAAATTCCTCGAAATCTTATAGGCATCCATGATGGATGCCCACAGTGCATTCCGAGGAAATACGTTTAGAGCATACCTGATTAGATCCCGATTCTCCATCTAGTGGTCGATTGTGTGAAATTTGTTGAGATATATTTTATCCTCGCGTGTAGCTGACTGGCAGTCTCACCTTCCTGTATTTTTATATTAAATAATTTTTTCAAGTATAAATATCTCTTTATTATCTTTGCGTCGTTGGTTCCCTCGTGTAATTCTATGAGCTTATCCCATAGTTCTTTGGCATTTTCATGTGGGTCAACGCGGTTCAGTTTCTCCTTATTTAACCCACACTGGATTGTGTTAAGAGCTTTGAAATCAATCTGAGCCTTTTTCTTCATTTTCAGATTCTAATTCTCCGGGTCCATTGGAATTCCGGCGTTGTCGACGGGCGCCTTGTATCATTTGGTAACGATAAACCATTGGTCGTAATTAGCTTTAAGGTACACCTTCTTCTTCCAGTATGGAAAGTCATCCCCATTAAAAAGTGGGGGTGTACGGTGATGTACCCTTCAAGTTGTGTCATTTAAGTGCTAAAAAGATAAACTAAAGAAGGTACCAAGACTTGGTCTTGGATTAGCAGAGTTTGAGATATATATAAAAAAATATAGAAGAATTTGAGAGGTGTTGCACCAATCTCAAGTTAAAACTGAACAAAAATTATCTAAATAGGTAAAGTTTTACCAATTCAAATGGAATGCGAAAAAACAAAGAAATCTGAAAATGATTCCCCCGGCTTAATTGATGGTTGCACCAAATCAGAGCAAAACCTGCTCTGATACCACTTGTTGGATCGAGACGCATGTAAGAGGGGGTGAATCACGTGTTTTTAAAAAACTTATTTTCTTGGTTTTAAAATTACGACTACGCACAGCGAAAAAGAAAATAAATGAACAAAAACAAAATAGAGAGAACACAAGCGGTTTACTTGGTTCGAAGCCTTCGACGACTCCTACTTCAAGACCTAGGTCCCGCAGACCTATCGATGGGTAATCCACTAAAGGCCTCTTCTAGTACCCCTAGAAGAGGGAATCGAGTACAAGAATAGGGACAGTGTAATAGCCTACACTTCCCTTTTAAAGTAGTAGAATTGAGAATACAACACTAATAAATAGGTTACCAACAAAATAGAGAGCTCGGTGTGTTGCTGTCGGTCTGTCGGAGATGATTCAGACATCCCTAAAGTGTAGCTAGAAGGCAGACAGACTTTCTAGAGTAATAGCAGGAAGCAGAAGCAATTGGAAGCTCAAATGGATGCGTAGGAGCTCGTATATGTATTCTGTCTTAAAGCTTTGAGTGAGCAGGCTTATAAAGAGCATGGAAGGTGCCTTCCATAGTCATTGAAGGCACCTCCAACCTGAAAAACTCGATCTCGAACAGCCCGACTCTTATCCATGATAAAGTCCAAATTTCATCATGCGGAAGGCATCTTCTATGAACAGTATGAAGGCGCCTTCCATCAAGTTTGAAGGTCCCTTCGGACACTGTTCATCCGAAGATAATTTTGCTCCTTTGTCCTGTAAAACCACGTTAGTCCAATAATAACTTACAAGATAAATGTTAGCATAATAATAATCATCAGTATGAATTAGTTCCTGTCCTCCCAGGACTAGGAACTAGTCAAGGTCTCATATTAGGGATCCGAAATGGACCTAACTAGACCGACGCCTACTGTCCCTCAACTGGGATACGTCCTTACAAGGTCACTCTCCTCTAGTGACTTACCTTAACTTACCAATTTTTCAGACATTCGATCAGCCCGTTGACCTATCTGGACTTCATACCAGCTATCCGGTCGGCATGTTGACCTAGCTGGACTTCTCGCCAGATATCTGATTAGCCCGTCGACCTATTTGAACTTCATACCAGCTATTCGGTCGGCCCATTAACCTAGCTGGATTTCCTACCAAATATCCCATCAACCCGTCGACCTATCAGAACTCCTCCTGTACACTTAATCAAGTGGTTAGATCACAACAAAATCTAACTTAACTTAATTATCATTTATCAAAACCTGAGTTAGACCATTAGTGCAAACTGGACCAATAGAAGTCAATCCTAGCAAAGTACAGGCACTGCAAGATATGACTCTCCCATGTAATTTGAAGGAGACACGGAGACTGACTAGCTGAATTACTACCCTATCCCACTTCATCTCTCAGTCAATCAATCAGAGTCTCCCCTTCTTCAAGATTCTGCGCCGAGCAACCAAATTCCAATTGGACGATAATTGTAACAAGATGTTTGAGAAACTAAAGAACTATCTGTCTACTCTTTCTATATTAGCTAAATTAATAGTGGGTGAAACTTTGTAGATTTATTTATCAGCTAATGAACATGGTATTGACTTAGTATTGGTGAGGCAGAAGGGAAAAGAGCAACAACCTGTATATTTTTTGAGCTATTTATTAAAAGGAGCAGAGTGTCGCTACACTTCACTCAAGAAGTTAGCGTATGGATTAGTCTTAGCTGCTTGAAGGTTACGTCCTTACTTTTTATCACATTCAATCATAGTATTAACTAATAGTACCTTGGGCCAAGTACTCGTTAACCCAAAGGCGTCCGGAAGATTGATAAAATGGATGACCGAACTTAGCGAATATGATATATAATGCCAGCCTTGAGTGGCCATCAAAGCCCAGACTTTAGCTGATTTCATAATAGAAGTGCAAAGTCTTAAAATTGAAGAAACCTCGAAAATATATATTGATGGATCCTCCACCCGGCAAGGTAGTGGGATAGGTATTCGCCTTATATCACCCAGGGAAGATCGAATGTAATTATCTGTTTGCTTAAATTATCGGGCTACCAACAATGAGGCAGAATATGAGGCCTTAATAACAATATTGTAAGTTGCTCGACATGTGGGAGTTATCCGAGTCTTACTCTATTCTAATTCCCAGCTGGCAGCTCAACAATTATCTGGTAATTTTGAGATCAATAATGAACAGCTCAAGTTATATGCAAAGGCATTTGATAAGTTAAAGGCAAAATTTCAAGAAGTTAGTATACATAAAATTCTCCGTTCAAATAATCAGTAGATGAGTTAGTTAAATTGGCCTCAGCCATAATTCCTTAGAATTTGGATAAGTTTATGGATGTAACGCTCGAAAAATTCTCAAAATTATATTAGAAATCTTCTATGATTTTTCTGGAATTTTAGGATATTTTTACAGAATTTTTAGAGTATCGGAAGTAGCAAAAATAAATAGAACCGTAAAATAGCTTAAGCGAGAATCGAACCCGGGACCTATCGGGTCCGATAACCTTTAGATAGCTTTAGTAACCAAGTGAACCCAGCAAGGCCGTGCTGAAAGGAAAGGGGAACAATTATATTTATATTTGAGTTGGGTCGGATTACCCACTTAATATAAATAGGGAATTTAAGTGAGGAATTGTTATTTTCTTAAACGAGAAAACTTTTCCTTCAAACCTCACCCGTCGACCCTCTCTCTTTCTCCCTCATCTCTCGGCGCCAACCTCAAGGAGACCTAGGGTTCCATCTTGAGGAGCATAGGAGTACCTCCCGGCGACATCAAGGATGCGAGGGCGCTCCTCTCCGCGAGAAGAATGCATAGACGCAAGAAAATTATCGGAGAGATCTCTTCACCGGAAAGCTAGCGACTAGAATCGTAAGAAATCTAGCGCAGGAGGTAAGAAACCCCTCACCTGCAGTATAAGTGGCTTTTCGAGGTTTTACGCATTAGTTTAGTTGTATGCCAAAATTTTAGTATGTAGGGTGTGAACTAGTGCACACCATATATTTGATAAAATGTGTAACTCAGTTAAATGCCACCATAGGCATTTTAATAGCTCAGTAAATGCAATAGAAGTATTTTTACAGCATGTCCAGTTTTATTACAGCTTTCATGGGACTACGGTCCAATGGGTGGGCTCCCACAGTCGCCTCTAGGTTCAGACAACCTAGCTCTAGGTTCAGACAACCTAGCTCTAGGTTCAGATAACCTAGAAATAACAAGATAAGAAAATTCAGCTATATCCAGTATTTTATTTTCAGCAGTGGCACTGTACTGGACTAGATGTCCATTGGGTTGGGCTCCCATAGTCGTCCCTAGGTTTAGATAACCTAGTAACCCTACTAGATTCGGGACTAGCTACCTCGGGTTTAGTTAAGGATGCGCGCATAGCAAGTACAGTTGTCAGGACCATCAGCAGCATGATTAGTATTTTGATCTATAATTATAAATAGTTTTCAAAATCTCACAATCAGTTATGTGAACATGATTTAAATTCAGTATTAGCTTAGTTCAGTTCAGCTCAGTGTTCTATCAGTTTAGCTTCTTTCCATTGATACATGTGTTAGTTCATGCTTAGCTCTTGATATGCCATGACTAGTTTTGATGCCAGGTTTTAGTATACATGATCAGTAACTTCAGTATTTAAATTTCATCATGTCAACATGTATTTCAAGTAGCATGTTTTAAAAGCATGATTTCATCGTATGCATGTTTTTGTGAGGTAGATGGTTTCTTGCTAAGCGAAAGCTTACAGATACTTCTTTTCCCTTATATTGCAGATAAAGGTAAAGGAAAGATGGACTAGCGGAGGCTGGAGGTCAATGCGATGAAGATGTGTGTGGACAGGAACTTGGAATAAAGATTCTTGGAGAAACTAGCAACCTTTAGAACTTAGTATTTTCTCATAGTATTACTTTTCTGTATTTCTAGATATTTAAGTGTCCGAATTAGGCAAGATATGCTTAGATGGTTAGTGGACATGCTTAGAACACTAGTTGTTTGCTATTAGGATGTTTTCCAGTTATTGTAGAAATTATGTATGTGATCTTGGCATGAGACAGTGCTGAAATCAGAGCTTAGCTGCGAAATCAGAAACCCCAATCGATCCACCGATCGATTGGAGGCCCTCAATCGATCAGCTGATCGATTGGGGAGTTTTCCTCGCGAACAGTAAGCTCCTGGATCGATCAGCTGATCGATCCGGTCGCATTCTGTCGCGAACAGAGAGCTTTGGAATCGATCACTGGATCGATCAATAACTTCTGTCGCGAACAGAGAGCTCTGGAATCGATCCTTGGATCAATTGACCAGTTTGGATCGATCAGCCGATCAATCCAGAATTTACCCCGTGTACAGTAGCAAGCTGAATCGATCAGTGGATCGATCAGTGGATCGATCAGAGCACTCCAATCGATCCACCGATCGATTAGGAGGCCTGATAACAGCTGGAAACCCCTTATTTCAATCCTTGTTCATATGTGAAGTCTAAATTACTTCCTTTGGCATAGGAACAACATTCAAAGTGTAGTTAAACATGAATTTCAGATCTAATAGCAATTAGCAGAAGAAATAACAATAGTAGTTAGCAAAATTTTGAATTAGTACAGCTTTTCTGCACCTTTATAAAATAGTTTAGTACAGCATAATGTGACGGTCCGGCCTCGCAGCCTAGTCAGTAGGAGGTGGGTCGTTACAATGGAGCAGTCGTTATTGGTAGCTTGCATTGAGAGACAGACCGATTTAGAATTACGAAGCGATTGGAGGGTTCTAATTATCTTATTCTTACAATAAGGTATTCTACCAACTAATGGAGAGCAAGCACCGGTATTCAAGAAAAGGGCTGGTCGGTTTACTATGGTTGGGGACTAGCTTTATAAAAGGGTTTTCTCTTATCCTCTACTTAAATGTATTGGGGCAGACGATATACAGTATATTCTATAGGAAGTGCATCAAGGCGCTTGTGGTAATCATGTAGAAGGTCAGTTTCTTACCAGGAAATATTATTGGCAGGATATTTTTGACCCACTTTGCAAGCTGATGCTGCTCAACTGGTGAAAATATGTTTGTCTTGTCAGAAGCATCAAAACATTCCTCATCATGCCACTAAATTACTAAAGACCTCTATTGTATCTTGTCATTTTGATCAATAGGGTATGGATATAGTGAGATCATTTCCTATAACACCTGCTCAGAGGAGATTTTTATTGATAGCTGTAGATTATTTTTTAAAATGGGCGGAAGTTGAACCATTGCCCAAAATTACTGAACAAGCAGTTATCAAATTCTTATGGTAATATATTATTTACAGATTTGGCACCCACATAAGTTGATTTTTGATAATGGAAGGCAATTTCAAGATAGAAAAAAATTTAAGAATGGTGTTTGGGATATGGTATTACCTAAGTCTTCACCTCTGTGACTTATCCACAGAGTAATGGGCAAGCTGATGTAACAAATAGGGAAATTATCAAAGGGCTCAAAACTAAATTAGATCATGTTTGAGGAAGTTGGGTTGACGAATTACCCAGTGTGTTATGGACATATCGGGCAACTCCCTGAGGATCGACAGGTATAACTCATTTTCATCTGGTTTATGGTGGTGAGGATGTAATCTTGATCGAAATTGGCATGGAATCTAATCAAAGGCACTTATATGACGAAGATACTGCTGATCCGCGTCTTATGAAGCTCAACTTGATAGAAGAAGTACGAGACAAAGCAGTAGCTCGGCTTATATCATATTATCAAAGAATGATGTAAAATTATAAACAAAAGGGTTATTCCTAGATTCTTTCAGGTGGGTGATCTAGTTTGGAAACACATCAAGCTGGTCGGAGATGTTAATAAACTGGGGCCACAATGGGGAGGACCCTATATGGTGGTACAAAAGCTCGTCTCTAGTTCTTACTATTTAGAAGATGCTGAAAGCCGGAGATTAGATAGACCTTGGAGTGCCAATCATCTATAACCTTATAAAGCTTGACAAGTACGCCTATAACTTACCCTTGTATTCTACTCTTGTATTTTGCTCAATATATTTAATGAGAAGTGTAGGCGGAATTATCTCCAGTCAATCGGTCCTGCAAAATAGATGACCGGAGACTTTAAACCTCACAGTCAAATGGTCATGATAAATAGACGGCTGGAGACTTTAAACCTTATAGTCGATCAGTCGTGTTAAATAAACAGCCAGAGATTGTAAACCTCATAGTCGATCGGTCGCGTTAAACAGACGACCGGAGACTTTAAACCTTACTATCGATCAGTCGTGTTAAACAGATGGCCGGAGACTTTAAACTTTACAGTCGATTGGTCGTGTTAAATAGACGGTCGAAGACTTTAAACCTTACAGTCAATTGGTCACGTTAAACAAACGACCGAAGAATTTAAACCTCACAGTCTATCGATCGCATTAAATAGAGGGTCGGAGACTTTAAACCTTATAGTCGATCGGTCCCGTTAAATAGACGGCCGGAGACTTTAAATCTTATAGTCGATCGGACATGTTAAATAAATAGCTAGAGACTTTAAATCTTACAGTCGATCGGTTGCATTAAACAGCCCGTCAGAGACTTTAAACCTTACAGTCGATCGGTTGTGTTAAATAGACAGCCGAGACTCTAAACCTTACAGTTGATCGGTTGCGTTAAACAGACGGCTGAAAACTTTAAACCTTTAAATAGATAGCTGGAGACTTTAAACCCCACAGTTGATTGGTCGCTTTAAACAGACGACCGAAAACTTTAAACTCTACATAGTCAAGCTCGACTTTAAACTTCATATAGTCAAACTATGACTTTAAATCATATTCATTCCAGATAGCATGAAATGTTTACAAATAGTCAGTCTGTTTATTTCGCTCGGCATCATAGATCCGACTAGTTTATTATTTAGTCCAGGGATTCATCATGAAATGTTTACAAATATCCGGTTTGTTTATTTCACTCGACATCATAGATCCAACCAATTTATTATTCAGTCTGAGAATTCATTATGAAATATTTACAAATATCTGGTCTATTTATTTCGCTCTACATCACAGATCCAATTGGTTTATTATTCAGTTCAAGGATTCATCATGAAACATTTACAAATATCTAGTTTATTTATTTCGTTCGATATTATAGATTCGACCAGTTTATTATTCAGTCCAGGAATTCATTATAGAGATTGTTTATATATATACGTCCTATTTATTTCGCTCAGTGTTCGCTATGTGTAGTGGTTCACTCGACTTATTATTTAGTTTGGGAATTCATTATGAAGATTGTTTATATATATACAACCTATTTATTTCACTCAATGTTCGCTCAGTGTAGTGGTTCACTCGACTTATTATTTAGTCTGAGAATTCATTATAGAGATTGTTTATATATATACGGCATGTTTATTTCACTCAGCGTTCACTTAGTGTAGTGGTTCGCTCGTCTTATTATTCAATCTGGGAATTCATTATGGAGATTGTTTATATATATACGACCTGCTTATTTCGTTCAGCGTTCGCTTAGTGTAGTGGTTCATTTGGCTTATTATTCAGTCCAAGAATTCATTATAGAGATTGTTTATATATATACAACCTGTTTATTTCGCTCAGCATTCACTCGGTGTAGTGGTTCTCTTGGCTTATTATTCAGTCCGGGAATTCATTATGGAGATTACACACACACACACACACACATGACCTATTTATTTAGCCCAGCGTTTGTTCGGTGTAATGGTTCGCTCGGCTTATTATCCAATTCAGCAATTCATTATGGGAATTGTATATATATATTCGGACAGGTTATTTGTAACGACCCGGCACTTTGGCCTCTTGAGCGGCGCTTGTGGCGGCCCAACTGGCGGCCCTTATGTTGTCGGCCCATTTGGCGACCTCTCATGTCGTAGACCGACGACCCTCGGTCGTGTCGTTACTCACTAGGACTTTCCACCCCTGGCCAGTGGATTTTTGCCTCCCCCAGGATTCGAACTCTAGACCTTCAGGCTTAAGTACAAGAGTTTATGAATCCTGGTAGCCAAGTGTAACAACCCAAATTTCCTCATTTCGAGTCCTAAAAGTAATTTAAAAATATTCAAAAATGCTATAGAAATATTCTAGGGATTTTTGGAAATTTTTAGAGTATTTTTATGTAATTTTTGGAGGTCGTTTGGTATTTTTACTAGACAAAAGAAGTTTTGACAAAAAAAAATATCCAAGCCGAGATTCAAACCCGCGACATCCGGCCGAACCAAGTTTTAAGCGGATCCAGCTAACCAAGTGTGTAAGCGGGCTATGCTAACCTAGGAAGGAGAGAAATATATTTATATGGTAATAGTTAATAGAATACCTAGTTATAAAAAAAGAGAACTTAAGTATTATCCTGAAAACCTAATTATTTCTCCTGAAACCTCTCTTCCCTCTCGCATCGGCGCTTCTCGTCGGGCGAAAATACAGCAGCAAGCAAGGGGTGTTTCCGGCGGCCAGCGAGGGTGTTCTCCGAAGGTTTCTTCACCGTCGTGATCCTTGCGTCGAGGAGAAGCCGGGAGCACGAAGAGGGGGCCAAAATCGCTGAGATTTGGAGCTCACCCGAAACCCTAGAGCCTTCCCCTTCGGCTGTAAGTCCAAGAAAACCTAGGGTAAGTTGCTACTCACCTGCGGTAAGAGTTGTTTCGAGTTTGATTTGGTATTTCCTTGTTTTTTTTTCTAGTATGTCGTGAGTTTCATAGAGAAGGTGGAAGGGATTTGATCGGATTAGGTTTTAGCTTTGTGGGCAGGCCATGTGTAGGAGATGGGTCAGATTTCAAAGCATGTTGTAAGATTTTTAGTTTTGAAATTTCTGTCGTGCCACAATTCCGGAAGGAATTGTATGTTGTTGGTTTCATGGATTAGGGCTAAGGGCAGAAATGGTTTACACGTTTTAATAACAGTAATTAGTTTCCTTGCTGTAGTGTATCACAATCCAATTTGTTAGACTGGGAAAATGAAAGAATTAATGAGATTAGCATGTGGCTTAGCAATTCGGTTGTGTGATAAATTTATATACATGAAGTTTCGGGTCCAATGTAGGAGCTGCAGAAATGAAATAAGCTTTACCTAAGTTTTAAATTCTAGCAGATTCAAGCATTCCATCATCTTTATGTATCAATTTCTTTTATAGTAATAGCATTCTTTCCTTATGCCTTGCTTTGCTAGAAACGATTCAGAATCTGTAGATCTACTGACTGCATGCTTTAGTATATCATGGGTTAACTTTTGATAGCAGCAGTAATTATCTTTTCCTCATGCTTTGCCTTGTTGGAAACAGCTTAGAAGTGTAGACCCATTAAGTGCAGATATTTGCATTTTGAAGCAGTGCAGATTTTTACCTTTTGTAGTAGTGCAGATTTTTGCATTTTGTAGCATTGCAGTTTATCTCCTTTAGCAGTGTAGATTCTTTGTTTCTTATTTTGAAGCATGCTTAAAGAATTTAGATTTGCTTCCCTTTGTTTTAATTCTGACATAGCATGCTTAAGGAATTCAGATGTGGTTTCCTTTATTTAATTCTGTTGTAGCATACTTAAAGAAGTCAGATTCAGTTTTCCTTTGATTTATATCTGTTGTAGCATGCTTAAAGAAGTTAGGTTTGCTTTCCTTTGATTTATTCTGTTGATATATGCTTAAAGAATCCTGTTGCTCTATAAAAACTCTAGGATCTGCATGTAAGTAAAAAAAATAAGAGTTCTATTAAATCCTTAGAGATTTATAAGTAGTTATAAGAAAGAGAGACCAAGGTCTTAATAGGATCCCTAAGTTTAAGAATTGGGATCAGTAGCACGCCAAATGCTCAAAGAAATGCTAAGGCATTTTATTGTAAGGATATTAAAAAGATAACAAGTATTTTACTTTTTAAGAGGCTAGTACCTGATTTCCAAGGTTGTTGTTAAACAAATCCAGGTGACCAATTCCAAGATCTTGGCCCTGGTAAGACCAAGGTCTTTACCCTCGTAGGACTGGTGACTAGCTACCATAGTCTCTATTAGGGAGCGCGCTTTGGTACTACGCCTGGGCACAAGAGAAGTTGATTACTATTTTGAAGTATTAAAGTATAAGTTTTGAAATAAATGAAACAAGCTTCACTTATGTTTAGAGTCAGCAAGTTTAGCTTCTTTTAATTCGAAGCATGATTGTTAGTTTTATTTATTTCCTGATTAGTTTATTGAGCATGATTAGACTTATCTTCCAGCATGCAGTTTTATCCTTGTATATCATGAGTATGCAGATTTTAGTGCTTGCTAATGAATATGCATGAGTAGATTTATTTCCTAGTTTCAGTACTTTTAACATGAGCAGCTATATATGTTTTCTTTTAAAAGCATACAGTTTCTAGTTTTTTCTTGTATACATGCATATCCGAGTTTTTGTGAGTTAGATAGCGCTTACTAAGAAATTTTGCTTATAGTTTGCATTTCCTCTTACTGCAGATAAAGGAAAGGAAAAGATATAGTAAAGGAAGGCGACAAGGTGGCACAGATGGTGTGTGATGCCAGGACTATGGGAGAGACTTGGGAAGTTATTGAGTTTTCGTGTTTAGTGGATAAGAAACAATTGAGTTGTACTTTATAGTTCATGCCATTTGAGATTGTATTTTATTCTCCATGTCATTTGAGTTCATTCATGTTTTAGATTGCATGTTGTGATGAGTCTGCTTAATAAGTAGATATTTTGGTGTTTGACACTTATTTAATTGCGTGGGTGTTTGATATATGTTCCAGTCACCTGTGGCTGATGTATACTATATATGTATCTCAATTTATGGTCACCGGTACAGGGGAGATGCTGTCAAAATTTTTCGGTAGAGACTCCTCGTGGTTTCGATCATACCGGTTAAGTAGAGTTAGTAGTTAAGTAACGGTCACCCTTAGAGAGTAGTATAGTAAGAAGGGTGGTCGTTACATTATTTTGCTCACCGTTATATTCTTGCCTAGCTTATTAGTTCGTCCAGGATTTCATCAAGAAGCTTACTCATATGTATGTTCGAATGAGTCATTTCGCTCAACATCAATTAAGAAGAATTTCTTGGGGCACGCACCATGAACATATCAGGGAGTTCGTTGTCTCCATAAAGGTGCTGGTGACTCTGGAGCAGTACTAAATCACGTAAAGCAATAGGTACCAATTAACATTGATTTGAATGTTTTTTGGACATGCTATTTCTTTAAGATAACACAAGGTATAAGATAACACAAGAATGTAGCACATATATACATGTTTAAACAAATTTACTTATGATATCTTTTGGGAGCTCTCTATTAAGCCGGCGACAATCTATGAAATTCAAAGGGGATTCAACAGATAGATAATCGTCCTCCTGTAATTGCTGAATGACTCCTCCAGCTGCATGACTAAGAGTCTTCGCAATACGGATGGCAAATGTTTCGCCAAATGCAAGAGAGTTTAGATAAGTTCTTCATTTAGCTTCACCTAGCTCGTCTTCCCCGCTTTATAGGATTGTAGCTCAAATCAAGCAGCATCTCGCTTGTCTTGGAGAGTGGCCCATTCAGTTTTGATCTGGTTTAGCTCAAATAGTAATGAGGCTATTTGTGTATCTTTGGCTCTCAGCTTCTCCTGATTAGTCAATGACAAAAACTAACTCTTGGGTTAGCTCAGGAGATCTGGATGCATGTAAAGATTTTAGTTCTTCTAGTAAAGTAGTCTTGAGAGCTAAATTTGAGAGGGCTTCCTCTTTTAGGGCCCTCTCCACTTGAAGCTTGGACTCATTATTTTGTAATTGAAGCTCTAAATTCTTCCTGTCCGTCTTTTGGGATTATAGTAATCGATGATAGTCTTGTAGAGTTTTTTCCATGCCAGTGATCAGCTCAGCTTGTGCCTCTATTTTTTCTTGTAGTGGGATCATTTTATCACTGGGAATGATAAAGGCAACCTGCAACTCTTCCACTCTATCTTTTAACACTTTGTTAGCCCTTTACAGGTCCATAGCTAGTTGGCCAAATATAAGATGGAAGCATAGAATTGGATAAAGTAATAATAGAATTATACTTCACAGCAATAAGCTAATAAAATTTAATCAAAAACTTACTATAGTGGCATTACGATTGTGTTCATCAACACGTTCAGAAATTGTATTCGTTTGCATTTATCTCTGTACTTGTAACCATGATTCATCCAATGAATCTTTCAGCTTAAGTATCCCATAAGGTGGAAGGGAGGTAGAATCTAGTCCTTGTTGGGATGGTAACCCATGGGATTGCTTAAAGAAATATGAAGAGCTAGTTGAGGTTATAGGCCCTGGAGGAGGAGTAAGGGAAAGCTCGGGCGATTGTGATGGTGCAAGAGATGGTTGGGCGGATGACGTTGGCCCAGCTAACTCAAGACTTTGCTCAGATACTGGTATTTTAGACACCCGACCAGTGGATCTACTACAAGGTGTCCGCCTCGCATGAGGATTAGTTGGAAGAGGGACTAAGGTTTGTAAAAGAGTTGGCAAACTAATTGTGGTATCTAATGTGGTCTCTGTAGGAGGAATAATTGGGGGAATCACACAAGACATAGGAATAAGGAGGCTTGGCCTCATCATAGCAAGTGCAAAATGAGAACGACTATGTTTCAGAGACCTAAGCTCTTTACCTCGATCATAAGAAATCTCGGCCAAAGTAATGGGAACTTGCTTGACGATGGGTATCACAGGTAAATTTGAACCTGAAGCCTCTGTTCGGGGCTTTTTATGCCTGACGATGAAAGGAGTTTCCTATTCTGAGGAGCTGGAAGATGGCTCTCATGTTGGCTCAGCTGAAGGAAGTAGGCTAATGGATGAAGAAGCTTGATTAAGTTAACGTTCATTTAGTAAATCTTCTCCTAGCTTAGTCAGAACTACTCTTATTAATTAAGTATTTCTATGTAAAAAAGCTAGAAGAATAGTCATAGCTATAAAAATAAGGGTTAAAAACTTATATAATAAACGATCAAGAAATGACAAACAATTATTTATAAGAAGAATAAACTCACCAAAGGAAGCACTCAGTTCTAAGTCGATCTGAGTAAGTCCAACAGTAAATAATAAACTTTCTATGGTCAATACGGGTGAGTTGGACTTGGCACCTTTTAGTTTCTTCATAAAGGTACGGAAGGTTGGATCTGCAGGGATGTTTTCCAAGTTGGGGATAGGAGGAAGACTTTATTGCCAAGTTACAGGATAAGGTAGAGGAAAGGAAAGGCGTATGAAAAAAATATTTATCTCTTCATTCCCCCTATGGTGGAACTCTATTGAATAAAATTGCCTTAGGACGTGCCTGGAATTTGAACAAACCATTCTCTATTTAACGAGGACAGAAAAAATAGTGGAATAGACAAGGGGATAAGGGGGCATTGAGTAAGCGAAAACTAATAACAACACCACTTAGGATGTTGAGGGATTGGAGAATAAGTTGGTGTAGGGGAAGGTTGAAATATCAACTGACATCAACAAAGAAAGGATGTAGAGGAAACTAGAGACCTGATAGGACTTGTTCCTTAAAGACCACAATGCCTTCTAGTGGAGGATGGTGATAACGGTCTTCTGGGGTAGGAATGACTATATAGGAAGGAATACCATAGTTTAGATGGAGATCGTAAGCATCATGGAGAGTGAAACTAGAAGAACACTGAGCATACCACTCGTTATGCTCTGATATCTTTGAGAAAAAGGATCACTAAGGTTAAAGAGGAGAAGAAAAGAAAGTTGGAAGAGAAATGACAAAGTCTTAGGATTTTGGCTAAATGTTTATAAGGATTCTTTAAAAAAGGCTAATTGAGGGGGATCGTTGGATCATAGCAATTGGAAAGGTGGGATTAATTGAGGTTCGTTTAAGGATTAGATGAGACAGTGGGCACAAAAAAATGGGTGCACTTATGATATTAGGCTCACACATGTCACCAATGAGAGGCCTACATCAGAATCGAGGTAGTAGGCCATCATCCCGAAGCATCGAAGTGGGTACCGAGAATGAGCGTACAATTCGAGGTCAAGTTAAAATTAGAAGAAAGGGAACTGTGAAGTTTCTATTTGGGCAGGCAACATAAGTTGTAGTCCATCTTGTCATGAGAATTGAATAAGTTTAAGCTCGAGCGAGAACAAGGTCGGGCGAAAGCGAACTTGGCTAGTCGATTAGAGATCGGACGGATGTCGAATGTATTTAGTTTTGAACGAAGGAAAATTCGAGTAGAGGTAAACTCGGCTAATTGCTCAGGGTTGAATCAGTGTTAGGATAAATAGAATCTAATAAAAAATTGATTAAGTCTTACTCTCTTGCTTATATGCTAGCTCGTCTATAAAAACATAAATTATCAGCAGATATAGAAATATTAATACTCAGATTGTTAAAATGTTCTTTAAAAAGCATATTTAGAACATAGAAACATAACAAATTACATTAGTTTGGAAAAAAGATTGGAGGAGTAATTTTTTAATAATCTCCTGCGATCAAGGAAATTAGCAAGGGGTTGGGATGTTAAGTAGCCTCATTCTTTTAACTATTCTATGGCCCCTTCAGCTCCATGCTTGAAGGTTTTAGTGATGGATATGGTGATAAGATTATTAAATTCAGGAGACTTAAGGAGCAACTCCTTCCTTTTTTTAAATCGTTCATCTTCTCCTACCTTGTAGGCCTCCAATTCTACCTTAGTGTTTGTCAACTCAATCTCTTTGGTAGATAGCATAGTCTGGGTCTTTGCTAAGCTAGAATGTAAGGAATCTTGTTTGGTGTCTTTAGCTACTAGCTTAGAAATTTTGATGGATAACTCAGAAGCATGAGTAGCTTTTAGTGTCTGTAACTGAGTGAATAATTGTTGACTCTCTACAATCTGTTCATCTAACTTGGTTTTCAAATCTAATCGGAGACGAGCCTCTAATTTGAGTTGAGATTCCAAACTATCTATGGTTTTTTGTCGCTGAGTTTCTTTATCAAGTTCAATTTGTGCTAATTTCTAAGTCTCTTGGAGTTAAGCAGACAATTCTTGTATTCACTTAGAAGTATGGGTAGAAGATACCTTCAAAATTTGTTGCTTTAATGACGTGTTTGCCTAAGCCAAATCATGCAACTATTGAGCTACACTCATACTCATCACCCAGTGCTAAAACATTAGGGTTAAAAGAATGTAGGATATCTTCATTGACATGAGGCCTTTTGGGTAGAGCCCAAGAGCAAAGTCATGAGGGCCTAGGCCCAAAGTGGACAATATCATATCATTATGGAGATATGTGGAAATCCTTTGGGCACAACAAATGATATCAGAGCAATGGTCCAGATCAAATGTCATGTGGGGTGGCCTTGAACGAAGTTGGCAGTAGGCCCAGAACTAGTCATGAGTGACCGGATGCTCGTGGGGAGGCCCGGAGTAGGTCAATGTGACCGTATGCTTATGTGGAGCTTAGAGCAGGTCAGAGTAACCGGATACTTGTAGGGGGCAAGTAGGTCAGGGCGATCGGATGCTCATGGTGAGGCCCGAAGCAGGTCATGAGTGACCACATACTCGTGGGGAGGCCCGAAGCATGTCAGGGTGGCCGGATGCTTATAGGGAGACCTAGAGTAAGTCAGGGTGACCGGATGCGGTTGCTTGTGGGGAGGCCCAGAGCAGGTCAGGGTAACCAGATGCTCGTGAGGAGGCACGGACGATAGAGTAATGGTGGTCCTTTGTTTGAGGGGAGAATTGTTGGGGTTCAATCAAAGTCCCACATTAGAAAGATTTGGTAAAGATCATGAGGTTAAAAGGATGTAGGATATCTCCGTTGGTATGAGACCTTTTGGGTAGAGCCCAAGAGTAAAGTCATGAGGGTCTAGGCTCAAAGTGGACAATATCATTTCATTGTAGAGATATGTGGACATCCTTTGGGCACAACAGTTAGTAGTAACCAAAATGGAAGAGAAATGGTTAATTAAAAGTTATGTTACCTTAGTTTGTTCATAGAAAAATCTGTCTGATAATTCTGTGGAAGTAAGCTCACCAAGTTATTTTCTTGTCTCTTCCCAAGCATTCATTAATTGACCTCCTAGTAATATGTGGAGAGTACGAGAAGAAGTGGAGGTTGAAGATAATGAAGTTTGAACAGAGGGTAAGGAAAAAATATAGAAGGATGAGTCATGTGTAGGCAAGGGACATTCTCCCTGGAAAGACATAAGGAAGCTGGGATCAGAGGTGTTTCCTAGTATAGAAATAGACTCCTGAATTTGAGCAGGTTGTCGAGTGGAAAGGGTCAAATAAAGGGCAGATAGAGTTAATTCAGGAGATTGCCCTCCCATGTCCCCTTAGGCAAGATCTTCTTGCGCGGAAGGTGTTTTCCTCTTGGGAGAGGGGGCCAAGGTAAGTTTTCACCTTTTTCATTTCTTCTTAGTTGTTACTGTTGGGGTTGCAAGGTTACAAACATAGTCCCATATTGATAACACATAAGAAAGATCATGGGTTTATAAGAGAAAAGATATCTCCATTGGCATGAGGCCTTTTGGGTAGAGCCCAAGAGGAAAACCATGAGGGCTTAGGCCCAAAGTGGATAATATCATACCATTGTAGAGATATCTAAATTCTTTTCGATCCTACAATTGATATCAGAGCAGGTACAGTTCTTACTTGGTGCAACCGCCAATCAGATAAGGGGGTGATTTGTTTTAAATTCTTTTCTTTTCGGCTTTCAGTTTTTTGTACAATTCCAAACTGGTACTCTTACCTTTTTTGGAAATTTCTTTCCATTGTAATTAAATCTAAATTGGTGCAACACCAATTTAGTTATTTTTTTCTTCCCGCACTACTAATCCAAGACCAAGTCTTGGAACCTCTCTTGTTTGTTCTCCTGTGTGCAGATTAAAATGTCGTAGCTTGAGGGCTTCAGCACAGTGCGACCTCCCCTATTCAACGGGGATGATTTCCCGTACTGGAAGAAGCGGATGGAGGTGTATCTCAAGACAGATTTCGACCAGTGACTTAGGGTCACAAAAGCCTACAAACCGCCAGTTGACAACTCCGGAAATCTGCTTGATCCAGAACAATGGACGTCAGACATAAAGAAGAAAGCGTCAACGAAGAACAAGGCAATCAACACGCTGCAATGTGGACTAACGAGGGAAGAGGTGAACCGGGTAGGACCGCATCAGAACACGAAAGAACTCTGGGACAAGCTAATCGAGCTGCACGAAGGAACCAGCGATGCAAAGGTAACGAAATGAGATTTGCTTTTATATAAAATATTCAATATAAAAATGCAGGAAGGAGAAACGGCGAGTCAGCTTCACGCGAGGATCAAGGACATCCTCAACGGGTTTCACGTGATAGGCCACCAGATGGATAACAAAGACTTGATAAGGTACGCGTTAAACGCATTCCCACGCAATAGTTTGTAGGCATACATCATGGATGCCTACAAAATTTCTAAAAACCAATCTAAACAAAAATTAGATGAACTTTTTTGTGAATTAGAACTACACGAACAAACTAATGTTGGATTCGAGAAAGGTATAGCTTTGCTTGCAGGTTCCTCCAAGGAAAAGAAGAACAAGCCTGAACCTGAAGAAGATTCTGACCAGAACTCCGAAGATGAAGAGCACCTGGTGAACCTGGTAAGGAAGATGTTCACCAGGAAGAAAAGGAGCTTCAGCAAGAAGGATCTTCAGAAGATCAACACTCCAACCAAATCGAGGAACGTGACGTGCTTTGGATGCAACAAAAAGGGGCACTACAAGAATGAGTGTCCGCGATCGAAGAACGACAAAACGAAGCCGACCAAAAAGAAGGCCCTCAAAGCAACGTGGGACGACTCGTCTTCGAAAGAATCGGAGGGCGAAGATCAGAAGAACCAAAGCTACCTCGCGCTGATGGTCTGCGAAGCAGAGTCGAAGGACGAATCGGAAGACGGGTCCGAACCCGAATCGAGCCACGAGTCTGCACTCGTTTCCGAAAGTTCCAAAGAGTTATACTTTAATTTGAACAAAAAGTGTTTTAAAATTATTTCATGTTTAAATAATAAATTAATGAAAATTGAAAAAGAAAATAAATTGCTCCTTGAGGAAAATCAAAACCTCAAGAACAAATCACAAATAACAAACCAACTCAAGATCTAACACTTGAGGAGGAGAATTCATCATTAAAATTAGAAATTAACAATTTAAAAGGTATGTTAGAAAAATTTAGTACAAGATCAAAAAATTTAGACATAATCTTAAATAATCAAAAAGAAAGTTACAACAAAACTAGACTTGGCTATAAGTCAAGTTCAAATAAAACATTTAATTCATTAATAACCCAACACAAACCAACAAGAAAAGCTTGGGTTCCGAAAGTGTGCTTAACCACGCAAGTAGGACTTAACCAATATTACATACCTAAAAATAAAATATATTACGTAAAGTCAAATAAACCAAATCAAAAACCACAATACAAACCTAAACCAAAAAACTTAAAATCTAAATATTCTAAAACTCACCAAAACTTAGACAATCATCAAGTAAATTATAACTATAAAAGAAATAGATATAAACCTAGAACGAAAAATTAAAAAGGCCAATAATTCAGGGGGAGGCTCCAAAATAGTTGGTACCTCCAAAACTAACCTACCCGGAAGGGTAACCCAAACTAATCTACCCGGCAGGGTACTCAAGGACTAATTAGAAAGGGATTCAAGTTTAACTTGAAAATTGGTACTAGTAAAATTTTGGATGATAGTACATTAGGGAAGCTTAGTCTATGCATGTCTAGGAAGATATGGCTTCGACCTGGTGCATTTGGCTAAGTGGAACTGACCGAAACTACCCTTTATAGATCCTAACCAGTTAGACCAAGGTTTTATACTAAGTCCAGTGGACAGGACTATTTGGAAAACCTCGAAGGCATGGTTACTCTAATCATGTCCAAGTGACTCACCATAGCCCAGAAGTTTATCCAGAGAATGTCTATCTGTTAAACCCAAAGCTAAACCTGAATCTAACACAAGTTAAAACGAAATCCTAAAATTGAACCTAATTCATCTCACAAAATTATAAGATTCCCTGATTGAAAACGTAGATCAGGTGAGATGACTGAGGACCCAATTAAAATTCAAATTAAATTAAATCGAATTAAAATTCAAATTAAATTAAATTAAAATTAAAATTAAATTAAATCGAATTCAAATTAAATTAAATCGAATCAAAATTTAAATTAAATTAAATCAAAATAAAATGAAATTAAATTGAGTTAAATAAAATTTAAACTTAATTTTTTTAATTAAAAATTCATTTTAAAATAAAATTTTTTTTACTTCAAAATTAAACTTAAATTTTTTTAAATTCATTTAAAATTAAACTTTAATTTTTTTATTTAAAAAATTATTTTAAAATTAAAACTTATTTTTAACTTAAAAATTCATTTTAAAATTAAAACTTCTTTTAAAATTAAATTTTTTTAAAAATTAAACTTAAATTTTTTAAAATTCATTTTAAAATTAAATTTTTTTTAAAATTAAACTTAAATTTTTTTAAAATTCATTTTAAAATTAAAATTTTTTTAATTCATTTTAAAATTAAATTTTTTTATCTTAAAAATTCATTTTAAAATTAAACTTATTTTTTTTAACTTAAAAATTTATTTTAAAAACTTAAATTCTTTTTAACTTAAAAATGTATTTTAAAACTCAAATCCTTTTAAACTTAAAAATCCATTTTAACTAATTTCTTTAAAAAAAAAAAACAGGTCAAAAATCAGGGGCAGGCGCCCTTGGCATACCCTTCCGGAGCGCCCGGAAGGGACTCCGGGCGCCCCGCCCCAGACAGCCCCGGGCGCCCGGGAACGGTCCGGGCACCCGGAGGCCCCTATAAATAGAGGGGAAGGGGCGCCCTCAGCTCTTGCACCACCTTCCATCACTCTTGTTAAAGCTCGTTTTGAGCGTTACCACGAGAGTGATCAAATATAAAATTTTATTCTACAGTTATTCCGTTGCTGCGAATCAACCAAGGTTGTCATCTCTAAAAATTCGTGTCGTGATGCCTCGGTAAAACCTTTCTTCCTAAGCTCTTAAATATTTCATTGAGTTATGCTTACTGTAGTTTCTTCTTAATTATTATTGTAGAAAACGTTCTAGATATGGTGTTAGGCCCTCGACTGCTAGTATAGATCCTAGGTTCCCCACTAATGAACTTAGGGTTAAGTTTGAGTCAACCATTTACGTAGTCATTAGAACTAAGTGTCTAGATAGAGCGTTCTTCTTACGTTCTTGTGTTCCAGTTATAGAGGTGATTAGCCACTATAACTTACGAAACCTTGTTTACTGTACCAATTCAGTAAACATAGATTTATGTGCTGAATTCTATAATAACTTAGTTAGGGTAGATGATCTCACTTATATTACTAGGGTAGCCGGTACAGATATGACACTATCCCCTACCATGATCCAGGACTTTTTAGGACTACATGTCGTTTTCAGTGTTACCCCCTAGGGATCTACCATTTGGTGATCCCTACTCAGACATCACTCTAGATACGATTTATTCGTATTTTTTTGGAGGAGAGTGTGTACCCACCGTCACTATATTTAGGTCAGTTGGCCTTCGAGTTCATGATTATGCACTCTATAGGGTCTTAGTTTACTGCATTTTACCACCATCGACTCGGGACATAGCGATGATGCGTCCATTCCACTCCTTTCTTTTGTACGCACTTTCCCATAGATTAGATATAGATATTAGTCTACATATATTTCAGACCATTATCTAAGCAGCTGGATATGTCACCAGCGCTCAAGTTCATATACCATATTGTCATATTTTAACGGCATATTTTGCTCACCACCAGATTAACATCACCCGAGGTAATGTTCGGGCCATGACTGAGTTCGACGTCATAGGATCTAGGAGTTTCTCATTAGCGGATGTCCACGTAGATGAGGATGACGGCGTCATGTCTTGGCAGAGGGGGCCACAGCACCGGCCAGACCCAGATGCCCAGGAGGCAGCAGAGCATGATGAGTTTATGGTTACGCTATTCGGCGACGACGCTCCAGCTCCGACACTAGCTCCACCTCCGGACCGAGCACCCCGTCCCACACATCGCACCCTAGGCGATCGAGTTACTAGACTCGAGTTATCCATGACGAGTCTTCGCTAGGAGGTTTTGGACCTGAGATGAGACGTATCCAGTTCCCGAGAGGATGCCCGGACACGTCACGCTGAGTTGATCAAGATGTTCTGTTCCCTCGGAGCCAAACCATCCGGATCACACCCCTCCTCTTCATCTTGATAGACATCCTGACCATTATGTATATTTTATCATTGTACCTTGATCTTAAGTTATGACATTTTGGACTTCACCTACTTAGGTATATCTTAATATAATTGATTCTGACTTGTCTAATAGACTAGAAATTTTAAAATTGTTTTAAAAAATGGTCATTTTCAAATTCTAAGGTAAAATACTTTTATGTTTTCAAAATTTCCTATTTTTAGAATTTCAAAACAGTTTTAGCCTTAGACTAGAATAATTCCTTAGAAATCATGTTCCCCTAAGACTAGTATTTGAGCATCTCACCAACACCCTAGGATTCCCTTGTTTATGATTGCCAAACATAGAAAGGGTTGAGATGCATAGGCAAATTGTCTGGTTAAGATACTTATTTCAGTGCATCGACTTAAGTCTGAGTGTTAAATAGCAAACAGATATTAATCAAATTAAGTCATTCAGTGTAGTCAAACACTAACTGATACTTAGACTTAACTTGACTAACCAAGTGAAAGTTGTTATCCTCTGAATAGTCAGTAAGTAACTAATTGGTTAGACAGATATTGTATATCAGGTTCAGGGGGAGAAATTAATCCTTTTTATTTAAAAGTTTTCTTAAAAACATTTTGAAACTAACTTTTACAAAACTTAGCTCGTTTTTTTCTAAAAAGTTTTTTTTTGTTTTAAATTAAACTTGAAAATTGGTATCAGAGCCCGGACTACCAGAAGGTTTAACCACCGACTGTGCACAAGAGTTATGGTCTGATTGAGCCATGTGGGTACAATATTGACCTCGAACAAAGAAAGTAGAGGCTCCTATGTTCGGATCAAGAGGACCAGACACCAGGCAAAAGGTCCTAGTTGTGGCTAGGCAAGGAAGTCCTAGTAGGTCGGGTGGACCGAGGGGCAGGAAGACCTGGTGGGTCGAGGATCAGACGTAAGCCTAAGCCCTCATGGTTTTACTCTTGGGCTCTACCCAAAAGGCCTCATGCCAATGGAGATATCTTTTCTCTTATAAACCCATGATCTTTCCCATGTGTTATCAATATGGGACTATGTTTGCAACCTTGCAACCCCAACAAGTACCTCCTCCTCCAAGGGAATATTCTCGAGTAAGGAAGGTAAATCAGAAGGTGGTTCCCCAGAAGTAGTTGCTGCACTAGAGGAGGATGCCTGACTGCCAGCAGTTTACCCAGATGGAACACTTTGTGGCAAACCCTACTCCGCTAAAAGTTTTTGCTCTTTAGCAAGAAGTTCTTTGTCCTCCAGAACAATCGCCTTGTCGACTAGGGCCTCAAAAATAGCATCCAATGTATAATAAAAAAATACTTTAGTTAGTAATAAGATGATGGCTAAGGGATCATAACTTACTTAAGGAACTAGGCAGCCTCTTTTGAATGTGGCTTAAGCCAAACAAATGTAGAAGATCTTCACGCAATCATTTGTGAATGACAAAGTGATGGCCGATCAATTTATTTGAATAAGTAAGAAAAGTAGGATCCCGTTTGAGCCTGTTCAGATCAGGAAGAGGGGGAAAAGAGGATTGTCATTTGGTGGACCAAGGGGCAGGCTCGGGCAGTCTCATGAAGAAAAAGTGAGATTTCCAACCTTTATTGGAGAAAGGTATTTCTTCGAAAAATGCCATCTTTGGACAGGATTGAAAAAGAAAACACCCCAGGTTCTAATTTCTTAGGATACGCAAACAGAATAAGGTTATTGGGGGTAAAGGTAATGTCGAAAAGATTAAACAATATGTATAATCTGCACATATAACAAAAAGTATTAGGGGTGAACTGTTGTAGGAGAATGCTGAAGTATTGGCTGACCTCCAACATGAAGGGAGGAATAGGAAAATGAAGACCAGTCATTAGTTGGTCCTTAAAGAAAGTAACGTGATTAAGAGGAGGGTGATGAGGATAAGCGTTGGGCTCAGGAATGACGATACGATAATCTTTAGGGATTTCGTACTGAAGCAGAGGGTGGCTCTATTGGAGTTGTTAAAATACGAGCGAGTATGAGTGTACCAGGGGGGAAAATGATTCTTCTGCAATGAGACAATGCAAGAATAGGGGTGAGATGGATTACTTACTGGAATCTTGAAAAGAAGAAGTAGGAAAGAGAGGTGTGAAAAAGCAAGGAAATGCAGAGAGCTACAAAGAAAGGAAATCACCGTAGGGGGAGATCGGGGAAGATGAAGGGAAAAGTATTAAGGATAATAGTTGTTTAGGGTTTTTATCTAGTACAATTCAAGGGCAATCGTTCGATTAAAATGGAAGGAAGGAGGAGAAGCGTTGATTTACATAGAAGAAGGCGTTGTTGATTTGCTAGGCAAAGCACGCCATCACGGTTCACGAAGCGGAGAATGTCAGAAAAGATTACAGAAAATGAGTGGTGACGCCACGTGCGCTTACCCATAAATGGGTATTTATGAGAGACATGAGGATCGACGTCTTTTTACACCCCAAATATTTTTTCACCCCATCTTTAATACTTCTTCCTATAAAATAGTCAATTATCAATAATTGGTTTTTGGAAAAGTCACTAAGTATAAAAAACATGAATCTAAGCACAAATGGTGGAATAACCTTAGTAAGAGGACGAGCGGAAGAAAATAAGACTTAGGTCTAGTCAGTCGCCTACATCTCTTTCGACTAGACTTAAAGGGGAGGCTAGTGATACGGGTTATGGCGAGTGGGTTTAGGAGATGATGTGGAGGTCAAATCAAGATGAGGTGGCGATCAAAGTGGAGATAGAGTGGTATTCATTATTTGGTTCTATTGATTGCTTGGCCTCAAAATCCATGAATCTCGTCCTCGTAGTTCCAAAGCAAAACGATCGTATAGGGTCGACCGGTTGCAAGCCTGGTAAGATATAAGAACTCTAAGACCTTATAATGAAAATAAGAAATAGGGTGTTGGGTCAGTTAATGGTCGGTCGGATTTAGAAGAATTCAGCTGGACAAATGGTCACTCAGGCTCTATGTATTTAAGCCTTATATAAAGCTCTTAATATACAATTGGTCAGGTGAAGGCCGATCGAACGTAAGCCTTTCTATGGGTACTCGATCGGGCAAAGCCTGGGTGGGCCTAAAGGTAATTAACCCTATAAAACTCTTAACATATGATTGGTCGGGCAAAGGCTGATCAAACATAAGGTTCTCTATGAATATCCGGCCGGGAAAGGTTCGGGCGGACCCAGAGATACTTAACCTTGTGTGTGTGTGTGTGTGTGTGTGTGTGTGTGTGGTCCTCGATACGCGTTCGGCCAGGTAAAGGCTAAACAGACATAAGGTTCTCTATGAACACCCAGCCGGACAAAGTCTGGGCGGACCCAGAGGTACTTAGACTTATATATATATAGCTCTCGATACGCTTTTGGTCAAGTAAAGACTGAACGGACATAAGGTTTTCTATGAACACCTAGTCGAGCAAGGCCTGGACGGACCCAGAGATACTTAGTATATATATAGACATATATAAATAGCTCCCGATACGTATTTAGTCAGGTAAAGACTGAACGAACATAGGTTCTCTATGGGCACTCGGCCGGACAAGGACTGGGCGGGCTCAGAGATACTTAACCTTATATATATAGCTCTCGATATGTGTTCGGTTGGTAAAGGATGAATGAACCTAAGGTTCTCTATGAACATCCGGCCGAGGAAGGTCCGGGCAGACCCAGAGGTACATATATATATATATAGATGCGTTCGGTCGGGTAAAGGCTGAATGAACATAAAGTTTTCTGTGGGCATCCGATCGAGCAAGGTCTGGGTGGACCCAGAGATACTTAACCTTATACATATAGCTCTCGATATACGTTCAATCGAGTAAAGGATGAATGAACATAACGTTCTCTGTGAACACCTAGTCGGGCAAGGTCCGGGCAGACCCTGATATATTTAACCTTATGCATATAACTCTCGATATACGTTCAGCTGGGTAAAGGCTGAATGAACATAAGATTCTTTGTGAACACCCAGCTGGGTAAGGCCCGGGCTGGCCCAAATATACATAACCTTATATATATATATGCGTTCTGCCAGGTAAAGGCTGAACAGACATAAGATTTTCTATGAACACCCAGCCAGGCAAGGTCTGGACGGACCCAGAGGTACTCAGCCTTATATATATATATAATATAAGTCAGGTAAAGGTTGAACGGACATAAGATTCTCTATGGACACCCAGCTGGCCAAGGCCTGGGCAGATCCAAAGATACTTAACCTTATATATTTAGCTATCGATATACGTTCAGACGGGTAAAGGCTGGACGGGTTTAAATTATTTGAATGTGTAGTACTCCTAAAATATAGTTCTAATATACATGCTTTATGACTTCTCGGTGAATTTATGGCATAATAAGGGTATTATATTAGTTTCTGAATAAGTTTTTACAGTATTTAATGTATAGGTTGAGCAAATTAATATAATAACAAGGTAGCCGACTTGGTGGACCAGCTAAGATATGTTCAACATGTAAACAACATACAATATTTTGATAGCTTGTCATAATTATCGAGGAATATTCCCTTGAAATCTCCTTCGAAAACTAATTAGCTTCCCATTAATGAGTTAGTTATAACAGTATTCTCCTTCAATAACTTTAGTAATAATGCGGAGCATAAATGACAAAAGAGGTACATTTGTGGATAGAAAAAAGATTCCTCGAAGCTATCATGAAACACCCAGGTTGTACTTTCTTCCATCACCTAACAAAGTCTAATAAACCAGGGACCACCTCATGATTGCGAAGATTATGTGAGGTGGTATAAAAAGGGGAATCCTCTCTACTGGCAAGGTACGCAAACATTTGCATATGAAGTCTTACTTTAGGGCACTTTCGCTACTATTCTTCTTCAACTTTTCAAGAGAGGAGACTGACTTGAGCGTCGAAGGGCCTAGCCAGGGATTCCCACCCCCATCTTAGGTCACTAACGCTTTGTTGGCTCGTCTGATTGTGTGCAGGTCATTGAGGAGTTCATTCAGATCTCGAGAAGCTCATTATTTTTCGACCAACTACCCATTGAAGCCAGCGCACCATCTCATAGCCTTCAGACAGGATCATTATCCATCAGGCCATTTTGATCGGTTGGTTAGGCATTAAAGATATCTCCAAGCTCTTATTTAAACACCCTAAGTATCTCCAGAAACCAACCATTCATGCCTTTTCCTTTTCGGCTTTCTTCTCCGGTGATTCCTACTGCCTATGCTCCTCTTGTGACATTCGTAGTAAGTGTTTTTTCCAATCTTTCTACCTCCCTTCTTTGTTCATCTATGGCCCAGGAAAGCCTTATTCCTTGGTATACATCCATTCGCTTTGATTTTGACAACTGCGGCCTAGAAATGATCCATTTGGCCCTGGAAATCCCTAAAAACTTGCATATTATCATTCCTGGCCCCCTCCTTTAGTACTGGGAGCACCAGAATTGAACTTGAGTTTTAATATTGTTAATGGTTCAAATTAAGTCATGTTGTGATCTAACAAGTTGACTGAGTGTGTAGGATGTTTACTCAATCGAGAAGTCTTAACAGATCGAGGAATCTAGACAAGAAGCCCAAGTGGATCGAGAGGACCCAACACTTGGCAGGAAAGCTTGATAGATCTGGAGGACTGAAGATTGAGAGGAAGTCCTAGTGAACTAATCTGATGTTAAGCGGCAAAGTTTAAACACATTTGGAGGACCAATGTTTGGTAAGTAGGTTGAGGTAAGCAACTGGAGAGGAGCGATAGTAAGGTCATGGTCTAGAAAGGAACAAACCCTAGATTGTTGATCCAACTAAAGAAACTAGAAAGATTTTCAAGTTGAGATTGAGACAATGTTACTGTCAATTACTACTTATGCATTATATAACTATGCTAATCGTTGTTTTGCAGGGACATATATTATTTAACTTTGTTTTACAGAAATAGGTCTGATCGGTCGACCGAACCCATGGATCAGTCAATCAAACAAGGTTAATATAGATTAGAGATTAGATTGAGCTAAAGAAAATTTAGAAGATAGGCTAATTTATCAACTAAACCTAGGGATCAATCGACTGAATGATTACCGCATTAATGAAGACTTAATGGTGCATCTTGGCGAACAATAAATGCTATTAATGAGTCCATGATCAGAACTGGATGAAGAAGGAAAGATGATGGTTCAGTCGACTGATAAAGGGATCAGTCGACCAAAAGGATCAGCCGACTGAACTTCTTTTCGGTCGACCGAACCATGCTTATAAAAGGGGAGCTCGAGGTCTAAGGCAGGTATCAAGTTTTCTGTTCATCTCTGTGCAAAGTATCTGTTCATGCTACTGCTCTGCAACACATTTTCAAGCAGCTATTGCTCTGATAAAGTGCTGATGATCTTCATCGCTTCTTATTCGTTTGGTATAATTTTATTTAGCTTACATTGTACTTCATTTCAAGTAAGATAGTAGGTTGTTACTATCTTATATCTACCATTGTACGAATTGCTTCTTTCTGAAGGTTTTAAAAAGAAGAATTAAGGTGATTTATGTTGGGACCGAAAAGTAGCTAGAGGGGAGGGTGAATAGCTCGTCGCGTTCGCTCGGTGCTCGGCGGTGCTTGTTTCTTCAAAGATGTGCAGCGGAAATACAAAGAAACAATCACACAACGCTAACACGGTTGGTTTACTTGGTATCCACCTCACAAGAGGTGACTAATCCAAGGATCCACACCAACACACACACCCTCCACTAAATAAACCTCTCCTTTATGGTAACTACCAAGGGCAGAGAAGCCCTACAAGACTCAATACAAGAAGAGAGGGAAGGGATACAAGAAATACAAGCTTACAAGCTTACAATGAGTACAAAAACCCTAACCCTAGTTTCTTCTTCTTGCTTTGATCCGCCTCTTGACTTGGAAGAGCCTCCAAGAACCTTCAAGAACTGGCGATCTCAAGCTTGAGAAAAGCTGTGGAGGAGCTGGTGAAGATCTGAGTTGAATCGGTGAAGAGATGCCGAAGGAAATGAACGCCTGGGCTTAAATCGACGCTAACGGTCGAATCCCGATCGATTGGAATGCTCCCAATCGATCGGGGAGGCTTTGGATCGATCCACGGATCGATCCAGAGCGCCTCTGTGGGAAAACTTGGATCGATCCACGGATCGATCCAGCCCTTATCGCAGCGGCGTCCCAATCGATCCACCGATCGATTGGGACCTCTGATCGATCCACCGATCGATCCGAGGTTCGCGAGGACTCACCGAATCGATCGGTGGATCGATCCAGATCTTCGGATCGATCCACCGATCGATCCAGACCGGATCGATCCACGGATCAATCCAAACCGCCGGATCAATCCACGGATCAATCCAAACCTGCTGGATCAATCGGCTGATCAATCCAGATCTTGGTTTTTGCCCAAAACCAAGCCCAAAGCCCCCTAAACCAACATCTAGTCAACCATGACTTGTTGGTACATAAGACCTAGCATCCGGTCACCCTTGACCAGTTAGGACTCTCTCACCAAGTGTCTGGTCAATCCCTTTGACCCACTTGGACTTTTCTCTTCTTGCCAAGTATCCGGTCACTCCCTAAGACCTACTTGGACTTTTCTTCCTCGTGCCAAGTATCCGATCAATCCCTTTGACCTACTTGGACTCTCACCAGATGTCTGGTCAACCTTGACCCATCTGGATTTCTCTTGCCTGGCTTCACTCACCAGGACTTTCCCAATTGCCCAGCTTCACTCACTAGGTCTTTCACCTGGCTTCACTCACCAGGATTTTCCTCCTGCCTAGCTTCACTCACTAGGTCTTTCACCTGGCTTCACTCACCAGGATTTTCCTCCTGCCTAGCTTCACTCACTAGGTCTTTCCTTCTGCCTAACATCCCAGTTAGGACTTCCCAGTCAAGTATCCGGTCATCCTTGACCTACTTGACTCTTCTTCAATCAACCTTGCATTGTCAAACATCGAAACCCAAACCAAGACTCAAGCTTGGTCAACCAGGTCAACCTTGACCTGAGGGATGTTGCACCAACAATCTCACCATTTTTGATGTTTGACAATACCAACACTATCACTTACAATACCACATGTAAGTTAGGCTAATCCCATAGCCTAAACCTTCTTCATGCCACTAGGTAATGAATACATAAGTTAAGCCCTTCATTCTCCTCCTAAGAGGGCACACTCCCTCTAGGTAATGAAAGCCTAACTTACACCCATTCACAGGTCCTTTCATTCTCCCCCTATTGGCACACATCAACCCATGCCCCAATTTTGGTTACACATCGACAAATCCATTTGTTGACGACTCTCCCCCTGAAGAGTTGCTCATCGTTGTTCACAACATCACTCGTTGTGATCAACACGATAATGAAGGTCCCATACCCTTCATTTATCCTTAACTTCTCCCTCAATGTAGACAAGTACCCACCCTTGAGCATTTTCTAACCACTTGAGTTCCCACTTGAAATAATGAGGATATCCACTCCCCATTTCAAGTTCAAAAGCTCATCCATGAGCATTTTCTTTAAAGAAGGTTAACCACCTTCCAAGGTTCATGAAAAATAATTTTTCATGTCTTTAAAGAGTCCCTCCCCCTAAAGACATGGTGGTAACTTCTGTCATTGCACCAACAATGACTTGGAATTTCTAAACCTTTAGGAAACCCAAATTTAGAAGTTTTGAGGTTCAAATGTTCAAAATTTGAAACAAACCTCAACCTAAACTTCAACTTAGCCTTCCTTAACCAATCCATCCTTGTTTTCAACACGAAAACACCCTTTTTATGTACACAAATGTGTATTGAGGGGTTTGGAATGGTTACGTAGACTAAAACCGGTTCAAAATGCTGAAATCAGGCCTTCCTAGCTAAAATCAGCACCTTGAATCGATTGGAGTTGGGTTCCAATCGATTGAACCTTTCTGAATCGATCCACTGATCGATTCAGACTACCTGGATCGATCGGCTGATCGATCCAGCGAGCTTCTGCTCGCGGGAGAATTGCCTTCTGAATCGATCCACGGATCGATTCAGGCACTCCAATCGATCCATGGATCGATCGGTAGTTGCTGAAATTCCATTTCAGTCAACTTCAGAAACCCCTAGAAAATTCTACAAAAATTCAAAAATCATGAAATTTCGTGTAGACATTATTTAGGGCATACTTAATCATGGAAAAATAGCTTTCTATGAAAATACATCATATTTTCAAAGATTGACACAAACTTGAAAACTTGCAAAAACTTTAGTGTTTTCTTCAAGTTTGTGTCTAACTATTCAATGGTGATTACTATCAAAAGATAGCCTTCACCAAGGTTTTCCAAAAACATTTTAAAACATTTTCAAAACCAATATCCCATCATGTTCCTTGGGCATAATGCACATGACTTGTACATTAGCTTTCCCAATGATGGGAAAACACATAACTATGTGTTTTGATGAACCTAAAACTCAAAAGAATGCACTAAATCAACATCTTGAGTTTTGTTCATCTTCCTAACAACTCACTTGTATCTAATGTACACTAAAACACGTACAAGTCACCTTATAGTCCTTGTGAGATGTGAGATTTTGGTTTTGCTCTAATCTAGGGATCATGCATATCTATCTAGGCATTCTAGAGATATTAGACATCCACCTAGGATGTCACTTGTCAATAATTGTTGTTAAATGTCATTCGTCCTTAATTACAAGGAATTAAACTTAATGCATGATTATGTTATGGCATACATCAAAAGAAAATAATTTTCAAAAGAAAATATCCTATTACTACATGATGTATAAATGTCATGACATGGTATTTTTGGATTTTTCATAATAAAACAATGAATTCAAAAATAGACATGATGTCATGGCATATGATGGGCAAACAATCATGGCAAGGTTTAGCATAAATAAAATATACCTAGATTGCCTATCTGAATATCCTTAATCACTTAGCTAAACTCAAAATATACCACTTGTTTTAACTTAAAACGATACCACTTGTTTTAATTTAAAACATTAAACCTAGATTGCCCTAAATGCTTCAAAGGAATGCCAAAACCTAAATTGACATTTCTTATTTCTCTTGATTTGTTTATGCCACTTAAAAATTAAACATATCCTCAAATGTTGGCATATTTTATTTTTCCACAAGAGTAGCACTAAGAAAATACCAAAGTCCCAACTTGGTATTTCTCATATTTTTCTAATTTGTGCCATTTTAAGATAAAATCAATTTTTCACCAATAGACACATGTTACTCTTTCAAGGAGTAAATAATAGTTCCATTTCATTTTCAAAGGTTAACGAAAACCTTGAAAATGCTCCTTGAGTGTCAATTTCCTCAAAGTTGGGTTAACTACCCTTCTAATCAGAGTTGACACTCTCTAACCCATCTATGGGGTAGAGAAGATGCTCCTAGGAACCCAACACCTATTGGTGCTCCTTGGATGCTCTAGGTATTCACTAAGGATAACTTCCCTAGATACCTTCCTAGTGACCTTGTTTGGCTTCTTGGAAGCCTTGGTCATACTTTCTAGGTCAACTCTAGAAATAGCCTCCCTTGTGACCTTGTTTGTGACTTTCTTAGACTTCTTAGAAGCCTTAGTCACATTTATTGCAAAAATACTCTTAGGGATGACTTCCCTAGTATTTTTGGCTTGACCACTAGACCTAGGGTTTGTTCCATAACTATATGGAACTCTATGGTAAGAGGGCACATCCTTCTTAGCCTTTGGTTTGTATCCCAAACCTCTATGGCCATTGGATGACTTTTGTACCCCTAAACCTAGGTTATGCTCATTTTGCCCTAATAGGATATTTTCCATCCTTTTTAGGGTCTTTTCCATTTTATCAAGTCTTGACCTCAAGACTTGATTTTCCATCACTAAGTCTTTAGTTTTTGGTTTTCCATTAAGTTCATGAGCATTTTTGTTTCTAGGCTTGTAGCTACAATCCTTAGAGTTCTTGCCTAGACTTTTACCTACATTCCTAGCCTTAGGTGTAGTAGTTTTAGCATGAAAAGCTATATGTTTTTCTTTAATGCTATCATGCTTTCTATTTTCATGGTAAATAGCATTAAAATGATATAAGTTAGAACTGTCATGCTTTTTACCATAATGTAAAGGGGTAGACTCAATAAATGTTACCTTCTTCTTTACCTTGGAGGCTCCCCCTTGACTAATGCCTCCTTGAGCCTTGACCATCTTCTTCCCCTTGGGGCATTGACTTCGGTAATGCCCTTTTTGGTTGCAAGAAAAGCACACAATGTGCTCCTTGCTCCTTTTTGTTCCGGGGATGGTCTCCTTGGGCTTCTCCTTGCCCTTTTGTGCCACTTAGCCCTTCTTCTTGGCCAAGTTGGGACACTTACTCTTGTAGTGCCCATGTTCCCTACATTCAAAGCATATAATATGATTTTTATTATTAATTGAAATATTTATACCTTTGCTTGTAGGGATGACATCTTTTCCTTTGGATCCGGAGGTAGAAGCTTCCTCTAGATCGGACCTTGATTCTCCTCCATTTGTTTTTTCTTGACTTGTGGAGGTAGAGGCTTCTTCCTCCTCTTCTTCTCTCGACCCGGATGTAGAAGCTTCTCCTTCTTCTTGATCCGGCGTCACCAAGGATTGCTCCCCCTCAATCCTAGAGGTGGAGGCTTCATCATCTTGAATATGAAACAAGGTGTATGCTCCCTCCTTGTTCCATTCGTTGCATTCCCTTGAGGATGAAACTTCTTGGATTTCCTCTTCTTCGGAGGTTGAGCATCTCTCAACCTCGGAGTCCTCCTCTTGGTCTTGCTCCAAAGAGTCACCCTCTCTGGATTCTTCTTGCTCTTGTACAGTGGAGGGGATCTCTTCATGAAGCTTGGCCAATTTGCTCCATAGTTCATTTGCATCTTCAAATTCTCCAATTTTGCAAAGGATGGTGCTTGGCAATAAATTGACCAAGAGCTTGGTCACTTTGTCATTGGCCTCGCACCTTTGGACTTGCTCTTGGCTCCACTTGCTCCTCTTGAGAACTTTACCCTTTGAATTTCTTGGAGCCTTGAAGCCTTCCATTAGAGCAAACCATTGCTCTATCTCCATCATAAGAAAATTTTTGATTCTTGATTTCCAAGAATCGAAACTCGTAGAAGTGTATGGTGGAGCCACCCTTGTGTCAAATCCAAGTCCATCTTGGAATTGCATCTTGAAGTTGAGCTTGATAAAGTCTTGAACTTGAAGAATTTGCTCCAACTTCTTCACCCTCTAGCTTTTCTTGTTATGCTTGACCCTTCCGGCGATGATTCCGGTGAAGAGCGGCCTCGCTCTGATACCACTTGTTGGGACCGAAAAGTAGATAGAGGGGGGTGAATAGCTCGTCGCGTTCGCTCGGTGCTCGGCGGTGCTTGTTTCTTCAAAGATGTGCAGCGGAAATACAAAGAAACAATCACACAACGCGAACACGGTTGGTTTACTTGGTATCCACCTCACAAGAGGTGACTAATCCAAGGATCCACACCAACACACACACCCTCCACTAAATAAACCTCTCCTTTATGGTAACTACCAAGGGCGGAGAAGCCCTACAAGACTCAATACAAGAAGAGAGGGAAGGGATACAAGAAATACAAGCTTACAAGCTTACAATGAGTACAAAAACCCTAACCCTAGTTTCTTCTTCTTGCTTTGATCCGCCTCTTGACTTGGAAGAGCCTCCAAGAACCTTCAAGAACTGGCGATCTCGAGCTTGAGAAAAGCTGTGGAGGAGCTGGTGAAGATCTGAGTTGAATCGGTGAAGAGATGCCGAAGGAAATGAACGCCTGCGGCTTAAATCGATACTAACGGTCGAATCCCGATCGATTGGAATGCTCCCAATCGATCGGGGAGGCTTTGGATCGATCCACGGATCGATCCAGAGCGTCTCTGTGCTCTAGAAAAACTTCTGGATCGATCCACGGATCGATCCAGCGCTTATCGCGCGAAGCAGCAGCGTCCCAATCGATCCACCGATCGATCCAGAGGGGTTCTGTTCGCGGGGACTCACCAGATCGATCGGTGGATCGATCCAGATCTTCTGGATCGATCCACTGATCGATCCAGATCTACTGGATCGATCCACGGATCAATCCAAACCTGCTAGATCAATCCACGGATCAATCCAAACGTGCTGGATCAATCGGCTGATCAATCCAGATCTTGGTTTTTGCCCAAAACCAAGCCCAAAGCCCCCTAAACCAACATCTAGTCAACCATGACTTGTTGGTACATAAGACCTAGCATCCGGTCACCCTTGACCAGCTAGGACTCTCTCATCAAGTTTCTGGTCAATCCCTTTGACCCACTTGGACTTTTCTCTTCTTGCCAAGTATCCGGTCACTCCCTAAGACCTACTTGGACTTTTCTTCCTCGTGCCAAGTATCCGGTCAATCCCTTTGACCTACTTGGACTCTCACCAGATGTCTGGTCAAACTTGACCCATCTGGATTTCTCTTGCCTGGCTTCACTCACCAGGACTTTCCCAATTGCCCAACTTCACTCACTAGGTCTTTCACCTGGCTTCACTCACCAGGATTTTCCTCCTGCCTAGCTTCACTCACTAGGTCTTTCACCTGGCTTCACTCACCAGGATTTTCCTCCTGCCTAGCTTCACTCACTAGGTCTTTCCTTCTGCCTAACATCCCAGTTAGGACTTCCCAGTCAAGTATCCGGTCATCCTTGACCTACTTGACTCTTCTTCAATCAACCTTGCATTGTCAAACATCGAAACTCAAACCAAGACTCAAGCTTGGTCAACCAGGTCAACCTTGACCTGAGGGATGTTGCACCAACAATTTATCCAACAGTGCGATCAAGGATTGCGGGTCTTGGAGTAGGAGTCGACATAGGCTCTGAACCAAGTAACCACTTGAGTCACTTGTATTGTTTTCTGCTGCCGCTTTGATATTTGTTCTATGAGTCGATACGAAAAGAAAAGTTTTAACGTGTGATATTCACCCCCCCCCTCCATCACATCTTTCAATCCTTCACCCCCCCCCCCCAGATCATCATCACTATCCTCCTCCGGGTTATGTCGCTTTCTTCAAAGATCAACTCCGGGCTGGTCTACGCTTCCCCATCCACTCTTTTCTGTCTGACATCAACTGATACTTCCATATTCCCCTTCAGTAACTGGCTCCTAATGCCTTCCACTTGATGTGTAGAATGGCAATCTTACTTCTCTTGTATGATATCCCCTTAAATCCCTATGTCTTCCATTACTTCTATTATCCTAAAAAATTAGAGTCTAGGTTTTCTAGTTCCAATCTCATCCCAAGATAGTTCTTTTAAAAAAACTGCCTTCTTCTAATAAGGGATTGAAATCCTATTTCTTTTTTATCCAAGCGTCTGATTCTCTGTCTTGATCGACCGACTGGCAATCAGACATTCTACATCGGGGAAATTGGCCAGCCTACTATTCAACATTCCCCAACTGTTACAGGTGGGCCTTATCTACATATTTGGACTGAGTCCTATCCGAGCAATGCTCCCCTTCACTTTTGGTGAGAATTTGGAAACTTAGTATTTATGTTATCATTAACTGAGGTCCTTTCTATTTTGTGCAGTAGAAATCATATTCAAAGTTTTAGCTTCTGAGGCTCTATGACTAGAAGAAATCAAGCAAGATCAGCGAGGTCAAGCCCTCTTGGCTAAACAAGAAAGTCAGTTGATCGGCCTCTTCGAGGAGGCCTCTAGTAGCAAAGCTGGTGTTGCCGATGAAGCGGATGGTATAGAAGAAAGACTTCCTCCTTAAACACAACTAAGGGTGAAATGCAAACGCTGCCGCCATAGCCCTTCAAAGCAAACATCTTCTAAGCGGGTGTCCTCAGCGACTATGCCTTCCCCTTGACTCATACCGGCTAGGCAGAGCACCCCGACTCCTTCCTCCGAGCGGATGACTTCGTCTCCACCCTCCCTCCACCCAATCCACGGGGAGAGATAGCTTCCCTGCCAAGTGATCTCCTACTTCTCGGACTCCTCAATCATTATCCGCCCGTCCTACATGTGGGGGCTTTCTCCAGGTCAAGTCCATCCCGCCAACCGGAGAGTCACTTCTAATCCTTTGTTACCTTCGATATGTCATCCGTCCAGGAGGTAACTGGAGGTAACTTCGCCTTCAGATCCCTATTCAGCTTATGCACAAGCACGATTGAAGGGTTTGCTGGTGGAGGCTTGGGAGGAAGGGATGGCCTGGGTGAACAATCGCACGACCATGGGGATGGCAGACGAGTTTGCCCAAGACATAACCACGATAAGTTAATGTTGACTTATTCTCTTGATTGTACTATTGCTAATCATGCCCTTCTTTCTTTTTAATTTTGGGTGGTCAAAATAAATATAACCCAAGCCTTGGTGGATCTGGAATAGGAGAACGAGGCACTGAAAATGCAATTATCAGAACTTGAATCATCTTAGGCTCCCGCTCAGATTTCAAATGATAATGCACATTAGGGAGCCCCAACACATGCTGATATAATGGGAACTTTGCAAAAGGCTCGAGAATTGGCTAGCGTAGAGGCATTGAAAGAACAGGAACTCAAGGCATCCCTGATAGGTGGCAATTATCATAGGTACTTAGTAGTCGGCGACTCATATGTGTTGAATGATGAATCATTACTATTGATCGGGCGGCCAGCAGAATGTCTTGTGAAATGACAAGTGTAAAACAAATGATGAGCTGACTACCGATCGACTCTGAGGTTGGACAAAAGTGTGTTGGGGGCTATGCCCCTATAGGCTTCTAGTTGGCTCGAATCAGTCAAATTTTATATTATCACTACACACCATAAATGTGAGAGATTTTTGTCGATATGTGTGATGTCGTATCAAGATAATAATATACCTATTACATCTGTCATAAGGGCCTCCTTTTGTAACTACCATGTATCCCTTTGACTCATTTTCCTAGGCGTGATAGCTAATGCATGACACACATGACTTTTTGTACGAACAACAGTCCATTTCTCTTCTGATTAGATGACCACAGTAATTAGCCTGCCTTAATTCTCATAAACTTCTATAAACTCCTCCCTTATTCCTTCACTTTTTCCCGAATCTCCTCATGAATATTCTCGACATGTGGTATACCTTGATCACCTTAGAGTTTAACGAGGTAGATTTGGACCATGGCTGCTTCACCTATGAGGTCCCTGACTCCATGCACCTAATCATGCCTAATGATCATGACCATCCCCATCTTCCCCCTACTGGATACACGATCTTCTTTAAGGATTAAGTCTTAGTTGGTCTTCACTTCACCATTCCCACCTTTTTTTTCCGAAGTAAGCCAATATTTCTGTATCCCGCTATAACTATTAGTCGCAAACTCCATCTGTCTTCTCTGTGGAGTAGCGATGTTGTTCCGTTTATATGAAATCCCGCTAAAGTATTCCATTATTTCTACTATCCCAAACAAATAGTCATCAAAATGTTTTGCTTCCAGTCCCGATCGAAGATCGCCTTTTTTGATAAGTTGTCTTCTCATAAAAAGGAGTGGAGGGGCAAATACTTTTTCATTAGACTCTCGACACCAATATCTTGGCTGATAGGGTGGCAGTCGAATCTCCTTCCTACGCCCGACCTGGGCAATTTTCATACAAAATTGACATTCATCAAAGCTTCAAAGTGATTAGCCAGTTTGAAGTTTAATATTCCTGGACTACTCCAGGAGGGGCTCCTTTATATTTTTCGGACTCAATCCAATCCAAGCTGAGTTGTCATGTTCTTTTGATAAGAAACTTTGACTCAATTCATATCTTATCTCTAACTGATACATTTTCTTCCCTTTTATAGAGGAGACCTTATCAAGGGCTCTAATATTAGAAACTTTGCAACTGGATAAGGCTGAGCTAAATCGACAGGAAAAGGTCTTTTTGGCCGAGCAGGAAGGTAGGCCTCTCGGCCATTCTCAAATGCCAGCCGAAGTGACCTCCGAATCATTAGACTCGGAGAGCCACTTAGGATTCAGCATAAAAAATGTTGACCCTCCACTCTAACTGCATTCCAACAAGATGGCTTGAGTGGACCGCTATGCCTCCAACCTCTTTCGCTCAGGGAAAAGTCCTAATTGAGACTAACTCTCTTATTATGGAAGAGCTACTTACTTTGAGGCCATTCGGGTCAGTTCACGTGTCGTCATTCCCCGCGCATTTGCCTAGCACTTCTTCTTCGACCCCATGGGCTTCTTCTTTGAGGCCTGGCACTTCCCAAAGGTCTGAGTGCTAGTTTGCCTTCTCTTTCGATGTGTCATACAAACAGGAGATGATTTCTGATTCCCGACCACCCTTTAGGGTGGTAAAATTAAAAGGGTTGATGTCTGACGCTTGGACGGATGCCACAGGATTAGCGAAGAGTCACTTGGTATATAAGTATGCGGATGGATTTGCTTAGGAGGCTATTGCAAGTCCTCCATTTTCCCCCATTAGTAAGTAAAGTTTCTAACTTTGTTTTTCTTAGTTCTTTACTGTCGGGTTGAACTTGGGTCAAATGGCAATGGACCTAAATCGGGGGAATAAAATTTTGAAGGATCGTGCAAATGAGCTGGAATCCCCTACAACCCCTACCACGATTCAAGAAGTGAACAAACTATGATAGGAGGTGGAAACTCAGGTAAATATATTATTAAAGATGGAAAAAGTTTTGGAAGGGGCTCATCAAGAGATGGATAATTAACTGGTAGAAAAAAGAAAAGTTGAAAGTCTGCTGTAGACCAGTGAAGCAAGCTCTAAGTGGAGAATGTAGTGAAGGCCAAAGCACTATCTGGCCTAGCGCAAAAGACTATTGTGTTGGAGGAATTAAAAATTTCTCACACTTCAGAGTCAGTCGATAGAGCCAAGGAATTGACAGCCAAAGACCTATTAATATTTGACTAGCAAAGGGACTTGGACGCATAGAAGGCCAGGCTAGATTTACAACAAGCTGAGCTGGAGTCTTTCAGATATGAGCTGATGGCATCCAAGTCTAAATTGGCGGCTTATAAGGCTGGAGAGGATAGGCATTATGAGGCCAAATGAACATAATACCTCTGATCTTGTGAGTTTGTCTTGGAGCTCGGTCGGTGTACTATATGTTGGAACCCCAAGGTTGTTTTGGTGTGATCAACAAGTTAAGTTAGGTCCTGCGTTGTTTCTAACCTTGTGTCTAAGTGTGCAGGAGCTTAGGAGCACAGGTACTCGAGCGGAAGACGCAGCTAGCGAGAAGGACGGCACGCGATGCGTCTGAGGGACGAGGTGCTGCGAAAGAGTACACCGGCGGACGAGAAGGAAGTGCGCGCGGTAGTTCCGAGGTACGAAAGCCGGAGCGAAAGATTGTTCGGGGAGCAAGAGACGCAGCTAGGGCGAAGGTCGGCATGGGGTGCGACCGAGGGACGAAGTCTGCGGATGAGTACGCTGGTGGACGAGAAGGGACATGCGACAATTCCGAGGGACAAGAAGCCGGAGGGAAGCACGCTCGAGAAGACCGGATGATGGGTTCGGGTGAGCCCTATTCCGGATGTCAGAGATCACCCAAGCAAGCGGAGCCGGAGAAGAAAGACCCAGACCAGAGGCGAGCTGAACCGGAGAAGAGAGCACGGACCAAAAGTCAACTGGGTTGACTTTTGGCTCCGGGGCGCCCGGAAGTGACTTTTTCCCAAGATCGAGCTTTGACTCGATCCAACCGTTGGGGGATAAATTTTATCCCCCCCAGGGCGCCCAGAACCCTTCCAGGCGCCCCGACCAAGGCTATAAATATAGCCTTGGTCCAGAAGCTTTTCAACAATCACGATCATTCTATTTCCAAACACTTGTATGCTTTAGTTGTAGTTAAGCTTCTGTTTTCTGTGCCTAAACGCTGTAAGAGGCTTCTCCACCTGAAGGAGTTTTTGAGCTTAATCTTCCTTGGATTAATAACCACATCGGTTGTAACCAAGTAAACATCTGGTGCCTCATCTTTTCTTTTATTCTTTTATTTATCTGCTTAATTCATTTTACAAGTGTTAGCTTAATCGTTCGAGGAAGGGTTGTCTGTTTTTAATTGACAGGTTATTTACCAACCCTTCTAGCCGGCCCAACGGTCCAACAAGTGGTATCAGAGCCGAGACGCCTCAGAAGGACTAACCGCCGTCTGAAGCAACAATGGCCGGAGCTAGCGACTACCCACCAGCATTCGAGGGGGAGCTTTCATCATGGAAGCAACAAATGAAGGTATTTCTTAACTCTAATATTGGTATTTCCCTAATAATGAAAACAGGTTATGAAGCACCGAAAGACACGAACGGAGAGAAAATTGGCATATGCCTCAGGAACGAGAAGCAACGTGAAGAGTCCATGGCAAATGCTCGGGCAGAGTTTCACATTCTAAGCGCAATACTAACTAAAGATTTCGACAGAGTCGGAGAGTACAAAAGCGCGAAAGAACTTTGGGAAAAGTTCTTAATGCTCTATGAAGAACCGGTTGTAGTCGTCTCCTCAATAGACATCGAGCCGTCATCAGAAGAATCCGAGACGAAAGAAATTACCAAGACAACCCCAACAGCCGAAGTACATCCCGAGATCGATGAAGGGGGAGAATCTTCGAAAGAAATTAATTCAACAGGGGGAGAACCTACGGCCAAAAAGGTAAGTCAGGTATGGTCTCCATCTTCTAATCAATTGGTTAAACCAGTCGAAAAGCTACCTAAAGATTTTTTTCGAATTAGAAATTGATTCATTAAAAGAGATTTTCGGTTCAAAAAAACTTTTGTATAACAAATCTTGCAAACTAGATTCTTGCGAATTAAGTATTTTATCAAAAGATTTATTTCCAAATATGTTATCGAAAGAATTTTTCGGATTAAGAGATCGACTGTTAAAAGATTTTTGCAAGTTAGAATTTTTATCGTCAAATTCTTGCAAATCACAAAATAGTCTTTCGAACGAATTTTGCACCTTTCCGAAAGAACTTCTTATATTGTCAAAAAAAAAATTTTAAATTTATGCTATTCAAATATTTTTGTGAAGTAAAAATTCAAAAAATAGAAATTAACATGATACAAATTTTTACATGTTTAATACTTGCGGTTTTAAATCTGAAAAAGATTGATTTAAGAAATTATGATAAGTTAAAATGGAAATTTAAAACTTTCTGATAAATAGAATTAAGAACTAAATAAATGCATAGAAATTTTTTTTGCATAAAAGTCTTTTTGGGATTAAAAAGTTTTTTTAACTTAGAAACTTTTCAAAAAGCTATTGTTGACTTAGAAATATTTTAACAGATAACTTTTCAAAATTTCCTAAGTCTTTAAACCTTTATAATTTTAAACCTCATTTTATTGTGATCTAAGGGGGAGAAGGAAAGTATAAGTCTAGGGGGAGGTACAAATTGAAAATTAAAAATTTTTGAAATTTAATTTTTTCTATCTTGTTGCACATTATTGCAATAAATTGTTTAATTTCATATCTATTTTTGACCCTAGCTTAACTTGGGTTGATCACACCAAAAAGGGGGAGATTGTTGGAACCCCAAGGTTGTTTTGGTGTGATCAACAAGTTAAGTTAGGTCCTACGTTGTTTCTAACCTTGTGTCTAAGTGTGCAGGAGCTTAGGAGCACAGGTACTCGAGCGGAAGACGCAGCTAGCGAGAAGGACGGCACGCGATGCGTCCGAGGGACGAGGTGCTGCGGAAGAGTACACCGACGAACGAGAAGGAAGTGCGCGCGGTGGTTCTGAGGTACGAAAGCCGGAGCGGAAGATTGCTCGGGGAGCAAGAGACGCAGCTAGCGCGAAGGTCGGCATGGGGTGCGACCGAGGGACGAAGTCTGCGGATGAGTACGCTGGTGGACGAGAAGGGACACGCGGCAATTCCGAGGGACGAAAAGCCGGAGGGAAGCACGCTCGAGAAGACTGGAAGATGGGTTCAGGTGAGCCCTATTCCGGATGTCAGAGATCACCCAAGCAAGCGGAGCCGGAGCAGAAAGACCCGGACCAGAGGCGAGCTGAACCGGAGAAGAGAGCACGGACCAAAAGTCAACTGGGTTGACTTTTGGCTCCAGGGCGCCCGGAACTGTCCGGTGCGCCCGGAAGTGACTTTTTCCTAAGATCGAGCTTTGACTCGATCCAACCGTTGGGGGATAAATTTTATCCCCCCCAGGGCGCCCGGAACCCTTCCAGGCGCCCCGACCAAGGCTATAAATATAGCCTTGGTCCAGAAGCTTTTCAACAATCACGATCATTCTATTTCCAAACACTTGTATGCTTTAGTTGTAGTTAAGCTTCTATTTTCTGTACCTAAACGCTGTAAGAGGCTTCTCCGCCTGAAGGAGTTTTTGAGCTTAATCTTCCTTGGATTAATAACCACATCGGTTGTAACCAAGTAAACATCTGGTGCCTCGTCTTTTCTTTTATGCTTTTATTTATCTGCTTAATTCATTTTACAAGTGTTAGCTTAATCGTTTGAGGAAGGGTTGTCTGTTTTTAATTGACAGGTTATTTACCAACCCTTCTAGTCGGCCCAACGGTCCAACACTATAAAGATGTTTTCATGCAACGTTGAAAGAGCGGTCAAGCAACTTTGATAAGCAGGTTATCCGTCAGTTGACCCATCTGAACGATTCCTGGATTGCCAAAAAATTATAGATGAGTTTCCTAATAATCTTTCCCAAATTCGGGTAATCAGCTAACGTAACCACATTTGTATCTCACATTTGTATCCTAAGCTTTCTGTAATCAAAAAACATATTCATAATTATTGTGTTGTGCCCCCCTCTTTTGATTGTTTTTATGCTTCCATCTATTGTTTCCATCACCGTGCAGAGGGTGATTTATGAGCAATGCCGAGTAAGTAGCTGAATAATGTTGAATGAGCGGTTGAATGATATACGGATGACCCCCTTCATGGTTGGACACTGAAGCACAAGAGTTAGGGGCATAAGCGTGAGATCATGTTCACTTATAATTCAGATAGATGGTATAAGAGTATGGGGCATAAGCGTGAGAGCAAGGTTACCTATAACTCGATCGGATAGTTCATGAGTCTGGGACATAGGTGTGAAAATATGCTCACTTATAACTCGACTAGACAGTCTGAGAGTCTAGAACATAAGTATAAGAGTATGCTCACTTATAACTTTGTCAAACGGTCTAAGAGTCTAGGGCATAGAAGTGAGAGCATACTCATTTATAACTTAGTTGAACGGTTCGAGAGTCTGGAACATAGGTGTGAGAGCATGCTCACTTATAACTCAGTCAAACGGTCCAAGAGTCTAGGATATAAATGTAAGAGCATACTAACTCATAACTTAGTTTGACGGTCTGAGAGTATGAGACATAGGCGTGAAAACATGCTCACTTATAACTCGATCGAATGGTCCGAGAGTCTGGGACATAGGCGTGAGAGCATGTGATAACTAGCATTTTAATGCACTATTTTGGCTCTTATACTTAGCATTTTTACCCTCTCGTATGCTTAATTCTACATTTATATCATGTTTTACAAGTTGAGATTTATTTGGAGCGTTAATCTAATTTTTCATATATTTTTTGGTATTTTATCTAAAAGGTGCATCTTGTTTTGTAGGGGAGTAATTTGGACCGTTGATTAGGATCAAATAATCTAAGGGTTCATCAAGAAGTGGAGCTTTAATTCAATGTGATTCCAAGTCCAATTTCAAAAACCCAATCCAATCTAAAAGCCCATTCTTAAAACCCAATTCAAGAGTCCAATTTCAATCCTTATTGGTTATTGGATCCGAATCTCACTCAAATTTCTCAACCTAAAATCCAAGATCCAAAACCCAAAACCTATTCCCCTTACCTCTTCTCCCATGCGGACGAACAACAGAATCCCCTTTTTGTTCACGTTTTCTTCCTCTCTGGCTAAGGCACGCGACAACCCCCCACGACGCTCTCTCCTTTCTTCTTCCTCACCACCGACCGGCAGTGTCTTCTCTTCCCTTGCCACTGGCCGGCTAGCAATTTCTATCCTCTTCTTCTCGATTCCAATTGGCGAGCGACGACAAGCAACACTCGGCGGAGGCAGCAAGCTTCGACAGCGATTTCGATCAAGCTTAGCTCGCCGGAGAGGGTTTCTCCAGTGTTTACCTTCTTCCCTCAAACCCTAGAGGTCGGCCTCAGCGGGTTGCAAAAGCTAGGTCTTCAAGGTTGGATGGTGGCAGCGAGCTCCGACTTACTTCACCTCGCCGGAGGGGTTCTCCGGTGTGATCTCCGCTGTCCAGCTTCCTTCTAGCAGCTCCATCGTTTGGGGTTCAGGCAGTAGAGCAAGGAGGCAACGGCGGCGGTTCATCCCATTTCACAGCATCTCCATTTTCGGTCAACTTCCATCCGAGGGGGTTCTTCAGGGGAAGATTCGTTCATCACACCATCGTTGTCGAAGTGTGCAACAATTGGCAGTGAGCTGCTGTCCACCGGCTGTGGGGGTTCCGGAGTCGGGTCTTTCATGTGACGGCGAAGGGTAGTCATTGGTAATTGAGAGTTGATGGGTGAATTGTTGTTGGATTAGCTTAGTTTTATTCATGTTAATGTTTATTAATTTTATCAATTTGCTTGTATTGATGCTTCTTGTTGAATGCTTGTAGCAAATTTGATCTTCCATGTTTACTTTGCACGTATTTAGTTCAACTTAATTCATGCCTACAAAGTGTTAGATGAATTACTTCAAACAATAGTTAGGTTTAATTTGATACATTTTACTTTGTTTAATTCTTACTTGTCTTGTTCTTCCAATTTCTTTAAGTTCTAGTTCTTCATTTGAATGCAATTAGAATAGATTAGCTTATGTTTCATTTCATGCTTTATGTTTCATTTTATGCTTTACTTCATGTTATCTTTTATTTTCTACAATTGTAGTTAGGTTAGGTTTAGCTTTATTACTTATATTGTCTTTCATTTATTAGATTAGGTTTCATTTAATGCTTTGTAATTTCATTTTTTAGTTTAATTGTGTTGATGGTTAAACCATAGCGTAGAGTGACAATGCGTTGTAGATTAATTGTTAACACTTAGTTAGATTTCATTCCAACATTAGATTAGTTTCCTACTTGCATTGCTTTTCATTTGTTAGAATTAGAATCAAAATTTAAAACCCCCATTTCTATATTAAAAATCCCAAAAATAGGAATAACATACAATCCTAGATTACCATCCTATCGTTGCTTTCGTTGGGAGACGACTTGGGGCATTTCTATACTACATTAGTGTAGTTAGAGGGGGTTCAAAATTTAGAATTCTTTTGATATCGTTTTCATAGTGATATCAGCATGCTCACTTATAATTCGACCGAACGATCTGTGAGTCTGGGACATAGGTGTGAGAGCATGCTCACTTATAACTTGATTGAATGATCCAAGAGTTTGGGGCATAGACGTGAGAGCATACTTAATTATAACTTAGTCAAATGGTCTAAGAGTCTGGGACATAGGCATGAGAGCATGTTCACTTATAACTCGCCTGGATGATCTAAGAGTTTGGGACATAGGCATGAGAGCATGCTCACTTATAACTCGGCAGGATGATCCGAGAGTCTGGGACATAGGCGTGAGAACATGCTCACTTATAACTCGGTTGAATGGTTCGAGAGTCTGAGACATAGGCATGAGAGTATGCTCACTTATGACTTGGCCAGACGGTACGAGAGTCTGGGACATAAGTGTGAGAGCAAGCAAGCTTATAACTCAGCCGAACAATCCAAGAGTCTGCAACATAGGACTATCCAAGCGAAATTTGTCTGCACTTTTATTGTGCACAAACATTTACAATATACATATTTATGCAATTCTAAGCATACCCTCAATTCCTATAAGGTTGTAGATGATTTTCACTCCATGGATGATCCAAGTTCTTTCCTTTCGCATCTTGGAGATAATAAGAGCTTGAGATGAACTTTTGCACTACTCAGTATGGTCAGCCCCATTATAGCTCTAATTTGCTCTACTCAGTATGGTCAACCCCATTATAGCTCTAATTTGCTAACATCCTTGACCAGCTTGATCCACTTTCACACTAAATCACTGGCCTAAAAGAACCTTAGGATGACCTTCCGATTATAGTTGTACTTTATTTACTACCAATAGGAGATCAGACGAGTGACCACTTTTATCTTTGGTTTCATCTATAAGATCAAGCTCCATAAATCACTAATTGGAATTGTCCTCGTTATATAGTTACCTTCTGTTAGACTCCAATCCCACTTCCACTGGGATGACCACTTCTCCATCGCAAACCAAATGAAATGGAGTTATACCTGTAGTTTCTCGAGGCGTAGTGTGATAAACTCATAGCACGCTAGGTAGCTCATGTTAGTATTAGCTCTAGTATCAATTATAAGATGATTGTAAAGAGCTCTTATTGTATCATATTTCATTACTAATAAAAGGTAAAGTTGGTTATTATATTTATTTCAATTCAGTGTCGATTGAATAAGTATAATAATGTTCTTGGGTAGTAGGTTCTTATCTATAGCATATCAATTGGTTGAATTGATAGTGAGATATTACAGATATACATAAAACACTACTCTTAACTATTCCTAGTCAAGCATTAATATACAAGGACAATATTAATGCGTTAAAACTAGCATGTAGGTTAACGGATGACTTAATCTCACAAGTCATGGATATGAGATATCAGGTTGGCACATGGGTATATATTAGAGAATATATACTGAATAACCCACCATGAGAATGTTCTATGGATCGTTATATGAGTGTCATAAATATTCTCATGTGACTATTGGTATAAATAGTCCTTAGACCTGAAGTCACTACGGTTCCCTACATGAGGAGTTGTATACTTTGGTATCGGTAAACGTCACCTGTAATAAGGTAGACAATAAAGTCGATCATTGGATATGCAATGAATTATGCGGAGGGATGTGAGTGATGTAGATGGGATCTATCCCTTTCATATGATGGAAGCAATATTTGTGGGCCCCTTGATTAGTAGAACACAAGAAAGCATGGTTATGCGTAAATGAGTCAATATGAGATATTGAGCTTATTTGATTGAGTATGTCTACTTAGAGATCAAGAAACACAAAGGTTGATAAGAGGATGACACGGTCTATGCCTCATTGATCAATCTAGATATCAAGGATAGAGGGACCAAGTCATACAAGATAATAGCCACGGAAAGTTAAGTTGGATCTCGACTTTCTCGTCACTTAGGTAGCAATGATGTCTTGCTAGATGTCACTTATTGCTTATGTATCTAAATGGTGATTTGGGTATATTGCCAATGTTACGAGAACCTATTGGGTCATACACAAAGAACAAGTAAATATGGAGATGGGTCCATTAGATTAAGTCTAATCCGAATTGGACTTATTGAGTGTAAGACTCAATTGGATCTAATTGTTGGATTAAGTCAAATTCAAACTAGACTCATTGAGTCAATTCGAATAAATGAAATGGTGATTCATTGAATTCGAAATTGCATGAGAATCAATTAGTTAGACTCATTGGGTGAACTCGAGTTCACCAAGGATTTAAATGGTCAAAATTGAACCATTAGATTGAATGGTTAATTTGAGTCATTGGATTGGAAGATGAAAGGGCAAAACCCTTTGGTATTCATGAGATGGATATATATATCATTTTGGATGATATTTTTCATAAGATGAGAAGGTGAAAAGCCTTTGGTCTTCTTCTTCTTCCTCCTTCCCTCTCTTGGCCGAAATCATCATTATGGTTGCTAGCACAACCTTGAGTGATTTCCATCTTCATCTTGTGAGTTTGTGAGACAAACGAAGATAAGACTTGTTCGTGTGGATATCGTAGAGGCGCGAACGTGTGATCGTGTTGAGATCCGAGCTGTCGGGAGATCGTGTGCACGCATCAAGAGTATAATCCTATCATGTAACTTAGTATAGATTGTTATTTAGCAATGTTTCTTCCCTTCGCATGGATCTGCTGGATAGAGGATCTAGTTAATTTCCACTACATTTTTCGTGTATTTAGCGCGTTAGATCCCAACAGTGGTATCAGAGCCACTTACGAAGGGATATACTAAGTTGTTAGAATCTTTATATATGATATAGAAATTGCATGATAGGTTTACTGTGATTTGCAAAATTATGAGTCTCGGCCAGACTATGAGTCTCGAGCAGATTGTGAATCTCGGCCAGACTATGAGTCTTGGCCAGATTTTGTGTCTTGGCCAAATCCTAAGCCTTGACCGAAATGGGTGCTTTGTTGAGAACGAAACATAGTTGGTATGTGACCAACAAGGTCTCGGCCAAAAGTGTTTTGTTGAGAACGAAACATAGTTGGTATGTGACCAACAAGGTCTCGGCCAAAGGTGTTTTGTTCAGAATGAAACATAGTCGGTGTTGAGGGTAGGAGGGTCTTGGGTATAGCAGCAACTCATAAATGAGTATGCAAAATAAATTTTGCTTCGGGGGTGTTGCCCCCTCACCCCCGCAAGGGGCGCTGCCCCTTGACCCTGCCCGCTAACCGGCTAGCGGGACCGCCATAGTGTTACGGCTCATAATTTATTGTTGAAATCATAGTAAATTTATGTCATAAGAATATTGTGAATATATATGACATGGTGCATGATTATGGCCCTTTAACCCCCAATGTGATTGGATGTGTGTGTATGTTGTAATTCATAATACGACCAACATGTCATGCCTTCATCCTTTTATTCTTGTTGTAATTTAGACTACACTCGAATGTAACTCGAGTTTCTTTAGATTCTGTAATGTATAAATTAGAAAGAAGTTAATCTACTGAATGACGGGTGAAAAGGAAGGAAGGACAACAACACACGACAACTAAGGAAGCGCTTGGAGAAGCTGCTTAGACCTAAGTTAACTTATCGCTCTTCTCATTGGCTCGAGAAGATCGTAGTTTATGGGGGCCATAACCATATCACGCTTTCATTTATGCATATATGTGATGTGTCCCTTAATTTTATGTGATACATGCTTAATTTAAACATAATTAGGTCTTTTAACATATGCCTACCAAAGTTTGGTACTCACTTCTAGCTCGATCAATTGTAGTCAGGTTTGCCAAAGCAAAGTGACTCAATTTATCTTGCGAGAGTGTGACAGGACAATTGTGATGTCTGACTATTAAACTTGGGTGCGACTTAACTAAGTTGTCTTATTTAGATTGAGAGCTTAGAGGCATATCCCATAAGATGGAATTCAAATTGTACTAATCTTGGGCGATTAGCCAAAGCTAACTCAAGATGAGCTATAATATGAATTTCATGAGATGGGCAAATGAACAAATAGTATTGTTCATCTAGCTATACAAGAGTTATATTTTATGTAATTGGTATATGATGTCTACCTATATTATACGAGTCTTGGGTGATTAGCCAAAGCTAACTCAAGATTAGGTATAATATGGATCTTGTCCCACATGAATGTTATTGCGATTGGATTTGGAGCTAGTAGTGTGGGTAAAACCACAACCATGACTTGCTCCTACCGAGCTTTATAATTCTGTGGGAGAATCATTTAATTAAAGGCCTAATTAAATGATCGATATAAGATATTAAGTTCTGCATTATGCTATTGTAGATTACCATGTTGTCAAGTACATCGAATACCCTCTCTCTGCGATCTATCCTTGATAAGGACAAGCTCAATGGAGCTAACTTCCTAGATTGGTACAGAAACTTGAGAATAGTTCTCAAGCAAGAATAAAAACTGTACGTCCTAGAACAATCCATTCCTGAAGCACCCCCACTACTGCCACAAGAGCTGATAGGGATACTTATAAGAAGCATCAAGTTGATGCATTAGATGTGTCATGTCTAATGCTCACCACCATGAACTCTGAGCTTCAGAAGCAACATGAGAACATGAATGCTTATGATATGATTGAACATCTTAGACAACTATATCAAGGACAAGCAAGGAATGAGGGATTTGAGATCTCTAAAGTACAATTTCAATGCAGAATGCAAGAAGGAAGTCCTGTAGGGCCTTATATGCTCAAAATGATGGGGTATGTGGAGAATCTACAAATGTTGGGATTCCCACTAGGTCAAGAATTAGCCACTGACCTTATTCTGCAATCGTTGCCCGATAGTTATAGTCAATTTGTCATGAACTACAATATGAATGAAATTGACAAACCACTGCCTGAAATGTTGAGCATGTTAAGAATTGTTGAACTCAATCTTAAGAAGGCAAAGCCTAGTTCCATTTTGATGATGTCTAAGGGCAAAGGCAAGTGGAAGCCTAAAGGTAAGGGTAAGACCCAAGCTAAAGGAAAGGGCAAGACTCATGCACTGAAACCCAAAGGTGGGGTTGCTAAGGAAGGAACCTGCTTCAACTACGGTGAGACTGGACACTGGAACAGGAACTGTAAGGTATACCTAAAGGAACTGAAACGGAAGATAAGTGAGACTTCTGCCTCAGGTATATATGTTATAGAAGTCAATCTATCTATTTCTTCTTCATGGGTATTAGATACTGGATGTGCATCTCACATTTGTATTAATGTGCAAGAGCTGAGAAATAGTAGACTGTTAGCAAAGGGCGAAGTGGACCTACGAGTAGGCAATGGTGCAAGAGTTGTTGTCATCGCTGTAGGAACCTATTCCTTATCTTTGCCCACTGGGCTTGTTTTAGAACTAGAAGAGTGTTGTTATGTGCCCTCTTTAACAAAGAACATTATCTCTGTTTCTTGTTTGGACAAGAAAGGTTTTTTATTTGTAATAAAGGACAAATGTTGTTCCGTTTATTTCAATGATATATTCTATTGTAGTGCACCTCTTATGAATGGCCTCTATGTTCTAGACTTTGAAAACTCAATCTATAACATGAATATCAAACGGTTCAAATCTAATGATTTGAACTAAACATATTGTTGGTTAGTCCTAGGAAGATCGTACCGATCCACTATACAAAAATTTTGTACAAGTGTCGAACCTTTCCTTAAATAACCTATTGTGTTCTTTAGAAGTTAAATTAAGAATCGCAGACGGAACTTAACATCATTGATTCCGAATTTAACTTATCTGTTCTTAATGGTTTAGATTTGAATCGCAAGCGGAACTTAACACTATTGATTCAAATCTACTTATGTTATTAATTTCATTAAATATTAATTTCCAAAATTGGCTTTCAGGACTGCATGGCGAGGCACATGGCCTTCTTGGATATGGGAGCAACTACCACCGCCTAGACAAAGCCTTTTAAGGAAAGCTAATATTTAATTTCCTTAAATAACTCTAGGTTTAACCAAAAAGAACAATCAAATCACAAATTCGAAAAATAAAAAAAAAACACAACTTCAAAACAAATCCGAAAAACTCTAGAATCATATGCCTCTTGTGTTTGGTATTTCCAAAAATAACTATACAAAGAAAACTAGTATGATGCGGAAAACAATTACTAGTTATACCTTTCTTTGTAAGCAAACAACCTCTTGATCTTCTACCATATTCCTCTTCTTATCCCGGACGTTGTGTGGGCAACGATCTACCGCGATGAGAATCCACCAAAACCACCTTCTTCTCCAAGCAAGATTCGGCCACCATAATTCTCCAAGAGAAGTAGAGGTCCGGCCACCACCACTAAGCTCCAAGGGATACTAGAAACAAAAACTCCTTTCTCTCCTTCTTCTCCTAGCTAGAACTGGCCACCATGGATTTCTCCTATGTTGATGCCACCGGCCAAAAAGGTGGAATAAAAGAGAAGAAGAAGAGACCCTAGGGCCGGCCACACCAAGGAGGAAAAGAGAGGAGGAAAAAGAATAGAGATGTTATCTATGAAGTCACATCTTCTCCCTCTTTTATAATCCTTGGTCTTGGCAAATAAGGAAAATTTAATAAAAAGTTCCTTAATTCCTTTGCCATTGAAAAGGAACATTTATTTAATTAAAAATAATTTTCTTTTCATCAACTATAATGGTCGGCCACTGACAATCTCAATCAAAGGAAAGTTTAATTCATACAAGAATTAAAACTTTCTAATTTATTTTTTTGACAAGAGAAATTAAAATCTTTCTTTTAAATCCTTTTAAGGATAACTATAAAAATAAAGATTTAAAATAAAATTTCTCTTTTAAATCCCTTCATGGTGAATAATTATAAAACAATAAAAATTAAAACTCCTCTCCTTTTAATTCCACATGATCGGCCTTAGCATTGATCAACGTTGGTAAGCTTCTCACGTTGACTTAATTTGCAATCAAAAATGTGAGTTGCTTAAACAAGCTTCTCACGTTGACTTAATTTGCAAGCAAAAATCGTGAGTTGCTTAAACAAAGCTTCTCAAGTTGATATCTCAAAGCTTCTCACGTTGGCATCTCAAAATTTCTCACGTTGACACATCAACGTTGGCAAGCAAAATGTTCACAAGCTTCCCGTGAGTTGTTGTTCTGTTCAGGTTAATTTCAGCAGTGTGAAGCAACACCAACAACATGAACTAGAAGATGGACTTGGATGAATATAATTTTCTATATATAAGAGACTACGGTAGGGACTGAGAGGAGGAATTGATTTTGATCTCCCGATGAAATTAAGCTTCCTGTGTTCGCCCCGAACACACAACTTAATTTCATCAATAATAATTCATACCACTAAAAAATTATTATTGAACTACTGCACCAATCTCAAATTATATTTTGAGCTCCTTCTTATTATAAGTGTGTTAGTCTCCCTGTGTTTAAAATAATGAATGTCCACTAATTAAATGAGTTACTTACAACTCACTTAATTAATATCTTAGTCCAAGAGTAGTACCACTCAACCTTATCGTCATGTCGGACTAAGTCCACCTGCAGGGTTTAACATGACAATCCTTATGAGCTCCTCTTGGAGTCATTCTCAACCTAGATTACTAGGACACAGTTTCCTTCTATAATCAACAACACACACTATAAGTAATATCATTTCGCAACTTATCGGGCTTATTGATTTATCGAGCTAAATCTCACCCATTGATAAGTCAAAGAAATAAATACTAAATATATGTGTTTGTTATTATATTAGGATTAAGAGCACACACTTCTATAATAACTAAGGTCTAGTTCTTTTATAAAGTCAGTACAAAAAGAACTTACCTAAAATGGTCCTACTCAATACACTTGGAGTGTATCAGTGTAATTTATTAGTTAAGATAAACTAATACTTAATTACACTATGACTACTTCAACGGTTTATTCCTTTCCATTTTAGTCACGAGCAACTGTTTATAATTTATAATGAACCGACAACATGATCTTCTGTGTGTGACACCACACACCATGTTATCTACTATATAAATTAATTGAACAAAATTACATTTAACAAATAAATGTAGAGATTTGACCATTGTGATTCTTTATAAATGTTTATATAAAAGCTAGGCTTTTAGTATACACTCTAACACATATCTCTGGCATTGTCGCTTGGGTCACATAAATGAGAGTCACATATTCCAACTCCATAAGGATGGACTTTTGGACTCATTTGATTTTGAATCATATGAGGCATGCAAATCTTGTCTTCAAGGCGAGATGACAAAGACTCCATTTAGTGGACACGACGAAAGGGCTAATGATCTGTTAGGACTCATACATATTGATGTATGTGGCTCTTTCAGAATAGCAGCTAGAGGAGACTATTATTATTTCATTACCTTCACTAATGATTTCAGTAGATACGGCTATGTGTATCTGATGAGACACAAGTCAGAATCCTTTGAAAAGTTCAAAGAATTCAAGAATGAAGTACAAAACCAACTTGGAAAGAGTATTAAGATGCTTCGATCAGATCAAGGTGGGGAATACCTTAGACAAGAGTTTCATGACCATCTCGTTGAGTGTGGGATAATATCTCAACTCACTCCACTTGGAACACCACAATGGAATGGTGTATCAGAAAGAAGAAATCGTACTTTATTAGATATGGTACGATCGATGATAAGTCATACAGATCTTTCTACTTCCTTCTGGGGTCATGCTCTAGAGACAGCCGCTTTCACACTTAATCGAGTTCCATCCAAGGCCGTCATAAAGGCACCATATACGATATAGATAGGGAAGAGTCCCAAGATGTCTTTTATGAAGATTTGGGGTTGTGAGGCTTACGTTCAGCGACAAGTCTCAGATAAACTAGGATCCAAATTAGACAAGTACTATTTTGTTGGATATCCCAAGGAAACAAAGGGATATTACTTCTATAATCCCACACAAGGCAAGGTGTTTGTTGCCAGAACTGGTGTATTTCTAGAAAGGAAATTTATTTCTAGAAAAACTAGTGGGAATGAAGTCAATCTTGAAGAAATTCAAGATACACAAACTAGCACTAACACCATGATGGAAATCGAACAGGTACCACAAGATGTTGTGGATCAGGATTTTGTTACACCACAAGAAGTTGTGGAACAACAACTTGTTTAAGTAGCACAAACTCTACGCAAATCTGATAGGACCCGCCGTCAACCTGAGAGATATTCTTTTCTCTTGTCTGACAATGGTGATGTAGTGATAGTTGGTCTCAATGAACCTACATCTTATCAAGAAGCTGTACAGGGCCCAGATTCTGAGAAATGGTTAGAAGTCATGAGATCCGAAATGAAATCCATGTACACTAATCAAGTATGGACTTTGGTTGATCCACCTGAAGGGATCAAACCCATTAGATATAAGTGGGTCTTCAAAGTGAAGACTAACATGGATGGAAATATGCATACCTATAAAGGTAGATTGGTGGCTAAAGGATTCAATCAGATTCATGGTATAGACTATGATGAAACCTTTTCACCAGTTGCAATGTTCAAGTCCATTCGGATCATGATTGCTATTGCTGCTTACCATGATTATGAGATCTGGCAGATGGATGTCAAAACCATATTTCTTAACAAAAATCTACTCGAGGATGTGTACATGACACAACCTGAGGGTTTTGTTGATCTAAAGCATGCTGGAAAGGTTTGTAAGCTGCAAAGATCCATATATGGATTAAAGCAAGCTTCTAGAAGCTGGAATCTTCAATTCGATGATGCAATCAAAACGTTTCGTTTCATTAAGAATGAAGATGAACCTTGTGTCTACAAGAAAGTTAGTGGGAATATAGTCATCTTTCTCATATTGTATGTAGATGACATACTTCTCATTGGAAATGATATCCCTACTCTTCAGTCAGTGAAGACTTGGCTTGAGAATTATTTTTCAATGAAAGACTTAGGTGAAGCAACCTATATTTTAAGCCTTAAGATCTATAAAGATAGATCTAAAAGATTGCTTGGCCTAAGCCAGAGTATGTACATTGACAAGGTGTTTAAACATTTTTCTATAGACAATTCCAAGAAGGGGTTCCTGCCTATGTCACATGGTGTGAGTCTTTCGAAGACTCAATGTCCCTCTTCTAAGGAAGAAAGGGACCACATGGATCAGATTCCTTATGCATCTGCTATAGGGTCTATCATGTACGTTATGCTTTGTACTCGCCCAGATGTCTCGTATGTGTTAAGCATGAAGAGTAGATACCAGTCAGATCCAGGTGAAGGTCACTGGATAACAGTCAAGAATATTCTTAAGTACTTGAGAAGGACTCAAGATTATTTCTTGATCTCTGGAGGCGATAAAGAGCTTGTTGTAAAGAGTTACATCAATGCTAGCTTCCAAACTGACAAGGATGATTACAGATCGCAGCCAAGGTATGTGTTTTGTTTAAATAGTGGTGATCTGAGCTGAAAGAGTTCAAAGCAGGACACAGTCGTTGATTCTACAATAAAGGTCGAGTATATTGCTGCTTCAGCTGCAGCAAAGGAGGTTGTTTGGATCAGGAAGTTCATGACAAAGCTTGGTGTTGTTCTTAGTGTAAAGAACCCAATAGATATCTATTGTGATAACAATGGGGCTATTACACAGGCTAAGGATCCTCGCTCTCATCAGATATCCAAACATATACTCCGGCGATTCCATCTCATTCGAGAAATCATCGATAGAGGAGATGTGAGGATATGCAGAGTCCTGACCGATGCTAACATTACGGATCCTTTGACTAAGGCTTTGGCACAGAGGAAGCATGATGGTCACACTAGGTCAATGGGTATTCTATATCTTAGTGATTGGCACTAGTGCTAGTGGGAGATTGTTAGTATTAGCCCTAGTACCAATTATGAGATGATTGTAAAGGGCTCTTGTTGTATTATATTTCATTACTAATAAAAGGCAAAATTGGTTATTATATTTATTTCAATTCAGTGTCGATTGAATAAGTATAATAATGTCTTTGGGTAGTAGATTCTTATCTACAGTATATCAATTGGTTGAATTGATAGTGAGATATTGTAGATATACATAGAACATTACTCTTAACTATTCCTAGTCAAACATTAATATACAAGGACAATATTAATATATTAAGACTAGCATGTAGGTCAACGGATGACTTAATCTCACAAGTCATAGATATGAGATATCAAGTTGACACATGGGTATATATTAAAGAATATATACTGAATGACCCGCCATGAGAATGTTTCATGGATCGTTATATGAGTGTCATAAACATTCTCATGTGACTATTGGTATGAATAGTCCTTAGACCTAAAGTTACTACGGTTCCCTACATGAAGAGTTGTATACTTTGGTATCGATAAACGTCATCTGTAATAAGGTGGACAATAAAATCGATCACCGGATATGCAATGAATTATGCGGAGGGATGTGAGTGATGTAGATGGGATTTATCCCTTCCATATGATGGAAGCGATATCTGTGGGCTCCTTAATTAGTAGAACACAAGAAAGCATGGTCATGCGTAAATGAGTCAATATGAGATATTGAGCTTATTTGATTGAGTATGTCTACTTAGAGATCAAGAAACACAAAGGTTGATAAGAGGATGACACGGTCTATGCCTCATTGATCAATCTAGATATCAATAATAGAGAGATCAAGTCATACAAGATAATAACCACGAAAAGTTAAGTCGGATCTCGACTTTCTCGTCACTTGGATAGCAATGATGCCTTGCTAGATGTCACTCATTGCTTATGTATCTAAATGGTGATTTGGGTGCATTGCCAACGTTACAAGAACCTATTGGGTCACACATAAAGAACAAGTAGATATGGAGATGGACTTATTGGATTAAGTCTAATCCGAATTGGACTTATTGAGTAAGACTCAATTGGATCTAATTGTTGGATTAAGTCAAATTCAAACTAGACTCATTGAGTCAATTCGAATAAATGAAATGGTGATTCATTGAATTTGAAATTGCATGAGAATCAATGAGTTAGACTCATTGGGTGAACTCGAGTTCACCAAGGATTTAAATGGTCAAAATTAAACCATTGGATTGAATGGTTAATTTTGAGCCATTGGATTGGAAGATGAAAGGGAAAAATCCTTTGGTATTCATGAGATGGATATATATATCATTTTGGATGATATTTTTCATAAGATGAGAAGGTGAAAAGCCTTTGGTCTTCTTCTTCCTCCTTCCCTCTCTTGGCCGAAATCACCATTGTGATTGCTAGCACAATCTTGAGTGATTTCCATCTCCATCTTGTGAGTTTGTGAGACAAATAAAGGCAAGACTTGTTCGTGCGGATACCGAGAGGCGCGAACGTGTGATCGTGCTGAGATCCGAGCTGTCGGGAGATTGTGTGCACGCATCAAGGGTATAATCCTATCATGTAACTTAGTATAGATTATTATTTAGCAATGTTTCTTCCCTTTGCATGGATCTGCTGGATAGAGTATCTAGTTAATTTTCGCTGTGTTTTTCACGTATTTAGTGCGCTCGATCCCAACAGCTCATCCACCCAACTTCCTCCAATATGACCGAGCTTAGTTTTCAGTCCCCTGATAATTTCTCTATTGGTAACTTCCGCTTGACCATTACTTTGAGGATAAGTCACGGAGGTTAAAGCCTACAGGATGTCATAGCTTGAGTACCATTCTTGGATCTTCCGACCCTAGAACTACGTCTCATTATCTGAGATGAGCTTGTCTTATTATCTGAGATGAGCTTATGAAGAATCCTGAACCGATATAAGATATTTTGTCATAAGAACTTGATGATCACCTGCTAGGTTATCTTGGCTAGCACCTCGGCTTCCACCCATTTGAAGAAGTAATTAGCGACCACTAAAAGAAAATTTTTTTTAGCGGGAGCCATTAAAAAAGGCCCTATAATATTCATTCCCCATTAATCGAATGAGCATGAAACAATTGAAGTTTTCAACAATTTTGTTGGGTGGTGTGAAATGTTCTAGTGTTTTTGATGTGATAAGTAAGTTGCTACCAACTAAGCCGAGTCTACCTGTAGAGTGGGCAAAAATACCTAGCTAACAAAATCTTTTGGGTGAGTAACCGGCCTCTAGAGTGACTTCCACAAGAGCCCTAATGTACCTCTTGCAAGCCATACTCCACATCATCTGGCCTAAGACATTTGAGTAATGGCCACGAGAAAGCCCTTTTGTATAAATGATCTTTGATCACTGTGAATTGACCAGCTTATTTCTTGATCATACGAGCTTGCTCCCGGTCAACTAGTAAAATTCCTTGCTAGAGAAATGAAATTAATGGCGTTCTTTAGTCACTCTTTAATTCTAACTCGGTCTACCTTTCGATGTGAGATATCAACAATGTGAGCTCCACAAGCTTATTCAGAGCCCATGGCATTAAAGAACCAACCAATTTTGCTAACTTGTTTGCCTTTTAGTTTTTTGCTCAAGGGATTTTTTGTAATGCCACTTCTTGAAACTCTACTTTTAACTTCTCAAATGCCTCTGGATATAATCTTAGTCGTTCATTGTTAATCTCAAAATTACTCAATAATTGTTGAGTAGCCAACTAAGAATCTGAGTAACTCAAGATTCGAATGGCTCCCACATGCTTCGTGGCCTACAACCTGACTATAATACTTCATATTTTGCTTTGTTGTTGGTGGCTCTATAGTTTAGTCGGACGAACAATTGTAGTCTATTTTTACGAGGTAATATCATAAGAATACTGACCCCATTACCTTGTCGAGTGGATGACCCATCCACATAGATTTTCTAAGTTTCTTCTAGCTCGGGGCTTTGTATCTCAGTCATAAAATCGGCTAAGATTTGAGCTTTAATGGTCACTCTGGGTTGATACTGTATATCATACTCGCTCAACTCCATGGTCTATTTGATTAATCTTCTTGAAGCTTCTGAGCTAATAAGCATTCGGTCCAGGGTGATGTTAGTCAAAATAATTAATGGATGAGAAAGAAAGTATGGATGTAACCTCCGAGCAACTAATAACTAGCCCATAAGCTAACTTTTCAAGAGTGGTGTAGCAGCATTCAAAAAAATTTTAAAAAAAAATGGCTTAAAAAAATATACTGATTGTTGCTCCTTTCCCTCCAGCCTTACTAGCACTGATCCGACAACACTCTTAATGGTAGACAAATATACCCACAATGGTTCACCCACTATTAGTTTGGCGAGTACAGGCAATGTGGACAAGTAATTCTTTAGTTCTTCTAGAGCTTTGTCGCACTTAGTATCCTACTGAAATTTGGTCGTTCAGTGAAGTATCTTGAAGAATGGTAAGCTTTGGTCAGCTGATCTTGAAATGAAGTAAGATAAAGCAATGATTCTCCTGGTCAGACATTGTGCCTCTCTCAGATCGTGCGAGGGGGCCATATCCCGAAGAGCTTGTACCTTAATTGAATTAGTTTCGATCTCCCGCTCTATTATTATATAGTCGAGGAAGCACCCACTCTTAACCCTAAATAAATATTTGTTGGATTGAGCTTGAGTCCATATTCTCTCGACGTTTGGCAAGTTTCGTCAATGTTTGCAATCAGATTGACTACTCTAAGGGACTTAATCAGAATGCCATCTACACACACTTCTATGTTCCTCCCAATCTATTTCCAGAACACTTTATTTATGAGTCGTTAGTAAGTTTTCCCTATATTTTTTAGTCTGAACGGCATAATATTATAACAATAAGTTTCTTCAGCGGTTATAAAGCTAATATTTTCCTGGTCTTCTTTAGCTAATGAGATATGATGGTGTTGGAAATACAATCAAAAGTTCCACATTAGAAATACATGGAAAAAATCATGAGTTTATAAGATGAAGATATTTTCATTGGTATGAGGCCTTTTGGGTAGAGCTCAAAAATAAATCCATGAGAGTTTAGATCTAAAGTGGACAATATCATACTATTATGGAGATATCTAAAATCTTTTGGTCCTTACAATTGGTATCAAAGTCAGGTCACTTTTTGTCGGACTAACAGCCGAAAGAAGCATGAGCCAAAGCCATGACCCAGATCGAACCATGGGAGTGTAACCTTGAATGAAGTAGGGGAGGCCCTGAACAGGTCAGTGACTTGATGCTTGAGGGCAGGTCCTGAGAAGGTCAAGAGTGACCTGATACTTGGGGGGAAATCCTAAGTAGGTCAAGAGTGACCTGATACTTGAGGGGTGACCCTGAGCAGGTCAAGAGACCTGATGCTTGAGGAGAGACTTGAACCATAAGAATAATGATGGTCCTTTGTTTGATGGGAGGATTGTTGGAAATAGGATCAAAATATCACATTGGAAATATATGAAAAAGATCATGAGTTTATAAGATAAAGATATCTCCAATGGTATGAGACCTTTTGGGTAGAGCCCAAACAAATCCATAAGGGCTTAGGCCCAAAGTGGACAATATCATACTATTATGAAGATATTTAAAATCTTTTGGTTTTAACAGATGGTATCCTTGGAATGCATCTAACATGCAGATTAGCTCACAATCCAAGGTTGAGTCCACAACCTGGTAGATACAGGGCAAGGAATAATAGTCCTTTGGGTAGGCTTTATTCAGATCTCTAAAATCTATGCAGATGCGTCATTTGTTCCTGAGTTTAGATACTAGTACCGCATTAGCCAACCAGCCCGGGAATTATACTTCTAGAATGTATCCCACCTCGAGTAGCTTGTCCACCTCCCCTCAAATGATTTTATTATACCTAGCTCTGAAGTCTCTCTTCCTTTGTTTGACTAAACAAGTGTTTGAGCGGACGTAGAGCACGTACTTCATAACTGCTGAGGAGATGCCCATGATTTATTTGTTGGAATCCCAAGATTATTTTTGGTGTGATCAACTAAGTTAGGTTAGGTCATGTTATTTTTTGATCCCTGTGTCTAAGTGTACAGGAGCTTAGGAGCACAGGAAGTCAAGCGAAAGACACGGCTAGTGAGAAGGACGACATGGGAGAGAGCTAACGGGATCGGTGAGTTCGAAGGACGAGACGCTGCGGAAGAGTACGCCGATGGATGAGAAGGACGTGTGCAACATTCGAGAGACGAGAAGCCGGAGCGGAAGTCTGCTCGAGGAGAATGCCGGAAATTGGGTTCGGGTGAGCCCTACTCCGATGGCTGAAATCACCCAGGAGATCGCAGCAGCAAAGGAGCAAAATGGAGCTGTAAGTGCTGCTGGAGGCGCCTTTAAAGGCTGTTGAAGGCGCCTCCGCGCCTTCTGTGAAAGACGCCTTCCATGGTTGGAAGGCACCTTCGATGAATAGTGCGAAGGCGCCTTCCAAGGCTATGGAAGGCGCCTTTGGCCAATCAATTTGTCCGTTGCTGAGGGATAAAGCTTTATCCCTTGGCGCCTCGCTGGAGGCGCCTTCCAAACCCTTGGGAGGCCCCTTTAAGCTTTAGATAAGATTTCCCGGGGACTATAAAAAGACCCCTGAACCTAGGAAATCTAAACAGACTTCGGTATTCAATTTCCTAGTCTTTTCTGAGCTATTAACGAGTGTAAAAGGCTTCTCCACCTTCAATGAAGGAGATTCTTAGTGAGTGTTCATTTGCCTTGGATTAACAACCATCTAGGTTATAACCAAGTAAACTCTGGTGCCTTTTACTGTTTTTCTTTAAGTTGTTATTTCTCTTATAATTGTGATACTAATCTGAGTCGAAAGATTGAGAAGGTGTTTTATTTTTGTGTTTCAGGTAACCCAACCCTCTCCAGTCGGCCTACCCGATCCAACAAGTGGTATCAGAGCCTAACAGCTTCAGGAGGACTAACCGTCGAATGAAACACACAAGATGACCGGTTCAAGCATCCACCCACTAAAGTTCGAGGGGGACTTCACCAACTAGAAAAATAAGATGGAGGTATTTTTTTAAGACTGATTTTGATTTATTTCTAATAATGGAGTTTAGTTTTGTAGCACCCGAAGGTAAAGATAAATACCACTGGACGAAAAAAGAGCAAGCTGATTTCATGGCAAACGAGAAAGCAGAGTTCCATCTGCTAAGTGTTCTACCACCACAAGAAGTCAATTGGATCGGAGCCTACGAGTCTGTGAAGAAGCTCAAGGAGAAGTTCCTGGAACTACATGAAGGAACCTGGGAGGCGAAACTCGCAAGACAGGATCTGCTCAGAAACTAGATCAGCAACATCAAACTGGAACAAGGTGAAACAGTTGCACACCTTCATTCAAGGATCAAGGAGCTCATCACTGGACTCACGAATCTCGGAGAAAAGGTAAGTAACCGAGATTCACTAAGTTACACGCTTAATACATTTCCTAAAAGTACTGAATGGACATCATTAGTAGATGTCTATTACCTATCTAAGGATTTAGATTCAACTACGTTAGAAGAGTTATTTTCTACCTTTGAAGTCCACAAAACAAGATGTGCAGACCCGAAGGAGCCGAAGCACAATATTGCCTTTAAGGCAAAGATGGACAAATAAACATCAGAATCCTCTCTCGACGACAGTGAAACGGTAATAATGGCAAGATAGTTTAAGAAATTGTTTAAAACTCAAAAATCTAACCATCTGTAGGGTAGAAAGAAAAAGACAATCAGATGCTACCACTACAATGAAGAAGGGCACGTTAAAGATAACTACCCTAAGTTAAAGATCAACGAGAAGGGCAAAGGTAAGAATAAGAAGCATGTTCAAAAGAATAAATACAAAACCCTAAAAGGCGACGTGGGATGAAATGTCGTCCGAATTGGAGGTCGAAGCCTCTTCCGGACTTGCATTGATGGCAAGTCTTCAAGAAGACGAACACAAAGAAAGTTCTTCCGAAGTGAGCATCGAGAGCATCGATGAAGGGGGAGCTACATCAGAAGAAAGCAGCAGTTCAGGAGAAGCTACGGATGACGGGATCAACAAGGTAAGTCAGATACGATCTCTTCCACCTAATAAGCTATTCAAATTTATAAAGTTTTTATCAAAAAATTGTTGCAAGTTAGAAAAAGAAAACTTAAATTTGAAAATACAATTGTTCAAAGCATGTCCACTAGATTTATATGATAATTTAAAAATAGAAAATGACAAATTGAAAACAGAGATAGAATATATGAAAAATCGTGCATGCTCATATAATAAAAAATATAAAAAACTGAACTGGTATCTTAGATTTCATAGGGATCAAATCAGAAAAATATCCAAAAGTTACGTACCCCCAAAATTTTTAATTAACCCAGTTAGAAGGAACCTATATTGGGTTCTGAAGACTTGTCTTAATTAAAAGTTTAATTATACTTAGAGCTTTCAGAGAGTACATTAAATATATATTTAATTTCATTATGAGGCTTTGTTTAAAAGTGGTTGATGATCCAATAACCAAGAAGGCCCAATGCCTCGCTATAGCTTGGAAATCGATTAATGAAATAAAATGTTTAATTAGCAAACTGATAAGCATGAAATAGTGAGTTAAAATAATGCTTTCAATTTTTGTCAATTTCATAATTTAGAAAAAAAAAATCCAAAACTTAGAGTTTCAAAACTTATTACAATTTTTATAAGTGATATCAAAATAATTTTTCAAAATATTTTTTTCAAAAATACTTACTTTTTGGAAAGTTAACCTTAGCCCTTTTTGTTACCCCATTTTTTTTATGTGATCAAAGGGGGACAAGGGAAAATTAAGTCTAGGGGGAGGTCTAGTTAAAATTTTAAATTTTAAAATGTAATCTTTTTGCACTTTATTGCATACTTGTATTTTTATTTCTTTAAATGTTTGTTAATCCTAACTTAACTTGGGTTGCTCACATCAAAAAAGGGGGGAGATTGTTGAAACTCTAAGGTTGTTTTTGGTGTGATCAACCAAGTTAGGTTAGGTCCTGTTATTTTATGATCCCTGTGTCTAAGTGTGCAGGAGCTTAGGAGCACAAGAAGTTAAGCGGAAGAAGTGGCTAGCGAGAAGGACGACACGGGAGAGAGCCGACGGGTTCGGTGCGTCCGAGGGACGAGACAATGCAGAAGAGTACACCGGTGGATGAGAATGATGTGCATGACGTTCGAGGGACGAGAAGACGAAGAAGAAGCCTGCTTGAGGAGAAGGCCAGAAATTTGGTCCGGGTGAGCCCTACTCTAGTGGCCGAAATCACCCAGGAGATCACAGCAGCAAAGGAGCAAAGTAGAGGTGTAAGTGTTGCTGGAGGTGCCTTCAAAGGTTGTTGAAGGCACCTCCGCGCCTTCTATGGAAGGCACCTTCCATGGCTGGAAGGCACCTTCCATGGCTGGAAGGCACCTTCGATTAATAGTGCGAAGGCGCCTTCCGCCAGTCAACTTGACCGTTGCCAAGGGATAAAGCTTTATCCCTTGGCGCCTCACTAGAGGCGCATTCTAAACCCTTGGGAGGCACATTTAAGCTTCGGATAAGATTTTTCGGGAGTTATAAAATGACCCCTGGACCTAGAAAATCTAAAAAAACTTCAATATTTAGTTTCCTAGTCTTTTCTGAGATATTAACAAGTGTAAAAGGCTTCTCCGCCTTCAGTGAAGGAGATTCTTAGTGAGCGTTCATTTACCTTGCATTAACAACCATTTAGGTTGTAACCAAGTAAACTTTGGTGTCTTTTACTATTTTTCTTTAAGTTGTTGTTTCTGTTATAATTGCAATACTAATCCGAGTTGAAAGATCGAGAAGGTGTTTTATTTTTGTGTTTCAGGCAACTTAACCCTCTCCAGCCGGCCTACCCGGTCCAACATTATTTGGGTGTCTAGGATAAGATATCATAGTTATGTGTTAGGTACGCGACTAGATCTACTTTGAATTTTGGGGCTAGGTCAGCTACTATCTGAGTGGTAGCTTCCGGTTGACCTGGCTCGATTTGCATCTCCTCCTTCTCTTCACAAATCAATGTTGGGGCACTTCCCAGATGGTGTTGACTTCCAATTGTGGGGTCTTTCGAGCTACATAAGCTTCTATTTTAATTATATCCACGTAGCACTTACGTGTTACTAATTAGTTTCCCCTCACTTCACCCACAGAGTCATCAGCCGAAAACCTGATCTTCTGGTAATATGTGGAGACGACCGCTTGGAACTCGTTCAAGGTCAGTCGGGCTAGGTGTTAGAATGTATACTAAAAGTCTAGCTTTTTATATAAACATTTATTTTGAAATAAGAATCACATTGGTCAAATGTCTATATTTATATGCTAAATATAGTTGTTCATTTAATTTATATTGTAGATAACATGGTGTGTGGTGTCACACAAAAGATCATGTTATCAGTTTCTTATAAATTATAAATAGTAGCTCACAACCAAGATGGAATGGGACAAATCATTGAAATGGTTGTAGTGTAATTTGGTATTAGTTTATCTTGACTATAAAATTACACTAGTTCACTATGAGTGTATTGAGCAAGACCATTTGAGGTAGTTTCTTTTTATACTAACTACATAAAAGAACAAAACCTTTGTTATTATAGAAGTGTGTACTCTTAATCATGATATAATAACAAGCACGTATACTTAATATTTATTTTTTTAATTTATCAAAGGGTGAGATTTAGTTTATTAAATCAATAGGCCCGATAAGTTGGGAAATGATATTATTTATATGGTGTGTTGTTGATTATAGAATGAAACTGTGTCCTAGTAATATAGGTTGGTGATGTCCCCTTAAGGAGCGCATAAGGATTGTCATGTAAACCATGCAGGTGAACTTAGTCCGACATGACAATAAGGTTGAGTGGTACTACTCTTGGAGTTAGATATTAATTAAGTAAGTTGTCAGTAACTCATTTAATTAGTGGGCATTCGATATCTTAAACACATGGAGACTAACACACTCATGATAAGAAGAAGCTCATATTGTAATATGGGATTGGTGCGGTAGTGCAATAATAACTCTTTAGTGGTATGAGTTATTATTGATGAACTTGAGTTGGGTGTTCGAGGCGAACACGGGAAGCTCAAGCTCATCAGGAGACCAAAACCAATTCCTCCTCTTGGTGCATGTTGTAGCCTCTTATTTATAAAGCCTTATATCCACTTAAAGTCAAGCTTCTTACCCATCTTGTTGTGGCTGGCCAAGCCAAGCTTGGAGCCCAAGCTAGGGCTGACCAAGCCAAAGATTGGAGCTAAGTTGTGGTCGGCCAAGCTTGGAGCCCAAGCTAGATGGCCGGCCACATAAAAATTAAAAGGATATTTTAAATTTTAAAATATTTCCTTTTGTGGAAGCCATGGGTTTAAAAGAGAATTTTTAAATTTTAAAAATCTTTCCTTTTATAGCTTTCTGCAAAGGATTAAGAGAAATGTTTGATATCTTTCCTTATTTGTAGTTAAAAGCAAGATTTAAATTTTTGATAAAACTTTCCTTTTTTGTAACCATCCACATGTTTTAAAAGAGAGATTTTAATTTATACAATTTTCCTTTTATAACCAACAAGGGATTTAAAAGAGAAATTTTTTATTAAAATTTCTTACCAGAAACAAATAAGGAAGTTTTAATTTTATGTTTAAAACTTTCTTTGTTTGGAGCACATGTGTAGGCCGGCCATGACAAGCATTAAAAGGAAGTTTTAATTTTTGTTTTAAAACTTTCCTTTTTAGTCATTGATAAGGAAAATAAGGAAGTTTTAATTATGTTTAAAACTTTCCTTTTTTGCTAAGACCAAGGATTATAAAAGAAATGGAGGGGGTGCCTCATGAGATAATACATCTTCTATTCCTCTATTCCAATCCTTTGGTGGTCGGCCCTTATCCTTTTCTCTTCTCCTTTTGTTTTCTCTCTTAGAGGTCGGTGGCATCAAGCATTGCTTTCTCTTGGTGGCTGGTTGCTTGAAGGAGAGAATGAAGCTCTCTTGTCTAGCATCCCTTGGAGGTTAGTTGGTGGTCGAATCTTAGAAGCAAAGGAAGAAGCTTGGGTGGATTTTATCTTGGAAGATCGTCACCCACACAACGTCCAAGAGAAGGAGAGGAATATAGCAGAAGATCAAGAGATCTATAAGTTACAAAAGGTATAACTAGTTATTAGTTTTCGCATCATAACTAGTTCATCTTTTGCATAGATCTTGTAAAATCAAACACAAGAGGTTATCAGTTTTAGGTTATCGTTTTGTTAGTGATTTTATTTTTTGATTTCATGTTTCAATATTATGCTTGTATTGAGGTCTCTGTAGTTAAACATAGTTTACTGTAAGAAGTTAAATATCTGATTTCTTTGAAAGGCTTTGTTTAGGAAGTGGTGGATGATCTCATACCCAAGAAGGCCTAGTGTCTCGCCATGTTTAACCTGGAAGTCGATCTTTGAAATAGATGTTTGATTAACTTTTGTAATATGGTTTAACTTAGGAAGATCACATCGGTCAAACTTGGAGTAAAAATATTAAATATCGTTTCCAATCCAAGTTTAACTTCTGAAGGGAAATTTGGATTAATAATGTTAAACATCGTTTGCAATCCAAATTTAACTTCAGTAGAGCACATGGGTAGCTAGGATAGTTCTATGCTTGTACAAATTTTTGTACAGAGGAACTAGAACGGTATTTTGAGTAGCAACCAACACTAGGATCACATTGTAGGTCGATGGCGTGTCCATCACGATGAAGGTCGATCGGCAAGTCCTCATTAGGAGCTCCTTCCCTAGAGAGATAGCTAATCGGATTTATCCGATCGACTATACCTCATTTCCAGTGAATCTGTATAAGGAAGTCGTTATTGGCTGGAGCTCGCTCTTCTCAATTTGCATCTCCTCAAACATGTTCCTGAAGATGATGTTGATAAAGCTTCCTGTGTCAATAAAAATGTGATGTATGCTATAATTGACTATAATAGCCTTGATGACCAGAGAATTATCATGGGGTACTTCAACCCCTTCTAAGTCCTTGGACCCAAAGATGATTCCGGACCCTTGTGCTTGCTCCTGGCTACATCTGACTGCATGAATCTCCAGTTTACGCATGTGAGTCACCATCAGTTGGACTGCCCGTGATCATGCCTATATCTCCGTGAGTGACATTATCGTGATTTTCTTTTTCTTAGGTCGATTAAAGTGGTGGCTCGGCAGGGGCTTGTGCTGGGGCTCAATTATTTCGTTGGTGACGTCGTTCTTAATTCCAATCGGCCTCCCCAGGGCTTCTTCTTAGGGGGTTGTTTGGCCGACGATCACGCTGGTGATGGGGAGATGGTGAATGTCGACACAACCTTTGGTTAGCCACTGTAGTGATAACAATCTTTGATATTATGGGTCCTCGACCGATGGTATGTTTAGAAAGGCAGGGTCCATCGGCAAGGCTCGGGGAATTGCGCTTGCTCTGCTTCCATGTGCTGAACTGCATTCAAGCTTTGCTCGTGGTGATGTGAGGATGACTCGAGCGGGGTTTGCGTCAATGGAGGGGGAGGGGCTCAGTGCTGGGGGGTAGAGACAGGAGCAGGCGTGACAACCTCCTTTATCTAGACGGATTGTGCCTCCTCTACATTAATATATTTGGTTGCCCTCTTGAGTAAATGGTCGAAGTCTCAAGGGAGCTTCTTGATCAGGGACCAAAAAAAATCCTCATCGGTGAGCCTTTGGGAGAAGACACACACTAAGATTTTTGGGGTGGACGAGGGGACATCTGTGATCACTTGGTTGAATCTTTTAATATACACCCTCAGTGCCTCGTTAGGCACGTGCTTAAGGGAAAAGTGCTTAACATAGTCCTGTGGTAGCGGCGGCTACTGGTGAAGTGATGGAGGAATGCTTTACGAAAGTCCTTGAAATAGCAAATGAACTCAGTTGGAAGCCGATTGAACTACTCTAGGTCGAGCCAGAAAGAGCAGTGAGGAATACTCAACACTTACCCCCATTCGTGTATTGATGGAGGATGATTGCGTTTTCAAATTTGAGGAGATGGCCATCTGGGTCAGTCGCTCCTTCATATTCTCTGATCGTCATGGGTTAAAAATGACTCGGCAACTTATCCTCCAATATTTATTAAGAGAACGATATACTGACCCTCTCGGAGGAGCTACTAGCCATCGAAGTTTTCCCCCTTCAAATGTCCCGAGTGGTGCATTCTTTGAAGACGATGCTTGGGGCCTCTCCTCTCGGCTCACACCCTCGAAGGGTGTCTAGAACAGGGCCCGATGATATGCTAGCAGAGATGAGGGCACAGGCGGCATGCTAATCAGTTGTGCGGCACTTGCATGAAGCCAGTTGGAGGGGGATCGGAGGAGCTGGTGGAAACATAGTCGACCCTTCCACTTGTGTCCTTTACTCGGTATGGGGGTTTGTCACTAATAATGTCGTGTCTTTAGGTAAAGGGTGTTCTGTTGCTACCTACTATTGTTGTACCAATCTTTGTGCTTAAGCATCTATGAGCATCTCTAAGTCCTCTTGTGATAAAGTGACTGTTGTGAACTATCCAGCTTCGTCCATCTTCTTATTCCAGATTTAGGCAAAGTTTTCATAGATGACTCTAAATTTGATTCTGCTTGAAAATGAAAAAGACGATGCGTTGGCTGATTCACTTCGTTGTTGATCGTGAGGAGATGAAGAACTTGATGACACGGACAAACTTGCATAGACCATAAAGAGAGCCAACAGGAACGTTAGAGTAAGAACCAAGGAGGGGGTCTTTAGTACAAGTACTTTGATGCTCAAGTTAGAATAGTATTCTCGATGAGAAAGGTGGAGAAAGATGAATAGCAATGTGGATGTGTACGTGTAAATGTATCAACATATGTATGCATGAGTGTGCGTATAAGCATTTGTAAGCGTACCTAGCCAATGGAGAGGACCCTCTTTTTATACTATCTCTCATAATCTTCGCAATAATGAAGCGACAGAGAATATCTGGTATCAGAATATGTCGAATGATGGAGGATATACAGTAGTCCTCCTCAATGCAGAAGAATGTTCCATTATGCGTATATATCCGGATAAGGGAGTATTCTCTGACAGGTTATTACGATTCTTTGACAATATTGTCTCCTAGAGGAGATCCGCTGACTTTGTACCGGACAGATGTAGGCTAGGAGCTGCACCCAGGAGAAGTGAAGAAATGAGCTCTAGAGATTCGACCGACTCTAGGGCCAAGTGGCTATATGTTAGGAGCTCTATCCCGGAGAAGTGAGGAGCTGAGTTTTGGAGGTTCGACTGACTTTGAGTCGGGCGAATGCATCTAGGCGTTATGCCGATGAGGAATAAAGAGCTGAACCCTTGACGCTCGACCGACTTTGGGTGGAGCGAATGTATGCTGGGAGCCTTGTCCTTGCAGGGTGGGGAGGCAAGTCTTGTAAATTCAGCTGGCTTTATGTCCGTCCGGATTTATGTTGGGGGTTCTGCTTACAAGGAATGAGGAGCTAAGTCTTGCAGATCCTGTTGGCTCTCTATCCGCCCGAATTTATGCTGGGGCCTTACCCATATTAAGTAAGGAACTACGCCCTCTAGCTTCGACCGACTCTTGGTCCACTCGAGTTTATGTTGAGAGTTATTCTCATAAGAAGTGGGGACCCAAGTCTTATAGATTTGATCGACTCTCTATCCGCTCGGTGTTTATGCTGGGCACTTTGCCCGTGAGAAGTGAGGAGTTGTACCCCGTAAATCCGGCTGACTCTCTGTCCACCTGGTGTTTATGCAAGGCGCTTTGCTCATGAGAAGTGAGGAGTTGCGTCTCGTAAATCCGACCGACTCTTTGTCCGTCAGGATTTATGCTAAGTACTTTGCCTATGAGACTACCACTTCATCTTGACTTTAACTATCATATCGTTTTGACTTTAAAAGTCACATCATCTTAACTTTTAACTCCACATCACCTTTGGAGCTACTTACAACGTACCATATCACTGACTAAGAAGATTTCACTGAAATGTTCAGCTGCACTTCTTTGGCGAAGCTTTTGAGACATCAAATGATACCCAATTAACCTGAGATATATCTACTCTGGAAAGATATAAAGAACCTATAAGCCATGATATTAACTGTGTAAAACATGACACTGGTTGGGAGTGATGTTAAGATTTTTGACATATCATATGCGTAAAACATGACACTGGTTGGGAGTGATGTTAAGATTTTTGACACAGTTTTTGAACCGTACTGATATATTTCCATTCCAGATTAATATTTGATACATTTCTCAAGATACTATTTTTATTTTTCAATGTCCTCGTAGCTGATTAGCTGGTAGATAATTTTAAGTTATAAATTAATCTCATAATTTATCTATCTCCTTCGGATATTTCATATAACTTGGAGATTGAGAGGAGTATAATTACTTTTTGTTATCATTTATTTCTATTTTTCAATAAAAATCTCAAAACTAACAATTTTTTTTAATGATTTATTTTGTCCTTGCATATCTTAAACATATTGAATTTGATAAATTTAATTCTTATATTTTCTAATTATTTGGATAGCCAAATAGGCTTGTCCTGAGCTGGTTACCCATTAACCTAGTTAACAGAATCATAATCGGCTTCGACCTGTTTCAACTGATTTTTTGTTTTATGTTTTACATTTTAGATGATATTTTTTTATTGATGAAAATGTGTAAAAAAAAATGGATGATATTACCAGGTTTTGAACTAGGTCTCTTAGATAAGAGACCATTGTCTTACCAATTCTTATATTTTCAAATTTGTTATTTAATTATTTAATATCTAATTAATAGTTTCTTTTTTATATATATAAATGTTATATAAAAAATGAAGAGTTTGAGAATAAATAATAATAATTTTTAAATTATTAGTTAATTTAATTGTGATGAGTTATGATCCCGTCCGGAGGCTGAGTCGGACGAAGGCCGGTCGCGGTGGACTGGGCGTTGAGGGAAAGTCGCGGGCGGTGCAGGCTCCCCACGGGTGGCTGATGCGGCTGCAGGACCCTGCGCACACTCAGACGATCCCCCCTTCACGTTAGAGACTGAAATCCAGGGAAAAAGTCCCCGGATCAGGCCCTCCGACGCTCAAGTCGGGTCATTTTTCCCCAGAAAGAACGGAGAGAAGCAGAAGGAAAAATAGTTGTGGAAAAAAGTGACGAGGGAGTGTGTGCGCGTACCTGCATACAAGGGATTTCTCCCCTTTTATGCGTCCTCCTGCTAGAACCTGCCCCCCTGTCAGAAAACGTCAGACGCCCGGCTTTGTCCTCTAGTCCTGGACACCTGTCGCGCTGCTATTTGTTGTGAAAGCATCTTTCTGTTAGGAACCTCCACCTTCGCACTTGGCTACTACTGGCTATGAGGGCATCTTTTCGTTTCAGGAACCTTCGCCTTCGCCCGCATCGTTGGTATGTAATGATTACCCCTGACGAACCGTTGAGATTCTCCGCTCCCGTATTACTTAGCTCCTCCGATCCATTGTGTCCCCGCACCAGCCTGCACCTGTGGTTCGCATTTCCAGGCCTCCAATTCGCAGACCTGCAGCCCTAACTGTCTAGACATAGCTACGCTGATCTTCAACCCGCCTCCTGCGCTTTGTAGCTCGGGCTACTTCTGATCAGCTCTGCCGCTTCCGACCCATTGACCTATACTTCCAGTTCTTGACCTCTGCTTAGCTCTGCCGATACCGACTTGCATCCTGCGCTTTGTACTTCCTGGCCCTCAACCGCAGGTCTGTGGCTTGGGCTGACTCCGCTCAGCTCTGCCGCTTCTGGCCCATTGGCCTATACTTCCAGTTCTTGGCCTCTGCTTAGCTCTGCCGATACCGACTTGCATCCTGCGCTTTGTACTTCCTGGCCCTCAACCGCAGGTCTGTGGATCGGGCTGCTCTGGCCAGCTCTGCCTCTGCCGACCTACGTGCTCTGTATTTCCGGGCCTGCTACTGCAGGCCTGTGGATCGAGCTGACTCCACTCAGCTCTGCCGATCTCAACCCGCTTCTACCTATGCTGAGCCCTGACTGCCCTGTCAGCCTGCCTTTTTGACCGCCAAGTCGCCATGACTGTTGACCGCCACCTCCTCGTGACTTTTGACCGCCACATAGCCTGGACTTTTCTAATCCTCTCCTCTTGGGCCCCTCCATCACTAACCGTATCACAAGCCTCCCCCACAAGTCTAGTCGAAGGAGGACGACAGTCTGACTGACTAGACCTCCGCACCTTTCTGTGACTTCGGCATATCTTTGTGATCTCAGCAGATCTCTGTGTATCTACCTCAGCGTATCTCTATGATCTCAGCATATCTCTGCGTACCCTGCTTCCTGCGTCATACATCAGCTTTTGTGTCGCGTTGCTTGGGATACCATGCCTTCTTCCTTACGTCACCAGTCGCTTGGGGTGTCGCGCCCATGCCTTTGCTTTGCTGCATATTTGAAATTCGCGCAAAGTAAAGTTAGATGTAGCTGACCTGATTATGGAAAACGCTCTGCTCAAGGTGAGGCACATCTCTCGAAAAGGTAGTTAGGCATATGCACCGAGTTCGCTTATGATTTTCGCAAAGTGGCTGATTTTTGATTCCCGCACGGGGCCGACCTGAAAGGTCGTTGGGCGTGAGGACAGAGCTCACTTATAACTCGCACTGGGGCGAGAGTCTGGGACTACCGACCTAAAAGGTCGTTGGGCGTGAGCGCGGGGCTCACTTTTAATTCTCGCATGGGAGCCGACCTAAGAAGGTCGTTGGGCGTGAGGACAGAGCTCACTTATAACTCACACTGGGGCGAGAGTCTGGGACTACCGACCTAAAAGGTCGTTGGGCGTGAGCGCAGGGATCACTTTTAATTCGAGCAGAGCTCACTTATAACTTGCACTGAAGCGAGAGTCTGGGGCTACCGACCTGAAAGGTCGTTGGGCGTGAGCACAGAGCTCACTTTTGATTCTCGCATGGGAGCCGACCTGAAAGGTCGTTGGGCGTGAGCAAAGCTCACTTATAACTCGCCGGGCGAGTGCAGGACTACCGACCTAAAGGTCATGGGCGTGAGCACGGGCTCACTTTGATTCTCGATGGAGCCGACCTAAGAAGGTCGTTGGGCGTGAGCGAGCTCACTTATAACTCCACCGGGCGAGAGTTCTGGGAAGGTCGTTGGGCGTGAGCACGGGGCTCACTTTTGATTCTCGCATGGGAGCCGACCTAAGAAGGTCGTTGGGCGTGAGAGCAGAGCTCACTTATAACTCGCACTGGGGCGAGAGTCTGGGACTACCGACCTAAAAGGTCGTTGGGCGTGAGCGCGGGGCTCACTTTTAATTCTCACATGGGAGCCGACCTAAGAAGGTCGTTGGGCGTGAGGACAGAGCTCACTTATAACTCGCACTGAGGCGAGAGTCTGGGACTACCAACCTAAAAGGTCGTTGGGCGGAGCACAGGGCTCACTTTTAATTCTCGCATGGGAGCCGACCTAAGAAGGTCGTTGGGCGTGAGAGCAGTGTTGGTTGCTACTCGGAAAACCTATAGGTTCCACTGTACAAAAATTTTGTACAAAGGTCTGAACCTTTTCCTAGCTACCATGTGTTCTTTTAAATTAAATTTTGGATCTCCTGCGGAACTTAACACATTTGATCCAAAACTTAATCTATATGTTCTTTTAGGTTTTGACTTGGATCTCCTGCGGAACTTAACACGTTCGACCCAAGTCTCCTTAAGTTATTAATTCCATTAAATATTAATTTCCATAAAAGGTTCCCAGTACTGACGTGGCGAGGCACATGGCCTTCTTGGATATGGGAGCAACCACCACCGACTAGACAAAACCTTTAATAGAAAGCTAATATTTAATTTCCTAAAATAACTTTAGGTTAACCAAAGAGAACAATCAAATCACAAGGAAAAGAAAGAAACAAAAGAACACAACTTCAAAAACATATTCAAATACTAGAACGTAAGCCTCTTGTATTTGGTATTATTTCCATAAATAACTAGCATGATGCGAAATAGAAATTACTAGTTATACCTTGTAGAAAACCTCTTGATCTTCTACCGTATTCCTCTTCTAACCTCGGACGTTGTGTGGGCGATCTACCAAGATGAAAAACCACCAACCACCTTCTTCTTCTCCAAGCAAGGTTCGGCCACAAAGGAAGAACTTCACCAAAGAAGAAAATCAAAATACTAACCAAGCTCCAAGAGATGCTAGCTTTCTCTCCTTCTTCTTCTTCTTCTCCAAGTAGTATCCGGCCACCACAAGAACTCCAAGAGAGATGAAGTATTCGGCCACCACAAGAGGAAGAGAGGGAGAGGGTAATGGCCGGCCACAACACCAAGGAGAAAGGGAGAGAAAACAATAGAGGTTGTGTCTTGTGAAGGCACCCTCACCCCTTCTTTTATATTCCTTGGCCTAGGCAAATTAGGAATTTAATTACAATAAAATTTCATTAATTTCCTTGACATGATTTATTTGAGAAAAATAAAATAAAATTTCCCAAATAAACTCTAATGGCCGGCCACATCAAGAGGAAGCAAATTGGACAAGTTTCAATCAACAATTAAAACTTTCCTTATTTGTTTCCAGAAATTTTAAAAAATAAAATTTCTCTTTAAAAATCTCTTCATGGTTAATAAAAGGAAATATCTATAATTTTAATTTTATTAACATGTGAATAATTTTAAAGAGAAAATAAAAAACTCTCCAATCTACAAATAAGGAAAAAGATCTAATCTCTTTCTTTAATCTTTTGTAAATCTTTTACAAGAGAGATATTTTAATTTTAATTCTCTTTTAAATTAAATCTTCCACATAATAATAAACATTAAAATTAAATTTTCTTTTTAATTAATTATGGCCGGCCCTACTAGCTTGGGTTCAAGCTAGGGCCGGCCACCTTAAACCCAAGCTTAGGCCGGCCCTAGCTTGGTTCCCAAGCTAGCTTGGCCGGCCCCCTTTAGGTGGGTATAGAAGGTGGGTATATGTGGGTATAGTACTCTATAAATAAGAGGCTACGATAGGGACCGAGAGGAGGAATTGGTTTTGTTCTCCCGATAAAATTAAGCCCATGTTCGCCCGAACACACACTTAATTTTATCAATGATAATTCATTCCACTAGAGAACTATCATTGAACTACCGCACCAATCCCAAATTACATTTTTGGGCTCCTTCTTATTATGAGTGTGTTAGTCTCCCTGTCTTTAAGATATCGAATGTCCACTAATTAAGTGAGTTACTGACAACTCATTTAATTAATATCTAAGTCCAAGAGTAGTACCACTCAACCTTATTATCATGTCGGACTAAGTCCACCTGCAGGGTTTAACATGACAATCTTTATGAGCTCCTTTTGAGGACATTATCAACCTAGTATCACTAGGACACAGTTTCCTTCTATAATCAACAACACACACTATGAGTGATACCATTTCCCAATTTATCGGGTTTATTGATTCATCGAACTAAATCTCACCCATTGATGAATTAAAGAAATAAATATCAAACATATGTGCTTGTTATTATATTAGGATTAAGAGCACACACTTCCATAATAACTGAGGTCTTTGTTCCTTTATAAAGTCAGTATAAAAGGAACGACCTCAAATGGTCCTACTCAATACACTCTGAGTGTACTAGTGTAATTATATAGTCAAGATAAACTAATACCTAATTACACTACGACCTTCTAATGGTTTGTTCCTTTCCATTCTGGTCGTGAGCTACTGTTTATAATTTATAAGGTACTGATAATATCATCTTCTGTATGTGACACCACATACTATGTTATCTACAATATAAATTAAATGAACAACTACAAAACAAATGTAGATAATTAGACCAAATGTGATTCTTTATTCATAATGAATGTTTACAAAGCTTAGGCTTTCAGTATACACTCCAACAAGCAGAGCTCACTTATAACTCGCACTGGGGCGAGAGTCTGGGACTACCGACCTAAAAGGTCGTTGGGCGGGAGCACAGGGCTCACTTTTAATTCTCACATGGGAGCCGACCTAAGAAGGTCGTTGGGCGTGAGAGCAGAGCTCACTTATAACTCGCACTGGGGCGAGAGTCTGGGACTACCGACCTAAAAGGTCGTTGGGCGTGAGCACGGGGCTCACTTTTGATTCTTGCATGGGAGCCGACCTAAGAAGGTCGTTGGGCGTGAGAGCAGAGCTCACTTATAACTCGCACTGAGACGAGAGTCTGGGACTACCGACCTTAAAGGTCGTTGGGCGTGAGCACGGGGCTCACTTTTGATTCTCGCATGGGAGCCGACCTAAGAAGGTCGTTGGGCGTGAGCGAGCTCACTTATAACTTTGGGCGAGAGTGGGACCACCGACCTAAAGGTCGTTGGGCGTGAGCACGGGCTCACTTTGATTCTCGCATGGGAGCCGACCTAAGAAGGTCGTTGGGCGTGAGCAGAGCTCACTTATAACTCGCCTTGGGGCGAGTTCTGGGACTACCGACCTAAAAGGTCGTTGGGCGTGGGGCTTTTGATTCTTGCATGGGAGCCGACCTAAGAAGGTCGTTGGAGAGCAGAGCTCACTTATAACTCGTGACTGGGCAAGAGTTTGGAGCCTGATCGGGAGGTCGTTTAATTCTGGGAGCCGACCTAAAAGGTGGTTGGGCGTGAGGACAGAGTGCACTTAGTACTCGATGTGAGACCGGTGGCGCGTCCGAGTGGGATACTCCGGTCAGACCGGGTGGCGGCGTCCGAGACCTGCTGGACCCTCCTTGCTAGTAGCACAGATGTGATGCTCTCTTCAGCCTCCATTTGCCTCATCTGAACCGCCTTAATTACTTCTACCGAGCTGGGCGTTATTCGCCAGTTTTGCGCTCGTTCTGCCGCGTCCCTCGTCTTCCTGCAAGCATATCATGCATAGTATAGGATGTGGGCGGGAGAGAGGGAACATGAACCTTATTCGGCCCTGGGCACACAACGCTCTTCTAGCTTTAACGAACCGCCTGGGGGCTGTCTCCACCGAGATGCTTGCCTAGCTACTCCGAGTAAGCAGCTCCCCTGACTGCCAACCCGTGCCTTCCTAACCTTCGCTGATCAGCCCTGTTCCCTGCACAACCCCTACTGAATTGCCTGGCCTTTGCAGCTCTGTAAAATCTCCCGCTTGACCTTACCGAGGGATGCCTCTTTTTTAGAGCCACACCTTGTCATGATTACCCCGCCACTCGCAGTGCTACCTTCTCCCAGCGCTGCAGTCCCAGCATTGTCCCACACCTCCGATCAACCTGCGACTGCTTCTTCGCCCACTAGACAGGCTCCTCCTCTCCGTCCTACTCTGCGGCTGCGTGTGACGCGCAATAGCAAACGGACGGCCCCGGTCACCGCCACTTCTCCTCCACCTTCACAGCGCCAACGCGTGGTGGTTCTTTCTTCCCCCTCCAAGTCTTCGGGCACGAGCTCAGCTCAGGAGACCAGTTTGGGCCAGGAACAGGCCTATGACCTGGAGGTGGCAGGCCCGCCGTCAGACCGACTTACTACGGCGCCACTCCAGAGCGTGCTACCCGCCCCGCCTTCACCTTCTGGTGGCCAACCCCTGGATTCGTTGACTCCTCCAGCTAGAGCTTCGACCGGAGTCCTCCATCTTCACGCTCCGGAACAGGTTGTTGTGTTCCCACAGACGGCGCCAAATTTGATCCCGTCCGGAGGCTGAGTCGGATGAAGGCCGGTCGCGGTGGACTGGGCGTTGACGGAAAGTCGCGGGCGGTGCAGGCTCCCCACGAGTGGTCGGCAGGACCTGCGCACTCAGGCGATCCCCCTTCACGTTAGAGAGAAACCCAAAAAGTCCGGATCAGGCCCTCCGGCGCTCAAGTCAGTCCTTTTCCCGTAAAGAACGGAGAAGCGAAGGAAAAGCAGTTGTGGAAAAAAGTGACGGCGAGTGTGTGCGCTGCTGTACAAGGGAGTTTCTCCTTTGCGTCCTCTGCTAGAACCCCCTATCGAAAACGCCGACCTTGGCTTTGTCCTCTAGTCCTGGACACCTGTCATGCTGCTATTTGTTGTGAAAGCATCTTTCTGTTAGGAACCTCCACCTTCGCACTTGGGTTTTGTCCTGTAATGAGGGACAGGTGGCAGGCTACTACTGGCTATGAGGGCATCTTTTCGTTTCAGGAACCTTCGCCCGCATATCGTTGGTATGTAATGATTACCCCGACGAACCGTTGAGATTCTCCGCTCCGTATTACTTAGCTCCTCCGATCCATTGTGTCCCCGCACCACCTGCACTGTGGTTCGCATTTCCAGGCCTCAGCCCTAACTGTCTAGACATAGCTACGCTGATCTTCAACCCGCATCCTGCGCTTTGTACTTCCGGCCTCAACCGCAGTCTGTAGCTCGGCCGCTCGATCACTGCAGCTTGACCCATTGACCTATACTTCCGGACTGACCTTAGCTCCTCGCTGACACCGACTTGCATCCTGCGCTTTGTACTTCACGGTCCTCAGGTCTGTAGCTCGGGCTACTTCTGATCAGCTCTGTCGCTTCCGACCCATTGGCCTATACTTCCAGTTCTTGGCCTCTGCTTAGCTCTGCCGATACCGACTTGCATCCTGCGCTTTGTACTTCCTGGCCCTCAACCGCAGGTCTGTGGATCGAGCTGACTCTGCTCAGCTCTGCCGATCCTGACCGGCCTACGTGCTCTGTATTTCCGGGCCCGCTACTGCAGGCCTGTGGATCGAGCTGACTCCACTCAGCTCTGCCGATCCCAACCCGCTTCTACCTATGCTGAGCCCTGACTGCCCTGTCAGCCTGCCTTTTTGACCGCCAAGTCGCCATGACTGTTGACCGCCACCTCCTCGTGACTTTTGACCGCCACATAGCCTAGACTTTTCTAATCCTCTCCTCTTGGGCCCCTCCATCACTAACCGTATCAAGTTATATATGAATTCGTGAATTATAATCATCTTAAATCATACCATGAATTATAATAATTTTAAATCGTTCAAATTAAAGATTGGCCCTTAAAAATCTTGAAATTAGGATTGAGAAGAGAATTATAATCATCCTAAATCGTTCAAATTAAAGGTTGACCCCTTAAGAACTATGAATTATAATCATCTTAAATCATAATGTGAATTATAATCATCTTAAATCATTCAAATTAAAGGTTGACCCTTAAGAACCTTAAAATTAGGATTGAGAAGAGAATTATAATCATCTTAAATTGTTCAAATTAAAGATTGACCCCTTAAGAACCGTGAATTATAATCATCTTAAATCATATTGTAAATTATAATCGTCTTAAATTGTTTAAATTAAAGGTTGACCCATGATGACCGGTCATGGTCGGTCCCAAGCCCGGATAAAGGAGGAGGGTTGCGTTAGGTTGCCAGCAAGCGTCAAACTATGGTAAATATTTCATGAATGAATCCATTAAACTATTGTGCTAATGCTAGGTTGTTCCCCGAAAGGAACGCGTTGCAGGGTCCGACTGTAACGTCTCGGCAAGGACCGCTACATCTCCATAACTCGGGTGTAGTGATAAATATGCAAGAGTTCGCGTTACAGGGTCTGACTGTAACGTCTCAGCAAGGACCGCTACATCTCCATGAGAACTTAGGTGTAGTGTTAAATAGGCAAGAGTTCTCACACCATAGGTTAGATAAGAACAAATATGATAGGAAAACTAATAATCTAAGATTTGGAACATGGAACATAAGAACTCTCACTGGTAAATCAATGGAGGTAGTAGATATGATGATTGTTAGTTAGAGCCCTAGAACCAATCATTTGATGATTGTATGGACTCATGTATATCATATTCTTGTATATATATTAAGGCATTTAGTTTTTGGTTATTATGCTTATTTGTATTAGTGCCAGATAAAATAAGTATAGTAACGTCCTTGAGTAGAAGGTTCTTACCTATATCAATCGATTGGTTGAATCGATAGTGAGATGATATAGGGAACACTACTCTAGATCATTCCTAGTCGAGTATTAACATTCAGGGATAATGTTAATACAATAAGACTAGCATGTAGGTCAGCTCAATGACTTGATCTCACAAGTCATGGATATAGAGATATCAAGCTGACACATGGGTATGCATTAGAGAATGTATACTGAATGACCCGCCATGAGAAAGTATCATGGATCGTTATATGAGTGTCATATACTTTCTCATGTGGCTATTAGTATGACTATTAGTCCTTTGACCTGAAGTCACCATGGATCCCTACATAAGGAGTTATGTACTTTGGTTTCGTCAAACGTCACCCGTAACAGGGTGGACTATAAAGGCGATTACTGGGTATGTAACAAATTATGCAGAGGGATGTGAGTGATGTAGATGGGATCTATCCCTCCCATATGACGGGAGCGACATCAATATTCTTGATAGAGTTAGACCACGAAGTGCATGGCCATGCCCAAGTGAGTCAACATGAGATGTTGAGCTCATTTGATTGAGTGAGTCTACTTGGAGTTCAAGATTTAGATTGATTAGAGGATGACACGGTCTATTCCTCACATTGATCAATCTAGATGTCTAGGATAGAAGGACAATGTCACATATTGTGAGGAGTCACAATTAGTAGTCACAAGGTGATGTTGGATCTCAACATTCTTGTAACTTGGGTAGTAATGATGTGTTGCTAGATATCGCTCATTACTTATGCTCCTAAATGAGTTTAGGGGCATTGCCAACGTTACAAGAACCTATAGGGTCACACACTAAGGACAATTAGATGGAGATTTGGTTCATACGATGAACCAAGAGGATTAGATTCATTTGATGAATCAAATTGGATTAAGAGTAATCCAAATTGGGCTAATTGAGTTAGACTCAAGTTGATTCATGTATTTAATGAGTCTAATTTAGATTATGACTCATTAGATCAATTTAATTTAATGAATTAGTTTCATTATATTAAGTTGGCTTGAATCAAATAGTTAGATTAGATCAACCATGAGAGAGATTGAGTCAAGTTTAACTTGACTAGAGAGGAAGAGGAAGAGTCAAGTTTGACTTGACTCTTTACCACATCATGAGTGAGGTGGCAAGATGTGGACCAATAGTGTTGTTCCACATCATCTTGATTTGCCACCTCATGGAGGTTACAAGCCTCCATTGCATTTAATGTGGGTTGGCCACATTAAATGAGTGGAGGTTACTCATTTGCCACATCATTGTGAGGTGGCAAGATGTGGACCAATGGTAATGGTCCACATCTTCATGATGTGCCACATCATAGGAGTTACACAACACCTCTTAATGGCTTCACATTAATTGTGATTAATGTGGAATGGGAGTTACACTCCATGAAGTGGTCGGCCACACAAAAGTGGTGAATAAAATTTGATTTTATTCAAGGCATTACTTCTTCTTCTTCTTCCTCAAGAAAGCTCTCTCCCTCTCCTCCTCTTGCCGTGACCACACAAGGTGCTAGCACACCTTTGTGTGAGGTCTTCTCCACCTACGTGTCCGTGTGGATACTTCTAGAGGACCGACGCTTGACGGTCTAGAGATCCGGCAACTCCTTGGACGAGCGGGAACGCGAAAGGGCACGCAACAAGGGTAAAGCTCTCAACACATAGATCTAGGAGTAGATCTAAAGGTTTTTTTTTTTTAAACTCTTACTTGTATTTCGTTCGGTTTTCCTTGCACGGATCTACGGCTTTGGGTGATAAAGCGATTTTCGCGGCCCGAAAAACCCAACAGTGGTATCAGAGTCACGTGCAAGGCTTGTACGAGTTTAATTTTTGGTTTTATGAAAACTAAAGTTTCTGTAATTTTCTGTAAAATTATGATTTTTATAACTTTTATGGGTAATTTTTCCGTAGAAGCGAAGCACAAGTGTCTCGGCACTTGTAGGCTTCGGCTACTGGAAAGATTTTTCCAAAACGGCTTCGTTTTGCCCCAAATCCATTTGGGACAGCGGGCTTGGGTGCCATTAGATCACAAAGGAGCAACTCACGATGGTTAGATCGTGGGTAGGGGTACTGCCCCTAATCCCGCAAGGGGATTTGCTCCGCGATTGCACCCGAAATCGCTAAAAACGAACCTGCCGGGAAGATTTTTCCGAAACGGCAATGTCTCGACCCAAATCGTTTTGGGACAGCGAGTTTGGGCGCTGTTGGATCGCAAAGGAACCCTCGCGATGGTTATATCGCGGGTAGGGGCGCTGCCCCTGGCCCCGCAAGGGGATCCGTTCCGCTATTGCGCCCGAAACCGCTAAACGGGACCGCTGGGAAATTTTACTCGTAAAAATTGTAAAAATTATTTTAAAAAGTATAGAAAATTATGAAAATATATAATTTTGAATTATATATTAATTTTGTGATAGTCATGGCCCAAAACCCAATATGATTGGATTGTGTTGTAATTCATAATACTACTTGCGTGCCGTTATGTGTTTGCGCGTGTTGTATGTTTTATTTTTCCGCGACCTGCGCGTCGTGCCTTTCTCTTATATTCTTGTTGTAAATTAGATTTAGACTCGAATGTAACTCGAGTTTCAAATTGTAATGTACAAATTGGAGCGGTGGAGGGTCCACACGAGACGGAGTTCCGAGGCGGGCACGAGCAACACAAGGTGGTCAAAGGGAGGAGCTTGGAGAAGCTGTTGACCCTAGGTTGACCATTCGATCTTCTCATTGGCTTGAGAAGATCATAGTAGGGCCATGACTAAATCACAAATATATATTAATTAGTTAATTGCTTATGTATATGATGCATGTTTAATAAGTAATTAATTAATTAGTGCCTTACGATTAGATTAGATCTAAGTCGTGCACATGATGCACCCTTGCGATTAGATTAGATCTAAGTCGTGCACAAGATGCATCCTTTTCGATTAGATTAGATCTCGATCAAACCAACTCTAAATGCCTAACCGTGCCGTGATACCTATCACTACCTCGATCACATGTATTGTTGAATCTGCCAAAGCAGAGCAATACATATTATCTTGGTAGGGTACGGAGGGACAATCTTGGTCCCGCCTATCAACGCATGGGTGAATACAAACTCAATTAGATTGAGTATTCCTAGTTACTCGGTTGGATCGAGTCAACTATAGGCATTCTTCCAATAGTTGGAAAGGTAGGACAAAATCATGTTTATATTAACTCTCGGGCGTATTAGCCAAAGCTAACTCGAGTTTTAATATGGATCTTGATCCTATAAACAAGAGTTGCATAGAGATGTAATTGGTAATCGTTACCTACTGATCATACTAAGCCTTGGGCGTATTAGCCAAAGCTAACTCAAGGGTTAGTATGATGTGGATCTTGTCCCACATGAATTATAGTATTCAGTGGGAGCATCATTTAGTTAAAGGCCTAATTAAATGATTTTAAAAGAATATGATATTTATTTCTGCAAATTTTCTGTTGTAGATAACCATGACGTCGAACACGAATTCCTTCTCCCTACAATCTGTCCTTGAGAAGGACAAGCTCAACGGAGCGAATTTCCTGGACTGGTACAGGAACTTGAGAATAGTTCTCACCCAGGAACGTGTTCAGGAGCAGCCCATTCCGGAGGCTCCTCGCCAATGCCCGCGAGGAGATAAAGATGCTTACAAGAAGCATCAAGACGACGCATTAGATGTGTCCTGTCTAATGCTCGCGACCATGAACTCGAGCTTGAAGCAACACGAGTTGATGGGCGCTTACGATATGGTTGAGCATCTTCGCCAACTATAGGGACAAGCGAGGCATGAGAGATTTGAGATCTCTAAGGCACTGTTTCAGTGCAAGATGTCGACGGGGCTTCTGTAGGTCCTTATGTACTCAAGATGATTGGGTACATAGAGAACCTACAAAGACTGGGTTCCCACTTGGCCAAGAGTCGGCCACTGACTTGATCTTGCAGTCCTTGCCGGATAGCTATAGTCAATTCGTTCTCAACTATAACATGAACGAGATTGACAAGCCATTGCCCGAGCTACTTAGGAGATTAACCTTAAGAAGGTTAAGCCCATTCGATGGTCCGAGCACAAGGGCAAGGGCAAGCTCAAAGGTAAGGGAAAGTCCCAAACCAAGGGCAAAGGCAAGGCATTGAAGCCCAAAGGAGGGTCGCTAAGGATGCTACCTGCTTCCGGAAGAGGAACTGCAAGGTATACTTGGAGGATCTTAAGAAGAAGTGAGGTGACTCACTGTATATATGTTATAGAAGTCAATCTATCTATTTCTACATCATGGGAATCGGATGTGCTTCTCACATTTGTACCGGTGTGCAGGCACAGAGCATTGGCAAAGGGCGAGGTGGACCTACGAGTAGGCAATGGAGCACGGGTTGCTACTGTTGCTGTAGGAACTTATCAGCTATCTCTGCCCTCTGGGCTTGTACTAGATTTAGATGATTGTTGTTATGTGCCTGCTCTTACTAAGAACATAGGTTCAGTTTCTTGTTTAGACAAGAAAGGATACTCTTTTATAATAAAAGACAAATGTTGTTCTGTTTATTTAAAAGATATGTTCTATTGTAGTGCACCACTAATAAACGGACTCTATATTCTAGACCTTGAGAGCCCTATCTATAACATTAGTACCAAGAGGTTCAAGTCAAATGACTTGAACCAAACCTATCTCTGGCACTGTCGCTTAAGTCATATAAATGACAAGCGCTTATCCCAGCTCCATAAGGATGGTTTGCTGGACTCATTTGATTTTGAATCATATGAGATATGCGAGTCATGCCTACGAGGCAAGATGACCAAGACTCCTTTAGGTGAGCCATTGAGAAGGTTTCTTTATCACATAGTGATGTATGTGGCCCTTTCAATGTCGTTGCTAGAGGCGGTTATAGATACTTCATCACATTTGCTGATGACTTCAGTAGATATGGTTATATGTACTTGATGACACATAAGTCTGAATCCTTTGAAAAGTTCAAAGAATTCAAGAATGAAGTACAGAACCAGCTTGGCAAGAGTATTAAGATACTTCGATCAGATCGAGGTGGTAAATACTTAAGCCATGAGTTTCGTGACTATTTAGCTGAGTGTGGGATTATATCCCAACTCACTCCTCCTGGAACACCACAGTGGAATGGTGTATCCGAAAGGAGGAATCGTACCCTGTTAGATATGGTACGATCTATGATGAGTCACACAGATCTTCCGACATACCTTTGGGGCTATGCTCTAGACACGGCAGCTTTTATTCTCAACCGAGTTCCATCCAAGGCCGTGATAAAGACACCATATAGGATATGGACTGGGAGAGATGCCCAGGTGTCTTTCATGAGGATTTGGGGCTGTGAGGCCTACGTACGACGTCAAGTCTCAGACAAATTAGGACCCAAATCTGACAAGTGCTATTTCATCGGATATCCCAAGGAAACTAAGGGATATTACTTCTACATTCTCAGTCACCACAAGGTAGTTGTGGCAAAGACTGGGGTCTTTCTAGAAAGGGACTTTGTTTCTAGAAAGACTAGTGGGAGCACGTTCGATCTTGAAGAAGTTCAAGATGCGAACAATAGCACTGAAGCCTCGATGGAAATTGAACTGGAACCACAAAGTGTTGTGGATGATGTTGTTCCACAAGGAGTTGAGGAACAACAACCAGTTCAAGTAGACATACCTCTTCGCAAGTCTGATAGGGTACGTCGTCAGCCTGAGAGATACTCATTTCTCTTGTCTGACCATGATGACATTGTGCTCATAGAGGATGAGCCTACCACCTATCAGGAAGTTGTGATGAGACCAGATTCCGAGAAATGGCTAGAGGCCATAAGATCCGAGATGGAATCCATGTACACCAACCAAGTATGGACTTTGGTTGATCCACCTGAAGGGGTAAAACCCATTGGGTGTAAGTGGGTCTTTAAGAGAAAGACTGACATGGATGGACTTATCTATGAGGGTTTTGTAGATCCACAGCATACTAGCAGAGTATGCAAGCTGCATAGGTCCATTTATAGACTAAAGCAAGCTTCTCGGAGCTGGAATCTTCGATTCGATGATGCAATCAAACAGTTTGGTTTCATCAAGAACGAAGATGAGTCTTGTGTCTACAAGAAGGTTGTAGGGGATATAGTTGTCTTCCTCATATTGTATGTGGATGACATACTACTTATTGGGAAGGGCATCCCTATGCTTCAATCTGTCAAGACCTGGGTAGGGAGTTGCTTCTCAATGAAGGACTTAGGTGAGGCATCCCGCATTCTTGGGATACAGATCTATAGAGATAGATCTAAGAGATTGCTTGGCCTAAGTCAGAGTACATACATTGACAAGGTACTCCTACAGTTTGCCATGCAAAACTCCAAGAAGGGATTTCTGTCGATGTCACATGGCGTGAGTCTTTCGAAGACTCAAGGTCCCTCTTCTAGAGAGGAGAGAGACCGCATGGATCAGATCCCTTATGCCTCAGCCATAGGATCGATCATGTACGCCATGCTATGTACTCGACCTGATGTCTCGTATGCTTTGAGCATGATGAGCAGATACTAGTGAAAGTCACTGGATAGCGGTCAAGAATATTCTTAAGTACTTATGAAGGACTAAAGAATATTTCTTGATATATGGAGGCAATGATGAGCTAACTGTAAAGGGTTACAGTGATGCCAGCTTCCAGACCGATCAGGATGATTAAAGATCACAGTCGAGGTTCGTGTTTTGCATGAATGGTAGTGCTATGAGCTGGCAGAGTTCACAGCAGTTCTACAACATTTTCATCTTATTCGAGAGATTATCGATAGAGAAGATGTGGAGATTTGCAGAGTACCTACAGAGGCTAACATCGCAGATCCCTTGACCAAAGCTTTGGCACAGAGAAAGCATGATGGTCACACTAGGTCATTAGGCCTTAGAGCCTATACTGATTGGCACTAGTGCTAGTGGGAGATTGTTAGTTAGAGCCCTAGAGCCAATCATTTGATGATTGTATGGACTCATGTATATCATATTCTTGTATATGTGTTAAGGCATTTGGTTTTTGGTTATTATGCTTATTTGTATTAGTGTCAGATAAAATAAGTATAGTAACGTCCTTGAGTAGAAGGTTCTTACCTATATCAATCGATTGGTTGAATCGATAGTGAGATGATATAGGGAACACTACTCTAGATCATTCCTAGTCGAGTATTAACATTCAGGGATAATGTTAATACAATAAGACTAGCATGTAGGTCAGCTCAATGACTTGATCTCACAAGTCATGGATATAGAGATATCAAGCTGACACATGGGTATGCATTAGAGAATGTATACTGAATGACCCGCCATGAGAAAGTATCATGGATCGTTATATGAGTGTCATATACTTTCTCATGTGGCTATTAGTATGACTATTAGTCCTTTGACCTGAAGTCACCATGGATCCCTACATAATGAGTTATGTACTTTGGTTTCGTCAAACGTCACCCGTAACAGGGTGGACTATAAAGGCGATTACTGGGTATGTAACAAATTATGCAGAGGGATGTAAGTGATGTAGATGGGATCTATCCCTCCCATATGACGGGAGCGACATCAATATTCTTGATAGAGTTAGACCACGAAGTGCATGGCCATGCCCAAGTGAGTCAACATGAGATGTTGAGCTCATTTGATTGAGTGAGTCTACTTGGAGTTCAAGATTTAGATTGATTAGAGGATGACACGGTCTATTCCTCACATTGATCAATCTAGATGTCTAGGATAGAAGGACAATGTCACATATTGTGAGGAGTCACAATTAGTAGTCACAAGGTGATGTTGGATCTCAACATTCTTGTAACTTGGGTAGTAATGATGTGTTGCTAGATACCGCTCATTACTTATGCTCCTAAATGAGTTTAGGGGCATTGCCAACATTACAAGAACCTATAGGGTCACACACTAAGGACAATTAGATGGAGATTTGGTTCATACGATGAACCAAGAGGATTAGATTCATTTGATGAATCAAATTGGATTAAGAGTAATCCAAATTGGGATAATTGAGTTAGACTCAAGTTGATTCATGTATTTAATGAGTTTAATTTAGATTATGACTCATTAGATCAATTTAATTTAATGAATTAGTTTCATTATATTAAGTTGGTTTGAATCAAATGGTTAGATTAGATCAACCATGAGAGAGATTGAGTCAAGTTTGACTTGACTAGAGAGGAAGAGGAAGAGCCAAGTTTGACTTGACTCTTTACCACATCATGAGTGAGGTGGCAAGATGTGGACCAATAGTGTTGTTCCACAACATCTTGCTTTGCCACCTCATGGAGGTTACAAGCCTCCATTGCATTTAATGTGGGTTGGCCACATTAAATGAGTGGAGGTTACTCATTTGCCACATCATTGTGAGGTGGCAAGATGTGGACCAATGGTAATGGTCCACATCTTCATGATGTGCCACATCATTGGAGTTACACAACACCTCTTAATGGCTTCACATTAATTGTGATTAATGTGGAATGGGAGTTACACTCCATGGAGTGGCCGGCCACACAAAAGTGGTGAATAAAATTTGATTTTATTCAAGGCATTACTTCTTCTTCTTCTTCCTCAAGAAAGCTCTCTCCCTCTCCTCCTCTTGCCGTGACCACACAAGGTGCTAGCACACCTTTGTGTGAGGTCTTCTCCACCTACGTGTCCGTGTGGATACTTCTAGAGGACCGACGCTTGACGGTCTAGAGATCCGGCAACTCCTTGGACGAGCGGGAACGCGAAAGGGCACGCAACAAGGGTAAAGCTCTCAACACATAGATCTAGGAGTAGATCTAAAGGTTTTTTTTTTTAAACTCTTACTTGTATTTCGTTCGGTTTTCCTTGCACGGATCTACGGCTTTGGGTGATTCGGGGTTTCCGTGACGCGAAAAGCGGTTTTCGCGGCCCGAAAAACCCAACAATGATTAGGAGAAAAATTAATATTTTGTGTGTACAAGAGACAAAATGGACAGGTGAGAAGGCAAAGATGATAGAGAACTCGGGTTTTAAGTTATGGTACACTGGAAATAGTAGAACAAGAAATGGAGTGGATATTATTGTAGATAGTTTGTTAAAGGATGAAGTTGTAGGAGTAGTTAGAAAAGGGGATAGAATTATAGCCCTTAAGATAATAGTGGCGAAAGAAACTATGAACATAATTAGCGTATATGCACCACAAGTAGGATTAGATGAAGCTACCAAATTAAGGTTTTGGGAGGACTTAGATGAAATATTACAAAATATTTCACCAAATGAAAGGATTTTAATAGGAGGTGATCTAAATGGGCATGTCGGAGTGAAAAATGAGGAATATGAGAGAGTACATGGGAGCTATGGGTTTGGAACGAGGAATGAGGAAGGGAAAACTATATTAGATTTTGCGATAGCATATGACCTTATATTAGCTAATACGTTTTTTAAGAAAAGAGAAGAACACCTAGTCACATTCAAAAGTGGGAATAATAAATCGCAAATTGACTTTCTTATGGTTAGGAAGAAGGATAGAAAGATTTGTAAAGATTGCAAAGTCATCCCTGGAGAAAGCTTAACTACCCAACATAGGGTAGTAGTGTTGGATATACGCCTTAAACATAGTATCAATAGAAAGAAAATATATACAATTCCTAGAATTAAGTGGTGGAAGTTAAAGGATGGGAAGTAACATATATTTAAGGAGAAAATAGAAGTACAAGCATTAGGTGAAATATATGATGACTCTAATACAACATGGGATAAGATGGTATCAAAGTTAAAAATAATAGCTAAGAGTTTCCTCGGTGAGTCAAAGGGGCATGCACCGCTAAGTAAAGAATCTTGGTGGTGGAATGAGAAAGTACAAGAGAAAGTGAAGGAAAAACGAATAGCTTATAAAGAATTATATATTTGTAAGAATGAGGAAAACTTAAAAAAAATATACAATAGCTAAGAAAAAAGCTAAGAAAGTGGTGAGTGAAGCAAAAAATGAAACTTTTGAACGGTTATATCAAAAATTGGATACAAAAGAAAGGGAAAGAGACATTTATAGAATAGCTAAAGTGAGAGAAAGAAAAACAAGAGATCTTAGTCAAATAAAATGTATTAAAGATGAATGTAATAGGGTATTAGTAAGCGATGGAGAAATAAAAGAACGGTGGAAGAGGTATTTTCATCAACTTTTTAATGAAGGTTTAGGAGACCAACTTAACTTGGGTAATTTAATTAGGTCAAATGAGCATCGAAATTTTAATTTTTATCGTAGAATTCAAACTTCAGAAGTAAAACAAACTTTAAATGAGATGCACAATGGAAAAGCCGTTGGACCAGATGATATTCCGATAGAGGTATGGAAGTGCTTAGGGAAACAAGGTATTGAATGACTTACAAAATTATTTAACATGATATTGAAAACGAAAAAAATGCCTGATCAATGGAGGATAAGTACTCTAGTTCCCTTATATAAGAATAAGGGAGACGTACAAAATTGTGCAAACTATAGAGGTATTAAACTAATGAGTCATACTATGAAACTTTGGAAAAAAGTAATAGAAAAAAGATTAAGAAAGGAGACCACAGTGACAGAAAATCAATTTGGATTCATGCCTGGAAGGTCAACAATAGAAGCTATACATCTTCTTAGACAATTAATTGAAAAATATTGGGAGCAAAAACAAGATCTACACATGGTATTCATTAACTTAGAAAAAACTTATGATAGAGTCCCAAGAGAAATTATATGGAGAATTTTATAAAAAAGAGGTGTTAGCATAATATATATTGAACTAATTAAGGATATGTATGAGGATGTAACGACCAGAGTAAAGACTTCAGGCGGAGTAACTGAAGCATTTCAAATAAAGATAGGGTTACATCAAGGATCAGCTCTAAGTCCCTATCTTTTTACACTAATTATGGATGAACTCACTGCGCACATTCAAGACACAGTACCGTGGTGCATGTTGTTTGCAGATGATATTATTTTGGTAGATGAGACACGTGAAAGAGTAAATGCTAAGCTAGAATCTTGGAGGGAAACACTAGAAGGGAAAGGTTATAAGCTTAATAGATTAAAAACAGAATATATGGAATTTAAGTTTAGCAATATTAGAAGTAATGAAACAATTGTTAAGATAGGAGAGGACGAGTTGCCTGGAACCGAGCGATTTAAATATTTAGGATCATTTTTACAAAATGATGGAGGGATTGAGAGAGATGTCTTACATAGAATACAAGCAGGATGGGTGAAATGGAGGGGAGCGTCGAGTGTTTTTTGTGACCGTAAAGTACCTCTTAAACTTAAAGGTAAGTTCTATAAAATCACAGTTAGACCTGCTATATTATATGGAGCTGAATGTTGGGCTATGACTCAAGCACACGAGTAGAAGATGAGAGTTGTAGAGATGAGGATGTTAAGGTGGATGTGTGGACATACAAAGATGGACAAAATAAGAAATGAGAGCATTAGAGAGAAAGTCGGAGTTGCATCTATTGAGAGAAAACTCCGAGAGACACGTTTAAGATGGTACGGACATGTACTTAGACGACCAATAAATGCTCCAGTTAGGCGATGTGAAACTATGATAAATATGCATATCAAACGAGGAAGAGGAAGACCAAAAAAGACTTGGTTAGCAACAATAAAACAAGATAAAATATATTTAAATATAGATGATGATATAATAGGAGATAGAGCTCAATGGCGTAAAAGGATTCATACAGCCGACCCCACCTAGTGGGAAAAGGCTTGGTTATTGTTGGTTGTTGTAAAGGTTGATCCTTAAGAATCGTGAAATTAGGATTGATAAGAGAATTATAATCATCTTAAATCGTTCGAATTAAAGATTGATCCTGATCCCGTCCGGAAGCTGAGTCAGATGGAGGCGGGCCTTGTTGTGCTAAAAGTTGACGAAGAGTTGTCACGATGCTGAATCAGCGAGGTACCCCTTGGACAGGTGCACACGAGCAATCGTACAGAAGGAAATGACCAGGATGATGACGCTATCACTCTGCACACACTCAGACAAATCACCCGGTCGTTAGAGACCAGAAACCAGGGAAAAAGTCCCCGGGTCAGGCCCTCCGACGCTTAAGTCAGGTACTTTTTCCCCAGAAATCACAGAGAGAGCATGAAAAGTAAAAGACTGGTAAGAAAATGACGAGTGAGCGTACCTGCATAAGGGACAAAGCATCCTTTTTTATACTGCAACTGAGGTTTCTGGAACCTGGCGAATGTCAGGAAATGTCGGGTGTCAGGCTCTGTCTGGCGATGGTCTACACGTGGCTTTCTCTCATAGGCCGGCCGAGGAACCAAGAGGAGTATGAGCCTCTCACTGTTAGAATATTCCCTGACATGTGATGATTGTTTTCTGATAGGTGGTTACGATTCTTTGCAGGCCTATTTGTCATGTAGTGTTTGGCCTCCTAACCCACCTTCGTCTGTCATTCGAAGTATGTACATCTCGACGATCCACTGATTCCCGACCTGCACGATGGGTCAGCTCCCCGACCTGCATCTGTTTGTTGTTATCCATGGTATGAACGTCTCGACCTGCACGTTGGGTCGGATCCCTGACCTGTGTCTGTCTGTTATCCATGGTATGATCGTCCCGACCTGCACATTGGGTCGGATCCCTGACCTGTGTTCGTCTGTTGTTATCCATGGTATGATCGTCCCGACCTGCACGATGGGTCAGCTCCGTGACCTGCATCTGTTTGTTGTTATCCATGGTATGAATGTCCCGACCTGCACGCTTGGTCGGATCCCTGACCTGTGTTCGTATGCTGTTATCCATGGTATGATCGTCCCGACCTGCACGCTGGGTCTGTCCACCGACCCATATGTGTGCTGTTGTCCATGGCATGAACATCACGACTTACACGCTGGGTCTGTCTGCCGACCCCTATGTGTTTGTTGTTATCCATGGCATGAACGTCCCGACCTGCACGCTGGGTATGAAAGCAGACCTGCCAGTAGTCTCCTTCTGCATCTATTCGTGGTCCATGAACTCTTTTACTACTCACTATCAGGGCTGAGTCCCTTCTGACCTTCTTGTCCTCCTCGTTAACTGGACTATTGACTGTCCACGTTGGCTTGACCTTTGACCTTCTTGCCTTCCCTGTCAGCTTGAACTGTTGACCAGCCATGCTGGCTTGACCTTTGACCTTCTTGACCTCCTTGTCAGCTTGAATTGTTGACCAGCCACGCTGGCTTGACCTTTAACCTTCTTGACCTCCTCGTCAGCTGGACTATTGACTGTCCACGTTGGCTTGACCTTTGACCTTCTTGCCTTCCCTGTCAGCTTGAACTGTTGACCAGCCATGCTGGCTTGACCTTTGACCTTCTTGACCTCCTTGTCAGCTTGAACTATTGACCAGCCATGCTGGCTTGACCTTTGACTTTCTTGACCTCCTCGTCAGCTGGACTATTGACCAGCCACGCTGGCTTGACCTTTAACCTTCTTGACCTCCTCGTCAGCTGGACTATTGACCAGCCACGCTGGCCTGACTTCAAGCCATATCATCTTATCGACCCCACCAAATATGCACCGTATCACAAGTCTCCCCCTCAAGTCTAGTCGAAGGAAGACCCAAGTCTGACTGACTAGACCCCCTACACCCCTCTGTGCTCTCTGTCTCCTGTCATACATACCGTACCACCCTTTATGTCCTATCGCCTAGAATACCCTGTCTGCGTAATTGCTTTAGTGGTTGCTTGTGGTACGGCGCCTGTGTAATTGCTTTAGTGGTTGCCTGGGGTACAGTGCCTGTGTAATTGCTCTAGTGGCTACCTGGGGTACAGTGCCTGTGTAATTGCTTTAGTGGTTGCCTGGGGTACAGTGCCTGTGTAATTGCTTTAATGGTTGCATCGAGTACGGTGCCTGTGTAACTGCTTTATTTTGCGTACTCACTCTCCTCTTTAAAAATACCTCAAGACGCTTCCTCCTCGCATTCTCCTTTTCCCCTGATTTCTTCCTGCTTTTCGTCACTCTTCCTTCTCCTAATTTCTCCCTGACACAATGCATTCGCCCTCTTCCGACGAGGTTGATCAGTCATCCCTCCAAGTGCGGCTAAATCACCTCACCCTGCAGCTTGCAGAGAAGGAGCTCGAACTAAAAAATATGTCCCTGGATCGAGATCGTCAACTCGCTTCCTTGCGGGACGCAGAGGCCTTATATCGCCTTGCTAAATCTCACGTTCACGCAGAAAAGGCGATGAAAGATAAATATCAGTCTGACCTGCAACACCAACTTAGCCTCCAGGATCGTCTGCAGCGAGAACATGAGGCCGAGTTATCCCTCCTCCATACGTGCCTTGATGATAAACAATACACCATCTCTCAGCAGCAGACCATCATCAGATCCCTTCAAGCAGAGCTGGCTCGAGCTTCCAACGTCCCAGCGGCTCTTGACCCTCAGGATGTTCCTTCCCAGGGCAGTGCCCACAACCCTTAACTAGCTCCTGTAGCTCCAGTCTGGGCTTTGATTGTCTCGGTGACTCCTGCCCGGGCTTTAGTTGTCTCAGTGACTCCTGCTCGGGCTTTAGTTGTCTCAGTGGCTCCTGTCAGGGCTTTAGTTGTCTCAATGGCTCTTGTCCGGGCTTTAGTTGTCTCAGTGGCTCCTGACTGTAATAGCACCTGTATCCCCTACTGGTCTTATGTAATTAATAAACAATAATTCAGCTATTGAGAGCACTACTAAATGTTCCTTTTCATGAATTCCTCTTTATGAAATGAGGCCAACTTTCTACTTTATAACTGTATTCTTTCCTTCTGTCTGTGTTTGTATCGCTATAAAATACCTGCATTCTTTTAGCCTCTTAGAAAACATAACAAACGCACCTCGCGTACCTCACTCTTTCCTTATTCCGGGCCATTATAGTAGTAAGCCGCAATACCTGTAAGGCATGTTGTACTTTACTGTATATGTAAAAGATATTGACCTCGAAAGTGATTGAGCCAACTGGGAAGGTTGTTGAGCGTGAGAGCAATGCTCACTTATAACTCACACTGAGGCGAGAGTCTGGAAAAGCCGACCGAGCAGCTCGGTCGTTGGGCGTGAGAGCAGAGCTCACTTATAACTTGCACTGAGGCAAGAGTCTGGAACAGCCGACCGAGCAGCTCGGTCGTTGGGCGTGAGAGCAGAGCTCACTTATAACTTGCATTGAGGAGAGCTCACTTATAACTTGCACTGAGGCAAGAGTCTGGAACAGCCGACCGAGCAGCTCAGTTGTTGGGCGTGAGAGCATAGCTCACTTATAACTTGCACTGAGGCAAGAGTCTGGAACAGCCGACCGAGCAGCTCGGTCATTGGGCGTGAGAGCAGAGCTCACTTATAACTTGCACTGAGGCAAGAGTCTGGAACAGCTCACTTATAACTTGCACTGAGGCAAGAGTCTGGAACAGCCGACCGAGCAGCTCGGTCGTTGGGCGTGAGAGCAGAGCTCACTTATAACTTGCACTGAGGCAAGAGTCTGGAACAGCCGACCGAGCAACTGCCCTCCTGGTCAAGATAAATGTTGCAAACCTGCGGATCAATTCAACAGACAGGACACCTGTAGCTGACCTGGGGGTCTAACTCCCGATCCGGCTGAAAGTTACCGATCTGGGGGGTCGAATTCCCGATCCAGACTCGTTCTTGGAGCTCTCACATCGTCTGTCATCAAGAAATATATTATTAATAGTGTTGAGGGAATAGCCATACTAATACTTTACTTAGCTTTGGCCTTGCTGTGTTTGAATTCTTTTCCCGCTACTTTTCTTTCACGATTCTCCAGAAAAGAATGCGGTAAATGTTTCCGCACACTTGCTTCATATCATGATTTCCTTATCACATCCATCATTAATACGGCTTCTCGGAGGTCGACACCTGTCCTCTGCCTTTATTGCTTATGCAAAGTGACGTCGTCCACCCCACTCCTTTTTGTACACGCCTTCCCATAAGAATATGTTCTTCGACGATCGGACGGCTTTAAGCGCTTTACCCAAAAAGATACTCTTTTTTTGATATTTCCTAGAAACCCTGCCTTTATAAACCCTAAAGGTCGTCCGCAGTCATTGCCTTGCTCGTTTTGACCATTTGCTTCCTGTCGCTTCGACTTCACCGGCCTCCTGTCGCTTCTACTTCACCGGCGTCCACTCCTTTCCTCTTCTAAGTTCCTTCATCTAGTGTTCTTCTCCTCTTTGACTAATCTCATCCTCGACCCCCTTTACCCTGACAATGGCTGATGGTAAGACCACTCTTTGGTACTCCTGCTTCATTTCAGATATGGATGACCACGACCTATCAGTGATTCGTTCAGACCTACATCTTAATGATGCTTATAAACTTCGAGTTCCCACACCTCGAGAGCATCCTGCTAGCCCTCCGGAAGGTTTCACGACCATTTTCAGGGATCAGATTCTGGGAGGTCTTCGCTTTCCCATTCATCCCTTCATTTCTTCTCTGAGCGAATACTTTGGCGTTTGCGTTTCTCAGCTTGCTCCTAACTTCTTTAGGGCAGTTTGTGGCACCATTATTCTCTGTCGTATATATGAGTTTCCCTTGACTGTTCATCTCTTTCACCACTTTTATTCCTTCAAACGTTCAGAGCAGGGCGTATTCATGGTACAAGCTAGATCCGGCTATAAGTTTTTTGCTGACATGCCCTCTTCGAACAAAGGGTGGAAATCCCACTTCTTTTTTGTCAGACTACCTCAACCACTGGTCGGGCCTATACAATGGCGCCCAGACCTCCCTGATAACCTTCCTTCACACCAACACCAGCCTGCTTGTATCTCTACCACTGAAGCGCTGCAAGGCGTACTTGTTAACTTTTTTGTGTTGTTGTTGGAAGGCTTTCTATATTTATTTGGGCTCAGCCCTGTTCAAAAGGACATCGGGGCTCCGTTTGGTAAGACCCCGTTTTCCTTTTATCTATTATTTGCTAACTGAGGTATCTTTTTTCTTTATCGCAGAAGTTGCCATGTATCGAGCCTACTCGTCTGATGTTAAGCGCCGGTCCTCCTCTTATTTGAAAAATCTAGGCGACGAGCTTAGACGGGGTGTAGCAGCTTCTTTCCGGTCTGGTCCCTCTACTTCGCAATCCGCTCCTATTCTATCTCCAATTCTGCCGGCGGCGACCCCTGAGGGGACTTCCTCAGCACTTCCCTTGGATGCAGCTCTAGCTGAAGACCCGGTTGCTGTATAACAAGTTGACCTATCCATGATAGGGCAGATGGAGGAAGCCTCAGGAGAACAGGCCGGGGAGGCCACCGTAGAGCAATTTGAAGAGATGCAAGTGGCATTCCCTCGACCGTCTGAGCGCCTGAAACTTCAACGCAAGCGTAAGAGAGTGACTCCAGCTATTCAAGCGTCACCTCCACCTATCCCGCCCAGCCGTCGTTCATCTGCTACTCTCCGCCCCTTGGAACTCAAAGCAACTACTCCTGCCCGAGAGAGCATTATGGGGCCTGAAGTTCCCATCGCGTCACCCCCTGTATCAGTCCTGGCTTCTGGTCGAGGCATAGCTCCTGCGCAGGCTTCTTCGCAAGCACCAACCTCTTCTCCCAGTCAGCCATCTTTACCCTTAACGGACCAGCCCGGGAGCTTTGACACTCCATCTGGCCCCCTTCCCTTGGATGCTCCCGCGTCTACTTCTAGATCTCGGAGGAAAACTCGCAAGAAATACTCCTTTCCTGATTTTTGGCGCGTGCCATCCTCCACAGACTCAGGGGTAGGCGCAGAAACTACTGATGGGGCTCCTCCCCTTACTGCTCTAATTGGATTAGAAGGCGATTTAGCAGCGTCTTAGCGCACCGGCAATGGCAAATTTTGGAAGAATGCTCCGTTGGGGGGGTTAGATTATGCGGCTTGTCAAATGGTTGTTGTAAGTCTTTTTGCACCCACGCTTCTTTGCTACAATCTTTTACAACCTTTCTTCTTATACTTGATACCTGACCCAGGCCTGCTCTACCAACTTAAGCGCCCTTCAACACGCCTGTAGCTTACAGAGGGACAACGAATCGATGAAAGCTCGCCTGGAGGAAATAGAGTTGCCCCTGACTCCTCGCGATCCTCTCAATCCCACACCCGGGGATCTGGCTCACTATCTTCGCTTGATTGGAGAGTCTGCCGGATCGGCCCGTGATATTTCTCATGCGGCTTTTGACAAGATCAAGGCCTTGGAACTAGCTTTACAGACCAGTGAGTCGGAGTTAGCCGCCGAGGTAGAAAAGCACCAAGAGTTAGAGGTTGAGCTGGAGAAGAAGGATGCCCAATTGGCTAGCTCACAATAAACCCAGGAGAGCCTTCAGAAGACCTTGGCAGAAGTTCAAAATCAACTGGCTTCTAACGCCGACCGGGAGAAGGCTCTTCAAAGCCAATGGGAGGTCAGCCAGGCAACTCTTAAAGCTGTGCAGGCCAACCTTCTGAAGATTCAAGAGGATGTCTCCCAAGGTCAAGAAGCCCTGATTCAAGCCCAGGCTGACCAGAAGAAAGCAGAGACACAGCTGGCCGAGTATCAAGCAGGCGAAGTGGGTCGACTGAGGGCCTACAGACAAGCGTATGTCACCTCCCCCTTTTTCATAAAGAAAATGGGAGATGTAATGCACTTCATGGTATGCTGCGGCGTGGGTGGAGGAGCTCGTCAAATGCTGGAATAGAATATGATTTTATCTGTCCCTTCGGAGGATTTTGTAGACATAGGTCGCATCATGGATGAAATTCCTGATGGGTCATTCCCCTCTTTTAAGGATGATGACGACCTCTTTCTCTTACCCAAGCTTCTGGTTGAACCTGCTTCTGGCCTTACTGAGCATATAGCTGGTCCTACCGAAGATAATCCTCCTCCTCTTGACAAAAAATTGTAATCTAGTTGTATGTATTGCTTTCTTAAGTACTTTTCCTTGATGTACAAATCAACTTTCTTGGTAACTTATTCACTGCTTTTTCTTTATTCCAACATGCTTATATTCCTCATGATATCTCTTGCCTGCGGATTTTCATTCGTTCTCTAACTTTATTTGTAATGTGGCTCTCTTGCTGATAATCTTGCATACTTCCCTTCTGAAATAACCTCAAGATTCTGCTTACAATTTGGCCGCCCATTTTAGATCCCACTCATCCTAGATCGAAAATATTTCTAGTTCATCAATCATCTTCGACCTCGGTCTTATTCCTAACCTGCATCTTATCCCAGGCCTGACTAACCACAGACCAGCCTCTGTCTAACTCCGACCTGTGTCTTATTCCTAGTCTGGATAATCGAAGGTCAAAAAGTAGAAGTCATGCATAGATCGGGGTACCTCGCGATCCAGGTCTGAATATGCAGACCGAGGAATCTGATAATTATCTCTAGTTCGGGAAAACCTGAGCACTTTAACAATTACAGATACCTTTTCCCGAGATCCTCCTCGTATACCACGCTAGTGTTCTTCCGAATATGCCCCTGGGCGTTACTTCCGAAGCGGATCCTACGACTTTTGTTGTTCCCGCCTATTATTTTGCGCCGATGGATGATAATCTGGCGAAATTACCCCTTTATTAGGCGTCTACAAATAGTCTCCACGCTTTCATCTTGCAACACTTGACGTCCTTCCCTTCTGCCTTTTATTTGCATCCTTCCTGCTCCTGTTCTTTTCAACCCGATCCTTTTTCGCTTAGTCCTCCCTCTTTTCGTTTCCGCTTCTCATGGCGTCCCCTTCTTTTCTCTCTTCTTTGGTGTCTATACTGTACTCCGGCTCTTCCTCTTTCGATGAGTGTGCTCGAGATGACTTACGTTACACCTATGGGGTCGAGGATGACGTGCAAGTGATCATTCCCACTGGAGTACATCGATTCTCTGATCCCCCTATTAGCTCCAGCACCTTTTTCATAAAACAATTTGTGGCTGGCCTCTGCATTCCTATCCATCCTTTCTTTACCGACATAGGCCGCTATTTCCATATTCCTCTAGGGCAACTAACACCCAATTCCATAAGAATCCTCTGTGGCTTTGTAATTCTGTGTGAAGTGTGCGAAATATCCTGGTCCGTCCCCTTATTTCATTGCTTCTTCACCCTACGGCGCCAAGAAGAAGGCGCATTTCATTTTCAACCCCGTCTTCGCACTAATTTTTTCTCCTCCTTACCGCCTTCCGACCCTAGCTGGAGAAACCAATTTTTCTTTATTGCCTTTCCTCGCGACGTGGAGTGGCCTCTGCGATGGCAACAATCACTTCCCTCCTCTCCCGAGCTGGGTGAATTCCATCTAGACGCTTCTTATTTGGAAGCCTCATCTCGCCTGGCCGGCTGACGCATTAACTTAATACATCTTCTATCCAAGGAACTGTTGTCCTACTTTCGCCTGAGTAATATGACCTAGGAGACGCCTCGCTCCCTGGGTAAACTTTTCTTTCTGTTTTGTCATCACTACATGAGTATTGTATTTCTTCTAGGGAAATTAATTTCACACTTTGCCCGTTGCAGCTGAAATCTTAACATATGCTTCAGAGGTTCATCCCCTTCCTCTAAGTGACAAGGAGATAATGAGGCGAGGGTGAGTCATCCTGGAGAGAAGAGCACTTCCCCGCTCGTCTTCGATCTCAATTAGCAGGGCTTCATCGACCAACCCTACGCTCAGACCCGTTCAGCGAGGCTCTTCTGCTGCCCGACCTTCTTTACTGGCCCCTCCTACTCGGTCTCGGACTGCTCGTGCCCCTCGATCGGTCGCTCCCGTTCGCCCCCGGGCTGCTCGTCCACCTAGGTCGGATACTCCCCTTCGCCCCCGGGCTCCCAATTACCCCCGAGCCCCACGTACAGCCCGGCCTCCTTCCTCAGTACCACTACCTTCGGCTAATTACCCTCGAGCTACTTACATCCCTGGTCGGGGACTTAGCGAAAGATTGACGGGCCTTGGTGGGGGCACAGGCAATGTTCCCTTTACTAGCTCTGCCTCTCGTGATGTTTACCAAGCGGCTCGTCGAGCCCGTGCTGCAAATGATCGCTTGAGCCAGAATGTCTCCAGTCCTTCTAGACGCAGGGCTCGATCACCCTCAGATGACTCCGATTCTGACGACCAGCCACTATCTCAGAGGCTTCGGCGCCGAGCTCCTCGCGTGATGCCAGACTTGAGCCCCTCGTCTATTCCTTCTCCTCCACATGCAGCTGACTTTACCCCATCCCATCAGGTGACTCCACCTCCAATCCCGAGTCATGTAGATGACCCTCCTATTTCGTCCAGTAATCAGGCCGAGCCCCCATTGGCTCAACCATTCAGCGTGCAACATGCTCAGGGTGATGAAGCTGGCCCTTCAACACGCCCTTCGGTTACCCCCCCCCCCCTGCAGAGCCCCCTCAGGGACCATCTTCTGCTCCCCTCTGGTGCAACCGCCGAGCCTTCAGCTACTCCCGGCTCAGTCGCGGGTCCCTCAGGACCCCCTCCACTTACTTATCAGGACTACTACACTACTTTTCCTTCTGAAGCGCAGTTATGGTCTCGGACAGACGTTCCCACCAGCTCTCTGAAAATAAAAGGTCGTCTGGCTACTCTATAGGAAGAAAGTCTGCGGCATATGGATTCTTTGCCTCCCCCGACCCAAATGGATCAATTTGCAGAGTTATATATCAAAGTAACCCTCAAAAATTTCCCAACTGTTGTTTTTCCTGCTCTTATCAAATACTTCTTGTATATTTCAGGCCTGTGCAGAATCTCTGATAATGAACCATTCCTTCCATGCTACTCATCATCAGAATAAGATGTTACGAGACCGTGTTGCTGAACTAGAATTACAACTGAATGATCCTGCCCAGGCCAACCATGCTCTACGAGCAGAGATAAAATCTTTGACCAGCAGGAAAAATAGTCTAGAAGTGTCCCTAGCCCTAACTGAGCACGAACTTGAAGAGCTTCGGGAGAAGCAAAGTCAGGCTGATAATGTACACCAACAAAGTATGAATCAACAGGCTTTAGAGCATCAAAGAGCCATGGACCAGTTGGTTCAAAAACTGCGTGCGGCTGAAACTCTGATGCAAGACCAGGACCAAAAATTAAAATCGCAAGAGGTCCTTTTGAAATCTCGAGAGACCCAACTGACTTCCCAAGCAACAGAATTGGCCACTGCCAGAAGTGAACTAGCTCAGGCTAGGGCCACCACAGAGGGTGTGTCAACAGCTCTGGCCCTTTATAGAGAAGGGGAAAACGATCGCTACCTGCGGCACCGGGCCGAGTATCTGCGTTCTCCCGAATTTTGTGCACAGGTGGGACATCGCTTTTCCATATCTGCTATCTACGGGGCGGGCGGGGCTCTGCGACAACTTCATGAGTAAGACTATTTAAGGTCCATTCCACCTCCTGAATTCTTAGACCACGATCGGATTATCAAAGAGATTCCAGATGAAATATTTGCCCCTTTCGACTGACCTTTTTTGACTTTTTTATACATAATGATTCAAAAATTACTTGTAAACTACTTTGCTGTTTTTGTGTTCACCTTCCAATGCTTGCTTTAAATTGCTTAGCTTTGTCATAACGTTTTACATATAATCTGCTTTCACATTTCTCGTTTTTTCCGATCTACTTTTCCTCGATCCGCTAACCCCACCTGTGAGATGAGTCACAGCTCAGCTTTTCACTCGATCTGCACTTCTCGGCCTATCCCTTCAAACTCGATAAAGTCGTAGATAATTAGCGCTCCAGGGCCGATCTAGCTTCTTGCCTCGTTCATCTTGTAAATAATAAGCTCCGGAGGCTAACTTTTTAATGACTTTATAAGGTCCATCCCATTGTGGTGCTAGCTTAGTCACGTCTCCTACTGGCTTGATTTGCTTCCAGACCAGATCTCCCTCTCCAAAGAATCGAGAAATTACTCTTTTGTTGTAATTTTGTCTCATTCTTTGTCGATAAGCCTCCAACCGAACCGCGGTTTGGTCGCGGGTCTCGCTAATAAGATCTAGCTCAACTAATCGACGTTATGCATTTCCTTCATCATATAGTATCCTTCTGACCGACGGTACCCCAATTTCTATGGGTACCACTGCCTCATTGCCATAAACCAAGTGAAACGGTGTCAGACCTGTGCTTTCCCGGAGTGTTGTACGATAGGCCCACAGAATGCTTGGCAGCTCTTCCACCCAACTGCCTCCGACATGATCCAGCTTGACCTTCAGACCCCTAATTATTTCTCTATTAATTACCTCGGTCTGACCATTGCTTTGAGGATAACCTACTGAAGTGAATGCTTGCGTTATATCAAATCCCTTGCACCAAGCCTGTATTCTTTGTCCTTGAAATTGCCTTCCATTGTCGGACACCAGCTTGTAAGGAATACCAAATTTACAAAGGATGTTCTTTCACAAGAACTGGATGATAGCATCTTCCGTAATTCGGGCCAGGGCTTCTGCTTCTACCCACTTAGAAAAGTAGTCCAAGGCCACCAACAAGAAGCGCCTCTGACCTGGTGCCATTGGAAATGGTCCCATGATATCCATGCCCCATTGATCAAAAGGACATGACACTATAGATGTTCTCAACAGGGTTGTAGGTCGATGGGTTAAGTTTTGATGTTTCTGGCATGACAAGCATGTGTTCACCAGTTTGTGAGCATCCCTCTATACAGTAGGCCAAAAATACCCGGCCAAGAGCACCTTGCGAGATAATGTTCGACCGCCCACATGATTACCACAACATCCTAGATACATCTCTCGCAAGGCCTGGTCAGCTTCCTCCCTACTCAAACATTTAAGTAAGGGTCGAGAGAAAGACCTCTTGTAGAGCTGGTCCCCAATCATGACATAAGCATGAGCCTGCCTCTTTACCAATCGAGATTTTTCAGGATCTGAAGGTAAGATACCTTGCCGGAGATAACTGATCATGGGTGCCCGCCAATCCATAGTTGCTTCTACATTATTTTGTAAGTCTATCTGGGCTATCAAAAAGGTTTGTGTCATTGACCGATCCAGCACCCAAGTAGTTAAGGAACTGACCATCTTTGATAATTCATCTGCTCGCTCATTCTCCACCCTGGGTATCTTTGTCACAGTAACCTCTGCAAATTCTGCCTTCATCTTCTCATAAGCTTCTTGATACATTTGCAATTTATCACCATTTATAATAAAGTTGCCTGTAACCTGCTGAGTCACCAACTGGGAATCTGAATAGATGATTACCCGAACTGCCCCGACATGCCGAGCTGCTTGCAGTCCAGCCAATAAAGCCTCATACTCTGCTTCATTGTTCGTGGCTCGAAAATTCAATCGTACTGCCACCTAGAGTATATCTCCTTGAGGAGATATTACTAAGACCCCGACCCCACTTCCATGATGATTAGCGGACCCATCCACATAGATCTTCCATGTTTCATCAGGGCTGATTTGATGTATCTTTGTTAAGAAATCTGTCAGGGTCTGTGCTTTAATAGCAGTGCGCGGCTGGTACTGTATGTCATATTCTCCCAATTCTGTGGCCCATTTAATAAGTTGACCTGCAACTTCAACGTTAGTCAGTGCTCTTCCCATGATGCTGTTGGTTAAGACTGTGATTGGATGCGATAAAAAGTAAGGTCGTAATCGCCGAGCCATAAGAACCAATCTGTAAACCAACTTCTCGAGTGCCGTGTATCGGGACTCGGCTCCCTTCAATAAATGGCTAAAGAAATACACTGGTCTTTGTACATTGTCCTGTTCTTTTACGAGCACTGCCCCTACAGCCTCAGGGGAGGCTGACAAGTAAACCCATAAGGGCTCTCCTACAACAGGCTTAAAAAGAGAGGGTAGGGCTCCAGATACTTCTTCAATTCTTCAAAAGCCTTAGTACATTCTTCGTCCCACTAGAACTTGGAGGCATTCCTTAATACTTTGAAAAAAGGAGCGGCCCGGTCTGTAGATTTGGAAATGAATCTTGACAGGACTATTATCCTGCCGACCAGCTTCTGTGTCTCTTTTAAATTCTGAGGCGGCTGCATATCCTTGAGCACTTGAACTTTTTTAGGATTGACCTCTATTCCTCGCTCGGTCACCAGATAACCCAAGAATTTTCCTCCTTTAGCCCCGAATAAGCATTTTAGGGGATTGAGTTTCAGTCCATACTGTCGGAGAGTTCTACATGTTTCTTCCACATCTTTGATCAAGTTTTCGGCCAGCAGGGATTTGATGAGTATGTCGTCTACATAAACCTCCACATTTCGTCTAATCTGCTCCCGGAAGATTTTATCCATCATTCGCTGGTAGGTGGCTCCAGCGTTCCTGAGACCAAAGGGCATGACAGTAAAACAGAAAGTACCGTCAGCCGTAATAAAACTAACCTTCTCTTGGTCTTCCCTAGCTAGAGGTATCTGATGATACCCCTGGTAGGCGTCCAGCATACATATTCTTTCACATCCGGCTGTGGAATCTATCATTTGATCAATCCGGGGCAGAGGATAGCAATCTTTGGGGCTAGCTCGGTTGAGGTCCCGGAAGTCAATACATACTCTCCACTTATTGTTGGGCTTCTTTACCAAGACTACATTAGATAGCCAGGATGGAAATTGAACCTCCCGAACATGTCCTGCTTTTTTGAGTTGATCTACCTCAGCTCTTATTATTTTATTCTGGTCAGCTGAGAAATTTCTTTTCTTTTGCTTCACGGGTCGGGAGCCAGGTAGTAGATGCAACTTGTGCTCAGCCACCTCTGGCTTGACCCCGGGCAGCTCCTCAGTAGACCAGGCAAAGACATCCCAATTACGGATTAAACACTGAATTAATTCTTCTTTGAGGGGAGGAGGAAGGTCACTAGCCACCCGAGTTAAACTTTCGGGTCGATCAGCGTGTAGCTGTACTTCTTCCCAAGGGATGGGCTCCTCAGCTACAGGAAGGGGCTCCTCTTGGACAACATGAACACCTCCGTCCTGCATCCTTTGATGTTTCCGAGCCTCTACTCGGACCATGTCAATATAGCACCGCCGAGAAACCTTCTGTTCTCCTCTAACTTCCTCGACCTGCTTGCCCACAGGAAATTTGATTTTTTGGTGAAAGGTCGAGACAGCAGCCCTAAATTCATGCAGGGTTGGCCTCCCTAGGATAACATTGTAAGAAGAAGGGGAGTCCACTACTATAAACGTGCTCCTCCTTGTGCGCACCAATGGCTCGATACCCAAAGATATAGCCAACTTAATTTGGCCCATAGGCTTCACTTCATTGTCGGTAAATCCATATAAAGATGTAGCCACTGGCTGAAGTTCCGCGACATCAATCTGCATCTCTTCAAATGCAGTCCTGAAGAGAATATTGACTGAGCTCCCGATATCAATAAAAACCCGAGCCACTCGGCTATTGGCAATGATAGCTTTGATGATGAGCGCGTCGTCATGAGGCAACTCCAGACCCTCCAGGTTTGCCGGCCCAAAACTAAGAACAGCGCCAGCAGCTTGCTCCTGACTGCATCCAACAGCATGAACCTCCAATCGCCGAACATGAGACTTACGTGCTCTCCTTGAATCTCCGTCGGTTGGCCCCCCAGAGATCATGTCAATCTCTCTAACAGCTGCATTACCTCTATTTTCAACCTCTCGTGATCCTTCTGGCTCTTTTCCCCTGCCAGGCTGATACGTGTTAGGTCCTGCAAGGTCGGGACGAGATGGTCCGGCCTGTTCTGACACCCTTTGTTCTTCCATCATCCTGATCAACTGGGGAGCTAGTTCAGGCGGAGGCAACCCCATCTCGGCAGTCCGTTTGGAGTCTCAAGCGAACTGAAAGCAACGATTAGTATCATGTGTACGTGACCTATGATAGGTACAGTACCTATTATTCCCTGGCCCTGGTCGGGGGATGTGTACAGCAGCAACCCGAGGGGCAGGTCGAACTTCTGGCCCAGGATGGAAGGCAGGTCTGGCTTCCCGGACTCGCGGTAAAGGTTGAGGGGGTGGTTGAGGCACTCTTCTCTCTTGCTTTTTGGCGGAAGGAGGTGGTCTTTCGGCCTTCCTTCGAGCTGCTTGTGCTTCCTCCACCTTAATGTAGGAAGCAACTTTTTCCACCATCTCATCAAAATTCCGAGCAGGATTTTTGATGAGATCTCTGAAGAATTCTCCCTCCCCCAATCCATGAGAGAAAGCGCTCATAAGAATCTCTGAAGTGGCAGTGGGGACATCCTGAGCCACTTGATTAAAGCGGTTGATATAACTTCTCAGGGGCTCAGTCGGCCCCTGCTTTAGAGCGAAAAGACAATGATCTGTCTTCTGATATTTCTTGCTGTTAGCAAATCAGTGCAGAAAAGCTGTCTTGAAATCCAAGAAACAAGTGACAGACCCTTGAGGCAACCCATCGAACCATTTTAGGGTTGAACTAGATAAAGTATTCAGGAAAGCTCTACATTTGACAGCAACGCTATATTGATGCAGCAGGGCTGCGTTTTTGAATTTTCGCAAATGATCTTCCGGATCCTTGCTCCCATCATATTCTCCGATCGATGAAGCTCTATAACCCTTAGGCAGTCTTTCATTTAGAATCCTGGTTGAGAAAGGTATTTTCTCGTCCGGATCTTCGGGGAATGCCTCAGGTATGACGAGGGCCTTTCCTTTCTTCGAATCCCGCGGTTGTGAGCTCTCAGCCACAGATGCTTGAGGCTGCTCCTTCTTCAGGCTTTGCGCTTGGGGCTCTGGCTGATAATATCCTATTCCCGGCTCACGATAAGGATGTTGAGGAAACACCTCAGACTGCTTTCTTTTGGAACCCCGATCTGAAATAGGGAGAGGCTCCTTAGAAGCCTCAGCAGGGGCTTGTCGTGGTCACGAGACAGTTGCCTGTCTCTCCGAGGCTGCCAATCTTTTGGCCTCCTTGAAGAGTTCATACTCCCCAGCGGTCATAGTAACATGAATGCGGCCAAACTCTTCCATCGTCACGTTCCGGATCAGGTTGTTGTGTTCCCACAGACGGCGCCAAATTTGATCCCGTACGGAAGCTGAGTCAGATGGAGGCGGGCCTTGTTGTGCTAAAAGTTGACGAAGAGTTGTCGCGATGCTGAATCAGCGAGGTACCCCTTGGACAGGTGCACACGGGCAATCGTACAGAAGGAAAGGACCAGGATGATGATGCTATCGCTCTGCACACACTCAGACAAATCACCCGGTTGTTAGAGACCAGAACCCAGGGAAAAAGTCCCCGGGTCAGGTCCTCTGACACTCAAGTAAGGTACTTTTTCCCCAGAAATCATAGGGAGAGCATGAAAAGTAAAAGACTGGTAAGAAAATGATGAGTGAGCGTGCCTGCGTAAGGGACACAACATCCCTTTTTATACTGCAACTGAGGTTTCTGGAACCTGGCGAATGTCAGGGAATGTCGGGTGTCAGGCTCTGTCTGGCGGTGGTCGACACGTGGCTTTCTCTCATAGGCTGGCGGAGGAACCAAGAGGAGTATGAGCCTCTCACTGTTAGAATATTCCCTGACATGTGATGATTGTTTTCTAACAGGTGGTTACGATTCCTTGCAAGCCTATTTGTCATGTAGTGTCTGGCCTCCTGACCCACCTTAGTCTACGTCATTCGAAGTATGTACATCCCGACGACCTGCTGATTCCTGACCCGCATCTGTTTTTTGCTATCCAAGGCATGTATGTTCCGACCTGCACGCTGGGTCTAATTCCCGACCCGTATCTGTTTATTGCTATCCAAGGCATGTATGTTCCGACCTGCACGCTGGATCGGCTCCCCGACTTGCGTCTGTGTTCGCTCCATGACCTGAATCCATCTGTTGTTATCCATGGTATGAATGTCCCGACCTGCACGCTTGGTCGGATTCCTGACCTGTGTTCGTATGCTGTTATCCATGGTATGATCGTCCCGACCTGCACGCTGGGTCTGTCCGCCGACCCATATGTGTGCTGTTATCCATGGCATGAACATCACGACTTGCACGCTGGGTCTGTCCGCCGACCCCTATGTGTTTGCTGTTATCCATGGTATGAACGTCCCGACCTGCACGCTGGGTCTGAAAGTAGACCTGCCAGTAGTCTCCTTCTGCATCTATTCGTGGTCCATGAACTCTTTTACTACTCACTATCAGGGCTGAGTCCCTTCTGACCTTCTTGTCCTCCTCGTTAGCTGGACTATTGACTGTCCACGTTGGCTTGACCTTTGACCTTCTTGCCTTCCCTGTCAGCTTGAACTGTTGACCAGTCATGCTGGCTTGACCTTTGACCTTCTTGACCTCCTTGTCAGCTTAAACTGTTGACCAGCCACGCTGGCTTGACCTTTAATCTTCTTGAACTGTTGACCAGCCATGCTGGCTTGACCTTTGACCTTCTTGACCTCCTTGTCAGCTTGAACTATTGACCAGCCACGCTGGCTTGACCTTTGACCTTCTTGACCTCCTCGTCAGCTGAACTATTGACCAGCCACGCTGACTTGACCTTTGACCTTCTTGACCTCCTCGTCAGCTGGACTATTGACCAGTCACGCTGGCCTGACTTCAAGTCATATCATCTTATCGACCCCACCAAATATGTATCGTATCATATCCCTTAATAATCGTGAAATTCGGATTGATCTTTTCAGGAATCACCGAATAGTTTCGAATATGATCGGATAATAATTTTTGTTTGTTATAAAATTACATCAGAAACTTTATGAATATTTACGTAGTGATTTATAGTTAAAGTGAAAAAATTGTAGTGTTGCAAGTTCACGGAGTTCGCCATATATATATTTCTTAACATGGCCGTTTAGAAAAAACACATTTATACTGACATCTACTGACTACTGGGGAAAAAATATCTCTTAACCTTAAATCGACCCGGTGCATGCAGCGATAATCAGGTATTTAGGCTCATATACTCTTAATATTTGATTATATTAAACATTCATTATATTTTATAATAAATATAATTTATATTATTATAAAATAATAAAAGTATTTGTTATCTTTGTCGGTGACAATTAATAGTAGTCGACGATCGGTGATTGTGGGTAGCGGCGAAGGCTAACGATCAGCGATGGTCGACGATGGTGATAACTGACGGTGGCAATGATCGATGTCGATAATGACCGACGACGACGATTGTCGACGATAGCGATGATCAATTAATATAAGAAATAGATTAAAAGTATATTTGACATATTAAATCTTAGGGTTGCTTGGTTCATTGAAAGGAATGGGAATAAAAATAAGGGGGCGTTTGGTTATTTCCTAGGAATAGGAATCGGAATGGGAATCATTGTATTATGGAATGGGAATGGGTATGAGTATGAATATCACTCTTAAAAGCAATGTTTGGTTAGTTGCATATCTTTTATCGGAATAAATCAAAATTTCCTTTTTTACCCTTAAAGGAAAATAAGAGAAAAAATTAGATGTGAGAGAAAGATGAACGTGAGAGAAAAATATGATGAAAGAGAATGATGAGAGAGAAAATATGATGAGAAAGAATAACGAGAGAGAAAGTGTGATGAGAGAAAATGAGACAAGAAAGTGTGATTGGAGAGAGCATGATGAGAGAAGATGAGAGAGAAAATATAATGTGAGAGAAAGTATGATGTGAGAGGATGAAGAGAGAGAAAATATAATGAGAAAAAATAAGGAGAGAGAGTGTGGAACCGCCACATCAGCGGCCCCCCTAGAGCCGGTCCCACGGATATGGAGGGAGGTAAAAATAAGGAGAGAGAGTGTGATGAGAGAGATTGAGGATAGAGAAAGTATGGTGAGAGAGAAAGTATGGTGAGAGAGGAAGTGTGATGAGAAAAAAAGAGAACAGTGAGTATGATTGGAGAGATTGAGGAGAGAGAAAGTATGATGAGAGAGAAAGTGTGTTGAGGAAAAAAAAGAGGGAGTGTGACAAGAGATATTGAGGAGAGAGAAAGTATGATGAGAGAGAAAGTGTGATGAGAAAAAAGAGAAAAGAGAGTGTGATGGGAGAGATTGAGGAGAGAGAAAGTGTGATGAGAGAGAAAGTGTGATGAGAAAAAAAAAAGGAAGAGATTGAGGAGAGAGAAAGTATGATGAGAGAGAAAGTATAATGAGAAAAAAAAGAGAAAGAGAGTGTGATAGGAGAGAGAAAGTGTGTGATAAAATGATGAGAGAGAAAATATGATGAGAGAGAACAAAGAGAGAGAAGTGAAATGAAAGAAAAAATAAATAAATATATTTTGATATTTGATATTAATGGAGAAAATTTTAGTTTTAAGTCAAAGGTATTTTTGGAATAAGGAAATATTTTGATTGATGAAAATAGGGTAATGACTCATTGAAGGGGAGGTACATGGGAATGAGTTATTACCCAATTTCAATGATTCATTCCCTTATTTGTATTCCTATTCCTATAATCCAAACATTAACAATGGTAATCAATGATTCTCATTCCCATTCCCCTATCTTATTACCCTAAATCAAACGCCCCCTAAGATTGATAGAAGTAGAGAGTGAAAATGGGGGCTTTTCCATTCCCCTCATTTTACTAGGGAATGACTCATTTCCATGTTTAGGGTAATGAATCCATGGGACCCACCACTAATTCCCCAAACCAAACATCCACTTTCAATCCCTTTCCCATTCTTTACTCTCATTCCATCCAACCAAGCACCCCTTATAATATGAATGTAATCTAGATTAAGTATTATTATCCTTGTAATCTATATTAAAAAAATTATTATTTTTTATAATTTATATTTATTATAAATTTAAAATTATACTAAATAAAATAATGAATTGTGTAATATAATTATGATTATATTAGAAAATTGATTATCTCCTATCAAACGATCTTCATGGTCAAAATTTTAGCCTCTGGATTATAGTGTAATGGTAAGGTATTTAAGTTATGACTTAGGTATCCACGGTTTGAGTTCTAACTATACGAATTTATAAAAAAATTTCTTTTAAATGGACCACACATTTAAAAGATGTTGGACTCTTAGGTTGTCCGCTGCGAGCGCTTCCTGATTTATCCTGATGATCGATATAAAATTTTCATGGGACCATATCAATCACCTTAGATTTACCAATATGGCTAATCAATTTCTTTTTTTTCGCCATGATCAAAATTTCAGTGATTTTTTTTACTGGGATGACAATTTTAACAAGTGTCGCTTATAGTTAATGAGAAAATTTTATGGACTCGGATAAATCATCTTCAAAAATTAATTGGATTGAAATGTTAAATATCTGAATTTAAAAAAGAAATGTACGACCCAAATCTAAAAATCTCTATCCCAACAACGCTATCCACCCTAGACCCGACCCCGGCCCGGGTCTGGCCCGGATCCTGCCCGGGCCCGTAACCGGGTCAACAGGGCGGTTGCCCGTTGACCCGGTTCGCCGGATCGAACCGAAACCGTCCCGACAAGTTGTCGGGCCGGTTCCGGTTCATTGGTTGTAAAACCGGCGAACCGCTAGTTAACCGGCGGGTTGAACCAGCGGTTCAGCCGTAAATTTTTATTTTTATTTTTTAAACGGCTTGAACCGCCGGTTAACCGGCGGTTCATAGCCGTTGGAACCGCCGGTTAACCGGCAGTTCGTAGTCATTGGAAGGGGTTTTTGGGTATTTTTTTTCAACGGTTAGGATCATTTGACCGTTTTTTGATCAATGACTATGATTTAGTGTCTGTTACTATCAAAACTCTATAAATAGAGAGCTCATTTCATCATTTTTCACACACATCTTCTCTACTCTTAATCTCATTTTTGTATTCTCTAATCTCTACACGCTTTCGTTTTCAATTTTCAATTACAATGGAAGGAGGCCGCGGAGGTGCATCATCTCGAGCTCGGAAGGGAAAGCAAATAATGAATCCGCGGAAGGAGGACTCCAACATTCAATCCACCGATGATGAGATCGAGCATCTTCCGAATCCGACATCCGAAATACAAGGAAGTACCGATGTAATTATTTCTAAGGTTCGAGAACTTCCTCCTCTAAAGTCTTCTATTTTTACTAAACATTTTGAGAAGGTCACTCTTCCGTCGGGAGAAATGCGTGCAAAATGTAAGCACTGCAATGCTTCCTACAAATTCCAAGCCGGCGGCGGCTATGGGTCGTTGAAACGACATGTAGAAACGAAGTACCCGACGGAATATGGACTCGACCGTTCTCAAACACAATTATCAAGATTTTCTTCAACTAGCTGTAGTACCGATTTCGGTTTATTTTTATATTCGGATAATAAATTAAGAGAATCATTAGCTAAATTTGTTTCCGTAGAACATCTTTCTTTTAGTTTTGGATCTAAATGCACATTTGAAGATTTTTGTAAAGAATCTCTTAATCCATGTGCTAAACGTGTTCCTAGGACTACACTTACTCGTACAATTAAAAAATTAGTAAAACAATGAAAAAAGAATTTAATTAATAAATTTAGTAAATAAGATAATAAAGTTTCTTTATGTTCTGATATTTGGAGTGATCATTGGCAAATACATTCGTATATGGGTGTGACTTGTCATTGGATCGATAACTTTTGGAACCTGCAAAAAAGATTATTAGCTTATAGAGTTTTTGATGAATCACATAATGCTCATAATATCGCACAATTATTATGTTTAATTTTAGAAGAATATGGTTTAACTCATAAAATATTTTCAATATCATTAAATAATGCTAGTTCTAATACCGCTTGTATAGATGATCTAAAATTTGTTTGTCAACCTATTATTGGAGGTTTATTTTTTCATATTCGTTGTGTATGCCATGTTTTAAATTTATGTGTTCAAGATGATTTAAAAATTTTAGAAAGTTATATTAAACCAATTAGAATTGTAATTTCTTATTTATGGTCTCATCCATCTATAATGAAACAATGGAGTAGGTTTTGTAAAATTAATAGAATGAGACATAAAAAATTTCCAGTACCAACACGTTGGAATTCAACATACCAATTATTACAAGATTTATTTCAATATAAAGAATTATTATGTTCATTTTTTGCACAAAACACTAATACTAATATATATTTATTTTCACAATAATGGAATATTTGTAGTAGTATTTGTGAAATTTTAAAAGTATTTAATGATGCAACCGAACAACTTTCCGGTGTTTATTATCCTACTGCTCAATTAGTTTTAGAAAATTTTTCTAATATAGTATTAGTTTTAAATGAACATATTAATAATGAATCTTTATCTCCTTCATCTTAGCTATGAAAACTAAATGAGAAAAATATTTTTATTTAATTCCTGAAATTTATTTAATTGTATTTGCTTTAAATCCTAGATTTAAATTAGAAGTTTTATAAAAAATGTTAACTTTATATTATGACGCTTTAATTCCAATTAAAGATTCCTTTTCCCCTGATCCAGTTAATATTATATATAATGTTAGAATTTATTTATATGATATTTATAATCAATATTATGCAAAATATAGAACACAAATTAATATTTCTGAAATTCAACAAACTACTAGTAGTAATTTAAAACTTACAAAAGTACAACTCTTATTAAAAGAACGGACAAAACGTCCACGAGGATCCTCAAGTTCCACACAGGAACTTGAGAATTATTTTACGACTTCTTTTGATTTTAATGAAGCAGATAGCGAAAACTTCGATATCTTAAAGTGGTGGTCATAGAAGGCTCAAAGCTTTCCCGTTCTCTCCGTGATCGCAAAAGAAATTTTAGCTTGTCACGTGTCAACTGTTGCTGTGGAGCAGACGTTTAGTGCCGGCGGCAACATATTAGATGAACGACGATCAACTTTGTCTCCCGACTCATTGTGAACCCAAGCATTACTGGACGATTGGACCAGAGCGGAGAAAAGAATCTAAGGAATGCAACTTTCAGATGACGAAATTGAAGATTTTGATACTGAAGGAACAAATACGACAGGAACAGGAAATGGAAGTGAATGAAAATGTAAAAGGATAAAAATGTAAAAGAACTACGTGGGCTTTGATTCTCTTAAAGGGATACGTAGGCAACTTAAATAAGTGCAAGCCCTTTTTTTAATAAATTTTAATTTCTAATTTTTAATGTTTAATGTTTAATGTTTAATTTTTAATTTTTAATTTTTTTAACATATTAATCTTGAACCGTGACGAACTGTGACGAACCGTGAACCGAATCGTGAACCGGCGGTTCTGAATCGTGAACCGTAATCATCTTGGGCGGTTAAGGTTAAGGGTCGACCTACCTGGAACCGTTGAACCGGCGGTTTCGAACCGTCAAACCGTCGATTCCGAACCATGGTCAGGTCTAATCCACCCTCAACTCCTTTCTGGCCCAACCATTCATCCGATCTGGTGCAAGCCACTTCCACTTCACCTGATGAGATCTGGTGCGAGCCAACCATTCATCCGATCACCCATCGTCACCCGCTCTCTCTATCGGGCGGCTGAGATTGCAGCCGAATGGCAAAGAGGGCAGGGAATGGTTCATGCCTCAGGCCGACGCAGAGCGCGCTAGAGGGCGGCACGGTGAAGATTTCAATTTTAAGTTTGCTCTCGTTAGCTAGTTAGTTTACCTTTTTTGGCTTAAGAAAATAACTGAAATGTAAGATTTCTTTATCGATAATTTTATCGCTTTTACTATTTTTTTTCATCTTTCTTTCTTTCGTCGGCGCATCTCTCTAGCCATTTCGCCCCCCGCCTCGACGGCCCTCGCGGAGGGAAAATAACCTAAACCTAGGGTTTGCCCCGGCCGCGCCGGCGAGCGTCGCAATAGGGCTGGATTGCCTCTGCTTCCTGCTCCAGATCTCTGCGAGTCCGTTATCCACCGATCGGGGACGGGTAAACGAGCCGGGTTGGTTGTCGAGTAGCGGTTGAGGCGATGGCTGCGGCCTGGCTGGAGGACCTTTAACTGGATGGCGCTGGGAGATCTGATGTCGTCCAGGTTGTCCGGGTCGTCGCCGTCCGTTTCGCATCATTTGGATGAGTTCTCTGGCCGGGAGGATGGGGAAGACGAAGTGGGAGAGAGGGAGCTGGAGGCGGCGCAGCCATCTGGGAGCAACTTGCAGGTGACGGCTGCTGCTGCCGAAGGCAATAGCATGGTGTACTTGACTCAGACAGTCGTTCTCTCGGAATTTCTGCATGAAGGTTTCGAGGATTGCACGGAGGTAGGGCCTTCAGACAACGGGTTGGTGTCGAAGTGGCGGCCCAAGGACCGGGTAATGTGTTTCTGTATTATTTTCCTTTCAGCTGCTATGATATGCTTGTCTCCACGGTGAAAAGATGCCCCTAATTTTATTAGATGGTTCATGGCTTCTTGTTTTCTTGAGAAAACTCTACCTTATAGTATGGATACGAAAGAGTAAGCAACATTAGCACTGGAAAGATATAAATGATGAATGCACTATCGCTGCATTATTTTCTGGGAACCTAGGGTTTTTTTTAAGAAGCCAATCAGAAAATGTAAAATTCACCCTGTTTAGGTCTAAGTGAATCTGTTATAATCTATTGTTTGTTTCCAATGGGCTTATAATTGAATCTCATATAATGATTCAGGAGTTCATTTCATTTACTTGAGCAAGGATGGTATTAGTATTGATCAGATAATGCATAAATTAAATTTCATTTCGCCAATCAAACAAGAATAGACTTGACACTGAAGATGGTTATTGGCGTCATTAATTTTTACACTAGCAAGTGGATTTTGATTATAATCTTACACTTGGTTTTAAACTAGAATATTGTATACGTTACTCTTCCAAAAAAAAAAAACCTAGAATAAAATGGTGCATAGTTGGTATTTTTTATCAGGAATATCCAATATATATGTTCTGCTGCAGCATGGTATCAGTTAGAGAGAATGAGCAAACTTTTCCTGAAAATTTACCTCTTGCCTTGAAGATCATTATCTGGGGATAATGGAACATTGTGAATAGGGGATAAGATATAGAAATAATTAACAACTTCATTAAACTATCAATGCTATAATCTGTTTAAGATGTAACATGAATTCATGATAAAATTTGATGATGGTATGCGGATAAATCCCTCTGGTTATTGCTATTACAATGACTCAATTGTGTTGCTTTTTTCCGTTCAGATATGAGTTGGTATTTGCATTATCTCCCAATATGATTAGCCAAATCATGTTTTAGCAGAATCCTTAGTTAAGCTGACAGTTCTGTTTGAAAGTATCACACAAATTGGCATTCAATACATGTCAAATTCAGATACTGGTTTGCTTTCATTATACAATATTAATGGAGATGGTGACTATGCAATTGCTTTCCCAATTCAAAATGGCACATCACATACAAAAACTGTTTTTCTATTCTTAAATCCTGTTTGTAAGCATATGGTCATATGTTTTGAGGAAGACGTGTTGATTTTGGGGGTAAAATATTCAAGATTTCCTATTAAACTGATAGCAAGGGGAAAAAAATCACAGAGAGAGAAATATGTCTTAATTGTTAATTATTTATTTATTTTATACTTAGATGGTGGTGTTTATCCTTGACTTTTCTTTATTAAATTCTCAATTTTTTGTTCATTATGCTTCTCCTTATATTTTATTGACAATGCTGATATGGTTCCCGTTTCTTGAAATTTTGAATTTGAATGGCTGTCATCTTCTTTATTAATTTTGAGTTTTTTAATGCAGCTTAAAACGGGTTGTGTAGCACTCGTGTTATGTTTAAATATTGGTGTGAACCCGCCTGATGTTATAAAAATATCTCCTTGTGCCCAGATGGAGTGTTGGATAGGTGAATTTTGACTTCTACTTCCACTCTTTCTTGTCATTTATATTGAGTTTAGTTTATTCTAAAATTTTGAAGTCATGCTTTATTTGCTGTACTAAGTATGTATTTTATGAAGTATTTGCCTTGTGATTGTATGATGTTTTATGTTTATTTGTTTTTAAATTCACTTTACTAGCATGATTTAGAATGAGAATCAAGTTGCCCCCTTAGGATCTGGGATTGGCTTTATGGATGTTCCATGCTCTGTCTTCTTATCCATTGATAGTCAGGGAACTGAATTAAATAGGTTCTGCAATTCATTACAATCATCTTTAAGAAATTATAGCTTATCTTCAATCTAATTGTTTTAATTACTATTTGTGCATTTGCCAGGTTACTTCATCCAAGTTTTTGTACTGAATTTGTAATTGTCATCGAGATGCACTTCGTTAATAATCGTTTGATAACTTAAGCGATGTAGGGAAGGCATTTCAAAATGATATCTCCAGTGACAAAATTTACAAGCTAGGATAGAGGAGGCATTTTCCCCTTAATTCCAAAAAAAACAGAGAACTGTTTAGTAAACCTGAGAAAACTTAATGAAATATTAAACTGGTTTGTGTGTAGTTGTATTGTCTTTTTATGCCTTTGGAGATGGTTTGTACTTTAAGCAAGGAGTTGCCTATGGCGTATCTCTGAGGGGATTGCCATTCTGTGTGGGCTTGACTTTTTACTATTTGTTGATTTTTTTTTCTGTCAATTTGTGTCTGTCATAATTCATAGGAATTTGTGCTGTACCGCTTTACATGGCTTCAGCCTTTTTTCCTGATCTCATTTTCTTTGATGCATTGTGTCTGTCCTCTTATCGATGTAAGGCCAGGTCAGATATGAGCATTTTGACATCTGCACTTTCATTGTTATAGTATTTGACATGGTTTGTGGTGGGGATCATGTCAATTGCAGACAATGACTTTTGGTTGGACTATCATTGTTAAAATATATTTTTATTTTTTATATACTTTTTTTGAAATTTTCTATCATAATGGAACTAGCGTCGAATGGCCATTGGTCTTTATATGCTCAAAATTTTATTATTTGTACTATTTCTTTCTGTTAAGATTCAAGATTCAGCTTTGGTTGACCATGATATGTCTCTCCTTCTTTTGGATTCGTTTTTCCTTATCATTGTCACTAGTATGTAGAAGATTGTTGATCTTGTAATGATTGTTTCTTCAATATCAAATGTTCTTCAGAGCATAGGCTCAACAATACCATCTTTTACTCATCAGGTTCTCTATTCTTTTGTTTTTCTCCTCCCATTTTGTCTTCTTGGTTACACAGAACCCTAGGCACAACCATGTGGGATTGAAGTGCCATTCTGTATGGAGGGCACCAAGTTATTGTAAACACTAAATTACCTGTGTAACTTTAGAATTTCCTTAACACAATTTATTGTGCTTACAATTGTGGAGTTATAGTGCTACTAATCATTGTATCAGTTCTTCTAGCAATAAGAATTTAGCTGGCCTTCTCATCTGACTTCAGATTGCTATTTGACAGTTTTTTTGTTATTCAGATCCTCATTCTATGGCTGCTCCAAAAGCTCTTGAAACAATTGGAAAGGCATTGCATGCTCAGTATGAATGTTGGCAGCGTCGGGTATAGCATAATTTAACTTCTGCAATGTTTTTCATCTATGAGCTTCACTATTGGATATTATTATAACCTTTAACTGGGCAACAGCAACAGGTTCGTTATAAGCTTCAACTTGATCCCACAGTGGAGGAAGTGAAGAAGCTTTGTAATACTTGCCGGAAATATGCTAAGTCAGAAAGGGTTCTCTTTCATTATAATGGGCATGGAGTGCCTAAGCCTACAGCAAATGGAGAAATTTGGGTCTTCAACAAGGTTTTTCTGTGATTAATATGTGGTCCTTTCTGACAGAGAGTGCTGTTTGGTATTTTTACTGTATATAATTTTTCATTCTGAACAGAGTTACACACAATATATTCCATTACCTATCAATGAGCTCGACTCATGGCTTAAGACACCTTCAATCTATGTGTTTGACTGCTCTGCAGCAGGGATGATTGTCAAAGCCTTTCTAGAGGTTTTCTATCTTAGTCAACAGAGACTATAAATTTGATTGTTACATTAACAAACTGTTTACTGATATCCAATATTTTGATGCATTCAAATCTTCTACGTTCTTAGCGCCAAGATTGGAATACCTCTGCTGCATCTGGTTCCTCATCAAAGGATTTTATTATGCTTGCTGCTTGTGAAGCACATGAGACTCTTCCACAAAGTGTTGAATTTCCTGCTGATGTGTTCACATCCTGCCTCACTACACCTATAAAAATGGCATTGCGTTGGTCAGTTATCTTAAGGCTTTGCATTTCACTTGTTTTACTTTGTGTTGCATTTGCTCATGAAAATTAAACTTCCTGTGCTGCCTCGAGTAATTAGCATTATGCTGAATTTGGGGTACAAATATTATTGAGTCAAGGTTTAGTTTGGATGTCATTTGACTAATCTGCTAACTGCATCCTAGTATTCGATGATGGATATGATGATTGTTCCTTTCAAATTCCCAACAGTGGTCTGGAAAGTAGATTTAGGCATTTACCTGGTTGTGCAACAGGCCGTGAAAAGAAATAAAAGTGGTTGAATTTTGACTCTTTGCTAAGATATTCTTATTTATTTCTTTGATAAGGATGTCTTTGCCTAATTTGAATGGCTAGGGTTACATAAATCTAATTTAACAAAGGCAAAAATATTCATTCAATGCGTGTGGTCCAGTAAAAATAAGATTAGAAGTATGGTTGCAGATTTCGGCCTAGGCAACCGCCTAGGCGCTAGGCGGCCCCTAGCCAAACCGAAAACCCTCTAATTGCCAAAGTAGGCGTTTTATGTGCGGTCCTAGGCACCGAATAGGCGGTCTAGGCGGTCCTAGGCGCCGCATGTTCGTTCTAGGCGCCAGATAGGTGGCCTGTTTGGTACTCAATAGATATTAGATCATAGTAAAAATAAAGTATAATGAGTTTAAAATATTAAAGTACAATAATTTCAATAAGCCTAAACAATTTTTAAATGACATTAATGTCTTCAAGGGAACTTTTCAGGTGGATTTGAACTTCTTTTTGTCTTCCAACCTAAAAAAAGTTAAAAAAACATAAATATTAGTATTGAAACACTAAAAATTACTTCAAAATAATTTATAATTATAAATAATATCAATATTATTAATGCTGAAATTTAAAATATATATATATATATATTTAATTTAAAAGTACTAGAGCGCCTAGGCGCTAGGCGCCAGTCGGGCACCTGACTGGTGCCTAGTGCTTTCTGCAACATTGATTATAAGTCTTGATCTCTATCTCACAGTTTTTTTGTTCACTGCAAAGCCAAAAAAAGGAACTATTAGTTCGATACTTATTTAATACCTTGCTGCAAGATTTCCTCCTGTAGAAAGCTTAGTCTTGATATGTTTCAGAAATTGAACATCCAAGAAGAAAGATTGAGTTTAGAAGAAAAGAGAGTTGGGTTAATGATTGATATATCATCTTGGATGGGAAGATATGATGCTGGATGAGTCTTAAATAGATGAAAACCTTCAATGGCCAAAGTTGTTGGGTTTGTTCTCAATCTTTATCTTCCTGTATCAGAGCCTGTATCAGGCTTGGGATGTGTCTCAGCCAGTGTGCTCACTTGTGTGTTTCTATCTCCATGCGATTGCATGTATCGTGCTGGGTCTATGTGATGGCTTGTGGTTGAAACAGGATGAACAGATTCAGACCACATTTGTTCTCAACTGTGGATGCTTTGGTTAAGTCAGACTATTACTATCTCCATTAGGCAATCACAACTGTAATAATTGTCACTGACTCGGCAAAGATTGCACTCTGAATGTTGACAGACATTAGCAATGGTTTTTGTGGGAAACTACATGAAAAGACAGAAGTTACTCTGGCTGCTAGCAAGTTTGGCAGCTTGGATATTCTTTAATCTGTTAACCAGCAGCTTAATAACTGGATAATAGACTAAGTGAAAAAAATCTTAATCTGCTAAGCAGCAGTTTAATAACTGGATAATAGACTAAGTGATAGAGACAGAAAAGCTGGTAAAGTTGTGAAGTTCAGTCTTCATAAGTTATTCTGCAGTCTCTGGTCATTTTAATTCCTCATTGTTTTCTGTCCAAGCGATCAATCTCTGGACCTCAGAGCATCAATATTCTTTGGTCATCTTATTGGATTATTTGAAATTAATTACATTGGCATACACCTGAATTCACTTGCACTTTTGCAGATAGTGCCTGGATTGGTTGTCATATATTTATGGATTTTCTGAAATTTTCAATTGTTATGTTTTTTTCTCTGTGGCTTTCTTTATCTTTTAGGTCTCAGTGCCTTCTTTATATCTTGTTACCTTGGTCTAATGGAAAGGTTTCAAAATCTTGCGTTGATATTTTTTTGTATTTGCAACTTCTGTTAAGGCTTTAGGATTTTGAAATATAGGATTTCACAATCTTTGTTATTCAGGTTTTCCTCTCGATCTTTACTTCGTGATTCTCTCAACTACTCTCTTATCGATCAAATTCCTGGGCTTCAGAATGAACGAAAGACGCTTCTAGGGGAGCTGAATTGGATTTTTACTGCTGTTACCGACACAATTGCATGGAATGTCCTTCCTCGTGGTATTAGTAATATTGTTTTTTAAGGTTTCTAGAAGGTGAAAGGATTGTACAATAGTGTTAAATGCAATTGTGCAGATCTTTTCCAGAGACTGTTTAGGCAAGACCTGTTAGTTGCAAGTCTCTTTCGCAATTTCTTACTTGCTGAGCGAATTATGAGAGCTGCTAACTGCTCTCCTATTTCATATCCATTGTTGCCACCAACTCATCAGCATCATATGTGGTAGGTATTTGGTGATTTTTCCTCTCTCATGTTTGCACAACTCTGGGCCTTTTGCGCGGATATACTTGGCATATGTATTTTTCATTTCAGGGATGCATGGGATATGGCTGCTGAAATTTGCTTGTCTAAACTTCCACAGTTGATTGATAATCCAAATGCTGACTTCCAGGTACCATTATCTTCTTGCAGTATAGATTTACATTCTTTATGTTCTTTGTGGTTGTTAGTAGACTGTTGGCCTACTTTATCGATCTCCTTTTTTCTGTCATTTCTTGAGACTCTTCACTGATATTTCTTGTTTTGTTTAAATCAGCCAAGCCCATTCTTTACAGAGCAACTGACAGCTTTTGAGGTGTGGCTGGCCCATGGCTCCAAACACAAGAAACCACCAGAACAGCTTCCAATAGTTCTTCAGGTAGGCACTTAAGACATACTAGTAAATTTCCAACTCCTTAATTTTCTACCTTTTATGTAAAGTAGAGTATTTTCTTAAGTACCATTGATTTTCCTAATTTAGGGAATTGTTCCTTAGTGAAGTAGAACGTCAAATATAGTAATAACATTTATCTACCCATGGTGTCTTCACACTTGGACCATCTTCATAGAGTTGATATTCTACACAACCACTAATGCATATTTGGACAAGGCCATCTACCAACCACTTCTCTTGCTAAAGGAGTGTGATCTTGTTATGACATGCATTGGACTCTGATACTTAGACTCTTTTGTCTTTATCTACCCAATTCATACTTGTGGCTTTGATCCCAGCACTTCGAGTGAAATTTCAAAGATCTCTATTGATCATGTGTAAAAACAATTGGAAACATTTATGTCACACTTGGATCCACATCTATGTCATATAAGTAATAAGTTTGAGTAAGATGCGTGCTGAATCATGGGGTTGGAATTGGATCATTTCCATGCTAGTCTGGCATTGTGCCAGATTGTTAATTCTAGTTGGTGCTGTTCTCTAATGATCGAGAGGGGGATTATGGGGTGGAAGATGAAGAAGTGGAAGGATACAGATAAGAGGAGGAGAATGACCTACATGGTACCATGTTTTTGTTTGTTTGAGAAGACTACTCATTGACCCTTGTCCACTGAGCTTAGTAGCGCATGCATAGGACCCTTCTTGTTGGGATAACCATTGACAAATGCCATGTGACATGATTCTGGTTGTGTTGATGCTCTTTGCTGTCATTCCCTTATTTTGTCAGTGTTAGGCACACACATAACCATTCATCTCTGCTCCATACTGATTGAATATACTCCTACATACTTTACCTGATACAATTACAACCATCCTCCATGCTAATCCACTTTTATCCTTTATCTTTTGCTAGACTGCTGACCTTGATCTAGGTGTTCCTTTGTAGAATAAAATTTATAGATACTAGACTACATCTATAATAACTCACCTTATGATAGAACAATCATACTTTAAATAATTGAAATTATTTTTCGTGACAAGTTGAAAGTTTTTAGCATCTTTCCTGTTTAATTGTCATCAGAGCTTAATTAACAGGCATTTTTTCCGATCCTGTTTATTGTGCTGTCGTATAGTGTAGCTGATAACCATAATTATGATATACAACAATACAATGGAAACTGACATCTATTTCACTCTTTTCAGGTTCTACTGAGCCAGTCTCATCGATTCCGTGCATTGGTCCTCTTAGGAAAATTCCTTGATATGGGACCTTGGGCTGTGGATCTGGTTAGTGAATGTTGCTTGTTGATTTTGTTCCTTCCTAACTTCTATGACCAAGAGCCATGAATTTGTTTAAATTTATCTGGTTCTAATTGATTTTTTTTTTCTTCAAGGCGTTGTCTGTTGGCATCTTTCCTTATGTCTTAAAGCTTTTACAAACCACTGCTACTGAATTGCGACAAATACTGGTCTTCATTTGGACCAAAATTCTTGCTCTTGACAAGGTATTATCATGAAGTTAGTAGTTTTGTTTCGTGTTGAACTTTGAATTGCAGCATAGGTTTAAGACATTCACAATTGACTGTTTCAAATTCATGATTTTGCTATCTTCTATAGAATGACTAATTTATTGTTTACTTTTTTTTTTAATGATATCAGTCTTGTCAGGTAGATCTGGTGAAAGATGGTGGTCACACATATTTTATCAGGTTTCTTGATAGCATGGATGCCTATGCTGAGCAGCGAGCAATGGCTGCTTTTGTCTTGGCAGTTGTAGTGGATGGACATCGGCGGGGACAAGAAGCATGTATTCAAGCAAATTTGATAAATGTGTGCCTGAAGCATTTACAAATTGCTAATCCAAGTGATGGGCAAACTGAACCTTTACTTCTCCAATGGCTTTGTTTATGTCTGGGAAAGCTCTGGGAAGATTTTCCGGAAGCACAAATCATAGGTTCTCATGCAGATGGACCAGCAACTATTTTACCTTTATTGCTGGAGCCACAGCCTGAGGTAGAACTTATACATCTTTGCAGTCTGTTTTATTAGGAAAATTCTTGTAGTTCAACATCTGTTTGGCAGGTTAGAGCTTCTGCTGTTTTTGCTTTGGGGACTCTTATTGATGTTGCATCTGTCACATTTGATGATGGGCATAGAGTTGATGAGGACTTTGAGGATGATGAAAAGTTAAAGTCCGAGTTGAATATCATTAAAAATCTTCTACAACTTGCTGTGGATGGAAGTCCTTTGGTGAGGGCTGAGGTTGCTGTAGGTATGTGCAACTATTAAAGCTTTACTTATTTACGCATCAAAATGTCATTGACTTCGTTGTTTTCTTAATGGATTCTCAAGTTTCCGCTCTTAATTTGATTTCACAACTATGGTGTTGTTAACTAAGACTCAATTGTTTCACAGCTCTTGCACGCTTTGCCTTTGCTTACAACAAACCTCTTAAGTTAACTGCTGCTGAAAATTGGAAGCATCTGAGCTCTTTGCCATCTCTGGCCAGCATAAATCATCCTAACAGCTTATCACCCAGTCAATTTATGCAGTCAGGAAGAACCATCGCACATAGTGGTCTTGTATTAAGAGGTAACCGTGAGAATAATACAGCTGGTAGAGAAGGAAGGATATCCAGAAGTAGTCCTATTTCATCGGTTGGCATAATGCATGGCTCTCCACTGTCTGATGATTCTTCTCATCATTCTGATTCTGGGATACTGGCCAAAGAAATTGGTAGTAATGGGGTCCTTAATTTCTCTAGAGCAAGACCTTTGGATAATGCTTTATGTTCTCAGTTTACTATGGCTTTGTGTAACATGGCAAAGGATCCTTCTCCTCGTGTTGCAAGCCTTGCCCAAAGATCACTCTCCATAATTGGTGTTGAACTAGTGGTTACTAAAGCTCCAAGGTTAGGTGTACACCCGGGAGATTCTTCTGTTCCATCTCGCACTTCTAATCTTCCTGGATTGGCACGTTCATCCTCATGGTTTGACTTGAATGCTGGTACTTGTCTTTTTTTTGTTTACTTGTAAGCCTTTGAATTTTCCTATACCATTGCATAAAATTTCTGCATTATACTGATTCAAATTTTCTGCATTACACTGTTATTCTAAGTCCATAACTTCTCCATTTTTAAATATATAAATACTAGTTAATGCAGGTCAGATATCTGTGGCATTCCGAACCCCTCCGGTCAGCCCTCCTCGTCAAAATTATATGGCAGGACTGCGCCGAGTATGCTCTCTGGAGTTCAGGCCACATCAACTAAATTCTCCAGATACTGGATTAGCTGATCCACTTCTAGGAGCTGCTGGATTGTCTGGTGGTTCTGAACGTAGCTTACTTCCACATTCAACTATTTATAACTGGAGTTGTGGTCATTTTTCTAGACCGCTTCTTGCTGGAGCTGATGACAATGAAGAAACTATTTCTAGAAGAGAAGAAAGAGAGAGAATTGCTTTAGATTGCATGGTTAAGTGCCAACATTCTTGTGAGTAGGCTGATAGTTATGCCATACAACATCTATTTGTATTGCACTTGTTTTTCATAATATTATTTGTGTTGGTTGTTTTATCTATCTGGGCAAATTTGACTAGCATACCTTATGCTGTACCAGCTAATGTAAAACTTGCCAATCAAATTGCTAGCTGGGACACCAAGTTTGAAACAGGCACGAAGGTTTCATTGCTCTTGCCATTTTCTCCAATTGTAGTTGCTGCTGATGAGAATGAACATATCAGGTAACACATATAAGCTCAAATTTCTCCCATAACTTCTTTCATATTAATAACAAAGTAATTGTTAGAACATCTATAAACTACACTAGAATATTAATATTATGAAACTTGCTTTCTAGAATATTTGCCTTATTTTTCTGTTCTTTGAATTTTGTCTTATTCACAACACTAGATGTTATAAACGCCTCATAGCACTCTAGGTCTGTTATAATCTGCCCCATGATGAAATATTTGGCATATCCGGAAATTTCAATGTCATGACCATGATTCATTCCGTTAGCTTTGTTGGGATTCTTTAATTGAACCACAGATGCAGTTTGACATAATTCCATTTCTCACTCTCATCTTTAAATCTTTTTTGTCCAACTTTTTGGCACATGAATCTTGTTCCTCGAATGAGCTCTACCTCATTGATTTGACTTATTTATTCTTAAACTCAATGAGCATTTATGCAATTTAATGATTTTAATAAAGAATGTGAGCTTGCCAAGAGAGCTACAGTGCATTGAGCTTTTCTAGATTAAATAAGCAGACCAAATGTCTATGAAAATTAATATGATTTAATTGATTTTTTCCATATATAATTGCCTCTCTTTACAGCGTTTCAATTGAGCAGCAGTATCTTTAGGTTTTTATGGTCAAAAGTGAGTTGCTTGTCTAATGAAAAGCCAGTATTGTTAGTACTTGATGTTTATTAAGTTCTCTTTCAAGTAATGTTTAAAATCTCGACTCATGCTAAGATTTCGGTCCTAGACCGGAATGATATAGCTTCGTATCGTGCCGTGCCGGTATGGTTTCGATATTTTTTAAGTATAAAATATATTCATTAAGAATAAAAAATAATCTAAATATTTAAAATACAAAGATAAAAAAAATATTATTTTTTAAAAAATATATAATTAATGGGATAATTTTATTTGGGTCTAGTTAAGCCTATTAAAATATTTCTACTATTGCTAGGAATTGATTGAAATTATTAAACCGATGCCTGTTGCACGACGAGTTTGCTTGCGGGGCTCACACGATGAGTCCGCAGCGGCCACGGGGCTTGTGCGATGAGTATGTCGAGGCAGCTCGCTCGATGAGTACGTCGCGGCGGCTCACGCGACAAGTATGCTGCGGCCGCGAGGCTCGCTTGAAGAGAGTCCGTCGCGGTCACGAAGCTCGCGGAAGGAGTCCGCCGCCACCACGGGACTTGTGTGACACCTTCGGCCGCAGGGCTCGTGTGACACCTTTGAGGCTGGTTGTGGGCTTCGGAACCTTTGGACTGCTAGTTTCGGTCTGCGGGCGGAATGGTAAGTTTCGTCCGTTTCGTCTAGCACAGAACGGTATTTTAAACCCTGCTTTCAAGATAGTCCTAATGTTCTTGTCATCATTTTACATAGAAGAATTAGAGTGTATATGCTGAAATCTGCATAAATCTATATTAAATCTTTTGATTAAAGGTCATGCATCTATGCTACATTGAACAAAGACAACTCTTAGTGGAGCTGCCTAAGAATCTAAACCTGAATGTTTATAATTTTTTAATTCAAGTGTGGCTAATGTTTATATTCACCACTACATGATCAATCACATCCAATGAACAAAATATAACAACAGCTAGCTGGGTTATTCCCCGTCTGTGGATGGTGACATGAAACTCATCCTATGATTGAATCACTTGAACTTTCCTTGGTCTGCCTCTAATTCCAACACCTTCAACGTTTATCATTTCTTTTTATCTAATCATAGAATCTCAATGGTTATCTTTGATATTTAATACATTTATACCATCTTAAGGACTTCACCCATCTTCACCCGTTTCCTCGATCCTCGCATTTTGGAATCTGTTGGAAGTACACTAAATGTCTCCTTGATTGTATTAATATTTTATTCTATTTTTTTAATAACCTCACACATCCGATGGAACCTTAAAATATCTACCCTATAATGTATTATATGATGGGTTATATTTGGCAGACAGGACTTAATTTATTGCACTTTTTTTCCAAAATGTTAGATAAATTATACTTCAACATTTCCTTTGCTAAAATTCTCCATAAGGTTTACTCCTGAATGTAAAATGTTGATCATTCTGTAATTACTTGGTCTGGGTATTGAGATAGTAGTTTCATTAGCTTAAAATTGAAATATTTGCAGGGTATGGAATTATGAAGAACCTACTTCTTTGAACAATTTTAATAATCATGAATCATCTGATAGAGGGATATCCAAGCTCTCCCTAGTGAATGAATTTGATGACAGCTTGCTTCTAGTTGCTTCAAGTAAGCCACCTCATTAATTACCTACTGGTTTACTGGAGAGGCTCTCTTAGCTAACAGATTTTGCTTTTGATACTCGTGTACTCTAGGTGATGGAAATGTTCGTTTTTGGAAAAATTTCACAGTAAGGGGAAAACAGAAACTTGTAACAGCATTTTCTTCAGTCCTAGGTCATCGGAGTGCAGCTCGTGGTACATTTGCAGTTGTTGACTGGCAGCAACAGTCTGGCTATTTGGTACTACAATTTTCACTCTTGTACCACGTTATAGGTTACCTTTGTATCTTGTCATCATGTGGTTCTGATACAATTATTATTATTATTATTTAATTTTAGTATGCTTCTAGTGACACATCACCTGTCCTGCTTTGGGATCTGGACAAAGAACAGCTAGTTAACTCCATCCCATCATCCTCTGACAACTGCATATCAGCATTGGTGAGAGCTAGTTTAATTATTTTTTTTCTTTGATATGTAGAAGAGTAATTCAGAAATAGGCATTTGTAGCAAAATTAACTTACAATCCAATTCAAGAAACAGCTATTGTCTTTTTTTGCAAATCAATTCTTCATCAGGAGTGCTTCAGACACATTATATTCGTGATTTGTTTTATTCAATGTCTAATCCATGTATTGTTAGTAGTGAGCTTAGTTGGATGGGTTATGTTTGCTTACAGGATTTCAACCAAAGCTGAAATTGAGATAAAATCTCAACCTAAATCCTTGAGGCATAGCTTCCCTACTCACCAGCATTTAGATCTACCATCCAAACTAGACTCTAAGATGCTCACATCTTTAATACTTTTTTGAGCATCATATGTTGAGACTCTTTTGCTTTACAAGACATGTTGCGTTCTTCCTCATTATTTTATTGAATGATTGTTCATTTAGTTACAAAATTGTGTATGCTGTCCCAGTCACTTTGGCAACATTGTATGACATCATCATTCTGAAATTTGTTCTTGCAGTAGTACAATGTATTAGTAATTCTAAAAGTACAGTTGAAATGTATCCAGCAAATTATTCAGGCCTACTTATTCAGAAATTACATGTGGGCTATATTTTTTTGTGTATGCATCTTTTCCTTTGTAATTATTGCAATCTCAAAATATTAAAAATCTCAAAATGCTCATTTAGAAATCTCATTCTTGTGCTTGGAAAAAACAATAAACCTGTATGGGAAAGTGTTCTTCTATCATTTTCAAGTTCTGTAAATATATATATGTGATTAGCTCTATCTTTTTTATTTACACTCATAATTGTATGTGCAGATATCATGTCTACATTTCTGTATTCACTAATTATTGTTTTACTAGCTTGGGTTGGCTCTATGTATTAAAATCTTCTACGTCTCTTATTGGTTCTCTATACTTTTCTTCAATCTTAATGCCAATGAATCTCCATTCCGCAGTCTGCTTCTCAAGTTCACAGTGGTCAATTTGCAGCTGGCTTTGTTGATGGCACTATCAGGATATATGATATCCGCACTCCTGAAATGTGAGAATGACATGCTTTGTTAAAAATGGCTTTACTTCAATGATTCTCACATAGGAGCTTTAAGCACATTTGAATTGATCCTATTATCCATGGAATCAGTTGTCACCTTGCGTCGTGTCAGTTGACACATGCGGAATTTAGTATTCCGTTAGCCGACTTGCTCCGGCACAGGTGTACTGGCCTCATGGAGGCCTCCATGAGGTCTTGAGGCCGCTGTGACCTTGTGGCGGCCTCATCTGGCAGTGAGGCCGATCGACAGTGCCATTTATTTCCTTGCCTTTTTTTCATATTTCCATTTTTTTTACTGTTAATTGTTTTCCCTCCCCTTGCCCTTGTTAATTTTTTTCCCTCTTGTAAACAGAGACCAATTCTTTAAAGATGGAGATGGATTGATAGGAAAAATAAAAAAAAGAATTAATATATTTTATATTTAAAAAGTACCAAAACCTTATCAGCACAATACGATACCAAAAACTTATTGTTCCAGTCATAAACCACCTGCACGCTCAAAATTTTAAATAGCAAGAAGACTTTTTTTTAGCAATAAGCAGCCATGGTTGTATCTGAAATTAGTAATAATATTCTCCCAGGCCAGGCCATCATATGGCTACAATGTATTTGTACTCAAGTTTCATTGTTTGGTTTAATCTTTAAATTTCTGGGAAACTACCCCATGAGAAATGTCTGTTATATGGAATTCTCGTTGTTATTTGGTAAAGGTGTCAATTTCTGTAATATGTTTGGACGCAACTTTAGTTATTGTGTGTGCATGTTTTTATTGATATTGATATTTGTTTGTCTCTGTGGAGTATGGAGTCCATGCTCCTTAAAACATTGCAAAAACTCTTTCCCTGGTGATATTTTTTGAAACAGTATGATATCTGGATTTAGAAACCTTTTAATTAATTAGGCATTATAAATATCACTTGTTTTTCCTCTGGTATTGAAGGTTCCTTTTATTATCATTTGCTGCTGCAATATATTTGCTGAATTTCTACATCTGGTCTTGTAGGCCGGTCTGCACTGCTCAACCTCATACACAGAAGGTGGAGAAGGTTGTGGGAATTGGGTTTCAGCCTGGATTTGATCCAACTAAGGTTTGGAATTTTAGGCTTGAACTTCTGGTGTATTTGAATTCTCACTTTGCAATTTCCTTAGTTAATATTTGGTGGATGGTAGCTATTTATTTCTCATCTTTTCTTGTTTGATTTTGGTTATTCAAATGCAGATTGTCAGTGCATCGCTTGCAGGGGATATACAGTTCTTGGATTTCAGAAACCAATCCGAACCATATCTTACCTTCGATGCACATAGGGGCTCTCTTACTGCCTTGGCAATTCATCGACATGCCCCAATTATTGCGAGTGGTTCGGCTAAGCAACTTGTGAAGGTTTTCAGCCTAAATGGAGAACCGCTAGGCATGATCAGAAATTACCCCACTTTCATGGCTCAGAGAATAGGTTCTGTTAGTTGTCTTACTTTCCACCCGTACAAAGTACTCCTTGCTATTGGTGCAGGGGATGCCTGTGTATCTATTTATGCAGACGACAGTTACCAAACAAGATAACTTGCTTTGCATACACAATCCTTCAGACCTCTGATCAAGGAACATTGATTGCAATTTGATAATCAAGGAGATGGTAACGGCACCTGCTGCAGATCGTCACGTTTGGCTGCATAAGCCTGCTCTTCATGTGAAATTTGTATCTTACAATGTTCATTAGCCTCCTCTAAAGAGGATCACACTTCGTCAGAATTCCTGCATCGCAATTGGAGGCTCTCACTAATAATCATCTTTAGGTAAAAAGTTGTACATAATTCCTTTTTTATGTTTATGCTTCTTTTATTTTCTTATTTATATTTTTGATCATTTTCTTGCTTTGCTTTGTTCAAAGATGTAAAATTGCACTTTCATATTATAAATTAAGTATTGGCTGCTTTTAGGATGGGTTTGTGATGTTGGTCACTGAGAATGGTTTTTGGCTGCAAATGACCTATTTTGAATGGTCTATTCTACCTGTCCATAAATTTACTTACTGGTCCACAATATGGTCTGATCACTATCATTTCAATTACTGAACAAGTATCAAATGTATCTTTTAGTTCCTTCTAGTCATGCAGTGAAGAAGGCGGCTTGCCACCGTGAAGTCTTCGTATTTAATATTTTTTGTTGGATTATTGATGTGACGCGCCAATGTTAGTTTCAACGTCTGAAGAACTTGACTTCGAGTGGTAAATCCAAAATGCGCATCAATTGAGCCAATTAATGAGATTGCTGTCGACGAGGGTTTTCTCACTGAACATTGAGATGTCATTGGCACGCACTCAACATTCCAAGAGACGTAATCCAATTAGATGTTTTTAAGATTTCTGTCCATGTATTTATTACGGTCATATTATTATATTATTATTGTGAAAAGTTGCTGATTTTACTGGTATCCTCATTCATCATAGTTTTAAGGTTTATGTGCTATTCCTTCCAACTTTATTGCTCGAGGAAAGGTGAGGTGTTCTTTTCATGTAATTCTTAAGTGCTACATTTAGATTTACTGTCAGAATTTCGAGTTTCTCATTTTAGATAATGTGATTGCAAATTGTGTCACAAATCACATTGTGTAATGGATAAATAAAAAAAAATAGTGACCAAATTATTTGCTCTGGGGCAATTGTATGACTTTCTCAGTTCTCCAGGCATTTAGGAATCGAATCAATTGTATGGCTTTTTCAGTTTTCAGACATTTAGGGAGCGAATCCTATTTAGACGAATTGATTTTTTTTAATGAATAGTTGACTTATAAATATTAAATTGCTATGAATACTTTTTGATTTATCTCAGGAATCCCTAAAAGTCTTTTAGGTGCCTGGATCTATTATTCCAAGGTTAATTGACGTAAGTTAGACTTCATGCCAACTAAAAAAAATGGAGGCCAAATGTTGCTCGGTCAGAAGGAAAATCAGAAGATGCTTGCTAAATAATTGCTAATAATTGAGTATATATAAACTGACCTTGTTAATTTGTTTTCTTAACATATTTTTTTGAGCTTTGATTAAATACTCTTAATGGTAAGGCTAAAATATCACACATAATCACATTAAGTTTTTTTTAAAGGAGGGACCGATGGAAATACCAATGGAATTTTATTCCTTTGGTGTATTCCGATGGAATTGGTATTCCATTGGAATACACTGATGGAATTGAGATTCCGTCAATAATCTTCGATGGAATCTCAATTGTGTCAGGAAGGGAAGAGTGCAGCGTTAAACCCTAATTTCTAACTCGGATTAACAACGGAATCTGTGATTCCGTCCGAAAGCCCTAGCCCAAACTACTGATGGAAATATTATTCCGTCGGAAATCCTTGACGGAATCTTAATTCTGTCAGTAACCCCTAGCCCGAGCTATTGACAGAATTATGATTCCGTCGGCAATTTCGCCAATAAGGCGGGGTTGGAAAATATGAGGGCACAGACTCAATTTTTCTCACACGCACGACTTTTTCTTCCCCAATCGTCTCCAGTGGCTCCGGTGATCAGTAAACTCTATCCTCTCCACCGTCTGTCCCTCTTTCTGAATCCGCCAGTATTCAACTATGGTAGCCAGAACGTGTTGGTGGCTTGGTCGGTCGCCAGATCACGGCTTGCAACTTAGCCGATCGCAGCTTGGGTGGCTGCTAGCTATTGGTCACGAATGGCAGCTTGGCCATGGCTGGAAGCGTAGACAACCGCCAGAACACGGTCGGCATCTTGGTCGACTGCTAGCTTGGCCGGCCAGTAGCTTGGGCGGTCGCCAGCTGTTGGCCGCGAGCTTGGTTGCGGCTAGCAGCTCGGTCACAGTTGGTAGCTTGGATGACCTCCAGCATGAGGCCGATAGCTTGGCCGACCACTAGCTTGGTCGACCACTAGCTCACGACCGATAGCTTGGCCGACCATGGGCTTGCCGCTGCCAACTTGGGATTGCCGCTGCCAGCTTGGTCTTCTTGTGAACTTGGCCGACCACCAACTAGTGGTTATGAGCTTGGCCTGTCGCCAGCTCGCGACTACAAACTTGTTTTGTCGCAAGCTCAGCTATACCTTTGTTATGATTATTTGTGATTAATTTTAGCTAAACTTTTTTTTTTATTTTGTAGTATACTACATTGCTGCTCTTCTCCAGCTGGACTACTCATCTTCATTTATAATTTATTAAACAGTACATATATGCTATTTTACATGATTGAATTTAGATGTAGGTTAAGTTAGTATTATGATCTATAACATGATATAATCATTTTGTTATTTTAATGTGGGTATATTTACATCTATGTTAATTTTAGAGCTCATTAACTTTGGTCGGAACATGAAAGATAGTATAGTTTGTTATTTGTTGATCTGAAATCATTTTCATTTTCTGGAAAACGCGTATTTCTGAAAAATGGTGTTTGATTTACATTTTCTATGTCTGTTTTCTAAAAAAATAGATAACATTTTCTATAAAAAATAGAGAATGTCTAAAAGTCATTTTTTATTTTCTAGAAAACCCGTATTTTTCAGAAAATTAAAATGGAAAACGGATAAACCAAACGCATCCTAAGTTTCTTGCGATTTAGGTTGATACATACTACAAGTTCAATATTGGAAAAATAAATTATATTTTTAATTCTCAATTTAATAGTTTTAACGACCCATATACTTTGTAACAAATATAAATTGTATTCTCATTAGGTAGCAATGTATATAAACAAAGTGTAGGATCAATAACACACGAAAGGGGGAGGGGGGGGGGGGGGTTGAATCATATGATTTTTTAAAAATTAAAAACAAAGTGTGCAGTGAAATTAAATAAATACAATAAAAAGAAAACCAAGATACAAATTGGTTAATTTGTTCAGAGCATTCGGCGACTCCTACTCCAAGACCCACAATCTCTCAGACCGTATCGACGAAAAATCTATTAAAAACCTCTTCCAAAATTACCGAAAGAGTGAATCGAATATAACAATAAACTAAGGACAAGTGTAACAACCTACACTTTCTTTTATGCAATAATTAAAAACTTAATTAAAAATTTTGTTACCCAACAAGTGTAAAAACTTATCGGATCGAGCTCGGTGTTAGACGACTTCTCAATAGTAGTAGGGCGTAGCAATGTCGCAGCATAAAGGGAGGACGAAGTAGGAGTAGTCGGAATCTCGAAAGATCACATATAGAAGTTGTTGTGGTTTTACTGGCTGAATGCTTCTTTTAAAATGCGTCGAGGGCGCCTCCAAGCTAAAATTTGATCTCAGTAATTTTGGGCTTGATCAGCTCCATGAGCTTCAGTTCCTATCCACGCGAGGACGCTTCCAAGCTCTTCTAAGGAGCCTCCGAGGCACCTCCAACGCCTCTAGGGCGCCTCCGCGCCATGAAACCTTATCTCTTCGAGGGCGCCTCGACCTTATCTAGGGCACCTTCCATGCGGATCCGAGGCGCTTCGGACATTGTTCATCCGATGTTGATTTTTGCCTTTTAACCCTGTAAAAGTGCATTAGTCCAAAAATAGAATTAGCACAATATAGAAATAACATTATTAATTAGACCCTATCTTATCAAAATTAAGATCTAGTAATGGTTTTCAACTTAGACATCCAAAATGACTTTAAGTTGGACCAACGCCTATTGTTTCTTCAAACGGAAACATGTCCTCATTGAGTCTCTCTTTTAGTGACTTACCTCACTTACCATGCAGAATTACTTGACTCTCCTTTGACCCACTAGGTCTTTTTACCAGTTGTTAGGTCTGCAGACTCAACTGGACTTCAGTCAACTGTCAGGTCCCATGGACCCAATCAAACTTCCCTTCATATATCAGGTTACTCCTTGACATATCTGGACTTTCCACTAGTTATTAGGTCTAACAGACTTAGCTACATTTAAGTTTGGTGTCGGTCCTCCAGACCCATCAAGTCCTGCACACTTGGTAACAAGGTTAGATAACACAACATCTAACTTTAATCCATTTGTCATTGATCAAAATCTAAGTTTGATCATTGGTGCTTACTGCACTAACAATTTCTCCTTTTTTGATGCAATGACAATCTGAGTTAGTTAGAAAAACATAGAGAAAAAAAATGAAAATGCAAAATGATTTAAGAGACATAAATGATTTGATTGTGTTTATTCTCTTAATCATTTTTAAGGTTAAGTTTTTTATATAATTTCTTAATTTCTTACTTTTTCTTACTTAAACTCTTACTTTCCTTCTTTTGACATTCATCAAAAATAGATATGTAAATAAGTTTCACAAAAAGTATAAAACATGTAAATAAAATAAGTAAACTTGTAAAATGCTCAAGGTTTTCAGGTCTATTTTATGGAGGGGTTTCAAGGATTTTTAATACTTAACACAATATGCCAAAAATGTTTTCAAAATATTTATTCAAAGTTTTTCAATGTATAAAAAACACTTTTGAAAGCAATTTTAAGGTATGTTTCAAAAATACTTTCTAAGTCATAAAAAATTGTGTTTAGTTTCAAAAGTGTGTTCAATTTTGAAACATCTTTCCAAAATTTCAAATCAAATTTTAAGTAAATTTTCAAAACAAATTTTGCAAAGTAATTTTTAAAGTAAAGTTTCAATGTAAATTTTGTAAAGTAATTTTTTAAAGTGAATTTTCAAAGTAAATATAAAGTGAATTTTTAAAGTAAATTTTCAAAAAGATCTTTCAAATTAAGAATTTTCAAATGATAATTTATAGAATTTTTTTCAAAGTAATATTTAAAATATTTTTTAAACCATGGTTCAAAATAATTAATTTTTAGTTTTCTAAAAAAATTACAAGCAGTTTGGAAATATTTTTAAGATAATTTTTAAAATCATTTTAAAAGTATTTTCTTAAAAATATTTTTCCAAGTATTTTTAAATCCTTTTCAGGTATAAAAATTTACAAATATTTTTCACAACATTTTTCAAGGTATTTTCTATTTTTCAAAGCAACCCAAAAAATAACTCAAGTATTTTTTACAATAAGTAATTTTTAAAGTAATCATTTTTTTTCAAGGAAATAGTTTTCAAGAGTTTTCAAATATTTTCAAAAATTGACGAAAATTTTCAAAGTAATCTGTTTTCAAAACTGATCCTTCCCCTTAATATGATATTATTTGAAAATAATTATCTAAAAATTTATCCTTAAATGTCTACCCTTTAGTTATTAACTAACTAATAGAAGATAGTAGTGTTTACTTGGTTAGTCAAGTTAAATAGATTTATCCAATTAGTTGTTCACTTAGGAAGATTATTTAATCTGATCAATGTATCTTGGTATTTTTTTATCCAAATTTATATTGATGCATTGAAATAATCATTTGAAGTCCAAGCAATACTCTATGCATCTCACACCTTTCTATATTTTTGAACACACAAACAAGGTAATTTTAATGTGCTTATGAGATGATGGATGTCTAAAGCTATAGGATCATGCTGTCTAAAGAAAGACATAGGTTAAGTCCATAATAGATTTTGAAAACTAGAAAAATGAGGATTTTGAGAAAATGTAAAAAGAAGAGTAGCCTAGAAATTGAAAAATTATTTAACATGTAAGAATGAAGTAAGAGATTAAGTCTTAATTTATCATGTACATTTTTACTATCGGCGTAAATTGCTAAATTCATATTCAGTGAGTGGTTTTGTAAAGATATGAGCTATATTTGACTTGAACTCAACGTAATTGAGTTCAATGTCTCTTTTAACCACATGATCCCTGATAAAGTGATGTTTAAATTTAATGTGTTTGGTTCTTGAACGATGCACTGGATTTTTTATTAAGTTGATTGAGCTAATGTTATTAATAAATATTTTACATTTTTATATCATAGGTTAAATATAATTAGGTTTTAAATCAAGTTTAATTAATTAAATTTAGTTTAAGTTTGAGATTTTAATAAGATTTAATTAAGTTTTTTAAATTAAACTATTTAAGTTTAATTGATTTTAAATGATTTAATTAATTAATTAATTTTAAAGGATTTAGTTAATGTTGATTAAGTTAATTAATTTAATTTTAAATGGCTTAATTAAGGTTTAATTAGTTCTAAAAGAGTTTTGATTAAGTTTAAATTTAGTGTTAAATTAAGTTTTAATTATTTAATTAGGTTTAAATTAAGTTTAAATTAAGTGTTAAATTATGCTTTAATTAAGTTTAAACTAAGTTTTAATTAAGTTTAAATTAAATGTTAAATTATGTTTTAATGAAGTTTAAACTAAGTTTTAATTAAGTGTTAAATTATGTTTTAATTAATTTTAATTAAGTTTAACTTAAGTTTTAAATTAATTTTTAATTAATTAAGTTTAAATTAAGTGTTTATTAATTAATTTTAAATAAAGTTAAATTTAAATTTTAAGTTAATTTTAATTTTAATTTATTTTATTTTAAATTTAAATTTAATGTTAATTTAAATTTAAATTTAATTTAATTTATCTTTAATCATCTCACTCATTCTATATTTTCAATCGAAAGTATCCTATAATTTTGTGAGATGATTAGTTATAGATTTATATTTGAAAATCATTTGACTTTGTGTTGGATTCAGGTTTAACCTTTAGTTAATTTGGAGTAACGACCACTTCTAGACAAAGCCTTTTTGAGAAATTAAACATTTAATCTTCGTTTTGATACACCTTGGTCAAACTAGCCTAGGATGTGATGAGATAGCTTCGGTTAGTTTTACTTAGTTAAGTAGACAAAATAGGGTACGCCTTACCCTACCTAACTTTCCAAACCAAATTTTCCTAATGTACTGTCATCTCACCCAACCCTGGTACTATGGTTGGACAAGAGTCTGTTGGGGTTGCAAGGTTGCAAACATAGTCCCATATTGGAAACACATGGGAAAGATCATGGGTTTATAAGAGAAAAGATATCTCCATTGGCATGAGGCCTTTTGGGGAGAGCCCAAGAGCAAAGCCATGAGGGTCTAGGCCTAAAGTGGACAATATCATGCTATTGTGGAGATATCTAAATTCTTTTCGATCCTACAATTGGTATCAGAGCCTGGACTGCCAGAAGGTTTAACCGCCAACTGTGCACAAGAGCTATGGTCTGATTGAACCATGTGAGTACAATATTGACCTCGAACAAAGAAAGTGGGGGCTCCTATGTTCGGATCAAGAGGACCAGACACCAGGCAGGAAGTCTTAGTTGCGGCTAGGCAAGGAAGTCCTAGTAGGTCGAGTGGACCGAGGGGCAGGAAGTCCTAGTAGGTCGAGTAGACCGAGGGGCAGGAAGTCCTGATGGGTCAAGGATCGGACGTGGGAAGCCCATGGTCCTTTGTTTGAGGGGGGGATTGTTGGGGTTGCAAGGTTGCAAACATAGTCCCATATTGGAAACACATGGGAAAGATCATGGGTTTATAAGAGAAAAGATATCTCCATTGGCATGAGGCCTTTTGGGGAGAGCCCAAGAGCAAAGCCATGAGGGTCTAGGCCCAAAGTGGACAATATCATGCTATTGTGGAGATATCTAAATTCTTTTCGATCCTACAGAGTCAACTTATCTTTTTAATCTAAACCTAATTACCCAATTAGGTAGACTATTATTTTGGAGGTGCCAACTAGTTAGGTGTCTCCTCATAAATTATTGAACTTGGGTTAAATTTTAGGTTTATGTCGATTTATTTTGTAGTTATAGTAGACTTAATTATAGCTTGAGTTTGGATTTGATTTGCTAGAGTTGAATTTACAGTTTGAGTTTGGATTTGAGTTGTATTTGTTGCTTAAGTTTGGATTTGATTGGAATTTGTAGTTTAAGTTTGGATTTGATTTATTATAGTTTAAATTTTGATTTGATAAGATTTGAGTTTGTGGTTAATTTTTGGATTTGAGTTATTAATTTTGTCTCATTTTAGTTTTAGGTAGTGGATTTTATTTTTAGGTATATAATATTAGTTTGGTCCTACTTGCTTGGTTAGACAAGCTTTTGGAACCCAAACTTTGATTTGATTTTTATTTTGGCTTATTAGTGATATAAAAGTTTTATTTGTCGAGTTTAACTTGTATCCGAGTCCGGATTTATTGTACACAACTCGTTGAGATCCAAATATCATATTTAGGTACTTGGATTTAACAGTGAATTTTTCTAATAGTTCTTTTAAATTAGTTATTTCAGTTTTTAGATTAGAATTTTTTTCCTCAAGTCTTTCGACTTAAGTTGAGTTAGTATTTTCTCTTTGGGAATTAACTTGTTCTTTGACTTATGTTTCATTTGTTTCAAGGAGTCCTATTCATGCATGCAATAATTTTAAAAAGCATAGTAGTTAAGTTAGAATTTATCACATCGGAATATTCAGAAATGAGTAAGGACTCATAACTTAACTCGTACTCAGACTCGTCATCTTGATCCAGCTGGCTTTCTGATTCTGGTTTGGTTGTCATGAGTGTGAGGTAGTTGTTTTACCTAGATTCGTTGTTATCCAATTTCTCTGAGGATGACTCGTCCCAAGTGACTTTGAAGGCCTTCTTCTTCTTCTTCTTGAATTTTTTCGGCTTGTCCTCCTTTGAAGAATCTGCAAGAAAAGTCATACCTTTCTCGACCTATTTTGAGTTAGTCTATTTATGAAGCTCAAGTTCACAAAATAACTCATCTAGTTTTAATTTGAAAGATTCCTATAAATTTTATAGGCATCCACAATAGATGCACATAATGCATTTCGAGGAAACAAGTTTAGGGTGTACCTTATAATGTCTCTGTTCTCCAGTTGGTGGCCGATTAGGTGGAGCCCACTGAGAATGTCCTCGATCCTCACATGTAGCTGGTTCACCGTCTCTCCGTCTTGCATTTTCATATTAAATAAATTATTTAAAAGAAGATCGCATCTCGTTACATTTGCATAATTTGTTCCTTCGTGTAATTCGATGAGTTTGTCCCATAACTCCTTCGCGTTCTTGACCCAACTCGATTGAATTCTTCCTCGGTTAGCCCACATTGAAGGGTGTTCAGGGCCTTTGAATCAACTTGGGCTTGTTTCTTCATCTCTAGGTTCCATCTTTCTGGGTTAAGTGGAATCCTAGTTGTTTCATCCTTAGGAGTTTTATACCCTCATCGTATGCTAAACAACTGGTCAATTTCTATCTTCATGTACACCTCCATTCTTCTTTTCCAGTAGGAGAAATTATTTCCATTGAAAATGGAGGACAAACAGTGTTGTATCTGTTAGTGCAATCGACCTATAGGGTTTCGATGTTTGACAAAATACCTAAGTCTGGTTAGTTTGACCAAGGATTGATCCAAACAGGACTTGATGTTTGGAAGAGAGAAGCTTAGTCAGTAATAGATGACTAGCAAAGGTAAGTCCTAACCAAAGGATAGGCAGATGAGAAGTCTATTGAGTGACTAGTCCTAACTGGAGGTTAGGTAAGGTGGAAGTCTTGGTGAGTGAAGTCAGATTCTAGTGAGTGAAGCTGGGTAGTGGAAGTCCTGGTGAGTGAAGCCGAGCCCTAGTGAGTGAAGCTAGGTAATGGAAGTCCTGGTAAGTGAAGCCAGGTCCTAGTGAGTGAAGCAAGGTGGTGGAAGTCCTGGTGAGTGAAGCCAAATCTTAGTGAGTGAACCTAGGTAGTGGAAGTCCTGGTGAGTGAAGTCGGGTCCTAGTGAGTGAAGCTAGGTGGAGGAAGTCCTGGTGAGTGAAGCCGAACAATGGAAGTCCTGGTAAGTAAAGATAGGCAACCCTAGGGGGAGATAACCCTAGGTTATGCTTAAATTCTGCTAACGATATTTTGCCGTATCATTTTATCTATTGTGCTAACTCAGTGTTGCAGGGAAGTTTAGCTAGGTCGACGGACTGATCGAATAGCTGGCACGAAGTCCAGACTGGTCGACGGACTGACCGGATGTCTGACAAACGGTAAGTGAAGGTAAGTCACTGGAGGAGAGTGACTATGAGAATGCGTCCCAATTGAGGGACAATAGGCGTCGGTCTAGTTTAGGTCCATTTGTGATCCCTAGACTGAGACCTTGACTAGTTCCTGGTCTTCGGAGGACATGAACTAATTACTACTCTATTTGACTATAATTGTGCTAATACTTTATTTTGCAGGGTAGTATAATTTGTATTTACTTCGAATTAACTTTGTCTTGCAGGAAAGCAGCCTGTTGGAAAAGAAGGTCCAACGCTCGGATGGTTCGGACACTCAGAAGTGGTCCGAACGCTCGGAAGGTAAATTTTATCTTGACAGCTTGGAGCGTGCCGATTGGTTGGCCGATGTCACAGTCCAGGCGCCTAGAAGGGATCCGGGCGCTCGGAGCACTCCTATAAAAGGAGCCTTCCACCAGAGCTTTGGTGAACACCTTCTCTCTGTGATTGCTCTCGTGCGCGCTGCTTCCAAGATGCTCCTGCTACGCTGCGAAGCTTCTCCGACAACCAACGATTCAGTCCTTATTTTCTTGTTATCGGTAATTTCATTTTACAAGTTCTTGTACTTAATTTGTAATCCTTTTGCGAACTACTAGTGATTGCCCAATGAAAACACTCTCGCGTATGGGACTTGGAGTAGGAGTCGACGAAGACTCCGAACCAAGTGAAATTAATTTTGTTAGCGTTGTGCTTGTTATTTTTGCTGCGTACTCGATTTGATTTTTGAATTCTTGGCAATCATTATTCACACCCCCCCCCAGCGAACTTTACGATCCAACAGTATCCTTCGTTTTAGTCATCTTTAGAAAGAGAGTCTTTCACACAAAAACAACAAGCAATAATGGAATCCCAAGACCAGGGTTTGAATTAGTAGTCTAGGAGATGATAAAAGTAAGAAAACTTGATTGGTGTTGTACCAATTTTGAGTATTTTGCAATGAGAAAATTTATCCAAAAAAGGTGATTGCACCAATGTGAACTAGATCAAAAAGCTTAAAACTGAATGATGCTTAAAGAAAAAAAATAAGAGAACCTCCTGCTCGATTGGTGGTTGCATAAATTCAGAGCGTACCAAGCTCTGATACCACTTGTAAAATCAATGATACGTGAGAGGGGGTGAATCATGTGATTTTAAAACGAGAGTCTTTTTTTTAAAATTTAAAACAAAGTGCGCAACGGAATTAAATAAAATGCGAGAAAAAGAAAACCAAGACACAATCAGTTACTTGGTTTGGAGCTTTCGACGACTCCTACTCCAAGACTGACAAGCCCTTAGACCGTATCGACGGGGACAATCCACTAAAAACTTCTTCCGAAACCACCGAAAGAGTGAATCAAATACAACAGTAAACTAAGAACAAGTATAACAACTTACACTTTCCTTTATGCAGTAATTAAAAGCTTAATTAAAAATTTCATTACCCAACACGTGAAGATTATCAGATCGAGCTTGGTGTTGGACGACTTCTCAGTAGTAGGAGGGCATTGCAACGTCGCAACACAACAAGAGGACGAAGTCGGAGCAGCCGAAATCTAGAAAGATTGCGTATAGAAGTTGTTGTGGTTTTGCTGGCCGAATGCTTCTTTTAAAGTGCGTTGAGGGCGCCTCTAATCCTCCTTGGAGGTGCTTCCAAGCTAAAATTTGATCTCAATAATTTCGGATTTGATCAGGTTTGTGAGTTTCGATTCCTATCTGCTCGAGGGTGCCTCCAAGCTCCTATGAGGCTCCTCTAATGCGCCTCCAAGGCACCTCTAGGGCACCTTCGCACAATGAAACCTTATCTGCAAACTTTCTCTTCGAGGGTGCCTCCATCCTATCTAGGGTGCCTTCCACACGGATTCGAGGCGCATCCGAGCACCTCTGAGGTGCCTCCAACACTATTCATCCGAAAATAATTTTTGCTTATTAATCCTACAAAGGTGCATTAGTCCAAAAATAAAATGTAACCTGCAAAACAGAATTATCACAATATAAAAATAACATTATTAATTAGACATGTCTTACCAAGATAAATATCAGTTATGGTTCTCAGATTAGACATTCAAAATGGTTCTAAGCTGGACCAATGCCTACTATTCCCTTAAACAGGAACATGTCTTTACTGGATCACTCTCCTCTAATGACTTACCTCACTTACCATGTAGAATCGCTTGACTCTCCTTTGGCCCACTAGGTCTTCCTGCCAGTTGTTAGGTCTGCATACCTAACTGAACTTCAACCAACTGTTAGGTCCTACAGACCCAACTGAACTTTTCGCTAGATATTCGACTACTCATTGATATATTTGGACTTCCAACCAACTATTAGGTTCAACAGACTTAGCTGGATTTTAGCCTGGTGTTAGCTCCTTCAGACCAGTCAAGTCCTGCATATTTGGTAATGAGGTTAGATAACATAACATCTAATTTTAATCCATTTGTCATTAATCAAACCTAAGTTTGATCATTGATGCTTACTACACCAATACAAAACTTGGATGTACAATCGATTAGAAAATGGATTTATTAGAAATGATTTTATTATTGAAGTTGAGTAGTTTATGAACTTTGCTAAGAGTTATTCAGAATGTATGAATGATATCAAGTTACGATGCTCATGTAATCATTACAAATGTATAAATAGAGCCTTTTGTGATGAGGATATTGTGAAGGTACATATATGTAGAAATAATTTTGTACCAAATTACTACAATTAGTACTGTCAGGAAGAACCTTATTTGTATGAACCAATTGGACCTTCTGTGGTTCGTCATCTGACATAACTATTGTTGGGAAATCATCAGCTAATGATATTACAATGCAATCAATGATTCACAATGTGATGAATGCAGTTGATTATTCCAATCTGGATGAAATATCAATACCTGAATATCAACAACTATATGAAATGTTAAAGGCTAGTGAAAGAGAAGTGTGGGAAGATATTCCTTCTGATCATTCCCAACTATCAGCTGCTGCAAGATTATTAAATATGAAAGTAGAACATCATTAATGATGTTGTTGTAGCCCAAAAAAACACACATAGACAACGATTTATAAAAACCGTTGTCGTAGCCTCCGAACAACCCTTCAAAGACAACGATTTTTGTTAAAACCGTTGTGAAAGAGTAAAAGACAACGGCGGTTTTGGCATAAAATAGTTGTCTTTTGAGTATTGTTAAATAAGGATTTTCTTGTAGTGATTTTTCATAAATATGTTACGATAACATATGTCAATTGATGTTAGAGTTGCTCCCTTCTGATAACATAATGACCGATAATTTTTACAGTATAAAAAAATTGGTTAGATGTTTATGTTTACTTGTAGAGAAGATTGATTGTTGTATAAATAATTATATGATTTTTTGGAATAAAGGCAGTGAACTGATTGAATACAGAATTTGTACTCACCCTCATTATAAGTATCATACTCACATACCAGGTAAAAAGAAGAAAACTATTACTTAGAAAGTGATGTAATTTTTTTGTACAGGTGTTTTAATCAAGCGCTATAAGATCGAGAAAGGTATTTTGTTTAGTTTGTACAGGGCAATTCCCCCCCCCCCCCCCCTTCCTTTGTCAGTCGTAAGGAACCACAATCAGTGCTTTCTCTTTTCAAATTTCCTGGTAAACTAATGGGTGCATCTATTTCTAGATGATTAATTCAAGAAGAATATCATGCTACAAGAACATACATACTCTTAAACTGTGATGAAGTCAAATCATACATAAAGTAAATTGACTTATCTAATCAAGCATTTATCCCCCATTTAATTTGTTTGCTTGATATTCTAATTGTCATAAAATTACCTTTTTTCCAGCTTGTATGAACAATAACTATATCTACAAAATCCATCAATAAGTACAAATGAGGTAGCTGTAAAGTTAGAAGATTTCAAATATATGTAAATTAGATAATTTGTGAATTTTTTTAGTTTATGTGTATTAAGAAGTATCCTAATTTATCATAACTATTTTTATAGGTGAAAGACCGTAGAGTATCAAATGTGTAAAATGATAAGATAATGAATCTTGCATCAAGATCTCTCCATAAAATAATGACGCACTCTGGTTACTATGCTAATAACATTAAATTCCATATGATACAACGAGATTCACAGAGATTAACCTATAATTCTGGTGTTTGCATCAAAAGATCTATAGACAACAGTAATATTGAGTTTAATTACTATGGTAGACTTGACGAAATCATATACGTTAAATATCCTACATTACCTATAAAAAGGTGTGTGTCATTTAAATGTTTATGGTATGATTCAACCCTAAGAATAGGTAGCAGAATATATCCAAACTATAATTTAGTCGAGGTTAATACAAACAAAAGGTTCAATAAGTTTGAACATTTTATTTTTGGGATACAAGCAGGTCAAGTTTTCTATCTTGAATACCCTAAAAAGAGAAGAAGATCTAGTGAATGATTGTCTGTTTGTCGAATGAAGCCTTGCTCGACCATAGAAATACTGAACACCATTACTACTTAAAACCATGAAGCATTTTAGAATAACAAAGTGGAGGGGTATTCGGTCGATTCACAACTTTAATCCACATCTCAATTACTTGTAAATATTAATGTCACTTACGAGGAAATAGATATGGAGAGATGTCCAATAGTGAGGATCTTGTTAAACTAACAAAGTCTAATGATGAGGACTTAAAAACTGTTAATGTTAATTAGTCAGATGCTAATGATAATTAAATATTAACATTATTGTTCATTAAATAAGTTATGCTTCTATATTGTTTTGTATTTATATTATCATTAGTAAAATTTATTATGATATGCTGTAATGTTATTTTATAGACATTATTATAGTAGAGCAGCAGACAATAGCACTCCATGGCTACAAGGTGCTTAGGGTTTTTGGAGAGTTGTAAGTATTTTTCGTTATTAGTAATTCACGTTCATATATGATTTTATTTATAATATATTTCTCATATCTTAATATTTTTTTATGCAGTTTTACTCCAGATGGGTGCTTAGGGTTATTGGAGAGTCATAAGTATTTTTTGTTATTAGTAATTCAAGGTCATATATGAATTTATTTATAACATATTTCTCATATCTTAATAATTGTTTATGTAGTTTTACACCATTGAGTAGTGATATATATCAGTAGAAAATTTAAAGAGAGAGCATGCACTTTTAGTACTACATGGAGACATGTAAACCAGGAGATGAAGACTTTCTATTATAACAAATTTGTGGTAAGTAAATTTAATATGTTTGATATTGTATAATATATTTATCTTTTAATATAGTAAATTTTTAACTTATAATTGCAGAAAAAATATATCTAGGAGGAGCATGAGGCACAATTTGTAGACACTTGAAATATATATTTGTGCAAAACTGTACAGAGACCTTTTATATTATATAAGAAAGAAGGGCATTGAACTGCTCGACATACGTCATAATCCAGATCTATTGTTGAGCATGCCATGACTAGTGAGTTTAATTTAAAATTATATAAGTAAATTTTATATTTATTATCAAACTTGTATAATTTTGTCCCAAATTATTTGTGTATGTAAGAATGTGATCTAGCCTGACAACCCACTCGTATGGAGGTCTTTCTCAAGATCCACAAGAAGAAGGATGATATATTTGTTGATCCTCGATCTTAGGCCATACACGTAAGATTATTAACTTTATTATATTTAACTATTCCGATCTTTATTAACTTTAGTAATTATGATCAAATTAGATATTAATTATATTATATTTTTTTACATAGGAGCAAATGACAAATGGAGTGGCTGAGGCATTTCAGCCACCAACAGAAGGGGGAGTCACAACCTCTATCCACCAAGACAATAAATGAGACATATTATGATGTTATCGATGGAAGGATAAAACACTTCACTCTCTATGGTCTTGACTCTCAGGTCAAAGTTGTATTCGATCGTTTGAGGACTCTTAGGAGTTGTGCTAGTTCCTCTTCTTCTACTGAGGTGCAATCTTTAATACACAAAAATCAAGAATTACACACTCAACTAAACTCAATAAATCAGAGGATGACCTATATGGTTCAGTGGATTGCTGCTGAGGAGTAGAGGAGGACTGCTAATAAGCAGAGGAGAGTTGAGGAGGAGCAGAGGAGGGTCGAACGGGATGTGAATCAAGAAGCTCTCTTAGCCCATATATGATCAGTCATTGCCTCTTGGACCTCGACATCACATGATTTTGAGTCACAGGGAACTCAAGATCCATCAGACTGTGTTGATTAGTTTTTTTAAAAAAATTTGTTCAATGACAACTTAATTTTTTTATTTATTATACATAAATCATATAAAATATATTTATTCTGTTTTATATTCTAATCTACTTATTTCTAAAAATTATATTACTATATATTTTAGGAGCCCCTATTGATATATTGATCGTCATCATCATCTGCTCATTTCTATCCAAGTATCTTTTTTATTACATGTAAAATTAATTATACATATAGGTAAAATTTTTAATTATATATCAATCTGATGATAATATATCGTATTTGACTTTCTGTAGGATTTTATATTACTATTATATGGATGCATTATTTAGAGTTTTTTCTATCATGGTATGAATTTAGATATATGATTTTGTAAATTTGGATAATTTAGTTTGTTTTTATTATTGTGTTTGTGATTTGTTTAGATTGTGCTTGTTTTTATTATGAATATTTAGATATGTTTTATTAGTCTTTTTCCATAATTTAGTATGTTTGTTTGTATGAATGTTAGTTTATTTGTGTTTTTGATATTATGGATATTATAAACAGAGTACATCATGAATATGAAAATTATAAACAGAGTACATCCTGAATATGAATTGTTTCTTATAATTTTTTTTATTATCGACGAAATACCGACCGAATACTGTTCTGTCGGTAAACCTCGTCACGTATCATAATAACGATGTTGATATTTACTGATGAAATATACTATTTCCATCGATAATTTTTGGTGAAATAAAAATTCCGTTAAAAATTACCAAAAGGGCTTATGGATGAAAATAGTGTTTATGTTGGAACACACGGATAGAAACACTATTTTCATTGATAAACACTGACAGAAATACTATTTCCATTGGTAAACGTCAAATAAATTTACTGACGAAAACATATATTCCATCAATATTTACCGACAGAATATATATTACTGACGAAAATTTAGTTTCTATCAAAAATTTTTACTTCAAAATTTAGATTTTGTCAATAAAATCGTTTCTAACAAATTATCTCCCAACAAACCATTTCCATCATAATTTCATTACTCATCGAATATACCGACAAAATTAAGACGAAAATTTCCATCAGTAATTGTAATTTTTTTTATAGTGAATACTAGAGATGAATAGCAATTTTATAAAAAAAATATTCAATCTTATATAATACTTTAGAAATCAAAATTTTCAGTAATGTAATTATGTTTTAAAATGATATTTTTCTAATTGCTCAATAATTAAAAAAAATTTTGGCTAGCCATCTGTTGTTCAAAGGATATTGTGAAAAAAAAACACATCGGCCGTTCCAGGCAGGTCGAAAATTTTAATTTATCAACAATTAGTAAGGCTTGGATATTTTAATGATTTTCTTTTAACACTGGAGCTCCACATGAATTCTAAATTTAGAACCAAATTAAAATTTGGAATCTGTGTATAAAACAATAATTTTACTCCAATTAAATTTAAGTTTTAAATACTACAGTACAACAATAAGTTCTAAAGTTCTTACGTACAAAACATCATTCACAAGAAAAAAAATCACAAAATTCAGATAAACTTCTTATTCAAAATATCTGTATGTTCAACAAAGAAATAATAAGATAATCATCAGTGTCTTCACAAACTGCTAATCATAAGTTGTTGCAAGTCAATTTATTATCTAATAAATAGGAATTATTTAGATATTTCCCAATATGTGTTTGTGTAAGGTGGCTTTCTAAACAACATTATTTTGAGAGAATTTCTATGGGAAAGCAACAAGATGTTGAGTAGGATAAACCTTAATGGCGATAATCCCATATCAGAAATATATTCTTGACGACTAGTAGGGCTAAAATCTCAGTGTTCATAGCATATGTTAATTTCAAAGAATAAATCTTTTCATCAAACATTATCAAGGGACTCAAAGATAAGTAGGTGCTGAACAATAATAAACTACAAAGAGCAAAAGATGTACAAGAAACTCCAACTTTAACATCAAATGACCATCACTAAGGATCCTCCTAGGAAAGAAAAATCTCTTACTTTTATTCTTTTGTATTTCTCTATACAGTAAATAGAAAGAACTTGATTATGCAGCACCAGATCTAATTTTCCCTCTACATTTTTTGCATTATAGATCAGAACTTGAGAAGAGGGAAAATATTATCAAAAACTAAGATCTACATCTATTGCTATCAACACTTGTGATAACAAAATGACAATTAGCATTTCCACAAGCAACATATATACAAATAAAATGCAGGTCAATTCGATGTGAAACTACTTCCACAGATCCACAGAACATTATCAATCCAGGCATTCATTAGAAAGAAAACAAGAACAAAGGGGAAACCTCACAGATACCTTACAAAATTCGACGATTCTTCTATACTTCTTATCCTGCCAACAAAAGTACGAAATGGAAAGATCATGAGGGCCTCACTGAGCAGTGTATCGCTTTATCAGACTCGGGCAGTCGCTATGACGGCAGGAGCCGCCGAGGCGAAGGATGGAGCAGTTCCACCAAGAAAGGATAGGAGCCCGCTAGAGGCGCCCGCCTCCCGCTCATCGAGGAACAGATCATCCGGGACGTGGAAAGCCCCATGGACTCCGACGATGGCAGAACCGGCAACTAGAGCCGAGATCAGAAGAGATCCGACCGAGGTAAGGAAGAGGACAAACACGGTGGCGAGGACGAGGCTGGCGAGGGTCTCGCGATCAGAGAAGGTGCGGTCGAAGATTACCAGTGGCGAATCTGACGGGCGGAAGAGGTAGAGAAGGCACCAGGCAGCGAGTAGGGCGAGTAGGACGGCGAGGGAGAACGGATTAGTGATGAGGGAGATGGCAAGAACGGCGGCGATGATGGCCGCGTAATTGACGCGGAAGTAGGAGAGGTTTTTGCGGAGGCGGGAGGCGGCGTCGGAGAGGGATTCCGGGCGGGAGAAGGCGGATCGGTCGACAAGTTCCGACCACGGGCGTCGGTTGGAAAGCGAGCGTTGGACGGAATCGGAGAGGCGGGAGAGGAAGAGACGGAAGGCCGGGGTAGCGACCGGGGCGGTAGGGGCGGCGGTGGAAGGAGTTGGGTTCGAGATGGGGAGAGTCGACGGAGTGGCGGCGGCGGAGGACATCATCGCCGGATCCTGCTAAGGGTTTTCGAGCTGCGACCGAAACAGAAGGGACTCGGACGTTTTTAAAAGTGTTTTCAGTTGTGAGGCCGTCGGTGGCCGATCCGCTTCGCGTGTGCACAAAGGAACGTCGGTGGCCTAAAAAACAATAAAGTGGGTGGCGTTATGCTTGCAATTTTATAAGTTACCTTTGCAATTTTTTTAGGGACAAAAATCAAAACACTGCCCTTATTTTTTGAAATCATAGAATGGCTAATCTTTTTTTTTTTTTTTTTTTAATCATTTTAAATCAAGAGGCATCCACGAGGCATCCCACTCCATCACTATAAAATACTTTTAACAATTATAAATCATAGCTCTTGTAATATAAATATAGTAGGTTGAATTTACATTGTAATAATTATAAAATATAGTTGTTATAATATAAATATTTTTACATATAAAATATGTATTATAATAACTTTAAAATTATAATTATTATAAAATCGATTCCGAATTTAATATTTACGATGAAGGATAATAATATTAAACAAGAAATTTCAAGTTTACGATTTTATTTATTGTAAGAGATGTGAAAACTACGTCTCAAATATTATACTTTCCAAAATTTTATCCTGAAGTAAAAAATGCTGTTGAAATATTCAAATTTTTTTTTTATTTTTATTTTTTAAAAATCATTTTTATTTTTAATTTCTAATATATATATATTTTAAAGAAAACTAAAAGGAAATAGAATTTTTTTTGTTTCGACGGCCCAATTATTTTAACTCCTGAAGCATGAGTAACTGGTGGCCCAATTTCATCCGTCACAACATTTGACTCTTTGTCCGATGCCCTAATTTGTTATATAAACGATTCCGAGACAGCCGTTCTAAAACCCTTGGCGAAGAGCAAAAGGCGGCGTAGAGAAGCAAATCCTCCCCGCGAAGATGCCGAAATCTAAACGCAACCGGCCCGGTGAGGCGAATCTTGTAGCTGATCAATTTCACTGACAAGCAATCTACTTGTTTAGCGAAAAGGTATTTTTCGGTGTGTTTCGACTTGTGATTCTTGCTTTGTTTGATGAGCGCAGTGACCCTGTCGAAGACGAAGAAGAAGGGGAGGGAGCACAAAGAGGCCATCGTGAACGCTATCAAGGAGGCGGTTGAATGTTACCCTTCTGCGTACGTATTTACTTTCGAGAATATGAGGAATCAGAAATTCAAGGAGTTCAGAGATCAGCTCAAGTCCAACAGCAGGTATTCTGTTGAGAATATTCTGGATGTAGAAAATTTGATGTCATTTCTTGTTATTCTTTACTAATGATGGCTAGACGATAAAATCCCTTGGTGCAGATTTTTTCTTGGATCGAACAAAGTGATGCAGTTAGCTTTAGGGCGGTCCGTAGCTGATGAAGTCAAGCCTGGCATTTATAAACTTTCTAAAGTGAGATTTTTTGTTTTGCTTTATTAATTAATCATTCCATTGTTCATGCCGAGATATGTTCTTTGTCAGTTTATTCGTCATGATGCTGGGCTTCTCTTCACTAATCTCTCTAAAGAAGAAGTTGAGAGGTAATCCTTTTTTGACCTGCTTCACCATACTTTTATATACTTCAATTCTAAATTATAATAAACATTAGTGAGGTAGACTTAGCTTTCATTAGTACAAGGTTTACATTAGCATGTTATTGTACAACAAAGCAATGTAGATGATTTACCTATGATGTGAAATTCAAAGGCTAAAAAAATGGCATAATATCTCAAGTAACAAACGTGTAGGCTGCAATTTACCCTAGTTTTTATCAGTGCAAGTCATTTTTAGTAACAATAGCACCTACCAACGATAAGTGGATCGTCTATATAATTGAAAATTGAGTTTAATGATTTAATCTATGGAAGAGCTATGGGAAATAATGGATCTCATTCTTTTCATTTTATTATTTATTCAATGCTTATTTACAATTTAAAAAACAATGATCAATAACTATTCTGCGATGACTCACTTGGTTGACTTGACACCACTATTAGAGCCTAGATTTTGAAAATTTTGTCTTTTATAGTTCACTTCAATATTTATAGTCCACTTCAATATCTTGCATTTTAGGCAAATGGTTGTTAGATATGTTTTTTTCCTTCACTCTGATTGCTCCATCTGCACTTCGTGTGCTTCACTTCATAAGAAGGGGTTCCTTTTTATAAATCCAGAACTAGGGGCTTGTCTACTTAGAAATCACCCCACAGTGACTACTTATCTAGTAGGCTTATTAATTTGGTTGTTTCTTAATTTTTAAATAAACATTGTTTTTGAGTCAATTTGGATTTTTCAGAATTGAATTGCTCTGCAAGTCTACATATCTTGTATGTTTGAATCTTTGCTGCTTCAATTTTTTGGTCTTACATTAGTCAAAGTTCACTTGTCACACCTTGAAAAACCCATGGATGGTTCATGTGGCAAAGTTTCACTTTAAATTACCTCATCAAATTCATAAGAGTGAACTAATTATAGGATTATCACTTCCTACTGAATATCATTCTGGCAGGCAAGTATACATGAAAGCAAATGTGAAGATAGAAATGAGAGGAATAAAGAGAGAGTAGAGGTTTTATTAGCTTTACATATTTTACCTCATGGTTTTATACATAATTTGTGGTTCTTTATGTTTTTCTTATTTCTGCTTGCTGCATTAAAATAAATGCAAGGGTGTTACCTTTTTTGTGTAATTACTTTTAGAATTTGACCACAAGTTGGACGGTATCTAGTCTAAGTTACCTCCCTGTCTTTGACACAAATTGCTGGCAAAACTAAGTTGTACACTTTGATGCCTTGGAAAGCCTTTTTTAAATGCTGATAAAATCATGTAACAATGATTCTATTACCAATTAAGCAATCATCGTACCTTTCTTAAAGGTGGAGATAGGAAGAAATACGTTTTATTTGACTAGAAGTTCTGTTCCCTTGTTTGTCATGAAATCTAGTAAAGAAATAGCTACGTCTCTACTTATCTAAGTTACTTAACAATTGCTAATATCTTTAGGTTCTTGAAAACAAGAAACGGGAGTTCTTATGTTCTGAATAATTATCATGTTAAACTATTTACTTATTTACTATGATTTTGTGTTCTTTTTAATGGAGCAAGTTGAGGATAATTCATGTTGGTATATTATGTTTTGATAAATCATTTTTCTTTTATAGTGAACAAAGCAACCAAATTTCTTTACTAAAATGATAGAAGGAATATTCTATTTCGTCTCCAATTATGGATTCATGATATGAATCTTATACTATATTGGCATTATGATACTTGATTAAAATTAAGGCTTTTGGCTGGTCCAATAAAGTTGTCTTTTAGTGACTAAAGCTGGTAAAATTTATTTGTATTCCGTATATAATTCTGATAAAAGACTAATTAATTGATTTATTTTTATATTTTGTACTTGAACTATGCATATTTCATATTATTGTTGTCACAGCTTTAATCAGATAAATCAAATAGCTAGTCTTCTAAGCATTTGTGAATCTGTCTTTAAGGTTTGCAGACTCCAAACGTTTACCTTTATGCTTCCTTACAACCAATTAAGGAATTTAACAAAGAATATAAAATTATAGTGACACAATATTTGTCTAGAAATTTTTGACCTTGCAACCTAGTTGCTTATAGGCAGATGCATAACTAAAATTTATATATCTGACGAAGGAAAGTTATCTTGATCACAGCAACACTATGTCATTGATGAAACTTCAGACTTACTATTTATTGGATAATATATATTTTAATTGGATTTTGATTTATTATTACACAGGAAATTCTTAACAAATCTTTCCTCAATACTTATGCAGAGTATTCAGGGAGTATGAAGGATATGATTTTGCAAGGATGGGGTTCATAGCTACTGAAAAGGCATGGAAGTTATTATTGCTGTAGTACAGTAATGTTCATATCTGACTTTCCTGTTCCATAAAATTGCAGGTTGACTTGAAAGAAGGTCCATTGGAGCAGTTCACACATGAAATGGAGCCATATCTTCGGAAACAGGGTGTTCCAGTTCGCTTAAATAAAGGTTCTTGTGCTTCTCATATATATATGCTTTCTCATGTGTTTGTTTTAAGTTATTTTAAAATTTAAACACTGATGTTTTCAGATGATTATAAATAACGCCGAGGGCTTTTTTTTGACCTTTAAACTTAGGAATCGTCGAACTGGTTTCGGACTTTGTTGTGTGTGAAGAAGGCATGTCTTTGTCACCAGAAGCAGCTCGCACATTGGTAAATCTATATTCATACCATCAACAATATTTTACTTGTTATTTATAGCACTAAATGGCTGCTAACTAAGCAGGGGACCTTTTATTCTTTGATTAAAAAGTTGGAAGACGCATACTAATTGAAACACATTGTAAATACTTGCAGAGGTTGCTTGACATTAAGATGGCAACTTTTCGCCTTCATCTTTTGTGTCGTTGGACACCTGAAGATTTTGAGGTTTACAGAGAGGACTTGGATCACTCTGATATGGAGTCTTAACTGCGGCACTCCTACAGTCAGCATCAAGATTATTGAAGTCTACTGAGAGATTGTCACTATAGGAAATTGTTTTAGTTGGGCTTGCTTGTTTCTTAGGAAACAAAATATGCTATGTTATTGTGTATCATTAACATATGTGTACTGCGTTGTGTAGCAATGCAGAATTTTCCTACTCCAATTAGGAGTGATCTGAGTGATCCAGTTAAATTGTAGATCTTCTTTGCGCTAATTATCTACTATTTATTAATATTTGTTCGTGATTCCCTTCTGTGATGTCTTACACTAGGAAACAATCAAACATCTAGTTAGGATAAAAATTACAACGCCATCCTTTATTTAAAAAGATTACTAAATGTAATTGTCATTAATATGTTATCATTGCTTAGTGATATCATTTGAGGTTTTATATAATGACTTCAGGCGCTTATTAGTCATTATATATAGGAGGTAAATCTAGGTTTTATTCTATTTAATGATCCGATGGTTCCATTTTGAATGTTACACTTCCGTGTGTTCCAATTGTGCTATTTAGTAGTTGATGGCCATTTTCTTCCGCTAGCGGTTCGCCTAATTCTTGATGTTGTGATGAAATGCTTGTTTAACTTCCTGCCTCCATGTTTTAATTAGAGAGGATGGCTAGAGAGACTAGATGGAGAAAGCTTGGTCCAAAGTTACCCAAACTAAAACTACATTTTTTCCCATGAATTTGCCCTCTCATTTACAACTCAATCTTTGTGCTTATTGCCCAACTCTGTTTTTCTCCAAATGAGGAGCGTAATCAAAGGATGCTAAGTTTCTGGATTGATCGTTACGTGTACTTCTTGATTTATCCTGGTAATCGGTAAGAAATTTCCGTGGGACTGGACCGGTCACCCAAGAGATAGTCAATGAGGGTAACTAGGATTATCATTTTTTTATTGCCCAACTCCGTAATTAACAATGATCTTTTGTGAATTAATATATTCTGGATTCTTTGTGTGATGATTATGTAATTAGACAGTTATCAATCGTATTCATATTCTGGATTCTTTTTAATTAGTCAGTCCATATGGCTTAGACAATGTAATTTTTTGGAATAAGGATATTGAATATGCTTGCGTACTAGATACTCAATACGATGACTCGAGAGTAGAAGATTTTTGCCATCTAATTAAGGTGTTCTGAGAATTATTAAGAGTCCCATTAGTTAATTGCTATGTTTGATATTGGGTTGGATAATCTTATCGGAATCTTATCGGAGATAGAGGAATAGTCCGAATTAAAATGATAAAATCACATCAGACTTATCTGTTGAGTTGACCTGAGTTGATAATCTCATACTGCCAAGCAGGAAAGGAAGAGTTGCTTGGGATGACTGAGTTGACCAGAACCAGAGTGCAGACTCCCAAGTGCAGAGTCCAAGTGTAGACTCCAGAGTGCAAACTCCTGACTTGAGACTCCCGACTTGATACTCCTGGATACGGAGTCCCGACTGGAGGTTCCCAACTGGAGGCTCCCGTCTAGAGGTTCCTGACTGGAGGCTCTCGTTTAGAGGTTCCCGACTGAAGAGTCACGATTGAAGGCTCCTGACTTGAGAGTTCCAATTGGAGGCTCCTGACTTGAGAGTCCGAGTTGTAGAAGACTGCAAAGTTCGAGTTATAGAAGACTGCATACTTTTGAGTGCTGACTCCTAACTGTAGAATCTCGACTGCAGAATCCCGACTAGAGAATCTAGACTGGAGAGTCCCAAGTGTTGAAAAGAACATGCCGAGGACTGTTTCAAGCAGTTTCCTTAAAACAGATTCGTCCTTCTCCGGCTATGCTTTGAGGTTATGATGGATGTCTATTTGCCAGGATACAACAGCAGAACCATTTACACAACCAAACATTGATTGTTCATGATGAACTGAGAAAGTACCCGATTGCTTTCATGGGCAAATCACCGGGCGGAAATGCTTGGCGAAGAGAGAATTTGGGGGAACGAAGGTGGAGGAAAAACTTTGCTATTAGCTCTCTTCTTGCTCTTGATCACAATCTTCTTATATAGGAGCTTAGACCCTTGCAGTATTCAATGATCAAATTAAAGTCATTTATTGTCTATTAACCCCTCCAGCTCAACGGCTAGAGGTTATAAATTCTTCATTAATTATTGATTAATGCATCTATTATATTTAAGCAATAAGCAAAATATTTAGGTGGCAAAACGTTGATTCATTCACTTGGGCAAATTTTGCCCTGACGGTCCAACATTCGATGAGCATAGATCATGCTCGTACACGAGTCAACTTGGTTCAGTGCAATCCGAGCCCTACATTTGCATTCCTTTGTACACCCACGCAGAGAGAGAGCTCCTCTCCATGCATTTGTTCATATCATCAATATATGTGCAACAATATAAACCAACATAGTGTCTTGAAACTTCTAATGTGAGACTAAACCCATACATAAAGGAGTCACTTTCCTCCTTTTTCCATTCACATTTCTAACAATCCCCCACATGAATGGAAACAGGGTATGTGATAGTATTCAGCAGTTGAATCCAATATAGGACAGGTAGATTTTACCCTTTGAACATTTCCTTATGAAGATTTGTTTGCTTACTGGCTGACAGTAGATATGATGTCCTTGAACTATTCTGCCGTTTGTGTAAATATTGACATATCTCATTCAGAACTCTCTCTGATACAACTCAATTCTCATGAGTGTATTCGTTCTTAGCTATAAATATGTATGATTTTGTGAGAAGCTCAAAGAATTGTGTCTTCAATTTTCTTTGAAGCAACCCCACTTTTTTCTCACATAGGTGATCTTTTAAGAGCATTCCACATTACTCTATTGGATCATTAAAAGCCATGTGCTTAATCTTCATCCTTCACTGATCTATTAGATTGTTCGCCCATAGTGAGTAACTTTATCAGTGTAGTTAGATTATCCCTTTGAACCTAGTTCTTGGGATCTCAAGTCTACATAGGTTGGGTTTTCTTTGCATCAACATTTCTTATTGGCATCAAGCCTATCCCTCGTGATGTGCTTGCAACAACTCTCCGTTTAACCTTTTGGTTAACGGATCTGCTAAGATATCCTTTGACTTCACATAGTCAACAATAATAACTCCCGTTGAGAGTAGTTGTTTAATAATATTATGTCTATGACGTATATGTCTAGGGTTACCATTATACAGATGACTTTGTGCCTGACCAATTGATGATGGACTATCATAATGTATGCAAATTATCAACACCCATTTTAGTCATCTCAGAATATCTTCTAAGAATTGTTATAACCATTCAACCTCTTTACCACATTTATCAAGAGCTACAAACTCATATTCCATTATGGATTTAGTTATTACGGTTTGCTTAAAAGATTTCCATGAAATGGTTACACTTCTCAAAGTGAATATATATCCACTAGTAGATTTCAATTTTTTCATGTCAGATATTCAATTAGCATCGTTGTATCCTTCAATTATAGCATGATACTCATATAGTGAAGTCCATATTCACGAGTATACTTCAAGTACCTCAATACTTTTGTTATCCCTTTCCAGTGCTGAACACCATGATTACTTGTGCATTTACTCAGTTTACTCATTGCGTAGGCTAAGTCTCGTCATGTACAATTTATCATGTACATTAGACTTTTGATCACTCAAGAGACTTTATCTGAGAGATACTTTCACCTTAATTCTTTGATATATATTGACAATTATCTATCAGTGTTCGTGCCAACGCAGTATCACCCTTGATGAATCTTTCAAGAATCTTGCCCACGTAATAGAACTGATTGAGAATAAGTCTTCCTGTTATTCTAAAAATTTTGATTCCTAAAATCACATCAGCTAGGCTCATGTCTTTCATATCAAATCTTGAGTTCAACGTGTCTTTAGTGGATTTAATTATCTTATCATTACTCCTAATGATAAATATGTCATCTACATATAGGCATAACATGACATAGTCATTTTTTGTGATTTTCATGTAGACACATTTATCACATTCATTGATTTTAAATCCACATTCCTTCATGACATTATTAATTTTTTCATGTCACTGCTTTGGTGTTTGTTTCAAACCGTACAATAAGTTCACCAATCTACAAACCTTATTTTCCTACCCTGGCACAGAAATTTTTTTAGGTTGTTCCATATAGATTTCTTCTTCTAAATCCTCGTTTAGAAAAGTTGTCTTTATATTCATCTGATGTATTTCTAAATTTCATAGAGCAGCGATAGCCAACAATACTCTAATGGAAGTTATTCTTGACACCGGAGAATACATATCAAAGTAATCAGGGCATTCTCATTGTCAATATCTTTTGATTACCAATCCGGCCTTATACTTATCAATCGTGCCATTTGATTTCATTTTCTTCTTGAAAATCCACTTGCAACCTAGTGGTTTTCTTTCCTGAGAAATATCTATAAGTTTCCAGGTGTGATTTTACAAGATAGACTCTATTTCAGATGTAATTACCTCCTTCCAGTGAGGTCAATCATAAGAATTGACTGCTTTTGAGTAATTATGAGGCTCACTTTTCAATATGAAAGTGATAAAATTTGTTCCATATGATTTTTCCACCCGAGCTCTTTTATTTCGTCTAAATTCAGCCTCAACTAGTTCATCATCATCATCTTCTTCTTGTGTTTCATATGTCCGTTTTGAGGAGCTTGCTTTCTCTCAAATTTTATACAGAAACACATACTAAAAGAATGAGGCATTTCGAAATTCTATTATCGAGTTCTTGTGTATATCCGATATTTATAACTCATACATAAAAAATTGATATGCACTGCTATTATGTGGATATCCAATAAATATACAATCAATAGTTTTTGGTCCTATTTTATTTTTTTTCGGATCAGACACCAAAACTTTGGCAAGATACCCCTATATACACAAATATTTGTAGGACGATTATCTTCCATTCCACAACTCATAAGGGTTCTTATCTATTTTTTTGGGTACCTTATTTAAAAGGTAATTAGCTGTTAAGACAACTTTACCCTATATAAACTCTGGTAGTCCAGAGCTCAATAGAAGAGCATTCATCATCTCGTTTAGAGTTTAATTCTTTCACTCAGCAACTCCATTTTGCTAAGGAGTATAAAGAGCTATTATTTTGTGTTTGATTTCATGTTCAGCACACAACTTAGCGAATGGTGAAACATACTTACCGTCTCGGTCACTTTGAACCACCTTAATCTTCTTATTAAGTTAGTTTTCAACTACATTCGTATAGAGAATGAATTTCTCTATAGCTTCATTCTTACTTTTGAAAAGATACATATAATAGGATTTTGTGTTATCATCTACAAAAGCGATGAAGTATTTATTTCCATCACGAGTCGGTGTACCTTTGAAATCACACACGTAGTGTGAATTAAGTCGAGTGGTTCATTGCATCTTTCAACATGTTGAAAAGATGACCTTGTCATTTTTGCTTCAACACAAAATTCACATTTATGTTTTGGGTTAAGGTGGAATGTTGGTATGCTTTGCATGTTAATTAATTTATGCAATACATTGTAGTTCAAGCATATAAATGAAAAGTTTGCAATTTTATTAATCTTATGCGTTATCGCCATTACATTGAGCTTAAATAGCTCATCAGTTACATAACCCTTTCCTAAAAATATTCCATTCTTAGATAGAACAACTATGTCCGACTCAAAAATAATGTGAAAGTCATGCTTGCTCAGAAGTGATCCGGACAATAGATTCTTATGAATCTCCAAAACATATAATATATTGTTGAGAGTCAACTCTTTACCCGAGATCAGATTTAGCACCACTTTTTCTTGGCTCATGATGTCCGAGTTGCTGAGTTCCCCATGAACAATTTATCTCCAATGACTTCTTCCAAGTTATGGAGTAGTTCTTGTTGGGGATCTTGTATATGGCCGGCTAGAAGGGGGGTTGAATAGTCAATGCCCCCAAATCGATAGCTTCCTACAATGGTTAGCTTGTGCAGCGAAAATACAAAGAAATATAAACAAGAAAGTTAAAGACAAGCAAACCACTAACACGTCAGTTTAACGTGGTTCAGAGATAACTTGCTCCTACTCCACGGCTGCCCATAAGATGGATGATCCCTGTGATCCTTCGGTGGATCAAGCCCCGGAACTCTAGCTAGCACGAACTCCTTCTCGGTGGAGCAAACCTCACACAACCTTGATCAATACACCACACACCAAACACAGCTTCAAGGTAGACTACTAATAGGGGTTAACCACCTCTATTTCGTCAACCTTAATTAAGCTTCCAAGCCTTAGTTATATAGGCCACGGGTTGGAAAACCCCGCCCACCAGTCGACTGATGAAAGTGCAAGTCGACTGCCCTCTGTTGAGATTTGACCGTTACAACCTAACGGCTCAATACCAGTCGACTGGTGAAAGTACAAGTCGACTGCTCCATATTGACTGAGTGAACAGAAGTATTCTGTTCGCTCCCAGTCGACTGTCCAGTCAACTATACCAGTCAACTTCCATTTCCATCAGTCGACTGGTATCCCGAGTACAGTCTCTCAGCACTCGGACCCTCACCCTTACGACTCACTTGACTCTTTTTCGTTGTAGCTTTGACCTCTTACCTTCAAGCCTACTCCTTTTGGCTCTCATCCCTCGGATGTATCCAATCCCACGGCTCGCCTCCAATGCCATCCTTGGCGTATGCCTCGAAGTCACTTCCCTCGGCCCTTGTCTTTGATGCCTTGTCCATGGTCCCTCGGATGCTCTATCCTTCACTGGGCTCGAAGCCATCAACTTGAGTCATATGTGTATCTTGTAAACTTGCGCAACTCAAATACACATATCAAATATAAGGGTGAACCTAACTTAATCCTTTGCCCAAAAACCAAAACATATGGGCACGGACCATTGGGATTGCTCCAATAATCTTCCTCTTTTTTATGTTTGACAATACGTTTAAGTTAGGAAAAATATAATAGCAAATAAACATGCTAAAAAATAATGGACTTACGTTACTAAGGATACACACTTGGACTTACATCGCTGAATGGACTTACGTTGCCAAGGCTACTGATGTGCGTAGATATTATGATCGTTTATGTATGTTTTAACGCACATTCACTTGCTTAATTTGCATATATTCTTTACACGATTATTTCTCCTATTGTATATTTTGTATTAATTACTCTTTTGTCAGAGATATGCTCTTTGTTTGGTTTTATGTTGGCAGGGATAACTTTTGGAGTGAAAACAATGATTGTCGATGCATCGGAGCAAAGCAGGGAGCCACTTGACACTGGTTGTGCAATCCTGCACAGCCGTACCATTCCCGAGAGAGAGCAGCACATGGCCATGCAACCTTGCACGACCGTGCCTCACGACCAGTAGTCAAGAAGCACATGGCCGTGCAATGCAGACCCGAGCTGAAGGAAAACACTGCCGTGCGGATCTCGCACGATCGTGCCACTCAACCCGAAGGGAAGAGGAAGTTGGTCGTGCGGATCTCGTATGGTCGTGCTACTCTACCCGAAGAGAGGGAGGAGCTGGCCGTGCAGATCTCGCACGACCGTGGCACGGGCCGTGTGGCGCCCGTGCCCTAGCCTATAAAAAGGGCCTTTAACCCTTCTCCTGGGGGGAGCCGTCAGAGAGAGATATACCTTAGTGTTGTTCCATGCTGTCCTGTACCTCCGTTCAATGATCCGAGATCACCTCCATCACCGCATCAACTCCAGAAGCAAAGGATTAGATCCGAAGATCACTGGACGACATTGAATAAGCATATCTTTTCCCTCTCTCTTCTTGTTTGGGATTATATGTCTAATTATACTATATCTTCGGATTTTTTCTCCTGCGTCTATGGAGTAGATTCTTTATTCTAGGATCAGGGAGTAGTTGTGGATAGGTATTGGTGTAAGACTTATGTTTATGCTTTTTTCTCATTGAATGATTTCACTTGTCTTGTTTCTATTTGATATGCATGAAACTTGCTTCAGATTATCATGTCGTATTAATTGATTGTGTAGAAATTGCTAATTTCGTAAAGATAAGATCTTAGATCGTATACCCGAGGGGCCCTAGTGACAGGGGTAACCCGTTCACGAACATCTAGGATACTCCCTTGAAAGGAGAGGTAATTCCTCACAAGGAAGTAGGAAACCAAACCAAACCCCTATCTCTATCCTTAATGATACCGATCAGATTTGCATTCTTGTGATCTACCGAGACACCCTAGTGACAGGGGTTAACCGTAACAGGATTTCACAAGAATTTTCTCTGTTTAGTACTTAAGGGTAATAACTTGAACTTCCGATGAGTACGTGTTGATTGCCAATGAGGAAAGGATAGAACATGAACATCAACTACCACCACAACGAAACCGAACTCCTAGAGCTCTTCCCAAGCTGAGTAAAACTCTCTCTCTCTCTCACTAGTTCTCACATCTACTTCCCATGTTTTTTTCTTCTTAAGAAATAGTTCATCTACAACCATCGGTAGTTTAGCTAATTCTACGTGAACAATCACTAGTGCTTATAACTAGTTCTCGTGGGATCGATAATCTTTTATTACTGACAATGTATCCGTGTACTTGCGGAAGCGTAACCAGTTTTTGACATCGTTATCGGGGACTACGTCTATAATATTAGTGATAATCATATTGGATTAGACTAGACTTTATTTTTCTTTATTTTAGCTTTACTTTCTGCATTCTTATTAAAACATAAAAAAGATTTTTAACTCTTTCTTTTACTCTATACTTGGATTATTCAATATCTTGTTTTTTCATGCGAAGAGCTAATCTTTCAGGAAAACTTCCGCCGTTCGATCTAGAAATTGATAGAACTTACCTGAGGAGAAAAAACTTGCAAAAACTCCAAATGGAACAAGAAACTTCCGAAATGGCTGATAAGCTTTTGAAGGACTACGCATCACCTTATGCACGAGGGCTTCGGTCTAGTATCACACGACCACCAATTGAAGCCAACAATTTTGAAATCAAGCCTGTAGTAATCTACATGGTCTAGCAAAATCAATTTGGAGGACCACATGATGATCCAAATCATCACCTGGAGCTTTTCTATGAGATCTGTAGCACTATGAAAGTGAATGGGGTCCCGCCAGAAATAGTAAGATTACTTCTTTTTGGATTTTTCCTGAAAGATAGAACCAAGCAGTGACTTAATTCTTTACCAGCAAACAACATTACATCTTGGGAGCAGTGTGAGCAGAAATTTCTGGACAAATTCTACTCGCCGAGTAAAACTGTGCACATGAGGAATTTAATTGCAAACTTCAAACGGATAGACTCAGAATCGTTATTCGAAGCATGAAACAGATTCAAGAGTATGCTGAGACAGTGCCCCCATCATGGCCTCGAGAAGTGGTTGGTGCTACACACATTCTACAATGGAATCAACTATCACACGAAGGTGTCCCTCGATTCTGCTGTAGGAGGGGCATTGATAAACAAGAGCCTTGATGAAGCTGAAGAAATAATAGAGAATGTGGCCCAGAACCATCATCAGTGGGCAATCGAGAGATTTGGAGGTTCCTTCCCTAGGTATCCAGTCAAGGCATCAGGAAAATTTGACGTAGATGCAATCACGCTTATGTCTGTAAAGCTGGATGCTCTGACCAAGAAGTTTGAGACCATGGGGAATAACACTGCCAATGCAATAGTGTGTGTATGCAAAACTTGTGGAAGTTCGGATCATGCTCAAGATACTTGCCTCCTAGGGCCTATACAATCACAAATAAACCAACTTGAGTAATGCGATGCGATAGTCGGATATAACCAAAGGCAAAACAATCCCTACTCCAATACATACAACCTTGGGTGGAGGAACCATCCAAAATTTTCTTACCAGGGCAATCAAGATCAAGGACCAGCAAAGCCAAGTTACCAACCTAGGCAAAAAAGCTACCAATCTGGACAACAGACTCATCAACAACAACAATCCTCTCAACTATCCAGAATTGAAAAGATGCTTGAAGAAGTTCTCTTGGAGCAAAAAGAAATGAAGAACAAAATTAAGAAATTGAATCAAAGAATGGAGAATTCTGAAAAGCATCAAAAGATGCAAGATAGGTAGATCGCCCAGATAGCTCAGTCCTTTTTAAGAACGCCAGGAGCATTTCCGGGAAAACCCGACATAAATCTGGTGGAACATTGCAACCGCATTGAGCTAAGGAGTGGAAGGACTTTGGGAGATCTCCAAATGACTGCCCAGAAAGGAATTGAATTAGAAGAAGAGTCCTCTCCTCTCATCCCTAATTTGGTCCAGAACAAGGATAGGGGGGAGATTACCAAGAAAGTTGAAGGGACTCTTCCGCTTCCCCCATAAAATCAGACGATTTCTTTCCCCCAAAAGCTAATAACATCCCAAAAAGATGAAGAGTTCCACCGATTTCTTAAGAAGATTAAAGAAATTTGCATTGAAGTATCTCTGATAGACGCACTGCACCAAACGCCGAAGTTTGCCAAATTTTTTAAAGGTATTCTATCTAACAGAAGATAGAAGGCGATTTCGAGACTGTAGCATTGATGGAGAAGTGCAGCGCTCTACTCATGACAGACATTCCCCCAAAGCTCCAGGACCCAGGAGTTTTTCTATACCGTGTAAAATAGGCTCTGAGCTCATACACAGGGCTTTCTGTGACTTGGGAGCGAGTGTCAGCCTACTTCCATACTCGTTATGCAAGAAACTAGAACTCCAGAACATCAGACTTACTACTATGGTACTACAATTGGTTGACCATTCATGTAGATACCCAATGGGTATAGTGGAAGACGTGCTAGTAGAGATAGGCGGATGCATCATTCCCGCTGATTTTGTTGTCCTGGATATGAAGGAGGATCCCAAGATCCCAATTATCCTTGGAAGACCATTCCTTGCCACCGCTAGAACCCTCATCGATGTGAAAAGTCATAAATTATCCTTGGTGATCGGTAAAGAAAGGTTAGAATTCAATTTATTTGATTCTCCTGACTGCATCTCATCTTCTCAGAGAAATTCCAACAAATAGAATATAGACAAAGCTGAGGAATGCAGTTTCCATGGGAGGGAGCCGGACATGATGCGTGATTTGGCAAAGCTTGAGAGGTTGCCTCCAACAAGCAATAAGAAGTATATTTATCCTGCACGAGCGAAACTGAAGGAGCAAACTGGAGCATTAACTCTTGAAGGAGAGTCGTGCCTCCATGGGTTTAGTCCACATTAACTGATACGGGGTCGAGCTAAAGACCTAAAACAAGCGCTTCTTGTGAGGCAATCCAAGGGTTTCGTTTTAATTCGTTATCCAATTGTCCTTCTATATTTTTTTTAGTTAGTTCAATCGAGTATTTTTATTGTTAGGTCTTTATTTTTAGGGAGTGCATTAGCCTCCATGAGCTGGCCGTGATCGTTTCATGGGTGTGGGGACGTCGAAGGGGTCAAAAAGGAAAAAGGCGAGGCACTACACGCGCAAGGGAATCGGCCATGTGATTCTACACGGTCGTGCGAAGCCATCCGAGGAGAAGAATGCACGGGTCGTGTCGATTGACATGGCCGTGCGTTCTTAGCGAGAGGAAGAAAGGAGGGGCCATGCCAACTGGCACGACCGTGCGGAGCCACCCGAGGAGAAGAAAGCATGGGGTCATGTTGATTGACACGACCGTGCAATCTCGACCGAGAGGAGAAAAGAAGGGGGCGTGCCAACCGACATGATCGTGCGGCGACCCAGTCACCAGACCGTATCTTTAGCACACGGTCGTGTCTTACTCGTGTGCGCTGACAACCACCTTAAAAAGCTTTAATTCCCATCTCTTCCTCTCCCAAAAACCTTTCTCTCCTCACTACGCCTCATCAACCTTCATTACCTACATCTAAGACTCATCTTTACCATGATCTAGATCTAGATCTAAGTTTTCTTCGAACCCTAAATCCGAAAAGAGAGGAACAATTCCACTATTCTTCTTCTTTCTCCTTCTCCATCTTCAAGATTCACCTCCTCTATCCCCAATATCCACCTCCACCCAATTCACCTTGCATATCATGTCTCAAATCCTGAAGAGACTCCGACAAGGAAGCAGTAGATCTAGCGAAGGAGATGCGCCGGGAGGAGATAAAGGCCAAGGAAAGGTTTCTTCTTCCAAGGGCAAAGGAAAAAGGGTGGCACGCAACGAAGATAATGACAATGAATTTAATATTATTTTTAGAAATCAAGAACATAAAGCTAGATATGATATGCTTGTTGTTAGAAAAATCATGTGCACTAGACATATGGATCCAACTACCATGGATAGGTTAGGAATTAGGGATGACATAAATTGGATAATTAGCTCCTTAGAATGGAATGACATTATATACACACGTTTACCAACTTACCCCCGCCTAGTCCTTGAGTTTTTAAGTTTAATTGATGTTAAATTTTCTTCTGAGGATGACTACATAGGGGGCATAACTTTTAGGTTGATGAACAAAGAAATTCGATGGGCGTTTAGTGATTTTAATACTTGTTTTGATTTACCCACTGGTGGTGCCTGTGGATTTGATAGTAATATTAACTGGAAGGAATTTTAGACTTCAATCACTAGATCAAATAACCCTTATGAACCCTCTAGAGCAAAGGGATGCCCGCATGCAAAACCCCACTTTTAGATACCTTCACCGTGTGATGAGGAAAAAAATCTTTGGTCGAGGTGAGAGTGATGGAGTTGTTAGGAAAGTGGAACTTTATTCTCTTTGGGTGATGCTAAATAAAGTCAACTTTGATTCTGGGTCTCATTTCTTACAAAATTTGTTGAGAGCAGGTAAAACATCTTCGGGGATGATAGTGTTTGGCAGTTTAAGTATCCAAATAGCAATAAATATGGGTTGTGAGCTTGATAGGCTGGAGGTCATTCATGGTAATGATAAGATCGACATCGATTCTTGCCTTACAATGAAGATGATCTGTCGGGATGAGAATGAGTTTGCTTTTCCTAGGAACGATGGTTTCCCATTACCCTTTCCTTGTCCTGAGCGCACTTCAGTTCACAACCCCGCGAACTGGGAGATCATTGATTCAGAACCCTAGTTTGTTCCCTCCTTTATAGGAAATACTGAGCACCGCCAAGAGCCCTCGTCATCAGGACTCCCACAACCCTACGGATATCCGGAACCCGCTAGGCACTCTTTTGCCTATGGTACGGGACCTTCCAGATTTGATTTTTCTAATTTTCGTGCCTCCTTAGACTCGCTTTATGAGAAGCACACTACCCTACAACAATTGTTGGAGGGTTTCTTCAAGTTGTCTGACGACTAGTTTAGTGAGGTACAGGACCATTTTCAGTTTACTAGGGACTTTCATAGTCAGGTGACAAGATTTGTTCAGGATTATGAGATTGACCAGGAGATAATGAGGAATTTCATGAATGATATGGATATTACTAGACAACAAGTAGACGCTCTTTACCAATATCATCAGCACATTGGCCACCTCCCTGGTATGCCTAGATTTTCCTCCGACACACGACAAGGATCCCCTTATCCCCCTCCCCCGCCATCATTTTGATTATCATCGAGACGATGAAAAGTCTAAGTCTGGGGGGATGTTGTTTTTGCACAACCTGAGTTGAGTCGAGTCCTTTTCTTTTTCTTTCTGCATATTTATCTAGTTTGCTTTATCTACTTGCATTTCATTTTATCTTTCAGTCTCATATTGCACGTTCTTTTCTTACTTGTTGTTTTTCATCGTGTTTATTTTGATAAAAAAAATGAAAAAAATAGTTTTGAGGCATACTTGAAAGCATCAAACCTTCTACTTTTTCTGTTGACTTGTCTGATAGCAAAATGACTAGCACGTATATTTTCTTAGTTCATGTGGTGTAGAGATAGTGGTAGTATGTTTGGTGTATCTCCTTTCTCTATCTTTAGTAGTATGAAATAAGCTAAGTATTGTACGGAGTTTAGTATAAGTCTTGGCCTAACCTTAAGGATCTTACTTTCACTTTACTTAAGCTTAAATAGTTGAAATATTTTGAAATAATTATGATTCATCCAATTTGTTTAGTACTTGTGTTCCCATGGGGATTCCTTAGTTACATTTTGGTTACTAGATGACCTCGGATCATGGAAGCTCATTCGGAAAAATCTAAATCCCAATATTTGCATCGTGCATTTGTGATTAGTGCTACACTTCTATGGCGCTTAAAAAAAAAGAGTTGAATAAGGGATAAAAAATAGTTGTCATGAGTGGAAAGTAACAATTTATCCTTTTGAGACCGAGTTAGGTTACTAGGAAAATAAATATTATGTTTCTCTTGATTCCGAGTAGTATCCTTTGAGATCTTGTATAATTTAAGGAAAACGAACCAAGTGTGTAGCAGGTAAATGCCTATCACCGGGAACATTAGGAACTCAATTGTATGACGACTTGACTAGGACAGAAAATTGAAACTTGAAGAGTTGAGTCACTTATTGCACCGAGCACAGAGAACTTATGCTTAGGCCATCTTGGGTTACTCCACAATCATGTTTATCAATGAAACTAATTGATAGAGTTAGGTGAATGCACTAGAGATTATGATACACTATAGGAACTCATGGACATAGATTGCAGCGTTTTGCTTGAGGACAAGCAAATGTTCGAGTCTGGGGGTGTGATGTGTGTAGATATTATGATCGTTTATACATGTTTTAACACACATTCACTTGCTTAATTTACATATATTCTTTACACGATCATCTCTCCTATTGTTTATTCTGCATTAATTACTCTTTTATCGGATATTTGATCTTTGTTTGGTTTTGTGTTGACAGGGATAACTTTTGGAGCAAAAATAGCGATTGTCGACGCATTAGAGCAAAGCAGGGAGCCGCTTGACATCGGCCGTGCAACCCTACAGAGCCGTGTGGCCATTCCTGAGAGAGAGCAGCACACGGTCGTGCAACCTCGTACGACCGTGCCTCATGACCAGTAGCCAAGAAGCACACGGTCGTGTGAACCTCACACGACCGTGCAATGCAGACCTGAGCTGAAGGAAGACACTGCCGTGCAGATCTCGCACGGCCGTGACACTCAACCTGAAGGGAAGAGGAAGTTGGCTATGCGGATCTCGTACGGTCGTGCCACTCTACCCAAAGAGAGGGAGGAGCTGGCCGTGCAGATCTCGCACGGCCGTGGCACGGGTCGTGTGGTACCCGTTGTTAGCTAGAGCCCTAGAGCCAATCATTTGATGATTGTATTTTGGACTTATTGTATCATATTCTATATAAATAAAGGCATTTGGATTTTGGTTATTATACTTACTTGTATTGGTGTCAAATAAACTAAGTATAATAATGTCCTTGAGTAGATGGTTCTCACCTATATCAATCGGTTAGTTGAACCAATAGTGAGATGATATAGGGAACACTACTCTTAATCATTCCTAGTCGAGTATTAACATTCAGGGACAATGTTAATGCAATAAGACTAGCATGTAGGTCAACTCGATGACTTGATCTCACAAGTCATGGATATAGAGATATCAAGTTGACACATGGGTATACATTAGAGAATGTATACTGAATGACCCGCTATGAGAAAGTATCATGGATCGTTATATGAGTGTCATATACTTTCTCATGTGGCTATTAGTATGACTACTAGTCTTTAGACCTGAAGTCACCATAGATCCCTACATAAGGAGTTATGTACTTTGGTTTCGTCAAACGTCACCCGTAACTGGGTGGACTATAAAGGCGATTACTGGGTATATAACAAATTATGCAGAGGGATGTGAGTGATGTAGATGGGATCTATCCCTCCTATATGACGGGAGAGACATCGGTATTCTTGATAGAGTGAGACCACGAAGTGCATGGCCATGCCCAAATGAGTCAATATAGGATATTGAGCTCATTTGATTTAGTGAGTCTACTTGGAGTTCAAGATTTAGATTGGTCAGAGGATGACACGGTCTATGCCTCACATTGATCAATCTAGATGTCTAGGATAGAATGACACTTGTCATATTTTGTGAGGAGTCACAATTAGTAGTCACAAGGTGATGTCGGATCTCGACATTCTTGTAACTTGGGTAGTAATGATGTGTTGCTAGATACCGCTCATTACTTATGCTCCTAAATGGGTTTAGGGCATTGCCAACGTTACAAGAACCTATAGGGTCACACACTTAGGACAATTAGATAGAGATTAGGTTCATATGATGAACCAAGAGGATTAAATTCATTTGATGAATCAAATTGGATTAAGAGTAATCCTAATTGGGCTAACTTGAGTTCGACTCAAGTTGATTCATGTGTTCAATGAGTCTAATTTAGATTTTGACTCATTGAATCAATTTAATTAAATGAATTAGATTCATTATATTAAGTTGGCTTGAATCAAATGGTTGGATTCGATCAACCATAGAAGAGATTTGGTCAAGTTTGACTTGACTTGAGAGGAAGATTAAAAATCAAGTTTGACTTGACTTTATGCCACCTCATTGGTGAGTTGGCATTGATGTGAACCAATGATGTTACTCCACATCATCATGGGTACCACCTCATGGAAGTTACAAAGTCATTCTCTTTAATGGCTTCACATTAATTGCAATTAATGCAATTAATTTGGGGTTACAATGGAGAGTGGCCGGCCACTATGGTTTTGAATGAGATTTTCAATTTTTCATTCAAGTGTGCATTTTTCTTCCTTCTTCCTCTCAAGCTCTCCCTCTCCTCCTTCTTTGGCCGAACCACATAGGTGCTAGCACACCTTGGTTTTTGGTCATCTCCACCTAATTAGTTCGTGTGGATACTTCTAGAGGAGTGTATATTTTGACACTCTCGAGATCCGGCACCGTTTGGACGAGCGGGAACGCGAAGGGCTTCGCTACAAGGGTAAATTTCTAAACATGTAGATCTAAGTGTAGATCTAGATAGTAAACTCGTACTCGTAAGTTTTTCGTAAATTTTCTTCGCAAGGATCCATGGCTAGGGGCTTTCGGGGTTTTTGCGACGCGAAAAAGCGATTTTCGCGGCCCAAAAATTCCAACACCCGTGCCCTAGCCTATAAAAAGGGCCTTTAACTCTTCTCCAAGGGGGGGGGGGAGCCGTCAGAGAGAGATATACCTTGGTGCCGTTCCATGCCGTTCCAGACCTCCGTTCGATGATTCGAGATCACCTCCATCACCGCATCAACTCTAGAAGCAAAGGATTAGATCCGAAGATCACTGGACGATATTGAATAAGCATCTCTTTTCTCTCTCTCTTCTTGTTTGGGATTATATGTCTAATTATACTATGTCTTCGGGTTTTTCTCCTGCGTCTATGGAGTAGATTCTTTGTTCTAGGATCAGGAAGTAGTTGTGGATAGGTATTGGTGTAAGACTTATGTTTATGCCTTTTTCTCATTGAATGATTTCACTTGTCTTGTTTCTATTTGATATGCATGAAACTTGCTTCAGATTATCATGTCGTATTAATTGATTGTGTAGGAATTGCTAATTTCATAAAGATATGATCTTAGATCGTATATCCGAGGGGCCCTAGTGACAGGGGTAACTCGTTCACGGATATTTAGGATACTCCCTTGAAAGGAGAGACAATTCCTCACAAGGAAATAGGAAACCAAACCAAACCCCTATCTCTATCCTTAATGATACCGATCAGATTCACATTCTTGTGATCTATTGAGGCGCCCTAGTGACAGGGGTTAACCGTAACATGATTTCAAAAGAATCTTCTCTGTTTAGTGCTTAAGGGTAGTAACTGTTGGTGCGGTTATCACTAACGATTTAACCCAGGTTTTGATGAATGACAAATAGGTTAAGTTAGTTTTGTTGTTGTCTGACACTTTGATCGAGTGTGCAGGAGAAGTCCAGACAGGTCGACGGGCTGACCGGATGTCTAGCACGAAGTCCAGCTAGGTCGACGGGCTGACTGGATAGCTGGCGAGAAGTCCAAGCGGGTCGACAGGCTGACCGGACGCTTGGCGAGAAGTCCAAGCGGGTCGATGGGCTGACCGGACGCTTGGCGAGAAGTCCAAGCGGGTTGACGGGCTGACCGGACGCTTGGCGAGAAGTCCAGACGGGTCGACGGGCTGACCAGACGTCTGACAGGTAAGTGAGGTAAGTCACTGGAGGGGAGTGACTGTGAGGACGCGCTCCCGGGAAGGGAACATTAGGCGTCGATCCGGTTTAGATCCATTTCGGATATCTAAGTCGAGATCGTGACTAGATTCCGGTCTCGGAAAGACGGAATCTAAGTCATACTAACTTGTGCTAATTCATACTATTATAAAATGTGCTAATAATTTATGTTGCAGGTTATATATTGCCTCGGACTAACTTTGTTTTGCAGGAAAAGGGAGTTTTCTGGAACAAGGTGGTCCGGGCGCCCGGAAGGTTTTAGCAGCCACGTCACATTCCAGGCGCCTCGGAAAGAATCCAGGCGCCCGGAGCAACATATAAAAGAAGCCCCAAGCAGGAGCTTCAGAATCATCAATCTGAGAACTCTTCTACTGCTGGTCCTGCTGCTCTACGTTCCTGCGACGCTGACAAAGCTCCGACAAAGTGCTCCTTAGGTTTTTAATTAATTTCTTTGTCGATATTACTTTGTTTCATTAGCATTTCCTGTACTCATTTTGTAATTATATTCGAATTGCTAGTGATTGCCCAACGAAAGTGGTCAAGGACCACGGGCCTTCGAGTAGGAGTCGTCACAGGCTCCGAACGAAGTAAAAAACAACTGTGTTCATTTACTTTTCCGCTGCGTGTTTTTACTCGGCTTTTTCGAATCGATATTCACCCCCCCTCTATCGAATCTAACGGTCCTACAGAAACTTGAACTTCCGATGAGTATGTGTTGATTGACAATGAGGAAAAGATAGAACATGATACATCAACTACCACCACAACGAAATCGAACTCCTAGAGCTCTTCCCAAGCTGAGTAAAACTCTCTCTCTCTCTCTCTCACTAGTTCTCACATCTACTTTCCAAGTTCTTTTCTTCTTAAGAAATAGTTCATCTACAACCATCGGTAGTTTAGCTAATTCTACGTAAACAATCACTAGTGCTTATTGTTGGTGCAGTTAGCACTAACGGTCTAACCCAGGTTTTGATGAATGACAAAATAGGTTAAGTTAGTTTCGTTGTTATCTAACACTCTGACCGAGTGTGCAGGAGAAGTCCAGACAGGTCGACGGGCCGACCGGATAGCTGGCATGAAGTCCAAACGGGTCGACGGGCTGACCGGACATTTGGCACGAAGTCCAACTAAGTCGACCGGCTAACCAGATAGCTAGCATGAAGTCCAGACGGGTAGAAGGGCTGACCTGACGTCTGGCAGGTAAGTAAAGATAAGTCACTGGAGGGGAGTGACTGTGAGGACGCGTTCTCGGGAAGGGAACTTAGGCGCCGATCCGACATAGAACCATTTCGGAACTCTAAGTCGAGATCTTAACTAGATTCCGGTCTCGAAGAGACGGAATCTAATTAATATTCTTTCTGTTAAACTATGAACTGTGCTAATAATCTGTTTCACAGGAGATATAAGTGCCTCAGACTGACATTTTCTTGTAGGAAGGAAGCTGTTGGAAATCAAGTTCCGGGCGCTCGGAGGTAAAGTTTTATCCCCTAACGTCGTTGTGCCATGTGGAGTTCGTTGGTTAGCTCGGCTACGTCACTTCAGGGCACCCCGAAGGGCTGCGGGCGCCCCGAACCTCCTATATAAGGAGGGTCAAGGCTGGAGTCAGGATAATCAACTCACAATCTGCATTCTTGCGCTCCTGCGACATTGCGACGCTACTCCGACAAAGTGCCTTTCCGTTTTCTTCTTTTCTTTATTATTATTGTCGGAGTTTATTTTAGCATTTCCTGGAATTAGATTTGCAATAAGTTTCGAATTGCTAGTGAATTGCCCATCGAAAGCACCCTTGTGTGTGGGCCTTGGAGTAGGGGTCGACACAGGCTCCGAACCAAGTAAATCGAACTGTGTTAGCATTGCTCTTTACTTTTCGCTTATACATTTTCCGCTGCGTAATCTCTCGATAAAGTTTAAAATCGATATTCACCCCCCTTTATCGACTTTCACGATCCAACAAGTGGTATCAGTGCAGGTGCCGCTTTGATTTGGTGCAACCACCAATCAGGCAAAGGGGGTGTCTTTTTAAAGAAAAATTAGATATCGTTGATCTTTAAAATACATTGTCATCTTTTAACCACCAACAAGTTTTCATTTTTTTCCCTCCAAAATTGTTTTTGAAAAATACATTGTTATCTTTTCACCATTGCTTAGTATTGATAAAATATTACATTTTCAAAAATTTGAAATAATATTTTTTTTATTAATATTTTTATTAATATTTTATGATTTTTCTCACAATTAGTGAAATACTATATTTTTTCCAGCACTGCTAATCCAAGACCAAGTCTTGACACCACTTTTTAGATTTCCATCTTCAGCATTTAATGATTCTTCAAGAAGGACGGAACCCCCACGAGCCACCACCATGTAACGACCGATGACCCTTGGCAATGCCAAATCCATTGGCCAGGGATGGAAAGTCCTAGTGAGTAACGACACAGCCAAAGGGTCGTCGGTCGACGACATAAGAGGTCGCCAAATGGGCCGACGACATAAGGGCCGCCACAAGGGCCGCCAAAGAGGCCAAAGGGTCGAGCCATTACAATAAAAAGGCGCCTTTTTATTGTAACGACCCGGCCTTTAGCCTCTTGGGCGGCCCTTGTGGCGGCCCAACTGGCGGCCCTTATGTCGTCGGCCCACCCCTGGCCAGTGGATTTTTGCCTCCTCCAGGATTCGAACTCTAAACCTCCAGACTTAAGTATTAGAGTTTATGAATCCTGGAGGTTTAGAGTTCGAATCCTGGGGGAGGCAAAAATCCACTGGCTAGGGGTGGGAAGACCTAGTGAGTAACGGCACGGCCAAGGGTCGTCGGTCGACGACAAGAGAGGTCGCCAAATGGGCCGACGACATAAGGGCCGCCAGTTGGGCCGCCACAAGGGCCGCCCAAGAGGCTAATGGGTCGGGTCGTTACACACCATACGATCAAGAAGATTTTAACTACTGGAAGCGATTAATGGAATGCTTCTTATGAAGCTTAGATTTCAATTATGTGCTAATATTGAGAAAACCTTCCTAACAATGTTTTATGTAGACTAGAAAAGTACAAGAATGCATATGAGCTTTGGACACAATTGATCAAACTTTATGAGGAGCCGTTGAAGTTGGACGATCAAGTTGAAATCGAATCCAAACTTGAGTCAGATCCAACAAAAAAGCCTACTGAATTAGGGGTTGCGCTCAAGGTTAGTAATATTTACCAAAATACCCTTGCTAATAGTAGTTTAAAGAATATACATGTTAATTTGTATATTTCTGAAAATATCTGTGAAAATAGTGTAGCTGACAATACTTGCAAATATACCCCTAGGATATTTTCTGATAAGACAAATCTAATTAATTTAGAAAATTCAAAAAATCTGAAAATAATTAATAACCCTAAAAATTCAAATTTAAACATAAACAAATATGAAAATTCAAATAATAATGAAAATGTCAATATTGATCTAGATAAAATTAATAAATTGTTTAGTAATCTAGACCCTATCAATCTAGAAAATTCTATCCAAACCCAAGATAATTAAATTAACAAAAAATTAAGTTTTAAAGATAAGACTTATCTAATAAATTCCACTAATTATATCAACTTAAAAGGTAAAGAAAATATAAGGATAAAATTAAACACATAAAATCAAAAATAAATTTAACAAACTTAAAATTAAATATTAAAGATAACATATTAAACAAAGATAATCTAGAAAATTCAAAATTAACAGCTAATAAAAGGTTAAAAGATAAACTTTTAAAGAAATATAATTTAATTAATTCAAATTTAAAAATTAATAAAAATTCAATCATTAATGATCATCTATTAAATAAAGACAATTCAATTAACTTAATAAAATTAAAATTGAAAGAAAATTCAAATATTAAATACACTCTTTTAAAGAAAGATAATTTGACCAATTTAATTAATTCAAAATTAAAAACTTAAATTTAAATTACAAATTAAACATTAAATCTTAACTGAAACTAACTTCAATTATACAAAAATCTTTTAAAAAAAATTATACTATATAAAATCGAATAAATCAAATCAAAAACCAAACTAAATCAACAAATTCAAAAACTAAATATTTTAAAACCTACGAAAACTTAGAATATCATGAAGTTAAATATAACTATAAATGAAATAGACACAAACAAAAAAATAAAAAAAAAATAAAAGACAATAATTCAGGGGAGGCTCCAGAATAGCTGACATTTCCAAAAATAATCTACCCGACAAGGGTAACCGAAACCAACCTACCCGGCAGAACAATTAGGACTAGAATAAAGGATAGAATTTAACTTGACCAACGGTACCGGTGATGTTTTGGATGATAGTACGTTAGGGAAGCTTAGTCTATGCATGTCTAGGAAGATATGGTTTCAACCTGGTGCATTTGGCTAAGTGAAACTAACCGAAGCTACCCTTTATGGATCCTAACCAGTTAGACCAAGGTTTTGTATTAAGTTCAGTGGATAGAACTATTTGAAAAATATCGAAGGCATAGTTACTCTAATGATGCCCAGGTGACACACCATAGTTCAGAAGTTTATCCAAATAATGCATATTTGTTGAGCCCAAAGCTAAACTAGAATCTAACACAAATTTAAATCAAATCCTAAAAATTGAATTTAATTCATCTCACAAAATTATAGGTTTCCATGTTTGAAAATTTAGATCGGGTGAGATGACTAAGGAAATTAAATTCAAATTATATTAAATTAAATTCAAATTAAATTAAATTAAATTCAAATTAAATTAAATTAAATTCAAATTAAATTAAATTAAATTAAATTAATTTTAAATTAAATTAAATTCAAATTAAATTAAATTCAAATTAAGTTAAATTAAATTAAAAGTATTTTAACTTTAAATTACTTTAAAATAAAAAACTAAAAATCGTTTTTAAATTAAGTTTTTTTTTTAAAAAATATTAAGTTAAAATTTTAGAATCCGTTTAACATAAAAATTTATTTTAAAAATTCATTAAAAATTCATTTAAAAAAAATTCTTTAAAAATTTATTTTAAAAATTCTTTAAAAAATTCTTTTAAAAAATTCTCTAAAAATTTATTTTAAAAATTATTTAAAATTTTATTTTAAAATTTTATTTTCAAAATTCTTTAAAATTTATTTTTTAAAAAAAATTCTTTAAAAAATTCTTTTAAAAATTCATTAAAAAATTATTTTAAATATTCTTTAAAAATTTATTTTTAAATTTTTTTAAAAATTTATTTGAAAAAATTCTTTAAAACTTTATTTCAAAATTTCTTTAAAAATTTATTTTAAAAATTCTTTAAAAATTTATTTTAAAAAATTCTTTAAAAATTTATTTAAAAAATTCTTTTAAAAATACTTTAAAAATTTATTCTTTAAAAAATCATTTTAAAATTATTTTAAAATTCGTTAAAAAACTATTTTAATAATTCGTTAAAAATCTTTTAAAAATTTATTTTAAAAATTCTTTAAAAATTTATATTAAAAATTCATTAAAAATTTATTCTTTAAAAATTCGTTTTAAAAATTCTTTAAAAATACATTTTAAAAATCTTATAAAATTTTATTTTAAAAATTCTTTAAAAAATTCATTTTAAAAATTCATTAAAAATTCATTTTTAAATTCTTTTGAAAATTTATTTTAAAAATTCTTTAAAAAATTCATTTACAAAATTCTTTAAAAATTTATTCTTTAAAAACTAATTTTAAAAATCTTTTAAAAATTAGTTTTATAATTTTTTTAAAAAATTTATTTTAAAAATTCTTTAAAAATTTATTTGAAAAATTCATTTTAAAAATCTTTTAAAAATTTATTTGAAAAATTCTTTAAAAATTTATTTGAAAAATTCTTTAAAAATTTATTTTAAAAATTCATTAAAAATTTATTTTAAAAATTCATTTTAAAAATATTTTAAAAATTTATTTTAAAAATTCTTTAAAAATTCATTTTAAAAATCTTTTAAAAATTTATTTTAAAAATCTTTTAAAAATTTATTTTAAAAATCATTTAAAAAGTTATTCTTTAAAAATTCATTTTAAATATTCGTTAAAAATTCATTTTAAAAATTCTTTAAAATTTTATTTTAAAAATCTTTTGAAAATTTATTTTAAAAATCTTTTAAAAATTTATTTTAAAATTTTTTAAAAATTTATTATTTAGAAATTCATTTTAGAAATCTTTTAAAAATTTATTTTAAATTTTTTAAAAAAAATTCATTTTAAAAATCTCTTAAAAATTTATTTTAAAAATTCATAAAAAATTTATTTTAAAAAATTCTTTAACATTTATTTAAAAAATTCGTTAAAAATTCATTTTAAAAATATTTAAAAATTTATTTAAAAATCATTTTATAAATCTTTTAAACTTCTTTTAAAAAAAATTTTAAAATTATTAAAAGATTTTTATTTAAAAAAACTATTCTTAAAATTATGTTAAACTAAAACTAAAATAAAAATCAAGTAAAATTAAATTCAAACTTAAATTTAAAAGATAATTTTAAATTAAGTTAAACCTATACTAAACTTAAAGTTAAAGTAAAATTAAAATTAATTCTAAATCTATGTTACTTAAATTTCAATGTAATTTAACATAATTAAAAATTGATTTAAATTGAATCTTACTTAACTTATTTTAATAACTTTAATAAATTCAACTTCAAAGTACTACTAACTTTAAACTAAGTTAATCTTACTTAAAAGAAAGTAAATTAAAAATTATAACGAACACTTTAATTAATCAATTAATACAAAATTTAAATTATTTTATTAAATCAAGTAAAAGTTAACCAATTATCGATAATGATTAACTGTTATTGAATTAATAATAACTTATCCTATTTTACCTTAAAACTAAAAGTTTAACTTAGTACTACTAACTTTAAACTAAGTTAATCTTACTTAAAAGAAAGTAAATGAAAAATTATAACGAACACTTTAATTAATCAATTAATACAAAATTTAAATTATTTTATTAAATCAAGTAAAAGTTAACCAATTATCGATAATGATTGACTGTTATTGAATTAATAATAACTTATCCTATTTTACCTTAAAACTAAAAGTTTAACTTATTACACCTGAATCTAAAATTAATTGTTTTTGGAATAATTAATTAATAAAATTAAACAAGGATATCAACGATATAGAGATAATAATATAAGTGTTGCTAAATCATCCCCTATAACACTTAGGTAGAAAAATATGTTAGGGCTTTGAAATTTAACACACTCAAATCTTAGCATTATATTAAAGGGGAGTAATAAAATAAGGAGTATTAATAAATTAAGGGAGAGTAATAAATTAAAGGAGTATCAAATTCAGGGGCAGGTTTATTTTTTTTAATTATCTCCTTAAGTGTTATTTTTTTAATTTTCTCTTTAAAATCTCTTTAGAAAATCCTACCTCAATTTATTTTAAAAAAATTAATTTGAAAATCTTATATTAAATATTCTTAGCAAATATTTTCAAAAGCTTTATTTTAATAATGTCAAGTTCAGGGGAGCAATAATTATTTTCACATTTTTTATTAAATTTTTTTTTTTAAAACTTGATTTTGAAAATTGTATGTTATAAACTTAGTTTGAAAACTAACTTTGAAAATCGAATGTTACAAACTTAGTTTTGAAATTATGATTTTTCAAACTTAATGTTGAAAATTAATTTAAGAAAATAGAAACTTAGTTTGGCAAATTAGATTTCAAAAACTTAACTTTGAAAAATTAGATTTTGAACATTGAATTTTACCTGGTTTTTGAAAATTTTACTTTTGTAAAATTTTTCTTTATAGAATTTATGTTTGAAAAATGTTTTAAGTTCTAGTTTATTTTGACAAATTTTGGAACATATAAACTTATGTTTAGAATTTTGGATTTTTTTAACTTATACTTGAAAAATTAGCTTTTATAAAAATATGATTGCAATAATTATCTTTTGAAAATTAATCTGCAAACTTACTACTAATTAAGATATGTTGCTAAATTAGTTATCTTTCTAACTTAGTCATTTTTTAAAACTTAGCTATTTTGGAAAAGTTATTAAAAATTACTCTTTCTAAGTTATCTTTCTTATAACTTAGCTATTTTGAAAAGGATAAGAGATACTTTTTAAAGCAAAACTTCTAATTATTTAACTCTCCTGAGTCGATCTGATTTATGTTTGCATTCTTTTTGCAATGTTTTTGTATTTATGATTAGTTGATCTATGTTTATGTTTGATGAATGCCAAAGGGGAGAGTTAGGTGGTTAAGTTAGCTAAAACAAATTAAAAATAAAAACTAACTTAAAAAACCTGTTAATGCTTGTTTTACTTGCATTTTACACTAACTTAACCAAGTTGTCATTCCATCAAAAAGGGGGAGATTGTTGGTGCGGTTAGCACTAACGGTCTAACCCAGATTTTGATGACTGACAAAATATGTTAAGTTAGTTTCGTTGTTATCTAACACTTTGACCGAGTGTGCAGCAGAAGTCCAGATAGGTCGACGGGCTGACTTGATGTTTGGCATGAAGCCCAGCTAGGTCGACGGGCCGACCGGATAGTTGGCACGAAGTCCAAACGGGTCGACGGGCTGACCGGACGTTTGGCACGAAGTCCAGCTAGGTCGACGGGCTGACCAGATAGCTGGCACGAAGTCCAGACGGGTCGAACGGCTGACCTGACGTCTGGCAGGTAAGTAAAGGTAAGTCATTGGAGGGGAGTGACTGTGAGGACGCGTTCTCGGGAAGGGAACTTAGGCGCCGATCCGACTTAGAACCATTTCGGAACTCTAAGTCGAGATCTTGACTAGATTCCGGTCTCGGAGAGACGGAATCTAATTAATACTCTTTCTGTTAAACTATGAACTGTGCTAATTGTTGGTGCGGTTAGCACTAATGATCTAACTCAGGTTTTGATGAATGACAAATCAGGTTAAGTTAGGTTTGTCGTTATCTAACACTCTGAACGAGTGTGCAGGCTAAGTCCAGACAGGTCGATGGGCTGATCGGATGTCTGGCACGAAGTCCAAGCGGGTCGACGGGCTGACCAGACACTTGACGAGAAGTCCAAGCGGGTCGACGGGCTGACCGGACGCTTGGCACGAAGTCCAAATGGGTCGAAGGGATGATCGAACATTTGGCACGAAGTCCAGCTAGGTCGATGGGCTGACTGGATAGCTGGCGAGAAGTCCAGACGGGTCGAAGGGCTGACCGAACGTCTGGCAGGTGAGTAAAGGTAAGTCACTGGAAGGGAGTTACTGTGAGGACGCGTTCCCGGGAAGGGAACATTAGGCGTCGATCCGGCTTAGATCCATTTCGGATATCTAAGTCGAGATCGTGACTAGATTCCGGTCTCGGAAAGATAGAATCTAAGTCATACTTTTTATATTGAACTTATAAACTGTGCTAACACTTTGTTTTGCAGGATATACATTATCTATTTGCCTCGGACTAACCTTGTCTTGCAGGAAAGATGTTCCCTGGAGAAAGGTGGTCCGGGCGCCCGGAGGTGAATTCTATCCTAATCGCGGCGTCAACACGTGGAGCTCGCTGGTTGGACCTGCTACGTCACACCAGGGCACCCAGAAGGGATCCGGGGTGCCCCGAGCCTCATATAAAAGAAGGGGCAGGGGTGGAGCCTCAATAACAACTCAGAACGAACTGAAACCTGCTCTCCTGCGCTCTTGCTACGCTGCGAAAGATCTCCGACAAAGCTCTGTCCGCCTCTTCTTATTTTCTATTATCGGTATTTCTTGTTCTAGCTTTTCTGTACTTAAACTCTGTAATTGAATCTTCGAATTGCTAGTGGATTGCCCAATGAAAAGCATCCTTGTGTGTGGGCCTTGGAGTAGGAGTCGCCAAAGGCTCCGAACCAAGTAAAATTGGTTCTTGTGTTAGCGTTGTTTCAATTTCATCTTTTCCGTTGCGCTTACTCTTGACGAATTTTTTTATAATTGATATTCACCCCCCCCCCCCATCTATCGAACGTCTACGATCCAACACTAATAATCTGTTTCGCTTGAGATATAAGTGCCTCGGACTAATGCTTTCTTGTAGGAAGGAAGTTGCTGGAAATCAAGGTCCGGGCGCTCGGAGGCAAAGTTTTATCCCCAACGTCGCTGTGGCACATGGAGTTCGCTGGTTGGCTCGGCTACGTCACTTCAAGGCGCCCTGAAGGGCCGCGGGCGTCCTGAAGGGCTGCGGGTGCCCCGAACCTCCTATATAAGGAGGGTCAAGGCTAGAGTCAGGACAATCAACTCACAATCTACATTCTTGCGCTCCTGCGACATTGCGACGCTACTCCGACAAAGTGTCTTTCCGTTTTCTTCTTTTCTTTATTATTATTGTTGGAGTTTATTTTAGCATTTCCTGTACTTAGATTTGTAATAAGTTTTAAATTGCTAGTGAATTGCCCATCGAAAGCACCCTTGTGTGCGGGCCTTGGAGTAGGAGTCGGCACAGGCTCCGAACCAAGTAAATCAAACTATGTTAGCATGACTCTTTACTTTTCGCTTATACATTTTCTGCTGCGTAATCTCTCGATAAAGTTTAAAATCGATATTCACCCCCCCTCTATCGACTTTCACGATCCAACACTTATAACCAATTCTCGTGGGATCGATAATCTTTTATTACTGACGACGTATCCGTGCACTTGCGGAAGCGTAACAGCTACACACTTGGACTTAAACTGTCGAATGGACTTACATTGCCAAGGCTACACACTTGGATTTATACCGCCGAAACAATATGCAAACATGCATTGAAACCTATCCCAAGGCTCCCCCTACACCTATGCTCCCCATTAAGTTATGATCCTGTCCGAACCAGGAGTCAACGGACGTTGGGGATGTGGCGCTCCCTGTTGGATCCTCGAGTGCTCCGGCGAACCTGCAACAAAACCGAGCCGGGGGGGGGGGTGTCCCGGCGACGGCCCTTCGACGCTCAAGTTAGGCGAAGGAATAAGAAAGTGGCTTAGAAAATGTAGACTTGCGTACCTCCGGTTGAAGAAGTGGAGACCTTATATAGACCTCTCGAAGGAGCCTGGGCACACCAATCGAAGCAATCACCTGCTTTCGACCATGCCTAGGTGTGGGCCTGTCAGAAGGGCATCCATAAGACCATACTGCTACTGTATCAACCTTTCCGTGACGTGATGGTGGGGCCTTTAATAGTGCCATCTTGCGTACAGTCTAATCATCATGCCTTTGCTGACATACCATATCCCGAGCCGAGCGAATAGGCCGCTCACACTATTCCTCGCCACGATTCCGGCCGGCGGACACTCCGCCGCCATTCGGCCGAGCTGACGCCCGCCGCCACTGGCCCGGTTCGGCGCCGAAACCCAAACCTTGGTTGGGTAATCTCGTTCCGCCGGACGGGACCCCATCTGTGGGTCTCCCTTCTTACCGGATCACTTGCCTCCCTTCAAGTCTAGTCGAAGGAGGCGGTGAGTCCGACTGACGTGTCCGAGCGGGCGGTCGTCGCCTTATCGCTGCTGCTGATATCCCTTGAGCCGTTCGGCCCTCATGCCAAATTTAGCCGCTCGGCTCTTCGCTTTGTATGCCTTGGCGCCCAGCGTGGATGTTTGCTTGTCTAAATCCTCTTGAAAATCGCGCAAGTCTTTTTCATTAAGCCGAAGCATGCGCGGTATGGGCGCATTAATTGCGCTCGGTGACAGAGCGCCACGTGGCTCGTCTTTAGTGGCGGTGACGCTCCGTACGATGGGACGCCCTTTGTTTTGAAATGAACGGCTAGATGATGACCTCGTCTCTTGTGCCCTGCATCCGACGGACGAGGCTGAGCGGTCTCGTTTGTATAAAGCCCTCGTTCTGGCCTTCACGCCACACTCTCTGCTTCATCGCGCATCCTCTGTCGAAGCTGCCTGCTGCTAGCTTACTCCGGCGACTCCCAGTGCTTGCTTTCCGGCGGTTTTCGAGTTCCTGGGGATTCTTTCCTTTGATCTTCCCTCAGTAAGCTTCTTCTCTTCTCTAGTCCCCTTGTCTCCAAGTATTGCTAGGCTTCCTTCCCTTCTTTAGTCATGGCGAGCACTTCTGCACCCGCTACCGAGGTTCACGGTCCGTGGTATATGAGTATGGAGAGTAGGTTCGATGAGGAGCGCGCCCGGCGCGTTGTTAGGACCTACGGGATCCCGAACGACCATGAAATAGTTGTAGCCGGCCCGACCGACCGGCCCCATAACCCGCCGATCGGTACTATTTGTTTCTTTCTGGACCAATTCCAGGGCGGCCTTAGATTTCCTACCCATCCATTTATTTTGGAAGTTTGTAATTATTTCCGCATCCCGCTCGGCCAACTTGTGCCGAATTCCTTTAGGCTACTGAGCGGGGTGGTCGTCCTCTTTAGGCTGCACAGTATCCCACTTGACCCCAAAATATTCCACTACTTCTTCTACCCCAAACAATCCGAGTTGGGTACTTTTATTTTCCAAAGTAGAATAGGCTTCAAATTTTTTGAGAACATGCCGACCTCCAACAAGCACTGGAGGGAGTTCTTCTTCTATATACGACTTCCCGAGCGGCCAGCATTCCGAACCAAATGGCAGACCGCTGTGCCGACCCAGCCGGAGCTCGGCAAATTCAGAAGCAATCCGGCCTACCTTCATGCGGCAAATTGCTTGTCCGGTCAGCGGTACATCTCAAGGGGGTGTTGTACATTTTTGGATTATCTCCCGTTCGGGCCAATCTCCCCTACCGCATGGGTAAGGACTCTTTACTCCCTTCGCCTTTTTGTCTAATTGATTTTAATTTCTTCCACTGTAGCTGAAGTCATGTGGCGCTCCAAGGCTACCGATCATCTGAAATTGAAGGCCGTGGAAATTGAGGCGGCTACCAAAAAAGAACTCGCCGAGCGGGGTCTTATTCCCAGCCGCCCGGCAGATGCAGGAGAGGGGGGGACGCAGTCCGCCCCTGAAACAGAAGTTACCCAACCCGCTTCAACGGAGGTTGAGGCGGATCCTGTTTCCTCTGCTCCAGCCGAGCTGGGAGTCCCCCAGGCCGGGGATTCACCACTGGAAGTTCGGCGGAAACGTCGAAGAGACTCCAGCCTTCCGCCGACCTCAGAGGGCGAACCGCAGGCGCCGATCGAGATCGCTTCTCCAGATCGCACGCCGTCGCAGATCAGGACCCCCGTGGCCTCGCCCACCGCACAGCCCTCTGGCTCTCCTCCACGGACTCGTCGTCGCTTACGACGGTTGGGCGAAACTTCAACCATAGGGGAGTCCTCGGGCCAGGCGACTGCGGCTGAGGAAGTGCCGGCCGGCCACCCGACCATCAAGACTACCCTTCGATTCCCATCGGAGGAATATTTATTGTCTGCCGATCGGCCATCAAGCCCCGTTCATGAAATAACCTTGACGGGTCCGCTCGCCAAACTTTTCGAGGACGCCCAGATTCGGGTGGCCCTCATGACGCCCAAGCAGCTCGGCGATAACCACATGCAGCAGGCCACTCAGGTAGGTTCATTTTTCTTCCTGTGCCATGCTACTGTTCGGTTCCTGATTTTATTATTTCCCTTACAGCATTGGGCTGAGCAAATCGCCACTAGCCATCGGCTGGCCGAGCTGGAGGGTCTCATGGAAAAACTCCAAGTCTCGGGGGGTCCATCGGCCGAGCGGGAGAAACAAGCCCGCGAGGCCGAACAGAAGAAGGCCGCCGACCTGGCTACAGAGGTGGCTCGACTTGAAGGCTTGGTGAAGAAGCGCGACGAAGACGTGAAGCGCGCCAGTAGCCGGAAGAAGCGGGCGATCGCTGATCTGGACAAGATGAAAGTTGAAGTCCGAGCCCTAGATCAGCGATCTAAGGAGCTGGAAGCCCAACTAACTGCCGAACGGGATGGGCGCTCAGCTGAACGCACTAAAGCGGAGGTGGACCAGAAAGTTCTCCAAGATTCACTAATTGCCTCCCGGGCGGCGCTCAGAAAGTACAAGGAAGAGGAGCCGAGTCGTCTGGCTGCTGCACGTCAAGATTACCTCCGCTCGGAGAGGTTTGGCACGAAATTTGGCGGCAACGTCTCTTCAACCTCTGCCGAGGCTGTTAAGGTCACTATGGCCTACTTGAAGAAGGGTGGCCACCTTCCTGCGGGAATGCACATTCCCGCCTCCGATCTGACGGCCATGACAGACGACATTCCGGACGGTTTCTTCAACTTCGAAGACCCCGAGTGAAGAGTGTTCCTCGTCTCTATCTTGTTTTTGCGTTTCTTATGCCCAGCGCAACTTTTTGTACTTGCCGTCCGACATGCTTTCCCTTTAATGCAATTATGTCTTTGCTTGCGTCTTCCTGATCATTATCCATAATATTCTTCTGTTTGCTTAACGTTTATGCTTAGAGTCAGTCATGCTCTAAGTGTTCTCCGTCACGCGGCCGATCAGCTTAACCCATTAAACAAAGTCCGAGCGGGAGGGCCTACTCGGTCTGCACGTATCTAGCCTGTGTGAAGTCAACAAACGCCAAGTATTGAAGGACCAACGGCCGAGCGGGCCTAAATGTTTTAATACTTGTGGTTTCCGCGGTTTCTTATTCTCTGATATTCGTTCGTCCGCCCGGGGTATTTATAGTCGCCGGACCGACTCTCGATTTTTAACGATGGTGCTCGTCGGTTTTCCGCTCGGTTTTTATAGACGCCGGCTCATCTTTCGATCTTTAACGTCGGAGCTCGACGGCGCGGATATTTATAGCCGGTCGGCGCGGCTCTTGATCTTTAACGACGGAGCTCGTCGGCGCGGATATTTATAGCCGGTCGGCGCGGCTCTCGATCTTTAACGACGGAGCTCGTCGGCGCGGATATTTATAGCCGGTCGGCGCGGCTCTCGATCTTTAACGACGGAGCTCGTCGGTCTTCTGCTCGGGGATTTATAGACGCCGGCTCGTCTCCTCCGCACGGAGGGTTTATAGACGCGGCCGCCTCCCTGCTTCCGCCGAGGGTTTATAGACGCGACCGCCTCCCGGTTCCGGCGAGGGTTTATAGACGCGGACCGCCTCTCGATTTTTAACGCAGAGCTCGTCGGTCGGATATTTATAGCCGGTCGCCGCGGCTCTCGATCTTTAACGACGAGCACGCTGGTCTTCGCTCGATTTATAGACGCCTGCCTTCCGGCTTCCGGTCCGGAGGGTTTATAGACGCCGGACCGCCTCCGCTTCCTACCGGAGGGTTTATAGGCCGACCGTCCCGGTTCCTACGGAGGGTTTATAGACGCGACCGCCTCTCAATTTTAATGACGGAGCTCGCGCTACCGATATTTATAGCCGGTCGGCGCGACTCTCGATCTTTAACGACGGAGCTCGCCGGTCTTCCGGAGGATTTATAGACGCCTCGCCTCCTTTCTGGCGGAGGGTTTATAGACGGACCGTCTCCGATTTCCTACCGAGGGTTTATAGACGCCGACCGTCTCCCGCTTCCGCCGGAGGGTTTATAGACGCCGGACCGCCTCGATTTTTAACGACGGAGCTCGTTGCGGATATTTATAGCGGTCGCACGGCTTCGATCTTTAATGACGGAGCTCGTCGGTTTTCCCGCTCGGGATTTATAGACGGCTCGTCTCCCGCTTTACCGGAGGGTTTATAGACCGGACCGCCTCGATTTTTAACGACGGAGCTCGTCGGGCGGATATTTATAGCCGGCCGGCGCGGCTCTCGATCTTTAACGACGAGCTTGTCGGCGCGGGCGCGGATAACGACTCGATCTTTAACGACGGAGCTCGTCGGCGCGGATATTTATAGCCGGTCGGCGCGGCTCTCGATCTTTAACGACGGAGATCGTCGGCGCGGATATTTATAGCCGGTCGGCGCGGCTCTCGATCTTTAACGACGGAGCTCGTCGGTCTTCTGCTCGGGGATTTATAGACGCCGGCTCGTCTCCCGGTTTCCCGGCCGGAGGGTTTATAGACGCCGGACCGTCTCTCGATTTTTAACGATGGAGCTCGTCGGGCTTTTAAGCCTAATTTGGACAACGTTTACCTGGCCGAACGGCACAGGGTCTTCGGAATTGAGCCTTTGGCTCGTACAATATACCTCCGGCTGAGCAGCTCGGGGCCTTCGTCGTCGAGCGCTTGGCTCAGATAATTTACCTCCGGCCGAGTGGCACAGGGCCTTCAGATACTATACCTCCGGCTGAGCAGCTCGAGGCCTTCGTCGTTGAGCGCTTGGCTCAGATAATTTACCTCCGGCCGAGCGGCACGGGGCCTTTGGATACTATACCTCCGGCTGAGCAGCTCGGGGCCTTAATCGTCGAGCGCTTGGCTCAGATAATTTACCTCCGGCCGAGTGGCACGGGGCCTTCAGATACTATACCTTCGGCTGAGCAGCTCGGGGCCTTCGTCGTTGAGCGCTTGGCTCAGATAATTTTACCTCCGGCCGAGCGGCACGGGGCCTTCAGATACTATACCTCCGGCTGAGCAGCTCGGGGCCTTAATCGTCGAGCGCTTGGCTCAGATAATTTACCTCCGGCCGAGCGGCACGGGGCCTTCAGATACTATACCTCCGGCTGAGCAGCTCGGGGCCTTCGTCGTTGAGCGCTTGGCTCAGATAATTTTACCTCCGGCCGAGCGACACGGGGCCTTCAGATACTATACCTCCGACTGAGCAGCTTGGGCTTCCCATCGAGCCTTTGGCTCGGCTAATACACTCCCAGCCGAGCGGCATGGGGTTTTCCTATCGAGCTCGGGGCTCGGTTAATATGATCCTGGCCGAGCGGCACAGGCTTCCCATCGAGCCTTTGACTCGGCTAATACACTCCCGGCCGAGCGGCATGGGGTTTTCCTATCGAGCTCGGGGCTCGGTTAATATGATCCTGGCCGAGCGGCACAGGCTTCCCATCGAGCCTTTGACTCGGCTAATACACTCCCGGCCGAGTGGCACGGGGTTTTCCTATCGAGCTTGGGGCTCGGTTAATATGATCCTGGCCGAGCGGCACAGGCTTCCCATCGAGCCTTTGACTCGGCTAATACACTCCCGGCCGAGCGGCACGGGGTTTTCCTATCGAGCTCGGGGCTCGGTTAATATGATCCTGGCCGAGCGGCACAGGCTTCCCATCGAGCCTTTGGCTCGGCTTATTTACTCCCGGCCGAGCGGCACGGGTCTTCCCATCGAGCTCGGGGCTCGGTTTATTTACTCCTGGCCGAGCGGCACACCTTTGGCTCGGTTAATACACTCCCGGCCGAGCGGCACGGGGTCTTCCCATCGAGCTCGGGGCTCGGTTAATATGATCCTGGCCGAGCGGCACAGGCTTCCCATCGAGCCTTTGGCTCGGCTAATACACTCCCGGCCGAGCGGCACGGGGTCTTCCCATCGAGCTCGGGGCTCGGTTTATTTACTCCCGGCCGAGCGGCACGGGCTTCCCATCGAGCCTTTGGCTCGGCTAATACACTCCCGGCCGAGCGGCACGGGGTCTTCCCATCGAGCTCGGGGCTCGGTTTATTTACTCCCGGCCGAGCGCGCGCGGGAGTTTTTACTCAAGAAACTACAAATTTATGAGCAACAGAAATAATTGAAGAACTGACCTGTCGACCAGCAGGGGATCTCACCCAATTTCTTGACTCTCGAATACCCGTGGAGTGAGAAGAATATATATACTTGTCGAAACTCATCAAGGCTTCCTCGTCGGACCGATATCGGGGCAGGCGTTGCTCCCACTTGAATTTCGGTTGGACCCCCATTTTGCCCCCATTTCGCCTGTTGCTCCGGTCTGTCTGTTCAGCTGTGCTATCCGCTCAGCTTGAGCCTTCTGTTTCTGTTGCTCCACGAGCTTAGCTGCTCTTGCCTCAATTAGAGCGTCGGGCCTCTCCTGGGAGAGCATCACGGTGTGTAGTCTTCCAGCCTCGTCCATTGCCTCTGCTCGGATGCAGGTGCGTTCCCACAGACGGCGCCAAATTGATCCTGTCCAAACCAGGAGTCAACGGACGCTGGGGATGTGGCGCTCCCTGCTGGATCCTCGAGTGCTCCGGCGAACCTGCAACAAAACCGAGCCAGGGGGGGTGTCCCGGCGACGGCCCTCCGACGCTCAAGTTAGGCGAAGGAATAAGAAAGTGGCTTAGAAAATGTAGACTTGCGTACCTCCGGTTGAAGAAGTGGAGACCTTATATAGACCTCTTGAAGGAGCCTGGGCACACCAATCGAAGCAATCACCTTCTTTCGACCATGCCTAGGTGTGGGCCTGTCAGAAGGGCATCCATAAGACCATACTGCTACTGTATCAACCTTTCCGTGACGTGATGGTGGGGCCTTTAATAGTGCCATCTTGCGTACAGTCTAATCATCATGCCTTTGCTGACATACCATATCCCGAGCCGAGCGAATAGGCCGCTCGGCTAACCACTGTTCCCTCGCCACGATTCTGGCTGAGCGGACACCTCCGCTCGGCCATTCTATCCTCGGCCGAGCGGACGCCTCCGCTTGGCCACTCGGCTCCGGTTCTCCTGCTTTGGCGTCGGAAACCCAAACCTTTGACTGGGTAATCTCTGGTTCCTCTCGGACGGGACCCCATCTGTGGGTCCCCCATTCTTACCGCCGGATCAAGTTAGAAATTTTACCATAGGGCTATTTAAGAACCTATCACAAGGTTCCCCCTATACCTATGCTCCCCATTGAGTTAGAAATTTCATGCAAAGACATTTAAAGTTTTCTCAACTAAACCTTACTTTTCCCCCTTTGCCTAACATTAAAAAGCTCCAACAATATCCCAATTGTTGAAACTAGTCATCTAAATTGACCCTAAACTTGTGTATTTATCCCCCATGCATGGATCTCATATACCTATACAAGCTGACCTGGTCAAAACCACTGCTAAAAAATAGTTTCAGGCTGGTATCAGTCGACTGACAGAAGCATCAATCGATTGCCCTTATCGAAACAAACCCAGAAAACCATTCTGTGTTCGATAAACACTGCTACCAGTGATTGGTAATTGTACCAATCGACTGACACACTGATTTTAGCCCATTTCAATATTTCTGACCCAATTTCAGAAATGCATAAAAATTTCAAAGACATCAAAAAATCTCCAAATTTTATGAAGAGGTCTGTTTTACCCATGTCTACTTGGAAAAAATACAGTAAAAAATATATCTATTACCAATCCCAAGATTGACACAAAATCCAAAACTAGTTAAATGGTTCAATTGTACCTTGACCTAAAGTCCTAGTTTTGACTTCTCTTAATATATTTGCTCATACTAAATCACAATGCATCCCTAGCATTGGGTTATATGACATCTATACATCCAAAACTAATTATCATGCAATATGACCTCAATGTCATATTTCCTTGCATGAAACACAACTCATGTGTACCAATTCCCTAAGTTGGAGACTCAAGTCCGTCTCCAAACCATTTGGCACACTCCACGGCTCCTCTAGACTCCCAAGTAAAACCCACTTGAGATCCATTTTCCATGGGTCCCAAATTGATTCTTTGAGATTCCCCTAGAACTCTTAGCCTTAGCCACCTCCCTAGGTGACTCATTCATAATTGTTAGGCCACATCGGTGCACCTCCGGTGACACTTGGCCTATAAACCTAACCTTCTTAACCTTGGAAACCTTGACTTTGTTTAATCTCTTCTTACGTTTAAATAACTTTTTCTTGTCATTTATTGATTTCTCTTTGCTATAGTCGTATGCAACCCTAGCATAAGACTTTCCCTTAGCATTGGAGACATTAGATCGATATCCCAAATTCGATCTATCATTGTTGGGTCTTTGACTACCCAACACCATATCTAAACCCTTAGATCCAATATTGAATCTATCTATGTTTTCTCCAAACAATCAAGTTTTTCCTTTAAAGCTTGATTCTCCCTTTCTAGGTTCCTAAACTTAGAGTCAACATGTCCACCATGGACATTCCTAGACCTATCCTTCTTAGGCATGATTCTCCCCATCTTAGGATTAATGCCTTGGTTTTCCTTAGGTCTACCATTTCTAAGTTTATCATGCATATATCTCCTAGGGTTATAATCGACATTTACCCTATTCCTATCTGTTGGTTGCTATTCAGAATATCGTTCTAGTTCCCCTGTACAAAAATTTGTACAAGCATAGAACTTAACCTAGCTACCCATGTGCTCTATTGAAGTTAAACTTGGATTGCAAATGATGCTTAACATTATTAATCCAAGTTGCTCTTCAGAAGTTAAACTTGGATTGGAAACGATACTTAACATTTTTACTCCAAGTTTAACCGATGTGATCTTCTTAAGTTAAACCATATTATAGAAGTTAATTAAATATCTATTTCAAAGATTGGCTTCTAGGTTAAACATGGCGAGGCACTAGGCCTTCTTGGGTATGAGATCATCCACCACATCCTAGACAAAGCCTTTCAAAGAAATCGGATATTTAACTTCTTACAGTAAACTAGGCTTAACTACAGAGACCTCAATAGAAGCACAATATCGAAACATGAAATCGAAACACAAAATCGATAACAAAAACGATAGCATAAAATCGATAGCCTCTTGTGTTTGGTTTTTCAAGATCTACACAAAGAACATGAACTAGTTATGATGCGGAAACAAATAACTAGTTATACCTTTCTTTGCAGCTAAAGATCTCTTGATCTTCTGTTGTATTCCTCTCCTCCTCTTGGACGTTGTGTGGGCAACGATCTACCAAGATGGAATCCACTCGAACCACTTCTTCTCCTCCAAGACTCTCGAGCCACCAAGGGATGCCAAAATAGGAAATTTTCTTCCTCTTCTTCTCCTCCAAGCAATCGGCCACCTATGTGCTCCTTCTCCTTTTCTTCTTCTTCTCCAAGCTCCGGCCACTATGAGTAGATGAGGCGCCGGCCCTAGAGAGAAGAAAGGGAGGATGAAGAAAGGGTGCCGCCGGCCATAAGAGAAAGAAACCAAGGAGAAAGATGAGAAGCAAGGGCCGGCCACACCAAGGAAAAGAGAGGAGCTAAGAGAGATCCATCCTCATAAGGCACCCTTTACCTCTCATTTATAATCCTTGGTCACGGAAAAAAAGAAAATTTTTAAACATAATTAAAACTTCCTTATTTGTGGCCTCCCATTTAAAAAAAGAAAATTTTAACAATAATTAAAATCTCTCTTTTGTAAATTTCCTATATTGTACATGACAATAAAGGAAAGTTTTAAAATTAGTCTCTCTCTTTTAAAACATGTAGACAACTACAAAAAAGGAAAGATTAATTAAAACTTCTCCTTTTTAAATCATGGTTACAAAAAGAGAAAGTTTCATCAAAAATTAAAATCTCGCTTTTAGACATTATAGATAACTACAAATAAGGAAAGATTTTAACAAAATTAAAATCTCTGTTTAATCTTTTGTAGATAGCTATAAAAGGAAAGATTTTAAAATTTTAAAACCCTCTTTTAAAACCATGAGGATGACTATAAAAGGAAATTAAAATCTTTCTTTAACCATTGTAGATAACTATAAAAAAGAAAAGATTTTAACAAAATAAAATCTCTCTTTTAACCATTGTAGATAACTACAAATAAGGAAAGATTTTAACAAAATTTTGTTTTAAACAAAACTTCCTTTTTTCCTTTACCTATGGTCGGCCCCATGCTTGGTCACCAAGCATGGCTTAGCCGGCCACTACATGAGCTCCAAAATAATGCTTGGTCGGCCCCCTTGCTCCAAGCAAGGATGTGTCCGACCCATTACTTGGGTAAGAAGTGAACTTTGTGGATAAAAGGCATTATAAAAGCTACAACAAGGATTGAGAGGAGAAATTGATTTTGGTCTCTCGATGAGCTTGAGCTTCCTGTGTTCGCCCCGAACACCCGACTCAAGTTCATCAATAATAACTCATACCACTAAAGAGTTATTATTGAACTACCGCACCAATCCCAAATTACATTATGGGCTCCTTCTTATCATGAGTGCATTAATCTCCCTGTGTTTAAGATATCGAATGTCCATTAATTAAATGAGTTATTGACAACTCACTTAATTAATATCTAGCTCCAAGAGTAGTACCACAAAACTTTATTGTCATGTCGGACTAAGTCCACCTGCAGGGTTTACATGACAATCCTTATGAGCTCCTCAAGGGGACATTATCAACCTAGATTGCTAGGACACAGTTTCCTTCTATAATCAACAACACACCATATAAATAATATTATTTCCCAACTTATCGGACCTATTGATTTATCGAACTAAATCTCACCCATTGATAAATTAAAGAAATAAATACTAAGTATACGTGCTTGTTATTATATCGGGATTAAGAGCATACACTTCCATAATTACAGAGGTCTTGTTCTTATATTAAGTCAGTATAAAAAGAACTACCTCAAATGGTCCTGCTCAATACACACCTAGTGTACTAGTGTAATTTTATAGTTAAGATAAAATAATACCAAATTACACTACAACCACTCCAATGGTTTGTCCCATTCCATCTTGGTTGTGAGCTACTATTTATAATTTATATGGAACTGATAATACGATCTTCTGTGTGGCACCTCACACCATGTTATCTACAATATAAATTAAATGGACAACTGCATTTAACATAAATGCAGATATTTGACCAATGTGATTCTTATTTCAAACTAAGTGTTTATACAAAAAGCTAGACTTTTAGTATATATGCTAACAATCTTCCACTTATACTAAAAGACTATGTTGCCATATATGTTGCCATACATATGATTCCCATCCCCTCAATATGCCCATCAAAAGCTCTTGCCTTAAGGGCCTTAGTGAAAGGATCCAGGTTATCTCTTGATGCAATCTAGGCGACAACAACTTCTCCTCGTTATATGATGTCTCGTATTGGGTGGTACTTGCGCTCTATGTGTTTACTTACCTTATGGGCTCGTGGTTCCTTCGAGTTTGCTACTGCACCAAATAATTTTGGGCAAACCAGGAATCACATCTAAGTCCATCATGAAGTTACTGAGCCATTCAACTTCTATGGCTACCTCTGAGGTTGCCACATACTCTGCTTCCATGGTGGAGTCTAAAACGCATTTCTGCTTAACACTTCTCCATTGTTATGCCTCCACTTCCTAAAGTAAACACAAAACCCCGAGGTTGACTTACTATTGCCCCTATCTGATTCGAAATCCGAATCCGTATAACCCACAGGGAGCAAGTCATCTGCTTGGTAAACCAGCATATAATCTCTAGTCCTTCTCAGGTACTTTAATATATGCTTTATGGCAATCCAATGTCCTTGTCTTGGGTTACTTTGATATCTGCTAACCATGCCCATGACAAAACAGATATCCGATCTCATACATAGCATCACATACATTAGTCTTCCTACTGCATAAGGAATTCCCTTCATTTCCTCTATCTCTTTTGATGTCTTAGGAGAGATCTCTTTAGATAAAGATACTCCATGCCGAAAAGATAGGAAACCTTTCTTGGAATTTTGCATGCTAAAACGAGTTAGGATAGTATCGATATATGAAGCTTGGGATAAGCATAATATTCTTTTCTTGTGATCCCTTATTACTTTGATCCCAAGAATATGTCCGCATTCTCCCAAGTCCTTCATATGCTTGGACAACCATACCCTTACTTCTGACAACACTTTGATATTGTTGCCAACTAACAAAATGTCATCTACGTATAATACAAGAAATACCACCACGTTTTTGTCACACTTCTTGTATACACAAGACTCATCCGGATACTAAATAAATCCATAAGACTGGATTACTTCATTAAACCAGATATTCTAAGATCTTGAAGCTTGCTTCAGTCCATAAATAATCCGATTGAGCTTACATACAAGATGCTCTTTGCCCTTTGCAATAAACCCCTCTGGTTACTTCATATGGATGTTTTCTTCAAGACTTTCATTAAGGAAAGCTGTCTTGACATCCATTTGCCAAACCTCATAATCCATATGAGCAGCAATAGATAAAAGTATCCGGATAGACTTAAGTATAGCTATCGGCGAAAAGGTTTCCTCATAATCGATTCCCTCTTTCTGAGTATATCCTTTTGCAACAAGCCTTGCTTTGAAAGTTTCCACCTTCTCGTCTGCCCCTCTTTTTCTTTTGTAGACTCATTTACACCCAATGACTTTTACACTATTTGGTGGTTCTACAAGCTCCCAGACCTATATAGATTATATTTCTTAATTCATTGCTCTTTGCCAAGATGCTGCATCTTTATCTTGGAGTGCTTCATCATATGTATGGTGATCAGGTTCATGTTTACCTGGGATCAAGTCCGAAGATTCTTCCAAAAATATGAATCTTTCAGGTTGCCTAACAACCCTCCCACTACGACGTGACACTGCTTGTAATTATGCATCATTTGTGACACATGTTGTAGTTTCTTATGGTATCTCATCTTGTACAGTTGGTACTAGTTTAAAAGTATCTTCTCTAATTTCCTTAAGAATAATTTTACTCATTAGCTTGTGGTTCATTACATAGTCATCTTCTAAAAATCAGGCATTGGTGCTAACAATGACCTTTTGATTTTTAGGACTATAAAATAAACCTCCTTTCGTTTCTCTAGGATAACCCATAAACAAGTGAACTCCTGTTCATAATTCCAACTTATCAGTGTCTCCCTTCAACACATGTGCTGGACAACCCCAAATTCGAATATGCGTCAAACTAGGCTTACGCCTATTCTACAATTCTATGGGAGTAGAGGGTTCTGACTTAGAAGGTACTATGTTTACTGCCGTTTCCAGAGTATATCCCCAAAATGAATTTGGTAATTCTGAATAACTCATCATTGATCTAACCATTTCTATAAGAGTCGTATACCTTCGTTCTGCCACACCATTCTGTTGGGGTGTACTAGGTGCAGACAGTAGGGATTGAATCCTGACCTTTGATAAGTAACTCCTAAACTCTCCTAAGAGGTACTCGCCACTACGATCATACCATAGTGTCTTGATACTTTTACCATGACATTTCTCCATATCAGCCTTGTACTCTTTGAACTTATCAAAGCACTCAGACTTACGGCGCATCAAGTAAATGTACCCGTATCTCGAATAGTCGTCTATAAAAGAGACGAAATATTCGAAACCACCTCTTGCCCGGATAGTCATAGGTCCACACAAATCAGAATGAACTAATTCTAACACATCTTTGGTTCTATACCCCTTGGCTTTAAAAGGTCTCTTGGTCATTTTTCCTTCCAAGAAAAACTCGTAGGTTGGAAAGTTTTCCACCATCAATGAGCCCAAAAGTCCATCGGTTATTAACCTTTGAATCCTACTCAAGTTAATATGACCTAGCCTTAGATGTCAAAGATATGTTTGGTTCATTTCCGAAGGTTGGTTTCTCTTATTAGAATTAGAAGATGTGTTATTAATTTCCATTTGTTGCATCGTGGGAGTTATTGGATTTAGAGTATACAAATTACCAACTAATATACCAGAACAAATAACCACTCTATTTTTCTTGACAACCACTTTGTCATTAAAAGAAACAGAATATTCATTCTCAAATAGTTTAGAAATTGAAATCAAATTCTTTCTAAAAGTTGGTACACAAAGTCAATTTCTCAAAATCAATGTTTTATTCCTATTAAAGGATAAATAAACATCTCCCACTATAACAACCACCACTTTCGTAGCATTGCCCATGTAAACGGTGATTTCTCCTTCATATAGTCATTGGGTTTCCTGGCACCCCTGCAATGAATTGCAGACATGATCAGTGGTTCTCGTATCTACACACCAGGTACCGGTAGATAACACCACTAAACATATTTCAACAACTAATGAATAAGATACACCTTTATTGTTCTCATTTCTGAGAGGACAACCCACCTTAGCGTCCAAGTTTTGTTTCCAATCATTATAATTGGGACTTGTAAGTGTATTCTCAACTAGGAAATTGAAAATCATTTGAAATCCTAAGAATCACAAAATATTTGGTCAAAACCAACACCTCAAAATCCCCGTGTATTTTGTATGCAACGTTAGTGTGGATGTATACAAATTTAAACATTTGTAAGAGGAGATTTTATCCATTAATTTTATTATCTTGTCAACCTAACTTTATGACAAATAAAATTAATAGTTGGTCTATCTTCGATCAAATATTTAGTCAAAACTTTAGAATTTAAAATAATATTGATTCCTCAAAATAATATCATTTAAATTCACTAACACCTCAAACACCGTGAATTTTGTATGCCACGACAGTGCGGGCATATACAAATTCAAATATTTGTAAGAGGAGGGTCTTACCCATTAATTATCTTGTCAACCTAAAATTACCTCAAACACCATGATTTTTGTATGCCATGATAGTGTGAACATATATAAATTCAATCATTTGTAAGAGGAGGTTTTACCCATTAATTTTATTTTGTCAACCTAACTTTATGACAAATAAAATTACCTCAAACACCATGAATTTTGTATGCCACGATAGTGTGGACGTATACAAATTCAATAATTTGTAAGAGGGGGTTTTACCTAGTTTTATAGTAAATTAATAGTTGGTTTTTCTTCGGTCACACAAATATAGCAGTGACTCCGATGGGGAGGATACTATTAAATGTGCCTAAGTGTATACCATTACTTGATACTAAGTCCACTAAATAGAATTGTGCCCCTTCAGATGGAGAAAATCATGCACATCCTAAATAATTTCCTATAATCATCCATTAAGGAAGTTTGATCTAGTGATCCGCAAACAAACTCATCCGATGTGGAGGAAGACACTCAGAGCCAATGCGCAAGTTTGAATGCATCACTTACAAACCAGTAATGGAGACTATGAAATTTAATTAAATTTCTCTCCCACTTAGTTATTTAGAACGAGGGATTTTAACATGCACACAAGCACATAAACACAAGCACACACAGCATAAAAGGTAATAAATAAGAAAAATAATTTTTCAACTATTATGGCCTTTATCCATAGTTGTCCTCCGTGTGCCATCAACCCTAGCTGCTGCCATATTTAGCCATCGCCATCGGGTCTAGTCGTCGCATCTATCTTGCTTCTTTTTCCGCTGCACCTCTGGTCCTCAAATAGTCTCACGCCTCGCAAGGATACGATCCGCGACAAAAATAAAATTTTACATTTATCGATCCTATATTCCACGAAGGAATATACATATAATCTAGATCGAACAAAATTTAAAATTCTAATAACTAATACAGCTCATGCTATATTTAATATTACAATCATGCACACACATAAAATGCCCTCGACATGTCCGAGGGTCCAATCACACACAAACATAACATGCATAATAGTTGGATCTAGGATGCCTACAACCACAGAGTTAATCTATTTGCACACCCTACTATTATCATGCCTAAATTATGTATGACATGTGCATAATTAAACTAAAAACCAAACACACAAAGTCTAAAACCTAGTTCTGATACGAATTGTTGGTTACTACTCAGAATACCGTTCTAATTCCCCTGTACAAAAATTTGTACAAGCATAGAACTTAACCTAGCTACCCATGTGCTCTACAGAAGTTACACTTGAATTGCAAACGATGCTTAACATTATTAATCCAAGTTGCTCTTTAGAAGTTAGACTTGGATTGGAAACGATACTTAACATTTTTACTCCAAGTTTAACCGATGTGATCTTCTTAAGTTAAACCATATTACAGAAGTTAATTAAATATCTATTTCAAAGATCGGCTTCTAGGTTAAATATGGCGAGGCACTAGACCTTCTTGGGTATGAGATCATCCACCACATCCTAGACAAAGTCTTTCAAAGAAATCAGATATTTAACTTCTTACAGTAAACTAGGCTTAACTACAGAGACCTCAATAGAAGCACAATATCGAAACATGAAATCGAAACACAAAATCGATAACAAAAACGATAGCCTCTTGTGTTTGTTTTTTCAAGATCTACACAAAGAACATGAACTAGTTATGATGCGGAAACAAATAACTAGTTATACCTTTCTTTGCAGCTAAAGACCTCTCGATCTTCTGTTGTATTCCTCTCCTCCTCTTGGACGTTGTGTGGGCAACAATCTACCAAGATGGAATCCACTCGAACCACTTCTTCTCCTCCAAGACTCTCGAGCCACCAAGGGATGCCAAAATAGGAAATTTTCTTCCTCTTCTTCTCCTCCAAGCAACCAGCCACCTATGTGCGCCTTCTCCTTTTCTTCTTCTTCTCCAAGCTCCGACCACTATGAGTAGATGAGGCTCCGACCCTAGAGAGAAGAAAGGGAGGATGAAGAAAGGGTGACGTCGGCCACAAGAGAAAGAAACCAAGGAGAAAGATGAGAAGCAAGGGCCGACCACACCAAGGAAAAGAGAGGAGCTAAGAGAGATCCATCCTCATAAGGCACCCTCTACCTCTCTTTTATAATCCTTGGTCACAGTAAAAAATGAAATTTTTAAACATAATTAAAACTTCCTTATTTGTAGCCTCCCATTTAAAAAAGGAAATTTTAACAACAATTAAAATCTCTCTTTTCTAAATTTCCTATCGTACATGACAATAAAGGAAAGTTTTAAAATTAATCTCTCTTTTAAAACATGTAGACAACTACAAAAAATGAAAGATTAATTAAAACTTCTTTTTAAATCATGGTTACAAAAAGAGAAAGTTTTATCAAAAATTAAAATCTCTCTTTTAAACATTATAGATAATTACAAATAAGGAAAGATTTTAACAAAATTAAAATCTCTGTTTAATCTTTTGTAGATATCTATAAAAGGAAATATTTTAAAATTTTAAAACTCTATTTTAAAACCACGAGGATGGCTATAAAAGGAAATTAAAATCTTTCTTTAACCATTGTAGATAACTACAAAAAGGGAAAGATTTTAACAAAATAAATTTCTCTTTTAACCATTGTAGATAACTACAAATAAGAAAAAATTTTAACAAAATTTTGTTTTAAACAAAACTTCCTTTTTCCTTTACCTATGGCCGACCCCATGCTTGGTCACCAAGCATGGCTTGGCCGGCCACTACATGAACTCCAAAATAATGCTTGGTCGTCCCCCTTGCTCCAAGCAAGGATGTGTCGAACCCATTACTTAGGTAAGAAGTGGACTTTGTGGATACAAGACATTATAGAGGCTACAACAAGGACCGAGAGGAGAAATTGGTTTTGGTCTCCCAATGAGCTTAAGCTTCCTGTGTTCGCCCCGAACACCCAACTCAAGTTCATCAATAATAACTCATACCACTAAAGAGTTATTATTGAACTACCGCACCAATCCCAAATTACATTATGGGCTCCTTCTTATCATGAGTGTATTAATCTCCCTGTGTTTAAGATATCGAATGCCCATTAATTAAATAAGTTACTGACAATTCACTTAATTAATATCTAGCTCCAAGAGTAGTACCACTCAACTTTATTGTCATGTCGAACTAAGTCCACCTGCAGGGTTTACATGACAATCCTGATGAGCTCCTCAAGGGGGGCATTATCAACCTAAATTACTAGGACAGTTTCCTTCTATAAGCAACAACACACCATATAAATAATATTATTTTCCAACTTATCGGGCCTATTGATTTATCGAACTAAATCTCACCCATTGATAAATTAAAGAAATAAATACTAAGTATACGTGCTTGTTATTATATCGGGATTAAGAACATACACTTCCATAATAACAGAAGTCTTGTTCTTATATTAAGTCAGTATAAAAAGAACTACCTCAAATGGTCCTGCTCAATACACACCTAGTGTACTAGTGTAATTTTATAGTTAAGATAAAATAATACCAAATTACACTACAACCACTCCAATGGTTTGTCCCATTTCATCTTGGTTGTGAGCTACTATTTATAATTTATAAGGAACTGATAACATGATCTTTTGTGTGACACCTTACACCATGTTATCTACAATATAAATTAAATGGACAACTGCATTTAACATAAATGCAAATATTTGACCAATGTGATTCTTATTTCAAACTAAGTGTTTATACAAAAGCTAGACTTTTAGTATACATTTTAACACTATCATGATACTTAAAACCAAAATTTTTCATTGCTACATAATGATAATTATTATTTTTCCTAGCATACATGGGAACATAAGAATTTGAATTACAATTCAAATTAGGGTATACCTCCCTTACCCTTGAAGCTCTCCCTTGACATGAGCCTCTCTTCTTCTCCCATTTCTTTAGATGTTCTAGCTTCTTGATCTCCCTCTTCTTGGGGCATTTGGTGTGGTAGTGACCTTTCTCCCTACACGTGAAGCATATGATGCACATTCTCCACTTTTGGACTTCTTCATTCCTACAACCCATGTTAGTATTTAAATAATTTGATTGAGTTTAGGAGATATCTTTTTCTTACCCATTGGGCACCTACTCTTGTAGTGTCCCTTTTCATTGCACTAGAAGCATATTATGTGGTCCTTTGACTTCACTTCAATGGAGGTGCTTGCTATGTTGACTTCCAAGACTTCCTCTTCAATTGTCTTGGATTCTTCAACCCTTGAGGATGTAGATGATACCTCATCTTCCTTTTCCTCCTCGGATGTTGAGCATGGCTCAACTTCCGTTTGCTCCTCCTCTACTTGAGCAATTAAACCCATCTCCTTGGGTTCTTCTTCTCCTTATGTAGGTTTAGTTTCTTCTCGTAGAACCATCTTCACCTTGCTCCACAACTCGTGGGTGTTCTCCTACTCACCTACACAACTCACAACATCATTAGGAAAAATACCAATTAAAATGGATATTACCTTTGAATTTGCCTTTGATCGTGATCGTTGGTCTTCCATCCAATATCACGGTCGGAGTCTTTTTCCCTTCTTGTCTCTTGGGACTTCGAACAAGTCCTTGATCACCATCACGGTGTCCCAATCCGTGTCGAAGAAGACCTCCATCTTTATCATCCAAAATGCGATGCCCCCTAAGCTTCCTCCTTCAAACTTTGGAGGTGCTATCAAGTCGGTCATCTTTTGTTTCCTTAGCGATTAGTCTAATGGAGAACGTCCTCGCTCTGATACCAATTGTTAGAGATCTTGTATATGACCAGCTAGAAGGGGGGTTGAATAGTCGGTGCCCCCAAATCGATAGCTTCCTACAATGGTTAGCTTGCACAACGGAAATACAAATAAATGTAAATAGGAAAGTTAAAGACAAGCAAATCGCTAACACACCCGTTTAACGTGGTTCAGAGATAACTTGCTCCTACTCCACCGTTGTTCGTAAGGTGGACGATCCTTGTGCTCCTTCGATGTATCAAGCCCTGGAACGTTGGCTAGCATGAACTCCTTCTCGGTGGAGTAAACCTCGCACAACCTTGATCAATATACCACACACCAATCACAACTTCGGTAGACTACTAATAGGGGTTAACCACCTCTATTTCGTCAACCTTAACCAAACTTATAAGCCTTGGTTATATAGGTCATGGGTTGAAAATCCCCGCCTACCAGTTGATTGGTGAAAGTGCCAGTCGGCTGTTCTCTGTGGAGATTCGACAGTTACAACCCAATGGCTCGATACCAGTCGACTGGTGAAAGTACCAGTCGACCGCTCCACACTGACTAAGAGAATAGAAGTATTCTGTTTGCTTCAACTCGACTGCCCAGTTGATTATACTAATCGGCTGCTATTTCCATCAGTCTACTGGTATCCTGAGTACAGTCTCTCAGCACTCGAGCCCTCACCCTTACGACTCACTTGACTCTTCTTTGTTGCAGCCTTGACCTCTTGCCTTTAAGTCTACTTCCTTTGCCTCTCGTCCCTTGGATGCATCCAAGCCTGCAACTTGCCACCAATGCCATCTTTCACGTATGCCTCGAAGTTGCTTCCCTCGGCTCTTGTCGTTGTTGCCTTGTCCATGGTCCCTGGATGCTCCATCCTTCACCGGACTCAAAGCCATCAACTTGAGTCATATGTATATCCTGCAAACCTACACAACTCAAATACACAACTCAAATATAAGGGTGAACTTAACTTAAATTCTTTTCCCAAACACCAAAACACATGGTCGCACGGACCATTTGGATTGCCCCAACAGTTCCTTATTACAACACATATGTTTGGTGGCATAAGTATTGATTCAGCATTGTCACAGGTTTGAACCTACTAGGTTTAATTCATAGACCACGACGCAGAGGGCATCCATTTCTGGTCTCTCATTTAGGTTGACGTCCTTCTTCTTCTTCAACTTTTTTTACTCTAAAGATTTGTGACTAACTAGGCCACAATTAAAGCACTTCCCAAAGAATTTCTTGCTTATGCCTCCTCTAGGTCTCATTTTGGAAGTTTTGGGGTTCTTTCATTTTGAGTTTTGACGTGCTTAACCACGTTTACTTTCACAATATCCTAAGAGAACAATTTTCTCTTTGAACTCTTGTTGTCTTCTTCAATTTAAATTTTAACAATGAATTCTTCCACGTTCATCGCCTTCCATTTGTGCTTCAGGTAGTGCTTGAAGTCCTTCCAGCCTGGAGACAACTTCTCAATGATAGCAACCACTTGGGAGTTGGAAGGTTTTACTCAGAACCATACATTCTGAGTAGATCTCATGTAAGATCATCTGAAACTCCTAGACTTAGTTGATCACCATCTTGGAGTCAACCATCTTATAGTCTAAGAATCAACCCACAATGAACTTCTTGACACTCGCATCCTCCATCTTGTACTTCTTATCTAAGGACTTCCACGGTTCCTTAGTTATTCTCTTAGTGCTATACACAACATATAACGAGTTGGCAAGATAGTTGAGAATGTAGTTTTGGCAAAGGAACTCAGAATGAATCCATGCCTCTACTTCACTGATGTTGCTGTAACGACCACCCTTCTCATACTACTCTCTAAAGTGACCGTTACATAACTACTATAAATTCTTACTCACTAGTATACAAACTGTACTTAATTTTTCCAGAAACTTAAAATTTCGGCAGAGTATATGCAGTTCAGCAGGACTAAAATACAATACAATACTCCAAATACAGAACATGCACATATAACTCATAATAGCAGAATCATATGAAACTATATCTCAATGCAAACACAAAAGTACCTACTTACTAAACTGAACTCATCTTAGCATGCAATCTCAACCAAGAATAATCTCAAATGACATGGTGTATAAGGTACAATCTCAAATGGTCTAAATACAAAATATCTTAATAAAATCTTAAACTAAATCCCCAAGGCTTCTATAGTCCAGACATCACACATCCATCCGCACCTCCTTGTCGTCTTCCTTTGCTATAGCTTTTCCTTTCCTTTATCTGCAGTAAGAGGAAATGTAAACTATAAGCGAATGCTTAGTAAGCGCTGTCTAACTCACAAAAACTCGAATATGCATGTAAGCTGAAAGAAATTTGAAAACTGAATACTCAAAGGAAAATTCTACTCAAGCTCATTTAATAGCAAAGCACTAAAATTTGCATACTCATGATATATTAGAATAAAACTGCATGCTGGAAGGCAAGGCTAATCATGCTCAATAAACTAATCAGGAAACAAATAAAACTAATACTGCATGCTTCGAATTAAAAGAAACTAACTTGCTGACTCTAAACATAAGTGAAGCTTGTTTCATTTGTTCCAAAAACTTATACTTTATTACTTCAAAATAATAATCAATCTCTTCTTGAGCCCAAGATTAGTACCAATGCGCGCTCCCTAATAGAGACTGTGGTAGCTAGTCACCAGTCCTACGAGGGTAAAGACCTTGGTCTTACCAGGGCCAAGACCTTGGAATTGGTCACCTGGATTTGTTTAACGACAACCTTGGAAGTCGGGTACTAGCCTTTTTAAAATAAAATACTTGTTATCTTTTATTACTTCTAATATATAATGCCTCGGCATTTTAATAAGCACCTTGTGTGCCAAAATTCCTAAAGTCTTGACCTTGGGATCTACTTAAGGCCTTGACCTTTTTCTTTCTTATACTTTATCTTTCTTATACTTGCTAATACCTCTAAAAACAATGTCTCATACAAATTCTAACTTTGAAATGCTTAGATAAACTGAAATTGCACATTTAAACATACTAAGATTGAATGCTTAAACAAACTGAAATTGGATACTTAAACAAACTAAAACTGCTGTGCTTGAGAAGTTCCAATAATTTCAGTTCAAACAAACAAATAAATTTGCATACTATGACTAACAAAAATCTGCATACTACTAATAAATTTCTGCATACTACCAATAAATTCCTGCATACTACTAATAAATTCCTGCATACCATGCCCACAAAAATCTGCATACTACCAATAAATTTTTGCATACTATTAATAAATTTCTGCACATAGGCTTGATAAAAATTGCCATCTACTAAAATAATGCTGCTACTATCAAAAGTTGATACGTGAATATGATGATTTACTAGAACATACAAGGAACCAAAACATGATTGTTCTTCTTGTTATGTGCCACGGCAACAAATCAAACAGAAATTACTGCTGTAAACAATTGCTACTGTAAACTTAACACATAATTATTCTTTTTGCTACAACAAAATTAAAAGGAACAGTTAAATCCTCCTAGTAAAGACAAGTCAATTAGCTCAAGAAAAAGGAATGCCATCTACTAAAATAATGCTGTACAGAAAATCTGAATCAAGGAAAACAAAGCACACTAGCTACTCTTAAACTTCTAACCATCCCAATGCTGTACAGAAAATCCGAAGCAAGAAAACAAGGAACACTTGCTGCTCTTAAATTTCAAGCCATCCTAATGTTGTACAGAAGGAAAAACCGAAAGCAAGAAAACAAGGAACACTTGCTGCTCTTAAATTTCAAACCATCCTAATGTTGTACAGAAGGAAAAATCGAAAGCACTTGATACTCTTAACCTCTAACAACTCCTAATTCTGTACACAAACACCCTTCTTTATACCCACCGATCCTAGGGTTTTCATAGAGCATCAAAATCTTCAAACATGCTACAATGGAAACAAAAGAAGAAATCTAATCTCGGAACTACTCTTACTGTAGGTGAGAAGCAACTTACAATGGTTTCTTGGACTCACAACCGGAGAAAGGAACTTCTAGGGTTCGGATAGCTCAAATCTCCGACCTCTCCTTGCGCCCACAGACTCTCCTCGACGAGAGGATCACCACCACGTGAAAAATCCCTCGGAGAACTCCCTCGTCGGCCGCCGGAGACGTGCCCTAGGTTTTTCTTCGTCGTCGCCCGAGAGCCGTCGCACGGGAAGAGAAGAGGAGAAAAAGATTTCGGGAGAGAAAGATTTGCCCAAAAATCACTTAAGTTCTCTCTTATTATACCTAGGGTTCTTATTCAATGTTATTCTTTATATATATGTCGCTACCTATCTGATCAGCATCGTCCGCTTGGGCACTTGGTCAGCCGGATTCACTTAAGGTTCAGGTCGGGTCGGAGGTCGCGGGTTCGAACCTCGGCCGAACTTATTTATTTTTCGAAACTTCTCCCTTTTGGTAAAAATACCAAACGGACTCCAAAAATTACATAAAAATACTCTAAAAATTTCTAAAAATCTCTAGAATATTTCTAAAGCATTTCTAAATATTTTTAAGTACTATTAGGATTCGAAATGAGGAAATTTGGGTCGTTACAATTCCTCATACCTTATAAAAAGTTTATCCTCAAACTTAGAATAATTCTGGATATTTCTGTCTCATACTGTCCTCACGCTCCCAAGTGACTTCCTCATGCTTCTGGTTCTTCCAGATGACTTTCACTAGTGACACCTCTTTGTTTCTTAGTCTCTTGATTGCTCTGTCTGTTAGGATCCTTCGTACGGAGGCTAGAGAGGGGGGTGTGAATAGCCTACACCAAATCGTCGCGTTTCTACAAACTAGGTTAGCGCAGCGGAAAATAACACGTAGAAACGAAGGAAAAGAAGACAAACCTCAAACAAACTGATGTAACGAGGTTCGGAGATTAGGGCTCCTACTCCTCGGCGTGTCCGTAAGGTGGACGAGTCCAGTCAATCCGTCGGTGGATGAGTCCCCGGAAAACCGGCTAAAAATAACTCCTTATGGGTGGAGAAACCTCGCCACAATACTCTTGCAACAGCAAGATGAATGTACAGGAAATACAAGAAAGCAGAAGACAATACAAGTGAAAAAAAACAATCTTGCCTTCTCGTCGACTGGAAGAAGCAACAGCTCCAAGCGCCATCAGTCGAAATATAGGAAGCTCACGCGAAGCTTTGGAGGAGCTCAACAAAGCTCAAGCCCAGCAGCACTTAGGGATAGGAAGAAGGAAAAGGAGAAGGCGAAAATACTATAACCGCGAAGCAAAGAAACAGCGAAGAAATCTAGGCGTTGCGTCGCAACGGCTTAGTGTACTCGATCGATGTCGTGGACCGATCAGATTATGGATCGTCCACCGACCGATCCATTCCCTAGCCTTCTCCCCGATCGGTCCATGGACCGATCAGGACCTCTCCGATCGGTCCACGGCCGATCAGGAACCTCTCGACGGTCGTGGGGACCGATCAGGCCTGTGATCGGTCCCGCACCGATCAAGGCTTCACAGAGTTGCCCAACTCTCTGTGGAATCTGATCGGTCCCGGACCGATCCCACCTCGTGGTAGCGTCCCGATCGGTCCGGACCGATCAGGCTCCAAGCGATTGGTCCCCAAACCGATCAGAAGCCCACGTAACTGAGCTAGGGTCTAGTCACTGACTCCCCAACTACCTACCGGTCTGCTGATCGGTCTGCAGACCGATCCAGAGCTTGGTTTTTGCCCAAACCAAGTCCCAAACCTTCCAAACCAATATCCGGTCAACCTTGACCTATTGGTACATCATGCTTAGCATCCGGTCACTCCCTTGACCTGCTAAGACTCCCCACCAAGTGTCCGGTCAATCCCTTTGACCCACTTGGACTTTCCTCTTCGTGCCAAGTATCCGATCACTCCCTTGATCTACTTGGACTTCCCAACACCAGATGTCCGATCACCCTTGATCCATCTGGATTTTCCCTTGCCCGGCTTAACTCACCAGGACTTTCACCTAGCTTCACTCACTAGGGTTTTCACCTAGCTTCACTCACTAGGGTTTTCACCTGGCTTCACTCACCAGGATTTCCAATCTGCCTGGCTTCACTCACCAGGACTTTCCCTTGCCTGGCTTCACTCACCAGGACTTTCCCGAATGCCTGGCTTCACTCACCAGGACTTTCACCTTCACCTAGCTTCACTCACTAGGATTTTCACCTGGCTTCACTCACCAGGATTTCCCGACTGCCTGGCTTCACTCACCAGGACTTTTCCCCGCGCCAAACTCCCTGTTTGGACTTTTCCCGTGCCAAGTCTCCATACTTGGACTTTTCCAGTGCCAAGTCTCCATACTTGGACTTTTCACCGAATCAGGTCAACCAGGTCAATCTTGACCTACGGTTGCACCAACAATCTCCCAAACATCTATTCTTGTCAAACATCAAGAATAGAACTTCTCTTCTCGTCAAACATCGTCAAACATCAAAACACAACTCGAGTCAGGTCAACCAGGTCAACCTTGACCTAAGGTTGCACCAACAATCTCCCCCTTTTTGATGTTTGACAAAATCCAAAATCAAGTTAGGTTAACCCGATAACCTAACTTAGGTTTTCCAATGTTCTTCCTTGAACATTCTTCCAAAACCTACACTCTCCCCCTTGGGACATCTCTCCCCCTTTTTGACACACGTCAAAAAGAGGGAATCAAGGTCAAGAGTTTCTTCCTAATGAAAGTCCCATACCTTTCATTGAAACCCTTAATTTCCCCCTTGATACTAAACTCAACACTCAACTTAGTGACAATCCCATATCACTAATCCTCAAAAGTCTTAAGGAGTAAAAAAAAACTCCCCATAAAAGTCAACTCCCCCTTGACCATTGCACCAACAATGTCTTGGAGAGTTTCAAACCTTTAGAAACCCGAAACTCAACTCCCACAGCTGAAATTTCAGACCACAGTCGAAATTCAGCAAATTCAGCACGCCTGATCGGTCACCGGACCGATCAGGACCCCTCTGGATCGGTCCCCAGACTGATCCAACCTTCCCTGGATCGGTCCAGTGACCGATCCAGCCTTGGACAGACTCGAGTTCTGATTTCCTTCTCCCAAAATTCAGAAACTCACAACAAATTCCAGAAAATTCCAAAAATTATAAAATTTTGAGGATATATTCCTCATAACATATACTATCAAGGAAAAATAGTTTTATATGAAAATAACTTCCATTTTCAAATCTTGATACAAAGTTTGAAAAGTTTTGAAATAGCTCAAAGTTTCAAAAACTTTGTATCACTTTGTTCAATGATGAATGCTATCACTAGAAAAGCTTCATCAAGGTTTTTCAAATCAATTTCAAAATGATTTTAAACCTTTTAATTTAGGACCATAATCTTAGGGCTAAATGTACATGACTTGTACATAAGCTTTCCCTATGATCCCCCAATTTTGAATTAGGTTCATCTAGGTACAAGAACTATGCACCTTGATCCTAACTCATCATCCTAATATCTCACACACATCTAAGGTGTATCAAACACATTCAAGTCAATTTTGATGTGAGATATGGGTTTAGGTCAACTTAGGCTAAGTTCTCATGCATTTTCTAAACACCAATTTGATCTCAATATCAAAATGTGCTTTTATCCTTAAATCAATTTCATTGATTATTAATGCAAGAGATGATGACATGGCATGAAATAATATCATAAATGAAAACATGTGAGGGCAAATAACCATGGCAAGATTTAGCATGAATAAGACATACCTAGATTACCTATCTAAGTATCCTTAGCCTTAGCTAATACTTAAGCTTTAACCCTTGATTGCCCTAATATGCCAAAATCCTAATTTTGACACTTCTTGAACTCTAGATTCATCCATGCCACTTAAAGATCAAATTTACCCTCAAATCTTGGCATGTTTCATTTTTCCTCAAGAGTTCTCTAGATTTTCCCAAATTGTGCCAATTGAAATTAACATCATCATTTTCCATGATGGCACATTTTACTCTTCCAAGGAGTAAATATTCCATTTCATTTTCAAAAGTTCCCAAAAACCTTGAAAATGCTCCTTGAGCGTCAATTTCCTCAAAGTTGGGTTAACTACCCTTCTAATCGGAGTTGACACTCTCTAACCCATCTATGGGGTAGAGAAGATGCTCCTAGGAACCCAATACCTATTTGAGCTCATTGGGTTCACTAAATATTCACTAGGGATAACTTCCCTAGCAACCCTCCTAATGACCCTCTTAGGCTTTAAAGCCTTGGTCATTTGGGACTCATCAAGATCAACTCTAGGGGTGACTCCCCTTGTGACCTTGGTGATGGTCTTCCTAGCCATAGATTTTGTTCCATAATCGAATGAAATATTATGATAAGTGGGCTTGACCACTTGGGACTTAGGTTTGTGACCCAAACCTTTCTTGTCCTTGGACATTGGTTTTTGACCCTTAAACCCTAGAGATGACTTCTCCAAGTTCTTAAGAGCCTTTTCCAAAGTATCAAGTCTTGACCTCAAGACTTGATTCTCCTTCTCTAATACCTCAAGTTTTAATTTGTCATTGTTCTTTGAGGCATTCCTAGGCATATGTCTAGTTGATTTGGGATTCCTACCTAGGTTTTCCTTAGCCTTAGATGAGTTAATTCTAGGGTTGGCTTTCCTAGTGTTATCCTTATCTAGGCTTACATGTTTGGCTCCTAAGCACATATATTGATTCCTAAGATTATCATGCTTATCATTCTTGACAATTGCAATAAAACTACTAGCATGAGTCTTATTATTATTGCAAGAATGTGCCTTAAATGTTACCTTAGGGTTTGCCTTAGCTCCCCCTATCGACGTGCTCGGTCTCTTGTCCTTGTGAGATTGCCTCCCCCTCGGACATTGACTCCGATAATGTCCCCTTCGCTTGCATTGAAAGCACACCACGTGCTCTTTGCCTTTGCGTATCGGGACTCCGGCTTTCTTGACCTTTGGCGCCGGTGGAGTCTTCCTAACCCTCTTTGGACACTTACTCTTGTAGTGCCCAAATTCCCTACACTCAAAGCACATTATGTGTAATTTGCTAGAAATTAAAATGCTTGAGTTACCTAGGTTTGAGGATGGATGAACGCTCTCTCCTTCATCCCTTCCGGAGGTAGAAGCTTCTTCTTCTTGCTCCGAACTTGAAGAAGAACTCTCCTCTTCTTCTTTAGATGTTGAGTGGCCCTCAACTTCTAAATCCATTCCTCCATGATGTGAACTCCTTGGCTCACTTGACTCCTCTTCATGACTTGAAGTGGAGTTCTCCTCATGGAACTTTGCCAAGTTATTCCACAACTCCTTGGCATCGTTATATCCACCTATCCTACACAAAACATCATTAGGTAAAGAGAATTCAATGATTTTCGTTACCTCATCATTGATGGTTGATTGGTGGATTTGCTCCTTGGTCCACTCCTTCTTCTCTAGGGTTTCTCCTTTCTTGTCCATAGGAGGCTTGAAACCTAATTGAACACAACTCCAATTTTCAAGGTTAGTCATAAGAAAATACCTCATTCTTACCTTCCAATACGCGAAGTCGCAGCACTCGTAGAAGGGTGGAAACGTGATGTCTTCTCCGAGTCGATCCATTCTCTAGCTTGTGCTCCCACGGGTGTTAATCCGACGAAGTGCGCACCTTGCTCTGATACCACTTGTTAGGATCCTTCGTACGGAGGCTAGAGAGGGGGGGTGTGAATAGCCGACACCAAATCGTCGCGTTTCTACAAACTAGGTTAGCGCAGCGGAAAATAACACGTAGAAACGAAGGAAAAGAAGACAAACCTCAAACAAACCGATGTAACGAGGTTCGGAGATTAGGGCTCCTACTCCTCGGCGTGTCCGTAAGGTGGACGAGTCCAGTCAATCCGTCGGTGGATGAGTCCCCGGAAAACCGGCTAAAAATAACTCCTTATGGGTGGAGAAACCTCGCCACAATACTCTTGCAACAGCAAGATGAATGTACAAGAAATACAAGAAAGGAGAAGACAATACAAGTGAAAAAACAATCTTGCCTTCTCGTCGGCTGGACAGCAGCAACTGTTGGAGACCTCAGCCTAGGAAGCTCACGCGAAGCTTTGGAAGGAGCTCAACAAAGCTCAAGCCCAGCACTTAGGGATAGGAAGAAGGAAAAGGAGAAGGCTCGCGCGCCTCCTTTTAACTGCGAAAGCGAAGAAACACAGGAAGAAATCTGGCGGTTGCGTCGCCAACGTTAGTGTACTGAATCGATGCCGTGGACGATCGATTATGTGGATCGGTCCACCGACCGATCCATTCCCTAACCTTCGCTTCTGTTCCGTCTCTGATCGGTCCATGGACCGATCGGGGACCCCGCCTGATCGGTCCAGGGCACCTCGATCTCCGCTTCTGATCGTTGCCTGATCGGTCCCTGGACCGATCAAGAACTTCACAGTTGCCACTGAGTGGAATCTGATCGGTCCCGGGACCGATCCCCTGTGTGCGTACTGATCGGTCCCGGACCGATCAGGCTCGATCGGTCCCGGACCGCAACCCACGAACCATGGTCGCTTGTTTGTCATCGATCGGTCACGGATCGATCGGATACACAACGACGTCACGGATCGGTTGCAGGACCGATCCGAGCTTTTACCCAAACCAAGTCCCAAACCTTCAAACCAATATCCGGTCAACCTTGACCTATTGGTACATCATGCTTAGCATCCGGTCACTCCCTTGACTGCTAAGACTCCCACCAAGTGTCCGTCAATCCTTTGACCCACTTGGACTTTCCTCTTCGTGCCAAGTGATCACTCCTTGATCTACTTGGACTTCCCAACACCGGATGTCAGATCACCCTTGATCCATCCGGATTTTCCTCCCGGCTTCACTCACGGGACTTTCACCTAGCTTCACTTACTAGGGTTTTACCGGCTTCACTCACGAGTTTCCAATCTGCTGGCTTCACTCACGAGTTTCAATCCGGCTTCACTCACCAGGACTTTCCCTTGCCTGGCTTCACTCACCAGGACTTTCCGAATGCCTGGCTTCACTCACCAGGACTTTCACCTTCACCTAGCTTCACTCACTAGGATTTTCACCTGGCTTCACTCACTAGGATTTCCCGACTGCCTGACTTCACTCACCAGGACTTTTCCCTGGGCCAAACTCCCTGTTTGGACTTTTCCCGTGCCAAGTCTCCATACTTGGACTTTTCCAGTGCCAAGTCTCCATACTTGGACTTTTCACCGAATCAGGTCAACCAGGTTAATCTTGACCTATGGTTGCACCAACAATCTCCCAAACATCTATTCTTGTCAAACATCAAGAATAGAACTTCTCTTCTCGTCAAACATCGTCAAACATCAAAACACAACTCGAGTCAGGTCAACCCGAGTCAGGTCAACCAGGTCAACCTTGACCTAAGGTTGCACCAACACTGTCCACTATCTGTGTAGGTCTGCTCTCATAGCTAAGATCCTCCTGGATCTGCATTGACTGAGGCTGAATCACTTGGCTAGGGTCGTGGAGGCACTTCTTTAGCATGGAGACATGAAATACACTGTGTATTGCTAACATGTCTTGTTGTAAGTCCAGCTTGTAAGCTACCTTCCCAATCCTCTCTGTAATCAGGTAAGGTCCTACATAGCGAGGACTTAATTTGCCCTTCTTGCCAAATCTCATCACTCCCTTCATAGGAGCGACTTTGAGAAAAACTGAGTCCCCTACTTGGAACTCAAGTGGACTACGGCTTGTGTCAACATAACTTTTTTGTCTACTCTGGGCAGTCTCAATCCTCTGTCTGATCTTCTGGATAGCCTGAGTGATCTCATCTATCATCTCAGTTTGAATGCCCAGCTCTACTTCCATTTCTTTTCTTTCACCTACTTCTTGCCAGCAAATGGGTGATCTGCACTTCCTGCCATACAACGCCTCATAAGGTGTCATCTTGATGGTGGCCTGATAGCTATTATTGTAGGTAAACTCAGCTAAGCATAGATACTTGCACCAACTTCCCTTGAAATCTAGTGCACAAGCTCTGAGCATATCTTCTAAAATCTGATTTACTCGCTCTGTCTGTCCATCAGTTTGAGGATGGAAGGCTGTGCTGAACTTGAGTTTGGTACCTAGTGCATTCTGAACACACTCCCAAAAGTGAGAGGTGAAGCACCCATCTCTATCAGACACAATAGATTTTGGAACTCCATGAAGTCTGATCACTTCCTTAACATACAGTTGTGTCAACTACTCTATAGAATGGGACACCTTGATGGCTAGAAAATGGGCAGACTTGGTCAATCTGTCCACTATTACCCATATCGCATCATATCCATTTGTAGTTTTTGGAAGACCTATTATAAAGTCCATGAATATTTCTTCCCACTTCCACTCTGTATTGGGAGAGGCTGTAGAACTCCTCCTGGTCTCTGGTGCTCTACTTTGACCCTCTGACATGTCAGGCAGGTATTGACATATTTTGCAACATCTCTTTTGAGTCCAGACCACCAGAATCTCTGTTTCACATCCTGATACATCTTGGTGGAACCAGGATGCATGGAGTAAGGTGTACTATGAGCTTCTTCTAAAATTTTCTTTCTCAGTTCTTCATCATTGGGGACATAAAGGCGGCTCCCCTGATAAAGAATTCCACTGTCTGATACTCGAAACTCCGAATTTTCCCCTTTTTGTACCCCTTGCTTGATCTTTTGGATATCTGTATCTTCACTTTGCTTTCTCTGTATATCCTCAAGCAGGGTTGAATCTAAGGTCAATGCAGAGAGTTGCCCATAAATAATTTCCATTCCAAAGTCTGACAACTCCTTCTGCAGTGGTAGGGCTAATGATGACAAAGACATCAGGGATGCACTGGATTTTCTGCTTAGTGCATCTGCCACTTTGTTAGCTTTGCCTGGGTGGTAGAGGATTTCACAATCATAGTCTTTGACCAACTCTAGCCACCTGCGCTGTCTCATGTTTAAGTCTTTCTGGGTGAAGAAATACTTTAAACTCTGATGGTCTGTGAAGATTCTGCACTGGACTCCATACAAGTAGTGTCGCCAGAGTTTCAGTGCAAAGACCACAGCTGCCAGCTCAAGATCATGAGTGGGGTGGTTCTTCTCATAGTCTTTGAGTTGTCTGGATGCATAAGCTATAACTTTCCCTTCTTGCATGAGTACAACTCCTAGGCCCATCTTGGAAGCATCACTGTAGATGTCAAAACTCTTGTCACTTTCTGGAACTATCAGGATGGGAGCACTGGTCAGTCTCTTCTTTAGCTCTTGGAAACTCTGCTCACATTTGTCTGACCATTCAAACTTCTTGTTCTTCCTAATGAGGGTTGTTAGTGGAGAGGCTATCCTGGAAAAGTCCTCCACGAATTTCCTGTAGTACCCAGCTAAACCAAGGAAGCTTCTGATCTCCCTGGCGTTCTTGGTTCTATGCCAATTATTGACTGCCTCTATCTTGGCAGGATCCACTTGGATGCCTTCTTTAGAAATAATGTGACCTAGAAACGCCACCTGATTTAACCAGAACTCGCACTTCGAGAATTTGGCATAAAGCTGTTTCTGCTACAGGGTCTGCAGGACTGTTCTCAAGTGCGTGTCATGCTCCTCTGGGGTTCTGGAATAGACTAGAATGTCGTCGATGAACACGATGACAAATTTGTCAAGGTATTCTCTGAACACTCTGTTCATCAAGTCCATGAAGACTGTAGGTGCATTAGTCACACCAAAAGGCATGACTACGAACTCATAGTGTCCGTATCTGGTCCTGAAAGCTGTTCTGGGTATATCACTTTCCTTCACTTTCAACTGATGGTACCCAGAGTGCAGGTCTATCTTGGATAACACTGTTGCCCCTTTCAATTGATCAAATAAGTCGTCGATTCTGGGCAGTGGGTACTTGTTCTTGATTATCACTTGATTCAGAGCCCTATAATCTATGCACATCCGCATAGATCCATCCTTCTTCTTGACAAACAACACAGGAGCTCCCCATGGTGAATGACTAGGGCGGATGAAGCCTTTGTCAAGCAGCTCCTGAAGTTGTTCTTGTAACTCTTTCAGCTCTGCTAGAGACATGCGGTATGGAGCTTTTAAAATTGGACCAGTACCAGGAACCAATTCAATTTTAAACTCTACTTCTCAGTTGGGAGGTAGTCCAGGTAGCTCTTCTGAGAATACCTCTGGATACTCACAGACTACCCGAACATCTTCCTGCTTGGGTCTTTCTTGTTCTTCTGTATTCACAATGAATGCCAGAAAACCAGCACACCCTTTAGCTAATATCTGGTGAGCTGTCAGAGAAGAGAGAAGCTTCTGGGTCCTCCTCCTTGGCACTCCTATGAATTCAAAGGTTAGTTCACCCTTTGGACTAAAGATCACTTTCCTTCTACGGCAGTCCACTGAAGCACTGTACTTGCTGAGGAAATCCATACCCAAAATGATATCGAAATCCTGCATGGCGAGGACTACCAGATTAACATATAGCTCTCGGTCTGCAATTCTGACTAATACAGCCCGAAGCCACTGGTTGGATTCCATGACTTCCCCAGAAGGTAGGGTCATCAAGAACTTGGAGTTCATGCTTTCTGTAGGTACCTGTAATTCTTTGGCAAAGGGTACTGATACAAAAGAATGGGTCACCCCAGTATTAAATAGTGCAGTAGCTAAATGCTGAAAAATAACTACTTGACCTGTTACGACCGTGGAGGCACTAGCAGCTTCCTCTTTAGTGAGGGAGAATACTCTGGCACTGGCTGGAACTGGTGGGGCTTCCAACCTTCCTTGACTGAGCTGAGGTCCTTCCAGAGTTACAGGCATATAATGTAACTGAGGTTTGCCTCCATATTGTATTGGCTGTGGCTGAGGTGCTTTGAGCTTGTTAGGGCATTCTTTAACCATGTGTCCTTCCTGCCCACATGAATAACATCCCGTCTTACCCAAAAGATAGGCTCCTGGGTGTGTTTTCCCACATTTAGAATAGAGAGGGAACTTGGTCTGCTTGTTTGCTAGTCCTCCTTTCTGGTTACCTCCTGAGTTCGACTGCTCTCTGTTGTTACCCTTGCCCTTCTAGTTCTGATTACTTGACTGGGGTTTTTGGCTCCCCACTGTCTTGTCTTCGATCTTGACTGGCTTGTGTTACGCTCGTTGTGCCTTGATGCTGTTCAGATAGTGCTCAGCGACTAATGCTCTGCTGACCAGCTCTTCGCCAGTCTGGGGCTGGTGAGTTCCACTACTCACATTAAGTGATATCACTGGTCTTAGCATCCTGAGCATCAGTCTGACTCGTTCCTTCTCCGTACTTACTAGCTCTGGACAGAGACGAGCTAGCCTATTGAATCTTTTAACTACTTCTTCCACTGACAGGTCACCTTGTCTGAATTCTATAAACTCTTCATAGTGCTTATTGGTTATCCGTTGGCGGAAAATTCTTCGTAGAACTCTGTCTCGAAGTCAGTCCAGCTCATCCGGTTGACTGCTCTCTTGCTCTTAACTCTCTCCCACCACATACGAGCATCTCCAGCCAGGCAGAAGGAGGCACACTTGACCTTCTCGACTTCTGGCCAGTCAAGAAGCTCCATCGTGCTCTCTAATGTCTTGAACCAAGATTGAGCATCCCAAGGCTCAGTCGTGCTTGAGAAGTTTTATGGTTTCAGCTTTAGCCACTGGATGAGGTATGCTTCTTGCCTTTGAGGTGCTGTTGCGACTTCCTGAGTAACTGGTGGGTCCCCAGTCACCAATGGAGTCCCCACATTTATGGTTGGAGGAGTGGGAGGAACTGGCTGTTGATTGGCTATCAAATTGGCAATCACTTGTTGCTGCTCTACCACTTGTCTCTGGAGTTGGGCAACAACTTCAGAAAGATTAGGCTCGGTTGTTCTGGGCTCTTCATTCTCCTGAGCTCGGTCCTCAGTACGAGCGGTATGGGGACGCCCTCTTCTTGACATCTAGTTATGCAGAGAAAAACTTAAAATCGTCCCTACGCTTTCTATATATACATATGTAAACAAAAGAAAACAAAAACTTTCATCTTACTTAAGCATATCTAAGCAAATACTCTATACAGCAAATGATAAGGAAATACATAAAAGAAAAAAAAACTCAAGTACTTTCTTACTTGAAGACGACAAGGCTGATGGTGATGTGTGTGTGATGCTGGAGAATGAGAACTGCTCTGATACCAACTGTAACGAACACCCTTCTCATACTACTCTCTAAAGTGACCGTTACATAACTACTATAAATTCTTACTCACTAGTATAACAAACTGTACTTAATTTTTCTAGAAACTTAAAATTTCGACAGAGTATATGCAGTTCAGCAGGACTAAAATATAATACAATACTCCAAATACAGAACATGCACATATAACTCATAATAGCAGAATCATATGAAACTATATCTCAATGCAAACATAAAAGTACCTACTTACTAAACTGCACTCATCTTAGCATGCAATCTCAACCAAGAATAATCTCAAATGACATGGTGTATAAGGTACAATCTCAAATGGTCTAAATACAAAATATCTTAATAAAATCTTAAACTAAATCCCCAGGGCTTCTATAGTCCAGACATCACACATCCATCCGCACCTCCTTGTCGTCTTCCTTTGCTATAGCTTTTCCTTTCCTTTATCTGCAGTAAGAGGAAATGCAAACTATAAGCGAATGCTTAGTAAGCGCTGTCTAACTCACAAAAACTCGAATATGCATGTAAGCTGAAAGAAATATGAAAACTGAATACTCAAAGGAAAATTCTACTCATGCTCATCTAATAGCAAAGCACTAAAATTTGCATACTCATGATATACTAGAATAAAATTGCATGCTGGAAGGCAAGGCTAATCATGCTCATTAAACTAATCAGGAAACAAATAAAACTAATACTGCATGCTTCGAATTAAAAGAAACTAACTTTCTGACTCTAAACATAAGTGAAGCTTGTTTCATTTGTTCCAAAAACTTATACTTTATTACTTCAAAATAATAATCAATCTCTTCTTGGGCCCAGGCTTAGTACCAATGTGCGCTCCCTAATAGAGACTGTGTTAGCTAGTCACCAGTCCTACGAGGGTAAAGACCTTGGTCTTACTAGGGCCAAGACCTTGGAATTGGTCACCTAGATTTGTTTAACGACAACCTTGGAAGTCGGGTACTAGCCTTTTTAAAATAAAATACTTGTTATCTTTTATTACTTCTAATATATAATGCCTCAGCATTTTAATAAGCACCTTGTGTGCCAAAATCCCTAAAGTCTTGACCTTGGGATCTACTTAAGGCCTTGGTCTTTTTCTTTCTTATACTTGCTAATACCTCTAAAAACAATGTCTCATACAAATTCTAACTTTGAAATGCTTAGATAAACTGAAATTGCACATTTAAACATACTAAGATTGAATGCTTAAACAAACTGAAATTGGATACTTAAACAAACTAAAACTGCTGTGTTTGAGAAGTTCCAAAAATTTCAGTTCAAACAAACAAAAAATCTGCATACTATGACTAACAAAATTCTGCATACTACTAATAAATTTCTGCATACTACCAATAAATTCCTGCATACTACTAATAAATTCCTGCATACCATGCCCACAAAAATCTGCATACTACCAATAAATTTTTGCATACTATTAATAAATTTCTGCACATAGGCTTGATAAAAATTGCCATCTACTAAAATAATGCTGCTACTATCAAAAGTTGATACGTGAATATGATGATTTACTAGAACATACAAGGAACCAAAACATGATTGTTCTTCTTGTTATGTGCCACAGTAACAAACCAAACAGAAATTACTACTGTAAACAATTGCTACTGTAAACTTAACACATAATTATTCTTTTTGCTACAACAGAATTAAAAGGAACAGTTAAATCCTCCTAGTAAAGACAAGTCAATTAGCTCAAGAAAAAGGAATGCCATCTACTAAAATAATGTTGTACAGAAAATCCGAATCAAGGAAAACAAAGCACACTAGCTACTCTTAAACTTCTAACCATCCCAATGCTGTACAGAAAATCCGAAGCAAGAAAACAAGGAACACTTGCTGCTCTTAAATTTCAAGCCATCCTAATGTTGTACAGAAGGAAAAAACCGAAAGCAAGAAAACAAGGAACACTTGCTGCTCTTAAATTTCAAACCATCCTAATGCTGTACAGAAGGAAAAATCGAAAGCACTTGCTACTCTTAACCTATAAAAATTCCTAATTCTGTACACAAACACCCTTCTTTATACCCACTGATCCTAGGGTTTTCATAGAGCATCAAAATCTTCAAACATGCTACAATGGAAACAAAAGAAGAAATCTAATCTCGGAACTACTCTTACTTTAGGTGAGAAGCAACTTACAATGGTTTCTTGGACTCACAACCGGAGAAAGGAACTTCTAGGGTTCGGATAGCTCAAATCTCCAACCTCTCCTTGCGCCCACAGACTCTCCTCGACGAGAGGATCACCACCGCGTGAAAAATCCCTCGGAGAACACCCTCGCCGGCCGCCGGAGACGTGCCCTAGGTTTGTCTCCATTGTCGCCCGAGAGCCGTCGCACGGGAAGAGAAGAGGAGAGAAAGATTTCGGGAGAGAAAGATTTGCCCGAAAATCACTTAATTTCTCTCTTATTATACCTAGGGTTCTTATTCAATGCTATTCCTTATATATATATCGCTACCTATTTAATCAGCATCGTCCGCTTGGGCACTTGGTCAACCGGATTCGCTTAAGGTTCAGGTCAGGTCGGAGCATTTCTAAATATTTTTAAGTACTATTAGGATTCGAAATGAGGAAATTTGGGTTGTTACAATTGCATCAGCCTTAGCATATTTGGGAGGACCCTCGATCAAGAACACGGCTAGATCGAACATAGTCAAGTAGAAGAGCATCTTCTGCTGCCACCGCTTAAAGTTCAATCCAGTGAACTTCTCTAACCTTTCCTTGCGATTGATTGGAACATTCCTAATGGGGGCGGAGGGGGCCTTCACTTGATGAGTTTGTTGCGCCTCAATACTTTCTATGGCAATCTCAACAAAACAAATCTATTTTAAGATTGTTGGACAATCTTGCCGAAGATAGAGGGTAGTCCAAATTAAAATTACAAAATCAAATCAGATATATCTATTGAGTTGACCTAAGTTGATAATCTCAGGCTACCAAGTAGGGAAGGAAGAGTTGCTTAGGATGACTGAGTTGGTTGGAACAGAGTACAGACTCCCAAGTGTAGAGTCTAAGTGCAGACTCTAGAGTACAGACTCCCAACTTGAGACTCCCGAGTATGGAGTCCTGACTGAAGAGTCTTGATTGAAGGCTCCCGACTGGAGGCTCTTGACTTGAGAGTCTCGACCGGAGGGTTCTGACTTGTGAGTCCGAGTTGTAGAAGATTATAGAGTTCGAGTTGTAAAAGACTGCAGACTCTTGATTGTAGAATCCATATTGAAGAGTCCTGAGTGCTAAAAAGAAGATGTCTACATCTGTTTCTCAGAATACAATGACAGAACCACATATACAACCAAGAACGGATTGTTCATGGAGAACTAAGGAAGTACCCGATTGATTAGCTCTCTTCTTTCTCTTGGTCACAACCTTTTTATATAGGAGCTTAGACCCTTGTAGTATTTAATGACCGAATTAAAGCCATTTACTATCTATTAACTCATTCAACTTAAAAGACAAAACGTTGGTTCATTCGCTTGGACAAATTTTGCCTCGATCAGTCGTACATTCGACGCAAGCATGTCATGCTCGCACATAAGTCAACTTGGTTCAGTGTAATCTAGGCCCTAGATTTGCACCCCCTACGCACCCATGTGTGAGAGAGTGCATCTCCTTATGCATTTATTCATATCATCAATGCATGTGCAATAATATAAACTAACCATAATACCTTAAAACTTCTAATGTAAAACTAAATCCATACATAAAGGAGTCTTATTGTTGGTTCTCCAGCGTATTGATTCTACTTTTGTGATATTATATTTGCTAATTTGGGTGGTGGACACTAAGAAGCTATAGGGTTATTAAGTCTGCTGATACGGTGCATAATGGTAGAGTTCGATAAAGTCGGACAGTCAGTGACAGCTAGAAGTCAAGGAGACATGGTAGTCGGAATCAAGGGATGTGGTAGTCAGAAGTCAGAGGGATATGACAGTCAGAGGTCAAGGCGATGTGGCAGTCAGCAGGTAGGGAAAGAGGAAGTAGGACCGTATGACGACGTCAGCAACATGGTTCTTGGTCAGGTTCTCACAGATCAAGATCCCAGATCTAAGATACCCTGGTCTAAGATATGGTGGGTAGTCGGGGTGATACCTGACCTGGATCTGACCGGTCAGGTTCTCACGGCTCGGTTATATCCAGGCCTGGTTCTCTCAATAAGTTAACTCTCGATCAGCTAACTCCCGATCAGCTAACTCCCATTCGACTCTTGGACAATCTCACCACAGCTCCCGACCCCTCAAGGTTTAGGTCAGGTGTTATACTTGATAGATTATCCTGAGATTCCCTATTCATACCCGGTCGGGGCAGATGGTCGGGAGAGAAGGTGCTACATGATAACAAGGTCATGGAATCGTAACTGTCTGTCAGAGAATAACTGTTGTATGTCAGGTAATATCCTAATGGTCTGCGGTCATCTACGAATGGAACCTTCTTCCAACCTACAAAAGGGTGTCATGCGTCCTCCATCACCAGACAGGTCCTAACACTTGACATTCCTTGACATCAGTCAGGCTCCAGAGGTACGCACTGTCATATAAAAAGGGAGGTCCTCTCTCTTGCGCAGGTATGCTCTCTCGCACATTCGCACTTGTCTTCTACTTTTCTTTCTCCTTCATACACTGTTCTTATGGGGAAAAGGTACCTGACTTGAGTGTTGGAGGGCCTGCTTCAGGGACTTTTTTCCTGGTTTCCGACCTCTAACGTTCCGTGTGCTTCTTCTGAGTGTGCGCAGAGTTCAAGTACCACCGGTTCAGTCATCGTCATCCGTCAACACCACGTGGGGGTCCATTCTTGTAGGTGCATACGAGAAGGGTGTCCCAGTCGCCTCTCCGTCAATGCCAACAATAGCTCATCCAGCCTTCATCTGACTCAGATTCTGGATAGGATCAATTTGGTGTTGTCTGTGGGAATCTTCTCCACTTGTTTTGGAATGTGAAGATGGACGATGTTGGGAGGTTCTCTTCTATTATCACAGTCCCGGAGGATCCTGACGAACATGCTATCTTCTCCTCTCGTTCCACGGGTATTCGGAGTCAAGGGATTGAGTTGGAGGTTCAGCTGGCTAACAGGTTAGTTTTTCCATTATGTATTTTCTCTTACTCCACGGGTATTCGGGAGTCAAGGGATCGAGACCAACCCTCAATCGGTTGGCACGACTCCTTGATCAGGTACGTTATAGGCTCTGCTCCCATTTTACGATTATAGAATTTGCTATAGCTCCCTAATAAGAGAGTAAGATCTTAGTTCCTTGATTAAAGACTAGGGCTTTCGATTTTTTTTCGGACACTAGGGGCCCAACTCCCTAATTAGACATTAGGGGCACAACTCCCCGATCAAACACTAGGGACACAACTTCCTGATCAGTGACTCACAGTACAGCTTCCCGATCAGGATTTAGGGGCCTTTCTCTTTGATTACAGGTTAGGGGCCTTACTCTTCGATCAACGATTAGGGGCCTAGCTCCCCGATCAAGTGTATTACAGGCTCTGCACCTTTCACCATGGGGCTCTGCATCCTATTACTGCTATAAGCGCTTCACTCTATTACTACTATATGCTTTGCATCCTCCACCTATTTTTCATCCTCTTAAGTCTGAAGGCTCTGCTCCTTCACCCACGGTGCTCTGCTTCCTTCTATTATTACGGGCTCTGCTCCCTTATACAGCTATGGGCTTTACTCCCTTTGACGGTCAGGGCTCAGATTATTCTCTCCATGACTCTGCGGACATTTAGGGGTTAAGGGATTGCCACTATTTCTCTCTTCGACTTCACGTGCATTTCGGAGTCAAGGGATCAAGTTAGATCCTCAACTGGTCGACACCACTTCATGATCAGGTATGATAAAGGTTTTGCTCCCTCTTATTTCTACAGGCTTCACTTCTACGGACTTCATGTCTTATCTCCCCCGTTCGGGGTCAAGCAGTCTTCACTAGTCTCGGACCAGTTTATTGGATTTCTTATCTCCCCCATTCGGGGTCGAGCTATCGCCACCGGTCTCGGACCGGAGTATCTCCACTGGTCTCGGGCTAGAATATCGCCACCGGTCTCGGACCAGAGTATCGCTATTGGTCTCAGACTAGAGTATCGCCACCGGTCTCGAACCAGAGTATCGCCACCGGTCTCGGACCGGATTATCTCCACCGGTCTCGGACAGGAGTATCACCACTGGTCTTGGACCAGAGTATCGCCACTGGTCTCGGACTAGAGTATCGCCACCGGTCTCGGACTGGAATATCACTACCGACCTCTCGGTCGGACTTCCCAGACTCTCGTCCTAGCACGAGTTATAAGTGAGCATGCTCTCACGTCTCTAGACTCTTGCCCGAGCGCGAGTTATAAGCAAGTATGCTCTCGCGACCAACGACCTCCTGGTCGGGTTCCAGACTCTTTCCCCAACGTGAGTTATAAGTGAGCATGCTCTCACGCCTCCAGACTCTTGCCCCAATGTGAGTTATAAGCGAGCATTCTCTCGCGACCAACGACCTCCCGGTCAGGCTCCAGATTCTCGCCCTAGTGCGGTTATAAGTGAGCATGCTCTCACGACCAACGATCTCTCGGTCAGGATTCCAGACTCTCACCCCGGCACGAGTTATAAGTGAGCATGCTCTCACGCCTCTAGACTCTCACCCCAGTGCGAGTTATAGAGCATGTTCTCGCGACCAACGACCTCCTGGTCGGGTTCCAGACTCTCGCCCTAGGGTGAGTTATAAGTGAGCATGCTCTCACGCGTCCAGACTCTCACCCCAGTGTGAGTTATAAGTGAGCATGCTCTCGCGACCAACGACCTCTCGGTCGGGTTCCAGACTCTCGCCTTAGGGTGAGTTATAAGTGAGCATGCTCTCACGACTAACGGCTTCCCGGTCAGGCTCTCACGATCAACTACTAGTCGGACGGGTTCCTCCCTAGTCAGGGACTCGCTTCACTCATCGCTTTGCTCTACACTCATCACACTCGCTCCACTCGCCGCTCTGCCCGGCACTCATCATTCGCGACTCACTTGCCGCTCTGCCCGACACTCACCATTCGCGTCTCAATCGCCGCTTTGCTCGGCACTCACTGCTCTTGCCTCACTCGTCGCTCTGCTCGACACTCACCGCTCTTGCACTACAATAAAAACATTAAAAGACAACGGTTAAAAACCGTTGTTGTAGGCCCTTTAAAATCGTTGTAATTGGCAGTGTTGTTAAAAGTGGGGGCTACGACAACTGTTTTAAACCGTTGTCTTTGAATGAAAAGACAACGGTTTAAAACCGTTGTTGTTTAGAGCATTTTTTATTAACACTGCTAGTTTACAACCGTTTTTGGGGCTACGACAATGATTTTTAATCGTTGTCTTTCAGGGTGATAGACAACAACAACGGTTTTAAATCATTGTCTTTTAAATTATTATCTTTTAATACCAATATATCATATTTCAATATAAATATATAATAAAGAATCATAATCACAAAAGAAAGAATATTTTCCATATCAATGTCATTCAAAATGTTACTTATACAAGAATTATATTACAATCACAAAAGAAGAAACATATCTAATATTCAAATAAAATTTATTCCAATACAAATAAACAAATAAACTTCATTTACAACTAATGAACAATTGTCAAAAGACTAGAAACTTGTGATGGTGGTTCATGCCATGTAGGATTGCAAGTAATTATTGTCAACTCAAGCCCCATCAAAATCTTCAACTTGTAGAATTTCATTGGACTCCTCTTTCTCACTTGCCGATTCTTCCATGTCAACCTTTTCCAATATTTTGGATTTTTGTGAAGTAGAGTATGTGAGCAAAGCACAAAAAAAAAGGAAGAATATAATACCTGTAGAAGACGTAAAACAGGGTTGATAGCTGAAATTTGGAGAAATGTAGTTGCTACAACCACAATAACAGATTTGATAAATCATATACTCTTCAAGTACCCCATTCATATCGGCAAATAAAACCACAACATAAAAGCTTACATGTAGAGGTGGTGGTGTTTTGGCATAATAACATGTTGGACTGCAGTATTCAAGCTCCCTCTTGGCAGACTCATCAGACCATGGTGAACCAAATGTTTTATAAAGACTATCTGTCGAGCTCAAGCTCAATCCTACTATTGTTAAATCAATTCCCAATGAAAGAGATGTTAGATCTGGATCATTCGTATTAATAACACCCAATAATCCAAGCATGTCAAATGGACCAGGCGGTAAAATTTGCTTTTGAAACGCTATTAATAAGTTTAATGGGAACTTATAGCTTTAAAATAATTGAGATGAAAAGGCAACAAGGGAAACGAGACAAGAAAGTCTAACAATTAGGTTTCAAATGGTGAGACAGATATCTTACCTTTATCCCTTTCCAGTGGCTTCTATTGCCCAACAGTGCAGATTAAAATCCAAGCCATTTCACCCATGGACTGACTGACATGGTCAAAGGAATGAAGAAAATACGTACACAAAAAAGAAAGTAAAAGCTCATTCCATTCAAGCCTTGTGCAACAATTAAGGAGATGCTTCAGTCTGTAATAAAGGGGTTAAACGCTGCTTCAGTCTTCCACGACGGGATGCATGAAATTCAAACAAAATCCAAACTAATATGCCAAAATCCAAACTCATACCAGAGGCTAGTGTAGGAGAGTTCAACGGTCTCAACCCAATACTAGGGTCTCCACTGTTTTGAATCTGTATAAAGTTGAGAGCAAAACCATTTAACCCATAACCCATAGCATTAATAAAGATTAAACTATCTAAAAAATTGCAGCCAGGGCAAGGTACCTGTGAATGATAATTACCATGAGAAGGAAAGAAATCAGAATCATGTAAACGTAGGTCTTGAGTGTTTTCAGTGGCAAAAGGCAGCTCGCCACTATGGGCTATAGTAGTATGCAGTTGCTGTTGCTGTTGCTGAAGGCTAGATTGAATAGTTCCTCCTAAGCTAAATCCGCTAGATCGTGTCATCTAGTTGATATCAAACTACCAAATGAATGAAGAAACATGATCAACATAGATAAGCCAATTCCAAAAGTTCACCACAGTTCAACTAATGCATTTAATTAATTATGAAATAAATAGATAAAGAAATATAGATTGTTGAGTGAATATTACTTGTAATTGTCAAATCCTGGACAACATTTGATGTTACTTGGAACGTTGGTGGCACGCTAGAAAACTTTGTCAATAGAACCTGCAAAATATAAACATATATTAGAAGATAAAAATATCCAAAACAAGGTCATTATCCCCTCAACTAGTTAGGTTTCATCTTTGCAAGGCTTGCCACTTATCCCAATGATTTTAAATTCTTGATTTGTATGAGTTGTCTTCACTCTCGAATTTTCAAAGCTCTTCTAGCCTAGCAACAACAAACAGTGAAAAAATAATCTTAGTAGACACAATATGAAGAATGAAACAAGCAAGCTAAAACAAGTTGCCTCAATAGGTATTGATCCGGTGGTAAGAGCCCGAGACCCCCTAACGAGGGGTCAACACCCCGTGGAGGTCAAAGGGCCAGGTGGTCCGTCGAAGAAGGGTGAGCCGACCGAACTCATGAGAAAAGGGCAGGCCGATCGGTCTGCCAGTAAACATCTAATAGTAAAAGGCGCCCTGACAGGGATCGGGGTTCCGACGCTCAATGAAACAGTAAATAATGACCGAACGGAAGGCCTAAGAGAAGGCAGGACGTAATGGGTGCGCCGCCCGGCCGGCGCAGGGAATTAGGGCCGTCCGGACGGCGCTCTTCGTCTAGCCGGCCGGACAGACGTCTTGGCCGGCGGTGGGTAAATAGGGACAGGAACATCTGCTGATAGCCATCAAGTCGTATGGCTAGGCCATACTCCTAGTCTGACAACGGGGTGTCCTGTTGTCCCATCGAAGGCGCGATGGGACTGTTGCAGTATGACGTCAGGTAAGCTTTCTGACAAACCCATACCGAGGTATGGGCTGCGGACACGTACGCGCCTCGGTGGGCATGTAGAAGCTCTTTCACCGCTCTATATAAAGAGCCGCAGACTTCGCCGGAGGTACGCGTTCTACAAGCTTTGGAGCTACTTGTTCCACCACTTGCTTACCTGACTTGAGCGTCGGAGGGTCGCCACCGGGAACCCCTTCCCGGCCCGACTTCTATGCAGGTTCCCCGGAGTTTCGTGAGACTAGCCGGAGATCTACATCAGCAACCCGGAGAGTGCCACGTGCCCAGCGTCCGTTGATTCAGCATTCGGACAGGATCAGGTATATTATATATAGGCATTCAATAACCTAGAAAATAAAGAATAAATTCTTAATCACCTTGTTCCAGTCCAGTTGGTATGCATCCTTGACATTTTGATTTGCAAGTAGAAAACCAACCACTAGTCCAGAACACACAGTCATAGTAGTAGAGACATCTATGTTCAACAAATAAGAAAGGTAATAATATTTTTAAAACAATAAAGTGATTGAATGACAATGCAAGCAAAAGCAAATAGCAGAAGTGTAGAGACATTGTAAGTTCTTACCAATACTCAAAGAAAGGCCTCCTTGTGAAGTCTTGAAATTAGAAGGAAAACCTCTGTATCCCATGACTCCACCACCAAGGTCAATAAAGTTTTTAGGATTGTTTTGAAAAAATAATTGTTTCACAAGAAGACATTCCCTAAAAATGTATTTTTGTAACTATCAGAATGCAACAAATAAACCCACAATTATGCAATCCATAATTTCAACAATAAATGACTAGAAGGAAATTCACATACTATTTTTCCGCATGCTGCCGCAAAATAATGTCAGGAACCCGTAAGGCCTCCTGAGAGTTCTCAGTTTCATTGACCGCTCAGATAGATTGTTCCTGAATATGATGGTTGTATCATTGATTCACATACGTGGAGTAATCATTCCAGTCTTTGACAGCCTGATCATAACTTGAAGAATGCAACAGAAATGACATTTATATAGCTAGGAACAAAAGATTGCAGATAAGTGCAGTGACCAAGCAATCTTCATTACAATTCACCACCTCCAAAGAAATAGGCTGGGGATGCATAATAAGCGGGCACATAATAATTGTCACCATCAGTAAATTCAGACAGAACATGTGCCAACGAACCCTCTGAAGGAGTCCACATGCTTGACGATTCAACATTACTCTATCCAGTATGGGCAACAGAAACCTAAATTTCAGAAGCAACCATTTACTCGCACCAATTATGTTCAAGGTCCAGAGATAGCTTATGAAAGAAAAAAACTACACTGAATAAAAACTATTACCTGCTTGGTGGCTTCAACAACATCTTTGGACTTCGACTGAGGATCCAAAGACAACTTCTGCAATAAATTTGAAGCTTTTGCAGTGTAGCGTTAAGGATAATACCAACCAGACAAAGCGATCTTTTTGGCAAGAAAAGCTAAAAGTTGAGATGACCGAGAAAGTGCGAAACTGAAATGCATAAACTAACCTGATACAAGTTTCTCTATGATTGAAAAGAACCCTAACAAAGATTTGAGAAGCACCATTTATAGAAAAAAGAAGAAGAAGAAAGCTACGGGATCCAAAACCTCAACCGGCTAAGAAAGAAACATGAAAAGAGAAAGGAAATGGAACCAAAAGCGATCATTCACGATCGATCGAGGAACCCCCGCATAAACCCTTCCAAGAACCCTCGAAGCCGAGGCGACAAGCAAGGAGAAGAAGGAAGGATACGATCTGCTGCATGGGCGACCGGCGCCATGAAGGAAGAACTCAGCTGGATCAAGAGGCGATAGAATGGAGAGCTGCCACCGCCATGGGAGGATTGGAGAAGGAGACGACGAAGACAGTGAGTGAGAGAAGCCTTTAGTTTAGGGCTTCAAAAACGAAGCGATGATTCCAATACTGCAAGAACAAGCAGAGGCATTTGACACATGAATAACTGGGGAGCAGACAGGGAGGGCATAGTCAAGGGCAAGCATCGCAGGCATCCAACTAGAAAAGAATCAAAAGATATTTCTTCCAAATGTGGCTTTCAATTGGAAGAAGAGCATAACCAATCCTACCAGAGAAGAGCCGTCTCAGGCATCAGTCGGTAGAACTACCGACCAGAGTCACCTCCGCCTCCGCCTCCACCTCCACCCATCAATCTGCACAAGCAGCAGCAACCACCCACGCTCCTACCTCGCGTTTTAAAAAAGGGGGCATACTTCCACACTCGCCTAGAGCCGTATGAGGAGAAAGATCGTATGAGGAGAGAGGTTTAGGGTTCGGGTAGGCTAAGGGGGGAAAACAGGGCGGCAAAAAATTTTCGGAGAGAGGGAAGCAAACCACTGCTACAACAAAAACGACGAAGGGGAAAAACGGCGAAAGAATAAAGTCAAAGACAACAGTTTATTAAACTGTTGTCTTTGACCCCTAAAAAAGCGCTTAAAGACAACAGTTTTAGAAAATTATTGTAAAAGGTGTTGTTGATTTTACAAAAAGTCGCTCAACGATAACAGTTTTTACAAAATTGTTGTCTTTTATTTTTTTGGGCGCTCAAAGACAACGATTTTGTCAAAAACCGTTGTCTTTTACCAAATTAACAACAGTTCCTTCTAAAACCGTTGTCTTTGTGGTGTTGTCTTTTAACAATTTTGTTGTAGTGTTGCCTCACTTGCCGCTTTGCCCGGAACTCGTCCATCGCGTCTCACTCATCACTCTGCTCTGCATTTGCTGCTCGGTCAATACTAGCTTTCCTCCTTGTTTGGCATTTGCATAACCACCTGGTTGTTCTGCTCCCGTTCGCACTCCATCCATAGGCTCTGCTCACGTTCGCGCTTAATCCACGGGCTTTGCTCCCATTCTCATTTGGTCTCATAAGCTCCATGTCTATCCAGCGCATAGTTTTCGCGCCCACTTGGCATTTTTTTCAATCACCCCATTGACCTTCTCTTAGTCGACCGATCAGTATCGATTGGCCATCTGCTCAGTTGCTCGCTCGACACTGCTTGCTCGTCGTCTTGTCGCTTGCTCGGGTTTCTCCCTATTGCCCGGTTGGCATGGTTCAGTCGCCTGGTCACGATTTACTGTCGATCAACGGACATTTTCTTGGTTGCTCGCTCAACACCGCTTGCCCGTCGTCTTTCCACCAGCTCGGGTTTCTCCCTATTGCCAGTCGCCATTCTCCCGATCGCCCGGTCAACATTGTTCGATTGCCCGGTCGACATTTTTCGGTCGCCCGATCACGGTTATTATCACTCGGTTGACATTTTCTTGGTCGTGCGCTTGACACCGCTCGCTCATCATCTTTCTACCCGCTCGCCATTCTCCTAATTGCCTGGTCAGCATTGTTCGATTGACCAGTTGTGATTTACTGTCGCTCAGTCGATATTTTCTCGATCAAGCACTCGACACCGATCGCCCATCCTCGTTCGACCCGCTCAACAGTCTCCCTATTACCTGGTCGGTAATTTTCGATCGCCCGATCGTGATTTATTGTTGCTCGGTCGACATTTTTTCGGTCACAGTTTACTGTTTCTCAGTCGACATTTTCTCGGTCGCTCACTCGACACCAATTGTCCATCCTCTTTCGACCCGCTCGGTATTCTCCCTATTGCTTGGTCGATATTTTTTGATCGCCCGGTCGCGGTTTATTGTTGGTCGGTCTACATTTTTTCGGTCGTGGTTTACTGCTGCTCAGTTGACATTTTCTTGGTCTTGCGCTCGACACCGATCGCCCATCCTCTTTCGACCAGCTCGACATTCTCCCTATTGCCTGGTTGGTAATTTTCGTTCGCCCGGTCGCGGTTTATTGTTACTTAGTCGACATTCTCTCAACCGCCCGCTTGGCATTGCTTGGTTGTTCGCTTTACATCGCTCGATATTTTTTGGTGGCTTAATCGACATTTCTTCGATTGCTCACTCGGCGCTACTCGGTCTTTTGCTTTGTTCCGGCCATCGAGCCATTGTTGTGTTCCAGCTTTCGAGCCGCGGTTGTATTTCGGACTGTGTACTTTGTGTCCAATCTTCTTATTGTTGTTATTTCTCGATCTGTGTGCCAAGTTCCTATTTCGGCCTACGCGCTGATGTCCTATCCCGATCTATGTGCCAGTGTCCTATCCCGGCCTATGTGCCGCTATCGTATTCCAACCTGCGTGCTGATGTTATATCCCGGCCTGTGTGCCGAGGTCACATCTGGTTTCGTGCCACCGTATCCGGCTCTGCGTCATCACATCCAGCTCTTCATCCGGTTCAGAGTCATCTGCTCTTCCGGGTCACGACAACTCGAGCAATGTCCCGACCAACTCATTGATCCACCCGAGGGTGCCCCCTGCGCCATGGTACGTTCTCCGTACTCATTCTACATTCATTTCATTATTATACGTCTTAGTCTGTTACTTATATACTCATTGGATCTACCTTGAGGATCGGGGTATCAGGGACCGGGACGACCCGACCACTGGCTGCAGGTAGTGTTGATCAGAGGACTTCTGTCGATTTGATCAACATAAAAGACATCTCAGCATACCCCGCTCCGAATTCTATATTCTATCCAATATTCTATCCAAACCCCGCTCCGGTCATGGACGGTCCCAAGCCCGGATAAAGGAGGAGGGTTGCGTTAGGTTGCCAGCCAGCGTCAAACTATGGCAAATATTTCATGAATGAATCCATTAAACTATTATGCTAATGCTAGGTTGTTCCCCGGAAGAACGCGTTTCAGGGTCCGACTGTAACGTCTCGGCAAGGACCGCTATATCTCCAGAACTCGGGTGTAGTGATAAATATGCAAGAGTTCACGTTACAGGGTCCGACTGTAACGTCTCCATGAGAACTTGGGTGTAGTGTTAAATAGGCAAGAGTTCTCACACCATAGGTTAGATAAGAACAAATATGATAGGAAAACTAATAATCTAAGATTTGGAACTTGGAACATATGAACTCTCACTGGTAAATCAATGGAGGTAGTAGATATGATGATTAGGAGAAAAATTAATATTTTGTGTGTACAAGAGATAAAATGGACAGGTGAGAAGGCAAAGATGATAGAGAACACGGGTTTTAAGTTATGGTACACTGGAAAGAGTAAAACAAGAAATGGAGTGGGTATTATTGTAGATAGTTTATTAAAGGATGAAGTTGTAGGAGTAGTTAGAAAAGGGGATAGAATTATAGCCCTTAAGATAATAGTGGTGAAAGAAACTATGAACATAATTAGCGTATATGCACCACAAGTAGGATTAGATGAAGCTACCAAATCAAGGTTTTGGGAGGACTTAGATGAAATATTACAAAATATTTCACCAAATGAAAGGATTTTAATAGGAGGTGATCTAAATGGACATGTCGAAGTGAAAAATGAGGAATATGAGAGAGTACATGGGAGTTATGAGTTTGGAACGAGGAATGAGGAAGGGAAAACTATATTAGATTTTGCGATAGCATATGACCTTATATTAGCTAATACGTTTTTTAAGAAAAGAGAAGAATACTTAGTCACATTCAAAAGTGGGAATAATAAATCGCAAATTGACTTTCTTATGGTTAGGAAGAAGGATAAAAAGATTTGTAAAGATTGCAAAGTCATCCCTGGAGAAAGCTTAACTACCCAACATAGGGTTGTAGTGTTGGATATACGTCTTAAACATAATATCAATAGAAAGAAAATATATACAATTCCTAGAATTAAGTAGTGGAAGTTAAAGGATGGGAAGCAACATATATTTAAGGAGAAGGTAGAAGTACAAGCATTAGGTGAAATATACGATCACTCTAATACAACATGGGATAAGATGGTATCAAAGTTGAAAATAGTAGCTAAGAGTATCCTCGGTGAGTCAAAGGGGCATGCGTAAAGATTGGTGGTGGAATGAGAAAGTACAAGAGAAAGTGAAGGAAAAACGAATAGCTTATAAGGAATTATATATTTGTAAGAATGAGGAAAACTTAAAAAATATACAATAGCCAGAAAGAAGCTAAGAAAGTGGTGAGTGAAGCAAAAATGAAACTTTTGAACGGTTATATCAAAATTGGATACAAAAGAAGGAGAAAGAGACATTTATAGAATAGCTAAAGTGAGAGAAAGAAAAATAAGAGATCTTAGTCAAATAAAATGTATTAAGGATGAATGTAATAGGGTATTAGTAAATGATTGAGAAATAAAAGAGTGGTGGAAGAGGTATTTTCATCAACTTTTTAATGAAGGTTTAGGTGACTAACTTAACTTAGATAATTTAAGTAAGTCAAATGAGTGTAGAAATTTTAATTTTTATCGTAGAATTCAAACTTCAAAAGTAAAACAAACTTTAAATGAGATGCACAATGAAAAAGCCGTTGAACCAGATGATATTCCGATAGAGGTATGAAAGTGCTTAGGGAAACAAGGTATTGAATGACTTACAAAATTATTTAACATGATATTGAAAACGAAAAAAATCTCGATCAATGGAGGATAAGTACTCTAGTTCCTTATATAAGAATAAGGAGACGTACAAAATTGTGCAAACTATAGGGTATTAAACTAATGAGTCATACTATGAAACTTTGGGAAAAGTAATAGAAAAAGATTAAGGAAGGAGACACAGTGATTGAAAATCAATTTGGGTTCATGTTTGAAAGGTCGACAATAGAAGCTATACATCTTCTTAGACAATTAATTGAAAAATATCGGGAGCAAAAACAAGATCTACACTTGGTATTCATTGACTTAGAAAAAGCTTATGATAGAGTCCCAAGAGAAATTATATGGACAATTTTAGAAAAGAGAGGCGCTAGCGTAACATATATTGAACTAATTAATGATATGTATGAGGATGTAACGACCAAAGTAAAGACTTCTGGCGGAGTAACTGAAGCATTTTCAATAAAGATAGGGTTACATCAAGGATCAGCTCTAAGTCCCTATCTTTTTACGCTAATTATGGACGAACTCACTGCGCACATTACCGTGGTGCATGTTGTTTGCAGATGATATTATTTTGGTAGATGAGACACGTGAAGGAGTAAATGCTAAGCTAGAATTTTGGAGGGAAACATTAGAAGGGAAAGGTTTTAAGGTTAGTAGATTAAAGACAGAATATATGGAATTTAAGTTTAGCAATATTAGAAGTAATGAAACAATTGTTAAGATAGGAGAGGACGAGTTGCCTGGAACCGAGCGATTTAAATATTTAGGATCATTTTTACAAAATAATGGAGGGATTGAGAGAGATGTCTTACATAGAATACAAGCAGGATGGGTGAAATGGAGGGGAGCGTCGAGTGTTTTATGTGACCGTAAAGTACCTCTTAAACTTAAAGGTAAGTTCTATAAAACCGCAGTTAGACCTGCTATGTTATATGGAGCTGAGTGTTGGGCTATGACTCGAGCACACGAGCAGGATTTGAGAGTTGCAGAGATGAGGATGTTAATGTGGATGTGTGGGCATACGAAGATGGACAAAATAAGAAATGAGAGCATTAGAGAGAAAGTCGGAGTTGCATCTATTGAGGAAAAACTCCGAGAGACACGTTTAAGATGGTACGGACATGTACTTAGACGACCAATAAATGCTCCAGTTAGGCGATGTGAAATTATGATAAACATGCATATCAAATGAGGAAGAGGAAGACTAAAAAAGACTTGGTTAGCAACAATAAAACAAGATAAAATTTATTTAAATATAGATGATGATATAATAGGAGAAAAAGCTCAATGACGTAAAAGGATTCATACAGCCGCCCCCACCTAGTGGGAAAATGCTTGGTTGTTATTGTAATCAATATTCTATCCATCTCATTAGATCGTCTGTCTGACTTTGATTCTGAATAGGATCATCTGCGATGAACCATTGAAATTAAAGTATTTGTAAGAATTTGAGGTTCGTTGGACTCGTGCTCTCGATCATCATTCTGATTAAAAGTTTCTGTCCCTTTGATATGACATTTTCGAAAGCAAATTGGAGAAAGCCAGTGTACCAACTTTATTCAAATGAAAAAGTTTGAGCTGGCAACCTGAATCTTTAAATGTGATCTTGTACGTGATTTTGGATGCAGGGAAAATTTTTCATTTCTCGTGAAAAGAAGACTTTATACATATCCTTCACTATGTTGCTTTTATTTATTTTTCTCCGGTTTTACAATAACAAATAGGCAATAGGCCATGGTTCGAGACTATTATATATGCCTTGTAACTTGTCAAAATGAGCCGTGCCAAATGAGGGCCAACGTATCACCTACCTCAAGCTAAGAGCTTAGGGAAGAATGGAATTATAGAAACAGGGATCATGCAACGATGAAGGACCCATGTGACGACGCTTATGTTTTTGGCGATCAGGATCCATCACTGGAAGGGTCGATATCTGTTTACAGTACGACAAGTAGCTTTCAGGTTTCATTGATCTCTTAATATTTAACCAGTGCAGTCTCCATCAATCCGTTCAAGATATAACAATTGTGGAAAACGATGGAAAGTGTGGAAGCAAGCTCTTCCTTCTGGTTAGAACAGTTACCTGCAACTGGTTATGTTGGCACTGCCACCACGTCTTGTGATTTTGTAATTATTTCGATACAAATTGCTGTAAAAAACAAAAAGGGTTAGAAATTTACAGCCCTGGGTGCCCACTTCCTTTTCCTCAACATGGCTTTGATGTTTCTTTCTATTAAAGGATAGTGTATCTGTGCTTTTTTTTTGCTATTTATAATGGTTGGCATCTTTAACCGATCTCATGTGATAGGTTGTATTTATTTTTCCCTTTTTTTTCTTCTAATTTTCAAGATAGAGGATTTTTTTTCCTTTATCAGGTGGTAAATTCATAGCATAGTTTATACCTATTTAGAAAACGATAGAGAGAAAATATATATATATAATTTAGGTATCTAATTCCTAAGATTTGACTAATTTGGAGGGACTAGTTCTGTTTCACGAAAATTTCCTACCAGTCCCCTAAGGGTAAATCACGGAAGCACTATAGTAAGTTGTCGGTAGTTGACTCCCGTGGTTGTAACTGTCCTTGTGACCATCCAATGCTAAATCGGTACATTCGTGAAGGTAAACTCGTAGGCTTTTTCTGTTCATGGGTACCTCGGCTTAAGACTGCTCAATCCAAATTTTTCTACTAAATTCACTGCCAACAAATATCCCAACAGAGGATCGAACTATGATATTCACTTTATCTCCATTATACCTTAGCCACACTATACCCATGGGGCCGAGAAAGCATCCATTTAGTTTTGCTTTTGGTGAAGCAACAGGCACTTGGTGGGATGATTGATGAGTAGCAATTGTAGCTGTAAAAGGATCGAGTTATGTACACTTTTTTTTAACTTGAACTCTGAATTAATAGTTCCCATATGAAGTTTTGCAGTAGAACAGTTATGCAATGGTTGGTTTAGCTATTGAACCGTTTTTAAACGCATAGGTTTTGATATAACCTGTTGACTTTTTTTTAATATTATAGGTGTTTAAGTTTTATTCGATTAATCATAGGCATAGATAATAAATTATCTATTAAATAAATTTAAAGTAAAATTTATGCACATTTGAAAAATGACAATCAAGTTATTTGTCATCTTCTTACTTTTCCTCTGAAGTACTTTAATATGTTCTTAGGACGGATTCAGTTGATAAATATATGAGATAATGATTGTAATAGTTTAAGGGTTAAATTTTGATAGAGAATTTTATCATCTGTGGGTCTCTAAACTCTCTCTCAAATCTCTCTTATAAAAGAGTTGTAAGGGGTTAAATACCATATTTTTTTTCCCTCTCGAGTATTTTAATATAATAATTTTTTTCATTTTATCATACTTGTTGGTACTATACTTGCTAGATTATCTTATACAATTTGTTACTTTTGATATAAGATCAAACGATATATTTGTAGAAAAAATATATTCAAACTTAATTAAAAAGGTTATATATATATATATAACAATGAGGATAAGTGGATACCAGAATGGATAAAATAAAAACAAAATATTAAAAATAAAATAAAAATTATATCTATTAAAAAAAATTAAGAAAAAGTTGAGGATGCATTTAGACTATTAATATAAACCTATACGAGAAATAAACACTAATTAGGAAAGCAAAATAAAAAAAAATTAATTGAATAAAATTCATTTAAATGTAAATAAATATAATAATAATAAAAAATAATAATAAATATCAGGCCATGTTAACTTGTAAGATAAAAAAAACATTTAATTTTTTAAAGAAAATAGGAAAACGGACAGCCGTGCAGTTTTTCCGTCCATGGTGATACTGGCACGAATATCGTGAAACAACCTACGAAGGGTTAGCCAGGGCATCGCGGCACGTGACATGGGACCGGGCAAAACAAGAACCCAAACCGAATGACCGGCGGTCACCTGTAGACTCCGTACGTACCTGAAACGCAGTACTCAGGATTATATATTTTTTCCCACCAAAAAGAAAGAAAGAAAACTAAAATAAAATAAAATATTTGGATTAAATTATTTAAATATCAATTGTTTACCTGATTTCTCTCTCTGCGCGTCTTCTCATCTTCCCCACCAATCCATCGCCCCGTCCACCGTCGTCAGGGATCGCCTCAGTTCGAAGTGTCGTTTTCGCCTCCGCCCGATTCCTCTCCGATCGGTACAGCACGTAATCTTGCATGGGATTCGGGAAGGGGTTGGAAGGGAAGATGGAGTTTGATCTAAATGTTGTCTCTGCCGACGAGTCCCACACTCCGCTGCCTAATGCATTTGAATCTTCGAGCAACGTATCCTCCGCCTGCGACGAGGATTCCCACTCAGCCAACGAGGGTAGCTGCCGTTTCGACGTTCTTGCGAGCCGCCTAAAACAGACGGTCGCTGATGTTGACGACGACGAAGACGAAAATGAGGTGGTGGAGGTTGGTTGTTTATCTCTGGAGACGAGCAAGGTGACTCGGCAGCTTTTCCCCCTATCTTCGGCCCAGCACCTTCACGAACCCGCAGCCATTTCGTCGACCTTGCGCCGGGGCGAACTTGGCTTTGGTAAGGATAAGGAGAAGGTGGGTCCCGGGGCTACGGTGGAGGTGGAGATGAACGCATTGATGCTGAGGCAGCAACAACTGGAGAAGAAGAGCAGACGAGGACCGAGGTCCCGCAGTTCGCAGTATCGCGGAGTTACCTTCTACAGGAGGACTGGGAGATGGGAATCCCACATATGGTTCTCACGTTTTGTTTATTGCTCTTTAATCTTTCAAGGTTTCCTTGTTTGATAGGAAATGTTTTTTGTCCTTTGATTTTGGCCAGGGATTGCGGCAAGCAGGTCTATTTGGGTAAGAATTCAACTCCTTTGGCTTAAACTGAGGAAAGATTGTCTTTTTTTTTCCACTGATTCTGAGCTGTAGTTGTACGTTTGACGGAAACTGCAGGAGGCTTCGATACTGCTCATGCTGCAGCAAGGTTTCCTTTCCCCTCCGCTTAAACACGGTTTCGTTTTATCTACTTTACATGGTAGTTCATGGATTGAAAATCAGCTATAGTACTGTAAATGCATTTCAGAGCATACGATCGTGCAGCAATCAAGTTCCGCGGGATTGATGCTGACATCAACTTTACTCTCAGTGATTATGATGAGGATTTGAAGCAGGTAACTACACCACGTATGTGGATGCAGGTGTTGATGCTATATTATTCAAAATCATATGTAGGACGCATCATTTGACTTACGCTTTCTGTTTCCGTTTAATTTTAGATGAGGAACCTTTCCAAGGAAGAGTTTGTGCATATTCTTCGTAGGCAAAGCACTGGATTTGCAAGGGGAAGTTCCAAATACAGAGGGGTGACACTTCACAAGTGTGGCCGTTGGGAGGCTCGCATGGGGCAGTTCCTTGGAAAAAAGTATGGAGTGGTGGCATATTTTGATGCCCTTTCTTTATTTTCAAACTTTACTGACGCAATATGTCCATTTAAGTTTAGCCAAATGTATTCCAGGTGTTTACTTATTATTGAACTTACTGTCCAGTTTATATAATTTGAAGAAATAGAATTTTGCTAATAAAAAAAAAATTGGCATCGAAACTCCATAGTGCAAAAATCCAATGGGGGAAAATGTCATACAAATAATGAAATACCTGAAAGAATAACAACACTTGTTCTTCAATAACATGTAATGTATTCTTTGAGAGAATTTTTTTTCGAAATATCTTCTTATTTATAGTTTGATGCTCTCAATAAATAAGCAGAAGTACCCCATGAAATTTCTTGAAAGAGAACATTTAACTTGATGCAAATAGACAATTTGATCTTCTTATTTGGTTACCTAAAAGAATTGTCTATTGTGCAGGTATATTTATCTCGGTTTATTTGATAGTGAAATTGAAGCTGCAAGGTTTCATTTCTCTTTGGCTATGATAAATATTGTGCTGCTGAACACATTAATGACTTGTAAACTTATTATATTTGAAATTCTTGCCATATTTTGAACTTTAGAGCATATGACAAGGCTGCTATCAGATGCAATGGAAGAGAAGCTATCACCAATTTCGAGCCAAGCCTATATGAGGGGGAGTTGCTCCTTGAGACTGAGAATGAAGGTGCCTATTGTTATTTGTTTTTTTTGCTCTTTGCTTGTCTCCCTTTGTTTCTTTTAGGTAGTCATTACTTGACGGAACTGATCTTTTATTTTGGATAGATGCAATGGAAGATGTTGATTTAAGTTTGAGAATTTCTCAACCTAATATCCATAGCCCAAAGAGGTGCGGTAACACTAGAACCAATATCAGTTGTGGCTCAATGGATTCTGCAAATGCTCAGGTAAATAATATTCCATTATCAGGACATTCCATGTTTATATTTTCTGAGAAATGCAGGCTTGTAGAGTTGTTCCCCTGTTGGTGCAAAAATGTTTCAAAACACCATACTTGTGACCCATAAATTTTTTTAGGTTTTTGTTTTATGCATCCAGAATTACTCAGAATAGCTTTAGAATTTTTTTTTTTTTTGAAATGAACAACCTAGCACCTTAGTTGAAATTCTGAAGTTTTTTGAAAGAAAAATATATTAAATTAACTGAAATTAAGTACAAAATCAATCAGATGTTGATCCTCTGTTACGATGAAGTGTCTTAGGCACTTGATTTAGCCACCGGGGCAAGGTTGAGTTGGCTAGTGCGGGGTAGAGTTGTTACAATAGGACAAGGGTTCGAATCTCGGCAAAGCAGAGGAAAAAACCCTCTCTTGTGCTAGCCAATTACAGCTTCCCGATTTACCTCCTCATAGATGATTGTGGGGCCGACAGTGTAGGGCCGCTGGAGTGGTGGATTCAACCTTTTTTGCTGCAAATCTGTTACGATGAAGTGCCAATTGTTCAATGTATGTGTGTTAATTCTCAGAGATGGTTCCAGTTTTTGATAGAAATGATTTCTGCAAAATATAAACAGTCTTGTAAGCATCATCTACATAGAGCTTGACCTTCAGGTATCTTTACCAATTTCAGATATTCATTGCGTGTGGTGTGGTTTACCCAATTCTCTTTACGGCACTATTGTATGCCTTAGTACTGCTTAACCTTCAACCATTGTGAGTCAATTTTAGATGAGTGGCACTGAAACTCTTGAGTGTCCAGGTGCAATTTCTTTCCCCAATGGCTTGCAGCGCAAAATCTATTCCTGCATCATTATAAGTTAAAGAACAAAGGAAGCTTACTTTAACTGGATCTAGAGATTGCCCGTTTGAATTTTCATGATTGTGGACTGATCCAAGGGAATAAATTAACTTCTTGATTTAGTTATACATAATTTTTAAATACTTTTGTAGCAAAAGGTGACTACGCTCACTCCAGTTGCCCGAGGTAAATCACGGGGTCAGTTTATAGTTGATAACCAAGTGGCTAGAGGGTGGGATAGATTTTTTTTATCCGAGGGTATGCGCTCGCTGGGAATTGACCCTTTGTCCTATTATAGCAAAGTTGTCACCCTCTGACTAACTAGGCACCCTGTAGGGACTATAGATTTTTTAAACACACAATCACAAAAAGGGGGCGCATCTAGACTTATTTTTGGAATATTACTTTCAGGAATTGGTTTCCACAACTTCATGATACTTTCATTGTTGTTCGATTTAAATTGTGTTTGGTTTCCATAAGAAGTGGAGATATAATAGTAGAGGCTCTCATCAATTCGTCCTTGCTGTGATGTGTAGGAAACAAATTCTTTTCTTCAATGTTAATGATGTAAAATTATCTTTTCATCACATTTTTTACTGAAAAAATTTTAATCAGTCGTATTGCTTTGCGATTTCTTTTCTGCTTTTGCAGACTCAAAACCCCATTCAACTTGCTACTGATCCTCGTTTGGCTATGGCATCTCAGCACCCTCATTCTTGGAATTATTACCTGGGCTTCTCTCCTTCCACTGAGGTATTTTAGTTTGTTTTATTCCTCATTCTGGAAAATTTTCAGAGTAACAGCTATGTTCTTGTAACTGTTATCTTTCTTCCTTCTCACTAGTTTTTCTTAGTTCAAATTTTATCATCTGTATGCCATTTTAGAGAAAATTTCCCCAGCATTTTAGCTCTGTTCCTGCATAAGAATGATTCTTACATTAGTTCATATAAATATTAATCAAGGCGACGAACTGTTATGCGCTCTTGACATTTTATGGGCTTCTATTCTTTCTATTTTTCTTTGAGAAAAAAACAGGGTGGGAATCGAAGAATATCATTTCAGACCTGAACTGAGTAGGGTAAATGCGCCCGCCCCTATGTAGCTTTGTACCTTGGCTTTCTTGTATTCTAAATCAGCCTACTTCCTCAGATATCATTATGAAGACACCCCTTTTACATATAAGCATTTAATTCTTCCTAGAAAAGGGGTTACCAGTGCTTTGCACATATTTCATCACTATCCATCCATTTTTAAGATCACCTGCAATTCTTCTGAGACATCAATGTCAATAGACAGTCTTCATTGATGCAGGAAAGGAGCACACAGAGGTCTATGGTAGGTTCCCAAATGCTCCCCAACTGGACATGGCACATCCGTGGCCGGCCTATATTGCCATTAGGCTTTTCTGCAGCATCATCAGGATTCTCTACTGCCACTGTTGCGGCTGCCTATCCGTCGCTGCCGCCTGTGCAACCACTTCCAAACTCCGGTCGGCTCCATTTCCTTCCATCAGCAACCACTACTAGTTACTACTGCAGAAATTAATTACCCATCCGATGATGAATATCAAAGGTTGCCGTTTACCATTTGCGAGCTTTGGCACTGTGTTCTTGGTGTGGGTAGTACTTGAATTGTATGATATTGCACTCTAGCTGGTTAGCTCAAGCAAAGAGCTGCCTTAATATGCCAAGTAGACATTGGAGTGGGCTCTCCTTTTATATTCCAATGTAGTAAAATAGTATGCTTTGAACCTGCTATGGCTATCCCTTCAACTCGGTGTCATTTGTCTTGTTTACCTGCACCTGCAGCTTAATTACATGTGGATTTCAAAAAGCTGCACTGTTCCTTCTTAGGCGCCTCTCTTTGGTTCTTTGCTCATTAACTCATGGCAGATTGAGGCTCAAGATGTCTTTGGGCCCGAAGAAAAGACTGGCTATTGTGGTAGTGTGACTTTACAACCTGCTCCTGGTCCGCTGGTGCTGTCGGTGTCCCTTCCTAGGAGTTATGTGCTTGCATTGCATGCTGTTTGGAAATTGTGAGGGGCTGTGGCCTGTGTTGATTCCAGAGGCCTTTTCCTGGATGAACACGAAACTCCTCCATTGATCTGAAGGTAATCCTTTATCTTCATTAATGGGCTAAGGGGAGTCTTTTGTCCTGCGTGCCCTCGGAGTCTTTTGTCCTACGTGCAAACGAGGGCTCCACATGCCTTGTTGTGACTAGTTAAATTTCATGAACAGTAGCTTTATGTGATGTACGCCACTGCTTAAACTATCATAACTACAGGATAGTATTTATTTCTAAGTCGCTATATCTTGTCGAAGCAAAGAAACTTTAAACTCTTGTATTTTATTTTATCTTTCCAAATCATATTTATACAAATGTTTGGTATGTGTCAATAGAACTGAATTATAATATTTCATTGGCACAAGACTAACTATGTATGTTAGATATCTGATAACTTTAATGTGTGGCTTAAGAAATAGGAATAGAAAGACCATATTTGATAGAAATTCAATCCTTTTAAGCAATTGAGCACCCAATTGTCTGGAAAGAATACGGTGCACTGTTCGTCTGTACCACCTCAGTGAACACATGAACCTATAAATCCTACAACACTGCATGAAGACGTCAAGTTAAATCCACTGAAGTGATAAGTGATGGATGGATTACGATAGGTCGAGTGACAACCTTTAGCCTCACCGCCGTTGCACTTATGCCAGATCTTCTTTCCACTAATTCCGAGAGAAGTTATGAGTTTTCTCTTCGTAGTTTGCATGGGGATGGAATACACAAACTCCCGTATGGGGATGGAATACAAATACAATACATCGGTGGAGTTGGTGTATATTTTCATAAGCGGTAAAAATGAAAAGGCCGTCAAAAATATTTTATATATATATAAATCAATTTAGTTAACATTATTTACATTATCAAAATCATTTAAAATTAATTAAAATCACTTAACCATAATTATAAAATAAGAGAAATGATATTCATCTAGAATTTTCATCTAGAAAATTCATCTAGATAGACACATAAATGATGGGCCCACAAAAAGTGAAATGGTGGGTCCCATCATTTATGTGTCTATCTAGATGAATTTTCTAGATGAAAATTCTAGATGAGTATCACAACTCTTATAATAATTATTTAATAACTACTACAACGTGTAAAAATTACTAAGTAGTTGATACAATCCCCATAGAATATCCAATTGATTAGATGGCAAGATTTATTATAATAGGACAAGAGATCAATTCGGTGCATGCCCTCGGGAAAAAAAGATCTCTCCCACCTCCTAACTACTTAGTGGTTAATTATAAACTTGTTAATCTCATTATTTATCTCTCTCCATGTAATTTAATAGTCTGTAAAAAATATCTAACATAAATGTAATCATCATTTACTGTAAAACTAAGTAGCTGATATATAAGGTTACACATGATAGTAAATACTTAATAATTTTTACATATTTTAGCCGTTAGTGTAGCTATTTTAATAACGTTGAAAAATGAAATAAAATATCTTACGGTGCCCTTTTATCTTAAAAAAAAAATTCCTTCTGATGTTTTATTAAATTTAAAATGCCCTTCAAATTTGCATCCATCATTCGGATGCATAGAAAAATATAGGAAAGATAGAAGATACACTGTCGTATATTTCTTTTATAGGAATTAATTAACACAAATAATGAATTCCGGAAAAAGAAAATCACGCTCAACATCAACAAATAAATTGAATCAAAGCTCCATATATCTTCAATAAGATCCTTCATTTGAGCTCGGGCTTGGACCCTTGGCCTCATCAGAAGCATGGTGATCTACAAGCAGTCATAGCAAAGATTAAATCGATCGAATGACTTAGTGTTTGTAGAATCAATTAAAGTTGCAGAGATCATTTGAGAAAGCCGGCCGGAGATTGGCACGGAGAGCTTGCATTTAGTCAACTTACGTCCCTTTATAACCGTCACATCAATGACCTCCATAGAGTCGGTCCCATGAATATAAATAAAAGTAAATTCAGAAAGAGCATATCAGAATGTTAACCTAGGCCATGACACTCTAAAAATCGAACTCTGAATCTCTCAATCACAAGACTATACACTTTCAATTGTACAACATCATGAGGACTGGTGCTTAGCCTTCCTCTCTGATTGCCATGAACAGTACATCACCGACGGCTAATGGAAAATTATCTGTAATATTAAATGGGAGCCGGTGTGCTTGCTGAAGCATTTAATATTACAGATGATTTTCCATTGACAGTTAGCGACGCACTATTCATGGCAACCAGTGAGACGGTGTTTGAGGTTGCCGGCGTTGTCAAGAGAAGCAAACACATCATCAGGGCCACGAAGGAGTTCGTTTTCAAAACGGCTGCCGCCATTGATTGCAGCTTATTGCTACTCTGGTCTTTCCGGTTGGGTCGGTTCTGAGGATGGCGAGAGAGCTTGTTGTTCTTGAAATGGAGGAGAGGTCGATTTTATAGCAGTGAAGGCGGTTATTATTGGAGAATTGGTTGTGGTTTTCCTTCTATTCACGAATTACTAATCTAGCTTAGAGTTGGAGCTTCAATTTTATTCAAAATAGATAAAAGAAATATGGATGATTTGAGCCTCTAATTTAGATTCAAATTCGAGAATTCAAAAATGGTAGGGATAATTCTGGTGGAAGAACTCTTAAACATTTACTTTTTGAAGGCCACAATGATATAGATTCCATAACTTTAGTAGTGATGGACTGAAGATATAATTCTTATATCCCGCTTCATCAGTATAATAAAAAAAATTTAGAAATTATATAAAATCAAGAATTTCATCAAATATGTTTATATATATATATATATAAACTGAAACCAATTATAATAAAAAATATCTATCCGACAAAATTTAAGGTCAAGAAAAGTAGGGAGTAAATATAAATTGCACTAAAATAAAACGATAAAAGTATAAATTATAGTAAATTAGTAATAAATTTTGTAACTAAATATTTTCGTTACAAATTAGCAACAAAATATATTTTATCGAAAAAGTCATTAGAGATTAGCGACCAAATTTAATATTTGACGTAGCTTTTGTGACAAATAATTAGTTCATCCCAGATTTTGCGACAAATTTAGGATTCATCGTAGTTTTTGCGACGAATCCCAGATTCATCGAAGTTTTTGTGAAAAATAATTAGTTCATCGTAAAATCTGTTATGAATCTAGGATTCGTCGCAACATCTATGACAAATTCTGGATTTGTCACAGAATAATAATTTTTTTAAATTTAAACATTTCAAAGCCAGTTTAGAAAGCTCGAAATGATATGAAATTAGTTTCTATGAGTTCGTATAAATCTCCTAATTAAATAATATCATCAAATATTAATTTTACCTAATATATTAAGATCGAAGAATCACGGATTCATTACAGATTTTGTGACAAATAATTAGTTCATTGTAAAATCTGTTATGAATCTAGGATTCGTCGCAACATCTACGACAAATGTTGGATTTGTCACAGAATAATATATTTTTTTTTAATTTAAACTTTTCAAAGCCAGTTTAGAAAGCTCGAAATGACACGAAATCAGTTTCTATGAGTTCCTATAAATCTCCTAATTAAATAATGTCATCAAATATTAATTTTACCTAATATATTAAGATTGATGATTTAGATTTTTTGGACACATTTGCGTTCAAAAAATAATCGATTAAGTCAAATTAGTATTTGAGGGTATTTTATATAATCAGGTGATTTATAGGTATTAGGACAAAAAAAAAATTAAGATATTTCTATAATGGTATAATATTATCCACTTTGGACCTAAGCCCTCATGGTTTTATTTTTAGGATCTACCCAAAAGGCCTTATACCAATGGAGATATTTTTTTTAATAAATTCATGATCTTTCCTATATATTTTCAATATGAGACTATATTTAACCCTAACAATATGAACCTATAGAAACTGTGTTCATGTTATTCCTAGATTTTAGGTACCTCAACCGGCTTCAGAAAATTTAAATTTATAAAAAAATAAAAAAAATTATTCTACGTCGAATCCATGGATTCGTCACAGCAAACTTATATATATATATATATATATATGTTGGTGCAGGAAACATCCGACGATCGAACCTGAGTTTTGATAATGGCAAAGGGTTCAAAGTTAAGCTTACTTGTTATCTAATGTATTTGAGTGAGTATTTCAGGAAAGTCCTAACTGCGGTTAGGCAGGTGAAAAACCCTAGGGGTGGTAACCCTAGGTCCTAGGGGGTGGTAACCCTATGCGGAAAGTCTTGGAGGGTCGAAGCTTCGGGCAAAAATCCTAGTGGGTGGTAACCCTAGGTTAAAATCCTGGTGTCGCGAACTGGGTAGAAATCTGGAAGGGTCGAGGACCGGACGTCTAGCATGAAGACCGGAAGCAACGAACGCTGAGCAAAAGTCCAGTCGGTCTTGAGGACCGAACTGGCAAAAGGTAAATCTCCTGAGTGGAGTAGGTGAGGACGTGTTCCCCGTAGAGGGAACAGTAGGCGTCGGGTCGACCTAGGGTTTCCGGTTGGAAATCCGAAATCAGACCCGGACAGTCCAGAGACTGTCATTATATCATATTATCATATTTACTGTTGTTTTGTGCTAACTTTGTTTTGCAGGGTAAGTGTTTGGGACTAACACTTTTGCAGGACCAAAGGAGCACAAGTTAACCTCGGATGAACAGTGTCCGAGGCGCCTCCATGGAGCTTGGAGACGCCTCGGGTGCGAGCCGAAGCCAGCTGTCCAGAAGGGTTGGAGGCGCCTTGAACATGTAGTTTAAGGCGCCTTGGACACTGATGAAGGCACCTTAAGCTGGATAAGAGGCAGCGGTCAAAACTTCATCGCAGAATTATTTACGGGATAATACTTAAGGATCCAAGGTGCCTTGGAGCTTGATGGAGGCGCCTTGAACACCCTTTATAAGGGGGTTTCGACCAGCAGCTAATAACAATTCACTCCAAGCGATTTCTTTGCATATAGCTGCTAACGACACGATCCAGAAATGCTGCAATAACCTCCCGACGACCCGGAGCTCTGTTTCTTCTTCTTTAGTTGTCGATATAAAGTTGTTGTTATTCTTTCATTGTAATTAGTTTGTAATTCGTATCGAGCTTATAATTGTTGCCCACGGAAAGCGATCAAGGATCGCGGGCCTTCGAGTAGGAGTCGATCAAGGCTCCGAACGAAGTAAATTCCACTGTGTCTCTATGTTTGTGTTTCTTTATTCCGCTACTTGTTTTTAACTCCGATAGTTTTACGAATCGAACGAAATAGCCGCGAGCGCTATTCACCCCCCTCTAGCACGTCTCGATCCAACAATTGGTATCAGAGCGGGGTCGCGTTGATTTGGTGCAACCACCAATCACGTATCTTTGTCGTGGTATTTTTTATTTTTTTTTCGGAGTCAACTGAAATTAATATTATTGCTATATTCCAGTTTTTTCTCACTCGTATCGATTTCGCTCGAGGTTGGTGCAACACCACTCGAGTTTTTTTTTACTGCACTGCTAATCCAGGATCAAGTCCTGGTACATTTTTTTCTCTTCTTCTTTGTGTGCAAGTTTTTAATGGCCCTTCAAGAAGGCTCGAGCACTACCCGCCCCCCGCTCTTCTCCGGCAAAGACTTTGCCTATTGGAAGAACCGGATGATCTACCATCTCAAGACGCAAGTTGAGATGTGGATCATCATCCAGACCGGTCTCGAGCTACCACGTGACGACACCGGAGAACTGGTTTCCTGCACCAACTGGGACGCTAGCATCAGGAAGAAGGTGGAAGCAGATGTCAAAACCACTTGCATGCTACAATGCGGGTTGACAAAAGAAGAACTGAATAGAGTCGGACCATTTTCAAGTGCGAAGGAGCTGTGGAACAAACTAATCGAGCTGCACGAGGGCACGTCAGACGCTAAAGTAAGTAAGCGTGATTTAATTTTAAATAAATTGTATAATATTAAAATGCAGGAAGGTGAGACGGTGAACCAGCTTCACGCGCGCATCCGGGACCTACTCAACGGGCTTCATGCAATCGGCCAAAGGGTGGAAAACCGCGACGTAATAAGGTACGCGCTAAGCGCTTTTCCGAGGAACGCTTTGTGGGCATCCATGGTGGATGCTTACAAAGTTTCCAAGGATTTATCTTCAATAAAACTAGATGAATTATTTTCTGAATTAGAATTGCATGAGCAGACTAATTAATGTACGCCCGGTCGAGAAAGGTGTTGCTTTGGTTGCAGGTACCAGCAAAACGCGCGAACCGACGACGAGGAGAAAATCCAAGTCCAAAGATGAATCGGACGCAGACGAAGTTATTTCCAAACTGATAAAGTTCGTGCAGAAAATATGCAAGTCAAAAACGGAAACTCAAACAACCAAGAAGGACAAGACTGGAGTCACTTGCTACGGATGCAACCAGAAGAGGCACTACAAACCAGACTGTCCGAACAAGAAGAAAAGAAAGAAGGCATTGAAGGCAACCTGGTCCGAGTCGTCAGACGAATCCAAGTCCGACAAAGAAGAACCGACAAGCTTCCTCGCATTGCCAGTACAAGTAGACATTGACGAAACCGAGTCCGAATTTGAGTCTGAAACCGAGAGCGAGTCGGAAGCCGAGTCCGAGTAAAGCCACGAATCCGCATTCGTTTCCGAAGGACCAAACCCCACTGTAAGTTCACTACTCGCAGAATTTCAATTAGATAACTTGCATGAATTATTACCTTACTTAGTAAAAAAGTTGGCTAAATCCAACATTCGGGTTAAGTCGCTCCAAAAGGAGGTAACAACCCTTAAGGAAGCGACTGACTTGAGCTCTTTAACTGAGTCAGTTCAAATTGGAAACTCAACTCAAGTCCAACAACTCGAGGAAGAAAATTCCAATCTGAAAGCTCAAATTAAAGAACTCAAGAACACGTTGGAACAGTTCACCTTGGGTTCCAAGAATTTGGATATGATTTTTGGAAAACAGCGAGCCGTTTACAACAAATCCGGACTTGGATTCAGAACCAAAAGTAAGTATAAATCATATCTATCTTTAGTAAATAGAAATAATTGAAGCATAATTCAAGCATGGGTCCCCAAGTCAAACTTGGTTAATCAAGTTGGACCTGGTCACTATTGGGTCCCCAAGGATCAGATCCATTTCCTTGATAGACCATATCGAGGCTATGATCCAGGGGGAGCCAATAGAAAAACCATCTCAATAAATATATAAATTGATTGATGCTTGTTTATTTATTTTCTCGCAATATACATGCTTAGACTAGGATAGCTTAAGGATCTAGGCGTAATTTACACTTGTTAGTTAAATCTAGGAGTTTCAAAAAGAAAATTAAATATATATTTCTTTGAGCGATTCTGTCTAGGAAGGGGTGGATGATCTCATACCCAAGAAGGCCTAAAGCCTCGCCCTGACCTGAGAATCAATCATGGAAAGACATATTTAATTGACTATTTGGAAAACCTAAGTTTAACTCAAATGTAAATTACTCATTAGAAATAACTTAAATTCAAGATAACCATCTCACAAAATTACTTAAGATTACCTGATTGATAATTTAGAATCGGGTGAGATGGATCTATGTTCAAATAAGTTCAAATTGATCAAAATTTAAGCAAATTTAATTAAAATCAACTAAACTCAATCAACCATCACTTTAAAAATCTTTTGAAAAATATTTGAAAAACTTATTTTGAAAAATATTTGAAAAACTTATTTTGAAAAATATTTGAAAAACTTATTCAAAATCTTTTGAAAAATCTTATTAAAAATACTTTGAAAAATATTTGAGAAACTTATTCAAAATCCTTTGAAAAATATTTGAAAAACTTATTCAAAATCCTTTGAAAAATATTTGAAAAACTTATTTTGAAAAATATTTTAAAAACTTATTCAAAATATTTTGAAAAATATTTTAAAAAAATTATTAAAAATACTTTGAAAAATATTTGTAAAACTTATTCAAAATCCTTTGAAAAATATTTGAAAAACTTATTAAAAATACTTATTCAAAATCCTTTGAAAAATATTTGAAAAACTTATTCAAAATCTTTTGAAAAATATTTGAAAAACTTATTTTGAAAAATATTTGAAAAACTTATTCAAAATCTTTTGAAAAATATTTGAAAAAACTTATTAAAAATACTTTGAAAAATATTTGAAAAACTTATTCAAAATCCTTTGAAAAATATTTGAAAAACTTATTAAAAATACTTTGAAAAATATTTTGAAACTCATTTTGAAACCCTTTAAAAATGATGTTGAAAATCATTTCAAAATCTGCTCCAAAAACTGAAAAATACACTTAAGCTTTAAATATTTACAAGAAAATTAATTTAAGTGTTTACTACTATATTGATTTCTCTCTTAGTTATTTTGATATATGGCAAAGGGGGAGAGTATAGGGAAATTCAAAGTAATTAAAGAAAATCAAAGAAAATTCAAAAGAGAGATTTTTTTTAAGGGGGAACTTCTATTAAGGGGTAGCTTTGTATGTACTTATGCCTTATTTATGCCTGTGCTTACTTATGCCTATATGTTTTGCATCTTTTCGCTTAAATTTGAATTTCGGTTTCCATAATAAAAAAGGGGGAGATTGTTGGTGCAGGAAGCATCCGACGATCGAACCTGAGTTTTGATAATGGCAAAGAGTTCAAAGTTAAGCTTACTTGTTATCTAATGTATTTGAGTGAGTGTTTCAGGAAAGTCCTAACTGCGGTTAGGCAGGTGAAAAACCCTAGGGGTGATAACCCTAGGTCATAGGGGGTGGTAACCCTATACGGAAAGTCTTGGCGGGTCGAAGCTTCGGGCAAAAATCCTAGGAGGTGGTAACCCTAGGTTAAAATCCTGGTGTCGCGAACCGGGTAGAAGTCTGGAAGGGTCGAGGACAGGACGTCCAGCATGAAGACCGGAAGCAACGGACACTGAGCAAAATTCCAGTCAGTCTGGAGGACCGAACTAGCAAAAGGTAAATCTCCTGAGTGGAGTAGGTGAGGACGTGTTCCCCGTAGAGGGAACAGTAGGCGTCGGGTCGACCTAGGGTTTCCGGTTGGAAATCCGAAGTCAGAACCGGACAGTTCGGAGACTGTCATTATATCATATTATCATATTTACTATTATTTTGTGCTAACTTTATTTTGCAGGGTAAGTGTTTGGGACTAACACTTTTGCAGGACCAAAGGAGCACAAGTTAACCTCGGATGAACAGTGTCCGAGGCGCCTCCATGGAGCTTGGAGACGCCTCGGGTGCGAGCCGAAGCCAGCTGTCCAGAAGGGTTGGAGGCGCCTTGAATAGGTAATTTAAGGCGCCTTGGACACTGATGAAGGCGCCTTAAGCTGGATAAGAGGTAGCGGTCAAAGCTTCATCGCAGAATTATTTACGGGATAATACTTAGGGATCCAAGGCACCTTGGAGCCTGATGGAGGCGCCTTGAACACCCTTTATAAGAGGGTTTCGACCAGCAGCTAATAACAATTCACTCCAAGCGATTCCTTTGCATATAGCTGCTAACGACACGATCCAGAAGTGTTGCAACAACCTCCCGACGACCCGGAGCTTTGTTTCTTCTTCTTTAGTTGTCGGTATAAAGTTATTATTCTTTCATTGTAATTAGTTTGTAATTCGTATCGAGCTTATAATTGTTGCCCACGGAAAGCGATCAAGGATCGCGAGCCTTCGAGTAGGAGTCGATCAAGGTTCCGAACGAAGTAAATTCCACTGCGTCTCTGTGTTTGTGTTTCTTTATTTCGCTGCTTATTTTTAACTCCGATAGTTTTATGAATCAAACGAAATAGCCGCGAGCGCTATTCACCCCCCCTCTAGCGCGTCTCGATCCAACAATATATATATATATAGAAAGGTTATAATGACATGAAACTAGTTCTTATGAATTTTTATCTTGTCCGAAAGTGGGAAGGTGGAAAACTAGGGATGTGGCGGCTTCTTTGATCGACTGTAGACCTTGTTCTACTCTGCAAAACAAGTAATGTCAGTGCCGAGCTAGGGAAGGGGTCCCCGGCATTGGTCCTCCAATGCTCAAGTCAGTCACCGGAGCTGTAGAAGAAGTGGAGCAACAGTAGAACTAGCACCAAACAGTAATAATCCGTACCTCCGTCGGTGATGGACCTCCTTTATATAGAGCCCTGGTAGGCGATATGCATGTTTCTCGAGGTGTGGGCATGTTCTCCAATATATCCTATGAGAGGACCTGTTAGGAAAGTACCTCTGACATCATACTTTAACAGGACATGTTTATCCCTAACAAGACAGTAGAAGCTTCCACCGTACGATCTGCCTGTCGACCATGCCTTGTGTCAGCAACAATATCTCCCAAAAGGATGCCGAGAGATACTATAGTGGTCTTATTGCTTGGCCAAGAGGGATAGCCATTCGACCAGGATTTCGCTCTATCCATGGGTAGGTCCCGCTGCTTGGCCAAGCAAGGTAGCCGCTCGGCCGGGAATCCTTCGCTCTGTCGACCTCAGTTGCTCTTCTATGCGGTGACTGTATAGTAACATTCCTACCCCATTTGGACAAGCTACCCGATCTCCTTTGGCATCCTACTACTCCGTACTGAGCATCGACTGTCTTACGTGTCATCCTGAGCTGGATGGGTGGTCTGCTCGGACATGTCTCCAGTCGGTCGAGCCCTGACTAATCTGACCGGCCATTGCAATTTCCCTCCGTTTGAACCTTTGACACTTGGGCATTGACCACCTTGACTTTACTTTCACCTTGGCAGTTGACTCCATGTCAGGTGGGCCTCCCTCTACCGCCACATCACAAGCTTCCCCCTCAAGTCTAGTCGAAGGAGGCTGCAAGTCCGACTTGTAAAGAAATAGGGAGCTAAACACGCGAAAGCGCAGCGGAAAACATCTAGTTCTTGTCCAGAAGATCCATACGAAAGGAAACCATATACTAAATTTCTACTTGAAAAAGGAGTTATACCTTTATTGTGTGCCCTTCGTAATCCCGACAGTAACGTTTCTTTAGATGCAGATCTTAGCGCAATAAAGTGGTCACGCCTCTATGGTATCTACACGAACAAGTCTCATTTGTCTCACAAACTCATAAAGTGGAGAATGAAACAACCAAAGGTTGTGCTAGCAACCCTTCTTGGAAGTTTCGACCAAGTGAAGAGAGGAGGAGGAAGAAGAACAAGAACACCAAAAACTCATCATGAAAATGAATCCAAAAATCCTCTTTTATAGATTCATGAAATTACCTTATGCCGCCCTTATGTGCTAGTTACTATTCCAAAGGCTAGTAGCCGTCCGTGATTTACCTCATCCGTGTTGGTCCTGAGACGGGTTGGCGGGGGCGCTGGGGGCGAGAGTATTCACCTTTTTACCACCATGAAATTACCTTATGCCTTAATGTCAATTGTCTTCATTGACATTAATATTTGTCTTCATCCAATGAATCCAATGCACGAGCAATTCAAATTGTTCACTCTTCATCTAATGCATCCAATGCATGAGTAATTCAAGTTGTACACTCCTCTTTCTTCATGAATTCAAACTCATGAAATCACTTAATGAGTCCAACTCATTAATCATCAATCCAATTGAATCAATGAATCAAATTTAAATTGCACTCAATCCAATAGTTGGATCCAATTGAGTCTAACTCAATGAGTTTAATTTGAATCAGATTTAATCCAATGATCCATCATATGAATCCATCTCCATTGACTTATTCTTTGTGTGTGACCCAATAAGTTCTCGTAACGTTGGCAATGTATCTAAATCAATATTTAGATACATAAGCAATGAGTGACATCTAGCAAGACATCATTGCTATCCAAGTGACGAAAATGTCGAGATCCGACCTAACCTTTCCGTGGCTATTATCTTGTATGACTCAATCCTTCTATCATTGATATCTAGATTGATCAATGAGGCATAGATCGTGTCATCCTCTTATTAATCTTTGTGTTTCTTGATCTCTAAGTAGACACACTCAATCAAATAAGTTCAATATCGCATATTGACTCATTTAAGCATAGTCATGCATTCTTGTGTCCTACTAATCAAGGGGCTCATAGATATCACTTCTGTTATATGGAAGGGATAGATTCTATTTACATCACTCACATCCCTCCACATAACTTATTGCATACCCAAGGATCGACTTTATGGTCCACCCTGTTATGGGTGACGTTTGTCGATATCAAAGTATACAACTCCTTATGTAGGAAACCGTAGTGACTTTAAGTCTAAGGACTATTCATACTAATAGTCATATGAGAATGTTTATGGCACTCATATAATGATCCATGAAACATTCTCATGGAGGGTCATTCATTATATATTTTCTAATATATACTCATGTGTCAACTTAATATCTCATATCCATGACTTGTGAGATTAAGTCATCCGTTGACCTACATGCTAGTCTCAACGCATTAATATTGTCTATGTATATTAATGCTTGACTAGGAATAGTTAAGAGTAGTGTTCTATATATATCTACAATATCTCATTATCAATTCAATCAATTGATATGTTGTAGATTAGAATCTCGTACTCTAGGACATTATTATACTTATTCATTCTGCACTGAATTGAAATAAATATAATAACCAACTTTACCTTTATTAATAATGAAATATGATACAAAAAGAGCCCTTTACAATCATCTCATAATTGGTATTAGGGCTGATACTAACACGAATGACTGGACTAGTTAAGTCTTTGGCGACTCCCACGTTTTTGCCATTCGGCTTCGTATCGCCAGGCTAAGTCCGTAACTGTCGCTCGGACCATGCCTTTCAAAGCAAATTATGCTTCGGCCATTTGACTGTGTGATAATCCCTTATCTGTGCTTGGTCAGGATGATGAGCGACAACACTTGGTGAATTTTCTCCTTTCCTCGCGCCTCCTTGGCTGAACGTCCTGACGTCATCCAGATTTCTTGAAGACAGTACAAATCTCTGATCATTATGGCCGAGCACGTGACCATACCTTTTAATTAAACCTCATTAATGTCTTCCATTAGTTGACCGCCATGTGTCCCACTTTCTGCCGCCACACGTTCGATGTGACAGGCGGATATCCGTCGGCGACGTGACAAGCGTCGTTTCAAATTCAACGACTGGATCTCCTAGTTTTTCACAACCATGGATCGGACGGTTTAGGTCGATCGGTTGCGAGCCTTATAAACCCCTCGTGTGTCATCGTCTTCTTTCTTCCTCACGCTTTCGTCTTCACACTCTCTACGTGACGCTCTGCTTTTTCTTCTTCTCTGGCGATTCCTATAAGCTCCTTCACTTTTTCCTATCTGAATCTGTTCGTAGTTCTTCCTCGATGCCTTTTTCGATGGCCAGTTCTTCGCAACCCCTCGTCCCTGTCCCTGGGCTCTGGTATACTTTTATCGAGTCCAGGTTCAATGAAGACGATGTTGAGAGCCTAACATCCGCCTACCAAATTCCTTCCGGCTATCAAATTGGCATTCCTTATGCCTTTGACTGGCCACATGAACCACTGTTGGGTTTTTTATGTTTCTTTAGGGATCAGTTTATCATTGGTTTACAGTTCCCTGTCCACCCTTTCTTCTTCATAGCCTGTAAATATTTCTGTATTTCTATTAATCAATTATTGCCTAACTCCTTTTGGCTGATGTGCAAGGTCGTAGTTTTGTTCTGCCTGCATGACATTCCTCTGACTCAGCTCTTCCGTTACTTCTATTACCCAAAATTATCCGAGCCGGGGACCTTTCTGTTCCAAGACTGAATGGGCTTGATCTTCATTGATAAAATGCCATCCTCCAATAAGCATTGGAGGGACCACTACTTCTTCATTTGCTTTCCCGAGCGGCTAGATTTTCCGGCCAGCTGACAACTAGAAGTGACTAACCCACCACCACTCAGGAAGTACAAAAGCTGATCGGACTATCTCCAGGCAGCTTCAAACTTGGCCGATTAGAAGTATCACATCCATAAGTTGCTACTGGAGGACGTCCTTTACGTGTTTGACTTGAGTCTAATCTGCATGAAGCTTCCGTCCAACCTAGATATGCTCTTTCTTTCCCCAATATTTGAATCTAACTGATTTTTCCTCCTCTTTTGCAGCTCAAATCATGTTGCGAGCACGTCTGATCGGCAAGTGCAAGCTCACAGACGCAAAGATCAATCCTGCAACCGTAGCCCAGTTGGAGAGTCACGGTCTACAGCCGGTCGGCTCTCACGAGGATTCGCTCAGCAAAGAAGAGGGAACACAAGCACTAGGGAGGGGAGTTGGGAGAAGTCAGATAGCAGCAAGTGACCCAGCGGCCATAACCGCCGACCTTCCTCCCGAACGACCTTCTCCCGACCCTTCTCCGAGCGGGGCGAGACCTTCATTCCTCCTCTCGAGCAGGGAGTCACAGAGCTCCCTACTTCCTTATCATCCGATCGAACACTCTCATTGTTCGCGCTGCCTCAGGGGACAATTTGCACGCTGTCGGTCACCTTCATGCCACCATCTTTGTCGGTGTCCCAAGTGTCCTGCATTCGACCAATTCTGACATCCCCATCTTCAGGCAGGGTGACTTCAAACCCCTCTGGCCCGAGAAACCAGAGGCAAATAACGACAATTATCCATTTGCTAACTGATGAGTATCTCAATGCAGACGACCCGACGTTCCTCACCCCGAGCACCATATAAGGATCCAAGGGCTGCTCGCACAGATATGAGCCGATGCTCGAGCCCGTGCAGCGGTCATCTCTCCGAGGAAGCTGCCCAACAATCACTCCCAGATGTCCACTAGGGTATATACACTGCATTTGTATTTATTTTTTATTCATTCGACACTTATAATTTTCCTGTTGTTGCAGTTCTAGATAGAGAGCTTGGCCATGTACCACAGACTCACCTATTTAGAGCATGAAGTCTGTTGGTGCGGGAAACATCCGACGATCGAACCCAAGTTTTGATAATGGTAAAGGGATTCAAAGTTAAGATTACTTGTTATCTAATGTACTTAAATGAGGTTTCAGGAAAGTCCTAACTGCGGTTAGGCAGGTGAAAAAATCTAAGGGCCTGTAACCTTAGGTCCTAGGGGTTGGTAACCCTAGGTGAAGGAAAATCCTAGGGGATGGTAACCTTAGGTTCTAGGGGGTGGTAACCCTAGGTGAAGGAAAATCCTAGGGGACGGTAACCTTAGGTCCTAGGGGGTGGTAACCCTAGGTGGAGGAAAACCCTAAGGGGTGGCAACCTTAGGTCCTAGGGGTTGGTAACCCTAGGTGGAGGAAACCTCTAAGGGGTGGCAACCTTAGGTCCTAGGGGGTGGTAACCCTAGGTGGAGAAAAATCCTAGGGGGCGATAACCCTAGGTCCTAGGGGGTGGTAACCCTAGGCAGAAAGTCCAGTCAGTCTTGAGGACCGGACTGGCATCAGGTAACTCTCCTAAGTGGAGTAGGTGAGGGTGCGTTCCCCATAGAGGGAACGTAGGCGTCGGGTCGACCTAGGGTTTCCGGTCGAAAATCTGAAGTTAGACCCGGACAGTCCGATGACTATCAATTACTTGATTTATCATATTTATATCTGTTCTAACTTTGTCTTGTAGGGTATGTTGTTGTTTTGGGACTAACGTATCTTGCAGGTACGAAAGGAACAAACTAAGCCTCGGATGAACAGTGTCCGAGGCACCTCCATGGAGCTTGGAGGCGCCTCGGGTGCAAAGCGGAAGCTGGCTGCGAAGCAGTGCTGGAGGCGCCTCAGATGAAGCTAGAGGCACCTTGGACCAAGGTTTGAAGGCGCCTTGAAGAGGCTTGGAAGCGCCTTAAAGCAGATAAGTGCGACCAGTTCTGTGCTGATCCACGCGTGCGACTCGGGCCGCCTGGAGGCGCCTCGGACGTGCTTGGAGGTGCCTTCAGCAGTGTATAAAAGGGGTTATCGAGGCAGCACTCAGAGAATCAATCCTCTAGAGCTCTTTCTCCTGTGTACTGCTAACAAGACGATCCGGCTGAGCTACGGCAAGACCCCGACGACTCGAAGTTTCAAGATAGTGATTTTAATCGTCGGTATAACTTGTATTCCAGTTTTAATATTGTACTTCAAAGTTGTACTCTCATTTATGATATTATAGTTGTTGCCCACCGAAAGTGATCAACGATCGCGGGCCTTAAAGTAGGAGTTGTCACATGCTCCGAGCCAAGTAAATAATTTGTGTCTTTGTGTGTTGTTCCTTTTATTTCCGCTGCGTTTAACACTCGAGTTTTATGAATCGAATGAAATAGTCATGAGCGTTATTCACTCCCCCCCCTCTAGCGCTTCTCGATCTAACAAAGTCCAGCAGCTGCGCACTCCGAGCGACCAATCAGTTGCTTCACAGGTGCGCTTGGAGCAGATGAGCGCCGAGGTAGCCCAATTAAAGGCTGATCTATAGAGGAGCTCTGAGCTACCGGACGTAGAAAAGGGCAAGAATGCTGAGCAGGCAACGCAGCTGGCGAGACTCAACAAGCAGACCTCCTCCTTCGAAGCAAAGATCCACTCGGCCAACACCAGGAAGCTCCGAGCCATCGAGGATTTAGAGATCAAGGACAAAGAAGTTCGGGTCCTGGCTCAGAGTCTGAAGGAGACGGAGGTGCCCCTAAATGCTGAGCGAGAGGGTCAGTCAGTTGAGCGGTCCGCTGCGAGGGCCTACCTAGCTCAACGTAAAGAATGAGGAGCTGGCCACTCTGAAGGCAGACTTAGAAGCATCTTGATAAGCCTTGGAAGTTTACCAAAGCACGGAGTCTAGTCGGTTCGAGATGTAGAAACAAGCTTACCTCCGCTTGGGCCCCTTCAATGATCGACTCACCGACCGAGCGCTTCGCCTCTTTTACCTAGCCATCGATGGGATGCTCCACCAAATGAACAACAGCAGCCATATCCCTGCCACTCTGAGCAACTAGGTCATCAATCGGGACAAGCTGACTGAGTTGTTGCTCGATGATGTGTTGGATTACCTTGAGTGAACCAGCTTCCTACGGTGCTTGTCTCTTTTTTGTACTACCTTATCTTATACAAACTTTGCAAGTGTTAATGTAGAGTCACCCGTTCGGCGTACCCTTTCATTTAGTGTTATTCCATCATGTTGCACCGTTCGACGCTTCTTTGTTCAGCTTTTGTTGAAAACACTCGTGCAATCATCACTGTTATGTTGGAATAAGGCTACACGCCACTTACCATTTTACAAAAAATTTCTCAGTGTGGCTCCATGGACTACCGATCAACGACGTTATATGTTGGTGCAGGAAGCATCTGACGATCGAACCTGAGTTTTGATAATGACAAAGGGTTCAAAATTAAGATTATTTGCGCTCTAATGAGTTTGAATAAGATTGCAAGAAAGTCCTAAATGTTCTTAGGCAAAAGTCCTAGTTGTGGTTAGGCAGGTGGAAAACCCTAGGGGGTGGTAACCCTAAGTCTTATGGGGTGGTAACCATAGACGGAAAGTCTTGGCTGGTCGAAGGCTTCAGGCAAAAATCCTAAAGTTGGGGACTCTAGGTTGAAATCCTGGTGTCGCAAACTGGATGGAAGTCTGGGTGGGTCGTGGAGCGGACGTCCAGTATAAAGACCGGAAGCTTCGGACGCTGAGCAAAAGTCCAATTGGTCTAGAGGATCAATCTGGCAATAGGTAACTTCTCCTGAGAGGAGTAGGTGAGGACGCGTTCCCCGAAGAGGGAACAGTAGACGTCGGTTCGACCTAAAATTTCGTCGAAATTCAAAGTCAGAATCGGACAGTCAAAAGCTGTCAAATTTTTGTATATATATATATATATATATATATTATTTTATACCTGGACTAACTTTATTTTGTAGAAAATAAGGGGCTAGAAAAAGCTGGTCTGGGTGCCTGGAGTCGGTCTAGGCTCCCAAAACTCAAAAGTTATCGCCAAGCTGATGTGGCACGCGCGGAGTAGCAGAGCCATGTGGTCCAGATGCCCGGAGGGGTTTCGGGTGCCTAGAACAACCTATAAAAGTAGCTTCGACCAGGAGCTTTAATACAACACAATGAATGACTTTCAATTCTTCGAGCTGCTTAGAAAATGCTTCCACAATGCTCGAAAGCTCCGACGACAATTCTTCTAGAGATTTCCTCATACGAAGTTGTTGGTATTGTTTTATTTAAAAGTTACTTGTACTACAACTGTAATCATTTTGTATTATTTTAGATTGATTAGTGATTGCCCATCGAAAGCACTCTTACATGCAGGGCTTGGAGTAGGAGTCGCCATAAGCTCTGACCCAAGTAAAATCTTGGTGTTTGCGTTGTGTCTTTTTTACTTTTCCGCTGCGTATTTACTCAAAGTTTAACGAAACCACCATGAGTGTTATTCACCCCCTCTAGCGCTTTTTGATCCTACATTATATTTGTCGATCATCTTTATCCATAGTAGCCTTAGCTTTAGAGCGGTCAATCAGCCATTTTTCATCACAGTCTCAGGTTTAGAGTCGCCGCTCAACTGTTGAAATGCGTAGACACAAGTTTAAGGTCACCGCTCGACCATCGATGAAGACCAGGGTTTAATATCGCCGCTCGACAGTTCCAATGTGTAGATGAGGGTTTAAGGTTGTCGCTCGATCGCTGATGTAGACAAGGGTTTAAGGTCGCCGCTTGACTGCTGACATAGAAAAATGTTTAAGGTCGTCGATGGACCATCGACGTAGACGAGGGTTTATGGTCGCTGCTCGATCGTCGACGTAGACGAGGGTTTAAGGTTGCCGCTCGACCGCTGACATAGATGAGGGTTTGAGGTCGCCGCTTGACCGCTGACGTAGACGAGGGTTTAAGGTTGACCATTGACATAGATAAGGGTTTAAGGTCGCCGCTTGACCGTTGATGTAGACGAGGGTTTAAGGTTGACCAATGACATAGATAAGGGTTTAAGGTCGCCGCTCAACCACTGACATAGACGAGGGTTTAAGGTCGTTGCTCGACCGCTGACGTAGATGAGGTTTAAGGTCACCGCTCGACCGCTGATGTAGATGAGGGTTTAAGGTCGCCGCTCGACCACTGATATAGACGAGGGTCTAAGGTCGCCGCTCGACTGTCGGTGAAGACTAGAGTTTATAGTCACTGCTCAACTTTGAACTTGGCTGATTAGCTCAAGAGTCTTGAACACTTGTGATTTTATTCATATTTATCCTGCATCCAGAAGTCATACATGCACTTATACTGGTACATTTATATTTATTCACGCACCTCTCACTCGACCCTATAGGGTTGGAGATGGTTTGCGCTCCACGGTCACTCGAGCTATCTTCCATCTTTGTCCTCCAGATAGTAGGCTCCTGAGCGAAGCTTCTGCATGTCCTTGTAGGGTCCCATCCATGGGGCTTCGAGTTTAGTGACGTCGTTGACCGGCTTTATTCTTTTCCACACTAGATCACCAACTTAGAAGGACCTCGGGATCACCCTCTGGTTGTAGTTCTACTTCATCCGCTATCGGTATGCCATCAGCCAAATGATAGCCTTATCTCATGCCTCATCCATCAAATCGAGCTCCATAATTCTTTGTTCGACGTTCTCCTCATCGTAGAACTGCACCTAATCAGATTCTACTCCGATTTCCACCGGGACTAACGCTTCACCGCCGTACATCAGATGAAAGGGTGTTAGGCTAGTCGCCTCCTTGAGAGTTGTGCGAAGGGCCCATAGGACGTTGGGGATCTTGTCGATCCAACTACCTCCTGCATGGTCGAGTCACGCTCGTAGACGTCTGAGGATCTCTCGATTAGTGACTTCCGCTTGGCTGTTGCTCTAGGGGTAAGCCACTGAGGTGAAGGCTTGCTAAATGCCATAGCCTTCACACTAATCCCTGTGCCTCCGACTAGCGAACTGTCTCCGTTATCTGAGACGAGCTGGCGGGGGATGCTGAACTAGTATAAGATGTTCTGTGAGACGAATTTGATCATATGCTCGGTTATCTTTGCTAATGTCTCAGCTTCCACCCATTTTAAAAAATAATTTATGGCGACGAGTAGGAATCTTCGATAAGCGGTCGCCATTGGAAACGATCCCCGTGGATGCCTTCATCTCCTCGGTCGATCGGTAAGGGATATTATGATATTTTTGGCATGACAAGCAAGTGGCTATTGCCTGAGCAGTGTCTTCCTGAAGAATGATCGACCGCCTGAATGACTTTCACAGAAGCCTTGATGTACTTCTTGGAGGATGTACTCTATGTCTTCTGATCCAACGCACTTGAGCAGTGGCCTTGAGAAAGCTTGCTTATAAAGTTGGTCCCCGATCAGTGTAAATCGTCCAACCCTCTTTTTCAATAGACAAGCTACTTCCTGATCGGATAGGGTGCCGCCTGATCAGAGAATTTCAATCAATGGTGCCCTCCAGTTGTTTGGGAAGGAGACTCTCTCCATCTGATCGATGTACGCCACCAGTGAGACTTGCTCGATCAGGTGGTCTATAACAACCGGGGGTAATGAACTAGCTAACTTAGCCAGTTCGTCTACTGCTGGTTGTTTGATCGGGGGATCTTCTTTATAACAACTTCTTGGAAATTTGCCTTCATCTTCTCGAAGGCTTCTACATATAGTTTGAGTCGGGAGTTGCTTATTTCAAATGTCCTTGATAGCTATTGAGCGGCTAACTAGGAGTCCGAGTGGATGAGGATTCTTGTAGCTCTAACATGCCGAGCTGCCTATAGGCCAGCTATCAAGGCTTCATATTCAGCTTCATTATTCATCGCTCGATAATCCAGCTGAACGGACAACTACATCTAGTACTCCTGGGGTGAAATCAATAGAATGCCAATCCCGTTGCCTTGCCGAGTGGACCAACCGTCGACGTATATTTTTCAAGTTGCATCTGACTTGATGTTCTGGACCTCTGTGATGAAATCAGCTAAGACCTAGGCTTTAATCGTTGTTTGGGGCTGATATTGAATGTTGAATTCACTGAATGTTGAATTCACTAAGCTCGGTTGTCCACTTGATCAGCCATCCTGACACCTCTGGATTTAGAAAGACCCTTCCTAGGGCGTTGTTGGTCATCACGATGATTGGGTGAGCTAGGAAATATGGACGAAGTCTCCGAGTGGCTAGCACCAATGTGTATACTAATTTTTCAAGATAGGAACCTCATATTCAGTGGATGACAGGTAGATCCAGAGCGACTCATTAGTACTCAGCTTGGCCAATACAGGCAAGGAGTTGAGGTACTCCTTAAGCTCTTCCAGCGCCTTGTCGCACTCCTCGTCCCATTGGAATTTTGTCGCTCGGTGCAGCACCTTGAAGAATAGATGACTTCGATCAGATGACTTGGAGATGAACCTTGACAATGCTGTGATCCGTCCAGTCAGCCGTTGGGCCTCCTTCAAGTTACGGGGCGGGAGCATATCCTATAGCGTCTTCACCTTACTCGGATTGACCCCGATGCCCCTTTTGGTGACGATGTATTCGAGGAAGTGGCCACTCTTCGCGTCGAATAGACATTTGCTCGGGTTCAACTTTATCCCATATGCCCTTAATGTTCAGCATGTTTCTTCAATATCTTCACAAAGATCAGCAAGTCGAAGGGATTTTATTAATATATCATCGACATATACCTCTATGTTACGACCGATCTGCCGATGAAACACTTTATTCATCAGCCTCTGGTAGGTGGAGCCGGTGTTCTTCAATCCGAACGACATCACGTTGTAGCAATATGTTTCATCGGTCGTGATAAATCTAACCTTCTCTTGATCCTCCCCAACGAGCGACACTTGGTGGTATCTTTAGTACTCGTCGAGCATGTAAAGTAGCTCGCAGCCTGCCGTAGAGTCCACTATCTAATTGATCCTTAGCAGTGGGTAGAAATCCTTTGGGCATGCCTTATTCAAGTCATGGATGTCGATATATACCTTCCACTTGTTGCCCGACTTGGAGACCAGCACAACATTAGCGAGCCAGCTCAGGAATTAGACTTCCCGGATGTGTTCGGCCTCCAACAATTTTTTGATCTCCATTCGGATGATTAGGTTCTCTCCACGCTGAACTCCCTCTTTTTCAACTTCATGGGCCTAACTTCCGGTTGGATGTGAAGCTTATGCTGAGCCATGCTCGGCGAAATCCTAGGGAGCTCATGTGTCAACCAGGCGAACAGGCTGTGATTTTGTCTGAGGCAGGCAACCAACTCGGCCTTCTTCTCGCTTTCCAGGATGGCGGTTGTTGGTTGCTATGCGGAATATCATACTGGTTCCCCTGTACAAAAATTTTGTGCAAGTTCTGAACATTTACTAACAACCTATTGTGTTTTTTAGAAATTAAATTAGGAATCACAAACGGAACTTAACATTATTGATTCCAAATTTAACTTATCTGTTCTTGGTGGATTAGACTTGGATCGCAAACGATTCTTAACATTATTGATCCAAATCCACCCATGTTACAAATTCAATTAAATATTAATTTCAGAGATTGACTTCCAGGTTAAACATGGCGAGACACTAGGCCTTCTTGGGTATGGGAGCATCCACCACTTCCTAGACAAAGCCTTTCAACGAAATTTAATATTTAATTCTCTTTTAGTAACCTTAGGTTTAACAAAAAAGAACAATCGAAACATAAATTCGAAAAACAAAAGAAACACAAAATCGAAAACATAAATTCGATTACCTAGATTCGTTAGCCTCTTGTGTTTGGTATTTCAAGATCTAAATAAAAGATGAACTAGTTATGATGCGGAAACTAATAACTAGTTATACCTTTTATAGATTATAAACCTCACGATCTTCTGTTGTATTTCTCTCATTCTCTTGGACGTTATGTGGGCAATGATCTTCCAAGATGAAACCACTCGAGCCACTTCTTCTTCTCCAAGAATCTCTAGCCACCAAGCGATGCCAAAATAGGAAATTTCCTTCTCTTCTTCTTCTCCAAACAACCGACCACCATGTGCTTCTCCTCTTCTTCTTCTTCCTATCTAAGCAACCGGCTACAAGGTTTTCAAAGCCTTGATGCCGTCGACCCTAAGGAAGCAAAAGAAAAGGAGACAAGAGGAAAGGTGCCGCCGGCCTAACAGAAGAAAACAAAGAGAAGGGAAAGAAGCCATGGCCGACCGCCAAGGAAAAGAGAGAAGCATAAGGAGAGCCGACCACACCAAGGAAGAGAGGAGAAAGCCTAAGGTTTTCTCTCATGAGACACCCTCTTCCTCTCTTTTATAATCCTTGGTCTTGGCAAAAAAGAAAATTTTAATAACAATTAAAATCTCTCTTTTTTAAATTTCCTATTGTCTATGGCAACAAAAGGAAAGTTTTAAAATTAATCCCTCTCTTTTAACCATGTAGACAACTAAAAAAAAAGAAAAATTAATTAAAACTTCTCTTTTTAAATCATGGTTACAAAAAAAGAAAATTTTATTAAAAATTAGTCTATTTTTTTAAACATTATAGACAACTATAAAAAAAAAAGATTAATTAAAAACTTCTATTTTAAAATCATGTGGCCGATTATAAAAAAAAATTTAAAATTTAAAATATCTGTTTAAAACATAGAAGAGATTTTTTTTTAAAAAAAAAATTAAAATATCTTTTTTTTTATGTGACCGGCCATATGCCTTAACGTGGACCCATCAAGTTTGGCAAGTAAAATTTTCAAAATTGCTAAGAACGTTGACCCATCAACGTTACTTTTAAATTTACCAATATTTGAGAAACTTTAAAATTTTCTTCACGTTGACCCATCAAGCAAGTTTTTCAAACTTGCTAAAACGTTGACACATCAACGTGCTTTTGAATTTGCCAATTTGAGAAACTTCTCAAAGCTTCAACGTGAGAAGCTTTTCCACGTTAACACATGTGTTGAGACATTCTTGGATAGCAATATCAACACACAGACTAGAAGATGGATTTAAATGGATATAAAGTTTTATTGAGATTATAATCGGGATCGAGAGGAGAAATTGATTTTGATCTCTTGATGAACTTAAGTTTTTCGTGTTTACCCCGAACACCAAACTCGAGTTCATCAATAATAACTCATACCACTAAAGAGTCATTATTGAACTACCGCACCAATCCCAAATTACATTATGAGCTCCTTCTTACTATGAGTGCATTAGACTCCCCGTGTTTAAGATATTGAATGTCCATTAATTAAATGAGTTACTGACAACTCACTTAATTAATATCTAGCTCCAAGAGTAGTACCACTCAACTTTATTGTCATGCAGGACTAAGTCCACCTGCAGGGTTTATATGACAATCCTTATGAGCTTCTCTTGGGGACATCATCAACCTAGATCACTAGGACACAGTTTTCTTTTATAATCAACAACACACACTATAAATAATATCATTTTCCAACTTATCGGGCCTCTTGATTTATCAAACTAAATCTCACCCATTGATAAGTCAAAGAAATAAATACTAGATATATGTGCTTGTTATTATATCAGGATTAAGAGCACACACTTCCATAATAACAAAGGTCTTGTTCTTTTATTCAGTCAGTATAAAAAGAACTTACTTTAAATGGTCTTGCTCGATATACTCAGAGTGTACTAGTGTAATTTTATAGTTAAGATAAATTAATACCAAATTACACTACGACTATTCCAATGGTTTGTTCCTTTCCATCTTAGTCATGAGCTGCTGTTTATAATTTATAAGAATTTGATAACATGATCTTCTGTATATGACACCACACACCATGTTATCTACAATATAAATTAATTGAACAACTACACTTAGCATATAAATGTAGACATTTGACTAATGTGATTCTTTATTTCAAAATAAATGTTTACAAAAAGCTAGGCTTTTAGTATACACTCTAATAGCGGTGACAAAGGTAGTTGCCTTTGACCAACTTGGGTGAATTTACACATTCTCCCTTTCATCATAGACCAACGTAGGAGGTTTCTCTATGATAACGTTCACCTCTAAGCGTGGGTTCTTCTGAGAGGCCCTTGTTTCAGATTTGACCATCTCGATGTAGCATCGCCAAGCGGCCAACTGGTTGCCTTTGACTTTACCCACCTTGTCGTCCACCGGGAATTTGATCTTCTAGCAGAAGGTGGGCACCACCGTTCGGAACTCATTGAGTTCTGATCGACCCAATATAACGTTGTAGGCAACGATGCATCCGCTATAATGAAATTTGTGGTCCTTGTCCTCTTTAGCGGTTCCTTCCCGAGCGAGACAGCCAGGCAGACTTGGCCAATCGGTAACACTTCGTTGCCTGTGAATCGTATAGTGGAGTCATCATGGGCAGCAAATCGCTTCGGTCGATTTGCAGTTGATCGAACGCTTTCTTGAATATGATATTCACCGAGCTCCCTGTATCAACAAAGGTTCGGTGAATAACATAGTTAGCGATTATCACTCGAATGATCAATGCGTCATCATGAGGGATCTCCACTCCCTCTAAATCCCTCGGCCCAAAACTAATATCAGGTCCTTTGGCCTTCTCCTTACTGCAGCCAACGACATGAATCTCCAGTCCCCGAGCATACAACTTCCTCGCCTGGTTGGAATCACCACCGGTCGTCCTACCAGCGATCATTTCTATTTCTCCACGAGCTATGTTACTCCTGTTCTCCTCCTCTTGAGCTGAAGGTTTACTCCGCTCAGCAGAAGCACAGGTAGGACTCCGGTTGTTATCTTTCTGAGATTAATGAGGGTGTGGTTAAGCCACCATCCTTTCTTCCTCCATTCGCCCAACAGATCGACGTCTGTGTTGCCAATTAGGAGATGGGGATCGGAGGTGATATCCCTGCAGAGCCGGCCTACTAGCTATTGACATTAGGTTGTCGTAATCCTGTGTGTTGTGCGTCATCGACTGGTGGAAGGAACAGAACATTGGTTTCCACACTTTTCCTTTTGCAGCCTTTAGGCAATCGGTCGCCACATGCTACACGGCATGCATCCTTGGCTTGTTATGTGGCTGCGCTCCTCCTGATCGAGGCCCCTTGGGAGGCTGATGGCTGCTCAACGAACGCCGCTCAGGCGCTATTGCGGGTTCGGCCAACACCTCCCTTTTTCTAGATACTTGAGCTTCTTTCACATTTATGTACTTTGTGGCCTTCCTTTGCAAGTGGTTGAAGTCCCTTGGCGGCTTCTGAATCAACAATCGGAAGAACTCTCCCTCAGTGAGCCTCTGGGTGAAGACGTTCACTAATACATCTGAGGAAACTATTGGGATGTCCATTGCCACCTGATTGAAGCGCTAGATGTAGGCCATCAATGCTTCCCTGGGCCCTTGCTTCAATGAGAACAAGTTCACGCTCGTCTTTTGGTGGCGACGGTTGCTGGCGAAATGATGTAGGAACACCGCTTGGAAGTCCTTGAAGTTGGGGATGGAGTGGATTGACAGTCTCTTAAACCTAAGTTGCGCTGATCCAGAGAGTGTGGCGAGGAAGACCTGACACTTCACTCCATCGATGTACTGATGAAGTGTGGCTGTGTTGTTAAATTTGGTTAGATGGCAATCCGGGTCGGTAGTTCTGTTATATTCTCCGATCGCCATTGGAGTGTAGTGCCGGGGCAGGGGATCGTTCAAAATCCCTTGCGAAAATTGTTGATGGATTTGCTCAAGCGAATCATCATCCCTCAGCACCTTCCCTTTCCTTGCGTCCCGAACAGGTGCATCATCCAATGAACATCCCCTATCCTTGTCTGCTAGGCCCCGTTCCTCTAATGGGGTCCTTAACAATGCTCGGTGGAAGGGGATAGGCGCATTGGGCGCTTCTCCATACATGCCGATCGGCTTCTTGTTATTCCCTCGAGTGGATATTTGGTCCGCTCAATCTCCCTATTCAGCCGGCCGACCTGCGGCTGATGCTGCGGGTTCCTGCGCTTGGCGCTCGACCAGTGACTGTTGTTGTTGCTGCTCCACTATCTTTGCTGCTTGGGCTTGTACCAACATGTCGAGCTCCTCTTGTGTCAGCGTCACAGTGGTGAATCATCCAGAGTCCTCCATTTTTCATTTGGATGCAGGCTATGTTCCGACAGACGCTGCCAAAATGATCCTATCCGAAAGAGGGAAGGTGGAAAACTGGGATGTGACTGCTTCGCTGACCGACTACAGACCTCACTCCACTCTGCAAAATAAGTAACATCAGTGCTGAGCCAGGGAAGGGGCCCCCGACGTTGGCCCTCTGATGCAAAAGTCAGTCACCGGAACTGTAGAAGAAGTGGAGCTATAGTAGAACTAACACCAAATAGTAATAACGCACACCTCCGTCAGTGATGGACCTCCTTTAATTAGAGCCCTGGTGGGCGATATGCACATTTCTTGAGGTGTGGGCACATTCTCTAATATGTCCTTTGAAAGGACCTGTTAGGAAAGTACCTCTGACACCATACCTTAATAGGGCATGTATATCCCTGATAAGATAGTAGAAGCTTTCGCCGTACGATCTGCCTGTTTACCATGCCTCATGTCAGCAACACTATCTCCCAAAAGGATGTCGAGAGATACTACAATGGTCCTGTTGCTTGGCCAAGTGGGATAGCTGCCCGACTAGGACTCCGTTCTATCCATGGTCTGGTCCCGTTGCTTGGCCAAGTAGGGTAGTCGCTCGGCCGGGAACCCTTCACTCTATCGACCTCAGTTGCTCTTCCGTGTGGTGACTGTGTAGTAATATACCTACCCCGTTCAGACAAGCTACCCAGTTTCCTTTGGCATCTTGTTGTTCCGTACTGAGCGTCGACTATCTTACGTGTCATCCTGAGCTGGACGGGTGGTCTGTTCGGACATGTCTCCAGCCGATCGGGCCTTGACTGACCCGATTGGCCATTGCAATTGCCCTCCGTTTGGACCTTTGATACCTGGGCATTGACCACCTTGACTTTGACCTCCACCTTGGCAGTTGGCTCTATGCAAGTGGGCGTCCCTCTATTGCCGCATCAAGTTCCTATAAATCTACTGATTATATAAATACTATAAAATATTAAATTTACCAAATATATTGACATCAATGATGTTTTAAGGTCAAAATAAGTCTAACATATTAAATTTATAACTCTTTCTAGTAATTTTGCTAAGTCTTAAGTGCACATAATTGACTTAGCAATGGAAATATAATATATTGGGAAATATTAGTGTTTGAGGGCATTGATATAATTAAGAGATTTATAGGAATCCATAGGAATTGGTTTCTTGTCATTCCGAGCTCTCTTAGCATCTCAACTGGCTTTGAAAAGTTTAAATTTTATAAAAAAATATCATTCTACGATGAATTCATGGATTCATCATAAATTTACGACAAATCCATGAATTTGTTGCAGACTTTGCAATGAATTCAAGAATTCATCGCATAATTCATTTTTTTTATTTTTTTATAAATTTTTTGAATCCAGTTGACGGGTCTAGAGAGCTTAAAATGACATGAAATTAGTTTCTATGAATTTCTATAAATCTCCTAATTATATAAATTTTCTCAAAGATTAATTTTACCTAATATATTGAGATCGATGACTTTTTAAATGTGGTTTAGATTTTTCAGAGACATTTAGGTTCAAAAAATCATCAATTAGGTTAAATTAGCATTTGAGGATATTTATATAATCAGTTGATTTATAGAAATACATAGAAACTGATTTTATATTATTCTGAGTTCTCTAGGTATCTCAATCGGCTTCGAAAAGTTTAAATTTATAAAAAAAAAATAAGAAAATGTTATTCTGCGATAAATTCATGGATTCGTCATAGATTTACGACGAATCCATGGATTTGTTGCAGAAAGATAATATTTTTTTTTTTGAATTTAAACTTTTTGAAGCCTATTAACGGAACTATAGAGGTTGGAATAATATGAAACCAGTTCCTATAATTTCCAATAATCTACTAATTATATAAATACCATAAAATCTTAATTTTACCCAATATATTGAGATCAGTGATACTTTAGGCCAAAATAAGACTAACATATTAAATTCATAACTCTTTCTAGTAATTTTGCTAAGTCTTAATTGTACGTAATTGACTTAGTAATGACAAAAAAAATATATTGGGTAAAACTAGTATTTGAGAGCATTGACATAATCAAGAGATTTATAGGAATCTAAAGGAATTTAGTTTATGTCATTCTGAACTCTCATGGTACCGCAATTGGCTTTAGAAAGTTTAAATTTATATAACAAATATCATTCTACGACGAATCCATGGATTCGTAGAAGATTTGCAATGAATCCATGAATTCGTCATAGATTCTGTGATGAATCCAAGAATTCGTTGCAGAATGCAATTTTTTTTTCAATTTATACTTTTAGAAGTTGGTTGATGGACCTAGAGAATTCGAGATGACATGAAGCTAGTTTTTATGGATTTCTATAAATCTCCTGAATATATATATAGCCTCAAATATTAATTTTACCTAATATATTAAGATCAGTAATTTTTTTGAATGTGATTTAGATTTTTTAGATACATTCACATACAAAAAATTACTGATTAAGTCAAATTAATGTTTGAGGGTATTTTTATAATTGGGTGATTTATAGGAACGCATAAAAATTGATTTCATATTATTCTGAGCTTTCTAGGTATCTCAACCGACTTTGAAAAGTTTAAATTTATAAAAAAACAAAAAAATACTTTTTTTCTATGAAGTCATGGATTTGCCGTAGATTTGTGACGAATCTAGGGATTCATCACAGAATCTATGATGAATCTATGGATTCGTTGCATAAGCTAATATTTTTTTTGAATTTAAACTTTCCAAAACTGGTTGACAAACCTAGAGAGGTAAGAATGATATAAAGTTAGTTTCTATAAGTTCATATCATTCTACTGATTATATAAATGCCAGAAAATATTAATTTTACCAAATATATTAAGATCGATAATGTTTTAAGGTCAAAATAAGTCTAATATATTAAATTCATAACTCTTTCTAGTAATTTTGCTAAGTCTTAAGTCCACATAATTGACTTAGCAATGGAAGACAAATATATTGGGAAAAATTAGTGTTTGAGGGCATTGATATAATCAGGAGATTTATAGGACTCCATAGGAACTGACTTTATGTCATTCTAAGCTCTCTTAATACCTTAATCAGATTTGAAAAGTTTAAATTTATATTAAAAAATGTTATTCTGTGTGAATCCATGATTTCATGACAGATTTGTGACTAATCCATGAATTCATCATAGATTCTATGACAAATCCAAGAATTCATTGAATAATGTTTTTTTTTAATTTATACTTTTTGAAGTCGGTTAACGAACTTAGAGAGTTCAAAATTATATGAAACTAGTTTCTATGGGTTTCTATATTAATTTTACCTAATATATTGAGATTAATAATTTTTTGAAAGTGATTTAAATTTTTTGAACATATTTGTGTCCAAAAAATCACTGATTAGGTCAAATTAGAGTTTAAGGGTATTTATATAATCAGGTAATTTATAGAAACCTATAGAAATTGGTTTTATGTCATTCCAAACTCTCTATGCACCTCAATAAGCTTCTAAAAATTTAAATTTATAAAAAAAAACAAAAAATGCTATTCTGCGATGAATCAATGGATTTGTCGTAGAAAGCTAATATATATTTTTTTGAATTTAAACTTTCTGAAGCCGGCTAACGGACCTAGAGAGGTCTGAATGATATGAAATAAGTTCCTATAAGTTTCTATAAATCTACTGATTATACACATGCCATAAAATATTAATTTTACCTAATATATTGAGATTGGTAATATTTTAAAGTCAAAATAAGTCTAACATATTAAATTCATTACTCTTTCTAATATTTTTGCTAAGTTTAAAATGCACATAATTGACTTAGCAATGGAAGAAAAATATATTGGGTAAAATTAGTATTTAAGGGAATTGATATAATTAAGACATTTATAGGAATCCATAGTGTAGGTACCCCGAGGTAGTTTTGATGTGGTCAACCGAATTAAGTTGAGTCATGTGTGTATTTGATGCTTTGTGTTTAAGTGTGTATGAACTTAGGAGCATAGGAAGTTGAGCGAAAGACACAGCTAGCAAGAAGGACAGCACGGGAGAGAGTCGACAGGGTCAGTGTGTCTGAGGGATGAGATGATATGGAAGAGTACATTGGTAGACGAGAAGGAAGGTTGCTTGAGGAGCCGAAGCGAAAGGTTGCTCGAGGAGAAGGCCGGAAAATGGGTTCAGGTGAGCCCTATTCCGAATGGTCAAAATCACCAAAGCGAACAGGAGCTGGATCGGAGGAGAACCAAATAGTCAACAAGATGTTAACTGTCCAGTTACCCTAACCCCCTAGGGGCAGCCTAGGACGCCTCCTTGACGCACCGCACCCTGTTCGAAGGCTGGTTAACACGGTCCAGGCGCCTAGAGCTATTCCAGGTGCTCAGACCATATAAGTTTTATCTAGAGAAGCCCTTGCGAGTCGTTGCAACGTGAATTAAATTTTATCCAACCCCAGGGGCCCGGAGCCCTTCTAGGTGCCAGAGCTGCCACATCAGCAAACATTCAGATTCGACCAACAGGCTATAAGTAGAGTCTTGATCTCAGTAGTTTAGACAATCACTTGTACACGAGTTTATTTTCTGTTTTATTACTTTAATTGTGTGCTTCCAAAGCTTGTAAGAGGCTTCTCCGCCTATGATGAAAGGTGAATTTGATTAGTGCTTTCAACGTCTTGGATTAATAACCTCTCCGGTTGTAACCAAGTAAAAAATCAGTAATCTCTTTTAATTTATGCATTTCAGTTTATTTTTGATTGTATTAATCAAGCCATAAGATTGAGAAAGGTTTGATTTTGTTTTTAGGGCAATTCACCCTCTTTTGTCGGTCGCACGGGTCCTAACACATAAGAACTAGTTTTATGTCATTCCGAGCTCTCTTGGTACCTCAACCAACTTCAGAAAGTTTAAATTTATATAAAAAAATGTCATTCTATGATGAATTCATGGATTTGTCATAGATTTGTGACAAATCCATGAATTCATCGTAGATTATATGACGAATCCATGAATTCGTCATAGATTCTGCGATGAATCTAAGAATTCATCGTAGAATGTATTTTTTTTTAAAAAAAGTATACTTTCTAAGCCTGTTGACAAACCTAGAGAACTTGAAATAACATGAAACAAGTTTTCATGGGTTTTATAAATCTCCTGATTATATAAATGCCCTCAAATATTAAGTTTACCTAATATATTGAGATTGATAATTTGTTGAATGTGATTTAGATTATTTAGACACATTCACATTCAAAAAATCATTGATTAGGTTAAATTAGTGTTTGAGGGTATTTATATAATCAGGTGATCTATAGAAACCCATGAAAATTGGTTTCATGTCATTCCAAGCTCTTTAAGTAACTCAACCAGCTTCAAAAAATTTAAATTTATAAAAAAAAATAAAAATATCATTCTACAATGAATTCATGGATTCGTCATAGATTTGCAACGAATCTATGGATTCGTCACAGATTTATGATGAATCCATGGATTCATCATAGAATCTGTGATGAATCCTAGATTTATCATAGATTTAACAATGAAATTTACAACAAATTTATTTTTGTTGTTAAAAACCCTAAATATAAAAACCTCCCCAGACTTGATGTCCTTGCCCTAATTTCTCTCGGTAGTGTGATCAATGTGAGAAATTTCAATTTTGGGTGATCTCCGGCAAGGTTCGCTTTCTCTCCTCTCTTCCATCTCCAATCAACGACAGAAGGACCCCACGGCTGCCCTTGATCGGCCTAGGAGTCTGTGGCTACCCTTGGCTTACGGTAGAAGGTCACGATGGGCCTTGCCTAATCGCGTTGGCCCTTGCGTGACCGTGGCTTGCCTTGGCTGGCCTTGCTCGGCCGAGGTGGGCCTTGCCCTACTTCGATGGCCCTTGGCTGACTGTGGCGGGCCTTGCCCTGCCACGACGGCACTTGGCCGATCGTGACTGGGCTTGGTCTGTCACGGGAGGGCGCTACAGCCTTGCCCCACCATAGTGGCCCTTGGCCAACTCTAGTTGGCCTTGGGTAGCCGTTGTTGGGCTTGTAAGCAACGGTAGGCTTTGCCTTGCTGCGATGGCCCTTGGTCATCCCTTGCCGCCCTTGTCCGTCCTTGTGTGACCTTGCCTCACCTTGGGCAAGTCCAAGACGGCCGAAACTTGTTGGTTGATCCTAACCTTGTAATATTGTTTGTTGCAAGCCTATTTGTATTTCTCAACCTATATATTTGACTGTGTAATATTGTTTCAACATGTCTATATTATATGTGTTTGGAAAGACACTCGACATCTTTGTTAACCTCTGTTTGGTATACCTAAACTCATGACTTTAATTAATAATGATAGCGTTAGTATATTATTTCATATTATTGATTTCATTTGTTATATTTTCATTCAATTTGTATGTGAACTAAATACATATTCACCATTAGTACCATATCTAGTTTTTTTTGTGAAGTAATTTTTATTCATGTTTTAATAAATTGGAAACGGGGAAAATTTAAGATGAAAACATTTGTGTAATATATTTTAATAATGATAGCATTAGTGTAGGAATGATAGAAGGAGGCCGCTCGCCCCTATCGACCGAGGGCGGACACCACTGGCCCTTACTGAATGCGAGTGGCCATGACCTCCCTCTATCCTTGTTTACCTTTGTCAAGTAATATTGCCCACCCTTATTTTAATAATGATACAAATTTGCATATTGTACAATCTCATGTTTTTATTTTCTTTGTTGTATTTTATTTTCATTTGTATGTGAACTAAATACATATTGACCATTAGTGTGTTCTCTATAAGTTTTTATTAATGTAATTTATTGGAAATAAATAAAATACATAATGAAAGAAGTTGGATGTACAAGAAGAATCTACTTGACTGTTGGGATTTAACTGATGATTTTATCACTGGGTTGCCCTACTTTTTCAATTTTGCATCTAGTCAAGTTGAATATATGGATGATAATAGTCAAGTTGAATATATGGATGATAATAAGATAAAGTGTCCGTGTAGAAATGTCACAATAGCAAATTTTTACACTATGATAAAGTTGAAGAATATCTTTATAGATTTGGTTTTATCCTGAATTATTATAATTGGATATCTCATGGTGAACCGTTCATATCTGAAGAGGATTATGAATAAAATATACAAGTCTCAATTAGTGATGATCAAAGTTATTATAATCAATTAAATCCATATCAGAGAATGGTAATTGATGTAGTGGGTCAGAATTTCAATCTCGACATGCATGGTGCAAGTTCTAGCTATCCTCCAATCGTTGAATAAATGTTTACTACTTATACATCACCGTTGGAGGAGGTAGAAGTATCAGGTGTTGATGAAATATATCTTCAATTTCAAGAAGTGTTGAGTGCTGTTGATGAACCATTATGGGCTCGTTGTGATAGTTACACTAAATTATCTCTCACTGTAAGACTGTTGAATGTCAAGGCAGAACATAATGTATCACAAGATTGTTTTAATGATTTTGTTCAAGTTATTGTAGAGGCATTGCTACATGACCACATACTGCCTAATGATGTTTACAATATGAAAAAACTTGTAAAATAATTAAGTCTTCTGGTGGAAAGAATTGATGTTTACAGATATGGTTGTATGCTATATTGGGGAGATGATGCAAATACAGATGTTTGTAAATTTTGTAATCAAGTTAGGTACAAGAGCACTAGAAGGAGTCAATAGTGACATAAATCATATAGTTAGTTGTTTTATTTGCCTTTTAACTCTTAGGTTATAAAGGTTTTATGCATCAAAGATAACTACTGAACATATGACTTGGCATGCAAATCATCAAACATAAGAGGGGCTAATGTGTCATCCATCAGATGCAGAGGCATGGAAAAATTTTGATAGAACATATTCAAAATTTGCAAAGGAGACTCAAAATATTAGATTAGGTCATGTAAAATTAGTTTTACTTGCAACATCATAAGTCACCAACCCTACATTTCATAATTCATTTAGCTTGGCAATCAAAGGTTGCAAGAAAATATCTATCTTCTCTTTGAAATTGATTGGACTAAGAATAAGTACAGTGAGGAATATAAATTCATCTTTCATACATATCTATGGCAGTAAAGTGTACAATATTAATATAACTAGCCAAAATGAATATTGCTGTCTCGACTGATCAAATGGCTGAAATCCATCTACAGAAAATTCCAATTTCACATTACATGGTTCCATTGCAAAGGAGGGAAATACAGTAGCAAGATGTTTCCATACAGGAGAATCACAAGGATGACATATTATACCTCCTTCGTGCTCATGCTCATGCTCATGATGCCACATCATATGGCAAGTTGTAGAGGTAGATGTATACAAGCGTTAAAGTCTAGCAGTTAACGAGAACTAATACATCTCTTTCCAAGTAATATTTTTCTTCTTCTTTCCTAGTTTGTGAGTACGATGCTTATAACGAGGGTAAGTTCAAATTCTGCATTCAATCAGTTCTCTATCTTCATTCTAAAATATTATTTTTGTTTATGTATTTGTTTCTATCTGTCATTGTCACACCCTGGAGGTATACTTGTCCGATAGAATAGACAGTACCCCCTTGTGATAATATTAAATACAACCTAGATATAAGGCTACAAATCATAATAATATACATAGTAGAAGATAAAAGACAACCAACTACATAAAAGAGGGACTTACACGATCCCACACAATATAGAAAACATAAATGACTGAGTGCTGACATATCTTAAACACAACAAGTACCAAAACTGAAAAATAAATACCCAACAAGAACCAAAATTCACATACAATTGAATTATAATAGGAAACAAGTCTGAAGTACAACAAAATGCAAAACAAATATGAAAGGCTCTCGATGAGACATGAGATTGGCGAACAGGATCTCCCAATGACTCTATATAACCGCTACTTGGGAAAGGAAAGTATAAATGGTGTGGCGAGTCCAAATGACTCAGCGAGTAATATATATATATATATATATATATATATATATATAGGAAATAACAACAAGAATAAAAGTAATACCATAATAAATGTTCATACCTGAAACAATATATCAAGCATATAATAAAAGCACGTGGAAGAGTGGATCTACAACAGTATTATTTATATCTACAAAAGCATCATAATGTTGAGCACATGCAACAGACATATCCTAATCATATGTAAATATATCATAAACATATTAACACAATAAATCACTAGCATACTCAAACACATATCATATGCACGAGGATGATCACTCTTGCCCACTCCTCAAGCTATCACAATTCCTATGTGGCCAAGAGGTTAGGACAATGACAGTATTATTTGTATCTGCAAAAGCATCATAATGTTGAGCACATGCAACAGACACATCCCAATTATATGTAAACATATCATAAACAACATATGAACACAATAAATCACTAGCATACTCAACACACATATCATATGCATATGCATGAGCATGGTCACTCCTGCCCACCCTCAAGCTACCATGATCCCTGTGTGACCAAGAGGGAAGGATAATGACAACTATATTTGACTCCAGCTACCACTACTCTCGAGTGACCGAGTGGATAATTTGTAAAGTAATTATCTAGCTACATAGTAACAGGGTCTTTGCCTACTCATAACTCCAGCTACCACTACCTCTGAGTGGTCGAGTGGGCATGACATGACATATTGCACGCACTCCAGACACCACTACCCCCAAGTAGCCGAGTGTGCAGAAATGGTCGATGACTTACTTGACCACAAAGGAGACATAGTCGCTTGCATGCATGCAATGCTATGATGAGCAAAATATGAATAATCATATCCACAATATAATAATCAATAATTCCACAGTAATACAAGCAAGTCTAACAATATATATACATCAACCATTGCCAATAAATAAAATAACCAGTGTCTATTAAATATCATGGATAGCAATGAGAAACTATATAAATATCAAGTCGATCATTTCAAAGGTCAAGCAAAATAAGTATCAAACTCAAAAAGTAATGTGAATAGAGTCAATATAAATACAAATGACTATCTAATCATAGTTCATGCACTAGAGACAAAGCACTAAAGAAATAAGTCAAGAAATACCTACCTTAAAAGTAGAAAGTCTTAGTCATCTTCTGATCCGATGCTCGATCTCAAGTCCGAAACCTATAAGCAGAAATACAAAACCTATTTAAATATATCTAATATCGATACCAAAACTCAATAACTAATTCATACCCCATTCTTTCAATATTAGATGTCCAAATTTTCTTAACGGATTGTTAATCCTTTAATCAAAAGATCGATGACTTAATTTCTCTAACTATAAATCTAATGAATCTATAACTAACTCAAATTAGTCATTTCTTATTGATTCTTCAAACCAAATCAGTAATAGGGTTTTCAATTAATCAATACTAGTATGCGATAATCAACAATCAAGCTGATCAACTTCTAACAACGATTAATCAACATAATCCACCAAAATCTAATTTTAATCCCTACATTAAACATCATTGTTACTTATCTAACTCCTCCATAAATTCCCCCCTAATCTGATTGTAAAAAGAACTGAAACAAAGAGCACTTATAGGGTCGAGGAGTTCATTACCCTATGACTTCTCTAATGGCAAGGGTTCATGGCAATCTATGGTGGCACACGCAATGGGTGTTGTCACACCCCAAAGGTATACTTGTCTAATAGAACGGACGATACCCCCTAGTGATAATATATGATACAACATGATATGAGTCCCCAACACGGACCTACAAGTACAACGAAAGATATAAAATATAGCCACAACACAAATAGAGGGATTTACACAATCCACTCATAATATGGAAACTAAAAGTGACTATGTGTTGGCATGGCTTAACATAGCAATTATCACAACTAAATAAAAGTACACCATAAGAATACAATCCATGAACAAAACTAAGTGCAAATACAATGCAATAACACATAACGTAAAAAAACATGATCTCAAGTGAAAGGTGGGAATGACGGACAGGACCTCTGAGCAACACACATATCCTCTATCTGCTAACCTAGAGGGTCAAAAAAAAGTAATGGGGAGTGAGTACAAAATACTCAGCGGGTATAATAAGATAGTGCATCATACTAAAATATAAGGAGATCAAAAGAATATACAGTCTCATGAGAAATAGTTACTACAAAAGTAAGGGAAACAGTATAATCATCTACTAACAAAACATAACAATAATCTCACCCTATACTAACCTGCTCAGCCGTGTATAATACAATGAGAAATGATAGGTAATGATCAACATGGATACTACACATCATAGGCATGTACAAATAAAAATGACAGAAATAAATCAGCATACATGAGAGCAATCACCCTATCACAAGAACTACAAATGACCAAGACATTTAGCTATCTAGATAGGGGCTGTAGGAGAAATGCTCTACCATGAATGGTCTTGTGGGAAGTCTAAAATGTCAAGGTTCCTATATATAGGAGAAATTCTCTACCACGAATGGTCTTGCGGGCAGATAGATAGTAGCTATCTAGCTACAGGCTGTGGGAGAAATGCTCTACCATGAATGGTCTCATGGCAGACAGATAGTAGCTATCTAGCTTATAACTACAGGAGAAATGCTTTATCATGAATGATCTTGTGGGCAACTCAGGGTATAATAATCATATAATAATAATGTAATAAACATATCACAAACATATGTAACAAACATATCACATGCATATGCAATGTCTTACAAGCATACGCCAAGGTCACTATCAACACACAACTCTAGCTACCACTACTCTAAGTGATCAAGTGAGTGGTCATAATCTCATCTAGTCTACCAATCTCATCAAGAGAGTTTTAGCTATCTAGTTATAATATCTCAACTAACTCCATGGTATCATCATACATACATGAAAACATGTCACAATCAGTCTTACATGGGAGTTCGACAAGACAATATATTAGGAAACTCTACGACTTTGCTACAGTATAACATCTATCACATATAGGCATAAGCCTAAACATACAACTATGTACTGCAGTATAAGTGCACGAGCAAAGGTCTACCACTACCCTATGGTCTAGTATATCCTAGGTATATAACCAATCCAAGCATGAAAATGAGACTGCATAGATGTCAAAATCGACAAACAAATAAGGACACACAACAAAGATTAATTGCAAGAACAATATAGAGTGGATATAAGGTAAGCAAGTAGTTGTTGCATAATCAACACATAATAATAAATAATCATGTACTAAGATCAAAGAGACTATAAGGTAAGTAAGTAGTTGTTGCATATGCGATATGCACTTTGAACTAACTTGTCTTTCGGTAAAATTTAATTGTAGCAACACTTACGTTCAATATATAATGCTAAACATGAAACCTATTTTCTTGCATAAGACTTTGTCAATCCTCAAACATCTTATAATTAATTTTCTCCAAACCAACTTCTTGAGCCTTGCTCCCCTTGGTCATTGTCCCTCATTGGTCCTTTGTGCACGTTATCATTCTTAATTTACACATGTAAGACTTTGTTTATATCTTTGGGTAATATATCAGATAGGATGAAACTCAAGCAATAAGTTCTGATCCAAAGTTTCAATACCTAACTAGTTAAATGTATGGTATTATTAATGGTATTTTCATGCTAACTTTTCTCCTCATGAAGATGATCTCCTTTTGAAATCCATTTTGTATATGATTCCCTATTGGCCTAAGCCTCCTAGCTAGAGTGGACTCAACAATTGAAGTTGACGGCTCTCATCTAATCTTTATGATTATGATCTTTAGAATCTATTTAATCCTGGTGAGAGAACTCCCTAAGAACTTTGTTGACGTATTGGAAGGATCCAATAAATATATACCATGCATCTTGAATCCTACACAACTACAAAAAAAAATCTCAAGGGGCGAAATCATTTACAAGTCATGTCAACATGGAAAAAGAGCAACCTCTTTATAATATGGCATCGTTCCTTCTGTAGGCTAATGTGTAGCAAAGCATTAGTCTATTTTCAACCAAAACAAGGAATCTATTATCATTTCCTTGTAGTATTGTGTCATCTTAAGAGTAAATTAATATTTTTATGATCATTAGTATTTCTGTTTTACAATGTAATATTGTCCAAATCAATGTGAATACTACTGGAACTAGCATGGATAGACTACAAATAGTTTCACAACATTAGGAGTTTCTGTGAACAATAATATGACAATGGTGCAAGAGTTGTTACTATCGCTGTAGGAGCATATTCTTTATCTTTGTCCACTGGGCTTATTTTAGAACTAGAAGAGTATTGTTATGTGCCCGCTTTGACAAAGAAGATTATCTCTGTTTCTTGTTTGGACAAGAAAGGTTTTTCATTTGTAATAAAGGACAAATGTTGTTCTGTTTATTTCAATGATATGTTCTATTGTAGTGCACCTCTTATGAATGACCTCTATGTTCTAGACTTTGAAAACCCAATCTATAACATAAATATCAAACGGTTCAAGTCTAATGATTTGAACCAAACATATCTCTGGCATTATCGCCTAGGTCACATAAATAAGAGTCGCAAATCCCAACTCCATAAGGATGGACTTTTGGACTCATTTGATTTTGAATCATATGAGGCATGTGAATCTTGTCTTCGAGGCAAGATGACAAAGACTCCATTTAGTGAACATGGCGAAAGGGCTAATGATCTGTTAGGACTCATACATACAGATGTATGTGTGCATTTTATAATAGCTGCTAGAGGAGGCTATTATTACTTTATTACCTTCACTGATGATTTCAGTAGATACGACTATGTGTATCTAATGAGACACAAGTCATAATCCTTTGAAAAGTTCAAAGAATTCAAGAATGAAGTACAAAACCAACTTGGTAAGAGTATTAAAATGCTTCGATCAGATCGAGGTGGAGAATACCTTGGCCAAGAGTTCCATGACCATCTCATTGAGTGTGGGATCATATCTCAGCTCACTCCACCTGGAACACCACAATGTAATGGTGTATCAGAAAGGAGAAATCACACCTTATTAGATATGGTACGATCGATGATGAGTCATACAAATCTTCCTACTTTCTTTTGGGAGCATGCTCTAGAGACGGCCGCATTCACACTTAACCGAGTTCCATCTAAGGCCGTCATAAAGACACCATATACGATATGGACTGGGTAGAGTCCCAAGATGTCTTTTATGAAGATTTAGGGTTGTGAGGCTTACATTCGACGACAAGTCTCAGATAAACTTGAACCCAAATCAGATAAGTACTATTTTGTAGGATATCCCAAGGAAACAAAGGGATATTACTTCTATAATCCCACAGAAGGCAAGGTGTTTGTTGCCAGAACTGGTGTCTTTCTAGAAAGGGAATTTATTTCTAGAAAGACTAGTGGGAGTAAAGTCGATCTTGAAGAAATTCAAGATACACAAACTAGCACCGATGCCTTGATGGAAATTGAACAGGCACCACAAGAAGTTGTGGAGCAACAACCTGTTCAAGTAGCACACACTCTACGCAGATCTGATAGGACCTGCTTGTAGGACCGTTAGATTCGATAGAGGGGGGTGAATATCGATTCGAAAAGTCGAGTAAAAATACGCAGCGGAAAAGTAAATGAACACAGTTGTTTTTACTTCATTCGGAGCCTGTGACGACTCTTACTCGAAGGCCCGTGGTCCTTGACCACTTTCGTTGGGCAATCACTAACAATTCGAATATAATTACAAAATGAATACATGCTAGTGAAACAAAGTAATACCAACAAGGAAATTAACTAAAAACCGAAGGAGCACTTTGTCGGAGCTTTGTTGGCGTCGCAGTAGAGCAGCAGGACCAGCAGTAGAAGAGTTCTCAGATTGATGATTGATTATCTGAAGCTCCTGCCTGGGGCTTCTTTTATATGTTGCTCCGAGCGCCTGGATTCCTTCCGAGCGCCTGGAATGTGACGTAGCTGCTCAAACCATGATGCTCCGCGTGGCGACGACTTGGCTGGATATAATTTGCTTTCCGGGCGCCCGGATCCCTTCCGAGCGCCCGGACCTCTGGGCGCCCGGATCCCCTCCAGGCGCCCGGACCACCTTGTTCCAGAAAACTCCCTTTTTCTGCAAAACAAAGTTAGTCCGAGGCAATATATATCCTGCAACATAGATTGTTAGCACATTTTATAATAGTATGAATTAGCACAAATAGTATGACTTAGATTCCGTCTTTCCGAGACCGGAATCTAGTCACGATCTCAACTTAGATATCCGAAATGGATCTAAGCCGGATCGACGCCTAATGTTCCCTTCCCGGGAACGCGTCCTCGCAGTCACTCCCCTCCAGTGACTTACCTCACTTACCTGCCAGACGTCCGGTCAGCCCGTCGACCCGTCTGGACTTCTCGCCAAGCGTCCGGTCAGCCCGTCGACCCGCTTGGACTTCTCGCCCAGTGTCCAGTCAGCCCGTCGACCCGCTTGGACTTCTCGCCAGCTATCCGGTTAACCCGTCGACCTAGCTGGACTTCGTGCCAGACATCCGGTCAGCCCGTCGACCTGTCTGGACTTCTCCTGCACACTCGATCAAAGTGTCAGACAACAACAAAACTAACTTAACCTATTTGTCATTCATCAAAACCTAGGTTAAACCGTTAGTGCTACCCGCACCAACAATCTCCCCCTTTTTGATGGAATGACAACCTGGTTAAGTTAGTGAAAGAACGCAAAAAACATGTACATCGGTTTTAAAGTTAGTTTTAGTGTTTTCAATTTGGTTTATCTAACTTAACTGCCTAACCCTCCCCCTTTGGCATTCATAAAAATAAACAAGGGTAAACAATCATAGTGTAGAGTTACTGTAAAATAATAACAGTTAATCTTGAAAAATATCTGAGTTTGGTTCAAATTCAAAGAAAAAAGTATAATTTTTAAATCCAAGTAAAAAAAATCAAATTGACTTGGGGGAGACAAGTTGAATTTTGAAAAGTATAAATTTAAAGTTAATCAAGTTTTAACTTTTCAAGCGTGTAAAATCAGGTTTTTCAACTTTTCAAAAGGTAAATTTTCTTTTCAGGTTTAAGTAACATTTACTTTTCAACAGGTAAATTTTCAACTTCAAATTTTCAAAATAAAGCAAAAATTAAACAAGTAAGATTAAATTTGCCAAAAAAAATTTTTAAGGCTAATTTGATAAAAGCTAAATTTGGAAAGTTTAATTTTCAATAGTCAACTTTTAAATCAGGTTTGAAAATTAGGTGGGATTAAACTTCCAAGTTTTTCAAACACTTAGTTAAATTTAACTTTTTGTAAACTAATGTTCAAACATAAGTTAGTTTTAAAAAGCATTTTTCAAACACACAAAATTTTAATTAATTTCTCCCCCTGAACTTGATACTTAAATTTAACCAGCTGTCTAACCAATTAGGTACTAACTAACTATCAGAAGATAGTAGCTTTCACTTGGTTAGTCAGATTAAGTTGATTATAAGCAGTCAGTGTTTGACTTGACTGATGAACTTAATCTGATTAATATCTGAGTTGTATTTAACGTCCAGACTTATGCTGATGCACTGAAATAAGCATCTTAAGTCCAGACAGTTGGCCTATGCATCTCACCCCTTTCTATGTTTGTCAAACACAAACAAGGTAAACCTAAGGTGTTGGTGAGATGCTCAAAAACTAGTCCTATGGGTACATGCTTTCTAAGGATTCAAAACTAGTCTAAGGCCAAAACTATTTTTGAAAATCTAAAAATGGAAAGTTTTGAAAACAAACAAGTTTAACTTATAATTTGATAAAACCATTTTTGAAAAATCCTAGTCTATCAAGATAAAACATAATCAATGTAAGTCTGAAATATCACTAGATAGATCCAAAATATTTTACAGGTAGTGTAGCTACGGAAGTGAGTCATAACTAGATCTACTGAGATGATGAAGGGGGTGGTCCAGATCCCAAGGATCGGAGAAGCGCCATCAACTCAGTGTGTCGGGTATCCCCGACAGCTCGTAACTCGGCAACCTCTCGCCGAATGTCCCGATGAAAATCAGAGTTCTCCTGCTGGAGACTCGCCATAGCTCTCTCTAGTCCGGTCATACGGTCGGCTAGAGTGCGGGGAGCGTGACATGGTGCTCGAGCTGGGGGCGGTGGTGGAGCCGGTGCGGCTTCCTCTGGAAATAGTGCGAGCATGAACTCGTCCACCTGTGCGTCTGGATCGGGCTGGTGCTGTGCCCCCCTCCGCCAAGACATAGTCCCGTCATCCTTATCTATCTGGACACCAGCTAGGGAGAAGTTCCGAGCTGCTATAACATCAAACTCGGTCATATGGGCAATGTCTCCTCTAGTGACATCAATGTGCAACGAGGACATATAGGCTGTCAGAATGTGACAAAATGGCATGTGGACTCGTCTATCAGTCACGAATCCAGCCGAGTAGATAATGGTGGAGAAGATATGTAGGCTGATGTCAATATCTAACCTATGACTAAGGGCATAGAGTAAGAACGAATGGAATGGGCGCATCACAGCGATGTCCCGAGTAGTCAGTGGTAAAATGCAAAGGACTAAAACCCTATAAAGAGCGTAGTCCTGGACCCGAAGCTCTACCGACCTAAACTGTGTCACAGTGGGATCTCTCTCTCCCCCAAAAAAATACGAATAAATCGTATCGAGAGTAATATGTGAGTAGGGATTTCCGAATGGTAGATCCCTCGGAGGATAGCACAAAAAGGAACAAGTAGATGGATGCAACTCTAAAAACTCTCGGATAGTCGAAGGGGAAAATGTGATATCAGTGCTCGCTGCCCTAGTGGTATAGGTGAGATCGTCTACTTTCACTAGGTTATTGCAAAATTCGGCACACAGACTTATGTTTATTGAACTGGTACATTCGACAAGGTTCTTTAAGTTATAGTGGTCTATAACCTCTAAAACGGAGGGACATGACCCTAGAAAGAACGATCTATCTATGCAGCTAGTCCTAATGGCCTTATAAATGGTTGACTCAAACTTAATCCTTAGTTCTTCTGTGGGAAACCTAGGGTCAGTGCTAGCATTAGAGGGTCCAGCACCAGTATTTGTTCGTTTCCTACTATTTTTTAAAAAAATATTCTAAGAAAGGTTTCAAAGATAACTTCAAATAAATTTTCAGATAGGGGAAGAAGATTTACCGAGGAGCCATCGATAAGATATAGATCTGACGACCTCGGTTGAATCGCAACAGCGTCTTCACCGCAAGAAAATTTGATTTAAAGTACTTTCGCACTGAGGTTCGGAGTGAACCTTGGTAAAAGTGAGAATTGGTGGGGCAAAGGTTGGGGGCGCCTGCTGCCCCTTATTTATAGGGGACTCCAAGCGCCCGGATCCCTTCCGAGCGCCCGGGGTTGATTTAGGGCGGGGCGCCCGGATCCCCTTCCGGGCGCCCCGGAGGGGAATACCAGGGGCGCCCGCCCCTGGTTTTTTTTTTTTTTTTTTTAGAGATTAGGTTTGAAGTTAAGTTTTAAAATTTTGAAATAGTTTTTAAGTTTAAAATTTTGAAATTAATTTTTAAGTTTAAAAAAATTAAAATTTTGAAATTAATTTTTAAGTTTAAAATTAAAATTTTGAAATTAAGTTTAAAATTAAAATTTTAAAATTAATTTTAAAATTAAAATTTTGAAATTAATTTTTAAGTTTAAAATTAAAATTTTGAAACCTTATTCATCTCACCCGATCTATATTATCAATCAGGGAATCCTATGATTTTGTGAGATGAAATTAGATTTTTACTTATGGAGTTTTGGTTTAACTTGTGTTAGATTCAGATTTAGCTTTGGTCTCCACAAATAGGCATTCTTCGGATAAACTTCTAAGCTTGGTGAGTCACATGGACGTCATTAGAAGTAACCAACCTTTCGAGATTTTCCGAATAGTCCTATCCACGGAGCTTAGTACTAAATCTTGGTCTAACTGATTAGGATCCATTTAAGGGTAGCTTCGGTCAGTTCCACTTGGCCAAATGCACCAGATCGAAGCCATATCTTTTTAGACATGCGATGCTCAAGCTTCCCTAACGTACTATCATCCAAAAATTTCACCAGTACCATGATTCAAGTTAAACTTGGTCTCTAATCCTAATTACCCTGCCGGGTTAGTTTGTTTTGGGTTACCCTGTCGGGTAAGGTAGTTTTGGAGGTGCCAGCTATTCAGCCTTTACAGATTATTGGCCATTAATTTAAATTTTGGTTTTAGGTTTGTGTCGATTCTTTTTATAGTTATGGTTAACTTGGTGATAATTTTGTTGATTTTTAAAGTGTTTAGATTTTGAATTTGATTTAGGTTTGTATTTTGGATTTTGGTTTGGTTTATTCGATTTTATATAATGTATTTTTTCTTTAGGTATATAATATTGATTAAGTCCTATTTGCATGGTTAAGCACGCTTTCGGAACCCAAGCTAGCTTGGTTGATTTGTGTTGGGTTATTAATGATTTGAAGGTTTTATTTGAATTCGACTTATATCCTAGTCCGGTTTTATTATAGCATGCTTTTTGATTATTTAGGATTAAGTCTAGATTTTTTGGTCTTGTTGTGAATTTTTCTAACATTTCTTTTAAATTGTTAATCTCATTTTTTAGTGATAAATTCTCCTCCTCAAGTGTTAGATTTTGAGTTGGATTTGAATTTTTGATTTGTTCCTTGAGGTTTTGATTTTCCTCAAGAAGTGATTTGTTTTCATTTTCTATTTTAGTTAATTTACTATTTAAACAGGAAATAATTCTAAAAATTTTTTTGTTTAAATTAAAATATACCTCATTCGGGCCTTCGGAAACGAGTACGGACTCGTGGCTTGTTTCGGGTTCAGACCCGTCTTCATCTTCCGACTCGTCTTCTGTTTCATCTTCGCGGGCCATCAGTGCGAGGTGACTCTGATGTTTCTGCTCTTCTTCCTCCGATTCGTCCGAGGAGTCGTCCCACGTTGCTTTGAGTGCCTTCTTTTTGGTTGGCTTTGGTTTGTCGAACTTCAGTTTTGGGCATTCGTTCTTGTAGTGTCCCTTTTTATTGCAGCCGTAGCAAGTTACGTTCTTTTGTTCTGAGGGAGAACTGATCTTTTGAAGGTCCTTTTTGCTGAAGCTCCTTTTTCTCCTGGTGAACATTTTTCTTGCCAAGTTCACCAGGTGTTCTTCATCTTCAGAATCTTGGTCGGAATCTTCTTCAAATTCAGGCTTGCTTTTCTTTTCTTTGGTGGAACCTGCAAATAAAGCTATACCTTTCTCGGCTCCAGCATTAGTTTGTTCATGTAATTCTAATTCACAGAAAAGCTCATCTAACTTTAACTTAGAAAGATTTTTAGAGATTTTGTAGGCATCCACTATTGATGCCCACAAACTATTACGTGGAAAAGCATTTAATGCGTACCTTATTAAGTCTCTATTTTCATCGGTGGCCTATCGCATGAAGCCCGTGAGGATGTCCTTGATCCTCGCGTGGAGCTGATTCGCCGTTTCACCTTCCCGCATTTTTATATTAAAATTTTATTTAAGAGCGGTCTCGTTTGGTTACCTTAGGCGTCGCTCGTTCCTCGCACTTTCGATCAATTTGTCCCACAGCTCTTTAGCGTTTTTGTGTGGACCGACTCTGTTTAGTTCTTCTCTTGTTAATCCACACTGTAGAGTGTTGATTGCTTTATTTTCTGTTGACGCCTTTTTCTTCAAGTCTGCTGTCCAGTCTTCAGGATCCAGTAGATTCCCAGAGTTGTCCACTGGAATTTTGTAGGGTCTCGTAATGCTCATCCACTGGTCGAAGTCTGTTTTGAGGTAGACCTCCATCCGCTTTTTCCAGTACGGAAAATCGTCCCCGTTGAAGAGTGGAGGTCGTACTGTGCTGAATCCTTCTGTCTGAGACATTTTAGTCCTGCGCACAAACGAAAGAAACAAAAAAAATCCCAAGACTTGGTCTTGGATTAGTAGTGCGGGAAGAGAGAGATAAGTAGTAGAAAAAAAATCTAGATTCGTGTTGCACCAATTTAGATTAATTAAAAAATATTAAAGTAATGATACACCAGTTTTAGAATTAAGCGTCGAACTGAAAACAAAAAAAGAAAAAAAATTTCACCCCCAGTCTGATTGGTGGTTGTACCAAATCAGAGCGGTACCTGCTCTGATACCACTTGTAGGACCGTTAGATTCGATAGAGGGGGGTGAATATCGATTCGAAAAGTCGAGTAAAAATACGCAGCGGAAAAGTAAATGAATACAGTTGTTTTTACTTCGTTCGGAGCCTGTGACGACTCCTACTCGAAGGCCCGTGGTCCTTGACCACTTTCGTTGGGCAATCACTAACAATTCGAATATAATTACAAAATGAATACAGGGAATGCTAGTGAAACAAAGTAATACCGACAAGGAAATTAACTAAAAACCGAAGGAGCACTTTGTCGGAGCTTTGTTGGCGTCGCAGTAGAGCAGCAGGACCAGCAGTAGAAGAGTTCTCAGATTGATGATTGATTATCTGAAGCTCCTGCCTGGGGCTTCTTTTATATGTTGCTCCGGGCGCCTGGATTCCTTCCGGGCGCCTGGAATGTGACGTAGCTGCTCAAACCGTGATACTCCATGTGGCGACGACTTGGCTGGATATAATTTGCTTTCCGGGCGCCCGGACCATCTTGTTCCAGAAAACTCCCTTTTCCTGCAAAACAAAGTTAGTCCGAGGCAATATATATCCTGCAACATAGATTGTTAGCACATTTTATAATAGTATGAATTAGTACAAATAGTATGACTTAGATTCCGTCTTTCCGAGACCGGAATCTAGTCATGATCTCGACTTAGATATCCGAAATGGATCTAAGCCGGATCGACGCCTAATGTTCCCTTCCCGGGAACGCGTCCTCGCAGTCACTCCCCTCCAGTGACTTACCTCACTTACCTGCCAGACGTCCGGTCAGCCCGTCGACCCGTCTGGACTTCTCGCCAAGCGTCCAGTCAGCCCGTCGACCCGCTTGGACTTCTCGCCAAGCGTCCGGTCAGCCCGTCGACCCGCATGGACTTCTCGCCAGCTATCCGGTCAGCCCGTCGACCTAGCTGGACTTCGTGCCAGACATCCGATCAGCCCGTCGACCTGTTTGGACTTCTCCTGCACACTCGATCAAAGTGTCAGACAACAACAAAACTAACTTAACCTATTTGTTATTCATCAAAACCTAGGTTAGACCGTTAGTGCTACCCGCACCAACACTGCCGTCAACCTGAGAGATATTCATTTCTCTTATATGACAACGATGATGTAGAGCTTATTGGTCCTGATGAGCCTACATCTTATCAGGAAGCTGTATAGGGCCCAGATTATGAGAAATGGCTAGAGGCCATGAGATCCGAAATGGAATCCATGTACACTAACCAAGTATGGACTTTGGTTGATCCACCTGAAGGGATCAAACCCATTGGGTGTAAGTGGGTCTTCAAAGTGAAGACTGACATGGATGGGTATAAGCATACCTATAAAGGTAGATTGATAGCTAAAGGTTTCAAGCAAATTCATGGTATAGACTATGATGAAACTTTTTCACCAGTTGCGATGCTTAAGTCAATTCGGATTTTACTTGCTATTATAGCTTACTATGATTATGAGATCTGGCAGATGGATGTCAAAACCGTATTTCTTAACAGAAATCTACTCGAGGATGTGTACATGACACAACTTGAGGGTTTTGTAGATCCAAAGCATGCTAGAAAGGTTTGTAAGTTGCAAAGATCCATTTATGGATTAAAGCAAGCTTCTAGAAGCTGAAATCTTCGATTCGATGATGTGATCAAAACGTTTGGTTTCATTAAGAATGAAGATGAACCTTGTGTCTACAAGAAGGTTAGTGGAAGCACAGTCATCTTTCTCATATTGTATGTAGATGACATACTACTCATTGGAAATAATATCCCTACTCTTCAGTCAGTGAAGACTTGACTTAGGAATTGCTTTTCAATGAAAGACTTAGGTGAAGCAGTCTATATTTTAGACCTTAAGATCTATAGAGATAGATCTAAAAGATTGCTTGGCCTGAGCCAGAGTACATACATTGACAAGGTGCTTAAACATTTTGCCATGGAGAATTCCAAGAAGGGATTCTTGCCTATGTACATGGTGTGAGTCTTTCGAAGACTCAATGCCCCTCTTCTAAGGTATAAAGGGACCGCGTGGATCAGATTCCTTATGCATCTTCTATAGGGTCTATCATGTATGTCATGTTTTGTACTCGCCCAGATGTCTCATATGCTTTAAGCATGACGAGCAGGTACCAGTCAGATCTAGGTGAAGGTCACTGGACAACAATCAAGAATATTCTTAAGTACTTAAGAAGGACTCAAGATTATTTCTTGATCTTTGGAGGCGATGAAAAGCTTGTTGTAAAGGGTTACACCGATGCTAGCTTCCAAACAGATAAAGATGATTACAGATCGCAGTCAGGGTATGTGTTTTACTTAAATGGTGGTGCTGTGAGCTGGAAGAATTCGAAGTAGGACACAGTCATTGATTCTACAACAGAGGCCAAGTACATTGCTGCTTCAGCTGCAGCAAAGGAGGCTGTTTGGATCAGGAAGTTCATTACAGAGCTTGGTGTTGTTCCTAGCATAGCGAGTCCAATAGACCTTTATTGTGATAACAATGAGACTATTGCACAGGCTAAGGAACATCGCTCTTATCAAAGATCCAAGCACATACTACGGCGATTCCATCTCATTCGAGAGATCATCGATCGAGGAGATGTGAAGATATGCAGAGTACCGACCGATGCTAACATTGCGGATCCTTTGACCAAGGCTTTGACACAGAGAAAGCATGATGGTCACACTAAGTCATTGGGTATTCGATATCTCAGTGATTGGCACTAGTGCTAGTGGGAGATTGATAGTATTAGCCCTAGTACCAATTATGATATGATTATAAAGAGCTCATTTTGTATCATATATCATTATTAATAAAAGGCAAAGTTGGTTATTATATTTATTTCAGTTCAATGTCAATTGAATAAGTATAATAATGTCCTCGGGTAGTAGGTTCTTATCTACAGTATATCAATTGGTTGAATTGATTGTAATACCCCGGTTCTGAGATTCTGGTTAAGTATGGTTTAAAAGGTTAGATGGTACTATCCATATCACCAAGGTACACATTCTTTTTCGGAAGCCCATACTTAAGAACTCCAAAGTTAAGCGTGCTTGGATTGGAGAAATCTGAGGATGGGTGACCTCTTGGGAAGTTTTCCAAGGTGCGTGCGAGTGAGGACAAAGCACGTTGAAAGGACCTCCGGTGGTCTGTGGAGCTAGTCGTCAACTCGATGGGTAATTTTGGTGATGTTCCCGGTTCAGTCCGGGTGGGACCCGCCCGGGTCGGTGCGTTACAGATGGTATCAGAGCAACCTTGCGACCGTGAGTGCGCCTGTGGCAGAAGCACCAGGGCACCACCTAGCGAGGGAGATTATGGGATTTGTCTATGGTGTGATTTGTGGTTACACAACGAGGACATTGTGTCTTTAAGTGGGGGTGATTGTAATACCCCGGTTCTGAGATTCTGGTTAAGTATGGCTTAAAAGGTTAGATGGTACTATCCATATCACCAAGGTGCACCTTCCATTTCGGAAGCCCATGCTTAAGAACTCCAAAGTTAAGCGTGCTTGGCTTGGAGAAATCTGAGGATGAGTGACCTCTTGGGAAGTTTCCCAGGGTGCGTGCGAGTGAGGACAAAGCACGTTGAAAGGACCTCCGGTGGTCTATGGAGCTAGTCGTCAACTCGATGGGTAATTTTAGCGACGTTCCCGGTTCAGTCCGGGTGGGGCCCGCCCGGGCCGGGGCGTTCCATTGATAGTGAGATATTGTAGAGAACACTACTCTTAACTATTCCTAGTCAAGCATTAATATACAAGGACAATATTAATGCGTTGAGACTAGCATGTAGGTCAACGGATGACTTGATCTCATAAGTCATGGATATGAGATATCAGGTAGTCATGGATATGAGATATCAGGTTGATATATGAGTATATATTAGAGAATATATACTGAATGACCCACTATGAGAATGTTTCATGGATTGTTATATGAGTGTCATAAACATTCTCGTACTTTGATATCGACAAACGTCATTTGTAACAAGGTGGACAATAAAGTCGATCACTGGGTATGCAATGAATTATGCGGAGGGATGTGAGTGATATAAATGAGATCTATCATTTTCATATGATGGAAACGGTATATGTGGGCCCCTTGATTAGGACATAAAGAAAGCATGGTCATGCTCAAATTAGTCAATATGATATATTGAACTCATTTAATTGAGTGTGTCTACTTAGAGATCAAGAAACATAAAAATTGATAAGAGGATGACATGATCTATGCCTCATTGATCAATCTAGATATCAGGGATAGATGGACCAAGTCATACAAGATAATAGTCACGGAAAGGTTAGGTCGGATTTCGACTTTCTTGTCAATTGGGTAGCAATGATGCCTTACTAGATGTCACTCATTGCTTATGTATCTAAATGTTAATTTGGGTACATTGTCAACGTTACGAGAACCTATTGGGTCACACACAAAGAACAAGTAGATTTGGAGATGTATTCTTATGATGAATAATTGGATTAAGTCTAATCTGAATTGGACTTATTGAGTTAGACTCAATTGGATCTAATTGTTGGATCAAGTCCAATTCAAACTAGAATCGAGGAAGTCAATTCAAATGAATGAAATAGTGATTCATTGAATTTGAATTGCATGAGAATTAATTGAGTAAGACTCGATTGAATTAGACTTGAGTTAGACTCAAGTGAGCTAAACATGAGTTAGACTCAAGTGCATATGAAATGAGAAGTATTCATTGAATTTTCGAAATTCAATGAATCACAATATTCAATTTTCGAAATTGAATATGAAAGGAGGAGTTTTCAAAATGGTCATTAATGAAGAGTGAATACTAATTAAGACTCATTAATGGGATTAATGAGCATTAAGTGTTTTTCATTAGATGAAAATACTTAAACCATTTTTCTCTCATTTTTCCTTACTTCTTCATTTCTCTTTTCTCTTCTTCTTCCTCCCTTGGCTGAAATCACTCTTGGTTGCTAGCACAACCATATGTGATTTTTCTTCTCCATTTTTGAGAGTTTGTAAGACAAACGGAGGAGTACTTGTTTGTGTGGATACCGAAAGAGGCACAGACGCTTTGATCGTGCTGAGATCCGAGCAGTCGGGAGATCGAGTGCACGCTACAAAGGTATAATTTCATGCTCTTTAGATATAACTTAGTATAAGTTTTGTTTCCCTTCGCATGGATCTTCTGGAGGAAATAGGTTTTTCCGCTGCGCGTTTGCATGTTTAGCAACCTATTTCCTTACAACACTCATCCGAGCCGAGTGGCTATCCCGCTCAGCCCAGTAAAAGACACTGCTAGCTAGATATTATCTTTTTGGGAGCATGTGCCGCTGACAGGCGACATGGTCTACAACTGGTTCAGATAGAAGATCGTACGACAGAAGCTTCCACTGTCACTTCAGATATATGCTCGGCTCGTTAAGGTATTGTGTCAGGAACACTTTACTGATACAACTTTTCAAGGAAAGCTTCGAGAAGCATGCACGCTTTGGGAAGCGTGCACACGCGCTACAGGAGCCCTATATAAAGGGGGTACAAGTTTCAACGAAGGTATGCGATAATCTATTGTTGCTGCAACTATTTGCTACTTTACTACTTTGCTCTGCTGCCACACATTGTTGGTGACTAACTTGAGCGCCGGAGGGCCATCGCGGGGACCTCTTCCTTGGCTCGGCACTGACATAGCTGTGGTTGCAAGGTCTCGAGAAGTCGACACACGGTCAACTAGAGCGCCACATCCCCAGTTTCCGTCACCTCCGCTATCGGATAGGATAAAAAATATATATATATATATATGCCACTGCACGTGTGCAGCATATCAGTTGCGTTTCATTATTTTTTTCGATTTTTAAAATTTTAAATTAAAAAATTATTTAAAATATTTAGGATTTATATAAATCCTAAATATATTAATATATCCCCTAAATATATTACAATACCTCGTAAATATTTAAATTTATTTTATTTTTAATTTTTTTTAACTAAATACTATAATCTAATTGAAAAACCTGAACCTATAGGTAAAATCTTTTAAAAAATAAATTAGCTTGAACATTATAACCTAATTAAGAAATCTGAATCCTAAAAATAAAATGTTAAAAAAATTATTTTAAATAATTTTTTAATTTAAAATAAAAAAAAATCGAAAAAAATAATGAAACGTAGCCGATATGCTACGCGTGCACAGTCGCACACTGTGAGGCGCGCAACATATCATCCCGCTATATATATATATATATATAATTAATAAATTATTAAATACTCACCGTCATAAATTTCTAAACCGACTTAAATTTTAAAATATAAAAATAAAAATAAAAATTATCAAAAAAATATACTAAATACAAAAAATTATTAAAAATATAAAAATTAATAATAATAATAATATGGTAGCAAAGGTAGAATCCGTCATCCCAACAATTCCATATGGTGGACCCCAAGATTATATGTGAAGAGGTAAATCAAAAAATTATAATTAGTTAGTGTGGAGGAGGATTTTTTTCCTCTTGATTTTCTCGAGATTTGAATCTTTTAGACTCTAATAACAATTCTACTCCGTATTTACCAACTTAATTTTACCCTAAGTAGTAGTAATAATAAGAATATGGATCTATCGTACCTTCGTTTAATATATAAATTTACAATTAAAATTATATTGATTTTTAATTAGTCCAATTAATAGCTTTACTAAATGGTAGATTTCCATTTTATCTACATGTCAAATTTTTTTTGCATTAGCTAAAGATTTGTCACGCCATGTTCTGATGCCGATAATTTACTCTCACTGTATACGAATGCATTTGGCTTTCTTTTGTCAAAACATTTATGTTCTGTCTTAAATAAAGATGTAACAACTCAAATTTTCTTATTTTGAGTCTCACAAATAATTTAAAAATATTTAAAAATACTATACAAATATTCTAGGGATTTTTAGAAATTTTTAGAGTATTTTTATATAATTTTTGGAGGTCGTTTAGTATTTTTACTAAACGAAAGAAGTGTCGACAAAAAAATATCCAAGACAAGATTCAAACCGTGGACCTCGGGTTAAGCCAAACCTTAAGCAAACCGGGATGACCAAGTGTTCCGTCAGTATCTCATGAAAGAGTAAGGCGTGGAATTATCGTAAGCAATAACTGAACCTATTTAAAATAACCCTAGGTTATAAAAGGATAAGTTAAGAGGGATTAGGTTATTTATTTTCTCCCGAAATCTTTTCTCCTTCTCTTCCTCGCGTGCGACGGCGTCGACGTTGCTTGGGTGAAGACGAAGCCGAACTTAGGGCTTCAGTCCGGCGGCCGGTCGAGGGGGTTTTCCGAGAGTCCTTTCCATCCTCAGGATCCTCTGGACGAGAAGAGCTCGTAAGCACGAGGAAGAGGCCGGGAAGCTCAAGCTCCTCTGAACCCTAGAACCTCCTTTCTCGGCTGTAAGTCCAAGAACACGAGGTAAGTTGCTTACTCACCTGCAGTAAGAGTAGCTCCCGGATTTGTACGAGTATCGTAGTTATCTTTTAGTATAAATGTTCTTTTTCGGATTTAGGAATTAGATGTTAGGACTCATGAACAGATTTATGGTGTAGATGTTGTAAATGGGTAAAATATGATTTTTCATTTTGGAGTTCTAAATGTTCATGATAGGTTAAAGAATACAATATCTACACATATGCATTTTCTTTGTTCAAACTCTGGAATTGGCAGATCCATCTTGATGCAGGTTAACTGTAATTATTCCCCAAGCACCGCTGGGACATTCTTGAAAAATTTCGATAATCATTATAAGTCTTTTAGTAAACACAAAGCAGCCCATATTATGTTTAGCTAAGTTACATTTTCTAAATGATGGATCTGTTGCTTTACAACTCTGCCCTTTAGGTTCATTCCATTTTCAAATACTGAAACTTTGAGTTTTGCTGTCATATTGATACTAAATTCTGTACCCCTGTACATTCTGTCAGACCTCTGAAATTGAGAATGGAAAAGTTTGAGTTATGTGATATGTTGTTTAGACTCTACCTCTTTGCTGTAAAATTCTACTTTGCTGGTTAATTTCCCTTTTGCTGCCTTAGCTTGGTTAATTTCCCCTTGCTACCGTGAGTTTGATAAAGAAGAGGAGAAGAGATTTTAATGGATTTGGCATGTGTTTAAGTATCTCATCTTATGTTAACTTTGCAGATTTTAGTTTATATGCAATTAACTGGACATGGACAGCATGTGATTAGTATATCACGTGTTAGTTTTGATAGCAGCAGAAACCCTGTTGTTTCTTTTCCTTATGCTTTGTATTGGCAGTAGGCTTGTACGAAATGTGAACTTCTTCTTATTCCACGTCCTTCTGGTCCCAAGCATACAACTTAGATTTTCTGTTAATGAGAATAACATGAGCAACTTTTCTTTACTATTAGATGTGCATGGGCAATTTATTTTAGAGCATGCAATTACAGAACCTATGCTACTTTCATGAACCTGAATAGCTCCTCATGTGTTTTCATATGTTGAATTTCCTTTCAATATTTTGAGTTTAAGCAAAGTTTAAGCAAAGAAAAGAAAGAACAGTCCAAGGCCTTAAGTAAATCCCAAAAGTCAAGGTTTTAAGGATTTTGGCACACAAGGTGCTTATTAAAATGCAGAGACATTATATAATAGAAGTAATAAAAGATAACAAGTATCTTACTTTTTGAAGAGGCCAGTACCCGACTTCCAAGGTTGTCGTTAAATAAATCCGGGTGTCCAATTCCAAGGTCTTGGCCCTGGTAAGACCAAGGTCTTTACCCTCGTAGGACTGATGACTAGCTACCACAGTCCCTATTAGCGAGCGCGTATTGGTACTAAGTCTGGGCCCCAAGAGAAGTTGATTAGTATTTTAAAGTAATAAAGTATAAGTTTTGAAACAAATGAAACAAGCCCCACTTATGTTTAGAGTCAGCAAGGTTAGCTTCTTTTAATTCGAAGCATACAGTATTAGTTTTATTTGTTTCCTGATTGGTTATTTAGCATTATTAGCTCTATCTTCCAACATGCATCTTTTATTCTTGTATGATATGAGTATGTTAATTTTATAGCTTTGCTATTAGTTGAGCATGAGTAATCTTTATTGCTATTAGATTAACATGAGTAGCTATTTATGTTTCTTTTAAAGCATACAGTTTCTAGTTCTTCTTGTATACATGCATATCCGTGTTTTTGTGAGTTAGATAGCGCTTACTAAGCAAATTTTGCTTATAGATTGCATTTCCTCTTACTGCAGATAAAGGAAAGGAAAAGATTTAGCAAGGAAGACGACAAGGTGGTGCGGATGGTGTGTGATGCTAGGACTGTGGGAGAGACTTGTGAAGTTATTGAGTTTCCGTGTTAGTGGATAAGAAATAATTGAGTTGTACTTTATGGTTTATGTCATTTGAGATTGTATTTTATATCCCATGTTTTTATTGAGTTCGTTCGTGTTTTAGATTGCATGCTGTGATGAGTTTCCGTTTAATAAGTAGATATTTTGGTGTTTGACACTTATTAAACTGCATGGGTGTTTAATACATGTTCCAGCCGCCTGTGGCTAATGTATATATTTATGTATCTCAGTTTATGGTCACCGGTACAGGGGAGACTCTGCTGAAATTTTTCGGTAAGGACCCCTCGTGGTTTCGATCATACCGGTTAAGTAAAGTCAGTAGTTAAGTAACAGTCACCCTTAGAGAGTAGTAGTAGTTGTAAGAAGGGTGGTCTTTACAGTTGGTATCAGAGCAGTCTCCATTCTCCAGCATCACACATCAGCACCATCCTTGCCGCCTTCAAGTAAGAAAGTATTTAAGTTTTTCCTTTTATGCTTTCTTTATTATTTGTAGTATGGAGAAATTACTTATATGCGCTTTAGTAAGATAGAAGTTTTGTTTCTCTTTTATGCATATACATAAGTATGTTTAGAAATGATAGAGAAGATATCAAGTCTTTTTCTTTGCATAATTAGATGTCAAGAAGAGGATGTCTCCGTACCGCTCGTACTGAGGACCGAGCACAGGGGAACGAGGAGCCCAGAACAGCTGAACCAAATCTCTCTGAAGTTGTTGCTCAACTCCATAGACAAGTAGCAGAGCAGCAACAAGTGATCGTCAATCTGATGGAGAATCAGCAGCCAGTCCCTCCCACTTCTCCAACAATCAATGTGGAGACTCCAGTGGTGACTGAGGTTCCACCAGCCGCCTTGGAAGTCGCCACAGCACCTAGAAGACAAGAAGCATGCCTGATATAGTGGCTGAAGCTGAAGCTAGAGAGTTTCTCAGGCACGACTGAGCCCTGGGATGCTCAAGCTTAGTTCAAGACACTGGAGAGCACCATGGAGCTTCTAGACTGGCCAGAAGTCGAGAAGGTCAAGTGTGCCTCATTCTGCCTATCTGGAGATGCTCGTATGTGGTGGAAGAGAGTTAAAAGCAAGAGAGCAATCAATCAGATGAGCTGGGCTGACTTTGAAGCAGAGTTTTATGAAGAATTCTTCCGCCAGCGGATCACCAATAAGCATTATGAGGAGTTCATAGAATTTAGACAAGGTGACATGTCAGTCGAAGAAGCAGAAAAGAAATTCAATAGGCTAGCTCGTCTCTGCCCAGAGCTAGTAAGCACGGAGAAGGAACGAGTCAGACTGATGCTCAGGATGCTGAGGCCAGTGATAGCACTTAATGTGAGTAGTGGAACTCACCAGCCTCAGACTGGCGAAGAGCCGGTCAATAGAGCATTAGTCGCTGAGCATTATCTGAACAGCATCAAGGCACAACGAGAGCAACACAAGCCGGTCAAGATTGAAGACAAGACAGTGGGGAGCCAGAAACCCCAATCAAGTAAGCAGAACTGGAAGGGCAAGGGTCACAAGAGAAAGCAGTGGAACTCAGGAGGTAACCAGAAAGGAGAACCAGCAAATAAGTAGACCAAGTTCTCTCCCAGTCCTAAATGTGGGAGAACACATCCAGGAGCCTGTCTTTTGGGTAAGACTAGATGTTATTCCTGTGGTCAGGAAGGACACATGGCGAAAGAATGCCCTAACAAGTTCAAAGCACCTCAGCCACAGCCAATACAATATGGAGGCAAACCTCAGCTACATTATATGCCTGCAACTCTGGAAGGACCTCAGCTCAGTCAAGGAAGGTTGGAAGCCCCACCAGTTCCAGCCAGTGCCAGAGTATTCTCCCTCACTAAAGAAGAAGCTGCTAGTGCCTCCACGGTCGTAACAGGTCAAGTAGTTATTTTTCAGCATTTAGCTACTGCACTATTTGATACTGGAGCGACCCATTCTTTTGTATCAGTACCCTTTGCCAAAGAATTACAGGTACCTACAGAAAGTATGAACTCCAAGTTCCTAACGACCCTACCTTCTGGGGAAGTCATGGAATCCAACCAGTGGCTTCGGGCTATACCAGTCAGAATTTCAGACCGTGAGCTATGTGTAGATCTGGTAGTCCTCGTCATGCAGGATTTCGATATCATTTTAGGTATGAATTTCCTCAGCAAGTGCAGTGCTTCAGTGGACTGCCGCAGAAGGAAAGTGATCTTTAGTCCAGAAGGTGAACCATCCTTTAAGTTCACAGGGGTGCCGAAGAGGAAGACCCAGAAGTTCCTCTCTTCCCTCACAGCTCACCAGATGTTAGCTAAAGGGTGTGCTGATTTTCTTGCACACATTGTGAATACAAAAGAACAAGAAAAACCCAAGTAGGAGGAAGTTCAGATAGTCTGTGAGTATCCAGAGTTATTCCCAGAAGAGCTACCTGGACTACCTCCCAACCGAGAAGTGGAGTTTGAGATTGAACTGGTTCCTGGTACCGGTCCAATTTCAAAAGCTCCATATCGCATGTCTCCAGCAGAGCTGAAAGAACTATAAGAACAACTCCAGGAGCTGCTCGACAAAGGCTTCATCCGCCCTAGTCATTCACCATGGGGAGCTCCTGTGTTGTTTGTCAAGAAGAAAGACGGATCTATGCGGATGTGCATAGATTATAGAGCTCTGAATCAAGTGACAATCAAGAACAAGTACCCCTTCCCAGGATCAACAACTTATTTGATCAGTTGAGAGGGGCAACAGCATTCTCAAAGATAGACCTGCGCTCTGGGCACCATCAGCTGAAAGTGAAAGAAAGGGATATACCTAGAACGGCTTTCAGGACCAGATACGAACACTACGAGTTTGTAGTCATGCCTTTTGGTGTGACTAATGCACCAGCGGTCTTCATGGAATTAATGAACAGAGTGTTCAGATAATACCTTGACAAATTTGTCATCGTATTCATCGACGACATTCTAGTCTATTCAAGGACCCAGAGGAGCATGACACGCACTTTAAAATAGTACTGCAGACCCTACAGCAGAAGCAGCTGTATGCTAAATTCTCAAAGTACGAGTTCTGGTTAGATCAGGTGGCGTTTCTAGGTCACATCATTTATAAAGAAGGCATCCAAGAGGATCCAGCCAAAATAGAAGCGGTCAACAATTGGACTAGACCCAAGAATGTCATGGAGATCAGAAGCTTCTTGGTTTAGCTGGGTACTACAGAAAATTTGTGGAGGACTTTTCCAGGATAGCCTCTCCACTAACAGCCCTCACCAGGAAGAATAAGAAGTTTGAATGGTCAGATAAATGTAAGCAAAGTTTCCAAGAGTTAAAGAAGAGACTAACCAGTGCTCCCATCCTGACAGTTCCAGAAAGTGACAGGAGTTTTGACATCTACAGTGATGCTTCCAAGATGGGACTAGGAGATGTACTCATGCAAGAAGGAAAAGTTATAGCTTATGCTTCCAGACAACTCAAAGACTACGAGAAGAACTATCCCACTCATGATCTCGAGCTGGTAGCTGTGGTCTTTGCACTAAAACTCTGGCGACACTACTTGTATGGAGTCCAGTGCAGAATCTTCACTGACCATCAAAGTTTAAAGTATTTCTTCACCCAGAAAGATTTAAACATGAGACAGCATAGGTGGCTAGAGTTGGTCAAAGACTATGACTGTGAAATCCTCTACCACCCAGGCAAAGCTAATAAAGTGACAGATGCACTAAGCAGAAAATACAGTGCATCCCTGATGTCTTTGTCTTCATTGGCCCTACCACTGCAGAAGGAGTTGTCAGACTTTGGAATGGAAATTATTTATGGGCAACTCTCTGCATTGACCTTAGAGTCAACTCTGCTTGAGGATATACAGAGAAAGCAAAGTGAAGATCCGGACATCCAGAAGATCAAGCAAGGGATACAAAAAGAAGAAGATACAGAGTTTCGAGTATCAGACAGTGGAGTTTTTTATCAGGGAAATCGCCTTTGTGTTCCCAATGATGAGGAATTAAGAAGAAAGATTTTAGAGGAAGCTCATAGTACACCATACTCCATACATCCTGGTTCTACCAAGATGTACCTGTTAGGATCGATGGTCGCGGCTAGAGAGGGGGGGTGTGAATAGCCGCCTCAAATTCTTCGCGTTTCTTCCTACGATTAGGGTTAGCGCAGCGGAAATAACTAAATAGAAACGCAAAAAGGAAAGATCAAACCTCAAACTCGAACTCGACGATGTAACGAGGTTCGGAGATGAAACTCCTACTCCTCGGCGTGTCTGTAAGGTGGACGAATCCGATCAATCCGTCGGTGGATGAGACCCCGGAGAATCGACTAATGTAACACTCCTTCTGGGTGGAGAAACCTCGCCACAATGTTTTGCAAAAGCAATACAGGAGTAGAAAGCAGCAAGAAGCAAAATACAATACAAATGTATAAAACACCTTCGCTTACTTGCCTTCTCTTCGACTGGATGAAGCAGCAGCTTCACAAGACGCCTACAACAGCAGGAACCAGTCGATGAAGCTCACACGAAGCTTCAAGCAGAAGCGAGCTCAGCAAAACTCAAATCACAGCAGTGAAGAAGAAGAAGCAGAAGCTTCGGACAAGAAGAAGAGCAATCAAGAGTGTCCACTGTAGAAGCCCTCAGCCCTTTTATAGCATGCATCCACCTGCGAGAAGAACAGAGGCCAAAAGACTAGCCGTTGTGAGCCAACGGCTAGGGCCAGATCGATCAGGCATCACCCTGATCGGTCTGGGGCTGATCTGATCGGTCGTGGGGACCGATTAGGCTCTATGCTGATCGGTCCCCAGACCGATCAGAAAGCTTTCACAGAGAGTTGCCCAACTCTCTGTACGTACCCTGATCGGTCCCGGGGACCGATCAGGATTCCTGCTGATCGGTCCCCAGACCGATCACGATCAGGAAACCAAAGTATCACTGGATCGGTCTCCAGACCGATCCAGGTCTTGGTTTTTGCCCAAACCAAGTCCAAACTAATATCCGGTCAACCTTGACCTCTTGGTACATCATGCTTAGCATCCGGTCACTCCCTTGACCTGCTAAGACTCCCCACCAAGTGTCCGGTCAATCCCTTTGACCCACTTGGACTTTTCTCTTCGTGTCAAGTATCCGGTCACTCCTTTGACCTACTTGACCTTCTCAACACCAGATGTCTGATCACCCTTGATCCATCTGGATTTTCCCTTGCCCGGCTTCACTCACCAGGACTTTCACCTAGCTTCACTCACTAGGGTTTTCACCTGGCTTCACTCACCAGGATTTCCAATCTGCCCGGCTTCACTCACTAGGACTTTCCAACTGCCTGGCTTCACTCACCAGGACTTTCACCTACCTTCACTCACTAGGGTTTTCACCTGGCTTCACTCACCAGGATTTCCTAACTGCCTGGCTTCACTCACCAGGACTTTCCGAACTGCCTAACATCCCAGTTAGGACTTCCCAGTCAAGTATCCGGTCAACCTTGACCTACTTGACTCTTCTTCATCCAACCTGATCAGACCCTGATCAGTATCTCTTCGCATGGACAACTGCACCTGCATTGTTCATGTCTACATGTCTTTCTGTATTGTCAAACATCGAAACTATGACCAAGGTTTACGCTTGGTCAACTAGGTCAACCTTGACCTACTGGAAATTGCACCAACAGTACCAAGATGTGAAACAGAAGTTCTGGTGGTCTGGACTCAAAAGAGATGTTGCTAAATATGTCAGTACCTTCTTGACATGTCAGAGGATTAAAGCATAACACCAGAGACCAGGAGGAGTTCTACAGCCTCTCCCAATACCAGAGTGGAAGTGGGAAGACATATCCATGGACTTTATAACAGGTCTTCCAAGAACCACGAATGGATATGATGCGATATGGGTGATAGTGGACAGATTGACCAAGTCTGCTCATTTTCTAGCCATTAAGGTGTCCAACTCTATAGAGCAGTTGACACAGCTATATGTTAAGGAGGTGATCAGACTTCACGGAGTTCCTAAATCTATTGTTTCTGATAGAGATGGACGTTTCACCTCTCACTTTTGGGAGTGTGTTCAGAATGCACTAAGCACCAAACTCAAGTTCAGCATAGCCTTCCATCCTCAGACTTATGGACAAACAGAGCGAGTAAATCAGATTTTAGAAGATATGCTCAGAGCTTGTGCACTAGATTTCAAGGGAAGTTGGTGCAAATATCTATGCTTAGCTGAATTTTCCTACAACAACAGCTATCAAGCCACCATCAAGATGACACCATATGAGACGTTGTATAGCAGGAAGTGCAGATCACCCATTTGCTGGCAAGAAGCAGGTGAAAGAAGGGAAATGGAAATAAAGCTGGGCATCCAGACAGAGATGATAGAAGAAACCACTCAGGCTATTCAGAAGATCAGACAGAGAATTGAGACTACCCAGAGTAGACAGAAGAGTTATACTGACACACGCCGTAGCCCACTTGAATTCCAAGTAGGGGATTCAGTCTTTCACAAGGTTGCTCCGATGAAGGGAGTGATGAGATTTGGCAAGAAGGGCAAATTAAGTCCTTGTTATGTAGGACCCTACCTGATCACAGAAAGGATTGGGAAAGTAGCATACAAGCTGGATTTACCACAAGACATGTCAACAATACACAATGTATTTCATGTCTCTATGCTAAAGAAGTGTATTCACGACCCTAGCCAAGTGATTCAGCCTCAGTCAGTGCAGATCCAAGAGGATCTTAGCTACGAGAGCAGACCTACACAGATAGTGGACAGAGAAGTCAAGAGACTAAGAAATAAAGAAGTGCCACTAGTGAAGGTCATCTGGCAGAATCAGAAGCACGAGAAAGTTACTTGGGAGCGTGAGGACAGTATGAAACAGAAATATCCAGAATTATTCTAAGTTCGAGGATGAACTTTTTATAAGGTATGGGGAATTGTAAAAATCCAAATTTCCTCATTTTGAGTTCAAAAAATAATTTAAAAATATTTTAAAATGCTATAGAAATATTCTAGGGATTTTTAGAAATTTTTAGAGTATTTTTATGCAATTTTTGGAGGTCCTTTGGTATTTTTACTAAACGAAAGAAATTTCGACAAAAAAATGTCCAAGCCGAGATTCGAACCGTGGACCTCGGGTTAAGCTAAACCTTAAGCAAACCGGGTTGACCAAGTGTTCCGCCGGTATTTCGTGAAAGAGTAAGGCGCAGAATTATCTTAAGCAATAACTGAACCTATTTAAAATAACCCTAGGTTATAAAAGGATAAGTTAAGAGGGATTAGGTTATTTCTTTTCTCCCGAAATCTTTTCTCGTTCTCTTCCTCGCGTGCGACGGTGTCGACATTGCTTGGGCGAAGACGAAGCCGAACTTAGGGCTTCACTCCGGCAGCCGGTCGAGGGGGTTTTCCGAGAGTCCTTTCCATCCTCACGATCCTCTCGACGAGAAGAGCTCGTAAGCATGAGGAAGAGGCCGGGAAGCTCAAGCTCCTCCGAACCCTAGAACCTCCTTTCTCAGTTGTAAGTCCAAGAACACGAGGTAAGTTGCTTACTCATTTGCAGTAAGAGTAGCTCCCGGATTTGTGCGAGTATCGTAGTTATCTTTTAGTATAAATGTTCTTTTTCGGATTTAGGAATTAGATGTTAGGACTCATGAACAGATTTATGGTGTAGATATTGTAAATGGGTAAAATATGATTTTTCATTTTGGAGTTCTAAATGTTCATGATAGGTTAAAGAATACAATATCTACACATATGCATTTTCTTTGTTCAAACTCTGGAATTGGCAGATCCATCTTGATGCAGGTTAACTGTAATTATTCCCCAAGCACCGCTGGGACATTCTTGAAAAATTTCGATAATCATTATAAGTCTTTTAGTAAACACAAAGTAGACCATATTATGTTTAGCTAAGTTACATTTTCTAAATGATGGATCTGTTGCTTTACAACTCTGCCCTTTAGGTTCATTCCATTTTCAAATACTGAAACTTTGAGTTTTGCTGTCATATTGATACTAAATTCTGTACCCCTGTACATTCTGTCAGACCTCTGAAATTGAGAATGGAAAAGTTTGAGTTATGTGATATGTTGTTTAGACTCTACCTCTTTGCTGTAAAATTCTACTTTGCTGGTTAATTTCCCTTTTGCTTCCTTAGCTTGGTTAATTTCCCCTTGCTGCCGTGAGTTTGATAAAGAAGAGGAGAAGAGATTTTAATGGATTTGGCATGTGTTTAAGTATCTCATCTTATGTTAACTTTGCAGATTTTAGTTTATATGCAATTAACTGGACATGGACAACATGTGATTAGTATATCACGTGTTAGTTTTGATAGCAGCAGAAACCCTGTTGTTTCTTTTCCTTATGCTTTGTATTGGCAGTAGGCTTGTACGAAACGTGAACTTCTTCTTATTCCACGTCCTTCTGGTCCCAAGCATGCAACTTAGATTTTCTGTTAATGAGAATAACATGAGCAACTTTTCTTTACTATTAGATGTGCATGGGCAGTTTATTTTAGAGCATGCAATTACAGAACCTATGCTACTTTCATGAACCTGAATAGCTCCTCATGTGTTTTCATATGTTGAATTTCCTTTCAATATTTTGAGTTTAAGCAAAGTTTAAGCAAAGAAAAGAAAGAACAGTCCAAGGCCTTAAGTAAATCCCAAAAGTCAAGGCTTTAAGGATTTTGACACACAATGTGCTTATTAAAATGCCGAGGCATTATATAATAGAAGTAATAAAAGATAACAAGTATCTTACTTTTTGAAGAGGCTAGTACCCGACTTCCAAGGTTGTCGTTAAACAAATCCAGGTGTCCAATTCCAAGGTCTTGGCCCTGGTAAGACCAAGGTCTTTACCCTCGTAGGACTGATGACTAGCTACCACAGCTCCTATTAGGGAGCGCACATTGGTACTAAGCCTGGGCCCCAAGAGAAGTTGATTAGTATTTTAAAGCAATACAGTATAAGTTTTGAAACAAATGAAACAAGCCCCACTTATGTTTAGAGTCAGCAAGTTTAGCTTCTTTTAATTCGAAGTATACAGTATTAGTTTTATTTGTTTCCTGATTGGTTATTTAGCATGATTAGCTCTATCTTCCAACATGCAGCTTTTATTCTTGTATGATATGAGTATGTTAATTTTATAGCTTTGCTATTAGTTGAGCATGAGTAATCTTTATTGCTATTAGATTAACATGAGTAGCTATATATGTTTCTTTTAAAGCATACAGTTTCTAGTTCTTCTTGTATACATGCATATCCGTGTTTTTGTGAGTTAGATAGCGCTTACTAAGCAAATTTTGTTTGTAGATTGCATTTCCTCTTACTGCAGATAAAAGAAAGGAAAAGATTTAGCAAGGAAGACGACAAGGTGGTGCGGATGGTGTGTGATGCCAGGACTGTGGGAGAGACTTGAGAAGTTATTGAGTTTACGTGTTAATGGATAAGAAATAATTGAGTTGTACTTTATGGTTTATGTCATTTGAGATTGTATTTTATATCCCATGTTTTTATTGAGTTCGTTCGTGTTTTAGATTGCATGTTGTGATGAGTTTCTGTTTAATAAGTAGATATTTTTGTGTTTGACACTTGTTAAACTGCATGAGTGTTTGATACATGTTCCAGCCGCCTGTGGCTGATGTATATATTTATGTATCTCAGTTTATGGTCACCGGTACAGGGGAGACTCTGCTGAAATTTTTCGGTAAGGACTCCTCGTGGTTTCGATCATACCGGTTAAGTAGAGTCAGTAGTTAAGTAACAATCACCCTTAGAGAGTAGTAATAATAGTAAGAAGGGTGGTCGTTACAAAAGATAAGTGCAACAGTTTGTTTTTCTTTTTTATTTTTTTCAGTTCTAAAGAACCCACACAATCCACAGGAAAATAATTTTTTTAAAAAAAAAAGTAGAGAAATTTAATTAATTAGAAATCCATATTCCTACTATCAATATTTATTTATTGTTCCCGGAATCATGATGTTGCGGTAGGATATTTAGGTGTCGTTTGATTTAGAAGTTTAGAAATAAGGGAATGAATTCATTCCTAAATCTTATGTTTGGTTGATGGGAATGGAATCAAGATTTTGGAATGAAACTCAAAAACTTGGGTATGGATAAAACTCACCCCCTCCCTTGGATTTTGATGAAATAGAAATGTGAATTAAGTTTTGAACAAAAATACCCTTAGTATATTTGTTCAATTTTGCTTTCATTTTACACACTCTCTTTCCTTGATCTCTCTCATCATATTTTCTCTCTCCTCATTCTATCATCACACTTTCTCTCTCAACCTACTTTCTCTCTACTCATTCTCTCTCATCACACATTTTCTATCATTTTCTCTCTATATTTTCTCCTATCACACACTCTCTCTCCTTATTTTCTCTTTTTTCATTCTTTTCCATTACACTTTTTCTTTCATTTACACACTCTCTCCTCATTTTTTCATTATACTTTCTCTCTCTTCAATATCTCTTACCATTCTTTCTTTATTTTTTCTTATCACACTTTCTCTCTCTTCATTCTCTCTTATAACACTGTCTTGCCTCATTTTCTCTAATCATACTTTCTCTCCTCATTTTTCTCATCACTCTCTCTCTCATCATACTTTCTCCTTCCTCAATCTTTCATTTGCTCTCATCATACTTTCTCTCTCTTAATTTTTTTCCCATCACTCTTTCTCTGTCATCATAATTTTTCTCTTCTCAATCTCTCCTATCATGCACTCTCTCCTCATTTTCTCTCATCATACTTTCCCTCTCTTCATTTTTTTCCATCACACTTTCTCTCTCATCATTCTCTTTCATCATATGTTTCTCTCACATTCAACTTTCCCTCCCATTTAATTTTCTCTTATTTTCCTCTAAGGGTAAAAAAGGAAATGTAGGTTCATTCCGATTGAAAATATTCAAATAACCAAACATTAGTTTTAAGAATGATACCGAAGCTCATCCCCATTCCCATTCTCATTTCCATTCCATAATACTATGATATCCATTTCCAGTCCATAATATTATGATATCCATTTCCATTCCGATTCTTAGGAGAGAACCAAACGCAACCTTAGATTGTCATCCAGATATTCATAATTTGAATCTCATTTATGACGTATTTACAAAAAAAAATTCTTTCAAATGAAAGATGTAATAAAAAAATACTGGACTTATGAGCTGATAACACATGCACTTTCCAATGTATCCTATGGTCCATTTGCATTTTCCGATGTATTCTATGGGAGAAACTTTCATAGGAATTATTATTATTAATATTTACGTATTCATCAGGTTGCCCAAAAGTCCAAACTGGACGTGGACAAATAAATTTAATTAGTAGGAGGTTATTTGTTCAATCTAATACTATAAATACCGATCTATATCGTCTCTAATTTATATATCTCTCATTCATTTGCTTCGATCTTTATTCTTCAAACAACAAATTAATCTATTTTTTTAGCTTAAGCTACATGAAGAGAGATGGATTTCGAGGAGGAGGGGGAGAGGTTGAGTGCATCCGAATGGCAAACGTCTTGATGCTTCTCTCTCAAGGCGGCGCTGGCGCCGGCGCCGACGAGGGAGGTTGCTTCATGCAATTCTGCTGCCGTCCGTCGAAGCCCAAGCCCAAGCCGAAGTCGACGTCGACGTCGGGGCGGGTGTTCGAGTGCAAGACGTGCAACCGGCGGTTCCCTTCCTTCCAAGCGCTCGGCAGCAACTGCGCGAGCCACAAGAAGCGGCGCCTGGAGGCGGCCGGCGACCCCCGCGTCCAAGATGCCCCCGGCAAGATGAAGGTGCATGAGTGCTTCATCTGCGGCCTCGAGTTCTCCGTCGGCCAGGCCTTGGGTGGCCATATGAGGCGGCACCGGGTGACGGTTGCCGGCACCGTCGTCGAAGGTGGATTGATCGTGGCGGGGAAGAAGGCCAAGGAACATCGGAGAGAGATGCTGCTGGACTTGAATCTTCCGCCGTTGGAGAATGATCTCAAGCTCGGGTTGGGGTTGGAAAATCTGGCAGTGCAGGATAAAACGATACCCACACACTGATCAATTTAATTATTTTTTTCGTGTGGTTCCTTGTAATTTGGAAGAAGACGTGAATTAATCCCAAACAATGTTGTATTTATATTAATGTCCTTTTTCTATTCACACTAAAAATAATTCCAAAGTTTATTAGTAATTTCATAAATGAAACAATCAGTAATTTAGAGTTCAAGACTCAGCTACAACATATTATTATGAATTTTTTTCATCATTAATTTTTTCTGGTTGTTTTATAAAAAAAAATATAGTTTTCTTTAGTCTCATATATTAGAATTGACAACACTATAATCAAAGAAACTTTTATAAATATTTTAGGCCGACGATGTTAAAAAATATACTTTTCTTAATTTTTTTTTTACTAAGACAAGTATAATATTAAATTAAAATAAATTTTTTCATAAGGAAGTCCGTTACAGTTGGGATTCTCTAGTGTCACTATTACATGGGTCAAATAATTAATTCTTGGTTCATAAGGGTGACACTAGAAAATCCAAACAATTCGGATTTTCAAAGATCCAAATAGTTTATATATTATTATATTACACATGCAACGCATGTGCACGATCACACTAGTAAAGATAAAAGATTTGCTGCACTATAGAAAAATTAACAAATGATCTAATCGAAATGAAAGGGCCTCAAATTAGTTTAGACCCATCGTTGAGACCCACAAACATGAACAGAACAGAAAAGGTATCATGCTGAGAATTAATAGATTGATTTGAGCAATTATATTGTTTTGGTACAACACTAATTGAGATTACAACACTAATTGAAAATTAATGAGAAAAAGAGATTACTGAAGTCTGAAGCTGCAGACTTGGAACTACTTAATTCGAATCTGCGGAATGTCAGACTTCAATATCGTAACTGATCCAGGTTAACTGTTGAACAAGGTGAATGGTAGATGGAGGCAACATAAAAGTCAATAGGGCAACAGATCATCCTCCGATTCTTTTCTTATTTCTAATCAATACCCAAAACGTAAGTTCCAAGAAAAGCGTACCATACTGCCTGTGCTGTTAAGCATTAATAAAACTAAAACTTGAATGTATTCAAGGCTGTCACCCAAGCCAGTCAATCACCAAGTTTATTAAGGGTACGTTTGATTCAGGATTATTCTTGATAATTTTAGTTATCCATCTAAGGTTATCAATAAAAACCTTATTTGATTTAGGTATTCGATGATTCCCAAGTAATGTTCTATGCCCGGCACGTCAGCAAAAGGATCATGCAGCCCGGAATCAGAAAACCTCAGAAAACTAAAGTTTTTCTTGATTTCAGGGTTAACGAATTTTTTTTACCAAAAATATCCTCCGATAAGAAAAAATATGAAAAAAGAGAAAAAATGTAAAAAAATATATATAAAAAAAAATGTTTTAAAAATTTTAAAAATTTAATTTTTTTAAAAAATAAATAATTTTTAAAAAAAATAAAAATAAAAATTTTAAAAATGTTAAAAAAATTTAAAAATTTTAAAAATTAAAAAAAAAAATTTATTTTTTTTTAAAAAATAAAAATTTAAAAAATTTAAGAATTAAAAAAAAAAATTATAAAAATTTAAAAATAAAAAAAATTAAAAATACAATAAATAAATAAAAATTAAAATTAAAAAAATGTAAAAAATAATAAATATAAATATAAATATAAATAATATAAAAATATAAAAACATTAAAAAATAAAAAAAAACATAAAAAAGTAAAAAAATATACCAGAAAAAGAAAAGTAAAAAAACATTAAAAAATAAATAAATAATAATAATAATAATATTATTATGTATAGTTAGTTTTGTAACTGAGGGTAATACGGTAAAATATTAAAGTAGGGTATTCATTAAAACCTTCAAACAAACAAGTTTTTATTGCATTACCTAAGTTGAACCAAACAACATTTGGTTATGTTTTATTCCCTATAACCTTGATTATGTGATTATCTGGTAATCATATAACCAAAGTTATACATGATGACTTGAACCAAACGCACCCTAAAGGTTAAGATACCATTCTCAAGCATGGAATTTTTCAATTGTATAATCAGTTTAATTAAGATCAAACAATCTTGACCTTCCAATAAAGCCCTTGGAGAAATGAGAATTTCAGCCATATAATTTGTTAGCAACAATTGATCAATCAGTTTTCACACATCTCCATCACTTTATGTTCTCCTCAAGTCCCAGATCAATTGTACTAAAGGCCTTCATTAGTCATAGAAACAATTTTTGGTTTTGCCATAGTGATCTATAGGCCTTCAATACCATTTTTCTTGTTTAGATTGTACAAATTGTGCAAAGGTGGCTGTGTAAGTGAAAGAGAGAGTTTACGAGAGGGAGAAGCTTACCGACCTAAAGGGCCACCCATTTGCTACCAACATGCCCAAGTCTCTTTGTTTTGTTTTTTTTTTTTGTCTTATTAATCGAGATATCAAAGTATTGAATCTAATTAGTCCCAGAGACGAAGGATCCGATCCTACGAATCAACCATAAGGTAAATTCAAGAAATGCAAGTGGATCCTAACATGTCACCCCAACTTTATACGTGGTTTGAACTCTTGGGCGTTGAAAAATATCCATCATGAAATTTGAACCTCGCTGTATATATGGAAATCAATCCAACATAAGATTCGAACATTCCTACATAAAAATCATTCTTTCCATTTACCACCGCGCCACATTGCCAGGAGTAATCGTGCAAGTTTCGTGTCGTTATTGTGTATTGTCATGGATAACTCAATTTGATTTCAAATTGTCTTCATCTTCTATCGTACTTTAGATTAATGCATCAATATAGTGGGAAAATGCAGACGATGGACAACCTAGTACTGGTGATTTTTTTTTTAAAAAAAAACTATATATTAAGGTCATGTTTGGACGGACAGCTATTTTTTATCCTCTTTTCCATAGAATTAAAGTAAATAAGCCATGACGCCATCGAGGTTTTAGTAAATTATGAACTCAAATAGAAAAAATTCATATTCAAAAACATGAATAATTAGTATTTGACACCCTCAATTATCATGTAGACGGATATTAGAACCCGACTCCAACGGAATACTCAACGAAAGGAGCCAAAATGTCCACGAAATACTCGAAGTGAAAATTTGGGAGTTTGTAATACCGTCACATCGCAAAATTGGAGAGATGATAACGAAAAAATGCTATCCAAAATCATGGGCACAGTTCAAAGACTAGGCACACTGAAATTAACTAGAACGACCTCGAGTCATATATCTGGAAGACCATTATCTCCAGAGCATGCCTGCACTTCATGTTAAAGTCTGATCAGACGGTTAAACACTTAAAATTTGCAGACAACAATAATGATGGCTTGCAGAATTGGGCGAACTTGAAATCCTTTTAGATGGCTGCTTGCCAATCTCACATCATTTCCTGGGATCTTCTGACAACGCGACCAATCTTCTTCTTGAATGCGTCCCTATTTTCTCTCCATTCCTTCTGCAATTAGAAGTGCCAAATTTACCAAATCATATCATCCCAGAGGAGCGCTAGACAGGAGAGCCGGTGATTGAAAAATAATATATTAAAAAAAGAAGAAAGATAAGACCAGTATGCCATGTAAGAGATGCTGCTGAGATTTGAAAAAGGTAAAGAATAAAGAAATGAGCTACCAATGATTCAACTTGAGATTAATAGTAAGCAGCATAGTTGAACTAATCACGTATCTATTGAGATACAGCAAATAATACAACTGAATTAGATTCGATGTGTAACAGAATATTGTATAAATAAAATATTTGTAAAATTGTAGAAATAATAAATTGGCCAGGAGGCAAACCATGTGCACCTCGTCAAATCTTAAGGGGTAATCCAAGAATAGATTCACTAGTATTGTGCTATACTATGAAGCATAGTTGATACCCAAACAAGACCAGCTGGTTGGACCCGAAAAAACATGTGTGGATCCCTCTCCTGCTCAGGGTAGTTCAAGGATTGCATATCCAAAACAAGAAGTCTAACTGAACGATTTTCACACAACCCATAAGAACCGGGAAGTTTTTGGAATGGTTGTCATTATGGTTTGAAATATCCAAAACAATCATTCACATAAATAAATCTGTAATGGAAGCTTCTAGAATTGATATTTTGCTAGAGAAAATAATCAAAATCCTCATCCATATTGTTGGATGAGAACTTGTGGTATTATACAAGAGGTAATGACATGGAATTCAAATCCAAGAACTGCAGAAACATTAATCACACTGTTGGGAAGAATATCTAAGGAATTGTGTTGTGGTTGCATTGAGAAGAGTGAGAATCACATTAATCAATTCCATGTGAAAAAAGGACAATCCAATACAGAAGCTCTCGCCAGTGAAGGTCCTAAGAAAAGGTCGGACCACATTGGGTTAATTGCACGCAATCTTACCTTATATTTTTGTAAGAGATTGTTTCCACGACTTGAACCTGTAACCTCATGGTCATATGACAACAACTTCACCGTTGCGCCAAGGCTCCCCTTCACCAATTCCATGTGAAACAGAGCAAAAAAAAAAAAAAAAGGAAAAATACAAATAGGATGGGATGTTCAGATTATGGGCCTCCACAAAATGCAGTGAAATAGATCAAATCTGTATGGATTTAACGAACATGCGTGATACTTAATTTAGTCAACAAATAAGAGGCTTTAGATAAAAAGTCTTTCCACCTTATCCAATCACCTCTATGAAAAATCATCAAAACTTGTTGATTTTTTTTTCTTTTTTGGCTAAAAAGTTCAGCTAAATTATCATGTTTTGACTTACAGCAGCTTCAACATTTGCTGGAGATTCATCATTTGGACTTGAAAGCATTGAAATAATACTCAGAACTATACTCTCAACCTGCAGGTAAGCACTGTGATTATTTACTGTGTCGGCGCATATCCAATTGAGTAAAATATGGATGGATAGACAAAAAAAAATTGCATATTGAATTAACCTAGAAATGTTTTGTAAAGAATGTACTGCTGAATTGAAAGGCAAAGTTATAAAAAAAATAATGCATATGGCATGCAATCAAATCATCACAATGTGTGTGTATGCATGATTTAGCATTAATTGAACTCAAGTTTAAATTAGAATTCATTAAAGAATGTAAACCTACTAATAGGAAAATGAAATATGATATGAATAGGAAACACTCAGGAAAAGTTCTGTGGACGAAGATTGCAACTGAGATCTGTTGCATAGACAGTCAAGGTTTAGACAGTGTAAGCAAACAATATGCAGTGAAAGCAGTACATTATGCATATACGATATGAGTACAACTTCACAGATGCATAAAAGGTCATTATTAACAATGTATTTAACATTTCACTCAAAACATGTTCTTCTAAAAACATTTACACCTAGTGAACAATATGAAACATGCAAATATGATAAAAATGTGATGGACTTTCTAACAATTAGATTTAGAAATGAGGCATTAATATTTTGGCTCCGATCTTGCCTTAAAAGAATGAATGTAATGCTGAAGCTTGCTCTGCAGTGGGCTTTGGAAGGATTAGAGTTCTTACCCTGTATAGCAAATAGCCAATCTTCTAAATGCTTTATGTCTATAACAACTTCCATAATAATGCTAAGCTTCCTAAAGATTGTGAAAAGTCCTTCAAATTGACAAATGTATCTTAAAACTAATTCAATAACTTTCCGCACCATTGGCCACATTCTTGCTAAGGTCCTTGCCAATAATGGAAAGTCAAGCCTGATTCTATCCTCTACACTGAACAATTGGCTTTTCTTCCCAAATGAAGGTGGTGTTTGGTTTAGGGGTTTGGAAATGAGGGAATGGAATAATAGAAATATAAAGTGTTTGGTTAATGAGTTTGGGAATAACAATTTTGGAATCATTCCTAAATAATCTGAAATGAACAAAATCCAATTAAAGGGGTGAGTTTAGAATTCATTCCCAAACCCTTGTTTTCTCTCCTTCTCTTTTGTTTTCTGCAGCCGCTCACGAAGATGCCCTTTTTCTTTCGACCACCCACAAAGAAATCTGTCGCCCTTGGGATGGAGCCGCCGCTGGAGTTTTTCTTGCTGCCACATGCTCCCAGCCAACATCTTCTGCCGCCGGCCTCCTCTTGAGCAGTTGGCCACCCAAGGAACGCTGGCCAAAGGTTGGCCGGACAACCATAGTGCTGCTGCTGGAGCAAGACCCAGCCAAACAGTTGTCCAGGCACTTGCTGCCGGACTTCCTGCCAACCTTCCATGTTTAGGAAAGCAGCACGACACCTGCTGTGTTTTCCTCCAGCCGCCAGAAAGGAGGAAGGCCCTCTTTTGATTGCCGCTGGTTTCCTACCCTTGCTGCCAGAATTCTGCCACCTTGAAGGACTGTTCCGGCGTCCAATTATTGCTGCTGGAACACCGCCATCTCTGGACCTGCTGCTCTTCATTGGCAGTGGGTTTTTGCCTCCAAACAGTAGCAATAGTTGCTGCTGTTCACCTCGCTTGGTATCGCTGGGATGGCTGTTAAGCTGAATTTTGTGATAATAATGCATGGTTTTTGTGATGGTCTTGATAGATTTTGTGAAAACTACCATGGGGATAGCTATTATGCTTTACTTTGTAATAGCAATGCTGAGTTTTGTGATGGTTTTGATGGATTTTGTGCAATCTACCTTTCCTTCTCCCCACCTAGTCAATAGTCAATACACACGTAACGTATTGTCTACAATTGTTTTTCATGTTGTAGCAACTACGATTACGTAGCTGCTACAACTATGACCTTCGAAAGTTTGTTACACAGTTGTAGCAGTTATGAACCTGTAGCTACTATACAATTGTAGTAGTTACAATTTCATAGTTTGTTATGGGTGCGTAGCTGCTACAACTATGTAATAAACTTCTAAAAATCATAACTTTTGACTCGGATATCTGAATGAGATGATCTTTTTTTTTTTGAATTATAGATTTCTAAACGAGCTTCCATTCAAAAAAAAGATCGTCTAATTCTGATATTCGAGTCCAAAGTTAGGTGTTCGAAAGTTTGCTATACAATTGTAGCAGCTACACATGTTACACATGTTGTAGCAACTATGATTTCGTAGATGCTATAACTGTATAACAACTACGAAATGTAGCTATTACAACATAAAAAATAATTGTAGTTGTAGTAGTTATGAAACCGTAGTTGCTAGAACATGAAAAACTGATTTTTATTTCAAAATAATAATAATAAAATATATTTCAAGTTATTAGGAATAGCAAATAAGAAAATAATTACAAAATACCATAGAAGCAATTTTGGAGACAATGTATAGAAACCTTATAAGAATATTATGATTTGTTTTAAGGGTAAATATGAAATTTGTTGTACTTGTATTCCCAAACCTCTAGCAAACCAAACAACAGTTTTGGCAATCATACCTAATCCCAGCTTATAGACCAAATAGCTGTATTGGAATGACTAAACCTATTTCCATTTTAGTTTACTATCAAATTCATTCCAATTCCTGCACCCCAAACCAAACGGTAGAAGTAATTCTCATAATATTTTGATCACTAGTTATTAATCATTTTCTACATTAAGTCAAAAGTCAAAACTCATCTTATATTATGTTTAAGATTTAAGATTGAGTTTGCAAAAATCTATGGTCGTTTGTCATAGTAAGTGATTTCCAAATGCTTGAACACATGAATTCCCCACAACTATAGAATTGATTGTAATATCTGCGTCTTGGCTTCCTTTGCTACTAGAAAAAAATCATGATTTATTTTATCTTTTTTTATTCATGTTTAAGCTCACTAGAAAAAAAAATCAGGATGCATTACCTGGAACAACAGAATTTTTTATGTGGCCACTTGTTAGTACAAAAAAGTGAAAAATAACTACTAATAAAAAAAAAATGCAGATGATAGTCAATAAATTTTTTCATGAATATCCAAGAAATATAAAATTTAACATAAAATAGATATAACAATATAAAGCAGAACTATGAAAAAGATCCTACTGTGTGTATCGGCGTCCATCGCTCACTTGGAAGTTCATAACCATTTGGGTCTTCACCGGGTGGATGAAGAATTGATATGCAAACACGCCCATCCGGATAAACTGTGAATACATTCAATGCTAAACCACGTAGTTGAAAAAATGACACATTTTTAATAAATTCTAACCATTCGGGTGCCACATCTCTGATGTAAACCGCACTGATGGAGGACTGTTAGGATAATTGGGCGGGAAGCTCATAATTGCATTGAAGAAACCACCATCACTGCAGTGAGATTTACAGCCATCATACCTCATAAGAATGGCAGCATTTTCATAACAACTCTCCACCAGCAAAGCCAAAAGACAGCTTTTATCTACATAGCAATAGTGATACACGCAGGGAAGTTCATTTAAGCAATCCCACTGTGCCCCATCTTAGCTCCCCATGAATACGAAAGCCCAAGGAAAGCAGCATGTATATACATGAAAAATAGTGATACAAGTAGCGAACTTATTTAACCTATCCCACTGTATTCAATCAAATTCGGCAAGAATAGCAGAGTCAAATCAATCAACTAATTTTTGCTCAATTATTTCATATCTACATTTTTAGTACCTTGCATGAAGTCATCAACAATAATGTTAAACTTCTGATTTCTATTGGGCATTAAATATTGAATTGCAAAATTGTTTGGCACACTCTGAAATATATAATAACACAGAGTTTAGAAAGAAAATATACCCACTTTAGTTTGATCAGATTCTGTGAACGGAACACTTCTCTAATATTCTCCCAGATAAAAAATATATCAATTCCATAAAAGCGAAGCATTAATTTCATGATTTGAAGAATTAGTAATTCTTTTTTCAAAGAATAAAAAACAAATTTGGACCAAGATCCCAGAAAAGCCTGAAAACTCCGAGTAGTTTAGCCAACGAAACAAAACCAAACGAGGGGCGTAACAGCAAACCTATCCGATCTCAGATAAATGCTCCAGAAGAATTCATCGGATGAATAAAAACGAAATGAAAGTAAGCAACGGAATCACCCAATTTGGTCGCCGATGACTCACTATAGCGTGTCAGGTGGCCCGATGATGGTCACGTTCCACTCGAAGACATTACTATCGTCCACCAACCCGGCAGAGAAGCCATCCACCGGATTCTTCATCAGATCTGGTCCACGAACCACAAAAAGAACAACAAATCAAGAACAATGGAACAACAAGCCCTCGGCCGAAACCCTAGGCAGGATCAATCTGCGTAAGAAGTGAATCGTTCTGTACCCCTGAGCTGCTTCTGTAACAGGAGGTTCGCCGGGTTCGACACCGCCATCGACCACCTCTGCTCCTCCGATGGCGTGCGTTCAGCGGAAGGGAAGAAGAAAGAACGGAATATCGTGGGGGGAGAGAGAGATGCGGAATATACGGCAATCGAAACTAAGGAAATTGTTGCAAGGGATCTTTTACCTTTTAGATATCAAGATTATGTACATTTTTTTTTTTCCTTCTGAGGCTCAGTTTACAGGAATAAGGGAGAGGACATTGATGGAACATAATGGGGCGCTATTTATTTTTATTATCATCAAAGAATATCTTAATTTTAAAAATGAAAAATAAGAGTTTATTTCACTTTTCAGTAATTTTTTTAAACTAAAACTGATTGAAAAATTACTCATATTTAATTAAAACTGCTACAGACTTATTATATTAAAATATTTTTTTTTCAACTTGATAAAAATAAAAAATCAATAGCTCTTATTTATATTAGAATTGTGTCTTTGTCGATTGTGGCCCTTGCCTTTGCCAAATTAAGGCACTCATTTTCTATAATATTGTTCGTTGCTGTCTCACTCTCATTATTATAAATTATAATTTTTTTTTTTTGTCTTTGTTTTAAAAAATCAACAAAGGAGCTGTAGTACAGTATGATACTCATACAGAAGTTGGGATGATTGAGTTCTGGGAAATGCTCTAAATCTACGAAGCAGATCAACATTTAAATCGTTTACGGCACCAAGTCCAATGGGCATGTTGACCATCGCCACGTCGCTGACAATGCCCTTCGTGTCACTCTGGTCATGTCTCGCTCATGATGCTAATTGTTGTCTGTGCATATTTCTTGTCTCTCACGTACTCCCGTCATCCGCCACTACTCTGCCCGCTTGCATCGTCATCACTCACACAGCCATAGGGATAAACTAGAGATTTAACTTCCAATTTGTGAATACAGCGTAGCATTCACCTAGTGATGAGTGGTGGGCGGCATGCATATAGATTACGAGGCTATAATCATTCTGCCGAGAGTTTGTCAACCTTTTTTTATCTATAATAGAGTTTATTTCGAAGTTGCTCTGAAAATTTTGATGTTCATCTGCTCGATAACAATATCTATGACCTTTTAAGATTTTAGTTGCAAATTATATATACAGTTCAACCATTGTAAGATAGTGGTAAAAATTGTTAGATATAATTAATGTGAATGGAGAAGAGGTGAAAGAGAAAAGAGATTCCGTTGTGAATGAGATTTTAGTTCTATATTTGGAGTTTCATGACATGTTAATTGATTTATATTGATTCACATGCATTGATGATTTGAACAAATACATGGGGAGATGCTCTTTCTCACGTGTGGATGCGCAGAGGGTGCAAATCCAGGGTCTGAATTATATTGAACCAAGGTTGACTCGTGTGTGAGCACAACCTGCGTATACAGAATGTCGGACCACGTTTTGCCACCCGATATTAATGAAGACATTAAATCCATTAATGACGATATTAAATCCAATATTAAATGATCATAATTTGATATATAAGGAGGCTGGATCTTGAGCGAAGAAAAACAAAAATGAAAGCAAAAGAATTCCTCCACCTACGTTCCCCGATTTTGTTCTCTCAGTCGTGCATCCGCTCAACTGAACTACTCGTGATAGTACTAAGGTGCATTCTCAATTCGCCACATACGTACAACCAGTGCTTGGTTGTGTGCGTGGTTCTGCCATTGTATCCTGAGAAATAGATAACCCAAGAGAACCTCGAAGTACAACCAGAGGTGGGGTGAATCTGTTTCACGGAAACTACATTGAACATAGACATTGACATTTTCCTTGACGAATTCCGTTTCTGATTTTGCTATGGACTGCATCAACTCCGCGACTTGGACCACCGGAAGCTTTGCAGAACCAACCCGGCTGGCAGCCTGAGATTATCAACTCGGGTCATCTAGCAAAATAAGTTGAATTTAATTTAGTATATTTAAATTCAGTTAATTCTCCAATATCTCCAATAACATATTGTCCAACAATCTTGAAACAGATTCAATTCTGTTGAGATGACCACAGAACAAATGGTTGAGATGCAACAGACTCAATACATGAAGGCCCCCTCCGCCCCCGATTGGAACTGTGTCAATCAATCATAGGGAAAAGCCAGAGAAGTTCAGTGGACTGAACTTCAAGAGGTGGTAGCAGAAGATGCTCTTCTATTTGACCACGCTCAATCTGGATCGGTTCTTAACCGAGGACCCTCCCAAGCGTGCTGAGGATGCTGATGCGCAGACCATCAGTGCAGTAGAGGCATGGACTCATTCTGAGTTCCTTTACCAAAACTACATCCTCAACTGTCTTGCCGACTCACTGTACATTGTGTATAGCATGAAGAGAACGGCTAAGGAACTGTGGAAGTCCCTGGACAAGAAGTACAAGACGGAGGATGTAGGGGCTAAGAAGTTCATCGTGGGTCAATTCCTTGATTATAAGATGGTTCACTCCAAGTTGGTGATCATCCAAGTCCAGAAGTTTCAGGTGATCTTGCACGAGATCCACTCATAAGGGATAGTTCTGAGTGAGACCTTCCAGGTGGCTGTTATCATTGAGATGCTGCCTCTAGACTGGAAGGACTTCAAAAACTACTTGAAGCACAAGCAGAAGGAGATAAATGTGGATGAACTCATTGTTAGACTTTGTATCGAAGAAGACAACAAGAGTTCAGAGAGAAAGATGTTCTCTCGAGCTATTGTGAAAGTCAACGTTATTGAGCACAGTCAAATCGCGAAACGGAAGAACCCCAAGTATTCCAAGATGGGACCCAGAGGAGGCATCAACAAGAAGAAGTTCCCTGGAAAGTGCTTCAACTATGACAGAGTGGGTCACAAATCTTCGAAGTGCAGGAAGCCAAATAAGAAGCAGGAGGTCAACCTGAACGAGGGACCAGAAATGGACGACCTCTGTGTTGTGGTCTCTGAATTGAACCTGGTGGGTTCAAATCTGCGGCAATAGTGGATCGATGTTGGAGCCACCAGACATGTGTGCTGCAACAAGGAGCTGCTCCACAACTTTGAAGAAGTCAATGGAGACAAGCTGTTCATGGGAAACTCAGCAACCTCGGGCATCATAAGCTAAGGAAAAGTGGTGCTGAAGATGACCTCAGGCAAGGACCTTACTCTGAACAATGTGTTGTATGTTCTAGAGATTCGGAAGAATTTAGTGTTCAGATCACTGCTAAGCAAGCATGGCTTTCACATTATTTTTGAGTTAAACAGAGTTATGTTGTCTAAGAATGGAATGTTTGTAGGAAGAGGTTATTTATCTGATGGGTTGTTTAAGCTTAATGTAATGATCATTAGGCTTAAGATAAATAAGAATGAAAGTTCTTCCACTTATATGCTTGAGTCTTCATGTTTGTGGCATGGTAGACTAAGACATGTTAACTACGATGTGTTGCGTAGATTAATAAACATGTAAAACATACCTACATTCCGCCTTGACCCAAAACACAAGTATGAGATTTATGTTGAAGCGAAAATGACAAGGTCATCCTTTCAACATATTGAAAGAAGCAACGAACCACTCGGGCTAATTCGCACTGACGTGTTCGACCTCAAAGTTACACCAACACGTGGTGAGAATAAATACTTCATCACTTTTGTAGATGATAACACAAAATATTGTTATGTGTATCTTCTCAAAAGTAAGGATGAAGGTACTATAAGAATATGGTTGAAAACCAGCTTAATAGTAAGATTAAAGTGGTTTGAAGTGACCGAGGCGGTGAATATGTATCACCGTTCATTGAGTTGTGTGCTGAACATGGGATCAGAGATGAAATTACAGCTCCTTATACTCCTCAGCAAAATGTGTAAGATTGTTGCGTTAGATGGGGGTGAATAACACTCCTGACTAATTCGTTTCAAAAAACATGATCAGAGATAATGCAGTGGAAAGAAAGACAGAAGAAAAAATAAACACAACTAACACAGTTTGTTTTTACTTAGTTCGAAGTCTGTGACGATTCTTACTCCAAGGCCCACGATCGTTTACCGTTTTCGTTGGCCAATTCACTATTAGTTCAGTAAATCTTTACAAAGATGAATACAATGGATTTATAATTTAAGTGCAGTAATTAAAAGTATACCAACAACTTCTGGGGATCTGGAAGGTTGTGCTTTCAGTTGTTGGAGTCGCATCACTCTGTCGTCGGAGTTATATTGCTTGGTCATCGGAGCAGCGTCACTCGATTGTCGGAGTCTCGTCGTGGAGTCGCAAGAACGTCTTTGAAGCAGCGCGCAAGAAAGCAATCGCAAATGCAAGTTGTGTCTCTGGCTCTTGGTTGAATGTTGCATATATATACTGTTCTGGGCGCTTGGATCCCTTCCGGGCGCCTGGATCCCTTCCGAACGCCTGGACCATAAAGTCAGCTAGTCCAATCAGCGCACTCTAAACTAGCGATAAGATGTCTTGGCATTCTAAGCGCTCGGACTGACTTTTCAGCAACTTATTTTCCTACAAAATAAAGTTAGTCCAACCAATATAAAATATATGTAAAATATAAATTTGACAACCTCTGACTGTCCAATTCTAACTTTGAGTTTCGTTGAAACTCTAGATTGAACCAACGCATACTGTTCCCTCCTTAGGAGAACATGTCCTCACCTACTCCTCTCAGGAGAGTTTACCTTTTTGCCAGACCAGTCCTCCAGACCGTCTGGACTTTTGCTCAACGTTTGAGACTTTAGGTCTTCCTGTTGAATGTCTGCTCCACGGCCCGTCCAGACTTCCATCTAGTCTGCGACCATCACGATTTTTACCTAGAGTCCCTGACTCTAGGGTTTCGCCCAAAGTACTCAACCCACCAAGACTTCACCTTGCCTAACTACAGTTAGAACTTTCAACCACCTAGGGTTACCTCCCCCTAGGGTTTTCCACCTACCTAGAATCCACTAGGACTTTTGCCAAAGAATACTTTAGACTTTCCTTCAAGCTCATTCAACCTTGTTAGACAACAAATGACCTTAACTTTGGACTCTTTGCCATAATCAAAACTTAGGTTCGATCTTCTGGTGCTCCCTGCACCAACAAAATGGAGTTACTGAGTGAAAGAATCGAACTCTAAAGGAGATGATGAATGCTCTTCTATTGAGCTCTGAACTGCTAGAGTTCATGTGGGGGGAAGTTGTGTTAACAGCTAATTACCTTTTAAATAAAGTACCCTGAAAGAAAATAGATAAGAGCCCTTATGAGTTATGGAATGGAAAACAATCATCCTACAAATATTTACGAATATGAGGGCATCTTGCCAAAGTTTTGGTGCTTGATCTGAAAAGAATTAAGATAGGACCAAATACTGTCAATTGCATATTCATTGGGTATGCACATAACAGCACTATATATTATTTTTGTGTGTATGAGTCACACATACTGGAGATACACAAGAACTTAATAATCGAATCGAGAAATGTCTTGTTCTTTGAGCATGTGTTTTCGTATAAGACCCGAGAGGATGCTAGCCCCTCAAAACGGGCATATGAAACACAAGGCGAAGAAGATGATGATGAACCAGTCGAGGTTGAGCTTAGACGGAGTAAAAGAGCTCAGATAGAAAAATCTTATGGATCAGATTTTATCACTTTCATGTTGGAAAGTGAGCCCCAAAGTTACTCAGAGGCTGTAGGCTCTTCTGATGAACCTCACTAGAGAGAGGCAATTGCATCTGAGATAGAATCTATCTTGTAAAATCACACTTGAGAACTTGTGGATCTTCCTCCGGGAAGTAAACCACTAGCTTGCAAGTGGATCTTCAAGAAGAAAATGAAGTCAGATGACACAATTGATAAGTATAAGGCCAGATTGGTAATCAAAGGATATCGACAACGTGAAGACCTTGATTACTTTGATACATATTCTCCTGTATCGAGAATAACTTCCATTAGAGTATTGTTAACTATTACCGCTCTATGAAATCTCAAAATACATCAGATATAGATGTAAAGAAAGCCTTTCGAAATGGGGATTTAGAAGAAGAAATCTACATGGAACAACTTAAGGGGGTTTCTGTGCCAGGACAGAAAAATAAGGTTTGTAGATTGATGAAGTCATTATATGACTTGAAACAAGCACCAAACCAGTGACATGAGAAATTTGACAATGCCATGAAGGAATGTGGATTTAAGATCAATGAGTGTGATAAATGTGTCTACGTAAAAATCACAGGGTATGACTATGTCATTTTGTGCCTATATGTAAATGACATACTTATCATTGGGAGTAATTATAAGATAATAAAATCCATTAAAGATATGTTGAACTCAAGATTTGACATGAAAGACATAGGCCTAGCTGATGTGATTCTAGGAATCAAAATTATTAAAATAACAGAAGAACTTATTCTTAGTCAATCCCATTATACGGACAAGATTTTTGAGAAATTCACCAAGGGTAATACTGCAATGGCATGAGCGTCGATAGATATGAGTCAATATCTATCAAAAAATTAAGGTGAAAGTATCTCTCAGATAGAGTACTCTCGAGTGATTGAAAATCTGATGTACCTGATGAGTTGTACACGACCAGACTTGGCCTACGCAGTAAATAAACTGAGTAGATATACGAGTAATCCTGGTGTGGAGCACTGGAAAGGGATAACAAGAGTACTGAGGTACTTGAGGTATACTTGTAAATATGGGCTGCAGTATACAAGATATCCTGCTGTGATTGAACGATATAGCGATGCAAGTTGGATATCTAACATAAAAGACTCTAAGTCTATGAGTGGATATGTATTCACTTTGGGAGGTGCAACCATTTCCTGAAAATCTTCTAAGCAAATGGTAATAACCAGATCCTATGGAAGATATTTTATTGAATTGAAAGCCAACAATTCGTAACACTGCTTAACTGGAAGGAAGACCAAGAGTCTTGCAATGAACTCAAGACCAAGAAAGGAGAATGACTTTTTGCCACTCCTAGTCAAAATAAAATGCAACCTTTTATTCATTTCCCGAGTTGCATGTATTTGTTTAATGACACTTAAATGCATACTTGTTTAATTGAACTTTGCTATTAGCAAAGTCTATGTATTTAAGGAGATGTAATGAGTGAAGAGAGGGATTCGAAGAATAAGTTCTATTTTCTCTTCCTAAAGGCTAAGAGATCTTTTATTGGAAAATTTCTAGAGTTTGGTGGTGCTTGTGTTATATCCGATCATTAGTTTTCTCGCCATCAATCGAGAATCGGTGGTGTCGTTGTATCCGATTCGGGGTTGGTGCTCACGGTTTGGCATCAGGGTAGTAGTCCTTTGGGCATATCGTGTTTAGGTCTCTAAAGTTAATGCAAACTCACCATTTGTTACCCTGCTTAGAGACTAGCATCACATTGGCATGTCAGCTAGGGAATTGTACTTCTCAGATGTGGCTCGCCTCTCATAGTTTTTCCACCTTCGCTCAGATAATCTAATTTTGTTCCAAGATAAAATCTCTTTTCTTCTTATTGACTGTCCTGCATTCGGTTGGACGTGCAATTCATGTTGCACTATTGTTGGTGAGATACCCGGGAGCTCATGAGTTGCCCACGCAAAAACATCAGAATTTTACCTTAGACAAAAAACTAATTCAGCCTTCTTTTCTTTGCTCAAATCAGTCGCAATAAATGTAGTGGCCTCCGACCGGCTTGCGTGCACTTGAACCTCCTCTTTTTCTTCATAGACCAGTGTGGGAGGCTCCTCCAGAATTGCATTGACCTCTAGCCGTTGGGCTTTCCGAGCAGCTCATGACTTAGTCTTCACCATCTCCACGTAGCAACGGCGAGCTGCAAGCTAGTCGCCCTTAACTTCGCTGACTGGGTTATCCACAGGAAACTTGAACTTCTCGCAGAATATGGAGATGATTGCTCAGAACTTGTTAAGCGCTGATCGGCCCAATATAACATTATAAGTGGATGGAGCGTCCACTGCAATGAAGTTTATCGTCCTCGTCATCACGAGTGACTCTTCTCCAAGTGATATGGCCAGTCGAGCCTGGCCAATTGGCAACACCTCATTACCTATAAAGTCGTACAGTGGAGTTTTCATGGGCTAAAGTTCGCTCCGATAGATTTAAAGTTGATCAAACGCCTTCTTGAATATAATATTTACCAAACTGTTTGTATAAATAAAAGTGCGGTGAATGTTATAGTTAGCAATTACCACCCTGATGATCAAGGTATCTTCGTGAGGGGTTTCTACTCCCTCCAAATCTTGGAACCAAAACTGATTTCTGGTCTCTATGCTTTTTCTTTGCTACACCCGACTGCATGAATTTCCAACCATCTGGCATGTGATTTCCAAGCCTTGTTGGAATCATCATCGGTCAGGCCTCCCACGATCATGATGATGTCACTCCAAGCAGCATTGCTGCAATTCTCTTCTTTCCATGCTAATGGGCGTCACAACTCAGCTGATGCCCAAGCAGGCCTCTGATTATCTCTTCGCTGGGGCTCCAGTGGGTGTTGTTCGGAGGTCGCCCTGCCTTTATCATGTTATTCGCCCAATCGACGGTGATAGTGAAGTTTAGGAGATGGTGATCGACGATGGAATTCTTGGGGAGTTGGTCAGTGCGGCTTCGGGTTGAGATGGTAACAATCCCTTGTATTGTGGGTTACCGAGTGGTGATAAGAGAAAAATAATGAAGTCCACTGTTAGGGCTCAGTGACTTTTGCCCGCTCAGTTTCTATATGCTAGACTGCATGGGCTTGAGGCTCCGGATGTTGCTGGATTGCGCCTGCTTGGAGCCCTTTTGTGGTTGATGGGTGTGGGTCGTTAAGCGCTCTGGGATAGACGCCGGCTTGGGGATCACTTCTTTTTTCTAGGCTAACTGGGCCTCTTCGATGTTGATGTACTTTGTGGCCCTCTCAAGTAGTTGGTTAAAGTCTCTTGCAGGCTTCCTGATGAGTGAGCAAAAGAAATCATTATATGTAAGTCCTGGAAAATGGCACTTACCAAGATTTTCTAAGTGACTGATGGAATGCCCATGGCCACTTGATTAAATCATATGATATAAGCCCGCAGTGTTTCCTTAGACCTTGCTTAATCATGAACAAATTCACGTTCATCTTCTGATAATGGCAGCTGCTAGCAAAATGCTAGAAAAAAAGCCATTCAGAAGTCTTTGAAGCTGTAGATGGAGCTGATCGGCAAGCGCTTGAACCACCTCTGTGCCGATCTAGAGAGCATTGTGAGGAATATTCGGAACTTGACTCCATCTGTGTACTGGTGGAGCATGACCATGTTGTCGAATTTGATGAGATGGTCCTCAAGATTAGTTGACCATGTATACTCTCTGATCGTCGAAGGTCTATAGTGGGTGGAAGCTAATCATCGAGGATCTCTTTGGAGAACTATCTATTGATTCACTCGGGAGAGTCATCAAGTCGAGGTGCTTTGCCTTTTCACATTTCTCGGATGGGTACATTCTCAGAAGATAATCCTTCCATCCACTCGGCTCGGCCCTACTCTTTAAAGGGTATGCAAAATAATGTCTTGTGGTACGGGATTGGTGAGTTCAATGCTCGCAGGTGGTTCACCTTGCAACCTGCAAGGTCTTTTCGTTAGGCTTTTTGGTTATCTTGCTAGCTTGTCGCCGATACAACCAGGTCGTTTAGTGCTTGACAGTTGGATGTGGTCTCTTGTTGTTGTTGCACCATCTTTGTTGCTCAGGCATTGATTAGTATCTTCGTCTCTTCTTGAGTTAAAGTCACTATGGTGAGTCGTCCAGCGTCTTCTATCTTTACATCTCGAATGCAAGTATAGTTCCCACAGACGACGCCAAATATGATTGATAGTGATAAGTGATTATCACTCGCTCACATCAAATTAATTCATTTCTAATTTACTGAACCTCTTAACCTACACTAAGGTAGTATAGTAGAGGACCGGGTCATCTCTCATGTGGAACCAATGATAGGACATTTATTTTCAGATGGAATAGAACAATGGGGGGTTATTTTATATTTCTACAACTAATGCAATAAAGGAAACTCTAACTAATCAACAAAGATGAACTCATAGCACAGTGTCACTCAACGTTACGGTTAACACTAAAAATGGAATTAAACAAAGAAATAAAATAGCAAAGCATTAAATGAAACATATTCTAATAGATGAAAGACAATGCAAGTAATGAAAGCTAAGTCTATCCTAACTACAATTGTAGAAATTAAAAGGGCAACAAGTAAAGCATTAACGAAACTAGCATGTAATGAAACCTAAAGCATGTAACAAAACCTAAACTAATCTATCCTAATTGCATTCAATCAAAACTAGAACTTATTGAAATTGAAAGAATAAGGCAAAGCAAGAATTAAACAAATTAAAATGCATCAAATTGAACCTAACTATTTAAAGAGACATTTCATCGAACATGTGACATGCATGAAACAAATGAAGCAAGATTAGTGCAATTCAAATATGGAAAATCAAGTTCAATACAACCATTCAATCAAAATTAATAAACATGAATAAAACTAAGTTAGCAAAACCTCTCTTCCATGATCTAACATCACTTCACTACCCTTGCCATCACACGAAGGGCCCGAATCTGGAATGCCATTACTGGTGAACAGCAATACAACTACCCCTGATCACGAATAGCTTGCTTGAGTAATATGCTAGAATTGTGATGAAGGAACAGTGAGCTGGTGAAACTATTAGGACCTTTGGAGACCGGTAAGAGGGAGATGTGAATAAGCCTGAAAAAAAAATACCTTTCCCGTTCTTTCAACTCAAATTAAATGCAACAATAATAATAACTTAAATTAACAAATAAAAGATGAGGCACACTATTTACTTAGTTACAACCTAGGTAGTTGTTACTCCAAGGGCAATGAAAAGCTCTAAAAGATTTTCTTCGTGTAGGCGAAGAAGCCTCTTACAATAGTTAAACGCTCAGACAGTTGCTAGGAAAAGAATATAGGAGTTCATTGATATTTCTTAGGTCCAGGGACCTTTTTATAGCCCCTAAAAGATCTTATCCATGGCTGGAAGGCGCCTCCAGCGAGGCACAGTGGATAAAAGTTTATCCACTGCCAACGACAAAATCTGCCAGGTCGAAGGCGCCTTCTATGGGCTGAAAGGCGCCTTCCATGGCTGGTTGAAGGTGCCTTCAGCCCAGCTGAAGGCGCCTTCTGCCTGAAGGTGCCTTCAGCCCAGCTGAAGGCGCCTTCTGCCTGAAGGTCGCGAAGGCGCCTTCAACTCCTGTTGAAGGTGCCTCCAGCAGCTCCATAGCTCCATTTTAGCTCTTCCACTGCTCTGATCGCCTAGGTGATTTCGGCCAACTGAAATAGAGCTCACCCGAACCCAATTTCCGGCCTTCTCCTCAAGTAAACTTCCGTTTCGGCTTCTCATCCCTCGAACGTAGCACACGTCCTTCTCGTCCACCGGTGTACTCTTCCGCAGCACCTCGTTCGGATGCACCGAGTCCATCGGCTCTCTTCCCGTGCCATCCTTCTCGCTAGCTGTGTCTTCTGCTTGACTTCTTGTGTTTCTAAACTCCTGTACACTTAGACATAAGGGTTAAACACTAACAGGACCTAACCTGACTTAGTTGATCACATCAAAACTACCACGAGGTACCAACAATCTCCCTCTTTTTGATGTGATCAAACCCAAGTTAAGTTAGGGTAAATCATAAATAAAAAACAGATATAAAAAATTTTGCAAGTAAAATTTTACAAATACAAAAATTAATATTTGTAATATGTTGTACTACTCTTCCCCTAGACTTAATCTCTTACTACTCCCCCTTTAGATCAAATTAAAAATGGGGTACTTAAAAGTCTAAGAGTAAAAAAGGAAAAAATACTAACTGTTAAAAAGATAAGAATTAATTTAAAAATATATTTAATTAATTTTTTAACAAAAAATTAAGGTATTTTTATAACTTTTAAATACTTAACAGTTAGCCAATTAAATACTTATTTCAATAATTGACTTCCAGACTATGGCGAAGCACTATGCCTTTTTAGATATTGGAACAACAATCACTTTCTAGACAAAGTCTCTTAAAGAAATTCAATATTTAATTTTCTCTGAAGCCTTAAGTCAAAATGCAATTAATCTAAATATGATTTTGAAATCCAAAATAAATTCCTTCCAACTGGGTTAACTAGGAATCTCTTAGGTACATATTTCTTTAAAATTTTTCTAATTTAGCCCTTATGGTATTTAAGGTACCAATTCAATCCACTATTTTTTCTAATATGTTAAATATTTAAGCATGTGTGATTTTTCAAAGTTTCTATCTCTTTTTACAATTTTTCATTCTCAATTTTAACTTTATCAAAGTCTTCTAATCGACAAAATTCAGCTAGTATTGATTTTAATTACTTAACTTCTTTTTCTAATTTATAGTAATTTTTTGTTAATAATTTAATAAATTGAAATAATTTGTCATGAAGAAGAGATCGTACCTGACTTACCTTGTCGATCCCGTGATCCGAAGCTCCCCCTGAAGTACTGCTTTCTTCTGATGTCGCTCCCCCTTCATCGATGCTTTCAATGCTCATTCCGGACGAGCTTGCTTCGTCTCCTTCTTCTTCTTGGTGACTTAACACTAGCGCAAGTCCGACGATGGCTTCAATTTTTGATTCGGACGACTTTTCGTCCCACATGGCCTTCATATTCTTGTACTTATTTGCTTGGGTCGGCTTCTTGTTCTTACTCTTGTCCTTGTCTTTCAATTTAGGACAGTTATCTTTTGCATACCCTTCTTCATTACAGTGGTAGCGTCTTATCCTTCTTTTCCTACCGTGCACTTGATTAAATCTTTTAGTTTTAAATAATTTTTTAAATTTACGTACCATCAGTGTTGTTGCACTATCATCGAGAGAATATTCTGAATCTTGTTCGTCCACCTTTGCCTTTAAGGCAATGTTATGCTCCTTCTTCGGACCTGCACATCTCGTTTCATGGACTTCAAAAGTTGAAAATAATTCTTACGGTAGTTGAATCTAGATCCTTAGATATATAATAAGCATCTACTAATGATGCCCATTCATTATTTCTAGGAAATGTGTTAAGAGCATACCTTAGAGAATTTCGGTTACTTACATTTTCTCTGACATTCGTGAGTCCAGTGATTAGCTCCTTGATCCTTGAGTGAAGGTGTGCAACGATTTCACCTTCTTCTAGTTTGATGTTGCTGATCTAGTTTCTAGGCAGATCCCGTCTCGCGAGTTTCGCCTCGGAGGTTCCTTCATGTAGTTCCAGGAATTTCTCCTAAAGCTATTTTACAGACTTGTAGGCTCCGATCTGGTTGACTTCTTATGGCGGTAAGATGCTTAGCAGATGGAACTCTACTTTGCCATTTTTCATGAAATCAACCTACTCCTTTTTGGTCCAGTGGTATTTTTCTTTGCCTTCGGGTGATACAAAATCAAATTCCATTATTAAAATAAAATCGAAATCAGTTTTAAAAAATACCTCCATCTTCTTCTTCTAGTTGGTGAAATTCCTCTCGAACTTCGGTGGATAGATGCTTGATCCGATCATCTCGTATGCTTCGTTCGGCGGTTAGTCCTCCTGAAGTGAAATTGACTCTGATACCACTTGTTGGGACCTTTGGAGGTTGGTAAGAGGGAGATATGAATAACCTGAAAAAGAAAACAATACCTTTCCCATTCTTTCAACTCAAATTAAAAGCAACAATAATAATAACTTAAATTAACAACTAAAAGATGAGGCACACTATTTACTTGGTTACAACCTAGGTGGTTGTTAATCCAAGGACAATGAAAAGTTCTCAAAGATCTCCTTTGTGTAGGCAAAGAAGCCTCTTACAATCGTTAAGCGCTCAAACAGTTGTTAGGAAAAGAATACAGGAGTTTATTGATATTTCCTAGGTCCAGGGGTCTTTTTATAGCTCCTGAAAAATCTTATCCGTGGCTGAAAGGCGCCTTCCACAGAGCTGGAAGGTGCCTCCAGTGAGGCGCAGTGGATAAAAGTTTATCTACTGCCAACGGAAAAATCTGCCAGGTCGAAGGCACCTTCCATGGCTGGTTGAAGGCGGCTTCAGCCCAGCTGAAGGCACCTTCCAAGGCTGGTTGAAGGCGGCTTTAGCCCAGCTGAAGGCACCTTCTGCCTGAAGATCACGGAGGTGCCTTCAACTCCTGTTGAAGGCGCCTCTAACAGCTCCATAGCTCCATTTTAGCTCTTTCACTGCTCCAATCGCTTGGATGATTTCGGCCAACTAAAATAGAGCTCACTCGAATCCAATTTCCGACCTTCTCCTCGAGCAGGTTTCCGCTCATGCTTCTCGTCCCTCGAATGTCGCGCACATCATTATCATCCACCGATGCACTCTTCCACAGCACCTTGTCCCTCAGATGCACTGAGTCTGTCGGCTCCCTTCCCGTGCCATCCTTCTCACTAGCTGCGTCTTCCGCTCAACTTCTTGTGTTTCTAAGCTCTTGTACACTTAGATACAAGGGTTAAACACTAACATGACCTAACCTGACTTGGTTGATCACATCAAAACTACCACCGGTACCAACAGAAACTTCTGTCGGAATTGGTTCACAAGCTGAGAATGAGAAGTCTTCTGCTTTTGCAACGTCGTCCACAGAAGAACAACCACAACAGTATAATGATGGATTCAGAAGGTGCTTCCCAGAGTAGAATATGCATAGCCAACTTCCTCTGCAAGATGATCCCTACATTTGTAACACCGTCAGTAAGGAGACCTTCAGAGGTAAGGGTGGTTTAGAAGTGCCTTGCTAGAGGAGAACGCTCCGCCGGAGAAGATGATCCTTAGTAGAAGTTGTCGCTCACAGGAGTCATTGGAGCCGCTGTCATCGCCGGGTTGAGCAAATCGAAATAGAAATGGGAAGAATGGATGTAGAGGGTCAGTCGACGGCAGTGAAAGCAAAGGAAGAAGTTGCCGGTCGGTTGTGGGGGGGAAGAAAGAAGAAGAGGTTCGGAGGGATGCTTTGTAACAAGCCCTCAAAATGAGAAGAAGAAGAGGATCCTACTGTGTCGTCGCATGAAGACTTAAAGAGAGGATTTTCTCTCTTTCAATCTGGGTCGCCCACACATGAGATGAATAAACTGAAGATTTGACCGTCCAACCTTAAGATGAGTGGTTTGGATCTCTTGAGATTAAATTGAGGTTGATTTTCTCTTTAGATCTGACGGTCCACGTAGCTTTAAATCTAGATAGAGGGCTAGATGGCATAGATCTGAATGAAGGAGGAAGATCTCTCTTTAATTTATCTGGATCAACGGTTCAAATTGATTTAGCTTGATCTCCTCCGTTTGACCTCCAAATCAAGTCAGATTTGATCCGATCAGACCGTAATTCATGGCTCTTTGAATTTTCTACAAAACCATATAAAAACATGAAATTAAATTTCATAATTTGTAGGAAATTTATAATTAAGTCTAAAATAAGTTCCTACTCACAACACATAGTATAAACACTAAATTAAGCATGTGAGAATGTAAAAATACTAAGTCTAAGAGCTAAAATAACAGATAAAAATGTTAGTTATCAACTCCGGCCCCCATACTTATTCTTACTCACCTCGAGCAAATCAACAAAAGAAGAAAATAAGAAAATGTATTTCCCTAACAATTCTTAATCATGTTAAGAAAATAGTGAAAGAAAATTACCTAGGATTGTCAAATCTTAAAGAATTAAGCATTCATAGGTTCAATTCATACACTAATAAACAAACAAGGTAACTTCAATCCATAATGAATAAACTAAGGATGATAACAAAATAACCTTACAAGGTAAGTGATAGTCGCTCTTCTCTCATATACATGCAATAATGGAGCTCACTCAAGCTACTCATGATTTATGCACTACCATATGTTTGCTTTACTTCTATTCTTCACCACTATCTTATACATAAGAGTGCACAATAAAATAATGAAGACATTAATTATGAGGTAAGAAAATATAATCAAAGCAAATGATAGTGGTAAGAAAAGAAATGAGGAAGATAAAGTAAAATAATGTGGAAGACATGGACATAAAGGAATGTTACATAAATGAGTGCAAGAAAATAATATTGCCCCCAAAAGATCTCATCCAAACTTCCAATCTAGCTTTTCACAAATCCAATAAATATGTGAATAACCTCAACTATAGCGTTTCAATAAACATCCACTCATGATATATAATAAAATCTAAATTTTACTACAATAAAGATTGTCACTAACAACAAGTTCTATCACACATGAATATAAAATAACACAACATGTCAAACCTCTTTTTCTTTTTTTTTTCCTTTTTCTATTTTTAAAATTTTTGTTTTCGTTTTTGATTTTTGTTTTGCTTTTAATTTTTTTTTTTATCCATTTTCTATTTTTTTCAATTCTATTTTTTCCACTTTTTTATAGCTCAACATGTCATGTAGTATCCTATCCAGCATCATCAATAGCTCAAATAAAAAGATAAATAGCATGGCTCACTTATAGTGATCAAGCATGATTCACCTATGCCTCTCTAAAGTCTACTAAGCTATTCCTCTTCCCTACACTTAAACTTTTGTCCATCCTAGATAAAACATTCATCATGTAACATCCAAAAATATCCTCATCCATAAGAAGAGTAAGGTGAAATAAATGGAAGAGAGAAACAAATGATATGACGAAAGATAAAAAAAATATTCAAGCAACATGTGATAACAAAAGGGATGAATAAAAGCAAGTGAGATAACCTTCATAAAAATTATGTAATCTTATGATAATGTGGTCTCGAAAGAATCAAGTAAGTTCTAGAGTAACATTAACCACAAGTGCATCACACATCAATGGAAATAATAGGCTTAAAAATATCCTCACTAGGTATATAAAAAATTATCATCTCAATCTATCAACATGAAATCCATCACCAAGTTATAATCACATGTAATCTAAAAATCTAATCATGACAATAAATCATCAAACTTGACAATCAAATTTAACTACTTTTCACAAATTCTAAAACGATAAAAAGAATGCATAGGAAATTTATTTTGAACACCAGCAAAACAAACTAAAAATGAACTACCAAGCATAAGCAAACAAAGTAAAGAAATATATATAATTAGAAAGAAAAAGAGAAGGTGAGATGGAATAGACTCCCTTGAATTTCTAGAGGTCGAAGCTGATTCAGTTTCAGAAGCCAATCTAGAGGTGGAATGCTTGTAGGTGAAGTGAGGAATACTTCCTCCACCTCCACCTCCTTAAAAGTTTTCTCCGGTGTTCGAAGACTGTTCAGTTGGTGTGCCCACTTTAGAAGCTTCATTATTGCATAAAGTGTTCGGGCATTCTTCAGTTGGTAGAATGCATCCTTGCATGATTGACTGCAAATGAAATGTCTGTAGAAATCCTATGGACTAAAAAGAGAAAAATGCAATTCTTGCATGCATGTAATGTGAGATGGACTATAGCACGAATCAAAAGAAGTGTCTCATCCAATAAAATCAAACTTAATTACCTCCATGAAATTTTCTAAAGATTCTAAAGAAACATTGACCTTACCATCTTGAAAGGTACTTGGAGGCCCTAAAATAGTGAATGTGGCATCATCTTGATCAGGTGAAGTATCTGGCTATAGATCAGGTACAATCAACGAAAGTGATTCTTGAGTCATCCCTACACTTCCATCATCACTAAGTAGAACTATAGACTCAACTGGCTCAACTAGTGGCAGAATAGTCAAAGGAAGCGATTCTTGGGTCTCCCCTACACTTCCATCGTCATCAATAACACCTACAACATCAAGACTATCTTGAACAACAATATCATCGACAACAATAATATCAGAATCAACTATAACATCATGATACAAAAAAACTAAAAGAGTCACGTAAAGTAGCAGAATCAAAGTCAGGAATATCACAAACTCTACAATCCATCTCCTCAGGAATTGATGTAGTAGGTTGATCTGATAGCAACTGTAACTGTATTGATGAATGTGTTATGGGCTGAAACTGTGTTTCCTGATGTTGTCAAAATTGTTGTGACTGCTCCCTAAAATCCTGCTCAGGCTGATGATGTTGAAAGTAAAGCTGGTAATACTGGGGTCAGTCAGAAGTCCCTTGTTGTGTGTTCCCATACATGAATCTTGCAAATGAATTATACCTGTCCTGCTGATAAGTCTAATAATATTGAGGATCAGGCTACTAATATTGAATCCTAATCGAGAATACACTAGAAAAGGAATAAACATCTTTAGCAATTGTTGGTCTAGTCCCATACTGTTGATAATTTGTAGCCATAATCTCGATAAGTTCTCTAGCCTGAGTAGATGTCTTGTTAACTAGAACCCCTCCACTAGCTGCATCAACCATACTCTTGTCCATGGGAAGCAATCCCTCATAGAAGTATATAATCAGTAGCTAATCGCTTATCTAGTGCTGAGGGCAACTAACAATAAGTCCTTTAAATCTTTCCCAATATTCTTGAAACGGTTCTCCTGTGAATTGTTGGACTTCACAAATACTCCTCCGAATAGCTACAATCCAGAGTTGGATGGGAGATAATATAACCAATCTTTTACTAAATCTGCCACTGAAAATGGAAATGTTCTAAGTCTAACATCATCTCTTGATACGCCATGTGGGTTCCATGTAAAGCATACCATATCTAATTCTTGTAGATGTCTAACAAGATCCTCACCATATACTCCATGAAATTTCGGTAATAATATACAATAGTCCATAACTCGAAGTCTACCTCCAAATCAAAATAACAAATGCAGAATGAATCAATTGATAAGTCTGATGTCTAAAGCTCTTTGAGAGTCTTTTTAGTGTTATTTTCCATGTTACTCATCAAGTCTGAGATCCTGAATACACTGAAACTCTGAAACTACTGATAATACACAAAGATTTCCTGGTCTTCCCTGAGATGCTAACACAAACAAGATCAAATGACACAGGAAATATACAAAATAACACACATGCATACAAACGATGAATAATGAAGCCTTAGAAATATTTTTAAATTTTTGCAACCATTAAAGAAATATAAATAAGAGAGAATAAAATTGAAAAGAATGAAATGTAAAATATTGAAAAATTGAAGCGGTGGTTTAAATGATGAGATTAACCTAAATAGGTCTTTATTCTTGATGTAGTTGTTAGTATTCTCCCCTCACCCCTTTCCTTCAACCTGAAAAGTTCTAGGGGAAAAGAGAGATACTAATAGTAACATCGAAAGAAAAATAAAATAACAAAGTGTTGGTGCAATATCCCCTAGATTAGGTTGACTAAGTTGACTAAGCTTGAATTGGTTCAAGTTTGAGTCTTGATGTTTGAGTTTCGATGTTTGACAATATATGGAGATTACAGGTGCAATCGTCCAATTGGGAGATTGTTGGTGTAATTCCCCTATGGTCAAGGTTTGACCAGTTTGATGTGTAGAAGAGTCAAGAGATCAAGGTTGATTGGATACTTAACTGGGAAAGTCCTAATTGGAGGTTAGGCAAAGGCAAGTCCAACAGGAAGGTTGGCAAAAGTGAAAATCTAAGTGGGTCAGTGTTAACCGGACACTTGGTGATGAAAGTCCTGATGAGTGAAATCGGCCAGTGAGAAAATCCTAGTGAGCGAAGCCAGGTGAAAATCCTAGTGAGTGAAGCTAGGTGAAAGTCCTGGTGAGTGAAGCCAGACAGTGGGAAAATCCTAGTGAGTGAAGCTAGGTGAAAGTCCTGGTGAGTGAAGCCAAGCAGGTGAAAGCCTTAGTGAGTGAAGCTAGGCAGAAGGAAATCTTGGTGAGTGAAGCTCGGTGAAATCCCTAGTGAGTGAAGGTAGGCAGTTGGAAAATCCTGCTGAGTGAAGCTAGGTGAAAGCCCTAATGAGTGAAGCTAGGCAATGGGAAAATTCATGGTGAGTGAAGCCAAGCATGTGGAAATCCAGGTGGGTCAAGGTTGACCGAACACTCGGTGTTAGGAAGTCCAAGTTGGTCAAAGAAGTGACCGGATACTTGGCATAAGGAAATCCAGATGGGTCAAGGATGACCGGACATATGGTGGAAGAAAATCCAAGTGGGTCATGGAGAACTGGACACTTGGCACGAGACGGTAAGTTCAAGTGGGTCAAGGTTGATCGGACACTTGGCACAAGGAGAAAAGTCCAAGTGGGTCAAATGATTGACAAGACACTTAGTGAAGAAGTCTCTGCAGGTCAAGGTTGACCGGATGCTAGGCATAAAGAGTCCCAACAGATCACGATTGATCAGATGTTGAGTTTGGACTTGAGTTAAGCAAGTCAAATGGAGGTCAATCGATCAACCAATCGATTGAACCATAGTCCAATTGATCAATCTATCGATTGGAGGTGTGTTGTGATAAACAACGGCTCAATAGATCAGTTGATAGATTGGGAGCCTAAATCGTGAGCATAGAAGCTTCCCCAATCGATCAGCTGACCAAATGGGCACCGCCAATCGATCAGGCGATCGATTGGGGATGGAAATCTCGCATGACGCGACGCGAGGAACGCTGAATCGATCAGGCAATCGATTCATGCCTTTTCCAACAGAGCACAGAGGCGCTCTGAATCAATCGATCAATCGATTCAAGCCTCCCCAATTGATTGGGATATAACCGTTGCAAAGGAAGCGCATAATAAAAAGCTGCGGTGAGCTTTCTTCCTTAGCGACTCTCTTCTTCCACTCCTTGCAATTTCTCTCAAGTGATCGTTGTCAGTTCTTGAGGTTCTTGGAGACAAATATGTTGGTGCGGGTAGCACTAACGGTCTAACCCAGGTTTTGATGAATGACAAATAGGTTAAGTTAGTTGTGTTGTTGTCTGACACTTTGATCGAGTGTGCAGGAGAAGTCCAGACAGGTCGACGGGCTGACCAGATGTCTGGCACGAAGTCCAGCTAGGTCGACGGGCTGACCGGATAGCTGGCGAGAAGTCCAAGCGGGTCGACGGGCTGACCGGACGCTTGGCGAGAAGTCCAGCTAGGTCGACGGGCTGACCGGATAGCTGGCGAGAAGTCCAAGCGGGTCGACGGGCTGACCGGACGCTTGGCAAGAAGTCCAGACGGGTCGACGGGCTGACCGGACGTCTGGCAGGTAAGTAAGGTAAGTCACTGGAGGGGAGTGACTGCGAGGACGCGTTCCCGGGAAGGGAACATTAGGCGTCGATCCGGCTTAGATCCATTTCGGATATCTAAGTCGAGATCGTGACTAGATTCCGGTCTCGGAAAGACGGAATCTAAGTCATACTCTTGATGCTAATTTTTATTACTTAGCGTATCTGTAAAAATGTGCTAACAAACTGTGCTGCAGGGTTTATTTGCCTCGGACTAACACTGTTTTGCAGGTAGGGAACAGTGAGGGTCCGGGCGCCCGGAATGGCTCCGGGCGCTCGGAAGTCCGGGCGCCTGGAAGGGATCCAGGCGCCCGGAGGCAAATTTTATCCCCAGGACGACGTTGACACTTGGAGCATGCTGGTTGGGAGTGTTACGTCACATTCCAGGCGCCCGGAAGGGATCCAGGCGCCCGGAGCAGCATATAAAAGAAGCCCCAGGCAGGAGCTTCAATATATCAGTCTTCTGAGAACTCTGAGTCCAATCACTCTGTTGCTCTGCGCTCCAACGACGTTCACAAAGCTCCGACGACTCACTCCGGCTCTCTTTTTAATTCATTGTTTGTCGGTTAGCTTTGTTTTCTTTCTTTTCATTAGCAATATTTGTACGTAAATTGTAATTATCCGAATTGCTAGTGAATTGCCCAACGAAAGTACTCAAGGAGTACGGGCCTTCGAGTAGGAGTCGTCACAGGCTCCGAACGAAGTAAAAATCAACAGTGTTCATCTCTTTACTTCTTTACTTTTCCGCTGCGTTTTAACTCGAGATTTTCGAATCGATATTCACCCCCCTCCTCTATCGAATTCAACGGTCTTACAAAATATTGCTGCACTTCCAAGATCAAGAGGCGTTCCCAAACAAGAAGAAGAAGAAAATTAGGGTTTCATATTGTAAATCTTGTAAGATTTCATTTGTATTTACTTTTCTTTTCCTCTTGTTGTATTGAGAGTTTGTACAAGGCTTCTCCGCCTTTGATAGTTATCAAGAAGGAGTGTTTTTATTAGTGGAGAGTGTGTCGTGTATGGATCGTTGGATTAGTCACCTCTTCTTGAGGTGGATATCAAGTAAATCCTGATGTTAGCGCTGTGAGTCTTGTTTCGAGTTCTTTCTGCTGCATATCGACAACACGAAGCAAGTAAACGAAGCGCGACAAGCTATTCACCCCCTACCTCTAGCTATAAATTGACCCTAACACAAAGTAGAAAAGCAAGAACAAGATAAAGATAAAATTATGTACGGTCTAAAAACAAATAAACACCACTAGTTTTCTCCGACAACGACACCAAAATTTGATAGTAATAAGCACTTAAATTAATTCATTTCCAATCTACCGAACCCCTTAACATACACTAAGGTAGTATAGTAGAGGACCGGGTCGTCTCTCACATGGAACCAATGATAGGATGTTTGTTTTCAGACGGAATCAAATAATAGGGTTTTGTTTTGGATTTCTACATCTAATGCAATAAATGAAACTCTAACTAACCAACAAAGATGAACCCATAACACAGTGTCACTATATGCTACAGTTAACACCATAAATGGAATTAAACTAAGAAATGAAATAACAAAACATTAAATAAAATCTATTCTAATAAATGAAAGATAATGCAAGTAATGAAAGTTAAGTCTAACCTAACTACAATTTCAGAAATTAAAAGGGCAACATAAAGTAAAGCATTAACAAAACTAGCATGTAACGAAACCTAAAGCATGTAACAAAACTTAAACTAATATATCATAATTGTATTCAATCAAAACTAGAACTTAACGAAATTGAAAGAACAAGGCAAAGTAAGAATTAAACAAACTAAAATACATCAAATTGAACCTAACTATTTAAAGAAACATTTCACCGAACACATGACATGCATAAACAAATGAAGCAAGATTAGTGCAATTCAAACATGGAAAATCAAGTTCAATAAAACCATTCAATCAAAATTAATAAACATGAATAAAACTAAGTTAACCAAACCCCTCCTCCCACTCTAACATCACTCAACTATCCCCTTCGTCACACGAAGGACCCAGATTTGGAATGCCATTACCGGTGAACAGCAACACAACGATGGATTCAAAAGGTGCTCACCAGAGAAGAAGATGCACAGCCGACTTCCTCTGCTGGATGCTCCCTACTTTCCAACACTATCAGTGAGACCTTCAGAGGTAAGGGTGGTCTATAAGTGCCTCGCTAGAGGAGAACGCTCCATCGAAGAAGATGATCTTAGTAGACGTCGTCGCTCACAGGAGTTATTGGAGCCACTGTCGTCGTCGAGTTGAGCAAATCGGAGAAGAAATGGGAAGAATGGATGTAGAGGGCTGGCCGAAGGCAGTGAATGCAAAGGAAGAAGCCACCGACCAATTTTGAGGGGGAAGAAAGAAGAAGAGGTTCGGAGGGATGCTTTGTCATGAGGCCTAAAAATGCAAAGAAGAAGAGGATCCTATTGTGCCATCGTGTAAAGACTTAAGAGAGGATTTTCTCTCTTTTAATCTGGGTTGTCCACACTTGAGATGAATAAACTGAAGATCTGACTGTCCAATCTTAAGATGAGTGGTTTGGATCTCTTGAGATTAAATTGAGGTTGATTTTCTCTTAAGATCTAACAGTCCACATAGCTTCAAATCTGGATAAAGGGCTAGATGGCTTAGATCTGAATGAAGGATGAAGATCTCTCTTGATCTGGATCAACGGTTCATATTAATTTAGCTTGATCTCCTCAGTTTGACCTCCAAATCAAGTCAAATTCGATCCAATTAAATCATAATTCACGGCTCTTTGAATTTCCTAGAAAACCATATAAAAACATGAAATTGAATTCCATAATTTGTAAGAAATTTATAATTAAGTCTAAAATAAGTTTCTACTCATAACACATAGTATAAACACCAAATTAAGCATGCGAGAAGGTAAAAATACTAAATCTAAGAGCCAAAATAACATATAAAAATGCAAGTTATCGGTGTGTTTAGTGCTCGTAGGTGGTTCGCCTTGTAGCCCACATGGTCTTTTGGTCAGGCTCTTTGGTTAGCTCATTGGCTTGTCGCTGATATAGCCAGGTCATTCGGTGCTCGAGAGTCAACTACAGTCTCCTATTACTGTTGCACCATCTTTGCAGCTCGGGTATTGATTAGTATCTCCAGCTTTTCTTGAGTTAACGTCACTGTGGTGAGTCGTCCAATGTCTTCTATCTTCGCGTCTCAGATGCAGGTAAGTTCCCACAAACAGCGCTAAATATGATCTCATCCGAAAGCTGAGAAAATGGCAGGCTGGGAACTCGACAAATCCACCTATGTTATTAATTTCATTAAATATTAATTTCCAAAATTGGCTTCCAGGACTGCATGGCGAGGCACATGACCTTCTTAGATATGGGAGCAACCACCACTGCCTAGTCAAAGCCTTTTAAGGAAAGCTAATATTTAATTTCCTTAAATAACTCTAGGTTAACCAAAAAGAACAATCGAATCACAAATTTGAAAAAGGAGAAAACACAAACTCGAAAAATAAATTCGATAAACTAGATCTAATTGCCTCTTGTATTTAGAATTCTTATAAAGAAAATAACTAGTATGATGCAGAAGAAAACTACTAGTTATAACTTCTCTTTGTAAGCTAACGACTTCAAGATCTTCTGCCGTATTCCTCGCCTCGTCTTGGACGTCGTGTGGGCGACTAACCTCCAAGATGATCACCACCCAAAAGCTTCCTTCCTCTTCCTCTAAAAACCGGCCACCACCATCACCAAGGAGAAGAGAGCAAAAGGGAAAAGAGAAGGGAGAGGGTCGACCACTTGAGGTTCTCCAAGCAAGAGAATAAGAATTGCGTCTCATGAAGCCTCCTCACCCCTTCTTTTATATTACTTGCCCAAGGCAAATAAGGGAAGAATTTTTACAAAAATTGAAATCTTCCAAGAGTTTTTCCTTTTCCCTTTTAATTTTTCCTTTTCTTTCCTCTTGATTGAATCAATCACCAAAATTAATTGATGATGATTTTATTTATTTCAATTATGGCCGGCCACCTCATCAAGGGAAAAAGGAAATATATTTTTATAAAATTTTACAAGAAAAACTCTTATAAAATTTTACAAGCTCTCTTTCCTAAAGTAGGAGTTAAAAAAGGAAAGTTCTAAAAATTAAAACCATGTTTTAAAATTTAAAACTTCTTTTATAAAATTTTCTTTTTAACATGATGATAGAAAATTTTAATTTTAAAACTTATCTCCTTTTTTTTTCTTAAACCATGAGGATGGTTAAAAAAGGAAAGTTTTAAAACTTTTAAAACTCTCTATTAAAACATGTGGCCTAATTCAAATAAGGAAAGTTTAAAAATTAAAATCTCTCCTTTAAAACTTATAGTTTTCTACAAAGAGAAGATTTTAAAAATTCAAAACAACCCTCCCTTTTTGAATTATTGTGGTCGACCCTTTCATGCTTGGTCACCAAGCAAAGGGTCGGCCCCTATAGAAGAGGATGTGGTCGACCCTTGCTTGGTCACCAAGCATTGGACCGACCCACTTCTTAGACACCAAGAAGAGCCTTACATTTGAATGGACTTGAGGCTATAATGAGGCTAAGACAGGGACCTAGAGGAGAAATTGGTTTTGCCCTTCCGATGAGCTTGAGTATCCCGTGCTCGCCCCGAACACACAACTCAAGTTCATCGATAATAACTCATTCCACTAAAGAGTTATTATCGCACTACCGCACCAATCCCAAATTACATTATGGGCTCCTTCTTATCATGAGTGTGTTAGTCTCCCTGTGTTTAAGATAACAAACGTCCACTAATTAAGTAAGTTACTGACAACTCACTTAATTAATATCTAGCTCCAAGAGTAGTACAACTCAACTTCATTGTCATGTCGGTCTAAGTCCACCTGCAGGGTTTAACATGGCAATCCTTATGAGCTCCTCTTGGGGACATTTTCAACCTAGATAACTAGGACACAGATTCCTTCTATAATCAACAACACACACTATAAGTAATATCATTTCCCAACTTATCGGGCATATTGATTTATCGAGCTAAACCTCACCCTTTGATAAGTCGAAGAAATAAATATTAAATATATGTGCTTATTATTATATTAGGATTAAGAGCACACACTTCTATAATAACTAAGGTTTAGTTCTTTTATTAAGTCAGTACAAAAAGAACTTACCTAAATGGTCCTACTCAATACACTTAGAGTGTACCAGTGTAATTTATTAATCAAGATAAACTAATACTTAATTACACTACGACTATTCCGATGATTTGTTCCTTTCCATCTTAGTCGTGAGCAACTGTTTATAATTTATAAAGAACCGTCAACATGATCTTTTGTGTGTGACACCACACACCATGTTGTCTACTATATAAATTAATTGAACAATTACATTTAACAAATAAATATAGATATTGACCAATGTGATTCTTTTATTTCAAAAATAAACGTTTACAAAAGCTAGGCTTTTAGTATACACTCCAACAGTGGTGGCTCTGATACTGACTAAAAGAAGACTCCTTATTATCCTGCAAAAATCAAGAGCGTTGTGCCGAGCCGGGAAGGGGTTTATGGCGTTGGCCCTTTGATGTTTAAGTCAGTATCCGGCTCGGTATAATGGAATAGTAGCAAAAAGTATGTAGAATAATAAAGCATTGCATATCTCCGCCTATGGATGGAGACTTCCTTTTATAGTGTTATTGTAGCGTCGGTGCACGTATTTTAAAGTATATGCACGTTTTTCAAAGTGCCCTTGAAAGAGACAAGTCAAAAAGTGTCTCTCACATCTTTGCTTAAGAGGACACGCAAATCTCTGATGTGACAGGCTAGAAACTTTCAAAGTATGATTTCAATACTGGACATACTCTGTTGTAAGTGCTGCAAACTTCCAAAAGAGTACGATGATATATGTAGGTGGGTCCCACTATATGTCGACAGGAGGTTGTTCGGTAGGGACGTCCAAGTTCGAGAGTACTAAACAAAACTATCAACCTGTCCTTTACTAGGCTTTCCTGTCATCAGAGAGGGTTATCTTTTGTTTGCCTGTGCGTCCGTCCGATTGGTAGAGATGGTGGGCCGGAAGATTTATTGTTTGTCTCTTAACCTCAGTCGTAAGTTTTCAGAGGATGACCATTCGGACGGTCACGTTTGACCGGCCTTGGAAGCCCATTCGGCCAACTTCGTCTCATCTATGGTCCTAGACATAGTTTGCAAAATCGTGATCCGGATCATAGGATCATACGATCCTACGATCCGGAAACCCAAAAGTGATCTAGGATCGTGCAGAATCACTTTTTGCAGTAGGATCGCAACAGGATCAATAGGATCGGAACAAAATCGTGTAAGGAACTAGATGTGCTAAACACGTAAATGCGCAGCGGAAAACACTAGTTCCTCCAGAAGATCCTTGCGAAGGGAAAGAGAAATTCCTACATATACTAAGTTTTCTAACATAGCATGAGGAAAAAAAAATGTGGAACCGCCACATCAGCGGCCCCCTAGAGTCGGTCCCACGGATATGGAGGGAGGTAAATGCAGGTACACAGGTGGAAAGTGCATGACGGAGACGTTAACCCCAGGCAGTGACACCCCGGGGATCGACCCCTGGACCTTTCAACCACAGAACCATGCACTCCCCATCTGTGCTACGCCCTGGGGACTTCTAACATAGCATGAGAGATTATACATTTGGTGCGTGCTCACGTCCCGACAGCTTGGATCACAGCACGATCTGACGTTCGCGCCTCTACGGTATCCACACGAGCAAGCGTTCGTTTGTCTCACAAATTCACAAGATGGAGAAAGGTTGCGCTAGCAACCTATGGAGTGAATTTCGGTCAAGAGAGGAGAGGAGCAAATGAGAATGAAGATCTCCCCAAAATGAAGAGAAAATTACTTAAGTATTTTCATCCAATGAAAACACTTAATTAGCATTAATGGCCTTAATGAGTATTTACACTCCATTAAGGATCACACTTGTAACTCCTCATTTCAAATGAATGTAACTCTTCATTTCAAATTCAATTTTGAAAATTGAATGAAATGAATAATTAAATTTTGAAATTCAATAATTATCTCCATTAATCCTCACTTGAGTCTAACTCAAGTCTAATTCAATCGAGTCTTACTCAATTAATCCTCATGCAATTCAAATTCAATGAATCACTATTTCATTAATTCAAATTAACTCCTTGAGTCTAATTTGACTTGGATTTAATCCAACAATTAGATCCAATTGAGTCCAACTCAATAAGTCCAATTCGGATTAGACTTAATCTAATGATTCAGCATATGAACCCATCTCAAAATCTACTTATTCTTTGTGTGTGACCCAATAGGTTCTCGTAACGTTGACAATGTACCCAAATCAATATTTAGATACATAAGCAATGAGTGGCATCTAGCAAGACATCATTGCTACCCAAGTGACGAGAAGGGCAAGATCCGACCTAACCTGTCCGTGACTATTATCTTGTATGACTTTGTCCCTCTATCCTTGATATCTAGGTTGATCAATGAGGCATAGACTGTGTCATCCTCTTATCAACCTTTGTGTTTCTTGATCTCTAAGTAGACACACTCAATCAAATAAGCTCAATATCTCATATTGACTCATTTGCACATGGGCATGCTTTCTTGTGTCCTACTAATTAAGGGGCCCACAAATATCGCTTCCATCATATGAAAGGGATAGATCTCATATATATCACTCACATCCCTCCGCATAATTCATTGCATACCCAGTGATCAACTTTATTGTCCACTTTGTTACAGGTGACGTTTGTCGATACCAAAGTACACAACTCCTTATGTAGGGAACCGTAGCGACTTTAGGTCTAAGGACTATTCATACAAATAGTCACATAAGAATATTTATGACACTCATATAACGATCCATGAAACATTCTCATGGCGGGTCATTTAGTATATATTCTCTAATATATATTCATGTGTCAACCTGATATCTCATATTCATGACTTGTGAGATCAAGTCATCCGTTGACCTACATGCTAGTCTCAATGCATTAATATTGTCCTTGTATATTAATGCTTGACTATGAACAGTTAAGAGTAGTGTTCTCTACAATATCTCACTATCAATTTAACCAATTGATATACTGTAGATAAGAATCTACTACCCAAGGATATTATTATACTTATTCAATTGGCACTGAACTGAAATAAATATAATAACCAACTTTACCTTTTATTAATAATGATATATGATACAAAATGAGCCTTTACAATCATCTCATAATTGGTACTAGGGCTAATACTAACAAATCAGTAGGATTGGAGTAGAATCGGAGCAGAATCGGAGCAGGATCGATGAAAGCTTTGAGAGGTCATAACTTTTGATTCGGATTGAACCACATGACCTATAATATATCAAATCAAAGCTCGTTCTGAGATCTTTAATAAATTTCAAAGTTTATCCTTAACCACCATATTTCAAATCCAAAAAATATCATTTAAATCCTTTTCGATGTCTAGAAGATTTTATCTTTTTTTTATTATCTTTTTTTCATCTTATTAGGGTTTTAAATTATTTAAACATATGTTTAATTATTTTTGAGTTAGTTTCTTATCAATAATATTCTGTTATTTCTTTTCCCCAAAATAATGAGTGTTTGGATGTCTATTGTCTGGTATCGTGTGACATCAACCAGTCTTTAGAAAATTTTTTCCGGCGTTCATATTTGAATCAAATGATTCAATAGCTTCAGTTATATACGAACGTTAGGTGTTTTGCTGACCTTTAAATTGAATTATCTTATAAACCCAGGAAATATTATTGACATTGAATGTGTTATTATTATTGTGTTAATAGAAATTTTATATTCTTTCATTTTATCATATGAAAATATAACTATTATTACTATGCGAGAATGATAGTTGAATTACAAGTTAATTTAAATTTGTACGTGTAGTAATGTAATATAATTTGATGTGTTGAGTCTAAATGATTGCATATATATATACAAAATTAGTTATTTATTTATATGTAAATGAGTTTTTAGGTATTTTTTCTAATTATTAATCATGTATGATAAGATTTTAAGGGATTTTAGTAGGATCGTACGATTCCACGATCCGATCTTAACCCTAAATCAATTCTGCGTAGGATTGTGATTCTACAAACTATGATCCTATACCATTGACTATTTTAACTTTAATCTCTACATTATGCTCTTTCATTCTTTGACCTATTTTTAATGGACCTCCTTCATTGCCGTATCATTAGATGAATGATTATCTTTTAGATAGATAGATGACAGTCATCACCAAATTATTGGACAGATCACATTCATCACCAAATTATTGGACAGATCACATTTATCACCAAATTATTGGACATAATCGGTCACACGTTTATCATCAAATTATTGGAGAGGGGGATCTATCAAGTTAGTGGGTTTTGTATGGGGACTACGTACGTCATACCTAATTAAATTCCTTGTCTCCTTCCAAAGATTAATTATGAACCTTTTCATAGCTTCTTCCCTGCTCTAGTTCTGTCCATGCTCAATGGCTTTAAACAAAACAGATCGTGTCGAGGGCGATCCGTGTAGCCGAACTCAGCCTCACACAAGCCCAACATAAGCCGAGACACAATCGATCGATTGCCCCAACACGCGCGCTGCGATCAACAACATCATCTGATTCTCTACCATTATTTCCATCCGAAAGAAGCCAAAAGGTGCATTCCCTTGTCTTGACGCAACGTAGTTTCCTGAAACATTATCATTACAACTCGCTCGCCCACTTTTTGGTTGCTTTTAACTCCAGTTTTCAAAAACTGAAGTGTCTTTGTCGAATTACAGCGTGCTCATGCTCCCTACAAATTTTGCAGGCCATAGGAGTGCATGCACCTTTATCAAATGCATTGCTTGTCCTAAGCCTCGGAAAAATCTGGACATCTCCCTGCGAAACACATTAGAGAAAGAAAGAAGTAAGGCATGAAAGTGCATGCATGGAATTCCAATGCCCCCCTTTCAAAATAGTTGTAACAGAAGCTGTGGTGCAGGCCCTCTTCGCGCGTCTTTGGGCCACATTGTTTTCTTTTTTGTACCCCTAAAGAAGTTAGGTCACATCGGAGACAAAACCTAATGGAATCACACAGCTTGGTTTATTCCCAACCTTTTGCTTTAGCCAAAAATAAAAATTTAAAAATATAAAAAAAATGAAGTTGGTAAGCTTGGCCATACATGCATGGCAGACCTGCAATTATGGGTGGACTGGAACTGAATGGCCGTGAATATATAAAAGCATGCATGAATCTTAAGTAGATCATACATATAGCCAAGTATAATTATGACTTACCACTGGCTGTAAGTGATCAACAACTATTGTTCACAGTATTTTGGTGAAAAAGATACTTGTGTTATGTGAGTATGTCTCGGCAACTCATTGACATTTTATTCATATACATGTCCAGTGAGATTATTCAACCAATTTAATATTAATTATCAAAAAAATCATCCACCTACATTCAGCATTAACATGAAGGATAATCATTTAATTTACATGTCTGTTGGGTCTTCTAATCATGGTATCTCATAATATCTTCTTAGTTTGTTTATATCACTTGCCAATTGTTCATTCAGCCATCATCTATTATGTTAATACTACATAGTAATAACACTCAATCTTTCTTATGAATCTGACTTCATATCAAATCCATGGACTCATGTTAATAATACTACATAGTAATGACATCACTCTCTCTCTGATCAGAAGAAGTTGGACTAAGGAAAGATAATTTCAGAAATGAAATGAGTATACCAAAAGTTTTGGCTATGGGCAACATGGAACCTTTATAACATATCTATGATCTATCTACTGATAGAAATTATGAAATTGTCTGCCTTTAGTTTTATTAACATGAATAGTTTTACGCTGACTGATAATAATTTTCCGCCTTAGCTTTATCCAGATTTGAAATCAGCCATCATGACTGATTCGTCATTAATTAAAAATAAAGAAATAAGTTTAAAGCAGAATTAGCTAGGAGCACATTAAATATATAGAGAGGCAGATCCCAAGATCGTTTTAAACATGAAATGACGTACCCATCGGTTTCATCAAGACAAGTGGAGAATGTTTTGACTACGAAAATCCTTTTTTTAATGGACTCGTGATCAAGCTCCAAACACCATTCCATTAGGTCTTCCACTTCCTCTTTTCTCAATATCATTCCTAATTAACAGTAGTGTCTCTGCCACTATATATTATCACTGAGATCCTTAGAGGCTAAGAAAGAAGAAGCCCTACAATATGTAATATAAAAGGAGCAACTAAAGCAACGATCATCTCTCTCCATCTCTATACCTTCCACCGCCGGGGAATTTCTTGCTTCCCAACTTCTTCGTCTATCATCTTCAAGCGAAAAAAAGAAAAAGTATCAGAAAGAAAAAGAGGAGGAGGAGGAGGAGGAAGAAGAAGAAGCAGAGATGGTGTTTCCTTCCGTTCCGGTGTATCTTGATCCACACAACTGGAATCAGGTGAGTACGTGGTATTGCTACCATCTTCTTTTCTTTGAAGATTATAATTCCTCTTTTGAGCTTCTTCGTCGTCAAAAAGAGAGTTAATTAAAGCAAAGAGATCATAATATTCACGTCCTTTTTCTTATCCCTCCTCTTGAATATACCCTTTTCCACTATGATTACTTTACCCTAACGATCTGTCTTCGTGCCATGCTCAGCAGCAACAATCTTTTCCGTTCCCAACTGCCGGAGGCGGAACCGGTGGCGGGGAGGTTCCTCCGCTCATCCCCGGGCTAGCTGCAGTGACAAGACCTCCGGAAGCCGCTGGCATGGCTGCCGCTCCGGAATCGGCAGCAAGGGCTGTCTCCATGTCGGAGCGGGCTCGGCTCGCGAAGATCCCGCAACCGGAACAGCCGCTCAAGTGCCCGCGCTGCGACTCCAGCAACACCAAGTTCTGCTACTACAACAACTACTCGCTCTCGCAGCCGCGCCACTTCTGCAAGGCCTGCCGCCGCTACTGGACCCGCGGCGGCGCCCTCCGCAACGTCCCTGTTGGCGGTGGATGCCGCCGCAACAAGCGGAGCAGTAAGTCGTCTGGCGGCAGCTCCTCCAAGTCTACTGCGGATCGCCAGGCCGGCGGCGGCACTTCGTCCACGTCTTCCACCGCCACAGGAGGCGGAGGAGGCAGCGGCATCTCTCCTGGCCTACCCCAGCCTGGACAGATCCCCTTCATGGTCTCCATGCCCACAACTCTGGGCCACTACGGCGTGGCGAACAATCTCGGCTTGAACTTTGGGATTCCGACGATGGATGCCGTGACGGCGGAGTATCAGGTGGGAGGCAACTCAAGCAATATCGGGCAGCTGGAGCAGTGGAGGCTGCAGCAGATCCAGCAATTCCCTTTCTTGGGAGGGGGATTGGAGACACCTTTGCCGACGGTGCAACCGTCCATGTCCGGTCTGTACCACTTCACTGGCGAAGGGAGGCAAGTCGATGGCGCAAAGGCTGTCTCAGGCTCTTCACTGATCACACAACTAGCTTCGGTGAAGATGGAAGATCACAACGATCAATTAAGGCTCAATTTGTCAAGGCAATATTTAGGTCTCTCAGGAAACGATCAATACAATTGGAGTGGCACTGGTGGCGCTGCCGGTGAAGGCGGCGGCTCTACTAGTGGAAGCAATTGGGCGATGACAGATCTCTCCGTCTTCAACTCATCTTCCTCAGGCAATAACATCTTGTAATGATCCTATTTTGCAGATCCTGATCGATGGTTTATATTCCTGTGACAATTGGTACTTTAATTTGGAAGAAGAAGAGCTAGCGTGTTTAATTATATATGGTCTGATCATGTCTTCCCTTCAAGAAGAGTAGAGAACTAATTATTGGTAGCTAGGTCAGTTCTTATCTCATCTTGGATCCGTATATAGTAGTATTTAATTGTGTTTGTTGTTTAATTAATTTCCTGTCTTTTTTTAATTTCCAAATTAATGTGATAGATCGCTGCATGAACTCATGAAGAATTATGGTAGCAATGAACTATATATCTATATATCTCAAGTAATGTAGGATTGTAGGTTAGGGTGTATCATGCAGCTAATTATATATATTGCGTTTCTAATACGTCTTTCTTATCTTGATGTGATCATTTTAATTTAGTTGTTTGTTATGATCTTGTTCCCTCTCGAGATATGTGCATATATCATGATTCCATAGATATTCCTACCTTGAAGGCTGAGAAGCACATAGACAACGGACGGTTCATCACCTCAAAGAAATCAAACAGTAGAGTGGCAATCAAATTAACTATATAGAAAGAACATGGTCATCATGCATCTCCACGTTACCTTTAGATTTCTAGAACTTTGGAGCCTATCCATATTGACTGTTATGGCATCTTCTTTTTTGGCCTCTTGTCCCTCCAGTTTTTTTCAGTCCGATAATATTCTCTCTGTCAGATATGATTATTCATATCATATATATGAAAACATGCATTTTCGCAAAACATTCACACTCTATTTATAAAAATTAATGTACTGATATTTATTAGCAAGAGAGAGTATTAGGAACATATATATATAGTCAATTTTGTATGTCTCTTTGGAGTTCAATTAAGTTTTTGTTTTTCGGCCTGCTATGTGATGATCTACAAATAAGCAGCACAGAGTTATTGAATGAGAGACAATCAGACAAGGACTTTATTGGAGGCCGGTGAGATACATGAATTTCTTTCGTGTTCTGACACTTGTATTACTGCACACTTGTCCATGTAACTTCCATGCAACTTCCTCCCAAAAATCCATGCAGACCAATAGGAATTTGCAACAATCTAACCTAAGACCATGAGCCCAGTCATGGAAGAAAAAATAATCATAATGACAATTGTTGCAGAAGAGTGAAACTAATATAGACGGGAGAAAAGAAAAAGTGGATGAAATAGATCATGAGTGAATCCTTCTTTCTTTGCCTGTCACTGTCTCAGGGAATCTAGGTTTTGGCCTGCTTTCATCAAGTCCAAGGCAGTCCCTATTGAGAGAATAAAGCGACCAATTTTTTCTTTTTTAGTTTTCAAAAAAGTGGCCTTAATTAATTTGCTAGGTTATCCTTGTAGCATAGTGAATGAATGAAAATGGAAGCTGAAATGGACTGGTAGCTGTAATATTGATATATATATATATAAATATTGTATGTATATGTATACTTAGAGGAGGTTGAAGAAGGGTTGCAGCTTTAGCTTTTGGCCAAAGCAGTCTCTCCTGCTACTAAGAATCTTTAGTATTGGGGACTACTCCAATTCAATTGACAGATGAATTGCAGGAGGGTGAGATTTCATGCTGGCGCTCACATGAGTCCAATCATGGAGGCCTTTAATCTCTGAGACCAAGTACTGTTTCCACCTCAAGGTATCAGATTCGAAGATGCTGCATGCATGGATCAGCATGTAAGTTAATATATCCTAACTCGCATGAGATCTTCCCTTTTCATTTCAGGCCAGGCATTCATAACTAGCTAGGTTTCCACACATATGCATGTCTCTTTACATATATATATAGTTTCTCCTTGATTATCAATTAATCTTTATTTATTTAGAAGAATATTGTGTAAAGTTAATATATATATAGTAAACTCCTTGCCAATCCTTATGTTTAATTATGTGCTAATTATTAAACTATTCTTATGTCCTAATTTATTTTTAAAAAATGGCACCTCCTTTTGACTAGGCATCAGGTAAACATGTTTGAATGTGTCAAAGATAATATACAAACCCATTATTTTCCTCCATCGTATAAAGTGATAGATATGGATAGCTAGTGTGTGGAAAAGTGGCCGGCATTATTAGGAACATAATTGTTGCCACCTGCTTGGCAAATTCTCTCCAGCTAAAGGGGGAAAAAAAGAAAAGAGTTGAATGTACTAAGATGATACGGTGCCTTCAAGAGCTGGGTTTCATAGAGATGCAAAATCGAATTGCTACAAGTCCTTTTGATCCAGATAGGGCCCCAAGCAAAATGGTGAACCGAATCGTTGATTTATATATGCTGTCGGCTAACCGTTTATTTATAATTTTTTTTTTAAAAAAAATCTTTTTTAATTTTATTTTAAATTTTAATTATTTGATAGTGATTTATTAACGGTGTATAATTAATTCATTTGTTTAAAAATTTTAAATGTGAAACTATTGTTCATTTCTATTGAATCAATTTTTAAATTTATTTGTCTTAATTGAATCTTAACTTGAAATTATTATATTATTAAATTTATTATAGATTCTATTGTTTCATCCTATACTATTTATGATCATATATCTTTATAGTGATATGATATTGTCTATTTTGAAATTAGACTCTCATAACTTTACTCTTGGGCACAACAATATATAAATTTTCCATCACATTATATTATAATAATAATAATAATAATAATAGATAAAAATATCTTTGGTATAAAAAATAAATAAATAAAGACGATTCAAGCTTAGAATAGTATTATTTTTAATTTACTTTGGCTCTCAACCTTTTTAAGTTCAAATACTACTTGATATCCCTCAAGGTAATTGTGTAACAATAAGATATCTGTTTAATTTTTTAAATATTTAAGAATCAAGTTTTAATTTTGATGAATTAACGAATGATTTTTTTAATAGATGATTTGATCTAACACTGGACTGATGAGTCATTCATTATGAATGTTTTCTGATTTAATCTAATAGTTAGTGAAAAATTTTAATGGAGTTAGACTCATTATTCTTAAGATTAATCAGAGTTAGATATGTCAACTAAAAAAACTATAATAAAACGGAAGTTACAAAAATAATAAAGGAAATGTAATTCATGGAATGGAAGTTAAAAAAATAATAAAGGAAATGTAATTTTTAGAGGATGAAATAGAAGCTTATGTGATTTTAATTTTCTTAATACATAACTTAAATAAATAAATATTATTTTTAAATTTTTTATTTTGCATGTTTATAATTTTTTTTAAATAAATTATAAATAATAATTTTAAACCGTCATAAATCGTGAATTATTCCTAATCATCTTTCAAAGTTAAGATTAAAAGTGGAGATTCTGTGTACTGTGATTATTTTGAATCATCAATCGTTGATTCCAAAACTTGGTTGGATATAGATCACCAATATAAAATCAAAGCATAAAAAAGATATTTAGTTTTCAAGTTTAATGCATCTTTCATTTTAAAATAAAATATTTATTTTAACCACGATATTTATTTGCAAGTTTAATATCAAATCCCAAAACGATGCATCGGTCTATCAGGTTTACTAGAAGCTACTGAACTGAAGCATCCAGCAGCAGTGCTGCAAATATGTAATAAATTAGGAACAAGCTTTTGGTGCTTTGAGTAGGGCACAGAAGTTGGGCAAGAACAAATGAGCCCAACCCTAACTCAGCAGGGAAGCAAGTCCTAGAAAAAGCTTATATACAATGCAACAACCCAACAACCGCTGCTGAGATATTTTACTCCAGACTACAGCTTTAATTTTAAGTTTATTCATAGTCGAGATTCATGTCAAAACAAGGATGGATTCATGTCAAAAAAAAAAAAAAAATTTGATTTTTTGCGACAGACAACAGCTTTGTAAACGCTACCACTAGTAGAATTTTCTTGATTTACTTCATATATTCACCTAAGTCATAGATAGATAATTATCGAGATAGACGCACGTAAAGTAATAGGGTACTATTTTACTTTGTCATATAACCGAAGTCGTATCCAGGAAAAAAGTGAAGTCTTTGACTAGTTCAAGGAGGTAAAATCGATTCAAAGTTGGACCCATGTTGAAGTACAAAAATGTCTTTTACTTCGTTTATTTTGTAAAGTGTCGAAGTAATAAATGATATATAATTTTATAATTTATATTAATTGCCAAAGTAGAAAAACATCGTTTACTTCATTAGTTCTGTAATATGTTGAAGTAATAGATAATATGTAACTTCATAATTTATATTTATTGACGAAGTAAATATATTCTATAACTTCATCATAATTTTTATTTATCGAAGTATTTGGTATTATGTTACTTCATAGTTTTCATTTATTGATAAAGTAATTGATTGTCAAGACTTTATTATTTTATATTATACTGAAATAAGTAATTGATAAGAAACAACTTTATAATTATTAAACTGTATTAACTTAAAATGCATTAATTAGATTAACAAAATGACAAATACCTTAATAATTCACAAATTTATCCACCAATCCACAAGTATATATTCACAAATCCACAAGCATAACTATAAAAACACATCCACAAGCCAAAAGTTTATCCACAAGTATGTATATCCAAAAAATCCATAATGTAAAATAAAATATTTATCCTAACGTATACAACCCATTTAGGCCCCTACATACGAGTAGTTACTTCGCTCCATTCACTTCTGACTTAATCATATTGAGATTGGTTGTAATATTTATTCTTCATTGTTCCTGAAAACTTTTATTTGAAAAATACAAAAATACATTAGATTCATAAAATCATTTATCCAAAAAATGACGAATATCCAAAATGAAATAACAAAACTTAGCATATGTCATAAAGAACTATCCAAATAATAAGAACTATCCATTGACGGTAGTCAAGATTCAATGATACCTATAAAAATAAAAATATAACAATTTTGTAGTGATCAGGTATCTGAAAAGACTAAAATGTTATTCAGAATTTGAAAAGCATTGCTACATATCACAATTTTGCAACAAAACAAACCTATCTATCTTACAAACATCAATAAGATTGGAGACTTAGGCATTTAAGTAAATGACATCATATTCCTTTAATTCAGGAAGAAAATTTTCAGAAATGCTTCATACCAATCTATGATAACTATCTAGAATCATATCACGATTGGAGAATTTTATAAATTATTATGATCCTATAATTCAATATTAAAACTCACCATCTTGTCCAACTCAGGATTTTCTGATTTAACTATCTCTTTAATATACCTCATCACACAATATTCACATTCTACAGACCCACTTTGTTTTAAATTACTCTATAATAAAATTGAAAAGGTAATGCAAAAGACACGATCAGAATAATAAGAACTAGCCATTCATATCTTCGCATAATACATACCGTAATTTACTAGAAATAATAAGAACTTATCTGAATTTATAAATTATCTACAGACAAATTGTGTTAAAACATTATGACAATAAAAATGAATCGATGAGTAACATGAAAAAGTAGTATCACTCCCGAATACTAATAAAAGTAATGATTGAAATATCTTAAGTATTGAAATAACTTTAAAAACATATATGTACACTAAATTAAGATTCAGACACAAGATCTAAAATACAATGAAGAACAAATAAAAATACATTGGAGAAATACTATTGTGTTTTAAGCAATTCCCTCGATAAAAAAAAGAGCACACAGTGTTGAATCGAAAGCACTAAAGGGGGGTGAATAACGCTTGTGGCTATTTCACGTGTTTTGGAATTAAAAACATATCGAGTAATACAGCGGAAACAATAAAAGAAATAAGCAATTACACAAACGATACCAAGGTTTTACTTGGTTCGGAGCCTAGGGCGACTCCTACTCTAAGGCCCGTGATCGTTGATCGCTTTCTGTGGGCAACAACTATATCGCGTAAAATTATTACAATCTAAGTACAATAAAAAGCTGTAAAAATTATACCGACAACAAGAAATGCTAAATCTGAAGCTCCGGGTCGTTGGGAACTTGTAGCAGCACTTCTGGATCGTCTAGTTCGCAACACACAAGAAGAGATTTCTTTAGAATTTGTTGTTCTGAGTGATGCCTCAAGACCTCCTTTTATGCACTGTTGGAGCCGCCTCCAACACCATCCAAGGCGCCTCCAACCCTCCCGAGTCGCCCGTGTGGATTAGCACAGAACCGGTCGCACCTCATCCACTCGAAGGCGCCTCCAAGCCACTCCAAGGCACCTCCAAGCTGTGGTCCAAGGCGCCTCCAGCTCGGTTTGAGGCGCCTCCAGGCTTGCTGCGCAGCTACCTTCACCCTTGCACCTGAGGCGCCTCCAAGCTCCATGGAGGCGCCTCGGGCACTGTTCATCCGAGGCTTAAGGTTACTTTTTTATTCCTGCAAAATGTGTTAGTCCCAAACACGTATCCTGCAAAACAAAGTTAACACATAATAGTTATAAATAAGATATTGACAGTCTCTGGACTGTCCAAGTCTGACTTCGGATTTCCAACCGGAAACTCTAGGTCGACCCGACGCCTACTATTCCCTCTGCGGGAAACGCGTCCTCACCTACTCCACTCAGGAGATTTACCTGTTGTCAGCACGATCCTCCAGATCGACTGGACTTTTGCTCGGCGCTCGATGCTTTCGGACTTTCTGCTGGACGTCCGCTCTCGACTCGTCCAGTCTTCCGCCTGGATCGCGACACCAGGACTTTTCCACCTAGGGTTACCACCCCCTAGGACTTTTGCCTGAAGCTCTCGACCCGCCAACCCTATGACCTAGGGTTACCACCCCCTAGGGTTTTCCACCTTCTTAGCCGCAGCTAGGACTTTTGCCTAAGTACACTTAGGACTTTCCTGCAAGCTTATTCAAACTGTTAGATCACAAAACAACTTAACTTTCAACCCTTTGCCATTATCAAAACTTGGGTTCGATCGTCGGATGCTTCCCGCACCAACAATCTCCCCCTTTTTGATTATGACAACCGAAATTCAAAGTTAAGTAAAAGACAGTAAAGAAAAGGTAGAGATAGCACTAGTAAATTGACAGTACAAGTATGAGAGAATAAGGCTCTCCCTTATTTTTTGAATTTATGCTCCCCCTTAATTTATGAATTTCTTTTCTTTATGAATTTTCTACTTTTTCTTTATGAATTTTCTACTCTCCCTCTTTACCATACATCAAAATACAAGGAAAGTAATATGAATCAGAGTACTTGGATTTGAAAAAAAAATTGAAAAAAATGAAGAGTACTTAGCTTTTTAGAAAAAATGTTCTTGTAGGATTAGAAGTTATTTTAACTTTGAAACTTTAGCTAATCAAAATACTTAGATAAAATGCTTTTTTCTTTTTGAAAAATCCTTAGTTAAATTTAGAAGTACTTAATCAGAATCATTTAGAAAAATACTTATATTCTTTGTAAAACATTTAGCTAAGTAAATGTTAAGGATTCAAAGAAGATCTTTTAAGATAGCTTTAAAGGTTTAAGTTTGAAGGCATTTGTTCAAAATATTTGAAAACACTTAGCTAACATTTTAATGAGTCTTTGAAAACACTTAGTTTAAATTTGAAAAAGATGCTTTTCCAAAAATGGCTTTGGAAATGTTATTCGAAAAAGGTGCTTTTGCAAAAATAGCTAAAGGTTCTTGAGAAAAGATAGGTTTTGAAAGACTTAGTTAAATTTTAGCTGCAAAGAGGGAGGAGCTTCACTTATAAAAATTTAAGGTCATTCATTCAGATTCAAGTAGTCATAATGTCCAATCATGAGTAATTAAAAGTAATCATTTAGTCCCCTGGGCCACATGTCTAACCATTAGCTACTAACTACTTACCTAGAGGGTAACAACTTTCACTTGGTTAGTCAAGTTAAGTTGAAAATTCAGTTAGATTTGACTAGGGCTGAATGACTTAACTTGATTACTGTATTTTTGGTATTTAACGCCCAGACTTACTGTGATGCACAAAAATAAGCATTCTGAAGTTCAGGCTGTACCCTATGCATCTCACGCCGTTTTAAGTTTTTCAAACACAAACAAGTTATGCCTAGTGTGTTTGTGAGATGCTCTAGCTGATACTAAGGGAACATGATATCTAAAGGTAGATGCCTAGTCTAAGTCCAAATTTTGAAAGTCTAATAAAGTTGGGATTTTGAAGACATTTTTCCTAGAAGTTTGAAAAACAAGTAAAAGCAAGATGAGTTTTAAAAGCAAATAAATTCTATTCTACTAAGCACATTCCTATTTGCCTTCTAAGTGCACTGAACTCAAGTTCAGGTAAGGGCTTTGTGAATATGTCAGCTAGGTTTGATTTGGACTCAATATAGTTAAGTACGATATCACCCCTAGCTACGTGATCCCTTACAAAATGATGTTTTACTTCTATGTGTTTAGTTCTTGAGTGGTGAATTGAGTTCTTTGTTAGGTTGATTAAACTTATGTTGTCAATTGATATTTTAGTTTTCTGATATTCTAGCTGGTAGTCTTTTAGGGTATGCATCATCCATAATAATTGGGATGCACATTTTCCTAGGGCTATGTATTCAGCTTCAGTGGTAGATAGGGCAACACAGTGTTACTTTCTGCTTGACCAACTTACTAGGCACTGACCTAAAAATTGACAACTACCACTTGTGCTTTTTCTATCTAGCTTGCACCCGGCATAGTCTGAGTCAGAATAGCCAGTTAAATCAAGGCTACAAGTTCTAGGGTACTAAAGTCCTACATTTAGGGTTCCCTTAATATACCTAAATATTCTTTTAACGTGAGTTAGATGTGACTCTTTTGCACAAGATTGGTATCTTGCGCACATACCTACTGCAAGAGAACGTTTGGTCAACTAGCAGTTAGGTACAGTAGACTTCCTATCGCACTTCGATAGTATTTCAAGTCTACTAGTTTTCCTTCTAAGTCTGAGTCAATTTTAATGTTGGTAGCCATTGGTGTATTGATAAGTTTTGAGTTTTCCATTCCAAATTTTTTAATTAGTTCTTTAGCATATTTTGTTTGGAAGATGTAAATTCCATCTTTTGTTTGTTTAATTTGTAAACCTAAGAAGAAGTTAAGTTCCCCTACTATACTCATTTCAAATTCACTTTCCATTAGTTTTGTAAATTCTTTTAAAAATCTTGAGTTGGTTGACCCAAATATTATATCGTCTACATAAATTTGTGCAATAAAAATGTCATTTTCTAAGGACTTTACAAAGAGGTTTGGATCTATTTAACCTTGGCCAAATTCTTTTGATATCAAGTAGTTAGATAATCGTTCATACCAAGCCCTAGGGGCTTGTTTTAATCCGTATAAGGCCTTTTTCAGTCTAAGGACATGATTCGGATGTTCTAGGTCTTCAAATCCTGAGGGTTGACCAACATACACTTCTTCTTTAATGAATCCATTTAAGAAAGCGGATTTTACATTCATTTGATAGAGTTTGAATCCTTTATGTGCTGCATAGGCCAGCAGCATCCTAATAGATTCAAGTCTAGCTATAGGGGCATAGGTCTCATCATAGTCTAACCCTTCTACTTGATTGAACCCTTTGGCTACTAGCCTAGGTTTGTTTCTAACTATTTCACCTTGATCATTTAATTTTTTTCTAAACACCCATTTAGTGTCAATTATCGTTTTATCAATTGGTTTAGGTACTAGTTCCCATACTTGGTTTCTTTCAAATTAAGCTAATTCTTCTTGCATTGCTAAAGTCCAGTCTGGGTCTAGTAGGGCTTCATCTATAGTTTTGGGTTCAATCTTCGAAATTAGGGCTATTTGGCTTAGGTTCCTATAAGATGACCTAGTTCTGACCCCTAGAGTTGGGTCACCCAAAATTTGGTCAAATGGGTGATCGGTGCTCGTTCTTGTTGGTCTTATACTTGTACTAGTAGTGGGTTCTTCAGATTCATTAGGTTCAGGTTGAATTTTGTCATCATCTTTTATGTCTATTGAGTCAAAAATTTCTGGATTATCATTTTCTTTTATTAGTTTGGGTAAATTATTTTCTTTATCAAATATTATATTTGTTGTTTCTTCAACTTTTAAGGTATTTTTGTTATAAACTCTATAAGCTCTCCTAGTTGTTGAATACCCTAAATAGATTCCTGAGGTTGTTTTTGATGAGAACTTCCCTAAGTAATCTTTAGTGTTTAAAATAAATACTTTACACCCAAATACTTTTAAATAGTTCACATTAGGCAACTTATTATAGTATATTTCATATGGTGTTTTATTCAGAAATTTGTTAATTAAGATTCTGTTTTGTATGTAACAGGCTGTATTGATTGCTTCAGCCCAAAATTGACTAGATAGTTTATATTCATTTAACATGGTCCTAGCAGTTTCTTATAGGCTTCTGTTTTTACATTCTACTAGACCATTTTGTTGAGGGGTCCTAGGGCAAGAATATTTATGTTTGTACCCATTAATTTCACAAAATTCAGTAAAGTTATGATTCTCAAATCCCCCCCCAATGGTCGCTTCTAATTCTTTTTATTCGAGTATCTTTTTCATTTTCTATTAATTTACAAAAAAATTTAAATACTTCAAAAGTTGCATCCTTAGTTTTTATAAATTTTACCCAGGTAAATCTTGAGTAGTCATTGATTATTACTAAGCAATATTGGTTTTTACTTAATGACTTGACTCCATGCGAATCAAACAAGTCTAGGTGAAGGAGCTCAAGTATAGATGTTGTTCTATTTAAGTTGGTTAATTTGTGGGTTGATTTGGTTTGTTTAACCTGTTGACAAGCATTACAAATTGAATTTTCAATAAATTTTAATTTGGGTAGTCCTTTAACTAGACCATTTTGACTTATTTTTTAAATAAGTCTGGTGTGAGTGTGACACAGTCTCTTGTGCCACAGCTCAGTTTCCTCTTGTTGTGTCAGGAGACACTTTGTTGAGGATGTTTGTAGGTTAATTGTGTATACATTATTTCTCCTAATGCCCTTAAGTATAATTTCAGGGTTATAGGCATTTTTAATTATACACCCAGATTTGGTAAATTTAACTAAGTAACCACTATCACATAATTGACTGATGCTGAGTAAATTAAAGTTAAAATTTCCAACTAATAAAACTTTTCGAATAATGAAGTCTGAATTGAGTTCGATGTTACCTCTTCTGATTACCTTAAGTTTACCGTCGTTGCCGAATGCAACTGAGCCTAGATTCTTTAACTTGAGCTTTGTGAACTTCAATCTATCTCCAGTCATATGTCTGGAGCATCCACTATCCAACATCCATTGATCCAATTCCTACACATAAAGTATCTGAATTGGAATCATTTTGATAAAATGATAGTTTGATTGAAGTTAGCTCCCTAATGATTGATTGTGAGATGATTTAGTGATTTAATCTAATTGGATTTAGGTTTTGGTTAAGTTAATTGAATTGGTTAAGGTAATTTGTGAACCTAATAAGTTTTTTAAAACATTTTTAAATGAGTTTTTAAAATATTTTTTAAATAAATTTTTAAAAGATTTTTAGATAAGTTTTTTAAAAGATTTTTAAATGGGGTTTTTTAAAATATTTTTTTAAAAGATTTTTTTTAAATAAATTTTTTAAAAGATTTTTTTTAAATAATTTTTTTTAAAAAAATTTAAATTAAATTTTTAAAATAAGTTTTTTTTAAAGTAAGTTTTTTAAATAAATTTTTAAAACATTTTTAAATAAGTTTTTAAAAGGTTTTTAAATAAGTTTTTTAAAACATTTTAAAATAAGTTTTTAAAACATTTTTAAATGAGTTTTTAAAAGGTTTTTAAATAAGTTTTATAAAACATTTTTAAATATTTTTTTTTTAAAAATAAATTTTAAAACATTTTAATAAGTTTTTAAAACATTTTAAAATAATTTTTAAAACATTTTAAATAAGATTTTTAAATAAGTTTTTAAAATATTTTAAGTAAGTTTTTTAAAACATTTTAAATAAATTGTTTAAATACGTTTTTAAAACATTTTAAATAAGTTTTTTTAAATGAGTTTTTAAATAAGTTTTTAAAACATTTTTAAAAGATTTTTTTTTAATAAGTTTTTTAAAAGATTTTTAAAATAAGTTTTTTTTAAAGATTTTTAAAGTAATTTTTTTAAATAAATTTTTAAAACATTTTTAAATAAGTTTTTAAAAGGTTTTTAAATAAGTTTTAAAATAATTTTTTTAAATAAATTTTTAAGGCATTTTAAATGAATTTTTTAAAACATTTTTAAAGCATTTTTTTAAAACCTTTTTTAAAATAAATTTTTTTATTTTATTAATTTAATTTAATTTTATTTGATTTTATTAATTTAATTTAATTTTATTTGATTTTATTAATTTAATTTAATTTGATTAATTTAATTTGATTTTAATAATTTAATTTGATTTGATTAATTTAATTTGATTTTAATAATTTAATTTGATTTCAATAATTTAATTTTATTTAAATAATTTAATTTGATTTTAATAATTTAATTTGATTTTAATAATTTAATTTTGATTTTATTAATTTGATTTGATTTTATTAATTTAATTTAATTTGATTAATTTAATTTGATTTTAGTAATTTAATTTAATTTTAATAATTTAATTAAATTTGATTAATTTAATTTGATTTTAATAATTTAATTTTGTCTTTAGTCATCTCACCCCATCTAAATTTTTCAATCAGGGGATCCTATAATTTTCGTGAGATGAATTGAGTTCAGTTATAGGGTTTGATTTAACTTTATGTTAGATTCAGGTTTAGCTTTGGGCTCAACAAGTAGATATTCTTTAGATAAACTTCTGGGTTATGGTGAGTCACTTGGACATCATTAAAGTAACCATACCTTTGAGGTTTTCCAAATAGTCCTATCCACTGAATTTAATACAAAACCTTTGTATAACTAGTTAGGATCCATAAAAGATAGCTTCGGTTAGTTCTACTTAGCCAAATGCACCAGGTCGAAGCCATATCTTCCTAGACATGCATAGACTAAGTTTAACGTACTATCATCCAAAATTTCACCAGTACCATAGGTCAAGTTAAACTTGTTCCCTTTCTAATTAGTTCTAATTACCCTACCGGGTAGTTTGGTTTGGGTTACCCTGCCGGGTAGGTTAGTTTTGGAGGTGTCAGCTATTCTGGAGTCTCCACCTAAATTATTGATAATTTTATAGATTAGATTTAAGTTTTTTACTTTTAATTTAATTATATTTTAATTATGTTCTTTTAATTATTTATTTGTTTATTAATACGATTTTCCTTTTGGCTCCCCCTGGATCATAGCCTTGATAAAGTCTATCAAGGTAATGTACTTGATCCTTGGGAACCCAATATTGACCAAGTCCAACTTAATTGACCAAGTTGGACTTGGGTACCCATGCTTGGACCACTTTTCTATTTGTTCTGTTGACTAAGGTTAGATAGGATCGATATTTATTTTTAGTTTTAAAACCTAATCCAGATCTGTTGTAAATGGCTCTTTGTATCCCAAGAATTAGGTCAAGGTTCTTAGAGCCCAAAGAAAACCGTTCTAATGTCTTCTTCAAATCCTTGACCTAAGTTTTCATACTAGAATTTTCTTCCTCAAGCATTTGGACTTGAGTTGAATTTCCAGTCTGAACTGGGTCAGGCAAGGGTTTGGAGGTAGTCATTTCTTTAAGGGCTGCTACCTCCTTTAGAAGTGACTTAACCCTAATATTAGACTTAGCTAATTTTTGAATTAAATAATTTACTAGATTATGTAAACGCGGGATACTTACAGCGGAGTCAGGCCCTTCGGAAACGGATACGGATCTGTGGCTTCTCTCGGACTCGGCTTCCGATTCGTCCTCGCTTCCAGATTCGTTGGTGTAGTCCTGGGCCATCATCGCGAGAAAACTCGTTTGTTCGAGCTCTTCGTCGTCGGACTCCTCTAAAGAAGACTCGTCTCATGTCGCCTTTAGGGCCTTCTTTCTTCTTGATTTCTTCAGATCTTTCTGGGTTGGGCAGTTCGCCTTGATGTGCCCCTTCTGATTGCACCCATAGCACTTTACCTCGAACTTCACCTTTGGTTGAGCTTCCATGGTTTGAATTGCCCTTTTTAGGTCCTTCTTGTTGAAACCTTTCTTTTTCTTGTATAGTTTCTTTACCAGGTTGACGAGCTCGGTTGTGATTTCGTCTTCGTCGTCGTCCGAAACTGATTCTTCTTCTTCTGACTCTGGTTCGGTTCTGCTCTTTGATTTAGTCTTGCGCGCTCTACCTGCACCTGCAACCAAAGCCAAACCTTTCTTGGCCGGACATTGTTAGGACCAATGGTCGCGGCTAGAGAGGGGGGGTGTGAATAGCCGACCCCAAATCTTCGCGTTTCTTCCTACGATTAGGGTTAGTGCAACGGAAATAAAACCGTAGAAACGAAAAGGAAGAAGACAAACCTCAACACGCGTCGATGTAACGAGGTTCGGAGATATACTCCTACTCCTCGGCGTGTCCGTAAGGTAGACGAAGCCTATCAATCCGTCGGTGGATGAGTCCCCGGAGAACCGGCTAATATATACCTCTTGTGGGTGGAGAAACCTCGCCACAATCTTTGCAACAGCAATAAGGAGTACAAGAATACACAAGAAGAAGCAACAATATGAATGTAAAAACAAACAATCTTGCCTTCTCGTCAGCTGTTGATGAAGCAGCAACTTCACGGGCCAAATACAGCAGCAACTGTTGGAGACCCCAGCCGAGGAAGCTCACGCGAAGCTTCAGCTAAGAAGAGCTCAGCAAAGCTCAGCAACAGCAAGCTCTTACAGACGCAAGAGGTAGCAGCTGAGGAGAGGAAGAAGAAGAAGTTTCGGACCAGAAGAAGAGTGAGAGCGTTAGCGAGAGTTCTCACTGTAGAAGCACTCAGCCCACTTATACCTGCATCCACCTGCGAAGAAGAGAAGACAGAAGACTAGCCATTGTGAGCCAACGGCTAGTGCCAGACCGATCAGGCATCACCCTGATCGGTCTGGGGCTGATCTGATCGGTCGTGGGGACCGATCAGGCTCTATGCTGATCGGTCCCCAGACCGATTAGCACACTTCACAGAGAGTTGCCCAACTCTCTGTGCGTACCCTGATCGGTCCCAGACTGATCAGTAAGCTCACAGAGGCACTGATCGCTTTCTGATCGGTCTCCAGACCGATCAAGAAACCACAGTATCACTGGATCGGTCACCAGACCGATCCAGGTCTTGGTTTTTGCCCAAACCAAGTCCAAACCAATATCCGGTCAACCTTGACCTATTGGTACATCATGCTTAGCATCCGGTCACTCCCTTGACCTGCTAAAACTCCCCACCAAGTGTCCGGTCAATCCCTTTGACCCACTTGGACTTTTCTCTTCGTGTCAAGTATCCGGTCACTCCCTTTACTTTCTCAACACCAGATGTCTGATCACCCTTGATCCATCTGGATTTTCCCTTGCCCGGTTTCACTCACCAGGACTCTCACCTAGCTTCACTCACTAGGGTTTTCACCTGGCTTCACTCACCAGAATTTCCAATCTGCCCGGCTTCACTCACCAGGACTTTCCAACTGCCTGGCTTCACTCACCAGGACTTTCCCACTGCCTGGCTTCACTCACCAGGACTTTTCAACTGCCTGGCTTCACTCACCAGGACTTTCCGAACTGCCTGGCTTCACTCACCAGGACTTTCTCCAACTGCCTGGCTTCACTCACCAGGACTTTCACTTTCACCTAGCTTCACTCACTAGGATTTTCACTCTGCCTAATATCCCAGTTAGGACTTCCCAATCAAGTATCCGGTCAACCTTGACCTACTTGACTCTTCTTCATTCAACCTGATCAGACCTTGATCAGTATCTCTCCGCATGGACAACTGCACCTGCATTGTCCATGTCTACATGTCTTTCTGTATTGTCAAACATCGAAACTATGACCAAGGTTTACGCTTGGTCAACTAGGTCAACCTTGACCTACTGGAAATTGCACCAACAATCTCCCCCTTTTTGATGTTTGACAATACCTTTAAGTTATGCTAATCCAATAGCCTCAACTTTCTTCATGCCACTAGGTAATGAAACATAAGTTACAACCTTACATTCTCCTTCTAAGAAGGCAACCTCCTTCTTAGATAATGAAGGTCTAACTTAAACCCTTCATTCTCCCCCTATTGGCATACATCAACAAACTCTCCCCCTGAAGAGTAAGTTATCGTTGTTCACAACTTCACTCGTTGTGATCAACAAACTCTCCCACTAACTCCAATGTTCTTCCTTGAACATTCTCTAGACATTCTTCCCCTTTTTGACACACATCAAAAGGAGTGAATCAAGGTCAAGAGTTTCTTCCTAATGAAAGTCCGATACCTTTCATTGAAACCCTTAATTTCCCCCTTGATACTAAATTCAACAATCAACTTAGTGATAATCCCATATCACTCATCCTCAAAAATTTCGACGAGTAAAAACTCCCCCTAAAAGTCAACTCCTCCTTGACTAATAGGTAAAACTCCCCCTAAAGGTCAACTTCCCCTTGACCATTGCACCAACAATGTCTTGGAGAGTTTCAAACCTTTAGAACTCTAAAACACCAATTCCCGAGCTGAAATTTCAGACAACCAGTCGAAAAATCAGCATTTGGCACGCTCTGATCGGTCACCAGACCGATCAGCCTTCACTGGATCGGTCACCAGACCGATCCACACTCTCCTGGATCGGTCCTAGTGACCGATCCACACAGACCTGGACCGATCAGGGAACCTCCTGATCGGTCCACGACCTTTGATTCCTGATTTCTGAATTTTTCTTCTCCCGAAATTCAGAAACCTCTAGAAAATCACAGAAAATTCCAAAAATTGTGAAATTTTGATGATACATTCCTCATAACATATACTATCATGGAAAAATAGTTTTCTATGAAAATAACTTCCATTTTTCAATCTTGATACAAAGTTCAAAAGTCTTTGAAATAGCTCAAAGTTAACTTATCTTTGTATCAACTTGTTCAATGATGAATGCTATCACTAGAAAAGCTTCATCAAGGTTTTTCAAATCAATTTTGAAATGATTTTAAACCATTTAATTTAGGACCACAATCTTTGGGCTAAATGTACATGACTTGTACATAAGCTTTCCCTATGATCCCCAATTTCGAATTAGGCTCATCTAGGTACAAGAACTATGCACCTTGATCCTAACTCATAATCCTAATATCTCACACACATCTAAGGTGTATCAAACACATTCAAGTCAATTTTGATGTGAGATATGGGTTTAGGTTAGCTTAATCTAAGTTCTCATGCATTTTTCTAAACATCAATTTGATCTCCATATCAAATTGTGTTTTTAACCTTAAATCAATTTCATTGATTATAAATGCAAGAAATGATGACATGGCATAAAATGATATCATACATAATAACATGTGCCAATGTCATGATGTCATGGCATAAAGTATGAAACTTAAATAAAGCATGACATATAAATAACCTAAGCATTATCATGACATTTTAAATGATCATAAAATAAATATGATGTCATGACATGACATATGGCAAACAATATATGGCAAATAGCACATAAAGGTATAGGAAATACCTAATTCTAGCCTTAATTGCCATTTTTGATAGTTTTGATCATTTTGCCATAAATTCCATATTCCTAAGTGTATTAGACCTAAAATCATATACTAAGGATTTTTAGATCACTATGTGCCAATTAGATTGACCCTAGAAAACTCTTCAATTGTGATTGGCACATCCTAAACACCTTAGGAATACTTTTCCATTTCATTTCCAAGGCTTGATTATACCTTGAAAATTCCTAAAGTGCCACCTTTTGCCATGATTAGGTTAACTACCTATTCAAGCAAGGTTGGCACACCCTAACTCATCTAGCGTGATGAAATCACATTCCTAGGAACCCAATACCTATTGGAGCTCATTGGGTTCACTAAGTATTCACTAGGGATGACTTCCCTAACAACCCTTCTAATGACCCTCCTAGGCTTTGAAGCCTTGGTCATTTGGGACTCATCAAGATCAACTCTAGGGGTGACTCCCCTTGTGACCTTGGTGATGGTCTTCCTAGCCCTAGATTTTGTTCCATAATCGAATGGAACATTGTGATAAGTGGGCTTGACCATTTGAGACTTAGGTTTGTGACCCAAACCTTTCTTGTCCTTGGACATTGGTTTTTGACCCTTAAACCCTAGAGATGACTTCTCCAAGTTCTTAAGAGCCTTTTCCAAAGTATCAAGTCTTGACCTCAAGACTTGATTCTCCTTCTCTAATACCTCAATTTTTAACTTGTCATTTGTCTTTGAGGTATTCCTAGGCATATGTCTAGTTGTTTTGGGATTTCTACCTAGGTTATCCCTAACCTTAGATGAGTTAATCATAGGATTGATATTCCTAGTGTTATCCTTATCTAGGCTCACATGTTTGGCACCTAAGCATGTGTATCGATTTCTATAATTATCATGCTTATCATTAATGTCAATTGCAATCAAACTACTAGCATGCATCTTACTAGTATTGCAATAATGTGCCTTAGAGATTACCTTAGGGTTTGCCTTAGCTCCCCCTATCGATGTGCTCGGTCTCTTGTCCTTGTGAGATTGCCTCCCCCTCGGACATTGGCTCCGATAGTGTCCCCTTCGCTTGCATTAGAAGCACACCACGTGCTCCTTGCTCTTGCGTATCGGGACTCCGGCTTCCTTGATCTTTGGCGCCGGTGGAGTCTTCCTAACCCTCTTTGGACATTTACTCTTGTAATGTCCAAATTCCCTACACTCAAAGCACATTATGTGTAATTTGCTAGAAACTAAATGGCTTGAGTTACCTAGAGTTGAGGATGGATGAACGCTCTCTCCTTCATCCCTTCCGGAGGTAGAAGCTTCTTCTTCTTGCTCCGAACTTGAAGAAGAACTCTCCTCCTCTTCTTCTTTAGATGTTGAGTGGCCCTCAACTTCTAAATCCATTCCTCCATGAAGTGAACTCCTTGGCTCACTTGACTCCTCTTCATGGCTTGAAGTGGAGTTCCCCTCATGGAACTTAGCCAAGTTGTTCTACAACTCCTTGGCATTATTGTATCCACCTATCCTACACAAAACATCATTAGGTAAAGAGAATTCAAAAATTTTCAATACCTCATCGTTGACTAGGGATTGGTGGACTTGTTCCTTGGTCCACTCCTTCTTCTCTAGGGTTTCTCCTTTCTTGTCCATCGGAGGCTTGAAACCTAATTGAACACAACTCCAATTTTCAAGGTTAGTCATAAGAAAGTACTTCATTCTTACCTTCCAAAACGCGAAGTCGTCGCGGTCATAGAAAGGTGGAATGGTGATGTCTTCTCCGAGTTGATCCATCTCTAGCTTGTGCTCCCCCGGGTGTTGATCTAACGAAGAGCGACCTCGCTCTGATACCACTTGTTAGGACCAATGGTCGCGGCTAGAGAGGGGGGGTGTGAATAGCCGACCCCAAATCTTCGCGTTTCTTCCTACGATTAGGGTTAGCGCAGCGGAAATAAAACCGAAGAAACGAAAAGGAAGAAGACAAACCTCAACACGCGTCGATGTAACGAGGTTCGGAGATATACTCCTACTCCTCGGCGTGTCCGTAAGGTGGACGAAGCCTATCAATCCGTCGGTGGATGAGTCCCCGGAGAACCGGCTAATATATACTCCTTGTGGGTGGAGAAACCTCGCCACAATCTTTGCAACAGCAATAAGGAGTACAAGAATACACAAGAAGAAGCAACAATATGAATGTAAAAACAAACAATCTTGCCTTCTCGTCGGCTGTTGATGAAGCAGCAACTTCACGGGCAAAATACAGCAGCAACTGTTGGAGACCCCAGCCGAGGAAGCTCACGCGAAGCTTCAGCTAAGAAGAGCTCAGCAAAGCTCAGCAACAGCAAGCTCTTATAGACGCAAGAGGTAGCAGCTGAGGAGAGGAAGAAGAAGAAGTTTCGGACCAGAAGAAGAGTGAGAGCGTTAGCGAGAGTTCTCACTGTAGAAGCACTCAGCCCACTTATACCTGCATCCACCTGCGAAGAAGAGAAGACAGAAGACTAGCCGTTGTGAGCCAACGGCTAGTGCCAGACTGATCAGGCATCACCCTGATCGGTCTGGGGCTGATCTGATCGGTCGTGGGGATCGATCAGGCTCTATGCTGATCGGTCCCCAGACCGATCAGCACACTTCACAGAGAGTTGCCCAACTCTCTGTGCGTACCCTGATCGGTCCCCAGACCGATCAGTAAGCTCACAGAGGCACTAATCGCTTTCTGATCGGTCTCCAGACCGATCAAGAAACCACAGTATCACTGGATCGGTCACCAGACCGATCCAGGTCTTGGTTTTTGCCCAAACCAAGTCCAAACCAATATCCGGTCAACCTTGACCTATTGGTACATCATGCTTAGCATCCGGTCACTCCCTTGACCTGCTAAGACTTCCCACCAAGTGTCCGGTCAATCCCTTTGACCCACTTGGACTTTTCTCTTCGTGTCAAGTATCCGGTCACTCCCTTGACCTTCTCAACACCAGATGTCTGATCACCCTTGATCCATCTGGATTTTTCCTTGCCCGGTTTCACTCACCAGGACTCTCACCTAGCTTCACTCACTAGGGTTTTCACCTGGCTTCACTCACCAGGATTTCCAATCTGCTCGGCTTCACTCACCAGGACTTTCCAACTGCCTGGCTTCACTCACCAGGACTTTCCCACTGCCTGGCTTCACTCACCAGGACTTTTCAACTGCCTGGCTTCACTCACCAGGACTTTCCGAACTGCCTGGCTTCACTCACCAGGACTTTTCCAACTGCCTGGCTTCACTCACCAGGACTTTCCCACTGCCTGGCTTCACTCACCAGGACTTTCACTTTCACCTAGCTTCACTCACTAGGATTTTCACTCTGCCTAACATCCCAGTTAGGACTTCTCAGTCAAGTATCCGGTCAACCTTGACCTACTTGACTCTTCTTCATTCAACCTGATCAAACCTTGATCAGTATCTCTCCGCATGGACAACTGCACCTGCATTGTCCATGTCTACATGTCTTTCTGTATTGTCAAACATCGAAACTATGACCAAGGTTTACGCTTGGTCAACTAGGTCAACCTTGACCTACTGGAAATTGCACCAACAGACATGAGTTAACCTGTTCATGTAATTCAAACTCGGAAAATAGCTCATCTAATTTTATAGAAGAGAGGTCCTTAGAAACCTTGTAGGCATCTACCATGGATGCCCACAAGGTGTTCCTTGGAAAGGCGTTTAAGGTATACCTCAAAATATCCTGGTTCTCTACCTTCTGTCCGATTACGTGTAGACCGTTGAGAAGGTCTTGTATCCGGGCGTGGAGTTGGGTAGCCGTCTCGCCTTCCTGCAGCTTGATATTACATAATTTATTGAAAAGCAGATCTCTCTTGCTTACCTTGGTTTCTAATGTACCCTCATGTAGTTCGATTAGCTTTTCCCATAGCTTCTTTGCACTTGAGAATGTTCCTACTCTGTTGAGTTCCTCCTTTGTTAGACCACACTAGAGTATGCAGGTTGCCTTTGCGTTCACCTCTACTTTGTTTATTAAGGATGCGTCATAGTTCTGGTATGATATTAATTTGCCTGAGCCGTCAAGTGGGAGTTCGAGGCCTGTCTTGGTGATCATCCAGACTTCGAACTGGGTTTGCAAGTATGCCTCCATCCGGCCCTTCTAGTACCCGAAATCGTCTCCGGTGAAGAGTGTGTTGGTTAGTCCTAGGAAAACGTACCGGTTCCACTGTATAAAATTTTTTTGTACAAGTATCGAACCTTTCCTTAAATAACCTATTGTGTTCTTTAGAAGTTAAATTAGGAATCGCAGACGGAACTTAACATCATTGATTCCAAATTTAACTTATCTGTTCTTAATGGTTTAGATTTGAATCGCAAGTGAAACTTAACACTATTGATTCAAATCTACCTAAGTTATTAATTCCATTAAATATTAATTTCCAAAATTGGCTTCCAGGACTGCATGGCAAGGCACATGGCCTTCTTGGATATGGGAGCAACCACCACCTCCTAGGCAAAACCTTTTAAGGAAAGTTAATATTTAATTTCCTTAAATAACTCTAGGTTAACCAAAAAGAACAATCGAATCACAAATTCGAAAAAGAAGAAAACACAAACTCAAAAAATAAATTCGAAAAACTAGATCTAATTGCCTCTTGTATTTAGAATTCATACAAAGAAAAATAACTAGTATGATGTGGAAGAAAACGACTAGTATACCTTCTCTTTGTAAGCTAATGACCTCAAGATCTTCTGCCGTATTCCTCGCCTCGCCTTGGACGTCGTGTGGGCGACGATCCTCGAAGATGAACACCACCCAAAAGCTTCCTCCTCTTCTTCTAAAATCCGGCCACCACCACCACCAAGGAGAAGAGAGCAAAAGGGAAAAGAGAAGGGAGAGAGGGGCCGACCACTTGAGCTCTCCAAGCAAAAGAATAAGAGTTGTGTCTCATGAAGCCCCCTCACCCCTTCTTTTATATTACTTGCCCAAGGCAAATAAGGAAAACTTTTTACAAAAAATAAAACCATCCAAGAGTTTTTCCTTTTCCTTTTTTATTTTTCCTTTTCTTTCCTCTTGATTGAATCAATCACCAATTTTGATTTTGTGATGATTTTTATTTTATTTTATGATGGTCGGCCACTTGCTTGGGCACCAAGCAAGGTGGTCGGCCACCTCATCAAGAGGAATAAGGAAAAATATTTTTTAAAAATTTTACAAGAAGTAATCCTCTTATAAAATTTACAAGCTCTCTTTCCTAAAGTAGGAGTTAAAAAAGGAAAGTTCTAAAAATTTAAACCATGTTTTAAAATTTAAAACTTCTCTTATAAAATTTTCTTTTTTAACATGATGATAGAAAATTTTAATTTTAAAACTTATATTTCTTTTTTTTCTTAAACCATGAGGATGGTTAAAAAAAGGAAAGTTTTAAAATTTTTAAAATTCTCTATTAAAACATGTGGCCTAATTCAAATTAAAATCTCTCTTTTAAAACTTATAGTTTTCTACAAAGAGAAGATTTTAAAAATTCAAAATAACCTTCCCTTTTTGATTTATTGTGGTTGGCCCCTTCATGCTTGGTCACCAAGCAAAGGGTCGGCCCCTATAGAAGAGGATGTGGCCGGCCCTTGCTTGGTCACCAAGCATTGGACCGACCCACTTCTTGGACACCAAGAAGAACCTTACATTTAGATGGACTTGAGGCTATAATTAGGCTACAACAGGGACCTAGAGGAGAAATTGGTTTTGGCCTTTCGATGAGCTTGAGTATCCCGTGCTCGCCCCGAATACACAACTCAAGTTCATCGATAATAACTCATTCCACTAGAGAGTTATTACCGCACTACCACACCAATCCCAAATTACATTATGGCTCCTTCTTTTTATGAGTGTGTTAGTCTCCCTGTGTTTAAGATTACGAATGTCCACTAATTAAGTAAATTACTGACAACTCACTTAATTAATATCTAGCTCCAAGAGTAGTACCACTCAACTTCATTGTCATGTCGGACTAAGTCCACCTGCAGGGTTTAACATGACGATCCTTATGAGCTCCTCTTGGGGACATTCTCAACCTAGATAACTAGGACACAGATTCCTTCTATAATCAACAATACACACTATAAGTAATATCATTTCCCAACTTATCGGGCATATTGATTTATCGAGCTAAACCTCACCCTTTGATAAGTCAAAGAAATAAACATTAAATATATGTGTTTGTTATTATATTAGGATTAAGAGCACACACTTCCATAATAACTAAGGTCTAGTTCTTTTACTAAGTCAGTACAAAAAGAACTTACCTAAATGATCCTACTCAATACACTTAAAGTGTATCAGTGTAATTTATTAGTCAAGATAAACTAATACTTAATTACACTATGACTATTCTGATGGTTTGTTCATTTCCATCTTAGTCGTGAGCAACTGTTTATAATTTATAGAGAACTGACAACATGATCTTCTAAATGTGACACCATACTCCATGCTATCTACTATATAAATTAATTGAATAATTACATTTAACAAATAAATGCACATATTGACCAATGTGATTCTTTTATAAAATAAATGTTTACAAAAGCTAGGCTTTTAGTATACAATCCAACAATCTCCCACTTATACTAAAAGACTATGCTGCCATATCTGTTGCCATACATCTGATTCTCATCCCCTCCACATGCCGATCAAAAGCTTTCGCCGGAAGGGCCTTAGTGAAAGGATCTGCCAGATTATCTGCTGATGCAATCTTGGCGACGACAACTTCTCCTCGCTTGACGATGTCTCGTATCAGGTGGTACTTGCGCTCTATATGTTTACTTGCCTTATGAGCTCGTGGTTTCTTCGAGTTTGCAACTGCACCGCTATTATAAATTGTGATGATCTTGGGCAAACCATGAATCACATCTAAGTCCATTAGAAAGTTCCTGAGCCACACAACTTCTTTGGCTGCCTCAGAAGCTGCCACATACTCAACTTCCATGGTTGAGTCCGAGACGCATTTCTGCTTAACACTCCTCCATGTAATGGCTACACCTCCTAGAGTAAACACATAGCCTGATGTAGACTTACTGTTGTCCCTATCTGATTGGAAGTCCGAATCCGTGTAACCCACAGGGAGCAAATCATCTACCTGGTAAACTAGCATATAGTCTCTAGTCCTTCTCAGGTACTTTAATATATGCTTTACCGCAGTCCAATGCCCTTGTCCAGGGTTACTTTGATATCTGCTAACCATGCCCACGACAAAACAGATATCAGGTCTCGTACACAGCATTGCATATATAAGGCTTCCTACAGCCGAGGCATAAGGAACTACTTTCATGTCCTCTATCTCCTTTGATGTCTTCGGAGACATCTTTTTAGATAAAGCTACTCCATGCCTAAAAGGTAAAAAACCTTTCTTGGAGTTTTGCATGCTAAAATGAGCAAGGATTGTATATATATATAAAGCTTGGGATAGACACAACATTCTTTTCTTGCGATCCCTTATAACTTTGATCCCAAGAATGCGTGCACATTCTCCTAAGTCCTTCATATCAAATTGTTTGGATAACCATACCTTTACGTCCGATAATACCTTGACATTGTTGTCAATTAACATAATATCATCTACGTATAGTACAAGAAATACCACCACGTTTCCGTTACACTTCTTGTATACACAAGACTCATCCGGACACTGAATAAATCCATATGACTGGATTACTTCATTAAACCAAATGTTCCAAGATCTTGAAGCTTGCTTTAGTCCATAAATGGACCGATTGAGCTTACACACTAGATGCTCTTTGCCCTTTTCAATGAACCCTTCTGGTTGCTTCATATGGATGTTTTCTTGAAGATTTCCGGTAAGGAAAGATGTCTTGACATCCATTTGCCAAATCTTATAATCCATATGAGCGACAATGGATAAGAGTATCCGGATAGACTTAAGCATAGCTACCGGCGAAAAAGTCTCCTCATAATCGATTCCCTCTTTCTGAGTGTACCCTTTCGCAACAAGCCTTGCTTTGAAGGTTTCTACCTTCCCATCTGTCTCTCTTTTCCTTTTGTAGATCCACTTGCATCCAACGACTTTTACACCATCAGGTGGTTCTACAAGCTCCCAGACCTTATTAGAGTACATAGACTCTATTTCAGAATTCATTGTTTTTTGCCAAGATACTGCATCCATATCTTGGAGTGCTTCATCATATGTCTGGGGATCAGATTCATGTTTACCCGGAATCAAGTCCGAAGACTCTCCCAAAAACATGAATCTCTCAGGCTGCCTCACAACTCTCCCACTGCGACGAGGCACCGTCTGTGGTTGTGTATCATGTGTGACACATGTTGCAGTCTCTTGTGGTACTTCATCTTGTACTGTTGGTACTGAAGTAGACGTATCCTCTCTAAGTTCTTCTAGAACAATTTTGCTACTGGGATTGTGATCCATTATATAGTCTTATTCTAAAAACTGGGCATTGGTGCTAACAATGACCTTCTGGTCTTTAGGACTATAAAATAAACTACCTTTCGTTCCTCTAGGATAACCCACAAACACACGAACTTCTGTACGAGATTCTAACTTATCAGCATCTGGTTTCAGCACATGTGCTGGACTACCCCAAATCCGAATATGTCTTAGACTGGGCTTTCGCCCATTCCACAATTCTGTGGGAGTAAAAGATACTGATTTAGAAGGTACTAAGTTCAGAATGTGCGCTGCCGTTTCCAGAGCGTATCCCCAAAACGAATTTGATAATTATGAATAACTCATCATCGATCTAACCATCTCCATAAGAGTCCTATTCCTTCGTTCTGCCACACCATTTTGTTGGGGTGTACCAGGTGTGGACATTGGGATTGAATCCCAGCCTCTGATAAGTAATTCCTAAACTCTCCTAAGAGGTATTCGCCACCACGATCAGACCGTAGTGTCTTGATACTTTTACCTAGACGTTTCTCCACATCAGCCTTGTACTCTTTGAACTTATCAAAGCACTCAAACTTGCGGCGCATCAGGTAAATATATCCATATCTTGAATAATCGTTTATAAAAGAGACAAAATATTCAAAACCACCTCTAGCCTGGATAGACATAGGACCACACAAATCAGAATGAACCAATTCTAAGGCTTCTTTGGCTCTATACCCCTTGGCCTTAAAAGGTCTCTTGGTCATTTTACCTTCCAAGCAGGATTCACATGTTGGAAAGTTTTCCAACTCTAATGGACCCAAGAGTCCATCGGCTACAAGCCTTTAAATCCTACTTAAGTTAATATGACCAAGCCTTAGATGCCAAAGACTCGTTTGGTTCATTTCCGAAAGTTCTTTTCTCTTATTAGAGTTAGAAGATGTGTTATTAATTTCCATATTTTGCTTTATGGGAGAAATTGAATTTAAAGTATATAAATTATCAACCAATGAACCAGAACAGATAATCACTTTATTTCTCTTTATAACCACATTGTTACTAAAGGAAACTGAATATCCATCCAAATACAGTTTAGAAACTGAAATTAAATTCTTTCTAAAACTGGGTACATAAAGACAATTTCTTAAAACCAATTTCCTATTCCTATCAAATGATAAGTAGACGTCTCCCACTGCAACAGCCGCCACCTTAGTAGCATTGCCCATGTAGACAGTTATCTCTCCATCAAATAGTCGCCGGATTTCCTGGAACCCCTGCAAAGAATTGCAGACATGATCAGTGACTCCCATATCTACACACCAGGTGCTGGTAGATAACACCGCTAAACATGTTTCAACTACTAGAGCATGAGATATACCTTTATTGTTCTGATTCCTACGAGGACAGTCTACCTTCCAATGCCCTGTCTGCTTGTAGATGAAGCACTTGCCCTTTGGCTTCTTCATTCCATCTTTTTGTCCCTGAGGTTTATTCACTCTCTTTGCTGAAAAGACCTGTTTCTTCTTCTTCTTGCCTTTCCGCTTAGAAGTAGAACCATTTTCAGCATAGTGAATCTGAGAACTTTAACGAAATATTCCTTTTGCTGCCTGTAGTTCTGTCAAAAGTTCCGCCAACGTATACTCTCTTTTGTTTATGTTATAGTTCAGGCGGAACTGCTCAAAACTTCTGGGTAGCATTTGGATAATTATATCGACCTGGGTTTCCCCATCGAGTTCTCCTCCAAGGACTTGTATTTCATTCAGATAAGTCATCATTTTGAGGATATGATCCCTTACGGGTGTTCCCTCGGACATGGTGGTTATCATTAATTTTCTCATTGCCTCTTTCCTATCGGTCCGACTCTGGTACCCAAAGAGTTCTTTGAGATTGTTCATTATATCATAAGCTGTTGGTAAATCTTGATGCTGATGTTGCAATACATTTGACATTGATGCCAAAATGTAACACTGCGCCATCTCATCAGCTTTTACCCATTTCTTATGATACTCAATCTCCTCTGGGGTAGAGTCATCGTCAGGTGCATCAGGGCAAGCCTCAGTCAGTACAAACTTATAGCTTTCAGCAGTAAGGACAATGTCCAGGTTTCTTTTCCAATCTATGTAGTTGGGTGCAGTAAGTTTGTTCTCTTTCAGTATAACAGCCAGTGGGTTGAAAGTCATCCTAAGAATCACAAAAATAACTTTGGTCAGGAGTCTAAATTTAGAATAATATTGATTCCTCAAACAATACTATTTTAAATTAACCAACACCTCAAAACACCGTGAATTTTGTATGCCACGATAGTGTGGACGTATACAAATTCAACATTTATAAAAGGAGTGTCACGCCTCGGAGGAGTCCCTGTCCGAAGAAATTTCGGCAGCACCTCCCCTGTACGGCGGACAATCTGAAACTTTTCTACAAGCACTATATACCACAGCCACATGTGGCTGGAATAATAAAAAAAATAAAACAATCACCACGCAGTTTAATAGAAACAAACAAGGTAGTAATAAGATGTCTCGAAAACAACCCTACTCAACTACACTCGTAAAACTCAAATCCGATAAACTCACCTCTTCTGCCGTCCAGGCAGGCATGTAGTAGAACAAAACCAAATCATACCAAAATCCATCGACAAATATAATCCATACAAGCTCCAAGTATCTAAACAATACAAGATCAAAACATAATCTAAAACATAAAATCAAAAGATAAGTAAACAGTCTTGTGGCTGCAGGGGACTAGCACTACGCGCAGTGGGGACTAAACTGCTTCGGACAGCCTCAACCTGAAAATATAACAACAATGGAGGCGGGGTGAGTCCAACACTCAGCAGGTACAACTGATATGCAAAATAAAGTAAATAACAGACAACACTAATCATGCGTACAGTCTCCTGAATACGAGAAGGATAAATGCAACTAGAACAGAAACAGGAGAAAACTGTACTAACTAGGATCAAGGTAAAAAGATATCTGGGTCGTCAGATCGAGAGTGTCATAACCCTGTATGCATGTCAATCATATGCATCCAAATAAATGCAGCAAGTAAATGCAGCAAACACAAACAATAAATGCATCATGCATATGATGCCAATGACATGGTCACCCCTGACGCCAGTCAGCCATCTCACACACAATGGTGAGTCCGAGTGGGTAGGGCTGTGACAACCGTGCACTCTGACATCACTGCCCCTGATGAGTGACCGAGTGGACGGGATGCTGTCGGAGTACATACATACTCCTACCCCAAATCATAAATGGGGGAGCGCAATGCTCTCATCTCCCGGTACATGATGACGGGGAGGACTCTCGACACGCTGAGTCACACTACCCATGAGCGGACCAACGGAGCCAAACAAAGTTCAACTGCCTGTCAGCTACAACGCTGCTACACTAAACCAACGGAGCCAAACAGAGCGGAACTGACTGCCGGCTACCACGCTGAGTCACCAGACCAACGGAGCCAAACAGCAGAACTGCAACACATCTGTCTGATATACCACTAACCCATGAGTGGTGGTGTGTACAGATACATGTAACTAGCGATGCGCTCACAATAATGGAGCAGACAACCGCACAGCATGCAATCATGCAAGATGATGCATGACTCTAAACATGGCAATATCATGAATAGCATAGCAAGATCCATACATAAATAAAAGGTGTACCACAAGTCAATGTATCAGATGGAAGGTACACAACAGATAGGGTATCAAATAAACCCTAGGTCCTGAACATTATGTATCATATGGTTGGGTCACTACCGAAAGCATGTATGGTCAGATAAATAATAACATGCAGTGCATAATAAATAAACAAACAACATGTAACAGATCATGTAGTGACCAACCGAATCAAATGGAAAACACAATCATTGATATATGTTAAACACTTTATTATGCATATCAAAAGACATAAGTCAAAGTACCCGCCTCCAATAAAGTGGTCCAATCCGGTAATCAAGATACTCGTCGAGATACCATCCCGAATCAAAGTCCTGTGTCGAACATATAGATATATTTTATTTAGCTACAATTCAAATGAATTTAAATAGCTTAATAAAATCCACGAAACTAATATCAGGGAAAACCCTAATTAACATAACCAATTGCCTACCCAAAATTAATTCTAACCATTGACTAAGGTTAATGGTCTTAGCCCTAATCGTTCCATTAGATTCATTTAAAACCAACTCAATCTACAACAAGGATCCGCCCTCAATGTATCATCCTATAACCAAATTAGGTACGTATCAATTCATACATAAAACACATTTTCACCTCAAATCACAGCTGGAGAAGATTCACTGTTGCAGCACAGTAGACGAAGTTGCCGCCAATAATCCTATCCGGAGCGAGGTGAAACCGTTGCCACAGTTCTGTTGCCTACACTGCAAAGAACTACTTCTCCCTATGTGTCAACATCCCAGTCAAAATCTAATACCCAAATATGCCTTACCTGCACGAAGCCAAGTTCTTCCTTTGGTTTTTCTCTCTGCCGGCGCTAGGGAACAGCGGGGACAGTAACAAAAGTGATCACCGGAGAGATCGAACACTTCTCGGGAAGCAGGTACAGCGCTGTATGGGTGTCGACTGTGCTCGGATGTCGCTGAAGAGAGGGGTGTCGCGGCTGAAGCTAGGGCTCAGCTCTCCAGTGAAAGGGGTGGTCGGCGCTAGGGTCGAAGATGGCGGCGTCGGCAGAAGGAAGGCCGGTGGTGTCTCGCCAGACCAGAAGAAGGGAGGGGAAAATCCGGAGGCGACGTCGGCGGTGACGCTAGGCACAGAGGCGATCGGCGCTAGGCGGAAGGGCTCGGCTTCATAGATAAGAGGAGAAAATGAAGAGGAAGGCTCGGCGGAGGGGTTGTACGCTCGAGGATGAGTAACCGCCGTAGGCGGTTAGGGCAAGGAGGAGAAAGGAAGGCGGCGTCGGGATGGCTCGGGTGTGAGGAGGGAGAGAAACGAAGGATTTAAAGAAAATAAAGAAAAATATAAAGAAAAAGAAAAAGAAAAAGGAAAAGAAATAAAACTTTTCCTTATTAAAACTGGGTAGCCTAAACAGGCTTTTCCGGGCCCCATCTTGATCCCCGTTAACTCGTCCGTATGAGCTCCGAAAAATTCTCGAAAAATTTCCAAAATTTCCTGAAAATTCCCTTATTAATATTCGCCTATTTTTGATATTTTACATTCTCCCCCACTAATAAAAATTTGGTCCCCAAATTTCGTTATCTACCATCAGCAAGTACTAACAACAGATAAATAGTATAAATGCTGAACGGTAAATAAATCACATACCTCAGGTAAAAAGATGGGGGGTATCGAGCTCGGATAGTATCCTCGAGCTCCCAAGTAGCCTCCTCATCCGAATGATGCTGCCATCTGACTTTAACCAGCCGGATAGTCTTGTTCCGCAACTGACGCTCTTTCCGGTCGAGTATCCGTACCGGAACCTCCTCATAAGTAATGTCAGGATGAACTGGAACTGGGATATCTGCCAGCACATGTGTCGGGTCATGTACGTATCTCCTCAGCATCGATACGTGGAATACATCGTGAACGCCTGCCAGGGACGGTGGTAGTGCCAGTCGGTAAGCTACCGCTCCGATCCTCTCCAAGATCTCGAAAGGGCCAATATACCACGGAGCCAGCTTACCTCTGAGGCCAAATCTCTTCACCCCTTTTGTGGGTGAAACTCGCAGAAATACATGGTCGCCAACAGAAAACTCTAGTGGTCTACATCTCCGATCAGCATAACTCTTCTGGCAGTCCTGCGCCTCTGACATCCTCCGTCTGATAGTACGGACCAACTCTACATCCTGCTGAACTCTATGAGGTCCCAACAACTGGGCCTCTCCAACCTCATCCCAGAGGACAGGTGTCCGACAAAGTCTACCATACAACGCCTCAAACGGTGCCATCTGGATAGCCGAATGAAAGCTATTGTTGTAGGCAAACTCTACCAACGGTAGATGGTCCTCCTAGCTGCCTCCAAAATCCATAACACACGACCTCAGCAGGTCCTCTAAAGTCTGAATGGTCCGCTCTGACTGTCCATTTGTCTGTGGATGGAAGGCTGTACTGAAACGGAGCTGTGTGCCCAAGGCCTGCTGCAGACTCTGCCAAAAACGAGATGTAAACCGTGGATCTCTATCCGAAATGATACTCAACGGAACACCATGTAGTCTGATGATCTCCCGGCAATACAGATCTGCCAATCGATCCAGGGGATCAGTCCTCCGGATCGCTAAGAAGTGCGCAGATTTGGTTAATCGATCAACGATTATCCAAATCGCGTCATGGCCTCGTCGTGTCCTCGGCAACCCTACCACAAAGTCCATGGTAATGTGATCCCACTTCCACTCAGGAATAGGAATCCGCTGAAGTAATCCTGCAGGTCTCTGGTGTTCAGCCTTCACCTGCTGACAGACAAGACATCTAGCTACGAAATCCGCGATGTCTTTCTTCATGCCGTTCCACCAGTAGGAACGCCTCAAGTCTCGATACATACGGGTCTCGCTTGGATGGATCGCAAATCGAGAGTGATGAGCCTCCTGAAGTAGCTCCTGTAAGACCGGATGAGACTGAGGTACACATAATCTACCTCGGAAGTATATAATATCCTCCTCATCTCGTGTAAACTTGGTCTGCTGCCCAGAAGTTATCTGACTGCTAATGAACTGCAAATGCTGATCACCATCCTGTGCCTCTCGGATCTTCGTCCTGATCGACGACTGAGCAACCATAGTAGCAAGAATACCCTGCTCTGTAGATCCCTGCTCCTCAAGGTCTAACTCAGAAAAACTCTGAATCAAGTCCGTGACTGAAGTCTAGTGGCAAGCCAAAGTCCCTCTGGACTTCCTGCTGAGTGCATCGGCAACCACATTAGCTTTACCCGGGTGGTAGCTAATGGTACAATCGTAATCCTTCAGGAGCTCCATCCATCTCCTCTGTCGGAGATTAAGCTCCTTTTAAGTGAAAATGTATTTGAGACTCTTATGATCAGTGAGAATCTCAAATGTAATACCATATAAATGATGCCGCCAAAGCTTCAGAGCAAAGATGATGGCAGCTAACTCCAAGTCATGAACTGGGTAGTTCTTCTCATGCTCCTTCAGCTGACGAGAAGCATAAGAGACCACTCTGCCGTGCTGCATCAGAACAGCACCCAAACCCTGTAGAGAAGCGTCGGTGTAGAGTACAAATCCGTCCTCTCCAGAAGGTAAAACCAAAACTGGAGCCGACACTAATCTCCGCTTCAGCTCCTGAAAGCTGGTCTCGCAATCCTCGGACCATGTGAACTTCACGCCTTTCCTGGTAAGTCGTGTCAGTGGCATCGCAATACGCTAGAAACCCTTGACAAAACGTCGGTAATATCCTGCTAGTCCTAGAAAACTGCGGATCTCCTGAACTGACTTCGGCTGCTCCCAACTGGTGACAGCCTCGATCTTCTGAGGATCAACTGAAATACCTCTGCTAGAAACCACGTGTCCCAGAAAACCAACTGAGGATAGCCAGAACGCACGCTTGCTGGGGAGGACTCTCTGCCGGCTACTACGCTGAGTCACACTACCCATGAGCAGACCAACGGAGCCAAACAAAGTCCAACTGTCTGCCGGCTACAAGGCTGCTACACTAAACCAACGGAGCCAAACAGAGCGGAACTGACTGCCGGCTACCACGCTGAGTCACCAGACCAACGGAGTCAAACAGCAGAACTGCCACACACCTGTATGATATACCACTAACCCATGAGTGGTGGTGTGTACAGATACATGTAACTGGCGATGCGCTCACAATAATGGAGCAGACAACCGCACAGCATGCAATCATGCAAGATGATGCATGACTCTAAACATGGCAATATCATGAATAGCATAGCAAGATCCATACATAAATAAAAGGTGTACCACAAGTCAATATATCAGATGGAAGGTACAAAACAGATAGGGTATCAAATAAACCCTAGGTCCTGAACATGATGTATCATATGGTTGGGTCACTACCGAAAGCATGTATGGTCAGATAAATAATAACATGCAGTGCATAATAAATAAACAAACAACATGTAACAGATCATGTAGTGACCAACCGAATCAAATGGAAAACACAATCATTGCTATATGTTAAACACTTTATTATGCATATCAAAAGACATAAGTCAAAGTACCCGCCTCCAATAAAGTGGTCCAATCCGGTAATCAAGATACTCGTCGAGATACCGTCCCGAATCAAAGTCCTGTGTCGAACATATAGATATATTTTATTTAGCTACAATTCAAATGAATTTAAATAGCTTAATAAAATCCACGAAACTAATATCAGGGAAAACCCTAATTAACATAACCAATTGCCTACCCAAAATTAATTCTAACCATTGACTAAGGTTAATGGTCTTAACCCTAATCGTTCCATTAGATTCATTTAAAACCAACTCAATCTACAACAAGGATCCGCCCTCAATGTATCATCCTATAACCAAATTAAGTACGTATCAATTCATACATAAAACACATTTTCACCTCAAATCACAGCTGGAGAAGATTCGCTATTGCAGCACAGTAGACGAAGTTGCCGCCAATAATCCTATCCGGAGCGAGGTGAAACCGTTGCCACAGTTCTGTTGCCTACACTGCAAAGAACTACTTCTCCCTATGTGTCAACATCCCAGTCAAAATCTAATACCCAAATATGCCTTACCTGCACGAAGCCAAGTTCTTCCTCTGGTTTTTCTCTTTGCCGGCGCTAGGGAACAGCAGGGACAGTAACAAAGGTGATCACCGGAGAGATCGAACACTGCTCGGGAAGCAGGCACAGCGCTGTATGGGTGTCGGCTGTGCTCGGATGTCGCTGAAGAGAGGGGTGTCGCGGCTGAAGCTAGGGCTCGGCTCTCCAGTGAAAGGGGCGGTCGACGCTAGGGTCGAAGACGGCGGCATCGGCAAAAAGAAGGTCGGCGGTGTCTCGCCGGACCAGAGGAAGGGAGGGGAAAATCCGGAGGCGGCGTCGGCGGTGACGCTAGGCACAGAGGCGATCGGCGCTAGGCGGAAGGCCTCGGCTTCACAGATAAGAGGAGAAAATGAAGAGGAAGGCTCGGCGGAGGGGTTGTACGCTCGAGGAGGAGTAACCGCCGCCGGCGGTTAGGGCAAGGAGGAGAAAGGAAGGCGGCGTCGGGATGGCTCGGGTGCGAGGAGGGAGAGAAACGAAGGATTTAAAGAAAATAAAGAAAAATATAAAGAAAAAGAAAAGGAAAAAGGAAAAGAAAATAAAACTTTTCCTTATTAAAACTGGGTAGCCTAAACAGGCTTTTCCGGACCCCATCTTGATCCCTGTTAACTCGTCCGTACGAGCTCCGAAAAATTCTCGAAAAATTTCCAAAAATCCCTGAAAATTCCCTTATTAATATTCGCCTATTTCTGGTATTTTACAAGGAGAGTGTAACCCATTAATTTTATTATCTTGTCAACCTAACTTTTTGACAAATAAAATTAATAGTTGGTTTCCTTCGGTCACACAAATAATAGCAGTGACTCTGATGGGGAGGATACTATTAGACGTGCCTAAGTGTATATCATTACTTGACACTAAGTCCATTAATAAGATTGTGCCCCTTCCGATGGGGTAGATCACACATTCTTAATTAATTTCCTATAGTCATCCAAAATGGAAGTTTGATCTAGTGATCCGTAAACAAACTCATCCGATATGGAGGAAGACACTCATAGCCAACGCGCAAGTTTGTTTGCATCACTTACAAACTAGTAATGGAGACCGTGGAATTTATTAAAATAAATTTCTCTCCCACTTAGTTATTTAAATTGAGGAATTTTAAACTCTCCTAGCATACATCACATGTATACACATACATCATAGTAAATAAGAGGAATAAATATGGAAATTATTTTCCAACTATTATGGCCTTTTTTTGTTACTGTCATCCATGTGCACCAACCCTAGCTGCTGCCATCTTTAGCCACCGCCATCAGGTCGAGTCGTCGCGTCCATCTTGCTTCTTATTCCGCTGCGCCTCTGGTGCTCCAAAAGTACCACGCCTCGCAAGAATCCGATCCACGATAAAAATAGAATTTTACATATATTGATCCTATATTCCACGAGGGAATGCACATGTATTCTAGATCGAACAAAAAATAAAATTCTAAAGATAACACAACTCCTGCTGTATTTGATACATACAATCATGCACACAAAATAATGCCTTTGACATGTCCAAGGGTCCAATCACACACAATATCTAAATGTCATAATAGTTGGAGCATACAACCAAAGAGTTAGCACATCCTACTATTATCCTGCCTAAATTATGTATGACATGTGCATAACCTATTTGAATTCTAAACACACAGAGGCAAACCCTAGCTCTGATACCAATTGTTGGTTAGTCCTAGGAAAACATACCGGTTCCACTGTACAAAATTTTTTTGTACAAGTGTCGAACCTTTCCTTAAATAACCTATTGTGTTCTTTAGAAGTTAAATTAGGAATCGCAGACGGAACTTAACATCATTGATTCCAAATTTAACTTATCTGTTCTTAATGATTTAGATTTGAATCGCAAGCGGAACTTAACACTATTGATTAAAATCTACCTAAGTTATTAATTCCATTAAATATTAATTTCCAAAATTGGCTTGTAGGATTGCATGGCGAGGCACATGGCCTTCTTGGATATGGGAGCAACCACCACCGCCTAGGCAAAGCCTTTTAAGGAAAGCTAATATTTAATTTCCTTAAATAACTCTAGGTTAACAAAAAAGAACAATCGAATCACAAATTCAAAAAAGAAGAAAACACAAACTCGTAAAATAAATTCGAAAAACTAGATCTAATTGCCTCTTATATTTAGAATTCATATAAAGAAAAATAACTAGTATGATGCGGAAGAAAACTACTAGTTATACCTTCTCTTTGTAAGCTAATGACCTCAAGATCTTCTGCCGTATTCCTCACCTCGCCTTGGACGTCGTGTGGGCGACTATCCTCCAAGATGAACACCACCCAAAAGCTTCCTCCTATTCTTCTAAAATCCGGCCACCACCACAACCAAGGAGAAGAGAGCAAAAGGGAAAAGAGAATGGAGAGAGGGGATGACCACTTGAGATCTCCAAGAAAAAGAATAAGAGTTGTGTCTCATGAAGCCCCCTCACCCCTTCTTTTATATTACTTGCCCAAGGCAAATAAGGAAAAACTTTTTACAAAAAATAAAATCATCCAAGAGTTTTTCCTTTTCTCTTTTTATTTTTCCTTTTCTTTCCTCTTGATTGAATCAATCACCAATTTTGATTTTGTGATGATTTTTATTTTATTTTATGATGGCCGACCACTTGCTTGGGCACCAAGCAAGGTGGTCGGCCACCTCATCAAGAGGAATAAGGAAAAATATTTTTTAAAAATTTTACAAGAAGTAATCCTCTTATAAAATTTACAAGCTCTTTTTCCTAAAGTAGGAGTTAAAAAAGGAAAGTTCTAAAAATTAAAACCATGTTTTAAAATTTAAAACTTCTCTTATAAATTTTTTTTTTTTAACATGATGATAGAAAATTTTAATTTTAAAACTTATCTTTCTTTTTTTTCTTAAACCATGAGGATGGTTAAAAAAGGAAAGTTTTAAAACTTTTAAAATTCTCTATTAAAACATGTGGCCTAATTCAAATTAAAATCTCTCTTTTAAAACTTATAGTTTTCTACAAAGAGAAAATTTTAAAAATTCAAAACAACCCTCTCTTTTTGATTTATTGTGGTCGACCCCTTCATGCTTGGTCACCAAGCAAAGGGTCAGCCCCTATAGAAGAGGATGTGGCTGACCCTTGCTTGGTTACCAAGCATTGGATCGGCCCACTTCTTGGACACCAAGAAGAGCCTTACATTTGGATGGACTTGAGGCTATAATGAGGCTACGACAGGGACCTAGAGGAGAAATTGGTTTTGGCCTTTCGATGAGCTTGAGTATCCCATGCTCGCCCCGAACACACAACTCAAGTTCATCGATAATAACTCATTCCACTAGAGAGTTATTACAGCACTACATCACCAATCCCAAATTATATTATGGGCTCCTTCTTTTTATGAGTGTGTTAGTCTCCTTGTGTTTAAGATTACGAATGTCCACTAATTAAGTAAGTTACTAACAACTCACTTAATTAATATCTAGCTCCAAGAGTAGTACCACTCAACTTCATTGTCATGTCGGACTAAGTCCACCTGTAGGGTTTAACATGACAATCCTTATGAGCTCCTCTTGGGGACATTCTCAACCTATATAACTAGGACACAGATTCCTTCTATAATGAACAATACACACTATAAGTAATATCATTTTCCAACTTATCGGGCATATTGATTTATCGAGCTAAACCTCACCCTTTGATAAGTCAAAGAAATAAACATTAAATATATGTGCTTGTTATTATATTAGGATTAAGAGCACACACTTCCATAATAACTAAGGTCTAGTTCTTTTACTAAGTTAGTACAAACAGAACTTACCTAAATGGTCCTACTCAATACACTTAAAGTGTATCAGTGTAATTTATTAGTCAAGATAAACTAATACTTAATTACACTACGACTATTCTGATGGTTTGTTCCTTTCCATCTTAGTCGTGAGCAACTGTTTATAATTTTTAGAGAACTGACAACATGATCTTCTGAATGTGACACCACACTCCATGTTATCTACTATATAAATTAATTGAACAATTACATTTAACAAATAAATGCACATATTGACCAATGTGATTCCTTTATAAAATAAATGTTTACAAAAGCTAGGCTTTTAGTATACACTCCAACAGAGCGGTGGTCGAGCGGTGCTATAACCTTCTTGAAGTGCCATTTTAAAACTTGCACACATAAAAAAAAGAAATTTGTTCCAAGACTGGGTCTTGGATTAGTAGTGCGGGATGTATAAGGGGAAAAAATGAACTCGAGTGGTGTTGCACCAACTTCGAGCAAAAATCGATTCGAGCGAGAAATAGATCAGAATATAGTAATTATACTAATTTCGGTCGACTCTGAAAAAACTGAAAATACCACGAAAAATTACTTGATTGGTGGTTGCACCAAATTGAAGCTATCCCGCTCTGATACCAATTGTTGGATCGAAAGCGCTAGAGGGGGGAGGGGGTGAATAGCGCTCGTGGCTATTTCACGTATTTCAGAATTAAAAACGTATCGAGTAATGCAACGGAAACAATAAAAGAAATAAGCAATCACACAAACGACACCAAGGTTTTACTTGGTTCTGAGCCTAGGGCAACTCCTACTCCAAGGCCCGCGATTGTTGATCGCTTTCTGTGGGAAACAACTATATCACATAAAATTATTACAATCTAAGTACAATAAAAAGCTGTAAAAATTATACCGACAACAAGAAATGCTAAATCTGAAGCTCCGGGTCGTCGGGCACTTGTAGCAGCACTTCTGGGTTGTCTAGTTCGCAACACACAAGAAGAGATTGCTTTAGAATTCGTTGTGCTGAGTGCTTCCTCGAGACCTCCTTTTATGCACTGTTGGAGGCGCCTCCAACACCATCCAAGGCGCCTTCAACCCTCCCGAGTCCCCCGCGTGGATCAGCACAGAACTGGTCGCACCTCATCCACTCGAAGGCGCCTCCAAGCCACTCCAAGGTGCCTCCAAGCTGCGGTCCAAGGTGCCTCCAAGCTGTGGTCCAAGGCGCCTCCAGCTCGGTCTGAGGCACCTCCAGGCCTACTGCGCAGCTACCTTCAGCCTTGCACCTGAGGCGCCTCCAAGCTCCATGGAGGCGCCTCGGGCACTGTTCATCCGAGGCTTAAGGTTGCTTCTTTGTTCTTACAAAATGTATTAGTCCCAAACACATACCCTGCAAAACAAAGTTAGCACATAATAGTTATAAATAAGATATTGATAGTCTCTAGACTGTCCAGGTCTGACTTCGGATTTCCAACCGGAAACCCTAGGTCGACCCGACGCCTACTGTTCCCTCTGCGGGGAACACGTCCTCACTTACTCCACTCAGGAGATTTACCTGTTGCCAACACGATCCCCTAGATCGACTGGACTTTTGCTCGGCGCTCGATACTTCCGGACTTTCTGCTGGACGCCCGCTCCCGACTCGTCCAGTCTTCCACCTGGTTCGCGACACCAAGACTTTTCCACCTAGGGTTACCACCCCCTAGGACTTTTGCCTGAAGCTCTCGACCCGCCAAGACTTTCCGCATAGGGTTACCACCCCCTATGACCTAGGGTTACTACCCCTAGGGTTTTCCACCTGCCTAGCCGCAATTAGGACTTTTACCTAAGTACACTTAGGACTTTCCTACAAGCTCATTCAAACTGTTAGATCACAAAACAACTTAACTTTCGACCCTTTACCATTATCAAAACTTGGGTTCGATCGTCGGATGCTTCCCGCACCAACACACAATAAAAGATATTGATTCGCACTATCTGGGGAACTATTTTTCTTCCACCAACATATGTCCCCACAATGGTCAGCTAAGAACAACAAAGCTTAATGTGTCAATAATACAATGAAAGGAAAACTATCATGGAATATTGAACATGGATTATGTCAATCAATGTATGCATCCATTGCTAAAATGATAGGAAAAGTTAATCTTGAAAAAAAAAAGCAAACATGATTCAAGGTCAAAGTCCCAGTCTTGTCACTACAAATAGTTGTTGTTGAACCCATAGTTTCACACGCTGAAAGCTTTCTTACTTGTTAAATAACACCTAAGAACTACTTAAAGCACATGTTTATAAATCACTTCTCAATCAAATGTAAGATGTATATTTACCAAGGCTTTGTCTGTCATCATCTTCCGTATAGAATAAGACAAGCTAATGTATAGAGAATAACAAATTTAGACATAAGAAAATACAAATGATTTAGTTTAGTTTGTAAAAAAGACTATATACACACATTAAGGTAATAGCCAATGGAAGCTCTTCAGCCAATGCAATAACCACTATTGTTACCTATCATGATTCATAAAAATATATTATATAGCTTTACACACGAAGAGATGAGGAAAGGAGAATAAATGTGTGTTCTAGATGAAATTTGTCATGTAGTGAAAAACCATATACCGCGATTGTCACTACATCTGTCACACAAGCAAGGCAAACTATATTTGTTAAATGAAAAGATAAGATATAACTCATTTATCCAATTCCACATGGTGCGTTGTGATCACATTCTATTGAGATAGGTAGCAAAGGAAGAGCCAACATGAACACAAGAAGAAACAAGTGTTTAATTTGGTGATACCAAAAATACTCATAGCACACCCCACATGTTTAGGTTTTAGTGAGGTTTGTCCAAGCAAACATTTGTGCCTTTAAAAATCAAGTGTCTGATAGATCTAGCCTCCTACCATGTTGTGGTTACATAGTTTGTCTACTGCTAGGGGTCACAGAAGAATCCAGCTAGCATAAATTAGATTCAACATAAAGAGAAACTTCATAAAAGAAGCGAATTGTTTTAGATATGAAATAGTTCGATCTTCAATTCAAAGAATCACAGATGCCCTGCAAGAAATCTACTAAAAACAAACACAAATATGCATTACCTTGTTTGAGAAAGGGGAGAGCTACATCAACACGACACACACTATTGAAAATGGTTGTTGTGTGACAGGTCCCCTGATGCACCACTGTTATGTTCCCAAACGGACCCTACCCTGTTGCAGCAAAGAGGGCTTTACCTATCCGGAAGATGAAGGAGAAGCAAAGAATGCACCAGGCCTTTCTTCAATAGCTACGCCGACTCCCTCACTTGGACTTTACTGGCATTTCCTCCGGAGGGGCGTCTTCTTTGAGGAGGCTGCAGCAAAGGCAGCGACGCTTGTGGAAAAGCTTCGAGAGGGGAGCGAAAACCGCTAGTGAAGTGGGAGCCGCTCGATTATTAGGGGGTCGGATGCGATGCCGAGGGAAGCAAGAGAACTACGCATAGATAGGGGTAAAGAAGAAGAAGACCCATCAACGAGAAGACAAGAAAAGCACCAGAATAAAACAAAGAAAAGACTACAAAAGAGATAAAGAAATCGCATAGGAAATGCAGAAGGATTCGAAAGAAAAGGGAACAAGAGATCGACGTCCAAGGGAAGAGGAACGGGAAAAAAGAACCGGGTTGCTAGGGTAAGAGAAAAGAAGAGCTAAGTATTTTATTTGGCGCTGAGGTGAAATTATCTGGTTCATCTTTTTTCTTCAGTATCTATATTTAAAATTTAAAATTACCTTTTTACTTCATCAAATATATTATGTCGAAGTAATATACCATAAAAAAAGAGAGTGAAGTCCGCATTTTTTAAAATACGAAGTAAAACTTGATTTTTTTTACTTTTACAGTGTTATTACCCAAGTTGTTATTATATACTACTTCAAATTTACTAAGTACCGAAGTAACCCGTGCTGAAGTAAAAAATGATTTTTTTACTAGTGTACATTTACTTAGGGCATCTACATTAATGAGTGTTATAATATTTATCACATCATAAAAAAATATGGGTTGAATCTACGTATTACATGTACGTTATATTAACAATTTCATTTTTACATATTCATTTTAACATTAATACTCATTCTTATGAGGTTCATATGTCACATACACATTATATTAATATATTCATTTTCTAACATTGATTTTAATATTAACACTGTGAGGGATCGATGGCCGGCTAGAAGGGGGGTTGGATAGCTAGGTCACCCCCAACTTCTTTTCTTCTCTACAAAAGATTAGTGCACATGCGGAAATACAACTAACTAATGAAAACAATAAAGAAAGAATACCAAATCACTAACAAGCTCGATGTAACGTGGTTCGGAGATTGCTTGCTCCTACTCCATGGCGTGTCCTTGAGGTGGACGAGCCCTTGATCCTTCGATGGATCAATCCCCGGCAATCTTCGGCTAGAGCTTTCTCCTTCTCGGTAGAGCAAACCTCTCACAAAGGATCTCTTCCTCTTTACAATGATGAACTTAGGTTTAGGAGGAAGAGAGTAGGCTTGGAAGCTTTGGGAAATGACAATGAGTTATTCAACAAGCATGAGTAACCTCCTTCAAGCCCCAAAGCTTCCCTTAAATAAGAGGAGAGAGTTGATCATCATATCAACTCATCTTGGCACCAGTCGACTGACAAAACCATCAGTCGACTGGTGCTAGAGTTGGAGGTAGCCAACGGCTACTTTGTAGCACCAACAGTCTACCAACGGTCATTTACCAGTCGACTGCATGTTTTATCAGTCGACTGGTCGCTGCCGAATAAGCGAACAGAATGCTTTTGTTCGCTGCCAGTCGACTGTGCAGTCGACTGGTTCATCTCGGCACCAGTCGACTAACAAAACCATCAGTCGACTGGTGCTAGCGTTGGAGGTAGCCAACGGCTACTTTGTAGCACCAACGGTCTGCCAACGGTCATTTACCAGTCGACTGCATGTTTTATCAGTCGACTGGTTGCTTCCGAATGAGCGAACGGAATGCTTTTGTTCGCTGCCAGTCGACTCCGCAGTCAACTGGTGCAGTCGACTGCTAAAACATGCAGTCAACTGGTGCAGTCGACTGCTAAAAGTTGCAACCGACAGGACTGCACCTTGTTACACACTCACACTCATCCTTTCTGGAGTCGCCCTTGAAGTCCTCTTCCTCGGCCTTCGTCCCTCAGATGCACTCAAGCCCGCGGCTCCTCTTCGTGCCATCCTTCGCATTGCCTTGAAGTCTACTTCCCTCGGCTCCACTCCATTGCTCCTCGTCTGGCGGTCCCTCGGATGCCTTCCACGCCATCCTTCACCGACTCAAGGATCCGAGCCATAGGATGAACTTCCCAAACTTAGTTGCACTAAGCTCCTCATGTATGTTTCACCAAGTCCTGCAAGACTTAAACACACATATCAAACACATATAAAAGCCTAACTTAAACTCTTTGACACACACATCAAAATCATGATCGTACCGATCAAACTTGGGTTGATTGCACCAATAATCTCCCCCTTTTTGATGTGTGACAATATATTTAAGTTAGGCATTAACAACAACATGAAAATTAAAAGTAATATGTAAACATGAATCATAATTCCCAAGCTCCCCCTTAACATATGCTCTTCAACCTTAATTTTCAAGTTTTGCACACAATTAGGTTTCTAACTTAAACCTACCCATTTCTCCCCCTTTGACACCATCAAAAATTGTACCAAACATGTACACATACCAAGGTATCAATGTGGACTTAAAATTTCCCAAAACTAGCTCTTGACAGTGCTGAAAAACAGCCACCAGTCGACTGCTAACTATCATAGTCAACTGGCATAAACTCAAACCGATTTTCAGCATTCTGAAGCCAACTTCAGAAATGCATAGAAAATTCCAAAAAATTCAAAAAATCATGAAATTTTGAACACATATTTCTTATAATGTTATTTAACAAGGAAAAATATGCTTCCATGAAAATTCATCATATTTTTGAAGTTTTGATAAAAACTCAAACACCTTGAAAAACACTCAAGTTTATATCAAATTAAACCCTAGTTTTGAATTCATATGTTTACAAAAACTATCCACTGTAAATAAAACATAGAATTATTTTCAAAATATTTGAAATGTCCAACTATGATCTATGGGCAAGATATCCATTAATTAAACATTTTGTTTCCCCATAGTTAGCCTATGATCACTAAAAATTTGATATATTTCATAACTCATCAAAATGCCATAAGCATAAGTGAATTATTCGTATCATCCTATCATCTCACATTTATGGTTAGAAAATAGTGCAAGTCATTGTGAGATAAAGGTAACCTCTACTTAGCCCTTTTGATCATGAATTTCTATCAAGGCTAAGTGCTCCCCCTTAAGGTCTCAAGTCAACCATTTTTCAAGGATTTGAATTATTACTTCCATGGTTGACTTGACCTAAAATTCTCTAACCCTTGAGGATTGATTTTGGCACCTAATAGAAATTCTTTCTAATTGGGTTAATCAAATATTCCTTGGGGACCCATTTTCTATCTATATTTTTGATTGCCCCCTAGCAAGTAGACAATGGTGGGTCTTTTCATTGTTGAGTTCATTATATCCTAACCCATTTTTCTTAAAGCTTGCCCTTTAGCTCCCAATGATCATGTTTACGGTTTTAGAGCCAATTTCAAATTTTCTAAGGGCATTTGTAAGGTATTCTACCTTTTCCCTTAAAGCCTTATTTTCTTCTTCTAAACATGAATCATTTGAATTAGTAGAAGAAGTATGTATATCATTATCCCTAATAGACATGGATTCTAATTTTTCTTTAAGCATGTAAATGTCTTTTTTTAAGGTTTTATTTTTCCTTTTTGCCTTGAACAAATCATCATTTGTACTTTTAATGATCTTAATTAAAACATGAGGAGGAAGATTGTATACCTCACTTACCGAGACGTCCGAATCCGAAGTTTGTCCTCCCCCTTCACTTGAGCTCCCTTCTTCATCTTCACTTGAGCTCCTTCCTTCTTCTTGTTCGGATGAGGTGGAGGCTACATCATCAATTCCCATTAGAGCAAAATTGACTACATGATGCTCTTCTTCCTCCGATGATGATGATGGATCATCCCATGTTGCTTTTAGGTTTTGAGCCTTTTTCCCTTTTTCTTTTGTCTTCTTCACCTCCTTTTTCTTCCCTTCCTTATGTAGGATCGAAAAGAATTTAGATATCTCCACAATTACATGATATTGTCCACTTTGGGCCTAAGCCCTCATGGTTTTGCTCTTGGGCTCTCCCCAAAAGGCCTCATGCCAATGGAGATATCTTTTCTCTTATAAACCCATGATCTTTCCCATGTGTTTCCAATATGGGACTATGTTTGCAACCTTGCAACCCCAACAATCCCCCCCTCAAACAAAGGACCATAGACTTCCCACGTCCGATCCTCGACCCACCAGGTCTTCCTGCCCCTCGGTCTACCTGACCTACTAGGACTTCCTGCCCCTCGGTCCACCCGACCTACTAGGACTTTCCTTGCCTAGACGCAACTAGGACTTCCTGCCTGGTGTCTGGTCATCTTGATCCGAACATAGGAGCTCCCACTTTCTTTGTTCGAGGTCAATATTGTACTCACATAGTTCAATCAGACCATAGCTCTTGTGCACAGTCGGTGGTTAAACCTTCTGGCAGTCCGGGCTCTGATACCACTTGTAGGATCGAAAAGAATTTAGATATCTCCACAATTACAAGATATTGTCCACTTTGGGCCTAAGCCCTCATGGTTTTGCTCTTGGGCTCTCCCCAAAAGGCCTCATGCCAATGGAGATATCTTTTCTCTTATAAACCCATGATCTTTCCCATGTGTTTCCAATATGGGACTATGCTTGCAACCTTGCAACCCCAACACCTTATTCTTCAAGAGAGGACAATCATTTCTTATGTGTCCTTCTCCTTGACAATTATAGCAAATGATCTTCCTTGTCCTACTTTTGCTTCTAGAACTTTTCCTAGCACGAGATTTGTTAGAAGAAAAAGATTTAAATGCCTTTCTCATCTTCCTTACCATATATGCCTCTTAATCGCTATCCATTGAGGCACTTGATTCTTCGGAGTCGGAAGATGGTGGTGATGAAGATTTCTTCTTCTTTCCTTTTCCCCTGTTTGCCACAAGGGCTACTCCTCTTGATCTATGAGTTTCTCCATCTAATCCTTCAACTCTTGTTTCGTGAAGCTCCATTGTTGAGAAGAGTTCATCTAGAGAGGATTTCTCTAGGTCCTTTGATATGTAGTATGAATCTACAATGGAGCTCCAAGTTGTGGTTCTTGGGAAAGCATTTAGGGCTTTCATCATCATGTCTCAATTTGAAAGTGTCTCACCTACACTTGTTAGCCCATTAATAATTTTTTAATTCTAGAATGTAAAATTGATACCTTTTCTCCTTTCTCAAGCTTGATATTGTTGAGTTGAGTTCGAAGGAGGTCTTTTTTTGCCAATTTTGCTTCCGATGTCCCTTCATGAAGCTCCACTAGCTTTTCCCACAAGTCTTTGGCACTTGTATAGTTTCCAATTCTTGTTACTTATTGTTGTGGAAGAACATGTAGTAGGTGATGCATTGCCTTGGAATTTGCTAGATGCTCTTCTTTTTGCCTTTTGGTCCATCTTGTTATGTCGATTGTCTCATTGCGTTCATCCTTGGGTTCTTCAAAATCACTTCTCATGATTAGCATAATGTCAAAATCGGTATTGAAAAATACCTCCATTTTCTTCTTCCACAATGAGAAGTCCCCTTTGAATTTCGGTGGATGAATGTTTGAGCCGGCCATTTTGATGAAGTGCTCTTCTCGGCGATTAGTCTGTTGAAGGGTGTCCTCACTCTGATACTAATTGTGAGGGATCGATGGCCGGCTAGAAGGGGGGTTGGATAGCTATGTCACCCCCAACTTCTTTTCTTCTTTACAAAAGATTAGTGCACACGCGGAAATACAACTAACTAATGAAAACAATAAAGAAAGAATATCAAATCGCTAACAAGCTCGATGTAACGTGGTTCGGAGATTGCTTGCTCCTACTCCACGACGTGTCCTTGAGGTGGACGAGCCCTTGATCCTTCGGTGGATCAATCCCCGGCAATCTCCGGCTAGAGCTTTCTCCTTCTCGGTGGAGCAAACCTCTCACAAAGGATCTCTTCCTCTTTACAATGATGAACTTAGGTTTAGGAGGAAGAGAGTAGGCTTGGAAGCTTTGGGAAATGACAAGGAGTTATTCAACAAGCATGAGTAACCTCCTTCAAGCCCCAAAGCTTCCCTTAAATAAGAGGAGAGAGTTGATCATCATATCAACTCATCTCGGCACCAGTCGACTGACAAAACCATCAGTCGACTGTGCTAGCGTTGGAGGTAGCCAACGGCTACTTTGCAGCACCAACGATCATTTACCAGTCGACTGCATGTTTTATCAATCGACTGGTCGCTGCCGAATGAGCTAACAGAATGCTTTTGTTCGCTGCCAGTCGACTGCGCAGTCAACTGGTGCAGTCGACTGCTAAAAGTTGCAACCGACTGGACTGCACCTTGTTACACACTCACACTCTTCCTCTCCAGAGTCACCCTTGAAGTCCTCTTCCTCGGCCTTCGTCTCTCAGATGCACCCGAGCCCACGGCTCCTCTCCGTGCCATCCTTCACGTTGCCTTAAAGTCTACTTCCCTTGGCTCCACTCCATTGCTCCTCGTCCGGCGGACCCTCAGATGCCTTCCACACCATCCTTCACCGACTCAAGGATCCGAGCCCTAGGATGAGCTTCCCAAGCTTAGTTGCACCAAGCTCCTCATGTGTGTTTCACCAAGTCCTACAAGACTTAAACACACATATCAAACACATATAAAAGTCTAACTTAAATTCTTTGACACACACATCAAAACCATAATCGTACCGATCAAACTTGGGTCGATTGCACCAACAAACACTCATTATTTGTGGATCCCGCTATCCACTTATTTATCTTTTTTCTTATTTTATATTAAATCAATTTAATTTTAATTTTACTTACACAATTTAAATAATTATTATTTAAAATAAATAATATTCTTTTTTAAAATAAATTATTACATAAAATAATTTTTTTATTTTATGAGTGTCATTTATTTAAATTAAAATAAGTACAACATATAAAATAATCACATTTACGTAAAATTTTAAAAAACATATAAATTAAACATAAAGATAACTATAAAAATACTAATTAAAGATTGTTGTTGTATTATGATCAAATATGTTCAACTAAAGTTGGTGATGTATATGACTGTCACGTAGTTCGAAATTTATCCGGCGATAATTATGAAATCCTCAGTTTGATCCCTGGACGGGTTATGCAAGTTCATCACCTTTATCGTTGTCCCAAATTGTCACGTGACCCCTCCCCCCCTCATCCATTTCGAAGAAAAATAGTAGAGAAGAGATTTTTAAAGGGATTTAGGTGTTTGTGCGATTGAAATAAGTTGTGTAAAATGATGAATATTTATACATGAAAATTTATTTATTTTTTTATTAAAATAGTCGTTACCTACCCGCTGTGTGAATTTGCTAGCTATTGTGTTGATCTACTAGTCGTTTACTTTGTTTTTATTTTAACCTCACCAAAATATACTACTAATTCAATTTTATTTGTTGATTTTAAATTTTTAAATTTTTTAATTAAAAAATTTTAATTTTAAAATTTAAATTTTTTAATTTTTTAATTTTTAAATAAACTCACGTCGTGCATGCACTAGGTGAGATATGTTTTTTTTTATATAAACCAAACAATTGAACGTGTTCAATGTCAGGTTGGCATTAACGCCAACACGCATTGGTTTTAACACCCATTGATACTGTGTTTAAGGTAAGTCCCACCGGGATGGATCAAAGTCTAGAAGATCGACTGATGTGGAAGTCAAAGTCAAGGGATGATTAATATATTTGGATCAAGAGAATGCCTGACCGGACCTTTTTGGGTCGGCCGGGTCGTGAGTTTCAATCTTGTGCGCAGATGGAGTGTTAAGCCAGGTGCTCGCCTGATCGAGCCCTCCGGCCGATCTAGCTCAAAGCCCGGATTTATAATCAATGATGAGCATGGAGCCAAGTATCAATTACCTCGACAGAGTGCTTCAACCGATTGGATGTATGGTTCGATCGGATCTACTATACACTTGGTTGCGCGTGCAGTTCAAATAAAGAAGTTGAGTGAAAGTCGAGGCATCGATTGCATTCATAAACATTGACTGAGTACTTCTCGGGAGTAAGGGTCGGTTGGACTATACTAGTAATTTGATTGGTTAGTCAAAGTAGTCTATTGTGAGCCCCATATCGCAACAAATTACTACTCTTTTTTGACATTTTGTGTCACAGAGGACAGAGGATATTCTGCAAGCAAATCACACTCCTTTTTTGGAAGTGCTTTGTAATTCATGCATAGACACAACATTGTCATTATAAAAGGGAGTCTTCATCCACAAGCAAGAGATACGCGACGCTGCATAATTTTACACGCTTGTTGCTGCATTTCTTTTCTATTCCTCCGTTAAAACTTATCACTGACTTGAGTGTCGGAGGGCTAACATCAGGGACATCTTCCCTAGCCCGGCAACTAATGCTCTTTGTGACATATAGGACAGCGAGGAATCCTCATCTGGTCAGCACCAAAGCCACGTTCTCAGTCAGTCACCTTCACCACTTTCGAATAGAATCGTGTTTAGCGCCGTCTATGGGAACTCCGCCTGATCTGGAACGTGAAAATGGACGAGACTAGATGACTCACCACAGTAACCTTGATGCAAGAAAAATTGGAGATGTTGATAGAAGTTTATGCGACTAAAATGGTACAGCAACAACAAGCAGCAGCCAAGTGTCATTTGTCGAACGACCCTGCTATATCCTCAACCAGCTAAAATGCTGAACATGAAACCCGAGTGGAGGGCCCGGCCGGGTTCCAGCCGAGCCAGCCTCCTATGGTTTCCTTTCCTCAAGTACTCATTCCGCTGATCAACCTGCTACCAGTGCCGCCTTCACCGATTGCATATCACAGGACGTTGTTTCGAATGCCCCTAGAGGACATGAGTCGAGCGTAGAGGACACAAGGATCATCTTCTGATAATACTCCCTCCTGGGACATCCATAAGGGAAAGGCTCCCGTGATGAGTGGCTCCCGAGCAAGCACACTATTCTCCAAAGAGATATTGGAGGATAAACTACCGAAACATTATCGACCCTGATCAATCGGGGAGTACGCAAGAGCAACCGACGAGGACCACTTACTAAAATTTGAAAACGTGGCCACACTCCACCAGTACACAGATAGAGTCAAGTGTTGAGTGTTTCTCACTACTTTGGCGAGTTCAACGCAAAGATGGTTTAAACGACTGCCTGCCGAGTCCATCTATAGTTTCAAGGACTTTCAAATGGCCTTTCTTCATCACTTTGCCAGTAGTCGTTGTTACCACAAGACGATGGTGAATCAGTTCTCACTCAAGCAAGGGCTTAACGAGATGCTGACGGCCTACATTAAGCGATTTAATCAAGTCTCCATAGATGCCCCTTTGACTACCCTAGAAATTTTGGTAAGTGTCTTCTTCTAGGGACTTATAGATAATGACTTTTTTTTATCCCTCATCAGGAAGCCTTCGAGGGATTTTGACCATCTACTTGGAAGAGCAACCAAATACATCAATGTTAAAGAAACTTAGTCCACTCATAAAAAAGAAGCAATTTTTTAGCATGGCGCTGCTCCTGAGCATCGATCGACCAACAACAATTTACTTCTGAAAGGGCCCCGACTAGGCCCTCTGCCACAGCAACACGAGTCAAGGTCGTATGCAGTCTACCATGTGGAAGTCGATTGGCTGCGAGTCCCCGAGTCTTAATCATAGACTCCAATGTTTTGCACCTACCATCACTCAGGGATTGACGATACAAAAGATTGCTACCACTTTAATCAAGGCCCACGCCAACCGACGTATCAAGAATTTCACCAGAGATCTCGCCAACATTATCTTCGACCGAATGGACCCCTAGGTCAAAATAAGTCGCTAGCCGATTGGAACCAACAACTACCCTAACAAAGGGACAACCAAAGGTCTCCACGGGCATTCAATAATTGACCACCACGCCAACTAACTCGTGAGGAAAAAATCATGGCAATGTCGCCCTAGGGGGCATTGGTATGATAGCGGGTGGCCCGACCGACAGTGATTCCAATGGGGCCAGAAAATTATATGCACGATGACTGAAAATTCACGCTATCGGGTGCAGTAAGGAGAAAGCACAGGGACCCAAGATTAGTTTCGGTCCTAAATACTTGGAAGGGGTAGAGATACCCCATGATGATGCCCTCATTATTAAAGTCGTGATCAATAACTATATTATTCATCAAACTTTTTTTAACATAGGCAGCTCGATTAACATCATTTTCAAAAAAACATTCGATTAGCTTCAAATGGATAAGAATGAGCTCCAACTGATGACAACACCACCATATGGGTTTATGGGGACTGTACAGCTAATTGAGTAAGTTTGGCTGGCTATCTCTCTCAGTAAAATTCCACTCATGAGGACTTGTCAGACGAATTTTATTATGGTAGACGCACCCTCAACGTACATTGTGATACTTGGTCGACCTGTGCTAAACGAATTCTGAACCATTATCTCTACATTCTGCCAAAAAATCAAGTTTCTAGTAGATGACTCGATAGGTGAAGTCAGAGGAAACCATCTTGTAGTGCATAAATGTCATGTGGAGATTGTGAAGACTGAATCTCGAACCGCTTAGAAAGTTCAACGTCTCAAAATTAATGCAATCCAAGAAGCTCCTCCAACTTTAGTCTATGAAGAAAATAAGGAAATACGTCTAAAATTTAATGCAATCCAAGAAGCTCCTCTGACTTTAGTCCATGTAGAAAAGGAGAAAATACAAATCTATCCTAATCGATCGGAGGCTACTACTTACATCTCAGTCGATCTAAACCCCGAGAAAAAGGTAGAGTTAATCGTCTGCCTAAGACACAATAATGACTTTTTTACATGGCAACCCATGAGCTCCTTGTTAGAATCTCTTCGTACGGCTAGAGAGGGGGGGTGAATAGCCGACCCCAATTGCTCGCGTTTCTTTCTACAAACTAGGGTTAGCGTAGCGGAAACTAAATGCAGAAAGAAAACAGGAGAAGAAATCAAACCTCTACGCAAGGATGTAACGAGGTTCGGAGATGAAACTCCTACTCCTCGGCGTGTCCGTAAGGTGGACGAAGCCTATCAATCCGTCGGTGGATGAGTCCCCGGAAAACCGGCTAAATCAAACTCCTTGTGGGTGGAGAAACCTCGCCACAATCACTTGCAACAGCAAGCTAAGAGTACAAGAGAATAGCAAGAACAAAATACAACAGGAATGTAAACATAGTAGCTTGCCTTCTCGTCGACTGGGGTCCCGGATGAAGTAGCAACTTCACGGACAGATACAACAAGCAACTCAGCAGCAGCTGATCCAGTCGTGGAATGAAGCTCACGCGAAACTTCGACAAGGAGGAGCTCAACAAAGCTCAAGCACAACAGCACTTCGCAGAAGAAGAAGAGAGAACGAGCCCTCGACCCCTTTATACCGCGAAGAAGACACAAGAAACTAGCGTTGCTACGCAACGGCTAGAACTGACCGATCAGTGCTCGATCGGTCTGGCTTGCCCGATCGGTCGCGGGGACCGATCAGGCCGATCGGTCCCGGACCGATCGGGAGGCTTCCTGAGAGTTGCCCAACTCTCAGTGGAATCTGATCGGTCCCGGACCGATCGGCGTCTCGATCGGTCCGGACCGATCAGCTCATCTCGATCGGTCCCCGACGTCGGTAAGACCGACCTTACATTTGTTATCGATCGGTCACCACCGATCGGATACACAACGTATCGATCGATCTGCACAGACCGATCCGTAACTTGGTTTTGCCCAAACCAAGTCCCAAACCTTCCAAACCAATATCCGGTCAACCTTGACCTATTGGTACTTCATCCCTAGCATCCGGTCACTCCCTTGACCTGCTAGAATTCCTCGCTAAGTGTCCGGTCAATCCCTTTGACCTACTTGGACTTTCCTCAACACCGATGTCCGATCATCCTTGATCTATCTGGATTTTCCCTTGGCTTCACTCACCAGACTTTCCACCGGCTTCACTCACCAAGATTTCCACACCCCCTAACATCCCAGTTAGGACTTTCTCACTGCCTGGCTTCACTCACCAGGACTTTCCAACTGCCTAACATCCCAGTTAGGACTTTCCCACTGCCTGGCTTCACTCACCAGGACTTTTCCACACTGCCTAACATCCCAGTTAGGACTTTCCCACTGCCTGGTTTCACTCACCGGGACTTTCTACCTGCCTAACATCCCAGTTAGGTCTTTCCCTCGTGCCAAGCTCCCTGCTTGGACTTCTCCGTGCCAAGTCTCCATACTTGGACTTTTCGCGTGCCAAGCTCCCTGCTTGGACTGTTCCCGAATCAGGTCAACTAGGTCAACCTTGACCTAAGGTTGCACCTACAATCTCCCAAACACCTATTCTTGTCAAACATCAAGAATAGAACTCTCTCACGAGTGTCAAACATCAACATGCAACTCAACTAGGTCAACCTTGACCTAAGGTTGCACCGACAATCTTCCCAAGTCAAACATCAAAATACAACTCGAGTCAAGTCACCTCGAGTCGGGTCAACCAGGTCAACCTTGACCTAAGGTTGCACCAACACTCCTGTGTATTTCTCCTACTGTAATGCAACATGAGTTAGATGTCCGACTGGATGCTCGATCGATCAAGAAAAGGAAAAGAGATTTTGAGGCAAAGTAGAATCAAATCATCCGAGAAAAAGTGGATAAACTACTTGAAATTGGACATATCCGGGAAGTGCAATTCTCGAGCTGGCTCGCAAATGTAGTACTGGTGTCTAAGGCAGGGAACAAGTGGTGGGTCTGTATGAACTTCAGATATCTAAACAAGTCTTTCCTAAAAGATTACTATTCTCTACCATGCATTGATTAAGTGATGTATTCTACTACTGGTTGTGAGTTGATATGCATGTTGAAAGCATATCAAGGGTAGCACCAAGTCTCGTTTACCAAGAAAGATCAGAAGAAAGTCAGCTTCATCATTGCCCAGGGAACTCACTGCTATAATATCATGCCATTTGGACTGAAGAATGTGGGAGCAACATACCAACGACTCATAAACAAGGTGTTCCGAAAGTAGATTGGTAGAAACATGGAGGTATATGTTGATGATTTACTATAAAATTCCTTCGAGTTGTTGATTTATGTGTAGATATTGAGGAGACATGTCAGACCTTGAGGAGGTATGGAGTCAAGCTTAACCCTAATAAATATTTGTTTGGAGCTAGAAGTGGGTACTTTCTTGTATACATTGTGACTGACTGGGTAATTGAAGTCAACCCTAGCAAGGTGAAGGCCCTCCAAAATATGTCTCCACCTCGTAACCTGAAAGAAGCACAAGCATTGGAATTATAATTCTTGAGTTCGTTGAAAAGCTTCTGAACCAAGACTATATTTATAGCCTTGGTCGGGGCGCCTTGAGGGTTCCGGGCGCCCTGGAGGGATAAACTTTATCCCCCAGCATTCAAATTGAGTCAAAATTCGATCCTGTGAAAAAGTCAACTCCGGACACCCCCAGAGGGAAAAGTCAACCCTGTTGACTTTTTCCACCCGGGTCTTCTACTCCGGCTCCGTTCGCCTCAGACCGAGTCTTCCACTCGCTTTGGTGATCTCTGCCATCCGGAATAGGGCTCACCCGAACCCAACTTCCGGTCTTCTCGAGCAGGCTTCCGCTCCGGCTTCTCGTCCCTCGGAATCGTCGTGTGCTTTTTCCTCGTCCACCAGCGTACTCATCCGCTGTCGTCCCTCGGTCGCACCCCATGCCGACCTTCTCGCTAGCTGCGTCTCTTGGTCCTCGAGTATTCTTCCACTCCGGCTTCTCGTCCCTCGGAACCACCACACGCTTCCTTCTCGTCTGTCGATGTACTCTTCCGCAGCGCCTCGTCCCTCGGACACACCGCGTGTCATCCTTCTCGCTAGTTGCATCTTCCGCTCGACTACCTATGCTCCTAAGTTCCTGCACACTTAGACACAAGGTTAAAAAAACACAGGTCCTAACTTAACTTGTTGATCACACCAAAACAATCTTGGGGTTCTAACAATCTCTCCCTTTTTGATGTAAGCAACCTAAGTTAAGCTAGGGTAAAATAGACATAAAAATTAAACTAACTAATTTTACAATAAAGTGCAAAAATATAGAAAATAGAATTTCTTGGGTCTACCTCCCCCTAGATTTATACTTTTTCTTCTCCCCCTTTGATCACATAAAAAAATGGGGTTCCAAAAAAAATCTAAGAGTTAAAAAATTTCTGTCTTAAAAAAAAATTCTAAGTTAAATAATTTGCAATAATTTTCAGAAAAGAATATTCTAATTTTAAAAAACTTTAGATAAGAAAATTTTCTTAAGGAAAACAAAAAAAAAATTAAGAAATTCTGACTTAGGAAAATTTTTTTAAAAAAAAATTCTAAGTAAAAGATTTAAGCAGAAATTTTTAATTTCAAAAGAACTAAAAAAATATTTAAAGAAAAACTTTTTAAAGCATTATTAATTTTCAACCTTAATGCTTTATCAGAAAGTTAATTAAACATTTTATTTCGATATTTTGGCTTCCAGATCGTGGCGAGGCACTAGGCCTTCTTGGTTATTGGAGCAACAACTACTTCCTTAGATCAAATTCTCTAATTTTCTCAAGAAATTAGATCAAATTTTCTTGCTAAAAGTTATAAATCTAAAGTTTTAATTTAAATCAAATTCTCTAATTGTTACATTGTGATATTTAAATTTCCACTTTAGTTTATCATAATTTCTCAAATCATAATTTTTCAAATTGAAGCAAAAGATATTGAACATGCAAAAAATTGTATAATCTGTATTTGTTCCTCTAACATGTCATTTTCTATTTTTAACTTGTCTAAATCCTTTAATCGACAAGCTGTTGTTAGAGTTTCTTTTATTTCAATCTTCTTTGTTTAATTTCTAATTCACAAAAATATTTTGATAATATATTGATCGAATTAAGCAGTTGGTCAGGAGGTGAAGGGCATACCTGACTTACCTTTTCGGCTGTTAATTCTCCCCCTGCTGAGCTTCTTTCTCCCGACATTGCTCCCCTTTCATCGATGCTCTCGATGCTTTTGGAGGAAGAGCTGATTGCGTCCTCTAGTAGATACTCGGCGGTGAGTGTTGTTCCGATAATTTCCTCCGTCTTGGATTCTTCTAACAGTGGTTCGGTGTCCATCGAGGAGTTGGATTCGACTTCAAGTGGTTCTTTGTAGAGCTTCAAGAACTTTTCCTAAAGTTCTTTTGCGCTTTTGTATTTTCCGATTTTGTCGAGATCCTTGGTAGGTAGTACGCTTAAAAGACTGGACTCGGCCTTACCATTTGTCATGAATTCGTCGCGCTGCTCGTTAATCCATTGATGCTTCTTAAGTTCTTCTTCTTTTGTGTCCTTTGAAGCTTTATAACCAAATTCCATTTTAATAACATATTAAAATTAGTTTTAAAGTAAACATGCATTCGTTGCTTCTAAAAAGCGAACTCCCCCTCGAACTTTGGTGGGTAGTGTTGGGACCGAAAAGTAGCTAGAGGGGGGGGTGAATAGCTCGTCGCGTGCTAGGTGCTCGTCGTTGCTTGTTTCTTCAAGGATATGCAGCGGAAATACAAGAAACAAAAACATACAACGCTAACACTTAGGATTTTACTTGGTATCCACCTCACAAGAGGTGACTAGTCCAAGGATCCATGCACACACACACACCTCCACTAATAAACACTCCTTTTCGGTAACTACCGAAGGCGGAGAAGCCCTACAAGTTCACACTACAAGAAGAAAGGGAAAGGATACACAAATACAAGCAAAAGCTTATAATGAGTATAGAAACCCTAACCCTAGCTTTCTTCTTTAGCTGTAGATCCGCCTCTTGACTTGGAAAACCTCCAAGAACCTTCAAGAACTGGCGATCTGATCTTTGTGGAGAAGTTGTGGAAGCGCTGAAGTGATCTGAGATGAATCGGTGAAGTTATACCGAAGAAGGCGCACGCCAACTGCCTTTATCTGCGCCAACGGTCGGATCGCGATCAATTGGATTGCTCCCGATCGATCCACGGATCGATCCAGAGCGCCTCTGTGCTCTGGAAATTTGCCTGGATCGATCGGCTGATCGATCCAAGGCTTATCGCGACATACAGCACCTTCCCAATCGATCCACTAATCGATTGGGACCTCTGGATCGATCGGCTGATCGATCCAGAGGCATTCTGTGCGCTCGCGACTTCCTCCCAATCGATCCACTGATCGATTGGGACGAAGGCTTCTCGCAGGGACACCCCAATCGATCGACCGATCGATTGGGCTCCAGCCAATCGATCGGCTGATCGATTCGGCTTCTGGTTTTTGCCCAAAACCAAGTCCCAACCCTCCCAAACAAACATCCGGTCAACCTTGACATGTTGGTTCATCATGCCTAGCATCCGGTCACCCTTGACCTGCTAGGACTCCCTCACCAAGTGTCCGGTCACTCCCTTTGACCCACTTGGACTTTTCTTCATCTTGCCAAGTATCCGGTCACTACCTTGACCTACTTGGACTTTCACCAGATGACTGGTCAACCTTGACCCATCTGGATCTCTCCGTGTCAAGTATCTAGTCAATCCTTTGACCTACTTGGACTTTCACCAGATGTCTGGTCAACCTTGACCCATTTGGATTTCCCCGTGCCTGGCTTCACTCACCAGGACTTCCAATCTGCCTAGCTTCACTCACTAGAACTTCTCTTCTGCCTGGCTTCACTCACCAGGTCTTTCACCTAGCTTCACTCACTAGGATTTCACCTGGCTTCACTCACCAAGATTTTCTTCTGCCTGGCTTCACTCACCAGGACTTTCACCTAGCTTCACTCACTAGGATTTTCACCTGGCTTCACTCACCAGGATTTTCTTCTGCCTGGCTTCACTCACCAGGACTTTCACCTAGCTTCACTTACTAGGATTTTCCTCACTGCCTAGCTTCACTCACTAGGTCTTTCCTTCTGCCTAACATCCCAGTTAGGACTTCCTAGTCAAGTATCTGGTCATCCTTGACCTACTTGACTCTTCTTCAATCAACCTTGTATTGTCAAACATCGAAACTCAAACCAAGACTCAAGCTTGGTCAACCTTGACCTGAGGGATGTTGCACCAACAATCTCCCCCTTTTTGATGTTTGACAATACCAACACTATCACTTACAATACCACATGTAAGTTAGGCTAATCCCATAGCCTAAACCTTCTTCATGCCACTAGGTAATGAATACATAAGTTAAGCCCTTCATTCTCCCCCTAAGAGGGCAAACTCCCTCTAGGTAATGAAAGCCTAACTTACTCCCTTTCATTCTCCCCCTATTGACACACATCAAACCATGCCTCATTTTTGGGCACACATCAACAAATTCACTTGTTGAAAACTCTCCCCCTGAAGAGTTGCTCATCGTTGTTCACAACTTCACTCGTTGTGATCAACACGATAATGAAGGTCCCATACCCTTCATTATCCTTAACCCTACATTTCCCATTAATGTAGTCAAATGCCCATCCTTGAGCATTTTTAACTTGAAACCACTTGAACAATGAGGATATCCATGTTGGTTGCTACTCGGAAAACCTAGAGGTTCCACTGTACAAAAATTTTGTACAAAGGTCTGAACCTTTTCCTAGCTACCATGTGTTCTTTTAAATTAAATTTTGGATCGCCTGCGGAACTTAACACGTTTGATCCAAAACTTAATCTATTTGTTCTTTTAGGTTTTGACTTGGATCTCCTGCGGAACTTAACACGTTCAACCCAAATCACCTTAAGTTATTAATTCCATTAAATATTAATTTCCATAATTGGTTCCCAGTACTGACGTGGCGAGGCACATGGCCTTCTTGGATATGGGAGCAACCACCACCGACTAGACAAAACCTTTTATAGAAATCTAATATTTAATTTCCTAAAATAACTTTAGGTTAACCGAAAAGAACAATCAAATCACAAGGAAAAATAAAATAAAAGAACACAACTTCGAAAAACATATTCGAAATACTAGAATCATAAACCTCTTGTATTTGGTATTATTTCCATAAATAACTAGCATGATGCGGAAAGAAAAATTACTAGTTATACCTTTTAGAATGACCTCTTGATCTTCTACCGTATTCCTCTTCTAACCTCGGACATTGTGTGGGCAACGATCTTCCGAGATGAGAACCACCAAGCACCTTCTTCTTCCTTGCAAGTTTCGGCCATCAAAACATCTTCTAGGATGAAGAGGTTCGGCCACCACCACCATGCTCCAAGGGATGCTAGAAACGAGGCTTGCTTTCTCTCCTTCTTCTCCTTCCTTGATCCGGCCACTAACAAAAGCTCCACCAAGAGATAAGTTTCGGCCAACAAGAGGAGAGGAGAGAAATAGGGCCGCCCAAAGAAGAAAAGAGAGGAAGAAAAAGAATAGAGTTGTTCACCATGAAGCCTCCTCTATCCCCTCTTTTATAATCCTTGATCTTGGCAAATAAGGAAAAATTAATAAAACCTTCCTTAATTCTTTTGCCATGAAAAAGAAAAATTAATTAATTAAAAATTAATTTCCTTTTTCCAACTTATTTGGCCGGCCACCTTCAATCCACAAATCAAGGAAAGTTTTAATTAAAACAAAAATTAAAACTTCCTAATTTGTTTCTAGAAATTTATAAAAATTTCTCCAATAATTTTATCCCTTCATGATTGGTTAATAAAAGGAAATTTTATAAATTAAAATTTTCTTTTAAACATGTGGATAAAAAGAAAGTTATCTCTAAAAATTAAAATCTCTTTTAATCTACAAATAAGGAAAGATATCAAATCTTTTCTTAATCTTTTGTAGAAACTTATAAAAGAGAATATTTAATTTTAAACTCTCTTTTAAATCATGAACATGATTAAAAAGGAAAGTTTTCTTAAAATTTAAAATCCACCTTTAATCAACAAATAAGGAAAGATTTCAAATTTTAAACTCTCTTTTAAACATGTAGATGATTTACAAATAAGGAAAGTTTTTACCAAAAATTAAAACCATCCTTTTAAACTACAAATAAGGAAAGAGATTAATCTCTTCTCTTAATCTTTTGTAGAAAGTTATAAAAGGAAATTTTTAATTTTTAAACTTTCTTTTAAAATCATGATATCCACATAAGAAATAATTTTAATAAAAATCCTTTTTAATATTCTAGTGGCCGGCCACCTAAGCTTGGGACCCAAGCTTTGGCCGGCCACCTACATGGCTCATCCATTTGGTCTTGGCTGGCCCTAGCTTGGGTTCCAAGCTAGCTTGGCCGGCCCCATTGGATGGGTAAGAAGGTGGGTATGCGGTGGGTATAAATCTCTATATACTAGAGGCTACGATAGGGACCGAGAGGAGGAATTGGTTTTGGTCTCCCGATGAAATTAAGCCGTGTTCGCCCAACACACAACTTAATTTCATCAATAATAATTCATTCCACTAAAGAACTATTATTGAACTACCGCACCAATCCCAAATTACATTTTGGGCTCCTTCTTATTATGAGTGTGTTAGTCTCCCTGTGTTTAAGATAACAAATGTCCACTAATTAAGTAAGTTACTGACAACTCACTTAATTAATATCTAGCTCCAAGAGTAGTACCACTCAACTTCATCGTCATGTCGGACTATGTCCACCTGCGGTTTAACATGACAATCCTTATGAGCTCCTCTTGGGGACATTCTCAACCTAGATCACTAGGACACGCTTTCCTTCTATAATCAACAACACACACTATAAGTGATATTATTTCCCAACTTATCGGGCTTATTGATTCATCGAACTAAATCTCACCCATTGATAAATTAAAGAAATAAATATCAAATATATGTGCTTGTTATTATATTAGGATTAAGAGCACACACTTCCATAATAACTGAGGTCTTTGTTTCTTTATAAAATCAGTATAAAAGAAACGACCTCTAATGGTCCTACTCAATACACTCTAAGTGTACTAGTGTAATTATATAGTTAAGATAAACTAATACCTAATTACACTACGACCTTCCAATGGTTTGTTCCTTTCCATTATGGTCGTGAGCTACTGTTTATAATTTATAAGGTACTGATAACATGATCCTCTGTGTGTGACACCACACACCATGTTATCTACAATATAAATTAATTGAACAACTACATTTATCATAAATGTAGACATTTGACCAATGTGATTCTTATTTCTAGATAAATGTTTATACCAAAAGCTAGGCTTTTAGTATACACTCTAACAATCCACTCCCCATTAAAGTTCAAACGCTCAACCTTGAGCATGTTCTTAACGGAAGGTTAACCACCTTCCAAGGTTCATGAAAAATAATTTTCATGTCTTTAAAGATTCCCTCCCCCTAAAGACATGGTGGTAACTTCTATCATTGCACCAACAATGACTTGGAACCCCTAAAACTTTAGGAAACCCAATTTTAGAAGTTTTGAAGTTCAAATATTCAAAATTTGAAACAAACCTCAACCTAAACTTCAACTTAGCCTTCCTTAACTAATCCATCCTTGTTTTCCACATGAAAACACCCTTTTTATGTATACAAATATATTTTCAGGGGTTTGGAATGGTTACCTAGACTAAAATAGGTTCAAAGATGCTGAAATCAAGCCTTCCCAGCCAAAATCAACAACTTAGATCGATTGGAGTTGGGTTCCAATCGATTGAACCTTGCTGAATCGATCCATTGATCGATTCAGTCTTCTTGGATCGATCCACTGATCGATCCAGCGAGCTTCTGCTCGCGAGAAATGCCTTATCAATCGATCGGCTGATCGATTGAGGCACTTCAATCGATCACTGATCGATTGGAGTTCTGATAGTTGCTGAAATTCTATTTCAGTCAACTTCAGAAACCCCTAGAAAATTCTACAAAAATCCAAAAATTGTGAAAATTTGTGTAGACATTATTTAGGGTATATACTATCAAGGAAAAATAGTTTTCTATGAAAATACATCATATTTTCAAAGATTGACATAAACTTGAAACCTTGCAAAAACTTTAGTGTTTTCTTTAAGTTTGTATCTAACTATTCAATGGTAATTACTCTCAAAAGATAGCCTTCACCAAGGTTTTCCAAAATTATTTTTTTTAAAAAAAAACATTTTCAAAACCAATATCCCACCATATTCCTTGGGCTTAATGCACATGACTTGTACATTAGCTTTCCCAATGATGGGAAAACACATAACTATGTGTTTTGATGAACTTAAAACTCAAAAGAATGCACTAAATCAATATTTTAAGTTCTGTTCATCATCCTAACATCTCACTTGTATCTAATGTGTACTAACACATACAAATCATCTTATAGGTCTTTGTGAGATGTAAAGTTTGGTTTTGCCCTAATCTAGGGATCATGCATATTTATCTAGGCATTTTGTAGATATTGGACATCCACCTAAGATGTCACTTGTTGATACACTTGGTAAATGTCATTTGTCCTTAATTTTAAGGAATTAAAAATAATGCATGATAATGTTATGACATACATCAAAATGAAATAGTTTTCAAAAGAAAGATTCCTATAACTACATGATGTATGTATGTCATGACATGATATTTTTGTGTTTTCATAATAAGGCATGAGTGCAAAATACAAAACTAAATATGATGTCATGGCATATAGTGAGCAAACAATCATGGCAAGGTTTAGCATAAATAAAATACCTAGATTACCTATCTAAGTGTCCTTAAACCTTAGCTAAGTTAAAACTTAACCCTAGATTGCCCTCTAAATGCTCCAAGAAAATGCCAAAGCCTAAATTGACATTTCTAGTTCTCTTGATTAACTTATGCCAATTGAAATTAAGCTTATTCCTCAACTGTTGGCATATTTCGTTCTTCCACAAGAGTAGCATTTTAAATTAAGGCTTAGATTGACCTTAAATTTTCTAAGAACATACCAAAATCCCAACTTGGTAGTTCTTATGATTTTCCCAATTTGTGTCACTTAAAATATCATCCAATTTATCAAATTGTGACACATTTTACTCTTCCCAAGAGTAAACATAAATCCACTTCATTTTCAAAGGTTAATAATAACCTTGAAAATGCTCCTTGAGTGTCAATTTCTTCAAAGTTGGGTTAACTACCCTTCTTCTTAGAGTTGACACTCTTTAACCCATCTATGGGGTAAAGAAGATGCTCCTAGGAACCCAAAACCTATTGGTGCTCCTTGGATGCTCTAGGTATTCACTAGGGATAACTTCCCTAGATACCTTCCTAGTGACCTTGTTTGGCTTCTTAGAAGCCTTGGTCACTTTTTCTAGGTCAACTCTAGGGATAGCCTCCCTTGTGACCTTGTTAGTGACTTTCTTAGACTTCTTAGAAGTCTTAGTCACATTTGTTGTTGCAAAGATACTTCTAGAGATGACTTCCCTTGTATCCTTGACTTGACTTCTAGACTTAGGGTTGGTTCCATAGCTATATGAAACCCTATGGTAAGTAGGTACATCCTTTTTGATTTTAGGTTTGTATCCCAAACCTCTATGGCCCTTGGATGACCTTTGTTGTCCAAAACCTAGATTTTGCTCATCTTGCCCTATTAGGATATTTTCCATCCTTTTTAGGGTCTTTTCCATTTTATCAAGTCTTGATCTCAAGACTTGATTTTCTTTCCATAAGTCCTTAGTTTTTGATTTATCACTAAGTCCATGAGCATTTTTGTTTCTAGGCTTGTAGCTAAAATCCTTAGAGTTCTTGCCTAGACTTTTACATACATTCCTAGCCCTAGGTGTAGTGGTTTTAACATGAAAAGCTATATGTTTTTCCTTAACGCTATCATGCTTCCTATTTTCATGGTAAATGGCATTAAAATGGTATAAATTGGAACTAACATGCTTTTTACCATAATTTAAAGGGGTAGGCTCAATAAAGGTTACCTTCCTTTTTACCTTGGAGGCTCCCCCTTGAATTGAGCTTCCTCCTTGAGTCTTGACCACCTTCTTCCCCTTGGGACATTGACTCCGGTAATGTCCCTTTTTATTGCACAAGAAGCACACAATGTGCTCCTTGCTCTTCTTTATTGTGGGGATGATCTCCTTGGGCTTCTCCTTGCCCTTGGGTGCCACTTGACCCTTTTTCTTGGCCAATTTAGGGCATTTACTTTTGTAATGCCCTTTTCCCCTACATTCAAAGCATATAATATGATTTTTATTTGTAATTGAAATTGTTATACCTTTACTTGTAGGGGTGGTATCTTCTCCTTTTGATTCGGAGGTAGAAGCTTCCTCTTGATCCGAAGATGATACTCCTCCAATAGATTTGACTTGATTCATGGAGGTGGAAGCTTCTTCATCCTTTTCTTCTCTTGACCCGGATGTGGAGGATTCTTCTTGCTCTTGATCCGGTGTCAATGAAGATTGCTCCCCCTCAATCCTAGAGGTGGAGGCTTCACCTTCATCTTCATCCTCTTGTACATGAAACAAGGAATATACTCCTTCCTTACTCTTTTGATTGCTCTCCTTTGAGGATGAATCTTCTTCTTGGACTTCTTCTTCGAAAGTTGAGCATCTCTCAACTTCGGAGTCCTCTTCCTCTTCCTCCAATGAGTCGCCCTCTTTGGATTCCTCTTGATTTGGTATAGTGGAGGGGATCTCATGAATTGATCCCAACTTGCTCCAAAGCTCCTTGGCATCCTTGAATTCTCCAACTTGAGCCAAAATGTGGCTAGGCAATAAGTTGACCAAAAGCTTGGTCACTTTATCATTTGCCTCGCTCCTTTGAATATGCTCTTTACTCCATTTGCTTTTCTTGAGAGGCTTGCCCTTAGAGTTTGTTGGAGCTTCGAAGCCTTCCATAAGAGCAAACCATTGCTCTATCTCCATCATCAAGAAATTTTCGATTCTTGATCTCCAAGAATCGAAGCTTGTAGATGTGTACGGTGGAGCCACCCTCGTGTCAAATCCAAGTCCATCTTGGAATTTCATCTTGAAGTTGAGCCTTTTGATGAAGTCTTCGACTTGTAGGATTTCTTCAACTTCTTCACCCTCTAGCTTTGCATGTTTTGTTTGCCCCTTCCGGCGATGATTCCGGTGAAGAGCGGCCTCGCTCTGATACCACTTGTTGGGACCGAAAAGTAGCTAGAGGGGGGGTGAATAGCTCGTCGCGTGCTAGGTGCTCGTCGTTGCTTGTTTCTTCAAGGATATGCAGCGGAAATACAAGAAACAAAAACATACAACGCTAACACTTAGGATTTTACTTGGTATCCACCTCACAAGAGGTGACTAGTCCAAGGATCCACGCACACACACACACCTCCACTAATAAACACTCCTTTTCGGTAACTACCGAAGGCGGAGAAGCCCTACAAGTTCACACTACAAGAAGAAAGGGAAAGGATATACAAATACAAGCAAAAGCTTACAATGAGTATAGAAACCCTAACCCTAGCTTTCTTCTTTAGCTGTAGATCCGCCTCTTGACTTGGAAAACCTCCAAGAACCTTCAAGAACTGGCGATCTGATCTTTGTGGAGAAGCTGTGGAAGCGCTGAAGTGATCTGAGATGAATCGGTGAAGTTATACCGAAGAAGACGCACGCCAACGGCCTTTATCTGCGCCAACGGTCGGATCCCGATCGATTGGATTGCTCCCAATCGATCGGGGAGGCTTTGGATCGAGCGCCTCTGTGCTCTGGAAATTAGCCTGGATCGATCGGCTGATCGATCCAGGGCTTATCGCGACATACAGCACCTTCCCAATCGATCCACTAATCAATTGGGACCTCTGGATCGATCGGCTGATCGATCCAAAGGCATTTTGTGCGCTCGCGACTTCCTCCCAATCGATCCACTGATCGATTGGGACGAAGGCTTCTCGCATGGACACCCCAATCGATCGACCGATCGATTGGGCTCCAGCCAATCGATCGGCTTATCGATTCGGCTTCTGGTTTTTGCCCAAAACCAAGTCCCAAGCCTCCCAAACAAACATCCGGTCAACCTTGACATGTTGGTTCATCATGCCTAGCATCCGGTCACCCTTGACCTGCTAGGACTCCCTCACCAAGTGTCCGGTCACTCCCTTTGACCCACTTGGACTTTTCTTCATCTTACCAAGTATCCGGTCACTACCTTGACCTACTTGGACTTTCACCAGATGACTGGTCAACCTTGACCCATCTGGATCTCTCCGTGCCAAGTATCCAGTCAATCCTTTGACCTACTTGGACTTTCACCAGATGTCTGGTCAACCTTGACCCATCTGGATTTACCCGTGCCTGGCTTCACTCACCAGGACTTCCAATCTGCCTAGACTTCTCTTCTGCTTGGCTTCACTCACCAGGTCTTTCACCTAGCTTCACTCACTAGGATTTTCACCTGGCTTCACTCACCAGGATTTTCTTCTGCCTGGCTTCACTCACCAGGACTTTCACCTAGCTTCACTCACTAGGATTTTCACCTGGCTTCACTCACCAGGATTTTCTTCTGCCTGGCTTCACTCACCAGGACTTTCACCTAGCTTCACTTACTAGGATTTTCCTCACTGCCTAGCTTCACTCACTAGGTCTTTCCTTCTGCCTAACATCCGAGTTAGGACTTCCCAGTCAAGTATCTGGTCATCCTTGACCTACTTGACTCTTCTTCAATCAACCTTGTATTTTCAAACATCGAAACCCAAACCAAGACTCAAGCTTGGTCAACCTTGACCTGAGGGATGTTGCACCAACAGGTAGATGTTCATTCCGTCCATCTCGTTGCTTCAGTCGGCGGTTAGTCCTTCTAAGGCACCTTGGCTCTGATACCACTTGTAGGACCATTGGTGGCCGGCTTGAAGGGGGGTTCGATAGCCTGCAAACACAAAAACAAAAACCAACCCTTCTTGAACTCTCAACAGAACACTTGCATAAATAAATTAAACAAATAAACTAAAAGTAAGAAATAAAAGAGATTTTCTTGGTTACAACCGGGAAGGTTGTTAATCCAAGGAAGATAAAGCACTAGAATATCTCCTTCAGGCGGAGAACCCTCTTACAGCGTTTAAGCACAGAAACAGAAGCTCAACTCTAAACTTAAAGCACACAAGCGTTGGAATTACAATTCTTGAGTTCGTTGAAAAGCTTTTGGACCAAGGCTATATTTATAGCCTTGGTCGGGACGCCCTGGGGAGGATAAACTTTATCCCCCAATGTTCAGATCAAGTTAAAACTTGATCCTGTGAAAAAGTCAACTCCGGACGTCCCGGAGGGTTCCGGGCGTAGCTCCGGGCGCCTCTTAGGGAAAAGTCGAACCTATTGACTTTTTTCCGCTCGAGTCTTTTGCTCCGGCTCCATTCACCTCAGACCGAGTCTTCCGCTCGCTTGGGTGATCTCTATCATCCGGAATAGGGCTCACCCGAACCCAACTTTCGATATTCTCGAGCAGGCTTCCGCTCCGGCTTCTCATCCCTCGGAATCGCCGCGTGCTTCCTTCTCGTCCGCCAGCGTACTCATCCACAGTCTTCATCCCTCGGTCGCACCCCATGCCGACCTTCTCGTTAGCTACGTCTCTTGCTCCTCGAGCATTCTTCCACTCCGGCTTCTCGTCCCTCGGAACCACCGCACGCTTCCTTCTCGTCCGTCGGTGTACTCTTCCGTAGCGCCTCATCCCTCGAATACACCGCGTGTCATCCTTCTCGTTAGCTGCGTCTTCCGCTCGACTACCCGTGCTCCTAAATTCTTGCACACTTAGACACAAGGTTAAAAACACACAGGACATAACTTAACTTGTTGATCGCACCAAAACAACCTTGGGATTCCAACAAATAAAACTCAGTCCAAACATATATAATACTCCTTCTAGCAGTAGCTGATGGATATGATATTTCAAGTCGGTCAACTGAGCAGCAGCTTTAAGGTAGACTAGCTCTCATTGATATTTACCCATCTTTGAAGGCACTACAACAAAAACCCTCATAGACATCAGTGGAACAACAACGGTTTTAAGCAAAAACCGATGTCTTTGAGTATTTTACACTGATTTTTCCAAAAACCGGTGTCTATGAGCGCAGATTTTCGCTCATAGACATCGGTTTTTTAGGCGATGTCTATAAGCGTCCGTTTTTTCGTTAATAGACACCGATTTTAACATCGGTTTTTAAAATCTGATGTCTATGATAATTTTCCCACCAATACTTAGCTAAAATTTTCAACTCTTCCCTCTAACCTAACCCTATATGATGTCGTCCACGGGAGGCAGAGAGAGAGAGAGCCGTCTTCGGGCGACTCACCTTCTCCGCCTCTATCTTCTCCTCCCCTCCCATCGCCGACCCAATCTTGACCTCCTTTATTCTCCCAATTCGAAGCAGACAGAAACAGAGATCGGAGATCTGTGCTTCCGATTCACCGCTCGATCTGCCAAGATGCAGATAGGTTCCGAGAAGGCGTCATCCCTTGATCTCTTGTCGGTCGTCGTCGCCTCCCTCTCTGACAGATATGGGCTAACGATAAGCCCAAAGTGTCTAATGTAGGAGGAAGAGGAAGCTGCTAACGATCAGCAAAACCAGACGCAAAGGTGTCTCCATTTTTTTTGTTTTTACTCCTCTGCCCTTTGCGATTGTTTGTTCGACTACCTTTGAATCTTCAGCAGTTTGATGATCTCCTGTTCTCTATGCAGAGGTTGATGTCGTCGATGGTGGAGCATGATTACATAGGTCTGTCGGAGCGGAACTCCTCTGCCGGCGGAGTCGAGGGAGGGGTTCTGAACCTCAAGGCCACGGAACTCAGGTTGGGGCTGCCTGGGTCGGAGTCGCCCCACCGCGTGGAGAAGATCGGGCTCACCCTGGATTTGCTCCCCAAGAGCTTCGTCTCCGGTGCCAAGAGGGGGTTCTCCGACGCCAACGATGGGGGCGGGACGTGGGGATTTGCCGCCGAAGGTGGCGGATCTGAAGTGAACTCGGTAAAAGGTGGCGGCTTGTTTTCGGGGAGAGGGGAGGTTGCGTCCGGTGGCACTGCAGGGCAACTTTCTGGGCAAGGGAATGTGGGGAAGGACCTAGCGGTGAAAGCGGCTGGGCAGGAGCGGAAGGTCACCCCGAAGGGCTGTGGTTCTGTTGGGAATGATAGTCCGGTAGCTCCTGCAGCGAAGTAAGTGTGATAAAAATGATCCTAGATTTTTCTTTCATAGATTCAAAAATCTTCATGCGTTCTGGTTTCTGTTTTTTGTTTCTTTTTTTCCCCCTTTTGGCATAGCTTGGATCTTTTAATCGAATTTGTTATAATTTCCCTCGTCATTTCACTGATTTTTTTCTTTTTCTTGTTTGCTCTTCGCTGTTTTTCCCCTTCTTTCTTGCGTTCGGTGAAAATAGAGTCTTTTTTGGGTGCACAAACGTAGAATCTGGGTGACATCCGTTTGGTGGTTTGTGGTTCAACAAGGGTTTGCAATGGTATAAACTCTGCCATTCATTTAATAGGAAGAATCGATTTTTTTCTCGGCGCCAGGATCTTTGTATCCATGAAATGACATTACTAAGCAAGGAATTTAATCAATTACTTTATGTAAAATATTATGTATGCTTTTGAGAGACTAAGATCTTCCCTTGGACGTTAACATATGTATTCAAGTTTTGTCTACTTCTGGGTTTCAAGACTTGAGTGTTTTGATACTGAAATCATAAAGTAATTTAATCAATTACTTTAAACTAAAGCATTCATTTAATAGTCAGATGTATATGAATGCTTACTTTTTTTCTTGTTCCTACTTGTAAACTATTACTGAACCAGACTCTTAAAGGTATGACATTACTAAAGCAAGACATTTAAGCATAACTTTTGTTTGTGTCGTTTAGCATCTCATTAGCTAAGGTAAGTCCATTTTTTATTTTTAATTTTACTAATTTTTATGTTTGCGCCTATTCATCTGGAAATAAGAAATTTGATTCTGCTGGAAGTACAGTAGTGTATTGGAATACAAGAAAAATTAAAGTTCATTATCACCATTAATTGATAATTTGATATTAGATGATTTCTTTGACGGTAAATGACAAAATTCTTTAATGGTATCAGAAAATATGCCTTTCTATTTTTTTTTCTCAAAAGGTCTCATTCTTCTTGAAGATTTATTTCACATTTTATATGGTTTTAGTATTTGTTATCTACTCTAGAATGTTAATTGTTACATGGATAATTAGACCTTTGATGAGGTATTGACATCATATCGTGTCAGCTATAAAATGTATGTATATATGTCATGGATATCCTTTACACAAGACTCTATTTTTATTATTCTTTGTGTGGGTTTAGCAGTCAGTAGAGGCACTGTACTATCAATAATCTTTTCAATTTTGGTGAATGTTGAAGTTTACACCTGCTTTCTTTTTCAGGAGAATGTGGATATTAAAATTTTAACAAATGATGATGTTCTAGGTGATGTAATACCTTATGATCAGCAAGATGCAATGCGCCACCTCTGTTACCAATTCCTTGATTTAATGCCGCCTACGGTATGGATACTTCACCTTGTAATAGTTGTTATTTCTTTCAATTATATTATCCACATTAAATGGTCATTAAATAATACTACATCTGTAATAGGAAGTTGCTGCAATTACACTGGAATTTTAGATCATAAGCTCTACTTTTTTTTCCTTCTTCTAGCACCTCTTGATTTATGATTCAGTTTTTTCTCAGTTTGCCACTTTTCTTTTATGGTCTTTCTTTATGAATTTTATTTTTCAAACCTTTATGAATCTGTTATACATAATCAGTCAGGGAGCCTCTGTTATTTATTGATTCACAAGTACCTGTTATTTTGGTAACTAATATAGTTATACTTTAGATCCAGCCCTACTAAAATTTTCAATTAACAGTCACATTTTCACAATGCGATTTGATCTTATTTGCTGTGGTTTTATTTGATCGTATTAACTCATTTATATTTTATTTCTTATTAGTTCTCTATTTCTTATTCTTGGTTATTAGGGAAGAACAACCCCACAATTTCCTGGTTCACATCCAGTTTCTCTTAACAGGTGTGTCTTTATCCTTGTCAATATATATATATATATATATATATATATATATATATATGTGTGTGTGTGTGTGTGTGTGTGTGTGTGTGTGTGTGTGTGTGTATATATACATACCTTATTTATTTAACATCTTTAGCCTGACGTGAAAGACAGCTAGTAGTTCATTGTGTTTCAATGTTCAAATCTGCAAAATTATGAATGTATATTTGGATTTTTGGAACAAACAATCTATTGGTTTACATATATTATGTTTCCATCTAATATTGTGTTTCCATCTTAAATTCCCATGTAACCATGTTTTGGTTGGTTTGCATTTTAGAATGAGCAACCAAAAGCTTTTATCATTCCTTCCCTTTGAAACATTGATGTAAAAGATGTATTTTAAAACATCTCCAGATGTCTGTAACTTTGTGTATTACTATATTTTGCTATGACCTTACTGTTCTAGCCTATGACCTATTTAGTTATCATCTAGTCTCATGCCATACAGTTTTCATTTTTATCCTTCTCTACCAACTCAAATCCTATTCTTTTCTAGTGATTACAATTTCAATACATGTCTGTGTCATGAATTTCCACCGTATATGCTAAGTGTGTCAAGAGTTATCTCATGTTGCTTTTTCTGGGTGGTGTAGTTGTCGTTTTCTGAAAGGTGGAAACTACTTGAAGAAGAAGTAATTCGACCAAGGAATTATGAGAGAAAGCAATTAGAATCTGACAGCAAGGGACATCCCATTTATAGATATGATATGGAGCCATTTTCAGTATGTAGATGTCAAGATACATGAGTTAATTAGTATGGCATGTTATAGATATTAATTTGTATGGCATGAGTTAATTAGTATGGTATTTTCATTAATAAGTTGGGAATTTTAGGCAGGATCATGTTTTGGGTGTTGGAGGATTTGGTAGAGTTTACAAAGGTTTGATCAGTGAAGATCTCAGGGATGGGCTGCAACCCCTTCAAGTAGCAGTGAAAGTCCATGATGGTGATAACAGTCATCAAGGTCATAGGGAATGACTGGTATCCATCTCCAATAACTCAATTGTTGGTTCTGTCTCATCGCTTCCGATTCCTTCGTCAAGGTAAAAGCATCGCACTCTCGGTTCCGGTTCCTGCTTTAATATCTTTTAGTCTTGATTTTGATCATTTACTTGCATTAAAATCATTAAACTATTCGTGAATTATCGATCCGCTGTAGTAATGCTGGTGAACTTGATGAAGGACTTGTTTTTATGAGGTCTTGTTAAGTGATGAAACCTTCTACATTGCTTTAAATGCAAGCAGTTGGTTGATTATCCAATTAGTGCCCTGTAATTTGTATACGGTTCATTAGTACCACAATGATTATGCGAGCATAAAAATGAAACAATAACATATTTTCCAACTTGTCCAGTAATTTTTCATTCTTTAATTTGTTGGATACAAGTTCAATTGTTAATTAACTTCCATAATAGGGGAACAAATGGCCATCTTTTGGATTTGCAATTCTATTTGACGTCAGCTATCATATTACTAAACTTTCATTCTGATAATGCCAAGGCACAAAACTTCCAGATTGCTAGTTTTTTGTTTTCTCTCTATATATTTTTTTCATGGATCATGAGTTACCTTGGACTTTTGTTATCAATAAACTCTTGCAATCTCCTCAAATACTCCTTATTATGTTGTTATGTATGTAGAAATATGAGCGGACAACAGGAGAACGTTGCAGCTCCAAAGTTGAATGAAAGGATATTGTCGTCATTGTCCAGGAGATCAGTGGCTGCCCATCCTTGGCATGATCTTGAAACAGGTAACCGAAAACGAAAGAAACAGTTCCACTAATATTTACACATCTATTAATTTGATTTGTCTCAGTATCTGTTTCTGAACATGAATTTGTCTCCAGGTAAAGAGGCCCCTGTTGTGTTCAATGTGGTAAGTGTATTTTTTTCCTTTTAACTGATAAAATGTACAAAATAAAGTATCAGAAGTGATATTATTTTTTACAAATGTAAACTAATTTTGAGTAAATCATCTTTTTGTTCGTTTATCAAATTAGATTGCCTCCCAAAAGGATGCAAGGGTTAGATTTGAACTTGTTATTCATAGATCTATCACTATATGATGTGGTTGAGATAATTGATGAATGTTTATCTTTTTAAGCATTCCAATTAGTCATCTTGTTACTTGGTGCTCTTATTGCATTTTCAACTATGATCTTTGGTCTTGGTTTACTAATATATTATTTATGTGTTTTTACAGTTTACAAATCTCAAGTACTCTAGAGTTGAAATTGATGAAGTGCGGTTCGAGTGGGTTGAATGCATGCTAGATTACATTTGAAGTGCGGTTCTACCTTGATGTGTTAAAAGAATGTTCTACCTTGATTTTGATATCTATTAGCTAGCTTTTGATGTAAAAAGAATGTTTGAGTATTTTATGGATACTGTTGTAAGAAGATTATTTATATAATTTGTGAATATTTATGTATTTTATGGATATTGTTGAATGAAGAATATTTGTATAATTTATGAATATTTGTATTTTTTTTTTATTATTGTCGGTTTTTCATTGTTTCGGAAATCAAATTTGTGCTGTTAAAAAATATACATATTACATCGGTTTTCCACCGCTGCAAAACCGATGTTATTAACTAATATTACATCGGTCATTTACCGCTGCCAAAACTGGTGTTATTAACATACAATATTACATCGGTTTTACACCGTTGATGAAACGGTGTCGTTAAGTGATACTACACCGGTTAATAACCGATTTGAAGACCGGTGTCATTAAGTGATACTACACCGGTTTTAACCCGATGTCTAAAATGGCAGACTTTTAATATCGGCTTCATAGACATCGGTCGAAAATGAAATAGACACCGGTGGAAAACCGATGTCTATAAGGATTTTTGTTGTAGTGAGGGTTGGGTAGCTCCGTTTGCCAGCCAGTCAGGAAAGGTACCAAGTGGGGAAATCGAAGATAAAAATAATGAAATTTCCAGCCCTTGTTTAAGGAGGGAATTTTATCAAATTATACAGAGCCCACTAGGGCTTGGAAGAGAAAAATGTCTGGCTCAGATTTTTTTAGATAATAAAGATAGTTAAAAACATGGGGGTGTAGAGGAATTTTGTATAGGTGAAATAGTATTATAACCCTATACAGTAACATAAAAGAGTTAGGTGTTATTTATTGTAAGGGGATATGAAAGTATGCACAAACTTCAAAAAAAATAGATGTAGAGGAAAACGAAAGCCAGCATAGAGTTGATCTTTGAAAAATGTAATGAAGTCGTCCGAAGTGGTGTGGGAATGATTACAAGCAGAAGGAATAATGATTTGGTGATCGCGAGAAATGCAATAAGTTAGCTGCATTTAGTCTACCTCGTCATTGTTTAAGAAAGATGAGATGGAGGTGTACCAAAGTCCGAGAATAACAAAAGGAGGAGCGGATGAAGAAGGCATTAAGAGAAGATGATGAAGATCGGAAAAAGAAGAGAAAGAGGACTTATGGGATACTAATCGCCGGCAGCAATAAGCAAGGAAGAAGAGGAGAGGAAAAATACGAAAATGATAAATTTTATTGAGGAATAAAGCTTTAAAATCCTAGTGATGATTGATTGTAGTCGTCCGATTAAGGGGACAAAGAGAGGAAGTTTGATCCTGACTGTTAAATTTAAATCGTCGACAGTCACATCAAATTAGAATAGTCACTGGTCACATCGGATATCCTCCTATATAGGCATGCGACACATGTCAACAAACTACAAGTCGCATTAATGAGGGATAGGAGGTAATAAGTAGGCTCATGATGAGAAGCCATGATTGACATACTTCGTATTACCGATAGGTGATTTGCTGATATTCCAAAAACTCATAATGACGTTAGTCCTAAGCGAGTGGCACCACTAGGAGTTAAGGGTCATTCGGGAGAAGGAATCAAAAAATGACAACAATTGAGTAGACCATCCATGCAGGCCGAGCAACATCACATAGATGATTCTCCAGTCGGGAAACAAGGGATCTCATAGGCAAGAATAACTAAACATAATATTTGTTCGTGTCGAGAGGCGACACAACAAGTAAATGCCCGATCGAAGGATAAGAGACACAGATAATATCAGAGTCCAGTTAATTGGACTTACAGCCTCCTTCGACTAGATTTAACAGGGAGGTTTGTGAAACGGTGTTTAAGGTGGGCATCTCTTGGATGGGTCAAAGTCCAGGAGGTCGGCTAACGTGGGAGTCAAAGTCAAGGGATGGTCAACATCATTCAGAGCAAGATAATGTCTGGCCGAACCCCCGGGCAACCAGACGGTGAATTCCAATCTTATGCGCGGATGGAGTGTTAAGCCGAGTGCTCGCCTGATCGGGCCCTCCAGTCGGTTTGGCCTCGAAGATTGATTTCATAATCAATGATGAAGCATGGAGCCAAGTATCAATTACCCCGACTGAGTGCTCCAACTGCTCGGACGTATGGTTCGATCAGACTGGTTGCTTGTAGTTCAAATAAAGAAACTGAGTAAAAGCTGAGTCACCGACTACATTTATAAACATTGACTGGGTACTTCTCGGGAGTAAGGGACGATCGAACTATACTACTAATTTGATTAGTTGGTCAAAGTAGTCTATCGTGAGCCTTATAGCCCAACAAATTACTATGTTTTTTTGGTATTTTGTGTCACGGAGGGCAGATAATATCTATAGGTAAAGCACACTTTCGAAGTTTCCAGCCTATCAAATCACAAAGATTTGCGGGCTTATTTTAAAAAAGGTGTCAGAGTCACTTTATGGCCTATCCTTTTTTGGAAGTGTTTCGTAATTCATGAATAGACACAACAGTGACATTATAAAAGGAAGTCTTCATCCACAGACGTAGATACGTGACACTATATAATTTTATACGCTCGTTGCTACAGTTTCTTCCCTAACCCGACAACTAACACTCTTTGTGATACTAAGAACAGTGAGCAGTCGTCATCTAGTTAGCACCAAAGCCACTTTCCCAATCAACAACCTTCACCTCTTTTGGGTAGAATCACCCATTAAAAACAACCAATGTGGAAGCCATTATACATGCCTTTATTAAACAACCACAAATTATCGAACCACGTAGATAAATTTTCATATTATCCAAATCACATAGACAACTTTAAAAATATTCAAATCACCTATATGATATAAATTTTGCCCCTCTTAATCAATTCATATAGTATAACAATCAATTTGTATATCGTTCATCATATTTATATCTTTAAATATCAATTAACATACTATATTTAAAATAATAATCTTTTAAACACGGATAACAATCGATTAAAAATAATCAAGTCATATTTAAAAAATTATTATTATAAATATAGTGGATTAAGCATATGAATATAATTTAGAAAACTAAACAAACAGTTAAAATTTAATTCCATATCATTTCGAACTAAGTATATTTTAGCCTGAGATTTTTTTTAAAAAAAACTTAATCTAAATCAATTTTCATGATGAAAGAGTGTGATTTGTTTAATTTTTAAGAAATTTGTATTATTTTGTTGGTATAATTTTTTTAACCGTAAAGTATAGTATAGAGGACCAATCATTATTGGTTGATTTAAATATATCCTACCTATTTAGTAAGTGGAGTTCATTTAAATTAATTAATTAATCTTTATGGTCTAGTTTTTTAATCCGTAAAGTACAGATAGAGTATATGAACCAGAGGATCCGCTTGTAATTTTTTGGAAGAATGGATGAGCATTAGCTGGACTTGAAGACGTGGACGAGACAACATCTCATTATTTGCCATCTACGTCATTGTCGAAACTCAAAATGCGGTGCACGCCTGCGCACACATGCCCAATCCGACGCCGTTCTTTTATTTCTTCTGCTCTTTTGGAATTATTTTGCCAGCGACAGCTAATTGCTCATTGTTTTCACCAATTGATTATTTTTTTTGTTTTTATTTAGATGGAAAATATTATTTTAAATTCACGTGGAAATCGAGTCATGTACAAGTAAAATTTATGCCTACCACGAATCATTAGAAAATATGAGGTGCTCGGGTCAATGGAATGGTTTTTAAGTATATTTGATTAAATTCTGGTATGATTTTTAAGTGTTTTTTACAGTGAATTAATATAAATATTGGACTGCTAGACTTTTTGCTATCAGTATTTTTAGTATTTTTTATTTTTTTTTTATATTAGTTAGTAAAGAATTTTTATGATATCTAATCAATTATTTTAATATTAGATAATAAATATAAAAAAATAAGTTAATAAATAAAAATAAAAATGTAAGAATTTAACAATATTGTTCTATGATAATTCTTAATTTTTAATTGAGTACTTAGCATAACTCGTCTGTTAAGTTCGTGGTTCAATTAGATCGTGCCACGTTGGATAAAATTACATAATAATTTATGTTTTTTTTGTGATTTAATAAATAAATAAATAAAATGGATATTTTAAAATTAAATCAGATAGGGACTATAAAACGAGGAAGGGGTGCGTTGAAGTCCTTCTCCTTCTTCGCCTCGTCTTGCCGTGGGCCGCGGAGGGATCGGTTCTCTTTCCCCATGATCTGCGTCCTCCCGCCGGAATCTTGACTAAAAGTTCTCCTATTGGTGAGGTTCCAACCCTCTTCTCACACTGTATCTTGCTTGTTGCTCTCATTTTGCTTGTTCTTGTCTCGGATCTCCGAGAGCTCTCTTTCTTTTCAATGGAGTGTCGTTTGTATGTGCGTAAGAATTGGATCATGAAGCGTGGAGATTTAGGATTGTTACGACTAGGCTCATGAAAGATCCGGCGAGTTTAGGTTTTGATCTCTGTGCTTCTGAGGTGATTTGGGGTTTGTAGATCGGTAAGGTGCTCGCAATTTTTATATGACAATGAGCAATTTAAATTGACTCCAAAATTCATCTTTTAAGATAATGACCTTGTTCTTTTTTCTCAGTTGTATTATTTGGGTTGTTTTCTTAGTTGGTCGATGCTTGGCTAGATCAGGGTTGAGTTATCTGTTTTTATTTCTTTTTTCTCTCCAGTATTTGTGGCTTAGCTCGGAATTTAGTCTTTAGATCCTAGTTGTCTTCTGAGAGAACTAAGATCAAATTTATTTCAGTAGCAACCGAAGGGAAGAAAGTAAATCATCAATGACAACCTAGCATTCGTACATGAAGCGGATGGAGAAAGTTGGTTAGAAAATTTGCCAAATTGTTGGATAAAAGTTATGAACTTATATTGGCTTCTTGATGATGAGTACATAGTATGCTTTAGTTTTTTAGTGGGAGCGTGTCAAATGTTTCTATTGTTTAATTTTGCTTGTTTTTGATCTATGGATCTCGCATCTGATCCACAGGGAAAATAAATTATACACCATGAAAGCGCTCATTCTTGTTGGAGGATTTGGCACCCGCCTTCGGCCTCTGACGCTTAGTTTCCCAAAGCCACTTGTTGATTTTGCTAACAAACCAATGATCCTTCATCAGGTATATGTTTCCGGCTCCGCTCCCTTTCATGTCACTGTTTAAATAAAGTTGTCAAGATCATGGGATGGGATTTTTTTTGATGTTACCCAAGCGCTTGCTTCACTTTTAGTTGAACTGAGAAACTTCAATTCTTTTCTCAAGAATTAGATTCCATTTTTTGCTTAATTAGTTAAATTTATTCTTATCTATGCACTTGAAAAACTTGTTACCTAAGCTCATACAACAGGGGATGTGCCTTGATGTCTTGCAGTCTTGCATTCTCGTGAAGTTTTGCATTGTCATTTGAATTCCAGTTGTGAGTGACTTATTAATTGATTTCGTCTTACTAGTATTTATAATGCTGGTCAGATTGAAGCGCTGAAGGATGTTGGAGTTACAGAAGTCATTTTGGCCATCAATTATCGACCAGAGGTACAAGATGCGACGCATCTATCCCTGTACATTGTTATTTTCAGATTCAAGTGGAAATTCATGCCTTTTCTAGGGTCTACTTTTTCTGATCTTTGCATTTTTTTAGGTCATGATTAGCTTCTTGAAAGACTTTGAGGATAAGCTTGGAATTAAAATCACTTGCTCGCAAGAGACTGAACCGCTTGGAACAGCTGGCCCCTTGGCGTTAGCCAGAGACAAGCTAATTGATGGTTCTGGTGAACCTTTCTTTGTCCTCAACAGTGATGTCATAAGTGAATACCCCTTTGCTAACCTAATTCAGTTCCACAAATCGCATGGCGGGGAGGCAACAGTGATGGTGACCAAGGTATAGTAATCTTCGTTGCTTATTCTTCCACTTTATGCCAATGACTTGACCTTTTTTTTAACTTCATAGGTTGACGAACCATCCAAATATGGTGTTGTTGTGATGGATGAAGAAAATGGGAGGGTCGATAGATTTGTGGAGAAGCCCAAAATATTTGTTGGAAACAAGATCAATGCTGGGATTTACTTGTTGAATCCATCAGTCTTGGACCGTATTGATCTGAGACCAACCTCAATTGAGAAGGAAGTTTTCCCAAAAATAGCAGCTGAGAAACAGCTCTATGCCATGGTCCTGCCCGGTTACTGGATGGACATCGGCCAGCCAAAGGACTACATCACAGGCCTACGGCTCTATCTGGACTCGCTGCGGAAAAAAACATCAACAAAATTAGCGGCTGGCTCTCATATCATAGGGAATGTCCTGATCCATGAGAATGCTGTGATAGGCGACGGATGCCTCATCGGGCCAGATGTTGCCATTGGTCCTGGATGCGTGATCGAGTCTGGAGTTAGGCTATCAAGGTGCACTGTGATGCGAGGTGTTCGAATTAGGAAGCACGCATGCATCTCCGGCAGCATCATTGGTTGGCATTCGACAGTGGGGCAGTGGGCACGGATAGAAAACATGACCATTCTTGGCGAGGACGTGCATGTTTCCGATGAGGTGTATAGCAATGGAGGGGTTGTTCTCCCACATAAAGAAATCAAATCAAGCATCCTGAAGCCCGAGATAGTCATGTGAGAGGTGAAACGCACTTGTTGGTGTTATGCCAGCTATCCCGTTCCTATGTGTCTTTGTCATTGCAATCACTAGTCTTGTTCTTTCATTTTCCTGAGTACTACTGTGGTTCTTTTCACAAGCGATAGATTGTAGACATAAGTTGTACAATACAATGTTGAGCGCTGAAGCTCCAGAGTTTTTTTTTTCTTTTTGCAGATTTGTTGCTCCTGTTTATTTTCCTTGCCTCTGCGCTCTGTCTAATGTAATAAAGCATTAAATAAAAGGTTATTTCTTGTCAAACCTCTGTTGTCTAAAAGTTGAATTCTTACCCAACAGAAGCATTTTACTAAAGCTGAGTGAAGTTAACTGAGAACAGAATCCGGCTCTGTTAGGTTCCTGCTGCCCAGCGTTCTATGTTTGCAGCCACTAATTGCTGCTTAGTTCTTCAGCCAAGGATCTGGGAGTTTCTGACAAGTTTATTTGCATTGCATCGCCGTTTGAATAATTACAATTCAGTCTCTGTCGGATAAGAGATTCCTCTCTGAATTATCACATCACTTTTTGTGGCCGAAATAAATGCGAACTGACTATTTGACACCGACGCGTAAACCGTTAAAATTCACAGCAGAGTACAAGCCAAGTCAATTTATATGGCAAACAATTATCATCTTTTAGTATTTTATAAAATATATTTTGAAAATTCTCATTTGAGGATATGAAATTGTGGTAGAATTTGTTTCTACGTTTTTTTCAACACATCCATTATGAAATAGTAGTGAAGGTGAGAATCTGATTGAAGTCCCAAAAAAGTTCCATTTTTCAAACGAATTGACATGGTTTAAATTCGTTATAATCTATTTATTAAATAAATTATACAAGTCATAAATTGGTTGTGTAATATGATCACTTAATTAAAATAAATAAAAAAGTTGTAAATAAATCACATCGCATAATCCCTTTAATAAATTTTAAATAAAGATCCTTCTAAGAAATTTTAAATAAAGACACTAAAAATTTACACTGATAAGTTATAAACACCATCTTAATTTATTTAAATCATATGTGTACATATATATTATATGAATTGCTGGTATTCTAAATAATCAAATATTTATATATTTATAAATAGCTCATTACACTGACTACTAATCAATTAAACATTTATATATTTATAAATAACTCTAATCCGTTACGCTACGCACTAAGCACTATAGATGAGTAATTTGTTTACACTAGATCCATTATTTGTAAGAATTTCCTTAAAATCTATACCTAAAATATTATGGGTTAGATTGTATCATTTAAATGGATCCTATCAACTTTTATCACCCCTATTCGTACCATAAACCTAGCTATCTATTAGCTGTTGTACATAATAGCATTAAGGTGAAATTTGTCACCCCAATGGAGTCGATCTCACAATTATGAGGAGGTAAATCAGAAAAGTTATGGTTGGCCAATGTGAGGAGGATTTTTTTTTCCTCGGCTTTGTCGATATTTGAACTTTTGTCCTATGATAACAACTCTGTCCTGTATTAACCAATTCAACCTACCAAGCATGACCCCTATGAAAGTTGTTGGCATTTGCAAACATGTTAACTATTTGTTTACCTTCAATCCCTAACAGATCAGCAATAGCAAAGTTCCCCTCTAAAATCAGAGCTAAAAAAGTTATTCATTTAGGGTTATCATTTATCAGTTTGTACTAGAAGAGACACTGACAAGGTAGCGAGTCTTACACCAGCTTCTGTACAAGATTTGTTTAATAAGGCAAAACTAGAAAGTTTCAAGCCGGATCCTACATGGAAAGATTCAGTTGCATTATGTATTACCCGCAAACATTTATGAACATTTAACATCCATGCATAATACAAGAACAACGTCAATATCTAAGGTACATAGGAGAAGCCTTCTTTGCAAGTTCAACTAGAATTGAGAAGCATCCAGCCCTACAAGTGTCACAACTAAGAAACTAACTAGACTGTGGGGAAGTATCGAGATATCAATATCGTGAAGGATTTATTGCTAATGGAGAATCTTGTGTGACTAGCATTATCATAAGACTAAAGAGGAGCTGAATAACAGTGCAAAACTGAAACAAGATGAGATGGTAAGGCCATACTGTCTATTTGGAGCTATATCCTTCCATTTTGCACTGAAGACATGAGAATAAAATTAGCTTTCAGGGAAAATAGTCATCTTCACCTCAGTGACTATAGCTCGCTGTAATTGCGCCACACTGCTCGAAATTCCTCACGGAATGTGTTGAGGCGTGCTTTCAGGTTGGGTGACCTGAAACTTGCATGAAGTATTGTCGCTGCAAAACCCCAATCACTGTGAGATTAAATTAAATCTTCATCGTTCAATAAACGTGAATGTGAACAAGTGCGTACCAAGCAGCCCAATGCTGAGTGCCCAAAGCACTGAAAGGAGGTTGCAAGAAGTCAACCAGAGGATACAACTAGCTGTGACAAGGGTTTAAGACATAATGTTATCACAGAAAAGTTGTCATTCCAACACTATAAAGGTGAGTTTTTGAACTTACCAATTGAGGATATTAAAACAAACACCCAACGAGGCTGCCCGCATATATGGATTGCTCTTTTTGTCGATGATCGTCCGCGAATTACTGGCCTATGAATATTTATGCCATTATATAATCGACTCCATAACAAGCAGGTAAATAATGTTGAAAGAATATTTTGTGCTTACGTGATAGGGGGCCTCAGTTTTGCAGCTAGATGGGGAGAAAACTGTCTGACAGCCCTTGTTGCTTTCTCGTTAAAAGTAACAGCAAAGCTGTGGAAACCACTCCATTAGAGAGTAACAGTGCAGAATTATTTACAAGTTAAGAGATGGAGGGAAGCCTTGGCGCAACGGTAAAATTGTTGTCATGTGACCAAAAGGTCACGGGTTCGAATCTTGGAAACAACCTCTTGCAAAAAACAAGGTAAGGCTGCATACACGGGATCCTTCCCCGGGACCCCGCATGACGGGAGTTTCATGCATCGAGCTGCCCTTTTTTTTTTAAAGAGATGGTGTGTTTAAAGTGTGAAACAAAGAAATGATATCTAATTTTCAGTTATGATCAATATTGGACTAAGAACAACCTCTAGCACAGTCAATTCTATGGCTTAATGCGTGTTGAAGTTACAATAGAGCCCATATATTAAGATAAACTTTAACCTATCAACATGTAGGAAGAGTAGTTGCCCATAATTAAGCTGGATTAGAGTTAATTAATCAAACAAAAAGTTCTAGTAGACAAGCATCCAGAAAGGTGCATACTGAAATGAATTATAGCACCAAAGGTGAAAACATCATGCACATTAGATAATCAAAGAAGCTGAACAGTTATCAATGTGGAAGGTGGTCGACATAAAATTGGCCTGCATTTCTCTAGGGAAAAATGATATGGAGAGAGATCGGAAACAGAGATCCAATGTGCTTAAGGTGAAAGATGGAGATTAGGAGACAGAATTCCAGCTCCATAAAACATCATTCGCATTATATAAGTGACATAAACACGACTATATTCACACTGAAAATTGTATCCCTGTGACTCATGTCTTCCAGGCAACAGATTTTTTATTTTGACTTATAGCTGCCTATACAGACAGTTGGTTTAGTTCTCAATAATGCCTTATGCCTATGAGCTAAGCTTTTTCTTTCTGTTAGAATGCAGCTGTATCCTTAGACTTCTATTGTATAAATATATGATAGAAGAGATACTCTCGTATCAACTTCTTTTTTTGAAAAAAAAAAGGAAGGCAACACAAATAGCATGATGATCACTTCTTCCAATTACCTCTTATCAGACACAAGTGGCCAAACAGTTAGCAATGTCGAAGGTGTTTGATGGGAAATTGACCTGAATCCCATAAGGGAAAAAAGGGGAGAGATCTGATAAAGAGATCAAATGTGCATAAAGTGAAAAATCAAGAGTTGGAGACAGATTTTTGATTCCATTGTAGCAAAGAAAGCATCCATTTCATAAACCCCACCATAAAAATAGGTCGTAGCATTTTTTCCGTCGTTATAACTTATAAAATAGTATGCAAACTGAGATAATAAAAGACCCACCTAAATAAAACAGGATAAAAAATATTATCAACTAGCGGAAAGGATCATGTCTTAAGTGATGCCCTTTTTTTCCTTTATATGAAATAAATTTCTTCTCCAGTTATGAAAAAATTGAGAATCAACTCGTCATAGTTCTGAAGCATCTTAATTATAGGAAGAGCCTTACCTATCATTTAAAGACGTGATGCTTAAACCTGTGAGAAAGGCCGAAACAACAGCAAGAGGCTTCAGAAGAAATCCCACTGCTGCAGTAAGAAGTTGGAAAATAGGTCGGCATTAAGAGGTCAGACTTAATATAATAAAGAAAGTTTAACAAATAAATTCAGTTAAAAGAACAGACACGGCGTAGCCAATTTTCTTACCAAGCACGAAAATGATCAGGATGAAGTAATTCGTTCTGTAGCTGCAATAAAATTTTACAATATGAAGTTCAGATAATATTCTTAATTAGTAAATCATATTTCAGAATACGAAAGGGAACTGGCTAGTGTCGAACGTCTAACTGAGACGCCTAAGATTATCCGCGAGGAAACAAAAACTTCCGCACACAAAAAATCCACTGCGAAAGACATAACTCAGTGAACAATACAGAGAATTCATCTTCCTATGCTAACAATTATCATCTGTGCAAGTCTACAATATCTGGGAGGAACTTTAGGTGCAACAATATCCTCAAAAGAACGCACCGTAATATGATTTTTTTTTAAATAAATAAATCAAAACTTGGTAGGCAATCCCAATGAACCAAGAACGAGGTGCAATTATCTCATCTATCGGCCTTACTAGTAAAGATTGCATTTGAATCGACTGGTCCATTTGGAATATGATCTGGGGATGGTGAACCGGGAGAAGAACTCCGAGATAGGGCGCGGTGGCGAGGACCAATCAACTTCCCGTAAGGCGTCGATCAGATCCTCCGCGGTCACGCTTCCCCAATCCATACCTCTCTCGACGGACCTCGCTCCCTGAATTGAAACCCTAGAAATCGAAGCCAAAGCAGCGAACCTGACTAAATTGGGGAAGGAAAGCTCAACGAGATCAAGGAGGTTTCAAAGGGGAGTAGTGGCATTTTCAGTGCCGTGAAGTAGTAGGATGCCAATTGGCCGGCCCATGCCAGAACCGTCCTGGATTTTAAGGGCCGTTCCAGAACCCGCCCCGGTCCACCTGGCCTTGTAAATTGTAATCGTCTCCAAGATTGAATCAAGTATTTCTGAAGCATTTTTCAAAAAGGTCCATAAAAGTACTTTAATAAGTTTATAAAAAAAATTCTCATATATTTTAGGAGGAAAGAGTAATATTTAAAATATTTTTCACACAAAGTTCATAAAATTGAATTACTTGGCTTCACATGCAAATTGGGCATGGCTTAAGTACATATTGAGCTCGCTTCTTTTGTTTTCATGAAAGAACTCCATGAGATTTTGTTTTCAAGGAAACTATTTTTTTCACAGTGCACAATCTCAATTGACATGGCTAAAATTGTTATTGCATTTTGTTGGAATTTACACACGATCCTATCTTATCAGAGCTGGTAGTATTTCGGAAATTGGATTAAACCAATCTATCCATCTTCTAATTTAAAATTACTTAAAATCTACATGGCAGTAGTTAGACCTAGAATTCTAATAATTTGAAGGTCGAGAGTTAGCTATGCTGAATTGCAAGTGATTTTTTCTCCAATGGATAATAGGTATGAGAAAGTGGGTTATCTATATAGACCACTATAAATATTTTTTGATTTATTTTGATGGTCATGAAAAATTTTCGTAGGATCAGATCGATCGTTCCTAAAATTAATCGATTCGAAAAACTAGATATTTTATGCCAACTTATAATAATAATAATAATTAAAATTCAATTAATTTACAAAGGATATTCATAATATTTGGAAATGATATTTCTCTAAATATCTTCAAACTATAAATCTCTACCATTGGCGACAAGGATATTAAAAATTATCAGATAAAAAGTTTTACTAGATGATTTTTATTTTTTATTTTTTAAAAAAATGCTGGTTTGTGGGGGTGGGCCTGTATACATGACCCGCCTGCCTTTTTTTAATTTAATGTGAACGTTTGGTAAAATATAATTAATTTTATTTAAATATAAAATTAAATATAAATTAATAAAATAATGGTAGAACTCATAAATATTTTGTTAGTGAGATATTTGATTATAAAATTTATGATATTTGAGAGAGATATTTGATAGGTGATCCTAAAAGCAAAGAAGACGATTCATCCATTAGCTAGGTGGCTTTGATGTTGACTGTGAGAAGACCCTAATCATGCGGACGAACTTGCGCAGTAAAGACAGGAACTGGGAGAAGAAAACATTAGTCACTGAGTTAGGGAGGGGGTCTCTAGCATAGACATTTCGACACTCAAGTCAGAACAGTAACTGAGCGAAATTGAAGAAAAAGATGAACAGTAGAACAATCACTACTAGAAATAAGATTTCTAGACATAGGTCATCTGATATTCTTGACATTTGTATAACAACTTTAAAAGTGACTTAAATATAGGAATATATCGAAAATATCATAAAAATATTTCATGGACATTTACGTATACCATATTATTATCTTAATAAGGACAAGTATAAATGTCACCTAAACTAATTTATATTGATAATTATAAATACTTTAAATTTTTATAAAGGACAATAAAATATGTGAATAATGATAATTTATAAATACATTTTAAACTGTTATATTAACTAAGATATTATTAAATTTCAATTATAATATTTTATAAAGATATTAAATATTGTTACTGATATTTATTCAGAATATAAAATATTCATCACAATAAAAAAAATTGTGCATCATCATAATTTACCTATCGTCGCAATTCATCAATTATATAGAATAGAAAAATTTTACATCAAAAATATTCAATTCACTCACCATATCATCACAATTTATCCATCATATAATTTACCCATTATACATAATAGAAAAGTTCTATAACCAAAATATCCAATTCATTCATCACATCATCACAATTCATCCCATCATTATAAAAGTACAAATGCAATACTAATGTAAAAATATTGAATCCAACACTAACTAATACTAACAAAACATTGAAATATTAAAACTAACAAAGTCTTATAAAATAAAAACTCAACTAATTTACTATCAATCATCTTCAACTATCATATTATAAGTGAAATTCAAGTACCTGTTACATACAAATACAATCCATAAATTTGTATAAGTAAATTAAACAATGAAAATATAAATATAATAAAAATAATTTAAAAGATTGAATATTATACCAAATGAAAAATAAATAAAGTATTATTCCATATGCACTAATAGAAATCTTTGCTTATTGACATCCAAGAAGAAGTGTGCCATCAATAACAACAACAAAAATCTCAAATTCCAAAACTAACATGCTTACAAGTTTTTTTTTACCATATTCTCTACATCCACGCTTTCTAATGTTTGTCTATCGTAAAGTAGCTTGAATTCTCTATTCGAGGGATTACTTAAATTAAAATTAAGATAGATAGGAGAGGCAAATGATTGGAAGAGTCGAGTATTAAAATAATGAAAAGTTGAGAAGTTACATTTGTAGTTTTGTGTCATTCTTCCTTGGTTGGGAAATTTTTTTTCCTTGAATCTTTATCTAATAAGACACAAGTTAAAGATAAATGAAATATAACTTATAACATTGTCTTGTAAGTATTTTCATTAATTATTTAAAAAATTATGAACCTTAATTTAGAGGCTTGAGTTTGCCATGATGACTGAAAGAATTCCTACATGGAATCCAAATAAAATCTTTATGTGTAAGCACTAGGCTCCATTGTTTATTAAACAGTATTTCTATATTTTATTGTATGAAATAATAAATCATACCTCATTATGAAGAAAATGGAGAGGAGAAAAATGTTGGATGAAGGAAGTCACCTCTTGCCATATGCGAGAAGGTTATGATGACGAATGCTTCTTGACGATTCCACAAACCAAATCCCTTGTTTCCATGAATGAACCCCTCTCCATTTGATTTACTTGGACGCTCTTATAGGGAGAAGAGTGAACACCACTTGCCCACTATCTCGGCAATGTGTGTCATTCACTTGGCAAAGTGTACAGTAACGTTCAACATCTCCCAGTCGTCCAAGTCAATCTCCAAAACTCATCAAGTCATAAAAACTATAGAAGAATCAAGTCATAAAGATTATACAAGAACATTCATTTCATATATTAAGGAAAATGGTTAGTGCAATAGTACGCTCACTGAGCAACTGTTGCTAAGAAGATTGTTACACCTTACATAGCTACTCTCTGAGCATTCAATGCTAACAAAGTTATTACACTTTACTTAGCAACTCTTTCAAATGAATTAGAGAGATTTTCATAATGACACATAACCTCTATCTCTTGGTGGCACATAGCCTTTATCTAGAGAACATCCAATCTCCTAGTGGCATATAACCTCTCTCTCTTGGTGGCACATAACCTTTATCCAAGGAACATCCAATCTCCTAGTGGCACACAACTATTATCTTAGAGATATCCATGTCTTGCTATTTATCTAGATTAAATAATCTTCATTTACATCAATATGAACATATATAATCCCTTATAATGACTATTATGTCAAGAGCATGTTCCATATTCAATATTCACAATCATTTATATACATAACAGAAATGGGTCGACCAGTGAATAACATCAAAAATGTAAATCTATTTAATCTTATTTTTTAACTAAACTATATTCATTTTAATTAGTCGCCTACTTATGCTCCATAGACCAAATCATTTATAGTCATAGGATACATGCTAAAGTAGTAGTCGCTGATTAAAACTTCAAATAAATATCTAAATAGTCACTAAGGGCAAAGACTACGATTAACTTATAATCTCAAAGATTTCACATAATAGAGAAATAGGGATCCATTCTCTTACTACTCTTACTGTCGTAATAACATATATGGTATGAATCACATGCTATGATGTTATTCTCTTTACTAAAAAGATCACATGTTTTTCTCAAATTTAACATCGTATAGATTTTGATCTAGACATAACTAATGTCTAATCCTGAATTCAATATATGAATTTCAATCTGCTTTCAACAGGTTTAGTAAATGGTGGGTTCATTTACTTCGACAACATTAATGATCTCATTTTGACACAATTATCAAGATGACCTTAACTTATGGATCTGTCTCTAATCACAACTACGTAAGTTATTCCATAAGTAACGATCTTACCTCTATTTGTACCTAACAAACATAGATGATTGTTCATGTGAGTGGACTAATCTCAATCTGTTAACATGCTCATTGAGATCTTATATGAATGTAACAAAATCATATACACTGAATAAATTATGGCAAATCACAATATCTGATTGTTATTACAATATTGTTACATTCTACGAAGTCTCAAAGACTTTACATGTTCTTTAAATGATTTTCTAGTCATTGACTTAGTAAAAGGATTTACAAGCATAGCACATGTAGGAACATACTCAAGGATTACCTTTCTTTTAGCCACAATATCCCTCACAAAGTTATATGTTATAGATATATGTTTATCTTTGCTGTGATATTTGAGATCCTTAGAAAAACTATTGCAGTTTGATTGTCACAGTAGATAGTTATTGTTGGATCGAAAACGCTAGAGGAGGGGTGAATAGTGCTCGTGATTTTCACTTTTCGTTTCGGAAAACTTTGAGTAATACACAGCGAAAAATTAAAACAAACAACCCAAACACCAAGATTTACTTGGTTCGAAGCCTTGGGCGACTCCTACTCCAAGGCCCGCGATCGCTGATCATTTTCGACGGGCAATCACTATCAATTCGTAAATCTTTACAACTTTAAAGTACAATTAAATGTAGTAAAATATACAAACGACAAAAGAGAATAGTGAATTTGAAGTTTCTGGTCGTTAGAGTCGAGTTACGGCTTTGTCGGAACGTTTTTTAAGCAGCACAAGGAAGAAGGATCATGTCTCTGATGATGTTCCTTACTGCTGCTCGAGACATGCTTATAAAGCTCATGGAGGGTGCCCTCAACCCCGCTAAATCCGCAGCGTGGATGAGCTTCGACCCGGTCACAATTTATCTGCTTGAGGGCGCCCTCAACCTCCATGAGGGCGCCCTCGCACCAGTGTCTAGGGTGGCCTCATGCTCCATGAGGGCACTCTCTGCTCAATCTCCATGAGGGCGCCCTCACGCCTTGCTGCGAGAGGGTCTTTTTCATCCCTGAAAAGAGTGTTAGCCCAGAAAAACATATTATGCAAAACAGAGTTAGCACAATTAAACACAATAAATATGATTATTTGACAGTCACCGACTGTCCAATTCTAACTTCGGATTCCCTACCGGAAATCCTAGGTCGAACCAACGCCTAATGTTCCCTCACCGGGGAGCGTGTCCTCACCTACTCCACTCAGGAGAGTTTACCTATTGCTAGTTGATCCTCCAGACCAACTGGACTTTTGCTCAGTTCCAAAGGATCCAGGACTTTCCGCTGGATGTCTACTCCACAACCCGCCCAGTCTTTCACCTGGTTAGCGACACCAGGACTTTTCACCTAGAGTCCTTGACTTTAGGACTTTTGCCCGAAGCCCTCGACCCACCAAGACTTCCTGCCTAGGGTTACCACCTGTAAAATACCGAAAAAATGACGGATAATAATAAGGGAATTTTTCGAAATTTTTATAAATTTTTCTGAAATTTTTTGGAGCTCATATGGACGAGTTTACGGGGATAAAAGTGGGTCCCGAAAAGTTCTGTTTAGGCTACCCCATTTAAGCGAGGAAAAGTTATTTTTATTTTCCTTTTTATTCTCTATTTCTTTTATTCTATTTCTTATCCTCCTCACGCCGAACCTGTGTCGTTCCTTCTTCTTCTCCGCGCGCTCGACGCCGAAGCCCTAACCGGCGCCGCACACGGCGGTCACTCCCCTTCCTCGCGATTAAGGCTCTCAGCCAAGGGTTTTGCATCTTCCCTCTCTCACCGTTGTCTTCCTCCACTTACTCTCCACCGCGCCTATCTCCAATCGCCAGCTACCATGAGCCCTTTCCTTCGGTCGCCGAGCAGAGCTGCTCCTTCTCTGCCCTAGCGCCGGCCCGCCGTCGAGCCCTAGCATCTCCGCCGACGCCGAGCAGTGCCGGCCTTCCCTCCTCTGCCTCCCGATCCTTCTCTTCTCTTGTGCCCTAGCGAGCCGTGAGCCACCACCGCCGCTCCTCCCCGCTGTACACCGCGAGCCCGACTCATCTGTGCCCTTCTTCCTCTCTGTCGTATCTCTGCACAGCGCCGTCGCCGTCCGGAAGTGTTGCCGTCTCCTCCTCCTCCCTTCTTCCGGCCTCCATCTCTCCCGACGCAAATTACCCGTGCCCTAGCCTTTGTTCACTACAGATCAACTCACTTGTTGCTGTGCCATCGACGGCGTTGATTTGGGGCTCAGAACACAGGGGTAAGGGTGCTGCCCTAATTGGTTGTATAGGGTACTCAATTGTTGCTGTGGGTTTTCTTGTGATCCTGGCAGTGTGGAGGATTTCCAGCAACAATTACTTTGTTTGGCAGCAAGTTGTCCTACGGAGCAACACCTGCGGAGGCTTCAGATTAAGGTAAGGGTTTAGCGTAAGGTTGAGTTGGCATGTTCTTGATACATATTATTTTAGGTATAAATTGTTACATTTACATAATTTATTATGGAGTGATTTAGGTACGTTTTGATATATGATAAATTATAGTTCATATTTTGAACTTGATATTGGTTAGGTTGATTAGGGTTTACCCTAATTTAGCCTTAAGGATTTTATTTAGCCATTTCTGTGGATTGTAGCTAAATAAAAATATACACATTGATATCACAGGACTTTGACGTGAGACGAGCATCTCGACGTCGGATTTGGACCAATTTGGATCTTGTTATTGGAGGCGGGTACTTTTGACTTTATGTCTTTGATATGCATAGTAGTGAAGTTAACAAATAGCAATAATTATGTTTCTTATTTGCTTCGGTTAGTCACTACCCGATACCTGTTACATGCTTGGTTGATTGCTTGTTTTGCATCTCATGTTATTACTTACCTGATTATACATGCTTATAGGGGTAGTGATATAACCATGCTTCACCATGTTCAGAACCTAGGTGTGATACCTTATCTGATCTGTGTACCCTTGATATAATTTATTGACTATGGTGCACATCATATATGTATATAGATTGGTTCAGTATATTACCATGCTTAGTGTCATGCACCATTCGCATGATTGCATGCTGTGTGATAAATTGCTCCATTATTGTCGAGCACATCGCCAGTTTCATCACTGTTCGGTGCTCCGTTGTGACGCTCATGGGTAGCGTGACGCAGCGTGGTAGCACGTCAGTTTTGCTCTGTTCGGTGCTCCGTTGGTCCACTCATTGGTAGTGTGACGCAGCGTGGTAGCACGTTAGGGATCCCTTCCCGTCATGGTGTACCGGGAGATGAGAGCATTGCGCTCCCCCATTTATAATTTGGGGTAGGAGTATGTGTGTACTCCGACAGCATCCCGTCCACTCGGTCACTCATCAGGAGTAGTGACGTCAGAGTGCACGGTTGTCACAGCCCTATCCACTCGGTCTCACCATTGTGTGTGAGATGACTGACTGGCGTCAGGGGTGACCATGACTGCATTGGCATCATACGCATTGATGCATTTATTTCTTGTGATTGTGTTTGCTGCATTTATTTGCTGCATATTGGTTGGATTCCCATGCTTGACATGTATACAGGATTTCTATACTCTCAGACTGTTTATCCTTGTACCAGGTCCTGGTTATTTCAGTTTGCATTTACCTTCATTACGTCAGGAGACTGTACGCATGATTAGTGTTAGTTGTTATTTCCTTACTATGTATATCTGTTGTACCTGCTGAGTGTTGGACTCACACCCTCCTCCGTTGCTATTTCAGGTTGATGCTATCAGGAGAGAGTTCCAGTTGCTAGTCCCTTGCAGTCCACGAGGATGGTTATTTGTCTTTTGGTGTTCTTTTCTAGACTATGTTTGGACTTGTTCTATTTTGGATACTTTGGATCTTATATGAATTTGTTTTACTTGTGGATGACTTTTATTTGGATTTGTTTTTACTACATGTCTGCCTAGAGGGCAGAAGAGGTAAGTTCGTTGTGATTTGTGTTTTATGAGTGTAGTGGAGTAGGACATCGGTTTTGAGCTTTATGGGTGTAGTTGAGTAGGGTGGATTTTGAGTCTTCTTATCATTACTATTTAACTGCGTGGTTGTGTCAGCCAGAGGCTGAAATTGATATAACTGTGTGGATGTCTGTGTGCTTGTTTGCTTATTATTATTGTTATTATTCCAGCCGCATGTGGCTGAGGTAATATTGTGTATGTAGAAATGATTCAGATTGTTAGCCGTACAGGGGAGGTGCTGCCGAAATTTCTTCGGACAGGGACTCCCCCGGGGCGTGACACCACCCTTAGGACCTAGGGTTACCACCCCCTAGGGTTTCCCTCCTTCCTAACCACAGCTAGGACTTTTGCCTAAGTACACTTAGGACTTTTCTGCAAACTCATTCACATATATTAGATAATAAATAACCTTAACTTTGAACCCTTTGCCATTATCAAAACTTAGGTTTGATCGCCGGATGCTTTCTGCACCAATAATCTCTCCCTTTTTTATTATGGCAACATAATTCAAAATTAAGTAAAAAAGTATAAGTATAAATGCAAGAATAACTAGAACATGTTAAGTACTTGTAGCAAATTAAACAAATGTAAAAATCTAAAATGTTCTCTTTTCACTAAAAAGTAAAAAGTTCTAGTTTTTCGCTAAAATTTACTTTTACTATATCAAAAATATATATAAACTATAGAAAGGGATGAAAGAATGAATAATCTGCTCCCTCTGAAAGATAGCTTGGAGAAATATACACTTATTTGAATTTTTGAAAAAGATTTAGCAAATAATTTCTAACCAAATAAAGGGTTTTAATCCAAATTAAAGTTTTAAAATCAAGCTAATTTTCATAAAACTTTGAAACTTGAATGTAGTTAAAAACTTTGAAGAAAAAAAATACTTTGATTTAAAAATAATTTAATCTGGGATAATAAGTCAAATATCTTTTATATTTCAAGGTCAAGTTTAAAATTAATTTTATTTCCAAGTCAAAATTCAAGTCAAAAAATAATTTTGTTTTAAAAACAAGTAAAAATAATTAAAACAAAAGATAATTTTAAATTAAAGACAAGAAATAACTTGGTAAAAAAAAATTCCTTTCACTTCCCCTTGATTCATGCCAGCCAATTAAAAATTTAAAATCCCATAGTCCAAGGATGAGTAATCAAATTATTTTCTAACAACCAACTATCTAACCTCTAGTTACTAGCTGTTTACAAAGAGGTAGTAGCTTGCACTTGGTTAGTCAAGTTAAGTGAATATTCCAGTTAGTTTTGACTAAGTATGGATAACTTAACTTGATTAATATGAGTTTGGTATTTGTTGCCTAGACTTATGTTGATGCACAGACATAAGTATTCTTAAGTCTAGGTAGTACCCTATGCATCTCACACCATTCTAAATTTTTCATACACAAACAAGGTAATCCTAGTATACTTGTGAGATGCTCTGGCTAAGAACTAGGGGTATATGCCTTCTAGGGGGTAATTTCCTAGGCTAAATCTAATATTTTGAAAAACTAATAAAATTAGAATTTTGAAAAATATTTTTCCTAGAATTTTGAAACAAAGTATTTTGAAATTGCAAACGAAAAATCAATTTTTGAAAGCAACCTCTATTCTACTAAGCATATCCCTATTTGCCTTCTAAGTGCACTGAACTCAAGTTCAGGTAAGGATTTTGTGAAAATGTCAGCTAGGTTTGACTTGGACTCAACATAGTTAAGCACAATGTCACCCTTAGCTACATGATCCCTTACAAAGTGGTGTTTAACTTCTATGTGCTTAGTCCTTGAGTGGTGAATTGGATTCTTGGTTAAGTTAATTTGAACTTATATTATTGATTGGAATTTTTGTGTTTTTATATTCTAGTTGATAGTCCTTTAAGGTATGCATCATCCATAATAGTTGAGATGCACATTCCCCTAGGACTATGTACTCAGCTTCAGTAGTGGATAAAGCAACATAATGTTGCTTTTTGCTTGACCAACTTACTAGGCACTGACCTAGAAATTGACAGCTACCATTTGTATTTTTCTATCTAATTTACATCTGGCATAGTCTGAGTCAGAGTAGCTGATTAAGTCAAAAGTGCAAGTTCTAGGGTACCAAGTTTTAGGTTGGTTTGTAAATATGTAGATGGCCATTGGACGGCCTGCTAGATAGCCAAGAGTTAATGAACCTCAACCAGAGACGAATGAGTCTGCACCATCGCCCAACCTTTTGGAACTAGTAACTCAGCTGCAGAGACAAGTGGCAGAGCAGCAGCAGGCTATTGCCACCTTGACTGCTAATCAACAAGCTTCTCTGTTAGTCCCACCGGAAGCCAATATGGTGGCACCTATTACAGCTGAAGTTCCATCAGTTACACCTGTAGCCTCAACAAAGGTAGTGAGGCAAGAAACATACCTCATCCAGTGACAAAAATTGAAACCAGAGAACTTCTCTGGCACTAATGAACCATGGGATGCTCAGGCATGATTCAAAACCCTGGAGAGCATAATGGAGCTACTGGACTGGACGGATGTAGAAAAGATAAAGTGTGACTCCTTCTGCCTCACTGGAGATACAAGAATGTGGTGGGAACGGGTCAAGAAAAAATGAATAGTGAATTAAATGACCTGGTCTGACTTCGAGACTGAGTTCTTTAAAGAATTCTTTCATATGCGTGTCACGAACAAACATTACGATGAGTTCACAGAATTTCGTCAGGGAAGTTTATCAGTTGACAAAACCTTGAAGAAATTCAATAGGCTGGCTCGCCTATGCCTCGAACTGGTCAGAACAGAATGAGAGAGGGTAAGGCTAATGCTCAAGATGTTGAGGCCAGAGATAGCTCTGAATGTGGCTGGCGGAATAAATAGACCGCAGACTGCAAAAGAGCTGGTTAGTAGTGCCCTGATCACGGAACATTACCTGAACAATATCAAGCAACAGAAGCCAGTACTGATTGAGAATAAAAGTCAAGGGAGTTCTGGCACTCAAAAAACTCAGGGCCAAGGTTTAACCTGGAAGGGGAGCTCCAAGAGAAAGCAATTGAGCAATAAAAAGGGAGGATCCGTAAGTAAGCAGCCTAAGTATGCTACGTGTCCCATGTGTGGAAAGATGCATCCTGGAATCTGTTGCAAGGGTACTAGTGGTTGTTACACGTGTGGTCAAGAAGGGCATATGGCCAAGTATTGCCCGACCAAGAGCAACCTACCTCCAACGCAACATGTTCAGTATAGAGGTAAACAGGCACAGTTACACCAGATGCAGGCCGCATTGGAGGGTCCTCATATTAGTTAAGGTACATTGGAGGCTCTGTTAGGACTGATATGCCGCTAGAGGGGGGTGAATAACGTCTCATCGGGTGTTCGTCGGTTGCATCTTGATGATATGCAGCTGAATATAAAGACAAAAACAACCAATGCTAACACCTAGGGTTTACTTGGTATCCACCTCAAGATGAGGTGATTAATCCAAGGATTCACACGATATGCTCACTCCACTATGAAACCTCCTTCTCGGTCACAGTCGGAGGTGAAGAAGCCTCGTACAACACTCACACACAACACAACACAACACAAATACAACAAGAGGAAATAAAAATACAATGCAACGCACTCCTCTTCTTGCTTACTTGTGCTTGTCGTCACCTCTTGAACCTTGGAGAAACTCTCCAAGTGCCTTCAAGAACTGGCGTGAGTAGATCGGAGAAGCTCACTATGAATCGCTGAAGACCGGCGCAAAAGATCGCAAGAGATCTCTGAGAAAAAGCTCTGCCTAGGCTTTATACAGTAGCTCCAATCGATTGAATTCATCCCCAATCGATCGCCACATCACATCCGGACAATCCCAGCCGTCCACCACCTGCATCCTGCGCAACGATTGAGTCACAATCGATCGACCAATCGATTGGGAACATCTGGATCGATCGGTGGATCGATCCAGAAGCATTATGTGATTCTCGCGATCGCGCAAGAACACCTCTGCCCAATCGATCGACCGATCGATTGGCAGCTCCCCAATCGATCGCCCGATCGATTGGGAAGGGCTCTGTGCTCACGAAATATGGTCCCAATTGATCGACCAATCGATTGGGTCATTCCTTCTTTCGCAGCACACTCCAATCAATCCACTGATCGATTGGTCCCTGGTTCAATCGATCGCCCGATCGATTGACCAGCCTGGACTTGACTTAAACTCAAGTCCAAACTCCCAAACCCAACTCTCGATCAACTGTGACCTGTTGGGTCTCCATACCTAGCATTTGGTCACTCTCGACCAACCTTGAACTAGCCTTCTAGCTTCCTCCATCAGCCTTGCGTCCCTCGGATATCTCCTCATCCTTCACGCCTCGCCTTCTGGAACTTCCATCGGCCTCATCCTAGTTGTTGGGTTCTCCTCGCCAAGTCACACTAGGACTTACCTTGCCAAGACCACATGCTTGGACTTACAACCTTTGCTAAGATCACACTTGGACTTTCTAATTGCCTGACTCCTTACTAGGACTTTCCTTTTGTCAAGATCACACTTGGACTTTCCAATTGCCTGGCTCCTTACCAGTGTTGGAGTGTATACTGAAAGCCTAAGTTTTTGTAAACATTTGTTTTGAATAAAGAATCACATTTGGTCATATTATCTACATTTGTTTGTAGTTGTTTAATTAATTTATATTGTAGATAACATAGTATGTGGTGTCACATGCAGAAGATAATGTTATCAGTACCTTATAAATTATAAACAGTAGCTCACGACCAAAATGGAAAGGAACAAACCATTAGAAGGTCTTAGTGTAATTAGGTATTAGTTTATCTTGACTATATAATTACACTAGTACACTCAGAGTGTATTGAGTAGGATCATTTGAGGTCGTTTCTTTTATACTGACTTTATAAAGAAATAAAGACCTCAGTTATTATGGAAGTGTGTGCTCTTAATCCTAATATAATAACAAGCACATATATTTATGTTGGATCGAGACGCGCTAGAGGGGGGGGGGTAAATAGCGCTCGTGGCTAAATCGTTCGATTTTTGGAATCGTAAAACTATCGGAGTAATTAAAACGTCGTTCAGAAATTAATGCAGCGGAAATGAAATAGAGAAACACACACAGAAGAACACGGAGGATTTACTTCGTTCGGAGCCTAAGGCGACTCCTACTCGAAGGCCCGCGATCCTTGATCACTTCCGGTGGGCAACAACTATAAGATCGTAAATTTACAAAAGATGATTTACAAGAAATGCAATAAATAAATTATACCGACAATAGGAAATTCTAAATTGAAGGTTCGGGTCATCGGCGTCAAGTTGCAGCACTTCGAGATGAGTTCGTTAGCAGCTGAATGCAGAAGGAAGACTTGGAATACGTTCATGCAAGCTGTTGGTCGAACCCCCTTTATAAATAGTGTTCAAGGCGCCTTGAATGCTACCCAAGGCGCCTTGAATAGGCCGAGTCAGCCGCGGAGATAAGGAGCGAACTGGTCGAATCTTATCACAGATTCAAGGCGCCTTCCACTGTTCACAAGGCACCTTCATTTGTTCAAGGCGCATTCCACTGTTCATCAAGGCGCCTTGAACAGCTTCTCGCAGCCAGCTCCAGCCTTGCACCCGAGGCGCCTCCAAGCTGCATGGGCACCTCGGACACTGTTCATCCGAGGCTTTAGGTTGCTCCTTTGCACCTGCAAGATACGTTAGTCCCAAACACTATCCTGCAAACACAAAGTTAGCACAATAAATATGATAAATGAAGTATAGACAGTCTCCGGACTGTCCGAGTCTGACTTCGGGTTTCCGACCGGAAACCCTAGGTCGACCCAACGCCTACTGTTCCCTCTATGGGGAACGCGTCCTCACCTACTCCACTCAGGAGATTTACCTTATGCCAGTCCGGTCCTCCAGACCGATTGGACTTTCCGCCTAGGGTTACCACCCCTAGGACCTAGGGTTACCGTCCCCTAGGGTTTTTCTCCACCTAGGGTTACCACCCCCTAGGACCTAAGGTTGCTAGGGTTTTCCTTCACCTAGGGTTACCGCCCCCTAGGACCTAAGGTTGCCCCCCCCCTTAGGGTTTTCCTCCACCTAGGGTTACCGCCCCCTAGGACCTAAGGTTGCCGCCCCTTAGGGTTTTCCTCCACCTAGGGTTACCGCCCCCTAGGACCTAAGGTTACCCCCCCCCCCCTTAGGATTTTCCTTCACCTAGGGTTACCACCCCCTAGGACCTAAGGTTATCCTCCCTTAGGATTTTCCCCTGCCTAACCGCAGTTAGGACTTTCCTGAAACCTTATTTAACCACATTAGATAACAAGGAATCTTAACTTTGAATCCCTTTGTCATTATCAAAACTGTGGTTCGATCGTCGGATGCTTACTACACCAACAATTTGATGTTTAGTTCTTTAATTTATCAATGGGTGAGATTTAGTTCGATGAATCAATAAACCCGATAAGTTGGGAAATGATATCACTTATAGTGTGTGTTGTTGATTATAGAAGGAAACTGTGTCCTAGAGATACTAGGTTGATAATGTCCCCAAGAGGAGCTCATAAGGATTGTCATGTTAAACCCTGCAGGTGGACTTAGTCCGACATGACGATAAGGTTGAGTGGTACTACTCTTGGACTAAGATATTAATTAAATGAGTTGTCAGTAACTCACTTAATTAGTGGACATTCGATATCCTAAATACAGGGAGACTAACACACTCATAATAAGAAGGAGCCCAAAAATGTAATTTGGGATTGGTGCGGTAGTTCAATAATAGTTCTCTAGTGGAATGAATTATTATTGATAAAATTAAGTTGTGTGTTCGGGGCGAACACGGGATGCTTAATTTTATCGGGAGACCAAAACCAATTCCTCCTCTCGGTCCCTATCGTAGCCTCTTATTTATAGAGTACTATACCCACCTTCTATACCCACCTAAAGGGGGCCGACCAAGCTACCTTAGAATCAAGCTAGGGCCGGCCTAAGCATGATGGGTGGCTGCCTAGCTTGAACCCAAGCTAGGGGCCGGCCATAATTAAATTAAAAAGAATTTTAATTTTAATTTTTTATTATGTGGAAGATATAATTTATTAAAGAGAATTAAAATTAAAATATCCCTCTTAAAAGGATCTACAAAAGATTAAAGAAAGAGATTAGATCTCTTTCCTTATTTGTAGATTGGAAAGATATTTTATTTTCTCTTTAAAAATTATTCACATGTTGAAAAATTAAAATTATAGAAATTTCTTTTTATCAACCATGAAGGGATTTTTGAAGAGAAATTTTATTTTTAAAATTTCCGGAAACAAATTAGGAAGTTTTAATTTGTTGATTGAAACTTGTCTAATTTGCCTCTCTATGATGTGGCCGGCCATTAAGAGTTTAATTGGGAAATTTTATTTTATTTTTCTCAATTAAATCATGTCAAGGAAATTAAGGAAATTTTATTGTAATTAAATTTCCTAATTTACCAAGGCTAAGGAATATAAAAGAAGGGGTGGGGGTGCCTTCATTGTGTACAACCTCTATTATTTTTCTCCCTCTCTTATTCCTTGGTGTGGCCGGCCAACATCCTCTCCCTCTCTTCCTCTTTGTGGTGGCCGAAACATCCCTCTTGCTTGGAGCTCTTGTGGTGGCCGGATACTACCTGGAGAAGAAGAAGAAGAAGGAGAGAAAGCTTGCATCCCTTGGAGCTTGGTTGGTATTTTTCTTCTTCCTTAGTGAAGCTCTCTTGTGTTGGCCGAACCTAGCTAGGAGGAGAAGAAGGTTCATTGGTGCTTTCTTATCTCGGAAGATCGTTGCCCACACAACGTCCGAGGTTAGAAGAGGATTACGGTAGAAGATCAAGAGGTCTTTCTAAAATATATAACTAGTAATTTTTCTTTCTGCATCATACTAGTTATTTTTGGAAATAATATCAAATACAAGAGGCTTACGATTCCAGTATTTCGAATATGTTTTTCGATGTTGTGTTCTTTTGTTTTATTTTTCCTTGTGATTTGATTGTTCCTTTCGGTTAACCTAAAGTTATTTTAGGAAATTAAATATTAGCTTTCCATAAAAGGTTTTGTCTAGTCGGTGGTGGTTGCTCTCATATCCAAGAAGGTCATGTGCCTCGCCACGTCAGTACTGGGAACCAATTATGGAAATTAATATTTAATGGAATTAATAACTTAAGGTGATTTGGATCGAACGTGTTAAGTTCCACAGGAGATTCAAGTCTAAACCTAAAAGAACAAATAGATTAAGTTTTGGATCAAACGTGTTAAGTTCCGTAGGCGATTCAAAATTTAATTTAAAAGAACACATGGTAGCTAGGAAAAGGTTCAGACCTTTGTACAAAATTTTTGTACAGTGGAACCTCTAGGTTTTTCGAGTAGCAACCAACAATTGGTATCAGAGCTAGGGTTTTGCCTCTGTGTATTTGGTATTAGTTTAATTATGCACATGTCATACATAATTTAGGCAGGATATTAGTAGGACGTGCTAACTTTGTGGATGCAGGATCCAACTATTATGGCTTATAGTTTTATGTGTGTGATTGGACCCTTGGACATGTCAAGGACATTTATATGTGTGTGCATGATTATATTATAAAATACAGCAGGAGCTGTATTTAGTTTTATTAGGATTTTAATTTTGATCTAGATACATGTACATTCCTTTTATGGAATATAGGATCAAAAATGTAAAATTCTATTTTTGTCGCGGATCGAATCTTGCAAAGCGTGGAACTTTCTGAGGACCAGAGGCGCAGCGGAACAAGGAGCAAGATGGATGCGACAGCTAGACCCGGTAGCGCTTGTTGGAGGATCGGTGGCCGGCTTGAAGGGGGGTTGGATAGACAGCACCCCCAAATACTCGCTTTCACCCGCTAACACGTTCGTTTAACGTGGTTCGGAGATTAGGGCTCCTACTCCACGGCTTGTCCTTGAGGTGGACGATCCCTATCCGTCGGTGGATTAGCCCCCGGCAAACTCTGGCTATCTCAAGTCGCTCCTTGTGGGTGGAGAAACCTCACCACAAACTCACCAAGACCTCTTGGATTACACAAGCACTTGAGAACTCTTGTGACTACTAATTAGGCTTTAACCAAGTCTAATTTCGTCGCCTTGGCCGGCCATACCAAGCTCCTTCTTATAGAGCTTGGAACAAATCAGAACCTGATTTGCCCGTTACCAGTCGACTGGTCCTTGCACCAGTCGACTGATGCCAGCCCAACGGCTATCTCAACGGCTCTCTGCTACAGTGCATCAGTCGACTGGTACATACACCAGTCGACTGCTACAGTACGCTACAGTGCGCTACAGTAACTGCTACAGTGCCGCTACAGTAAAATCCTAAAACTAGGATTTTACTCCGAGTACAATCTCTCATGCACTCGTACCCTCACGACTCATTTGACTCTTCTTTGCAGCCTTGACCTCTTGCCTTCAAGCCTACTTCCTTTGGCTCTCGTCCCTCGGATGCATCCAAGCCCGCGGCTCGTCCCCAATGCCATCCTTCGCGTATGCCTCGAAGTCGCTTCCCTCGTCCCTTGTCCTTGCTGCCTTGTCCACGGTCCCTCGGATGCTCCATCCTTCACCGGACCCGAAGCCGTCAACCTGAGTCACATGTGTCACCTGCAGTCCTGCACAACTCAAGTACACATATCAAATAACGAGGGTAAACCTAACTTAAACCCTTTGCCCAAACACCAAAACACATGGTCCCACGGACCATTGGGATTGCTCCAACAGCGGTGTCCAAATATGGCAGCATGTTGGGATGACAACACACGGAGGACAACTATAGATAAAAGCCATAATAGTTGAAAATTAGATTTTCTATTTATTGCTTTTATATTGTGCTGTATGTGCATGTTAGTATACATGTTTAGTAGGCTAGCATAGTTAAAATTCCTCATTTATAAATAACTAAGTGGTAGAGGGATTTTTAAGTAAATCCCATGGTCTCCATTACTGGTTTGTAAGTGATGCAAACAAGCTTGTGCGTTGGCTCTGAGTGCCTTCCTCCATATCGGATGAGCTTGTTTGTGGATCACTAGAACAGACTTCCATTTCGGATGATTATAGGAAGTTAATTAAGAGCGTGTGATCTTCCCCATCGGAAGGGGCATAATCTTATTAATGGACTTAGTGTCAAGTAATGGTATACACTTAGACACATCTAATAGTATCCTCCCCATCGGAGTCACTACTATTATTTGTGTGACCAAAAGATACCAACTATTAATTTTATTTGTCAAAAAGTTAGGTTGACAAGATAATAAAATTAATGGGTTAAACCCTCCTTTTACAAATGCTGATTTTGTATACGTCCACACTATCGTGGCATACAATATTCACGGTATTTTGAGGTGTTGGTTAATTTAAAATAGTATTGTTTGAGGAATCAATATTATTCTAAATTTAGAGTTCTGACCAAAAGTTATTTGTGATTCTTAGGATGACTTTCAACCCACTGTCCATCATACTTCAACAGAATAGACTTACTGGACCTAATTACATAGATTGGAAAAGGAACCTGGACATTGTCCTTACTGCTGAAAGCTATAAATTTGTCTTGATGAGCCTTGCCTCAAGCACCTCTTGGTGAATCTACCAAAGAGGAGATTGAATATCATAGGAAATGGGTAAGCGGATGAGATGGCGCTGTTACATTTTGGCTTCAATGTCAAATGTATTGCAACATCGACAAGATCTACCAACAGCTTATGATATTATGAACAATCTCAAGGAACTCTTTGGTCATCAGGATAGGGCTTCTAGACAAGAAGCCATGAGAAAGATAATGACAGCCACCATGCAAGAGGGTACTCCTGTGAGGGATCATATCCTAAAGATGATGGCTTATTTGAACGAGATACAGATCCTTGGAGGAGAAATTGATGGGGAAACCCAGATCGATATGATCCTCCAAACACTACCTAGAAGTTTTGAGCAATTCCGCCTGAATTACAATATGAACAAAATGGTATATTCATTGGCGGAACTACTGACAGAACTTCAGGCAGCGAAAGGATTGTTTCATCACAACTCTCATATTCACTATGTTGAAAATGGTTCTACTTCTAAGCCGAAAGGAAAGAAGAAGAAGAAACAAGTTGGTTCAGCAAAGAAAGTGAATAAAACTCAGAGTACAGGATTTAAAGCTGGAGTGAAGAAGCCGAAGGGCAAGTGCTTTATCTGCAAGTAGTCAGGGCATTGGAAGACGGACTGTCCTCGTAGGAATCAGAACAACAAAGGTATATCTCATGCTCTAGTTGTTGAAACATGTTTAGCGGTGTTATCTACCAGCACATGGTGTGTAGATACAGGAGCCACTGATCATGTCTGCAATTCCCTGCAGGGGTTCCAGGAAACCCGACGACTAACTGAAGGAGAGATTACCGTCTACATGGGCAATGCTACTAAGGTGGCGGCTATTGCAGTGGGAGACGTCTACTTATCTTTTAGTAGTAATAGAAATTTGGTTTTAAGAAATTGTCTTTATGTACCCAGTTTGAGAAAGAATTTAATTTCAATTTCTAAACTATTTTTAGATGGATATTCAGTTTCTTTCAGTAACGATGTAGTTATTAAGAGAAATAAAGTGATTATCTGTTCTGGTACATTAGTTGGCAATTTGTATACTTTAAATCTAATTTCTTCCACAAAGCAAAACATGGAAATTTATTACTCATCTTCTAACTCTAATAAGAGAAAAGAACCTTCGAAAATGAACCAAGCATATCTTTGGCATCTAAGGCTTGGTCATATTAACTTAAGTAGGATTCAGAGGCTTATAGCCGATGGACTTTTGGGTTCATTAGAGTTGGAAAATTTTCCAACTTGTGAATCCTGCTTGGAAGGTAAAATGACCAAGAGGTTGTTCAAGGCCAAGGGGTATAGAGCCAAAGAAGTGTTAGAGTTGGTTCACTCTGATTTGTGTGGTCCTATGTCTGTCAAGGCAAGAGGAGGTTTTGAATATTTTGTCTCTTTTATAGACGATTATTCAAGATATGGATACATTTACCTAATGCGCCACAAGTCCGAGTGCTTTGATAAGTTCAAAGAGTACAAGGCTGATATGGAGAAACGACTAGGTAAAAGTATCAAGACACTACGGTCTGATCGTGGTGGCGAATACCTCTTAGGAGAGTTTAGGAATTACTTATCAGAGGCCGGGATTCAATCCCAACCGTCCGCACCTGGTACACCCCCAACAAAATGGTGTGGCAGAACGAAGGAATAGGACTCTTATGAAGATGGTTAGATCGATGATGAGTTATTCAGAATTACCAAATTCGTTTTGGGGATATGCTCTGGAAACAGCAGTATACGTTCTGAACTTAGTACCTTCTAAATCAGTTTCTTCTACTCCCACAGAATTGTAGAATGGGCGAAAACCCAGTCTAAGACATATTCGGATTTGGGGTAGTCCAGCACATGTGTTGAAACCAGATGCTGATAAGTTAGAATCTCGTACAGAAGTTCGCGTGTTTGTGGGATATCCCAAAGGAACGAAAGGAGGTTTATTTTATAGTTCTAAAGACCAGAAGGTCATTGTTAGCACCAATGTCCAGTTTTTAGAAGAAGACTATATAATGGATCACAAGCCCAGTAGTAAAGTTGTTTTAGAAGAACTAAGAGAGGACACGTCTACTTTAGTACCAACAGTATAAGATGAAGTACCACAAGAGACTGCAACACGTGTCACACATGATACACAACCATAGACAGTGCCTCGTCGTAGTGGGAGGGTTGTAAGGCAGCCTGAGAGATTCATGTTTTTGGGAGAGTCTTCGGACTTGATCCCGGGTAAACATGAACCTAATCCCCAGACATATGACGAAGCACTCCAAGATATAGATGCAGCATCTTGGCAAAAGACGATGAATTCTGAAATAGAGTCTATGTACTCTAATAAGGTCTGGGAGCTTGTAGAACCACCTGAAGGTGTAAAAGCTGTTGGATGCAAGTGGATCTACAAAAGGAAAAGAGGGACAGACGGGAAGGTAGAAACCTTCAAAGCTAGGCTTGTTGCGAAAGGGTACACTCAGAAAGAGGGAATCGATTATGAGGAAACTTTTTCACCGGTAGCCATGCTTAAATCTATCCGGATACTCTTATCCATTGCTGCTCATATGGATTATGAGATTTGGCAAATGGATGTCAAGACAGCTTTCCTTAATGGAAGTCTTGAAGAAAACATCCATATGAAGCAACCAGAAGGGTTCATTGAAAAAGGCAAAGAGCATCTAGTGTGCAAGTTCAATCGGTCCATTTATGGACTGAAGCAAGCTTCAAGGTCTTGGAACATCCGGTTTAATGAAGTAATCTAGTCATATGGATTTATTCAAAGTCCGGATGAGTCTTGTGTATATAAGAAGTATAACAGAAACGTGGTGGTATTTCTTGTACTATACGTAGATGATATTTTGTTAATTGGCAACAATGTCAAGGTATTATCAGACGTAAGGGTATGGTTGTCCAAACAATTTGATATGAAGGACTTAGGAGATTGTGCACACATTCTTGGGATCAAAGTAATAAGGGATCGCAAGAAAAAAATGTTGTGTCTATCCCAAGCTTCATATATAGATACAGTCCTTGCTCGTTTTAGCATGCAGGATTCCAAGAAAGGTTTCTTGCCTTTTAGGCATGGAATAGCTCTATCTAAAGAGATGTCTCCGAAGACATCAAAGGAGATAGAAGACATGAAAACAGTTCCTTATGCTTCGGCTGTAGGAAGCCTTATGTATGCAATGCTATGTACGAGACCTGATATCTGTTTTGCCGTGGGCATGGTTAGCAGATATCAGAGTAACCCTGGACAAGGACATTGGACTGCGGTAAAGAATATATTAAAGTACCTGAAAAGGACTAGAGATTATATGCTAGTTTACCAAGCAGACGATTTGCTCCCTGTGGGTTACACGGATTCAGATTTCCAATCAGATAGGGATAGTAGTAAGTCTACATCAGGCTATGTGTTTACTTTAGGAGGTGGAGTCATTTCATGGAGGCACTACAAGAAAATCCTCATTCAACAACACTCAAACGACAACGGTTTTATACCAAACTGTTGTTTTTTTACCTTTTAACAACGGTTTTAACAAAAATCGTTGTCTTTTAGCAATTTTTTTGACTTACAACAACGGTTTTTAAAAACCGTTGTCTATTTGTGTTTTTTTTGGGCTATGACAACAGTTTTTAAAGGCTACGACAACGGTTTTTGAAAACCGTTGTCTATGTGCGCTTTTTTTGGGGGTTACGACAACGGTTTTTAAAAACCGTTGTCTATTAAGTGTTGTTGAATACCAAATTTTTTCCCTCACCATTTTTTTCCCTTCGTCATTTTTTACCGCCGAGTTTTTCTTTCCCTCTCCCCGAAATTTTTTGTCGCCGATTCCGCCCCTTTACCTTCTCGATCCCTAAGCATTTCCGTCCAACCTACGATCTCTTCATCTACTTCACGTTTTTCTTTCTTGATCTCTTCTCGATCCCACCTCGCTGCCACCAAAATCCACCCAACTTCCCCGACGAGCTCTTTTTCATCCTGTAAGAGGAAGGTAGAATGAATCTGCACTTCTTTTGTTTCTCCTCTTCTTCATCCTGGAAGAGGATGTGAAGGGCTTAGGGTGTCTCAGATCTCAGCAGTGACTCGTCTCCTTGCTTGTGCTTGGTCCCTCTTCACCAAAACCTCTTCCCTCCTCGTTGGTCTTCTTCCTCGTCCGAAGGGTGTCGTGATCGGTGGGTGACGACGACAGGTGAGGAGGCGGCATCTCCGAAGGTGGGCATCGCGTTCTCCAACCGCCTCCGGCACGTGGAATCCTTGTCCATGCACCCCTCGGACGCTGGTCAGATCTCACACCTTAACGCCGTCATCCTCGGTGAGTCCCTAGAATGAGGAGAACGACCTCATCTTCCCCTCACAAGAATTTTCCAGCCAGGCCCTCGTCTCCTCTCCGGAACAGGTGCGTGCTGCTTGTACTTGAACTCTTCGGTTCGAGCTTTCTTGGGCTAATTCCGTTTTATGGGCTTGAAGGTTCCTCCTTTGTTGGGCATTCCATTGTTTTTGTAAGTAAGTTTTGGCTTTGTTTAGGTTTATGTAAGTTTTATTCTTTTGTGGAAACTTGTAGATTGTGATATTTGCTATTGTACAGAACTAGTTGTGTGCTTTTTTTCCCGATTCGGAAGAATGCGAAAACTTTAAAATGGAACGTTGTTTAGTTTCTTGGATAAACTTGTTTTGCCTTTTTTTTCTCAACATTAATATCATGTATCTTCAATATCGGAACATGTACAGAAATTGATAGAGGATCCAGCTGGTTCTGGTCAGAGATCGCTTCCCAGTTCTACTGGAAGGAGAAGTGAAATCTGGAGGTTTAGACCAAAAACATTGTTGTGAGGAAGGGAACTGTCAAATTCGAGGTGAGTTGTCTTACACTTAATCTTGTTTGGTGGACAATGATGAATATTTTTTGTTCTTTGTTTTCTTCTTTTGGAGTTCAGTTGTTGCCGTAAATGTGATATTTGTTAGAGAATGTCAGCATCCTTGTGAAGAGTTTGAGTGTTTTGCTTACTGAAGGAGTGAAACTGTTACAAATGGATAAGAGAACCTGCCAATGTTTTTAAAATCTCATTGTTCAAATAGTTTGAGACTTTCATATGCTATATTTTGTTGCTGATTGATGTCTTAATTTTTAATAACTTTTATTCTTGTAGTTGTTGCCTTCTGATTGGGTTACTTATATTCAATTAGAGGCAAACTTTTCTTCATGCTTTCTTTTGTTTTGGATACTCAGATATTGCAGTTTTTGTTCTTGTTTTGTTCATCATCTAGGTATTCCAGTTTGATTTTTGGTTGCATACATTTTCAGATCATTTGGAGGTTAAATGACAGACTTGTTAAGCTGCATATTTCCTTACATGTTTTTATGTACTTACTGTAGCTGCACGAACTAAAAATTACAGTGGCGCTAAACTAGAAGGTGTTGTTAGAAGTGCTGTCTCATATGCCTTGAATCGACAGATAAGCTTCGATGGTTTGACCAAGCCCGTGGATGAGGAGAGCATAAAAGTCACTATGGATGATTTTTTGAATGCTCTTCATGAGGTTGGACCAACTTTTGGTGCATCAATGGATGATCTTGAACGACGCAGGTATGTTCAAGTTTGACATTGTCTCGGTTGAAGCTGATTCCACATCCTTGAAAGCAATTCTACTTGGGGGTGTTCAGGAGGGCCTACAGATTTTTGTGCTCTGAATTTTCTTAATCAATGTTACATAATGTGGCATTATCTTTAATGTACAAATGGCTTTCAAGCTTAATGAGATTATCAATTGTGGTGACAGGCACAAACACATCCATGAGAGAGCCCTGCTTCTTGTGGAGCAAATCAAAGGCAATCAGAGCCCACTTGTTACATACCTTCTGGAAGGTCCAACTGGTAGGTAAATTTACAACCAGTTTTCTAATTGATTAATCTGACTTTTCTGCCGATTCAATCTGCTATTTATTCTTTTATGTCAGTGGCAAAACTTCAATGGCAGCTACAATTGGTATAGAGAGTGATTTCCCATATGTCAAAATGGTAAGTTGTGATATTATTGATGAAAGAAAAATACTTACGTCAATACCATCATGTTAAATGATTAAATCCTCTCATTATTAGATATCTGCAGAAAGCATGATTGGTCTCGGTGAAGCAACTAAATGTGCACAAATTGTCAAGGTGAGTTGAATGCTAGAACAATTTTAGTAAAAGTTCTCAATTTATTAAATTGTAAATGAAAAAACATTTTAAGTATTTATCCTACTAATTTTGTCCATGCATTGTTTCTATCTGGGTTGCAAGATGAGTTACTTCCCCCTTTGCAAATGCAGATGCTGCACTCTAAAGCTATTATTGAAAATGAAATCCAAGAAACAACTTGGAATATTGCCCTGTAATAAATTCCATGAGATATCCAAGAATTGCAATTGAGATAATTGCCCAAGACTGAAAGAGATTGACCCACTTAACTTATTGCCATGAATGTTAAAGTTCCATAACTGAGATCCTTGTGGACATTTAGACAAACCATCAAGTAGATTTGCTAGTTCTCCACCAATATTATTCAAAGACAAATCAAGAGTTTCCAAGTTGCATAGATCACCCAAACTCAATGGTATTTGCCCCATCAAGTTATTCATTGATGCATCAAAATACCTTAAGTTGTGAAGATTACCCATGTTTTCTGGTATTTGACCAGAAATATTATTATCAGATAGTAATAACTCCTCCAAATAGATGAGATTGTACTCCCAAGTCTAACTCTCCTTAGTAGTTCTATCTGTTTCTTGCATAATTCTTAATCCAACTTTGCATTCATTATCAAATGCTGCAAGACATTGCTTCCTGATGCATAATTTAATAGTTAACTTAGATTTGCATGCAGATTTGAGAACAATTTTTTGAAAGAAATAAAGACAAGCTATTGTTTCATGTCATCTTTCTTTGTTTCCTGGTATATCTTCTGACTATGCTACAACAATTAGTTGCTAATTTGTATTCTGAATTAGTCTGAGTCTCTAGGCTAATAACAACTGGCATTCTGGGGCCATCTCAACTCTCTGTGGTAGTTGTGCTATTGAGACGAAAGAAAACAATTTAAAAGTAATGTTAATAAAGTTCGTTTGAAATTATATCATATTCATATATATTATTTGTGATATGTTCAATGCATCTACTAAAATTCTTTAAGAAATAGCTTACGTTTGCCTTATTGTAATTTGCAGGCATGCAGTAGTGATGAAGATGGTTTGCTTGGTTTTGACGTACATAGTGATGGCCATGGCCAAAGGTGCTGCCTAAACTCATGATTTTTGTTTTGACGCCATTAATTCCACCCAATTCAACGGATATGGTGTTTTATTGCAGGCAACTAACTGTTCTAGCAAGAGATGAGCGAATGGAGATCACCTCAAGCATGAATGGTGCTCCTCTGTTCCCTCCAAAGAAGAAATATTTTTCTTGTATCGAAATGAATGGTTTTTTGCCATTAATAGTAATTTTGTCAATCTTCATTTCTTGCTCTATGTATAGTTGCCTTGATGTATCCTTACTATCTTGATTATATTTGGTTTGTCAGGTTATTACGTCTCAAGACTAGCTCGAGGTGACAAAATATGCTGAATTAGTCTGTGCTCAGGCCCATCAAGAAATCCTACAAGTTGAAGATTGTGATGAGACTTGGGTTGACAATAATTAAGTGCAATCCTACATGGCATGAATCACCATCACAAGTTTCTAGTATTTTAGCTATTCTTCATTAGTTGTAAATGGAGTTTATTTGTTTATTTGTATTGGGATAAATTTTATTTAAACATGAGATATGTTTCTTCTTTTGTGATTGTAATTCTTGTATAACTAACATTTTGAATGATAATAATTTGGGGAATATTCTTTCTTGATTATGATTCTTTATTATATATTTAAATTGAAATTTGATATATTGGTATTAAAAGATAATAATTTAAAAGACAACGGTTTAAAACTGTTATTTTTATCTATCACCCTCAAAGAAAACGGTTAAAAACCGTTGTCGTAGCCCCAAAAACGGTTGTAACTGCAGTAAAAATGCTCTAAATAACAACGGTTTTAAACCGTTGTCTTTTCATTCAAAGACAACGGTTTAAAACCGTTGCAAAACTGTTGTCTTTTTATTCAAAGACAACGGTTTAAAACCGTTGTCGTAGCCCCCCACTTTTAACAACACTGCCAATTACAACGGTTTTAAATGGCCTACGACAACGGTTTTTAATCGTTGTCTTTTAATGTTTTTGTTGTAGTGAGGAGTGTTAAGCAGAAATGCGTTTCGGACTCAACCATGGAAGCTGAGTATGTAGCAGCCTCTGAGGCAGCTAAAGAAGCAGTATGACTCAGGAACTTTCTAATGGACTTAGATGTGATTCCTGGTTTGCCCAAAATCATCACAATTTATTGTGATAATAGCGGTGCAGTTGTAAACTCGAAGGAACCACGAGCTCATAAGGCAAGTAAACATATAGAGCGCAAGTACCACCTGATACGAGATATCGTGAAGCGAGGAGAAGTTGTCATCGCCAAGATTTTATCAGCGGATAACCTGGCAGATCCTTTCACTAAAGCCCTTCCGGCGAAAGCTTTTGATCGGCATGTGGAGGGAATGAGAATCAGATGTATGGTAGAAGAAATGGCAGCTTAGTCTTTAGTATAAGTGGGAGATTGTTGGAGTGTATACTGAAAGCCTAAGTTTTTGTAAACATTTGTTTTGAATAAAGAATCACATTTGGTCATATTATCTACATTTGTTTGTAGTTGTTCAATTAATTTATATTGTAGATAACATAGTATGTGGTGTCACATGCAGAAGATAATGTTATCAGTACCTTATAAATTATAAACAGTAGCTCACGACCAAAATGGAAAGGAACAAACCATTAGAAGGTTGTAGTGTAATTAGGTATTAGTTTATCTTGACTATATAATTACACTAGTACACTCAGAGTGTATTGAGTAGGATCATTTGAGGTCGTTTCTTTTATACTGACTTTATAAAGAAACAAAGACCTCAGTTATTATGGAAGTGTGTGCTCTTAATCCTAATATAATAACAAGCACATATATTTGATGTTTAGTTCTTTAATTTATCAATGGGTGAGATTTAGTTCGATGAATCAATAAACCCGATAAGTTGGGAAATGATATCACTTATAGTGTGTGTTGTTGATTATAGAAGGAAACTGTGTCCTAGAGATACTAGGTTGATAATGTCCCCAAGAGGAGCTCATAAGGATTGTCATGTTAAACCTTGCAGGTGGTTTAACATGACGATAAGGTTGAGTGGTACTACTCTTGGACTAAGATATTAATTAAATGAGTTGTCAGTAACTCACTTAATTAGTGGACATTCGATATCTTAAATACAGGGAGACTAACACACTCATAATAAGGAGCCCAAAAATATAATTTGGGATTGGTGCGGTAGTTCAATAATAGTTCTCTAGTGGAATGAATTATTATTGATAAAATTAAGTTGTGTGTTCGGGGCGAACACGGGATGCTTAATTTTATCGGGAGACCAAAACCAATTCCTCCTCTTGGTCTCTATCGTAGCCTCTTATTTATAGAGTACTATACCCACCTATACCCGCCTTCTATACCCACCTAAAGGGGGCCGGCCAAGCTAGCTTGGAATCAAGCTAGGACCGGCCTAAGCATGGTTTAGGGTGGCCGGCCCTAGCTTGAACCCAAGCTAGAGGGGGTCGGCCATAATTAAATTAAAAAAGAATTATAATTTTAATTTTTATTATGTGGAAGATATAATTTATTAAAGAGAATTAAAATTAAAATATCTCTCTTAAAAGGATCTACAAAAGATTAAAGAAAGAGATTAGATCTCTTTCCTTATTTGTAGATTGGAAAGATATTTTATTTTCTCTTTAAAAATTATTCACATGTTGAAAAATTAAAATTATAGAAATTTCTTTTTATCAACCATGAAGGGATTTTTGAAGAGAAATTTTATTTTTAAAATTTTCGGAAACAAATTAGGAAGTTTTAATTTGTTGATTGAAACTTGTCTAATTTGCCTCTCTATGATGTGGCCGGCCATTAAGAGTTTAATTAGAAAATTTTATTTTATTTTTCTCAATTAAATCATGTCAAAGAAATTAAGAAAATTTTATTGTAATTAAATTTCCTAATTTACCAAGGCTAAGGAATATAAAAGAAGGGGTGGGGTGCCTTCATTGTGTACAACCTCTATTATTTTTCTCCCTCTCTTATTCCTTGGTGTGGCCGGCCAACATCCTCTCCCTCTCTTCCTCTTTGTGGTGGCCGAAACATCCCTCTTGCTTGGAGCTCTTGTGGTGGCCGGATACTACTTGGAGAAGAAGAAGAAGAAGGAGAGAAAGCTTGCATCCCTTGGAGCTTGGTTGGTGTTTTTCTTCTTCCTTGGTGAAGCTCTCTTGTGTTGGCCGAACCTAGCTAGGAGGAGAAGAAGGTTCATTGGTAGTTTCTCATCTCGGAAGATCGTTGCCCACACAACGCCCGAGGTTAGAAGAGGAATACGGTAGAAGATCAAGAGGTCTTTCTAAAAGGTATAACTAGTAATTTTTCTTTCCACATCATACTAGTTATTTTTGGAAATAATATCAAATACAAGAGGCTTACGATTCTATTTTCGATGTTGTGTTCGTTTGTTTTATTTTTCCTTGTGATTTGATTGTTCCTTTCGGTTAACCTAAAGTTATTTTAGGAAATTAAATATTAGCTTTCCATAAAAGGTTTTGTCTAGTCGGTCGTGGTTCCTCCCATATCCAAGAAGGTCATGTGCCTCGCCACGTCAGTACTGGGAACCAATTATGGAAATTAATATTTAATGGAATTAATAACTTAAGGTGATTTGGATCGAACGTGTTAAGTTCCGCAGGAGATCCAAGTCTAAACCTAAAAGAACAAATAGATTAAGTTTTGGATCAAACGTGTTAAGTTTCACAGGCGATCCAAAATTTAATTTAAAAGAACACATGGTAGCTAGGAAAAGGTTCAGACCTTTGTACAAAATTTTTGTACAGTGGAACCTCTAGGTTTTCCGAGTAGCAAACAACAACCAGGACTTTCCTTTTGCTAAGATCACACTTGGACTTCCAGTTGCCTGGCTCCTCACCAGGATTTTCCCTTTGCCTAGTTATACTAGGACTTTCCAATTGCCTGATCTCACTAATCAGGACTTTCACCACCAAGTCTGGTCAATACTGGCCTACTTGGATTTTCACTCTTGTCAACCTTCCTGTTGGACTTACCTTTACCTAATCTCCAACTAGAACTTTCCTAGTCAAGTCTCCTGTCAACCTTGACCTACTTGACTTTTCTCTTGCCTAACCTTCAGTTAGGACTTTGCCAGATACCTAAACTCCAGTTAGGACTTTCCCATTACCTAAAATCCAGTTAGGACTTACCCAGTCAAGTCTTCGGTCAACACTGACCACTTGACTTGTCTTTTCATCAACCTGGTCAATCCCTTGATTATCTCCATAATCGGATGATTGCTCCAACAATCTCCATACATTGTCAAACATCAAAACTCAATTCTCGACTCAAGCTTGACTCAACTCAATCTTAGTCAAACTGGTTAAACATGACCTAGGGAAATTGCCCCAACAATCTTCTCCTTTTTGATGTTTGACAATTCCTCTAAGTTAGGCTAAATCCCATAGCCTTAACCTCTTCTCTATATCAAGGCTAAATCCCATAGTCTTAATCTCTTCTCTATACCAAGGCTAAATCTCATAGCCTTAATCTCTTCTCTGTAGCAAGGCTAAATCCCATAGCCTTAATCCTCACATAACAAAGCATGAATAAAGGTTTCGTTCATTCTCTCCCTTTTCTAGAGGGCAAACTCCCTCTGCTTGGAATGAAGACCTAACTTAACCTTCCATTCTCCCCCTTTGTCACACATCAAATTAGAAAACAAACTCTTTTCCATAAGAGTTAACTCTTCATTGTTTACAACATCATATGTTGTTAACAACCCCACAATGAAGATCTCATATTCTTCATTGTCTCCAAAGCTTCCCCTTGAGCTCTACTTCACTTCACAATGCTCATCCTAGAGCATGCATCAACTTCCCAATGAACTTCCCATTCATTGTATTCAATGCTCCCCCTTTAGCAGTGATCTTCTTCTCAATGCTCATCCACGAGCATGTTTCAATTTACCAATGAAGGTCCGATCCCCTTCATTGAACCCAATGCTCCCCCTTGAGCAAACATCTACTCTAAAATGCTCATCCAAGAGCATTTAACATCCTAGCAATGAAGATAACCAACCTTCCATTGCTCTCCAATACTCGATCCTGAGTATTAATTCATCACGAAGGTTTAACCCACCTTCCAAGGTCTTTGAAAATATTTTTATGTTTTCAAAGAGTAACTCCCCTTAAAAATATGGTCAAACTTTTATCATTGCACCAACAATGACTTGGGGTTCCTAAATAATTAGGAAAACCAAAACTCGAAGTTTTGAGGTTCAAAATTCAATAATGAAACTAACCTCAACCTAAACTTCACCTAAGCCGACATTAACCAAACCATGCTTGTTTTCATCATGAAAACTCCCCCTAAGTATATACAAATATATTCCAAAGGATTAGGAATGGTTAATGCCCCTTGAAAACCAAAACTTGAAGTTTTAAGGTTCCAAAATTCAGAATTGAAACTAAACCTTATCCTAAACTGCACTTTGGTATTTCTTAACCAATCCATACTTGTTTTCACATGAAAACTCTTCCTAAATGTATATAAATGTATTCCAAGGGGTTTGGAATGGTTAACGGGACTCGAAGGGACTTGAATTAGGCTTCCCAATCAATTGAAGTTGGGACTCAATCGATTGAAATCACTTCAATCGATCCATTGATCGATTCCACAAGCTACTGCTCGCAGAAATTCCCTCTGAATCGATCAACTGATCGATCCAGACTAGGTCAATCGATCGGCTGATCGATTCACTACCCTTCTGTTCATGGGAATTGGCTTCCCAATCGATCGACTGATTGATTGAACCCAATCCAATCGATCGGCTGATCGATTGGGTTTCTGATTTCCTGAAATTCAATTTCAGCGAACTTCAGAAACTCTCCAAAAATTCTCCAAAAATCTAAAAATCATGAAAATTCATGTAGACACTACTTAGGGTATATACTATCAAGGAAAAATAGTTTTCTATGAAAATACTTCCTATTTTCAAAGATTGACACAAACTTTGAAACTTGTAAAAACTCTAGTATTTTCTTCCAAGTTTGTGCTCAACTATTCAATGATGATTACTATCAAAAGATAGTCTTCATCAAGGTTATATTGATAATAGTCTTCAATATTGTGGGTCTCTGATCGATGGTAAGTACAGAACAATGGAGTCCATCAGCGGGGTTTGGGGAATCGCATCCGCTCGGCTTCTACATGTTGGATGGCATTCGATGTTTGCTCATGGAGATATGGTGGAAGACCCGATCTGGGCCCTTTGTGTGGCAGAGGAGGCGGGAGAGGGGCTCGACGTAGGGGCAAAAATAGGAGCATGTGTGGTTACCTCCTTCTTTCGAGTGAGCTGTGCCTCTTCTATATTGATGTACTTAGTTGTCATTCCGAATAGATGATCAAAGTCTTTAGAGGGCTTTTAATCAGGGATCAAAAGAAGTCGCTCTCAGTGAGCTCTTGAGAGAAAGCACTCACTAAAATCTCTGGGGTAGTTGAAAGGACATTCATGGCCACTTGGCTAAATCTTTTAATGTACTCTCTTAGCACCTCCTTAGGCCCTTACTTGAGGGAAAATAGATCAGCATGATTATGTGGTATCAGTGACTACTAGTGAAGTGGTGGAGAAATACTTAGCGGAAGTCCTTGAAGTAGCAAATGGATTCAACCGAAAGTCGATTGAACCATCTTTGCGCCGAGCCAGAAAGAATAATAAGGAACACTTGACTACATCAGTGTATTGATGGAGGATAGCCGTATTCTAAAACTTGAGAAGATGGTCCTCCAAGTTGGTTGCTCCACCATATTCTCTGATCGCTAAGGGGCGGAAGTGGCTCGACAATTTGTCTTCCAATATGTCCTACGAGAACAACATATTGACTCATTCGGGGGAGCTGTTAACCATCAGAGCTTTCCCCTTCTAAATGTCTCAAGCAAATGCATTTCCAAAAGATGATCCTTAGGGCCTCTCCGCTCGCTCATATCCTCGAAAGGCATGTGAAACAGGACCCAATGATATGCGAGAGGAGAGGGGGGCACAAGTGGCAGGTTGATCAACTATGCGGGCACTTGCATGAAGCCGGCTGGAGGAGGGGGAATCAGGGGAAACCCAGTAAGCCCTTCCACCTGTGTTTGTTGCTCAATATGTGGACCTATCACTGATAGAGATGGGTCGTTCAGCAAAGGATGTTCAGCTGCTGCTTGTTGTTGTTGTATCAATCTCTACACTCGAGCGACTATGAGCAACTCCAAGTACTCTTGTGATAAAGTGATTGTAGTGAATCGTTCATCGTTGTCCATTCTCTTGTTTCAAATTTAGGTGAATTTTTCACAAATGATTCAAATTTAATCCTATCTGAAAGAGAAGAAGATAGTGCGTTGGCTAGGTGGCTTCAATGTTGACCGTGAGAAGACAAAGACCCTGATGACGTGGATGAACCTGTGCGACAAAGACAGGAACTGGGAGAAAAAAGTGTTACTAATTGGGCCAGGGAAGAAGTCCCTAGCGCAGGCACTCCGATACTCAAGTCAAAATAGTAACTGAGCAAAAATAGAGAAGAAGATTAACAGTAAAATAGTAGTAGGGATGCATGCGTGTGTGAATATACGTATGCATATGCGTAGCTGCCCAACGAAAAGGACCCCCTTTTCATACCGCTTCTCATAACCTTCGCAATAATGAAGCGTCATAAAATGTCTAGTGTCAGAATATGTCGAGTAATGGAAGATGTATGACAACCTTCCTCTAGGCATAGTAAGGTTCCATTACATGTGTCTGTCTAAATAATGAAATATTCTTTGATGAGTAGTCATTGTTCTCTAACAGGTAGTTACCATTCTCTAACAATATTGTCTCCTAAAAGGAGTCCGACCGACTCTAGGATAGGTCAAATTTATGTTGGGAGCTATACTTCTGAGAGGTGGGGAATTGAGCCTAGTAGATTGGACCAGCTCTAGGGCCACTCGAGTTCATGCTAGGGGCCTTGCTTCTAAGAAGTGGAGAACTAAGCTCGTAGATCAGACTAGCTCTAAGGCCACTCGAATTTAAGTTGGGAGTTCTGCCTCTGAGAAGTGGGGAACTGAGCCTTTTAGATCCGATCAACTCTAGGGTCGCTCAAGTTTATGCTAGACACCTTGCTTTTGAGAAGTGTGGAACTAAGCCCGTAGATCCGATTGGCTCTGAGGTCGCTCGAGTTTAGGCTAAAAGCCCTACCTTTGAGAAGTGGGGAATTGAGCTCTCAAGTTTATGCTTGGAGTCTTACTTCTGAAAAGTGGGGAACTGAGCCTGTAGATCCGACCAACTTTGAGGTCGCTTGAGTTTAGGCCGAGAACCCTACCTCTGAGAAGTGGGGAACTGAGCCCATAGATCCGACCGATTCTAGGGCCACTCGAGTTTAGGCTGAGAGCCCTACCTCTGAGAAGTGAAGAACTGAGCCCGTAGATCCGACCGACTTTGGGGCTGCTCGAGTTTGTGCTGGGCGCCTTGCTTATGAAAAGTAGAGAGTTGAGCCCGTAGATCCGACTGGCTCTGGGCCGCTTGAGTTTAGGCTGAGAGCCCTGCTTTTGAGAAGTGGGGAACTGAGCCCTCGAGTTTATGGTTGGAGCCTTGCTTCCGAGAAGTGGAAAACTAAGCCCGTATATCTGACTGACTCTGGGATTGCTCGAGTTTAGGCTGAGAGTCATGCCTTCGAGAAGTGGAGAAGTAAGCCCTGTAGATAATGACCTTCTCAGATATATATATCTTGACTTTGACTATCACCTCTTTTTAACTTTAATTGTCATATCATTTTGACTATCGATCTTATATTATTTTTAGGGTCACTTTTAACACGTAATATCAATAGGTGAGGTTTATAAATATTTAATTTATGATATATTTTATTATAAAATTTGAGATATTTATCAAAGGTAATAAATATTTTGTAGAAATATTTACTGGATGCCTAATGCAAAATAGAATTTCTCTACATCTCATAACTCGCAACGTGTATGTTTAGGATGCCCCATCAAACGAGCGAATCAATAAATAAGGTGCGACTCCTCCGGGCAGGCGGTCATGGGTTGCAGGATGGCTAGATTCCCGCATCCAAATTATTAGAGGATGGCTGGGGCACACGAAGACCAAGCGAACGGAGAGCAAGCATCTCCACGTCAACTTGACGTGGCTCGATTAGCATACGACGCCACGCCATCCCACGATACGATATATATGCTTCAGTTCGCGGTGGCGATAAGGATAAGCTAGCACCGAATTATTGGTGCCCGTCCTGTTCCTGTCGTCGAAATGGTCAGTGGGCCATGAAGATAGTGCATGAGGAGCATTCATTTATTCATATGTTGACTGGGATTGAAGATTTCTTGCTCCCTCTCTCTTGTGCTGAGTTTGAGGATAAATATCGTCATCGTTAAGTTTGACCCGGCCCCATCGGCTAAAAGGAGAACTGTCGTCGTTCTCTGGCTGAAAACAGATGGTCGGCAACGGCCAGCCTCTAAAGGCTTATCAGAAGACTATTTTTGAAGGGACAGAGACGGGGGGAAAGCCAAAAGGATAGGAGATCTGTCATTCTTCTGTCTGCTAGCTATCTGAAGATTTATTTTACTTTTGGTTAAACTACTAGAATGTACAACATGTATGCATGCAGGTAGTAAAAAGTTCTCTTTTCATGGACATTAATTCGATGAGAAAAGATGAAGTTGATGCGAACGAAGTCAACTCTCGATTTCTAGTTTTTGGTTTTGATTCCGCGAGAGAGTCGCACTTGGTATGTGACAAGAGAGAGCGGCGCCGAAAGCCAACTCTTTGTTGTTTGAAGATTCCTTTTGACTCTTTTCATTTTTAAACCAATTTACTGAGCACCCGTATTTTTATACTATATATATATATATATAAACCTCTAAACCTATTTTTTTGGTGTAGTTTGACATTATATATTAATTATTTCAAACCAAAATGAATTACCAATATATATAGAAATGAGTTTGTTGGTATATTTTTAATTTTTTTAATGATATTTTAAATGGCTGCTGACTTTTTTAAAATTGTTTAAGACATTTTGAGGCAGGAATATATGCCGCGCCGCCACATGCAGTGGAATCGCCGTCAAAGTCCATGTGCCGCCGCTATCAGTGTCTTCTCCCGATCGCTTTGTTATCCTATCCCTCCTTCACGTGTTCCCTTCTTCTTCTCCCACCCCCTATTTAAACCTCTCCCCGGGCGATCCCAACACCACATCGAGGTGGTGGCCACAAGTTCAGAGTCCTGATGGAAGGAGGCAAGAAGAAGTCTTCATCGATCGCCGACGATCTCTCCCCCAGCAGGAAGTCTCCGCCTCCTCCCTCATCCAATTTGTCTGCTTCCTCGCCTGGCCACTTCAGCGGCGTCTTCCCTCCTCCGTCTGCGGTACGTCCAGGATTTCGGTTCCGTGGATTGGTTGCCTCGTGGCTTTCCGTGTTGGTTGTTCTGCTTCTTGTTGTTTTAGTTCCTTGTTCTCTATGATCGAATCGTCCCTTTAAACTGCTTTGTAGGTGGCGGGAAAATCTCACGGCAACAAATCCAAAACGCAAACGGTGCAGAGCAAGGACGGCAAACCTGTCGTCACCAGTACTCAATACGAAGAATCGACCTATTTTGGCTCATCCGTTCACTACGGTGGCCGGGATTTCTATGACAGCTCTGCATCCAACCAACCTTCTGGAGCTCCAAAACCTGTAAGTGATATTAAAAAAGGATGCTTGAATGACTTCCCGGCAAGGCATCCATCTTACGTTTGAAATGATTTCAGTATAAAGATTCATATGACAAGGGAGAGAATCCCAATGATCCCAACGTTGCCAACAGAGGTGAATGGTGGCAAGGTATTTTCTTGAGTCTCTTGCAATCAACTAGCATTGTCTTAATTCTCTTGCAATCAAGAGCTAATAATTCGACTTGTTCTTTGTTTTAATATCCTACTTTATCAGGTTCTCTGTACTACTGAAGCTTCCAACTTAATGATAAGCTCTCCAATCAATGAATATAGGAAAAGGTACTTGGAACAGTGGATTCTGTCTGCATGACTATTAGTAACCTCTTCTCTTCATTTATTAATTTATACAATGAGCAAATGACTGGTTGGTAACTTTCATCAACCAACTAGAAACCTATTTATCTTTAGGTGTACTTTTATTTTATTTTTATATCTGCCATGCTTAGTTGCTGCAAATAGGTTTAGACAGAGCAATTTATATATATTACTACTGAGCAATGTTCTATACATGAAAATGCGCAATCTTTTATTATGCCTTTTTGAATAATTTATCTATCTTGTTTCTTAATTTCAAATAGGGCTTTTCATCTATAGAAGGTGGTGTTGTTTTTTCCTTTAACAAAGTTAGTTAAGATTGTGTTACACACCAATTGTTGTGAGATTAGAAAGTTGTGTATTGCCTCAGTTGTTCTGAGATGCAGACTGAAAACAACATAATCTTGATGAATTCACCTATAAACATATTCCACTGTGTCTAAATGTTATCATGGATTTTTTTTTTCTTTCAAATTTAATACAATCATTAATTTATATGGAGACATTTGTTTATGATATATTCTAACATTTGCATTCCTATGGTATGGTGCCAGGGCCTGTTGGTGATCGATCGCTGCTAGTTCATATATGGTCATTTGGTGTCAACTTAAAACAAGCCGTGAAGTCGTTTTTTTTTTAATCTTTTCTTTCTTATCTTTTGCTTTCAAACAGGTTGTCTAGTTTGGCTTTAGTAGGTATAAAGCAACAAGTTGCTTTGGTGTGTCTTCTCGTGTCCGTGCAGTGTACTGCTTCTGCCCTTCGCCTTCAGCTTTTATTCTCGTGAGGTAGTAAGGTCGCTCAAATGAAAAAGCAAGCAGTTCTATCCACTAGTTTCCGACTTTAATGTAATACAGTGACTAAATATTTTGCATCGTGATCGTGTGAACTGCTTACGTTATATGATCGATCGTATGGAACCGACAAAGGTAAAGAGAAGAGATAATATTGACCGTGACTAAATATGAAACGATTTTAAAACTGGTGTTTGACTCCACAAATATTAGTCGGTAGCTAATATTCTTAATTATTATGCATGCTGTCGACTGATATATTGTAGCATGTTAAAATATCCGATTCTTGTAGATCCTTGGAAATTAAACATGCACTACTTTCTACCTGAAGTTGAAAGATGGCAGACATAGGCATCAGCATTCAGCATATGACCGAGTACGGCTCTGTTTTCTGGAGTTTGTGAATTGTGAATAGCAAAAAAGCATGCTATCCGGCTGTTATTATGCTTGTCTGCTGCGGCCAAACGATCAAACACTATATGCGTAATGTCTTCCCATTTCTTTCTAAGTGCCTTGACGTCTGCATTGACAGTGTCATCTACCTTCATTAGTATCCGAGGAGACCGATAATTGGCTAGTATATGGAATATTGCCATAATAAAATTTGGGAGGGTTAGTAATCAGGTTCATATCCTTTTCATATACTGATCGATTTAATAATCACTCATAATTTATCTCTTTATATAATTTAAAATCATCATTTACCATCATTGGTACTCCCATTTTAAAATTTTATCAACCAAACGGTACAATATTCCCGAGTGGCCTATTGCCCAATATTTGGTCCTTTATTTTCCTCAGTCAGCTCGTTTACAACGAGGAAGCTCTTGCTCAAAGAAGACATGAAAAGTTGCCAGTGTGCAATATTAAGCATATCAGTGTGAAAGGGGAGACTTTGATCTGAGCAAAGTCGCCATGCACTTGTAAGTTGTAACAATAATAAAATAAAATCATTTGCGACGAATTTTTAAAAAACAATTATGACAATCTATAATGAAAATTTTTTCTCAGTCGTCGACAAATTCTACGATAAAATAATATAAATTCATTATAAATTTTACAGCAAATTTTTTTAACAAAATTTATTACAATTTTACGACGAAAACAAAATTCATCGTACAATTCACATTCAATTCCCAAATACAAATTTATAATAAAAATTAATTTTCTAAGTAAATTTTATAAAATATCGTAACAAAATAATAATAGCATAAAAGGTTTAATAGACGAATAATCTTAATAGAATTTTTAGAAATTTTTAAAAAAATTTTGAAAATTTTTTGGATGTGTTTTGAGAGGAGGAATTACAGACTTAGAAAAAGTCTGGTTGGAATAACCAATTAAAATGGGAATTAATTGAGGAATAATTGATTTGCCTAAACCTAAGTTCAAGTTATAAAAAAACCTAATCTCATATGATTCTTCTCCCAATCCCTCTCCTTTTCCTCCTCACCGCTGACCCTCCTCTCCCATCCCCCGATCTCGTTGCACCACCATCGTCGGTGCAAATCCATTGCCGCCCACTGCTATGAGCCACCATCGGCTGCTGTGGGCCGACGCCGGAGCATAGGCGTCGTCGTGTACCCCTCCGAGTCGTGCCCTAGCTTCCATCGCGACGCCGAGTCCCGATCCGTCGGTTTCCCCTTTCTTCCTCTGCCATCTCCGCACGGACGCACCCCGACACCACAAATCTCGATCGTGCAGGCGTTCTCTCCGAGTGAGAGTCCTCCCAATCCTCCACCACCGCCTTGTTCCTCACGCAACTGCCACGGACGTCGCACCACCGCCGATTGCAACGAGCCTATGGCTGACACCGTACACCCTTCTTCTTACTCTGACGGTGCCCTAACCAAGTTGGTCAGTCATCGCTTCTTCTTCCTTCCTTTGCTGCAGAACGCCACAAGCCACCTTGCCAACACTGTGGATTACTCGGCACCTGAGGTAATTGATTAACTTAGTCGATAAATTGAAAGATTGATTGATACTTAGTGTTTCCTAGGCGATTTGATTTGGAGGTTAGTAGCTTCATCTAGCCTCCTAGGGGATTTGATTTGGAGGTTAGTAGCTTCATCTAGCCCTTACTATCAATTTTGACAATGAGTCTCTCTAGCTGTGAATCATCGATTGCTGGTAAGTTGTTTGGACTAGAGGTGTGGATTAAGATTTGGGTTGATGCTTAGATATGGATGTGTTGATTGTGTTTTAGGATTTGCTTTAGGGATCGAAGGCTTCACTTAGCTCTGGCCATCAATTTCCGACAACCATCTCCTCCGGCAGTGAATCAATAATGGAGGACAATGGAAATGGGTTAGTTTTAGTGTTGATTCTTGATGCTTATTTGGTAATTGATCGATGGATTAGATTAGTGGGGTTAATCAATAGTTAGGGTTAATTATCATATTGATTAGGGTTTTTCCTAACTAGTTTTGGAGATTTTATTTAACTATTTAATTCATAAGAACTTAGCTAAATAAAATACTTTGATGCAGGACTCTATTGAGACAACATCATCGACGTATGATCTATCTGATACGACCTTCTTTTGAGGCGGGTACCCTTGACTTATCTCTTTTGATATTGTCATTCTGATATGCATAATAAATTATAGCTAGTAGTAATAGTTATATTTATATCTACCTTGATATGTCACTATGTGATACCCGTAGTATGCACATATTGTTATCTGTTATGTATTTATGCTTATGCTCTCTTGATTCTTTCCATGTGTACTTATGTTCATAGAAGTAGTGGCATACAATGCATTATCGGGTACAGGTCTAGCTACTAGATATACTTGGCATGTGTACCTAGATTTATTACCTGGCATGTGTACTTAGATTATTTACCTGGCATGTGTACCTAGATTTATGATACCTAGATCATTGTTATGAATTCAGTTTTCCTTTTGGTACATATTATATGGAGGCTGATATTTTTAGGAGTTACATGTTTAGGGTCATGCACCATTTTACATGATTACATGTTGAGCGATTGTCGGCTCCTTTATAGTTGAGCACATTGCCAGTTACATGGTCTGCACACACAACCACTCATGGGTTAGTGGTACATCAGGCAAGGTGTGTGCAGTTTTATCTGTCAGGGCTCCACTGGTCCTCTCATGAGTAGTGGTGACGTAGTGTGGTAGCGGGCAGGGATCCCTCCTCTTGACTATGACACAGGAAGATGAGAGCTTCGACTCCCCTATTTAGTTGGGGTAGGAGGATAGGTGTACTCTAACAACATCTTGTCCACTCGGTCACTTAGGAGTAGTGATGGCAGAGTGCACAGTCGTCATCACCCTACCCACTCGACCTCACCATCACGTGTGAGGTGGCTGACTGGCGTTAGGGGTGACTATGTCATTTGCATCATATGCATGGATTGCATTTATTGCTTATGATTGCTGCATTTTGGATGCTGCATTTTAGTGGTTGCATATGATTGACATGCATTCAGGAGACATTATGTATTTGGTCTGACGATCCTGCACCTGTTGGTATGGTTCACACCCTTATGTTCGGATAGGAGGTCCTGGTGAGTACAGTCTCTTCTGTTGTTCAGTTTTGCATTATCTGTTATTATTTAGGAGACTGTACTGCATAATTATTATTGATAGTTATATCTTACTATGCATGTTTGACTGATACCGGCTGAGTTCTTGAACTCACTCCGTTAATTTATTCCTATTTCAGGTTGAGGCCGTCAGGAGGTTCCAGTTGCTAGTCCCCACTCCGTGTCGAAATGGTTTTCTATTTTCGGACATTGGTTCCTTGTTATGGGATCTACAGACTTACGATGTGTAGTTCTTGCACTCGTGCATTTTATATCGAGTTTTTAGTACGCTGCCATGTTTTTTCGCTGCGATGGTTTTCTGTTGTGGGTTGTGTTTATCTCTTTGTAGTGGAGTAAGATTTATATTAAACTGCATGGTATGTTTACTTATTTTATCATATATGTTCCGACCGTGTTGGTCGAGGATTGAGAAGCTCTGAGTGCTATGTATTTCAGGATTCAGATTGTCACCGGTACAAGGGAGATGCTGTCGGATGTTCGTCTGGCAGGGACTCCTCTGGGGCGTGACAAATTTACGATGAAAATGGATTCATCGCAAATCTACGATAAAAATGATTTTCATCGTAAATTTACGACAAATCCATTTTTGTCGTAGATTTATAATACACAATGATTTACGATAAGTCTACGACGAAAATATTATGATTTTTTTTCCTCAAAATCTCTATTTTTATATTTTTATTGTGTATGTAAATAGTACATCAAAACTTGTTTATTTCAAATCAACATACACAAAAATTGAATGCATACATTACAATAAATATATATATATATATATATATATATATATATATATATATATATATATATATATATATATATATATATATACAAAACAAACAAACATAAATAATCTCAAATAACTCATCATATCTAAAAATATTCAACATGTCAATCTAACATTCTTCGAATTTAACAAGTCATCATATTCTAATGAAAATATCACATATCAAATGGTCTCAAAATAACGGAAAGATAAAAAAAAAAATATCATTGTCCTTTTCGTCCTCAGACATATTCCTTCTCATTCCTTACTTCCTCTTCTTTGTTTCCCTGGTCAGAAAACAAACAAAAAAAAATAAAAAATAACATTTTTAACCAGAAAAAAAAATCCTATAAACTAACATAAAACTAAATATGTAAAGTTAGACTTACTTCTTCCGATATAAAATTTCAATTTGCACCCCCTTCCTTGGCCTCACCAATCTTGTTCGAAACAAATTAACAATACTAATCAAAAATACAAAAATAAAGGTTAAAAAACTCAATCAAATAACAAATATTTAAAACATTAATTCTAAGATAAATAACATTCATACACAATAAATTTATGAAGAACAATCATCATCATCATCATCATCATCAGAAACGAGAAGGAATCTGATTTGAAGTGGATACTATAAAAAACAGGACTTCATAGATACTTCATTCTCCCTTCCATACTTAATCAAAAAAACAAACAAACAAAAAGTATCATTTTTAATAAGAAAGAAAATCATATAGACTAATACAAAACTAAATATGTAAAGCTAGACTTACTTTTTCCAACATGGATTTCCAATTTTCACCACGTAACAAATTAACATTAATAATCAAAAAAATCTAAAAATGAAGGGTTCACAAACTCAATCAAATAACAAATATTTAAAAACACTAATTCTGAGACAAGCAACATTCATACACATAAATGTATAAAGATCATCATCACCACCATCATCATCGTCGCCATCATTACCAGAATTGTGAATTTGACTTGGAGTGGACACTACAAGAAAACAGAGCTTCAAAGACTAAAAAATCTAAAATCCATTATTAAAAACCCCAGAGACAAAAAAATATTCCATCTCTAATTTAAAAATGAATTAGAAAGTCATTTATAAATTTGTTTTTAAATTGACCAAATAAAATTAGTTTTAAATACAAATTTTGTCTCTAAAATTTATTTTAAATATGCCATTAATCTATCTCAAATAACATATCAATCAATTTACAATCATGTTTATAAATTCATGTATAAATTTATATTTAAATTTATCTTTATTTTTTTATTATATTATATTTCTATATTTCTAATATACATATATTACTTTACAAAAACAATCACACATTTCAAATAAATTAAAAATATTTAAAATAACTAATTTATAATCAAAAGGTACAATACATTTAACAACTAATTTACAAAATACAATTTAAAATGCAATAGAAAATTTTTATTATTCTAACAATTATTCAAGTCAAATTTACAAATGTGATATTAACGGTAAGTCTTTTACATCTAAAACAAACTATACACTATAGTCAAAATATTAAGTTTTAGAACTAACCGTTTTATAAAATCAAAGTTGATCATCTTCAATCATTATATTATAAGCAAAATCTAGGTACCTTTCACCTACAAATACAATGCATATATTTATATAAGTGAAATAAAACAATGAAAATACAAAGGTAATAAAAATAATTCAAAAGATTGGATATCATACTAAAAAAGAAAAATGCAAAGTATCATTTCATATATATCTAATAGTAGTCTTCACGTACTGTTAACTACAAATATATTTCATATTTATTTAAAATTATAATAACATAATAAATATGACAAATTAATAATATTTTAATGAATATTAAATTCTATCAGATGACGAGGCCAAGAGACACTACAAAAAAATCATGCGAATAACGACGGAATCGACGACTGAATTTAATTCAGTCGAGGATTCCTAACTGAATAATAATTTCAGTCGATAATTACTGACGAAAAAAATTCAATCGACAAATACCGACTGAAATTAATATTCAGTAGGCAAATCTTAAACGAGGCTTACGGGTTTAGGGTTTCAAGATTTACCAACGGAATTCAAATTCAGTCAAAAAATCTTAAATGAGGCTTATGAGTTTAGGGGTTTGCGGGTTTAGGGTTTCGGGGTTTACCAACAGAACTAAAATTCGTCGATAATTATCGACGAAATTTTAATTCCGTCGAAAACTACCGATGGAATTTTAATTCCGTCAATAAACCCAAATAGAAATTAGGGCTCATGATCTCCTCTCCTCTCCCTCGCAAAGCACGCGATCTGATCTCCTTTCTTCTCCTCGCGTTCTCAACGATTAGCAGCTTGTGTCCTCTCCTGTTCTCGGTGATCGGCAATCGGCAATCGGCGACTCGGAGTATGCTTCTCTCCTTCTCCCTTTCCTCTTCCTCAGGGGTGGGGGCCTCTCCTCTCCCTCGCAAAGCACGCGATCTGATCTCCCTTCTTCTCCTCGCGTTCTCAACGATTAGCAACTTGTGTCCTCTCCTGTTCTCGGTGATCGGCAATCAGCAATCGGCGACTCGGAGTATGCTTCTCTCCTTCTCCCTTTCCTCTTCCTCAGGGGTAGGGGCCTCTGCTGGTTATGTTTTTGGGCTCTATCCAAAATGTTTTACACGAATGAAGATATCTTTCTCTTTTAAACCCATGATCTTTTCCATGTATTTCTAATATGGGACTTCGATTGTATTCCCAACAATATCATATATGGGAAAACCTTCATCTCATACTTGTTTTAGTTCAGTGGTTGCATACAAGCATCTATTAACTTCTTTGGATTTTGTGGGCTAGATACAACTATATTAAAAACATATAAGGTGTTTTTATGTACATCTAAAGTGAAAGATTATAAGGATTTAAGATAACTGACTAACAAGAATAATTTCTTCCTGATTTGCCAAATGAAACAAATCCATCAACACAGATACTTAACCTAATGTTTTGAGTTTTATTCGTAAATTCAGGATATATTCTATCAAAAATTTTTCACACATCTGTATCTGATAGATGATACATTAGCCCTTCTTCTATTTGATGATTTGCTTGTCAAGTTATGTATTCAACAGTGACCTTTGATACATAAAGTCTTTGTAACATAGGAGTTAAAGACAAATAAAACAACTGATTGTATAATTTATGTCACTATTGACTCATTCTAGTGCTCTTGTACCTAACTTACTTATAGAATTTAAAAACATCTTCATCTTTATCATCTCCCTAATATAACATACAATCATATCTTTCACAATTTTTTCCATACCGTAAAAATCATTAGACATTATGTGATTATGTAGCAATACCTCTCCAATAACTTGAACAAAATCATTAAAATAATCTTCAGACACATTATGCTCTATCTTTACATTCAACAGTCCTGTCCCCAGGGCGTAGCACAGATGGGGAGTGCATGGTTCTGTGACTGAAAGGTCCAGGGGTCGATCCCCGGGGTGTCACTGTCTGGGGTTAACGTCTCCGCTATGCACTTTCCACCTGTGTACCTGCATTTACCTCCCTCTATATCCGTGGGACCGGCTCTAGGGGGGCCGCTGATGTGGCGGTTCCACATTTTTTGACATTCAACAGTCCTGCAGTGAGAGATAATTTAGTGTGACTATCACAACTAGCCCACACTAGTTCATCTACAACACTCAACACTTCCTAAAATTGGAGATATGCTTCATTATTCATATTTTCATCAACACATGGTACTTCCACCTCCTCCAATGATGATGTATAAGTAGTAAATATTTGTTCAACTATTGGAAGACAACTAGAACATGCACCACTTAGTTCAAGAATGAAATTCTGACTCGTTGCATCAATTACCATCATCTTATATGAATTTAATTGATCATAATACTCTGATCCCCACTAACTGAGATTTATATGGTTTATCCATAATTCTCATTATACATAAATGATTCACCATGACATATCCAATTATAGTAATGTGAGATAAAATTAAATCTATAAAGATGTTCTTGAACTTTATTACATTATAAAAATTTACCATTGTGACATTATCTGTACAAACACCTTATCTTATCCACATCCATATACTCAACATTAATACAAGTAAAATCAAAAAATTATTCCAACCCAAGTTTAAACTTATCAATTAAACCTTGATGTTCAGGTAAGTTCTTTTTATACATCCAACTCCTTTCTTTCTATATTTTTCTTGTTTTCAATTTATTAACATATTAATCAAAATCTACAAATAAAAAATAGTATCATTACATAAAATTATTTATATATATATATATATATATATATATATATATATATATATATATATATATATATATATATATATATATATATATATATATTAATCAAAATCTACAAATAAAAAATAGTATCTTATCAACAACAATAACATAACAAATTATTTATATATATATATATATATATATATATATATATATATATATATATATATATATATATATTAATAAAAATCTACAAATAAAAAATAGTATCTTATCAACAACAATAACATAACGAATTATTTATATATATATATATATTATAGCTTGATTCACAATTTAATACAAATATGACATACTTGATAAATTCCCTCTCAAAGCTCACAGTCTACGTGATCCAATCTCAGTGACCAGCCAACCTCAACAGCATGCCAGCCTCAGGTTAGCGGCTGGCTAGCCTTAGCCCGACTATAAAATTCACCTAGTGGTTGGCCAACCTTACCGATCGACCGACTAGCCTCAATGGTAGGCTACGAAATTCACCTAGCGACCAACCAGCCTTAACGACCGACCAACCTCAATAGCTAGCCAGCCAACCTCAATGGCTAACCGACTAGCGGTCGGCCAGCCTAGAGGGTGCAACAACCAGCCTCCTCGTGGCCAGCCTGAGCCAACGCCTGAGGTCATGGCTGGCGCCACTACACCTCACAACCATGACCGATGGCCACCGCATGTAATGCCCCGCCTCCTACTATCTAGACTGTAAGGTCGGGGGTTACAATCCTTAGGCTAAACTGAACTATAAGGTGCGGAAAGGTTGAACTAATTAAAAGTCTCTACTATTTACTATGAACTCTGGAAATTATTCTTAGAGTACACTTCTGAAGTTGTACACATGCTAAGAAGGAAACCTAACCTTCCTACCTGATCAGAAAACTGAAATTAGACACTTCTAGCTGAAATCAGACATTCCAATCGATCGGCTGATCGATTGGAGTTGTCTGATCGATCCACTAATCGATTCAGCTCGCTACTATGCACGTGGTCAAAATTGGATCGATCGGCTGATCGATCCAATCTGGCCAATTGATCCGATGATCGATTCAGAGGCTCTCTGTTCACGGAAATTAAATTCCCGATCGATCGGTTGATTGATCCATGGCCGATCGATCAGATAATCGATTCAACAGCTCTCTGCACGCGACAGATTACCTCCCAATCGATCGGCTGATCGATTGGGGACCCTCCAATCGATCAGCTGATCGATTGGAGCTCTGATTTCTGCTGCATTTCATAATTTCATGTACAACATGGATGTATCAACTAATAAACACTAAACTCTTACTAAACAGATCAAGATTCATAACTTACCGACTAAAATCAAAGTAACTAGAAGTCTAGGCATAACATAGTGCACACATTCATGATTCATGACACTTAATATTCAAGAAGTGCAGAAAATAACCAAAACTGAAATACTGAGTCCTTAGGTGGGCTACTTCCCAAGGGTCTTTATTCCAAGTTCCTGCTCACACATATCTAGTCGCATTGCCCTCCAGCCTCTGCTAACCCATATTTCCTTTACCTTTATCTGCAGTGTAAGGAAAATGAAACTATAAGCTTGGGAGCTTAGTAAGAAACCATCTACCTCACAAAACATGCATTCGAAGAAATTATGATTTCAAGGATGCCATTCAAAATACATGCTAATGATCATGTTGGAAATGCTAAAACATGGCATATAGACAATTAAATCATGCTAACAAATATTGAACAAAGGAAAACTAATCTTTGTATCAACAAGCTAACTAAATCGATACATAAGCTATGCTATTTGTTATAACATTAAGAAAACTAAACTGGAACTAAGCTGTATTCACATATCTAGTTTGTGAAGTTGAAAACTATTTTCATAAGTAGATAAAAATACTAAACATGTTGCTGATGGGCCCGGCAACTGTACTTGCTGTGCGCGCATCCCTAACTAGGCCCGAGGTAGCAAGTCCCGAATCTAGTAGGGTACTAGGTTATCTAAACCTTGGGACGACTATGGGAGCCCAACCCAAGGACAACTGAAGTCCAGTACAGTGCCACTGATAAAGTAAAATACTGTTTATAAACTGATTTGTCATATCTTGCTTTTACTAGGTTATCTGAACCTAGAGCTAGGTTATCTGATAGGCAACTATGGGAGCCTACCCATTGGACCATAGTCCCATATAAACTGAGCAAGACTAGTATACTATTTAAAATGCATCTACAGCATTTTATCTGGGTTATTAAAATGCCCACAGTGGCATATTACTATGCTACTCATTCTATCGAGCACTTGGTGTGCACTAATTCTGTATATGGCTAAACTGAGACTGAAACACATACGTTTAACTACTTATACTGCAGGTGAGGGGTTACTTACATCCTGCGCTAGATATTCTTACAATCCGATCGCTAGATTTTCGGAGACGATGATCGTTTCGGCGATCCTCTTGCGTCTACGCTTCCTTTTGCGGAGGGGAGCGTCCTCGTGCCGGAATTATCGCCGGAAGGTGCTCCTACGACCCTAGGGTGGAACCCTAGGTTTCCTTGGAGTTGGCGTGCCGAGAGGGTGCGGGAGAAGAGAGGGTGGCGTGTGAGGGTGAGGGGAAAAGAGAGTTGTCGTTTAGAAAATAATAACTCCTCTCTTAATTCCCTATTTATATTAAGGGATAAATACGACCCAATTCGCCCATAAATAAAATTGTTCTCCTCTTCTTTCAGCACACCCCTGTTGGGGCCCCTTGGTTACTAGAATCACCCTATATGTCATAGAGTTCATAGGTCTCGGGTTCGATTCCCGCTTAGGCTATTTTACGTTTTTATTTAGTTTTGCTACTTCTGCTACTCTAAAAATTTCATAAAAATATTCTAAAATTCCAGAAAATAATAGAATATTTCTAAAATTAATTTGAGGATTTTCGGGTGTTACAATCCCCCATACCTTATAAAAAGTTCGTCCTCGAACTTAGAATACCTCTGGATACTTCTGCCTCATGCTAGCTTCTCTTTCCCAAGTTGCCTCTTCTGTTGTGTGATTTTGCCAAATAACTTTTACTAATGGTACTTCCTTATTCCGTAATTTCTTAACTGCTCGGTCTATTATCTGAATAGGCCGACTGTCATAGCTGAGGTCTTCGCGGACTTGTACCGACTGGGGCTCAATCACCTGGGTGGCATCTGGGATATGCTTCTTCAGCATAGAGACATGAAATACATTATGGATAGCTGACATCTCCTGGGGTAGCTCTAGCTCATATGCTACTTTGCCAACTCTTCTGGTGATAAGGTATGGTCCCACATATCTGGGACTTAATTTTCCCTTCTTCCCAAAACGCATTACTCCCTTCATGGGAGCCACTCAGAGGAATACTGTATCCCCAACTGAAAACTCTAAGGGTCGACGCCGTGTATCAGCATAGCTTTTCTGGCGGCTCTGAGCTGTCTCTATCCTCTGGCGGATCTGCTGTATAGCTGCTGTGGTATCTGCTACTAGATCTGTCTGAAGTTCTAGCTCTTTCTGTTCACCACTCTCATACCAGCAGATTGGAGATCTACACCTCCGCCCGTAGAGAGCCTCGTAGGGTGCCATGCCGATAGTGGCCTGATAGCTATTGTTGTATGCAAATTCTGCTAAACTCAGATATTTGCACCAACTTCCCTTGAAGTCTAGGGCACACGCTCGGAGCATATCTTCGAGTACCTGATTTACTCGCTCCGTCTGACCATCTGTCTGAGGATGGAAAGCTGTGCTAAACTTTAACTTGGTGCCCAATGCTGACTGTACACACTCCCAGAAGTGTGATGTGAATCTACTGTCTCTGTCTGAAATGATGGTCCGTGGGACTCCATGCAGTCTGACGATCTCCTTGAGATACAACTGGGCTAGCTGCTCCATGGAGTAGGATATCCTGATAGCTAAAAAGTGAGCTGACTTAATCAATCTGTCGACTATTACCCAGATGACATCAAAACCATTCGTGGTTCTAGGTAGTCCCACTATGAAATCCATGAAAATATCTTCCCACTTCCATTCTGGGATTTGAATAGGCTGCAGAGCTCCTCCTGGTCTCTGGTACTCTGCCTTGACCCTCTGACAGGTCAAACAGGTACTGACATATCTAGCGATGTCTCTTTTTATCCCCGGCCACCAAAAATATTTCTTTAGGTCTTGGTACATCTTGGTGGAACCAGGATGCATCGCATAAAGAGTCCTGTGAGCCTCATCTAGGATCTTCCTTCGTAGTTCCTCCTGATCCGAAACACATAGTCTGTCACCGAAATACAATACCCCTCTATCAGATACTCTGAACTCTCCACTTCCTGATTCTGCTAACCCTTGCTTGATCTTCTGAATTTCAGGGTCCTGATCCTGAGCTGTCTGAATGTCACCAAGCAGGGTAGATGCTAATGTCATAGTAGCGAGTTGCCCAACTATTAGTTCGAGACCAAAATATGTAATTTCCTTTTGTAGGGGAGGTGACATGGTTGATAGGGATAATAAGGTAGCATTGGACTTCCTGCTAAGTGCGTCTGCCACCTTGTTGGCTTTTCCTGGGTGGTAGAGGATGTCTATGTCATAGTCTTTGACCAGCTCGAGCCATCTGCGCTATCGCATATTCAGATCCTTCTGAGTGAAGAAGTACTTCAGACTCTGATGATCTGTATACACTCTACACTGAGCTCCGTATAAGTAATGTCTCCAAATTTTGAGGGCGAATACAACTGCTGCAAGCTCAAGGTCATGAGTAGGGTAATTCCTCTCATAGTCCTTGAGTTGTCTGGAGGCATAGGCGAACACCTTACCTTCTTGCATCAGTACTGCTCCTAGTCCCAACTTAGAGGCATCACTGTAAATATCAAAGTTGTCCGTGTTTTCTGGCAGAGCTAGAATGGGTGCACTGGTCAATCTTCTTTTGAGCTCCATGAAACTGTTCTCACAGTCCTCTGTCCACTGAAATTTCCTGTTCTTCCTGGTGAGAGCTGTCAGTGGAGAGGCTATCCTGGAGAAATCCTCTATAAATTTTCTGTAATAGCCTGCTAGTCCCAGAAAGCTTCTGATCTCACTAGCGTTCTTAAGTCTTTTCCAGTTACTCACAGCCTCTATCTTACTGGGGTCTACCATGATACCATCTCTGGAGATGATGTAACCCAGAAAGGCTACCTGCTCGAGCCAGAATTCACATTTCTTTAACTTGGCGTACAGCTGGTTCTGCTGAAGGGTCTGCAGTACTATCTTCAGGTGTTCTTCATGTTCTTCTTGAGTTTTGGAATAAATAAGAATGTCGTCGATGAACACGATGATAAACTTATCTAAGTATTCTCTGAATACTCTGTTCATGAGGTCCATGAAGGTAGCTAGAGCATTCGTCATGCCAAAGGGCATGACTACGAACTCATAATGTCCGTATATGGTCCTGAAAGCCGTATTGGGTATATCACCTTCTTTAACTCTCACTTGGTGGTATCCCAATCTGAGATCTATTTTAGAGAACACTGCTGCTCCCTTTAACTGATCGAACAGGTCGTCTATCCTGGGAAGAGGATACCTGTTCTTAATCGTGACTTGGTTTAGTGCCCGGTAGTCTATACACAGGCGCATGCTCTCGTCCTTCTTCTTCACGAACAATACAGGCGCTCCCCATGGTGAGTGACTAGAGCGTATGAAGCCCTTGTCGAGCAGCTCCTGTAGTTGCTCCTGAAGTTCCTTCAGTTCTACTGGAGCCATGCGGTAGGGTGCTTTAGAGATGGGATTTGTACCGGGGATAAGTTCTATCTCAAATTCAATCTCCCTGTCTGGTGCTAGGCCTGGTAACTCTTCAGGGAAAACTGCTGGGTAGTCACATACAACTCGGACCTCTTCTAACTTTTAGTCCTTGTCCTGACTGGTATTGACTACATGCGCTAAGAATCCCGTACATCCTGAATCCAATAGTTTCTGTGTTTTCAAAGCTGAGAGAAACTTCTTGGCCTTCCTCTTTGGTTCTCCGATTTACCCAAACTGCACTCCTGCTTCGGGTTGGAATACAACTCTCTGTTTACGGCACTCTATGGAGGCACCGTACTTGATTAGTGTTAGAGTGTATATTAAAAGCCTAGCTTTTGGTATAAACATTTATCTAGAAATAAGAATCACATTGGTCAAATATCTACATTTATGATAAATATAGTTGCTCAATTAATTTATATTGTAGATAACATGGTGTGTGGTGTCACACACAGAAGATCATGTTATCGGTTCCTTATAAATTATAAACAGTAGCTCACGACCAAGATGGAAAGGAACAAACCATTGGAAGGTTGTAGTGTAATTAGGTATTAGTTTATCTTAACTATATAATTACACTAGTACACTTAGAGTGTATTGAGTAGGACCATTTGAGGTCGTTCCTTTTATACTGACTTTATGAAGGAACAAGGACCTCAGTTATTATGGAAGTGTGTGCTCTTAATCCTAATATAATAATAAGCACATATATTTGATATTTATTTCTTTAATTTATTAATGGGTGAGATTTAGTTCGATAAATCAATAAGCCCGATAAGTTGGGAAATGATATCACTTATAGTGTGTGTTGTTGATTATAGAAGGAAATTGTGTCCTAGAGATACTAGGTTGATAATGTCCCCAAGAGGAGCTCATAAGGATTGTCATGTTAAACCCTGCAGGTGGACTTAGTCAGACATGACGATAAGGTTGAGTGATACTACTCTTGGACTAAGATATTAATTAAATGAGTTGTCAGTAACTCACTTAATTAGTGGACATTCGATATCTTAAACACAGGAAGACTAACACACTCATAATAAGAAGGAGCCCAAAAATGTAATTTGGGATTGGTGCGGTAGTTCAATAATAGTTCTCTAGTGGAATGAATTATTATTGATAAAATTAAGTTGTGTGTTCGGGGCGAACACGGGATGTAACGACCCACCTCCTACTGACTAGGCTGCGAGGCCGATCGTTACGTAACTGCTGTACTAACTGTGCGGAAAACTGAGCTAATTTAAATTTTTGCTAAACTGATCAAAACTTAATGCTCTGGGTGTACCTAGGAGTCGTACACATGCTAAGGGAGATATCCTATACATCCCCAATGACCCGTTATCTACAATCAGGCATCTCAATCGATCCATGGATCGATTGGGCTGTCGGATCGATCTCGTGATCGATCCAGCTTGACACTAGCACGGTAGAAGGCTCTGGATCGGTCGGCAGACCGATCCACAAGCTTTCCCCTTTTTTCGTCAGACGCTGGATCGGTCCGCCGACCGATCAAGACCACCGATCGGTCGGAATGACCGATCGGTGAGCCTCCGCGCGCCTTTGTAGGGCGCAATGGATCGGTCATCGATCGCGTTCGAGCACCCGATCGGTCGGTAAACCGATCGCTGCACTTCCTATGTTTCGTTAGCCTGCGGATCGGTCGGTGACCGATCCATAACCCTTGCCAACTCTCTGTTTGTCGGTTGACCGATCCCGTGACACCAACTCATTCTCGATCGGTCGGTGGACCGATCGGTTCTTCTTCAATCGAACTCGATTTCTGGTTCGTGCCAAAACCTCCCACTACAACTATCTAATGTATAATAAACATTCTAGCAACATGTAGTAACAATTCTAACTTAAGCTAAAGCAAGGTTTACTGGTTCATGGCATTTTAACAACTTGAAGTGCATGAAGATATGAATTCCCAAAGTTCTAATTGCTTAGACTTGCTAAGGTTCAAAAGTGCTTAAGACATGAAAACTGAACTAATAAACTGTAAAGTGCTAAAGTAAATACTAAATCCCCAAAGGGTCTTTTATTCCAGTTCCTTCCACACACATCCTCATCTGCATTGACCTCCAGCCTCCACTGCTAGTCCATTTTCCTTTTAGCTTAGTAAGAAACCATCTACCTCACAAAATCATGCATACGATGCAAATATGATTTTAAATCATGCTGTTTGAAAAATATACTGAATATGCAAGCATGGCATGGCATGATATCATACAAAGCATGGCATAACATAAAAACTGAACATGCTTTAAACTGAACATGGCATACTTATAAACTGAGCATAAAACTGAACTAATCATGCATATATCTAAATCTGTACATGAACTCGAATCATGTAAACTGAACCTGAACTGAACTGAAAGCTAAACTAGTGTTCTCATCACTGGTTTCAAATTTGAAAACTATACATATAATAAATGAAAATACTAAACATGCTGTTTGGGCCCGGCAACTGTACTTGCTGTGCGCGCATCCCTAACTAGACCCAGGTTTGCAAGTCCCGAATTTAGTAGGGTCTACTAGGTTATCTGAACCTAGCGACTGACTGGGTTATCTGAACCTTACTAGGTTATCTGAACCTAGAGACGACTGTGGGAGTCCAACCCAATGGATATCTGATCCAGTACAGTGCCAACTGAATAAAAGTAAAATACTGAATACTGTTTTATTTTACTTTGCTGTTCTAGGTTATCTGAACCTAGAGCTAGGTTATCTGAACCTAGAGGCTACTGTGGGAGCCCACCCAATGGATATCTGATCCATATAGCTGTAATAACTGATAACAAACTGAATAAAATGTTTCTAATACATTTTACATACTGTTAGGACGTCTACTGGTGCATCCTTCTGAACTGGGCATTCTACCGAACGCTTGGTATGCACTAAAAGCACACCCTAAAACTGAAAACTGTAAAACTACTGAACTAACGCTAAAATTAACAAGCGAGAGCAATTATACTACAGGTGAGGGGTTTCTTACCTCAATCGCAAGGTTTTCTTACGATTCTATTCGCTAGGTTTCTCGAAAAACTGATCCTCTCGACGAACCGCTTACGTCCTCGCGTTCCTCTCGCGGAGAAGAATCTTTTTCGTGTTGGAGTCGTCGCCGGAAGATGATCCGAGAGTCCTTGGAAGAGAACCCTAAAGTTCTCTTGGTGTGGCGCCGAGAGAAGGAGGAAGAGAAGAGGGTGGCGTCGGCGTGAGGTTTGGAGGGGGAGGAGATGTGCCGAACCAACTAAATCAAAATAAACTAAACCCACTTAAACCTCCTATTTATATCAAGTGGTAATTCCGGTCCAACTCTAATATAAATATAAACGTTTCTCCTTTCTCTCAGCACGGCCCTGCTGGGTTCAACTGGTTACTAACATTATCCCTTACACCATAGGTCTCGGGTTCGATTCCCGCCTAAGCTATTTTGCGACCTATTTGTTTTTGCTACTTCCGCTACTCGAAAAATTCCGGAAAAATATCTAATAATTCCAGAAAAATCATAGAATAATTATAAAATGAATTCGGGAATTTTTCGGGCTTTACACGGGATGCTTAAGTTTATCGGGAGACCAAAACCAATTCCTCCTCTCGGTCCCTATCGTAGCCTCTTATTTATAGAGTACTATACCCACCTATACCCACCTTCTATACCCACCTAAAGGGGGCCGGCCAAGCTAGCTTGGGAATCAAGCTAGGGTCGGCCTAAGCTTGGTTTATGGGTGGCCGGCCCTAGCTTGAACCCAAGCTAGAAGGGGCCAACCTTAATGAAATTAAAATGGATTTTAATTTTAATTTTTATTATGTGGAAGATATAATTTATTAAAGAGAATTAAAATTAAAATATCTCTCTTAAAAGGATCTACAAAAGATTAAAGAAAGAGATTAGATTTCTTTCCTTATTTGTAGATTGGAAAGATATTTTATTTTCTCTTTGAAAATTATTCACATGTTGAAAAATTAAAATTATAGAAATTTCTTTTTATCAACCATGAAGGGATTTTTGAAGAGAAATTTTATTTTTAAAATTTCCGGAAACAAATTAGGAAGTTTTAATTTGTTGATTGAAACTTGTCTAATTTGTCTCTCTATGATGTGGCCGGCCATTATAAGTTTAATTGGGAAATTTTATTTTATTTTTTTCAATTAATTCATGTCAAGGAAAATTAAGGAAATTTTATTGTAATTAAATTTCCTAATTTACCAAGGCTAAGGAATATAAAAGAGGGGGTTGGGGTGCCTTCATGAGGTACAACCTCTATTATTTTTCTCCCTCTCTTATTCCTTGGTGTGGCCGGCCATCCTCTTCCTCTCTTCCTCTTTGTGGTGGCTGAAACCTCTCTCTTGGCTTGGAGCTCTTGTGGTGGCCGGATACTACTTGGAGAAGAAGAAGAAGAAGAAGAGAAAGCTTGCATCTCTTGGAACTTGGTTGGTGTTTTTTTTCTTCTTCCTTGGTGAAACTTTCTTGTTTTGGCCGAACCTAGCTAGGAAGAGAAGAAGGTGTTTGGTGGTTTCTCATCTCGGAAGATCGTTGCCCACACAACGTCCGAGGTTAGAAGAGGAATACGGTAGAAGATCAAGAGGTCTTTCTAAAAGGTATAACTAGTAATTTTTCTTTCCGCATCATACTAGTTATTTTTAGAAATAATACCAAATACAAGAGGCTTGCGATTCTAGTATTTCGAATATGTTTTTCGATGTTGTGTTCTTTTGTTTTATTTTTCCTTGTGATTTGATTGTTCCTTTCGGTTAACCTAAAGTTATTTTAGGAAATTAAATATTAGCTTTCCATAAAAGGTTTTGTCTAGTCGGTGGTGGTTGCTCCCATATCCAAGAAGGCCATGTGCCTCGCCACGTCAGTACTGGGAACCAATTATAGAAATTAATATTTAATGGAATTAATAACTTAAGGTGATTTGGATCGAACGTGTTAAGTTCCGCAGGAGATCCAAGTCTAAACCTAAAAGAACAAATAGATTAAGTTTTGGATCAAACGTGTTAACTTCCGCAGGCGATCCAAAATTTAATTTAAAAGAACACATGGTAGCTAGGAAAAGGTTCAGACCTTTGTACAAAATTTTTGTACAGTGGAACCTCTAGGTTTTCCGAGTAGCAACTAACAATTGGTATCAGAGCTAGGGTTTTGCCTCTGTGTATTTTGGTATTAGTTTAATTATGCACATGACATATATAATTTAGGCAGGTTAATAGTAGGATGTGCTAACTTTGTGGATGCAGGATCCAACTATTATGGCTTATAGTTTTCTTTATGTGTGTGATTGGACCCTTGGACATGTCAAGGGAAATTATATGTGTGTGCATGATTGTATTATAAAATACAGCAGGAGCTGTATTTAGTTTTTATTAGGATTTTATTTTTGATCTAGTTACATGTACATTCCTTTTATGGAATATAGGATCGATGGATGTAAATTTTTATTTTATGTTCGATCTAGTTTACATGTACATTCCTTCGAGGAATATAGGATCGAAAAATGTAAAATTCTATTTATGTCGCGGATCGAATCTTGCAAGGCGTGGAACCTTTTGAGGACCAGAGGCGTAGCGGAACAAGGAGCAAGATGGATGCGACAGCTAGACCCGGTGGCGGTGGCCAAAAATGGCAGCAGCTTGGGATGACAACACACGGAAGACAACATAGATAAAAGCCATAATAGTTGAAAATTAGATTTTCTATCTATTGTTTTATATTGTGCTGTGTGTGAATGTTAGTATACATGTTTAGTAGGCTAGCATAGTTAAAATTCCTCATTTATAAATAACTAAGTGGGAGAGGGATTTTAAATAAATTCCACGGTCTCCATTACTGGTTTGTAAGTGATGCAAACAAGCTTGCGCGTTGGCTCTGAGTGCCTTCCTTCATATCGGATGAGCTTGTTTGTGGATCACTAGAACAAACTTCCATTTTGGATGATTATAGGAAGTTAATTAAGAGCGTGTGATCTTCCCCATCGGAAGGGGCACAATCTTATTAATGGACTTAGTGTCAAGTAATGATATACACTTAGGCACGTCTAATAGTATCCTCCCCATCGGAGTCACTGCTATTATTCGTGTGACCAAAAAAAACCAACTATTAATTTGTCAAAAAGATAAGTTGTCAGAATAATAAAATTAAAACCCTCTCTTACAAATGTTGAGTTTTTGTATACGTCCACACTATCGTGGCATACAAAAATTCACGGTGTATGAGGTAATTTTATTTGTCAGGTTGACGAGAAAATAAAATTAATGGGAAAAAACTTCTCTTACAAATGTTTAATTTTGTATATGTCCACACTATCGTGGCATACAAAATTTACGGTGTTTGAGGTAATTTTATTTGTCATAAAGATTTATTGACAAGATAATTAATGGGTAAACCCCTCCTCTTACAAATGTTTAATTTTGTATACGTCCACACTATCGTGGCATGCAAAATTCACGGTGTTTGAGGTGTTGGTGAATTTAAATAATATTGTTTGAGGAATCAATGTTATTTAAAATTTAAAAGTTTTGACCAGATATTTGATCAACGACAGATCAACTATTAATTTTATTCGTCATAAAGTAAAGTTGACGAGATAATAAAATTAATGAATAAAATCTCCTCTTTGATTTTGTATATGTCCACACTATCGTGGCATACAAAATTCGTGGGGATTTTAAGGAGTTGATCTTGACCAAATATTTTTATGATTCTTAGGATTTAAAATGTTTGTCAATTCCCTAGTTGTTATACTATAGAAAAAACTTAGTAGTCCCAATTGAAATGATTGGAAATAGGACTTGGACATTAAGGTAGACTGTCTTCTTAGAATTAAGAACAAGATAGGTGTATTTTATTCATTAGTTGATACATGTTTAGTGGTATTATCTACCGATACCTGGTGTGTAGATACAGGAGCCACTGATCATGTCTGCAATTCATTGCAGGGGTTCTAGGAAACCCGATAACTATATGAAAGGTAAATCACCGTCCACATGGGCACTACTGTAAAAGTGGTAGCTGTTACAGTGGGAGATGTTTATCCTTTGATAAGAATAAAATATGGATTTTAAATAATTGTCTTTATGTACCAAGTTTAGAAAAAAAAACTAGTTTTCAGTTTCTAAACTATTCAAAGAACTTGATATTCTGCCTCTTTTTAATAACAAAGTTGTTATTAAGAAAAAGAGGGAGGTTATCTGTTCTGGTATGTTGGTTGACAATTTATAAATCCAATAACTCCCACGATGCAACAAATGGAAATTAGTAACACATCTTCTAACTTTAAGAGAAAGGAACCTTCGGAAATGGACCAATTATATCTTTGGCATCTAAGGCTAGGTTATATTAACTTGAGTAGGATTCATTGGTAGCTGATGAACTTTTGGGTTCATTAGTAGTGGAAATCTTTTCAAACCTACGAGTCTTACTTGGAAGGAAAAATAACCAAGAAGCTTTTAAGACTAAGGGGTATAGAGCCAAAGATATGTTGGAATTAGTTCATTCTGATTTGTATGATCCTATGACTATCCAAACAAGAGGTAGTATCGAATATTTTGTCTATTTTATAGACAACTATTCAAGATACAAATACATTAACTTAATGTGCCGCAAGACTAAGTGCTTTGATTAGTTCAAAGAGTACAAGGCTGATGCGGAGAAATGTTAAAGTAAAAAAGTCACTATGGAAGATCGTAGTGGCAAGTACCTCTTGGAAGATTTTAGAAGTCACTTACCAGAAGTTGAGATTCAATCCCAACTAACTGCACCTAGTACACCCCAACAGAATGGTGTAGTAGAAAGAAGGTATAGGACTCTTATGGAATAATTAGATATATGATGAGTTATTCAGAAAATTACCAAATTTGTTTTAAGGATATACTCTGAAAATGAAAGTAAACATAGTACCTTCCAAGTTAGAACTCTCTACTCATATAGAATTGCTGAATAGGTGTAAACCTATTTTGAAGCATATTCGGATTCGGGTAGTCTAGCACATATGTTAGAGAGAGACAATGATAAGTTGGATAGGAGTTCACTTGTTTGTAAGTTATCCTAGATAAACAAAAGTAGGTTTATAGTCTTAAAAATCAGAAGGGCATTGTTAGCATCAATGACTGATTTTTAGAAAAGGACTATATAATGAACCACAAGCTCATAAGTGAATTTGTTCTTACAAAAATAATAAAAGACATATCTAAATTAGTACCAACTGTACAAGATAAGATACCACAAGGAAACTGCAACACGTATCACAAATGATACACAATTGCAAAAAGTGCATCGTCGTAGTGGGAGGGTTGTTAGGCAACCTAAAAAGATTCATGTTTTGGGAGAGTTTTTGGACTCGATCCCTGGAGGACATGAACCTGATCTCCAGACATATGACGAAGCACTCCAAGATAAAGATGCAGCATCTTGGCAAAGATTAATGAATAATAGAATTAGAATATATATATTCTAATAAAATCTGGAATCTAGTAGAACCACCAAATGGTGTAAAAGCCTTTGGGTGTAAAAAGGTCTATAATAGGAAAAGATGGATAGACAGGAAGGTAGAAACTTTCAAAGCAAGGCTTGATGAAAAAGGAAACTTTTTCACTGGTAGTCATGCTTAAGTCTATCCGGATTCTTTTATCTATTTGGAAAGTGGATGTCAAGACAGCATTCTTTAATGGAAGTCTTGAAGAAAACATCCATATAAAGCAACCAGAAGGGATCATTGCAAAGGGCTAAGAGCATCTTGTGTGCAAGCTAAATCAGTCTATGGACTGAGGCAAAGCTTCAAGGTCTTGGAACATCCGGTTTATCAAAGTAATCCAGACCTTTGGATTTATTTAGTAACCGGATAAGTCTTGTGTATACAAAAGGTGTGATGGAAACGTGGTGGTATTTCTTGTACTATACGTAGATAACATTTTTGGTAGTTGGAAACAATATCAAAATGTTGTCAGAAGTAAGGGTATGGTTGTCCAAACAATTCGATATAAAGGACTTGGGAGAATGTATATATTCTTGAGATCAAAGTAATAAGGGATCGGAAGAAAAGAATATATTTTACTTATCCCAAGCTTTATATATCGGAAAAATCCTTGCTCGTTTTAAGCATGCAGAACTCTAAGAAAGGTTTCTTACCTTTTAGGCATGGAGTAGCTTTATCTAAAGAGATGTCTCCGAAGACATTAAAGGAGATAAAGGACATGAAGGCAGTTCCTTATGCTTCGGCTCTGTGAAGCCTAATGTATGCAATGTTGTGTACGAAACAGGATATCTGTTTTGCCGTGGGCATGGTTAGCAGATATCAAAGTAACCCTAGACAATGACATTAGTCTGCAGTAAAGCATATATTGAAGTACCTTAGAGGCACTAGAGATTATATGCTAGCTTACAAGGCAGCTATTTTGGTCCCTGTGGGTTGCATGGATTTTGACTTCCAATCGGATAAGGACAATAATAAGTCAACCTCGAGGTTTTGTGTTTACTTTAGGAGGTAAAGTCATAACTATGGAAGAGTGATAAGCATAGGTGTTTTTCTGGACTCCACCATAGAAGCTTAGTATATGGCAAGCCTCTGAGGTAGCCATAAAAGCTGAATGACTCAATAACCTCAAGATAGACTTAGATATGATTTCTAGTTTGTCCAAAGATTATTACAATTTATTGTAATAATATTGGTGCAGTAACAAACTCGAAGAAACCATAAGTCTATAAGGCAAGTAAACACAATAGAGCGCAAGTACCACCCAATACGAGAAAACGTATAAACGAGGAGAAGTTGTTGCCGACTAGATTGCATCATGTGATGACCTATAGATCCTTTCACTAAGGTCCTTAAGGCAAGAGCTTTTGATGGGCATGTTGAAGGGTTGGGAATCAGATGTATGGTAGCAGATATGACAGCCTAGTCTTTTAGTATAAGTGGGAGATTGTTAGAGTGTATACTAAAAGCCTAGCTTTTGGTATAAACATTTATCTAGAAATAAGAATCACATTGGTCAAATGTCTACATTTATGATAAATATAGTTGCTCAATTAATTTATATTGTAGATAACATGGTGTGTGGTGTCACACACAGAAGATCATGTTATCGGTTCCTTATAAATTATAAACAGTAGCTCACGACCAAGATGGAAAGGAACAAACCATTGGAAGGTCATAGTGTAATTAGGTATTAGTTTATCTTAACTATATAATTACACTAGTACACTTAGAGTGTATTGAGTAGGACCATTTGAGGTCGTTCCTTTTATATTGACTTTATGAAGGAACAAAGACCTCAGTTATTATGGAAGTATGTGCTCTTAATCCTAATATAATAACAAGCACATATATTTGATATTTATTTCTTTAATTTATCAATGGGTGAGATTTAGTTCGATGAATCAATAAGCCCGATAAGTTGGGAAATGATATCACTTATAGTGTGTGTTGTTGATTATAGAAGGAAACTGTGTCCTAGAGATACTAGGTTGATAATGTCCCTAAGAGGAGCTCATAAGGATTGTCATGTTAAACCCTGCAGGTGGACTTAGTCCGACATGACGATAAGGTTGAGTGGTACTACTCTTAGACTAAGATATTAATTAAATGAGTTGTCAGTAACTCACTTAATTAGTGGACATTCGATATCTTAAACACAGGGAGACTAACACACTCATAATAAGAAGGAGCCCAAAAATGTAATTTGGGATTGGTGCGGTAGTTCAATAATAGTTCTCTAGTGGAATGAATTATTATTGATAAAATTAAGTTGTGTGTTTGGGGCGAACACGGGATGCTTAATTTTATCGGGAGATCAAAACCAATTCCTCCTCTCGGTCCCTATCATAGCCTCTTATTTATAGAGTACTATACTCACCTATACCCACCTTCTATACCCACCTAAAGGGGGTCGACCAAGCTAGCTTGGGAATCAAGCTAGACGGGGTCAGCCTTAATGAAATTAAAATGGATTTTAATTTTAATTTTTATTATGTGGAAGATATAATTTATTAAAGAGAATTAAAATTAAAATATCTCTCTTAAAAGGATCTACAAAAGATTAAAGAAAGAGATTAGATTTCTTTCCTTATTTGTAGATTGGAAAGATATTTTATTTTCTCTTTGAAAATTATTCACATGTTGAAAAATTAAAATTATAGAAATTTCTTTTTATCAACCATGAAGGGATTTTTGAAGAGAAATTTTATTTTTAAAATTTTCGGAAACAAATTAGGAAGTTTTAATTTATTGATTGAAACTTGTCTAATTTGTCTCTCTATGATGTGGCCGGCCATTATAAGTTTAATTGGGAAATTTTATTTTATTTTTTTCAATTAATTCATGTCAAGGAAAATTAAGGAAATTTTATTGTAATTAAATTTCCTAATTTACCGAGGCTAAGGAATATAAAAGAGGGGGTTGAGATGCCTTCATGAGGTACAACCTCTATTATTTTTCTCCCTCTCTTATTCCTTGGTGTGGCCGACCATCCTCTTCCTCTCTTCCTCTTTGTGGTGGCCGAAACCTCTCTCTTGGCTTGGAGCTCTTGTGGTGGCCGGATACTACTTGGAGAAGAAGAAGAAGAAGGAGAGAAAGCTTGCATCTCTTGGAGCTTGGTTGGTGTTTTTTTTCTTCTTCCTTGGTGAAGCTTTCTTGTTTTGGCCGAACCTAGCTAGGTGTTTGGTGGTTTCTCATCTTGGAAGATCGTTTCCCACACAACGTCCGAGATTAGAAGAGGAATACGGTAGAAGATCAAGAGGTCTTTCTAAAAGGTATAACTAGTAATTTTTCTTTCCGCATCATACTAGTTATTTTTGGAAATAATACCAAATACAAGAGGCTTACGATTCTAGTATTTCGAATATGTTTTTCGATGTTGTGTTCTTTTGTTTTATTTTTCCTTGTGATTTGATTGTTCCTTTCGGTTAACCTAAAGTTATTTTAGGAAATTAAATATTAGCTTTCCATAAAAGGTTTTGTCTAGTCGGTGGTGGTTGCTCCCATATCCAAGAAGGTCATGTGCCTCGCCACGTCAGTACTGGGAACCAATTATGGAAATTAATATTTAATGGAATTAATAACTTAAGGTGATTTGGATCGAACGTGTTAAGTTCCGCAGGAGATCCAAGTCTAAACCTAAAAGAATAAATAGATTAAGTTTTGGATCAAACGTGTTAAGTTCCGCAGGCGATCCAAAATTTAATTTAAAAGAACACATGGTAGCTAGGAAATGGTTCAGACCTTTGTACAAAATTTTTGTACAGTGGAACCTCTAGGTTTTCTGAATAGCAACCAACAATTAGAAAGTTCATTCCCAAGATGACATCGTAGTCAGTCATATCTAGCACTATCAGATCACCAAAATGCTCTCTGTCTGCTATAATGACTGACACTGCTCGGAGCCAGTGCGTGGATGCCATGATTTCTCCTGACGGTAGTGTTGTCAGAAATTGGCCACTGAGTACATCTAGAGGTATTGCTAACTTTTCGGCAAATGTCCTGGATATATAAGAATGGGTTGCCCCAGTATCGAATAAGACAGTTGCACTTTGCTGTAAAATACTGATCTGATCTGTAACAACTGTCGAGGCATTCACTACGTCCTCTCTGATGAGTGAGTAGATCCTCGCATTCGTCGTGACTGAGGGGGCTTCTAGTCGGCCCTGACTGATGTGTGGACCATCTATAGCAGCCTTCATTTGGTGTAACTGTGCTGGGTTACCTCCGTACTGAATCGGTTGTGGTAGGTGAACACTAGTCTTGTTCGGGCATTGCTTAGCCATATGCCCTTCCTCGCCACATTCGAAGCATCCTCGTGTGCCCTTGCGACAAACTCCAGGGTGGAATTTCCCATAAGTAGAACACTTGGGATAGCTAGGTTGTTTACTAGCTGGTCTCCCTTTTGGGTAACTCCCTGGTTTACGTTTGTGGCTGGAGTTCCCTTTCCAGTTAGAGCTGTGGCCCTGGTGTTTCTGAGTACCTGAGCCTCCTTGGCCTTTAGACTCTGAAAAGGCTTGCTTCTGCTGCTTGATGTTGTTTTGGTAATGCTCGGTGGTCAGAGCACTGCTTACTAGTTCTTCTGTAGTTTGCGGCCTATGAACACCGCTGGCCACGTTCATTGCGATTTCCGGCCTTAGCATTTTGAGCATCAACCGAACTCGTTCTCTTTCAGTGCTGACTAGTTCGGGGCATAGACGAGCCAGTCTGTTGAATTTCTTCACGGTCTCCTCAACTGAAAGGTTGCCCTGACGAAATTCAGTGAACTCGTCGTAGTGGCGGTTTGTGACCCGCATGTGAAAGAACTCCTCAAAGAATTCTCTTTCGAAGTCGGCCCATGTCATCTGGTTCACTGGCCGCTTCGCTTTAATCCTGTCCCACCACATACATGTGTCTCCTGTCAGGCAGAATGAGGCGCATTTCACCTTTTCAAACTCTGGCCAGTCCAGAAGCTCCATCATACTCTCCAGTGTTTTGAACCAGGCTTGGGCATCCCATGGTTCACTGGTGCCTGAGAAGTTCTCTGGCTTGATCTTCTGCCACTAGATCAGATAGGCTTCTCTCCTTGCCCCTGCTGCTAGGGCTACTGGTGCTGTAGGTTGGACTGGTGGAACATCTATCACTACTGGGGTTGCTAAGTTAGGTTTTGGAGTGACAGTGGGAGTGTTCTGCTGATTAGCCCTTAGGGTGGCTATCTCCTGTTGTTGTTCAGATAGTTGCTTCTATAACTGAGCCACTACCTCTGTAAGGTCTGGGGGAGGCACTGAACTGCCTGCCTCATGCTGGGGCTCAGTAGCTGGTGCCTTCCTAGCTGGGCGTCCTCGTACCATTTTCTAGGGAAATAGAGAACATACATAACTAATACAATCATGTTTATATAATTTCTACTATCACATTAGATGCTATCAAATATGAACATGCTACAATTATCTATAAACATGAAAGCAAAAACATAATAAAGTGAGAGGTATTCTTACTTGGAAGCTGCAGGTTCAATGCTGATGTGTGTGTGAAGAAGTATGAAACTTGCTCTGATATCACTCTGTAACGCCCCGCCTCCTACTATCTAGACTATAAGGTCGGGGGTTACAATCCTTAGGCTAAATTGAACTATAAGGTGTGGAAAGGTTGAACTAATTAAAAGTCTCTACTATTTACTATGAACTCTGGAAATTATTCTTAGAGTACACTTCTGAAGTTGTACACATGCTAAGAAGGAAACCTAACCTTCCTACCTGATCAGAAAACTGAAATTAGACACTTCTAGATGAAATCAGACATTCCAATCGATCAGCTGATCGATTGGAGTTGTCTGATAGATCCACTGATCGATTCAGCTCGCTACTGTGCACATGGTCAAAACTGGATCGATCGACTGATCGATCCAATCTGGCCAATCGATCCGATGATTGATTCAGAGGCTCTATGTTCATGGAAATTAAATTCCCGATCGATCGGCTGATCAATCCATGGCCGATCGATCAGCTAATCGATTCAACAGCTCTTTGCATGCGACAGATTACCTCCCAATCGATCGGCTGATCAATTGGGGACCCTCCAATCGATCAGCTGATCGATTGGAGCTCTGATTTCTACTGCATTTCAGAATTTCATGTACAACATGGATGTATCAACTAATAAACACTAAACTCTTACTAAACAGATCAAGATTCATAACTTACCGACTAAAATCAAAGTAACTAGAAGTCTAGGCATAACATAGTGCACACATTCATGATTCATGACACTTAATATTCTAGAAGTGCAGAAAATAACCAAAACTGAAATACTGAGTCCTTAGGTGGGCTACTTCCCAAGGGTCTTTATTCCAAGTTCCTGCTCACACACATCTAGTCGCATTGCCCTCCAGCCTCCTCTAACCCATCTTTCCTTTACCTTTATCTGCAGTATAAGGAAAATGAAACTATAAGCTTGGGAGCTTAGTAAGAAACCATCTACCTCACAAAACATGCATTCGAAGAAATTATGCTTTCAAGGATGCCATTCAAAATGCATGCTAATGATCATGCTGGAAATGCTAAAACATGGCATATAGACAATTAAATCATGCTAACAAATACTGAACAAAGGAAAACTAATCTTTGTATCAACAAGTTAATTAAATCGATACATAAGCTATGCTATTTGTTATAACATTAAGAAAACTAAACTGGAATTAAGCTGTATTCACATATCTGGTTTGTGAAGTTGAAAACTATTTTCATAAGTAGATAAAAATACTAAACATGCTGCTGATGGGCCCGACAACTGTACTTGCTGTGCGCGCATCCCTAACTAGGCCCGAGGTAGCAAGTCCCGAATCTAATAGGGTACTAGGTTATCTAAACCTAGGGACGACTATGGGAGCCCAACCTAAGGGCAACTGAAGTCCAGTACAGTGCCACTGATAAAGTAAAATAATGTTTATAAACTGATTTGTCATATCTTGCTTTTACTAGGTTATCTGAACCTAGAGCTAGGTTATCTGAACCTAGAGGCAACTATGGGAGCCTACCCATTGGACCGTAGTCCCATATAAACTGAGCAAGACTAGTATACTATTTAAAATGCATCTACAGCATTTTATCTGGGTTATTAAAATGCCCATAGTGGCATATTACTATGCTAATCATTCTATCGAGCACTTGGTGTGCACTAATTCTGCATATGGCTAAACTGAGACTGAAACACATACGTTTAACTACTTATACTACAGGTGAGGGGTTACTTACATCCGTCGCTAGATATTCTTACAATCCGATCGCTAGATTTCCGGAGACGATGATCGTTTCGGCGATCCTCTTGCGTCTACACTTCCTTCTCGCGGAGGGGAGCGTCCTCGTGCCGAAATTGTCGCCGAAAGGTGCTCCTATGGCCCTAGGGTGGAACCCTAGGTTTCCTTGGAGTTGGCGTGCTGAGAGGGTGCGGGAGAAGGGAGGGCGGCGTGTGAGGGTGAGGGGAAAAGAGAGTTGTCGTTTAGAAAATAATAACTCCTCTCTTAATTCCTTATTTATATTAAGGGATAAATACGACCCAATTCCCCCATAAATAAAATTGTTCTCCTCTTCTTTTAGCACACCCCTGCTGGGGCCCCTTGGTTACTAGAATCGCCCTATATGTCATAGAGTTCATAGGTCTCGGGTTCGATTCCCGCTTAAGCTATTTTACATTTTTATTTAGTTTTGCTACTTCTGCTACTCTAAAAATTCCAGAAAAATATTCTAAAATTTAAGAAAAATAATAGAATATTTCTAAAATTAATTTGAGGATTTTCGGGTGTTACACCGCACCTCGTCGTGACCAGATCTGTGTAGGACCGTTGGGCCGGCTAGAAGGGTTGGTAAATAACCTGTCAATTAAAAACAAACAGCCTTGGTTACAACCGATGTGGTTGTTAATCCAAGGAAGATTAAGCTCAAAAACTCCTTCAAGCGGAGAAGCCTCTTACAGTATTTAGGCACAGAAAACAGAAGCTTAACTACAACTAAAGCATACAAGTGTTTGGAAATTGAATTATCGTAATTGTTGAAAAGCTTCTGGACCAAGGCTATATTTATAGCCTTGGTCGGGGCGCCTGGAAGGGTTCCGGGCGCCCTGGGGGGGATAAAATTTATCCCCCAACGGTTGGATCGAGTCAAAGCTCGATCCTGTGAAAATCACCGGCGCCCGGACAGTTCGGCGCCGGAAGGCCCGGACTTCAAGGCGCCTGGCCAAAAGTCAACCAGTTGACTTTTGGTCCGTGCTTTCTCCGGTTCAGCTCGCCTCGGTCCGGTCGTTCTCGCTCCGGCTCCGCTTGCTTGGGTGATCTCGACATCCGGAATAGGGCTCACCCGAACCCATCTTCTGGTCTTCTCGAGTGTGCTTCCCTCCGCTCGTCCCTCGGAATTGCCGCGTGTCCCTTCTCATCCACCAGCGTACTCATCCGCAGACTTCGCCCCTGGTCGCACCCGTGTCGACCTTCGCTAGCTGCGCCTCTTGCTCCCGAGCAATCTTCCGCCCCGGCTTTCGTACCACTGCGCACTTCCTTCTCGTCCGCCGGTGTACTCTTCCGCAACACCTCGTCCCTCGGACGCACAGCGTGCCGTCCTTCTCGCTAGCTGCGTCTTCCGCTCGAGTACCTGTGCTCCTAAGCTCCTGCACACTTAGACACAAGGTTAGAAACAACGCATGACCTAACTTAACTTGTTGATCACACCAAAACAACCTTGGGGTTCCAACAATCTCCCCCTTTTTGGTGTGATCAACCCAAGTTAAACTAGGGTCAATAATAGATATAAAATTAAACAGTTTATTGCAATAACATGCAACATGATAGAAAAAATTAACTTTCAAACATTCCAAATTTTAATTTTTAATTTTCTACCTCCCCCTAGACTTATACTTTCCTTCTCCCCCTTTGATCACAATAAAAATGGGGAACAACTAAAATCTAAGGGTTGACATTAAAAAAATCTGAAAATATATTTCAATAATTTTCAGGGAAATATTTCTAAGTCAAGACAAATTTCTAAGTCAAGAAATAACTTTTTTTTTTAAAAAAAAAAATTCAAGTATTCATCATCAATAATTAAAAACTTTCTAAGCCGAAAAATTTATGCAAGAAAATTTTAAGAGAATTGATAACATTAAAAGAAATTTTCTATGCATTTATTTATTTATATATTCTAATGTTTTTATCAGAAAATTTTAAATTTCCATTTTAATTTATCATAATTTCTTAACTTTGAAGCAAGAAATTTTGAGCATGTAGAAATTTATGCAAATTGTAACATGTCATTTTAAATTCCTAATTTGCAAAGATATTTCGATAATATAAACTTGATAAAGTTTTTCGACAATACTTCTGATTTGCAAACTTCGTTCGACAAAATATTTTGTAATTTGTAAAAGTATTTTGACAACATAAATTTGCAACAATCTGTGGATAATAGATTTACTACTCCGAAAAACTCTTTCGATAATATCTCTAATTTGCAAACTTTGTTTAAAAAAATGTTTCGTAATCCGAACAAATTTTTAGATCCGGAAAAAGTTTTCGATAATATTTCTAAGTTGCATAATTCTTTCGTAAAAATATTTTGTAATTTGCAACAATTATTCGACCGAAGATTTTCTAATCCGAAAAGTTTTTTCGATAATTCAAATTTTGCTTCGCAAAAATCTTCAGGTAATTTGATTAATTGAACCAGTTGTTTAGAGGGTAGAGGCCATACCTTACTTACCTCGTCGACCGTTGGTTCTCCCCTTGCTAAATTAATTTCTTCCGAAGATTCTCCCCCTTCATCGATCTCGGGATGTACTTCGGCTGTTGGGGCTGTCTTGGTAATTTCTTCCGTCTCGGATTCTTCTGATGACGGCTCGATGTCTATTGAGGAGACGACTTCAACCGGTTCTTCGTAGAGCATTAAGAACTTTTCCCAAAGTTCTTTCGCGCTTTTGTACTCTCCGACTCTGTCGAAATCTTTAGTTGGCATTGCGGTTAGAATGTGAAACTCTGCCCGAGCATTCGCCATGGACTCTTCACGTTGCTTCTCGTTCCAGAGGCGTATGCCGATTTTCTCTCTGTTCGTGTCTTTCGGTGCTTCATAACCTGTTTTCATTATTAGAGAAATACCAATATCAGAGTTAAGGAATACCTTCATTTGTTGCTTCCATGAAGAAAGCTACCCCTCGAATGCTGGTGGATAGTCGCTAGCTCCGGCCATTGTTTTGTTGCTTCAGACGGCGGTTAGTCCTTCTGAGGCGTACTCGGCTCTGATACCACTTGTAGGACCGTTGGGCCGGCTAGAAGGGTTGGTAAATAACCTGTCAATTAAAAACAAACAACCTTGGTTACAACCGATGTGGTTGTTAATCCAAGGAAGATTAAGCTCAAAAACTCCTTCAAGCGGAGAAGCCTCTTACAGCGTTTAGGCACAGAAAACAGAAGCTTAACTACAACTAAAGTATACAAGTATTTGGAAATTGAATGATCGTAATTGTTGAAAAGCTTCTGGACCAAGGCTATATTTATAGCCTTGGTCGGGGCGCCTGGAAGGGTTCCGGGCGCCCTGGGGGGGATAAAATTTATCCCCCAACGGTTGGATCGAGTCAAAGCTCGATCTTGTGAAAAAGTCACTTCCGGGCGCCCCGGACAGTTCCGGGCGCCCTGGAGCCAAAAGTCAACCCAGTTGACTTTTGGTCCGTGCTCTCTTCTCCGGTTCAGCTCGCCTCTGGTCCGGGTCTTTCTGCTCCGGCTCCGCTTGCTTGGGTGATCTCTGACATCCGGAATAGGGCTCACCCGAACCCATCTTCCGGTCTTCTCGGCTTCTCGTCCCTCAGAATTGCCGCGTGTCCCTTCTCGTCCACCAACGTACTCATCCGCAGACTTCGTCCCTCGGTCGCACCCCGTGCCGACCTTCGCGCTAGCTGCGTCTCTTGCTCCCCGAGCAATCTTCCGCTCCGGCTTTCGTACCTCGGAACCACCGCGCGCACTTCCTTCTCATCCGCCGGTGTACTCTTCCGCAGCACCTCGTCCCTCGGACGCACAGCGTGCCTTCCTTCTCACTAGCTGCGTCTTCCGCTCGAGTACTTGTGCTCCTAAGCTCCTGCACACTTAGACACAAGGTTAGAAACAACGCAGGACCTAACTTAACTTGTTGATCACACCAAAACAACCTTGGGGTTCCAACAATCTGATCGATGAGGGCAGGGAAATGAGAAGGGAGGAGAGGGGAGGAAGCTTAGCACCTCACCTCTCCAAGGTCTCGTTCGTCGCCAGCGTCGTCACAAAGTTAGCAGGATTGAGGGCCGAAGGGTTAAGTTAGTGTTTTTGGTGACAAATTAAAATTCATTGCAAAGTTTGATTTTGTCACCAATTTAGTGATTTCATTGCCAAATTTGTATTTTTTGCTAATTAGAAACAAAATTTATATTTGTCACCAAATTTTAAATCCCACCTGATTAATAAATTTGGTGAATATCTTTATATTTGACGATGAATTCTACATTCATCGCCAATTTAGAGATAAAATTTTGTATTCATCACCAAATTTGAAATCCCACCCGATCTTTAAACTCGGCGAAGAACTTTAAATTTGACGAAAAAGATTCAATTCGTCGCAAAATTGCTGATAAATTGAATCTTCGTCGTAAATTTATGACGAATTTAACGATAAATTTTTTATTAGCGATGAATTTTGCAACAAAATAGTTTTGTTACTAATTTAGGGACATAATTTATTTTGTCGTAAAGTTTGTTGTGAATTTACGATGATTACTTTGTTTGTCATAAATTTTGTTGTTAATTTGTGATAGATTTTTTTCATTGCTAAAATTCGTTGCTAAATTAGTTTTTTTTTTGTAGTGACAAGTTGCGATAGCAGACACTACTATTGCAATTAGAAGAGCGGAGAGGAGATAGGTGTAGGATCAATGTGTGTTAGAGGGGGGAGGGGGTGAATAATGCTCGTGGCTTCTTCACGCTTTTTTGAAAAACACGATCGAGTTAAACACAGCGAAAGAGCAAGAATAAGCGGAAGAAAGAGCAATGCTAACAAGTTTGTTTTTACTTGGTTCAGAGCCTTTGACGACTCTTACTCTAAGGCCCGCGATCATTGATCACTTTCGTTAGGCAATCCACTATCAGTTCGAATATTATGAAAATATTAAAGTACAACTTTGCAACAAGTAAAGTATACCGACAACTTTAGGATATGGAGAGTTGCACTCTTGGTTGTTGGAGTCGCGTTGCTCGATCGTCGGAGTTGCTTCGCTCGATCATTGGGGTCGCGTAGCTCGGTCGTCGGAGTCGCGTCGTGGAGTATAGGGGTGTCAATTCGGGTGGGTCGGGTCGGGTTGGGTCGGGTTGAGTTTTTTTTTTTTAACCCAACCCGAACCCGAGTTCAACCCAAAACACCTCAACCCGAACCCGAACCCGACCAACCCGATCAACCCGAACCCGACCCATATAACCAGAAAATCCGATTCAAAACAACTTTTTTGGGCTATTTTCCCTATAATTCATCACTTTTATCTCAATACTCCATCATTATCATACAAACATGATATTAATATACATAAAAACATCTAAATTTTTAAAATAAAATTTGATTTAACCCCAAAAAAGTCCACAAAACCCTATATTTAAGTCAACCCGGGTCAACCCGAACCCGACCCGACCCAACCCGAATATTTTTTACTCTCCAACCCTCCAACCCGAACCCGAAAATGCCCAACCCGAACCTAATTTTTTTCGGGTCGACTCGGGTTGGGTCGTCGGGTCGGGTTCATTTTTGACACCCCTAGTGGAGTAGCAAGATTGTTCTTGGAGCAGCATGTAGGAGAAAGATTATGAAAATCAAGCATCTTCAACCATCTGCTCAAGACCCTCTTTTATGGGTTGTTGAAGGTGCCTTCAACCCCATTAAAGGCGCCTCTAGCTCGAATTTCTATCCCCAAAACCGCGGTACCGATAAGCTCCACTTTCTGTGAACTTCATCCATTCGAAGGTGCCTTTAAGTTCCTGGAAGACACCTTCCATCCCTGGTCCAAGGTGCCTTCAGGCGCTTGTAAGGCGCCTTCAGCTCCCTTCCATGCAAAGCTTGGGCTAAGGCACTCGAGGCACCTCCAACAACCGCGGAGGCACCTCAGACACTGTTCATCCAAGTATTTCCTTATGCATCTCCCTTCTTGCAAAGCATATTAGTCCACAAAAAAAATATACCTTGCAAAACAAAGTTGGCACAATAAAATATGAATAACAAATTATTTGACAGGCTCCAGACTATCCAGTTCTGACTTTTGGATTTCCCAAAAACTCTTGGCGAACCGACGCCTACTATTCCCTCAACGGGGAATGTGTCCACACCTACTCTTCTCAGGAGAAATTACCTTTTTGCCAGATCCATCCTCCAGACCATCTGCACTTTTGCTTAGCATCTAAGACTTTAAGTCTTCATGCTGAATGTTCACTCTACGACCCGTCCAGACTTCCACCTGATCCGTGACCACCAGGATTTTCACCTAGAGTCCCCGACTCTAGGATTTCATCCAAAGTGTTCAACCCGCCAAGACTTCTCCCAATCCCCCAGATCAAGACTTAGTGCCTAATGATGGCTAGGACTTTCCACCTACCTAGAGTCCACTAAGACTTTTGCCTAAGGCAACTTAACACTTTTCTGCAAGCTCATTCACACTTGTTAGACAATAAGTAACCTTAACTTTGAACCCTTTGTCATAATCAAAACACAGATTCGATCATCTGGTGCTCCCTATACCAACAATCTCCCCCTTTTTGATTATGGCAACCTAGTTCAAAGTTAAGTAAAGTATAACAAAAATTAATGTAACATAAGGATTTAGAGCATAAGCATAAGTAAAACAATTTGACATATTTAAAAAATTCTCCCTTATGCTCCTCCTTAATAAAAAGTATGCTCCCCCTTAATAAAAAGTTATATGTTTAACTTAACTTTAATCTTTCTCTTCCCCTTTGACATACATCAAAAAGATACTAAGTTAGGGAGAAAATTAATTTGTAAAGATAGTTAAAAAAATTCTAACTTTTAATCTCCTTCAAAATTTTAATTTTAAGCTCCCTTTGAATTCATCACTTTAAACAAATTTAGCTTAAAAAGGAGTTACTTAACTTTGAAAAGGATTTAAAACACTTAGTTAAGTACTTAAAAAATTTAGCTTTTGAAAGGATTTCCTTAAAAAGTTTTAGCTAAATACTTAAATTTTTAAAAGGACTTTCTTAAAAGTTTAACTAAATACTTAGCTTTTAAAAAAAAATTAACTAAATTCTTTAGCTTTTGAAAAAAAAATTTAACTAAATTCTTTAGCTTTTGAAAAAAAAATTAACTAAATTCTTTATCTTTTGAAAAAAATGTAACTAAATTCTTTAGTTTTTAAAACTTAGTTAAGTACATAAAAACTTGGTTAAAAATACCTTTTCAAAAACTTATTTTTCCATATATAAATATTTGAACTTCTTTTTTCAAATAAAATATTTAAAGTTGCTTAAAAAATAGTTAAACTTTATTTTAAAAAAAATAGTTAAACCTTAAAAAACTTCACTTCCAAAAAAAACTTAAAGGATATTTGAGATTTTAAAAAGACTTTACAGAATATTTAACCCATAAAAAATTTAGTGTCTTCACTCTTTTCACTCCCCCTTGATTAATGCCCCAAAAAAATGTAAAAAATTTAATTAAGTGTTTTAAGTTTAGGGTCTTAGAGTCCAAGCATGAGAGTTTGAAGTAATAAAATCTTCAAAATAAACATCTATTTTCCTTAACCAAATGTCTAACCTTTAGCTATTAGTTGTTTACCATAAGGCTTTCACTTGGTTAGTCAAGTTAAGCAAGTGTTCCAATTAGTTTGACTAAAATAGATAACTTAACTTGATCAATTTAACTTGATATTTATTACTCAGACTTATGTTGATGCACAGACATAAGCATTCTGAAGTCCAAGCAGTACCTTATACATCTCACTCCATTTTAAGTATTTTTCATACACAAGCAAGGTATTCCTAGTGTGCTTGTGAGATGCTCTGGCTGATACCTATGTGTACATGCTTTCTAGGAGGGTAGATACCTAGGCTAAGTCCAATCTTTTGAAAATACTAGTAAAATTAGGAATTTTGAATAAAATAATTTTTCCTAGAATTTTAAAACCAAGCTGATTAAAAAAAAATCATAACTTATGAAAAAGTAATACTATAAAAGAAATAATTTTGAAAGTTTTAGAATCTATTCTACTAAGCGCATACCTAATTATCTTCTAAGTGCACTGAACTCAAGTTTAAATAAGGGTTATATAAAAACATCAGCTAGGTTTGACTTAGACTCAACATAGTCAAGTACAATGTCACCCTTAACTACACGATCCCTTATAAAGTAATGTTTAACTTCTATGTGTTTAGTCCTTGAGTGGTGGATTGAATTTTTAGTTAAACTTATTAAACTTATGTTATCAATTGAGATTTTTATATTTTATATTCTAATTGATAATCTTTTAAAGTGTGCATCATCTAGTAATTGAGATGCACATTCTCTGATAGCTATGTACTCTGCTTCAATAGTGGATAAGGCAACACAATGTTGCTTTCTACTTTACCAACTTACTAGGCACTGACCTAGAAATTGGCAGCTTCCACTTGTACTTTTTCTATCTAGTTTATACCCAGTATAATTTGAGTCAGAGTACCCAACTAAGTCAAACGTGCTAGTCCTAGGGTACCAAAGTCCTACACTTAGAGTTCCCTTAATGTATCTAAGTATTCTTTTTACATTAGTTAAATGTGATTCATTTTATATTAATTTAGTAAATTCTTTAAAAAAATTAGTATTGGTTGAGCCAAAAATTATGTCATCTACATAAATTTGAGCTATAAAAATATCTTTTTCTAAGGTTTTAACAAATAATGTTTGATCTATTTGACCTTGGTTAAATCCCTTGGATATTAGGTAGGTTGATAGTCATTCATACTAGGTCCTAGGTGCTTGTTTTAGTCTATATAAAGATTTTTTTAACCTAAAGACATGGTTTGAGTGATCTAAATCCTCAAATCCTGGGGGTTAATTTATATAAACTTCTTCTTTGATGAACCCATTTAGGAATGAATATTTTTCATCTATTTGGTATAACTTGAATCCTTTACGTGCTACATAGGCTAGCAACATCATGATGGATTCAAGTCTAGCCATAGGTGCATAGGTTTCATCATAATCTAACCCTTCTATTTAATTGAACCCCTTTACTACTAGTCTAACCTTGTTTGTTTCTATTTCACCCTTATCATCTAATTTATTTCTAAATGCCCACTTAGTGCCAATTATGGATTTATTTGTGGGTTTAGGTACAAGTTTCCAAACTTGGTTTCTTTTAAATTGAGCTAGTTCTTCTTACATTGCAATTATCCAGTCTGGGCTAGGTAGGGCTTCTTCTATAGTCTTCGTTTCAATTTTAGAAATTAAAGCTATTTGACTTAGGTTTCTTTATAATGATTAAGTTCAAACTCCTAGAGTTGGATCACCTAAAATTTGGTCAGATGGGTGATTGAAACTTATTCTAGAAGATCTTGTGTTAGGGTCAACAATTGGTTCTTGTGATTCTCTTGGTTCAGGTCTAACTTCATCATCTTTTGTATTTCTTATAATTTGATTATTTTCTTTGATTAAGTCAAGTAGGTTATTTTCTTTATTAAAAACTATATTCATTGTTTCTTCAACTTTTAGGGTATTTTTATTATAAACTCTATAGGTCCTACTAGTTGTGGAGTACCCTAAAAAGATTCCTGTTGTTATTTTTTATGTAAATTTACCTAAATAATTTTTACTATTTAGTATGCAGACTTTACACCCAAATATTTTTAGATAATTTAAGTTAGGAATTTTATTGTAGTACATTTCATATGGAGTTTTATTTTAAAATTTATTAATTAATATTCTATTTTGAATATAACATGTCATATTTATTGCTTCGGCCCAGAATTGGTTACTTAAGTTATATTCGTTTAATATAGTTCTAGTGGCCTCTTGTAATGTTCTATTTTGTTGTTCTACTAAACTGTTTTGTTCGGGAGTTCTAGGATATGAAAATTCATGATTGTATCTATTGGTTTGACAAAATTCATTAAACTTATGATTTTTAAATTCCCCTCCATGGTCACATCTAATTCTTTTAATTTTGGTATCTTTTTCATTTTCTGTTAACTTGCAAAAAGTCTTAAAGATTTCAAGGGTTTTATCTTTAGTTTTTAAAAAATTTATCTAAGTAAATATTGAGTAATCATCAATTATGACTAAGTAGTATTAGTTTCTTCTTAGTGACTTGGCTCCATGTGAATCAAATAAGTCTAAGTGTAGGATCTCAAGTATTGATTTAGTTCGATTCAGGTTTGTTGACTTATGGATTAACTTAGTTTGCTTACTTTGTTGACAAGCATTACAGATTGTATTTTCTAATTTTTTTAATTTGGGTAGACCTCTAATTAAGCCACTTTGACTCATTTTTGAAATGAGTCTGATATGAGTGTGACCTAATCTTTTATGCTACAATTTAATTTCCTCTCATTGTGTCAAAAGACACTTGATTGAGGAAGTTGATAGGTTAATTGTGCAGATATTCTTTTTCCTAATTCCTTTAAGTGTGATTTCAGGATTTTTTACATTCTTAATTAAGCACTCAGAGTTCAAAAATGTTACTAAATATCCAAAGTCACACAATTGACTTATGCTATGTAAGTTAAAATTAAATTTATCAACTAATAGAACTTTTTGAATAACAAAATCGGAACTCGGTTCGATATACCTGTTCTGATTACCTTAAGTATTTCGTCATTATCGAACCCTAGATTTTTGAATTTTAGCTTGGTGAATTTCAATCGATCTCCAGTCATGTGTCTGGAGCATCCACTATCCAACATCCATTGGTCCAAATCATTATGTTCTTACACACACATAAAGTATTTGATTTGGATCCAATTTAAAAAAGATTGTAAGATAGATCGATTGAGTTCAACCCCTTATTCTCCATTTCATCCAATCTAGGTTATCAATCATGTTATACCTATGGGTGATAGTGAGATGGTTGATTGAGTTTCACTTAAGTTTGATTTAAGTTTAATTTTTAATTAATTTTAAGTTTGATTAATTGATTGATTTTAGTTTGAGTTAATTGATTGAGTTTGATTTAGGTTTATTGATTAACTAATTAAGTTTGTTGATTAATTGATTAAGTTTAAATTAGGTTAATTGATTAATTTTAGTTTAGGTTAATTGATTAAGTTTGAATTAAGTTAATTGATTAATTTTAGTTTAAGTTAATTGATTAATTGATTAAGTCTAAATTAGGTTAATTGATTTGAATATAACTAATTTTTACCTAAGTCCATCTCACCCTTTTCTAGATTATCAATAAGGGAACCTTATAGGTTTTTTGTGAGATGATTAATTTTATCTTTAATTTAGATTAATATCTAAGGATTGATTTACATTTAAGTTAGACTCAGATTTAACAGTTAGTCAATTAAATATTTATTTTAATAATTAGCTTCTAGGCTGTGGCGGGACACTAGGTCTTTTTGGGTATTGGATCATCAACCACTTCTAGTCAAAACCTTTTAAAGAAATTGAATATTTAATTTCCTTTCTGAAAATTCTAGGTCTAACTAGTTAAGTGTGAATCAAGCCTAAGTTCTTATCTACCCTAGTCTAAGTATGTATAATAAAAGCAGTAAAACAAACATGAAACAAGTCTATATAATGATAAAAAATGATCTTTCTATTGGCTTCCCCTGGATCATAGCCTCGATAAGATCTATCAAGGTAGTGGATTTAATCTTTGGGGATTCAATATTAACCAAGTCTAACTTGATTAATCAAGTTAGACTTGAGGACCCATGCTTGGATAATTCTTCTATTTGTATGATTAACAAGAGATAAATACAATTTAAATTTATGTTTAGCCTTATATCCAAGTCCAGATTGATTGTATGCGGCTCTTTGTTTTCTAAGAATCAGATCAAGATTCTTAGAACCCAATATGAGTTGTTCCAATGTATCATTCAGTTCCTTGACTTAACTTTTCAGGCTGGAATTTTCTTCCTCAAGTTGTTGGACTTGAGTTGAAGTTTCAATCTGAATGGATTCAGTCAAGGAGCTTGGGTTAGTCACTTCCTTAAGGGTCGTTTCCTCCTTTTGGAGTGGCTTGACCCGAACGTTGGATTTGGTTAGCTTGCACATGAGATAATTTACTAAGTTATGTAGTTTATCTATTTGAGAAGAAATTACAGCGTGATTAAGCCCTTTGGAAATGGATACGAATCCATGGCTTCTCTCGGACTTAGTTTCCAACTTGCTCTCAGTTCTAGATTCGTCGACTTGTTCTTGGGCCGTAAGTGCAAGGAAGCTCGTTTGTTCGACATCTTCATCAGAATCTTCTAAAGCGGATTCATCCCACATCGCCTGCAGTGCCTTCTTCTTTCGTTGCTTCTTCCTTTCCTTCTAGTTTGGACAGTTGACTTAATGTGTCCCTTTTTGTTGTAGCAGTAGAAAGTTACTTCGGTCTTGGCTTTTGAACTCAATTGCACTGTTTTTGACTGGATCACATTCTTGATCTCCTTTTTGGTGAATCCTTTCTTCTTCTTGTAGAGTTTTAATACAAGGTTGACAAGCTTGGTAGTGATCTCATCATCATCATTTTCTGAATCCAGTTCATCTTCGAACTCAGGTTCGGTCCGGTGCTTGATTTTTTATTCCCGTGTTCTGCTCATTCATGCAATCAAAGCAATACCTTTCTCGACCCAAATGTAGGATCATAAAGCGCTAGAGGGGCGGGTGAATAGCGCTTATGGTTAATTCTTTTATTAAGAAATAATCGAGTAAACACGTAGCGGAATAAATAGAAATCAAACACAAACACCAAGATTTTACTTGGTTCGGAGCTTGTGGCGACTGCTACTCCAAGGTCCGCACGTGAGAGTACTTTCGATGGGCAATCACTAATCAATTGTAAAGTCTTTACAAATTACAACCAATATAAAATTCAAGTGCAGAACAAGTATACCAACAACTAAGAATGAGAAATTCCGGGCTTTAGGTTGTCGGAGCAGTGCTACGGCTTCTTCGGATCATTTTTGGAGCAGCGCACAGAAGAAGGATCGCGATTTTGTGTTATCTGTGTACATCTGCTCGAGACTGGCTTAAATAGCCTGCTGAAGGTGCCTTCAGCCTCCATGGAAGGTGCCTCTAGTAGGTATTCTTATCCCCTGCCGATCGGTGTCGATAACTCCCGCTGCCTGCGCTATTTATCCACCTGAAGGTGCCTTCAAGCTCCATGGAAGGCGCCTTCAGCATACTTGGAAGGTGCCTTCTGCCCTTACTTCCTGCGCAGCTGCATCCAAGGTGCCCGAGGCACCTCTAATAGCCCCGGAGGCACCTCGGACAGTATTCATCCAAGCCAAACATGCTTAATTCACTTCCTGCAAAATACGTTAGTCCAAGAAATCAACCATACCTTGCAAAACAAAGTTAGCACAATATAGACATGAAAAATAAAGCATTTGACAGTCTTCGAGCTGTCCAGTTCTAACTTTGAATTTCTCAGAAACCCTAGGTCGAACCGACGCCTACTATTCCCTCACCGAGGAGCGCGTCCTCACCTACTCCTCTCAAGAGAGTTTATCTGTTGCTAGATTGATCCTCCAGACCAACTAAACTTTTGCTCAGCGTCCGAAGCTTCCAATCTTCATGCTAGACATCCGCTCCATGACCCATCCAGACTTCCACCCGGTTTGCGACACCAGGATTTCAACCTAGAGTCCTCGACTCTAGGATTTTGCCCGAAGTGCTCGACCCGCCAAGACTTTCCGCCTAGGGTTATCACCCCCTAGGACCTAGGGTTACTACCCCCTAGGGTTTTCCACCTACCGGATCGCAGCTAAGACTTTTCATCACCTAGGGTTACCACCCCCTAGGGTTTTCCACTTGCCTAGAATCTACTAGGACTTTTTCCTAAGAACATTTAGGACTTTTCCTGCAATCTCATTCAAACTTATTAGATCATAAGACAGCTTAACTTTGGACCCTTTGACATAATCAAAACTCAGGTTGATCGTCGGATGTTTCCCGCACCAACAATCTCCCCCTTTTTTATTATGACAACTCAGTGCAAAGTTAAGTAAAATATAACAATAAATAAAGGAATTTAAGCATGAGCATAAATACAATAATTTGTAAACAAAACTCCCTTATGCTCCCCCTTTCATAAAAATTATGTTTAAATTTTTAACTTTGACTTTTCTCTCCCTCTTTGACATAAATCAAAAATAACACTAAGTAGAGAGAAGGTTATTTTACATGTAAAGATAGAAAAAAAATATTTATTCTATTTAACTTTAAGCTCCCCCTCAAGGGTAGCACTTAAAAAAGTTAGCTAGCGTTTGAAAGTGAGTCAGCTTTTTTTAAAAAAAAAAACTTAGCTAAACTTAGCTTTTGAAGCTATCTTAGTTATTTCCAAAAAAAAAAAACTTAGATAAATTTTTGCTTTGAAAATAATTGTTTTATCAAGTACTTAGTTTTCAAAAGAAGTTGATAAGAACTTAGCTTTATAAAGGCTTCGAAAAAGGCTTAGTTAAAGGTACTCATCTTAAAAAGGATTTTGATTAAAACTTAGTTTAAACAATTTGATAAAAACTAAGTTAAGTACTTAACTTTTTAAAAAAAAGTTGATAAAAATTTAGTTAAGTACATAACTTAAAAAGCTTTTGATAAAAATACTTTAGCTTTTACAGGATTTTGATAAACACTTATGTTTGAAAAAGATTTTGATAAAACATTTAAATAGAATTCCATGTAAAAAAAACTTATCTAAGAAGATGAATTATTTTTTAAAAAAAAATTATCAAATACTTAACTTTTAAATGATTTTCATAAAAGCTTAAGCTTTATAAAAGTTTTGATAAGAACTTATTTTAAAGTACTCTTTTTTTAAAAAAAAAAATTATTCAAAAATATTTGAACTTGCTTTTTCAAATAAGGTTTATTTTCAAAAATAGTTAAATAAGAAAACTGAACTTCCCTTTAAAACAACTTTAATTTTTCAAAGAGCAAAAAGAAAAGTTTAACTTTGAAATTTTGAAAAAGAATACTTTAACTTTTCAAAACAAAAAAAAAATTAACTTAACTTGACTTCCTTCACTCCCCCTTGAGGATCCTAGAGTCCAAGCATGGATAAGATAAAAGAAATTATTTATTTTTCTAATATTCCAAGGTAGTTTTCTATTTTTCTAATATTCCAAGGTAGTTTTCTATTTTCCTGATTTTCCATCTCACCCTTTCTAAGTTATCAAACATGTAAAACTTATGAGTTTGTGTGAGATGGAGTTAAGTTTATTTTAATTTTATCAATATTTAAAAATATTGAAATTGAGATTTTAAAATGTAAGTTTGAATTTCAAATTTTAAAATATAAGTTTAATTAGATTTAAACATTTGACAATAATTAAATTTTAAAGATTTTGAAAATATATTGAAAATTAATTAAGTTTGAAATTATAAACTTGCATATTAATTATGATTTGAAAAGTAATTATCTTTTAAAAATAATTGAGATTTTGAAAATCTAATAATTAATAATTTAAAATTTAATTATGATTTTGTAAATAATTATGATTTTGTAAATAATTATGATATTAAGTAAGATTTTGAAATAATTATGATTTTAAAATTAATTATGTTTTTGAAATTAATTTTAATTAATTTGGGTTTGGTTAACTACTTTAAACCTAGGTTCATCTCACCATTTTCTAAATTTTCAATCAGGGAATCTTAATAGTTTTGTGAGATGGTTAATCTAATCTTCAATTTAAATTCCAATCTAAGGATTGATTTACAATTAAGTTAGACTAAGGTTTTACAGTTAGTCAATTAAATATTTATTTCAATGATTGACTTCCAAGCTGTAGCGAGGCACTAGACCTTCTTGGATATGAGATCATCCACCACTTCTAGATAAAGCCTTTCAAATAAATTGAATATTTTATTTCCTTACAATAATTCTTAGGTCTAACTAGTCAAGTGTAAATCAAGCCTGGGTCCTTATCTAGCCTAGTCTAAGTATGTATAATAAAAGTAGTAAAGCAAGCATCAAACAAATCTATTTATCGATAAAGATGGTCTTTCTATTGGCTCCTCCTGGATTATAGCCTCGATAGGGTTTATCAAGATAGTGGATTTGATCCTTGGGAATCCAATATTGACCAAGTACAACTTGATTAACCAAATTTGACTTGGGGACCTATGCTTGGACTATTTTTCTATTAGTTCTATTTACAAGTGATAAGTAAGATCTATATTTTTATTTAGCCTTAAATCCAAGTATGGGCCTGTTGTATACGGATTTTTGTTTTCCAAGAATCATATCAAGATTCTTTGAACCCAAACTGAATCGTTCCAACGTGTTCTTTAGTTCCCTGACTTGATTTTTCAGGCTGAAATTTTCTTCCTCAAGCTTTTGGACTTGAGTTGAAGTGACAGTCTGAATGGAGTCAGTCAAGGAGCTTGGGTTAGCCACTTTTTTAAGGGTAGTTACCTCCTTTTGAAGTGACTTGACCCGTACGTTGGATTTAGCTAACTTGCGCATGAGATAGTTAACTAAATTATGCAGTTTATCTATTTGAGAAATTCTTACAGTGGAGTTAGGCCTTTGGAAACGGATATGGATCCATGGCTTCTCTCCAATTCTGTTTCCGATTCACTCTCAGTTTCGGACTCGTCAACTTGTTCCCGATCCGTAAGCGTAAGAAAGCTCATCTATTCCAACTCTTTGTTAGACTCTTCTGAAGAAGACTCATCCCACGTCGCCTGTAGTGCTTTCTTCTTCTGTTGCTTTTTGCTTCCTTTTGGTTCAGACAGTTGGCTTTGATGTGTCCCTTTTGGTTGCAGCCGTAACAGGTTACTGCAAACTTCACTTTAGGATTTGATTGCACCAATTTGGACTAAATCACTTTCTTGATGTCTTTCTTGGTGAATTCTTTCTTCTTTTTGTAGAGTTTGCGCACAAGGTTGACAAGCTCAACTGTGATCTCGTTGTCATCATTTTCTAAGTCCGGTTCATCTTCGGATTCGGGTTCAGTTCTGCGCTCTTCTTTTGATTCCCACACTTTGCTCGTTCTTGCAATCAAAGCAATACCTTTCTCGGCCCGAGTAGTATTAGTTTGTTCATGAAGTTCAAATTCAGAAAAAAGCTTGTCTAGTCTAAGTGAAGAAAAGTCCTTGGATACTTTGCAGGCATCTACCATTGATGCCCACAAGGTATTCCTCGGAAAAGCATTAAGTGCATACCTTATTACATCGCGGTTTTCAACCTTCTAACCGATTGCATGAAGGTCGTTCAGCAGGTCCTGAATTTGCGCATGAAGTTGGCTGGCCGACTCACCTTCCTGCATTTTTATGTTATACAATTTATTTAAAATTAAATCATGCTTACTTACCTTTGTATCAGAAGTTCCCTCGTGCAACTCGATCAACTTCTCCCATAATTCTTCCGCACTTGAGAACGGGCTAACTCGGTTAAGTTCTTCTTTTGTCAGGCCGCATTGCAGGGTCTGGGTGGCCTTTGCGTCAGCCTCGATTCTTTTCCTTGTTAGTATATCCCATTTGTCGCATGGGATGAGGACTCCATCTTTGGTTGGATAAGCGAAGCCTGTTTGGATTATTATCCACATCTCAACTTGTGTCTTGAGGTGGTATTCCATTCGGCTCTTCCAGTACCCAAAGTCTTCACCAGTGAAGAGGGGTGGGCGAGCTGTGCTATATCCCTCTTGGTAGGCCATTAAAGATCTAGCATAAAAAAAATGAGAAAACTTGTTCCAAGACTTGGTCTTGGATTAGTAGTGAGAGATAATGAATTTCAATAAGCGAGCTCGAGTGGTGTTGCACTAGCTTCGAGAAAGATGAATTTTTAATTGCGATAAAATGATCAGAATAAAGTAATTGTGCCAATTCTGATTAAAAAAATAGAATTCAAACCACGAAAAAAAATGCTTGAATGGTGGTTTCACCGATTCGAAGCGACCCTGTTATGATACCAATTGTAGGATCGTAAAGCACTAGAGGGGAGGGGGTCAATAGCGCTCGTGGCTAATTCATTTGTTAAGAAATAATCGAGTAAACATGCAACGGAATAAACATAAATCAAACACAAACACCAAGATTTTACTTGGTTCGGAGTTTGTGGTGACTCCTACTCCAAGGCACGCATGTGAGAGTGCTTTCGATGGGCAATCACTAATCAATCGTAAAATCTTTACAAATTACAACAGATATATAATTCAAGTGCAGAACAAGTATACCAACAACTAAGAATGAGAAATTCTGGGCTTTAGATTGTCGGAGCAGTGCTACGGCTTCTTCAGATCATTTTTGGAGCAGTGCACAGAAGAAGGATCACAATTTTGTGTTATCTATGTGCATCTGCTCGAGACTGGCTTAAATAGCCTGCTGAAGGCGCCTTCAGCCTCTATGGAAGGCACCTCCAGCAGGGATTCTTATCTCCTGTCGATCGCTGTCGATAACTCCCGCTGCCTGCGCTGTTTATCCACCCGAAGGCACATTCAAGCTCCATGGAAGGCACCTTCCATCAGCTGTTCAAGGCGCCTTCAGCATACTTGGAAGATGCCTTCTACCTTGCTTCCTGCGCAGCTACAGCCAAGGTGCCCGAGGCACCTCCAATAGCCCCGGAGGGGCTTCGGACACTGTTCATCCGAGCCAAACATGCCTAATTTGCTTCCTGTAAAATACGTTAGTCCAAGAAACCAACCATACCCTGCAAAACAAAGTTAGCACAATATAGACATGAAAAATAAAGCATTTGACAGTCTTCGAACTGTCCGGTTCTAACTTCGAATTTCTAAAAAATCCTAAATCGAACCAATGCCTACTATTCCCTCACCGGGGAACGCGTTCTCACCCACTCCTCTCAGGAGAGTTTACCTATTACCAGATTGATCCTCCAGACCAACTGGACTTTTACTCAGCACCCGAAGCTTCCAGTCTTCATGCTGGACGTCCACTCCATAATCCATCCAGATTTCCACCCAGTTCGCGACACTAGGATTTCAACCTAGAGTCCCCGACTCTAGGATTTTACCCAAAGCGCTCGACCCACCAAAACTTTCTGCCTAGGGTTACCACACCCTAGGACCTAGGGTTACCACCCCCTAGGGTTTTGCACCTACCTAATCGTAGCTAGGACTTTTCATCACCTAGGGTTACCACCCCCTATGATATAGGATTACCACCCCGTAGGATTTTCCACTTGCCTGGAATCTACTAGGACTTTTGCCTAAGAACACTTAGGACTTTTCCTGCAATCTCATTCAAACTTGTTAGATCACAAGATAACTTAACTTTGGACCCTTTGACATAATCAAAACTCAGGTTCGATCGTTGGATTCTTCCCGCACCAACACCGAGTAGTATTAGTTTGTTCGTGAAGCTCGAATTCAGAAAATAATTCATCTAATTTAATTAAGGAAAGATCCTTGGAAACTTTATAAACATCTACCATGGATGCCCACAAAGTATTCCTCAGAAATGCATTGAGTGCATACCTTATGACGTCGCTATTTTCCATCTTTTGTCCGATTGCGTGGAGGTCATTGAGCAGGTCTTGAATCCGTGCGTGAAGTTCGCTTGCCAATTCACCTTCCTGCATTTTTATATTATATATTTTATTTAGAATCAAATCACGCTTACTTACCTTAGTGTCCGAAGTTCTCTCATGCAGTTCAATCAGCTTCTCCCATAGTTCTTTCATGCTTGAAAATGGGTCAACTCGGTTCAGCTCTTCTTTTGTCATGTTGCATTATAGAGTCTGAGTAGCTTTGGAGTTAGCCTCAATCTTCTTTTTGGTTGGTGCATCCCATTTGTCACACGAGACAAGGAATCCATCTTCGGTGGGATATGTGAATTTCGTCTGGATGATTATCCGTATTTCCACCTGCGTCTTGAGGTGGTACTCCATTCGGCTCTTCCAATAGCTGAAGTCTTCGCCGGAGAAGAGGGGAGAGTGTGCAGTGTTATGCCCTTCTTGGTGGGTTATTTGAGGAGTTCTTCCACAACAAAAAAATAGAACTTGTTCCAAGACTAGGTCTTGGATTAGTAGTGCGAAATAAAATATAAAAAAAATAAACAAACTCGAGTGGTGTTGCACCAGTTTTGAGGAAAAAACTCGATTGTGAAAAAAAACTGATCAGGAAGAGGTAACTGTACCAATTCTGATCGACTCCAAAAAATTTTAAAACTAATCCATGAAAAAATTTTCTTAAATGGTGGTTTCATCAATTCGAAGTGATCCCACTCTGATACCAATTATAGGATTGATGTGTGCTAGAGGGGGTGAATAGCGCTCATGACATCTTCATGCTTTTTCGAAAAACACGATCGAGTAAAATGCAGCGGAAGAGCAAGAATAAGCGGAAGAAAGAACAATTCTTACAAGTTTGTTTTTACTTTGTTCGGAGTCTTTGACGACTCCTACTCCAAGGTCCACGATCATTGATCGCTTTCGTTATGCAATCCACTATCAGTTCGAATATTACAAAAATATTGAAGCACAACTTTGCAACAAGTAAAGTATACCAACAACTTTAGGATCTGGAGAGTTGTACTTTTGGTTGTCAGAGTCGCGTCATTCGATCATCGGAGTTGCATCGCTCGGTCGTCGAAGTCGCGTCGCCCGATCATCGGAGTCGCGTTGTAGAGTAGCAGGATTATTCTTGGAGAAACGCATAGGAGAAAGATTGCGAAAATCAAGTGTCTTCAACCATCTGCTCGAGACCCTCTTTTATGGGATGTTGAAGGCACCTTCAACCCTATTGAAGGTGCCTCCAGCTCGGATTTCTATCCCCAAATCCGCAGTACCGATAAGCTCCACTTTTTGCAAACTTCATCCATTCGAAGGCGCCTTGAAGCTCTTGGAAGGCGCCTTCCATCCCTGGTCCAAGGCGCCTTCAAGCGCCTGGAGGGTGTCTTTAGCTCCCTTCCTTGCAAAGCTTGGGCTGAGGCACCCCGAATAGCCCCGGAGGCACCTTAAACACTGTTTATCTGGGCATTTCCTTGTGCATCTCCCTTCCTGCAAGGTATATTAGTCCATAAACAAAATATATCCTACAAAACAAAGTTAGCACAATAAAATATGAATAATAAATTATTTGACAGCCTCTAGATTGTCCGGTTTTGACTTTCGGATTTCACCAAAATCCTAGGTCGAACCGATGTCACTGTCCCCTCAACGGGGAACGCATCCTCACCTACTCCTCTCAGGAGAAATTGCCTTTTTGCTAGATCGGTCCTCTAGACCATCTAGACATTTGCTTAGCATTTGAGACTTCAGGTTTTCATGATGAACGTCCACCTCCACGACCTGTCCAGACTTCCACCTAGTCTGCGACCACCAAGATTTTCACCTAGAGTCCCCAATTCTAGGATTTCGCCCAAAGTGTTCGACCTGCCAAGACTTCGCCCAATCCCCTGGATCAGGACTTTATGCATAATCGCAATTAGGACTTTCCACCTGCCTAGAGTCCACTAGGACTTTTGCCTAAGACAACTTAGGACTTTTCTGCAAGCTCATTCACACTTGTTAGACAACAAGTAACTTTAACTTTGAACCCTTTGCCATAATTAAAACACAGGTTCGATCATTTGGTGCTCCCTGCACCAATAATAGGAAGAGGAGTGGAAGTGTTACTTTTCATTGTTTGAGATCAAAAATCAATATTCTAATATAATTGCCTTTAATACGAGATCTTACCTGAGATTGTCGACTAGTGAATCACCGATGAGCTATTTTTGAGATTGACGAAGTCACTGATCACCAAGAAGAGAAGGGAATCGTCGTTGTCGCTTGCTAGACCTGAGAAGGAAGAAGAGAAGCCAGGAGGGTTAGAATGGAGGTCGAGGGTGCCCTGACTTATCCACTCTAATGCTCAAGTCAAGTTTCCTATGATATGGAGAAAAACAGTAATAGAAGTGGAGTGGTGGTGCACATGTAAGTATGTGTACCTATGCCCACGAGAGCAAGCCTCTTTTTATAACATTGTTGAGATGACATTCTATCTTCATTAATTGAATATTATGTCACAACAACAAAAAAATATCATATCACCGTATCTAGAAGTCACATAGCCCATATCTTATATCAGTATAATTATATTGTCCCACATGTCCTGACTGTTGGACACAAACAATCTAATGCTGGAGATTTATGGGTATTAGTTGAATTTAAGTTACACTGAATTCAATTCAACTTACAGTCGAAATGACCTGAGCGGATAATCTCAGGCTGCCAACAGGGGCTAGTTTCTGTAAAGTGCAGAGCGAAAGACCAAGTCTACAGAGCGGAAGACCAGGTCTGCAAAGCGGAAGACTATGTTAGCAGAGCAGAAGACTAGGGCAGGTCTGCAGACCGGTAGGGCCGCTCTGCAGAGCGGCAGGGCAGGCCTGTAGAGTGGCAGACTAGAGCAGCAGACCAGAGCTACAGTGCAAAAGACTATAGTAGCAGGGCAGGTATGCAGAGCGGCAGACCAGAGCTGCAGTGCGGAAGACTAGAGTTGCAATGCGGAAGACCAAAGCAGCAGGGCAGGTCTGCAGAGCGGAAGACCAGAGCAGTAGTTCAGAGAGGCAGCGCAGGTCTGCAGAGCGGCAAACGAGAGAGGCAACGCAGGTCTGCAGAGCGGCAGACCAGAGCAGCAGACCAGAGCGGCAGACCAGAGCAGTAGACCAGAGCTGCAGTGCGGAAGACCAGAGCAGCAGGGCAGGTCTATAGAGCGGCAGATCAGATCTGCAGAGCGGAAGACCAGGTCTGCAGAACGGAACGACAGGGCTGGTCTGCAGAGCGGAAGACCAGGTCTGCACTTGATCTGGCAAAAGACAAATCGGGCGAGGAGATTGGCCGACCGGGAAAACTGACCGAGGCCTGCGAGAGTCGCAGTTTCCTTGAAACAGATTCGCCCACCTCCGGCTGTGCTTCGAGGCTTACAAGGGTCGTCTGTTTCCTAGGATACAACGGTAGACCGTGAATCCGACCAAGCACTGGTGGTCACGGCGAACTGAGTGGCACCCGACTGCTATCACGGGCACTCCGCCGAGCAGGAGCTGCACAACAGAGAAGGAGGAAGAAAATGGAGGGTCTTTTCTATGCTATGTGCGTAACCCTTTTGCCTGTAGGAGCTCAAATGAACAGCAAAATTAATGATCGCGATTAATGATCATTACAGCAAAAAGATCAGTGGACCTAGCTGGATTTCGTGTGCACCTGTTGGTTGTTCCACTTGGGTTCGTGTACGCAGGCCACGCTAGCACACGAGTCAACTTGGTTCAGTGCAAATCCGGACCCTGGATTTGCACCCCCCCTGCACACCCACGTGTGAGAGAGAGTCTCTCCCCATGCATTTGTTAACAACCTCAATGTATGTGAATCAATATAAACCAACAAAAGTGCCTTGAAAATCTCAATGTGGGACTAAAGTCCCATTCACAATGGAGCTTCTTCTCTTCCACCTTTTTCTCCATTCACACTTATTCAACATTGACAACCTATGTGCTATACTATGATAGCGTTGGCTCACAAAACAGAGAACCCATTGAACCTCAGGTGGTCTGACCCACTAAGAGGAATTGAGTTGTACTGGTGAAGCTTACTGAGCGGAGCATTGAGTTGGGGAGAGCTGAGCCCCTGAAGTCGAGGGAGTTGATCAGCCCCTAAAGTCCGGCGAACCGACCGGGAGATTTGAGGAGTTGAGCTGACCAAGTGGAACACTAAGTTGGGGGGAACTAAGCCCTGGAGTCAAGAGATCGACTGAGATATTTGAGGAGTTGAGCTGATCGAATGGAGCACCGAGTCAGGGGAGCTTCTGAACACTTAGAGGTGGCCTATTATCTCCAATGTTGGCAGATAGGTCAATTAGGGATGTGCCAATTCGTTTGATCAGTGGGGTCGAATGGGGTTGTCTCTGATATCTCGATTGGACTAGCCTATCTTCTTTCTTGGGTGACCTGATCAGGAATAGTTAGGTTAACCCATTTGGACTTTGGCATCTATCTCAGTAAGAATACTAACTTTCTTGGCCTGCATGGATGCCTCTGATACTCTCCGTATCATAAACATTAGTTGCCATTATTTTGTGTTCGCGTGACGGGTTTGGATTTGGAACCATGGAGAAGGACAGGGGCAAGGGCAACAGCGTAAGCTTCATCAAGTTCAGATTGGAGGATTGAAGGTCGCCACAGTGGTTTATCGCCAGATCACATCGTGTCGTAGCATGGCCAGAAGATGCCCAATGTCATGTGCCTTCGCTGCCTCTTCCCCTGCGACCACGACGTCACCTTCAACTTCAAGCGCTTCAACAAGTTCGCTTGGCATGATGCCTAAACCAAGTTTTGTGTCGTTAAGCTTGTGATATGTCTAGCCTCTACGAATTAGGATCTCTTAAAAAGGAAGGCGAGGTTCAAGGATGCAGGGCTAAAACACAATCCATTTAATTAAATAAAATATATAAGAAGACATACGGTCTGCTTAACATGTTTAATTAAATAATTCATTTACAAACAGATCATGTGCAATTTAAAATTTTTAACTTTTTATTAATCATCTTAAGTTGGAATTTTGAAAAATAAGACATAATTTGAACTGCCACTCCCGATTAAAATTCACATGGCTTGGGAAATTATTGTTGATTAATATATGCCTGGATTGATTTCCGTCTGACATGTGGATTAGACTTGATCATATATTCTATAAAAAAAACTTATTTTCACAGTAGTTTTATTTAAAATTGTTCGCATTTGAGATTGGTCCCCTCCACCATATTTTTATCTGGTTAATACATTTAATTTCAACGTGATAAAAAATACAATATTTTATTCTAATTAATAATATTATTATACAATATTGTTATATTAAAATAATTTTTATTAATTGATCAAAATTATTTAAAATATATTAAAATTATTTAACGGAGCCAAAATCACTTTCAAATCTTTTTTAGTAGTTACTTGGTAGATGCCATAACAGTGTAACAATTAATACACTACTATTATACTATTATAGTACCTATTTAGATATTTACTTAGGAGGATTGGCTTTATGAATTATGCATAGGCCATTAAGACATGCATATGACCCCAATTTTTATTTGACCCATTATTTATAATATATTAAATATATTTGTTTTTTAAGATAATAGAAAAATAATAAGGTACACGTGATAAAAGATTTGTATGATCTTATTTTCTAAGCAAAGCTTTAGATTTCACAAAGATTTTGTTATAGTTCCAACAAATAGAGCCACAAAGGGGCTCTTTTTTTTAACATTTTAAATTTATTTTTAATTATGTATGTTATTTTATAAGATTTAATATCGCTTTCACCTAATAGGATGAGGCTTGGTTGTTGTTATTGCTGTATTTTATAAGATCTAATATATTCCTCCTCAATATCTCTCAATACTAGCTTTCTCTCGTTACGTTTCTCTTTTGTTGGTGACGCATTTTCCTTTGATCAGTAAGAACATGAAATAAAAATGCTAGTTTTTTTCGAGTCCCCCCTCTTCCCCTTTGCTTCTCTCGCTCGTTTAGATTGGGAAAGAAAAATCACACCTAATGCTATCACGCTGATATGATTGATATTACTATGCTCCTTGCTTGATTAAGTTCAAATGTGGATGCATTTGTCCATATTGTGTCCAATTGAAATAGATGATTTTATTATTTTTGAGCAATATTGAATTAGATACTTCTATCATTTTATTTTATTGATAGACATTAAGTTTAGCTTTTATTTAGATGTATTTATAATTATAAAAATTTTCAATTTTCCCTTTTTCTTCATTTTATCATTTACAACTGTTTTTTTAAAAGATGAAAAATATAATTTGTTTTTTCTTTTGTTCTATGCCTAAAAAAACTCATTTAATTCTTGATAAATGATAATGGATGGTTTGATCTTGCTACGATCTTCATTTTCTAGGGTTTATATTGAGTTTTATCATTTTGTACATATTATTTATTTATTTATTTACTTTTTGTGCTTTATGGATGATGATGAGTTGAGAACGAGAGCATGATTCTTTCTATTGTTGTCCCATTTTATTGTTTTTATTTGTTTTAAATTTTGTTCCTTTTTATAAGGATTGTTCTCTCTATTTTTTATTTGAGTAATTAGACATACTTTATCTTTTTCATTTTAAAACAATTTTGTATACACTTGTTTATGTTCAACTATGTCTAAGAAAGATTAAATAATTTAGTAATTTTATCCATTGAAAAAAAAAATATTATAATATAAAAATTTAATCAATAATTTTACATCTCAACCAGTAAAACAATTAAATTTTATATAATTTTTTAAAATTAATATTTTATTTTTTTAGATTTTTTTAAATCCACTATTGTCGGTCCCAAGTTCAAATAAAAAAGGGTGAAGAAATTTTTTTTGAACAATATTAGAGTTCTGTTTTTTTACCTAGGGCCTCAGATAGACTTCAGCCGACCTTGTTACTTCATAATTGTTATAAAAATTTTTAAAGTGATTTTAATCAAGTTAAAAAATATTTAATAGAGTTTAAATCATTTTGATTAAGTTAATAAAAATAATTTAATATAATAGTATTATATATATAATAATTTTGATTAGAGTGAATATTATATTTTATTAAGCTGTAAGGATATTCTCGAGATAAAAATATTAGGGAAAAAATTAAAATGGTGTCCTTTTGTCCATTTATCAAATGCATGCTTCATCCTTGTAAAATGACACAAATATCTTCTAACACATTGCATGCTTCTGACACACGCATTCCCGCCTATATTCTCACCTAAATCGGATCATGTTATAGCGTTACGAAGTCGTAACTGCTACACAGTTATAGCAGCTACAGTTTCGTAGCTGCTGCAAATGTACAACATCTCAATTGTAGCAGGTACATCGTAATTGCTATAACTATAAGTTCAACCTTAAGAGGTCATAACTTTTGATTTGGGTTGAATCACAGAACACACAATATATTAAATCAACACTTGTTCAGAGATATTCGATTTGATATGTGTGTCCTGTGGTTCAACTCGAGTAAAAAATTATGACATCTCAAAGATTACTTAGCAAACTTGTTGTAGTAACTATGAAATCATAGCTGCTACAACTATAAGTTAAACTTTAAGAACTCATAACTTTTGATTTGGATTAAACCATGTAATGCACAATATATCAAATCAAAGCTCATTCAGAGTTCATCGATTTGATATATTGTGCGTCTTGTGGTTCAATTCAAGTCAAAAGTTATGATTTCTTAAAATTTACCCAACAAACATATTATAGTAGCTACGAAACCATAATTGCTACAATTGTGTTGCAATTCAGTTGTAGTAGCTAAGAAATTATAGTTGCTATAACTACAAGTTTAACTTTAAGAAATTATAACTTTTGATTAAGATTGAATCATGAGATACACCATATATCAAATTGAAGCTCGTTTAGAGATCTTCAATTTAATATATTGTGCATCCCATGATTAAATTTGAGTTAAAAGTTATGATCTCTCAAATCTTACTTAATATACATGGTATAATAGTTACAAACCCATAGTTGCTACAACTATAAGTTATAATTTTGAGAAGTCATAACTTTTGATTCGGGTTGAACTATGAGACACATAATATATTAAATCGAAGTATGATTCAACATGAGTCAAAAGTTATTGTAGGATCAATGTACGTGAGAGGGGGAGGGGGTGAATCACGTGATTTTAAAAAACTTATTCTTTTTGATACTTTTAAAATAAGTGCACAATGGAAAAATAGAAACAATAAAACACGCGAAAGAACTTAATGATCTACTTAGTTTAGAGCCTTCGATGACTTCTACTCCAAGACCTAGATCCCTCAGAACTATCGATTGGCAATCCAATAATATTCTCTACTGATAAACTCCCGGTAAAGTAATCGAGTACACAAACAAAATAGAAAAGTGTAACAACCCAACACTTTCCTTTTGCAAGTATAAAAGATATGCAATAAATGAAATTGTTACTGACACTTAGAAGAATGAAATTATCCAAGCTCATGTATTGATGTTCGTTTATCAGTAACGGTCGGGCATAGTAGAGTCATAGAGTAGCAGCAGTTTGCATGAGGTCAAAGTAGCAGAAGGAACATGAATAGATGTAAAGAAGTTGTTCTTCATGCATTGTTCGACAGCTTCTTTTATAGATGATCTGAGGCGCCTCCTTCCCTTGGAGGCACCTTCGGTCAATTTGATCCTCACCGAAGACAACAGCTCTTATCCATATGGAGGCACCTTGATAAACCCATATTTTGTCATGAAATGTATATCAAAAGAATTAAGTAACCGAATTCATTTTACACTAATGTAGCATAGAGATGACTCGGGTCATCTTCCAACGAATGTGACTAGTGCATGATATCTTAGGATTAATTTGTTATTACTTTTGGATTTTTGATAAGAAATCAGGATTTTGGATTTGTTGAGTCCTTAACCTAAGGAATGAAATAGCAAAACAAGTAGAAAACTAATCTAAAATTGGAATGAAATCTAACTAAGTGACAACAATTAATCCACAACGCATTATCACTTTATGCTATAAGTTTCACCATCAACACAATTAAACTAAGATATGAAATAGCAAGACAATTATGAAACTAAGTCTAATGCAATGGAAGTAATCCTATCTATCCATTAACCATGAACCCACAACATATTGTCACTCTATGATATGGATTATACCATTAACAGATCTAAATATATTGGAAACTAAACAAGAGCAAAACAAGAACAACCAGACTACAAGATTCGTTGCGTAAGAGATCAACCAACCATTCGTCACATGGAAGGAGATCTATTCAGATCCATGAAGAGGAACAGTACTTAATAGAGCAAGGACTAATAGAAGCAAACAGATAAGATCTAATTGATGCCAAGAATAGAACCAATTGCACAATAACTGGAAAGAGCTCATGAACCAAGCAAACTCAAATTTAGATATCCACTCAAGGAGATAGCAAACATTTAGATGAGTTGGAGACAGGAAAATAGATCTAAACTTCATCTAACCTAACTACTTCATATCTACGAAATTGAACAACCAAGTAAATAAGCACTGAGCTGGAAATTGGAAAGAAACACAAGATTGCAAAAATAAAATCTGGGAGAAGTGATAAACCAATGCGAGCTAGAGAATCCCGAGCACTCTCAAATCAGTGAAGAATCGATCAATTCAGACGATTGATTCAGTGAACACAACAGAAATTTGGAATCAGTCAGCAACAGCAAAATAGAAAGTACACAGCAGGAAACACTCTCAGATCTTGGATGTGATCAAAGCTTTGACGGAATAAAATGACCGACTGGAAGGAGGGAGAGAAATCGGCTCAAACCACCAGATCGTTCCACTTCTCCGTTCTTCTTCTTCCTCTCAGAATCGTGGTGAGAAATGGAAATCAGATGGTTAAAGCGGCGTTGTTGGCTCGAAGATGGATGATCACTGAAGGAAGTGAAATACCCTTGACCTCACTTAGTCGTCGACGATGGAGTGGATCGGGATCACCGGAGCAAACTCGCTCTCCTCTATTTTGACGCGAAGCTCCTCTGCCTATTGCCAATTGACGATCGAAGAACCCCACTGTAGCTTCTCATTTGAACTCATCTCAGATCTAAACAGACAATCTAGAATGCTTTAGGTCTTGATCTACTACCATATCAATTCATATCTAGATCAAAAGCTTTAGTTCTTGATTGATGGCTGTGATATACTTCCCCTTGGCTTGGATGGGTCAGATCCTTGACGGATGGCTCAGATCTCTCTTAATCTTGAATGAATGGTCCATATTACTTCAGAGCTTGATCTCTTCAATTAGCCCTAGATTTGAATCCAAATCTGGTATGATCCAATTGAGTCATTGCCCTTTGATGTCTACAAAGAATATATCGAAATATTAGCATCAAATACCACAAATATGATATAATTTATAATTAAGTTCACAAATGAATACAACTCATGAAACATGATATTAACATGAAATTAACACATGAGAAGATTAAAAAGTATGCTTATATGAATCAAAATATAATGATCAAATGATGGTTATCGAATTCCCCTACACTTATTCTTGCACATCCCGGGCAAGTAAAGAAATAACTAAAATTCATCTCCCATATAATTCTCTAGTAATACCTAGAAGATAATAAAAGAAATTTAACTAAGATCATCTAAAGATTAAAACAATCATGAATGCAGTCCCTACAATAATCAATAAGTATGGTGATATCATCCATTCGAAAAATTAAGAAAGATACAAACTCACAAGGTAAATGTACCTAATCTAACTCTCACACTCAATCATGGATGGAAGTGGAGGTTCACTCAATGTCACTCACAACACTTCACTACCATAGGCTTGCTCATTTTCTACTTCTCCACCATCATAAAACATAGCATACATGAATCAAAAGGATTTATTGTGAATTGAAATGGAGTCAAAAAGAACCAAATGAAGAAAAAAAAATGGATAAGAGAAAAGAAATCAATGAAGAAAATAAAAAAATGAGAGAGTGAGAGAATGAGAGTATTGGAAGAATAAACTTAGTGTGCATCAAAGATTATATTGTAGAGGAAGTAAATGAAATAATGATAAAGTGTGGCCAAACAAAATTCACCATGTTTACTTCATCTAAACAGGCATGTGTAACTTTATTAGTTCCTGTCCAACCCACTCTTTTGATGACCAATCTTTCAAGTAGCTTCACGAATTCAATAGTGTTACTAACATTAGCTAAGAGTTCTCCATAGTGTAATTAAGCTATGCATTTCACATTTCAGCAACTAGATTCAAAAGGTTAAACTCAGAACTAAAATTAGTTTCTGGATTATGGATTTCTCAAGTTACAGGTTCAGAACTTTGAATTGAAAGGAGTCTTGGCTTGAAGCAAGAAGAATTCAACTTCAAAAAGCCTCAATAAACACTGAAAAATCAAAAGACTGAATCCTAGTAGCTTCTTTTCAAAAACAAACTTGATAATTTCTGTATTGCATTTCAGAATTGCAGTTTCAGACTCCAGTTGTGTGATTCTCCAATTATTCCCCATTCAAATTCTGTAATTTTTCAGCTACAGTCCTTTTGTTTCTTTTCCTGAGCGTACTGATCAAAATGATCAGCGTAACAAGACTTCAATGTCACACTTCCAAGCTCTGAAATAGCTTGAAGTTCTGAAATAACTAGTTTCATTCCTGCATTTCCAGTTTTTGTCTTAATACCAGCTTCCACCATTCTTCTTTAATTCTAGATAATCCCTACATTATTCTGTAAATATCCTTTCTTCTACGTACCATATACATCACGAGCATATTGTTTCGAATAGGTCTAGTGTCAAAGATTCAGACCAACAATTAGATTCAAAGAAGTATCAGAGAATTCTGGTACTTTACATTTTCAGAAATTCCAAGAATCAGTTGCATAGCAACACTTATACCATTCTGAGCTTGTTTTCTACATTTAGGTTCAGATTCAGTTCTTGAAGAACTCTTACAATTTAACTCAAGGAGTTAGGTCCACAACTCCAGCATAGGGTTTCCAAAATTAAAATTGATTATGATACTTTTGTTGCTTTAAATGGCATGAAGTCCAGTTCAAAGAGAGAATGTCCAGGACTAAATCATGTAGTTTCTTGTATGGAATGGAATACCATTTGGTATTGTAATAGCACGAACCTCCTCCTATGATCAGAGATCTCCATACATTTTGGCACATAACATTTTAAATTCAATCTCCATCCTGTTGGTGCAACCTTAGGTCAAGGTTGACCTGGTTGACCCGACTCGAGGTGACTTGACTCGAGTTATATTTTTATGTTTGACTTGGGAAGATTGTCGGTGCAACCTTAGGTCAAAGTTGACCTAGTTGAGTTGCATGTTGATGTTTGACACTCGTGAGAGAGTTCTATTCTTGATGTGAGACAAGAATAGATGGTTGGGAGATTATTGGGGCAACCCTAGGTCAAGGTTGACCTGGTTGACCTGAAAAGTCCAAGTATGGAGACTTGGCACTGGAAAAGTCCAAGCAGGGAGCTTGGCACGCGAAAAGTCCAAGTATGGAGACTTGGCACTGGAGAAGTCCAAGCAGGGAGCTTGGCACGGGAAAAGTCCAAGCAGGGAGCTTGGCACGAGGGAAAGTCCTAACTGGGATGTTAGGCAGGTGGAAAGTCCTGGTGAGTGAAGTCAGGCAGTGGGAAAGTCCTAACTGGGATGTTAGGCAGTGTGGAAAGTCCTGGTGAGTGAAGCCAGGCAGTGGGAAAGTCCTAACTGGGATGTTAGGCAGTTGGAAAGTTCTGGTGAGTGAAGCCAGGCAGTGAGAAAGTCTTAACTGGGATGTTAGGCAGTGTGAAAACCCTAGTGAGTGAAGCTAGGTGAAAGTCCCGTGAGTGAAGCCGGCAGGAAAATCCAGATGGATCAAGGGTGATCGGACATCCGGTGATGGGAAGTCCAAGTAGGTCTTGGAGTGACCGGATACTGGCACGAAGAGGAAAGTCTAAGTGGGTCAAAGGATTGACCGGACACTGGGTGGAGTCTTAGCAGTCAAGGGTGACCGGATGCTAAGCATGATGTACCAATAGGTCAAGGTTGACCGGATATTGGTTTGGAAGGTTTGGGACTTGGTTTGGGCAAAATCCAAGCTCGATCGGCTGATCGATCCAGCGATCGTTGTATATCCGATCGATCCGTGACCGATCGATGACAAATGAAGGTGATCTTGGTTAGGCTTACCGATCCGTCCGGGACCGATCGGCTTGAGCCCGATCGGTCCCGGACCGATCGAGGCGTCGGATCGGTCCGGGACCGATCAGATTCCACACAGTATTATCTCAGAAACTGATCGGTCCGGGACCGATCAGCCTGATCGGTCCCCACGACCGTTCAGAAGGTTCCGATCGGTCCATGGACCGATCGGGGACCAGCGAAGGCTTCTTCCCTGATCGGTCCACAGACCGATCAGGGTTCTAGCCGTTGCGACGCAACGGCTAGTTTCTTCGCTGTCTTCTTCGCAGGTATAAAGGGGTCAAGGGCTGCCGCTGCACAAGAACTTCTTCTTTTCTGCTAGAACTTCTGTTCTTCTGCTGCTGAAGCTTCTGCTTCAACTGAGCTTTGATTGAGCTCGCCTCCGAAGCTTCGCGTGAGCTTCCAGTCGTCGACCAGCTGCTGCGTTTGGGTTGTGAAGTTGCTGCTTCACCTCCAGTCGACAAGAAAGCAAGCAATTGGTAGAGTGCTATTGTATTCATATTGTATTTCTTTTGTTACTGTTCTTGTACTCTTTGTTTGCTGTTGCAAACGTTTGTGGCGAGGTTTCTCCACCCACAAGGAGTATATTGTATTAGCCGGTTCTCCGGGGACTCATCCACCGACGGATTGACTGGACTCGTCCACCCTACGGACACGCCGAGGAGTAGGAGCCCTAATCTCCGAACCTCGTTACATCCTTGTGTTAAGGTTTGGTTTTCTTCTCTTTCGTTTCTTCCTTGTATTTCCGCTGCGACTCACCCTAACTGTAGGAAGAACGCGAGAATTTGGGGCGGCTATTCACACCCCCCTCTCTAGCCGAGTACGAACGATCCCAACAAGTGGTATCAGAGCGAGGTCGCTCTTCATCGGATCAACACCCGTGGGAGCAAAGCTAGAGAATGGATCTCTATGGAGAAGACATCACCATTCCACCCTTCTACGAATGCGGCGACTTCGCGTATTGGAAGGTAAGGATGAAGTACTTTCTTATGACTAACATAATGAATTGGTTTTGTGTACAAGAAGGTTTTACTCCTCCGGTGGATAAGGAAGGAAAACCACTTGAGAAGAAGGAGTGGACAAGAGAACAAATTCACAAATCCGAAATCAACGAAGAGGTAACGAGAATAATTGAATTTTCATTGCCTACTAACATCTTGTGTAAGATAGGTTACAACAATGCCAAGGAATTATGGGATAACTTGGCCAAGTTCCATGAGGGAAGCTCAAATTCAAGCCATGAAGAGGAGCTAAGTGAGCCAAGTAGCTCACATCATGGAGGAGAAGATTTAGAAGTTGAGGGCCACTCAACATCTAAAGAAGAAGAGGAGGAGAGTTCCTCTTCAAGGTCGGAGCAAGAAGAAGAAGCTTCTACCTCCGGAAGGGATGAAGATGAGAGCGTTCATCCATCCTCAACCCTAGGTAACTCAAGCATTTTAATTTCTAGCAAATTACACATAATGTGCTTCGAGTGTAGGGAATTTGGGCACTACAAGAGCAAGTGTCCAAAGAGGGTTAGAAAGACTCCACCGGCACCAAAGGTCAAGGAAGCCGGCGTCCCAACACGCAAAGGCAAAAAGCACGTGGTGTGCTTTCAATGCAAGCAACGGGGACACTATAGGAGCCAATGTCCGAAGGGGAGGAAACCTCACAAGGACAAGGGATGCACATCGATAGGGGGAGCTAAGGCAAACCCTAAGGTATCTTTTAAGGCTCATTCGTGCAATTCTAGTAGGATACATGCTAGTAATTTTATTGCATTAGTCAATAATGATAAGCATGTTAACACTAGAAATCAATACATGTGCTTAGGTGTTAAACATGTCAACCTAGATAGGGATACTACTAGGAATGCTAACCCTAGGATTAACACTTCTAAGGTTAAGGAAAACCTAGGTAGAAACCCTAAATCAACTAGACACATGCCTAGGAACACCTCAAGAAAGAATGACAAATCAAAACTTGAGGTAATAGAAAAGGAGAATCAAGTCTTGAGGTCAAGGCTTGATACCCTAGAAAAGGCCCTTAAAAATTTAGAGAAGTCAACTCTAGGGCCTAAGGGTCAAAAGTCCCAGGACAAGAAAGGTTTGGGTCACAAATCTAAGTCCCAAGTGGTCAAGCCCACTTACCACAATGTTCCATTCGATTATGGAACAAAACCTAGGGCTAGGAAGACCACCACCAAGGTCACAAGGGGAGTCACCCATAGAGTTGATCTTGATGAGTCCCAAATGACCAAGGCTTCAAAGCCTAAGAGGGTCATTAGGAGGGTTGCTAGGGAAGTTATCCCTAGTGAATATTTAGTGAACCCAATGAGCTCAAATAGGTATTGGGTTCCTAGGAGCATCTTCTCTACCCCATAGATGGGTTAGAGAGTGTCAACTCCGATTAGAAGGGTAGTTAACCCAACTTTGAGGAAATTGACACTCAAGGAGCATTTTCAAGGTTTTGAGAACTTTTGAAAATGAAATGAAATTATCATTTACTCCTTTGAAGAGTTAAATGTGCCTAAAGATTGGAAATTTCATTTTTAATCTCAATTGGCACAATTTGGGAAAATCTAGAGAACTCTCGAGGAAAAATGAAGCATGCCAAGTTTTGAGGATAAATTTGATCTTTAAGTGGCATGAATTAATCTAGAGTTCAAGAAGTGTCAAAATTAGGATTCTGGCATTTTAGGGCAATCAAGGGTTAAATTTTAGGTTAGCAAAGTGGTTAAGGATACTTAGATAGGTAATCTATGTATATTTATTTATGTTAAATCTTGCCATGATTGTTTGCCCTCACATGTCATGACATCATGTTTAGTTTTATTATCATTTGAAATGTCATGATAATGCTTAGGCTAGTTTATATGTCATGCTTTATTTAAGTTTTCAAACTTTATGCCATGACATCATGACATTGGCACATGTTTTTACTTATGATACCATTTTATGCCATGTCATCATCTCTTGCATTAGTAATCAATTGAATTGATTTAAGGATGAAAAACATATTTTGATATTGAGATCAAATTTGTGTTTAGAAAATGCATGAGACCTTAGTCTAAGATACCTAAACTCATATCTCACATCAAAATTGACATGGATGTGTTTGATACACTTTAGATGTGTGTGAGATATTAGGATCATGAGTTAGGATCAAGGTGCATAGTTCTTGTACCTAGATGAGCCTAATTCAAGAAATGGAGGATCATAGGGAAAACTTGTGTACAAGTCATGTACATATAGTCCTAAGATTATGATCCTAAATTAAAGGGTTTAAAAGCATTTTAAAATTGATTTGAAAAACCTTGATGAAGCTTTCCTAGTGATAGCATTCATCATTGAACATTGTGATACAAAGTTGAGTTAAACTTGAACTATTTCAAAGTTTTTGAACTTTGTATCAAGATTGAAAAATGGAAACTATTTTCATAGAAAACTATTTTTCCTTGATAGTGTATGATATGAGGAATGTATCCTCAAAGTTTCATAATTTTTGGAATTTTCTGTAATTTTCTGTGAGTTTCTGAACTTCTCCCGGGGAGAAAATCAGAAATCTCTGATTTCAGAGGCTGGATCGGTCACCGGACCGATCCAGGGAAGGCCTGATCGGTCTGGTGACCGATCAGTGACGATCCAGTGCGATCAGTGAAGCGTGGATCGGTCTGGGGACCGATCCAGGGGGCTTCTGATCGGTCTGAGGACCGATCAGTGCGTGCCAGTTTCTGATTTTCAGCAGGTGTCTGAAATTTCAGTTTTTGGGAGTGAGTTTCGGGTTTCTAAAGGTTTGAAACTCTCCAAGACATTGTTGGTGCAATGGTCAAGGGGGAGTTGACCTTTAGGGGGAGTTTTACCTAATTGTCAAGGGGGAGTTGACTTTTAGGGGGAGTTTTTACTCCTTAAGACTTTTGAGGATTAGTGATATGAGATTATCACTAAGTTGATTGTTGAGTTTAGTATCAAGGGGGAAATTAAGAGTTTCAATGAAAGGTATGGGACTTTCATTAGGAAGAAACTCTTGACCTTGATACCCTCCTTTTTTCTTTTTGATGTGTGTCAAAAAGGGGAGAGTGTTCATTGGAGAATTATTGGAGAACCCAAGTTAGGTTATCGGGTTAACCTAAGCTAGGGGAAGAATGTCAAGGAATGTTCGAGGAAGAACATTGGAATTCTTTTTGATGTGTGTCAAAAAGGGGGAGAATTATTGGAGAACCCAAGTTAGGTTATCGGGTTAACCTAAGGGGAGAATGTCCAGAGAATGTTCAAGGAAAGAACATTGGACATTGGAAGATGGTTGGAAAACCTAAGTTAGGTTATCGGGTTAACCTAACTTGATTATGGGTTTTGTCAAACATCAAAAAGGGGGAGATTGTTGGTGCAACCTTAGGTCAAGGTTGACCTGGTTGATCTGACTCGAGGTGACTTGACTCGAGTTATATTTTGATGTTTGACTTGGGAAGATTGTCGGTGCAACCTTAGGTCGAGGTTGACCTAGTTGAGTTGCATGTTGATGTTTGACACTGTGAGAGAGTTCTATTCTTGATGTGAGACAAGAATAGATGGTTGGGAGATTATTGGGGCAACCCTAGGTCAAGGTTGACCTGTTGACTGAAAAGTCCAAGTATGGAGACTTGGCATCGAAAAGTCCAAGCAGGGAGCTTGGCACGAAAAGTCCAAGTATGGAGACTTGGCATCGGAGAAGTCCAAGCAGGAGCTTGGCACGGAAAAGTCCAGCAGGGAGCTTGGCACGAGGAAAGTCCTAACTGGGATGTTAGGCGGTGGAAAGTCCCGTGAGTGAAGCCGGCGGTGGGAAAGTCCTAACTGGGATGTTAGGCAAGGTGGAAAGTCCCGTGAGTGGCACGAGGGAAAGTCCTAACTGGGATGTTAGGCGGTTGGAAAGTTCGGTGAGTGAAGCGGTGAGAAAGTCTTAAGCGGGATGTTAGGCGGTGTGAAAACCCTAGTGAGTGAAGCTAGGTGAAAGTCCCGTGAGTGAAGCGCGAGGAAAATCCAGATGGATCAAGGGTGATCGGACATCCGGTGATGGGAAGTCAAGTAGGTCTTAGGGTGACCGGATACTTGGCACGAAGAGGAAAGTCCAAGTGGGTCAAAGGTTGACCGGACACTTGGTGGGAGTCTTAGCAGGTCAAGGGAGTGACTGCTAAGCATGATGTACCAATAGGTCAAGGTTGACGGATATTGGTTTGGAAGGTTTGAGACTTGGTTTGGGCAAAACCAAGCTCTAGATCGATCTGCAGATCGATCCAGCGATACGTTTGTATCAGTGACGATATGATATGTGAAGGTGATCTTGGTTCGGCAGCAACCGATCGATCAGTGAAGTTCGGTTCGTACCGATCGACCTCGGATCGGTCCGGGACCGATCAGTTCCACGAGAGTTGGGCAACTCGTGAAGCTTCGATCGGTGCGAGGACCGATCAGGGCCTCGATCGGTCCCCACGACCGATCGGAGGTTCTCTGATCGGTCCATGGACCAATCAGGGACAATAAGCGAGCTTCTTCCCGATCGGCCGACGCAAATTCATTCAAAAAACGCGCCCCTTCACCGCCTTCTTCGGCAGGCGACATCGAGATTTTTTTCCGTTTTGATGGATTAAGGCCGTAGGCTGATAAATTTGATGAGTGCCTCCGAAGCTTCGCGTGAGCTTCCAGTCGTCAACCAGCTGCTGCGTTTGGGTTGTGAAGTTGCTGCTTCACCTCCAGTCGACAAGAAAGCAAGCAATTGGTAGAGTGCTATTGTATTCATATTGTATTGCTTTTCTTACTGTTCTTGTACTCTTTGTTTGCTGTTGCAAACGTTTGTGGCGAGGTTTCTCCACCCACAAGGAGTATATTGTATTAACCGGTTCTCCGGGGACTCATCCACCGACGGATTGACTGGACTCGTCCACCCTACGGACACGCCGAGGAGTAGGAGCCCTAATCTCCGAACCTCGTTACATCCTTGTGTTAAGGTTTGGTTTTCTTCTCTTTCGTTTCTTTGTATTTTCCGCTGCGCTAACACGTTTTGTAGAAAGAAACGACGATTTGGGGTCGGCTATTCACACCCCCCCTCTCTAGCCGAGTACGAACGATCCTAACACATCCTAGCTTTTCAACAACAGCAATTATCAGCTTCTTTAAATCTTAATGATTAGAGAACTAGAGCCAATTGACTCTTCACTGATTCAAGGGATTGATTATGGTTCAATTCTCAAACAAATTCCTACATTTAATAAATTTAGAATCCAACTTTAGAATTTCCATAATTTAAGGTTGGTTTTTAAAATTTACAGCTTAAGACCTAAGTTTCAGAATTGGAATTTCAAGGTCACTTCAGCATAAATTGAAAAGAATTCAGTTTGGAATGAGGCATCATTTAATATTAAATTGATATGAGCCTAGATTCATATTGTTTCAGTTGGAATGTATACTAAAAGCCTAACTTTTTGTATAAACATTTACTTAGAAATAAGAATCATATTGGTCAATATCTACATTTATATACTAAATGTAGTTGTTCAATTAATTTATATTGTAGATAACATGGTTTGTGGTGTCATACACAGAAGATTATGTTATCGGTTCTTTATGAATTATAAACAGTAGCTCACGACTAAGATGGAAAGGAACAAACCGTTGAAATAGTCGTAGTGTAATTAGGTATTAGTTTATCTTGACTAATAAATTACACTAGTACACTCTAAGTATATTGAGTATGATCATTTAAGGTAAGTTCTTTTTATACTGATTTAATAAAAGAATAAGACCTTAGTTATTATTGAAGTGTGTGCTCTTAATCCTAATATAATAACAAGCACATATATTTAGTATTTATTTCTTTGACTTATCAAAGGATGAGATTTAGCTCGATAAATCAATAGGCCCGATAAATTGGGAAATGATATTACTTATAGTGTGTGTTGTTGATTCTAGAAGGAAACTGTGTCCTAGTAATCTAGGTTGATAATGTCCCCAAGAGGAGCTCATAAGTATTGGAACCCCAAGGTTGTTTTGGTGTGATCAACAAGCTAAGTTAGGTCCTGTGTTGTTTTAACCTTGTATCTAAATGTGCAGGAGCTTAGGAGCACAGGTACTCGAGCGGAAAACGCAGCTAGCGAGAAGGATGACACGTGGTGCGTCCGAGGGATGAGGTGATGCGGAAGAGTACCCCGGTGGATGAGAAGGAAGCGTGCGGTGGTTCCGAGGGACGAAAGCCGGAGCGGAAGATTGCTCGGGGAGCAAGAGACGCAGCTAGCGAGAAGGTCGGCACGGGGTGCGACCAAGGGACGAAAACTGCGGATGAGTATGCTGGTGGACGAGAAGGAAACACGCGACGATTCCGAGGGACGAGAAGCCGGAGCGGAAGGCTGCTCGAGAAGGCCGGAAGTTGGGTTCGGGTGAGCCCTATTCCGGATGGCAGAGATCACCCAAGCGAGCAGATCCGGAGGAGAAGAACCGGACCGAGGCGGGACTGAACCAGAGAAGAGGTCCCGGATGAAAAAGTCAACATCTGTTGACTTTGGGCTCTAGGGCGCCTGGAGTAGCCTGGGGCGCCCGGAATGGCTCCGGACGCCCGGACCTTGATTTTGACCAGGATCACGATTTACGCGATCTGAACGTTGGGGGATAAAGTTTTATCCCCCCAGGGTGCCCGGAACCCCTTCCAGGGTCTCGGGGAGACAGGATCTAATTACTACTCATAATCTATTATGTTGTGCTAACTCTATTTTACAAGGTAAAATATATTTTCTGATTGCCTAGGCTAACCTTTTCTTGCAGGTGGAAAGGCTAAAGAAAAGGGGTTCGGGTGCTTAGGGTCCGACCTCCCGGAGTTGGTCTGGGCGCTCGGACCATGCTCGCTTGGGCAGGGTCGTGGCCACCCAGGCGGTTTGGGCGCCCGGACTTGGTCCAACACCCGGACCCAAAAATTGATCCACAAACTTACGTGAAGAGCGTCGATTGGCCGAGCCATGTGGTCCAGGCGCCTGGAGGGGTTCCAGGCACCCGGAATAGACCTATTTAAAGGCCTTCGACTCGGAGCTTCAGAACAACAATTGCAATGATCTTCTCTGCTGCTCGGTGCTTCGAAAAGGCTCTCGTAAAGCTGCTATGCTCCACCGACAATCGGACTTCAGCTTTAATTAGTTTTTTTTATTGTCGGTAATTTTTTATATATAGTTCTTGTACTTACAATTTGTAATCATTTCGAACTATTAGTGGATTGCCCAACGAATGCACTCGACGAGTGCAGGACTTAGAGTAAGAGTCATCAAAGGTTCCGAACCAAGTAAAAACTTGGTCATGTTAGCATTGCTTTTTATTCTTCCACTGCGTATCTGTTTTAATCAAATTTTTGACGATCACTATTCATCCTCTCTAGTGTTCTTTCTGATCCTACATATTAGATTTATAGTTTTGTTTTATTTTTATATAGTAAATTTCATTTTTAGGCATATAAAATTTATTTAGTCCTATTTTCTTGGTTATACAAGCTTTTGAAACTCATGCTTTAATTGATTTATTTTGATTTATTATTGAAATAAATGCTTTATTTGATGAGATGGACTTATATCCCAGTTCAGATCTATTGTATACAACTCGTTGAGATCTAAGTATCATATCTAAGTACTTAGATCTTGTTGTAAACTTTTCTAATAGTTCTCTAAGTTTTACAACTTCACTTTTCAATTTGGAATTTTCTTCCTCAAGTTTTGTAACTTGAGTTGGATTTCCAAATTGATTTTGTTCAATTAGATTTTACCTCATTGGAATCTTTGAAAATGAGTATAGACTCATGGCTTGACTCGTACTTGGACTCGTCTTCTTGTTCTGACTCATTTTCTTATTTCAATCCGGTTGCCATCAGTGTAAGGTAGTTGTTCTGCTTCAGTTCATCATTATTTGATTCTTCTGAAGACGACTCATCCCAAGTTGCTTTGAGGACCTTCTTCTTCTTCACCTTCTTCGACTTAACTTCTTTGAGATTTGGGCATTCATGCTTGTAGTGCCCCTTTTTGTTACATCCATAGCAGGTATGCTTGATTTATTGAAGTTGGGCTTGATTATCTTTTGAAGATCCTTTTTACTGAAGTCCTCCTTCTTTCTGATGAACATCTTCCTCACAATGTTCACAAGTTACTCTTCTTTATCTGAGTCTGAGTTAGATTCGGATTTTGGCTGAGGTTTAGATTTTATTTTCGCATCCTTTGTAGTACCTGCAAGGGAAGATATATCTTTCTCAGTCTTTTGGGAGTTAGTTTGTTCGTGTAGTTTTAGTTCATAGAATAATTCATCTAATTTTAACTTGGATAATTTTCTCGAAATATTATAGGTATCTACTATTGATGTCCACAATATGTTTGGGGAAATAAGTTTAGGGTATACCTTATGATATCTCGGTTCTCTATCTAGTGGTCAATCATGTGTAGTTCGTTGAGGATGTCCTTGATCCTCACGTGTAGCTGGTTTGCTATCTCTCCATCTTGTATTTTAATATTAAATAAATTATTTAAGAGGAGGTCACATTTTTTTACCTTGGAGTCATTTGTTCCTTTGTGTAGTTCGACGAGTTTGTCCCATAGTTCTTTTGCATTCTTGTGCATTCTTGTTCAGTTTTTCCTTTGTGAGTCCGCACTAATTGTGTTCATATTGCCTTTGAGTCAACTTGCACTTTTTTCTTCATTTCTGGATTCCACTTTTCCGAGTCAAGTGGAATTCCAGTGTTGTCGTCAATCAGGGTTGTATATCCTCGTTGAATGCTATCCTCTTTTTCTAATACAAGAAGTCATCTCCGTTGAAGAGCGAGGGGTGAGCAGTGTTGTATCCTTCGGTTTGAGCTATTTAGAAAGAGAACCTTGCACATAGAAAGAAACAACAAGAAAAATCCGAAAACTAGATCATGGATTAGTAGTGTGAGAGATAAAGAAAGAAAATACTCAAATGATGTTGCACTAATTTCAAGCAGTAAAAAAAAAGTGCAACGAAAAAATTATTTGAACGGACATTTGTACCAATTCAGATAGATACGAAAAACTTAAAACTGAAACAAAAGGTGAAACGTAAGAATAAAAAAAAAACTCTTTGCTCAATTGGTGGTTGCACTAATTTAGAGCAAACAAGGCTCTAATACCACTTATATAATAGATGCAGGTGTGTGTGTGTGTGTGTGGGGGGGGGGGGGGGGGGGGGGAATCATGTGATTTTAAAAACTTCTTTTTTCGATACTTTTAAAATAAATGCACAGCGGAAAAATATAAATGATAAAACACACGAAAGAACACAAGGATTTACTTAGTTCGAAGCTTTCGACGACTCCTACTCGAAGACCCAGATCCCTCAAACCTATCGATGGACAATCCACTAATATTCTCTACTAGAAAACTTCCAGTAGAGTAATCGAGTACACAAACGAGATAGCAAAGTGTAACAACCCTACATTTTCTTTTTGCAAGTATAAAAGATATACGATAAATGAAATTGCTATTGACATTTAGAAGAATGAAATTATCCGAGCTCATGTGTTAGTGTCGGTCTGCCGGCAGTGGTCGGGAATAGTAGAGTCGTAGCGTAGTAGCAGTTTGCATGAGGTCGGAGTAGCAGAAGGAACGTGAATAGGCGTAAAGAAGTTGTTCTTCATGCACTGTTCGACAGCTTCTTTTATAGATGATTCGAGATGCCTCCTTCCCTTGGAGGTGCCTTCGGTTGATCTAATCCTCACAGAAGATAATGGCTCTTATCTACACGAAGGTGCCTCCTTCCCACTGGAGGCGTCTCGGTTGGCCAAGGCTTTATCCTTTACGGCCACAATCCTTATCTGTACAGGGAGGTACCTCCTTCCACTCGAGGTGCCTCCGCACCTTCTACACTGATGAATCTAAGTTGGACTAATGCCTAAAGTTTCTAACTATGATTCGTCCTCACTGGATCACTCTCTTCTAGTGACTTACATTACCTACAATGTAGAATTGCTTAACTTTCTTTTGGCCCACCATGTCTTATTGCCAGTTGTCAGGTCCGCAGATCTAATTAGACTTTGGTCAACTGTCAGATCTCGCAAACCCAGCTGGACTTCCTGCCAGATGTCAAGTCATATCTTGACCTATCTGGACTTTTCACCAGTTATTAGGTCCAACATACCTAGTTGGATTTCAGCTTGATGTCAGGTCCTCTAAATCCACCAAGTCTTGCACACTTAGTAAGAGCATTAGATCACATAGAACCTAACTTTAACTATTTTTCATTCATCAAAAACCTAAGTTTGATCATTGGTGTTCATTGCACCAACAGTTATGATCTCTCAAAATTTATCCAAATACATGCTATAACAGCTACTAAATTATAGCTGCTACAACTATATGACAACTCGATTGTAGCAACTACTAAATCATACCTGCTATAATTTTGTAGCTAGGGATGATAATGGTTAGGATTTAGGTCAAATTTCATATCCTCCGTATCTATCCCCATTTATTAAATCCATCTTCATTCCCATCTCTATACCCACATGGTATTTAACTTTTATCCATATCCCCATACCCGTTAGAGGATCGTGTATCCATACCCTACCCATTATCATATTATTACATGTAATTTCTTTTTAAATAAATAAATAAATTATTTCAATGAATTTATGAATATTTATTAAATTCTTATACTCCTCATGCTCCTTTGATCGGGTGAGGATTTCTCGTGGAGAAGAAGATGAGATATGCGTTAGTGATCGAGTAAAGAAGCAAACTAAGTTTTTTCCCGAGATGGAAAGTCAGCTAAAGTTTTTTCTTTCCCAATCTATATATATATATATATATATATATATATATATATATATATATATCTCGAGTATCGGGTATGGTACAGGTAGAATTTTACCACATATGTCTTCATACTTGATCCCAAAAATATTCATACCCGATTATTTAATCGGTTCTCCTTAATGACATTCTCTATTTATGTCATATATCAGATTTTTCATCAGATTTAAAGAAAATTGTCATCGATATATATAGTAGCTATAAAATTATAGTTATTATAATGATATGATTTAGATGGAAATATAGATAGGAGTATGCGTGTTAGAAGCATATAGTATGTTAGAGGACTTATCATTTTACAAGGGGATGAGGTACTCTTTTAAGAAAAACCAATTAAAATGAGATGCCTTAGCTTTTTTTTATTTGTTTTTGTCTAAAATATTATGAAGTATTGATGATTTTTATAAAATGGCATTCATTTACAGCGCTCATTTAATTTCTGACGTGCCATTACAAGTTTAGTTTTCTAATTTTTTAAAACTAAAATATAGTAAAAAAAAATAATGTGAAATATTATGAATAAATATCCTGAAACCGTTCTCATTTAAAAAATAAATTTTGAACAAACGCAAGAAACGTATTAACAAATTCTATAATATTTATAACCCCACAACCACGTGTGCAGTGCACCACCGGTACAGATAGAACGCAAGGGCTAGTGTAGAAATCTTATACAACGGAGCAACTTTCACCATCGTAGCAACGTTTGCTTCCACGGGCGACTGAAACGTCGTTCCCATCGACCCAAATCGATCGATCGATCGAAGACTTGAAAACCACGTTGCTTCGGGTCGGCAGGCCTTAGGGAACACCGGCGCGAACAAACCCTAGTTTATTCCCTCTCTCTCATTTCATCATACGCCTACGGGGCATCGCCCTCATCGAGAACGCGTTCTCGTACCATTCCATATCCGTCTGCCTGCTGCTCGTTGTGTGTTTGTCGTCGACGCGATGACAAGTCGTCGGGCAGGGATTAGCTGCAAGGTGTACCACGGAGATGTTTTCCTTGGAGACGCGGAAGCTTTTCCGACGACCAACACTAGCGGCGGTAATGCCCAACCCTTGCCCTTCCTCAGTGGCAACGAGATACGCATAGATCACCTCTCGCCTCCCAGCGAGCGTTGCCCTCCCCTCTCCGTCCTCCAAAGCATCAACCCTTTCGCCGTCCGCTGCAAGGTCCAAGCCAAGTCGGTCGCTGAACACCCACTTCGTCGCCTCTACCTCTCATGCTTTAACGAATTCAGGGTGTGTGTGTGTGTTTACCCTCCTCACTCGTCGTTTTTGTTTATGCATAATCGAGCCTATCATTTGTTTTGGTTCTATTCGTGTTATTTAACTCCCATTGCCTGCTTTTGCAGAGTGCCGTCATGGTCACGGGTAATGAAGAGCTGCATCTGGTGGCAATGCCGAGCAAGGTGGAGAAGGTATCTTGCTTTTGGTGCTGTTCGGTTCAGGCCGGGCTATATGCATCTTGTTTGGGCATGCTCAACTTGCGGTGCCTTGCCATTGTTTTTGATCTAGATGAGACGCTCATAGTTGCCAACACCATGAGATCATTTGATGACAGAATTGAGGCCCTCTCTCGAAAGATAGATGGTGAGAAAGATCCTATTAGGATTTCAGGAATGTCAGCTGAATTGAAGCGATATGTTGAGGACAAAGATTTCTTGAAGCAGTATATAGAGATGGATACTGTTACTGACAATGGGAGGTCAATTACTGCTCAGAACGAGGAAGTTCCACCAATTCCTGGTGTCCAGGAGAGAATTACTCGGCCTGTCATCAGAATGAAAGAAAGGAACATCGTCTTGACTCGGATCAATCCCGAGGTTTACTTCTATGCATTTACTTGTATCTTATTATGTGGGTTATTTTGCTAGTAGCTTGTTGAGTGTTTCATGATAATTTATCAAACTTTTCTTAACAATAAAACAATATTAGCGTACCTTGTTCCCTGGAAGTTGCAGATCTTAACCACTTAGAATACCAACCTCATTAATGGTGGATAATAACCATTCTTACAATGTTTTTAAGCTCTTTTCTTTTCTCACTACAATAAATTTTCCCTAAAACAATTTCATTGATTGTGGATGTTTAACATTCTTCTTGTACTCTGATCATGTATGTTGATTGTCAGACATCAGGGAGAATTGTTTACCTTTTGAGTTGTGAAATATCAATGCCAAGTCAAAATTTGTTTAGTATTTGTCTATGCTATTAAGGGGACTTAAGATGTAATTTCCCTCTAGGCTTGATTATCTTGTTTTCTTTATTCACATGGTGTGCTCATTACTGACAAATGTAATTTGATTTCTACACGTGCATTTTTTTCTTCACATTCTTAGAATGTAGACTAGCATTGTAATTATCTAGAAGGAATGCATCCATTTTGTTATTCATAACTGATGAAATGCTTCTACAGAACCATGATACTAGTGTTTTTGTAAGGCTAAGGCCTGCATGGGAGGATCTAAGGAGCTACCTAACTGCTAAAGGGCGACGAAGATTTGAAGTTTTTGTCTGCACAATGGCTGAAAGAGACTATGCTCTGGAGATTTGGAGGCTTCTTGATCCAGATTCTCATTTGATCAGTTCGAAACAACTTATGGATCGCATAGTATGTGTAAAATCAGGCAAGAATCTCCTTACAGTTATAGATACTAATGCTTAATTCTTATGCGATGACTTGGTGGTCACGGGTTCGAGTCACGGAAACAACCTCGTGCAATATTGGGTAAGGTTGTGTACGATAGAGCCTTCCCCGGGAGCCCACATTGGCGGGAGCTTCGTCCACTAGGTTGCTCTTTTTTGATGATAACATACATGAACATAGTTGCCATTTTACTTTGTCAAACTCATACTATATTTTACTATTTTCATTGAACGAGCTATATAATTCTTTTACTACAAGATGCTTTTTGATGAATTTTCTTTCATGCAAACTTTTTCTTTAATCTAATTATTCAAAGCCTAAAATAGTTCTTAGAATTTAATGTTACTAAAGTTTAGAGTCTCAGTTTAAAATTTATTCCACAATAGAAATTTGGCTCAATATTCAAATACTGATGCTAATTTTCCCATGTAAATTCTGTGGTTTTATATGCAATTTGAGTATGTTATTTCCAACTTATTTGTCCTTATTCAAATAAATCTCCCATTTGTTTATACTTGCTAGGTTTGAGGAAATCATTGCAACATGTTTTCCAGGATAATGTGTGCCATCCTCGAATGGCTATGGTGATTGATGACCGATTGCAGGTTTGGGATGACAAAGACCAGCCTCACGTTCATGTTGTCCCTGCATATACTCCGTATTATGCTCCTCAAGCAGAGGTCTTTACATATATCTACCTTGGTTGCTAAACTCACAGCAGAACGTTCCTTATCTGATTTGTTAAACTTAATGCACAATTGTTTCCTAAACATGAAGAAAATCACATATTTACCCCAAAATTCTCTTCAGATGGCCAATGCTGTTCCGGTATTATGTGTTGCAAGAAATGTTGCATGTAATGTTCGAGGTGGCTTTTTCAAGTAAGTGGACATGATGAATTATCTCTCTTTTATCTGTTACACAAACCATAGGAGGCCTATTTCAGGTTCTGGAACTATTTAACCTTGTGTTTTTTTTGCTGATGGCAGAGAATTCGATGAGAATTTACTACAGAAGGTATTTGAACTGAATTATGAGAATGAGATAGTTGAGTTACCTGGTGCTCCTGATGTGAGCTACTACTTAATCGCTGAGGTACCTGTTTCTAGGTTTTCTGTATTTTGCAGTAATAGATTGAGAATTTTGCATATCTGATGCTGTTTGTTGGATGGATTCTCAGGATTGTAATAATTTACAAAACAACAATAGAGAAGCTCCTATAGTTGAGGGAACAATTGGTTCTGAAACAGAACATAGATTCAATCAACTGGTACCTTATTTATTCTCTAACTTTTTTTGCTTTACCATATTCTTCCTTTTAGATGGTTGTCAGTTTTGTGACGTCCAATTTCATAATGCTCAGGCTTCATTTGTGTGCCAGTTAGGGTATACAATTTATCTATGAAGTTTTATGTTCAAATCTATGCACGTTTTTGCATGAATATACATGCAAGTCATATACTAGCATGTATAACTTTGTGTTGATTCCAGTCTGATTTGTTGGACATTGATTGCATTTTTAATATATCTTGTGTTGATCTGTAATCCTCTTAAGTGCTTTAACTGTTTAATCCATGAAATTTCATTCTATGCTAAAATTTTCTCTCTGTATTGTCTGATGTCATCGATGCATGCTACATTAATGAAAATGACCATCAATTATAGTTAAGTAGTTCTCTCTCTGCCTTTATATTTCCACTTATTAAAGTTCTATATAAGCATTTTGGTTGACATAGGACAATTTGACATTGTCACATCAAATGCCACATGAACTAAAGAAATTTTAGCCCAAACAACCTAATAACATACCTTAACCTACAATCAGAAATAGCATAAAAAGCATGGCCAAATTGGTAACCAATCTGGAAATGGTGGTGAAAAGGGCAACAATAGGATTGAGCACAGGTGTGCACAGTGGGTCAACAATAAATGTGTATGTACTTAGATTCCTCAGATAAGTCTATCAGTATTTATCTACTTAAATCAAGTGAATCTTATAGCCAAGAGGCCCAAGACTATCAACCATATGAGCGTATCATCTGATAATGAGTTAAAGCACTACAATAATGGGCTGGTTCCCCAATAGAGGCAAATAAGTTGAAGCTTCACTCGATGCACTTGGTGGAAGCTACAACTGATGATAAATAAATGGACTGAAGCCCCAAAGTGTGAATAGGCTGAAGCTACTTTGAACCATGTACAAGGTAATGTAGTTTGAATAATAGTGTTCACCATTCTGTTTTATTTCTTTATACATCAATCGCCATTGGTTAAACAATTACCATTTGAGTTTTAGGTCTTAGTCAAGGAATACCACTTCCATTTTCTTCAAAATATTAGGGACTAACCTAAGTTGCTCTTTGGTTACACTGAGCTTAGCAATCCATTAGCTATCAGATTACAAACTTTTACAAAGAGTCAATTCTGATGAGCTTGATTGTGTCCAAAAGAATTTTAACAATGATTCAATGTAAAAGATGAGCTATGCAATTACAATCGAGCAAGTGTAAGAGTTAAGATATGAAGTGAGATTTAATCTACTTTCATAAATAAACTCCCCTCCCAAATTTTTAAAGCCAATATTTCCATTCCCCATTATAACATTCATAATTAGGAAAAATTATGCAAGATATTCAAGTACAAAATTTTCTGATGCAGGCATATCTGGTTGATGAACAACAAGCAAAACATCAAGCTCAATTGAATCACTCTTCTACAGGTAACTTCTCTAGGTTTTGGTTTTCTTGTTTGTAAATGAATGCTCATCTAGTTGTATTTCTTTTTTTCAATATTTATCATGGAAACCAAGAGCAAATGAGATTTCACAGCAGAGATTATTTGTTCTGTTAATTTGCTACAGTTTGCTTTCATTTATGTGCTTATAATGGTTGAGACACAAGACATCACTAAACAATGATCCAAGGAAAAGTGTAAAAGGGAAGATGATTAAGGTCTTGAAAAATCAAACAATATCCCTGTTTAAGATCTGATTTTGGATTATATATATATATAGAGAGGAGTGATCTCCTGAGCGATGCCCCGTGCGCAACGCTCAAATTCTGTCTTACAAAATTTGGGAGGAGTTGCTATGCTTATCATGCGAACCAAATGTGCTCACTGTTTGTTCAAGTTGAAAATATAGAGTTCTCTAGATTAGCAGATACTTTTTCATAGTAGCATAACTTTACTGTTCGACTGCTTTAACATTCTTGTTGTTGCCTGAACTTCAAGACTTCATGTTTTACTCCCATAATTACTTTGTTTACTCTTTTCTATTTCCTCGTTTTTTTTGAATGCTAAAATATATGACATTGAAGAAATTCTCTCCTTCAAAAGTATTTCCATGGTCCTTGTTCAAGGATGATGCATGTTTATTAGCATGCATGAAGAGCACCTTTAGTTTAAGAAATTTGCGCCAATCTGAATATATTGGATGGATGAATAATTAATTATCTTTATAAGTTTGCATTGAATTGTAAAGCTATATGAATTTTATTACAATATATCTATCACTCTGAGTTATGGTGTATTCTTTTTGTTCCACTTGTTTTGCTTCTGATAAAGATGATGAGATGCCAGTAAATATCACTTCTGCAAACAACAAAAAATTGAATGTGGAAGTAAGACAGCCAATCTCACTTGCGTCATCAGTTTTTGTTTCTGTACTGCAAGAGATTGGTAGAAGATGTGACTCAAAGGTAGTTATTTCACTTTATGATCTATAGAACATTTTGGCTTTTATGATAATTATCATGCTGCACTTGTGAATAGATTGAGTTCAAGTTTACCAATGGAAATACAAAGGAGTTGCCTCATTCTGTTGAGGTATTACTATTTCTATTCTATATTATCTACTAGTTTTGGTTCAAGACATTGCATCAGTAAACATCAAAATCACTTATCATCACTTTACAGGGATGAAGTAAAACTCAGTGCAATCATTTTGTTCCACTTTTTTTTTTTATTCTTTATCTGTTGGAAAGAGCTTATTGTCGATTGATGAAGCATTGTTTATGCATGCAGGCTTGTGAAGCTTGTGGCTATAATAGAACACCCATTTTTTTCTTGTCAATTTTTATTTGAGCTTATAACGGATGTCCTTTTTTCCTTAATTAGATTGTTTTTTAGTTAGTTCACTTTGGCTATTTTAGTCAAGTAGGATGCATAATGTAATCTTTATATGTTATTTTGAGTTGTGATGTTTGTTGTAGGTTTTATTTAGTAGTGAAAGAATTGGTATGGGGATGGGAAGGACACTGAAAGATGCTCAATCACAAGCTGCTGAGAATGCACTTCGTAATCTGGCCAGTAAGAATCTCTTCTACATATATGAAATATATTAGGGAGTTTCGGTCTTCCTCTTCTCTATGTCGCAACTATTTGGTTTCACTACTTGTTAATTTTTTAGATGTTGTGTTGGGTGCAATTAATCGATGTCTACCACATATGACCACTATTTAGAGCAGATCTTACTTCGCAATTATATTGAGTATTCAAACTAAAAGGATTTGTTGTACTTCGACCATCAACTTGATGTTGTGTTTATTCCAACTCGGGGTTTGTGTGAATGTAAGCAGACAAATCTAACTGAAGGGATTAATTTATACTTGGATTGGCATGGTATTTAGTTTAGATTCAACAGTTACAAAAGATCTATTCCACCTGTAACATTTAGAAGTAAAGGATAAAGATCATCACTAAGATATAGACTAATATCACTCACATTATTAGGCTTCATGGATTACAAGTTGATTCAAAATGAAATAAGTTAGGACTGAGTCATTCCCATTGATCTCTTAACTAATAGTTTTGCAACTTCTATGCCTGTGTCACGGTACAAGTCCTTAGACATGCGCTTATGAGTATGCTCGCCACAGTTTCCAAAGATATGTGCATTTACTGGGGTGAGGAGGCAGGATTCTCATCCTCGAGTAGAACCATGTAGGTTTTTATGAGTTTTCATGGCTTGTAGTAAATTTCAGTCAGCCTCAATTATCTGAGTTGCAGAGATAATTATGTTTTAAGATCAGTTTTGGTTGCAGAGATTGTACTTGAAAGCAAATCTGTGGCAAGAGGCCTTTACAAACAAGTGACAGTTTTGGTTAGGTGACTGAAATAAAATAGTGAAAATGACCAGATTTACTTGCAGCATTTCACTGTTTATTTCTAGTACTACATCCATTTGCCTGCAAAATATACAGCTACTTGCACACATCATTATCATTGAAAACGTTGTCAGAAATTTAGAATTACTAAGTACTAATCACTTGTCCTGTATTTGTAGAACCAATAGATTCTAATATACGATTTCATTGGTTGCAAGTACTAATTAGCTACTACCTTATATGGTTGAAATACATGCAGCCATTAAATTCTTTATTGCTCGTTACTGCATTCTATTATTTCAGAGAACTCCTAACCGTTTTCTGTGTTCCTTTTCTTTCTGTTTGGTGAAAATATAGGAGATTATGTATCATTTATTGGACCTCTTACTGGTGGCATGGGAGCTGAAATCAATAAGAATTTGCTTGGAAATGAGAATGGCTTCTTAAAGGGGAATTTCAACTCTCAGGATACAGCTAAGAAAGAAAACTGACTTGCTGCCAGCACAGCACAAAATACGTAACTGAGTAGGCTATTGCATTTCAGCCACCTTTTGCTTTTAGGTGCTGTAGTTCAACATCTTTTGTTCAACAGGCTTTCACAAGATGCTCCACTGGTGGTTTCGATGCAAGTTTCTTGTTACCTAGTGCAAAAATGTTTGGACGATGATGATATGGTACCAGTTCTTATAGCCTGAGGGATCTCACCCACTTAGCTCCCTCTGAGTTGATCCATATGGGAACTGAACATATGTCTACGAAGTACTGGAGGGATGTGACTTGGCCATTACCTTTGAAAAGTTACTTCCTTGATCACTAAGTGGTGCACATTTATATACCTGTGAGTTGATGGAAAGAGCACTTTAATTGCGAATTTTGTCTCAGTAGGCTGTGCATAGTGGCTAATTTCAGTATTGAAATCAAAAGCACATGGTTTGTGATGACAACCACGGATTTATCCAGAGTTTAAAGTCCTGTTCTTAGGTAAGAAAAATTACCTGTTATGTATGAAATGATTTCCTTACAGTGGAATGATATTATCCGGCAAGCTGTCCAAGCAGTGAATCCTTGTTTTATCTTTCTTTACAATCTGCGACCGAACAGCCTTGTTCTTCTCAGATGCTTGATATTTGTTCAATTGTCAAATTGGTCGTCAATTATGCGAAAGCCATATGGATGCTCTCTACGCTTAAACGTAAGACAGCTTGTTATTAAAAGGTTGAGCTCAGTTTGAGACAAGTTGCAGGAATACAAAACAGTAGTCTGAAAAAAAAAAGTTGAATATAACATCGTGCTTGGGGTAATTGGTCTGTTCTTATGAGTTTTTCATCGGTTATGATAAATCGGAAAGTGTTCGTTACAGACGGTCTATAAGCTTAGTATTATGTGACTGTGTGCTCTATTTGAAGGAAAATTTTTTATAGATGTGTTGTAGTTAGGGATCGAATTGTGGATATCTAGATGATAATTTGATGCCCTGCCCCCTCCATTGTATTGCAGTCCTCGAGGCACAAAATAAAAACATTAGTTTTCAAACTTGGGCAGCCCTTTGTGCAGCTCAAATTAAGCCCCGCTGAAGATAATTTGTATTTATAAGTTGAGTTAATTTTAAGTGTTCTATCACCAGGGTATTAGCTCCTTCCCCTTCCACTACACTACTGACCGTCAAGATAAGTGTTCGTGATGGGTGGCTTAGAGATCTAGTATTCGATGATTGTACGTTCCATTTAGAACAATTTTTTTTTTTAATAAATGCATTGTAATTAGGTGATAACTAGTGTCCTTCCGTTGCATTGTAACCTCGGGGCACAAAATAAAAATAGTAGTATTAGAACTTAGGCAATCCTTTGTCTATCTCAAATTATGCCCTGATGAAGATAATTTGTATTTATAGTTGAGTAAGTGTAAGTGTTCTATAGCCTCGGTATTAGTCCCATTCCCTTCCGTCGCAGCGGCGTGATGATATTCTAGAAGTCTAACATTCATAGTTGTGGATCTTGTTTGGAGAAAAAAAATTCTATAAATACTTTATAGTTGAGGATTGATTTGTAGGTATCTAGATGTAACTTAACGCCTTTTCACTGCACAAGTATAAAAAAAAATAATATTCAAACTTGGATAGGCCTTTATTTAGTGCAAATTAAGTCTCGTCAAAAATAATTTGTATTTATAGTTAAGTTAATTTGAGTGTTCTATTAATATTAGCGCCATTCCCTATTGCTTCAACTACCTTTTAGTACCATTTGAGATTATGCATGTTTTTCGCTATTTACAAAAATGCTTCCATCAACAGTTCATGGAATCCTGAGTAGTTTAAGGATGGTAGATATTTCTATTAAAATGATGCAGATCTTTTAATATTTTTTATTCATCGTATATTTTATAACTTTAATAATTTACTTTTAAAATAATGATTATTTTATTATTTTTGATAAATCTATTACGTTTTTTTAAAAGTAATAATTTATTTTCTATTATTTAAAAACCTATTGAATATATCATACAAGCAAAATTTCATTAAGAATTTTTTAATTAATAAAATTCTAATTGGACATTAAAAAACAATTAAATATGTAAATGCTTCTTTGTATTATTTAATTTATGGAATTAGCTCTCACCATAATTTAAATATAATTTTATTCCCAATCAGACAAATAAGCATTATGAGTTACGTTTGTAAGGTGAGTCTTCTCTAACTCTCTCATTCCTATTCCTCCATGATTATTCAATCTCTATTTATCTTCAATTAATAAATGCCATAAGATGCCATCACATACATACTCAGGCTTCTCACGAGCAGCAGCAGTTCACGTTTAATCTCAGCTAGCGATCACAATTCTGGCGCGGAAGACCAAACAAAACATATATCTCTATATATAATATATGTTTCAATTACAAGCTAAACGACGAGCATACCCTCCAACTGTTTTCGTCCTCTTTCCAACACGTAATCAAGACACAACTACATGCATACCACACTTGTAATTCTTCCCGGCCCTCGTTCTAATTTAATTAACCACTAATATATATAATTAGATCCACTAATTATTTAACTAATTAATTAAACAGTGCTACTCGACCCACGGCACCATCCCTCAAAGCAATTATGATTTGTGGCGCTCAGTAACGCAGTGCTGCTGCTACTCTGAGAAGAAGAGAATTGCAGCGTCAGCATCTCTACCAGATCCAAATCTCTACTCTTGGAGCCATCCATATCGATATAGTTCATGTCAGTCGCTGCAGCTCCATTTAGAGGAAGATCGGTGTCTTCCATAATTGGGTAAAATGCCGCCGCCGCCGCCGCTGCTCCAGGTGAAGCGGGAAGATCAGGCATCAGCATGCATTGGATCAACTCGTCGTCAAATATCAATGGATCGTGTTGGAAAACATTAGGGAATACGGATGCCTCCTGATCCTTGATGCTTGTGGATGAATCATGCAGCAGTAATTGTGAGTGATTCGAGTATTTGGTACGGATGTAGTCTTGCAGGACGCTGGAGGGAGGAGGAGCGCTGCCGCCGGCTGCGGCGGCGCCGGTGCCGTCCTTGACGGTGCTTTTTGATGATGCTTTTCTCCTTCGCCTGGCGTTCAGCCGGCGTCTGGTGGCGTTCCAGTGGTTCTTGATGGAGTTTTCTGATCGGCCCGGGATGTGCTTCGCGATCTCGGCCCACCGGTTGCCGTACCTCATGTGGGCTTGCACCAGTTGCCTCTCCTCCTCCTCTGTCCATGTATCCTTCTGAAATGTGTGTATATATATAATATCCACAATCAACAGATCAATTTGGAAGAAGCCAAGTCAGATAAAGATGAGAGGATCACCTTGATGTCTGGTCGTAGATGATTGTGCCATCTTTCTCGGCACTGCTTTCCGATCCTTCCGACCAAGTTCTTAGCAATATGAGACCATTTCCTCACGCCATGTTGCTTCACCAATCGAACTAACATTCTGCATGCAAATAAAACAGGGCATCACGCATGCATGCACACACGCAAGCAGAAGAATGAAGCAGATAATCTACGATTAAATATATATACCTGTCTTCCTCAGCTGTCCATTGGCCTTTAACGATCACGTTTGCTGTGGCAGCAGACGCAGTGCCATTATAGGAACCAGATGAGTTATTTCTCGCAGGCTTGCTCTTTTCACAGTAACCATCGTCCTCGCTCTTGACGACCACCTTCGTATCTGCAACAAAATCCCCGAAGAATCGGGAATCATCGAGCAAAATTCCTTCAGGGAGAACAACACCGGCACCCATTGCACCAAAAAACGCAGCATTTGGGATGACAAACGGAGGTGGCTGCTGAAGAGTATAACAGAGGTTGAGATCGACAGTGCTCTTCCCAGCTTCCATGGCTCACTGGAGAAGATGGAGAGACTAACGATTTAGGCTAAGAATGAGGAGGAGGAGGAGGAGGAGGAAGATGGGGGAGAAACCAGGGGAGGTGACTGACTGCCTGACTGCCTGACTGCCTTTACGATTATAATAATTACAAATATTTATTGGTTGGGCGATTGTAGGTGGCCGTCGATCTGAATCGATCGGACGGCTGCGGAGCTGCTTCTCCGGTAACGTTTCCTCTCCTATTATTGTGCTCGGCTCGTTGTTGACTGCGATGAATTAAAGAAGAGGACAAATTCTGAGTTCGGTGCGCAGCCATTGGATTGGAATTGGAGGGATTTACAAGGAAAGTGTAAATAGCATGCCCTTAAATTGCTCTTGCTTGTTAATGATCATTGAATGGGAGGATTAATACCTGTCATACTTGGTATGGATTTGAAAAGACTCCTTTTCATGCTGGATTCTTGTCTTGTTAATTTTAAGATTGATTTTAGCACTACTTTAATGTAGTTAAGATTATTTTTTTTTCTAATTTTGCGTGAATATATATTTTCCGATATAATTTTTTAGATTTCGTTTGTTCCGCTGATCATGGAATTTGTATGTGAGGAATGAAAAATGCCTCCCTCATTTTTAAAAACTAGAGAATATTTTTAAAAATGAGATAAATTTTACTAGAAAAAATGAATATTTGTTTCCAAAATTGGTAAAGTATTTCTCACGATCAACCAAAAGGAGTATTTATTTCAACAATCGAAAAGGATTGAATTACAACGTTAGGCGCAATGCTCAAGCTAATCCACCAAAATCAATCCGCTGCCTACTAAAAAGGAAAAAGAAAGAAAGAAACGATGACCTAACATAACACAGTTTGGAGTTCAATTACAGAGAAAAAAGCATAATCGAGTTGAAACAGTTCCATATCTTGATGGAAATTATAGCATTTGGAGAAGTTTGCTTCAAAAGCTACAGTTTCCATCGAGTCCTGAAATTACAAAGTACAAGGGAGTGAGCAAGCAAAGCGTACAAATTCGAAGCGAGGCTCTGTTCTTCAAAGTTTCCTATTTCTTGCAATTCTCGAGGACCTTGTCTCCGACTGATTCGATCTTTCCATATGCAACTCCCGCTGCGTGCGCAGGGTATTCTACAGGAGCCACCGGACGGCGTGAGACGAGCGCATACCAGACAATCATGGTGAAGAATGTCAGAATTGCGCCGCAAGCAGCGGCAACCAGCATCGCCACGAAAACTCCCCACGGGTAAGCTCTCGTTCGACTTCCCCCTTTCGATCGCACCACGAACGAATTGGGATCCAGGGGTTCGGAATGCATCAGGTATGGAGCTCCATGCTTCTCTGTAAAATTCCACGAGTATATGCTACTGCCATGACTAGAATTGCCACTCCAGGAAGATAAACCCACCCAGGACGCCTCCCTCCACAACATGTAAGACAAATCGATAGAGTGAGAGATCGAAGGGGCTGCTTCCTTCGGATCCTTATCCTGGCAAAGCCTGACCTCTATTCTCTTCGATTCTCCGTCGTAATCAATCCAAGAATGCAATTTTTCTCCTCTGCTGAGGACGAGAAGCAAACCATCGTCGGAAAGATTTCTGCTTTTTGTCAAAAGTTCTCCGCCAACATCGACTTCGACGAGGCTTGCTGCCGTCACAAACTTCACTGCAACGACACTGGTCGATAACCTAGACCAGTCGCCAGTCGCCGGTTCCAAGGGAACGCTGACCGGAGATAAAAAGAAAGCTAGGCCTCCGCCATTGCCGGGCGAAACAGAGAACGAGAAGGAAGAAGAGAACCCGGGCTTGGTGCCGAAGAATCTGACTGGTTTCCAGTAAATCATAAGCCCGGAGCTCTCGTTCGCCGCACGCGTCACCCTCACCTCCGAGCTATTCATCTCAGCATCGCCATAGAGGGCAAACTCCGTGGCGAAGCTCCGATTTTTCCCCGACCCACCGAAAGAGAAGAAGAGAGCGTTACCTTCGCCAGTCGATGCGCAGTTCCCAGGCGACAAGGGGGCGAAAAGCAGAAGGACGATGGCGAGAATGAGAGCGGAAGCCGTCGAGGACGTCGTCATTGGAAAGATCCGTAGGCGAGGGAACAAATTACCTCGAAAGCTCACGCCTTTCTTCTTCCATCGCAGCGAAGCTCCAGTCGGCAGCCGTCTTAAATCCGTCCAAGACAGAGCTCCCGATCCTTCCACAGTAGCGCGGCGGCGGCGGCGGCGGCGGCGGCGGATCGTAGGAGCGTCAAAAGGGATAAGGTTAGGGCAAGATTTAGGAGAAGGGCACGGGAGAGAGAAAAGGAAGGTGAATGGGTGAACGAAGCCCAAGAAGAATCTGATAGTACAGTGTCTCTGCTTTTATGTGCCATCATTATTGCTTAAAAAACACAGGAAATTCAGAGAAAATAAAAAGTTTGAGTTAGTTGGCATCTATGAATGTTTGGTTAAGTTGTTATATAATTCTTAGGCTAACAAGTCCGAGTTCATAAATACAAATTCTATGAAAGAGTTTTTTTAATAAAAATGTCTAGAGCAGTGAGTGCCTTTTTAGTTGTTTGATCGATCCCTAATATATAAATATTAAATTTGTTCTTTTACTCTAAATTTCTCCAATTTGAACATATTTTAGATTTTCAATTCTCAAGAAAATATAATATTACTCTGTCCTAAATCTTATTTCGAGCTGAGATTTAGTTTTGAGATGTTTTAGTTTGTTTTGTATGTGCATAAAATTCTATGGGAAAACCAACAATATCCATGTATGTTTTTCATTTCATCTTTATTTCCATTTCATTCTTATATTTAAGGTAGCAAATGGATGAAATGGAATTCTCATTCAAATCTTCTTAAGAAAAAAAAAATCCTTTGTGGCTTCTAAAATAAAAGAAAATTATATCTAGAGATTTTCCTTCATAAACACTGAAGCTAAATGCATGCCTAAATACCTTGAAGTGTATTTGCATAAAAGTTGCACTGTTTTTTCTTTTCTAGTATACATATATAACAATCTATGGTCAACATTAGGAGCGTGTAATCTCCAAAATTTAGGGAGCTAGAAACCGTGATTTACTATCAAGTGGCTTGGGAAATCTGTTGCTCTTTCTGCAAAGATTAACTAAAGTACATGGACATATATATATTAGAACATGGACTTGTATAACTGTACGTATACGAGTCACGAACAAGCACTGAACAGCTGCATGCAATAATGGATCAGTGTGTGTCGCCCTCAGTGGTGGCACGACATGAACTCTGTACTTGTAATTTTGGCACCGGAGCCAGGGAGAGAGTACACTTGTGAGTTGTGACAACATCTATCTTTGTTGTAAAGCTGCTGCTTCTGCGAGATGCAACGTAATAGTCGAACTAAATATAAACGAAGAAATTAAAAAAATTTCATTTGGCGTAGTCGATGAGTATAGAGAAGCGTTAATAATTAATTAGTACCTGTTAACGAAGACTTATTAATCTGCATGACATGTGCTAATAATTAGTCAATATTTGCCGATGCAGCATCATCAAGATTCTCACTGCTCTCTGTTAGAAGAGCTTGTGAATCTTCATGATGCTGCACCAGCAAACAGCGACTGGTGATCCGATCCCTTGTTGCTCCAAACGAGCTGGGAAACATGTAATGAGAAACGGAAGAGGACGAGGGAAATGTGGAGAAGGAGAGGGGGTATATATAGAGCCAAATAGTAGCTAGAGATGAACGATGACTTGGTTTTTTTTTTTTTCTCTTGGCTGGGCCGGAGAGAGCGAGGAAAATTAATGTACAAACGTACGACGTTAACATCAGCAACAGTTACACATCGCAGTCGAAGCTGACCACACTCGTACCTCGCCCACATATTCCAGTCGCACAGATCACACACACCAGAAAGAGAGAAAGAACCTTCCCCTCCTGGAATGCTACTTGCCCCAAGGAATCAAACGGAAGGGAAACTGTGAAATGACTCCCTACATCGCTAGCTCGCACTTTAACGCTCCGACGGGTTCGTTTAGCCTCCGAGATCTGTTGCGTTTCCCGCAAGCATTCTAACTCGGGCAGATTTGACGTCCCCTAATTAATTAACGATCATCCTCGGTACATATGAATATCGCATATATATATATATATATATATATAATAATTATTATGATTAATTTCGCATTAGATAATTCAATCGATGCGGCAGCTTTTGGAAGCATACATCGATCGATCAATCCATCAATCCATCGATCCGTAGCACTGTCTTTGGTCGGTCATCAGGTCGTCGGAGTCGCATGCAGAGCTTTGAAGGGAAGGCAGCCCCCTAGCTCCTCCCGCAGGAGCATCAAGAATCTGCAATCCAATCCTACGTACAGAAACGCGAAAGAGAGAGGGAGAGAGAAAGAGAGAGAGAGAAAAAGGGGAATGCATAATTGAACTGCGCATACACACGGCATGACATTGGCATGCAGAGGAGGAAAGCCAAGGTCGTGGTTTGCGGATGCAGAGGCCTGCACCCGAGGACGATCACGTCGCAGGCGCTGGGTCTGTGCCTGAGGCTGAGGCTGATCAGGCTGAGCCTGAACTCGCAGTCCCAACAGCAACGTGACTGCACTGGCTCACGGACGGGTGTAACGGATCGAAGAGGACAAGGTTTTTCTGAGGCGTGGGTTAGTGACTTGCCCCATGGAGTCCTTCAGGCAATATAATCGATCTCATCTGGTGGGGGCTACTACGCGCCTGCTTGCAGCTGGTTGCCAACTGGGCAGGGTGCAGTCCAGCTCAGTCGTTAGGCCAATCATTCTTTCCATTCAACTACTTCCACAGATATCTCCAGAGATTTCTGTGCAAAGCTAAATGTTTCTCCACTGTCCTAATATCGTGTTAAAGAGAGAATTCAAACTTTACTCCTGTGATTTATGGTGACGTTTGGTTTAGAGGTTTAAAAATAAATGAATAGATTTATTTCTAGATTTTATATTCGATTGATGAAAATAGAATCAAGATTTTGGAATGAAACTTAAAAACTTAGGTATGGATGAAACACACATACTTTCTTGGATTTTGATGAAATGAGAATAAGAATTAAGTTTTGGACGAAAATACCTTTAGTATATTTATTTAATTTTTCTTTCTTTCACTCTCTCTCCTTATTCTCTCATTATACTTTCTCTCTCCTCATTCTATCATCATATTCTCTCTCAACATACTTTCTCTCTTCTCATTCTCTCTCATCACACATTCTCTACCATTTTCTTTCTGTATTCTCTCTCATTATTTTCTCTCTTCATTATCTTCTTAATTTTTCATCATACTTTCTCTCTTCTCAATCTCTCTTATCATATTTTCTCTCATCATACTTTCTCTCTCTTCATTCTCTTCCATGACACTCTCTCTCCTCATTCTCTCTCATCACACATTCTCTATAATTTTCTCTCTATATTCTCTCTCACCACACACACTCTCTCATTAGTTTCTCTCTCTTCATTCTCTCATTTTTTCATCATACTTTCTCTCTCCTCAATCTCTCTTACCATACTCTCTCTCGGCATATTTTTTCTCATTATACTTTCTCTCTCTTCATTCTCTTCCATCACACTCTCTCTCCTCATTCTCTCTTATCACACATTCTCTACCATTTTCTCTCTCATCACACACACTCTCTCATTATTTTCTCTCTTCATTCTCTCCTCAATTTTCATTATACTCTCTCTCTCCTCAATCTCTCTTATCATACTCTCTCTCCATATTTTTTTCTCTCATCATACTTTCTCTCTCTTCATTCTCTTCCATCACACTCTCTCTCCTCATTCTCTCTTATCACACATTCTCTACCCACTACAAGAAAATTAGTCTATTGTGACATTATCTTAACGACATTTATTTATAAGTATAATAATAAATACCTTATAGTGGCATTTATCAAAAACTAAAAAAAATAAAATTAAATAACAAATTAGACCCTTTCTTATGACAGTTTTAATAAATGTCATTATTGATATAGGAACAATTAGTTTAATTTATAAGTATATGTTGTGTTAACGTAACTTAATTAAAACCCTTAACTTCTCCATCATTTTCCTATGTCGATCTTTTTTCTCACTCCGCTAGGTTTCTTTTCGCACAAAACCTCTGTTACGCACACGACCAGGTCAAGTCGATCGAGCTCATTCTCCTTTGATCGATCTCCTCTTTTCCCTACGCCGCACGTCACAAGTCTCCTTCAATCGATCTCCTCTTTTCCCTACGTCACACGCCGCAAGTCACAGAGCTCTTTCTCCTGCGTCGAGCTTCTTCTTCACACCGCACACGGCCAGGTTTTGCTTTTCGCACACCACCTCATTGCCCTTAGATTTTCTCTTTTCCCTACGCCACACCTCTCGGTCACGACGCACAAGATTTCTATTTTTTGCAGGCAGCCGCATTTCTTTCTCACGCCGCATGCCGCCGCTCACACAAACCTCTGCTGCATTTTCCATGAACGCGCCGAATCTGCCCTTCATCTTCTTAGGTTTGTGTATGTGCTAATCCTCTCTTGTTTCTAGGTTTTGTAGATTTTTTTTGTTTTGCTTAATGTTACATTTATGTGTAAGTGGAGTAATCTATTCTGCTAAACATGTTCAATATTTCCCTCCTAATTTTCATTTATTTTAGGAGAATTCTAAATCCTCCACTTATCTTCTGAATTTGGTTCCAACTAACCTGCATTCGTGTATGTAAACATCTTGATTTAGTTGTATTTTGTTTTTCTCTAATGCACTGATTTGTGTTGGTTTTGACCTTTTGCCTATTATCTCTATGAATGGTATCTTCCTGTGTCTATGACAATAATTTCTTTTGTTGTGTTTTGGATATCTTTGTTACCCAATCAGAAGTCAAATTTGTGTTTTTTGTTTGAATTTGTTTGCTATATTTAGATCATTATTCCGTTCTCTTGTTCTTGGCTATTGAGCATTATGGATATCAAGGACAAATTATATGGATCCTTTGATGAAATCATTAATTGATTTATTACTAATCCTCTCTTGTTTCTCCCTCTCTTTCTAATAATTAGGATAAGAATTCTTTGATAGAGTTTTAGGTTTTCTATATCTAACTTTTTTTATTTTGTTTTGCTTATACCATTAACTAGCAAAATATCACTTTAATAATGTGCTTGAGTAATATTAGTGATCAAGTTGGCTTAATTACAATGTTTTAATCTTGATTCGTTTGGTTGTGGTAATTATATTAGGAAATGTAATATATTTTTTAAAATTTATGGTTCTTCAATTTTATTTCACCTTGAATTCTGTTAGTTAGAGTCCTAGAGCCAATCATTTGATGATTGTTGTATGGACTCATTGTATCATATTTCTTATGTATATAAAGGCATTTGTTTATGGTTATTATGCTTACTTGTATTGGTGCCAAATAACTAAGTATAATAGCGTCATTGAGTAGAAGGTTCTTACCTATATCAATCGATTGGTTGAATTGATAGTGAGATGATATAGGTGTTGGTGCGGTTAGCACTAACGATTTAACCCAGATTTTGATGAATGACAAATAGGTTAAGTTAGGTTTGTCGTTATCTAATGCTTTGATCGAGTATGCAGGCTAAGTCCAGACAGTTCGACGGGCTGACCGGATGTCTGGCATGAAGTCCAAGCGAGTCGACGGGCTGACCGGACGCTTGGCGAGAAGTCCAGCTAGGTCGACGGGCTGACCAGATAGCTGGCACGAAGTCCAAACGGGTCGACAGGCTGACCGGATAGCTAGCATAAAGTCCAGACGGGTCGAAGGGCTGACCGAACGTCTGGCAAGTAAATAAAGGTAAGTCATTGGAGGAGAGTGACTGTAAGGACGCATCCCAATTAAGGGACAGTAGGCGTCGGTCCAGTTTAGGTCCATTTTGGATCCCTAAATTGAGACCCTGACTAGGTTCTTATCTCAGGAAGACATGACCTAACTCATAAATCTATATAAAATGTCTATACATATATTTTTTTAACTCTATTTTGTAGATACAAATGTAGAGCTTCAAATTCTGCATGCGTAGCAACTGACAGAGCTTGATTCTGAGTTCGGAGTCAAAAGTTATGACCTTCGGAAGATGACTGTGTCAAACAAGTAGTTGGAGACGACTCGGATCAGCCAGATTCGAACTCTCCTCATCTGATCCGAATTTTTGGGATCTGATAAGCTCTGGAGACCCCTCCAAAGGGCTATAAAAGGAGGGGGTGAGCAAGCTTCAAGAACACAACTCTCAGAACGAAGAATCTGCTTCCTTGTGCTCCTGCTGCGCTGCGATCTCCGATAAACTTTTCCTTTCTGTTCTAAGTCTTTTTATTGTCGGTAATTTTTCTTTATTAGCAATATTGTACTTAACTTGTAATCTATATTTTGAATTGCTAGTGAATTGCCCAACGAAAGTACTCACGGAGTACGGGTCTTCGAGTAGGAGTCGTCACAGGCTCCGAACGAAGTAAATCCACTGTGTTCAATTTTCTTATTCCGCTGCGTTTATACTCGTTGTTTTTCGAATCGATATTCACCCCCCCCCTATATTGACGTTTCATGATCCAACAAGTGGTATCAAAGCAGGTACCGCTCTGATTTGGTGCAACCACCAATCAGACAGGGGGGAGAAACATTTCTTTTAATTTTTTTTTCGGCTTTCAGTTTTTCGCATAACTTCAAACTGGTATTATTACCTTTTTGAATTTTTTTTTCATAATTAAAACTAAATTGGTGCAACACCGATTTAGCTCTTTTTCATTACTCTTCTTTCTTCTCGCACTGCTAATCCAAGACCAAGTCTTGACACCACTTTTTAGTTTTCCATCTTCAGCATTCAATGACTCTTCTAGAAGGACGGAACCCTCATGAATCATCACCATACGATCAAGATTTCAACTACTGGAAGCGATTAATGGAATGCTTCTTAGGAAGCTTAGATTTCGATTATGTGCTAATATTGAGAAAACCCTCTTAGGACTCGGAACTGAACAAAAATGTAAGTAAAATTATTTGTAGTGTTTTACCTAACAATGTTTTATACAGACTAGAAAGTGCGAGAATGCGTGTGAGCTTTGGACCCAGTTGATCAAGCTTCACGAGAAGACGTTGGAGTCAGACGGTCAAGCCAAAATTAAATCCGAACTCGAGTCAGATCCAACGGAGAAGCCTGCTGAATTAGAGGTTGCGCTCAAGGTTAGTAATATTTACCAAAACACCCTTGCTAGTAGTAGTTTAAAATATGTGCATGTTAATTTGGATATATCTGAAAGTATATGTGAAAATAGTGTACATGACAATACTTGCAAAAATACCCCTAGGATATTTTCTGATAAAACAAATATAATTAATTCAGAAAATATAGAAAATACTCCTAGGATATTTTCTGATAAAATAAATATAATTAATTTAGAAAATACAGAAAATATGAAAATAATTAATAAATCTAAAAATTCGAATTTAAACCCAAAAAAATTTAAAAATTCAAACAAAAAAGATGACAAGATCAATATTGATCTAGATAAAATTAATAAATTATTTAATCTAGACAATATTAATCTAGAAAGTCTTATTCAAACTCGAGATAATCTAATTAACAAAAAATTAAATATTAAAGATAAAACTTATCTAATAAATTCCACTAATTATATCAACTTAAAAGGTAAAGAAAATATAAGGATAAACTAAAACACTCTGATAAAATCAAAAATAAATTTAACAAATTTAAAATTAAATGTTAAAGATAGCATATTAAACAAAGATAATCTGAAAATTTTAAAATTAACGATTAATAAAAGATTAAAAGATAAACCTTTAAAGAAATATAATTTAATTAATTCAAATTTAAAAATTAATAAAAACACAATCGTTAACGATAATCCATTAAATAAAGAATATTCAATTAACTTAATAAAATTAAAATTGAAAGAAAATTTAAATATTAAATACACTCTCTTAAAGAAGGTTAATTTGTCCAATTTAATTAATTGAAAATTAAAAACTTAAATCTAAATTACAAATTAAAACTAAAACAAAAAAATCTTAAAAGGAAAATCAATAATTTAGGGGAGGCTCCAAAATAGCTGGCACCTCCAAAACTAATTTACCCGACAGGGTAACAAATAACTAATGTACTTGGCAGGGTAATTAGGACTAGTTCAAAAGGGATAATAGTTCAACTTGACCAACGGTACTGGTGAAGTCTTGGATGATAGTACGTTAGAGAATCTTAGTCTATGCATATCTAGGAAGATATGACTTCGACCTGGTGCATTTGGCTAAGTGGAACTGACCGAAGCTACCCTTTATGGATCCTAACCAGTTAGACCAAGGTTTTGTACTAAGTCCAGTGGATAGGACTATTTGAAAAACCTCGAAGGCATGGTTACTCTAATGATGTCCAAGTGACTCACCATAGCCCAGAAGTTTATCAAAAGAATGTCTATTTGTTAGTTCCAAAGCTAAACCTGAATCTAACACAAAGTTAAACCAAACCCTAAAATGAAATCTAATTCATCTCACAAAATAATAGGATTCCCTGATTGATAATATAGATCAGGTGAGATGACTAAGGACTTAAAATTAAATTAAAATTAGAGAAAATTAAATTAAAATTAAAATTACAATTAATTTAAAAATTAAAGTAAAATTAAAATTAAAATTAAAATTAAAATTAAAATTAAAATTAAAATTAAGTTAAAATTTAAATTTAAATTATTTTAAAAATATTTTTAATAAAAAATTAGTTTTAAAAAAAATTTAACTTAAAAGAAATTATTTTCTTAAAAAAAAATCATTTTACAAACCTTTTAAAAATCCTTTTAAAAACTATTTTAAAAATTCTTTTAAAAATCCTTTTAAAAATTATTTTAAAAAGTGTTTCTAAAAATTATTTAAAAACTCTTTTAAAAATTATTTGAAAACTCTTTTTTATAAATCCTTTCAAAAATTATTTTAAAAATAAATTCTTTTAAAAATCATTTTAAAAACTCTTAAAAATTATTTTAAAATACTCTTTTAAAATCATTTTTAAAAATTATCTAAAAATTCTTTTAAAAACTCTTTTGAAATTATTGAAAAATTATTTTAAAAATTATTTTAAAACTCTTTTAAAAATCATTTTAAAAATTATTTAAAAACTCTTTTAAAAATTATTTAAAAACTCTTTTAAAAATCCTTTTAAAAATTCTTTTAAAAATTGTTTCTAAAAATTATTTAAAAACTCTTTTAAAAATTATTTTAATTTTTTTTAAAATTATTTTAAAACTCTTTTAAAAATTATTTAAAAACTCTTTTAAAAATCATTTTAAAAATTATTTAAAAACTCTTTTAAAAATTATTTAAAAACTCTTTTAAAAATTATTTAAAAACTCTTTTAAAAATCCTTTCAAAAATTATTTTAAAAATAAATTATTTTAAAAATTATTAAAAACTCTTTTAAAAATTATTTAAAAACTCTTTTAAAAATCTTTTTAAAAATTCTTTTAAAAATCTTTTTAAAAATTCTTTTAAAAATTGTTTCTAAAAATTATTTAAAAACTCTTTTAAAAATCCTTTCAAAAAATTATTTTAAAAATTATTTAAAAACTCTTTTAAAAATCATTTTAAAAATTATTTAAATACTCTTTTAAAAATTATTTAAAAACTCTTTTAAAAATCATTTAAAAATTATTTTAAAACTATTTAAAAATTCTTTTAAAAACCATTTTAAAAATTATTTAAAAATTACTTTTAAACTCTTTCAAAAATCAGTTTAAAAAAAAAGAAGTCTTTTAAAAATTAAATCTTTTATAAATCATTTTGAAAAATTCTTCTTAATATTATTTTTCACTTTAATAAAATTTTGTTAACTTAAAAAAAATTATTCTTATTGATTATTTAAACTTTAAAAATTATTATTTAGATTTTAAACTTTTTTTTACCTTAAACATTATTTTAATCTTAAAATTATATTTAAACTTAATTTAACCTAACTGAAAATTAAAACTTAAATTAAAACTTAATATTAAAATTACAAATAAAATTTTAAATTTTAACTTAAACTTAAACCTAAATTAATCACTGATATTAATTTAAATCTAAAATAAAAACTGAATTGAACGTATGTTAATTGCCATTAAATAATTATAAAAATCATTTTAAAATTCTTTTAAATACTGTTTTAGAAATCCTGTTAGAAATCCCTTAAAAATAATAATAATAATAATTCTTTTAAATTCATTTAAAACTTATACACCTAACTTAAAAACTTAAATTCCGTTAACTTTAACTTTAACTTTAAACCTAATTATGTAATTAATAAGTAGAACTTAACTGTTTAAGTTTAACTTCATTTGAGAACTAAAATTGACTTGAATTAAACCTTACTTAACTATGTCTAATAATTTTAACTTCATGCTAACTTCAAACTAAATTAATTCCACTTAAAAGGAAGTAAATAAAAATATATATAATTATAACTAACACTTTCATTGACCAACTCAATTAATTAATATGAAATTTAAATTATTTTATTAAGTATTAAATTATTAAATCAAGTAAAAATTAATCAATAAATTATTGATAATGACCAACTGTTTTTGATTTAATAAAGTTTATCTTATTAAACCTTAAACTGAAGCTTAAGCGCCTAAATCTAATATTAATTATTGATTAATCAAACGCAAATAAACAATTATATCAAGGATACAGAGATAAATATGTAAATAATATAAGTGTTACCAAATCCCCTAGAACACTTAGGTAGACAAATGTGTTAGGGCTTGAAATTTAACACACTCAAACCTTAGCATTATATTAAGGGGGAGTAATAAATAAGGAGGATTAATAAATTAAAGGAGTATCAAATTCAGGGGGAGATTTATTTTTTAATTATCTCCTTAAGTGATATTTTTTAATCTTCTCTTTAAAATATCTCTAGAAAATTCTACCTCAAATTTTTTTTTAAAAAAAATTCTACTTTGAATATTTTTAGCAAATATTTTCAAAATTTTATGTCAGGTTCAGGGGGAGGAATTAATTAAAATTTTCCCTTTATTTAAAATATTTTAAAATTTGTGTTTGAAAAATGTTTTCTTAAAAATTTCTTAAACCTATTTTTGAAAACTAACTCTTATAAAACTAAGTTGTTTTTAAGAATTGGGTTTTACTTTTTATTGAAAATTGATTTTGAAAATTAGATTTAACTTAGTTTTGAAAATTGAATTTAAAAATCTAGTTCTTAAAATTTGATTTTACTTAATTTTGACAATTTGATTTGAAAGTTAAATTTTACAAAAATTAGTTTTAAAAATTGCTTTGTTATTGAAAATTGTGGAAATTAGATTTTTCAAAACTTAAGTTTACAAACTAAGCTTCTCAAAATCATTTTCCTTAATTTTGAAAATTGAATCTTTTACAAACTTAGTGTTGAAAAATAGATTTTTCAAACTTAGTTTTGGAATTTTGATTTTGAAAACTTATGTTTGAAAACTTGAATTTTTAATTTTGACCTTAAAAACTATACTTGAAAAATTAGCTATCTTTCAAAATTACAAAGTTATAAATCAACTATCTTTCAAGACTTAGTTTTTTTTTCAAAGATTTAAGAAATAAAAGCAAAATAATCTATGTTTTAAACTCCCCCAGATTAACTTGACATTATTTCTTACTTTGTCTGAAGTCTGTATTTATACTTACTTAATCCATGCTTACTTTTGATGAATGCCAAAGGGGGAGGGTTAGGTGGTTAAGTTAGCTAAACCAAACTGAAAATACAAACTAACTTAAAAACCACATAAATGCATGTTGTTACTTGTTTTTTTCTTACATATGTTTTCACTAACTTAACCAGGTTGTCATTCCATCAAAAAGGGGGAGATTGTTGGTGCGGTTAGCACTAACGATTTAACCTAGATTTTGATGAATGACAAATAAGTTAAGTTAGGTTTGTCGTTATCTAATGCTTTGATCGAGTATACAGGCTAAGTCCAGATAGGTCGACGGGCTGACCGGATGTCTGACACGAAGTCCAAGCGGGTCGACGGGCTGACAGGACGCTTGGTGAGAAGTCCAGCTAGGTCGACGGACTGACCAGATAGCTGGCACGAAGTCCAAGCGGGTCGACGGGCTGACCGGACACTTGGCACGAAGTCCAGCTAGGTCAACGGGCTGACCGGATAGCTGGCACAAAGTCCAGACGGGTCGAAGGGCTGACCGAACGTCTGGAAGGTAAGTAAAGGTAAGTCACTGGAGGAGAGTGACTGTGAGGACGCATCCCAATTAAGGGACAGTAGACGTCGGTCCCGTTTAGGTCCATTTTGGATCCCTAAATTGAGACCCTGACTAGGTTCTGGTCTCGGGAAGACAGGACCTAACTCATAAATCTATATAAAATGTCTATAAATATATTTTTCTAACTCTATTTTGTAGATAAAAATGTAGAGCTTCAAATTCTGCATGTGTAGCAACTGACAGAGCTTGATTCCGAGTTCGGAGTCAAAAGTTATGACCTTCGGAAGATGACTGTGTCAAACAAGTAGTTGGAGACGACTCGGATAAGCTAGATTCGAACTCTCCTCATCTGATCCGAATTTTTGGGATCTGATAAGCTCTGGAGACCCCTCCAAAGGGCTATAAAAGGAGGGGGTGAGCAAGCTTCAAGAACACAACTCTCAGAACAAAGAATCTGCTTCCTTGTGCTCCTGCTGCGCTGCGATCTCCGACAAGCTTTTCCTTTCTGTTCTAAGTCTTTTTATTGTCGGTAATATTTCCTTATTAGCAATATTGTACTTAACTTGTAATCTATATTTCGAATTTCTAGTGAATTGCCCAACGAAAGTACTCACGGAGTACGGGTCTTCGAGTAGGAGTTGTCACAGGCTCCGAACGAAGTAAATCCATTGTGTTCAATTTTCTTATTCCGCTGCGTTTATACTCGTTGTTTTTCGAATTGATATTCACCCCCACTCTATCAACATTTCACGATCCAACAATAGGGAACACTACTCTTAATCATTCATAGTCAAGTATTAACATTCAGGGACAATGTTAATGCGACGAGACTAGCATGTAGGTCAACTTGATGACTTGATCTCACAAGTCATGGATATGGAGATATCAAGTTGACACATGAGTATGCATTAGAGAATGTATACTGAATGACCCGCCATGAGAAAGTATCATGGATCGTTATATGAGTGTCATATACTTTCTCATGTGGCTATTAGTATGACTATTAGTCCTTGGACCTGAACTCACCATGGTTCCCTACATAAGGAGTTACATACTTTGGCTTCGTCAAACGTCACTCGTAACTGGGTGTAATATAAAGGCGATTACTGGGTATGTAACAAATTATGCGGAGGGATGTAACTGATGTAGATGGGATCTATCCCTCCTATATGACGGGAGTGACATCATTATTCTTGATAGAGTGAGACCACTAAGTGCATGACCATGCCCAAATGAGTCAATATGAGATGTTGAGCTCATTTGATTGAGTGAGTCTACTTGGGATTCAAGATTTAGATTGATTAGAGGATAACACGGTCTATATCTCATATTGATCAATCTAGATGTCAAGGATAGAAGGATACTTGTCATATATTGTGAAGGGTCACAACTAGTAGTCACAAGGTGATGTTGGATCTCAACATTCTTGTAACTTGGGTAATAATGATGTGTTGCTAGATACCACTCATTACTTATGCTTCTAAACGGGTTTAGGAGCATTGCCAACATTACAAGAACCTATAGGGTCACACACAAAGAGAAATTAGATGGAGATTATGTTCATATGATGAACCAAGAGGATTAGGTTCATGTGATGAACCAAATTAGATTAAGAGTAATCCAAAGTAAACCAATTGAGTTGGACTCAATTTGGTTCATGTGTTAAATGAGTATAATTTGGACTTAGACTCATTGAGCCAATTTAATTCAATGAATAGAGATTCATTAAATTAAAATTGACTTGAACCAATGGTTAGATTTGATCAACCATGGGAGAAAAGTGGTCAAGTTTGACTTGACCTGAGAAGAAGATGAAAGGTCAAGTTTGACTTAACTATTGCCACCTCATTTGTGAGTTGGCATTAAGTGGACTAATGATGATGTGTCACATCATCAAGGCTAGCACATGTATGTGCCACCTCATGAGGGAGATCAAGAGTTTTGACTCTTGAAATCCCATGGAGGTTTATAAGCCTCAAAAAGGTGTCCGACCACTTAATTCACAAGTGTGAGTTTCATTTGGTTTGGTAACCTCCATCTTCTTCCTCTCTACCTTTCTTCTCTCCCTCTCCTCCACCATTGCTGATCCTCTAAGGTTGCTAGCACATCTTTAGAGGTTCTCTCCATAGATTTGTTTGTGTGGATACACATAGAGGGTTGTACACTTGACAACCTTGAGATCCGGTGAACCTTGGACGAGCGGGATTTGCGAAGGACATCGCATCAAGGGTAAACTCTTTTCTTTGTAGATCTAGTGTAGATCTAGGTTAGAGAAACTCGTACACGTAGAAAATTTTTGTTTTATAACTTCGCACGGATCTGGTGGCATGTGATTCAGGGTTTCTGCAATGCAAAAAGCGATTTTTGCGGCCCGAAAAACCCAACAAATTCTTCCTATTGAGCATCACTGATATACTATTCCCTAACAATATACCTTGCTTTATAAAATATTTCCAGAGCACATTTTGAAATAAAGATTATACTATCTAGACATGCATTTCACTTGCATTACCTCTATCATGATAAAAAATTTTCAATTTATATATAATGTTAAACTTATTTGAATAAATTTCTTTTTTAGAATTGTTATGAATAAGAGTTGGATGGCTTTACCGAGATAAACTGAGGAGTATAGAAATAGAGTTGAGTGTTTCTTACAATTTTCATTTTCTAATGCTAACATAAATGGAATGATTTTATGCCCTTGTGTGCGGTGTAAGATTGATATTTGTTTCAAGAGAGGTTGCTTATGATCATTTGACGGTTGATGGATTTATCAAAGGTTATACTCACTGAGTAGCTCATGGAGAAATAACATATAGTGCATCTACAAACTCTGATTTTGTCCAATCTCGAAAGGATGCAGATGATATGCAAGGATTAATTTACGAGTCATTTGGGTTTCCAGAGCATAATGATAGTATTATCAGCACATCAACATTTGAAAATGATAAGGAGATTCCAACTAGAGAGGCAGAGAAATTCTATAAATTAATTGATGATTCACAAAAAGAATTATATCCAGGTTGTAAGAAATTCTCAAAACTTGCATTTATTATTCGTTTGCTTCACTTGAAGTGTCTAGGGAAAATGACCAACAAGATTTTTGATATGCTTTTAAATTTATCGAGAGAAGCATTTCTAAATGCAATGGATGATTTGCCTAAGTCGTACTATGAAGCAGAAAAATTGATGAAGCAATTAAGACTTGGTTACGAAAAGTTTGATGCTTGTCCTAATGATTGCACTTTGTTTTGGAGGTTGGATAAAGACAGAATTCAATGCAAAATATGTAGTGAGCTTAGATGGGAAACAACTGAAAATGATCCTACTGGTGAGAAGAGAAAAATCACATGTAAGGTTTTATGGTATTTTCCAATAAAGCCTAGATTACAACGTTTGTTCATATCATCCAAAACAGCATCCCATATGAGATGACATTCTGAATCCCGTACAAAGGATGGTTACATGCGGCATCCGACTGACTCTCCATCTTGGCAAACATTTGACCATAAGCACACAGAATTTGCAAAGGATCCTAGGAACATAATGTAACGCCCGAAAAATTCTCGAAACTGCATTATAAATATTCTATGATTTTTCTGGGATTTTTAGATATTTTTCCGGAATTTTCCGAGTAGCGGAAGCAGCAAAAATAATTAGAACCGCAAAATAGCTTAGGCGGGAATCGAACCCGGAACCCCTCGGATCCGATAACTTTTAGTTAGCCTTAGTAACCGGTGAACCCAGCAGGGCCGTGCTGAAAGAAAGAGGAGTCAATTATATTTATATTAAAGTTGGGCCGAAATACCCACTTAATATAAATAGGGAATTAATTAGGTGAAGGGTTATTTTTGGTTCGGCAACTTCTCCTCCCTCACCCTAATTCCGCCGATCCCTTCTCCTCCTCCTTCTCTCGGCGCCAACCACAAGGAAGACCTAGGGTTCTCTCCCTAGGGCCCCAAGGACATCTTCCGGCGATAACTCCGGCACGAGGACGCTCTCCTTCGCGAGGGGAACGCTTAGACGCGAGAAGATCGTCGAGAAGTCGTCTCCACCGGAATTCTAGCGAATAGAATTGTAAGGAAATTAGCGTACGAGGTAAGAAACCCCTCACCTGCAGTATAAGTAGCTCCGTTTGGGTTTTCTACGCGTTAGTTTAGTTATATGCAGATTTTTATCGACGCATAGCGTGAAATTGACCCTCCTCGCAGGTTTAGGGATTTAGTGAGCACTTCTAGATGGGCCGGACACGTAATCCCTCTTCAATGGGGGGGGGGGGTTTAGACGTTGTTGGGTGCCTAGAAGTGGTCTCCCTAATAGAGAGGAGAGTTGGGGCACACTAAGTGTTCGATAAAATAGCTAGTTAAGTAAAAATGCAAACTAGGCATTTTAACAGCTCAGTTGTGTAACAACCACCCTTCTTACTACTACTCTCTAAGGGCAACCGTTACCTAACTACTACTCTACTTACTAGTGTCACTTATGCTATTATTAGCGACACTTAGATTTATCACGGCCCAGAGGAAAACCTACCGAAAATTTTTGACAGAATCTCCCCTGTACCGGTGACCAAATCTATAATACAAACATAGTATACGCAGCCACGGACGGCTGGAACATATTTTCCACAACCACGCAGTAATAGAAATCACAATAAGACAAAGAACTACTCTAGCAATAGCCATGACTACAGCACTCCACAAATAATAAAAGAGACTAGCTAGACATGCGAAAATAAACTCAACTACAATCCCAAGTTTAATATAACATTAACAGAGAACTAAAAGAAAGTCTCGACAATTTTGCCAGCTACTTCTGGATCTCTCCACAGTCCAGACATCACACACCTTCATCACCACCACCATCCTGTCGCCTTCCTTTCATATCTTAGCTTTTCCTTTATCTACGGTAGGAGGAAAAAAACAAAAGATCTATAAGCGAAAACGCTTAGTAAGTACTAATCTATCTCACAAAAACATCGAAGTGCATAAAAAGAATGCAACAATACTAAAACTGAAATGCTAAAAGCAAAGCTGCATGTACTCATGGTATACAGAAATAAAACTGAATACTAAACATGCTCACTAACTGATAGGAAAGTAATGAAACAACTACTGTAAGCTTAGAATTAAAGAACTAAACTTTTATTGATTCTAAGCATAAAACTTGTTTCATTGTCTTATATCTTTATACCAGAAATTGATCTTTTAATTTCTCTTTTACCTTCTTCTTCTTTTCTTCTTGCTTTACTTATACTAGAAATTAATTTTTTAATTTCTCTTTCACTTTCTTCTTCTTGTTCTTCTTACTTTTCTTATACTAGAAATTAATCTTTTAATTTCTCTTTCACTTTCTTCTTCTTGTTCTTCTTACTTACTTTTCTTTTCTTCTTTTCTTCTTTGGGCCCAGGCTTAGTACCATCTTTATTTTGCGCGCTCTCTAATAGCGACTGAGGTAGCGAGCCTCTAGTCCTATGAGGTAAAGACCTTGGTCTTACCAGGGCCAAGACTTTGGAATTGGTCACCTGGATTTGTTTAACGACAACCTTGGAAGTCGGGTACTAGCATCTTACTTTAGTTTACTTGTTATCTTTTTTTTTACTAGACCTTGGTCTCTTTCTTTTTACTCAGTTTCCTCATAATCCTTTATTAGAGTTTATTTGAATCCTTTAGATATACCTAACAAGTGTAGGGTTACAATTAACTAAGCATGCTATATAAAAACAATACAAGGGAAGCAAATCTAAACTCTCTCTAAGCATGTTATAAAACCAAGCAAAGGAAAGTGACTTTGAATTAACTAATCATGCTATATAATAGAGCAAAAGAAAGTAACTTTGGCCTTTTAAAACATGCTGTGATAAGAGCAAAGAAAGTTAATCTAATCTTACTAATCATGCTACAAAACAAAGCAAAAGAGAGCAACTTTGAGCTTACTGATCATGCTATAAAATAAAGTAAAAGGAAGCTAATTTTGGACTTTCTAAACATGCTGGATAGGGTAGCAAAAGAATGTGACTTTAAGCTTTCTAAACATGCTGTAAATAGAGCAAAAGAATACAACTTTAAGCTTCCTAAACATGCTGTAAAATAGCACAAAGTCAATCACTAAAATGCTGGATCGGGTAGCAAAGTAAGCTAACTCTGAATTGTTATAACGAGGTTGTTCTTGCCTTTCAAACAGTAATAAGCAATCTATCCCAACATACTAGTATACTAAGTGGTGCATGTTTGTTAAGTAGTAGGGAAAAACTAAACCGTGCATGCTCTAGTTAATGGATGTTCATGTCCATGGAGGTAGCAAACAAAACCCAGAACTACCTACTATTAACTAAGGGCTGTTTATGCCCATTTGCTCGGCCAAAACAAGAAAATGAACTTGCTAGAATTTATGACAGCAGGTGTACATACACGGATACTACAACTAAGAGCTAAACTTCTTCTATACAATTAAACTCAAACAATAAATAGCATGCTCAATAGGTAGGCTACAGAAGGTAAGGAATAAAAGGGAAAAAAACCCTAACTCATAGTCCTGTTCAATAGCAAACCCAAGCAAGAACTCACGACACAACACTTTGCATGGTAAAATTTGGCACAGCGGCTTCTACAAAGAACTCACATAAAATTCTCCACAACATGCTTCGAATTCACAATGAACAAGAGCACAATTTCTCAATCCTAACATGCTGTGCTCGTATAAAGGAAAGATCAAACTTGCTGTGCATGCAAATACTAAGATTCTAGGGTTCCTGCTAGGCCTCGGAAGCAAAGGAAGAATAAAAAAGGAGAATAATTGCACTTATACAAGCTTGCTGTGATGTACAACTATTTGTGCCAAATTGAATCGTAGTCAATTGCAGGAAAACTTAACTGTAACTGAAAAAGCTAAGCACCCTAAGTACTCAATGCAACCTAGGGTTCATGTAAAGCTCACGAAAATCTTCAAATTACAGCCGACGGTAAAGGATGAGCAAACCTATTCTAGGGTTCATGCAAAGCTTCGGAAACCAGAAATTCAGGAAACAAGGAAACGAAACCGAAAGATCGGAGCAACTCCTACCACAGGTGAGTAGTACTTACCTCGTTCTTGCGCTTACAACCGAGAAGAAGAAAGGGGAAGACTTTTAGGGCTCGACGGCTTGCAAAATTTTGGCTTCCTCTTGTACCCGCGAGCTCCTCTCCGTCGGGATAACCACCCACGGTGAAGGATGACTGGAATAAGGCTTCGCCGGCGCCGGAGACCCAAGACCTAGCTTCCTCTTGGTTTCCGCCGAGAGAGACGGCGCTGTCGCGAGGGAGAAGGGGAGAAACAATTTCGGGAGAAATTGTTTTGGGTTTTGGAAAATCATAACCTAATTCCCTTTCTTATACTCGGGTTATAATTAATTACTATCTATGCTTTAAATTTATTTCTCCTCATACTTAGTTAACAAAGCGTGCGCAGCCCAGTTGGTTGGCTGTGTCCGGTTAGGTCGGGTCCAACCTGAGGTCATGGGTTCGAGCCTCACCTTCAACTCTTTTTGTCAAAATTTCTTTCTTTTTGTAAACATACTAAACGACCTCCAAAAATTGCGTAAAAATACTCTAAAAATTTCTAAAAATCTCTAGAATATTTTAAAAGCATTTCCAAATATTTTTATGGACATTTGGAACTCGAAACAGAGAAAATTGGGTCGTTACAATCCCCCATACCTTATAAAAAGTTCGTCCTCGAACTTAGAATAGTTCTGAATATTTCTGTCTCATACTGTCCTCACGCTCCCAAGTGACTTCCTCGTACTTCTGGTTCTACCAGATGACCTTCACTAGTGGTACTTCTATCTCTTAGTCTCTTGACTGTTCTATCCACTATCTTTGTAGGTCTGCTTTCATAACTAAGATCCTCTTGGATCTGCACTGACTGAGGCTGAATCACTTGGCTCGGGTCATGGAGACACTTCCTTAACATGGAGACATGAAATACATTGTGTATTGCTGACATGTCTTGTGGTAAGTCCAGCCTGTAAGCTACTTTCCCAATCCTCTCTATGATCAGGTAAGGTCCTACATAGCGAGGACTTAATTTGCCCTTCTTGCCAAATCTCATCACTCACTTCATAGGAGCGACCTTGAGGAAAACTGAATCTCCTACTTGGAATTCCAATGGCCTACGGCGTGTGTCAGCATAACTCTTCTGTCTGCTCTGGGCAGTCTCATTTTCTGGATCACCTGAGTGGTCTCGTCTATCAGCTCTGTCTAAATGCCCAGCTCCACTTCCATCTCTTTTCTCTCTCCTGCTTCTTGCCAGCATATGGGTGATCTGCATTTCCTGCCATATAGTGCCTCATAAGGTGTCATCTTGATGGTGGCCTGATAGCTATTGTTGTAGGCGAATTCAGCTAAGCACAAATACTTACACCAACTTCCTTTGAAATCCAGCGCACAAGCTCTGAGCATATCTTCTAAAATCTGATTCACTCGCTCTGTCTGTCCATCAGTCTGTGGATGGAAAGCTGTGCTGAACTTGAGTTTGGTGCCTAGTGCATTCTGAACGCACTCCCAAAAGTGTGAAGTGAAGCGTCCATCTCTATCAGAAATGATAGATTTAGGAACTCCATGAAGTCTGACTACCTCTTTAACATATAACTGGGCCAACTGCTCTATAGAGTGGGACACCTTGATGGTTAGGAAGTGAGCAGACTCGGTCAATCGGTCTACTATTACCCATATTGCGTCATATCCCTTTGTAGTTCTTGGAAGACCTGTTATGAAGTCCATGGATATATCTTCCCATTTCCATTCTGGTATTGGAAGAGGCTAAAGAACTCCTCTTGGTCTCTGGTGTTCTACTTTGACCCTCTGACATGTCAGGCAGGTACTGACATATTTAACTACATTTCTTTTGAGTCCTGACCACCAGAACTTCTGTTTCACATCTTGGTACATCTTGGAAGAACCAGGATGCATGGAGTACGGTGTACTGTGAGCTTTTTCTAAGATCTTCTTCCTCAGTTCTTCATCATTGGGCACGCAAATGCGACTCCCCTGATAAAGAATCCCGCTGTCTATTACTCGAAACTCTGATTTGTCTTCTTTCTGTATCCCTTGCTTGATCTTCTGGATTCCCGGATCTTCACTTTGCTTTCTCTGTATCTCCTCAAACAATGTAGACTATAAGGTCAATGCAGAGAGTTGCCTTTCAATAATTTCAAGTCCAAAACCTGACAACTCGTTCTAGAGTGGCAGGGCTAATGATGACAAAGACATCAGTGATGCACTAGATTTTCTGCTGAGTGCATCTGCCACTTTGTTAGCTTTGCCTGGGTGGTAGAGAATTTCACAGTCATAATCTTTGACCAACTCCAGCCACCTGCGCTGTCTCATGTTTAAGTCCTTCTGAGTGAAGAAGTACTTAAGACTCTGATGATCTGTGAAGATTCTACACTGAACTCCATACAAATAATGTCGCCAGAGATTCAGTGCAAAAACCACAGCTGTTAGCTCAAGATCGTGAGTGGGATAGTTCTTCTCGTAGTCTTTGAGTTGTCTGGAAGCATAAGCTATGACTTTTCCTTCTTGCTTGAGTACAGCTCCTAAACCCATATTGGAAGCATCACTGTAGATGTCGAAACTCTTGTCGCTCTGTGGAACAGTCAGAATGGGAGCACTGATCAATCTCTTCTTTAACTCTTGGAAATTCTGCTCACATTTATCTGACCATTCGAATCTCTTGTTCTTTCTGGTGAGGGCTGTTAGTGGAGAGGCTATCCTAGAAAAGTCCTCCACGAACTTCCTGTAGTACCCAGCTAAACCAAGGAAGCTTCTGATCTCTCTAACGTTCTTGGGTCTACTCCAGTTGTTGATCGCTTCCACTTTGGCTGGATCCACTTGAATACCTTCTTTAGAAATAATGTGACCTAAAAACGCCACCTGATTTAACCAGAACTCGCACTTGGAGAATTTAGCATAAAGCTGCTTTTGCTGAAGAGTCTGCAGTATCATCCTCAAGTGCGTGTCATGCTCCTCTGGGGTCCTTGAATAGACCAGAATGTCGTCAATGAATACGATGACAAATTTGTCAAGATATTCTCTGAACACTCTGTTCATTAAGTCCATGAAGACAACAGGTGCATTAGTCACTCCAAAAGGCATGACTACAAATTTGTAGTGTCCATATCTGGTTCTGAACGTCGTTCTGGGTATATCCCTTTCCTTCACTTTCAGCTGATGGTACCCAGAGCGTAGGTCTATCTTTGAGAACACTATTGCTCCTCTTTATTGATCAAATAAGTCATCGATCCTGGGAAGGGGGTACTTGTCCTTAACTGCTACTTTGCTCAGCGTTCTGAAATCTATGCACATTAGCATGGATCCGTCTTTCTTCTTAACGAACCACTCTGGAGCTCCCCGGAGTGAATGACTAGGGCAGATGAAGCCTTTGTCAAGTAACTCCTGTAGTTGTTCTTGTAACTCCTTCAGCTCTGCAGGAGACATGCGATACGGAGCTTTTGAAATTGGACCGGTTCTAAGAACCAATTCAATCTCAAATCCACTCATTTATTGGGAGGTAGTCCAGGTAGATTTGCTGGGAATACCTCGGGATATTCACAGACCACCCGAACCCTCTCTTTCTTACCTTCTTTCTGTTCTTCTGCACTTACTTGACAGGGGCTCCGGCTCCCTACTATCTTGTCTTCTATCTTGGTTGGCTTGAACTTTATAAACTCCTCATAGGGCTTGTTGGTGATAGAACTCTTCATAGAACTCTAACTGAAAATCTGCCCAGCTCATCTGATCGGCTGCTCTCTTGGTCTTTATCCTCTCCCACCACGTACGAGCATCTCCAGATAGGCAGAAAGAGACGCACTTGACCTTCTCGACTTCTGGCCAGTCAAGAAGCTCCATTGTGCTCTCAAGTGTCTTGAACCAAGCCTGGGCATCCCAAGGCTCAGTCGTGCCTGAGAATCTTTCTGGTTTCAGCTTCAGCCACTGGATAAGGTATGCTTCTTGTCTTCTAGGTGTTGTGGCGACTTCCAGGGCAACCGATAAGACTTCAGTCACCACTGGGGTCTCCACATTAATGGTTGGGGAAGTGGGAGGAGCTGGCTTCTGATTGGCCATTAGATTGGCAATCACTTGCTGCTGCTTGCTACTTGTCTCTGAAGTTGAGCAACAACTTCAGAGAGAATAGGCCCAGGGGTTCTGGGCTCTTCGTTCTCCTAAACTCGGTCCTCAATATGAACGGTACGAGGACATCCTTTTTCTTAACATCTAATTATGCAGAGGAAAAAGACTAAATAGCTTCTCTAACCCTTCTAATCATATATATATATGAATAAAGAAAAGAGAAATAAAATCTTCTATCTTACTTAAGCACTAAAAAAAAAAAGTACTCTATACTGCAGTTAATAATAAGGAAAGCAGAATAAAGAAAGGATTTAAATACTTTCTTACTTGGAGACGGCGAGGATGATGCTGATGTGTGTGTGATGCTGGAGAATGGAACACTGCTCTGATACCAACTGTAACAACCACCCTTCTTACTACTACTCTCTAAGGGCGACCGTTACCTAACTACTACTCTACTTACTAGTGTCACTTATGCTATTATTAGCGACACTTAGATTTATCACGGCCCAGAGGAAAACCTACCGAAAAATTTCGACAGAATCTCCCATGTACCGGTGACCAAATCTATAATACAAACATAGTATACGCAGCCACGGACGGCTGGAACATATTTTCCACAACCACGCAGTAATAGAAATCACAATAAGACAAAGAACTACTCTAGCAATAGCCATGACTACAGCACTCCACAAATAATAAAAGAGACTAGCTAGACATGCGGAAATAAACTCAACTACAATCCCAAGTTTAATATAACATTAACAGAGAACTAAAAGAAAGTCTCGACAATTTTGCCAGCTACTTCTGGATCTCTCCACAGTCCAGACATCACACACCTTCATCACCACCACCATCCTGTCGCCTTCCTTTCATATCTTAGCTTTTCCTTTATCTGCGGTAGGAGGAAAAAAACAAAAGATCTATAAGCGAAAACGCTTAGTAAGTACTAATCTATCTCACAAAAACATCGAAGTGCATAAAAAGAATGCAACAATACTAAAACTGAAATGCTAAAAGCAAAGCTGCATGTACTCATGGTATACAGAAATAAAACTGAATACTAAACATGCTCACTAACTGATAGGAAAGTAATGAAACAACTACTGTAAGCTTAGAATTAAAGAACTAAACTTTTATTGATTCTAAGCATAAAACTTGTTTCATTGTCTTATATCTTTATACCAGAAATTGATCTTTTAATTTCTCTTTTACCTTCTTCTTCTTTTCTTCTTGCTTTACTTATACTAGAAATTAATCTTTTAATTTCTCTTTCACTTTCTTCTTCTTGTTCTTCTTACTTTTCTTATACTAGAAATTAATCTTTTAATTTCTCTTTCACTTTCTTCTTCTTGTTCTTCTTACTTACTTTTCTTTTCTTCTTTTCTTCTTTGGGCCCAGGCTTAGTACCATCTTTATTTTGCGCGCTCTCTAATAGCGACTGAGGTAGCGAGCCTCTAGTCCTATGAGGTAAAGACCTTGGTCTTACCAGGGCCAAGACCTTGGAATTGGTCACCTGGATTTGTTTAACGACAACCTTGGAAGTCGGGTACAAGCCTCTTACTTTAGTTTACTTGTTATCTTTTTTTTTACTAGACCTTGGTCTCTTTCTTTTTACTCAGTTTCCTCATAATCCTTTATTAGAGTTTATTGAAATCCTTTAGATATACCTAACAAGTGTAGGGTTACAATTAACTAAGCATGCTATATAAAAATAATACAAGGGAAGCAAATCTAAACTCTCTCTAAGCATGTTATAAAACCAAGCAAAGGAAAGTGACTTTGAATTAACTAATCATGCTATATAATAGAGCAAAAGAAAGTAACTTTGGCCTTTTAAAACATGCTGTGATAAGAGCAAAGAAAGTTAATCTAATCTTACTAATCATGCTACAAAACAAAGCAAAAGAGAGCAACTTTGAGCTTACTGATCATGCTATAAAATAAAGTAAAAGGAAGCTAATTTTGGACTTTCTAAACATGCTGGATAGGGTAGCAAAAGAATGTGACTTTAAGCTTTCTAAACATGCTGTAAATAGAGCAAAAGAATACAACTTTAAGCTTCCTAAACATGCTGTAAAATAGCACAAAGTCAATCACTAAAATGCTAGATCGGGTAGCAAAGTAAGCTAACTCTGAATTGTTATAACGAGGTTGTTCTTGCCTTTCAAACAGTAATAAGCAATCTATCCCAACATACTAGTATACTAAGTAGTGCATGTTTGTTAAGTAGTAGGGAAAAACTAAACCGTGCATGCTCTAGTTAATGGATGTTCATGTCCATGGAGGTAGCAAACAAAACCCAGAACTACCTACTATTAACTAAGGGCTGTTTATGCCCATTTGCTCGGCCAAAACAAGAAAATGAACTTGCTAGAATTTATGACAGCAGGTGTACATACACGGATACTACAACTAAGAGCTAAACTTCTTCTATACAATTAAACTCAAACAATAAATAGCATGCTCAATAGGTAGGCTACAGAAGGTAAGGAATAAAAGGGAAAAAAAACCCTAACTCATAGTCCTGTTCAATAGCAAACCCAAGCAAGAACTCACGGCACAACACTTTGCATGGTAAAATTTGGCACAGCAGCTTCTACAAAGAACTCACATAAAATTCTCCACAACATGCTTCGAATTCACAATGAACAAGAGCACAATTTCTCAATCCTAACATGCTGTGCTCGTATAAAGGAAAGATCAAACTTGTTGTGCATGCAAATACTAAGATTCTAGGGTTCCTGCTAGGCCTCGGAAGCAAAGGAAGAATAAAAAAGGAGAATAATTGCACTTATACAAGCTTGCTGTGATGTACAACTATTTATGCCAAATTGAATCGTAGTCAATTGCAGGAAAACTTAACTGTAATTGAAAAAGCTAAGCACCCTAAGTACTCAATGCAACCTAGGGTTCATGTAAAGCTCACGAAAATCTTCAAATTACAGCCGACGATAAAGGATGAGCAAACCGATTCTAGGGTTCATGCAAAGCTTCGGAAACCAGAAATTCAGGAAACAAGGAAACGAAACCGAAAGATCGGAGCAACTCCTACCACAGGTGAGTAGTACTTACCTCGTTCTTGCGCTTACAACCGAGAAGAAGAAAGGGGAAGACTTTTAGGGCTCGGCGGCTTGCAAAATTTTGGCTTCCTCTTGTACCCGCGAGCTCCTCTCCGTCGGGATAACCACCCACGGTGAAGGATGACTGGAATAAGGCTTCGTCGGTGCCGGAGACCCAAGACCTAGCTTCCTCTTGGTTTCCGCCGAGAGAGACGGCGCTGTCGCGAGGGAGAAGGGGAGAAACAATTTCGGGAGAAATTGTTTTGGGTTTTGGAAAATCATAACCTAATTCCCTTTCTTATACTCGGGTTATAATTAATTACTATCTATGCTTTAAATTTATTTCTCCTCATACTTAGTTAACAAAGCGTGCGCAGCCCAGTTGGTTGGCTGTGTCCGGTTAGGTCGGGTCCAACCCGAGGTCATGGGTTCGAGCCTCGCCTTCAACTCTTTTTGTCAAAATTTCTTTCTTTTTGTAAACATACTAAACGACCTCCAAAAATTGCGTAAAAATACTCTAAAAATCTCTAGAATATTTTAAAAGCATTTCCAAATATTTTTATGGACATTTGGAACTCGAAACAGGAAAAATTGGGTCGTTACAAGTTGAATGCATTACAAGCATCTAAATCAGTAAATCAGTTTATTCTAGCTTATATGGGACTACGGTCCAATGAGTGGGCTCCCACAGTCGCCTCTGGGTTCAGACAACCTAGCTCTAGGTCCAGATAACCTAGAAAGGGCAATTTAGAACAGTTTAGTTATGATTCAGTATTTTATTTTCAGTTAGGGCACTGTACAGGATTAGATATCCATTGGGCTGGGCTCCCATAGTCGGTCCCTAGGTTTAGATAACCTAGTAAACCCTACTAAATGCGGGACTTGCAAACCTGGGTCTAGTTAGGGATGCGCGCACAGTAGGTACAGTTGCCGGGCCCAACAGCACATGATTATTATTTTGATCTACTATGCTATTAGTTTTCAAAACTCATAAAATCAGTTATGTTAGTTGAGTTTGATTTCAGCTTCAGGTTAGTTTCAGTTAGCTTAGTTCTCTATTATTGTTCTATGTGATTAGCCTGCTATGCCATGCTTCAGCTTACATGTTCAGTTATTTCAGTTTATGCTTGCAACCATAGTATGTCATGTCAGTACATGTTTTCAAATAGCATTCTTTAAAAGCATGTTTGCATCGTTGCATGTTTTAGTGAGGTAGTTGGTTTCTTACTAAGCTTTAAGCTTACAGATTCTACTTTCCTTATACTGCAGATAAAGGTAAAGGGAAAATGAACTAGCAGAGGAAGCTGGAGTTCAATGCAAAGATGGTGTGTGTGGCAGGAACTGGAATAAAAGATCCTCAGAGGTTTTAGCAAGCTTAAATAGTTGAATTCTTAGTATTTCTTCTTTCATGCATTTTTAGACCTTAGAATGTTTAAACCATGGGAGATTTATTTAGTTTGTTAGTAATTATGTTAGAATGCTGGTTAATAGTTGCTAGAATATATTTCAATTGATTTTAGAATTGTTGTGTGAGGTTTTGGCACGCCAGAGTGCTGAAATCAGATCGAAATCGAAACTCCGATCGATCTACGGATCGATCGAGTGCTTATCGCGCGAAACAGCATCGATCCCGATCGAGTTTATGGATCGGTCACCGACCGATCCAAATCTGAAGACTCAGCGATCGGTCACCGATCGGTGAGCGATCGGTCACCGACCGATCGGTGTGCTCTGGATCGGTCGACCGATCCGCCTCGGGTCACTGGATCGGTCACCGACCGATCCAATGCCTTATAGCGTGCTGGATCGATCACTGGATCGATCCGACAACCCAATCGATCCAGGGGACGATTGAAATGCCTGATTACAGCTAGCAGGTCATTCGAGAGGCATAGGTTATCTTCCCTAGTATGTGTACAACTCCTAGGTACACCTAGAATATGAAGTTAAAATTTTACAGTAATCAGTTTAGAAAATTTTTAATCAATCCAGATTTTCGCAATAGTAATTTAGCACAGCATTACGTAACGATCGGCCTCGCAGCCTAGTCAGTAGGAGGTGGGTCGTTACACATAAGGCTTGGTTTAGCATCAGATGGATTTAATCCATTCAAAAATATGAGTGTGACACATAGTACGTGGCTAGTTATTTTAATGCCGTATAATCTTCCACCATGGATGTGTATGAAGCAACCATACTTTATGTTGTCACTATTGATACCTGGCCCATCCGCTCCAGGGAATAACATCGACATCTACTTGCAACCTCTTATTGCAGATTTGAAGGATTTATGAGAGATAGGAGTTCAAACATATGATGCATCAACTAAATAGAATTTTCAATTACATGCTACATTACTATGAACAATAAGTGATTTTCCTGGATATGCAAACTTATCCGGATGGAGTACTAAAGGAAACTTGCATGCCCAGTGTGTCATCAATTTACACATTCACAATGGTTAAAATATGGTGGAAAATATTGGTATATGGGTCATCAGAGGTTTTTAAATAGTGATCATGTATTTAAAAAAAATGCTCAATTTTTTGATGGCATAGAAGAGCATGGAAGACCACCACCTATACTATCAGGAGACATGGTGATAAATGAGTTGAAAATTTTAAAATTTACTTTTGGAAAAATAGTTAATGATAATTCAACTCTGTCATTCAATTGGAAAAAAATGAGTATATTTTTTGATTTACCATATTGGAAAGATAATGTAATACATCACAATTTTGACCTTATGCATATTGAAAAGAATGTATGTGAATCTATTTGTGGGGCATTGCTGAATATAGAAGGAAAATCGAAAGATAATCTCAAATTACGACTTGATTTGCAAGAAATGGAGATAAGATCATCACTTTATCTTATTGAGAAAGGATCAAATAAAGTTTATTTACCTCTCGCATCTTTTTCAATGGGGAAAAAAGAGAAGGATATATTTTGCAAGGTCTTAAAAAAAAATCAAAGTTCCAAATGACTATGCATCCAATATATCACGATGTGTTCAAATGAAACCGACAAAATTAAGTGGTCTAAAAAGTCATGATAATCACATCTTGATGCAGCAATTATTGCCAGTAGTACTACGCAAAACTTTATCTAAATCTGTTCGGATTCCTTTGATTAGATTAAGTAGATATTTCCAAGACTTATGTTGTAAAGTAATTTCTTCTACATATTTGGTTCGTTTAAAGAGAGATATTGCAGTGATCCTATGTGAATTGGAAAAGATTTTTCCTCCATCATTTTTTGACATAATGGTTCATCTAAGTATTCATTTGACAACTGAAGTACAACTTGCTCGGTTAGTTCACTATCGTTGGATGTATCCAATTGAAAGATATTATACAAATCTTATTGATATTTTTTAAAAATAGTTTGTTAGATAAATAATACAAATTGTTGTGTTTTGACACAAGGTACTTGGGAACATTAAAGTCTTATGTTCCAAATAAAAATTCTAATTATCTAAATAAAAATTTTCTTTTAATAAAACTAATTATTTTTTAAAAAATGTTAAATTAAATAGGCTGTATTAACGAATTTAATAAATTTTAAAACTGCTTACATAATTTTAAATAAAATTATAATTCTTGACTTTTTTTTTCTTAACTGAAGAGAATTTTATTCTATGAGAGGGCGAGCGTCGTCCAAGTTTAGTGACACTGCAATTGATGACATTGAAGCACTCTCTTTTCAATAATTTTACTTTTAATGTTAATTTATTTTTTATATACATTTGAATCTTTTTGATGCGGTCGGAATATGCTTTTCCAATGTTGCTAACCTCCTACTCTATCGTACCATTTAAATTGGGTTCGTATTAGCAGAGGCAGACCGCCAATAATAGTACAATGCAGCTGAAGAAGTCTTTGACTTAAGATATCAACACATATCAACGGGGGTTGATTATTAATATTAATCCTAACATCAATTATGAAATGATTATAAAGGGTTCATTTTATATCATATATCATTATTAATAAAATGTAAAGTTGATTATTATATTTATTTCAGTTCAGTGTCAATTAAATAAATATAATAATGGCTTTGGGTAGTAGGTTCTTATCTACAGTATATCAATTGGTTGAATTGATAGTAAGATATTGTAGAGAACACTACTCTTAACTGTTCCTAGTCGAGTATTAATATACAAGGACAATATTAATGCGTTGAGACTAACATATAGGTCAAGGAATGACTTAATCTCACAAGTCATGGATATAAGATATCAGGTTGATACATGGGTATATATTAGAGAATATATATTGAATGATCTGCCATAAGAATGTTTCATGGATCATTATATGAGTGTCATAAACATTCTCATGTGACTATTGGTATGAATAGTCCTTAGACCTGAAGTCGCTACAGTTCCCTACATAAGGAGTTGTGTACTTTGGTATCGACAAACGTCACCTGTAACAAGATGGACAATAAAGTTGATCACTGGGTATGCAATGAATTATGCGGAGGGATGTGAGTGATGTAGATGAGATCTATCCATTCTATATGACGGAAGCGATATCTGTGGGCCCCTTAATTAGTAGGACACAAGGAAGCATGACCATGCGCAAATGAATCAATATGAGATATTGAACTTATTTGATTAAGTGTGTCTACTTAGAGATCAAGAAACACAAAAGTTGATAAGAGGATGACACGGTCTATGCCTCATTGATCAACTTAGATATCAAGGATAGAGGGACAAAGTCATACAAGATAATAGCCACGGATAGGTTAGGTCGGATCTCGACTTTCTCGTCACTTGGGTAGCAATGATGCCTTGCTAGATGTCACTCATTGCTTATGTATCTAAATGTTGATTTGGGTACATTGCCAACATTACGAGAACTTTTTGGGTCACACACAAAGAACAAGTAGATTTGGAGATTGGTTCATATGATGAATCATTAGATTAAGTCTTATCCGAATTGGACTTATTGAGTTAGACTCAATTTGATCTAATTGTTGGATTAAGTCCAATTCAAACTAGACTTAAGTCAATTCAAATTAATGAAATGCAATTCATTGAATTTGAATTGTATGAGATTAATTGAGTAAGAATCGATTGAATTAGACTTGAGTTAAACTCAAGTGAGGAGACTTGAGTTAGACTAAAGTGAGGCTTAATGGAGAAATTCATTGAATTTTGAATTCAATGAACCATGTAATTTAATTTTGTAAAATTTAAAATGAGAGGTTTTCAAATGTGTCCTTAATGGAGAGTGAATGATCATTAAGGATCATTAATGAAATTAATGCACATTAAGTGTTTTCATTGAATGAAAAATACTTAAGCCATTTTTCCTCTCATTTTTGTAACTTCTTCATTGTCTTCTTCCTCTCCTCTCCTCTTGGCCGAAACCTTCTCTAGGTTGCTAGCACAACCTTAGGTGGTTTCATCTCCACTTTGTGAGTTTGTGAGACAAACAAACACTTGTTCGTGTGGATACCGTAGAGGCGCGAACGTGAGATTGTGATGTGATCCGAGCTGTCAGGAGTCCGTGAGCATGCTACAAAGGTATAATACTATCATGGTAGAAAACTTAGTATATGTAGTAATTTCTCTTTCCCTTCGCATGGATCTTCTAGAGGAACTAGTGTTTTCTGCTGTGCATTTGCGTGTTTAGCGCATCTAGTTCCTTACATTGATGGTGTCATTTTATCCCTCCGATACTTAAGTTAGTACAAAGCTGAAAATATAGTTTGCCTTCTTCCATAGAAGGGTTTATACTAGAAAAGTAAGTATCTTCCACTGAGTAAAGATTGTCAAAAGATGTAGGAATTAATAGTCGCCTTCCTTTGAGGAAGGACTTTGTGGTGGAATAAGCTGAAGAAGATGAATAGTAGTTGAGCAGATTAACCATCGTATTGATTATAAAATACTCACCGAGTTTGCATTTGAAAGAGAGCAAGGAAGAGGAAAAGAAAGAGAGAGAACCCCCTTCTTGGTGGACTTCCTATAAGGAATGAAAGAAAAAAGACTCTACTGCTAAGGGTATATTGATTAGTTCAATAGTAGATGACATGGTCTATGAATATGAGCCATATATATTGGCTCATGATGTTTGGGTTGCCTGAGAGAAAGGTACAGTAGAGTAATATCAAGTAAACTTTGTAAACTAATAATTAAGTTTGACAACTATAAAAAGCATCTGAATGTAATCATGGCCTGACATCTAAGGGAAATGGCTAATATGATTCGGGAGCTAAGATTTGCTGGTTACGAGTTAACTGATAAACAACAGGTTTAGATAGTAATTTGTTTCCTTCCTAATTCTTGGGAGACGATAAAATAGAATCTAACTCACAGCGACATTATCAAGACTTTTGCTAATGTCTCATGACATATTGAATTGGAGGCAGAGAGAATAGAATCTGCAAGGATTTCTGGACAAGTTTTTGTAGCTGATGGTTCTGATAGTACATCCGAATCCAAGAATAAGAGCAATTGATTCTAAAAGATGAGAAAATGAAAAGTTGTAAAACCTATTGTTGATAGGCTGGGCCTAAACAAGAAGAAGTACAACGGGAAGAAGCATGAATAGAAATTTAAAAGCAAGATAATTTGCTATAACTGTGGCAAAAAGGACCAGATTGCTTGGGAATGTACTAAACCGAAAAAGGTAAATCCATATTTATCTCCTATTCATGAGTATTATGTGTTGGGACCTTGACGTCCGCTAGATGGGAAGGGGGTGAATAACGTCTCACCCAAATCGTTTGACTCCTATAATGTTAGTGCACAGTGAAATACAAAACAAACTAACAAATAGAAAGCTAAACTAAAACAAGAAGAATGAAGACAAGCAAACCATAAAGACATGTTTGTTTACGTGGTTCGGAGATAAGGCTCCTACCCTAAGGCTATTTGTAAGGTGGATGATCTTGATTCGTTGATGGATGACTCCCCGAAACACTCTAGCTATCTCAAACCTCCTTCTTAGTGGAGAAACCTCATCACAACCTTGATCTAAACACCCTTAGATCACAAGAGAATTGCTTAGAGTACTTAGGAGACTTCTAATAGACTTTAACCAAGTCTATTTCATCAACCATGGCCAACCACCCTAAAATCTCTTAAATAAAGCTTGGGAGAAAATATAAGTTGTGTTTCCTTCCACCATTCGTTACACCCCAACGGTCGACTACCATTTGACTGCTATAGTGTATTAGTCGACTGCTACAGAAACCAGTCGACTGCTACAGTAACCAATTGACTACTACAGTAAATTATAAACTTAGGATTTTGCCCTGAGTACAATCTCTCATGCACTTGTCTTTGCTTGCACAATCTAGACCTATCCTTTTAACCTCCTCCATTAACCTTGCGTTTCTCATATGCCTCCCCATCTTTAGCCTGTTGTCTTCTGGAGCTTCCATCAGCCTTGTCATCGTTGTCGGGTCTTCACCACCAAGAGTCATGCTCCGAGACTTCATCCTTTGCCAAGTCACAATTGGACTTACGTTGTCGAGACTACATACTTAGACTTACACCACTAAGACTCACCCTTGGACTTTTTTTTTTGCCAAGATCACACTTTGACTTTTTCTTTGCCAAGATCACACTTAGACTTTTCTTGTTGTACCTGTATCTTGCACACTCACAATGCATATCAAATATAACAATAAACATAACTTAAACCTTTACCCAGACATCAAAACCTAGGGCACATAGATTACTCCAACATTATGTTGCTAGTGTAAGCACCCTAGGTAAGTTTTGATGTAATCAATTAGGTTAAGTTAGGCTCTATGGTTTGATGTCTTATATCTAAGTGTGTAGGAACTTAGGAATACAAGAAGTCAAATGGAAAATGCAATGAGCAAGAAAGATGGCATGAGAATCGAGTTAACGGGTTTGGTGTATTCGAGGGATGAGGAGCTGTGGAAGAGTACATTGGCGAACAAAAAGGATGCGCACGGAAATTTTGAGGGACGAGAAGCCGGAGAGGAAGACTACTGGAGGAGAAGGTCCGAATTAGATTTGGGTGAGGCGTTCGGATTAGGTATAGGCACCTGGAGATGTCCAGGCCATGTCGGCAACCTCTTGAGTAGAGGATCAAAGCTAGAGTCCACATCAACAAACTCCAAGCGCTCGGACCGAGTCTAGACGCCCAGAAGCCGATAAGCCATTGACGAAGAACCATTGCAGAGTGGATTGAGGCGACCATATCTAGGTGCCTCGACTGGCTCCAGCGCTCGCGAGCTGCCACATCGGCAAACAACTAGTTCGACTGGTGGGATATAAATAGTGTTGTGGTCTTTGAAGTTAAACACAACACACTCTATACTTTCACTTTGTAATTCAATTTTCATCTTGTTTGTGCTTAACTATTGTAAGAGGTAACTCCACCTTCAACGAAGGAGATTTTAGTAAGCTTTCATTGCCTTAGATTAACAACCTCCGTGGTTGTAACCAAGTATATGCTTTTGTCTCTTTTCTATGTTTATGTTTTTATTTTGAATTAACGTATGTTCCTTGCTAAGCTTAGAAGCAAGAGAAGTGCTAACCTTATTTTAGGGCTATTCACCCCCTTTAGCAGGCCTACGAAGACCAACAAGTGGTATTAGAGTTTGGTTCACTTTAGAAAGATTAACCGCCAACTGAAGCAACAAGGAGATGGCCAGAGTGAGCATTCATCCATTGAAGTTTGAGGGGGATTTTACAACATGGAAAAAGAGAATGGAGAATTTTTTAAAATAGCCTTTGAAAGTTTTCTAACCATTAAATATGACTTTATAGCACCTAGAGATCAGCAAGGCAAGGAAAAAGAAGAACATCTCTGGAGCAAAAAGGAGCAGAATGACTTCTTCGTAAATGACAAAGTAGAGTTTCATTTGCCGAGCATTCTTCCTCCCTAAGAAATTAATCAGATCGATAACTACAACTCAGCTAAAGAACTTTGAGAGAAGTTCCTAGAGCTACACGAAGTGACCTCGGAAGCTATATATACTCATAAGATGGGACCTACTTTGGAACCAACTCAACAAACTCTAGATGGAAAAGGAAGAGGCAGTAGATTATCTACATGCAAGAATCAAAGAGATGATCACCGGATTCACGAATCTTGGAGAAATTGTAACAAATTAAGATTCACTGAGGTATACGTTAAATATTTTTTCGAGAACTCCCAAGTGGACATCTATAGTAGACTCATTTTACATATCCAAGGATCTCGAGATAAGTACATTAGAAAATCTATTTTCCACTTTCCAATTACATGAGTCGAGATATGCTAGTTTAAAAAAAAAATAGAAGAAAACTCAACTCAGAAACTGACACTCAAAGCCAAGAAGAACGAACCAAAACCATTTTCAAACTCATCAGCTGACAAAGATGAAAGAGCTTATGTGGTAAGAAAATTGAATAAATTTTTTAAAACTAACAAATTTAATAAGATGTATGCCAAGAAGTTCATTCCAGGGCAAAGAAAAAAATGATGCTACAACTATAATGAAGAAGAACATATCACAGATAATTGCCTCAGACTTAAGGACAAAGGATCAAGAAAATCTAAATACAAGAACCTCAAAGGAACATGAGATGAGTCATCCTCAGAAGAGTCCAAGCATGAGGAGTATGTTGGAATAACACTGATGGCAAGTCATTAAGAAGCAAACATCGATGAAGGGGGAGCCACTTCTGAAAAAAAATAAAAATGAAGGAGGAGAATCAACTATGAATCTGATAACATAGTAAGTGAGGTATGACTTCTACCTTATGAACAGTTATATGATAGTATTAAACTTATGTCTAGATCATTGTTCAAATAAAGGTCCAAATATATTAAATTAAAAAAAATAACCTTGATCTAAAAATTAAATTAGTAATAACTTATCTGTTAGAACATTTTGATAATGTTCAAATAGAAAATATAAAACTAAAAGAGCAAATAGATTTGTTGAAAAAGGACTCTGCATGCTTTAATTCAAATTTCTAACAAATTTCATATTCTAGAAATATTGGAGGGCTTAACTAGTATTTAAGAAATCATAGAGGTCAAATTGTAAAAGTAGCTAGAAATAATATTCCTAGAAAATATTTGATAAACCCAGTAGGTAGAAACCTTTGGGATCCTAAATCATACTTAGTTTGATTAAATTAATTTATGCATGTAAAAAAAATTGAATTTAGTTTAATTTTATTATTATTTACAAAATTGATTATTTCATTCACCTTCTGTTTATCTTTTGTGTTATTTTTTTATAAAAAAATAAAGGCATTATCTACTCACAGAAATATTTTTAAAATTTTCTTACTATTATATTATTTTTTAAAAAAATTTCTTATTTCAAAAAATAAATTTTAATGATTAAAAAATGTTTTAAAAAATTATTTTTCAAAAACTTAATTTTTTTTATGATAATGAATTATGTTTTCTCTTAGAATAAAACTTTACGAGTTTTTTTGACAATTATATAATTTTTTATAATTTTTTTTATCTTCAAAGGGAATTCTAAAATTAAAAATATTTCGGAGATTAATTTTGAAGAACCTGATTTTTAGAAAATTATCGTTGTATTATGAATGTTGAGAAATATCAGCTCGATTTTTTGACTTGAAAACTATTTTCAAATGTTTAATTTCAAAAATAACTTCATATGTTCAAAAATATTTATTTCCATTCAAATAAAAAAATTTTGTCTATGAAATTTTTTATCATGTTTTGAATATTTATGGTTGTTATTGTCAACAAATTTTAAGATTTTTCTAATAGTTGTCATATTTTCCCTAACATATTTTTGATGTGATCAAAAAGGGAGGAATTTAGAGATTAAGTTAAGGGGGAGACATAAACTTTTTGTTGATTTAATGGCAAAGGGAATTTTAAAATTAAAAATATTTCAGAGATTAATTTTGAAGAACCTGATTTTTAGAAAATTATCGTTGTATTATGAATGTTGAGAAATATCAGCTCGATTTTTAGGACTTGAAAACTATTTTCAAATATTTAATTTCAAAAATAAGTTTATATGTTCAAAAATATTTATTACCGTTCAAATAAAAAAATTTTGTGTATGAAATTTTTATCATGTTTTGAATACTTATGGTTGTTATTGTCAAAAAAAATTTAAGATTTTTCTAATAGTTTTCATATTTTCCCTAGCATATTTTTGATGTGATCAAAGAGGGAGGAATTTAGGGATTAAGTTAAGGGGGAGGTATAAACTTTTTGTTGATTTAATGGCAAATTTTTGTACTAAATTATAAATTTACTTGTTTAAATTGTTTTACTGTTTGTTATAACTTTAACTTGGTTGATGCATATTAAAAAGGAGGAGATTGTAAGTACTCTGGATAAGTTTTGATGTAATCAATCGGATTAAGTTAGGTTTTGCGATTTGATGTCTTGTGTTTAAGTGTGTAGGGACTTAAAAACATAAGAAGTCGAGCGAAAATACAACGAGCAAGAAGTTTGGCATGGGAAGCGAGTTGACAAGCTCAATGCATCCGAGAGACGAATAGCTGAGAAATAGTACACCGACGGACGAGAAGGACCCATGTAGCTCTTCCGAGGGATGAGAACCCGAGGAGGAAGACTGTCTGAGGAGAAGGCTGAAGTTGGGTTCGGGTGAACTCAACTTTGGACGGCTGGAAGATCACCCAAGTGACCGGACAAAGTCAATCTTAGAAGTTGACTTTGTCTAGGCACTTAGATCAAGTCCAAACATTTGTACTTTAGGTGCCTGAACCAAGTCCAAGCACTCAGACCAAGTCCTAGCACCTGGAGCCATCCAGGCCACGTCAGTGACCCGTTGTGAAGAGGATCAAAGATGGAGTCCATGCCATCAGACTCCAGGCGCCCATACTAGGTCCAGACGGCCGGAAGCTGATTAGCCCTGGTCTTTGAAGTTAATCACAACAACACACTCTGTACTTTCACTTTGTAATTTAGTTTTTGTCTTGTTTGTGTTTAGCTATTGTAAGAGGCTACTCTGCCTTCAACGAAGGAGATTTTAGTAAGCTCTCATCACCTTGGATTAACAACCTCCGCGGTTGTAACCAAGTAAATTCTTTTGACTCTTTTCTACTTTTGTTTACGTTTTTTATTTTGAACTAAGGTGTGTTCCTTGCTAAGCTTAGAAGCAAGAGAAGTGCTAACCTTATTTCAAGGCTATTCACACCCCCCTCGTCTAGCCGACCTACTAGGACCAACAACCAGTACAGTGTTATTAATTGATTCTTATCCTTTGTGAATTATAGATTCAGGAGCAATAAACCATATAACTCATGACTGAGTTACATTCGTGGAGTATAGTCAGGTACCAGCTGGCAACAAATGGATATATGTGGGAAACAATGTAAGGATTGAAGTAAAAAAGATTAACACTTACAAACTCAACTTACATGGTGGACGTACATTGTTTCTACATGGTATCCTTTATGCTCATAAGATTCGACAGAATTTAATTTTTTTTACATGTTTTCTTGATTTGGGTTATTATATAAAATTTTACAATCAATGTGTGGAACTTCGAATTAACTCTGTGTTAATAAGATATAGTTATGTAACGAATAGTTTCATGGTTTTTGATGTAGAATCAGATATTAATTATGCTATTAATCGTTGTTTTTAAATATTACTCTTACTAGTGATGCTGCTATTGATGTTCAATTTTTGCATGCTAGACAAGGACATATTGGATAAGAACGGATGAATAGATTAGTTAAAGAGGGTATATCAGGCACTCATGCTAAGATGAACTTATCTGTATGTGAACATTGTCTTGCTGGAATAGCAACTCGAAAACCATTTGGTAAGACTATTAGAATTGAATCACTATTGTAATGATTTCATTAGGATATTTATGGTCCGATGAATATGAAGACTAGACATGGAGATCCTTATTTCATTATATTTATTAATGACTTCACTCAATTTAGTCATGTGTATTTTGATTTCTCATAAATTTAAAGCATTAGATTGCTTCACAAATTATTTGAATGAAGTTGAAAATCATTTAGATCATAAGATTAAAACCTTATGCACTAACCATAAGGGTGAATATTTTTCTGATCAGTTCAAGATAATATGTAATGATAAAGGGATTATTAGATAACTAATAATCCTAGGAACTCTATAGCAAAATGGAGTTGTTGAAAGAAGAAATTAAACTCTTCTAAATATGGTTAGGTCTATGATAACTCAAGTTAATTTACTAATTTCCTATTGGGGAGATATATTATTAGCAGCAATCTATATACTTAATCGAGTGTTTTCTTATTCTATTTTATCTACTCCATATGAATGTTAGATAGGAAGAAAACCAGATGTGAGTAATCTAAGACCTTAGGTCAGCTGCCTATGTTCATGATAAAACTCATAAATATAGAAAATTAGGACCCAGGGGATAAGAAGTGTATCTTTGTAAGGTATTCTAATACCTCCAAGGGTTATATTTTTATTGGTGAGTGACGACATGGAAATATTTCTAAACTAAGATTGAGAGATGCTACTTTTCTTAAAACTAAGTTTCCAACGAGAGGTGAAGTTGATAATATTCTTTTATTTGTAATAAGGAAGAGGATGATACTTTATCAACAAATCAGGTATCATATGTGATGCCTGAATCTAGTCAACATATAGTGGGAGTGCTTTGCTAATAAATGAGTTGATTTTCCAACAGTCCAACCTACGAAAAAATAGTCATCAGATTATTCCTTAGAGAAGGTTTGATATTGAGAATGAGGCATTTATGATTCTTCCAGTTGACGATGAGGAACCTTGGACAGTTAGGGAAGCATTGCGATACTCAGTTAGGAAAAAAAGAAAAGTCGCAATGGATGAAGAAATGAAGTCTATGAAAAAAATTAAGTTTGGGAATTAATTGATCTTCCTCTAAGCCAAAAGGTTATTGGGAATAAGGGAATTCTCAAAATAAAGAGCAATGTGGATGGATCGACTAGTCGATACAAAATTCGTCTAGTTGCAAAAGGATATATCCAACAAGAGGGTATTGATTTTGAAGAGATATTTTCTCCTATAGTGAAGTTGTGTCAATTCATGCCATTTTAACTATAGTAGCATATATTGACTTGGAATTACATTAGATGGATCTAAAAATAACTTCCCTTAATGGTAATATTAATGAGGAAATCTATATGGTACAGTCAAAATGTTATATTGTTGAAGGGCAAGAGAATAAATATGTAGACTTAAAAAGTCCATATATGGCTAAAGCAAGTGTCAACAATGAAATATAAGATTTAATGAAATCATTTTATCTTATGGTTTTAAAATAATTAATAAGAATCATTATGTTTACCTAAGAAAGAAAAAAAGAAAAGTTTGTCATCTTATCATTATATGTTGATGATATGCTAATAGTTGGAAGTGACATAAAGTTTATGATAGAAGTTAAATCATGACTTTTATTACAATTAATATATATGGAAGAAGTTTAGTATATATTAGGAGTGAAGATCATATGAGATCGATCAAAAAGGCTCTTAATTTATCTCAAGAGAGTTATATCATTAAGATGCTATAACACTTCAATATGTCAAATTGTAATATCGAACAAACTCTTATAACGAAAGATACTATTCTGAACAAAAGTATGTATCTCAATACTCTTAAAAAACAACTGACATGATGAAAAAATATATGTCATCGTCATTGGTAGTTTAATGTACACTATATTATATACACGTCATGATATAAGTTATGTTGTTAGTTTAGTTAGATATTTCTAGTCAAATCCATGATCAAGATATTGGAAAGTAGTAAAGAGGATATTCAGATATCTCAAAGGGACAATATGTTATTGTCTCTATTTCTAAGGATAAAAAATGAGCCTAAAGGTTACATAGATGTAGATTAGACAAAGGACCTTGATGACAGAAAATCTACATTTGGCTATGCCTTTTTGCTGAATAGTGGTGCCATTTTATGGAACATCAAGAAGTAGACTTGTGTAACACTGTCGATAATGGAAGTTGAGTATGTGGCTTGTGCAGCGACTATGTAAGAAGCCGTCTAGTTAAGAAGGTTCCTAAAGTATCTAAAGATTGCTGAGAACAATAGGAATCCTGTTATAGTGTACTATGATAATCAAGCTGCTATAGATTTTTTTTAAGGATTCCAAATACCACAACAAGAGGAAGCACATAGCTACTAAATATAATTTTATAAAGGATATTGTTGACAAGAAAAATATAGTTCTTGATTATATCCCTACATGTGCTATGCTTACAAATTATTTTACTAAGTCATTGACTAAAGAGTCATTGCAAAGACATATGAAGTCTTTGGGACTTTGAATAATGTAACATATTGTCAAGACAATAAGATATGTGAAATGCCATAATTTATTCAATGTATATGTCTTTGTTATATTTATATAAAGTCTTGATGAGCATGTTGGCGGGTTAAGATTGATCCCCTCAATGGACAATCATCTCTGGTTGTTAAGTATAAATAAAGGTAAGATCATTACTTATGGAACAACTTGTATAGCTATGAATATAGACATACATGTAAGTTGGGGTTGCCTTAATAGTTGTATTAAGATATGATTATTTATGATATGGATGATTATAGTAAATGTACTCACCATTTACTGAATTTGTTGTAGGCCAGATTGAAGTTCATGAGTTGAATTCAATATCAGACATTGGGAATATCTAAATCCAAATCTGTATGATGTTAAAATTGAAAAAAATGCACTCTTTATTGATAAAGAAAAAAAATCGTAACATGTGATTCATACCATATATGTAATAGCGACAATAAGGGTAGTAGGAGAATGTATCTATATTTCTCTACTATGTGAGTCTCTTAAGATTATAAGTTAATATTATTTTTATCCTGAGCAACTATTTAGCCGTCTATTTGAAGTTCTAATCAGTGATTTCTATTTTAGCATGTATCCTATTAGCTATGGATGGTTTGGTCTATGGAGTATAACTAGGAAAGTGACTAATTAGAATGAATAGATTCTAGCTAAAAAAGAATATTAAAATAAATTTACATCTTTGACATTTATTTACTGGTCGACCAATTACATTTTTTGTTGAGTACTTAAAATATGATTATGAATAATTATATTGATTAGAGATATTGAACATATTCTCGACATAATAGTTATTATGAGTCATCAAAGATGTTCGTATTGATATAAATAATTAATATTGATGTCTCCAATTTATGTTGATAAGTAACTATGTAAATTGTGACAACATTTTTAGTTTTGATTGCTCAATATGCTCGTAGTAGCATGAACCATTTTTCCTCCCGTATGTATTATATGTTCTTAATTATTTAGTCTTTTTGGGTATTTGGTCTTAGTGACTTAGACTTGGACAAGTGAAAAATGTTAGTAATGGGACAGTGGACCTGTAGTTATCATGATACTGCATCGTGCACAAACTACCCACTTACCTCCTTTATTAATACATCCAAGAAGAGATACCAGGGGCTGTTAGAACTCTTGGTGTTTTGGCAATTGAGAATAGTCTTCGCTTAAAGAAGGATTTGATACTTGGATTTATAAAGAGCTTTTTGATTATATGATCACTCTTCCAACGACAAGCGCAAAGAATAAGTTTTTCTGTGAATTCACTTTAAGTATTTACAAATTTCGTTTATATATGTCACGCTTTAGAGTCAACAATGCTCCCGTGCTGATTTAACCAAGATTGGTGGAACGCCACTTCTTCATCTGATCTGTCTGGTTGCTAGATCGTTTTGGGATGTTCCCAAGAAATATTCTCAAATTGTGCACTTCTTATCTAGTCACATATCTGATGAGCACGCTCTGACCCATTGTGAGGCACATCACTTTTTATGTCTAGTCTTTTGCTTGCTTTTATGTACATTTGTTTAATTTTTCTCTATGCTTCTTGTTTAGAAGCTGAACTTGTTTCAGTTTAGCTCTTTTTCAAAATAAAAAAAATATACCCTCGTGATTGGATAAATTAATAAGAGCCATAACACATAAATATCGATTCAATAAGAGTCATATTATTGAGTTTCACGTGGATGATTACTCTAATAAATTTAGAATCGATTTTAAATAGGTATAAAATATTTTATTGGGTACCTAAACTCTTCTATGGAAAAGGTAACTGTACTAGGATGAATACCTTCATAATTTATCTTCTTTCACAGAGTGTGGAACTGTCTTATAAGGGTTGTACAACTTCACATTTTGCTCCAATAAGAGACGTATTATCTCCCTCGGACTATGATTTAGTGGTAGGACACTCATGCATTCTTTTAAATACATATGGTTCAATTTTTAATTATGAGTATTTTTTTATTTATCCTAATAGTTAATGTAAAATTTTTATAGGATTAGATTAGTCATCTAATGATTAATCGGCCGACGGTTGAATATACAGTGCTAGTTAAAAAAAAACCATATTGTCTCGAATATTGATTTCAGGAAATTTTGTATCGGCAAAGCTATTAAATTAAATTAATCACATGGAGATAGTACTCATTCCCAAGCATAATCATATCTGGACAGTAAAGGACTTCAGGTTGAATGTCTATTGTAATATCCTATATAAAGTCATCTACAAAATTATTACTAGCAAGCTAGAAATAATTTTATACTCCATTATTGATCGTGCCCAAGTTGATTTTATAGGAGGAAAACTATTACAAATAATTTGCATCTAACACAGGAGTTGTCGAGATAATGTTATTGGAAACACATTGTGGAGATGCATGATAAAGATGAATTTGAGGAAAGCATATGACACAGTTAACTACAAAGTGTGAGATTGGATGGTAGTTATGCTGACTTGGTAATGGAATGTGTGATTAAAACCTTATATTCATATCAATAGAAGTTTGTATGGTGGTATACAAAACTAGAGCTTTAGGTCTACAACAGGGTGATCCACCATGGAAAAAGTTGAGTTTATGGACAAATTTTTTTCATCCAAATTAAATTTAGCCAGTAAATATTTAAAATTACAAGTTAAAATAAATTTTAACTGGTAAAAAATTATGATTTTGACGAACAATATAAAATCATCGGGCAAAAATTATTTTGATGTACAATGAAAAACTTGTTGGATCAGATAATATTCCGATAGAGATATGAAAGTGCCTAGGAAAATAATGTATTGAATGACTTATAAAATTATTTAACATGATAGTGAAAATAAAAAAATATTTGATTAATGGAGAATAAGTACTCTATTTCTTTTGTATAAGAACAAGAGAGATATAAAATTGTGCAAATTATAGGGGTATTAAACTAATGAGTCATAAACTTTGAGAAAAAGTAATAGAAAAAATATTAAGGAAGGAGACAACGGTGACCGAAAATCAATTTGTGTTCATGCCTAGAAGGTCGGCAATAGAAAATATATATGTTCTTAGATAATTAATTGAAAAATATCGGGAGCAAAAATAAGATTTACACATGGTATTAATTGACTTAGAAAAAGCTTATAATAGAGTCCAAAGAGAAATTATACGAAGAATTCTAGAAAAGAGAATGTTAACGTAACATATATTGAACTAATTAAGAATATGTATGAGGATATAACAACTAGATTAAAAATTTTAAACGGAGTAATTGAAGCATTTCCAATAAAAATAGGGTTATATCAAGAATCAACTCTAAGTCCCTATCTTTTTACACTAATTATGGATGAACTCACTACACATATTCAAGACACAATACCGTGGTGCATGTTGTTTACAAATGATATTATTTTGGTAGATGAAACACGTGAAGAAGTAAATACTAAACTAGAATCTTGGTAGGAAATATTAAAAGAAAAATGTTTTAGGCTTAATAAAATAAAGACATAAGATATATGGAATTTAAGTTTAGCAATATTAGATATAATGATACAGTTAAGATAGGAGACAATGAGTTGTCCGGAACCGAAAGGTTTAGATATTTAGGATCATTTTTGAAAAATGATGGAGGGATTGAAAGAGATGTCTTATATAAAATACAAGCAGGATGGTTGAAATGGAGGAGAGCATCAAGTGTTTTATGTGATAGTAAAAAGTATCTCTAAAACATAACAAAAATTCTATAAAATCACAGTTAGACCTGCTATAATATATGATGCTGAATGTTTGGCTATGATTCGAGCACATGAGCAGAAGATAAGAATTGTAGAGATGAGAATGTTAACGTGGATATGCGAGAATAGACAGAATAAGAAATAAGAACATTAGAGAGAAAGTCGGAATTACGTCTATTGTGGAAAAACTCTGAAAGACATGTTTAAAATAGTACGGTCATGTACTTAGATGACTAATAAATGCTTCAGTTAGACGATATGAAGTCATGACAAACACACATATCAAGTGAGGAAGAGGAAGACAAAAAAAACTTGGTTAACAATAATAAAATAAGATAAAATTTATTTAAATATAGATGATTATATAGTTGGAGATAGAGCTCAATGACGTAAAAGTATCCATATAGTCGACCCCACCTAGTGGGAGGATGAGATCCTGATCTGGTCCATAAATACTGGACCAGTCCCTAGTCCAGCATTTATATTGGTGGAAGGCGATGACCCCCACCTGTAAAACAGGTGAGGGTCATGGCCTCCCACCAATCCGCCTACCCCTGGTCCAGGAGAGGACCAGGGCAGGCGGTTCAGAGGATCTCTGGGCACCATCTAATGGGATAAGATTAGATTGTTATTGTTGTATCGATCAAAGGTAAATTTAGCTGATAATGTGTGATTTTTTACTGGTCAAATTTAACTAATAATATTTACTTTTTTACTAATCAAAGTTAGATTTGGCCGATAATATTTAATTATTTATGGATTAAAGATATATTTGACCGATAATATTTAATTTTTGTATTGACCAAATATATTTTATCAGTAATGTGTATTTTTCTACCTGTCAAAATTAGGTAATGTTAATTTGTTACTAATCAAAATTAGATTTAGTGTGAATATTTATTTATTTACTGGTCAAATCTATTTGATCGATAATATATAATTTATTACCGGTTAAAATTAGATTTGATTAGTAATATTTAATTTTTTTAATAGTCTAGTTAGGTTAAATTAAAATATTATTAGTCACACTTATCAGTAATCATTTTTTATAAATATATTTTAAAAATTTGGATATGTTTAATTTTTTTTATAAAAATATATTTAATATTATACTAGATTATTTATCTTTAAATTTTATTTTTTTCCTTAAATTTATTCTCTTTCGTCATCAATTTTTACTATGGTTATCGTACTCTCACTTCCCCACTCATGGTTGTACACACTATTTTTTTTGTATTTACTGTCTATGCTTAAAAAATTTAATTAGTGAAATATTTTTACCAAAATAAATTTAATTAGTTTAACTTATCCAAGTTAAAAGTAATCAATAATTTTTTTTTAAAAAAAAATAACAATTAAAATGTACTACTTATTTAATTTAACTTTATTGTTATTTTGTACATGTCAAGTTTAACTTAATTTTATTAAATTAAAATACATATTACTAAAATAAATTATTTTTTAAATAAATTAAGAAATCTTAGTTTTATTTATATTCATTTTCATTCTTTTCCTTTTTTTTATTTTCATAATTTTGTTTATATCTATTTTATTTATTTGCTTATATTTACTTTCCTTAAGCTTTCCCCCTAAACCTATAATTCCCAGCTTTGCACGTAGCCTTCTCGCCTTCTTCTTTCTCTATCCACTATTGAAATCCTAAATCTCACGTTTGCCACCTCCGAACAATCTTCTTCCTTTTAGACCGGCGACTCGGCCTTTATGTTAGTCCTCGTCCATATTCGCCTACCTCCCTCGCGATCGAGACATTGGTATCCCTCATTTTTCTCTCTAATGGTCGAGCTCGTCGTTCTCGGCTGTCCTTGAATTGGAATTAGAGCTTCGCCTATGGAATTAGTTGAACTGAACCAAAGGAGAGCTTTTCGGCCTTCTGTCGTAATCGTTCTTCCGACGTCAAGCAGAGATCAAGATCGTCTCAGGAGATCACTTGAGTTTTATAGATTTATGTATTCTATATTTCATGCGATAGATGAACAATGGTATCAGAGTCAAGTGGTGCTCAGAAGAGGAGAAAATCCTTTCGGTGACCGTGACTGAGATTGCGTAGTCGCGCCAAAAAAAAGGGTGGCAACTGTTTCTCTGTGCCGGGACTGATGTGAGCACCGGCGACCACTTTAGGTGGCTGGTGACCTGTGTCCGTGGGCAGCGAGCGCTGTTAACTGCTTTGAAATACCAGCAATCGCCAGCAGAGTGAGGCAACCTCTCGCTCGTCGCAATAAAAAGAAGAAGAACAATATCTGTTATCGTTCCTTTGTCAAAACTGAGTTCATTTTTGTCTTCATTATCGATCGGATGGATCAATTAAATCTTAAGAATATTTTGTACATCACGAAGATATTGTACATATATTAAAGATGCCATGATATTTTGAAATTTAATCTGATCCGTCCGATTGACAATAAGACACAGGGACAGAGAGAAATGGGGACAGAGGATCTGAACGGGTCAAAACTTGAGAAAAAGTTTGATTTAAAAAAATCAAAAAAAAAAAGAAAAGAAAAACGTGAAAGTTTCTCACGATAATTTTAAAAAATAGAAAAGTTTTATTCTTTTGTAACAGAGAGTTTTTTTGATGAAATTAATTGAAAAAAATATTTTGTGTTTTTATTTTTTAATTAATTATACTTATTTAGTTTGGATTTGCCTGGTCCAATACTAACCGGTTCACTTCATTTAAACCAGCCTATATCGGATTGAGTGAGTAAGAAAATTTTAATTTGGTTCAAAGTATTCATTGATTTAATTAGATCAATTGAATTGGTTTTGATCCAGTTTTTAAATTAACCGATTTAGTTGTTAATCAATTGGAACACCTTAAATAAAGAAAATATGTTTTTCTTATATATTTATGAATTATGTATTTTTGAGAATTAAATTTAACTAATTTTATACTGACATTATTATTTTTAATTCTAGATACAATGGATAATACACACGATAAGAAGTCGCAACAACATGAGCTTTGGGAGGAGATCAAGGAATTTGGTTATGACCCGGTTCACAGAGTCGGATGGCTAATTGCTCAGCTCGATCGGTTGTTCTGGAAACTTGAACGAGAAGAGTTTCCAATCTTGGACGAACACAGAAGATGAACTCTAGTTCAGTTACTGTCGGGACATCTCAGAGATAGAACACACCAACTAATGGATCACTCTGACGAGCGCATCTCATATTCAGAGATATACAGGGGTTTACTTCATTTGACATGGGATCCTAAAGAATCATAAGAGGATCAAGATTCCAAAGAATCAGAGGAGGATTTAAAAATAGATCCCCAAGAATCTGAGGAGAATCTAGAAATGGATCCCTAAGAATCTGAGGAGGGTCTAAAAATGGATCCCAAAGCATCTGAGAAGGATTCAGAAGAAGATCTTAGAGAATCAGAGGAAAATCCGAAAAAGTGTGCGGAGGATCCAAAAATGGATATGAATATGGATCTGATGGATAATTTTGATGTTGATCTTGCCTTCATTGAGTCCGGGATGAATGAGATAATATTACCCACTGCACTAGTATTTTTCTAATGGGAGTGATGCTAGCTTATCTTACAAAGTAGAGTTCAGTTATTGTTACTATCACTATGTATGGATAGTATTAAGCTGATTTTAATAAAATCATATAATAGAAACTATTGTTATGTACAAGCATTTCTATTTTAATGAAAAGTTATGTTATGCGTTAATAAACTTGAAAATAAAATGTTATATGTTAACAATTTTGATAGAATGATTAGTTCATTTAATGATGTGTTCATTGTATGATGAATTCATTTAATGATTAGTTCATTTGATAGGATTTGTGTAATATAACTAATTAATGTTGATTAGATTGGAACATACAAATGATGAGTGGAAACATAGTTACCATTTGATTTTATAAATCAATTCTAATTTACATTGAGTCAATAATTAATTATATGTATATGAATTATACTGAAATAATAAATAATTTATTTATTTATGTTACATCATGGCTACTAAAAACATCATAGCTGAACTCAATAAGGAGAGAAACTATATAGGGATAACTATAAAATTTGGCACCTCAAGATAAAATTCGTTCTTGAGGAATAAGAAGTTCTAGAGGTTGTAAATCAGTTCATAGAAGAATCAGTTGATAGCTCAACAAAACTGCACAAACGTGACCTTAATGTCTATAAGGTATGGAAAAAAAGACTCCACTGCTAAGCGAATATTGATTAGTTCAATGGTAGATAACTTAGTATTTGAGTATGAGTCATTACCTGTTGGTGCAATTTCCCTAGGTCAAGGTTGAACAATTTGACTAAGCTTGAGTTAGCTCAAGCTTAGTCTTAATGTTTGAGTTTTAATATTTGTCAATATATGAAGATTGTAGGTGTAATTATCCATATGGGGAGATTGTTGGTGCAATTCCCCATTGGTCAAGGTTTGACCAATTTTGTATAAAACAAAGTCAAGTAGGTCAAGGTTGACCGCATACTTGACTGGAAAGTCCTAATTGGAGGTTAGGCAAAAGAAAGTCTTAGTGAGTGAAGCTAGGTAGAAGAAAAATTCTGGTGAGTGAAGCTAGGTGAAAGCCCTAGTAAGTGAAACTAGGCAGAAGAAAAATCCTGGTGAGTGAAGCCAAGTGAAAGCCCTAGTGAGTGAAGCTAGGCAGAAGGAAAATCCTGGTGAATGAAGTCAGATGAAAGTCCTAGTGAGTGAAGTTAGGCAGAAGAAAAGTCTTGGTCAGTGAAGCCAGACAAATGAAAAGTTCTAGTGAGTGAAGTTAGGCGGAAGGAAAATCCTGGTGAATGAAGCCAGATGAAAGCCCTAGTGAGTGAAGCTAGGTAGAAGGGAAGTCCTAGTGAGTGAAGCCAGGCGTATGGAGGTGCAAGTGGGTCAAGGTTGACTGGACATCTGGCGTTAGGAAGTCCAAGTGGGTCAAGGTTGACCGGACACTTGGCACGAGATGGTAAGTCCAAGTGGGTCAAAGTTGACCAGACACTTGGCATAAGGAGAAAAGTCGAAGTGGGTCAAGGATTGACTGGACATTTGGTGAAGAAGTCCTAGCAGGTCAAGGTTGATCAGATGCCAGATAAAGAGAAGTCCCAACAGGTCACGGTTGACCGGATGTTGGGAAAGTGAACCCTAGACTTCGGGTTGAAAGTTAGGTTTGGTAATCGACTAAGGTAGTTGATTACCATAGCTTAAGCAACTAAGGTAATTGCTTAGCTTGGAATCATGAGAAAGATTCTTTAATCGATTAGTATAATCAATTAAGACACCATAAGAGATTAGAGTAATCGCTTACGGTGACTTTTACTTTGAATAGAATGGTTCTGTTCGAAACTTAAGCGATCATGCTGATCACTTAAGCTATTTCTCACGATTGAACAAAATGTTACTGGATCGATCTGGCTAATCCATTTAGCAAGGCTTAATCAACTAAGGTAGTCGATTAAGCTTGAAAAATTAACCATTGTGCGCTCGATAAAAGGTTTTGCGTGCACTATTCTCGACAGTTCTTCTCTGAGTGCTCACGATCTCTCCGACACTCACCGCCAGATTCTTGGAAGCTCATGGGGACAAGTGCTGCTGCACTTCCAAAGTTAAGAGGAATCTACAAGCAGCAAAGAAGCGAGCAAGAAGATTTTTCATTTGTATTCTTGTGTATTTACTTCTTGTTTCCAGTTGTATGCGTGTGTGAGTTTGTACGAGGTTTCTCTGCCTCTGAATTATTTCCAAGAATGAGTTGTTTTTATAGTAGAGAGTACGTCGTGTGTGGATCCTTAGATTAGTCACATCTTTTTGAGGTGGATGTCAAGTAAATCTACATATTAGCATTGGAGAGTTTGCTTTGAGTCTATTTCACTGTAAATCAACAACACCGAAGCAAGCGAACAAGAGCGACGAGCTATTCACCCCTCCTCTAGCTCCGAAGTGTCCCAACAAGTGGTATCATAGCGAGGCCGCTCTTCACCGGACTCATCGCCAGAAGGGCAACGAGCTAGAGGTTGAAGAAGTTGAAGCACTAAAGTCAACGAGTCAAAGATTTCAAAAGCTCAACTTCCAATGGATTTTTGAGATGGACTCGGATATGATACAAGGATGCCTCCACTATTCACATCAACTAGATTCGATTCTTGGAAATCAAGGATCAAGAACTATTTTATGATGGAGATAGAGCAATGATTTGCTCTAATGGAAGGATTTGAAGCTCCGACAAACATCAAAGATAAAATCATCAAGAAAAGCAAATGGAATCAAGAGAAAATCCAAAGGTGTGAGACAAATGATAAAGTAACCAAATTATTGGTTAGCTTATTGTCTAGCACTATTATATGTAAAATTGGAGAATACAAGAATGCCAAGGAGCTTTGTAGTAAATTGGGAAAGATTCATGAAAACCCCTCCACTACACCAAATCAAGACAAATCCAAAGAGGGCAATTCATTGGATCAAGAAGAAGAGGAGTCCGAAGTTGAGAGATGCTCAACATCGGAAGAAGAAACTCAAGAAGAGTCATCCTCAAGAGAGCACAAGGACAAAGACAAAGGGGTTTACTCTTTGTTTAACATGGATGAGGATGAAGATGAAGAGGCCTCCACCTCTAGAATTGAGGGGAGCATCATCTAGTGACATCGGAGTAAGAAGAAGCTTCCATCTCCGAATCAAATGAAGAGGAAGATGGTGCCACCTCCACAAATCAATAAAAATCAAATAGAGGATCAAATGTCATCCCTACAAGCAAGGTACAGATATTTATATTTGTAAAAATAAAAGTCATATCATTTGTTTTGAGTGTAGGGAAAGAGGACACTACAAGAATAAGTGTTCAAAATTGACCAAGAAGAGAGGTCAAGTAGCACCCAAGGCTAAGGAGAAGCTTACGAAGGTCGGTTCCATGACACGCAAAGGCAAGGAGCACATTGTGTGCTTCTCTTGCAATCAAAGAGGACATTATCAGAGTCAATGTCCTAAGGGGAAGAATTTGGACAAAGTCAAAGGAGGAAGCTCAAGTCAAGGGAGAGCTTCTACGGGGAAACACAATGTATCATTTATTAAACCAATTCCTTTGACACATGATAAAAAGTATGCTAGGTCTAGTTTATATCATTTTAATACTATTTATCATGAAAATAGAAAACATGACAGGGTTAAAGAAAAATATGTAGCATACTATGTTAAGATTATCTCACCTAAGGTTAGGAAGGTAGATAATAAATTAGGCAAGAGCTCTAAGGATTTTAGATATATGTCTAAGAAAAAGAAAACACAAGTATTTAAGGAAAAATCTAAATTTAAGGTTATGAAAGGAAAATCAAGTATTGAGGTCAAGACCTGATAATTTAAAGAGGAATATTAGAAAATTCACAAATGAAGAACAAAGGTCTAAGCACAAGAATCTATGTTTAGGAAGACAAAAGTCATCCAATGTCCATAGAGGTTTGGGATACAAACCTAAAGCTCAAAAGGATGTGACATCATACCATAGGGTTCCATATAGTTATTGGAACCAATCCTAGGTCTAGGGGTCAAGCCAAAGATGCAAAGGAGGTTATCCCTAGAAGTATTTTTGAAAAGACTAATGTGACTAAGGCTTTAAAGAAACCTAAGAAAGTCACCAAGAAGGTCACAAGGGAGGTTATCCCTAGAGTTGACCTAGAGGAGTCTAGCATGACCAAGGCTTCTAAGAAGCCTAGGAAGGTCATTAGAAGGGTATCAAGGGAGGTTATCCCTAGTGAGTACCTAGAACACTCAAGGAGCTTTAATAGGTTTTAGGTTCCTAAGAATATATTCTCTACACCCTAGATGGGTTTAAAGAATGTCAACTCTAGTTGGAAGGGTAGTTAACCCAACCTTGATGAAGTTGACACTTGGAAAATATTTTCAAGGTAGTTGTACTCCTTGAAAATGAGAAAGTTTAAGTGTTTACTCTTTGAAAGAGTAAAATGTGCCAAAATTTGAAGAATTAGATTTAATTAAAATTGGCATAAATAAGAAAAACTAAAGAAATACCAAGTTGAGATTTTGACATTTTCTTAAGAAGATAAGGGCAATCTAGGAGTAATTTTTAATTTAGCAAATAATTAGGGATACCTAGATAGATAATCTAGGTATATTTATTTAGGATAAATTTTCATGATTGTTTGCTCATCATATGCCATAACATCATATTTTACATTCATTTTTATTATGAAAATGCACAAAAATATCATGTCATGTCATACATTCATCATGTAGATAAAAGTATTTTTCTTTTGAAAATATTCATTTTGATGTATGCCATAAATCATCATGCATTATTTTAAATTCCTTGTAATTAAGGACAATAGCATTTACTAACAAGAGGTGGTAAATAAATTTATCAACAAGTGACATCCTAGATGGATGATCAATTTAGTATGCCTAGATAGATATGCATGATCCCTAGTTTAGGGAAAATCAAAATCTATATCTCACAAAGACTATAAGTTGACTTTTATGTGTTTTAGTGCATATTAGATACAAGTGAGATGTTAGGATGATGAACAAAACTCAAGATGTTGATTTAGTGCATCTTTTTGAGTTTTAATTTTATCAAAACACATAGTTATGTGTTATCCAATCATTGGAAAAGCTAATATACAAGTTATGTGCATTTAGCCCAAAGAACATGGTTGGAAATTGGTTTTGAAAATCATTTCAAAATACTTTTGGAAAACCTTGGTGAAAGCTATTTTTTGATAGTAATCACCATTGGATAGTTAAACATAAACTAGAGCAAAACATTAAAGTTTCAAGAATTTTTAAGTTTGTGTCAATATTTAAAAATAAGATATATTTTCTTAGAAAACTATTTTTTTCATGATAGCATATACCTTAAATAATGTCTACAAGAATTTTCATGATTTTAAAAAATTTATAGAATTTTTAGAGTATTTCTAAAATTCGGTTGAAATTGATTTCAGAAATCAGAAATGGTAATCGACTAGGCTAGTCGATTACCACATCCTAATCGATCAGGTTGATCGATTAAGCGAATTTTTGTGAGCACAGTAGCTCACAGAATCGATTACAACAATCGATTAAAGGTCTTAATCAATTACAGCAATCGATTAACACTTGGGAATCTATTGACTTCCAACTTTAGTTTATTATGGCTAGTCTTAAGTGATTAAGAGTTTTGCTTAGATGCTTAAGACCCTGATTTCAACTTAAATAAGTTTATTTAAGTTGAATAAGCCATATTTAATCATGTTAACCATTCCTAACCCTAGGAAGTGCTTATATAAGCATTCAAGGGTCATTTTATTGTTGAAATAAGAAAGGATTGGTTAAAGAAAGAATAAGTTAAAGTTTAGAATGAGGTTTGCATTTAATTTGACTATTGAACCTTAAAACTTCAAAATTTTAGGTCTCCTAAAGGTTTGGAACTCCAAGGCATTGTTGGTGCAATGACAGAAGTCTAGAGCATGTTTTAAAGGGAGCTACTCCTTAAAGACATGATTTTTTTTACATAACAAAACAATAGGAGGTTTTAAACTTTCATTGTTATATATATGCTCAAGGGTGAGCATTGGGCACAATGAAAGGTATGGGACCTTCATTGTGATTGATCCGTCGGTAAGAATGGGGGACCCACTTCCTGAAGGGTCCCAACTTGAGGACAGATGGAGGGCTGACTAAGCGGGTAATGGCCGCGCCGAGCAGTTGAGCAGGTCCGAGCGGAACCAGAGATAACCCAGCCATGGGCTTGGGTTTCCGACGCCAAGGTGGGAGGACTGAATGGCCGAGCGGGTGTCTGCCCGGCTGGGACCGAAGGGCCGAACGGGTGGTCCGTTCGGCCAGGATAAGGGCGAGGATACAAAGGTTAGCCGAGCAGCTTATTCGTTCGGCTCGGGATATGGGATGTCAGTAAGGGCATGTCTGATGATTAGGCCGTACACAAGATTGCACGATGGAGGATCTCGCCGTCACATCATGGAGAGGTTGATACAGTAGAGGTATGGCCTTATGGATGTCCTTCTGACAAACTCATACCTGGGCATGGTCGAAAGCAAGTGATTGCTTTGATTGGCGCGCCCAGGCTCCTTCGAGAGGTCTATATAAGGTCTCCATTTCTTCACCGGAGGTACGCTGGTTTTGAATCTCTGAAGCCACCTCTTTGTTATTCTTCGCCTGACTTGAGCGTCGGAGGGCCATCGCCGGGACACCCCTCCCGGCTCGGTTTTGTTGCAGGTTCGCCGGAGCACCCGAGGATCCAGCAGGGAGCGCTACGTCCCCAGCGTCCTTTGACTTCTGATTCGGACAGGATCAAATTGGCGCCGTCTGTGGGAACGCACCTGCATCCGAGCAGAGGCAATGGATGAGGCTGGAAGACTACACACCGTGATGCTCTCCCAGGAGAGGCCCGACGCTCTAATTGAGGCAAGAGCAGCTAAGCTCGTGGAGCCACAGAAACAGAAGGCTCAAGCTGAGCTGATAGCACAGCTGGAGAAGCAATAAAAATGGGGGTCCGACCGGAATTCAAGTGGGAGCAACGCCTGCCCCGATATCGGTCCGACGAGGAAGCCTTGATGAGTTTCGACAAGTATATATATTCTTCTCACTCCACGGGTATTCGGGAGTCAAGAAATTGGGTCATATCCCCTGCTGGTTGGCAGGTCTGTTCTTCAATTATTGTTGTTGCTCATAAATTTGTAGTTTCTTGAGTAAAAACTCCCGTGCCGCTCGGCCGGGAGTGTATTAGCCGAGCCCCGAGCTCGATGGGATAAATCCCGTGCCGCTCGGCCGAGAGTATAGAAGCCGAGCCAAAGGCTCGATGGGATAAATCCCGTGCCGCTCGGCCGGGAGTATAGAAGCCGAGCCAAAGGCTCGAGGATCGAAGGCCCCGGACCGTTCGTCCGGAGGTAAATTATCGGAGCCAAGCGCTCGACGACGAAGGCCCCGAGCTGCTCAGCCGGAGGTATAGTATCCGAAGGCCCCGTGCCGCTCGGCCGGAGGTAAATTATCCGAGCCAAGCGCTGGACGACGAAGTCCCTTATCCGAGCCAAGCGCTCGACGACGAAGGCCCCGAGCTGCCCAGCCGGAGGTATAGTATCCGAAGGCCCCGTGCCGCTCGGCCGGAGGTCGAGCCAAGCGCCCGACGACGAAGGCCCCGAGCCGCTCACCGGGAGGTATATTGTACGAGCCAAAGGCTCAATTCAAGAACTCGCGCCATCGGCGTTAAACGCTGTCCAAATTAGGTTTAAAAGACCGCGAGCTCGACAAAGATCGAGAGCCGCCGACCGCTATAATATCCGCGCCGACGAGCCCCGTTAAAATCGAGAGCATCGGCTTATAATATCCACGAGCCCCGTGCAAAGATCGAGTCGCGCCGATCGGCTATAAATATCCGCGCCGTCGAGCTCCGACGTTAAAGATCGAGAGACGAGCCGGCGTCTATAAACATCCGAGCGAAAGGCCGTCGAGCTCCGATGTTAAAGATCGAGAGTCGCGCCGACCGGCTATAAATATCCGCGCCGTCGAGCTCCGACGTTAAAGATCGAGAGCCGCGCCGATCGGCTATAAATATCCGCGCCGTCGAGCTCCGACGTTAAAGATCGAGAGACGAGCCGGCGTCTATAAACGTCCGAGCGAAAGGCCGTCGAGCTCTGACGTTAAAGATCGAGAGCCGCGCCGACCGGCTATAAATATCCGCGCCGACGAGCTCCGTCGTTAAAGATCGAGAGCCACGCCGACCGGCTATAAATATCCGCGCCGACGAGCCCCGTCGTTAAAGATCGAGAGCCGCGCCGATCGGCTATAAATATCTGCGCCGTCGAGCGCAAGTACTAAATTGATTAAGTCCGATCGGCCATCGGTTTGCCAATACTTCGCATTCACTGAATGCAAACAGGATAGCCGATCGCTAAACGATTTCAAGGAAATCGAGTCAATTGATTGACCTGATCGGTCGTCTAGTGGGAAACACGTGGAGCTTAACTGACTCTACGAATAAGCACCAAATAGACAAAAGACGGCAATGAAGGGCAAACAAAAATAGAGGCAAAGGAACACAATTATGCCGATCGGCACATGCAAAAATTTTACATCAGCAGAACGGATGAAATACAGAAAGTATTCGGAATAACTCGCATCACTCCGGGTCCTCAAAGTTAAAAAAGGCGTCCGGGATATCGTCAATCATAGCCGCCAGATCTGAAGAGGGAATGCTCAGGTCAGCAGGAAGGTGCCCCCCCTTCTTCAAGTACGCCATGGTGACCTTGACCGCCTCGGCGAAAGTTGAGGAGACGTTGCAGCCGAATTTTGCACCGAACCGTTCCGAGCGGAGGTATTATTGGCGCGCTGCTGCTAGGCGACTCGGCTCTCCTTCCTTATATTTTTTGAGTACCGCCCGGGAAGCGGTTAAGGAATCTTGGACTGCCTTCAAGTCCACCTCAGCTTTTGTGCGTTCGGTCGAACGGTCCTCCCGCTCGGCGTTCAGCTGAGTCTCCAGGTCCTTGGATCGTTGATCTAGAGCACGGACTTCAACTTTCATTTTGTCCATATCAGCGATCGCCCGCTTCTTCCGGCTACTGGCGCGCTTGGCCTTCAAGTCGAGCCACCTCTGTAGCCAGGTCGGCGGCCTTCTTCTGTTCGGCCTCACGGGCTTGTTTCTCCCGCTCGGCCGATGGACCCCCCGAGACTTGGAGTTTTTTCATGAGGTCCTCCAGCTCGGCCAGCCGATGGCTAGTGGCGATTTGCTCCGCCCAATGCTGTAAGAGAAATAACAAAATCAGGAACTGAACAGTAGCATGGCACAGGAAGAAAAACGAACCTACCTGAGTGGCTTGCTGCATATGATTATCGCCGAGCTGCTTGGGCGTCATGAGGGCCACCCGAATCTGGGCGTCCTCGAAAAGCTTGGCGAGCGGACCCGTCAAGGTTATTTCATGAACGGGGCTTGATGGCCGATCGGCAGACAATAAATATTCCTCCGATGGGAATCGAAGGGTAGTCTTGATGGTCGGGTGGCCTGCCGGCACTTCCTCAGCCGCAGTCGTCTGGCCCGAGGACTCCCCTATGGTTGAAGTTTCGCCCAACCGTCGTAAGCGACGGCGAGTCCGTGGAGGAGAGCCAGAGGGCTGGGCGGTGGGCGAGGCCACTGGGGTCCCAATCTGCGACGGCGTGCGATCTGGCGAAGTGACCCCGATCGGCTCCTGTGGTTCACCCTCTTGGGTCGGCGGAAGGCTGGGGTCTCTTCGACGTTTCCGCCGAACTTCTAGTGGTGAATCCCCGGCCCGGGGGACTCCCAGCTCAGCTGGAGCAGAGGAAATAGGATCCGCCTCAACCTCCGTTGAAGCGGATTGGGTAACTTCTGTTTCAGGGGCGGACTGCGTCCCCCCCTCTCCTGCATATGCCGGGCGGCTGGGGATGAGACCCCGCTCGGCGAGTTCTTTTTTGGTAGCCGCCTCAATTTCCACGGCCTTCAATTTCAGATGATCGGTAGCCTTGGAGCGCCACATGACTTCAGCTGCAATGAAAGAAATTAAAATTAGTTAGATAAAAAAGGCGAAGGGAGTAAAGAGTCTTTACCCATGCGGTAGGGGAGATTGGCCCGAACGGGAGATCATCCAAAAATGTACAACACCCCCTTGAGAAGCAACTAGTCTATTTTGTACCGCTGACCGGACAACCAGTTTGCCGCATGAAGGTAGGCTGGATTGCTTCTGAATTTGCCGAGCTCCGGCTGGGTCGGCACAGTGGTCTGCCATTTGGTTCTGAATGCTGGCCGCTCGGGAAGTCGTACATAGAAGAAGAACTCCTTCCAGTGCTTGTTGGAGGTCGGCATATTCTCAAAAAATTTGAAGCCTATTCTACTTTGGAAAATAAAAGTACCCAACTCGGATTGTTTGGGGTAGAAGAAGTAGTGGAATATTTGGGGATCCAGTGGGATACTGTGCAGCCTAAAGAGGACGACCACCCCGCTCAGCAGCCTAAAGGAATTCGGCACAAGTTGGCCGAGCGGGATGCGAAAATAATTACAAACTTCCAAAACAAAAGGATGGGTGGGAAATCTAAGGCCGCCCTGGAATTGGTCCAGAAAAAAACAAATGGTACCGATCGGCGGGTTATGGGGTCGGTCGGGTCGGCTACAACTATTTAATGGTCGTCCGGGATCCCGTACATCCGAACAAGACGCCGAGCGCCCTCTTCATCAAGCCGACTCTCCATGGTCATATACCAGGGACCATGAACATCAACAGCGGGTACGGAAGTGCTCGCCATGACTAAAGTACCAAGAAAAAGAAAGAAGGAAGCCGAAAGAAACTCGGAAACGGAGGACAGATAAGAGTGCGCAAGCAAGGGAACGAAAGGAGTTCCACGCGAAAGGGAAAGGCCGAACGAAAGGAAGGGAGAAGCTTACGGAGGGAAGATGAACGGAAAGGATCACCGGAAAGCCGAAAACCACCAAGAGGCAACAACCAGGACAGCCGGAATGATGCAGCCACAGGCAACTTCGACGGAGGACGCGCAATGAAACAGAGAATGCAGTGTAAAGGCGAAGACGAAGGCTTTATGCGAACGACGCTGGTCGGCCTCGTCCGTCGGATGCAGGTCACGAGAGACGAGGTCATCATCTAACCGTCCATTTCAAAGTAATCGGCGTCCCATCGTACGGATCATCACCGCCACGCAAGAAGAGCCACGTGGCGCTCTGTCACCAGGCGCAATTAATGCGCCCATACCGCGCATGCCTCAACTTAATGAAAAGGATTTGCGTGATTTTCGAGAAGATTTAGACAAGCAAACATCCACGTTGAGCGACAAGACATCCAAAACGAAGAGCCGAGCTGCTATATTTGGCATAAGGGCCGAACGACTCAAGGGATATTATAAGCGACGGTAAGGCGACGAGCGCCCGCTCGGACACATAGTCCAGTCAGTCGGACTCACTGCCTCCTTCGACTAGACTTGAAGGGAAGACAAGTGATCCGGCGGTAAGAATGGGGGACCCACTTCCTGAAGGGTCCCAGCTTGAGGACAGATGGAGGGCTGACTAAGCGGGTAATGGCCGCGCCGAGCAGTTGAGCAGGTCCGAGCGGAACCAGAGATAACCCAGCCATGGGCTTGGGTTTCCGACGCCAAGGTGGGAGGACTGAATTACCGAGCGGGTGTCTGCCCGGCTGGGACCGAAGGGCCAAACGGGTGGTCCGTTCGGCCAGGATAAGGGCGAGGATACAAAGGTTAGCCGAGCAGCTTATTCGTTCGGTTCGGGATATGAGATGTCAGTAAGGGCATGTCTGATGATTAGGCCGTACACAAGATTGCACGATGGAGGATCTCACCGTCACATCATGGAGAGGTTGATACAGTAGAGGTATGACCTTATGGATGCCCTTCTGACAAACCCATACCTAGGCATGGTCGAAAGCAGGTGATTGCTTTGATTGGCGCGCCCACGCTCCTTCGAGAGGTCTATATAAGGTCTCCATTTCTTCACCGGAGGTACGCTGGTTTTGAATCTCTGAAGCCACCTCTTTGTTATTCTTCGCCTGACTTGAGCGTCGGAGGGCCGTCGCCGGGACACCCCTCCCGGCTCGGTTTTGTTGCAGGTTCGCCGGAGCACCCGAGGATCCAGCAGGGAGCGCTACGTCCCCAGCGTCCTTTGACTTCTGATTCGGACAGGATCAGTGATGTTATGAACAACAAGTGAGATTGTAAACAACGTATGAATCTCTTTTCAGAGGGAGAGTTTTTGATATATGTTAAAGGGGGAGAATGTAGGGTTTAAGTTAGGTCTTCTTAACCCAAAGGGGAAGTTTGCCCTCTTAGTAAGGGGGAGAGTGAAAGGGGGAGAATGAAGGAAACCCTCATTCATGCTTTGGTGTGAAGAAGAAGTTAAGGCTATGAGATTAGCCTAACTTAAAAGTATTGTTAAATATCAAAAAGGGGAAGATTATTGGTACAATTTTCCTAGGTCAAGGTTAACCAGTTTCACTAAGGTTGAGTTGGCTTAAGCTTTAGTCTTGATGTTTGAGTTTTGATCTTTGACAATATATGGAGATTGCATGTGCAATTATTCGTATGGGGAGATTATTGGTGTAATTCCCCATTGGTCAAGGTTTGATTAGTTTTTTGTAAAGCAAAGTCAAGTAGGTCAAGGTTGACTGGATACTTGACTGAAAAGTCCTAACTGGAGGTTAGGCAAGGGAAAATCCTAGTGAGTGAAACTAAGCAGATGAAAAATTATGGTGAGTAAAGTCAGGTGAAAGGCTTAGTGAGTGAAGCTAGGCAGAAGGAAAATCCTGGTGAGTGAAGTCAGGTGAAAGTCCTAGTGAGTGAAGCTAGGAAAAAGGAAGGTCCTGGTGAGTGAAGCCAGACAGATGGAAAGTCTAGTGAGTGAAGCAGGTGAACGCCCTAGTGAGTGAAGCTAGGCAGAAGGGAAGTCTTGGTAAGTGAAGCCAGACATGTGGAGGTCCAGGTGGGTCAAGGTTAACCGGACATCTAGCGTTAGGAAGTCCAAGTGGGTCAAGGTTGACTGGACACTTGGCACGAGATGGGAAGTCTAAGTGGGTCAAGGTTGACTAGACACTTAGCACAAGAAGAAAAGTCCAAGTGGGTTAAGGATTGATCGGACATTTAGTAAAGAAATCCTAGCTGGTCAAGGTTGACCAGATGCCAGGCATGGAAGAGTTCCAATAGGTCACGGTTGACCGGATGTTAGGAAAGTGAACCCTAGACTTCGGGTTGAAAGTTAGGGTTTGGTTTGGTAATCGACTAAGGTTGTCAATTACCATAACTTAAGCAACTAAGGTAATCGCTTAAGCTTGGAATCACGAGAAAGATTCTTTAATCGATTGGTGTAATCGATTAAAACACCGTAAGCGATTAGGGTAATCACTTACGGTGACTTTTACTTCGAACAGAATAGTTTTGTTCGAAACTTAAGCGATCAGGCTAATCGCTTAAACTATTTCTCATGATCAAATAGAATGTTGCTGAATCGATCTGGCTAATCGATTCAGCAAGGCTTAATCAACTGGGGTAGTCAATTAATCTTAAAAAATAGCCATTATGGGTGCGATAAAAGGTTTTACGTGCACTGTTCTCGGCAGTTCTTCTCTGAGAGCTCATGATCTCATCGACACTCACCGCCAGATTCTTGGAAGCTCTTGGGGACGAGTGTTGCTGTACTTCCTATTAGAACCCCAAGGTGTTTTGATGTGATCAAACAAGCTAAGTTAGGTCCTGCGTTGTCTAACCCTTGTGTCTAAGTGTGCAGGAGCTTAGGAACACAGGAAGTCGAGTGGAAGACGCGGCTAGCAAGAAAGACGGCACGGGAGAGAGACGACGGGCTCGGTGCGTCCGAGGGATGAGGTGACCGCGAAAGAGTACACCAGTGGACGAGAAGAACGTGTGCGGCGTTCGAGGGATGAGAAACCGGGAAGGAAGGCTGCTCGAGGAGAAGGCCGAAACTTGGGTTCGGGTGAGTCCTATTCCGGATGGCCGAGATCACCCAAGCTAGCGGAGCTGGAGCGAAAGACCCGGACCGAGACGAGTTGAACCGAAGCAGAGGTCCTGGACCGAGAAAAGTCAACTCTATTGACTTTCCTGGTTTGGGCGCCCGGAACCATTCCGGGCGCCCGGACCAGTTCGGGGCGCCCGGAACCACTCCGGGTGCCTAGACCCGGATTTTGACCAGGATCGCGTCAAACGCGATCTGATTGTTTGGGGATAAAATTTTATCCCCCCCAGGGCGCCCCGACCAGTGCTATAAATATAGCACTGATCTACACAGTTAAATCAACTCACTTGTAATCCATTTTCTCTGTGCTTTCATTTCTGTTCCTTTTATTTGTGCTGTCAACGCTGTAAAGAGGCTACTCCGCCCGAAGGAGATCATCAGATAGTGCGCTTACTTTCCTTGGATTAGCAATCTCCTGATTGCAAACCAAGTAAATTTCTTGTGTCTGATCTTTTCATTTAGTCTCTTATTTTTATTATTACAAGTGTATGTTAATTAGTTGAATATCGGAGAAAGGTTTTTGGTTTAATTTTTGTAGGGCAATTCACCCCTCCCCTCTTGCCGACCTCCAAAGGGGCCAACACTTCCAAGGTTCAAGAGGCATCTACAAGCAACAAGGAAGAGAGCAAGAAAGTTTTTCATTTGTATTCTTGTGTATTTACTTCTTATTTCGAGTTGTATGCATGTGTGAGTTTGTACGAGGTTTCTCCACCTCTGGATTGTTTCTGAGAAGGAGTTGTTTTTATAGTGGAGAGTGTATCGTGTGTGGATCCTTGGATTAGTCACCTCTTTTTGAGGTGAATACCAAGTAAATCTATGTATTAGCATTAGAGAGTTTGCTTCGAGTCTATTTCGCTGTAAATCAATAACACTAAAGCAAGCAAATAAGCATGATGAGCTATTCACCCCTCCCCCCTAGCTCTGAAGTGACCCAACATTACCATTCACTCATGCTGTTTGGGTACCCTTAGAGAGAAGTATAGTGGAGTAAGTCTCAGTAAGTTTCGTCAGCTGACAATTAAGTTTGACAGTTGAAAAAAAGCCCAAATGTCACCATGACCTAACATCTGATGGAAATGACGAATATGATTTGGGAGCTAAAGACTCCTGGTCATAAGTTGACTGATGAACAACATGTTTAAGTTGTAATCCATTTCCTTCTTGATTCTTGGAAAACGATGAAACAGAACCTTATACATAATGAAAGTATTAAGACTTTCGATGGTGTCTCACATCATGTAGAACTTGAGGTCGAGAGAATAGAATCGGCAAGGATTTCTGGTTAAACTTTTCTAGCTGAAAGTTCTGGATCCAAGAATAAGAAAAGATGATTTAAGAAAGGAAAGGGAAAGGGAAAGGGAAAAAAGCTAGTGTTGTTGATGGCCAAGGCCCAATCAAGAAGAAAGGAAAGAAGTATGGAGAGAAACCTCAAGGTAAGATGACTTGCTATAATTGTGGCAAGAATGGTCACTTTGTTCGGGAATGTACTCAACCAAAAAAAGAGAGATTCATGTTTATCTTCTTTCTATGAGCATTATGTTGCTAGTTCAGTGTTGTTTGCTGATTATTATCCTTTATGAATTATTGATTCAGGAGCAACGAATCATCTAGCTCGTGATCAAGTTACATACATGGAGTATCATCGGGTACCAACTGGCAACAAATAGATATATATGGAAAATAATGCAAGGATTGAAGTCAAAGGAGTTGACACTTACAAACTCAATCTACGTGGTGGACATACTTTATTTCTGCATGATGTCTTGTATGCTCCTGAGATTCAACGAAATCCAGTTTTTGTTAATAGTGTTCTTGATTTAGGTTATTAAATAAACTTTTACAGTCATTGTGTGGAATTAAAAATTAATTCAGTGTTAATAGAATATGGTTATGTATCGAATGGTTTCATGATTCTTGATATAGAACCATGTATTGATTACGACAATAATAGTTTTTTTAAAATATTTCTCTTACTAGTGATGTTGATATTAATGATGAAGTTTGACATGCTAGACTAGAACATATAGGACAAAAATGAATGAAAATATTAACTAAAGAGGGCTTGTTTGACACTCATGCTAAAGTTAACTTGTTTATATGTGAGCATTGTCTTGTTGGAAAGACAACTAAAAAACCATCTGGTGAGACTATTAGAGTTGAGTCAACATTGTAATTAATTCATTCAAATATTTATGGTCCAATAAATGTGAAGACTAGAAATGGAAGTTTATATTTCATTACATTTATTGATGACTTCACACGATTTGATCATGTGTATTTGATTTCTCACAAATCTGAAGCATTAAATTACTTCAATCATTACTTGAATGAAGTTGAGAATTAATTGGAATATAAGGTTAAAACTTTATGCACTAACTGTGAAAGTGAATATTTGTCTAATCAATTTAAGACAATATGTAATGAGAAAAGGGATTATTAGACAACTCACTATCCCTGGAACTTCATGGTAAAATAGGGTTGATGAAAGAAGAAATCAAACATTTCTAGATATGATTAGGTCTATGATAGCTTAATCTAATTTATCAATTTCCTATTGGGGAGATTTGTTATTAGCTGCAACCTATATACTTAACCGAGTACCTCCTAAATCTATTCTATCTACTCCATATGAATGTTGGGCAGACAGAAAACTAGATTTGAGTAATCTGAGACCTTGGAGGTTAGCTACCTATGTTCATGATAAGACTCACAAATATAGAAAATTAAGACCTAGAGATAAGAAGTGTATCTTTATAAGGTATTATGAGACTTCTAAGGGTTATGTCTTCATTAGTAAGCAACATGATGGAACCATCTCTAAAATAGAGTCAAGAGATGTTACTTTTATTGAAAATGAGTTTCCAACAAAAGGTGAAGTTGATAAGACAATTCTTTATTTGAAATAGAGGAAGATGATAATGTTCCTTTATCAACAAATCAGGAATCACTAGAGATTCATGAATCTAGTTAACCTAATAGGTGTAATTTGTCAAGTCATAAGTTGACTTCTTAACAACCCAACTTACGAAGTTCGTAAGATTAAATCTTGGAAATAGTTTGATATTGAGAATGAGACATTAATAACACTATTAGTTGATAATGATGAACCTCGAACGGTTGAGAAAGCATTAAGATGCTCAGTTAGAGAAAAAAAAATATAAAGTTGCAATGGATGAGGAAATGAAGTTAATGAAAAAGAATCAAGTTTGGGATTTAGTCGATCTTCCCATAGCTCGAAGGGTTATTGGAAATAAGTGGATTCTCAAAATGAAGAGTAAAATGGATGGATTGATTAATCAATACAAAACTCGACTAATTACAAAAAATATACCCAAATGGAAGGTATTATTTTTGAAGAGAAACTGAGTACATCTTAGGAGTGAAGATCATGAAAGATCGATCCAAAAGACTTTTGGATTTGTCTCAAGAGACTTATATCACTAAGATGCTACAACACTTCAATATTTCGGATTGTAACATTGTATCCCAAGAGTCCTGAAGAAATAGATGAAATGAAGGAAAAACCATATGCCAATTCTATTGGTAGTTTAATGTACACTATGTTGTGTACTCGTCTTGATATAAGCTATGTTATTGGCTTAGTAAGACATTTCCAGTTAAACCCTGGAGTAAGACACTAGAAAGCGATGAAAAGGATATTAAATACCTCAAAAGGATAGCAAATTATTGCATTTATTTCTAAGAATCTAAGATGAGCCTAAAGAGTTATATAGATGCAGATTGGGTAGGAGACTTTAATGATAGAAAATCCACATTTAGCTATGTCTTCTTACTAAATGGTGGTGTCATCTCATGGAATAGCAAGAAGTAGCCTTATGTAGCCTTGTTAATGATGGAAGCTGTGTAGCTTGACTTGTGTAACCTTGTTGACAATAGGAGCTATATAGCTTAGCTTGTGTAGCCTTGTCGACAATGGAAGTTCTATGGCTTGTGCAGCGGCTGTGTAAGAGGTTGTCTGGTTAAGAAGGTTTCTAAATCATCTAAAGATTATTGAGGACAGTCGAAGTCCTGTTATAGTGTACTGTGGCAGTCAAGTTACTATAGTTTTTTCCAAAGATCTCAAATATCACAGTAAAAGCAAGCATATAGAAATTAAGTATAATTTTGTAAGGGATATTATTGATAATAAAATGATAATTCTTGAGTATATCCCTACACATACTGTACTTGCAGACCCTTTTACTAAATCATTGACTAAAGAGTCATTTCAAGGATATGGAAAGCCTTTGTGACTTCATAAAATGTAACACATTATAAAATGTCATGATCTATTTAGTGTATATGTCTTTGTTACATTTGAATAAAGTCTCGATAAGCATGTTGGTAGATTGAGATCGGTCCACTCACATGGACAATCATCTCTATTTATTAAGTATAAATAGAGATAAGATTGTTACTTATAGGGCATCTTATGTAGCTGTGAATATAGACATACTTATAAGTTAAGATCGCCTTGATAATTATATCAAGATGAGATCATTTATGTAATTATTGGAGTAAATGGACCCATAATTTACTGAATCTACTTAAGGTCAGATTAGAATTCATATGTTGAATTCAGGATTAGACATTAGATATGTCTAAATTGAAATCTGTACGATGTTAAATTTAAAAAAAAAATATGTGCTTTTTTTTAGTAAAGAGAATAACATTATATCATGTGATTCATATCACATGTGCTATGGCGATAATAAGAGTAGTAGGAGAATGGATTCCTGGTTCTCTACTATGTGAGACCCTTGAGATTATAAGTTAATCTCAATCATACCCTAAGTGACTATTTAGCTGTCTATTTGAAGTTCTAATAAGTGTTTGCTACTTTAGCATGTTTTCTATTGACTATGGATAGGGGTGTTAATTCGAGTGGGTCAGGTTGGGTTGAGTTTTTTTTTTTAACCCAACCCGAACCCGACCCGAACCCGAGTTCAACCCAAAACACCTCAACCCGAACCCGAACCCAACCAACCCGATCAACCCGATCAACCCGAACCCGACCCATATAACCCAAAAATCTGATTCAAAACGACTTTTTTGGACTATTTTCCCTATAATTCTTCTCTTTTATCTCAATGCTCCATCATTATCATACAAACATAATATTAATATACATAAAAACATCTAAATTTTTAAAATAAAATTTGATTTAACCCCAAAAAAAACTCACAAAATCCTATATTTAAGTCAACCCGGGTCAACCTGAACCCGACCCGACCCAACCCAAAACTTTTTTACCCTCCAACTCAAACCCGAAAATGCCCAACCCGAACCTGATTTTTTTCGGGTCGACTCGGGTTGGGTCGACTCGGGTTGGGTCGTCGGGTCGGGTTCATTTTTGACACCCCTAGCTATGGATGATTCCGTCTATGGAGCATAACTATGAAAGTGACTGATTAGAATGAATAGATTCTAGCTAAAAAGGAAGATTAAGATTGATTTACATCTTTGACATTTATTCACTAGTACCAATTATATTTTTATTTAGTACATAATATGTAATTGTGAATAATTATATTAATTGAAGATGTTCAATATGCTCTTGATATAATAGTCATTATGAGGGATTAGAGATGTTCATGATTTAAATAATTTAATTTAGGGTAAAAGCAAGTTATTGATATCTCTGATTCATTTTATAGAGTAGTTGTGTAAGATTGTTAGTTGCTATCCGGAATATCGTACTAGTTCCCCTGTATAAAAATTTTGTACAAGTCTTGAACCATTCCTAACAACCTATTGTGTTCTTTAGAAATTAAATTTGGAATCGCAAACAAAACTTAACATTATTGATTCAAATTCAATTTATCGATTTTTAGTGGTTTAGACTTGGATCGCAAACGATACTTAACATTATTGATCCAAATCCACCCATGTTACAAATTCAATTAAATATTAATTTCAGAGATCGGCTTCCAGGTTGAACATGGTGAGGCACTAGGCCTTCTTGGATATGGGAGCAACTACCACTTCCTAGACAAAGCCTTTCAACGAAATTCAATATTTAATTTCCTTATAGTAATCCTAGGTTTAACCAAAAAGAACAATTGAATCACAAGTTCGAAAAACAAAAGAAACACAAAATCAAAAACATAAATTCGATAGCCTAGATTCATTAGCCTCTTGTGTTTGGTATTTCAAAATCCATTCAAAGAAAACTAGCATGATGCGAAATAAAACTACTAGTTATACCTTTCTTTGTAAGCAACAACCTCTTGATCTTCTATTGTATTCCTCTTCTTTTCTTGGATGTCGTGTGGGTGATGATCTACCAAGAAGAAAATCACCAAAGCCCTCCTTGCTTCCAAGTTTCGGCCACCACCACAATGCTCCAAGGGATGCTAGAAAACAATGCCTCCTTCCTCTACTTCTTCACCTCCAAGCTACCGGCCACCAAGTGCTCCACAAAAGAAGATGTTGCCGGCCACATTGAAGAAGAGAAGGAGAAGAGGTAGGGCCGGCCACCAAGGATGGAGGAGAGGAACAATAGAATAGGTTGTGTGTCTCATGAAGGCACCCTCTCCCCCTCTTTTATATTCCTTGGTGAATCCAAAAAAGGAAAGTTTTATAACAAAAATAAAACTTTCTTTTATTCCTCTTAATGGCCGGCCACCTCTTGTTTAAACCAAACAAGGAAAGATTTTAAACAAAAATTAAAATCTCTCTTTTATAAATCCCTTTTGTGGTTGGCTATAAAAGGAACATTTTATAAATTAAAATCTCTCTTTTAAATCCTTTTATGGATATTTATAAAAGATAAGAGATAAAAATAAAACTCCTTTTATATCATGATTACACAAAAGAAAGTTTTATCAAAAATTAAAATCTTTCTTTCACATTATAGATAACTACAAATAAGGAAAGATATCTAATCTCTCTTTTAATCCTTTGTAGAAAATCTATAAAAGGAAAGATTTTAAAATTTAAAACTCTCTTTTAAAACCATGTGGATGAAAACATAAAAGGAAAGATTTTATCAAAAATTTATTTTTAATAAAATCCCTCTTCGCTTTTCACACTTGGTCGGCCCCTTTCTTGGGCACCAAGCAAGGCTTGGCTGGCCCTAGCTCAAGCACCAAGCTTGGCTTGGCCGGCCCCTTGCTTGGGCTCCAAGCAAGGATAGGGGCCGACCCCAAGCATGGGCTAAGAGGCTAGGCTTTTGGGTGGATATAAGGCTATATATAAGAGGCTACAATAGGGACCGAGAGGAGGAATTGGTTATGGTCTCCCGATGAACTTGAGCTTCCCGTGTTCGCCTCGAACACCCAACTCAGGTTCATCAATAATAACTCATACCACTAAAGAGTTATTATTGAACTACCGCACCAATCCCAAATTACATTTTGGGCTCCTTCTTATCATGAGTGTGTTAGTCTCCCTGTGTTTAAGATATTGAATGACCACTAATTAAATGAGTTACTGACAACTCACTTTAATTAATATCTAGTTCCAAGAGTAGTACCACTCAACTTCATTGTCATGTCAAACTAAATCGACTTGCAGGGTTTACATGACAATTCTTATGAGCTCCTCTTGGGGACATCATCAACCTAGATTCCTAGGACACAGTTTCCTTTTATAATCAACAACACACACTATAAATAATATTATTTCCCAACTTATCGGGCCTATTGATTTATCGAACTAAATCGCACCCTTTGATAAATTAAAGAAATAAATATTAAGTATATGTGCTTGTTATTATATTAGGATTAAGAGCACACACTTCCATAATAACAGAGGTATTGTTCTTTTATTTAGTCAGTATAAAAAGAAGCTACCTCAAATGGTCTTGCTCAATACACTCATAGTATACTAGTGTAATTTTATAGTCAAGATAAACTAATACTAAATTACACTACGACTATTCCAATGGTTTGTTTCTATCCATCTTAGTCGTGAGCTATTATTTATAATTTATAAGGAACTGATAATATGATCTTCTGTGTGTGACACCGCATACCATGTTATCTACAATATAAATTAATTGAACAACAACACTTAGTATATAAATGTAGGCATTTGACCAATGTGATTCTTTTATTTCAAAAATAAATGTTTACAAAAAGCTAGGCTTTTATTCACATGAAACGAAGTCACTAAGTAGAAACTATATTGCTTAGTTATAATTGATGACTACTCAAGATTTACTTGGGTAAAGTTTCTAAAACCAAAGATGAAACTCTTGAGATCTTTAAGACTTTTTGCAAGTTAATAGAAAATGAAAAAGATACTAAAATTAAAAGAATTAGAAGTGACCACGGAAGGGAATTTGAAAATCATAGATTTAACAAATTTTGTCAAACTAATAGATACAATCATGAATTTTCATGTCTTAGAACCTCCCAACAAAACGGTCTAGTAGAACGAAAAAATAGAACATTACAAGAGGCTGCTAGAACCATGTTAAATGAATATAACTTAACTAACCAATTCTAGGCTGAGACAATAAATATGTCATGTTATATTTAAAATAGAATATTAATCAATAAATTTTAAAATAAAATTCCATATGAAATATATTATAATAAAATTCCTAACTTAATTTATCTAAAAGTATTTGGGTGTAAAATCTATATACTAAATAGTAAAGACTATTTAGGTAAATTTACATCTAAATCTTCAACTGGGATCTTCTTAGGGTATTCAACAACAAGTAAGGCATATAAAGTTTATAACAAAAATATCCTAAAAGTTGAAGAAATAATAAATGTAATTTTTGATGAAGAAAACAACCTACCTGACTTAATCAAAGAAAATAATCAAATAATAAGAAATACAGAAGATGATGAAATTAGACTTGAATCAAGTAAATCACAAGAACCAATTGTTTACCCTAACATAAGACCTTCTAGAATAAGCTCCAATCACTCATTTGACCAAATTTTAGGTGATCCAACCCTAGGAGTTCGAACTCAATCATCATATAGAAACCTAAGTCAAATAGCTCTATTTTTCAAAATTAAATCCAAAACTATAGAAGAAGTCTTGCCTGACCCAGACTGGATAATTGTAATACAAGAGGAACTAGCTCAATTTGAAAAAAAAAACTAAGTTTGAGAACTTGTACCTAAACTCACAAGTAAATCCATAATTGACACTAAGTGGGTATTTAGAAATAAACTAGATGATAAAGGTGAAATAGTAAGAAACAAGACTAGACTAGTAGTAAAGGGGTTCAACCAAGTAGAAAGGTTAGATTATAATGAAACACATGCACTTGTTGCAAGACTTGAATCCATCAGGATGCTGCTAGCCTATGCAACACATAAAGGATTTAAGTTATACCAAATGAATGTAAAATCTGTATTCCTAAATGGGTTTATCAAAAAAGAAGTTTATGTAAATCAACCCTCAGAATTTGAGGACTTAGACCACTCAAATCATGTCCTTAGGTTAAAGAAAGTTATATATGGACTAAAACAAACACCTAGGGTCTGGTATGAACAACTATTAACATACCTAATATCTAAGGGATTTAGCCAAGGTTAAATAGATTAAACTTTATTTGTTAAAATCTTAGAAAAAGATATTTTATAGCTCAAATTTATATATATGACATAATTTTTTGCTCAACCAATACTAATTTTTTGAAAGAATTTATCAAATTAATGAAAAAAAAATTGAAATGAGCCTACTAGAAGAATTTAACTTTTTTTGGGTTTACAGATAAAACAAATAAAAGAAGGAATTCATATTTTTCAAACTAAATATGCTGAGGAATTAATTAAAAAGTTTAGAATGAAAAATTTTAAAAATATAAATACTCCAATGACAACTAATGTTAAAATTGACTCTAACTTAAAAGAAAAACTAGTAGACTTAAAATATTATAGAAGTACAATAGAAAATTTACTATACTTAATTGCAAGTCAACCTGATATTTAATTTATAGTAAGTATATGTGCTAGGTACCAATCTTGTGTAAAAGAATCACATTTAATTAATGTAAAAAAGAATACTTAGATACATTAAGAAACCCTAAGTGTAGGACTTTGGTACTATAGGACTAGCACGTTTGACTTAGTTAGGTACTGTGACTCAGACTATGCTGGGTGTAAATCAGATAGAAAACATACAACTGTAAGCTATCAATTTCTAGGTCAGTGTCTAGTAAGCTGGTCAAGTAGAAAGTAACATTGTTTTACTTTATCCACTACTAAAGCAGAATACATAGTCATGGGAGAATGTGCATCTTAATTACTATAGATGATGCACACTTAAAAAGATTATCAATTAAAATATAAAAATATAAAAATTTTAATTGATAATATAAGTTCAATAATTTTAACTAAAAATCTAATACATTACTCAAGCACTAAATACATAGAAGCTAAACATCACTTTGTAAGGGATCACGTAGCTAAGGGTGACATTATACTTGACTATGTTGAGTCTAAGTCAAACTTAGCTGACATTTTCACAAAATCCTTTTCTGAACTTGAGTTTAGTATACTTAGAAGATAATTAGGTATGTGTTTAGTAGAATAGATTCTAAAACTTTCAAAATTATTCCTTTTATAGTATTACTTTTTCAAAAAAATATTTTTTTTAATCAGCTTGGTTTTAAAATTCTAGGAAAAAATATTTTATTTAAAATTCTTAATTTTACTAGTATTTTCAAAAGGTTGGACTTAGCCTAGGTATCTATCCCCTAGAAAGCATATGTTCATAGGTATCAGCCAGAGCATCTCACAAGCACATTAGGAATACTTTGCTTGTGTATGAAAAATACTTAGAATGGAGTGAGATACATAAGGTATTGCCTGAACTTTAGAATGCTTATGTCTGTGCATCAACATAAGTCTAGGTAATAAATACCAAGTTAAATTAATTAAGTTAAGTTATCCATTTTAGTCAAACAAACTGGAATACTTGCTTAACTTGACTAACCAAATGAAAGCTCTACCTCATGGTAAATAGCTAGTAGCTAAATGTTAGACACTTGTTTAGGAAAGTAGATGGTTGTTTTGAAGATTTTTGCTTTTACTTTGAACTCTCATGCTTGGACACTAGGACCCTAAAACTTAAGGGACTTAATAATATTTTTTAGGGCATTAATCAAGGGGGAGTGAAAGGAGTTAAGACACTAAATTTTATTTGGGTTAAATATTTTCTCAAAGTTAAAGTATTCCTTTCTCAAAATCTCAAATATCCTTTTAAGTTTTTTTGAAAGTTAAGCTTTTAAGGTTTAACTATTTTTGAAAAAAAAGTTTAAACAATTTTTGAAAGGTAAGCTTAAATATTAAAGCTAAGTTTTTTTTAAGAAAATCTTTTCAAAGCTAAGTACTTTTAATCAAAGCAAAGTTTTTAAGAAAATATTTTAAGAAAATATTTTAAGAAAATCTTTTCAAAGCTAATCTTTTTATGAAAATCTTTTCAAAACTAAGTTTTTAAAGAAAATCTTTTCAAAGCTAACCTTTAAATATCCCTTAATTGTTTATTTCAAGGCTTTACAAAAAGGCTAAGTGTTTTGTTAAATGAAAAGCTGTAATGTTTTGAAAAGTTAAGTTTCAAAAACTATATTCTTTTAGCCAAACTCCTTCTTCAACTCCCTATCTGAATATTTCTTTTTCACTCTCCTTTTCAGAGTTCATCAAAACAAGAGAATTGTTTTCTAAAGTTTTTTCAAAGACAAAGTATTTTTCTGACTACTTAGAAAGCTAAAATTATCTGTTTTTTCAATAATCCCTAAATTTTTTTGATATATGTTAAAGGGGGAGAGAATATTCTAAAGTTAAGAAAGAGAGAAAGTTAAGAGATTAAGGGAGAGCTAACAAATTATTTTTTTTATCTCTTAACATTTGATATGTGTTGCATATGTTGCATTTTTTTTATGTATTTTACTTAACTTTTGAATTAGGTTACCATAATAAAAAAGGGAGAGATGGTTGGTGCAGAGAGCACCAGATGATCAAACTTATGTTTTGATTGTAGGATCGTAGCGTGCTAGAGGGGAGGGGGTGAATAACACTCGTGGTTAATTCATTCATTTCAGAAAACTCAGAATAAAGCAGCGGAATAAATAAAAGATACAAATGTAATTGCTAACAAGTTTCTTTTACTTGGTTCAGAGCATATGATGACTCCTACTCCAAGGTCCGCTATCGTTGATCACTTACGTTGGGCAATCACTATAAGTTTGAGAAATCTTTACAAGAAGAACAAGTACAATTGCAATGTTAAACTGAGTTACCGACAATACAAAGATGATGGAAAGGTTCGTCGATTGTCGGTGTAGCAGTTGAGCATTGTTGAAGTGTTTCGAAGCAGCACACAGGAGAGCAAGTAGTCTGATTTTTGGTGTCCCTGAAGTGCTGGCCGAGACCTCTTTTTATAGCCTCTTCAAACCTAATCCAGATCCTCTGATCTCAGGATCAAGTTTTGACTCGACCCGGATCAGTCCACCGATCCCCTGGTTGAGTCGGCTGAACCTGCTGAACCCGCCCGGGCTTTCGTCTAGATACAGCCTCTCCAGATAGAGCCTTTGTTTGGTCGATCGATCCCGTCGTTCGGTCGACCAATCAGCTGATGATCTTCACCTCATTCGATCCGATCAACCCGGCTCGACTGAGTCTCTGGCTATCCTCGGTTCGATCGATCGATCCTGAGGTTCGGTCGACTGACCCTCTGGTCAACACTTCACCGAGAGTTGGAATTCTAACCTTTTGTACTGAGGTTCGGTCGACCGATCAAGGCTAAGTCCAACCTTGTAAAACTGTTAGTTTTCTCCAAAACAGAGTTAGATAAAATAGTAAATAATATATAAATCAATAACTTAACAGCCTTCGGACTGCCCGATTTTGACTTCAGATTTTCTCCAAAAATTCTAGGTCAAACCGACGCCTACTGTTCCCTCACTGGGGAACACATCCTCACCTACTCCTCTCAGGAGAAGTTACCTGTTGCCAGACTGGTCCTCCAGACTGACTGGACTTTTGCTCAGCACCCGAGACTTCAGGTATTCATGCTAAATGTCCGCTCCATTACCCATCTAGACTTCCACCTGGTTCGCAACCACCAGGATTTTCACATAGAGCCCCCAACTCTAGGATTTTGCCTAAAGCGCTAGATCCGCCAAGACTTTCTGCTTAGAGTTACCACCCCCTAGGACGTAGGGTTACCACCCCCTAGGGGTTTTCCCCTGCCTAATCGCAGCTAGGACTTTTCATCACCTAGGGTTACCGCCCCCTATGACCTAGGGTTACTACCCCTTAGGATTTTTCACCTGCCTAGAATCCACTAGGACTTTTACCTAAGATAACTTAGGACTTTCCTGCAAGCTCAATCAACCTTGTTAGATCACAAGACAACTTAACTTTGGACCCTTTGACATAATCAAAACTCAGGTTTGATTGTTTGGTGCTTCCTGTACCAACATTGATTATGGTAAAGGGTTCAAAAGTTAAGATGTCTTGTTATCTAACAAGTGTGAATGAGCTTGTAGAAAAATCCTAAGTGGTCTTAGGTAAAAATCCTAGTAGATTCTAGGTAGGTGGAAAGTCCTGACTGCGATTGGGCAACGAAGACCTGGTCCAGAGGACTGGGCAAAATCTTGACAGGTCGAGCACTTTGGGCAAAATCCTAGAGTTGAGGACTCTATGTGAAAATCCTAGGGGTCGCTGACTAGGTGGAAGTCTGGACAAGTCATGGTCCGTTCAGCATAAATACCTGAAGTCTCAAACCTTGAGTAAAAGTTCAGACGGTCTAGAAAATCGGTCTGACAAAAGGTAAACTCTCCTGAGAGGAGTAGGTGAAGGCGCGTTCCCCGAAAAAGGGAACAATAGGTGTCAGTTTGACCTAGGATTTTCGAGAAATCTAAAAGTCAGAATCGAACAGTCCGAAGACTGTTAAAATTGATTTTTACTTCATATGTTATTTGCCTATTTTCTAAACACTGTTTTGCAGGAAACTAACACTTTTGTAGGTTGAAGAGTCAGCCTTTATCGGTCGATCGAACCTTTGGATCAATCAATTGAACCTCCAAGCAAATAGATCAAATTTTCGACGAGTTGATCAGGTTCGACTAAGGGATCGGTCAACCGAACAGTGGGTTCAGTCGACCGAATCGTGGATAGGTGTCGACATGGTCGGGCTGAGTTGATCGGACCAGATAAGCTGGGGATTATCGATGGATTGGTCGACCAAACGAAGACTCTTATTCGAGCAGCAACATCTGGACGGAAAGTCAGGCAGGTTCAACAGGTTTGGTCGACCAAACACCTAGATCAGTTGACCGATCAGCGTTGAGTCAAAGACTGATCCCAAGATCAGTGGATCTGAATCAAGTTTAGCTTGGCTATAAAATGGGGTTCGACCAATAGCTTTGGAACAGACATTCAGAATGATCTTCTTACGTGCGCGCTACTCTAGAACGACTCAACAACACCTAACTGCTACTCCGACAATAGACAAACATATTCTTGATCTTTCATTTGTCGATAACTTAATTTTATGTTGTACTTATCATCTTTGTAAAGCTTTTTCGGATTAATAGTGGATTGCCCAACGAAATCGATCAACGATCACGGGTCTTGGAATAAGAGTCGTTACAAGCTCTCTGAACCAAGTAAATCAAAAATGTTAGCTTTGCTTGTTTTTTTTATCTCTATTCCGTTGTGCTTTACTCTGGGATTATTTTAAACGATTATCATATTCTTTTTGCAATTTTTTCCATGAGATAAAAAAACATTGATTGTTGGCAAGTTGAAGAAATTATACAAAGGGAAATTGTTATACTACTATGCCAGCTCAAATTATTTTTTCCACTTGCTTTTTTTGATATCCTGATTCACTTATCAATTTACTTGCCAGAAGAGGCAACGTTAGCTGGGCAGTTTCTTCTCAATGAATGTACCTTTTGAACTTTATTTGGGTACTTTGAAGAAATAAGTTAGAAATAAGGTAAAATCTGAGGGATTAATTGTAGAGGGTTATGTAATAGATGAGACATTAACATGATCATGTCACTTTTCAAACTTGATGGAGAGACTCGATTTAGCATGCCTTAAAGAAATATTGATGGTGAGCGACCAATATGCAAGCTGAATGTTTTTTCTCAAAATGTTAGCACTGGTTTTTTTTCTCCTATTACTATCTTAGAGTTAGCTGTCATCCTGTCTAATTCCTATATTATATTTGTTTCTGTAGGATTTTGTCCCCCATTATGCTCAAAATTCTCTAATTACATACTAAGTTGGAGTAGCATGTCTATGCAGTTATCTTGTTGCTCTGTTTGCAACATTTCTATAATTCAGATTTCCCATTCAGTGCAGCTTCTGTTGCCCAGGTGATATAAAATGTAACTTTATCATGATTCTAGATTTTGATTAACATAACCTGATGATTAGTCTTTTGAAATATCTAGTTTGCCAAATACTTGTACCAGTGTATATCATTATTCTAACTAATACAACACTTGATCTTTGCTTATAAGATTGTGTACATTAATTGGTGTTTACCTTGTGCATACCTTTTTGAAAGCTAAAGTCTCAGGTTCTGATGAAATCCCAGGTACTGTGTTTGCCTTGTGTACATTGATTGATTATTGTTTTGATCATATCCAAGGTTAAGGACAATTCGATGACGGTTGTCTATATGAGCTCGTTATGTTGAGATGAGGCTTTAGAGAAAATTACAAATACTTCAACTTCCAAAAATTATATTACTCGAAGTATTGAACATGTTTGCAGATTAAATATCCTTGTCTGTATTTATCCCCCATTTCGTGGTTATGAGCTAACTCATGAGCCAGTTCCTGTTAGATTTATGCTTAATGTTCATTGATTTTTTACTTGTTTTTTTTTTCACATACATATGCTTATTGGCAAATCTTGTGCCATATTGACATTTTATGTTAATATATATATATATATATATATATATATATACATGAGGTAAATTAAGGCGTGGCGTAAATATTATCATATCGAGGAGGTTGGGTGGATGAGCATATTTATTTACATGAGAGTATTCACGAAAGATATACAAGATTTCAACGTCTACTTCTCTAGCAATCTGAGTCTGACTCTAACCCAGAAGATGGTCTAAATATTTCTGGACATGCACCATGCACAGATCTTTTATTGTAGCACTATTTTATTAATTATTAGATATTTATTTATTTATTTTTATCTCCATGGGCTGGCGTAGATGATTTAGACAGCGATGTTGTTATAGATAAGTCTAGATCGATTCACAGTAGGTACGGAAGTTTTACGGATTACCTTACCCCTGCATGAGCTATTATTGTTTGGCAAAGTCTCATGTAATTTACTTATCTATATCTAACGAGGTCGACAATATTAAATTGTCTGAAGTGAGCGTACGTTATCATATTTTGCTACATATTTGATATTTATTTATTTATTTTTATTAATTTTGGATAATTTAATTACTACTTGTGGTAAAATTCACTTTTTTACTCGTTATTTAATTATTTTTTAAATTTTTATTTATTATTATTTTATAGAGACAATTGATAAATTAATAAAAATGGTTCATCATTTTTTTAAAAAAAAAAATAGCAGCAAAATGTATTTTAACCAATAATTCATTCGAAAATGTTGACCAAAGAAATATTGGTAGATAACTTTTTATAAAAATTATTGCTCAAATATAAATTGATTGGTAAATTTTTAAAAAACTTACTGGTGAAATATATATATATATTTAGTATTTTTAAAAAATTGTCAACCATTTATTTTTAAAAAAATTACTAGTTAAATATATATATTTGACCATTATTTTTTATATAGTTTACTAGCTATTTATTTGAACGGTAATTTTTTAAAAGGATAAAAGTTAAAAGGGCGTCTTTTATTTTTGAAATCATGACGTCCTATTATATCAAATCGAAGCTCGTTCAGAAATCTACAACTAGTTATGAGGTGGAACCTGTAACAACTCGATTTCAAGCTAAACAAATGTTGTTTAAATCCTTTACAGAGGTTTCGAATAATTTTAGTCTTGAAAAAAAATTTGATATTATGGTAGCTACAAAACCGTTGCTACTACAACTATGTATCAACTATAAAATCGTAACTACTACAACTTGCTCAACCAATTTAGGATTTAGATAGAAAATATAAACAGGATAATAATGCGAATAATACTATATGACAATTGTATAATTTCATAGGGGGTGGGGCGCGCTTTTGATAAACAATTAAAGTAGGGGCATCCTTTTGATAAAAAAAAGGATGCTCTTTTGATTTTGCCCTTTTAAAATAATATTGACCAACATAATGGTCATGTACTCATATTTTTCAACCATAGATTACCGACCAAGCCCCAGTGAAATATTTTTACCGGTAATCTATATTACCGGACAAAATAATAGGATTACTAGCCATTTTATTTCACCGATAAACCTAACTTTTCTCGTAGTGACCCTAACTTTATTCCCTATATTATTTGCATCTATTTGAACTATTGCTGATGGGACAAATAGAGAATTCAAAGTTGATAACGATGTGGTGGAAGCCTACAACTCCCCATATGTCTCATGTGGCTAAAAGTCGTGCTGAGCTATTAATCAAAGTCAAGACGAGATAACCCTAAGGAAATCAAACCCAGCCTAGATAAGACTCGGGTTTTATCAAGTCTGCTTAGTCAACTCATCCCAAGGAATAGAATTTGCTTGGAGACAAGACAACTAATAAGACTCACCCTCATATCTCGACATCCTCCTTGTCTAGGTCTCAAATCCAGACATCCTCGCCGCCTCGACCTTAGATCCCAACATCTTTCTTGCCTCAGCCTTGGATCCCAACATCCTCCCTATCTTGGCCTCAGATCCTAACATCCTCCCTATCTCAACCACAAATCTCATCATCCTCCCTATCTCGGTCACGGTTGTTGACTTTGTCTATCCTCAAGGTCACTCAACATCAGTCTCATTTCCTCATCTGTCCTCGGATTGGGCCCACACCTTATGTGGCCCGCTGAAAATGTATGAGGGGCATGTGGATAAGGAGGCATCATAACCATCTAATTAATAAGATCGTTTCTCACAGGAGATGTAGACAATGACTGCAAATATTTCAGAACACATGACACCGGATAAATGGAGAAACAGTTAAGTAGTTGTCAGATTTGATCTGCTGGTTGCTCTCCTTCAAATAAATGGCGCTTGGTGAATGAAAAGACAACTAACAACTGCTGAATCTGGTTCCTTCGATGACTCATATGAGGATGGCGGAGGATAATGTACCCTCTAACATGGAGATGCTCTTCTAATAGTTATATAAACACTAGAGAATGTAAGTGCAAAAGAGACTCTTCGGCTCCACTAAGCTTATCCTTTTTCTTCTTATTCTTCCTCCTCTAGTTTGATACCTAACCAAATCTTAATTTGAGCCTCGGAGTGACCTACTGGAATCCATCCCGGTGTCATTCTTAACTTTCTTTTGGAATACTTTATAGGTCCTTTTATCCTCTTTACTGACAATCTTTGGAGAGCATGCACCGAAGTCAGAGAATCCTCTTTATTTTCTCTCCACAGGGAAACATGACTAGGCCATAGTCTTCTGAAGTTGTCTTCTCTTACTTATTCTGAATCCTTTACCGCTCTAATTTACTCCTGAAAATAAAAATAAACACCGAGCAGACCTCTGGATGTAAAGTAGTAATTATGCCAAAATTAACATGATAAAGGGTGCAAAAATATAGATCATAGGCAATGAATACCAAATAATATGCGTTAAACAGTACAATATATATATATATATATATATATATATATATAATCTACGCACATTACTACCTCAGCCATGCATCAATCAGAGATGCAATAAAGGCACATATTTAATACATACAAGCAAGACAAGTCTCAAAAAGGGGAGTCTATTCATAATAAAGATTTTTTCCAAGTCATTACAAAAGGAAATGGCATAAAGAGAATAACGAAAAAAGAAAACTTAAGTCAGAGCCAGCTTTGGAGGTGGGAAACATAATCAGTCAGCTTTCGCAGAGTCAAACAGATCTTCCCAAACCTTCTTCAGATCTAGGAATGCCAGATTGCTCCCCCTAAGAATGAGCCTTGGTCGAATGAACTGGCGAATGAGTTCCTTAAATCTACGCTGGAGCATTTTTCTCATCCTCTCCCGAGCAGGTTGTAGAAGTTTCCAGAGGTCAAAAAGGACTTCTTCAGGTCCTCCCAGCAACCTTCATCACCGGCCCGATAGTCGTTTAGCTCAGCCTTGGTGGTCTCCTGCTCAAAGGTCATCTTGGCCTCTTTACCTTCTCCTCTGCTCCAACTTTCCTTATCTAAAGTTTCGACATAGAGATCAAATTAAAGTTGCAGCAACTGGCCCTCTAAGGTGGTCAACTTCATCTCTTGCATGGCTAGTTTGTGTTAGGCTCATAGTATCTCTTCCTGTGCTTGTTTGGTCAATTTATCTGTAGCTCCCATAGTGGCTTAGGATTGTGTTAGCTCATGCTCCATCTCTTGAACCTGGTCAGAGTGTGTCTTGACCCTTTTACGACACTTCTTCATCTCAGCCTTGGCTTTCTCTCTCATTAATTGAGTGACACCATCCTCAACCTTAGCCTTGTCATCCTTACACTAGGCCTCCTCGAACTTGCTTCTCGACAGGGCCTTCTTGACCAAATGGAGAAGTTGGGTGTATAGCCCTTTCTGCTCCACTTCAGACTGCAAAACATCAATATTAGCGACCACTCTACCAACTTATTAGGTGTCTCTATGTACGTTTTAAAAAATTATTTTATAAATGCACAGTGAAAGCATAATAATTTTCTAAATTATTATAACACATACATCACATACATACAGGATACACATACACAGACATAGCCATAGAATAAAAATTTCAAAATGAAATTAGACCTGCTGGATGACGTTAAGCGGGAACAACATCAACTAATAAACTTGTCCAAGTTTGCTTCTATCAATATCCATGCTGAGATTTCTTTGAGACAGCTTTGCTAAGTCACAAGTTATCATCTACGATTCAAGATTACCTAAATGAAGAGACGATGTGATCCGAGAGAGGATAACCCGACTCAACTTGGCGCCCGAAGGCACAAAGCAACCCAGTGATACCAAGTGAAGTGGATGGCAACCTCTTAGTTGTTGTTTGGCGCCGCTAGAGGCTACTACTGCCGATTGGATGCATCAGTGCCAAAATCGGTGAAAAGGGTCATTGGCGTCAAATTTGACAGCAAGGGACATCGTGTTGGCGCAGGGGGCACCAAATAGTCAAACCTAAAGTTTTGATGTTAGCAAAAGTTCAAAGCTAAGCTTCATTGTGATCTAACGAGCTTAACTAGGTGTACAGAAAAGTCCTAGTTGAGGTTAGGTAAAGAAGTCCTGGTTGAGTGAATTGGTCAAGAGGTCATGGTCAAGTGGATTGGGCAAGAAGTCATGGTCAAGTGGATTAGACAAAAAAGTCCTAAACGAGTAGACTGGGCAAAAGTTTTAGCAGATCGAGGACCTCGGGCAGAAGCCCTAGGGCCCCAAACACCAGGCAGAAGTCTAGGTGGGTCGAGAATCGAACATCTAGCAGGAATTCCTGAAGGTCAAGATTAGATGCTGAGCAAAATTCTAAATATGTCAGGAGGACCGGATGTTTGACAATAGATAAACTCTCATGAGAGGAGTAAATAAGGACATGTTCTCCCTTGAGGAAACAGTAGGCATCGATCCAACCTAAGATTTTAACCAAATCAGAAAGTCAAAATCAAACAGTCCCGAGATTATTGTCTAAAATGTTTTTATATTTATATTTCATATTATGTCTATTGTGTTGACTCTATAATGATAGAAATCAAAGCTGGAATTATGGCATTCTAGGCACTCGAAATAGATCTAGGCGCTTGAAGGTTCGAGCAACCAGAAAGGATCTAGGTGTTTGGAATGACTCGAATCTAGCCAAGCAAATAGTTGAGTTGGAATACCCATGTTAACTAGCATACGTCAAACTCCAAGAGCCTTGAAAGGATCCAGCTGCCCGGAAATGGATAGACAACTTGGAAAGAGGTTCCTCGAGGTGCAGCCACGTCAACGGTCCAAGCGTCCGGAAGGAATTTAGGCATCCGGAGGTGGATAATTGCAGACGAAGTCGAATCAAATCAGGTTGACTCCATGTATCCAGAAGGGATCTAGGTGCCTGGAAGGGATCCAGGCGCTTAGAAGAGATCCAGGCACGCGAAATGCCTTATCAAAGAAGGCTTCAACTAACAGCTCATTACATAATTCTTCTACACTCAAACGACTTCTGCGCTGCTCCAAAATTCTGTTACGACGCCGATACACTGCTTCGACAACAACGCCAAATCTTTTAAGTTGTTGGTAAATTTGCATTTTCTTTTTCTTTAAGTGTTATATTTCTTGTATCCGACTTTTTGTAATCTTCAAACTCTTAGTAAATTGTCCAACGAAAATATTTAACTAGTGTGGAACTTGAACTAGCAATCATCGAACTGTGAACCAAGTAAAAAGAAAAACGTTAGCCTTGTGCTTATTTTCTATTTGTTCTTTTCCGCTGCATACTCTCGAAGTTTTATGAAAAAGTGATAAAAAAAAAAAATGAATGTTATTCAACCCTCCCCCCTCCTCTAGTGCATTTCTCCGATCTTACACATCAACACCAAAATCGACAGCAACAGAGAGGGTGACGAGAGGAGAAAAACCTAATCACTATTAGGTTCAATTCCAATAAATAAAAAATTAATCTCTTCTCCTAATGAAGGGATATATATATACCTCTTCACAATGACTTGGGGAGCAAATCATCTCCCAAATCTAAGATCCAATAGTAACCCGATCTGCTATCATTAAGCTCAAAACCAAACAACTCTTGGTTCATTATTAAAATTAAACAAATTTTGGTTCATAACTAAACCAACAGGTATCCAACCTTATATACAAGAGGCATGACCCACCATCGTTCCCATTCCAACAAATATCTTTCATATTTGCTTCTCGTCTGGTCTTACTAGATTTTGTCTCTCTCAATCTAAGAATTAAATTCTCAAACTTATTTTAAGTCTTTCGGATATATTCGTTGTGTGTGTGACCCAATAGATTCTTGGCTTATGTTAACAATTTATAATTAACCACAACAACAACAACAACAACAACAACAACCAAGCATTTTCCCACTAGGTGGGGTCGGCTATATGAATCATTTTACGCCATTGAGCTCTATCTCATATTATATCATCATCTATATTTAAATAAATTTTATCTTGTTTTATTGTTGCAAACCAAGTCTTTTTTTGTCTTCATCTTCCTCGTTTGATATGCATGTTTATCATAGTTTCACATCGCCTAACTGGAGCATTTATTGGTCGTCTAAGTATATGTCTGTACCATCTTAAACGTGTCTCTCGGAGTTTTTCCTCAATAGATGCAACTCCGACTTTCTCTTTAATGCTCTCATTTCTTATTTTGTCCATCTTCGTATGCCCACACATCCACCTTAACGTCCTCATCTCTACAACTCTCATCTTCTGCTCGTGTGCTCGAGTCATAGCCCAACATTCAGCTCCATATAACATTGCAGGTCTAACTGTGGTTTTATAGAACTTACCTTTAAGTTTAAAAGGTACTTTACGGTCACATAAAACACTCAACGCTCCCCTCCATTTCACCCATCCTGCTTGTATTCTATGTAAGACATCTCTCTCAATCTCTCCATCATTTTGTAAAAATGATCCTAAATATTTAAATCGCTCGGTTCCAGGCAACTTGTCCTCTCCTATCTTAACAATTGTTTCATTACTTCTAATATTGCTAAACTTAAATTCCATATATTCTGTCTTTAATCTACTAACCTTAAAACCTTTCCCTTCTAGTGTTTCCCTCCAAGATTCTAGCTTAGCATTTACTCTTCACGTGTCTCATCTACCAAAATAATATCATCTGCAAACAACATGCACCACGGTACTGTGTCTTGAATGTGCGTAGTGAGTTCGTCCATAATTAGTGTAAAAAGATAGGGACTTAGAGTTGATCCTTGATGTAACCCTATCTTTATTTGAAATGCTTCAGTTACTCCGCCTGAAGTCTTTACTCTGGTCGTTACATCCTCATACATATCCTTAATTAGTTCAATATATGTTACGCTAACACCTCTCTTTTCTAAAATTCGCCATATAATTTCTCTTGGGACTCTATCATACGCTTTTTCCAAGTCAATGAATACCATGTGTAGATCTTGTTTTTGCTCTCGATATTTTTCAATTAATTGTCTAAGAAGATGTATAGCTTCTATTGTCGACCTTTCAGGCATGAACCCAAATTGATTTTCTGTCACTGTTGTCTCATTCCTTAATCTTTTTTCTATTATTTTTTCCCAAAGTTTCATAGTATGACTCATTAGTTTAATACCCCTATAGTTTGCACAATTTTGTACGTCTCCCTTATTCTTATATAAGGGAACTAGAGTACTTATCCTCCATTGATCAGGCATTTTTTTCGTTTTCAATATCATGTTAAATAATTTTATAAGTCATTCAATACCTTGTTTCCCTAAGCACCTCCATACCTCTATTGAAATATCATCTGGTCCACCGGCTTTTCCATTGTGCATCTCATTTAAAGTTTGTTTTACTTCTGAAGTTTGAATTCTACGATAAAAATTAAAATTTCAATGCTCATTTGACCTAATTAAATTACCCAAGTTAAGTTGGCCTCCTAAACCTTCATTAAAAAGTTGATGAAAATACCTTTTCCACCGCTCTTTTATTTCTCCATCGCTTACTAATACCCTATTACATTCATCTTTAATACATTTTATTTGGCTAAGATCTCTTTTTTTTCTTTCTCTTACTTTAGCTATTCTATAAATGTCTCTTTCCCCTTCTTTTGTATCCAATTTTTGATATAACCGTTCAAAAGTTTCATTTTTTGCTTCACTCACCACTTTCTTAGCTTCTTTCTTGGCTATTGTATATTTTTTTTAAGTTTTCCTCATTCTTACAAATATATAATTCCTTATAAGCTATTCGTTTTTCCTTCACTTTCTCTTGTACTTTCTCATTCCACCACCAAGATTCATGAGCGACACCTAGTAGTACATCATGATTCTCAATTAATTGAAAAATCATAGTTGATCACATAACTAAATCTGAATCTTTCATTAACTATGGTTATCAGTGTGTCTATTCATTTCACTCATCTTATACCCACTTAGTTCAAGACATGATTTATGTGTTAGTCTTCACTAGGCTGACTACGTCACACCTAGCACAAGTAGTACTTTGTCTTGCATATTTAAATTACATAAACATGTGTCCAAGAAGACCATCCTCTTGACGTATAATGTTTTGGCCAAAGACTTATGAGTAATGATTCTGACAAGATGTTATAGGGTATGTGTCTCCTTATAAAAAGGAGTAGTGAATCCTTTGTGGACTATTCAAACACCTTCGGATACTTTGACTTATACTCAATTATCCCGGGGTCACACCTATAAGGAGATATTTACTTAAGATGTCAAAGCATAAGTCTACATGACCACAATGACTTGAATACCTCAAGTCGAAGAAAACGTACACTCGAGCTATAATGAGATCTTCATAGACATGAATAAAATCACATGAAGTCTCATAGCAGTTCACATCGAATGAAATAGTTATCCATAACCAACATCTATATATTAACTCTCAACATTCTAATATTCCTAATAAGTGAAGACCGATTGCTTAGATAAATCTAGGAGCATAAATATATATGCTGGTCTTATAAAATTGATAATGTCCAATCTCATCAATTCATTGACTATGGAATCTTTCAATACATACATATAGAGATACCCAATAATTGTGATTCAATTACAATTCCTCTCATGTTATGCATTATATTATAGACTTAATTAATTGAGTTTAAGATAAATATCATATATACAGAGAATGTATATTCAAATAGTAAATTTATTTATCTAATAAATAATATAAAATTTAAAGTGATTGCCTTAGGATACATCTCAAATATAACACAGCATAGTATGAACAAACAATTGTACCTTCAAAATCGATCCAAACAGATTCTCACTCAAATCTAAGAGGCCCAAGCTTGCCATGATGTCTACCCCATAAGATCGAAGTCACTAAGCTAAGGTGGGCTAGGCCCCCTCAGTTACTTACCCTAAGCCGCCTGGGGTGGTGAAGCAAAGTCGGAGCTTGGTCGCAACAGCTCAAAAGATGAAGAGGTGTGGTGTCGAGTCGGACCTCGACTTAGACCTCCACAGCTCTTGTCGAGGCCGCTTGCGGTGGCTAATACTAAGGCCCCTACCTCTGCAATATCAGCCCTTGTCGTGGTCGAGATGCAAACCTCAGTCATCGAGTTGGGGGAGTCTCCCGAAATGACTAGAGGCAACAAAAGCGAATGAACGCGGTACTGCTTTTTGATAACCTAATATACCTTGATAGTTGTATAATAGGGTTGCCATATCGGCCCACCGAACCATTGGATGATGAGAAAAGGGTTACAAAATCTCGTCACAACCATTAGATCTCGACATCCTCCCTTTCTCAGCCTCAAATCCCAACATCCTCCCTTCCTCAGCCTTAGATCTTGACATGCTTCTTGTCTTAGCCTCGGATCCCGACATCCTCCTTGTCTGGGCCTCATGTTCCAGCATCCTTACTGCCTCGGCCTCGGTCGTTGACTTCGTGTATGCTCAAGGTCACTCAACATCAGTCTCATTTCCTCATCCATTCTCGAATCGGGCCCACACCTTACGTGACCCACTAAAAATGTGTGAGGGGCATGTCGATAAGGAGGCACCATAACCGCCTCATTAATGAAACTGTTTCTCCCGGGAGATACAGACAATGACTACAAATATTCTGGAATATGTGGCACTGGATGAATGGAGAAGCGATTAAGTGGTTATCAAATTTGATCTCCTAGTTGTCCTCCTTCAAACACGTGAACGCTTGGTAAATGGAGAGATTAACGGTTATCGGATCTAGTTCCTTCACTAGCTCATACGAGGATGATGAAGGAGAATATAGTCTCTAACATGGAGATGCTCTTCTGATAACTATATAACACTAGAGAAAGTAAGTGCAAAGGACTTTCTTCAGCTCAACTAAGCTTCTCCTTTTTATTCTTCTTCTCTATCCTCTAGTATATATGATATCTAGGCAAACCTAACTTGAGTATTAGAGTGATCTAGTGGGATTCATTTCCAATCTCATTCTAACTCTAAAATGAGTGTTTTTTAGGTCCTTTCATCTTCTTCTCCGATGATCTCCCCAGAGAATGCACATCAGCTTATTCGTTGACTAGTGACTTGATTGTCTCCCGTTTTTAGCTGGAACAATAACAATGAGTATATGATATCTATTTCAAGGACAATTAGTGTGTAAATGATATCCTTTGATTAAGAAAATAGCTACAATTTGAGATAGAATAGTTGACACTGGAGTGGCAAATAGATCAGCAGCCTATAACTTCTCACAAGTTGAGGCAACGATTTAGACATTAACATTGCAAAGGTTTATTATATTCAAAAGTAGGAGTGTATCATGTTGGAAGATGGTTTGGAGGCCTTGGATATTTATATACGAAAATATTCGTTAATATTATTAATGATTAGGGGCAAAGGATAGACTTCTCACTCGGGACCGTATCATTTTTCAAAAAAAAAAAAAAAGTTTCTATGAGCTTTGTAATATGAAAATGAAAATTTTAAAGTATTTATTTTTTAAATGTGAAACCAATAATTTTGTCTCTAAAAACAGGAGAGGTGCATTAAAATTAACTGTGAGTTCCTCTGGTCCTCGTGCCAGCAGAGACGGTCGATCGCCTCGCCATACGCTTGCCAGTTACCAAGCGACAGATCCAAAATCCTTCATACGCCTCGCGTGAAGCTAGGCGACAAAACACCATTAAGAAGCCGCCACGTGGATGAGTGCCGCCGGTTGACTTCGTTCGTTTTCGTACGTCAATGCCGCTGACTCTCTCTCGTGGATCATGCTCAACTCTCCCTCCGGCACGCCCTCCTAACAATCCAACCTGGCTTCCCATGCCTGCAGGTCAATCCCTTTGTCCCTCTTCCTGATCTCCTTGTCAAGGTTAATTTCCCCTTGTTTTCTTCTCGTCTCATCTGTAAATTACCTTCCCCAAAGTCAACTTGTATGTAAGACACATCTTCATCGAAATTAAAACATACAGTTACCTGCCTATTTGAGCTCCACTTGAGTTAAATCCCCCAGTTGACCGATCAATCCGTAACAATTGAAGGAAGGAAAGACAACAGAAGAGGGGTGAATTCATGGAGCTTTGTGCTTTTAAAAGCCTGACCAATGCAGTGCGTAGGAGATACTAAGGCAACGCCAGTCATTAATTATCTCTCTCTGTATTACTCTTATCTCCTCGTCAACTGAGATTTTAAGGTAGATGGAGGGAATCGAAGGAGCAGAGGTCAATTGGTTTGAAGAATTTGACTACTCCCAGATGGAGTTCATGCAGGAACTGCAGATCTGCCCTAAGTTCATCTCAACGCCAAATGTGGCAGATTGCCGTGCTTATGAGCCCTGTGAACCTATCACCAGCAAGCTCATCTACTCGGGTCCAACCATCAGCCATGTCGAAAGGGCACTGTCCATGTCCAATGGCCTGAGCAATTCTCAACCACCGTAAGTAGTATTTCTTCTTCTTCTTCTTCGTTACAACTCTCAGAATTAGGATTAGATCGATTCCATTAGAATCCATCTGCTGCTTCAATGAATGTGTGAAATGATGTTGTTGGTGCTGTTGCAGAGTTTCTTTACCGGACAGAGGCTTGGGGAAAATGGATCATAAGTACATAATGAGGATCAAGACCTGTGGCAACGGGCTCGCAGATGATGGCTACAAATGGAGAAAATATGGGCAAAAATCCATCAAGAACAGCCCCAACCCAAGGTCCTTCAGTAGTTCATAACTTTTCTTTTTCTCTAGTGACTGAAATAAAACTAAATTGAAGCTTCTTTGGTGAACTCTTTACCTTAGCAGACGCCATTTTAGAGAAGAGAAACTAAACACAAGATACCAATCAATGATTGCCCATTTACCACAAGATCTCGTTTGCTTGCATGGTAGATCGATGTCAGAGTCAGTGACCGACATCTCCCCGCCTATTCAAAATTTTCTAATCTGCAAAACCTAACAACCAAAGTCCATGACTCCATGTCACCTCTGACAGAACAGAAGAACATGGGAAAAAAGGAATATATAACTAATTACTATCTGATATATGAATATGCATGGAATGTTGACAGGAGTTACTACAGATGCACCAACCCTAGATGCAACGCCAAGAAGCAAGTGGAGAGGTCGATGGAAGACCCAGAGATTCTGATCGTCACATACGAGGGCCTCCACCTCCATTACACTTATTCTCACCTCCTCTTCCCTCGGTCGCCGGACCTCTCCGCCACCGCTACTGGGCTTCACGTGGCCAAGAAGCTCAAATGCCAGCACGCGGCCGAGGCCGCGCGACAGAGCAGCCCGCCACATGCGGACGCCGACGACTCGCCGCTGCATGGAATTTTTGACGACGACGGCGCCGAAGGCCTGCTGGAAGACGTGGTGCCGTTGCTGGTAAGGAAGCCTTGCGGCCCGACCGCCTCGTCGTACGAGCCGTGCATTGCTTCATCGCTGGCGGCGTCTACGCCGTCCTACTCCTCCCTGTCGTGGGCCGCCGACACCTCGTTCTTTGACCTGGGTATTCGATCGAGCATCTGGTGAGCGGTGCCAACCTAGTGGTAGATTTACGAGTATCGTACCAATTTGAGACATGTAAAACGATAAAAATGACGATTAAATAAATTTATCGTGGGCGTTCTATCTTTTTCGTTCGTTTCTACTGGTATAATTATCACGGAGCAAATCCTATATAACATTTTCTATAATATTCCCACTAGATTGTAGTCTAGATTGGAGCAAACAGCCGGAGTCCGGAGGCCGCTCCCGGATTGGCATCCTGCAGCCCGATCATCATTGCGGTTGGATTCTAGTTGAAATCCGGCCACCCCCCAAAATTTACTCCCTAATTATCAACGGTTTATCGATGGAATATAGGATTTGTGCTGGGCAAATAAGAAACAAAATAGCCTTACTAAAACAAATTTTATTAAAAAAGAAATCTAATTTAATAACGGAGCATGGTTTCTTAAATAGCTAAATAAACACTTATATAGATAAACTCTGACTTATAATAAATAAAACTTCAAAAATTCTCTAAATATATAAGAAAATATATAAAAATTACTAAAAATAGTAAAATAAATATTTGAAGCCTTCGAAAAACTCCTAAATGATATTTTTGAAATTCAAAATTTGTGATTACCAGTTCCACCCAGTAACAAATCTAGATCTCTGAATCAATTTCGTTTTAAGCCAAACGACGCATCGTTCTAATATCCGAGCTAGTTAAAAGTTATAACTATTTGAAATTTAGACAAAATCTTCTTGGGTCGATCCTGCATCAGTCATTCAAGACTGAAAATAATTCATCCTCAAATTTAGAATAGTATCGTATGATAATTCAAGAGAAAGATGTGATATTGCTAATTGATTCTACTATAATGAGTGAGATGCATATGTACAAAAGATCATCATCGGAAGAAGTGCATTGGCTGGTTGTACATACTTGTAGTTAACTTTTTCTCTTTTCAAAAGGTACAGTGGCTCTAATAATTTGGCCAACAACCTTTTCTTTTTCTTCTTCCCTTTCTCTCTTTCTCTATAGATATCTATGTGAATCATGCTCAATTTCATCTTAGGAGATATACCAATTATATTTTTGACAATCTTATCATCAAATGAGTTATCATCCATATATCTCATGTCTACCATAATCGGTGTAAGAATAAGAGGTTTGATGAATTTCATCCTCCTCTAAATTATTATTGATGTCATCATCCTTATCTAGAAACTTGGATATAGAAAGTAGATTAGTAATCTTGACTATTAATATTGGAGTGGTTCTTTTTATTGTGACACCAATATAATCTTCTTTCCTTTGATGTGGAGGGTATATGTATTCTTTTGTCCATCATGGATGACACTGACATCATGCTGCCAAGGTCGCCCCAATAGTACATGATGTGCATCCATAGCCATTACATCACACCAAACATTATCAAAATATTTGTTGTCAATTGAAAAAAAAAAAAACATGAGACATCGTATGTCTATTGTTACCTCACTATCTTTATTCAATCATGACAACTTATATGGTTTAAGATGACAGTACGCCTTCAATTGTAATTTCTAGACAACCTTGTCAGATATTTCATTCTCACAACTGCGCTGTCAATGATCTCTTGCAGACTTTATCCATAACGGTGTAGGTTATGTAAAAAATATTGATTTTCAACCACCCATCTCTTGAATCGCCCTTGGGAATCAACACTCTTATGAATGACCAAAGTTTCATGACCATCACCATAAAGAATGTTGTCTGCTTTATACACCGATTTACCAATTGTTGTTATCCTTCTTCCAAGTCTTCCTTGATCAATACTGTTTTGCCTTTCTGATTAGTAGGAACAAGTTTCCTGCATTGATTTACCCTATGTCCTTATCAATTACAACGAAAACACCTAACAAGGGTATTAGAATTAACCTATGGTGGTTACTATTGTGAAGGATGAGAATCTTAAGGGTGATGTGGCCGACTGTTTTGGTCTCCTATAACCATTGGTATTTGATTCTTCTATTTTTCAATAGTTAGTGCATGCTGGTAGGCCTTGGAAACTGTCCACAATGAATGCAGGTTGAGAACATCTTGCAACAGCTGGCGCAACCCCCCTAAGTACCGTGTCATCATCTGCTTCTTTGTCTCAGATAAATCATTTCAAACAACTAACTGGTAGAACTCCTCTGTATAATTATCGACAGATCTCGCGCCCTGTCTCAACACGTGAAATCGCTGAAACGGAACTTGGATGAGTCGAAAGGAAGGAAGTGTTCTCTCATCTTTTTCTTCATCTTCTCCTAGTCATTTATTTGAGCTTTGCCTTGCTTGTCTTGTGAGCGCTACAACTACTACTCCCATCACGTTGATGCTCGACTCTTGAGTCGAATGGATCAGCTTCACCTTTATCCGATCCAGAACATGCTTATAATCAAAGATCCGCTCCACTTTGTTGATCCAATTAATAAAGTCCTCTGCTTGTAACGTACCAGAAAACTCAGGCAAATCAACCTAAAAATCGAGGTCTCGGTAAGGTTTCTCCCGACCACAACGTTCCTGTTATGTAGCACAATGGTCATATGGGTTCTCGAAGGTACACTCGGATTCCCAATTTGAAATCTCACAATCTTCAAGATTGCACACCACTAGACGCTGAGTTAAATCTACAACTAGTCTCTGTAAATCCTCAATGATCATCATGTCTTGAACGCTACGATCATGGTGCTCAGCTTCATTAATCGGAACCTACCTGTTGATGCGACCATGACCATAATGACCGTCCATTGGATTTGATGATTGACTTTCTCAATCGGAACCTATGCTCTAATACCAACTGACACCGGGTAGGATAGCAATTATCCTACGAGTTGACGAGAAGGAGATTTGGGGAGAAATTTAAAATGAAAATTCATCATCCGATTTTTTTTTTAAAAGAAAATTTTATTTAATAACTGAGGATAATTCTTCAAATAGCTAAATAGATGCTTATATAGATAAATCCTAATCTACAGAGACAACTTATGCAGAATCAATTCAAGAAAACCTTTAGACAACTTATGCCGAATCAATCCAAGAAGATCTTTTAAAAACCTTTCGGATTTTAAAAAGTTATAACTTTTGACTCAGTATCAAAATAAGATATTATTTGGCTTGAAACAAAATAGGTTCAAAGACTTAAATTTGTTACCAAGTGAAACTTGTAATCACAAATTTCAGATCCTAAAAACATCATTTAGGAGGATATTTTCAAATATTCTAAATATCTATTTTATTATTTTTAATAATTTTTAATTTTTTATTTAAAATATTTTTGACAATTTTACTTATTTAAGTCGTAAATTTCTGAACCAACTTCATTTTAAGCCAAATACCCCAGTCTGATATCTCAATCAAAAGTTCTGATGCTTTTAAATTTTAGAGATCTTCAAAAGAAAATCTTCTCATGCCGATCCTACCTCAATTATGAGATCAAATTGACAAAGTTAAATTTTTCCCTAAAGATATTAGAACATTCACATGCATATGAAAAATCTGATTGAAAAACATTGTTAGCCCACAACTAAATAATGGGAATTTATCTTTTGCTAGACATTATTTCTTTCTCCATTCTTTTACGTACTTCTTTTTTCATTTTGTCCAAGTTGCTATTCAAATTTAGAGATATTTATATGTGATCAATTACGATATACCTCATTTGCATCTTTTTAATGTATTATTTAAGGTATCTATGAGAAACTCGTGTGTGTACATAATATACGACATTGTTAGGCATCGAGTTAGAATTACAATTATCGGATCGTGTCATATCCGTCCCTAATGGAACATAATTCGATAAATGATATCAAACACATTAACATCCCTGGAAACCGCATTGAAGCTGCATAATTAAACGCCACTTGAAATGGTGGACAGCACTAATCCAGTTAGTAACACGCTCATGGTGTGCAGATGTCACAATTATTTGTAGCAAAAGATAATTATGCCCATTATCACAGCTCGTCTCCGGATAAATCCGATCGCCAAATTGACGGGAAGGATTTCCAGGTGTTGCAATTCACGATGGATATTTGCAGCTCCCATGACCTACCACGATCAATTAAAATCAAGCATCAACAACGACTTCGACTCGACTTCTCCGGATAGCGAATGAATCAACAATGTGGGAGATGGAGACTTACTGGGATCAGACGAGGTGATGACGCCGGTGTGACCGAAGTCGCAGTTGAAGTCGTGGCGGCCGGCGGCCTGGTAGTAGGCGTTCATGGAGTAGGAGGCGTGGGCCAGTAACGTGTTGGGGTCGAAGCACGCGCCGCCCTCCTGTATGGGCCCGCAGTCCGCCCCGCCGCTGCCGCAGGCGTAATTAATGTTGGCTTGCAGCGCCGCTCCATCCGCGCCCGCACTCGCGACGCACCATCGCCTGACACCACTCCCTGGAGCTGGCGCCTGCAAAAAAGAATATCAGGCCCAAGAAACACTCCGATGAAATGATGTGCAGTTAGTCGGAAAAAGGGAAAGGGAGAAAACAGAGAAAAGCGGCCAATTTTGACCGCGGAGTGGCAAATTGCTGGACGGCCGAAGGCTTTTAGGTTTTGTAATTAAATCGCATTGTCCATGCCGCATTAAATTATTAAATACTTAATAAGGCCCAGTAGTCAGAATTGGCGCCAAAGAAAGCAGTGGCAAAATCAATGTAGAGTGAAAACTAAAACCTAAATGAAGAGAGAAGAAAGGGGCGCACCTTGCCGCCGCCGCCGCCGCGCAAGAGGCCGACGTCGTAGGCCGGGGTCAGATCGGCGTTGAAGACGCCGAAATATCGCTCCGCCGTCGGCCCAGGCTTTTGGTTCTCGTTGAAAAGCGAGAACACGTATGTCTCAAACCTCCGGCCGGGCATCATCGGCGTTCCCTTGCCTGAGTTAACCAGTCGTATCAGGTTTCCGTTGAAGGAGGCGGCGTCCTCGGCGCTCACTCCGATCTGCCCGGCGTCCCCTGCCGACGGCCACCCTGTTTCCCCGACGGCGATTTCCACGTCGCCGTAGCCCAGCCGCTGCATCGCCGCGTGCACCGCGTCCAGCTGCGCGACGAACATGTTCGTGTAGTTGATCCTCGTGGCGGGGTCGAACACTCCCGGGTTGGGCCGGAATAGAGCATAATTGAGGGTACGTGCCGTGTAGCCAAAGTAGGGGTAAGGGTTCACCAAGAACGGGGTGCGCGTCCGGCGGTGGAATTCTAGCATCGGCGCGAAGATAGCGCGGTCGTAGCCCCGGCGGAAGCGGCCGACGGAGGGCGGCTCCGAAGCAGAGAGGATGCCGAGGGAGTGAGGCGTAGAGACTCGGATCTGGTGGAATCCGGCGGCAGCGAGGGCCGCGTAGAGGGAGCGCATCGCGGGGACGAGGTGAGCTATAAGGTTGCGATCGGAGGTGGCCATGACTTCGTTGCCAACGGCGACCAGGGAGATGTTGGTGGCGGGATAGAAGGGGGCGACATGGGCGGCCACCCAAGCAGAGGCTGCAGAGGAGGAACGGGAGGCGATGGCTGGGATATCTGTGTTGGGAACGGTGATCATAAGCGCGATGCCGGTGCCCGCAAAGGCGCGGATCATATCGGGGTTGGCGTCGAATAACTTGACGCGGTCGATGTAGGTATTCTGCTTAAGGTAGGTTGCCACCTGGGCCGGAGGTGGGAGATTATCGGCGTTGGCGCCGTAGTTTACGCCGATAGAGAAGGCGGTGACCGAAGAGAAAAGGACTAAGTGGAGAAGACGGAACAGGACGGCGTGTAAGACCCAGCCGGCGGCCATTGTGGAAGGTTTGCGAAGAGTGAGAATTCGGGGAGGAAGATGACAGATTATTTAGTAATACATTGCATTTGGGTGCGTAGCGTAGGGGACCAGTGTTGAGCGCTATCACGTGGTGAGGACTGCTCTGCATCGAGATGCGTGATCGAAACGTGGACGGTCTAAACGTAATCAATAAAGTGGGCTTGTTTGTACGGCCCAAACGTGGGGCGCCATGGCGGTGCCCGCTGTTTGGATTTGTTTTTCTTACTAAATCAATTAAGTTCAATTCATTTATTTCCATATATAAATATCCTCCATTTATGCGCTTCGGCTTGCGATTTCCACTTATAGCATTATAGCAACGTACACGCGATTTACTCCACCAGTAATTTGTCGATAATTATTTATGGAGGTTGGTTTGTTATTTATCCAAAATACATTTTGATAAAAAAAAAAAATTAACAATCTTCTGGGAAAGTAATGGTTCCTATATAACAATTATCCTTTTATCAACGAATGAGGAATTTTAGTTAATTTGATGGACTAAACCAATTTTATGCGATGGCGCTTTCTTAACTAATTTCCGTCTCCCCTACTTAACAATTTGACGCAATCTCCGATACCCGTAGATCAACCAATCGAGAAATATCAATCGTTGGATCCAATTTATTTCTAAATTTTTGCGATCATTCGTCCCTTGTTGTTTGGATTCAAAAATCACCACGCCCGTTGCATCGTCGTCTCCGCCGCCGCTGAGCTTTGGGCTGCAATTGAATTAGTTGCTTCTTCCAGGCCCCTCAGTCCGTCGAGGGTTCGAAGCCGTTCAGAAACCCTAAGCAAATCCGCTGGGCGGAAGAGCTCTAGGACCATCGCCGCCTTCGGAAGATGCCGCGGTCCATAGAATCCGGAGCGGTGGAAGAACGCCGGATGTTTGCTGTCAGGAACCCGAACCGCACCCCAGTGGTGGCGGTGTCGTCTCCCACCTACACATATCCAGATCCGTTGAAGTACGTAAAGAAGGTAACGACTTCTGTGGTGGAAAGCCCGCCGCCTGAAGGCCGGAAGTGCGAGGAGAGGGAGAATTGGCAACCCAACTTTGGTGTACATGGGCTGTTCCCTTCAGTGTCTTCGTTTAAACAATACCAAAATGCAGCCATGGCGGTAAATCTTTTTCTTTTTTCCCTTGTTTTTTATTGAATATTGTTCATGATATTTCTTGATGTCATTTTGTTTGCGTTTGCACCTTCTCTTGCTGAGCCATAAGCTTCTGTAATGAAGGAACATTGGAGTTATCCTATACGCAGGAGTGATGATCGAGTGACCTCCAATTCTTGTCTACATGCTTTGCCTGATTGAAATTCCACCTTTGTTTTTAGCTGACAAATAGGTTTGTGGAAGGGAATTCTGTTGTATGTGATTTTATAGTTTCCTTCTAAGCAAGTGAGTCTTAGACAGGCTATGAAGGAGCCACGCCTAGTCAAGCTCTCCATTTTTTTTTCTTTTCTAAAAAACGATTTGATGAAGAAAACAGTTCACTCGAAATACTTAAATAAATAGAGTTGATACAGAGAACAGATAATGCACTTACAGTGGACTAGATAATCAAAATAGGAAAATAAAAGCAAAATCAAACACAACACAGAAAATCAGCAGCCTGAAGTTGCCAGTCTGATTCTTCAAGCTGTGGACAAGACACCAAGGGGGAACAATGCTAACAATCTGCTACATAAAGCCAAAGCTCTAGAGCCATGGCTAATATTGTGTGCTACTCAATAAGCTGCTGTAAGTTGAGAACCCAACTCAACTCTAAAATTCATCATTGATTGGTCTGGTGGTAAATCCTCCCAATCCTCTGGTGGGTTCTAGGGCACAAGATTTGTGGAGGCTCGACAAAATCTCGCTCTGCCGTCAGGTGGAATTCTGAGGAAGTTAGCCCAATTGTTCGAAACAGGTCTGATAAAATTGCTCACACACCTTTTACAAATCATTGTTAACTTCATCCTATATCTTGAGCTTGATTCAACTGAAAATTTCACATCATGCTCGAGCTTGGCTAGTATTTGGGGCCACACAATTTTCTTCTTAGAAGCTTAGCTTAAGCTTACACTTAATTCAGAGGACATGACTGAAGGTTGCTATTTCAAAACTTCTCGAGTTGGAATTTGACTAAATCAATTGATCTTATTATCTGTAATCTTATGATTCTACCACAATACTAACACAAGAATGCCATGTATATATTTATCTAAATTTCAGCACACTTATATATGAGCTGATGTGATCACATATGACTATATAGTTTAGGTTATAACACACTTATTTCATGAACCACATGTAGGGAAAAGTCATGAGAAAAGGAGTGTTCAACGTGCTGAATTTGTTGTTTCGACATATATGAAGTGCACCCAACTTAAGCCAACTCTAATCAATTAACTAGTCAAAAGCTCATACATGTCTTATGCCATTCTCTTCTTTTGGATTGTAGATGTGGTAGGTTTGCTGACTACTGGGGTTCATGTGAGCGCCATGAAAAGAAATTTACCAAGCCAGACAATGGCATTCCTAGTACAGCTGAAACCCGAGCTAAAAATAAAGCTTGTCAGGTGGTATTTTCAATTCTCTTCAGTTTCTATTTTATAAACATCATTAGTATAAAAATATTTTGAGTATGCATATAAATAAAATGTGAAAGTAGTCCAGTTAGCTCATTATAATGTGACACCCACACCTCAACAACTGGGGGAATTGAATCTCTAAACAATCCAATGAAAAGTTTGTGGGTTGCTCAGTAGCTTAAGATCATCTTCTTTTATTCTTCATGTGGATTGAACACTGATGTTAGTATACATCAAAAAGAACGTTAAATGAGTTGCTTTTTGCTAGAATTTTGATTTCTTTCTCTACTTACATTAATATCTTCTGTAATTTAATGGTTGCTTATATTATGTAGGATCTTCTTGGAATTGGATAGTATCGACTAGGTGTAGCAAATGATAATTGATAGGCAAGATAAAACAAGTTTGTTTTCTTTGAGCTCCCTCAATTAAAGCAATAGGAAACCGCTGATGCTAATGGGATTTGTATATTCAAAATACATCCTCGTTAATTCTGTATAATCAGCTGTTCTGCATAATTTATCTGCTCATCAGCACTTACTAGGCTGTATCCCATCTCCAAGTAGCTGCAGATTCCAGTATTTGAACATGTTACTTTTGCAGGTGATTAGCAATTTATCCCTTGGTTCGGACAGTTCAGGCAACCGTTGCTTGTGGAGGTGGTCCGATAGGAGTATCTTCTTTGTCACCTCTGTCTTTCTAATGTTATCTTACAGCATATTTGGATTTCTTATTCTACCCTATAACTCAACATTTTGGTTTGGCTAATTCTCCATGACAAGCTCTAATAATAAATTCGCTGGAAGAGGGCGGTTTTAGTGGTTCATGATCGTCATATGTATCGCAACTGCTAAGAAGTCAACTTAGGACAACAGATCATTAGTAGACCTCTAGTTTGCCATTAGCTAGGTTCTTGCAGCTGAGCATCTCTTGGTCTTCTTATTCTACCCTTTCGATGTTCGACGCAATTGCAACATCATTTACATAGGAGAGGAGGTGAATTACGTATAACTTTAAAATCTTTTTTTCTTCTCATTTTTAAAAGACTTGTCAAAAGTCAGTATGTAGCATAAGACAACAAATTAAGACAAAAACAAAAGAACAAATACACAGTTGGTTACTTGTTTTGTAGTTTGGCGGCTACTACTATGAGACTCATGCTCCCTTGAGACGTATCCGATGAGCAATTTACTAAAAATTGAACGATTAACAAATGAATAGAGTATAATTGTTAGAACCCCAAGGTTGTTTTGGTGTGATCAACAAGTTAAGGTAGGTCCTGTTTGTTTTAACCTTGTGTCTAAGTGTGCAGGAGCTTAGGAACACAGGTAGTCGAGCGGAAGACGTAGCTAGCGAGAAGGACGGCAGTCCGAGGGACGAGGTGCTGCGGAACAGTACACCGGCGGACGAGAAAGAAGCGTGCAGTAGTTCCGAGGGACGAAAGCCGGAGCGGAAGATTGCTCGGGGAGCAAGAGACGCAGCTAGCGAGAAGGACGACACGCGATGCGTCCGAGGGACGAAGACTGCGGATGAGTACGCCGGCGGACGAGAAGGAAACACACAGCGATTCCGAGGGACGAGAAGCCGGAGGGAAGCTCGCTCGAGAAGACCGGAAGTTGGGTTCGGGTGATCCCTTTTTCGGATGGCATAGATCACCCAAGCGAGCGGATCCGGAGGAGAAGAACCGGATCGAGGAGGGACTGAACCAGAGAAGAGGTCCCGGACGAAAAAGTCAACATTGTTGACTTTGGGCTCCGGGGCGCCCGGAACCCTTCCGAGCGCCCGAACCCTGATTTTGACCAGGATCGCGATTTACGCGATCTGAACGTTGGGGGATAAAGTTTTATCCCCCAAGGCGCCCGGAACCCTTCCAGGCGCCCCGACCAAGGCTATAAATATAGCCTTGGTCCAAAAGCTTTTCATCAACTCGGTAATTAGCATTCCAAACACTTGTGCGCTCACTGTTCTAGTTTAGCTTCTGTTTTTGTGCTTTCACCGGTGTAAGAGGCTTCTCCGCCCGAAGGAGTTTTTAGTGCGATCACTTTCCTTGGATTAACAACCTTCCCGGTTGTAACCAAGTCAAACACGGTGCCTCGTTTCTTCTTATATTTCTGCTTAGCTAATTTTATACAAGTGTTAGTTTAAGAATTCGAGAAGGGTTGCTTTTATTTTTTTTTACAGGGCTATTCAACCCCCCCTTCTAGCCGGCCCAACGGTCCTACAAGTGGTATATCAGAGCCGAGGCGCTTCAGGAGGACTAACCGCCGAACAAAGCAACGCAATGGCCGGACCAAGCATCCACCCACCGAAATATGAAGGGGACTTCGCTACCTGGAAAAAACTGATGCAGGTATTTCTTACAACAGATATTGAATTATTTTTAACAATGAAATTTGGCTTTGAAGCTCCAGAGGACAAGGAAATAGATAAATGGACAAAAAAGGAGCAGACCGACTTCCGGCAAAGCAGAGTACCATCTACTAAGCGTTCTTACGCCTCAAGAAGTCAACAGGATCGGTAAATACAACTCCATGAAGGAACTTTGGGAGAAGTTCCTCAGCTGCATGAAGGTGCGTCCGAAGCCAAGCTCGCTAGGCGAGATCTTTTGCAATCAGCTCACCGACTGCGACTTGGGAAGGCGAGACGAGTCGTACATCGCACTCCGAATAAAAGAAATCATCACCGATTCACGAATCTCGGAGAAAAGGTAAGTAACCAGATTCGCTCAGGTGCACATTAAATTCATTTCCGAGAAATTCAAAATGGGCATCACTAGTAGATGTTTTTACATTTCTAAGGACTTAGAAAAATTTCATTAGAAGAATTTTTTCAACATTTGAAGTCCATGAGTCCAGATGTGCAGGAATGAAGGAGCCAAGAACAACGTCGCCCTCAAAGCTTCGAGACAAACCTGAGTCGGAATCCTCTCTCGACGAGGAAATGGTAATGATGGTAAGAAGATTCAAGAAACTCGTAAATCTAGATCTACTAACCATCCGCAGGGAAGAAGAAAAGGACGATCCGCTGCTACCACTGCGACGAAGAAGGGCACGTCGAGGACAATCGCCAAGGTGAAGAACAAAGACAAGGAGAAGGGTAAGAAGCCTATCCGAAGCGAAGGCCCAAAGGCGACGTGGGACGATACGTCGTCCGAATCGGAAGTCGAAGCATTCTCCGGACTCGCACTGATGGCGAGCCATCAAGACGACGACTGCGATTCAAGCTCTTCCGAAATGAGCATCGAGAGCATCGATGAAGGGGGAGACACGTCGAAAGAAAGCAGCAGCTCAGGGGGAGAAACGGACAACGAAATCGACAAGGTAAGTAAGGTACGATCTCTTCCTCCCGATAAAATGTTTAAGTTTGTTAAACTTTTAACAAAAGATTGCTGCAAATTAGAAAGTAAAAATGAAAAATTGGAATTAGAAAATCAAAATTTGAAAACTCAAATAGATAACTTAAAAAATTATGCATGTTCATCTAAAATCAATGTTAGAAGATTTAATAATTTAAATTGGTACTTTAAATATCACCCGGGACAAATTAGGAATATTTCAAGAAAATATGTCCCTAAAAACTTTTTAGTTAATCCAGTAGGTTGGAACCTGTATTGGGTTCCTAAATCATGCTTAAATTAATTTTAAAATTAAAATTAGTGCTTTAAGTGAGAAAATTAAATAAAAAAATTTCTTTCTCAGGCTTTGTCTAAGGAAGTGGTTGTTGCTCCAATAACCAAGAAGGCCTAGTGCCTCGCCACGACCTAGAAGCCAATATATTGAAATAAATGTTTAATTAACTTACTAATGAAGCATTAATATAATAATTAATTAGTGCTTGAAAAAGATTATCCAAAACATTTTATTTCAGATTAGAAATTTACCTACTTAGAATTTTTTTTTTTTGCCTAAGTCATTTAAAAAAAAATACTTAAAAATGTAAGTTAGGATTTTTTTACTTAGAAATATTCTCAAAAATTATTTTTTCCTAAGTTAAGAAATTTTTTCTTGAAATTAGAAATCTCAGCTTAAATTACTTAGAAAAATTTTCTAAATTTCTTACAAAAAAACTTAGAATTTTTTTTTAGAAATACTTTTTCTAAGTCTTTAACCCTTAGATTGTTTTTCTTGGAACCCTATTTTTTGTGATCAAAGGGGGAGAAGGGAAAGTATAAGTCTAGGGGGAGGTAGGTAGATGGATTTAATTTTTTCTATCTTTTTGCACTTAAATTGTAATTTAAGTTAATTTACTTAATTCTATTTTATATCTATTTTAACCCTAGCTTAACTTGGGTTGATCACACCAAAAAGAGGGAGATTGTTGGAACCCCAAGGTTGTTTTGGTGTGATCAATAAGTTAAGGTAGGTCCTATTTGTTTTAACCTTGTGTCTAAGTGTGCAGGAGCTTAGGAACACAGGTAGTCGAGCGGAAGACGCAGCTAGCGAGAAAGACGGCAGTCCGAGGGACGAGGTGCTGCGGAAGAGTACGTCGGCGGACGAGAAGGAAGCGTGCGGTGGTTCCGAGGGACGAAAGCCGGAGCAAGAGATGCAGCTAGCGAGAAGGACGGCACGCGATGCGTCCGAGGGACGAAGACTGCGGATGAGTACGCCGGCGGACGAGAAGGAAACACGCAGCGATTCCGAGGGACGAGAAGCCGGAGGGAAGCTCGCTCGAGAAGACCGGAAGTTGGGTTCGGGTGATCCCTTTTTCGGATGGCAGAGATCACCCAAGCGAGCGGATCCGGAGGAGAAGAACCGGACCGAGGAGGGACTGAACCAGAGAAAAGGTCCCAAACGAAAAAGTCAACATTGTTGACTTTGGGCTCCGGGGCGCCCGGAGCCATCCGGGGCGCCCGGAACCCTTCCGGGCGCCCGGACCCTGATTTTGACCAGGATCGCGATTTACGCGATCTGAACGTTGGGGGATAAAGTTTTATCCCCCCAGGGCGCCCGGAACCGTTCCAGGCGCCCCGACCAAGGCTATAAATATAGCCTTGGTCCAGAAGCTTTTCATCAACTCAGTAATTAGCATTCCAAACACTTGTGCGCTCACTGTTCTAGTTTAGCTTCTGTTTTTGTGCTTTCACGGTGTAAGAGGCTTCTCCGCCCGAAGGAGTTTTTAGTGCGATCACTTTCCTTGGATTAACAACCTTCCCGGTTGTAACCAAGTCAAACACGGTGCCTCGTTTCTTCTTGTATTTCTGCTTAGCTAATTTTATACAAGTGTTAGTTTAAGAATTCGAGAAGGGTTGTTTTTGTTTTTTTTAACAGGGCTATTCAACCCCCCCTTCTAGTTGGCCCAACGGTCCTACAATAACAAGCTACACTTTTATGCGAGAACAATAGTAAATAACTTAAAATGCTACTGACACTTGTAGTAGTTAAAGATTGTAGCTCGAGGTTGATGTCGTTCTAACTACAGCTGTTGGGTGTAGCAGAGTCACATCACACACTAAAAAAAATCCTTAAAATAGCGACGAAATATTACATCGTCACAAAAATAAACTAGTTGTGATGAATTATTCATTTCGTTGCTAACATATTTGCGATGAATTATTATGATTTGTCGTAAAAAAAAAACCTGTTTGCCACGAATTATTAAATCCCGTCGCAAACTTAACTATACGTTAGCAACGAATTTAAGAAAATTGTCGCAAATATATTAGCTACGAATTAAAATCGCCACTAAGCTCTTAAACTTCGTCACAAAAATATGCAGAAAAACCTAAATCCTCCCTCCTCCGTCGTTTCTCTGCGCGATCTGCTATGGCGATTCTCCTTTGCTGTTTCTTGCTCCGACGATTCTTTCCTCCGTGCTAGTGTCCTCATCGGCTTTTGATCTGACGATCTGTACTAGTGTTCTCATCAGCTTGCTCCGATGATTATCCTCCGTGATAGTGTCTTTTGCTCTGACGATTCTCGAATCATCAGTACTCCTTTTTCCCTTTGACTGTTATATATGTTTAAACACAATAAAAGGCATTGTAAATGACAAGAGTGAATTTCTTCATCTATTTGAAATCAATTATGGGTTGATGGATTCTTCCTTCTGTTTTTTAATACTCTAGATAGATTAGTTTCCTCTAGATATATAACTTAAGTTTATTGTAAGTTTTCATTTATGTAGTCTCCTAGGTCTAGATTTATACTAACTACCTATTATGATACAAAATCATATTCCATTTTAGTATTCCAATATACTCAAGGAGTCTTTTGTCTCTCTCTTGGCCTATTAATGAGTACATCTTTTTTCTATATCATTATAATTTTTTTAGATGTTTCCATGTTCACTTTTGTTAATTTGGCTTAGATGGTGATACCTATTTACTCTTTTTGCCTTCAGACTTCAAATCTGTGAGTCCAATTAATTTTTTCCTTTCACAAAAACGCTTAGATGATAATTTTAGGATTATTTTTAATACTTAGATGATAATTTTAGAGTTATTTAATGTTATTAATTAATTTTAGGATTATTTTATTAAATAATATGAAGTTTTTTATATGTTTAATCAGATTATAAATATGGATAAAAGTTGGATAATTATTAAGAATCGGATTGAGCCTGAATATATAAATGGGTTGAATCAGTTTTTAAATAGGGTAGAGAATTATATGATAAGTTTAAATTTATCCAAAATTCGTTGTCCATATTGAAGGTGTGACAATTTATTTAAATATAAGTTGGATTATGTTCGAGGACATTTTTATAAGTGGGGATTTGATAAATTATACAAAGTTTGGAACTTTCACAAAGAAGATGCTACATCATCTATTAATATAAACATGATTGTGGTTTTGAAAAGATGATTTTAACGATATGTTTATTGATTTAAGAAATGCAGAAAATATCAATATCAGTGGACCTTAATTAGATGATATTAATGTAGATGATATTAGAGGAAGTTATACCTCAATATTTGAAGAAGCACAAAAAGAGTTGTATCACGTTTGTACTAATTTTTCTGCATTTAATTTTTTGATCAAGTTAATGCATTTGAAATGTTACATGGGTGGAGCAATAAATCTTTTGATATGTTACTTCAGTTATTGCAAGAGGCATTTTCCCAAACCGAATATGATTCCAAATTCTTATTATGAAGCAAAAAAATGTTAAAAGAGTTAGGATCAGCATATGAGAAGATACATGTATGTAAGAATGATTGTATATTATTTTAAGGTGAGCACGAGAATAAAGATATATGTCCAGTGTGCAAGAAGCCTAGATACAAGTATGATGGGATGAATAAGAAAAAGAATGCTCAAAAGATTCTTTGATATTTTCCTTTGAAGTCCAAACTTAAGTGGTTGTTTATTGCCAAACATACAACAAAAGATATGAGATGACATAAAGAAAAGAGGATTAAAACAGATTGTGTATTAAGACACCCAGCAGATAGTGAATCATGGAAAGAATTTGACACTTCACATGAAATATTTGCTAGTGATCCACGAAATATTCGTTTAGGGTTGGCTACTGATAGTTTTAATCCGTTTGGAAACATGTCAAATGCTTATAGTATGTGGTCTGTTATACTTGTGAATTATAATTTACCACCATGGAAAATGATGAAGTCATCGTATTTGATAATGCAGTACACTAATGCAGTATAGAAATGACTCAGGTCGTTTCCCAACGAAAGCAACGATAGGATGATAATCTAGGATCGTATGTTATTCCTATTTTTGAGATTTTTGATATGTAAATGGGGGTTTGGGTTTTTGATTCTAAGACTAACAAATGAAAAGCAAAACAAGTAAGAAACTAATCTAATGCTGGAATGAAATCTAACTAAGTGCGAATAATTAATGCACAACGCATTGTCACACTATGCTATGGTTTAATTATCAACACAAGTAAACTAAGAAATGAAATTACAAAGCATTAAATGAAAACTAATCTAGTAAATGTAAGGCAATGCAAGTATTGAAACTAACCCTAATGAATAAAAGACATTGTAAGTAAAGAAATCCCTATCTAACCTAAAGGAAGCATCTATGAAATTAAGCATTAACAAAAATCTAATCATCTAAATAAAGACAAGAACTTAAGAAATTACAAAACCTAAGCCTAACAATTGGAAGAAGCATTTTATCAAACACATTACATGCATGAAATAAATGAAACAAGAACAATGCAATTCAAGCATAGGAAATTAAGCTCAATACAAGCATTGAATCAAAATTCAACACAAACATCAACAATGAACAAAACTAAATTACCACACCACAATCCACACTCCAACTTCCAATACCAAAGACTACCCTCGTCGTCACACGAGGACCCGACGATCGAACCCCGAACTTCGGTGAACAGTAGCTCACTGCCGGACTTGCTGCACTCTTTGACAACGACGAGGATGATACAAATCTTCCACTAAAGAACCCCCTCGGATGAAAGTTGACCGGATATGTAGATGGAACCACCGTCGCTCACCTCCTTGCTCTGTCGCCTGAACCCCAGGTGGTGAAGCTGCCAGAAAGAAGCCGGAAAGTGGAGGATCTCATCGGAGAACCCCTCCGGTGAGGTGAAGATGGTCGGAGTCTGATGTCCAAGCTTGCTGCCACCTGCCTAGTGTGCTTCTGCCGTCGTCGTTGGAATCAAGAAGAGAAGGTGGAAAGGGTTGGCCGACCGGCGGCAGTAAAGGTAAGAGAAGAGTGGTCGTCGGTTGATGGTGAGGAAGAAGAGAAGAAGAAGAGGTGACGGTGGGGATGTGTCGCGTGCCCTAGCCGACGCGAGGAGAAGAATCGCGAACCAGAGAGGAGAAGAGAAGAAGAGATAAGAGGAGATTGGGTTTCGGGTTTTGGATCTTGGACTTTAGGTTAGAAATTTGAGTGAGATCCGGATCCAATAACCAATAGGATTGAAATTGGGTTGATGAATTAGGCTTTTAAAAGTGTGTTTTTGGATTGGGTTTGAATTGGAGCTCTACTTCTTTGGATGAGGATGATCTCTATGGACGATCCAGATCGCTTTAAATTAGGATGGAAGGCTGGATCACTTGATCTGACTGAAGAGGCAGGATTTGACTGGATCTTGATCAACGGTTCATATTAATTCAGCTTGATCTCCTCCATTTGACTCCAAATCAAGCCAATTTCGATTCAACTCAACCCTAATTCATGGCTCTTTGGATTTCCTACAAAATCACATAAAAATATGAAATTAAATTTCATAATTTGTAAAAAATTTATAATTAAGTCCAAAAATAGATTTTACTCACAAAATATACTATAACCATAAAATTAAGCATGTGAGAAGGTAAAAATGTCAAGAATAAGAGCCAAAATAATGCACCAAAATACTCATTATCAATCCACGAAATATTCGCTTAGGGTTGGCTAGTGATAGTTTTAATCCGTTTGGAAATATGTCAAATGCTTATAGTATGTGGCCTGTTATACTTGTGAATTATAATTTACCACCATGGAAAATGATGAAGCCATCGTACTTGATAATGTCTCTTTTAATTCCTGAGCCTAAATCACCTGGGAAAAAGATAAATGTGTACTTACGACCTTTGATCAACGAACTGAAGGAGCTATGGGATGATGGGGTGGAAGCATATGATGCATCGGTTGAACAAGTATTTTAATTACATGTTGCTGTGATGTGGATCATTCATCACTTTCCAACATATGGAATTGTATCTGGATGGAGTACAAAGGGTTATAAAGCATGTCCAGTATGTCTTGATGAAACTAAATCTCAAAGATTACGAAGTAAAATATGTTACACATGCCACTGTCGATTCTTAAATGTGCAATACTCATGGCGTAGAAATAAGAATTTCAATGGAAAAGTTGAACAAGAAGGACCACCACAAAGACTTAATGGTTATGAGATTTTAGCACAGTTAGATGTATTACCCCAAGTGACATTCAATAAGGATCCTACATTAAGTAAAAAAGCGATAGTGATCTTTGGATGATACAAATTGGATAAAGAAGTCTATATTTCTGAGTTAAAGTATTGGCTCGATTTAAAATTGAGACACAATTTAGATGTAATGCACATCAAAAAAAATATTTATAACGCTTTGATTGACACATTATTTAATATAGATGGAAAAAAAAATCAAAAGATACGTTTAAAGCAAGATTAGACTTGCAGGATATGGGAATTAGAAGTGAATTGCATTTAAAGAAAGTTGGAGACAAAGTTTGTAAACCATATACAAGTTACACATTGACATTAGAAGAAAGACGTGAATTTTGTCAATTTTTAAAATCAGTGAAGTTTCATGATGGATATGCTGCTAATATTAGAAATGTGAATGAAAATGATGAAAAATTACATAGACTAAAATCACATGATTGTCATGTCTTGTTGCAAAGAATACTTTCGGTGGCTATACGAAATTTTTTTCCCAAAAGACATATGCGGCACACTAATTGAGTTATGTGATTTTTTAAAAAAAGATAACTGCAAGATCTTTATATATAACAGACTTATGTAAAATGGAGGAGAAAATAGTCTTCATATTGTGTAAAATGGAACAAATATTTCCTCCAGTATTTTTTGACATTATGGTTCATTTGGCAGTTCATTTACTCCGTGAAGTCATGTTAGCTGGACCTGTTTCTTCACGATGGATGTATCCCTTTGAATGATATTTGGGCAGACTAAAAAAATATGTTCATAATAAAGTAAGGCATAAAGGATCTATTGTAGAGAGGTATATTGTAAATGAGACATTGACTTTCAGTTCCTTATATATGAGTCAAATTGAGACAAGATTTAGTAGACCAAAACGAAATCAAGATGTTCAACCAGTAACATGCAATTTAAGTGTTTTCTCACAACAAACAAGAGTGTTTGACAATCAACATAATCTAAAATTGCCTTTGACTTTGCATAAGAAAGCACATTGGTATATTCTCAGTAATTATAAATAAGTCGACCAATATAGGAAGTAAATTTTTACATTACGTAGTTTTATTGTTTATATTTCATTATACAATTGTAACATAATTATTTATTTATGCATCGAACATCTACAACTTTTGTCACATAAAGTTCATTCAAATCAACTTCTCTAATATCATGAGCGAGATTTTTCACAGTGGTTTAGGGATAGAATGATAAAGTTAAAGAATTTAACAAATTCAGAAATCACAAACGAGTTATATTATTTAGCAATGGGACCTAATGTTGAAGTTCCACTTATGATGTCCGCATTGTAAATGGTATTCGATACCATGTAAGGTCCCGTGATTCTTGTAGAACTACTCAGAATATCGGGGTTAGTGTACCATCGTCTAATGACAATGACAATTTATATTTTTTTAGAGTGTTGAAGGATGTTGTTCAACTATTTTACTCTTTCAGATATAAAGTACAATTATTTTAGTGTGAATGATTCCAATGTAATCCGAAAAAAATCAATAGTTGAAGAGTTTGGTCTCTTATCTATTGATACTTCTAAAACATGGTACGCTGATGACCCATTTATTTTAGCCAATCAAGCAAACTAAGTTTATTATTTAAATGATATAAAGCGTGGAGACTATTAGAAGGTAGTGAAAAAGATTCAATACTGAGAATATACGAAGTAACTGAAGTTGATGAAGTATCTGAAGAAAATTGAATCCGAAAATAATTTCAATATTGAGACTAACCAAGATAATTCTTCTAATGAAGCAACTTTACTAGTTGGTAAAAAATTAGAGATATCCCAACTTTGTAGATTAGATGTTGAGCATCAGCATATAAATATGTCAAATGCACAAGTGGAGCTAGCTAGGGATGCTCAAAGTTTTCTTAACGATGAGGATGAAGATACTGAAATTGATAGTGATGCAGATGATCAATTATCTCTTTCAGATGATAGTGGTGATTAATTTTTATGAACATGGTAAATATGCTTTTCTTCATTTTTAATTCATTACTTGTAGATATCTATATATGTTGATACATATTTGTTGATCTATATATGATGAATATATGACAGCTATGCCACCCAAGAGAATTGAGCATTTACTAGTTTTGGAAACACCTGCAGATAATAATTCTTCCAGTGGTTAGTTGTTTTGTATTTAATTTACAAAAATTTTATTTAGATATTTCATCTGTTAATTATTAACACTATTGCATTTACAGGCCGACCGCTACGTAGGAAGACACTTGGTACACATTCTGATCGGTTGCGACGCTAGATCAATGATTGGGGTAGATTACTCGTTACTTTTCGTCAGAGTGATGGGCATCCCATTGGTCAAAACACAGCTTCATTTATAACCAAGTTAGGCCTCTCGGTGAAGAAGTTTGCTCCTTTACAAGCTAAGAGTTGGAAACACACCCCCGCTGAGAATAAAAGGATGATATACGATCGACTATCAGTAAGTATAAGTAATTTAACATATTTATAACCACTCCTTTATTACTAACCATGTGCAAAATAAATTTATTTTTTTAGACTACTTTTGATATAAGTTTTCAGGAGGGTTCTTCGTTGGTCATGAAAGAGATCATTCGATTGATGAGTGCATGATATAAAGACAATAGAACTAAAATGCATAACCATTATAAGAAGTTATCGCACCTTCCTCCTACTGAGCGCTGACAGCATATTCCGATTGAGTTCTGTATGACTCAAGATGATTGGGACTACATGTATGCTTTGTTTGAATATGAGGCATTTCAGGTAACTCATTCTATAACAAATGTCTTATTTATATAAAATTTTAATTATTTGTTCTATAACTATTGTTTTATTTATACAAAACTTTATGTTGTAGAAATGATATGCAATAAATACTGAAATTGAGAAAAACTCCCATATAACCATCACGGAGGTTCTAAATCATTCATCCAGTATAGTTACGACGGTGTAAGTGTTAATTTTATAGTTATCGTATATTATTTGTTGATTAAAAAATTAACACATTATTTTTTTTCAGACCAATCAGTCACAAAGAAAAGATCGGATTACTGTCTTTAATAAAACTCATTATACTTCGAAGAAATGGTGGATTGGGAACACAACAAAAACTGCATATGTATGTTATGACCTTATTTAGTGAATTTGTTCTTAACAGTGCATAATTATTTTTTATAAACTTTTTAACATGTTTGTTTTTCTAGGATGATATGGTGAGACTACGTGATGAGTGTATTCGATCACAAAATCCGGAAGAGGGCATCGATGTAGTCCAAGTTACAGATACAGTTTGTGATCAGGCCCGCGACAATATTGTTTAATAACCGAAGATACAGTTTACACTTTTTTTTATAGTAATCTGTAGTTTCTTTTGAAGAAACTTATAGACTTCCATAACTATCTTATCTGCTAGTGAAGAGTGGTTTGTTTCACATAGTGCATAAATATGTACAATCATTTTATATCCTTTTAAAGTTGTATCTAGATCGGTCATGAGAATTATGTGTCAACTTGTTACTATTATTTAAATTTGGAGAATCTAGTAACTTTTTAGTAACAAAATACCCTAAATGTTCAAATTGAATTGAATCTTTAACTAAAATAGTGATTAGATTGTTGTATTCATTTTCTCAGTTTATTCACTCGAGCCACCTACTTTAATTTGTAGGAGAGCTTTTGAAGCTCTTTCAAATTCATGCTTTTCTTATATCTACATTTCAGTATCATCTTAATTTTCAGCATATTTATATTTCAAAATCATTTTATTTGATTGCTATTTACTGTTGAGTTAAATCCTTATATAGATGCTCAATATATTATCATATCATAATATATGTTTTATTATCTTCAAAATTTTGTATCAGGTCCTCGGTACTCGATCTGGATACATCAAAGGACTTAGAAGTGGGCAAAAGTCAGTTAGGCCCACTTCTTCAGATGTCACCACCTCATCCAGATTAACTAACACTGCATTACGTGAAAGACTTGAATCCACCCAAGATGAGTTAGCGAACACCAGAGTTCAGTTAGTAAACACCCAAGATGAGTTAGCATCAATAAAATCAAGATAAAATATGTTTGAATAAATTCTTAACCGATTGTCACCTGGAGTATTAGATTCATTGATCCATGATTCATTTTCAGCTCCACCTCCTCAGTCTTAGACTTTGATGTTGTGAACTTTTGGATATGAACGTGATGTTGTTCTAGACTTGTTTGGAACTGGTTTGAATTTTTGGTTGTGAACTTGTTTTAAACTTGTTTGGATTGTTGATTGTGAACATGTTTTGAACTTGGTTTGTGAATGTTGTGATTATATTTGTGTTAAAGTCTGAGTTATTTGTTAGTGTATTTGTGAATTTGTTTATAATTGTGATGATTTGTATGTTTGTAAATTTGAATACAGGATATGAACAAAAAAATACTTTTAAAAAAACAGTGGTTAGCGATGAATTCGGGTGATTTCATCGCTACCCATGACTATTAGCAAGGAAATAATATATACAATTTTGCCGCTAACCACTTTGATATATCACAACTCATTGTAACTTTTTACGACGAACTATAATTATTTAGTGGCGAAAATAAATCGTAGCAAAGTGTTTAGCAACGAAATACTAATATTTTGTCGCTAAATCGTAATGTTAGCAACGGGATTATGATATTTCATCGCTAACCTCTCTGATACACAGAATCGTAACTGTTTGCGATGAATTTATACCAATTGTAGCAAAGATGTTAGCGACGAATATAGTTTATGTCATCGCTAAACTCCCAATTTTAGCGATGAGATTATTTAAATCATCGCAAAAGTTTTTGCGACAAAATAATTTTATTTAGCGACGAATAGGATCACATCGCTAAAATATGAGCGATGAAATTATAAAATTCGTCGCTAATATGTGTTTATGACAAGCTTATAACGGTGATCCTAGCGATGAAATTTTATCGTCGCAAATATTTGTTAGTGACAAAAATATTCATCGCTAAATATCTATATTCTTGGAGTGATAGTAGTTGCAGGTGATGCTCTCCTTGGTGTAATTAGATGTTGACTTGATCATCTTCTATAAATCCTTAGTGAAATCTCTCTTCCTTCTAGTGAACATTTTCCTTACCATGTTCACTAGTTGATCTTTCTCATCTGATTCTGAGTCGGACTCAACTTCTGGCTCGGGTTTGATTTTTGTCTTGACCTCCTTTATAAAACCTGTAAGAAAAGTTGTACCTTTCTTGACTTATTTTGAGTTAGTTTGTTCATGCAGTTCTAATTCACAAAATAATTCATCTAATTTTAATTTTGAAAGATTCCTCAAAATTATATAGGTATCTACTATAGATGCCAATAGTGCATTTTGAGAAAACAAATTTAAAGCATACCTTATGATATCTCTGTTTTTCAACTAGTGGTCGATCATGTAAAGTCTATTGAGAATCTCTTTGATCCTTGTGTGCAAATGGCTTGCGGTTTCTCCATCCTGCATTTTGATGTTAAGTAAATTATTAAGTAATAAATCATGTTTTGTTGCCTTGGAATCGTTTGTGTCTTCGTGTAGCTCGATCAACTTGTCCCAAATTTCTTTCGAGTTGTTGTATGCTCTGAGCCGGTTGAGTTCCTCCTTTGTTAGCCCGTATTGGAGGATATTTAATGCCTTTGAGTCAACTTAGACCTTCTTCTTCATTTCTAGGTTCCATTTTTCTAGGTCGAGGAGCACATCAGTTGCATCATCTATCGAAGCCGTATACACTCGTTGAACGCTGAACTACTGGTCGATGTCGATCTTCAAGTATACCTCTATTCTCCTCTTCCAATATGGAAACTCGTCTCCATTAAAGAGTGGGGGTAAGCAATGTTGTATCCTTTATTTTGGGCCATTTAATTCTTACATAGAAAAAATTGACGAGAGAATAGCAATGTTCCAAAATTAGGTCTTAGATTAGTAGTATGGGAGAAAATGAATAAAATAAAAAATGACTCGAGTATTGTTACACCAATTTCAAGTAATTAACAAACAATGGAAGGACTTGTTAGAAGAGGTGATAACACCAATTCAGACTCAAGGCGGAAAACTCAAATGAAAAATCGAAGAGAAAAAATATGAAAGAAATTTTTTTTGCTCGAATGGTGATTACACCAATTTAGAGTAACCCCGCTCTAATACCACTTGTAGGATCATTTGTAAGTGAGAGAAGGGTGAATTACGTGTAATTTTTTTTAAAAAAAATCTCATTTTAAAAAGACTTGTTAAAAATTAGTGCATAGCAGAAGATAGCAAAGTAAGACAAAAACAAAAGAACCATCACACAGTCGATTACTTGGTTCATAGTCTGGTGATTAATATTCCAAAGTCCACGCTCCCTTGGGAAGTATCCGGCGGTCAATCCACAAAAAATTGAACCTCGAATACAAATGAAGATGTCATCTCAGGACGATTTAGTGGCTAATGCATGAGGTGTTGCTAACTTGAGGTCTGGGGTTTGAATCTCGACATAGCCAAGGTAAATGTCTCCCTCAGCGTCAGTCACTATTCCAAGAGCTAGTAGTCACCCATGATTTACCTCCTCCATGTTGGTCTTGGGACAGATTGGTGAGGGTGTTGGGGGCAAGCGCAGCGCCTTTTTACCAACTCAAATACTAATGAAGAAAGTGTAACTAGCTACACTTTCTTATGCGAGAATAATAGTAAATAACTTAAAATAATGTTACCAACCCTTATATAGAGTCGCAGTATAGCAGTCGCTGGAAGACGACGTAATAGAATGAGGTTGAAAGCTCATCAAGAATTGGTGTCAAATGCTCTGGCCGAACCCTACTTATATACTACATTGCGGGTGCCTTCAATGACCCAAGATGCCTGCATCAACTCTGATCCGATCCCAAGTATTCAGCATTTATCCATTTAGGGGTGCCTCCAAGGCTGAAACTTCATCCTCAAAGTTAAACTACTTGGGGATGCCTCCACTCACCCGAGGCACCTCCAATACTTTGTTCAGAGTACCCTCCACCACTTGAGGCGTCTCTAACACTGTTCATCCGAGCTTATTTTTCTCTCTAAGCTCTTGCAAAACATGTTAATCCAATAACAAAATTACACGCAACACAGAGTTGGTACATATGCATAAATTAGTTTATGAATTAGGTTCTATGTAACGACCCGGCCCTTTGTCCTCTTGGGTGACCCTTGCGGCGGCCCACTGGCAGCCCTTATGTCGTCGGCCCATTTGACGACCTCTAATGTCGTCGACCGACGACCCTTTGACCGTGCCGTTACTCACTAGGTCTTTCCACCCCTAGCCAGTGGATTTTTGCCTTCCCCGGGATTCGAACTCTAGACCTCCAGGCTTAAGTACTAGAGTTTATGAATCCTGGTAGCCAAGTGAGTGTCGCTCACTTGGCTACCAAGATTCATAAACTCTACTATTTAGCATGAAGGTCTAGAGTTCGAATCCTGGGGAAGGCAAAAATCCACTACCAGGGGTGGAAAGTCCTAGTGAGTAACGGCACGGCCAAAGGGTCGTCGGTCGACGACATGAGAGGTCGTCAAATGGGCCGACGACATAAGGGTCGCCAGTTGGGCCGCCCAAGAGGCCAAAGGGTCGGGTCGTTACATTATGAATCCTGGTAGCCAAGTGAGCGGCGCTCACTTGGCTACCAGGATTCATAAACTCTAGTACTTAAGCCTGGAGGTCTAGAGTTTGAATCCTGGGGAGACAAAAATCCACTGGCCAGGGTTGGAAAGTCCTAGTGAGTAACGACACGACCAAGGGTCGTCGGTTGACGACATTAGATGTCGCCAAATGGGCCGACGACATAAGGGGCCGCCAGTGGGCCGCCGCAAGGGCCGCCCAAGAGGCCAAAGGGTCGGGTCGCTACATTCTATCTTATCAAAATCAGGATCTAATCTTGTTCTAAACTTAGATTTTTAAAATGGATCTAAGTTGGACCAGTGTCTATAGTCCCACTAGACTCATTCCTCATTAGATCTTTCTTCTCCAATTGCTTATCTAACTTACCATTTGCAGAATCACTTGACTCGACGCTTAACTCACCAGATCTTCCTGCTAAATATCTCATCTGAATTTCAGCCAATTGTTAGGTCATGTTAACCAAACTAGATTTCTTGCCAGATATCTGGTCCTCTCTGACCTATCTGGGCTTCATGTTAGTTATCTGGTACTCCTGATCTAACTGGACTTCAGCCTAGTGTTAGATCTTGTTAACCTAATTAGACTTCTTGCCAGATATCTGGTCCTCTCTGACCTATCTGAGTTTCATGTTAGTTATCTGGTCCTCCTGATCTAACTGAACTTCAACATAGTGTCTGGTCATATAGACTGTCAAGTCTTTCAATCTGTGCACTTAGTAAATCTATTATATCACAAGAAGACTTAATTTTAAACTTTTGATAACATCAAAATTTAAGTTTAAGTTTGATTCTGGTACTCCCTATACAAACGGCAACATGGTAGCGAGGGTAGAAAGGCTAGTATTAGATTGTCTTCTCGGTATAGAGAGTTTTTCCATTACCTTCCTTGTCTTAGAACTGGGAGGTTGAGGGCTCCTTACCTTTTCCCTTCTCTTGGCTCTCTTGTCAGATATATATATCTTACAGTTGAGTTTAATAAAGATTTGAGCTGTCCCCCCTAGGAAAATCAAAAAGATTGGTTTAACGGAAATCAAATCTCATATTATTTGGGTTAAAGTTCGCTAATAACTGGTCTGAATCAGCCATGAATTTGTAAAGTTCAATCAGCGATAGTGGGTAATGAAAAAATTGTTCTCTTAATAAAAGTGAGTATTACTGATGATGTCTTTTGCCTGTAGGTAGCACATCCGTTTCCATGTTAAGGAAGCTCTCTACCTATGAAGCATTTTCTTCTCGTAGATGAATGTGTATAAAAATGTAGTTTACATTTAATTAGTTATATTTAAATACAAATATATTTAATGTGATTAAATTAACTATAATTTTTTAATTATAGTTACCTATCTTGGTTGTAGTTCACTGATTGATTCCAAAATTTTCTTTGTTGACTTGGAAATATTATAACTTAGAATCGAAACTCATTATAAAATCTTTATGATAAAACTCAATTCTAGCTCAATGTTATTATAGTTGAAGTAAAATTTAGAGGCGATTGAAAGAAAGATCTAGACAGAAAAAGATGCATGCATGACACACAAAGCTGTCTCGAGGGGGATGCTGCCGCTCTCATGAGTGTAGAAATCCTCATCTCACTAACCACCTTTACTATTTCTTGGTTTCAATATAAATCCTCATCTTCATTCAAAATTGACTTGGTTGAGGTATTTACTTTTAAGATACTTATCAACTTGTATATATATATATAGATATTATCTAATATATTGAACAAATTAAAATGGCACACTAATTGTTTTTCAAATATGTGGAGGGATGGGATGGTAAGCCGGTGGCCTGACTGAGTAGACGAGGAGACTGTATGAGAGGAACCGAAGGGAGGCTGCTTACTAACGTCGAAGAAGGATTAAAAGGAGAAAGAGAAGAGAGATCAAGAAATGAAATTAGGGCGAAATTAGGGCTCTAGTGAATTTTTCTTATTTGAACAGGATTGGGAAACTTAAATTAGGTATAAAAGTAGACATTTGTGAAGTTGAGTTGCTAAAATCATGTTAGATGGGCGAGTGATATGGATTTGATAGAGTAATTTCCTAAAGGTTATAATTTTTGACTCAGAATTCAAAATCAAATTCTGTTTATGCTCATGCGTGTAAAATTTAAAAACCTGTATTTGTTACTGAGAAATCAGTAACCGCCAAGTTTTAGTTCAAAAAAACATCGTCTAGGTCCTTTACGCACGATTTGAATATCTTTTTGCTATTTTTATGATATTTAGGATATTTTCAATATTTTAAAATATTAGGTCTATATAAGCATCATGTTTAATGTCTTAAGAAGTCTTGAGATTAATACTATTTCTAGCCACGGTCTCTTTTTTGGAACAACGAGTTTTTCTTTTTCCTAATATTATGTTGAACAACATAGATTAGAACGTCGTTTCTGATATTTATATATAAATGAACGGAATCGATAATTATCCGTTGTGCGCAATTCTTTGTATAAAGAAAGAGTTTGTAGAAGAACATAAGATCAGATTTTTGTAGGAACCAAGAACCAAATGTGTGATCATCTGAGCTGCAAACATTGGTAGTAGCCTCGGATGCAAAGGGAATTTATTGGCCATTCGACAAACGCCAGTGCACACCATGATAAAGTGCGTGTTTATTTTCTGCTCTTTGTCTACTTGTGTCTTTTTGACTCAAAAGTGATTATGACCTCACAGAAACTTGTGGACCTTTTGACTGGATTCCATTTATTCACACCCTTACGATTAAATTAAGAGCTCGAATGAACAATTATTTAAACAATAGCACAACATAATTTACTAATCATCCTGTTGCCAAAAGAAAAGAGAGATCGGGGTAATGCTTATATATTTCTGTAACTCAGTCATGGAGGATGCACATGAATCCAACAGCAAACTATCCTCCTGGTGAACAAAGTAAAAGATAATCTCACAGGTCACATCAAATTCCACAGACACGCTGTCCATGTCAGTGTGACGGGCCCTCCGTTAATTCCAAGCCACTGTTTCTCCAACATTCCAAGATTCCACCATCAAATCGACAATGATAGAGGAGCCTTCGCAGCTATAGCTAGGCGTGTAGTTTAGTTGTCCTTTATTTTGCACATCGTTCTGTTCGAGTTGCTCTTCTCTTCTGTTTCGGCGCTGCCTTGTCGTTTCCGTAGTCTTCTTGCCATTGCTTTTACGGCAGTATGTCATATATACATCGGATACGAAGCAACATCACGTACTTAGAACGTTCAGAAGGAACACGAATTTACAGTACATAAAAATCTGGGCAATGAAAATAAAAAAGGTTAACGTAATTCATGTCAGAGTAGTTTTCATTTTGATACAGTAGATTGGTTGCAGAAGGGTGCTTAAGGTATATATATATATATATATATATGCACATATCATTACAATATAACAGAGGTCTCAACTAAAAAAAACAATATTAATTGTGATTTTGCAGGGTGACATAGAGGATTTTGAGTATGACTTTAAAGTTTTAAAGACGATAAAGAGGTCTTCTGTAAGTTTTTTAAATTAGTTACTATTAACTTAGGAGTAAATATCTTCAGCTAATAAGTAAGTGGGATGAATTTATCACTATTCGGAGGCATTTAATTTTTTTTTTCTTATCTTAAATTGGAAATCATATCTGTGAAATTAATTTATAAAATGATCACACATTCTATTCCTTAAACAACCTTCTATCATAATCTTCCTTTCTTGTCTAATTCTTCATCACCCACCACACACTGTTCCCACACGTTGAAGCTAGAGGAATATCTTCCTCGTTAAGCATCCAATAGTACACTGCAATATGCTATCAATGTCAGCACATATTTATTCATCAAATGCTAAAGTTAAGAAGGCATGTAATCATTGATCAACACACATTACATGCAGACGCAAGTAATCTATTGGTGATGGGAGTCTTCTTTCTCTAGTCTCCACCAGCCATAGCACTTGCTGTACTACTCCTGTCCTTCAAATTAATATCAAAATCTCCATTCTCCCCAAGTAGGTGATGATCAGGAGCTAGGTCCAACTCAAAATTAATCAATAAAGCTAAAGCTGTACAACAAATGCCTCCCAAGAGGAAGAACAACGCTTATTAGTTAAATAATGACTTAATTATGTAATTGTAATTAGTTCATATGCCATTAATTGCCATGCTGGTAAACTTGGCCGGTCTAAGCTCGCACGCAGCTGAACTGTTCTCAAGTTCTACCATCCATAGAATTCCGAGCTCGTTCTCTCTCTCTCTCTCTCTCTCTCTCTCTCTCATACACACTGTCACACACACACTCACATACAGTAGTGCAGTGCACACTTCTGCTTGCTTTGGAATCGAATTGCACTTCTCGTACATTAACATTGCCTGCCCTTTTTTTGCTTTAACTTGGCTCCTTCTCCTCTCAGGCTTCCCGTTTCCATTTCCACTTCGTATATATGTGCCAGCCACACCCACACCTCACTGATCACATCTGACAACTAAAACCCAGCAGTTTCTCTCTTTTTTCCTTTTCCTTTTATTTGTTCATTATCATACGGCCGGCCTCAGACCACCTTTATTCTCTCTTGACGGAGAGCTAAGAAGAGAACGGCCTTGGTGTTTGGGAAAGGTAGGAGGACCCAGATTCCTTGGACCCCCTCCCCTCCCCTCCTCTGATCAATTCGATTGCTTAGCTACTTCCCCATGAAGCATACTTCTTCTTGGCCATTTCATTAAACACCTTTTTTTTTTCCTTGCACACATGAGTGCAACTCTTCTGCAAGCTCATGGATCGGATCCTAGGAATTGGAATGAGGGGTTTGGTTTTTGTGAGGCATGGTGGATTCTTTTTCTATTTTGAAAAAAGGGCAACAGAGTTGGCTATTAAATAGGTGTGTGTTAAACTTTGGTTAAGGTAGATAGATCAGAGTGATACATAGAGAGAACGAAGAGTATATTGGCGGTTGTGTCATTTTATTGAAGGAAGTGCCCTAAAATTATAGCCAACAAAAATACTGAGCGAATAAAGAGGTTGTTTTTCTGTCTCTTATATCTGCATGTGTAGTGTGCATGCATGCATGCATGCATTGACACAGGCACATTATATTGATCTGTTCTTTGAGATCGCTATTTATTTTAGGATTAAATTATTGAATTCACTAATAACAATAAAAAGGTAATTAGGCTAATAATGTTCTTAATTATAAAATCTTTGCACACTCAAGTTTGCAGTTGTCTTGTATATACATGTATATTCTCCACTGAACATAGTTCTTACTTACTTAGCTAGGTTCTTAAATTTAATGAAGCTTCATGTATATTTGAAATGTAAAGATAGAGGGGAAGAAAATATATCATGCAAACATGCAAATGGGTACTAGCTAGTAATGACCTTGTGCAGACGAAAACTAACAATGCTTCATGAGAGCTAGCTTTAATCTGCACGGAATAATCATACAGAAAAAAGGGTCAAAAAGGTTTCATTTGGCAATATATAGCCTCATTAAAGAGCAAGATTTATATAAATATACAAAAGTTCAAGAAGGAAGCTTTTCCAAGGAAATTTTCTTGGAACTAGAGATCATCTTTGTTGAAGTAGAAACAACAGAATGCGCAAATTCTAGAAAAGAGTTCCTTGTTTACCTTGAAGTTTCTATGAGTATCAAAGTTTCATCACAACTTAAAAATGGTTCCACATGAAAGTACACAATTGTGCATACATAATTTGATGCATGTGATCTGATTGTGATTAATGGGTGCTTAATTATATTACACATGCAATCGCGATAGGGATCTTTAATCATGAAATGCCCTTCATTTACCTTTACCATGTAGTCATTCATATGTAACTGAATTAACTAATTACAAGTTGACTATCATAACTTTGTGTCTTCTTTTTCGATGCATAATACACAATAGCTAGTAGATTCAGGAACTAAATCAAACTCGAAGATGAGATGTAGTACATTGCCCATTTTAGCAGCAAAATATTCTACATGTTGAATTCAGATACATGTTCTCCATCACAAACGACCGATCGGATCTGATCATAAGTATAACCAAAGTGTAATTAAGTTACACTGATACAGTATGCTAAGAAACTAGAAAGAAAAGAAATCGACACCAATTCACTCTAAACCAAGAACCCTACGTCTAGCACAACAAGTTAATTAAAACTTTCAAGTTGTTTAATGTTCTGATGCCGTCCATCATATCAGAGTTATAGTACTACTTTAATTAGCTTCTCCTCTCCTCATGCCTTGTATGCCGATCATGGAAGCCAAAAAAACCCTAAGCTTCCGTGTTAAAACTTGTGTAAAGGCCACCATGCATACGATTACAAGATATGTTACCCCGATGACGAGTTGAATCCGGAGATATCCCAACCACAGGCGGCGCCGCCACTGCTTCCGCCATCGCTGCCGTTCCAGAATTGGTCGTTGCGTGAAACGCCAAGGTAGTTTCTCGGAAAGTTAAGCAGTTGTTGGTTGTCTTCCATCTTTACGGAAGCAAGCTGAGAGATGAGAGCCGACTGCTTCAACATTGGAGCTTGCCCTGTGAATAATCCCCCGGCAAATCCACTGCCTTCGCCGCCGCCATAAGGGTATTGCCCGGAAATGGACTGAAGTGGCAGTGGCAGTGGCTGTGGCGGAGGGAGCTGCTCTAGCGCTCCACCTCCAAGTAAAGGGAATTGCTGCATTTGCTGAAGCCCCACAACACCGCCGGCGCCGCTACCTCCGAGCTGGTAATCAGCCGCATCGAGGCCGGAGAAGCTGGCTCCGAAGTTGAAGTCCGGCGGCAGCGGGTGCAAAGAGGCTGCCATGAAGGACAATTGCGAGGGGAAGACCGCATGGGGCGACGTGATTGCACCGGAGGACGAGGAGGCGGCGGAGGTCTGCGTGGTGGCGGAGGACTTGGAGGAACTGGCTCCGGAGGGCTTACTGCGCTTGTTTCGGCGGCATCCGCCTCCCACAGGGACGTTGCGGAGGGCGCCGCCGCGGGTCCAGTAGCGGCGGCAGGTCTTGCAGAAGTGGCGGGGCTGCGAGAGCGAGTAGTTGTTGAAGTAGCAGAACTTGGTGTTGGCGGATTCGCACCGGGGACACTTGAGCCCCGGATCTGGCTGCGGGATCTTCGCCAGCCGGGCCCGGTCCGCCATCGATCCCGGCCGGATCGAACCGGCGGCCATTCCCACCTCCGTCCGTTGCGCCGCCATTCCTGCAGGGGGAAGCTGACCAATCTCACCGCTGCTTCCTGGCTGATGAGCTTGCTGCTGCGGTTAATCGCTAATTAAGGAACTAGCTAGAGCATAAATTAAAGAGGGAACAAAAACTATGAGAACATAAAAGCGCGAGAATTTTTCCTCTCCATCATCCTCTCTTCTTCTGGCTTTCGGGAAAAGAAGGAAACGGCCGGGAAAAGAAAGGAGGAGAAAGGGATGATAAGGGAGAAGCTCCACTACCTACCTGGTTCCAGTTTGGTGGATCAAGATAGAGAGGAACTGATGGGAAAACCATGGTTATCTTGGATTTCTCTTCTTCTTCTTCTTCTTCTTCTTTTTTCCCCTTCCCTTTTGTTCCTTTAAACTTTCCTTTTTGACGAAACTTTGACGAGGCTGAGAGGTTGTGCTGAATCTCACACACAAGGAGTTGAAGGAGGAGAAAAGAGGGAGATGGAGAAGAAGAAATTAATAAGAAAGGGTGAAAGAGAAAAAGGGATGCGGGCGATGGCTCCCTCTTGTAGTCCTTTTTATAATACGGGTTTAAATTGCTCACTATTATTTTGTTGCTAGTGCAGTGTGAGTTTGGTAGAGAGGGAAAGATCCTTAGCCAGTAAGCTTAAAGAGAATTGGCCAATGCAGAAGATGGGCGGAAAGCTGAAGTGATGGCTGACAAGAGAGGATGGATGATTCGAGAGTGCCATATATTGGCATCAGTTTTATCTCTCCGTGGAAAGAGCTAGCAGTGATGATACTGTGAAAGGATGCTGCTGATACTTGTTCAACGAAATCAGGTGAATGTTCTTACATGATCTCCAAGCATCCTTGAATGTTATATTAAAGGATCGTCTACAGTGCGTGTCTTGAATTAAAGTGCTTTGCAACCTTAGTCTAGTGTCAAAGTCAGAGCCTCCCATTGATTAGCAAGTCAATTAGTTCCACCTTTTTATGTGGAATTATAGATTGTTATTGAATGATCCTTCATGCTTGATTAATTAAAGAAATTTAGTCAAAAAAGAAGAATAATTTCTTTGTCTGTTAATTCTTGGCCCAGTGATCATGTGGGCGTTGGTAGCGTTGCCCGCTCCATTACCACTATGCCACTATCTCGATGTTGCTTCACGACAAGCTAGAACCCTCTTTGATGCTCACTTCTTGCTCTTTGCATGTCATGGCAATTTTTTTACTAGTTCCTTGAAGGATTTGAAACAGTTTGTTTTTGTTGGAGAAATTTCTAGATAAATACATAAATTATCAATGATCAAGAGTTATATTTTATTCTTGGAACTTGTAGGATTTGAGAATCGAATTAATCTTGATGTGTTAAGAATAGCTATAGAGCATCCGTAATGTGATGTATTACCCTCTTTGTATTAAAATCATCTATTTCATTTTCTCCAACTAAGGTTACTATTTATATTTCTTGATTATATATTTCAAACATGATAATTTCATTTAGCCTCATTGATTATCTCTGGGATGATCGATCCAGCTCCACAGAAATTTCCCACCAGCTACCAAGATAAATCGAGAAGTGCACGCGGCAGCAAGCCCAGAAGCTAACATCCTTTAATTGTGTCTCCCATTTGGAAGAAAAATTTCTACAAATACGTTATAATTGAAATTTGAATCGCGTATGTCTAGATAATAATCTGAATGTCCTACCGTGATATCATAATCCCAGGGACGCTAGAGAGCTCAAACATGATGCGAATATCATGGAATGTAGATATATAGTTGATTAGAATGTTACATTAGCATTGTCCCTTTTATGTCAGTTTTCTTGAATTTACTAGTCGACTTGCAAACCATACAACGACAGGAGACTTGTATTTTCATTGTTGACTGTCACATAAATTCCTAAGAAAACATGTTTTTCCCAATCCGGCAAATCCCCTGTAATCTCTGCCAACATTTCATACTGGCAGGGTTGTGCTCTGAGCAGGGCTTTAGAGAGAATATGACAATCCACTTGTCTTCCCTCTGACTTGATCCAACTAATAAGATTTTCATTCGTGGAGAGATAAGGAATTAAGGAACCACTGTGCCAAACTGCTCAGCTGTCCCGCTGGGGCTTCAATTTTGCAGAGGATTCAAACCATTCAGTTTCCAAGGGTGCGTTTGATTCGGTGAACAAGATTGGAAGAGGAGGTAGGGCTAGGAAGAAGAAAGCCAGGGGAGAGTAAAAGGAGGAGGTGAATGAAAGAAAAATGATGAAATTAACCTTGTTTTTTCTTCTTCAACCTTGATCATCTTAATTTGCAGCTTCTGACGAGGACAGGGTGGGAAGAAATGAGAGTAATTAAGGTGGGAAGGAGACAGTCACTACTTGGAGCTAATTGATCTCCATTCATCGCGAATGTGGAGTTCTTGTCCCGGCCGTTGAATAATCTACAGAGTCAAGGCCGGCACTCACTCAATTGGAATTTGGAATTTGGAATTGGCATATCCCACCATTTTTTTAAGATTTAAGGCCGGCAGTGTTACCTAATATCGATCTTTTTTTCTATCATACACATGGAAATTTCTATTTGTCCGCTACCAAATTAGACTGTGAATGACCTCGGACAGGAACCCAGAGCCGGGCCACATGCATGGCCAACGATGATGAGAAAGAAATAATAGCAGAAGAAAGGAAAAAAAAAAGAAAATGGAGGAATAGCTAGGGGCGATGGCATCGACGTCGACGGCTAGCCCTGAACGACGATATTGATGATCTCTGCGTCAACATTTGTGATCCACATCTCAAGATCAACCCGAGTAGTTCACCCAGACTGGCTCCGCCATTGATAGGAGCACATGCATAAGAGTGTATAGTACATGTTTCAATCACGTATTATAGATGATCAAATCATCCGTTAACAAATGGACTCGCACGCACGTTCTTTAGAGATAGTCCGTGAGAAGGATGAGAGAATCTGAAAAATATTTCAACAGAGGGTTAAATGACTATGGGAGAGATATTCTGACAGGTTGCTCTGATGCTTAGGGCTGTAAATGAATTAAGCGTTCATGAACAAACTTGGTGTTCGGCTTGGTAAGAGCTTGTTTATGTTCGCTCAATATACATTAGATTAATTAAACAAACAAGCTTGAACAGCTCGTTAAGCTAAACAAATAAGCTTGAACACATATGTGTTCAGCTCGTTAATATTCGTGAACAATATTCGTGAACAATGTTCGTGAACAATGTTCACGAATCATATTTATTAATAAAAATCTTTTCAATATACTAAATAAATAATAAAATAAAATAAAATAAATTTAAATTATCAATCTTAATAACTAATCAAATAATTAAAAGTTTCAAACAATCAAACAACCTTGAATTGAGAGCTTGATAACATCTAAACGAACTAAGCTCAAACCAAGCTCAAGTCAAGTTCGAACCAAGCTCAAGCCAAACTTGAATTGAGAGCTTGATAATATTTAAACGAACCAAGCTCAAGCCAAGCTTTAAACAAGCTCAAGCTCATAAAAAATAAACCTAGCCAAACTTGAACACTCATTTCAAAAGCTTGGTTCATTTTAAGCTGGGCTCGGCTCGGTTCGGTTATCTTATCAAACAAGCTTGAACACCCCAAAGCTCGGCTCTGCTCAGCTTGTTTACAACCTTACTGATGCTCAAGTTAGAATTTACTTGAGATATAAAGCTAGAGTAGGAAGAAGATAAAGAAGAAAATGCAAGAGTTTGATGTAACCAAAGAAAATGTATGAGAGAGTCCAGCCGCCCTTTGCCCTTTGCACTTACGTCATCTAGGGTTTATAAAACTATTAGAAAAACATCTCCATGTCATACTTACATTTTCCTTCATTATAATCATATGAGCCAATGAGGCCACCAGATACGACAGTCGTTAGTTGCCTCTCTATATCAAGTGCCACGTGTTGAAAGAGAACATCTAGGAGATCAGATCTAACAACCACTTGACCACCTCTCCTTTCATCCAGTCTCATGTGTTCTGGAACATTTACAATTGTTATTAAGGTGGTTATGTTGCTTCCTTATCGACGTGCGCCTTGAGTGTTTTTAGTGGGCCAATGTAGGGTGTGAGTTTGATATGAGTATGAGAAGATGAGTCGATGTTGAGTGACTCTAAGAATAGACGAAGTCGGCGAGAGTGAGATAGGGAGGATGTCAGGATTTGAGGCTGAGTCCTAGACGGAGTTGGCAGTTGGAACTAATTAGTTCGAGATGGTATCAGTGGCTGAGGTCGAGTACGGGATATGATACTGAGGCATGGATGATGTCGACGATTGAGGCTGAGGGATCAATGTCGGGATCTAAGACTGAGGTGTGGAAAATATCAATGATTAAGATCGAGGGATTAATTTCGGGATCTGAAACTGAGGCATGGAGAATATCAGAAATTGAGATCGAGGGATGGATGATATCAGGATCCGAGACTGAGACGGAGAGGATGTCGGGTTTCGAGGTCGAGGCAGGGATGATACTGCAATATGGAGTTGAGGTATGGATGATGTTTGGATTTGAGGCCAAAACAGAGAAGATGTTAGGTTCTAAGACCAAGACAGGGATGTTGTCGGGATCTGATGTTGACGTATGAATGGTGGGATCTAAAGTAAAACCATGAATGATGTCAAGATCTAAGGCCTTTTAGACGTGGAGGGTGTCGGTGACTGAGGCCTAGGAATGGATGCCGAGATCTGAGACTAAGGCATAGAGGATGTTGGTGACTGAGGCCGAAGGATGGATGCCGGAATTTAAGACTAAGACATGGAGGATGTCAATGACTGAGACCGAGTCAATGGAGATGTCAAGATTCGCTGTTGAGACAAGGAGAGATGTTGAGATCCGAAGCTAAGATAAGGTGGGTGTCAGGTTCCGATGTTGATACTAGGAGGATTCAGATTTCAAAACCGAGACAATGATAATATTGGAATATGATGACTAGAGCAAGGTCATCCATGGATGATATGTCTTCCGGCAAATCCTCGAGATGAATGGGTTGAATTAGGTTTGATCAAATGTGAATTTCATCTAGCTGAGTCTGACTCTTTTTAGGTCACATTTGACTCATCTTAATTATAAGTGATAGTTCAACATGACTTTTGACCCCTAAAACACACGAGGACCGTAAGATTTCACCACATCAGTGCCAAATTAGACTATGAATCACCAACAGATAAACGATTCATGGCTCTTTAGTGTGTCGTGTGCTTTGTTGATATCAATGGCAATGGGAATGGCAATGCCAAGAAAAAATATCCATATTTAATTCGTTAAAGGAAAGGGCATTCTTGTTTCCACTTTTCTCATGGAGCTAATATCTTGACAACCTGATTTCTTAAAACTTTACGAAACAATTAATAAATTAAAAATGTCAGTGTCTTTGCTCCATGACCTTGTCTACTACTCCATAGATATATATATAAACTATACAACAACCGTCACATAAGAGACAAACCTTTGACCGACTCTCTCTCTCTCCTAACTCTCATCTCCCTGCACATTATGTCCCCAGCCATCGCCCAAGTCGAACATGGAGAACGCGGATCCAGCCACTCCTCCCCGTCTCCACAATCGCCAATCGAATCAGACGAGCCTTTCGGAAGAGAGCCGCAGCGGCGAGGTTGACGATCGGAGCAGTGCCATCAACTCCTCTCGCTCCTTCGATTGCACCTTCTGCAAGAGAGGGTTCTCCAACGCGCAAGCCCTCGGAGGCCACATGAACTTGCACCGCAGGGACAAGGCCAGGCTCAAGCGAACCTCTCCTTGTGCGGAGTTCCCTTTTAACGTCGCTGCTGTCGACGATGGAAGCGCTCGCGTGTCCTCATCCCTGATCATTCAGCTGCTGCCTGCGCTCGCTGAGGAGTCTTCTTCGCAAGGGGTTCGTGGTCATGATCATGCGTCGAGAAGAGTACTCGGCGAGAGTGACGTGGAGGAGCAGAGGATGGAGATGCACAGAGAGGTGGATGCAGAATTGGATCTTGAGCTCCGGCTGGGTCGATGACGTCAAGACTAAAGAGCAATCGAGAGTTACAATTGGAGAAGAGGTACAACTGTTCATTGATTAATATTTGGATTTGCTTATAAAACGGGAACAATCAATACATGAATATCTTCTGCACTTTGGCACCGACCGTGATCAGCCAGCCAGTTAAAAAGGAAACAAGAAAGAAGAAGGAAAAGAAAAAACAAATAGGTTTTGTAGTTGGATTGTTTGTTAACTTCATGTGTGCAATGATATATGCGGTCCTATTAATGTCCAATAGTGTAATTGAACTTCTTCTAGCACAATACTTTTAACTGGACTTCTTGGGATCTCAAACTTGAGATGTCACAACTGATGTAGCAAGGGGCCTTTCGTGCACAACAGACAACCACTTTGCTTTATATCCATTTTCATATTCAGTTTTTGCATCAAGCATGTAAACATTGTCCTTTGATTTAATTTAATTAAGAATCATCGTTTAGATCAGCAGGTATGGTCTATATAGTTTCCATATTAAATTACAGATGTCTTTATTTAACTCAGCCAAATATTTTCATTTGGTCCATTCAACTTGATTACGGTCGTCCTGCGCCCATAGAATAAATAGGGCAAAGATGGGATGGGAAGAGATGATGAAAGTAATCAAATATGTAAGTTGTCAAGTGTAGATACAATTTTTATGCCCAACTTTACCTCATTTATCTCACTTGAATTTAGTTTAGAATTGATGGGTGACCCTGGCCGGAAATGGTGAGAGATGGAATACGGGTGAGCTAGTTGACTAAATCATCATACTAACAAAAAAAGACCAAGAAGAGACCAAAGGTGTTATAAAGTCTCTCGTCAATGGTACCTGCAAAGTTGCTAGAAGACAGGAAAAGGTAGACGGAGCATTAGAAGGAGTCTGGATTGCCCCGACCTTCTACTCCGATGCTTAAGTCAGCCTCCGACGAAGTATATGAAATAAATAAACATTATTGTAATGAAGTACATAAAGACAAGTATACTAGGTCTGCAAGAGTGGGCTGGAGGCATCGACATGGAGTTGGAGATAGCACAGAGTCATAGTTAGTGACACAGAGCTGGAGGCAGCATGAAGCTCGGGGGCTAGAGGTGGCACGAAGCCAAAGGCACGAAACCAAAGGCAGTGGCACGGAGCCGGAGGCTGCAAAGAGTTGGAGGCTATAAATATCTGGAGGCTGCATGGAATCGGAGGCATGGAACCGAAGACAGTGGCACGGAGTCGGAGGTAGCGACACGGAGTCGGAGGTAATGGCATAGAGCTAGAGGCAACATGGAGTCGGGGGGACAGAGGTGGCAAGGATCCGGAGGTGGCACGAAGCCGGAGGTGGAACGGAGCCGAAGGCGGCATGGAGTTAGAGGTGGTACAAGCCGGAGACGGCACGGATCCGAAGGCATGAAACCGGAAGCAGCGAAATGGAGCCAGAGGTAGCGACATGGAGCCGGAGGTGGCACAAAGTCGAAGGCATGGAATCGGAGGCGGTGTCACGAAGCTTGAGGCACAGGGCCAAATATAGTGACACAGAGCTGGAGGCGAGAGTGGAGCCGAGGGGCCAGAGGAGGCATAGAGCCGGAGACATCCAACGACTGGAACATAATAGCGGCTCATAGGCTAGAACATAACAGCGGCTCACAAACCAGAACATAACAATGGCTCGCAAGCCGAAACATGATAGAAGTGTGAAGGTCAGAACATAACAGATGTGGAACACGGTCAGATCGGTAACAACGGGGTCTCCGACGATAATAGCTGGATCTGTACTGGGGGGGGGCGACCACTGGAGTCAACCTCCTAAGGGTGGCATCCTAGTAGGCAGCGTTGGCCAGCTGTGGTGCAAGGGCAACATCAGCCGATTGAGTAGCGTGGGCGGTAACCCCGCAGCATGAGGGCAATGCCCTTGGTACTAGAGAGGGCCAAGGGTGGTCGGTGGCTAAGGCGACGAAGTTGCCGATGTGCAAAGGGAATGGTCGGCAATACCAGAGTTGGCATGGCCCGGCCAATGGCCAAGGCGGCAAGAGGGGGCGTGGGCTACAGCGTCTCGAGTGGGAGGAGAAGGGAGGCGGCGCTTTAGCCAAAGATCATCCATGGGAAGGAGTAGAGGATGCTACTCGGTGATAGTGAAAAGGGGGGTCATAGCTTGACGAGGTGTGGTCAATGACATGTATGGAGGCATGGATGGAGAGAGAGAAGTGGAGAAAAGGGGACGGCCGACAACTTGCAGAAGGAGGTGATGAGAGGCGGTGTTTGGGTCAGCCATGGCTGCCTGCTGCGCCAGCAATCCAGCTACTCGCGGCGAAGGATGTGGCGGCGTTCATGAGGCAGAGCTAATGAAGATGAACTCCCCCTCTCTTTGCTTCATCTCCAAGAAACCCCCCAAAATGAGCAAAAGTCAAATATCCAAAATGCCCTAGCCCCACGTGTCCTCATCTCTATTTATCATATCACAAGTCTCCCCTTTAAGTTTAGTCGAAGGAGGTGTCAGTCTGATTGACTAGACAACTTATCGTAAGGCAGAATAACTCCTGACTACAAAGTCAGATCGTTGGGCTCGTCATATGATCTCGAGCGAGTAGTTGTGGCAATGTCAAGCAAGCGGTGATAATACTGTCGAGCGAGCATCAAAAACTACGCCGAATGAGTGGCGAAAATGGTGCCGAGAAAGTGGAGAAAAACAACACTAAGTAGATGACGAGCGGGCAACGGAGCAAACGCGAAGGGGGGGGGGGGGCGGTAGCTGTACCGAGCAAGTAGCGAAGACAGTGTCAAATGAGCGATGAGTAAGGTGAGTGTCTACCGAGCGGCGAGGATAGTGTCGGGCGAGCGGTGAGTGAGGCGGGTGTCGACTGAGTGATGAGTAATGTGGTTGCTGATTGGAAAAAGGTGGGGCACAAAGCCCTGTGGATGTCCGAGAGAGATAGGAAGTGGGTCTGTGGGTAGCCATCTGATCGGCGGTAGCAAATCGAGAAAAAATAGGACGCGAAGCATTGTGGATGTCGAGGAGAGTTGGGAAGTGGGCCCTGGGGGGGTTGTCCAATCGGTGGTAGCTGACCAGGAAAAAGTGGGGTGTGGAGCCCTATGGATGTCCGGGAGAGTTGAAAACTGGTCCCGTGGGGGGTTCGTCTGATCGTCTGTAGCCAATCGAGAAAAAGGGGGACACGATGCCCTATGGATGTCTGAGAGAGCCAGAAAGTGGGCTCATGGGAGGCCCGTATGATCGATGGTAGCCAACAGGAAAAAAGTGGAGCGCGGAACCCTGTAGATGTTAGAGAGAGCCAAGAAGTGGGCCCATGGGGGGCTTGCCCAATCGGCGGTAGCCGACTAGGAAAAAGTGGGGTGTGGAGCCCTGTGGATGTCTGGGAGAGCTGGGAAATGGGCCCATGGAGGGCTCGTTAGTTCGGCGATAGCCGACTGGGAAAAAGTGGGGCGCGAAGCCCTATGGATGTCTAGGAGAGCCAGGAAATGGGCTCGTGGAGGTCCTTCTGATCGACAGTAGTCGACTAGGAAAAAGTGGGGTGCGGTGCCTTGTGGATGTCCAGAAGAATTGGAAAGTGGACATGGGGGGTCCTGTCTGATAAGTGGTAGCCAACTTGGAAAAAGTAGAGCGCAAAGCTCTGTGGATATTTAAGAGAGAATATAATAGAAAATCAATCTATCGAGGGGCTGACTTGATCCCTCGACTCCTGAACGCCCGCAGAGTCGAGGAGAGAATATAATAGCAAATCAATCTACCGAGGAGCTGATTCTAATCCTGAACACCCACAGAGTCGAACAGAGATTATAATATAAAATCAATATGTCGAGGAGCTAACTCGACAGCTCGACTTTCAAATGCCCGCAGAGTTGGGAAGAGAATATAATAGCAAATCAATCTGCCGAGGAGATGACTTAACCCTTCGACTCTCAAATGCCCGCGAAGTCAGGGAAAGAACATAATAGAAAATCAATCTATCGAGGAGCTGACTCGACCCCTTAACTCCTTGTTAGAATGTATACTAAAATTCTAACTTTTTGTATAAACATTTATTTTGAAATGAGAATCACATTGGTCAAATGTCTGCATTTAGTTAAATACAGTTGTCCATTTAATTTATATTGTAGATAACATGGTGTGTGGTGTCACACAGAAGATCATGTTATCAGTTCCTTATAAATTATAAATAGTAGCTCACAACCAAGATGGATTGGGACAAACCATTGGAATGGTTATAATATTATTTATATGGTGTGTTGTTGATTATAGAAGAAAACTGTGTCCTAGTTATCTAGGTTGATGATGTCCCCTTGAGGAGCTCATAAGGATTGTCATGTAAACCCTGCAGGTGGACTTAGTCCGACATGACAATGAAGTTGAGTGGTACTATTCTTGGAGCTAGATGTTAATTAAGTGAGTTATCAGTAACTCATTTAATTAGTGGGCATTCGATATCTTAAACACAGGGAGATTAACGCACTCATGATAAGAAGGAGCCCATAATGTAATATGGGAATGGTGCGGTAGTTCAATAATAACTCTTTAATGGTATGAGTTATTATTGATGAACTTGAGTTGGGTGTTCGGGTCGAACACAGGAAGCTCAAGCTCATCAGGAGGTCAAAACTAATTCCTCCTCTAGGTCCCTGTTGTAGCCTCTATGTATAAAACCTTGTATCCAACCAAGTCTACTTCTTATCCAAGTAATGGGCCGGCCACATCCTTACTTGGTGCCCAAGCAAGGGCCGACCAAGCTTTGCTTGGAGCCCAAGAGGTGGTCGGCCAAGCCTTGCTTGGTGCCCAAGCAAGGGGTCGGCCACAAGGAATTAAAAGGGAGTTTTAATTTTTTAAGATCTTTCCTTTTATAGTCATCCTCCAAGAGATTTAAAAGAGAGATTTTAATTTTTAAATCTTCTCTTTTATATCCATCCTCCAAGGGATTTACAAGAGAGATTTTAATTTTTAAAACTTTCCTTTTATAGTCATCCACAAAGGGATTTAAAAGAGAGATTTAAATTTAAAATTTTTCCTTAATTGATTGCCCAAATAAGGGCCGGCCACACATAATAGGAAGGTTTTAATTTTAAATCTTTCCTTTTTTGCATTCACCAAGGATTATAAAAGAGATGTAGATGGTGCCTTATGGTACAATTAGAACACAACCTAAGTCTCTTCTTTTAATCCTTACTTTGGCCGACCCTCTTCACTTTCTATTCTCCCCTTATTTCCTTTACCAAGGGCCGGCAGCATCAAGAGGCTCCATCTTCTTGTGGCCGGTTACTTGGAGGAGAAGAAGAGAAGGAGGCTCCCTATTCTAGCATCCCTTGGTGGCCGAAAGTCTTGAAGGCAAAGAAGTGGTTCGGGTAGTGTTGTCTTGGAAGATCGTCGCCCACACGACGTCCAAGAGGAGGAGAGGAATATAGCAGAAGATCAAGAGGTCTATTGCAACAAAGAAAAGGTACAACTAGTTAATTATTCCGCTGCGTATTAGTTAGTTTATTTTCTTTGTATAGATCCTGAAATACCAACACAAGAGGCTAAAGATCTTGTGCTTCGATCGTGGTCTCTGTAGTTAAACCTAAGGTTACTGTAAGGAGTTTAAATATTCAATTTATTTGAAAGGCTTTGTCTAGGAAACGGTGGATGATCTCATACCCAAGAAGGTCGAGTGCCTCGCCAACGACCTGGAAGCCAATCCTTGAAATAGATATTTAATCAACTTCTGTAATATGGTTTAACTTCTGATGAACACATGGGTTGAACTTGGATTAATAATGTTAAGTTTTGTTTGCAATCCAAGTTTAACTTTTGAGAAGCACATGGGTTGCTAGGAAAAGTTCTGTGCTTGTACAATTTTTTTTACAGGGGAAATAGAACGGAATTCCAAGTAGCGCCAACAATTGGTATCAGAGCTAGTTTTCTGCCTCTGTATGTTTGATTTTCAGTTAAATTATGCACTTTTCATACATAAATTTAGGCAGGATAATAGTAGGATGTGCAAATAGATTAACTCTGTGATTGCAGGTATCTTAGTTCCAACTATTATGACCCTATTGTGTTTGTGTTTGATTGGACGCTCGGGCATGTCGAGAGCATTTTATGTGTGTCCATGATTGTAATTATTAAATACAGTAGGAGTTGTATTAGTTTTAGAATTTTACATTCTGTTCGATCTAGATTACATATACATTTCCTTGTGGAATATAGGATCGATAAATGTAAAATTTTATTTTTATCGTGGATCGTATCCTTGCGAGGTGTGGTGCTATTTGAGGACCAGAGGCGCAGTGGAAAAGGAAGCAAGATAAACGCGACGACATGACCCGTTGGCGACGGCTAGGGTTGATGGCACACGGAGGACGACTATGGATGAGGCCATAATAGTTGGAAAATTATTTTTCATATTTATTGCCTTTTATGTTGTTTATATGTGCTGTGTGTGTGTGTGCATGTTAAAATTCCTTGTTTTAAATAATTAAGTGGGAGATGAATTATTTAAATTCCACGGTCTCCATTACTGATTTGTAAGTGATGCATTCAAACTTGCGCGTTGGCTTTGAGTGCCTTCCTCCACATCGGATGAGTTTGTTTGCGGATCACTAGATCAAACTTCCTTTATGGATGATTACAGGAAATTATTTAGGTTTGTGTGATCTTCTCCATCTGAAGGGACACAATCCTATTTAATGGACTAAGTATCAAGTAATGGTATACACTTAGGCGCATTTAATAGTATCCTCCCCATCAGAGTCACTGCTATTATTTGTGTGACCGAAGAAAAACTAACTATTAATTTTATTTGTCATAAAGTTAGGTTGACAAGATAATAAAATTAATGGGTAAAACCCCCTCTTACAAATGTTTGAATTTGTATACGTCCACACTATCGTGGCATACAAAATTCAAGCTGTTTTGAGGTGTTGGTGAATTTAAATGATATTATTTGAGGAATCAATATTATTTTAAATTCTAAAATTTTAACCAAATATTTTATGATTCTTAGGATTTCAAATGACTTTCAATCCTCTTGTTGTTATATTGAAAGAAAATAAACTTACTGATTCTAATTACGTTGATTGGAAACGAAACTTGTACATTGTCTTAACTGCTGAAGGTTACAAGTTCATACTTTTTGAGATCTGTCCAAGCCTGCCTAATAGCGATTCTAGTGAAGAGGAGATTGAGTATCATAAGAAATGGGTTAGGGCAGATGAGATGGCGCGGTGTTACATTTTGGTTTCTATGTCAAATGTGTTGCAACATCAACATCAGGCCATACCTACCGCTTATGACATAATGCGCAATCTCAAGGAACTCTTCGGACACCAGAATCGGGCTGTTAGGCAGGAGGCTATGAGAAATTTGATGACGACCACCATGACTGAGGAGACACCCGTAAGGGATCATATCCTCAAAATGATGGCTCTTTTGAATGAGATGGAAGTCCTTGGAGCATAAATCGATGGGGAAACCCAGGTCGATATCATTCTCCAAACGCTACCTAAAAGTTTTGAGCAGTTTCGCCTGAACTACAACATGAACAAAAGGGTTTATTCGTTGGCGGAACTTCTGACAGAACTTCAAGCAGCAGAAGGGCTATTTCGTCAAAGTTCTCAAATTCACATTGCTGAAAATGTTTCTGCTTCTAAGTCAAAAGGCAAAAAGAAGAAAACGAAACAAGTTGGTTCAGCAAAGAAAGTGAATCGATCTCTAAGGACTGGGTCGCATACAGGTGTGAAGAAGTCGAAGGGCAAGTACTTCACATGCAAGCAGTCTGGACATTGGAAAGTGGACTGTCCTCGTAGAAAGGAGAACAATAAAGGTATATCTTATTCTCTAGTGGTTGAAACATGTCTAGTGGTGTTATCTACCAGTACTTGGTGTGTAGATACAGGAGCCACTGATCATATCTATAATTCATTATAGGGGTTCCAGGAAACTGAACGACAACATGAAGGGGAAATTACTTTCTACATGGCCAATGCTACAAAAGTGGCGGCTGTTACAGTGGGAGATGTTTATTTATCTTTTGATAAAAATAAAACATTGATTTTGAGAAATTATCTTTATGTACCATGTTTTAGAAAGAACTTGATTTCAGTTTCTAAACTATTTATGGATAGATATTCTGTTTCTTTTGATGACAAAGTAGTTGTCAAGAAAAATAGGGTAGTTATCTGTTCTGGTACATTGGTTGGTAATTTGTATACTCTAAATCTAATAACTCCCACGATACAACAAATGAAGATTAATAACACATCTTCTAATTCTAATTAGAGAAAGCAACCTTCGGAAATAAACCAAACATATCTTTGGCATCTAAGGTGATCCAGCAGTAAGGACGGGGGACCCCCTTTGAGGGAAGTCAATGTCACGTGGAGGTCAAAGGTCAAATGTCCGGCCGGAAAAGGGGAGGCCGACTGGCCGAACGGGGACTAAGCGGAAGCAAAGACAACCCGACGGGGAGTCGGGTCTCCGACGCTCATGATGAACAAAGTCGCCAGGCCGAGCGGGTAGCCCGCTCAGCCGAGGCATAAAGCAATAATACTGTGAACAGTTCCATCCGAGCATACGACCTGGAATCTCCCAAGCGGATCAGTACCTACGTCCGGTCGGACGTGATGGGATTGCCGAGCGGCCAGACGCTCGGCGTGGGAACAGAGGAGACAAAAGGACAAGGGAGACATCAAGAAACATCTTCTGACAACATACGTGTCCAACGACTAAGTCATACGCTGACTTGAACCTTACGACAGAAGATTATGTTGTCCCATCAGAGAGGTGCTCGGACTGTAGCAGTATGATGTTAGGCAAGCTCCTCTGACAAGCTCATACTGAGGTATGGTTAGAGGACACGTATTCGCCTCGGTATGTGTGCATGAGCCTCTTCACGGCTCTATATAAGGGTCCTCACACTTCACCGGAGGTACGCACTCTCTGAGATTAGAAGCCACTTCATAATTTCCTCTTGTCTGACTTAAGCGTCGGAGGGTCGTCGCCGGAAACCCCTTCCCTGCCCGACTTCTTTGCAGGTTCGCCAGAGTTCCATACGGCCGATCAGAGACCCACGTCATCAGTTGGAAGAGCGCCACGTGCCCAGCGTCCATCGATTCAGCGTTCGGACAGGATCAAATTGGCGTCGTCTGTGGGAACGCACCTGCATCCGAACGGAAGAGATGGATGAAGCTGGACGACCGCACACCGTGATGCTCTCCCAGGAGGAGCTCGACGCTCTAATCGAGGCAAAAGCAGCTAAACTCGTGGAGCAACAGAAGCAGAAAGCGCATGTCGAACGGATGAAGCATCAAGCGACATCCGTGTCGGGAGGCCGAGCGGAAGCATCGCCTGCCACGGTTCCATTTCATCGGGCCCTATTCCGTATGCCTCTTGAAGCCGCAACAGTTAACCGCGATAGAGGATCTTCATCCGACGAGGCGACCATGTGAGGCAACAGAAAAGGCAAGGCTCCCCGAACGGACGCCTCACCCAAGCGGATCAACCGGCAATTTTCAGAGGTCATCCTACGGGACCCTCTGTCAAAGCATTATGTGCCCCCGACGATCGGGAAATACAACGGAACCACCGATCCGGACGACCATCTGGGTAAGTTCGACAACACAGCTATGCTACATCAATATACGGATGGAGTGAAATGCCGGGTGTTTCTTACCACCCTCTCGGGATCGGCGCAACGATGGTTCCGAAGGCTGCCAGACGGATCCATCACCAGCTTCAAAGAGTTCCGCGTCGCTTTTCTCCATCAAGTCCAGGGAGCCGCTCAGAGCGTACATCCAACGATTCAACCGAGTGGCCATGGATATTCCAACGGCCACCTCAGAAACGATGATGAATGCGTTCACACAAGGCCTCGTGGACGGTGACTTCTTCCGTTCACTCATTCGGAAGCCGCCCCGAGACTACGATCATATGTTACACCGGGCCAATGAATACATTAATGTAGAGGAAGCCCAGGCGGCCCGAAGGAAAGAAGCTCCAACTAAGCGACTAGCCCCTGCCGAGCAGAAGCCGCACACTGCTCATCAGCCGCCCAGGACGTCAAGTAAAATAGGGTCTAAGCAAATTTAGCTTGCCATGAGGGAGAGCCTCTAAAAAAAAGTAGTAGACCCTTAAGATAATACCTAATTAAGTCACCGGCCGGACAAAGCGGATGGGCTTGCTAAGGGTACTTGGAGCCCAATTAATGGGAGAGGGGTTAATCCCCTCAAGGGAGGGGAAAAGGAGGAGAGGGTGCGATCGTCTCATTGGCTGGGCAGGAGCGGTTTGTCGGCAATTCTCGTGTGGGGAGCAACGACAACGAAGGTTTCTTCCCAAGGGTAGGAGACTCCAACAGCAAGGAAGGCAAGTAGATCCATCTAGTAGGTACGAATGAGTGGTCTGGATGGCTTGAGGGAGTCGAAGTGCCACATGACGACGCCCTCATTATCAAAGTGGTAATAGCAAATTATACTATTCACCGCATTTTTATTGATACAGGCAGTTCGGTCAACATTATCTTCAAAAAGGCCTTCGACCAACTGCAAATCGATTGAGCCGAGCTGCTGCCCATGACAACCCCCCTCTACGGGTTCACGGGCAATGAAGTTCTGCAGTCGGACAGGTCCGGCTGGCTATTTCATTGGGAGAAGAGCCGCTCAGAAGGACGCGGACTGCCAACTTCGTCGTGGTCGACTCTCCTTCAACATACAATGTTATCCTGGGGTGACCGACGCTCCGTGAGTTCCGAGCGGCCGTCTCCACCTTCTACCAGAAAATTAAGTTCCCGGTGGAAGACAAAGTTGGAGAAGTACGAGGAGACCAGCTGGCGGCTCGGCGATGCTACGTTGAGATGGTCCGAGCAGAAGCTAATTCCGCGCGGAAGACGCCACGGATCGAGGTGAACGCCATAACCGAAAAACCACCCTCTTTGGTTTATGAAGAAAAAGAGGAGGTGCAGATCCACCCGACCCGATCGGAGGCCACCACATTCATCGCGGCCGATCTGGAGGCAAGCCAGAAAAAGGAGGTGATCAAATGTCTCCAGAGAAACTACGATGTCTTCGTTTGGTCGACGCATGAGCTGCCGGGGATTTCACCAAGTATAGCACAACATGAACTCCAAGGAAGAGGGACTTCAGCGCCGAACAGAACGCCATCATCCGAGCGGAGGTCGAGAAGCTCCTGGAGGCCGGCCACATACGCGAAGTGCAGTTTCTAAGCTGGTTGGCGAACGTGGTGCTAGTCTCCAAGCCGGGCAACAAGTGGAGGGTTTGCATTGATTTATGGGATCTCAACAAAGCATGCCCAAAAGATTTCTATCCTCTGCCTCAGATTGATCAACTGGTGGACTCCACAGCCGGGTGTGAGTTAATATGCATGCTGGACGCTTATCAGGGCTACCATCAGGTGCCGCTCACCCGAGAGGATCAAAAAGGTTAGTTTCGTCACAGCCGACGGCACTTACTGCTACAATGTAATGCCGTTCGGATTGAAGAACGCAGGAGCAACTTACCAGCGCTTGATGAATAAAGTATTCAAAGAGCAGATCAGACGCAATTTAGAAGTGTACGTGGATGATATTCTCATCAAGTTCGTCCGAGCGGCCGATCTTTTTACGAACATGGAGGAGACCTTCCGAACGTTGAGGAAGTATGGAGTCAAGCTCAACCCTCAGAAATGTTTGTTCGGAGCAAAAGGTGGGCGCTTTTTGGGCTATATAGTGACCGAGCGGGGCATAGAGGCAAATCCCAGCAAAGTAAAAGCGTTGCAACGCCTCACCGGCCAGATAATGACATTATCAAGATTCATCTCTAAGACAGCCGACCAGAGCTTGCCATTTTTCAAGATCCTGCGCCGGGCTACCAAGTTCCATTGGGATCAGGAGTGCGACCGGGCGTTCGAAGAGCTAAATGCCTATCTCAACTCACTACCTGTATTGGCTAAACCAAACGTGGGCGAGCCGCTTACACTGAATCTCGCTACACTGGACTCGAGAAGATGGCTTTTGCTTTGGTCCTCACCACTCGGAGACTGCGTCCTTATTTCCTGGCACATACAATCATCGTCCGGACAAATAGCCCATTGGGAAGAGTACTGCTGAATCCAGAAGCGTCCGGACGGCTCATCAAATGGACAACGAAATTAAGCGAATTCGACATTCAGTATCAACCCCGTTCGGCGATAAAGGCGCATCCCTTAGCAGATTTTGTTACCGAAGTGCAAAATCCCTAGCCTGAAGCTATGTGGAAAATATTTGTGGATGGATCGTCCACTCGGCTCGGGAGCGGAATTGGCGTGCTATTACTCTCTCCCCAAGAAGAAAGGATGCACCTATCCGTCCGGCTGGATTACAGAGCCACAAATAATGAAGCAGAGTATGAAACCCTTATAGCCGGTTTGCAGGCCGCCCGGCATGTTGGCGCCGGACGGGTGACACTCCATTCAGATTCTCAGCTGACCGCCCAGCAGCTCTCGGGCACTTTTGAGATTAACAATGCTCGGCTCAAGCTTTATGTTGAGGCCTTTGAAAAGCTCAAGACCCACTTCAGAGAAGTCATCATCCAGAAGATACCCCGAGCGGAGAACCAAGTGGAAGATGAGTTAGCCAAACTCGCAAGTTCAATATCACCGGTCGTCATATGGCAGCCAATCGAACAAGTATCCTTGGTGGCGCACATCGACCGGATGGAGGGCCTCGCATTCCCTAGCGATTGGAGGACAGCCATCATGGAGTTTCTGCGCTCAGGTGCGACACCGCCCGACCGGGAGAAAGCCCACCTATTATTAAGAAGGAGAGCCAGCCGGTTCACACTCGTTGGAGACCAGCTTTACAAGAAGGCTTTCTCCCGCCCACTTTTGAAGTGTGTGAGCTCGGAAGACGCGGAGTACATCCTCCAGGAAGTGCACCAAGGATCGTGCGGAGGACATCTGGGCGGACGATCGCTGACTAGGAAGATCCTGCTGGCTGGATACTTCTGGCCAACACTGCAAGAAGACACCGCTCGGACCGTCGCAACGTGCCTCTCCTGCCAGAAGTACCACAACTTCTCCCACCGACCGGCAGAGGAGATGAAAGCGTCTACAGTATCCTGTCCGTTCGATCAGTGGGGAATGGATATCGTGGGTCCGTTCCCTATGGCGACCGATCAGCGGAAGTTTCTACTGGTGGCGGTTGACTACTTTTCCAAATGGGTGGAGGCCGAGACGCTGGCGAAGATCACCGAGCAAATGGTCAAAAAGTTTATCTGGTAGCATATAATCTGTCGGTTCGGCATTCCTCGCCGGATCATATCTGATAATGGACGACAGTTCGTCGGGAAGTAGCTCGAAGAATGGTGCAAAAGTTATGGCATTGAACAACACTTCACTTCCGTGGCGTATCCCCAGAGTAACGGCCAAGCGGAAGTAACCAACAGAGAAATACTCAGAATTCTTCGGGCTCGACTTGACCACATAGGAGGAAGTTGGGTGGACGAGCTGCTAGGCGTCTTATGGGCTATCCGCACAACCCCAAAGGAGGGAACGGGCGTCACGCCATTTCATTTAGTGTACGGCGGCGATGCAGTTATCCCAGTTGAAGTCGGCATAGAGTCCGTCCGGATCCAGAACTATGATGATGACAACGCCGAGCGATGACAGCTGGAATTGGACTTGATCGACGAAGAGCGAGCCAAGGCGTCCGTTCGGCTGATGGCGTATCGGCAGAGAATGAAGCAAAACTACAACCGACGCATGATCCCTAGATCGTTCCAGGTCGGCGACTTAGTGTGGAAGAAAGTAAAGCCGGTCGGGGACGTCGGCAAGCTGGAGGCTCCTTGGGCGGGCCCCTTCAAAGTCATCGAAAATCTCCGCTCGGGTGCCTATTATCTGGAGGATGAAGACGGGCGACAACTGGATCGACCATGGAGCGCAAATCACCTCCAGCCTTACCGGGCGGGGTAAAATGTGCGCCAATGTAATATATTCTGTATACTTTCCGTTCGGCTGTATATTTGAAATGCAGGTGTAAAAAATTGGAAAATTAGCGCAAGTATAATGCATCTACAACGATCGGAGACCGCCGAGCTCACGTTAAATGTCGAGTGGCGACTATAAACCCGGCCGGAAGACCGTGAGCTCAAGACGTTAAATATCGAGTCGCGGCGACGACGACTATAAACCACGACGAAAGGCGAGAGGCAACGTAAATATCGATAAACAACATTATAAACCCCTGCCGGAAGACCGTCCGAGTTCCGACGTTAAATATGAAAGTCACGCGACGACTATAAACCCCTACGAATAAGACAATAAAAAGTCGACTTTTAAGTCGTTTGGCCGATCGGTCAAGTAACCAAAAGTAGTGAACATCAGTAAAATCGTTTGCGAAAGCAGGATATATGGCGGATTAGCTCATAATACGTAAAAAACCCTTCGAGCACAAGAAAGGTTGGATGAAAGGCGAATAACGAGGAAAAGTGAAGGAACACGAAATGAACGATGATAGTTAGCGAGCCGAGCGGATAACACTCGTATTGTTTAGCAAAAGAAAAAGCAAGCAAAAGGATGACATTAGAGAAATTAAGGCCAAGCGACCGAATTACAAAAAAAAGATAGTCTTAGGCCGAGCGACCGAATTACATATATATTTCTATTCTAGATAATCGTAAAGATCCTGGGGGATGGTGCCGAGAAGCGTCGCTTGGTCTTGGGCCGGGATGATGATGGAGTCGGCCAGATGACCCTTGGATTTCAAATAAGTGATGGCGGTCATCATAGCGATCGAGATCGGTGTACATCCGCTAGACATTTCAGAACTCTTTCTCCGGCGGATGTAATTGAGCTCTCGCTCTGACACGACGAGACTCAGCCTCTTGATATTCTTTAAAGGCGGGAGCTTGCGAGGGCACTCTGCAGTAGCGCTCTTCCTTATGCTAGTGTCCTCCGAGGCGGCTTGCCTTCTCATTCCCAATTGCCATCAACTCTTTGACTCGCTGCTCCAGGCTCCGAGCTTCGATATTCTTCTTCTCCAGATCGGAGATAGCTGTCTTCTTTCGCTCGGTCGCCAGGCTTATTTTTCGGTCGAGTGATTTGACCTGTCGATCGAGCTCGGACAGAGTATGCGCTTGGTCGGCCGTTTTCTTCTGCTCCGCCGCCAGCAAAGCTTGGGTCTTTTTGACCTCTTTCCGCAGCTCGGCGTAGGAGGGGCCTTGGGAGCCGGGCGGACCGCCCGAACTCCTTAGCCGCTTTAGCTCCTCGTCCACCATGGCTAGACGGTTGCAGACGACTATCTCCTCAACCCATCTCTGGCATAAGAAAGATTGTTAATGGCCGATCAGAAAGAAGGCGTAAAGGACTTTAAGAAAATAAACTTACCCCCGTTGCCTGCTGCATATGGTTGTTGGCCGATTAGGGAATCATTACGTGTGCCTTACCGCCCACATCTCAACTAAGGGCCCTTCATTGTGATCATGTGTTCGGGCATGGTTGGCCGATCGACGAGCATTAATTCCTCGGTGGGAGATGCAGGAGACCCGGACGGTACCGAGGGTCGTCGGGCGGGATCGAGGCCTACTGGACAAAATGGCCAGCTGCTCGTCGGAGCGGGCGGAAGGACGCCGACTCGGAATGGCCTCGAGAGGGTCCGCAGACGCGCCAATGCGAGGGTCCGATCGGATGAGATTGCCTCCACCGCTGGGGCTTTGCCATTGAATCCCCGCTCCTCGTGGCTGATGATGGGAGTGGCCGATCGAAGGGTGTCTCGCTGGCGCGTCCTTCGAAGAGGGCTTCCTCTTGTCACGGAGCCTTCCTCCCGACGGAAGCCCCTCGATCGAGTTATGCCAACCGCCTCCCGCCTCCGAGCCTGGGCGACTCCGAAATTTGTCGCCTTCTTCGCTTAGCGACCGGGTTGAATGCCAAGCATCTCCATCTCTTTGGTCGATTGTGTTTTTCAAATCGCCATCGTAATCCATGAGCGACGTCACAGCGAAAAGGAGAAAATCAGTAGCAATCAAAGCAAATATAAGTAAAATTCTTACCGCCAGTCGGGTATTGACTGCGAATATGTACATCACCCTGTAGACTTATCAAACTTCACGCTAGCATGTTGGCGGCATGTAGATAGTCGGTCGGATCTTGAACCTTTGAGCTCGGTGAGATGGGTGGTCCGAGCTCGACACAAAGGTAAAGTAGAATTCTTTCCAATGCTTATTGAAAGAGGGCAATTTATTGAAGAAAACTAAACCGGGCCGAGATAATAAAAATAATAGAAAACCTCCGGTTAGAGGGGGATGTTGTGGATTTTGAACAAGATGACGACGCCGCATAAAAGGCGGAAAGTGTTGGGGACTAGGCTTCCAAGCGGAATGCCGAAAAAAGTGCAAACTTCAGTGATGAAGGGATGAATTGGAAATCGCAGACCAGATGTGAACTGGTCGCGGAAAATACAAAAAGCTCCCGCGGCGGTTTGTGTTGCCGAGTGGAGGGAGAAGGTAAGATAATTTCGAAGTCAGACGGGATGTCAAAAGTATCCATCAGAATATTGGCGTCGCGCCGATCGAAGCGCGACTCCATGGTAGTATACCATTGGCCGAGGGCGTGGTCTTGGGGCTGAGAGGAGCTAGCCATTGTCCGAGCGGACGAAACCAAAAAAGACGAAAGGTAGAGGGTAAAAGGAAGAAGATGATAGATGAAACAGTGTGCAGAGGATGAAAACACGACAAGAAACACAAGGCTAACAAAGAAAGAAAGAAGAAGAACCTTACAGAGAAGAATGAGGATCGGAGAAGAACACTGAATCGTCGGAAAAAGGAGAATCAAAGCCACCGGAGCGCTGGAACGCCGAAGGAAGCTTCTGGGCACGCGGAAGCAGAAATGCAGCGAAGGAAGAAAGTGAAGGCTTTATAGGGTGGAGCCTGAGCGGCCTCAGCCGTCGATTACAGGTCAAGGGAACCGAAACCCGCATCTTACTGTCCATTTCAAACTAAGGCGGTCCCATCGAAGGTAACACCGCCGCCGTACGCTGACGGCATCAGGGGTGCCATGTGGCGTCGCAACATAAGTCACATTTAATGAGCGCGTGCTCAGCCTTAATGATGGAGATTGACACAAACGTCGAGGAGATCCGAGGAATGTTGGCGTTGACGGACGTTTTTAGCTGCCCCCGTGGGGGCCGAGCGGAGGGTAGTTGCATATGGATGCCGCTCGGCGCAACTGATGGTCCAGTCAGTCGGACTAATTGCCTCCTTCGACTAGATTTGAAGGGGAGGCAAGTGATCCAGCAGTAAGGACGAGGGACCCCCTTTGAGGGAAGTCAACACCACGTGGAGGTCAAAGATCAAATGGGCGGTCGGAAAAGGGGAGGCCGACCGGCCAAACGGGGACTAAGCGGAAGCAAAGACAACCTGACGGGGAGTCGGGTCTCCGACGCTCATGATGAACAAGGTCGCCAGGCCGAGCGGGTAGCCCGCTCGACCGAGGCATAAAGCAATAATGCTGTGAACAGTTCCATCCGAGCATACGACCTGGAATCTTCCAAGCGGATTAGTACCTACGTCCGGTCGGACGTGATGGGACTGCCGAGCGGCCAGACGCTCGGCGCGGGAACAGAGGAGACAAAAGGACAAGGGAGACATCGAGAAACATCTTTTGACAACAGGCGTGTCCAACGACTAAGTCATACGCTGACTTGAACCTTACGACAGAAGATTATGCCGTCCCATCAGAGAGGTGCTCAGATTGTAGCAGTATGGTGTCAGGCAAGCTCCTCTGATAAGCCCATACTGAGGTATGGTTAGAGGACACGTATTCGCCTCGGTATGTGTGCATGAGCCTCTTCACAACTCTATATAAGGGTCCTCACACTTCGTCGGAGGTACGCACTCTCTGAGATTGGAAGCCACTTCATAATTTCCTCTTCCTGACTTGAGCATCGGAGGGTCGTCGCCGGGAACCCCTTCCCGGCCCGACTTCTTTGCAGGTTCGTCGGAGCTCCATACAGCCGGTCAGAGACCCACATCATCAGTTGGAAGAGCGCCACATGCCCAGCGTCCATCGATTCAGCGTTCGGACATGATCATAAGGCTTGGTCATATTAACTTGAGTAGGATTCAAAGGCTAATAGTCGATGGACCTTTGGGTTCATTAGTGGTGAAAAATTTTCAAACCTGCGAATCTTGCTTGGAAGGAAAAATGACCAAGAGACCCTTTAAGGCCAAGGGGTATAGAGCCAAAGATGTGTTGGAATTGGTTCATTCTGATTTGTGTGGACCTATGACTATTCAGGTAAGAGGTGGTTTCGAATATTTTGTCTCTTTTATAGACGACTATTCGAGATACGGGTACATTTACTTGATGCGCCGCAAGTCTGAGTACTTTGATAAGTTCAAAGAATACAAAGCTGATGTGGAGAAATGTCATGGTAAAGGTATTAAGACACTACGGTCTGATCGTGGTGGCGAGTACCTCTTAGGAGAGTTTAGGAGTTACTTATCAGAGGTAGGGATTCAATTCCAACTGTCTACACCTGGTACACTCCAACAGAATGGTGTGGTAGAACGAAGGAATAAGACTTTTATGAAAATAGTTAGATCAATGATGAGTTATTTAGAATTACCAAATTCGTTTTGGGGATATGCTCTGGAAACGGCAGTGTACATTCTGAACTTGGTACCTTCTAAGTCAATAACCTCTACTCCCATAGAATTATGGAATGGACGTAAACCTAGTCTGAAACATATTCAGATTTGAGGTAGTCCAGCACATGTACTGAAGGGAGACGCTGATAAGTTGGAATCACATACAGAAGTTCGCTTATTTGTGGGTTATCCTAAAGGCAGTGTACATTCTGAACTTGGTACCTTCTAAGTCAATAACCTCTACTCCCATAGAATTATGGAATGGACGTAAACCTAGTCTGAAACATATTCAGATTTGAGGTAGTCCAGCACATGTACTGAAGGGAGACGCTGATAAGTTGGAATCACATACAGAAGTTCGCTTATTTGTGGGTTATCCTAAAGGAACGAAAGGTGGTTTTTTTATAGTCCTAAAGATCAGAAGGTCATTGTTAGCACCAATGCTCGATTTTTAGAAGAGGACTATGTAATGAACCACAAGCCCACGAGTAAAATTGTTCTTGAGGAAATAAGAGAAGACACGTCTACTTTAGTACCAACGGTACAAGATGAGATACCACAAGAAACTGTAACACGTGTCACAAATGATGCACAATTACAAGTAATGTCTCGTCGTAGTGGGAGGGTTGTTAGGCAACCTGATATATTCATGTTTTTGGGAGAATCTTCAGACTTGATCCCTGGTGAACATGAACCTGATCCCTAGACATATGATGAAGTACTTGAAGATAAAGATGCAGCATCTTGGCAAAGTGCAATGAACTCTGAAATAGAATCTATGTACTCTAATCAAGTCTGGGAGCTTGTAGAACCACCAAATGGTGTAAAAGTCATTGGATGTAAATGAGTCTATAAAAGAAAAAGAGGGACAGACGGGAAGGTGGGAAACCTTCAAAGCAAGGTTTGTTGCAAAAGAGTATACTCAAAAAGAGGGAATTGATTATGAGGAAATCTTTTCGCCGGTAGCCATGCTTAAGTCTATCTGGATTCTTTTATCTATTGCCGCTCATATGGATTATGAGATTTGAAAAATGGATGTCAAGATAACTTTCCTTAATGGAAGTCTTGAAGAAAATATCCATATGAAGCAACCAGAGGGATTCATTATGAAGGGCAAAGAGCATCTTGTATGTAAGCTCATCGGTCTATCTATGGATTGAAGCAAGCTTTGAGATCTTGGAACATCTGGTTTAATGAAGTGATCCAGTCTTATGGATTTATTCAGTGTCCAGATGAGTCTTGTGTATACAAGAAGAGTGACAGAAACATGGTAATATTTCTTGTACTATACGTAGATGACATTTTACTCATTGGCAACAATATCAAAGTGTTGTCAGACGTAAGGATATGGTTGTCTAAGCAGTTTGATATGAAGGATTTGGGAGAATGTGGACATATTCTTAGCATGAGATCAAAGTAATAAGGGATCGCAAGAAAAGAATGTTGTACTTATCCCAAGCTTTATACATCGATACTATTCTAGCTCGTTTTAGTATGCAAAACTCCAAGAAAGGTTTTCTACGTTTTCAGCATGGAGTACCTTTATCTAAAGAGATGTGTCCTAAGATATCAAAGGAGATGGAGGACATGAAGGCAGTTCCTTATGCTTCGGCTGTAGGAAGCCTAATGTATGCAATGCTATGTACGAGACCGGATATCTATTTTGTCGTGGGCATGGTTAGCAAATATCAAAGTAATCCAGGACAGGGACATTGGACTGCCATAAAGTATATATTGAAGTACCTGAGAAGGAATAGAGATTATATGCTGGTTTACCAGGTAGATTATTTTCTCCCTATGGGTTACACAGATTCGGATTTCTAATCAGATAGGGACAATAATAGGTCAATCTTAGGGTATGTGCTTACTTGGGAGTTGGAGCCATAACATGGAGGAGTGTTAAGCAGAAATACGTTTCGGACTCCACCATAGAAGCTAAGTATATGGCAGCCTCTGAGGCAGCCAAAGAAGCTGTATGGCTTAGAAACTTCTTGATGGACTTAGATGTGATTCCTAATTTGCCCAAAATTATCACAATTTATTGTGATAATAGTGGTGCAGTAGCAAACTCGAAGGAACCACGAGCCCATAAGACAAGTAAACACATTGAGCGCAAGTACCACCTGATACGAGATATCGTAAAGTGAGGAGAAGTTATTGTTGCCAAGATTGCATCAGAAGATAACTTGGCAGATCCTTTCACTAAGGCCCTTCCGGCGAGAGCTTTTGATAGACATGTTGAGGGGATGGGGATCAGATGTATGACAGCATAGTCTTTTAGTATAAGTGGGAGATTGTTAGAATGTATACTAAAAGCCTAACTTTTGTATAAACATTTATTTTGAAATTAGAATCATATTGGTCAAATATCTGCATTTAGTTAAATGCAGTTGTCCATTTAATTTATATTATAGATAACATGGTGTGTGGTGTTACACAGAAGATCATGTTATTAGTTCCTTATAAATTATAAATAGAAGCTCACAGCCAAGATGAATTAGGACAAATCAGTGGAATGGTTGTAGTGTAATTTGGTATTAGTTTATCTTAATTATAAAATTACACTAGTACACTATGTGTGTATTGAACATAATCATTTGAGGTTGTTCCTTTTATACTGACTGCATAAAAGAACAGAACCTCTTTTATTATGGATGCGCGTACTCTCGCGTACTCTTAATCTCGATATAATAACAAGCACATGTACTTAGTATTTATTTCTTTAATTTATCAATGGGTGAGATTTATTCGTTAAATCAATAGGCCCGATAAGTTGAGAAATAATATTATTTATATGATGTGTTGTTGATTATAGAAGGAAATTGTGTCATAGTTATCTAGGTTGATGATGTCCCCTTGAGGAGCTCATAAGGATTGTCATGTAAACCCTGCAGGTGGACTTAGTCCGACATGACAATGAAGTTGAGTGGTACTATTCTTGGAGCTAGATGTTAATTAAATGAGTTATCAGTAACTCATTTAATTAGTGGGCATTCGATATCTTAAACACAGGGAGATTAACGCACTCATGATAAGAAGGAGCCCATAAAGTAATATGAGAATGATGCGGTAGTTCAATAATAACTCTTTAGAGGTATAAGTTATTATTGATGAACTTGAGTTGGGTGTTCGGGTCGAACACAGGAAGCTCAAGCTCATCAGGAGGCCAAAACCAATTCCTCCTCTAGGTCCCTGTTGTAGCCTCTATGTATAAAACCTTGTATCCAACCAAGTCTACTTCTTATCCAAGTAATGGGTCGGCCACATCCTTGCTTGGTGCCCAAGCAAGGGCCGGTCAAGCTTTGCTTGAAGCCAAAGAGGTGGCCGGCTAAGCCTTGCTTGGTGCCCAAGCAAGGGGTTGGCCATAAGGAATTAAAAGGGAGTTTTATTTTTTTTAAAATCTTTCCTTTTATAGTCATCCTCCAAGGGATTTAAAAGAGAGATTTTAATTTTTAAATCTTCCCTTTTATAGCCATCCTCCAAGGGATTTACAAGAGAAATTTTAATTTTTAAAATTTTCCTTTTATAGTCATCCACAAAGGCATTTAAAAAGAGATTTTAATTTAAATTTTTTCCTTAATTGATTGCCCAAATAAGGGCTGACCACACATAATAGGAAGGTTTTAATTTTAAATCTTTCCTTTTTTTGCATTCACCAAGGATTATAAAAGAGAGGTAGATGGTGCCTTATGGTACAATTAGAACACAACCTAAGTCTCTTCTTTTAATCCTTGCTTAGGCCGGCCCACTTCCCTTTCTCTTCTCCCCTTGTTTCCTTTACCAAGGGTCGGCGGCATCAAGAGGCTCCATCTTCTTGTGGCCAGTTACTTGGAGGAGGAGAAGAAGAGAAGGAGGCTCCCTATTCTAACATCCCTTGGTGGCCGAAAGTCTTGGAGGCAAAGAAGTGGTTCACATGGTGTTGTCTTGGAAGATCGTCGCCCACACGACATCCAAGAGGAGGAGAGGAATACAGCAGAAGATCAAGAGGTATATTGAAACAAAGGAAAGGTACAACTAGTTAATTATTCCGCTGTGTATTAGTTAGTTTATTTTCTTTGTATGGATCCTGAAATACCAACACAAGAGACCAAAGATCTTGTGCTTCTATCGTGGTCTCTATAGTTAAACCTAAGGTTATTGTAAGGAGTTTAAATATTCAATTTATTTGAAAGGCTTTGTCTAAGAAGTGGTGGATGATCCTATACCCAAGAAGGCCGAGTGCCTCGCCAACGACCTGGAAGCTAATCCTTGAAATAGATATTTAATCAACTTCTGTAATATGGTTTAACTTCTGATGAACACATGGGTTGAACTTGGATTAATAATGTTAAGTTTCGTTTGTAATCCAAGTTTAACTTCTGAGAAGCATATGGGTTGCTAGGAAAAGTTCTGTGCTTGTACAAATTTTTTTTTAAAGGGGAAACAGAACAGAATTCCGAGTAGCGCCAACACTCCTAAACGTCTGTGGAGTCGAGTAGAGAATATAATAGAAAATCAATCTATCAAGGAGCTGACTCGATCCCTCGACTCCCAAATGCTCACAGAGTCGGGGAGAGAATATAATATAATAGAAAACCTAGTGTCTGTGCCACTTGAGGATCTAGAGAATATGGATCCTACTGGGACTAAGATCTGTGAGCTTCGAGCGCAATAGTCAAATGAGAATGATGCCTAAGAAACTTTGATTCCTTGCTCATGCATTATGGCAAAGCTCTATTTGTTAAAATCCTCTGGGATCATGGCAATGGTAGAGAGTTCCCGACATTTTTCATCTTCACGCTCCAGATGAGTTAGAGAGCTTCTCACAGATGGTGCCAAATTTTATCCTATCTAAAAGTGGTGAGAGACAGAATGTCAGTGAGCTGGGTGGAATGCAGACCAAGTCCCCATGACCCAGAGGGAGGAGGGGGTGTTCCATCTTTTAGGTTGACTAAATTACTAGACCTCCAAAAATGACCAAGAAGGGGAGACCGAAGGTGTCAGAAAGTCCCCCGTTAATGGTGCCTGCAAAGCCGCTAGAAGATAGGAAAAGGTAGACGGAGTGTTAGAGGGAGTTCAGGTTTCCCTAGGCTGTTGGTAACCCAAGGTTATTTTAATGTGATCAAACAATTTAGGATAGATCATGTTGTGTTTAACCTTGTGTCTAAGTGTACAGGAACATAGGAGCATAGGGCGTCAAGCAAAAGACACAACTAGCGAGAAGGACGGCACGAGAGAGAGCCGACAGGCTCGGTGCATCCGAGGGGCGAGGAGATGCAGAAGAGTACACAGGCAGACAAGAAGGAGGCGCGCGGCGTATCCAAGGGATGAGAAGCCAGGAGCGGAAGCTTGCTTGAGAAGGCCGGAAGTTGGGTACGGGTGAGTCCTATTCCGGCCCGGAATCGAAGTTTATCCGGATCGCGTTTAATCACGATCCATTGTGAAGGGGATAAAATTTTATCCCCCTCCAGGCACCTAGAACCCTTCCAAGCGTCCCGAGCAAGGTTATATAAGCAATCTTGCTCCCAAAGCTTTACAACGACAAGAAAGATCAATACAACACTTGTACGCACTTCATTTTCTGTTTAGCTTTTTATTTCTGAGTGTTCACTATTGTAAAGAGGCTTCTCCGCTTGAAGGAGAATTGTTAGTGCGATTTTTCATCTTGGATTAACAACCCCCCCGATTGTAACCAAGTAAATCTGCTAAGTCTCTGTCTTTTAGTTTCTTAATTATTTTTATATGCAAGTGTTCTTTTAATCAAGTTATTTGTCCGAGAAAGGTTGTTTTGTTTGATTTGTGCAGGGGCTATTCACCCCACCCCCTCTCTAGCCTACCGCCAAGGGTCCTAATAAGTGGTATCAGAGCAAGGACGTTTCATGAGGACTAACCGTCAATCGAAGCATTGAATCGATGCCCGGACCAAGCATATACCCACTGAAGTTCGAGGGGAAGTTCGCGAGCTGGAAAAAGAGAATGCATGTATTCTTTAAAATAGATTTTGAATTGTTTTTAATAATTAAGTTCAGTTTTGTAGCACCCAAAGGTAAGGAAGAATGCTAGTGGACGAAGAAGGAGTAGGTCGACTACGTGGAAAACGGTAAAGTAGAGTTCCATCTGCTGAGCATCTTACCGCTATAAGAAGTCAACCGGATCGGCACCTACAACTCAGCGAAGGAGATTTGGGAGAAGTTCCTTGAGCTACTTGAAGGGACATCCGAAGCCAAGCTCGCGAGACAGGACTTACTTCGCAACCAGCTCACCAACCTTCGATTTGAAGAAGACAAAACCATTGCACACTTTCACTCGAGGATTAAGGAGCTTATCACCCAACTTTCGAATCTCAGAGAAAAGGTAAGTAACCGAGATTCGCTAAAGTACGCTCTTAATGCATTCCCTAGAAATACGAAATGGGCATCATTAGTAGATGTCTACTATATCTCTAAGGATTTAGAATCTGTTTCCTTAGAAGAGTTATTTTCAACTTTTGAAGACCATGAATCGAGATATGCAGATTCAAAGGAGCCGAAGCATAATATTACCCTCAAGGCGAAGATGGATGAACTAGATTCAGAATCTTCTTTCGACGACGAGGAAACAACGATGATGGTAAATCAGTTTAAAAAGTTATTTAAATCTAAAAAATCTAACCATCTGTAGGGTAGAAAGAGAAGAAAAATCATATGCTACCACTGCAATGAAGAAGGGCACGTTAAAGACAACTGTCCTAAATTGAAGAACAAGGACAAATGCAAGAACAAGAAGCCTATCCAAATGAACAAGCACAAAAACCTGAAGGTGACGTGGGACGAAACGTCATCCGAATCATAGATTGAGGCTTTCTCTAGACTTGCGTTAATGGCAAGTTATCAAGATGACGAAAACGAAGCAAGCTCGCCCAAAATAAGCATCGAGAGCATCGATAAAGGAGGAGTGACATTGGAAGAAAGCAGTACTTCAGAGGGAGCTACGAATAACGGGATCGACAAGGTAAGTCAGATACGATCTCTTCCGCCTGATAAGTCATTTAAGTTTATAAAATATTTATCAAAGAATTATGGGAAGCTAGAAACATAAATTAAAGAGTTAAAATTAATTCTAGCAAAATCTTGTCAATTAAAAGAATTTGATAAAATAAAATTGAAAAATGATAATTTACAAAATGAAATAAAAAACTTGAAAAATCATGCATACTTGAATGTTAGAACTCAAAATTATAATAGACTATGCTGGCATCTTAGATTTCATAAGGGCTAAATTAGAAAATTTTCAAAGAAATTTGTTCCTAAAAATTTTTTAATTAATCCAGTTGGATGAAAACCTATACTGGATTCCAAAATCTTATCTAATTTGAACTTTAATTAGACTTAGCGCTTTCAATGAGAAAATTAAATGTTTGAATTTCCTTAAGAGACTTTGTTTAGAAAGTGGTTGTTGCTCCAATAACCAAGAAGACCTGGTACCTCGTCACAGGCAGCTGGAAGCCAATTAATAAAATAAAATGTTTAATTGACTAACTAATAAAGTATTAATTATAATTAAATAATACTTTAAATAGTTACTCAATTTTTTTTAACTTAGATTTTTTAAAAAAAAAGGACTTAAATTTTTTTTTTCAAAAAGGGACTTAATTTTTTTTTAAAAAAAAGGGACTTAAAAATTTTTTTCCTTTACCAAAATTAGTTTTTACCAACTTAGAAAATTATTAATTTTTTTTAATAATATCAAAAATATTTTTTACTTAGAAATTTTTTTCTAAAATTATCGTAGTTTTTTGCTATCGAAATTATTTTCCAAAATGTTGAAAATCATTTTTTTTTAACTAAAAACTTTACTATTTTTTTTGAAAAAGTAACCCTTAGATTTTTTTTTTACCCCATTTTTTATGTAGTCAAAGGAGGAGAAGGGAAGATTAAGTTTAGGGGAGGTAGTTTAGCCTTTTTAAAACTTTTACACTTTAATTGCAAATTTATTTCTTTTACTTTATGTTAGTTTACCCTAACTTAACTTGAGTTGCTCACATCAAAAAAGGAGAGATTGTTGGTACCCCAAGGTTGTTTTGATGTGATTAAACAAGTTCGGTTAGGTCATGTTGTGTTTAACTTTGTGTCTAACCGTACAGGAACTTAGGAGCACAGGGCGTCGAGCAAAAGATGCAGCTAGCGAGAAGGACAACATGGGAGAGAGCCAACGGGCTCGGTGCGTCTAAGGGACGAGGGGCCGTGGAAGAGTACGCAGGTAGACGAGAAGGAGGCGTGTGGCGTTTCTGAGGGACGAGAAGCCAGGAGCGGAAGCTTGCTCGAGAAAGACGGAAGTTGAGTTCGGGTGAGCCCTATTCCATATGGCCAAGATCACCCAAGCATGAGGAACCAGAGCGGAAGACCCAGACCGAGGGGAGCGAAATCAGAGCAGAAGGCCTGGACTGAAAAAGTCAACGTGATTGACTTTCCAGGTCTGGGCACCCGGGCTGAGTTCGGATGCCCGGAATCGAAGTTTATCCGAATCGCTTTTGATCGTGATCCATTACGAAGGGAATAAAATGTTATCCCCCTCCAGGCGCTTGGAACCCTTCTAGGCGCCCCGAGAAAGGCTATATAAGTAGTCTTGCTTCCAAAGCTTTACAACAACAAGAAAGATCAATACAACACTCGTATGCACTTCATTTTCTGTTTAGCTTTCTGTTTCTGAGCATTCACTGTTGTAAAGAGGTTTCTCCGCGTGAAGAAGAATTGTTAGTGCGCTTTTTCATCTTGGATTAACAATCTCTCCGGTTGTAACCAAATAAATCCACTGAGTCTCTGTCTTTTAGTTTCTTAATTATTTTTATATGCATCTGTTCTTTTAATCAAGTTATTTGTCTGAGAAATGTTGTTTTGTTTGATTTGTACAGGGGTTATTCATCCCCACTCTAGCCGACCGCTAAGGGTCCTAACATAGCCTTCCACTCCAAGGCTCAAGTCAATCTCTGGCAAAGTATATGAAATACATAAACAGTCTGTAATGAAGCATATAAAGATTGAATGTAAAAGCATACCAAGCTCGTAAGAATGGTCGGAGGCTGTGATACGGAGTCGGAGGTAGTTGCATGGAGCTGGAGGCGGCATAGAGTCAGGGACCAGAGGTGACATTGAGCCAAATGTGGCACGGAGCCAAAGGCACGAAATCAGAGACGGGGGCATAGAGTTGGAGGTAGCGGCACTAAGCTAGAGGTGGCACGGAGTCGGGGGCTAGAAGTGGCACGAAATAGGAGGCAACGATACATAGCCAAAGGTAATGGCATAAAGTTAAAGGCAGCACATCTCCTGGGGACCAAAGGAGTCACAGTAGAGGGATCTAGCGATTGAAACATAACAATGACTCATATGCTGAAACATAACAGTGGATCGCAGGCCAGAACATAACAACGGTGTGAAGGCCAGAATACAACAGAGGCGAAACACTGTCAAATTAGCGATAGAGGGGTCTGCAATCGAAGTGGTTGGATCTATGCTGGGGTTGGCGGCAGCCACTAGGGGCGATGGCCGATGGAGGCAGCGTCCCATGGGCAGCATCCTGGAAGCATGGGCTAGCTATGACATAAGAGTAGCATTGGTCAGCTGTGGAGTGATATAACGTGTTGTTGTTACACGTTTGCAAATAATATTAAGTATCAAATCCCTCTTACGCTAATGTAGCATAGAGATGACTCAGGTCATTTCCTAATAAATGTAACGGTAAATGATAAACTTAGGATCATATGTTATTACATAGGATTTTGATATGAAACTGGGGGTTTTGGTTTTGAATTCTAAGCCTGCGAAATTAAGAGCAATGCAAGTACGAAATATAATCCTAATGAATAAAAGACAATGCAAGTAATGAAAGTTAAGTCTAACCTAACTACAATTGTATAAAATAAAAGGCAACGTAAAGTAAAGAAAAGTAAAGCATTTAACGAACCCTAAAGCATTAAAGAAATCTAATCTAACCTAACCTAATTGCATTTAAATGAAAAGATAAAACTGAGCAATTGAAAGAGCAATACAAAGCAAGAGTTAAGTAAACTAAGATACATCAAATTGAACCTAACTATTTAAAGAAACATTTCACCAAACTCATGACATGCATGAATTAGAATCTAACTATGATTGGAATATTTCATCAAATAAGTTTTGTGCATGAAACAATTAAAATTAGGTGCATGCAATCTAATTAAGGAAGATCAAGTTTGATAAAAGCATTCAATAAGAAACATCAACACACATCCAACATGATAAAAGAAACAACCCAATCTCTGTAAAGCGTAGGAGCAGATGAAGCTATTTGGTGGTGAAGGGAATGGCTGCAGACTTGGTGGAGACAAGGCTATTGGGATGATAGAGAATGAACTTTTCTCTTCTAACCCAAAGAGAAGAGGAGTTGTAGGAGAGGGATTGATGCAGTGTCAGCTGGAAGAATTGCGGACTGATTGGAAAGGTTATATGGTATATGGATTTTTTTGTATTTTTTTTTTTACTTTTTACTTCAGGTTCAACAATTGTCCATCAATTTCATAAAAAAGTTCAAGTATAAGTATATGAAATATACTAATTTCTCCCAATCCTTACTTTACATTACATGAATTTACAAATATATATTTCCAAAAAAAATTATTTGAGGAATCTAAGATATAAGATAGAAAGAAATGAAATTCCGACAATTCTCCTATTTTATTACCATAACATAGCTTTAGAGGTTTTCTAAGACTGATGTTGAAATTGATGAAATTAGTAACCAAAACTTGCTACTTTTTAGTATCATCTCAATATAGAAAAAGCTTGAGTTTCCTTCAGGAGGTGGGGTAGGCAAGTTTGAGGTGGGCAAGTAAACTATCCTGGTCAGTCTCCTAGGGTCTAAGACAGGGAATTAGTAAGTTTTCAATGGTAGAGTGAATAGCCCAAAGCCATTCACGACTGTTGCTGCAGCGACAAGTTAACAATTTCTTTCACCAATCCTATGAGCTAGCTCCTTTCTTTCTTCCAGTGTGTAACTAGAGCCAGCCTATAATCTATTCATCTTATGAACTCCCTTTTGGCTCCATTTTTTGTAAATAAAAAAGAAGAAAAGAAGCAAACTGAGTGCTCCTCTTCTAACCCGAAAAGAGGCGGAAGAAGCCTCTCCTCTAACCAGAAGAGAGGTTCTTGGCTCTCCTCTAACCCTAGGATAGGAGGTGAGTCTACTCCCTTCTAGCTTGAAGGGAGGAGGTGAAGATGAATTCGGACGATGATGATGGTAGAGATGCTGGAGGCGTCGCAGATGAAGGAAGGGGCAGTAGCTTCGGCTGTGATGAGCAGGGTGGCATCCGGGAGAAGTTGTTTTGATGGGGGAAGATGAAGGAGTGGGCCAGCCAGCGGCAGTGGAAAGGAGGAAGCCGCCAGCCACGAGGAAGATATGGAGTGGTGTTTGCGTCCGGAGTTCGGAGTGTGAGAAGAACCGAGAAGATGAGATCTCGTTTTATGCCTTTTCTTGTTCATCCACATGAGAGAGGGCTTGATCGAAGACGTCCATTCAATAGGAGTGGATGCCAGGTTCAGATTTGATGATAGGGATGATGGATGGCTTGATCTCCTTTTTGATGAACCAAAGGTCCAAATTATTTTAGATTTGGATCAAGGGCTCATATTGATTCAATTTGATCTCCTCCCTTTGACCTCCAAATCAAATCAAATTCAATCCAACTTGATCTTAGTCCATGACTCTTCTTTAATTCCCTACAAAAATCATGAAATAATACCAAAATTTAGGAAAATTTATGATTAAGTTCAAAATATATTTTCACTCATAAAATGTGATATTAATACGAAATTAAGTATATGAGAGGATAAAAATATCAAATACAAGAGCCAAAATAATGCGTTAAAATGCTTGTTATCATGGAGTGGGGATGGTAACCCTGGAGCATGAGGGCAGCGCCCTTGGTGCTGGAGAGGGCTAAGGGTGGCCGGTGGCTAAGGTGAGGAAGTTGCCTGTCTGTAGAGTAAAGGGTCAGCGACATCAAAGGCAGCATGGTCCGACTGACGGCGAAGGTAGCGAGAGGGGTCGCGGGCTGTGGCATCCAGAGCGGGAGAAGAGGGGAGGTAGTGCTCTAGCTGAAGATCAACGATGAGGAAGGAGCAGAAGACATTGCTCGACGATGGCGAAAAGTGGGCCATCGCCTGAAGTGGCGTGGTCATTTGCATGGATGGAGAGAGAGGCGCAAGAAAAGGGGGCAGCAGTTGGTAACTCACAGAAGGAGGTGATGAGAGGTAGTGGTGTTTAGGTCGGTCGTGGCTGCCCGTGACGCCAGTGGTCTAGCTACCCATGACGAAGGATGTGGTGGCGTCCGTGAGGAGTTACTAACTAAGATGAAACCCCCTCCCCCTCTTTTCTTCGTCTCCAAGAAAACCCCAATATGGAGCAAAAGTCAAATCTCTAAAATGGCCCGCCCCAACATGTCCTCATCTACCTTTACCGCATTAATGCGGTTGGTATTAGAAGCCTTCACGTGTATCAATAAAGTCAATGACCAAATTGAAATGGAAGTTAAAGTCAAGATATCTCAAATAACCAACCCCACTTGGCCTACACAATATGAATCATTCCACCACTCGGCTTAGTTGCCCTGAGATGAGAGTCTCCTCCATTCCTCTCAATCTCTCTAATCTGATTCTCCTCTCGGCCCTACAGATCCAATGCTCCTCTCGACCCCATTGATCTGATGCTCCTCTTGGCCTCGTTGATCCAACACTCCTCTCGGTCCCGCCGACCAGACTCTCTTCTCAATTCTACTGATTGGATGCCCTGTTCATTTCCACTCTACCCTATTAATCCAACACTCATCCACTTAAAAGACCAAATCCATTAGCCCAACTTGTTGTACCCCGTGATTATTTTGATGTGATCAATCAAGTTAGATTAGGTCATGTTTATTATTGATCCCTGTTTCTAAGTGTGCAGAGGGCAGGAAGTCGAGTGGAAGATGTAGCTAGCGAGAAGGACGACACAGGAAGGGAGCCGACAAGCTCGGTGCGTCCGAAGGATGAAAGAGCTGCAGAAGAGTACACTAGTGGGCGAGAAGAACGTGTGCAACATTTGAGGGACGAGAAGCCGGGGGAGAAGCCTACTCGAGGAGAAGGCTAGAAATTGGATTTGGGTAAGCCCTATTTCAGTTGACCACAATCACCCAAGCAATCGAAACTTCGAAAGCTAAAATGAAGATGAAGAAATGCTGGAAAAGCAGCTGGAGGCGCTCTCAACAATCATTGGAGGCGCCTCCACCCTCATCAGATTGAGGGTGCCCTCAACAGCATTGAGGGCGCCCTCAACAACATTAAAGGTGCCCTCAATGCCCTTGAGGGCGCCCTTGACCTGGTCAGATTGGTCTTTGGCAAGCAGATAAAGTTTTATCCACTTATCCCCTTGGAGGCGCCCTCAACCCCTTTGAAGGCACCCTCAAAACTCGAGATGGAATTTTCAGAAGCTATATAATGGCCCCTGGAGCTAGGAAATAATCAATTAACTCTAGTAATCAATTCCTAGCAACGTTTGAGCTTTCTTAGTGTGTAAAAGGCTTCTCCGCCTACAGTGAAGGAGACATTTCTAGTGGAGCTTTGCAATTGCCTTGGATTAATAACCACCTAGGTTGTAACCAAGTTAACTTCGTGTCTCTTCTTTAATTCTGCTCTTTTAATTTTTATTATTTTACTATTGCATTTTTTTTAGAGTTGAAAGAACGAGGAGGGTATCTTTTTCTGTTTCAGGCAATTCACCCCTCCCCTCTTGCCGGTCCACTACACCAACAATTGGTATCAGAGCCTAACAGTCTCAGAAGGACTAACCACTTTCTGAAGTAGCAAAGATCAAGATGATGGCCGATGCAAGTATTCACCCCTCGAAATTCGATGGAGACTTCGCTACATGGAAACGCCGAGTGGAGGTATTTTTTAAAACGGATTTCGACATTTTATTAACAATGAAATATGACTTTGTAGTTCCAAAAGATAAAGAAGAGTACCGATAGACTAAGAAGGAGCAAGCTGACTTCATGGCTAATGGAAAGGCAAAGTTCCATCTGCTCAGCGTTCTATCGCCCCAGGAGGTAAGCCAGATCGGAAGCTATGACTCCGCCAAAGACCTCTGGAAAAAATTCTTGGAGCTCCATGAAGGTACCTCAGAAGTGAAGTTATCAAGGCGGGACATCCTCCGGACTCAGCTTACAAATCTCTGGATGAACAATGGAGAGAAGGTAGCGTAACTCCAAGCGAGAATCAAAGAACTAATAACTCAACTAAACAACCTCGGAGAATCAGTAACAAACTGAAATTCGATCCGATATGTGCTCAACACCTTCCCGAGAATGTTAGAATGGACGCCCTTAGTAGATGCATACTGCATCTCTAAGGACTTTGAGGTAAGTACGCTAGAAAACTTATTTTCTACTTTTGAACTTCACGAGTCTCGAATTACAGAACCTAAACAAATAGAAAAGTCAAATCTCAATGTTGCCTTACAAGCCGAGATGGATGATCCTGACTCCGAAGCGTCGATCGATGAAACTGAAGCGGCGCTATTGGTAAGGAAATTCAATAAGTTTATTAAGACTAATAAATTTAGATCGCAGTCGAAAAAGCATCAACGCAACAAAAAGATGGTCCGGTGCTACAATTACAATGAAGAAGGGCACATCAAGGATGACTACCCAAAAATAAAGAAAATGAACAACGAAAAGGTGAAAGGAAAGTACAAGCCAACATCCTCCAAGTATAGTACCCTGAAGGTTGCGTGGTCAGATTCGTCATCCTCTGAATTTGAAGTCGAAGCCTTCTCGGGATTAGTACTGATGGCCAACCATCAAATTGAAGAAGAAACCGGCTCAAAGATGAGCATAGATGAAGGGGGAGAATCATCAGAAGAAAGCTGCGATGAAGGGGGAGTATCAAAAATAAAGGTAAGTGAGGTACGTACTCTAAACCCAAAACAATCTTTTCATTTGATCAAAGTTCTTACAAAAGACTTAGTAAAATCAGAAAAAGAAATTGATGATTTAAAAATACTGCTAGATAATTTACAAACAGAAAATAATAATTTGAAAATGCAAATTCAAAATTTGAAAACTGATGCATGCTTAAAACCTAACAACTTTCAAAAATCAAAACTTAAGATTTATGGAAAATTAAATTGGTATATTAGAAAATATCAGGGACAACTTAGAAAGATTCCCAAAGGATATATTCCTCCTAAAATTTTGATTAACCCAGTAGAAAGGAATCTATATTGGGTTCCTAAGTCTTATTTAGATTAAAAAATTCTCTTATGTTTAAGCTTTCAGAGAAATTAAATGTTTATATTCCTTAAAAGGCTTTGTCTAGAAGTGGTTGATGATCCAATAACCAAGAACGCCTAGAGCCTCGCCATAGCCTGGAAGCTGATTATCAAATTGAATATTTAATTGACAAACTGATAAGCGTATAATTAAGATAATGTTATTAAACTTTTGTCAATCAATTAAAAATTTGATGCTATAAATATTTTTCAAACTAAGAAATTTAATGCTATCATTTGAAACTTTCTTTGTTAACTTAGAATTTAATTTTGAAAATATTTTAAATATATTTTTTTTTTTATTTTTACCCCATTTTTTTGCTGTGATCAAAGGGGGAGAAATAGGTACAAGTTTAGGGGAGTTAATATTTTTAAATTTTTTTTAATTTTACTTAGTATTACAAATTCTATTATTACAATCTTTATGCTTAAAATGTTAGTTTAGTAATTTCTTTAAATTACTACTTGTCTGTTTTTACCCTAACTTGAGCTTGGGTTGATGCACATCAAAAAGGGGGAGATTGTTGTACCCCGTGGTTGTTTTGATGTGATCAATCAAGTTAGGTTAGGTCCTGTTTGTTATTGATCCCTATGTCTAAGTGTGCAGGAGCTCAAGAGCGCAGGAAGTCGAGCGGAAGATACTGTTAGCGAGAAGGACGGCACGGGAAGAGAGCCAACGGGTTCGGTGCGTTCGAAGGACGAAAAAGCTACGGAAGAGTACACCGATGGACGAGAAGAACGTGCACGACGTTCAAGGGACAAGAAGCCGGGGCGAAAGCCTGCTAGAGGAGAAGGCCAGAAATTGGATTCGGGTGAGCCCTATTTCAGTTGACCGCAATCACCCAAGCAATCAAAACTTTGGAAGCTAAAATGAAGATGAAGAAATGCTAGAAAAGCAGCCGGAGGCGCCCTCAATAGTCATTGGAGGCGCCTCCACTCTCATCAGATTGAGGGTACCCTCAACAGCATTGAGGGTGCCCTCAACAACATTGAAGGTGCCCTCGACCTAGTCAGATTGGTCGTTGGCAAGTGAATAAAGTTTTATTCGCTTATCCCCTTGGAGGCACCCTCAACCCCTTTGAAGGCGCCCTCAACACTCGAGATAGAATTTATAGGAGCTATATAATGACCCCTGGAGCTAGGAAATAATCAATCAACTCTAGTAATCAATTCCTAGCAACGTTTGAGCTTTCTTAGTGTGTAAAAGGCTTCTCCGCCTACAGTGAAGGAGACATTTCTAGTGGAGCTTTGCAACTGCCTTAGATTAACAACCACCTAGGTTGTAACCAAGTTAATTTTGTGTCTCTTCTTTAATTATGCTTTTTTAGTTTTTATTATTTTACTGTTGCATTTTTTTTAGAGTTGAAAGAATGAGGAGGGTATTTTTTCTGTTTCAGGCAATTCACCCCTCCCCTTTTGCCAGCCCGCTAGACCAACACAACTATCTTAACATCACATAGGCTAGCATAGCACATGGACAGCATGTGAATTGGCATAACATGTGAGACAGTGCATGGGTTGTCAGAATATGTAGAGCAATATGGTCAACACAACATGACTCCACACGATCTTCTACAATATAGAATATGGGCAACATGACCTTCTGATAAGACGATGTGACACTTTTCCTATTGAGACATGACATCCCATTAATTAGGAAAGATGTATCACTCCTTCTGTGAGTTATAAAAGGAGTTCACTCCCGCAGGCATAGGTAAGCATACATGCACACTTACAAACCATTGCATTTCTCTATCTTTTGTCCTTCTTCTCCACCTCCCCTATCGGAGACTAGCTTAAGCGTCAAAGTGGTTAAGTCAGAGCATCCCCTAGCCTCTATTCTAACTCTCTCTCTCAAGCTTCACAGGCATTCCTGCCCCTCTCTCTCTCCCCCATCTCCCTTGACATTCGATGTCTCTGTCAGCATAGAAGATAGTTGTCCGGTGACTCATTCATCTGGATCTCAGGTAGGAATAAATTAGTGTCGTCGGTGGGAACACTGAATTGAGACCTTGAACTGAGACATTGAGATGGATGACACGGAAAAAATTGTCAAGAAGCTCAACCCTACCAAGGAAAGAGGATCAATGGAAAGTGTTGTATGTTCTTGTCAACATTGAGTAATTACTATCCTCAAGGCCCAAGGCCCCTTGACACGGGTGTAGGTAAAATGTCCTTCCCTACTCCTTGTGCAGGATTTTTGACTTGTAAATGCTTAGATAAGCAAGTGAGATGGAAACTTTCATCTCCGACTCTTTAGTCAGAGATCCATCACCAACCTCTCAGTCGAAGTTTCAGAATCAACTATTCTGTCGGAGTCACATCATTGACCTCAGTTAGATTTCTAGAATCAACTCTTAAATCAGAGTTTTATCTCCGACACTTTAATCGAAGTTCCATCATTGACTCCTTAGTTGAAAATTCCATCCCCAACTCTTTAATTGGAGTTCCATAATTGATTCTTCAGTTGAAAGCCCATTACCAACTCCTCAAATAGAGTTTTGTCACCAACTCCCTTATCAGAAATTCTATCTATAACTCTTCAATCGAAGTTCCATCATCAACTCCTCAGTCGAAAGTTTGTTAGTAACTCTTCAGTCGAAGTTCATCACTGACTCCTCAGTTGGATTTCAAAAATCGACTCTTCAATCAGAGTTAGATAGTCGACCCCTCATTCAAAGAATCTTTGTTTAGCCCAGATAGGTCTGAGGACCTGATTGTTGGTATAGAGCCCAGATAGGTCAAAGGGTCGACTTGATATCTGACAAAAAGTCTGGCTGGGCCCATGGGGCTTGACAGTTGGCCGAAATCCAATTGAGTCTGCGGACCTGACAATTGGCATGAAGACCTGGTGGATTATCAAACTAGTCAACCAATTGTAAATTGGTAAGTGAAGATAAGTCACTAGAGGAGAGTGACTCGATGAAGACACGTCCCGGTTGAGGGATAGTAGGCGTCAGTCAAGTTTATATCTATTTTGGATCCCTAAACTGAGACTTTGACTAGTTCTTAGTCCTAGGAGGACAGGAACTAATTATTATTACTTATTACTATGCTAACACTATCTTGCAGGTTAGTATTTGGTTTGCTGGACTAACCTAACTTGCAGGATAAAAGGAATAAATGAATTCTCGGGTGAATAATACCTGAGGTGCCTTCAAGTATTGGAAGGCGTCTTTGTACTGTTCATGGAAGGCACCTTCGGTGCTATGGAAGGTGCCTTCAAATAGATAAAATCTGACTTCTTCGACGATAAGGATTAACACTTTTTATTGGGATTGGTGTGGTTGGCAAGAGGGGGGTTAATTGTTTGCACAATAATAACAAACAAACCTTTCTCGATCTTTTGAAATACTAGGATACTTGTATAAAAAAGAATTGATAAATGCAAAAAGAAAGAGGCTACCGATTTTTTACTTGGTTACAACCGGAAAAGTTGTTAATCCAAGACTCTGAAGTACTACTCAAATTCTCCTTTCGTCGTAGGCGGAGAAGCCTCTTACAAGCGTTGGAAGCACATAAAGTCATAGAACACTTAAAGAAGCTCGTATACAAGTTATTCTAGCTTACTAGGATCAGGGCTATATTTATAGCCCTATTCAGGGCACTTAGAAGGGTTTCAGGCACCTAGAGGGGGTTAAAATTTTATCCCCATTATGACGGCTCATGCCACGTCAAGTTTGGATAGAAATCCTGGTCCGAGCGCTTGGAAGGGTTCCGGACGTCCGGAGTCCAGTGAGTCCGAGTGCCCTGGCCAAGAAAGCCAACATCTTGTTGACTTTCTATTCCGGTCTTCCTCTCCGATTCCACTCGCCTTGGTCCGGGTCTTCTGCTGTAGCTCCGCTCGCTTGAGTGATCTCGACCATCTGGAATTGGGCTCACTCGAACTCAACTTTCGATCTTCGAGTAATCTTCCACTTCGACTTCTCATCCCTTGGAAACGCCACGCGCCCACCTTCTCATTCGCCCACGTACTTTTCCGCAGCACCTCGTCCCTCAGACGCACCGAGCCCGTCGGCTCTCTTCTGTACCATTCTTCTCGCTAGCTGCATCTTTCGCTCGACTTCCTGTGCTTTTAAGTTCCTGCGCACTTAGACACAGGGGCTAAAAACCAATAGGACCTAACCTGACTTGGTTGATCACATCAAAACTACCTTGAAGTACTAACAATATCTCCCTTTTTAATGTGAGAAAATCCAAGTTAAGTTAGGGTAAAACTAAACAAATAGTAGTTATAATTTTTCAAAAAAAAATTATAAGTACAAAAAATTAAGTCCAAAATTTAAAAAATTATTATGCTACCCTCCTCCTAGACTTAATCTTTAATACTCTCCCTTTTGATCACATTAAAAATGAGATACTTTTAAAATGACTTTCAAAAATTTAAAGCCTATGGGAAAAAATAAAAACTCCTTTAATTGAAAATTTTTTTACAAGGATTGAACAGAAAATTTTCACAAAAAGTTAAATTTTTTAGTAAAATTTAAAATATTTACATTTTGATGGCTAATTAAAAAAATTTTCTAACGAAAAAGATTATTTAGATTAACGTTTCACAAAAAAATAATTTAAACAAATTTTAATGATTAGATATATTTTTCTAACAAAAATTTAAAGTATTAGTTAAATGCTTTATAGTAAGTCAATTAAACATTCAATCCAGTAATTGGCTTACTGTATCAAGACATTAGGCTGTTTTGGTCATTAGAGTATCAAACATTTCTAGACAAAGGCTCTTAAAGAATTTAAACATTTAATTTTCTTTTTGAAAGTCCTAAGTCCAGAAAAACAATTAACCTAAATATGATTTTGGAACCTAGTACAGGTTCCTACCTACTGGATTTATCAAGAATTTCTTAGGAATGTATTTTTGTGATATTTTCCTAATTTAGCCCTTATGGTATTTAAAATATCAGTTTAAACTATTATATCTCCTAATATCTTGATTATTTGAGCATGCACGATTTTTCTAATATTCTATATTTCTGTTTTCAATTTGACATTTCTAATTTTAAATTATCAAACAAATCTAAGGGGCATGCATTAGCTAATTATCTTTTCAAGTCTATATTTTCTTTTTCTAATTTTACTAAATCCTTGGAAAGAATCTTAATAAATTTAAACGACTTTTCCATAGAAAAGGCATGTACCTGACTTACCTCATCTTCTGATGCTCTCCCTTCATCGTAGCTTTCCTCTGATGATCCTCCCCCTTCGTCGATGCTCATCTTTGAGCTGGTTTCGTCTTCCTTTTGATGGTCTGTCATTAGGGCTAGTCCGGTATAGGCTTCGATTTTAGATCTGGAAGACGATGATTCATCCCATGTGGCCTTTAGATTATGCTTGGGTTGAGCTAGCTTCTTGTTCTTTTCCTTGTCCTTGTTCTTCAATTTTTGGTAGTTATCCTTGATGTGCCCTTCTTCGTTGCACTTGTAGCATCAGACCTTTCTTTTGTTCCGATAATGATTTCTTGTCTGTGATTTAAATTTATTAGTTTTAATAAATTTATTAAACTTTCTTACTAGTAGCACCGCTTCATCTTCGTCGATTGACGCTTCGGAGTTAGGATCTTCCTTCTTGGCTTTTAAGGAAAGATTGTAGTTCAACTTTTCGATTTCTTTAGAATATGCACATCGAGTTTCGTGAAGTTCAAAAGTAAAAAATAAATTCTCTAGTATACTTACCTTGAAGTCCTTAGAGATGTAGTATGCATCTACTAAGGATGACCATTCTAGAGTTCTTGGAAAGGCGTTGAGCGCATACCGGATTGAATCTCGGTTCGTTACGGATTCTCCGAGATTGTTGAGTTGAGTGATGAGTTCTTTGATCCATGCTTGAAGTTGCACTACCTTTTCTCCATTGTTCATCCGCAGGTTTATTAGCTGGGTTCGGAGGATGTTTTGCCTTACTAACTTTACTTCTGAAGTGCCTTCGTGAAGTTCTAGGAACTTCTCGCAGAGCTCTTTGGCGGAGTCATAGATGTCGATTCAATTGACCTCTTGGGGTGGAAGGACACTTAGTAGATGGAACTCTGCCTTACCATTTGCCATGAAATTGACTTGTTCTTTCCTCGTCCATAAACACTCTTCCTTTCTAGCTCCATGTTGGTTCTTAGGAGTTACAAAACCATATTTCATGATTAACAGAATCTCAAAATCCATTTTAAAAAAAATACCTCCATCTGTCATTTCCATTGTACGAAGTCTCCCTCGAACTTTGGTAGATGAATGCTTGCACAGGCCATCGTCTCGTTGCTTCAGTAGGCGATTAGTTCTTCTGAGGCATTCTGGCTCTGATACCACTTGTTGAGATCGGTACAGCCAGCAAGAGGGGGTTAATTGTCTGCACAATAATAATAAACAAACCTTTCTCGATCTTTTGAAATACTAGGATACTTGTATAAAAAAGAATTCATAAATTCAAAAAGAAAGAGGCTACTAATTTTTTTCTTGGTTACAACCAGGAAGGTTGTTAATCCAAGACTTTAAAGCACTACTCAAATTCTCCTTTCGTCGTAGGCAGAGAAGCCTCTTACAAGCATTGGAAGCACATAAAGTCGTAGAACGCTTAAAGAAGCTCGTATACAAGTTATTCTAGACTACTAGGATCAGAGCTATATTTATAGCCCTGTTTGGGGCACTTAGAAGTGTTCCAGGTGCTAGAGGGAGATAAAATTTTATCCCCGTCGTGATGGCTCGCGCCATGTCGAGTTTGGATAGAAGTCCTAGTCCGAGCGCGTGGACCAAGAAAGTCAACATTCTATTGACTTTCGATCCTGGTCTTCTGCTCTGATTCCGATCGCCTTGGTCCGGATCTTCCGCTCTGACTCCTCTCACTTGGGTGATCTCGGCCATCCGGAATAGGGCTCACCCGAACCCAACTTCCGGCCTTCGAGCAATCTTCCGCTCCAGCTTCTCGTCCCTTGAAAATGTCATGCGCCTCCTTCTCGTCCGCCCACATACTCTTCCGCAGCACCTCGACCCTCAGACACACCGAGCCCGTCAGCTCTCTTCCGTACCATTCTTCTCGCTAGCTGAGTCTTTCGCTCAACTTCCTATGCTCCTAAGTTTCTGCACACTTAAACACAGGGGTTAAAACCAATAGGACCTAACCTGCCTTGGTTGATCACATCAAAATTACATTGGGATATTAACACATTTTTTAGATCAGATCTTACATGCTAGAGGTGCCTTCAACCCTATGGAAGGCACCTTCCACAACCTATAAAAGTAGTGCTCGCCCAAAGCTTCAAACACAACTTTCATATGAACTTCTAAACGTCCGGTTGGTTTTCTGATTGTCCCGGCCTCCTGCTACGGCTTTGTTATGTCTGCCTGTTGCTGTGGAGCCGACCAACATTGAGCCTAAGCCGATAATTTTTGAAGGTGTTGGGTAACAAATTTATAATTCTATATTTAATTATTGCAAAAGGAAAGTTTAGCGTGTTACACTTGTCCTATTATTTTTCTTGTACTCAATCCCCTCTTTCAGTGGTTCCGGAAGTGGTATTTTAGTGGATTATTCATCGATAGACCTATAGGACCTAGGTCTTGAAGTAGAAGTCATCGAAGGCTCTAAACATTTTGGCTTGGTCAAACAATGTAGTTTAGTCTTCAAGGCATCTTAGTCATCCCAAGCAGTTCATCCATCCATGCTTGACAGCTTGAGATTATCAGCTCAAGTCATCTTGTAGATAAGTCTGAATTTGAATTTTATAATTTTAACTCAGAATATATCTCTTTTTTATCAAATAAAAATGTTATTTCCCTCGAACTCTCGTATCTCCATAGAATTATATCCCCTAGTCTCGGATCAACAATGTCCATCAGTAATTTCTCTTTTAAGGGTCCAATCTCTCCTTACTCGAATATAGTCATGAATTGAGCTCATATATCCCCCTGGTCTCGAACTAGTGTCGTCCATAAGCAATTGTCGTTTTAATGGTCCAATCTCTTTCAACTTAAACATAATCGTGAATCGAGCTCATATATTTTCCAGATCTCAGACCAACGACATCCATCAGCAATTACCTTTTTCAAGGTCCAATCTCTCCCAACTCGGACATAGTTGTGGATCGAACTTATATATCCTCCTAGTCTCGAACCAACGACATCCATCAGTAATTGTCCTTTCCAGGTCTAATCTATTCCAACTCAGACATAGTTATGGATTGAGCGTATATATCCTTTGGTCTTGAACCAGCAGCGTCCATTAACAATTATCATTTTTAGGGTACAAGTTCGCCTGACTCAGACATAGTTGTGGATTAAGCTATTCTATCTCCAATTCCATGCGTATTTAGGAGTCATGATATCGAGCCTCCTACTCTCTCCTGATTAGGACCTAGTCACGGGTCAAACTATTTCTCTCCTAATTCGGACATATATAGTCACAGATCGAACTATTCTCGCTCCAACTCCATAGGTATTCAGGTGTCATGAGATTGAGCCTATTATTCTCTCCCGTCTCGGACATAGTCGCAGATCGAGCTATTGCTTCTTTGACTCCATGGGTATTTAGGTGTTGTGAGATTGAGCCTATTATTTTCTTCTAACTCAGACAGAGTCGCAGATCGACTTATTATTCTCTTCCGACTCAAACATAGCTATGAATCGAGCTATTCTTTCTTCGACTCCATGGATATTCAGGTGTCATGATATTGAGTCTACTATTCTCTCCTGACTCGGATAATTTAGGATCAAACATTCATTCCTCCTATATAGACGATCATTGACATTACATCTCCTCTACCCAAGCAAAGTTGTCATGCCCAAGTCTAATATGCTCATCTCATTTCTACTGTCATATTTCCATTAACAGTGGAGGACTTCCTCAATCTTCAACACCAACAGTCTAGTCATCAGACTCATGCATCCTTCGATTAGATTTGAGGGAAATGCTTATGATGGGGAGGTAATAAGGTTCCATGTGACAGGTCCTTAACTTGGTCAGCATAGACTCCATAGGGCGTGTCAACTACCGGGCTAACTCGACTAGCCAAGTCGTTGACTTCTCCTAAGGAGTCTTCTCAACAAAGGTTGACTCCTTTATCTCAGTCATTCGGCTTAGCCCCGTCGAACTGACGCTCTTGTCTATTCTGCTGAGTTCCGCCAAACTCACATGATCTTGCTAAGTCAGCTCATCTCCATCAAATCGACACTCTTGCCCTATCGGCTCAGCTTTGCAAACCAAGACTCTTGTTCAGTCTGCTCATCTCCATCAAATCGACACTTTATCCAGTCGGCTCATCTCTGTCGAACCAACACTCTTGCCTAGTCGGATTAACCTCATTGAACCGATATTCTGCCCAGTCAACTCAGCTTTGTCGGACTGACACTCTTGTTCAATCGGCTCAACTCCGTCTAACCAACACTCTTGTCAATCGGCTCATCTTGTTGAACTAACATTGTTGCCTAGTCGGCTCAGCTCCGCCGAATTGACACTCTTGTTTAGTCGGCTCAACTCTACTGAACTAATACTCTTGCCTAGTTAGCTCAGTTTCACTGAACCGACACTCTTGCCTAGTCGGTTTAGCTCTGCTGAACTGGCACTCGTCCAGTTGGCTCATCTCTGTCGAACCGACACTCTTGCCCAATCGGCTTAGCTCCACCGATTTGACTCCCCTCAATTTAACATACAAAACCCTTCAAACCAACTACCTCGACTCGACTGGTTAATAGCACATGGGATAACACATGGGTTGTTATAGCACATGGGGCATCATGTGAGCTGACATAGTATACGGAACATCATAACGCACACGACATGCGATAACTTAATGCAACATGATCCTCTGCAGTACAAAACGTGAACGACATGAGCATAGATACGATGTAACACCTTCCTTATTAGGATATGACATCTCATCAATTAATATATGATGGAGAGAAATATCATATGTGATATAAAAAGGAGCCTGCTCCTGTTGGTAAAGGTATGCACATGCACGTGCACACAATATGCTCATTAACCATTGTATTTTCTTATCTACTGTTTTTCTCTATTCTTTTTATCGGATATTATCTTGAACATGAATGACTAAACTATGACACTCTCTGACCTCTCTTCTGACCTCTCTTCTAACCCTCTTCTTATCTCTCTTTTGTACATCTTCACAGGAGTTCAGTCTAACTATTTCCTTTCATTCGGTGACTCCATCAACTTCGATGATCTCGAATAAGAATAAGATATACTTGGTAATCAAATATATTTTTATTTTTATTTTTTTCTTGCCCCAAAATTTAACTGCAGGGACTGTCTATCTACGTAGAGTAAGGGGGAAAAAACTCATGCGCTACTATCTCACATTGCCGTCACAATCCTAGTTCAGGCTTTAGCACAAGCCCAATCCCCACGTTGGCTTGAGCATATTGTATTAATAAAAGAATAATTTAAAAATAAAAATGATATTACAAATATTGAAAGATCAATATAAAAATTTCTCCAAAATTTTCTAACCAACAAATTTAGCCAAAAAATAATTAAAAAAATAAGATAAAAGCCTTATGTTTTCATAGAAAATATAAAATAAGAATTTTATTTATAGGTGATACTCGATATGACTTACACGATCCACATTGTCATCCACAAGAACATCTGTCTATTAAAATGTATTGTGCACCGTCAATCACACGTGCCGTATTCACAATTTTAATGTCATTGTGGCCGAAGGGCTGGATATCTAATTCTAGCTTTAAAAAAAAAAAAAAAAACTTACCCTCATGGTTGGTTGGTGCAAATCACTTGAGTTTTTTTTTTTTTTTTTTTTGGTGTCATTCACTCTGTAAAAATTAGGAAAAAGAGATGAATTTTAAATCCTTCATCAATGTTTTTATTTTTATTTTTTAAATTTCAACGATCCTAATTTCACTAGGACAGGCCAACCATAATGTGAGCTCACGGTCGATGAGTTCTAAGGGTTTTCTTTTGCATTCTCACTTCTCCACTGGTTATGCATTTGTCAATCCATGTTGATCCATTTAGAGTGGCAAACGAATCAAATATTTATAAACAAGTTTAATATTCGATTTAGTAAGAACTTATTTATTTTTATTTAATATATATAAGATCAATTAAATAAATAAATTTGAACAACTCGTTAAATTAAATAAATAAGTTTGAGTACATATATATTCAGCTCGTTAATATTTATGAATAATATTTATAGACTATGTTCATTAATAAAACTCTTATCAACATACTAAATAAATAAAAAAATTATAAAATGAACAAACAAGTTTGAATTATCAAACTTAAAAATTTTAAACAATCAACAACATTGAATTGAGAGCTCCATAACATTTAAAAGAACTAAGCTCAAGCCAAGTTTAAATCAAACTCAAGCTCGAAAAAAATAAATCAAGCTTGAACAATTTTTTTTTAGCTTGGTTCATTTTAGGTTTGACTTGACTTAGTTCGTTGACCTTATCAAAATACCCTTGATCCTATCTGAAAGTGAGAAGATGACGCACTCGGCAGGTGACTCTGATGCTAACTAAGTAAAGACTCCTTGCTAGAAAAAATGACTCCGAACGGTCTTGTATGTTAAAAGAACATCAGCAACCGGGCTAAGGGAGGGGTTCCTGTTGATTCTAAAGCATGAAAAATATAGAAATACGAAATCCGTAAAACTCACAATGATCTCCCATGTATATCTTGATCTTCGCTTTTCGTACAAAACTAAAAACTCACAGCGATGCTCAGAGAAAAAGATCGGAGAAGACATTATCATTGGAAGAACGATCACGAACGAATTGGAAAGCTTTTCAAGATTTCATGAGCCAAATCCCTCTTTAATGGATGTTCTTCTTTACCCCTCTTACAATCTTGTGTACATAGACGAACCTTGCACAGATACCTTTCACATATGAGATGAACCCTTTTTCTTTGAATTTGCACAAACCTCACACACAACAAGCCTCCTTTTCTTCTTTGGCTTAGACACATATATATTAGAGGGAGATGACTCTTCCTCCCTCTTTATTAATGGAGGAATTGAATGGACTAGAAGATGAAGGGGAAGGTGTATTCTTTCATCTTCTTAACTCCAACAGTCCCGACACAGACATTCCAATGCTTAAGTCAGTGATCGAGTTAAGGGTAATGAACAATGGCGAATAGTAGTAATAAATGAGTATAATTGCGTAGCCTCGAGTATTCGTACCTATAGATGGAGACTCATTTTTATAATATTATTATTTGTTTGTGCATGAATCTCAAAGTGTTTCTAAAAAAGGATAGATCATAAAAATGTTCTAACACCTTTTTAAAAATGGATCCGCAATCTTTGCGTCTGTTATGATGGAAGCATTTAGTGTACAACTTACATATGGAATATTCTCTATTATCCGTGACACAAAACGTCAAAAAGAAATGTGAGGTAATTGGGTTGAGGAGTTTTTAATATGCTTAGCTAGCAAATTGACTAAGTCCCTTCTATAATTCGATCAGTTATCGCTTGCAAGAGTAATCAAGTCAGATTTGAGGAATGTGGTCGGGGACTTGTCCTTCGATCGGTCCCTCCGTTTGGCCCCAGAGTTTTGTCGGACCAAGTGTCCAGTTTGTCCGATCGAATCATAAGTCTGATTGACTGGATTACTCGACCGAAATAGTTAACCGTGCTAGCCTCCGATGATGAAGAGGACCTTGCTCTGAATGACGTTGGCTCGGCTTCGAGTTTCATCAGTACTGAGGGGTTTGAGATCCGACTAACCTAAGGGTTCAGTCAGGATGATCGCATGCGTTGGGCCTTAGTATTGACCTCTCGACTTCGAGTATCTTTATTCACAGTATCAACCATAAAATTTATCTCAGGTGTTTATACCGCTAGATCCAATGTTGATCCGTTTCCTTTTTCTACCTTTAGCAGATGAGCCACACACCGGCACTCGCTCCGCTACGCTTTCAAGTACCTGTCTTTGTACAAAGGAATACGGTACCAACTTCGCTATCGTTAAATGGCAAACAGCTGTGTGAATGTGTCCTGCAGGCAGAGAAGTCCTAAATTCCTCCAGTGATTTTATCAATTACCAATTTTAAAATTATATTTTTTTTTAAAAAAAAAGGAAATTCAAGAATGATTCCTCGCGAGTACGGTAAAACTTGATGTCGGAATATTTAGAGACAGAGAAGAGATATGAGCATGTGGAACGTCAGTAGCAAAACAAGTTGGGTGAAACAAAGGGAAGCACTTGCAGCGGACAGAATTCAGAGCCTAGATTTCACCCGCGAAGTCTTATTCAAGACGAAATGTAATTACTTCAATTCCTCTGTGCCTTTTGCCACCAGAGCAGAGAGATAAATCGAAAGACAAAATTTTCATCTATGAACTAATTCTACATCAAACAAGGATCAGACATGACATCATCTGAGACCGCTGTTAATGATTATAAATATGGAGGGAGAAGAGAAGATGAGCAAAAAACAGAGGACAGAGGACAGAAGACGGAGGGGTAAGTAGAAAGACAATTAAAGGATGGAGGCGGAGGCGGCGCGAAAAGGGCCTTGGACGGAGGAGGAGGACGCTCGACTTGTATTTTTCGTACGCTTGTTCGGTGAGCGTCGTTGGGATAACGTAGCGAAGGTGTCAGGTTTGAGCGGTGGCGGGGTGTAGTGATAACTCCGACTTCCCCTTTGCTTTAACCTTGCACGCGTGCCCCCTTCTTGTTTGTTTGCAGGTCTCAACAGGTCCGGTAAGAGCTGCCGGCTCCGGTGGGTCAACTACCTCCACCCCGGCCTCAAACACGGCCGCTTGACCCCCCACGAGCAGCACCTCGTCATTCAACTCCACGCCAACTGGGGCAATAGGTTTGAGTACAGCAACAAGCAAATTAATGAACTAATTCCAATCTAAATGCTATGTGCTCTGCCAACAAGCAAATTAAAAACAAATGCTTTGAAGTTTATTTCTTCCTTTTAGGTGGTCTAGAATTGCACAGTGCCTTCCTGGTCGCACAGACAACGAGATCAAGAACTACTGGAGGACGCACATGAGGAAGAAGGCGGAAGAGGTGAGGATGAGCTCATTCTCCTCATCTTCTTCTTTGTCGTCGCAATCGTCGTCGTTGACTAGTGAAGGAGAAGTAGGACTCGTGGTGGATGGAGATGGATACAGTATGGATCAGATATGGAATGAGATCTCTGCATCCGAGAACTCTGTCGGTGGATTTAGCATCGAAGAGAACAAGGATGGAGGCAGCAGTAGTAGTAAGTTGGAAGATTGTTCTGAATCACTACCGTGGGAGTTGGATGATGAAGAGTTACAGATATGAACATGATCATATACTTCTTCCACATACTGCTGACCGTAGTCTTAGTAGTGCTAATTGCAACTTATTTACAAGATGCTAGGATGCTTTATACTGTGATTAAGCTTTAATAAGAATTTGTCAAGATTTGTTATCATCTTTCTGTTGCTGACAGGATGATAACCTTGGAAATACTTACAGAAGCATGGATAGTATTTCCTGGATGCTTTCTTTCTTGCGATAGTAGAATTTTTCAAAAATGCAGCAGCTTATTTTATCAGAACCATCATAGATAGATAAACTTCGGCTCACTTCTGTAGCTCAAACCACTGTTAAATACATCTATGAATGCATTCTAGCCTGAGAACTGAGAAGATGCTAAAGGAAAGCTTATTTTAAGGTGGCTTATGATGCAGTTGTGGGTCATGCAAATATAAATACTGACTCTGATAAGTCATGTTTAAAGGGCAGTGATAAGGAAGCGCACTACTCCTAAAGCTTTATGTCCTCCTAATTCTAGTGGATGTCCTTTCTGCTGCATATTATCTTACCATTATTTTCTTGACTAAACTAAAGCTAGTGCTTCATCACCAGGCAACACAGAGGTCAGACTTCCTTTTCTGCTACAGATATCATCCTTGACAGGGACACTCATTTTTGTCTGTCTAACGAGTGGTCGTGGATGCAAAGATCAAAACTAAATTACTGATTGTTAATCATGGTCAAATACTGAGAGATCCAAATATTGAGCAAAGCGTAGTGGTTCAGCCACAGGCAAGTTGATCTCTATAATTAAGTCATGGAGCAAGATAACATAATTTGGAGTGGTGGCGTCACCATCAACAGATGAGGTATGGCAGATGTGATAAAAGTAAATAATGACCTTCACATTGCCTTGAGAAACTTTATATGATTATCATCATCAACAACATGATTGTCAAATCGTCAGCAGACAGCAAGCTAATTAACCATTGTATATTTCTGAGAATTATATTCCCTTGGGCCCTTCTGCTCATGGGAGCTCAACCACTCTCCCACTAAAGCCATTTGCCATTTTATCTCTAGTTCCTGTCCTTTGGAAATGACAACAAAGATGTTAATTTCTGTATATACAAGTGGATTTCTCCTTGGAAGATATTCTTGTTAAAATCATTGCGAATTGAAGGTGAAGAAGCGCAATAGTTTGATGTGAGGAACGGTAAGAGTTTTGTCTCTTGTTTATTTTATGTGTGCCAATGAAGCCATTAACTTGCAAGACAAGAAGGGAGTAAGTGCCGGTTAATTCCATAGTATGAATTGAAGTGGGCTTCAGCAGATCAGCCTTTGGTTTGAGAATTGAACAAACAAAATTAAAGTGTCTTTCAATCATAGTTTTAGTCAGGGAATTAAGGGCAGGCTTTCTAGAGGCGGATTAGTGTGTGAACGAAAGAAAAATATCATGTCCAAGAACTTCGTGATAGTCACCAGTGAGGAGAAAATAGTACACAATTAAGAAGAATATAATAATATGAAAAAACATAACTTATAATACATGATTGTGCATTATTCACGCCTTCAAAGTTAAAGGAGTCGTCCAATATAGGCCGCATAGCTTAGACTATTTGACTAGTTTGATAACCTAATTAATCACATGTGAGAAAAACGACAAGAGCCTTTTATTCTTTCATCATTAACAGAAAGATTCATTGAGGTTTATCAAAGTGAATAATAATATTGAATTATAGGAGCATTTAAAAGACTTCTTGAAATTTTTTTGAAGGTAATATAAAATATTTTCATGAAGGTAATATAATTTTTTTTAAATGAATTATAATTTTTCCATGAATGTTGCAAAAAGTAATTCGCTAGTCATTAGTGCAGCAGAATGGTCTAATATAATAATACCCCATACTTTAATCACGCAGAGGGAAATTGTAATTTTTCCATGAAACACTTGCTCTAGCTTGGCAAATCAAATTAACATCACGACTTTGATTGAACGTTCTAAAACTTCTGGTTTGCAATAATTTGTTTCCTTTATCTTTTTTGTCAATGATCCACCTAATTCAACACTATCAATTGCTCCATCACTTTTCATATTATACTCGTCAGTCAATTTAACCTCATGATTTATCTCTTCGTATGATATGGAGAAGAACTCTAAGCGCCCCATGAGAATAATCATTTTTTACTATTATTTTTCACATTATATTCTCATAGTTGGGCAACCATAAAATTATTATCATTTAATCAAAAGATCATATATTCGAATCCTAAAATTAATCTTTTAAAAACAACCTTATCCATTGGACTATTTTTTTTTTTTACTCTCGTAGTTATAAAGTTATAAGAAGAAAAGAAAGAAAGAGATTGTTTAGCATTCCAAAATATATACAGATCATCAAAAGTTCCCATCAAATCATTTTTTTCTCTCTCAGATTAACGGATTCCAATTGCATGCATCCTGATCGATTAAATCACAGAAATGGAAAACAAATTGATTTAATTGAAGCATTCCATCACCAGGGGACTCGAATCTAAAACCTCAAACTCAAAAATCTTGCTACAGCGCTCTCTCCCTCGCCGTCAGCCGGCGGCATGTTGAGGTCCAACCCCAGTACTCCCCTCGACTTCTCCTCAGCTTTCATCTCTGCGTCGAACCTCGCGGCGGCGGGGCCGGTCCGGTGGCGCCTCATGTGGCCACCCAGAGCCTGGCCGATGGCGAACTCGAGGCCGCAGACGGGGCACTCATGCGCACGGGGCTTGGCCATCTCCCCGCGGTGGGTGTCTTCGGAGAGCCTCGGCTTCTTGTGGCTGGCCCGGTGGCCGCCGAGCGCCTGGAAAGACGGGAACTGGCGGTTGCAGGTCTTGCACTCGAAGACACGGTCGGGAGACGGGGAGCGGCCAGCGGCGACGTCGATGATGCCTCGGCCGCCGCGCGAGAGAAGCACCAGCACGTTGGCCAGATGGATGCTCTCGACCTCTGAATTCTCATCTCCGACGACGACGTGATCTCTGAATCGCTTCATGATAACCAACCACAATTAATTATTCAGTATTAATGAACAAAAACAGAGGAAGGAAGGAGGTGAAGCAGAGGAGCAGGCAAGGCAAGGAGCTTTCTATTTATGGGCAACTTGACTAAGCAACTTATAACGTGAAGGGATCGATCGAGTCGTCGGAAGGTTGTGTTACGTGACTTGTAGCATTTGGGGATACAATTTATACATAGAAAGGCATATATCCTCACTGTGTGAACGAATAATTCTCTATGAATTATTATTATTATTATTAAAAACATTTAATATAATTGAATAAAAGTATCTATTTATTAATTGTTTTTTTAAAAAAAATATTTTTTTTACTATAGTTAAATGAATGCGCTTATAGTGATTTGTTTTATCATGTATTTATTATAATTAAATAAAATCACTTTCTATAATTAAAAAAGCAAAAACAGTGTACCATAACACCATAACTAAATAAAAATATATATATTGTAATTAAATTCGTTGCTAAAATAAAAAGAAAAAGATCTACTATAACTTTAAAAATGCTCTTACTATATATCTTTTAGAGAACACTTATTATAACTAAATAAAATTTTATTACACATTTGCATGGTCAAGAATTCATTTTTATGTCATTTAGGATTTTTTTTTTTTAGTTTAGGAGTTAGGTTAGTATTAAACACAAATACAAAATTTAAACAAAAAATTCAGAATATATATATATATATATATACATAAATGTTATCCGTATATATCCTAGTGTTATTTCTTTTATACGATTTAAAATTTAGAATATAATTTCAGAAGAAAAAAAAAGTGAAAACTAAAAAACAATAATAATAACACTGGCTGTTTCCGAGATGTTCACGTATGGGGATGGGTGTGCATCACATTATAGGATGTTTTATGGAGGACAAAGATGAGCAACCGGTGACGTCAATAGTATTATAATTAAAATAGCACTTATTATTAAAAATGATTTTTTATTTAAATAAAAATAAAAAGAACAACCTTAGATATATATATTTTTAAAATATCTTTATATTTTTCTGAAAATATCTTTATCAAAACTATTTAAATATTAATTATTATTATTTTATTTAGTAAAAAACTAATTCAACTTATTTAAAACTAGTCAAATACTATTAAAATAGCTTTAATAAAATTTGTTATAAAATAGAACAAGTTGATTAAAATTATTTTGAATAACTTCAATCAAAATAATTAAATAAGAGAGCTTTTGTTAGATTGCTGTTGTCTTATATTATTTTCCTAAACTAAATTTATGTTGCCAATTAATCTTGTAGTCCTAACCCGCTAATCAGGTTTATAAAATTCTTAACTACTGTTCTGTCATCCATAAATCTGTCTTTGTCTATAAGCAACGGACGCACATCGTTGACGTGGTAAAATTCTTGTTGTGCGTGCAAGTTGACCTCATCCTCTACGTTTGACTTCCATTAAAGGCGCGAAGCACAGGCCTGACTATCTTAAACTTTGTGGTTATCCATTAAGCTAAGTTATTAGAATCATCTAATTAAGATATTCAGATCGCCAACTATTCTCTAGACGAGAAAACAATTAGTTAATCATAATTAAGAACTTATGATGCTCCCAAAACCAAAAGGAAGTTGATCACTCGCGAAAACCAGAAGGTGCATGCTCTCCAACGAGTCCATAAAAAAGAAAAAAAGAAATAAAAAACTTGTTTGGCCTCTGCAATAATTAATCGACTTAAACAAGCGAATTATGATTGAACAAGCTGTAGATGACGTAGCAGTTGCTCTGTTTATCTCTGAAAAAAATTAATCATCTTAACTCACTGAGTCAATCCAATCAGTGAGGCTTCGAAAGTCTTACTGAACACGCATTAGGAAGCAGTGTACAGAATTTGGAGGGTGTAATTTAATTATAAGGAGATCAAAAACCGCACGAAATGGGCCGTTGACCTGAAGAATATTTAAGTGGTTTAACCTTGAGATACCAAATTCGTGCTTTTGCACTGTAGCTAATTGGCTGTTGCAGTGTCATTGCGGACGGTGCTTCTTGTCAGTTCCACCACTCAAGTCTCAATCAAGTAAGTTCATTGGTTTTGATCCAATGAATCTTGAAAAGGATACAAATGGTATTGTCGATCAACTGAGCAACCAAATACAAATTTGTTTTATTAAAAGAGTCAACAGGATGAAGTGTCAAATTTTTGCTAGAAAGTAGGAGGACTTAAATTTTTGATTTAAAGAGTCACGTACAGGGCTGGTATATGAGATCGACTTTTGCATTGTCTGATCAGGACAGGCTTTCGGTAGATGAGAATGAACTGGAGAGAAAACAAGTTTGTTCTATAAGCTGTAACTTAATTATCTAAGATTAGGTGGAGAAAATGAAAGAAGACAGTTTACATTTTTAACTTGTCTGATCCTGATGAATTTCCAACGTCATACAGATTGAATTGAATTGAATTGAATGTTACAGTAGCACTTTGCTTTGGTTAATGCATTCGGCTGTTCTTTCGAGCAAGAACCAACAAAAGCAGAGCGTAGCACCAACATTTTTTGGTTTACAAAAGTAAACAATGCAAAATGTGACAAAATGATTTCTTCTATCTCTATCACTGCTGATCTCTGGCTCCAACCTTTTCCTCTATTATCATGTTCGATTTAGGTGAGTCAATGGATATTGGAAGAGGCAGGGTTGGAACATTACCGCATTTGTTGCGCCTTTTAGATTCACTGTAGAGGACGACACCAAGAACTGTGAGGCCGTAGCCAGCCATCCCAGTCAAAGATACAGGATTCCTAAATATCAGAATCGAAATGCCAACTGCCACTGCACCCTTGGCATTTCCCAGAACCTTCAAAGGATGATGATGAACAAACCAACATTTTAAGAAGAAAAAAAAGAGAGGAGAAAAACATGTATGATGAGTCAAGCATTAGAGTGAAGCATACCTGGTGAGTCAAGGCACTGGTATATTTTGTGACCAAGAAATTGGTTAAGTTCACAAAATATGCCAAAGAAGAGTTGAAGAGGAGGTACAAGGCAAACTTGAAGTCCTCTCTAACCAGTGCCAGCGTTACGCTGATCACATTCTTCTCCATTATCATTATTGCAGGAAGTATTAGAATTACTGCTATTGGAGCCATGTACAGAAGGAGATTCATGGAGCTCAATTTTTCCCTTGGATACCAAAAAATAGAACATTACGATCAATGTGTAGGCTTTCGGAAATTATATATAGTAACTCATTTTAGACAACGGAAGGAATGTAATACTCACTCCTCTGAGGACATCAAAATTCCTTGTAACACTGTCTTGAAAGCCCTAGCAGCAGTAGCACCGATGCACACAATGAAACCGATCAAATGAAAACTTGGCTCCGCCTGGAAAGTTGAATAGTCAAGTACAATGTTAATTCATCTATCAGTTTATTGTTTGATTAGCACATATATAGCTTTGTAAAGATCCTATCGAATCACATTCACCATCTTCGTCGATCGAGTTTTGTAAGCAAAATGCATGTGTCAGTAATATTTAGTAGAAGTACTGCCGATGCAATTGATAAAATTGCGAAGAAATTAAACCGCCAATTCTACGAGGCAAGTACGTAACGAGCAGTTGAACTAACCCCACTGGCGACAATGACGCCCGCAACCACAGGTACGAGGGTAGCGTAGGTGATCCAGGATTCCCGGCGGGGAGTCATAATGCACGCAAACACGGCGGTGAAGAAGGGCGTGGTGGCTCCGACCGCCTGGTTGAACGAGACCGGGAGGTAACGGAGGGAGACATTGCCGCTGACCACGGACCCACAGAACACGAGGCTAAGCGCGGAGATCTTCAGGAACTGGGCCCTCGACCGGACGGACTGCACCGGCACGAGCTTCAGCCAGGGAATCGCGACGAAGCTGAGGACGGAGCAGGCCACCATGTGGCACATGGTGAGAAAGATGGGGTACATGAACCCGTAGCTGCTCAGAAGGTATTTGTTGAAGAGCAGCACCGCGATGTTGGAAGAGTACCAAGCCGTGACGAGGCCGAGAGTAGTGAACAACCGCGCCGTCGTCGTCGGCAACGCCGACTGCAGGTCCGCCGCCTTCTCGCTCATTTCTGCCTCGGCCACCTTCTCGCTCATTTTCGAATCTGTGTGGTGTAGAGAAAAAGATTGTATGCCGGAATTGACGGAGTTCGACGGAGAAGCTTGGGAAACTGACTCGTGCTCGCGGCAGCAAATCGATCCGTGGATACGAACGACAACTTAGCGTCATTCCGCTGCACCATACCTCCGGGTCCATCGGAACACGAGGCTGTTTGTAATAGAGCATGATTAAAAAACGTGTGAATCATTTTTTTTTTTAAATTCTGTTTTTTTTTTAAAAAAAAATTGATCATAAAAAGACGTTTTGACATGTCCCATATCGTGTTCTGTTGTACTAGACCACCTACAAAAAAATCCGTATTTTGACTGTGATATTATTTAATTTTCTATATAAGCTATAATTTTAAAAAATAAATAAAAGAGATTGTTTTTTTTTTCCAATTTAAACATTTTGTGTTTTAACTGCTATATATATTCTCTGAAGAGTTATATGTATTCATTAATTTTTTAATAATTTTGATTTATATATACTAGTTTTATTAAAAATTATTATATGAAATCAAATTGGTCTAATTTAACGAACAAGCAATCTTATATGCTCATTGCATACTATTATACAATGAAGTTATTATATGCATTTTTTAATTATTATTTAAAGTTAGTTTAGAGTCATACGTACAATGATTTTATTCAAAACTATTATACACACTTAAATTAGTTTAATTTTATATGTATTTTTTAAACTCACTTGAATTGTTATATGCATTGCTTTACCAATTTAAATCATGTATCAATTTTATTCTATTTTTTGAGAATCTAAACTGTTTTAATTTTATGGATGATCAATTTTATACAATTGTTTAACCTTATGAAATTGTATATATATATATATATATTATTTTAGATCAGTTTACAATCAATAGTAGTTTTGAATAAAATTGTTATGTAAATTTAAATTGTTCTTAATTCACAAACTTTGATCTATGTTCCAGAAGCTTCTATAATCTTCTATATATATTTTTCTTTTTTAATTTAGAGCAATTTAGGAACATCTAATACTCTAAATTCACAAATTAATATTCTGATTGGTGCCTTTAGATTTGCAATATGTTTTTCTTTTTCAATTTAATTAGAATTGTTTAAGATTATATAGTATGCAGTTTAGTCCAAAAGTATTATATAGACCTAAAATACTTAACATATCATAATCTAAAGTTGCTCTATATGCCTTTCTTTTCTATTTTAAATTAATTTATTTTATTATATAGCAACTTTGTTTTGGCTACTATATGGTCCAAACTAGTCTTATTCACAAACAAACACTTGTATAAATTTTTTTAAACCCTATGAAGTTCCTATATATCTTCTTCTCCAATTTAGAGTGGTTGAAAATCATATAATAATTTTGTCCAAAATTACTACATGAATCTAAATTATTGTAACTTTACAAACAAAGGAGATCTAAATTAGTTAAGGACATGTGACAATTTTATTCAAAGTTTTTATATGGACTCAAACTTTAGATCCAAATACAAACATGCATTTCTAAGTGATTTTGATATTCATCATGTGTCTTTTTTTTATAAGTGGAAGACGATAAGATATAAATCGACACTTGCTTATACGGTTGGATTAAAAAAGTACAGTAACAGTAAAGTGTAGTTTGAGTTTTATTTAAATAATAACGCAAATGAGTTTAAGAGGATATATTCCTTTAATGATAAAATGAAAATAAAAAGAGATATTTTTTTAAAAAAATGTCATTAATAGTATTTTTTTAAAATATCCGCATTTTTTATTTCCTTTGCATCGTGCGATATCAATTAATTTTATTTTTTGATATCGTACAATATGTACCAACTCTCCACCATGCAAATTAACCGTAACTAAACAAAACGAGCGACAGTGCACTCGCTTTCAATTTGGACATCTCACCGTCCGCCCGTCCGTCCTCACACCGAACCGATAGGATCGGATCGGATCCGATACGATCCAAATGTAACACCTAGCGTCATGCGTCGAGTCGACAGCCACATGGTGGACCCACCTCCAGTCCCAATCCCACAATCATCTTTCGTGTCCATCCGCCCGCCACCCGACCAATCGCCGAGCGCATCCATTATCCTTCTAACGCAGCAACATGCAAATTCTAGGATAGCAAAACGCAAATCAATTTTTTTAAATTTAAATTAATTAATGCTCATTTGATATTAAGTATCCAAGCCATCCCGATTAATTTAAAAAATAATCGATCCAATTTCATAGAATCAAACGAACAAGGACTTGGAACGCCATCTTAATTAAAAGCACAACAAAACACTCTTGCAAATGATCCTTCAGACCAAAGAGTTTAAGCACTTCATCTTTCTCACCAAAAGACTGCTGTCTACCTAAAATTGAAAAAGAATACAATAGAGGATAGATCTGGATCGGACCAAATGGACTTGAAAAATGAAAATTCACCTGATATCTAGTTGCTAAATTTTATGAACACAAGCAATCTACCCGAAAATAAAGGGCCGTCGTGATCAAGTTAATCCAAACACGAAATTCTGGTCAATATTGAGGGAAAAAGACTGAGAATAATGTCACCATGAAGAAGACTCACTAAATGCGTCTAGCTTTGAGGAAATCATACACGCCATGAATGAAACTGCTGCATTCCACAGTCATGAATGCACTACCTGCAAAACTTTAATTCAAGCAATGAGATTGAGCTTTTCTTTTTGTTTTGATTTCTGAACAAAAAAAGTGACGCTTAAATGCTCCATTTGACATTGTTTGCAGGATGAATAACAGCATCAACATTAAATGAATATCATGAACAAAATAATCAGAAACCTTACGTGGATGAATTGTAGCAACTGGGAAATGTAAACAGATAAACACCAAGTTCATAGATCATCACTTTGGAACTACATAATAAAAAGAAAAGAAACGTTAGTGTTACTACCTCAAAGGAAGTTTAAATTTGCTGCAACATGTGTGCTATATTCTTAACCAGATACCAACTAGCATCAACAACTCCATTGAATGATTTATCTTGCTCACATGGAGAACTTTTAAATACAATATTAATGAAGAACTTGGTAGGAGAAAAAGATGTATGGAAAGGAGAGGAATTAGACTAGAAAAAAGGTGGAATTGTAGAAACATAGTAAAAAGGATTTCCTCCAAGAAAATGATTACAGATCCATATACGGTCACGATTATCATCTATTAACCAAGTAAGCTATTGAAAAGAGAAATACTCTCAAAACAAATTATTTAAACTTTTGTACATAGATTAAAATTGAATTTGTATGAAATGGCAATTAAATTGAACTAAAAATGATAAAGTCCACAACAATGATAAACAAACAACACTAAAAGAATACATATATCTCGTTCCAGTTTAAGTTTCACGCATTGATAAAGCTTACAGCTTCACGAACTTTGAAAGGATAAGTACCTGATGGTTCGCACTGTTCATGTTTTGTGCAAGAAAATTTTGTTGAAGAACCTAGTCATACCAATTATCTCATAAGTTTGATCAAAACTAAAACAACTGAACCTTTATATAAGAAGAATAAAAGCATCAAAAGACATGGTACTTGGTATTCTCCGGTTGTGTTTGTGATAGGGTGAGATACCCCCATTTCTCTGCTTGCAGAACCTTTACCATCCTGTGGAGGAAAGAAACTTACATATTCTTGTTAACAGTATTAACAACTAGCTAAAGATAGGAAAGTGATACCCCCATTGCTATCTTCACAAACTTTGAAAGGATAAGTACCTGATGATTCGCATAGTTCATGTTTTGTGCAAGAAAATTTTGTTGAAGAACCTAGGCATACCAATTATCTCATAAGTTTGATCAAAACTAAAACAACTGAACCTTTATATAAGAAGGATAAAAGCATCAAAAGACATGGTACTTGGTATTCTCCGGTTGTGTTTGTGATAGGGTGAGATACCCCCATTTCTCTGCTTGCAGAACCTTCACCATCCTGTGGAGGAAAGAAACTTACATATTCTTGTTAACAGTATTAACAACTAGCTAAAGATAGGAAAGTGATACCCCCATCGCTAGCTTCACGAACTTTGAAAGGATGAGTACCTGATGATTCGCATAGTTCATGTTTTGTGCAAGAAAATTTTGTTGAAGAACCTAGGCATACCAATTATCGCATAAGTTTGATCAAAACTAAAACAACTGAACCTTTATATAAGAAGGATAAAAGCATCAAAAGACATGGTACTTGGTATTCTCCGGTTGTGTTTGTGATAGGGTAAGATACCCCCATTTCTCTGGTTGCAGAACCTTCACCATCCTGTGGAGGAAAGAAACTTACATATTCTTGTTAACACTATTAACAACTAGCTAAAGATAGGAAAGTGATACCCCCATTACTATCTTCACGAACTTTGAAAGGATAAGTACCTGATGATTCGCATAGTTCATGTTTTGTGCAAGAAAATTTTGTTGAAGAACCTAGTCATACCAATTATCGCATAAGTTTGATCAAAACTAAAACAACTGAACCTTTATATAAGAAGAATAAAAGCATCACAAGACATGGTACCTGGTTTTCTCCTGTTGTGTATGTGTTAGGGTAAGACCCCCGCATTTCTCTCATTGCAGAATCTTCAATACCCTGTGGAGGAAAGAAACTTGCATATTCTTGTTAAAAGTATTAACAACTAAAGATAGGAAAGTCCAACGGACACAATTACCTCCGACTATAAAACCCATTTGCAGCAATAAAATCCATCCGATTGGGAGAGGGGGGAAAACAAAAACACAAGTATCATCAAGAATCAGATTAGATGATTAGAAAATCAACAGATATAGCCTACACGTACTTGGCGATATTTGCCCAGATACAGCTTCAGCGGCGGAACGTAATCTTCAAACCCAAGCGTCGCCATTGACCACAGCACATCGTCCCCGTTGATCGTCTTCTTCTTTAGCGTCATGCACCGCTCACAAGCTCTGTTATCCCCATAACACATCACATCATACATTTGGATCAATAAACGAAGACACAAAGAGGAGAAGAGGCAACCGATCTCACTCGCTGGTGATAAAACTGATGAACTCAGACACGCATTCTTGCATCGTCTCCTTGGTCTCCTTGGCGACCTTTGCGTGGTTGGGCAGGGCCTTATTCAAGATTCGAGTGATGTTGGCGATGGGGAGGAAACGATCTTGCTCCCTTACGCTGCTGTCACCATCGCCGCCGTCCCCGCCTCCGCCCCCGCTCACGCCCCCACCCCCGCTCCCGCCCCCGCCGTAGCTCCTGGCTCCTTCAGCAGGGTTGGACTGAGAAGCCTCTGCCATCCTCCTCTGCCTTGCCGGCGGAACCATCGCAAAGATCACGGAAGGAGAACTCCAAATCGCAGGAGGCGAGAAAGCGACGAGTGATACTACAACCTTTGGTTGGTTTCGTATTTGGCGCGCGGCCGGGAGTTGTCGATTAGTTTTTGGTTGGCAGATCGAACGCTGGAGAAGCAGAGAGAAAGAAGCGACGAGTCCTTTATCACCGTCGTCCGTTGGCGGATGCAGGCTCTGGCCTCTGTCGCGCCTTTATATTCTTTGGTTCGCCGATCCAATCGTTAAACAACGGTTCAAGGCCTCGTTGACATATTCTCTTCTTGCTTGTGATCTTTTAATTCCGGAAGTTGGAATTCTTTTGTTGCTTTGTTGTGCAGGTATCCGGAGCACTTCGCGCAATCTCTGCTGCTCTTCCTGGTGCTGCTTGCTTATTTTGCCGACTCTGTGAAGACGAGTCTGTTCTACAGTGTTGTTGTTTTTTTTATCAATTATTTTTAAGAATAATCCAAAACAATACAAAGAAGTAACTTGCGCTTAGGTTAATTTATGCAAGAAAGTTTGTTTGTTGATGCTTTCTTGATAAAATTAAAGGCATTATAGTTCATAATTCCCAGACGTCATCTTAATTTAGAGCGGTCAAAAGTAAATCAAGATAGTTTTGAGTTGAGACGAACGAACTCGTCATTTCTTTGATGTTGAGCAGTTTGTGATCATATCTTATAACTAAATCAACCCTATGGTTGGGCGTTAACTACTGTTGATTGATATGCCTCGCAATTCTGGCCTTGGCAAATGTTGTAGACCTACTTGTGCGTCCAAGACGTGACCTCAAGTTTTCACAACTTTAGAAAAGCAAGGTCAAGTGCTCCTGGACTCGGAAGCACACACATTCAGAAGTATATGAATTTGAAAGTGTACAACTCGGAAGGTCATAAACTCGGAAGTACATGAATTCAGAAATATGTGAACTCAAAAGTATACGGATTTAGAAGTGTATGAACTTAGAAGTACACAGACTTAGAAGTACACAGATGTGCGTGGATTCAAAAGGGTAGGATTGGAAACATCTTTGGAGTAATATAGCAGTTAAGGTACCTCTGGAGTAATTCTAAAACATGAAATATAAGATCAAATGTAAATACTTATAGTGATTGTTTGCTAACCCTTTTCTTCACACTTGTTCTTGGAGAAGCGATCACAAATTGAACCACCCTTCCAAGTTTCACAAACCAAATTCTTTGTGCTTGTGAATGCTCTCCTCTTCACCGATTATTAAAACCAACCCCTCTCTCCAGCAACCCTTTCTCACTTGGATGTACATGCCTATATAGGTGCTCATGCAGTCATCGAAAGTTCTGCATAAAGTGTAGAAGTGGGAGGTTAACCGCAACCATATCTGCACAATGTGCAGACGTGGGTGCAACTATCAATATCTCCCACTCGTCCAAGTGATGTTATAGACATAGAATAGTCACAAAGACCAAATAGTCATACAAACTAATAGGAGATCCAATTCATACTTAGGAAAATAGTTTGTGCGATAGTAATCATACTGAGTGATCAATGTTAAGAATATTGTTACACTTTATATAGTTGCTCTCTGAGCAATCAATGTTAAGAAAGTTGTTATATTTTACTTAGCCGCTCTCTTGGTGGCACACATCCGCTCTCCAAAAGACATCAATGTCTTACTATTTACTCATAATAAATCATTTATATCAATATGAACATCTCTAATCCCTCATAACAACTAGTACATCAAGAGCATGTTCTATATCTCCAATTAATACAATCGCTCACAATCATGTACATTTTGTGTACTTAATAAAAAAATATAATTAGTCAACTAGTGAATAAATGCCAAAGATATAAATTTATCTTAATCTTCATTTTTAGCTAGAATCTATTCATTCTAATCATCCATATTCAATAGGTTACATGATAAAGTAGCAAATACTGATTAGAACTTCAAATAGACAGCTAAATAGTCACTGAAAGTAAATATTGATATTAACTAATAATCTCAAGGGCTCACATAGTAAAGAAGTAGGGATCTATTCTTCTACTACTTTTATTATTGCAATATCACATATGGTACGAATCACATGCTACGATGTTATTTTCTTTACTAAAAAAAATACATGTTTTCTCAAATTAGCATCACACAGATTGCATCTAGAAATTCCCAATGCCTAATCCTGAATTCAACTCATAAATTCAAATATAGCCTCCAGCAGATTTAGTAAATTGTGAGTGTTTTTACTCCAATCATTATCAGTACATAAATAATCTCATCTTGATACAACTATCAAAGCAGCCTCAACTTATGAGTATGTTTCTATTCATAGCTATATAAGTTATCTCATAAGTAATAATTTTACCTCTATTTATACTTAACAAATATAGATGATTGCTCATGTGAGTAGACTAATCTCAACCTGCTAACATGTTCATCGAATTTTATCCAAAAATGTAACAACATATACACAGAATAGATCATGACATTTATATATATATTTGATTGTCTTTATAATGTGTTACATTTTACGAAGTCTCAAAGACTTCACATATTCTTGAAATGACTCTTTTGTCAATGACTTAGTAAAAAGATTTATAAGCATAGCATGTATAGGGATATACTCATGAATTATGTTTTTCTTGTCAATAATATCCCTTACAAAATTATACTTAATTTCTATATACTTGCCTTTGTATGATATTTGGGATCCTTGAAAAAAAGCTATAGTAATTTGATTGTCACAATATATTGTAACAAGACTCTCACTGTTCTCAACAATTTTCAAATACTTTAGGAACCTTTTTAGCCTAACAGCTTCTTGCACAACCACTATACAAGTCACATACTTAGCTTCTATTGTCGACAATGCTACACAAGCCTGTTTCTTACTGTTCCATGAGATGGCGCCATCATTCAAAAAGAAGATATAGCCAGATGTAGATTTTCTGTCATTAATGTTGGTGCAATCATGCTCTAGAAGTTTTAATGTATTAACAATTATTTAAGTTTATGTTAACATGTTGGATCTAACTCAAGTTACGAGTGTGCGGGATGAAAGAAGTCTAGGAAGGTCAGTGATAAGATTTTTGGCAAGAAGAAGTCCTTGCATGTCGGAAGACTAAAGGCAAGGCAAGAGAAATCCAAGAAAGTCGAGGACTATATTCTTGGCATAAAGAAACCCTTGTAGGTAAGAAGATTGAATGCAAGGCAAAAGAAGTCTAAGAAGGTCGAGGACCTGTTGAAATCGTTGGGTCGGCTAGAAGGGGGGTTGAATAGCCCTGTACAATAAAAAAACAAATACCCTTCTTAGACTTTTAAAAGAACACTTGCATAAATTGGAAAAAAGAAATAAGCTAAAAGAAGAGGCTCACAACTTTTACTTGGTTACAACCGAGGAGGTTGTTAATCCAAGGAAGTAAACGCACTAAGTATCTCCTTCAGGCGGAGAAGCCTTTTACGGCAGTGAAAGCACAAAATGAGAAGTTAAACTAACAATGAAGAGCGCACAAGTATTGTATTACAATTGCTTGTTCATTGAAAAGCTTATGGACCAAGGCTGTATTTATAGCTTTGGTCGGGGCGTCTGGAGGGGGATAAAGTTTTATCCCCTTCGCAACGGATCACGGTCAAACGTGATCTGGTTAAAGTCACATTTCAGATGCTCGGAAGGGTTCCAGGTGCCCGGACTTCCGAGCGCTCGGAATGGATCCGGACGCTCGGACCTCAAAGTCAACCCCGTTGACCTTTTTGGTCTGGGCCTTCTGCTCCGGTTCAGCTCGCCTCGGTCACGGGTCTTTCACTCTGGCTCAGCTCGCTTGGGTGATTTCGGCCAACCAAAATAAGACTCACCCGAATCTAATTTCGGCCTTCTTGAGCAACCTTCCGCTCCCGCTTCTCGTCCCTCGGAAACGCCGCGCGCTTCCTTCTTGTCCGCCTAAGTACTCTTCCGTAGCACCTCGTCCCTCGGACGCACCAAGTCCATCGGCTCTCTCTCGTGTCGTCCTTCTTGCTAGCTGCGTCTTTTGCTTGACTTCTTGTTTTCCTAAGCTCCTGCACACTTAGACACAAGGTTAAAATACCACATGACCTAACCTAATTTGGTTGATCACATTAAAACAACCTTGGGGTTCCAACAATCTCTCCCTTTTTGATGTGAGCAATCCAAGTTAAGCTAGGGTAAAGAGACATAAAGTTAAAATAATAAATTCAGCAATAAAGTATAAAAATAAAAAATTTGAATCTACCTCCCCCTACACTCATTTTTTTCCTTCTCCCCCTTTGATCACATAAAAATGGGGTACCAAGAAAAATCTAAGGGTAGAAATTTTTTGAAATAACTTTATCAAATTTTGAAAATTTTGATAATACCGAAAAATTTGTAAAAATTTCTAAGTAAAAAATTTCAAGCTGAAAAATATTTTTGACTAGCTATTTAAATCAAAAAATATTTTTTGAGAAATTTTGCTAAGTTTTTGCAAGCAAAAAATATTTTTGAGAATTTTCTAAGAAAAAAAATTCAAGCCAAAAAATTTTCTAAAAAAAAAAATCTAAGTTAGACATTTTTGCAAAATATTTTTGAGACATTTCCAAGTAAGAAAAATATTTGAATTTTTTTAAAAGTTTAATGCTTTATCAGTTAGTCAATTAAATATTTTATTTCAATATTTTAGCTTTCAGGCTGTGGTGAGGCACTAGACCTTCTTGGTTATTGGATCATCAACCACTTCTAGACAAAACCTCATACATAAATTAAACGTTTTAATTTTCTTGCTGAAAGCACTAAATCTAAATTAAGGTTCAAGTTAAACAAGACTTCGGAACCTAATATAGGTTCCAACCAACTGGATTAATTAAGTATTTCTTTGAAATATTTCTAATTTGTCCCTTGTGATATCTAAAATACCAATTTAGATTATTGAATTTTCTAAAACTTGTATTAGATTAGCATGCATGAATTTTTAAGTTATTTATTTCTTTTTGCAAAATCTCATTTTCTACTTTTATTTTGTTAAATTATTCTAATGGACAAGATTTTGCTAGAATTATTTTCAAATTTCTAATGTTTTTTCCAATTTGCAGCAATCTTTAGTTAATAGTTTAACAAATTTAAATAATTTATCGGGAGGAAGAGATCGTACCTGACTTACCTTGTTGATCTCGTTATCCGTAGCTCCCCCTGAACTATTGCTTTTTTCTGATGTAGCTCCCCCTTCATCAATGCTCTTGATGCTCATTTCGGACAAGCTTGAATCGTAGTCCTCATCTTGATGACTTGCCATTAATGCAAGTCCGGAGAAGGCCTTAACTTCTGATTCGGATGACGTATCGTCTCATGTCTTTAATTTGTTTGTTTGGACTGGTTTCTTTCCTTTATCATTGTCCTTGTTCCTTAGCTTGGGGTAATTATCTTTAATATGTCCTTCTTCGTTGTAGTGGTAGCATTTGATCGTCCTTTTCTTTCTACCCTGCGGATGGTTAGATTTTCTTGATTTAAATAATTTTTTAAAGTGTCTTACCATCATTACCATTTCCTCATCGTTGAGAGAAGATTCTGACTCATGTTCATCTCTCGATGCCTTGAGGGCGATGTTGTTCTTTGGCTCCTTCGTACCTGCACATCTCAATTCATGCACTTTAAATGTTGAAAACAATTCTTCTAAGGTAATAGATTCTAAGTCCTTAGAGATATAGAAGACAACTACTAGTGATGCCCATTTTGTATTCCTAGGGAATGCATTGAGTGTGTACCTTAGCGAATCTCGGTTACTTACATTTTCTCCAAGATTCGAAAGTCTGGTGATGAGATCTTTGATCCTCGAATGAAGGTGTGCAATCATTTCGTCTTCCTTAAATCGCAAGTTAGTGAGTTGGTTGCGAAGTAAGCCCCGTCTCGTGAGCTTAGATTCAGACGTCCCTTCATGTAGCTCAAGGAACTTCTCCCAAAATTCCTTTGCTGAGTCGTAGTTGTCAATCTGGTTGACTTCTTGTGGTAGAAGAACGCTCAATAGATGGAATTCTGCTTTGCCATTTGCCACGTAGTCGGTCTGCTCCTTTTTAGTCCACTGGTATGTTCCTTTACCTTTCGGTGCTATAAACCGAATTCCATTATTAAAAGTAAATCGAAAACAGTTTTAAAAAAATACCCGCATTCACTTTTTCCAGCTAGCGAACTCTCCCTCAAATTTCGGCGGGTATATGCTTCGTCCGGTCATCATCTTTGCTTCGATCGACGGTTAGTACTCCTGAAGCGTCCTGACTTTGATACCACTTGTTGGAATCGTTGAGTCGGCTAGAAGGGGGGTTGAATAGCCCTGCACAATAAAAAAACAAATACCTTTCTCGGACTTTTAGAAATAAAGAAATAAGCTAAAAGAAGAGGCTCACATCTTTTACTTGGTTACAACCGGGGAGGTTGTTAATCCAAGGAAGTAAACACGCACTAAGTATCTCATTCATACGGAGAAACCTCTTACAGCAGTAAAAGCACAAAATGAGAAGCTAAACTAACAATGAAGAGCGCACAAGTGTTGTATTATAATTGCTTGTTCATTGAAAAGCTTCTAGACCAAGCTTGTATTTATAGCCTTGGTTGGGCGCCTGGAAGGGTTCCAGGCGCCTAGAGGGGGATAAAGTTTTATCCCCTTCGCAATGAATGCGGTCAAATGTGATATGGTCAAAGTCACATTCCGGGAGCTTGGAAGGGTTCCGGGCGCCCGGACCTCAAAGTCAACCCCGTTGACCTTTTTAGTTCGGGCCTTCTGCTCCGATTCAGCTCGCCTTAGTTCGGGCCTTCCGCTCCGGCTCCGCTCGCTTGGGTGATTTCGGCAAACCGAAATAAGGCTCACCCGAACCCAGTTTCGGTCTTCTCGAGCAACCTTTTGCTCCGGCTTCTCGTCCTTCGGAAACACCACGTGCTTCCTTCTTGTCTGCCCATGTATTCTTTCACAGCACCTCATCCCTCGGACGCACCGAGCCCGTCGGCTCTCTCCCGTGTCGTCCTTCTCGCTAGCTACATCTTTTACTCGACTTTTTGTATTCCTAAGCTCCTGCACACTTAGACACAAGGTTAAAACACCACAGGACCTAACCTAACTTTATTGATCATATCAAAACAATCTTGGAGTTCCAACAGGACCGACTTCTTGGCATGATGATCGAGAGATGAGGAAGTTCCAGGCACAAAGTCCAGGGAACAGGAGGTTCATCTTGTAGGACCCTTGACGATCGGTTAGAGATGAGTGAATATCCCTACAAAAATAAAATGCAAACCCTTCTCGAACTTTACAGCTTAATTAACTAACACTTACATAAAAAGAAACTAATTAATTAGAGAAAGAAAAAGAGGCAAAAAGAATTACTTGGTTGCAATCAGAGGATTGCTAATCCAAGGCAAGAAAAGCATACTATGAAGATCTCCTTTGGGCAGAGTAGTCTCTTACAATGTTGATGGCTCACAAACAGTAGTAGAACAATAAATAAATGATTTACAAGTGTTGTTTTTTTACTACTGGGATCAAGGTTGTATTTATAGTCCTGGTCGGACGCTTGGAAGGATTCCAGGCGCCTGGAGGGAGATAAAGTTTTATCCCCGTCGCAATGTAATGCGACACGTGGAGTTTCGGATAAAACTCTGACCCGGGCGCTCGGACCAGAAAGTCAACTTTTAGTTAACTTTTTATCCGAGTCTTCCTCTCTGGTTCTGCTCGCTTGGCTCCGGGTCTTCTGTTCTAGCTCCGCTCATTCGGGTGATTTCGTCCATTCGGAATAGGGCTCATCCGAGCCTATTTTCTGGCCTTCGAGCAGTTTTCCGCTTCGGCTTATCGTCCCTCAAAAATGTTGCGCGCCTCCTTCTCATCCACCAGCATACTCTTCCGCAGCACCTCGTTCCTCAGACGCACTGAGCTCGTCGACTCTCTCCTGTGTTGTCCTTCTCACTAGCTGCATCTTTCACTTGACTTCTTACGCTCCTAGGTTCCTGCACACTTAAACACAAGACATCAAAATAACAATAAGACCTAACTTGACTTGGTTGATCACATCAAAATCATCATAGAGTACTTACACATCTGGCATAAGATACTTGGGATCGATTGGGTTTAGGGATCCTATTTTAGGATATACCAAAAGATTGGTAAGTTTGCCAATCGATTGGTGAGCTAAAACCTAAAACTTGGAAGCAAAAGAATGTATCAATTGATTGACTGGTCGATTGAGAAACCTTCAATTGGTTGACAAGTAGCCTCACAAGAATATAATGCTCCCAGATCAATTATCTGATCGATTGGGAATTCCCAATCGATCAGCTGATTGATTGAGAAGCAATCTTGTAAGAACAGAATACTCCTTGATCAATTATCTGATCGATTGAGAATTCTCCAATTGATCAGCCAATCGATTGAAAAGCCACTCGCGAGAAGAACAAAAAGTTTCCCCAATCGATTGACTAATCGATTTAGCTTTCTTCACCAGAATAGAAAACTCTTCAATAGATTGGTTGATCGATTGAGAATCACAAAAACAGAAGGTTTTTGAATCGATTAACTGATCGATTAAGATTGCTAATCGATCAAGGCTTGATACCAATCGATTGGGATTTAAAATAGAATAATTTTAGCTGTCGATCTAGAGTTAGTAGCATTCAACGGGCATATCAAACACACTATAATCGATTGGGATCTTCACCAATTGATTGAAAGAGGTGAAAAGATGAGAAACAACTAGATTTTGAAGAATCTAAAAGAGGAGATTTCAACCCAACACAAACAACTATTCTATTGCTATTCTCCTGTGAAGCTCTTATCTTCAATCCTCAAGCAATCAAGAGAAGAAGAATCAAGCCAATCACATTGTAATCTTTCTTTCTTCTTCTCCTTGTTGTATTCTTTTGAGAGGTTCTTTAAAGCTTTGTTGTGAAAGGTTTCTCCACCTTCGGTTTGTTTCGAGAAGGAAAAGTTTCATAGTGGATGTTGTGACCGTGGTGTGGATCCTTGGATTAGTCACCTCAAGAAGGTGAATACTAAGTAAACACAAGGAGTTGGCATTGCTTCTAAGTTTCGCTGCACTATCAAGAAGATTAAGAAATCGAAGCGCACTATTCACCCCCTAAAGCTCAACTGGTCCTAATAATCAAGGTCTCCTGCCTAATCTGTATCTGTGTAGCCTATCTGAATAATCTGTGAGCCTCGTCTTTTTAGTTTATATCTTATTTTGTTTATACAAGTGTTTAGTTTAATTAAGTTATAAGTCCGAGGAAGGTTTGTTTTGCATGATTTGTGCAGGGGCTATTCACCCCCCTCCCCTCTAGTCGGCCTCCCAGGGTCCTAACAGATGATTGTGGAGTCGTTTGGAGTATTCTATCTATCAGTCACACGTCACATCTGAGGATGGTCTTTACTTTGCTTTTACTTTCTTGCATGCTTTCCTAATGGTTTTGGCGTTGTAATAATTAGATTTGGACTTAGAATTTAGCCTTGTGGATACTTTACCATTTTTAGTATTTGTTGTGTTTATCCGTGCCGGCACACATTGTATCATTTTAAATTGTGTGACTTTCCTATGTCTTCCACTGTATTTTGTTTTCTATTCTAGTCATGTGGGCTGTGTATACAACTATGTAGTTGTTAATTCAGTTGTGTGGGTTGCATATTAAATTACGTGATTGTGCTTTTATTTCCAATCATGTGGGATATATGTTATTATACTTGTACAACCGAGTGACTATGTATCCAGGTTTTATTTATCACTGTTGCAGGAGAGATATTGTCCGTTTGTCAGACATGGACTCTTCTGAGACATGACAATTCGTAACGCTGGACTGTCAATTATGGCTCATCTGTGTTTTTTAAATTTATCATATTGGCTAATAGCAAATTTTCATAGGATCGAATTGACAGGCGCTCAAGTATATGTTAGTAAGGCCTATACTTATGACCCCTATTATATTGAGACTACCAAATATATATATATAATCAAATATGAATAGTAGTATAGAAATATGTGAATTTGAATATTAAATATTTAAAATTATGGTTAAAATAAATTTTAATTAAAATTTATTTTCATTTGTAATTTTAATATTTTACCATATAGATTTTGGTCAATAATTCTTAATTTTTTTTATATTTGACAAATATTTTTTATTTTTTTTACATATTAAAGTTAAATTAAATAGTTTTTATTTTTTTTACTAGATTGGATTGAAAATTTTTAATTTTTACTATTAGATTTGATTGGTAATTTTTTTATTTTTTATTAAAATTTGATCTGTAATTTTTTAATTGATAAAAATTTAATTTATAGATCAAAATTAAATTTAATTAATATAAATTAAAAATACTTATTGGTTATACTTATTTATTAGTAATTGATTTTTTTTATAAAAATACTTTTTAAAGTGAAACATATATTTAATTGCACTATTCTTTCTTTTAAAATTCTTCTTTTTCATTATCTTTTTTACACTTATTATTATGTCTTCACCGTTCATATTTAATAGCTTACTATTTTTAGATAAATAAATTTAATTGATAATTTATCAAAGTTAAAATTGATAAAAAGAAGACTCTTACTATATTGCTACTCAAATATATTATTTTTAGATCACATAATAATAATTTTACTAGTGCATGAAAACTTCCCTTATTATCAAAATTAAAATTTATCGATAATTTTTTTTAATAGAAATTAAAATATATTTTAATAGTATTATAATAATTTATTACTCATTGCAAACTTAGTTATTATTTTCAATATTTTATTAGAAAAATTTAATTTAATTTATTTAATTAAAAAAATTCATTAGATAAATATATTATTTTTAATAAATTATGCTTGAAAGTTTAACATAAAATAATTTTTATTTTTAAAATGTTAAATTTTACTAATAAATAAATGAGGTTTGAGAAAGGAAAAGTTATTGCTTCCAATTGCATAAATAATCTTGCAAAACTATTTATAAAATTAAATAATTTTAATAATATTTATTTTTTAAAAAAAATATTAAGGACTTAAAATTTTTTTTCTGCTAGGACCTCAAAAATAGTTGAGAAAGTCATACCAACGGGTCGAATAGCAAGAAGTAAATATATGGGGTAGAAAAAATAATAATAAATGGCATCCTTATATAATATACATAATAACTTTTTATGGAATCATGTAGAAAGATTTCTGAAATCTCTAAATCATGTATCCTAGTTTCTACAATTGTAATAGTCGAATTGATTAAATTTTTTTAAAAATAATCAATTTATGTTCAAAAAATTATTGTTCTCAATATAGTGGGTCAATTGATGTCTGGGGATATTTATATAATCAGGAGAACTAGACGAACATATAAGAATTGGTTTCATGTAATTTCAAACTCTCTAAGTCCATTAGCCGATTTCGATCAAAACTGGCTGATGGATCTAGAAAGCTTAAAATGATATGAAATCAGACCTTCTGTGTTTTGTGTAGTTCTCTTTGACTGTGTAAGTGCTCTCAAATATCAAATTGACTCAAAATATTAGGAGTAATAATTTTTTGAATATGAATATATCCGAAAAATCTATTTCGTATTTAAAAAAATCATTAGTCTCAATATTTTGGGTCAAATTAATGTTTAAAGATATAAATATAATAACAAGAATTAGACAAACCCATATGACCTAGTTTCACGTCATTTTGAGCCCTCTAGGTTTATTAACTGATTTTAGCTGAAAGAGTTTCAACAAAAATCGGTTGATGAACCTAAAGAGCTTGGAATGACGTGAAACATATCCTATGTATTCGTCTAATTCTTCTAATTATATAAATGCCCTCAAACATCAATTTGACTCATTATATTGAGAGCAATGATTTTTTGAATACGTATGTATCTGAAAAATCTAATTCGTATTTAAAAAAATCACTACTTTCAATATATTTGATCAAATTGATATTTGAGGACATGAATATAATTATAAGAACTAGATGAACTCATAGGACCTAGTTTCACGTCATTCCAAGCCTTCTAGGTTTATCAACTAATTTTGACTAAAACTCTTGAGAACTATACGAATATATAAAATCTTGTTTTATGTTTTTTCAAACTCTCTAGGTTTATCAACCAATTTTGGTCAAAATCAGATGATGAACCTAAAGAGCTCAGAATGACATGAAATCAATTCTTTTATGTTTGTCTAGTTTTTATGATTATATAAATATTCTTAAATATCCATTTGACCTATTATATTAAGAGCAGTTATTTTTTAAACATAAATCAATTATTTTTTTTTTAAAAAATAATTGATTCTACTGCTACAATCATAGTAGTAGACTGAAAACAATAATAGGAGTAAAAATAAAATTGGATATATAATTTAATAATTTTCAAATTAAGGTAAGTGATTTAAATATTTTGAAAACTTTATTAATAAAAAATGGTGTGCATAATCTTCTAGATTCCGACCGTGTATATTTTGCCTTCGGTATATAAAGGTTGGTTTTTCCTTATAAATTTTATTTTTCCGTTCTTTCTCACTTTATACCCATATTAGATGGCAAACTATTTTTCATTCGGGACGAAATATATCTGAAGGCATAAGGTGACCAGCCAGAGTACATTGTCTAAGTTATTATCAAGAACATTTTGATAATATCATATTTATATATTAATTATATATATATATTATAATTTATTTTTAGCTGGTCAAATTTTAACCAATAAAATTTATTGTTATTTATTATCTCGCTATGTTTTACCAAGTTTCTTGAAATTCCACGGCATCTGCACATGTTATCCTTCTCTAGCAGTCACCAGCAATTCCGAGCTACTTCGTCGTTTAAGATTTGACGTCAAATCAAAGTCCAATGAAAGTTGGAACGTCAAACTTGACTGCGCCGTGGCAAAACAAAGAAGACCCATTACCACATCGGAATGCGGAGTTTTGTATTCGTTTCAGGCTTAGAAGACGGCGCTGAGAAGCAATTCCAACAATTTTGTCGACCCACACACGTTTACCACTGCTGTAAGCTTATCATACCGTCTCCGTTACAAAAGCCTGATGCTTCTGAGGCGGTTAGCCAAGGCGTGTTGCCTTGGATTAATTATGCTGCATTGCCTGATTTATTTATACGTGACCCAGCGCACTTGATTCCGATCCAAATTACACGCAACGAACTCGACTCGGCGAGACCGCTGGCTGGTCCCTCTGTGTGTCGGAGTGTCCATCATACCTGGCGGTGGCCGCCCCCATTAATCACCGTCTGAAGGGGGGCAAAATGGTATTCAGGAATTAACAGGTACGAAAAGGGAAAACGGAAAAAAAAAAGAGGGTTAAGAGGAAAAGATTTGGTCGAGCAATTAAGGATTGTCGTTCCGTTTTCTTCTGCTTGCTTCTCTCTCTATATAACCCAGAGGAAGGTTGCGGAGGAGGAAAATGAGATAGCGGTACCTTGTCGCCATTGAGTTATCCTTCCTTCCGTCGGCGTCCATCCCTCTCCTCCTGCAACCCTAAGCGAAGAGCGGGGAACGTCGTGGCGGAGGAATTTCGTTAGGTATCATCTGATCGTTCTTTTTTGCTTATTTTCTGATCGATCTTGATTATACCGACAATCTGTTTGAAAAATATACCAAAAATCAAAGGTTGACAGATTTGGTGTCTGGCTTAGTCTTCTGCAAGAGGAGAATATGTGGGCTTAATTTTCTATAAAATAAAAATAATAATTGGTATTTTCCTTTAGGAAGAACATTAGGGTGATAATTTATCAACCACATATTAAGATCTTTCTTGCATTGTGGTTCCTTGTTTCTCTCCTTCATCCATCGAAATCGGTACATGCATTCCTAGTGCTAGCTGTTTGTTTATCTTTTGCAGGACTTGTGATTGGAACTACCTAAAATAAATTTATCCTAATTATCGGACTGGATAATTAACAAGCGTGTTGATCCCTGGAGATCCAAGTCACATGTGAGGACGGTTTATCTGATATTCACGCTAACAATTCTACCAGAATGTCAATAGATGTTATTGGTTTGTTGCTCTGGTTTCTCAAATACCCTTTGTTTCATCTTGGACTACGGTTGTCTGCCATTACAGCTTTGTTTTTTTAAAATTGCTTATTTTGGGTCTAATGTAGAAGGGAGAATCAATCAATGTTTGGGTTTTTTTCATTTTAATTAAATAGGCCTCGATGTTTCATTTTCCTCTTCTAACTGAGAGAATGAGGTTCGTTTCATATACAACATAGGCATGTGTCATGTAATTTTGCATCATAGTAAAAAGGGTAAATTGTTAGCCTTCTTCCTCTTCATTTTTGTTATGACCAAGTTGATTATAAGCTACTTGCAGGTTTTCTGTTTCTCTAAAAGGGAATTCTTGGGAATTTTCTTGTATTCAGTGTGCTCATATGAAGAAATGTTCACTGAGATTTAAGCCGTAAAGGATATATTTCAGACCAGGACATAGTTTTTTTTTGCATGGATTGGTGCAAAGCATGAACAGAATCTAACAAGTCAATGAGTCAATCCAGTAACCAAGACACAGGATTTTCTTTCTCATTACCTTCTCCTTTAGAAGTCACATTTATGGAATGAATGCTTTTGGTATCAAAGTTGAGTTCAGTTTGCTATTTTCTACCAATTTATTGTGTTGATTTTCTACCCTATTTACCATCTATATACTCAATTCAGCCAATTATATTGATATCGTAAGAGTTGTGTCGTCCAATCATTTCATCTTGACTGATACATTGTACACAAGAGACTTTTTCGTCTTTATTGAATACTGCAAGTACTAATTCCCAGTTAGTTTTGAGTTGAATTGATTGTTGTTGCTATTCAACAGCCAATAGTGGAGATTCTACTAGCTAAATTTCTTCTAAGATTCACTGATGGTATTACAGAATCACCAATTACCATTTTCTATTTAAATGCAAACTAAGGTATAAATACAACTATTCATATCCTTGGTTTATGGATATCCTTGTTTTAGGGCTATTTAGCTTCACCTCAGTGACATCTTTGATTTTGCCTCTTTGAGGCTGATTGAGTGCTGACTGTTGCATATCTTCGTCCATACACATTCATCTGTCAAAATGAAACAGAGAACTTTCAATAAATCAATTCCAAGGCACTCAATCAGCCTTCCAGTCAGTTTCACTTGCCAGATTTTGTTCAATTTGTGAATGTGTTTTGTTGATCTGAAGAATAAGGAATCAATTACCTGTGGTGCGTGCTGGTATTTTTGCAGTCCTATGGAGAAATGCCTCATCTTTTACAATCCTGGAGGGAGACTTATCATATGCTATAAATACATGTGTTAATCTCATTTCTTGTTTGAAGAGTGGTTCATTCTCTGAGAACCTTTCTAGAGTCAAAACTGATAGTAGAACTCAGGAATAATTATGTACTGAATGTATGTAAATTAAACTCTAAAACATTTTTCAGTATACTAATCACAAGATGTCTTTAAATGTTGGAAACCTATGTATTGATTTTCTAAATGTGTAACCTTTATTTGGTTAAACCAATTTACATTCCTTGCATACCAAGTGACATGCAGAGTTGAATTTTCCTAAAATATTGATCATCTAGCTTTTTATTACAAGTTTCGTGTTACACTCAAGGAGGAAGTTCACATTAGACTATGTTGCTAATTTGATATGTAGAATGAAGACTGAAGACTCAACTGCTTCTGATTATAGGGTCAGGATGTTTAGGTGATTCACCATGAAGCAATCTTTTTTTTTTTTAAAAAAAGATTTAGATAAAATGAGTATTATGCTTCCACTAAAAGATGGTTCAGCCAACTTATATGCTCCAATACTTATACTCTTAATTTACCACCTTCCAAGTTGCATTTGATATCAACAATTGGACACCCATATTTCAAGTGGAAACCCTTGATATTTCTATTGACCACATGTAATACGGTGTTAAGCCCTTCAATCCACACCTGTGTTAGATAATCGTATCAAGTCCAAGTAGCATAGCTTATAAGTGTTTGTTAAGATTGCACCTTGTAGATTGTGAAACATGTTGGCTGTAGTTTGATGGTTGCGAAGGATGTTTCTATGTTTATACGAATTGAGTCTTTGTCATGATAATATGATTTATTTATTACCAAATGTATTTTCTCATCATGCATGCCTTTTACCTATCCTCAGTTGAGTAGCATTCTATGTTGCAGCAGGTTCTGTAGTATAGCTAACAGACCCCATTTTAATAAGTGTTGAGAGAGATGAATTGTTGGCCTAACTCCTTAAGCTACTCATTAGTCATAGTTGTTTCTTGTCTGAATGAACCTTGTAACACAACTGAAACTCTGCAACATTTAATTGATTCCACTTTGTTACAATCACTTTTTTTTTCTGGTCCTGAGATAAAGCAGCAACCTTAAAGTTTCAATTCATTGTAACTACTTCGGAATCACTACCATAACAACAACAATTAGTCTGAAGACAACTAATGAATTACTACCAGAAATGCCTAGAAGGAACTGTTCAAAGGAACTAGTCGATTGCCAGATAAAAATAATTTAAATTAGGTTTTGAAGGCATTTTCTCTTCATATGACAACTAAAGCATAACCACATATGTCACAGGAGTCATTCCTAATATGTTACTGCATCTTAAATTGGCCTCAGGCTACATAATTGATCTGATTTTTGTTTAGCTAGACTTGTGCCTTGGTTTGTGTTAAGGATTGTAATACTGATCTTGAAATAAAGAACAGAGGTTTGTGCATGAGGAACTTTGCAATGTCAAGACAGAACTTTCAGATGGATAATTTGAGTTACAATGGAGTTGGTAGAGGTTATTGTTTGAAAGAGACTGGGTAGGGCTTACTAGTAGGATGCTTTGTTGCTTTCTTACCTCCACTGTGATAATTGAATTATTGATATTATGAATGATCTTTGGCCCCAAAGTTTCTACTGTTTATATGTTAAATATATCATTATAATATTATATTAAAGTTTCTTTTATGATAAATGGTGTCTTGAGTCTTTCCCTCCTGGTCACTACTAACATTCAGTAAAATATTTCAAGATAAAACTGCTCTTAGGACACTGAACATCTTCATGAATTGGTATCCAAACTCTCCATTTTGACCTTTCATCATAACCTATATTATTTGGAGGAGAGGTGGAAGTTCATGGTTCTAATTTGTGTTAAAGTCCTCTGTTAAGTGTATGAACTATCTGACTTTGGGTATTAAGAAAAATTCTCTCTCTCTCTCTCTACTTTGCTTTAAGTCAAACAAGCTTTCTGCAAAGAATTAACTGCATATGGTGGTGACCGACTTTGCAAGTTTATCCTTGTTCTTCCAGACCAAGAAATTTTCCCATTATCCAGTTGCTAAAACACTGGTTTTCTCTCAGCAGATCTCCTTTTAGCTAATATCACAAAGCATCTGCTAGTACAAAATCTCCTGTGCAATAAATTTTAGATGCCAGAGATGGAGCATAATGAAGCCTGTAATCATCCTCAAAATCACGCTTGCTCGAGCTCAGGTACTTAATGGAATTTTCTTCTTTTATTTTGCAAGGATTGGGCTTATGTTGTTTGATTATTATGTCCAAAAACTTGAATTGAAGCCTTTTCCATGAAAATGATTCTTTGTTCTTACAGCAGCAGCCATGGCCAATTCCACTGCTTCTGAATTTGCAACAAGAGCTACTGATCATCCATCATCTAGTTTCATTTCAGCATTTCCAACCTGTTTTCCTACTAATGCCGGATCATCAAATAACTCATATGTGAACATGTCTAGTGGAGGTTTTACAAGCTTTCCTCCCAACCAAGTCCCACACTGGCCACCTCCTTATAATCAACCTCTCAGCGGCAATGGATGCAGCACCAGTTATCCTCATATTGACTACAGAATGGTTGCCTTCAAACGGAAAAGCCCAACTATACCTCTTGATGGTGAAACTAATGTTGCTAGGTATCCCCAAGTTGGAAGTTCTATGAATCATCCCTCTCACCGTGTTAGTATAGAACCAAATATTCCTCCACCTCCTGAAAACTTGCCTTTGAACACTATTAGCATGCCTGCCAGTCATAGTAGCGATGACAATCTTCCTGGTGAAGGATCACAAAGGAATGTGAGAAGCCGACATAGTGAAGAATTTCAGACACAGTGCAATCCAGCTTGGTACTATGCATCAAGAGATACTGCATATGCTCTTTATGGGTCAAATGATGCAATGTCAGGCTCAAGAATGACTCAGCAGTGGAGTCAGTTTCCTGCACACATGGTTCCTCATGGATGGTTTCCAACTTCAGGTAACTCAAATTATTGTATTGGATTGCATATGCTTAATTTTACTAGTTTTTTTTTCTTTTGGGAAATTGCAGATGCTATTTCTTTTCACCATAGACTGAACCAACCCATCGCTAGAGACAGTACAAGTGCCACCAATGGTGCTTATCATCATCTCGTTCAAAATAGAAATCAAAGTGCTCCTGCGTCAGCTCTTCAATTCCCTTCCATGCTAAATATGGTGCCAACCCAAAGTGCCAATGGCCACAACTATTCTTTTATTCCTTATAACAACAGAGCTGTTGGAGCACAGGTAGGAGTGGAAGCAGCTGCATCTTCCAGATCTCTAAGGCCACTACCCATTATACAACATACAAGCCATGGGGTCAGTGCAAGAGGCTCTCATCAGAGGTCTAATTTGATGACTCATAGACGGAACACCCCCAATAGATGGGCACCTGAGGTAGATTTTCTTAATAAGATGAGGAGATACTACCTAAATAACTTTGTTACGGTGTTGCATCATTCCGATGTTTCTCTAATGATTCTAGGAAACAATCAATGCGTCCATCTCATATGCTCATATAGTCGTATGTCATAGTAGAATAAGGCCAAGTTAGTTTATTGATTCAGCCCAACTTAGTATGTTTTGTGATGGACTAGCCATGGAGAATATTATTGTTTTGACATTTACAAAATTAATGTCTCCTAGTTAAAAATAATAAGGTAAATATGATAGAACAATTGTTTAATAGATTGAAATAAAAATAATGCACAATAGGATTAGGCTTGAAATAAAATTAATTGCAAAAAATTATTAGTTTCTCGTAATCTCATTCTCATATTGCTTATCAACTATGCAGTTAGCTAAACCTCATTCCACCGTACAAGTTAATAGAAGTTTAGAACCGTGTTTTATTTCATCATGTTGCAGAGTGCTTTTATGGCTGGCTGGTTGGCCTTCTACGACACTGCAAACCTACATGATCAGCACAGAGACATGAGATTGGATATAGATGACATGAGCTATGAGGTAAGTGAAAAAAATCCTTTTTTTCTTGTATTACTTTGATGATCAAAGTCTTTAGATTCTCTCAGTAATACAAGACTTATTTTTTCAGGAACTACTTGCCTTGGGAGAAAGGATAGGAAATGTCAGTACGGGCTTGTCAGAAGAGGCCGTATCAAGCTGCATGGTTGAGACGGTTCATCATTCTTGTCCACGAATACAGGATGAAGGAAAGTGTGCCGTATGCTTGGTAAAGGCCGATTTCTCTAACCCGTTGTATACTCGTCCAACTATTAAACTTGATGTGAAATTTGTTCCACCTGTGTAAACCTGCAATAGCATTTCACATCTCATGGGTGAAATATGGCTGCAGGAGGAATACGACGACAATGAAAAATTGGGAAGGCTGAAATGTGGACACGATTACCATATTTGCTGCATCTCGCACTGGCTGAAAACGAAGAACATTTGCCCAATCTGCAGGGTGCCTGCTTCCACTGATGCTTCCGACAAGTAGTGGTTTCTTTACAAATAAGCTCAGTTAGGCATGTTATTTTGTTCTTGTAAACTCCTAAGGATGTATAACAGTTTCACTGTCAATTTGTAAATATGGTCCCAAAATTCTTTCTTTCAAGTTTTATGTTTTTGCACTAATAAACTAGATCTTCTCGAATTCTTACTCGTGCACATACTCGACTCAACCTCCTCTATTATTGCTACTTAAAATGCCTTCAAATGGCCTCTATGCCCGCGCAAATGGGGCTCAAGGTAAACACGCTGCCGAAGCAGGTGCGAGCCAAACATTCATGGTTTAATGGAGTAAGCGGGCGGCAACAGAGTTGGATACGGCACCTTCTGCATCCATATTACTAGAGTCTTAATGAAACTCAAAAATTATGTTTTACATTTTCAATGGATTCGTGTTGTCTTTCGAAAAGAAAGTTATTTTATTTAAGAAAGCAGTTTTCAGTAAGACGGGATTCTTAGGATAAAGTTATTTAATCTTCTGAATTCTTTTTTTTTTTTTCTCGTTTTCATCTTGTGCTTTATTTTTCCCTTAAATAAGTGCTGCACTCGCTTAATCTCTTGGAGTATCGCTTGATGTAAAATTATTTCCAGCATAGCCAATTTCTTTGTCTTAGCTTGTTTTTTCGCTCTATCAAATATGTTATTTGATGTTATGCTTGATTATTAATATTTGAATCACATACTTACTGTATCTAACTAATACATTTTTATTATCGACTACGCCAAATTTCAAATGTTTGTAAATTTTCTGGATGAATTATAAATAGGAGTTCACTGTTTTCCTGAGATGATGGTATAATAAAAAAAATTTGATGAACCAAGTATTATTAATACCGAACTTAAGGCGATTGATTCAGTTCTACATAAATTTTTTACTGATTACTAGGGTAAATCGGAAAGCACTCATAATGGGAGACCTAAAAGTCTAGTATCTCGCCCCCAAGGCGTAGCACAGACGGTGGGTGCATGACATCTCTGGCGTAATGGCCAGAGTCGATTATCAGGAATTGACAACCTGGGGTTTATCCCACCATGCGCCTATGACCTATGTACCTGCATGAACCTCCCTCTATATCCGTGGGGCCGGCACTAGGGGACCCGCTAAGTTAGCGGATCTATCTAAAAGTCTAGTATTCCACGATTACACACTCCATTTAAAGAAAAAATCTCTACAAATGTATAGTAAGAAATGATGGTATAATAGATTTGAGTCGTGAAAGATTATTAAGAAAATAATGACTTTTTCTGAGTTAGATACATGACTTGGAAAGTTGCTCTTAAGTAATATTATTTTTGATGATTTTTGGAGTGATTTCAAAGAGGCTATGAGATTTCTTACTGGTAGGGTCGTAAACTAGTCAAGTCAAGTTTTATGGTGTTCAAACTTAGATAACCCAGCTAAGTTAAGTCTAAAATAAGCCAAGCCAAAAATGATTATTCAATCTGGACTTGAGCTTAGTTCATTTAGATATTAACGAAGTATCAATTCAAATTTATTTGATTATTTAAAACTATTAGAAATTTATGACAATAAACAAAAAATGAAGCACGAAAAGAAATAAACTTTTGCACACACATATTTGTATTGAAAACCCTTGGCAAGAAAAAATAATGGGAAGAGAGAAGAAAATATTTTGTTGTCAAATAATTTTGATACAATTATTAAAGAAAAGGGAAAAATAACAGTTATATAAGATTATGTTGTTGTACCCTAAAAATATACTTTATAAGTAAAGTGTAAATAAGGATTGAAAAATCGAATCGATTTAATGGATTGTTAATCCATAATGTAGCATAACAAAACTTCCAGGCCTATCCAAAGTAGAATTCAGGTCACCAAACTCTAACAATTTCCACCTTAAAACGAATTCCAATCTTTGATAAGAGAACGTAAGCTCTTCATCTCTTGAACATAAAGTCCCTTATGGGCAAAAGTTAACAATGAAGACCAACCAAGTTCAAGCAATGCTCAAACTTGCCAAAAGGGAGTGGCTTAATCACCATATCAACGGGATTAGTATGCATACTAACTTTGCTCACAATAATATCACCATGAGCAATCACATCATGCACAAAATAATACTGCACATCAATGTGTTTCATTCTCTCATGAAACATCTGGTCATTTGTGAGAAAAATAGCACTCTGACTATAGCAAAAAATTATAATAGTCTATAAGTCTTCACTGAGTTTACCAAATAGGCTCAACCAAATTGTTTCTTTACAAGCTTCTGTAATGGCCATGTATTCATCGTCTGTAGTTGACAATACAACGATAGTCTGCAACGTAGTCTTCTAGCTAATAGCATAGCCACCAATACTAAAAATATAACCAATGAGAGATATTCTCTTATCAAGATCTCTAGCAAAATCAGAATTCATATAACCAACAACTCCATCTCTAGTTCCCAAACTATAAGCAAACATCAATAGAACCACGTAAGTATATGAAAATCCACTGAACTACTTTCCAATGTTCCTGACCCGGGTTCACCATATATTACTGTCAACACTCACTACATATGCTAAATCAAGAAGTGAACAAACCATGACATACATAAGGGAACCGACCGGATTAAAATATGGAACTCGTGATATATAATCAACATCAATATCTGATTGTGGTGACAAGGCAGATGAAAGTCTAAAATGAGTAACTAACGGAGTACTCACAGGCTTGACATTTTGCATATTGAACATGTTGTAGACTTTCTCAATGTACCCTTTTTGACTTAGGTATAATTTACCTACCTATTGATTTCTTACAATCTTTATTCCAAATATCTTCTTTGTTGCACCCAAATCATTTATCTCAAATTCTTTGCTCAACTGTGCTTTCACCTTTTTTACTCTCTCTGATTTTTGGTTGCAATCAATATATCATCGATGTATAAGAGTAGATAAACAAACGATCCATTGCCACTCACTCTGAAATATACCTAACTATCATAACTGTTTATCCTGAAGTCACGAGTGGTCATAAATGTATCAAATCTCTTATACCATTGTCTTAGTAGTTGCTTCAAACTATAAAGTGGCTTTTTTAGCTAACAAACGTAGTCCTCCTTTCCTAAGACAACAAAATTTTCTGATTGTAGCATATAAATATCAAGTTATCGATGCATAAATGTGATATTCATATCTAACTGCTCAAGCTTAAGATCATGGAATGCCACGATACCAAGTAAAGCTCGAATGGAATTGTGTTTCTCAATTGGAGAGAATACATTAGTAAAATTAACACCAGGAGTTTGACAGTAGCCCTTTGCAACAAGCCTTGCCTTGTACCTTGCTTCTTCAACTCTTGGTGTACATTCTTTTCTCTTATACACCCATTACCCTAAACAACCTTCTTACCCTTAGGCAGTTTCACTAGGTTCCATGTGCCATTCATGTGAAGTGATTCCTTCTCCTCTTGCATCGCTATCATCCATTTACTAGAGTCGTTGCAGCTAACTTCCTCTGAGAATGTTGCAGGTTACTCATTGGAATCAATCTCTTTAGCTACATTTAGGGCATAAGCAACTAAATCAACCTCAGCATATCTCTAAGGAGGCCTAATATCTCTAAGAGACCTATCTTTCACAATAGAATATTGTAGAGATGCTTGTGAGAAGCTATTAGTATCTACTAAATTTGAAATAGACTTCACAATATACTTTGGTGTAGATCTAATCTGAAGCTCCACCTGTGTGCTCGACTTTTTTTTATCTCTTTCAGAAGTTTGTCTGGAAGAGAGATCATTAAGCATAATAGTCTTATCAAAAACAACATCTCGACTAATGACGACTTTACTAGTCTCTAGACAGTAAAGCTTGTATCCCTTCACACTAGACTTAAAACCTATAAAAATACACTCCATAGACTGGGGCTCCAACTTTCCATTATCAACATGAGCATATGCAAGACATCCAAAAATTCTTAAATCAGAATAACTAGTAGGAGACCAGACCATACATATTGTAGAGTTCTATTGTCAATAACAAGCGTATGCAGCAATTTCGACCCAAAAATACTTCAAAAAACCAACATTGAGGAGCATACATTAAGCCTTCTCCATCAAAGTCCTATTCATCCTCTCTGCCACACGGTTACATCAAACTATGTTATGCCTCACAATTCCTTTCGTTCTACATAAGGCATTGTATTCATCAAAACAAAACTTCAAATAATTATCTGTTCGGAGACGCATGACTTTCCTTCTAGTCTGCTTTTAGATCACAATTTTTCACTCCTTGAAAGTAGGAAACACATCACTCTTCTATTTTAGAAAAAATGCTCACACCTTTCTAGAGAAATAATCAATAATAGTGAACATATACAATGCACCTCCCTTCGAAGGAATCCTGGACAGTCCCCAAAGATCAGAGTGAATGTATTCTAGTGTCCCCTTCGTGTTGTGGATGCCTACCAAGAACTTGACTATTTTCTACTTACCAAAAACACAATGCTCACAGAATTTCAATTTCATAACACTTTACTCACCAAAAGTCCTCTCTTACTCAATTCAATCATGTCGTTCTCACTCATGTGACCCAGTCACATATGGCAAAGCCTCGTGATGTCATTATCAGATAATGAAGGACTAGCAACACTAGCATCACCCATAACTATAGAACCCTACAAAATATACAAATTGCCAGTTTTTCTATATCCCTTCATCACCATAAGAGAACCTTTGCTGACCTTCACAACTCCACCTTCACTAGTGTATTTGTACCCTTTTGAGTCAAGAGTACTTAGAGAGATCATATTTCTCTTTATATCAAGGATGTGCCTCATATCACCTAGTGTCTGAACAACTCCATCAAACATCTTAATTCTGACTATTCCAATACATGCAATTCTACAAGATGCATTATTACCCATCAAAATAGCGCTCTAGAAATAGTTTCATATGTTGAAAACCAGTCCCAATTGGGATACATATGAAATGTATAGTCAGAATAAAAAATCCACTCATCACTTTGTTTAAAATCACCATCAGACACAACTAGAAGTTTCCCATCACTATGATCTTCAACAACATCAACTTCACCAGATTTCTCTGATTGTTTTCCCTTTTGATTTTCCCCAGCCTTATTGTTCTTATTCTGCAGCTTGTAATACTCTGCTATGACCCTTTTTCTTGCAATATCGGTATGTCTTATCCTTATTACTCCTGGATTTCAACCTGCCTTTATTATTACCACTAGAATTTCTTTCTTGCAGTCTTTCTCATGCAATAAGACCCTCACCTTTGGCCTCAAATCCGTTGACAAGTTTATCTATCTTCTCCTTAGAGAATAAAGCATCATAAACATCATACAGAGTTAGAAGGTTATGACTGTATAAAATAGTATCTCTGAAAGTAGCATATGAGGTAGGTAGTGAACATAACAATCTCAAACCTAAATTCACTTTGTTATACTTAACTTTTATGGATTTCAAATCAGAGATAATTTCTTTAAAAATAGTCAAATGATCATCTAAATATGTACCTTCGACCATACGATGAGAATATAGATGTTGTTTTAAGTGCAGTTTGCTAGTTAGACTTTTCATCATACACAATTACTCCAATCTCAACCACAATGTTGCAATAGATTTTTCTTTTAAACAATCCTAGAGAATTTGATTTGATAGATGCAGATGAATTTGAGATAAGGCTTTTCGATGCTTACGCTGTCTTTCCTCAATACTCCATGAAGATGTCATCTTTTCAAACCCTAACAAAGCATCATCCAAATCCATCTGTTCGAGAACAACCCGCATCATGACTTGCCACAGTGAAAATCTGGTGTTTCAATCCAACGACAGAATATAATTTCATGGTCGCCATAACTCTGAAAATACCAGTTTGTTAAATTTATGACAATAAATGAAACATGATGTAGAAAAAAAAAAATTTTGAACACACAAATTTATGTGGAAAACCCTTGATAGGGAAAAATCACAGGAAGAAAGGAGAATATTTTGTTGTCAACAAATTTTGGTACAATTATCAAAGAAAAGGGAAAAACAGTGACTATTTTAGGTTATGTCATCGTACTCTAAAAATACACTTTATAAGTAAAGTGTAAATATAGATTGAAAAATAGGATTGATTTAATGAGTTGTTAATCCATAATGTCACACCACAAAACTTCAAGGCTGATCTAAAGTAGAATTTGGGTCACCAAACTCTAATATAAACTTTTACATTTTAAGATTGTTTGATTGATTATTGAGTAATACAAACTTGTTTATTCATTTAGATTATTTATTTAACATGTTGATAAGAGTTTTATTGATAAACATTATTCACGAATATATTCACAAACATTGTGTTGGATCGAGATGTACGTGAGAGGGGAGGGGGTGAATCACGTGGTTTTAGAAAACTTTCTTTTTCGGTTTTTAAATCAAAGTACGTAGTGGAATTAAACACATAAATAATAAGAACACAAGTACGCAAACTCAGTTGATTTTATTTAGTTCGAAGCCTTCGACGACTCCTACTTCAAGACCTAGGTCCCACAAACCTATCGATGGATAATCCACTAAAGACCTCTTTCAGAACTACTGATAGAGGGGATCAAGTACAATAAAAAATCAGGATAAGTGTAACATGCTACACTTTTCTTTTCTGTAGAAATTAAGTACAAAACAAACTTTGTTACCCAACACTTATAGATGATCGGATCAGGCTCAGTGTTGGACGACTTCTCAGCAGTTGTCGGGTGCAACAGCAATTCGTAGCAGAGCAGCAGCACGAAACCGGAGCAGTCAGAAAGTCAAACGGACGCATAGAAGCTGGTAGTAGAAGTGTACTTGAGTTATTCAAAGCCTTGGTTGAATACCTCTTTTAAAGAGGGTTGAAGGCACCTTCCATACCACTAAAGGTGTCTTCCATAGGCAAAGTTCATCCCACAAAACTAGTGTCATATCATCATCGAAGTCTTCTGAGTTATCTGACTGAAAGCGTCTTTTAAGCTTTCAAAGGCGCCTTCCATGAATAGTACTCAAAGCACCTTCTATCACCTGGAAAGCGCCTCAGGCACTATTTATCCAAGACCTTTTGTGCTCCTTTTATCCTGCAAAATGTTTTAGTCCAATACATAAAATCTAACATGCAAAATAAAGTTAACACAATAATAAATTACAGTAATAATTAGTTTTTGTTCTTTCAAGACCAGGAACTAGTTAAGATCTTAGTTTAGAGATCTAAAATAGACCTAAACGAGACCGACATCTATTGTCTCCTCGAACGGGGCGCGTCTTCACTGAGTCACTCTCCTCCAATGATTTACTTTCACTTACTAAGACTACATTTTGTATTGTTACTATAATTTATTTGAGAATGGTAAAATAAAAGATATAGTGTCCATTAAAAAAAAATCTATTTAAAAATCGAATGGAGTTTCTGAAAATTGAGAATATTAAATTTATTAATAAAATAAAAATTATAACCTACTTATTTAGGTACTTAATTATATCTTGTGTATAATGTCTTTTAATGACTAGTAGAACTATTACACAAGCCAACTTGTAAAACTTAAATTTGTATATGGCGATGACCATAATGGATGGCAAATGGTGGAGATTTAATGGAGTATTAAAATAAATTTTAATCTTATGGATGAATTGACTAAGATCATGATAATCTTGACTCAAAGACCTAGCTGATAGAACATGACTTGGTCTTTGGATCGTGTTGTATTATTAATTATCCAATTTATGCAACAATACAACAACAATAGCTGTTAGAGAACTTAGGAATGGAGAAACGGTGATCTTTCAAGATATTTCCATATCTAAATTATATATATATATATATATATTATTTTTTAAATATAGTATTCAAGTTAAAAAAAATAAAAAATTAAAAAATTTAAGTGTTTACTATATATATTTTAGATGTCTAATAGTTATTTTTTAACTTCGGAATTAAACTAATCAGATTTTTTTTTTTAAATTTAGATGACTCAATTCGCTATAGTACAACCGAGTTTGTAGGGTAACTTACCTTTATATATATATATTCGGTGATCTAAATCCTCTTGAAGACAATATGACTACGATTAATTTTTTGATTTTGGATAAAAGTGAAGAAGTTAGGAGGACAGATACTCTGATCCATCAAATAATATATTAAAGGATAAATTATTTATAATTATAATTAAATTATGATCACAATTTGATTATAATTGGTTGTGATTCCTTTTTAAATTTACCATCCTCCAAATTATAATTTGAGTTCGGATAAATGATAAGACCACCCGGATGCCATTAGTAATGGGTAAGTAGTTAGATAATTTAACATCAAGTAAGGATCAATTTTTGAATTATATTTAATCATCTATCCTGATTCAAATTATAATATAAAAAATTAATAAATTTAAAAAAAACATAATCAACCATGACATAAATAATTCGATCATAATTATAATTATAAATAGTCCATCTCTCGAGACGCTATCCGTGAAAGTCAGTGTCTTTTGCAAAATGATTTCCAAATAAATTTAGTAGATCCAGAGCAGCGGAACGTGAGGGAAAGCATGCCCCACTTTTGAGTCGTCCAATTATTTTAACGCCGAGTCGCGAACTCGCAATTAGGGCCCCACTTTGGCCTCTCCACCTACTTCCTCCACCCTTCCTCCGGTCCTCCCTCCCTTGGACGGCAAAATTTGACGGCGAAGTTAGCGGCCATCTCATTATTGCGGTGGGCTCCGGGGTTCGACGGGTGGCACGCTGCCACGTAATCGTGGCAGCCAGTGACGCCGTTAATCCTCGCCTCATTGTCAAATGACGTCTCGCCGGTCCCGCGTATCATTTCGTTTCATTCGGACGGTAGGGCGATGGCAACTTCCTCGCGGTCCACCTTTTGACCCCGCCTCCTTCTTCACACGTTTCTTATATCGGTCCGATTTAATTATTGTGAATTTTCCCGGATCAGTACCAATCCTGTTGCATATTCCAAAATCACACCTTAACGAATGACGCGACCGGTTTGGTTAGGTTTAGTAGATGTGAAATTATGGATAGTTATGGAGATTATTGAATAATGTACCGCACGCGCCTACAAAAGCGGCCTCCATAGCAGACTTTCCACATTACTCAAATTTCCAGTTTCATTTTTTTTTTAACAATTAAACATGTGCCCCGGCCACCGCAGGTCCTCCTCGCCGCCGACGGGCACCGTGTGCGATGCGCGAAGCCCTTCCTTAGAGAAGGCCGCGCTTCTCCTCGAGCTCGCCGCCTCCGATGACCTCTCCACCTTCAAGCGGGCGGTGGAGGATGCCGGCCTTCCGCTCGACGTCGCCGCTCCATGGTACTGCCGCTCCTCCGACGGAGTTATGGGGTATCAGCTACGGACGCCGACCATGATCGCGGCCCTTTACGGCAGCACCTCCGTGATGGGATATATTCTCTCCGCCCGCCCCGCTGAGTCCGCTCGTTGCGCCGCCACCGACGGCGCCACCGCTCTCCACTGTGCTGCCGCAGGTGGCTCCGCGGCCTCCCTCGAGGTGGCGAAGCTCTTGATCGCCGCATCTCCCGACGTCATCGATGCCGTCGACACGAGCGGCAACCGACCAGGGGACATCGTGGCCCGGCAGCTCTCGAACTCCGTCTTCAAATCCCTCGAAGTACTCTTGAGATCTCCTGCTTGTCCTAGGGTTTCTTCCCCAAATAAAGAGGTAGCCAAAGTAAGCGAGAAGAAGGAATACCCGCAGTCCCCTGATTTGGTGCTTCCGGACATCAATTCCGGGATCTACGTAACCGACGAGTTCCGGATGTATGCTTTCAAGATTAAGCCGTGCTCGCGCGCCTACTCCCACGACTGGACGGAGTGCCCCTTCGCCCATCCCGGCGAGAACGCCCGGCGTCGGGACCCACGGAAGCACTCCTACAGCTGCGTGCCGTGCCCCGAGTTCCGCAAAGGCACTTGCCGCAACGGTGACGCCTGCGAGTACGCCCACGGGGTGTTCGAAAGTTGGCTCCATCCGGCACAGTACCGGACTCGGCTTTGCAAGGATGAGACTGGATGCAACCGCAGAGTCTGCTTCTTTGCGCACAAGGTGGATGAGCTACGCACGGTGAACCCCTCGGCCGCTTCGATGACTGGAACCGCGTTGCCATCGCCCGGATCATCGCCACCGTCAGGTGTTTCATCCATGGACATGGTGACGGCCTTGTTGTTGATGCAGCAGTCTGGTTCGCCGGCGTCTTCTCAGACAGGCAGCGTGGCGAGTCCACAACCGTTGCAGTTGCCGAGCAGTAGGCTGAGGGCTTCAAAGAGTGCTAGGAACATGGAGGTAGACCTGGGGGTTCTTGGATCGGAAGGGTATCAGAAGAAACTTATAGATGATGCCCGAAGAACAAACAGCTTAGCTGCAGCCGTAGCTGCTGCTGGAGCTACTGATTACAACCACTTGCTTGGTTCTGTCGATCCATCACTACTAAATAAACTGCAGGGGCTTTCTGTGAGATCGATGCAACAGTCTCAGTTGCTGTCTAGCTATGGTGGTTCCTCATCTGCCGCCCCTACTTCCACTGCAACATCTTCCTTCGGTCTCGACAATTCAATGGCCAAGGCCATCATGGACTCAAGAGCTTCCGCCTTTGCTAAACGCAGTTTAAGTTTCTGCGACCGTGGAGCAACTGCTGGGCGTCAGTCCACTCTCTCCGCAATGACGATGACGGCCATCCCACCACCACCACCACCGGCTGAGTCGGATTGGAGCTCACCATATGGTAAATTGGATTGGAGCATTCAAGGTGAGGAACTGAACAAGCTCAGGAAATCTGCTACCTTTGCATACCGTAACAATCAAGCCATGCACGGAGGCATATCTTCTGCCAGTGGCTCGAAAGAACCCGACGTGTCCTGGGTGAATTCTCTGGTGAAGGATGGTCCTGCAGTGGCTCCAGTGGGCAGGATGGGCGCAGGCAAGCAGCAGAATGGTTATCCAGTCAGGGATGGAGGCAATTCCCATGGCTCTGAGTTTTTCTATCCTTGGGTGGGGGACAAGATAATGGCGTAGCCGATGCGATGAACAACTACTGACCTGTTTTTTCATTATATATGTTTTCTTGAAACAGTTGTAGCTAATAGAATGCACGAAGGTAGTGAAGGTCTTGAATTTCTTGGGTAGGGGAGATGAGTCATCCAAGAATTTGAAGCATTCAAATGTTCTTTGAATCTTGTATCAGTAAAACAGTTTGATACAAATTATCTCCTCTAGTATTGTTAAGGGATATACTTCCGAGATTTTAAGGATTTCTTCAAATCAGTAGAGATCATGATCCCTCTAATTAAGGATCTTTACTTATCATTATTTTCCTATAAATATTGTATCAACAACACAATATAGTGATATGCAAAAAATTAATACAATATGCTTCTTATTTTGATATCAGAGCCAAAGGACAATTCCAACTATAACTAACAACAATTGCTATCATGACATGGTTTGCTATCCTAATATTGATAAAACTAAATTAGGGGAATTACACTTTCTAAAAATTCCAAGTACTATCTGTACTAAAATGTTATTGCTTATTTCAATTCTTTACTGGAGAATCCGCAATCCTAGCCTAGACGATAGTAACTTGGAATGAAGTCGGTATAGAAGAGATCAAAGTCATTCCTGAATATGCAATTTGGAAACAGTAAGACCAACGTCTTCTCAATTGGCTTCTGTCAACATTGTCAGAAAAAGTCTCGGGTCAAGTCGTTGACCCCTCTTGTACCACCTCAAGACACTTGTGGACATCGTTGGAGAAAATGGTGGCCTCACAATATGGTGCACGCATCATGCAACTCCGACTCCAACTACAGATAGTGAAGAAGGGCGGGTTGTCCATGACTGAGTATTTTCAAAAGGTGAAATCCATCTCAGACGATCTCACAGGCGCTGGACATAGAGTTCCCAAGACTAATCTGGTGCTTTATATTCTCGGAGGACTCAAACTCGAGTATGAATCTATGGTGGTTGTCATAACAACCAAAAGTGAAGGAGTAAACATAAAAGAATTAACAGACATGCTACTTACTAATGAGCAACGATTGGAGTAGCTACATGCCACCGAGCCATCTCCCACGGCGTACCTGACTCTCGAATCATCTTGGATAAAATTTCACAAAGGTGTCGGTCCAAATAAGCACTACTTCAGGGGACCTTTTGTTGGGCGCCCCCTTCTTTGAACCCTTCGGGGGCTCACAACCCTTACGGGTCATCCTCCACTTCTTCATTGGGCCAGTATCAAGCCTAATATTCAGAGAACCCAAGCCCAGCTCTTTTTATAATAGTCCATCGACTCCCAACTCATAATTAGCATTGCAGAGGATGTCCATACAGCGGAAGTCGACATAATGGATTTAAACGGCCCAAGTGTCAACTATGTGATAGGTTTGGTCATGTCACTGCTAATTGTCATACATCATACCAGTGTCCGATCTGTAACATGCGCGAGGGCATTCTACAACATCATGTCGACGCTGTTTTGACCAGAATTTTAATTCTTCTCCACCATCAATTATGATAGTCGAACTTGACATAATCTCTTATCCTGCTTGGTACCCTGATTCAGGCACCATCGATCATCTTATAGTAGATTTATAGAGTGTACATGTTCACTCCCCGTATCAAGGTATTGAACAAATTGTTGTTGGCAATGGATATGGTTCTTCCCATATCTAATATTGGTGGTGGCATCTATTTTTAGCCTTGCCAGATTATTGTAGCTTCGAAATATATTATATGTGTTTGTCATTACTAAAAATCTACTCAGTGTTGCTCGTTTTACGACTAACAATAGTGTGTTTTTTTGAATTTCATTAGACCTTTTGTGCTATTAAGGATCATACTACGAAGATGGAACTACTTCGAGGTATCCTTAAAGAGATGGTCTCTATCGTCGAGCCCATACTAGTGATCCTCTACCAAGCGGTCTACTTGTCTTGGAGAGTGTTCTTCTGCCATCATCTGGGACGTCCGACATCCGCTACAATTGTTCATCTTATTTCTCATTATGGTCTACCTATTTCAAGCAATAAAATGTTATTTCAATGGTCTCCTGATTGACACACATCACAAAATTGATAGTCAATGGTCTCCTATTTGTAAGTTTTTATTAGGATGCAATTCCAAATTGACACACATCATAAAATTCATCACATCTTGTTATCCGCTACTCGCTACTTGCTATCTTGGAATTGCTACCATGAATTTTGTGATATGTGCCAATAGTCTCCTATTTTGATAACTTAAAGCTAGAAAATGAAAATTTATAAAAAGAAATAAAAAACTTAAAAAAATCATACATGCACATATAGTACAAGTATTAGAAGATATATGCCACCAATGAGGTCTGGGGTTCGAATCTCGGTAAAGCAGAGGTAAATGCCTCCCTTATGTGCTAGTCACTATTCCAAAAGCTAGTAGCCGCTCGTGATTTACCTCCTCCGTGTTGGCCCTGGGACAGGTTGGCGGGGGCGCTGGGGGCAAGCGTATTCGCCTTTTGCCACCAAAGTATTAGAAGATATAATTTGAACTGGTATTTTAAATATCACAAAGGACAAATTAGAAAATTTCCAAAGAAATATGTTCCTAAAAAATTCTTAATTACTCCAGTTAGCTGGAACCTATATTGGAATCCAAAGTCTTATTTAACTTAAATTTAAATTAGAATCTATACTGGAACCTATATTGGAATCCAAATTCTTAATTTCTCATTTTTAAAAATCTGTTTAACTTAAAGTTTTTAAGTTATTTAATAAAACTTTGCTTTACTAAAATTTATTTTACACAATTTTTTTTTTAAACTTAGAAAAAAAATTTTGCTTGAAATTTTCTTACTTAGAATTTTTTTTTAAAAGACGTAAAGTTTTTTTTGTATCAGCTTTAGTTTACATAAATTTCTACAAAATTAGTTTTTGAAAATTTATTTAACTGAGGAAATTATTTATTGTTTTTCAAATTTTTCACTTAGAATTTTTTTTCTAAAATTATTGCATTGTTAGTGCTATCAAAACTATTTTCAATCTTGATAAATTTTTCAAAATTGGAAGGGGAGCCTTGGCGCAACGGTAAAGTTGTTGCCATGTGACCAAAAGGTCACGGGTTCGAATCCTGGAAACAGCCTCTTGCAAAAAGCAGGGTAAGGCTGCGTACAATGGATCCTTCCCCGGGACCTCGCATGGCGGGAGCTTCGTGCACCGGGTTGCCCTTTATAAATTTTTCAAAATTATTTGAAAATCATAGTTTTTATAAAAGTTACCCATAGATTTTATGGTACCACATTTTTTATGTGATCAAAGGGGGAGAAGGGAATATTAAGTCCAGAGGGAGGTAGCTTTAAGATTTTTTATTTTTTGCACATTATTGCAAAATTTATTGTTTTTACTTTATAATACTTTATGTTAGTTTACTCTAACTTAACTTGGGTTGCTCACATCAAAAATGGGGAGATTGTTGGTATCCCAATGTAGTTTTGATGTGATCAAATAAGTTAAGTTAGGTCATATTGTGTTTAACCTTGTGTCTAAGTGTGTAGGAGCTTAGGAGCACAAGAAGTCGAGCAAAAGACGTAGCTAGTGAGAATGACGACACGAGAGAGAGCTGGCGGGCTCGATGCGTCTAAAGGACGAGGTGCTGCGGAAGAGTACGCGAACGGACGAGAAGGAGGCGCGTGACATTTCCAAGGGACGAGAAGCCGGAGCGAAAAGTTGCTCGAGAAGGCCAGAAGTTGGGTTCGAGTGAGCCCTATTCCGGATGATCGAAATCACCCAAGTGAGCGGAGCCGGAGCTAAAAACCCGGACCGAGGCTAGTAGCACCGGAGTAGAGGGCCCGGACTGAAAAAGTCAACTCTGGTGACTTTTAGGGTCCGAGCCCCAGAACCCCATTTTTATCCACATCGACGTGGATATTAACCGTTATGTTGAGGATAGAATTCTATCCCACTCCAGGCGCCTGGAACGCTTCAAGGCGCCTCGACCAAAGTTATAAATACAGCCTTGGTCCAGAAGCTGAATAATAACAAGCAATTATTGAAACTACACTTGTACACGCTTTAGTTTCCATTTAGCTTCTCATTTTCTGTGCTTCATTGCTGTAAAGAGACTTCTCTGCCTGAAGGAGATCTTTAGTGTGCGTTCACTTCCTTGGATTAACAACTTCCCCGGTTGTAACCAAGTAAATCCTTCGAGCCTTTGTCTCTCAGTTTATTTCTTATTTTATTTAATGCAAGTGTTCCTTTAAGTCCGAGAAAGGTTCATTTGTTTCTATTTTTGTGCAAGGGCTATTCAACCCCTTCTAGCCGGCCAACGGTCCCACAGTAATTAATTTTGAAAAATCTTAACTTATAAATCTTTTGAAATATCAACCCAAAAGAAAAAAAAATAACTCTCTATTTCTCTCTTAAAAAGTTTAAGTAATTTATAGGGGATAGTAGGCTTAAATATTTCAATTAATGCCTTGATTAATACCTTAATTAATATCTATGACCCTAGAGTCCAAGCATGGAAAACTTAAGTTTTTAAGTATGGAAGAAATTATCTATTTTCCTAATTTTCCATCTCACCCATTCAATAATTGGTTTCGAGGATGTAGCTGTTGGTTGCTACTCGGAATACGGTTCTAGTTCCCCTGTACAAAAATTTGTACAAGCATAGAACTATCCTAGCTACCCATATTCTGTACTGAAGTTAAATTTGGATTGCAAACGGTGCTTAACATTATTAATCCAAATTATCTTTCAGAAGTTGAACTTGGATTGGAAACGATACTTAACATTTTTACTCCAAGTTTAACCGATGTATTCTTCATAAGTTAAACCATATTACAGAAGTTAATTAAATATCTATTTTAAAGATCGATCAGCTTCTAGGTTAAACATGGCGAGGTACTAGGCCTTCTTGGGTATGAGATCATCCACCACTTCCTAGATAAAGCCTTTCAAAGAAATCAGATATTTAAATTACTTACAGTAAACTAAGTTTAACTACAGAGACCTCAATAGAAGCACAATATCGAAACACAAAATTGATAACAAAAACGATAGCTTAAAATCGATAGCCTCTTGTGTTTGGTTTTTCAAGATCTATACAAAGAAGATAAATTAGTTATGATGCGGAAACAAATAACTAGTCATACCTTTCTTTATAGCTTATAGACCTCTTGATCTTCTGTTGTATTCCTCTCCTTCTCTTGGACATCGTGTGGGCGACGATACCAAGATGAAATCCACCCAAGCTTTCTTCTCCTCCAAGACTCTCGTGCCACCAAGGGATGCCAAAATAGAAAACTTCCTTTCTCTTCTTCTTCTCTTCCAAGTAGTCGGCCACCAAGGAAAAGGAACTTCTTGATGTGTCGCGGGCCTTGAGAGAAATAAACGAGGAGCAAGGGAAGAAGCAAGGGCCGACCACACAAGGATTAAGAGAGGAGACTAAGGTTATATTATTTATGAAGGCTCCCTCTCCCTCTCTTTTATAATCTTTGCTCAAGGCAAAAAAGGAAAATTTTAAAATAAAATTAAAACTTCCTTTTAATCCTTGCTAATGACTAAAAAGGAAAGTTTTAAAACAAAAAATTAAAACTTCCTCTTAAACATACATGGCTGGCCACACAAAAGCAAAAAAGGAAAGATTTAAAAACAATTAAAATCTCTCTCTTTTTAAATTTCCTATTGTACATGGCAATAAAGGAAAGTTTTAAAATTAATCTCTCTCTTTTAAAACATGTAGACAACTACAAAAAGGAAAGATTAATTAAAACTTCTCCTTTTAAATCATGGTTATAAAAAAAGAAAGTTTTATTAAAAATTAAAATCTCTCTTTTAAACATTATAGATATCTGCAAATAAGGAAGGATTTTAACAAAATTAAAATATCTCTTTACTCTTTTGTAGATAGCTATAAAAGGAAAGATTTTAAAATTTTAAAACTTTAAAACTCTCTTTTAAAACCATGAGGATGGCTATAAAAGAAAATTTTTAAAATTAAAATCTTGCTTTTAAATCCCTTCATAAATGACTACAAAAGGAAATATTTTAACAAAATAAAATCTCCCTTTAATCTTAGTGGTGTGCTCGGCCCCATGCTTGGACACCAAGCATGGTTTGATCGGCCACCTCTTGGACTCCAAGTTGATGCTTGGTCGGTCCCCTTGCTCCAAGTAAGGATGTGTCCGACCCATTACTTGGGGTAAGAAATGGATTTGGTGGATACAAGGATTTATAGAGGCTACAACAGGGACCGAGAGGAGGAATTGATTTTGGTCTCCGATGAGCTTGAGCTTCCTTGTTCGCCCCGAACACCCAACTCAGGTTCATCAATAATAACTCATACCACTAAAGAATTATTATTGAACTACCGTACCAATCCCATATTACATTATGAGCTCCTTCTTATTATGAGTGTGTTAATCTCCCTGTGTTTAAGATATTGAATGTCTATAAGATATTGAATGTCTATTAATCAAATGAGTTACTGACACTCACTTAATTAACATCTAGCTCCAAGAGTAGTACCATTCAACTTCATTATCATGCCGGACTAGGTCCACCTGTAAGGTTTACATGACAATCATTATGAGCTCCTCAAGAGGACATCATCAACCTAGATTACTAGGACACAGTTTCCTTTTATAATCAACAACACACCATATAAATAATATTATTTCTCAACTTATCGAGCCTATTGATTCAACTGAATAAATCTCACTCATTGATAAATTAAAGAAATAAATACTAAGTATATGTGCTTGTTATTATACCGGGATTAAGAGCACACACTTCCATAATAACAGAGGTCCTGTTCTTTTATGCAGTCAGTATAAAAGAACAACCTCAAATGGTCCTGCTCAATACACTCATAGTGTACTAGTGTAATTTCATAGTCAAGATAAACTAATATCAAATTACACTACAACCATTCCAATGGTTTATCCCAATCCATCTTGGTTGTGAGCTACTATTTATAATTTATAAGGAACTGATAACATGATCTTCTGTGTGACACCACACACCATGTTATCTATAATATAAATTAAATGGACAACTACATTTAACATAAATGTAGATATTTGACCAATGTAATTCTTATTTACAATAAATGTTCATACAAAAAGCTAGGTTTTTAGTATACATCCTAACAGTAGTGAGACACTGGACCTTCTTGAATATTGAAACAACTACCACTTCTAGACAAAGTCTTTTAAAAAAATTAAACATTTAATTTTCTTTCTAAAAATCATTGGTCTAACTAAATAAGTATCGATCAAGCCTAAGTCTTTATCTATCCTAATCTAAGAATGTTTAAGGAAAAAAAGTTAATCAAGCATCAATCAGGTTTATTTATAAAGATGGTCTTTCTATTGACTCCCCCTGGATCATATCCTCGATAAAGTCTATCAAGATAGTGGATTTAATCCTTGGGGATCCAATATTGAACAAGTCTAACTTGATTAGTCAAGTTAGACTTGAGGACTCATGCTTAGACTAGGATCTTAGTTGATCAATTTACTAAAGATAAGTAAAATTTGAATCAATTTCTAACCTTGTACCCAAGTCTGGTTCGATTGTATACGACCCTTTATTTTCTAAGAATCAGATCAATGTTGCTGGAACCTAAGGTGAACCATTCCAATGTGTCCTTAAATCCTTTGACTTGAGTTTTTAATTTGAAATTTTCTTCCTCAAGTTGTTGGACTTGGATTAAATTTTCACTTTGAACTGGCTCAGTCAAAGGACTTGGGTTAGCCTTCTCCTTAAGGGATTCAATCTCCTTTTGGAGTGTCTTGACTCGGATATTGGACTTAGTTAATTTACGTAATAAGTAAGAAATTAAATTATGTGATTGTATTAAGGAAGTACTTACAGTGGATTGGGAACCTTCTGAACCGGATACGAATCCGTGGCTTCGCTCAGACTCAGCTTCTGATTCTATCTCGGAGTCAGATTTAGCCTCAACAACATGCGCATATGCAGGTAGAGCAAGGAAGCTTTCTTGAGTTTGTTTTTCTTTGTTCGACTCTTCCAATGACTCGGACCACTTTACCTTAAACGCCTTCCTTCTTTGTCTCTTCTGGTTTGAACATTCAGGCTTGTAGTGTCCCTTCTTGTTGTAGCCATAGCAGGTAACTTTGGACTTATCCTTCATGTTCAATTGAGTCACCTTCTTGATCTCTCATTTAGTGAAGCCCTTCTTCTTCTTGTATAATTTTTGTACCAATTTCACTAGCTCGATGGTGATTTCATCTTCTTCTGAGTCTGATTTATCTTTAGACTCAGATTCGATCGGGTACTTTTTCTTAGTCTCCTTCGTCTTGCTTATAGCTGAAACCAACGCAATACCTTTCTCAGCCAAAAGTGTGTTAGTCTGTTCGTGCAATTCAAATTCTGAAAATAATTCATTTAACCTAATTTGAGATAGATCCTTAGAAACTTTGTAAGCATTCACCATGGATGCCCACAAAGTGTTCCTTGAAAAAGCATTGAGGGCATACCTTATAATATCGTGATTTTCTACCTTCTAACCAATTGCGTGGAGACCATTGAGCAGGTATTGGATTCGAGCGTGGAGTTGACTCACCGACTCACCATCTTGCATTTTAATATTATATAGCTTATTCAGAATTAAGTTTCGTTTGCTTACCTTAGTGTCAGAGGTGCCCTCGTGCAGCTTGATTAGCTTTTTCCATAATTCTTTGGTGCATTTTGAAGCGGCCAACCCAGTTCAACTCTTCTTTGGTTAAGCCACACTAGATGATTTAGGTTGCCTTTGCATCAGCTTCAATCTTCTTACAGGTTGGTGTCTCCCATTTGTTGCAGGGGATGAGTACTCTATGTTTGATGGGAAATGTGAATCTGATTTGGATTATGATCCACATTTTCACTTGGGTCTTGAGATGGTACTCCATTTGACTTTTTTAGTACCCGAAGTCTTCACCATAGAAAAGAGGTGGACGAGCTATGCTGTAGCCTTCTTGGTGGGTCATTTAGAAAAATCTTGCACACAATAAGAAAAAATGGCAAATGTCCCAAGACTTGGTCTTGGATTAGTAGTGCTGGAGAAAAATAAATAAACATTGTTTCATGAATTTCAAGAAAAATAATAAAATAATAATAATAAATATTATGATAAATTTTGTTAAATACGATATTTCACTAACTCTGACTAATAGTAAAAAAATAAAAGTGAATTTTAAAAAAAAATAGAGGGAAAAAATGAAAAGTGTGATTGGTGGTTTCACCAATTCAGAGCAACCTCATTCTAATACCAATTGTAGGATCGATACATGCTAGAGGAGGGGGGGTGAATAGTGCTCATTTAAAACTTTTGAGAGATAGGTAGCGAAATAAAGAAGAAGATAAACAATTGCAAACACACTAAGTTTTACTTGGTTCAGAGCCTGTAACGACTCCTACTCCAAAGCTCACGCTCGTTGAGTGTTTACTTTGGACAATCACTATAAGCTCGGAAATATACAATTTTGATTTACAATATAAAGCAAAATGAAAATTATACCGACAATGAAAAATAGAGAGTTTGAAGTTTCAGGTCGTCGGTGTCGAGTTACAGCTTTGTAGAATCAATCTTTGAGCAGCACACGGAAGAAGGATTGTCAATTTTCGTTGTTTTTCCCAAGCTGCTGCTCGAGACTGCCTTATAAGTCCCGTGGAGGGCGCCTCCAACACCCTGGAGGGCACCCTCATCAGCGTCGAATCCGCAACATGGATGTGCTCCGACCAAGTCGCTGCCTATCCACCTGAGGGCGCCTCTAAGCCCATGGAGGGCACCCTCACGCCAAGTCCAGGGCGCCCTCACGCCAAGTCCAGGGCGCCCTCTGCTCAACGTCCAAGGCACCCTCTGCTCAGCGTCCAGGGCGCCCTCTGCTCAACATCCAGGGCGCCCTCTGCTCAGCGTCCAGGGCGCCCTCTGGCCTGCTGCGCGGAAGTGTTTGGCTAGTGCACCCAAGGCGCCTCCAAGCTCCATGGAGGACGCCTCGGGTACTGTTCATTCGAGGCTTTACATCCTTTTTGCTCCTTGCAAGATGTGTTAGTCCAAGATACAATATATATCCTGCAAAACAGAGTTAGGCATAATAAAATAAGGTTAAGATAAATATTTGACAGTCATCGGACTGTCCGGTTTTAACTTTGGATTTCCAACCGAAAACCCTAGGTCGATCCGACGCCTACTGTTCCCTCACCGAGGAACGCATTCTCACCTACTCCACTCAGGAGAATATACCTGTTGCCAGACCGGTCCTCCAAATCGACTAAACTTTTGCTCAAAGCCCGAGGTTCCAGGACTTTTCGTTGGACGTCCGCTCCACAATCCATCCAATCTTTCGCCTAGTTCGCGACACTAGGACTTTCTGTTGATACAGTCTGACCTGGCTGTTGTTTTAATGTTGACACTGATTTAAGTTTGTATCAGATATTAATTAAACTCAGAATGACTACTGATCGAGGTTGATCAGTTGGGAGGGAAAGTCCTGGTAAGTGAAGCCAGGCAAGGAAAATCCAGATGGGTAAAGGTTGACCAGACATCTGGTGAAAAGTCCAAGCAGGGAGCTTGGCACGGGAAAAGTCCAAGTATGGTGACTTGGCACGGAATGGTCAGAGAGGGCTCGGTAGCTCGTTCTCTGGACCGGACGAAGTCGGAGAGGGCTCGGTAGCTCGTTCTCCGCACTAGGCCGAGAGGCTCGAGCTCGCTCCGACCGGACGAAGTCGAGAGGGATCGTAGCTCGTTCTCCTGACTAGGTCGAGAGGGCTCGGTAGCTCGTTGGCTGGAAGTCGAGAGGGCTCGGTAGCTCATTCTCGGATCAATCCTAGTATCACATAGGCGTTGGATCGGTCAATGGACCGATCCAGTGAGATTTTGATTGCTTGATCGGTGCACGGACCGATCGATCCAGAGGTTTGCCGATCGGTCCGGTGACCGATCGAAACACCGAGCACATCAGTAATCGATCGGTCAGACCGACAGAAACACTCAAGAGCTCATCGAGTAATCTGATCGGCGTAGACCGATCGTGAGATGATGTCGCGAGAAGGAAAGCGGGGATCGGTCTGTGGACCGATCCATATGCACTCGATCGGCCTGTGGACCGATCGGTATCCTCTGATCGGTCTTGGGACCGATCAGTGACGATCTTAGGAGTGCGAGGAACCGCACTCATTGTTCTCGATCGGCCGCGCAGACCGATCAAAGATACCGATCGGTCTTTACGACCGATCGACATCAATTCAGGTGGATCGGTCCGCCGACCGATCCACCACACCGCCTCGCACACACCGCCGTTTACCGGTTTCATTCGTTTGAACTAATCAACTGTGAGCTTTATGTGGTGCAGGTTGCAGGTTCCATTCCAGTGCTTAATTTCAAATTAAGCCTCATCAAAGGAATAAGTCAGAGCTTACTTTCTTCTGTGTATCACTGCGATGAGGGAAGATTGAGCATCAACGGATACTGATGCTAACAGACTTCAATCTCTGTTCGCGATCAGCTTGACTCCTGTGGGTTGGTTGGAGCTCAGAAGACACCAGCAAGACCAAGGATGGTATTGGTGTGAGTTCAGAGAACTAGCTGAGGAGGAAGAGTGATTGGCGATGCTTGTGTTAACAGCAGAGATTCGACGCAGAGTTTCGGCAGCGAAAGAGCAGAGGCATAAGAAGAGAGACGAGGAAGCAAGGAATAGAGCTCTCGGTTGATTGTGTGAAACAAGCTGTGCTGTGCTTTGTGCTTGAAGAGAGGCTGTATTCTTGTGTTCCTGCTTGTGCTAATTCTTCGCTGATTGTGGCTGTGAGCTTCCTTTGATCATTTCACTTGAGCCACTACTGTAAGTCTTGTGCTTAATTTCTTACTGCTGTTAAAGACTTTGTGGAGAGGTTACTCCACCGAGAAGGAGAATCCTTTAGCCGGATAGCTTTCGGGGTATGATCTACCTGAAGATCAAGGGATTGTCCACGTTACGGACACGCCGAGGAGTAGGGGCAAGTTATCCCCAAACCTCGTAAATCTCTGAGTTAGTGTGCTGTGTTCTCTCTTTGTTTTAGTTTTCTAATTCCGCTGTGCTAACAAAGTTCTTGAAGAAATTTGTGTTTAGTATTTTTCAAAGAGGCTATTCACCCCCCTCTAGCCATCTAAGATCCCAACAAGTGGTATCAGAGCAAGGGGCTCTTTGATTCGGATTAACACCCAAAAGAGCAAACAAGGATGGCTATGAAGGAAGGCTTTAGCACAAATCGACCACCCTACTTCGAAGGAGCAGATTTTCAATATTGGAAGGGTCGCATGGAGTATTACCTCAAGACCGACATTGCCATGTGGTTCTCAGTCAAAGAAGGTTTCACACCACCAAAGGATGAAGAAGGTAAGGAACTTGATTCGTCAAGGTGGTCTACCGAACAACTCCGCAAAGCACAAGCCGATGCCAAGGCTATGGTCACTTTGCAATGTGGAATCGCCAAGGACCAACTCGTCAAGGTAGGTCCGTTCTCGAGTGCAAGAGACCTATGGAACAAACTCATCGAGCTCCAAGAGGGAACTCGAGATTCTCGGATTGCCAAGAGGGACCTATTCTTGAATCAGCTCCAAAATCTAACCATGAAGGACAATGAAACGGTAAGTGAACTTCATGGGAGATTCAAGGAGATCATCAACGGTCTACACTCTGTGGACGAACGAGTGGAGAATCGCGATCTAGTAAGGTACGCTCTTAAATCTTTTCCTAGGAATGCCTTGTGGTCATCTATGGTAGATGCCTACAAGGTATCCAAGGATCTTTCCATTGTTAAACTAGATGAATTTTTCTGTGAGATGGAACTTCATGAGCTTGCTAACAAAGGTCAAAAAGAGAAGGGTATTGCTTTATTTGCAGGACCAAAGAGCAAGGATGGAAGAAGGAAGAAGGAAAAGAAGAAGGAAAAGGAGATTTCCTCATCCGCCTCTTCCTCCGAATCCGATGATGAAAGTGGATCATCATCAAGTGAGATGGCGAACTTCGTAAGAAGGATTATGAGAAGAAGCCGAAGATACAAAGGAAAAGGTAAAACTAATGATCAAAATTTTAATAAATCTAATGTTATATGTTATGAGTGTAGCAAGAAAGGACACATTCGGAGCGAGTGTCCGAAATTAAAGAGGAAGGAGGAACGAGCCAAAAAGAAGGAGGAAAGAGTCAAGAAGAAGAAGGCTCTCAAGGCCACTTGGGATGAGTCCTCATCAAGCTCATCAGAGGAAGAAGAGAAGATGGAAAAAAGCACACGACAATTAGCTCTCATGGCAAGGGAGGTTTCGGACTCCGGAAGTGAGGGAGATTCGAGCGACGCTTCAACCGCGGCTTCATCATCGTCAGATGATGAAGAGGTAACCTCTTCTCATATAGAAAAGTGTTATAAGACTATCACTCACTTATCTACATTGCTTAAAAAGTCAAAAACAGAAAATAAATTGTTAAAAGAAGAAGTAAAAACCTTAAGGACCCTTAGGGAAGATGAGGTCGATGACCTACATCTAGAAGTCCTTGAGGATGAGAACAAGGCTTTAAAGGGTGAGGTTGAGAAACTCAAGAAAATGCTTGAGAAGTTCTCAACTAGCTCTAAGACTCTAGACATGATTCTAAATGCCCAAAGGGCAGTCTACAACAAGGCCGGGCTAGGGTATCAACCCAAGGAGTCGAGTTTCATTTATCTAATGTCTAGAACTCAAAATAGTAGATCACATGTTTCTAGGGCTCATGGAACTAGGAAAGGTATGACCAAGGCATGGGTTCCTAGGTCTTTCGTTGTAGAAGCATTAGGTCCCAAGATTTGGGTACCTAAAACCTCTATCTTCCGTGTCTTGTAGGCATTGGTCAAGGGGGAGCATCTATCAACTTGGTTTGTTGATAGTGGATGCTCCAAGCACATGACCGGGGACAAATCATTGTTTACAACTATTCAAAACAAAAGTAGAGGTAATGTGTCTTTTGGTAATAATGGTAGCCTTAAGGTTGTAGGAGTTGGAGACATTCATATATCCAAATGTCTCCATATCAAGAATGTCCTTCTAGTCAAGGGGATGACTTTTAATCTCCTAAGTGTCAGTCAATTGTGTGATACGGGTTACACAATTGAATTTTATTCAAGTCAATGTTTAGTTAAACACATTGATACACTTGACACGGTACTAGTAGGCACAAGGGTTGATAATATTTATCAAGTATCGTTTAAAAGTGCTACTAATGCTTTGATTAAGTGTTTCATGTCAAAAGAAGAAGAGTCTTGGCTATGGCATAGAAGGTTGGCACATGTAAACATGAAGAACATCCGGAAGTTGGCCAACCAAGGATTAGTGCGAGACTTACCCAGCATCAAGTACCACAAGACCAAACTATGTGATGCATGTCAAAAGGGTAAGCAAACAAAAGTTGTTCATAAAGGTAAAAGCACTGTAAGTACATCTACTGCTTTAGATTTATTGCACATGGACCTATTTGATTGCAGTAGTGTAATATCATTGAATGGAAGTAGATATTGCTTGGTAATCGTTGATGATTTTACTAGATACACATGGACTTTCTTCTTGAAACATAAGGACCAAACTATAGATATTTTTATTTCTTTTTGTAGAAGAACTGAAAATGAAAAATCGACAACAATTAAAACCATTAGAAGTGATCATGGTGGGGAATTTCAAAATCATAGGTTTCTAGAGTTTTGTCAAGAAAAGGGATATAGGCATGAGTTCTCTACTCCAAGGACCCCACAGCAAAATGGGGTTGTGGAGAGAAAGAACCGAGTCCTACAAGAGGCTGCACGAAGCATGCTCAATGAGTACTCACTACCGAGCTACTTATGGGCTGAAGCTGTGAATACAGCTTGCTATGTGCAAAATCGAGTTTTAATACATAGATTTTTAGGAAAGACTCCCCATGAACTTTGGTTTGGGAAACCGCCTACAATTAAACATCTTAGGGTGTTTGGTTGTAAAGTGTTTATCTTGAACACTAAGGATCATCTTGGGAAGTTCACGGCTAAGGCTGATCAAGGGATACTGGTCGGGTACTCTCTTACCAGCAAAGTCTATCGAGTCTACAATGAGAGGACTAAATTGATTGAAGAGTCCTCGGATGTAGCTTTCGAAGAAATCCCTGATAATCAATCAAGGAATGTAGAAGAAATTCAATTAGAACTTAGAAGGCTAGGTTTGAATGATCCAAACATGGAAAGAGTCGAAATTGACTCTGATGATGATGAGCAAGGGCAACAAAGAACTCAGGCAGACCCGTTGCCTGATGTGCCTGTGCCGAGTGAGACCACTCATGAGGCACCGCCAACACCAAGGCAGTCTAGGTTAGCCTCTAGTCATCCCCAAGACCAAATTGTGGGAGACATCCAACAAGGGGTTAGGACTAGGTCATTCTTTAGAAATGAGTCTAATGAAGTCGCATTGATTTCAAAGATTGAACCAAAAATAGTTGATGAGGCATTGCACGATCCTGATTGGATTTTAGCTATGCAAGATGAGTTAGGTCAATTTGAAAGGAGCCAAGTGTGGGACTTAGTTCCTAGACCTAAGAAGATCACCATTATTGGAACTAAATGGGTCTTCAAAAATAAGTTAAACCAAAAGGGAGAAGTCGTAAGGAACAAGGCGAGACTCGTAGCCAAGGGCTATAGTCAAGTCGAAGGCCTCGATTATGATGAGACTTATGCTCCCGTGGCACGATTAGAGTCCATTCGTTTATTGCTAGCTTTTGCTGCACATAGAGGTTTCAAGCTCTATCAAATGGATGTTAAATCAGCCTTCTTAAATGGTTTCATTAAAGAAGAGGTCTATGTTGAACAACCACCGGGGTTTGTGAATACCGAAGTTCCAAACCACGTGTACAAGCTCAAGAAAGCTCTTTATGGGCTTAAACAAGCACCTCGAGCATGGTACGAGAGGTTGTCAACTTACCTATTAGAAAAGGGTTTTGTAAGAGGCCAAATAGACCCAACACTATTTCTGCGTAGAGATGGTGAAAACATTTTTGTAGCCCAAGTGTATGTCGATGACATAATTTGTGGCTCAAATAACAAGGGCTATTTGAATGAATTCATTTCTCACATGGAAAGTGAGTTTGAGATGAGTCTAGTAAGAGAATTGACATTCTTCCTCGGACTTGAAATCAAACAAACTCGAGATGGAATTTATGTCCATCAGACAAAATACACTCAAGAGATGCTTAGGAAATTCAATATGAGTGACTCTAAGGAAGTGTCCACTCCAATGGCGACAAACACTCGCCTTGACAATGATGAGAGTGGAAAACCAATTGATCTAACGCAATATAGAAGCATGATTGGTAGTCTTCTATATCTCACAGCTAGTCGACCGGACATACTCTTTGCTGTGGGCATGTGCTAGCGGTATCAAGTCTGTGCCAAGGAATCTCACTTAATTGCAGTTAAGAGAATTCTGAGATACCTTAAAGGCACAATTAGAGTAGGTCTTTGGTACCCACGTACTGAGTCTTTTGACTTGATAGGTTATACCGACTCCGATTATGCTGGGTGCAAATTGGATCGGAAAAGTACTAGTGGGGGGTGTCAATTTTTAGGTTCATCTTTAGTTAGTTGGTCAAGTCGGAAGCAACATTGTGTTGCTCTCTCCACGACTGAGGCCGAATATATTGTCATGGGAGAGAGTGTATCACAGTTGTTGTGGATGATACACACCCTAGAGGATTATGGACTTTCTTATAAGGGTGTACAAGTGCTATGTGACAATATTAGCACGATCAACCTAACTAAAAATCCAGTCCATCATTCGAGGACCAAACACATTGAAGTGCGTCATCACTTCATAAGAGATCAAGTAGCTAGGGGAGACATTGCACTCACATATGTTGAGTCAAAGTCAAACCTAGCTGATATTTTCACCAAACCCCTTCCGGAGAATGAATTTAGTCATTTAAGGAGGGAGTTGGGAATGTGTTTGGCTCCTTAGGTCATTAGAACTTCACCATGATCAATAAGGACTAGTAAAATGACAAGAGTAATTGGGATAATAACTTGGGCAACTTGGGAACATCTCACACAAACTATAAGGTTTAACAAAATATTTTTGTTTGCTAGAAATGGGGTGAGATGCTAGGAACAACCAAATTATTCAAAATGTATCATGCATCCCTTGAATAATTAGGTTGAAGAGACATTAATTGAGTATGGGGAACACCATTACATAATTCATGTGTAATTGGTTCCTTGATCTTACTCATATATTCCAATCAAGGAATCTTGATTGGACCTTTGTCTAAAAAGTGTCTAACTATGGGTGATTTGTTGATTGATATTTTTGATTGATACTTAACATGCCTTGATTGAAAATTAGGACAAGTTGTTTATATTTTGACAAACTTGAAACTGATCATAGCAATCCTAAGTCTTAATTAATACCTTGTTTCACTATATAGTTTTATAAGGTTTTCTGAGATTGGAATTCTAAGATTCCAAATGTCTGAGTTTTTGGATTTAAAGTCTGAAACTTTTGGGCTCTACACAAGCTAAGACCATAAGAGCTCATTTTTTTGAATATACTTGTGGGTGTTGATTCTAAGTTATGAATTTGGGAGATTCAATTTTGAATTCAACTTTTCAAAATTCCGATAGATAACTACTCATAATTTCGCCATCGAAAATTATATCGAATCGATCGGTCCAGGACCGATCAGATGATGCCTGATCGGCTCCACGACCGATCGTGAGATTTGATTATACCGATCGGTCTCACGACCGATCGTGACATTCCCGACCACGTAAGGTTCATCGATCGATCCGTGGATCGATCAGAGACACCGGATTCCGATCAGACCCTCTGATCAGGTCCGTGGACCGATCAGAAGATCCTGATCGGTCCCCATGCCCGATCAGACGATCCTGACCGATCGACGCCTCGATCGGTCTTCTCTGATCGGACAGCCGTCCGATCATTTCATCACTGTTTACCCATCAGTAAACCATTAAAACCTTCCCGATCTCTTCTTTTCCTCCTTCACGCGGAACCCTAGCAGACTTCTTCCCTCACCTCACTCCTTCTCTTCTCGCTGCACGCGGACCTCTAGCCGAACCCTAGCTGAAGCTCTAGCCCTCCGAAACTCTAGCCAAAAGTTCAATGGCACCAAGGTAACTTTCTACCTCTCTAGAACTTTGGCAGTTCAGTTTCTTTTCTCACCATATATGTTTTTTTTTTGTGCTGGTGGCTCCGGTGCTCACTCATTGCCCCATTTTACCACTTTGATAACCCTTAGAAAGAAAGTAATGGGTGAAGGGACCTCTAAATCTAAGTCAGCTGAGAAATCCAAGTCCCAAGCACCCTCCCGACCTCAACCTCCCTCTTCTTCAAGATTCCCAAACCGCCAGTTTGAGCAAGCATTTCAACAGAGGACATTCAAGCTGCTTCCATGTCGATCTGTGGATCAAAAGTACATGGATGAATTTTGTCCTTCTGTATCCGAAACCCTAGCCTATTATAAACTTGATTCGGTAGTCTACCTAGAAAGGGACATCAATTTTGATCTAGTCTCTGAATTCTATAACAATCTTCATCAGAACCATGATGGTGTTTATAATACCCGAGTCGCTAAAAGAACTATCGATTTCTCCATCAGAGAATTCTTTGGGTATCTAGGTTGCCGTATGTGTTCAGGAGATCCTTTTCCCATCTATCCTGATTTACCAGAGTCATTACCTCCTCCACTTGATGTCTCACCTGATTCCATCTATGAGTATTTCTTTGGACACCCTAGACCGGATGGACTAGATGAGCTAGATGTTGACTTCCCTACTTTTGCAGCCTTGAGATTATCTCCTCAAGACTACATTCTTTTTAAGATTGTCACGAACTGCCTTCTACCTATCACATCTAAACCATTAGCTGAGATCCGATCATATCATTATCTTATGCTTTATGGTTTACGTCGGCGTCTCGATTTTGATATCATGTCGAGCATATATTCTTCGATCATTTCATATTCTCAGCCTAGCAGCTCCACTGTTTATATGCCTTATGGGCATATAATTACAGATTGGCTCGAGACCCTTCAGATTGATGTCTCTAAGGGTAGAATAGTCAAGATGGTCAGACAGGATTGCAGACTTGGGAAGCGGGCATTTTCCAAGTCTGGAATCATAGGACAAAATGGGGATGTTCGGTGGAAGGATGGGAGAGCATTAGGTGAGTTACCACGGGGACCTCCACGACAGTCGTCGTCGTCACTTGCGCACCACCGAATATATGCAGCTCGCGCTCGACACGATCATCCGCGAAAACCATCCCGAACTCCGAGAGTCGCTGATCCTCGAAACCGACCGCCGGATGAAGCTCCATCATGGCGCGTGAGGACCTCAAAACGCCACGATGATCGACACGATGAGCTACTTCTGGGCTGGATGGCCAACTACCCACCTCCGCAGAGATTCTCGGGCCATCCATCTTCGAGCTCCAGCATGCCGCCTCAGGATTACGTGCCTCCCGCAGATGATGATGATGTTCCTCATGTTGAGGACGTTGATTGATACATTCATTTTGACTGTCTATGTATTTTGGATGCTATTTGTTAGTTTTTATGTCTGACCTGGATGTTTGCACTTCTGATGCTACTCATGTATTTATGCTACTCAATTTTATATTTGCTTGCTCTTTATTATGCTTCATTTTCTATCGGCTATTAATATGCTGTTCACTTGCATGTCTTGTTTGTCCTTTATTTCCTTATTACTGTCTTATAATACACTTAGAGGGAATTCTAAGTGCTTTAAGAAACAGACAGTAAGGGTTAAGGGGGAGTTCTTTAAGTTATCTTACCTTTTTCGCACATTTTCGGTGTTTGACAAAGGGGGAGAAGATAACTAAGTTTAGATGAATGCAAATTTGATTTTAGAAGACCCTCACATAGTGTTGTATCCGTCTTAGGGGGAGGATCTTGATTCCCCTAAAATTATGAAAATTTGAACAATTCTGATCTAAACTTAAATCGTGTTGTCAAACAACAAAAAGGGGGAGATTGTTGATATAGTCTAACCTGGCTGTTGTTTTGATGTTGACACTGATTTAAGTTTGTATCAGATATTAATTAAACTCAGAATGACTACTGATCGAGGTTGATCAGTTGGGAGGGAAAGTCCTGGTGAGTGAAGCCAGACAAGGGAAATCCAGATGGGTCAAGGTTGACCAGACATCTGGTGAAAAGTCCAAGCAGGGAGCTTGGCACGGGAAAAGTCCAAGTATGGTGACTTGGCACGGAATGGTCGAGAGGGGCTCGGTAGCTCGCTCGGACCGACGGGTCGGAGAGGGCTGTAGCTCGCTCTCCTGACTAGGCGAGAGGGCTCTGTAGCTCGTTCTCTGGACCGGACGAAGTCGAGAGGGCCCAGTAGCTCGCCTTCAGACCGGACAAAGTCGAGAGGGCCTCGGTAGCTCATTCTCGTGATCAATCCTAGTATCACATATGCGCTGGATCGGTCCAATGCACCGATCCAAAGGAGATTTGATTGCCCGACGGCGTACGCACCGATCCGATGAAACTAGTTTGCTGATCGGCCCGGTGACCGATCGGAAACACTCAAGAGCACCGAGTAATCTGACCGGCCGCAGACCGATCAGAAGAGCTCATCGAGTAATCTGATCGGTCCCGTAGACCGACGTGAGATGATGTCGCGAGAAGGAAGGTAGGGATCGGTCGTGGACCGATCCATCCATGGACCGATCAGGGACCGATCAAAGATATCCTGATCGGTCTTGGGACCGATCAGTGACCTTCGGAGTGCGAGGAACCGCACTCATTAAGCTCTGATCGGTCTGGCAGACCGATCAGGCCATACCCGATCGATCTTTACGACCGATTAGACATCAATTCAGTGTGGATCGGTCCGCCGACCGATCCACCATCGAATGCCCACCAGGTTCTACTGGTTTCGATTCGCTTGAACTAATCAACTTCACGTGAGCTTTATGTGGTGCAGTCAGGTTTCATTCAAAGCTTAATTTCAAATTAAGCCTCATCAAAGGAATAAGACAGAGCTTACTTTCTTCTGTGTATCACTGCGATGAGGGAAGATTGAGCATCAACGGATACTGATGCTAACAGACTGCAATCTCTGTTCGCGATCAGCTTGACTCCTGTGGATTGGTCGGATCTCAGAAGACACCAGCAAGACCAAGGATGGTATTGGTGTGAGTTCAGAGAACTAGCTGAGGAGGAAGAGTGATTGGCGATGCTTGTGTTAACAACAGAGATTCGACGCAGAGTTTCGGCAGCGAAAGAGCAGAGGCATAAGAAGCGAGACGAGGAAGCAAGGAATAGAGCTCTCGGTTGATTGTGTGAAACAAGCTGTGCTGTGCTTTGTGCTTGAAGAGAGGCTGTATTCTTGTGTTCCTGCTTGTGCTAATTCTTCGCTGATTGTGGTTGTGAGCTTCCTTTGATCATTTTACTTGAGCCACTACTGTAAGTCTTGTGCTTAATTTCTTACTGCTGTTAAAGACTTTGTGGAGAGGTTACTCCACCGAGAAGGAGAATCCTTTAGTCGGATAGCTTCCGGGGTGTGATCTACCTGAAGATCAAGGGATCGTCCACCTTACGGACACGCCGAGGAGTAGGGGCAAGTTATCCCCGAACCTCATAAATCTCTGAGTTAGTGTGCTGTGTTCTCTCTTTGTTTTAGTTTTCTAATTCCGCTGTGCTAACAAAGTTCTTGAAGAAATTTGTGTTTAGTATTTTTCAAAGAGGCTATTCACCCCCCTCTAGCCATCTAAGATCCCAACACTTTCCACCTAGAGTCCCTGACTCTAAGAGTTTTGCCCAAAGCCCTCGATCCGGCAAGACTTTCCTCCTAGGGCTACCTCCCCTAGGACTTAGCGTTACCTCCCCCTAGGGTTTTCCACCCGCCTAACCACAGCTAGGACTTTTGCCTAAGTACACTTAGGACTTTTTTGCAATCTCATTCAAACTCGTTAGATAACAAAATAACTTAACTTTGGACCATTTGACATAATCAAAACACAGGTTCGACTGTCGGATGCTTCCCACACCAACAATATGTCTGATTTCCAACTCCGTATGTCCATAGGTCTATTTTCCAGGATATAATTGCAAAACAATAACTAAATTAAAGTCATTTACTCATCCAAATCAAACAACTTGAGAAGGAGTCTTCCCATACATTTATTCACATCATATATATATATAATAAAGCTATAAAACTTTTATGTAAGATTAAAGTCTTTTATAATAAAACCTCATTCCTCTCCGTCTCTTTTCAATTCACACATATCTAACATTTTTAACAATCTCTTTTACGTGTCTCTTATCCCATTTTGCTCGAAATGTAAGTATTCATGCCATTTGTTGACTGACCTAGCCCCATGCAGGCACGTCTAGCTAGACTGTTGGGACTCAAACCAGGATATTCATGTCATTTTTACTCTCCCTTTACTTCTGTTTTTTTAATATATATATTTTTTATATTGACTAGGAATGATAATAGTTGAGGTTTAGTCACATTTTATATTCTCAATGTTTATATTCAATGACTATGAATATCTATCCTTATACTTTAAAATCTTTAATACTAATAAATTTTCTTTTATCCATTAATTACTATCATTCAACAAAAATATATTAAAATTAACATCATATTAAAAAAATATAATTAAAAAATAAATTAAACATATATAACTTACTACTAATATTAATAAAAATAATTAATAATTTTTTTAAAAATTATATATTATTTAATCTGATATTCGATCTTCATATCCTCCTCCATATAGAATCAAATATTAAATTCTCTATTGATAGGTAAGAAAATTGCCATCCCTGATATATACAATTTTTCTATTGCCAATTTGGCATTGTATTAATTAGTTCCTTCTTATTTGAGTTTTGAGTTTTGAGTTTTGAGTTTTTTTGTTAAAATGATGCCATGTTTTAAGATTTCCTTACGTTGCTGATGTGGCAGAGATGACAGGGCCACGTGGTCAGTCCAAAGAGTCGGCCAACAACAAATCTACGCCAGTTCTCATGGACTTAATCGAGCTCGAGTTAAGCCAGTCAACTCTAGCCGATCTCAAGTTAAAATCAGTCTGAGTCACACCCGAATTAAGTTCGAGCCGCTCCCAAACTCAGCGACATGACGGTTACAAAAGCACCTGTTACATGGAGATAGTGCCTTTTGGTGTTAAAGGTGACGAAGAGAACATCATAGGTACAAGCGATTATCACCTTTCTATTCTTTTCTCCGGTTTTTTATGCAATATATGACTCATTGTTGGAGGGATCTTGCCAACCAAATGATTAGCCTAGCCAAGGACCAGACTCAACTTGAATCTACAATTCAAATTTCAACTTGATCAAACTCAAGTTCGACTTAGATCGAACCCCTCAAATAATTTCGATCAACTCGTCCTGTTTTTGTTCTTTTCTTTTCTTTTTTTCCTTTTCTCACTTTTAGTTGAAAGGGAAAGATCTTTTCTAGAAAAGTATACAGCAGAGAGTATTAAGACTACTCTAATTATGCTTTCTCTACATAATAATGGCAACTAAGCGTTAATGTTAATGCAGCATGAAACCTCTCTCTCGAACAAGATAAAACAATAATGGTAGGAGAGAAGAGAGAGAGACATGAGCTTATGCAGGCAGCTAAATTGCAGCGTCGGATGCGGCCTCCTGCTTGACGGCTGCCGGGAAGGCATCGTCCGATACCTGCGATCGCAGTTTGTCAATGTAACTCCGTACCTCTTCTGCGATCATCTGTCGCATGATGGAAACGAGGCACATGTCCCTCATCCGCCCCACTTCCTCCTCCCTCGCTTTCTTTGGCCCCGACGCGGCGCCGACCTCCCCCGGGAGGCTCAGCGACAGCGAAGTCGCCGGCTCCACCGCGACTGAGCTGTACCCGCCTCCGACTATCGGATCCTCGCTCATTCGGGGCCGTTTCCTGCTCGATCTCGAATCGGAGTACTCCATCACGTCCGAGCCGCGGGCTACGAGGACGGGCGCGGTGGTGGGAGGAGGAGAGGAGGAGGACGGGGCGGCGCAGATGGGGTCTGGGCTCGGGACTGCGGAGATCCCCGGAGAAACGGCCGCTGCTCCCGCCTCGGCGACTCGGCGGCCGCGGCGGAGGGTGGAGTTCCAGTGGTTTTTTATGGCGTTGTCGGAGCGGCCGGGGAGGAGGCGGGCGATGGTGGCCCACTTGTTGCCGAAGCGGGCGTGGGACTCGACGATGGCGGCGTCCTCCGCGGGGGTGAAGGGGCGATGGTGGACCGCGGGGCTTAGCTGGTTGCACCACCGCAGGCGGCACGACTTGCCGGACCGCCCCGGGATGCCGGAGCTGATGAGCGACCAGTTGCGCGGCCCGTGCCGCTCCACCAGCCGCATCAGCACCGCGTCCTCCTCCGGACTCCACGATCCTTTCACCTTCTGATCGCCCCTCTCTTCGCCGCCGCCGCCGCTCTCCTCCGAGACCATCATCTCCTCCTCTTCAACCTATTCCTCGCTGCTGCTCGTTACATCTCCATCCCAATTGGTTACTAAGTTTATAAAGAAAGAGAACGTAGATGGGGATGGAGCCGGTACGGTTCGTTGGGTTGGTTTGTTTGATTGCGGTTTTGGTAGCATTCTACTCTTCCTCCCTGTTAAATTAAATTAAATTAAATTTTAATTCAAAAAATAAACTAAAATAATATTTATTTATTTATTTTTGGAAATTTCGGGTTCTTCCTTTCAATATCCGTTACGATCGGAAAGGATGAAGCGGGAGGTGCACAAAAGTCACAAAAGAAGTCGTTCGAAATGGGCTGGCACTAAACCGTAAACTGACCGACCTACAAACACACTGACCAACGGCCCACCCCCCAGGCCCCACCGTTAATGTATATCCCATTGGATTGACTCTGAATACGCCACGGAGGGTCGCGTGTCAGTGGGTGAGGAATGTATTTGTACGGTACTCGTGCCTGCGCGGGCGGTTACGCGATCCCGCCTGTTGGTTTCTGAGAAAACAAATTAATGCAGTGGTTGTTACGGTGGGGGGAGTGGGTGAGGTGTTATCACCATACGTTAACGCTGCAGTTGTACGAGTTTGTTCTGTTTTTTTTTTCTTCTAACGATTTAATACATGGATCGCGCATACGGTTCATAATTGATTATAGTGCAATTTGTAATTAGAAATTTAATTCTTAAAACGGCCACCGCCCAATTCACATCAGCTAATAATTTGAAAAGTAATAAGAAAAAAATAACAAAAGAAAGGACGCCGATATGAACTAATTGATAGCCAAGCTCACTTTATTATAAAAAATAATTTTTGTCATTGTTTATTTTGTTTGTCAACAGGCACTTGGTAGAGATAAAAAAACATCTTTTTATATGCAGATGTTAATGATAGGTAGCTCCAATGGTTTATCTATGAGTTTGTTTTTAGTGTTTAAGAACCTCCATATCAGCTTATCCTGTCCGATAAAAGTGACGTCGGAGTTGATGGAAAGACGACTTTGACGCACCCTATATATGTGCATCGAGAAAGCGAACCCCACGTGGTACTAAAGGTCAGTTGTAACGAAACTAGTGATACTTGGGTTTTGCACACACTCAGATAAATACACAGAGCGTTAGAGACCAGAAATCAGGGAAAAAGTCCCCAGTGTAACTCCTCCGACATTCAAGTCAGGTCTTTTTTTCCCCAGAAGAGTAGTGTACGAAAGAATGAAAAACAACGGTTGAAGATGCGTGCGAAAGTGTGTGTACCTGGCCAATAAAGAGGGCATCCCTTTTTATAAGACTCTACCTGCCTTTTGAACCTAATCGCTGCTAGAGAATGTCGGATATCAGGGTATGTCAAGGGAGTGAGGACGTCTGGCAACATTCCATTGGTCGGAGGAAGGTTCCACCTTCAGTGCGTGGCAGACCACTAGAATATTCCCTAACTGATAGCAGTTATTATCTGATAGGACGTTATGATTCCCTGACACTGTTGTCGCGTAACGTTATCCATCCCGCACAAGTTCAGCTAAAGACAACTCAGGGTGACTGCTCAAATGTGCTACAAGGATTGAACCTTGATGAAGAGGATGAGTCATGTCGACCCGACCGGGGCTTATCGGAGATGGTGGACAAGGATTCAGCCTTCATGATCTGGCTGCTGCAGAGCCGGTCGGGATTGTCTCATTCCAGGGCTTAGACCCAAGGACCTGCCCTGCCTATGACCGACTAGGAATTATGCGGCTGGTGATGCGAAGCGGTAATTCCCGTCTTCCCTTGACTATTGACTACCTCATTTTCTTTATTATTGACTGTCACGTCCTTTTGACTATTGACTGTCACATCCTCGTAACTTTTGACTTCCTGGCCTTATCGGGCCCCTCCTTTATACACCGTATCACAAGCTTCCCCTTCAAGTCTAGTCGAAGGAGACTCAAGTCTAACCGACTATACCCTGGCACGCTTGTGACTCAACCTGCATACAAGGGACTGGCGTCTGGCTAACTATCTCTGCAAAGGTTAAATCCTACTTGTATCATTGTCCTAGTGTTGCTATTAGCTCGGTGATGATGGCAATGTTTGAACAGACATCACTGTCCCAGTGCTGCTATTAGCCCGGTGACGTTGGCGCGATGTTTGAACATATAGGAGCAAAACAAGCGCCCATGTTGTTAACAAATTGTCGCAAGAGTCGTGCTTGCTTATACCTCATACTGGGGTGAGAGTCTATAACCCGACCGAGAGGTCGTTGATCGCGAGAGCATGCTTGCTTATAACTTGCGCTAGGGCGAGAGTCTGAAACACCGACCAAGAAGTCGTTGGTCGCGAAAGCATGCTCGCTTATAACTCGTACTAAGGCGAGAGTCTAGAACCCAACCGGGAGGTCGTTGGTCGCGAGAGCATGCTCACTTATAACTAGCGCTGGGACGAGAGTCTGGAAAGTCGACCGAGAGGTCGTTGGTCACGAGAGCATGCTCACTTATAACTCGCGTTGGAGCGAGACTCTGGAACCCGACAGAGAGGTTGTTGGGCGCGAGAGGATGATCGCATATAACTTGGGCTGGGGCGAGAGTCTGGAACCCGACTGAGAAGTCGTTGGTCGCGAGAGTATGCTTTCTTATAACTCATGCTAGGGTGAGAGTCTAGAACCCGACGCAGAGGTCGTTGGTCGCGAGAGCATGCTCGCTTATAACTCGCGCTGGGGCGAGAGTCTAGAAAGCCGACCAAGTGATCGTTGGTCGCAAGAGCATACTTGCTTATAACTTGCGTTGGGGCGAGAGTATGGAACCCAACTGAGAGATCGTTGGTCGCGAGAGCATACTCGCTTATAACTCACGCTGGAGTGAGAGTCTGGAACCCGACCGAGAGGTCATTGGTCGCGAGAGCATGCTCGGTTATGACTTGCGCTGGGGCGAGAGTCTGGAACCCGACTCAGAGATCGTTGGTCGCGAGAGCATGCTCGCTTATAACTCATGCTGGGGTGAGAGTTTGGAACCCAACAGAGAGGTCGTTAGTCGCGAGAGCATGCTCGCTCATAACTCGCGCTGGGGCGAGAGTTTGGAAAACCGACTGAGAGATCGTTGGTCGTGAGAGTATGCTCGCTTATAACTCATGCTGGGGCGAGAGTTTGGAACCCGACCGAGAGAAAGTTGGTCGCGAGAGCATGCTCGCTTATAACTCGAGCTGGGAAAAGAGTTTGGAAAGCAGACCGAGAGGTCGTTGGTCATGAGAGCATACTCTCTTATAACTCTCGCTGGTGCAAGAGTCTGAAAAGTCGACCGAGAGGTTATTGGTCGCGAGAGTATGCTCGCTTATAACTTACGCTGGGGCGAGAGTATGGAACCCGACCAAGAGATCATTGGTCGTGAGAGCATGCTCGCTTATAACTCACGCTAAGGCAAGAGTCTGGAACCTGACCGAGAGGTCGTTGGTCGTGAGAGCATGCTCGTTCATAACTCACGCTAGGGTGAGAATCTGGAAAGCCGGCCGAGAGGTCATTGGTCACGAGGGCATGCTCGCTTATAACTCATGCTGGAGTGAGAGTCTGAAACCCGATCGAGAGATCATTGGTTATGCGAACATGCTCGCTTATAACTCGCGCTGAGGCAAGAGTCTGGAATGCTAACCGAGAGGTCATTGGTCGCGAGAGTATGCTTGCTTATAACTCGCGCTTGGGTGAGAGTCTGGAAAGTCGACCGAGAGGTTTTTGGTCGTGAGAGCATGCTCGCTTGTAGCTCGCGCTGGGGTGAGAGTTTGGAAGCCGATCGAGAGGCCATTGATTGCGAGAGCATGCTCGCTTATAACTCGCGCTGGGATGAGAGTCTCGAAAACTGACTGAGAGGTCGTTGGTCGTGAGAGCATGCTCGCTTATAACTCTCACTGGGGTGAGAGTCTCAAAAATTGACTGAGAGGTCATTGGTCGTGAGAGCATGCTCGCTTATAACTCGTGCTGGGGCGAGAGTCTGGAACTCGACACAGAGGTTGTTGGTCGTGAGAGCATGCTCGCTTATAACTAGCGCTGGAACAAGAGTCTGGAAAGCCAACCGAGAGGTCATTGGTCACGACAGCATGCTCGCTTATAACTCGCTCTGGGGTGAGAGTCTGGAAATCCGACCGAGAGGTCATTGTTAATCCAAGAAAATATGCCCGCAGACTTAAACCCCGCGACCTCTGGAGAAACATGTGATCATGACTTCCACCACATAATTTGGTATTAGCCAAATTGGAATCCCACTCCTGTTCCGAGGCTGGGGCGAGGCACCAAGTCCTGACCAACATTTCCCACCGCCATCTACCCCTTTTCCCAATGTAGTTGTATGGAATTGTCGGTTCTCGAGGCATGGTGCCAATGACCCCATATCAGCCTCATGATTTTCTTACCTCTTCCATTATAAATGTCATTTTATAGGAAGCTAACACGTGTCTCTGTGACTCCTTTTGACATGATGCCTTACGCATGCTTTCTGCACAGGACTCGATAGTGCTTCCCTTCTATTAATCCGACGGCTATCCTTCGTAGTGTCGTTTCTGTTGGTCGCTACTCGAAATTCCGTTCTGCTTCCCCTGTACAAAAATTTTGTACAAGCACAGAACTCTCCTAACAACCTATGTGTTCCTCATGAGTTATACTTGAATTGGAAACGAAACTTAACATTTTTACTTCAAGTTTAACTCATGTGTTCTTCAGTAGTTAAAACTTGGATTGCAAACGATACTTAACATTATTAATCCAAGTGTTGGTTAGTTCTAGGAAAACGTACCGATTCCACTGTACAAAAAATTTTGTACAAGTGTCGAACCTTTCCTTAAATAACCTATTGTGTTCTTTAGAAGTTAAATTAAGAATCACAGATGGAACTTAACATCATTGATTCTAAATTTAACTTATCTGTTCTTAATGGTTTAGATTTGAATCTCAAGCGAAACTTAACACTATTGATTCAAATCCACCTATGTTATTAATTCCATTAAATATTAATTTCCAAAATTGGCTTCCAGGACTGCATAGCGAGGCACATGGCCTTCTTGGATATGGGAGCAACCACCACCGCATAGGCAAAGCCTTTTAAGGAAAGCTAATATTTAATTTTCTTAAATAACTCTAGGTTAACCAAAAAGAACAATTGAATAACAAATTCGAAAAAGAAGAAAACACAAACTCGAAAAACTATTTCGAAAAACTAGATCTAATTGCCTCTTGTATTTAGAATTCTTACAAAGAAAATAACTAGTATGATGCGGAAGAAATTACTAGTTATACCTTCTCTTTGTAAGCTAATGACCTCGAAATCTTCTTCCGTATCCCTCGCCTCGCCTTGGGCGTCGTGTGGGTGACGATCCTCCAAGATGAACACCATCCAAAAGCTTCTTCCTCTTCTTCTAAAATCCGGCCACCACCACCACCAAGGAGAAGAGAGCAAAAGGGAAAAGAGAAGGGAGAGAGGGGGTCGACCACTTGATGATCTCCAAGCTAGAGAATAAGAATTGTGTATCATGAAGCCCCCTCACCCCTTCTTTTATATTACTTGCCCAAGGCAAATAAGGAAAGACTTTTTACAATTTTCCTTTTCCCTTTTTATTTTCCTTTTCTTTCCTCTTGATTGAATCAATCACCAAATCAATGGTTGTGATCAATCCTATTTGGTTTAGGATTGAGTTTGGCCGGCCCCTTGCTTGGGCACCAAGCAAGGTGGCCGACCACCATATTTAGAAAGAAAAAATAAATTTTTTTATAAAATTTTACAAGAAGAAAAAACTCTTATAAAATTTTACAAGCTCTCTTTCCTAAAGTTAAAAAAGGAAAGTTTTAAAAAATTAAAACCATGTTTTAAAATTTAAAACTTCTCTTATAAAATTTTCCTTTTTTTAACATGAAGATAGAAAATTTTAATTTTAAAACTTATCTTCCTTTTTTTCTTAAACCATGAGGATGGTTAAAAAAGGAAAGTTTTAAAATTTTTAAAACTCTCTATTAAAACATGTGGCCAAATTCAAATAAGGAAAGTTTTTTTAATTAAAATCTCTCTTTTAAAACTTATAGTTTTCTACAAAGAGAAGATTTTAAAAATTCAAAAACAACCCTCCTTGTTTGAATATTGTGGCCGGCCCCTTCATGCTTGGTCACCAAGCAAAGGGCCGACCCCTATAGGAGAGGATGTGGCCGGCCCTTGCTTGGTCACCAAGTATTGGACCGGCCCACTTCTTGGACACTAAGAAGAGTCTTACATTTGGATGGACTTGAGGCTATAATGAGGCTACGACAGGGACCTAGAGGAGAAATTGGTTTTGGCCTTCCGATGAGCTTGAGTATCCCGTGTTCGCCTTGAACACACAACTCAAGTTCATCGATAATAACACATTCCACTAGAGAGTTATTATCGCACTACCGCATCAATCCCAAATTACATTATGGGCTCCTTCTTATCATGAGTGTGTTAGTCTACCTGTGTTTAAGATTATGAATGTCCACTAATTAAATAAGTTACTGACAACTCACTTAATTAATATCTAGCTCCAAAAGTAGTACCACTCAACTTCATTGTCATGTCGGACTAAGTCCACCTGCAGGGTTTAACATGGCAATCCTTATGAGCTCCTCTTGGGGACATTCTCAACCTAGATAACTAGGACACAGATTCCTTCTATAATCAACAACACACACTATAAGTAATATCATTTCCCAACTTATCGGGCATATTGATTTATCGAGCTAAACCTCACCCTTTGATAAGTTAAAGAAATAAATATTAAATATATGTGCTTGTTATTATATTAGGATTAAGAGTACACACTTCCATAATAACTAAGGTCTACTTCTTTTACTAAGTCAGTACAAAAAGAACTTACCTAAATGATCCTACTCAATACACTTAAAGTGTATCAGTGTAATTTATTAGTCAAGATAAACTAATACTTAATTACACTACGACTATGCTGATGGTTTGTTCCTTTCCATCTTAGTCGTGAGCAACTGTTTATAATTTATAGAGAACCGACAACATGATTTTCTGAGTGTGACACCACACTCCATATTATCTACTATATAAATTAATTGAACAATAACATTTAACAAATAAATACAGATATTGACCAATGTGATTCTTTTATTTCAAAAATAAATGTTTACAAAAGCTATGCTTTTAGTATACACTCCAATAATCTTCCACTTATACTAAAAGACTAAGCTGCCATATCTGTTGCCATATATCTGATTCTCATCCCCTCCACATGCCGATCAAAAACTTTCGCCGGAAGGGCCTTAGTGAAAGGATCTGTCAGGTTATCTGCTGATGCAATCTTGGCGACGACAACTTCTCCTCGCTTGATGATGCCTCGTATCAGGTGGTACTTGCGCTCTATATGTTTACTTGCTTTATGGGCACGTGGTTCCTTCGATTTTGCAACTGCACCGCTATTATCACAATAAATTGTGATGATCTTGGGCAAACCAAGAATCACATCTAAGTCTATTAGAAAGTTCCTTAGCCATACAGCTTCTTTGGCTGCCTCAGAGGCTGCCACATACTCAGCTTCCATGGTCTGAGACGCATTTATGCTTAACACTCCTCCATGTATTAGCTCCACCTCCTAGAGTAAACACATAGCCTGACGTAGACTTACTATTGTCCCTATCTGATTGGAAGTCCGAATCTGTGTAACCCACAGGGAGCAAATCATCTGCCTGGTAAACTAGCATATAGTCTCTAGTCCTTCTCAGGTACTTTAATATATGTTTTACCGCAGTCCAATGTCCTTGTCCAGGGTTACTCTGATATCTGCTAACCATGCCCACTGCAAAACAGATATAAGGTCTTGTACATAGCATTGCATACATAAGGCTTCCTACAGCAGAAGCATAAGGAATTGCCTTCATGTCCTCTATCTCCTTTGATGTCTTCGGAGACATCTCTTTAGATAAAGCTACTCTATGCCTAAAAGGTAAGAAACCTTTCTTGGAGTTTTGCATGCTAAAACGAGCAAGGATTGTATCTATATATAAAGCTTGGGATATGCACAACATTCTTTTCTTGCGATCCCTTATAACTTTGATCCCAAGAATGTGTGCACATTCTCCTAAGTCCTTCATATCAAATTGTTTGGACAACCATACCCTTACGCCCGATAATACCTTGAAATTGTTGTCAATTAACAAAATATCATCTACGTATAGTACAAGAAATACCACCACATTTCCGTTACACTTCTTGTATACACAAGACTCATCCGGACACTAAATAAATCCAAATGAATGGATTACTTCATTAAACCAGATGTTCCAAGATCTTGAAGCTTGCTTCAGTCCATAAATGGACCGATTGAGCTTACACACTAGATGCTCTTTGCCCTTTTCAATGAACCCTTCTGGTTGCTTCATATGGATGTTTTCTTCAAGACTTCCGTTAAGGAAAGCTGTCTTGACATCCATTTGCCAAATCTCATAATCCATATGAGCGGCAATGGATAAGAGTATCCGGATAGACTTAAGCATAGCTACCGGCGAAAAAGTCTCCTCATAATCGATTCCCTCTTTCTGAGTGTACCCTTTCGCAACAAGCCTTGCTTTGAAGGTTTCTACCTTCCCATCTATCCCTCTTTTCCTTTTGTAGATCCACTTGTATCCAATGACTTTTACACCATCAGGTGGTTTTACAAGCTCCCAGACTTTATTAGAATACATAGATTCTATTTCAGAATTCATTGCCTTTTGCCAAGATACTGCATTTATATCTTGGAGTGCTTCGTCATATGTTCGGGGATCAGGTTCATGTTTACCTGGGATCAAGTCCGAAGACTCTCCCAAAAACATGAATCTCTCAGGTTGCCTTATAACCCTCCTACTACGACAAGGTACTGTCTCTGGCTGTGTATCATGTGTGACACGTGTTTCACTTTCTTGTGGTACTTCATCTTGTACTGTTGGTAATAAAGTAGACGTGTCCTCTCTAATTTCTTCTAGAACTATTTCACTCATGGGTTTATGGTTCATTACATAATCTTCTTCTAAAAATCGAGCATTGGTACTAACAATGATCTTTTGATTTTTAAGATTATAAAACAAACCACCTTTCATTGCCTTAGGATATCCCACAAACAGACAAACTTCTGTACATGACAGCACATGTGCTGGACTACCCCATATCCGGATATGATTCAGACTAGGCTTACACCCATTCCATAATTCCATGGGAGTAGAAGGAACTATTTTAGAAGGTACCATATTCAAAATGTACACTGCTATTTCTAAAGCATATCCCCAAAGCGAATTTGGTAATTCTGAATAACTCATCATTGATCTAACCATTTCCATAAGAGTCATATTCCTTCGTTTTGCCACACCATTCTGTTGGGGTGTATCGGGTGCAGACAATTGGGATTGAATCCCGACTTCTGATAAGTAATTCCTAAACTCTCCAAAGAGGTATTCGCCACCACGGTCAGACCGTAGTGTCTTGATACTTTTACCAAGATGTTTCTTCACATCAGCCCTATATTCTTTGAACTTGTCAAAGCATTCAGACTTGCAGCGCATCAGGTAAATGTATCCGTATCTTGAATAATCATCTATAAAGGAGACGAAGTATTCATAACCACCTCTTGCCTAGATAGACATAGGACCACACAAATCAGAATGAACCAGTTCTAACGCATCTTTGGCTCTATACCCCTTGGCCTTAAAAAGTCTTTTGGTCGTTTTACCTTCGAAACAAGATTCACATGTTGGAAAGTTTTCCAACTCTAATGAACCCAAGAGTCCATCGGATACAATCCTTTGAATCCTACTTAAGTTAATATGCCCAAGCCTTAGATGCCAAAGATACGTTTGGTTCATTTCCGAAGGTTCTTTTCTCTTATTAGAGTTAGAAGATGTGTTATTAATTTCCATATTTTGCTTTGTGAGAGAAAATGGATTTAAAGTGTATAAATTGCCAACTAATGCACCAGAATAGATAATCACTTTATTTCTCTTTATAACGACATTGTTACTAAAAGAAACTGAATATCCATCCAAATACAGTTTAGAAACTGGAATTAAATTCTTTCTAAAACTGGGTACATAAAGATAATTTCTTAAAATCAAATTTCTATTCCTATAAAATGATAAGTAGACGTCTCCCACTGTAACAGCCGCCACCTTAGTAGCATTGCCTATGTAGACAATTATCTCTCCATCAAATAGTCATCGGGTTTCTTGAAACCCCTGTAAAGAATTGCAGACACAGGTGCTGGTAGATAACACCGCTAAATATGTTTCAACTACTAGAGTATGAGATATACCTTTATTGTTCGGTTCCTACGAGGACAGTCAATGTCCTGACTGCCCTTCGGCTTCTTCATTCCAGCTTTCTGTCCTGTACCCTGAGATTTATTCACCTTCTTTGCTGAAAAGACCTGTTTCTTCTTCTTCTTGCCTTTCGACTTAGAAGTGGAACCATTTTCAACATAATGAATTTGAGAACTATGACGAAATATTCCTTCTATTGCCTGTAGTTTTGTCAGAAGTTCCGCCAACGTATACTCTCTTTTGTTCATGTTATAGTTCAGGCGGAACTGCTCAAAACTTCTGGGTAGCATTTGGAGAATTATATCGACTTGGGTTTCCCCATCAATTTCTCCTCCAAGGACTTGTATTTCATTCAAATAAGCCATCATTTTGAGGATATGGTCCCTTACGGGTGTCCCCTCAGACATGGTGGCTGCCATTAGCTTTCTCATTGCCTCTTGCCTAGCAACCCGACTCTGGAACCCAAAGAGTTCTTTGAGATTGTTCATTATATCATAAGCTGTTGGCAAATCTTGATGCTGATGTTGCAATACATTTGACATTGATGCCAAAATGTAACATCGCGTCATCTCATCAGCTTTTACCCATTTCTTATGATACTCAATCTCCTCTGGGGTAGAGTCATCGTCAGGTGCATCAGGGCAAGCCTTATAGCTCTCAGCAGTAAGAACAATGTCCAGGTTTCTTTTCCAATCAATATAGTTGGGACCAGTAAGTTTGTTCTCTTTCAGTATAATGGCCAGTGGGTTGAAAGTCATCCTAAGAATCACAAAAATAAACTTTGGTCAAGACTCTAAATTTAGAATAATATTGATTCCTCAACAATACTATTTTAAATTAACCAACACCTCAAATCACCGTGAATATTGCATGCCACGTTAGTGTGGACGTATACAAATTCAGCATTTGTAAGAGGAGGGTGTGACCCATTAATTTTATTATCTTGTCATTCTAACTTTATGACAAATAAAATTAATAGTTAGTTTTACTTTGGTCACACAAAACAATAGCAGTGATTCCGTTAGGGAGGATACTATTGAACGCGTCTAAGTTTATACCATTACTTGATACTAAGTCCATTAAATAGGATTGTGCCCCTTCAGTTGGAGAAGATCACACGCTCCTAAATAATTTCCTATAACTATCCATAAAAGGAAGTTTGTTCTAGTGATCCGCAACAAACTCATCTGTTGTGGAGGGAGGCACTCAGAGCCAACACGTAAACTTGTTGCATCACTTATAAACCAGTAATGAAGACCATGGGATTTATTAAAATCCCTCTCCCACTTAGTTATTTAAAAATGAGGATTTTAAACTATCCTAGCATACATCACATGCATACACACACATCACAGTAAATAAAAGCAATAAATATGGAAATTATTTTCCAACTATTATGACCTTTTTCTATTACTGTCCTCCATGTGCACCAACCCTAGCTGCTGCCATCTTTAGCCACCGCCATCGGGTCGAGTCATCGCATCCATCTTGCTTCTTATTCTGATGCGCCTCTGGTGCTCCAAAAGTACCACGCCTCGCAAGAATCCGATCCGCGATAAAAAATAGAATTTTACATATATCGATCCTATATTCCACGAGGGAATGTACATGTATTCTAGATCGAACAAAAATAAAATTCTAAAAATAATACAGCTCCTGTTGTATTTGATACATACAATCATGCACACAAAATAATGCCCTTGACATGTACAAGGGTCCAATCACACACAATATCTAAATGTCATAATAGTTGGAGCCTGCAACCAAAGAGTTAGCACATCCTACTATTATCCTGCCTAAATTATGTATGATATGTGCATAACCTATTTGAATTCTAAACACACAGAGGCAAACCCTAACTCTGATACCAATTGTTGGTTAGTTCTAGGAAAACGTACTGGTTCCACTGTACAAAAAATTTTGTACAAGTGTCGAACCTTTCCTTAAATAACCTATTGTGTTCTTTAGAAGTTAAATTAGGAATCACAGACGGAATTTAACATCATTGATTCCAAATTTAACTTATCTGTTCTTAATGGTTTAGATTTGAATCTCAAGCGGAACTTAACACTATTGATTCAAATCCACCTATGTTATTAATTCCATTAAATATTAATTTCCAAAATTGGCTTCCAAGACTGCATGGCGAGGCACATGACCTTCTTGGATATGGGAGCAACCACCACCGCATAGTCAAAGCCTTTTAAGGAAAGTTAATATTTAATTTCTTAAATAACTCTAGGTTAACCAAAAAGAACAATCAAATAACAAATTCGAAAAAGAAGAAAACACAAACTCGAAAAACTATTTCGAAAAACTAGATCTAATTATCTCTTGTATTTAGAATTCTTACAAAGAAAATAACTAGTATGATGCGAAAGAAAATTACTAGTTATACCTTCTCTTTGTAAGCTAATGACCTCGAGATCTTCTGCCGTATCCCTCGCCTCGCCTTGGATGTCGTGTGGGTGACGATCCTCCAAGATGAACACCACCCGAAAGCTTCTTCCTCTTCTTCTAAAATCCGACCACCACCACCACCAAGGAGAAGAGAGCAAAAGGGAAAAGAGAAGGGAGAGAGGGGGCCGACCACTTGATGATCTCCAAGCTAGAGAATAAGAATTGTGTATCATGAATCCCCCTCACCCCTTCTTTTATATTACTTGCCCAAGGCAAATAAGGAAAGACTTTTTACAATTTTTCTTTTCCCTTTTTATTTTCCATTTCTTTCCTCTTGATTGAATCAATCACCAAATCAATGGTTGTGATCAATCCTATTTGGTTTAGGATTGAGTTTGGCCGGCCCCTTGCTTGGGCACCAAGCAAGGTGGCCGACCACCATATTTAAGAAAGAAAAAATATTTTTTTTTATAAGATTTTACAAGAAGAAAAAACTCTTATAAAATTTTACAAGCTCTCTTTCCTAAAGTTAAAAAGGAAAGTTTTAGAAAATTAAAACCATGTTTTAAAATTTAAAACTTCTCTTATAAAATTTCCCTTTTTTTAACATGAAGATAGAAAATTTTAATTTTAAAACTTATCTTCCTTTTTTTCTTAAACCATGAGGATGGTTAAAAAAGGAAAGATTTAAAACTTTTAAAACTCTCTATTAAAACATTTGGCCAAATTCAAATAAGGAAAGTTTTTTTAATTAAAATCTCTCTTTTAAAACTTATAGTTTTCTACAAAGAGAAGATTTTAAAAATTCAAAAACAACCCTCCTTGTTTGAATATTGTGGCCGACCCCTTCATGCTTGGTCACCAAGCAAAGGGCCGACCCCTATAAGAGAGGATGTGGCCGGCCCTTGCTTGGTCACCAAGCATTGGACCGGCCCACTTCTTGGACACCAAGAAGAGCCTTACATTTGGATGGACTTGAGGCTATAATGAGGCTACGACAAGGACCTAGAGGAGAAATTGGTTTTGGCCTTCCGATGAGCTTGAGTATCCCGTGTTCACCCCGAACACACAACTCTAGTTCATCGATAATAACTCATTCCACTAGAGAGTTATTATCGCACTACCGCACCAATCCCAAATTACATTATGGGCTCCTTCTTATCATGAGTGTGTTAGTCTCCCTGTGTTTAAGATTACGAATGTCCACTAATTAAGTAAGTTACTGACAACTCACTTAATTAAGAGTAGTACCACTCAACTTCATTGTCATGTCGGACTAAGTCCACCTACAGGGTTTAATATGGCAATCCTTATGAGCTCCTCTTGGGGACATTCTCAACCTAGATAACTAAGACACAGATTCCTTCTATAATCAACAACACACACTATAAGTAATATCATTTCCCAACTTATCGGGCATATTGATTTATCGAGCTAAACCTTACCCTTTGATAAGTTAAAGAAATAAATATTAAATATATGTGCTTGTTATTATATTAGAATTAAGAGTACACACTTCCATAATAACTAAGGTTTAGTTCTTTTACTAAGTTAGTACAAAAAGAACTTACCTAAATGATCCTACTCAATACACTTAAAGTGTATCAGTATAATTTATTAGTCAAGATAAACTAATACTTAATTACACTACGACTATGCTGATGGTTTGTTCCTTTCCATCTTAGTCGTGAGCAACTGTTTATAATTTATAGAGAACCGACAACATGATTTTCTGAGTGTGACACCACACTCCATGTTATCTACTATATAAATTAATTGAACAATAACATTTAACAAATAAATGCATATATTGACCAATATGATTCTTTTATTTCAAAAATAAATGTTTACAAAAGCTAGGCTTTTAGTATAAACTCCAACACCAAGTTCAGCCCATGTTACAAAAGTTGATTAAATATCTATTTCAAGGATTGGCTTCCAGGTTAAACATGGTGAGGCACTTGGCCTTCTTGGTATAGAATCATCCACCACTTCCTAGATAAAGCCTTTCAAAGAAATTGGATATTTAAACTTATTACAGTAACCCTAGGTTTAACTACAGAGAGTTCAATAGAAGCACAAGATCAAAACACTAAATCGAAACACAAAAATGAAACACGAAATCGCTAGCCTCTTGTGTTGGTATTTCAGGATCCATACAAAGAACACAAACTAATTAATTTGAAGCGGAAACAATTAATTAGTTATACCTTTCTTTGTAGCTAAAGACCTCTTGATTTTCTATTATATTCCTCTCCTTCTCTTGGACGTCATGTGGGCGACGATCTACCAAGATGAAATCCACCCGAACCACTTCTACTTCTCCAAGAAAATTCGGCCACCAAAGGATGCCAAAATAAGAAACTTTCTTCTCTTCTTCTTCTCCTCCAAGTAGCTGACCACCAAGGAGATGGAACTTCTTTGATGTGCCGCCGACCTTGAGAGAAAGAAAACAAGGAGAAAGAAGAGAAGCAAGGGCCGACCACCAAAGGATAAGAGAGGAGGAGCTAAGGTTGTCTCTATTGCAAAGGCACCATCTACCTCTCTTTTATAATCCTTGGTGAATTCAAAAAAGGAAATTTGTTTTTAAAAAAACTTCCTTTAAATTTCTATTTGGCCGACCATAGCTTAATCAAAAGAGGAAATTTTAACAACAATTAAAATCTCTCTCTTTTTAAATTTCCTATTATCCATGGCTACGAAAGGAAAGTTTTAAAATTAATCTCTCTCTTTTAAACTGTTAGAATGTATACTAAAAGCCTAGCTTTTGGTATAAAAATTTATCTAGAAATAAGAATCACATTGGTCAAATGTCTACATTTATGATAAATATAGTTGTTCAATTAATATTATAGATAACATGGTGTGTGGTGTCACACACAGAAGATCATGTTATCAGTACCTTATAAATTATAAACAGTAGCTCACGACCAAGATGGAAAGGAACAAACCATTGGAAGGTCGTAGTGTAATTAGGTATTAGTTTATCTTAACTATATAATTACACTAGTACACTTAGAGTGTATTGAGTAGGATCATTAGAGGTTGTTTCTTTTATACTGACTTTATAAAGGAACAAAGACCTCAGTTATTATGGAAGTGTGTGCTCTTAATCCCAATATAATAACAAGCACATATATTTGATATTTATTTTTTTAATTTATCAATGGGTGAGATTTAGTTCGATAAATCAATAAGCCCGATAAGTTGGGAAATGATATCACTTATAGTGTGTGTTGTTGATTATAGAAGGAAACTGTGTCCTAGTAATCTAGGTTGAGAATGTCCCCAAGAGGAGCTCATAAGGATTGTCATGTTAAACCCTGCAGGTGGACTTAGTCCGACATGACGATGAGGTTGAGTGGTACTACTCTTGGACTAATATATTAATTAAATGAGTTGTCAATAACTCACTTAATTAGTGGACATTCGACATCTTAAACACAGGGAGACTAACACACTCATAATAAGAAGGAGCCCAAAAATGTAATTTGGGATTGGTGCGGTAGTTCAATAATAATTCTTTAGTGGAATGAATTATTATTGATGAAGTTAAGTTGTGTGTTCGGGGCGAACACGAGATGCTTAATTTCATCGGGAGACCAAAACTAATTCCTCCTCTCGGTCCCTATCGTAGCCTCTTGTATATAGAGATTTATACCCACCACATACCCACCTTCTTACCCATCCTATAGGGGCCGGCCAAGCTAGCTTGGAGACCAAGCTAGGGCCGGCCATGGTTTGGTTCATGGGTGAATTCATGTGGTCGGCCCTAGCTTGAACTCAAGCTTAGGTGGCCGGCCCTATTAAAATAAAAAGGAATTTTAATTTTAATTTTTTTTTCTTATGTGGATAACATGATTTAAAAGAGAGTTTAAAAATTTAAATCTTTCCTTTTATAAGATTCTACAAAAGATTAAGAGAAGAGCTAAATCTCTTTCCTTATTTGTAGATTAAAAGGATGATTTTAATTTTGGTAAAAACTTTCCTATTAATCATGTTTATTATTTAAAAGAAAGTTTAAAAATTAAAAATTCTCTTTTATTAGTTTCTACAAAAGATTAAGAAAAGATTTAATATCTTTCCTTATTTGTAGATTAAAAGAGATTTTAATTTTTAGAGATAACTTTCTTTTTATCCACATATTAAAAGAAAGATTTTAATTTATAAAATTTCCTTTTTATTAACCAATCATGAAGGGAAAAATTATTGGAGAAATTTTTTATAAATTTCCGGAAGCAAATAAGGAAGTTTTAATTTGTGTTTAAAATTTTATTTGTTTGGAAATTTTATGGTGTGGCCGGCCATTGTAAATTGAAAAGAAAATTTGTTTTTAATTAAATAAATTTTCTTTTTCAATGGCAAAAGAATTAAGGAAGTTTTTATTAAATTTTCCTTATTTGCCAAGACCAAGGATTATAAAAGAGGGGGTAGAGAAGGCTTCATAGCGAGCAACTCTATTCTATTTTCTCCCTCTTTTTCTTCCTTGGTGTGGCCGGCCATCCTCTCCTCCTCTCTTCTCTTTGATGGACGAACCTCATCCTTCTTGTGGAGATTCATATGGTGGGAGGATCAAGTTTGGAGAAGAAGAAGAAGAAGGAGAGAAAGAAAGCTTTGTTTCTAGCATTCCTTGGAGCATGATGGTGGTGGCCGAACCTCTTCATCCTAGGAGAAGTTTTGATGGACGAAACTTGTAAGGAAGAAGAAGGTGCTTGGTGGTTCTCATCTCGGAAGATCGTTGCTCACACAACGTCCGAGGTTAGAAGAGGAATACGGTAGAAGATCAAGAGGTCATTCTAAAAGGTATAACTAGTATTTTTCCTTTCCGCATCATACTAGTTATTTTTGGAAATAATACCAAATACAAGAGACATGCGATTCTAGTATTTCGAATTTGTTTTCGATGTTGTGTTCTTTTGTTTTTTTTTCCTTGTGATTTGATTGTTATTTTCGGTTGACCTAAAGTTATTTAAGGAAATTAAATATTAATTTTCCTTAAAAGGCTTTGTCTAGTCAGTGGTGGTTGTTCCCATATCCAAGAAGGCCATGTGCCTCGCCACGTCAGTACTGGAAGCCAATTTTGGAAATTAATATTTAATGAAATTAATAACCTAGGTGATTTGGATCGAACGTGTTAAGTTCCGCAGGAGATCCGAGTCTAAACCTAAAAGAACAAATAGATTAAACTTTGGATCAAACGTGTTAAGTTCCGCAGGGGATCCAAATTTAATTTAAAAGAACACATGGTAGCTAGGAAAAGGTTCAGACCTTTGTACAAAATTTTTGTACAGTGGAACCATTAGGTTTTCTGAGTAGCAACCAACATAAACATTATAGATGACTACAAAAAAGTAAAGATTAAAATTAAAACTTCTCTTTTAAATCATGGTTACAAAAAAGGAAAGTTTTATCAAAATTAAAATATCTCTTTTAAACATTATAGATAACTACAAATAAGGAAAGATTTTAACAAAATTAAAATCTCTCTTTTAATCCTTTGTAGATAGCTATAAAAGGAAAGATTTTAAAATTTAAAACTCTCTTTTAAAACCATGTGGATGACTATAAAAGAAAAGATTTTATCAAATAAAATCTCTCTTTTTAACTCCATGTGGTTGGCTATAAAAGAAAAGATTTTAACAAATAAAATCTCTCTTTTAACTCCATGTGATTGGCTATAAAAGGAAATATTTTAACAAATAAAATCTCTCTTTTAAACTCCATGTGACCGACCCCTTGCTTGGCAAGGCTTGGCCGGCCACTACTTGGGCTCCAAGCTAATGCTTGGTCGACCCCCTTGCACCAAGCAAGGATGTGTCCGACCCATTACTTGGGTAAGAAGTGGACTTTGTGGATATAAGGCTTTATAGAGGCTACAACAGGGACCGAGAGGAGGAATTGGTTTTGGTCTCCCGATGACCTTGTACTTCCTGTGTTCGTCCCGAACACTCAACTCAAGTTCATCAATAATAACTCATACCACTAAAGAGTTATTATTGAACTACCGCACAAATCTCATATTACATTATGAGCTCCTTCTTATTATGAGTGTGTTAATCTCCCGGTGTTTAAGATATCAAATGTCCATTAATCTAATGAGTTACTGACACTCAGTTAACATCTAGCTCCAAGAGTAGTACCACTCAACTTCATTATTATGCTGGACTAGGTCCACCTGCAGGATTTACATGACAATCCTTATGAGCTCCTCAAGGGGACATCATCAACCTAGATTACTATGACACAGTTTCCTTCTATAATCAATAACACACCATATAAATAATATTATTTCCCAACTTATCGAGTCTATTGATCTAACTGAATAAATCTCACCCATTGATAAATTAAAGAAATAAATACTAAGTATATGTGCTTGTTATTATATCGGGATTAGGAGCACACACTTCCATAATAACAAAGGTCTTATTCTTTTATGTAGGCAGTGTAAAAAAGGACAACCTCAAATAGTCCTGCTCAATACACTCATAGTGTACTAGTGTAATTTTATAGTCAAGATAAACTAATACCAAATTACACTATTACCATTCCAATGGTTTATCCCAATCCATCTTGGTTGTGAGCTACTATTTATAATTTATAAGGAACTAATAACATGATCTTCTGTGTGACACCACACACCATGTTATCTACAATATAAATTAAATGGACAACTAAATTTAACATAAATGCAGACATTTGACTAATGTGATTCTTATTTGAAAATAAATGTTCATACAAAAAGCTAGGCTTTTAGTATAAATCCTAACAATCTACCACTTATACTAGAAGATTATGCTGCCATACATCTGATTCTCATCCCCTCAACATACCCATCAAAAGCTCTCGTCGGAAGGGCCTTAGTGAAAAGATCTGCCAGGTTATCTTCTAATGCAATCTTGGCGACAACAACTTCTCCTCACTTTACGATATCTTGTATCAGGTGGTACTTGCGCTCAATGTGTTTACTTGCCTTATGAGCTCGTGGTTCCTTCGAGTTTGCAACTGCATCACTGTTGTCACAATAAATTGTGATAATTTTGGGCAAACCAGGAATCACATCTAAGTCCATCAAGAAATTTATGAGTCATACAACTTCTTTGGTTGTCTCAGAGGCTGCCACATACTCAACTTCCATGGTAGAGTTTGAAATGTATTTCTGCTTAACAGTCCTCCATGTTATGGCTCCACCTCCCAAAGTAATCACATACCCCGAGGTAGACTTACTATTGTCCCTATCTGATTGAAAGGCAGAATCCATGTAACCCACAGGGAGCAAATCATCTGCTTGGTAAACTAGCATATAATCTCTAGTTCTTCTTAGGTACTTCAATATATGTTTTACGACAGTCCAATATCCTTGTCCTGGGTTACTTTGATATCTGCTAACCATGCCCACGACAAAATAGATATCCGGCCTCGTACATAACATAGCATACATTAGGCTTCCTACAGCCGAAGCATAAGAGACTGCCTTCATGTCCTCTATTTCCTTTGATGCTTTTAGGACACATTTCTTTAAATAAAGGTACTCCATGCCGAAAAGGTAAGAAACCTTTCTTGGAGTTTTGCATGCTAAAACGAGCTAGGATAGTATCGATGTATAAAGCTTGGGATAAGGACAACATTATTTTCTTGTGATCCCTTATTACTTTGATCCCAAGAATATGTCCACATTCTCCCAAGTCCTTCATATCAAACTGCTTGGACAATCATACCCTTACGTCTGACAACACTTTGACATTATTGCCAATGAGCAAAATATCATCTACGTATAGTACAAGAAATACCACCACATTTCCGTCACTCTTCTTGTATACACAAGACTCATCCGGACACTGAATGAATCCATAAGACTAGATAACTTCATTAAATCGGATGTTCCAAGATCTCGAAGCTTGCTTTAGTCCATAAATAAACCGATTGAGCTTACATACAAGATGCTCTTTGTCCTTCACAATGAATCCTTCTGGTTTCTTCATATGGATGTTTTCTTCAAGACTTCCGTTAAGGAAAGCTGTCTTGACATCCATTTGCCAAATCTCATAATCCATATGAGCAGCAATAGATAAAAGAATCTGGATAGACTTAAGCATGGCTACCGGCGAAAAAGTTTCCTCATAATTGATTTTCTGAGTATACCCTTTTGCAACAAGATTTGCTTTGAAAGTTTCTACCTTCCCGTCTGTCCCTCTTTTTCTTTTGTAGACCCATTTACACCCAATAATTCTTACACCATTTGGTGGTTCTACAAGCTCCCAGACCTGATTAGAATACATAGATTCTATTTCAAAGTTCATTACACTTTGTCAAAATACTGCATCTTTATCTTGGAGTGCTTCATCATATGTGTAGGGATTAGGTTCATATTCACCAGGGATCAAATCTGAAGACTCTCCCAAAAACATGAATCTATCATGTTGCCGAACAACCCTCCCACTACGACGTGGTACTGCTTGTAATTGTGCATCATTTGTGACACGTATTGCAGTTTCTTGTGGTATCTCATCTTGTACTGTTGGTTCTAGAATAGACGTGTCTTCTCTTATTTCTTCAAGAATAATTTTACTCATGGGCTTGTGGTTCATTACATAGTCCTCTTCTAAAAATCGGGCATTGGTGCTAACAATGATCTTCTGATCTTTAGGACTATAAAATAAACCACCTTTCATTCCTTTAGGATAACCCACAAACAAGCGAACTTTTGTTCGTGATTCCAACTTATCAGTGTCTCCCTTCAGCACATGTGTTGGACTACCCCAAATCTGAATATGCTTCAGACTAGGCTTACGCCCATTCCACAATTCTATGAGAGTAGAGGGTACTGACTTAGAAGGTACCATGTTCAGAATGTATACTGTCGTTTCTAGAGCATATCTCCAAAATGAATTTGGTAATTATGAATAACTCATCATTGATATAACCATTTCCATAAGAGTCATATTCCTTCATTCTGTCATACCATTCTGTTGGGGTGTACTAGGTGCAGATAGTTGGGATTGAATCCCAACCTCTCATAAGTAACTCCTAAACTCTCCTAAGAGGTACTCTCCACCACGATCAGACCGTAGTGTCTTGATACTTTTACCATGATGTTTCTCCACATCAGCCTTGTACTCTTTGAACTTATCAAAGCACTCAAACTTGTGGCACATCAAGTAAATGTACCAGTATCTCGAATAGTCGTCTATAAAAGAGATGAAATATTCGAAATCACCTCTTGCCTGGATAGTCATAGGTCCACACAAATCAGAATGAACCAATTCCAACACATCTTTGGCTCTATACCCCTTAAGCCTTAAAAGGTCTCTTGGTCATTTTTCCTTCCAAGCAAGACTCGCAGGTTGGAAAGTTTTTCACCACCAATGAACCCAAAATTCCATCGGCTATTAACCTTTGAATCCTACTCAAGTTAATATGATCTAGCCTTAGATGACAAAGATATGTTTGGTTCATTTCCGAAGGTTGCTTTCTCATATTAGAAGATGTGTTATTAATTTACATTTGTTGCTTCGTGGGAATTATTGGATTTAGAGTATATAAATTGCTAACCAACGTACCAGAACAGATAACTTTCCTATTTTTCTTGATAACAACTTTGTCATCAAAAGAGACAGAATATCCATCCTTAAATAGTTTAGAAACTGAAATCAAGTTCTTTCTGAAACTTGGTACGTAAAGATAATTTCTCAAAATCAATGTTTTATTCCTATCAAAAGATAAATAAACATCTCCCACTGCAACAACCACCACTTTCGTAGTATTGCCCATGTAGATGGTAATTTCCCCTTCATGTAGTCGTCGGGTTTCTTGGAACCCCTGCAATGAATTGTAGACATGATCAGTGACTCCCGTATCTACACACCAGGTACCGGTAGATAACACCACTAAATATGTTTCAACAACTAATGAATAGGATATACATTTATTGTTCTTAATTTTGCGAGGGCAATCTTCTTTTTGTTTCCAATCAATATAATTGGGACTTGTAAGTGTATTCTCTAATATAACAGCAGGAGGTTTGAAGGTCATTTGAAATCCTAAAAATCACAAAATATTTGGTCAATACTTTATAATTTAAAATAATATTGATTCCTCAAACAATATTATTTAAATTCACCAACACCTCAAAACACCGTGAATTTTGTAAGCCACGTTAGTGAGGGCGTATATAAATTCAAATATTTGTAAGAGGAGGTTTTACCCATTAATTTTATTATCTTATCATATAACTTTATGACAAATAAAATTAATAGTTGGTTTTTATTCGGTCACACAAATAATAGTAGTGACTCCATTGGAGAGGATATTATTAAATGCGCCTAAGTGTATACCATTACTTGATACTTAGTCCATTAAATAGGATTATGCCCCTTCAGTTGGAGAAGATCACACACACCTAAATAACTTCCTATAATCATCCATAAAGGAAGTTTGATATAGTGATCCGCAAACAAACTCATCCGTTATGGAGGAAGGCACTCAGAGCCAACACACAAGTTTGAATGCATCACTTACAAACCAATAATGGAGACCGTGGAATTTAAATAATTCCTCTCCCGCTTAGTTATTTAGAAACGAGAAATTTTAACATGCACACAAGCACACAAACACAACACACATATCACAGCATAAAAGGCAATAAATATGAAAACTAATTTTTCAACTATTATGGCCTTATCCATAGCTGCCCTCCGTGTGCCGCTAACCCTAGCCGCCACCAACGGGTCATGTCGTCATGTCTATCTTGCTTCCTTTTCCGTTGCACCTCTGGTCCTCAAATAGCACCACGCCTCGCAAGGATATGATCCGCGACAAAAATAAAATTTTACATTTATCGATCATATATTCCATAAAGGAATGTACATGTAATCTAGATCGAACAAAAATGTAAAATCCTAAAACTAATACAGCTCCTACTGTATTTAATAATTATAATCATGCACACATATAAAATGCCCTTGACATGTTCGAGGGTCCAATCACACACAAACACAATAGGGTCATAATAGTTGGAACTAGGATGCCTGCAACCACAGAGTTACTCTATTTGCACATCCTACTATTATCCTGCCTAAATTTATGTATGAAAAGTGCATAATTTAACTAAAAACCAAACACACAGAGGCAGAAAACTAGCTCTGATACCAATTGTTGGTCGCTACTCAGAATTCTGTTTTGCTTCCCCTGTACAAAAATTTTGTACAAGTACAGAACTCTCCTAACAACCTATGTGTTCCTCATGAGTTAGACTTGAATTGAAAACAGAACTTAACATTTTTACTTCAAGTTTAACTCATGTGTTCTTCAATAGTTAAAACTTGGATTACAAATGATACTTAACATTATTAATCCAAGTTCATCCCATGTTACAGAAGTTGATTAAATATCTATTTCAAGGATTGACTTCCAGGTTAAACATGGCAAGGCACTTGGCCTTCTTGGGTATGGGATCATCCACCACTTCCTAGACAAAGCCTTTCAAAGAAATTAGATATTTAAACTTCTTACAGTAACTCTAGGTTTAACTCCAGAGACTTCAATAGAAGCACAAGATCAAAACACTAAATCAAAACACAAAAACAAAACATGAAATCGCTAGCCTCTTGTGTTGGTATTTTAGGATCCATACAAAGAACACAAACTAATTAATTTGAAGTGGAAACAATTAATTAGTTATACCTTTCTTTATAGCTAAAGACCTCTTGATTTTCTGTTGTATTCTTCTCCTTCTCTTGGACGTCGTGTGGGCGACAATCTACCAAGATAAAATCCACCCGAACCACTTCTACTTCTCCAAGAAAATTCGGCCACCAAAGGATGCCAAAATAAGAAACTTTCTTCTCTTCTTCTTCTCCTCCAAGTAGTTGACCACCAAGGAGATGGAACTTCTTTAATGTGCCGCTGGCTTTGAGAGAAAGAAAACAAGGAGAAAGAAGAGAAGCAAGGGCCGACCACCAAAGGATAAGAGAGGAGGAGCTAAGGTTGTCTCTATTGCAAAGGCACCATCTACCTCTCTTTTATAATCCTTGGTGAATGCAAAAAAGGAAAGTTTTTTTTTAAAAAAAACTTCCTTTTAATTTCTATATGGTCGGCCATAGCTTAACCAAAAGAGGAAATTTTAACAACAATTAAAATCTCTCTCTTTTTAAATTTCCTATTATCCATGGCTACGAAAGGAAAGTTTTAAAATTAATCCCTCTCTTTTAAACATTGTAGATGACTACAAAAAAGTAAAGATTAAAATTAAAACTTCTTTTTTAAATCATGGTTACAAAAAAGGAAAGTTTTATCAAAATTAAAATCTCTCTTTTAAACATTATAGATAACTACAAATAAGGAAAGATTTTAACAAAATTAAAATCTCTCTTTTAATCCTTTGTAGATAGCTATAAAAGGAAAGATTTTAAAATTTAAAACTGTCTTTTAAAACCATGTGGATGACTATAAAAGGAAAGATTTTAACAAATAAAATCTCTCTTTTTAACTTCATGTGGTTGGCTATAAAAGGAAAAATTTTAACAAATAAAATCTCTCTTTTTAACTCCATATGACCGACCCCTTGCTTGGACACCAAGCAAGGCTTGGTCGGCCACTACTTGGGCTCCAAGCTAATGCTTGGTCGGCCCCCTTGCACCAAGAAAGGATGTGTCCGACCCATTATTTGGGTAAGAAGTAGACTTTGTTGGAGGATCTTGCAGCCGGCTTGAAGGGGGGTTGGATAGACGGCGCCCCCAAATCACTCGCTTTCTACGTATTTGTTAGTTGCGCAGCGGAATACAAACACAAATACGAAAGCTAAATACAAATACAAAGAACAAGAAAGAGCAAGCAAACCAACACGCGCCGATTTACGTGGTTCAAAGATAAAGCTCCTACTCCATGGCGTGTTCGTAAGGTGGACGATCCCTCAATCCGTCGGTGGATTAGTCCCCGGTAAACTCCGGCTAGCTCAACCTCCTTGTGGGTGGAGAAACCTCACTATAACACTCACCAAAAATACTTGGACACAAGGTGTAACACCCCGCCCTCCTCACTACTAGACTGTGAGGGCGGAGCGCTACTGGACTACTAACTTATCTTAACTAACATTGTACACATGTTGATAGAAATTCCTAAAACTCTCGGAGAACTCAAAACTTACAATTAACTAACAGCGGAAGACTAAATGACTCATCTAATACATTCTTAATAAATGACAATCTTAATAAATTCTTAAACTAAGTCCCAAGGCTTCCATAGTCCTGGCATCACACACCATCCGCGCTACCTTGTCGCCTTCCTTTCTATATCTTTTCCTTTCCTGTATCTGCAGTAAGAGGAAGTGTAGTCTATAAGCAAAATTTGCTTAGTAAGCGCTATCTAACTCACAAAATCTCGATATGCATGAGGATATACTGAAATCTAAAACTGAATGCTCAAAAGGAAATCTACTCATGCTCATCTACTAGTAAAAGAAACATACTAAAAGACTAAACATGTAAAGCAAAGCTATACAATCATGCTAGCATAAAGAAAGCTAAACTTACTGAATTCTAAACATCTTCTGAATCTTATTTCACTTGCTTTTAGACTTATTATTTAATACTTATGTGAAACTTCTTTTACTTGTTCAGAAACTTATACTTATAATACTTCAAAATAATAATCAACTTCTTCTTGGGCCCAGGCATAGTACCATCTTATGCGCATTCCCTAATAGGTTGGGGTAGCGAGCCACCAATCTTAAAAGAGCAGACCTCGGTCTACCAGGGCCAAGACCTCGGAAATGGTCACCTGGATTTGTTTAACGACAAGCTCTTGGATGTCGGGTACTAGCCTCTTCTTAAAAGTAAAATACTTATAATCTTAATTACTTCTTCTTTAAATGCCTTGGCATTTTAATAGGCACCTTGTGTGCCAAAAATCCCTAAAGTCTCGACTTTGGGATCTACTTAAGGCCTCGGCTTTTTCTTTCTTTTCTTTATCTTTCTTATATTTTTCTTTATCTTTCTTATACTTTTCTTAAACCCAAAATACTGTTAAGGCATCTTTCGTATGCATTTATGAATGAAATTAACTATGTACCACATAATCATGCATAGAATACAAAGGAAATCTGCACATACAATAGTTATCAAAAATCTGCACTAATATTTAACAGAAATCTGCACACTAGCTTAATAAAAATCTGCATACTAACTTAACAGAAATCTGCATACTAGCTTAATAAAAATCTGCATACTAAGCTTATCTAAAATCTGCATGCTAAGCTTATCTAAAATCTGCACTTAATGAAATCTGCACTTAAAATTCTGCACGCTAAGCTAACAGTCAAATATTTGCAATGCAAGCTCTAAAACTACTATACTACAATAATTAGTATGAACCTAACAAATCTGATTCATTCTACAGCTTATAAGAAAAATCTGATTTAAAACCAAAATGATTGCTCACAAAAAGCTGCATTAAAACAAACGAATGCTTACACATCTGCGTTAACTAAGATAACTGCATATGAAAACTGCATTATAAACCAAGATGATATTTATCTTTTCTTCTTCAGACTTGGTCTTTACTTTACTTATAACTTCTCATGAATCCCTAAAAGGATTAGATGGTACACTATATGTACATATGAATTCTAGAGTTGCATAGAACGAGTTCACTTCGTTAAGACTTGCTGTGAACATAAGGAATGCCATCTAACTGTACATGCTGTTCGATAACAAGGAAATCAAAGATTTGCATACATTAATTTAGACCATTCAAGCTTACTGATTTGCGAGGGAAAACTAATCCTAGGTGCTTAGATTAAGGGTTGTACGTGCCACCTTACAGCACCAAAAGAACTGGACTTGTTGAAGCTTTAACTTCTATAAAACCTGCCCTTAGAAGTTCAATAATAATGGCTTTATAAAATCTATGTAAAACCTATGAAAACTTATTCCTTTAAAGAGCAATAAAAAGCTTCAAGCATGTTACAACATGATCTAAAAGAACTAGATGCTAAAAGGAAACTAAAATTCTGCCTGTTCCGAAGTCATGAAAGGAAGACTAAATCCCTAGCATCAATTCTATACAGCATGATCCCAAACATGAAAGGAAACTAAAGCTCTATCAATTCCTCAATTCTGTACAGTATGTACCGAATGCAAAGAAGGAACAATCAAAACTAGAAAACCAAATCCCTAGCATGTTAACTTTGTACAGGATTCTTAGGCATGCTTCCGCCGAAATAAAAAGAAACAGCAAATGAGCAAATCTGTGCAGCACAATATGAAAACAGAGAAAGCAAAGGAACTCATGCAAAGCTTCGGAAACAAGGAGGGAATCAAAGATTAAACCTCGGAGCTATCCTACTGCAGGTGAGTAGCAACTTACCTATCCTTGGACTCAAACCGAGAAGAAAGGAAGGTTCTAGGGTTCGGGCAGCTCAAATTCCTGCTCTTTTTCATGCTTACAGCTTCTCCTCGACGAGAAGTGGAGAAAACCCCTCGGAGAACTTTGGCCGGCCACCGGAAAACAAAGCCTGGCTCGGCTGCGATTTCGCCCAAGCAGGAATCGCCCGCACAGCGCCGTCGCGAGAGGAGAAGGAGAGAAAGGTTTCGGTCACGGGATAATTAATCCCTAACTTATCCCTCTTTTATAACCTAAATTTTATGGCTTAAGACTATTTCGCTCCTTATCTTTTCACGAAATACTCGCGGAAGAGTTGGTTGGCTACGGTTTTGACCAAGTCAAGGGTTGCGGTTTCGAATCCTCAGCCGCGCACTTTTCGTTTCGATTTATTTTCAATGTTCCTAACTATACCTTATATAAATTTGTTCTCACATCTAGTTAACAAATCGAGCATGGCACGGTTGGTCGGGCCGAGTTTTGCTTGGGCCGAGGAGCTCGGTTCGAAACCCAGCTTCTTCAACTTATTTTCCTTGCTATTATTCTCCATTACCATTTTCTACATCATATACATCTTATCTCATATATTATAAACAAAACAGTCATAGCCCAGATGGTTGGCTGAGTCCGTTAAAATCTGGTTCGGGTCTGAGCTCTTGGGTTCAAAACCCAGTTTTAACACTTTTATATATATATATTTTTAAACTTCTTTCTCTTGGTAAAAATACCAAACAAACTCCAAAAATTACGTAAAAATACTCTAAAAATTCCTAAAAATCTCTAGAATTTTTCTATAGCATTTCTAGATTTTAATAAGGTCTTTTGGGACTCCAAATCATGAAATTTGGGTTGTTACACAAGGGAACCTTTGAGCACTTAGAGACTACTAATTAGGCTTTAACCAAGTCTAATTTTGTCACCTTGGCCGGCCATACCAAGCTCCTTCTTATAGAGCTTGGAACAAATCAGCAACCTGATTTGCCCGTTACCAGTCGACTGGTCCATGCACCAGTCGACTGGTGCCAGCCCAACGGCTCTCTCAACGGCTCTCTGTTACAGTGCATCAGTCTACTGGTCCATGCACCAGTCGACTGCTACAGTAACGCTACAATAACTGCTACAGTGCCGCTACAGTAAAACCCTAAAACTAGGATTTTACTCCGAGTACAATCTCTCATGCACTCGTACCCTCACGACTCATTTGACTCTTCTTTGCAGCCTTGACCTTTTGCCTTCAAGCCTACTTCCTTTGGCTCTCGTCCCTCGGATGCATCCAAGCCCGTGACTTGTCCCCAATGTCATCCTTCGCGTATGCCTCGAAGTCGCTTCCCTCGGCCATTGTCCTTGCTGCCTTGTCCACGGTCCCTCAGATGCTCCATCCTTCACCGGACCCGAAGCCGTCAACCTGAGTCACATGTGTATCCTGCAAACCTGCACACTCACATACACATATCAAATAACAAGGGTAATCCTAACTTAAACCCTTTGCCCAAACACCAAAACACATGGTCCTACAGACCATTGGGATTGCTCCAACAGACTTTGTGGATATAAGGCTTTATAGAGGCTACAACAAGGACCGAGAGGAGGAATTGGTTTTGGTCTCCCGATGACCTTGTACTTCCTGTGTTCGCCCCGAACACCCAACTCAAGTTCATCAATAATAACTCATACCACTAAAGAGTTATTATTGAACTACCGCACCAATCCTATATTACATTATGGGCTCCTTCTTATTATGAGTGCGTTAATCTCCCTGTATTTAAGATATCAAATGTTCATTAATTAAATGAGTTACTGACACTCACTTAATTAACATCTAGCTCCAAGAGTAGTACCACTCAACTTCATTGTCATGTCGGACTATGTCCACCTGCAGGGTTTACATGACAATCCTTATGAGCTCCTCAAGGGGACATCATCAACCTAAATTACTAGGACACAGTTTCCTTCTATAATCAACAATACACCATATAAATAATATTATTTCCCAACTTATCGGGCCTATTGATCCAACTGAATAAATCTCACCCATTGATAAATTAAAGAAATAAATACTAAGTATATGTGCTTGTTATTATATCGAGATTAGGAGCACACACTTCCATAATAATAGAGGTCCTGTTCTTTTATACAGTCAGTGTAAAAAAGGGCAACCTCAAATGGTCATACTCAATACACTCATAGTGTACTAGTGTAATTTTATAGTCAAGATAAACTAATACCAAATTACACTACAACCATTCCAATGGTTTGTCCCAATCCATCTTGGTTGTGAGCTACTATTTATAATTTATAAGGAATTGATAACATGATCTTCTGTGTGACACCACACACCATGTTATCTACAATATAAATTAAATGGATAACTACATTTAACATAAATGCAGACATTTGACCAATATGATTCTTATTTCAAAATAAATGTTCATACAAAAAGCTAGGTTTTTAGTATACATCCTAACAGTTTCGATTGTCCAGCTCACATCCCTATGCCCCTTAGTGATTTTAGTTTTAAAACCCTAAAGGCATCAAGAGGCTATTCATCGATGATTCTCTATCTTCCGATTTCTCCTTCTCTACCTGTTTGCGTTAACCTCCCTGCGCTCCTTTCGTAAGTGCTCATTTTTCCTTTTCACCTACTCCTGTGTTTTTGGACTCGATCCTAGTTGCAGTAACTTTAGTCCCCTGGTATGCCTTCTTCCGCTCTGATTTTGATAGGAATGATATGAGGCTAGTGCAATCTAACTTAAAACTTTCTGAAGCCCACAGCCTTCGCCTCCTTGGGCCTAACGACCATCCTGGTTATCCTCCTCTCGGTTTTGTGACCTTCTTCATGTTGGGATATGCCCGATGTAGTGTGTACTAAAACATGTTTCATAAACATACGTAATGGAAAATAAAACAATAATAATTCCTAAATTATTAAATCACACACACCACACGCATACAAGGATACAACATGCCAAACATGATCACATAATTAAATTTTTACGGAAAGTAAATTTATGCTAGGTATACCTTATGGATGACCTGTAACGAGAAGGACATCAACCGTAGTGACGTTGTCAAACCTTGACTCGATTTGTATCCACGCCGAGCTCCTCAAGACAACTCCTTGAGTACAAGTCTCTCCTTCAGAAGTTACTAGCCACGAGCGAAGAAGAGGAATCAAGAGGAAAAGGAAGAGAAACACACAAGGAAGAGATTTCTTCCTTGTGGTGGTCATGGTAACAAGGGGAAAGGGTTCCCTTTGTTGGCGGCAGCAAAGAGAAAGGGGAGAGGGAGAGGAGAAGAGAAATTGGGTTAAGGTTTTCAAAAACCCTTACAAGCCAATTAATGATCTCATGTGTATAATCTTCTCTCAACCATATCAATATATAGCCCTCATTAATGAGTTGGATTAGAAAGCTCAAATCCAAGCCATTATCCCTTAACCCAAAATTAGCCCATTAACCCCTTGGTTTAGTTCACAACTAAACCAAATTGGTTCATGACTAATTCATAATTAAACCAAATATGGTCCAACTCTTCCATAAGAGATGTGACCCATCGATGCTTCCATTATGACAAATATTTCTATATTTGTCTTATGTATGGTCCAACCAAATATTTATCTCTTGATCTAAGAATTTTATTCTTTAACTTGCTTTATGTCTTTTAGAGACTCATTAGTGCGTGTGACCCAATAGGTTCCCAATTTATCTCAGTCGTCCATAATTAACTACTTAATTATAGAACGATCATGAGTGACACATAGTAGTACATCATAATCCCCAAGTAGTCAGAAAATCATAGTTGATTTTAGAATTAATTCTAAACCCTTCAGCAACTACAATGAGTCATGCCTCGTTCCTTTCACTCGTCTTATACCCACTTGGTTTAGGACATGGTCTATGTGTCTTGTCCTCACTAGGCTGACTATATCATACCTAACCCAAGTAATACTTTCTCATTCTGTAGATTCAAATTACTCGTACATGTGTACAAGAGTCTCGCACTCTTAACATGTGATGCTTTGGCCAAAGACTTTGAGTAATAATCCTAAAAAGCGATTATAGGGTATACGTCTCCTCGCAAGAAGTGGTGAATTCTCTGTGGGCTATCCAAACACCTTCAGGCACTTCAACTTATACCCAATCATCCCGATTCCACACCTCAATGAGATGCTTGCTTAAGATGTCAAAGTATAAGTCTTCATGACCAAGATGACTTATATACCTCAAGTCAAAGGAAACTTGCACTCATGCTGCAGTAAGAACTTTACAGACATATCTATATATATGTAGAGAACCATATGAAGTCTTACAGCGAGTCACTTCAATGAACTAGTTACCATAACCAGCATCCACGTTTAACTCTCGATATCCCAATGTCTCCAGCCAATGAGAAAACATATGCTTGGCCGAACCAAGGAATATAACCCGTGCTAGTCTTACAGAATTGATGATGTCCGAATGCATCAATTCGACGACTAGGGAAATTTTAATATATTCATAATTGCAAGGAAACTTGCACTCGTGCTGCAGTAAGAACTTTACAGACATATCTATATATATGTAGAGAACCATATGAAGTCTTACAGCGAGTCACTTCAATGAACTAGTTACCATAACCAGCATCCACGTTTAACTCTCGATATCCCAATGTCTCCAGCCAATGAGAAAACAAATGCTTGGCCGAACCAAGGAATATAACCCGTGCTAGTCTTACAGAATTGATGATGTCTGAATGCATCAATTCGACGACTAGGGAAATTTTAATATATTCATAATTGCACATGTAGTGATAACCACTAGTTGTGATCTGATCACAAATTCTCTCATGCTATAAATTATATTATGGGCATTCAATAAATGAGTTTAAGATAATCAAATATATAATTTGTACTCAAATAGTGAATCTATACTTATCAAATAAATAGAAAAAATTGTAAGATGATTGCCTTAGGATATCCCTCAAATTCTAATACTCTCACTTAGCCTAAAGTCAATCGTCATGGTGTCCTAAATTGTAAGCATAGACGTGACTCTCAAACTTACTTTATGATAGAGCCTTTTTCAAAGGATCCGCTAGATTTATTTCAGTGAAAATTTTCTCGAGTTGTATTTCTTTCCTACTAACGATCTCCCTGATAAGATGATAACGGTGATGCACATGTTTTGATCACTGATGAGACCTTGTGTAACGCCTGGAAATTCTCAAAATTATTTTAGAAATATTCTATGATTTTTCTGGAATTTTAGGATATTTTTATGGAATTTTTAGAGTAGCGGAAGTAGCAAAAAGAAATAGAAACGTAAAATAGCTTAAGCGGGAATCGAACCCGGGACCTATCGGGTCCGATAACCTTTAGATAGCTTTAGTAACCAAGTGAACCCAGCAGGGCCGTGCTGAAAGGAAAGGGGAACAATTATATTTATATTTGAGTTGAGCCGAATTACCCACTTAATATAAATAGGGATTTTAAGTGAGGAGTTATTATTTTGATCGGGATTCTTTCTCCTCAAACCCTCACCACCGAACCTCTCTCTCCCGCACCCTCTCTTCACGCCAAAGCCAAGGAAAGGCTAGGGTTTCATTCCTAGGGTCATAAGGGCTCCTTCCGGCAACAACTCCGACACGAGGACGCTCCTCTCTACGAGAGGAACACGTAGACGCAAGGAGATCGCCGAAGGGATCTTCTTCACCGGAAACCTAGTGTTTAGTTTTGTAAGAAACTTCGAGCAGGAAGTAAGGAACCCCTCACCTGCAGTATAAGTAGCTTTTTGTATGATTGTGTGCTTTTTAATTAGTTATATGTAGTTCTTCGACACCTAGGGTGTATTTAACCCTCCTCGCAGTTTTAGGGATTTAGTTGAGCACCTTTAGATGGGCCAGACACGTCCTTCCCCATACAATTGGAGGATCCAGACGTTGTCGGGTGCCTAGAGGTGGTCTCCATAATAGAGGGGAGAGTTGGAGCACACCAAGTGTTCGAAAAAAAATATGCTTAACTCAGTAAAATGTTACAGTTGGCAATTTAGTAGCTCAGTAAATGCAATAGAAGCATTTAAAATAGCTTATCTAGTCTTATTACAGTTTTTATGGACTACGGTCCAATGGGTGGGCTCCCACAGTCGCCTCTAGGTTCAAACAACCTAGCTCTAGGTTCAGATAACCTAGAAATAGCAAAATAAGAAGAATTTAGCTATAACCAGTATTTTATTTTAGCAGTGGCACTGTACTGGATTAGATATCCATTGGGTTGGACTCCCATAGTCATCCCTAGGTTTAGATAACCTAGTAAACTCTACTAAATTCGAGACTTGCAAACCCGGGTCTAGTTAGGGATGCACGCATAGCAAGTACAGTTGCCGGGCCCATCAGCAGCATGATTATGTATTTTTATCTAGTATGATAATAACTTTCAAAGTCACAAATTAGTCAGGTGATTATATTTTTAAAATCAGTTCTAGTTCAGCTTTAGTTTAGCTCAGCATGTTTCAGTTTAGTCCTTTCCTATTGACATTTCAGTTATAGCCAAGATTAGCTTTTGGTTTCTATGTTTTGTATGATAGTATGCCATGTTTTAGTATGTTCAGCACATATTTCAAATAGCATGTTTTAAAAGCATAAATTGCATCGTATGCATGTTTTTGTAAGGTAGATGGTTTCTTACTAAGCGAAAGCTAACAGATACTTCTTTCCTTATACTGCAGATAAAGGTAAAGGAAAGATGGATTAGCGGAGGCTGGAGGTTAATGCGATGAAGATGTGTGTGGAAGGAATCTGGAATGAAGATCTTGGATAAATTAGCAAACTAAGACTTTAGCTTTTATATAGTGTTATTTTCCGCATTTCTAGTTATTTTAATGATTTGAATCATGAAAGACTTGCTTAGATTGTTAGTACGTATGCTCATAATCCTAGTTATGTGTTATTGGTATGTTCCCAGCTAATATAGAACTCTTGTAGGTGAGTTTGGCACGAAACAGTGCTGAAATCAGAGTTTTGCTGCGAAATCAGAAACCCCGATCGATCAGTGGATCGATTGGGGGTCCTCAATCGATCAGCGGATCGATTGGGAGCCTGGTTCCGTGAACAGTAAGCTTCTAGATCGATCAGCCAATCGATCCAGTTGCATTCTGTCGCAAACAAAGAGTTCAGGGATCGATCGTTCGATCGATCGGGAAATCGCTCCCGCGAACAGAGAGCTCTGGAATCGATCACTGGATCGATTGGCCAGTCTGGATCGATCAGCCGATCGATCCAGATTATTACCCCGAGCATAATAGCGATCTGAATCGATCTATGGATAGATCCAACAGCTTGCAATCGATCGAGTTCAATCTGGATCGATTGGGAAGTTGGGTTTCGACCAAGAGACCTTGTAATTCAGCTTCTTGACCATAGGGGATGTAGGATATGCCATGTATACCTTAGATTGCATCCCTTAGCACATGTAGTACCAAGAACTTGGATTAGCTTAGCAAGGTTTTAAATTGGTACAGTTTTCCACACCTAGACTTAGTAATGGTCATGGATATAGCTTAGCACAGCATAATGTGACGGTCTGGCCTTACAGCCTAGCCAGTAGAAGGCGGGTCGTTACACCTTGGTTCAAACATGCTAAACCATTTTAGCACTCTGTCTATATATGTCGACTGTGAAAGACCAAGCAACTTTTTTAATCTATCTCTATAGATTTTTATCTCGAGGATGTAAGTTGCTTCTCCCATGTCTTTCATGGAGAATGTATTAGACAATCAAATTTTAACTGATTATTGAACTGGCACATCATTTTCTATAAGCAATATGTCATCAACATATAATATTAGGAATATGACTACACTCACACTAACCTTTTGATACACACAAGGTTCGTCTGGATTTTGTGAGAAATCAAACTATTTGATCACCTCATCAAAACAGATATTCCAACTCAAGGATGTTTGCTTTAGTCTATAAATGGACCATTGAAGTTGCATACTTTATTTTTGTTGACAAATGTGAAACCCTCAGGTTGTGTCATATACACATCCTCGAGCAGATTTCCATTAAGGAAAGCTGTTTTCACATCCATCTGTCATATCTTATAATCATGATGAGCTGATATAGCCAAGAGTATCCGAATGGATTTAAGCATGGCCACAGGTGAGAAAGTTTCGTCATAGTCAATATCTTGCCTTTAACGATAGCCTTTCTCCACCAACCTTGCCTTGTAGGTAATAATATTACCATCCATGTCAGTTTTCTTCTTGAAAACCCATTTGGACCCTATAGGCGTAATGCCTTCAGTTGAGTCCACCAAGTTTCAAACTTGGTTTTCATACATGGAATCCATTTCCAACTTTATGGTTGTAAATCACTTGTCCTTTTCTGAACTATTCAGAACCTCTTCATAATAAGTAGGTTCCTCATCTTCAATGAGTAACACATCATTCTATTCTCTTACAAGAGATCCATATCTCTTAGAAATATTGTGTGTCCTACCTGATCTACGAGGAGGTTGTGTCATAATCGGTTATGGTTTTTGATTAGGCATCTCATTAGTATTTATTAGAGTCTCTTGAACTTCATCAAGTTCAACCATACTCCCACTTGCTTCCTGTAGGAGAAATTCTTTCTCTAGGAAGGTAGCATGCCTTGAAACAAACACTTTTTGTTCAAAGAGGTGATAGAATTGGCAATCCTTAGTTTCCTCAGCGTATCCAATAAATAAACACTTATCAGACTTGGCGTCCAACTTGTCTAATATAGTCCTCTTCACATCAGTAGGACATCCCCATATATTCAAATAAGATATGAGGGGTTTCTTACTAGTCTATACCTCATATGGAGTAGTTGAGAGTGCCTTCGTTGGGACTCTATTTAGCAAGTAAACAGTTGTCATGAGTGCATAACCCCAAAAGGTCTTAGGAAGATCTGCACAATCCATCATTGATCTAACCATGTCTAACAAAGTTCGATTACGCCTTTCCAATACACCATTATGTTGTGGCGTATAAGGCGGAGTCTATTAAGACAATATACCATTATCCCTTAGATAATCTAGAAACTCTTGGCTTAAATATTCACCACCTCGATCGGATTGAAGTATCTTAATATTTTTATCAAGTTGTTTCTCTACTCCACTTCTGAATTCTCTAAACTTTTCAAAGGCCTCAGACTTTTGTTTCATTAGATACACATACCCATAACGAAAGTGATCATCAATGAAAGTAATGAAGTATCTATAACCTCCTAATGCATGAGTTGTCATTGGTCCACATACATCAGTATGTACGAGCCCAAGTAACTCATCAACTCGTTCGCCCTTTTGAGAAAAAGGTAACTTTGTCATCTTGTCTTTTAAACATGAATCACATGTATCTAATTCAAATTATTCAAGAATTGCAATCTTTTGTAATTCGGACATGCGTTTTTTGCATATATGGCCAAGGCGACAATGCCATGAGTAAGAGGTTAATTGATTATCTATTCGGACGTGTTTATTGCTCTTTTCGATATTGAGTACGTCACTAGATATATCTAACTCGTAGATGTCATTGCATAAAGTTCTAGTGCCATAAAGAACACCATTTAAGGTTATATAACAATAATTGTTACTAAAAGTTAAATGAAAACCTTTTCTATTTAAGCAAGAAATAGAAATAATGTTCTTTATTAATGCAGCAACAAAATAACAATTATCTAGTTCTAAGACAAGTCCAGTAGGAAGCTTTAACAAGTATGTTTCGATGGCGACTGCAGCAACCTTTGCTCCATTCCCAACTTGCAGACTTGTTTCTCCCTTGATGAGTATTCTGCTATTCCTTATCCCCTGTATGTCAATACATATATGTGAGCCTCACCCAGTATCCAATATCCAAGTGTCTGAGGAAATAGCATGACAATCAATAACAAAAATACCTGAAGAGGATGGGGTGTCGGATGCCTTATTCTTCTTCACAGACTCAAGATATATCTTGCAGTTTCTTCACCAGTGTCTCATCTTGCCATAATGATGGCATGAACCCTTTTGTGTCGGCTCTACTATCTTGGCCTTTTTGCTCTTCCCATTAGCCTGATGTTTTGGCTTCCTCTTAGAACCTTTCTTAGAGGAGTCTACTAACATCATAGTTTTCTGTTCACCCTTAACAAAAGGCTTCATAGTCTTGAGCATATTTATCATCTCAGGGATGGTTGATTCCAAATTGTTCATCCGATAGTTCATCACAAATTGTGAATGACTTTTCGGTAAACTATGAAGAATTAAGTCAATACTTAACTCATGATCCATCGTAAAACCGAGTGATGTTAAACGCTCTATGTAGTCATTCATCTTTAATACGTATTGTACTGCAGACGAACCCTCCTACATCTTTAAGTAAAAGAGAAGCTTGGAGACCTCGAACCTTTCAAATCTAGCTTTCTCATTAAATAGCTCACGAAGATGATAAACAATATCATAAGCATCCAAATGCTCATGTTGTTTCTGTAATTCAGTAGTCATAGCGGCTAGCATGATGCAACTAGCAAGTACAAAATCATCCTTATGTTTATGAAGGGCCAACAGTTGGTCTACAATTGCATTGGCATCAAAACTGGTGGGAAGAGGTTGATCAAGGATATAAGCTAGCTTCTCAGCTTTGAGAACAATTCTCAAATTTTGAAACTAATTCAAGAAGTTTAGCCCAGTCAATTTGTTCGAGTCCAAAATTGAACGCAGATTAATAGAAGTTATAATTAAATGATTAACCTAGAAATACAAAAATGAGAATGTATAAGAGACATGATTTTATTAATGTAAACAATTTACATAAAGGCCCGCTTATTTATCAAATTCAAACACCCTTATTTTGAATTCGGGAGATGGTAGTTTTTCTCCAAGTAGGTTGATATCCATCATAGACAAGAATAACCTTGACTTTGGCCAACAGGTCATTCTTAGCTATAGCGGTAGATAACATATTTACCGATTGCATATCACTTATATGCAACTATCACATTATGCTAGCAACTAATTGATCTTCGCATAAACATCGGGTTGTTAACACATTAACAAGTATATATCAAATGCACATCACCCAACTTTACCTCTATCCACATTGATCATGGCTTTGGCACAACAAATCAACGCTTCAAGTTTAAAACCAACCCGTTAATAATGAGATTGCATCTCTATAGTTTGAACATGTTTAATTTCAAGTTGAGCTTTACTTTGTCCAACAACTAAAACAAGAACTTAAACTTTGGTTCTTACTATATTAACGGAAGGTGTAGGTTTTAATATTGAATAAGGGATTTAGGTCTCATCTACATCATGCAAAATTCTATATACATGACATTATACTCATGGCATAAATGATGACATGGCACGTCACATGCATGGCATAAATGATGACATGACACATCATACATATAGTAAGATCTAATCACATCGCATGGCAAAAACTAATCATGTCATAATTAATGCATCTACATGGCATACAATATGATATGTTCATGACATAAATTTACATATGTTATAATTCTATTTGAGAAATAAAAATATGTTATAAATCTAATTTTAATAAATCAAGATGTATCTAATTAAATTAGGAAACTAATTTTTAAATTCAATTAACATATTTCAGCTAGAATCTTTTTATCAATCAAAAATCTTTAATTATTTTAGAAATTAATTTCTAAATTAATTTCCTAACTATTTAAGAAATAAATAATTAATATTTCTTAATTTATTACAAAATAATTAAAATCTGAATTTTTTATGATTTTTTAAATCTTTCTAAATTTGGTATTTCCTCACAATTTAGAAAACTTTCCAAAAATAGAATATTTTAATAAATCTAAAAATTTTAGAAAATATTAATTCTATAATTTAATTTAGAATATCTCAAATCTGGATTTTTTTATGATTTTTTAAATCTTTCCAAATTTGGTATTTCTTAATAATTTAAGAAACTTCTCAAAAATAGAATATTTAATAACTTTGAAAATTCCAGAAAAGATTAATTCTATAATTTAATTTAAAATATCTCAAATCTTTATTTTAAAAAAAATCATAATCTTTCCATATTTGGTATTACCTAATAAATTAGGAAATTTTTCAAAAATATAAAATTTCTTAAAATTTCAGAAATAGTAATTTCTAAATTAATAGAATATTTATAAATTTAATTTTTTGAAATTATATTAGAAACATTCCAAAAATAGAATTTTCTAACAATTTAGAAAACTTTTCAAAAATAGAAAAATCTTAATAATTCTAGAAAAAATCCAAAATTAATTACAACACAAATTACGAATCATAAAAAAAAATTACAATCATGTCGAAGCATGATCAGGCTCTGATGCCACTGTTGGGATATACCCGATGCGATGTGTGTTAAAACACATTTCGTAAACATGCGCAGCAGAAAATAAAACAATAATAATTCCTAAATTATTACATCACATGCACCACATGCATACAAGGATACAATATGTCAAACATAATCGCATAATTAAATTTTTACGGAAAGTAAATTTACGTTAGGTATACCTTACAGATGACCTGTAATAAGAAGGGCATCAACCATAGCGACATTGTCGAACCTCGCCTCTATTCGTATCCACGCCGAGCTCCTAAAGACAACTCCTTGAGTACAAGCCTCTCTTTCGGAAGTTACTAACCACGAGCGAATAAGAGAGATCAAGAGGAAGAGGAAGAGAAGCACACAAGGAAGAGATTTCTTCCTTATGGTGGTCACGACAACAAGGGGAAGGGGTTCCCCTTGTTGGCAGCGGCAAAGAGAGAGGGGAGAGGGAGAGGAGAAGAGAAATTGGGTTAAGGTTTTTAAAAAACCTTACAAGCCAATTAATGATCTCATGTGTATAATCTTCTCTCAATCATATCAATATATAGCCCTCATTAATGAGTTGGATTAGAAAGCTCAAATCCAAGTCATTATCCCTTAACCAAAAATTAGTCCATTAACCCCTTGATTTGGTTCACAACTAAACCAAGTTAGTTCATGACTAATTCATGATTAAACCAAATATAGTCCAACTCTTCCATAAGAAATGTGGCCCACCCGCGCTTCCATTCCGACAAATATTTCCATATTTGTCTTATGTATGGTCCAACCAAATATTTATCTCTTGATCTAAGAATCATATTCTTTAACTTATTTTACGTCTTTTAGAGACTTGTTAATGTGTGTGGCCCAATAGGTTCCTAGTTTATCTTATCCGTCCATGATTAACTACTTAATTATAGAGCGATCATGAGTGGCACCTAGTAGTACATCATGATCCCCAATTAGTCAAAAAATTATAGTTGATCTTAGAATTAATTCTAAACCCTTCAGCAACTACAATGAGTCATGCATCATTTCTTTCACTCGTCTTATACCTACTTGGTTCAGGACATGGTCTATATTTCTTGTCCCCACTAGGCTGACTACGTCACACCTAGCCCAAGTAATACTTCTTCATTCTACAGATTCAAATTACTCGTGCATGTGTACAAGAGTCTCACACTCTTAACATATGATGCTTTGGCCAAAGACTTTGAGTAATAATCCTAACGAGTGGTCATAGGGTATACGTCTACTCGCAAGGAGCGGTGAATCCTCTATGGGCTATCCAAACATCTTCAGGCACTTCAACTTATACCCAATCATCTCGGACCTGAATGCAAAGAGAAGTATTTGTTGGTGCAGGAAGCATCCGACAATCGAACTTGTGTTTTGATTATGTCAAAGGGTCCAAAGTTAAGTTGTTTTATTATCTAATGTGTTTGAATGAGTTTGTAGGAAAGTCCTAAGTGTACTTAGGCAAAAGTCCTAGTTACAGTTAGGCAGGTGGAAAATCCTAGGGGGTAGTAACTGTAGGACCGTTGGGCCGGCTAGAAGAGGGGGTTGTGTTGGAGTGTATACTAAAAGTCTAGCTTTTGGTATAAACATTTATCTAGAAATAAGAATCACATTGGTCAAATGTCTACATTTATGATAAATGTAGTTGTTCAATTAATTTATATTGTAGATGACATGGTGTGTGGTGTCACACACAGAAGATCATGTTATCAGTACCTTATAAATTATAAACAGTAGCTCACGACCATGATGGAAAGGAACAAACCATTGGAAGGTCGTAGTGTAATTAGGTATTAGTTTATCTTGACTATATAATTACACTAGTACACTCAAGTGTATTGAGTAGGACCATTTGAGGTCGTTTCTTTTATACTGACTTTATAAAGAAACAAAGACCTCGGTTATTATGGAAGTGTGTGCTCTTAATCCTAATGTAATAACAAGCACATATATTTGATATTTATTTCTTTAATTTATCAATGGGTGAGATTTAGTTCGTTGAATCAATAAACCCGATAAGTTGGGAAATGGTATCACTTATAGTGTGTGTTGTTGATTATAGAAGGAAACTGTGTCCTAGAGATACTAGGTTGATAATGTCCTCAAGAGGAGCTCATAAAGATTGTCATGTTAAACCCGCAGTGGACTTAGTCCGACATGATAATAAGGTTGAGTGGTACTACTCTTGGACTTAGATATTAATTAAATGAGTTGTCGTAACTCACTTAATTAGTGGACATTTGATATCTTAAACACAGGGAGACTAACACACTCATAATAAGAAGGAGCCCAAAATGTAATTTGGGATTGGTGCGGTAGTTCAATGATAGTTCTCTAGTGGAATGAATTATCATTGATAAAATTAAGTTGTGTGTTCGGGCGAACACGGGATGCTTAATTTTATCGGGAGACCAAAACCAATTCCTCCTCTCGGTCCCTATCGTAGCCTCTTATTTATAGAGTTCTATACCCACCTATACCCACCTTCTATACCCATCCAATAGGGGCCGGCCAAGCTAGCTTGGGATCAAGCTAGGGCCGGCCTAGGTATGAGATTGGGTGGCCGGCCCTAGCTTGAACCCAAGCTAGTAGGGCCGGCCAAAATAAATTAAAAAAGAAATTTAATTTTAATTTTTATTATGTGGAAGATATATTTTAAAGAGAATTAAAATTAAAATATCTCTCTTGTAAAAGATCTACAAAAGATTAAAGAAAGAGATTAGATCTCTTTCCTTATTTGTAGATTGGAGAGATGTTTTATTTTTTCTTTAAAAATTATTCACATGTTGATAAAATTAAAATTATAGAAATTTTCTTTTATCAACCATGAAGAGATTTTAAAGAGAAATTTTATTTTAAAATTTCCGGAAACAAATTAGGAAGTTTTAATTGTTGATTAAAACTTGTCCTCTTTTGTTTTCCAATAATGTGGCCGGCCACTTGAAATTAATTGGGGAAATTTTATTTTATTTCTCTCAATTAAATCATGTCAAGGAAATTAAGGAAAATTTATTGTAATTAAATTTCCTAATTTGCCTAGGCCAAGGAATATAAAAGAAGGGGTGAGGGTGCCTTCACAAGACACAACATCTATTATTCCTCTCCCTCTTTTGTTCCTTGGTGTGACCGGCCAACCTCTCCCTCTCTTCCTCTTGTGGTGGCCGAACCCTACCCTTCTATTGGAGCTCTTGTGGTGGCGGATACTACTCGGAGAAGAAGAAGAAGAAGGAGAGAAAGCTAGCATCTCTTGGAGCTTGGTTAGTATTTTGTTTTTCTTCCTTGGTGAAGCTTCCTCTTTGTTGGCCCTAGCTAGGAGGAGAAGAAGGTGATTGGTGGTTTCTCGTCTCGGAAGATCGTTGCCCACACAACGTCCGAGGTTAGAAGAGGAATACGGTAGAAGATCAAGAGGTTTTTCTACAAGGTATAACTAGTAATTTTTATTTCCGCATCATGCTAGTTATTTATGGAAATAATACCAAATACAAGAGGCTTACGTTCTAGAATTTCGAATATGTTTTTTCGAAGTTGTGTTCTTTTGTTTCTTTCTTTTCCTTGTGATTTGATTGTTCTCTTTGGTTAACCTAAAGTTATTTTAGGAAATTAAATATTAGCTTTCTATTAAAGGTTTTGTCTAGTCGGTGGTGGTTGCTCCCATATCCAAGAAGGTCATGTGCCTCGCCACGTCAGTACTGGGAACCTTTTATGGAAATTAATATTTAATGGAATTAATAACTTAAGGAGACTTGGGTCGAACGTGTTAAGTTCCGCAGGAGATCCAAGTCAAAACCTAAAAGAACAAATAGATTAAGTTTTGGATCAAACGTGTTAAGTTCCGCAGGCGATCCAAAATTTAATTTAAAAGAACACATGGTAGCTAAGAAAAGGTTCAGACCTTTGTACAAAATTTTTGTACAGTGGAACCTATAGATTTTCCGAGTAGCAACCAACAATTGGTATCAGAGCTAGGGTTTTGCCTCTGTGTATTTGGTATTTAGTTTAATTATGCACATGTCATACATAATTTAGGCAGGATAATAGTAGGATGTGCTAACTTTGTGGATGCAGGATCCAACTATTATGGCTTTTAGTTAATTATGTGTGTGATTGGACCCTTGGACATGTCAAGGGCAATTTATATGTGTGTGCATGATTGTATTAAAATACAGCAGGAGCTGTATTTAGTTTTATTATGATTTTATTTTTGATCTAGATACATGTACATTCCTTTTATGGAATATAGGATCAAAAATGTAAAATTCTATTTATGTCGCGGATCGAATCTTGCAAAGCGTGGAACCTTCTAAGGACCAGAGGCGCAGCGGAACTAGGAGCAAGATGGATGCGACAGCTAGACCCGGTGGCGGTGGCCAAATATGGCAGCAGCTTGGGATGACAACACACGGAGGATAACCAGAGATAATGAAAATTAGATTTTCTATTTATTGCTTTTATATTGTGCTGTGTGTGCATGTTAGTATACATGACTAGTAGGCTAGCATAGTTAAAATTCCTCGTTTATAAATAACTAAGTGGAAGAGGGATTTTTAAATAAATCCCATGGTCTCCATTACTGGTTTGTAAGTGATGCAAACAAGCTTGCGCGTTGGCTCTGAGTGCCTTCCTCCATAACGGATGAGCTTGTTTGTGGATCACTAGAACAGACTTCCATTTTTGGATGACTATAGGAAGTTAATTAAGAGCGTGTGATCTTCCCCAACGGAAGGGGCATAATCTTATTAATGGACTTAGTGTCAAGTAATGGTATACACTTAGACACATCTAATAGTATCCTCCCCATCGGAGTCACTGCTATTATTTGTGTGACCAAATGAAACCAACTATTAATTTGTCATAAAACTAGGTTGACAAGATAATAAAATTAAAGGGTTAAAACCCCTCTTACAAATGATTGATTTTGTATACGTCCACACTAACGTGGCATACAAAATTAACGGTGTTTGAGATAATTTTATTTGTCATAAAGATACGTTGACAAGATAGTTAATGGGTAAAACCCTCCTTTTACAAATGTTGAATTTGTATACGTCCACACTAATGTGGCATGCAAAATTCACGGTGTTTGAGGTGTTGGTGAATTTAAATAATATTGTTTGAGGAATCAATATTTTATTTTAAATTCAAAGAGTTTTAACCAAATATTTGATCAAAGATGATCAACTATTAATTTTATTCATAAAGTAAAGTTGACGAGATAATAAAATTAATGAATAAAATCTTCTCTTCGATTTTGTATACACAAAATTCATGGAGATTTTAAGGAGTTGATCTTGACCAAATATTTTTGTGATTCTTAGGATGTTTGTCAATCCCTAGTAGTCATACTATAGAAAAAGACTTAGTAGTCCCAATTGTAATGATTGGAAATAGGACTTGGACATTAAGGTAGACTGTCTTCTTAGAACTAAGAACAATTTAGGTGTATTTAATTCATTAGTTGAAACATGTCCAGTGGTATTATCTACTAGAACCTGGAGTGTAGATACAAGATGCCATTAATCATGTCTGCAATTCAGGGTTCCAGGAAACCCGACAACTAAATGAAAGGTAAATCACCGTCCACATGAGCACTACTGTAAAAGTGGTAGTTGTTGCAATGGGAGATGTTTATCCTTTGATAAGAATAAAATATGGATTTTAAGTAATTGTCTTTACGCATCAAGTTTAGAAAGAACCTGATTTCAGTTTCTAAACTATTATAGATATTGTGTCTATTTTGATAACAAAGTTGTTATCAAGAAAAATAGGGAAGTTATCTATTCTGGTATGATGGTTGACAATTTATAATCCAATAACTCCCACGATGCAACAAATGGAAATTAGTAACACATCTTCTAATTTTAAGAGAAAGCAACCTTTGGAAATGAACCAATTATATCTTTGGCATCTAAAGCTAGGTTATACTTGAGTAGGATTCATTGGTAGCTGATGAACTTTTGGGTTCATTGGTAGTGGAAATCTTTCCAACCTGCGAGTCTTACTTGGAAGAAAAATAACCAAGAAGCTTTTAAGTCCAAGGGGTAAGGAATCAAAGATATGTTGAAATCGGTTCATTCTGATTTGTGTCTCCTATGACTATCCAGAAAAGAGGTAGTATTGAATATTTTGTCTAATTTATAGACAACTATTCAAGATACAAATAAATTTACTTAATGTACCGCAAGACTAAGTACTTTGATTAGTTCAAAGAGTACAAGGTTGATGTGGAGAAATAAAGTAAAAAGTCACTATGGAAGATCGTAGTGGCAAGTACCTCTTGAGAGATTTTAGGAGTCACTTATCAGAAGTTGATTCCAACAGAATGATGTAGTAGAAAGAAGGTAAAGAACTCTTATGGAATAATTAGATAGATGATGAGTTATTCAGAAAATTACCAAATTTGTTTTAAGGATAAACTCTGAAAATGAAAGTGAACATAGTGCCTTCCAAGTCATAACTCTCTACTCATATAGAATTGATGAATAGGCGTAAGCCTATTTTGAAGCATATTCGGATTCAGGTAATCCAGCATATATGTTAAAGAGAGATAATGATAAGTTGGATAGGAGTTCACTTGTTTGTAAGTTATCCTAGATAAACAAAAGTAGGTTTATAGTCTTAAAAATCAGAAGGTCATTGATAACATCAATGACTGATTTTTAGAAAAGGACTATATAATGAACCACGTGCTCATAAGTAAATTTGTTCTTAAGAAAATAATAAAAGACATGTCTAATCTAGTATCAACTGTACAAGATGAGATAGCACAAGAAAACTGCAACACGTATCACAAATGATACACAATTGCAGAAAATGCCTTGTCGTAGTGGGAGGGTTGTTAAGCAACCTTAAAAGATTAATGTTTTGGGAGAGTTTTTGAACTCGATCCCTGAAGGACATGAACCTGATCTCCGGACATATGACGAAGCACTCCAAGATAAATATGAAGCATCTTGGCAAAGAGTAATGAATAATAGAATTAGAATATATGTATTCTAATAAAATCTGGAAGCTTGTAGAACCACCAAGTGGTGTAAAAGCCTTTGGGTGTAAAAGGTCTATAATAGAAAAAGAGGGATAGACAGGAAGGTAGAAACCTTCAAAGCAAGGCTTGATGAAAAAGGAAACCTTTTTCACTGGTAGCCATGCTTAAAGTCTATCCGGATTCTTTTATCTATTTGGCAAGTGGATGTCAAGACAGCATTCCTTAATGGAAGTCTTGAAGAAAGCATCCATATAAAGCAACCAGAAGGGTTCATTGCAAAGTGCTAAGAGCATCTTGTGTGCAAGCTCAATCAGTCTATGGACTGATACAAAGCTTCAAGGTCTTGGAACATCCAGTTTATCAAAGTAATCCACACCTATGGATTTATTGAGTAAACGGATAAAGTTTTGTGTATACAAAAGATGTGATGGAAACGTGGTGGTATTTCTTGTACTATACGTAGATAACATTTTTGGTAGTTGGAAACAATATCAAAATGTTGTCAGAAGTAGGGGTATGGTTGTCCAAATAATTCGATATAAAGGACTTGGGAGAATGTATATATTTTTAAGATCAAAGTAATAAGGGATCACAAAAAAAAAAATATTTATTCCAAGCTTGATACATCGGAAAAATCCTTGCTCGTTTTAAGCATGCAAAACTCCTCAAAAGGTTTCTTACCTTTTAAGCATGGAGTGTCTTTATCTAAAGAGATGTCTCCGATGACATTAAAGGAGATTGAGGACATGTAGGCAGTTCTTTATGCTTCGGCAGTTAGACAACCTAATGTATGCTATGCACGAGATCAGAAATCTGTTTTGCCAAGAGCATAGTTAGCAGATATCAAAGTAACCCTAGACAAGGACATTGGACTGCAGTAAAGTATATATTAAAGTACCTTAGAGGCACTAAAGATTATATGCTAGCTTACAAGGCAGTTAATTTGGTTCCTATGGGTTGTATGGATTTTGACCTCCAATCGGATAGGGACAATAATAAGTCAACCTCAGGGTTTTGTGTTTATTTTAGGAGGTAAAGTCATAACTATGGAAGAGTGATAAGCATAGGTGTTTTTCTGGACTCCACCATAGAAGCTTAGTATATGGCAAGCCTCTGAGGTAGCCATTAAAATCTGTATGACTCAATAACCTCAAGATAGACTTAGATATGATTTCTGGTTTGTCCAAAAATTATTACAATTTATTGTAATAATGTTGGTGCAGTAGCAAACTCGAAGAAACCATAAGTCTATAAGGCAAGTAAACACAATAGAGCGCAAGTACCACCCAATACGAGAAATCGTATAAACGAGGAGAAGTTGTTGCCGCCTAGATTGCATCGGTGATGACCTATTGATCCTTCCACTGAGGTCCTTAAGGCAAGAGCTTTTGATGGGCATGTTGAAGGGTTAGGAATCAGATGTATGGCAGCTGTAATGGCAGCTTAGTCTTTTAGTATAAGTGGGAGATTGTTGGAGTGTATACTAAAAGCCTAGCTTTTGGTATAAACATTTATCTAGAAATAAGAATCACATTGGTCAAATGTCTACATTTATGATAAATGTAGTTGTTCAATTAATTTATATTGTAGATGACATGGTGTGTGGTGTCACACGAGAAGATCATGTTATCGTACCTTATAAATTATAAAATAGCTCACGACCATGATGGAAAGGAACAAACCATTGGAAGGTCGTAGTGTAATTAGGTATTAGTTTATCTTGACTATATAATTACACTAGTACACTCGAGTGTATTGAGTAGGACCATTTGAGGTCGTTTCTTTTATCTTGACTTTATAAAGAAACAAAGACCTCGGTTATTATGGAAGTGTGTGCTTTAATCCTAATGTAATAACAAGCACATATATTTGATATTTATTTCTTTAATTTATCAATGGGTGAGATTTAGTTCGTTGAATCAATAAACCCGATAAGTTGGGAAATGGTATCACTTATAGTGTGTGTTGTTGATTATAGAAGGAAGTGTCCTAGAGATACTAGGTTGATAATGTCCTCAAGAGGAGCTCATAAAGATTGTCATGTTAAACCTCGCAGTGGACTTAGTCCGACATGATAATAAGGTTGAGTGGTACTACTCTTGGACTTAGATATTAATTAAATGAGTTGTCGGTAACTCACTTAATTAGTGGACATTTGATATCTTAAACACGGGAGACTAACACACTCATAATAAGAAGGAGCCCAAAATGTAATTTGGGATTGGTGCGGTAGTTCAATGATAGTTCTCTAGTGGAATGAATTATCATTGATAAAATTAAGTTGTGTGTTCGGGGCGAACACGGGATGCTTAATTTTATCGGGAGACCAAAACCAATTCCTCCTCTCGGTCCCTATCGTAGCCTCTTATTTATAGAGTTCTATACCCACCTATACCCACCTTCTATACCCATCCAATAGGGGCCGGCCAAGCTAGCTTGGGATCAAGCTAGGGCCGGCCTAGGTATGAGATTGGGTGGCCGGCCCTAGCTTGAACCCAAGCTAGTAGGGCCGGCCAAAATAAATTAAAAAATAAATTTAATTTTAATTTTTATTATGTGGAAGATATATTTTAAAGAGAATTAAAATTAAAATATCTCTCTTGTAAGTTTTAATTAGGAAGTTTTATTTTGTTGATTAAAGAGATTAGATCTCTTTCCTTATTTGTAGATTGGAGAGATGTTTTATTTTTTCTTTAAAAATTATTCACATGTTGATAAAATTAAAATTATATAAATTTCCTTTTATCAACCATGAAGAGATTTTAAAGAGAAATTTTATTTTAAAATTTCCGGAAACAAATTAGGAAGTTTTAATTGTTGATTAAAACTTGTCCTCTTTTGTTTTCCAATAATGTGGCCGGCCACTTGAAATTAATTGGGGAAATTTTATTTTATTTCTCTCAATTAAATCATGTCAAGGAAATTAAGGAAAATTTATTGTAATTAAATTTCCTAATTTGCCTAGGCCAAGGAATATAAAAGAAGGGGTGAGGGTGCCTTCACAAGACACAACATCTATTATTCCTCTCCCTCTTTTGTTCCTTGGTGTGACCGGCCAACCTCTCTCTCTCTTCCTCTTGTGGTGGCCGAACCCTACCCTTCTATTGGAGCTCTTGTGGTGGCCGGATACTACTCGGAGAAGAAGAAGAAGAAGGAGAGAAAGCTAGCATCTCTTGGAGCTTGGTTAGTATTTTGTTTTTCTTCCTTGGTGAAGCTTCCTCTTTGTTGGCGAACCTAGCTAGGAGGAGAAGAAGGTGATTGGTGGTTTCTCGTCTCGGAAGATCGTTGCCCACACAACGTCCGAGGGTTAGAAGAGGAATACGGTAGAAGATCAAGAGGTTTTCTACAAGGTATAACTAGTAAATTTTATTTCCGCATCATGCTAGTTATTTATGGAAATAATACCAAATACAAGAGGCTTACGTTCTAGAATTTCGAATATGTTTTTTCGAAGTTGTGTTCTTTTGTTTCTTTCTTTTCCTTGTGATTTGATTGTTCTCTTTGGTTAACCTAAAGTTATTTTAGTAAATTAAATATTAGCTTTCTATTAAAGGTTTTGTCTAGTCGGTGGTGGTTGCTCCCATATCCAAGAAGGCCATGTGCCTCGCCACGTCAGTACTGGGAACCTTTTATGGAAATTAATATTTAATAGAATTAATAACTTAAGGAGACTTGGGTCGAACGTGTTAAGTTCCGCAGGAGATCCAAGTCAAAACCTAAAAGAACAAATAGATTAAGTTTTGGATCAAACGTGTTAAGTTCCGCAGGCGATCCAAAATTTAATTTAAAAGAACACATGGTAACTAGGAAAAGGTTCAAACCTTTGTACAAAATTTTTGTACAGTGGAACCTATAGGTTTTCCGAGTAGCAACCAACAGGTTGAATAGCCCTGCAGAAATCAAAACACAAATCAACCCTTCTCTAACTCTTAAACTGACACTTTTAAAATAATCAAAGTAATAAACTAAGATCAAAACAGAAAACGAGGCACCAGGTTTTGACTTGGTTACAACCGGGGAGGTTGTTAATCCAAGAAAGATGATCGCACTAGAATTTCTCCTTCAGGCGGAGAAGCCTCTTACAAAGTTGAAGCGCACAACAGAAGCTAACTACAGAAAGCGTACTAGTGTTTGAAAGAAATGCGTGAGCTTCTGGACCAAGGCTATATTTATAACCTTGGTCGGGGCGCCTGGAAGGGTTCCGGGCGCCCTGGGGGGGATAAATTTTATCCCCCAACGTTCAGATCGAGTTTTGACTTGATCTGGTGAAAATACTGGGTCTGAGCGCCCGGAAGGGTTCCGGGCGCCCCGGGCTGCTCCGAGCGCCCCGGACTGTTCCGGGCGCCCCGGAGCCCAAAGTCAACAGTCATTGACTTTTTTGTCCGGGACTTCTTCTCTGGTTCAGTCCCGCCTCGGTCCGGTTCTTCTCCTCCGGATCCGCTCACTTGGGTGATCTCTGCCATCCGAAAAAGGGCTCACCCGAACCCAACTTCCGGTCTTCTCGAGCGGGCTTCCCTCTGGCTTCTCGTCCCTCGGAATTGCCGCGTGTTTCCTTCTCGTCTGCCAGCGTACTCATCCGCAGTCTTCATCCCTCGGTCGTCGACCTTCTCGCTAGCTACGTCTCTTGCTGCCCGAGCAATCTTCCGCTCCGTCTTTCGTCCCTCGGAACCACCGCGCGCTTCCTTCTCGTCCGTCGGTGTACTCTTCCCCAGCACCTCGTCCCTCGGATTGCCGTCCTTCTCGCTAGCTGCGTCTTCCGCTCGACTACCTGTGTTCCTAAGCTCCTGCACACTTAGACACAAGGTTAGAAACACACAGGACTTAACTTAATATGTTGATCACACCAAAACAACCTTGGGGTTCCAACAATCTTCCCCTTTTTGGTGTGATCAACCCAAGTTAAGCTAGGGTAAAATAGACTTTAAATAAAATTAAGTAACTTAACTTAATTTGCAATTTAAGTACAAAAAGATAGAAAAAAAAAACTCTATCTACCTCAGTAAAAAAAAATAGACAAAAAATTAAATCTATCTACCTCCCCCTAGACTTATACTTTCCCTTCTCCCCCTTTGATCACAAAAAAATGGGGTTCCAAGAGAAACAATCTAAGGGTTAAAGTTTTAGTAAATTTGAAAAAATATTTAGAAAAAATTTCTAAGTAATTTGAGCATAAATTTCTAATTTCAGAAAATCTTTTAACTTAAGAAGGAATGATTTTTGAGAATTTTTAAGCACATAAATGATTTAGTCAATTAAAATTTTCTAAGTAAGTAAATTTCTAAATTGAAAAAAATGTTTTGAATAACCCTTTTTAAAGCACTAATTAATTCTTGTATTAATGCTTCATTAGTAAGTTAATTAAATATTTATTTCAATATTTTGGCTTCCAGGTCGTGGCGAGGCACTAGGCCTTCTTGGTTATTGGAGCAACAACCACTTCCTTAGACAAAGCCTCATAAAGAAATTCTTTGTTTAATTTTCTCACTTAAAGCGCTAATTTTAATTTTAAAATTAATTTAAGTATGACTTCGGAACCCAATATAGGTTCCAGCCTACTGGATTAACTAAAAAGTTTTTAGGAACATATTTTCTTGAAATGTTTCTAATTTGTCCAGGGTGATGTTTAAAGTACCAATTTAAATTATTAAATCTTCTAACATTGGTTTTAGATGAACATGCATGGTTTTTCAAATTATCTACTTGAATTTTCAAATCATTATTTTCAAGTTTCAATTTTTCATTTTCCAATTTTAATTTATCTAATTCTTCTAGAGGGCAAGACTTAGCTAAAATTATTTTTAAATTTTTTATTTCTTTTTCTAATTTACAGCAGTCTTTAGTTAATAACTTAACAAATTTATAAAGTTTATCGGGAGGAAGAGAACGTACCTGACTTACCTTATCGAGTTCGTTTTCCGTGTCTCCCCCTGAACTGCTGCTTTCTTCTGACGAAGCTCCCCCTTCATCGATGCTCTCGATGCTCATTTCGGAAGAGCTTGACTCGCAGTAGTCGTCTTGATGACTTGCCATTAGAGCAAGTCCGGAGAATGCCTCGACTTCCGACTCCGACGACGTATCATCCCACATCGCCTTTAGGGCTTTTCTCTTTTGGATAGGCTTCTTACCCTTTTCCTTGTTCTTGCTCTTCAGCTTGGGGCAATTGTCCTTGACGTGCCCTTCTTCGTCGCAATGGTAGCAGCGGATCATCCTTTTCTTCTTCCCCTGCTGATGGTTAGTAGATCTTGATTTACAAAGTTTCTTGAATCTTCTTACCATCATTACCATTTCCTCGTCGTCGAGAGAAGATTCCGACTCAGGTTCGTCTCTCGAAGCTTTGAGGGCGACGTTGTTCTTGGGCTCCTTCATTCCTGCACATCTTGTCTCATGCACTTCAAATGTTGAAAAAAAATTCTTCTAATGAAATTTTTTCTAAGTCCTTCGAAATGTAAAAGGCATCTACTAGTGATGCCCATTTTGAATTTCTTGGAAATGAATTTAAGGAGTACCTGAGCGAATCTCGGTTACTTACCTTTTCTCCGAGATTCGTGAGTTCGATGATGATTTCTTTTATTCTGGAGTGCAGATGTGCGACTATCTCGTCTTCCCCAAGTCGCAGGCTAGTGAGCTGATTGCGAAGCAGATCTCGTCTAGCGAGTTTGGCTTCGGACGTACCTTCATGCAGCTCGAGGAACTTCTCCCAAAGTTCCTTTGCGGAGTTGTATTTACCGATCCTATTGACTTCTTGAGGCGGAAGAACGCTTAGAAGATGGTACTCTGCTTTGTCGTTCGCCACGAAGTCAGCCTGCTCCTTTTTTGTCCATTTATCCATTTCCTTGTCCTCTGGAGCTTCAAAGCCAAATTTCATTGTTAAAAATAGTTCAATATCTGTTGTAAGAAATACCTGCATCAGTTTTTTCCACGTAGAGAAGTCCCCTTCGTATTTCGGCGGATGGATGCTTGGTCCGGCCATGACGTTGCTTCGTTCGGCGGTTAGTCCTCCTGAAGCGCCTCGGCTCTGATACCACTTGTAGGACCGTTGGGCCGGCTAGAATGGGGGGTTGAATAGCCCTGTAGAAATCAAAACACAAACCAACCCTTCTCGAACTCTTAAACTGACACTTGTAAAATAATCAAAGTAAAAAACTAAGATCAGAACAGAAAACGAGGCACCAGGTTTTGACTTGGTTACAACCGGGGAGGTTGTTAATCCAAGAAAGATGATCGCACTAGAATTTCTCCTTCAGGCGGAGAAGCCTCTTACAAAGTTGAAGCGCACAACAGAAGCTAACTACAGAAAGCGTACAAGTGTTTGAAAGAAATGCGTGAGTTCTGAATTGATGAAAAGCTTCTGGACCAAGGCTATATTTATAGCCTTGGTCGGGGCGCCTGGAAGGGTTCCGGGCGTTCTGGGGGGGATAAATTTTATCCCCCAACGTTCAGATCGAGTTTTGACTCGATCTGGTGAAAATACTGGGTCCGGGCGCCCCGGGCTGCTCCGGGCGCCCCGGACTGTTCCGGGCGCCCCGGAGCCCAAAGTCAACAGCTGTTGACTTTTTCGTTCGGGACCTCTTCTCTGGTTCAGTCCCGCCTCGGTCCGGTTCTTCTCCTCCGGATCCGCTCACTTGGGTGATCTCTGCCATCCGAAAAAGGGCTCACCCGAACCCAACTTCCGGTCTTCTCGAGCGGGCTTCCCTCCGGCTTCTCGTCCCTCGGAATTGCCGCGTGTTTCCTTCTCGTCTGCCAGCGTACTCATCCGTAGTCTTCGTCCCTCGGTCGTCGACCTTCTCGCTAGCTGCGTCTCTTGCTGCCCGAGCAATCTTCCGCTCCGGCTTTCATCCCTCGGAACCACCGCGCGCTTCCTTCTCGTCCGCCGGTGTACTCTTCCGCAGCACCTCGTCCCTTGGACTGCCGTCCTTCTCGCTAGCTGCATCTTCCGCTCGACTACCTGTGTTCCTAAGCTCCTGCACACTTAGACACAAGGTTAGAAACACACAGGACCTAACTTAACATGTTGATCACACCAAAACAACCTTGGGGTTCAAACAGTAACCCTAGGTCCTAGGGGTGGTAACTCTAGGTGAGGAAAAGTCCTAGCTACGGTTAGACAAAGGGAAAACCCTAGGGGGTGGTGACCTTAGGCGGAAAGCCTTGGCGGATCTAGGGCTTTGGGTAAAATTCCTAGAGTCGAGGACTCTAGGTGGAAAGTCCTGGTGTAGCGAATCAGGTGGAAAGACTGGGCGGGTTGTGGAGCGGACGTCCAGCAGAAAGTCCTGGAGCCTTGGGCGCTGAGCAAAAGTCCAGTCGGTCTAGAGGATCGGTCTGGAAATAGGTATACTCTCCTGAGTGGAGTAAGTGAGGACGAGTTCCCAGTGAGAGAACAGTAGGCGTCGGTTCGACCTAGGGTTTCCGGTCGGGAATCTGAAGTTAGAACCGGACAGTCCGATGATTGTCAAATACTTTATTTTACATATCTATATTGTGCTAACTTTGTTTTGTAGGGTATGTTAGTTTATTGGACTAACGTATTTTGCAGAAAGCGAATTGAACATCCTTTCCTCGGATGAACAATACCCAAGGCACCCTCCATGGAGCTTGGAGGCGCCTCGGGTCACATACAGAGACAGCCTCGTAGCAAGGCACGAGGGCACCCTCATGGAGCTTGAGGGTGCCCTGGACACTAGCGCGAGGGCACCCTCAGGCGGATAAGTGGTGACTTGTTCAAAGCTCCTACACGCTACAGAATCGGTGGGGTTAAGGGCGCCCTCCATGGTGTTGGAGGCGCCCTCCACGGGCCTTATAAGGCAGTCTCAAGCAGTAGCTTAGAACAACAACTAAAACGCGATCCTTCTTCCGTGTGCTGCTCAAAAGACAATCTGGCAAAGCTGTAACATGACTCCGATGACCTAAAGCTTCAAATTCTCTATTTTTCATTATCGGTATAATTTCCATTTTACTTTATATTGTAAATCAAAATTGTATATTTTCGAGCTTATAGTGATTGTCCAAAGTAAATGCTCAACGAGCGTGGGCCTTGGAGTAGGAGTCGGCCCAGGCTCTGAACCAAGTAAAACCCCTTGGTGTTCGTGTGTTTGTCTTTTATTATTCCACTACGTATTACTCAAAGTTTTCTGAAACGAACGTGAAAGCCACGAGCGCTATTCACCCCCTCCCCCCTCTAACGCTTTCAATCCAACAATCGGTATCAGAGCAAGGTCACTTTGAATTGGTGAAATCACCATTCAAGCAAAATTTACGTGGTAGTTTTTCAATTTTTTTGAAGTCCATTGGAATTGGTAAAATTGTCGCCTTCCGATCTGTTTTATTTCGTAATCAAAATTTTATCTCGAAGTTGGTGCAAGACCACTTAGGTTCGTGTTTTAATTTCTTAATCCCGCACTACTAATCCAAGTCTGAGTCTTGGAATAAGTTTTTTTTTTGTGTGTGTGCAAGATTTTTTTTTAACAATGGCCCATCAAGAAGGCTACAGCATAACCCGCCCCCTGCCCCCACTCTTCTCCGACAAAGACTTGGGTTACTAGAAGGGCCGAATGGAGTCCTACCTCCAAACTCAGTTTAAAATGTGGATGATCGTAAAGACTAGCATCACACTTCCACTCACCGGCTCAGGAAAACCACTCTCATGCGAGAACTGGGACGCGAGCATAATCAAGAAGGTTGAGGCCAACGCCAAAACAACCTGCACCCTTCAATGCGATCTAACAAATGAGGAGTTGAACAGAGTTGGACCATTCTCAAGTGCCAAAGACTTATAGGAAAAGCTGATTGAGCTACATGAAGGGACTTTCGGCACAAAAGTAAATAAAAGGGATCTAATTTTTAATAAATTATATAACATTAAATTGTACGAAGGCAAAATAGCAAGTCAATTACATGCATGCATCCAAGACTTCCTCAACGGTCTCCACGCAATTGGACAGAAGGTGGAGAATCGAGACATAATCAGGTATGCGTTAAACGCTTTTCAAGGAATACCTTGTGGGCATCCATGGTAGATGCTTACAAGATCTCCAAGGATCTTTCTTTAATTAAGTTAGACAAACTTTTTTTAGAATTTAAATTACACGAACAGATTAATACACGCTCTGCCGAGAAGGGTATTGCCTTAATTGTAGGTACAAGCAGAATCCGGGAAGCAAAAGCAAAGCGTAAAATCGAACAAGAGTCCGAAGAAGAACCAGACTCAGAAGATGACGACGACGAAAAAGAAGTCGAACTCGTCAACCTGGTACGCAAGCTCTACAGAAAGAAGAAGGGGTTCACAAAGAAGGATATCAAGAAGGTGGTTTAGTCCAAAAAGGTACCAACGAGTCCAAAGGTAAAGTTCGAAGTAACCTGCTACAGGTGCAATCAAAAGGGGCACGTCAAGGCCAATTGTCCAAACCTAAAAGAAGCAAAGAAACAGAGGAAGAAGAAAGCACTACAGGCGACATGGGGCGAGTCCTCTTCAGAAGATTCCAACGAAGAACTCAAACAGATGAGCTTCCTTGCACTGATGGCCCAGTAACATATCGACGAATCGGAGACCGAAAGTGAATCAGAAGCTGAGTCCGAGCAAAGCCACGGATCTATATCCATTTCTGAAGGATCCAAACCCACTGTAATAAATTCACTGCATAATTTAGTTAATTATTTAATGCATAAATTAGCTAAATCAAATGTCCAAATCAAATCACTTCAAAAGGAGGTAATAGCCCTTAAAGAAGTGAATGGCCCTAGCTCCTTGACTGATCTCGTTCAGACTGGAACCTCAATTCAAGTCCAAAAGCTTGAGGAAGAGAATTCTAGCCTGAAAGATCAAGTCAAGGAACTAAAGGACGCGTTGGAATGGTTTACTTTGGGTTCCAAGAATCTTGATCTGATTCTTGGAAAACAACGAGTCGTTTACAACCGATCCGGACTAGGATTTAAGGCTAATAGAAAATTCAAATCTTATTTATCCCTTGTTAATTGTATAATCTAGGATGGTTAGATAAGGACCTAGGCATAATTTACACTTGACTAGTTAGTCCTAGGGATTTCAAAAAGAAAATTAAATATCCAATTTCTTTGAAAGGCTTTGTCTAGAAGTGGTGGTTGATCATATTTCCAAGAAGGCCTAGTGCCTCGCCATAACCTGGAAGTCAATCATTGAAATGTATATTTAATTGACTAATTGAAAAACCTTAATCTAACTCAAATGTAAATTAATCCTTAGATGATAACCTAAATTAAAGATTAATTTAACCATCTCACAAAACTATTAAGGTTCCCTAAGTAATAACCTAGAAAAGGATGAGATGGACCTAGGTTTATAATAGTTAACCAAATCCACATTAATTAATTCAACTTAATTAATTTTGAAAAATTAATTTAAAAAGGTTAATTATTTCAAATTCTAATTATTTTCAAAATTTCAATTAATTTCAAAATATTAATCTTAATTTCAAAATGTTAATTATTTTTAAATCATAATTAAATTATAATTATTTTTAGATTATGATTAATTTCAAAATCATTATTTTCAAAATTATAATTTCAAAATCATAATGAATTTCAAAAACATAATTATTTGATTATTGACTTTCAATCATAATTAAATTATTAAATTTTTAAAATATTAATTATTTCTTAATGATAATTAATTTTCAAATCATATTTAATTTTTTAAAATCTTAATGATAGTTAATATGTAAGATTATAATTTTAAACATTAATATATTTTCAAAATCTCCAAAAATTTAAATGTTTACTCATATTTTAAATTCAAGCTCATTGAAAATTCAAACTTATATTTTAAATCTAAATTTTAATAAAATTAACTCTGTCACACACACACTCATAAGCTGAACATTCTTGATAAACTAGAATGGGTGAGATGGAAAATGAATAATAACTTTTATGTTTGTATACACATGATTTAACTCTAGAACCCTCAAATATTCTTAGCATTAATTAAGAGGGAGTGCAAAGAAATTTAAAGACTTTAATTTTTATTGTTTTTCAAAGTTAAAATGTTCAAAATATTTCTGAAAAACAAGGTTTTTTTAAACTAAGTATTGCTAAAGTGTTTTTTATCAAAATAGTTTTAAAGTTAAGTTTTTATCAAATTTTTTTTAGCTAAAGATTTTATCAAAATTTTTTAAGTACTCCTAATTAAGTTTGTAAATTTATCAAAGTCTTTTTAAAAGCTAAGTTTTTAATTAACTTATTTTGAAAACTAAACGTTTTATTAAAGTCTTTTTAAAAGCTAAATTTTGAAAGCTAAGTACTAAATTTATCAAAGTTTTTTTTTAAAAGCTAAGTTTTTAATTAACTTATTTTGAAAACTAAGCTTTTTATCAAAGGCTTTTTAAAGCTAAGTTTTGAAAGTACTAAATTTATCAAAGTATTTTTTTAATCTAAGTATTTTCAAAACTAAAAATTTAGCTAAATCTTCTTTGGAAAGGCTATGACAATTTCAAAAATTCATGTTTATCTAAGATTTTTTGAAAAAGCTAAGTATTTTAAAAAATTCTCTACTTTAGCTAAGTTTTTTAAAAGAAATTATTTTCAAACCTAAATTTCACTGAGTGCTACCCTTCAGGGGAGTTTAAAGTTAAAAAGAATAAATTTTTTTTACACTCCTCTCTCTACCTAGTATGCTTTTTGATTTATGTCAAAGAGGGAGAGAGAAGTCAGAGTTAAGAAAGTTAAGAATTTAAAAAAGAGGAAGCATAAGGGGGAGCTCAAAGTTTTCCGAAACGAACGTGAAAGCCATGAGCGCTATTCACCCCCCCCCCCCCTCTAGCTCTTTCGATCCAACAATTGGTATCAAAGTTTTTTTCAAAATTATTGTATTTATGCTCATGATACGTATGCTTAAATTCCTTCATTTTATTGTTATATTTTACTTAACTTTGAACCGTATTACCATAATAAAAAAGGGAGAGATTGTTGGTGCATAAAGCATCCGAAGATCGAACTTATGTTTGGATTATGTCAAAGGGTCTAAAGTTAAGTTATTTTGTTATCTAATGTATTTGAATGAGTTTGCAAGAAAATCATAAGTATACTTAGGCAAAAGTCCTAGCTATGGTTAGGTAGGTGGAAAACCCTAGGGGGTGGTAACCCTATGTCCTAGGGGGTGGTAACCGTAGGTGAGGAAAAGTCCTAGCTGCAGTTAGGCAAAGGGAACCCCCTAGGGGGTGGTAACCCTAGATCTTAGGGGGTGGTAACCTTAGGCGGAAAGTCTTGGCGGATCGAGGGCTTTGAGCAAAAGTCCTAGAGTCAAGGACTCTAGGTGGAAAGTCCTGGTGTCGTGAACCAGGTGGAAAGACTGGGCAGGTCATGGAGCGAGCGTCCAGCAGAAAGTCCTGGAGTTTCGGGCGCTGAGCAAAAGTCCAGTCGATCTAGAGGACTGGTCTAGTAATAGGTATACTCTTCTGAGTGGAGTAGGTGAGGACGAGTTTCTCGGTGAGGGAACAGTAGGCGTCGGTTCGACCTAGGGTTTTCGGTCGAGAATCCAAAGTCAGAACCGGACAGTCCAATGATTGTCAAATACTTTATTTTACATATCAATATTGTGCTAACTTTGTTTTGTAGGGTGTGTTGGTTTGTTGGACCAACGTATTTTGCAGGAAGCGAATTGGACATCCTTGCCTCGGATGAACAATACCCGAGGCACCCTCGATGGAGCTTGGAGGTGCCTCGGGTTGGATATAGAGACAGCATCGCAGCAAGGCGCGAGGGCGCCCTCATAGAGCTTGAGGGCGCCCTGGACACTGGCGCGAGGGTGCCCTCCATGGGATTGAAGGTGCCCTCAGGCGGATAAGCAGTGACTTGTACAGAGCTCATCCACACCATGGAATCGGCGGGGTTGAGGGTGCCCTCCATGGTGTTGGAGGCACCCTCCACGGGCCTTATAAGGCAGTCTCGAGCAGCAGGTTAGAACAACAACTGAAACACAATCCTTCTTTTGTGTGTTGCTCCAAAGACAATCTGGCAAAGCTGTAACAAGACTCCGACGACCTGAAACTTCAAATTCTCTATTTTTCATTGTCAGTATAATTTCCGTTTTGTTTTATATTGTAAATCAAAATTATATATTTCTGAGCTTATAGTGATTGCCCAAAGTAAACTCTCAACGAGCGTGGACCTTGGAATAGGAGTCACCCCAGGCTCCGAACTAAGTAAAACTCATTGGTGTTCGTGTGTTTGTGTTTTATTATTCCACTGCATAATACCCAAAGTTTTTTGAAACGAACATGAAAGCCACGAGCGCTATTCACCCCGCCCCCTCTAACGCTTTCGATCCAACAATATTTCTTCCTTAGATTCCCTTCGATGGTAGCGTGGCCTACAGGGCACCAATCAGCCCTTCCCTCTACGCCCTTTATGGGAGACTTTCGCTCAGACCCAGCATTTATAGAGGCGTCGACACAACTATCAGGCTGGCATTTTGACCTATACCTACTATTGTTAGAGGACGTTTTGTATTCATTTGGGTTAAGGTGCATTCCTTCAGAGCTGACACACTCTCTGGGTAAGTGACACTACTGTGTTAGCCTGCTCTTGCCTTCTCAATCTGACCCTTATTTTACTGCAGTGGATACTCTCACCTGGACATCTTTAACTAGGCCTCTTCCACTATGTACCTTGGAAAAAAATCACTGGGGATGAATTATCCTGAGTGAGCGAGGCTGCTCGCCCCCCGCTCTGATTGCTTGCCTGACAACCACGGCTACTTTGACCTCTCGTCCTTCCTCTCCTCAAGCGACGCGGCTAGTTGGTTCTTCTTCTAATCTAACGTGGAGAACTTCGCCTGCTTCTCCCGCTCGCTGCTCCGCAAATCCAGAAGAGGCGTCAAATTCTGACAAGCAGTCACTTACGCATCGGAAAAGGTCCAGACCCGCTAGGGCATCCTCTACGACTGGGACATCCACTGCGGCCTAGATACCCAGGCCTACCCTGACCCCCATTCTAGAGACAGGACCCTCAGTCGGCTCTACTATTCCCTCAAGGATTCGAATAGAGCCTGACCGAGGGAAAGCCCTGGTTGAGAGGGAAGAAAAAGCTCCAGAGAGGCAATCTCCGCCAGTTGCCCCAGCCAAGTCCTCTCTGGAAAGGTGATCTCCACTAGCTGCCCCTGCCAGGCCCTCATCCCCTTGACTTTCCACTTCTACTCGACCCGCTCCCAACAGGATTGCTCTTGGATCCTCCAAGTCTAGGTTGTTTTGCTTTTAGCCACTGTGCCTTCGCAATGGGGGATGTATCATGACCCCCCCCCCCCCCCCTCTATGCTGGGTCAGTCGTGTTGTGAGGGCTACTAGCTAAGGCTTGGATGGAATCTATGGAGCATATAAATGCCAGTATACTTCCCGCCCAAATAGATGTATTCTCTAAAGACGCTGCTGCGATAAGCCCTCAACTTCTTTTGTTGCTCTTCTCATCTGATCTTGACTGACCTTCTCTTCAGCTAGTTCTTCGTCGCGGGATTATATTTGAGCCAGCTAGCCATGAACATGTATTGGCAGAACAAAATCTTGAAAGATTGTGTTGCGAACCTGGAATCCCATCCCTCTAACTCCATTCTAGCAATATGCCAACAGAAAGCAGAGGTGGAGTCTTTGAAAAAGTTGAACGCAGACCAGGAACAAACCCTCAGTGAGGCTCTACGAGCGGCCAAACTCCTACAGGATGACAAGAAAAAACTTGAAGTCCTCCACCAAACAGCTGATGCCAAATATCGAGAGGAGCTTGCCCTTAAGGAGAAGGCGTTGTCAGAGCTGGCCCGGCAAACTTCTGCCCTGGACAACTATAAGCTTATGCATAAGCAAGAGAGGGGCTAGTGGGTTAATGAACTCAATTCTAAAAACCTAGTCCTTATTGACTACCAACAAGATTTGGAATCCCAGACCACTGAGCTAGGTTCCTTACAGATGGAGGTAGCTCAAGCCTACTCTGCCTTGTCCAACTCAGTCATCGCCCTAGAAGTTTATAAGTCAAGGGAGAGTGATCACATTCGGACAGGTCGAGAAGAGTACCTACGCTCTTCAGAGTTTGGTTTCCAAGTAGGAGATCGCTTTATCTGGTCGTTGGCTTATGGAGCAGTGGGTGTGGTTTGATAACTTAGAGAAGGAGGGTACCTGTCGTCCGACCCTTCGGAAGACTTCCTAGACCACCATCAGATCATTAAAGAAATGCCCGATGATGGTTTTTCGACAATCAAATAAATATCTATCTAGTACGTCTATTGTTTCTTTACCTCTACAGTTTATAAAAGCTTATTTTTGGCTCTTATGTCCCTGCTTTCTGCTCATGCCTCACGACTTTTCCATAGGCTAGGTACCATTATGGGAATGCTTCCTAGCTCGGGTTGTTGAGTGAGTGTGAGTAGGGTGAAACTTGGTATGCTAAGAGCCGCCCGAGCTAACTATGAATGAGATTTTTAGATCCCTGCCTAACTAAGCCCGAGTCGTCAGTCGAGGTCTAGGAGAATTCTACTTGTGGTTTGCATGAGGAGAGGAGTATTAGGACCCCAAGTAGGCCCTGTGAATTGAGGATTTCAAGAGCACCTTGGTTTAGAGACTCTCCGGAAGGCTTAAGAATAATCATGGCCAGGTTCTCTTGATCGGGCACCTTGTGCATATGCCAGTAGTGCTTACTCCCTGACATTGGATCTTTCCCTAAAATGAATATCAGTACAAAGAATAACACATTCAGGTATGGTAAGGTTGAAGGTAATTAGCACTCCATGGGTGGTCCAATTTTCTACCCTGAGCATTCTGCAGGTAATAAGCACCAAACGCGAGCTTTTTAATGATCTTATATAGATCATCTTACTGAGGTGCTAGCTTAGTTGCCTCCCCTACTAACTTTATTCTTTTCCATACCAAGTCCCCTTCTCTGAAGAAGCAGGGGATCACTCTTCTATCATAGTTTTACAGCATCAATTGTCTGTATGCATTTAACCAATCGGTCGTTCTTTCTCTAGTCTCACTAATAAGATATACCTCTAAAAGTTATCGCTCGATATTACCAGAGTCGAATAGTAATCGACGGGCAAAAGCGACCTCGACCTGCACGACTACTTCACTACCATAAATGAGGTGAAACAGAGTGAATCCCGTGCTTTCTCGTGGAGTCATTCGGTACGTCCAAAGGATGATAGGGAGCTCTTCAACCAAATCACCGCCTATGTGATCCATCTTGACCTTGAACCCCCCGACTATCCCGATATTAATGACCTCGGTCTATCCATTGCTTTGAGGATACGCCATAAAAGTGAAGGCCTGGGTTATACTAAACCCTTGACATCATTCCTGAATCTTGCACCCTTGAAACTATCGCCCGTTGTCTGAGACTAGTTTGTGTGGGATTCTGAATTAACATAAGATATTTGTCCACAAGAACTGGATAATAGCTCTTTCCGTAATCCTGGCCAAGGCTTCTGCCTCCGCCCACTTAGAAAAATAGTCTACCACTATGAGTAAGAAACGATTTTGAGCTGGGGCCACAGGGAATGGAGCCACGATGTCCATGTGGTGTCGACCTTTTTCACATGTCACTAGACGCTCCAAATTAATAAAGATTAGGAACTCAACTAAACTTAAGATATCACGTGTAATAAGGAGTCCCAAGTCATATTTTTCCAAGGATAACTAGTGAATGTGTATGAATTCTAGAATTGATTCAAATCGAATTATTACATCAACAAAGTCAGTTAAGCTTTTCCATTTGATTCACATTACAAATCGAACTCGTCTAGTAAAATTGAGAATAGAATCAAAGAAAGGTTGTTCTCCTCAAAACATGTTCATCTCCATTTCATCAAATTAGAATCAATCTATCATCATTAACTCAAGTTCTTCAACTAACAAATTATCCAATCTCACACATGATCATTAACATACAATTAAGGTAACAATTAAAAGCTCAAGTAAGCATTCAACATTGAAACTCCATGTCAGTTACCACAAATCCAATGCAGAGAACAAAAATTAACTAACTAAATAACCAAAACTAAATAAACTTGTGTTAATCAGAACTTCTAATTCAAATCAGAATCTAAATTGCAAACTAATTAGGTAACTGTAAAAATGATTGGATTGTAGAAATTCAACAAAATCAGAACAGCAAGTAAGAACTGTTGGTCCCTCTCGAGGCCAGCAAGAGGGGAGGGGTGAATTGCCCTACAAAAATTAAACCACAAACCTTTCTCGGATATTCAACTAATTTAAAAGAACTTGTAATAATAAACAAAAAGAGACTAATTAGAAATAAACTCAGACACAGAGGGTTTACTTGATTTACAATCAGAGGATTGCTAATCCAAGGTAAAAATGGTGCACTATCTGATTCTCCTCTGAGCGGAGTAGCCTCTTACAGCGTTGACAGTACAAAAGAATAGAAAGCACATAGAAAATGAATTACAAGTTTGTTGAATTAACTGTGCAGATCGGTGCTATATTTATAGCACTGTTCGGGGCGCCCCGAAGGGGTTTCGAGCGCCCTGGGGGGATAAAATTTTATTCCCCAATAATCAGATCGCGTTTGATGTGATCCAGGTCAAAATCCGGGTCCGGGCGCCCCGGACTATTCCGGGCGCTCGGACCAGGAAAGTCAACAAAGTTGACTTTTCTCGGTCTGGGACCTCTGCTCCGGTTCAGCTCGTCTCGGTCCGGGTCTTTCACTCCAGCTCCGCTAGCTTGGGTTATCTCAGCCATCCGGAATAGGGCTCACCCGAACCCAAGTTCCGGTCTTCTCCTCGAGTAGCCTTCCTTCCCAGTTTCTCATCCCTCGAACGTCGCGCACGTTCTTCTCGTCCACCGGTGTACTCTTCCACGGTCACCTCGTCCCTCGGACGCACCGAGCCCGTCGGCTCTCTCTCGTGCCGTCATTCTCACTAATCGGGTCTTCCGCTCGACTTCCTGTGTTCCTAAGCTCCTGCACACTTAGACACAAGGGTTAGACAAAGCAGGACCTAACTTAACTTATGTGATCACATCAAAATACCTTGGGGTTTCAACAATCTCTCCCTTTTTTATGTGAGCAACCCAAGTTAAGTTAGGGTAAAACAGATGCAAAAAAATAGTTAATTTGTAATTAATTTGCAAATAAGTCTAAAGATTTTTCAATTAAAAAATATATTACCTCCCCCTAGACTTAACATCCTTCTCCCCCTTTGATCATATAAAAAATAGAGGTTCTTAAACAAGTCTAAGGTAAAAAGGTTTCTATGGCAAATCTTAAAAAAAAATTCTAAGTTTTTAAAAAAAAATTTTAAGTCAATATTCATAAAAAAATTTCGAAGGCAATTATCATAAAAAATTCTTAGTCAAATTTAAAAAAATTTAAAGGCAATTTTTATAAAAAAAAATCCTAAGGTAAATTTTATAAAAAATTTCTAAGTCAATTTTCATAATAAAAAAAAATTCTAAGGTAATTTTCATAATAAAAAAATTTCTAAGGTAAAAAAAATATTTTTAAATCAATTTTAAATATTTTCTAACACAAATTGAATAACTCTTTTAAAGCATTAAGTAAATTAAATTAATAATTTTTCAGTTAGTCAATTAAACTTTTCATTTCGATACTTAGCTTCCAGGTCATGGCGAGGCACTAGGCCTTCTTGGTTATTGGAACAACAACCACTTCCTTAGACAAAGCCTCATAAAGAAATTAGTTGTTTAATTTCCTTGCTGAAAATGCTAAGTCTAATTTTAATTTTAAATTAAATAGATTTTTGGAACCCAATAGAGGTTCCTTCCTACAGGGTTAATTAAATATTTTCTAGGTACATAGGCCTTTAATATTTTTCTAATTTGATTTTGGTGAAATCTATAATACCAGTTTAGTCCTCTATAATTTCTAAAAGTAGAAATATTTAAACCATTAGACTTTTTCAATCTTTCTATTTCTTCTTTTAGTTTTTCATTTTCAATTTATTTAAATCCTCTATAAGGCATGATTTTGCCAAAATTCTTTTTGTTTCTAAAATTTTATTTTCTAATTTGGTATTTTTATTTTCTAATTTATACATGGATTTAGCCATTGCCTTAATACCAAAGTAAAGTTGATCAGGGGGTAAGAGGCATACCTCACTTACCATATCAGACTTGAAGCCTGAATCTCCCCCTGCTTCGCTGCTTTCATCTGAGGTCGCTCCCCCTTCATCGATGCTAGGTTCTGATGTGCTTTGCCCTTCGTAGCTTGCCATCAGCGCTAGCCCGACATATTCTTGAATCTCGGACTCAAATGATGAAGTGTCGTCCCAAGTAGCTTTTAGGTTCTTGTGCTTCTTGGGAATTTTGCCTTTGTCCTTCTTTAGTTCTGGCCAATCCTCTTTTAGGTGTCCTTCCTTTTGACACTAGTAGCAACGCATCCTTCTTCTATTTCTTGGATTCTTTTTATTCTGCATTTCTTTGAATTTATTAGATCTAAAAAACTTTTTAAAGTTTCTTACCATGTATGCTTCCTGATCGTCTTCTGAATCTAACCGGGTTCATCCTTCTTGGTTGCGTTTAGTGCAATCATCTGGCTTGCTTCCTTTGTTGTTCCGGCGCACCTGATTTCATGCAATTCAAGAGTGGAGAATAGTTCTTCTAAAGTACTTGTAACGACCCAAATTTCCTCATTTTGAGCCCCAAAAATAATTCAAAAATATTTAGAAATACCTTTAAAATATTCTAGAGATTTTTAGAAATTTTTAGAGTATTTTTACGTAATTTTTGGAGTTCGTTTGGTATTTTTACCAAGAGAAAGAAGTATAAAATAAAATAAAAAAAGTGTTAAGGTGGGGTTTTGAACACAAGATCTCGGACCGAACTAGACCCTAACCAAAGTCAGCCAACCAACTGAGCTAACCAAGTTTTGTTAATTATATATGGAGCAATATATATTTAAGCAGTAGTTGGGAAATAAATTGAAATAAAAAGGGCACGACAGAAGATTTGAACCTGCAACCTTTAACTTGGTCAAAATACGGAAAACCAACTCTTCCGCAAATATTTCGTGAAAAGGTTAGGTGCGAAATATTCTTAAGCAATGGTTGGTAATAAAAATAACCCTAGGTTATAAAAAGGAGGTTAAGTGAAGAGAGGAAGGAGAGTTTTGCTCAATCCCTCTTCTCCTCTCGCACGCGGCGACGGCGTCGGCTTCTCTCGGGCAGAAACGAAGAAGAGGGCTAGGGCTTCACCTCTATCTCCTCCTCCCGTGCGCCTTCTCCTCTCGAGCAACAGTGAAGAAGAAGCCCGTGAGCGCCTTGTCAAGGAGGACGCGCGGGCACGAAGGGAAGAGGCCGAGATCGTGAGTTCCTCCGAAACCCTAGAGCTGCCTTTCTCCTTCGGTAGTAAGCTCAAGAACAAGGTAAGTTGCTACTCACCTGCAGTAGGATAGCTCCGAGATTTTCTTTCCTTGCTACCGTGATTTAAGGATTTTGGTTTTGTGCTTATTGCCGTGAGTTAGATTTCTGAAGCATGTAGCAGGAGTAGTTTTCGGATTTGTTCTTCTTGATTTCGAATCATGCCGTAAAGATTATGCTTGTTCTTCTCGATTGTTGAAGCATGCTGTAAGGAGTTTTGTCTTTGAAGATTTCTACCGTGAGTGTTCTATAGATTATCGCTTGATTTTTAATTCTTTTTGGAAGTTAGAATATTGGAGCTATGTAGCCCTATCTTTGCATGAATTTACTTGTGTTTTCAGTTTTCGGATCTATTTTGTGCATGTTGTCGTGTGCTTCAAAGAACTGCAGAATTTCCGAACAGATTAGAAGGATTATGTTTAGGTGTGGTAGCAAATGTTTTCATTGTTTCATTTTCTTTTGAAAGTGCATGTTTGCTAGTTGAGAATTAAAGGTTAACTGTTATCCTTGCTATAATTGATGTGAACGATGCATGTTTGTAATTATGGAAGTGCTTTAGTTTAGTTTATGTAGCTTTGCATTTGCTTCGGATTAATGTAGATGGAATGGTTCAGATTGATCTTGCTAGGACATCATGTTTCGGTTAAATCAAAAAGTGCATGTTTTCCACCATGTTAATGTTCAAAGTAAAAGATAGATTTTTACATAGTACGAACATGATAAAAGGAGGCTTATATTCTATTTTTAAAGAAGTTAGATTTGTCTTCCTTTGTTTGAGATATGTTGTAGCATGTTTGAAGAAGTTAGATTTACTTTCTTTTGATTTGTTTATGATGTAGCATGCTTATAGAAGTCAGATTCCTTTCCTTTGATTTAATTCTGTTGTAGCATGCCTATATTCTTTTTAAGAGTTTAAGAAAAATATAAGAAAGATAAAGAAAAGAAAGAAAAAGGCCAAGGCCTTAAGTAGATCCCAAAGTCAAGACTTTAGGGATTTTGGCACACAAGGTGCTAAAGAAAATGCCGAGGCATTATATAGAAGTATTAAAAGATAACAAGTATTTTACTTTTATCAGTGGCACTGTGTTGGACTCTCTGTCCTTGGGCTGGGCTCCCATAGTCGTCCCTAGGTTTAGATAACCTAGTAGTAACGGCTCGGCCGACGGTCGACGGTCGACGACCATAGGGTCGCCAAATGGGCCGCCGAATGGGTCGGGTCGTTACAAAAGTAAAAGCACAGTTGCCGGGCCCAAGAGAAGTTGATTACTATTTTGAAGTATTATAAGTATAAGTTTTTGAAAGTTTTACATAAGTATAAAGTATTAAAGAATAAGTCTTTAAACAAGTGGAATAAGATTCAGAAGGTGTTTAGAATTCAGTAAGTTTAGCTCTTTATTCTACCATGTTTATCTAGTGGATGAGTAGTTTTCATGTTTACCTATTAGATGAGTAGCATGATTAGCGAGTAGAATTACATGAGTAGATTTCTTAGCTTTTCTTTGCTATTAGTTTGACGGGAGCAGTTATGTTTATGCTTTATTTCTTTTTAGAGCATATAGTTTTTAGTTCTTTTCGTATACATGCACATTCGTGATTTTGTGAGTTAGATAGCGCTTACTAAGCAAATTTTGCTTATAGACTACACTTCCTCTTACTGCAGATACAGGAAAGGAAAAGATATAGAAAGGAAGGCGACAAGGTGGCGCGGATGGTGTGTGATGCTAGGACTATGGAAGCCTTGGGACTTAGTTTAAGAATTTATTAAGATTGCCATTTATTAACAATGTATTAGATGAGTCATTTAGTCTTCCGCTGTTAGTTAATTGTATGTTTATTTTGTTTCCGCTATTCATTACTTGCATGATTTGATTTCATTAAACTGCGTGATGATGTTATTCCTTTTGTGTGTTTGATATGTGTTCCAGCCGCCTGTGGCTGTGTATATTATATTATGTATGTCAGTTTAAGATCACCGGTACAGGGGAGACTCTGTCGAAATTTTTCGGTAGGGTTTCCATGTGATTTTTAATCATACCGGTTAAGTAGAGTTAGTAGTTAAGTAACGGTCATCCTTAGAGAGTAGTAGTAGTAAGAAGGGTGGTCGTTACAGTTGGTATCAGAGCAGTTCTCATTCTCCAGCATCACACATCAGCACCATCCTTGCTGTCTTCAAGTAAGAAAGTATTTAATTTTCTTTTATGCTTTCTTTATTATTTGCAATATAGAGTATCTGCTTATATGTGCTTAGGAAAGAAGAAAATTCATGTTTTAATTTTCTATGTTTTGATACACATGCTTAGGAAGAAAAGAGACAATTTTAGTTTTGTTTCCCTTATATTCATGTACATATGTATGTTTAGAAAGGATAGAGAAGATGTCAAGTATTATTCTTGGCATAACTAGATGTTATGATAGAGGACCGAGAAGTTAAGAGATTAAGGAACCAAGAGTACCGTTAGTGAAAGTTATTTGGAAATAGAAGTATGAGGAATTACCTTGGAGTGTGAGGACAGTATGAGATAGAAATATCCGAAATTATTCTAAGTTCGAGGACAAACTTTTTATAAGGTATGGAGAATTGTAACGACCCAAATTTCCTCATTTTGAGCCCCAAAAATAATTCAAAAATATTTAGAAATACCTTTAAAATATTCTAGAGATTTTTAGAGTATTTTTGGAGTTCGTTTGGTATTTTTACCAAGAGAAAGAAGTATAAAATAAAATAAAAAAAGTGTTAAGGTGGGGTTTTGAACCCAAGATCTCGGACCGAACTAGACCCTAACCAAAGTCAGCCAACCAACTGAGCTAACCAAGTTTTGTTAATTATATATGGAGCAATATATATTTAAGCAGTAGTTGGGAAATAAATTGAAATAAAAAGGGCACGACGGAAGATTTGAACCTGCAACCTTTAACTTGGTCAAAATACGGAAAACCAACTCTTCCGCAAATATTTCGTGAAAAGGTTAGGTGCGAAATATTCTTAAGCAATGGTTGGTAATAAAAATAACCCTAGGTTATAAAAAGGAGGTTAAGTGAAGAGAGGAAGGAGAGTTTTGCTCGATCCCTCTTCTCCTCTCGCACGCGGCGACGGCGTCGGCTTCTCTCGGGCAGAAACGAAGAAGAGGGCTAGGGCTTCACCTCTATCTCCTCCTCCCGTGCGCCTTCTCCTCTCGAGCGACAGTGAAGAAGAAGCCCGTGAGCGCCTTGTCAAGGAGGACGCGCGGGCACGAAGGGAAGAGGCCGAGATCGTGAGTTCCTCCGAAACCCTAGAGCTGCCTTTCTCCTTCGGTAGTAAGCTCAAGAACAAGGTAAGTTGCTACTCACCTGCAGTAGGATAGCTCCGAGATTTTCTTTCCTTGCTACCGTGATTTAAGGATTTTGGTTTTGTGCTTATTGCCATGAGTAAGATTTCTGAAGCATGTAGCAGGAGTAGTTTTCGTATTTGTTCTTCTTGATTTCGAATCATGCCGTAAAGATTATGCTTGTTCTTCTCGATTGTTGAAGCATGCTGTAAGGAGTTTTGTCTTTGAAGATTTCTACCGTGAGTGTTCTATAGATTATCGCTTGATTTTTAATTCTTTTTGGAAGTTAGAATATTGGAGCTATGTAGCCCTATCTTTGCATGAATTTACTTGTGTTTTCAGTTTTCGGATCTATTTTGTGCATGTTGTCGTGTGCTTCAAAGAACTGCAGAATTTCCGAACAGATTAGAAGGATTATGTTTAGGTGTGGTAGCAAATGTTTTCATTGTTTCATTTTCTTTTGAAAGTGCATGTTTGCTAGTTGAGAATTAAAGGTTAACTGTTATCCTTGCTATAATTGATGTGAACGATGCATGTTTGTAATTATGGAAGTGCTTTAGTTTAGTTTATGTAGCTTTGCATTTGCTTCGGATTAATGTAGATGGAATGGTTCAGATTGATCTTGCTAGGACATCATGTTTCGGTTAAATCAAAAAGTGCATGTTTTCCACCATGTTAATGTTCAAAGTAAAAGATAGATTTTTACATAGTACGAACATGATAAAAGGAGGCTTATATTCTATTTTTAAAGAAGTTAGATTTGTCTTCCTTTGTTTGAGATATGTTGTAGCATGTTTGAAGAAGTTAGATTTACTTTCTTTTGATTTGTTTATGATGTAGCATGCTTATAGAAGTCAGATTCCTTTCCTTTGATTTAATTCTGTTGTAGCATGCCTATATTCTTTTTAAGAGTTTAAGAAAAATATAAGAAAGATAAAGAAAAGAAAGAAAAAGGCCAAGGCCTTAAGTAGATCCCAAAGTCAAGACTTTAGGGATTTTGGCACATAAGGTGCTAAAGAAAATGCCGAGGCATTATATAGAAGTATTAAAAGATAACAAGTATTTTACTTTTATCAGTGGCACTGTGTTGGACTCTCTATCCTTGGGCTGGGCTCCCATAGTCGTCCCTAGGTTTAGATAACCTAGTAGTAACGGCTCGGCCGACGGTCGACGGTCGACGACCATAGGGTCGCCAAATGGGCCGCCAAATGGGCCGCCGAATGGGTCGGGTCGTTACAAAAGTAAAAGCACAGTTGCTGGGCCCAAGAGAAGTTGATTACTATTTTGAAGTATTATAAGTATAAGTTTTTGAAAGTTTTACATAAGTATAAAGTATTAAAGAATAAGTCTTTAAACAAGTGGAATAAGATTCAGAAGGTGTTTAGAATTCAGTAAGTTTAGCTCTTTATTCTACCATGTTTATCTAGTGGATGAGTAGTTTTCATGTTTAACTATTAGATGAGTAGCATGATTAGCGAGTAGAATTACATGAGTAGATTTCTTAGCTTTTCTTTGCTATTAGTTTGACGGGAGCAGTTATGTTTATGCTTTATTTCTTTTTAGAGCATATAGTTTTTAGTTCTTTTCGTATACATGCACATTCGTGATTTTGTGAGTTAGATAGCGCTTACTAAGCAAATTTTGCTTATAGACTACACTTCCTCTTACTGCAGATACAGGAAAGGAAAAGATATAGAAAGGAAGGCGACAAGGTGGCGCGGATGGTGTGTGATGCCAGGACTATGGAAGCCTTGGGACTTAGTTTAAGAATTTATTAAGATTGTCATTTATTAACAATGTATTAGATGAGTCATTTAGTCTTCCGCTGTTAGTTAATTGTATGTTTATTTTGTTTCCGCTATTCATTACTTGCATGATTTGATTTCATTAAACTGCGTGATGATGTTATTCCTTTTGTGTGTTTGATATGTGTTCCAGCCGCCTGTGGCTGTGTTTATTATGTTATGTATGTCAGTTTAAGGTCACCGGTACAGGGGAGACTCTCCATGTGATTTTTAATCATACCGGTTAAGTAGAGTTAGTAGTTAAGTAACGGTCATCCTTAGAGTAGTAGTAGTAAGAAGGGTGGTCGTTACACTTGGATAGTCAGAGGTTCCATACACATCAGACATAATTCCACTTCAAGTAAGAAAGTATTTAATTTTCTTTTATGCTTTCTTTATTATTTGCAGTATAGAGTATCTGCTTATATGTGCTTAGGAAAGAAGAAAATTCATGTTTTAATTTTCTATGTTTTGATACACATGCTTAGGAAGAAAAGAGACAATTTTAGTTTTGTTTCCCTTATATTCATGTACATATGTATGTTTAGAAAGGATAGAGAAGATGTCAAGTATTATTCTTGGCACAACTAGATGTTATGATAGAGGACCGAGAAGTTAAGAGATTAAGGAACAAAGAGTACCGTTAGTGAAAGTTATTTGGAAATAGAAGTATGAGGAAATTACCTTAGAGTGTGAGGACAGTATGAGATAGAAATATCCGAAATTATTCTAAGTTCGAGGATGAACTTTTTATAAGGTATGGGGAATTGTAACGACCCAAATTTCCTCATTTTGAGCCCCAAAAATAATTCAAAAATATTTAGAAATACCTTTAAAATATTCTAGAGATTTTTAGAGTATTTTTGGAGTTCATTTGGTATTTTTACCAAGAGAAAGAAGTATAAAATAAAATAAAAAAAGTGTTAAGGTGGGGTTTTGAACCCAAGATCTCGGACCGAACTAGACCCTAACCAAAGTCAGCCAACCAACTGAGCTAACCAAGTTTTGTTAATTATATATGGAGCAATATATATTTAAGCAGTAGTTGGGAAATAAATTGAAATAAAAAGGGCACGACGGAAGATTTGAACCTGCAACCTTTAACTTGGTCAAAATACGGAAAACCAACTCTTCCGCAAATATTTCGTGAAAAGGTTAGGTGCGAAATATTCTTAAGCAATGGTTGGTAATAAAAATAACCCTAGGTTATAAAAAGGAGGTTAAGTGAAGAGAGGAAGGAGAGTTTTGCTCGATCCCTCTTCTCCTCTCGCACGCGGCGACGGCGTCGGCTTCTCTCGGGCAGAAACGAAGAAGAGGGCTAGGGCTTCACCTCTATCTCCTCCTCCCGTGCGCCTTCTCCTCTCGAGCGACAGTGAAGAAGAAGCCCGTGAGCGCCTTGTCAAGGAGGACGCGCGGGCACGAAGGGAAGAGGCCGAGATCGTGAGTTCCTCCGAAACCCTAGAGCTGCCTTTCTCCTTCGGTAGTAAGCTCAAGAACAAGGTAAGTTGCTACTCACCTGCAGTAGGATAGCTCCGAGATTTTCTTTCCTTGCTACCGTGATTTAAGGATTTTGGTTTTGTGCTTATTGCCGTGAGTTAGATTTCTGAAGCATGTAGCAGGAGTAGTTTTCGGATTTGTTCTTCTTGATTTCGAATCATGCCGTAAAGATTATGCTTGTTCTTCTCGATTGTTGAAGCATGCTGTAAGGAGTTTTGTCTTTGAAGATTTCTACCGTGAGTGTTCTATAGATTATCGCTTGATTTTTAATTCTTTTTGGAAGTTAGAATATTGGAGCTATGTAGCCCTATCTTTGCATGAATTTACTTGTGTTTTCAGTTTTCGGATCTATTTTGTGCATGTTGTCGTGTGCTTCAAAGAACTGCAGAATTTCCGAACAGATTAGAAGGATTATGTTTAGGTGTGGTAGCAAATGTTTTCATTGTTTCATTTTCTTTTGAAAGTGCATGTTTGCTAGTTGAGAATTAAAGGTTAACTGTTATCCTTGCTATAATTGATGTGAACGATGCATGTTTGTAATTATGGAAGTGCTTTAGTTTAGTTTATGTAGCTTTGCATTTGCTTCGGATTAATGTAGATGGAATGGTTCAGATTGATCTTGCTAGGACATCATGTTTCGGTTAAATCAAAAGTGCATGTTTTCCACCATGTTAATGTTCAAAGTAAAAGATAGATTTTTACATAGTACGAACATGATAAAAGGAGGCTTATATTCTATTTTTAAAGAAGTTAGATTTGTCTTCCTTTGTTTGAGATATGTTGTAGCATGTTTGAAGAAGTTAGATTTACTTTCTTTTGATTTGTTTATGATGTAGCATGCTTATAGAAGTCAGATTCCTTTCCTTTGATTTAATCCTGTTGTAGCATGCCTATATTCTTTTAAGAGTTTAAGAAAAATATAAGAAAGATAAAGAAAAGAAAGAAAAAGGCCAAGGCCTTAAGTAGATCCCAAAGTCAAGACTTTAGGGATTTTGGCACACAAGGTGCTAAAGAAAATGCCGAGGCATTATATAGAAGTATTAAAAGATAACAAGTATTTTACTTTTATCAGTGGCACTGTGTTGGACTCTCTGTCCTTGGGCTGGGCTCCCATAGTCGTCCCTAGGTTTAGATAACCTAGTAGTAACGGCTCGGCCGACGGTCGACGGTCGACGACCATAGGGTCGCCAAATGGGCCGCCGAATGGGTCGGGTCGTTACAAAAGTAAAAGCACAGTTGCCGGGCCCAAGAGAAGTTGATTACTATTTTGAAGTATTATAAGTATAAGTTTTTGAAAGTTTTACATAAGTATAAAGTATTAAAGAATAAGTCTTTAAACAAGTGGAATAAGATTCAGAAGGTGTTTAGAATTCAGTAAGTTTAGTTCTTTATTCTACCATGTTTATCTAGTGGATGAGTAGTTTTCATGTTTACCTATTAGATGAGTAGCATGATTAGCGAGTAGAATTACATGAGTAGATTTCTTAGCTTTTCTTTGCTATTAGTTTGACATGAGCAGTTATGTTTATGCTTTATTTCTTTTTAGAGCATATAGTTTTTAGTTCTTTTCGTATACATGCACATTCGTGATTTTGTGAGTTAGATAGCGCTTACTAAGCAAATTTTGCTTATAGACTACACTTCCTCTTACTGGTAGACAGAGGAAAGATATAGAAGGAAGGCGACAAGGTGGCGCGGATGGTGTGTGATGCCAGGACTATGGAAGCCTTGGGACTTAGTTTAAGAATTTATTAAGATTGCCATTTATTAACAATGTATTAGATGAGTCATTTAGTCTTCCGCTGTTAGTTAATTGTATGTTTATTTTGTTTCCGCTATTCATTACTTGCATGATTTGATTTCATTAAACTGCGTGATGATGTTATTCCTTTTGTGTGTTTGATATGTGTTCCAGCCGCCTGTGGCTGTGTATATTATATTATGTATGTCAGTTTAAGATCACCGTACAGGGGAGACTCTGCCGAAATTTTCGGTAGGGTTTCCATGTGATTTTTAATCATACCGGTTAAGTAGAGTTAGTAGTTAAGTAACGGTCATCCTTAGAGAGTAGTAGTAGTAAGAAGGGTGGTTGTTACAGTTGGTATCAGAGCAGTTCCCATTCTCCAGCATCACACATCAGCACCATCCTTGCTGTCTTCAAGTAAGAAAGTATTTAATTTTCTTTTATGCTTTCTTTATTATTTGCAGTATAGAGTATCTGCTTATATGTGCTTAGGAAAGAAGAAAATTCATGTTTTAATTTTCTATGTTTTGATACACATGCTTAGGAAGAAAAGAGACAATTTTAGTTTTGTTTCCCTTATATTCATGTACATATGTATGTTTTGAAAGGATAGAGAAGATGTCAAGTATTATTCTTGGCATAACTAGATGTTATGACAGAGGACCGAGAAGTTAAGAGATTAAGGAACCAAGAGTACCGTTAGTGAAAGTTATTTGGAAATAGAAGTATGAGGAATTACCTTGGAGTGTGAGGACAGTATGAGATAGAAATATCCGAAATTATTCTAAGTTCGAGGACAAACTTTTTATAAGGTATGGAGAATTGTAACGACCCAAATTTCCTCATTTTGAGCCCCAAAAATAATTCAAAAATATTTAGAAATACCTTTAAAATATTCTAGAGATTTTTAGAGTATTTTTGGAGTTCATTTGGTATTTTTACCAAGAGAAAGAAGTATAAAATAAAATAAAAAAAGTGTTAAGGTGGGGTTTTGAACCCAAGATCTCGGACCGAACTAGACCCTAACCAAAGTCAGCCAACCAACTGAGCTAACCAAGTTTTGTTAATTATATATGGAGCAATATATATTTAAGCAGTAGTTGGGAAATAAATTGAAATAAAAAGGGCACGACGGAAGATTTGAACCTGCAACCTTTAACTTGGTCAAAATACGGAAAACCAACTCTTCCGCAAATATTTCGTGAAAAGGTTAGGTGCGAAATATTCTTAAGCAATGGTTGGTAATAAAAATAACCCTAGGTTATAAAAAGGAGGTTAAGTGAAGAGAGGAAGGAGAGTTTTGCTCGATCCCTCTTCTCCTCTCGCACGCGGCGACGGCGTCGGCTTCTCTCGGGCAGAAACGAAGAAGAGGGCTAGGGCTTCACCTCTATCTCCTCCTCCCGTGCGCCTTCTCCTCTCGAGCGACAGTGAAGAAGAAGCCCGTGAGCGCCTTGTCAAGGAGGACGCGCGGGCACGAAGGGAAGAGGCCGAGATCGTGAGTTCCTCCGAAACCCTAGAGCTGCCTTTCTCCTTCGGTAGTAAGCTCAAGAACAAGGTAAGTTGCTACTCACCTGCAGTAGGATAGCTCCGAGATTTTCTTTCCTTGCTACCGTGATTTAAGGATTTTGGTTTTGTGCTTATTGCCGTGAGTAAGATTTCTGAAGCATGTAGCAGGAGTAGTTTTCGGATTTGTTCTTCTTGATTTCGAATCATGCCGTAAAGATTATGCTTGTTCTTCTCGATTGTTGAAGCATGCTGTAAGGAGTTTTGTCTTTGAAGATTTCTACCGTGAGTGTTCTATAGATTATCGCTTGATTTTTAATTCTTTTTGGAAGTTAGAATATTGGAGCTATGTAGCCCTATCTTTGCATGAATTTACTTGTGTTTTCAGTTTTCGGATCTATTTTGTGCATGTTGTCGTGTGCTTCAAAGAACTGCAGAATTTCCGAACAGATTAGAAGGATTATGTTTAGGTGTGGTAGCAAATGTTTTCATTGTTTCATTTTCTTTTGAAAGTGCATGTTTGCTAGTTGAGAATTAAAGGTTAACTGTTATCCTTGCTATAATTGATGTGAACGATGCATGTTTGTAATTATGGAAGTGCTTTAGTTTAGTTTATGTAGCTTTGCATTTGCTTCGGATTAATGTAGATGGAATGGTTCAGATTGATCTTGCTAGGACATCATGTTTCGGTTAAATCAAAAGTGCATGTTTTCCACCATGTTAATGTTCAAAGTAAAAGATAGATTTTTGCATATTACGAACATGATAAAAGGAGGCTTATATTCTATTTTTAAAGAAGTTAGATTTGTCTTCCTTTGTTTGAGATATGTTGTAGCATGTTTGAAGAAGTTAGATTTACTTTCTTTTGATTTGTTTATGATGTAGCATGCTTATAGAAGTCAGATTCCTTTCCTTTGATTTAATTCTGTTGTAGCATGCCTATATTCTTTTTAAGAGTTTAAGAAAAATATAAGAAAGATAAAGAAAAGAAAGAAAAAGGCCAAGGCCTTAAGTAGATCCCAAAGTCAAGACTTTAGGGATTTTGGCACATAAGGTGCTAAAGAAAATGCCGAGGCATTATATAGAAGTATTAAAAGATAACAAGTATTTTACTTTTATCAGTGGCACTGTGTTGGACTCTCTGTCCTTGGGCTGGGCTCCCATAGTCGTCCCTAGGTTTAGATAACCTAGTAGTAACGGCTCGGCCGACGGTCGACGGTCGACGACCATAGGGTCGCCAAATGGGCCGCCAAATGGGCCGCCGAATGGGTCGGGTCGTTTCAAAAGTAAAAGCACAGTTGCTGGGCCCAAGAGAAGTTGATTACTATTTTGAAGTATTATAAGTATAAGTTTTTGAAAGTTTTACATAAGTATAAAGTATTAAAGAATAAGTCTTTATACAAGTGGAATAAGATTCAGAAGGTGTTTAGAATTCAGTAAGTTTAGCTCTTTATTCTACCATGTTTATCTAGTGGATGAGTAGTTTTCATGTTTAACTATTAGATGAGTAGCATGATTAGCGACTAGAATTACATGAGTAGATTTCTTAGCTTTTCTTTGCTATTAGTTTGACGGGAGCAGTTATGTTTATGCTTTATTTCTTTTTAGAGCATATAGTTTTTAGTTCTTTTCGTATACATGCACATTCGTGATTTTGTGAGTTAGATAGCGCTTACTAAGCAAATTTTGCTTATAGACTACACTTCCTCTTACTGCAGATACAGGAAAGGAAAAGATATAGAAAGGAAGGCGACAAGGTGGCGTGGATGGTGTGTGATGCCAGGACTATGGAAGCCTTGGGACTTAGTTTAAGAATTTATTAAGATTGTCATTTATTAACAATGTATTAGATGAGTCATTTAGTCTTCCGCTGTTAGTTAATTGTATGTTTATTTTGTTTCCGCTATTCATTACTTGCATGATTTGATTTCATTAAACTGCGTGATGATGTTATTCCTTTTGTGTGTTTAATATGTGTTCCAGCCGCCTGTGGCTGTGTATATTATATTATGTATGTCAGTTTAAGATCACCGGTACAGGGGAGACTCTGTCGAAATTTTTCGGTAGGGTTTCCATGTGATTTTTAATCATACCGGTTAAGTAGAGTTAGTAGTTAAGTAACGGTCATCCTTAGAGAGTAGTAGTAGTAAGAAGGGTGGTCGTTACAGTTGGTATCAGAGCAGTTCCCATTCTCCAGCATTACACATCAGCACCATCCTTGCCGTCTTCAAGTAAGAAAGTATTTAATTTTCTTTTATGCTTTCTTTATTATTTGCAGTATAGAGTATCTGCTTATATGTGCTTAGGAAAGAAGAAAATTCATGTTTTAATTTTCTATGTTTTGATACACATGCTTAGGAAGAAAAGAGACAATTTTAGTTTTGTTTCCCTTATATTCATGTACATATGTATGTTTAGAAAGGATAGAGAAGATGTCAAGTATTATTCTTGGCACAACTAGATGTTATGATAGAGGACCGAGAAGTTAAGAGATTAAGGAACAAAGAGTACCGTTAGTGAAAGTTATTTGGAAATAGAAGTATGAGGAAATTACCTTAGAGTGTGAGGACAGTATGAGATAGAAATATCCGAAATTATTCTAAGTTCGAGGACGAACTTTTTATAAGGTATGGGGAATTGTAACGACCCAAATTTCCTCATTTTGAGCCCCAAAAATAATTCAAAAATATTTAGAAATACCTTTAAAATATTCTAGAGATTTTTAGAGTATTTTTGGAGTTCATTTGGTATTTTTACCAAGAGAAAGAAGTATAAAATAAAATAAAAAAAGTGTTAAGGTGGGGTTTTGAACCCAAGATCTCGGACCGAACTAGACCCTAACCAAAGTCAGCCAACCAACTGAGCTAACCAAGTTTTGTTAATTATATATGGAGCAATATATATTTAAGCTGTAGTTGGGAAATAAATTGAAATAAAAAGGGCACGACGGAAGATTTGAACCTGCAACCTTTAACTTGGTCAAAATACGGAAAACCAACTCTTCCGCAAATATTTCGTGAAAAGGTTAGGTGCGAAATATTCTTAAGCAATGGTTGGTAATAAAAATAACCCTAGGTTATAAAAAGGAGGTTAAGTGAAGAGAGGAAGGAGAGTTTTGCTCGATCCCTCTTCTCCTCTCGCACGCGGCGACGGCGTCGGCTTCTCTCGGGCAGAAACGAAGAAGAGGGCTAGGGCTTCACCTCTATCTCCTCCTCCCGTGCGCCTTCACCTCTCGAGCGACAGTGAAGAAGAAGCCCGTGAGCGCCTTGTCAAGGAGGACGCGCGGGCACGAAGGGAAGAGGCCGAGATCGTGAGTTCCTCCGAAACCCTAGAGCTGCCTTTCTCCTTCGGTAGTAAGCTCAAGAACAAGGTAAGTTGCTACTCACCTGCAGTAGGATAGCTCCGAGATTTTCTTTCCTTGCTACCGTGATTTAAGGATTTTGGTTTTGTGCTTATTGCCGTGAGTTAGATTTCTGAAGCATGTAGCAGGAGTAGTTTTCGGATTTGTTCTTCTTGATTTCGAATCATGCCGTAAAGATTATGCTTGTTCTTCTCGATTGTTGAAGCATGCTGTAAGGAGTTTTGTCTTTGAAGATTTCTACCGTGAGTGTTCTATAGATTATCGCTTGATTTTTAATTCTTTTTGGAAGTTAGAATATTGGAGCTATGTAGCCCTATCTTTGCATGAATTTACTTGTGTTTTCAGTTTTCGGATCTATTTTGTGCATGTTGTCGTGTGCTTCAAAGAACTGCAGAATTTCCGAACAGATTAGAAGGATTATGTTTAGGTGTGGTAGCAAATGTTTTCATTGTTTCATTTTCTTTTGAAAGTGCATGTTTGCTAGTTGAGAATTAAAGGTTAACTGTTATCCTTGCTATAATTGATGTGAACGATGCATGTTTGTAATTATGGAAGTGCTTTAGTTTAGTTTATGTAGCTTTGCATTTGCTTCGGATTAATGTAGATGGAATGGTTCAGATTGATCTTGCTAGGACATCATGTTTCGGTTAAATCAAAAAGTGCATGTTTTCCACCATGTTAATGTTCAAAGTAAAAGATAGATTTTTACATAGTACGAACATGATAAAAGGAGGCTTATATTCTATTTTTAAAGAAGTTAGATTTGTCTTCCTTTGTTTGAGATATGTTGTAGCATGTTTGAAGAAGTTAGATTTACTTTCTTTTGATTTGTTTATGATGTAGCATGCTTATAGAAGTGATTCCTTTCCTTTGATTTAATTCTGTTGTAGCATGCCTATATTCTTTTTAAGAGTTTAAGAAAAATATAAGAAAGATAAAGAAAAGAAAGAAAAAGGCCAAGGCCTTAAGTAGATCCCAAAGTCAAGACTTTAGGGATTTTGGCACACAAGGTGCTAAAGAAAATGCCGAGGCATTATATAGAAGTATTAAAAGATAACAAGTATTTTACTTTTATCGGTGGCACTGTTGGACTCTCGTCCTTGGGTTGGGCTCCATAGTCGTCCCTAGGTTTAGATAACCTAGTAGTAACGGCTCGGCCGACGACCATAGGGTCGCCAAATGGGCCGCCGAATGGGTCGGGTCGTTACAAAAGTAAAAGCACAGTTCTCGGGCCCAAGAGAAGTTGATTACTATTTTGAAGTATTATAAGTATAAGTTTTTGAAAGTTTTACATAAGTATAAAGTATTAAAGAATAAGTCTTTAAACAAGTGGAATAAGATTCAGAAGGTGTTTAGAATTCAGTAAGTTTAGCTCTTTATTCTACCATGTTTATCTAGTGGATGAGTAGTTTTCATGTTTAACTATTAGATGAGTAGCATGATTAGCGAGTAGAATTACATGAGTAGATTTCTTAGCTTTTCTTTGCTATTAGTTTGACGGGAGCAGTTATGTTTATGCTTTATTTCTTTTTAGAGCATATAGTTTTTAGTTCTTTTCGTATACATGCACATTCGTGATTTTGTGAGTTAGATAGCGCTTACTAAGCAAATTTTGCTTATAGACTACACTTCCTCTTACTGCAGATACAGGAAAGGAAAAGATATAGAAAGGAAGGCGACAAGGTGGCGTGGATGGTGTGTGATGCCAGGACTATGGAAGCCTTGGGACTTAGTTTAAGAATTTATTAAGATTGTCATTTATTAACAATGTATTAGATGAGTCATTTAGTCTTCCGCTGTTAGTTAATTGTATGTTTATTTTGTTTCCGCTATTCATTACTTGCATGATTTGATTTCATTAAACTGCGTGATGATGTTATTCCTTTTGTGTGTTTAATATGTGTTCCAGCCGCCTGTGGCTGTGTATATTATATTATGTATGTCAGTTTAAGATCACCGGTACAGGGGAGACTCTGTCGAAATTTTTCGGTAGGGTTTCCATGTGATTTTTAATCATACCGGTTAAGTAGAGTTAGTAGTTAAGTAACGGTCATCCTTAGAAGGGTGGTAGTTACAGTTGGTATCAGAGCAGTTCCATTCTCCACATTACACATCAGCACCATTCTTGCCGTCTTCAAGTAAGAAAGTATTTAATTTTCTTTTATGCTTTATTAATTATGGTATATGTGCTTAGGAAAGAAGAAAATTCATGTTTTAATTTTCTATGTTTTAATACACATGCTTAGGAAGAAAAGAGACAATTTTAGTTTTGTTTCCCTTATATTCATGTACATATGTATGTTTAGAAAGGATAGAGAAGATGTCAAGTATTATTCTTGGCACAACTAGATGTTATGATAGAGGACCGAGAAGTTAAGAGATTAAGGAACAAAGAGTACCGTTAGTGAAAGTTATTTGGAAATAGAAGTATGAGGAAATTACCTTAGAGTGTGAGGACAGTATGAGATAGAAATATCCGAAATTATTCTAAGTTCGAGGATGAACTTTTTATAAGGTATGGGGAATTGTAACGACCCAAATTTCCTCATTTTGAGCCCCAAAAATAATTCAAAAATATTTAGAAATACCTTTAAAATATTCTAGAGATTTTTAGAGTATTTTTGGAGTTCATTTGGTATTTTTACCAAGAGAAAGAAGTATAAAATAAAATAAAAAAAGTGTTAAGGTGGGGTTTTGAACCCAAGATCTCGGACCGAACTAGACCCTAACCAAAGTCAGCCAACCAACTGAGCTAACCAAGTTTTGTTAATTATATATGGAGCAATATATATTTAAGCAGTAGTTGGGAAATAAATTGAAATAAAAAGGGCACGACGGAAGATTTGAACCTGCAACCTTTAACTTGGTCAAAATACGGAAAACCAACTCTTCCGCAAATATTTCGTGAAAAGGTTAGGTGCGAAATATTCTTAAGCAATGGTTGGTAATAAAAATAACCCTAGGTTATAAAAAGGAGGTTAAGTGAAGAGAGGAAGGAGAGTTTTGCTCGATCCCTCTTCTCCTCTCGCACGCGGCGACGGCGTCGGCTTCTCTCGGGCAGAAACGAAGAAGAGGGCTAGGGCTTCACCTCTATCTCCTCCTCCCGTGCGCCTTCTCCTCTCGAGCGACAGTGAAGAAGAAGCCCGTGAGCGCCTTGTCAAGGAGGACGCGCGGGCACGAAGGGAAGAGGCCGAGATCGTGAGTTCCTCCGAAACCCTAGAGCTGCCTTTCTCCTTCGGTAGTAAGCTCAAGAACAAGGTAAGTTGCTACTCACCTGCAGTAGGATAGCTCCGAGATTTTCTTTCCTTGCTACCGTGATTTAAGGATTTTGGTTTTGTGCTTATTGCCGTGAGTTAGATTTCTGAAGCATGTAGCAGGAGTAGTTTTCGGATTTGTTCTTCTTGATTTCGAATCATGCCGTAAAGATTATGCTTGTTCTTCTCGATTGTTGAAGCATGCTGTAAGGAGTTTTGTCTTTGAAGATTTCTACCGTGAGTGTTCTATAGATTATCGCTTGATTTCTAATTCTTTTTGGAAGTTAGAATATTGGAGCTATGTAGCCCTATCTTTGCATGAATTTACTTGTGTTTTTAGTTTTCGGATCTATTTTGTGCATGTTGTTGTGTGCTTCAAAGAACTGCAGAATTTCCGAACAGATTAGAAGGATTATGTTTAGGTGTGGTAGCAAATGTTTTCATTGTTTCATTTTCTTTTGAAAGTGCATGTTTGCTAGTTGAGAATTAAAGGTTAACTGTTATCCTTGCTATAATTGATGTGAACGATGCATGTTTGTAATTATGGAAGTGCTTTAGTTTAGTTTATGTAGCTTTGCATTTGCTTCGGATTAATGTAGATGGAATGGTTCAGATTGATCTTGCTAGGACATCATGTTTCGGTTAAATCAAAAAGTGCATGTTTTCCACCATGTTAATGTTCAAAGTAAAAGATAGATTTTTACATAGTATGAACATGATAAAAGGAGGCTTATATTCTATTTTTAAAGAAGTTAGATTTGTCTTCCTTTGTTTGAGATATGTTGTAGCATGTTTGAAGAAGTTAGATTTACTTTCTTTTGATTTGTTTATGATGTAGCATGCTTATAGAAGTCAGATTCCTTTCCTTTGATTTAATTCTGTTGTAGCATGCCTATATTCTTTTTAAGAGTTTAAGAAAAATATAAGAAAGATAAAGAAAAGAAAGAAAAAGGCCAAGGCCTTAAGTAGATCCCAAAATCAAGAGTTTAGGGATTTTGGCACACAAGGTGCTAAAGAAAATGCCGAGGCATTATATAGAAGTATTAAAAGATAACAAGTATTTTACTTTTATCAGTGGCTCTGTACTGGGTTGGGCTTCTTTAGATAACCTAGTAGTAACAGCTTGGCTGACGGTCGACGACCCGAGGGTCGCCAAATTGGTCGCCGAATGGGTCGGGTCGTTACAAAAGTAAAAAGCACAGTTGCCGGGCCCAAGAGAAGTTGATTACTATTTTGAAGTATTATAAGTATAAGTTTTTGAAAGTTTTACATAAGTATAAAGTATTAAAGAATAAGTCTTTAAACAAGTGGAATAAGATTCAGAAGGTGTTTAGAATTCAGTAAGTTTAGCTCTTTATTCTACCATGTTTATCTAGTGGATAAGTAGTTTTCATGTTTAACTATTAGATGATTAGCATGATTAGCGAGTAGAATTACATGAGTAGATTTCTTAGCTTTTCTTTGCTATTAGTTTGACGGGAGCAGTTATGTTTATGCTTTATTTCTTTTTAGAGCATATAGTTTTTAGTTCTTTTCGTATACATGCACATTCGTGATTTTGTGAGTTAGATAGCGCTTACTAAGCAAATTTTGCTTATAGACTACACTTCCTCTTACTGCAGATACAGGAAAGGAAATGATATAGAAAGGAAGGCGACAAGGTGGCGCGGATGGTGTGTGATGCCAGGACTATGGAAGCCTTGGGACTTAGTTTAAGAATTTATTAAGATTGTCATTTATTAACAATGTATTAGATGAGTCATTTAGTCTTCCGCTGTTAGTTAATTGTATGTTTATTTTGTTTCCGCTATTCATTACTTGCATGATTTGATTTCATTAAACTGCGTGATGATGTTATTCCTTTTGTGTGTTTGATATGTGTTTCAGCCGCCTGTGGCTGTGTATATTATATTATGTATGTCAGTTTAAGATCACCGGTACAGGGGAGACTCTGTCGAAATTTTTCGGTAGGGTTTCCATGTGATTTTTAATCATACCGGTTAAGTAGAGTTAGTAGTTAAGTAACGGTCATCCTTAGAGAGTAGTAGTAGTAAGAAGGGTGGTCGTTACAGTACTTACCTCCAGGTCTTTCGAAATATAGTAGGCGTCGATGATTGATGTCCATTCTGAAGTTCTGGGAAACGCGTTGAGTGCGTAGCATATTGTGTCCCGATTTGTTACCATTTCTCCGAGGTTCTCGAGACCAGTAATCAGCTCTTTTACCTTCACGTGTAGACTGGCTACCTTCTCACCTTTTTCCAGATGGATGTTCATCAGCTTGTTCCGGAGGATGTCTCTTCTAGCAAGCTTCGCTTCGGACGTGCCTTCATGGAGTTCCAGGAACTTCTCCCAGAGTTCTTTAGTAGATGAATAGCTTCTGATGCGGTTGACCTCTTGAGGCGGCAACACGCTCAACAGGTGATATTCCGCACGACGGTTCGCTACAAACTCATTCTGCTCCTTCTTTATCCAATGGCTCTCTTCTTTTTCTTCTCCATCTTGATTCATCGGAGCTACAAAACCATACTTCATAATAAACCGAATTTCGAAATCAGTTTTTAGAAATACCTCCATACGTCGCTTCCAGTCTGCGAAGTCCCCCTCGAATTTTGGTGGAACGATGCTTGGTCCGGCCATCTCGTTGCTTCGATCGGCGGTTAGTCCTCCTGAAGAGCCTTGCTCTGATACCACTTGTTAGTCCCTTTAGAGGCCGGCAAGAGGGGAGGGGTGAATTACCCTACAAAAATTAAACCATAAACCTTTCTCGGATATTCAACTAATTTAAAAGAACTTGTAATAATAAACAAAAAGAGACCAATTAGAAATAAACTCAGACACAGAGGGTTTACTTGGTTTGCAATCAGAGGATTGCTAATCCAAGGCAAAGATGGCGCACTATCTGATTCTCCTCTAGGTGGAGTAGTCTCTTACAGCATTGACAGTACAAAAGAATAGAAAGCACAGAGAAAATGAATTACAAGTTCGTTGGATTAACTGTGCAGATCAGTGCTATATTTATAGCACTGTTCGGGGCGCCCCGAAGGGGTTCCGGGCGCCCTGGGGGATAAAATTTTATCCACCAATGATCAGATCATGTTTGACGCGATCCTGGTCAAAATCCGAGTCCGGGCCCCGAATGGTTTCGGGCGCCCGGACCAGGAAAGTCAAAATAGTTGACTTTTCTCGGTCCGGGACCTCTGCTCCGGTTCTATTGGTTGCTACTCGGAAAACCTAATGGTTCCACTGTACAAAAATTTTGTACAAAGGTCTGAACCTTTTCCTAGCTACCATGTGTTCTTTTAAATTAAATTTGGATCGCCTGCGGAACTTAACACATTTGATCCAAAGTTTAATCTATTTGTTCTTTTAGGTTTTGACTTGGATCTCCTGCGAAACTTAACACGTTCGATCCAAATCACCTAAGTTATTAATTCCATTAAATATTAATTTCCATAATTGGTTCCCAGTACTGACGTGGCGAGGCACATGGCCTTCTTGGATATGGGAGCAACCACCACCGACTAGACAAAACCTTTTAAGGAAAGCTAATATTTAATTTCCTAAAATAACTTTAGGTTAACCGAAAGGAACAATCAAATCACAAGGAAAAGAAAAAAAAAACAAAGAACACAATATCGAAAATAAATTCGAAATACTAGAATCGCATGCCTCTTGTATTTGGTATTATTTCTAAAAATAACTAGTATGATGCGGAAAAGAAAAATACTAGTTATACCTTTTAGAAAGACCTCTTGATCTTCTACCGTATTCCTCTTCTAATCTCGGACGTTGTGTGGACAACGATCTTCCGAGACGAGAACCACCAAACCACCTTCTTCTTCTTTCCTTTAAGTTTCGGCCAAGCAAGACTTTCAAAGGAAGAAGATCCTTTTCCACCAACCAAGCTCCAAGGGATGCAAGCTTTCTCTCCTTCTTCTCCAAGCTAAGATCCGGCCACCACTTGGTCTCCAAGAGAAAAGAAGGTTTCAGCCACAAAGATGGAGAGAAGAGAAAGGGAAGGGCCGGCCACACCAAGGAAGAAAAGAGGGAGAAAAATAATAAAGTTGTTCACTATGAAGCCTCCTCTACCCCCTCTTTTATAATCCTTGGTCTTGGCAAATAAGGAAAATTTAATAAAAACTTCCTTAATTCTTTTGCCATTGAAAAGGAAAATTTATTTAATTAAAAATAATTTTCTTTTCATCATGATAATAGCCGGCCACCTTTAATCCCTTAATCAAGGAAATTTTAATTCACACAAGAATTAAAACTTCCTAATTTACTTCCGGAAATTTATAAAAATTTCTCAAATAATTTTTCCCTTCATGGTGGTTAATAAAAAGGAAATTTTATAAATTAAAATCTTTTTTTTTTAAACATGTGGATAAAAAGAAAGTTATCTCTAAAAATTAAAATCTCTTTCAATCTACAAATAAGGAAAGATATCAAATCTTTTCTTAATTTTTTGTAGAAACTTATAAAAGAGAATATTTAATTTTTAAACTCTCTTTTAAATCATGAACATGTTTAAAAAGGAAATTTTTCTTAAAATTTAAAATCCACCTTTTAATCAACAAATAAGGAAAGATTTCAAATTTTTAAACTCTCTTTTAAACATGTGGATGATTTACAAATAAGGAAAGTCTTTACTAAAAATTAAAACTATCCTTTTAATCTACAAATAAGGAAAGAGATTAATCTCTTCTCTTAATCTTTTATAGAAAGCTATAAAAGGAAATTTTAATTTTAAAACTCTCTTTTAAATCATGATATCCACATAAGAAATAATTTTAATAAAAAACCCTTTTAATATTCTAGTGGCCGGCCACCAACTTGACTCAACCATTTGGTCTTGGCTGACCCTAGCTTGGGTTCCAAGCTAGCTTGGTCGACCCCATTGGATGGGTAAGAAGGTGGGCATGTGGTGGGTATAAATCTCTATATACAAGAGGCTACGATAGGGACCGAGTGGAGGAATTGGTTTTGGTCTCCCGATGAAATTAAGCATCCCGTGTTCGCCCCGAACACGCAACTTAATTTCATCAATAATAATTCATTCCACTAAAGAACTATTATTGAACTACCGCACCAATCCCAAATTACATTTTGGGCTCCTTCTTATTATGAGTGTGTTAGTCTCCCTGTGTTTAAGATAACAAATGTCCACTAATTAAGTAAGTTACTGACAACTCACTTAATTAATATCTAGCTCCAAGAGTAGTACCACTCAACTTCATCGTCATGTCGGACTAAGTCCACCTGCAGGGTTTAACATGACAATCATTATGAGCTCCTCTTGGGGACATTCTCAACTTAGATTACTAGGACACAGTTTCCTTCTATAATCAACAACACACACTATAAGTGATATCATTTCCCAACTTATCGGGCTTATTGATTTATCGAACTAAATCTCACTCATTGATAAATTAAAGAATTAAATATCAAATATATGTGCTTGTTATTATATTAGGATTAAGAGCACACACTTCCATAATAACTGAGGTCTTTGTTCCTTTATAAAGTCAGTATAAAAGAAACGACCTCAAATAGTCCTACTCAATACACTCTAACTGTACTAGTGTAATTATATAGTTAAGATAAACTAATACCTAATTACACTACGACCTTCCTATGGTTTGTTCCTTTCCATCTTGGCCGTGAGCTACTGTTTATAATTTATAAGATACTGATAACATGATCCTATGTGTGTGACACCACACACCATGTTATCTACAATATAAATTAATTGAACAACTACATTTATCATAAATGTAGACATTTGACCAATGTGATTCTTATTTCTAAATAAAAGTTTATACCAAAAGCTAGGCTTTTAGTATACATCCTAACAATCTCCCACTTATACTAAAAGACTAAGCTGCTATATCTGCTGCCATACATCTGATTCACAACCCTTCAACATGCCCATCAAAAGCTCTTGCCTTAAGGGCCTTAGTGAAAAGATCTTCTAGGTTATCACTTGATGCAATCTAGGCAGCAACAACTTCTTCTCGTTTATACAATTTCTCGTATTGGGTGGTACTTGCGCTCTATTGCGTTTACTTGCCTTATAGACTTATGGTTTCTTCGAGTTTGCTACTGCACCACTTATTATTACAATGAATTGTAATAATCTTTGGACAAACCAGAAATCATATCTAAGTCCATCTTGAGGTTATTGAGACATTTAGCTTTTATGGCTACCTCAGAGGCTTGCCATATACTCAGCTTCTATGGTGGAGTCCAGAAAAACACCTATGTTTATCACTCTTCCATAGTTATGACTTTTCCTCCTAAAGTAAACACAAAACCCCGAGATTGACTTATTATTGTCCCTATCTGATTGGAAGTCAAAATTCGTGCAACCCACAGGGACCAAATTAACTGCCTTGTAAGCTAGCATATAATTTCTAGTGCCTCTAAGGTACTTTAATATATGCTTTACTGCAGTCCAATGTCCTTGTCTAGGGTTACTTTGATATTGTTAACTATTCCCTTGGCAAAACAGATTTCTGATCTCGTGTATAGCATACATTAGGCTGTCTAACTTTCGAAGCATAAAGAACTACCTATTTGTCCTCAATCTCCTTTGATGTCATCGGAGACATCTCTTTAGATAAAGACACTCCATGCTTAAAAGGTAGAAAACCTTTCTTGGAGTTTTGCATGCTAAAACGAGCTTGTTATATAAAGCTTGAGATAAGCACAACATTCTTTTCTTGCGAACCTTGTTCCCAAGAATATGTGCTTATTTTCCTAAGTCCTTTATAACGAATTGCTTGGACAATCATACCCTTACTTCCGATAACACCTTGATATTGTTTCCAACTATCAAAAATGTAATCTACGTATAGTACAAGAAATACCACCATATTTCCATCACACCTTTTGTATACACAAGACTTATCCGGTTACTAAATAAATCCATAGGTCTGGATAACTTTGATAAACCGGATGTTCCAAGACCTTTGAAGCTTTGTCTCAGTCCATAGACTGATTGAGCTTGCACACAAGATGCTCTTAGCCCTTTGCAATGAACCCTTCTGGTTGCTTTATATGGATGTTTTCTTCAAGACTTCCATTAAGGAATGCTGTCTTGACATCCACTTGCCAAATAGATAAAAGAATCCAGATAGATTTAAGCATGGCTACCAATGAAAAAGTTTCCTTTTTCATCAAGCCTTGCTTTGAAAGTTTCTACCTTCTTGTCTATCCTTCTTTTCCTATTATAGACCTTTTTATACCCAAAGGCTTTTACACCATTTGGTGATTCTACAAGCTTCCAGATTTTATTAGAATACATATATTCTAATTCTATTATTCATTACTCTTTGCCAAGATGCTGCATCTTTATCTTGGAGTGCTTCCTCATATATCTGGAGATCAAGTTCATGTCCTCCAGGGATCGAGTCCAAAAACTCTCCCAAAACATGGATCTTTTTAGGTTGCTTAACAACACTCCCACTACGACGAGGCACTTTCTGCAATTGTGTATCATTTGTGATACGTGTTGCAGTTTCTTGTGATATTTCATCTTGTACAGTTGGTACTAGTTTAGACATGTCCTTTATTATTTCCTTAAGAACAAATTTACTTATGGGCACGTGATTTATTACATAGTCCTTTTCTAAAAATCAGTCATTGATGCTAACAATAACTTTCTGATTTTTAAGACTATAATCCTACTTTCATTTCTCTAGGATAACCCACAAACAAGTGAATTCCTGTCCAATTTATCATTATCTCTCTTCAGCATATGTGCTGGACTACCCGAATCCGAATATGCTTCAAAATAGGCTTACGCTTATTCAGCAATTCTATATGAGTAGAGAGTTCTGACTTTGGAATGTACTATATTCACTTCCGTTTCCAGAGTATATCCTTAAAATGAATTTGGTAATAACTCATCATCAATCTACTTATTTCCATAAGAGTCCTATACCTTCCTTTTTCTACACCATTCTGTTGGGGTGTACCAGGTGCAGTTAGTTGGGATTGAATCCCTACTTCTGATAAGTGACTCCTAAATTCTCCCAAGAGGTACTTGCCACTACGGTCTCACCATAGTATCTTGATACTTTTACTTTGACGTTTCTCCGCATCAGCCTTGTACTCTTTGAACTAATCAAAGCACTTAGTCTTGCGGCACATTAAGTAAATGTATTTGTATCTTGAATAGTTGTCTATAAAATAGATGAAATATTCGATACTACCTCTTGTCTGGATAGTCATAGGATCACACAAATCAGAATGAAATAATTTCAACATATCTTTGGCTCCATACCCCTTAGACTTAAAAGCTTCTTGGTTATTATTCCTTCCAAGTAAGACTCGCAGGTTGGAAAGATTTCCACTACCAATGAACCCAAAAGTTCATCAGCTACCAATGAATCCTACTCAAGTTAATATAACCTAGCCTTAGATGCCAAAGATAAAATTGGTTCATTTCCGAAGGTTGCTTTCTCTTAAAGTTAGAAGATGTGTTATAATTTCCATTTATTGCATCGTGGGAGTTATTGGATTATAAATTGTCAACCAACATACCAGAATAGATAACTTCTCTATTTTTCTTGATAACAGCTTTGTTATCAAAATAGACACAATATCTATTCTATAATAGTTTAGAAACTGAAATCAGGTTCTTTCTAAACTTATTACGTAAAGACAATTTCTAATAATCTATATTTTATTCCTATTAGAGAATAAACCTCTCCCACTGTAACAGCTGCTACTTTTGCAGTAATGCCCATGTGGACGGTGTTTTGATTTTCATTTAGTTGTGGGGTTTCCTGGAACCCTGCAATAAATTGCAGACATGATTAATGGCATCTGTATCTACACTCCAGGTTCTGGTAGATAACACCACTAAACATGTTTCAACTAATGAATTAAATACACCTATATTGTTCTTAGTTCTAAGAAGACAGTCAACCTTAATGTCCAAGTCCTATTTCCAATCATTACAATTGGGACTACTAAGTCTTTTCTATAGTATAACAACTAGGGGATTGACAAACATTTTAAATCCTAAGAATCACAAAAATATTTGGTCAAGATCAATTCTTTTAAAAATCCCTATGAATTTTGTATGTCACGATAGTGTAGACGTATACAAAATTAAAGAGGAGATTTTATCCATTAATTTTATTATCTCATCAACTTTTTTTTATGATGAATAAAATTAATAGTTGATCTATCTTTGATCAAATATTTGGTCAAAACTTTTGAATTTAAAATAACATTGATTCCTCAAATAATATTATTTAAATTCACCAACACCTCAAACACCGTGAATTTTGCATGCCACGATAGTGTGGACGTATACAAAATTAAACATTTGTAAGAGGAGGGGTTTACCCATTAATTATCTTGTCAATAAATCTTTATGACAAATAAAATTACCTCAAACACCGTGAATTTTGTATGCCACGATAGTATGGACATATACAAAATCAAACATTTGTAAGAGGAGTTTTTAATTTTATTATCCTGTCAACCTATTTATTTGACAAATTAATAGTTGGTTTTCTTCGGTCACCAAATAATAGCAGTGACTCCGATGGGGAGGATACTATTAGACGTGCCTAAGTATTTACCATTACTTGACACTAAGTCCATTAATAAGATTGTGCCCCTTCCGATGGGGAAGATCACACGCTCTTAGTTAACTTCTTATAGTCATCCAAAATGGAAGTTTAAGCTAGTGATCCGCAAACAAGCTCATCCGATATGGAGGAAGGCACTCAGAGCCAACGCGCAAGCTTGTTGCATCACTTATAAACCAGTAATGGAGACCGTGGAATTTATTTAAAAATAAATCTCTCTCCCACTTAGTTATTTAAAGTGAGGAATTTTGACTATGCTAGCCTACTTAGCATGCATACTAACAAGCACACACAACACAGCATAAAAAGCAATAAATAGAAAAATTAATTTTCAACTATTATGGCTTTTATCTATTGCTGTCCTCCGTGTGTCGCCAACCCTAGCTGCTGTCATCTTTGGCCACCGCCAACGGGTCTTGCTCCTTGTTCCGCTGCGCCTCTGGTCCTCAAAAAGTTCCACGCCTTGCAAGATTCGATCTGCGACATAAATAGAATTTTACATTTTTCGATCCTATATTCCTCGAAGGAATGTACATGTAAACTAGATCGAACATAAAATAAAATTTACATCCATCGATCCTATATTCCATAAAAGGAATGTACATGTAACTAGATCAAAAAATAAAATCCTAATAAAACTAAATACAGCTTCTGCTGTATTTTATAATACAATCATGCACACAGAATAAAATTCCCTTGACATGTCCAAGGGTCTAATCACACACATAATAACTATAAGCCATAATAGTTGGATCCTGCATCCACAAAGTTAGCACATCCTACTATTAACCCGCCTAAATTATGTATGACATGTGCATAATTAAACTAATACCAAATACACAGCGGTAAAACCCTAGCTCTGATACCAATTGTTGGTCGCTACTCGGAAAACCTAATGGTTCCACTGTACAAAAATTATGTACAAAGGTCTGAACCTTTACCTAGCTGCCATGTGTTCTTTTAAATTAAACTCGGATCGCCTGCGGAACTTAACACATTTGATCCAAAGTTTAATCTATTTGTTCTTTTAGGTTTTGACTTGGATCTCCTGCGGAACTTAACACGTTCGATCCAAATCACCTAAGTTATTAATTCCATTAAATATTAATTTCCATAATTGGTTCCCAGTACTGACGTGGAGAGGCACATGGCCTTCTTGAATATGGGAGCAACCACCACCGACTAGACAAAACCTTTTAAGGAAAGCTAATATTTAATTTCCTAAAATAACTTTAGGTTAACCGAAAGGAACAATCAAATCACAAGGAAAAGAAAAAAAACAAAGAACACAACATCGAAAATAAATTCGAAATACTAGAATCGCATGCCTCTTGTATTTGGTATTATTTCCAAAAATAACTAGTATGATGCGGAAAAAAAAATACTTGTTATACCTTTTAGAAAGACATCTTAATCTTCTACCGTATTCCTCTTCTAATCCCGGACGTTGTGTGGACAACGATCTTCCGAGACGAGAACCACCAAACCACCTTCTTCTTCTTTCCTTTAAGTTTCGGCCAAGCAAGACTTTCAAAGGAAGAAGATCCTTTTCCACCAACCAAGCTCCAAGGGATGCAAGCTTTCTCTCCTTCTTCTCCAAGCTAAGATCCGGCCACCACTTGATCTCCAAGAGAAAAGAAGGTTTCGGCCACAAAGATGGAGAGAAGAGAAAGGGAAGGGCCGGCCACACCAAGGAAGAAAAGAGGGAGAAAAATAATAAAGTTGTTCACTATGAAGCCTCCTCTACCCCCTCTTTTATAATCCTTGGTCTTGGCAAATAAGGAAAATTTAATAAAAACTTCCTTAATTCTTTTGCCATTGAAAAGGAAAATTTATTTAATTAAAAATAATTTTCTTTTCATCATGATAATAGCCGGCCACCTTTAATCCCTTAATCAAGGAAATTTTAATTCACACAAGAATTAAAACTTCCTAATTTGCTTCCGGAAATTTATAAAAATTTCTCAAATAATTTTTCCCTTCATGGTGGTTAATAAAAAGGAAATTTTATAAATTAAAATCTTTTTTTTTTTAAACATGTGGATAAAAAGAAAGTTATCTCTAAAAATTAAAATCTCTTTCAATCTACAAATAAGGAAAGATATCAAATCTTTTCTAAATTTTTTGTAGAAACTTATAAAAGAGAATATTTAATTTTTAAACTCTCTTTTAAATCATGAACATTTTTAAAAAGGAAATTTTTCTTAAAATTTAAAATCCACCTTTTAATCAACAAATAAGGAAAGATTTCAAATTTTTAAACTCTCTTTTAAACATGTGAATGATTTACAAATAAGGAAAGTCTTTACTAAAAATTAAAACTATCCTTTTAATCTACAAATAAGGAAAGAGATTAATCTCTTCTCTTAATCTTTTATAGAAAGCTATAAAAGGAAATTTTAATTTTAAAACTCTCTTTTAAATCATGATATCCACATAAGAAATAATTTTAATAAAAAACCCTTTTAATATTCTAGTGGCCGGCCACCTAAGCTTGGGACCCAAGCTTTGGCCGGCCACCAACTTGACTCAACCATTTGGTCTTGGCCGGCCCTAGCTTGGGTTCCAAGCTAGCTTGGTCGGCCCCATTGGATGGGTAAGAAGGTGGGTATGTGGTGGGTATAAATCTCTATATACAAGAGGCTACGATAGGGACCGAGAGGAGGAATTGGTTTTGGTCTCCCGATGAAATTAAGCATCCCGTGTTCGCCCCGAACACACAACTTAATTTCATCAATAATAATTCATTCCACTAAAGAACTATTATTGAACTACCGCACCAATCCCAAATTACATTTTGGGCTCCTTCTTATTATGAGTGTGTTAGTCTCCCTGTGTTTAAGATAACAAATGTCCACTAATTACTGACAACTCACTTAATTAATATCTAGCTCCAAGAGTAGTACCACTCAACTTCATCGTCATGTCGGACTAAGTCCACCTGCAGGGTTTAACATGACAATCATTATGAGCTCCTCTTGGGGACATTCTCAACTTAGATTACTAGGACACAGTTTCCTTCTATAATCAACAACACACACTATAAGTGATATCATTTCCCAACTTATCGGGCTTATTGATTTATCGAACTAAATCTCACCCATTGATAAATTAAAGAAATAAATATCAAATATATGTGTTTGTTATTATATTAGGATTAAGAGCACACACTTCCATAACAACTGAGGTCTTTGTTCCTTTATAAAGTCAATTTAAAAGAAACGAGCTCAAATGGTCCTACTCAATACACTCTAAGTGTACTAGTGTAATTATATAGTTAAGATAAACTAATACCTAATTACACTATGACCTTCCTATGGTTTGTTCCTTTCCATCTTGGTCGTGAGCTACTGTTTATAATTTATAAGATACTGATAACATGATCCTCTGTGTGTGACACCACACACCATGTTATCTACAATATAAATTAATTGAACAACTACATTTATCATAAATGTAGACATTTGACCAATGTGATTCTTATTTCTAAATAAAAGTTTATACCAAAAGCTATGCTTTTAGTATACATCCTAACAGGTTCAGCTCATCTCGGTCCGGGTCTTTCGCTCCAGCTCCGCTAGCTTGGATGATCTCGGCCATCTAGAATAGGGCTCACCCGAACCCAAGTTCCGGCCTTCTCCTCGAGTAGCCTTCCTTCTTGGCTTCTCGTCCCTCAAACGCCGCACACGTTCTTCTCGTCCACCAGTGTACTCTTCCGAGGTCACCTCGTCCCTCGGACGCACCGAGCCCGTCGGCTCTCTCCCGTGCCGTCCTTCTCGCTAGCCGCGTCTTCCGCTCGACTTCCTATGTTCCTAAGCTCCTGCACACTTAGACACAAGGGTTAGACAAAGCATGACCTAGCTTAACTTGTTTGATCATATCAAAACACCTTGGGGTTCCAACAAGAACATCATAAATGGAATTGCATAAGAAAACTCAATCAAAAACTGAAGTACGCAATGCAAAACAAAGAATAAAGTGCAATCTATCTATCAGATCATCAGATCTGAGTAAAGGAATGACAGATTAAAAGAAAACACTAACACTCCACAATCCAAAATCTGCAACCGAACCTCTCCTCTCTGCCGTGAAGCAGAGATGCATCTGGGAACGCCCATCAAGCACTCAACAAAGATGATCTGCGTTCCTTGCTAGTAACAAAAGATGTACAATGCTCCTAGGAATGCTCTTCAAGCACTAGATCAGCTGAAACGTTTAGCGCACAAAGTTCAGAGGAATTAGAGTCTGCAAATGCTGATCCAGATCGATTGATCAGTCGATCGGAGTCGCGAAGGAATGCAAAGATGTAGAGGAGTCGGAGATGCTGGGGAACGCCCTCTGGCACATCCTTGGGGTCCTGGGAGCTCAAATCGGGGAATGCCCACTGAATTGTGCTCCGCCGATGAATGCAGAAACCAAAATCGTGGGATGGGGAACGCCCTCTGCCGCACTCTAAACCCTTGCTGCTGATTGCCAGAAACTCAGCTCACTTAGTCGATAAAGAGGAGTAGATCTTGAATCTGGATGAGGAATGGAAGCTTCGGGCGTCGCTGATGAAGAAGAAGGATGAACAGTGTCGATTGTCGCAAAAATGCCCGAGCTCGTCGAGTGCACTATAGCTTCTCAGGTTTTAAACCTCTCCCAATCTGATCAGACGGTCCAGAATGCTCTGATCTCATCTAACTGTGGAAACATCTCAGATCTGGATCAAAAACTCTGGATTATCATCAACGGCTGAGATCTACTCCTCATTAGGTTGTATGGTCCAAATCCTTGACGGATGGCTCAGATCTCTCCGATCTTCAATGGACAGTACAAATTGCTCCACAACTTGATCAACTTGTTTAGCCCTAGATTTGAGCCCAAATGTGGTCTGATCTGATCGGGTCCATGACCCTTTTGATGCCTACAAAATAATAATCAAATATTAGCATCAAATACCATGATAATAAACTAATTTTACAATTAAGTCCAAAATTAAATGCAATTAATGAAACATGATGAAAATATAAATTTAATCTATGAGAAGATCATTAAAAGCATGCATTATGAATCAAAATAATGTAGCAAAATCATGGTTACCAAATCCCCCACACTTTGTCTTGGACGTCCTGTTCAAGTAAAGAAAACCTAAAAATCATCTCCACACAAATTCCCTAGCAATACCTAGAAGATGGTAAAAGGTAATTAACTAAGGTCATCTAAAGATCACAAATAATCATGAATACAATCCAAACAATAATTAGTAGGTATGGTAGCTTCAATCCAATTGAAAAATTAAGCAAGTTGCAATCTCACAAGGTATTCACCTATTCTATCACTCACACTCAAACATATATAAGTGGAGCTCACTCAATGTCACCCACAACATTTCACTACCATAAGCTTGCTTATTTTCTAATTCTCCACCACTATAAAACATAACATACATGAATCAAAAGGAATTTATCATCAAGAATTAAAATAGAATCAAGAAGAACAATTAAAGCGGATGAAATAGGCAAAAGAAAAGGATTTAATGAAGAAAATGAGAAGATGAGAGTATTGGAGGAATATACTTGATGAGTTGACCAATTTGATGTGTAAAGAGGTGGATACCATTTGTTGTTACCAATTCAAAATATCAAGCTAACCTCTCCTTCAATTTGATGGCAATCCAAGATACTTGATACTCTAGCTCCACACTTGATACTCTTTTGTTTTGCCACTTTTTTTATTACTTCACTATTTTTATACTTCAATTCCAACACTTTGAAACCAAAACAATCTCAAATCACCTTATGGAGAAGAATTCCCTCCCCCACACTTGAAACATTGGCTGTCTCGGGCAATGAAACACATTATGTTATCCAAATACTTGATAATCTTCTAGCCACTGTTTTTTTTTCCAGTCCCTGCTCAAGATTTGACATCAGAAGTTGATCAATAAAAGAATTCAGTAAACTCCCTGCATCAAAGTTCTTGACAAAACTTCTCAATTCCTACAGTGGACATTCTTCAACAGCATCATCCAAAGCTAGTAGTCACTCCAGGACCTACTAAACTGATACATCATTCAGTTAAAACCAACTCAATCATCCCTAAAAGCATCAACTAAGAGTCTCTAAAATAGAATTAATTTCCGCAATTATGTCTTCAAACCAGATTCAGAATTCCTGCTAAAAAAAATTCAGAATTGAAACTAAGCTTTGAATTCTAATTTTTCAGCACTTCGGTAAATTACAGGTTTTGCAGAAAACTACAGGAACACCAGGCATTAAATGGACAAAAAATCAATCTACAGGAACACCAGCTTGCAACTTTTGATAATAGCACTGAATTACAATTTAAGAAACCAACTCGTTTACTTCTCTTGACAATTCAAACAGTTTCTGAAATTTGAATTTAGGGACAGCTAATCCCTGAATTAGACTTCCAGGCTTAAGTTCCAAAACAAATTCATGAAATTACAACAAGATCAAAGTCTAGAGTCCCATTCCAACAAAACAGAAATGTGTTAGTCCCTTTGGAGGCCAGCAAGAGAGGAGGGGTAAATTGCCCTACAAAAAATAAACCATAAATCTTTCTCGGATATTCAATTAATTTAAAAGAACTTGTAAAAATAAACAAATGAGACTAATTAGAAACTAATTCAGACACAGAGGGTTTACTTGGCTTGCAATCAGAGGATTGCTAATTCAAGGCAAAGATGGCGCACTATCTGATTCTCTTCTGGGCGGAGTAGCCTCTTACAGCGTTGAAAGCACAGACAAAAAAGTAAAGCACACAGAAGTTGATTACAAGTGAGATGAAAGATCTATGCAAACCAGTGTTATATTTATAACACTGGTCGAGGCGCCCCGAAGGGTTCCGAGCGCCCTGGGGGGATAAAACTTTATCCCCCAACGTTCAGATCGCGTTAGAATCGATCTGGTCAAAATCTTCATTCCGGGCGCCCCGGGCTGCTCCGAGCGCCCGAAATGGTTCCGAGCGCCCAGAGCCTTAAAGTCAACAGAAGTTGACTTTTTCATCTCCAGTTCAGCTCATCTCGATCCGGGTCTTGTTCGCTCCGGCTCCGCTAGTTTGGGTGATCTCGGCCATTCAGAATAGGGCTCACCCGAACCCAAGTTCCGGCCTTCTGCTCGAGCAGCCTTCATTCCTGATTTCTCATCCCTCGAACGTCGTGCACATTCTTCTCATCCACCGGTGTACTCTTCCGCGGTCACCTCGTCCCTCGGACGCACAGATCCCGTCGGCTCTCTCCCCGTGCCGTCCTTCTCGCTAGCTGATAATGGGTATTTTTGTGTATTATTTTGGCTCTTATACTTAGCGTTTTTACCTTCTCATATGCTTATTTTTGTGCTTATATTATATTTTGTGAGTAGGATTTATTTTGGACTTAAATGTAAATTTCCTACAATTATGGAATTTAATCGCATGTTTTTATTTTGGTTTTGTAGGAAATTCAAAGAGGCATGGATTAGGGTCGAGCCGGATCGAATTTGGACTGATTTGGAGGTCAAATGAGGAAGATCAAGCTGAATTAATGTGAACCATCGATCAAGATCCAGTGAGATCCTGCCCCTTCGATCATATCAAGTGATCCAGCCCTTCATCCTCATTTGAAGAGATCTGGACCATTGATCGAGATCTTCTTCATCCAAAGAAGTCAAGCTCCAATTAAAAACTCAACCCAATTCTCAAACTCATTCCTAAAGCCTACACTTCTAAGCCTTATCCAAAGCCCAATTATAAAAGCCCAATTTGAACTCTACCATTAACGGATCGGATCTAAGCTCCATTGGATACCATTTCCTTAATCCAACCCGGATCCGAACCCGTTAAGAAACCCCTCTTTTCTTCTCCTCACGCGAACAGAACAAGGCCTTCTCTTCACTGTGCGTGTTTCTTCCTCGCGGCGGTGAGTATAATCCAGACATGTTATTTAGCTACGTATTTTTTCTTTCCTTACATTAGCAGTGATAAACTTTCCTAGCTTTAAGGGATAAAGTCTAGAATTAGTCTTCCTATTTTTGTGGATCTCATCTAGATCCTATTTTTGTGGATCTCATGGTTCGTGCTCTTAGCATTTGTGATGCTATATAAAGGGTCGAGAGGCATGTAGTATCTCATCTCATTGTAAGGTTTCCTTTCATTAGTGAAGTTTCTATTCTGTCCTATTCTTCTTGTTTTGTTCTTGGGTGTTGTGTGCTATCGTATCCGATTCTAGGCCAACATTTGGTATCAGAGCCTTGGCAGTATAGAACACCCAAGAATCCACAATTCCACAAAAATGTCTGGCATCCCACAAGTTGTTGCGAAGGAGAACGGCGGAGTGTCATTTCCCTATCCGATGCTAAGCCCTCACAATTACACTGTGTGGGCAATAAAGACAGAGGCGATCCTTGATGCCCAGGGAGTCTGGGAGGCGGTGGAGCCGGTGGAAGGAGCCCAGGTGGATGCAAAGAAGGACAAAAAGGCACGTGCATACATCCTGCAGTGTGTCCCCGAAGACATCCTTCTCCAGATCGCAACAAAGAAGACGGCGAAGGAAGTCTGGGACAGCCTCAAGACGAGGTACCTTGGTAGTGATCGGGTGAAGAAAGCACGTGTACAAACATTGAAGAGCGAGTTTGACGCTCTCCGGATGAAAGAGACCGAAACGATTGATGAGTTTGCTGGCAAACTCAGCTCCCTAAGCAGCAAATTCTCCACCCTTGGAGCCACACTTGAAGATTCCTCGTTGGTAAAAAAATTGCTCGATTCTGTCCCTGATAAATTCTTCTCTATTGTTGCCGGCATTGAGCAGTTCTACGACCTTGAGTCTATACCATTTGAGGAGGCTATAGGGCGACTGAAGGCGTACGAGGAACGAACACTACGATTACGCAGCAACACCAACGACACTGAAGGTGAGCTCCTACTAACTCATGCTGAATGGCAAATGCGACAGAAGGGGAGCAACGTGGACACTTCGTCAGGAGGAAAGGGGCGTGGATCTAGTAGCCCTAGTCGTGGCAAATGGCGCAGTCGTGGCCGTGGTACGCCAAGCCAAGACAGTGCAGGAGGCACTAGCGGCAACGGCAGAGACACTCGTGACAAGAGACATATAAAGTGTTTCAATTGCGAGAAAATGGGGCATTATGCGTCCGAATGCTACAACAAGCGGCGTGATGATGAGGCTCACCTCACTTGCGCCACCGATGAAGAGCCAGCACTGATGATGACCGTGTCCCACGAGGAGTCTGACACTAGGCGTGAGCGTCAGGATACCATTCTGCTCAGTGAAGATAGGTTGCTACCGGAGATGTACCGCGGCGTTAAGAAAGAAGATAAAGACGTCTGGTACCTTGACAACGGTGCCAGCAACCACATGACTGGCCATCGCGAGAAGTTTCAAGAACTAGATGAAACCATCACCGGGAGGGTGAGATTTGGCGATGGATCAACCATTGAGATCATGGGCAAGGGGACGGTTGTGTTCGAATGCAAGAATGGCGATCGGAAGGCTCTCCACGAGGTATACTACATTCCGAAACTTTGCAGTAATATCATAAGTCTTGGTCAATTGACAGAAGCTGGGAATGAAGTGCATATGAAAGAAGATACCATGAAGGTGATTGATAGGAGCGGGAAGCTCTTGATGCTGATAAAACGAACACAAAATCGCTTGTACAAGATAACCTTGAAGATATTCAAGCAAGCCTGTTTCCTAGCAAGACTAGAAAATCCAACCTGGCTAGGGCACATGCAAAGCAGCGAACTGGCAGTGCGCGGGGCACTGTCCATGTGCAAGTCTGCAGGAGGCAGACTTAGCATACATTCGAGTCGGGCATGCGTGCAAGGCATGCCAAGCGGAGCGGCAGCACAGGGCTGCCCAAGCCCAAGTCTTACAGGAGGAAGACTTGGCAAACCAGCAAGTGTGGCATGGGCGCAAGCTATACCAAGCATTGGATTGGCAATGCGCTGGGCACGTTCCAAGCCCAAGTTTGCAGGAGGCAGACTTGGCAGCAAAGCGGGTGTGGCAGGTATGCAACATATGCCAAGCAGCAAAGGCGGACAGATGGACTTGTCCGTTGTGCGAGCAGATGGACCTGCTCGTGTTGCCGAAGGAGCAGACAGACGAGACTTGTTTGTGGCAACGAATGTGCGGGCAGACGGACTTGCCCGTGTCACAAAGAGAACGAACAGACGAGACTTGTTCGTGGTGCCGAAGAGATCGAGCCATGGGCCGAGCACTTGGTGTGCAAGCAGACTTTGGCGCAGAGCCAAAGAAACGGAGCCATGGATAACGTGGACAGATGGACTTGTTCGTGGTACGGACAGATGGACTGCCCGTGGTGCCAAAGATGGACATATTGTGGTTGAGTTCATTAATACCGGAGAACAGCGAGCCGATGTAATAACTAAAGCATTGTCAGAAGTGAAGCTGCCATGCGACAACTACTCAGCGTCCGTGACTTAGAACCATGTCAGGATTAGGAGGGGTAATGTGAGTATAATCCAGACATGTTATTTAGCTACGTATTTTTTCTTTCCTTACATTAGCAGTGATAAACTTTCCTAGCTTTAAGGGATAAAGTCTAGAATTAGTCTTCCTATTTTTGTGGATCTCATCTAGATCCTATTTTTGTGGATCTCATGGTTCGTGCTCTTAGCATTTGTGATGCTATATAAAGGGTCGAGAGGCATGTAGTATCTCATCTCATTGTAAGGTTTCCTTTCATTAGTGAAGTTTCTATTCTGTCCTATTCTTCTTGTTTTGTTCTTGGGTGTTGTGTGCTATCGTATCCGATTCTAGGCCAACAGCGGCTAGGGCACGCGCGACAGCAACTCCCCCGCGCGTTCATCTTCCTCCTTTCTTTCTGAACTCCGGCCGGCGGCTTCTTTTCTTCTCTTTACTGCCGCCGGCCGGACCTCCACAACCCACTTCATCTTCTTGATTTCCAGCGGCAAGTGACAGCAGCAAACACGGCAGGGAGCGGCGAGATTTGGCAGCGATTTCCGACCATCTTCACCTCACCGGAGGGGTTCTCCGGTGTGATCTCCACCGTCCAGCTTCTTCCTGGCAGCTCCACTGCTTGGGGTTCAGGAGGCAGAGCAAGGTCCAGCGGAGGGGTTCTTCGGTGAAAGATCCGTTCACCATCTTCGTTGTCGCAGCTAGCAGCATTCCAGCAGATTGTGCGCTGTCCGCTGGTTTTGGGGGTTCCGAGCCGGGTCCTTGTGTGACGGCAAGGGTAGTCGTTGGTATTTGAAGAAGAAGTGTGAATGTGGTTGGATTAGTTTAGTTTTCTTAGTTTAATTCTGCATTGTGTTAATTTACTTGTGTTGAAGTTTGTTTCATTGAATATTTGTATTGAACTAGATTTCCATGTTTAAATTGTACTTACTATGCTTGATTAGTTTCACGCACACAACGTGTTCGATGAAATGCTTCAACCAATAGTTAGGTTCAATTTAATACATTTTAGTTCAGGTAATTCTTGCTTTGTCTTGTTCCTTTAATTTAGTTAAGTTTTAGTTTTGATTGAATGCAATTAGGATAGATTAGCTTAGGATTTCTTTAATGTTTTAGGTTTCGTTACATGCTCTAGGTTTCGTTAATGTTTTGTTTCATGTTATTCCCATTAATGGATATTCTTGTATCGTAGTGTGACAATGCGATGTAGGAAAATCTTCAATGGTTAGTTAGGGTAGACATAGTTTTCTTTACTTGCTTTGTCTTTCATTTACTAGATTAGGTTTCATTTAATGCTTTGTTATTCTATTTCTTAGTTTAATTGTGTTGATAGTTAATCCATAGCGTAGAGTAATTTGCACCTAGTTAGATTTCGTTCCACATTAGAGTAATTTCTTACTTGTCTTGCTTTTAATTTGTTAAATTTAGAATCAAAAACCCAAATCCCATTTTAATATTGAAAATTCCAAAAATAGAAATAACATACGATCCTAAGTTTATCATCCTATCGTTACTTTCGTTGGCGGACGACCCGAGTCATTCCTATGCTACATTAGTGTAGGAGGGGTTTGGTACTTCATCATTTGATGCTCAATTCGCGACAAAATTGGGCCTCTATCAAATTGGCGCCGTTGCCGGGGACAAGTAGCGGTGTTTGGTAATCTTAGGATTGTTTTATCTCTTTTCTTGTTTCTATTTTTTGTGGTTGCAAAAATTCAAAAACATTGTTAGAGGCTTAATTGTTTCATCTCTTGTATGCATGTGTGCTATCTTGTCTATTTCCTGTGTCTTTTGATGGTATTTGCATGAGTGTTTCAGGAAAGACCAGGAAATCTGTGTGTTATCAGCAGCTTTAGAGATTCAGTGTGATCAGACCTTCATATTTGTCAAGCAAAATGAAGAAGAACACTGAAAAGACTCTCAGAGAGCTTTGGTCACCAGATTTGTCAGTTGATTCATTCTGCATTCATTATTCTGATTTAGAGACAGACTTCGAGTTATGGAAAATTGTTCATTTATTACCGAAGTTTCATGGACTTTCTGGTGAAGATCCCAACAGACATCTGCATGATTTGGAGATGATTGGTTCTTCATGGAGCCCACATGGCATATCAGAAGAAGATGTTAGACTTAGAGCATTTCCATTTTCAGTTGCAGATTCAGCAAAAGATTGGCTGTATTGTCTCCCACCCAATTCAATTTCTAGTTGGACCGAGATGAAGAAATTATTTCTGGCAAGGTTCTTTCCTGCTTCTAGGATCGCAGCTATTCGGAGGAGTATTTGTGGAATCCAACAATTTTCAGGAGAATCGTTTCAAGATTATTGGGATAGATTTAAAAGGCTTGTTGCTAGTTGCCCTCAGCACCAGATAAGCGATCAGCTACTGATTGTATACTTCTATGAGGGATTGCTTCCCATGGACAGAAGTATGGTTGATGCAGCTAGTGGAGGGGCTCTAGTTAACAAGACATCTACTCAGGCCAGAGAACTTATTGAGATTATGGCTGCAAATTATCAGCAGTATGAGACTAGACCGATGATTACCGAAGATGTTAATTCCTTTGCCAGTGTATTCCCAACCAAAACCCAGTATCACCAGCTTGATCCTCAGTCTTATCAGACTCATCAGCAGGACAGGTATAATTTAATTGAAGGATTAAGGTATGGGAATACACAACAAGGGAATTCTGAGTGGTCCAAGCATTACCAGTCATATTTTCAGCATCAGCCTGAGCAGTATTTTAGGGAGCAGTCACAACAATATTTGCAACAACAAGAAGCACAGTTCAAGCCAAGAACACATTCATCGACACAGTTACAATTGCATTCAGATCAACCTACCGCATCAATTCCTGAGGAGATGGATTGTAGAGTTTGTGATATTCTTGACTTTTATTCTGCTTCTCTACATGACTCTTCTAATTTTTTATATTGTGATGTTGTAGTTGATTCTGATGATATTATTGTTGATGATGTTCTTGTTCCAGATATTCTTGATGTTGCAGGTGTTGTTTTTGATGATGGAAGTGTAGGGGAGACCCAAGAATCGCTTCCTTCGATTATTCTACCACCAATTGAGTCCATAGATATATCTATTGATGATGGAAGTGTAGGGACGTCTCAAGAATCACTTCCGTTGATTGAACTTGATCCAGAGCCAGTACTTTTACCTGATCAAGAGGATGCCACATTCACTATTCTAGAGCCTCCAGGTATCTTTCAGGATGGTAAGGTTGATATTTCTTCTGAATCTTTAGCAAAGTCCATGGAGGTAATTCATTTTGATTGCAGTAGATGTGACATATCTTTTGATTCATGCTCTGTTGCTTTGGATATTATTTCTGGTACATCTTACTCAACATGCGTGCAGGGAATGCATCCTTTTCTTTTTAGTATGCAGGATTTGCATCCTCTTTTTATTTCACAGGAATTTTTTAGATATTTCATTTACAGTAAATCATGCAAGGATGCATTCTACCACTTGAAGAAAGCCCTAACATTTTATGCAATAATGAAGCTTCTGGAGTGGACACTCCAACTGAATCGTCTTCGACCACCGGAGAAAATTTTTGAGGAGTTGAAGGTGGAGGGAGCATTCCTCACTTCACCTACAACCATTCCACTTCCAGATTGGCTTCTGGAACTGAATCGACTCCGACCACCAGAAATTCAGGGGAGTTGGTTCCATCTCACTTTACTTTTTCTTTCTGCTTGTATATATGTCTTTGCTTTGTTTGCTGCTTGATAGTTTATTTTTAGCTTGTCTAGTCAGCTTTCATAATAAATTTCCTATGCATTCTTTTATCATTTTAGAAATTATGAAAGTTAGTTAAATTTGATTGTCAAGTTCGATGATTTATTGTCACGATTGGATTCTTGGATTACATGTGATTACAACTTGATAATGGATTTCATGTTGGTAGATTGAGATGATAATTTTTTATATACCTAGTGAGGATACTTTTGAGCCTATTATTCCTATTGATGTGTGATGCACTTGTGGTTAATGCTACTCTAGAACTTGCTTAATTCTTTCGAGACCATATTATCGTAGGTTTGCATGATTTTTATGAAGGCTATCTATCTCATTTTCTTGTATTCATTTCTTTTGTTATCACATTATTTCTTGAATAAAATTCATATCATCCATCATTTCATTCTTTTCTCTCTTCCATTTATTTCCCTCTTTTGCTTTCTTCTCATGGATGTGGATATTTTTGGATGTACATGATGAGTATTTTGCCCGAGACGGTCAAAAGTTTAAGTGTGGGGGAGAGAAATAGTTTAGTGGAATTTAGGAGAAGCATAGGTGAACCATGCTTGATCACCATAGGTAAACCATGCTTTGTATCTTTTTATTGAGCTATTAATGATATTATATAATGTTGCACAACATGTTGAAAAAAAAAAGTGAAAAAAAAAAAGAAAAGCAAATCAGAAAAAAAAAAACAAATCAGAAAAAAAAAACAAAAAAATTGAAAAAAAAAAGTGAAAAGAAAAATAAAATTGAAAAAAAAAAAAGGCTTTAGCATGTTGTGCTCTTTTGTATTTGTGTGTGGTAGAGCTTTTTAGAGAGACAATCTTTATTATAGCAACATATAGATTTTATGTCTATCATGAGTGGTATTTTTATTGAAAAGCTATAGTAGAGGTTGTCTACATGCTTATTGGATTTATGGAAAATATTTTGACATATTGTGTCATTTTTATTCATTTGTGGTAGAATTTTTGTAAGTGACAATTTTTACTTTAGCAACATTTGGATTCTATTATATATCATGAGTGGATTTTTATTGAAATGCTAGAGTAGGAGTTGTTCACATTTTTATTATATTGGTGAAAGGCGGTAGAATTTTGTGAGTAACAATCTTTATGGTAGCAAAATTTAGATTTTATTGTAGATCATGAGTGAATGTTTATTGAAAAGTTATCATAGAGACTGTTCACATTTTTATTGAGTTGTGAAAAGCTAGTTTGAGAGTTTGGATGGTACTACTTTTTGGGGGCATTGTTCTATTGTACTCATCTATGTAACATTCTATTATATCCATGTCTTCCACCTTTATCTTACTTAATTTTCCTCATTTCCTCTCTTATACTATCATTTGCTTTAATTCATGTTTCCCTTATATTTCAAATAATGCCTTCATTATTTTATTGTGCACTCTTATGTATATAGTGGTGGAGATTAGAAGCAAAGCAAGCATATGGTAGTGCATGAATCCATGAGTAGCTTGAGTGAGCTCCATTATTGCACATATATGAGTGGAGAGCCACCATTACTTTCCTTGTGAGGTTTATTTTGTTATCATTCTCAATTTATTGATTGTGGATTGAAGTTATCATGTTTGTTAATCGATGTATGAATTGAATCCATGATTGCTTTGGTCATTTGAATTGGACAATCCTAGGTAACTTTCTTTCACTATTTTCTATATATGGTTGAGAATTGCTAGGGAATGCATCTTAGTTATTTTCTTGTTTTATTTACATGCTCGAGACGAGCAAGAATAAGTGTGGGGGAGTTGATAATGGGTATTTTTGTGTATTATTTTGGCTCTTATACTTAGCGTTTTTACCTTCTCATATGCTTATTTTTGTACTTATATTATATTTTGTGAGTAGGATTTATTTTGGACTTAAATGTAAATTTCCTACAATTATGGAATTTAATCGCATGTTTTTATTTTGGTTTTGTAGGAAATTCAAAGAGGCATGGATTAGGGTCGAGCCGGATCGAATTTGGACTGATTTGGAGGTCAAATGAGGAAGATCAAGCTGAATTAATGTGAACCGTCGATCAAGATCCAGTGAGATCCTGCCCCTTCGATCATATCAAGTGATCCAGCCCTTCATCCTCATTTGAAGAGATCTGGACCATTGATCGAGATCTTCTTCATCCAAAGAAGTCAAGCTCCAATTAAAAACTCAACCCAATTCTCAAACTCATTCCTAAAGCCTACACTTCTAAGCCTTATCCAAAGCCCAATTATAAAAGCCCAATTTGAACTCTACCATTAACGGATCGGATCTAAGCTCCATTGGATACCATTTCCTTAATCCAACCCGGATCCGAACCCGTTAAGAAACCCCTCTTTTCTTCTCCTCACGCGAACAGAACAAGGCCTTCTCTTCACTGTGCGCGTTTCTTCCTCGCGGCTAGGGCACGCGCGACAGCTACTCCCCCACGCGTTCATCTTCCTCCTTTCTTTCTGAACTCCGGCCGGCGGCTTCTTTTCTTCTCTTCACTGCCGCCGGCCGGACCTCCACAACCCACTTCATCTTCTTGATTTCCAGCGGCAAGTGACAGCAGCAAACACGGCAGGGAGCGGCGAGATTTGGCAGCGATTTCCGACCATCTTCACCTCACCGGAGGGGTTCTCCGGTGTGATCTCCACCGTCCAGCTTCTTCCTGGCAACTCCACTGCTTGGGGTTCAGGCGGCAGAGCAAGGAGCAGCAGGCGGCGGTTCGTTCCAGTTCACAGCAGTCCACATTCATTTCCAGCCATCTTCCAGCGGAGGGGTTCTTCGGTGAAAGATCCGTTCACCATCTTCGTTGTCGCAGCTAGCAGCATTCCAGCAGATTGTGCGCTGTCCGCTGGTTTTGGGGGTTCCGAGCCGGGTCCTTGTGTGACGGCAAGGGTAGTCGTTGGTATTTGAAGAAGAAGTGTGAATGTGGTTGGATTAGTTTAGTTTTCTTAGTTTAATTCTGCATTGTGTTAATTTACTTGTGTTGAAGTTTGTTTCATTGAATATTTGTATTGAACTAGATTTCCATGTTTAAATTGTACTTACTATGCTTGATTAGTTTCACGCACACAACGTGTTCGATGAAATGCTTCAACCAATAGTTAGGTTCAATTTAATACATTTTAGTTCAGTTAATTCTTGCTTTGTCTTGTTCCTTTAATTTAGTTAAGTTTTAGTTTTGATTGAATGCAATTAGGATAGATTAGCTTAGGATTTCTTTAATGTTTTAGGTTTCGTTACATGCTCTAGGTTTCGTTAATGTTTTGTTTCATGTTATTCCCATTAATGGATATTCTTGTATCGTAGTGTGACAATGCGATGTAGGAAAATCTTCAATGGTTAGTTAGGGTAGACATAGTTTTCTTTACTTGCTTTGTCTTTCATTTACTAGATTAGGTTTCATTTAATGCTTTGTTATTCTATTTCTTAGTTTAATTGTGTTGATAGTTAATCCATAGCGTAGAGTAATTTGCACCTAGTTAGATTTCGTTCCACATTAGAGTAATTTCTTACTTGTCTTGCTTTTAATTTGTTAAATTTAGAATCAAAAACCCAAATCCCATTTTAATATTGAAAATTCCAAAAATAGAAATAACATACGATCCTAAGTTTATCATCCTATCGTTACTTTCGTTGGCGGACGACCCGAGTCATTCCTATGCTACATTAGTGTAGGAGGGGTTTGGTACTTCATCATTTGATGCCCAATTCGCGACAAAATTGGGCCTCTATCACTAGCCGCATCTTCCGCTCGACTTCCTGTGTTCCTAAGCTCCTGCACACTTAGACACAAGGGTTAGACAAAATAGGATCTAACTTAACTTGTTTGATCACATCAAAACACCTTGGGGTTCCAACAAAATGTTGCTGATTCTGTTTCCGGATTTCATACTTTTTATTTCTTACTTCTTCCTTTTCTTTCTTTTCTCTGCAAAATCATATTTGTATTTGAATCACTGAAAATAAGTAATCAGTTTTTCCATGCTTTTGACCTAGTCCTATTTGATTCTTCCTCTGATAGATCATCCATGTAAATCCCTTTCTAAACTTCCAACTCACTGATTTATAAACTGAAGTGCAGCTAGATAATTCCAAGGTCTGCATTTTTGGAAATGCATACTCTATATCATGGTTACGGGTTCTGAAATTCCATAGAAGTGTAGGAGCATCCTCTTAAAGTGATGTTATCAAAGATTGCAATAACATTTGGTTGTAGCTCTTACATACTAACTCCAACAATTTAATTCTACAATCTAGTAGCAGAGTATCAGATTCAGTTTAAATTCTCTATTCTTGTTCTGCTGGTGAATGATGCATAAGCATTTCAATTCTAGTTCAGAAATTCCAATTTAGTTCTTACACCAGTAGCAACATATCCCTCTAATTCGATGTAAAATTCAACTCTTATCAGCCTTTACATTCTGATCTTTGGACTTAAGTTTCAGGATTTAAGAGTTGAATTAATTCCAGCTTGAAGTATGAAAATATCATCTCAAGCAGTGGTCTCATTTAGAATTAGAATGATTAGAGCTTCAATTCAAGCAATGTTAATCAGAAAAACATCATCAGATTTTGACACCAGACATGTAATTGCTGATACATTAGTTTCATCTCTGCAAATCAGATGTTGCAGAAATGTTCAGTTTAGATTCTGGCTTCTATAAATCAACTATAATCAGTAAACAATATCTTAGCTAAACACAGTGAATCAAGTCTTCACAAGTTTTAGAAATTTGCATTCACTGTCCTGTTCTTGTTAACTAAATACTTAACATTTCTTCAAGACTTAAGCAACCCCATCAACACCAACTACAAATTCAGTAGCTTGCTGATTTTTTTTTATTATTCTGCAGCTTAATGTCAGCTTCTTTTCCTAAAACTGTCTCAAAATTCTGGATTTCATATTTCAATCTCTTACTTGGAATTCAAAGTAATCTCAGCTTGATTAGTAGAAAGTTAGGCTTAAAAGGAGGTATCATTTAGCTCTAAGATGATAAGAATTTGAATTCAAAGTGTTGTTGTTCATACCAGTTTGATGTTTTGACATTGAATTCAAAATGCTGCTACAGATCAACCACTAATTGGTTAAATTTTGAATCCATTCATGAAATGAAACAACTTGAGCTTCCTTCAGAGTTTCAGTACTGAGAAATAGAATTTAAGCTCTACTACTCATGAACGCAATTACCATATTCGGATAGAGCTCTTGGGATTTACAACTAATGAAAGTTCTTAGATATTCAGAAATCAAGTTTAAGAAACCTGCCAAAAATTGTTCAAAATTGAATCCGGAAGCTAAGTTCTGATTTTCAAATTCCACTTATGCATTTCTATTTCAGGACTCAACTCCACACTTTTGTTCACTTACAACATGATATTTAGTATAGTTAATGAACAGTAGAATTCATTTGTATTCCAATTAGAACCCACAGTCTTGTTATAATTCCCTTTCCATCAGCAATTTGAGAGTCTCTGTTACATCAGCTCCCAATCTGCTTCTTAAAATCTTATCAGCTATAGAATCATTACTGCATTTAGACCCAGCCTTGCTATCACAATTTCATAATAGATTCTTGTTCTTCTTAGTATTTCAACAGGTAAATAAGAGTGTTATTAAAGTTGTTTTCAACATAACAATACCTTTAAATGCTTCCTTAATGAATTAAAAGGTTAACAATACACAGTTGGTACACATTTGATACTAAATTCATTTCTTGATTCTGCATTTGCAAAAATTTCAGAACCCTATAACAGTATCAACTACTGCTCCCAGCAATATGCAGGTTTACATTTCTGCATTCCCTAGTGCATAGATTCTTCATGCATCAGCTTATCAAGGCAATACTCAGTTTCCAAAATCACTTCTGTTACTCACTTCCATTCCATCACTGCACAACAATAATGTCCACATTCAGCCATACTTCATTTCTGGAAGTTTTAAACTTCATTCCTGCAATATATTGAACTCTTTTTAGCTTCTCATTTCTGCAATTCTGTTGTATACTATTAAGGCTCACCATAATATCAATTTCCATAATTCAAGGTTGTTTGAGTTTACTTCATACATGATTAAGCCCAAGAAATGATTAAGTTTAGCACTTCAATCTTAAGAACCATCCATTGAAAACATTACTATTGAGAAACAAGTTCAATAATTGGCACAAAAATCATTTCAACACTCCATCATCAAATTGAATATGAATTCTAGTCTTTAGAAAATTGCATCCAAACATTCAAAAACATTACACACTTCCCCCCACACTTAATCCTTTGTTCATCTAATAAATCCAACTCATCAAGAATTCAACCAAAACTCTTTGTAAAGGAATGAAAACAAAGTAAAGTGATCAAGAGTTAGAATGCTCGATGAAAATATTCTAAGAAAATTGTGGGGAAAGAAATTGGAAATAATGAGGGAACAAAAATAACAAATATCCTTCATTTTCATGCATACATATGCTATTATGACTTTGAAAAGAAGCAAAGCAAGTTCTAGAGTTTCAATTATTGTAAGTGCATGTCACACAAATAAAATAATGGAGTATAGGCTTAAAGTGGTCCTCTCTAGGTAATTTTCATGCAATCTAACTCCATTAATCAAATTGGAATCCACCACCATATTAACCAATATCATGTAAGTAGAGCATTCAATCATGTCCAATGACCTAAAATTAATGATCAAATTTAAAAAACTTTTACCATCTTAAAAATATTATTAGAATAATTTCATAGAGAATTTTATTCAAAATGGCATGTTATATACTGAACAAATGCAAAGTGTGGAAGTAAAACGCAAATGTAAGAAAATATGAAACTAAGGAAAGTCGCACAAAAAAAATTTTATTAAAGCAAAGCATGAATTAGAATGCAAAGGAAAGCTAAATTGGAACCAACTCCCCTTTAATTCCCGGTGGTTGAAGAAGATTAAGAAGAAGAATCCACTCCGGAAGTGGAGTAATTGTTGTTCTAATAAAATCCATTTTATTCATCATTTTTCCTTTCAAAATTCTTTCCGAAGGTCGAAGGCGGTTCAGTTCAAGCATCCACTCCGGAAGCTTATATTCTCCTACAACATCAATAAAAGACAATCTCTCCCACTCACATATGGGATGAGAAGAGAATAGGAGAATATTAGTCTTGGTAGAAAATATATCAAACAATGAATCACATCTAATAAAATCAATGCATGGTACCTCTATTAAATTTTCTGATGTATCACAAGAAATACTAACCTTGTCAAGTTGAAAGATACCTGGAGTGGTGATTGTTACCTCCTTTTCATAAAATAATGGTTCAAGCTCTGGTTCAGGTGAGTGTACAACTTCATGTAGTGATTCTTGGGTCCTTGCCTCCGTAGTACAAGGCCTTACACTTACATCCTCTATTCTTGGTGATTCTTGAGGTAATGCTTCTAATAAGCAATCCCCTACACTTAAATCATCTTCTGCATCTGTATCTACATCATTCACAACATCTAAAGTAACAACATTAGTAGAATTAGAAATCAGAACAACTACATCATCACAAATAATACTAGAAAAATTTTGTGAAGAAATGGAAGTAGGGTCAGGCCTGATAGAATCTATACTATCCATCTCCCCACTGGATTTTGTGTTTGCAACTGATTGATGGATGATGCAATTTGATCTAACTGATTATGTATATTCTGTATCCTTGAGAATTGCTGCTCTTGACGCTCTCTCATTTGTTGACGCTCTCTCATTTGTTGCATAATCTCCTTGATTTTCCATGTTAACTCTTCAATTTGAGGATCGTTTTGTTGAAACGAATGTGGCAAAGAAGATGTTGAAACCTCTTGAAACCCATATGAATTATGATAGGCTGGATATGGCTCAATAAATTGTCCTTGTGCATTTCCATACTTGAAATGTGAATGATCCACCCAATTAGCATTATAAGCATTAGAAAATGACTCATACCTATTTTGTTGATCCGTGTTTGGGTAAAATTGATACTCAGGCTGAAAATACTGATTCTCCATTCCTCCTCCAAAATTCTGAAAATATGGATCCATGCTACTGAAATCTCCTATTCTTACACTACACACTAACAATCAATGTTAGAAAACTCAAGAGCATAAAGTTTCAAACACAATGAATATATGAACATTAAAGAACTTAACAATTCAAAAATAAGCGAATATGAAAACACAAAAGATAAGCAATCAAATCAAGAAGGATGCTAACAAAATAAATCAATCAATGCACAATCCCAAAATACACACACTACTAGTTACTCCATTCCCCGGCAACGGCACCAAAATTTGGTGTCGGCCTTTTTCACATGTCACTAGGCGCTCCAAATTAATAAAGATTAGGAACTCAACTAAACTTAAGATATCACGTGTAGTAAGGTGTCCCAAGTCATATTTTTCCAAGGATAACTAGTAATGTATATGAATTCTAGAATTGATTCAAATCGAATTATTACATCAACAAAGTCAATTAAGTTTTTCCATTTGATTCACATTACAAATCGAACTCGTCTAGTAAAATTGAGAATAGAATCAAAGAAAGGTTGTTCTCCTCAAAACATGTTCATCTTCATTTCATCAAATTAGATCAATCTATCATTATTAACTCAAGTTCTTCAACGAACAAATTATCCAATCTCACGCATGATCATTAACATACAATTAAGGTAACAATTAAAAGCTCAAGTAAGCATTCAACGTTGAAACTCCATGTCAGTTACCACAAATCCAATGCAGAGAACAAAAATTAACTAACTAAATAAACTTGTGTTAATCAGAACTTCTAATTCAAATCAGAATCTAAATTGTAAACTAATTAGGTAACTGTAAAAATGATTGGATTGCAGAAATTCAACAAAATCAGAACGGCAAGTAAAAACATCATAAATGGAATTGCATAAGAAAACTCAATCAAAAACTGAAGTAGGCAATGCAAAACAAAGAATAAAGTGCAATCTATCTATCAGATCTTTAGATCTGAGCAAAGGAATGACAGATTAAAAGAAAACACTAACTAATAACACTCTGTTAGCTAGAGCCCTAGAGCCAATCATTTGATGATTGTATTTTGGACTTGTTGTATCATATTCTATATAAATAAAAGGCATTTGTTTTGGTTATTATACTTACTTGTATTGATGCCAGATAAACTAAGTATAATAGCGTCCTTGAGTAGAAGGTTCTCACCTATATCAATCGGTTAGTTGAACCAATAGTGAGATGATATAGGCAACACTACTCTTAATCATTCCTAGTTGAGTATTAACATTCAGGGACAATGTTAATGCAATAAGACTAGCATGTAGGTCAACTCGATGACTTGATCTCACAAGTCATGGATATAAAGATATCAAGTTGACAAATGGGTATACATTAGAGAATGTATACTGAATGACCCGCCATGAGAAAGTATCATGGATCGTTATATGAGTGTCATATACTTTCTCATGTGGCTATTAGTATGACTACTAGTCCTTAGACCTGAAGTCACCATAGATCCCTACATAAGGAGTTATGTACTTTGGTTTCGTCAAACGTCACCCGTAACTAGGTGGACTAAAAAGGCGATTACTGGGTATGTAACGAATTATGCAGAGGGATGTGAGTGATGTAGATGGGATCTATCCCTCCTATATGACGGGAGTGACATCGATATTCTTGATAGAGTGAGACCATGAAGTGTATGGCCATACCCAAATGAGTCAATATAAGATATTGAGCTCATTTGATTGCGTGAGTCTACTTGGAGTTCAAGATTTAGATTGGTCAGAGGATGACACGGTCTATGCCTTACATTGATCAATCTAGATGTCTAGGATAGAAGGACACTTGTCATATATTGTGAGGAGTCACAATTAGTAGTCACAAGGTGATGTTGGATCTCAACATTCTTGTAACTTGGGTAGCAATGATGTATTGCTAGATGCCGCTCATTGCTTATGTTTTTAAAGGAGTTTAGAAACATTGCCAACGTTACAAGAACCTATTGGGTCACACACAAAGAATAAGTGGATGGAGATTAGGTTCATATGATGAACCAATTGGATTAGGTTCATATGATGCACCAAAGATTGGATTCAAATTAGACTTATTGAGTTAGACTCAATTAGATTCAATTGTTGAATGAGTCTAATTTAAATTTGATTCATTAAGTCAATTTATATTAATGAATTGAGATTCATTAAATTGAAATTGACTTGAATCAAAGGTTGGATTTAACTCAACAAGGAAGAGAATTGGTCAATTTGACTTGACCAAATGGAAGTTGAAACATCAAGTTTGACTTGATGCATTGCCACATCATGAAGGTTGACTCATCCTACATAGCATGACTAACCTTGCTACATCATCTCCACCTCATGAGGTGTGCCACCTCATGGAGGTTACAACACCTCCCATTCCATTTAATGTGGCCGGCCACATTAAATGAGGGAGTTATGAGTGTGTGGCCGGCCACACTAAAGGATGAGAAGGTTTTCATTTAGTGGTATTGATGTGTGCATTCATTCTATCATCTTCTTCCTTGGCCTTTCTTCCTCCTTGCTGTGGTTGCCGTGAGATTTCATCAAAGGAGAAGGTGGTTGAGTGAGTCCAAAAGAATAAGGAAGGGTGAAGGTCACAAAGGAGGATACTACTTCTTGATTGTATGAGATTTCTTTTGCATCCTCTTCTTTTCTTCCTTTCAAATCCTACCCGAGAGCCCAAGAAGTGCTAGCACACTTGTGGTGCTCTCTTCTCCATCCTTGAGTGTTAGAAGAACACTTCTTGTTCGTGTGGATATCACTAGAGAGTTGTCTACGTTGACAACTTCGAGATCCGGCGTACCATTGGACGAGCGGAATTTGCGAGGGCACGCTTCAAGGTATAACTCTTATCTACTGTAGATCTAGAGTGTGAAACTCGTATTCGTAGTTTTAGAAATTTTTCTTTGCACAGATCCGTTGGCTTTGGGGCTTTCGGGGTTTCCGCGACACGAAAACGCGGTTTTCGCGGCCCGAAAAACCCAACAGTGGTATCAGAGCCACGTGCAAAGACGAATACGAGTTTATTTTGTGTTTTATGAAAACTTTTTCAGTTCTGTAATATTCTGTAAAGTTAGGTTTTTTATAGTTTTTATGGGTAATTTTCTCGTAGAAGCGAAGCACAAGTGTTTCGGCGCTTGTAGGCTTCCGCTACCGGGAAGATTTTTCTAAAACGGCCAAGTTTCGCCCCAAAACTTTTTGGGACAGCGGGCTAAGGCGCTGTTAGATCGCAATGGAACCCTCGCGATGGTTAGATCACGGGTAGGGGCGTTGCCCCTGGCCCCGCAAGGGGATTCGTTCCGCGATTGCGACCGAAAACCGCTAAACGGAACCGCCGGGAAATTGTACTCGTAAAAATTGTAAAAATTATAGAAAAATTACAGAAAATTATAGAAATATATAATTTTGAATTATATATTATTTTTGTGATAGTCATGGCCCAAAGACCCAATTCGATTGGATTATTCGTGTTGTAATTCATAATACGGCCTGCGAGCCGTGATGTGATGTGCGTGTTGTATGTTTTTATTTTTTCGCGACCTGCGCGTCGTGCCTTTCTCTTTTATTCTTGTTGTAAATTAGATTTAGACTCGAATGTAACTCGAGTTTCAAAAATGTAATGTAAATTTTGAAGCGGTGGAAGGTCCACTCGAGACGGAGTTACGAGGAGGGCGCGAGCAACACGAGGTGGTCAAAGGAAGGAGCTTGAGAAGCTGTTGACCTTAGGTTGACCATCCTATCTTCTCATTGGCTTGAGAAGATCGTAGTAGGGCCATGACATAGTCACAAAATATTTGATTAATTATTTAATTAATTGTTATGTGTGTATGTGATGCATGCTAGTTAATTGAGTAATTAATTAGTGCCTTACGATTAGATTAGATCTAAGTCGTGCACATGATGCACCCTTCGATTAGATTAGATCTATCGAGTATATGATACGCATCATCATTTAGATTAGATCTAAATCACGTCAACTCGTAATGCCTACCATGCCGTGATACCTACCACTACCTCGATCGCATGTTGTTGTTGAATCTGCCAAAGCAGAGCAACACATACTATCTTGGTAGGGTACGGAGGGACAATCTTGGTCCCGCCTATCAACGCATGGGTGAGTACAACTCAATTAGATTGAGTATTCCTAGTTAACTCGGTTGGATCGAGTATAACTATAGGCATTCATCCAACGGTTGGAAAGATAGGTCAAAATCACATATATATTAACTCTCGGGCGTATTAGCCAAAGCTAACTCGAGTTTTAATATCAATGCGGATCTTGATCCTATAAACAAGAGTTGCATAGAGATGCAATTGGTAATCGTTACCTACCGATCATACTAAAACTTGGGCGTATTAGCCAAAGCTAACTCAAGGGTTAGTATGATGTGGATCTTGTCCCACATGAATTATAGAATTCAGTGGGAGCATCATTTAGTTAAAGGCCTAATTAAATGATTAAGAATATGATACTTATTTCTGCATTTATTTCTGTTGTAGATTACCATGACGTCGAATACGAACACCTTCTCCCTGCGATCTGTCCTTAAGAAGGACAAGCTCAACGGAGCAAATTTCCTGGACTGGTACAGGAACCTGAGAATAGTTCTCACCCAAGAACGTGTATGCGTTGGAGCAGCCCATTCCGAGGCTCCTCCCGCCACTGCCACGCAAGCGATCGAGATGCTTACAAGAAACATCAAGATGACGCATTAGATGTGTCTTGTCTTATGCTCGCGACCATGAACTCTGAGCTTCAGAAGCAACATGAGTTGATGGGCGCTTACGATATGGTTGAACATCTTTGTCACCTATATCAAGGACAAGCAAGGCACTGGAAGAGGAACTCCAAAGAATACCTGGAAGATCTTAAGAAGAAGAATAAGATTTCTACTTCAGGTATACATGTTATAGAAGTCAACCTCTCTATTTCTTCATCGTGGGTATTAGATACCGGATGTGCTTCGCACATTTGTACTAATGTACAAGCGCTGAGAAATAGCAGGGCATTGACGAAGGGTGAGATAGACCTACGAGTAGGCAATGGAGCACGGGTTACTGCTATTGCTGTAGGAACTTACCATCTATCTCTACCCTCTGGGCTTGTACTAGAATTAGATGATTGTTGTTATGTGCCTGCCTTGACTAAGAACATAATTTCAGTTTCTTGTTTGGACAAGAAAGGATTTTCGTTTACAATAAAGAACAAATGTTGTTCCGTCTATTTAAACGATATGTTCTATTGTAGTGCACCTCTGATAAACGGACTCTACATGTAGGACCGTTGGGCCGGCTAGAAGGGGGGGTTGAATAGCCCTGCAAAAATCAAAACGCAAACACCCTTCTCGAACTCTTAAACTAACACTTGTAAAATAAGAGAAATAAATAAAAGCAGAAAAGTAAAAGGCACACCGAGATTTACTTGGTTACAACCGGGAAGGTTGTTAATCCAAGAAAGCGTAGCACTAGTATCTCCTTCAGGCGGAGAAGCCTTTTACAGCAATGAAGCGCACAATAGAAGCTTAAAACAGAAACGCGTAACAGTGTAGAAAGAATGCTAGAGTTCTCAGTTGATTGACAGCTTCTGGACCAAGGCTATATTTATAGTCTTGGTCGGGGCGCCTGGAAGGGTTCCGGGCGCCCTGGGGGGATAAAACTTTATCCCCCAACGTCCAGAATGTGAAAGATGCATTCTGGTCAAACTTCACGTTCCGGGCGCCCTGGACTGTTCCGAGCGCCCCGGGCTGCTCCGAGCGCCCCGGGCTGCTCCGGGCGCCCCGGAGCAAAAAGTCAACTCTGGTTGACTTTTGCGTCCGGGACCTCTGCTCCGTTTTAGTCCCCCCTCGGTCCGGGTCTTCCGCTCCGGATCCGCTTACTTGGGTGATCTCTGCCATCCGGAAAAGGGCTCACCCGAACCCAACTTCCGGTCTTCTCAAGAGGGCTTCCCTCCGGCTTCTCGTCCCTCGGAATTGCCGCGTGTTTCCTTCTCGTCCGCCAGCAGTCTTTGTCCCTCGGTCGTCGACCTTCTCACTGCGTCTCTTGCTCCCGAGCAATCTTCCGCTCGGCTTCGTCCCTCGGAACCACCGGACGCTTCCTTCTCGTCAGTGCCTTGTACTCTTCCAAGACTCGTCCCCTCGGCCCCTTCTCGCTAGCTGCGTCTTCCGCTCGACTACCTGTGTTCCTAAGCTCCTGCACACTTAGACACAAGGTTAGAAACCACGCAGGACCTAACTTAACTTGTTGATCACACCAAAACAACCTTGGGGTTCCAACAATCTCCCCCTTTTTGGTGTGATCAACCCAAGTTAAGCTAGGGTCAAAAGTAGACATAAAATTAAAACAAGTTATTGCAATAATGTGCAACAAAATTAAATTTCAAAAAAATTTCAATTTTCAATTTCTACCTCCCCCTAGACTTATACTAATTCTTCTCCCCCTTTGATCACAAAAAAAATGGGGTTTAAAAAGAACTAAGGGTTAAAGACTTAGAGAAAAAAAAATTTCTTAAAGACTTTAAGCAGAAATTTTCAATTTCAAAATGGTCTTTTAACTTAAACAAAATTGTCTTATGAAAATTTTTCTAAATTAACAAAAAATGAGAATTTTTCGAAGTGAAAATTTGACTTTGGCAAAAAGTATTTTTTTAATTATAAAAATATTTTGAAAAAATGTTTTTTTAAAAAAAAACTTTGAAAGCATTAATTAATTCTAATTTTAATGCTTTGACAGAAGGTTAATTAAACATTTATTTCAATATTTTGGCTTCCAGGTCGTGGCGAGGCACTAGGCCTTCTTGGTTATTGGAGCAACAACCGCTTCCTTAGACAAAACCTCATAGAGAAATTCATTGTTTAATTTTCTCACTGAAAAGCGCTAATTTTAATTTTAATTTTAAAAGTTAGACTAAGCAAGATTTAGGAACCCAATAAAGGTTCCAGCCTACTGGATTGATTAAAAATTTCTTAGGGACATATTTTCTAGAGATATTCTTAATTTGTCCCGGGTGATATCTATAATACCAATTTAAATTTTTAAATTTTCTAGAATTAGATGAACATGCATGGTTTTTCAAATTATCTACTTGAATTTTCAAATCATTATTTTCAAGTTTCAATTTTTCATTTTCCAATTTTGATTTATCTAATTCTTCTAGAGGGCAGGATTTAGCTAAGATTATTTTTAAATTTTTTATTTCTTTTTCTAATTTACAGCAGTCTTTAGTTAATAACTTAACAAATTTATAAAGTTTATCGGGAGGAAGTGAACGTACCTGACTTACCTTGTCGAGTTCGTTTTCCGTGTCTCCCCGAACTCTGCTTCCTTGCAGCTCCCTTCATCGATGCTCTCGATGCTCATTTCGAAGAGCTTGACTTGCGTCGTCGTCTTGATGACTTGCCATTAGAGCAAGTCCGAGAATGCCTCGACTTCCGACGACGACGTATCATCCCACGTCGCCTTTAGGGCTTTTCGCTTTTGGATAGGCTTCTTACCCTTTTCCTTGTTCTTGTTCTTCAGCTTGGGGCAATTGTCCTTGACGTGCCCTTCTTCGTCGCAGTGGTAGCAGCGGATCGTCCTTTTCTTCTTCACATGTGGATGGTTAGTAGATCTGGATTTACAAAGCTTCTTGAATCTTCTTACCATCATTACCATTTCCTCGTCATCGAGAGAGGATTCCGACTCTGGTTCGTCTCTCGAAGCTTTGAGGGCGACGTTATTCTTGGGCTCCTTCATTCCTGCACATCTTGACTCATGCACTTCAAAAGTAGAAAAAAATTCTTCTAACGAGATCTTTTCTAAATCTTTAGAAATATAAAAGGCATCTACTAGTGATGCCCATTTTGAATTTCTAGGAAATGAATTTAGTGCGTACCTTAGCGAATCTCGGTTACTTACCGTTTCTCCGAGATTCGATAGTCCGGTGATGATCTCTTTGATTCTCGAGTGCAAGTGCGCGACTGTCTCATCTTCCCCAAGTTGTAGGATGGTGAGCTGATTCCGAAGCAGATCTCTTCTGGCGAGTTCCGTCCGATTCTGTTGACTTCTTGAGGTGGAAGAACGCTTAGCAGATGGTATTCTGCTTTGCCGTTCGCCACGAATTCAGCCTGCTCCTTTTTTGTCCATTGACATTTTTCCTTACCTTCTGGAGCTACAAAATCGGATTCCATTGTAAAAGTTAATTCAAAGTCTGTGGTAAAAAATGCCTGCATCAGATTCTTCCACGTAGCGAAATCTCCTCCATATTTCGGCGGGTGGATGCTTGGTCCGGCCATTATCTTTGCTTCGATTGGCGGTTAGTCCTCCTGAAGCGTCTTGGCTCTGATACCACTTATAGGACCGTTGGGCCGGCTAGAAGGGGGGGTTGAATAGCCCTGCAAAAATCAAAACGCAAACACCCTTCTCGAACTCTTAAACTAACACTTGTAAAATAAGAGAAATAAATAAAAGCAGAAAAGTAAAAGGCACACCGAGATTTACTTGGTTACAACCGGGAAGGTTGTTAATCCAAGAAAGCGTAGCACTAGTATCTCCTTCAGGCGGATAAGCCTTTTACAGCAATGAAGCGCACAATAGAAGCTTAAAACAGAAAAGCGTACAAGTGTAGAAAGAATGCTTGAGTTCTCAGTTGATTGACAGCTTTTGGACCAAGGTTATATTTATAGTCTTGGTCGGGGCGCCTAGAAGGGTTCCGGGCGCCCTGTGGGGATAAAACTTTATCCCCCAACGTCCAGAATGCGAAAGACGCGTTCTGGTCAAACTTCACGTTCCGGGCGCCCCGGACTGTTCCGGGCGCCCCGGACTGTTCCGGGCGCCCCGGGCTGCTCCGAGCGCCCCGGACAGTTCCGGGCGCCCCGGACACTTCCGGGCGCCCCGGAGTAAAAAAGTCAACTCTGGTTGACTTTTGCGTCCGGGACCTCTGCTCCGTTTTAGTCCTGCCTCGGTCCGGGTCTTCCGCTCCGGATCCGCTTACTTGGGTGATCTCTGCCATCCGGAAAAGGGCTCACCCGAACCCAACTTCCGGTCTTCTCAAGCGGGCTTCCCTCCGACTTCTCGTCCCTCGAAATTGCCGCGTGTTTCCTTCTCGTCCGCCAGCGTACTCATCCGCAGTCTTCGTCCCTCGGTCATCGACCTTCTCTCCCCGAGCAATCTTCCGCTCCGGCTTTCGTCCCTCGGAACCACCGCACGCTTCCTTCTCGTCCGCCGGTGTACTCTTCCGCAGCACCTCGTCCCTCGGACTGCCGTCCTTCTCGCTAGCTGCGTCTTCCGCTTGACTACCTGTGTTCCTAAGCTCCTGCACACTTAGACACAAGGTTAGAAACAACGCAGGACCTAAATTAACTTGTTGATCACACCAAAACAACCTTGGGGTCCAACACTACATTCTGGACCTTGAAAGCCCCATCTATAACGTAAATACCAAGAGGTTCAAGTCAAATGACATGAACCAAACCTATCTCTGGCACTGTCGCTTAGGTCATATAAATGACAAGCGCTTATCCCAGCTCTATAAGGATGGTTTGCTGAACTCATTTGATTTTGAATCATATGAGATATGCGAGTCATGCCTACGAGGCAAGATGACCAAGACTCCCTTTAGTGGGCACAGCGAGAGAGCGACTGATTTGTTAGGACTCATACATAGTGATGTATGTGGCCCTTTCAATGTCGCTGCTAGAGGCGGTTATAGGTACTTCATCACATTTACTTATGACTTCAGTAGATATGGTTATGTGTACTTGATGATACATAAGTCTGAATCCTTTGAAAAGTTCAAAGAATTCAAGAATGAAGTACAGAACCAGCTTGGCAAGAGTATTAAGATACTTCGATCAGATCGAGGTGGAGAATACCTTAGCCATGAGTTTCGTGACTACCTAGCTGAGTGTGAGATTCTATCCCAACTCACTCCTCCTGGAACACCACAGTGGAATGGTGTATCCGAAAGGAGGAATCGTACCCTATTAGATATGGTACGATCTATGATGAGTCACACAGATCTTCCGACATACCTTTGGGGCTATGCTCTAAACACGGCAGCTTTTATACTCAACTGAGTTCCATCCAAGGCCGTGATAAAGACATCATATAGGATATGGACTGGAAGAGATGCCCAGGTGTCTTTCATGAGGATTTGGGGTTGTGAGGCTTACGTTAGACGTCAAGTCTCAGACAAATTAGGACCCAAATCTGACAAGTGCTACTTTATTGGATATCCCAAGGAAACTAAGGGATATTACTTCTACATTCCCAGTCAGCACAAGGTAGTTGTGGCAAAGACTGGGGTCTTTCTAGAAAGGGACTTTGTTTCTAGAAAAACTAGTGGGAGCGCGTTCGATCTTGAAGAAGTTCAAGATGCGAACAATAGCACTGAAGCCTTGATGGAAATTGAACTGGAACCACAAAGTGTTGTGGATGATGTTGTTCCACAAGGAGTTGAGGAACAACAACCAGTTCAAGTAGACATACCTATTCGCAGGTCTGATAGGGTACGTCGTCAGCCTGAGAGATACTCATTTCTCTTGTCTGACCATGATGACATTGTGCTAATAGAGGATGAGCCTACCACCTATCAAGAAGCTGTGATGAGACCAGATTCCGAGAAATGGCTAGAGGCCATGAGATCCGAAATGGAATCCATGTTCACCAACCAAGTATGGACTTTGGTTGATCCACCTGAAGGGGTAAAACCTATAGGGTGTAAGTGGGTCTTTAAGAGAAAGACTGACATGGATGGACTTATCTATAAGGGTCGCTTGGTAGCTAAAGGTTTCAAGCAGATTCATGGTATTGACTATGATGAAACCTTTTCTCCAGTAGCGATGTTTAAGTCCATTCGGATCATGCTTGCTATTGCAGCTTACCTAGATTACGAGATCTGGCAGATGGATGTCAAAACCGCGTTTCTAAATGGAAACCTACTCGAGGATGTGTATATGACACAACCTGAGGGTTTTGTAGATCCACAGCATACTAGCAGAGTATGCAAGCTGCATAGGTCCATTTATGGACTAAAGCAAGCTTCTGAGTGGAATCTTCGATTCGATGATGCGATCAAACAGTTTGGTTTCATCAAGAACGAAGATGAGCCTTGTGTCTACAAGAAGGTTGTAGGGAACATAGTTGTCTTCCTCATATTGTATGTGGATGACATACTACTCATTGGGAAGGACATCCCTATGCTTCAGTCTGTCAAGACCTAGCTAGGGAGTTGCTTCTCAATGAAGGACTTAGGTGAGGCATCCCGCATTCTAGGGATACAGATCTATAGAGATAGATCTAAGAGATTGCTTGGCCTAAGTCGAGTACATACATTGACAAGGTACTCCTTCGGTTTGCCAATTTCGGCCGATGTCACATGGCGTAAGTCTTTCGAAGACTCGAGGTCCCTCTTCTAGAGAGAGAGACCGCATGGATCGATCCCTTATGCTTCACCCATAGGATCGATCATGTACGCCATGCTATGTACTCGACCGATGTCTCGTATGCTTTGAGCATGGCGAGAAGATACCACTCGGTGAAAGTCATCGATAGCGATCAAGAATATTCTTAAGTACTTAAGAAGGACTAAAGAATATTTCTTGATATATGGAGGTGATGATGAGCTAGCTGTAAAGGGTTACAGTGATGCTAGCTTCGAGATCGACCAGGATGATTATCGATCGCAGTCGGTTGATCGTTGTGGTCTGATGGTAGTGAAGAGTTGAAGAGTCTCATGGCCGGTAGTCTTCTGCTAGAGGTCAAGATATTTTGCCGCATCGTGGCGGCAAAGGAGGCGGTTGAGGTTGACAAGTTCATGTGCGACAGGGTTGAAGCTAATTGACCCTATTATCTATTGTAACAATGGAGCTATAATACGATTTACTTATTTACGTTGTACTTGTAATTTCCATCTATTCGAGAGATGAGAATTAATCATGTTGCAGAGTACCTACAGAGGCTAACATCGCAAATCCCTTGACCCAGGCTTTGGCACAGAGGAAGCATGATGGTCAAACTAGGTCATTAGGGCTTAGAGCCTACACTGATTGGCACTAGTGCTAGTGGGAGATTGTTAGCTAGAGCCCTAGAGCTAATCATTTGATGATTGTATTTTGGACTTGTTGTATCATATTCTATATAAATAAAAGGCATTTGTTTTGGTTATTATACTTACTTGTATTGGTGCCAGATAAACTAAGTATAATAGCGTCCTTGAGTAGAAGGTTCTCACCTATATCAATCGGTTAGTTGAACCGATAGTGAGATGATATAGGGAACACTACTCTTAATCATTCTTAGTCGAGTATTAACATTCAGGGACAATGTTAATGCAATAAGACTAGCATGTAGGTCAACTCGATGACTTGATCTCACAAGTCATGGATATAGAGATATCAAGTTGACACATGGGTATACATTAGAGAATGTATACTGAATGACCCGCCATGAGAAAGTATCATGGATCGTTATATGAGTGTCATATACTTTCTCATGTGGCTATTAGTATGACTACTAGTCCTTAGACCTGAAGTCACCATAGATCCCTACATAAGGAGTTATGTACTTTGGTTTCGTCAAACGTCACCCGTAACTAGGTGGACTATAAAGGCGATTACTGGGTATGTAACGAATTATGCAGAGGGATGTGAGTGATGTAGATGGGATCTATCCCTCCTATATGACGGGAGTGACATCGATATTCTTGATAGAGTGAGACCACGAAGTGTATGGTCATACCCAAATGAGTCAATATAAGATATTGAGCTCATTTGATTGAGTGAGTCTACTTGGAGTTCAAGATTTAGATTGGTCAGAGGATGACACGGTCTATGCCTCACATTGATCAATCTAGATGTCTATGATAGAAGGACACTTGTCATATATTGTGAGGAGTCACAATTAGTAGTCACAAGGTGATGTTGGATCTCAACATTCTTGTAACTTGGGTAGCAATGATGTATTGCTAGATGCCGCTCATTGCTTATATTTTTAAAGGAGTTTAGAAACATTGCCAACGTTACAAGAACCTATTGGGTCACACACAAAGAACAAGTGGATGGAGATTAGGTTCATATGATGAACCAATTGGATTAGGTTCATATGATGCACCAAAGATTGGATTCAAATTAGACTTATTGAGTTAGACTCAATTAGATTCAATTGTTGAATGAGTCTAATTTAAATTTGATTCATTAAGTCAATTTATATTAATGAATTGAGATTCATTAAATTAAAATTGACTTGAATCAAAGGTTGGATTTAACTCAACAAGGAAGAGAATTGGTCAATTTGACTTGACCAAATGGAAGTTGAAACATCAAGTTTGACTTTATGCATTGCCACATCATGAAGGTTGACTCATCCTACATGGCATGACTAACCTTGCCACATCATCTCCACCTCATGAGGTGTGCCACCTCATGGAGGTTACAACACCTCCCATTCCATTTAATGTGGTCGACCACATTAAATGAGGGAGTTATGAGTGTGTGGCCGGCCACACTAAAGGATGAGAAGGTTTTCATTTAGTGGTATTGATGTGTGCATTCATTCTATCATCTTCTTCCTTGGCCTTTCTTCCTCCTTGCTGTGGTTGCCGTGAGCTTTCATCAAAGGAGAAGGTGGTTGAGTGAGTCCAAAAGAATAAGGAAGGGTGAAGGTCACAAAGGAGGATACTACTTCTTGATTGTATGAGATTTCTTTTTCATCCTCTTCTTTTCTTCCTTTCAAATCCTACCCGAGAGCCCAAGAAGTGCTAGCACACTTGTGGTGCTCTCTTCTCCATCCTTGAGTGTTAGAAGAACACTTCTTGTTCATGTGGATATCACTAGAGAGTTGTCTACGTTGACAACTTCGAGATCCAGCGTACCATTGGACGAGCGGGATTTGTGAGGGCACGCTTCAAGGTATAACTCTTATCTACTGTAGATCTAGAGTGTGAAACTCGTATTCGTAGTTTTAGAAATTTTTCTTTGCACGGATCCGTTGGCTTTGGGGCTTTGGGGCTTTCGGGGTTTCCGCGACGCGAAAACGCGGTTTTCGCGGCCCGAAAAACCCAACACACTCCACAATTAAAAATCTGCAACCGAACCTCTCCTCTCTGCCGTGAAGCAGAGATGCATCTGGGAACGCCCATCAAGCACTCAACAAAGATGATCTGTGTTCCTTGCTAGTAACAAAAGATGTACAATGCTCCTAGGAACGCCCTTAAAGCACTAGATCAGCTAAAACGTTTAGCGGATAAAGCTCAGAGGAATTAGAGTCTGCAAATGCTGATCCAGATCGATTGATCAGTCGATCGGAGTCGCGAAGGAATGCAAAGATGTAGAGGAGTCGGAGATGCTGGGGAACGCCCTCTGGCACATCCTTGGGGTCCTAAGAGCTCAAATCGGGGAATGCCCACTGAATTGTGCTCCGCCGATGAATGCAGAAACCAAAATCGTGGGATGGGGAACGCCCTCTACCGCACTCTAAACCCTTGCTGCTGATTGCTAGAAACTCAGCTCTCTTAGTCGATAAAGAGGAGTAGATCTTGAATCTGGATGAGGAATGGAAGCTTCGGGCGTCGCTGATGAAGAAGAAGGATGAACAGTGTCGATTGTCACAAAAATGCCCGAGCTCATCGAGTGCACTATAGCTTCTCAGGTTTTAAACCTCTCCCAATCTGATCGGACGGTCCAGAATGCTCTGATCTCATCTAACTGTGGAAACATCTCAGATCTGGATCAAAAACTCTGGATTATCATCAACGGCTGAGATCTACTCCTCATTAGGTTGTATGGTCCAGATCCTTGACGGATGGCTCAGATCTCTCCGATCTTCAATGGACAGTCCAAATCGCTCCAAAACTTGATCGACTTGTTTAGCCCTAGATTTGAGCCCAAATGTGGTCTGATCTGATCGGGTCCATGACCCTTTTGATGCCTACAAAATAATAATCAAATATTAGCATCAAATACCATGATAATAAACTAATTTTGTAATTAAGTCCAAAATTAAATGTAATTAATGAAACATGATGAAAATATAAGTTTAATCTATGAGAAGATCATTAAAAGCATTCATTATGAATCAAAATAATGTAGCAAAATCATGGTTATCACCATGCCCCATTGATCAAAGGGATAAGAGACTACCGAGGTCTTCAAGATCTCGGTCGGCTGATGGGACTGGTTTTGATACTTCTGACAAGAGAGACAAGTGGTCGCCAACTACTCGGCATCTCTTTGTAGAGTGGGCCAACAATACTTTACGAGCTAGCATCCTTCCTCTCACATGATTGCCATAGCATCCTTGGTAAATTTCTTACAGGGTATATTCCACCTCGTCTAGGCTCAGGCACTTGAGTAATGGGTGAGAGAATGTCTGCTTATATAACTGATCCCCGATTAGAGTATAGGCATGAGCTCTCCTCTTAGTCAATCTTGCTGCTTCAGCATCAATCGGTAGGACACCTCGTTGAAGATACAAGATCATCGGGGCTCTCTAATCGATTGGCTCTTCCAAGTTATTCTACAAGTCAATCTTAGCTATTAGGAAACTTTGGGATATTGACTTATCCAGGACCCAAGTAGTCAACGAGCTGGCCATCCTGGCTAATTCATCTGCCCTTTGATTGTCTACCCAGGGTATTTTAGTTATTGTGACCTCCTCAAAGCCTTCCTTCATTTTTTTCATACACTTTCTCTATAAAGTTGTAGCTTCCCATTATTGACCTCAAAGTTGCCAACCACTTGCTAAGCCACCAGCTGGGAATCTGAGTGAATGATTACCCGTGTGGCCCCTACGTGTCTAGTTGCTTGTAGTCCAGCCAGTAGCCCTTTATATTCTGTCTTGTTATTGGTAGCTTGGAAATTCAACCGAATGGCTAGATGCATGATATCTTCTTGAGGGGATATAGGGAGTATCCCCACTCCGCTTCCTTGCTGAGTTGATGACCCATCTACATATATCTTCCATGCTTCCTCGGAATCATGTTGATGGATCTCTGTCAGAAAGTCGACCAAGGCTTGTGCTTTAATTGTTGCTCAGGGTTGGTACTGTATATCATACTCCCCCAGCTCGGTTGCCCATTTGATGAGACGACCAGCTATCTCCATATTTGTAAGAACTTTCCCCATGGTATTATTAGTTAGCACGGTAATTGGATGTGCTAGAAAATAAGGCCTTAGGTGGTGAGTCATGAGGACCAACCCGTAGACCGACTTCTCGAGAATCATGTACCGAGACTCAGCCCCTTTTAATAGATATCTAAAGAAGTATACTAGTCATTGTGCATTGTCCTTCTCTTTCACCAAAACTGCCCCCACGGCCTCAGAGGTAGCCGACAAATACACCTAGAGTGGCTCCCCAGCTGTAGGCTTGAATAATGAGGGTAGGGTCTCCAAGTGCTATTTCAGTTCCTCAAAAGTTTTGTTACACTCTTCATCCCACTAGAACTTTATTGCTTTCTGAAACACTTTAAAGAAGGGGAGTGTTCAGTTTGCAAATCGAGATATAAACCTGGAAAGTGTCATGATTCTACCCACCAGCTTCTGGACTTCCTTTAGATTTCGAGGAGCCTGCATGTCTCGGAGCGCTTGAATCTTCTCCGGGTTGGCTTTGATTCCCCGCTTGGTGACAAGATATCTCAAGAACTTTCCTCCTCGAACTCCAAATAGGCATTTCAGGGGATTTAGCTTAAGCGTGTACTGTCGCAGCATATAGCAAGTCTCCTCCACATCGGAAATCAGGTTTATTGTCACGGTGGACTTGATAAGGATGTCGTCCACATAGACCTCCACATTCTTCCCTATTTATTCTCAAAGATCTTGTCTATCATCCTTTGGTAAGTATCCCCTACATTTCGTAACCCAAACGGCATAACTGTATAACAGAAAGTACCATCTGCCGTGATAAAGCTAACCTTCTCCTGGTCTTCCCGGGTGAGAGGGATCTGGTGGTATTCTTGGTAAGCATTGAGCATGCAAATCTTTTCACAGCCTGAAGTCAAATCTACCATCTGATCGATCCTCGGTAGAGGGTAACAATCTTTGGGGCTGGCCCAATTGAGATCCCAAAAGTCGATGCAGAGCCTCAACTTGTTGTTGGGCTTGGACACTAGGACCACATTAGAAAGTCAGGGCAAGAATTGTACCTCGCTAACGTGCCCTGCTTTTAAGAGCTAGTCCACTTTGGCTCGAATGACTTATTCTACTTGGCAGAGAAATTTTGCTTCTTCTACTTGACCGACAGGGAATCGGCCAGGAGATGAAGCTTGTGCTCAGCTACCTCAAGCCTAACTCCCAATGGCTTATTAGGGGACCAGGCGAAGACGTCCCTGTTGCGCACTAGACACTCAACCAGGTCTGACTTGATTTCTAGCGACAGGTCACTCGATATGCGAGTGATGCTTTCAGACTGATCAGGATGAAGCTAAATCTCCTCCCAAGGAATGGGTTCTTCCACCATAGGCAAATACTCCTCTTGAATAGCGTGGACTCCCCCGTCTTGGGTTTTCTAAGCCTTGCGGACCTCGACCTTAACCATGTCTACATAACACCTGTGTGAAACCAGCTGTTCATCTTGAACTTCCCCGACCTGGTCTCCCACCAAAAGTTTTATCTTGTGATGAAAGGCGGAGACTGTCGCTCAGAATTCATGTAGGGCGGATCTCCCCAAGATGACATTGTAAGAGGACGGGGAATCCACCATGATGAAGGTGCTCCTCTGAGTCCTCACCAATGGTTCGCTACCCAAAGATATGGCTAGCTTAATCTGAGTCATTGGTCATACTTCCTATGAACCCGTACAAAAAGGTGGTTATGGGTTGAAGTTCACTAGCGTCAATCTGCATGCCATCAAACACACTTTTGAATAGCACATTGACAGAGCTTCCAGTGTCGATGAAAACTCTAACCACGCAACTGTTGGTGATGATGGCTTTGATGATAAGTACATTGTCATGAGGGAGCTCTACTCTCTCCAGATCCTATGGCCCAAAATTGATCAAAGGCCCGGCAGCTTGTTCCTGGCTGCAACATATCGCGTGTATCTCTAAACAACATTCATGGGGCTTCCTGGCTTTGGCAGAATCCCCATCCGTAGGTCCTCTGGAGATCATGTCGAATGGCGATATTTCTCCTATTCTCTTCCTCAGGTGATTCCATCGGCTCCTTGCCCCATCCTGCCTGTTGGCTTCCTTGACCTCCTTTCTCGGGCAGGGGTTTGCTTGATTGTCCTGCGGTAGTAGGCGGATTGTCCAGCAGCCTTTGGAGTTTGGGCACGATCTCAGGTGGAGGTAGGCCAAGCTTGGCGGCCCGCTGAGAATCTCGGGCAAACTAGATGCAATCTCCTATATAGTGCGTATGGGATCTATGCTAGGTGCAGTAATGAGGTCCCCACTAGCCGAGTCCGGAGCTTGGAAAGCCTTGACTCTATGCACCGTTCTGGCTTCCTGGACGGGCAAGAAACCAAGTCAGGCATCCCTAGTATGGGTAAAGGGTCTAGTGGGAGGTTGGGGTGGTCTTCTTTCCGCCTTGTTGATAGGAGCAGATGCTTTGGCTTCTTTCCTCCGAGCATCCTGGGCTTCCTCTACATTGATGTAGCTTGCGGCCCTCCCAAGTATCTGATCAAAATTCTTCATAGGTTCTCAAATGAGGGATCGAAAGAAATCCCCCTCCACCAGACCTTGGAAGAAAGCATTCATCAAGATATCAGAGGTAGCGGATGGGACATCCAGAGCTATCTAGTTGAAGCATTTTATGTATGCCCTTAGGGGTTTCGTGGACCCCTGTTTGAGAGCAAATAGGCAATGGTCCATCTTTGGTACCTCTTGCTGCTGGCGAAGTAGTGTAGAAAGGCGTTCTTGAAATCCTGAAAGTAAGTGATGGATCCGACAGGCAATCTGTTGAACCACCTTTGTACCAAGCCTAATAGGGTGTTTAAGAACACTCAACACTTAATGGTGTCGCTATATTAATAAAGCAATGCAGCATTTTGAAACTTGCAGAGATGATCCTCCGGATCTTTACTGCCTTCGTACTCCCTAATAGCTAGGTGCTTATACCCCTTCAGTAGATTTTCCTCGAGCACCCATGAAGAGAAGGGTACTTGCAGTTCCTTAGGTACCTCCTTGGGCTCCTCCTAGAGGACTATGGCCTTCCCCTTTTTCGAATCTCTCGGCAAGGAACTTTCAGTCGTGTAGGCATGATACTGTTCCTTCTGTAGAATCGAAAAGAATTTAGATATCTCCACAATGGTATGATATTGTCTGCTTTGGGCCTAGGCCCTCATGGCTTTGCTCTTGGGCTCTCCCCAAAAGGCCTCATACCAATGGAGATATCTTTATCTTTATAAACTCATGATCTTTCCCATGTGTTTTCAATGTGGGACTATGTTTGCAACCTTGCAACACAAATAATCCCCCCCTCCAACAAAGGACCACAGGCTTCTCATGTCCGATCCTCGACCCACCAGGTCTTCCTGCCCCTCGGTCCACCTGACCTACTAGGACTTCCTTGCCTAGCCGCAACTAAGATTTCCTGCCTGGTGTCTGGTCCTCTTAATCCGAACATAGGAGCCCCCATTTTCTTTGTTCGAGGTCAATATTATACCCACATGGCTCAATCAGACCATAGCTCTTGTGCACAGTTGGCGGTTAAACCTTCTGGCAGTCCGGGCTCTAATACCAATTATAGGATCGAAAAGAATTTAGATATCTCCATAATGATATGATATTGTCCACTTTGAGCCTAGGCCCTCATGGTTTTGCTCTTGGGCTCTCCCCAAAAGGCCTCATACCAATGGAGATATCTTTCTCTATATAAACCCATGATCTTTCCCATGTGTTTTCAATGTGGTACTATGTTTGCAACCTTGCAACACTAACACCTTCTTATTACTGCGATCCTAGTCGGGGTCGCAATAGAAAGCTCGAGGGAAGTCTTTTCGTTGTTTCCTCTTAGACCCTCTGTCAGAAGCGTGAGTCTGGTCCTTCAAGGCCGTTGATCTCTTCGGTGGCTATGAATTTACAGTATGCCTCTCGGAGGTTGCTCGTCTTGTGACTTCCTTAAATAACTCATACTCTCCCACTGTCATGGTTACATTGATCTTATCAGCGTCCTCCATCTTCACATTCCAGAACAGGTGAAGAAGATTCCCACAAACAGCGTCAAATTGATCCTGTCCGAAATCTGAGTTAGACGAAGAACAGCAAAGGTGGCATTGGTGTTGACAGAAAGGTGACTTTGACGCACCCTATGTATGTGCGTCGGGAAAGTGAACTCCCACGTGGTACCAAAAGTCAGTAGTAATAAAATCGGTGATACTTGGGCCCTGCACACACTCAAACAAGCACACGGAGCGTTAGAGACTAGAAACTAAGGAAAAAGTCCCTGACGCAGGCCCTCCGACACTCAAGTTAGGTCATTTTTCCCCGGAAGGGCAGTATACGAAAGAAGGAAAAAAGAACTATTGAAGATGCATGCAAAAGTGCGCATACCTAGTCAATGAAGAGGACCTCTCTTTTTATAAGACTCTGCCTACCTTTTGAACCTGATCACTGCCAGAGAATGTGTTGGTGCAATTTTGCACTAACGGTCTAACTCAAGTTTTGATGAATGACAAGTAAGTTAAGTTATGTTTTGTTGTGATCTAACCACTTGATTAAGTGTGCAAGAAGTCTAGCTAGGTCAACGGACAGACCGAATAGCTGGCATAAAATCTAGATAGGTCGATGGGCTAATCGGATATCTAGCAAGAAGTCCATCTAGGTCAACGGGCCGACCGGGTAGCTGACATGAAGTCCAGACAAGTCGACGGACTGACCGGATGTCTGATAAATTGGTAAGTTAAGGTAAGTCACTGGAGGAGAGTGACCAAGTGAGGGTACATCCCGATTAAAGGGACAATAGGTGTCGATCCAGTTTAGGTCCATTTGGGATCTCTAAGCTGAGATCTTGACTAATTCCTGGTCCTGAGAGAACATGAACTAATTAATACTACTCATTATTATTGTACTAATATTTGTCTTGTAGGTTATTATTTTGTTTATTAGATTAACGTTATTTTGCAAGACAAAGGAGCACATTTGCCTTCAGATGAATAGTGTCCGAAGGTACCTTCAAGCTTGATGGAAGGCGCCTTCGTACTGTTCATAGAAGGCATCTTCCATGGCTATAGAAGGCGCCTTTAATAGGATAAATTATAGCCGAAGTCTAGATAAGTGTCGGGTTGTTTAGGATCGAACCTACCTCATTGGAGGCACCTTTCATGGCCATGGAAGGCGCCTTCCATGCCTTTTATAAGGCTGTCTCAAGAAGGCATTGAACAACCACACTTATACGAGCTACTGAGCATTCATTTGAAGTTCTGATTGCTCCGGGCTCCTGCTACGACTCTGCTGCAAAGCTGTTGTGCCTGACGACTGCTCCGAGGATTTCGGATCATGACTGGCATACCGACATCGACATGAGCGCTCCCACTTTGATCTTTAAGTGTCGTTAATTTTCTTTTGTAATTAATTACTGCAAAAAAGGACAAGTGTAGTGTGTTGCACTTGTTCAATCTTCTTGTACTCGATTCTCTTTTTTGGAGGTACCGAAAAAGGTTTTTAGTGGATTACCCGTCGATAGATTCCCGAGACCTAAGTCTTGGAGTAGGAGTCGCCGAAGGCTCCGAACCAAGTAAATCGACCGTGTCTATTTCTATTTCGCTTAATTATCCTTTTGATTTCTATTTTTTTTCCCGCTACGTTCATACTTTGATCTTAAAAATGAAAAAGATAAGTTTTTTAAAATCACGTGATTCACCCCCTCTCACGTGTGACTCAATCCAGCAAGTAGCATCAGAGCAGGTTTTGCTCTGATTTGGTGCAATCACCAATCAAGTCGGGGGAATTTTAATTTTTTTTGTTCCATTTGAATTGGTAAAATTTACCTATTCAGATAAATTTTTTTCGACCGTTCAATTTTAGCTCTAAGTTGGTGCAACACCGCTCGAGTCCCTCCATATTTTTTTATATAATCTCAAACTCTACTAATCAAAAACCAAGTCTTGGCACCTCCTTTTTAGTTTTCTATCTACAGTATTCAAATGACCCAACTTGAAGAGTACAACATCGTACGTCCCTCACTCTTCAACGAGGATGATTTTCCGTACTATAAGAAGTGGATGGAGGCCTACCTAAAAATAGACTATGACCAATGGTTCAGTATCGTCAAAGGGTACAAGGCTCCAGTCGACCACAACACCAGAATTCCAATGGACCCAAAAAATTAGAATCCAAAAATAAAATAAAATAACACAAATTGACTTCAAAGCCCTCAACACAATCCAGTGCGGGCTAACAAAAGAAGAGCTGAACCACATCGGTCCACACAAAAATGCAAAGGAACTTTAGGACAAGCTCATAGAACTGCACGAGGGAACCAACGATGCAAAGGTAACAAAGAGAGATTTATTTTTAAATAAATTATTTAATGTCTAAATGCAGGAAGGTGAGACTGCCAGTCAGCTACACACAAGAATAAAGGACATCCTCAATGGAGTCCACACAATTGGCCACTAATTAGAGAACCGGGATCTGATAAGGTATGCCTTAAATGCATTTCCTCGAAATGCACTATGGGCATCCATCGTGGATGCCTATAAGATTTCGAGAAACTTGTCAGAGTTAAAACTAGATGAATTATTCTGTGAACTAGAAATGCACAAACAGACTAACGCCAAATCCGAGAAAGGTCTTGCTCTTATTGCAGGGTCATCAAAAGACAAGTCCAAATCGAAGATGGAACCTGAACTCTAGTCTGACCCAGACTTAGATGATGAAGAACACCTGATAAACTTGGTAAGAAAAATGTCCACCGAGAGAAATAAGAACTTCACCAGCAAGAACTTGCAGAAGATCAACTCCACCTCCAACTCTAACAACAAAAATGTGACATACTTTGGATGCAACAAGAAGGGGCACTATAAGACTGACTGCCCGAATCTAAAGAAGAAGAAGGCCCTCAAAGCGACATGGGATGAATTGTCCGGAGATGAATCAGACTGCGGAGAACCGAAGCACTCCAACTACCTCTCGCTGATGGCTTACGAAACAAAATTAGAGAATGAATCGGAAGATGGATCCGAACCTGAATCAAGCCACGAGTCCGTACTTGTTTCCAAAGGTTCCGATGAGGTATACTTTGGTTTAAGCATAAAGTTCTTTAAAGTTATTGTATGCTTGAATAAAAAATTAGCTATATCTGAGAATAAAATAAACGAACTAACAAAAGAAAATAATAAACTTAATGAACAATTAAAATTGAGTGCAACGACTGAACCAATTCAAGCTGAAATCCCAACTCAAGTTGCAAAACTTGAGGAGGATAATTCCATATTAAAAAATGAAATAATTAAACTAAAAGAGTTACTACAAAAATTCACAACTAGATCCAAGTACCTCGATATGATACTTAGATCACAAAGAGCTGTGTACAACAAGTCTGGACTCGGATACAAGTCCAGCTCAACCAATAAATCCTTTATATCATTAGTTAACCAAAATAAGAATCAAGCTAAAGCTTGGGTTCCAAAAGCGTGTCTGACCACGCAAGTAGGAATTAATCAATATTATGTACCTAAAAATGAAATCCATTACCTAAAAACAAATCCAACTAAACTCTTAAATTCAAACCAAAATGAATTCTTAAAATCAAAGTCTAAACTTAATAACAAAACAAAATCAAACCTAAATCTAAAAGATAAAATCAAATCAAATGTACGAAATAAATTCATAACAAATAGATCAAATTGCCATCAAGTAAGCTATAATTATAAAAGTATTCGACATAAACACAAAACTTAAACTCAAAATGTTCAATAATTCAGGGGGAGGCTCAAAATTAGTTGACACCTCTAAAATAATAACTTACTCGACAGGGTAATTAGAACTAGCTAAAATAAGGATAACAATTTAACTTGACAAAAGTACTGGTGAAGTTTTGGATAATAGTAGGTTAGGGAAACTATGTCTATGCATGTCTAGGAAGATATGGTTTCGACCTGGTGTATTTGGCTTAGTGGAACCCCAAGGTGTTTTGATGTGATCAAACAAGTTAAGTTAAGTCCTGTATTGTCTAACCCTTGTGTCTAAGTGTGCAGGAGCTTAGGAACATAGGAAGTCGAGCGGAAGACGCGGCTAGCGAGAAGGATGGCACGGGAGAGAGCCGACGGGCTAAGTGCATCCAAGGGACTAGGTGACCGCGGAAAAGTACACCGGTGGATGAGAAGAACGTGTGCGGCGTTCGAGGGACGAGAAACCGGGAAGGAAGGCTGCTCGAGGAAAAAGCCGAAACTTGGGTTCGAGTGAGCTATATTCCGGATGGCCGAGATCACCCAAGCTAGCGGAGCCGAAGCGAACAAGACCCGGACCGAGACGAGCTGAACCGGAGACGAAAAAGTCAACATCTGTTGACTTTGGGCTCCAGGGCGCCCAGAGCCCTCCGGGGCGCCCGGAACCCTTCCGGGCTCCCGGACCAGACTTTTGACGAGGATCGAGATTTGACTCGATCTGATCATTGGGGGATAAAGTTTATCCCCCCAGGGCGCCCGGAACCCCTTCGGGGCGCCCCGACCAGGCTATAAATATAGCCTTGGTCCAGAAGCTAATCAATTCATTCAGAACAACAACTTGTAATCAGTTCTTTCATTTCTACTTTTCTGTCTGTGCTCTCAATGATGTAAAGAGGCTACTCCGCCCAAAGGAGATCGTCAGATAGTGCGCTTACTTTCCTTGGATTAGCAATCCCCTGATTGCAAACCAAGTAAATCCTTTGTGTCTGATTTCTGTTTATTTAGTCTCTGTTTTTTTAATTACAAGTTCTTTTAAATTAGTTGAATATCCAAGAAAGGTTTTTGGTTTAATTTTTGTAGGGAAATTCACCCCTCCCCTCTTGCCGACCTCCAAAGGGACCTACAAGTGGTATCAGAGCAAGGACGCTTCAGGAGGACTAACCGCCGATCGAAGCAACAAGATGGTCGGACCAAGCATCGTTCCACCAAAATTCGAGGGGGACTTCGCAGACTGGAAGCGTTGTATGGAGGTATTTCTAAGAACTGATTTCGAAATTCGATTTATTATGAAGTATGGTTTTGTAGCTCCGATGAATCAAGATGGAGAAGAAAAAGAGGAGAGCCATTGGACAAAGAAGGAGCAGAATGAGTCTGTAGCGAACAACCGTGCGGAATATCACCTACTAAGCGTACTACCGCCTCAGGAAGTCAACCGTATCGAAAGCTACTTGTCGGCCAAAGAACTTTGGGAGAAGTTCCTGGAACTCCACGAAGGCACATCCGAAGCGAAGCTCGCTAGAAGAGACATCCTCCGGAACAAACTGATGAACATCCGTCTGGAAAAAGGTGAGAAGGTAGTCGGTCTACATGCGAAGGTAAAAGAATTAATTATTGGTCTCGAGAACCTCGGTGAAATGGTAACAAACCGGGACACCATACGCTACGCACTCAACGCATTTCCTCGAACTCCGGAGTAGACATCAATCGTCGACGCCTACTATATTTCAAAAGACCTGGAGGTAAGTACTTTAGAAAAGTTGTTTTCTACTCTTGAGTTACATGAAACCAGGTGTGAAGCTACAACAAAAGACTCAAGTCAGATAATGGCGCTGAACAAACCAAGAAGGATGAACCCGAGTCAGACTCTGAAGAAGACCAAGAAGCATATATGGTAAGAAACTTTAAAAAGTTTTTTTAGATCTAATAAATTTAAAGAAATACAGAATAAAAAGAATCCAAGAAATAGAAGAAAAGTGCATTGCTACCAGTGTCAAAAGGAAGGACACTTAAGAGAGGATTGCCCAGAACTAAAGAAGGACAAAATGAAAACACCTAAGAAACACAAGAACCTAAAAGCCACTTGGGATGACACTTCATCATCTGAGTCCGAGATTCAAGAATATGCCGGGATAGCACTGATGGCAAACTACGAAGGACAAAGTATATCAGAACCCAGCATCAATGAAGGGGGAGCGACCTCAGATGGAAGTAACGAAGCAAGGGGAGATTCAGGCTTCAAGTCTGATATGGTAAGTGAGGTATGTCTCTTACCCCCTGATGAACTTTACTTTGGTATTAAGGCAATGGCAAAATCCATGTATAAATTAGAAAATAAAAATACCAAATTAGAAAATAAAATTCTAGAAACAAAAAGAATTTTGGCAAAATCATGTCTTATAGAGGATTTTGAAAAATTGAAAATTGAAAATTGAAAATGAAAAACTAAAAGAAGAAATAAAAAGATTGAAAAAATCTAATGGTTCAAATATTTCTACTTTTAGAAATTATAGAGGTTTAAATTGGTATTATAGATTTCATTAAAGTCAAATTAGAAATATATTAAAAGTCTATGTACCTAGGAAATACTTGGTTAATCTTGTAGGTAGGAACCTCTACTGGGTTCTAAAAATATGTTTAATTTAAAATTAAAATTAGACTTAGCATTTTCAGCAAGGAAATTAAACAACTAATTTCTTTATGAGGCTTTGTCTAAGGAAGTGGTTGTTGCTCCAATAACCAAGAAGGCCTAGTGCCTCGCCACGACCTGGAAGCCAAGTATCGAAATGAAAAGTTTAATTGACTAACTGAAAAAGTATTAATTTAATTTACTTAATGCTTTAAAAGAGTTATTCAATTTGTGTTAGAAAATATTTAAAATTGATTTAGAAATTTTTACCTTAGAAAATTTTTTTATGAAAATTACCTTTGAAATTTTTTTTTTAAATTTGACTTAGAATTTTTTATTACCTTAAGTTTTTTTTTATAAAAAATTGCCTTAAATTTTTTTTTTTTACTAAGAATTTTTTTATAACTGTCTTCAAAAATTTTTTTAAAACTGACTTAGAAATTGTTTAAATTAGAAAAAAAATTTAGAAATTGTTTTTAAAAACTTACCGTAGAAAATTTTTTTTTTTACCTTAGACTTGTTTAAGGACCCCTATTTTTTATGTGATCAAAGGGGGAGACAGATGTTAAGTCTAGGGGAGGAATATAATTTTTAAATTGAAATATCTTTGGACTTAATTGCAAATAAATTGTTTTTATTGCATATGTTTTCCCTAACTTAACTTGGGTTGCTCACATCAAAAGGGGGAGATTGTTGGAACCCCAAGGTGTTTTGATGTGATCAAACAAGTTAAGTTAGGTCCTGCGTTATCTAACCCTTGTGTCTAAGTGTGCAGGAGCTTAAGAATACAGGAAGTCGAGCGGAAGACGCGACTAGCGAGAAGGACGGCACAGGAGAGAGCCGACGGGCTCGGTGCGTCCGAGGGACGAGGTGACCGCGGAAGAGTACACCGATAGACGAGAAGAACGTGTGCGGCGTTCAAGGGACGAGAAACCTGGAAGGAAGGCTGCTCGAGGAAAAGGCCGGAACTTGGGTTCGGGTGAGCCCTATTCCGGATGGCCGAGATCACCCAAGCTAGCGGAGCTGGAGCGAACAAGACCCGGACCGAGAAGAGCTGAACCGGAGACGAAAAAGTCAACATCTGTTGACTTTGGGCTCTGGGGCGCCCAGAGCAGTCCGGGGCGCCCGGAACCCTTCCGAGTGCCCGGACCAAACTTTTGACCAGAATCGAGATTTGACTCGATCTGATCGTTGGGGGATAAAGTTTATCCCCCCCAGGGCTCCCGGAACCCCTTCGGGGCCCCCAGACCAAGGGTATAAATATAGCCTTGGTCCAGAAGCTAATCAATTCATTCAGAACAACAACTTGTAATCAGTTCTTTCATTTCTACTTTCTGTCTGTGCTCTCAACGCTGTAAAGAGGCTACTCCGCCCAAAGGAGATCGTCAGATAGTGCGCTTACTTTCCTTGGATTAGCAATCCCCTGATTGCAAACCAAGTAAATCCTCTGTGTCTGATTTCTGTTTATTTAGTCTCTGCTTTTTTAATTACAAGTTCTTTTAAATTAGTTGAATATCCGAGAAAGGTTTTTTATTTAATTTTTGTAGGGTAATTCACCCCTCCCCTCTTGCCGGCCTCCAAAGGGACCTACAGAACTAACTGAAGCTACCCTTACGAATCCTAACTAGTTAGACTAAGGTTTTGTACTAAGTTCAGTGGATAGTGTAGGATCGAATGAGTGCGATAGGAGGGAGGGTGAATATCGTACTTTTAAAAATAATTCTTTTACTTGTTAAAATCAAAGTCATGCAGCGGAAAATAGAAAACACAATTCAGTTACTTGGTTCAAAGCCTAAGTCGACTCCTACTCCAAGACCCATGATCATGGATCGCACCATTGGGCAATACACTAAAACTCTTTTCTCCAAAAACCTCGGAGAGAAGCAAATCGTACAATGAAATGAGTAAGATAGTAACAGCCTACTATCTTACTTTAGATTAAGTACAAAATAAGCTAAATAAATATACTGATTACTTAGATAGAAGATGCAGCTCGATCAATACTTCTTACAGCAACTTGCTTGATAGATGCATAGAAGGGTAGTAGCACGAACAGCAGGAGGTGAACTTCGAACAGATCTGATTTCATTTTCATTTTTCAGCCTCGGACCTCGAGCTCACTTTTATAAGAGTCGTCGACGTTCGGTCGACCAATCCCTAGGTTCGGTCGACCGAACCAGCTCCCTTCCATCTTCCCTGAGATCTTATGTTGATTCAATCTTCGACATTTAATGACATTAAAGTGTTTGGCCGACCGATCCCCTTGTTTGGTCGACTAAACAAAGATTCTTCCCTGTTCGTCGAGATCTAGAATTAATGCACCATTAAGTGATGATTGTTCGGTCGATCAATCCCCTAGTTTGGTCGACCGATTAGTCGCTCTTCCTTCTTTGTTTCTACTAGATTTGAACTGTGATGAGTCATCAGGGTTCGGTCGACCGATCCTCTGGTTCGGTTTACTGATCAAGCATTGATCAGACCCTGCTCTGTTTTGGTCTGAACTGATATCTGCTCTGAGTTGGCCGGGTTCGGTCGATCGATCATTGTGTTCGGTCGACTGATCAGGCCTAACCTACAAAACAGTGTTAGACAATAATCCTACAAAATAGATATTAGTACAGTAATAATATATCTAATGCATGACTAATAATAATAAGCAGTTCAACTATCTTGATCTCAACTTGGAAACCTTCCCGGTTTCTTTAGTTGGATCAGCGACCTTAGATTGTCTCTTTCAGGAACACGACTTCACTGTCACTCCTCCAGTTGCATACCTCAACTTACCTACCAAACATTGGTCCTCCAAACCTATTTGGACTTTACCTGCTCAGTGTCAAATAGCCTGATCCACTAAGACTTTTCTTGTAATACTACATTAGCCAACAGCAATAATAGTAATACAGAATACTATGGTAAATCTAAACTTAGATTTACTGAGATCCGCTGGTCCGGTCGACCGCGCCGATCAACCTTGCTTGAAGTTCACTCCTCTAAGACTTTTCTCTACCTAAGGTTATCTCCCCCTAGGATTTTCACCACCTGGCTTCAGTCACCAAGACTCATTATTCGACTACCGAGGGATCAGGTCCTCTAGACCTATCGAATCCACCTAGCTTCCATGATCTACTAAGATTTCCCTTACCTCAGTATTCGGCTATCCAGGGATCAGGTCCTTTAGACCTATCAAATCCACCTGGCTTCCACGATCTACCGAGATTTTCCTTGCCTAGCCTGCAACTAGGACTTTCCTTACCTAACCACAGTTAGGACAAGTCACTTGGTTGACTTTCCACCCTTGCCTAGCCACGACTAGGACTTCCCATGATCAAGCTCAATTAAACATACTTGAACATATTTGTCGGATATTAAAACCTTAAAGGTTGATTGCACCAACAAATAGGACTATTTGGAAAATCTCGAAGGCATGGTTACTCTAATGATGTCTAAGTGACTCACCACAGCCCAAAAGTTTATCCAAAAAATATCTGTTTATTGAAGTCAAAGCTAAATATGAATCTAACATAAAGTTAAACTAAACCCTGAACTTAAACTTAACTCATCTCACAAAATTATAGGATTCTCTGATTAAAAACGTAGATCGGATGAGATGACTAAGGAATTAAAAATTAAAATTAAAATTTAAATTAAACATAAAACTTAAAATTTAAATTTAAAATTAAAATTAAAATTAAACATAAAACTTAAAATAAAATTTTAAATTAAAAAGTTAACTTAAAATTTAAAAATAAAAATTTAACTTAAACTTAAAAAAAAATAAAAATCTAACTTAAAAATTTAACTTAAACTTTAAAAAAAAAATTAACTTAAAATTTAAAAATAAAAATTTAACTTATAATTAAAAATTAAAAGTTAAAAATTAAAATTTTAACTTAAAATTAAAATCTTAATTTAAAATTTAAAATTTAAAATTTAAAATTTAAATTTAACTTAAAAATTAGAAATTTAAATTTAAAAACTTTTTAAAAAAATCTTTAGAAGGCGCCTCCCAACAGCACCCCCGAAGGCACCTTCGACATCGGTGGAAGGCGCCCTCAGGAGAGGTGGGAAAAATCCTACCTAAGCAGTAGAATGCGCCTTCAGCCATTTGAAGGTGCCCTCCATAACCGATGGAAGGCGCCTTCCATGAAGCTTGAAGGTGCCTTCGAGCAGTATTTTTCCAGCGAACAGAGACGATCTGATCTGTTCGTGATTTCAGCCACGACAAGGCGCCTTCCGGCCCGAATTTCTCAACAATTTTATCCTCAAAATCTCAAAAATGCCTCCTAGGTATACTTTCCCTCAATATGTATCTTCAATACTTAGTTTATATGCATTTTTCTTGTCTATTTATGCCTATATGTGTGTATAAAATTAGGAAAAGACGACATGTTACCCCTAGACCTAGCAATACCCCATCTACTGATGTTAGATTCTCTACTGAATAGCTTAGGTTGTCCTTCTTACAGCATACATATGTGGCCCTGAAATCTAGGTACTTAAGTAGAACCTTTTTTACTCAATACTACGCCCCTATCACACAAATTATTGAGTACTACCAGTTAGATAAACTAGTTTACTGCAATCATACAGTAAATCTCGATTTGTGTGCTCAACTCTATAGCAACTTAGAAAGATAGATGATCTAACCTACTCTACCAGAGTTGGTGGAAAGAATTTTCACTTTTTCCCCACCTTATTATATGATAGTTTAGGACTTAAGAGATCTGCATGCATATTTTTGTGCTACCCTGGTAGGGATTTGCCATTTGGCAAGCCTTACTCCCATATTACATTAGATAATATCTATATGTATTTTTTGTGTGAGGAGAGACTACCTACAGTGACTGACTTTAGGTCACTCTCCCTTAGGGTCCAGGTCTATGTCCTATATCCAGTCCTGACCACATGCATTCTGTCGATCATATCTCGCGACGTTGTGATGATGCAACCCTCCCACTCTTTCTTTTTGTATGCTCTCTATCAGCGTCTAGACATTGACATTGCATTACATATGTTTTATAATGTCATACATGCATCCAGTCTCGTCACTAGGCATCAGGTTCATATGCCCTTTTGTCACATCTTGACATACATATTTTCAACCATAAGAGTAGATATGACCCAGGGTACATCTAGTTCTCTTACTGCATATGACGAGTTTGGTCAGCGTCAGCTAGCTTTAGTGTATATAGACATCATTGCTCAGGGGGTTCTAGCCTGGAGAGGTGGGCCACAGCTAGCCATATCAGTCGAGGCTGAGGATGACTTTCCACCTATTCCAGTCGAGGGAGAGGAGTGGTCAAAGTTTACGGCTGAGGAGATATTTGGGTATGCTCCAACTTCGGACTAGCCCTCGACCTCAACCCAGTACTTCTCTATCCGTCGAGGATCGACTTGCTCATCTTGAGGAGTCCTCTGCGAAGCTTCGACAGTCAGTCTCGGATGGATTCAGCACACTCTGGGGGGAGATGACCACTGGATTTACTTCTCTCCGAGACGACATGACTACCAGATTTGAGCAGATTCATTAGGCTCTGCACGCTCCTAAGCAACCCCTACCACCACCTGTTGACGATGATCAGACCTAATCGTGTTACATACATTATTATACATTTTATATGACTTGACTTACTATTTTCAATTAGTTTTTTTCAATCTGATTGTTAAAATTAGGAATGTGTTTAATAGACTTAGATTATTATCTTCAGAATTATTTTCAAAACTTTTCAAATTCTAGGGTAAAATTCTTTATACAGTTTTCTCGAGATTCCCTTATTTTTAGAATTTTCAAAATCACTTTTAGTTGTAGTCTAGGTCAAATCCATAAAAAGCATGTTCTTATAAATCTAGGACTTGAGCATCTCATCAACACATTAGGGCTACTTTGTTTGTGATTATCAAACTTAGAAAGGGGTGAGATGCATAGGTAAATTACCTGGACTTAAGATGCTTATATCATAATTTACAACCCTCAAACTTAGAAAGGGGTAAGATACTTTTTTTGAAATTTCACTATCGCTTTTAATCTACAAACCTCAAACCTTGCATCCATAATGGTTAGAGCATCTCCAATGATTAAACCTCTATATGAGATTTTTTTTTTTTTTTTTGTAGTATCTAATATATTATCTCAATTCTACATCAAAAACATAAAATCTTATCACTCTCTTCTTATTATTATTAATAATAATAATAATAATAATAATAATAAATTAGGTCTCTATAACTTTTTCATGGATCCTATATTATCAATTTTTTTATACATTATTAATTACTTCACCTACACATATTGTTAATTAATTTTGAGATAGGAAGACAAATTTAAAATTTCATTGCCGTTCTAAAACTACAAACTTCAACTTACCTCCATAATGATTAGAGCTTTTTTTTCTTCCATTGTTTAATTTTATAAATATTTTTGAAAAGCTCTCATTCGAGATGCCCTTCGAGTTTTTTTTCTTCAGTTTTTTTTCTGGAGATTGAAGTGTCAAACACGGTGCAATAGTAAGGGATAGGAGGACTATTATGTAATAAATGTTTCAATCTCTCATGTTCCTGGTTGAAGTGAGAAGCTTTTAAAGAATTTATGAAATTTTAAAAAAAAATAGCTCGGCGCAGGAAGTTTTTTTTATGCGGACTCCGGGGAAGGATTCATTATACGTAATCTTATCTTTTTTTAAATAATTGTTTATAAAAAATAAGATAAGGATATGTACAATGGATCTTTCCTCGAGACTCTGCATAGTAGAAGCTTTGTGCACAAATTTTTTTTTTTTTTTTTATTTCACAAAACTCTTTTAAAAGTCTCTCACTTTAACAAGGAATGTGAGAGATTGGAACACTTATTACATAACAGTCGTCCTATCTTTTATCATTACACCGTGTTTGACACTTAAATCTGCAGGAAATCAAAGAATTTTATCTGTGCTTTCACAAGTTTCACTGAGAAGTACCTTCATAATTCGTTGAAAGATCAACAAGGAAAATTGTTTAGATTTTTTATCATCCTGAGATGAACTGCCATTGTCAAGCATGAAGATTGGCATTCGGATAGTACAGAGTGCTTTTTCTTTACATTCCAGATTTCTTCCTTGCAGTTCTTTGTTTTGTCCTATGAAATCTATGTGATTGGTAAAAAGGGCACATCTGCACTGCTTTTCACCTTGCTTCACATCCAAGCAAACTAGAAAACAGTCCTTTAATCGCACAAAGATCACCTTCAAAACCTAGAAAAGTAGGTGATATCAAGTCTACCTGATCTCTAGATCAAAGTGACAAAGAACAAGGATTTGTTCCTTGCTAGTATTTATCAAGTTGCCGTGACATTAAATGTTGGAATTAGCAGAACTAGTAATCAGATGCGTCCTGTGCTACTCTTAACATCCTTTTTCTCACAAAAGAACATCTTGCTCATAAAGCACTTAAAAGATGAGACTTCTTGGCCTAAGCAAGCAACAATGGATGTTTACGAACCAGCAATTAAGCATGATCATCAGTCCTATTAGTGACTGAAACACCAACACACTACCAAGCCCAGACAGCTACTCTTTATCAACCATTTTAATGCCTAGCAAGAGCATATTTTAACTCGTGCACCGATATGATTACCTACCTGCTAAACTTGACGTATTGTCAAGTGTCAAGAAAGCCCTCATCTAATTAAGATACTTGCTAAAGCCAAGGCATTGGAGATTATAAGAATGACGAAGGAGGTTTATTGGTTGATTCAATACTAGTAAAGCTAGGAAAATGTTGGAGGAAGAAGACACTTGCAATACTCTCCTAAGCCAAAAGCTTGAGGCCTCTCTCAGGCGAATAAGTTTCTTGGAGATAGAGAATGAGCAGCTGAAAAGAGAAGTTCACCGCTTGAGCACCCAAAATGCTCTACTTCGAGGCCAGGATTCCGATCGGCGGCCGACGTTCCTGCTCAAGAAGACCCAATCTTTGGCCTGCAATGTCGCTTCCTCACCGGAGAAGCAAATGGATCAAAACAACAACACGGATGAGAATAGTTTTGTCGGTGACAATTCCACAGCCAGAACAAGATCACCGAGAGTGCCAAAGCCACCACCGACTCCATCTTCTTTTTCTTCTTCTTCTTCTCATTCTTCAAATGTAATCAAGGGCATGAAGCCCCCGCCGCCGCCGCCGCCTCCGGTGTCTTGGAGGTCAGGCTGTGTGGCAATCAAGGCGGTGCGAAGGGTACCAGAAGTTCTGGAACTTTACAGATCTCTTACAAAGAAGGAAGGGAGATCGGATATGAAAGCAGGCAGCTTGGGGACTCCATCGCCTACCAATTCCCGGGAAATGATAGGAGAGATTGAGAATAGATCGGCTTATGTTCTTGCAGTGAGCTTATATATACTACTTTCTCTTAATTATTCAGATCATCATCACCTTCATATTCTGAATTCATAGTTTAAGAAGTCGATCTCTTTCACAGATAAAATCCGATGTGGAAACTCAAGCCGAGTTCATCAACTTTCTGACAAGGGAGGTGGAGAACGCAGCGTACAAGGACATCGCCGACGTGGAAGCGTTCGTGAAGTGGCTGGACGAGGAGCTGTCCTACTTGGTGGACGAGAGGGCGGTGCTGAAACACTTCCCCCGGTGGCCGGAGCAAAAGGCGGACGCAATGAGGGAAGCGGCCGTCGGATACAGAGAGCTCAAGAACCTGGAAACAGAGGCGTTGGCCTTCCACGACGACCGCCGGCAGCCTACAGCCGTCGCCCTGAAGCGGATCCAGGCGTTGCAGGACAAGTGAGACCAGAATCTAAAAACTGATCCATGCATGCTAGCTCCCAGTGAACTCCGACGGCTCATTAATTAATTAATCAACAACATCTTCGCTGGTACAGATTGGAACGCGGCGTGCAGAGCACGGAGAGGGCGAGGGAGAGCACCGGCAAAAGGTTCAGGGATTTCAAAGTCCCTTGGCAATGGATGCTCGACTCTGGCATCATCGCCCAAGTATGTGATCAATCCACATATTTATTGTCGTCATCTTCCAAGTCAAAATTCAGGTTGCATTTGGTGCGCTTGCAGTTAAAGTCAGGTTCCATGAAGCTGGCGAAGGAGTACATGAACCGAGTGGTCACTTCGGTGAAATTCGATGCGTTCTCCGACGAGGAGGAATTAATGGAACAAGGTGTTCGATTTGCTTACCGCGTGCATCAGGTGACCTCGATCCGCCCGCTGATTAATGCATGCCATTCGAGCTTTTTTCTTCTCTTGAGATCGATCGATCTAAAAAAACGTGAGTCATTTTCCAGTTCATTGGTGGATTTGATGAAGAATGTCATCAGGCGTTCCAAGAAATGAAGAAGTTAGCATGCGATTGAAGAAGGCACTAATGCGATTCAATTCAAGAAGTTTGGAAGACATTATACTACTGAACTCTATGAGAAGTTTGCTATAAGAGTTTGATAAAATTAGGTTAAAGACAGAAGCTTTAATGAAGGGAGTCTTCTTCATATCTCAATAAAGGCCATTCAAATATGCAAAGATCCTAAAAGTGTATAAAAACTTTGCCCATTCCAATTTCTTTCATTTTTACAAATCTATCAATATAATTCTTATTTGTTATTTCTCAAGATTTCTCATATCAACTATTTAATTTGAAAAATACTCATGTTCTCTTATAGTAGCCACAAATAATTATTTTTATTTTCAATTTAATACATCATTTTAGAAAGCTTAGTACAAGCTTATAATATTTGCAACACCCATTAATTGATTGCTATAATAGTATATAAACTTTTTAAATCAAGCAAAATCATAAAAATATGGGGCATTCCGAGAATTGAACTCGGGACCTCTCGCACCCTAAGCGAGAATCATACCACTAGACCAAATGCCCATTTTGAAATTGCTTTTTTTAAATATTTATATCTTGTAAATTAAACTAGAAGTGAATCAAACATCTTCATGTTTTCGTGAACAATAATTTGATCAATATTATTTGCGACCTTAAACCAATTTGGCAATTTCTTTGTATTGATTGGAATTTTCTAAAACCTATGCTGGCTAATAGCTGATGTATATAATAAATTGATTAAATTTGTTTTACAGAAAAGCTAACCCCCCTCAAATCAGACATACAATGGTTGGACACTTGAACTCTTCTCCTAACTCGTCCCCACAAGCAAGATTTGTACAATTTTTTATGGGAAAAAAAAGAGAGATTTGTACATGAAACCCACAGAAAGTGTCGATCACATTCACAAGCTCCAACAGAACTTATGGTCAGATAACCACATCCCTTCTCTTCTTTGGATTCGGATCAGGGTTCCCCATTCGCATCATTGCCACAAACTCATCGTAATTAATGTTTCCATCCTGTACATTGTAAGAAAAAAAGAGGAAGAAAGTTATATTATTTTCCCTTGAACAACTGGTTTTGTAAAACTTTTCCAATTGTTCTTTCTACTTACATTGTCAACATCAACATCATCAATGATACCCTTGATTTCTGTTTCATCAAACATCCCTTTCTCTTTCAGAGCTTGCTCAAGTTCTTCCCTCGTAATATGGCTACACAATATTAAGCATACACAAGTTCATTGCTGATCAATTCTACCACTAAATAGTTGCATCTACCAATAAAAGATTGTGTCTTAACAACTTACCCACTGTTGTCCTTATCGAAGTATTGGAATGCGGTATACAGATGCTCTTCTCTATCCATTCTGTTCATGTGCATGGTTGCTGTGATGAACTCCTCGTAGTCGATTGTTCCGTTACCGTCCGCATCAGCCTGTGGAAAGTGGTATGTGGCCAAGAGGTTGGGTTTTATACTTGAAATCTTCAAGAACAAATGAAAAGCTTACAGCTTCCATGAGCTGCTTCACTTCAGTCTCTGTTAGTTTTGTTCCTTGCTTTGCGAGACCCTGCTTTAGCTCTTCAAGAGTAATAGTTCCGCTGTTGTCGGAGTCCATGCTCTTGAACATTTCCTTAAGACCTTGTATCTCCTCCTCTGATAAGCATCCTGCAATCACCTGCAGACAATGTAGTAGAAATACATTAAAATGGTGACAATTACACACTTTTCCTCTACCTAATCCTTGTCTCCTGGAATTATTATTATTCTTTCTTTCAAAAAGCCAACTCGACCAGAATTTACCCTTAATGCAGCCTTCTTAAATTGATTCATTGCTCTGAATTGTTTCAGTCTACCAAGAACAGCATTATCAAGTGGTGTATCAGGTGCTTCCCCATCTTCTTTGATCCAAGGATGATCTACATATCAAGCTCAACATCAGTAAGATCTTTAGTAAAACCACAACAAGATAATGATAGAATAGAAGGTTTTGGTATGCTACTGATGAAACCTATCATAAAGGTTACATGAGAGAAGAAATCATACTGAGAACTTCAAATGCGGTTAGCCTTTGTTTAGGGTCCAAATTCAGCATCTTCCTTACAAGATCCTTAGCGACTGGAGAAATTTTAGGCCATGGGTCACTTGCGAAGTCAATCTCTCCTCTTAAAATATCATTGAAGATCCCTTGTTCAGATTCTACAGAAACAAATCTTGGTTTAAATTTTTTGTTCTCCTAAGCAAATTCTTTAAATTGTGGAATAGAGAGAAGAATACCAGCCCAAAAGGGAGGAACACCGCTGAGGAAAATGTAGAGCATCACTCCTATGCTCCAAATATCAGCTTCGGGTCCGTATTTTCGTTTGAGGACTTCAGGTGCGATGTAATATGCACTGCCAACTATGTCTTTGAAGACCTCACCTGTTCAGAGATTAGAATGTGAACCAAAAGATTCAACCAAAACATTGTAAGAAAGACAATACAATATTAATTGATGAATCAGGAGCAGATGGATGGGACCTTGCTTGAAGAAGACGGAGAGGCCGAAATCGGTGGCCTTGAGCGGTGAGTCCTCTTCCTTACTGAACAAGAGGAAGTTCTCGGGCTTGAGGTCCCTGTGCATGACCCCCATGGAATGGCAAGTGTGCACGATCTGCACGATGGTCCTGAGCAAGGAGGCGGCGGCCCGCTCGGTGTAGTGTCCCTTGGCGATGATGCGGTCGAAAAGCTCACCGCCGGCGCAGAGCTCCATGACGAGGTGCACCGACTGCTTGTCCTCGTAGGCGCCCTTGAGCTCGACGATGTTGGGCTGGCCGGAGAGGTGGTACATGATCTGCACCTCCCTCCTCACGTCCTCGATGTCCTCCTTGTTGGTGAGCTTCCGCTTGGCGATGGTCTTGCAGGCCAGCTTCTCGCCGGTGGCCTTGTGGGTGCAGAGGTAGGTAACGCCGAACTGGCCGCGGCCGAGCTCCTTGCCGACGGAGTAGGTGGCGCGGACGTCCTCCATGGGGCGGCCGAGGACCAGGCCGATGGCGGCGGCGGGCTTGGCCGTGGCGATGGTAGGGGGATTCTGAATGGGGGAGTCGGAGGAGGCGTCATTGGGGTCGCCTTCGGCGTCAGGATCGACCGAGGCAGGGACGGCCGGCTGCTTGGTGAAGCAGTTGCCCATGGGTGGGGAAGGATGTTGGGGGAGGGGGTACTGGTTGGCCTCGACTATAGGCCAAGAAGAGACATGGCGGATGGGAGGCCAGGGAGGATTTTGACGGGAGAGGAAGAGGTGAGTTGGGAACGGGAGGAGGGGAAGTTGGCGCGAGCAGAGATGGCGGGGAGAAATTGGCGGGAACCAACTGTTCGTGTCTTAATCGTAGGTGGCACCCCGATAAGACATTGTAATGATAAAATGAAAATATTAAATGACATATTAAAATAAAATAAACTATTTTTAAAATATATATATATACACACCATCAAATAAAGCTTATAGATACAATTTGCCTACTTAATTACATAGGCATCTTTAAGATCCTTTATTCCTCCCAACTTGATGACAAAAGATGAATATGTTCGTCTCAACGCTCTCGTCAATCCATCTTAGGATTAACACGAAATAGGTAAATCACAGACGGCTATTAATTTTTGGAATAATGACTAGCACATAAAAAAGACATTTATCTCGATTTTACCGATATTCAAACCTCTGATCTCATGATAACAATACATCATATGCTAGCCACTAAACTCATCCGAAAGGACTCTTTATTCCTCTCAACTTGTGTCTATAACTATCTCCCTATCATTATTCTAGAAATTACAGTAAACATAACTTTTCTTTTCTTCTTTTTTCTAACTTGACTTCAAGGAACTAAGGCAAAAACGCAGTTTATATTTTCTAAATTTAGTTTTCTCATAAACATCTCGAGCCACATCGATAGACTTCTTGAGAGCTTCGTATTCCAACACTGAACTGTCTGCAAAACTCTTTAGCTTGTCTAGGAAGTCCATGAAAGGCAGTAGTAGGTTGCTGTATTGGAGATTCCAATTCACATTGGATTCACTTAATGGAACATATAGACCACCACTCTTCTCTGCTATCCGCGACACCGATAGGGACAACCTTGAAGTCTGATGACCCTTATCTTGAGGTAAGAAATCGCTTGCCGCACTCACTAGATGGTTTATAGCCAACACAGCTTTCTCAGTTGGAAGTTTGTCCAGTAGAGCTAACCAATCTTGGCAGGTGACAAAAATTGGAGGAGCTATGTCTCTTTTTGGACAGAACGGTTGATGCTTTCGTCTCATCTGTTTATGAGATAGTACACATTTGTGGAGCCATTCATTTACAGCTTGAAGATAAGATTTGTGTGCTGCAATCCATCCTGAGAAATTTGAACAAAGAGATTTCAAATCGAAGACAAGGTCAGCGGCTTGCTGTTCCGATTTTGATTGTGTATGAACTTTGGTGCTGTCATTACTGGAAACCAACGAGATAATGTTGTGTTGACGAGTGTGATAGTCGAGCATCATTCTCCACATTCTAGTTAAACTGAAATCACCAAAAGAGAGAGATAATTCAATCTTTGGATAATCATACAGGAGGTAATTGTTAGCAAAGTAATTATCAAATCCAAGGATTCAAAATCAAATTCAACGAGTGATGTAATATTTTTGTTTTTGGTTGAAGGGTGACTGATCCTTAGATCCTTTGTTCCAAAAGTAAACATTTCAGGTGTCAGAGTCAAATTACTAAGCACTATAGGATCCTGATAACCATCAGTTGAGTATGTAAAATTGGTATTTCCTTACTGCCATATGTCAACAAGGATCAACCAATTGTATCAAAGGTTCGTAGGATCAACATTAGTTAGATGAGACAATCAGTAATAGCATTTTTGCTCAAGGCTGGACTTAATTTTTGGCATTTTGTGCCAACAAAGAGAAAAAGGTCAGAACATTATGCAAAACGATGGTGTTTGTGCGAAATTTAGGTACTACGCATAGAATAACAGCAGGATTAGATATATAAAAGGCTCTTAGGATCAGCATTAGTTAGATGATTCGATCAGTCTAATATAGTAACAAATTAAGAACAATTAACTATAAAAAAAAACTATTATACCCTTCAATCAACTCCTCGAGTTGTGGTTGGAGTTCCTTGTCCCTTATCCCTTCTATTTGCTTTGATATTGAATCAATTCTGTGGATGGCAACACGGATTCTAGAATGAAGATCCTTAACAATTGCTCGGGTTTTATCTATCATTATGGATTTTTCTCCCACAGATTCTTTATGCCTCAGCAGTTTACATTTCATATCGTATTCCCTCCGGATTATACCACTTACCTGAAACACAATAAAGTTAAAAGGCTTGAGCATCATGGCTGAAACACAATAACCTTCAAAACACTCGAGCATCATGTCCTTAAGCATTATGTTTCTTATCAATAAATTGGATGAAAGATAAACACAAGTCAAACATAAAGAAAGGCATCTATCAGGGCAAGTAGCTCATTATGGAAATGCAATCAAAATTTGCTAGTAATCACTAAGCACAACAAATGAACCACTGGAAATCTCTAGCATTATTACTTGTAAATATTCAGAGAAAAAAACTGAGGAATATAAATCACTGTAACTGCAACAAGATATGGGTCCCAACTGAAGTCACTGTGACTCATTCTTTCTGTTAATGGTACATGTGATTCATTCCGTTTACAACATTCTGATAACCAAAGAATGAGTCACATGTACCATTAACAGAAAGACAGACTGAATGAAAAACTCAGACAAATGTATTCACCTAATGTTTAATGATATTATAATCACTAACTCAATAAAGCCAAAGGTCTCAGGAGTGCCATTTCGTAGATCTGTATCAAAGTGTTCCACAGGTATCTTTCACTGATAAGAAGTGAATATGCCCTTCTAGTCAATTCCAGAAAACTGAATTGACTGGTTATACAACATACTTACGTATATGTTGTGTGTTTTAAAATGAACCAGCAATAGATTGCAGAGGAGACAATTAGATAAAATAATGAGTTGTATTCATTTTATAAGGCTCAAATGAGTACTAACCTTAACTTCATCATAAAGTTTCCTTTCCCATGCATACAGCCGATCTAATGTTGAGGCATGGCTACCTGAAGTCATGCATGTGCTACTGAAAAATTCGCTGTTCAGATCCTTTGCAAAATCATTGGCCATAGTTGGATCAAGAAATTTCCCAAATGACGAGGAGAGTGATGATACTGAGCTATGCCATGTTAAATACTTCACTTCACTTGAATCAGAAACTGCATAAAATTGGGATCATTAGAATCTTTTGCAGTATTAAAGCCGTCTCTAACTGAGTCTTTTTTCTTAGTGCAGTCACTTGAGAGAAAAGTAATTAAATACTTGAGTCTAGAAATGACGGTGGTATTTAGAGTTGAATAGGTAAACTACCTTGTGGGTGAGGTGTTTCTTCTGTACAACAAACAAAAAAGGGTGCAACGAATGTAGATGCCTTGGTTCTGTGAGCTGAAACAAAGATTGGAATTAGATCTCTGTTGACTAGGTAAGCAAAGGGAACAAGAAATGGAACTTTCAAGAGATCTATTACCAGGATAAGGAATGTCCTATCTAGCCCAAGAAAACCAGATGAGTTTAGCACGCATATGCTAAAGAATCTTGCAAGAAACTTATAATGGTACTTATGTTACCTTTTCTTTCAGGAAAGAAAGGTGGGAATTGTACTTTGTTTGCCTCCAACATCCTTGGAACTTCTGTTCCCGATTCAGAAGCTTTCAGAAATAGCTCTTCAATTTCTTTCACCCATGACAGTAAGTCCCTTACAACATGATTAGTTTCTGGCATAGATTCCTTGGGTTTTCCATTTACAGGAAGTGCAGCTTCCATTGAAGCTGTTTCAGTAGGCACATCATCTCCAGAGTTTCCATCTGGGATCTTAATAGCATCCCCAGACAGATATTTTTTTTCAGGAATTGCATCTTTTATAGATTGGATGTTTGTAGCATTCCTTTCTATTTCTTGTTCCAAAATCAGATTTCGATTTCTGAACATTTGAACCAATGGTTCATTGGATTGTTGGTCAAAATCATCTTCTGACGGCAACTCATTATCCTCACCTACGGAGGCTGTGTCTTTATCTCCCAATTTTGGTATGCCCTCGTTTTTAAAGCTGCTACTTCCATCAGCATCATCAAAGCAATGGTTTAATTCTCTCCTATTCTGAGATGGAAGCTGAGGAGTATCAAAATAATCCCATCTCTTAGCGTCAAGAGGGGTTGGGAGAACTTCAATGGAAGAAATCTCATCAGACTTCGACGTAATGTGCTTTGGAGTGCTAAATGAGGTTTCTAAAGTGGCTATAACCGATGTTGGAGGATTTTCCTCTACGATCACATAAGAATTTATTCCAGGTTTCATCTCATTGACATGCAAGCGTCCAGATGAATGAGGAGAAGGAACTGGAGAAAATGATTCAGTTCTCTGCACACGTTGTGAAAGAGATGGAGATGCGTTCGTGATATGCATATGCCTATCTGTTATAGCAAGAGGCTCAGTTGTCGAAGAAGTTGATACATTCCAGGAAGAATCAACAGAAGCTTCAGAATCTACAAATTTTCTAAATGCAATTCCAACATTTCTTAGGGACTGAACATAGGAAACATGAGCATCTGCAAGCGAGCGCCGCTCGTCAAGAGTTTGTCTGACAAATCGCTTCCTCTCTCTACACAGTACGAGGGCCTTATCTTCTTCAATCTTCGAGTTTGCAGCCCCCATTTGCAGTAATGATCACCAGAGTTTTGTTTGCAATCCAGCAAAATAACTCTGCAACACAACAATGGCAGGCTGTTGTAGAATATTTCGCAGTCCATCTAATGCAATTTGTTCGCTCCAATTGCAGCAGGCAGGTGGTTATCATTTCTAATCATGTTGTGGGAAATGATACACAAAAAAAAAAAAAAAATAACAAGAGTTTATTGAAAGGATGAACTAGCACGGCTTCATGATAATACTAAAAAATCAATTAACTTTCTAAAAGGTCAATTCATATGATATGAAGCAAATAATTTAATTGACATATCAATTTATTCGATAAATAAACAAATTAACAGACGGTTTTCTATTGTTCACGATCATTATCAATTATTAGGCCTGTAGATGAATCTAGTAAAACAACTGCAATAGAAGGCATAGTCACAGATTATCCAGGTTCCTCAGATGGGTTTAATGGCTAGCGCATGAGATGTTGTCATAATGAGGCCTGGGGTTCGAATCTCGACAAAGCCCGTCTGTGATTTACCTCGGGACGGGTTGACGGGAACGCTGGGACGAGCGTATTCGTCTTTTGCCACAATAGTCACAGATTATCCAATCCAGAAAGGTTGATGGCCGCCGTGCTCAGAAGTCTGAACTCGAAGATAAAGAAAAAGCCTTTCATAGTACAAGTTACAATTTTGATTGATCAACACAAAATAATCACTTCACAGAGAGGAATTTAACAAGAAGAAAAAGGCAAACACCAAAAATCAAACCACCAAAGAAAGCGAAAAATCCGACAAACTCGCCCAATTTCAACATGCAAATAGCAATTCGCTACAAGGAAACCAAACTATAATCCAGGAGATAGAAACTGAATCCAGCAGACGAAAATCAGGACAAGTTCGCGTACCTGTGTCCATAACGGGAAGCTAAGAGGTCGTTGAAATAAAGGATCTTGCTGGAAAACTCATGAAAGCTGCCCTTTTGGAGGCGATCATGAATGGCAAAGCTCTATGCGATCCATGCAAAAAGAGAAAAGGCAAAAAAAAAAAAAAAGGAATGAAAGACTTCGGTGGAGGAGAAAGACGAGAGTGGTCGTGAGTGGAGACCGAGAGAGTGGGTCGACAAGGACGCGGACCATGTGGTCCCCTACTCTCTTTCTTTGTAAATGAAGTGATTCAGCTTCGCCCATGTTTTAAAACTTTTACCCAAAAAAAAAAACAATGCCTTTATATAATTCATGTGTCTTTTTATCACTGTTCGTCCTTGATAATGAGGCTATTAAATTTTAAAAAGGCAAACGGTGAGAGAAGAAGCACAAGGCAAACCCACTACTTCCCTTGTTCTCATCAACAGTGAGTCTGGTGTTATTTGTTGCCTTGCTTTAACTGAGGTCGGCCACCAAATGAGCCTTCATCGCTTTGGAGTTTGGACTCATGTCACATACCACAAATATTCCAAATTCCTCTGAGGCCCAGCAGGAATCTACGTGAGTCAGCAACACATGAGCGACGGGCACAAAAGTTTTGGCAGTGGAAAAGGCGATCGTATCGTAATTATACGCTTACCAGGACAATTTATTGGAGCATTAATTCTTGTATATATCGCAAGTGTACAAAGCATTTAATTAATGTACCATGGTTCAGTTTTGAACTCCCACCACCCTCTGTAAAACTCGGATAGGGACAAGACGAGCAGGGCTTTGATGTCGGACCAAGTGATGCCACCACCATTAAGATATTACTGTACTGATTTTTTGAGAAATGACGGCAGTGGTAAGATATCTAATTACCAAATGACTAAAAAAAATAGAGGAAAACATAAACACTTATCATGATAATACCTCAATCATTCACTTATGGATAGATAACGCAGGAAGGTGGGCAGTCGTGATCTCTGCTCCTTAATGAACTCAGATGTAGATTGGATTGTGGTCTATGCGACTGAAACCTGCAGCACCTTCTCTTTATTTTAATGCGTGGATTGCAGATTGCTTCAATGTGGGTTCTGAATTCCTGCTTTGCAATCTCGCCAACTGCGTCTATGGCTTTTTAATTGGTGTATGTAACTTCTGCAAGAATAATGGCCTGACAGATGGGCAATAATTTTGAAGTCTTTATATGCCATGTTCTTTTATGACATTAATTAGTAGGCAGCTGTCAATTGATGGTGTACTAATTGAAATAAAGTAGCTATAGGTGTTAGGGTTTTTAGCAATTAATTTTAAAAAAAAACATTGGTTCGTTTATATAAATTTGAATGAGCAAAAGTAAGATTTTAACGAATAACATTCTTGTTTGTTTTATTATAAAAGGGTATCATATATATCCTAGATGAATTTATACTTTTCTCTCTAATCTATTATGAAATTGTTCATAAGTTGTTTTCAGACCGATTCAAAGCTGACTGGGACAGGTATATAAGAAAAAAAAATAATACATTTAGGTTTTAATTCACTTCTCAAAACAATCCAAACATTTGGAACCCTCCTCCTTGAAACTCCTTCATTCGCCCTTCACCGTTTTCATTGATTAACTCCCTCGTTGCCGTCTAGCCTTGCCTTGCCAGCCTACCTCCGAAGCTTTCTTTCTAAGATTGTCTAAAGCTATCAATCATTTAAGAAAAAAAAACAATATATTTAAGATTTTATGTTTTTCAAAAAAAAAATCAAACATTTTGAACTCTCCTTTAGAATTCCTTGTTCATCTGTAGTGTGTTCTCCTTGTATGTGATAATTTTTTAGTGTTATCATAATTTAAAAATCGCAGTTATTGCAACGTTTTGGTCTAAGCACATTATAGAGACTACGATTTGATAACTACTACGATATCGATACTCGAAGCAGAAATCATAGCTGCTATAACATGCTTAGACCAGAACATTATAATAACTATGAAATATTTTATATCTGCTACAACGTGGTTAGACTAGAACGTTATAACAGCTACGATTTCGTATTATATCAATTATGATTTCGTAACTACTACAACATGATTAACTCAGAACGTTGTAGAGGCTATGAAATTATAACTGCTACAACGTGATTAGAACAAAATCTAAAACTTTGTAGCAACTACAAAATCGTAGCTACTATAATGTGGTTAGACCAAAACGATGTAACAGTTACGATTTCGTAGCTATTACAATGTGGTAAGACTATAAACAAGAATGTTGTAGAGGTCATAAAATCATAACTACTACAATATGGTTAGACCAGAACATTGTAGCAGTTATGATTTTGTAGCTACTACAACGTGGTAGGACTATAAACAAGAATGTTGTAACAGTTACGATTCCTAGATACTAGGATGATGTATCTACTACAACAATGATATTTGGATAAAGGAAGAAGATGTTCAAGAACTCAAATGAAAACTAAACTGACAATAAAATCTAAACCCTAAATAATAAGATGAGGTAGTAATGGCCGGTTAAAAGATAGATAATAAAAGATGGACACGTGCATATGAGAACACATTGCAATCGATGAACAACGGCAGGCAGGTGAGGTGAGGCGAGGCGTTGTGGTGGAGTTGATCGTTGAAAATGGTGAAGGTCGAATGAGAGAGTTTGAAATATTGGGGGTTTAATCAAGAAGCACAAAACCCTAATTGTATTGGATTTTTTTCCACTCACCTGTCCCGACCAGCCTTTAACCGGTCTAAAAATAACCCAAACCTAGATGAATAATAAATTAGGGAAAGAATGATAAATGTATCCGGGTAGAGCGCTCTATTGATAATAAATAGAGAAGGATGCCCTTTTTTACTAATAGTTTAAAAAGAGGCGTTCTTTTTATTTTTACTGAATTTGATTCTTACCATAAGCCACTTTATCTTTATTATTGGAGCACATAACTTCAAAGTTTTCTTAATATATATAGCCCTGGGAGTTTTTATTTGCTATCCAAATTGAAATATGTATTTTGTTCTTTTAAATTATCATTCAGAATCACTTGGTAAAAACATTAAGGCTACGTTTGGTACGAATGATGAGATTACTGAATGATAAGTAAATGTGTGACTAAAATAATGATAGATGAGGATGTGTAATATGTGTGATAAAATTTTGTTATGTTTGGTTTGATTTTTATGTCTAGGATTAAGTGAATGAGATTTCTTAATATGACCAAAATACCCTCAACTTATTTTTTTATGCAGAGTCTCGAAAGAGGAGATCTTCAGGAATGCAAAGCGGCCATGTGTACGGTGATCTTCAGGATTGCCAAATCAGAATGCCAAAATTAATTTTGTAATGTGATTTCCTGGATTCTTCCCCATGAAATTCTCATAAAAAGAATGCTGCAATGCTGGATAGTGATGATGCCGACAGTGTAAGTTCATCCAGCTGGGAAATTATCATAATTCAACTAACCATACAAATATACTAGAACACAACCCAAGATAATTGTAGAGACATGAAAGTTAACATTCAAAACACAATCCATGCCAAAAAAATATGTTTAGCTGCATATAAAGTAATTGCACAAAATTTGATCTATTACATCCAAATCGTAATTGCACAAAATTTGATCTATTACATCCAAATCTGAACCAAAAACTGCATACCTTATACGTAGAAAACAGTTGATCAAAATAATTACAACATTGTTTAAGTTCAAAATACTATTACCCCAAAAGTGCACTGTCATGCGAGAAGCCATTGTGTTAGCCTCCTCTAAGCAGCTTCCTCGCTAAGCTCAATCTTCCGCCATGACCCAAACGCAAGAAAAGTGATAATTTATTATGGTTGTCCACCAATAACTCAGTAACACTCACTTTCTCGTTCTCCGTCAGTTCTGAAATTTTTTCCATGGCATCTAAAACTTTGTCTTGTGCGATAGACATCTTCTCGTTAGATGCTTCTGTTGCTAATTGTTTGATGAGTTCCGTCATTGTATTTTTGGTTATGTCTGCGAAATTGTTTATGGCTTCCACTATTGCATCATCACCGTCATCCACTTGCTTCCGTTTTTTACCCTTCGATTGCACACTTGCTGTTGGTTTGGATGATGGTATGACAGATACGAACATCGACTCAGCAGCTCCCTCGTCCAAAGGAAATAGGTCTTCAAGGTTCATACCTATGCTGTTAGGTACTTCAACATTCATTTTATTAAGGACATCCTGAACTGTAGAAGTGAAGTGCTCAGAATTCTCGCCTGTTGCTCGATCATTTCCAAAAATTTCACACCAGTCATTGTAATATGTCCACCTCTTGTGTTTCATGGCACGTGCATTGTTGTCCACCTATAAAGATGAAGAAGTAAAGTTTACTAGAATGGAAAAAAAGTGCATAAATTTTACTAAAATAAACTACCATAATAAGTGCATCCCATGTCTCATTCGAAGCTTCAATGGTTTTCTCGGTGTCATTCCATCCTACTCCACTTTTACTTAATATTGTCACCAAATTGCCATACATTTTCTTCCACACATGCACTTTAGAGTTAATATGTGGGTTACCACGTAAGTTTGTCTCCGGAAATGCTGCCTTCATCCGATGTTCCAAGAAACCCAAGTACCCTGCTCGAAATCCATTACAACTTTTCCAACCTTCGGTGATAGCCTCTTTTAATGCTTGTATTAAAACCTCTTCCTCACGTTCACTCCAACCACGTCTCGTTTTATCTGTTTTCTTACCTTTGCCTGCACAATTCTGCGATGTTGCTCCATTTTCCATGCTTATGAAGTTGTCGATATCCTGGTACAAGTGAAAACAAAGCAAAAGACTTAATTATATCAAAATTCTATAATACTTACAACAATAAAATAAAAAGGTAAAAGAAAACAAATATAACAACTATCTTTAAGTCACATTCATTCATTAAAACAAAAAACATGGAGTGCAGCTATGTCGCCAAAAAACATCAAAAGTCAGAGTACATTTGTTGCAAAAATAATATGACCAAAGTACAACAATCGGAATGATTTATGAATGAGTGTTCCACATCGACAATGCCAGATTTTCTCTCCATATATCCTAGTCATCAGATGCGTCGAAATTGTTGATGAAATCTTCTTCTATCTCATGGGTCGGACTGACTACCTCATCATTAACTTCCTCAATGGGATCATCGGGCATTTCAGACCGGATGAAGTTGTGTAACAACATACAAGCCAATATGATTCTGTTTTGTGTTTTCAGTGGATAGAATGATGGACTTCGAAGTATGGCCCATCTCTTTTTCAATAAACCAAAGGCTCTTTCAATCACATTACGAGCTTGAGAGTGTCTCCAATTGAATAGCTCCTTATAATTTTGTGGACCGACTGCACGGTTTCCCCAAGCATCTCTATGATATCGTACTCGCCTATAAGGAGTCAAGAATCCCTCTCGACATTGGCATATCCATTGTCACACAAATAATAATGGCCTGCATACAATAATTAAATCAGTATAACAATTAAAACTGAAATACAACTTCTCATACGTTATATTTAATTGAAAGTTTCAGATTATATTAACCTCTTGGATATATTAACACAAAAATTTGTTTTTACATACAACAATTAAATCAGTATAACAATTAAAACTGAAATACAACTTCTCGTACGTTATATTTAATAGAAAATTTCAGATTATATTAACCTCTTGGAACTTTGAGTGTATCATCACGGGTCAATGCATCACGTAGAACTCTAGCATCTGCTGCAGATCCCTCCCACCCAGTAAGTGCGTAAATGAAATTCATGTCCTTGTCGCAAACCCCAAGAACATTGACTGCAATGGTAGCTTTTCTTGTTATGTATTTCCCCTTCTCTAAGCTGGGTACATGAACATTGACATACGTTCCGTCCAATGCACCGAGACATCCCTATAGAATTTAACATTTATACAGTTTACAATTTTGTAATGCAAATATGTTACATTTTAATTTACACATAAAATTTGTACTAAATATACTAAAAATACATTGAAATTACCTTGAACCATTTCCAAGGTTCGTTGGTGCAACTGTGATCGACAGGGGAGGGTTTAACCAGCAATATAGGATGTAGCAACAGAATTGATCGCAGAACTTCATGGAAATGAGTGCTAATTGTGTGTCCACTACGTATATAGTCATGACCAGCAACTCTATTTTTCTTGTGATGAGCCAATATAGATAGAAACATTGCGACCTTCTCTTCAATGCGGACATATCTAGACTCTACGAGCCCTCCAACATGAGTTAACAAGTAACACAATCGTGCAAATGTGTTCTGATTCATCCTCAAGTTCAACACACACTGAACATCTCCTATTTCAATAATCCTATGCAAATGGTTCATTTGCGCATTTATTCTTTGCGTCATGCTGTACGGGACTGGTGTTCGACGTGGCTCACGAAGTCGTTTGGAACGTATTTTTCGCCGATGTCGTGATAAAAGTGACAAAATCAAAAATGATCGACACATAATTTGGTGCAGCATCACAAACAGTAGAATGTACCTATGGTTAATGGCCATCTTGCAAAGATACTTCACAAGAAATTATATTTTCAAATGTTATTAACAATAAAGTTCGAAAAAATTCTTATATAAGGTTGGACTTAAAGAAAAAAATATTTAGATTTGTGAGTAAATATCGTAGTTTTTGCAACACCATATTGTGCCCTAAAATACATGTGATATTTTTTTTAATCATAAAACTTATTCAGATTTTGAGCCAAAATCCAAGAAAAACATAATATACAGAGAACGGTGACTACCAAACCCATAAAATATCATGCAAGATTAGGAAAAAATCAGAACATTTCAACCACAACAGGTTCGGTATCCATAAAAGAGTATCCACACAAGGAAACTCGAAACACATCTGTTCCAGTGTTCCCACCAACTGCAGCAAAATGATCGATAAAATTTTTGAGAGCCTAACTCATCTCGTTTATGACAAACGAACATGTTTAGAACAACCCGAAAAGTAGGCTATTAAAATAGAAGACATAAAAAAGCAGTCACGATTACGCACAAAATTTTGAGATTTGATACATTTTAGGGGATAAAACTTTCATTTTTTCCCTAAAAATCCATGATAAACCTCAGGAAAGCTTTCGATTTGAACAAGAAAGAACAATGCACGAGTAGGATCGAACATCCAAACATTATGACGCCTTTAATAACAATGAAGAAAGGTGCGGAAACAAAATCAATGTCGTGCGGAAACAATACAGTTTTTGCAACACCATATTAAAATAAATATCATAGTCGCAGATTTAGATGAAGATTTACCGTCGAGAAGGGAGGACGTATGAATCTTCTACTAGGCCGACGACTTCTTTTCAATTTTACAGATTTCGCGTGCAGGAGAGAAAGCTTGTTCGGCGCATGTTTTGTACGATGGAGAGGAAAGTGATGGGTTTATTTTTTATTTTGGGTAGGGCAAAGGTTATTTTGGGAATAAAAGAGGTGATATAAAGTGTAGATTATTAGTCATTATTTTTTTTGTGGGTTTAATTATACAGCTTTAACACAACTTTATCCTTTCTTGGAAGGAGTGAATCAGTTTATCTAAAATCGAACCAAACATAGGACAAACCCATGAATTTTACCTTAATCAATCACTATCATCCAAACCAAACACAGCCTAAAGGGTAGGCTGACATCCATTATGTTTACAAAAATTCTCTCTATTTAACAAGCTATTAAAAAACAGAAAATAAAGGAAATAAAATACTAGTGATGATTGAGTATCCATGAAAATTTCCAAGCTAGCTAGCTACTATATGGTAATCACTGAACAATCATAATCCTCATCATGGTTGCACCTCCATCTCGATGCAGTGCCACAATCGATTCCCCAGGTCTGCATAGTCCTGTGGCCTTCGCATGCTCAAGAGCAATTTTGACAGCTTCATCAGTAGTCTCGTTATCGAAGGCCTTTGCAGATGCACAGCTCAATACAGGAATTATTCCTTTGTATATGAGGCTGTGCCTTGCAGGAGCTACGTCGCTGCAGAACCATTCCAATGAATCCGTCCTCAAACCTGGAACGATCACTGACAGTATCGGCATTTCAGGCCTGTATTTAGCAACTAGTTTTGCAGTGGTTCCCCCTCTGGTCAGAACCAAGATGAGAGATGCCTTGGCAGAGCTGGCTGTCCTGACAGCTGAAGCCGCAAGACTCTCCGATGGACTCATGGGCAGTGATGCTGTAGCAACAATCCCTTTGAAAACGGAACCCCGATCATAGTAAGACTCGGCTTCCAAGCAAATCTTAGCCATTGTTTGGACTGCTAGCTCTGGATAAGCACCTGCAGCTGTTTCACCACTGAGCATCACACAGTCAGTGCCATCGAGAACCGCATTGGCGACATCAGTTGCTTCTGCTCTAGTTGGTCGTGGTGATTTGGTCATGGACTCCAGCATTTGAGTCGCGGTTACAACAGGTTTTCCTCGCCTGTTACACTCGGCTATCATCACCTTCTGTGCATAGAATATCTTCTCAGTAGGAATTTCCATTCCTAAATCTCCTCGAGCGACCATGAAAGCATCTGATTTTTTGAGAATGTCAATAAAGTTGGCAATCCCTTCTTGATTCTCTACCTGAAAAACATTTAGAGTTTGAATAAGTCATTGCTCTCTTTGCAGAAACATAGGGGGAAAAAACATCAACAAACCTTGGACATCAGCAAAATTGACTTGGCATGTTCTCCAAGAACCTCCCTAACTTGTTCAAGATCAGAACCTTTGCGCACGAAGGAGAGGGCAATGATGTCAATTTTGTTTGGAACACCCCATCCAAGAATGTCTTCCTTATCCTTCTCTGTTAGTGTAGGAAGGTCCACTTTAACTCCTGGAAGATTAACATTCTTCCTCTCACCGAGGATCGCAGAGTTCTCGCAGCGGCAACGAACCTGTCCCAAATCCTTATCGCAAGAAAGCACTGTGAGGGTGATAGAACCATCGGCACACAAAATGACACTGTTTGGCTTCAAATCCTCCGCAAGCTTTTTGTAGCTCATAGATATCGTGTTCTCATCGCCCTTTATGCCGTAATCTGTAGTTATAGTAATTTCTTTACCCTTTTTAAGATGGATAGGCTTGCCATCTCTCAGAAATCCAGTCCGTATCTCTGGACCCTGTTAATTATCCATCTAAACTGTGAGAACAGCATAGCCATTGACGTTTGAGAATCTATTTTATAAGAAAGAAGAATATCACAAACTTCAAACTTTCCGTTAATCGTTTTGTTAAACTCAACCTGTTAAGATATTAGTTGTCCTTTTTGTTGCAACAATATCCAGACCTATCTAGCCAAGATTTAAAAACATAAAATTTCTTTTGTCGCTGAGACATGAAATGATTGTGAGAACCATTAATTAGTACGTGAAATATTAACATGTATAAAAAAAACATGATACATTAATGGAAATAAAGCAGAGTGAAAACACATTCAAGAAGAAACGTATACAAAGACGAGAATTTAGATCGTATTCTTCTCAACTCTCGGTCACGAAAGTTAGCAGCTTTAAGTACAAAACGACAAAAGAGAACCTAACAAAACCGCGAAACACGACAATTTGTACGAGAGAAGATCACCTTCGTGTCGAGCATGACGGCGCAGAGGATCCCGGTATTCTCCATGGCGGCGCGGAGGTTATCGAGGGTTTCCTGGTGGTATTCGTGGGAGCCGTGGGAGAAGTTGAACCTGGCGACATTCATCCCTGCCCTCAGAAGCTTCTCGATCATCTCGACCGACCTCGACACCGGGCCGAGGGTGCAGACGATCTTTGTCTTTCGTACCTCCGTCATTGCAGGACGGATTAAACGAGTTGAAGCCGAGAAAGAAAAAGGTAATTTGGAGTTCGTAGCTGAACGTAGGAAACCTTACAAAAAAAAAGCTGAGCAGATTGTTCAATTTATAGAGAACAGAATATGCTCTTTCTCTTTTTTATAATAATTAATTTTATATTAAAAAAATTAACTAATTTATTAATAAAATTTGAAAGTGCCGTATTAATTGATTTTTAAGATAATAAATAAAATTTTTAGATAATTTACTTTCTCAAATTATAATATTAAGAAGTCTAAATATTTAAGTATTCAAAAAATAAACAAATATTATATTTATAAATACATCATATATATGTTTTTACCCTAACATTTGTATAAAAATACATATTATTTTTTTAAAAAAAATAATCAGTGACAAATTAAATTAAGTATAAGTCCTGTCCAATTAAATTATGTTTGTAGGGTGAGTAAAATATAGATTAAATCAAATTAATCCTTTTAGTCAATTTATTTTTTAAAAAATTATAATTTTTTAAATTTATTCAGTTCGATTTTTATTTTAAAATTCATAAATCAATTAAATTTAAACATATTAACCAGTCAACTGATTAAATTGATATATATATATATCAAATATGACTAATCATATCATTAATTGAATTAGTCAATCATATCGATTAGGTTCGGCGGCAAAATTAAGTCGGTTTAAGTAATTTTTTGATAGATGAATAAAATTTTTAGATGAATATATTTTTTAAAATTATAAGACTAAGAAGTCTTAACATATTTATAGAGAATAAAAATATGCTCCTTCTTACATCTGAGATATTGGAATAGTAAAACTCCCAACTCAACAGAAAGAGAGCTGCTTTTCTCCCCTCCTGATCTGACACACATCCCTCTCCTTCTCCCCTCTCTCCCTGCCAAATGACGCATATAGCCTCCTCTTCTATTTTTTTTTATTTCATTTAATTTTTATTTAGTTTTAATTTTTTAATTAATTTTGTTTAAAAATAACTCTTAGTATATTTTAAATTTTATTTTTTAATTAATTTAATTTATTATTTTTTATCAATACTTATTTTTTCAGTTTTATATAAATTTTATTTAGTTTTTATTTTTTAATTAATTTAATTTATTATTTTTTTCATAATACTGCTATTTTTTTCAATTGATTTTTTTAAATTTTATTTTTTATTGATTTTTTTTGTTAATCAATTTTTTTATCATTTTTTATCAGTTTTTTTTTAATAATTTTTTTATATGTTTATAATTTGTGTTTATTTTTAGTTTATATTTAAAACTAACAAAAATGCTAAAAATTAATAGTGAACACATTCATAACTTAGGAACAAACATAAGTTTTTCAAATGAAGAGTACATGTAATAATACAAAAACAATGAAAATATATAAAAATAGAAATCTTAATCAATATTGCCTCCAAATTCTGCTCCCGACGCATTTGGTGGTGGTGCACCTATTACTTCGTACTACAAATAAATACGTATCCTGTAACAAGTTGCCCATCCTTTAGCTTCATACGATGAATGTTGCCACCACCAAGTTAGAATGGGTGGTACAGGATAATGAGGATGTAAGAAAACTTGTACGAAGTGATTGCCAACATGAGCAATAGCTATTTCTCAACGCTCTTGGTTTGAAACTGGAGGAGTTCTTAATGGCAAGTGAGTAAAACAACTCCCAATATTCACACCAAATGTATGAAGTACAAGATTGTACCTTGATGTGATGACAATTCCCAAAGGCATAACGTCCATCCAATATATTTCTGGTGCTCACGGCTCGAAATAATTCAATGAGAATAATAGATTGGTTACCAAATTTGGATCTGGATAAAGTTGATCATATAGATCCTTATTTTGTTGAATCTCTTCTATAAGCTCAAATCGTACTTGAATCCAACCTTCTTCAAAAATAATAAATAAAATTGATTAAAGAAATAAAACTAAATAAATATTAAAAATATAATAAATAAAATTAATTAAAAATAAAACTTAAATAAAATTTAAAAAATATAAGTATTAATGAAAAATAATAAACAAAATTAATTAAAAAATAAAACTAAATAAATTAAATATAAATATAAGTATTAATGAAAAATAATAAATAAAATTGATTTAAAAATTAAAATTAAATAAAAATTTAAAAATATATAAGTATGAATGAAAAAATTAATAAATTAAATTAAATTTAAAAATAAAAAAAGATAAAGGGCAGAACAGACATTTAAAGGGGGGAGAGAGAGAGGGGAGGGAGGTGCGCGTGTCAGGAAGAAGGGAAAAGCAATTTACCAACAGAAATGGGATTTCATATTTTTGAGCGCGATCTTTGTATTCTTATTATTGTTTAATTTTGGAATAAAATTCATGTTAGGATTCATGTGAATAAATTTTTAAATTCCTTTTTATAATAATTAATTCTATATAAAAATAATAATTACAGATTATTATAAAATTGGAAAGTGCTGTATTAATTATTTTTTAAAATAATGAATACAAATTTTAGATAATTTACTTTTTCAAATTATAACATTAGGAAGTCTAATTAAAAAAATATATAAAAAATTATATTTATGAATACATCTTATATATTTTTTTACCCTAACACTGTATAAAAATACAAATTGAAGATATATATTATTTTTTTAAAAAAATAATCAGTGACAAATTAAATTAAGTATAAGTCATGTCCAACTAGATCATGTTTTTAGGGGTGAGTAAAATATAGATTAAATCAAATTAATCCTTTTGGTTAATTTATTTTTAAAAAAATATTATTTTTTAAATTTATTCAATTCGATTTTTATTTTAAAATTCATAAATCAATTAAATTAAATTTGATCGGGTACAATCAATTAAATTAAATTCGATTTTTATTATATTGAACATGACTGACGATATGATTAATTGAATTAGTCAATTATGTAGGTGCAATCGACTTAAATTTGATCGTGTACGATCATAATTTTAATATGTGGGTCAAAGAGTTTAAGTTAGATTTTTTATTAGTGCGATATGTGTGTTTGAGTCATGCAGGACTTGTTGAAATACACATAAGGAGCTTGGTGCGGCCAAGCTTGGGAAGCTCATCCCAAGGCTTGAGTCCTTGAAACGGTGAAGGATGATGTGGAAGGTATTCTAGGGACCGCCGGACGAGGAGCATTGAGTGGAGCCGAAGGAAGCGGACTTCAAGGCAGCGCGAAGGATGGAACGGAGAGGAGCCGCCAGCTCAAGTGCATTTGAGGGATGAAGGTTAAGCAAGAGGGCTTCAAAGGGGCGACTCTGAAGAGGATGAGCATGATTGTGTAATCAGGATCAGTCAACTAGTGGAAGTTGTAGTGGACTAGTCCAATTGACTGCACAGTTGATTGAGAGCGAACAAAAGCATTCTGTTCACTTAGCCAACAACGACCAGTCGACTGGTAAGTGGTTGTTGACGACCGTTGACAAAATCTCGGATTCTGCAGAGTACATTGGCTACATCCAACGGTAGCACGAGTCAACTGATTGAAGTATCAGTCGACTGGTACACAGGAAATGAGTTGATATGTGATCTGTTGGATCAATTACGCATGTGAGAGGGGGGTGAATCACGTGATTTTCAAAATTTCTCTTTTCGTCGTTTTAAAATCAGAGTGTGAACGCAACGGAAAAGAAAAACACAAAAAGTAGACACGAGAGGAACACAAGCGGTTTACTTGGTACGGAGCTTTCAGCGACTCCTACTCCAAGACACAAGTCCCGCGAACCTATTGATGGGTAATTCACTATAAACCTCTTCCGGTACCTCCGGAAGAAGGAATCAAAGTAGAAGGAAAGTTAGAACAAGTGTAACACCCTGCATTTTGTCTTTTTATAGTATTTAATTACACAAAAAAATTTACCTACACTTTGGAGATTGAAGTGGGAGTGCTCGTGTCGATGTCAGTTTATCGGTCGCAATCGAAAGTCCTCAGAGTAGTCGTCAGACGCAGCAGCTTTGCAGCAGAATAGTAGCGGAAGCCTGGAGCAGTCGGAAGTTCAATCGGATGTGCGGTAGCTTGTATAGATATTGTTCTTCAATGCCTTCTCTGTTGGGACCGAAATGTAGCTAGAGAGGGGGGTGAATAGCTTGTCGCGAGCTTCGTGTTCTTCGTTGCTTGTTTCTTTGATGGTGTGCAGCGGAAATACAAGAAACAAAAACATACAACGCTAACACTTAAGGATTTACTTGGTATCCACCTCACAAGAGGTGACTAATCCAAGGATCCACACACGCACGCACCCTCCACTAATAAAACACTCCTTTACGGTAATTACCGAAGGCGGAGAAGCCCTACAAGACTCTCAATACAAGAAGAAAGAAAAAAAGGCAGTAAAGAACAAGCAAAAGCTTACAAGAAGTGCAATAAAAGCCCTAACCCTAACTTCTCTTCTTCGCCTCTTGACTTGGACAAAACTTCCAAGAATCTTCAAGATCTGGCGTGGAGAGCTCTGTGGAGAAGCTGTGAAGTCGCCTGTGAAGATCTGAGATGAATCGGTGAAGCGCTACCGAAGGAATTGAACGCCTGCAGCTAAATATGATGCCAACGGTCGGATCCCGATCGATTGGATTGCTCCCAATCGATCGGGGAGGCTTTGAATCGATCAACCGATTGATTCAGAGCGCCTCTGTGCTCTCTGGAATAGCCTGGATCGATCGACCGATCGATCCAGAGCTTATCGCACGAAATCAGCTCTCTCCAATCGATCCACTTATCGATTGGAGCCTCTGGATCGATCGGCTGATCGATCCAGAGAGGTTCTGTTCGTGCGACATTCCTCCCCAATCGATTCACTGATCGATTGGGAGGATCTCTGTCGCGGGGACTCATCCGATCGATCGGCTGATCGATTGGGCATGATCCAATCGATCGGCTGATCGATCCAGATCTTGGTTTTTGCCCAAAACTAAGTCCAAAGCCCCCTAAACCAACATCCAGTCAATCATGACTTGTTGGTACATAAAACCTAGCATTCGGTCACCCTTGACCAGCTAGGACTCTCTCACCAAGTGTCTGGTCAATCCCTTTGACCCACTTGGACTTTTCTCCTCTTACCAAGTATCCGGTCAATCCCTTTGACCTACTTGGACTTTTCTTCCTCGTGCCAAGTATCCGGTCAATCCCTTTGACCTACATGGACTTTCACCAGATGTCTGGTCAACCTTGACACATCTGGATTTTCCCGTGCTTGGCTTCACTCACCAGGACTTCCCTTCTGCCTAGCTTCACTCACTAGGACTTCTCTTCTGTCTGGCTTCACTCACCAGGTCTTTCACCTAGCTTCACTCACTAGGATTTTCACCTGGCTTCACTCACTAGGATTTTTCTCTACCTGGCTTCACTCACTAGGACTTTCACCTAGCTTCACTCGCTAGGTCTTTCACCTGGCTTCACTCACCAGGATTTTCTTCTGCCTGGCTTCACTCACCAGGACTTTCACCTAGCTTCACTCGCTAGGTCTTTCACCTGGCTTCACTCACCAGGATTTTCTTCTGCCTGGCTTCACTCACTAGGACTTCCTTTGCCTAACCTCCAAGTCAGGACTTTCACCTAACTTCACTCACCAGGATTTTTCAGTCAACCTTGACCTACTTGACTCTCCATCACAATCTCCACACATGAACAATTGCACCTACAATCTCCATGTGTTGTCTACATGTATTGTCAAACATATATTGTCAACATGTATTGTCAAACCATCAAAACATAAACATTAAGACTCGAGCTTCCAATTCAAGCTCAATCAAACTAGGTCAACCTTGACTTGGGGAATATTGCACCAACAATCTACTGAATCGATGGATGCTGGGCACGTGGCGCTCTTCCGACTGGTGACGTGGACCTCTGACCGACCGTATGGATCTCCGGCGAACCTGCAAGGAAGTCGGGCCAGGAAGGGGTTCCCGGCGACGACCCTCCGACGCTCAAGTCAGGCAAGAGGAAAACTATGAAGTGGCTCCGAAGATGCGAGATTGCGTACCTCCGGCGAAGTTTGAGGGCTCTTATATAGAGCTGTGGGGAGGCTGGTGCACACCTACCGAGGCGTACACGTGTCCTGTACCATACCTTAGTATGGGCTTGCCAGAGGAGCATGCCTGACACCATACTGCTACAGTCTGAGCACCTCTATGATGGGACAACAGAACCTTCCGTCGTACGATTCTGCGTATGGCCTGGTCGTCAAATATGTCTGCTGTCAGAAGATGTTCCCCAAGGTCCCCTTGTCTCTTCTTTCCCCGAGCCGAGCGTCCATCCGCTCGGCAGGCCTCGATCCGACCGGACGTAGGTATCGGTCCGACCAGGTGCTCAGCTGAGACTGTTCCTTCACAGTCAGGGGCGGAGCCAGGAATTGACTAAAGGAGTGGCTAAAATTTTTAACTATTACTATAACAACAAAAAAGTCTTATCTCAATAGGTGGGTCGATTTTATGAATCCTTCTATGTTATTAGACTCTATCCCATGCTACATCAACATCCAAACTTAAATAAATTTTATCTTATTTTATTGTTATTAATTATTTTTTTTTAATTTAGAAATATCCATCATTATCGAGCTATGTTAGCTTTATGCCTCAAACTACTTCGATGAGTATTCGAGTATTGTTCTTGCTGGTTGGGCAGCAAGGAACCATCAAGTAATTTTGAAACGATTTGGTCCAATCTACCCATTCTTATATCGACTAATTAATACCGCTTAGAATTTTTCATATTTTTTCTGTATAATACTACTCAAATACTGAAATACATATCAAATTACCATTCTTAATACTAAACAAAATCACAAAAACAAACAAGAAATAGGATATGGAAAACCTAAAATTCTATCATAGATGCTGCATTGAAACTATAAATAAGGAGCATTGAAATAAGGAAACTAAAAAACCTATAAAGAATGTCATATAACTCGTTAATGCCCACTGATATAACATTAACAAATTCAAAATTAAAATGCATTGCAATTCCCTTTTGGTTGCTTGCTGGAAAGTGGAAACTGTACAATTCTCTAGTATGGTTTGGTCCGTTTGGAAACTACAAGTCTACAACCATCTAACACCGATAGTTCCCTAATTCAGTTGATACATTAGAAGTTAGAACTGAGCGGCAGATTGCGAGGGAAAAGAGGAGATCGAAGGGGGAAAAAACTCAAAGAGGGTGATTGAAGGGGGAAAAGAGGAGATCTTATGTATAGCCGGTATACCTCCTCGAGACCTCGACTTCGCCTTCGTGAAGCTCGGTGTTGCCTGCATGAAGCTAGGCGTTGCCTGCGTGAAGCTCGGCGTCACCTGCAGGCTGCGGTTGATGAAAGGGGTGGCAGGTAGGTTAAGTAACGAAGCATAATTTTTTTTCTTATTATGCTATATTGCTGTTTAATAGAGAAGGGGTCAAATCCAGGCCTGGGCTACAGCCCAGGCCTGCCACCCGTTACATCCGCCCCTGTTCACAGTAATGCTATTTCATGCCTCTGCCGAGCGAGCTACCCGCTCGGCTCGGCGACCTTGTTCACCATGAGTGTCGGAAACCCGACTCCTTGTCGGGTTGTCTTTGATTCCGCTTGGACCCGTTCGGTCGGTTGACCCTACTCTTCTCCGATCGGCCGTTTGACTTTTGACCTCCACGTGACGTTGACTCCCCTCTAAGGTGGTCCCCCGACCTTACTGCCGGATCACTTGCCTCCCCTTCAAGTCTAGTCGAAGGAGGCGATTAGTCCGAATGACTGGACCGCCAGTCAAGCCGAGTGGCGTCTGTGAAACTATCCCCCGCTCGGCCCACCACGGGGATAGCTATGACCTCAGTCAACGCCGACATTCCTCGGATCTTTTCGAAATTTGCGTCAATCTTCGACATTAAGCCCGGGCATGCGCTCTGCGCCTCGTGAAGGCACTCATTAAATGCACTCCAGTGGTCGAATGCCACGTGGCACTGCTGCCGTCAACGTACGGCGGCGGCGTGGTGGACGACGAGACAGAGGCGGTTTGAAATGGACGGCCCAATGCGTGCTTCGGTTCTTGTGACCTGCATCCGACGGTGGAGGCCGCTCGGGCTCAACCCTATAAAGCCTTCTCCTTCTCCCCCTTCGCCGCATTCTTGCTCTCGCGTGCCCAGAAGCTTTCCCTACCGTTTCAGACTTCCGGTGATCCCGCTTTTCTGTTTCCGGCGATCTCCAGCCTCCTCCTTCGATCTTCGTCTGCTTCTTTGTAAGGTCCTCACCCTTTCTCTGTTACTCTCGTGTTTTTTGTCGAATTCTCGCTCCCTGGTCACTGCACTGTTTGTCATCTTCTTTCTTCTATCGTTTGCCTTTCTTCGCTTTTTGTGGTTTCATTCGTTCGGACAATGGCCAGTTCCTCTCAGCCTCAAGACCAAGCCCTCGGCCCATGGTATACTACCATGGAGTCGCGCTTCGATCGGCGCGACGCCGATATTCTGATGGACAATTTCGACATCCCTTCTGATTTTGAAATTATCTTACCCTCCCCCTCCGCTCGGCCACACAAACCGCCGCGCGGAGGTTTCTGTGTTTTCCACGACCAGTTCATAGCCGGTCTGCGCTTTCCAATTCATCCCTTCATCGTAGAAGTTTGTAATTTTTTCGGAATTCCGCTCGGAAGCCTAGTCCCTAACACTTTCCGCCTTCTATGCGGCGTTGTCGTCTTGTTTAAAATCCACAACATTCCCCTCCGACCGGAGGTCTTCTATTATTTTTATTATCCTAAACAGTCCGAGCTAGGCACTTACATGTTCCAGGCTCGGCCCGGTTTAGTTTTTCTTCAATAAACTACCCTCTTCCAATAAACATTGGAAAGAGTTCTACTTCTATCTGTGTCTTCCCGAACTGACCACTTTCCAAACCCAGTGGCAGGTCGGACCGTCAATCTCCCCTGAGTTGAAGAGGTTCAAGACCCGATCGGACTACCTTCACGCTGCCAACATGCTAGCCAGTCTGAAGTTTGACATCAACAAGTTCTTACTTGAAGGGGTCATGTACATATTTGGCCTGAGTCCGATCAGGACCCCCTCCCGAGCGGCTTCGGTAAGGATTTTACTTGTGCATTCGCTTTGATTGCTAACTGATTTTCTCCTTTTTCCTTTGCAGCGAACATTGTCATGGAGTCCGTGATGGCCGGCATTTTGAAGAGGAAAGCGTCGGCGCTCGAGGCCGCAACTGCCAAAGAGATGGAGCAACTGGGCATCACCCCGGTCGGCTCTAACGAAGGAGAGAGCGAGACGAATGCGGGGGAGTCGGCCGCTCAGGCTTCTCTCCCGGAGCCGGCGGTTGGCATAACTTCTAGCCGAGGTCCTTCCGTCTGGGAGGAAGGCTCCGCTCTAGAGGAAGAGCGCCCTCTTCGACAAAAGAGGCGTCGAGTGGAAACACCACTCCGATTGGCGACTTCCGCGGTCCAGCCGTCCGAGCGAACCACTGCCGATTCTCGCGGCAAAGCCCCAGCGGTGGAGGCAATCTCGTCCGATCGGACCCCGTCCCAACTGGACGCATCTGCAGACCCCCTCGAGGTCGTGCCTGTCAACGCCCTTCCGCCCGCTCCCCGCCAAGTCCAACGCTCAGCGATTTTGTCCCAGTTTTCTGCGCCGGCCTCCGATCCTTCGCCAGCTTCCGCCCAGACGACTCCCGGTCGGCACCATACCATCAGGGTCTCCCTGCATCTCCCCACTGAAGAGCTGATGCCTGAGTCTGATCGGCCAACCGCGCCCGAGCACATGATCACCATGAAGGGGCCCTTAGCTGAAATGTGGGCCGACGCTCGGGCACGCGTCGCAATGATTCCACTCAGCAATCTGGCCAACAACCACATGCAGCAGGCCACTAGGGTAAGTATGTTTTCTTTGAAGTCTTTTACGCATTCTTTCCGATCGGCCATTAATGATCTTGCTTATGCCAGAGATGGGTAGAAGAGATTGCCGTCTCCAACCATCTGGCAATGGCGGACGCAGAACTAAAAAGGTTAAGGAGTTCAGGCGGTGCGCCGGCCCTCCCAGTGTCCTTCGTATGCCGAGCTGCAGAAAGAGCTCAAAATGACCCAAGATCTACTGGCGGCCGAGCAGAAGAAGACGGCCGATCAAGCCTACACTCTGGGAGAACTTGAAAGGCAGGTGAAGACGCTTGATCGGAAGATAAGTCTTGTCATCGAGCGGAAAAAGACGGCTATCTCCGATCTGGAGAAGAAGAATGTCGAGGCTCGGGGTCTGGAGCAAAAGGTCAAGGAGCTGATGGATCAGCTGGCCGGCGAGAAGGCGGGCCGCTCGGCCGAGGCGATTAAGCATAAGGATGAACTGAAGACTTTGCAGGAGTCTCTCGAGGCTTCCTAAGCTGCCTTCAGGGAATATCAAGAGGCGGAGCCCGGCCGAGTTGCAACCCTTAGGCTGAAACACATCCGCTCGACCGAATTCTCAGAAAAAGTATGCGAGCGGATGTATAATGCCTTTGAGTTAGCCATCACCGCCACAACGGACTACCTGAAGTCCAAGGCTCAGCTCCCTGACTCCGCCAGCATCCCGGCCCAAGATTTTGCGGCGCTCCTCAGCAAAATTCCTAAGGACCTTTATGATTTTTTGGAGTAGAAGTCTTCATGTAATTCGGCCGTTCGGCCAAAGAACTTCCCTTTTTTGTAATTCGGTCGCTCGGCCTTATTTCCTTAATTTTCATGAAAAATTTATCTTTGTGCAACTTCGTTTTTACTTTTCCTGCTTGTGAGTGATTGGTCGGGGACACACAACTCGGCCAACTAGGCCTCCCGAGCGGACGTAGGTGGCATACGACTTGTCACTTTTTTCCCTTGCGGCTTATCTTCAAGCGTCTCTCGTTCCGGCCGGAGGGTTCATAGTCGCCGACACGACTCTCGATATTTAACGTCGGAGTTCGACGGTCTTCCGACCAGAGGATTTATAGTCGCCGGTGCGACTCTCAATTTTTAACGTCGGAGCTCGACGGTCTTCCGCCCGAAGGGTTTATAGTCGTCGCCGCGACTCTCAATTTTTAACGTCGGATCTCGACGGTCTTCCGCCCGGAGGGTTTATAGTCGCCGGCGCGACTCTCGATTTTTAACGTCAGAGCTCGACGGTCTTCCGGCCGGAGTGTTTATAGTCGCCGGCGTGACTCTCATTTTTTAACGTCGGAGCTCAACGGTCTTCCGGCCGGAGGGTTTATAGTCGCCGGCGCGACTCTCGATTTTTAACGTCGGAGCTCGACAGTCTTCCTGCCGGAGGGTTTATAGTCGCCGGCGCGACTCTCGATTTTTAACGTCGGAGCTCGACGGTCTTCCGGCCGGAGGGTTTATAGTCACTGACGCGGCTCTCGATTTTTAACGTCGGAGCTCAACAGTCTTCCGATTCGGCTGACGATGCCCTATACTTGCGCTAATTTTCTAATTTTTTACTCCTGCATTTCAAGTATACAGCCGAACGGAAAGTATACAGCATATATTACATTGGCGCACCTTTCACCCAGCTCGATACGGCTGGAGATGATTTGCGCTCCATGGTCGATCCAGCTGCCATCCGTCTTCATCTTCCAAATAATAGACACCCGAGCGGAGCTTTTCGATGATTTTGAAGGGGCCCGCCCAAGGAGCCTCCAGCTTACCAACGTCCCCAACCGACTTTACTTTCTTCCACACTAGGTTGCCGACCTGGAATGCTCTAGGGATCACGCGTCGGTTGTAGTTCTGCTTCATTCTCTGCCAGTACGTCATCAGCCGGACGGACGCCTTGGCTCGCTCTTCGTCGATCAGGTCCAACTCCATCGCCCTCCGCTCGGCATTGTCATCATCATAGTTCTGGATCCGGACGGACTCTACGCCAACTTCAACTGGGATAACTGCTTCACCGCCGTACACTAAATGGAACGGCGTGACACCCGTTCCCTCCTTTGGAGTCGTGCGGATAGCCCATAGGACGCCCGGCAACTCGTCCACCTAGCTTCCTCCGATATGATCGAGCCGAGCCCGAAGAATGCGAAGAATCTCCCGATTGGCTACTTCGGCTTGACCATTGCTCTGGGATACGCCACCGAAGTAAAGTGTTGTTCGATGCCATAACTTTTGCACCATTCTTCAAGCTGCTTCCCGACGAACTGTCGCCGGTTATCAGATATGAGCCGGCGAGGAATGCCGAACCGACAGATTATATGCTGCCAGATAAACTTTTTGACCATCTGCTCGGTGATCTTGGCCAGTGGCTCGGCCTCCACCCATTTGGAGAAGTAGTCGACCGCCACCAGTAGAAACTTCCGCTGACCGGTCGCCATAGGGAACGGACCTACGATATTCATTCCCCACTGATCGAACGGACAGGACACTGTAGATGCTTTCATCTCCTCCGTCGGTCGGTGGAAGAAGTTGTGGTACTTCTGGTAGGAGAGACACGTCGCGACAGTCCGAGCGGCGTCTGCTTGTAGGGTTGGCCAGAAGTACCCCGCCAGCAGGATCTTCTTAGCCAGCGATCGTCCGCCCAGATGTCCTCTGCACGATCCTTGGTGCACTTCATGAAGGATGTACTCCGCGTCCTCCGAGCTTACGCACTTCAAAAGTGGGCGGGAGAAAGCCTTTTTGTAGAGTTGGTCTCCAACGAGTGTGAACCGGCCGACCCTCCTCCTCAAGAGCTGGGATTCCTCCCGATTGGACGGTGTCGCACCCGAGCGCAGAAACTCCGTGATGGCTGTCCTCTAATCGCTCGGGAATGCGAGGCCCTCCATTCAGTCAATGTGCGCCACCAAGGATACTTGCTCAATCGGCTGCTGGATGATGACCGGTGATATTGAACTTGCGAGCTTGGCTAACTCATCTACCATCTGGTTCTCTGCTCGAGGTATCTTCTGTATAATGACCTCTCTGAAGTGGGCTTTGAGCTTTTCGAAGGCCTCAGCGTAGAGCTTGAGCCGAGCGTTGTTAATCTCAAATGTGTCCGAGAGCTGCTGGGCGGCCAACTGGGAGTCTAAATGGATTGTAACCCGACCGGCTCCTACATGTCGGGCGGCCTGCAAGCCGGCTATGAGGGCCTCATACTCTGCTTCATTATTTGTGGCTTTGTAGTCCAACCGGACGGATAGGTGCATCCGTTCTTCTTGGGGGGGGGGGAGAGTAATAGCACACCAATTCCGCTCCCGTGCCGAGTGGACGATCTATCCACAAATATTTTCCACATTGCTTCGGGCTCGGGATTTTGCACCTCGGTAACAAAATCTGCTAAGGACTGCGCCTTTATCGCCGAACGGGGTTGATACTGAATGTCAAATTCACTCAACTCCGTTGTCCATTTGATGAGCCGTCCGGATGCTTCTGGGTTCAGCAGTACTCTTCCCAATGGGCTATTTGTCCGGACGATGATTGTATGTGCCAGGAAATAAGGACGAAGTCTCTGAGCGGCGAGGACCAAAGCAAAAGCCAACTTCTCGAGCCTAGTGTAGCGAGATTCAGCATCTTTTAAAATATGACTCAAGAAGTACACGGGTTGTTCTTCACCGCTCGTCCTCACTAATGCCGAGCCTACTACCCGCTCGGTTGAAGATAAATAAATATAGAGCGGCTTACCTACAGCTGGCTTGGCTAATATGGGCAAGGAGTTCAGGTATGTCTTCAGCTCTTCAAACGCCCGATCGCATTCTTCGTCCCAATGAAACTTAGTAGCTTTGCGTAGGATCTTGAAGAAAGGGAGACTCCGGTCGGCAGTCTTGGAGATGAATATTGATAATGCTGTTATCCGCCCGGTCAGACGCTGTACTTCCCTTAGATTTCTTGGGGGCGACATATTTTGCAACGCTTTTACCTTGCTAGGATTTACCTCTATGCCCCGCTCGGTCACTATGTAGCCCAAGAAAAGCCCCGCCTCTTGCTCCGAACAAACATTTCTGAGGGTTCAGCTTGACTCCATACTTCCTCAGCGTTCGGAAGGTTATCTCCTCCATGTCCGTAAAAAGATCAGCCGCTCGGACAGACTTGATGAGAATATCATCCATGTACACTTCTAAATTGCGTCCGATCTGCTCCTTGAATACCTTGTTCATTAAGCGCTGATAAGTTGCTCTCGCGTTCTTCAATCCGAACGGCATTACATTGTAACAGTAAGTGTCGTCGGCTGTGACGAAGCTGACCTTCTCTTGATCTTCTCGGGCGAGCGGCACCTGATGGTAGCCCTGATAGGCGTCTAGCATGCATATCAACTCGCACCCGGCCGTAGAGTCCATCAGTTGATCAATCCGAGGTAGAGGGTAGAAATCCTTTGGGCATGCTTTGTTGAGATCCCGGAAATCGATGCAAACCCTTCACTTGTTGCCTGGCTTTGAGACTAGCACTACATTTGCGAGCCAGCTCGGGAATTGGACCTCCCTTATATGGCCGACCTCCAGGAGTTTCTCGACCTCCGCTCGGATGATGGCGTTTTGTTCGGCGCTAAAGTCCCTCTTCCTTTGCTTCACCTGCCGAGCGTCCGGTCGGACGTGAAGCTCATGTTGTGCTATACTTGGCGAAATTCCCGGCAGCTCATGCGTTGACCAAACGAAGACGTCACAATTTCTCTGGAGACATTTGATCACCTCCTTTTTCTGGCTTGCCTCCAGATCGGTCGCAATAAATGTGGTGGCCTCCGATCGGGTCGGGTGGATCTGAACCTCCTCTTTTTCTTCATTAACCAAAGAGGGTGGTTTTTCGGTTATGGTGTTCACCTTGATCCGTAGTGTCTTCCGCGCGGAATTAGCTTCGGCTCGGACCATTTCGACTTAGCATCGCCGAGCCGCCAGCTGGTCTCCTCGCACTTCTCCAACTTTGTCTTTAACTGGGAACTTAATTTTTTGGTAGAAGGTGGAGACGGCCGCTCGGAACTCACTGAGCGCTGGTCGCCCCAAGATAACGTTGTATGCTGAGGGAGAGTCGACCACGACGAAGTTGGCAGTCCGCGTTCTTCTGAGCGGCTCTTCTCCCAGCGAGATAATCAGTCGGACCTGTCCGACCGGCAGAACTTCATTGCCCGTAAACCCGTAAAGGGGGGTTGTCATGGGCAGCAACTCAGCTCGATCAATTTGCAGTTGGTCGAAAACCTCCTTGAATATAATGTTGATCGAGCTGCCTGTATCGATGAAAATGTGATGAATAGTATAGTTAGCTATTACCACTTTGATGATGAGGGCGTCGTCATGTGGCACTTCGACTCCTTCAAGGTCCTTGGGCCCGAAACTAATTTCGGGCCCGCTCGCCCGTTCTTGACTGCAGTCGACCACATGGATCTGGAGCTGCCTGACACTCGCCTTCCTTGCTCTGTTGGAGTCACCTCCGGTCGGTCCGCTAGCGATGATGTTGATTTCGCCTAGGGACGTGTTGCTTCTATTTTCTTCCTCCCGGGTGGACCACCTAGGCCGCTCCTTGGATACCCGGGGATTGTCCTCGTGCCTCTGAGGATGATACCGCTCGGGGGACTTTCTAGATATCCGTCGATCGGTGTCAGTCGTTGTCGCCTGTCGGATGATGGCGATCGACGACGGCCACTCCGGGGAGCGGGGTGGGCAATCAGGGGAAGACTTTAGCAATCTCGTGTGTTATGCGTGTCGGTCCGGTGGAACGAGCAAAACATGGGGGTCCATACCTTCTTTTTTGGTTTGGGTCGTTCGGCAGCTACTTCTTGAATGGCGTGGGACCTTGCGTGGTGAGGGCGGACTGCTTCGGCTCGGGGTCCTCTAGGCGGCTGGTGGCCAGTGAGCGGCTTCCGCTCGGCAGGAGCTGGCCGCTCAGTCGGAGCTTCTTTTCTTCGAGCCGCCTGGGCTTCCTCCACATTAATGTACTCATTGGCCCGGTGTAACATGTGATCATAGTCTCGGGGCGGCTTTCGAATAAGTGAATGGAAGAAGTCACCGTCCACGAGGCCTTGCGTGAACGCATTCATCATTGTTTCTGAGGTGGCCGTTGGAATATCCATGGCCACCCGGTTGAACCGCTGGATGTAAGCTCGGAGCGGCTCCCTGGGCTCTTGTTTAATGGCAAACAGACTGACACTGGTCTTCTGGTAACACCGACTGCTCGCAAAATGATGGAGAAAGGCGACGCGGAACTCTTTAAAGCTGGTGATGGATCCATCCGGCAGCCTCCGGAACCATCGTTGCGCCGATCCCGAGAGGGTGGTAAGAAACATCCGGCATTTCACTCCATCTGTGTATTGATGTAGTGTAGCTGTGTTGTCGAACTTACCCAGATGCTCGTCCGGGTCGGTGGTTCCGTTGTATTCTCCGATCGCCGGGGGCACATAATGCTTGGGCAGAGGGTCCCGCAGGATGACCTCTGAAAACTACCGGTTGATCCGCTCAGGGGAGGCGTCCGTTCGGGGAGCCTTGCCTTTTCTGTTGTCTCGCCTGGGCGCCTCGTCGGATGAAGATTCTCGATCACGGTTAACTGTTGCGACTTCAGGAGGCATACGGAATAGGGCCCGATGAAATGTAACCGTGGCAGGCAGTGCTTCCGCTCGACCTCCTAACGCTGACGTCGCTTGTTGCTCCAGCCGCTCGGCTTGCGCCTTCTGTTTCTGTTGCTCCACAAGCTTAGTTGCTCTTGCCTCGATTAGAGCGTCGAGCTCCTCCTGTCTCTTCTTTCCCCGAGCCGAGCGTCCATCCGCTCGGCAGGCCTCGATCCGACCGGACGTAGGTATCGGTCCGACCGGGTGCTCAGCTGAGACTGTTCCTTCACAGTAATGTTGTTTCATGCCTCTGCCGAGCGGGCTACCCGTTTGGCTCGGCGACCTTGTTCACCATGAGCGTCGAAAACCTGACTCCTTGTCGGGTTGTCTTTGATTCCGCTTGGACCCGTTCGGCCGGTTGACCCTACTCTTCTCCGATCGACCGTTTGACTTTTGACCTCCACGTAGCATTGACTCCCCTCTAAGGGGGTCCCCCGACCTTACTGCCGGATCAATAGACATCCACCAAGGATGTTACTTGTTAATTAATGTCATTAGTCCTTAATAAACAATTAATTAAAATGATCATGATGGTGTTATGACATACATCAAAAAGAAATAATTTTCAAAAAAAAAATTCCTATAACTATATGATGTATGGATGACATGACATGGTATTTTTGTGTTTTTCATAATAAGGCATGAGTGCAAACACAAATAAATAAATATGATGTCATGACATTTAATGGGCAAGCAAGTATGGCAAGTTAGCATAGATAAAATACCTAGATTACCTACCTAAGTATCCTTAACCCTTAGCTAACTTAAAATTTTAAACCCTAGATTGTCCACTATTTCCCAAGAAAATGTCAAAAACTAAATTTGACATTTCTTTTGCTTTTCCTAATTTGTGCCAATTTAAATTAAGCATATTCCTCAAATTTTGGCACAATTTACTCTTTTAAAAAGTAAATAATTGAGTTAAGGCTTAAATTTGCCTTTAACTTTCTAAGAACATACCAAAATCTCAACTTGGTAGTTCTTATGACTTTCTCAAATTGTGTCATTTAAAATTTCATCCAATTTCTCAAAATATGACACATTTTACTCTTTCCAAGAGTAAACACTTTATCCTTTTCATTTTTAAAGGTTAATAATAATCTTGAAAATGCTCCTTGAGTGTCAACTTCATCATGATTGGGTTAACTACCCTTCCACTTAGAGTTGACACTCTCTAACCCATCTATGGGGTAGAGAAGATGCTCCTAGGAACCCAAAACCTATTGGTACTCCTTGGATGCTCTAGGTACTCACTAGGGATAACTTCCCTAGATACCTTCCTAGTGACCTTGTTTGGCTTCTTAGAAGCCTTGGTCACATTTTCTAGGTCAACCCTAGGGATTGTTTCCCTTGTGACCTTCTTTGTGACTTTCTTGGACTTCTTAAAAGTCTTAGTCACATTTGTTGCAAACATACTCTTAGGAATAACCTCCCTAGTATTCTTGACTTGACCACTAGACCTAGGGTTTTGTTCCATAACTATATGGAACTCAATGGTAAGTAGGTACATCCTTTTTGGTTTTAGGTTTGTATCCCAAACCTCTATGGCCCTTGGATGACCCTTGTTGTCCTAAACCTAGATTTTGCTCATTTTGCCCTTTAAGGATATTTTCCATCCTTTTTAGGGTCTTTTCTAGTTTGTCAAGTCTTAACCTCAAGACTTGATTTTCCATCACTAAGTCCTTAGTTTTTTATTTTCCATTAAGCCCATGAGCAATTTTGTTTCTAGGCTTGCAGATAAAATCCTTAGAGTTCTTACCTAAAATTTCATCTACCTTCCTAATCCTAGGTGTGGTAGTTTTAGCATGGAGAGTCATGTGTTTTTCCTTAATGCTATCATGCTCTCTATTCTTATGGTAAATAGCATTAAAATGATAAAGACTTGGCTTAGCATGCTTTTTACCATTGTTCAAGGGAGTAGGCTCAATAAATGATACCTTTCTTTTTACCTTGGAGACTCCCCTTTGAGGTGTGCTTCCTCCTTGAGCCTTGACCGCCTTCTTCCCCTTGGGACATTGACTCCGGTAATGCCCCTTTTGATTGCACAAAAAGCACACAATGTGCTCCTTGCTCCTTTTTGTTCCGGGAGCGGTCTCCTTGGGCTTCTCCTTGCCCTTTTGTGTCACTTGGCCCTTCTTCTTGGCCAATTTAGGGCATTTACTTTTGTAATGCTCTTTTTCCCTACACTCAAAGCATATGATATGATTTTTGTTATTTTCTATTGAAATTGTTATACCTTTGCTTGTAGGGGTGACATCTTCTCCTTTTGATCCGGAGGTAGAAGGTTCCTCTTGATTCGAACTTGATACTCCTCCAATAGATTTGTCTTGACTTGTGGAGGTGGAAGCTTCTTCATCCTCTTCTTCTTTTGACCCGGATGTGGAGGCTTCTTCTTGCTCTTGATCCTGTGTCAATGAAAATTGCTCCCCCTCAATCTTAGAGGTGGAGGCTTCCTCATCCTCATCTTGTACATGGAACAAGGAGTATGCTCCCTCCTTGCCTTCTTCATTGCATTCCTTTGAAGATGAAGCTTCTTGGACTTCCTCTTCTTCGGAAGTTGAGCATCTCTCAACTTCGGAGTCCTCTTGCTCTTTATTTTGATCCAATGAGTCGCCCTCTTTGGATTTTTCTTGGTCTGGTACAGTGGAGGGGATCTCATGAATTGATGCCAATTTGCTCCAAAGCTCCTTGGCATCCTTAAACTCTCTAATTTTTCCAAGAATGTGGCTAGGCAATAGATTGACCAAAAGCTTGGTCACTTTATCATTGGCCTCACATTTTTGGATTTATTCTTGGCTCCATTTGCTTTTCTTGAGGACTTTGCCCTTGGAATTTGTTGGAGCCTCGAAACCTTCCATGAGAGCAAACCATTGCTCTATCTCCACCATCAAGAAATTCTCGATCCTTGATCTCCAAAGATCGAAGCTTATCATGGTGAATGGTGGAGGCACCCTCGTGTCGAATTCAAGTCCATCTCGGAATTCCATTTAAAGTTGAGCTTCTTGTGATGAAGTCTTCGACTTATAGAGTTGCTCCAACTTCTTCACCCTCTAGCTTTGCCCCTTCCGGCGATGATTTCGGTGAAGAGCGGCCTCGCTCTGATACCACTTGTTGGGACCGAAATATAACTAGAGGGGGGGTGAATAGCTCGTCGCGCGCTTCGTGTTCTTCGTTGCTTGTTTCTTTGATGGTGTGCAGCGGAAATACAAGAAACAAAAGCATACAACGCTAACACTTAAGGATTTACTTGGTATCCACCTCACAAGAGGTGACTAATCCAAGGATCCACACACGTACGCACCCTCCACTAATAAAACACTCCTTTACGGTAACTACCGAAGGCGGAGAAGCCCTACAAGACTCTCAATACAAGAAGAAAGAAAAAAGGGCAGTAAAGAACAAGCAAAAGCTTACAAGAAGTGTAATAAAAGCCCTAACCCTAACTTCTCTTCTTCGCCTCTTGACTTGGACAAAACTTCCAAGAATCTTCAAGATCTGGCATGGAGAGCTCTGTGGAGAAGCTGTGAAGTCGCCTGTGAAGATCTGAGATGAATCGGTGAAGCGCTACCGAAGGAATCGAACGCCTGCAGCTAAATACGATGCCAACTGTCGGATTGCGATCGATTGGATTGCTCCCAATCGATCGGGGAGGCTTTGGATCGATCGACCGATCGATCCAGAGCGCCTCTGTGCTCTCTGGAATAGCCTGGATCGATCGACCGATCGATCCAGAGCTTATCGCGCGAAATCAGCTCTCTCCAATCGATCCATTGATTGATTGGAGCCTCTGGATCGATCGGCTGATCGATCCAGAGAGGTTCTGTTCGTGCGACATTCCTCCCCAATCGATCCATTGATCGATTGGGAGGATCCCTATCGCGGAGACTCATCCAATCGATTGGGCATGATCCAATCGATCGGCTGATCGATCCAGATCTTGGTTTTTGCCCAAAACCAAGTCCAAAGCCCCCTAAACCAACATCCAGTCAACCACAACTTGTTGGTACATAAAACCTAGCATTCGGTCACCCTTGACCAGCTAGGACTCTCTCACCAAGTGTCTGGTCAATCCCTTTGACCCACTTGGACTTTTCTCCTCTTGCCAAGTATCCGGTCAATCTCTTTGACCTACTTGGACTTTTCTTCCTCGTTCCAAGTATCTGGTCAATCCCTTTGACCTACATGGATTTTCACCAGATGTCTAGTCAACCTTGACCCATCTGGATTTTCCCGTGCTTGGCTTCACTCACCAGGACTTCCCTTCTGCCTAGCTTCACTCACTAGGACTTCTCTTCTGTCTGGCTTCACTCACCAGGTCTTTCACCTAGCTTCACTCACTAGGATTTTCACCTAGCTTCACTCACCAGGATTTTCCTCTGCCTGGCTTCACTCACCAGGACTTTCACCTAGCTTCACTCACTAGGATTTCCTCACTGCCTAGCTTCACTCACTAGGTCTTTCACCTGGCTTCACTCACTAGGATTTTCTTCTGCCTGGCTTCACTCACCAGGACTTCCTTTGCCTAACCTCCAAGTTAGGACTTTCACCTGGCTTCACTCACCAGGATTTTCCAGTCAAGTATCCGGTCAACCTTGACCTACTTGACTCTACATCACAATTTCCACGCATGAACAATTGCACCTGCAATCTCCATATGTTGTCTACATGTATTGTCAAACATGTATTGTCAACATGTATTGTCAAACCATCAAAACATAAACATTAAGACTCGAGCTTGACCCAATTCAAGCTCAGTCAAACTAGGTCAACCTTGACCTGGGGAATATTGCACCAACAATCTCCCAACAATATCAAGATAGCCTTATAAAAAGCATGGAAGACGCCTTTCCATAGCCATGAAAGGCGCCTCTAATGAGGCAAAATCAATCCCAAACAACCGGGTACTTATCCGCAACTTCAGCCAAAATTTATCCTGCGGAAGGCGCCTTCATTGCTTGAAAGCACCTTCGGCAATGTTCATCCGAAGGTAAATTAGCTCCTTTTGTCCTGCAAAACCACGTTAGTTCAAATAGCCTATAAAATCAGTATTATGACAAATAATAAATGATAATAAAGGATAGTAATTAGTTCCTGTCCTCCCAAGACTAGGAACTAGTCAAAGTCTCAGTTTAGGGATCCTAAATGGACTTAAACTGAACCGACGCCTACTGTCCCTTCAACCAGGATGCGTCTTCACTTGATCACTCTCTTCCAGTGGCTTACCTATCTTAACTTACTAGTTTGTCAAACATCCGGTTAGCCCGTCGACCTGTTTGGACTTCATGCCAACTGTCCGGTCGGTCCGTTGACCTAGCTGGACTCCCTCAGACCTGTCAATTCCTGCACATTGGGTTAGTACAATAAATAACATAGTAAAATAAAACAGTGTCAACATATTTCAGGATTCGTTGGTCCGGTCGATCGGTCACACATTACATAAGGTTACCTCTTTAGGATTGCCTAGCTTCACTCATTTGGACTTCCATTGTCTGACTTCACTCACTAGGACTTTCTCCACCTAGCTTCACTCACTAGGGTCCGACTTTACTCACTAGGACTTCTACCACCTAGCTTCACTCACTAGGGGCCAGTTTTACTCATCAGGACTTCAACCACCTAGCTTCACTCACTAGGGTCCGGCTTCACTCACCAGGACTTCTTCCACCTAGATTCACTCACTAGAGTCCAACTTCACTCACTAGGACTTTCACCACCTGACCTCTAGTTAGGACTTCTCACTTGATAGTCATCTAGTCCTGACTAGACTACTCTTTTCTAAACATCAAGTCCTATTTGGATTAACCCTTGGTCAAACTTACCAGAGTTAGGTGCATTGTCAAACATCGAAACCCTAGAGGTTAATTGCACTAACATGATCAACTATTTCCTCTCTCTATATAGGAAGCTTGAGGCATTAAAAGAGACTACTGATCTTATTGAAATACTCCTAGTCTTTGCATCCAAGCTTCCAAAGCCTACACTCTTCTTCATACACCTAATTCTTAAATCTTGTAAAGAAGAAGAGTTTCTTTGTGGGAGATTTTACTCCACCGAGAAGGAGCTCATTTAGCCGGAGATTGCTGAGGACTAATCCACCGAAGAATTAAGAGTTCGTTCACTTCAAGGACAAACCGTGGAGTAAGGACAAACAATCTCTGAATCATGTTACATCGATCGTGTTAGCGTTGGTATTCTTATTTACTTTTATTGTTTTAGTTTTATTCCACTTGTGAAACTAACAAATTGTAGAGAAATAATCGAATTTAGGGTGTAAGCTATTCAACCTTCATTCTAATCGACCGGCCACCGATACTCAACAAATTATATTGATTTGGTTCGGTGACAAAATTAAGTAGGTTTAATTAATTTTTAGACCGATCAATAAAATTTTTAGATGAATATATTTTTTCAAATTATAATACTAAGAAATATGAATATATTTATAGAGAACAATAATATACCCCATCTTACATCCAGGTATTGAAATCGTAAAACTCGCAATTATAAGAAAAAGGGATTTCATATTTTTATCTCTGTATTCTTATTGTTTAATTTTGTAATAAAATTAATGTTAGGATTCATGTGAAAAAAAATTTAAATGTTTTTTATAATAATTAATTCTATATATAAAAAATTAATTACACTTTATTAATAAAATTGGAAAGTGCTGTATTAATTAATTTTTAAGATAATGAATAAAAATTTTAGATAATTTACTTTCTCAAATTATAATGGTAAAAAATCTGAATATTTAAATTATTAAAAAAATAAAAATATGATATATATGAATATATCTTATATATTTTTAAAAAAAATAATCAGTGAAAAATTAAATTAAAGTATAAGACATGTCCAATTGGATCATGTTTTTAGGGGCTAACAAAATATAGATTAAATCAAATTAATCGATCGATTAAATTAAAACATCTATATATTAACTCGTCAACTACTAGATATATATCTCTAAATCAAATAAGACTGATATGAATATGATATCATTAATTGAATTAATCAATTATATGATTCAGTTCAACGACAAAATTAAGTCGGTTCAATTTGTATTAATTAAATTTTAAAGTGCTATATTAATTAGTTTTTAGACAGATGAATAAAAATTTTAGATAAATATATTTTCTCAACTTATAATACTAAGAAGTCTGAACATTATCTAGAAAAGATATATTTTATTTTTCCTTTTTCTTTTTTTAATTGTTATATAATATATTTTATTTATTTTTATTTTTTAGAAAGTAGGGTGTACATTGTTTCATGCACTGATTATTAATTAGGACATTCAGTTCTCCAAGAGCTGATATCCACATGTATGAAAGGTAAATAAAATTGAAATTCATAAATTACTATTGAATAATTTTAATAATTAAAAAATAAATTACATAAAATCAAATAAAAACCTAAATAAAAAATATTGATTTTTAAAATTTAAATTAAATAATTTATTTTAATTAAAAAATAAAAGAAAAGAGCCACTTCTGCTTGAAAATAATGAGGGAACTCCCTCCCATGGAACACCCTCTCATTTAAGAAAAATGATATGTTTAAGAAAAAATTTTTAATGAAAAACTTAAAGATATACACATAAATTTATGGGACCCAAAAAAAATGAAATGATGGAACATGAATTTATGTATTTATTTTTGAATTTTTTTTAAAGATTTTTTCTTTAAACATATCATTGCTTCTCATTTAAATTACACATCTATTGGAGCTCCTAGATGTTCTTAAATTAAGTCGAGGTCATGCCCAACTCGATCTGCTTTTTGACATGTCTAGAAAAAAAAACAAAGAAATTAGCTGCATGTGGGTTTAGGATAGACTAGGAGCTCAAATTCAACTACAAACAAAATCAATAATTAGGAATCCAAAATACTATATATTTTGATATTTGTCAAATTAGGATGCATTTAAGAAAATAAAAGAAAATTTTATCTGTGTAATATTAAAATACAATAGGTCACATGTAGTCATATACAGCAACACCAATACGAGACGAGAGTGACTTCCCTGATTCCTTTTTTCCACCGTAATAAACTAAAGTTATATTTCTTGTTTAATCAAAAAAAGTTATAATTTTTAGTTTTCTCCACGTTATGCTCAAAGTTTAAATGCTCAGCTCAACACTCTCAGGATGTGTTTGATTTAAGTCATCATTTATAATCTTGGTTATATGATTACTAGATAATCACATAATCAAGATTATGAGAAATGCAACATAACTTATTAGGTGTTTGATTCAATTAAGATTATACAATTACTTAGTTTACATTTACTAATTTACCCTTAGAATATCATTTTTTTTTTATCCTACTGTTTACAGTGAGAGCAGAGATCTCGAGCAATGTGGCGATCGGCTGTAGCCTTCGCTCCATGGCGCAAGGGCCGGGCGTTCTCCTCCACCTCCGCTGCTGCGTCAAGCAAGAAGTGGGACGCTCTGGTGATCAGAGGCGGCCATAACGGCCTAACTACTCCGTTGTCTTTTTTTCTGTCTTTTATTTTGGATTATGATTAACTTGGGAGAAAATTCCTGACATTTTCTGGATCTTTGCCATCCTCTAGAGTTCATTGAGGGAAGGGGAACTAGAAATTGCTAGGGATTTGTTTGCTTTGCAAAGAGATTTCATTATTCCCTTTACACAGCGTCGCATTGACTCTCCGCAACTAACACCTCCGCCTGCTTTCCTTCCACCTTCCTACCACCACGGGATCATCGTGTTTCGGAAGGGCGAAATCCAATCCGTCGATGACTTGCAGATCTAGGTCGGTATCTGTTTTCTGGATCTTTGCCTAACTGCCGCCGCCTACCTCGCCCGTGCCGGCCTCTCCATTGCCGTCCTTGAGAGGCGACACGTCCTTGGCGGCGCCGCCGTCACTGAGGAGATTGTTCCTGGGTTTCGCTTCTCACGGTGTAGCTACCTGTAGAGTCTCCTCCTTCCTTCCGTCATCCGGTATTCTCTTCTCATTCGCAACTCTGGAAATCTCGTCCTTTGTCCTATTGACTTGGGGTATCTGAAGGGATTTGGAGTTGGCGAGGCACGGACTGAAGCTTCTTCGGAGGAATCCGTCGTCGTTCACCCCTTCCCTCGACGGCCGATACCTTCTTCTGGGTCCTGATGTCGCGATGACATTCCTGCTCATCTCCTCTTCGAAGGGTAATTTTGGAAAAAAATATTGATAATCTCGGAATCGTATAAAACCTAAGGTTTCTAAGGTTTTCTGATTCCTGGTTCTATTCCCTAATTGCTGATGTGGCGAGAATATTACATTACCATGAATCATCAATTACTTAAACCAAACAAGATTATCGTTGATAACCAACTAAGGTTATCAACGATAACCTCGAACCAAACACGCCTTCACAGTCACGTCGATATTCCACAAAAATTAACGTCTTAATTATAAAAAGAAGTCTCAATTTTCTCCATGCCGATACTTCTTCTGTGTTATCTCATCCACGTCTTGGACTGTGGCTAGTTACTAGCTAGTTTGACAAATTCTAAATATATATCTCTGATGTGTATGGAACTCTTTTGTGGTGTGAGATAGAGAGATGCATGCACAGACATAGCAGCTATATCTATTGAAGATTATAGAATCTAGCAAAAGATTTGTGTTAATAGATCTGTTAGAAATAGTTAATTATAAAGTAAGAAACCTTCAATGGAATCTATCTATTTGGTACCAGTTTCAATCAGTTTGTAACTTGCAAGAATCATTCTATAGTTATATATTAACATAGAAATCAACAAGATGAAAGTTTTGCTTGTTAAGCGCCATAAAATGTGGGAGATTGCTTCAGGGACTTCTCAAAAAAGTACAACTTGTGAACAATTAATTAATACATAATTATGAATAATTATTTATATAATATAAATATAATCTTAAGTAATTTAAGATAAATAACTTAGTCGTATATATTAAAGCTAATTACTAGATAGCTACATTTTGGTTCAACTAGTGATCGTGCACACGCGTCGCGTGTGTAATATAATACATTGAAATCATATTGACCCTTTATAATGAAATTATATTAATTAACTAAAGTAGAGTCATTAGGGTAAAGTACCTGACTTTTAAAAATCTGAATTATTTTGGTCTTTAAAATTTTGAATTATTTGGATTTTCGAATGTCACTCTTACGGCTTCCTATGAAAAAATTAATTTAATTTAATATTATACTTATCTTAGTAAAAAAAAAAACTAAGAAAAGTATATTTTTTAACATTGTCGGCCTAAAATATTTATAGAAGCTTCTTTGATCATATGTTGTCAATTCTAAGATGTGGGACTAAAGAGAAATATATTTTTTTATATAAAACAATCAGAGAAAATTAATGATAAGAAAAATTCATAATAATATGCCGTAGCTGAGTTTCGAACTCTAGATCACTGATTGTTTCGCTTGTGGAATTACTAATAAACCTTGGAATTATTTTTAGTGTAAATAGAAAAAAGGATATTAATATAAATTCATTTTAGCTTCACCAAAGTTAGTTAGTAGAGGGAGGAGATTTTTAATAAAATAGTAAGATATGTAATAGATTTACTTCGGAACACTTTGCTTAATTCCACTTGATGTATACACACCAAATTCCAAATCGACGTTGTCTCTAGAAAGGCATCTGATTTGGATTCAATTAATCGAGTCCATTTAAGAGTACTAATTAAAATAAGATTAGCGATCCCAGTAAAAACCTAGAAAAGGAAGAATATGTAACAAAACGCCTGAATGGTATGATCTCAATGATAATCTACCATCAAATATTAATAGAACATGCATGCATGGCAGGATTATATATATAGTTAATCACGAGTTAAGAATTAAAATTTGAACCAACTTCTTTTCTGGTGTATTAATATTCGAGTGAATCTAAACATGAAAAATAATGACACATGTACAGATACAGAGAGAATGAAAGGAAATCACCAACTAGTCAATTAAATTCATATATCGTTAGCAAACAAATCTTTTTACATCCTCACCATCCTGCTGCTTCCCACTAATTATTCATATAACTGCTGCTCCATCCAGTTATAGCTCAAATACTCTTGGAAGCAATCATTGGAATCAGAATAGACGTTGTTGTTATTATTATTATTGTCATCATTATTATTGATGAAAAGAGGCTGTGGACAAGTATCTCCAAGGTTTGATGTGGCTTCCATACCCTTGTGAACAATCCTACAGACCACCCATTCCTCCTGCAATAGTTCATTAATTATTATCGGCTGATAAAACATAAAATGGTAATGTGTTAATTATTCTATACATATATGCATGTATATAACTATACATACCTTCATGGGGAAGGCTACTGAGGAGTCTTGGAGCCTGTACTCGTGCATGACCCAATTAGTCTTCTCACCCTTGGGAGCTCTGCCTCTGTAGAACACAAGGGTCTTCTTCATCCCCACGAGGACTCCTCTTCCCTTATTCAAAATCTCTTTGTCTTTTCCCGTGGCCTTCCAAAACCCTGCTTTTGTGGCTCTGTTGGTCCTTGTTCCCGTTGGATACTTCCTGTCCCTATGGCAGAAGAAGTACCACTCCTTCTCCCCCACCCTTGCCTTGCCTAGCTATCAGTTTTAACGTTAATTTCAATATTAAGAAAAATAATACTAATTAACAAACTAACTATATATATTACTTGGAAGGTGCCATGGCTCGCACTTGTTTAAATCGACCTCTCCTCCTATGGCAATCGCAGTGAAGGCATGGTTGGCCACCTTGGGAGAGAGGTAGTGGGTGATGAGCTCTTCATCAGTGGGTCGGAATCTGAAACCTGGAGGGAGGTTCAGGCACTCTCCTATACTTGTCATCGTTGCGATGTCAAGGTGGAGATGCGAGGGACGTAAGAAGGGATACGGAGGAGGAGGGGGAAGGCAGTTAAATAGAGATGAATGGGTCGCTAATGGGAAAGCTCAGCTGAATTACGTGCAAGTGAAGATACTTGTGCGAGAAGGTAGGCAAGTTTTCAAACATTTGCTTATTGTTTTCAGTGCTGATAACTAAGAAAGTGACAGAAGGGATGTGACGTAAATTACGGTGGCGGTTGGTTTTTTTTTAAAAAAAAATGGAATTGAAATGAGACTAGGAATGTTAGTATTGTGAAAAGATAATATGTATTTAAATATTATTTTTAAAAATAATATTTAGTTAGTTAAATATTTTTTATTGAAATAAATTTTTTAAAAAAAAATTAGAGAAAAATAAGAAAAAAAAATTAGATGTGAGATAAAATTGAATGTGAGAGAAAAATAGGATGAGAGCTGATGAGAGAGAAAATATAATGAAAGAGAAAGTGTAATGAAAGCGAAAATATAATGAGAGAGAAAGAACAGAGGAAAAGTTTGATGAGAAAATGAGAAGAAAGATTGTAATAAGAGAAATTGAGAAGAGAAAAGTATGATAAGAGAAAATGAAGAAAGAGAGTGAAATGAGAGAAGTTGAGAAGAGAGAAAGTATGATGAGAGAGGGTGAGGAGGGAGAAAGTGTGATAGGAGAGAATGAAGAGAGAAAAATATAATGAGAGAAAATAAAGGGAGAGTGTGTCTGATGGGAGAGAAAATGTGATGAGAGAGAATAAAGAGAGAGAAAGTTGTTGGTGCAACATCCCTCAGGTCAAGGTTGACCTGGTTGACCAAGCTGAGTCTTGGTTTGAGTTTAGATGTTTGACAATAAGAAATTGATTGAAGAAGAGTCAAGTAGGTCAAGGTTGACCGGATACTTGACTGGGAAGTCCTAACTGGGATGTTAGGCAGAAGGAAAGTCCTAGTGAGTGAAGCTAGGCAGATTGAAAATCCTAGTGAGTGAAGCTAGGTGAAAGTCCTGGTGAGTGAAGCCAGGTGAAAGCCCTAGTGAGTGAAGCTAGGCAGATGGAAAACCCTAGTGAGTGAAGCTAGGTGAAAGTCCTGATGAGTGAAGCCAGGCAAGGGAAAATCCAGATGGATCAAGGACGATCGGACATCTGGTGTTGGGAAGTCCAAGTAGGTCAAAGGATTGACTGGATACTTGGCACGAGGAAATACAGATAGGTCAAAGGGATTGACCAGACACTTGGTGGGAAGTCCTAGCAGGTCAAAGGAGTGACCAGATGCTAGGCATGATGTACCAACAGATCAAGGTTGACCGGATGTTGGTTTGAGAGGCTTGGAACTTGGTTTTGGGCAAAACCCAAGTGTTGGATCGATCAGTGGATCGATCCAGGCCTTCTCTAGCGAACAGAGAGCCTCTGGATCGATCCGTGGATCGATCCAGATGTCCCAATCGATTAGTGAATTGATCGGGACGATGCTGCTTCGCGCGATAAGCGCTGGATCGATCCGTGGATCGATCCAGACGTTACTCCAGAGCACAGAGGCACTCTGGATCGATCCGTGGATCGATCCAAAGCCTCCCCGATCGATTGGGAACATTCGAATCGATCAGGATCCGACCGTTAGCATCGATAAAGGCCGCAGGCGCACGATTCCTTCGGCATCTCTTCACCGATTCATTCCAGATCTTCACCAGCTCCTCCACAGCTCTTCTCAAGCTCGAGATCGCCAGTTCTTGAAGGTTCTTGGAGGCTCTTCCAAGTCAAGAGGCGGATCAAAGCAAGAAGAAGAACCTAGGGTTAGGGTTTGTGCACTCATTGTAAGCTTGTAAGCTTGTATTTCTTTACTACCCTTTCTTCTTCTTGTATTGAGTCTTGTAGGGTTTCTCCACCCTTGGTAGTTACCATAAAGGAGTGTTATTCATAGTGGAGGGTGTGTGCGTTGGTGTGGATCCTTGGATTAGTCACCTCTTGTAAGGTGGATACCAAGTAAACCAACCGTGTTAGCGTTGTGTGAGTGTTTCTGTATTTTCCGCTGCACATCTTCGAAGAAACAAGCAACGCCGAGCACCGAGCGAACGCGACGAGCTATTCACCCCCCCCCCTCTAGCTACTTTTGGTCCTAACAAGTGGTATCAGAGCGAGGCTGCTCTTCACCGGAATCATCGCCGGAAGGGTCAAGCATAACAAGAAAAGCTAGAGGGTGAAGAAGTTGAAGCAAATTCTTCAAAAGTCAAAGATTTCAAGAAGCTCAACTTCAAAATGCAATTCCAAGATGGACTTGGATTTGACACAAGGGTGGCTCCACCATACACTTCCACGAGCTTCGATTCTTGGAAATCAAGAATCGAAAACTTTCTTATGATGGAGATAGAGCAATGGTTTGCTCTAATGGAAGGATTTGAAGCTCCAACAAACTCCAAGGGCAAGCTTCTCAAGAAAAGCAAATGGAGCTCGGAGCAAGTCCAAAGGTGCGAGGCAAATGACAAAGTGACCAAGCTTTTGGTCAATTTATTGCCAAGCATCATCCTTTGCAAAATTGGAGAATTTGAAGATGCAAAGGAATTATGGAGCAAATTGGCCAAGCTTCATGAAGAGATCCCCTCCACTGTACAAGATCATGAAGAATCCAGAGAGGGTGACTCTTTGGAGCAAGACCAAGAGGAGGACTCCGAGGTTGAGAGATGCTCAACCTCCGAAGAAGAGGAAATCCAAGAAGCTTCATCCTCAAGGGAATGCACCGAAGGGAATAAGGAGGGAGTATACTCCTTGTTTCATATTCAAGATGATGAAACCTCCACCTCTAAGATTGAGGGGGAGCAATCCTTGGTGACACCGGATCAAGAAGAAGGAGAAGCTTCTACATCCGGGTCAAGTGAAGAAGAAGAAGATGGTGCCACCTCCAACATTCAAGAAATATCAAATGGAGGAGCAAGTGTCATCCCTACACAAGAAGGTAAAAATAGTTCAATTAATAATAAAAATCATATTATATGTTTTGAGTGTAGGGAACATGGGCACTACAAGAGCAAGTGCCCTAAATTGGCCAAGAAGAAGGGCCAAGTGGCACAAAAAGGTAAGGTGAAGCCCAAGGAGATCATCCCCAACACAAAGAAGAGCAAGGAGCATATTATATGCTTCTCTTGCAATCAAAAGGGGCATTACCGAAGTCAATGTCCCAAGGGGAAGAAGATGGTAAAGGCTCAAGGAGGAAGCTCAATTCAAGGGGGAGCCTCCAAGGTAAAAAGAAAGGTAACTTTTATTGAACCTACCCCTTTACATTATGGTAAAAAGTATGATAGTTCTAATTTTTATCATTTTAATGCAATTTACCATAAGAATAGAAAGCATGAGGGCTTTAAGGAAAAGCATGTGGCCCTACATGCCAAAACTACCCAACCTAAGGTTAGGAAGGTAGATAGACACTTGGGCGGGAACACTAAGGAAAATAGATATGCCCAAGATCAAAAAGGCTCATGGACCAAAACCTAAGGATTTAATGATAGAAAATCAAGTCTTGAGGTCAAGACTTGATAAAATGGAAAAGACCCTAAAAAGGATGGAAAATATCCTAAAAGGGCAAAATGAGCAATACCTAGGGCTAGGAGCACAAAGGTCATCCAATTGCCATAGAGGTTTGGGATACAAACCCAAAGCTAAAAAGGATGCTCCCTCTTACCATAGAGTTCCATACAGTTATGGAACAAACCCTAGGTCTAGTGGTCAAGTCAAAAATACTAGGGAGGTCATCCCTAAGAGTGTTTTTGCAATAAAAGTGACAAAGGCTTCTAAGAAGTCTAAGAAAGTCACCAACAAGGTCACAAGGGAGGATATCCCTAGAAATGACCTAGAAAATGTAACCAAGGCTTTTAAGAAGCCCAACAAAGTCACTAGGAAGGTATCTAGGGAAGTAATCCCTAGTGAATACCTAGAGTATCCAAGGAGCATCAATAGGTGTTGGGTTCCTAGGAGCATTTTCTCTACCCCATAGATGGGTTAGAGAGTGTCAACTCCGATTAGAAGGGTAGTTAACCCAACTTTGAGGAAATTGACACTCAAGGAGCATTTTCAAGGTTTTTGTTAACCTTTGAAAATGAAATGGAATTATTATTTACTCCTTGAAAGAGTACAATGTGCCTAATGATGGAAGAATTGATTTTAATCTTAAATGACACATATTGGGAAATTCATAAGAACTACCAAGTTGGGATTTTGGTATGTTCTTAGGAAATTTAAGGCAATCCGGGTCTTAATTTAAAAGTGCTACTTTTGTGAAAAATGAAATATGCCAACATTTGAGGATATGCTTAATTTCGACTGGCATAAATTAATAAAGGGAATTAGAAATGCCAATTTAGGCTTTGGCATTTTCTTGAAGCACTTTAGGGCAATCTAGGTTTAAGTTGTAAGTTTAGCTAAGGTTTTAAGAATATTTAGATAGTTAATCCAGGTATATTTTATTTATGCTAAATCTTGCCATGATTGTTTGCCCATCATATGCCATGACATCATGTCTATTTTTGCATTCATGTTTTATTATGAAAAATCCAAAAATACCATGTCATGACATTCATACATCATGTAGTTATAGGATATTTTCTTTTGAAAATTATTTCTTTTTGATGTATGCCATAACAGTATCATGCATTAAGTTTAATTCCTTGTAATTAAGGACAAATGACATTTAACAACACTTATTAACAAGTGACATCCTAGGTGGATGTCTAATATCTTTAAAATGCCTAGATAGATATGCATGATCCCTAGATTAGGGCAAAACCAAAATCTACATCTCACAAAGACTATAAGGTGACTTGTATGTGCTTTAGTGCACATTAGATACAAGTGAGATGTTAGGATGATGAACAAAGCTCAAGATGTTGATTTAGTGCATTCTTTTGAGTTTTTAGGTTCATCAAAACACATAGTTATGTGTTTTCCCATCATTGGGAAAGCTAATGTACAAGTCATGTGCATTATGCCCAAGGAACATGATGGGATATTGGTTTTGAAAATGTTTTTAAAATACTTTTGGAAAACCATGGTGAAGGCTATCTTTTGATAGTAATCACCATTGAATAGTTAGACACAAACTTGAAGAAAACGCTAAAGTTTTAGCAAGTTTTCAAGCTTGTGTCAATCTTTGAAAATATGATGTATTTTCATAGAAAACTATTTTTCCATGATTAAGTATGCCCTAAATAATGTCTACATGAAATTTTATGATTTTTGGATTTTTGTAGAATTTTCTAGGGGTTTCTGAAGTTGACTGAAATGGAATTTCAGCAACTATCAGAGCTCCGATCGATCCATGGATCGATTGGAGTGCCTGAATCGATCTGTGGATCGATTCAAACGACAATGAAGCTCGCTGGATCGATCAGCCGATCGATCCAGGTAGTCTGAATCGATCAGTGGATCGATTCAGAAAGGTTCAATCGATTGGAACCCAACTCCAATCGATCCAAGTTGCTGATTTTGGCTGGGAAGGCCTGATTTCAGCATCTTTGAACCTCTTTGAGTCTAGGTAACCATTCCAAACCCCTACAATACATTTGTATACATACAAAGGGTGTTTTCATGTGAAAACAAGGATGGATTGGTTAAGGAAGGCTTCATTGAAGTTTAGGTTGAGGTTTGTTTCAAATTTTGAGTATTTGAACCTCAAAACTTCTAAATCTGGGTTTCCTAAAGGTTTAGGGATTCCAAGTCATTGTTGGTGCAATGACAGAAGTTACCACCATGTCTTTAGGGGGAGGGACTCTTTAAAGACATGAAAAATTATTTTTCATGAACCTTGGAAGGTGGTTAACCTTCTTTAAAGAAAATGCTCATGTATGAGCTTTTGAACTTGAAATGGGGAGTGGATATCCTCATTATTTCAAGTGGGAACTCAAGTGGTTAGAAAATACTCAAGGTTGGGTATTTGTCTACATTGAGGAAGAAGTTAAGGATAAATGAAGGGTATGGGACCTTCATTATCGTGCTGATCACAACGAGCGATGTTGTGAACAACGAGGAGCAACTCTTCAGGGGGAGAGTCGTCAACAAATGGATTTGTTGATGTGTACCCAAAATTGGGGTAAGGGTTGATGTGTGCCCAAAGATGGGTTGATGTGTGCCAATAGGGGGAGAATGAAAGGACCTGTGAATGGGTGTAAGTTAGGCTTTCATTACCTAGAGGGAGTGTGCCCTCTTAGGGGGAAAATGAAGAGCTTAATTTATGTGTTCATTACCTAGTGGCATGAAGATTGAGGCTATAGGATTAGCCTAACTTACATGTGGTATTGTAAGTGTTATTGTGATATTGTCAAACATCAAAAAGGGGGAGATTGTTGGTGCAACATCCCTCAGGTCAAGGTTGACCTGGTTGACCAAGCTGAGTCTTGGTTTGAGTTTAGATGTTTGACAATAAGAAATTGATTGAAGAAGAGTCAAGTAGGTCAAGGTTGACCGGATACTTGACTGGGAAGTCCTAACTGGGATGTTAGGCAGAAGAAAAGTCCTAGTGAGTGAAGCTAGGCAGATTGAAAATCCTAGTGAGTGAAGCTAGGTGAAAGTCCTGGTGAGTGAAGCCAGGTGAAAGCCCTAGTGAGTGAAGCTAGGCAGAAGGAAAACCCTAGTGAGTGAAGCTAGGTGAAAGTCCTGGTGAGTGAAGCCAGGCAAGGGAAAATCCAGATGGATCAAGGACGATCGGACATCTGGTGTTGGGAAGTCCAAGTAGGTCAAAGGATTGACTGGATACTTGGCACGAGGAAATACAGATAAGTCAAAGGGATTGACCAGACACTTGGTGGGAAGTCCTAGCAGGTCAAAGGAGTGACCAGATGCTAGGCATGATGTACCAACAGGTCAAGGTTGACCGGATGTTGGTTTGAGAGGCTTGGAACTTGGTTTTGGGCAAAAACCAAGTGTTGGATCGATCAGTGGATCGATCCAGGAGCTGGATCGATCAGTGGATCGATCCAGGAGCTGGATCGATCCAGGCCTTCTCTAGCGAACAGAGAGCCTCTGGATCGATCCGTGGATCGATCCAGATGTCCCAATCGATTAGTGAATCGATCGGGACGATGCTGCTTCGCGCGATAAGCGCTGGATCGATCCGTGGATCGATCCAGGCGTTACTCCAGAGCACAGAGGCGCTCTGGATCGATCCGTGGATCGATCCAAAGCCTCACCGATCGATTGGGAACATTCGAATCGATCGGGATCCGACCGTTAGCATCGATAAAGGCCGCAGGCGCACGATTCCTTCGGCATCTCTTCACCGATTCATTCCAGATCTTCACCAGCTTCTCCACAGCTCTTCTCAAGCTCGAGATCGCCAGTTCTTGAAGGTTCTTGGAGGCTCTTCCAAGTCAAGAGGCGGATCAAAGCAAGAAGAAGAACTTAGGGTTAGGGTTTGTGCACTCATTGTAAGCTTGTAAGCTTGTAAGCTTGTATTTCTTTACTACCCTTTCTTCTTCTTGTATTGAGTCTTGTAGGGTTTCTCCACTCTTGGTAGTTACCATAAAGGAGTGTTATTCATAGTGGAGGGTGTGTGCGTTGGTGTGGATCCTTGGATTAGTCACATCTTGTGAGGTGGATACCAAGTAAACCAACCGTGTTAGCGTTGTGTGAGTGTTTCTGTATTTTCCGCTGCACATCTTCGAAGAAACAAGCAACGCCGAGCACCGAGCGAACGCGACGAGCTATTCACCCCCCCTCTAGCTACTTTTGGTCCTAACAAAAGTATGATGAAAGAAAATGAGGAGGGAGTGTGTCTGATGGGAGAAAAAGTGTGACGAGAGAAAATGAGGAGAGAGAGTGTGATGAAGAGAATGTATGATGTGAGAGAAAAAGGTAGAGAAAGTGTGATGAGAGAATAGTAGAGAGAAAGTATGAGGAGAGAGAAAGCGTGACGAGAGAGAAATTGTTATGGGAGAAAATAAAGAGAGAGCAAGTGTGATGAAATAAAATGAGAAGAGAGAATGTACGATGGGAGAGAATGTATCTAAATTTCCTATCAGAATGAATCAATTTTTTTTTATCTTTAGAGGAAAATAAGAGAAAAAATAGATATGAGAGAAAGTTGAATGCGAGAAAAAAAATATGATGAGAGAGAAAATGATAAAAGAGAAAGTGAGATGAGAGAGAAAGTGCGATGAAAGAAAATGAGGAGAGAGTGTGTGATGAGAGAGATTGAGGAGAGAGAAAGTATGATGAGGGATAAAGAGTGTGTGATGAGAGAGAATGAATAAAGGGAAAGTGTGATGAGAAAAAACGAAATGAGAGAAAATATGATGAGAGAGAAAGTGTGATGAGAAAAAAATAAGAAAAGAGTGTGTGATGAGATAGAAAGCAAGAGAATGATGATGGATAAAATGTGATGAGAAAAAATAAGGAAAGAGTAAGGGTGTCAATTAGGGTGGGTCTGGTCGGGTTGAGTTTTTTTTTTAACTCAACCCGAACCCGACCCGAATTCGACCTAAACCCGAGTTCAACCCAAAATACATAAACTCGAACCTGAACCCGACCAACCCGATCAACCCGAACCCAACCTAGATAACCCGAAAATTCAATTCAAAATGATTTTTTTGGACTATTTTTCCTATAATTCTTCACTTTTATCTCAATACTCTATCATTATCATACAAACATGATGTTAATACATATAAAAATATCTTAATTTTCAAAATAAAATTCGATTTAACCCAAAAAAACCTACTAAATCCTATATTTAAGTCAATTTGGGTAAACCCGAACCCCGACCCGACCCAACCCGAAAATTTTTAACCCTCCAACCCGAACCCGACCCGAAACCGAAAATGCCCAACCTAAACTTGATTTTTTTTTTGGGTCGACTCGGGTTGGGTTGTCAGGTCGGGTTCATTTTTGACACCCCTAGAGAAGAGTGTGTGATGTGATAGAAAGCATGATGAGGGAGGATGAGAAGAGATAGAGTGTGATGGAAGAGAATGAAGAGAGAGAAATCGTGATGTGAGAAAATAAGGAGAGAGAGCGTGTGATGGAAGAGAATGCATGATGAGAGAGAAATGGTAGAGAAATTGTGATGAGAAAGAATGAGGAGAGAGAAAATATAATGAGAGAATTAGGAGAGAGAAAATAGTGAAAGAGAATAAAGAGAGAAAGTAATAAGAAAGAAAAATTGAACAAATATATTAAGAGTATTTTCATCCAAAACTTAATTCTTATTCTTATCAAAATCTAAAGGAGGAAGTGAGTTTTATTAATACCTAAATTTTTAAATTTCATTCTAAAATTTTGATTTCATATCCATCAATTAAATATAAAATTTTTATAAATATAAAATTTAGAAATGAATTCAATTTTACATTTGTGATAGATAGATTCAAGTTCGAAGGCAATCAAAATTAATACTAAATCCGGTGCGACTCCGAACTCGAATTGAACCTGGTCTAATTTTGGGCCTACGGGACTCACCCGTCGCGGCCCGACCCAGGTCCCCTCGCAAACACATAATAAAAATATGCGGCTCTGCCACTCCAGCCAACGTGCAATCAAAACCCCCCCTCTCCTCCTCTCCACACATTTCCTTGGCCTTCCTCTTCCCATCGCGTCCGGCGAATCGGCGACGACCGCCTTGCGCTCTCATCGCTAATCGTATCGTTCTTATTCTTTTGTTTTTTTTTATTATCGCTATCGTTTTTGTAGAAGAGGAATTTGGATTGCTGAACTTGGGGCTGAGCGTTTGGGGTCTGATTGTTATGTGACGTGCATAGAGCTGGATCCCATCTGATTGAGGAATAATAAACTTTTGCTTGTCATTTGAGGGATTACCTCTAGGATTTCATGTGTGATTCACCTGTATTTTATGAATTTTCTCTTTAGAATGCTGCTTTTGGTTCGCGTAGCTAGGTTTTATTGAACTTCAGTAGCCATGGCGACTCAAAAAAATTTAGTTGAATTACTCCTCTTTTTGTTTTTTTGGAGAGAGAGAATGTTATATTCAGGTGGAGTAGACAGTTATCATGAGATTCTAGTCAATCTCGGATCACCTGTTGATATTTTGACACCTTGTGGCATAGGTTCATGGACAACAATGTTTTTCCTTAGAAATTGCCTTAAGAAATCAAGCATGCAATGGTTCGGGAGAAGATAGATAACAAACATGTGTACAATTGTTGAAATCTCCATATCCAATTGCACAATAACACAGATCTGTAGTAAACCATTAGATTGATTTACAAAGTGTGGAGTACTAAACAAGCAGCAATTTGCAAGCCATATCCAAGTGTTATGCCTTAAAGATTCTAATTGTGATCCCTTGCTTATGTGTAGATACAAATATATGTCAATTAATATCTGTATCTTTTGACTGTTGCAGTCTAGTAAAATGAGTTCAGCTTGTCCATTTGCTAAAGGAGCTTCAGTTGGCGCTGTCTGTCCAATGAGATCTCAAGAAAATCAAGAAAAAACACAGGCTGTGCATGAAGACAAGATAGATGATAAAAGCAATCATTCTGATACTATATCTCCAAAATGTCCATATGGTTTTGACTCACAAAATTTTAAACTTGGTCCTCTAAGTTGCATGATTTGCCAAAGCTTGCTGTTTGAGAGCAGCAAATGTATGCCTTGTTCCCACAAATTTTGCAAGTGAGTAATGGATACAGCTTTTAAATTCATCTTCTTTTTCATGGGCGAATATATGATTGCATTACTTCATTGATATTCAGGGTCTGCATATCCCGCTTTAGTGATTGCCCACTCTGTGGTGCTGATATAGAGAAGATTGAGCCTGATAAAGAGCTCCAGGACATGGTTGATCGCTTCATCAATGGTCATGCTAGAATCAAGAGGTCTCAAGTTAATACAGATGCAACAGAAGCAAAAGATGTTCCCCAAACTGTGATATATGGTGATGTCTCCATGGAGCGTGGATCTTTCCTAGTGCAACAGGCTCTGAGGGTATGATGATTATTTTTTTCCCATTTATTTTCTTTTAGTTATTAGCTTTATGCAATACAATATGTGCTGCTGTGCTTGTTTCTTTTTCATTACCTTTTGCACTTTAGGGTGAACATGCTGAAACAAATCAACAGATCCATGCTTGATCTTGATTTGATTGCCTCTATGAATGGGCAAAAACCTCCAATGGATATCTGACCTAACCTGACAGTTGCGTTATTATGGTTTATGGTCATTTCATCCGGCAAAATACTGATACAGTGCATTTGGATTTTGGATCAAATACTGGTATCTAAAATACTAACTAACCTGACATAACCCAAATTTGATTATTGAAATATATTAAAATTTGAAATATAATATGTACATAGTAAATCATCCTATGACAATTCCTGCCACTAATTCATGGGTTAGCATGTACCATTAAATTGTAATCATCAATAGTATTTTTGTACCACTGAAAAATTCAAAACCTCATGTTTCTAATCAATCTGAGTATAGATAATGATCAATTATATTCAACCTAAAGTATTGGAACTTAATTTTTGTGGATTAAGTAGATGTTTTATGTTGGTATTAGTAAGTACTTGATGATGGTCTAAAACCCAATAAGTGATCTGACCCATTCCAACCTGACTCAATCTGGTCAAATCTCCTGTTGGTTGGGATACAGTTTTGGTTCATTTTTTTTAATCCAAAAAACTTAGGTTAAATTCCCATCAGAGCTGACCCACTTTCATCAAAATTGCTTGAGAAAAAAAAAATCAGGCATCTAATGGCAAGTCCAGATGACAATGTCACTTTTTATGTGAAAAATGTGTGATAGTGGTCTGAAATGATAAGACAATGGTTTGAGTTTGAACTAAATTCACATGGAAATTGATAAGAATATGACACCAGTTCACGTTTCATCTGAGGCTATCATTTTTTTATTTAAAAACATTGTTCATAGGAATTCAAAATCGTCGTCATCATGATCAAGCTGTATTTGTCTCGACTCATTGGGGTTGACTACATTAAACTTATGCTTCAATTGGGCTCCATGCAAAGCTATTATCACTAATACCATTTAAATTAATAAATGATTTTAAGTACTGGTCTGAAATGATGGAAGAATAATTTCTATTTCTATTCATTCCATGCTTGCTATCATCTACAGGCTTTCCGTGGACAAAATATAGAGAGTGCTAAATCAAGACTCAGTATATGTGCAGAGGATATCAGGGAACAATTGGAGACATCAGGAAGCACATCTGAATTATGTTCACAACTTGGAGCTGTTCTAGGAATGCTAGGGGATTGCTGGTGTGTATTTCACTACTTCTAACATTGTACTTGTCTTATCTATTATGCAACCAGACATAGAATTGTACTTTTGACATGTAAACTGTTACACATATGTTAATTTACTTTTGTTACATCTTTTGCATAGTGTATTTATAAGCATCTGTTATCATAATTAATTTACCACTACCATGTCTTCTTTAAGCAAAGATATTGTGAGTTAGCATCACAATGTTTTTTTTTTATCAAAACTCTAAAATATTAATTTTCTAAAGCTAGATGCATATTCTTGGCATAGAGAACATTCAAGTAAAAATGAATAATGACTTTCAAGAAAAACAAGGGCTGGGAAAACCCAACCTTTAGCCTCATTTTTAGTGTTGCCCATTGATAAATCGAACAGGAGAAGAAACCTAATTGCTCATGACAACAAGGTTGACCTGACTATCCTGTCTATAACAATCATTCTGTGGCATGCCTTCATTAAGTGGATACACATTAGTTGGAGGGCTGATATATGTTCTTATTGAAAGTATGACATATTTGTGATATACCAAAATGACATCATAAATACTTGTGAGATGAAAACCTTCTAATGATCTAATGTTTTGCAGGCTAGATAATTTAGGGTTACCACATTTATCAAAGTGACACAGTTTCTCCAATAATAGAGTAACATTGAGAAAGAACAAGAGCAGAGTTCATGAATATTATAATTTCCAAACAGCTTATTCTCTAGGGAAAAATTATCCTCTCCCTTAATCTCTTAGATGAGGAGCGTTTTAGTGGCATCCAAAGAAATAGAATTGGAACACTAAGGTATAATTGGAACAAGAAATTAACTGCATATGTAATATTTACTGCTTCAAATGGAGGAACTAATCCAGCTGCTGATCAAAGCCATCTTTCAGCATTCCTTCTCTTCCAAAGAACTCTCTAGTGATTAATATGAGTATATTACAGTGTCATATTGGTAGACACATTCAAATTTTGAAAACATAAGCATATGAAATATTCATTGAGGCTAGGAAAATTAACCATAGAAGAGTTGTCATTGATCTTTCACAAAATCCATCTTTTCAGTCAATGCTTGTAGTAAATGCCTACTTTTAATCTTTTCATACGAAGATATTCCATCTAAATATCACCTTTTCTGATTTCTTTACTTGAGACCCACTTTCTGATTTCTTCACTAAACCACTTAGTCTAAACCAATTTTCTACTTCAAGTTCAAAGTCAGGCATGTTTGATATCTATTGGAGCAAAATGTGATAACGCTCACCCTACCGGCTAGATACATGCAGTTAAACCACAGGGGGCATTTTGCCCTAGCAGACCCTTTGCATACATGTTTGATATTTTGATTTACTGTAAGGGGGAGTATCAAGACAGTTAATATAATATTTTTTTTTAATTTTATCTTTTCAAAGCACTCCTAGACCATATAAGGTTCATGCTACTGCTGCTTATAGATTATCATTATTTTCTCTACCATGTATATTATTTTTAGCAGAGAGCTTCCAGAAATCTGTTGCACAATCATGGAGAGAGCAAGTTTCCTATAAATGATTTTGATATTGTTGAAACAAAGTTTGCTTATAGTTAGGAAGGCATCAATCTTTAATAATTAGCAGCATTTCTCCCATGAGCAAACAAGATATTCTCCTTGGCATTGGATTGATCAGAAGTTGATCCCAACATAAAGATGTTCCTCTCGTAATTGGAAAATCACCTTCTTTTCTTGTATGTTCAAGTAGTTGAAAGCCATTTCTGCCTTTGCCAGCCAATTCAAGAAATTTAAGTGATCATATTGTGAGTTAAAAAGTAAGAATTCCTATTCAGTAGTGTTTTTTTTTTGTCAGTGAGGATATTTGCAATGTCCATACCTACTTTGTCTGACAAGCCAACCTTCTAAGCTGGAGGCTTATGCGCTGTTTTTAAAATTCTGTAATCCTATGAGAATTGATTCATTGTACATGAGTATCTTCTCAGTCACAGATTACAGTTTTTGCTACAAACATCTACAGGTCAATTTACGAAAATCTTCTCTAATATGCACCACAGATTTTTCTTTATTATGTTTACCTTGGATCTGCATTTGAAGTGCGTGAGACATTTTCAAGATTCTTGGTTCTGTTGCTCTTTCTTCTCCACGTCTGGATCCTTTCTTTCAAATCATTCAAGAATGTCCTACATTGCATCTTGATCATCATCAGTAGTTATTTTTTGTCGATATCATTGTGATGTTCCATGATATTGAGAAAAACCGTGCAACAAAATTTAATTGATCAAGAACTACAATAATATTCTTCAATTTTATAATTTTAAATGAAGTAACTTATGCCGAGAAACCATCCTCTCACTTATTACAATCTTGTAGCTGAGGATTTTAAGCAACAAGAAAATGATGGAATGCCAAAAAATAAGGCATAATTGAAATAAGAAAAAACGTATTATGATAGTTATTGTAAATATTATCGCTTGAGATGGATTATCCAGTCCAACTCAATCAAATCTATACCTCACCATTCACGTGGGTTCAGAAGTTAAAAATCTAGATTTGGTGTAAAGAAATTGTGATCCCAGCAATTAGCTCAAGTAGTCATATTGATATTTCACCCATCAATCAAGTTCAGGTGGGATTTGGACAAGAAACATAAGAATTAATGAAGTTCAGTTCAGCTACAGCTTAGAAACTTGTCACAATGGCTTGATCTAGTAGATATAAAATTTGTCGCCATCTGTAGTTTTGAACACATGGTTCATCAAGCTATTATTGGTCTCTTTCTGAACATCTCAAGCTTTTAAAACTAGTTGTTTGCCAATTTATTTAACATGGTATGAGAGCAAAAGGTCTTGGTTTAAATTCTCTCTGTCAAAAATAGCATCTCATCATTCATTTGATGAGTTTGGGTAGTCAAATCAAGTATATCCACCCACACATTAAAGGAGAATCTAAGTAGATATATTCCTAAGAGCTCAAGTTTCAAGGTTAAATGGTAAGTCGATCAGCTTTAACAGCAGTGAATGCTTTGTGACATGCCAGAAGATGCAGTCGCAATTAAGCTGCTAAATGGTTGATTTATTAGGTAACTTTATAGTATAAAATAACTTCTCTTGTTATGTTCAACTCTAGCTATTAGTAGACTTTCCAATAAGTTACAAGATTATTGCTCAATTTAATTCCTTTCCTTGCAGTCGAACAATGGGGGATGCTAAGTCAGCTGTTACTTTCTATGAAGAGAGTGTTGAGTTTCTCTCAAAACTGCCTCCAACTGATATTGAGGTTCTTTTAGTTTTCTTCAAGTTTAATTGACTCAATTGAACACATGTAGGATTCCTTATTTGGTTTGTGTTTTAGCTTGTCATAACATAACTTGTCTTTTTCTCTTCTATAGTTGGTGCACACACTGTCTGTTTCTTTAAATAAAGTTGGAGATCTTAAATATTATGATGGAGACTTGCAATCAGCAAGAAATTATTATGCAAAAGCTTTGGATATTCGTCGAAATGCAGTAAAAGAGAACTCAAAATTGTCTTCCCAGGTTAGCAATTTGTTTCACCTGAATGTATCAGTACACTTCCCACACAAGCAAACAAGTTTGTTCTTTTCTATTAAGCCAATATAAGTTGGACATATGCAAGAATAAATACATACGTATACAAATACTGGAGAAAATATTTGGCATTTGACAGAGTTTTGCCATTTTCCATCCAACATTGGAAGGATTAGAATTCATATTGATGGTTGCACTGTTACTTTGGTTAGGATGTGACAATGGATTCCCTGATTATATAGTGTATATAGTATCCTCTGCTGTATGTAGTTCTCAGAAATTGTATGTTTAGTACTTATGTAATATATGCAGCAGGACGTAGAGATCATTCTATGTAAAGAGCATGTATTTGAGATGGGTGAATTTTATTATGTACCTATTTCATAAAGAATCAGCTTTAGGTTGTAAGAAAGGTAGGAATTAGGACTATAAGGCACTTACTAGACAAATTTGAAAAGGACTCATCCAGTGATAACTCCGGTGTAGAAATGGCTATTGATTCAATTGCCAGAACGTACACCAAACAATTTGGAATCAAAATCTAACATGGGTGCTGATTCAACAAGTCAAAACTTTCTTGCAGTAATATGCCGAATATAGATCCACAACTTCTGCGAGCAAGAATGTGCAAGGGCTCCAACTCCTGAGATCTATGGAGCCACACAAATGCTAACGCAAGCAGTGTGAGGGCATACTCTTGCAGAAAGGAATTAGGCAGCGCCTACATGGTTTAGTGGTTCTATGATATTCCAAATTGGATTTCCCACATTGAACCCCTAGTTTAGCTCAGTCACTTCTATCAATCATTTATTTCATCTTCGACCTGCCTCATAGTAGGAAAATCAGACCAGTATCATCAAGACATTTCTCAGTTGTGCCACCACCACAATTAGCTAACTTGTCATGAATTAATATCTTTCATTTTGACTGTACTTTATTGGTGTGGTTCTTAAAGATGAATTATCATGCCTCCTTGGAAGATTTTGAGATTGCCAGAACATTCTGCTTTGATCCACAAGTCGCTAACTAGTAACTATCAACATCATTTTGAACTCCTTTTTGTTGATCAAGCAGGTTCCTTATCTATTAAAAGAATTTAAAATTCTTGTTAGAGGCTAGAGCCCAATATTAGAAGTGGAGGTTGAAACCTATCAACCAGGATATTTAATGGAGGTCATTTTAGTTCGCTCTGCTCTAAGGATTGCACTTCAGTAACTCTGTAAGGAACGGGACCTTTTTTGTTCTTCACCATCACCTATCATTTAACAGCTTATTTGAGCAGAAATGACAATGGGCGTAGTAGATATGTTGGCGACATAATGAATGTAGTGGTTGTGTGATGGATTTAGTTGATGTAGGAATTCATTGAAATGAATGGTTCAATGGATTTATTGAAATGCAGTAATGGATCTGTATGTAGAAGATATCATTATAAAATAATCAAGGAATTAATTAATCTTACCTTCGAAACAAAGTACTTACGATGCAGGAGTTCTCTCTTCACACCAAGACTGAAGTGGAAAAATATGAACAACTTCACAGAAAACTATAGGGGACTGATGATCTAATCATCTCAAGTATGTGCAACAATGCTTGCTGACTCACCTACCCCTAACATGATAGGATTTTTCTTCAGTATTTGTTGGTCAATATTGGTAAGAATTGCATAGTTTAGGGCTTAGGATCTTCCTTTTCAATTTTTTTTGATAACCACAAGTTTTTTATGCAAGTAATAATGAAAAATGATATGCAGAGGAAAAAAATCTCATGAAAAAACTCAGGGATAGACACACAAAATGATGGGGCCCACAAAAGTGAAAATGGTGGGCTATGAATTTATGTGTCTATCCTTGAGTTTTTCTTTGAGAGTTTTCCTTCTGCGTATCATTACTCAGTAATAATACAATGGTGGATGGCCAGCACTAATTTTATGAATACCAATTGGTTTGTATCGCACTGACTACCCATCACTACCGATAGGATGCTTGATTGATGCATCTGAACTCAATCGCATCAGATGTTTCTGTCTGATCCGCACTGTCATTAAATGAAGGATTTTACCATGAGAGCTGGCTGGTCATTGATTTGAACTGACGTTCAGCGGCTTTATTGGCTTCACATATCTTGATTAGCATCCTTGCTGAATAATTTTGTTTTTACCTACGTGTTAACACAATTAAATTTTTTTTTTGCTGCATAAAGTATGTGGTCATGGTATGGGTTTTTCTGATAAAATGTAAATGATGCAGCTGAATATTCCATCTTCCTATCAATTAGGGCTGATTTGATTTAAGTAGCATTTGTGATTCATAATCTTTTCTTGGGTTTCCATCTTATTCGGAAATGGTTTTTCTTGATAGGTTGTTGATTTCGCTGTTTCTCTTGCCAAAGTTGCGGATGTGGACAGAAATCTAGGAAATGAAGATGTTGCAACAAATGGATTCAAGGAGGCAATAAGCTGTCTGGAATCATTAAAGCTGAGTACAGACGAAGTTGGACTAGAACAAAAGGTATTTTATTTAACCTCATTATTACCTATGTTTTTTTGCCCTTTTTGTTTCATAGCTTCGATCCAACTCATTCACTATTGTCTGTCTCTAAATGCAGCGTAACTCTGTGCTGGAATTCCTGAACAAACAGCTTGCAGAAAAGGATCGTCAGGTCATTGATGCTGCCGTTTGATGAGGTCTGAATGCAACAAGAAATCCACCGTAATTACTAGTTCGAACATGTTTGCGCCACTTGCAAACTTCCTATGCTACCTGCTTATATGAGGTGGGCTAATGCAAAATCAGGTTGCCTCTCTACATGTACATTTATATGGTTTGCAGGCCTCTGCTTTCAACGTGTTAGGATAGACTGTAACCAGAATCTGTACTCTGTATGCAGATAAATGTATCGTTTGACGGGAAATATATGGAATCTAATGTTACTATATGTTTGTTGAAGAGAGATCGTTTAACATAGATCTGGCTTTCTATTGAAAACTGAATGTAAAAAATAACATGAAATTGATTTTGCCACATGGATAGGAGCTTCATTTGTTCCTACGTGAAAATTGATTAGTCATCTGTTTAACACATTATATAATTTTTCACATCCTAGTGCTTACGACAAGAGAATAGATACGATGCAAATTCTTCATTTCTTCATAGTTTTGGGGTTGATGAGAATGAAAAGATTTTTTCGAGACTTCCTCCCCTTTTCATCTTTCTCTAAACTAAATAAACAAGCATTAGCAATACTAAATAAAAACCTGAAATCAATGATCATATCAAAAAAAAATCAAGTTCCGTGATTTGTAACTCAAATTCATTTGAGCGGTTAGGTAAATCCACTTGATTTGATTGATCCAATATGTCAAATCAAGATATTTGAACAAATAATCACATCAAATTCTGGATAGTTAACCTAGCTAGTGGAATCAATAGCATTTGATCTTCTATGTTTGTTAGGGAACTCAAGGCAATTTGGATAATCCTAAAAGTTCAACATAACTTAAATGACTGATATGCTCTGATCTTGCACCCTCCGCCATCCATTTGATGTATTTCGAAATTTCATATAGCGGCAATAATCAATAATATTTTAATGGAAGTTATTCTCGATATCGAAGAGTATGTATCGAAGTAATCAAGGGCTTCTCGTTGTCGGTATCCTTTAATTACCAATCTGGCCTTGTATTTATCGATTGTGTCATCTAATTTCATTTTTTTCTTGAAGATCAACTTGCAACCTAGTGGTTTACTTCCCGGAGGAAGATCCACAAGTTCCCAAGTGTGATTTTGCAAGATAGATTCTATCTCAGATGTAATCGTCTCTTTCCAGTGAGGTCCATCAAAAGAGCCTACAGCTTCTGAGTAACTTCGGGGCTCACTCTCCAACATGAAAGTGATAAAATCCGATCCATAGGATTTTTCTACCCGAACTCTTTTGCTCCGTCTAGGCTCAACCTCCACGGGTTCCTCGTCATCATCATCTTCTTCTTTGCCTTGTGTTTCGTTTGCCCGTTTTGAGGAGCTAGCATCCTCACGGGTCTTATACGGAAACACATGCTCGAAGAAAGAGGCATTTCTCGATTCGATTATCGAGTTCTTGTGTATCTCCGGTATGTGTGACTCATACACACAAAATCGATAAGCACTGTTGTTATGTGCATATCCAATAAATATGCAATCAACAGTCTTTGGTCTTATCTTTATCCTTTTCGGATCAGGTACCAACACTTTGGCAAGACACTCCCACATTCGTAAATATTTGTAGGACGGTTGTCTTCCATTCCACAACTCATAAGGGCTCTTATCTATTTTCTTCCGGGGCACCTTATTTAAAAGGTAATTAGCTGTTAACACAGCTTCCCCCCACATGGATTTTGACAATCCAGAGTTTAATAGAAGAGCATTTATCATCTCCTTAAGAGTTCGATTCTTTCGCTCAGCAACTCCGTTTTGCTGAAGAGTATACACTACAACAAAAATCCTAGACATCGGTTTTCCACCGGTGTCTATTACATTTTCGACCGATATCTATGAAGGCGATGTAAAAGGTCTGCCATTTTAGACATCGGGTTAAAACCGGTGTAGTATCACTTAACGACACCGGTTTTCGAATCGGTTATTAACCGGTGTAGTATCACTTAACGACACCATTTCATCAACGGTGTAAAATCGATGTAATATTATATGGTAATAACACCAGTTTTGACAGCGGTATACGACCGATGTAATATTAGTTAATGACACCGGTTTTGCAGCGACGGAAAACCGATGTAATATTAGTATTTTTTACCAACACAAATTTGATTTCCGAAACAGTGAAAAACCGACAATAACCAAGAAAATACACAAATATTCATAAATTACACAAATATTCTTCATTCAACAGTATCCATAAAATACACAAATATTCACAAATTACATAAATATTCTTCTTACAACAATATTCATAAAATACACAAACATTCTTTTTACATCAAAAGCTAATAGATTTCAGAATCAAGGTAGAACATTCTTTTAACAACACATCAAGGTAGAACATCGTGAGTCAAAAATCAAGCTGAGGCTACATTAAATTATGAGAATCAGAATCTGTTCAACTTGCTATACTGCTTCATTCTTCTTGCGCCTTTCATTTTCCTAATCTCACCACTTTTCACCTTCAAATGCCTAGTTTTCTGAGTTAAAACATCCACTGTTCTAATCTGTCAAACAAAAGTATCATTTGGTCTACTTAACTACAACAAAGAACAAAAATAGAAGAATAATACATGCAGTTAATAATGCATTGCTGATATAGTTTCTGTTAATACAACTCAAGGAGAAGACTGAATTTGACTTACCAAGAAGATTCAAGATACAACCTGTGTCAAAACTTAAGAAAAATCTGTGTCAAAATTTGAGAAAGAGAATTCCACCTTGAACAATCAAATTGAGTTGAAATCAATGTTGAGCAAGTTCACGTTAGGAGACTACCTCAAGAATACATTCAAACTTTATAAATACTAAAATTCTATAACCTTCTTCCAGTATTGACCCAATTACCACTTTAAATTAATTATATTAGCTAACATGCATTGTCAATTAAAATATCAAGACCAAGATTTTAGGTGGCTCTGGCTATCTGAAACAACACCCTTGAACAAGTTTAAGTAAGCATATGACTATTCCTACTGCCAGTGTGTATATATGTATGTATGAGCACTGATGAGCTTACAACAAAGTGGAAGATTACAGCACCTTCCTCTGGGTAGATCCTACTTGTGGTATCTAGATAATGTTGATTCCAACCATGAGAGTTAAAATGATGATATGGAACTTAAGATCTTACAACCCAAACAGACCTAAGCAATCTAGAGTTTAAGTAGGATCTGAATTAGGCTAGAATCTTGTGAACGTACCTGTGATTCAATCCTGTATTTCCTCATGGTTGCTATATAGGATCTCAATCCCAATAGCCTTGACCAGATGGAATAACTTCGCTTTCTACTACAAGTACATAACATTCTTCAAGTCATATCATTTAAGAAAAAGTTTCAACTGTATGAGATTATTTAGCTCCAAACTAAAAGGAGACAATTTTAACTTGTTCCTTTGTCATCCATCATATATTATTCAACCATCCTAGATAAATGTGTTAGGACCAAAAGTAGCTAGAGGGGGGGGGGGGGGGGGAATAGCTCGTCGCGTGCCCGTTGTTCGGCGTTGCTTGTTTCTTCGAAGATGTGCAGCGGAAAATACAGAAACAAATCACACAACGCTAACACGGTTGGTTTACTTGGTATCCACCTCACAAGAGGTGACTAGTCCAAGGATCCACATCAACACACACACCCTCCACTAATGAAACTCTCCTTTATGGTAACTACCAAGGGCGGAGAAGCCCTACAAGACTCAATATAAGAAGAAGAAAGGGTAGTAAAGAAATACAAGCTTACAATGAGTGCACAAACCCTAACCCTAGTTTCTTCTTCTTGCTTTGATCCGCCTCTTGACTTGGAAGAGCCTCCAAGAACCTTCAAGAACTGGCGATCTCGAGCTTGAGAAGAGCTGTGGAGGAGCTGGTGAAGATCTCAAATGAATCGGTGAAGAAGTGCCGAAGACAACGCTCGCCTGCGGCTCAAATACGACTCAACGGTCGGATCCCAATCGATTCGATTATTCCCAATCGATCGGGGAGGCTTTGGATCGATCCACGGATCGATCCAGAGCGCCTCTGTGCTCTGGAAAAATGCCTGGATCGATCCACGGATCGATCCAGCGCTTATCGCGCGAAGCAGCAGCGTCCCAATCGATTGAGACCTCTGGATCGATCCAGAGGCTCTCTGTTCGCTGGGAAAGGTCTGGATCGATCCACTGATCGATCCAGCACTTGGTTTTTGCTCAAAACCAAGTCCCAAACCTCCCAAACCAACATCCGGTCAACCTTAACCTGTTGGTACGTCATGCCTAGCATCTAGTCACTCCCTTGACCTGCTAGGACTCCCTCACCAAGTGTCCGGTCAATCCCTTTGACCCACTTGGACTTTTCTTTCATGCCAAGTATCCGGTCACTCTCTTGACCTACTTGGACTTTCACCTAGCTTCACTCACTAGGGTTTTCAATCTGCCTAGCTTCACTCACTAGGTCTTTCACCTGGCTTCACTCACCAGGATTTCCATCTTCTTGGCTTCACTCACCAGGACTTCCAATCTGCCTAGCTTCACTCACTAGGTCTTTCACCTGACTTCACTCACCAGGATTTCCATCTGCCTAGCTTCACTCACTAGGACTTTCACCTGGTTTCACTCACCAGGGTTTCCTTCCAGTCAGGTATACCTACTTGACTCTTCTTCAATCACACTGATCAGTCCCTGATCAGAATCTCCCCATATGAACAACTGCACCTGCATTGTCCATGTGTCTACATGTATTGTCAAACATCGAAACTATGACCAAGACTCAAGCTTGGTCAAACCAGTCAACCTTGACCTAAGGGATATTGCACCAACAAAATGCAGCTAGTTACCCTCAAATTTTCTGACTAGTTCATACTCTTGCTAATATTCACACTGCAGTACAAGCTAAAATCTTTATTTTCCATTAAAAAACAAACAAGTATAGACTTCTCACAACCATGTTTTTAGGGAACATATGTCATTGAAAATTGTAGGAATTGCATAGCAACAAAGGATGATTAAGAAAGTAGAAGACCAAGTACCTCATGCCGAGGGAGAGCGCATCGTGGAGGCGCCGACGAACAGTAAGGAGATGATCGCTGATCTAAGTGACTCTCAATCGGTCAGCCTAAGTTGACAGCAAGACCTCAAGACAATCTATCTTGTCTTTGGCGAATTAGAGATATAATTAAGCTCAAAAGCTATAGAATTAAGACAGAAAGCTGAAACAGGAAGCTAGAAGCCAGACAAACAAAACATATGAAAACAAAAAAAGGCAAAGGCATGAGCTTTTAGTGGTAACCTGTAGCTTGTTATTATCCGCCCTCAGTTGTTCTAAAGTTCTCCGCCAGTTTTCCATCTCCTGCACCATTTTATATAACAAATAACCTGTGAATTCGAAGGAAGAAACAAATGATCAAAGGATCATCATAAAGATAAATTGGAAGGGATTGTTTTTTTTCTTAACAAAAACAGTGAAGATCAGAGGCTTGAATATGCATATGCATCAGTATCTTGAAGATGATGTGGATGGAGCTGTTCTTACTTGTAGGAATATTTGGGCACTCTAGAAACAGACACAAGATGCTTCCTCTTGGTTCCTTCAGTCCATAAGGAAGGACGATCTTCTTCAAAGTCATTGTGCTTCGGTGACTCTTGATCCATGGTAGAGTCTGATTGTATTGAAGAAGCATCAACTCCATTGGCACGCATGGGGACAGTGTTGGTGCAATATCCCTCAGGTCAAGGTTGACCTGGGTAACCAAGCTGAGTCTTGGTTTGGGTTTAGATGTTTGACAATAAGATATTGATTGAAGAAGAGTCAAGTAGGTCAAGGTTGACCGGATACTTGACTGGGAAGTCCTAACTGGGATGTTAGGCAAAATGAAAGACCTAGTGAGTGAAGCTAGGCAGTATGAAAGTCTTGGTGAGTGAAGCCAGGCAGAAGGAAAGTCCTGGTAAGTGAAGCCAGGCAGAAGAAAAGTCCTGGTGAGTGAAGCCAGGCAGAAGGAAGTCCTAGTGAGTGAAGCTAGGCAGATGGAAAGTCCTGGTGAGTGAAGCTAGGCAGAAGGAAGTCCTAGTGAGTGAAGCTAGGCAGATGGAAATCCTGGTGAGTGAAGCCAGGTGAAAGTCCTAGTGAGTGAAGCTAGGTGAAAGTCCTGGTGAGTGAAGCCAGGCAAGGGAAAATCCAGATGGATCAAGGATGATTGGACATCTGGTGTTGGGAAGTCCAAGTAGGTCAAAGAATTGACTGGATACTTGGCATGAAAGAAAAGTCCAAGTAGGTCAAAGGGATTGACCGGATACTTGGCACAGAGAAAAGTCCAAGTGGGTCAAAGGGATTGACCGGACACTTGGTAAGGGAGTCCTAGCAAGTCAAGGGAGTGACTAGATGCTAGGCATGACATACCAACAGGTCAAGGTTGACCGGATGTTGGTTTGGGAGGTTTGGGACTTGGTTTTGGACAAAAATCAAGTGCTAGATCGATCAGTGGATCGATCCAGGATCTGGATCGATCAGTGGATCGATCGGGGCGAACAGAGAGCCTCCGGATCGATCCGTGGATCGATCAGAGGTCCCAATCGATCGGATCGATTGGGACGCGGCTGCCTCGCGATGGCCGGATCGATCCGTGGATCGATCCGCCGCTCGATATCAGAGGCTCTGGATCGATCCGTGGATCGATCCAAAGCCTCCCCGATCGATTGGGAATATTCGAATCGATCGGGATCCGACCGTTGGCGTCGTTTATAGCTGCAGGCGTGTGATGGCTGCGGTATCTCTTCACGGTTTCATCTCAGATCTTCGCCAGCTCCTCCACAGCACTCTCAAAGCTCGTGATCGCCAGTTCTTGAAGGTTCTTGGAAGCTCTCCGAGTCAAGAGGCGGATCAAAGGCAAGAAGAGAAGCTAGGGTTAGGGTTTTCTGCATTCATTGTAAGCTTTGTGCTTGTATTTTGTTTCCCTTTCCTTCTTCTTGTACCGAGAGTCTTGTAGGGCTTCTCCGCCCTCGGTAGTTACCGAAAAGGAGTGTTTCATAGTGGAGGGTGCGTGCGTGGTGTGGATCCTTGGATTAGTCACCTCCTTTGGAGGTGGATACCAAGTAAAATCCTAGTGTTAGCGTGGGTGTATTTGTTTCTGTATTTTCCGCTGCATATTCTTGAAGAAACAAGCAACGCCGAGCAACGCCAAGCACCGAGCGAACGCGACGAGCTATTCACCCCCCCTCTAGCTACTTTTGGTCCTAACAAGTGGTATCAGAGCGAGTTTGCTCTTCACCGGAATCATCGCCGGAAGGGTCAAACATAACAAGAAAAGCTAGAGGGTGAAGAAGTTGAAGCAAATTCTTCAAGTTCAAGATTTTATCAAGCTCAACTTCAAGATACAATTCCAAGATGGACTTGGATTTGACACAAGGGTGGCTCCACCATATTCATCTACAAGCTTCGATTCTTGGAAATCAAGAATCGAAAATTTTCTTATGATGGAGATAGAGCAATGGTTTGCTCTCATGGAAGGTTTTGAAGCTCCCACAAATTCCAAGGGCAAAGTACTCAAAAGGAGCAAGTGGAGCAAAGACCAAATCCAAAGATGTGAGGCCAATGATAAAGTGACCAAGCTTTTGGTCAATTTATTGCCAAGCAATATCTTGGAACAAATTGGAGAGTTTGAAGATGCCAAGGAGCTTTGGAGCAAATTGGCAAGAATTCATGAGATCCCTGCACCGAATCAAGGAGAATCCAAAGAGGGCGACTCATTGGATCAAGACCAAGAGGAGGACTCCGAGGTTGAGAGATGCTCAACCTCAAGAAGAAGTTCAAGAAGAAGCTTCATCTTCAAGGGAATGCAACGAAGGGAACAAGGAGGGAGCATACTCCTTGTTTCATATTCAAGATGATGAAGCCTCCACCTCTAGGATTGAGGGGGAGCAATCCTTGGTGACACCGGATCAAGAAGAAGGAGAAGCTTCTACATCCGGGTCAAGAGATGAAGAGATTGAAGAAGCTTCTACCTCCACGAGTCAAGAAAAATCAAATGGAGGAGAATCAAGATCGGATCAAGAGGAAGCTTCTACCTCCGGATCCAAAGGGAAAGATGCCACCCCTACAAGCAAAGGTATAAATATTTCAATTAAAAATAAAAATCATATTATATGCTTTGAGTGTAGGGAACATGGGCACTACAAGAGCAAGTGCCCTAAATTGGCCAAGAAGAAGGGCCAAGTGGCACAAAAGGGCAAGGCGAAGCCCAAGGAGATCATCCCCAACACAAAGAAGAGCAAGGAGCATATTATATGCTTCTCTTGCAATCAAAAGGGGCATTACCGAAGTCAATGCCCCAAGGGGAAGAAGGAGGTCAAGGCTCAAGGAGGCATTCGTCAAGGGGGAGCCTCCAAGGTAAAGAAGAAGGTAACATTTATTGAGCCTACCCCTTTACATTATGGTAAAAAGCATGATAGTTCTAACTTTTATCATTTTAATGCAATTTACCATAAGAATAGAAAGCATGAGGGCTTTAAGGAAAAACATGTGGCCCTACATGCCAAAACTACCCAACCTAAGGTTAGGAAGGTAGATAGACACTTGGGCAATAACTCTAAAGATTTTAGATACAAGCCCAAGAACAAATATGCTCATGAATCAAATGAAAAATCTAAAACTAAGGACTTAGTGATAGAAAATCAAGTCCTGAGGTCAAGGCTTGATAAAATGGAAAGGACCCTAAAAAGGATGGAAAATATCCTAAAAGGGCAAAATGAGCATAGCCTAGGTCTAGGAGCACAAAGGTCATCTAATGGCCATAGAGGTTTGGGATACAAACCAAAGGCTAAGAAGGATGTGCCCACTTACCATAGAGTTCCATATAGTTATGGAAAAAACCCTAGGTCTAGTGGTCAAGCCAAAAATACTAGGGAAGTCATCCCTAAGAGTATTTTTGCAATAACTGTGACTAAGGCTTCTAAGAAGTCTAAGAAAGTCACAAACAAGGTCACAAGGGAGGCTATCCCTAGAGTTGACCTAGAAAGTGTGACCAAGGCCTCCAAGAAGCCAAACAAGGTCACTAGGAAGGTATCTAGGGAAGTTATCCCTAGTAAATACCTAGAGCATCCAAGGAGCACCAATAGGTGTTGGGTTCCTAGGAGCATCTTCTCTACCCCATAGATGGGTTAGAGAGTGTCAACTCCGATTAGAAGGGTAGTTAACCCAACTTTGAGGAAATTGACACTCAAGGAGCATATTCAAGGTTTTTGTTAACCTTTGAAAATGAAATGGAAGTATTATTTACTCCTTGAAAGAGTAAAATGTGCCTAATGGTGGAAAATTGATTTTATCTTAAAAAGGCATAAATTGGGAAAACCTTGAGAAATACCAAGTTGGGATTTTGGTATTCTCTTGGAAATTTAAGGCAATCCGGGCCTTGATTTATGTAATCACTCTTGAGGAAAAATGGAATATGCCAACATTTGATGACATATTTATTTTCAATTGGCATACATTAAATCAAGGAAATTAGAAATGCCAAATTTAGGCTTTGACATTCTCTTGTAGCACTTTAGGGCAATCTAGGTTTAAGGTGTAAGTTTAGCTAAGACTTTAAGGATACTTAGATAGTTAATCTAGGTATATTTTATTTATGCTAAACCTTGCCATGATTGTTTGCCCATCATATGCCATGACATCATGTCTATTTTTGCATTCATGTTTTATTATGAAAAAAAAAAAATTCCAAAAATACCATGTCATGACATTCATACATCATGTAATTATAAGAATCTTTCTTTTGAAAGTTATTTTATTTTGATGTATGCCATAACATTATCATGCATTAGTTTAATTCCCTTGTAATTAAGGACAAATGGCATTTAACAACCCTTATTAACAAGTGACATTCTAGGTGGATGTCTAATATTTCTAAAATGCCTAGATAGATATGCATGATCCCTAGATTAGGGCAAAAACCAAAATCTACATCTCACAAAGACTATAAGGTGACTTGTATGTGGTTTAGTGCACATTAGATACAAGTGAGATGTTAGGATGATGAACAAAACTCAAGATGTTGATTTAGTGCATTCTTTTGAGTTTTAAAATTCATCAAAACACATAGTTATGTGTTTTCCCATCATTGGGAAAGCTAATGTACAAGTCATGTGCATTAAGCCCAAGGAATGTGATGGGATATTGGTTTTGAAAATGTTTTAAAATGTTTTTGGAAAACCTTGGTGAAGGCTATCTTTTGATAGTAATCACCATTGAATAGTTAGACACAAACTTGAAGAGAAACACTAAAGTTTTGCAAGTTTTCAAGTTTGTGTCAATCTTTGAAAATATGAAGTATTTTCATAGAAAACTATTTTTCCGTGATAGTAAACGCCTAAATAATGTCTACACGAAATTTCATAATTTTGGATTTTGTAGATTTTCTAGGGTTGATTGAAATGGAATTTCAGCAACTATCGAGTTCGATCGATCCATGGATCGATTGAGTTCTGAATCGATCCATGGATCGATTCAACGGCTTCCGCCAGTCTGGATCGATCAGATCGATCCAGTAGTCTGAATCGATCGGTGGATCGATTCGGAAAGGTTCAATCGATTGGATCCAACTCCAATCGATCCAAGTTGCTGATTTTGGTGGAAGGCTTGATTTCAGCATCTTTGAACCTCTTTGAGTCTAGGTAACCATTCCAAACCCCTAAAATACATTTGTATACATACAAAGGGTGTTTTCATGTTGAAAACAAGGATGGATTGGTTAACGAAGACTACGTAGAAGTTTAGGTTGAGGTTGTTTCAAATTTTGAATATTTGAACCTCAAAACTTCTAAATTTGGGTTTCCTAATGTTTTAGGGATTCCAAGTCATTGTTGGTGCAATGACAGAAGTTACCACCATGTCTTTAGGGGGAGGGACTCTTTAAAGACATGAAAATTATTTTTCATGAACCTTGGAAGGTGGTTAACCTTCTGTTGTGAACTTGCTCAAGGTTGAGCATTTAAACTTGAAATGGGAGAAATGGGGAGTGGATATCCTCATTATTTCAAGTGGAAACTCAAGTGGTTAAAAATGCTCAAGGTTGGGTATTTGTCTACATTGAGGGAGAAGTTAAGGATAAATGAAGGGTATAGGACCTTCATTATCGTGTTGATCACAATGAGTGAAGTTGTGATCACGATGAGCAACTCTTCAGGGGGAGAGTCTTCAACAAATGGATTTGTTAAAGTGTGCCCAGAATTGGAGCATAGGTTGATGTGTGTCTAACGATGGGTTGATGTGTGCCAATAGGGGGAGAATGTATGGTTAAGCTTAGGCTTTCATTACCTATGGGAAGGTCATAGGGGGAGAATGAAAGGACTCATGAAAGGGAGTAAGTTAGGCTTTCATTACCTAGAGGGAGTTTGCCCTCTTAGGGGGAGAATGAAGAGCTTAATTTATGCTTTCATTACCTAGTGGCATGAAGAAGGAGGCTATGGGATTAGCCTAACTTACATATGGGTTTGTAAGTGTTATTGTGGTATTGTCAAACATCAAAAAGGGGGAGATTGTTGGTGCAATATCCCTCGGGTCAAGGTTGACTCGGCAAGGTGAGTCTTGGTTTGGGTTTAGATGTTTGACAATAAGATATTGATTGAAGAAGAGTCAAGTAGGTCAAGGTTGATACTTGACTGGAAGTCCTAACCGGGATGTTAGGCAAAATGAAAGACCTAGTGAGTGAAGCTAGGCGGTATGAAAGTCTTGGTGAGTGAAGCCGGTGGAGAAAACCCTGGTAGTGAAGGCAAGGAAAAGTCCAGTGAGTGAAGCCAGGCGGAAGGAAGTCCTAGTGAGTGAAGCTAGGCGGATGGAAAGTCCGTGAGTGAAGCTAGGCGGAAGTCCTAGTGAGTGAAGCTAGGCGGATGGAAATCCTGAGCAGGCGGATGAAAGTCCTAGTGAGTGAAGCTAGGTGAAAGTCCGTGAGTGAAGCCAGGGAAAATCCAGATGGATCAAGGATGATTGGACATCGGTGTTGGGAAGTCCAAGTAGGTCAAAGAATGGATACTTGGCATGAAAGAAAAGTCCAAGTAGGTCAAAGGGATTGACCGGATACTTGGCACAGAGAAAAGTCCAAGTGGGTCAAAGGGATTGACCGGACACTTGGTAAGGGAGTCCTAGCAGGTCAAGGGAGTGACTAGATGCTAGGCATGATATACCAACAGGTCAAGGTTGACCGGATGTTGGTTTGGGAGGTTTGGGACTTGGTTTTGGACAAAAATCAAGTGCTGGATCGATCAGTGGATCGATCCAGACCTGTCCCAGCGAGCAGAGAGCCTCCGGATCGATCAGTGGATCGATTGGGACGCGGCTGCTTCGCGCGATAAGCGCTGGATCGATCCGTGGATCGATCCAGGCGTTTTTCCAGAGCACAGAGGCGCTCTGGATCGATCCGTGGATCGATCCAAAGCCTCCCCGATCGATTGGGAATATTCGAATCGATCGGGATCCGACCGTTGGCGTCGTTTATAGCTGCAGGCGTGTGATGGCTGCGGCATCTCTTCACGGTTTCATCTCAGATCTTCGCCAGCTCCTCCACAGCACTCTCAAAGCTCGTGATCGCCAGTTCTTGAAGGTTCTTGGAAGCTCTCCGAGTCAAGAGGCGGATCAAAGGCAAGAAGAGAAGCTAGGGTTAGGGTTTTCTGCATTCATTGTAAGCTTTGTGCTTGTATTTTGTTTCCCTTTCCTTCTTCTTGTACCGAGAGTCTTGTAGGGCTTCTCCGCCCTCGGTAGTTACCGAAAAGGAGTGTTTCATAGTGGAGGGTGCGTGCGTGGTGTGGATCCTTGGATTAGTCACCTCCTTTGGAGGTGGATACCAAGTAAAATCCTAGTGTTAGCGTGGGTGTATTTGTTTCTGTATTTTCCGCTGCATATTCTTGAAGAAACAAGCAACGCCGAGCAACGCCAAGCACCGAGCGAATGCGACGAGCTATTCACCCCCCCCTCTAGCTACTTTTGGTCCTAACAGACAGTTGATGCTCTCCTTGAGCTGGTGATCCTTATCTGAGCACGCTTCTTCTGGAATTTGATACAAAGCAGAGCACCTATAGCTAGGAAGATTCCAATCAGTACTCCTGCTGTCACTCCTAAAATCAGTACCCATGATGGCACACCATTCATCTCCCCAATACACCATACCATGAAGATTAAGTAAAATAGCATCTACATTGTGTTCGTCCCAACAATTTGGTGTTGATTAGATGGATCCTATCTCCCATTGAACCATGTGCAAAGCTTACCACTAGTAATATACAAATCAATTAAACAGTTTTATTATGTTACCTAGAGGTTTATATTGTCTCCCTCTATTCATTGCACCATTTACTCCATAGGATCAGAAGAGTACAAAATTTGATAGTTCTTTCCTCATTAATTGGAAAAATTGAACAATTTGAGAAAGAAAAGAACATGACAATCACGAAAGAGTTGATTTCTAGATTTAGCTAGTCAACCTTTTAAGTCTCAACTCTTACCAACGGAGATAATGCAGAAGGATACCAGTGTCCCAAATACACCCAATAGTAGAATTGTTGAGAAGTTGCGAAAAAATTGTTTTTTCTTGACCTGGAAGCTGCAGGTAAAGGTTGGTAGAAATGAGGGAAGGGAATTGGTACCTCTCAACTAATTTTATGCAAACAAAACATTCACAGTTTCAGTTTTACTTTTGCAGATCTGAAATGAATAACCTATTTGTTAAACATACAATACAATCATATGTTTTTCTTACTTGTTCTATAATTTTTGAGGGAATATTTTTCTGAGGGTATTAGAAGTATATATTTGAATAGCATAAGAGGAAAGAAGAAAAAAACTGCCTTTGGTACTTTTTTTCTTCTTTGCTCATATCAACATTACCTTCCAGCCTCATCTACTTACTATAACAGCCAGCTGTAATTTAGAAAAATACCCAGCATTGAAGATAATAGGAGGCAGCAGAAAAATGAAGAACAGCTCCTCGTCAAAGGAAAGTATCCATGAGCTTTTCCATTTTGTAATCAACAGTGTCACCATACCGGCACACAATCCCTGAAACGAGCAAAGTAAGCTCAACAGCGCATTCAGTTCCAATAAAAACGAAAAAAATAACTGAGGTAGAGAGGAAAACCAAGAGGAGGCCACTGAAATATATAAAAGTTAAATCCCAATCAGGATCATCCATAGAAAAGCGTGGAACTGGACCAACAAAGAATCTTTGACTCTTCATTCAGCCTCGAGATAGAAAAATACACTGCAGCCTTTGTCACGCCCTAGAGGAGTCCCTGTCCGAGAAAATTTCGACAGCATCTCCCCTGTACGGTGGACAATCTGAAAATTTTCTACATCTCACAAATACCTCAGCCACAGGCGGCTGGAATAATAACAACAAAATAAAACATCACCACGCAGTTATATATAATCAAACAAAGTAGTAATACTCTGACTCAAAAACCACCCTACTCAACTACACTCGTAAAGCTCAAAACCGACGAACTCACCTCTTCTGCCGTCCAGGCAGACACGTAGTAGAAAAACACATCGAATAAAAATCCATCATCATCACAAAAATCCATACAACAACCAAGTATCCAAACAAACCAAGTCCACACATAATCAATAAAAGCAAAACAAAACTAAACGATATATAAACCATCGAGGTCTGCAGAGATCTAGCACTACGTGCTGTGGGGACTAGCGACTGGAACTCCCTCCTGACAGCATCAACCTGAAAATAACAACAATGGAGGCGGGGTGAGTCCAACACTCAGCAGGTACAATTGATATGCAAAGTAAAGAAACAACACCTAGCACTAATCATGCGCACCCTGATAAGAAAGATAAAATGCATCTGAAGTAAGCAGAGAATCTTGTACTAACAGTCCCGAGTATAAGGTTAAACAATCGAGGGATAGGGAAAATCGTATGCATGTCAAACATAGGTATCCAAACAATATGCGGCATAAAGCAAACACAAACACAATCAATAAATGCATCATGCATATGATGCCAATGATGCGTCCCCTGACGCCAGGCGATCATCTCACACAATAGTGAGGCCGAGTGGGTAGGGTTGTGACAACAGTGCACTCTGTCGTCACTACTCCCGATGAGTGACCGAGTGGACGGGATGTTGTCGGAGTACACCTATCCTCCTACCCCAAAAATGGGGGAGCGCAATGCTCTCAACTCCCGGTACACGGTGACGGGAGGAATCCCTGTAGGATAACACGTTGTGTCACACTACCCATGAGCGGACCAACGGTGCCTAACAGAGTCCCTGCTGCACCACCATGAGTGGTGGTGTGTGCAGATCCATGTAACTGGCGATGTGCTCAACAATAATAGAGCGGACTATCGCACAGCATGCAATCATGCAAATGATGCATGGCAATAACCATATAAACATCCTGACCTAATCCATATATATAGAAAAGTGCACCCTAGGTCAACGAATCATATCGAATCAAAGGTACACAGAAGGTATAAAAACCTAGGTCCTGAACATGGTGAAGCATGGTATATCACTACCCCCTATAAGCATGTATAAATAGGTAAAATATACATGAGATGCAAATCAAACAATCAATCAAGCACGTACCAAGATTTGGGTAGTGATTAACCGAAACAGATAAGAAATACAATTGATGCAATATGTTAATTTCATTACTAAGCATATCAAAGAAAAAAAGTCAAAAGTACCCGCCTCCGAAAATAGAAAGGTCCAATCCGACTCCGAGATACTCGTCTCGTGTCAAAATCCTGTATCAAATAGATATGCGATTCTTTAGCTAAATTCCTATAAATAGCTAAATAAATTCTTTAACTCTAAATTAGGGCAAACCCCTAATCCATAAACCTCGACCAAATAGGATTAGCTTCATAAACCCTAATTCGATCCACTATACAATTTGATTTAGATCTAAACCTAAATCAACTTGAACTCTTCCAAATACAAACCTAATACCAAAACAAATTAATACACCTTACCTCTACTCGCAACCGATGTTGATCCACAACTAGGGACAGTCCTGCCGAAATGAACAACTACTGCTGGAGACCAAAGAGTTGCTGCCCCACTTAGAGTTGTTGCTGCCAACAATTACTTAATTACTACCGAAAACCAGCCACACTATCCTGATCAAAAACATAAATCCAAAACCAAGATCAAATTTTACCTCAACTGTGACCTAATTCCACCAAGAAGATTGATCAGGAACAGAAGAGAGACGGCACAGTGAGGTCCTTCAGTGAGGCTCGGTCCTAACAGCACAAAGAACAGAAGGAAGAGCGTCGGCAATAGGCTCGGTCGTCGGCGGTGGTGGCACCAGAACTCCACAGCGAAGGGAAGAGAGGAAAAATCGGCACTAGACTCGGTTGGGGTCACGATCGGGGACCGAGAGCCAGCGGCCAGTGATTGGGATCTCACGGCTAGGGCGACGGGCAGTGGCGATGCTACTCGGGTCGGCGGCGCGCTGAAGACCTAGTTCCGTGCGGAAGAAAAAACTCGGGAGAGAAGAGAATAAAAAAGGAAATGGGTGGCGGCGAGGAAGAAACTGTCGCCGGCGGTTAGGGCAAGGAGAAAGGCTGAGAGGAAATCGGCGTCGGGGAAAGGCTCGGGCTCGCAGGAGAGGAAAAAGAAACGGGAAATAAAAAAATAAGGAAAAAGAAAAAGATTATATAAATATAAACATTTCCTCACTTAATTGGGGTAGCCTAAATAGGCTTTTTCCGGACCCCGTTTTTATCCCCGTCAACTCGTCCGTACGAGCTCCGAAAAAATTCCCGAAAAATTTCCAAAAATTCCGGAAAATTCCCTTATCAATATTCGTCTATTTTCCGGTATTTTACATTCTCCCCCACTAATAAAAATTTGGTCCCCAAATTTCGTTATCTACCATCAGCAAGTACTAACAACCGATATAGAGTATAAATGCTGAACGGTAAATAAATCACATACCTCAAGTGAAAAGATGGGGATATCGAGCTCGGATAGTATCCTCGAGCTCCCAAGTAGCCTCCTCGTCCGAATGATGCTGCCATCCGACTTTAACCACTGGATAGTCTTGCAACTGACGCTCTTCCGGTCGAGAATCCTGGAACCTCCTCATATAATGTCAGGATGAACTGGAACTGAGACATGTGTCAGCACGTATCTCCTCAGCATCGATACGTGAAATACATCGTGAACGCTGGCAGGGACGGTGGTAGTGCCAATCGGTAAGCTACCGCCCGATCCTCTCCAAGATCTCGAAGGGACCAATGTACCACTGAGCTAGCTTACCTCTGAGGCCAAATCTCTTCACCCTTTTCGTGGGTGAAACTCACAAAACATGTCGCCCACGAGAACTCTAGTGGCCTACGTCTCCGATCGGCGTAACTCTTCCGGCGGTCCTGCGCCTCGACATCCTCCGTCTGATAGTACGGACCAACTCTGCATCCCGCTGAACTCTATGAGGTCCCAACAGGGCCTCTCCAACCTCATCCTAGAGGACGGGTGTCCGACAAGGTCTCCCATACAAACGGTGCCATCTGGATAGCCGAATGAAAGCTATTGTTGTAGGCAACTCTACCAACGGCAGATGGTCCTCCCACCTCCAAATCCATAACACATGATCTCGCAGTCCTCTAACATCCGAATGGTCCGCTCGACCGCCCATCCGTCGTGGATGGAAAGTCTAAAAGCGGAGTGTGCCTAAGGCCCGCCGCGAGACTAAACGAGACGTGAACCGTGGATCTCTATCCAAAATGATACTCAACGGAACACCATGTAGTCGATAATCTCCCGACAATACAGATCGCCAATCGATCCAGGGAATCAGGCTAAGAAGTGCGTGGATTTAGTTAATCGATCAACGACTACCCAAATCGCGTCATGGCCTCGTCGTGTCCTCGGCAATCCTACCACAAAGTCCATAGTAATGTGATCCCACTTCCACTCGTGAATAGGAATCTGCTGAAGTAAGCAGGTCTCTGGTGTTCACTTCACCGCAAAGACATCTAGCTACGAAATCCGTGATGTCTTTCTTCATGTCGTTCCACGCGCCTCAAGTCTCGATACATACGGGTCCCTCCTGGATGGATCGTCGAGAAGTAGCCTCTGTAAGACCGGATGAGACCGAGGTACGCATAATGCCTCGAAGAATATAATACCCTCCTCGTCTCGTAAACTAAGCTATCTATCGCTAATAAACGCAAATGCTTGATCATCGGATCCTCGTCACGATCGACGATCGAGCAACCATGGTAACAAGAATACCTTGCTCCTCCTGCCCCTCAAGATCTAACTCAGAAACTCGAATCAAGTCGGTGGCAAGCCAAAGTCCTCTGGACTTCCTGCGCTTCTGCAACCACATTAGCTTTCCGTGGTAGCTAATGGTACAATCATAGTCCTTCAGAACTCCATCCATCTCCTCCGTCAAGATTAAGCTCCTTCCGAGTGAAAATATATTTGAGACTCTTATGATCGGTGAGAATCTCAAATGTGATACAATATAAATGATGTCGCCATAACTTCGAGCAAAGATGATGGCGCCTAACTCATGTACTGGGTAATTCTTCTCATGCTCCTTCGAGAAGCATAAGAGACTACTCTCCCGTGCAGAGATGCATCGGTGTAAAGTACAACCGTCCTCTCTAGAAGGTAAAACCAAAACGGAGCCGACAAATCTGGTCTCGCAATCCTCCGTCTACATGAACTTCACGCCTTTCTGGTAAGACGCGTACAGCCAATCCCGTATCGAATCGACTTACCTCGATCTTCGAGGATCAATCAAATACCTCTAGAAACCACGTGTCCCAAAATCGATCGAGGATAACGACGCACACTTGAACTTTGCGTCTGGTGATGTCGTCGAAGAATCTCCAAGATTATGCGAAGATGCTCCTCGGAACGAGAATAGACCAATATGTCATCAATAAAACGATAACAAACCGATCTAGATACTCCAAAAATACGGTTCATCAAGTCCATAAACACCGTTGGAGCATTGGTAAGCCCAAATGACATTACCAAAACTCATAATGATCGTATCTGGTACGAAAGACTCTCATCTGATGATATCCGGATCGCAGATCAATCTTAGAATACACCGATGTACCTCCGATCAAACAAATCCTCGATCCGTGGTAATGGATATTTATTTCGATGGTCACATTCAGCTGCCTGTAGTCAATACACAACCTCATAGTACCATCCTTTTTCTTGACAAATGGAGAACCCCATGGTGAAACACTAGGCCGAACAAATCCCCTATCCACGGAGTTGAACCTTCAGCTCGTTCAACTCTTTGGTGCCATACGATACGGAGCTTTCGATGTCGCGGTTCCGGAATCACTCAATAGCGAACTCCACCGGGAGGCAAACGCAGCTCCGGAAATACATCCGGTACTCCGACAACAGCGCTTGAGAGTCGCGAACTACTACTATCCTCGATCGATCAACGACAACGAAACCATGGCAGCCGTGAGACAGCAGCTTCAATATGCGATCGTCATCTGATGCCGGTGAAACTCCACGAGGGTTGGTTGGGAGGTGACCACCCTCGTCTGGAAATCAACGGTAGCATGATATACTGACAATCCATGCCAAGAATGATATCAAACTCGACCATCTCCAATACTAGAAGATCTACTAAGTATCATGTTGCCAAAGTCTAACGGCAACCTTTGATCTGGTGACGCCTAAAGTATCACCGGACGGTAGGGAGACTCAACCGCTGCCTAACAAGAGGGTAATCTACCAATCTCCGCATAAAGGTACGGATATAAAAGAATCGAACTACCAAGATCAATCAAAATATCGTGATAAATGCATAAATAGAAATCGTACCACGAAAACGGATCCGTCGGCCCGAGCATCCTCTCCGTAATCGCATGAACACGACCGGTCTCGGAGGAGGAGGTGGTAACATCGCCGCCGGGTGGGCGAAGCTCGCCATCGAGGCGCTGGCTGGACTATGTGCGATAAGACGAGAGGATGGTGACTCGAGCATCAGGTGGTGGGACCGAGTCGACATCGCTTCGAGTCGGATAATAAGGTCTGGAGCAAAACTGGGGTGCTTCTGAAGCAGAGTACTCTGCCAAGCATGCCAAATCCGCCGGAGGAGCTGCCTCCCGACGTGAAGATTGGGCTTCGCCTCCTCGATATGCCCGCCGACTAGACTGTCCCTCGACTGACCCTCACAGGCCGAGCCTTCACCGACAATCTCTGCTCTGGTGCCCCGGCAGTTTGCAATAAAAGCAAACTGACTGTCCCAGAGAGCAAGCTGGGGTGAGGTGATCTCTGGATCCACATCTGAAACAATGAGTATCACCGGAAGGTGGTTGCCGGTTCTGCTGAGAAAACCGGGAACGTCCTGAAGAAGACCGCCCTGATTTCTGAGGCCTACGAGACGCCCCAGAAGAACTCTGACCTGACTGTCTGCGACTACTCTGAGGCTGTCCTGTCGCCTGAGTCTGCTGGACCTGCCCTGATGTCTGACCCGTATGCTTTCTTTTCCTGTCCGGATATGCTGTCTGCCGAGCTAACTCTATCATCAAAGCTCGATTCAATGCATCAGAGTAAGATGAAATCCCTAATCCGGCAAGCTGTACATGCAGATAACCATCCAATCCTTGCATAAACTACATCATGCGAGTTCTGTCCTCCGCAACTAACTCTGGACAAAACTGAGCCAACCGGAGGAATTCAGTATTATACTCGGTCACTGAGCGATTATTCTGCCTCAGACTCATAAAATCCTGTCGGCGAGCCATCTGATAGGACAGTGGAAAGAAACGGCTCTCAAAAGCCTCTCTGAACCTGGTCCATGTGACGTTGCGCTCACCAATAATAGAACGCTGAGTAACCCACCAGGCATTAGCTTCATCCCGTAAATGGTAAGCAGCCAGCTCTGCTTTCTCCCACTCGGAGCAAGCCATATAGAAGAAAGTCTGCTCCATAGTCTCTATCCATGACAGAGCCATACTCGGATTGAGATCTCCGCGAAAAAGAGTGAAACGAGTCTTCATCGACTCAGCCAATGCTGGAATCCTAGCTCGTGCAGCGACAATATCAGTGAGCTGTGTCGGGACGGCTGCAGGAACCGACGGAAACACTGGAGCTGATACTACAGGTGGTACCACGGAATAAACCGGAGGAGGAACCCCCGATGCTGCTGTATATACCGGAGCATAAGCCTTCGGTGGTACTGACTGGGGAACAAAAGTGGTGGCAGCTGGAGGTACGGTAGGTAATGGTACCGGATATGGTGCAGCTGCTGCTATGGGGGCACAGGTGCCACCGGTGTCGGGTACCGAGGTCCGTGGCGGTGGTGCCGGAGTACGCGAGGTCGCCTGAGCAAATGTCTGCACGCCAATGGTACACCGATGATACCGTAAATATGGTAGGAGTGGATACCGTCGTTGTGGCCAAAGTAGGTATCTCTACAGAGCTATCGGGATTTGAGAGCCCGATGCTCCTGCTGCATCCCGAGTCCGTCCAGGCTCACTAACAGTGGCATCTCTGGCATATCCAGAGATCCCGTGGTCCTCGCACGTGGTCGTCCAGCACCACGTCTCGCAGCAATACGAGTAGATCGTCTCATATCTGTTAAATTAAATTATAGATATCAATACCAATATAACAAACATAAAATAACAACATACCTATTTGCCGTCTGGAGATGTTCCGTCGCTGTCCAGTCCCCAATTTGACCTCAAAATTCCGAACGTACATATCGCCGGAAATCCAAATAAATCCGAAACATAACCATATCGAAAATCCGATAATGCCCAGTTTGACTCGCAAACCTGGCTAACCCAAATATCCAGAATACCAACAACAGGTATCCGATAAATCTCTAGAACACCCAAAAGCAGGTATCATAACCCGCTCTGATACCAAATAAATTGGTATCAGATAAATCCCGAAAATCCAAAATACGAAATAAAAGATCGTAGAACTGTGCTCTGATACCACTAAATTGTCACGCCCCAGAGGAGTCCCTGTCCGAGAAAATTTCGACAGCATCTCCCCTGTACGGTGGACAATCTGAAACTTTTCTACATCTCACAAATACCTCAGCCACAGGCGGCTGGAATAATAACAACAAAATAAAACATCACCACGCAGTTATATATAATCAAACAAAGTAGTAATACTCTGACTAAAAAATCACCCTACTCAACTACACTCGTAAAGCTCAAAACCGACGAACTCACCTCTTCTGCCGTCCAGGCAGGCACGTAGTAGAAAAACACATCGAATAAAAATCCATCATCATCACAAAAATCCATACAACAACCAAGTATCCAAACAAACCAAGTCCACACATAATCAATAAATGCAAAACTAAACTAAATGATATATAAACCATCGAGGTCTGCAGAGATCTAGCACTACGTGCTGTGGGGACTAGCGACTGGAACTCCCTCCTGACAGCATCAACCTGAAAATAACAACAATGGAGGCGGGGTGAGTCCAACACTCAGCAGGTACAATTGATATGCAAAGTAAAGAAACAACAACTAGCACTAATCATGCGTACATTCTCCTGATAAGAAAGATAAAAATGCATCTGAAGTAAACAGGAGAATACTGTACTAACCAGGTCCTGAGTATAAGGTTAAACAGTCCAAGGGATAGGGAAAATCTTGTATGCATGTCAAACATAGGTATCCAAACAATATGCAGCATATAAATACAGCAAACACAAACACAATCAATAAATGCATCATGCATATGATGCCAATGATGCGTCCTGGTCACCCCTGACGCCAGTCGATCATCTCACACAATAGTGAGGCCGAGTGGGTAGGGTTGTGACAACCGTGCACTCTGTCGTCACTACTCCTGATGAGTGACCGAGTGGACGGGATGCTGTCGGAGTACACCTATCCTTCTACCCCAAATCATAAATGGGGGAGCGCAATGCTCTCAACTCCCGGTACACAGTGACGGGGAGGAATCCCTGCCGGATAACACGTTGTGTCACACTACCCATGAGCGGACCAACGGTACCTAACAGAGTCCCTGCTGCAACACACTCTGCCTGAATCGACCACTAACCCATGAGTGGTGGTGTGTGCAGATCCATGTAACTGGCGATGTGCTCAACAATAATAGAGCGGACTATCGCACAGCATGCAATCATGCAAATGATGCATGGCAATAACCATATAAACATCCTGACCTAATCCATATATATAGAAAAGTGCACCCTAGGTCAACGAATCATATCGAATCAAAGGTACACAGAATGTATAAAAACCTAGGTCCTGAACATGGTGAAGCATGGTATATCACTACCCCCTATAAGCATGTATAAATAGGTAAAATATACATGAGATGCAAATCAAACAATCAATCAAGCACGTACCAAGATTTGGGTAGTGATTAACCGAAACAGATAAGAAATACAATTGATGCAATATGTTAATTTCATTACTAAGCATATCAAAGAAAAAAAGTCAAAAGTACCCGCCTCCGAAAATAGAAAGGTCCAATCCGACTCCGAGATACTCGTCTCGTGTCAAAATCCTGTATCAAATAGATATGCGATTCTTTAGCTAAATTCCTATAAATAGCTAAATAAATTCTTTAACTCTAAATTAGGGCAAACCCTTAATCCATAAACCTCGACCAAATAGGATTAGCTTCATAAACCCTAATTCGATCCACTATACAATTTGATTTAGATCTAAACCTAAATCAACTTGAACTCTTCCAAATACAAACCTAATACCAAAACAAATTAATACACCTTACCTCTACTCGCAACCGATGTTGATCCACAACTAGGGACAGTCCTGCCGAAATGAACAACTACTGCTGGAGACCAAAGAGTTGCTGCCCCACTTAGAGTTGTTGCTGCCAACAATTACTTAATTACTACCGAAAACCAGCCACACTATCCTGATCAAAAACATAAATCCAAAACCAAGATCAAATTTTACCTCAACTGTGACCTAATTCCACCAAGAAGATTGATCAGGAACAGAAGAGAGACGGCACAATGAGGTCCTTCAGTGAGGCTCGGCCCTAACAACACAAAGAACAGAAGGAAGAGCGTCGGCAATAGGCTCGGTCGTCGGCGGTGGTGGCACCAGAACTCCACAGCGAAGGGAAGAGAGGAAAAATCGGCACTAGACTCGGTTGCCGGCACAAAGGAGGCGACCGACGGCACTTCTCCGGCAGCGTTGGCTATGACGGCGACGCAAGGTGGCTAGGGCACAAGGGAGACCGGCGGGGTCACGATCGGGGACCGAGAGCCGACGGCCAGTGATCGGGATCTCACGGCTAGGGCGACGGGCAGTGGCGATGCTACTCGGGTCGGCGGCGCGCTGCAGACCTAGTTCCGTGCGGAAGAAAAAACTCGGGAGAGAAAAGAATAAAAAAGGAAATGGGTGGCGGCGAGGAAGAAACTGTCGCCGGCGGTTAGGGCAAGGAGAAAGGCTGAGAGGAAATCGGCGTCGGGGAAAGGCTCGGGCTCGCAGGAGAGGAAAAAGAAACGGGAAAGAAAAAAATAAGGAAAAAGAAAAAGATTATATAAATATAAACATTTCCTCACTTAATTGGGGTAGCCTAAATAGGCTTTTTCCGGACCTCGTTTTTATCCCCGTCAACTCGTCCGTACGAGCTCCGAAAAAATTCCCGAAAAATTTTCAAAAATTCCGAAAAATTCCCTTATCAATATTCGCCTATTTTCCGGTATTTTACAGCCTTACAAACGAAGCCTACGATTAGAGAAGATGGCGATGTTTCACTTCATACCTAAAATTACAAAATTATGTCCTCTGTCTAGTCTCATACATGAGGACATAACACACTTGAAAACCAAAATCTAAGAAATCATGAGAAGAAGTAGACAAAAGATCAAACAGAAAGGAACAAAGCAGGGGAGTAGAAAAGGAGCTTCATTCAGCAGGGGAGTAGGAAAGCAGTAATTTTTCCTATGAAAAACAAAATGAAGGTAACGCCATCTTCCATAGAGGGCACGAGAATGGACCAGCCAAAAAAATATTTTGCCCAATAATCACAAAACCAAAGATCGAGCTTCAAGAAACCCTCGAATCCTTGCGTGGATTGAGACAAAAGCAACCTCGAGACAACGGTGAAACGACTAATTCATAAAGAAGATCCACCGAAGCGAAGCGATCTAACTTGTCTAGGTGAAACGAGCACACCGCAATGATGGATCGAGCAGAGGAATCATAGAGCTATGCCACAGATCTCATCTAAGGTTCTCTCCGCTCCCTCATTTGCTTTCCCCTTCGTCGACGCAGGCGAGGTCTTCTCCAGATGGGATGATGGTGGGCACCTACCCGTCGTTCGGCCTATCCCATCGAATGAGAGGGTCAACGTTGCTCCAGTGTCTTTGTGACCGGCGAAGGGGAGGTTGGTGCAACGCAGATGGCACTGGTTCAACTACGAGTGGGGAAAATAAAGTTATGCAGCTTCCAGGACGACGACGGTGTGGTTGGACGAACAAGCAAGGGCTCCGTGTGTTGATCCTGATTGGGAGAGGAAGGGGCGATCTAGGAAGGGGAAGAGGGAGATGAGGAGAGCAGCGGCGAGGAGGAAAGTGGTGGTGACGGCGCGATATAGGTTTAGGTTTGGAGGGAAGAGTGAATTGTTGTAAATTTTGGTTAAGTATTGGTGGAAAAATTATATTATTTTATTTTGGTTCATAGACATCGGGTTTTAGAAACCGCTGTTAAAATCGGTGTCTATTAACAAAAAAAAGGCGCTCATAGACATCGGTTTTTGGAAAAATCGGTGTAAAATACTCAAAGGCATCGGTTTTTGCTTAAAACTGTTGTTGTTCCACCGATGTCTATGAGGGTTTTTCTTGTAGTGATATGGAGCTGTTGTTTCATGTCTGATCCCATGTTCAGCACACAACTCAGTGAATGGTGACACATATTCATCGCCTCGGTCACTTCGAACCACCTTAATCTTTCTATTAAGCTGGTTTTCAACCTCATTCTTATAGAGAGCAAATTTCTCTATAGCTTCATTCTTACTTTTGAGGAGATACACATAACAGTATTTTGTGTTATCATCTACAAAAGTGATGAAGTATTTATTACCACCACGTGTTGGTGTACCTTTTAGGTCGCACACATCAGTGTGTATTAGGTCAAGTGGTTCATTACTTCTTTCAATATGTTGAAAGGATGACCTTGTCATTTTCGCTTCAACACAAATCTCACACTTGTGTTTTGGGTCAAGGTGGAATGTAGGTATGCTTTGCATATTAATTAATCTACGCAATACATCGTAGTTAACATGTCCTAGTCTACCATGCCACAAACACGAAGCCTCAAGCATATAAGTGGAAGAGCTTTCAGTTTTATCTATCTTAGGCCTAATCGTCATTACATTGAGCTTAAACAACCCATCATATACATAGCCCCTTCCTACAAACACTCCATTCTTGGACAATACAACTCTGTCCGACTCAAAAACAATGTGAAAGCCATGCTTGCTTAACAGAGATCCGGACACTAGATTCTTTCGAATCTCCGGAACATACAGCACATTGTTCAGAGTGAGATCCTTGCCCGAGGTCATCTTCAGCACCACTTTACCTTGGCCCACGATGTCCGAGGTTGCTGAGTTCCCCATGAACAGTTTATCTCCAGTGACTTCCTCGAAGTTGTGGAGCAGCTCATTGTTGCAGCACACATGTCTGGTGGCTCCAGTATCGATCCACCATTGCCGCGGGTTTGAACCGATCAAGTTCAACTCAGAGACCACAGCGCAGAGGTCGTCCATTTCTGGTCCCTTATTCAGGTTGGCCTCTTGCTTCTTCTTCGGCTTTCTGCACTCCGAAGATTTGTGACCCACTTTATCACAATTGAAGCACTTCCCAGAGAACTTCTTCTTGCTGATGCCTCCTCTGGGTCCCATCTTGGAAGACTTGGGGTTCTTTCGTTTCGAGCTTTTACCGTGCTCGACCACGTTGGCTTTCACAATAGCTTGAGAGAACAGTTTCCTCTCTGAACTCTTGTTGTCTTCTTCGATGCGAGGTCGAACAATGAGTTCCTCCACGTTCATCTCCTTCCGCTTGTGCTTCAGGTAGTTCTTGAAGTCCTTCCAGCCTAAAGGCAGCTTCTCAATGATAGCAGCCATCTGGAAGGTTTCACTCAGAACCATCCCTTCTGAGTGGATCTCATGCAAGATTACCTGAAGCTCCTGGACTTGGCTGATTACTGTCTTGGATTCAACCATCTTGTAGTTCAGGAATTGGCCCACGATGAACTTCTTTGCCCCTGCATCCTCCGTCTTGTATTTCTTGTCCAAGGACTTCACAGCTCTTTAGTCGTTCTCTTCATGCTATACACAGCATACAGCGAGTCGACAAGGCAGTTGAGGATGTAGTTTCGGTAAAGGAACTCAGAATGAGTCCATGCCTCCACTGTACTGATGGTCTGTGCATCAACATCCTCAGCTCGCTTGGGAGGGTCCTCGGTCAAGAACCGAGCCAGGTTGAGCGTGGTCAGGTAGAAGAGCATCTTCTGCTGCCACCTCTTGAAGTTCAGTCCACTGAACTTCTCTGGCTTTTCCCCATGGTTGATTGACACAGTTCTAATCGGGGCTGAGGGGGCCTGCACGTGTTGAGTCTGTTGCACCTCAACATTTGTTCCATGGCCATCTCAACAGAAACGACTCTGTTTCAAGGAAACTGCTACTTGCAGGCCTTGGTCAGCTTGCCCGGTCGGGATTTTGCCCGACTTTTCTGCTCTAAACAGACCTGGTCATTCTGCTCTAAACAGACCTGGTCTTCCTTTCTGTCAAGACCCGACCGACCGATCGGCCCAACCTGCCGATCCGACCTCATCTTGACCGCTCTTCTTGGCCGATCTGCCCTCTGCTCGGCCGATCCGCCCGCTCGGCAACACAGACCAGTGGCTCAGCTGATCTTCTTGCTTGGCAATTCTTCGGCTTGGAGCAGAAACCAGCCCCTGCTGGTAGCCTGAAATTATCCGCTCAGGTCATCTCTACTGTAAGTTGAATTTAATTCAGTGCAATTTAAATTCAGCTAATACCCAGTAAAATCTCCGGCAACAGATTGTTTGTTTCTAACAATCTTGAAACAGATTCGCCCCCACCTCCGGCTGTGCTTCGAGGCTTATTTGGGTGGTCTGTTTCCCAGGATACAACGATCTGACCGTGAACTCCACCAAGCACCGGTCGTCACGGCGAACTGAGTGGTACCCGAATGCTACCGTGGGCAATCTGCCGAGCAGGAGTTGCACGACAGAGAAGGGGAATGAGGAGGAGAGCTTCTGCTTGCTTTCATTGTGTTATCTGTGTAACCTTTTGCCTGTGGTCGCAGCCTCCTTATATAGAAGCTCAAGACCAAAGGACAACATTAATGATCAATTAATGATCATTAATCAACGCCAGCTTTTCACTTGGCCGTTTTGATTATGCATTAATCTTTCTTTAATGTATCCGTTACACAAGCAGCAAAAAGATATATGTGACAAAATATTGGTTGTTCCGCTTGGCCAAATTTTGCCCCGACCGGTCCGGTATTCGTGTGCGCAGGTCGCGCTCGAGTCAACTTGGTTTAGTGCAATCCAGGCCCTGGATTTGCACCCCCCTGCGCACCCATGCGTGAGAGAGAGTCTCTCCCCATGCATTTGTTCACATCCTCAATATATGTGAATCAATATAAACCAACAAAGATGCCAAGAAACTCCCAATGTGGGACTAAAGTCCCATGCACAATAGAGCTTCTCTCTTCCTCCTCTTCTCCATTCACACTTATTCAACAATCCCCCACATGAATAGAGATAGGGTATGTGATAACATTCAGCAGTCGAGTCAAGTATAGGATAGGTAGGTTTTACCCTTTGAACCTTCTCTTGTGAAGATCTGGTTGCTTACTAGCTGACAGTAGTCACGATGTCCTTGAACTATACTGTCGTCTGTGTAAGCAGTGACAAATCTCACCCAAGACTCTCCCTGATACAACTCAGTTCTCATGAGTGTGTTTGTTCTTGGCCATGAACACGCCTGGTTCTGTGAGAAGCTTTAAGAATTGTGCCTCCAATTCTCTTCGAAGCGGCCCCACTTCTTTCTCACATCGGTGATCCCTCAAGAGTTACCATCTACTCTTTTTGATCATTAAAAGCCCATCAGTTTATCCTACTCTAGTCACTATTTCATTGGGCTACCCCCCACAGTGTGTCTAGTCAGTGCAGATTAGTTGTCCCTTTGAACCTAGTTCTTGGGATCTCCAATCAGCATAGGTTGGGTGTTCTCTGCACTGATCGCTGGCATCGGCATCAAGCACATTCCTCTTGATGAGCTTGCAACTAACTCTCGATTTAACCCCTTGGTTAGCGAATCCGTTAGGTTATCCTTTGACTTCACATAGTCAACAGTGATAACTCCCGTTGAGAGTAGTTGTTTAATGGTATTATGTCTACGATGTATATGTCTAGACTTACCATTATATAGATGACTTTGTGCCCGACCGATTGCTGATTGACTATCGCAATGTATGCAAATCGTCGGCACTGGTTTCGACCATCGAGGAATATCTTCTAAGAGTTGTCGTAGCCATTCATCCTCTTCACCGCACTTGTCAAGAGCTACAAACTCAGATTCCATCGTGGATCTGGTTATTACGGTTTACTTAGAAGATTTCCAGGAAATGGCTGCACCTGCTAGAGTGAAGACATATCCACTCGTAGACTTAGAGTCTTTTATGTCAGATATCCAACATGCATCGTTGTATCCTTCGATCACAGTAGGATATCTCGTATAGTGCAGTCCATATTCACGAGTATACCTCAAGTACCTCAGTACTCTTGTTATCCCTTTCTAGTGCTCAACACCGGGATTACTCGTGTATCTACTCAGTTTGCTTACTGCGTAGGCCAAGTCTGGTTGAGTACAACTCATCAAGTACATCAGACTTCCAATCACTCGAGAGTACTCTATCTGCGAGATACTTTCACCTCGATTTTTTGATAGATGCTGACTCGTATCTATCGGCGTTCGTGCCAACGCAGTATCACCCTTGGTGAATTTATCAAGAATCTTATCCACGTAATGAGACTGACTAAGGACAAGTCCTTCTGTCGTTCTAAGAATTTTGATTCCTAGAATCACATTAGCTAGACTCATGTCTTTCATGTCAAATCTTGAGTTCAACATATCTTTAGTGGATTTAATTATCTTATCATTGCTCCCAATGATAAGTATGTCATCTACATAGAGGCACAAGATGACATAGTCACTCTCTGTGACTCTCATGTAGACACATTTATCATATTCATTGATCTTGTTAGAACCGCATAGTAAGGTCATAGATGTATCAATTGCTAATGTTAGAACCGCATAGAAAAGTCATATTGTTGAAATTACTGCCACCTGAGAACATGGAGAATAACAAAAAAAAAACTAAAGACGAAAATTAGAATGGCGCTAGGATGTGCTAGCATTGTCACTCCGATACTCAAATAAGAACCAATGGAAAGGTGGAAAATATGAACCAATGAATAATCGAGAGTTTTAGTATTAGAAAATCTTCCCTCACCTTATGCTTCTCCCTTCTTTTTATGCTACCTTTGATGGCCCTTTACCTTCTTATGTATTAAGGATCATTTATCACTTTTATTGGTTTTACATTTTCTCGATGTATTAATGATTATTATTAACACCATTGACTCTTCATCTTCAACATTATGATAGTCGACGCTAAAAGCATATTAATTATGAAATATAAATGGGGGAGGACCCATCCAATAAAGCATTAGATCACTAGGATGGAGAAGGATTTGAGCTCACATTATCAACACGATGGAGCCATCCTCAATTCGGGAGAACTAGAACATATGACCTTGGCATAGCCACTCGGGACAATCTTGACATAACCAGTTGGGAGAAAGGTAGGAGCATTCGACTAGGAACATTCGATTGGGAGTGGTGTCGTCTGACTGGGAGTGGTGCCTCATGCTTAAATGATGCTCGAACGATCATCGGAAGGACTAGAGCATATAACCTTAGCATAGACGTTCAGGAAAATCTTGGCATAACCAGTTGAGAGAAAGCTAGGAGCATTCGACTAGGAACACTCGATTGGGAGTGGTGTCGCCCGACTAGGAGTGGTGCTTCATGCTTAGATGATGCCCGAATGACCATCGAGAGGACCCGAACATGACCTTGGCATAGCCAATCGGAGCAACCTTGTCATAGCCGATCGGGACAACCTTGGCATAGCCGGTTGGGTCAAGTTATCTTCGTCTTGACTCTTGTCCTCCACATAAGCATATATCTTGATTTTTGATGAGACGCGTGGAGGCTCCACCATTCTAACACATCATGCTCAATCTCAGATCAAGTTGGTATAACCTGTGAGCTGGATAGGTAAGCTCCATCCATTAGGTCTGCTTAAATCAATGAAGTTAACTCGATTCACTCTTCTAAGTCAACAAATCAAATTAATTTGATTAATCAAGTCAATTAGATTGACTTGACTAGCAAGATGAATTAGTGGCTCGGTTTGTCTTAACAAGTTAATCAGGCAAATTCTGCTTCCATTATTTATGCTCATGAATTTGAGTAACTAGTCTTGTCAAAAAATATTTTTTCCTTCGACATGTTCAATCTTCTTGAAAATAGAATTTAGAAATATCCACTTTCAGGAGATACTTAGAGCATTAATTACTTATGCTTGAAGGAAATTTCTCTTCCTATGAATTTGTTTTTCTATGAGTAGAGAAGGAAAAGATCTAATCATTAGCAGGTAGTTACATATGCCTTCTGAAATTCATTAAATGAGTTTAGAAACATATTAGTCTAGTATTCTATATATTACTTCCATTGCTTGTCCTTTTCAGCAAGAAGAATCTACAGGAGTGAAAATGACTTCATACCCAACACCTAATTGGATATTTGGTGGTTTGCAATATTATCTTTCAGCTTAATTGAAGGAATGTTTCCTGTATTTCTATCATTTGTTCTCTTCTGATGATAATGTGCTGATCTGTAAAGAAATGGTTGGCCCATCAACCTTAGATGGAAACTTTAATTATAAAATGACAATCCAACTTCTAATCTTTTGTGGGCGAGCTTCTTTTAGTTTCATCCAACAAAGATTTCTTAAATCTTCACCTGAACCTGAGTATTCTTTGTTTCCTTTAATTATTAGCAGGTCTACAAGTCGTCGAGGCATCGATGATTGTCCATTGTTGAATGGGAGGGTGTGTTTGTGGGAACAGACAAACAGACAGATTTAAGTCCGATGAAGATCAATCTAACAAAGGGAACAGAAGGTGGCAGTGGAGGTGGCTTTCATAGTCATGAGATGGCGCATTTTGCCACTCGTGTGGAGGTGGATTCATGAGTTTTTTTTTTTAACTCTATGAAGTATCATACATGCTTTGATCATCCTTTTACCTAACAGTATTTTTCCAATTAAAAAAGACAGAACTATTTTGTACCAATATTTGAACATCTGAGACTAAGTTCCTATCATGGTTTGCAACTTTCAGAGAGATTGCAGCTCTCTCCACCAACCTCCATGAGAAACAATAAAAGAAGAGAAAGGAGGACAGGAAACAACTGTTTCGGGCCTTTAAAATCTGGTTGTCACTAGAATTCCAGCTGATGTCCACATGGGAGGAGTCTGCTTTGGAGTTCCCCCTTCCTTGATTGAACTTTCGCATCTTTTCTTATCAGTCTGTTCTCTGGCACCTGCAAGATGTCTCAATGGACAGCCCTCTCAGGCAATCAAGCATAAAAGTAAATGGTTTTTTGCACATATTCTCTCAGCTGTGGGCACCAATCTGATATGTTTTGGTTTTAATTTTCTGGTGGATTGTCACACTTCCCAGGACTTTAATGTGTTTTGATTGATCTTCCTCAACCAACACGATTTCTGTAGGAAACAACATACATAGAATGGATAAGCCTCGGTCCTGGCTTGAGACTGCTTAACTTGTAAGTGCTGTAGCTGGGGGAAGACACTGACTGACATTCCCACATGGTGCTGAATCAGTGGAGCAGCAAAGGCTTGTGGTACAGCTCCACTGCTGCTTGAGTAAATAAAAAATACACACCAGAAAAGAATCCAGGTTATTTAACTCAGTATAATTTAAATTTGACTAATTTCTTAAAATTTCTCATAAATTATCCAACATTTCTATATTTTTCATTTGTTTTTCCACATCTCTCAGTAACACGGGTAGATGACCGGTCCATTTTATACGTTACAAAGCTCTAACGGCAAACAGACAGACTTGTAGAAATTTAATATGCCGTAAGGAAAAATCTCGGCCCGTGGTGGGGAATGCTGGCCAGTAATGCAGAACAGAGCCAAATCATGCAGAAAACTTGGGTACGAACTTACTGCTCCGCTCTCTTACTTGTACTGGCTAAAGGCATTGCCTGCGCAAGTGTACACTTGAACACTGTCATTACTTAAAACCACTCTTTATTTTTGAAAAATAAAATAATCTTTAACATATTTTTTATTTTATAATTAAAATTATTATTATTTTAATTTAATCATAACTACTCATTCTAAATGACTTGATTAATTTTTAAAATTATAGTAAAAGAATACATATGAATAATCACGATAAAAATAGTTATTTCAGAATATTTCCATCAAACATATGACTTTCTTTTCTTTTTCTTCTGCTTATTTCTTCTTCTCAAATGGCTCGTTCCATGTTTCGTGCACCGGCAAGCGGCAGGACTTGCGGAAAGGGAACTATTTTCTTTTTATCTTCCTTTAAGACACATGATTCAAATTCAATGCTTCTTCATTACTGCAATTTTTATTTGTTTATTTGTATCTACTTGATTTTTTTTTATTTGAATGTAATCATTGTTTACACTAGAGTTCATGAAGCAACAAGATATACCTTCAAACAAGAAGCCATATCATTGGTTAAATCATTTGAATTTAAGATTTTGATATTGGTTTTTTTTTTTAAAATTGAGTTGATTAAAAAACTAAACTCGATTCCCTAAAAAGATGTTGCTGTTTTTTTTTTTTCAATTTCCTAATCTTCTATTGACCGTCATATTCTCAATCTCCAACACATTAAGAAAAAAAACAATCTATAAAGACTCTGAAAAGGAGTATCATTTTTTAATCAAGATATAATTAAATGTTAAAAGAATAACAATTATGTGTAATTTTTTCAATAAAATATAAAAGGATTTTTTTTTATAAAACAAAGTAGTGACATAGAACTATGATGTGATCTATAATAAGTATATATCATGTTTTAACACTCAACTATATTTTGGTAAAAAACAATCCTAATTATATAAAGATTGCTAATAAAGAATCATAAACTCCTCTCTTCTTTTCCCACTCTCCTTCTTAGAGCTTTAAATAAATCTGATGTTCATCAATAAATTTGATATTCAGTTTGATAAAAATTTATTTATCTTCATTTAATATACATAAGATCAATTAAACAAATAAATTTGAGCAACTTGTTAATATTCATAAACAATGTCCGTGAACATTGTTATGAACTATGTTCATTAATAATTTTTTTTATTAAAATACTAAATAAATAAAGACACTTTTAAAATGAACACATAAATTTGAATTATCAAACTCAATAACCAATCAAATAATCTAAAGTTTCAAATAATTAAATAAACTTAATTGAAAGTTCGATAATATGTAAACAAACTAAACTCAAATCAAGTTGATAAAAAATAAATTAAGTCAAACTCAAATAATTAATAATTTAATTTATTTTAAACTTGACTCTACTTGATTATTTTATCAAATAAATTTAAATACTAAAAATTTAAATTGGCTTAACTTGTTTACAATCTTAATTTTCTTTTTCTGTTTTTTCTTTCTTTTAAGCATTTCATTTCTTTTATTTTTCTTTCACACACTGCAGACTAAAGAGAGCAATCACAAACTCCACTCAGCCTAGGCCAACCAAAGAGCTGTCTTGTCTTTCTCTAAGACAGTCATTTTGGGTCACACGCATAAAATATAAACCTTTTCAATTGAGTCAGAGAGTATTTTCCCAAGAACGACATCCCCTCCGGGGAACAATCCATTGTCAGCACTGGAATATGCATGCCTTCACTTCCAGCGAATTGGTCAGGAAGGGGAAGAAATTGGATCGTCCAAGCTCCCTTCATCCTCCTCGGTTCATGCATGTCTCATATCTCGGCGCCAAAAGAATGGTAAGAAATGGAAATGACATGGTTAATTAGGTAAATAGATTAACGAGACAATGACTGAAGGGCATCTTCATTTAATTCCAGCAGAGCAAAGGAAGAGGAAGAGTCCAAACCTGGTTACGGTGCTGTGAAACACGTGGCCTCACTGCGATTCTACAGTGCAGTGATTAAACGCCGAGCACAACAGTAATAAAGTCAGAAAAAACAAAAGCTGCTGCAAGCTATGCAATGGCTAATGGCTAATGGCTAATGGCTAATGCTGCTCTGACTTCCTCTGAACCAAGACAGGCCCATGCATCCTTCACCAAGTCTGATATACCCGGACCAACTTGATTTGAACTTCTCCTGTATCCACAGTGAGCATCTTTTACAATTTTGAATCACCAGTTTTTCCTTCTCCCACGCAGGCTCCGGCGTCGAGATTATGGAACTAATATCATATTTATTGAGGCGCGCGTCGTCAGCTCCCGTTGCAGAATAGTAATTGTGGGAGTCTACGATATATATTAAAACTCATCAGTAAAAAGTTGGCAACAGCGACGGCGAAAGAACAATGACAAAGGGAGGAGAGATGGAGTGGAGGGGTCGCCTGACCATTCCAACACCATTTGGATTTGTCTCGGGGAAGAGCAATTAGGGTATTTAGAGAGAGAGAGAGGCGAACTGTTTGAGATCTAAGATCTACCCCTTCTCTGTGATCAAGGCGCAGAGCGGAAGCGCGGAAGCGTAGAGGGGAACAAACAAGGCTATGGCTCTGGTTCGATTATAAAATAAGGTCGAAGAAAGTTTCTTGTGTTTCTTTGGAAATGAGGTCGCTTGAGAACTGCTGAAGGAGAGAGGGAGGAGGAGGAGGAGGAGGAAGAGGAAAAGGAAGCTTTTTTATTGGCGAAGAGCGAGTCTCTCGGTACAAGCTTCTGCTTTTTTTTTGTTTTTCCTCTTTGCGCTTTACTTCTTTCCGATGTCTTTTAATGGCAGCAGCGGCCAATAGGAGTTAGCACCAGGCTTTAATGCTCTGTCGCCCTCTGTTATGTTGTTGTTCCTTGTAGGTTGCTATAACAGGGGAAGTGGAGCGAGGAAGCTGCTGCTTGCATCTATTTGCTTCGAGCAATGGACGCCTACGAGGCGACGAGAGTAGTGCTGTCGAGGATCCAAAGCTTGGACCCGGAGAACGCCCACAGGATCATGGGGCTGATCTTGCTGCAGGAGCACGGCGAGCAGGAGATGATTCGCTTGGCCTTCGCCCCGGAGACGCTGCTCCAGTCCGTGGTCTTGAAAACCCTAAAGGAGCTGGGTCTCGCACCGCCCTCGATTCCCGGAACCCCTTCCGGCGATGCCTCACCGTTGCTCCTCCGCCAGAACTCCGCCTCGCGCCTGCTCGCGGCCTCCTCGCCATCCTCGTGGGCTCCGCCCCCCATTTTCTCCCGCTCCAACAGCGGCATGGGCGGCGGCGATGGTTTGAGTCCGTCGTTGGATGAGCACCAGAGCTCTGACGAGCTCGTTAGCCCCAATAATCTCGGCCTCTCGCCCTTCTATGGCGGCGCCGACCTCATTGATGATTTCCACCTAGCGGACCAGTTGTCTTTCCTCGGCGACCACGGCACAGCTCCCAATTCCAGCCATGCCCTTTCCGTCGCTGCGAACGCCGGCAGGGGCAGCGATGCGTTCAACCGGGACATCGATGGCCGGAGCCCTATCGGAAACGGCGACGGCGCGATGCTCCCCAACAGGATAGGCTGGGGCATCAACAGCTACCACCACTGCCGAAGCAGCTCCGCCGCGGACATTTGCCTCGGCGACCCGGCCTCGGGGTACGGCTGGAAGCCGTGCCTCTACTTCGCGAGAGGCTATTGCAAGAATGGAAGCGCTTGCAGGTTTCTCCACGGACTCCCGGAGGATGTCGCGGCGGATAAAATGGACGCGGCGGTGGAGCAGCAATGCCAAGAGCTTCTGCAAAGATCGAAGAGCCAGAGGATAGGCGATGTCTCGCATCTTATGGCGTCCGCCTTCCCCTTCTCACCTACCGGTTCGGTGCCGCCGTCGCCTTCGTCTTCCTCGAGCAAATGCCTCAACTTCTGGCTTCAGCACCAACAAAATGAAAGCCAAAGGTACCTCTTTTCTCGCACCTCACTCTCTCTTTCACACACACACACAGAATCAAGAATCTGTAATTACTACAGGGTGGCGACTGCGGCAGCGGCAGCTGCAGCATTGATGTTGGCTGGAGACGATTCCCATAAGTTCATAGGTACATCGAGAATGGAAAGAAACGATTTGATGACAAATCCTGGCTCAAGGCAGATCTACTTGACCTTCCCAGCTGACAGCACATTCAGTGAAGAGGACGTCTCCAATTACTTCAGGTTAGTTGGAGATCTTGCACCAATAAATACTTATTACTCTCGATGATCCCGGCCTCTCTTCCTTGTGCACAAAAACTCAAATCTTTGATCATTTACTTTTGTTTTTAGCATTTTCGGGCCAGTGCAAGACGTGAGAATCCCATTTCAGCAGAAGAGAATGTTTGGCTTCGTGACCTTCGTCTACCCGGAAACTGTGAAGTTGATCCTAGCCAAGGGGAACCCTCACTTTGTCTGTGATTCCCGGGTTCTCGTTAAGCCTTACAAGGAGAAGGGGAAGATTCCTGAAAAATTCAGGCATGCCCTCCTTCACATTGTTAGAATACTTTTTCTTCCTTGCATTTGGTTTACAATATTGTTCCCATTTGTCTCATTGATCTTTTCTTTCATCAGGAAGCAGCAGCAACAAGCTGAGAACTTGGACCTCCAACAGCTTGGTTAGTTCTTGCAACCAGTTCATCTTTCTTTAGTTCCTTTGTTTTGTTCTAAAGTTACCTTAATGCTATGTAAATGGTGCAGTGGGTACGCGGATGATGTTGAATAATGGCAGTTTCAATCAGGAACTACTACTAAGAAGAAAGCTAGAAGAGCAGCAACAAGCAGCAGAGCTGCAGCGAGCAATTGAACTGCAAGCTATGCGATTTATGGGGCTCCGACTCAACCTAAACAACATAAGCTTCTCATCTGCTCCAGCATCCATCAATTCTCCCTCTCTTACGGCCACACAACCAATTGGTAGTGTGGATAGCAGCAATAATGGTTCCAACATCTGCAGCAGCAGTAGCCAGGAGGATTCACTGAATGAGGGTGTGTTCACCTCTAATTGTTGTAGTTGCTTTTCCATCCGAACGTAGAGTTTTTAGCTTAAGATGATCCTTGTTTAATTTTATTCAGAGAAGAGCCTCAGTGTTGCTGAAACAGAAGAGAAATCAAATGGTGATGATAAGAATGCAGCTGCTGGTGAAACAAACCTCAATGAAGACGGCGATTTTCAAGAAAGGTTACTCACTCTTTTATCCTTAAGCAACAAAGCATAGCTGCTACAACTTGTTCTCATGTTTCGCTGCAGCGCTGATCATAACTTGCCTGATAGCCCATTTGCCTCCCCGGCCAAATCACTCTTCATGCTCGATTCACTCCCTAACAATGAAGATGGTACTTCTGTTGTGAATACAAGCAACAATCACGACCATCTAGTAGCCTCCACATTGCTGCCGATCACGTCTTTGCCTGACAAGCCCTCTCTAAGCTCATGCTTCCTCCACTTGCCAAGGTAAAACCACTAGTAACTTAAGTTTGTCAAAATAAGTCTCTGAGCTTGCATACTTCCAAGACTACACAAAATGCTGCTACAATACAATTGTTGTCATCATCAGGTTGCCCTCTGGCCATGGAGCTATTGGAATGTGAAGTTCAATATAGCCAAGGGGGAGTGAGCGAGCTCACCCCATCCATGTAAGACTCAGTCCAATATAGACTCCATTAGGGGATCGTGATCCCTCTCTTTTCTCTCTCAAACTTTTGATTATGCAAAAAAGATAGTGGAATATAGCAAAAGATAAGTTGCAAACGTCCCTGTGTGTGTTTCTCCCTTCTTTTTCCAGCAGTTTTCCATTGTAAGCTTCATGGGAAGGCAGTCTAGCCTACCATTTACTCATCCAATTCGCTACTCACATGCTTTGTACTAATTACTGTGATTTCCACCATAAGTGTTAGCTATATCACCACCCACCAAAATACGACAATCGTCCACACCAGGTACAGGAAACCCCAGGCAAGGTGACAGAAAGCCGCACTGAGTCCTGAAAAAGAATGGATAGGTTCAGCAAAAGAGAGCAGGAGAGGTGAAGAAGGACCACTGTGAGGTGAAGAGCCATGAAGGACCACAAGACGGAGCTGGAAGTTGTACATGCATGCATGTGATGTTCTGCGGTGATCTTTTCCCCTTGTTCGTCCACTCCTTCAGTGTTTTACGTTTACTGAACCAACCAATATTGTAGCGGACCTCAAAATACACAGAATTATTCACAAATAAATACTTTCTCTTCCCTTTTCTCCTTTTCTTTCCGTAAGTAAGTAGTTATGCTCTGTTCCTCGTTGTGTTCAGCATCAAATTAATTCTTACTCCTAAGAGGAGCAACATTCAAATGCTGAAAGGTTTTAGTGATGATGGAGTTTCTTCCAACATGGCAAGAGTGGATGTAAGGGTGCCAATTTGGATGGGTACGAGTTGAAATTTTTTTTTTTTTATCCAACCTGAATCGAACTTGAATTTAATTGGAAATTTCTAAATCCGAATCCGATCAACTTGATTAAAAATATTTTTTTTTAATTTTTATTTTAATACTGTATTATTATTACACTAATATTGATATTAATATATATAAAAATATTTTTTTAAAAAAATATGATTTAATCCTAAAAATCTACTAAATTTTAAATTCGAGTCAATCTGAATTTAATCCGAACCTGATCTGAAAATTTTCAATCTCATTCTGAATCTAAAAATATTTAATCCGAATTTAATTTTTTTCAGATCAATTTAGATCGGATATAAGATTAGATTTATTTTTGACATCCTAGATGATATACTTGACGCCTGAGTGGAGGAGACGCCATTGGATCAACAGGAAACGAACATTTCTGGTTTTGTTAATTTATTTAAGCTCATTACATATGTTAAAATAAACTAGATTCAATGAGAAAAATGCACTGCAAAAGGAAAAAAAAAAACAGAGGGAGAGGGGATGACAAAATTATAAGTTACTATTATTACAATCCTTAAGTTGCTGGCTGTTGTGCATTTATTGTGAGATGAAATATGATATATTTCTATATCTCCATTGGGTTTATTATTAATTGTCAAGCCACCGGCCAAATCTGGCAACTCGTATGGAGTAATGTCAACTTGTCGGAAATCTAATATTTTTAATAAGATTATTTTAAAATGATATAATTTTAAACAAAACTACTTTAAAGTGGTGTATACAGGTACTTTGGGTATATCATTATGGATAAAATATTATTTTGATAAATTTTAAAAATGGAGAGCGAACTTTTGATGAAATGGATAAGTATCAATGTTTTTTTTTTTTAATTTTCTGCCATGACTTAATATCTGTTGACACAATTTGTGGTCCCATATTTGTTGATATCCATTTGAAAGGAAAACCTCTTTTATTTGAATATATCAAATACTTATTGAACATGTAATAAATGATCCATCTAGAATGACAATGGTTATCCAATTAATCAAATATTTTGCCTCATGAATCTAATATAACTGCATCAATTAGTGTTAGTGGCTCTTTCAATTGTGAATTTGGGAGGTATCATCTATAATCACTAGAGGATTTTATTGGGAAGAGTGGAAAGTAAAATTAAAAAAAAAATTTATAGTGAAATTTTTTTTATCATTTATTTCATTAAAAATTTAAGAGGGAAGAAGAATGTAATTCATTAACAGATAATTTGAGAGTCAAAATTAATCATCTCAAAATCGAACGGAAAACAACGGATGAAAAAAAATTAATGCATATATCATTTTTTATTCACAAAATTACACCATATATCAAAAAAATAATGCATGGATTTTTTTAACTAACAAAATTATGTCATATATTTAAAAAATGATGCATATATCATTTTCTAGTTATAAAATTTACACTGCATGTGCATCTTCCTCCATCAAGATAAATAAATATGTAGTGGAAGAGATTTCTTTCCATTTATATTCTCTTCTCATGCTCCTAAGTTTGTTTCATCCATCCATCACCCACTCCTTTAGGTAAAGGGAGCATGATGGGTATTAGATATACATGGAGTTTGGGCATAAGAAGGCTGCTTGTGGCGATAGATTCAGTGTTATCATGTTAAATCATAAAAAAAAAAAACCGAAAAGAAAAGGAAAGAAGACGATCTATTGTTCCATGAACAAATGAAGGATCATAGCCTAAACATGATCATATCGCAAAGGCCATAGGATCCAATAAGAGGACGAGAAGAAATAACTTGATTTGTAGTTGCCAACTCAATAAGAGGTCAAGTGTACTTTTCTTACTACACTCCAACGACACATACCTCATTTTCAAAATATTATTGAGGGTTTTATAAAAGGTTAGTTTAATGCTACGCTGCAGTGAAAGAAAATGCCATTTCTGCAAGGATAAGCCAAACCAAGGCGAAAAACTATAAAGCACTCAAATGGGGAAGAAGAGAAGAATTGGATTGGAATGCTTTATTCTAAAAGTGACAAGATCTGTTTTACAAGGACCTGTTTTTGGTTGATCCTAAAGATGATGAGATGGGAGTATTGGTTCCTTTTCCACTGCTTCATATTGCAAAACGAGGTGCTCCTGCGGTTGAACAAGCAGAGACGTGAAGTAACTTAAAATGAAGGGTAATAATGCAGCATGTCTTATGTCAAACCTTCGAAATTGTTCTCCACGTGCTCGGATCAAAACATAGGTATGATCCTCCTTCATATGTCAAACCTTCGAAATTGTTCTCCACGTGCTCGGATCAAAACATAGGTATGATCCTCCTTCATATGCATGTGGAACTCTTTTAAACCAAAACTGTAGGTCTTCGTGGTATAACCAACCTCGAGAATACCTGCAAAAACTTTTGATGAGACAGTTGGAAGGCTATAATGCAGGCATAAATTGTAATGTAGGCCAATTGTTAAGACACTATTAAAAATTACATGCTAACAAACTGGAGCTCACATATTTCCTTGGACAAGGAACAGAAGGCACGGCATTCGATTTGTCTGATGCAAAAATTTGAATAAAAATGTTCCTTCTCAATGACAGATAGATACCAAGATAGTACATAATTTCTTGCATCTATGATGAACTGGTGCACAAAATTATTCAGCAAAGAATGAAAACTGGAATTGGAGAAAATTGCCAGAAGTTTAAGATTGTCAACACAAAATACTAGCTTAGGGAGTGGAACCCGAATTGAGAACCATAATAATAGATACTGGAGTATGCAAATAAGTCTAAAGAGCAGAAATTACAGTTCATAAGCCGCATGAAGTTGAGCTTCATCTTTTGGCATACTGCAAGAATCAGGAATAACAAAGAAAAATTAAAGGAACAATACTTGCAAGAGAAACATCAAAATAAAAGAGAGGAATAGAATACCTATAAAAAATGTAAAACAGGGTCGATAGCTGAAATTTCGAGATATATATGTGCTACATGCACAAAAGAGATCTATTAAGTTATACACTCGATGCATAAAAAAAACGCACAAGCTTACATGTAGGCAAGGAGGTGGTTTGGCATAATAACATGTGGGAACGCAATAATCAGGCTCCCCCTTTGCAGGCTCATTACACCATGGAGAACCAAATGTTTTATGAATATTGTCTGATGAGTTCAAGTTCAGTCCTAGTGTTGTCAAATCAATTCCTATCGCAAGAGATGATAGATCTGGATTGTTCATCCTATTAACACTCAACAAGCCCAGTAAACCAAATGGATCAGGAGGAATTTGTAACCCTGGAGTTGACCTAACATTCTGATCCCTATAGGATTGACTAACATCAGGTATCTGCTGTAGTCGAAATTGAGATTGGCCTTGCGGTTGTTGATATTGCTGCATCAGCTGATCATATGCACTCATACCAGAAGCAGGAGAGTTCAATTGTCTCATTCCGATCCTAGGGGCTCCACTGTTTTGAATCTGTACAAAATCAAGGGCGAAACCATATAATTAATAGCAATATATACAATCACCCAACGTAGGCTGCCTAGAAGAAAAAAAAACATTAGATAGAGTAAGATACCTGTGAATGATATTTCCCATGAGATGAAGGAAAGAAATCAGAGCCATGTGGGCGTAGATCTTGATTGTGTCCAGGTGTAAATGGAAGTCCGCCACCACTAGCTGCAGTAGCATGCAACTGCTGTTGTTGACGATTAGGTGGGAAAGTCCCTCCTATGCTAAATCCAGTAGATCTAGTCATCTAGTTGAGTATCAAAATAACATACGAGTGAAGTAAAGTTATGATTGAAGACTGGATAACCAAATGAATTCACCAAGTTCAACTGACAGGTAAATGAGGAGACAGCAAGGTAGAAATACTTTCATGAAGTTGTTCCTTCTGATGCAAATCCACAGAAAAATCTGAGCTGCCACCTAAACAGGAAAAGAAAAAAAAAAAGGTAATGTCATGGCCTCCTCTCAAACATGGAAGAAGACTGCAGTGGTCTATGCACCTAGCATATACTATTGCTAAATTAGCATCTCTGGTGCTATTCATATGATATTCTTGTTTTTCTCCGTTACAAGATCTTCAATGATGACATAAATTTCTTGCACCTTTCTTTTTTAATGCATACTAGTAGCACCATGGTTTTGTGGGATTATTAAAAAGATAAAATAAAAAAAAATACTAGCACTTCATAGTAAATCGGTGTAACTCTAATGCATGATAAAATGAGACAGAATAAGTTAAAATGATAAGGGCACGCTCAAAGACAGCCAATACACTATAAAAAGATATATTGGATATAACTGGAGGTGTAATGAGTAGGGGACCAAAGTAATCGCTATCTATCTTAATTTAAAATGATTTTAATTTGAATATTATTAGTGATATAGCTATAGCTTTGTATAGAGATCATTGGAGGAATAAAATCCAAGTAGCCGACCCCAAATAATTGAGACTAGCATAGTTTGATCATGATGATGATTAACAATTGTATAGTGCAAATGGCAAACATTACTACATCCCAGAAAGACATAAGACAAGCATGTTAATACAACACAAAACAGATACTTCATTCACAAATAAATCCTCAAGCTCAAACTATATTCATCTAGTACATGTTGAAATTTAGACAAGCCTACAATATTCATATATATTAAGAAATGTAATATACATGAAATTCCAAATACACATTGTTAAATATAATTTATCCTTTTCCTTGAGTAGCAAGGAGGTCTACTTGCTTATTTACAACCCTACGAAAGTGACGAAGTGTAGCAATCAAGTCACAGTAAGAATAGCAATTAATATGGCAGATAGTGTAAACCTGTTTCAAATCATTATCACCGTGACAAAATAATGCTTACAACAAAAAAATTTGTCACAGAGAGACCATTTCTCTAGGCAAATATCCTTATGACAAATATGTAGATTAAAGTGTGTGTGTGTGTGTAGAGAGAGAGAGAGAGAGCATTTACACATTTACATAAATTCACACTCAATTTGGTGCAAATGGTAGGGGGAGACCAATGAAAGTGTTAGCCAATGTAATAAAGTATGATTTAATTAATTTGAGTATTACAGGTGATATGGTGTCTCATAAAGCTCAATGGAGGATAAGATTCATGCAGCTGAATCTGAATAGTTGGGGCAAACACAATTTAATCATAACGATAGTTTGAAAAGAGCAACTTATCCATGGTGTAAAAGCAACAATATCATTCTGTAGGTGTTCTGAAATGTAACTCTGCCCTTGGCAGAGTATCCATCTTGTAAAAGCAACAATTTCATTCTAAAGGTATTCTGGAATGTAACTCCATCCATAGCAAATACTCTGGCATGGCCATTCCTAAGGTCAGATAGAGGAGAAGAGTTGCGTGAAGTTGTCAACCAGTGTAAAATATAGACAAATGTCATGTACTGAGGATCCATACTGACCCCACTTAGTGAAATAAGGCTTTGATTGTTGTTATTGTTATTGAGGTGTTCTAAATGTGAAGCCAATAGATAGAGGATGCAGAGCAAAAAGATCCTTTACCTTAGATATCATGAAAATGTTTAAAGGTGATAGAAATAATAGACAATGGTGTTGCACAAAATGAATTTAATAGGATAAATGGCCTGATATTTAGACCCAAAGAACAAAATAGACTTCATTAGAAATGGAAAAAACAAGTTTGAATTTTCCCTCCTTTATAAAAGCTCAATGTTAAAAAACATCCATTTAAGCAACCCTACCTTGTTATAGCATTTGTTATTAGATTTGAACTAATACTAAAGTAGCTCATCCAACTATAGGAATAACTACACAAGATTTTTTAATTTAAAATAAAATGTTCAATTTCAATATTTTTTTTAAAAAAAAGGTAGTGAAAGTTGAACCAAGAATATGAGAATAACAATAAAGATGTAAATTGACTTCTAGAGGAAGCACATAAACATGCAACAACTCAAACAACATAGAGAGGCAGTTTCATTTTCAAGAAAAAGAACCTTTATATCCTGGCAAAGCTGGGAAATCTTCATTTTGCATGATAAATTCTTGATTTTGCTGAACAATGGAGCTAACACCAATTCCTTGCTTACGTGTTGCACCTAAGAGTTCACAAACAGTTGATGTTGCATTTACAGAAAATTTAAAAGAAACTTTGATAACAGAAATTAAGTCAATAAGTCAAATTCGCATACCAAGTTGCCCTTGTTGACTTCCAGCTGAGCTTGGCCTTGGGGTTAATTGAGGGAAATCATTCATATCTAAGGAGAACTATCAGAAGCATTAATGTCATTCAACATTCCCATAGAGCTTAAAGGATTATTCCCACCTTGATTCTGGGATAGTGAACCTCCAGATGTAGGATATGAGTTACCAAGCATGCCAATCATTTGTGGTGCAGCTAACAATTTAAAGTAGAACAATCTCATTTTACTTGCTCACTCAATTACTTCAATAAAAATGAATAGATGTCTCAGTAGAACTAAAGCACAAATACATGTATACAGACAAATATCAATGAGAATGAGATTGTAGGTAAAATTGCTGCATGTACTGGAGCTGATGATCAATACAATTTGAATTAGAGAACTAATATTTACCTGAGATAAATACAGGAAATCAAAATATATGGACCAAAATTACAGCAAATTTCATATTGGCTAAAACATTTCTGCGAAAGGTCTAATATCGCAAGTTTAGTTTCTCAGGGTAATTTGCACAGCAGTGTATAAAGGTTTTAGAGAGGTTTCTCTGTGTGAAAATGCAACAGAACAAGTTTGTCAAATTAAAGTTTCTAAATCATGCAAATAAATCTTCCAGATAAATCGAGAAAGCTACCCTGTTGGAGAATGCCACTGATCAGTCTGTTGGGTCCTTGTACATTGAAGTTCCCAGATCCACTATTTGTAGCTAAATTTACACACGAGACTAAACCAGGCATGGATAATCCTCCAGAATTGATGTTTCTTTCCATGTTATCGCCACCAACAATGTTTCCCATAGTGCTTGCAAGTCGTGGGCCTACATTACCCAAAGCAGGAGATACCCCCAAACCAGGAACAGAACTACGGTTACCAGTAGCTGAACTAGAGGACAAGCCAGAAATTGACCCACCAACTCCATTCATGTTACTACTACCAAAAGAATGATTTCCAACATAAATACCCCCTCTATTTGAGACACCAGGGCCGTGAGTCATCTGCAAGAAGAAAAAATTCAGAATAAAAAACTCAGATTCTAAAAGAGAATAAATGCAAAAGACAATATAGCTCATAGTAATAACATCTGAACACAGAAACTAAATACACATAGCCCAGAAGAAATCAATGACCAATGTGACATAGAACATACATATGATGCAGTGGGTGGAATTAATAACAGCTCTCACTAATTATCCACCCTTTTCAACTATAGGTTATGTATGGTCATGCCCAAGAGAATATTGGCTGCAGTGGATTCTTCATTTTATCAATAAAACCCCCTGCCCAACTTTATAAGCACTTTCCAAGTGTGATGGGACAAAGAAACATGGCTAAGCAGATATTAACAGCAGATAACATGTTGAAGTGAACTAATGTGCCATTAAACTGAGATCAAACCTGAGTCGATGCAACCAAAATATTGTTTGATGCAAACCGCCCACTAGAAATGTTTCCCCATGGTTGCTGAACACTACCTAATGGGGCAGCACCTATAGTTACATTTCTTGATGCAAATGAACCAGGCATGTTTGGTAGGTTGTAGCTTCCATGAATGTTATGCAACCCTTGCAGAGCACCTATTTTTGTGCAAACAGTCAAAAAAAAAAAAAACTGTGTATATCTTCAACAAGGTTTTAAGTAAAATGTCTAACCGGAGTGATGGAATCCAGGTGTTGTATTAGACTGGCCAGAAAACGATGTAGTGTAGGGACGGCCTGAGGAATCGAGATTTGATGCCGGATCATTAAGTGTTGGCTGTCACCAAAAGGTCCAGCATTTTATCAAGAAAAGGGAGACAAGTTAAAACACTACCATATGCCAAATTTTATCTAACTTGGTATGGTCAAAGGCAAAACCATGACATCACGTATTTGTATTTGAACATTTGCAATATACACCAAACATTACTCATTTTGTATTACTTTTTAGTACAAATTAGTTTACTCATCCATATTGCAAATTGAGTGCCCTAAAAGCATGTAAAATTTGCTAAAATAGGTAATCACAAGTACTACTGCAGAATTAACAATGACATTGAAGAATCTAATGCAACTCAAAAGAAACTGATCATTAGGCAATTTAGACTGCCAAGAATATAATAATGTCCTAAAGCTTGTGGATAAGTTTAAAGGGACAGTAAAAATTTTGCAGCTTGCATCAAGCAGATAATTTGGCACACTGGCATTGGGTTTTATTCTCTTGCATAAAATTTTCAAGTCATCATAGACACCAATTACTCAAAAGCATTAACAAGAAAAATGCAATAAGTAAATGGTGATCAAAACTAAAATGTCATCTACATATGCAATATTGAAATTACTCAGGCTCACATGCCCACATAGTAAGACTAATAGGTCTGAACTGAGTTACACATATATCTCTTGAATTCCAAAATTCAAGTTCAAGTAATATGTAATCTCGTTGCACATGTTCATGAAACAACATAAGGTAGCTATAAATGGAGAAAAATAAGTAATCACTGAATTTATACCAATCTTTACATAAAAACTCAGGCTTTTGCAATAGTTGGATCTATGTATTATAACAATTATGCATAAACATATCTATAGAGGATATCAATGAAGAATGCATTAGCCATTACTTTGCAATACAACTGAGAAAAGGTTAAGCACTTGTAACTAAATTTGAGACTCATACAAAAGTTCCCAGCCTCGTTATTATGAAATTAATGAGACTAATAAGAGCTGACTGAATGACAAAAGGAAGAGGTAGCACAATAAATAACAAATGACTAAGTTTAAGAAACAAAAGGTAATTCCATTATCAAGCAGTTGTTGACAATGCAGACCACTTAAACCATTAAATAGACCTGTAAATTATAGTCAATGCTTTTAAATGATTAGATCTGTATAAATAAGCAAGAGTGTTACAGTCAACAACTAAAGGAAAAATATGAATGCCAGACAGATGCTTGATTGGAAGTATAATAGAAAGGAGAGACAAATAGCAAAACTCAATATTCATTAAAAGTATTGAGGCCAATATAAATAGCAAGAAATATATTTTGTGAAAACCAAAGGAAGTAGCAGTTACATTTAAACGCCCAGACATTATAAATTTTGTATCAAGCGCTCAAGGAATCAGCTCCAAAACAGTGCTCCTTCATTATGTCAGAGTGAATAAAAATATTCTAGATTCCCAATTGGCTGCTAGGCATAACCTGAGCTAAAAAAAAAAAAAAACAAATGACATATTACAGGAAATTCGCCAGTAAATTATATTGATTGGTTTAAATGGCACTAAGTAATAATGCCTATAACCGATATCACTTTGTTTCTAGTACTATTGGAAATTTACGTATCTCAAGCAATGAGTATAATGCTGGTATACTTGGGCAGAAATATCGGTGATTATGAGAGAGAAGGAACCGTCACAAGAGTACATAAGGATCATGGATCACCTATACACATTTATAAAAAATTTTCTCAAGTAACTTGGCAGCAATAGCAAGCCTTAACTCAGCCTCAAATGAGAAATGAGTCAGGAATTTATAATAGGTAAAGAATCCTAATCGACCCAAAATCAGCGAAGAACATCAGATATCACTACAAAATTCATGAAAAAAAAAATCGAGGGATAGAGATGGAGACACCAGGTTCAAAAGCAGGAGGACCAGTTCCAACCAAATCAAAATAATCATTCACTAATGATACGCTTATATTCATAGGCACAAAGACTCAGCAAGTCGCGTCAATCATGACATCTCGAGTCTTGGATAGAGGTTAAAGCAAATTTTCGTAAGAGAAAACAAAAAGAACCATTCTTGACTCTACACCTCTCAGACAAAATGACAAAATACAAAACAAAGCGGATTGAGGAGCAATCTCTGCGCATGACATTCCTGAAACGAAATGACACCAACCGTACAACTTCAGATCGAAACCCTAAACCTAGATTGATCCGTCTGAAGAAACAAGTTAGCGCAAGGAACACGACAAACATCAAGATGGGCATGGACAGAGGAAGGAGGAGATTAGTACCAAACGAATTCAAGAAAATGAACGAGGTCTCGTCTCGCGGACGCCGGAGAACGAGAGGCGTGAGTGAGATCTCCACAGACTCCAATCCGCGGCGTGGATCTGGGAACGCAGAGGGAACTAAAAAAGATGAAGCATTCCGAATTTCCGATGACCCGACCGGCTCTCGTCACGGTGAGGAGTCCGGTGAGAACTGAGAGGAACCGCGCCCGGTTCGGAAGTACCGGTCTGGGGTTCAAAAAACCATTATTCAACTTCGCCCAAGTGAAAATTTTAAAAAGAAAGCCGATCAAACTAAATACAAATATATATTCTTTTAAAATGTATCCGGCAATCTTCATGGACTAGGTTCAATTTAATTTTTCTTTTTTTTTTATCGACTCGAGTAAAACATTAAATCTGAACAATGAAATTAATAATTAATAATCAAAATTTGGCGTAATGCATTCCGCAAGCATGAACCACCGTAATTTAAGTGCTAACGGACGAAGGGGGCCTCGGATGAAACGCCGTTACCGTCTGGGCAAGTGAGAAGAACTAATCAACTGACGGACGAAAATGTGGTTTCGTTTCGACGCCCTGCTTCGCACTCGAAACGTACTCGGAGTTTGGTTGGAGGAGAAACGTGGGCCGACTTAGGCCCATAAACGGTACGAAACGTAGTAGTAATTGCAAGTTAGGCGTCCCTCCAACGACGCAATTGTCCTAGTGGCCATTGGGTAACCTCACCTTTCGGTGTTCATATTCGTCTAGATTGCTATAAATGAGACTCTGGGCCTCGCCTCTTTTCTCTGCATTTGATCATCTATCTCATCAAGAGGCTCTCAAGGCTCTTTTTTCTTCTCTAGAGGTTTTATTATTATTATTATTTTATTTCTTTTATTTATGTTCTTTGATTATTTAACACTTTTGTTTTATTTTGGGTTTTCTTGATGTGGTTGTCTTGATAGATTGTTATTAGTCTTGATTATGTAGTCTCAACGTGTTTCTTGTAATTCCTTTATTTTTTTTAGGTCGGATCTGTGGATGATGTTTTCTTCGATTTGATCGGCGCAAATTAGTCTCTTTTTTCCCTCTTTTTCTTTCGTTTGTGATGATTGATCTATAGTTATCTTCGATCTGTGTGATTGTATGCTAATTATGCTTTATTATGTCAATCAGATGCAGATCTTCGTTAAAACTCTGACTGGCAAGACCATCACCCTTGAGGTGGAATCTTCTGACACCATCGACAATGTAAAAGCCAAGATCCAGGACAAGGAAGGGATCCCTCCGGACCAGCAAAGGTTGATCTTTGCCGGGAAGCAGCTCGAGGACGGTCGCACCCTTGCGGACTACAACATTCAGAAAGAGTCTACGCTCCACCTTGTGCTCCGTCTCCGTGGTGGCATGCAGATCTTCGTTAAAACCCTGACCGGCAAGACTATCACACTTGAGGTCGAATCGTCTGATACCATTGATAATGTCAAAGCCAAGATCCAGGACAAGGAGGGCATCCCGCCGGACCAGCAAAGGTTGATTTTTGCTGGCAAGCAGCTTGAAGATGGCCGCACGTTGGCCGACTACAATATCCAGAAGGAGTCTACCCTTCACCTCGTGCTCCGCCTTCGTGGTGGTATGCAGATCTTCGTTAAAACCTTGACTGGCAAGACCATCACCCTTGAGGTTGAGAGCTCCGACACTATTGACAATGTCAAGGCCAAGATTCAGGACAAAGAGGGCATCCCCCCAGACCAGCAAAGGTTGATTTTTGCCGGCAAGCAGCTGGAGGACGGCCGCACCCTAGCAGATTACAATATTCAGAAGGAGTCCACCCTCCACCTTGTGCTCCGCCTGCGAGGAGGCATGCAGATCTTTGTCAAGACCTTGACGGGTAAGACCATCACCCTCGAGGTGGAGAGCTCAGACACCATTGACAACGTGAAGGCCAAGATCCAGGATAAGGAGGGCATCCCCCCAGATCAGCAAAGGCTCATCTTTGCCGGCAAGCAGCTGGAAGACGGCCGCACCTTGGCTGATTACAACATTCAGAAGGAGTCTACCCTTCACTTGGTGCTGAGGCTGAGGGGAGGAATGCAAATATTCGTCAAGACCCTCACTGGTAAAACCATCACTCTGGAGGTTGAGAGCTCGGACACGATTGACAATGTGAAGGCGAAAATACAGGACAAGGAGGGGATCCCACCGGATCAACAGAGGCTCATCTTCGCAGGGAAGCAGCTCGAGGACGGCCGCACCCTGGCGGACTATAACATTCAAAAGGAGTCCACCCTTCACCTGGTGCTCCGCCTTCGTGGTGGCCACTGAACTTCCGCCATCCTTTCCACTATTTTCGGGGTCTTTTATCTAGCTTCATATGATCAATGCCTATTTAGTAGTCCGTCTGTGGGTCGAGTCTGTTAATGTTGGTGTTATGGTTTGTGTTTGTGCTCCGTTCCTTCGTGGTATCGTCGGTTGTTAAACAACGTGTTTCTGGTTCTAGTTTAAAAACTTAGTGCGACGCAACTATGCGAATGCACACCGTAATAAACTGTTCGGCTGGTGTTTGTGTTCTTCATGTTCAGATTTGTATTGCTAGTTTTCATTTCTGAAACCATAAGCTTGCCATTTGAAAGGGAGGTAAGATGCTTTTTAAGATGGGAGAGATTTTATTTCCTAGGGATTTATAAGTTAGGATCATTTTCTATTTCTGATGTGTGTGCATAGTGTATAAGCTGATTGAAAGGTGAAGCGATTAAATGTTGCTTTGTTCACTTAAATAACTGGAGCAAGATGAACTCAAAAGCATCAATGAGTTGAGAGATTATTAACAGTAATCAATATTTTAGCTGAATCTCAAACTAAGATTTTAAGGATTTCCAAGAAAATAACATTCTTTTTCTTTACTAAAGGGTTCAGTCACTTAGGATAGCTGTTATGCTTAAGTCGAGATATTAGCCACTCAAGTCTATTGAAATTGATTGAGCCAACTAAACTCTGCGTATAACTCCATTGAACTAGCTATGAGTTACTAGAGAAATCGTAGCTTGCAAATATTATCCAAATTAGTTAAATGATTACAACATTCACAACCCATTTTCATTATAACACCCACTATCTTATTAAAAAAATATAAGGTCCATTACCATATATATTTATTATAACAACATATCTTTTTCATCGCGTTCCTTTTAACATTAATACTCATTATTTATAAATTTCAAGGTTTATTCAATAATCTTAAAATTATATTATATTAAATAAATATATTTTAAAATATTTAAATTGTTATTATTTTTAATAATAATCTTACGTAAAAAAATAATCTTACAATTTTAAAATTTAAAATTTATAATTTTCTAATAAATAAAATTTTGAAAAAAAAATACATACATGGGCCAGAGCATCCACAATGACATTAATGTTTGAAGTGTTAATGCCAAATGTAGAAATAGCAATACTGTATCATGCGTGGATGCTTTTAGCAGTATTGTAGCATTAACGCGTTCAATTCTTTGAACGCGTTAATGCCTACCGATTAAAAAAATAACATATTAGCATTAGTGTGAACGTGTTAATGCCAATATGGATGCTGAGAAGGGGTGTTATAACACCCCTTCACATGAGCATCCACAATGTGATGCATTAATGGAGTGTTATAAAACCCCCTTTAGGGATGTAAATGAATCAAACCGCTCATGAGCTATTCGAAACTCGATTCGATAAAAGTTCACTTGAGCTCGTTTAATGAGGCTCGTTAAGATAAACAAATCAAGTTCAAGCTTCACAATATTCGACTCGTTAACTCGTGGACATGTTCGTTAAGCTTATGAATCAATTTTTAAATAAAAAATAATAATTTTAATATTAAATTTATAGATTTGAAACTCTATATTTTATAGACAAATATATTAAATTTATTTATTAAAATAAAATTATAAATTTTAATAAAAATATTATAATTTTCTCTAAATATATAATTTAGTTTTTTAATAAATATAAATTATAAATTTAAATATTTATTAAGCTCGTTTAGACTCGATAAAAGCTTAAATAAGCTCGTGAGCCATAACTATATTCGTTAAATAAAGTTCGAGTTCGGTTTGATTATAAATGAGCAACACTCAAATATTCAAAAGTTTAGCTCAGCTTGGCTCGATTACACCCCTACCCCCTTGGTGTTAAAACCAATATGAAAGGGTGTTATATAACACGCCTTCTTGAATGCGTTCAAGATATTTGGCTAGCCTACCCCATGTGTGTATTTTTTTAATATTTTTTTAAAATTTTATTTATTGAAAAATTATAAATTTTAAAATTAAAAACAGCAAGATTATTTTTTAAAATCAGTAAAATTATTTTATTTTCAAAAAGTAAGATTAATAATAATAATTTAAATATTTTAAAATATATTTATTTAATATGATATAATATTAAAATGATTGAGTAAGAATTATAAATAATAAATGTTAAAAAAAAATATATTATTATAATAATGAGTATATAGCAATGTACCTCATATTTTGGTATGAGATGATGAGTACGATAATGAAAATGAATAGTAGATACTCATACGTTAACTCAATTGCAATTAAAACGTCTTTAGTCACTCGTCATTTTCTAAATAGAATTTATTTTATCCCGTTTCAATATGATTTGAATTAACTGAAATTAAATAAGCCTATAACAGCTTCAGCTGTATTAAATTATAACTTTTGCCGCATTTGTTTCCTGCATCATTTTTCTCTCGTATTTAATTTTTTTTCGGGCTGCATAAGATTTTTTTAACTTTTGGAGGAAATTTATTTTAATGTAATATATATATATATATATATATATATATATATATATATATATATATATATATATATTGGCAATGATATATATATATATATATATATATATTGGCAATGATGAGGTAGAGGGTGTTGGCTCAGCGGGACCGATAAAAAGAGGTAAGTTGTCTGTAAAATAAAATATTTTTCTCGTTCTTTTAACTCAGATTAATAGCAATAGTATAATTATAAAAATTAAATTAAATAACTACAAAATGAAAGAAGAGACACACGATTTACTTGGTTATAATCTAAGTGGTTGTTAATCCAAGACAAATGAAAAACTTTAAAAATTTCCTTCGATGAAAGCGGAGAAGCCTCTTACACTCGTTGAATCCTCAGACAGTTGTTAGGAAATGAATACAAGAGTTGATGAGCAATTCCTAGGTCCAAGGGTCTTTTTATAGCCCCTGGAAAATCTTATCCGGGGCTAAAAGGCGCCTCCAACAAGCTGGAAGGCGCCTCCAACAAGGCAAGAAAGGATAAAATTTTATCCTTCGCCAATGACAGTTTTTGCCAAGTCAAAGGCGCCTTCAAGTGATTGAAGACGCCTTCATGAAGGGTTGAAGACGCCTTTAATAGCTTGAAGGCGCCTTCCACTGGAAAGGCGCGAGAGCGCCTCCAGCAGCGTTGGAGGCGCATCCAGCAACTCCGTTTTGCTCTTCCGCTGCTCGATTTGCTTGGGTCATTTCGGCCAACCGGAATAGGACTCACCCGAACTTATTTTTCGGTCTTCTCCTCGAGCAGTCTTCTTCCTTGGCTTCTCGTCCCTCGGACCGCCGTGCGCATTCTTCTCATCTACCGATGTACTCTTCCGTAGCACCTAATCCCTTAGATGCACCGAGTCCGTCGACTCTCTTCCCGTGCCATCTTTCTCGCTAATTGCGTCTTCCGCTCGACTTCTTGTGTTCTTAAGCTCCTGCACACTTAGGCACAAGGTTCAAATACACATGACCTAACGCTAGTTGGTTGATCACATCAAAACTACCATGGGATACCAATAATCTCCTTTTTTTTTATATGTATCAACTCAAGTTCAAGTTAGGGTTTTAAAAAATATAGCATAATAACATAATGAATGTATAAGTATAAAGTTGCAATAAATTTAAACAAAGTTACAATAAATTTAAACAAATTAGTTACAAAATTCAAAATTTAAAAGAAATCCTAACTTCCCCTTAATCTCCCTAAACTTTTACTTATCTCCCCTATTGATCACATCAAAAAAAATGAGAAAAAAATACAATAAAGTATTACATAAATTTGGGGAAAATTTTTGAGTAAACATTCATGAAGAGTTTGAATAAGTGTTTAAAATGTTTAAAAATAATTTTATAACAGTTAACCTTTTAATAGTTTAGACAATTAAACATTCATTTTAGTAATTGGCTTCCAAGCTGTGGCGAGACACTAGACCTTCTTGGATATTGGAACAACAACCACTTCTAGACAAAACCTCTTAAAGAAAAGAAATATTTAATTTTCTTTTTGAGTATGCTGAATGGATTATAACAACTTAATCTAAGCATGATTTTAGAACCTAGTATATATTCCTTCCTACTGCTAAAAATTTGGGGGTACATAATTTCTGAGAATTTTTCTAATTTGACCCCTATGGTTCTTGATATACCAACTTAGCTATCTGTAATTTAAATTTCAAAATCCTTTTTGAGTTGAGCATGCATAGTCATTTTCTAATTTTTCTATTTGAATCTTTAATATTTCATTTTCTATTTTTAAGCAATCATACATTTCTAGGGAACATGACTTTGCTAAGTTTAATTTTAACTTAGCATTTTCTTTTTTCTAGATTTACTATATCCTTAGAAAGTACTTTAATAAATTAAAATAATTTTTCAGGAGGTAAGGCACATACCTCACTTACATTATGTTCTGATGCTCCCTCTTCGTCGCTACTTTCTTCAGAGGATCCTGTTAGTTAGAGTCCTAGAACCAATCATTTGATGATTGTTGTATAGACTAGTTGTATTATATTCTTATATATATAAAGGCATTTGTTTATGGTTATTATACTTACTTACTTGTATTGGTGTCAAATAACTAAGTATAATAGCGTCCTTGAGTAGAAGGTTCTTACCTATATCAATCGATTAGTTGAATCGATAGTGAGATGATATAGGGAACACTACTTTTAATCATTCCTAGTCAAGTATTAGCATTCAGGGACAATGTTAATGCGACGAGATTTACATATAGGTCAACTCGATGACTTGATCTCACAAGTCATGGATATGGAGATATCAAGTTGACACATGGGTATGCATTGGAGAATGTATACTGAATGACCCGCCATAAGAAAGTATCATGGATCGTTATATGAGTGTCATATACTTTCTCATGTGGCTATTAGTATGACTATTAGATCTTGGACCTGAAGTCACCATGGTTTCCTACATAAGGAGTTACATACTTTGACTTCGTCAAACGTCACCCGTAACTGGGTGGACTATAAAGGTGATTACTAGGTATGTAACAAATTATGTGGAGGGATGTGAGTGATGTAGATGAGATCTATCCCTCCTATATGACGGGAGTGACATCGATATTTTTGATAGAGTGAGACCACTAAGTGCATGACCATGCCCAAATGAGTCAATATGAGATGTTGAGCTCATTTGATTGAGTGAGTCTACTTGGGATTCAAGATTTAGATTGATTAGAGGATGACACGGTCTATGCCTCACATTAATCAATCTAGATGTCAAGGATAGAAGGACACTTGTCATATATTGTGAAAAGTCATAATTAGTAGTCGCAAGGTGATGTTGGATCTCAACATTCTTATAACTTGGGTAGTAATGATGTGTTGCTAGATACCGCTCATTACTTATGCTTCTAAATGGGTTTAGGAGCATTGCTAATGTTATAAGAACCTATAGGGTCACACACAAAGGGCAATTAGATGGAGATTAGGTTCATTTGATGAACCTAAAGGATTAGGTCCATGTGATGAACCAAATTAGATTAAGAGTAATCCAAATTAGGCTAATTGAGTTGGACTCAATTTGGTTCATGTGTTAGATGAGTCTAATTTGGACTTAGACTCATTGAGTCAATTTAATTCAATGAATAGAGATTCATTAAATTAAAATTGACTTGAACCAATGGTTAGATTTGATCAACCATGGGAGAGAAGTGGTCAAGTTTGACTTGACTTGAGAGGAAGATGAAGAGTCAAGTTTGACTTGACCATTTGCCACCTCATTGGTGAGTTGGCAAAGAGTGGACCAATGATAATGCTCCACATCATCATGGTTGCTTAAGTGGGATGCCACCTCATGGGAGTTACCAAGAGTTGTGACTCTTGGTATTCCATGGAGGTTATTAACCTCATTCATGTGGTCGACCACTTATGGATTGGGTGAGTTTCATTTCTTTTGTGTAACTCTCATCTTCTTCCTCAAGCTCTCTCTTCTCTCCCTCTCCTCCACCTTGGCCGAACCTTTCAAAGGTGCTAGGACACCTTTTGTTTGGTTTCTCCATCTCTTGCTTGTGTGGATACACATAGAGGAGTATCTACTTTGATACTTTCGAGATCCGGCGAACCTTGGACGAGTGGGATTAGCGAAGGGCATCGCATCAAGAGTAAAGCTCTTTTCCTTTGTAGATCTAGTTTAGATCTAGGCTAGAAACTCGTACTTGAAGTTTTACGTAAATTTTATTTCTTCGAACGGATTTGGTGGCGGGGTTTCGGGGTTTCCGCAATGCAAAAAGTGGTTTTTGCGGTCCGAAAAACCCAACAGTGGAATCAGAGCTACGTGCGAAGCGCGTACGAGTTTTTGTTTGTATTTTTATGAAAAATATCAGTTCTGTAATATTCTGTAAATTTATTATTTTTATAGATTTTATAGGTATTTTTCTCGTAGAAGCGAAGCACAAGAGTTTAGACACTTGTAGGCTTCGACTACCGAAATTTTTTTTCCGAAACGGTAAGGTTTCGCCCCAAATTATTTTGGGACAGCGGGCTAAGGCGCTGTAGGATCGCTTAGGAATACTCGCAATGGTTATATCGCGGGTAGGGGTGCTGCCCCTAACCCCGCAAGGGGCTTCGTTCTGCGATTACGCCCGAAAATCGCTAAGCGGGACCGTCGGGAATTTTTACTTATAAAATCATAAAAATATTAGACAAAAATTATAAAAATTTATGGAAATTACATAATTTAGAATTGTGTATCATTTTGTGATGGTCATGACCCAAAAGACCCTAATTTGATTGGAAATTGTGTTGTAATTCATAATACGACCTGCGTGCCGTCATGTGATTGTGCGTGTTGTATATTTGATACGCGACCTACGCGTCGTGCCTTTCTATTTATTTATTCCCATTGTAAATAGTTTAGACTCGAATGTAACTCGAGTTTCACCTTTTGTAATGTACAAAATGAGGCGGTGGAAGGTTCACTCGAGACGGAGTTACGAGGAGGGTGCGAGCAACACAAGGTGGTCAAAGGAAGGAGCTTGAGAAGCTGTTGACCTTAGATTGACCATCCGATCTTCTCATTGGCTTGAGAAGATCGTAGTAGGGCCATGACTAATCACAAAATTAATTAATTGCTTGTGTGTGTATATGTGATGCATGCTAAATTAGTAATTAATTAGTGCCTTAATGATTAGATTAGATCTAAGTCGCGCACATGATGCACCTCCACGATTAGATTAGATCTAAATCGAGTATATGATACGCATCATCGATTAGATTAGATCTCAATCGCGTCAACTCAAAAAATGCCTATCATGCCGTGATATCTATCACTACCTTGATCACATGTTGTTGTTGAATCTGCCAAAGCAGAGCAACACATATTATCTTGGTAGGGTATGGAGGGACAATCTTGGTCCCGCCTATCAACGCATGGGTGAGTAAAAACTCAATTAGATTGAGTAGAACTAGTTAAATCAAGTTTAGCTGTAGGCATTTATCCAATAGTTGGAAGATGGGACAAAATCACGTTTATATTAACTCTTGGGCGTATTAGCCAAAGCTAACTCGAGTTTTAATATAAATGCGGAGCTTGATCCTATATACAAGAGTTGCATAGAGATGTAATTGATAATTAGTTATCTACCGATCATACTAAGTCTTAGGTGATTTAGCCAAAGCTAACTCAGGGCATAGTATGATGTGGATCTTGTCCCACATGAATTATAGAATTCAGTGGGAGCATCATTTAATTAAAGGCCTAATTAGATGATTAATTGGAATATGATATTTATTTTCTACATTTTTCTGTTGTAGATTACCATGTCGTCAAACACGAACTCCTTCTCCCTGCGTTCTGTCCTCGATAAGGACAAGCTCAATGGAGCTAACTTCCTGGACTGGTACAGGAACCTGAGAATCGTTCTCACACAGGAACGAAAACTGTACGTTCTGGAGCAGCCCATTCCCGAGGCACCTCCTGCCACTGCCACGCAAGCTTATCGAGATGCTTACAAGAAACATCAAGATGACGCATTAAATGTGTCCTGTCTAATGCTCGCGACCATGAACTCTGAGCTTCAGAAGCAACATGAGTTGATAGGTGCTTATGATATGGTTGAACATCTGCGTCAACTATATCAAGGACAAGTGAGGCACGAGAGATTCGATATCTCTAAGGCACTGTTTCAGTGCAAGATGCAAGATGTGACTCCCGTAGGCCCATATGTACTCAAGATAATTGGGTACATAGAAAACCTATAGAGGTTGGGATTTTCCCTTAACCAAGAGCTAGCCATTGACTTGATCTTGCAGTCCTTGCCAGAGAGCTACAGTCAGTTTGTCATGAACTACAACATGAACGAAATTGACAAGCTACTGCTCGAACTGCTTAGTATATTGCGAACTGCTGAGCTCAACCTTAAGAAGGTTAAGCCCAACTCTATTCTGATGGTTCAGAAACACAAGGGCAAGGGCAAGCCCAAAGGCAAGGGAAAGTCCCAAGCCAAGGGCAAAGGCAAGACACTGAAACCCAAAGGATGGGTTGCCAAGGATGCTATATGCTTCCACTGCGGTCAGACCGGGCACTAGAAGAGGAACTGTAAAGTTTACCTAGAAGATCTTAAGAAGAAGAGAAGTGAGACTTCCACTTCAGGTATCTATGTTATAGAAGTCAATCTATCTATTTCTTTATCATGGGTATTAGATACCGGACTTTATTTTTCTAGAAAGGGACTTTGTTTCTAGAAAGACTAGTGGGAGTACATTCGATCTTGAAGAATTTCAAGATGTGGATCATAGCACTAAAGCCTCGATGGAAGTTGAACTGGAACCATAAAGTGTTGTGGATGATGTTGTTCCACAAGGAGTTGAGAAACCATAACCAGTTCAAGTAGACCTACCTCTTCGCAGATCTGATAGGGTACGTCGTCAGCCTGAGAGATACTCATTTCTCTTGTCTGACCATGATGACGTTGTGCTCATTGAGGATGAGCCTACCTCCTATCAGGAAGCTGTGATGAGACCAAATTCTGAGAAATGGCTAGAGGTCATGAGATCCGAGATGGAATCCATGCACACTAACCAAGTATGGACTTTGGTTGATCCACCTGAAGGGGTCAAACCCATTGGGTGTAAGTGGGTCTTTAAGAGAAAGACTGACATGGATGGACTTATTTATAAGGGTCGCTTGGTAGCTAAATGTTTCAAGCAAATTCATGGTATTGACTATGATGAAACTTTTTCTCCAGTAGCGATGTTTAAATCCATTCGGATCATGCTTGCTATTGCAGCGTACCACGATTATGAGATCTGGAAGATGGATGTCAAAACCGCATTTTTGAATGGAAACCTGCTCGAGGATGTGTACATGACACAACTTGAGGATTTTGTAGATCCACAGCATACTAGCAGAGTATGCAAACTGTATATGTCCATTTATGGACTAAAGCAAGCTTTTCGGAGCTGGAATCTTCAATTCGATGATGCAATCAAACAGTTTGGTTTCATCAAGAATGAAGATGAACCTTGTGTCTACAAGAAGGTTGTAGAGAACACAGTTGTCTTCCTTATATTGTATGTGGATGACATACTACTCATTGTGAAAGACATCCCTTTACTGCAGTCTGCCAAGACTTGGCTAGGGACTTGTTTCTCAATGAATGACTTAGGTGAAGCATCCCACATTCTAGGCATACAGATCTATAGAGATAGATTTATGAGATTGCTTGGCCTAAGTCAGAGTACATACATTGACAAAGTACTACTACGGTTTGCCATGCAGAACTCCAAGAAGGGATTTCTGTCGATGTCACATGGTATGAGTCTTTCGAAAACTCAAAGTCCCTCTTCTAGAGTGGAGAGAGATCGCATGGATTAGATCTCTTATGCTTCAGCCATAGGATCTATCATGTACCCCATGTTATGTACTCGTCCTGATGTCTTGTATGCTTTGAGCATGACGAGCAGATACCACTAAGATCCAGATGAAAGCCACTGGATAGCGGTCAAGAATATTCTTAAGTACTTGAGAAGAACTAAAGAATATTTCTTGATATATGGAGGCGATGACGAGCTAGCTGTAAAGGGTTACAGTGATGCTAACTTCCAAACTGATTAGGATGATTATCGATCGCAGTCAGGGTTCGTGTTTTGCATAAATGGTGGTGCTGTGAGTTGGAAGAGTTCGAAGCAGGACATAGTAGCTGATTCTACAACAGAGGCCGAGTATATTGCTGCATCAGAAGCAGCAAAGGAGGCAGTTTGGATCCTCAAGTTTATTACTGAGCTTGGGGTGGTTCCTGGCATAGCTGATCCCATAGAGCTCTATTGTGACAACAATGGAGCAATAACACAGGCCAAGGAACCCCGCTCACACCAGCGGACTAAACACATACTACGACGCTTCCATCTCATTCGAGAGATCATCGATAGAGGAGATGTGAAGATTTGCAGAGTACCCACTAAGACTAACATCGCAGATCCCTTGACCAAGGCTTTGACACAGAGGAAACATGATGGTCACACTAGGTCATTGGACCTTAGAACATATACTGATTGACACTAGTGCTAGTGGGAGATTATTAGTTAGAGCCCTAGAGCCAATCATTTGATGATTGTTATATGGACTCGTTGTATCATATTCTTATATATATAAAGACATTTGTTTATGGTTATTATGCTTACTTGTATTGGTGCCAAATAACTAAGTATAATAGCGTCCTTGAGTAGAAGGTTCTTACCTATATCAATCGGTTAGTTAAATCGATAGTGAGATGATATAGGGAACACTACTTTTAATCAATCCTAGTCAAGTATTAGCATTCAGGGACAATGTTAATGTGACGAGACTAGCATGTAGGTCAACTCGATGACTTGATCTCACAAGTCATGGATATGGAGATATCAAGTTGACACATGGGTATGCATTGGAGAATGTATACTGAATGACCCGCCATGAGAAAGTATCATGGATCGTTATATGAGTATCATATACTTTCTCATGTGGCTATTAGTATGACTATTAGTCTTTGGATCTAAAGTCACCATGGTTTCCTACATAAGGAGTTACATACTTTGACTTCGTCAAACGTCACCCGTAATTGGGTGGACTATAAAGACGATTACTGGGTATGTAATAAATTATGTGGAGGGATGTGAGTGATGTAGATGGGATCTATCCCTCCTATATGATGGGAGTGACATCGATATTCTTGATAGAGGGAGACCACTGAGTGCATGACCATGCCCAAATGAGTCAATATGAGATGTTGAGCTCATTTGATTGAGTGAGTCTACTTGGGATTCAAGATTTAGATTGATTAGAGGATGACACGGTCTATGCCTCACATTAATCAATCTAGACATCAAGGATAGAAGGATACTTATCATATATTGTGAAGAGTTATAATTAGTAGTCGCAAGGTGATGTTGGATCTCAACATTCTTATAACTTGGGTAGTAATGATGTGTTGCTAGATACCGCTCATTACTTATGCTTCTAAATGGGTTTAGGAGCATTGCTAATGTTATAAGAACTTATAGGGTCACACATAAAGGGCAATTAGATGGAGATTAGGTTCATTTGATGAACCTAAAGGATTAGGTCTATGTGATGAACCAAATTGGATTAAGAGTAATCCAAATTAGGCTAATTGAGTTGGACTCAATTTGGTTCATGTGTTAGATGAGTCTAATTTGGACATAGACTCATTGAGTCAATTTAATTCAATGAATAGAGATTCATTAAATTAAAATTGACTTGAACCAATGGTTAGATTTGATCAACCATGGGAGAGAAGTGGTCAAGTTTGACTTGACTTGAGAGGAAGATGAAGAGTCAAGTTTGACTTGACCATTTGCCACCTCATTGGTGAGTTGGCAAAGAGTGGACCAATGATGATGCTCCACATCATCATGGTTGCTTAAGTGGGATGCCACCTCATGGGAGTTACCAAGAGTTGTGACTCTTGGTATTCCATGGAGGTTATTAACCTCATTCATGTGGTCGACCACTTATGGATTGGGTGAGTTTCATTTCTTTTGTGTAACTCTCATCTTCTTCCTCAAGCTCTCTCTTCTCTCCCTCTCCTCCACCTTGGCCGAACCTTTTAAAGGTGCTAGCACACCTTTTGTTTGGTTTCTCCATCTCTTGCTTGTGTGAATACACATAGAGGAGTATCTACTTTGATACTCCTGAGATCTGGCGAACCTTGGACGAGCGGGATTAGCGAAGGGCATCGCATCAAGGGTAAAACTCTTTTCCTTTGTAGATCTAGTTTAGATCTAGGCTAGAAACTCATACTCGAAGTTTTACGTAAATTTTATTTCTTCGCACGGATCCGGTGGCGGGGTTTCGGGGTTTTCGCAACGCAAAAAATGGTTTTTGCGGCCCGAAAAACCCAACAGATCCTCCCCTTTCATTGATACTTATTTCTGAGGAACTTTTAATGTCCCTATGGTGATTTTCCATCAAAGCTAGTCCTGCGCAGGCCTCGATCTCGGATTTAGAGGACGACGACTTATCCCAAGTTGCCTTCAAATTCTTGTTCTTTTATCTTGTTGGTCTTTTGCCCTTATCTTTCTCTCTCTTCTTTAGTTCAAGACAGTCATCCTTGATGTGTCATTCTCCTTGGCAGTTGTAGCATCATACTTTCCTTTTGCTTTTAAAGTCATTTTTTATCCGCGATTTGTATCTATTAGATTTAATAAATCTATTGAATTTCCTTACCAATAATGCTGCTTCATCTGCATCGATTGAATTCTCGGAGTCTTGATCTGGTTCACCCTTTTGATTGACTTTTAGTGCTATGTTATGAGCTGCTTTTCTCCTTTGTTTTGCAAGACTACACATCTTGATTCGTGAAGTTCAAAAGTGGAAAAAAGATTTTCTAATAAACTAACTTCAAGGTCTTTAGATATGTAAAATGAGTTGACTATAGATGTCCACTTGGGTGTCCTAGGAAATGCATTTAAAGCATACCTTAACGAATCTCAGTTCGTTACCTTTTCTTCGAGATTCGTGAGTCCGGTGATGAGTTCTTTGGTCCTCGAGTGCATATGTGCGACTGTTTTGCTTTCTTCCATCCAGAGGTTTGTCAGTTGGTTCCGGAGTAGGTCTTGTCTCGCGATCTTTGCTTCGGAAGTTCTTTCGTGCAACTCAAGGAACTTCTCCTAAAGTTCCTTTACTGATTCATAATCTTCGATCTGATTTACTTCTTGGGTGGAAGTACACTAAGTAGGTGAAACTCGGCTTGTCCGTTCACTATGAAATCTGCTTGCTCCTTAGTCTATTGGTGTTCTTCATTTTCATTTCCTTGAGAGTCTTTGCGAGATACAAAATCATATTTAATTATTAACATAATTTCAAAATCAATTTTGAAAAATACCTCTATGCATTTCTTCCAAGATGCAAATTCTTCCTCAAAGTTCGGTGGGAAGATTGTCTGTCAGGTCATCGATTTGGTGCTTCAGTCGGCGGTTAGTTCTTCTGAGACGGTTGGGCTCTAATATCAATTGTTGACGTCGCGAGACCGACAAAAGGAGGTGAATTGCCTGTAAAACGAAATGTCTTTCTCGTTCTTTCAACTCAGATTAGTAGTAATAGTATAATTATAAAAATTAAATTAAACAACTACAAAATGAAAGAAGAGGCACAAGATTTACTTGGTTACAATTTAGGTAATTGTTCATCTAAGACAAATGAAAAGCTCTAAAAGTCTCATTTGATGAAGGCGGAGAAGTCTCTTACACTCGTTGAATACTCACATAGTTGTTAGGAAATGAATACAAGAGTTGATGATTAATTCCTAGGTCCAAGGTTATTTTTATAACCCTTGAAAAATCTTATCCGGGATCGGAAGATGCCTCCAACAAGTTGGAAGGCACCTCCAGCAAGGCAAGAAATGATAAAATTTTATCCTTCGACAACGACAGTTTTTGCCCAGTCGAAGGTGTCTTCAAGTGATTGAAGGCGCCTTCATGAAGGGTTGAAGGTGCCTTTAATAGCTTGAAGGCGCCTTCCACTAGAAAGGCGTGAGGGCGCCTCCAGCAGCGTTGGAGGCGCCTCCAGTAACTCCATTTTGCTCTTCCGCTGCTCGATTTGCTTGGGGAATTTCTGCCAACCGTAATAGGGATCACCCGAATCCATTTTTCGACTTTCTCCTCGAGTAGTTTCCTCCCCGGCTTCTCATCCCTCGGACCGCCGCGTGTGTCCTTCTCGTCTGCCGGTGTACTCTTTTGCAGCACCTCGTTCCTCGGATGTACCAAGCCCGTCGAATCTCTTCCCGAGCCATCTTTCCCGCTAACTGCGTCTTCCGCTCGACTTCTTGTGTTCCCAAGTTCTACTTAGACACAAGGTTTAAATATACAGAACTTAACTTAACTTGATTGATCACATCAAAACTATCACGGGTACCACAGAGGGGTCGGTTCTCACTCAAATTGATTAGAGGATGCGAGATTTATTATAGTAGGATTAAATTTTGATAGACACATATTTTAGAGAAAAACTCTTTTTATCCCCTAGCTAGTTATTTGACGATCAATTATAAACTGACCACATGATTTATTTTCCTTCACATAATTTACTGACCACATGATTTATTTCCCTTCACATAATTTATAGACGGACTCTAAGCGACGTCTGAGATGAATATAATCACCTTTGATTACAATAAAGTAGAATGAAATTATAACTAAGTTGGTACTTAATAATAGATTAGCATCATAGGAGTAAGGTCAAATCTCATGGGATTTATTTTCTTAGTGAATAAGTTCCTCCCACGCTGTTTAACACTGTAATTTACCTCCCTTTCATAAGGGCGGCTTGAGGTGGACCGAGGTATTTGAGATTAGCGTTATTATCTTTTTACATGACGCGAAAAATGAAATAAGCTAAGATTATATAAATCATGTTAAATCTTCCTGGTTGGCTTTGACATTTAATTTATTTGCCCTGGAATATTTTTTATGTTATCCTTGTAATTGAAAGAGAAATCTAAAGGTTTAATTTCAGAGTTGCAACTTATTCATCCCCTCTATTAGCAAGGTAGGTGCGAATTGCATAGGGTGATACGGTAACCAATGTCTTCAAATGTTTTCAGATTTGATACTGCAGCCATATCATCGATGATTTATTATTATTATTATTATTATTATTATTATTATTGCCTACGAATACAATCAATCAATTAAAAGTTCTATGATCTGAATTGTTTCTTTTTTATTTCGATCATCTTAATCAAAATCATCCATTTCACCTCAAAGTCACCATAGAGATAGAAAGTAGTAAGGAAAGAAGAAAATATCAAAAGGCTGTTTAGCTAGGGGGAAGATGGAGAAAGTAAACATGGAGAAAAGCAACTTGAAATGTGTTATATTTGAAGGAGTTCTAAGCGATAAGGTACGTAGAATTTGTCCATCTATAGTAGTCATCGAAGCCTGTCAATCCTTTCAAGTTGCACAAGTAGATAAGTGACTTTGACAAATAAGATGTTTATCCCATTTTAAATTTGAACTAAACTAGAGTATTGTGGATGATATTTTGTAGGCCAATTACAGGAGCTTAGACGGTTGACATTAATTATGATTTTAACCTTTTATCGTTGTTGCAAACTTAAATAATCCAAATTAAAAAAAAAGGAAAAAAATCACGTTGAAGGATTCATATTTCTATGTCATTGATTATGTTACTTCAATTTATACTAACGATTTAATTTAAATTTTATTAAATAATAAGTAAGTTAAGTTAAATATTTTTATAATCTAATACATTTATCAAGTATGTAAAGATTGACAGATCTAAAAGACTTGATACCAAGATGAAATCTAATTAGGTTTGAAAATCCGATAGTTGGTACGAACCTTAGATAGGTCAAAAGACTGACCTAATATATGACAGAAAGTCCGACTGGGTTCACATGACATAACAACTAGCTAAAGTTCAATTAGGTCTACGTACTTGACAACTATAGAGAAGACTTGGTAGGTCGAGAGGCTAATCAATAGACTGCAAGTTGGTAAGTGAATGTAATTTATTAGAAGAGAGTGACTCAGTGAGGACATGCCCCGATTGAGGAGACAATAAGCATCGATTCAATTTAGATCCATTTCGAAAATCTAAATTGAGACCCTAATTAGATCCTAGTCTGGAGAATAGGGTCTAAGTCATAAATTAATTATATTATAATTGTGTTAACTTTGTTTTACAGATTAAATATTTTTTTGTTGGACAAACATATTTTGTAGGGCAAAGGGAGCACAAAATGTCTCGGATGAACAGTACCCGAGACGCCTTTCAGGATACGAAAGACGCTTTGAGTACTGTTTATGGAAGGTGTCTTCGGGAGCATGGAAGACGCCTTCAGTCAGATAAGGTAGAGACATCGTCGACAATACGGAGCCACTTTTTAAGGGATAGAGTTTTGTCATTGAAGGCGCCTTCAATGCTATGGAAGGCGCCTTCCATCCCTTATAAAAGAGACATTCGATCAAGGCTTCTACATCATCTCTTCTACAAACTTCTACGCATCTGTTTGTCATTCTGACTGCTTCGGTTTCTTGTTGCTGCTCTGCTATGATATTTCTGCGCTCGACTATTGTTGAGAAGCCGTCCAATACCGAGCCTGATCTAAGCATCTTCGAAAGTGTTAGGTAAGAAAGTTCAATACTGTACTTAATTATTGTAAAAGGGAAAGTATATCGTGTTAGACTTATTCTTATCTTTTTATACTCAATCTCCTCTTTCGACGATTCTGAAAGAGGTCTTTAGTAAATTATTCATCGATAGATCTATAAGACTTGAATCTTAGAATATGAGTCGTTGACGGTTTTGAATCAAATAAATTGATTATGTACTTATATTTTAATTTTTTAATTATATATTTTAATTTCGTAGCGTACTTAATTTTGAAAAAGAGATTTTTTTAAAAAAAATCGTATGATTTAACCCCTCTCACATTTATATGGATCCAACATATTATGTGTCCAATCAATCCATAAATCATCCCAACACGAACTTCCAAATTGACTAAAAACGCGCAAAGAATGAATGATTGGTTTTACGGCGACTCGGCACATAGTCAACTCTCGCCCTCTCCGGTACAATCTGTTATATATAATTGGCCAATTTCGACGACTTTGAACTTGCACGTTCTTGAGCCAAGCAAGGCTGGATCTTACCGAGCCACCAACCACCTTCGTGCTTTTTTTATCTCTATTTAACACATTCTCTTCTTCTTCTTCTTTCTCCCATCCATCTGCTTCATAGCAGGCATTAAGCATATCCTCTGCAGCCTCTTCCACGGCATCTCCTTCGAACCAGAGCAGAAATGGCGATGCTGAGAGCTCTGGCGGCGGCCATGACCGTGGCGGCCTTTTTTGAGATGGCATTGTGCGTCAACTACAACGTCGCCTGGGATCTCTCAACTAACTACACGCACTGGGTCTCCGGCAAGACATTTCGCATCGGGGATACTCTGAGTGAGTTTTTAAATCTTCAACTTGTTCTCTTGTTTCAAATCTAGCTATTTGAGAGTGAGGAAACATAATGGTCCATCCGTTGCAGCTTTCAAATACCCGCCGACGACCCACGACGTGGTGGAGGTGGACAGCACCGGCTACAGCGCGTGCAACGCGGGCACTTCGACAGCTAGTGCGACGGGCAACACAGAGATCAGACTCACCGCCACCGGCAAACGATACTTCATCTGCGGAATTCCCACCCACTGCAGTCAGGGAATGCAACTCGAGATCGACGTCGTTCATGCCATGGGCGAGACCTCCCCGCCGAGCAGCTCTCCACCATCTCCTGTTTCTGACTCCACTTCCCCAGCGCAGGCACCAGCGTCCTCTACCCCACCGCCCTCGCCACTAAACGTGCCCTCGCCACCGAACGAGGCGGTGCCCGGCAGCATTACTGGAGAGGCCAAGTTGACTCTCGGATTGGGTCTGGCAACGGTCATGGTGGCTTTAGGCCTATAGATTTAAATTTCTTCATCCAATTTCTGCTGGTTAAGGTTTTATTTCTTGATGGATTATACTGTTGCCATGGGTTTTGTATGGATATTGCAATATTTGTAATCTTGACCATGAAATAAACAAAAATGATTCCCTTCTATTTCTTTCTAGTAAATTTAATAGCTTGCTCTTCGTACAATTTAATCTCTTGAGAGAGAGTCAAAGTCAAATATTGATCAACATGATCACCCTCCTTGTCTATTCTAACCCTCCTCGGCTACTCTAGACGAGCCATCTCACCAACCCGCTCAGTCGGATTCACCGATCTGGTCATCATGCTTAGTCAGACCAACTCCCTCAATCTGATCGTCCCACTCAGTCGGATCAACTCTACCGATCCAATCACCTAGCTTGGTCAGTTCAGTTCCATCAATCAAATCGTTCTAGCTCAGTCATATTAGTTCCATCGATCTGATCACTCTGGCTCATTCCTTTTAAACTAACTGATCCGATCCTCCTTCACTTAACGGGTCAAGCCCATCGACCCAATTAACTCAATATCCTATGGGTCGATGGGCTAATATAATATATGAACTGACATAACACATGGACTAGCATGTGAGTTATCTATGTGTGGAGCAAGCTATAAATACAACACATAAGTGATGAGACCGTAAGATATGACGGAGATACTATGACGATATGACATTTTTCCTAATGTGGTAGGACATCAAATTAATGAGGAGAGAATATCATCACAGTAATATTATATAAGGAGTCCGCATCTACAAACCAAGATTCACATATACACATATACAGTTATTGTTCGTCTTTTCCATTTCTCTCGTCGGAAATCTTATTTGAGTATCGGAGTGGTTGAGCCGGGGCAACCCCTAGCCTCCATTCTTTTTTTTTTTCTCCTTTTCTCTATCTTTCCAACTTCGTTAACTCTTCCGGCGATCAACCCTCCTTAACGTCGAAGACAACTCACCAGTTGCTCATAAGCGATCTAAAAAACAAAGTCAAAGACAGGAACTCAACGTGCAGATCCAAAATACAATCCTTTCAGAATAATTGACTAGCATTCCGCATTTGGCGGATCTTCTCCATCTGTAGGAGTTGAACTAATTTAAGTTATTTAAAATAAGTTTTAACTTCATCGCTGACTTTAATCATATGCCCTTCATATATTTTGAAATCTCTCATGAACTCGAGAAACAGCCTCCACATTGTCCTCAAATATAATGCATCCAGTGATTGAAGTTCAGTAAATTGCTATTATAGTAATTGATCACTTGCAACTAGCTATTTCTACCATCATCGCCAGTGACAAAAAAAAATAATAATAATAATTGCAGCATGCCAGCAACTATTTACCTTAAGCAACCGAAGACGATCCCACAAAGCTTTGTCATGTCCCTCTCATTAAAGACCTCTTTCCTATTTTATCATTCATCTATTTCCTGCTTCAGGAATCACAATTCACCCTAAACTTCAAAGCTTTGTATTCAGCATCCAGCTTCTAATAGTTCACCAATATAAACTTGCTTGTTCAACACTCCAAACCAACAACAATGAGTAGCTAAAGTATTAGCAATATCTATATCTGAACCAACAGCTAACAAAATCATTCATATCATTATGGTTTTACTTGAAATAAGAAAATTGAAATAGGTCCTTTTTATCTGATTTGAACATATTTATTATCAGCCATTATTTGCATAATTGTTACAGCAAACTTTTCAAATCACAGTTTGAATCAAAATAAAAAGGTTAATGATGGCAAAAGGTGAATACGCTCGCTCCCAGCGCCTCCGTCAACTCGTCCCAGAAGCAGGTCGAGAAATAGACCTGACGTACAGTCGGGACATACAAGTCAAGGATAACAGGAAACAGAAGCAGGTCGGGAAATAGACCTGATGTATAGGTCGGGACATACGAGCCAAGGATAACAGTAAATAGAAGCAGGTCGGGAAATAGACCTGATGTACAGGTCGGGACATACAAGTCAAGGATAACAGGAAACAGAAGCAAGTCGGGAAATAAACCTGACGTACAGGTCGGGGCATACAAGCCAAAGATAACAGGAAACAGAAGCAGGTCGGGAAATAGACCTACCGTACAGGTCGGGACATACAAGCCAAGGATAACAGGAAACAGAAGCAGGTCAGGAAATAAACATGACGTACAGGTCAGGACATACAAGCCAAGGATAACAGGAAACAGAAGCAAGTCGGGAAATAGACATGACGTACAGGTCGGGACATACAAGCCAAGGATAACAGGAAACAGAAGCAGGTCGGGAAATAGACCTGACGTATAGGTCGGGACATACAAGCCAAGGATAACAGTAAACAGAAGCAGGTCGAGAAATAGACATGACGTACAGGTCGGAACATACAAGCAAAGGATAACAGTAGACGAAAGCAGGTCGGGAAATAGATCGATCGTGCAGGTCGGAATGTGCAAGCCATGGATTACAGTAGGCAAATGCAGATCAGGAAACAAACTGGTCGGGCAGGTCGGAACGTGGAAACCATGGATAGCAGTGGATCGAAGCAGGTCCGGATGCAGACCTAGCGTTTAGGCACTACAGGACAAACAAGCCAAGGAATCGTAATCGCTTGTCAGAGAACAATCAATATGTCAAGGAATATGCTAACAGTCGGGGCTCGCTACGTCTTCGGTTTTGCCGAGAGCCTATTAGGAAGAGCCACGTGTCAATCACCGCCAGACAAAGCGTGACAGCCGACATTCCCTGACACCTGCCAGGTCCAGAAGCATCAGTTGCAATATAAAAAGGGATGCTTTATCCCTTATGCAGGTACGCTCACTCGTCATTTTCACCAGTTTTTACTTTTCGTCCTTTCTATGTGTTTTCTGGGAAAAAAGTACCTGACTTGAGCGTCGGAGGGCCTGACCCGAGGACTTTTTCCCTGGTTTCTGGTCTCTAACGACTCGTGGGCTCGTCTGAGTGTGCGCAGAGCAGCAGTGTCATCGTCCTGGTCATCTTCCTTCGTCAGCCACCCGTGCGAACCTTTCCAATAGGGTACCAGGTAGATCCGACGCTTCGGCGACTTTCCGTCAACTTCCAGTCCATCAAGACTCACCTTCATCCGACTGGACGGGATCACTTTGTATTCAACATCCAGCTTCTAATAGTTCACCAATATAAACTTGCTTGTTCAACACTCCAAACCAACAACAATAAGTAGCTAAAGTATTAGCAATATCTATATCTGAACCAACAGCTAACAAAATCATTCATATCATTATGGTTTTACTTGAAATAAGAAAATTGAAACAATTCCTTTTTATCTGATTTGAACATATTTATTATCAGCCATTATTTGCATACTAACTCGAATTGTTACAGCCAAACTTTTCAAATCACAGTTTGAATCAAAATAAAAAGGTTAATGGTTCTAGAATGAGATGACTTGAGAATTGAGGCAAAAGACAAAAACTCGAGGTATTCCCAACTCACAAAAGGCAACAGATTGTTTCAACTCACTAGAAACCAAGAAAATGCTCATGCTCTCCTACAAGAAACAGATGATGAACTACTTTCAATGATAATCTTGAGGTCAGCATCAATGAAATAGAGGGAAACACCACTATCATATTATTTTTCCATTGCGAAACTTAGATCAACCTAACAAGTTCTGACATTTTTCATATAAACAGGATTTTTCTAGCAAACAAAAGAAAGGATCAAACTGATTTTTATTCTTTTTACAGGAGGTTTCAAGTAAATAAATCCATCAAGCAAGTAGCTTCACTGACCTATGTTTGCTGATATGCAGGGAGAGGAGAAAATTCTGAGACTACGAGCTAATTCCATGGCATTCTTCCCAATCTTTTGATTCATATCGCCGGCCAAAACAGAACAGAGGTCCAAAATCCCTTCTCCGATGGCTTCCAAAGCCATCTCTTTGCTATCGGAACAAACCAAGTTGAGCACCACGAGGGCGTGTTCCACGCCCCTTGGGTTCCCTGTTTTAACGACGACGGCCAATGCCCTAAGGAATCCTATCCGCTTCCTCATCTCCTCCTTCCCCTCTCGGCACTTGGCGAGGAGTCCTAAGACACGCACGGCCCTTTCCGACCCTTCACTAGCGAAGCTGATGAGCGGCGCCACCACACCAGCCCGCACAGCCCGTCTCCGGTTCTCGGCGAACTTGCACAGTTCATGGAGAGCCGTGGCCGCCTCCCTCCGGTGCCGGCCGTCGCCGCCGCTGAGTAGGGCCGCTAGGCTGGGAATGGCGGCGGGGTGGGCTCCGATCGTGGCTTTGTTGACGTCAACAACGGCGAGGCTGGTGAGGAAGGTAGCAGCGAGGGCCGCGACAGGGCCACCGCGGAGTGCGGAGACGATGGGGTCGAGGGCGCCCTCGGCTAGGAGACCGAGGCGCGCGTCGTCACCGTCGAGGGAGATGTGGAGGAGGGCGCGGAGGGCCAGGTCCTGGAGGTCGGGGCGGTCGGGAGCGTCCGCGTGGCGGATGAGGACAGAGGTCCCGCCGGAGTCGGCGACGAGGCGGCGAGAGGCGGCGCTCCCGCTCTGGGCGAGGCGGAGGACGGCGGAGAGAGTAGGGGCGTCGGAGGGGAAGGAGAATCGAGAGAGGAGGAAGGAGTCGAGGTGATCTTCATCAGAGGAGGACGAGGCGACGGCGGAAGGGCGATGGGCGAGGTAGGAGGAGATGAGGCTGCGAAGGGCGTAGTTGGGGATGAGAGAAGGGGAGGGAGGGAGGGGGACTTTAGTGACCGGGCAGGTGCGGTTACCGGCGTCGAGCCAGCGTTGGATAGAAGCGCGGTCGAAGGTGTGGCCGGAGGATAAAATCACCGGGTCCGTCATCACCTCCAGGGAGATTGGACACCGGAAGTCATCCGGTAACTGCATCTCCATCTATCTCTCTCTCTTCGCCTTCTTCGGTGGCCACCAGGCTCCGCAGCTGCATGGAGAAGCCAGGACAGGGGAGACGAACCAAATCTCTGAGAAAGAGATAAATTGGATTGACGAAAATGACCACAGATTTGTGGTGGGTTGGGGGGAAACGTGTGGAATTCTGTGTTTTGTGTGAGCATTTGGAGGAGACGGAGATTTCCGAAGTATCATTTGCTGGCGTGGCGAGTCGATAAGATGTTGCGATCTCTAGTGCAAACGGATCAGTTTATGCCATGTCAGACATGGCACACGTACGGATCTAACCCGTGATATACACGCCTGTTCAACTTCAGCTCGGACCTAGTCTATTTACGTGTCAACTAAAAAAATTATTGTAAAAGAATCATTCGGCTTAGTCCAGAGGACAAAGCAAAGTTAACAGATAGTAGACAAAATATCTACGACTGAAGGTCTGAAAACTATCTAGGAAGGAGTTCCAGTGACTGTGATTCAGCATCAATTAGCAGCAGACTGAACAGGATTAAGACAGAAAACTACAGTGAAGCCTAGAACCATGAAACTTCTCATCATAGCATTAATTACAGTAGACAGTTATATGTAACATACATACATGTCTGCAACTGATGAAGCTTAAAATTGCACACAAGCAAGAACCTCACCGGCCATGATCAACAAGATTAGCAGCACGCTGGCGTTGTTGCTCGCGGTACTATTGCTGCCGTGACGGTGGTTAGTATTGCCGCTCCTCGCCTTGCCTGCCGCAGCAGCTCCAAGGATTGGAATTGCTGATCCAGAGCCCGAGCTACTCGACGACGGCTCGTGACCCTCGCTGCTGCCTCCGTGTGTGCTGCCGCTTTCGCTGCTCCTTAACAACCTTTCTGCTGCTGCTCTGTTGCTACAGACCGCTGCAGCTGCTTTCTCCTCATCCTCTGTTATTTTGGGGCTAGATTATTTACTAAGCAATTAATCGATCGCTAACAGGGAAGACAAGGAAAACACATGAGAATTAAAACCTGAATCGCGAATTAAACTTGTGCGTTTGGAGTGGAGTGGTTGCAGAGCGCATATATTAAAGCAAATGATGAAGAGTAAGAGCAAAGCCAATCTAGTGTTTTCCATGGCGAGGTCAGAACGGCGTATGCGTCGAGGTACGTTTCTCCTGATCTCTTCCTTCTCGACCATAACAGTTCGAGTCGTAACGTCTCCTTGGAATTTCTTGATTGGACGAAAAACAGGGTGGTGATATAGAAGACGGAGTGGAGTGGCAGTGGAAGTGGTTCGAGATTAATATATGTGCTGAATTAAGTTCGGTTCTCACAGTTTTCGGTGCCGAATCTTGATTTTTTGCCACTAAAACCGACGAAAGGCATAACGAATCTTAAATTAAACAAGTGTTCTGAAAAGGACACGGGCCGTGTTCTGAATTTGTTCTGCCACGCTGATAGAACACTGAAAACGCAAACAAATATCCATTAAACAAATGTTCTGAAAAGGACATCGGTCGTGGTATTAATTTGTTCCACCACGCTAATAGCACACTGATTGATTCAATTATTAATAAGTCCATAATCCCATGATTGTTTTGGTAGGGACGAGGATTCGAGTAAAACTGAATAACAAATTGAATTTATTAAAATAGAATTAATCAAATTTTAAATTCACTGAATTGATGAATTTTTACTATTAAAATTGAATAAACACAATCTATATAAAACCAATTAAATCCGGTTGATAATCAAATTATTATTTTTTTAATTTATTGATACTGCGAATAAGGCGGGAACTCCGAATCAAGCCAAAAATAAGAAGGCCGACTAACATAACAATCAAAATCAAGAGGGGATTAACACTCGGAGCCAACTCAGAAGATCATTAGCGACCATCTGAACGAACCCTTGGGCTGATCAAACACTGAGCTCTTCAGTATTTGGGAAACTCTAAGCCGAGTCAGCAAAGTCCCTTTTGTCACTCGAGGCTATCACGGTTAGCTATTTCAGCCCAGTAATCTAGCCGATCGAATCTATGGTCTGATCGAACAAATTGGACACCCGACCCAACTAAATTCTGGGCCAAACGGAGAGATCGAGCGGAGGACAAGTCCCCAACAATATTTCTTAAATCTGACCTAGTTGCTCTTGTAAGCGACAGCCGATCAGACTACAGGAGGGACTCGGTCGGTTTACTAGTTAGCATATTAAGTGTCCCTCAACCCAACTGTCTCACATTCTTTTTTGGTGTTTTATGCCACGGATGATAGAGAATATTCGATATGCAAGCTATATACTAGAAGCTTCCCTTATGACAAATATAGGAATTATGGGTCCATTTTGGGGAAGGTATCATAACATCTTTATGATTTGTCTTTTGTTGGAAATACTTGGAGATTCATGCATAAACTAACAGTAGCACTATAAAAGGGGGTCTCCATCTATAAGTACAGGTACACAATACTATGCAACTTCACACATCAATAGTTACCGTTCATTCTATTGTTCATCATCTTCAACTGGATCACTAACTTGAGCGTCATAGTGCTTGTCCCGAGACCCTTTCCCTAGCCCGGTTGCTAACGCTTATTTTGACACCTAGGACTGTTTAAAGTCATTTTTCCAGCAAGGAGTCTTCACTCAGTCAACATTAGAGTCACCTACCTAGTGAGCCATCTTCTTCGCTTTCAGACATGATCAAATTTGGCGTCGTATGTGAGAACTTTACCTGCATCTAAAATGTGGAAATGGATGAAACTGGATGACTCACTATAGTAACTTTGTATCAAGAAGATTTAGAACTGTTAATAGCCGCTTGAGCAGCTAGATTGGTGCAACAGCAGTAAGCAGCGACCAAGTGGCCTCTTCCCAATGACCCTGCTACGTTAGTGACCCGCCCTCAGGTATAGTGAGGGACCCGAGTGGAAGGCCTGACCGGATTCCAACCGATCCATCCTCCCTCGGTCGCCTTCCCTTAAGCACCTGCGCAGTTGACTAGCCTTCCGCTCATGGCCCCATCGCCAATTGTATATCACTGTGCATTGTTCTGCACGCCTCTTGATGACATTGACTGAGTGGAAAGGCCTCAGGGATCATCTTCTAAAAATGCACTCGCCCATGACCTTCGTAAAGGAAAAGCTCTGATGGTCAGTAACTCCCCTCAGCAGGCAAGTATGCTGTTCTCCCAAGAAATCTTGAAAGATAAATTGCCGATTAATTTTTGACCCTTGTCAATCAGAGAATATAGAGGGGCGGTCGATCCTAAGGATCACCTACTCAAATTTGAAAACACAGCTATTCTCCATCAGTACATGGATGAAGTCAAGTACTGAGTGTTCCTCACCACCCTTTCAGACTCAACACAAAGATGGTTCAACTGGCTCTCAGCCAAATCCATCTGCTGCTTCAAGGATTTTCGCAAGACATTCCTTTATCACTTTGCCAGCAGTCACCATTACTATAAGATGACGCTGAGCTTGTTTTTTCTCAAACAAGAGCCCAAGGAGATGCTGAGGACTTATATTAAAATGTTCAATCAAGTGGCCATAGATATTGCCTCGGCCACTCCAAAGATTTTAGTGAGCGACTTCTCCCAAGGACTCACAGAGGGTAATTTTTTTTCTGATCCTTAATTAAGAAGCTTCCGAGGGACTTTGATCATCTCCTCCGACGTGCCACCAAGTACATCAATGCGGAAGAAGCTTAGTTCGCTTGGAAGAAGGAGGTTGCTCCTTCTGCTCCTGCCTGCACTCCAGAGCACTAAGCTCCTCCTCCTACTTTGCCGCCTAAAGGGTCTCGACCGAATCACCCATCGCATCACCACGAACAAAGGCCGAATGCAGTTCAACATATAGAGGCCGAGCAGACATGCTTTTCGGAGACCCACTGATGGACTCCGATGTTTTGTACCTACCACCGGGCGAGAAGGCACAACACTGAAGATTGTTCTCATTATAATTAAGAAATACGCCGAGCGACGAATCAGGGGTTTCACCAACGATCCCCTTCTCCCAACTGTCAGTGCCATCATTAACCAAATGAACCCCTAAGGTGAAGCCTTGAGAGGGCATATTGGAACCAACCAACGCCCCAGCAACGAAATAACCAAGCACCAACTCAGGCTTCTACAGAATAGCCTTGCCAATTGATTCGGGAAGAAGAAAATTATAGCAATGCCGCCCGGGGCGAGATTGGTATGATTACAGGAGGCTCGATCGATGGAGATTTCAATTAGGCCAAGAAGTCACACGTCCGACAACAGAAGATTCATGCAGTCGGATGCAGCCGAGAGAAGGCATAAGGGTCAGAAATTAGTTTCGGTCCTAAAGACTTAGAAGGGGTGGAGATACCCCATGATAATGCTTTAATTATTAATGTTATGATAGCCAACTATAACATTCATCGTACTTTTGTTGACATAGGCAGCTCGGTAAATATCATTTTCAAAAAGATGTTCGAACAACTTTAGATAGATAAGAGCGAACTCCAGCCAATGACAATGCTTCTGTATGGGTTCACTGGCAACAAGGTGCAGCTAATCGGATAAATATGATTGGCTATCTCTCTTGGGGAGGAGCCCCTCATGAGGACCCGCTGGTCAAACTTCATCGTGGTTGATGCACCTTCAACTTATAATGTAATTTTGGGTTGGCCGACGTTGAAGAGTTCCAAGCCAACATCTCCACATTCTGCCAGAAGATCAAATTCTTGGTAGATGACTCGGTCGGTGAGGTAAAAGGAGATCAGTTAGTGGCACATAAGTGCTATGTGGAAGTAGTGAAGGATAAAACTCACGCCGCTAGGAAAACTCAATGTGTAGAGGTTAATGCTATTCAAGAAACTCCCTCGATTATAGTTTATGAAGAGAAGGAAGAAGTGCAAATCCATCCCAGTCGACTAGAGGCCATCACTCAAACAACAATCGATTTGAGCCCGGAGAGCAAAGCAGAGTTGATCACATGCTTAATGTGCAATAATGATGTCTTCACTTGGACGCCTCAGGAATTCACAAGTATCTCGCGGACAGTCGGTCTATTAAACAGAGGAAGAGAGATTTCGGAGCTGAGCATAATCAGATTATCTGAGCAGACATGCACAAGCTACTTGAAGTCAGACATATCTGTGAAGTACAATTCCCGAGCTAGTTAGAAAATATGGTGTTGGTGTCTAAGCTCGAGAACAAGTGGTGAGTATGCGTGGATTTCAAAGATCTAAACAAGACATGTCCAAAGGATTACTATCCTCTGCCATGCATCGATTAGGTGGTAGACTCAACTACGGGCTGCAAGTTGATGTACATGCTGAATGCATATTAGGGCTATCATTAGGTCCCACCGGCTAAAGAAGACCAAGAAAATGTTAGCTTCATCACTGCTGAAGGAACATACTGTTATAATGTTATGCCATTCAGACTAAAGAATATAGGAGCAACATACCAATAACTTATAAACAAGGTGTACCCGAAGGCAGATCAACAGAAATATGAAGATATATATGGATGATATACTAATCAAGTCCCTCCGAGCTGTTGATTTATGTATAGATATAGAGGAAACGTGTCAAACCCTGAGAAAGTACAAACTCAAGCTAAACCCCAATAAATGCTTATTTGAGGCCAAAAGTGGATGCTTCCTCGGCTATATAATGATAGAGTGAGGAATTGAAGCCAACTTGAGCAAGGTGAAGGCTTTCTAAGACATACTCCCACCATACAATTTAAAGGAAGCACAATGCCTGATCGGACGGATCATAACTTTATCTTGTTCATCTCAAGGTCGTCTGATCAGAGTCTATTTAGGGATGACAATTTTCTCCAAACCCGATGAAGGATTCAATACTCGACCCAACCCGAATGGAGGAGGGTATGGAGGGATTTTTTTGGATCCGATTAAATAATTGGGTAAGTGGATTTTCGAGTTTAGGTATAGAGGATGATCTAGTAAAATCTGACTCATACTATATATATATATATATATATATATATATATATATATATAAAGTTAAAATTCCAATTAAAGCTCTTGGCTTCTCCCCTCATTTTCCCAAAACCCATTATGTGATTTCTCTTCTCCCTCTCAAACCATTGTCACCGCCTCCTTTTCCATTTTCAAACCTATAACTAAGAATTTTTGGATGAAAAGAAGGTAAAATTCTAATTTAGAATAGGACTTTGAAATCCCAATTTCAAGGTATTTGTCATTATTAACTTTTTAATGATTTTGACTTGGAATTTTAGGGTTTAGACTTCTTAATATTATTCAAAGACAAGAGTCTAAAAATGAGAAAGGGTTAATGATATTTCTAAACTTTATTTTTATTTATCTGAAGTTTGAACTAGAAAGCCATTGTTATTTTTTCTACATTATTTTATTTTATTTTAGGTTATTTTTTCTTTTTTAACCTGCATTACACATCATTTTTAGGTCTATAAAATGGATCCAACAAATGTTATAACAGAAAATGAAGTTCCAACAAATGTTACAATAGAAAATGAAGTTCCAAAAAATTATGAGGTGTTTCAAGTTCCACAAAATATGACATCTATTGCTGATCCCTCTCCTAGTGAAACAAGAAAGAGAAAGATGACATATGCAGTTTGGAATCATTTTGAAAGAAAGAAAATTGAAGGAATAGACAAGGCAATTTGCAACTATTGTAAGAAAACACTTTTTTGTAATAGTAAATATAGGACAACACACTTACATGATCATTTCAAAATTTGCCCAAGACAAACTATTAGTGATAAAAGGTAGAAAATATTAATTAAAGAGCAAAACAAGGATGATTTTGCTATTAAAGGCTTTCAATTTGACCAAGAAACATCAAGGTGCATTCTTGCTGAAATGATAATTTTACATGAGTATCCATTGACAATAGTAGAGCATCATGGATTTCGTAAACTTTTAGCAAGTCTTTAGCCTTTGTTTAAAGTTCCATGTTGCAATACCATCAAGAGTGATATACTGGAAATGTATGACTATGAATAGGCAAAAGTATTGATATTGTTGGAATCTAATAAAGGAAGGATTGCTTCAACCACTGACATGTGGACTGCATCTAATCAGAGGAAGGGATTTTTGGCTTTGACAACCCATTTCATAGATGATAATTAGACTTTGCAAAGTCGCATTTTGAGGTATATTTTATGTTTGTCACTCAAATATGTAATATTTTTCACACTTTTTTCTATTTACAATTAAACATATATTCACATATATATATTATTGTGTTTTCATTATGTAGGTTTGCTTATGTTTACTCTCCACATACTTATGAAGTCCTTGCTAATGTGATAGTTAAGTCTATGATGGATTAGAATATTGATAGGAACATATCCACCATTACTGTTGATAATTGCTCCACTAATGATTCTCTTAAAAGCTATGTGATGTATAAACTTCATTATTCTACACTTATGCTAGGAGGGTCTTTATTTCATATGCATTGTCTGCTGCTCATATTTTGAATTTAGTTGTCCAAGGTGGCTTGGATGTCATTGCACCTAGTGTTGAGAGAAATCGTTAAAGTGTCACATATTGGAGAGCATCTCCTAAAACAGAGAAAAAGTTTGATGATGTGGCATGGATTGTAGTATATATGCAATATGAATGCTAAAAAATTGGCGATTGATTGTAAAACCCGTTGGAACTCAACATATTTGATGCTCATAATTGCTATATATTTTAAAGATGTGTTTGCTCGTTTGAGATTTCGTGATTCATCATATAAATGTTTTCCAACAGATGAGGAGTGGTTGTTAGCAAAAGAGGTATCTCAAATGTTAAAAGTCTTTGTAAAATTAAAGCTTCATTGCTAAAGTTAGTCACATCTCCTAATGAGGTTATTTCTCCTATGGTTGAACGGATGCTTTCCAAATTTGAGAAATATTGGTTTGATATTCATGGAATTATGGGAATAACTACTATTTTAGATCCAAGATGTAAGACATAGTTGGTGGAGTATTGTTTCAAAAGAACACATGGAGAGATTTGCTTTGGAGAACCTGTTAGAAAGATTCAAAAAATGTGTTATATGATTTGCTTTAAGAGTACATGGATAATTATAGTCATGCTAGTGTTGAAAAAAGATCAATGGAGACTAGATTGAATACAAGTTTTGATGATTTTTTGGATAGTTTTGATAAAGAAGTAGCACTTGAGTGTGACATTAACATTGATCTAAAGATAGAACTAGATCATTATTTGGAAGACAAAGTGCTACCAAGAAATATGGATTTTGACATATTGGAGTGGTGGAAGACCAATGGAATCAAGTAGCCCACTTTGATGGGGATGTCACAAGATTTACTTGCTATTCCAATATCGCCCGTGGCTTCAGAATCTACATTTAGTATAAGTGGTAGATTGGTGAGTCCTCATAGAAACAACCTTCATCTGAAAATTGTAGAAGTATTGATGTGCACTCAAAGTTGATTATGGAATGAGAAATAAGGTAATATAAATGACAAATTAGTTTTTATTATTTTTGAATGAAAATATTCTTTTTTTATAATCTACAATAATGATTTATCTTCTTCATTGAGTTTTGTAGCTACAACTTCACAAGAAACAGAAGCATATTACTCTTCAGTTGAATATGATGAGGATACAATTGATATTGATGGGGTAAGTTTTTAATACACTTAATTTTGTTAAATGTGATACTGAACTATTAAGTCAATTATTTATATTTCTCTTCATCATTTTGAATTTTTGCAAGACACTACAATGTCAAGTGATGAAAAATTTTCACTTAGTCCAGAGTTAAAACTGATTTAATTTGCTTTTTAAAAGATAATGTTTAAATATAACAAAATTAGAAGTAGCCTATAAATGTTTAATATGTTTTTGTTAAATGATTTTTTTTTTTGATATGATGTTATTTCTAATATATTTTTGTTGGATGATAGTAGTTGACAGCATGATGAATGACAATCTTGTGTTATTATGTGTAATTACTATTGATAAACATATATGTAGCCAATCTCAGCTAATTAAGACTTGTAATTTCTTCTGCGGTAGTATTCTTTTATTTTGCATCAGATAGAAGTAAATAAATAAGATTGATTTATGTTGGCTCTTTTTTCTTTTTTCTTTTATATATATATGGGACTATCTATATATCAGGTTTTTAACTTTTCTTGTTCTTGTGTGGACACTTGACTTGTGAATGCAAATTGTGGTTGATTCTCTCTTTGCATGGTGAAAAATGTAGATAATGTACTACTTGATTCTCTCTTTTATGTGAATGCTAACGGTGCTTGTGTTCATTTAACTTGTGAATGCCCACGAGGATTATACTATTGCTGCTCCTACATATTGATAATGTAGATTTTTATTTTATCATTTTTATCCATTAGTCTGAATTAATAGTGATAGTTTCTTTGTAACCATCCCTTAACTTCATATCTTTGTGATAGTTTGAGTATTTGAGAGGGTTGTTTTAATCTCCTTTTTGAATAAATTCAAATGTTCAGATAATTGCATCTACTTATTCATTCTTGTTCTATTTTGAAACTAGTGAAGTAGCTAGTCAACTGAACTAAGTTGTTTTTATTTGACTCCATTTAATTTTTAGTTCTTTTATTTGTACCGTCAATATGATATATTTCTAAGATGTTATTTTATTTTTCTGAATGTTTTTTAAATTCATAAATTAAATGTGTTATGATGGTTTGATGATAAATAACGAATAAAATTATTAGTTTAGAGGATATTTAATCATTGATGGGTATGAGTATAAGGATGAATATCTGATTTTCGATGGGTATGAGGATGAGGATGAAAGTTGAAAACCCAATGAGAATGAGGATGGGAATGGATATAATAAATGAGGATGAGGATGGCGGATATAGAATCCAACCCAAACCTGACCTATTGCCATCCCTAAGTCTACCATTCTTCAAAGTACTTCACCGAGCCATAAAGTTCTAGTGAGATGCCGAATGTAACAAGGCGTTGAAAAAGCTTAAAAATTATTTATCCTTTTTACTTGTACTTGCAAAACCCAAAGCTGGCGAGCCAATATGGGTATACTTGTCTACCATTGAAAGGGCTATCGGATCGGTGTTGGTACAATTGGACTACAATGAATAACCACCTGTATACTTAAGCCATTTATTAAAAGACGTTGAATACCGCTACACTGCTTTCGAGAAGTTAGAGTACGAGTTGGTCTTAGACACTCGGAGGTCATGCCCTTACTTTCTTTCTCATCTTATAATTGTATTGACTAACAGTACCCTAGGCAGAGTGCTTGTCAACCTAGATACATTGGAAGATTAATCAAGTGAACCACAGAGCTAAGTGAATATGACATATAGTACCAACCTCGATTGACCATCAAAGCCCAAGCCTTAGCCAATTTTGTGACAGAAATACAAAATCCTGAGCCGGACGAGAATTAGAAAATTTATGTGGATGGATAGTCTGTTGGGACCTTGACATTTTCTAGGGGGTGAATAGTCGATCACCCAACTCATCGCTTCCTACAATGGTTAGTACACACAGCGGAATACAAAAACAAATACTAATAAGAGAAAACAAACCTAACACGTTAATTTAACGTGGTTCAGAGATAGAACTCCTACTCTACGATTGTGTAATGACCCGCCTCCTACTGACTAGGCTGCGAGGCCGGTCGCTACAGTTATGCTGTGCTGGACTATTAATGCGGAATGAAAACTGGTTAATTTAAAATTTTACTGAACTAAATGCTGTAAAGTTCAACTTAGTGTTCTAGGTGTACCTAGGAGTTGTACACATGCTAGGGGAGGTGTTTACAACTGATAATGAACTTCGGATCGATCCACAGACCGATCTACTAATACTGGCACGGTAGGAAACTTCGGATCGTTCAACCGACCGATCCACAAACTACACTGCAATTCTGTACGCTGCTGGATCGGTCTGCCGACCGATTCAGCTGGTCCCTGATCGGTCAATGAGACCGATCAGTGGCTTACCGATCAGTGAGCCATTTTTCGTGACCCAGCTCCTGATCGATCCACGGATTGATCAGGGAACGAACAGAAGCTTCTGTTCGCAGAACCCAGGTCCCCGACCGATCAGAGACTCCCTGATCGGTCTACCGACCGATCAGAGACTCCTTGATCGGTCTACCGACCGATCAGAGACTCCCTGATCGGTCTGCTGACCGATCAGGGGTTTCTGATTTCGTATCAGACCCCTGATATCAGCACTGGTGCATGCCAAAGTCACTACACAACACTATACAAGCTAAGAGAAACATTCTACTAGGTAATGACTAACATACTAAACATGATTAAGACATAGAATACTAATTCATGGCATGTAAGCATATGGAAACCAAAACTAACAAGGTTTTAAACTGTTCTCTTGCTAACTAACAGAAACGTAAAATAACGCTTGCTATAAGTACTAATGCATACTGAACACGTTCTAATGCATAATAAAATAAAATTAGATCCCTAGGATCTTTATTCCAGTTCCTTCCACACACATCTTGATCTGCATTGACCTCCAACCTCCACTGCTAGTCCATTTTCCTTTTACCTGTATCTGCAGTATAAGGAAAATAGTATCTGTAAGCTAAAAAGCTTAGTAAGAAACCATCTACCTCACTAAAACATGCATACGATGCAAATATGATTTTAAATCATGTTGTTTGAAAGAATATGCTAAGTATGCTGAATAAACTAAACATGGCATGGCATATAAGCATACAATCATGGCATGACAACTAATCATATGAATCAATAAAGATAACTGAACTGAATATATAATAAGCTAAACTGTAGCTAAACTGATACTGAATTCCAACTCAACTAACATAACTAATTTGAGCTTTGAAAACTAATTCATAATAGGTGAAAATACATAATCACGCTGTTTGGGCCCGACAACTGTACTTGCTGTGCGCGCAAGTCCCGAATTTAGTAGGGTTAACTAGGTTATCTAAACCTAGGGACGACTGTGGGAGTCCAACCCAATGGATATCTGATCCAGTACAGTGCCACTGAAAATAAAATACTGAAATAACTAATACTATTTTGCTGAATCTAGGTTATCTGAACCTAGAACTAGGTTGTCTGAACCTAGAGGCGACTGTGGGAGCCCACCCATTGGACCGTAGTCCCATATAAGCTAAAATAAACTGATTTACTGATTTAAATGCTTCTAATGCATTTAACTGAGCTATTAAAATACCTAATTTACATTTTAACTTAACTAGCTATTTTATCGAACACCTAGTGTGCCCCAACTCTCCCCTCTATTAGGGAGACCACTTCTAGGCACCCGACAACGTCTAGGAACCCCCACTGAAGAGGGAATACGTGTCTGACCCATCTAGAAGTACTCACTAAATCCCTAAATCTGCGAGGAGGGTCAAATTCACCCTATGCGTCGATAAAAACAACATATAGCTAAACTAGTGCGTATAAAACCAAACGGAGCTACTTATACTGCAGGTGAGGGGTTTCTTACCTTGTGTGCTAGATTTCTTACAAATCTAATCTTTAGAATTCCGGTGGAGACGATCCTTTCGATAATCTCCTCGCTCCAACGCGTCCTTCTCGCGGAGGGGAACATTCTTGTGTTGGAATCGCTGCCGGAAGGTGCTCTTAGGGCCCTAGGGAGGGAACCCTAGGGTTGTCTTTGGCTTATTTGGGCGCCGAGAGAAGGAAGAAGAGAAGGAGAGGGTGTTCGGCGGTGAGGGTTTTTGAGAAAGAGATGTTGCCGAACCAAACTAAAAATAACCCAAACCAACTTAAGTTTTTAATTTATATTAAGTGGGTAACTAGGCCCAACTCAAATATAAATATAAATGTTTCCCTTCTCTTTCAGCACGGCCCTGCTGGGTTCACCGGTTACTAAGGCTAACTAAAGGTTTAGCGGACCCGAGAGGTCCCGGGTTTGATTCCCGCTTAAGCCATTTTACTTTTCTAATAATTTTTGCTACTTCCGCTACTCGGAAAATTCCGGAAAAATATCTAATAATTCCAGAAAAATCATAGAATATTTCTAAAAATAATTTGAGAATTTTCGGGCGTTACAACTCCCCATACCTTATAAAAAGTTCGTCCTCGAACTTAGAATAACTCTGGGTACTTTTGTCTCATGCTGGCTTCTGTCTCCCAAGTTGCCTCTTCTGCTGTGTGACTGTGCCAAATGACTTTGACTAATGGTACCTCCTTGTTCCGCAATTTCTTAACTGCTCGGTCTATTATCTGAATAGGCTGACTATCATAGCTGAGGTCTTCGCGGATCTGTACCGACTGGGGCTCAATCACCTGGGTGGCATCTGGGGTATGCTTCTTCAGCATAGAGACATGAAATACGTTGTGGACAGCTGACATTTCCTGGGGTAGCTCTAGCTCATATGCTACCTTGCCCACTCTTCTGCTGATGAGGTATGGTCCCACATATCTGGGACTAAGTTTGCCCTTCTTCCCAAAACGCATCACTCCCTTCATGGGAGCTACTCTGAGGAACACTGTATCCTCGACTGAAAACTCTAAGGGTAGCGGCTCTGAGTTGTCTCTATCCTCTGGCGGATCTGCTGTTATGGCGGCTGTGGTATCTGCTACTAGATCTGTTCTAGTTCTTCTGCTCACCACTCTCATACCAGATTGAGATCTACACCTCCGCCCATAGAGAGCCTCGTAAGATGCCATGCCGATAGTGGCCTTGTAAATTCTGCTAAGCTCGGATATTTGCACCAACTTCCCTTGAAGTCTAGGGCACCGCTCGAGCATATCTTCAAGTACGATTCACTCGCTCCGTCTGACCATCCGTCTGAGGATGGAATGCTGAACTTTAACTTAGTGCCCAACGCTGACTGTACACACTCCCAGAAGTGTGATGTGAATCTGCTGTCTCTGTCTGAAATGATGGTTCGTGGGACTCCATGTAGTCTGACGATCTCCTGGAGATACAACTGAGCTAGCTTCTCCATGGAGTAGGATATCTTGATAGCTAAGAAGTGGGCTGATATAGTCAACCTGTCGACTATTACCCAGATGGCGTCAAAACCATTCGTGGTTCTGGGCAGTCCCACTATGAAATCCATAGAGATATCCTCCCACTTCCATTCTGGAATCTGTATAGGCTGCAGGACTCCTCATGTTCTGCCTTGACCCTCTGACAGGTGAGGCAGATGCTAACATATCTGGCGATGTCTCGCTTCATCCCGGGCCACCAAAACTGGTTCTTCAGGTCTTGATACATTTTGGTGTAACCTGGATGCATCGCATGGGGAGTATTGTGAGCCTCATCTAAAATCTGTCTCCGTAGCTCCTCCTGATCTGGAACACAGAGTCTGTCACCAAAATACAATACTCCGCTCTCTACTTTCTGATTCTGCTAGCCCTTGCTTGATTTTCTGAATTTCAGGGTCCTGCTCCTGAGCTGACTGAATATCACCAAGCAAGGTAGACTCTAAGGTCATAGTAGAGAGCTGTCCAACGATGAGTTCGAGATCGAAATCTACGATCTCCTTCTGTAGGGGCGGTGACATGGCTGTAAGAGATAATAAAGTAGCATTGAATTTTCTGCTAAGTGCGTCGGCTACCTTATTGGCTTTCCCTAGATGATAGAGGATGTCTATATCGTAGTCTTTGACCAGCTCAAGCCATCTGCGCTGTCGCATGTTCAGATCCTTCTGAGTGAAGAAGTACTTCAGACTCTGATGATCTGTATACACTCTGCACTGAGCTCTATATAAGTAATGTCTCCAAATTTTGAGAGCGAACACTACTGCTGCAAGCTTAAGGTCATGAGTAGGGTAATTCTTCTCATAATCCTTGAGTTGTCTGGAGGCATAGGCGATCACCTTGCCGTTTTACATCAATACTGCTCCTAGTCCCAACTTAGAGGCATCACTATAGATGTCAAAGCTGCTGGTGTTGTCTGGTAGAGCCAAAATGGGAGCACTGGTCAATCTCCTTTTGTCCACTGAAATTTCCTGTTCTTTCTGGTAAGAGCTGTCAGTGGGGAGGCTATCCTGGAGAAGTCCTCTACAAACTTTCTGTAATATCCTGCTAATCCCAGAAAGCTCCTGATTTCGTTGGCGTTCTTAGGTCTCTTCCAGTTACTTACTGCTCCTATCTTGCTGGGATCTACCATAATACCATCCTTTGAGATGATGTGACCCAGGAAGGACACCTGATCTAGCCAAAATTCACATTTCGTGAACTTGGCGTATAACTGGTTCTGCTGAAGGGTCTGCAATACTAGTTTCAGGTGCTCTGAGTGTTCTTCCTGAGTTCCTGAGTAGATAAGAATGTCATCGATAAACACAATAACAAACTTATCTAAATACTCCCTGAATACTCTGTTCATGAGATCCATGAATGTAGCTAGAGCATTGGTCACGCCAAAGGGCATGACTACGAACTCGTAGTATCCGTATCTGGTTCTGAATGCTGTCTTGGGTATATCCCCTTCTTTAACCTTCACCTGATGATAACATGATCTGAGATCTATCTTAGAGAACACTGCTGCTCCCTTCAGCTGGTCGAACAGGTCATCGATTCTGGGAAGGGGATACCTGTTCTTGATCGTGACTTGGTTCAGTGATCTGTAGTCTATGCATGCTTCTTCACGAACAATACAGGCGCTCCCCATGGTGAATGACTCGGGCGTATGAAACCCTTGTCAAGCAGCTCCTGTAGTTGCTCCTGAAGTTCCTTCAATTCCGCTGGAGCTATGCGATAAGGCGCTTTGGAGATAGGATTTGTACCGGGAATGAGCTCTATCTCAAAGTCGATCTCCCTGTCTGGTGCTAAGCCTGGTAACTCCTCAGGGAAGACTACTGGGTAGTCACACACGACTCGAACCTCTGCTAGCTGTTGGTTCTTGTCCTGGCTGGCATTGACTACGCGTGCTAGGAATCCTGTACATCCTGAATCCAGTAGCTTCTGTGCTTTCATAGCTGAGAGAAACTTCTTGGCCTTTCTCTTTGGTTCCCCGCTGTATTCAAATTGCACTGCCGCTTCAGGTTGGAAGATGACTCTCTGTTTACGGCACTCTATGGTAGTACCGTATCTGATCAGAAAGTCTATTCCAAAGATAACGTCATAGTCGGTCATCTCTAGCACTATCAGATCACAAAAGAGCTCTCTGTCTGCTATAATGATCGGCACTGCTCTGAGCCAGTGCGTGGATGTCATGATCTCTCTTGAAGGTAGTGCCGTCAAAAACTGACCACTGAGTACCTCTGAGGGTATTTCTAATTTTTCAGAGAACAACCTGGCTATATATGAATGGGTTGCCCCAGTATCAAACAGAACAGTAGCACTATACTGTAAAATACTAATATGACCTATGACAACTGTCGAGACATTGGCTACGTCCTCTCTGGTGAGTGAGTAGATCCTCGCATTCGCCGTAGCTGGAGGGGCTTCTAATCTGCCCTGGCTGATAAGTGTGTTAGGATCCTTTGTACGGCTAGAGAGGGGGGTGTGAATAGCCGACCCCAATTCGTTCGATTCTTTCTACAATGTCGAGTTAGCGCAGCGGAAATAAAACAATAGAAGCGACAAAGAAAGAAATCAAACCTCAAACTCGATGGATGTAACGAGGTTCGGAGATTAGGGCTCCTACTCCTCGGCGTGTCCGTAAGGTGGACGAGTCCGGTCAATCCGTCGGTGGATGAGTCCCCGGAGAACCGGCTAATATAAACTCCTTATGGGTGGAGAAACCTCGCCACACTCTTTTGCAACAGCAAACAAAGGAGTACAACAATGGAGAAAACAAACAAGAACAATAGAAATTGTAATACACTTGCTTGCCTCTTGTTGTCGACTGGAACCTTGATGAAGCAGCAGCTTCTCGGATCCAGCAGCTAGAACACCAGCAGGAAACTCACGCAGAGCTTCGACGAGTTCAACAGAACTCAGCACAATGAGAGCTCAACCAAAGCTCAGCAGGAAGCAGAAAAGATTCAGCAGAAGAAGAGCAGGAACCAACATTTGGCTCGCAGCCGTAGCCCTCCTTTTATAACCTGCGAAGAAAGCGAAGAAATCTGGCGTTGCGGCGGCGGCCGTGGGGACCGTCGGGACCTATTCGACGGTCCCGGACCGATCGGCAAGCTGCCCACCTTCATGCGGGTTACGATCGGTCCGTGGACCGATCGAGTTAGGTCCCACCGATCCCAACCTCAGCGACATCGTCTCGATCGGTCCCCGAACCGATCAACATAACTGATCGATGCCTGGACCGATCACCGCCTCTCTTTGCCTCTTGGCGATGGTCACCGACACCGATCGAAAAAGAACTTCCGATATCGATCGGTCACCGACCGATCGAGCAAAATATCAGGATCGGTTTGGTGACCGATCCAGAGCTTGGGTTTGGCCCAAACCAAGTCCCAAGACTTCAAACCAATATCCGGTCAACCTTGACCTATTGGTACTTCATCCCTAACATCTGGTCACTCCCGACTCTAGAACTCGCCAAGTGTCCGGTCAATCCTTTGACCTACTTGGACTTTCCAACACCAAGTCATCCATCCATGGATTTTCCCTTGCCGGCTTCACTCACGGGACTTTCACCGGCTTCACTCACCAGGTTCCATTGCCTAACATCCAGTTAGGACTTTCACTGCCCGGCTTCACTCACCGGACTTTCCACACCGCTGGCTTCACTCACGTGACTTTCCACACTGCCTAACATCCCGTTAGGACTTTCTCATTCACCTAGCTTCACTCACTAGGATTTTCACCGCTTCACTCACCGGATTTTCCACGCCAACATCCCAGTTAGGACTTCCCATTCACCTAGCTTCACTCACTAGGATTTTCACCGCTTCACTCACCAGATTTTCCCAATGCCCGGCTTCACTCACCGGACTTTCACCTTCACCTAGCTTCACTCACTAGGATTTTCACCGATTCACTCACCAGATTTCCAATTGCTGGCCCACTCCAACCTGGACTTTTCCCGTGCCAAACTCCCCGCTTGACTTTCCCCGCCAAGTCTCCATACTTGACTTTTCCCGTGCTCGGACTTTTCCGTGCCAAGTCCCATACTTGGACTTTTCCAGTGCCAAGCTCCCTGCTTGGACTTTTCCGTGCCAAGTCCCCATACTTGGACTTTTCCAGTGCCAAGCTCCCCGCTTGGACTTTTCCGTGCCAAGTCTCCATACTTGGACTTTTCAGGTCAACCAGGTCAACCTTGACCTACGGTTGCACCAATAATCTCCCAAACATCTATTCTTGTCCCACATCAAGAATAGAACTCTCTCACGAGTGTCAAACATCAACATGCAACACAACTAGGTCAACCTTGACCTAAGGTTGCACCGACAATCTCCCCAAGTCAAACATCAAAATACAACTCGAGTCATGTCAACTCGAGTCGGGTCAACCAGGTCAACCTTGACCTAAGGTTGCACCAACAATCTCCCCCTTTTTGATGTTTGACAAAACCATAATCAAGTTAGGTTAACCCGATAACCTAACTTAGGTTTTCCAACCATCTTCCAATGTCCAATGTTCTTTCCTTGAACATTCTCTAGACATTCTCCCCTTAGGTTAACCCGATAACCTAACTTGGGTTCTCTAATAATTCTCCCCTTTTGACACACATCAAAAGTATTCCAATGTTCTTCCTCGAACATTCCTTGACAATCTTCCCTAGCTTAGGTTAAACCGATAACCCAACTTGGGTTCTCCAATAATTCTCCAATGAACACTCTCCCTTTTTGAAACAAAAAGAGGGTATCAAGGTCAAGAGTTTCTTCCCAATGAAAGTCCCATACCTTTCATTGAAACTCTTATTTTCCCCTGATACTCAACAATCCACTTAGTGATAATCCCATATCACTAATCCTCAAGGAGTAAAAACTCCCCCTAAAAGTCAACTCCCCTTGACTAATAGTTAAAACTCCCCCTAAAGGCCAACTCCCCCTTGACCATTGCACCAACAATGTCTTGGAGAGTTTCAAACCTTTAGAAATCTAAAAACCAACTTTCAGCCGAAATTTCAGACATGCAGTCGAATTTCAGCACATTGGCACGCTATCAGACCTCACTGGATCGGTCACCAGACCGATCCAGTGACCGATCCAGCCCTCCCTGGATCGGTCCAGCGACCGATCCAGACACTGATCACAGGGATTTCTGATTTTTCCTCTCCCGAAATTCAGAAACCCCTAATAAATTCCAGAAAATTCGAAAAATTGTGAAATTTTGAGGATACATTCCTCATATCATACACTATCATGGAAAAATAATTTTCTATGAAAATAGTTTCCATTTTCAAATCTTGATACAAAGTTCAAAAACTTTGAAATAGTTCAAGTTTTAACTCAACTTTGTATCACAAAGTTCAATGATGAATGCTATCACTAGGAAAGCTTCATCAAGGTTTTTCAAATCAATTTTAAAATGCTTTTAAAACCATTTGAATTTAGGACCATAATCTTAGGGCTAGATGTACATGACTTGTACACAAGCTTTCCCTATGATCCTCAATTTCTTGAATTAGGCTCATCTAGGTACAAGAACTATGCACCTTGATCCTAATTCATGATCCTAATATCTCACACACATCTAAGGTGTATCAAACCACATTCAAGTCAATTTGATGTGAGATATGGGTTAAGGTCAACTTAGGCTAAGTTCTCATGCATTTTCTAAACACAAATTTGATCTCAATATCAAAATGTATTTTTCATCCTTAAATCAATTCAATTGATTATTAATGCAAGAGATGATGACATGGCATAAAATGGTATCATAAATGAAAACATGTGCCAATGTCATGATGTCATGGCATAAAGTTTGAAACTTAAATAAACATGACATAACAACTAGCCTAAGCATTATCATGACATTTCAAATGATAATAAAATAAATATGATGTCATGGCATGGCATATGGCAACCAATCATGGCAAGTTAGCACAAATAAAATACCTAAATTCCCTATCTAAGTATCCTTAGCCTTAGCTAACTTAAAATCTAACCCTAGATTGCCCATATATCCCTAAGAGAAAACCAAAATCCCAATTATGGTATTTCTCTAGGTTTTCCTCAAATTGTGCCACTTAAGATTAAAAATGATATTTCCACCATTAGGCACATTTAACTCTTCAAAGGAGTAAATGATAATTCCATTTCATTTTCAAAAGTTCTCAAAACCTTGAAAATGCTCCTTGAGTGTCAATTTCCTCAAAGTTGGGTTAACTACCCTTCTTATTGGAGTTGACACTCTCTAACCCATTTATGGGGTAGAGAAGATGCTCCTAGGAACCCAATACCTATTTGAGCTCATTGGGTTCACTAAATATTCACTAGGGATAACTTCCCTAGCAACCCTCCTAATGACCCTCTTAGGCTTTAAAGCCTTGGTCATTTGGGTCTCATCAAGGTCAACTATAGGGGTGACTCCCCTTGTGACCTTGGTAATGGTCTTCCTAGCCCTAGGTTTTGTTCCATAATCAAATGGAACATTGTGGTAAGTGGGCTTGACCACTTGGGACTTAGGTTTGTGACCCAAACCTTTCTTGTCCTTGGACATTGGTTTTTGACTCTTAGAGCCTAGAGATGACTTCTCCAAATTCTTAAGAGTCTTTTCCAAAGTATCAAGTCTTGACTTCAAGACTTGATTCTCCTTCTCTAATACCTCAATTTTTGATTTATCACTCTTCCTTGAGGTATTCCTAGGCATGTGTCTAATTGATTTAGGATTCCTACCTAGGTTATCCTTAGCCTTAGATGGGTTGATCCTAGGGTTAGCCTTCCTAGTGTTATCCTTATCTAGGCTCACATGTTTGGCACCTAAGCACATATATTGATTCCTAAGATTATCATGCTTATCATTATTTGCAATTGCAATAAAACTCCTAGCATGCATTTTATTAGAATTGCAAAAATGAACCTTAGAGGTTACCTTAGGGTTTGCCTTAGCTCCCCCTATCGATGTGCCCGGTCTCTTGCCCTTGTGAGGTTGCCTCCCCCTCGGACAATGACTCCGATAATGTCCCCTTCGCTTGCATTGGAAGCATACCACGTGCTCCTTGCCTTTGCGTGTCGGGACTCCAGCTCCCTTGACTTTTGGTGCCGGTGGAGTCTTCCTAACCCTCCTTGGACAGTTACTCTTGTAGTGCCCAAACTCCCTACACTCAAAGCATATTATATGTAACTTATTTGAAATTACGATGCTTGAGTTACCTAGGGTTGAGGATGGATGAAGGCTCTTTTCCTCATCCCTTCCGGAGGTAGATGCTTCTTCTTGCTCCGATCTTGAAGAAGAGCTCTCCTCCTCTTCTTCCTTGGATGTTGAGTAGCCCTCAACTCCCAATTCTCTATCTCCATGAAGTGAGCTACTTGATGACTCACTTGTCTCCTCTTCATGACTTGAAGTGGAGTTCTTCTCATGAAGTTTGGCCAAGTTGTTCCACAACTCCTTGGCACTATTGTATCCTTCTACCCTACACAAAACATCATTAGGTAAAGAAAATTCAATGATTTTCGTTACCTCATCATTGATGGTTGATTTGTGGATTTGCTCCTTCGTCCACTCCTTCTTCTTGATAGGTTTTCCTTCCTCGTCCATCGGAGGGGAAAAACCTTCTTGTACACAAAACCAATTTAACATATTAGTCCTAAGAAAGTACATCATCCTTACCTTCCAATTTGTGAAGTTGTCGTGAGACTCGTAGAAGGGTTGAATCGTGACATCTTCTCCATAGAGATCCATTCTCTAGCTTTGCTCCCACGGGTGTTGATCCGATGAAGAGCGAACCTTCGCTCTGATACCACTTGTTAGGATCCTTTGTACGGCTAGAGAGGGGGTGTGAATAGTCGACCCCAATTCGATTCTTTCTACAATGTCGAGTTAGCGCAGTGGAAATAAAACAATAGAAGCGACAAAGAAAGAAATCAAACCTCAAACTCGATGGATGTAACGAGGTTCGGAGATTAGGGCTCCTACTCCTCGGCGTGTCCGTAAGGTGACGAGCCCTATCAATCCGTCGGTGGATGAGTCCCCGGAGATCCGGCTAACAAATGCTCCTTATGGGTGGAGAAACCTCGCCACACTCTTTTGCCACAGCAAACAAAGGAGTACAACAATGGAGAAAACAAACAAGAACAATAGAAATTGTAATACACTTGCTTGCCTCTTGTTGTCGATGGAACCTTGGTGAAGCAGCAGCTTCTCGGATCCAGCAGCTAGAACACCAGCAGGAAACTCACGCAGAGCTTCGACGAGTTCAACAGAACTCAGCACAATGAGAGCTCAACCAAAGCTCAAGAGAAGCGTAAAAGATTCAGAAGAAGAGCAGAACCAACATTTGGCTGCACCGTAGCCTCCTTTTATAACCCCGCGAAGAAAGCGAAGAAAACACAGAAAAATCAGCGTTTAACGTGTACTCGATCGGGTCGGGGACCGATCAGACCTATTCGACGGTCCCGGATCGATCGCTTTCTGCGCCCACCTTCGTGCGGGTTCGATCGGCGTGGACCGTCGGATCGGTCCACGATCCGATCCCAACCTCAGCGACATCGTCTGATCGGTCCCTGCATCGATCAGACATGGCCCGATCGGCCCGTGGACCGATCGCGCCTCTCTTTTCGTTGCCGATCGGTCACCGTCGACAAGAACCGAACAGAGCTTGTTGTGATTCGATCGGTCACCGCACCGATCGAGCAACAGTATCATCGATCGGTTTGGTGACCGATCCAGAGCTTGGGTTTGGCCCAAACCAAGTCCCAAGACTTCAAACCAATATCCGGTCAACCTTGACCTATTGGTACTTCATCCTAACATCCGGTCACCTTGACCTGCTAGAACTCCTCGCCAAGTGTCCGGTCAATCCTTTGACCTACTTGGACTTTCCAACACAAGTCCGATCATCCCCGATCCATCTCGATTTTCCTTGCTTCACTCACGGACTTTCACCGCTTCACTCACCAGATTTCCACATTGCCTAACATCCCGTTAGGACTTTCACTTCACTCACTGGGACTTTCCACCTGCCTGGCTTCACTCACCGGGACTTTCCACACCGCCTAACATCCCACTTAGGACTTTCTCATTCACCTAGCTTCACTCACTAGGATTTTCACCGCCTTCACTCACCAGGATTTTCCACACCGCCTAACATCCCAGCTTAGGACTTCCCATTCACCTAGCTTCACTCACTAGGATTTTCACCGGCTTCACTCACCAGGATTTTCCCGAATGCCCGGCTTCACTCACCGTGACTTTCACCTTCACCTAGCTTCACTCACTAGGATTTTCACCGGATTCACTCACCAGATTTCCCGACCGGCTTCACTCACGGGACTTTTCCCGTGCAAACTCCCGCTTGACTTTCCCGCCAAGTCTCCATACTTGACTTTTCGCGCCAAGCTCCCCGCTTGACTTTTCCGTGCCAAGTCCCCATACTTGGACTTTTCCTGCCAAGCTCCCTGCTTGACTTTTCCGTGCCAAGTCCCCATACTTGGACTTTTCATCGTCTCGCCTGACTTTTCCGTGCCAAGTCTCCATACTTGGACTTTTCCCGAATCAGGTCAACCAGGTCAACCTTGACCTACGGTTGCACCAATAATCTCCCAAACATCTATTCTTGTCCCACATCAAGAATAGAACTCTCTCACGAGTGTCAAACATCAACATGCAACACAACTAGGTCAACCTTGACCTAAGGTTGCACCGACAATCTTCCCAAGTCAAACATCAAAATACAACTCGAGTCACGTCAACTCGAGTCGGGTCAACCAGGTCAACCTTGACCTAAGGTTGCACCAACAAAGTGGACCTTCTAGAGTGGCCTGCATCTGATATAACTGAGCTGGCTGGCCTGCATACTGAATCTGCTGTGGCTGAGGAAGACCGGTCTTGTTCGGGCACTGCTTGGCCATGTGCCCTTCTTGTCCACATTCAAAGCATCCTCGTGTGCCCTTGCGACAAACCCCTGGGTGGAATTTCCCACAAGTAGCACACTTTGGATAACTGGGTCGCTTGCTATATGGTCCTCCTTTTGGGTCACTCCCTGATTTGCGCTTGTTGTTGGAGTTCCCTTTCCAGTTAGAGCTGTGGCCTTGCTGTTTTTGAGTGTGAGGGTTTCCTTGGCCTTTGGACTCTGAGGAGACTTGCTTCTGCTGCTTTATGCTATTCTGGTAATGCTATGTGGTCAAGGCACTGCTCACTAATTCCTCTGTGGTTTGTGGTCTATGTATGCCATCAGCCACGTTCACTGCTATCGCATCTTGAGCATCAACCGGATTCGTTCCTTCTCTGTGCCGACTAGCTCGGGGCATAGACGAGCCAACCTGTTGAATTTCTTCACGGCTTCCTCAACCGAAAGGTTGCCCCGACAAAACTCAGTGAACTCGTCGTAGTGGCGGTTTGTAACCCGTATGTGAAAGAACTCCTCGAATTCCTTCTCAAGTCAGCCCATGACATCCGGTTCACTGGGCGCCTCGTTCGATTCTTTCCCACCACATGCGTCCGTCCACAAGGAGGCACACTTCACCTTCTCGTGTTACGGCCAGCTCCATCGTGCTCTCCAGTGTTTTGAACTAGGCTTGTGCATCCCATGGTTCACTAGTGCCCGAGAAGTTCTCGGCTTGACTCACGCCATGGATCGAGGAGGCTTCCTTTCTTGGCTCAGCTGCTAGGGCTGCTGGTATTGGTGCTGTAGGCTGGGCTGGTGGAACCTCTAAGACTTCTGGAGTCGTCAGATTCGGTTCCGGGGTGACTGTGGGGGTACTCTGCTGATTAGCCTTTAAGGTGGCTATCTCCTGTTGCTGTTCAGCTAGCTACTGCTGTAACTGATCCACTAATGCTGTAAGGTCGGGAGGAGGCACTGAACTGCCTGCCTCTGGCTGAGGCTCAGTAGCTAGTGCCCTTCTAGCTGGGTGTCCTCGTGCCATTGCTAAAGACATAGAGGACAGAACATGAATAACTATTACAATCATAATTGTATAACTATCGTTATCATGTCATATACTATCACATATTATCATGCAGCAGTTTATCTATAAACATGATCCATAACAAGGAAACAGAAAACATAAATAAAGTAGAGGTATTCTTACTTGAAAGCTGTAGGTTCAATGCTGATGTGTGTGTAGGAAGTATGGAACACTGCTCTGATACCACTCTGTAACGACCCGCCTCCTACTGACTAGGCTGCGAGGCCGGTCACTACAGTTATGCTGTGCTAGACTATTAATACGGAATGAAAACTGGCTAATTTGAAATTTTACTGAACTAAATGCTGTAAAGTTCAACTTAGTGTTCTGGGTGTACCTAGGAGTTGTACACATGCTAGGGGAGGTGTTTACAACTGATAATGAACTTCGGATCGATCCACAGACCGATCTACTAATACTGGCACGGTAGGAAACTTCGGATCGTTCAACCGACCGATCCATAAACTACACTGCAATTCTGTACGCTGCTGGATCGGTCTGCCGACCGATCCAGCTGGTCCCTGATCGGTCAATGAGACCGATCAGTGGCTTACTGATCGGTTTGCTGATCGATCAGTGAGCCATTTTTCGCGACCCAGCTCCTGATCGATCCACGGATCGATCAGGGAACGAACAGAAGCTTCTGTTCGCAGAACCCAGGTCAGGGGTTTCTGATTTCGTATCAGACCCCTGATATCAGCACTGGTGCGTGCCAAAGTCACTACACAACACTATACAAGCTAAGAGAAACATTCTACTAGGTAATGACTAACATACTAAACATGATTAAGGCATAGAATACTAATTCATGGCATGTAAGCATATGGAAACCAAAACTAACAAGGTTTTAAACTGTTCTCTTGCTAACTAACAGAAACGTAAAATAACGCTTGCTATAAGTACTAATGCATACTGAACACGTTCTAATGCATAATAAAATAAAATTAGATCCCTAGGATCTTTATTCCAGTTCCTTCCACACACATCTTGATCTGCATTGACCTCTAGCCTCCACTGCTAGTCCATTTTCCTTTTACCTGTATCTGCAGTATAAGGAAAATAGTATCTGTAAGCTAAAAAGCTTAGTAAGAAACCATCTACCTCACTAAAACATGCATACGATGCAAATATGATTTTAAATCATGCTGTTTGAAAGAATATGCTAAGTATGCTGAATAAACTAAACATAGCATGGCATATAAGCATACAATCATGGCATGACAACTAATCATATGAATCAATAAAGATAACTGAACTGAACATATAATAAGCTAAACTGTAGCTAAACTGATACTGAATTCTAACTCAACTAACATAACTAATTTGAGCTTTGAAAACTAATTCATAATAGGTGAAAATACATAATCACGCTGTTTGGGCCCGGCAACTGTACTTGCTGTGTGCGCATCTCTAACTAGACCCGGGTTTGCAAGTCCCGAATTTAGTAGGGTTAACTAGGTTATCTAATCCTAGGGACAACTGTGGGAGTCCAACCCAATGGATATCTGATCCAGTACAGTGCCACTGAAAATAAAATACTGAAATAACTAATACTATTTTGCTGAATCTAGGTTATCTGAACCTAGAACTAGGTTGTCTGAACCTAGAGGTGACTGTGGGAGCCCACCCATTGGACCGTAGTCCCATATAAGCTAAAATAAACTGATTTACTGATTTAAATGCTTCTAATGCATTTAACTGAGCTATTAAAATGCCTAATTTGCATTTTAACTTAACTAGCTATTTTATCGAACACCTAGTGTGCCCCAACTCTCCCCTCTATTAGGGAGACCACTTCTAGGCACCCGACAACGTCTAGGAACCCCCACTGAAGAGGGAATACGTGTCTGACCCATCTAGAAGTACTCACTAAATCCCTAAATCTGCGAGGAGGGTCAAATTCACCCTATGCGTCGATAAAAACAGCATATAGCTAAACTAGTGCGTATAAAACCAAACGGAGCTACTTATACTGCAGGTGAGGGGTTTCTTACCTTGTGTGCTAGATTTCTTACAAATCTAATTGTTAGAATTCCGGTGGAGACGATCCTTTCGATAATCTCCTCGCTCCAACGCGTCCTTCTCGCGGAGGGGAACGTTCTTGTGTTGTAATCGCTGCCGGAAGGTGCTCTTAGGGCCCTAGGGAGGGAACCCTAGGGTTGTCTTTGGCTTGTTTGGGCGCCGAGAGAAGGAAGAGGAGAAGGAGAGGGTGTTCGGCGGTGAGGGTTTTTGAGAAAGAGATGTTGCCGAATCAAACTAAAAATAACCCAAACCAACTTAAGTTTTTAATTTATATTAAGTGGGTAACTAGGCCCAACTTAAATATAAATATAAATGTTTCCCTTCTCTTTCAGCACGGCCCTGCTGGGTTCACCGGTTACTAAGGCTAACTAAAGGTTTAGCGGACCCGAGAGGTCTCGGGTTCGATTCCCGCTTAAGCCATTTTACTTTTCTAATAATTTTTGCTACTTTCACTACTCGAAAAATTCCGGAAAAATATCTAATAATTCCAGAAAAATCATAGAATATTTCTAAAAATAATTTGAGAATTTTCTGGCGTTACAGATTGTCCGTAAGGTGGGCAATCCTAATCCGTCGATGGATAATTCCCCGGAGAACGTAACTTTTGGCTAGCTCGTATAGCTCCTTGTGGGTGGAAAAACCTCACCACTACTCGCACAAGACCACATTAGATCATTTGAGTACTTGGAGACTTTAATTAGGGTTAACCACCACTAATTTCATCAACAATGCCCAATCCCCCCGAGCTCTATTAAATAGAGCTTGATAGAGTTCGGGAGGAAAACACCAAGCAATTTTCCCGCCACTAGTCGACTGGTACAACCACCAGTCAACTGTTCCTAATTGAAATTCGTTTGTTACAAGCTAATAATCGGTTACCAGTCGACTGATGAAAATACCAGTCGATTGCTACAATAATGCTACAGTATTACTACAATAAATGCTATAGAAACCTAAAATTTTACCCTGGGTACAGTTTCTCATGCACTCGTCCTTGCCTGCATAACCTAGACCTAGCATTCTAGCTTCCTCTATCAGCCTCGCGTCCCTTGGATGCCTCCCCATCCTTCGCGCCTTGCCTTCTGGAGCTTCCATTGGCCTTGTCATTGTTATCGGGTCTTCCTTTGCCAAGAGACCGCGCCTCCGGGACTTTATCCATTACCAAGTTACACTTGGACTTACGTTGCTAAGACTACATGCTTGGACTTACACCGCCAAGACTCACCCTTAGACTTTCTTCCTTTGTTAAGATCACACTTGGACTCTTTTTGTTGTACCTGTATCCTGCACACTCACAATACATATCAAATACCATAATAAATCTAACTTAAACTTTTGTCCGAAAATCAAAACTTAGGGTACTCAGATTGCTCTAACAATCTCTTTTTTTTTGATGTTTGGCAATCTATTTAAGTTAGGAAAATAATATAGCAATACATATGCAAATAAATATGCAAATCAACTCATGATAAATAATGGAACTTAAATCCCTAGGCTCCCCCTTTACCTAAGCTCCCCCTTTATTTATGATTTCCCGCAAAGGTAAACTTCTCCCCATTTGCCAATAAATGAGCAATCGCTTTCCCTTCACCTAAGCTCCCCCTTGAGCTAGGATTTTATGCAAAGGTGTGTAGGTTTCCCACTTAAACCCAACACTTCTCTCCCTTTGCCATACATCAAAAAGAGCTTCAACAATATCCCAATTATTGGACTCATTAACCTCTAATGCCCATAAACATCATGTATTAATTCCTCATAAGATTACATACATATTCACTACTCTTTTGGTCATTTTCTAATGCTGAAAAATATTTTCAAACTATATCAGTCGACTGCCATTAACCCTAGTCGACCACCCTCTTTAAAACGAGTTCATAGAGACATTCTGTGCTCATGTATTATCAGTCGACTGGTACACTATTTTAGTCAATAATAATATTGCTGACCCAACTTCAGAAATGCACTAAAAATTTCACAAACCTCCAAAAATTTCTAAATTTTATGGAGAGGTCTATTTTACCAATGTCTATTTGAAAAAAATATATTTATCACAGATCCTAAGATTAATACAAAATCTAAAACTAGCTAAATGGTTTAATTGAACCTTGACTTAAAGTCTTAGTTTTGGCTTCCTCTTGATGTATTTGCATATACTAAACCATAATACATCCCTAGCATGGGTTTATATGACATCTATACATCAAAAATCAATTTTCATACAATATGACCCTAATGTCATATTTTCATGCATGATACCATCCTAATTATGCCAACCCACTAGGTTAGAGACTTAAGTCTATCTCCTAACCACTTGGCACATTTGATAACCCATCTACAATGGGTCCCAGACGATATTCCTAACTTTAGAAATCTTAACCTTAATCACTTCCCTAGGTGACTCATCTTCCATGGCTATACCCACATGGTGTACCTTAGTAAACTTCTTCTTCTTAACCTTGAGCACCTCATCCTTTCTATAATCATATGCGACCCTTGCATATTTCTTATCATGGACCTTGGATGATTCTCCCTTACCATTATCATTTGCCACCCTAGTATATGATTTCTCCATGGCCTTGGAGAAACCCAATTTGATATTTTAGGTCTTTGACCACTCAAACACATGTCAAGTCCTTTAGATCCAATAATGAACATATCTAGGACTTTCTCTAACCTATCAAGCTTTTCGCTTAAAGCTTGATTTTCCAATTCTAGGTTTTTAACCCTCGAATCAACATGCCCATCATTGACATTCCTAGACCTACCTTTCCTAGGCATGTGTCTTTTCTTCTTGGGATTAATGCCTAGGTTTTCATCCACTTTCCTTTCCTTAGGTAAAGTGGTTTGGGTCTTATTAAGTCTAACCTTAGTACATGATTTCCTAGGATTATCTACCGTGTTAATCCTATTTCTATCATTATATCTAAATCTATAATTATGCATGGGTACATAATTTTTATTTTTCCTAACAAGCATGTATGAATTTGAATTTGGATTAAACTTTAAAATAGGGATTACCTTCCCTTTTACCTTTGGAGCTTCCCCCTGACTTGAGATCCTTTCTTCTCCCATTTCTTCAAGTGCGCCAATTTCTTGAGCTCTCCTCTCTTTGGGCACTTAGTGGGGTAGTGACCATACTCACCACACATGAAGCATCTAATATGCTTATTCTCCTTCTTCTTCCTACAACTCACATTAGTTTCTAAATTAACTTTAGTGAGTTTAGGTTTACCTCCTTTACCTTCTTGAGTGAAGGATACCTACTCTTGTAGTGCCCCATCTTACCACACTCAAAGCATTTGATGTGGCTCTTCTCGCTCTTTTTGGTAGTTGAGGTTGAAGTTTGAGCTTCCAAGACCACCTCATCCTTGGATTTCTCTTCTTCTTCCTTCGAAGATATGGACGATTCCACATCCTCTTCCCTTGAAGATGTGGATGACACTTCCTCATCTTCCTTCTCCTCCTCGGATGTTGAGCGCTCCTTAACATCCGATTGGTCCTTCCCTTGGACCAATAAACCCTTCTCCTTGGGTTCCTCCACTTCTTGGAGTTGTGTAGGATCTTCATGGAGCGCAATCACCTTGCTCCAAAGCTCATGAGCACACTTGTACTCACCTACGCATGACACAATATTAGAAGGTAATAGATTTAATACAATTCTAGTTACCTCCTTATCCATCTCCGATTACTCCCTTTAATCTTTGGTCCAATACCGAGGTCGGAGACACTTCCCCTTCTTGTCCGTCGAAGGTTCAAACGGAACTTCCAATGTTGTCCAATGGTCTTGATCCATTTGGAACCAAATCTCCAACCGCTTCCTTCAATACTCAAAATCATCCTTCTCGTAATATCCCATCCAAGAGGTCCTTCAGACTCCATCTTCCTCAAGCGCTTTACTCCCTCGACGATTAGTCCGTAGAAGAGTGACTCGCTCTGATACCACTTGTTGGGATCTTGACATTCGCATAGGGGGGTGAATAGTCAATCACTCAAATTGTCACTTTCTAGAATGGTTAGTATACACAATAGAATACAAAAATAAATACTAACAAGAGAAAGTAAACCTAACATGTTGATTTAATATGGTTCGGAGATAGAGCTCCTACTTCATGGCTGTCCGTAAGGTGGACAATACTGATCCGTCGATAGATGATTCCCTGAATAACTTCTGGCTAGCTCGCGTAACTCCTTGAGGGTGGAGAAATATCACCACAACTCGCACAAGACCACACTAGATAACTTGAGAACTTGGAGACTCTAATTAGGATTAACCACCACTAATTTCGTCAACAATGCCCAAGTACCCTGAGCTCTATTAAATAGAGTCTGGGAGGAAAATACCAAGTTATTTTTTCGTCACCAGTCGACTGGTATAACCACCAGTTGACTGGTCCTAAGTAAAATTCTACCGTTACAAGCTACTAGTCGGCTGATGAAAACACCAGTCGATTGCTATAGTAACACTACAATAACGTTACAGTATCACTATATTAATGCTACAGTATTGCTCCAGTAAATGCTATAGTTACTTGAAATTTTACCCTGGGTACAGTCTCTCATGCGCTCATCCTTGCTCGTACAACCTAGACCTAGCCTTCTAGCCTCCTCCATCAGTCTCACATTCCTCAGATGCCTCCCCATCCTTCATGCCTTGCCTTCTGGAGCTTCTATCGGCCTTGTCATTATTGTCGGGTCTTCCTTTGCTAAGAGGCCGCGACTCCGGGACTTCATCCATTGCCAAGTCACACTTGGACTTACGTTGCCAAGACCATATGTTTGGACTTACATCGCTATGACTCACCTTGGACTTTCCTCCTTTGCTAAGTTTAAACTTGGACTCTCCTTATTGACCTGTATCCTGCACACTCACAATGCATATCAAATATAACAATAAAGTTAACTTAAACCTTTACCAAAATATCAAAACTTAGGGTACCCAGATTACTCCAACATAGTCCACTTGGCAAGGTAGTGGAATCAGTATCCTTATGATATCCCTACGCAAAGATAGAATGCAACTATCCATTTGGCTAGAGTATTGGGCCACCAATAATGAAATGGAGTATGAGGCACTAATAACTGGTTTACAGGCAGCAAAACATGTGGGAGCATCCCGAGTCTTAATCTACTTAGATTCTCAGCTAGCAGCTCAACAATTATCAGACAATTTTGAAATAAATAATGATCGGTTGAGATTGTACGTAGAAGAATTTGAGAAGTTAAAAGTGGTATTTCAAGAGGTGGTGCTAAAAAAAAATCCCTGATCGAAGAATCAGTATGCGGATGAGCTAACTATGTTGACTAGTTCCTTGAGCCCTTGGACACTAGAAAAACCAATCAAGAAAATATTATTGATTGTTCACATTGAGCAACAAGTTGAAGTAGAAATACAAAGTGATTGGCAAGAGCCTTTGAATTTGTTCCTCCAATAGAGAATTTTATCGCCAACTGGGAACAAGCGCGTATGATAAAGAAGAGGGTCGATCGGTTCACATTAGTGGCAGATCACTTATATAAGAGAGTCTTTTCTCGGATCGGACGACATATAGTTGTTAGAGTGTATACTAAAAGTCTAGCTTTTTGTATAAATATATAAGAATCACATTGGTCAAATGCCTACATTTATGCTAAGTGTAGTTGTCCATTTAATTTATATTGTAGATAACATGATGTGAGGAGACATACAGAAGATCATGTTATCAGATCCTTATAAATTATAAACAGTTGCTCACAACCAAGATGAGATGGGAAAAATCATTGGAGTGGTTGTAGTGTAATTAGGTATTAGTTTATCTTGACTAATAAATTAGACTAGTACACTATGAGTGTATTGAGCAGGACCAATTGAGGTAGTATCTTTTTATACTGACTATATAAAAGAACAATACCTCTGTTATTATGGAAGTGTGTCTCTTAATCATGATATAATAACAAGCACATATACTTAGTATTTATTTCTTTGATTTATCAAAGGGTGCGATTTAGCTCGTTAAATCAATAGGCCCGATAAGTTGGGAAATGATATTATTTATATGGTGTGTTGTTGATTATAGAATGAAACTGTGTCCTAGTAATCTAAGTTGATGATGCCCCCTTGAGGAGCTCATAAAGATTGTCATGTAAATCCTGCAGGTGGACTTAGTCCGACATGACGATAAGGTTGAGTGTACTACTCTTGGAGCTAGATATTAATTAAGTGAGTTGTCAGTAACTCATTTAATTAGTGGACATTCAATATCTTAAACACAGGGAGACTAACACACTCATGATAAGAAGGAGCCCATATAGTAATATGAGATTGGTGCGGTAGTGCAATAATAACTCTTTAGTGGAATGAGATATTTTTGATGAACTTGAGTTGGGTGTTCGGGGAGAACACGGAAAGCTCAAGCTCATCGGGAGACCAAAACCAATTTCTCCTCTCGGTCCCTATTGTAGTCTCTTATTTATAAAGTCTTATATCTACCCAAACCCAACTTCTTACCCACCTTAAGGTGGCCGACCAAGCCAAGCTTGGAGCCCAAGCTAGGGCCGACCAAACCAAGGTTAGATGGGTTCAAGTTGTGGCTGGCCCTAACTTGGAGCCCAAGTAAGGGTGGCCGACCACATTGAATTCAAAAGGAAGTTTTATTTTGTAAAATCTTTCCTTTTATAGAGATCCATTAAAAGGATTTAAAAGGATGATTTTAATATAAAACTTTCCTTTTTTAGATTGGCCATAAAAGGAAATTAAAGGAAGTTTTTATTTTGTTGAAAACTTTCCTTTTATGTTGGTTTTAAAAGAGAGTTTTAAATTTTAAAATCTTTCCTTTTATAGTTTTCTACATAGGAATAAAAGAGAGATTTGAAATCTTTCCTTATTTGTAGTTATCTATAATGTGAAAGAAAGATTTTAATTTTTTGATAAAACTTTCCTTTCTTGAAACCATATTTTATTTTAAATCTTATCTTTTATAGATATCCATAAAAGAATTTAAAAGAGAGAGATTTTAATTTATAAAACATTCCTTTTAGAACTATCCACAAAAGGCATTTTTAAAAGAGAGATTTTGATTTTTGTGTAAAATCTTTCCTTGCTTGGAGAACAAGCATATGGCCGGCCATGACAAGAAGAAAAGGAAGTTTTTTTTATTTTATTTTAAAACTTTCCTTTTTAGTCATTGGCAAGGAATATAAGGAAGTTTTAATTATGTTTAAAACTTTCCTTATTTGCCAAGACCAAGGAATATAAAAGAGAGGATAGAGGTGCCTCACCTCATAACAATACATCTTCCATTCCTCTCCTCTCTTCCTTGGTGGTGGCCGACCCTTACTCTTTCTCTCTTCTCCTTTGTTTTCCCTCTTGGTGGCCTGCAGCATAATTGGTGTGGAGATCCATTGATGGCTGGTTGCTTGAAGGAGAAGAAGAAGAGAAGGAGGTTCTCTTGTCTAGCATCTCTTGGAGAAAGTTGGTGGTCGAAACTTGAAAGGAAGAAGAAGGCTTGGGTGAATTCTCATCTTGGTAGATCGTCGCCTACACGACGTCCGAGATAAGAAAAGGAATACAATAGAAGATCAAGAAATCTATAAGTTACAAGAGGTATAAATAGTTATAAGTTTTCGCATCATAACTAGTGTATCCTTTTGTATAGATCCTGTAAAACCAAACACAAGAGGTTATCGATTTTAATTATCATTTTTGTTTTCGATATTCGTTTCAATTTCATGTTTCGATAATGTGTTTCTATTGAGGTCTCTATTGTTAAACCTAGTTTACTGTGAGAAGTTTAAATATCCGATTTCTTTGAAAGGCTTTGTTTATGCAGTGATGGATGATCTCATACCCAAGAAGACCTAGTGCCTCGCCATGTTTGACCTGGAAGCCGATCCTTGAAATAGATATTTGATCAACTTCTGTAATATGATTTAACTTAGAAAGATCACATCGGTTGAACTTGAAGTAAGAATGTTAAGTTTCGTTCCTAATTCAAGTTTAACTTCTAAAGGGAAAATTTGGATTAATAATGTTAGGTATCGTTTGCAATCCAAATTTAACTTTAGTAGAACACATGGGTAGCTAGGATAGTTCTATGCTTGTACAAATTTTTGTACAGGGGAAGTAGGACGGTATTCCGAGTAGCAACCACCAATTGGTATCAGAGCAAGGTTTTAACCTCTGTGTGTTTGGTTTTAGTTTAATTATGCATATGTCATGCATATTTTAGGCAGGATAATAGTGAGATGTGTAAATAGATTAACTTTGTAGTTGCAGACTCCAACTATTATGGCCTATTGTGATTGTGTGTGATTGGGCCCTCGGACATGTAGAGGGCATTTTATGTGTGTGCATGATTATATGTATTAAATACAACAGGAGCTGCATTAGTTTTAGGATTTTACTTTTTGTTCGATCTAGATTATATGTACATTCCTTCGTAGAATATAGGATCGATAAATGTAAAATTCTATTTTTATCGTGGATCGTATCTTTGCAAGGCATTGTGCTATTTGAGGACCAGAGGCACAACGAAAATAGAAGCAAGATAGATGCGACAACTAGACCCGATTGCGGTGGCTAAAGATGGCAGCAGCTAGGGTTGGCAGCACACGGAGGACAGTGATGGAAGAGGCCATAATAGTTGGAAAATGGTTTTTTCATATTTATTATTTTTATTTGCTGTGATGTGTGTGTGCATGATAAAATCCTCATCTTAAAAAAAAACTAAGTGGGAGAGGGATTAGTAAATAAATTTCACGGTCTCCATTACTGGTTTGTAAGTGATGCAACAAACTTGCATGTTGGCTCTGAGTGCCTCCCTCCACAATGGATGAGTTTGTTTGCGGATCACTAGATCAAACTTCCTTTATGGATGGTTATAGAAAATTATTTAGGAGCGTGTGATCTTCTCCAACTGAAGGGGCACAATCCTATTTAATGGACTAAGTATCAAGTAATGGTATACACTTAGGCGCATTTAATAGTATCCTCCCCAACGGAGTCACTGCTATTATTTGTGTGACCAAAGGAATACCAACTATTAATTTGTCATAAAGCTAGGTAAACCCCCCTCTTATAAATGTCTGAATTTGTATACGTCCACACTAACGTGGCATACAAAATTCATGGTGTTTGAGGTAATTTTATTTCTCATAAAGTTAGGTTGACAAAATAAAATGGGTAAAACCTCCTCTTACAAACAATTGAATTTGTATACGTCCACACTAACGTGACATTCAAAATTCATGGTGTTTGAGGTAATTTAAGGTTGACAAGATAATTAATGGGTAAGACCCTCCTCTTACAAATGTCTGAATTTGTATACATCCACACTAACGTGGCATACAAAATTCACGGTGTTTGAGGTGTTGGTGAATTTAAATGATATTGTTTTGAGAAATCAATATTATTTTAAATTCTAAAGTTTTGACCAAATATTTGATCGAAGACAAACCAACTATTAATTTTATTTGTCATAAAGATAGGTTGACAAGATAATAAAATTAATGGATAAAATCTCCTCTTACAAATGTTTGAATTTGTATACGTCCACACTAACATGACATACAAAATTCGCAGAGATTTTGAGGTGTTGGTCTTGACCAAATATTTTTGTGATTCTTAGGATTTCAAATGTTTTTCAATCCCCTAGCTGTTATACTATAGAATAGACTTAGTAGTCCCAATTATAATAATTGGAAACAAAACTTGGACACTAAAGTGGACTATCCTCTCAGAATCGAGAACAATAAAGGTATATTTTATTCATTAGTTGTTGAAACATATTTAGTGGTGTTATCTATCGGTACCTGGTGTGTAGATACGGGAGCCACTGATCATGTCTGCAATTTATTGCAGGGGTTCCAGGAAACCCGACAACTATATGAAGGGGAAATCACCGTCTACATGGGCACTGCTACAAAAGTTACAGCTGTTGCAGTGGGAGATGTTTATCCTCTGATAGGAATAAAACATGGATTTTGAGAAATTGTCTCTACGTACCAAGTTATAGAAAGAACTTGATTTCAGTTTCTAAAATATTCAAAGAACTTGATATTCTGACTATTTTGATAACAAAGATGTTATCAAGAAAAATAGGGAAGTTATCTGTTCTGGTACGTTGGTTGGCAATTTATATATTCTAAATCCAAAGACTCCCACGATGTAACAAATGGAAATTAATACACATCTTCTAACTCTAATAAGAGAAAACAACCTTCGAAAATGAACCAATCATATCTTTGGCATAAGGCTAGGACATATTAACTTGAGTAAGATTCAAAGGATAATAGCCGACGAACTTTTGGGTTCATTGGTGGTGGAAAACTTTCCAACCTGCGTCTTACTTGGAAGGAAAAATGACCAAGAGGCCTTTTAAGTCTAAGGGGTATAGAGCCAAAGATGTGTTGAAATTGGTTCATTCTTATTTGTGTGGACCTATGACTATCCAGGCAAGAGGTGGTTTCGAATATTTCATTTCTTTTATAGACGACTATTCGAGATACGGGTACATTTACTTGATGCGCCGCAAGTCTAAGTGCTTTGATAAGTTCAAAGAGTACAAGGCTGATATGGAGAAGCATCAAGATAAAAGTATCAAGATACTACGGTGAGATCGTAGTGGCGAGTACCTCTTAGGAGAGTTTAGGAGTCACTTATCAGAAGTCGGGATTCAATCTCAACTGACTACACCTGGTACACCCCAACAGAATGGTGTGGCAGAACGAAGGTATAAGACTCTTATGAAAATGATTAGATCGATGATGAGTTATTCAGAATTACCAAATTCATTTTGGGGATATACTCTGGAAACGATAATGAATATAGTACCTTCTAAAGTCATAACCCTCTACTCCCATAAAATTGCAGAATGGGCGTAAGCCTAGTGATCTGGTGATGACCTAGTAGGACCCACCGCCGAGGAGGTTCAACGTTCGGATGGTCGTCAAAGTCAAAAGGCGGTCAGCTAAGAGACTAGTTGAGCCGAAGTCCCCATAGGCCGAGCGGTAGGAGGAGTTTATGGCAGTGAGGCCGAGCCCATAACCCGATCAGCCTCAAGAGTTCAAAGAAGCCGGGCTGAATCTAAGACGGGCTGAGGAAAGGGATATTCAAGCCGATCGGAATGGATATACTCATAGAAGGCCAAAGAGTTGGCCGACCAGATAGACCAAGGGAAGTGTCATCAGATTAGCGGTTGACACTTAAGAAGGGAAATATATCTTAACATCCTTTTGGGAGTCAATGCCGCTGGTTGACGACGCGAATGGACAGGAAATCGTACGGAAGAAGATTGCGCCGCCTTGGTAGAAATGCGTCCGCCCCGTTATGGTATGGTGTCAGAGATCCTTTCCTGATATTAGCTATTAAGGAAAGCTTAGGAAGTCGTGTCTTCCCGGGAAGTGTGTAGTCAACCCGTCGAAGCTCTATATAAGAAGAGGAGTAGCCACCCGCGGAGGTACGCGCAGAGGGACTCTCTAGAACCACTATTCACTTCTTTTTTGCTTTCTCTATTCTCCACTTGCTGGTGTGTGACTTGAGCGTCGGAGGGTCGTCGCCGGGAACCCCCTCCCGGCTTGGCACTAACGACTTTTGATCGCAGGAGCGAAAAACCTTCCTCGCAGCGGAGATCTACTTCAGCGTTATTTCCCGGTGGCCATTCACTTCGCTTCAGGTTAGGATCAAATTGGCGTCGTCTGTGGGAAGTCAACCTGAACCCGGAAGCAGAGGATGGAAGACGCCAGACGACCAACAGCCGTAACGCTGACGACAGAAGAGTTGGAAAGGTTAATCTAAACTGGAATAGCAAAAGCAATGGAACAGCAACAGCGAATGCTAGCCGAGTGGCCAGCACAAGAGCCAGCCATCTCAAGGTCTGGCCAGCCCGGAGATCCTGGTCACAGGGCCGAACCTATGGTCCAGCCAGCCGGAGGCAAAAGATCAGAGACGACTGGACCAGCACCAAACGCACCAATCCCGTTTCACCATGCGTTGTTTAGGACACCCTCAGAGGAAGAAGGCGGAGCCCGACGAGACCGAGGTTCCTCGTCAGATGAGGCGCCCGAAAGGGATGCAAGGAAGGGAAAAGCGGCCGCGAGATGGGGATTCGCCCGAGCGGATCAACGGGCAGTTCTCGCAAGGAATCATGGAGGACCCCTTACCTCGCCATTACACCCCATTGGCAATTGGGGAATACAATGGGAGCACCGATCCAGATGATCACTTGGCCAAGTTCAACAACGCGGCCACTCTCCACCAGTACACCGATGGAGTGAAGTGCAGGGTATTCCTGACAACACTTTCGGGACCGGCTCAATGGTGGTTCACCAGGTTACCGACCGGGTCCATACGTAGCTTCAAGGATTTCCGGGCCGCTTTCCTGCACCACTTCACGAGTAGCCGTCATCATCAGAAAACGAGCGTCAACTTGTTTTCACTAAAGCAAGGTCCTCGAGAAGCACTCAGGGCGTACACCCAGCGATTTAACCAGATGGCAATGGACATACCAGCAGTCTCATCAGAAGTACTGGTAAATGCTTTCACGCAAGGGCTCGTGGAAGGTGAGTTTTTCCGATCCCTCATTCGTAGGCCCCCAAAAGATTTCGCTCATCTTCAAAAGAAGGCCACGGAATACATCAATGTAGAAGAGGCACAAGCAGCCCGAAGGAAAGAGGTGCCAACCGAGCCTCAACAGGCGTCCGATCGGAGGAGACCAAGCAACCACCAGCCTCCGACCGGTCCCAGGGCCGCGGGGTCACAACCGTATACCGAGCCGAGAACGCATGCAGTTCATATGGAGGCCGCCCAACTCAAGAAGGGCAAAAAGTGGACCCCGATGTTCTGTAAGTTCCATCAATCAGGGACGCACAACACGTGGGAGTGCCGAGGCGACCCTAATGTGCATCGGCCCTCGCCCAAGGAGTATAGACGTTGGTCGCCCACGCTGGATCGACACCCCGAGCGCCGAATCGACCGAAAAGTTGAGAGTCGAAGGGCTCAGGAGTCGCAGGAGCATCGTCCTCGAGAAAGAAGCCCTGCCCGAGCCTCAGCCGATCAGAACAGACATTCAGCACGAGAAGAGGAGAATAGGAGGAACGCTTCCTGGGGAGAAATTGGGATGATCTCGGGTGGCCCGACCGGGGGAGATTCCAACCGAGCCCGGAAGGGCCACGCGCGGCAGCTGACCATCTATGCTGTAGGATGCAGCAAGGAGAAAGCAGAGGGGCCCGAGATCAGCTTTGGCCCTAAGGACTTGGAGGGGGTCGAAATCCCTCATGATGATGCGCTGATCATCAAGGCGGTGATCGCAAACTACACCATCCGCCGGACTTTCATCGACACAGGAAGCTCGGTAAACATTATTTTTAAACAAGCATTCGATTTATTACAGATTGATAGGGCTGAGCTCCTGCCCATGGCAACACCATTGTACGGCTTCACTGGCAATGAAGTCTTGCCAATTGGTCAGACAAGATTGGCCGTCTCGTTCGGAGAAGAGCCCCTGATTAGGACGCGCACCACGAACTTCATCGTGGTAGATGTGCCCTCGGTGTACAACGTGATATTGGGCCGACCAGCTCTCAATGAATTTCGAGCGGTGGTATCGACCTACTGCCAGAAGATTAAATTCTCGGTGGGGAATCTAGTAGGCGAAGTGCGAGGGGACCAGGTGGCAGCCCGACGGTGTTATGTGGAGATGGTCAAGGCGGACGCTAAAGCTGCCAAGAAGTGCCCCTGATTGGAAGTAAACGCTATCAGAGAGAAGCCGCCCCCGCTGGTATACGACAACAAGGAGGAGGTGCAGATACATCCGAGTCGACTGGAGGCTACCACCTTCGTAGCCTCCGATCTGACCGGCCCGCAAAAAGAGGAGCTGGTCGCCTGCCTTCAAAAGAACTACGATGTGTTTGCCTGGTCGACGCACGAATTGCCTGGCGTCAATCCAAGTGTGGCGTTGCATGAACTACACGTTCGGCCAGACGCTCGATCGGTCAAGCAAAGGAAGCGTGACTTTAGTGCTGAGTAAGATTTGATTATCCAGGCCGAGGTAGAGAAGCTACTGGAGGTCGGGCACATCAAGGAAATTCAGTTTCTGACCTGGCTCGCCAACGTAGTGCTGGTCTCCAAGCTAAGTAATAAATGGCGGGTGTGCATCGATTTCAGGGATTTAAACAAGGCCTGTCCCAAGGACTCCTACCCGCTACCAAGGATAGACCAGATGGTGGATTCGACGGCCGGATGCGAGCTGATCTGCATGCTTGATGCCTATCAAGGCTATCATCAGGTGCCACCGCGCGCGAAGACCAGGAGAAAGTCAGTTTCGTTACAGCCGACAGGACGTACTGTTATAAGGTCGTACTGTTATAAGGTCATACCGTTCGGGTTAAAGAACACAGGCGCCACCTATCAGAGAATGGTGAACAAGGTGTTTCGGAAGCAGATCGGATGGAATTTGGAGGTATATGTTGATGACATACTCATTAAGTCACTCCGATCTGTCAACCTGTGTGCAGATGTGGAAGAAACATGGCAAACGCTGCGAAAGTATGGGATTAAACTAAACCTAGCCAAGTGCTTGTTCGACGCTAAAGGTGGACGGTTTCTGGGATACATAGTCACTGAGCGGGGAATCGAAGCAAACCCGAGTAAAGTAAGAGCTCTCCAAGACATGGCACCGCCCCGCAACCTGAAGGAGGTACAAAGGCTGACTGGGAGAATCACGGCCCTATCAAGGTTCATATCAAAATCAGCTGACCGGAGCCTGACATTTTTCAAGATTTTAAGGCGAGCGACCAAGTTCCAGTGGGATGACAAATGTGACAGGGCATTCGAAGAACTCAAGCAATATCTCAGCTCCTTGCCCATCCTAGCCAAGCCAACAACGGGGGAGCTGCTTTTAATTTATTTATCATCAACCGAGCATGCCATCGGTTCAGCGTTAATCACTGAGAAATGGGGGAATCAGCAACCGGTGTACTTTTTAAGCCACATATTGAAAGATGCTGAGTTACGCTATACAGGTCTCGAGAAGCTTGCTTACGCTCTGGTCCTCGCTGCCCGGAGGCTTCGGCCCTATTTCTTGGCACACCCCATAATCGTGATGACTAATAGCGCCTTGGGTCGGGTCCTGCTCAACCCTGAAGCGTCTGGCCGGTTAATCAAATGGACCACTGAGCTCAGTGAGTTCGACATACAATACCGACCCCGGTCGGCCATCAAAGCACAGGCGTTGGCAGATTTCATTACGGAAGTATCAGACCCTGAGCCAGAATCCCCATGGAGGGTATACGTTGATGACTCGTCCGCCCGATCGGACAGTGGAATAGGTATCCTACTTATATCCTTGAAAGAAGACCGAATGCATCTATCCATTAGATTGGACTACCGAGCCACCAACAACGAAGCTGAATACGAAGCTTTCATAGCTGGCCTTCAAGCCGCTCAGCAAGTCGGGGCCACCAAGGTACTCTTACATTCAGATTCACAGTTGGCAGCCCAGTAGCTGAATGGAACGTTCGAAATCAATAGCGCTTGGCTCAGATTATATGCGGACGCCTTTGAAAAGCTCAGGGCGAATTTCCAAGAGGTCGTTATTCACAAAATACCCCGATCGGAGAACCAAGTAGCGGATGAACTGGCAAAGCTGGCGAGCGCGGTGACGCCAATCGTCGCCAGTTGTCCCATCGAGCAGGTCTCCCTAGTGGCGCACGTTGATCGGTCAGTAGAAATACCACTTCCGGAAGACTGGAGGGCACCCATCATTAGGTTCCTCCAGTTTGGAACCTTACCAGGAGGTCTCAAAGCCGAGCGAATTTTAAGAAGGAGAGCTGCTCGGTTCACTATGGTTGGCGAGCAATTGTATAAAAAAGCCTTCTCATGCCCTCTGCTCAAGTGTGTGGGTACTGAGGACGCCGAATACATCCTTCAAGAAGTACATCAGGGCTCCTGCGGAGGACATCCGGGCGGACGATCGCTAGCGAAGAAAATTATCCTAGCAGGGTATTTTTGGCCAACACTCCAGAGAGATGCGAGCAAGGCAGTAGCTACTTGCTTGTCTTGCCAAAAATATAGTAATCTGACTCACTGACCAACCTCCGAGATGAAAGTATCCACTGTGGCGTGCCCATTCGACCAGTGGGGAATGGACATATTCGGTCCTTTTCCTATGGCAACCGGTTAGAGAAAATTCCTGCTGGTGGCTGTTGATTATTTTTCAAAATGGGTGGAAGCCGAGCCATTGGCCAAAATAACCGAGCAGATGGTCAAAAAGTTCATCTGGCAGCATATAATTTATCGGTTCGGCATTCCTCGTCGGCTCATTTCAGATAACGGGCGACAATTCGTTGGTCAGGAGCTCGAAGAATGGTGCAAAGGGTACGATATCGAACAACACTTCACTTCCGTGGCGTATCCTTAGAGTAATGGTTAAGCCGAAGTAGCCAATCGGGAGATCCTTCGAATACTTCAGGTTCGGCTCGATCACATGGGGGGTAGCTGGGTAGACGAGCTACCCAGTGTATTATGGGCGTTACGGACGACTCCCAAGGAAGGAACTGGCTTCACGCCATTCCATTTGGTATATGGAGGAGAGGCGATCGTCCCAGTCGAGGTCGGGATTGAGTCCGATCGGGTGCTTCAATACGACGAAGAAAATGATGGAAGGCGACAGATGGAGCTTGACATAGTTGATGAAACGCGCGACAAAGCGGCCGCCCGGCTAATAGCTTACAGACAAAGGATGCAGCAAAGCTATAATCGCCGGGTAATCCCCAGATCTTTCCAGTTGGGTGACCTAGTCTGGAAAAGGGTCAAGCCGGTCGGGGACGTCAAAAAGTTAGAAGCTCCATGGGCAGGTCCATTCAAAGTCGTAGAAAGGTTGCAGTCGGGTGCATACTACTTGGAGGACGCGGAGGGAAGGAGGCTGGATAGACCGTGGAACGCAAGTCACCTCCAACCTTACAGAGCTGGATGAGAGGTGAGCGAGTGAATTAATGTACACTTGCATGCATGTGTGTTTCCTTGGTCGCAGGAAGAAAACAATTAGATCTCCCCTAAACCCCTTCCTATCAAACGAGTGTGCGGCGACCTTAAACCCTCACGTCATCGACGGTCGAGCGGCGACCTTAAACCCTCGCGTCATCGACGGTCGAGCGATGACCTTAAACCCTCACGTCATCGACGGTCGAGCAACGACCTTAAACCCTCGCTTCATCAACGGTCGAGCGGCGACCTTAAACCCTCGCGTCATCGACGGTCGAGCGGCGACCTTAAACCCTCGCGTCATCGACTGTCGAGTGGCGACCTTAAACCCTCGTGTCATCGACGGTCGAGCGGCGACCTTAAACCCTCGCGTCATCGACGGTTGAGCGGCGACCTTAAGCCCTCGCATCAGCGGTGGTCGATCGGAGACCTTAAAATATCGCGTGATAGATCGACAAGTAAGAGTAAGACGATCGCCTAAGTATATTCAAAGACGAGCAAAATAGCGAAGAAAATCATCAAAGATAAGATAGAAACGAGTCACGTCTTAAAGGTTTATGCCAACCGGATACACACGGTGGCCGAATAATACAACCCAAAAAATCACTTGGTGAATCAAGGTAACAGAAACGCTTTCAAGGGTTCACTCCAAATAATCCAAAACATCGTCGGGGATAGAGGCATTAAGCTGGTCATGATCAATCGTGGAGCCGGGCAGATCGGCAGGCAGATGCCCCTTTTTCTTGAGTTGATCAAAAATGTTGTCCACGGCGCAGCCGAAAAGTCGGAGAACTCGGTCGACGAACTTATTCACGAAGGTGTCGGACCGGATGTAAGCCACCTTCATCACTTCGAATCAGCTAGGCTCGCTTTCTTTATGAGTCTCCAAGGCCGACTGGGCGCTCTCCAGATCCGCCTTCACCATCGCAAGATCGGCGTCCTTGTCGGACAGCTGGCTTCTTAGAGTGGCTTCCTCAGACTCGCGAGCTTGCCGCTCGGATAACAGCAGACCTTCAACATTTTTTAACTTGTCTTCTGTCTGCTTTAATTTCTGCTCAGGAGCCCGGGCTTCCACATTTTTCTTCTCCAGATCCTCAACAGCCCTTTGCTTGCGGTTGGTGGCCAGGGTGATCTTGCCTTCAAAGGTGGATATCTCTTTCTTGAGTTGGTCAATATATCTGACTTGCTCAACGCTCTTGCCCCGCTCGGCAGTCAGTAGCTCTTCGCTCTTAGCCAAGTCGGCCTGCAGCTGAGCCACCTGGGTGTCGTTTAAACCATGAGTGGTACCCGACTGACCGGGGGCTTCCTGCAACCGTTTCAGCTCATCCTCCACAAAGGCGAGCCTTTGGCTCATAGCTAGGCCGTCCGCCCAAAACTGCGGGAGTCAGAAGCAGAAGTGGATCAAAAACAAGGCTAAATTAATAAGTGCTGAAGCCAAAAGGAAAACTCACCCCGGTGATCTGCTTAGTGTAACTGTTTGCTAACACGCCTGGAGGGGCGGCGGCCTCCCGGGCGCGGGCATCTTCGCATATCTCAGCCAATTGGCCCCGAATGATAATCCGGTGTTCAGTCTGATCGACCGAGCCACCCAGCGCCAAAAGATCTTCTGTAGGAAGGTGGAGTGTGGCTGTGACATGTCTCCGGCGAGTCGTGGCAGAATGAGAAGAGGTCGATCGGCCCGCGCGAGAGGAGGAGGGTATGGGGTTGATGCTTGACCTCAAGATGCGGCCTTGAGCCGATAAGGGTGGCAGACTAACGGCAGGAGAGGCGACGAGAGGGTCGGAAGGTGTTCGGTCGGACGAAATGTGGACGACCTCCGACGATATCGGGCCAGAAGCGCCAGTCCGATCGACTACCCTCTCAACTGAAGACGCAGAGCAAGCATCTTTTTTTGCTCGACGCCTCTTGCGTGCGTTCTCGAGCGGCGCCTCAGATTGCGAGCCCTCCTTCGGAACAAGTTGAGCCACCGGAGGCTCTATGATTGGCGCTCCCACCGCCGCTGATCCGACCGGCACCAGGTTCGACTCCCCATCAGCTTCCTGAGTAAGCCCCTGCTCGGGCATTAGCGGTTTGGGGAGATCTTCCGACTGAAACCCCCGCTTAGCCAAGACTTCAACCACTACCTTGTCAACATCGGCAGTGGTAAGCTTCGATTGTCCGATCAAGCGTGCCCTCATCATGATGTCAGCTGTAAAATAAAGAGAGAAATCAGTTAGATAAAGATGAAAAAGGTAAAGGGATGATGTACCTATGTTGACCGGCTCGGACGGGCTGATCGGACTAAGGCCAAAAAGCGCCAAAACACCCTCCTCCAACAATTTGTGAATGTTGAACTTCTGGCCAGCCAGCATGGAGGCAGCAAGCAAGTAGGCAGGAGTATTCTTGTACCGAGGCAACGAAGGTTGAGGCCCCAGTGAAAGTTGCCAAGTGGTTTGGAAGGAAGGCCGATCGGGGAAGTGAACAAAAAAGAAGTATTCTCGCCAATGCTTATTAGAAGAAGGCATCCTGTCAAAAAAGACCAGGCCTGGTCGAGCTTGCAAGAGAAAGGTGCCTGGCTGGTCGGAAAGCTTCGAGTAGTAAAAAAAGTGAAAAATCGAGGGGGTCAAGGGGATGCGATGTAAACGGAATAAGATGATTACCCGTCACAAAAGGCGAAAGGAGTTCGGGACTAGCTGAGAGATGGATAAGCCAAAGTATTTACAAACATCCAGGATGAATGAATGGAGAGGAAGCCGTAGGCCGACAGCAAATTGGTCACGGAAGAAATAGACACAGTCGGTCGGCGGAACAGAAGGCCGATCGGTAGACAGCGGGACATGATTCTCGTAGCCAGGAGGAAATTCTAAGGTGTTGGCTAAGGTTCTAGCGTCCTGCTCATCAAACCTGGACTCCATAGTATCGTACCAGGGGCCAGGGGCATAAGACAAGGGCTCAGATGTGCCGGCCATAGCAAAAGGAATGAAGCGAAAGAAGACGGGAAGAAAAGCAAGCCGAAAAAGGAGGATAGGGGCAAGAAAAGGAGTTCGCCGGAAAAGCAAAGAAGATATAACAAAAAGGAGCCTCAGAAGAGGGCGATAAACTCACCCGAGATGGGAGCAGCAAGGGAGGAAGAAAGATTCGTCGGAGAACACAGAAGATTCTCCAAAGAGCATGGAAGAAATCGCTGAGGGGAACAGACGAAGCCACCAGAAACGAAAGCACGAAAGAAGACGGCGACGACAAGCTTATAAACATCCAGAGATCTCGCCTGGCCGTCCGATAGACCGCACGAACACCTAGAGGCAGATCTAGCCGTTCAAATTCAAATAGCTCAAAGGTCACATCCCAACGGGTCACATCAAACGTGCGTCGGCAAAGGGTGACGCGTGGCGTGCCTCAATAGGGTCATTGCCAGAGTAATTAAGGAAGCATGTGACACATCAATGTGTCAGGGTGATACGATTTCCAAGAGATTTTACGAAGATCGCCCAAGCAACGGCTCCCTGAGCCGATCGAGCAAGTTATACAACTCAGATACTCCTTCGTTCCTGCCGATCGGCTAGTCGAGAGCATCCCGTCGAAAGGAAAATCAAGGCCAGATAACCGAGCGCTGGCCGAGAGGCATAGTTGACTGAAAAACTCGGCAAGAGATTGTCTTTTCGCACCAGTTGGTCCAGTCAGTCGGACTTATAGCCTCCTTCGACTAGACTTAAAGGGGAGGCATGTGATCCAGTGATGACCTAGTAGGACCCACCGCCGAGGAGGTTCAACGTTCGGATGGTTGTCAAAGTCAAAAGGCGGTCAGCTAAGAGACTAGTCGAGCCGAAGTCCCCATAGGCCGAGCGGCAGGAGGAGTTTGTGGCAGTGAGGCCGAGCCCACAACCCGATCAGCCTCAAGAGTTCAAAGAAGCCGGGTTGAATCTAAGACGGGCTGAGGAAAGGGATATTCAAGCCGATCGGAATGGATATACCCGTAGAAGGCCAAAGAGTTGGCCGACCGGATAGACCAAGAGAAGTGTCATCAGATTAGCGGCTGACACTTACGGAGGGAAATATATCTTAACATCCTTTTGGGAGTCAATGCCGCTAGTTGACGGCGCGAATGGACAGGAAATTGTACGAAAGAAGATTGCGCCGCCTTGGCAGAAATGCGTCCGCCCCGTTATGGTAAGGTGTCAGGGATCCTTTCCCGATATTAGCTATTGAGGAAAGCTTAGGAAGTCGCGTCCGCCCGGGAAGTGTGTAGTCAACCCGTCGAAGCTCTATATAAGAAGAGGAGTAGCCACCCATGGAGGTACGCGCAGAGGGACTCTATAGAACCACTATTCACTTCTTTTTTGCTTTCTCTATTCTCCACTTGCTGGTGTGTGACTTGAGCGTCGGAGGGCCATCGCCGGGAACCCCCTCCCGGCTTGGCACTAACGACTTTTGATCGCAGGAGCAGAGAACCTTCCTCGCAGCGGAGATCTACTTCAGCGTTATTTCCCGGTGGCCATTCACTTCGTTTCAGGGCGGGATCACCTAGTTTGAAGTATATTCGGATTTGGGGTAGTCCAACACATGTGATGAAGGGAGACACTGATAAGTTGGATAGGTGTTCACTTGTTTGTGGGTTATCCTGGAGAAACGAAAGGAGGTTTATAGTCCTACAAATCAGAAGGTCATTGTTGGCACCAATGCTCGATTTTTAGAAGAGGACTATGTTATGAACCACAAGTCCATAAGTAAATTTGTTCTTAAAGAAATAATAAAGGACACGTCTAATCTAGTACAAGATGAGATACCACAAGAAATTGTAACACGTGTCACAAATGATACACAACTACAGACAGTGTTTCGTCATAGTGGGAGGGTTGTTAGGTAATCTGATGTAAAATACCGGAAATAGGCGAATATGAATAAGGGAATTTTCCGGAATTTTTGGATATTTTTCGGGAATGTTTCATAACTCGTATGGACGAGTTAACGGGGATCGGAACGGGGCCCGGAAAAGCCTATTTGGGCTACCCTGTTTTAATGAGGAAAAGTTTTAATTTCTTTTTCCTTATTTCTTTTTCTTTTTCTGTTTTTATTTCCTTTTATTTATTGGTATCGCCGTTTCTTCCTTGCCGAGCCGCACCGCGCCACTCCCTTCTCCTCTCACGCACCGACGCCGAGCCTCACTCCCGATCCTTGCCCTAACCGCCGGCCCTGCGTTTTATTTCTCGCCGGTACCCGAGGCCACCGTCGGCTGCAACTCCATAGAAGCCGAGCCTTTGCGCCCGACGCCAACTCTCTGCCCTAACTGCCACCCAGCGGCAGTTCCTTCCTCCTCTCCTCTGCCGACGCCGGCGATCTAATCTCTGCCCTAGTCGTGCACACAGAAGCCGAACCCTAGCGCCGAGATCTCTTCACAACGGTGCTGCCGGCCGAAATACATCTGTGCCCTAGCCGAGTTCTACTGATAGCCGAGCCCTCTTCGCCGGGAGGTCGGGTGTCAAGCCGTGTGCTAGTTTCCAGCCGACGTCAGCCCTCGAGTAGCGCCGGCCAACCCCGATTCCGGCACCCGAGTACCACTGCTTGGGTTTTCTTGTGACCTAGCACAGAAGCTGACTTTCATCTTGTGTGCCTAAAACCCCTCTGCCCTAGTTCCTTTCTGCTGAGCCAACAAGGTGAGTGGGTTGTAATACTTGGTTGCACTCTGGATTTCCCCTTATGACCTAATCTGCAGGTGTAGGGTTTAGCGGATCACTGATTTCGGGGAGTATCTTGTGCTGTTGATTTTTCTTGGTTCCGGCAGCCACTTTCCAGCAGATGTTTCTTTTGGGCAGCAACTTTCTGACTTTCAGCAGCGGTTGAATTAAGGTAAGGATTTGGTACATATATAGATTGTTATGTGTTTGATTTGGGTTCGTTAATTGTGTAGGAATTGGTCTCCGTTGTAGATGGTTTCTAGATATGTTAGCAATAGTTGTTAATTTAGATTTGGAATAAATCTAATGGTGTAATTAGGGTTAATGAAACTAACCCTAGATGGTTGGTGGATTTGGAAGTTGTTTAGCTATTTGTTTATAGTTAACTTAGCTAAACTGTACGATTTATTACAGGACTTTGACGCGAGACGAGTATCTCGGAGTCAGATTTGGACCATTTTATCGGAGGCGGGTACTTTTGACTTATGTCATTTGATATGCTTAGTAATTAAATTAACATGCTGCATTAATTGTGTTTCTTATCTGTTTTCGGTTAATCACTACCCAAATCTTACATGCTTGATTGATTGATTGGTTTTGCATCTCAGGTATATTTTACCTGTTTATATATGCTTATAGGGGTAGTGATATGCCATGCTTGACCATGTTCAGGACCTAGGTTTTTATACCTTCTGTGTACCTTGATTTGATATGATTCTTTGACCTAGGGTGCACATTTCTATATATATGGATTAGGTCAGGATGTTTATATGGTTATTGCCATGCATCATTTGCATGATTACATGCTGTGCGATAGTCCGCTCCATTATTGCTGAGCACATCGCCAGTTACATGGATCTGCACACACCACCACTCATGGGTTAGTGGTCGATTCAGGCTGAGTGTGTTGCAGCAGGGACTCTGTTAGGCACCGTTGGTCCGCTCATGGGTAGTGTGACACAACGTGTTATCCGGCAGGGATTCCTCCCCGTCTTTGAGTACCGGGAGTTGAGAGCATTGCGCTCCCCCATCTATGATTTGGGGTAGGAGGATAGGTGTACTCCGACAGCATCCCGTCCACTCGGTCACTCATCAGGAGTAGTGACGACAGAGTACACGGTTGTCACAGCCTTACCCACTCGGCCTCACGTTTGTATGAGATGATCGACTGGCGTCAGGGGTGACCAGGACGCATCATTGGCATCATATGCATGATGCATTTATTGTTTGTGTTTGTGGTTGCTGCATTTATATGCTGCATATTGTTTGGATACCTATGTTTGACATGCATACAGGATTCCTATACCACTCGGACTGTTTGACCTTATACTCAGGACCTGGTTAGTACAGCATTCTCCTGTTTACTTCAGATGCATATTTATATCTTTCTTATATCAGGAGACTGTACGCATGATTAGTGTTAGGTGTTATTTCTTTACTTTGCATATCAACTGTACCTGCTGAGTGTTGGACTCACCCCGCCTCCATTGTTGTTATTTTCAGGTTGATGCTGTCAGGAGGGAGTTCCAGTCGCTAGTCCCCACTGCACGTAGTGCTACTCCGCTGCTGGTTTTTGAGTTGTTTCATTTTAGCTTTTCGCTATCAGACATTATTTTAGTTTTGTTTTGGACTTACATATGGATATTGTATGGAATCTTTCCGTTGGATGAACTTTTCGTATGATTTGGATTTACTCTACTACATGCCTGCCTGGACGGCAGAAGAGGTAAGGAAAATCGGTTTTGAGCTTTACGAGTGTAGTTGAGTAGGGTGGTTTTTGAGTCAGAGTATTATTACTGTGTGGTTGTGTCAGCCAGAGGCTGAATATATATTTTAAACTGCGTGGTGATTGATTTTTTTATTATTGTTATGATTCCAGCCGCATGTGGCTGAGTATTTAGTGCTTGTAGAAATTTTTGATTGTCCGCCGTACAGGGGAGATGTTGTCGAAATTTTCTCGGACAGGGACTCTTCTGGGGGCGTGACATCTGAAAGATTCATATTTTTGGGAGAGTCGTCGGACTTGATCCCAGGTAAACATGAACCTGATCCCCGTACATATGACGAAGCACTTAAGATAAAGATGCAGCATCTTGGCAAAGAGCAATGAATTCAGAAAAAGAATCTATGTATTCTAACAAAGTCTGGGAGCTAGTAGAACCTTCAAATAGTGTAAAAGCTATTAGATGTAAATGGATCTACAAAGGGAAAAGAGGGACAGATGGGAAGGTGGAAACCTTCAAAACAAGGGTTGTTGCAAAGGGGTATACTCAGAAAGAGAGAATTGATTATGAGGAAACCTTTTCGCCAGTAGCTATGCTTAAGTCTATCCGGATACTCTTATCCATTGTTGCTCATATGGATTATGAGGTTTGGCAAATGGATGTCAAGACAGCTTTCCTTAACAGAAGTGTTGAAGAAAACATCCATATGTAGCAACCAGAGGGGTTTATTACAAAGGGAAAAGAGCATCTAGTATGTAAGTTCAATCAGTCTATTTATGGACTAAAGCAAGCTTCAAGGTCTTGGAACATCCAGTTTAGTGAAGTAATCCAGTCGTATGGATTTATTCAGTGTCCGGATGAGTCTTGTGTAAAGAAGAAGTGTGATGGAAACGTGGTGGTATTTCTTGTACTATACGTAGATGATATTTTGTTAGTTGGAAACAATATCAAAGTGTTGTCGGAAGTAAGAGTATGGTTGTCCAAGCAATTCGATATGAAGAACTTGGGAGAATGCGCACATATTCTCGGGATCAAGGTAATAAGGGATCGCAAGAAAAGAATGTTGTGCTTATTCCAAGCTTTATATATCGATACGATCCTAGCTCGTTTTAGCATGCAAGCCTCCAAGAAAGGTTTTCTACCTTTTAGGCATGGAGTATCTTTATCTAAAGAGATATCTCCGAAGATATAAAAATAGATAGAAGATATGAAGGCAGTTCCTTATGCTTCAGCTGTAGGAAGCCTAATGTATGTATGCTTTGTTATGCACGAGACCAGATATCTATTTTGCCATGGGCATGGTTAGCAGATATCAAAGTAATCCAAGACAGGGACATTGGACTGCCGTAAAGCCTAGAGATTATATGCTGGTTTATCAAGCAGATGATTTGATCCCTGTGGGTTACACGGATTTTGACTTCCAATCAGATAGGGACAATAGTAAGTCAACCTTGGGGTTTTGTGTTTACTTTAGGAGGTAAAGCCATAACAATGGAGGAGTGATAAGCATAGATGCTTTTCGGACTCCACCATGGAAGCTGAGTATGTGGCAGCCTCTTGCCTCAGAAACTTCATGATGGACTTAGATGTGATTCCTGGTTTATCCAAAAATTATTACAGTGTATTGTGATAATAAGTGGTGCAGTAGCAAATTCGAAGGAACCACGAGCCCATAAGGCAAGTAAACACATAGAGCGCAAGTACCACCCAATACGAGACATCGTATAACGAGGAGAAGTTGTTGCCACCTACATTGCATCAGATGATAACCTGTGAGATCCTTTCACTAAGACCCTTAAGGCAAGAGCTTTTGATGGGCATGTTGAAGGGTTGGGAATCAGATGTATGGCAGGGTATATGGCAGCATAGTCTTTTAGTATAAGTGGGAGATTGTTAGAGTGTATACTAAAAGTCTAGCTTTTTGTATAAACATATAAGAATTACATTGGTCAAATGGCTACATTTATGCTAAGTGTAGTTTTCCATTTAATTTATATTGTAGATAACATGGTGTAAGGAGACATACAGAAGATCATGTTATCAGATCCTTATAAATTATAAACAGTTGCTCACAACCAAGATGGGATAGGATAAACCATTGGAATGGTTGTAGTGTAATTAGGTATTAGTTTATCTTGACTAATAAATTACACTAGTACACTATGAGTGTATGAGCAGGACCAATTGAGGTAGTATCTTTTTATACTGACTATATAAAAGAATAATACCTCTGTTATTATGGAAGTGTGTACTCTTAATCATGATATAATAACAAGCACATATACTTAGTATTTATTTCTTTGATTTATCAAAGGGTGCGATTTAGCTCGTTAAATCAATAGGCCCGATAAGTTGGGAAATGATATTATTTATATGGTGTGTTGTTGATTATAGAATGAAACTATGTCCTAGTAATCTAGGTTGATGATGCCCCCTTGAGGAGCTCATAAAGATTGTCATGTAAATCCTGCAGGTGGACTTAGTCCGACATGACGATAAGGTTGAGTGGTACTACTCTTGGAGCTAGATATTAATTAAGTGAGTTGTCAGTAACTCATTTAATTAGTGGACATTAAATATCTTTCCTTTTATATAGATTCATTAAAAGGATGATTTTAATATAAAACTTTCCTTTTTTAGATTGGTCATAAAAGGAAATAAAAGGAAGTTTTATTTTGTTGAAAACTTTCCTTTTATGTTGGTTTTAAAAGAGAGTTTTAAATTTTAAAATCTTTCCTTTTATAATTTTATACAAAGGAATAAAAGAGAGATTTGAAATCTTTCCTTATTTGTAGTTATCTATAATGTGAAAGAAAGATTTTAATTTTTTGATAAAATTTTTCTTTCTTGAAACCATGTTTTATTTTAAATCTTATTTTTTATAGATATCCATAAAAGGATTTAAAAGAGAGAAATTTTAATTTATAAAACATTCCTTTTAGAACTATCCACAAAAGAGATTTTTAAAAGAGAGATTTTAATTTTTGTTCAAAATCTTTCCTTGCTTGGAGAACAAGCATGTGGCCGGCCATGACAAGAAGAAAAGGAAGTTTTAGTTTTTTTTTATTTTAAAACTTTCCTTTTTAGTCATTGACAAGGAATATAAGGAAGTTTTAATTATGTTTAAAACTTTCCTTATTTTCCAAGACCAAGGAATATAAAAGAGAAGGTAGAGGTGCCTCACCTCACAACAATACATCTTCTATTCCTCTCCTCTCTTCATTGGTGGTGGTCGGCCCTTACTCTTTCTCTCTTCTCCTTTGTTTTCCCTCTTGGTGGCCGGCGACATAATTGGTGTGGAGATCCATTGATGGCCGGTTGCTTGAAGGAGAAGAAGAAGAGAAGGAGGTTCTCTTGTCTAGCATCTCTTGGAGAAAGTTGGTGGCCGAAACTTGAAAGTAAGAAGAAGGCTTGAGTGGAGTCTCGTCTTGGTAGATTGTCATCCACACGACGTCCGAGATAAGAAGAGGAATATAATAGAAGATCAAGAGGTCTATAAGTTACAAGAGGTATAAATAGTTATAAGTTTCCGCATCATAACTAGTGCATCCTTTTGTATAGATCTTGTAAAACCAAACACAAGAGGTTATCGATTTTAATTATCATTTTTGTTTTCGATATTCGTTTCGATTTCATATTTCGATAATGTGTTTCTATTGAAATCTCTATTGTTAAACTTAGTTTACTGTGAGAAGTTTAAATATCTGATTTTTTGAAAGACTTTGTTTATGCAGTGGTGGATGATCCCATACCCAAGAAGGCCTAGTGTCTCACCACGTTTGACCTAGAAGTCGATCATTGAAATAGATATTTGATCAACTTCTGTAATATGGTTTAACTTAGGAAGATCACATCGGTTGAACTTGAAGTAAGAATGTTAAGTTTCGTTCCCAATTCAAGCTTAACTTCTAAAGGAAAAATTTGGATTAATAATGTTAAGCATCGTTTGCAATCCAAATTTAACTTTAGTAGAACACATGGGTAGCTAGGATAGTTCTATGCTTGTACAAATTTTTGTACAGGGGAACTTGGACGGTATTCCGAGTAGCAACCAACAATAATACATTCTACAAGAAGTGTATCAAGATTTATGTGGAAGCCATCTAGGCGTAGAGTTGTTAAATGGGCTAATCCGCAGCAAGGCGGGCGAACCCACCAAAAACCCAACATCTAGGTGGGGCGAGTCGACCCACCATCTCGGCGGACTGTAAAATCTCCAATCCGACTCAATTCAAGGCAGATTGTGGGTTAGGTGGGCTCACCTGTGGGCCTATAACAAAAATAAAACAAATAAGAAAAACAACCGATCAATGAAAAGTGATCACTGCTATTCTACTAATTACCGATCAAGATGAAAAACACTAAATCACATGTTTCCAAATTCCAAATTTCCAAGGAAGACTCCATATTCAAAATCCAAAATCCAAATTCTACGCTCTACCGTGACTATAAGACTTAGACTACAACACATAATAATTAAGAGTTAAGACTTAAGAGATTACACAACAATAACCAAAGTACCAAACACACTAGTCACTACATAGTAATTAAAAACATAAAATAAAATTGAAACAGAAAGTTCAATAACTCTAATACTCTATGAACGGATGAACCTAAACAAATAATACAATATTTTTTAAATTTCATTAATAACATCATCCACATCAAAATCTTCTCATCCTCCTTTATCTCCTTTCTCTTCATTGATATCCTCTTCTAAAGTATTTGATTCTTGCTTAGATAATGATGTTTTGATACTTGCATTATCTTCATTATATTTTTCTGCATATAAAATACACAAAGATGAAAATAATAAAAATAATAAACTAATATATCAACTAAGTCAAGAACATAACTAAAATAAATAAAATTACCAATAGCATAACCATGTAACCAATTGTGAGTGCAAATAAGAGCTTGTTTTTTTTCATGAATGGTGCAACTTCTATACTTGGTAAGCACATGAGCACTAATGTAAAAAACTAATTCTAATGCAATAGTAGTTATAGGAATAGCTAAAACATCACATGCCATTAGTGCAAGAGTTGGATACTGATGCTTTTGATTCTTCCAATGCTCCAAAATATCCAAATCTTTATAATATGCAAATTCAAGTTTTGGCTCCTCCAAATAGAGATCAAATTGAGATTTTCTAGCACTTGTAATTGTTTGGCTCTCATATGCCATCATTTCCTACATTAATTGGAATAGTAGTGGCAAAAAAAAAATTAGAGAATACAAGAAAAAATATTAGAGTATTTACATCAAAGATTCTTTTGTTCTTTCCTTTAACCTCTACACTTTGCGAAAGTGTATATGTGGTAGAAGATTGTGGTTGTGAAGAACTTGTCTGGTTAGTAGTAGAATACTAGTCAAAAAACTTGTACACTTTTTTCTTCACAAGATCCATCTTCTTTTGACATTTAAGAGAACTACTTTCAACCTTTGAATAAAAAACTCCAACATTAAAAGCTTTATCTGTGGGTCAAGAATAGCTCCAAATGCAAGCACCATGTTATATTGAGTCCAATACTTGTCAAACTTCTCCATCATTCTTTTACACATACAACTTATCATCTCATCTTCATTTGATAAGTTTTCCTTTAACAAAACTTCAATCTTCCAGACTTGCATAAAATACAAATATGATGTAAGATAAGAAGAACCAAGGATCAAATTAGTAGTGTCATAAAATGGCTCAAGGAACTCACATATGTTCTCCTCTTTTGCATTCTTCACTTGAAGAACAATATTTATAATTCTTGTCATTGAATTGAAGAGAAGCAAAAACTTTTTATATTTGATGGCACTATCTAGCATTAAATATGTTGAGTTCCAACTAGTAGACACATCTAATCGCAAGCCAATACTAGTATCAATATTACCAACTACTTGTACACATTCTCTAAACTTCTTCATCCTAGCCTCTGAACCTTTAACATACTTGATCGACTCTCTTATTTTATTCAAAGCTACAGTAGCCACTTTCAAATCTTCTTGGATAATGAGATTCAATATATGAGCAGAACAACGAAAATGAAAAAATTTACTATCACACAATAAACTATCATGCAAAGAGAATTACTCTTTCAAATGAACTTGCATATTATCATTACTAGATGCATTATCCAATGTTAAAGAGAAAATCTTTTTCTAAATCCCCCATTCCTTCAAAAATCAAACAATTTTGCAGCTAATTCAACTCTTGAGTGTGGAGGGGGGCATATGAGAAAAACTAAGTATTTTAATATTCAATTCCATTTATTATCAACAAAATGGGAAGAGTTACTTTTATAATTTGGGTTGTCAATTCCGTTTATTTTGCACTAGTGAGGGTTATCAACCCAAATTGACAACTCTATCCGGCCGGTCGATCACTCGCTCAGAAGATTCTATTAGTCAGGTATTTTTGTCTCACTCTGTAAGCGGACTCGGCTCGGTTACTAGTCACTTGTTTATCATGTCAAAAATACCAGAATATTCTACACCGACCCACCTAAGTATTGAAAACCTCAATTGTCTCTTGCCCATTCGACCAATGAGGTAGGGATATTGTAGGGCCCTTCCCAATGACGTCCTATCAGAGAAAGTTCCTCCTAGTATCAGTGGATTATTTTTATAAATGGGTGAAAGCTGAGGTACTATCCAAGATAACCGAGCAGATGGTCATCAAGTTCCTGTGGTAAAACATCGCGTGTCGATTCGGTATTCCTTATAAGATTATCTCAGATAATGGAAGACATTTTTAATGATAAAAGATCTAAGAATGGTGCACAAGCTATGCCATTCTGCAACCTTTTACTTTCATAGCTTATCCTCAAAGTAACGATTAGGTGGAAGTCACAAATAGGGAGATCATCAAAGGGCTCAAAACCAAGCTTGTCCATCTTGGAGGAAGTTGGGTTAATGAATTGGCCAGTGTGTTTGGGCTTACTGCTACACCCCGGGAGGCCACAGGTATAACCTCTTTTAATCTAGTGTACGAGGGAGAAGAAGTTGTACAAATGGAGTTTGACATAGAGGCTGACTGGAGACAATTATACGATGAAGATAATTCCGATTGTCACCTTATGGAGCTTAATCTTATAGACCAAATTAGAGATAAAGCATCCACTCGGCAAATGGCGTATTGGCAGTGAATGAAGCAAAACTATAATCAAAGAGTCACCCCTAGATTTTTTTTCAAGTCAATGATTTGGTCTAGAAGTGGATCAAGTTGGTCGGTAATGTTAGTAAACTGAGCCCTAGTAGGGAGGGCCATACAAGGTTGCACGGAGGCTCACATCAGGTTCTTATTATCTCTAAGAATCGGAAGGAAAGTGTTAGTCCCCGTGGTTATTTTGGTGTGATCAACTAAGTTAAAGTTAGGTCCTGTTTTGTTTTGATCTCTGTGTCTAAGTGTGAAGGAGCTTAGGAGCATAGGAAGTCGAGCGAAAGACGCAGCTAGTGAGAAGGATTACACGGAAAGGGAGTCGACGGGCTCGGTGCATCCGAGGGACGAAATGTTGTGGAAGAGTACATCGGTAAACGAGAAGAACGTACGTGATGTTCGAGGGACGAGAAGCCAGAGCAGAAGCCTGCTCGAGGAGAATGTCAGAAATTGGGTTCGGAGGAGCCCTATTTCGGTTGACCACAATCACCTAGGCGATTGGAGCAGTAGAAGAGCAAAAGAAGCTGATGAAGACTGCTGGAGGCACCCTCAACAAGGGTTGAAGGCGCCTCCGAGGCGTGCCAGCACCTTCTCCACCTTCAAGTGGAAGACACCCTCCATAAGCATGGAGGGCACCCTCCATAAACATGGAAGGCACCCTCCATGAGTATGGAAGGCGATTCCGGCCAGTCAAAGTAGCTGTTCGCAGTGGATACAGCTTTATCCACTGCGCCTCGCTAGAGGCGCCCTCCAAGCCCTTTGGAGGCGCCCTCAAGCTACGGATAAGATTTTCCAAGGGCTATAAAAAGACCCCTGGACCTAGGAAATATTTATAAACTCTAGTCTTAATTTCCTAATACATTCCTGAGCTTTTGAAAAGTGTAATAGGCTTATTCGCCTACACGAAGGAGATCTTTTAGCGCTTTCCTTTGCCTTGGATTAACAATCAACTAGGTTATAACCAAGTAATTCCTTTGTATCTTTCTTTATTAGTTGCTTAACTTCATTTATATAAGTGTGCTACTAATCTGAGTTGAAGATTGAGGAAGGGTTTTATTTTTTCTATTTCAAGCAATTCACCCCCCTCTTGCCGACCCCGCTACGCCAACAAGTGGTATCACAACCCAACTGCCTCAGAAGGACTAACCGCCGACTGAAGCATCAAGATCAAGAAGATGGCTGGACCAACGATCTATCCACCAAAATTTGAGGGAGAATTTACGTCTTGAAAGAAACGAATGGAGGTATTCTTCAAAACTAATTTTGAAATATTGCTAATAATTAAATACGGTTTTGTAGCTCTAAAATCCCCCCAAGGAGAAGAAAAAAATAATATCAGTGGACCAAGAAGGAGCAAGCAGACTTTATAGCAAACGGACGAGCCAAGTTCCACCTACTCAACGTGCTTCCTCCCCAGGAAGTAAATCGAATCAGAGAGTACAACTCAGTAAAGGAACTTTAGGAGAAGTTCCTGAAACTGCACGAAGGAACTTCTGAAACAAAGCTTGCAAAATGGGAAGTGCTCCAGAATCAACTAACGAACCTCCAGATGGAAGAAAGAGAGTCAGTAGCACAACTACATAAACTCAAGGAGCTAATCACCAGATTATCAAACTTTGGAGAAACAATAATGAATTGGGATGCACAAAGGTATGCATTAAATGTGTTTCCGAGAACACCTGAATGGACATATATAGTAGACTCCTACTATATATCCAAAGATCTCAAGTAAGTACTTTAGAAAGTCTTTTCTCTACTTTCGAATTACACGAATCTCGGTGTGCAGGACAAAGAAAAGGACCGAGTCAAAATGTTGCCTTGAAGGCAAGAACAAATGATTCAGACTCCGAAGAATCAATTGATGAAAATGAAGCAGTCCTAATGGAAAGGAAGTTCAATAAATTTATTCAATCTAATAAATTTAAATCACAAACAAAGAGGGATTATCGAAACAAAAGGACGGTCCAATGCTACAACTGCAACGAAGAAGGACACATCAAGGATGACTACCCAAAATTGAAGAAGAGGGACAAGGAGAAAGATAAGTCCAAAAGATCAACATCTTCTAAACACAAGAATCTGAAGGCCACATGGGATGAATCATCATCCTCCAATTCCGAGGTCGAAGATTTCTCCGGACTAGCTTTACTGGCCAACCACCAAGTAGAAGATGAAACCAGCTCAGAGATGAGCATCGATGAAGGGGGAGGATCAGAAGAAGAAAGCTGTGATGAAGGGGGAGCATCAGAACATGAGGTAAGTGAGGTACGTACTCTATCTCCCAAGCAGTCCTTTCAATTTATTAATATTCTTTTTAAAGATTTAGTCAAATTTGAAAAAGAAAATGCTGAGTTAAAATTAAACTTAGCAAAGACATGTCCCTTAAACTTGCTTAATAATTTAAAATTAGAAAATAACAAATTGAAAAGTCAAATTGAAAGTTTAAAAGAACATGCATGTTTGAAATTAACCAACTTTCAAAAATCAAAATTTAGAAATTATGGTAAAATCAATTGGTACATTAGGAAACACTAGGGACAAATTAGGAAAATTCCAAAAATTTATGTACCCCCCAAATTTTTGATTAACCCAGTAGGAAGGAACTTGTATTGGGTTCCAAAATCATGTTTAAACTAAATTTTACTTTGGGCTTTCAAAAAAGGAAATTAAATGTTTAATTCTTTAAGAGGATTTGTCTAAAAAGTGGTTGATGATCCAATAATCAAGAAGGCCTAGTGTCTCGCCATAGCCTGGAAGATAATTATTGAATTGAATATTTAATTGACAAACTGATAAGCATGTCATATTTATTCCTTCAATATTTGTCAATTGTTTGAATAGTTCAATTAATTTAGCAAAATTATAAATGTTTAACTTGTTTTCTTAAACACAAACTTATTGTTGACCTTACTAAATTTTTTTTAAGAATCCTAGTTTTTTTTATGTGATCAAAGGGGGAGGAATAAGCACAAGTTCAGGGGGAGGGTTAAAGAGTTAAGATTTTTTCTTTCAAAATTTGAATTCTACTGACTCTATCAGTTTGAATTTGTATTGTGTTGTAATTTCTTTGTTTGCAAACTTATACTTAAAATGTTTATTTTGCAATTTCTTTTATTACAACTTGTTCATTTTTAACCCTAACTTGAACTTGGGTTGATGTACATCAAAAAGGGAGAGATCGTTGGTTCTCGTGGTTGTTTTGGTGTGATCAACCAAGTTAAAGTCAGATCTTGTTTTATCTTGATCCCTGTGTCTAATTGTGCAGGAGCTTAGGAGTACAGGAAGTAGAGCGGAAGACGCAACTAGCGAGAAGGATAGTACAGGAAGGGAGCTGACGGACTCGATGCATCCGAAGGACGAAGTGCTACAAAACAGTACATCGGTGGACGAGAAGAACGTACGCGACGTTCAAGGGATGAGAAGCTGGAGTGGAAGCCTGCTCGAAGAGAAGGTCAGAAATTGGGTTTGGGTGAGCCATATTTTGGTTGGCCGCAATTGCCCAGGTGATCGGAGCAGCAGAAGAGTGAAAGAAGCTGATGAAGACTGCTGGAGGCACCCTCAATAGGGATGGCAATGGGTCGGGTTCGGGTCAGATTTTATATCCTCCATCCCCATACCCATAGGGTATAGGATCTCCGATGGGTCTACCCATACCCATTAAAGGATCAGATATCTTCTATAGTTTTAATTTTTCTTCTTTCTATCCAACTATTATCATTCAACAAAAATATATTAAAATTAACATTCTATTAACAAATATATATATAATTAAAAAAAATAAATTAAACATCTATATAGTCTCCTCCTAATATCAACAAAAATAGCAAGTTGGTTTTGGAAAAATAAAATTTTCTTTAATATATGTATATATATTATTTAATCGGGTATTCGGGTCGGGTATCGGGTATTGATAGTCCCTCCATACCCTCCTCCATTCGGGTCGGGTATCAGATCCTCCATCGGATTTGGGTGAAATTGCCATCCCTAGCCCTCAACAAGGGTTGAAAGTGCCTCCAAGGTGTGTCAGCACCTACGCCACCTTCAAGCAGAAGGCGCCCTCCATAAACATGGAGGGCGCCCTCCATAAGCATGGAAGGCACCCTCCATGAGTATGGAAGGCACCTTCGGCCAGTCAAAGTAGCACTACAAAAAATACCATTATTACCGATCTTATATCGGAAGTATTTTGGTCGGCATTCACTTTACCGACGGAAAAGTATATCCGTCGGTAAGTACCGACTAAATATATAATTCCGTCGGTATATTACCGACTGAATTTCTTACCCATCGGTAAAAAACCAAACGGCGGTAAACGGAGACTCCCGACGGAATCACTGTTTCCGTCGGTGTGTACCGACCGAATCACTTTTTCCGTCGGTAAATGCCGACGGAATTCCTGTTTCCGTCGGCGTCTATCGACGGAAACAATGATTCCGTCGGTAAACACCGACGGAAATAGTGATTCCGTCGGTGTTTACCGACGGAAACAGTAATTCCGTCGAGAATATATCGCAGAAACCACTGTGTTTTTCGATAATATACCGACGGAAACTATAATTCCGTTGGTAAAAAACTGGAAAAAATTTGAAATCCTGCCCCTGTTTTGCTAGTTTCCCATATACAAATTTAATACAAATACAAACCATCACAAGCGATGGTATCAAAAACACAATCCACACAATATATTAACAACATACAACAACAAGATCACAATATAAATCAATCCACAATCTCCAAAATACAACATACAACAAATATATAAACATAACTGAACGACAAATAGAAAATCTCCAAACTATAATAAAATCTAAGTATCAAGTTCTCACAATCAAAAGTATCTAAAAGTATACAAGTGAACGACAAATACAAAATATCCAAAATACATACCATGATACATCACTTATACATATATCCGAATATAATCCTATAAAAGTCAAATACAATAGATTATGATTAGAATAAATCGATGCAAATGTAATATAACTCAAACATTGTTATATATAACTAATTTTACTTGTAAAAAAAAAATACCTGGATTATATTTTGGATAACCAATAATAGTGGTGATGGTGAATGTATCAGTATGAACTCTTGAAAAATGTAAAACACTTTAAGATAAGCATCTAATAATATCCCAATACAATTAATATATTTGACTTAATGAATTTCTAAAAAAATCTAAAAAAAATCAAGTTATAGTTAAACATACCTCAACAAAATCTAATCATCAGCGGGGTCTGGGCTCTGATGGGTCTGGGGTCTCCTCTGACTGGGGCTGCTGTGATGGGTCCCATCGTGCAATGATTGCTTGCATCTGGGCCAATGCCTGCTCCTGTGCAACCCACTTCTTCTCCCACTTCTGATCCATGGTAGTCATCTGTGTCTTCAAGTCTTGATTTTCTTTTCTTAATGACTCCACCTCAGAAGAAGAAGAAGAGGAACTCGCACAGCCCCTAGGAGTCCTCAAGTGATTAAATACCACCTTGGCCTGGGAACCAAGGCCGTAGAGGGAGGAGTTCTTTGTCCTTCCACCCACAACATCATAATAAATTTCATTTATTTCCTGGGTAGATAGATCCTGTGACTCTCCTCCCTCTACTGGTGGCTGAGATGCCTAAGCAACCCTACTTGTCATTTCCTCCTGTGTAGAAAAAATATACAATTTATATATTATACACAATTATTAAAGCTAATTAATCATTATTAAAGATTAAATATAAATTCAAGTTAATAATTCAAACCCCAATGTTCTTTGATCGATCATCAATATATGTGCCATCCTTTCTCTGGTGAGTTTTGAGAAAAATCTCCAAGCAAGTGGGTTGTCTTTCTAAAGAACGCTCCTGCATGCACAAATAAATTTGACTAAAATTATACAAGTTCATTAATAAATAAAAATTTAATTTATATAACTTTAAATTAAAATCACCAGATCCATAGCATGCTCAACAATGGATCGAGATCCTGATGTATGCCGAGCAGATCCGGTACTCGGGCCACCTGGCTCTGTATTCCTATTTGCTCGAGCTTTTAGAGCTTTTGTCTGCCATCTTTCTGCAGACCAAGTGGCCGTCCATGCACTCCAAATCTCGTCGGATACATATGCAGGCCGTGTGCCATCCTTTCTCACATAGTATAATAGGTCTTTGTACAACTTGGCACAATAAATATTCCAAGTTTTTACAAATTCTACCTCGTGCCCCTCCTCCCATGTATATTTTTTCTACAATTTAAAAATAAAATTTTAGAATATTAAAGGATAAATATAATGTACATATTCAATTTACTTACCACAAATTCTTGATAATAGAAATCCTTAGTTCCAGCATCTACATGTCTCCATGTAGTCCCAGATATATGTGATATATCTTTCCTTAAATTTCCGTGTGATATATGTGGATACTCGATGGTCGTCGGGAGTAAACCTACATATAAGCAATATTAAGACATAAGATATATGTTATAAATAAAGAACTTGAATTACTAATAATAAAAAAAATACTTACGACTCTCCAACAACCCTAAGTACGGTGGATCCACGGAGTGGTGCTGGAAGATCTGCCATGATACCTTATATCTACAAAAACATATTACAGCACATCATAATAAGTCTTTAATAACATGATAAATAAGCAACAAAACATGATTAAAGCATAACTTACTAGATGAATAATAATGCTAAAATTTAATCAATGCTAGACTCTGGAAGCATTTCTACTCAACATTAACAGTTTGTAAGTCGTCGTCGCTAGACTCTGTTAGTTCAACAAAATCCTCACTGTTGGATTTCTCTCCATCATCTATCTCCTCGTCAGTGGCATTACCATCTACAAGTAATTGTGATGTAGATTAGATTTGTGAATCAACCGAATGTCTCTCTACTTCGTCATTCTGAAATGCATCATGGTTTTGAGCAGTAATAGTGTTCGTCATTTCTATGGTAGAACGAGACTTCAATCGACAAACAGAAAACCATTCACTAGCTCTTCTTCTCTTCGTAGGATATTCAAGATAAACCACCTGACCCGCTTGTATTGCAAAAATGAAAGGTTCAAACTTATTGAACCTTCTGTTTGTATTAACCTCTACTAAATTATAATTTGGATGTATTCTGGTACCTGTTCTTGGGGTTGGATCATACCATGAACATTTGAACAACACACACCTTTTTATTGGTAATGCAGGATACTCAACCTCTATAATTTCCTCAAGTATACCATAGTAATCAAACTCAGTGTTATTAGTGTCGATAGATCCTTTAACGCAGACACCAGAATTAAAAGTTAATCTCTGCGAATCTCGTTGTCTCACATGGAATTTGAGACCATTAACATAGTAACCCGAATGACCATTATTTGGCGTAGGGGTCCAGATGCAAGATTCAATATTCTATCATCTTGTACATTAGATATTCTTCGGTCTTTCACCTATCAAAATAGTAATACGAAAAATTAGGACCGAATTTATTTTAATAAAGAATTATGAAAATATCTCTAACTCACATATATTTGAAACCATAATGCAAATTCGGTCTCTAACTTTTCAGCAACCTCACTTGCAGTCATTGATGGATTTTGAAGATGTAATTGTTGCTCATACAAACTTTGAAAAAAGGTAATTATAAGAAAATTAGGATATCAAGCAATTAACTACAACGAAATAAAAGCTTGATTAGAGAAGTTAACTTACTTTATGTAGCGTTTGACCTCATCACAGTTTAAGAGTATGTATGTTCTTGCAGCATGGTATTCTTGTTGAGTTAATCATCTAGAAACAGATGCACCCATTGGTTTACCAGAAAATTTGAAAATAGAAAGCATCGATGAATCTATATTCTGAGTATCATCATAATTTCTAGGACATTTGCGGTGTCTGGTTTTAACATTATCAGCAAAATAATAAGAGCAGAAAGAAGATGCTTCCTCCACCAGATAAGCATTACATATTGACCCTTCAACTCTTGCTTTATTACGAACATTATTTTTTAATTTTCTCAAAAACCTTTCAAATGGGTACATCCATCTGTACTGCACAGGACCAGCTATTCGTGCCTCATATGGTAAATGTACCGGTAGATGTTCCATTGAATCAAAAAAACTTGGTGGAAATATGCGCTCCAACTTACAAAGTATGAGAGGAATGTCATCTCTAGTCGAATCATATCAATTGTCATAATACACCTCACTGTCAAATCTCTGAAAAAAAGACTCAACTCTGTAAGTGCTTGCCAAACATTATTGGGAAGTAAATCATGAAAAGCTATTGGAATAAGTCTTTGCATGAACACATGACAGTCATGACTCTTCATTCCAAACATCTTTAATTTGTTCATGTCAATGCATCGAGCCATATTCGAAGCATATCCATCTGGAAATTTGATTTCTTTTAACCAACTACATAAAGCTTGTTTACCATCTTTGTCCAATATATAACAAGCTTTTGGAAACTTATTGGTTGTTTCATTCTGATGCAATTCTGGTCTGTTGACTAGTTCTTTTAATTCTTTACGTGATTTTGCAGTGTCCTTAGTTCTTCCAGGTACATTCATCACAGTGTTGAAGATATTATCAAAGAAATTTTTCTCAACATGCATCACATCTATATTGTGTCGAATGAGTAGATACTTCCAATAAGGCAACTCCCAGAATATGCTCCTTTTCTTCCAACCACACTTGCACATCCTCACAAGATACTTATTTATCTCATCAGAATTAGGCTGAGATATTGGGAGGAATCCATAACTATCTATTTGTTCAATGATTTCTTCACCTGAAGCATGGACTGCAGGGGGAGGTTTTCTGACTACAACATTCTTTAGAAAATTTTTCTTATTTCGCCTAAAAGGGTGATCCAGTGGTAGAAATTTACGATGATTATCAAACCAAGATACCTTCCCACTGCAAGGCAATGAAAATGCATCGGACTCTGTCATGCAATGTGGGCATGCTAATTTACCAGCCGTGCTCCATCCCAACAACATTGAGTATGCTGGAAAATCACTGATCGTCCATAATAAGGCCGCATGTAATGTAAAATTAGTTTTAATTGCAATATCATAAGTAACCGACCCTATATTCCATAATTCATTAAGCTCGGCAATTAGAGGTTGCAAGAAAACATCTATCTTATCTTTTGGATTGGCTAGACCAAGAATAAGCACGGTAAGAAACATAAATTCATCTTTCATGCACATCCATGGTGGTAAATTGTACGGTGTTAATATAACTGACCAAGATGAATATTGTTGTCCCGACTGACCAAATGGTTGAAATCCATCTGCAGAAAGTCCCAATCTCACATTTCGTGGTTCCATTGCAAAGGAGGGAAACACAGTATCAAGATGTTTCCATGCAGGAGAATCACAAGGATGACACATTATACCTCCTTCATGCTCATGCTCATGCTCATGATTCCACAACATGTGGTTAGCTGTAGCTGCAGATGCATACAAGCGTTGAAGTCTAGCAGTTAACGGAAAATAATACATCACTTTCCAAGCAATATTTTTCTTCTTCTTCCCTGGTATGCGATTATGATGCTTAAAATGAGGGTGAGTATAGATTTTACATTCATTCAAATCATTGTCTTCATTCCAAAATATCATGCAGTTGTTTATATAACAATCAATCTTCTCTACAGGCAAACCTAAACCTCTGATCAATTTCTTTGTTTCATAGAAGTTATCAGTCATTATGTTATCAGTAGGGAGAAACTCTGACATCAATTGACAAATGTCATCGTAACATCTTTCTGAGAAATGATGTTCTGCTTTCATATTCAATAACCTTGCTGTAGCTGATAGTTGTGAATGACCAGAAGGAATGCCTTCCCACACTTCTCTTTCACTAGCCTTTAACATTTCATATAGTTGCTGATATTCAGGGGTTGGTATTTCATCTATATTCGAATAATCAACTGCATTCATCGCATCTTGAACCATTGATTGCATTGAAATATCAATATTATTTGATGTTTCAGGAGTTGTAACAGTAGTCCCAGAATACGAACCACCAGATGACCCAATTGGTTCATATAAATAAGGCTCTCCGTGATAATACCAATTGTAGTAATTTGGCACAAATTCATTTCTACATATGTGCTTTTTTACAGTATCCTTATCACGAAATGCTCTATTTTGACATTTTTTATGATTGCACGGACACCGTAACTCAGAACCATTCATATATTCTGGATGACTTTTAGCAAAAATCACAAACTGTTCAACTTCAGCAATAAAATCATCTCTGATAAAACCATTGTCTAATCGATTGTACATCCAAGCTTTGTTCATATACATTGTTATAACCTAAAGAGAATATAAATTGAAACATTATTAAACTTGTTGTATCACTTGAAATAAGTTTAAATAAAGAATTATGTGCACAATTTCATCTCACGATCATCATATCATATTACCATAAATCACCTCTACACTAGAACAATTAAATGAAAATATTATAAACATGTTGTTCCTTATAGCATTATCAAATGAAATAATCATACATATATGAGAAACATCGATCAAACACTTGTTAGCCACTACATTTTATGCAAGTACAATAGCGAAATGGATCAAAATATGTCACGACACTTAAATTTTCTAGGGTTTACATTGTGCTCAGCTACGAACAGTAACAAAGCACCGCTACAATTGCGAGCAGGCTGCTGGCCGCGAGCAGCGAGCCACGAGCAGGCCGCCGATCGCGAGCATCGAGGCGCGAGCAGGCCGCTGGCCGCGAGCAGGCAGCTGGCCGCCGGTCGCGAGCAGGCCGCTGGCCGCCGGCCGCGAGCAGCCCACTGGCCGCTGGCCCCGAGCAACCCAGGAACCCCCGAGCAGGTCGGCGGGCGCGAGCAGCCCGGCGGCCGTAAGGACCCTGCCGGCCTCGAGCAGGCCGTCGGCCGCAAGCACCCTGCCGGCCGTGAGCATGCCGCCGGCAGCGATCCATGAGCAGGGCGCGGCTGCCGGCCGTGTGAAAACGAAAATGAGAGAGGAGAAGAGAAGAGCATACCTGAGAGATCGCCGAAACGGGGTGAACGGGAAGAAAGGGCGCCGAGATCGTTGGAGAGAGCCGCCGGAATATCGCCGCCGCTGGAAAATCGGAGGTAAGAAAAAGGTCGCACGAAGAGGAAAGGGGTAATCTGTGCCCTAAAACGTGATTTACTGACGGAAGTATGTTTCCGTCGGTAAATCCCGACGGAACCCTACTTCCGTCGATACTCACTGACAGAATGGTTAATTCCGTCGGTGATTTCGGCTAAATATCGAGTAAGGTTTAGCGAATGTAAAGAAAACGGGTACGGGCGGAAACACACTGACGGAATTCTATTTCCGTCGGTATAATAAAACCCTAAACCCGTTAATTACCGACGGAATATAATTCCGTCGGTCATGTTTACGCCCGCACCCGCCTATTTACTGACGGAATAAGAAGTCCGTCGGAAATACACAAAACCCTAACGGTAATATCATGGTTCGTACCGACGGAATAGTGATTACGTCGGTAATTACCGACGGACCTAAAAATCCATCGGTAATTACCGACTGAATTAACAATTCAGTCGGTAATTACCGACGGAATAGTGATTCCGTCGGTGATTACCGACTGGTCTAAATCCCATCGGTATATACCGACAGAGGAATATTCCGTTGGTATACGCCGACGGAGTTGAGATTCCGTCGGTACCCCCGTCGTTAAACACAGGCATTTTTGTAGTGTAGTCGTTCACAGTGAATAAAGCTTTATCCACTGCGCTTCGCTGGAGGCACCCTCAAGCTATGAATAAGATTTTTCAAGGGCTATAAAAAGACTCCTGGACCTAGGAAATATGTATAAACTCTAGTCTTAATTTCCTAGCACATTCCTGAGCTTTTGAAAAGTGTAATAGGCTTCTCCACCTATATGAAGGAGATCTTTTAGCATTTTCCTTTACCTTGGGTTAACAACTAACTAGGTTGTAATCAAATAATTCCTTTGTGTCTTTCTTTATTAGTTGCTTAACTTCATTTATATAAGTGTGCTACTAATCTGAGTTGAAGATCGAGGAAGAATTTTATTTTTCTATTTCAGGCAATTCACCCCCGTCTTGCCGGCCCCATTGCACCAACAGAAAGAACTTGGATTGGTTATGGAGCATGAATCATATACAACCATATCAGGCTTAAGAGTATGTCTATAATAAATTGGTATAGCTTGTGAAAATTTATATTTAATGAATGCAGGCAAATTCAACTCAAAAAATCCAAGTCCCAGACTCTCATGCCAAGTGACCCAGTTATAAGTGAGCTTACTCTCATGGCCAAGTCTCAGACTCTCATGCCGAGCTGCCGAGTTATAAGTGAGCTTGCTCTCACGAACAAGTCCCAGGCTCTTGAGCAGAGCAGCTGAGTTATAAGTGAGCTTGTTCTCACGACCAAGTCCCAGACTCTCGTTCCGAGTGACTGAGTTATAAGTGAGCTTGTTCTCACAACCAAGTCCTAGATTCTCATGTCGAGCAGTTAAGTTATAAATGAGCTTACTTTCATGACCAAGTCCCAGACTCTCATGCCGAGTAACCGAGTTATAAGTGAGCTTGCTCTTACGACTAAGTTCCAGAATCTCATGTTGAGTGATCGAGTTATAAGTGAGCTTGAACTCACTACCAAGTCCCAGATTCTCATGCTGAGCGGTCGAGTTATAAGTGAGCTTGCTCTCACGACCAAGTCCCAGACTCTTATACCAAGCGGCTGAGTTATAAGTGAGCTTACTCTCACGACCAAGTCCTAAACTCTCGTGTTGAGCAGTTGAGTTATAAGTGACCTTCCTCTCATGACCAAGTCCTAGGCTCTCGTGCCGAATGATCGAGTTATAAATGAGCTTGCTCTCATGCCAAAGTCTCAAATACCATTGCCCCCACATCAAGTTGTGGATTCAAACTAGTAATGTCATACTATTCTAAGAAAAGCAAAAGGCATGGTAAAAGCTAAGAATAACTAGCATTTAAGGTGTAAAAGCAAGTGAGAAAGATAAATACATTGGAATGACACAAGTTTTTAAGTCTTTTACAGAGCTAGAAAACTTCCAAGGGAAAGTTTTTACAAAAGAAACATCAAGCAAAGTGATGCATTCTCTGGAATATTTTCCAGGATCTTATGACGCCGGATAAAATTTCTAGGAATGTTAGCTATCAGATAACCACCCTCCCTTAGATGTTTGATGGCCTCCTCTGCTACATAGCTGAACATTTTGGAAGTCTGATCGGTGAGCATTTGATTGAAGTCCTTGGAGAGTAGATACTCCACTCTAAAAGCCTCCAACCGATCATGTTCCCCTTCCTTGTAACTAGCAAACTCGGTCTTTAAAGCCTCCAGCTTAGCTTCTTTTGCATCAAGGGCTTGCTATTTCTCTTCAAGTTGAAGGTCTTTGATAGTTTACTTGGTCGTTCGACTGGCCTATTCAAAGAGAAGGGCGACCTCTACTTCTTCTAGCTTCTTGGCAAGGGCTCGAGCCTTCTTGTTCTTGAGGTCCAAATCATTTATGACCCTAAGTTTTCGGGTGTTGGCCGATTGAAGGCACGACTCAAAAGTTTGCACTTGTTTCTTGACCCTTTTGAGTTGGATAGCTTGGTTGTGGCTTTTATCTTTTCCCACTGTGAGAGTTCGCCTGGCTCCTAATAGTAGTTCTGACAGGCTCTTCTGCTCTCTCTTTAGTTGGGCTACTTCAGCTGATAGCCGCTTGGTTGAGCCCTGAGAGGTGAAGGGTTTGGTACTCATGGCTTAGCGTTGCCAATTTTTGGCAAAAAGCTAAGTCATCCACCTAAAATTATCAAGGCAAAGAGAAAGTTAAGGGGAATATATGAAAAAGACGAAGGTATAAGTGTGAAACAAGGTTACCTCAGTAATGTCTTGGCTGAAACCGTCGATTAGCTCCTCTAGTAAGCTTGAGGTTGTGCGGGCTCAGGAGTCATCCCAAGTTTGGGTCAAGGGGCCTGGTATCTTTATTATGTGCTTGGGGATCAGTGGCTTGGCGATGTTAGTAGAAAGCCAAGCTTGTGTGGGCAGCCTAAGTATTGCAGTGACCCTTTTAGGCTTCAGTTGTCCACTCTGCTCCATCACTGAGGCTTTAACCTTAGATTTGGACTTTGGAGTTGAGGAGATCTTGGACCGAGGAGGTGTTGGCTCGGTCAGAGGTGGTAGCAAAAATGAAACTGGTTGAGTATGGATCACCCTGACCGACAACTCTGAAAGTGAGGGAGTCCACTCGGACGAAGTTGGAGTAGTCTGGTCAGTGCCGACTTTGGGAGGAATAGAGGTGGATCTCTCCCACTGTTCAAACGGAGGATGTGTGGCCGGGGGTTCAGCATAGGTCTGTTGCACGAGAGTCGTCGATCTCACGAGTGTAGTTGATCAACATCTCTTGCATCGTCGTCGAATGATTAGGGGTTCTCCAGAATCTATGGATACGGAGGGGACTGTTATGGTTAATAAAGATGGTCATGGGGGCGACAACTCTTCAGTGTTTGCATCCACGTCATTCCCCTTGAGTCCGCTGGCTTCCTCTTCGTCGGTCAGCTCTTCAGAGGTGCCGATTGATAATAGCCCATAATTCTCTAGCTCGGCTTCCCCTTAAGCATCCATCTCCTTATCGGACATCTTTGTAGAGTTCTCAGTAAAGCTTTCCACATGATTTTAGCTATAAAATAGGAAAGGAAATTAGTTAGATTCAACAACACAAGGAGTTAGAATTTCTTATCAAAGCTGTCTGGAAGTCGGACTCAGATGGGACTCAGTCCAAACTTGTACAGTACACCCTCAGTTAGTAACTTATGAATGCGATATTTCAAACTAGATAGTTGAGTAGAGGCTGTTAGGTAGACTAGCTCCCATTGATACCTTCCTAGGTTAGGAGGGTTTGGTAATTTCATTTGTCAACTGGTCGAAAATGTCGCTAGAGGGACCGATTGGAGATAGTAGTGAGATTTTCATCCTTTATTGGACAAGGGCATTTTATCAAAAAACACCGCACCCAGTCGAGCTTGGAAGATGAAAATGCTTGGCTCGGATTTCTTCAGGTAATAAAAGTAGTGGAAGATTCGGGGGTGTAACAGGACTTGATACAGATAGAATAATACGATGACCCCACACAGTAATCTAATGAAATTTGGTGCCAATTGTTAGGGGGGATATGAAAATAAGAACAAACTTCTGAGAAAAAAGAGTGCAAGGAAAATGGAGGCCGACGATGAACTAGTCGTTGAAAAAAGCAAGATGGCAACCAGGAGAAGATGGGGCCGGTCATAGCCAGAGTGGATGACAAGGCGATGGTCAGGGGGAATGTGATAGGTGAAACACATCTGGTCCACCTCACCATTGAAATCAGAGGCGGTGAAGGTGTAGTAGAGCCCATGGATAGAGACTAGGAGAGTGGAAGCCATAGGAAAAAGAACAAAGATGAACGAAGGGAGGAAAGAAAAGGAACTTATGAGGAGAGCAAGAGGTTCAGACAATCATCGGTGATAACAAACAGAAGACAGAAGAGGGAAAGAAGAACACGAGAATGATGAAGTGGCATCAAAACGTGAACCTTAAAAACCCTAAGGAAAGTTGCTCACAACTATTTGATCAAATGGATGGAGGAAAGAGGTTTAATCCGAATCGCTAAATTTACACTACCAGTAGTCACATCAAATCTCAATAGTCACATGTCACATCGAATATTTTTTAGCACAGGCATGTGACACGTGACAACTAAACACATGACGTATTTATAAGGGATGGGGGACAATAAACAAGCTTATGATAAAAAGATGTGCTCATCATGTTCAGCATAAAGATAAGTGACGACCCCTGTTTCCAAGGTGCCACGGTGATGTCAACTGGAGTCGAGCAACTATTCGGAAAATGAACGTCCTGTCGAAAAACAAGGGACTCCAAAAACATCAACGACAAATTATGATATCCACGTGAATCCGACGGAAGAGTGAGGATTGAACGTCTGATCGGAAAGAGGCACAAGCGATACAAATGTCTAGTCAGTCAGACTTACAACCTCCTTCAACTAGACTTGAAGGAGAGGCTTGTGATGCAGCGAATAAGATGGAGCCTCCGAGTGAGGCTAAAGTCAAGAAGGCTGGTTGACATGGTTGTCAAAGTTAAGAGGGGGTCAACACTCGGGGCTAGCTCAGAAGATCATCCTGACTGAGCGACCATCCAATCGAACCCTTGGGCAGATCAAACCTTGAGCCCTTTAGTATTGAGGAAACTCTAAGCCAAGTCAGCACCATCTAGAGCAAGGGCCCCTTCGTCACTCAGGGCTATGGTCCAATCAGATAAACTGGACACTCGACCCAACCAAATTCTGGGCCAAACGGAGAGGTCGAGTGAAGGATGAGTCACCGACAACATTCCTTAAATCTAACCTGGTTGCTCTTGTAACCAACAACGTATCGGACTACAAGAGGGACTTAGTCAATTTGCTAGCTAAGCATATTAATGACCCCTCAACCCAATGACCTCACATTCCTTTTTAACGTTTTGTGTCATAGATAACAGAGGATATTCGATATGTAAGCTGTACACTAGAAGCTTCCCTTATGACAAATACAGGAATTGTGAGTCCATTTTGGAAAAGTTGTCAGAGCATATTTATGGTCTATCATTTTTGAAAATACTTTGAGATTCATGCATAAACTAATAGTAGTACTATAAAAGGGGTCTCTGTTGGTCCCTTTGGAGGCCGGCAAGAGGGGAGGGGTGAATTGCCCTACAAAATTAAACTCGAACCTTTCTCGGATTTCAACTATATAACATAAACACTTGTAATAAAAAGTAGAGACTAAGTAAAGAAATCATACACCAGAGATTTACTTGGTTTGCAATCAGAGGATTGCTAATCCAAGGAAAGTAAGCGCACTATGATCTCCTCTAGGCGGAGAAGCCTCTTTACAACGTTGACAGCACAAATGAAAAGAACACAACTGAAAGCACAGAAAGAATTGATTACTAATGAGTTGAACTGAATGTGCAGACCAGTACTATATTTATAGTACTGGTCCGGGCGCCTGGAAGGAGTTCCGGGCGCCCTGGAGGGGATAAAATTCTATCCCCAACGATTAGATCGCGTTTGACGCGATCCTGGTCAAAAGTCAGCTCCGGGCGCCCGGAGGGGTTCCGAGCGCCCGGACCCTCAATAGTGCCCGGGGCGCCCTTTAACCGGACTTTCTAGAGTTGCTTCTTTACTTAATAACATTATTACTTGGGTAAACTCTCCCGTGCAACTTGAATTCCTAACAAGAATATAAACATAGAGTTAGGTAGATGAACAATGCATAGGGACATTATCTAGTATCATAATGAAACTGAAATCTTAGAATCTATCATCATTTCTTCATTTATGCTCATTCTCTCCCTCTCTACTCTCTTTTACTCTCTCTCTCACACACACACACTCTCTCTTCCCTTCTATTTCTCTATTAAACATTCATGAGCCAACATTCAATTATTTAGATAACTGACTGTGCGAAGTTAATTAGTGCTTAATCAATAGTTCTCGTTGGATCGATATTTTATTACTTGATGACAATCGTGTACTTGCGGTTGTACACATCAAGTTTTTAGTGTCGTTGCTGAGAACTATTTCTGATTAACATTAGTTGATTAATATATGAGTTACTCTAGACTTGTTAATAAATTGTTCATTTATTTGTTTGCTTTTATTCCTGCATTTCCTTTTTTGTTTTTCATTATATATTTTTTTCTTGTCTTTAGTTTTGCATTTTTGGGTTTTCTTATAATTTTTTTTAGATACCATGAGTACTAACATGTCAAGCAGGCATTTGACAAAATTTTTCACACCCATGAGTGCAAGAGCGAGATCTCCCATTGATAAAAATTATGATTCAGAAGATGATCAATTTGAGTTCCTTTGTTGAGTATGTGGTAGCACATCTCATCCATCTACTATTTGTCACTTGTTCCAAAAAGCTGCCAATACTCCGAAACTTCAGTACTTATTCCAACCTCAACATCAAGATATATATGAGCAAGTTCCTGATACTTATGGCTATGACTGGAGAGTTTATCAAATTCAGAACCTTCAACCCCAGCTAATTCTAGGACAGAGTGAGCAGTCACTATCCTAGTAGAAGATCCCTGACCCACCTCAACATTACAATCAATTTTGGATGGATCATTAAAATTTGGGCTACACCTATATACAAAATGTTGAGCATATTTCCCAATTAAATAAGAGTCTATTAGAGTTTCATGATGTTTCATCATTAAATGGACAACATCATTCGTAACAAATGAGCCGACTAACTGGGAGAACTGCTAAGACCTAAATACTCCTACTCCTAGTCAAATGAAGACCATAACACAAGATTCTGAAGAGCAATGGGGCAACAAGGGATCCTAGTTCTATGGATATCACAACAAATTTCTATTAATATTGTTGATCCTTCTATTGATAATATTGATATTAGTACACTCTTCACCACTTCTAAAGTTATTTATGTTGTGGATAAAAGTATATGGACCTTCGCTATGGAAGCAACGTCCCAAGAATCGCCTCTTTTGATCACACAATCAATTGATAATATGGAATTTATAAGAATAAAATTGGTTGATGATATATGTGTAGGGACTTTTGTAGTAGAGGCAGAGTCCCAAGAATCATCTTCTTTAGAGGCACCACCACTTGAGTAAGAGATAGAGATACTACAAGATCCAAAAGGAGTCACATCCACTTGTTTAGAATTTTTAGGCACCTCTCAGCAATGCAAAGTAAGTATTACTAGTGATCTTTTAGAAAACTTCATAGAGGTACCCGTCATTGATTTTATTGGATGTGATTCATCTTTTGATACATGCTCTATTAAACCTAATATTTTTATAGTTCTTTCTTATCTTTCTCTTGTATAGGAAGTGTGCTCTTTCTTTGGGTGTGCATATTTTCATGGGGCCTATAATTCGAAGCTAATATGAATGTCTTTGACCATTTGAAAGAACTTCCAAGAAGACGAAGATAGAGAGAATGATACTTCACTTTATATCTCCTATAATGAAAGCACCCTCCATAATAAGAGCCCTTGGTAAGAGGGTATTGAAATATCTTCCCTTCCAAGAGCAAGATTTAGATGAATCTAATGAGGTGGTCAAGCTAATGACCTAAAATAAGCGCTTCTTGGGAGGCAACCTAAGTTCTTGCTTGTCTTTATTTATATTTTTAATTTCTTTCTAATTTCTTTTCTTTATTCATAATAACTCATATCCTCTACTTAATTTTTTTTTATCTATCTTCTTTTTATAGGATTCAATATTATGGAGGAATGTAAATTTTAGATAGGGAAGTATATTCAACATAAATATGTCTTAACCATTTGAAGCTCATCACTTGGTAAGTTCTCTTATTTTAAAACCTCCTCTATATTATATTTTTAGTGTTCATTGGGACAATAAAAAATTTAGTCTGGGGGATGTGTTGGGTTGTAGCTGAGTTTTTGCACATTTCCTTTTGCATAATAATTTTTTTTTCTAGTTATATCATTCATCATATCATGATTATTCCTTAATGAAAAATACTAGTATGCTTGTTTTAGATTTCATGTGGTTTATTGGTTACTTATAGTGCTAGTATGTTTAGTGATCTATCTTTTCCTATCTATGTTAGCATAAAGTGAGCAATGTTTTTACTATAGAAGTTTGAGTGTTGGCCTTGTTTTAGGCCTTGCCACCCTAGTCGTGGTCGTTAGACATGACCATGTCTAAAAATGACACGACCGTATGGAATTTTTGCACTGTAGACTGAAATTATAATGATTATAACTTTTTGGTCGGTTGGATTTACGAGCTTTTCCAGATACCAAAATGTATATCACTTTAAAATCTACAACTTTACTGAGACTTCAACCTGAGAAAATCACATCTAGATGGTCTAAAAGATGTTTCCATGAGACACGGCTATGCCACATGCCCAGAGGAGGAGAAGGCTTCGGTCGTGTGAACCCACACGTCCATGCCACAAAGAAGAGCAAGCAATCCCCGACCGTGTGGAATTCACACGACTATGTCAATGAACCAAAGAAGAAGCAGGTTGTGGCTATGTGGAATCCACATGGCCGTGTGGAATTTCCAGAGACGAAGCAGGTCCACACGGTCATGCCACCGGACTAGAGCCAAGGCAGCTTTCGACCGTGTGGATTCAGACGGTTGTGCCACCGAACTAGAGCCAAGGCAACTGCCAGCCATGTGGATTCACATGGTCGTGGCACTGGTCGTGCCCCGCCTGTGCCATTCTCTATAAAAGGAATTTTTCTCCCATTTTCACTCATCTTTGGCTTGTGGCTCAACCCCATTCCTTGGAGAAGGGTTCTCCCCTTTAGGGGAACTATAGAAGCTTCACCTTCGTCGATTCGTCCACCTATGGAGCAAGGATTGCATCCAAGAAGACATGCACTACACGAATAAGCCTTCTCTTCTATTATCTTCTCTTTATGTTTTGAGTTGTAGATTATTTTACTTTTTATCTCTTGGTTGTATTTCCTTCTCTATGGAGTAGATCTTCCGATTCTTAGGATGTAGGGAGTATTTGTGATGCGATGTTGATGTATGATCTATGTACTTGCATATTTTCTTATTCAATGAAGTGTTTATGACTTGTTCTTGTGTATTGTGTCTTATACATATTCAAAAAAATGTGTGTGGTATATGTATGTGGATTGTCGTGGATTTGTCATTTTGTAGAGGAGAAGTACTAGATTGTATGACCGTGGATCCCTGTGATAGGGGTAACCCTTTAAGCAGACTTTATAGCATGATCCTTTTGCAAAGAGACTGAGTCACTACAAAGGAGTATATAATTAGAGTTTAGAAGGTTTTTCTCTAATTAATGTTAGTTAGTGATTTGTGTAATCTGACGATTGTATGACTGGGGAGCTCTGTGACAGAGGGTAATCCTTTAACCGGACTTTCTAGGTTACCTCTTCTACTTAGTTACATTAATTTACCATTAGGAAGTAAATTGGACAACTCTACGACTATATGACCGGGGGTGGGAGGGGGGTGTTGGGATGTATATTATAAGCCTAGTTTTTGTATGAACATCTGTTTTGAAATATTTTGAAATGAGAATCACTTTGGTCAAAAGTTTGCATTTTATATTTATATATATGTCAATATAGTTGTCTATTTAATTTATATTGTTGATAACATGATGTGTGGTGCCACATAGAAGATCATGTTATCGGTTCCTTATAAATTATAAATAGTAGCTCACAACCAAGATGGATTGAGACAAACTATTGGAATGATTGTCATGTAATTTAATATTAGTTTGTCTTGACTATAAAATTACACTATTACATTATGTGTGTATTGAGTAGGACTGTTTGAGATTGTTCGATTTGTACTGACTACATAAAAGAACAGAACCTCTGTTATTATGGATGTGCGTTCTCTTAATCCCTATATAATAACAAGCACATATACTTAGTATTTATTTCTTTAACTTATCAATGGGTGAGATTTATTCGTTAAATCAATAGACCCGATGAGTTGGGAAATAGTACTGTTTATATGGTGTGTTGTTGATTATAGAAGAAAACTGTGTCCTAATTATTTAGGCTGATGATGCCCCCTTGAGGAGCTCATAAGGATTATCATGTAAACCCTGCAGGTGGACTTAGTCTGGCATGATAATAAAGTTAAGTGGTACTACTCTTGGAATCAGATGTTAATTAATTGGGTTGTCAATAACTTAATTAATTAACAGACATACGATATCTTAAACACAAGGAGATTAACGTACTCATGATAAGAAGGAGCCCATATTGTAACATGAGATTGGTGCGGTAGTTCCATAATAACCCTTTAGTGGTATGAGTTATTATTGATGGACTTGAGTCGAGTGTTCGGACCGAACACAGGAAGCCTAAGCCCATCAGGAGGCCTAAACCAATTCCTCCTCTAGGTCCCTGTTATAGTCTCTATATAAAGCCTCGCATCCACCCATCCACAACTTGGTTTTGGTTTGGTTTTTTCTTACCTTCCTAGAGCCGGTGGCAATGCTATAAGAAGGAGTAAGTGCTGCCCCCTAAATCCTAATTTTCCCTCAATTCTCTTCTCTCCTCCTAGGGCCGGTGGCACACATCCTCCTCCTTGTGGTCGACACGCCTCACCTCCTCCCTCCTTATGGTCGGTGCCCCTCCCTTCCTCATTGCCAAGGGTCGACACCCCTCCTCCTTGCTAGGGCTGGCACCCCTCCTTGCTAGATCTTTCTTGGTGGGCGGCGGATTGGAGAAGAGGAAGAAGAGGAGAAGGAAGAAAATTATAAGGCACCCATTCTAGAGCCTCCTTTTATGGCCGGCGGTTTGGAAACAAAGAAGAGAAGAATGGTAGTTTTGTCTTGGTAGATCATCACCCACATGACATCCAAGAAGAGGAGAGGAATACCACAGAAGATCAAGAGGTCTTTATCAACAAAGGAAAGGTACAACTAGTTCTTTAATTAAGCTGCGTAATTAGTCGAGTTTTCTTTATATCGATTTTGAATACCAACACAAGAGGTCAACGATCTTGTACTTCGATCAAGGCATGCTGATCCGTCAAGAACTTGCTTGATTGATCAAACACATGTTTGATCGAACATGCGGGTTGCTAGGAATAGTTCTGTACTTGTACATTTTTTTTACGGGGAAGTTTAAACAAAACGGAATTCCAGCGCCCTTCAGGGGGTCTTAGGGTTGTAGGTCCCTTAGCGGTCGGCTAGAGGGGGGTGAATGACCCTGCAAATAACAACGAGCCTTCCTTGAACTTTTACAGCTTAATTATACTTAATACTTGCATAAACAAAAATAAGAGATTAAAAAAGAAGAGGCACGAAGAGTTTACTTGGTTACAACCGGGGAGGTTGTTAATCCAAGGAAGATGAAAGCACACTAAATTTTTCTTTAGGCGGAGAAGCATCTTTACAGCAATTAAAGCACTCAATTACAGAACCAGATGGAAAAGAAATCTATCACAAGTGTTCTATTTTAACTTCTAGGACTAGGGTTGTATTTATAGCCCTAGTCGGGGCGCCTAGAAGGGTTCTAGGAGCCTGGGAAGGGATAAACTTTTATCCTCATTGCAACGGAATATGCCACATTGCTTTTCGGATAAAAGCTTGCTCTAGGCGCCTAAACCCAAGTTAACATCAAGTTAACTATTTGGTTTGGGTTCTCCGGCTCCGCTTGCTTGGGTCAGGGTCTTCTGCTCCGGCTCCGGCTCCGCTTGGGTGATCTTGGGCATCCAGAATAGGGCTCACCTTAACCCAACTTTCGGCCTTTGAGCAAACTTCTGCTCTGACTTCTCGTCCCTGGGAAACACTTGCGCTTCCTTCTCGTCCGTTCGCGTACTCTTCCGCAGCACCTCGTACCTCAGACGCACCAAGCCTGTCAGCTCTCTCTTGTGTCGTCCTTCATTCTAGCTGTGTTTTTCGCTCGACTTCCTGTGCTCCTAAGTTCCTACACACTTAGACACAGGGGTTAAATACTAATAGGACCTAACTTTACTTGGTTGATCACATCAAAACTACCATGGGGTACTTACAATCTCCGTCTTTTTGATGTAAGCAAACCCCAAGTTAAGTTAGAGTAAACCATAAATTTAACAGTTATAAAATAATAGTTCAAATTTTGAAAGTAAAAAAAAATTGCAAGTACAAAAATTTAAAAAAAGTGTACTACCCTCCCCTAGACTTAATCTTTACTACTTCCTCTTTTGATCACATAAAAAATAGGGTACCTTTAAAGACGTTACTTGGAAGGTCTAACACAAAAGTCTAAGGGAAAAATTAAAGTTTAAGTTTGGCTTTATCAATGTAAATTAAAAAAACTTAACATATATAAGTCAGATAAAGTTGAAATTATCTTAAAAAAATTTAACATTTAGAAAAATTTAATATTTTTATAGGTAAAGTTATTTTTCTCTGAAAAATTAACTTCTAAATAATTTCTAAAAAAACTCCTTAAAAAAATTAATAAGGGTTAAAAAAATCTCTTTAATTTTAGGTAAAATTTTAAAAAAATATATTTTGATAATTAATTCATAGAAAGTTTTCTAACAAAAAAATTATTTAGATAAAGTTTCATAGAAACATAACTTTGCTAAAATAACTTAAATGATCAGAAATTTTGATAAAAAAAAAATTAAAGTATTTTTATAACTACTAATGCTTAATAGTTAGTCAATTAAATACTTATTTGAATAATTGACTTCCAAGCTGTGGCGAGACACTAGGCCTTCTTGGATATTGGAACAACAACCACTTTCTAGATAAAGTCTTCTAAAAAAATTAAATATTTAATTTTTTCTCTGAAAGCCCTAAGTCTAAAAACAATCAATCTAAATATATTTTTTGGAATCCAAAACAGATTCCTTTCTATAGGATTAATTAATAATTTCTTAGGAATATATTTTTTTGATATTTTTCTAATTTGACCCTTATGATATTTGAGATACTAATTAAGTCCTGAATAATTTCTAAAATTAGAAGTAATAAAAGTTATCATGCACAACTTTTCAAATTCTCAATTTTCTCTTTCAATGTTTCATTTTCTATTTTTATTTTATTGAAATCTTCTGATCGAGAAGATATAGCTAAGATTGATTTTATCTCTTTCTTTTTTTTCTAACTTACAGTAGTTTTTCGATAATATTTTTATGAATTGAAATAACTTGTCAGGAGGAAGAGTCCTTACCTGACTTACCTTATCGATTCCGCAATCTGAAGCTCCCCCCTGAAGTACTGCTTTCTTCTGATGTTACTTCCCCTTCATTGATGCTCTCGATGCTCATTTCGGACGAGCTTGCTTCATCTTTGTCTTCTTGGTGACTTGTTACTAGCATAAGTCCAATGAGGGCTTCTATCTCCAATTCGGATGATATTTCGTCCCACCTCGCTTTGAGATTTCTATGCTTGTCAATTTGAGCTGGCTTCTTGTTCTTTAATTTTAGGCAGTTATCTTTCACGTGCCCTTCTTCATTACAGTGGTAGCACTTTACCTTTCTTTTCCTTCTTCTACCCTGCACTTGATTAAATTTATTAGATTTAAATAATTTTTTAAAATGTTCTTACCAATAATGTCATTTCATTATCGTCAAGTGATGTCTCGGAATCTGGTTCGTCTATTTTAGCTTTTAAGATAATGTTTTGCCTTGATTCCTTCTTTAGACCTCCATATCTTGACTCATGAATTTCAAAAGTTGAAAAAAGTTCTTCCAAAGTGCTTACCTCTAAATCCTTAGAGATGAAATACTCATCTACTAAGGTCGACCATTTCAGAGTCCTAGGAAATACATTAAGTGCATACCTTAGTGAATCTCAGTTGGTTACCTTTTCTTTGAGATTCATGATGTTGGATCGAAAAGAATTTAGATATCTCTATAATTGCATGATATTGTCCACTTTGGGCCTAAGTCCTCATGGTTTTGCTCTTGGGCTCTACCCAAAAGGCCTCATGCCAATGGAGATATCTTTTTCTCTTATAAACCCATGATCTTTCCCATGTGTTTTCAATGTGGGACTATGTTTGTAACCTTGCAATCCCAACAATCCCCACAATCCCCCCCCTCAAACAAAGGACCACAGACTTTCCACATCCGATCCTCGACCCATCAGGTCTTCCTGCCCCTCTGTCCACCCGACTTACTAGGACTTCCTTGCCTATCCGTAACTAGGACTTCCTGCCGGTGTCTAGTCCTCTTGATCTGAACATAGGAGCCTCCACTTTCTTTGTTCGAGGTCAATATTGTACCCACATGGCTCAATCATACCATAACTCTTGTGCATAGTCGGCGATTAAATCTTCTAGCAGTCCAGGCTCTGATATCAATTATTGGATCGAAAAGAATTTAGACATCTCCATAATTACATGATATTGTCCACTTTGGGTCTAAGTCCTTATGGTTTTGCTCTTGGACTCTACCCAAAATGTCTCATACCAATGGAGATATCTTTCTATCTTATAAACCCATGATCTTTCCCATGTGTTTTCAATGTGGGACAATGTTTGCAACCTTACAACCCTAACACATGAGTCTGGTGATGAGCTCCTTGATTATTGAGTGGAGGTGTGCGATAGTTTCTCCTTCTTCTAACTGGAGGTTGTTGATATGGTTCTGAAGCAGGTCCCGTCTCGCTAATTTTGCCTCCGAGGCCCCTTCGTGTAGTTCTAGGAATTTCTCCCAGAGCTCCTTGGCTGACTCATAGGCTGCGGTCCGGTTGACTTATTGTGACAGTAAGACGCTCAGTATATGGAACTCTGCTTTACCGTTTGCCGCGAAGTCAACTTGCTCCTTCTTCATCCATTGATATTCTTCTTTGTCTTTTAGAGCTACAAAATCATATTTCATAATTATTAATAATTCAAAATCTATTTTTGTAAAATATCGAAAATGGGCAAATCACTATAAGGGAATTTTCCAAAAATTTTGGAAAAATTTCGGATCTCGTATGACGAGTTTACGGGGATACATATTGGGCCTCGGGAAAGCCTGTTTAGGCTACCCCGTTTTAGCGAAGAAATGTTGATTTTATTTAATTCCTTTTTTTTCTTTTTCTTTATTTTCCTCTTCCCCCGCCGTTTCCCTTCTTCCTCCCGATCCCTACGACACCGTGCCCTAACCGCAAGCGTCGGTTCCTTCTCCTCCCGCGTGCATAAAGCCGTGACCAAGAGAAAACCGACACTTCTCTTCCTCTTTCTTGCTTTGCCCGATCTCCACCCCTCTCCGTGCGAAATCCCGTGCTTCCTCTCCAACCCCTCTTCACTGTCGCAGTAGCCGTCGCCTCTTCAAGGGCATCGTCGGGTTCCAGGAGTAGTCAGCCAAGCTTCTGTTTCCCTATCTCTTCCTCCTCTCGGCCGATCGTTAGTCGCCACCGCCTGCCGTGCCACCGACGGACCTTGCCGTGCCCTAGCCGAGTCCAGCCATTGCTGGAAGGAAAGATCATCACCAGCCTCATGTCTTTGCCCTATAGCGCCGCTGCCTCCTCTCTGCCCTCTTCCGATCCGGAGGATTGCTTTCGTGCTGGCATAGAGCAACCACAGCGAACCCTGGGCCGATTGCTACAGCCAACACCACACAAGACCTACTAGTGTTTCCTGGTCTTCTCATCCCCCGATTTGCCCTCTAGCGTCGCCAACAAGAATGAGCCGCAGTCTCATCGGAGAGGGCAACAACTTCGCATAACTCCGACTGTAATTTCTAGTAGCGCCTTCTTCGACTGAGTGTCAACAAGGGTGTCTCTGGATTGGGGTAAGATGAATTTTGGAATTATATTGATTAGAGGTTGTTAGATAGGTTATTGCTTGATTTGTAATCCCCACTTATCGATATCAACTTGATCTGATCTGTAGGGAAAGATTTCAGCAAGGTTGTGCTGTGAATCAGTGATCACGGCTGTGAGGAAAGGATTCCAGCAGGGTAGTCTTGTGCTGTGGGTTATTCTTGGGTCTGGCAGCCGCCTTCCAGCGACGAACAACCCTAATATTACAACTGCTTCCATCCAGCAGCTCCTTATTCTAAAACAGGGCTGTGAGATTGAGGTAAGATACTTAATTGGATTGAATTAGGTATGAGTTGGATTGTGTAATTAGTTGTTTATGTGTTAATTAGGGTTTGCCCTAATTTAGTGTTAGAGATTTTTATTTAGCTATTTCATTGAATATTAGCTAAATAAAAATGTATATATTGATGACACAGGACTTTGACGTGAGACTAGTATCTCGACGTCGGATTTGGACCGGATACGATCCTCTTATTGGAGACGAGTACTTTGACTTATCTTTTTAGATATGTCATTTGATATGCATAGTAGTGTTTTTAACAAATAGTAATGATTATGTTTCTTATCTGCATCGGTTGGTCACTACCCGATACCTGTTACATGCTTCTTTTGTTTACTTGTTATGCACTTCATGTTAGTACATATCTGATTATACATGCTTATAGGGGTAGTGACATAACCATGCTTTATTATGTTCAGGACCTAAGTTTTTATACCTTATTTGATCTGTGTACCTTTGATTTGATTCTTTGTCCTATGGTACACATTGTGTAGAGATGGATAGGTTCAGGATATTCTCATGCTTAGTATCATGCACCATCTCGCATGATTGCATGCTGTGCGATAGTCGGCTCCATTATTGTTGAGCACATCGCCAGTTACATAGATCTGCACACACCACCACTCATGGGTTAGTGGTATGTCAGGCAGGTGTGTGGCAGTTCTGCTGTTAGGCTCCGCTGGTCCGGTGACTCAGCGTGGTAGCCGGCAGACAGTTCTGCTATGTTAGGTTCCGCTGGTCTGGAGACGCAGCGTGGTAGCCGGCAGACAGTTTGCTCTGTTGGTCCGCTCATGGGTAGTGTGACGCAGCGTGGTAGCCGACAGGGATCCCTCCTCTGGACTTGCTCAGGGAGATGAGAGCATTGAGCTCCCCCACTTATGATTTGGGGTACGAGGATAGGTGTACTCCGAAAGTATCCCGTCCACTCAGTCACTCATCAGGAGCAGTGATGGCAGAGTGCGCGGTTCTCACAGCTCTACTCACTCGGTCTCACCATTGTGTGTGAGATGGCTGACTGGCAGTAGGGGTGACCAGGACATGTCATTGGCATCATACGCATTGATGCATTTATTGCTTGTGTTTACTGCACTTATATGATGCATATTGAATAGATGCATTTGTTTAACATGCATACATGATTTCTGTACACCAGGTCCTGGTTAGTACAGTGTTCTCCTATTTATTTTAGTTTGCATTTATCCTTCTTATATCAGGAGACTGTACACATGATTAATGTTATTTGTTATTTTCTTTATTATGCATATCAGTAGTTACCCACTGAGGAGTTGACTCACCCCGTGATTATTACTATTTTCAGGTTGTGGCTGTCCAGAGGAGTTCCAGACGCTAGTCCCTATAGATCGCAAGGATATTTTTATTGGGTCTTTTGGTTTTATTTCTTATTGCACTATCTAGGCTTGTACTAGTTTTGCTTTATGAATATTGTATGATTTATTTTATTGTCGATGGATTTTTATTGGATATGTTTTGCTACATGCCTGCCTAGATGGCAGAAGAGGTGAGTTCGTTGTGTTTTGAGTTTTATGGGTGTAGTGGAGTAGGATATCTATTTTGAGCTTTATGGGTGTAGATGAGTAGGATTTTTGACTTGGTTTTCTTTATCGTTGCATTTGTTTAGTTTTATTATTAAACTGTGTGGGTGTTGCTTATTATTTATATATATTGTTTCGGCCGTGTTGGCCGAGGTATCTGGATGTTGTAGGAAGTTTTAGTTTGTCACCCGTACATGGGAGATGCTGCCAAAATTTCTTCTGGCAGGGACTACTTGGGGTCTGTCAGTTTTAAAAAATACCTCCATCTTTTTCCTCCAGCTCACGAATTCCACCTCGAACTTCGGTTGATTGTTGCTCGGTCCGACCATCTCGTGTACTTCGTTCGATTGTTAGTCCTCCTAAAGTGAACCTGCTCTGATACCATTTATAGGTCTCTTGGCGGCCGACTAGAGGGGGATGAATGACCCTGCAAATAACAAAGAACCTTCCTCAAACTTTTATAGCTTAATTATCCTTAACACTTGCATAAACAAATATAGGAGATTAAAAATGAAGAGGCGCGAAGGATTTACTTGGTTACAACCGGGGAGGTTGTTAATCCAAGGAAGACAAAACACATTAAATTCTTTTTCAGACGGAGAAACCTCTTTACAACAATCAAAGCATTCAATTACAGAACCAGACTGAAAAGAAATCTATCACAAGTGTTCTATTTTAGCTTCTGGGACCAGGGATGTATTTATAGCCCTGGTCGGGTGCCTGGAAGGGTTCCAGGAGCCTGGGAGGGGATAAACTTTTATCCCAATCACAACAGAACGTGCCACGTCGTGTTTCGAATAAAAGCTTGCTCAGGGCGCCTGGACCCAAGTTAACATCAAGTTAACTATTTGGTCTGGGTTCTTTGGCTCTGGCTCCGCTTGCTTGGGTCCAGGTCTTCCGCTCCGGCTCCGCTTGGGTGATCTCGACCATTTGGAATAGGGCTCACCCGAACCTAACTTCTGGCCTTTGAGCAAACTTTTGTTCCGGCTTCTTGTCCCTCGGAAACATCATGCGCCTCCTTCTCGCTAGCCCACGTAGTTTTCCGCAACACCTCATACCTCGGACGCACTGAGCCCGTTAGCTCTCTCCCGTGTTGTCCTTCTCGCTAGCTGTGTCTTTTGCTTGACTTCCTGTGCTTCTAAGTTCCTACACACTCAGACACAAGGGTTAAATACTAACAGAACCTAACTTTACTTGGTTGATCACATCAAAACTACCACGGAGTACTTACAAGGGTAACCCTTTAACCGGACTTTCGAGAGTTTCTTCTTTACTTAATGACGTTAGAACTTGGGTAAACTCTCTGATGTGACCTGCGCTGGGTTATGTCAGACTTTAGTTAGAATTCCTATAAGAATATAAACATGGAGTTAGGTAGATGAATAATGCATAGAGACATTAACTAGCATCATAATGAAATCAAAAATCCTAGAACTATCATCCTTTTTTCACTTACGCTCATTCTCTCTCTCTACTCTCTCTTACTTTTACACACACTCTCTCTCTATTCCCTTCTCTTTCTCTATTAAATGTTCGTGAGCCAACATTTAATTGTTTAAATAACTCACCGTGCAAAGTTAACTAGTGCTTAATTAACATTTCTCGTGGGATTGATATTTTATTACTTAACAACAATCGTGCACTTGCGGATTGTACACATCATTTACGATAACGACCCATTTTGAACTGTAATTTCTAGACAACCTCAATAGAGATTACGTTCTTACAACTACTACTGTTGATGATCATCTTGCAGACTTTATTTGCGATACTGTAGGTAGTATAAAAAATATTGGTTCTCAACTAATTTTCCTCCTAATCATCCTTGGAAGTCAGCAGACTCTTACGAATGACCAATGTCTCTTGGCCGTCACCATAAATCACCTCGTCAGATGCATCATACACCGAGTTGCTAATTGCTTTGGTCTCTTTTTCTATGTTTTCCTTAATCAACAATTTTTTACCTTTCTGATTAGCAGGAACATATTTCTTGCATCAGTTAGCCTTGTGCCCTTGTTCGCCATAACGATAACATGTGATAGGAGAATTAGGATTAACTTATGAAGTGTTGCGGTATAGAATGTGAGCCTTAAGGGTGAACTGATTGACTATTTTGGTCGTCCCTCACCACTGGCTTCCATTCTGTTGTTTTTCAACAGCTAGTGCGAGCTGATAGGCTTCTAATACTATCAAAAATGAATGAAAGCTAAGGGAATCTTATGGGGACTGACATAACCCCCTAAGTATCGTGCGACCATTTGCTCCTTTATCTCGAATAGGCTGTTTTGGGCAGTCAGCTGGAGGAACTCATCCGTATATTCATTGACTGATCTCGTGCCCTGTTGCAATGAGTGAAATTGCTAAAACAAAGGTTAGGTGTAGTCGAAAGGTAGAACTGACCTCTCAGCTTCTTCTTTATCTTCTCCTAGTATCTATTTTGGACTTATCCTATCCGTCCCATGAACACCGCATCTATTCCCACCACTCTGATGTTTGCCCCTTGAGTCTGATGACAATCAGCTTCACCTTCATCTAATCCAGAACCTGTTTATACTCAAAGATTCGCTCCACTTCATTCAACCAATCGACGAAACTCTCTACTTATAACATAACATAAAATATAGGTAGTTCAACCTAAAAAGCAAGGTCTTCATAAGGCTTCTCCCGAATATGATGTTCCTGGCTTACAGACTGATGATAGTAAGGATTCTCGAAGGTAGACTTGGACCCTCAATCTAAAATTTCCCGACATTCAAGATTCTCCACCGCCGTCATTGTTATCATCTGTTAAGTTAACTCTACAACTTGCCTCCATAAATCCTCAATCGTTATCATGTCCTAAATGCTACATTCACGGTGCTTAACTTCCTCAAGCGGAACCTGCCTGTTGTTGCGACTATGACCACGATGACCTTCCATTAGATTTGATGCTTGACTTCCTTAATTGGACACTGTCGACTCTAATACCAACTAACGTCGGGCAAAATAACCATTATACTGCGAGCGAGGTAAGAAAGGAAATTGGGGGAGAAAACAAGAAGATGACTCGAATAATATTAAAGAGAAACCCGTCATTTACTAAAATAGAGTTTTATTAATAATTGAGGGATAAATTCTCATACAGCTAGACATGTGTTTATATAGACTCTCAACCATAAAACTAAGAAAGGTAAGAAATTCTGAAATATGGATCTCAATTCCAATCTTATAGAGAAAGAAAAGAAATCTTTCCATAAAAGAAAATCTATTGATAGAAATTGAAATTAGCAAAACATGGCACTCATATAGATAAACTACGACTCATAAATACTAGAAATACCCAAATTATCCTAAATATCATAAAATAGAAATGATTAAAAATAACAAAAATATTCCAAAAGGGCATAAACGATAAAATTTGGGCATAAAATTTGGTGATTATGAGTTCTCTTGTAACAAATATAGATTTTTAATTTCCTCATGAATGGTCATCGACAGAGTTTGATTCCAAGTCCTAAGTAAAAAATTTAAAACCATTTAAAGTTTGGGTTGATCCTGTGTCAATGGTCAAGCCATCAATAAATGAACAATCCGACATACGTGCTTTCCGAAGATCATCGGTGAAGAGAATGGGGAAGACTTGAAATGTACTTCAACAGATGGTTAGACTGGTGTAGGGAGATCTCGACAGATCACTCTGATGCTCAAGTTAGAGTTGCTGAAGGTATGAAGAGTAGAACAAAAAGAAGAAATGAGAACTTGATGGAGCCGAAAAAGAGAGTGTGTGTAAGAGTTACCCAAAAGAAAATTCCCATACATTTACCTTCTCTAAGGTTTATATAGCTATTAGAAGAGCATTTCCATGCCAATGAGAGGATCAAATCTGACAACTATTGGTTGAAGCCATCCTTGGACTAGAGTGGCCTCCATCCCCACCTATTTTGGCATGTCTTTGATTATTTTTTTCCCCAACCCCCCACAAACTCATTGGTCATTCCTGTTAGCTCCCTTCCCCTTCCTATTTCTAGTCGATTGTCACCGGAAAATCATTAGAAAAGGACATATGATCCTAACTCAACCTAACCCAAGTCCTATTGTATTAATTTGTGGCTTGAATTAGAATATTTGAGCAAGCAATGGTTAAAAATGAATCCTAATTTGCGCAAGTCGTATACGAGTTGCTCTCCTTTGAACTTTGCCATTTCATCGATGATTTCCTAGAGTTTAGGTCATGGTTTGTATGCATTCAAAACCTAGGAAGATTTTTGAACAAACTTGTTGCGCAAAGAAGGGGGCAACACCTCTCAACCTCTAAACCGCGGAAGAAGAGGAAGAGAGAAAAGAGATTGTGCGGAGCAACAAGACAAAGACGCACAAAAGGAGAGCAAACACGAGGAAGAAGAAGAAGAAGAGAAAGAAGAAGATTTATCGTGATTCGGCGACGTGCCTACTCCACAAAAACGACCGAAGCTTTATTAGAATTCTCTCTACACAAGAGAATCACATCTAATGATTCTTGTGTTTGTTGTTATACAATAGGCTTACAATAATCTCTATAAATAATGCTAAACCCCAGACCCGATAAAATCGTAACAGAATTTTGTTATGAAAAATCACAACAAAATTTTGTTATATAAAATCTTGACAGAATTTTATTAAGAAAAATCTTAACAAATTTTTCTTTCATAACATCCCTCATATTAACCTTTATCCAAATATGAGTCATCCCTCAACAATCTCCACCTTGGCGAATATTCACCCCTTCGAAGAACACGAGCAACTGAACAAAACTCCATCTAGATCTCTGGGTCTGGGTTTCCTTCCTCTAGCATCTAGAGATATAGATCAAGTTCAAGCAATGCTTAAACTTCTCTGTAGTCACTGGCTTTATCAGCATATCTGCAACATTGTCTACAGTGTGAACTTTCTCAAGTTGAATTTCCCAGGAAGCAATCAACTCTCTGATCTTGTGAAATCTCACATCAATGTGCTTGGTTCTCACATGATACACTTGATTCTTCGCTAAATAGATAGCATTCTGACTATCATATAACAACTTGACTGCACCTTGCTGAACACCCAGTTCTCTGACCAACCCTGTAAGTCATAAAGCTTCCTTCGCTGCTTCAGCTGCTGCTATGTACTCAGACTCCGTAGTAGACAATGCAACAATAAATTGTATCATAGATTTCCAATAAATAGGTCCTCCTGCCATAGTGAAGACGTATCCTGTAGTAGACCTCCTGTTATCTAGATCTTCTGCATAGTATGCATCTACGTACCCAACAACTTAAGGATCTTCCGGTTGTCTACTGAACATGATGTCATAATCAGTTGTATTTCTCAAGTATCTGAAAATCCATTTCACTGCATCCCAATATGGTCGACCAGGATTTGAGAGAAACTTGCTTACTATACTAACTGCTTGCGCTAAATTTGGTCTCGTGCAAACCATGACATACATCAGACAACCAACTGCACTGGCATAAGAACCTTTGACATCTCTTGGATCTCGTCATCCATCTTTGGATACTGTGTACTGGATAACTTGAAGTGATGTGCCAGGGGTGTGCTCACCGACTTTGCATTCTTCATGTTGAACCTATCCAACACCTTCTCACATAGCTACGTTGAGATAACCATAATCTCCCTGCAGCTCTATCCCTGTAAATCTCCATCCCAAGAATCTTCTTGGCCTCTCCCAAATCTTTCATATCAAATTCCTTGCTCAGTAGTCTATTCAATTTGTCAACCTCTTTCATCTTCTTCACAACAATGAGCATGTCATCTACGTATAGTAGTAAGAAAATCAGTGATTCATTTTCAATACTCTTCACATATATGCAGCAATCATACTCACATCTCCTATATCTGTTTTGAATCATATATGAATCAAAACATTTGTACCATTGCCTAGGAGATTGTTTCAATCCATAGAGCGATTTCTTCAATTTGTAAATCAATCGCTCTTGTCTGGGTTGACTAAATCCCTCAGGTTGTGACATAAAAATCTGCTCCTCCAAATATCCATGAAGAAATGTCGTCTTCACATCTATTTGCTCAAGATGTAAATCGTGATGTCCCACTAAAGTCAACACCGCTCTAATTGACGTATGTCTTACTACCGGAGAGAAAATTTCTTCATAGTCAATCCCCTTTCTCTATGAATACCCCTTTGCTACCAACCGAGCCTTAAATTTCACTTCTTCTCCCTCTGGTATTGCTTCTTTCTTCTTGAATATCCACTTGCACCCTATAGCTTTCTCTCCTTCAGGAAGTTCCACTAGATCCCACGTTTGGTTCTTATGCAACAACTCCATCTCCTCTGCTATAGCACCCGTCCACCTGTCCTTCTCAGAACTGTGTATCGCCTCCTGAAAAAATGTAGGGTCTCCGCTACTAGGATAAGCGCATAAGATACCAAGTCTTCGAATCCGTATCTAGTGGATGGTTTTACGACTCATCTCATTCTACCACTAGCTATAGTGCGATGCTCCGTGTGCTCTGAGCTAGAATCATCAGAGTCATGAGTCTCTATCTCCACCTACACAATATCTTTCTCCATGTTCCTTTGTGGTATTTCTTTTCCTTCTTCCTGAGTACGCTGTAACATAATTTTCTCATCAAACACCACATTTCTGTTGATCACCACCTTGTTTGCCTTAAGATCCCAAAGCTTGAAGTCTTTAACTCCTTTTTGATACCCCAGAAAAATGTACTGCTTTGACTTCGCATCCAGCTTTGATCTTTCCTCACTAGATATGTGCATATAGGCTGGACATCCAAAAACTCGAAGATGAGAGTAATCTACTTGTTTCCCTGTCCATACTTCTTCTGATACTTTACCTTCTAGTGCTGCCCTTGGTGATCTATTAATGAGATAACATGCCATGTTAACCGCTTCCGCCCAGAAATTCTTTGCAAGCTCTGCATTTAGCTTGAGACATCTTGCTTTCTCAATGATTGTCCTGTTCAATCTTTTCGCTACCCCGTTCTGCTGAGGTGTCTTGCAAATCGAGAAATACCTCATTATCCCATGCTGCTCACAAAATTCTTAAAAATTTGAATCTGTGTACTCAGTTCCATTGTCTGACCTAAGACATTTGATCTTCCTTCTAGTCTGGTTCTCCACTTCAGTTTTTCGCAATTTAAACTTTGTAAAAGTTTCTGACTTGTGACGCATAAAGTATGCCCAGACCTTTCGTGAGAAATCATCAGTAAAACTCACAAAATACAAGTGCCCTCCACGTGTTGCTACACTAGCTAGTCCCTAGAAATTCATATGTACGTAGTCCAGAATCCCCTTTGTCATGTTTGCTGTCGTCTTGAATTGCACTTTGCTCTGTTTCCCAGGAACACAGAATTTGCAAAATTCAAGCTTACACATCTTGACACCCTTCAACAAATCTCTCTTGTGAAGTTCTAGCATCCCATGTTCACCCATATGCCCTAGCCGCATATGCCACAAGACAATACTATCTGATTCAGACTCCACTGAGGCGGCTCCACCTACAACTGTAGTCCCTATCAACTTGTAGATATTTCCTGCTACCTTTTGTCCTTTCATTATCGTCAGATCTCCCTTGCTGACCTTCATCACCTCGCTCACTAATTTGTAATTACATCCAATATCATCCAGTGTGCCTAGTGAGATCAAGTTCTTCCTTGGCTCTGGTATATATCTGACATCACACAAAGTTCTGATCACACCATCAAACATCTTGATTCTGATGTTCCCTATGCCGATAACTTTACATGACGCATCGTTTCCCATCAACACTGCACCAGAATCCACTATCCTATAGGTGTCAAACCACTCATTGTTTGGAGTCATATGATATGAACATACAGAGTCTAAGATCCATGCATCTGTCAGCTGCTCTGAACTTGACATAACTGATAGCATATCTCCATCACAGCTCTCTAAATTTTCTTCTTCAACTATGTTTGCAGACTTTGCTGAACTACCTTTATTCTCTGCAACATATTTCTTTATCTCTGGACAATCTCTCTTGATATGACCTTTGCCTCCACATTTGTAGCACGTGATCACCTTCTTCCTTCTCGATTTAGAACGAGCCTTGTTGTTGTTACCCAATCCATGTCGAGATTTGCTCCTACCACGCTCTTGGTTACTATTTACCACAAGTCCTTCTCCATGAAAAAATTCATCGCTTGTTTTCTTCCTTTGGTGAAAACCTAGCAACGCACCTATGATCTCCTCCAATTTGAGAGTTTCTTTAACCCACATTAAAGTAGTAGCCAAATTCTCGTATGTAGGAGATGAAGGTAGAGAATTCAACAACATCAGCATCTTATCTTCATCTTCAATCTTCACATCAACCCACTTCAGATCATTTACAATCTGGTTGAATACGTTGATGTGCTGGCTCAGATCGGTTCCTTCTATCATCTTCAGCCTGAATAATTTCTGCTTGAGATACAGCTTGTTTGTCCATGACTTTGACATGTACCGGCTTTCCAGCTTTTGCCAAACTACCACTGGTGACTCCTCGTCCATGACATGGTACATCACGTCATCTGTAAGACAAAGCCTGATTATTGCTACTGCCTTCGCCTGAAGTTCTTCCCAATCTGATCTCTCTATACTTTCCAGTTTTCTTTCTCCTAGCGCCTTTGTCATGCCTTGTTGCACCAACAAGTCCTTGACCCATCTCTGCCATAATCCAAAGTTTCCGGTTCTGTCAAACTTCACCATATCAAACTTCGCAGAAGTTGTCCCCGACATGTTGAAGAAATCCGCTAAAAACCTGTAGCTCTGATACCAATTGTTGTGCAAAGAAGGGGGCAGCACCTCTTAACCTCTAAACCGCAGAAGAAAAGAAAGAGAGAAAAGAGATCGTGCGGAGCAACAAGACAAAGACGCACAAAAGAAGAGCAAACACAAGGAAGGAGAAGAAGAAAAGAAAGAAGAAGAGTTACCGTGGTTCGGCGACGTGCCTACTCCACAAAAATGATCGAAGTTTTATTAGAATTCTCTCTATACAAGAGAATCGCATCTAATGATTCTTGTGTTTGTTGTTATACAATACGCTTACAATAATCTCTATAAATAATGCTAAACCCCAGACCCGATAAAATTGTAACAAAATTTTGTTATGAAAAATCACAACAAAATTCTGTTATATAAAATCTTAACAGAATTTTATTAAGAAAAATCTTAACAGATTTTTCTTTCATAACATCCCTCATATTAACCTTTATCCAAATATGAGTCATCCCTCAACAAAACTCGACTGTGACAGTCACTTCCCTTTGAATTTCCAGTAGCAATTTAGGCAAAACCACTACATGACCACCTTACTCCGATCAAAATCAATTTTGCTTCATTTTTAGGAGTTTTCAACTCGATGTTATATCCTTGGTTTGGGTTTTTCAAGCTACTTATTGTTAGCAATTTTGCCCGCTCAATTTAGTTGCGATCTTGAGAGTTTTAAAGCTCTATTCCAACTTGTATTGGTCAATTTGTTGGCTACATCAAGTGAGAATTTTATCCATTTGATTTAAAAAAAAAGATATAAATATCCATTTGATTTAGTTCGGTTTTTGACTCATATATCACACTAATATTGTTTATTGTTATAGGTTCTAAAATTATGTGGCTTTAGGTAAAATTTGATAACTTTAAAATTATGTCGAATATTTAATTATGATTATTTGAGTTGTGATAATATTGGGCGATGATATTTATAGAAGTTTCAAATTTGGATTTTTAACCTAAAAATTTATTGTTGCGAATTTTAGAAAAATAATCCATTGGTTGTGATATTTGGAATTATAATTATATCATTTACTCATATATTGAATCTATTATATTTATTTAATTGGTAGAATGATTCGTCTACAACAACAACAAGTTTCAACTATTAAATTATTAAACAATTTTTCATAATAAGATAGAAGAAAAGTTTTTGGCAGATTAACTACATTGAGTGGGAGTTAGTTGAAAGAATTGATAACGATATAATAATTAATGAGTTTAATTATAAGATTACTTAATTCTAAAAAGAATCGATGATCACAACTTTAATAGTATTTTTACTCCATATTTTTGAATGTATTAAATATTAAATAATTTTATTATATTTTTTCAAAAAACTAATATTCACATGGTTTTTTATTTTATCTACATAATTTTTAAATTAATTAATTCATTGTATTAGTTATAGTCGGTGTCTCGACGGTCAGCCCTAGGAAATATTGAGCCTTGACCAGTGGCGGATCCAGGAATTCAATCATGGAGGGGCGGCCGCGATCTAAGCGCGGCGAATTTTTTTTGAACAGTTAATAACTTCTATGTAATTAAAAAAAATTTTAAATAACTTGCATACAGGAGAAAAAGGTACAATATCATGAAAAGAAACTAGTACAATAATATTAAAATATTAAAGCAGTCTACTAACGAATACATGACAATTACATTCTTCGAGACTCCATGTTCTGAAAACGCTGTAAAATTGGCTCATTGTCGACAGTATTAAAAACATCTTTCTCGATATATACTACCAAACTATCATTCATTCATTCATCTCCAATCCTGTTTCGCAAATCTGTTTTGACAATATTCATTGCCGAAAACACTCTTTCAACAGTTGCAGTAGCAACTGGAAGAAGTAAGGCTAGCTCAATCATCCGATAAACCAAAGGAAACACACGATTCTTCATTGTTTCAATCATTTTCTTTGCAAGAGCTCCTAAATCTGAAATGTCTTCAAACCGTTCATCTGATCTGACGTCATCAATATATGTTTCAAGCTCTTGTTCAACCAACATACGCTCATTCCAAGAAAAATCATCCTCATAAAAATGAGTCAGACGCACTAACTTCTGTACATCAAATCTAGAGAATGAGTTCCTAGGATCAAGACATGACATATAAATCAACAAATCTGTAGTTGTTTCAGAGAAATGACTATCCATTTCCTGTAGAATAATATCGATAACCTACAATTTAAAAATCAAACAACAAAAGTAAAAATTAATAAATATGTTAATGTTTAAAAGAATTTAATTGACGATAAACAAAAAAAGAATTATGAAGTTACCTCACAAAAGATTTCAACATGGTAGTAGTGATAAAAATTAACATTTTTTCCATCTCTCTTCAAACGACTACGGCTGTTGATGTTATCTGTCATATTAATTATTTCAATGGAATGAGTGTTACAAAACTTCTTCACATCCTCAAGTAAAATATCCCATCCAGAATCTCTCAACTTTTGCAATTTGCATTTCACATTATTGATCAAACGCATCGCATTCACAATATTTTGATCTTTCTCTTGTAGAACGGTTGACAAATGATTTGTGATTGCCAATATACGTTTCATCAATAGTAGAATAAACACAAATTCATACATCTCCATTCTTTCAACCAAAGTTCTACTTAAATCCTTAGAAGAACGATCACCATCATCAATCAAATTTTGAAGAACCTCTATAACAGATGGCCACATTTGTTCAATACGACATAAAGTTGAATGATGAGACCCCCATCATGTATCTCCAGGTCTAGCTAGACTAGTTTCTTGGTTTAGTCCTCTACCAGAACTAATCTCTCCTCTTTCAAGAAGTTTAACTTTTCTGTCATGTTCAAGTTGTCGAAGTTTGTCGGCCCTTTTGCAAGATGATGCAGATGTGTTCACAATCGAACCAACAATCCACATGAAATCACAAACATATTGATTTGCTTGAGCAACAGCTACAACCACTAGCTGGAGTTGATGAGCAAAACAATGAACATACAATACATACGGATTTTCTTTCATTATCAGTGACTTTAAGCCATTAAATTCTCCAGACATATTTGAAGCACCATCATATCCTTGACCCCTCAATCTCGCCACTGATAAACCATACTTAGCAAATAAAGAGTCGATTGCCTCCTTCAAACAAGCAGCTGTAGTTGTTGCAACATGAACTACAGCCGTAAATCATTCAATCACCTCTCCATGCTTATTCACATATCTAATAACAACTGCCATTTGCTCTTTCACTGAACAGTCACGAGCCTCATCAAGTAGTAAAGTGAACCACCTATCTCCAAGATCAGCTAGAATAGCATTTGTGGTCTCAACTGCACAAGCATTCACCAATTACTTTTGAATTTTTGGGGCAATCATTTGATTATTTCTAGGTGCATTCATTCCAACAACTGCCGCAACTTCTGGACACTCTGAACTATACCATTTGAGCAATTCTAAAAAATTTCCTCTATTGGATGATGTCGAAGACTCATCATGTCCCTGAAAAGGCAATCCTTGTAACAACAAAAATCGAATTACTTTTAAAATGGAAGTCAAGCGTTTGCGATAAGCAACTTCAAGCTCATGTTTCCCCGATGAAAATGAATACTCCACACTTTATCTTTGATTCTTGAAACCCTCAAACTATATTCTTGCCTCATTGTGCGCACTACCAACTCCACCTACATGCTCATTGAATTTTTTAATTGCTTTTTTCCAATTTATGAAACCAGATCTCGTAAACACATCATCTCCTCCAAACCCTATATTACTAAGTCTAAAAAGATAACACCAGAAACAAAAGGTTGCATCCTTTGAAACACTATACTCCAACCAATCACGGTCTTTAAACCAAACCTCTCTGAAACATCTATTGTCTTTACCCATTTTTTTTCTTGGAAAATTATGGCCTCGAGGTTGACAAGGGCCCATAGCAACATATTCTTTTCTAATACGATCTCTAGCACCAACATCATACTCTTCAATCAATTTTCGTAAACCTGGATTAGCAATAATTTCTACTTCACTACTCAAATTTTCAATATTTTCAAATAAAATTTGTGGAGGAGGAGGAGGTGGTGGTGGTTGTGGTGCAGGAGTAGACTCTTCATCCGGAACACTAGACGATTCAATTGAACTCCTAGGTCTCTTTGCAAAATATTTCAACATTTTCTACAAATTATAATGTATGGGAAAAAACTATCAACATAAAGTAATGTGAACAATTTAACAAGAGAGGTGATAAAAAGCAACTAAACATTTAAACAATTAAAATTTTAAATTATTAATTGTATCATACATGGTAATCAAGAAATAATCAAACAATTATTAAAAAATAAAATAAAATTCAAGTATAAAATAAAATAAAATCCACTTACCTGAAGGCTGAAGGCTTCACCTTTGGGCTTTGCCGCTTTGATTAGCACTCGAAACTCGGAAGAGAGGAAAAAAAAGCCTTTGGTGCAGGACTTTCCGACTTTGCCGTTTTGGTCGGTGCTCGGCAGAAAGAAGAAACAAAGGGCAAGACCAAGATCACAAGGTTAAAGCCTAAAGGTTTTGTGAGCGGCGGCGGAAACAAAACAAACAGAGGAGAGATAAAAATAATTAAACAAATATAAAAATAAACATTTATATAAATTATATATGGAATGCAAATATGACAAAGTGGACACGTGTTCTGTCAAAGTGGACACGTGTTCTGTCAAAGTGGACACGTGGTCCACAATTAACAAAATGAATTGTTCTTCTTCGTCTCTTCATTTTCTCCGTCTCCTGCTGGCTACTGCGATTGCAATTTTTTCTACGCCACTGTGAAGCACCCCGATTTTTTTTTTTTGGTCTGCCGGCAAGGGGGGGCGACCGCCGATGCCGCCCCCCCGGTACATCCACCCCTGGCCTTGACTATGCCCCTGGTTGGCTGCCTTTTCATAAGCGCCATTTGTTTGAAAGAGGGCATCTATGAGCCAGATTTGAGAACCACATAATTGTTAGGATGTATACTAAAAGCCTAGCTTTTGGTATAAAACATTTATCTAGAAATAAGAATCACATTGGTCAAATGTCTACATTTGTGATAAATGTATTTGTTCAATTAATTTATATTGTAGATAACATGGTGTGTGGTGTCACACACAGAAGATTATGTTATCAGTACCTTATAAATTATAAACAGTAGCTTACGACCATGATGGAAAGGAACAAACCATTGGAAGGTCGTAGTGTAATTAGGTGTTAGTTTATCTTAACTATATAATTACACTAGTACACTAAGAGTGTATTGAGTAGGACCATTAGAGGTCGTTTCTTTTATACTGACTTTATAAAGAAACAAAGACCTCAGTTATTATGGATGTGTGTGCTCTTAATCCTAATATAATAATAAGCACATATATTTGATATTTATTTCTTTAATTTATCAATGGGTGAGATTTAGTTCGATGAATCAATAAGCCCGATAAGTTGGGAAATGATATCACTTATAGTGTGTGTTGTTGATTATAGAAGGAAACTGTGTCCTAGAGATACTAGGTTGATAATGTCCTCAAGAGGAGCTCATAAGGATTGTCATGTTAAACCCTGCAGGTGGACTTAGTCCGACATGATGATAAGGTTGAGTGGTACTACTCTTGGATTAAGATATTAATTAAATGAGTTGTCAGTAACTCACTTAATTAGTGGACATTCGATATCTTAAACACAGGGAGACTAACACACTCATAATAAGAAGGAGCCCAAAAATATAATTTGGGATTGGTGCGGTAGTTCAATAATAGTTCTCTAGTGGAATGAATTATTATTGATAAATTTAAGTTGTGTGTTCGGGGCGAACACTGGATGCTTAATTTTATCGGGAGACCAAAACCAATTCCTCCTCTCGGTCCCTATCGTAGCCTCTTATTTATAGAGTACTATACCCACCTATACCCACCTTCTATACCCACCTAAAGGGGGCCGGCCAAGCTAGCTTGGAATCAAGCTAGGGCCGGCCTAAGCATGGTTTAAGGTGGCCGGCCCTAGCTTGAACCCAAGCTAGAGGGGCCGGCCATATTAAATTAAAAAGGATTTTAATTTTAATTTTTATTATGTGGAAGATATAATTAAAGAGAATTAAAATTAAAAATATCTTTCTTGTAAAAGATCTACAAAAGATTAAAGAAAGAGATTAGATCTCTTTCCTTATTTGTAGATTGGTGAGATATTTTATTTTCTCTTTAAAAATTATTCACATATTGTTAAAATTAAAATTATAGAAATTTCTTTTTATTAACCATGAAGAGATTTTTGAAGAGAAATTTTATTTCCGGAAACAAATTAGGAAGTTTTAATTTGTTGATTAAAACTTATCTAATTTATTTCTCCATGTGGTGGCCGGCCAATATAGTTTAATTTGGGAAATTTTATTTTATTTTTCTCAATTAAATCATGTCAAGGAAATTAAGGAAATTTTATTGTAATTAAATTTCATAATTTGCCTAGGCCAAGGAATATAAAAGAAGGGATGGGGGTGCCTTCATGAGGTGAACCTCAATTATTTCTCTCCCTCTTTTGTTCCTTGGTGTGGCCGGCCATCATCATCCTCTCCCTCTCTTCCTCTTGTGGTGGTCGAACCTCTCTCTCCCCTTGGAGCTCTCGTGGTGGCCGGATACTACTTGGAGAAGAAGAAGAAGAAGGAGAGAAAGCTAGCATCTCTTGGAGCTTGGTTGGTGTTTTGATGTTCTTCCTTGGTGAAGCTTCCTTATTGTGGCCGAACCTAGCTTGGAGGAGAAGAAGGTGGTTGGTGGTTTCTCATCTCGGAAGATCGTTGCCCACACAACGTCCGAGATTAGAAGAGGAATACGGTAGAAAATCAAGAGGTCTTTCTAGAAGGTATAACTAGTAGTTTTTCCTTTTCCGCATCATACTAGTTATTATTGAAATAATACCAAATACAAGAGGCTTACGTTCTAGTATTTCGAATATGTTTTTTCGAAGTTGTGTTCTTTTGTTTTATTTTTCCTTGTGATTTGATTGTTCTTTTCGGTTAACCTAAAGTTATTTTAGGAAATTAAATATTAGATTTCTATAAAAGGTTTTGTCTAGTCGGTGGTGGTTGCTCCCATATCCAAGAAGGCCATGTGCCTCGCCACGTCAGTACTGGGAACCGATTATGGAAATTAATATTTAATGGAATTAATAACTTAAGGTGATTTGGGTCGAACGTGTTAAGTTCTACAGGAGATTCAAGTCAAAACCTAAAAGAACAAATAGATTAAGTTTTGGATCAAACGTGTTAAGTTCCGCAGGCGATCCAAAATTTAATTTAAAAGAACACATGGTAGCTAGGAAAAGGTTCAGACTTTTGTACAAAATTTTTGTACAGTGGAACCTCTAGGCTTTCCGAGTAGCAACCAACAATTGGTATCAGAGCTAGGGTTTTGACTCTGTGTATTTGGTATTAGGTTAATTATGCACATGTCATACATAATTTAGGCAGGTTAATAGTAGGATATGCTAACTTTGTGGATGCAGGATCCAACTATTATGGCTTTTAATTATTATGTGTGTGATTGGACCCTTGGACATGTCAAGGGCATTTATATGTGTGTGCATGATTGTATTAAAATACAGCAGGAGCTGTATTTAGTTTTATTAGGATTTTATTTTTGATCTAGATATATGTACATTCCTTTTATGGAATATAGGATCAAAATGTAAAATTCTATTTATGTCGTGGATCGAATCTTGCAAAGCGTGGAATCTTCTAAGGACCAGAGGCGTAGCGGAACTAGGAGCAAGATAGAGGCGACAGCTAGACCCGGTGGCGGTGGCCAAATATGGCAGCATCTTGGGATGACAACACACGGAGGACAACTAGAGATAAAAGCCATAATAGTTGAAAATTAGATTTTCTATTTATTGCTTTTATATTGTGCTGTGTGTGCATGTTAGTTTACAAGTTTAGTAGGCTAGCATAGTTAAAATTCCTCATTAATAAATAACTAAGTGGGAGAGGGATTTTTAAGTAAATCCCATGGTCTCCATTACTGGTTTGTAAGTGATGCAAACAAGCTTGCGCGTTGGCTCTGAGTGCCTTCCTCCATAACAGATGAGCTTGTTTGCAGATCACTAGAACAGACTTCCATTTTTGGATGACTATAGGAAGTTAATTAAGAGCGTGCGATCTTCCCCAACGGAAGGGGCATAATCTTATTAATGGACTTAGTGTCAAGTAATGGTATACACTTAGACACATCTAATAGTATCCTCCCCATCGAAGTCACTGCTATTATTTGTGTGACCAAATGAAACCAACTATTAATTTGTCATAAAACTAGGTTGACAAGATAATAAAATTAAAGGGTTAAAACCCCTCTTACAAATGATTGATTTTGTATACGTCCACACTAACGTGGCATACAAAATTAACGGTGTTTGAGATAATTTTATTTGTCATAAAGTTACGTTGACAAGATAGTTAATGGGTAAAACCCTCCTCTTACAAATGTTGATTTTGTATACGTCCACACTAACGTGGCATGCAAAATTCACGGTGTTTTGAGGTGTTGGTAAATTTAAATAGTATTGTTAGAGGAATCAATATTATTTTAAATTTAGAGTCTTGACCAAATATTTGATTAAAGATAGACCAACTATTAATTTTATTAAATCATAAAGTAAGGTTGACGAGATAATAAAATTAAATGATAAAATTTCCTCTTTGAATTTGTATACGTCCACACTAACGTGGCATACAAAATTCATGGGGATTTTTAAGGAGTTGGTCTTAACCAAATATTTTTGTGATTCTTAGGATAATGGTCAATCCCTAGCTGATATACTTTAGGATAGACTTAGTGGTCCCAATTATAATTGATTGGAAATAGGATTTGGACATTAAGGTAGACTGTCCTCTTAGAACTAAGAACAATATAGGTGTATTTTATTCATTAGTTGATACATGTTTAGTGGAGTTATCTACCGGTACCTGGTGTGTAGATATGGGAGCCACTGATCATGTCTGTAATTCATTGCAGGGGTTCCAGGAAACCCGACAACTATATGAAAAGGAAAACATCGTCTACATGGGCACTACTGCAAAAGTACCAGCTGTTGCAGTGGGAGATGTTTATCCTCTGATAGGAATAGAATATGGATTTTCAGAAATTGTCTTTATGTACTAAGTTTAGAAAGAACCTGATTTCGGTTTCTAAACTATTAAAGAATAGATATTCTGTCTATTTTGATAACATGTTTGTTATCAAGAAAAATAGGGAAGTTATCTATTCTGATACATTGGTTGACAATTTATTATCCAATAACTCCCACGATGCTTTGAAATGGAGGATGTTGAGGGATCTCCCTCAATTTATTATCCAAAGCAAGGCTTTAACATACTTAGCCTTAGATCTAGACGTCTCCCTCAACATCCTCTATGTCTCGACCTCGGCTGCTAACATCTCCTCTACTTTAGCCTCAGATTCAGACATCTTCACGACATCCTCCATATCCCATCCTCATTACCGACATCTCCCTTGCCTCAGCCTCATATCCAGACATCTCCCTCGACATCCTCCATGTCTCGACCTCAGCTGTTGACATCTCCCCTGCCTCAGCCTCATATCTAGACATCTCCCTCGGCATCCTCCATGTCTTGGCCTCATCTATTGACATCTCACCTGCCGTAGCCTCAGATCCAGACATCTCCCCCAGCATCCTCCATATCTCAGCCTCAGTTTCCAATATCTCACCTGCCTCTGCCTCAGATCCAGACGTCTTCCCTAGCATCGTCCATGTCTCGGTCTCAGTCATTGACATCTTTTATACTTCAGTCTTAGATCCCAACATCACCCTTGTCTCGGTCTTAGTCGTCAACATCCTCTCAGTTTTGGCTTCAATAGTCAACTTTGTCTATCTTCAAGGTTATTCCACATTGACGTCATTTCCTCATCCGTCTTCATATTGGACCTACACTAAATCCTCATTAATGAGTCTATTTTTCCCAGAAGATGCAGACAATAATGATGAATATTTTAGAACATGAGGTACAAGATGAATGAAGAAATAATTATGTGGTTATCAGATATGGTGTCCTAGATTTCCTCCTTCAAACACGTGGTACTTAGTGGATGGAGAGACAACTAATGGCTGTCGGATCTAGTCCCCTCATTAGCGCTGACATGGAGATACTCTTCTGACAGTTATATAAACTCTAGAGAAGATAACTACAAAGGATCTTCTTTTTGTTAACTCTTACACTCTCTTTTTTACCTCTATCAAACTCTCGCTTGCTTCTTCTTTCTGCTTTACTTTTTATATCTCAAGCAATCTTAACTTGAGTGTCGGAATGATCTAGATGTCTTTGATGCTAAACTAACCTTATGTTGAAGTTTGTTTTCGGTCTTTCCCATCCTCTTCACTGACCAAGGCCGGCCCTGAGGCATGTCACCGGGGGCGACGGCCTAGGGCCCCTAATTTTTAAGGGCCCCCAAATTTGACATGCATATACAATATATATTATATAAAATTAGATTATTTTAATAAAAATCCAAAAAAATATATTTTATTAGATTATTTTAATAAAGTCCAAAAATATATATATATTGTTGCATTGTTTTAATAAAGGTCCCAAAAATATATATTCCATTAAAATTTAAGAAAAAAATTTAAAAAAAAAAAGAAAAAAGGAGTGTAAACTATCCTTTTTCCCCTTTCTAAGACTTTATTTATGGTACAACTCTTCCTTCATTAATTCATTTACATAAGTCAGAAGACTCTGAAGAATAAAGTCATAATCTTGGACGCTAATTTTCTCCCTTCTCCTTTGAATGTCTTCTAATTAAATTAGAAAAGTCAATTCTTCAATTGAAATTTTAGTTTCATCAATATATAAACTTACAACGTAAGTTACCCACTTATCTATATTTTTTCTTATTGTCAATATTTAATATTGATTTTTAATATTATATTAGAGTTCAATATTTTATGATTTTTCTTGCAAATTTAAAAGTGTTTAAATAAATCATCCTAATTTTAATCATCATAAAATAGATTATATCGATTGGTTCAAGCACAAATAAGACTTTATTACTCTTTCACTATTATTTTCACTGCTTATGTTTATTTCATTACTAGCTTTGTTGCTAGTTTTGGTGTTTTATTTTTACAATTAAAATTTGTAGTATAAACATGTTTCTAAAGAAATATCATTCTGGGAGTCAAAAAAGAAACAAAAGAAAAAGAATGGAACAGATTATTAAAACTTACAACGGTGTTCTTCATAAGTTTTTTAAAGTCAGCTCTTCAATTGAATGTTCAGTTGATGAATTACAAGAAGAAAGTGAAGAAGAACTAAATGATCATACAACAAATAAACAACAATCAAGTAATCAAGAAGAACTAAATGATCATGCAATCAATGAGCAGGAAGAATTGAGATAAAGTGATGATCATAATCATTGAATGAATGAGCAAGAAGAATTAAGCGAAAATGATAATAATGATTTGAATGTAAATAACTTGACAATTTTATACATTGAAAATGAAGTGTTAGAAAAATTTGATTTTGAAGACCTTATAAATAATTTTACTTCTCAAAATACTGAAGATCTAGATTTTTTTCAATAATTATTTTATACTTATTTTTTTTTATATTTGTAGGTATCACACGTTTTTGAAGAAACTTGGGAAACATATTTTGTATGATGTTAAAATTTTTTAAGAGTCTTGAGAAATATATTTTATATGGAGTTTATCATATTTTAAATAAAATATATTAATTTCTAAATTTTTCTATTAAATTCTATTTAAATTGTAGGTTAGTAAAAAAAAAATCTTATAGAGGTTGTTTTTCTCTTTTCACCAAAGGCCCCAAAGAAGTACCTTTTCTCTTTTCGCCTAGAGCCCCTGAAAATCAGGGCCGGCCCTGTCACTGACCATATTTAAAGAGCACGCTCATCGAATTGTTCCTTGAGAGATAATTTGATCATATTTAACTGGAATAATGCGTTTTCTTCCCTATTGACTTTTGATGGGTCAACGGGATACGCCAAAACTTGTCCCATCTTGTTTGGGTCTGACATAAAAAAGCCAAAATATTATTTGATGCAAGTCCTATAAATCAAGTGATGGCTCGATTTTGACATTAGCTAAGGCTATGATCAATTTGCTATCGCAATACTTTCCTATGTAATTTTAACAGTCCTTTTATTTTATATTTTACGATTAGACCGATGATACTAATTTTTTTTATTTTGTGTATCAGTATTTTTATGTATTAACTGAAGTGTAAAGATAGTTTTATTCTAAGTCTCATTTTAGTGACTATTTTTTTTTATGTATTATTACAGTTTGTTATTTTTTTATTTTACGGGTTAATATTTGCATTAGTGATTAGTTGAATTGATCTTTCTCAGCGGATAAAAAGGACTCCTTGAACGTCTGATTTCCAAAATAAAAAAAAAAACACGCTGTATTAAAATAAATACTTATGACAACGTCACCTTTCCTACCTTTATATTTCTTCTGTTCTTCTGTTCTTCTGTTTTCCCCTACGTTGCCTATTTTCATAGTTGATAAATTCAACACTGGTTCAGTCAATATACAAGGATAAGGATAACTGCAATACTGCTATCGCACGATCAACGAGCATGTGAAGTGTTCATGAGGCCACGGCTGGCTCCACAACTTATTCCCATGACAAGTAGGGTATTCATCTGGGTAATCCACGATGAAATTAATCTTAACAATCGCACATTTTCACTTATAAAACTAACCTGTCGCTCTCACCCCGTCACCTCGCTCATTCTCTTCCTCCTGAATTTCTTATTAATATTTTGCCCTTTTCCCTCTCTCTTTCTGCAGATTTCCTCGCATCTTGATCCAAATCCAATCTCTACTCTCCGAGGAGAGCGACGTCACTGATAGCATCTCTCTCGATCAAACGTTGTTTTCGTGTTTATTCCTTTTGTTCTGCTTCGATCGACGACTCCTCGAATTGCTGTTAGGGTTCTTCTGGATTTGGGGTTTGATCGCGCGCCGAGAGGATGACGAATGGGAAGCTGATGCCAAATCTCGATCAGAACAGTACGAAGGTCCTTAATCTCACTGTTCTCCAGCGGATCGACCCGTTCGTAGAGGAGATCCTGATTACCGCCGCTCATGTCACCCTCTACGAGTTCAGCATCGAGCTCAACCAGTGGGTGCGTCTCGACTGGAAAATTTCATCCTTAATTGATTAATAATGTTTCGGCCGGTTTTTGGTTGGTGTTATTGCATCTGATCTGGGGTTATTTTGATTTCCTTCAGAGCCGTAAAGACGTTGAAGGATCCCTATTCGTCGTCAAGAGGTAGTTGGGAGTCTCCCTTCTAAGATATTACGTTTTTTTATTATAGATTTCTTTTGATTCGAATCTGAGGTACCCGTGAATTCTTGTTTTCCTTCATTCCGACAATTCCTCTGGTCAAGATAGGATCAAGTGTTATTCTATACTCCTGGGAATTTATAGGGCATTGGCTTCTAATTTGCATCATTGTTTTTTTTTTTTTTTTGTAATTTTATTGTTTCTCTAATTGTTCCTTTCCCTTTAATTAATTTGGTTGTTTCTTTTATTGCCAATTATGAAAAGAATTAAGTGCTTATGTATTTGCAGGAACACACAGCCCAGATTTCAATTTATCGTGATGAATAGACGTAACACAGGTTGGAAATTGGTTCATGTTAGAGTTATTTTATTTATTTATTTTTGCATTTTTCTTAATAATTTGTGTTATGCTTCTTCCTTTATGCTGTGTTTAGTTGGAAGGGAGGAAGTATGAGACAATGAAGGCAATTTAGGTGAGGGCAAAGAAGAGAAATGAATTATTTTATCATTTTCATCACTTATTTCCACCTATTCTGTTTACTTGAAGGGAATAGGAACGAAAAAGTCATATCACCAACATATGTTGTGTTTATTGGATACTCAAACTACAGTCTTTTCTTTTGTGGAAGTAGAATGAGTTGGATAGAATTAAATTCCTCTGTCTCCTTTTCCATCCTAGGGGAAAAAAAAGTGAAATTAAAAAATTCATTTCTTAGGTCTTACCTTTATTTCCCCTCCTATTTCTGTCAAAGTAAGCATTAGTGGTCAGTTTTAGTAGTGAAAATCCGCAAATGAAAAGTTATCTGTAGATCTGTTGTTGAAAACCTTTTCTTGCAGACTCCAAATGGATTTTAAGTCTATTTTAAAATTTCAGAGACATTTATACTTTCTAGTAGCCTAGGGATTCTTTTGTCAGTGTTCTCGTGGGAAAGAATACACTTGGCAGAGCCACAGTGTACAAGGATTTAGAGCTTTGAAATAATAGGGATTCTAAAGAATCAATAATGAGCAAGTGCCAAGTAATAAGTTGTAGATTAGGGATGCTGTAGGGAATTACCTACCTTGTTTCTCATATCTTTGAAAACCAGCTGTTGGGAGGGACAATAGGAAGTATGAGAAACACAAACTTATAAGAGGAAGAAGATTGGTTGGAATTTGCCTCTGAACAGGAGGATATTATTTTTCAATTTACCAATTTCGTATACTTTTTTAGTCTTCAGTTGAACACTGATTATACTACAATAAACAAAAACATGAATCCCTGTTTTTAGTCAGTTATATTTATATCCACCATTGGGCTGGATATGAGGTCACTTCTTCATCAAACCAAGTTCATTTAGATTTCTTTCTATTATACTGAGAAAACCATTTTTGGTCTTCCTCTACCTATAAAATTTTCAACCCTAACTAATTGGACCAGTAACATTATATAGATCATCTATTTGATTTTATTAAACATGTGTTATCATAAACAAATGAGAAGGATGCCAATCATCCTTCTTGGCATTCTCTTGACACTGTTGTTTGTCTCTGCATCCCAAATCCATAAAGAATCATCTTTCACTAGTCAGTTATGATCATATTAGAGATTTCTTATTTAAATAAAATAAAATATCTGAATCTAAACAACTAGGAAGATTTTTGTAGATTCTATTTATTATTTAGTTGGCACACTAAAACAACCAATCTAGCTTAAGTTATCTTTAACTCTATAATCAGATCAATGTTTACCTATTTAGTCATGAGTTTACTTTATATATATATATGAAATTCTCATGCTCAAGTGTGTTTTATGACTTCCAATTAAAAATTGGTTCAATATATGCTGAATAATAAGTCCATCAGAGGCAGATTCAGAAATGATCAGATGAAAATTGTATGAATTAGGAACTTTTTTTGCAATAGCCAAAAAAGTGCTTGTATATTCCACTGTGAATTAGTATTAGAAATTCAGGATGTTTTAAGATATGCTTCAAAAGGTTCAGTTCCTTCAAACACATTCTAATTTGTTAGAAATGATTGATAGTTTCTTCAAAAGTGCTTGTATATTCTCTGTGATTTATCAATTTTGGTAGCCTGGTTCGCTGTATGTGCTTATTTTGGTTGACAGATAATCTAGTCGAGGATCTTTTGGGAGACTTTGAGTATGAAGTTCAGATTCCCTATCTTTTATACCGAAATGCAGCTCAAGAAGTAAATGGCATATGGTTTTATAATTCACCTGATTGTGAAGCAGTGGCAAATCTCTTTAGCAGGTACGGTGCTGCTAAAGTGATCCCTGATGTGTCAATTTGCTCTTAATCACTTCCTTAAGAATATTCTTGCTTATTCTATCCTTTTATACCCATCTTCTTGCCTAAATGCAAATATATACTCATTACTATATTCTATTACACAAAGAACATATTAGATTTACTTACTATGGATGTTGATTCATATTTCATATTATGTAACTTAACATTATTTTTATATTTTGTGAACTTTATTTTAAAATTATGGTTTTGGGGATGGTTTTTAATTTGATGTCAAACTTTTTCCAAATCATGATAGTGAACTTATATTTTCAAATGTTCATCTAGTTCATTTGTGTGTTAATCCGCCTTATTTTATTTAAGTCCATCAGTAATGCTTAATAAAAGAACATATATTGAGATGTTATATTGATGAAAAAATAGCTTGTTTACTCAGAACCTTTGCTCAAGGATAGGGTATTAATTCGCTGCTCTTCAATTTCATATGGTGGATGTCAAAATACAAACAATTATCTAGTGCATCATTCTCATTTCTATATATTTCATGCTGAACAAAATAAAGGATATGAAATTAGGCATTCCTGTACCATTCATGCTAATTCCCTTTTATGATTCCATGTTGGCAATCAAACCATACTGTTATTTGGCAATCCTTTGAAAGGAATTGGCTATCAGTGGGAAAGCAAAGGCAGCAAAGAACATTACTTGCCAGCTGTATCATGTGATGCTTTATTGATATAGTTCATCAATGATTTATGTATTGCTAATCTAGTTACCATATGGAGCATCTGACTTGTTCAAGAACAATCAAGCTTTTATTTGACCATCTGAATCATTTTACAACCAGAAGTTTATTTGTAGATAAGAATGTGGCTTTGACATTTTTTACTCCATGGAATAGTTATAGTTATTTCTTATCATTAATGTATCAATATTTATTCAAAACTATCTGAAAGTTTGTTTATGTGCAATCATATATTTGTGCAATGCTCTAATATCCAATGATATCATAAAAAATATTCAAGTGTCCAAACAAAAGGGTATAGGTAATTTTTTTTTAATGATTTCTAAGCATCGATATTCCCAATCTGGGAACCATCAATTTGTAGATTCAGGTTTTTGAACTTCTATTGATCACTGATTTATTCTACATTGCAACTAGGAAATTAATGTCCAATTAACAGAGCCATCACTTTCTAGGGATCACTGATTTTTTAATGATTGTTTAGCATACCATATGCTATTAACTGCTACTCTGTAATTGTGTCATCCTTGTATATGCATGCTAGTATGTGTATGCGTATATATACACACACAACTTGAGAGTCTTTTTGCAGAATCAATTGAAACTTATTAGACATAGGAAGTGAGCTGCAGTCTTGTTTCATTTATTTCTATGCTTTAGACTGATAGTCTTTCTTTTATTCAGGATACTAAGTGCATATTCCAAAGTGTCACCAAAGTCTAAGCTAACTTCTAAAAGGTATCTCATATCCTTCTGGTAAATTTATATTTCAGAATATGAGGATAGCATTCTTTCAGAATACGTCCATTCCATGTTGACAACTAGCAATTCCTTTACTTTTGGTTCTGTAGAACTCCTATGTGACACTGACCATGAACTCCAATTAGTTAATGGTCCGTGAAAAATTCATAGAAACAATGAGAATCTTCAAGTGGCTTTTAGACCAACTTCTCTCTTTCAGTTGAAGGATGAAAAAGGAGCTTGTTGATTTTTTTAGAAAAACACAGATGAACAAAGGAGAACATCAATCTAAAAAAAATAATACACGAGCAAACCACATTTATAAAAAGAAAAAAACTTCAACTCAGATCAAGGAGTGGATGTCCCTTCTCTATTTGTCATCCTCTCGTTTTTAGTCTGCTGAAAAGTTGCACTAGACAACACAATTTGACACTGGCAAGACACTGACCTGGTCGACTCATTTAAGTGTTGGGCTAGGGATTGCACGATTCATTACAGGCTGTGCTTGACATTAACTTTGTTTGCTCGACATTGGATGATTGACTTGTGTAGGCACAGGTCCAAAACAATGGGGAAAAGAAATATAAAAAACAGAAAATAGGAAGGAATATTCAAAAATACAATTGGAGATGTTTATAGGGAAATTAAAAAAATATATAGATTTTTTGGGGTTAATTAGGTGAGTTTAGGTTTAAGTTGATTGAGTGCCCCCAAATTAGCCATTTTTATTCAAAACAAAAGGTATTTTGGTCTTTTTACCCCTTTGATCATTGAGACGGTCCCTTCCCAACACAAGCTTGGCCCTACAAGTGGGTCGTGCCATGCCTGGCCCAGGACAAACCAGGCTTCTAGTTCAGATTAGGCACAAATGAAGAAACAGTGAGATGAGAAAAAAGGAAGGAGATGCGGAAAGAATGGAATAATGATGGTGACAACTGGTAAGAATATGCCATTGCCTATTATTCTATAAGTTGCATAATCATGTATAAAGATAAGGCTGGAAAAAAAGAAATTGTTGGAAGTTTTAAAACTAGGTCCACGGATGAACAAACTAAAATATGAACACATCAAAATTAATACATGAAATCACAGTCTTGAAAGAGACATTACATGACATGCGCAAGTCAGATTTTAACTCATATCTCCCTTCTATTTTTAGTCTCTTCCTAAAGATATGTGTGTGATTAGGTGTGACTAAGGAAAAGGTTAGATGAGAAGAGAGAAGGGAAAAGAGGAGAATATTGGAATATTGGTAGCAGCTGGTCAGATGGAAGAGATTATGGCATCTATTAATTGCATATAGTTGCATTGACTAAGCCAGCCCAACCGTTGACTGGCCAAACCAGAAACTGAGGCTGTCTGGTTCAAGATTCAGTCTGGTTTCAAGAACATAGGTAGCTGGAAGGTATGGTTGTTGTTGACCATGTGTTGATTGGTTACTTTTTTCTGCTGCCATTATAGAATTTTGACAATTATGATGTAACAATTTCAGTGATCCACTGTTAACATGTTTCCTATGGTTGCTCACATGGACTTCAGCTTTATGGTTATAATAAATGGTGATTTTATTTCATAAAATAGCTTGGATTCTCTGTCTCTTTTCTTTTTCAGCTCCTTGCATTCACATCAGATGCTGATATTTTTCCTAGTTATCACATCAGATGCTGATAACAATTTCAGTTATCACTTACCAATTTATCAATTGCTTTATAGATGATAACATCATGATGGCTGTGTGACATGTTATTTTTTGTAACAGTGAGTTTGAGGAGCTTGAAGTTGTACCTACTTCATCCGTCATTGAAGGTCCTCTTGAGCCAATAACATCAGTTTCTGCAGCCGCTCCTGATGTTGCTGATGATGCATTTGTGAACTTTTTCAGTGTATGTTTTCTGCTAAATAGTTTCCCTTATCGTACTTCCTATCAATAATATTTATTGTTGCTACTCATTGTTTGCTATCATTGTATGTGCTGCAGTTCCAGACTTAAAATATTGTGTACTACAAGATTCAGAGTTTGTTCTTCAATAACTATTCTTGACATAAACAGTTTGATTTTTCTCAGAATGCTACAAGCACCGGAAATGCATCAGATGCAACAGTGATCAGCCAGTTATATCTTGCTGCTCCACCTGTTCCTGTGACTACTCATGCACCAAGTCATGCAACAAGTGTCAATCTGCCTGTTTTGCCAACCGTTCCATCAATTCCCATTCCCTCTGCTTCATCTGTTCCTCTAATGAAACCCCTGGATAGTCTTGAATCTGGAAATGGGAGTGGTAGCCATGCTATGAATCTGGTGAAACCTTCATTTTTCTCACCTGCTTTATCTTCTGCACTGGTAATGCCTCCAGTATCATCCGCTGCTCCTACAGCCCCGCCCCTCTATTCTCCAGTTACACTGCAGCAACCATATGGAACTCCACTACTTCAGCCCTTTCCTCCACCTACTCCATCTGCATCGCTTACTCCTAGTCAAAACATTGGACCAGTTATCACAAGAGACAAAGTTCGTGATGCACTATTGAGCCTTGTTCAAGTAAGTTTCTTTCCATTATTCTCATCATTTGCTCTACTATTCTTTCTGCTCTTTTCTAAGATAACATATCTTAAGTTGCCATTGCTTTTTTGGATGTAGAATCCAACTTGTTTATTCACAATTGCATTAACTGATTCTTTTCGATGTGGTTTGCTTTCGTCTCATTTTGTACCTCCACACCTGAGCTGAAAGATGTTCAGTGGACCTTGAAATCCTTTGATGTGATCATTAGGTGTTAGCTCATTCTTCATCTGGTATTGTTTGTAAGAAGAATTGTCTATAAAGCCTTTTATTTTATTGCTTTCTGTCTTCTTCAATCTCTATTACATATTGATTTTGTTCCTCTTTCACTTTCCTTTTAGCCCTTCTCTTTTCTGTTTTTCCTGCAACCATATATTGCTCTGATTCATCACCTTGTATCTGATTTTTCATTTATATTTGTTGTTATGTTTATGCTATTTGTGTATATGCTGTACCAATCACGTCACTTGTTATTGATACTTTCATTTAATATTTATTTTGTTCTGGTTTTTCATTTATATTTAATATTGATGCTTGGTTTTTCAATTAAGAGTTGAAAAGTGCTTTTAGTCTCAGATATTTGTTGCCAGAGAATGCATGAAAACAAACTTGAAAGATTATTTGATTGGATATCATGTTATATTCTTTTGTATATGTTAGTCTGTTTGTTTTGCTGAAAATTTTGCTCTTTGGTAAATGGTAGGTGAGGATCTTGATTTTGTTTTGGTCAACTCACTAAATTCAGTTGTGATTCAAGCTCACCATTATGTTTTAACATATAGAGGAATGAAATTTGCCGCGACAATTCGCCGCGACAACTTGCCGCGACACACTCACTGATCGGTCTATAGACCGATCAGGAGGCAACCTGATCGGTCTACAGACCGATCAGTAATTCTCGATGAGTTGTCGCGGCGAATTGTCGCGGCAAGTTGTCGCGGCGAATTGTCGCGGCAAATATCATTCCTCTAACATATATTGTATAGGAAAAAATAAAATAAAGCAGAAACATCTTCTGAAGAACGAAAGTATTGGAAACACACACACAAAAAAAAAAACGTTGGATACTTGAGATTTTGATCAAATTTCATAAACAAAAGCATTAGTTCAAGTAAGATGAACCCTTGGCTCGGTCCATTATGTTAACCATATAATTCAAATTTTAAAATAGGTTCTTTTGCCTTGATCTCTGTTTTTTTTTTGGCTTCAAAAATTGCATCATGCACTTCTCAATTATTTTCTTAATTTTATTTTTTATAATGTAATTTTCAGATGCAATTTCTGATGACAAGTAGGACTAGCGGAATTCTTTTTTAAAAATGATCTCCACATAGCCAAAGTGGAGCCTTGTTCTTGTGTAATCACTAGATGGATTATAAGAATCTTGCTTATTCGTGTTTTCTGTTTTCGACAGAATAACGATTTTATTGATATGGTTTATCGGGAGATGCTAAATGCGCATTATTCGTTGTGAATGAGCTTTTGCCAAATGGAATTTAGCTTGTTGCTTTAATATGGTTGCTAATGATGCAGTTTTTTCTTATAAGAGCTATTGTAAAAATTGCCAATCGAAGATGAGGGACATGGAACTTTTGTTTATATTATTATTTGGGGGTTGTATATGAGTGGGAACATTTCAGTCTTAAATTTGATGTGGTACTCTTATTAGCGGTAATTAATCTAATATTTGTTTTTGCATTGAAACTCTATTTGGTTGGTAATGTCTTATTGGCCTCCAAGAATAATCTTAGAGTATTTATATCAGTTATCCTATCTTAAAATTTTATTTTAAATTTTAAATAGGGAAATCGAAAAATCTTTGTATAAGTTAGTTTATCTATTTTCTAAATTTTATATTTATGAATAGTTCTCTAAATTTAGAGACTGAATTTCATTCTTTAAACGTTATAGAAGAGAGAAAAAATAGGGAAAAAAATAAAGAAATTGATATATGAGATATTGAAAAGTGAATATCTAAATTTAATAAAATAATTTTTATTCTAAATTATGTATTTTGGATAAGGAAATGGTGTAGATGTTTTTAAGAAGAGATTAGAGTATTTGTAGTTCGATTTCTAATTATGACGTATTTGTAGAGATTTTTTCTCCTAATAGAGTATATAATCATGGGATATTGGGTTTCTAGATAGTTTAGTCGTGAGTGCTTTTTGATTTATCTTAGTGGTCGGTGGAAAATTTTTATAGAATTGGATTGGTCGTTTTAGATTGTTATTTGATTCACCACGAGAAGAGACTAAAGCTGCCTATGTAAGCCCTAAAATGTAATACCGAAGACATTTTCAATTAAACTAGTCAAATTGGGAGGTTAAACTTAAAACTTTCAATCAATCAATGCCCCTTCTGAAGTTACTCTCCTACTACTTGTTCCTGGCCTTCTTCCTCAACCTCACCGGTAACAAAGATGCCCATAAGCGTGAACAGACACTAAACAATTTATGAATACGTAACTCTATCTTCACGGAATTCATATAAGGATATTATTGTCAACAGAGAAGATTGTAGCCGGTATAGAATGTCCTATTGGTTGTCTTAACTCCATTCTTATGTGTTGTTATTGTTGGACGAGTCATCTTTGCCGGGGTGACCTTTTATTTTCTCCGCTGACTCTCAAAGTGTAGCGAGGTGGGATGCTAAACCGAAGTATACAATAATGAGATAGAATCCAGACAGGAATCATATATTCTGAGTTGTTTGTGAACCTTCAATTCTACTTGTTTACATTATACCAATTACTGCTTAGCCTTGATTAACAAGGAGTTGCATGTAATTGTTGGATGGAGATAAACGAAAAGGACAAATTAAAAGGGTGACCTTATTTTTGAAATAGTAAGATGATGTGCTATTTTAATTTTTTATTATAAGGGTATTTCATCTCATATATAATTATTTAACTATCCTCCTCTAAAATATTCTCATTATTACTCTTACTTATATTTTCTACCTAAATCATGAATCAGGGGCACATTGTAATAGTTATAAACCTATAATTAATATACAATTGTAACAATTATAATTTTATAGTTGTTATAACTGAGTTATCATACAGTTGTAACAATTACGAAATCATAACTATTATAACGAGTACCCTGTGATAGTTTTGAAGTGATCAACTAAGTTAAATTAATTGTGTATTTGATTTTAATGTCTAAGTGTGTAGGAGCTTAGGAACACAGGAAGTCGAGTGGAAGACGCAGCTAGCGAGAAGGATGACATGGGGAAGGAGTCGATGCACTTAGTGCATCCGAAGGACGAGATGCTGCGGAAGAGTATACCGGTGAACGAGAAGGACTTGCACGACGTTCGAGGGACGAGAAGCCGGGGAGAAAGTCTATTCGAAGAGAAGGTCAGAGTTAAGTTCGGGTGAACTTAACTACAGTTAGCCGAAGAATCATCCACGTGAAGAGATCAACTACTAAGGAGCTAATTTGCCTCATGGAAGATGCCTTCTATGACTTGGAATGCGCCTTCGATGAATAGTGCGAAGGCGCTTTTCAACTATAGAAGACACTTTCTAGTAGCCGTTAGTCGTAGATAGAGTTTTATCCTCAACGGATAAAACTTATCTGATGGAAGGCACATTGGACCATCTTGAAGGCGCCTTCAAGCTGCGAATAGAGTTTTCCAGGGGTTATAAAAAAACCCCTGGAGTTAGGAAATATTCAACAACTCTCGTATTCATTTCCTAGAATTTTTTTGAGCTTCCAACGAGTGTAAGAGACTTCTTCGCCTTCAAAGAAGAAGTTTTTTAGTACTTTCTTTTGCCTTGGATTAACAACCACTTATGTTGTAATAAAATAATTTTTTAGCCTCTTTTTTTTTAGTTATTCAATTGCTTTATTATAATTGTATTACTAATCTAAGTTACAATATCATAAAAGGTTTAATTTTTATTTTACAGACAATTCACCCCCTTTTATCGGCCCTGCTGCACCAACAAGTGGTATCAGAGCCAGAACACCTCAGAAGTACTAACCGCCGACTGAAGTATTGAGACGATGGTCGGATCGAGCATCTACCCGTCGAAGTTCGAAGACGACTTCGTGCAATGGAAACGTCGAATGGAGGTATATTTTAAAACAGATTTTGAGATTCTTTTAATTATAAAATATGATTTTATAACCCCCAAGGACCAACAAGGAGTTGAAAAAGAAGAGTATTCATGGACAAAGAAAGAGCAAGTGGACTTCGTAGTAAATGGACGAGCTGAATTTCATCTATTGAGCGTGCTATCTCCGTAAGAAGTTAGCAGAATCGACACTTACGAATCAGCAAAGGAACTTTGGGAGAAGTTCCTGGAACTATATGAAGGTACGTCCGAAGACAAGCTCACAAAACGAGATCCGCTTCGGAACCAACTGACCAACCTATAGCTGAAAGGAGAGTCAGTAGCACAACTGTACGCCAAGCTGGAGGAGTTAATAATCGGACTTAGGAATCTCGGAGAACAAGTAATAAACCGAGATTCTTTAAGATATGTTTTAAATGTTTTCCCTAGGACACAAAAATGAACATTTATATAGTAGACTCATATTATATTTCAAAGGATCTAGAGGTAAGTTTTTTAGAGAGTTTATTTTCTACTTTAGAACTTCACGAATCTAGATGTGCAGAAGTAAATAAGTCAAGTCAGACAATTGCCCTGAAGGCAAGAACAGAATATCAAGACTCCAAAGCATCCATTAACGAAGATGAAGCAACATTATTGGTAAAATTTTTTTAATAAATTTATTAAATCTAATAAATTTAAGTCACAAATGAAAAACACTTACAGAGCAAAAGGAAGATCCGATGCTACAATTGTAACGAAGAAGGACACATCAATTACATGGAATGAGTCATCATCGGAGTCGGAAATTGAAGAATACGTTGGGCTAATCCTATTGGTGAACCACTAAGGAGTAGATGAAAGCAACTCAGAGATGAGCATCGATGAAGGGGGAGGATCCTAAGAAGAAAATTGCAATGAAGGGAGAGCGTCAAAACACGAGATAAGTGAGGTACGTGCATTATCTCCCAAGCAATCTTTTGAATTTATCAAGATATAATCCAAAAATATAGTACAACTAGAAAAAGATAATGCTAGGTTAAAATTGAACTTAGTAAATTCATGCCCATTAGATATGTTTGATAACTTAAAATTAGAAAATGAAAAATTGAAAGCGCAAAATAGAAAAATTGAAAAATGACCATGCATGTTCAAATAATTTGCAAAAATCAATATTTAGAAATTGTAGTAGAGTCAATTGGTACATAAGAAATCATCAAGGATAAATTAAAAAAATCTTTAAAAATTATGTTTCACCAAAATTCCTAATTAACACAGTAGGAAATAATTTATATTGAATTTTCAAATCATGCCGAATATAATTTAAAGTTAATTTAAAGTTAATCTTATGCATGCTTTAAATTTTAATCTATTTTCTCTTCCATATTATTTAAGCAAATTATTTAAATGCCTACTGTTAGTATTTTTGAGTCAAAATTTTTTTTTATGGTATCTGATGATTTAATCTATAAATAGAAAATTTTTGAAATTTTCCATTAAAATATTTTCTATGATTTATTTTTGACAAAAATAATATTTTAAAAATTAAAAATACTCTGTAGACTCATTTTGAAAACTTTTATTTTTTGTATAAAATGTAATGTTTTCTATCACAAATAAATTTTTTTGATAATTTTTGAATTTTATTTGAATTATTTTCTAAAAAGTTAATTTTTAATACTAAAAATTCAGAAAAATAGAAATTTGGGATCTTTAATTTTTCTAGTACTTGACAATTATTTTTCATATTAAAAAAATTTTAGAAAAAATTTTAAAGTTGATTAATATTTTTAAAGTTTATCTTATAAAATTCAATTGTTCTGGTAAAATAATTAATTTTATTCGTTAAACTATTTTTTGAAAAAAATTATATTCATATAAATTATTTTGTTTAAGTTTGATAAAAAAATTTCAATATTTTTTGAATTTTAAAACTAATTCTAAATTATTTTTGTCAAATAGAAGATTAATTAGTAAAAATAAAATATTTTTAAAAATTATTTCTAAAAAATATTAGTTTACTGATAATTTTTGTTAATGTGCTCCTAGAAAAATATTTCAAATGTTTTTAACCGTTTATCTTATTTTTTTTCAAATTTTTTGATGTAATTAAAGGGGGAGAAATATGTACAAGTTTAGGCGGAGTAAGGACATTTTTATCGTTGTACGAATTTTACAATATTTATTCTAATTGCAATTTCTTTACAAAATCATGTTATTACTTTTTGTTTAATTATAACTTTAACTTGGGTTGATGCACATCGAAAAGGAGAAGATTGTAAGTATCGCGTGGTAGGGGGAGATTGTAAGTATCTCATGATAGTTTTGATGTGGTCAACCAAGTTAAGTTAGGTCCTATGTATTTGATCTTTGTGTCTACGTGTGCAGGAGTTTAGAAACACAGGAAGTTGAGCGGAAGACATAATTAACGAGAATGATGACATGGGAAAGGAGTCGACGAGCTCAATGCATCTGAAGGACGAGATGCTATGAAACAGTACATCGGTGGATGAGAAGGACATGCACAACGTTCGAGAGACGAGAAGTCGGAGAGGCAAAAAGTCCCAAGTTATGCACATGCTCGCGAAACATCTTGGGAGGCAAGGCTTTTGTCATGGGTCCGCCACCATAGCACCAGTACTAATGTGCTCAATGGATATTAACTCGTTTTGGATCCTTTCCTTCACAACAAGATACTTAATGTCAATATGCTTGGAAGCACTACTTGACTTGTTGTTCTTAGAAAAGAATACGGCAGCTTGATTATCATAGAATATTTTCAATGGTCTGGACATAGAATTCACCACTTAAAGCCCCATGATAAAAATTTTAATCCATATAGCATGGCACGATGCTTCATACAGGCTACAAATTCCGCTTCCATGGTAAAAGAAGCTGTAATAGTCTGCTTTGTACTTTTCCATAAAACAGGTGCTCCAGATAACATCAAAACATATCCAGATGTAGATTTTCTAGTATCGAGGCATCCTGCATAGTTAGATTCAGAATATCCAATGGCCTCGAGAAAATCTGATCCTCTATAAATGAGCATGAAATCTTTTGTACCCTGTAAGTATCGCATAACTTTCTTTGCATTCTTCCAATGATCCATTCCTGGATTAATTTGGTATCGACCAAGCATGCGAACAATATATGCGATATCTAGACGCGTACACACTTGAGCATACATTAGGCTTCCTACAGCAGATGCGTAAGGAAATTACTCCATCTCATTAAGCGCCAACTGGGTCCTAGGACACTGTGATAAACTGAACCTGTCGCCTTTATAGACCGGTGCAACTGTGGAAGAACAATTATGCATGTTGAATCTTTTAAAAACCTTTTCAATATAGGCTCTTTGAGATAGACCCAACATACCACGAGATCTATCCCGATGAATTTCAATGCCTATAACATAAGAGGCTTCACCGAGATCTTTCATATCAAATTTACTTGATAGAAAATCTTTTGTCTCTCGTAACATGCCTAAATCATTACAGGCAAGTAAAATATCATCCACATACAGTACGAGAATGATAAATTTGCTCCCACAGATTCGCATAAAAATGCATTGGTCGACAACGTTCTCCTTGAAACTAAATTTACTGATCACCTCTAGAAACTTCAAATACCACTGTCGAAATGACTGCTTAAGACTATAAATGGATTTCTTAAGTTTATATACCATTTGTTCCTTGCCCTTAACCAGAAATCCTTCTGTTGTATCATATAAATATCTTCATGCAAGTCACCATTAAGGAATGTAGTTTTAACATCTATTTGATGTAGCTTTAAGTCAAAATGAGCTACAAGGGCCATAATTATACGGAACGAATCCTTTTTAGACACGGGTGAGAAGGTTTCATTATAATCAATACCTTCCTTTTGCGTAAACCCTTTAGCAACCAAACGGGTCTTGTACCGTTCAACATCTCCTTGAGAACTCAGTTTGGTTTTAAAAACCCACTTACAACCTATCGGTTTGAATCCTTGTGGTAAGTCTATAAGGTCCCACACATTATTTAATTTCATTGATGTCAACTCTTCGTTCATGGCTTCAAGCCATTGAGGTGTTTGGTCGCCTGTCATTACATCATTAAATAATGTGGGATCATTCCCAATAGAATTGTCATAGTCATCGAAATAGATAAAGTCATCAAGAGTAGTTGGCTTTCTCGTTCGTTCTGACCTTCGTAAAGGTGGGTCATGAACAATAATAGGAGAAGGTTCATCAATGTGGTCTGAAACATTAGACATTGTCTTATCATTTGATGATTCTCCCACAAAATCAGGGATAATCAAATATATTGAAATAATGAGAACATCTAAAATTTCACGTTCCTCTTCAAGAATATTTTTTGCGAGGCATGCTATCAGCACATTACCAATATCTTCCAAAAATATTGCATGTCTAGTTTTGATTATTCTTGTGGTATGTGATGGACAATAAAATCGATAACCCTTTGAACGTTCTGTGTAATCGACGAAATAACAACTTATTGTCTTAGGATCAAGCTTTCGTATATTTGGGTTGTAAATTTTAGCCTCTGCAGAACATCCCCATACACGCATATACCCAATATTTGGTTTCCTTTGCGCCCATATTTCATAAGGGGGTTTAGGTTTAGCTTTAGAAGGAATACGATTTAGTATATGCATAGTTGTCTTAAGAGCCTCAACCCAAAGATATTCAGGTAAAGAAGTTTGGCATATCATACTTCGTACCATATCCATAAGGGTACGATTACGTCTCTCAGTGACACCATTTTGCTGAGGCGTGCCCGACATAGAAACCTGAGCAATAATGCCACATTCTTTCAGAAATAAGGCAAAAGGTCCAGGATTATGACCTGAGTCAGAGAATCTTCCATAATATTCTCCTCCTCTATCAGATCGAACCACTTTAATCTTTCGATCAAGTTGGTTTTCAACTTCAGATTTATAATCCTTAAAAACCTGGAGTGCTTAAGATTTTTCATGAAGGAGATAAATATATCCATAACAAGAGTGGTCATAAATAAAGGTAATGAAATAACGATGCCCATGAATACCAAGAGTATAAGGACCACTGATATCAGTATGAATTAGTTCTAATAGTCCATTACTTATGGTGGCGCCATGTTTGTTCTTTTGTGTAAATTTTCCTTTAATACACTTAATACATGTGTCGAAATTAGAGAAATTTAATGAATGAAGTATTCCATCTTTAATGAGACGTTGCATTCTGTCCTGAGATATATGACCCAAACGTTCGTGCCATAGTATTGACGAATTCTCATCCATTAATTTTCTTTTGTTACTGATTTGGGCTGTACAATTTTCATGTATGGATTCTAATATGTTCGTAGAAGAAGCATTTAAACATAATTTAAAGAGGTCTTCCTCTAAAATACCAGAACCAATAATTATGTTGTTTAATGAAATGATAAAACCTTTATTCTTGAACAAGACAGAATAACCATAAGCGACAAGTCAAGAAACTGAAATAAGGTTTCTTGTAATACTGGGAACATAAATAGTATCAAATAAATGCAGTTTGAAACGATTCTCCAAAACCAAAGAAAGAGTTCCTACGGCTTCAACTGGAACTTTATTTCCATTTCCAACCAAAATGTTGTGTTCTCCTTTATTTAGCTTCCTAGTGAAACAGAATCACTACGATGAACAAGTAATATGTACAGAAGCATCACTATCAATCCACCATGTATCAGTAGGAACATTTGCGAGAAATGATTCATAACAGACATAACTAGACATTTTACCCTTTTTAGCTAACCACTCCTTGAATTTTGGACAATCCTTTTGAAAATGAGTAGGCTCACGACAAAAGTTGCATTTGCAAGTCTTGGAACCTGAAGTCTTTGCCTTATTTCCATCATTATTTTCTTCACATGTCTTTTGTCCTTTCCATGCAGTTTCCGTTTCTTGCCCTGTCGTTGAGTGGTAAAATGGGCACTATCAAGTGTCTCAGCCTTAAGTCTTTCTTCTTCCTGATCACACATATTGATCAGTTTGCTCATTTTCCATTTCTCCTTCTGAGTATTATAGTTGATCTTGAAAGGACCAAATTGAGAAGGAAGAGATGTCATAATGAAGTGAACGAGAAAGCCTTCAGAGATCTCCATGTCCATGGCCTTAAGCTGAGCAGTCATATCATTCATTCTTAGGATATGCCCACGAACACCACCAAGGCCATTGTACTTAGAAGTTACCATGTTGATGATCAGTGTGGTAGCAAGTGCTTTAGAGGAACTCTGAAACTACTCCTCAATGGAATCAAGGAAGTCCTTAGCATTTTCAGAATCAGGCACGCCTCCTCGAATATCCGACAGTACGGAACCTTTCATTATCATAAGTGACAAACGGTTGGACCTTTCCCACTTTTCATAAGCAGATTTTTCATCTTGAGTGCTAGTGTTTGAAAGTGGGCTAGGTTTATCAACCCGTAAGACATAATCAAGGTTCATAACGCCCAAAACGAGGCGAATATGTTCATTTCATTTCTTAAAATTGCTACCCATCAGAGTTTCAATGGGCGTGGTTTGGCTCATAATTGAAGCTGCGTTCATAGAGTTAAATCATGTTCATTAACAATAATGGAAAATATAAAATCATAATCATAATACATAAGCGATTGAAGAAGTACACTTTACTGTAATTATATAATTGAATTTATATCACCGTTGTGCAGATAATAAATTTAGTCTACAATTAAGTATTACATTACACCCTGTTTGGAAACAACTTAAGTGAATGAATTGAATTGAATTCCATTAGGAATTGAATTTTGGCAGGAATTGAATTCAATTTCTATGTTTGGAATGGATTAGTGAATAATTGAATTGAATTGAATTTCTTAATTTGGAATCTATTTGAATTGAATTCCATTCTTATACATTTACCATTTTATCCTCATAACTAATCATTTAATAATCAAGTTAAGTATTAGAGAATAGGAAGAAGGGATCGCACAGTTAAGACAGCAGTATGAAGAAGGTGGCGCACGGGAGAAACGGTGCAAGGAGAAGTTTTCGACACAAGGAGAAACGGCGCACGGGAGAAAGGCAAAAGAAAACAACAGAGTCGGCAGATGAAAAAAAGGGTTTTAAGTTAAAAGGGTAATTAAGTAATTTTAGTTATTCATGGTAAATTCCTATCCAAATCTGACCATTTGAGGTCTGATTTACTATTCACGTTTTGAATGAAATTGGAATTGAATTCCATATCAAATTCATCTCAAAAATTTATTCCAAACTATGGAATTGAATTCCAATTACCATAGGAATTCAATTCCATAGGATTCCAAACAGGGTGTTAGTGTCAAAAATTATGATAGAGAATAATGACATATGTTATCCATCGAGAAAATAGCAAATGTTACAACCTTCCGTTGGATCCATTGTAATAAATGCACATAAATTTTATCCGTTAGATTTTTGACTTAATCATAGAACTAAATTCAAATCACCGTTGAGCAGAATTGATTTAGAACTACGATTAAATTGTGTGTTAGTGCTAAAGTATTATAGAAAATTAAATATAAGTTTTCTATCAAAAAATAGCAAAATATTAAAACTTTCCGTTGGGTCGACTGTAATAAATGCACATAATTTTTTTTCATAAAAACTTTAGCATAATTATAGTTGAATTCACCCTACCATTAGTCAGAAGATAAATTCATACTATTATAAATTCCATTCAGTAATTAAAATAATCATTTTTGGTTGGGCCAATTATTAATTTTAATATAAGAATGTAACATAAGTGTGGTTTCTTATTCCTATTTATTTAATTGATAAATCTTCCGTTGGGTCGACTTATCATGAAAATAAATAAGAGTCCCACATTAAATTTAATATATTTATGTCATGCTTTCAATCATGCGTACCATAATTATATACATAAAAATAATAATTATGATTTAAAATCAATTAAGGATATCGCAACACGTTAATACCTTAAATAACTAGATGACGAAGTCAACAATTAAATCAATCAAGCATAAATTCATGTAATCATATAAAAATAGTATGAACATTATTTCCTAATATATTATGGTAAATGATTTATCGAAACACATTAATCTTAATCACATAAGATATTTATCTTAATAAATAACATGACAACTATTAATGCCATATGTTATAACAACATTGATAATTATGACTGATCTTGTCCGAAATCTGAGTCGGATGGACCGTCGGGTGAGATGGATGGAATGTTGATCGAGTCGCGACGTCCAGGAGGGGGGGTGTGCTGAGATGGCTTCTGTGTTGACCAAGTCTTCAGAAGTCCTCTGGTCAACGCTACCTATAGTCAGCGACCGGGTTAACCTAGCCCCCGGTACCCCGATGTTCGAGGCCGATCCAACAAATATATGAGTAACAATTTAATACTGACATAATAAAATAAATGGAGAGTGAGTACGGAAAACGTACCCTGGCCCAGGGGGCGCCCTCGGATGGGACGCGACTCGAATTGTGGTGACCCGGAAGAGTAGACGACGCCTGATCAGGATGAAGAGCTGGATCTGAAGACGTAGAGTCGAACGCGGCATAGAACCGAAAGACGAGCTACAGGTCGGGCTAAGACACCGACACGCAGGTCGAGAGGTACTAACGACACGTAGGCCGGGACACGACTTCAGCACACAGACCGGGAAATGAGATCGGCACGCAGGCCGGGATAAAACATCAGCACGCAGGCCGAGATAATATTATGACACATAGACGAGAAGACGACACCCGAGCCAGAACCAGACAACGACACGAAGACTGGATGCAATAACCGCAAGGCTGGATCGGTGCGACGACGAGAACACAACACAACGGAAACGAAATACTATCTAATGGGCGACAGCGGGGTCTGCGGCAATAGTAGGTGCTGGGGGCCACCGGAGATGGCTACTGCAGCCTGCTGTGCCAACGACGACCGGCTGTGGATGGAAGGGTTGGCCGGTAACCTGCTGTGGTGGCGGCTGATGAGGGGATTTCCGGTGGAGCCGTCGACGAGTGTGTAGGTCAGGCGATTGGGGTGGGTGACGGAGCATTCGAGCCAACCACGGCTATGGATGAGGGTAGTGACGACGCTGGAGGAGAGGAGAGCGGCGGTTTGGGTCACTCGTGGTCGACGGCGGCAGCGACATTGGCCAGAAGCGGCTTCAAGCGTTTCGAGTAAGAGAGAAGAGAGGGCTGCCGACGCCCGGGCTGCTCGATGGGACTGTCGACGGGAGGAGCTGTCGGCGCATGGCGGCGTACGAGAGAGGAGGTGGAGGTAGTGGCTTAGTCGTCGGGAGAAGAAAGGAGAAGAGGCAGCAACATCCTCGCCTGAGTTCGTGCGGCGACGGTGGCCGGAGAAAGAGAAGGAAGGGAGTGGTCCGCCTCTGGCGTAGGCGAGGCGCGCATGAGAAGGAGGAAGAAGATCCTCCCCCTGGCGGCGGAAGCAGAAACGCAAGGAGGAGAAGGGGAGTCATGGTCGGCGTCGAGAGGAGAGATGGCGGCACGGTGAGGAGAGGGAGAGGAGACGAGGTGAGGGCCGACATCGTCTCCGGCGACAGCGTCGCGAGGGGAAGGTCGAAGAAACAGGTGGGTGGCGGCGCCTCCACGAACGAAAAAACCTCCTTGCATGCTATAGTATCCCTTCTCTTAAAACCCTACATATCGCTTTTACCAAATTACCCCTCCTTCCTCCTTTAATTCCTCCTATGCCCCTAACTCATATCCATATCACAAGCCTCCCCCTCAAGTCTACTCGAATGAGGCGCAATTCCGACTGACCAGACCCAGCCCTAAGCAGAATCGCTACCGAACGCGGAATCAGACCACTGAGCTCGTTTTGTTACGTCGAACGGGTAGTTGTGGCGATGCCGAGCAAGCGACTCAAATAGAATCGAGTGAGCGATGAGAAATTGCGATCGGGCACTAGAGAGAAGTATCAACGAGCAAAGCAATGAGCGCGATAGGGAAAGTGTCGATCGAGCGATAGTAAATCGCGACCGGGCAATCGACGAGCAGAGCTGTAAGTGCGACTGAGAAATTACTGACCGAGCGACAATAAATCACGACCGGGCATTAGAGAGATGGAAAGGCGAGCAGAGCCACAATTGCGACCGAGAAATTGCTGACCGAGCGACGATAAATCACGATCGGGCATTAGAGAGACGGACTGGTGAGCAGAGCCACAAGTGCGACCGAGAAATTACTGACCGAGCGACGATAAATCACGACTGGGCATTAGAGAGACTGATGGACGAACAAAGCTATGATCGTGACCGAGCGAATGCCGACTGAGCGACCGTAAATCACGACCTTGCAATAAAACAATGTCGGACGGTGCAAAGCGAACGCCCAAGCAGATGGCCAAGCGATACTGATCGATCGACTGAGAGAAGGTTGGTCGTGTGATCGGCAGAATGTTGAGTGCGTGCGAGGCCGGTGCGCTGGGTAGACACGGAGCCTGAGACCAAATGAGAATGGGAGAAGAACCCGTGGATCGAGCGCGAATGGGAGCGAAGGCTCTATGAGCCAAGTCGAGCATGGATCCTGCGAGACTGAAAGCGACCGAGAGCAAAGCATGTGGATCAGGCGTAAGCGCGAGTATAGCCTGTGGATGGAGCGCGAACGGGAGTAGAGCAGTCAAGCGGTTATGCGAATGCCAAGCAAGAAGGAGAGTGGGTATCGACCGAGCAGCAACGAACAACAACAGTGATTGAAATACGAATGATGAATGCCGGGCAGAGCGACAAGTGAGTAGTAAGTGTCGACCGAGCAACAGTGGTGAGCAAAAACGTGAACTGAGAGTGTCAGGTCGGGCGGCAAGTGGATCAAGTGTGATGAGTGTCAGGCAGAGCTGTAAATGAGTGGTGAGCTCCGACCGAGAGGTCGTTGGACGTGAGAGCATGCTCGCTTATAACTCGCACTGAGGCGAGAGTCTAGAACCCGACCTGCCGGTCGTTGGGCGTGAGAGCATGCTCACTTATAACTCGCATTGTGGCAAGAGTCTGGAGGCGTGAGAGCATGCTCACTTATAACTCGCACTGAGGCGAGAGTCTGAGACTCGACCTGCCGATCGTTGGGCGTGAGAGCATGCTCACTTATAACTCGCACTGAGACGAGAGTCTGGAGGCGTGAGAGCATGCTCACTTATAACTCGCACTGAGGCGAGAGTCTGGGACCCGACCTGTCAGTCGTTGGGCATGAGAGCACGCTCACTTATAACTCGCACTTAGGCAAGCGTCTGGAGGTGTGAGAGCATGCTCACTTATAACTCGCACTGAGGCGAGAGTCTGGAACCCGACCTGCCGGTCATTGGGCATGAGAGCATGCTCACTTATAACTCGCACTGAGGCGAGAGTCTGGAGGCGTGAGAGCATGCTCACTTATAACTCGCACTAAGGCGAGAGTCTTGGACCCGACCTGCCGGTCGTTGGGCGTGAGAGCATGCTCACTTATAACTCGCACTGAGGCGAGAGTCTGGAAGTGTGAGAGCATGTTCACTTATAACTCGCACTGAGGCGAGAGTTTGGGACCCGACCTGCCGGTCGTTGGGTGTGAGAGAATGCTCACTTATAACTCGCACTGAGGCGAGAGTCTGGAAGCGTGAGAGCATGCTCACTTATAACTCGCACTGAGGCGAGAGTCTGGAAGCGTGAGAGCATGCTCACTTATAACTCGCACTGAGGCGAGAGTCTGGGACCCGACCTACCGGTCGTTGGGCGTAAGAGCATGCTCACTTATAACTCGCACTGGGGCTAGAGTCTAGGACACAGATCGAGAGGTGATCTGTGTTGGAGCAATCCCAATGGTTCGTGGGACCATGTGTTTTGGTGTTTGGGCAAAGGGTTTAAGTTATGTTTACCCTTGTTATTTGATATGTGTACTTGAGTTGTGCAGGACTGCAGGTGACACATGTGACTCAGGTTGACAGCTTCGGGTCCGGTGAAGGATGGAGCATCCGAGGGACCATGGACAAGGCAGCAAGGACAATGGCCGAGGGAAGCGACTTCGAGGCATACGCGAAGGATGACATTGGAGACAAGCCGCGGGCTTGAATGCATCCGAGGGACGAGAGCCAAAGGAAGTAAGCTTGAAGGCAAGAGGTCAAGGCTGCAAAGAAGAGTCAAATGAGTCGTGAGGGTACGAGTGCATGAGAGATTGTACTCGGAGTAAAATCCTAGTTTTAGGGTTTCACTGTAGAGGCACTGTAGCAGTTACTGTAGCTTACTGTAGCAGTCGACTGGTGTATGGACCAGTCGACTGATACACTGTAGCAGATAGCCGTTGAGAGAGCCGTTGGGCTGGCATCAGTCGACTGGTGCAAGGACCAGTCGACTGGTAACGGGCAAATCAGGTTCTGATTTGTTCCAAGCTCTATAAGAAGGAGCTTGGTATGGCCGGCCAAGGCGACGAAATTAGACTTGGTTAAGGTCTAATTAGTAGTCTACAAGTGCTCAAGTGTTTGTGGAATCCAAGAGGTCTTGGTGTGTTGTGGTGAGGTTTCTCCACCCACAAGGAGCGACTTGAGATAGCCGGAGTTTGCCGGGGGCTAATCCACCGACGGATAGGGATCGTCCACCTTACGGACAGCCGTGGAGTAGGAGCATCATCTCCGAACCACGTTAAACGAACGTGTTATTGGTTTGCTAGTTCTTTTCTTTGTCTTTAGCTTTCGTATTCATTGTTTTAGTAGTTGTATTTCCGCTTGCGCACTAACGAATACGTAGGAAGCGAGATTTGGGGGTGCCGTCTATCCAACCCCCCTTCAAGCCGGCCGCAAGATCCTCCAACAATCTGGAGGTCTGACCAGTACTTGATCTGGAGACCTGACCGGGAATTGATCTGGAGGTCTGACCAAGACTTGATCTGGAAACCTGACCAGGAATTGATCTGGAGGTCTGACCAAGACTTGATCTGAAAACTTGATCAGGAATTGATCTGGAGGTTTGGAGGTCTGACCAAGACTTGATCTGAAAACTTGACCAAGAATTGATCTGGAGATCTGACCAAGAAGCAATTTGGAGGCCTGACAAAGAAGCAATCTGGAGGCTTGACCAGGAAATAATTTGTAGGTCTGACCAAGAATTGATCTGAAGATTTGACCTACATCGTTAGCGATACTCCGATCCGAGACCGAACAGTAGAGAAAAAGACAGACGAGTGAAGTCGTGAGCGCAACCGAGAAACATACTGATCGGGAAACAAAGATAATGTCGATCGAGCAGAATGAGAACGGGCAAGCGACGTCAAGCTCGCGACTAGGAAAATACCGACCAAGCGATAATAACCACGACCGGGCGACTAAAAATTGTTGACCAGGTAAAGAGACAATCGTCGAGCTGAACCAAGAGGTCGATGACGAATGGTCGCAAAACTCATGAGTAGAGTAGAAGCGGATCTTGTGATCGACGCGAGCATGGAGCCAATGAGATCGAAGGCCAACGGGAACAAAGCCCTTGAGTTGAGTAGGCACAGAGCTCGTGAATTGAGCAGCGAGTGAGACTCGAGTCTTTGCAGCGAGTGAGATGAGTGTCGACCGAGCAATAGCGATGGACAAAATGCGACTGACGAGTGCTGGGCAGAGCGGCGAGTGAGCAATGAGCGATGAACGGTGAGTGCCGACCGAGCAACAACGGTGAGCGAAATGCGACTATCGAGTGCTGGGCAGAAGGACGTTTGAAGCAAGTGTGTGCCGACCGAGCAACAGCGATGAACAAAACGCGACTGACGAGTGCTGGGCAGAGCAGCGAGTGAGCAGTGAGTGATGAGCGGTGAGCGTCGACCGAGCAACAGCGGTGAGCAAAACGCGACTATCAAGTGCTGGGCAGAGTGACGTCTGAAGCGAGTGTGTGCCGACTGAGCAACAGCGATGAGCGAAATGTGAATGCTGAGTGCCTAGCAGAGCGGCGAGTAAAGTGAGTATGACGAGTGTCAGGCAGAGCTGTGAGTGAGCGATGAGCACCAACCAAGAGGTCGTTGGCGATACTCCGGTCCGAGACCGGTGGCGATACTCTGGTCCGAGACCGGTGACGATACTTCGGTCCGAGACCGGTGGCGATACTTTGGTTCGAGACCGGTGGCGATACTCTGGTCCGAGACCGGTGGCAATACTCTGGTCCGAGACCGGTGGCAATACTCTGGTTCGTGACCAGTGGCGATACTCCGGTCTGAGACCGGTGGCGATACTCTGGTCCGAGACCAGTGGCGATACTCCGGTCCGAAACCGGTGGCGATACTCTGGTCCGAGACCGGTGGCGATACTCTGGTCCGAGACCGGTGGCGATACTCTGGTCCGAGACCAGTGGCGATACTCTGGTCCGAGACCAGTGGCGATACTCCGGTCCGAGACCGGTGGCGATACTCTGGTCCGTGACCAGTGGTGATACTCCGGTCCGAGACCGGTGACGATTATCTCAACCCTGAACGGGGGAGGTAAGAGACGATATACTCCAGTCCGAGACCGGTGGCGATTATCTCGACCCCGAACGGGGGAGGTAAGAGAGGATATACTCCGGTTCGAGATCGGTGGCGATTATCTTGACCCCGAATGGGGGAGGTAAGAAATGATATACTCCGGTCTGAAACCGGTGGTGATAGCTCGACCCCGAACGGGGGAGATAAGAAAATCGATAAGTTGGTCCGAGACCAATGAAGGTTGTTAGACCCTGAATGAGGGAGATAATCCACAAAGTCCGTAGAAGCGGAGCCCGTAACAATATGAGGGGATAGAGCCTTTATCATACCTGATGGCGGAGTGATGTTAATCGGTTGGCTCGAATCCCAAATGCCCGTACAGCTAGTAAGAGAAATAGTATCGATCCCTTGACTCCCAAATGTCCGCAGAGTCAGGGAGAAGAATAATCTGAGTCTCGACCGTCAAAGGGAGTGAAACCCATAGCCATATGAGGGAGCAGAGTTCGTAGAAATAGAAGGAAGTAGAGCCTGTGGACGTAAAAAGCACGTAAAACAGGTGGAGAATACAGAGCATATAGTAATAATAAAGTGCCTATAGCAGTAAGAGAATGCTGAGCCCCATGGTGAAGGGTGCAGAGCTGGTAGTACAGAGCCGGTAGTAGTAAGAGGATGCAGAGCTTCATGGCGAAGGGTACAAAGCCTATAATACACCTGATCGGGGAGCTGGGCCCCTGATCCCTGATTAGAAAGTAAGGCCCCAAGCCTGTAATCAAAGAGCGAGGCCCTTAGATCCTGATCGAGAAGTCATACTACGAGTCAATGATTGGGGAGCTGTGTCCCTAGTGTATGAGCGGGGAGTTGGGCCCCTAGTGTCTGATCAAAAATCGAAGGCCCTAGCCTTTGATCAAGGAACTAAGATCTTACTTTTATCAGGGAGCTATAGCAGCTCTTATAATCGTAAAAAGGGAGCAGTGCTTGTAACGTACCTGATCGGGGAGCCGTGCCAACTGACTAAGGGTTTGTCTCGGTCCCGTAACTCCCGAATACCCGTGGAGTCAGGGAAAGAACATAATGGAAAAACTAACCTGTCAGTCAGTTGAAGCTCCACTCGATCCCTCGACTCCCGAATACCGGTGGAGTGAGGGTAGAAGATAATACGTTCGTCAGGATCCTCTGAGAGTTTGATAATGGCATAGAACCTCCCAACGTTGTCTATCTTCACGTTCCAGAACAGGTGGAGAAGCTTCCCACAGACGGCGCTAAATTAATCATGTCCGGAATCTGAGTCGGATGGACCGTCGGTTGAGGTGGATGGAATGTTGACCGAGTCGCGACATCCAGGAGGGGGGGGGGGGGTGTGCTGAGATGGCTTCTGTGGTGACCAAGTCTTCAGAAGTCCTCTGGTCAACGCTACCTGTAGCCAGCGACCGGGTTAACCCGACCCCCGGTACCCCAATGCTCGAGGCAGATCCAACGAATATATGAGTAACAATTTAATACTGACATAATAAAATAAATGGAGAGTGAGTACGGAAAACATACCTTGGACCAGGGGGCACCCTCGGATGGGACGCGGCCCGAATTGTCATGACCCGGAAGAGTAGACGACGTCTGATCAGGATGAAGAGTTGGATCTGAAGACATAGAGTCGAACACGGCATAGAACCGGAAGACGAGCTACAGGTCGAGCTAAGACACCGGCACGCAGGACGGGAGGTACTAGCGGCACGCAGGCGGGACACGACTTCAGCACAGAGACCAGGAAACGAGATCGGCACGCAGGCCGGGATAAAACATCAGCACACAGGCCGAGATAAAATTATGACACATAGACGAGAAGACGACACCCGAGCCAGAACCAGACAACGACATGAAGACTGGATGCAATAACCGCAAGGCTAGATCAGTGCGACGATGAGAACACAACACAATGGAAACGAAATACTATCTAATGGGCGACAGCGGGGTCTGCGGCAATAGTAGGTGCTGGGGGCCACCGGAGATGGCTACTGCAGCCTGCTGTGCCAACGACGACTGGCTGTGGATGGAAGGGTCGGCCGGTAACCTGCTGTGGTGGCAACTGACAAGGGGATTTCCGGTGGAGCCACCGATGAGTGTGTAGGTCAGGCGATGGGGGTGGGTGATGGAGCATTCGAGCCAACCACGACTATGGACGAGGGTAGTGACGGCGCTGGAGGCGAGGAGAGCGGCGGTATGGGTCGCTCGGGTTCGACGGCGGCAGCGATATTGGCCAAAAGCGACTTCGAGCGTTTCGAGAAAGAGAGAAGAGAGGGCTGCCGACGCCCGGACTGCTCGATGGGGCTGTCGACGGGAGGAGCTACCGACGCATGGCGGCATACGAGAGAGGAGGTGGAGGCAGTGGCTTAGTCGTCGGGAGAAGAAAGGAGAAGAGGCGGCAGCATCCTCGCCTAAGTTCGTGCGGCGACGGTGGTCGGAGAAAGAGAAGGAAGGGAGTGGTCCACGTCCGGCGTAGGCGAGGCGCGCATGAGAAGGAGGAAGAAGATCCTCCCCCTGATGGCGGAAGCAGAAACACGAGGAGGAGAAGGGGAGTCGTGGCCGGCGTCAATAGGAGAGATGACGACACGGTGAGGAGAGGGAGAGGTGACGAGGTGAGGGTCGGCGTCGGCTCCGGCGACAGCGTCGCGAGGTGAAGGTCGAAGAAATAGGTGGGCGGCGTCGCCTCCACGAACGAAAAAACCTCCTTGCATGCTACAATATCCCTTCTCTTAAAACCCTACATATCGCTTTTACCAAATTACCAAATTACCCTACCACGATGAGGAGAGGGAACGTACCCTGACCCAGGGGGCGCCCTCGGATGGGACGCGACTCAAATTGTCGTGACCCGGAATAGTAGAGGACGCCTGATCAGGATGAAGAGCTGGATCTGAAGACATAGAGTCGAACGCGACATAGAACCGGAAGACGAGCTACAGGTCGGGCTAAGACACCGGCACGCAGGCCGGGAGGTACTAGCGGCACGCAGGCCGGGACATGACTTCAGCACACAGACCGGGAAACAAGATCGACACGCAGGTCGAGATAAAACATCGGCACGCAGACCGAGATAAAATTATGACACATAGACGAGAAGACGACACCCGAGCTAGAACCAGACAATGACACGAAGACTGGATGCAATAATCGTAAGGCTGGATTGGTGCGACGATGAGAATGCAACACAACGGAAACGAAATACTATTTAATGGGCGATAGCAGGGTCTGCGGCAATAGTAGGTGCTGGGGGCCACCGGAGATGGCTACTGCAGCCTGCTGTGCCAACGGCGTCCGGCTGTGGATGGAAGGGTTGGCCGGTAACCTGCTGTGGTGGCGGTTGACGAGGGGATTGCCGGTGGAGCCGCCGACGAGTGTGTAGGTCAGGTGATAGGGGTGGGTGATGGAGCATTCGAGCCAACCATGGATATGGACGAGGGTAGTGACGGCGCTGGAGGAGAGGAGAGCGGCGGTATGGGTCTCTCGTGGTCGGCGGCGGCAGCGACATTGGCCAGAAGCGGCTTCGAGCGTTTCGAAAAAGAGAGAAGAGAGGGCTGTCGACGCCCGGACTGCTCGATGGGGCTGTCGACGGGAGGAGCAGCCGGCGCATGGCGGCGTACGAGAGAGGAGGTGGAGGCAGTGGCTTAGTCGTCGGGAGAAGAAAGGAGAAGAGGCGGCAGCATCCTCGCCTGAGTTCGTGCAGCGACGGTGGCCTGAGAAAGAGAAGGAAGGGAGTGGTCCGCCTCTGGCGTAGGCGAGGCGGGCATGAGAAGGAGGAAGAAGATCCTCCCCCTGGTGGCGGAAGCAGAAACGCGAGGAGGAGAAGGGGATTCATGGCCGGCGTCGAGAGGAGAGATGGCGACACGATGAGGAGAGGGAGAGGAGATGAGGTGAGGGTCGGCGTCGGCTCCGGCGATAGCGTCGTGAGGGGAAGGTCGAAGAAACAGGTGGGCGATGGCGCCTCCACGAACGAAAAAACCTCCCTGCATGCTACAGTATCCCTTCTCTTAAAACCCTACATATCGCTTTTACCAAATTACCAAATTACTCTACCACGGTGAGGAGAGGGAACATACCCTGGCCCAGGGAGGCGCCCTCGGATGGGACGCGATTCAAATTGTCGTGACCCGGAAGAGTAGACGACGCCTGATCAGGATAAAGCACTGGATCTGAAGACATAAAATCTAACGCGGCATAGAACCGGAGACGAGCTACAGGTCGGGCTAAGACACCGACACGCAGGCCGGGAGGTATTAGCGGCACGCAGGCCGGGACACGACTTCAGCACACAGACCATAAAACGAGATCGGCACGCAGGCCGGGATAAAACATCGGCACGCAGGCCGAGATAAAATTATGACACATAGACCAGAAGACGACACCGCAAGGCTGGATCGGTGCTACGATGAGAGCGCAACACAACGGAAACAAAATACTATCTAATGGGCGACAGTGGGGTCTGCGGCAATAGTAGGTGCTGGGGGCCACTGGAGATGGCTACTGCATCCTGCTGTGCCAACGACGACCGGCTGTGGATGGAAGGGTTGGCCGGTAACCTGCTGTGGCGGCGGCTGACGAGGGGATTTCCGGTGGAGTCGCGATGAGTGTGTAGGTCAGGCGATGGGGGTGGGTGATGGAGCGTTCGAGCCAACCATGGCTATGGACGAGGGTAGTGACTACACTGGAGGAGAGGAGAGCAGTGGTATGGGTCGCTCGTGGTCGGCGGCGGCAGCGACATTGGCCAGAAGCGGCTTCGAGCGTTTCGAGAAAAAGAGAAGAGAGGGTTGTCGACGCCCGGGCTGCTCGATGGGGCTGTCGACGGGAGGAGCTGCCGGCGCATGGCGGCGTACAAGAGAGGAGGTGGAGGCAATGGCTTAGTCATCGGGACAAGAAAAGAGAAGAGGCGACAACATCCTAGCTTAAGTTCGTGCGGCGACGGTTGTCGGAGAAAGAGAAGGAAGGGAGTGGTCCGCATCCGGCGTAGGCGAGGCGCGCATGAGAAGGAGGAAGAAGATCCTCCCCCTGGCGGCGGAAGCAGAAACGAGAGTAGGAGAAGGGGAGTCGTGGCCGGCGTTGAGAGGAGAGATGGCAACACGGTGAGGAGAGGGAGAGGAGACGAGGTGAGGGTCGGCGTTGGCTCCGGCGATAGCGTCGCGAGGGGAAGGTCGAAGAAACAGGTGGGCGGCGGTGCCTCCATGAACGAAAAAACCTCCCTGCATGCTACAGTATCCCTTCTCTTAAAACCCTACATATCGCTTTTACCAAATTACCCCTCCTTTCCCCTTTAATTCCTCCTATGCCCCTAACCCATATCCTCATCAATGACAGTCATATATCATGTATAAATCATCTATAGAAATAACTTATGTAACATTGATTTATATTTAGCAATTAATTATGTCATTAATTGCCATCAAATATTTGTTTTGAGACATAATTACATTACCATTTAAAACAAACGCTCCTGTTTAGTAGAATAAAAATTATTGCACACAAATCACAATTAATGCATGCCCGTCATTTCAAGACTAAAATCACAATTAATTCAGATTCAAACAAACGAGATTGAAATATATTCTTCATTGTGAATATAAGTTATTTACCTTCATAATTCGTTGTAAGGCATCACACGACTAGATATAACATGTCGATAGATAATAACGTATTATCTCAATTCATATACTTGAATCAACCTTTGCTCTGATACCAAATGTTAGATTTATTTTAAGGCGGTAGAACGTGACATAAGCTTGATCCCATAATCAAGATTTATATCGTAAAGCGGATCTTATCAAGTATATGAACGAATTTAGAGAATAAAAATTACCTACGTTGAGCGCCGACATCATTGAAGACTTGATCTTCACCTCTTTCGCTCTACGAGGGGAGATGGATTCTCGTGTGTACTTCTTAGGGTTGCCGTAAGCCGTCGTGTGTAAGAATATGTAATAAGCATTTAAATAAGCTAGACTTAAGTACCTATTTATAATAACAACAAACCCTAATTCTTAATAGGTAGAGCAAGAGATGAGACCGGCCCAATAAGAAATACAATCACTAATCCGTCCATCAAAGCTTTAGTGATTGAACTAATTAAATAAATTATTAAGGAATAACTCAGCTATTTATAATCTATAGGTCAATATCATGGATTGGGTCCGTCGAATCTAATACATTTTCGTTTGTAATTTAGTATGCAGGTAGACTGTTGCAGTTGAGTTTTAGGACTTGAGTAATCATGAGCGGGAACAATCAATCGTGGAACCCAAGGATGGAGCTGAAGGTGAATGTGGCGAGGAGACAGAGGAGGATCCGCCGGTGTCACCGCCGTTGACGCGGGCGGTGGTCGAGGAGGACACGATTGTGTCGCCACTGAACTCATGCGTGTCGGAGGATGAGGAGGAGAGCAAGTCCCTGGAGACGACAATGATGCTGCTCGCCGGATGCCTCATGTAAGTCATGCTCCTCGAGAAGGACCCCAAGTGCCCCAAGTGCAAGAGCACGGTCCTCGTTGGCTTCCATTGCGGCGGCGGCGGCGGCGGCGGCGGCGCCTGCACTGTCAAGTCGAGGAGGAGCTAGTGCGCGCTGAAAGAATTCCATCGAAGGCCCCGTTTTGTATGAAAAAATGAATCCTGATCAATTTTTTGCTGCAAAAAATGTAGTCAAAGAATGGAAGATCAAGATTCTTCATAGAGCTCTTCAATCAAGATTGTGATTCAAACCTAAAGATTTTTCTAAGCCGTCAGATCTTGACGATTTCACTTTCGAACTCTAATTACTCTTCTACTTATAAGAAGACGGCGCCTAATCTCTAGCTAAAATTATTTACGTTGTTGTTTGTCTCTCTCACGTGTTACGCTCTGAAGACGTGTGATTCATCTATATTATCTTACTATTTTATTAAAAATCTCCCTCCTTTACTAACTAATTTTGGTGAAGTCTAAAATGTATTTACGTTAATGTCCTTTTTTCTATTTACACTAAAAATAATTTTAAGATTTATTAGTAATTCCAGAAGCGAAACAATCAGTGCTCTAGAGTTCGAGACTCAGCTACAGCGTATTATTATGAATTTTTCTCATCATTAATTTTCTCTGGTTGTTTTATATAAAAAAAAATATAGTTCTCTTTAGTCTCATATCTTAGAATTGACCACACTGATCAAAGAAGCTTCTATAAATATTTTAGACCGACGATGTTAAAAAATATACTTATCTTAGTTTTTTTACTAAGATAAGTATAATATTAAATTAAAATAATTTTTTATAGTAGTTTGTTGCTGGGATTCTCTAGCGTCACTATTGCATGGGTCTGACGAATCTTACCCAAATAATTAATTCTGGTTTATAAGGGTGACACTAAAAAATCCAAATAATTCGGATTTTCAAAGATCCAAATAATTTATATATTATTATATTATACACGCAACGCGTGTGCACAATCACACTAATATATATAAAAAAAGGGAGAACTATCTTAAAAAAAATATAGAAATTAAAATTGGATCTGAAATTTGATGTTATAAGCTCCCGATAAGAAATGTAAATTTTAAAATTCTAAATGTATGGTCACCGCCAAAGCTTGATTTCGAGTTGGAATTAAAAATTATGGCCCTTAAAAATTTTAGTTGATCCTCCATAAACAACTCAACCGCTAAACTTTAACCCTTTTTTATTGTCCGCTAATCCTAAGTAATTAAAGTAGTTGTGGAGAGGATTATACATAGCTCTAGTAGTAGTGACCGATGTCAAAAGATGAAGACTTAGCAGGCTTTTTAGGATGACACTACACAATTTAAAAGGGAATAAATTATGAGACTTATTCAATCTTAATTGAGTAGCCTTCTTAGATAGGGACCCGAGATAATTCAAAATAACATTTAAGCATGTGAAAAATCAAACCATACCTCTGCAAACCCTAATCGAGTACCAACCCGAAATAGTCGGTGGTTGTGAGATTGAGCTTTTATGAGATAATGACTTTTTTTTTTTTTTACGATTTAATAGAATAAACTTCCGGCTCAATAAGATTTGTAAGAACACTGGGTTACGGCCATGGAAGACAGAGTTGCGTAGTCCCTGTCAGACAGACAGTGCAACAAACACGATATGGGAAGGCTCAACTCTAAGCGCGAACGTAAGCAAGCAAGGTATTGGATCGAGCAGATTTCCATCGATCAGACATCGACGAGGCACTGGGTGCTCTGCTGGAACCACCAGTAGTCGCCGAATCCAGCCTTCCGCACCAGAAACAAGGGGCAGTTGACGTGGAGGTGGTACCAGCCGGAGATCCATGTGCCGACCTTCCACCGGAGGCGGCCGTCTACGACCACAGAGAGGAGGACGTACCCCGCTTTCTTGTCCTGGCACAGAGCAGCGGCGAGGTTGGAGTCGAGGGGGACATCGCTGCCGAAGAGGAAAGGAGACCAGATGACTTGTTGGTGGGGTCTCAGGTAGACGGCGGGGAGCACGGTGGAGGTGGTGATCTGCTGACTGTTGTAGCGGGCGTAGGCCACGAGGCGGTTGTAGTAGATCCCGATGCGGTCGTTGGGGTTGCGGGGGGAGATGGTGACCTGGAGGACGGAGGTGAGGATGGCGGCGTCGGCAGTGAGGTTGAGCTGGACGAGGGAGGAGTCTTGGAGGTAGAAGCGGGGCTTGGTGGGTCGGAGGACGAGCCAGACGATGAGGACGATGAGGAGAACGAGCGTGATCAGGAAGAGGATGCAAGCGATGATTCGGCGGTAAATCCGGCGCCGCTCGCACTCGCCGTAGTTGTGGCCGCATTCCCTCTTCTCCGACATCGCCAATCGAACAATCGATGCTTAATTGGATCGAGATGAGAGAAGCAAAGGACGGTTTGGCCATTCGCCGGGGTGTGTAGTGGCTTATAAAAGTGAAGTGGCCGATGAACCAGCAGTTTTTCGAATTTAGCGGTACATGGTAAGAAATCAATTAAATAGGCTTCGCTGAAATTTGAAAGCAAATTAACCTTGTCGCTTTTGTTAAATAAGAAATACAAAATAACAAGAAGCTGCTGGTTTTGGCTTATTACTTGATTTTACTTCATCAAAAAAAAAAAGAAAGAGAAAAGCCTGTACGATGATCATTTATAGCCGCTGAATGTTGTTAGTTTTGAAAGCCGATGAATGTTGTTAGTTGATGAGTTATAACTGAAGGCGATGGATGTCCTCTATGATCAAGACTATTGAATCATTTATAAGAAAACAAAGAAAAGAGTCATAGAAAATTATCAAGACTAAAGAAAGCCTCTAGCCCAAAATGTTCACGCAGTAAAATTACAAACTAATTCCCATCAGACATGATAAATGAATCATTTATAAGAAAACTCGAACTAACCCAAAGAAAGCAGAGCACTGTACTCTGTTTTTTTACTTGCCGCCTTCAAGATATGCCTCCAATCCATCAGGCGCATTAGGGATGCTTCCCTCTGTGTTGATATTGATTGTCGAGCTTACGCCGGAATCTCCATCAGTTGCTTGCCTATGTCGATCCCCCAATACTCATCCTCGTCGCCGTCTTCAGGCTTCCATTTCTCAACAAGCGGTGCGAGTACACCCACTGCATGGCACATGTCCGGCCGCCGGCGGGGGTCTTCTGCAGCGCACTGACCTGCTAGTTCAGCAATGATACAAATGTTGTCGAAGGTATCATCTGTAAGTGTAATTACTGGGTCGATTATTTCCTTCAAATTTTCCTTGATACTCATCCTGCTACGGAACCACGCCAATAAGTATCGACTTGGTTCAGAACGAGTCTCATCCAGAGCCATCAAACCAGTCAAGAGCTCCATCAGCACTATTCCAAAGCTGAACACATCAACCTTTACTGTAACCTTCCCGGTCGCTGGTTCAGCCATGGCAAGAGGATTTAAATTAATCAAAGTTGTAGTAAAAGATATAAGTAAACTGGAATACTGAACAAAATAGCATACTTGCATACTCTGGAGCTAAATACCCAAAAGTTCCGGCAAGTTTAGTAGCAAGAGAGTGTTTTTCATCAGGGGCAAGTTTGGCTAGCCCGAAATCTGAAATTTTAGCCCTGTAGTCATCGCTGAGAAGTATATTAGATGACTTGAAATCCCTGTGAATAAAGCATTGATTAGCAAATCTATGAAGATACTCAAGTCCCCTAGCGATATCCAGTGCAATGTTAAGCCTCTTCTTCCACGTCAAAGGCTCCAACCTCTCCTTTTTCCAGTGGAAAAGATGCTTGCTTAAAGCCCCTTGGGGCATATACTCATAAACAAGAAGCATTTCATTCTCTTCCGCGGAGTAGCCCAATATTGATACCAAATGACGGTGGCGGACTCTTGAAAGAACAGCAATTTCGGCTTTGAATTCGTCCCACGCTTTGTTACTCACCACTGAAGATTCTGTTCGCTTCACTGCAATCATCTTTCCGTCATGTAACTCTCCCTTGTATACAATTCCAAATCCTCCACGGCCGAGCACATTCTCTGGGGCAAAATTTCTGGTAGCGGCACGAAGAACCTGGATCGATATCACCAAGTTCCCTGCTTCAATCAAATGTGCATCTGTGTCGTCACTGTTGTTTATTCTAAACAGCTCTCTATCAGCTGCTCTGTTATCGGCATTATTTGCAGTTGCAATTTTGATTAGTCCATGTGGATCAGGAGAATCTCTAGGATGAGGAACCAGGCTGAATGGTGGAGAGCTATACTTTTTCCATTTCTTAGAGTAAAAAAGAAACAGAATAACGATTACAGTAACTAAGATGGCTGCTATAATGGGAACAACAATAACCAAAGTTTTTGACCTGGAAGAAGATGAACCACCTGAAGAGCCTGGTGTAACAGATGATTTATTGGCATCAAGAATAACCGTGACTGCACTGGAGAACTCTGGAAAAGGAGGTGAAATACTGTTCGAAGAAAGATTCAACAATTTCAACGATTTCAACTTAGTCAAGCTCGAAGGGATTGTGCCAGTGAGATTGTTGCCTTGAAGAAATATCTGAGAAAGCGCATCCAAGTTCCCAAGTGAAGGGCTAATGGTGCCATTCAAATGATAGTTTGGCAAGTTGATCACAGAAACTTTGCCACCAGAACAAGTTATGCCCAAAGCAGTACAAGAATTGTTCGTAGACCAAGAGACCAGGAGATTCTGCGGGTACCCAACACCGTCAAGGAAATCCAAGAGTGCTGAAACCTCCGGAGGGCAAGGAGCTCCAGGCACGGATTGGCAAAATGAGTTTCCGGAATATGTGAAGTCAACGAAGCTCACGTTTGGAATCGGCCCCATGAAGTCGTTGTTGCCCAAATGCAACGATTGAAGCTTCGGCGAATTTGCTAAGTCAAATGGAACTTCTCCAACCAGCTTGTTGTTGTCGAGCCACAGGGTGTGCAACGGCAAGTCCGAGAAGCTCGCCGGGATCTTTCCGGTGAGGCTGTTGGACGACAGCCTGAGGAGGCTCAAGGAGTGCATGTCGCCGAGGAAATCAGGCAGCGGGCCGATGACATTGCAATTAGACAAGGACAAGTTGACGAGCATAGCCGAGTTGGCCAGATCCGGCGGAAGAATCCACCCTGTGCTCTTCTTGTTCAATGGGTTATTGTCCAAACTGATCTCTTGCAAGCTATCGAGGCCGACGAAGAAGTCGGCCGGAATGGAGTCGAACTGGTTGGATCCAAGGAAGGCAAATCGGAGTCGGGAGAGCCCTCTGAAGGTGGGAAGAGGCCCCTGCAGTTGGTTGCCCTGGAGGCCGATGTTTTCGAGCATGGAGAGCTTGTTGAAGTCGGCGGGGAGAGATCCATTCAATCCGAGGTTCTTGGATTGAATCTGCGTGACGCGGGAGCCGGAGCAGAAGACAAATTGCCACCGCTGGGTGCCGCATGGATCCTGGTTGTCATCGGGCCAGCCGAGAAGCTCTGCGTTGGTTAAACCCTTGCGGAACTCGTCGAGTATCTCGTAGTCGCCCGAGTCGGTGGTGCCGCGGGCGGCCGCCGCCAAAGCGGCGAGGAGAAGACACAGAAGTAGGATTCTCATCGGATTCCGCCGCCCCATTCCGTAGATTGAGCGCAGGCGGCGCGAGGACGCTCAATAATCAATATCGAACGGTGCAACCATCGCCAAGAATCGAGATCGAGAAGCGCGGTGCAGTTTCAATGTCCTAGCAGTCCACATCAAATACAAACACCAATATTATAAATAAATATACTGCCGAAACATCAAAAATCTAAGCCAAAAGCAAAGTAAAAAAAATAAAAAATCGAAATCGAGAAGAAGAAAACAATTATACTCACAGAATCTGATCTTCCACGGCTCCACCACGAGAGCATGAACGAGAAGTTTCTGTAGCAGAGACTGCGCAGGCAGCCCGTCGAATCCTATAGATCTCAGCCAAAACCCTGAAACAACACGAATTTGGAAGGAAGGGGGAAGCGTTTCTGGTAGTCCAGTTGTCCCTTCATTCTTGTTTATTGCACAAGCGTGTTTATTGCGTTCGCCATTTCCAAAATCACTGAAAGTTGCACGCATCCAGAAGAAATTTGTGACCAACTTACAGTCAAAGTCTATTTTTTTTTCTTTTTAGGATGATATTATAATTTAATTCAATTTAATTTGATTTAACCAAAGTTAAATTTGAATATTAGGATTTTTTATATTAATGTCAGGTAATATTTTTTTTAGGTCTTAATCACAAATTAGTCATCAATTATTTCATACAGTATTGTATATTTTTAAATAATGTATTCATTTGCGAGAAGTCTTCTAAAGTAACTTAGTTATTATTAAGCCAAATAACATGGCCCAAATTGTTTAGAAATAACATATTAATCAAGTTTTAATTTCATAGATTCTTATACAAGTGTTTCTAATCTTTTTTGAGTTATTGGAGATAAAAAAAAATCAATTGTCATTTTAAAAAATAAGCATAGTGTTTTACTTTTAGATTATTATATAAAATGTTCAAACTCAATGAGAAAAAAAAAGAAACGAGTTTGATATGCCAAGAATATCTCACCATGATATGAGAAAGACAGATAAATTACCTTTTTATATAAAGCATACAAATCATGTTAGACTTTTTGTTATAATTTAAAGAACCTTGTTATTTAATTTTTATATTTCTATTTAACTACCATTCTATTCCTTGGAACATTAGAGAACACAGTCATAGAATTCTTTGTATTGGTTTTTGATTATTTGATTTTTGGTGGTCATTCCCTTTTAGTGTCTTTTGGGTGTCCTGAATCAACCCCAATTGAACATATTAGTTGGTGCCCAACAAACCTTTTTGTCTTTTCACTGAGGGCCCATGTTTCTTTTTCTTCTTTGGGTTTTGAAAAAGATTTCCATCTTTAAAAAGTAGATAATTTTAAATTTAATAAACTCTATTAGAGCTTTAAAATAAATAAATATATATATTCAAACTCTATATATTCTAAGCGATTTCAGATACTATTAGATTGATAAGTAAAAAATGACTCGATACTTAACCCATTAAATTCAGTTTGGCCGTAGATAATGCTCTAGATTTTCATATTCTTAGCGACATTTTTTGATGTTGCTTATAGATTTTCAATTATAGTTTCACCAGTCCTAAAATAAATGAAAGTGCTTTAAGGTTTTGTTATGGCCAAGATGAATTTACTCGAGTTGAGATTCTCTTACATTTGAAAATCTGACACCTAGTTCCATCAAACCCAATCATAATCAATTTGAAATTTTAGATTTTTTATTATAAACCATTTCCTTAAGATGGAAGGAATAAATATATTACGTACAACATTAAATAGAAACTTTCACTCAGTAAAAAATAAATAATTTTATTGACAAAAATTTCCATCTATATTCCATTATTATAGGTGTCACAAAATTATAACAAAAATTAATTTATCATAAGATAATTCGTCGAGAAATATTTTACTAATAGAATTATAATTTCAAGATAAATATCACCGACATAATCAAAATTCGGTCGATGTCTCCTAAAAAATTTGCCGATGGAAATAAGGATTCCGTTGGTATACTCCGACGGAATCCTTGATTCCGCCAAAACATATTGACGGAATCCTTGTTTCCATCAGTAAATTATTTTGGATATACTGACAAATTTCCAATTTCGTTGATATGTATCGTTTCGATATTACTAACGAAATTTCGATTCTGTCGATATTCCATCGGAATTTCAAAAAAAACTGTCAAACATTAGTTTGAATTATGCTAGATACTACTTACAATTTTCATAGATAAATAAACCATCACAAATGATGGTATTCACAATCCACACAATCACAATTCACATTCATACATATGATGACACTCCATACATACAAACGCATATTCACAATACAAACACATTTCACAATTCATAATAAAAACAATCACACTCATCTAATAGAACATACAAATAAAATCTTAGACAAAAACTAAACATAATTCATACAAAAAGTGATAGAATATTCATATAAACAAACTAATAAAAAAAACTACACTATCCCTTCATATCCATAATCTAAATAGTACATCCATATGTAAAATAGTAATAGACATATTTTGCAAAAAGTCAAATATGATAAATTTATATCATATTTATATATAAATAAAAATATTGCGTATATGTGTAATAAATTTTAATACATGAAAAAAATGAGCAAATGATAATCATCAATGTTAAAAGGTCCGAACTCCTGAAATATATAGTAATACAATATTTAGAAATTAGCATATCAGATTATAAAAATAAAATAAATATATTTTACATAATTTATATATGATAAAAAAATTTGAGTTTTAGTTAAACAAACCTTAGAAAAAAGCTAATTATCATGATTTAATAGATCTTGAGTCTCCTTTGAATTAGAATGAAATGGAAGTAGTGGCAGAGGCAAATTAGCTATGAACTATCGCATTTGAGCCATGAGAGCAACATGCTCCTCATGTCGCTTCTGCTCCTCATCAGCCTGCCTTCGATTCTCCTCAGCTCTCTTTTGCATCTTAGCAGTCATCCACTATTCCATCTTTTTATCTATTGAGGTAATTTGAGTGCACAATTCTTAATTTTCCTGTCTTAAAGACTGCACCTCAGAAGAAGAAAAGAAAGAGGAACCATCACGACCCCTGGGAGTCCTCAGATTAAATGCGACTTTGGTCTGGGAGCCAAGGCCATAAAAGTTGAAGTTTTTTGTCCGTCCACTGACAACATAATAATAAAGCTCATTAAGTGTCTTGGTAGATAAAGACTGTGACTCCCCCTTTTGCTTATGGCTGAGATGTCTGAGTCCCTCTATTTGTCATTTGATCCTGTTTGGAAAAATATAATATGAATATTATTCAATTTGATAACAATTACTAAAGTTAAGCAAGATAGAAATAATTAAATATAATAAAGTAAATAATCTTACGTGTATAACCTTCAATCTAGTATTGACAAATGTGTCATCCTTTTTCTTGTGGGTCTTAAGAAATATCTCCATACAAATAGGTTAGCGGATTAGTTCACGCCCCTGCATACAAAAATAATCTGGGATAAAATTATTAAACTTTGGTAATAAATATAAAATTTTGGTAAATTAAATTCACCAAATCCATGTCATGCTCAAGAATAGATCTAGAACCTGACGTACGCCGAGTTTGTTCCGGTGCTCAGACCACCTGGCTCTGTATTTCTATTTACTCTAGCCTTTTCATCATTTGCTTTATACCTTTCTGCAGTCCAGGTGACCGCCCATGCACTACATATCTCAGCTAACACATTCGTCGATCTGGTGCCCTTCTTTCTTATACAATAAAGAAGGTTTCTATAAAGTTTGTAACAATAGTTACTCCAAGTATCTTTAAATTATTTCTTTTGACCTTCCTCTTATGTATATCTTTTCTGCAATTATAAGTTGAATTAAACCTTTAGTATAATAAAGGATAAATATATTATAGAATATAAAATTTATTAAATATACTTACCATAAATTTATTATCATGAAACAACTTGGTCTCCTAGTCTACATACCTTCATGTAGTACCAGAAGGGAAAACTCATTCCTTGAATTTGCCTGTGATATATGTGGCAACTCTGTGGCCATTAGTGGTAAACCTGTAATAAAAAATATTAAGGTATGAGAAATATTATAAAAGAAGTGATATATGAACTTGAATTACTAATAATAAAAAATATTTACGAGTCTCCAACAACTCGTAGAACCTTGTAGCCATAGAGCGCTACTGCCTGCTACTCAACCATAATAATGTATGAAAAATTATATTACAACACATCATAATAAAGTTTACTGACATATAATATAAATACAAAATAATATAGAAGCATAACTTACTTGATAAACAATAATGCTAATATTTAATTATCACTAACATCTGACTAATCAACATTAACAATTTCTAAGTCTTTATCACTAGACTCTATTAGTTTAGCAAAATCCTCACTGCTGGGCATTTCTCCATCATCTATCTCTTCGTAAGTGATATTAACATCTACAAGTAATTGAGAGAAGTGGATTGGAGTTGAGTTGTAAATCAACTAAATGTCTCTCCATATCGTTATTCTGAAAGGCATCATGGTTTTGAGCAGTGACTGTGTTCAACATCTCTATAATTGAGCGAGACTTGATTAAATAAACATACAACCATTCACTAGATCTTCTTCTCTTCATAGGGTATTCAAGATAGAAAATTTGACCCACTTGTACCTCAAAAATGAAAGGTTCAAACTTGTTGAATATTTTATTTGCATTAACCTCAACTAATTTATAATTTGGATGCATTCTGGTACCTATTTTTGGGGTCAGATCATACCATGAACATTTAAACAATACACACCTTTTTATAGGTAATACAAGATACTTAATCTCTATGATTTCATCAAGTCTACCATAGTAATCAAACTCAGTGTTATTGTTGTCCATATATCCTTTGATGCAAGCACCAAAATTATAGGTTAATCTCCATGAATCTCATTGTGACACATAGAATTTAAGGTCATTAACATAATAACCAGAGTATACATTTATTTTATGGAAGGGTCTTGATGCAATATTCATTATTCTATCATCTTGCACATTTGATATTCTACAGCTTTTCACCTATAAAATAGTTATGATATAAATTAAGACACTTTTTAATAGACAAGTGTTGGTGCAAGTTGCACCAGAATCAAACCTAAGTTTTGATGTTGTCAAAGGTTCAAGTTAAGTCTTGTTATGATCTAACAAGTTGACTGAGTGTGCAGGATGTTTACTCAACAGGGAAAGACCTAGTTGGAGGCTAGGCAGGAGAAATCTTAGCAGATCGTGGAACCCAAGTGCAAGTCCAAGTAGGTCGAGGGGACCCGAAGCTTGGCAGTGTGATTGAGAGGTCTGGAGGACCGAAGATCAAGAGAAAAGTCCTGGGGAGCCGATCAAGGTTGAGTGAAAATTCCAAACTAGATCTGGAGGATCAAAGTTTGACAGGTAGGTTGAGGTAAACAAACTGGAGGAGCGACAGTGAGGTCGGGTTCCCGAAGGGAACAACCTTAGGTCGCTGATCCAACTTAAGAAACCGAGAAGGTTTCCAAGTTGAGATCAAGACAGTTCTACTGTCTTTCATATTATTCTTGCTTTATAATATTATTGTTCTAACATCTGTTTTGCAGGAGATTTTTTGTCTTAATACTGTTTTGCAGGTCCGGCTGGATCGGTCGACCAAACAGTAGTATTGGTCGACCGAACCAGGCAAAATCAGAACAACATTCAGATTAGACCAGAACAGATCTGAGTCTGATCAAAGTTTGATCGGTCGACCGAACAGTAATATCGCTCGACCGATCCATGGTGACTCAGCACTGACCAGCTCATTAGCACCGATCAGTAGGAAAAGGAAAAAGGCTAATCGGTCGACCGAACCGAAGGACCGGTCGACTAATCCAATCAACATTAATACTGCATTTAATGAAGATCTCAGCAGATTTCGACGAACAGGGAAGGAACTAGTTCGGTCGACCGAAAAATGGGTTCGGTCGACCGAACCCTTAAAGATCATTGATTGCCGGAGATCGAGCCAGCGTCAGACTCCAACCAGGAAGGAAGGGAGCAGGTTCGGTCGACCGAACAGAGGGATCGATCGACCGAACACTCTGTTGGGATCCTTCGTACGGAGGCTAGAGAGGGGGGTGTGAATAGCCGACCTCAAATCGTCGTTTCTTTCTACAAAACGTGTTAGCGCAGCGGAAAATAAACACAGAAACGAAAGGGAAAGAAGACAAACCTCAAATAAACCGATGTAACGAGGTTCGGAGATAAACTCCTACTCCTCGGCGTGTCCGTAAGGTGGACGAAGCCTATCAATCCGTCGGTGGATGAGTCCCCGGAGAACCGGCTAATAAATGCTCCTTGTGGGTGGAGAAACCTCGCCACAATACTTGTAACAACAAGAAAGGAGTACAAGGAAAGCAAGAAGCAAACACAAATAACAATATGAATGCAACACTCGCTTGCCTTCTCTGTCGACCGGAGGCGATGAAGCAGCAACTTCACAACCCAACTGCAGCAGCTGATCGACGACTGGAAGCTCACGCGAAGCAGAACCTAAGAGCACAGAAGCTTCAATCCAAGGAAGAAGAAGAAGCAAGGGTCAAGCTCGGCCTCCTTTTATACCGTGGAGAAAGAAGCGAAGAAATCTAGCCGCTATGGTGGACGATCAGAACCGATCGGTCCACGCATCGATCAGAACTCCGATCGGTCCGGGACCGATCAGGCTTTTGATCGATCGGGGGACCGATCAGCTTTGTCGATCGTCCCGCATCCTCCAGCCCTCGCCGCTCTGTTCGGCTCGATCGACTCACGATCGGTCACCGCATCGATTATCACACAAGATGCTATGATCGGTCACCAGACCGATCAGAATATTCACGGTATCACTGGATCGATCACCAGATCGATCCAGCTCATGGTTTCGCCCAAACCAAGTCCAAACCAACATCCGGTCAATCTTGACCTGTTGGTACATTGCGCCTAGCATCCAGTCACTCCCTTGACCTGCTAGGACTCCCCGCTAAGTGTCCGGTCAATCCCTTTGACCCACTTAGACTTTTCTCTCCGTACCAAGTATCCGGTCACTCCTATGACCTCACCTGGCTTCACTCACCAGGATTTCCAATCTGCCTGGCTTCACTCACCAGGACTTCCCAACTGCCTGGCTTCACTCACCAGGACTTTTCCAACTGCCTGGCTTCACTCACCAGGACTTTCTAACTGCCTGGCTTCACTCACCAGGACTTTCACTTTCACCTAGCTTCACTCGCTAGGATTTTCACCTGGCTTCACTCACCAGGACTTTCCACATCCGGTCCAGAGAACGAGCTACCGAGCCCTCTCTGACCACAGTCTGGAGAACGAGCTACCGAGCCCTCTCCGTCTTTCCATGTGCCAAGCTTCCATACTTGGACTTCTCCGTGCCAAGTCTCCATACTTGGACTTTCTCCCGTGCCAAGCTCCCTGCTTGGACTTTTCCGAGTCAGGTCAACTCACCTCGGGTCAACCAGGTCAACCTTGACCACGAGTTGCACCCACAATCTCCCAAGCTTGTATCCTTGTCAAACATCAAGATACAACTTTTCTGTTCACGTCAAACATCGTCATAACTCGTCAAACATCAAAACATAACTGGAGTCAAGTCAACTCGAGTCTGGTCAACTAGGTCAACCTTGACCTAAGGTTGCACCAACAATCTCCCCCTTTTTGATGTTTGACAAAACCCATAAACAAGTTAGGTTAACCCGATAACCTAACTTAGGTTTTCCAAAACATTCTCCCATTCTCCCCCTTGGGACATCTCTCCCCCTTTTTGACACACATCAAAAAGAGGGAATCAAGGTCAAGAGTTTCTTCCCAATGAAAGTCCCATACCTTTCATTGAAACCCTTAATTTCCCCCTTGATACTAAACTCAACACTCAACTTAGTGACAATTCCATATCACTAATCCTCAAAAGTCTTAAGGAGTAAAAACTCCCCCTTGACTAATAGGTAAAACTCCCCCTAAAGGCCAACTCCCCCTTGACCATTGCACCAACAATGTCTTGGAGAGTTTCAATCCTTTAGAGATCCGAAACTCAACTCCCAAAAACTGAAATTTCAGACATCCAGTCAAATTTCAGCAATTCAGCATGCACTGATCGCTTTCTGGATCGTCACTGATCGGTCACCAGACCGATCAGGACTTCTCTGGATCGGTCCAGTGACCGATCCAGCCTCTGAAATCAGAGATTTCTGATTTTTCTCCTCGGGAGAAATTCAGAAACTCACAGAAAATTACAGAAAATTCCAAAAATCGTAAAATTTTGATGATACATTCCTCATACCATATACTATCATGGAAAAATAATTTTAGATGAAATAACTTCCATTTTCAAATCTTGATACAAAGTTCAAAAACTTTTGAAATAGTTCAAAGTTTAACTCATCTTTGTATCATCTTGCTCAATGATGAATGCTATCACTAGAAAAGCTTCATCAAGGTTTTTCAAATCAATTTTTAAATATTTTTAAACCCTTTAATTTAGGACCATAATCTTAGGACTATATGTACATGACTTGTACACAAGTTTTCCCTATGATCCTCCTTCTTGAATTAGTCTCATCTAGGTACAAGAACTATGCACCTTGATCCTAACTCATGATCCTAATATCTCACACACATCTAAGGTGTATCAAACACATTCAAGTCAATTTTGATGTGAGATATGAGTTTAGGTTATCTTAGGCTAGATTCTCATGCATTTTCTAAACATCAATTTGATCTCCATATCAAATTGTGTCTTAGTCCTTAAATCAATTTCATTGATCATTAATGCACAAGATGATGACATGGCATATAATGATTTCATAAGTAAAAACATGTGCCAATGTCATGATGTCATGGCATAAAGTGTGAAACTTAAATAAAGCATGACATTTAAACTAACCTAAGCATTATCATGACATTTTAAATGATCATAAAATAAATATGATGTCATGACATGGTATATGGCAAACAATATATGGCAAATAGCACATAAAGGTATAGAAAATACCTAAAACTAGCCTTAGTTGCCATTTTTGATAATTTTGATCATCTTGCCATAGGTTCTATATTCCTAAGTGTAATAGATCTAAGATCATATATCAAGGATGTTTAGATCACTATGTGCCAATTAAATTGACTCTAGACAACTCCTCAAATATGATTGGCACATCCTAATCACCTTAGGAATATTTTTCAATTTCATTTTCAAGGCTTGATTGCACCTTGAAACTTCCTAAAGTGCCACCTTTTGCCATGATTAGGTTAACTACCTATTCAAGTAAGGTTGGCACACCCTAACTCATCTAGCGTGATGAAATCACGCTCCTAGGAACCCAATACCTATTTGAGCTCATTGGGTTCACTAAATATTCACTAGGGATGACTTCCCTAGCAACCCTCCTAATGACCCTCTTAGGCTTTAAAGCCTTGATCATTTGGGACTCATCAAGATCAACTCCAGGGGTGACTCCCCTTGTGACCTTGGTGTTGTTCTTCCTAGCCCTAGGTTTTGTTCCATAATCGAATGGAACATTATGATAGGTGGGCTTGTCCATTTGGGACTTAGGTTTGTGACCCAAACCTTTCTTGTCCTTGGGCTTTGAGATTTGACCCTTAGACCCTAGAGTTGACTTCTCTAAAATCTTTAGGGTCTTTTCTAGAGTGTTAAGTCTTAACCTCAAGACTTGATTTTCTTTCTCTAAAACCTCAAGTTTTAATTTATCATTCTTTCTTGAGGTGTTCCTAGGCATATGTCTAGTTGTCTTGGGGTTTCTACCTAGGTTCTCCTTAGCCTTAGATGAGTTAATCCTAGGGTTGGCCTTCCTAGTATTGTTCTTATCTAGGCTAAGATGTTTAGCACCTAAGCACACATGTTGATTTCTATGATTATCATGCTTATCATTCTTGACAATTGCAATAAGACTACTAGCATGTATCTTATTAGAAGTGCAAGAATGAACCTTAGAGGATACCTTAGGGTTTACCTTCGCTCCCCCTTTACACGTGCTTGGTCTTTTGTCCTTGTGAGATTGCCTCCCCCTTGGACATTGACTCCTATAGTGTCCCCGTTGCTTGCATTGGAAGCACACCACGTGCTCCTTGCCCTTGCGTTTTGGGACTCCGACTTCCTTGATCTTTGGCGCCGGTGGAGTCTTCTTAGTCTTCTTTGGACATTTACTCTTGTAATGTCCAAATTCCCTACACTCAAAACACATTATATGCAATTTACTTGAACTTAAAGTGTTTGAGTTACCTAGGGTTGAGGATGGATGGATGCTCTCTTCTTCATCCCTCCCGGAGGTAGAAGCTTCTTCTTCGTGCTCCGATCTTGAAGAAGAACTCACCTCCTCTTCTTCTTTAGATGTTGAGTAGCCCTCAACTTCTAATTCCTCACCTCCACGATGTGAGCTACTTGGCTCACTAGGCTCCTCTTCATGGCTTGAAGTGGGGCTCTCCTCATGGAGTTTGGCCAAGTTGTTCTACAACTCCTTGGCATTATTGTATCCTCCTATCTTACACAAAATATCATTAGGTAAAGAGAATTCAATGATTTTCGTTACCTCATCATTGATGGTTGATTGGTGGATTTGCTCCTTGGTCCACTCCTTCTTCTCTAGGGTTTCTCCTTTCTTGTCCATCGGAGGCTTGAAACCTAATTGAACACAACTCCAATTTTCAAGGTTAGTCATAAGAAAATACCTCATTCTTACCTTCCAATACGCGAAGTCGCAGCACTCGTAGAAGGGTGGAAACGTGATGTCTTCTCCGAGTCGATCCATTCTCTAGCTTGTGCTCCTCCGGGTGTTAATCCGACGAAGAGCAACCTTGCTCTGATACCACTTGTTGGGATCCTTCGTACGGAGGCTAGAGAGGGGGTGTGAATAGCCGACCCCAAATCGTCGCGTTTCTACAAAACGTGTTAGCGCAGCGGAAAATAAACACAGAAACGAAAGGGAAAGAAGACAAACCTCAAACAAACCGATGTAACGAGGTTCGGAGATAAACTCCTACTCCTCGGCGTGTCCGTAAGGTGGACGAAGCCTATCAATCCGTCGGTGGATGAGTCCCCGGAGAACCGGCTAATAAATGCTCCTTGTGGGTGGAGAAACCTCGCCACAATACTTGTAACAACAAGAAAGGAGTACAAGGAAAGCAAGAAGCAAATACAAACAACAATATGAATGCAACACTCGCTTGCCTTCTCTGTCGACTGGAGGCGATGAAGCAGCAACTTCACAACCCAACTGCAACAGCTGATCGACCTTCAGAAGCGAGCTCAACAAAGCTCGGAACCTCGAGCACGGCGAAGCTTCAATCCAAGGAAGAAGAAGAAGAAGCAAGGGTTGAAGCTCTCAGCCTCCTTTTATACCGTGGAGAAAGAAGCACAGAAGAAATCTGGCCGCGTCGCAGCTAGTGCTCTGATCGGCGTGGACCGATCGGGGAACTCGATCGGTCCACGCCGATCGAGGAACTCTGATCGGTCCGGGACCGATCAGCACAAAGCCTGCTCGGTCCAGCACGCCCGATCGGTCACTAGACCGATCGGTTATCACTGCTATCGATGCACGATCGGTCACCGACCGATCGAATATTCGGATCGATCACCGATCGATCCAGCTCATGGTTTTCGCCCAAACCAAGTCCAAACCAACATCCGGTCAATCTTGACCTGTTGGTACATTGCGCCTAGCATCCAGTCACTCCCTTGACCTGCTAGGACTCCCCGCTAAGTGTCCGGTCAATCCCTTTGACCCACTTAGACTTTTCTCTCCGTACCAAGTATCCGATCACTCCTATGACCTACTTGGACTCCCCATCACCAGATGTCCGATCACCCTTGATCCATCTGGATTTTCCCTTGCCCGGCTTCACTCACCAGGACTTTCACCTAGCTTCACTCACTAGGGTTTTCACCTGGCTTCACTCACCAGGATTTCCAATCTGCCTGGCTTCACTCACCAGGACTTCCCAACTGCCTGGCTTCACTCACCAGGACTTTCTAACTGCCTGGCTTCACTCACCAGGACTTTCACTTTCACCTAGCTTCACTCGCTAGGATTTTCACCTGGCTTCACTCACCAGGACTTTCCACATCCGGTCCAGAGAACGAGCTACCAAGCCCTCTCTGACCACAGTCCGGAGAACGAGCTACCGAGCCCTCTCCGTCTTTCCATGTGCCAAGCTTCCATACTTGGACTTCTTCGTGCCAAGTCTCCATACTTGGACTTTCTCCCATGCCAAGCTCCCTGCTTGGACTTTTCCGAGTCAGGTCAACTCACCTCGGGTCAACCAGGTCAACCTTGACCACGAGTTGCACCCACAATCTCCCAAGCTTGTATCCTTGTCAAACATCAAGATACAACTTTTCTGTTCACGTCAAACATCGTCATAACTCGTCAAACATCAAAACATAACTCGAGTCAAGTCAAATCGAGTCTGGTCAACTAGGTCAACCTTGACCTAAGGTTGCACCAACACGCTCAAGGCACCTATAAAATGAGGCTCGAAGTCTGAGGCAAGAACAACTCTTCTGATCATCTAAAAAGCTCTTCTTCGCATAAGGATTGTACTACACATCTTCAACAACCCAGCAAGTCACTCCGTCCGGAAGTACCGACCAAACTACATCCTACGCATACTATTGTCGGTATATTTATTTTCATATTGCACTTAAATTAAAATAAGATAGTAGGCTCGTTACTATCTTATTTCATTGTACTTGTACGATCTGCTTCTTTCCGAAGATTTCGGAAAGAAGGGTTTTAGTGCTTTGCCCATCAGTGCGGTCAAGGACCGCGGGCTTTCGAGTAGGAGTCGATCTAGGTTTCGAACGAAGTAAACGACTTTGTTGTTGGAACCCCAAGGTTGTTTTGGTGTGATCAACAAGTTGAGTTAGGTCCTGCGTTGTTTCTAACCTTGTGTCTAAGTGTGCAGGAGCTTAGGAGCACAGGTACTCGAGCGGAAGATGCAGCTAGCGAGAAGGACGGCACGATGTGTGTCCGAGGGACGAGGTGCTGCGGAAGAGTACACTGGTGGACGAGAAGGAAGTGCGCGCGGTGGTTCCGAGGTACGAAAGCCGCAGCGGAAGATTGCTCGGGGAGCAAGAGATGCAGCTAGCGCGAAGGTCGGCACGGGGTGCAACCGAGGGACGAAGTCTGCGGATGAGTACGGCGGAGGGAAGCACGCTCGAGAAGACCGGAAGATGGGTTCGGGTGAGCCCTATTCCGGAAGGCCGAGATCACCCAAGCTAGCGGAGCCGGAGCGAACAGACCCGGACCAAGACGAGCCGAACTGAGACGAGTTGAACCGGAGTCGAAAAGTCAACTTATGTTGACCTTAGGGCTCCGGGCGCCCGGAACCCTTCCGGGCGCCCGGAATCGACTTTTCAACAGGATCGAGTTTTGACTCGATCCGACCGTTGGGGGATAAAATTTATCCCCCCAGGGCGCCCGGAACCCTTCCAGGTGCCCCGACCAAGGCTATAAATATAGCCTTGGTCCAGAAGCTTTTAATCAACTGAGAACTCAAGCATTCTTTCTACACTTGTACGCTTTTTTGTTTTAAGCTTCTGTTGTGCGCTTTATTGCTGTAAAAGGCTTCTCCGCTACGCTTTCTTGGATTAACAACCTTCCCGGTTGTAACCAAGTAAATCTCGGTGTGCCTTTTACTCTTCTGCTTTTAGTTATTTCTCTTATTTTATGCAAGTGTCAGTTTAAGAGTTCGAAAAGGGTTGGTTTGTGTTTTGATTTCTGCAGGGCTATTCAACCCCCCTTCTAGCCGGTCCTACAAGTGGTATCGAGCCAGGCGCTAGGACTAACCGCCGAACAAAGCAACGCGATGGCGGACCAAGCATCCACCACCAAATATGAAGGGACTTCTACTGGAAAAACTGATGCGTATTTCTTACTACGATATTAAATTATTTTAACAATGAAATTTGGCTTTGAAGCTCCAGGAGGACAAGGAAATAGATAAATGGACAAAAGAGGAGCAGGCTACCGCAAAGCAGAATACCATCTGCTAAGTGTCCTTCCGCCTCAAGAAGTCAACAGGATCGGTAAATATAACTCCACAAAGGAACTTTGGGAGAAGTTCCTCAAGCTGCATGAAGGTACGTCCGAAGCCAAGCTCGCTAGACGAGATCTGCTTCGCAATCAGCTCACCAGCCTGCGACTTGGGAAGACGAGACAGTCGTACATCTGCACTCCGAATAAAAGAAATCATCACCGGACTCACGAATCTCGGAGAAGAGGTAAGTAACCGAGATTCGCTCAGGTACGCGTTAAGTTCGTTTCCAAGAAATTCAAAATGGGCATCACTAGTAGATGCCTTTTACATTTCAAAAGATTTAGAAAAGTTTTCATTAGAAGAATTTTTCTCGACTTTTGAAGTGCACGAATCAACTCAGAAATTTACATTCCAAACACTTGTGCGCTTCTGATCTAGATTACCTCTTGTCTTTTGTGCTTTCAATGATGTAAGAAGATTCTTCGCCTGAAGGAGATATTTTAGTGCACGATCATACTTGGATGCTACCATGCACTGCGACGAAGAAGGGCACGTCGAGGACAATCGCCCAAGGTGAAGAACAAGGACAAGGAGAAGGGTAAGAAGCATATCCGAAAAGCCCTAAAGGCGACGTGGGACGATACGTCGTCGAATCGGAAGTTGAGGCATTCTCCGGACTTGCTCTAATGGCAAGTCATCAAGACGAAGACTGTTCCAAATGAGCATCGAGAGCATCGATGAAGGGGAGCTTCGTCGGAAGAAAGCGGAGTTCAGGGGGAGATACGGACAACGAACTCGACAAGGTAAGTCAGGTACGTTCTCTTCCTCCGGATAAACTTTATAAATTTGTTAAGTTATTAACTAAAGACTGCTGTAAATTAGAAAGAGAAATAAAAAATTTAAAAATAATTTTAGCTAAATCCTGCCCTCTAGAAGAATTAGATAAATCAAATTTGGAAAATGAAAAATTGAAACTTGAAAATAATGATTTGAAAATTCAAGTAGATAATTTGAAAAATTATGCTTGTTCATCTAATTCTAGAAAAATAAAAAATTTAAATTGGTATTATAGATATCACCCGGGACAAATTAAGAATATCTCTAGAAAATATGTCCCTAAGAAATTTTTAATTAATCCAGTAGGCTGGAACCTTTATTGGGTTCCTAAATCTTGCTTAATCTAAATTTTATAATTAAAATTAGCGCTTTTCAGTGAGAAAATTAAACAAAGAATTTCTTTATGAGGTTTTGTCAAGGAAGTGGTTGTTGCTCCAATAACCAAGAAGGCCTAGTGCCTCGCCATGACCTGGAAGCCAAAATATTGAAACAAATATTTAATTAACTTACTAATAAAGCATTAATACAAGAATTAATTAGTGCTTTAAAAAGGGTTATTCAAAACATTTTATTTCAATTTAGAAATTTACTTAGAATTTTTTTTGACTTAGTCATTTGTTTTTTTTTTTAAAAAAAAATGTGCTTAAAAATTCTAAAAAATCATTCCTTTTTAAGTTAAAAGATTTTCTGAAATTATAAATTTATGCTCAAATTACTTAGAAATTATTTTCCTAAGTCAGAAACTTAGAAATTTTTTTTAAGTTAGAAATATTTTTCAAAATAATTCTTGTAAAAATTTAATCCTTAAATTGTTTTTCTTGGAACCCCTTTTTTTTGTGATCAAAGGGGGAGAAGGGAAAGTATAAGTCTAGTGGGAGGTAGATAGATTTAATTTTTTTTCTATCTTTTTGTACTTAAATTGCAACTTAAGTTAAGTTACTTAATTTTATTTAAAGTCTATTTTACCCTATCTTAACTTGGGTTGATCACACCAAAAAGGGGGAGATTGTTGGAACCCCAAGGTTGTTTTGGTGTGATCAACAAGTTGAGTTAGGTCCTGCGTTGTTTCTAACCTTGTGTCTAAGTGTGCAGGAGCTTAGGAGCACAGGTACTCGAGCGGAAGACGCAGCTAGAAGGACGGCACGTGATGGGAGCCGAGGGCTTGGTGCGAGCTAGCGGACGAGAAGGAAGTGCGGGGTGGTCGAGAGCGGAAGATTGCTCGGGAGCAAGAGACGCAGCTAGCGAAGGTCGGCACGGGTGCGACCGAGGGACGTCTGCGGATGAGTACCCTGGTGCACGAGAAGGAACACGCGGCAATTCCGGGGAAGCACGCCCGAGAAGACCGGAAGATGGGTTCGGGTGAGCCCTATGGCCGAGATCACCCAAGCTAGCGGAGGAGGAGCGAACAAGACGAGTTGAACCGGAGTCGAAAAGTCAACTTATGTTGACCTTAGGACTCCGGGCGCCCGGAACCGACCGGGGCGCCCGGAACCCTTCCGGGCGCCCGGAATCGACTTTTTAACAGGATCGAGTTTTGACTCGATCCGACCGTTGGGGGATAAAATTTATCCCCCCCAGGGCGACCCTTCCAGGCGCCCGGACCAAGACTATAAATATAGCCTTGGTCCAGAAGCTTAAACAGAACTCAAGCATTCTTTCTACACTTGTACGCTTTTCTGTTTTAAGCTTCTGTTGTGCGCTTTATTGCTGTAAAAGGCTTCTCCACCTGAAGGAGATACTAGTGCTACGCTTTCTTGGATTAACAACCTTCCCGGTTGTAACCAAGTAAATCTCGGTGTGCCTTTTACTCTTCTGCTTTTAGTTATTTCTCTTATTTTATGCAAGTGTCAGTTTAAGAGTTCGAGAAGGGTTGGTTTGTGTTTTGATTTCTGCAGGGCTATTCAACCCCCCCTTCTAGCCGGCCCAACGGTCCTACATTTGTCTCTTTTCTTATTTTCGCTGCACGATTCTGATTTAAAAGTAGACGAAATTGTTTTAAAAGAAGCGATATTCACCCCCCCTCTATTGCTCGCATTCGATCTATTAATTGGTATTAGAGCCTCGTCAGCTCTGAAATAACTTAACCATTTTTCAAAGCATTTTTAAAACTTTTTCTTTACTTTAATTTATTCTCTTTTAGAATATTTTTTTCTTATCCTTTCAAGCACTGTTATTCCCAAGACAAAAGTCTTGGAAATATTTTTCGTTTAATTTTTGTCTTGCAAGGATGTCGAACTCGTATCAAGAAGGATATATTACTGTCCGACCTCCACTATTTAAAGGAGAGAATTTCAGTTATTGGAAGAATAGAATGGAGTGCTATTTGAAATCCGACATCGAGCTCTGGTTCATAATCTTGAAAGGCTACACTCCCCCAACGAAAGACGGAACGCCTCTTGAACCTGAAGATTGGACTCCCCCAATGATCAAGAAGGCGCAACTGAACTACAAGGCGATCAACACCATTCAGTGCGGGCTTACAATGGAAGAATCGAATCGAGTCGGTCCCTACGACAATGCTAAAGAATTGCAGGACTCTCTAGTCAAACTACATGAAGGAACCGACGACTCGAAGGTAAATAAATGGGACTTACTTTTAAATAATTTATTTAATATAAAAATGTTTCCCGGAGAGACGACCTCATAACTACATGCTCGACTGAAGGACATACTTAATGGCCTCCACCTGATAGGGCACAACCTGGAAAACCGTGACACGATAAGGTACGCTTTAAATGTCTTTCCGAGGAATGCTTTGTGGGCATCAATTGTAGATGCATACAAAGTCTCCAAGGATATTTCAACTCTTAAGTTAGACGAGTTATTCTGTGAATTGGAATTGCACGAACAGTCTAATATAAGCCATGTCGAGAAAGGTGTAGCTTTGTATGCAGGTTCAAGCAAGGAGACAAAATCAATAACTAAGATCGAGTTTGAAGGCGAGTCAGACTCTGACTCAACAAATGAAGAAGAGTTGGTCAACATGGTGCGGAAACTTCTGACGAAGAAGAACTTCAGAAAAAATGCCAAAAAGATATCGCTCAACCAGACCCAAAACAAATCAGAAGTAATTTGTTACGGGTGCAACAAAAAGGGACATTTCAAAATCGATTGCCCAAACCGGAAGGAAGAAAAGCCCAAACCGACAAGACGAAAGAAGGCTCTTCAAGCAACTTGGGACGACTTCTTCCGACGAATCCGACGCAGAGCAAACGAAGCACTCGAGCTATCTTGCATTTATGGCAAGAAATGAAGTTTCCGACTCCGAGTCCGATGAAGAGTACAAATCCGAGATCGACCTCGACTCCGACGGAAGCCACAGATCGGTAGATCCAAATATGGTAACGATTTATTCTAAATCTAATTTGCTTAAAGTAGTTAAGTGTTTGTTTAAAAAGTTATCAAAATCAGAAAAACAAAATAACTTGTTACTTAAGGAAATAGACCACCTTAAGCAACAAGTTAAGTTGAGTGACTTGACCAACCAAGTTCAAGTCGGAACTTCAACTCAAGTTGAAAAACATGAGGAAGAAAATTCTGACTTGAAAGGACAAGTCGAGCAACTCAAGAAAACGTTGGAAAGGTTCGAACTGGGATCCAAGTGTCTAAATATGGTACTTGGGTTGCAATGAGCCGTGTACAACAAATCAAGACTTGGCTATAACCCTAAGCAAACAAACAAATTATATTTGTCTCTAATTAGTCAAAAAGTTAGAAGTCAAGTCCAAGCATGGGTCCAAACAAAACACTTAATCAAACCAATTGAATCAAACCTATACTTAATCCCTAAGAGTCAGATTCATTACTTAGATAGACCTTATCTAAGCTATGACTCAGGGGGAGCAAGTAGAAAAATAATACAACCAACTTGATCAACCAAACTTAACACTTAGGATTAGGTTCTGCTTTAGAATGGTTAGATGAAAAAGGTTTATCAAACCCTACAACATAGCATCGGAATGGATTGGGATGATAGTACGTCAAGGAAACTTTGTCGAAGGCATGTCTAGGCTGAATATGGAATTCTACCTAGAGCACTAGACTTAGTGGATCTGACCGAAACTACCCCAGTCAAACATGGGCTAGTTAGACCAAAATTTAGTATTAAGTTCTTTGAGCGGAAACAGTTTGGAAAGTCTTCAGCAAGTGGTCCACCGTTGATACAGAAGAAGGTCATAAGCTTCGCCATTGAACTGAAAGTTTATCGTTAGGAAGCCTACTTGATTAACCCAAAACTAAGTTTAAATCTAACATGGGTTCAATAACCTTTTCAAACCTAATTTCAAACCTAATTAATTAATAATTAAAAAAAAACTTATTGAAATTATTTTAAAAATTAATTAAAATTATTTTATAACTTAATTAAAATTATTTTAAAAACTAATTAAAATTATTTTAAAAACTAATTAAAATTATTTTAAAACTTATTTATTTAAAACATAATTAAAATTATTTTAAAATTAATTAAAATTATTTTAAAAATTAATTAAAATTATTTTAAAAATTAATTAAAATTATTTTAAAAATTATTTATTTAAAAATTAATTAAAATAATTTTAAAACTTAATTAAAATTATTTTAAAAACTTAATTAAAATTATTTTAAAAATTTAATTAAAATTATTTTAAAACTTAATTAAAATTATTTTAAAAAATAATTAAAATTATTTTAAAACTTAATTAAAATTATTTTAAAAATTAATTTAAATTATTTTTAAAACTAAATTAAAATTATTTTAAAACTTAATTAAAATTATTTTAAATATTAATTAAAATTATTTTAAAACTTAATTAAAATTATTTTAAAACTTATTTTAAAAATTAATTAAAATTATTTTAAAACTTAATTAAAATTATTTTAGAAATTAATTAAAATTATTTTAAAACTTATTTATTTAAAAATTAATTAAAATTATTTTAAAACTTAATTAAAATTATTTTAAAAATTAATTAAAATTATTTTAAAACTTAATTAAAATTATTTTAAAACTTAATTAAAATTATTTTAAAAATTAATTAAAATTATTTTAAAACTTATTTATTTAAAACTTAATTAAAATTATTTTAAAACTTAATTAAAATTATTTTAAAACGTTATTAAAATTATTTTAAAACTTACTTAAAATTATTTTAAAACTTAATTAAAATTATTTTGAAACTTTACTTAAAATTATTTTAAAACTTAATTAAAATTATTTTAAAAATTAATTAAAATTATTTTAAAACTTAATTAAAATTATTTTAAAAAATTAATTAAAATTATTTTAAGACTTAATTATAATTATTTTAAAACTTAATTAAAATTATTTTAAAAACTTATTTTAAAATTTTTAAAACTTATTTTAAAAATTATTTTAAAATTATTTTAAAACTTAATTAAAAATTATTTTAAAACTTATTTAAAAATTATTTTAAAACTTAAATTAAAAATTATTTTAAAAGTTAATTAAAATTATTTTAAAACTTAATTAAAAAAAAAGGAGGTTCCGTCGACCGAAAAACCTATCGTTCGACAGAACCTTTGTTGAACCGGTCAATGTTAATCAATTATTCGGTCGACCGAACAGGTTAATCGGTCGACCGGACCAGTAAATTCTTATTCGTTCATCTACTCTGCACCTACCCTATATCTGTGTCGAAATTAATATATCGGTCGACCGAACGTATGTCCGGTCGAGTTAACGTTGGCTCTCGGGTTAAAAAGGACGAGGTTTTAAAGAGATCAGTCGACCGAACCCTTTATCGATCAACTGATAAACCTCTATAAATATAGAGTCGGGCAAACCGCAAGCCTCATCCCTCAATCTCTTCCTCTTTATCTTCATTCTCGCCTTAGAAGTTCTTTGCCGGTTCCAGTACACCCGACAATGCCTCGGTAATCTCCTTTATTCCTCTCTTAATTAATTTTCATGTTGCTAAATTATGTATTTTTTTTATATATATAGTGAAAAAGTAGAGCAATTGCGCAAAGAGAGGCTAGCTCTCTTAATCCCAGTCAGGACCCTAGGTTTTCTTCTGAGGAGTTAAGGCAATCTTTTCCAAATAAAAAATTTAAGGTGATAGATACTCGATGTCTTGACATTCAATTCTATCAAACCTTTTGTCCTGAAGCCATAGATATCACGCAACACTATCAACTTGATAGCATTATCTTTTGTAGGCATGCATACAATCCTATTCTCTGTTCTGAATTTTATCACAACTTGTGCTAGCTTGACCCTCATCACTATAGGACTAGGGTCGCCACTAGAGAGATGCTTTTTGATCTGGATATGTTTCTTCGATTTTTACGGATACGCCCCTCAGTTAACCGTATCTTTTTCAGTGCTTCTCTTCCAAATCCATTACCTGCTCCGTTTGCACATCTTACTCTTGATCTTTTGTATGCCGACTTCTTTGAGGGATCACGTCCTAAGAAGATGTCTACTGTACCCCTTAGTCCGAGAGACAATGCTTTTTATAAGATGGTTGTTTCCTGCGTTCATCCCTTGTCATCTAGAGATCAGAGTGTTTTACAACCAGTTCATCTTTTTCTGATGTATGCATTAAGACATAGACTAGATTTTGACTTAGGTTACTGGGTGTTTCGATCCATTATCTATTATTCAGGGTACAACACCTCGAATAAAGTTCATATGATCCAGTGTTATGTTCTTACTGCCTATATTGCTTCTTTGGGTGTGGGAGTTCATCGGGGTGAGTTGATTGAGCTATCAAATTTTGATCTTGTCGGAGTTAGACAGTTGTCCTTGGCTAGGATTAAGACTAACGCCGAGGGTCCAGTGTATAAACGGTCTCATCCATACTACGTACCATCGGCTGTTGAAGAACCCATTGCTGAAGATGATCTGGTCCCAGCTACTGTGCCTCCTCCGGTGTTTATTGATCCAGGATTTGCCATGACGCCTTACTTTGATTTTCCTCAGAGCAGTTCATATGCTCCGCCTCCTCAGCCTAGCGACTTTTTTACCCATCTTCGTGATGATATTTTTAGTCGATTTAACTCCTTAGAGACAAAGATTGATGATCAGTACAACTCTCTTCAGGGGCAAATTGCATATTTTCATCAAGAGATGATGGATCGTACTGATGCTTTAGAGAAGGAGCAGCGGAGGATGTTTGACTATTTTCGTGATGATGAGGAGAAGAGATTTTAGGATTTATTGCTTATTGTATCTATTGACTTGGATTATGACTAAGTTTAATCTTAAGTACTTTTTAGTTATTAATGTCTTTTGGTAAATTTTATAGAATAGGTATTTTTTCTTTTTGAAAATTATTACCTAGTTTATTTTTTAAAAAATTATTTTTGTAAAAATCCCTCCTTCAAAATTATGATTTTCAAAAACTCTTCAAAATATTTTAATTTTCTGGAGTAACCTAGGTTCTACCGTAGAACTGCATGTTCCTATAGTTCTAGGAGTCAGCATCTCATAAGCACAGTAGGATCCCTTATTTGATAACTTAGAATGGGTGAGATGCTTAGGACCTAACCCTGGATTTCAGATGCTTATGTCAGTGCATTGTTATAAATCTGGGCTTTAAACAACACACATAAATTAATTTGGGTTAACTAGCCAGTAAAAACCTAGTTAGTATTAAATACTCAAATTGACCAACCTAAGTCAATTGCTACTATCTTATGGTAGTTAGCTTTGTACAAAGGTTGGACATTTCATCATAAGGACATTTTTCCTTAGTCTTTTTACCCATGCTTGAACTTTTAGGTTGACACCAATTCTAGGGGAGCCTTGAACTATATTTCAAATTTCATTCTTTAAATCATTTTTGAAAAACTTTTTAACTTCGTTAAAAATTTTCCTATTTTTATTTCAAAATTTTCAAAAATCCTAATTTTTCAAAATTTTCAAAATATGTCTAATTTAGTGGAAATTTTCACATTGTGTTTTTCAAAAGCAATTTCTCTATGCTAAGCTCAACTTTTGAATTCGAACCTTTTTTTAAAAAAACTTTTTTCTATCTTTACGCTTAATAGATTTCTAGATTTATAAAAGTGTTCAAAATTATCTAAAACCTTTTTATATAAAGTAAATTTTTAGATTTTTAAAGTGTTCAAAATTATTATTTTTGTTTAAATATTTGGGTACAATATTTTTCTAAAAACTCAGTAAAACTTTTCAAACTTGGTAAGATTATTCTCAAATTTGGTAGACTTTTAAATTTTACTGGATTGTTGGTTTTCTTTTACAAACAAAAGGTTAACTCTTAGCTAAACCTTTTATAGTGTTAAACTTTTTCACAGTTTCAAACTTTTAGGTTTTCTTAATCCAATCTTACTTATACTTGGTCTTTCCCTATTTTCGATGTGTGTCAAAGGGGGAGAGATAGTGAATTCAGGGGGAGTTGTTTAACTCAGGGGGAGAGTTAAAATTAAAAGTGTTTGTTTATTTACTTATTGCATATTTTAACTTAACTTTGAACCTTGGTTGTCAAACATAAAAAATGGGGAGATTGTTGGTGCAAGTTGTATCAGAATCAAACCTAAGTTTTGATGTTGTCAAAAGTTCAAGTTAAGTCTTATTATGATCTAACAAGTTGACTGAGTGTGCAGGATATTTACTCAACTGGGAAAGACCTAGTTGGAGGCTAGGCAGGAGAAATCTTAGCAGATCGTGGAACCCAGGTGCAAGTCCAAGTAGGTCGAGGGGACCCGAAGCTTAGCAGTGTGATCGAGAGGTTTGGAGGACCGAAGATCAAGAGAAAAGTCCTGAGGAGCCGATCAAGGCTGAGTGAAAAGTCCAAACTAGATCTGGAGGATCAGAATTTGGTAGGTAGGTTGAAGTAAACAAACTGGAGGAGCGACAGTGAGGTCTGGTTCTCGAAGGGAACAACCTTAGGTCGCTGATCCAACTGAAGAAATCGGGAAGGTTTCTAGGTTGAGATCCAGACAGTTCTAATGTCTTTCATATTACTCTTGCTTTATAATATTATTGCTCTACCATCTGTTTTGCAGGTCCGGCTGGATCGGTCGACCGAACAGTAGTATTGGTCGACCAAATCAGGTAAAATCAGAACAACATTCAAATTAGACCAGAACAGATCAGAGTCCGATCAAAGTTTGATCGGTTGACCGAACAGTAATATCGGTCGACCGATCCATGGTGACTCAGCACTGGCCAGCTCATTAGCACCGATCAGCAGGAAAAAGAAAAAGGTTGATCGGTCGACCGATACAATCAACATTAATACTACATTTAATGGAGATTTCAGCAGATTTCGATGAACAGGGAAGGAACCAGTTCGGTCGACCGAAAAATGAGTTCGGTCGACCGAACCCTTAAAGAGCATTGATTGCCGAAGATCGAGCCAGCGTCAGACTCTAGCCAGGAAGGAAGGGAGCAGGTTCGGTCGACCGAACAGAGGGATCGGTCGACCGAACGCTCAAGGCACCTATAAAATGAGGCTCGAAGTCTGAGGCAAGAACAACTCTTCTGATCTTCTAAAAAGCTCTTCTTCGCGTACGGATTGTACTACACATCTTCAACAACCCAGCAAGTCACTCCGTCCGGAAGTACCGACCAAGCTACATCCTATGCATACTATTGTCGGTATATTTATTCTCATATTGCACTTAAATTAAAATAAGATAGTAGGCTTATTACTATTTTATTTCATTGTACTTGTACGATCTGCTTCTTTCTGAAGATTTCAGAAAGAAGGGTTTTAGTGCTTTGCCCATCGGTGCGGTCAAGGATCGCGGGCCTTCGAGTAGGAGTCGAGCTAGGCTCTGAACGAAGTAACGACTTTGTCTCTTTTCTTATTTCCGCCGCACGATTCTGATTTAAAAGTAGAAGAAATTGTTTTAAAAGAAGCAATATTCAACCCCCCCCCCCCTCTCTCTATCGCTCGCATCCGATCTATCAACATGAACTAAATTTTTTTACAAATTCTCTAACTTACATATATTTGAAACTATAATGCAAATTTGGTCTCTAACTTTGAAGCTACCTCACTTGCACAAATTGATGGATTTTATAGATATAGTTATTATTCGTACAAGTTGGGAAAAAAAAGGTAATTATATAAAAATTGGGATATCAAGTAAAATAATTAAACGAAGGATAAATGTTCGATTAGAGAAGTTAACTTACTTTATGTATGGTTTGACCTCTTCACAGTTTAAAAATATGTATGTTCTTGTAGCATGGTATTTTTCTTGGGTTAACCATATATAAAGTGATGCACCCATTGACTTATTAGGAAACTTAAAAATAAAAGGCATCGATGGGTCTATCGGCTAAGGAGCATCATCAGAATTTCTAGGATACTTACGATGTCTTGTTTGCACACTATCAGCAAAATAATAGGAGTAGAAAGAAGATGTTACTTTAACTAGATAAGCATTACAAATTTATCCCTCAACTCTTATTTTGTTACGAACATTAATCTTTAATTTCTCAAAAACTGTTCGAATGGATACATCCATCTGTACTGTGTAAGACTTGCTATTTGTGCCTTGTATGGTAAATGTACTAGGAGATGTTCCATTAAATAAAAAAAACTAGGTCGAAATATACACTCCAACTTATATAATATGAGACGAATGTCTATTTCTAGCCAAAGCATATCATCTATCATAATACACCTCGTTATCAAATCTTTAAAAAATAGATTAAATTCAGTGAGTGCTTACCAAACATTTTGAGAAAGTCATGGAAAGCTACTGGAATAAATCTTTGTATGAATACATGATAGTCATGACTTTTCATTCCAAACATCTTTAACCTATTCATATCCACTCATCAAGCCATATTTGAGGCATATCTATCTAAAAATTTGATTTCTTTCAGCTAATTACATAGAGCTTGCTTACCATCTTTGTCCAACGTATAACAAGTCTTTGGAAATCTATTGATTGTTCATCCTGATGTAATTCTGGTATGTTGACTAGTTCTTTTAATTTCTCACATAATTTTACAGTGTCTTTAGTTCTTCCAGGCATGTTCATTACAGTGTTAAATATATTATCAAAGAAATTTTTCTCAATATGCATGACATCTAAATTATGTCGAATAAGTAGATACTTCCAATATGGTAACTCCTAAAAAAATACTCTTTTTCTTCCAACCATACTTGCACATCCTAGCATATATTTATTCATCTTATTGGAACCAAATTGAGTTACTGGTATAAATCCATAACTGTTTATTTGCTCAATGATTGGTTCACCTGAAGCATGGACTGAAGAAGGTTTTCTGACTACAATATTTTTTAGAAAACTTTTCTTATTTTGCCTAAAAGTGTGATCAAGTGGTAAAAATTTATGGTGATTATCAAACCAAGATACCTTCCCATTGTAAGGTAATAAAAATGCATCAGTCTCTGTCATGTAGTGTGGATATGCTAATTTATCAGTCATGCTACTGTTGGTGCAGTGGAGGTCGGCAAGAGGGGGTAAATTGCCTGCACAAATTAAACCTACCCTCAGATTTTTCAACTCGAAATAAAAGCAATAGCAATAAAATAATTAAAGCAATAAAACAAAATAGATAGATAGAGAAGACCGGGAGTTAACCTGGTTACAACCAAGATGGTTGTTAATCCAGGGCGATGAAAAATGCGCAGTAGAAAACTCTCCTTCTCTGAAGGCGGAGAAGCCTTTTACACTCTTACAGCTCAGAACTATTGCTAGGAATTGATTACAGAGTTGATGGAATAGTTGATTTCTAATTCCTAGTTCCAGAGGCCTTTATATAGCCTCTGAAAATTCTATCTCGGATGTCCGAGGCGCCTCCAATAGGGGTCCAAGGCGCCTCCATCGAGAGAGTGGATAAAACTTTATCCAAAAGCTCAACGTTCAATTCTACCAAGTCCGAGGCACCTTCAACAGGGGTTGAAGGCGCCCTCAAGCTAGAGGTGCCTCCAAGCCTGATGGAGACGGCTCCAAGCTGGCTGGCAGCTTTTCCAGCTTGCTTGCTTTTTCGCTTCGTCTTCCGAAGTCTCGTTCTTTTGGGTGATTCCGGCCAACCGAAATAGGGCTCACCCTAACCCAATTTCCGGCCTTCTCCTTGAGCAGTCTTCCTCCCGACTAAACGTCCCTCGAACGTTGCGCACGTTCTTCTCGCCCACCGGTGTACTCTTTCGCAACTTTCTCGTCCTTCGGACGCACCAAGCCCGTCGGCTCCCATCCCGTGCCATCCTTCTCGCTAGCTGCGTATTCCGCTCGACTTCATGCGCTCCTAAGCTCCTGCACACTCGGACACAGGGGTCAAACACAAAAGCAGGACCTAACCAACTTAGTTGATAACATCAAAACACCCGCGGGGTCCAACAATCTCCCCCTTTTTAATGTGCATCAACCCAAGTTCAAGTTAGGGTAAAAAAATAGACAAATAGTAATTTTAAAGAGAATTACTAAACTAACATTTTAAGTGTAAATTTGCAATAAGTAAAATTGCAACTAAATAAAAGTAAAAAAAAAATTTGAAGAAAAAAAATTATCTCCCCCTAGACTTGTACGACTTGTACTAATCTCTCCCCCTTTGATCACAGCAAAAATGGGGTAAGAGTATGATATTTTAAAAATGTTTAGTAGATTTTTAAGTTAGAAAATTTTGAGTAAGATGAATTTTCCAAAATTTTCTAAACAGAATGGAATTTTTCAAAATAATTTCTAAGTCAAAATTAATTTTTAGAATTTTAAAAAAAAATCTAAGTAAACTGAACTTTTTGGAATTTTTCAAAAATGTAAAAAAAAAACTTTCAAAGCATTATTTAATTCTAGTTTAATGTTTTTTCATAAAGTTAATTAAACATTTTATTTCAATATTTCAGTTTCCAGGTTATGGCAAGGAACTAGGCCTTCTTGGTTATTGGAGCAATAACCACTTCCTTAGACAAAGCTTCATAAAGAAATTCTTTGTTTAATTTTCTCTCTTGAAAGCCTTAATTAATTTAGCACAGATTTCAGAACCCAATAGAGGTTCCTTCCTATAGGATTATTCAAAAATTTAGGGGGTACATAGTTCTTGGACACTCTTCTAAGTTGACCCTGATGGTTTCTAATGTACCAATTCAATTTTCCATAAATTCTAATTTTTTATTTTGGAAATTTATTTAAACATGCATTATTTTTTAATTTTTCAACTTAAATTTTTAATTTCTAATTTTCTAATTTTAGATTATCGTACATCTCAAGTGGACATGCTTTTGCTAGGTTCAATTTCAATTCAACATTTTCTTTTTCTAATTTGAATAGGTCTTTAGAAAGAGACTTAATAAAGCAAACAAACTGAGTCGGGGTTAGATTACATACCTTACTTACCTGATTTGGTGAGGCTCCCCTTTCACTGCAGCTTTCCTCTTCTGATGTTCCTCCCCCTTCATCTATGCTCATCTCTGAGCTTAACTCTTCTTCAATCTGATAGTTAGCCATTAGCGCTAACCCCGGGAAGGCTTCGATGTCTAATTCAGAAGATGACGAATCTGACCAAGTGGCCTTCAGGTTCTTGTGCTTGGAGGATTCTGGCTTCTTGTACTTGACCTTTTCCTTTTATTTCTCCTTTTTCTTTAACTTTGGGCAGTCATCCTTGATGTGCCCTTCTTCGTTGCAATTGTAGCAACGGATTGTCCTTGTCTTTTGATGACGTTTGCTCGACTGCGATATAAATTTGTTAGATTTGAAAAACTTATCAAAACGTCTTACCATTAACCCAGCTTCGTTTTCGTCAATCGATGCATCAGAGTCAGAAGCGTTTGTTTTTGCCTTTAAGGCAATGTTCTAACTAGTATTCTCTACTCCATTGGGCTCTGCAACTCGAGATTCGTGAAGTTCAAAAGTAGAAAACAGATTTTCTAAAGTAATTACCTCGAAGTCCTTAGAGATGTAAAATGCATATACTAAGGATGCCCATTCTAGAGCTCTAGGGAAGGCGTTAAGCGCGTATCGGATCGAGTCCCGGTTCATTACTTCTTCTCCAAGATTGGTTAGTTGCATGATCAGCTCTTTGATCCTTGCTTGGAGTTGCGCTACCTTCTCACCTTGGTTCATCCGGAGGTTCGTAAGTTGAGTCCGGAGGATGTCGCGCCTCGCTAGCTTTGCTTCCGAGGTACCTTCGTGAAGCTCCAGGAATTTTTCCCATAGGTCTTTCGCGGAGTCGTAGCTTCTGATTCGACTTACCTCTTGTGGTGGCAGCACGCTAAGCAGGTGGAACTCTGCCTTTCCGTTGGCGACAAATTCGGCTTGCTCTTTCTTGCTCCACTGATGCTCTTCTTTGTCTTTCAGAACTTCAAAACCATATTTCATAGTTAGTAAAATATCGAAGTCGAGTTTGAAAAATACCTCCATCCAGTGTTTCCATATTGCGAAGTCTCCGTCGAACTTCGGGGGATGAATATTCACTCTGGCCATCGTCTTGATTGTTGTGCTTCAGTCGGCGGTTAGTCCTTCTGAGGCGATCTCGCTCTGATACCACTTGTTGGTGCAACGGAGGTGGGTAAGAGGGGGTGAATTGCCTGCACAAATTAAACCAACCCTCCTCAGATTTTTCAACTTGAAATAAAAGCAATAGCAATAACATAATTAAAGCAATAAAACAAAACAGAAAGACAGAGAAGACCGAGAGTTAACCTGGTTACAACCAAAAAGGTTATTAATCCAGGGCGATGAAAAACGCGCAGTAGAAAACTCTCCTTCTCTGAAGGCGGAGAAGCCTTTTACACTCTTACAACTCAGAACTATTGCTAGGAATTGATTACAGAGTTGATGGAATAGTTGATTTCTAATTCCTAGTTCCAGAGGCCTTTATATAGCCTCTGGAAATCCTATCTCGGATGTCCGAGGCGCCTCCAATAGGGGTCCAAGGTGCCTTCATCGAGAGAGTGGATAAAACTTTATCCAAAAGCTCAACGTTTAATTCTGCCAGGTCCGAGGTGCCTTCAACAGGGGTTGAAGGCGCCCTCAAGCTGAAGGCGCCTCTAAGCCTGATAGAGGTGCCTCCAAGCTGGCTGGCAGCTTTTCCAGCTTGCTTGCTTCTTCGCTTCGTCTTCCAAAGTCTTGTTCTTTTGGATGATTCCGGCCAACCGAAATAGGGCTCACCCGAACCCAATTTTTGGCCTTCTTCTCGAGCAGTCTTCCTCCCGGCTTAACATCCCTCGAACGCCCCGCACGTTCTTCTCGCCCACCAGTGTACTCTTCCGCAGCTTTCTCGTCCTTCGGACGCACCGAGCCCGTCGGCTCCCATCCCGTGCCGTCCTTCTCGCTAGTTGCGTCTTCCGCTCGACTTCCTGCGCTCCTAAGCTCCTGCACACTCAGACACAAGGGTCAAACACAAAAGCAGGACCTAACCAACTTGGTTGATCACATCAAAACACCCGCGAGGTCCAACAGCTACATCTCGACAACATTGAGTATGCTGAAAAATCACTGATCATCCATAATAATACAACATGCAATCTAAAATTAGTTTTACTTATAACATCATAAGTTACTGACCCTATATTCCATAATTCATTCAACTCAACAATCAAAGGTTGAAAAAAATATCTATCTTCTTTTTGGAATTGATTGGACTAGGAATAAGCATTGTAAGGAACACAAATTCATCTTTCATATACATTCATGGCGGTAATATGCATGGCGTTAATATAATTGGTCAAGATAAATATTGTTGCCCAACTGATCAAATGGCTAAAATCTATCTGTAGAAAGTCTCAATTTCACATTACGTGGTTCCATTGCAAAAGAGGAAAATATAACATCAAGATGTTTCCATGCAGGGAAATCACAAGGATGACACATTATACCTCCATCGTGCTAATGCTCATGATGCTACATCATATGGAAAGCTGTAGTAGCAGATACATACCAATGTTAAAGTCTAGCAGTTAATAGAAAATAATACATCACGTTCCAAATAATTTTTTTCTTCTTCTACCCTAATATGCGAGTAACGTATTTATAACGAGGGTGTGGACAGATTTTTCATTCACTCAAATCATTGTCTTCATTCCAAAATATCATGCAGTTATTTATACAACAATCAATCTTCTCTATAGGTAAACCTAAACCTATTATCAATTTCTTTGTACTATAAAAACTATCAATCATTATATTATCAGTAAGAAGTAATTCTGACATCAATTGATATATATCATCGTAATATCTTTCTAAAAAATAATGTTCTGCTTTCATATTCAATAACCTTGCAGTAGCTGATAGTTGAGAATGACAAAAAAGAATATCTTCTCACACTTCTCTTTCACTAGCCTTTAACAATTCATATAGTTACTGATATTCAAGTGTTGGTGTTTCATTTATATTAGAATAATCAACCACAGCATTCATCGCATTGTGAACCATTGATTGCATTGCAATATCATTAGTTGATGATTCAAACACAGTAAAAGTTGTGGCAAATGATGAACCACCAATGGCCTAATTGGTTCATACAAATAAGACTCTTTGTGACAGTACCAATTGTAGGAATCTGGCACAAAACTATTTCTACATATATGTACTTTCACAGTATCCTTATTATGGAAGTTTCTATTCTTACATTTCGAATAATTACACAAACACTATAACTCAACACCATACATACATTTTGGATGACTCTTAGCAAAGTTTACAAACTCTTCAACTTCAATAATAAAATCATCTCTAATAAATCTATTTTCTAATTGATTATACACCCAAGCTTTGCTCATAGACATTGTCACCTAATGAGGATATAATTTCAAACAGTTTATTACAAAGCATATGGGTTGTTAAAACTATTCAATTGATAATTAAAAATATAATTTGTTATAAAGTGGAGGGAGGCCTAAAGAGAAAGAGACCCGCTCAGCCTCGCGTTTCTTCAAGATTGCCCCGTTAGTCAATTTGAAGTGTCTTCATTTACCCAGGATTTATCGAAAATGAAGGATTTGGAATGGTCTCCACTGTACACACAATATTCATTAGATACAAGAGAAGCAGGTGAGAAATTTTCATTCAAAACTAAGGAAAATATTTCTTACCAAAGGAAGAGGTCCGCTCGAATTTATCTCGACTTAACCCGAACATATACAACAACTTATCCTACAGCAGTACATAAATATCAAACTTTAACCCGGTCAATTTTAATATAGCCCTGCGAAAAGAGGGTTACCCATTGAGGTCACCCAAGGTTGGCGTAGGCTGAAGTTTCTGTTGCCAAGCATGTGGCTAAGATACTGGAGTCGAAAGACGGATGGAAAAAAGTTTGTCTTTCCAATTACTGCCCCGTGGAGGGATCTTCTGAAAAAGGTTTATTTTCAGCTAGGCGGTAAAGTGAAAAATACCCTCGACTACTTATTGAGAAAAAAAGAAATGATAAAACAAGCAGAGCGAGAGGGGCCCCAAATAGGTGGAATATGATGGCTGCCCTTCATATTAAATGAATGGAGTTGGGGATTAGCTATTGAAGGAGAATGCAAAAATATTGGCGCACTTCAGTGAGGAAGGTGGGAATAGGAAAACGTAGGCCCACCTACACCTTTTCCTTAAAAAGTGTTAGGTAGTTGGCAGAGGGAAGATGGGGATGCGTCTGCGCAGTCGACACTATCATATGCATGGAGGGATTGATGTCATAGTTGTAATGTAAGTTGTCAAGGTCTATGCTAAGAAATTGGGAAATGGGATGGGTATGGTTGGACCAAAGCTATCCATGGTAGAAATTGAGAAGGAGCGAGGAGTAGGATCAATTGTGGATAAACAAGAAGAAGACAAGTTCACTGGAATTCGGAAAAGTAGAAAGCTCGCTGAGGAAGAAGAAGGTAAAGAAGACGAGGGTTTTAGGATTTTTAAAGGGGTTTTAAGAAAACTCTTCCAATTTCGTTTTAAGAAGGATTGTTGGATTGCGGTGACAAAAAGGTAGGTTACTACACGTGGCCGTTAGATTGGGAGCCGAAGTGACATGCGCTTGGAGAAGTGTGTGTCGATTCGAGTGTCAAAGGAGTAGGGTTGGCAAACATGTGTCACCAATGGAAAATGCACATCTATAACTGATGTGATAAGAAAATCATTATTCTGAAGAGTTGGTACTCACATCAAGGTAGATTTTCCTTTGTTTCTAATGTTTGACACTCAAGGCTTCTGAAGTATGGTTAGTCCTAAGCCTGGATGAGTTTTTAAGACCATTTTTCTCAAGCGTTCAAGTGCTTTATTAAAGGACCAATCGACTTGAAGGATGACCAAACCTTAGATTCTAGTTAGTCTTAACTCTGGACGGACTTAGCTTCATGCATATCGTGAAGACTCTACTTAAGCAACCTTTGTTATACACCCGACTGGGTAAATACCCTTGACTAGGTGAGGACCTAGTCGGACATCTGAAATTTTGTCACGAGTGATAAAACTTCTATGCCACTTAGCACATGAAGTTAAACACATGTGAGAAAATAGTAGTATAGAACAACCAAGCATAACTCATAAGCAGATTAAAGAAAATAGATTTTTAACTGCAAAGAGAAAAGGTTGAAGTTACATAGTCCTGAGTACAAGGGAAGTTAAAAAGACTACTTCAAAATAAGAAAGAAACTAGGTGGGTGGTCCTTGACTAGTCTTGGCGATCTAGGAAGCGAGTTGGAGAATCCGCAATCAGGTAGCCTCCCTCTTTCAGTTGCTTGACTGCACTATCAACTCCATGAATAAGAGCTATGGTAATAGAGTCAACGATCGACACGTTGAAGTGCTTTGCTTGTAGGAGAGTCATCTTCCTTGATTCAAACTATTCGCCCCCCCCCCCCCTCAGTAAGCTGCTAGCTAGCTCCGCTTAGGCAACTGTTAGTTCAACATAAATTCCTACTGCTTCAGATTTAACGGTAGTCATAGTAGCCCGATTGACCTCTAGGTCCACCCAGAGGAATTTCAGCTCTACTTCTTGGGCATCTAACTTTTGTTGTTGCTCGAACACCAATAGAGTCTGGGTTGCCAACTCAGCAACGTGTATGGTTTTTAATTCCTCTAATTGGGCGGAGAGGCGCTAGACTTCTATAGTCTTCCCACGCAACTTGGCTACTATATTTGTTCAACGAACTATCTTCGAGCGAAGTCTATCTTCGGCAGTCTTCTGAGCGACCTCAAATTTTTTCGCCCGCTCTGCCTCAGGTTTATTCAACAACTGAGCCTTGGAATGCTTTTTCTTGCTAGCTCACCTGTTCAAGTTGCGCCTGACTCTCTCATGGCGAGCGAGCAGGAGTATCGAACGAGCCCACTTCGGACAAGCATTTCTTCAAGTCCTCATTTTCGTGGCCTAAAGTTGCAAATTTTTGCAACATGCCCATCCTAAACATCCATTGCTATAGTAAAAATACCATTAAAAGTGTTCAAAATAAAAGATAGCTGAAGGATTAAAACCATATCGTAGTCAAATCAAAGGAATACTTGTCCGCCATCCTCATCAGTGTAAGGTTGTCCGGCCTATTCATAGTAGCTTCCCAAGCCTCCATCATCTAGCCCATTAATAATATACGACCGCTGACCAAGGGGGTCGATGACGGGGAAGTTAGGATTGGAGACGAAGGTAGATTGTAGATGGCGGAGAATTTATAGAGCTTCTATGTCTCTATGTCAGAAGTTGAAGCAGGAGGAGCCTTAGCAAGAGGGTGACGAGGAGAGAGGTTGGCGAGCGAGAGGAGCTGATTGGAGAGTCGGTCGACTAGGAAGTAACCTCCTGGATTAGGCTACTAGGAGGGAGAGCGGAGATAGATGGATGAGCGGATAAAGTTTACTCGGAAGATTGTGTCGGGGCCTCCTCTCGAACGAGCATAAGGTGGGGGCGAGGACAGAAGAATAGGAGACGCTGGTCCATCGGGAACTGGGGTGGGGAGGACGATGCCCCTTTGGTGGTGCCTCCGCCTCTTCAGATAGAGACTCCTTAGAAATTGTGAGAGGTCGGTCGACACTTCCTCTTACATGACTGGCTCATTGGACGCAATCGCTTGGCTACTAGATGCTTCACTAGAAGGGTCGACCGACTGATGAGCTTGCTTGGGTAGCAGCATTTGTTCTTTACTAAGTAGCACATCCTCCTATAGCTGGATGCACTCGAAAGCTACAAACTCAAAGAAAATCTCCACTACATAAAACAACTGCATAAAACAAGAGAGACCTTAGTCAGTGATAACATAATGGACGAGATTATAAGCCTTACCAAAAGAGAAGTGAAGCTTCATTTGGATAGGACTTAGTTTGAACAAATATAGTAGCCCTTGCTGCAAAAATTTGGGAGATTTGAATTGCACACTACCCAGTTTCTGCAAGAAGGAGATGAAAGCAGGGTCGAGTTTAACGTTTCTAGGTTCGAGAAGTTCGAGAAGGGCAGGAAGGTCGGACTGCCATGAGGTCGACCATGAAGCAGGCTCAGTCATTTCAATAAAAAAGAAATAAGTTTTTTGGCCATTATTAGAAGAAGACAGGTCCTTGAAGAATACTACCTTATGACGAGGCTGGAAAAGAAAAACCTCCGGCTCTGACTTCTTAGGATACAAAACAAGTGAAAATTATGGGGAGTCTATGGAATATTATGCAGGCAAAAAAAAAAAAAAAAAAGAACATCCTGCACATATTGTGGAATGCGTTCAGGGCAAACTAAGAGAGAGGAATGTTAAAGTATAAGCTTATCTCATAAAGGAAGCAAGGAATAGGAAAGTGCAAGCCCGCTTTTAGTTAGTCCTTAAAGAATGTAACATAGCCCGATAGAGGGCGATGGGGGTGATCTAGAGGGGTTGGAAGTCGAATGCGATGATTTTTGGAGATTTCGAATGAAAGACAAAGAACCTCTCGATCACTGTTATCACAATTTAAATGAGTAAAAGTATACCATGGAACAATATATTCTGAAGAAGAACTACTGATGCAGATTGAAAGAAAGGCAAATTGGTCGAAGAAAGTCGTCGAAGAGAAGATCGAAGAAGACAAAGAACAAAGTGATGTGTTTCTGCATCGTTTAAAGTTTTTAAACATACGCCACAGGATAAGGCCTCGCCATAGCTGTCCGATTAAAACAGCATTCTCATTGAAGACCATTGATTTTTTTTCAAAGGGAAAAGTATCGTTGGTCCATACGAAAAGACGTGCATTAGCTGTCATTTCAAAAAATGTATTAGTGGGGCACATTGTACTTGCCCATAAATAGACATTTATGATGAACAAAATAGCTAAATCATTACGCTGAAAAATGGCTTCTCGCATATCAGTAATACACTACTAGACATGTCAATCCTCTGACATGCATTTTTCAAAAAATATGACTAAGTGTAGCAACAATGGGTGAGTGGAAGCGTGTTCACCCGATCGAACCAGTGGTGGGCAAGCAGAAGCGTGTTCACCCGATCAAACCAATGATGGGCAAGTGGAAGCAAGTTCACCCGGTCAAGCAAAAATAAAACTTAGGACCAGTCAGTCAACTATCAGCCTCCTTCAATTAGACTTAAGGGGAAAGCTAGTGATACGGGATATTATGAACAGACCTAGGTATGATATAATAGTCAAAGTCAAAATAAGGTGGCGGTCTAAGTCAAGGGGAGGTGGAAGTTAAAGAGTCACTCTCAATCAGGCTTGGCTCCTTGCCCAACACTAAGGTCCCCAAGACAGGATATCACTTCAAGGATAGGCCTTCAAATACAAGGAAGATCGGTTGAAAGAGCCAGTCGGGCCTTTTTGCCGCTTAGTCCCCCATTCTCTAAAAGCAAGCATCCCTGCATAAGGTCGACCGGTCAAAGAATTGCCCCGACATAGGGACTTAGTTGTATATTACTCTATAATCAGACCTCCAGCATCACACAATATATATTCGAGCAGCCCTAAAGGAAAAGCGTCCTTATAGAACTCAATGTCTCATTCATATATCGAGCTACTGCTACAATATATAGTAGATCGACTATATGTCTGGCGGGGCATCCCCAGGAGACAATATTGTTAGAAAATCGTAACAACCTGTCAAAGAGTAACAATAATTTCTCAGAGAATATTCTTTTGTCGTTACATAAGCATTCAATGGAACCTTCATTGAAGGTGACTCTACATTTTCCATCAACCGACATATTATAACAACATATTCCTTCAACCGCCTCATCAATGGTGGCGGTTATAAAAAGGTGCACACGGCTAACGGAAGATTGCTCGGACGATGATTACATGCCTCCCAGGCTATACATATTCCTTTACTCGACAACTTCTGAAATCCGACATTCTCTGTCATCTCATAATTACGGAGGTTGTAGAGGTTGTATATAAAGGGGGTCATCTCCGATGACAAGGAACACACGCTTAATACATTTTACTACGTGCGCGTCCTGCTACTCATTTATTGTTCTACTTCCCGCTTGAACAATACACCGACTTGAGCATCGGAGGACCTTGGATAGGGACCCCTTCCCTGATTTTTGGCATTGACATTCTGCTTGCTCGTTTAAGTGTGTACAGAGAGAATTTGCACACCAGCCCATAACACTTAATTTGATCTAAAAGTCTTTGCGCAATCAACATTGTCGCCATCTATCCATCACATCATCTTCCCATTTCAAATAGGATTATATATATATATATATATATATATATATATATATATATATATATATATATATATATATATATACACACACAGAATTGTTAGCCTATAGACCTATTACTACGGAATGCTACGGACTTGCTCATGTGGCATATCCCTGTCAATTCTTTCTCATCTGTGTCATTCTAATTTTTTTCTAGGGCTGTAAACGAGCCGAGCGGAGTCGAGCTTTGGGGTGTTCAAGCTTGCTTGATAAGATAACCAAGCCGAGCCGAGCCGAGCTTAAAATGAACCAAGCTTTTGAAATGAGTGTTCAAGCTTGGCTTGGTTTATTTTTTATGAGCTTGAGCTTGTTTGAAGCTTGGCTTGAGCTTGGTTCGTTTAGATGTTATCAAGCTCTCAATTCAAGCTTGGCTTGGGCTTGGTTCGAGCTTGGCTTGAGCTTGGTTTGAGCTTGGTTCATTTAGATGTTATCAAGCTCTCAATTTAAGCTTGTTTGATTGTTTAAAACTTTTAATTGTTTGATTGGTTATTAAGAGTGATAATTTAAATTTATTTATTTTATTTTATTATTTATTTAACATATTGAAAGAGTTTTATTAATAAATATGGTTCGTGAATATTGTTCACGAACGTTGTTCACGAACGTTGTTCACGAACATTGTTCACGAACGTTGTTCACGAACGTTAACGAGCTGAACACATATGTGTTCAAGCTTGTTTGTTTAGCTTAACGAGCTGTTCAAGCTTGTTTGTTTAATTAATCTTATGTATATTGAACGAACATAAACAAGCTCTTACCAAGCTGAACAACAAGCTTGTTCACGAACGCTTGGTTCATTTACAGCCCTATTTTTTTCCCTTTTATTTTCCTCTCCTCACCTCGCGATTCTCCACCCTGCCTCGCCTCGTGATTCTCCGCAGCCTCGCCCTGCCTCGCCGTGCGATTCTCCAACCGCGCCCTCGCCGTGCCTTCCCTAGGGCCACAACAATCTCTCGCCGCGCCCTGCCTCGCCGTTCCTGCCTCACCTAGCGATTCTCCAAGCCACACCCTGCCTCGCCATTCCTGCCTCGCCTCACGATTCTCCAAGCCGCGCCCTCTTCGTGCCCTCCCTAGGGCCACAACAATCTCTCGTCGCACCCTCCCTCGCTGCGACATCGAGCTTCATCGTGACGTCGACCGCCGTCGCATCGAGACCTCAACCATCCCTTGCCATGCCCTCCCTAGGGCCTCCCTCACTGCCTTGTCGCTGTTGTTTCATCATTGACTGGATATACTTTCTAGGCATCCAAAAAGAGCAAAGACTTTAGTTACAATTGGCTATTCATATTTTCTGGTCTCATTCTTCTTCTCCTCACTGGTTCTAGACAAGTATGATAATTCAATCATTGTGAAAGAACTTTCAAATTACTGCAAATCTAAATTATTCATAAAGAAAATATACTGAAAAAGTTAACACATATGAAAGTGGTACCAGATTGTAGATGCATGGATTTGTCATATTTTGTCCAACAATTTTATAGTTGCCATTGTTTTATTCTATCATGATATAAGGTGTAAAGTCTCCTAACCATGCTTACATAAAATTTGTTGTATTCCATTCACATATATATTTATTTTCATTTTTCCTATTGAGTCTATTGTAGAATCATTATGGAAGAACTAACAAATTACTGCAAAACTAAATTTTTCATAAAAATAGTATCTGAAAATTTTAGCACACCTGAAAGTGGTATCAGATTGCTTATAAGTGCATAGATTTGTCCTATCAATAACTTGATCCCTCTGTTTGTTAAATGAAGTTTTTTTCCCCTACCTTGATCACATTTGGCTGCATAATTTATGTGGCTCATTCTTTATGCAATCAGATAACTGTATTGGTTGATGATACAAAACCAGAGTGGTATTCTTTCTTCTAAAATAACCAAATCATATTTCTTCTGGGATAATGAAGTGGTTTTGATTAAAATGTTTTGCATCAACCATATTTACAAAAATGGCACACTAATGATTTCAACGGGGAACCTAGTGCTGTAGCTTTTGTTGTGGGATTTGGTACAAGTATAATAGATTAAACAAATAGGCAAATAGTACTGATAGCTGGAATAGTTTTGCCCCCATTTATTTTCATTTTTCCTATTGAGTCTATTGTAGAATCATTGTGGAAAAACTAACAAATTACTACAAAACTAAATTTTTCGTAAAAAAACAATAACTAAAAATTTTAGCACACCTGAAAGTGGGTCCCCTCGGATGGGTCTAGTGGCTAGCGCATGAGGTGTTGCCACAATGAGGTCCGGGGTTCGAATCTCGGCAAAGTCAAGGTAAATACCTCCCTTATGTGCTAGTCACTATTCCAAAGGCTAGTAGCCGCCCGTGATTTACCTCCTCCGTGTTGACTTTGGGACGGGTTGGCGGAGGCGCTGGGGACGAGCGTATTCGCCTTTTACCACAATGGAATAGTTTTGCCCCCAAGAGTTTCATGGTTCGAGTGTTAAAATAGATATAACCCTAGGAGTTGAGATATGAAGGTAATCTAGTGTTAAAATCATCTTTTATAATGTGGTGTCTTGATAAAATACTAAATTCCATGAAAGAGGAATGCAGTTGATCTTTTGAAATTGCAATAGGAGTTTCCATTTTATAAGCTATGTCATAGTGAGTTTTTGGTTGCTTATATGGATTTTACTCCACCATTAAACTCTGCACAATATTATGTCACTAGGAAAATTCAATTTCTTATTGGTTTAAATCTGACAAATTATCAAATGGTAGAAATTCAAATTGAAATAAGTTGTAGTTTTTATCAAATGGTCTAATGGTCTAATACTTGCAATTTTGAGTTTAAATTGAAATAACTTGTATTTTTATTTATTTATCTACTTATCTCTTCTCAAATATAATATGGCATTCCCCAGAAATGGAAGAAAATAGAGTTAATGATCAGGAATACATTCCTCAAGTTGTAGATGATCGAAAGCCAAAAATTGGGATGGAATTCTCATCACTAGAGGAGGCATATTCATTCTATAATCAATATGCACGAGAAGCTATATTTAGTTCAAGGATAAACACAAGCAAGAAAAATAAGATGACAAATGAAGTGATGTGGAAACAAATTGTATGCTTTAAAGAAGGGCATACAGATCTAATGCGGAATGCTAAACATGCAAAAGGTGATCAACTGAAAAGGGAAAGAGCACGTGGAACAGTTAGAACGGGTTGTAAGTCAAATATTGCACTTGTCAAGAAACAGACTGGACCTAATTGGGTTGTCAGTAACTTCGTAGAAACCCATAATCATCTACTCTCGACTCCATCAAAGGTGCATTTGTTACGTTCACATCGTAATGTTTCAACAGCAAAGAGAACATTGACTAAACAATTTTTAGAGGTCAATATACCAACTTGTCAACAAATGTAATTATTGGAGATAGAGTATGGAGGACCTGAGAGGGTAGGTTGCATATAAAGAGATATTAGAAAATTTGAGAAAACCCTAAGAGATGAACAAAAGGGTATCGATGCCGAAACACTGATCGAGTTATTTACATCTGAACAAGAAAAGAATTCAGCTTTTTTCTTTGATTACAATACTGATTCAGATAACAAATTTATTAACTGTTTTTGGGTTGATCATGTATCAAGGAGGGCATATAGTGTATTTGGTGATGTAGTTATATTTGATACGATATATAACACCAACAAATATGGCTTGATCTTGACACCATTTGTAGGAGTTAATCATCATCATCAGACTATTATTTTTGATTGTGGGTTTTTAAGTGATGAGAAAACTGAGTCTTTTGTTGGTTGTTTAAGAAGTTTATAGAAGTCATGCCTAAAAGTCCACCAAATGTTATCATCACTGATCAGGATCCTGTTATGACGAAAGTCATTGCACAAGTTTTTCCTCATACAGTGCATCGATATTGTTTGTGGCACATATTGAATAAATTCCCAGATAAATTACACTCTTTAACTTTTTAAAACCACTATCAAAGCATAAAGAATGTCATTACAAATTCTACGATACCTGATGAATTTGAAAAGTCATGGGAAGATGTTATCAAGTGTGCTAACTTGGAGAAGAACGATTGGTTGTCGTCGATGTATGAATTACGACATAATGGGTGCCAGTTTATTTTAGACATGTATTTTGTGCTGGAATATCAAGTAGTTAGAGATCTGAAAGCTCACATTCATTTTTCAAATGTATATCTCAAATAAGAACTCATTGATGGATTTTATCACCCGTTTGAATAGGGCACCGAGACACCAAAGACATAATGAGTTAGTTGCAGACCATATTGATATGAATGAGCAACCTAAGATTAAGACAAACTGGCCAATGGAAACTCAAATCGTTAAAATTTATACAAAAAAAATGGTTGGAGTTTCAAAGTGAAATGACTAAGAGTCATGGTTATTATGTGCAACAGGCATTTACAGGAGTTGACTCAGTGGTTTACCATGTGATGCAATTTCAAAGTTGTTCTTCCTCCCAACCAAGGCTGCTCACACATGATAAACAGAGGGACTACATATCGTATAGCTGTACAAAATTTGAGTTTGAGGGCATTCCATGTAGGCATATGTTAGCATTCTTTCGTATCAACCAAGTGTTTCATTTGCCTGATATGTATATACTCAAACGATGGACACAAGATGCAAAGGTTGGAGGAATATATGCTTTGGGAGAGCAAAATTTCATTGATGATCCAAATCCAGAAAGGTTTTTGATGTTGAGACACTCGAGGTTATCCTCTAAAGCTTCAATATTAATTGATAATGCATCTTTAACTGATGAGGGGGCAACCTTCTTGGATAAACAATTCGATTATATCTACAACAAAATTCAATAGATGAACAATAGTAAAACATGCGGTGATGGAAGTCAAAGGAAGAAATCCATGAATGATGACCTTGGTATTATTGATCCTTCTTCAGTAAGAACAAAGGGATGTGGGAAGAGATTGAAATCATCAAAAGAGAAGTCAATCTCAAAGTCCAGGATATGTCGTGGATGCGGGCATCGAGGTGTGTCACATGACAAACGCAACTGTCCAATTTTACAGCAAAAGTATGTGTCAATTAATTCTGCATTTCTATTATAATTTTACTTGCAAACTCAAATTCTTTTTTTAATTACATTTTGTAAATATGATGATATGTCGATTGTCAGATCAATTGAAGGTAATTATCATAATAGCATTGACGACACATATGAAGCAGATTTGACATTTTTAGATGGTACTATCAAAGTTTTATTTTATTAAATTATAGTGGTTAATTGAGAAAATAGAGTTATTAATTATCTTTATGTCTGCAGGTTCTAACAACATGCGGTAGGATATTTAGAATTATCTATGGCTGGTAATCATCTATTTCCTTTATTTGCACAATTACAAAGTACATTTCATCTTGCTTTTATTGAGCTAGTTCAGTAATGCAAATATAATTTCTAACTTGCTCTTTTAAATTTTATAGATAGCTAGTGCTTCACTTTTTGATACTTTGTTGTCGAAATACAATTTAATGACTTACTTAAAACTTGCATCCGGTATGACACTTTATCAACTTTGTTTTATTCTAATGTGTTAAAACATATGGATATCTAACATTCAAGTACTATACAGTTGGAACAAGGTTGGATGCTTTCAGACAAGGTTGGAAATAATACAAGCATCAGTCTATCCTTCCTGCAAGTTTAGCATATGTTGCTTTATTTCAATGTTGCTCTAGCTCCTAGTTCCAGCATGACAACACTCTCGGTGCATGGATGAATACTATGCTATATTCACAAAATGGAAGTTACAAGGCGACTTTTGATTTTATAAGCACTGTTTATGTGAATGAGTTTCTTAATAGTTGAGCTAAATTGTGAAGGCATATTTCCAGAGTATGTATTTTGCTTAATATATGTGGTATATGTTTTAATAAGAGTCTACTTGATGAACCTAATTTGTGTTGAGTTTAGTATGAAATAATATGTGTTTTGTTCGAATCTTCTTTTGATTGAGATCTATGAACAATTAGGAGAATAGAAAGAGATGAGTGTTGGCGATAAGTGCTGGAATTTTTTAGTTGTACTGAATCTAATTTATTACTGATATCGTGTCGATATATTTACTAATATTGAAACCAATTCCATAGCTTCATAAATCTTGAAACTAATTTCTTTGCAGACTATCCACTAACAAAACATTAGCCAAAACTTCCCAACACACCCTGCACTTCCTCAGCTTCTACACAGACACCATGGCATTTTGGCATGAAAGCTCCACCATAACATCATCATGTACCTACATAAATTTTAAAAGCTTCCAACTCCAATCAAAGATAAAAACGAAACTGCACACCTGTTCCTTGGCACAACATTGCAAACATCTTCAATAAGTCATACAAGACTAGCACACAACCATTAATAAACAATCAACACACCAAAATGTAATCCAGAATTTACCAATTGCACATCCTTATATTCTCTACTTATCTTTACCAGAACTTGCACACCACAAAGATCATTACCATTTTACAATAACATATCCTATACCGGCATTAACAAACTTCATACATGTTTGAAATATAACTCTTCCACTTCCCATTGACTACACTTCCACACACCCCAAAAATAATTCAAAAAATTCCAAATGATGTCCCAACCGAAGAGGAAAACTAGCTTTACAATAGAGGAAAACAATGTAAAATTTAGCTCACCAAAACACACACCTTGGTTGGAGGTATATGAGTTAGCGGGATTAAACAAATTTTTGTTTAATGAAAAATTGAAATTGAAACCCAACCATAACCATTTCAGTTTGGTTTGAAACAAACCCAAAATTTTCAATTGGATTAGGCAAGAAAATACAATGAATCAACGAAACAAAGCATAATACAATCAAATTTAACTGGACAACTAATGTCCAAGATGCACAAATCCATACTAGTTTTCTAAGTGATGTATTATGTTGGCATTCCTTCGTCTCTCTTCCCTTCTCAGTTCTCATGGTAGTTTGGGAGGCGGCAACGAACCAAGATGAAGAGGGAAAGTGTCAGCGTCACTGAAGAGGGAAAGTGTCGCAGCGAGAGAGGTTAGGGCGCGGCGAGGTGATTCTTAGGTTTTCACTTCAGCAGTCCGACGATCCAACGATTGTCCACTTCAACTTGGAAACCCTAGTTTCGTCGCAGCGAGTGAGGGAGGCCCTAGGGAGGGCACGGCAAGGGATGGTTGAGGTCTCGGTGTGGCGGCGATCAACGTCACGATGAAGCTCGATGTCGCGGCGAGGGAGGGTGCGGCGAGAGATTGTTGTGGCCCTAGGGAGGGCACGAAGGGGGCGCGGCTTAGAGAATCGTGAGGCGAGGCAGGGCGCGGCTTGGAGAATCGTGAGGCGAGGCAAGAACGGCGAGGCAGGGCGCGGCGAGAGATTGTTGTGGCCCTAGGGAAGGCACGACGAGGGCGCGGTTGGAGAATCGCATGGCGAGGCAGGGCGCGGCTGCGGAGAATCGCGAGGCAGGGCGGAGAATCGCAAGGTGAGGAGAGGAAAATAAAACGGAAAAAAAAACTAGAATGACGCGGATGAGAAATAATTGACGGGGATATGCCACATGAGCAAGTTCGTAGCATTCCATAGTAATAGGTCCGTAAGTTAATAATTTTATATATATATATATATATATATATATATATATATATATATATCGAAAATATCAAAATATTGAAATATAAATAATTTTGATGTAAATGATATCAAATTTGACCATACTAAAAATTAAATATATCAAAATTTTGAAATATTGAAATGTCGGTATAGTATTAGTATATATTTTTCAAATATCATAATTTTTAATACGATATACGGTATGATATAAAATTATTTGTACAATATGGTATACCACCCCTAATGATATGTGGTTGTAAGATTGAACTACGAGAGATAAATAAAAATTAAAAGGGCATCCATCATTATCGTTTTCGTTAGATGAGCGTCTCTTTTTCTAAAAAAAGTCAAATGCCTCTTTTAAAGTGACCTACCCAAAATATCCTTACATTATTTAATCATTTAGTCGTATAGAAGTTAGCAACTAGCTTTTATAATTGTAGAAGCTAAGAGCATCTCCAATAGTTAGAGTTTTACAAAAGTTTTTTTTTATCATCTCAATATGTCACATCATGTCACATCAACATTCTAAAAATCTATTGAAACATCTCTAATAGTTAGAGCTTTAAATGATTTTTTGTGCTCCATTTTATAATATGTAATTGCATGATTATATGCATATTACATCAATTTCAATACAAAAAAATAGTTTTGAAATTTCACTACTGTTCTTTAATAACAAACTTCAAATCTTACATCCACAATGGTTAAAACTTTTTTATTTAATTTTTTCATTTTATAAACTTCTTTAAAAACCTTACATTGGATATGCTCTAACATCTAGTTTCTACAATGTCTAGAAGTTAGCAACTAGCTTCTATAATTATAGAAGCTAACATCTAGCTTCTACAATATACAGAAACTAGCAACTAGTTTCTACTAATATATTATCTGATATTTTGGTTGTATAAAAGCTATATGCTAGTTTATACAATGATAATTTTATATCATTTTAATTTTTATTTTTTAAATGATAATCTAATTAAAATAATATTTCAATTAGTAAACCAAATAATAGGAATTCTATGATGCATTATATTTCAAATAAATATAATTTAATTTAATTATGAATATATAAAAATTAGCATATAACTTTTATAATAATGTATAACCACTACTAGCTAATTTCTATACCTTATCGAAACTAATCACTAACTTCTCTAGATTATAGAAATAAGCCGATAACTTCTACTACAGTGATGAATTCAGAAGTATCTTTTGTTTTTAAAAAAAAAATAAGTGTTCATTGTTTTATTGTGGGGCTCATTTGATTTTTTTTATTTTTTATTTTGTTTTTTTTTGAACGGGTGCCCATAGAAACGTAAATGATGAACGTGCTTTTAATTTTTGCCCATCGTTTTTTCAATTTAATCGATTGCCGTGGAAAAGACAGTGGTTGCAAGGTCCATGTCTGAGAAGACAGTACAACAAACACGATATGGGAAGGCAACACGAAAGCCACTTGTGTGGCTCAATTCTAAGCACGAACGTAAGCAAGCAAGCAAGCAGGATATTGGATCGAGTAGATTTCCATCGATCAGACGTCAACGCTGCACCGGGTGCTCTGCTGGAACCGGAAGTCGTAGGATCCAGGCTTCCGCACCAGCAACGCAGGGCAGTTGACGTGGAGGTGGTACCGGCCGGAGATCCATGTGCCGACCTTCCACCGGAGGCGGCCGCCCACGCGCACAGAGATGAGGACGAACCCCGCTTTCTGGTCCTGGTACAGAGCGGCGGCGAGGTTGGAGTCGAGGGGGACAGCGCCGCCGAAGAGGAAAGGAGACCAGATGACTTGTTCGTGGGGGGCCAGGTAGACGGGAGGGAGCACGGTGGAGGAGGTGATCTGCTGACTGTTGTAGCGGGCGTAGGCCACGAGGCGGTTGTAGTAGATCCCGATGCGGTCGTTGGGGTTGCGGGAGGAGATGGTGACCTGGAGGAAGGTGGTGAGGATGGCGGCGTCGGCGGTGAGGTTGAGCTGGACGAGGGAGGCGTCTTGGAGGTAGAAGCGGGGCTTGGTGGGGCGGAGGACGAGCCAGACGATGAGGATGATAAGGAGGACGAGGGTGATCAGGAAGAGGATGCAAGCGATGATTCGGCGGTAAATCCGGCGCCGCTTGCACTCGCCGTCGTTGTGGCCGCACTCCCTCTTCTCCGACATCGGCAATCGAACAATCGATGCTTAATTGGACCGAGAAGAGAGGCAGAAGACGGTTTGGCCATTTGCCGGGGTGTGTAGTGGCTTATAAAAGTGAAGTGGCCGGGGTGAAAAAAATAGCGTTAAATGGTTAGAAATCAATTAACCTTGTCGCTTTTGCTAAATAAGAAAATATAAAATAGCAAGAAGCTGCTGATTTTGGCTTATTACTTGATTTTACTTCATTAAAAAACGAAGAAAAAAATGACAAAAGAGAAGGTGATGAATGTTAGTCGGAAGGCGACGGAAGTCCTCTATGATCAAGACTTGTTGAATAATACCAAGTTAGAAGGAACTTAAATGTCTCATTTTTACATACAATACATAACGAAATTATTTCTACGTTCTTATAAGACATGATAGATAAATCATTTATAAGAAAACTCGAAAAGAGTAGAAAGGAACTTACTCAAAGAAAGCAGAGGGATGCTTCCCTCTGTGTTGAGATTGATCATCGAGCTTACACCGGAATCTCCATCAGCTGCTAGCCAACGACCCACCAGCTGAAGAAGAGGTTTGCCTATGTCGATCCCCCAAAACTCATCCTCGTCGCCATCCTCAGACCTCCATTTCTCAACAAGCGATGCGAGTACACCCACTACATGGCACATGTACGGCCGCCGGCAGGGTCTTCTGCAGCGCACTGACCTGCAAGTTCAGTGATACGGTGCATGGTCGTGGGGTCAGTAAGATGATGTATAATCCTGTCGGGAAGCTGAGAAGACGGACCTACCGGCGTGACGTGTCAGGAAGATTGACCGCATCCCCATGACCCGGTGGTGATCAGTCGTCTATGTTGACCAAGTCGTCAGATGTCCTCCGGTCGACAGTACCTGTATCCAGCAACCGGGTCGCCTCGGCCTCTGGTACCTTGGTGCTCGAGGCGAATCCCACCAATATATAAGTAGCAGAATACTAATAACAAAATAGTGAAATAAATACAGGAAAGGTACGGTAACGTACCCTGGCCCCAGGGGGGGCACCCTTAGATGGAGCGGTGAGCTGGTTCCGGCAAGGTGGATGAATGCAAGTCGGTCGGGGAGCTGAATTCGCAGGCGGTAACTCGGAATCCAGTGCGGCATGGATCCAAAAGATGGCACATAGGCCGGGATACCACAACAGCTCGCAGGCCGGAACACGGCACGCAGACCGGATAAACCCAATAACCCACAATGATGATAACGATGCAAAGAGTAAAATACCTCGGCGCGATGGTCGGAATTACCCAAATAATACCAGGCTGCGGCTACCTGGAAGGTGACGATATCCACTAAAGACAGCGGCAGTAGACGCGGGAGGGGGCTACGGGGGAAGGCAGCAGTGGCTGCCGGGGCGGCTGTGGCCGCGAGAGAAGGCAACGGTGGCTGCCGGCGGCGGCTGTGACCGTGGTGGAGCAGACCGCGATGAGGGGAGGAGAAGGAGAGAAGGTTAACGACCACTGACGCCGGCGAGGAACAGACTGCGGTGGAGCCTTCCTCATGATGTTCCCTGACGGCGAGCCGAACTCAACGAGGCTCCTCCACGCGATGAGGAGGAGGAGAAGAGGCGAGGCGGCGGCGGCCGACGATGGCCCCGGCGAACAGCGCGAGATGGGGAGGAAAAGGACCTCCCTTCCTTCATGTTGGCGGCGGCCTCCTCCCCCTCCACGACCTGTGAACAGTGCTTAAAAGCACTCAAAACCCTAAGTGCGCCTAAAGACAAAAATGTCCTTATCCCTCTCCTTAATCCCTCTCTTGCCCCAAACTATATCCGGATCAATGTGGTTAGAAGTCAAGCTTACGTGGAGGTCAGAAGTCAAGCTTACGTGGAGGTCAGGAGTTAAGACCACAAGAGGTCAGAAGTTAAGCCTACGTGGAGGTCAGAAGTCTAGCCTCCGTGGAAGTCAAAAGTCAAGCTGGCATGGCTGGGGTAAGAGTCCCAGCTGACAGGGCAGTCAAAGGATAGAATTCCAAGTTGAACCAGATCTAGCCACGATAGCAATCAAGAACGGGGTCCACAGGCCAAATACAGCTAATGAGAAGGCTTACAGGCCAGGTAAGGGCGCAGAAGGAAGGGCCTTGGGCGAAACACAGTGGGCCAGGATACAGACCTAGCGTACAGGTCGGGACGTACATGCCATGGATAACAGCGGACATAAGCAGGTCGGAAAACAGACCGGTCGTACAGGTCAGGACGTACATGCCCTGGATAATAACGGACATAAGCATGTCGGGAAACAGACCGATCGTGCAGGTCGGAACATACAAGCCATGGATAACAGTAAACATGTGCAGGTCAGAAAACAGACCTGGCGTACAGGTCGGGATGTACATGCCATGGATAACAGCGGACATAAGTAGGTCGGAAAACAGACCGGTCGTGCAGGTTGGAACGCACAAGCCATGGATAACTGTAGACAGGTGCAGGTCAGGAAACAGACCTGGTATGCAGGTCAGGACGTACAAGCCATGGATAACAGCGGATAGAAGCATGTCAGGATACAGACCTGACGTACAGGTCAGGACGTACAAGCCATGGATAACAGCGGACATAAACAGGTCGGGAAACAGACCGTTCGTGCAGGTCGGAACGTGCAAGCCATGGATAACAGTAGACAGGTGCAGGTCAGGAAACAGACCTGGCGTACAGGTCGGGACGTACATGTCATGGATAACAGCGAACATAAGCAGGTCGGAAAATAGTCCGGTCGTGCAAGTCGGAACGCACAAGCCATGGATAACAGTAGACAGGTGCAGGTCGGGAAACAGACCTGGCGTGCAGGTCGGGATGTACAAGCCATGGATAACAGCGGATAGAAGCAGGTCAAGATACAGACCTGGCGTACAGGCCAGGACGTACAAGTCATGGATAACAGCGGACATAAGCAGGTCGGGAAACAGACCGGTTGTGCAGGTCGGAACGTACAAGCCATGGATAGCAGTAGACAGGTGCAGATCGGTATACGGACCGGTCGTGCAGGTCAGAACGTACAGGCCATGGATAACAGCGGGTAGAAGCAGGTCAGGATACAGACCGGTCGTGAAAGTCGGAACGTATAAGCCATGGATAACAGCGGATCGAGGCAGGCTAGGATGCAGACCTAGCGTCCGACCACTACAGGACAAACAAGCCAAGGAATTTCAACTGCTCGTCAGAGAATAATCAGTGTGTTAAGGAATATGCTAACAGTCGGGGCTCATTACCCCTTCGATTATGTCGCCAGCCTATGAGGATGTGCCGCGTGTCATTCACCGCCAGACAAAGGCTGACAGCCGACATTCCCTGACACCCGTCAGACCCCAGAAACATCTGTTACAGTATAAAAAGGGATACTTTGTCCCTTATGTAGGTACGCTCACTCGTAATTTCTCACTAGTCCTTACTTTTCATCATTTCTCTGTGTTTTCTGGGGAAAAAGTGTTAGGACCTTCGGACGCGGCTAGAGAGGGGGGGTGTGAATAGCCGACCTTAAATTTGAGTTTCTTTCTACAAATCAAGTTAGCGCAGCGGAAAAATAACAACAGAAACGTAAATGGAGAAATCAAACCTCAAGCACAGCGATATAACGAGGTTCGGAGATGATACTCCTACTCCTCGGCTTGTCCGTAAGGTGGACGAATTCTATCAATCTGTCGGTGGATGAGACCCCGGAAAATCGGCTAATAAACACTCCTTCTGGGTGGAGAAACCTCGCCACAAAGTTCTTGCAACAGCAAGATAGGAGTACAAAGATACAGCACAATACAAAGGCAATAAGAATGTAAAAACACAGCTTGCCTTCTCGTCGACTGGATGAAGCAGCAACTTCACGAAACACCTACAACAGCAGGAAGCTTCCACGAAGCTTGGAAAATGAGAGCTCGAAAGCTCGATTGTAGTAAGTTCGAAGAAAAGAGAAGCCTTACTCAGAGGCACTCGACCCTTTATATCCTCGAACTCGCGAACCTCTCAAGAGGGCGAAGACACAAGAAATCAGCCGTTGTGACTCAGCCGGACCGATCGAGCTCCACCGATCGGTCGACCTCTCGATCGGTCTTGGGACCGATCAGGGACCTATTGATCGGTCCCGCACCGATCGCTCACGCAGAGTTGCCCAACTCTCGATCGGTCATGGACCATCAGACTCAGTGGATCGGTCCGCACCGATCCCCTCTTCTTCTCCCGATCTTCTTCGTCAGATGATTACCGATCGGTCACCGGACCGATCGGGCAATTCCGAAACCCATTTGTTATTGATCGGTCACGGACGATCGATCAACCAACAGACATCGGATCGGTCCACGGGCGATCCGTTTAGAACTCCCTAACCCCTACCTGGTCCTGAGAACGAGCTACTGAGCCCTCTCTGACCTAGTCCGGAGAACGAGCTACCGTGCCCTCTCCGACTCCATCGTCCGGTCTAGAGAACGAGCTCCCGAGCCCTCTCAGACCTAGTCCGAAGAACGAGCTACCGAGCTCTCTCCGACTTCGTCCGGTCCAGAGAACGAGCTCCCGAGCCCTCTCTGACCTAGTCCGGAGAACGAGCTACCAAGCCCTCTCCGACTTCCACGTCCGGTCCAGAGAACGAGCTCCCGAGCCCTCTCTGACCTAGTCCGGAGAACGAGCTGCCGAGCCCTCTCTGACTTCCCATGCCAAGCTTCCATACTTGGACTTCTCCCGTGCCAAGCTCCCTGCTTGGACTTTTTCGTGCCAAGTCTCCATACTTGGACTTTTCTCGTGCCAAGTCTCCATACTTGGACTTTTCACCAGATGTCTGGTCAACCTTGACCTATCTGGATTTCCCTTGCCTGACTTCACTCACCAGGACTTTCCCTTGCCTGGCTTCACTCACCAGGACTTTCACCTGGCTTCACTCACCAGGATTTTCCAACTGCCTGGCTTCACTCACCAGGACTTTCACCTGGCTTCACTTACCAGGATTTTCCAACTGCCTGGCTTCACTCACCAGGACTTTCCCTTGCCTGGCTTCACTCACCAGGACTTTCACTTACCAGGATTTCCCGAATCAGGTCGACTCACCTCGGGTCAACCAGGTCAACCTTGACCAAAGATTGCACCTATAATCTCCCAAGTTTGTATTCTGTCAAACATCAGAATACAACTTTTCTATTCTCGTCAAACATCATAATAGAACTTTTCTATTCTCGTCAAACATCAAAATACAACTCGAGTCAGGTCAACTCGAGTCAGGTCAACTCGAGTCAGGTCAACCAGGTCAACGTTGACCTAAGGTTGCACCAACAATCTCCCCCTTTTTGATGTTTGACAAAAACCATAATCAAGTTAGGTTAACCCGATAACCTAACTTAGGTTTTCCAATGTTCTTCCTTGAACATTCTCTCCGAACTCTAATGTTCTTCCTTGAACATTCTTTGGACATTCTCCCATTCTCCCCCTTTTTGACACACATCAAAAAGAGTGAATCAAGGTCAAGAGTTTCTTCCTAATGAAAGTCCCATACCTTTCATTGAAACCCTTAAATTCCCCCTTGATACTAAAGTCAACAATCAACTTAGTGATAATCCCATATCACTCAAGTCTTTAGAGTAAAAACTCCCCCTAAAAGTCAACTCCCCCTTGACTAATAGGTAAAACTCCCCCTAAAGGTCAACTCCCCCTTGACCACTGCACCAACAATGTCTTGGAGAGTTTCAAACCTTTAGAAATCTAAAATACCAACTTCCAGCTGAAATTTTAGAAATTTCAGACAGAATTTGGCACGCCCGATCGGTCCCTGGATCGGTCCAGTGACCGATCCAGCATCCCCTGGACCGATCAGGGAACCTCCTGATCGGTCACACATGTCTGATTTCTGATTTTTGAATTTCTTCCTCCCGAAATTCAGAAACCCCTACAAAATTACAAAAAATTCCAAAAATTATAAAATTTTGAGGATACATTCCTCATAACATGTACTATCATGGAAAAATAGTTTTCTATGAAAATAACTTCCATTTTCAAATCTTGATACAAAGTTTAAAAACTTTGAAATAGTTCAAGTTTACCTCAACTTTGTATCAACTTGCTCAATGATGAATGCTATCACTAGAAAAGCTTCATCAAGGTTTTTCAAATCAATTTTAAAATGATTTTAAACCATTCAATTTAGGACCACAATCTTAGGGCTAAGTGTACATGACTTGTACACAAGCTTTCCCTATGATCCTCCATTTTGAATTAGGCTCATCTAGGTACAAGAACTATGCACCTTGATCCTAACTCATGATCCTAATATCTCACACACATCTAAGGTGTATCAAACACATCCAAGTCAATTTTGATGTGAGATATGAGTTTAGGTCATATTAAGCTAAGTTCTCATGTATTTTCTAGACAACAATTTGATTTCCATATCAAATTGAGTTTTTATCCTTAAATCAATTTAATTGATCATAAATGCAAGAGATGATGACATGGCATAAAGTAATATCATAAGTGAACATATGTGCCAATGTCATGATGTCATGGCATAAAGTATGAAACTTAAATAAGGCATGACATATAACTAACCTATGCATTATCATGACATTTCAAATGACAATAAACTAAATATGATGTCATGACATGGCATATGACAAACAATATATGACAAATAACACATAAAGGTATAGAAAATACCTAATTCTAGCCTTAGTTGCCATTTTGATCATTTTGATCATTTTGCCATAAATTCTATATTCCTAAGTGTAATAGACATAAAATCATATACTAAAGATTTTTAGATCACTATGTGCCAATTATATTGACCCTAGAAAATTCCTCAAATGTGGTTGGCACATCCTAATCACCTTAGGAATAATTTTTAATTTCATTTTCAAGGCTTGTTTATACCTTGAAACTTCCTAAAATGCCACCTTTTGCCATGATTAGGTTAACTACCTATCCAAATAAGGTGGGCACACCCTAAACCATCTAGCGTGATGAAATCATGCTCCTAGGAACCCAAAACCTATTTGAGCTCATTGGGTTCACTAAATATTCACTAGGGATGACTTCCCTAGCAACCCTCCTAATGACCCTCCTAGGCTTTAAAGCCTTGGTCATTTGAGACTCATCAAGATCAACTCTAGGGGTGACTCCCCTTGTGACCTTGTGATGGTCTTCCTAGCCCTAGGTCTTGTTCCATAATCGAATGGAACATTATGGTAAGTGGGCTTGACCACTTGAGACTTAGGTTTGTGACTCAAACCTCTCATGTCCTTGGGCTTTTGCTTTTGACCCTTAGACCCTAGAGTTGACTTCTCCAAATTCTTAAGAGTCTTTTCTAAGGTGTCAAGTCTTGACCTCAAGACTTGATTTTCCTTTTCTAATACCTCAAGTTTTAATTTGTCATTTATCTTTGAGGTATTCCTAGGCATATGTCTAGTTGTTTTGGGATTTCTACCTAGGTTCTCCTTAGCCTTAGATGAGTTAATTCTAGGGTTAGCATTTCTAGAATTGTCCTTACCTAGGCTAACATGTTTGGCACCTAAGTACATGTATTGATTTCTATTGTTATCATGCCTATCTTTATTGACAATTGCAATAAAACTACTATTAACATGTGTCTTATTCAAATTGCAAGAATGTGCCTTAAAAGTTACCTTAGGGTTTGCCTTAGCTCCGCCTACCGATGTGCTCGGTCTCTTGTCCTTGTGAGGTTGCCTCCCCCTCGGACAATGGCTCCTATAGTGTCCCCTTTGCTTGCATTGGAAACACACCACGTGCTCCTTGCCCTTGCGTATCGGGACTCCGGCTGCCTTGACCTTTGGCGCCGGTGGAGTCTTCCTAATCCTCTTTGGACATTTACTCTTGTAATGCCCAAATTCCCTACACTCAAAGCACATTATATGTAATTTACTTGAAAGTAAATTGCTTGAGTTACCTAGGGTTGAGGATGGTTGTATGCTTTCTTCTTCATCCCTTCCGGAAGTAGAGACTTCTTCTTCTTGCTCCAATCTTGAAGAAGAACTCTCCTCCTCTTCTTCCTTAGATGTTGAGTAGCCCTCAACTTCTAATTTCTTACCTCCATGAAGTGAGCTACTTGACTCACTTGACTCCTCTTCATGATTTGAATTGGAGCTTCCCTCATGGAACTTGGCCAAGTTGTTCTACAATTCCTTGGCATTGTTGTAACCACCTATCTTACACAAGATATTGTTAGGTAATGAGAATTCAAAAATTTTCATTACCTCGTCGTTGATTACGGATTGGTGGATTTGTTCCTTCGTCCACCTCTTCTTCTCAAGAATTTCTCCTTCTTCATCCATCGGAGGAATAAAATCTACTTGTACACAATTCCAATTTACTAGGTTAGTCATAAGAAAATACTTCATTCTTACCTTCCAATACGCGAAGTCGTCGCGATCATAGAAGGGTGGAATCGTGACGTCTTCTCCAAGTCCATCCATTCTCTAGCTTGTGCTCCCTTGGGTGTTAATCCGACGAAGAGCAACCTTGCTCTGATACCACTTGTTAGGACCTTCGGACGCGGCTAGAGAGGGGGGGTGTGAATAGCCGACCTCAAATTTGCATTTCTTTCTACAAATCAAGTTAGCGCAGCGGAAAAATAACAACAGAAACGTAAATGGAGAAATCAAACCTCAAGCACAACGATATAACGAGGTTCGGAGATGATACTCCTACTCCTCGGCTTGTCCGTAAGGTGGACGAATCCTATCAATCCGTCGGTGGATGAGACCTCGGAAAACCGGCTAATAAACACTCCTTCTGGGTGGAGAAACCTCGCCACAAAGTTCTTGCAACAGCAAGATAGGAGTACAAAGATACAGCACAATACAAAGGCAATAAGAATGTAAAAACACAGCTTGCCTTCTCGTCGACTGGATGAAGCAGCAACTTCACGAAACACCTACAACAGCAGGAACCAGCGGAAGGAAGCTTCCACGAAGCTTCAGGAAAATGAGAGCTCAGCAAAGCTCTGATTGCAGTAAGTTCAGTAAGAAAAGAGAAGTAGTCTTACTACTGTAGAGGCACTCGACCCCTTTATATCCCTGAACCTGCGAACCTGTGAAGAGGGCAGAAGACACAGCAGAAATCTAGCCGTTGTGACTCAACGGCTAGAGCTGGACCGATCAGGCTCCACCCTGATCGGTCCAGACCTTCTCTGATCGGTCTTGGGATCGATCAGGACCTATTCTGATCGGTCCCCAGACCGATCAGGACCTATTCTGATCGGTCCCCAGACCGATCAGCACGCTTCACAGAGAGTTGCCCAACTCTCTGATCAGTCTGTGGACCGATCAAGACTCAAGTGGATCAGTCCACAGACCGATCCCCCTCTTTCTTCTCCCGATCTTCTTCGCTTCTGTATGATTACTGATCGGTCACTAGACCGATCAGGCAATTCACAGAGACTCACTGTTTGGTTACTAATCGGTCACCAGACCGATCAGTCAACCAGCGTATCACTGGATCGGTCACCAGACCGATCCAGGTTTAGAGCTCCCAGCCCTAAACCCTACCTGGTCATGAGAATGAGCTACTGAGCCCTCTCTGACCTAGTCCGGAGAACGAGCTACTGAGCCCTCTCCGACTCCATCGTCCGGTCCAGAGAACGAGCTCCCGAGCCCTCTCTGACCTAGTCCGGAGAACGAGCTACCGATCCCTCTCCGACTTCGTCCGGTCCAGAGAACGAGCTCCCGAGCCCTCTCTGACCTAGTCCGGAGAACGAGCTACCGAGCCCTCTCTGACTTCCACATCCGGTCCAAAGAACGAGCTCCCGAGCCCTCTCTGACCTAGTCCGGAGAACGAGCTGCCGAACCCTCTCCGACTTCCCATGCCAAGCTTCCATACTTGGACTTCTCCCATGCCAAGCTCCCTGCTTGGACTTTTTCGTGCCAAGTCTCCATACTTGGACTTTTCTCGTGCCAAGTCTCCATACTTGGACTTTTCACCAGATGTCTGGTCAACCTTGACCTATCTGGATTTCCCTTGCCTGGCTTCACTCACCAGGACTTTCTCTTGCCTGGCTTCACTCACCAGGACTTTTACCTTGCTTCACTCACCAGGATTTTCCAACTGCCTGGCTTCACTCACCAGGACTTTCCCTTGCCTGGCTTCACTCACCAGGACTTTCACCTGGCTTCACTTACCAGGATTTTCCAACTTCCTGGCTTCACTCACCAGGACTTTCCCTTGCCTGGCTTCACTCACCAGGACTTTCACCTGGCTTCACTTACCAGGATTTTCCAACTGCCTGGCTTCACTCACCAGTACTTTCCCTTGCCTGGCTTCACTCACCAGGACTTTCACCTGGCTTCACTTACCAGGATTTCCCGAATCAGGTCGACTCACCTCGGGTCAACCAGGTCAACCTTGACCAAAGATTGCACCCATAATCTCCCAAGTTTGTATTCTGTCAAACATCAGAATAAAACTTTTCTATTCTCGTCAAACATCATAATAGAACTTTTCTATTCTCGTCAAACATCATAATAGAACTTTTCTATTCTCGTCAAACATCAAAATACAACTCGAGTCAGGTCAACTCGAGTCATGTCAACCAGGTCAACCTTGACCTAAGGTTGCACCAACAAAAAGTACATGACTTGAGCGTCGGAGGACCTGACCCGAGGACTTTTTCCCTGGTTTCTGGTCTCTAACGACTGGTGGACTCGTCTGAGTGTGCGTAGAGTCGTAGTGTCATCATCCTGATCATCTTCCTTCGTCATCCGCTCGTGCGAACCTTTCCGAAGGGTGCCAGGTAGATCGGACGCCGCGACGACTTTCCGTCAACTTCCAGTACACCAAGGCCCGCCTTCATCTGACTCAGCTTCCGGACGGGATCATTCAGCAATGATACAAATGTTGTCGAAGGTATCATCTGTAAGTGTAATTACTGGTTCGATTATTTCCCTCAGATTTTCCTTGATGCTCATCACGCTACGGAACCACGTCAATGAGTATCGAGTTGGTTCAGAACGAGCCTCATCTAAAGCCATCAAACCAGTCAAGAGCTCCATCAGCACTATTCCAATGCTGAACACATCAACCTTTACTGTAACCTTCCCGGTCGCTGGTTCAGCCATGGCAAGAGGATTTAAATTAATCAAAGTTGTAGTAAAAGATATAAGTAAACTGGAATACTGAACAAAATAGCATACTAGCATACTTTGGAGCTAAATACCCAAAAGCTCCAGCAAGTTTAGTAGTAAGAGAGTGTTTTGGGCAAGTTTGGCTAGCCCGAAATCTGAAATTTTAGCCCTGTAGTCATCACTAAGAAGTATATTAGATGACTTGAAATCCCGGTGACTAAAGCATTGATAAGCAAATCTATGAAGATACGTAAGTCCCCTAGCGACAACCAGTGCAATGTCAAGCCTCTTCTTCCACGTCAAAGGCTCCAACCTCTCCCTTTTCGTGGAAAAGATGCTTGCTTAAAGCCCCTTGGGGCATATACTCATAAACAAGAAGCATTTCATTCTCTTCCGCAGAGTAGCCCAATATTGGTACCAAATGACGGTGGCGAACTCTTGAGAGAACCAATTTCGGCTTTGAACTCATCCCACGCTTTGTTACTCAGCATTGAAGATTCTATTCACTTCACTGCTAATCTCGTCGGGAAGCGGTGAAAGGTGGACTACCGGTGATCTGGCTTAAAGATTGACGGGAAGAAGACTTTAAACCGAGAATGCCCGCTGATACAGTGCATAATGGTAGAGCCCGGTCATCGGCAGTCAAGGAGACATGGTAGTCAGAAGTCAAGGGGACGCGTGGTAGTCAACAGTCAGGAGGACGTGACAGTCAACAGTCAGGAGGACGTGACAGTCAACAGTCAGGAGGACGTGACAGTCAACAACTAGGAAAAGAAGAGGTAGGACTACCTAGTGTCATCAGACGCATAATGCCTGATCGGGTGTTTACAGATCAGGATATCATATCTGAATCAGGATGTGCAATTAGGGGAAAGCCTGACCTGCTCTAACTGGTCAGGTTGTCACAGCTCGATTATATCCAGACTTGATTCTCTCAGTAGACCAACTTCCGATCAACTCTTGAGCGATCTCACCACAACACTCCCTGCCCCTCAAGACTTAGGCTAGGTGTTATGTCTGACATATCACCCTGAGCTGTCCTAGTCATACCCGGTCGGGACAGCAGGTGCTACATGATAGTAAGGTCAGAGAATCGTAACCGCCTGTCAGAGAATAACTGCTGTATGTTAGGGAATATTCCAATGGTTTGCGGTCATCTGTGAATAGAACCTTCTTCCAGTCCACAAAAGGGTGTCACGCGTCCCCCATCACCAGGCAAGTCCTGGAACCCGATATTCCTTGACATCAGTCAGGCTCCAGAGGTACGCACTATCATATAAAAAAGGAGGTCCTCTCCCTTGCGCAGGTCCGCTCTCTCGCACATTCGCACTTGTCTTCTACTTTTCTTTCTTCTTCGTACACTATTCTTCTCGGGAAAAAGTATCAGACATGAGCGTCAGAGGGTCTACTCCGGGGACTTTTTCCTTGGTTTATGGCCTCTAACGTTCCGTGTGCTCATCCAAGTGTGCGCAGAGCTCAAGTACCGCCGGCTCAGTCATCGTTGTCCGTTAGCGCCATGTGGGGGCCCGTTCTTGTGGGGGCCCGTTCTTGTGGGTGCGTACGAGAAGGGTGTCCTAGTCGCCTCTCTGTCAATGCCAGCAATAGATCATTCGGCCTTCGCCTGACTCAGATTCCGGACAGGATCAATTTGGCGCTGTCTGTGGGAACACGTTCACCTATTCTGGAGCATGAAGATGGAAGAGACTGGAAGAATCAACGTGACCATGATGACAGGGGAGTACGAACTATTCAAGGAGATCAAGAAGCAAGCGGCTTCCGAAAAATAGACCATTGCTTCGCGACCATACAAGACGCTTGCAATTTCCAAAGACCCTACTCATGTCTCTGATAGAGGATCTAAGAGAAAACAAAGCAAGGAATTTCCTCCAGCCTTCCATTGGGAATCGGGCCCGGATTATTACCATAAGGGCCCGGACTGCTATAATAATAAAGAGCAATAGCAGACCTCCATGGCGAAAAGCTCCCCGCCCAAGGACTCAAAGAAAGGGAAAGCCATAGTCCTCAGGGAGGAGCCCTAGGAGGAGTCTAATGAGCAAATGTCCTTCTCTCTAAGGGTACTCGAGGAGAAGCTACCGAAGGGGTACAAGTCCCCAGCCATTGGAGAGTATGACGGTAGTAAGGATCCGGAGGATCATCTTCGGAAGTTTCGGAACGCTGCATTGTTGCACCAATACAACGACGCCCTTAAGTGCCGAGTGTTCTTGAATACTCTGTCAGGCTCGGCACAAAAATAGTTCGATGGATTACCGAACGGGTCCATCACCTACTTTCATGATTTCAAGAATGTTTTTCTATACCATTTCGCCAGTAGCAGGAAGTACAAAAGACAGACCACTGTCTTTTAACCCTTAAGCAAGGGTCTGTCGAGCCCTTGAGAAGTTATATCAAATGCTTCAACTAGGTGGCCCAAGACGTCCCATCCGCTACCTTTGAAATATTGATGAGTGTCTTCTCTCATGGACTGGTAGAAGGAGAGTTCTTCCAAGACCTCATCCAAGAGCCCATGAAGAACTTCGATGAGATGCTAGGAAAAGTCGTCAATTACATCAACGTAGAAGAAGTTCAGGCGGCTCGGCGAAAAGCAAACAAGGCGCCTGCTCCCGCCAACAAATCAGAGAAGAGGCTACCCCAACCGCCATCTCAGCCCCTTCCATGAGCCTGGGATGCTCGACCGTAATTCCCTCCCTGTCAGGATTCCAGGCCAGTCCAATGTGTGGCATCTGTCCAAGCCCCAAGGCCCGGTCAGTGAGGGTCGCGTTATTGCACTCACCATAGGTCAGTGGGGCCCGGTCAGTGGGTACCAGAAACAAGACGAAAGCTTACGTTGGAGATGAAAAGTTCAGTGAAGCGGAAGGGAAAGGATATTTATAACTATCAAGGGGGGCACAAAGGACCTCGTTATCAGTGCCCATCAGACGGTTCATGCCTAAGGTGGCCGACATTAGCCATAGACTTAAAAGCAATGATGGTCGTAGGATCATCTTAGAAACCCGAGCCAAGGAGGCGTGTCGAAAAAAGAGGAGGTGAGGGACACGAGGGGGATAAGTGTTTGTTGTTGTTGGATCGTAAAGTTCGCTAGAGGAAGGGTGAATAGCGATTATTGAAAATTCGTTAGTAATTCGAGTACGCGGCGGAAAATAATAAGCACAACGCTAAAACCAATTTTACTTGGTTCAGAACCTTTGTCGACTCCTACTCCAAGCCTCATACTCGTCGAGTGCTTTCGTTGGACAATCACTAATAATTCACAAAATATTACAAACTTTAGTACAAGAATTATTAAAAGAATATCGACAACAGGAAAAGGAAATCGAGGCACAGGTTGTCGGAGAAGTCTCGCAGCGTCGCAGGAGTAGTGCGCAACAGAGCAGTCGTAGAAGAAGTTGTTGTACTTTGCTCCAGGTGGAGGGCTCCTTATATAGGAAGCTCCGGGCGCCCGGATCCCTTCTAGGCGCCAAGAGCGTGACGTCAACCCAGCCAATCAGTGCGCTCCACGTTACGACGAGATAAACTTTTACATTTCGAGTGCCTAGACCAGCTCCGGGCGCCCGGATCCCTTCCAGGTGCCCGGACCCTTTTTCTAGCATAAGCTTTTTCCTGCAAGAAAAAGATTAGTCCGAGCCAATAAACATTATACTACCTTGCAAAACAAAAGTTAGCACAAACATATAATAAAAACATAGTAGTAATTAGATTCTATTTCCTCGAGACCAGAATATAGTCACGATTTCAACTTAGATTTTCAAAATGGATCTATGTTGGATCGACGCCTATAGTTCCCTCAAACGGGGAACGCGTCCTCACCAAGTCACTCCCCTCCAGTGACTTACCTTAACTTACCACTTTGCCAGACATCCGGTCAGCCCGTTGACCTGTCTGGACTTCGTGTTAACTATCCGATCGGCTCGTTGACCTAGTTGGACTTCCCTATAATACTGAGTTAGCACAATAGATAAAGCAGTAAAGTAAGATAGTGTTAACATATTCAAGATTTGTTGGTCCGGTCGACCATGCGCGATCGATCGAAAACCAATCAGTCACATATAACCTAAGGTTACCTCCCCTAGGGCTGCCCAGCTTCACTCACTAGGACTTTCATTGTCTGGCTTCACTTACTAGGACTTCCACCATCTGGCTTCACTCACTAGGGCCTGGCTTCACTCACCAGGACTTCTGCTGCCTAGCTTTACTTACTAGGGTCTGGTTTCACTCACCAAGACTTCCACCACCTATCTTCACTCACTAGGGCATGGTTCACTCATCAGGACTTCCACCATCTAGCTTCACTCATTAGGGTCCGACTTCACTCACCAGGACTTCCACCACCTAACTGACTTTACTCATCAGGACTTCTCACCTGCCTATCCTTTGAGTAGGACTTACCTTTACTAGTCATCTAGTCCTGACTAGACTTCTCTCTTCTAAACATCAAGTCCTGTTTGGATCAACCCTTGGTCAAATTGATCAAACTTAGGTATATTGTCAAACATCAAAATCCTAGAGGTTGATTGCACCAATAGTTGTGGCTTCGGGAGTAGGCGATGCTACAATAGCTCCCCCTTGGTCTTGTAAGTAGACTCTGGAGTATCGTGGCTCATGACTAGGCGAGTAGCAAGATCGCACGGGTCGGGAGCCCTGGAGTAGGCTGGTCAGGTAAAGCGATTGATCAGGTAGCCACATCAATAAACTCGGTCGGGACATTGAATTAGCCGGTCAAGATAGACGCCTAGTCAGATAAAGGGACCTGCTCGATAGCATGGTTTGACGTCTACATAGATGTTAAGTTAACTAAATACTTGCGAGTGGGATAAACTTAACATGTTACTTGAACATATCAAGAGGAAAATAGCGTGGATTATTGGTGAACGTTAAGTGAACAATACATTACACAAGGATAGTCCGCCCAAACACATACCTTTCATAATTTTCAAATCAAAGTTACAGAAGGAGAAAAAGTCTTACATCCTTGGAATAATAGGGTACAAGATAAGCACAGACTAATCATCAAAAGAGGGAAAAGCTTCATCAAGAAGCTCTCGGAGAAGGCGAGCGCGGTCCAAGAAGTCGTCAGGAGGGGTTAACCGGAGGTAACCTTTCTCACAGAGCTGCAGTAGGGCCTATACACCACCATAACAAACCATCCGATCAATGAGACTGCTTATCTTAACTCCAAATTCTTTGGAAGCTAGGAAGGTGGCCTTGTAAGCTTGTAGGCGAGCAGCCTCGTTGGCTTGATAGTTCGTCAGCTTGCCCTTGGCCTTGTCTGCATCAACTCGAACCATAGCTATCTCTTGATGTGCAGTGGCGGCCTTGTTCTGGGCCTTCGAGAGGTTCGTTTGAAGAGACTTGAGGGTAGCCTTGGCTACCTCCCACTGCTTCTAAAAGGAAACTTCCCTATCAGCGTTCGCAGATAGATCTGCCATTTTGGCCGCCAGATCTCTCTCCAGAATAGTGTGGGCCTCTTGAAGCTCCCGCAACCACGAAGAGAGGGTGGTCACCTCAACTTCCTTCTCTTCCAGATCGGCCACGATCTTGGCACGCCTCAGTCCCTTAGACTTAAGCTTGGATTCGCTCGTCTTTAGAGCGGTCTGCAAGGTCTGTACTTTCTCTGATTCTGCCTGAGTCATGCCTGTCATGACTTGGGCCTTCTCCTTAATAGTCTGAAGATAGGATTACATCGAGTTATCAGGAGTGGTCATATCACAAACCCGGTTAGTGGTCGTGGGAGATTCCAATTCCCGAAGGCTAGGGGTGTAAATGAACCAAGCTGCTCGCGAGCTATTCGAAGCTCGATTCGATAAAAGCTCGTTTGAGCTCGTTTAACGAGGCTCGTTAAGATAAACAAACCAAGCTCAAGCTTCGCAATATTCGGCTCGTTAACTCGTGAACACGTTCGTTAAGCTCATTAAGCAACTTTTAAATAAAAAAAATAATAGTTTTGATATTGAATTTATAGATTTTACACCCTACTTATGAAAAATATAGACAAATATATTAAATTTACTTATTAGAATAAAATTATAAATTTTAATAATAATATTATAATTTTCTCTAAATATATAATTTAATTTTTAATGAATATTTAAATTTATGATTTATATTTATTAAGCTCATTTAGGCTCGATAAAAGCTCGAATAAGTTTGTGAGCCATGAATATATTCGTTAAATAAAGCTCGAGCTCGGCTCGATTATAAACGAGCCAAGCTTAAACATTCAAGAGTTCGGCTCGACTCGGCTCGATTCGGCTCGATTACACCCCTACTGAAGGCGAGCCCTAAGAGACTCGTTCTTTCACTGCAGACGAACCACGTACTACGATATGCTTAGGCCCATGACACAGGTATGTCAAAAGCAGGGGAGGATTAGCATTACCTCAAGGATATGAAAAAGAAACAGAGAAAACTCATCGATACTAATCGTTGCGAGAACAAGTCGGCCAACTCCAGTTGCGGGCCTTCCAAAATTTGGTCGGGAGTAGTTTTCCATGAGTCAGCTAGGGTCCCATGGAGTTGCACCTGACCACAATGGGGAGAGGCGCTGGCAGAAGGAATGGGGCCCAGCACTTGTAGAGACGGCAGTTGGAAGGAGGAGGTGAAGGCATACCTGCTTTTGAGGTACTCCTTGGGGTGGGAAGAAGAAGCAGGTGCTGAAGTAGGAGCAGAAGGTGTGGAAGCCCCGGGTTGGTCTCCCGCTTGGGAGTTGGTCTTCTCCAGAACGAGGATGAGAACAGGAGAAGAGGTCACCGCCTCTGTTGCCGTGGGAGGGGTCACCGAGGCAGGGGTTTTGTCTTTGGAGGAAGCCCGGGACTCAGGTATCCTCTGTGGTGAAGATTGGACTGCCGAAGTCATGCATTGCCTTTTGCGCTGAAGGCGCAAACGCTGCTCTGGAGGCGGTGAGGGAGTCCTCTCACCCACAGTTGCCTTAGTGGGGAGAGATTCGATTCCGAGGGTCTCGGGGTCCTCAGATTGTTGCGAGGAAGCCTCCGCTGAGGCACTAGCCTGACCCGCCAAAATCTCTTGGCCTCACTTATTCAGAATCTCGCTTGGCAACTTAAAAGAGTCGAGGGCAGAAGCGCGAAACATAGCATCTTCTACAAAACAAAAAGAAGATACCTCAGTTAGCGAAGACTTGGAAGGGGAGACATTGGATCTTACCAAAAGGAGCGTCCAAAGACGTCCAGATAGGGCTAAGCCCGAAAGTGTATAGCACACACTCTCGCAATAGCAAGAGAAGCCAAAGCTGCACTCCCTCCAGTTTCTCAGAAGTTGTGAGGCAGTCTGGCTGATGCTGGTGATCACGCAGCTCGGAGGGAGTTGGAAGAGTGTAACACCACTCAATAGGCCAAGACCCAGACTCAGGCAATTGGACATAAAAAAAATCGAGACTTACAACCCTTGTTGGAAGAAGGCATTCACTCGAAAAACTTATACCCGGTCTGAGATTGCACCATAAAGACACCCGGTTCCGAGCGTTTGAGGGAATAAAAATGATGGAAAAGCAATTTCTTACAGTGAAACTAGTTAAAAAAATATATAGAGTTGTAGTATGACCTACTAGATGAGGAGACCCCCCTAAATAGAATGAAACAATAGAGATCAATTAACTCCCCTCTTGAAAAATATTAGTATTTTCATTCGATAATAAAGAAGTCATAGTTAAACAAAAGGGTGTTTCCTCCCAAATAAGTTCTATAGCAGACCTAAAAAGAAAATTAATTACTTTCAATAAGGTAAATAAATATTAGAACCTGTGAATTTTTAAACTTGTAACAAAATTATATTAACTATATAATGAGGGTTGAAACTACCATAGTTTAATTTTCCAATATATTTAACAAGTACGTCACATTTTCATCTTATTTTTTCTTCTTGGGAGTTTTAAATTGTTTTTTGACATACTACCATAAACAAAAAAAATATATAATTAGTGATTAAAATCAAACTACTCAAACTAATTGATTTGTAAATACAGACTTACTGCAATGGCTTACAATCTCATTTTGTTAAGTTTGGTAATTCTTTCAACCTCTTTCTTGGCATCTTCTTTAGAATTTCCTTCAAGAATTAAAATAATCTCTCCCTCTTCTTGAGTATCATACATATCAATTTTTTTCTTTTCTCCAGTCAAGAACACCTTCATGTCCTGTGATGTCCTCAGAAAGCTTACAGATTTTTATCTTGCTTCTCTTCTTCTGAGGTAAAAGCTTGGACCACATAGGACTATCAATAGGAATATCTCTGTAATCATAGCGACTTCAATCATGTCCTCTCCTAGTCCTTGTTCTAGAAGCAACTGGTTCAAGATGAGGATCCACTACAGGGTCACTTGATTCAGCTAAGATGCCCTACTTTTCTATTTTTCCAAGTCATTCTTTCACCCTTTCATTTAGCTACATGTCCTTCATTGTTAGCTCCTTGATTCAGTTCTGAATGTTAGTAATTAGCCCTAAGAGTCAATCATGAGATGATTATGCTTTTTAGATTAGTCATTGAGTTAGAATCAAATAAACCCACTCATTGGATTAAGTGTAATCCGAATTAGACTCATTGAGTTAGACTCAAATAGATCCAATTGTTGGATTAAGTCGAATTTCATGGGAATCAATGGGTTAGACTCATTGAGTGAACTTGAGTTCACCAAGGAAATTGAATGGTCAAAATTCAACCATTGGATTGAATGGTTGATTTTGAGCCATTAGATTAGAAGATGAAAGGGTGGAGACTCTTGGTATTCCATGGGATGGCTATAAATATCATTTGGATGATATTTTTCATAAGATTTTCATCACTTGAGAAGGTGAAAGGTCTCTTTGCATCTTCTTCTTCCTCCTTCTCTAGCTTGGCCGAAACATACATTTGAGGTTGCTAGCACAACCTTGTGTTTTTCCTTCTCCATCTTGTTGAGTTTGTGAGACAAACGAAGGCAAGGCTTGTTCGTGTGGATACCGTAGAGGCGCGAATGCGTGATCGTGCTGTGATCCGAGCTGTCGGGAGATCGTGAGCACGCTTCAAAGGTATAACTCTATCATGTCTTTAGATCTAACTTAGTATAAGATTATGTTTCCCTTCGCATGGATTTTCTGGAGGAAATAGGTTTTTCCGCTACACGTTTGCGTGTTTAGCAACATATTCTCTTACACTGATAAATAATACAATTAGGGCATTCACTATCACTTGGGCATCTGGCTTCTTTATCATGTACCGGTGCTGTCTCTAATGAATGTGGAGTATGATCAAAGTAAGAGAGATTTTCTACCAATGTATTTTTAAAAGGGATAGAGACTGGTTCACTAATAACCTATCAAATTAGAAATAATTATTTAAAAATTACAAATAAAAGTTAGGTGATAGTCTTCGATATTTACCTCTTCATGTGAGACTTGGTCCGACAAAGCTCTCACCTTACTAATATGTGAAGGAGTAAACCTCCACTTATTTATTCGTTGACCTTCCCTATTATATGGTTTCTGGATTGGGACAAGTTCTTAAAATGATGTCTACTTCATAATTTTACTTACATAATAATGTCCATATAAAAAATCATGTTTACCATTAAAAAAAACTTACAACTAAAAGACTAGCAAACCCCCCTTTAGATATGGAACTAAAGTGATCGTTTGATATGTCTGACTTGATTAAAAAAAAAGATCCTCGATGGTAGGTAATTGGAGAACAATAAATTGATGAATTACTTTAACCCAATTAAACCTACCTGGATTTTCAAAATCATTTACAATATCCACAAGATCTAATGGAACCTTATATGTACTAGAAGAAAATATCACAAACAATATATAAAAAATATATAATTTATAAAATACTAAAACATCATCATCTACTTCAACTCTATAAGAATAGAGTTTAAGCAACTCCTCAATTATTGATCTAGTAGGTTCTTTTTTATTAGAGAAGTGGGCAAGAAAGAGGTCACCCGATGTATTAGTTGAGTTCATAGAAACGAAAGCACCTCTCTATGAAATACCAAGTAATAGAAATACATCTTTTCTAGTGAAAGCAACTGGAACATCTAAAAATTTATAATGATTAGTTTTCTATTATGTGCTTCTAACTTTTAAAACTAAAAAATTACCTGAAAATATAAAGGTTTGAGATGCTGAATCCCAACTTTGAAATATATTCACCAGTAGACCACAAATTTGGTGAATATCTTGTATGCCCAAAAAAAAAAAAAAAAGGGGATTGTTTAATGATCATTATGTGTCAATCATGTAAATGAACAGACCCATGATCCTATCCTTTCATTGTTGGATGACTAAAAAAATCATTAAAGTGACCTAAAATACTGATCCTTTGGAATTTATAGCCAACATCAATTGATGACTGGAATTATTTGAAATATACATTATTAACATAAATAAATAAATGTACATATGCATAAATAATAGTTCTAACATTTTGACATTGACATAACAATATAACTTCTGACTTTTATGTTTTATCAATATGTTAGGGTGGTACTAGTTTTGATATTGTAGTATCATTGTGATGTTGATTTTTTAGATAGACACTAAAGCACGTTGGTCTTACTTCTCTATTTTTTAAAATTGGGTGGTGTTAGTTTCAGAAACCAATACCACATTGGTACCAATTTTAAAAAATTAGCACCAATATGCTCATTTTTTTAAACCAACACCAATATAGTAATCAATGGGTTTTTAAAAATAATCACCAATGTTGGTGAAAATCAGCACCAATGTTGGTGCTGGTTTTGAAAATCAACACTAATATAAGCATTGGTGAAAACTAGAACCATCATGTTCTCTGAAATCAAGCACCAAAGTAATCTCGTGGTGGATTTTAAACAATTGGTTCTTAGAAACTATGATAGATAAAAGATAAATACTCAACGTACCTTTGCAACACCTTGCACCATTCTGAAACACGAGCAAAATAAGGAGAGGAAGATGACCAGTATAGTTTCGACGAAAACCCTAACTCACTTGTCATGAGCTGAGAGTTGAATAAGATGACCTATGAATAGGGTTTGAATTGAGGGAAGAGAGGAGCGGAAGAGAGACGAAAAGGGTTTAGGGCTATATTTTTAGGGAAGAGAGGCAAGCAAAGGAAGAGAAAGAGAAAAAATAAGCTTGCGCGAGGAACGAGAGATTAAAAAAAATAGATTCTGGTTGTGTCAGATGGCCAAGTCGGATGTCACCTTTGGTCGCTCACGTAAGGATGTGCAAGGTATATATGACTGATCTACTACACGACTGTTCGTCCGTGCCTATGCCAACAAGTGCTCAAGGCGTCTAGATTTGATTCAGGCGCCTCTAGTTTTAGTTTAGCATAACTTTTTTTTATTTTTAAAAAATTCTAAATTCTTAAAATCCTTCCATCCTAAATATTATACCCTAAATTCAAAATCCTACATCCTAAAAAAAATTATACACCCTAAATAATATATCTTAAACACTAAACCTTAAAACCTAAATCTTAAATCCTAAACCCAAAGCTTAAAAAAAAAATTTTAAAAAAAATCAGCACCCTAAATATTATATACTATATTCTAAATATTATATACTATATTATGTAAGTACTTAAAATTTTTTTCATTTTAAAATTTTTTAGTTTGAATATTATAACTCAATCCTTAAATTCTAAATTTTTTTAATTTGAATATTATAACTCAATCCTTAAATTCTAAAGACAAAATCTAATTAGCATATAAAAAAAACTCTACCTGTACTAAGGCACCTCAGTGAAAATTAAACAGAAAAAAAAATCTGAGTTTAATATTGAAATGCCGGGATATATCTAGACGCTTGAGCCCGTGAGAGAGGGGTGCTTTATTAAAGTTTTGTTTTAGCCAATATAAATTTACTCGAGTTGAGATTATTTTATATTTGAAAATCTTGAAATCCAGTTCCATCAGACCCATTAATTTTTTTTTTAAAAAAAAATGAAAGTTTAGATTTTTTTATTATAAACCATTTCATTAACACTGAAGGAATAAATATACTAAGTACAACATTAAACAGAAACTTTCACTATTCGTTAAATTAGTGATTTCATTGAAGAATATCACTAAACAATAGACGATGTTGGAAATTTATTTAAGATAGTGTGGATGTTGTATGCCAGATAAGTATTATTCTATTCATGGTTCTAGAATCCGACTGGGTAATGAAATGATTCAATTGAATGAAATTATGAAAACCGTCGACTTGAATAGTGACATGATTTTACAAATTTTGTCGGATTAAACTTGGGAGCGAGCGAATCACTTTTTATCACATGATTTTATAAATTTTGTCAGCTTTAGATTGGGATCATGGCTGTGATAAAATTTATACTTCAGTTGTTTTGATAATGTCGATAGTGATGTTGCTCAATTTTAGCTCAATCTCTTTTGCAGCATTACACAAAACGCCCCGTGGCGGAGGATCGGTATGGACAGTAGCAGCAAGGTTTCTTTCCGGCCGGATTATCTCAAAGGATTTATCATTTTGTTAGCAGTGTGTCAAGCAAGGAACTCTTAATGTCTTATAATCTGAATTCAGCGTCTTCAATATATGTTCACTGTCGTCATGGAGGTTTATTCACTGAGCTTCTGGCTCTGAGTTGTTTGTTTTCTGATTATTGGGTTAACTAGTCTAGAATTCGTTTTTGCCCGGGATCAATTATTCTATGCATGATTGCTTCACTAATTCTATTAGTAGATGGGGACATTGGGTGTTTTATTTTGTTTTTCAGGATCCAGCTGGTCTTCAATCTGCTGCTTTTCTATCAGCCGAGGATCATGGATATTTTGTTTTTCTCACTCTATATATATATATATATATATATATAAAGTTTTTCCTACCTTGTTATCTTTTTTCTAAAATTTTGATGAATCAAAACACAGATTCAAAACGGTCCATATCAATTAAGCCACAAAATGACTCAGTTTGTTTTTGATTGAATAGCGTCAAGCAAGGCAAGACACAATTCATAATGTCCAGTAAGTCACAAGACTGTCCCCAGGGTGTAACACAGATGGGAAATGCATGATTCTGTGGCTGAAAAGTCCAAGGGTCGATCCCCGGGGTGTCACTGCCTGGGATTAACGTCTCCGTCATGTACTTTCCACTTGTGTACCTGTATTTACCTCCCTCCATATCCGTGGGACCGACTCTAGGGGAGCCGTTGATGTGACGGTTCCACATTTTTTTTTTTTTTTTTCAGTAAGTCACAGGACTATAATACCCCAAGCTCAGTGCAACAACAAGCCTGGGAACGTTCCATGCCGTGTCGGGGCTGACCTACTGAGACAAACTAATAACAATCTTTCAAAAAAACACTAATTTAAAAAAAACAAATAAAAGCCAAAACAAGGATGCCTAATCTTTTATTTTTACGATTTTAAAAGTAATTTAATAGGATGTTGAAGAAAAGTAAAGGATAACAGAAGAAGAGAAGAAAAAAAGATAATATACAAAAGGCTCCACAAACCATCGTACAGACTACTCGGCACACTTTGTGCCATACTCATGCTACGGACAGAACGTCATGTTGTGTCAAGTGGGCTCAGCACCCATCACCGATAAAACCCTGAACGGTCAAGCAGAGCCGGCCCAGCTTGCTTCGAGGGCGTCCCGGCCAGTTTAGATCCGTGTGACCTTTTAGGCACGACGATTCAATATATATTTTTTAATTTTCAAAGTTTGAACATCCAAAAAATAGAAAAACAGTTGATGAACAGCTGACATCATGAGACTAAGTGCCTAGCTTGGAGGCGGTACAAGAGTTTAGAGAACCAGATATGACAATTCAGTAACGTAGTGGCATGCAAGGCACGAGTTCGGGTGATACTTACCGCTTCACAAACATAATGTAAGTTCGTAGTCAAAAAATAACCCCTAGTTGGGTGCAAATCAGATGCTCTGTCTCAAGAATTTCATGTCCCTGTCTCCCTCGTCAATCGAATGAATATGATATTCTCATAATACACATGGTATTCTTAAGATATAATTTAACCCATCCGATCGGATATGATATTCTCATAATACACGTGATATTCTTAAGATATAATTTAACTCATCCAATCAACAAAAGGATAAGGAGACATGGACAAAGGATCTGCCCTATAATAGGTAAGGAATCAGATTTTTGATAAAACTGAAAAAAATATTTTCGATAATTTATCAATGCACCTAAAGTTTTAAATTTACTAAAAGACTTATGTTACTTTACTATTTACCAAAGGGAACACTTTATCAAATATAATTCCTATTTTACCCTCCTGACAATCTGATTTTTTTCTACCATTTTTCTTTTCTCTACCATTTTTCTCTCTTCTCTTTTTTACCAGCATGCATAATATATAAATAACATTATATAAATTTAGTCAATTTTTTAATAATATTTTAATACATTTAAAGAAGTCAAAATAAACAATAGATAACATATTTGAACTCATTACAATCTCAAAAATTCACTGGAATTAAAATGAGTATAATCGGAACTCTATTAGTCCATCAGACAGTAGATTTCAGTCAAAACCCACTGATGAATCTAGAAAACTCTTATTGCACTCGTTTCAATTCCTATGGATTTCTAAGATTTCCGGAACTCTCTAGGTCCATCAATATATTTTGACCGAAACTCATTAAAGGACCTAAAAAGCTTCGATTATACTCATTTCAATTCCAGTGGATTTCTCATATTATAAGGAGTTCAAATATACTATCCATTATTTATTTTGACTTCTTCAAATGTATTAAAATATTTTTAAAAAATTAACTAAATCTATGTAATGTGATTCATATGTTATGCATGCCGATAAAAAAGAAAAGGGAGACAAGAAAGAAAAATAATAGAGAAAAAAAACGATAGAAAAAGTCAGATTGTCATGAGGATAAAATAGAAATTGCATTTGAAAAAATACAACTTTTAGTAAATAGTAAAATAACAAACATTTTTTTTAGTAAATTTAAAATTTTAAATACGCTGTTTGATAAATTATCTAAATATCTTCTCTTACAGTGATGAACTGTAATTTTCTGATTTAACTCTTCAAAGAAGATCGTAAAACCGACTCTATGACAGTGTCTGATTTCATATTTTACTACAACAGTAGGAAAAAAGTGTAATATCCGTACGCCACCAAATTCGATGAGCACAAAAGCAAAGTTGAATGAGATTGTTTGGAGCGTTATCAGCAGATTACGGCATATATAAAAAAGAACCATAGTCTAACTCCTAAACGCACCCAAAAAAGCATAATCCGACTGCGAGAGTTAACTCTGCATATATTTCTTTAAAGAGAGTTCACTTGACTCTATTTCTCCTAATCAAAAGCATATGACAACATCAATGTTGTGTTAAAGCAAATAATAAATCATTGTTTGCCAACTATCACCTATCTGTCTATCATCCTATTGCATGGAAAGTTCTCATCAAAAACGAAATTTACTCCAAATAAGTTCAATTTGATAGACCTCAATATCAAGCAAGCAAGATGGATAGAATTAGCTGCTACAATCCCTTTTAGTGATCAATAGAGAGCACAACATTCAAAATGTTTTCTTTAAAATATATGCTAGCTCAACAAACAAATAAAACTAGTATTTTATCTATTAACCTTGTTATATGCAAAAGAAAACAGATGAAGAAACATAAAGGATGAGAAGGATCATGAAGAAATTGGCAGAAAGAAGTTTCTATCTGAACATACTTTACCATACAATTTCCCGACAACTATATGTTTCACAAAAGCAAAGCTTCAGGTTGTCAGTAATCTTAGTCTATGTTGCACTGCAGTTCGAGGAATTAATTTTGTAAAATGGGGCACCTCATGTTTGTGAATTTGGAACGCAAGTGAACTGTCAAATTTATTTTCACTTCCAAAAAAAACAAATCCATCAGAACAAACAGAGAGGGAATTTTCTGGTTTAGCTTCATAGGATCAGAGCATTCCAATAGAGAAACAGCAGAATAATTTGTTAAGATTGAGTACTGTGAACAGAACCACAAATTGTCACGGAGAAATAACTTTGATTATGTTTCCTCCCTCATTTCTTAGCACACAAGCAGCAATTAGAAAGAAACCAACAGTTAAAATCACCATCGCAATACTTCAGAATGCATCAAAGGTATACTAGCAAGTTACATATAAGCATGGCTGCATGGGTATGGGTTTTTGAGAGATATAAATCCTCACATACCTGCAATTATTCTACGGTTCCATTGGTATTGTTTTTCCTACTTTTACTCGGTTGGGGCAGGGCTAGGGTTCCACTGGGCCGGGGTGAGGGCCTTCTTGATAGAGAGGGCATGAATCTGCTTCATCTGCTCCGCCAGCGCTGAGTTCACCAGGCGGTGCCTCTCCAGCAGGCGCTTCCCCTCGAACTGCTCCGAAACGATCTCCACCTCAAAGCTCGCGCCGCACCTTCCCGTTCATCACCACCAACATTTCACAATAAAGAAAAGGAGAAAAATAATAATCAAAAGGACGATACAGAGATGCTTACCCTCCCGATGTATCGATCACCGACTGATGATAACAAGATGCAAAGAAGATCGTTAGGGTTCGTAAAAATCCGCGAGAAAAGAAGAGAAAAAAAAAATTAAGAAGCTTTTTCGGATCAATGCTTACGAGATGAGAAGGCTTGAGGCAGGAGTTCAAGGTGGCCTCTACCTCTTCTTTGGTTACACCCATCTCGCAGCACCTCTCTGACGAACTACAGACTGACGAAGAAGACGAAGCAGGAAAGGGCTCGCGACCAGCGAACTGAAAAGATCGCGAGTGGTGCGCAAGTGGTCACACTTTACATTGCGGTCCACAAATTTTAATTATTTGACGTACGAAATTTATTCGTATGAAAATTGTAAGCCAGTGGATCTTCATCTAGCGGATGCCATGATTCTACTCGTAGTTTATAGCAGCGTTACGACAAAGATGGACTCCGTAACACGAGATGAATCGTCCGTTATAAATTTTAAAATTGGTCATATGAATCTTTAATATAACCCAGTGGAGCTGGCAGGGTGAGTGAGTCCAAGTCTGGTAGCAGATCGGTAAACTAACTATGGCGGTGACGAGGGAATCGGCGATCCAGACGTTGAACAGCATCGTGCAGCTCCATCTGGAGAAGATAATGGAGAAGAAGCGGGAGATAGACGCGCAGAAGAAGGAGTTGTGGCGCCTCTTCCAGCTCTTCTTCCTCTTCCTAGCGGTGGTGCTGACGGCACAGATGGTGGCGCCGCCGGCCCGCCTCCGGTGCCGGCACTCATGGGTCCCAATCGGACTCCTCTCACTCGCCCACCTAGCCTACTACGTGGCTGTCGCCCAGACCCTGCGCTGCGTCAACGGATTTAAGTACCAGCGCCGCTGCCACAAGCTCACCCTCGCACTCGCCACAGACCGCCTCAAGCTCTTGAGGATGCGATTCACGTCAGCCGCCGTGGCCGGAGCAGAACCGCCGCCGGTGCGAACCGGAGACTTGGAAGTCCACTATCAGGAGGCACCGGAGAGCTACCTGGGAAAGTTCAGACGCAGCTGGGCCTTGCACTTCGGATTCCTCGTGTGCACCTACGGCTTCGTGGTCTCCGCCTCCGTCGTCCTCCTCTGCTTCTAGCTACTGCCGTAAGAGTTCGGTAGAGTGGAATCAAACCATGCTTCTTGGCATGGTTGGTTCCTGGCGTTTGGTGGGTGCACATGGCGTAATTATGGCAAATTTGGTTTAGTAGGTTTGTGCTGTCTGATAAAGAACTAATTAATTCCGGTCAATAAATAGTTACTTTACCTATCCAGCATGCTTGATTTCATATCTCGGGAATTAAAAGAATTATCGTCTCACATGGCACAGTAAATTAATGTTGCCGTTTCTACAGAGGAAGCAGTGGAGTTCGCAATATCCAACTAGAAAACGACATAAAACAATCAGTTTGATGCAAACACGACACTGAAAGACAATTTAAATGTCGAAGCGTAACTATCGTAGCTACAGCAGCAGAAAGAAGATATCAGTTAATAATACAAGGATAATGCATAGATGATTCCTTCTAGGTACTGCGAGATCACTTCAAACATAAACCTTCCCACGATCCTCATCAGTGGAAGCCTGAAAAGAAGACAGAAATCAAGCAAATAGTTAAAATTGGCAATGCAGCAAGGCACTACGTAGCTTTACTATGTTAACACGAGTTAATACAATTTGTCAGGAAAATGATGTTCTTTAGATGTTTCAATGATATACACAGATAAAACTCAAAATGCATGCGGTTACATAAGTAAGAACGAACAAGAAATGCAAAGCAAAGAACATTACCATGCAAATACTTGAGATATTTGGAGGTTAATTGCAGAAATTTTAGCAGATTAAGAGGATAATCTCTTTGCTTAACACTCTCTTAAAATTCAAGATGTTGCAACGTTTAGTTTATAAATACATAACGCGCTCAAAGAATATCACATATAACATAGTGCAGATTCTCAGACAGCAGACTACCGTACTATGTGAGATCGAGTAATACATTTAATTGAAATGACTTATCCACAACCAAACCAAAAATGCAGGAGATCCGGATTACTCTTCTTAATGCTAGGTCAAACACCTCAACCCAAAGGATGCACTTGGCACATAGATTGGATTTCTGCAATAACTTGTGGATGGATGGAACATGACTAGTAATATGAAAGAGTGCAACCACGAGTTATAGTGGATAATGCTTTAGTATGAGAAGCTAAATAAGAAACAAGTTGATGTCAGTGCCCCAGTTGTCGATGTAGTAGAGAGACTAGGAAGAGTCCACTACATGTCATCGACCATCGGAAAACAGATCAGTGTGAATGTTTAATGCAAAGGCCGATGTAGAAACACTGAGAGAAGACAAAGACAGTATGGCAGCGGGCTTTCAAAGTTGACCATATAGAGATATTCCTATGTCAAGAAAATTTGATGACTAATAATAGTGAGGGTAGTAATGGTCATTAGCAGTAAGTGTGTCAACTAAAAGATGAGATCATTGCTAGGGATACAAGTCATGATAAGATGTAGAAAATAGCATTGAAAAGTAGATGTCTACCCTGAGGGAAGGTTGTATTAACAATAGCACTGAAAGGTAGGCACTGAGTGCTGATTCAAGCATAAGGAAGGTTGTATTTATTATATCAGACCTGCAGCCTCCCATCAATTAGAGATCAAACAAGAAGTGTGAGATGAGATTATGACTGATTACAGTTGATAGAAACAATAATGTTTTCTATAGTTGAATGACAAAATGATACATAAGACATAAAGCTGAAGTCTACTGGATGTTGTATATTGCAATAATGGAAAAACTATGGCGAAAAAAGAAAAATTTTGAAGAAAAATTAGACTTCAAGATAGTAGGAAATTATGATCAATCAAGAAGTTGTTTTGGCATTGAAGACAGTAAAGTAGAAGAGTAGGAAGATAATCTCCTTTCTCAACACAGTTAATTCAAATCTGTCATTCAACTCCTGCATTCCCAGCTAGCCAATATGGCCAATAGCATTAGATTTACATCTTATTTCAGGTCATCTGTTGCAGTTAGAATATCAGCTACTTACTCCAGTAACAATGCAATTCGTGTTATATAACAGTTCTAACTTATTACACCAATGAGTAAACATATCAATTACAAGGAACACATTTTTATTATGCTACTAATAACTTCTCTGGTACTCTGCCCAAGCCTACAGGGAGTAGAGCAAAAATATGTTGATTCCAGACATTGTTCCTATATGCAATGATCAAATCTTTCACATAAATGAAAAGGAAAGGACATTCAATTTCCAAAAAAAAATGCACCCAAGATCAATAGTTATATTGCTATCCTGATTATTATTTTTCTATCCCTAGAGGGAAAGGCCCTTCCCAAAAGGGAAGGTTGCGGGTGAGGAGGGATTCAACACCCAGATATTGTGGTTAATAGCCATGTTCTCTAACCCTCAATTACTACAAGTAGTATTTAACACTATTATCCCCTTTCGAACAAGTTAGTTAACTAGAATGTTGACTGAGAATTCATCTATTTGTGTGGTCACTTTGGTTTAACGTTTATCGAATGAATGGTGGAACAGAACATATGCCATATCTGACAAAAATCTTTTTCTCTTGTAAAAATTTAGCAAGAAACCTTCAGAGTTTAGTTTAAATTATCAGATGAATCAACCTACTCTAAAATACTTTGGGTTGCAGACAAGATTATACTGCTAAAGTGCTAAGTAATTCAAATTTAGGTTTCTTATATTTTTGAAACCTCAGTTCACTACTTGTATGGCTAATTACGTATTGCCTTTTGTTTCTACTCAAAAAACTGAAGAATTTATTCGGATCTATGTCTAATAAAATATCCAATTTGTAGGTCACATTTGGCCAGTAAAATTCATTCACTTTATCATCTTAAATCAGATGTTCATTCAATGAATATAGTTTCAAGATATCATGGAACTATGAACTAAACAATGAAAAAGAACATGGTAACCATACAAGAAATTCAAATATACCAGCAATTAGCTTTTAACTTTCAGGCATGAATGAATTAGTTTAAATGAACTAGATGAACATTTTAACAAACTAATTAGACAAAACAATAGAAGCTATGAGGGAAAATAAAAATAAATCAACCAATGACTAGATACATCCATGCTCCAGCTTTACAATCATAATATATAATGGATATGAAATATATGAAGTTTATTGTTAATTTTGCATACAACATATGTCAAGTCTTGTCTTAGTCTTACAGAAACATGAGCAATTTCAGACTAGCAATAGAGTATTAATAATTTAACCATTCAGAGGATGCATCAAAGGAATACCTTAACAAAGCTCCCGAGAAGAATCCCTTCAGAATCAAATGGCCCACAGCTGATGTTCATCAACAGTATCACCATTATTTGGCTGCCCCAAGTGAATAACTTTACCAAAAAGCAGGAATGATTGTGTAGAAGACTTGACTGTGCTATTTTCTGGTTCACTAATTTTTTCATCTGAAGTTTGGGTGCTATTCTCGCTAGGGGGACAGGAAACTGAATGTGTGCTGATATTAGTACCCAAATCTGTGAAGAGATCTTTCTTAAGTGATGCTAAACCATTGACTAACAATTTGTTAGGTTGGTTGATACAGTCGCATATATTTAATGCATTGACTGCATCTTGCCTGGCTCCCTGTATGCTAGGAGGAGATAAATGGTAATTGAAGAGTCTTTGGTTTCTACTATCCAATCCAGTCATCTGAAAACTGGGCATTCCAATGAGTTGATGATGAAAAAATTCTGAACTTTCTGTTCCCTTCAATTTCTTCATAGGGTGAAATGGAGTATCTATCTGAGAACTAACACAAACCAACTCAACTTGCCATGGACTAACATTTCTGGCATTTTTGAAAACCTCCGGCTCATCCCAAGTAACCTAATAAACAATGATAAAGTTATCAGAGAATCACACTTTTACAATCAACAACATACTATTTGTTTATCATTTCCATTGAATTAATGAAATACTAAATGACAGCCAGAGTTACGTGATCAATTAGTTTATTGAAAGTATTAAAGCCATATCTCATATCATTGCCCATCTTAATGTTTAATCAAAGACTTATTTCTTGTATTGGAATTTCACATTTAAGAACAATATCAAGAAGAGTCTTGATTCGAACACTATAATTATCAACAACATAGGTTAGTTGGTGGAGACATTGATTTAAATGACAAACAAAGGATTTCTACTTTTTGTTCTTGAAGTACATCCAAGGATTGAGAATCTGCCATAACTCAAGTGCTGAGGAAACATCTTGGTGTCAAGATCAGCCCCATTTCAAATGTAATCCAAAGTGTCACACAACAATTCAGTTGTTCATCTAAGAAGCAATATTCATATGTTCCATCTATTTATTGTTCATCTGAATGGGAAGAGTGTTGGTGAGTCTAATTGACATTAGAATAATGTATCGAGCCATCTGGTTTGGTCATTGAGAAGCTATAACACACTACCACCTACACTAGAGCAAACACCATAACTATCTTTACCTAATAAACAGTCAACAACAATGCTCAACCAAACAACCCTCCAACTCTTCCAATGATTCATGGGGCATCCGTAAAGGATCCCCACTTTTACCATATATCTTCATCATGTGTCAAGAAGGATTATCTCACCTTTCTTCTGAAGCAACAGAGTGGAAAAGCTGGTGATGTCAAACAAAAATTATGTACCAAGTGGCTTGAAAACTATGAACAACATGGAGAAGTAGCAGCTTGGTGACCTTTGAATCAATCAGCAACAAAACATATAACAATGTACAATGGGAAAAATCAATGCTAAACTTGCAGGAGGACTTCTAAGTTCTAACACCTTTCCTTTTGTAGGAAGGATTACTCTCACTCAAGTGATGCTGTCACCCATTGCAGTTTATCCTTTTGTAGAATGGTGTTTCCAGAATTACCTCTATCCTTACACAATCAGGTGAGAAAGCAAGGCACAAGATTACATAAGGAGGTTCTACTTGCCAAAAGAAGTTTCGTCTCCTAGAACTGAAAAGTCTTACCCTACCACACAACTCAGCATTAGGAGGAATCCAAGGTTAATCTAGTATCGCTTGGTAAACTCCACTGTAATCTAGTGTAGATTAATCCTAGCTATTGTATCAAGCTTGTTGAATAAGCACAGAGGCCTAAATATATTTCTGTGGTTCCTTACAACCTATCTGTAGTTTATCCAACTTGGTGAGGGATCTATAACACTTGGGTCTTGGCCCTGGGTTTCTTGTAGGATCCATTCTGAGAGGATTAATTGGAGCATATGTAGCTACAGTCAAAGCACCCATTGGTCAATGGAATGATTTTAATTCAAACTATCCTTGCAGCTTTGTTAGTAATTAAAATTACAGATTTCAACTTGCCTTGATCACCGGTCATAGGACCTGCCATTCTGGATTCTCTCAAATTATGGTCTTTATATATCAGAATATGAAAAAAAAAACTTCTCTAATTCTCAAAAAGCAACATCTTGTTGAAGTGCATTTGGAAGCTGAACTGTCCCACAATGAGTTTGACGCTTTCTTTTGGTTGGTTCGTCATGAAGGCCTCACCAATGTTAATCAAGCTATATTTATCGCACCAACAGTTTTGGTCACTTCTATCCAACAAGAAGCTAGTTGGCACTGCATATCTTACATTGCTCTTGAGCTTTAAGTGTTTGGAGTTCCTTCCATCCTTTCCTAGACAATTCCAACTTCTATATTTGCACTGTTAGACTTTTGCCAACATAGGTTATTCATCCACAAAACCCCTTGGGCAATCTTTTTTTGGTACAACATCTTGTCTTTCCTTTGACATTGTAGAAACAAAACAGCACCTGACTCATAATTTTATATGTCCCCATACTGCCACATAATAGCTCCTGAAATAACTGACATCTAGACTATTTCATTAACCTTACGTCCACAAGTTCATGTTGTTGGCTCAGCTTGGAACATGGAGGCTGAACTCTGGATGCAACATGAAGATCATCAAGGGACTTGCAAACACTGGAGGGATAATAAGAGATCAAATGGGTCAATGTCCCAGAGGTTATTCCCACTTATTGGCAACCTTCCCCTCTCTAGGAAGATGTATTGAGCATAAAAGAGGGATTGCTTTTCTTTAAGATTAATGAATGACAGACGAAACTGACTCACTGTTTGCTTCACAGCTACTAAACAAAAAAGCATGTTCCTAATTCTTTCTACCAGCCCATTGACTTGGAGATCTTTACACTTATAGAGATCCTAAACAAGTAGTGACATGTACAAGTAAATCACATCCTTCACAATGGGAATTCAAGCAGATGGTATTGCTAAACATCTTCTTGTATTTGACTGTAATTTATTAACTTAAAGCTCTGAAACCAAGCCCAGCAAAGATTCTCAAATATTCTCTTACAAGACTGCATGGAGACTTCTGCGCCTCAACTAGATTAAACAAATCATTTCAACTCCCTTCAGGAAAAAAAATCAAAACTTGTTTAGGGCGCTTCTTCCTTAACGAAATTCAAAGAATGAAAAGAGGATTCTAATTTATAAATTTCAACACTTCAAAATTAAAGAACGATATATCAATAGCTCCATCGATACCAAAATGACAAACGAACACTTAAATCTGATTTCAAGTCTAGAGCCGCATCTGATCATCAAAACGAAAGAACGAAAAAAAATATATATAAAGAGATTAAGAAAGTGAAGCACCTGAAGCATTCGCCATGGTGAACCCTGTGTCACTTTGGAAATGGTGCCCTGAAACCAAGTCATCCTCGCTGAATCCTCCGATTCCACTGACATCTTAACTCTCGCTCCAATGGTCCAATGCAGTTTTATCGCGGTATCAACAGCCTCCGCCGCCACTACGAAGTTCGGATAGCCAGACTTGGGATAGTACAGGACCTCAAAAGGCATGCCCCTCCCAGCCAATCTGGCTATCTCCGCCACGGACGAGGCCTGAACTTCACCCCTAGCATTTTTAGGGAGTACCTTCTCCGCGGTATGTTTCTCTATCTTCCACGATGTTGCCTTTGGATTATAAGGCGAATACTCTGTGGTGCCGCGAGACTGGCTGGTGCGGCGGATACCGACAAGGAGCTGTCCCGACAATTTTTTCATGAAAACAACCGAATCACCAGTAACAAGTCTCTTCTCGTTAACGAACGTACTCCATCCCGTGGTCAGGAGATGACGCCGCGGCGTCCCGCGGTAGATGTGCCGGAAGCTCCAGGAATTCCCGTGCAGGTCACGCACGTAGATAGTTTGCGACGGTGGACGCTTCTCGTAATCGAGCGGGGGAAGGAGGGTCTCAGCGCAGAATCGCGGAACCGAGAAGCCACCCCCATTGTTCGCGTCGCTGGCGGTCAGGATCTTGGAAAACGACAGGAAGACGCCATCTTCCTCCTGTGAGGAGGGAAGACACTCCTTCGGAGCCTGCGAGAAGAGTAGGTGGAAGCAGGGGTCGAGCTGGATACGGGCGAAGACCTCGTCAGTGTCGTGATCGGCGAGGAGGTGGACTGCCGTCACGCAACAGAGGATCATGGAGGGGATGGCGTCGAGGACATCAGGTGGCGACGCGGCTTGTTCGGCATGGCCATGGGGGAAGTAGTAGACGCGCGATCCCACGGCGGGGACGTGAGGGGCGGTGCCGGCGCAGGCCTTCCACACTGCAGGGTCGACTTCGTCGGCCGCCATGTCGGCTAGGGTTTCGGGAAAGGGCTTTGCCGATCAAGGACAAGAGATTTGGCGCCGGCGGAAGAGTGAGATCAGCATAAGAACAAAAACCCAAACGCTACCCTCCCTTTCGCTCTCACAAAACCACGCGTGTACTCACCAGCAGCAAACTCGTCAGGAATAGCGATAAGTTGTCGTTATCGGCAAAATAGGCAGCCACTGATCATCTTCGCTTCTCCCTCTTTTCGACTGACTACCTGTACAGCTAACGGTCAAGCACCGCCAATCAAAACATTGGGTACTTCGATAGGGTAGAGGAGAGTCGATCGTTTATCATGTGTCGGCGTGAGCTCCGGATTTCTAACGATTTTAAGATTGATTTTGGACCATTTTTTGTCGCTGTTGTGTCTAATTAAAGTTCCTTTTTTTAAAAAAAAATATTCACATTATATATATTCTTTATTTTTTCAAAATGTGTCTAGAAATTAAAGAAAATATTATTTTATAGTTCATAATTTAAAAGTTTAGAATGATTTTAAATTAATTAGTTAAATACAACGTCATATTTTTCTCACTTGCGTCCCATAGTTTGTATAAATAAAACCTCTATATTGCCTTAAACTAAATGCCAAGAAAATATATATAATATTTTATCTCAAAAATACTTTTATCAGCTATTATAAGATTATTTTTTACTTTCAATACATGTCCCAACGTCTAGCAATTACTCGTTACAAGTTACAACATGCAATAATTAATACAACATTGTTATAGTAGTATAGGTACAACAATTTTAAAATAATTTTAATTAATTTAAAATGATTTGAATGAAATTTAAATAATTTAGACTAAGTTAATAAAGAATATTTTAATATAATGGGTACATAATTTAGGATTTAAAATTGTAAAATTTAGGGTTTAATTATAATTGTGTAGCAGTTATCTAATTTTAAAATGATTTTAATTATTTTAAAATAATTTTAATTCAATTAAAAAGAATACTTTAATATAATAATATTTTATGTATAATAATTTTAATTAAAATGAGATTGTCAAATTTTTGATAGTGTAATTGCTACCAATAATATTATAATAAAGAATATTTTTGGGATAAAAATATCTATTGACTTTTTTTAAAAAAATTGAGACATCTTTTTTCGACGTTTTAGATGCCCTTCTAATTTTTTTTATCAAGTATTTATAAACAATTTACATAATCATTTGCAATTAATAAAAAAAATAATTTCACACACACAAAAGATATATATATATATATATATATATATATATATATATATATATATATATAAAGTGAGAAATTGAAACTTTTTATATGTCTCTAATTTTTTTAAGAGTAATAATATCTAAAGGGAAAAAATCTCAAGGAAAAATTCAAGAATTAATATAGTAAAATATACAAACTAAAAGACCAAAGTACGAACTACAAACTGAGAGTCTGACAAGTCATACAAAACAACAAAAGTTTTCTCACAAGTCACAACATAATTGACATAATCTCCTATATCCCTAATTCTTCTTATAGCTCATCTACATATTTCTTCAACACTTCCTTTGTATCATATTCAAACTCAAAATCCTTGGTATCATCTTCCTCTTCTTCATCTGATACAAATCCTTTTTTGTGTAGTTCTCTGGCATCTTCAATATTTGTCTCAACATCTTCATTTACACCATCAACAATTCATCCTTGTGTCATAGTTGCTTCACTAGCAAGTAGCACATCTACTCCTTTTTCTTGTTGTCTTCTATTTTTGTTTATGATCTTGGCATTGAATTGAATATAGACTAAATAGTTCAACCTTCCAGTATCTAGTCTATTTCTTTTCTTTGTATCGATCTACATTAAATAAATATATTAATTATTAAGTCAATAAACAATAAGTCAAAAAGAAATTACTAATTAAGTACTTATCCCCTCAAAAGTACTCCAATTTCTCTCACAACTAAAAGAACATGTAGTTAAAGAAAGAATTCTTTTAGGCATCTTTTGTAATTTAAGTGCACCATGTCTAAAAAGTTGTCAACATCCAACTAAAGAAAAATAAATCAAACAATAACAATAAGCAAAATCAAGAAACAACAAACGAATAATAAAATAATAAAAAGTAAGTACTTAGTTCTTACCTGGATTGTATTTTTCATGCATTCAATTATAGCCAATGGTCTTCCAAATCTCCACCCCCCCCCGGTCTTATTGATATACTTCAACAACTCCACATTTACTACCTCACTTTGGCTATCAATATCATTGGGAAAAAATGTTTCAATACAAGTGAATATGTTATTTATGACCACTTCTTCACTTCCTATGCTTCGATCATTGAAGGAGTAATAAGGATTTAAGAGGTAGGCCGCCAAATGTAGTGGACTATCAAGCCGATTACAACTTTTCTCATCAATAATATCAATAATCGGATGATAATGAAACTCTTGATTTTTGAATGTCACTTTAATCTCCTCTCTCGTTCTAAGTAATTCTTCATATACAAAATATATAGATGGCTTCTTATCCTCATAATCAAGATGAAACAACTTAACTAAAGGGGCAAACACCTTCAAGCAAAAACTTACTAGCAGTATTATGTTTCGTCTTCCCCTTTGTTGGAGTGTATACTGAAAGCCTAAGCTTTGTAAACATTCATTATGAATAAAGAATCACATTTGGTCTAATTATCTACATTTGTTTGTAGTTGTTCATTTAATTTATATTGTAGATAACATAGTATGTGGTGTCACATACAGAAGATGATGTTATCAGTACCTTATAAATTATAAACAGTAGCTCACGACCAGAATGGAAAGGAACAAACCATTAGAAAGTCGTAGTGTAATTAGATATTAGTTTATCTTGACTATATAATTACACTAGTACACTCAGAGTGTATTGAGTAGGACCATTTGAAGTCGTTCCTTTTATACTGACTTTATAAAGGAATAAAGACCTCAGTTATTATGGAAGTGTGTGCTCTTAATCCTAATATAATAACAAGCATATATGTTTGATATTTATTTCTTTAATTTATCAATGGGTGAGATTTAGTTCGATGAATCAATAAACCCGATAAATTGGGAAATGGTATCACTATAGTGTGTGTTGTTGATTATAGAAGAAGCGTGTCCTAGTGATATTAGGTTGATAATGTCCTCAAGAGGAGCTCATAAAGATTGTCATGTTAAACCCTCAGGTGGACTTAGTCGACATGATAATAAGGTTGAGTGGTACTACTCTTGGACTTAGATATTAATTAAATGAGTTGTCGAACTCACTTAATTAGTGGACATTCGATATCTTAAACACGGAGACTAACACACTCATAATAAGAAGGAGCCCAAAATGTAATTTGGGATTGGTGCGGTAGTTCAATGATAGTTCTCTAGTGGAATGAATTATCATTGATAAAATTAAGTTGTGTGTTAGGGGCGAACAATTTTATCGGGAGACCAAACCAATTCCTCCTCTCGGTCCCTATCGTAGCCTCTTATTTATAGAGTACTATACCCACATATACCCACCTTTTATACCCACCTAAAGGGGCCGGCCAAGCTAGCTTGGGAACCAAGCTAGGGCCGGCTTAAGGGTGGCCGGCCCTAGCTTGAACCCAAGCTAGTAGGGCCGGCCATAATTAATTAAAAAGAAAATTTAATTTTAATGTTTATTATTATGTGGAAGATTTAATTTAAAAGAGAATTAAAATTAAAATATCTCTCTTGTAAAAATTTACAAAAGATTAAAGAAAGAGATTAGATTTCTTTCCTTATTTGTAGATTGGAGAGTTGTTTTATTTTCTCTTTAAAATTATTCATATGTTAATAAAATTAAAATTATAGATATTTTCTTTTATTAACCATGAAGAGATTTTAAAGAGAAATTTTATTTTTCCGGAAACAAATAAGGAAAGTTTTAATTGTTGATTGAAACTTGTCCAATTTGCTTTGGCCGGCCATCATTGTTTAATTGGGGAAATATTATTTTATTTTTCTCAATTAAATCATGTCAAGGAAATTAAGGAAAATTTATTGTAATTAAATTTCCTAATTTACCTAGGCCAAGGAATATAAAAGAAGGGGTGAGGGTGCCTTCATGAGACACAACATCTATTATTCCTCTCCCTCTTTTGTTTCTTGGTGTGGCCGGCCATCATCTCCATCTCTTCCTCTTGTGGTGGCCGAACCTCTCTCTCTCCCTTGGAGTTCTTGTGGTGGCGGATACTACTCGGAGAAGAAGAAGAAGAAGGAGAAAGCTAGCATCTCTTGGAGCTTGGTTAGTATTTTGGTTTTCTCCTTGGTGAAGCTTTTCTTTTGTGGCCGAACCTTGCTTGGAGAAGAAGAAGGTGGTTGGTGGTTTCTCATCTTGGTAGATCGTTGCCCACACAACGTCCGAGGTTAGAAGAGGAATACGGTAGAAGATCAAGAGGTTTTTCTACAAGGTATAACTAGTAATTTCTATTTCCGCATCATGCTAGTTATTTATGGAAATAATACCAAATACAAGAGGCTTACGTTCTAGTATTTCGAATATGTTTTTTCGAAGTTGTGTTCTTTTGTTTCTTTCTTTTCCTTGTGATTTGATTGTTCTCTTTGGTTAACCTAAAGTTATTTTAGGAAATTAAATATTAGCTTTCTATTAAAGGTTTTGTCTAGTCGGTGGTGGTTGCTCCCATATCCAAGAAGGTCATGTGCCTGCCACGTCAAGACTGGGAACCTTTATGGAAATTAATATTTAATGGAATTAATAACAAGGAGACTTGGGTCGAGCGTGTTAAGTTCCCGGAGATCCAAGTCAAAACCTAAAGAACAAATAGATTAAGTTTTGGATCAAGCGTGTTAAGTTCCGCAGAGATCCAAAATTTAATTTAAAAGAACACATGGTAGCTAGGAAAAGGTTCAGATCTTTGTACAAAATTTTTATACAGTGGAACCTATAGGCTTTCCGAGTAGCAACCAACAATTGGTATCGAGCTAGGGTTTTGCCTCTGTGTATTTGGTATTTAGTTTAATTATGCACATGTCATACATAATTTAGGCGGGTTAATAGTAGGATGTGCTAACTCTATGGATGCAGGATCCAACTATTATGGCTTTTAGTTAATTATGTGTGATTGGACCCTTGGACATGTCAAGGGCAATTTATATGTGTGTGCATGATTGTATTAAAATACAGCAGGAGCTGTATTTAGTTTTATTAGGATTTTATTTTGATCTAGATACATGTACATTCCTTTTATGGAATATAGGATCAATATGTAAAATTCTATTTATGTCATGGATCGAATCTTGCAAAGCGTGGAACCTTCTAAGGACCGAGGCGCAGTGGAACTCGGAGCAAGATGGATGCGATTAGCCAAATATGGCAGCAGCTTGGATGACAACACACGGAGGACAATTAAAGATAAAAGCCATAATAGTTGAAAATTAGATTTTCTATTTATTGCTTTTATATTGTGCTGTGCATGTTAGTTTACAAGTTTAGTAGGCTAGCATAGTTAAAATTCCTCATTTATAAATAACTAAGTGAGAGAGGGATTTTAAGTAAATCCATGGTCTCCATTCTTGGTTTGTAAGTGATGCAAACAAGCTTGGCGTTGGCTCGAGTGCCTTCCTCCATAACGGATGAGCTTGTTTGCGGATCACTAGAAACAGACTTCCATTTTGGATGACTATAGGAAGTTAATTAAGGCGTGTGATCTTCCCCAGCGGAAGGGGCATAACCTTATTAATGGACTTAGTGTCAAGTAATGGTGTACACTTAGACACATCTAATAGTATCCTCCCAATCGGAGTCACCGCTATTATTTGTGTGACCAAATAATACCAACTATTAATTTTATTTGTCAAAAAGTTAGGGTGACAAGATAATAAAATTAATGGGTTAAAACCCTCCTTTTACAAATGTTGAATTTGTATCGTCCACACTAACGTGGCATACAAAATTCACGGTGTTTTAAGGTGTTGGTTAATTTAAAATAGTATTGTTTGAGGAATCAATATTATTCTAAATTTAGAGTTCGACCAAAAGTTATTTGTGATTCTTAGGATGACTTTCAACCCATGTCCATCATACTTCAACAAAATAGACTTATTGGACCAAATTACATAGATTGGAAAAGAAACTGGATATTGTTCTTCTACTGAAAGCTATAAATTTGTCTTGTTGAAGGTTGCCCTGATGCACTGGTGAATCTACCCAAGAGGAGATTGAATATCATAGGAAATGGGTAAAGCAGATGAGATGGCGGTGTTACATTTTGGCTTCAATGTCAATGTATTGCAACATCATAAAGATTTACCAACGACTTATGATATTATGAACAATCTCAAAGAACTCTTTGGTCATCGGGATAGGGCTTCTAGACAAGAAGCTATGAGAAAGATAATGACCACCATGCAAGAGGGTACTCATGTGAGGGATCATATCCTAAACATGATGACTTATCCGAACGAATATGAGATCCTTGGAGGAGAAATTAATGGGAAATCCGGATCGATATGATCCTCCAAACCCTACCTAGAAGTTTTGAGCGATTCCGTTTGAACTATAATATGAATAAAAGGATTTATTCATTAGGGAAACTACTGACAACAGAAGGGTTATTTCGTCACAATGCTCAAATTCACTATCTTGAAAATGGTTCTACTTCTAAACCGAAGGTAAGAAGAAGAAGAAACAAACTGGTTCGAAAGAAAGTGAATAAATCTCAGTGCTGGAATGAAGAAGCCGAAGGGCAAGTGCTTCATCTGCAAGCAGGCAGGACATTGGAAGGCGGACTATCCTCGTAAGAACCAAAACAAAGGTATATCTCATACTCTAGTTGTTGAAACATGTTTAGCGGTGTTATCTACTGGTAGATATGAGAGCCATTGATCATGTCTGCAATTCCTTGCAGGGTTCTAGGAAACCCGACTATCTGAAGGAGATTTTCATCTACATGGGCAATGCTACTAAGGTGGCAGTTGTGTGGGAGACGTCTACTTATCTTTTAGTAGAAATAGAAATTTGGTTTAAGAAATTGTCTTTATGTACCCGTTTTAGAAAGAATTTAATTTCAGTTTCTCTGTTTTTAGATGGATATTCGGTTTCTTTCGATAATGATGTAGTTATTAAAAGAAATAAAGTGATTATCTTACGGTGCATTAGTTGGCAATTTGTATATTTTAAATCCAAATTCTTCCACAAAGCAAAACATGGAAATTTATAATTCATCTTCTAATTCTAATAAGAAAAGAACCGGAAATGACCAAGCATATCTTTGGCATCTAAGGCTTGGTCGTATTAACTTAAGTAGGATTGAGGCTTATAGCCGATGGACTTTAAGTTCATTAGAGTTGGAAAATTTTCCAACTTGAATGCTTAGAAGGTAAAATGACTAAGAGGCCGTTCGAGGCCAAGGGGTATAGAGCCAAAGAAGTATTAGAGTTGGTTCACTCGATTTGTGTGGTCCTATGTCCAGGCAAGAGGAGGTTTGAATATTTTGTCTCTTTCATGGGCGATTATTCAAGATATGGATACATTTACCTAATGCGCAAGTCCGAATGCTTTGACAAGTTCAAAGAATACAAGGCTGATGTGGAGAAACGATTAGGTAAAAGTATCAAGACACTACGATCTGATCGTGGTGGCGAATACCTCTTAGGAGAGTTTAGGAATTACTTATCAGAGGCTGGGATTCAATCCCAATTGTCTGCACCTGGAACACCCCAACAGAATGGTGTAGCAGAACGAAGGAATAGGACTCTTATGGAGATGGTTAGATCGATGATGAGTTATTCAGAATTACCAAATTCGTTTTGGGGATATGCTCTGGAAACAGCACGTTATGAACTTAGTACCTTCTAAATCAGTTTCTTCTACTCCCACAGAATTGTGGAATGGGCGAAAATCCAGTCTAAGACATATTCGGATTTGGGGTAGTCCAGCACATGTGCTGAAACCAGATGCTGATAAGTTAGAATCTCGTACAGAAGTTCGTGTATTTGTAGGATATCCCAAAGGAACGAAAGGAGGTTTATTTTATAGTCCTAAAGACCAGAAGGTCATTGTTAGCACCAATGCCCAATTTTTAGAAGAAGACTATATAATGGATCACAAGCCCAGTAGTAAAGTCGTTTTAGAAGAACTTAGAGAGGACATGTCTACCAACAAGACAAGATGAAGTACCACAAGAGACTGCAACACGTGTCACATGATACACAACCACAAATGCCTCGTCGTAGTGGGAGGGTTGTGAGGCCTGAAAGATTCATGTTCTTGGGAGAGTCTTGGACTTGATCCGGGTAAACATGAACCTGATCATATTATGAAGCACTCCAAGATATAGATGCATCTTGGCAAAAGGCAATGAATTCGAAATAGAGTCCATGTACTCTAATAAGGTTGGGAGCTTGTAGAACCACACGATGGTGTAAAAGCCGTTGGATGCAAGTGGATCTACAAAGGAAAAGAGGGACAAACGGAAGGTAGAAACCTTCAAAGCTAGGCTTGTTGCGAAGGGGTATACTCGGAAGAGGAATCGATTATGAGGAAACCTTTTCACCGTAGCCATGCTTAAGTCTATCCGGATACTCTTATCCATTCGCTCATATGGATTATGAGATTTGGCAAATGGATGTCAAGACTTTCCTTAATGGAAGTCTTGAAGAGAACATCCATATGAAGCAACGGAAGGATTTATTGAAAAGGCAAAGAGCATCTAGTATGCAAGCTCAATCGGTCCATTTATGGATTGAAAAAGCTTCAGGTCTTGGAACATCCGGTTTAATGAAGTAATCCATCATATGGATTTATTCAAAGTCCGGATGAGTCTTGTGTATATAAAAATGTAAGCGTGGTGGTATTTCTTGTACTATCGTAGATGATATTTTGTTAATTGGCAACAATGTCAAGGTATTATCGGGCGTAAGGGTATGGTTGTCAAACAATTTGATATGAAGGACTTAGGAGAATGTGCACACATTCTTGGGATCAAAGTTATAAGGGATCGCAAGAAAAGAATGTTGTGTCTATCCCAAGCTTCATATATAGATACAATCCTTGCTCGTTTTAGCATGCAAGACTCCAAGAAAGGTTTCTTACCTTTTAGACATGGAGTAGCTCTATCTAAAGAGATGTCTCCAAGACATCAAAAGAGATAGAGGACATGAAAGCAGTTCCTTATGCTTGGTGTAGGAAGCCTAATGTATGCATGCTATGTACGAGACCAGATGGCATGGTCAGCAGATATCGAGTAACCTGGACAAGGACATTGGATAAAGCATATATTAAAGTACTTGAGAAGGACTAGAGATTATATGCTAGTTTACCAAGCGATGATCCGCTCTGGGTTACAGTTGATTTCCAATCGAGATAGGGATAACGATGAAGTCTACATCGCTATGTGTTTACTTTAGGAGGTGGAGCCATTTCATGGAGGAGTGTTAAGCGAAATGCGTTTGGGACTCAACCATGGAAGCTGAGTATCTGGCAGATGACTCGGGAACTTTCTAATGGACTTAGATGTGATTCTGGTTTGCCCAAAATCATCACAATTTATTGTGATAATGGCGGTTGCAAACTCAAAGGAACCACGAGCCCATAAGGCAAGTAAACATATAGGCTAAGTACCAGATACGAGATATCGTGAGCGAGGAGAAGTTGTCATCGCCAAGATTGCATCAGCGGATAACCTGGCAGATCCTTTCACTAAGGCCCTTCCGGCAAAAGCTTTCGATCGGCATGTGGAGGGAATGAGAATCAGATGTATGGTAAAAGATATGGCAGCTTAGTCATTAGTATAAGTGGGAGATTGTTGGAGTGTATACTGAAAGCCTAAGCTTTGTAAACATTCATTATGAATAAAGAATCACATTTGGTCTAATTATCTACATTTGTTTGTAGTTGTTCATTTAATTTATATTGTAGATAACATAGTATGTGGTGTCACATACAGAAGATGATGTTATCAGTACCTTATAAATTATAAACAGTAGCTCACGACCAGAATGGAAAGGAACAAACCATTAGAAAGTCGTAGTGTAATTAGATATTAGTTTATCTTGACTATATAATTACACTAGTACACTCAGAGTGTATTGAGTAGGACCATTTGAAGTCGTTCCTTTTATACTGACTTTATAAAGGAATAAAGACCTCAGTTATTATGGAAGTGTGTGCTCTTAATCCTAATATAATAACAAGCATATATGTTTGATATTTATTTCTTTAATTTATCAATGAGTGAGATTTAGTTCGATGAATCAATAAACCCGATAAATTGGGAAATGGTATCACTCATAGTGTGTGTTGTTGATTATAGAAGGAAACTGTGTCCTAGTGATATTAGGTTGATAATGTCCTCAAGAGGAGCTCATAAAGATTGTCATGTTAAACCCTGCAGGTGGACTTAGTCCGACATGATAATAAGGTTGAGTGGTACTACTCTTGGACTTAGATATTAATTAAATGAGTTGTCAGTAACTCACTTAATTAGTGGACATTCGATATCTTAAATACAGGGAGACTAACACACTCATAATAAGAAGGAGCCCAAAAATGTAATTTGGGATTGGTGCGGTAGTTCAATGATAGTTCTCTAGTGGAATGAATTATCATTGATAAAATTAAGTTGTGTGTTCGGGGCGAACATGGGATGCTTAATTTTATCAGGAGACCAAAACCAATTCCTCCTCTCGGTCCCTATCGTAGCCTCTTATTTATAGAGTACTATACCCACATATACCCACCTTTTATACCCACCTAAAGGGGGCCGGCCAAGCTAGCTTGGGAACCAAGCTGGGCCTAAGCTTGGGTTTAAGGTGGCCGGCCCTAGCTTGAACCCAAGCTAGTAGGGCCGGCCATAATTAATTAAAAAGAAAATTTGATTTTAATGTTTATTATTATGTGGAAGATTTAATTTAAAAGAGAATTAAAATTAAAATATCTCTCTTGTAAAAATTTACAAAAGATTAAAGAAAGAGATTAGATTTCTTTCCTTATTTGTAGATTGGAGAGTTGTTTTATTTTCTCTTTAAAATTATTCACATGTTAATAAAATTAAAATTATAGATATTTCCTTTTATTAACCATGAAGAGATTTTAAAGAGAAATTTTATTTTTCCGGAAACAAATAAGGAAAGTTTTAATTGTTGATTGAAACTTGTCCAATTTGCTTCCTATTGTTTTGGCCGGCCATCATTGTTTAATTGGGGAAATATTATTTTATTTTTCTCAATTAAATCATGTCAAGGAAATTAAGGAAAATTTATTGTAATTAAATTTCCTAATTTACCTAGGCCAAGGAATATAAAAGAAGGGGTGAGGGTGCCTTCATGAGACACAACATCTATTATTCCTCTCCCTCTTTTGTTCCTTGGTGTGGCCGGCCATCATCTCCTTCTCTTCCTCTTGTGGTGGCCGAACCTCTCCCTCTCCCTTGGAGTTCTTGTGGTGGCGGATACTACTCGGAGAAGAAGAAGAAGAAGGAGAAAGCTAGCATCTCTTGGAGCTTGGTTAGTATTTTGGTTTTCTCCTTGGTGAAGCTTTTCTTTTGTGGCCGAACCTTGCTTGGAGGAGAAGAAGGTGGTTGGTGGTTTCTCATCTTGGAAGATCGTTGCCCACACAACGTCCGAGGTTAGAAGAGGAATACGGTAGAAGATCAAGAGGTTTTTCTACAAGGTATAACTAGTAATTTCTATTTCCGCATCATGCTAGTTATTTATGGAAATAATACCAAATACAAGAGGCTTACGTTCTAGTATTTCGAATATGTTTTTTTGAAGTTGTGTTCTTTTGTTTCTTTCTTTTCCTTGTGATTTGATTGTTCTCTTTGGTTAACCTAAAGTTATTTTAGGAAATTAAATATTAGCTTTCTATTAAAGGTTTTGTCTAGTCGGTGGTGGTTGCTCCCATATCCAAGAAGGCCATGTGCCTCGCCACGTCAGTACTGGGAACCTTTTATGGAAATTAATATTTAATGGAATTAATAACTTAAGGAGACTTGGGTCGAACGTGTTAAGTTCCGCAGGAGATCCAAGTCAAAACCTAAAAGAACAAATAGATTAAGTTTTGGATCAAACGTGTTAAGTTCCGCAGGAGATCCAAAATTTAATTTAAAAGAACACATGGTAGCTAGGAAAAGGTTCAGATCTTTGTACAAAATTTTTGTACAGTGGAACCTATAGGCTTTCCGAGTAGCAACCAACACCCTTTACACTTTTTGAATGTTTGCATGTATTCCATTTTTCACTAGCAACCATAGATCTTAGTTCACTTTTCTTCTCCATCAAACTTTGCAAAGTTAGAAAAGCAGTTGCAAATCGTGTAACTCTTGACCTCACTATATCCCTTTTTTTTTTTGTAACTTTCCCATTATTGACAATATCTTGTGATGTGCATAAATAAAGATGGTCAAGTTCTTTACCTTCTCAATGTTGGTTAGTCCTAGGAAAACGTACTGGTTCCACTGTACAAAAATTTTTGTACAAGTGTCGAACCTTTCCTTAAATAATCTATTGTGTTCTTTAGAAGTTAAATTAGGAATCGCAGACGGAACTTAACATCGTTGATTCCAAATTTAACTTATCTGTTCTTAATGGTTTAGATTTGAATCGCAAGCGGAACTTAACACTATTGATTTAAATCCACCTATGTTATTAATTCCATTAAATATTAATTTCCAAAATTGGCTTCCAGGACTGCATGGCGAGGCACATGACCTTCTTGGATATGGGAGCAACCACCAACGCTTAGACAAAACCTTTTAAGGAAAGCTAACATTTAGTTTCCTTAAATAACTCTAGGTTAACCAAAAATAACAATCGAATCACAAATTCGAAAACAAAGAAAACACAAACACGAAAAACTAATTCGAAAAACTAAATCTAATGCCTCTTGTGTTTGGAATTCTTACAAAAAGAAATAACTAGCATGATGTGGAAAATAATTGCTAATTATACCTTCTCTTTGTAAACTAATGACCTCGAGATCTTCTGTCGTATTCCTCGCCTCGCCTTGGACGTCGTGTGGACGACGATCCTCCAAGATGAACACCACCCATAAGCTTTCTTCCTCTTCTAAAATCAGGCCACCACCACCACGAAGGAGAAGAGAGCAAAGGGAAAGGGAGAAGAGAGAAGGTCGGCCACACCAAGAGATCCTCCAAGCAAGAGAATAAGAATTGTGTCTCATGAAGCCCCCTCACCCTTTCTTTTATAATACTTGCCCAAGGCAAATAAGGGAAGAATTTTTACAAAAATTAAAATCTTCCTCTAGTTTTTCCTTTTTCCTTTTTATTTTCCTTTTCTTTCCTCTTGATTGAATTAATCACCAAATCAATTTGGATGATGATTTATTTTTTTTCTTTTTGGCCGGCCACCTTACTTGGGCACCAAGCAAGGTTGGTCGACCCCCATAAGAGGAAAGAAATATAATAATTTTTTATAAAATTTTACAAGCTCTCTTCTAATTTCCTAAAGTAGAAGTTAAAAAAAGAAAGTTCTAAAATTAAAATCATGTTTTAAAATTTAAAACTTCTCTTATAAAATTTTCTTTTTTAACATGGTGATAGAAAATTTAAATTTTAAAACTTATCTTCCTTTTTTTCTTAAACCATGAGGATTGATCCGGCGATAAGAACAGGGACCCTCCTCTGAGGGAAGTCAACGCCACGTGGAAGTCAAAGGGCCGAACGACCGACCGGAGAAGAGGAGACCGGTCGGCCAAACGGGGTCCCATCAGAGTCAAAGGCACCCGGCGAAGAGTCAGGGTTCCGACGCTCGTTGAACAGGATTGTACGGTCGAGCGGGTGGCCCACTCAGCCGAAGGCATAAGGTAGCAATACTGCGATCAGTCTCCACAGAGCACACTACCGGGAATATCCCAAGTGGACCAGCACGTATGACCGGCCGGACGCAAAGGGACTGCCGACCGGTCGGACACTCGCCATATAGTAAGGAGAACAGGACAAGGAAACATCCTCTGACAGCAGGTATGTCTGAGGAGCAGGCCATACGCAGGATCTTATGACAGGGGTCCGCTGTCCCATCAAAGACGTGCTCGGACTGTAGCAGTAATGGGTCAGGTAAACTTTTCTGACAAGCCCATATTGAGGTATGGGCTGAGGACACGTATTCGCCTCGATATGTGTGCGTGAGTCCCTTTCCAACCCTATATAAAGGGCCTTACCCTTCACCGGAGGTACGCATGCTACGATTTTTGGAGCCACTTCTTTGTTGTCTGCTTGCCTGACTTAAGCGTCGGAGGGTCGTCGCCGGGAACCCCCTCCCGGCCTGACTTCCTTGCAGGTTCGCCGAAGCGTCGTACGACCGGCCGGAGATCTACGTCAGCAACCAGGAGAGCGCCACGTGCCTAGCGTCCGTTGATTCAGCGATTCGAACAGGATCAATTTGGCGCCGTCTGTGGGAACGCTCCTGAATCCTTTCGGAAGCAATGGACGAGGCTGGACGACCGCACTCGGTGATGCTCTCCACAGAGGAGCTCAACGCTTTGATCGAGACAAGAGCCGCTAAGCTTGTGGAACAAAGACAAAAGTCGCAAGCCGAGCGGATTGAGCAGCAAGCAACATCAGCATCAGGTGGCCGAGCGGAGGCACCGCCGGCCACAGTTCCATTCCATCGAGCCCTATTCCGCACTCCTGAAGTCGCGGCAGTTAATCGTGATCGAGGATCTTCTTCAGATGAAGTACCAAGACGAGACAGCAGAAAGGGCAAAGCCCCCCGAGCGGACGCCTCGCCCGAACGGATCAACCGTCAATTTTCAGAGGCTATTCTACAAGACCCTCTGCCAAAGCACTATGTGCCCCGGGCAATCGGTGAATACAATGGAACTACCGACCCGGATGATCATTTGGGCAAGTTCGACAACACGGCTACCCTTCATCAATACACAGATGGGGTGAAGTGTCGAGTTTTTCTAACCACCCTCTCGGGATCGGCTCAACGGTGGTTTCAGATGTTGCCGAACGGATCTATCTCAAGTTTCAAGGACTTCCGCACGACCTTCCTTCACCACTTTGCAAGTAGTAGGCGCTATCAGAAGACTAGTGTGAGTCTGTTTGCCATCAAACAAGAAGCCCGCGAATCGCTCCGAGCCTATATCCAACGGTTCAACCGGGTGGCCATGGATATTCCAACGGCCACCTCGGAAACCATGATGAATGCCTTCACGCAAGGCCTCGTGGACAGGGACTTCTTCCGATCGCTCATTCGGAAGCCGCCCCGGGACTATGACCATATGCTACACCGAGCCAATGAATATATCAACGTAGAGGAAGCCCAAGCGGCACGAAGAAAGGAAACTTCCACTGAGCGGGCTCCTCCTGCCGAGCGGAAGCCGCACAATACTCATCAGCCGCCCAGAGGACCGAGGGCCGAAGCAATCCGCTCCCCCCAGGCTAGGTCCCATGTACAAGAAGTAGCTGCCGAGCGGCTCAAACCAAAGAGGAAGGTATGGACCCCTATGTTCTGCTCTTTCCATCGGACCGACATGCACAATACAAGGGATTGCCGAAGCCTTCCTCTGATTGCCCACCCCGTGCCCTGGGATGGCCACCGCCGATTGCCATCATCCGACAGGCGACAGAGGCCACGTGAAGCCGATCGGATTGTAGCCGACAGGCGACAACAACAGACTCCCGAGCAACATCATACTCCGAGGCGTGAGAATCCCCGGATATCTCGGGAGCGGCCCCGACCGTCCGCTCGGGAAGAAGAAAATAGAAGTAACACTTCCCGAGGCGAAATCAACATTATAGCTGGCGGGCTGACCGGAGGCGACTCTAATCGAGCAAGAAAGTCGAGCGTCCGGCAACTCCAGATCCATGCGGTCGGCTGCAGCCAGGAACGAGCGAGCGGACCCGAAATCAGCTTCGGGCCCAAGGACTTGGAGGGAGTCGAAGTGCCGCATGACGATGCTCTCCTCATCAAAGCTGTAATAGCCAACTATACTATTCACTGCGTTTTTATTGACACAGGAAGCTCAGTCAATATCATATTCAAAAAGGCCTTCAATCAACTACAAATTGATCGAGCCGAGCTGCTGCCCATGACAACCCCCCTCTACGGGTTTACGGGCAATGAAGTCCTGCCGGTCGGACAGATCCAACTGGCTATTTCGCTGGGAGAGGAGCCGCTCAGAAGGACGCGGACTGCAAACTTCGTCGTGGTGGACTCTCCGTCGGCATACAACATCATCTTGGGACGACCGACTCTCAGTGAATTCCAAGCGGTCGTCTCCATCTTCCACCAGAAAATCAAGTTCCCGGTGGAAGACAAAGTGGGAGAAGTACGAGGATATCAATTAGCAACTCGGCGATGCTACGTCGAGATGGTCCGAGCAGAAGCCAATTCCGCTCGGAAGACGCCACGGATCGAGGTGAACGCTATAATTGAAAAACCTCCCTCTTTGGTTTATGAAGAAAAAGAGGAAGTGCAGATTCACCCGACCCGATCGGAGGCCACCACGTTCATTGCGGCCGATCTGGAGGCATGCCAGAAAGAGGAAGTGATCAAATGCCTCCAGAGAAACTGTGATGTCTTTGTCTGGTCGACGCATGAGCTGCCCGGAATTTCACCGAGTATAGCGCAGCACGAGCTTCATGTCCGACCGGACGCTCGGCCAGTGAAGCAGAGAAAAAGGGATTTCAGCGCTGAACAGAATACCATCATCCTAGCGGAGGTTGAGAAGCTCCTGGAGGCCGGCCATATACGCGAGGTTTAGTTCCCGAGCTGGCTGGCGAACGTAGTATTAGTCTCCAAGCCGGGCAACAAGTGGAGAGTGTGCATCGATTTCCGGGATCTTAACAAGGCGTGCCCAAAAGATTTTTATCCTCTGCCCCGGATCGATCAATTGGTGGACTCCACAGCTGGCTGCGAGTTGATATGTATGCTCGACGCTTATCAAGGCTATCACCAAGTGCCGCTCGCTCGAGAAGATCAGGAGAAAGTTAGCTTCGTCACAGCCGATGGTACCTACTGCTACAATGTGATGTCGTTCGGACTGAAGAACGCTGGAGCAACTTACCAGCGCTTGATGAACAAAGTGTTCAAGGAGCAGATCGGACGCAATTTGGAAGTATACGTGGACGATATTCTCATCAAATCCGTCCGATCGGCAGATCTCTTTAAAGACATGGAGGAGACTTTCCGAACGCTGAGGAGGTATGGAGTTAAGCTCAACCCTCAGAAATGTCTGTTCGGAGCAAAGGGTGGGCATTTCTTGGGATACATAGTGACCGAGCGGGGCATCGAGGCAAATCCCAGCAAAGTGAAAGCACTACAAGATATGCCGCCCCCAAGAAATCTGAGGGAAGTGCAGCGCTTAACCGGTCGGATAACTGCTTTGTCCAGATTCATCTCCAAGACTGCCGACCGGAGCTTACCTTTTTTCAAAATCTTGCGCAAAGCCACTAAGTTTCACTGGGACGAAGAATGTGACCGGGCGTTCGAAGATTTGAAAACATATTTGAACTCTCTGCCTGTGCTAGCCAAGTCTGCCATGGGTGAGCACTTTGTATCTATTTATCTTCAACTGAGCAGACAGTCGGCTCGGCACTAGTAAGTGCGAGAGGAGAAGAACCTGTATATTTTCTAAGCCATATTTTAAAAGATGCTGAATATCGCTACACTGGGCTCGAGAAGCTGGCTTTCGCTTTGGTCCTCGCCGCTCGGCGCCTCCGTCCCTATTTCTTGGCTCATATTATCATCGTCCGGACGAATAGCCCATTAGGAAGAGTGCTATTAAATCCGGAAGCGTCCGGGCGGCTCATCAAATGGACAACGGAGTTGAGCGAATTTGACATTCAATACCAGCCCCGTTCGGCGATAAAGGCTCAGTCCTTGGTAGATTTTATCACCGAAGAGCAAAGGCCAGAACCCGAAGCCATGTGGAAAATATTCGTGGACGGATCGTCCACTCAGCTCGGAAGCGGGATTGGCGTACTATTACTCTCTCCTCAAGAAGAAAAGATGCACTTATCCCTCCGACTAGATTATAGAGCTACAAATAACGAAGCAGAATATGAGACCCTTATAGCCGGCTTACAAGCCGCCCGGCATGTGGGAACCAGACGGGTGACGCTGCATTCGGACTCTCAGTTGGCCGCTCAGCAGCTCTCTGGTACTTTTGAGATTAACAACGCTCGACTCAAACTCTACGCTGAGGCCTTTGAAAAGCTCAAGGCAAATTTCAGAGAAGTCATTATCCAGAAGATACCCCGCGCGGAAAATCAGGCTGCAGATGAGTTAGCCAAACTCGCAAGTTCAATAACGTCGGTCGTCATCCAGCAGCCAATGGAGCAAGTATCTTTGGTGGTGCACGTCGATCGGATGGAGGGCCTCGAGTTTCCGAGAACAACCATCATGGAGTTTCTTCGATCGGGGGCAACACCATCCGATCGGGAAGCAGCCCAGCAATTAAGGAGGAGAGCCGGTCGGTTCACGCTCATCGGAGACCAACTTTATAAGAAGGCTTTCTCTCGACCGCTTTTAAAATGTGTGAGCCTGGAAGACGCGGCGTACATCCTCCAAGAAGTGCATCAAGGATCGTGTGGGGGGCATCCGGGCAGACGATCGTTGGCTAAGAAGATCCTGCTGGCCGGATACTTCTGGCCAACCTTGCAAGCAGACGCCGCTCGGACCTTCGCGACGTGCCTTTCTTGCCAGAAGTATCACAACTTCTCCCACCGACCGGCGGAGGAAATGAAAGCAGCTACCGTGTCCTGTCCGTTCGACCAATGGGGAATGGATATTGTGGGTCCGTTTCCTATGGCGACTGGGCAGAGGAAATTTCTACTAGTGGCGGTCGATTATTTTTCCAAATGGGTGGAGGCCGAGCCGCTAGCCAAGATCACCGAGCAGATGGTGAAGAAGTTTATCTGGCAACACATCATCTGCCGATTTGGCATCCCTCGTCGACTTATTTCCGACGACGGGCGACAATTCGCGGGAAAGTTGCTCGAAGATTGGTGCAAGAGCTATGGCATCGAGCAACACTTCACGTCCGTGGCATATCCCCAAAGCAATGGTCAAGCCGAAGTAGCCAACCGGGAAATTCTTCGCATTTTACGCGCTCGGCTCGACCATTTGGGAGGAAGCTGGGTGGATGAAGTGCCAGGCGTCCTATGGGCCATCCGAACGACCCCGAAGGAGGGAACGGGCGTGACGCCATTCCACTTAGTCTATGGGGGTGAAGCAGTGATTTCAGTTGAAGTGGGTGTCGAGTCCGCCCGGATCCAGAACTATGATAATGACAACGCCGAGCGGAGGAACATGGAGCTGGATTTGGTCGACGAGGAGCGGGCCAAGGCTTCCGTCTGGCTGATGGCGTACAGGCAAAGAATGAAGCAGAACTATAACCGGCGCGTGATCCCTAGAGCATTCCAAGTCGGCGATCTCGTCTGGAAAAAAGTAAAGCCGGTCGGCGACGTCGGTAAGCTGGAGGCTCCTTGGGCGGGCCCCTTCAAAGTCATTGAAAAGCTCCGCTTGGGTTCTTACTATTTGGAGGATGAAGACGGTCGGCGGCTAGATCGACCAAGGAGCGCGAATGATCTCCAGCCGTATCGAGCTGGGTGAGAGGTGCGTTGATGTAATTTTATATATATGTTTAGGTCGCCTATGTCCTTGTAATGCAGGAAGCAGAAATAATTAAAGGATGGCAAATAGCTTCGTCGAACGGCAGTGTCAAAATTATCCTTAAAGGCCGTCGAGCTCCGACGTTAAAAATCGAGAGAGGCAGGCCGTCTATAAACCCTCGGCGGAAGACCGGCGAGCTCGGCGTTAAAATCGAGGCAGGCGGCGTCCATAAACCCTCGGCGGAAGGCCGCGAGCTCGGCGTTAAAAATCGAGGCAGAGCGGCGTCTATAAACCCTCCGGCGAAGACCGCCGAGCTCCGGCGTTAAAAATCGAGAGACGGGGCAGGCGTCTATAAACCCTCCGAGCGGAAGACCGGTGGAGCTCGGCGTTAAAAATCGAGGCGGCAGCGTCTATAAACCCTCGAGTGGAAGACCGTGGAGCTCCGGCGTTAAAAATCGAGAGCAGCCGGCGTCTATAAACCCTCCGAGCGGAGACCGTCAAGCTCCGACGTTAAAAATCAAGAGGCGAGAGCGGCGTCTATAAACCCTCCATGGCGGAAGACCGTCGAGCTCAGGCGTTAAAAGAGAGGCGAGCGGGCGTCTATAAACCCTCCGGCGGAAGACCGTGAGCTCCGGCGTTAAAAATCGAGGCGAGCCAGCGTCTATAAACCCTCCTAGCGGAAGACCGTCGAGCTCCGGCGTTAAAATCGAGAGACGAGCGGGCGTCTATAAACCCTCCGGCGGAAGATCGTCGAGCTCGGCGTTAAAATCGAGAGCAGGCGTCATAAACCCTCCGAGGCGGAATGTCGCGAGCTCCGGCGTTAAAAATCGAGAGCAGCGCCGTCTATAAACCCTCCGAGCGGAAGACCGTCGAGCTCCGACGTTAAAAATCGAGAGACGAGCCGGCGTCTATAAACCCTCCGAGCGGAAGGCCGTCGAGCTCCGACATTAAAAATCGAGAGACGAGCCGGCGTCTATAAACCCTCCGAGCGGAAGACCGTCGAGCTCCGACGTTAAAAATCGAGAGACGAGCCGGCGTCTATAAACCCTCCGAGCGGAAGACCGTTGAGCTCCGACGTTAAAAATCGAGAGACGAGCCGACGTCTATAAACCCTCCGGCCGGAAGAAGGCGATCAAGAGGACTCGTACTCGCCGTCAATATCGTTCGACCACCTACTTGTCCGCTCGGCCCAGTACCCAAAGGTACTTCACCAACATCCAGTGAATAACCTCTTCTGTCGAAGCAGAATATATTCGTCCGAGCGGAAATGTTACGCAAAATACTTCGTAAAAATACCTTTCGATCACGAGAGGTGGGTTAAGAGGCGAGCGGACAACACACATATTAATTAGCAAAAGGACAAAACAAGCGAAAGGATAGCATATTAAAAAGACTACGGCCGACTGGCCAAATTACAAAAATGGAGTGTCTTTGGCCGAGCGGCCGAATTACATGTAAAACTTCCTATTCTAGGTAATCATAGAGGTCCTTCGGGATGTTGTAAAGGAGCGCCACTTGATCTGCGGCCGGGATGACGGCGGACTCGGGAAGTTGCCCCTTGGACTTCAAATATGTCATCGTGGCGGTCATAGCAAGGTCAAACGCCGTATACATCCGCTCGCAGACCTTCTCCGAAAATTCGGCCGAACTGATGTATTTCTGTTGCAAGGCAGCGACTCGGCTTGGTTCGGCCTCCTGGTATTCTTTAAAGGCCGCTCGGGAAGCATCGGCGGCTGCCTTGTGCTCTTGTAAAGCCGCCTCGAGCTTTGCCACTTCGTCCGTTCAGGAGACCTTTTCTTTGGACACTTGGTCCATGAGCTCCTTCACCCTCTGCTCTAGGCCCCGAGCCTCCACATTCTTTTTCTCCAGGTCTGAGATAGCCGTGTTCTTCCGCTCGGTCGCCAAGCTTATCTTGTTATCCAGAGATTTTTTTCACTCGCTCGAGCTCGGCCAGATTGTGAGCCTGGTCGGCTGTTTTCTTCTGCTCGGCCGCCAGCAAAGCTTGAGCCCTCTTCAGCTCCTTCTGCAACTCGGCATACGAGGGGCCTTGAGAGCCGGATGGACCGCTTGCAGCCTTCAGTTGTCTCAATTCCTCGTCCACCATCGCCAGGCGGTTGGAGACAGCTATCTCCTCTACCCATCTCTGACGAAAAAGAGAATATAAGTTGTTAGTGGCGGATCGGAAAGAATGCCTACAAAACTTTGGGAGGAAAATGAACTTACCCCCGTGGCCTCTTGCATATGGCTGTTGGCCAAATTGCGGAGGGGGATCATCGCGACGCGCGCCCGAGCGTCGGCCCACATCTCAGCTAGGGGCCCCTTCAGGGTGATTGTGTGCTCGGGCGCGGTTGGGCGATCGGCCTCGGGTAGTAATTCCTCAGTCGGAAGATGAAGTGTAACCCGGACAGTGCGGCCATGACCGGGGGTCGTCCGAGCGGAGGAGGGGAGAGGATCAGAGGCCGGCGCCGAAAACTGGGATAAAATGGTGGAACGTCGGACTTGACGAGGAGCAGCCGGAAGGACGCTGACTGGGAAGCCCTCGAGAGGGTCCGCCGGCGCGTCCAACTGAGAAGGGGTCCGGTCGGAGGAAATAGCCTCGACCTCTGGAGCCTTGCCGCGAGCGGTTGCAGTAACCCGCTCGGATGGTTGGACCGCGGACGCGGCCGATCGGAGTGGAGTCTCCACTCGGCGCCTCTTTTGGCCAGGTTGTTCCTCTTCCCGGGCGGAACCTTCCTCTTCAACAATTGGTCCTCCGCTGGGGGTGGCTCCGCTTGCCACGTTCTGCTGAGAGGCCTGAGCGGCCGACTCTTCATGAGTCCCGCTCTCCCCTTCATGCGAGCCGACCGGTTGGATGCCGAGTGTCTCCATTTCTTTGGCTGCCGCGGCTTCGAGCGCCGCCGCCTTCCTCTTCAGAATACCAGCCATGACCGACTCCATGACAATATTCGCTGCAAAGGAAAAAGAAGAAAATCAGTTAGCAATCAAGGCAAATGTTCTAAGTAAAATTCTTACCGAAGCCGCTCGGGAGGGGTGTTCTGATTGGACTCAGCCCGAATATGTACATAACCCCTTCTGGAAGGAATTTGGTGATGTCGACCCGCAGACCGACAAGCATATTGGCAGCGTGTAGATAATCCGGCCGGGTCTTGAATCTTTTGAACTCTGGGGAGGTGGGTGGTCCGATCTGCCACTTCGTCAGGAAGGGGGCCCGCTCGGGCATGCAGAGGTAGAAATAAAATTCCTTCCAATGCTTATTGGAAGAAGGAAGTTTATTGAAGAAAACTAGGCCGGGCCGAGCCTGGAACATATATGTGCCCAGCTCGGACTGTTTAGGGTAATAAAAATAATAGAAAACCTCCTGTCGGAGGGGGATATTGTGGATTTTGAACAGGACAATGACGCCGCATAAAAGGCGGAAGGTATTGGGGACTAGACTTCCGAGCGGAATGCCGAAAAAGTTACAGACGTCAACGAGGAAAGGATGAATGGGAAATCGCAGACCGGCTGTGAACTGGTCGCGGAAAACACAAAAGGCTCCGCGCGGCGGTTTATGAGGCCGAGCGGAGGGACCGGGTAAGATGACTTCGAAATCAGAAGGGATGTCAAAGTTTTCAATCAAAATATCGGCGTCGCGCCGATCGAAGCACGACTCCATGGTAGTGTACCATGGGCCGAGGGTTTGGTCTTCGGGTTGAGAAGATTGGGCCATTATCCGAGCGGACGAAATCAAAAAAGACGAAGGCAGAAGATAAAAGCAAGATGGCAACAGAACAGTATCCCGAAGATGGAAACTTGGGAAAGAAATGTAAAGAAAACGACGGAAGCAAAGAGGGAAAGAAAGAGAACCTTGCAACGAAGAGGAGGATCGAAGAAAGAGCACCGGAGATCGCCGAAACCAGAGGAATGAGATCGCCGGAAAGCTGGAACGCGAGAAGTTGGGAGGCACGCAAGAGCAAGAGTGCGGCGAAGGGAGAAAACGGAGCTTTTTATAAGGTGGAGCCCGAGTGGCCTCCACCGTTGGATCCAGGTCGCGAGAATCAGAGCACTCATCGCGCCGTTCATTTCGAACCGCCTCGATCCCATCAGAACACCACGCCGCCGCCGTACGATGACGGCAGCATCGCCACGTGGCATTCAACCACTGGAACACATTTAATGAGCGCGTGCTAGACCTTAATGATGGAGATTGGCGAAAAATTCGAAGAGATGCTGAGTAACGGTGGCGTTGACTGGCGTTTTAGCTGCCCCTGGTTTCTGAGCGGATGGTAGTTGCAGCACGCCGCTCGGCCCAACTGATGGTCCAGTCAGTCGGACTAATTGCCTCCTTCGACTAGGCTTGAAGGGGAGGCAAGTGATCCGGCGAGAACCGCCCTCGAGGGAAGTCAACGCCACGTGGAAGTCAAGGGCCGAGCGGCCGACGAGAAGAGGAGACCCGGTCGGCCAAACGGGGTCCCGAGTCAAAGGCACCCGGGGTCGAGGTTCGGCGCTCGTTGAAGTTGTACGGCGGCGGGTGGCCCACTCGGTAAGGCATAAAGTAGCACATCTGCGATCGGTCTCCTGAGCACACTACCGGAATATCCCAAGTGGACGCCGACGTATGGTACGAAGGGCTAGCAAGCCGTGGGACACTCGCCATATAGTAAGGAGAACAGGACAAGGAAACATCCTCTGACAGCAGGTATGTCCGAGGAGCAGGCCATACGCAGGATCTTATAACAGGGGTTCGCTGTCCCATCAAAGACGTGCTCGGATTGTAGCAGTAAGGGGTCAGGTAAACTTTTCTGACAAGCCCATATTGAGGTATGGGCTGAGGACATGTATTCGCCTCGATATGTGTGCATGAGTCCCTTTCCAGCCCTATATAAAGGGCCTCACCCTTCACCGGAGGTACGCATGCTACGATTTTTAGAGCCACTTCATTGTTGTCTGCTTGCCTGACTTGAGCGTCGGAGGGTCGTCGCCGGGAACCCCCTCCCGGCCCGACTTCCTTACAGGTTCGCCGGAGCGCCGTACGACCGGTCGGAGATCTACGTCAGCAACCAGGAGAGCGCCACGTGCCCAGCGTCCGTTGATTCAGCGATTTGGATAGGATCAAGGATGATTAAAAAAAGGAAAGTTTTAAAAACTTTTAAACTTTTTTTTAAAACATGTGGCCTAATTCAAATAAGGAAAGTTCTAAAATTTAAAATCTCTCTTTTAAAACTTGTAGATTTCTACAAAGAGAAGATTTTAAAAATTCAAAACACCCCTCCTTATTTGAATTATTGTGGTAATCCCTTACATGCTTGGGCACCAAGCAAAGGGCCGACCCCTATAGAAGAGGATATGGTCGGCCCTTGCTTGGTCACCAAGCATTGGACCGACCTCCTTCTTGGACACCAAGATGAGCTTATATTTGGATGGACTTGAGGCTATAATGAGGCTACGACAGGGACCTAGAGGAGAAATTGGTTTTGGCCTTCCGATGAGCTTGAGTATCCTGTGTTCGCCCCGAACACACAACTCTAGTTCATCGATAATAACTCATTCCACTAGAGAGTTATTATCGCACTACCGCACCAATCCCAAATTACATTATCGACTCCTTCTTATCATGAGTGTGTTAGTCTCCCTGTGTTTAAGATAACAAATATCCACTAATTAAGTAAGTTACTGACAACTCACTTAATTAATATCTAGCTCCAAGAGTAGTACCACTCAACCTCATTGTCATGTCGGACTAAGTCCACCTGCAGGGTTTAACATGACAATCCTTATGAGCTCCTCTTGGGGACATTCTCAACCTAGATAAGTAGGACACAGATTCCTTCTATAATCAACAACACACACTATAAGTAATATCATTTCCTAACTTATCGGGCATATTGATTTATCGAGCTAAACCTCACCCTTTGATAAGTCAAAGAAATAAATATTAAATATATGTGCTTGTTATTATATTAGGATTAAGAGCACACACTTCCATAATAACTAAGGTCTAGTTCTTTTATTAAGTCAGTACAAAAAGAACTTACCTAAATGATCCTACTCAATACACTTAGAGTGAAACAGTGTAATTTATTAATCAAGATAAACTAATACTTAATTATACTACGACTATTCTGATGGTTTGTTCTTTTCCATCTTAATCGTGAGCAATTGTTTATAATTTATAAAGAACCGACAACATGATCTTCTGAGTGTGACACCACATACCATGTTATCTACTTATATAAATTAATTGAACAATTACATTTAACGAATAAATGTAAATATTGACCAATGTGATTTTTTTATTTCAAAAATAAATTGATCCGGCGATAAGAACAGGGACCCCCCTCTGAAGGAAGTCAACTGTAACGACCCAACTCCTGGGTACTAAGCTGTGAGCCGGATCGCTACATTAACTACTGAAACTACTGTGCTGTACTGTGCGGAAACTGGGTAAAATAAAATTTTACTAAACTATTGTAGTTGCCTCTGTTAACTCTGTGAGAGTAAGATTTCATATCCAACTACCTTCTAGATATTCATAGCTATACTGAGGAGGTGAAACTGGAGCTTTGGATCGGTCCGTGGAACGATCCACTAGCACCCACGCGAACACTGGATGGATCGGTCTGCCGACCGATCCAGCTGCTCACTGATCGGTCGGGAGACCGATCAGTGGCTCACTGATCGGTCGGCTGACCGATCAGTGACTGCTGATTTCGTCCCGAACTCTCTGTTTGCGGATGGATCGGTCGGCTGACCGATCCAGGGAGATACAGTAGGCTACTGTATCCATCCGGATCGGTCGGCTGACCGATCCAAAAGGAGGAATGGCCCTGGATCGGTCTGCTGACCGATCCAGGTTCTGATAGTCTGATACGAAATCAGAACTTCTGATTTCCAACACAGATTCGTGCCAAAAATCACATACACAAACTCCAGACACATTAAAAGCACTCTAGCATGTAAATACTAACATTCTAAACATGATAACTAAGCAAGACATAGTTTACTAAGCTGTAACACCTAGTAACAAGACTAAATCATAAACTAGACATGTTAAGTATTAAAACTGAAATAAAAGCGTGTAGATCCCAAGGATCTTTATTCCAAACCCCTTGCACACACACATCATCGTAGCATCGCCCTCCAGCCTCCGCTAATCCACTTTTCTTTTACCGGTATCTGCAGTATAAGAAAAGTAGCATCTGTAAGCTAAGAAGCTTAGTAAGAAACCATCTATCTCACAAAAACATGCAACGATGCGATTATGTTTTTAAAACATGCTGTTTGAAAACTGAACTGAGCATGGCAACATGGCATGGCATATAAAAGCATAAACTGGAACTGAAACATGGCATAGCATATATCATACTTAAAGCATGGCATACTTATAAATCGAGTATGAAACTGAACTAGTCATGCATATATCTAGATCTGTACATGAACTCAAATCGTAAACTGAACCAGAACCGAACTAAAAGCTAAATTAGTGTTCTCATCACTGGTTTCAAATTTGAAAACTATACATATAATAGATGAAAATACTAAACATCCTGTTTGGGCCCAACTGTGCATACTGTGTGCGCATCCCTACGAGACCCGGGATTGCAAGTTCGAATCCGGCGGGTTACTAGGTTATCGAACCTAGGGCAAGGGAGTCCAGACCATGGATATCTGATCCAAGTATTGCAGCTGAATAAAAGTAAAATCTAAATACTGTTTTATTTTACTTTGTTGTTCTAGGTTATCTGAACCTAGAGGCTACTGTGGAGCCCACCCAATGGATATCTGATCCATATAGTTATAATAATCGATAATAACTTGAGTAAAATGTTTCTAATACATTTCACGTCCTGGAGGCCGGCAAGAGGGAGGGTGAATTGCCCTACAAAATAAAACAAAACCCTTCTGGATATTCAACTAACTTAAAAGAACTTGTAATTAAAAAGCAGACTAATTAAAGACAGAGACACAGGAGAATTACTTGGTTTGCAATCGAGGATTGCTAATCCAAGGCAAAGAAAGCGCACTATCGATTCTCCTCAGGCGGAGTAGCCTCTTACGTTGAACGACGTACAGAAGAAAAGTAAAGCACACAGTTGATTACAAGTTCGTCGATTCGATTAATTGATTTGCTTGGACCAGGCTATATTTAGCTATGCTCGCCTGGGTGATTTCGACCACCGGGATAAAACTTATCCGAACCCAAGATCGGTCTTTTCGAGCAGACTTTCGTTCCGGTTTCTCGGCCCTTGGAATCGTCGCGTGCTTCCCTCTCGTTCGCCAGCGTACTCATCCGCATCTCTTTGTCCCTCGGACGCACCGAGCCCGTCGGCTCTTTCCCGTGCCGACCTTCTCGCTGGCTGCATCTCTTGCTCCCTGAGTAATCTTCCGCTCCGGTTTCTCGTCCCTCGGAAACATCGCACGCTTCCTTCTCGTCCATCGGTGTACTCTTCTGCGGCACCTCGTCCCTCGGACGCACCGAGCCCGTCGGCTCTTTCCCGTGCCGTCCTTCTCGCTAGCCGCGTCTTCCGCTCGACTTCCTGTGTTCCTAAGTTCCTGCACACTTAGACACAAGGGTTAAACAACGCAGGACCTAACTTAACTTGGTTTGATCACATCAAAACACCTCGGGGTTCCAACAATCTCCCCCTTTTTGATGTGAGCAACCCAAGTTAAGCTAGGGAAAAACAGATGCAATAAAAACAATTTATTTGTAATAGGGGTAATAAAAACAAGTTAAGATATTTCATAAAAAGTTTATCTACCTCCCCCTAGACTTAACATACCCCTAGACTTAACATACTTCTCCCCCTTTGATCACATTAAAAATAGGGGTTCTTTAAACAGGTCTAAGGTAAAAAAAAATTTTAAGTGAATTTTCATAAAACTTTCTAAGGCAATTAATATTAATTTCTAAGGCAATGTTTCACAAGAGAATATTTAGTTTAAAAAAAAATCTAAGTCAATATTCAGAATATCTTTTATTTAGTTTCATAAAAGATTTCTAAGGCAATTTTCAAAGGAAAATGTCTAAGCCAATATTCATAGAAAAATTTATAAGTTAATTTAAAAAAAATATCTAAGTCAATAATTTTCTGAAATTTTCTAAGTCAATTAAAAAAATTATTTTAATTTTTTTTTAAAATTAATTTTAAATATTTTCTAACACAAATTGAATAACTCTTTTAAAGCATTAGGTAAGTTAAATTAATGCTTTTTCAGTTAGTCAATTAAACTTTTCATTTCGATACTTGGCTTCCAGGTCGTGGCGAGGCACTAGGCCTTCTTGGTTATTGGAGCAACAACCACTTCCTTAGACAAAGCCTTATAATGACATTAGTCGTTTAATTTCCTTGCTGAAAATGGTAAGTCTAATTTTAAATTAAACAGGTTTTTGGAACCCAGTAGAGATTCCTACCTACAGGGTTAACCAAGTATTTCCTAGGTACATAGATTTTTGATATATTTCTAATTTGACTTTGATGAAATCTATAGTACCAATTTAAACCTCTATAATTTCTAAAAGTAGAAATATTTGAACTTTTATATTTTTTCAATCTTTCTATTTCTTCTTTTAGTTTTTCATTTTCAATTTTCAATCTATCAAAATCCTCTATAAGACATGATTTTGCTAAAATTCCTTTTGTTTCCAAAATTTCATTTTTTAATTTGGCATTTTCTTTTTCTAATTTATACATGGATTTAGTCATTGCCTTAATGCCAGAGTAAAGTTGATCAAGGGGTAAGAGGCATACCTCACTTACCATGTCAGACTTAAAGCCTGAATCTCCCCCTGCTTCGTTGCCTTCATCCGAGGTCGCTCCCTCTTCATCGTTGCTCGATTCTGATATACTTTGTCCATCGTAGCTTGCCATCAGTGCTATCCCGGCGTATTCTTGAGCTTCTGATTCAGATGAAGAAGTGTCATCCCAAGTTGCTTTTAGGTTGTGTTTCTTGGGAGACTTCCTTTTGTCCTTTTTGAGTTCTAGGCTCTTCTCTTATGTGTCCTCCTTCGACACTGGTAGCATCGCACCTTTCTTCCTCCTTTTTGATTCTTTTTATTCCGCATTTTAAATTTATTAGACCTAAAGAATTTTTAAAATTTCTTACCATGTGCGCTTCTTGATCGTGAGTCCGACTCGAGTTCATCCTTCGAGTTGTGTTCAGCGCTATAGTCCGGGTTGTATCCTTTGTCGTTCTGCACATCTAGTTTCGTAATTCAAGAGTAGAAAACATTCCTCTAATGTACTTACCTCCGTGTCCTTTGAGATGTAGTAGGCGTCGATGATTGACGTCCACTCTGGAGTTCCGGGAAAGGCGTTGAGTGCGTAGCGTAAGGCGTCCGATTTGTTACCTTTTCACCGAGGTTCTCGAGACCAATAACTAGTTCTTTTACCTTTGCATGTAGACCGCTACTTTCTCACCTTTCTCCAAGCGGATGTTCATTAGTTTGTTTCGGAGATGTCCTTCTAGCGAGCTTCGCTTGATGTGCCTTCGTGGAGTTCTAGAAACTTATTCCAAAGTTCTTTAGTGATGAGTAGCCATCACGGTTTACTTCTGGCGATATCGCTTAGCGGTGATGTTCATACGGTGTTTGCTACGAACTCATTCTCTTTTTGTCCAATTGCTTTCTTCTTTTTCTTCACCGTTCTGATTTGTTGGAGCTACAAAACCGTATTTCATAATGAAATAAATTTCAATCTCGGTTTTTAGAAATACCTCCATACGACGCTTCCATCTGTGAAGTTCCCCGAATTTTGGTGGAGCGATGCTTGGTCCGACCATCTTTGTTGCTTCGATCGGCGGTTAGTCCTCAAGCGTCTGGCTCTGATACCACTTGTAGGTCCCTTGGAGGCCGGCAAGAGGGAGTGAATTGCCCTACAAAATAAAACAAAACCCTTCGGATATTCAACTAACTTAAAAGAACTTGTAATTAAAAAAGCGAGACTAATTAAAAGAAAATAGACACGGAGGAATTACTTGGTTTGCAATCGAGGATTGCTAATCCAAGGCAAAGAAAAATCTCGACTCATCGATTCTTCTTAGGCGCATACGCTGAACGTACAAGAAGAAAAGTAAAGCACACGAAGTTGATTACAAGTTCGTCGTTACGATTAATTGAGCTTCTCGGACCAAGGCTATATTTATAGCCTTGGCCGAGGCGCCTGGAAGGGTTCCAGGCCTGGGGATAAAACTTATCCCCAACTTAGATCGAGTTTGACTCGATCTGGTCACATTCCAGGCCCGGATGGTTCCGGGCGCCCGGATGGTTCCGGCGCCCGGAGGTCCGGCGCCCGGATGGTCCGGGCGCCCGGACCCCAAAGTCAACTCGGTTGACTTTTTCCTCCGGGCCGCACGGATCTTTCGGCTCCACTAGCTTGGGTGATCTTGGCCATCGGAATAGGGCTCACCCGAACCCATGTTCCGGCCTTCTCCTCGAGTAGCCTTCCTTCCCGGTTTCTCGTCCCTCGAACGCCGCGCACGTTCTTCTCGTCCACCGGTGTACTCTTCCGCGGACACCTCGTCCCTCGGACGCACCGAGCCCGTCGGCTCTTTCCCGTGCCGTCCTTCTCGCTAGCCGCGTCTTCCGCTCGACTTCCTGTGTTCCTAAGTTCCTGCACACTTAGACACAAGGGTTAAACAACGCAGGACCTAACTTAACTTGGTTTGATCACATCAAAACACCTCGGGGTTCCAACATTTACATGCTGTTAGGACACCTACTGGTGCATCCTTCTGAACTGGGCATTCTACCGAATGCTTGGTGTGCACTAAAAGTACACCCTAAAACTGAAAACTGTAAAACTACTGAACTAACGCCAAAACTAACAAGCGAGAGCAATTATACTGCAGGTGAGGGGTTTCTTACCTCAATCGCAAGGTTTTCTTACGATTCTATCCGCTAGGTTTTCCGGAAAACTGCTCCGTTCGACGAACCGCTTACGTCCTCGCATTCCTCTCGCGGAGAAGAGCCTTTTTCGTGTTGGAGTCGTCGCTGGAAGATGTTCCCTTGATCCTTGGCTTGGTGTGCCGTGCGTGAGGAAGAGGAGAAGAAGAGAGGTGCGGCGGTTTTAGGTTTCGGGTAAGGAAAAGCTACGGTGAGAAATAATCTCAAACTTCTCACTTAAATCCTTATTTATATTTACTAATTAATTCCTCCAAAAATCAATTATAAATATAATTGATTCCCTCTTCTTTCAGCACGGCCCTGCTGGGTTCACCGGTTACTAAACTTATCCGTAAACCATAGGTCTCGGGTTCGATTCCCGCCTAAGCTATTTTACGGTTCCAATTATTTTTACCACTTCCGCTACTCGGAAAATTCCGGAAAAATATCTAAAAATTCCACAAAAATCATAGAATAATTCTAAAATAAATTCGGGAATTTTTCGGGCTTTACAATCCCCCATACCTTATAAAAAGTTCATCCCCGAACTTAAAACAATTCTTGGTACTTCTGTCTTATGCTGGCCTCTGTCTCCCAAGTCGCCTCTGCTGCTGTGTGATTTTGCCAGCTGACTTTGACTAATGGTACTTCCTTATTCCGTAATTTCTTTACTGCTCGGTCTATTATCTGAATAGGCCAACTGTCATAGCTGAGATCATCACGGACCTGTACCAACTGGGGCTCAATCACCTGTGTGGCGTCTGGAATATGCTTCTTCAGCATGGAGACATGAAATACGTTGTGGACGGCTGACATCTCCTGAGGTAGCTCTAGCTCATATGCTACCTTGCCCACTCTCTTCGTGATAAGGTATGGTCCTACATATCTGGGAGCTAACTTGCCCTTCTTCCCAAAACGCATGACTCCCTTCATGGGAGCTACTCTGAGGAAAACTGTATCCCCAACTGAAAACTCTAGGGGTCTGCGTCGTGTATCAGCATAGCTCTTCTGACGGCTCTGTGCTATCTCTATCCTCTGGCGAATCTGCTGTATGGCTGCTGTGGTATCTGCTACTAGATCTGTCTGAAGCTCTAGTTCCTTCTGTTCACCACTCTCATACCAGCAGATTGGTGATCTGCACCTCCGCCCATAGAGTGCCTCATAAGGTGCCATGCCGATAGTGGCCTGATAACTGTTGTTGTATGCAAATTCTGCTAGACTCGGATATTTGCACCAACTTCCTTGAAATCTAGGGCACAAGCTCGGAGCATATCCTCGAGTACTTGATTTACTCGCTCAGTCCGACTATCTCACATCGAGGATGGAAGGTCATCTTGAATTTTAACCGGTGCCCATAGTGATTGTACACACTTCCAAGTGTGATGTAAATCTCTTGTCTGTCGATATAATGGTTCGTGGGACTCCATGCAGCCGACAATCTCCTTGAGATACAATTGAGCCACTGCTCCATGGAATAGGATATTCGATAGCTAAGAAGTGGGCTGATTTAGTCACTGTCGACTATTACCGGATGGCATCAAAACCATTCGTGGTTCGGTAATCCCACTATGAAGTCCATAGAGATATCCTCCCACTTCCATTCGGAACTGGATCGACTGCGAACTCCTCCTGGCGTGATGTTACGCCTTAACCCTCCGACAGTTAGAGCGATCTGGCGTGTCTGGCGATATCTACTTCATCCTGTGCCACCAAAATCGTTTCTTTAGATCCCGACATTTGGTGGAACCAGGATGCATCGCATAGGGAGTCCCGTGAGCCTCATCTAGAATCATTTTCGTAGTTCCTCCCGATCCGAACACAAAGTCTGTCACCACAAGACACTACCCCATGGCGGACACTCAACTCTCCACTTCGATTACGCTAACTTGCTTGATTTTCGGATCTCGTGGATCCTGCTCCTGAGCTGTCTGGATATCATCAAGCAAGGTAGATGCTAAGGACATAGTGGAAAGCTGCCCGACTATAAGCTCGAGACTAAAATTTGTAATCTCCTTCCTTAGGGGTGGTGACATAGCTGCTAAAGATAATAAGGTAGCGTTGGACTTCCTGCTGAGTGTGTCTGCTACCTTATTAGCTTTCCCTGGATGGTAGAGGATATCTATGTCATAATCCTTGACCAGCTCTAACCATCTGCGCTGTCGCATATTCAGATCCTTTTGAGTAAAGAAATACTTCAGACTTTGATGATCTGTATACACTCTGCACTGAGCTCCGTACAAATAATGTCTCCAAATCTTGAGAGCGAGCACCACTGCTGCAAGCTCAAGGTCGTGAGTAGGATAGTTCCTCTCATAATCCTTGAGTTGTCTGGAGGCATAGGCGATCACCTTGCCCTGCTGCATCAATACTGCTCCTAATCCCAATTTAGAGGTGTCACTGTAGATGTCGAAGTTGTCTGTGTTTTCTGGTATAGCTAAAATAGGAGCACTGGTCAATCTTCGTTTTAGTTCGCTGAAGCTGTTCTCACAGTCCTCTGTCCACTGAAATTTCTTGTTCTTCCTAGTGAGAGCTGTCAGTGGGGAGGCTATCCTGGAGAAGTCCTCTACGAATTTCCTGTAGTAGCCTGCTAATCCCAGAAAGCTTCTGATTTCACTGGCGTTCCTGGGTCTCTTCCAGTTACTTACTGCTTCTATCTTGCTGGGATCTACCATAACACCATCCTTGGAGATGATGTGGCCTAGAAAGGCTACCTGGTCTAGCCAAAATTCACATTTCGTGAATTTGGCGTACAGCTGGTTCTGCTGAAGGATCTGCAAAACTATCTTCAGATGCTCTGCATGGTCCTCCTGAGTGCCTGAATAGATAAGAATGTCATCGATGAACACGATGACAAACTTGTCTAAGTATTCTCTGAATACTCTGTTCATGAGGTCCATGAAAGTAGCTGGAGCATTTGTCACGCCGAAAGGCATGACTACGAACTCATAATGTCCGTATCTGGTCCTGAAAGCTGTTTTAGGTATATCACCTTTTTTGACTCTAACCTGGTGATATCCTGATCTGAGGTCAATTTTTGAGAACACTGTGGCTCCCTTTAGCTGATCAAACAGGTCATCTATCCTGGGGAGAGGGTACCTGTTTTTAATTGTGACTTGGTTCAAGGCACGGTAGTCTATGCATAGGCGCATGCTTCCATCCTTCTTCTTCACGAACAACACAGGTGCTCCCCATGGTGAGTGACTAGGGCGTATGAAACCCTTGTCAAGAAGCTCCTGGAAGTTCCTTCAGTTCTGCTGGAGCCATGCGATACGGTGCCTTGGAAATTGGATTTGTGCCGGGAATGAGCTCTATCTCAAATTCAATCTCCCTGTCTGGTGCTAAGCCCGGTAACTCTTCAGGGAAGACTACTGGTAGTCACAAACGACTCGAACCTCCGATAGCTGTTGGTTCTTGTCCCGGCTGGTGTTGACTACATTTGCTAAAATCCCATGCATCCTGTATCCATTAGTTCGTGCTTTCGGTCTTTGAGAGAAACTTCACGGCTTTTCTCTTGGTTTTCCCATGTACTCAAGCTGTACTCTGCTTCAGTTGAATATGACCTTACATTTCGGCACTCTATAGAAGCCGATCGATCGATCGAAAATCCATTCCAAAGATGACATCGTAGTCGGTCATTTCTAGCACTATCGGATCACCAAAAGTTCTCTGCTTCTATAATGGCCCGCCTCGAGCGATGTGTAGATGCCATAATGTCTCCTGAGGGTAGTGTTGGAAACCGACTATTGAGTACCTCTGAGGTGTTGCTAATTTCTCGGCAAATGCCCGGATACATAAGAGTGGGTTGCCAAGATGTCGAATAAGGCAGTTGCATAATCGTCAAAATCCGTCCGACTGTGACAACCGCTGGAGGCATTTGCTACGCCTCTCGGTAAGTGAGAAAATCACGGCATTTGTGTTGTGTAGGGGCTTCTAATGCCTGACGATGATCATGGACCATCTAAGGCGATACATCTGGTGTGCTACAGGTGAACTCTATCTTGTGTCGGTGAGGTGAGGAAGATCTTTGTTCGGCATCGCTTAGCCATGTGCCCTTCACTCCACATTCAAAACAACTCGCGTACCCTTGCGGCAAACTCCTAGATGATGTTTCCCACAAGTATCACACTTGGGATATGTCGAATGTTTTCCACCGTCCTCCTTTTGGTCACTTTGCCTTCGTTTCCCCTTCGGTTGGAGCTATGTCCTGTTGTTTCTGCTGAGTACCTGAGCCACTTGTCCTGGGCCTTTGGTCAAACCTTTGGGTGATCTTTGTCTTGATAGTTCTATGATCGAGCACTACTCACTAGCTCCTCGTGGTTTGTGGCCTATGAACGCCACCAGCCACATTCATTGCGATCTCAGGTCCGAGCATCTTCAACATCAAGCGTACTCGTTCCTTCTCCGGTGACTAGTTCGGACACGGGCCAACTGCTGAACTTCTTCACGGCCTCTGAACTAATAGGTTGCCACGACGAAATTACGTAAACTCGCATAGTGTCGGTTCGTGACTTGCGTGTGAAAGAATTCCTCAAGAATTCTTTCTCGAGGTCGCCCATGTTTACTTGGCGCTTCGCTTTAATCCGCTCCACCACATGCGTGCATCTCTTGTTAAACAGAAGGACGTGTTCTGGCCAGCCTAGAAGCTCCATCGTGCTTTCCAGTGTCTTAAACCATGCCTGAGCATCCCATGGTTCTGGTGCTCGAGAAGTTCTCGGGCTTAATTCTCCGCCACTGGATAAGGTAAGCTTCTCTCTTAGCCCCTGCTACTGGGGCTACTGGGACTGGTACAACCTCTGTGATTACTGGAGTCGTGAGGTTCGGTACTGGAGTGACTAGGGGAGTAGTATGCTGGTTAGCCTTTAAGGAGGCTATCTCCTGCTGCTGTTCAGCTAACTGCTGCTGTAGCTGAGCCACTAGTGCTGTAAGGTCTGGGGGAGGCACTGAACTGCCTGCCTCATGCTGGGGCTCAGCCGCTGATGCTTTCTTAGCTGGACGTCCTCGTACCATTTTCTAAATAGCAGAGAACACATATATATAACTAGGCTATCATATTATAGTTAACTCATCGTAACATGTTAAATACTATCACTGTAAACATGAATTAATTAACTACCAACATGAGAGCAAACATGAAAGCACATATAATCGATATGAAAGCCGAAAACAAAACGAGTGAGAGATGTTCTTACTTGGAAGGTGAGGACAATGCTTGATGTGTGTGTAGGAAGTATGGAACATTCTACGATACCACTCAGAATGACCCAACTCGGGTACTAAGTGAGCCGATCGCTACATTAACTCACGAAACTCTTGTCTTGTCTTGTCGGAAACGGGTAAAATAAAATTTTACTAAACTATTGTAGTTGCCTCTGTTAACTCTGTGAGAGTAAGATTTCATTTTCAACTACCTTCTAGATATTCATAGCTATACTGAGGAGGTGAAACTGGAGCTTTGGATCGGTCCGTGGAACGATCCACTAGCACCCACGCGAACACTGGATGGATCGGTCTGCCGACCGATCCAGCTGCTCACTGATCGGTCGGCTGACCGATCAGTGACTGCTGATTTCGTCCCGAACTCTCTGTTCGCGGATGGATCGGTCGGCTGACCGATCCAAAAGGAGGAATGGCCCTGGATCGGTCTGCTGACCGATCCAGGTTCTGATAGTCTGATACGAAATCAGAACTTCTGATTTCCAACAAAGATTCATGCCAAAAATCACATACACAAACTCCAGACACATTAAAAGCACTCTAGCATGTAAATACTAACATTCTAAACATGATAACTAAGCAAGACATAGTTTACTAAGCTGTAACACCTAGTAACAAGACTAAATCATAAACTAGACATGTTAAGTATTAAAACTGAAATAAAAGCGTGTAGATCCCAAGGATCTTTATTCCAAACCCCTTGCACACACACATCATCGTAGCATCGCCCTCCAGCCTCCGCTAATCCATTTTTCTTTTACCGGTATCTGCAGTATAAGAAAAGTAGCATCTGTAAGCTAAGAAGCTTAGTAAGAAACCATCTATCTCACAAAAACATGCAACGATGCGATTATGTTTTTAAAACATGCTGTTTGAAAACTGAACTGAGCATGGCAACATGGCATGGCATATAAAAGCATAATGGAAAAACATGGCATAGCATATAACTTGAACATGCTTTAAACTGAACATGGCATACTTATAAACCGAGTATGAAATGAACTAGTCATGCATATATCTAGATCAGTACATGAACTCAAATCAGTAAACTGAACCTGAACTGAACTAAAAGCTAAATTAGTGTTCTCATCACCGGTTTCAAATTGAAAACTATACATATAATAGATGAAAATACTAAACATCTTTGTTGGAATCAGACATCTTGTCTGGCATCCCTCACGACCCGGATTGCAAGTTCAGAATCCGTGGGGTTACTAGGTTATCTGAACCTAGGACAAGGTGAGTCCAGACCATGGATATCTGATCCAAATACAGTGTCAATAAAAGTAAAATACTGAATACTGTTTTATTTTACTTTGCTGTTCTAGGTTATCTGAACCTAGAGGCTACTGTGGGAGCCCGCCCAATGGATATCTGATCCATATAGTTATAATAACTGATAATAACCTGAGTAAAATGTTTCTAATACATTTTACATGCTGTTAGGACGCCTACTGGTGCATCCTTCTGAACTGTGCATTCTACCGAATGCTTGGTGTGCATTAAAAGTACACCCTAAAACTGGAAACTGTAAAACTACTGAACTAACGCCAAAACTAACAAGAGAGAGCAATTATACTGCAGGTGAGGGGTTTCTTACCTCAATCGCAAGGTTTTCTTACGATTCTATCCGCTAGGTTTTTCAGAAAACTGCTCCGTTCGACGAACCGCTTACGTCCTCGCGTTCCTCTCGCGGAGAAGAACCTTTTTCGTGTTGGAGTCGTCGCTAGAAGATGTTCCCTTGATCCTTGGCTTGGTGTGCCGTGCGTGAGGAAGAGGAGAAGAAGAGAGGTGCGGCGGTTTTAGGTTTCGGGTAAGGAAAAGCTACGGTGAGAAATAATCTCAAACTTCTCACTTAAATCCTTATTTATATTTACTAATTAATTCCTCCAAAAATCAATTATAAATATAATTGATTCCCTCTTCTTTCAGCACAGCCCTGCTGGGTTCACCGGTTACTAAACTTATCCGTAAACCATAGGTCTCGGGTTCGATTCCCGCCTAAGCTATTTTACGGTTCCAATTATTTTTGCCACTTCCGCTACTCGGAAAATTCCGGAAAAATATCTAAAAATTCTACAAAAATCATAGAATAATTCTAAAATAAATTCGGGAATAATTCTAAAATAATTCTAAAATAGAATAATTCCGCTACGTGGAAGTCAAAGGGCCGAACGGTCGACCGGAGAAGAGGAGACCGGTCGGCCAAACGGGGTCCCATCAGAGTCAAAGGCACCCGGCGAGGAGTCAGGGTTCCGACGCTCGTTGAACAGGATTGTACGGTCGAGCGGGTGGCCCACTCAGCCGAAGGCATAAGGTAGCAATACTGCGATCAGTCTCCACAGAGCACACTACCGGGAATATCCCAAGTGGACCAGCGCATATGACCAGCCGGACGCAAAGGGACTGCCGACCGGCCGAACACTCGCCATATAGTAAGGAGAACAGGACAAGGAAACATCCTCTGACAGCAGGTGTGTCCGAGGAGCAGGCCATACGCAGGATCTTATGATAGGGGTCCGCTTTCCCATCAAAGACGTGCTCGGACTATAGCAGTAAGGGGTCAGGTAAGCTTTTCTAACAAGCCCATATTGAGGTATGGGCTGAGGACACGTATTCGCCTCGATATGTGTGCATGAGTCCCTTTCCAGCCCAATATAAAGGGCCTCACCCTTCACAGGAGGTACGCATGCTACGATTTTTGGAGCCACTTCTTTGTTGTCTGCTTGCCTGACTTGAGCGTCGGAGGGTCGTCGCCGGGAACCCCCTCCCGACCCGACTTCCTTACAGGTTCGCCGGAGCGTCGTACGACCGGCCGGAGATTCAGCGATTCGAACAGGATCATAAATGTTTACAAAAGCAAAGCTTTTAGTATACACTCCAACAATCTCCCACTTATACTAAAAGACTAAGCTGTCATATCTGTTGTCATACATCTGATTCTCATCCCCTCCACATGCCGATCAAAAGCTTTCGCTGGAAGAGCCTTAGTGAAATGATCTGCCAGGTTATCTGCCGATGCAATCTTGGCGACAACAACTTCTCCTCGCTTGACGATGTCTCGTATCAGGTGGTACTTGCGCTCTATATGTTTACTTGCCTTATGGGCTCGTGGTTCCTTCGAGTTTGCAACAACACCGCTATTATCACAATAAATTGTGATGATTTTGAGCAAACCAGGAATCACATCTAAGTCTATTAGGAAGTTCCTGAGCCTTCTTTGGCTATCTCAGAGGCTGCCACATACTCAGCTTCCATGGTTGAGTCCGAGACGCATTTCTGCTTAACACTCCTCCATGCAATGACTCCACCTCCTAGAGTAAACACGTATTGTACCTATCTGATTAAAAGTCCGAATCCGTGTAACCCACAGGGAGCAAATTATCTGTTTGGTAAACTAGCATATAATCTCTAGTCCTTCTCAGGTACTTCAATATATGTTTTACAGCAGTCCAATGTCCTTGTCCAAGGTTACTCTGATATCTGCTAACCATGCCCACGGTAAAACAGATATCAGGTCTCATACACAGCATTGCATACATAAGGCTTCCTACAGCCGAAGCATAAGGAACTACCTTCATATCCTCCATCTCCTTTGATGTCTTTGGAGACAACTCTTTAGATAAGGCTACTCCATGCCTAAAAGGTAAGAAACCTTTCTTGGAATTCTGCATGCTAAAACGAGCAAAGATCGTGTCTATATATGAAGCTTGAGATAGGCACAACATTCTTTTCTTGCGATCCCTTATAACTTTGATCCCAAGAATGTGTGCACATTCTCCTAAGTCTTTCATATCAAATTGTTTGGACAATCATACCATTACGTCCGATAATACCTTGACATTATTGCCAATTAACAAAATATCATCTACGTATAGTATAAGAAATACCACCACGTTTCCATTACACTTCTTATATACACAAGACTCATCCGAACACTGAATAAATCCATATGACTGGATTACTTCGTTAAACCGGATGTTCCAAGATCTTGAAGCTTGCTTCAGTCCATAAATGGACCGATTGAGCTTACACACTAGATGCTCTTTGCCCTTTTCAATGAACCCTTCTGGTTGCTTTATATGGATGTTTTCTTCAAGACTTCCATTAAGGAAATCTGTCTTGACATCCATTTGCCAAATCTCATAATCCATATGAGCGGCAATGGATAAGAGTATCCAGATAGACTTAAGCATGGCTACCGGCGAAAAGGTCTCCTCATAATCGATTTCCTCTTTCTGAGTGTACCCTTTCGCAACAAGCCTTGCTTTGAAGGTTTCTACCTTCCCATCTATCCCTCTTTTCCTTTTATAGATCCACTTGCATCCAACGACTTTTACACCATCAGGTGGTTCTACAAGCTCCCAGACCTTATTAGAATACATAGACTCTATTTCAGAATTCATTGTCTTTTGCCAAGATACTACATCTATATCTTGGAGTGCTTCGTCATATGTCCAGGGATCAGGTTCATGTTTACCCATGATCAAGTCCGAAGACTCTCCAAAAAAAATGACTCTTTCAGGTTGCCTTACAACCCTTCCACTATGACGAGGAACTATCTCTGGTTGTGTATCATGTATGACATGTGTTGCAGTATCTTGTGGTACTTCATCTTGTACTGTTAGTATTAAAGTAGACGTGTCCTCTCTTATTTCTTCTAGAACTATTTCACTCATGGACTTATGGTTCATTACATAATCTTTTTCTAAAAATCGAGCATTTGTGCTAATAATGATCTTCTGATTTTTAGGATTATAAAACAAACCACCTTTCGTTCCCTTAGGATATCCCACAAACAGACAAACTTCTGTACGTGATTCCAACTTGTCAGTATCTCCCTTCAGTACATGTGCTGGACTACCCTATATTCGGATATGATTCAGACTAGGCTTACGCCCATTCCATAATTCTATGGGAGTAGAAGAAACTGTTTTAGAAGGTACCATATTCAGAATGCACACTGCTGTTTCCAGAGCATATCCCCAAATGAATTTGGTAATTCTGAATAACTCATCATCGATCTAACCATTTCCATAAGAGTCCTATTCCTTCGTTCTGCCACACTATTCTGTTGGGGTGTACCAGGTGCAGACAATTGGGATTGAATCCCGACTTCTGATAAGTAATTCGTAAACTCTCCAAAGAGGTATTCGCCACCACGGTCAGACCGTAGTGTCTTGATACTTTTACCAAGACGTTTCTCCACATCAGCCCTATATTCTTTGAACTTGTCAAAGCATTCAGACTTGTAGCGCATCAGGTAAATGCACCTGTATCTTGAATAATCGTCTATAAAGGAGACAAAGTATTCATAACCACCTCTTACCTGGATAGGATCACACAAATCAGAATGAACCAGTTCTAACGCATCTTTGGCTATATACCCCTTGGCCTTAAAAGGTCTCTTGGTCATTTTACCTTCCAAGCAGGATTCACATGTTGGAAAGTTTTCCAACTGTAATGAACCCAAGAGTCCATCGGCTACAAGCCTTTGAATCCTACTTTAAGTTAATATGATCAAGCCTTAGATGCCAAAGATACGTTTGGTTTATTTCCGAAGGTTCTTTTCTCTTATTTGAGTTAGAAGATGTGTTATTAATTTCCATATTTTACTTTATGGGAGAAATTGGATTTAAAGTATATAAATTGCCAACCAATGCACCAGAACAGATAATCACCTTATTTCTCTTTATAACGACATTGTTACTAAAAGAAACTGAATATCCATCCAAATACAGTTTAGAAACTGAAATTAAATTCTTTCTAAAACTGGGTACATAAAGACAATTTCTTAAAATCAAACTTCTATTCCTATCAAAAGATAAGTAGACATCTCCCACTGCAACAGCCGCCACCTTAGTAGCATTGCCCATGTAGACGATTATCTCTCCTTCAAATAGTCGTCGGGTTTCCTAGAACCCCTGCAAAGAATTACAGACATGATTAGTGGCTCCCGTATCTACACACCAGGTGCTGGTAGATAACACCGCTAAACATGTTTCAACTACTAGAGCATGAGATATACCTTTATTATTCTGATTCCTATGAGTACAGTCCGCCTTCCAATGTCTAACTGCTTGCAGATGAAGCACTTGCCTTTCGGCATCTTCATTCCAGCTTTTTGTCTCTGAGGTTTATTCACTCTCTTTGCTGAAAAGACTTGTTTCTTCTTCTTCTTGCCTTTCGGCTTAGAAGTAGAACCATTTTCAGCATAGTGAATCTGAGAACTTTGACGAAATATACCTTCTGCTGCCTGTAGTTCTGTCAGAAGTTCCGCCAACGTATACTCTCTTTTGTTCATGTTATAGTTCAGGTGGAACTACTCAAAACTTCTGGGTAGCATTTGGAGAATTATATCGACCCGGGTTTCCCCATTGATTTTTTCTCCAAGAACTTGTATTTCGTTCAGATAGGCCATCATTTTGAGGATATGATCCCTTACGGGTGTCCCCTCAGACATGGTGGCTATCATTAGCTTTCTCATTGCCTCTTGCCTAGCAGTCCGACTCTGATGCCCAAAAAGTTCTTTGAGATTGTTCATTATATCATAAGCTGTTGCTAAATCTTGATGCTGATGTTGTAATACATTTGACATTAATGTCAAAATGTAATACCGCGTCATCTCATCTGCTTTTACCCATTTCTTATGATACTCAATCTCCTTTGGGGTAGAGTCACCGTCAGGTGCATCAGGGTAAGCCTCAGTCAGTACAAAATTATAGCTCTCAGCAGTAAGAACAATGTCCAGGTTTCTTTTCCAATCAATATAGTTAAGACCAGTAAGTTTGTTCTCTTTTAGTATAATGGCCAGTGGGTTGAAAGTCATCCTAAGAATCACAAAAATAAACTTTGGTCAAGACTCTAAATTTAGAATAATATTGATTTCTCAAACAATACTATTTTAAATTAACCAACACCTCAAATCACCGTGAATATTGCATGCCACGTTAGTGTGGACGTATACAAATTCAACATTTGTAAGAGGAGGGTGTGACCCATTAATTTTATTATCTTGTCATCCTAACTTTATGACAAATAAAATTAATAGTTGGTTTCACTTTGGTCACACAAAACAATAGCAGTGACTTCGTTAGGGAGGATACTATTGAATGCGTCTAAGTGTATACCATTACTTGATACTAAGTCCATTAAATAGGATTGTGCCCCTTCAGTTGGAGAAGATCACATGCTCCTAAATAATTTCCTATAACCATCCATAAAGGAAGTTTGATCTAGTGATCTGCAATAAACCCATCCGTTGTGGAGGGAGGCACTCAGAGCAACACGCAAGCTTGTTGCATCACTTACAAACCAGTAATGGAGACCATGGGATTTATTAAAATCCCTCTCCCACTTAGTTATTTAAAATGAGGATTTTAACCTATGCTAGCATACATCACATGCATATAAACATCACAGTAAATAAAAGCAATAAATTTAAAAATTAATTTTCCAACTATTATGGCATTTTCCATCACTGTCTTCAGTATGCTCCAACCCTAGCTGCTGCCATTTTTAGCCACCGCCATCGGGTCGAGACATCGCATCCATCTTGCTTCTTATTCTGCTACGCCTTTGGTGCTCCAAAAGTACCACGCCTTGCAAGCATCCGATCCGCGACAAAAATAGAATTTTACATATATCGATCCTATATTCCATAAAGGAATGCACATGTATTCTAGATTGAACAAAAATAAAATTCTAAAAATAATACAGCTCCTGCTGTATTTGATACATACAATCATGCACACAAAATAATGCCCTTGACATGTCCAAGGGTCCAATCACACACAATATCTAAATGTCATAATAGTTGGAGCCTGCAACCACAAAGTTAGCACATCCTACTATTATCCTGCCTAAATTATTTATGACATGTGCATAATTAATTTGAAAACCAAAACACACAGAAGCAAACCCTATCTCTGATACCAATTGTTGGTTAGTCTTAGGAAAACGTACTGGTTCCACTATACAAAAATTTTTGTACAAATGTCAAACCTTTCCTTAAATAACCTATTGTGTTCTTTAGAAGTTAAATTAGGAATCGCAGATGGAACTTAACATCGTTGATTCCAAATTTAACTTATCTGTTCTTAATGGTTTAGATTTGAATCACAAGCGGAACTTAACACTATTGATTCAAATCCACCTATGTTATTAATTTAATTAAATATTAATTTTCAAAATTAGCTTCCAGGACTACATGGCGAGGCACATGACCTTCTTGGATATGGGAGCAACCACCACCACCTAGACAAAGCCTTTTAAGGAAAGCTAATATTTAATCTCCTTAAATAACTCTAGGTTAACCAAAAATAACAATCGAATCACAAATTCAAAAACAAAGAAAACACAAACATGAAAAACTAATTCGAAAAACTAGATCTAATGCCTCTTGTGTTTGGAATTCTTACAAAAAGAAATAACTAGCATGATGCGGGAAATAATTGCTAATTATACCTCTCTTTGTAAACTAATGACCTCGAGATCTTCTGCCGTATTCTTGCCTCGCCTTGGACGTCGTGTGGGCGACGATCCTCCAAGATGAACACCACCCAAAAGCTTTCTTCCTCTTCTAAAATCCGGCCACCACCACCACCAAGGAGAAGAGAGCAAAGGGAAAGGGAGAAGAGAGAGGGTCGGCCACACCAAGAGATCCTCCAAGCAAGAGAATAAGAATTGTGTCTCATGAAGCCCCCTCACCCTTTCTTTTATAATACTTGCCCAAGGCAAATAAGGGAAGAATTTTTATGAAAATTAAAATCTTCCTCTAGTTTTTCCTATCCCCTTTTTATTTTCCCTATCTTTCCTCTTGATTGAATCAATCACCAAATCAATTTGGATGATAATTTATTTTTTTTCTTTTTGGCTGGCCACCTTGCTTGGGCACCAAGCAAGGTTGGTCGACCCCCATAAGAGGAAAGAAATATAATAATTTTTTATAAAATTTTACAAGCTCTCTTCTAATTTCCTAAAGTAGAAGTTAAAAAAGGAAAGTTCTAAAATTAAAACCATGTTTTAAAATTTAAAATTTCTCTTATAAAATTTTCTTTTTTAATATGATGATAGAAAATTTAAATTTTAAAACTTATCTTCCTTTTTTTCTTAAACCATGAGGATAGTTAAAAAAAAGGAAAGTTTTAAAAACTTTTAAACTTTCTTTTAAAACATGTGGCTTAATTCAAATAAGGAAAGTTCTAAAATTTAAAATCTCTCTTTTAAAACTTGTAGATTTCTACAAAGAGAAGATTTTAAAAATTCAAAACACCTCTCCTTAGTTGAATTATTGTGGTCGGCGCTTGCATGCTTGGGCACCAAGCAAAGGGTCGACCCCTATAGAAGAGGATATGGTCGGCCCTTGCTTGGTCACCAAGCATTGGACCGGCCTCCTTCTTGGACACCAAGATGGGCTTATATTTGGATGGACTTGAGGCTATAATGAGGCTACGACAGGGACCTAGAGGAGAAATTGGTTTTGGCCTTCCGATGAGCTTGAGTATCCCGTGTTCGCCCCGAACACACAACTCTAGTTCATCGATAATAACTCATTCCACTAGAGAGTTATTATCGCACTACCGCACCAATCCCAAATTACATTATGACTCCTTCTTATCATGAGTGTGTTAGTCTCCCTATGTTTAATATAACAAATGTCCACTAATTAAGTAAGTTACTGACAACTCACTTAATTAATATCTAGCTCCAAGAGTAGTACCACTCAACCTCATCGTCATGTCGGACTAAGTCCACCTGCAGGGTTTAACATGACAATTCTTATGAGCTCCTCTTGGGGACATTCTCAACCTAGATAACTAGGACACAGATTCCTTCTATAATCAACAACACACACTATAAGTAATATCATTTCCTAACTTATCGGGCATATTGATTTATCGATCTAAACCTCTGTTGAAATGTATACTAAAAGCCTAGCTTTTGTAAATATTTATTTTGAAATAAAAGAATCATATTTGGTCAATATCTACATTTATTTGTTAAATGTAATTGTTCAATTAATTTATATAGTAGATAACATGGAGTGTGGTGTCACATTCAGAAGATCATATTATCGGTTCTTTATAAATTATAAACAGTTGCTCACGACTAAGATGGAAAGGAACAAAACTATCGGAATAGTCGTAGTGTAATTAAGTATTAGTTTATCTTGATTAATAAATTACACTAGTACACTCTAAGTGTATTAAGTAGGACCATTTAGGTAAGTTCTTTTTGTACTGACTTAATAAAAGAACTAAACCTTAGTTATTATGGAAGTGTGTGCTCTTAATCCTAATATAATAACAAGCATATGTATTTAATATTTATTTCTTTGACTTATCAAAGGATGAGGTTTAGCTCGATAAATCAATATGCCCGATAAGTTGGGAAATGATATTACTTATAGTGTGTGTTGTTGATTATAGAAGGAATCTGTGTCCTAGTTATCCAGGTTGAGAATGTCCCCAAGAGGAGCTCATAAGGATTGACATGTTAAACTCTGCAGGTGGACTTAGTCTGACATGACAATGAGGTTAAGTGGTACTACTCTTGGAGCTAAATATTAATTAAGTGAGTTGCCAGTAACTTACTTAATTAGTGGACATTTGTTATCTTAAACACAGGGAGACTAACACACTCATGATAAGAAGGAGCCCATAATGTAATTTGGGATTGGTGCGGTAGTGCGGTAATAACTCTCTAGTGGAATGAGTTATTATCGATGAACTTGAGTTGTGTGTTCGGGGCGAACACGGGATACTCAAGCTCATCGGAAGGCCAAAATCAATTTCTCCTCTAGGTCCCTGTCGTAGCCTCATTATAACCTCAAGTCCATCCAAATGTAAGGCTCTTCTTGGTGTCCAAGAAGGGGGTCGGTCCAATGCTTGGTGACCAAGCAAGGGTCGGCCACATCCTCTTCTATAGGGGTCGACCCTTTGCTTGGTGACCAAGCATGAAGGGGCCAGCCACAATAATTCAAAAGGGGAGGGTTGTTTTGAATTTTTAAAATTTTCTTTTTGTAGAAAACTATAAGTTTTAAAAGAGAGATTTTAATTTTCAAAACTTTCCTTATTTGAATTAGGCCACATGTTTTAATAGAGAGTTTTAAAAGTTTTAAAACTTTCCTTTTTAACCATCCTCATGGTTTAAAAAAAAAGGAAGATAAGTTTTAAAATTAAAATTTTCTATCATCATGTTAAAAAATAAAATTTTATAAGAGTAGTTTTAAATTTTAAAACATGGTTTTAATTTTTAGAACTTTCCTTTTTTAACTCCTACTTGAGGAAAGAGAGCTTGAAAAATTTTATAAGAGGATTCCTTCTTGTAAAATTTTAAAAAAGTATATTTCCTTTTTCCCTTGATGAGGTGGCCGGCCACCTTGCTTGGTGCCCAAGCAAGGGGCCGACCATAATTAAAAATAAAAATCATCACAAAAATTAATGTTGGTGATTGATTCAATCTAGAGGAAAGAAAAGGAAAAATAAAAAGGGAAAAGGGAAAAGGAAAAACTAGAGGATGATTTTATTTTTTGTAAAAAGTTTTTCCTTATTTGCCTTGGGCAAGTAATATAAAAGAAGGGGTGAGGGGGCTTCATGAGACACAACTCTTATTCTCTTGCTTGGAGACTCTCTTGGTGTGGTCGGCCCTCTCCCTTCTCTTTTCCCTTTGCTCTCTTCTCCTTGGTGGTGGTGGTGGCCGGATTTTAGAAAAAGAGGAAGAAGCTTTTGGGTGGTATTCATCTTGGAGGATCGTCGCCCACACGACGTCCAAGGCGAGGCGAGGAATACGGCAAAGGATCTAGAGGTCGTTAGCTTACAAAGAGAAGGTATAACTAGTAGTTTTCTTCCGCATCATACTAGTTATTTTTGTTGGTTGCTACTCGGAAAACCTAATGGTTCCACTGTACAAAAATTTTGTAGAAAGGTCTAAACCTTTTTCTAGCTACCATGTGTTCTTTTAAATTAAACTTGGATCGCCTACGGAACTTAACACGTTTGATCCAAAGTTTAATCTATTTGTTCTTTTAGGTTTTGACTTGGATCTCCTGCGGAACTTAACACGTTTGATCCAAATCACCTAGGTTATTAACTTCATTAAATATTAGTTTCCAAAATTGGCTCCCAGTACTGACGTGGCAAGGCACATGACCTTCTTGGATATGGGAACAACCACCACCGACTAGACAAAGCCTTTTAAGGAAAGTTAATATTTAATTTCCTAAAATAACTTTAGGTTAACCAAAAAGAACAATCAAATCACAAGGAAAAGAAAAACAAAGAACACAATATCGAAAACAAGTTCAAAATACTAGAATCGTATGTCTCTTGTATTTGGTATTTATTTCCAAAAATAACTAGTATGATGCGGAAAAGAAAAATACTAGTTATACCTTTTAGAAAGACCTCTTGATCTTCTACCGTATTCCTCTTCTAACCTCGGACGTTGTGTGGGCAACGATCTTCCAAGATGAGAAACCACCAAAGCACCTTCTTCTCCTCCTTGCTAGGTTCGGCCAAATCAAAAGCTTCACCAAGGGTGAAGAAAAAAACACCAACAAAACTCCAAGGGATGAAAGCTTTCTCTCCTTCTTCTTCTTCTTCTCCAAGTAGTATCTGACCACCACAAGAGCTCCAAGCAAGAGAGGGTTTCGACCACCACAAAGAGGAAGAGATGGAGAGAAGATGGCCGGCCACAACACCAAGGAAAAAAGGGAGAGAATAATAAAAGTTGTGTGTCATGAAGGCACCCCAACCCCTTCTTTTATATTCCTTGGCTTTGACAAATAAGGAAATTTAATTACAATAAATTTTTCTTAACTTTCCTTGATAACAATTAATTAAGAAAAATTAAATAAAATTTCCTAATCAATTGTATATGGCCGGCCACATCAACAAGACCAAACAAAGCAATTTCAATCACCAATTAAAATTCCTTATTTGTCTTCGGAAATTTTAAAAAATAAAATTTCCTTTTAAAATCCCTTCATGGTTGATAAAAAGAAATTTTTATAATTTTAATTATTCTACATGTGAATAATTTATAAAAAAGAAAAATAAAATATCTTTCCAATCTACAAATAAGGAAAGAGATCTAATCTCTTTCTTTAATCTTTTGTAGATCCTTTTAAAAGAGATATTTTAATTTTTAATCTCTCCAATAAATTATATCTTTCACATAAGAAATATTTAAAATTAAAATTCCTTTTAATTTAATGGGGGCCGGCCACCTAATCTTGGGTTCAAGCTAGGGCCGGCCACCCATGAATCAAGGCTTGGCCGGCCCTAGCTTGAACCACAAGCTAGCTTGGTCAACCCCTATATCATGGGTACGAAGGTGGATATAGGTGGGTATAGTACTCTATAAATAAGAGGCTATGATAGGGACCGAGAGGAGGAATTGGTTTTGGTCTCCCGATAAAATTAAACATCCCGTGTTCGCCCCGAACACACAACTTAATTTTATCAATAATAATTCATTCCACTAGAGAACTATTATTGAACTACCGCACCAATCCCAAATTACATTTTTGGGCTCCTTCTTATTATGAGTGTGTTAGTCTCCCTGTGTTTAAGATGTCGAATGTCCACAAATTAAGTGAGTTACTGACAACTCATTTAATTAATATCTTAATCCAAGAATAGTACCACTCAACCTTATCGTCATGTCGGACTAAGTCCACCTGCAAGGTTTAACATGACAATCTTTATGAGCTCATCTTGGGGACATTATCAACCTAGATTACTAGGACACAGTTTCCTTCTATAATCAACAACACACACTATAAGTAATATCATTTCCCAACTTATCGAGCTTATTGATTTATCGAACTAAATCTCACTCATTGATAAATTAAAGAAATAAATATCAAATATATGTGCTTGTTATTATATTAGGATTAAGAGTACACACTTCCATAATAACTGAGGTCTTTGTTCCTTTATAAAGTCAGTATAAAAGAAATGACCTCTAATGGTCCTACTCAATACACTCTAAGTGTACTAGTGTAATTATATAGTCAAGATAAACTTATACCTAATTACACTACGACCTTCCAATGGTTTGTTCCTTTCCATTTTGGTCGTGAGCTACTGTTTATAATTTATAAGGTACTGATAACATCCTCTTCTGTATGTGACACCACATACTATGTTATCTACAATATAAATTAATTGAACAACTACAACTAAATGTAGACAATTTGACCAAATGTGATTCTTTATTCAAAATAAATATTTACAAAAGCTTAGGCTTTCAGTATACATTCCAACAATCTCCCACTTATACTAATGACTAAGCTGCCATATCTTCTGCCATACATCTGATTCTCATTCCCTGCACATGCCGATCGAAAGCTTTCGCCGGAAGGGCCTTAGTGAAAGGATCTGCCAGGTTATCCGCTGATGCAATCTTGGTGATGACAACTTCTCCTCGCTTCACGATATCTCGTATCAAGTGGTACTTGCGCTCTATATGTTTACTTGCTTTATGGGCTCGTGATTCCTTCGAGTTTGCAACTGCACCGCTATTATCATAATAAATTGTGATGATTTTGGACAAACCAGGAATCACATCTAAGTCCATTAGAAAGTTCCTGAGTCATACTGCTTCTTTAGCCGCCTTAGAGGCTGCTACATACTCTGCTTCCATGGTTGAGTCTGAAACGCATTTCTGCTTAACACTCCTCCATGCAATGGCTCCACCTCCTAAAGTAAACACATAGCCTGATGTAGACTTACTGTTGTCCCTATCTGATTGGAAATCTGAATCCGTGTAACCCACAGGGAGCAAATCGTCTGCTTGGTAAACTAGCATATAATCTCTAGTCCTTCTCAGGTACTTTAATATATGCTTTACCGCAGTCCAATGTCCTTGTCCAGGATTACTCTGATATCTGCTAACCATGCCCACGGCAAAATAGATATCAGGTCTCGTACATAGCATTGCATACATTAAGCTTCCTACAGCCGAAGCATAAGGAACTGCTTTCATGTCCTCTATCTCCTTTGATGTCTTCGGAGACATCTCTTTAGATAGAGCTACTCCATGCCTAAAAGGTAAGAAACCTTTCTTGGAATCCTGCATGCTAAAACGAGCAAGGATTGTTTCTATATATGAAGCTTGGGACAGACACAACATTCTTTTCTTGCGATCCCTTATAACTTTGATCCCAAGAATGTGTGCACAATCTCCTAAGTCCTTCATATCAAATTGTTTGGACAACCATACCCTTACGTCCGATAATACCTTGACATTGTTGCCAATTAACAAAATATCATCTACGTATAGTACAAGAAATACCACCACGTTTCTGTTACACTTCTTGTACACACAAGACTCATCCGGACACTGAATAAATCCATATGACTGGATTACTTCATTAAACCGGATGTTCCAAGACCTTGAAGCTTGCTTCAGTCTATAAATGGACCGATTAAGCTTGCACACTAGATGCTCTTTGCCTTTTTCAATGAACCCTTCTGGTTGCTTCATATGGATGTTCTCTTCAAGACTTCCATTAAGGAAAGATGTCTTGACATCCATTTGCCAAATCTCATAATCCATATGAGCAGCAATGGATAAGAGTATCCGGATAGACTTAAGCATGGCTACTGGTGAAAAGTCTCCTCATAATCGATTCCCTCTTTACGAGTGTACCCAACAAGCCTAGCTTTGAAGGTTTCTACCTTCCCGTCTGTCCCTCTTTTCCTTTTGTAGATCCACTTGCATCCAACGACTTTTACACCATCAGGTGGTTCTACGAGCTCCCAGACCTTATTAGAGTACATAGACTCTATTTCAGAATTCATTGCCTTTTGCCAAGATGATGCATCTATATCTTGGAGTGTTCGTCATATGTTCAGGGATCAAGTTCATGTTTACCCGGGATCAAGTCCGAAAAACATGAATCTTTCAGTCGCCTACAACCCTCCCATTATGATGAGGCACTTTGTACAGTTGTGTATCATGTGTGACACGTGTTGTAGTCTCTTGTGGTACTTCATCTTGTACTGTTGGTACTAGATTAGACGTATCCTCTCTAAGTTCTTTTAAAACAACTTTACTCTGGGCTTGTGATCCATTATATAGTCTTCTTCTAAAAGCTGGGCATTGGTGCTAACAATGACCTTCAGTCTTTAGGACTATAAAATAAACCACCTTCGTTCCTTTGGGATACCCAACAAACACGCGAACCCGTACGAGATTCTAACTTATCGAGATCTGGTTTCAGCACATGTCTTGGACTACCCCAAATCCGAATATATTTTAGTGGGCTTTCGCCCATTCCACAATCTGTGGGAGTAGAAGAAACCGATTTAGAAGGTACTAAGTTCGGAATATACCTCTGTTTCCAGGGCGTATCCCCAAAATGAATTTGGTAATTCTGAATAACTCATCATCGATTTAACCATCTCCATAAAGTCATATTCCTTCGATTCGCCACACCATTACATTGGGGTGTACAGGTGTAGACAGGTTGGGATTGAATCCGGCCTCGATAAGTAATTCCTAAACTCTCCTAAGAGGTATTCGCCACCACGATCCAGGTAGTGTCTTGATACTTTTACCTAGTCGTTTCTCCACATCAGCCTTGTATTCTTTGAACTTATCAAAGCACTCGGACTTGCGGCGCATTAGGTAAATGTATCCGTATCTTGAATAATCATCTATGAAAGAGACAAAATATTCAAAACCACCTCTTGCCTGGACAGACATAGGACCACACAAATTAGAATAAACCAATTCTAACACTTCTTTGGCTCTATACCCCTTGGCCTTGAAAGGCCTTTTGGTCATTTTACCTTCCAAGCAAGATTCACAAGTTGGAAAATTTTCCAACTCTAATGAACTCAAAAGTCCATCGGCTATAAGCCTCTGAATCCTTCTTAAGTTAATATGACCAAGCCTTAGATGCCAAAGATATGCTTGATTCATTTCTGAAGGTTCTTTTCTCTTATTAGAGTTAGAAGATGAATTATAAATTTCCATGTTTTGCTTTGTGGGAGAAATTGGATTTAAAGTATACAAATTACCAACCAATGCACCAGAACAGATAATCACTTTATTTCTCTTAATAACTACATCGTTACTAAAGGAAACTGAATATCCATCTAGAAACAGTTTAGAAACTGAAATTAAATTCTTTCTAAAAATGGGTACATAAAGACAATTTCTTAAAACCAAATTTCTATATCTATTAAAAGATAAGTAGACGTCTCCCACTGCAACAGCCGCCACCTTAGTAGCATTGCCCATGAAGACGGTAATCTCTCCTTCAGATAGTCATCGGGTTTCCTGGAACCCCTGCAAGGAATTGCAAACATGATCAGTGGCTCCCGTATCTACACACCAGGTGCTGGTAGATAACACCGCTAAACATGTTTCAACAACTAGAGCATGAGATATACCTTTGTTGCTTTGATTCCTACGAGGATAGTCTGCCTTCCAATGCCCTGACTGCTTGCAGATGAAGCACTTGCCCTTCGGCTTCTTCATTCCAGCTTTAGATCCTGTACTCTGAGATTTATTCACTTTCTTTGTTGGACCAACTTGTTTCTTCTTCTTCTTTCCTTTCGATTTAGAAGTAGAACCATTTTCAGCATAGTGAATATGAGAATTGTGACGAAACAAACCTTCTGCTGCCTGAAGTTCTGTCAGTAGTTCCACCAATGAATATACTCTTTTGTTCATATTGTAATTCAGGTGGAATTGCTCAAAACTTCTAGATAGTGTTTGGAGGATCATATCGATCTGGGTTTCCCCATCAATTTCTCCTCCAAGGATCTGTATTTCGTTCAGATAAGCCATCATCTTTAGGATATGATCCCTCACAGGAGTACCCTCTTGCATGGTGGTTGTCATTATCTTTCTCATGGCTTCTTGTCTAGAAGCCCGATCCTGATGACCAAAGAGTTCCTTGAGATTGTTCATAATATCATAAGCTGTTGGTAAATCTTGATGCTGATGTTGCAATACATTTGACATTGAAGCCAAAATGTAACACCGCGCCATCTCATCTGCCTTTACCCATTTCCTATGATATTCAATCTCCTCTTGGGTAGATTCACCAGTTGGTGCATCAGGACAAGGCTCAGTCAGTACAAACTTATAACTTTCAGCAGTAAGAACAATGTCCAGGTTCCTTTTCCAATCTATGTAGTTAGGACCAGTAAGTCTATTTTGTTGTAGTATGATGGACAGTGGGTTGAAAGTCATCATAAGAATCACAAATAACTTTTGGTCAGAACTCTAAATTTAGAATAATATTGATTCCTCAAACAATACTATTTTAAATTAACCAACACCTCAAAATACCGCGAATATTGTATGCCACGATAGTGTGGACGTATACAAATTCAGCATTTGTAAAAGGAGGGTTTTAACCCATTAATTTTATTATCTTGTCAATCTAACTTTTTGACAAATAAAATTAATAGTTGGTATCCTTTGGTCACACAAATAATAGTAGTGACTCCGATGGGGAGGATACTATTAGATGTGCCTAAGTGTATACCATTACTTGACACTAAGTCCATTAATAAGATTGTGCCCCTTCCGATGGGGAAGATCACACGCTCTTAATTAATTTCCTATAGTCATCCTAAATGAAAGTTTGTTCTAGTGATCCACAAACAAGCTCATCCGATATGGAGGAAGGCACTCAGAGCCAACGCGCAGGCTTGTTTGCATCACTTACAAACCAGTAATGGAGACCGTGGAATTTATTTAAAATCCCTCTCCCACTTAGTTATTTATAAATGAGGAATTTTAACTATGCTAGCCTACTAAACATGTATACTAACATACACACACAGCACAATATAAAAGCAATAAATAGAAAATCTAATTTTCAACTATTATGGCTTTTATCTATGGTTGTCCTCCGTGTGTTGTCATCCCAAGCTGCTGCCATATTTGGCCACCGCCACCGGGTCTTGCTGTCGCATCCATCTTGCTCCTTGTTCTGCTGCGCCTCTGGTCCTTAAAAGGTTCCACGCCTTGCAAGATTCGATCCGCGGCACAAATAGAATTTTATATTTTTCCGATCCTATATTCCTCGAAGGAATGTACATGTAAACTAGATTGAACATAAAATAAAATTTACATCCATCGATCCTATATTCCATAAAAGGAATGTACATGTAACTAGATCAAAAATAAAATCCTAATAAAAACAAAATATAGCTCCTGCTGTATTTTATAATACAATCATGCACACATATATAAATGCCCTTGACATGTCCAAGGGTCCAATCACACATAAAAAACTATAAGCCATAATAGTTGGATCTTGCATCCACAAAGTTAGCACATCCTACTATTAACCTGCCTAAATTATGTATAACATGTGCATAATTAAACTAATACCAAATACACAGAGGCAAAACCCTAGCTCTGATACCAATTGTTGGTTGCTACTCGAAAAACCTAATGGTTTCACTGTACAAAAATTTTGTACAAAGGTCTGAACCTTTTCCTAGCTACCATGTGTTCTTTTAAATTAAACTTGGATCGCCTGCGGGACTTAACACGTTTGATCCAAAGTTTAATCTATTTGTTCTTTTAGGTTTTGACTTGGATCTCCTGCGGAACTTAACACGTTTGATCCAAATCACCTAGGTTATTAACTCCATTAAATAATAGTTTCCAAAATTGGCTTCCAGTACTGACGTGGCGAGGCACATGGCCTTCTTGGATATGGGAACAACCACCACCGACTAGACAAAGCCTTTTAAGGAAAGTTAATATTTAATTTCCTAAAATAACTTTAGGTTAACCAAAAAGAACAATCAAATCACAAGGAAAAAAAAACAAAGAACACAATATCAAAAACAAGTTCGAAATACTAGAATCGTATGCCTCTTGTATTTGGTATTTATTTCCAAAAATAACTAGTATGATGCGGAAAAGAAAAATACTAGTTATACCTTTTAGAAAGACCTCTTGATCTTCTACCATATTCCTCTTCTAAACTCGGACGTTGTGTGGGCAACGATCTTCCAAGATGAGAAACCACCAAAGCACCTTCTTCTCCTCCTTGCTAGGTTCGGCCAAATCAAAAGCTTCACCAAGGATGAAGAAAAAAAACACCAACCAAACTCCAAGGGATGAAAGCTTTCTCTCCTTCTTCTTCTTCTTCTCCAAGTAGTATCCGGCCACCACAAGAGCTCCAAGCAAGAGAGGGTTTCGGCCACCACAAAGAGGAAGAGATGGAGAGAAGATGGTCGGCCACAACACCAAGGAAAAAAGGGAGAGAATAATAAAAGTTGTGTGTCATGAAGGCACCCCAACCCCTTCTTGTATATTCCTTGGCTTTGACAAATAAGGAAATTTAGGGGGGTGTATTCAATCAAGAGATTGAATGATTTTCATTGACTTTTTTTTAATGATAGACTTTTGTGGAGTTGATTGATTTTTATTAACTTATATAGAATCTCGCGTAGTTGTGAAAAGAATTATATGGAGTTCTATAGATTTTTTTATAAGACTTTTACAGACATTTATAAACATTTTCATGGAAACTTGTGGATTTATGAGAAAGAAAAATTCGTTTCGTTATTGCCAATATGATAAACATAGCTCCAAATTCGATTCGCTATTGTATCTCTCCATGCATTGGCATTTGCTCGTTGTTGTTCTTGAGTATCAGATAATTGATCAAAGCAATCGATACCATGAACTTGTTCTGGTAAGGATGATGAAGCTTCATTATTTGGTTCAACTAGAAATTCATCAGAACGACACTCCTTGCGAAAAAAATTATGTAATTCGGCACAAGCTAAAATTTTTATAATAAAAATTTTATTTAAAAAAAGACTGTAAACTTTAAAAAAAAATAAAGAAAAATTAAAAAAGGGTAATTAAAAAAACATAAACTAAAAAAAGGTAAACTAAAAAAATCGTAAACTTTAAAAAAATATAAACTTAAAAAAAACTTAAACTAAAAAAACGTAAAGTAAAAAACGTAAGAATTTAAAAAAAAAACATAAACTAAAAAAACGTAAAGTAAAAATCTTTTTAAAAAAACATAAACTAAAAAAACGTAAATTAAAAAAAAACGTAAACCTTAAAAACAAAAAAAATAAAGAAAAGGATAAAATTAAAATAAATAAATAATAATAATGTTAAAAAAAACACATGTATAGTTAGTTTTATAACAGAGGTTAACAGACCCCTAAAGTAATCTCTATGGTAGACCGTCGATGTGATCAAGGTGGTGAAGGAATAACATCGAGAACAGTGTTAAATTTGATCAAAGTGGTGAAGATTCTTGGTTGAATATGCATCAAGTTGGACTGTGTATTATTGTATTGGTAGGCTCTGGATGAGACTCAAAGAAATAATCAAAATCGAGGAGCGACAAGAGAAAGGACTTATTCGTAAAAAATTAAAATGATTTGAAGTCTATAGAAATCTCAAGGGTAAGGAGAAGACTTTTTATTTTATATTTAAACTTATACCAAGTATTTTGGAGAGCTCTCATTGGTTAAAATTTATATCTAAGGAATTCTAAAAGAATCCATGAAAATCTATTAAAATTTTGGATACCAAAAGATTTTCATAGAGTTTTAAAAAGTCGAGTTTGAATACCACATGACTTTTTAAAACTCTATAAAAATCTAATTTGAATACCATTAGATTTCTATAGAGTTTATAAAAGTCTAGATTGAATACACCTAGACTTTTAAAATCCACAAAAGTCATTCAAAGTAATTAAAAGTTCAACATTGAATACACCCCCCTTAATTACAATAAAATTTTCTTAACTTTCCTTGATAACAATTAATTAAGAAAAATTAAATAAAATTTCCTAATCAATTGTATATGGCCGGCCACATCAACAAGACCAAACAAAGCAATTTCAATCACCAATTAAAATTCCTTATTTGTCTTCGGAAATTTTAAAAAATAAAATTTCCTTTTAAAATCCCTTCATGGTTGATAAAAAGAAATTTCTATAATTTTAATTATTCTACATGTGAATAATTTATAAAGAAGAAAAATAAAATATCTTTCCAATCTACAAATAAGGAAAGAGATCTAATCTCTTTCTTTAATCTTTTGTAGATCCTTTTAAAAGAGATATTTTAATTTTTAATCTCTCCAATAAATTATATCTTTCACATAAGAAATATTTAAAATTAAAATTCTTTTTAATTTAATGGGGGCCGGCCACCTAAGCTTGGGTTCAAGCTAGGGCCAGCCACCCATGAATCAAGGCTTGGCCGGCCCTAGCTTGAACCACAAGCTAGCTTGGCCGACCCCTATATCATGGGTACGAAGGTGGGTATAGGTGGGTATAGTACTCTATAAATAAGAGGCTACGATAGGGACCGAGAGGAGAAATTGATTTTGGTCTCCCGATAAAATTAAACATCCCGTGTTCGCCCCGAACACACAACTTAATTTTATCAATAATAATTCATTCCACTAGAGAACTATTATTGAACTACCGCACCAATCCCAAATTACATTTTTGGGCTCCTTCTTATTATGAGTGTGTTAGTCTCCCTGTGTTTAAGATGTCGAATGTCCACTAATTAAGTGAGTTACTGACAACTCATTTAATTAATATCTTAATCCAAGAATAGTATCACTCAACCTTATCGTCATGTCGGACTAAGTCCACCTGCAGGGTTTAACAAGACAATTTTTATGAGCTCATCTTGGGGACATTATCAACCTAGATTACTAGGACACAGTTTCCTTCTATAATCAACAACACACACTATAAGTAATATCATTTCCCAACTTATCGAGCTTATTGATTTATCGAACTAAATCTCACCTATTGATAAATTAAATAAATAAATATCAAATATATGTGCTTGTTATTATATTAGGATTAAGAGTACACACTTCCATAATAACTGAGGTCTTTGTTCCTTTATAAAATCAGTATAAAAGAAACGACCTCTAATGGTCCTACTCAATACACTCTAAGTGTACTAGTGTAATTATATAGTCAAGATAAACTTATACCTAATTACACTACGACCTTCCAATGGTTTGTTCCTTTCCATTTTGGTTGTCAGCTAATATTTATAATTTATAAGGTACTGATAACATCCTCTTCTGTATGTGACACCACATACTATGTTATCTACAATATAAATTAATTGAACAACTACAACTAAATGTAGACAATTTGACCAAATGTGATTCTTTATTCAAAATAAATATTTACAAAAGTTTAGGCTTTCAGTATACATTCCAACAATTTTCTTTGTAAGAATTCTAAATACAAGAGACAATTAGATCTAGTTTATCGAATTTATTTTTCGAGTTTGTATTTTCTTCTTTTTTGAATTTGTGATTCGATTGTTCTTTTTGGTTAACCTAGAGTTATTTAAGGAAATTAAATATTAGTTTTTCTTAAAAGCCTTTGACTAGGCGGTGGTGGTTGCTCCCATATCCAAAAAGGTCATGTGCCTCGCCATGCAGTCCTGGAAGCTAATTTTGGAAATTAATATTTAATGGAATTAATAACATAGGTGGATTTGAATCAATAGTGTTAAGTTCCACTTGCAATTCAAATCTAAACCATCAAGAACAGATAAGTTAAATTTGGAATCAATGATGTTAAGTTCCATCTACGATTCCTAATTTAACTTCTAAAGAACACAATAGGTTATTTAAGGAAAGGTTCGACACTTGTACAAAAAAATTTTGTACAGTGGAACCGGTACGTTTTCCTAGGACTAACCAACAATTGGTATCAGAGCTAGGGTTTGCCTCTATGTGTTTTGAATTCAAATAGGTTATGCACATGTCATACATAATTTAGGCAGGATAATAGTAGGATATGCTAACTCTTTGGTTGCAGGCTCCAACTATTATGGCTTATAGATGTTGTGTGTGATTGTACCCTTAGACATGTCAAGGGCAATATTTTATGTGTGCATGATTGTATGTAACTAATACAGCAGGAGATGTATTTGCCCTAGGATTTTAGAATTTTATTTTCGATCTAGATTACATGTACATTCCCTCGTGGAATATAGGATTGATATATGTAAAAAAAAAAAATTTCGCGGATCGGATTCTTGCTAGTCGTGGTACTTTTGAAGCACCAGAGGCGCAGCGGAATAAGAAGCAAGATGGATGCGACAACTCGACCCGATGGCTAAAGATGGCAGCAGCTAGGGTTGGAGCGCATAGAGGACAGTAACAGAAAAAGGCCATAATAGTTGGAAAATAATTTCCATATTTATTGCTTTTATTTACTATGATGTGTGTGTATGCATGTGATGTATGCTAGGATAATTTAAAATTTCTCACTTTAAATAACTAAGTGGGAGAGGAATTTATTTTAATAAATTCCACGGTCTCCATTATTGGTTTGTAAGTGATGCAAACAAACTTGCGCATTGGCTCTGAGTGCCTTCCTCCATATCGGATGAGTTTGTTTGCGGATCACTAGATCAAACTTCCATTTTAGATGACTATAGGGAATTAATTAAGAGCATGTGATCTTCCCCATCGGAAGGGGCACAATCTTATTAATGGACTTAGTGTCAAGTAATGATATACACTTAGGCACATCTAATAGTATCCTCCCCATCGGAGTCACTGCTATTATTTGTGTGACCGAAGGAAACCAACTATTAATTTTATTTGTCAAAAGTTAGGTTGACAAAATAATAAAATTAATGGGTTACACCCTCCTTTTACAAATGTTGAATTTGTATACGTCCACACTATCGTGGTATACAAAATTCACGGTGTTTTGAGGTGTTGGTTAATTTAAAATAGTATTTTGAAGAATCAATATTATTCTAAATTTAGAGTCCTGACCAAAGTTATTTTTTTGATTCTTAGGATGACTTTCAATCCACTGGCCATTATACTGAAAGAGAACAAACTTACTGGACCCAACTATATAGATTGGAAAAGAAATCTGGACATTGTTCTTACTGCTGAAAGCTATAAGTTTGTACTTACTTAGGCTTGCCCTGATACACCTGACGGTGACTCTACCCCAAAGGAGATTGAGTATCATAAGAAATGGGTAAAAGCTGATGAGATGACGCGGTGTTACATTTTGGCATCAATGTCAAATGTATTGCAACATCAGCATCAAGACTTACCAACAACTTATGATATAATGAACAATCTCAAAGAACTCTTTGGGCACCAGAGTCGGACTGCTAGGCAAGAGGCAATGAGAAAATTAATGACAACCACCATGTCTGAGGGGACACCCGTAAGGGATCATATCCTCAAAATGATAGCCTATCTGAACGAAATACAAGTTCTTGGAGGAGAAATCGATGGGGAAACCCAGGTAGATATAATTCTCCAAACGCTACCCAGAAGTTTTGAGCAGTTCCGCCTGAACTATAATATGAACAAAAGAGAGTATATGTTGGCGGAACTTCTGACAGAACTTCAAGCAGTAGAAGGTATATTTCGTCAAAGTTCTCAGATTCATTATGCTGAAAATGGTTTTACTTCTAAACCGAAAGGCAAGAAGAAGAAGAAACAGGTCTTTTCATCAAAGAGAGTGAATAAACCTCGGGGACAAAAAGCTAGAATGAAGAAGCCGAAGGGCAAGTGCTTCATCTGCAAGGAGTCAGGACATTGGAAGGCGGGCTGTCCTCATAGGAATCAGAACAATAAAGGTATATCTCATGCTCTAGTAGTTGAAACATGTTTAGCGGTGTTATCTACCAGCACCTGGTGTGTAGATACGGGAGCCACTGATCATGTCTGCAATTCTTTGTAGGGGTTCCAAGAAACCCGACGACTATTTGAAGGAGAGATTACCGTCTACATGGGGAATGCTACTAAGGTGGCGGCTGTTGCAGTGGGAGACGTCTACTTATCTTTTGATAGGAATAGAAATTTGGTTTTAAGAAATTGTATTTATGTACCCAGTTTTAGAAAGAATTTAATTTCAATTTCTACTGTATTTGGATGGATATTATGTTTTCTTTAATAACAATGTGGTTATAAAGAGAAATAGGGTTATTATCTGTTCTGGTGCATTGGTTGGCAATTTATATACTTTAAATCCAATTTCTCCCACAAAACAACAAATGGAAATTAATAACACATCTTCTAATTCCAATAAGAGAAAAGAACCTTCAGAGATGAACTAAGCATATCTTTGGCATCTAAGGCTTGGTCATATTAACTTAAGTAGGATTCAAAGGCTTATAGCAGATGGACTCTTGGGTTCATTAGAGTTAAAAAATTTTCCAACTTGTGAATCTTGCTTGGAAGGTAAAATGACCAAGAGGCCTTTTAAGGCCAAGGGGTATAGAGCCAAAGAAGGGTTAGAATTTGTTCATTCTGATTTGTGTGGTCCTATGTCTATCCAGACTAGAGGTGGTTTTGAATATTTTGTCTCTTTTATAGATGGTTATTCAAGATATGGATACATTTACCTGATGCGCCGCAAGTCTGAGTGCTTTGATAAGTTCAAAGAGTACAAGGCTGATGTGGAGAAACATCTAGGTAAAAGTATCAAGACACTACGGTCTGATCGTGGTGACAAATACCTCTTAGGAGAGTTTAGGAATTACTTATCAGAGGTCGGGATTAAATCCCAATTGTCCACACCTGGTACACCCCAACAGAATGGTGTGGCAGAACGAAGGAATATGACTCTTATGGAGATGGTTAAATCGATGATGAGTTATTCAGAATTACCAAATTCATTTTAGGGATACGCTCAGGAAACGGCAGCGCACATTCTGAACTTAGTACCTTCTAAATCAGTATCTTCTACTCCCACAGAATTATAGAATGGGCAAAAGCCCAGTCTAAGACATATTTGGATTTGGGGTAGTCTAACACATGTGTTGAAACCAGATGTTGATAAGTTAGAATCTCGTACAGAAGTTCGTGTGTTTGTGGGTTATCCCAGAGGAACGAAAGGTGGTTTATTTTATAGTCCTAAAGACCAGAAGGTTATTGTTAGCACCAATGCCCAGTTTTTAGAAGAAGACTATATAATGGATCATAAGCCCAGTAGCAAAATTGTTCTAGAAGAACTTAGAGAGGACACGTCTACTTCAGTACCAACAGTACAAGATGAAGTACCACAAGAGACTGCAACACGTGTCACACATGATACACAACCACAGACGGTGCCTCGTCGTAGTGGGAGGGTTGTAAGGCAGCCTGAGAGATTCATGTTTTTGGGAGAGTCTTCGGACTTGATCCCAGGTAAACATGAACCTGATCCCCGAACATATAATGAAGCACTCCAAGATATAGATGCAGTATCTTGGCAAAAGGCAATGAATTCTGAAATAGAGTCTATGTACTCTAATAAGATCTGGGAGCTTGTAGAACCACCTGATGGTGTAAAAACCGTTGGATGCAAGTGGATATACAAAAGGAAAAGAGGGACAGATGGGAAGGTAGAAACCTTCAAAGCAAGGCTTGTTGTAAAGGGTACACTCAGAAAGAGGGAATCGATTATGAGGAGACATTTTTGCCGGTAGCTATGCTTAAGTCTATCCGGATACTCTTATCCATTGCCGCTCATATGGATTATGAGATTTGGCAAATGGATGTCAAGACAGCTTTCCTTAACGGAAGTCTTGAAGAAAACATCCATATGAAGCAACCAGAAGGGTTCATTGAAAAGGGCAAAGAGCATCTAGTGTGCAAGCTCAATCGGTCCATTTATGGACTGAAGCAAGCTTCAAGGTCTTAGAACATCCAGTTTAATGAAGTAATCCAGTCATATGGATTTATTCAGTGTCCGGATGAGTCTTGTGTATACAAGAAGTGTAACGAAAACGTGGGGGTATTTCTTGTACTATATGTAGATGATATTTTGTTAATTGACAACAATGTCAAGGTATTATCGGACGTAAGGGTATGGTTGTCCAAATAATTTGATAGAAAGGACTTAGGAGAATGTGCACACAATCTTGGGATCAAAGTTATAAGGGATCGCAAGAAAAGAATGTTGTGTCTATCCCAAGCTTTATATATAGATACAATCCTTGCTCGTTTTAGCTTGCAAAACTCCAAGAAAGGTTTCTTACCTTTCAGGCATGGAGTAGCCTTATCTAAAGAGATGTCTCTAAAGACATCAAAGGAGATAGAGGACATGAAAGCAGTTCCTTATGCTTCGGCTGTAGGAAGCCTTATGTATGCAATGCTGTGTACGAGACCTGATATCTGTTTTATCATGGGCATTGTTAGCAGATATCAGAGTAACCCTGGACAAGGACATTGGACTGCTGTGAAGCAAATATTAAAGTACTTGAGAAGGACTAGAGATTATATACTAGTCTATCAAGCAGATAATTTGCTCTCTGTGGGTTACACGGATTCAGACTTCCAATCAGATAGGGACAATAATAAGTCTACGTCAGGCTATGTGTTTACTCTAGGAGGTGGAGCCATTGCATGGAGGAGTGTTAAGCAGAAATGCGTCTCAGACTCAACCATGGAAGCTGAGTATGTGGCAGCCTCTGAGGCAGCCAAAGAAGTTGTATGGCTCAGGAACTTTCTAATGGACTTAGATGTGATTCCTGGTTTGCCCAAGATCATCACAATTTATTGTGATAATAGCGGTGCAGTTGCAAACTCGAAGGAACCATGAGCCCATAAAACAAATAAACATATAGAGTGCAAGTACCACCTGATACGAGACATCGTCAAGCGAGGAGAAGTTGTCGTTGCCAAGATTGCATCAGCAGATAACTTGGCAGATCCTTTCACTAAGGCCCTTCTGGCGAAAGCTTTTGATCAACATGTGGAGGGGATGGGAATCAGATGTATAGAAACAAATATGACAGCTTAGTCTTTTAGTATAAGTGGGAGATTGTTGGAATGTATACTAAAAGTCTAGCTTTTGTAAACATTTATTTTGAAATAAAAGAATCATATTTGGTCAATATCTACATTTATTTGTTAAATGTAATTGTTCAATTAATTTATATAGTACATAACATGGAGTGTGGTGTCACACTCAGAAGATCATGTTATCGGTTCTTTATAAATTATAAACAGTTGCTCACGACTAAGATGGAAAGGAACAAAACTATCGGAATAGTCGTAGTGTAATTAAGTATTAGTTTATCTTGATTAATAAATTACACTAGTATACTCTAAGTGTATTGAGTAGGACCATTTAGGTAAGTTCTTTTTGTACTGACTTAATAAAAGAACTAAACTTTAGTTATTATGGAAGTGTGTGCTCTTAATCCTAATATAATAACAAGCACATGTATTTAATATTTATTTCTTTGACTTATCAAAGGGTGAGGTTTAGCTCGATAAATCAATATGCCCGATAAGTTGGGAAATGATATTACTTATAGTGTGTGTTGTTGATTATAAAAGGAATCTGTGTCCTAGTTATCCAGATTGAGAATGTCCCCAAGAGGAGCTCATAAGGATTGCCATGTTAAACCCCTGCAGGTGGACTTAGTGTGACATGACAATGAGGTTGAGTGGTACTACTCTTGAAGCTAGATATTAATTAAGTGAGTTGTCAGTAACTTACTTAATTAGTGGACATTTGTTTTCTTAAACACAGGGAGACTAACACACTCATGATAAGAAGGAGCCCATAATATAATTTGGGATTGGTGTGGTAGTGCGATAATAACTCTCTAGTGAAATGAGTTATTATCGATGAACTTGAGTTGTGTGTTCGGGGCGAACACGGGATACTCAAGCTCATCGGAAGGCCAAAATCAATTTCTCCTCTAGGTCCCTATCGTAGCCTCATTATAGCCTCAAGTCCATCCAAATGTAAGGCTCTTCTTGGTGTCCAAGAAGGGGGTCGGTCCAATGCTTGGTGACCAAGGAAGGCCCGGCCATATCCTCTTCTATAGGGGTAGGCCCTTTGCTTGGTGACCAAGCATGAAGGGGTCGGCCACAATAATTCAAAAGGGGAGGATTGTTTTGAATTTTTAAAATCTTCTCTTTGTAGAAAACTATAAGTTTTAAAAGAGAGATTTTAATTTTCAAAACTTTCCTTATTTGAATTAGGCCACATGTTTTAATAGAGAGTTTTAAAAGTTTTAAAACTTTCCTTTTTTAACCATCCTCATGGTTTAAAAAAAAAGGAAGATAAGTTTTAAAATCAAAATTTTCTATCATCATGTTAAAAAAGGAAATTTTATAAGAGTAGTTTTAAATTTTAAAATATGGTTTTAATTTTTAGAACTTTCTTTTTTTAACTCCTACTTTAGGAAAGAGAGCTTGTAAATTTTATAAGAGGATTTCTTCTTGTAAATTTTTAAAAAATTATATTCCCTTTTTCCTTTGATGAGGTGGCCGACCACCTTGCTTGGTAACCAAGCAAGGGGCTGGCCATAATTAAAAATAAAAATCATCACAAAAATTAATGTTGGTGATTGATTCAATCAAGAGGAAAGAAAAGGAAAAATAAAAAGGAAAAAGGAAAAACTAGAGGATGATTTTATTTTTTGTAAAAAAAATTTCCTTATTTACCTTGAGCAAGTAATATAAAAGAAGGGGTGAGGGGGCTTCATGAGACACAACTCTTATTCTCTTGCTTGGAGACTCTCTTGGTGTGGCCGACCTGTTAGAGTGTATACTAAAAGCCTAGCTTTTGGTATAAACATTTATCTAGAAATAAGAATCACATTGGTCAAACGTCTACATTTATGATAAATGTAGTTGTTCAATTAATTTATATTGTAGATAACATGGTGTGTGGTGTCACACACAGAGGATCATGTTATCAGCACCTTATAAATTATAAACAGCAACTCACGACCATAATGGAAAGGAACAAACCATTGGAAGGTCGTAGTGTAATTAGGTATTAGTTTATCTTAACTATATAATTATACTAGTACACTTAGAGTGTATTGAGTAGGACCATTAGAGGTCGTTTCTTTTATACTGACTTTATAAAGAAATAAAGACCTCAGTTATTATGGAAGTGTGTGCTCTTAATCCTAATATAATAACAAGCACATATATTTGATATTTATTTCTTTAATTTATCAATGGGTGAGATTTAGTTCGATGAATCAATAAGCCCGATAAGTTGGGAAATGATATCACTTATAGTGTGTATTGTTGATTATAGAAGGAAATTGTATCCTAGTGATCTAGGTTGAGAATGTCCTCAAGAGGAGCTCATAAGGATTGTCATGTTAAACCCTGCAGGTGGACTTAGTCCGACATGACGATAAGGTTGAGTGGTACTACTCTTGGACTAAGATATTAATTAAATGAGTTGTCAGTAACTCGCTTAATTAGTAGACATTTGACATCTTAAACACAGGGAGACTAACACACTCATAATAAGAAGAAGCCCAAAATGTAATTTGGGATTGGTGCGGTAGTTCAATAATAGTTCTTTAGTGGAATGAATTATTATTGATGGAATTAAGTTGTGTGTTCGGGGCGAACACGGGAAGCTTAATTTCATCGGGAGACCAAAACCAATTTCTCCTCTCGGTCCTTATCGTAGCCTCTTGTATATAGAGATTTATACCCACCACATACCCACCTTCTTACCCAACCAATAGGGGCCGGCCAATAGCTTGGAGCCCAAGTTTAGGTGGTCGGCCACATCATATTAAAAAGGATTTTTTATTAAAATTATTTCTTATGTGGATATCATAGTTTTAAAAGAGAGTTTAGAAATTAAATCTTTCCTTTTAAAGCTTTCTACAAAAGATTAAGAAAAGATTTGAAATCTTTCCTTATTTGTAGATTAAAAGGAGATTTTATTTTTAAGAAAAACTTTCCTTTTTGACCATGATAATAATTTAAAAGAGAAGTTTAAAAATTAAATATTCTCTTTTATTAGTTTCTATAAAAGATTAAGAAAAGATTTGATATCTTTCCTTATTTGTAGATTGAAAAGAGATTTTAATTTTTAGAGATAACTTTCCTTTTGAAAATTATCCACATGTTTAGAAGAAGAATTTTAATTTATAAAATTTCCTTTTTATTAACCAATCATGAAGGGATAAAAATTATTGGAGAAATTTTTATAAATTTCTAGAAACAAATTAGGAAGTTTTAATTCTTGTGTGAATTAAATTTTCCTTGTTTTGGGGAATTAGAAGTGGCCGGCCATTATTATTAAAAGAAGAAAATTGTTTTTTAATTAAAATAATTTTTATTTTTTATGACAAAAGAATTAAGGAATTTTTTATTAAATTTTCATTATTTGTCAAGACCAAGGATTATAAAAGAGGGGGTAGAGGTGTCTTCACGGGTGATCAACTCTATTATTCTTCTCCTCTCTTTTCCTCCTTGGTGGCCGGCCCTAGCTTCTTCCTCTTCTCTTCTTCTTATGGCCGGCGGCAACCTCTTTTGGAGCTCTTGATGGTGGCCGGTTCTAGCTAGGAGAAGAAGGAGAGAAAGGTGGTTTTGTTTCTTGCATCCCTTGGAGCTTGGTGGTGGTGGTCGGACCTCTACTTCTTTTGGAGAATTGTGGTGGCCGAAACTTGCAAGGAAGAAGAAGGTGCTTGGTGGTTCTCATCTCGGAAGATCGTTGCCCACACAACGTCCGAGGTCAGAAGAGGAATACGGTAGAAGATCAAGAGGTCTTTTTAGAAGGTATAACTAGTAATTTTTCCTTTCCGCATCATGCTAGTTATTTATGGAAATAATACCAAATACAAGAGGCTTACGATTCTAGTATTTCGAATATGTTTTTCGAAGTTGTGTTCTTTTATTTTTCTTTTCCTTGTGATTTGATTGTTCTTTTTGGTTGACCTAAAGTTATTTTAGGAAATTAAATATTAGCTTTCCATAAAAGGTTTTGTCTAGTCGGTGGTGGTTGTTCCCATATCCAAGAAGGTCATGTGCCTCGCCACGTCAGTACTGGGAACCAATTATGGAAATTAATATTTAATGGAATTAATAACTTAGGTGATTTGGATCAAACGTGTTAAGTTCCGTAGGAGATCCAAGTCTAAACCTTAAAGAACAAATAGATTAAGTTTTGGATCAAACGTGTTAAGTTTCGCAGGCGATCCAAAATTTAATTTAAAAGAACACATGGTAGCTAGGAAAAGGTTCAGACCTTTGTACAAAATTTTTGTACAGTGGAACCTCTAGGTTTTCCGAGTAGCAACCAACAATTGGTATCAGAGCTAGGGTTTTGCCTCTGTGTATTTGGTATTAGTTTAATTATGCACATGTCATACATAATTTAGGCAGGTTAATAGTAGGATGTGCTAACTTTGTGGATGCAGGATCCAACTATTATGGCTTTTAGTTATTATGTGTGTGATTGGACCCTTGGACATGTCAAGGGCATTTATATGTGTGTGCATGATTGTATTAAAATACAGCAGGAGCTGTATTTAGTTTTATTAGGATTTTATTTTTGATCTAGATACATGTACATTCCTTTTATGGAATATAGGATCAAAAATGTAAAATTCTATTTATGTCGCGGATCGAATCTTGCAAAGCGTGGAACCTTCTATGGACCAGAGGCGCAGCGGAACTAGGAGCAAGATGGATGCGACAGTTAGACCCGGTGGCAGTGGCCAAATATGGCAGCAGCTTGGGATGACAACACACGGAGGACAACTAGAGATAAAAGTCATAATAGTTGAAAATTAGATTTTCTATTTATTGCTTTTATATTGTGCTGTGTGTGCATGTTAGTTTACAAGTTTAGTAGGCTAGCATAGTTAAAATTCCTCATTAATAAATAACTAAGTGGGAGAGGGATTTTTAAGCAAATCCCATGGTCTCCATTACTGGTTTGTAAGTGATGCAAACAAGCTTGTGCGTTGGCTCTGAGTGCCTTCCTCCATAACGGATGAGCTAGTTTGCAGATCACTAGAACAGACTTCCATTTTTGGATGACTATAGGAAGTTAATTAAGAGCGTGTGATCTTCCCCAACGGAAGGGGCATAATCTTATTAATGGACTTAGTGTCAAGTAATGGTATACACTTAGACACATCTAATAGTATCCTCCCCATCATAGTCACTGCTATTATTTGTGTGACCAAATGAAACTAACTATTAATTTGTCATAAAACTAGGTTGACAAGATAATAAAATTAAAGGGTTAAAACCCCTCTTACAAATGATTGATTTTGTATACGTCCACACTAACGTGGCATACAAAATTAACGGTATTTGAGATAATTTTATTTGTCATAAAGTTACGCTGACAAGATAGTTAATGGGTGAAAACCCTCCTCTTACAAATGTTGATTTTGTATACGTCCACACTAACGTGGCATGCAAAATTCACGGTGTTTTGAGGTGTTGGCAAATTTAAATAGTATTGTTAGAGGAATCAATATTATTTTAAATTTAGAGTCTTGACCAAATATTTGATTAAAGATAGACCAACTATTAATTTTATTCAAAGTAAGGTTGACGAGATAATAAAATTAAATGATAAAATTTCCTCTTTGAATTTGTATACGTCCACACTAACGTGGCATACAAAATTCATGGGGATTTTTAAGGAGTTGGTCTTAACCAAATATTTTTGTGATTCTTAGGATGATGGTCAATCCCTAGCTGATATACTTTAGGATAGACTTAGTGGTCCCAATTATAATGATTGGAAATAGGATTTGGACATTAAGGTAGACTGTCCTCTTAGAACTAAGAACAATATAGGTGTATTTTATTCATTAGTTGATACATGTTTAGTGGAGTTATCTCCGCACGGTGTGTAGATATGAGCCATCATAATTCATTGGTTCGAAAACCCGACAACTAAATGAAAATAAAAACACCGTCCACATGGGCACTACTAGCAGCTGTTGCAGTGGGAGAGGTTTATTCTCTAATAGGAATAAAATTTGAATTATTAGGAATTGTCTTTACATACTAAGTTTAGAAAGAACCTGATTTCAGTTTCTAAACTATTATAGAATAGATATTGTGTCTATTTTGATAACAAAGTTGTTATCAAGAAAAATAGGCAAGTTATCTATTCTGGTATATTGGTTGACAATTTATAATCCAATAACTCCCACGATGCAACAAATGGAAATTAATAACACATCTTCTAATTTAAGAGGAAGCAACCTTCGGAAATGAACCAATATATCTTTGGCATCTAAGGCTAGGTTATATTAACTTGAGTAGGATTCATTGGTAGCTGATGAACTTTTGGGTTCATTAATAGTGGAAATCTTTCCAACCTGCGAGTCTTACTTGGAAGGAAAAATAACCAAGAAGCTTTTAAGTCTAAGGGGATGGAGCCAAAGATATGTTGGAATTGGTTCATTCTGATTTATATGATCCTATGACTATCCAGGCAAGAGGTAGTATCGAATATTTCATCTATTTTATAGATAACTATTCAAGATACAAATACATTTACTTAATGTGTCGCAAGACTAAGTACTTTGATTAGTTCAAAGAGTACAAGGATGATGTGGAAAAATGTTAAAGTAAAATTATTAAGTCACTATGGTAAGATCGTAGTGGCAAGTACCTCTTGGGATAGTTTGGGAGTCACTTATCAGAAGTCGGGACTCAATCCTAACTAAACTGCACCTGGTACACCCCAACAGAATGGTGTAGTAGAAAGAAGGTATAAGGCTCTTATGGAATAATTAGATCGATGATGAGTTATTACCAAATTTGTTTTAAGGATATACACTAGAAACAGAAGTGAACATAATACCTTCTAAAGTCAGAACTCTCTACTCCCATAGAATTGCAGAATGGGCATAAGCCTAGTCTGAAGTATATTCGGATTTGGGTGGTCTAGCACATGAGAGACACTGATAAGTTGGGCAGGAGTACACTTGTTTGTGAGTTATCCTAGAGGAACAAAAGTAGGTTTATAGTCTTAAAAATCAGAAGGTCATTATCAATGACCGATTTTAGAATAGGACTATGTAATAAACCACGTGCCCATAAGTAAATTTGTTCTTAAGGAAATAATAAAAGGACATGTCTAATCTAGTACCAACTGTACAAGATGAAATATCACAAGAAACTGCAACACGTATCATAAATGATACACAATTACAGATAGTGTCTCATCGTAGTGGGAGGGTTGTCAAGCAACCTAAGAGATTCATGTTTTGGGAGAGTCTTTGGACTTGATCCCAAATGAACATGAGCCTGATCCCGGACATATGATGAAGCACTCCAAGATAAAGATGTAGCATCTTGGCAAAGAGTAATGAATAACAGAATTAGAATATATGTATTCTAATAAAATCTGGAAGCTTATAGAACCACCAGATGGTGTAAAAGTCATTGGGTGTTAAATAGGTCTACAATAAAAAAGGAAGGACAGACGGGAAAGTGTATACTTTCAAAGCAAGCTTGTTGAAAAAAGGGAAACCTTTTATCGGTAGTCATGCTAAAGTCTATCCAGTTTCTTTTTAGCAAGTGGATGTCAAGACAGCCTTCCTTAATGGAAGTCTTGAAGAAAGCATCCATATAAAGCAACCAGAAGGGTTCATTACAAAGGGCAAAGAGCATCTTGTGTGCAAGCTCAATCAGTCTATGGACTGAGGCAAAGCTTTAAGGTCTTGGAACATCCAGTTTATCAAAGTAATCCAGACCTTTGGATTTATTTAGTAACCGGATAAGTCTTGTGTATACAAAAGGTGTGATGGAAGCGTGGTGGTATTTCTTGTACTATACGTAGAAAATATTTTTGGTAGTTGGAAACAATATCAAAATGTTGTCAGAAGTAAGGGTATGGTTGTCCAAAGCAATTCGATATGAAGGACTTGGGAGAATGTATATTCTTGAGATCAAAGTAATAAGGGATCGCAAGAAAAGAATATTTTACTTATCCCAAGCTTCATATATCGAAAAAATCCTTGCTCGTTTTAAGCGTGCAAAACTCCAAGAAAGGTTTCTTACTTTTTTAGCATGGAGTAACTTTATCTAAAGAAATGTCTCCGTAGACATCAAAGGAGATAAAGAACATGAAGGCAGTTCCTTATGCTTCGGCTGTGGGAAGCCTAATGTATGCAATGCTGTGTACGAGACTGGATATCTATTTTGCCGTGGGCATAGTTAGTAGATATCAAAGCAACTCTGGACAAGGACATTGATCTGTGGTAAAGCATATATTGAAGTACCTTAGAGGCACTAGAGATTATATGCTAGCTTATAATGCAGATAATTTGTTCCCTGTGGGTTGCATGGATTTTAACATCCAATCGGAAAGGGACAATAGTAAGTCAACCTCGGGGTTTTGTGTTTACTTTAGGAGGTAAAGTCATAACTATGGAAGAGTGATAAGCATAGGTGTTTTTCTGGACTCCACCATAGAAGCTTAGTATATGGCAATCCTCTGAGGAAACCATAAAAGCTGAATGACTTAATTACCTCAAGATAGACTTAGATATGATTTCTAGTTTGTCCAAAGATTATTACAATTTATTGTAATAATAATGGTGCAGTAACAAACTCGAAAAAACCATGAGTCTATAAGGCAAGTAAACATAATAGAGCGCAAGTACTACCCAATACTAGAAATCGTATACACGAGGAGAAGTTGTTGCCGCCAGGAATGCATCAGAAGATGACCTATAGATCTTTTCACTAAGGTCCTTAAGGCGAGAGCTTTTGATGGACATGTTGAAGGGTTGGGAATCAGATGTATGGCAGTAGATATGGCAGCTTAGTCTTTTAGTATAAGTGGGAGATTGTTAGAGTGTATACTAAAAGCCTAGCTTTTGGTATAAACATTTATCTAGAAATAAGAATCACATTGGTCAAATGTCTACATTTATGATAAATGTAGTTGTTCAATTAATTTATATTGTAGATAACATGGTGTGTGGTGTCACACACAGAGGATCATGTTATCAGTACCTTATAAATTATAAACAGTAACTCACGACCATAATGGAAAGGAACAAACCATTGGAAGGTCGTAGTGTAGTTAGGTATTAGTTTATCTTAACTATATAATTACACTAGTACACTTAGAGTGTATTGAGTAGAATCATTAGAGGTCGTTTCTTTTATACTGACTTTATAAAGAAACAAAGACCTCAGTTATTATGGAAGTGTGTGCTCTTAATCCTAATATAATAACAAGCACATATATTTGATATTTATTTCTTTAATTTATCAATGGGTGAGATTTAGTTTGATGAATCAATAAACCCGATAAGTTGGGAAATGATATCACTTATAGTGTGTATTGTTGATTATAGAAGGAAATTGTGTCCTAGTGATCTAGGTTGAGAATGTCCTCAAGAGGAGCTCATAAGGATTGTCATGTTAAACCATGCAGGTGGACTTAGTCTGACATGACGATAAGGTTGAGTGGTACTACTCTTGGACTAAGATATTAATTAAATGAGTTGTCAGTAACTCGCTTAATTAGTGGACATTTGACATCTTAAACACAGGGAGACTAACACACTCATAATAAGAAGAAGCCCAAAATGTAATTTGGGATTGGTGCGGTAGTTCAATAATAGTTCTTTAGTGGAATGAATTATTATTGATGGAATTAAGTTGTGTGTTCGGGGCGAACACGGGAAGCTTAATTTCATCGGGAGACCAAAACCAATTCCTCCTCTCGGTCCCTATCGTAGCCTCTTGTATATAGAGAATTATACCCACCTATACCCACCTTCTTACCAAACCTATAGGGGCCGGCCAAGCCAAGCTTGAAGCTCAAGCTTAGGGTCGGCCAAGCCTAAAGGTTGAGCCTTAAGGTGGCCGGCCAATTGCTTGGAGCCCAAGCTTAGGTGGCCGGCCATATCATATTAAAAAGGGATTTTTATTAAAATTATTTCTTATGTGGATATCATAGTTTTAAAAGAGTTTAAAAATTAAATCTTTCCTTTTAAAGCTTTCTACAAAAGATTAAGAAAAGATTTGAAATCTTTCTTTATTTGTAGATTAAAAGGAGATTTTATTTTTAAGAAAAACTTTCCTTTTTGACCATGATAATAATTTAAAAGAGAAGTTTAAAAATTAAATATTCTCTTTTATTAGTTTCTATAAAAGATTAAGAAAAGATTTGATATCTTTCCTTATTTGTAGATTGAAAAGATATTTTAATTTTTAGAGATAACTTTCCTTTTGAAAATTATCCACATGTTTAGAAGAAGAATTTTAATTTATAAAATTTCCTTTTTATTAACCAATCATGAAGGGATAAAAATTATTAGAGAAATTTTTATAAATTTATAAAAATAAATTAGGAAGTTTTAATTCTTGTGTGAATTAAATTTTCCTTGTTTTGGGGAATTAGAAGTGGCCGACCATTATTATTAAAAGAAGAAAATTATTTTTTAATTAAAATAATTTTTCTTTTTTATGACAAAAGAATTAAGGAATTTTTTATTAAAATTTCCTTATTTGTCAAGACCAAGGATTATAAAAGAGGGGGTAGAGGTGCCTTCACGGGTGATCAATTCTATTATTCTTCTCCTCTCTTTTCCTCCTTGGTGGCCGGCCCTAGCTTCTTCCTCTTCTCTTCTTCTTATGGCCGGCGGCAACCTCTCTTGGAGCTCTTGATGGTGGCCGGTTCTAGCTAGGAGAAGAAGGAGAGAAAGGTGGTTTTGTTTCTTGCATCCCTTGGAGCTTGGTGGTGGTGGCCGGACCTCTACTTCTTTTGGAGAATTGTGGTGGTCGAAACTTGCAAGGAAGAAGAAGGTGCTTGGTGGTTCTCATCTCGGAAGATCGTTGCCCACACAACGTCCGAGGTCAGAAGAGGAATACGGTAGAAGATCAAGAGGTCTTTTTAGAAGGTATAACTAGTAATTTTTCCTTTCCGCATCATGCTAGTTATTTATGGAAATAATACCAAATACAAGAGGCTTACGATTTTAGTATTTCGAATATGTTTTTCGAAGTTGTGTTCTTTTATTTTTCTTTTCCTTGTGATTTGATTGTTCTTGTTGGTTGACCTAAAGTTATTTTAGGAAATTAAATATTAGCTTTCCATAAAAGGTTTTGTCTAGTCGGTGGTGGTTGTTCCCATATCCAAGAAGGTCATGTGCCTCGCCACGTCAGTACTGGGAACCAATTATGGAAATTAATATTTAATGGAATTAATAACTTAGGTGATTTGGATCAAACATGTTAAGTTCCGCAGGAGATCCAAGTCTAAACCTTAAAGAACAAATAGATTAAGTTTTGGATCAAACGTGTTAAGTTCCGCAGGCGATCCAAAATTTAATTTAAAAGAACACATGGTAGCTAGGAAAAGGTTCAGACCTTTGTACAAAATTTTTGTACAGTGGAACCTCTAGGTTTTCCGAGTAGCAACCAACACGGCCCTCTCCCTTCTCTTTTCCCTTTGCTCTCTTCTCCTTGGTGGTGGTGGTGGCCGGATTTTAGAAGAAGAGGAAGAAGCTTTTGGGTGGTGTTCATCTTGGAGGATCGTCGCCCACACAACGTCCAAGGCAAGGCGAGGCGAGGAATACGACAAAAGATCTTGAGGTCGTTAGCTTACATAGAGAAGGTATAACTAGTAGTTTTCTTCCGCATCATACTAGTTATTTTCTTTGTAAGAATTCTAAATACAAGAGGCAATTAGATGTAGTTTATCGAATTTATTTTTCGAGTTTGTGTTTTCTTCTCTTTTGAATTTGTGATTCGATTGTTCTTTTTGGTTAACCTAGATCTAAATCTAAATTTGCAGGTTACTCTCGGATGAGATCCGAATGTCACTATGGTGGTGTGCTGTAACGACCCGCCTTCTACTACTAGGCTGTAAGGCGAATCGCTACAGTTATTGCTAAACTATACTGTGCGGAAAGCTGGGCTAATGAAAATTTTTTCTACTAAACTGATCAAAACATAATGCTCTGGGTGTACCTAGGAGTTGTACACTTGCTAGGGAAGACAACCTATACCTCCCGAATGCCCTGCTAGCTGTACTCAGGCATTTCAATCGATCCACAGATCGATTGGGCTGTCGGATCGATCACGGGATCGATCCAGCTTGATACTGGCACGGTAGAAGTCTCTGGATCGGTCGGCGGACCGATCTACTGACACCCACGCGAACACTGGCTGGATCGGTCTGCCGACCGATCCAGCTGCTCACTGATCGGTCGGTGAGACCGATCAGTGACTGCAGATTTCGTCCCGAACTCTCTGTTCGCGGATGGATCGGTCGGCTGACCGATCCTGGGAGATACAGTAGCTACTGTATCCATCTGGATCGGTCGGCTGACCGATCCAGGAAGAGGAATGGCACTGGATCGGTCTGCTGACCGATCCAGGTTCTGAAAGTCTGAAACGAAATCAGAGTTTCTGATTTCCAGCACTGATTCGTGCCAAAAATCGCATATACCAGTTCTAGATACATGAGGACACTCTAGCATGCAAATACTAACATCCTAACATCATATATTTAACATTTTAAGCATAATCTAAAGCATGGTTCGTTAACTCATGTCAAACATGGAGATACTAAAGTTAATATGCTGAATTGAAATTACTAAAGAGTTCAAATGCGTAATTTAAAGCTTGTTAGATCCCTAAGATCTTTCATTTCCAGTTCCACACACACACATCTTGATCTGCATTGCCCTCCAGCTTCCTCTGCTAGTCCACTTTTCCTTTACCTTTATCTGCAGTATAAGAAAAGTAGTATCTGTAAGCTAACAAGCCTAGTAAGAAACCATCTACCTCACAAAAACATGCATTCGATGCAAAATGCTTTTAAATCATGCTATTTGAAAATATGCACTGAACTTGTTAAGACATGGTATACTGAAATCGTAAGACATAACATATAAGCATGGCATAAGCACTGAATCATGGCAAAGCAACCAAATAAACACTGAACTGAATATAGGCTAAACTAACTGGAACTAAATCTGTAACTGGAAACAAACTCAACTAGCATCACTAATTTTGAGTTTTGAAATCTAATACATAATAAGTGAAAATACTAAACATGCTGTTGGGCCCGGCAACTGTACTAGACCCGGGGTTGCAAGTCCCGAATTTAGCAGGGTTGTCTAGGCTATCTGAACCTAGGGACGACTGTGGGAGTCCAACCCAATGGATATCTAATCCAGTACAGTGCCACTGAAAATAAAATACTGATATCTATAGCTAACTGATATAACATGCTGTTTCTAGGTTATCTGAACCTAGAGCTAGGTTATCTGAACCTAGAGGCGACTGTGGGAGCCCACCCATTGGACCGTAGTCCCATAAAACTGAACTAAACTAATGTGCTGGTTTAAATGCCTCTAATGCATCTAACTGAGCTATTAAACATAACTGAGGTGGTATTTAGCTACACTAACATTTTACCGAACACTTGGTGTGCTCCAACTCTCTCCTCTAATAGGGAGATCACCTCTAGGCACCCGACAACGTCTAGAATCTCCAACTAAAGGAGAACAACGTGTCCGGCCCGTCTAGAGGTGTTCAACTAGATCCCTAAATCCTCGAGGAGGGTTAAAACACACCCTATGTGCCGAAAAACCTGCATATAGCTAAATCTAACAGTATGCAATCAAACGAAAGCTATTATACTGCAGGTGAGGGGTTTCTTACCTCTTGATCGTAATTTCTTACGATTCTATTCGCTAGAGTTCCGGTGGAGGTGATCCTCTCGACGATCCGATCACGTCTTCGCGTTCCTCTCCCGGAGAAGAACCTCTTTCGTGTTGGAGTCGTCGCCGGAAGGTGAACCGATGGACCTTGGGCTTGGTGTGCCGTGCGTGAGGAAGAGGAGAAGAAGAGGTGTGGGCGGCGGTGAAGTTTTGAAAGGGGAATAGGTTACGGTGAAAATAAAACCAAATAACTCTTCACCCTATTAATCTTCCTATTTAAATCAAGTGATTAATTCGGCCAACCCAACTATAAATATACACGATCCTCTTTCCTTTCAGCACGGCCCTGCTGGGTTCAACCGGTTACTAACATTATCCCGAAACCATAGGTCTCGGGTTCGATTCCCGCCTAAGCTATTTTGCAGTTCTAATTGTTTTTGCTACTTCCGATACTCGAAAAATTCCGGAAAAATATCTAAAAATTCCAGAAAAATCATAGACTAATTCTAAAATAGTTTTGAGAATTTTCGGGCGTTACATGTGCCATGGCAGAGAAGAATGGGGGCGACATTAGGGCACAACTTGATGGTAAATCAGAGAAGAAGGATGGTCGGAGTCGCGACGCATGGGTGACTGCAGCAACAAGGGATAGGAGCTAGGGCTTGGGATCTCTCTCTCCCCCCCCCCCCCACCCCCCTCTTCAGAATATCTGCTTGTGGGGAGCGGTGATCCGAAGAGGAGCACAGCCGATGGCACTCCATGTGAAAGGTAGAGAAGTTAGGAGGCTTGGTTGACACCAGGATGGACAGTGCCAGCGTGATTGAGTTGACAGAGAGATCAGTGATGTCAGCGAGCAACCGAGGATGGCATAGTGTGATCGCAAGAGAGAGAGAGAGAGGATTTGGTGACACTAGATCTCCCATGGTCGGCGGTGTCAAGCTGTGGCGAACGGAGACGATACAGAGAGACACAGGGAGAGGGACTTCATGAGCGAGAGGGATCGGGAGAGGGCTTGGGTGCTTGGTTTTGTATTCGTGGGAGAAGAGACATCGCAAGGCGGCACCGTCAGGTTGGGGAAGACGAAGAGGAGGTCGACGTCGCGAGAGGGGAGGAGGCGTCGGGTTGGGGGAGAATCGAGCGGATGAGAGGAAGAGAAGGGGATCGTGAGGAGAGGGAGAGAAATAAGAAATAAAATAAAAATAAATAAAGAAATAAACTTAGGTATTGATATATACCATAGGTTAAATTCCTCAATCAACTCCCATTTTTTTGTATTCCAAACCAGCTTTTCCCAAGCCTATAAATTCATCCCCTTAAACTCGTCATACGAGCACCAAAAAATTCTCAAAAAATTCCTAAAAATTTGTAAAAATTATGTTAAGGTTATTCATCTATTAAACCTTATTATTATCTGGTTATAGTATTTTACATTCACAATTTTGTTATTTACCATCAACAAGTACTAGCAATAGACAAGTAGATAAATGCTGAACGGAATTCTATTCCACATACCTCAAGTAAAAAGATGGGGGTATCAAGCTCGGATCGTATCCTCGAGCTCCCAGGTGGCCTCCTCATCAGAATGATACTGTCATCCGACTTTAACCAACCAGATATCTTATTCCACAGCTGACGCTCCTTGTGGTCCAAAATCCGCATCGGAACTTCCTCGTAGGTAACGTCAGGCTGAATGGGAACTGATATATCTGACAAAACATATGTTGGGTCGGATACGTATCTCCTCAGCATGGACACATGAAATACATCGTGAATGTCTGTCAAGTTCTCTACCTTCTTGATCCCCTCTTTCAATTTGGTTGGTTCCCAATTCCTTGAAGCATAAGATTCACGGTGTGAGATGCACATGAAGTATAAATATATGTGGTCTCTTCTCCTTCAACAAATCTTTTGTGAATATATTATTCGAAGCATTGTCTGTTACCACTTGAACTACACTTTGGGGCCCAACTTCTTCAATGCACTTATCCACATATTCAAATATATAATTCCCGATGTGTGCTTCATTTGATGCTTCCCTAGAAGAAAGGAAAGTTGTGTCTTCTTTTACAATTGACACACAAATTCATGATATTTCTTCTTTTCCAATCAGTCCAATCATCGATCAAAATTGAGTAACCATTCAAAGCACATTTTTCTTCTTTCTTCTTTAATAGACTTTTAGTTCTATCTACCTCTTCCTTCAATAAGGGCTCCCTTAATAGGTATTGAGTTGGAGGATGATAATCCGAGCCAAATTGACCAATCACTTCTGCAAACCTCTTAAAGCTATCATTGTTAATGACATAAAAAGGAATACCGGACTCGTACACCCATCGAGTTAAATATTGGTGCACATTGTGTGTCTTTTGCTTTCAAAGTGCATCTATAATATTTTATTGTTGTTTTGTCTTCTTACTTTCACTCAATGAATATTCGGGATCAATAATGGATGCAAATCGATCCATAGGGCCAAGAGTAAGTGAGTTTCTCCTTATCCCTAGATTTCCTTTATCTTCCTCATATTCTTTAAGAACAACTTCTCTCACCTCCATTTCATTCATATTCTTTTATTTCCTTTTTGTTCTTGCTTCTTCAATGACATTCTTACACTTCACTTTATCCTCATCCAAAGACTTCTTATACAAGGTAACATTTCCCTTGATATGAGCAACATGTTATTTGATCCTATAAATTCCACCACTAGTAATTTTTCCACGCAACTTATATTTTAACTTATTCAAATTATTAGGATTCACTAACTCCACAAATTCCCATCTAACATTATTTGAATTACACTTCAAAGGGGTATCATTAATCTTCGACATTGAATTATATATTTTAGAAGATATAGTACCTGACATTTTACTAAGTCAAAAATTATCAATATCAAACTATCAATTTTAAAAAAAAATCATTTGAGTAACTTATCAAGCATTCCAAAAAATTGAGTTAAGGCAATTAACTGTTAAGCAATGGTTATCACTTATCAAGCCTTAAAAAAATCAATTATCAATTAAGCTAAATAATAACATGTAAGATTTAATAACATACAAATAAATATACAATTAAATTTTATTAACCAACATACACCCGGGATATTAATATTAACCTGGTAGAAGAAAAAACACTCCATCCTAATAGTTAGGGTTGCTTTATCTGTTAGGATGTATATTAAAAGTCTAGCTTTTGGTATAAACATTTATCTAGAAATAAGAATCACATTGGTCAAATGTCTACATTTATGATAAATGTAGTTGTTCAATTAATTTATATTGTAGATAACATGGTGTGTGGTGTCACACACAGAGGATCATGTTATCAATACCTTATAAATTATAAACAGTAGCTTATGACCAAGATGGAAAGGAACAACCCATTGGAAGGTCGTAGTGTAATTAGGTATTAGTTTATCTTAACTATATAATTACACTAGTAAACTTAGAGTGTATTGAGTAGGACCATTAAAGGTCGTTTCTTTTTATACTGACTTTATAAAGGAAAAAAGACCTCAGTTATTATGGAAGTGTGTGCTCTTAATCCTAATATAATAACAAGCACATATATTTGATATTTATTTCTTTAATTTATCAATGGGTGAGATTTAGTTCGATAAATCAATAAGCCCGATAAGTTGGGAAATGATATCACTTATAGTGTGTGTTGTTGATTATAGAAGGAAACTGTGTCCTAGTGATCTAGGTTGAGAATGTCCCCAAGAGGAGCTCATAAGGATTGTCATGTTAAACCCTGCAGGTGGACTTAGTCCGACATGATAATAAGGTTGAGTGGTACTACTCTTGGACTAAGATATTAATTAAGTGAGTTGTCAGTAATTTATTTAATTAGTGGACATTCATTATCTTAAACACAGGGAGAATAATACACTCATAATAAGAAGGAGCCCAAAAAATGTAATTTGGGATTGGTGCGGTAGTTCAATAATAGTTCTCTAGTGGCATGAATTATTATTGATAAAATTAAGTTGTGTGTTCAGGGCGAACACGGGATGCTTAATTTTATCGGGAGACCAAAACTAATTCCTCTTCTCGGTCCCTATCGTAGCCTCTTAATTATAGAGTACTATACCCACCCATACCCACCTTCTTATCCATCCTATAGGGGCCGGCCAAGCTAGCTTGGAGACCAAGCTAGGGCCGGCCATGGCTTGGTTCATGGGTAAATTCATGTGGCCGGCCCTAGCTTGAACTCAAGCTTAGGTGGTCTGCCCTATTAAAATAAAAAGGAATTTTAATTTTAAAATTTTTCTTATGTGGATAACATGATTTAAAAGAGAGTTTAAAAAATTTAAATCTTTCCTTTTATAAGATTCTACAAAAGATTAAGAGAAGTGCTAAATCTCTTTCCTTATTTGTAGATTAAAAGGTTGATTTTAATTTTGGTAAAAACTTTCCTTTTTAATCATGTTCATGATTTAAAAGAAAGTTTAAAAATTAAAAATTCTCTCTTATTAGTTTCTACAAAAGATTAAGAAAAGATTTGATATCTTTCCTTATTTGTAGATTGGAAAGAGATTTTAATTTTTAAAGATAACTTTCCTTTTTGGAAATTATCCACATGTTTAAAAGAAAGATTTTAATTTATAAAATTTCTTTTTTATTAACCAATCATGAAGGGATAAAAATTATTGGAGAAATTTTTATAAATTTCCGGAAACAAATTAGGAAGTTTTAATTCTTGTTTTAATTAAAACTTTCCTTGTTTTGGGGAGAAAGTGGCCGGCCAAATAAGTTGGAAAAGGAAAATTATTTTTTAATTAAATAATTTTTTCTTTTTCATGGCAAAGGAATTAAGGAAGTTTTTATTAAAATTTCCTTATTTGCCAAGACCAAGGATTATAAAAGAGGGGGTAGAGGTGCCTTCATGGGAGAACGACTCTATTCTTTTTCTTCCTCTCTTTTCTTCCTAGGTGTGGCCGCTTTCCCTTCTCTCTTCTCCTTCTTGTGGCCGAGACTTCATCACCTCTTGGAGACATAGAAGTGGCCGGATCTAGCTTGGAGAAAAGGAGAGAAAGGAGGCTTGTTTCTTGCATCCCTTGGAGCTTGGTTGGTGGAAAAAGTTCTTCATCCTTTGGAAGTTTTTGCTTGGCTAAAACTTGAAGGAAGGAAGAAGAAGGTGCCTAGGTGGTTCTCATCTCGGAAGATCATTGCCCACACAATGTCCGAGGTTAGAAGAGGAATACGGTAGAAGATCAAGAGGTCATTAAAAGTTCACAAAGAAAGGTATAACTAGTAATTATTTTCCGCATCATACTAGTTTTATTTCTTTGTAAAAATACCAAATACAAGAGGCATATGATTCTAGATTTCAAATTAGTTTTCGATGTTGTGTTCTTTTGTTTTCTTTTCAAACTTGTGCTTCGATTGTTCTTTTTGGTTAACCTAGAGTTATTTACGGAAATTAAATATTAACTTTCCTTAAAAGGCTTTGTCTAGGCAGTAGTGGTTGTCCCATATCCAAGAAGGTCATGTGCCTCACCATGCAGTCCTGGAAACCAAATTTGGAAATTAATATTTAATCAACTTTGTGACCTAGGGGATTTGGATCGAACGTGTTAAGTTCCGCAGGAGATCCAAATCTAAACCTAAAAGAACATATAAGTTAAACTTGGAATCAAACGTGTTAAGTTCCGCAGGCGATCCAAGTTTAATTTAAAAGAACACATGGTAGCTAGGAAAGATTCAGATCTTGTACAAAATTTTTGTACAGAGGAACCATTAGGTTTTCCAAGTAGCAGCCAACATTATCTTCATCATTGGCAGCCTTGGCTAGCTTCGGCAAGGTGTTGGTGGCTATTAGCTGGGATAAAGGCAACAGCTAGGGCCTAGGACAGCAACTAGCATTAAATGAATGAATGGTCAGCCGTCGAAGAAGAAAATGGTAGCAAAGATGCTGCTCTTTGATGAAGAACAAGAAGAAGAAGGGGACGGAAAATTGAAAAGAGGAAGAGGTGATGACTGCTCGAAGAGGAAGAGATGGCTAGAGGAAGAGGCGGCTGTTGCTAGGCGAACGAAAACATAAAATTTAAAGTTTAAAATGGTTCAGAAACCAAAATATAAACCCGTTTTGTCCCCGCAATCGATTGATAGGAACTCATCAATCAATTCATAATGTTAAATCGATTCAGCAATCTTTTGTTTCTCGTGAAACTCATGTAAATCAATTGGAGGTGTTCAATTGATCAATCAATCAATTTGGAAGGCTTTTGTTTCTCACGAAAGAAACTCATTCGAATTGATTGGTCGATCAATTGAGCACTTCTAATCATCGTCCAACCGATTAGGAAGGCTTCTATTTCTTGCAAAATTCATGTGAATCGATTAGAAGTGTTTAATTGATCGGCCAATTGATTCTACAGACTTTTTATTACATAAAAAAAATCTGACGCCCCACGCTTAAGCGACACCCATCCGCCTAATGCGGCAATGCCAATTGGCGTCGCCTAGGTGGTCCTAGGCAATGCCTTTTAGAACACTGATTCAAACAGGACTTATCAATAGAGAGGCATGGTGTTCGTGTGGTTAGCACTAACGGTCTAACTCAGATTTTGATGAATGCCAAAGTAGATTAAGTTAGTTTTGGTGTGCTCTAACACTTTGACTGAGTGTGCAGGAAAAATTCAGCTAGGTCGACGAGCCGACTGGATAGCTGGTGTGAAGCCCAGCTAGGTCGACGGGTCGACCGAATAGCTGGCACGAAGTCCAGATAGGTCGACAGGCTGACCGGATATCTGGCACAAAGTCTAGTTAGGTACCACTCTGATTTGGTGCAACCACCAATCAAGCAAGGGGGTGAAAATTTTTGGTGTTGCTTTCGTATTTACTTTCTATTGCTTACTCGATAACGATTTTCAACGAACCCTATTCACCTCCTAGTGTTTTCACGATCCAACAAGTGGTATCAGAGTAGGTACCACTCTGATTTGGTGCAACCACCAATCAGGCAAGGGGGTGAAAATTTTTGTTTCTTTTTTCGCTTTAAGTTTTTTCGATATAATCCAAACTGGTATTATTACCTTTTTGGAAACGTTTTCTCGTAGCAAATTAAACTAAACTGGTGCAATACCATTTCAGTCGTAATATTTTTCTTTCTCCCACACTACTAATCCAAGACCAAGTCTTGGGACCCTCTCTCTCTTTCTCTCTTTATGTGATTCATGGCCTAGACCGAGGGCTACAACACCGTCCGACCTCCCCTATTCAGTGACGACAACTTCCCATAATGGAATAAACGAATGGAAGTCTACTTGAAGACCGACTTTGACCAGTAGTTTAGCATCACCAGAGGCTACAAGGCGGTCTATCGACAACTCTGGAAATCCAATGGACCCGGAACATTGGAATCCGGAAATGAAGAAGAAAGCCCAGATCGGATTCAAGGCACTCAACATACTACAATGTGGGCTAACAAAGGAGGAGCTGAACCGAGTGGGCCCACACAAAAATGCGAAGGAACTGTGGGACAAGCTCATCTAACTGCACGAAGGAACTAGAGATGCAAAGGTAACCAAACGAGATCTTTATTTAAATAAATTGTTTAACATTAAGATGCAGGAAGGAGAATCTACGAGTCAACTCCACGCGAGGATCAAAGACATCCTAACGGGTTTCATACTGTTGGAACCCCAAGGTTGTTTTGGTGTGATCAACAAGTTAAGTTAGGTCCTGTGTGTTTTTAACCTTGTGTCTAAGTGTGCAGGATCTTAGGAGCACAAGTAGTCGAGCGAAAGACGCAACTAGTGAGAAGGACGACACGTGGTGCGTCTGAGAGATGAGATGCTGCGGAAGAGTACACCGGCGGATGAGAAGGAAGCATGTGGTGGTTCCGAGGGACGAGACGCCGAAGCGGAAGACTGCTCGAGGAGCAAGAGACGCAGCTAGCGAGAAGGTCGACATGGGGTGCAACCGAGGGACAAAGACTGCGGATGAGTACGCTGGCGGACGAGAAGGAAGCACACGGTGATTCCGAGGGACGAGAAGCCAGAGCGGAAGCCTGCTAGAGAAAATCGGAAGTTGAGTTTAGGTGAGCCCTATTCCGGATGGCAGAGATCACCCAAGCGAGCAGAAGACTCGGCCTGAGGTAAATAGAACCGGAGCAGAAGATCCGGGCTGGAAAAAGTCAATGGGGTTGACTTTTCCCTCCGGGGCACCCGGAACTGTCCGGGGCGCCCGGAACTGTCTGGAGCGCCCGGAACCCTTCCGGGCATTCGGAGTTGACTTTTTGACCAGAACGCATCAATCGCGATCTGAACGTTGGGGGATAAATTTTTATCCCCCCTAGGGCGCCCAGAACCCCTTCGGGGCGCCCCGACTAAGGCTATAAATACAGCCTTGGTCCAGAAGTTTTTCATCAATTCCAAGCAATTCATTTCAGACACTTGTGCGCTTCTTTTTAGAGTTAAGCTTCTGTTTTTTGCACGACAACGCTGTAAGAGGCTTCTCCACCTAGAGGAGATTTGTTAGTATGCTTTTCATCTGCCTTGGATTAACAACCTCCCCAGTTGTAACCAAGTAAATTGTGAGCCTCATCCTTTCTGTTTTATTTACTTACTCTTTATATGCAAGTGTTAGTTTAAGAAGTCGAGAAGGGTTGTACTTTTTGATTTTGTAGGCTATTCAACCCCCCCTTCTAGCCTGCCGCCGCAATCCAACAAGTCGCATCAGAGCCAAGGCACTTCATGAGGATTAACCGCCAATCGAAGCAAAGATAATGGCCGGACCAAGTATCTACCCGCCGAAATTCGAAGGGGATTTCGCTACCGGGAAAAAGCGAATGCAGGTATTTTTTATAACAGATTTCGAGTTAATTCTAATAATGGAATTTGGTTTTGTAACTCCAGAGGGCAAAGAAAAATACCAATGGACGAAAAAGGAGCAGGCCGACTACGTGGCGAACGGAAAAGCAAAATACCATCTGCTAAGCGTTCTTCTGCCACAAGAAGTCAACCGAATCGGCAACTACAATTCCGCAAAGGAACTTTGGGAGAAGTTCCTCGAGCTGCACGAAGGGACGTCCGAAGCCAAGATCGCTAGACGAGATCTACTTCACAATCAGCTCACCAGCCTGTGACTTGGGGAAGACGAGACAGTTGCACATCTGAACTCAAGAATTAAAGAAATCATCGCCAAACTTTCAAATCTCAGAGAAAAGGTAAGTAACTGAGATTCACTCAGGTACGCGTTAAATTCTTTCTCGAGAAATTCAAAATGGTCGTCACTAGTAGATGCTTTTTACATTTCAAAAGATTTAGAAAAAATTTCATTAGAAGAATTCTTTTCTACATTTGAAGTACACAAATCAAGATGTGCAGGTACGAAGGAGCCCAAGAACAACGTCGCCCTCAAAGCAACAAGAGACGAACCTGAGTCGGAGTCTTCTCTCGACGACAAGAAAATGGTAATGATGGTAAGATGGTTTAAGAATCTTTGTAAATCTAGGAAATCTAACCATCCGCAGGGGAAAAAGAAAAGGGTCATCCGCTACTACCACTGCGACGAAGAAGGGCACGTCAAGGACAACTACCCCAAGCTAAAGAACAAGGATAAGGATAAAGGTAAGAAGTCTATCCAAAAGCGCAAGGCCCTAAAGGCGACGTGGGATGATACGTCGTCCGAATCGAAAGTCGAGGCATTCTCCGGGCTTGCACTAATGGTGAGTCATCAAGACGACGACTACGATTCAAGCTCTTCCGAAATGAGCATCGATGAAGGGGGAGCTACGTCGGAAGAAAGCAGCACTTCAGGGGGAGACACGGACAACGAGATCGACAAGGTAAGTCAAGTACGATCTCTTCCTCCCGATAAACTCTTTAAATTTGTTAAATTGTTAACAAAAGATTACTGCAAATTAGAAAAATAAAATAAAAGTTTAAAAGTAATACTAGCTAAATCTTGCCCTCTAGACAAATCAAAATTAGAAAATAAAAAATTGAAATCGAAAAATGAAAATATGAAAATTCAAGTAGATAACTTGAAAAATCATGCATGCTCATCTAATACAAATTTTAAAAGATTTAATAATTTAAATTAGTATTTTTGATATCATAAGGGACAGATTATAAATATTTCAAAGAAATATGTCCCTAAGAAATTTTTAGTCAATCCAATAAGCTGGAACCTATATTGGGTTCCAAAGTTCTGTCTGACTTGAACTTGAATTAATCAGATTTAGAGCTTTCAGCGAGCAAATTAGACATTAAAATTTTTTTATGAGGCTTTGTTAAAGGAAGTGGTTGTTGCTCCAATAACTAAGAAGGTCTAGTGTCTCACCACGACCTGGAAGCCAAAATATTGAAATAAAATGTTTAATTAACTTTCTGATAAAAGCATTAAGGTGGAAACTTAATAATGCTTTAAAAAGTCTTTTAAACATTTTTTTTTACTTATAAATTTTTTTTCATAAAATTTTTACATAAAAGTTAAAAAAAAAATTCTAAAATTTTTGCTTAAAATCTTTACTTAGACAAAATTTTTCAAAAATATTTTTAAGTCAGAATTTTTTTAAATCCTCTTACTTAAAGCTTTACTTAGAAATTTTTTTTCTTAGAAATTTTCTTACCTAAAAAGTTTTACTTAGAAATTGTTTAACGTAGAATATTTTTTGTCTAATTTAAAATATATATATATTTTTTGCCAATTCTTTAACTTAGAATTTTTTAAGAAAGTTAGAATTATTTGTACCTTAGACTTTTTCGGAACCCCATTTTTTTTGTGATCAAAGGGGGAGAAGGAAAAGTATAAGTCTAGGGCGAGGTAGACCAAAATTTAACTTTTCTATCTTTTTGCACATTATTTCAAAAATAGTTAGTTTATTTTTTATGTCTATTTACCCTATCTTAACTTGGGTTGCTCGCATCAAAAAGGGGGAGATTGTTGGAACCCCAAGGTTATTTTGGTGTGATCAACAAGTTAAGTTAGGTCCTGTGTATTTTTAACTTTGTGTCTAAGTGTGCAATAGCTTAGGAGTACAGGTAGTCGAGCGGAAGATGCAGCTAGCGAGAAGGACGACACGAGGTGTGTCCGAGGGACGAGACGCTGCGAAAGAGTACACCGGCGGACGAGAAGGAAGCATGCAGTGGTTCCAAGGGACGAGAAACCAGAGCGGAAGACTGCTCGAGGAGCAAGAGACGCGGCTAACGAGAAGGTCGGCATGGGGTGCGACCGAGGGACGAAGATTGCGGATGAGTATGCTGGCGGACGAGAAGGAAGCACGCAGCGATTCCGAGGGACGAGAAGACTGAGTGAAAGCCTGCTCGAGAAGACCGGAAGTTGGGTTCGGGTGAGCCCTGTTCTGGATGGAAGAGATCACCCAAGCGAGCGGAAGACTCAGTCTAGAGGAGAAGCTCACAAGTGTCTGAAATGAATTGCTTGGAATTGATGAAAAGCTTCTATTTTTTGTATAACAATGTTGTAAGAGGCTTCTCTTCCTAGAGGAGATTTGTTAATACGCTTTTCATCTGCCTTGGATTAACAACCTCCCCGGTTGTAACCAAGTAAATTGTGAGCCTCGTCCTTTCTGTTTTATTTACTTACTCTTTATATGCAAGTGTTAGTTTAAGAAGTCGAGAAAGGTTGTGCTTTTTGTTTTTGCAAGCGATTCAACCCCCCTTCTAGTCGGCCACCGCGATTCAACACATACCATCAGCCACCAAATGGAGAATCGCGATTTAATAAGGTACGCCCTAAATGCATTTCCTCGAAATGCATTGTGGGCATCCATCATGGATGCCTACAAGATTTCGAAGAATCTTTCAAAGTTAGAATTAGACAAATTATTTTGTGAACTTGAGCTACACGAGCAAACTAATGTCAGAACTGAGAAAGGTGTTGCTCTTTTTGCAGCTTCCTCCAAGGAAAAGTCAAGAACCGTTCTTGAATCTGAATGTGAGTCAAACCAAGACTCAGAAGATGAAGAACATCTGGTGAACTTGGTAAGAAAAATATTTACAAGGAGAAAGAAGAACTTCAGCAGAAAAGACCTGTAGAAGATCAACTCTACTACCGAATCAAAGAATGTGACCTGCTTCGGATGCAACAAGAAGGGTCACTACAAGAACGAGTGCCCAAAGCTGAAGAATGACAAAACCAAGACAACTAAAAGGAAGGCATTCAAAACGTGGGACGAATCATCTTTAGAGGAATCGGAAACCGAAGAGCAGAAGCACCGAAGCTACCTCGCACTGATGGCACGTGAATCAGAATCGAAGGACGAATCGAAAGACGGGTCCAACCCCGAATCAAGCCACAAATCCATACTCGTTTACGAAGGTTCCGAGGAGGTAAATTTTAATTAAATCAAAAAGTTTTTTAAAGTAATTGCATGTTTAAATAGAAAATTAACTGAATAAGAAAATCAAAATAAAATGCTCCTTGAGGAAAACCAACATCTCAAGGAACAAATTGAAAAAAAAAAATCCAAATCAAGTCGTAAAACTTGAGGAGGAAAAATCGACACTAAAAATTGGAATTAACAAACTTAAAGTTTTCTAGAAAATTTTACAACTAAATCTAAAAATTTGGACCTAATATTAAATAATCAAAAAGGAGTATACAACAAATCTGGACTTGGATACAAGTCTAGCTCAACAACTAAATCGTTTATTTCACTTGTATCTCAAAATAAAAAACAAACCAAAGCTTGAATTTCAAAAGTGTGTCTAACCAAGCAAGTAGGAATTTATCAATACTATATACCTAAAAATAAAATATATTATGTAAAATTCAAAAACCCAATTCAGAATTCTAACTATAAAACTAAATCAACTAAACCAAAATCAAATAATAGAAATAAATACACAACCAAATCAAATCCAAACTATCATCAAGTCCATTATAATTATAAAAGTAATTGACATAAACCTAGAACTAAAATTTAATCCAGATCAATAATTCAGGGGGAGACTCCTATTAAGATGTATACTAAAAGCCTAGCTTTTTGTATGAACATTTATTTTGAAATGAGAATCACATTGGTCAAATGTCTGCATTTAGTTAAATACAGTTATCCATTTAATTTATATTGTAGATAACATGGTGTGTGGTGTCACACAGAAGATCATGTTATCAATTCCTTATAAATTATAATAGTAGCTCATAACCAAGATGGATTGGGGCAAACCATTGGAATGATTGTAGTGTAATTTGGTATTAGTTTATCTTGACTATAAAATTACACTAGTACACTATGTGTCTATTGAGCAGGACCATTTGAGGTTATTCCTTTTATACTAACTGCATAAAAGAACATAACCTCTGTTATTATGGATGTGCGTACTTTTAATCCCGATATAATAACAAGCACATATACTTAGTATTTATTTCTTTAATTTATCAATGGGTGAGATTTATTCCTTAAATCAATAGGCCTGATAAGTTGAGAAATAATATTATTTATATGGTGTGTTGTTGATTATAGAAGGAAATTGTGCCCTAGTTATGTAGGTTGATGATGTCCCCTTGAGGAGCTCATAAGGATTGTCATGTAAACCCTACAGGTAAACTTAGTTCGACATGACAATGAAGTTGAGTGGTACTACTCTTGGAGCTAGATATTAATTAAGTGAGTTGTCAGTAACTCATTTAATTAATGGGCATTCGATATCTTAAACACAGGGAGATTAATGCACTCATGATAAGAAGGAGCTCATAATGTAATATGGGATTGGTGTGGTAGTTCAATAATAACTCTTTAGTGGTATGAGTTATTATTGATGAACTTGAGTTGGGTGTTCGGGTCGAACACAGGAAGCTCAAGCTCATCGGGAGGTCAAACCAATTCCTCGTCTCGGTCCTTGTTGTAGCCTCTATAAAGCCGCACGTTCACCCGTTTTGATTTTCCTTCTTACCCAAATGAGGGGCCGGCCACATCCTTGCTTGGTGCCTAAGCAAGGGGTCGACCAAGCCATGCTTGGTGCCCAAGCATGGGGCCGGTCATACAAGAAGAGAAAAAGAAGTTTTGTTGAAAACAAAATTTTATTAAAATCTTTCCTTTTATAGCTTTCTACAATGGATTAAAAGAGAGATTTTAATTTTGTTAAAATATTTTCTTTTTTGTAGTTATCTACAATGGTTAAAAGAGATATTTTAATTTTGTTAAAATCTTTCCTTTTTTTTATGGTTATCTATAATGGTTAAAAGAGAGATTTTAATTTTGTTAAAATCTTTCCTTTTTAACCAACCATTATAGGAATAAAAGGAAGATTTTGTTTAAAATAAAATTTTGTTATAATCTTTCCCTTTATAGCTATTTACAATTATTTAAAAGAGAGATTAAAATTTTGTTAAAATCTTTTCTTTTTTGTAACCATCTACAATAGCAAATAAAAGGAAATTTTATTAAAAACTGTCCTTATTAGCTGCTAGCAAAGATTATAAAAGAGGAGGAGGGGATGCTCTCTAAAAACAACCAAGGCTCCTCTTCTAATTTCTTGTGGCCGGCTCTTCCCTCTTTTCCCTTTCCTCTTCATAAGGGCCGGCGACACTTGGAGAAGGACCTTCACCTTGTGGTCGGTTGCTTAGAAGAAGAAGAAGAAGGAGGAGGAGGAGGCATCTTCACTTTGTATTCTTTGGTGGCTAAAAGCTTGGAAAAGAAGGAGAAGGTCGGGTGCCTTTGTCTTGGTAGATCGTCGCCCACACGACATCCAAGAGGAGAAGAGGAATACAACAGAATATCAAGAAGTCTTTAGATACAAAGAAAGGTATAACTAGTTAATTGTTTCCACGGTGTACTAATTTAGTTTTTCTTTGTATGGATCTTGAAATACCAACACAAGAGGCTAGCGATTTTATGTTTCAATTTTGTGCTTCGATTGAGGTCTCTTTAGTTAAACCTAGGGTTTACTATGAGGAGTTTAAATATTTAATTTCTTTGAAAGGTTTTGTCTAGGAAGTGGTGGATCATCCCATAACCAAGAAGGTCGAGTGCCTCGCCAACGACCTGGAAGTCAATCCTTGAAATAGATATTTAATCAACTTCTATAATATGGTTTAACTTCTGATGAACACATTGGTTGAACTTGGATTAATAATGTTAAGTTTCGTTTGCAATCCAAGTTTAACTTCTGAAGATCACATGGGTTGAAATTGGATTAATAATGTTAAGTTTCATTTGCAATCCAAGTTTAACTTATGAAAAGCACATAGGTTGCTAGGAAAAGTTCTGTTCTTGTACAAATTTTGTATAGGGGAAACAGAACGAAATTTCAAGTAGCACCCAACAATTGGTATCAGAGCTAGTTTTCTGCCTCTATGTGTTTGGTTTTCAGTTAAATTGTGCACTTTTCATATATAAATTTAGGCAGGATAATAGTAGGATGTGCAAATAGATTAATTCTGTGGTTGCAGACATCCTAGTTCCAACTATTATGGCCCTATTGTATTTGGGTGTGATTGGACTCTCGGGCATGTCGAGGGCATTTTATGTGTGTGCATGATTGTAATTATTAAATACAGCATGAGCTGTATTAGTTTTAGGATTTTACATTTTGTTCGATCTAGATTACATGCACATTCCCTTGTGGAATATAGGATCGATAAATGTAAAATTTTATTTTGTTGCGGACCGTATCCTTGCGAGGCGTGGTGTTATTTAAGGACCAGAGGCACGGCGGAAAAGGATGCAAGATAGACGCGACGATATGACCCGTTGACGGCGGCTAGGGTTAGTGGCACACGGAGGATAGCTATGGATGAGACCATAATAGTTGGAAAATTATTTTTCATATTTATTGCCATTTATGCTGTTTATATGTGTTGTGTGTGTGTGCATGTTAAAATTCCTCGTATTAAATAACTAAGTGGGAGAGAAATTATTTAAATTCCACGGTCTCCATTACTGGTTTATAAGTGATGCATTCAAACTTGCGCGTTGACTTTGAGTGCCTTCCTCCACATCGGATGAGTTCGTTTGCGGATCACTAGATCAAACTTCCTTTATGGATGATTATAGGAAATTATTTAGGTTTGTGTGATCTTCTCCATCTGAAGGGGCATAATCATATTTAATGGACTAAGTATCAAGTAATGGTATACACTTAGGCACATTTAATAGTATCCTCCCCATCGGAGTCACTGCTATTATTTGTGTGACCGAAGAGAAACCAACTATTAATTTTATTTGTCATAAAGTTAGGTTGACAAGATAATAAAATTAATGGGAAAACCCCCTCTATAAATGTTTGAATTTGTATACGTCCACACTATCATGGCATACAAAATTCACGCTGTTTTAAGGTGTTGGTGAATTTAAATAATATTATTTGAGGAATCAATATTATTTTAAATTCTAAAGTTTTGACCAAATATTTTGTGATTCTTAGGATTTCAAATGGCTTTCAATCCTCTTGTTGTTATATTGAAAGAACAATAAACTTACTGGTCCCAATTACATTGATTGGAAATAAAACTTAGGCATTGTCTTAACTGTTGAGGGATACAAGTTTGTACTTCTTGAGGTCGATCCTAGCGTGCCTGATAAGGATTCTAGTGAAGAGGAGATAGAGAGACATAGGAAATGGGTCAAGGCAGATGAGATGGCGCGGTGTTACATTTTGACTTCTATGTCAAATGTGCTACAACATCAGCATCAGGTCATGCCCACTGCCTATGACATGATGTTCAATCTCAAGGAACTCTTCAGACATCAGAATCGGGCTGCCAGGTAGGAGGCTATGAGAAACTTAATGACGACCGCCATGACTGAGGGGACACCCGTAAGGGAGCATATCCTCAAGATGATGACTCATTTGATGAACTGCCCTCGCAGAAACGAGAATAATGAAAGTGTATCTTATTCATTAGTCGTCGAAACATGTTTAACGGTGTTATCTACCGGTACCTGGTGTGTAGATACGGGAGCCACTGATCATGTCTGCAATTCATTGCAGGGGTTCCAGGAAACCTGACGACTACATGAAGGGGAAATCACCGTCTGCATGGGCAATGCTAAGAAAGTGGCGATTGTTGCAGTGGGAGATGTTTATTTATCTTTTGATAGAAATAAAACATTGATTTTGAGAAATTATCTTTATGTACCATGTTTTAGAAAGAACTTGATTTCAGTTTCTAAATTATTTAAGGATGGATATTCGGTTTCTTTTGATGATAAAGTGGTTGTCAAGAAAAATAAGATGGTTATCTGTTCTGGTACGTTGGTTGATAATTTGTATACTCTAAATCTAATAACTCCCACGATATAACAATAGAAAATTTAAAAGAAAGAGATTTTAATCTTTTCTTTTTAGAATTACCAAATTTATTTTGGGGATATGCTCTGGAAACAACAGTGTACATTCTGAACTTGGTACCTTCTAAGTTAGTACCCTCTACTCCCATAGAATTATGGAATGGGTGTAAGCCTAGTCTGAAACATATTCGGATTTGGGGTAGTCCAGCACATGTGCTGAAGGAGGACACTGATAAGTTTGAATCATGTACAGAGGACATGAACTAATTACTCTTTTTATAATTGTGCTAATACTTGTCTTGTAGGGTATTTTGGCTAACACATTTATTGCAGGGTAAGAAAGCAAGCAAAGAAGCAAAGTTGCCTTCGGGTGAAGACGCCTTCCATGGTTATGGAAGGCGCATCGGTACTGTTCATAGAAGGCGCCTTCCACTGGATGAAATTTGTCGAAGTCAAGGATAAGCACCGATCATTTCGGGATGGATTTTGCCTCATTGGAGGCACCTTCCATACTTATAGAAGGCACCTTCCAAGCCTTTTATAAGGCAGTTTCGAGGAGGCATTGTGATATCAAGAATATTCGAGCTACTACGCGTACATTCGATCTTCCGACTGCTTTCGGTTACTGCTGCTACTCTATAGTGAAGCTACTGAGTCCGACGACTACTTCTAGGAGTTCCGATCATGCCCGGTAGACAGACATCAACACAAAGTGCTCCATTACGATTTCTAAAAGTGTTGGTAACATTTATTTTCTATATTTAATTTCTACAAAAGGACAAGTGCAGTGTGTTGCACTTGACCTAAGTCTCTTGTACTTGATTCTCTCTTCCGGGGATACCGGAATAGATTTTTAGTGGATTGTCCATCGATAGGTCCGCGGGACTTGGGCCTTGGAGTAGGAGTCGCCGAAGGCTCCGAACCAAGTAAAAATAGCTCGTGTTTTTCTGATGTTGCTTTCATATTTACTTTCCGCTGCTTACTCGATAACGATTTTCAACGAACACTATTCCCCCCCCCCTTTAGTGTTTTCACGATCCAACACATGGTTCAATTTTCAACAGGTGCATATATTACTTCGATTTATCTCATGTTCCCTATCTAGAAGGGTCGCTTAGTTAAGTCTAAATAAAGCCTCGTGATTAATCCTCTTCTAGAATGTATGATCATCCTAGAAAAGTCACTAAGTGTGTCTACATGGATTTAGTGTAGAACCTACTATGTTGCAAATATATATTATAATATAAAACAAATATATACTTTGAAAATAGGGAAAAAAATAAACAGACCGTTCCAGATTAATAAGCTCAACACTCTTTTTTTTTAAAAAAAAAAATCAAATAGATGTGTCTCTCATGATTTTATCATAAAATTATCGTTTGACCCATTATTATTGTAAAAACTACTAGGTAATTTCTATACATTATAACAGTTATCCAATAACTGCTATAATGTACTACTATTATAATGTTTTTAAAGTGAAGTTAGGATTTAAGATTTATATCAGGTAGAAGATAGCTTATAGCTACAACATGTAGAAGTTACTCGATAGCTATTATAACGTATTACCCAGTAATTGTTACAAGGTATTTAGAATGAGTTTGAGATTTAGAAATTATATCATGTAGAAGCTACTTAATAGGTGCAACAATATATAGAAATTACTTGATAGCTACTGCAACGTGTTTAACGTGAGTTTATGATTTAAGATTTATATCGTGTAGAAGTTATTTAGTAGCTACTATAAAGGGTAGAAACTACTTTGTAGTTACTATAACATATTTAGTGTGAATTTAAAATTTAGAATATTTTAATACTATTATATCAAAATACTATTTATCAATGTAATTTAAATTATTTAAACTTCATCGGAATAACTTTAAAATCGTTGTAGAAACTATTTTGATATAATAGTATTCAGATATCATAAATCATAAATCTTAAACTTACATTAAGCACGTTGTAACAGTTATTGAGTAATTTCTATAAGTTATAATAACTACTGGATAACTTCTACATATTATATTAACTATTAGGTAATTTTTAAACAGTATAAATCTTAAACTCACCCTAAATACATTGTAGAATTTGTCAGATAACTTCTACAATAATAGTAAATTAAGAGATAATTTTAGAATAAAATTCCGAGAGAGGTACCCATTTAATTTATTTTTTTGAAAAAGAGGGCGGTCGGATTTGTAAAATGTAGGGTGCCATTTTTAAATTTTGTATTTAAAAAAATATAAAACCCAATGGATAAATAAAACACACAAAACGTGGTATGATTATATCATCTTAAGTATTCTTATTATTGATAATTATCCTGTCTAACGGAAGATATATACATTGAATGTTCATCTCATGCCATACTTTCAAAAAAAAACAAACATACAAACGCCTAATTAATTATTTGTTAATTTGCTGATTGATTCCCGCAACGAGCAACATGTTTACCACCTCGCTAGATGATTAAACCAAGCAATTAATGCGGCTGGAGGTTGGCCACCAAATGCCTCCCGCCTTTATTTTGTCTCTGTCTCTTCACAGCTCCGCGCCTACCTTTGGATTCCAGCGCCCCACGGATGGAGAAGTGGGGTGGGGGCGGTGGATAGATCTTTTGGGAGCTATGCAACTGCTGGCCAGTGAAAAACGGGGAGAGGATGGGAACGAATGGATCATCAACGCAGTCATTATAGAAGCCGCGCCCCCACCTACCGCCATCCTTGCAACCACCGGTCGCAGGTAGCGACCCCTGCGATTTGACTGCCAACCATGAATTGATCGACGGGCGGAAGAAATAAATGAATAAATAACGGCGTCAGGGAGTGGTAGGTCGTTCTCCCATCATATAAAGAGGGAGGTGCTCCTTCTATCTGAGTTCTGTACGTGTCAATCATGGTCAGGTCTCCTTGCTGCGAGAAGGCGCACACCAACAAGGGAGCGTGGACCAAAGAGGAGGACCAGTTGCTCGTTTCCTACATCAAATCCCATGGCAAAGGCTGCTGGAGATCTCTCCCTAAAGCCGCAGGTCTGCTGCTTTATTGTAATTTTAGTGATGTGTGATTACTAATTTTTTTTTTCCTTCGTTTTGTATTCGAAGGTCTTCAGAGGTGCGGAAAGAGTTGCCGGCTCCGGTGGATAAACTACCTCCGGCCTGACCTCAAGCGCGGCGACTTCACCGAGGAAGAGGACGAGCTCATCATCAAACTCCACGGCATGCTCGGGAACAAGTACGCTGCAGTAGCGTTAGTTTAATTTGAAGGGAACGGAGTAGATAAAGATTGAAGCTGATTTTATGTTTGCAGATGGTCTGTGATAGCCAGTCGATTTCCCGGGAGAACCGACAACGAGATCAAGAATTACTGGAACACCCACATCAAGCGCAAGCTCGTTACTCGGGGGCTCCATCCCCAGACTCACCTCCCAATAAGCGGCGGCGGTTCCGAGAGCTCGTCGCTTTCGTCCGACCGGCGAATGGCTTCAGTGCTGTTGTCTAAAGAGGAGTCCTCGGCGGAGGACAGGCAGAGCAGCGGCGGGGTCATTAGCATGGACAAACACCGGCAAACACGAAGCACTCTTGCCCTCGACCTCAACCTCGCCACTAACCTTCCCCACGCCTCTCCCAAGTCCTGCTCCACTTCGTCGGAGGACTTGCTTTCCGAAGCAGAGGCCGCTCCGGTGCCTGTTCATGCCCGAACTATTTGCTTCTGTTACCATCTCGGTTTCCGCGCGAGCGAGTCCTGCAGCTGCCTCACGAGTTATGACACAGTTTTGGCGGCTTCCATCGGCCTCTCAGATCAAAAGCATCAAGCTACTTAATCACTTCGTCTTTGTGCTACAATTTGTCAGCTCTGTTTGCATAGTAAAATCGAGCATTATTCATCGAAGTTTATCAGCAATATTGTTTGTTAAATCACAACTTTAAACTAAAAATCAGAACCCAAAACCTATATGAGTTGCCATGTGGGTAGAAATACCGGACTTACAACCGAAAAGGCTCAACACTAGTTGATATCTTCTAACAAGAACATTCATCTTCGATCAACACCGGGTCAGACTGACCAACACGACCTACCAAAGCTCTGACAATCCCCCTTTCAGTCCCCTTGAGTTCTCACTCTCTAGTTAGAACCTACACTGTATCGACACTGACCGTGTGCCCATAGGCCCCCACATTTATTGTGACTGTACCTTAACAGATCGTGTTCAACTCCTACAGAGTAGTCTAAGCTGAGAAGCATTGGTTTGGTTGGCAAGCAAGCAGATACGTTTATTTAATGAAATTAAATGTTCTTCATCAAGAAATTCTACGGGAGGTTATGTTGTATTAAAATAGACTAGTTTAGAGTTGTTGCAAAGAACAATATTGTGACGTACAAGCACCAGCCACCAGCTATATTCTGATTGGAAATGTATGAGATAACAATGAGAACCCTGTTCTGACTTGACTTAAACTGCAACTTGTAAAAGTAAACAATCATGCAGCTTTTGATGTTGTGTTAACCTGAAATGAAGCCTTATGTATATGTTGTCCTCTTTGATAATGATATAGCCCAGTTGTTAAATAGAACCAAACGATATCGTCCCTACGCACCTACAACCAACAATATATGCTATGCACCATACAGGTCATTCCTGATTACCTTACGTTGTTATCTTCTCCCACCTACCAGTTTTTCCTTTGAATGACAAGCCAAGAGAGTCCCCGCAAGGCATGTGGAACTGTTGAGAAGTAGTCCATCCATCTGTGTCAGACAAAAATTAGGTGCAGCAGAAGGGGAATGAAAGGGAAACATATCACATCAGTACTCTGATACAATAGATTTTCATGTTGAATCTAGATATCCTTATTTAAAGGCGAAATTATTACGGAAACAGATGGACCAGAGTGTGGTTGCGCGTTGACTGCTAGCATTCAATGGCAGCCCAGCCAGTAAGATGCAACGGTAAATTTCATGAATAAATTTACCAAATAAATAAAAAAAAATATTTAAGATGAAAGATAAATTTAAATTATCAAATTTAATAATCAATTTAATAAATAAAAATTTAAAATAATCAAATAAATTTGAATGATTGCTTGATAATATCTAAAATTTAAGCTTATAATTATTTGAATGACTTAATTTATTTTAAATTTGATTTAGCTTGACTCCGTTAAATATCTTGTCCAATAAATTTGAACATTCCAAAATTTAACTCACTTGTTTACCGCCGCAGCTGCAGCTGGGCCAGCCCGGTTTAATTAAGGGAACATTAATCCAACAGTTGACAAAGGTGATCTAGCCTCCCCGCGAGCCCTGACTTATGGCGATCCAACCAGAAAGTCAACGTCCAGCCATCCATAATTTGTGAGGTCGACGGCTTCAAACTTCAACCGCGTCGCAGCCTCTCTTTTTTTTCTCGTGGATTTGATTGACCTTCCATTGTTGCGGGTCTTATATTTCTCTTGAAACTGGTGGCTAAGTTTGAAGAGAAAGAGGTCGGTTAACTGTACATGGGCAATCGGAAAGCGTCGTGGGGTCAATTAATTAATAACCCTTTTTTGTCATCCTTAATTTCCCTTTTTCTATCTGCCGTTGACCCAACGAAATCAAGGGTTTCTTTCTTGAATGCAACATTTTAACAGTGACTTTTCCAACTTGGCCGACAATATGATTCAGATCCAGACTGATCCAACATGTCTCGCCTTTTTCGATTCACTAGTCAACTAAATCTAACCTTCAATGTTAATTGGACGGCTCGCTAAAGATAGTCAACGGTTGTCGAATTTAACTGAAAGGATCCATCAATTCCGCCTAGTTTATTCTTAGACTTTGGAATCCGTAAATAAGATTGTGATTTGTAGAAGAATAATAATGGACATTGATCAAAAGAAGCTGCTTAAAAAAGTATTTTTTTTTCACGAGCTATTTTACAAAATAGCTTTTAAATATTAAAAATAGTGTTGTATACTGAAAAGTTTAAAATAGTAAAAACATTTAATTTAAATTAATTTGCATCTAAAAAATTGATATAAAATGTAGAATAAAATGGTTTACGGATTAATTTGTGGTTGAATTGTTTATTAACATATTTAGTATGTTTATTTAGTTTGTCTAAAAGTTCGTAATAATTTAAATAAATGACTTTGAAGATTCAAGTTTGATCCCGTCCGGAAGTTGAGTCAGATGGAGGCATGTTTTGGTGTATTAGAAGTTGACAAAAAGTCATCGCGATGTTTGATCTACCTGGCACCCCTCGGAAAGATTCGCACGGGTGGATGACGAAGGAAGATGACCAGGATGATGACGATACTGCTCTGCGCACACTCAGACGAGCCCACGAGTCGTTAGAAACCAGAAATCAGGGAAAAAGTCTCCGGGTCAGGCCTTCCGACACTCAAGTCAGGTACTTTTTCCCCAGAAAACACAGAGAAAGGACGAAAAGTAAAGACGAGTAAGAAATGACGAGTGAGCATACCTACATAAGAGACAAAGCAACCCTTTTTATACTGTAACGGATGTTTCTGGGACCTGACGGGTGTCAGGGAATGTCGGCTGTCAGGTCTTGTCTGGCGGTGAATGACACGCGACACCTCCTCATAGGCTGGCGACAGAACCAAAAAGGTAATGAGCCTCGACTGTTAGCATATTCCCTGACATGCTGATTATTCTCTGACAGACAATTACAATTCCATGGCTTGCTTGTTTGTGCCTGGACACTGGGTTTGTACTCCGAGGTCTGTATTCCGACCTGCTTCTGTCTGCTGTTATCCATGGTTTGTATGTCTCGACCTATACGATAGGTCTGTATTCCGACCTGCTTCTGTCTGCTGTTATCCATGGTTTGCATGTCCCGACCTATACGCCAGGTCTGTATCCTGACCTACACCTATCTACTGTTATCCATGGCTTGCATGTCCCGACCTGTACGCCAGATCTGTATCCCGACCTGCATTTGTCTACTGTTATCCATGGCTTGTACGTCCCGACCTGTACGCCAGGTCTATTTCCCGACCTGCATCTGTCTACTGTTATCCATGGCTTGTACGTCCCGACCTGTATGCTAGATCTATTTCCCGACCTGCATCTGTCAACTGTTATCCATGGCTTGTACGTCCCGACCTATACGCCAGGTCTGTATCCTGACCTGTATCTGTCGTTATCCCTGATTTATACTTCCCGACCTGTACGCCAGGTCTGTTTCCCGACCTGCATTTGTCTACTGTTATCCATGACTTGCATATCCCGATCTGTACGCCAGGTCTGTATCCTGACCTATATTTGTCTACTGTTATCCATGGCTTGCATGTCCCGACCTGTACGCCAGATCTGTATCCCGACCTGCATCTGTCCACTGTTATCCATGGCTTGTACGTCCCGACCTGTACGCTAGGTCTGTTTCCCGACCTGCATCTGTCTACTATTATCCATGGCTTGTACGTCCCGACCTGTACGCCAGATCTGTTTCCGGACCTGCATATGTCTACTGTTATCCATGGCTTGTATGCCCCGACCTGTACGCCAAGTCTGTATCCTGACCTGTATCTGTCGTTATCCCTGATTTATACTTCCCGACCTGTACGCCAGGTCTGTTTCTCGACCTGCATCTGTCTACTGTTATCCATGGCTTGTACGTCCCGACCTGTACGCCAGGTCTGTATCCTGACATGCATATGTCTACTGTTATCCATGGCTTGCATGTCCCGACCTGTACGCCAGGTCTGTATCCTAACCTGTATCTGTCGTTATCCCAAATTTATACTTCCCGACCTATACGCCAGGTCTGTATCCTGGCCTGCTGTGTTTCACCCGAGGCCTTTCCTTCTGCGCCCTTACCCGGCCTGTGGGCATTTTCCTTAGCTGTATTTGTCTTGTGGATCCAGTCCTCAGCTATACCTGGCCTACAAACTCCATTCTTGACTGCTATCGAGGCTGGATCCGGTCCAACTTGGAATCCCATCCTTTGACTACCCCGTCCACTGGGATTCTGACCACAGCCACGCAAGCTTGACTTCTGACTTCCACGGAGGCTAGACTTCTGACCTCCACGTAGGCTAGACTTCTGACCTCCACATAAGCTTGACTCCTGACCTCCACGTAAACTTGACTCCTGACCATCACGTAAGCTTGACTTCTGACCTCCACGTAGGCTAGATTTCTGACCTCCACGTAAGCTTGACTTCTGACCATCCTGTGGTCTTGACTCCTAATCACATCATTTTACTGACTTCATGATCATGCACCGTATCAAAATTGAATGATAGACTAGCGTAGACCTAAAACTTAACATAAAATAAATCTAAATTATTTAAAACTTGATCACGACATCTTAACTAGAACTTTTAAGGCTTATTTCATATTATAAAAAAAACATTCTAAAAAAAAAAATTGTGAAATAATTAATAATTAATTTGACCTTCAAAATCAAACATTTTAACCCTTACAAACTTTAAAATTAACAACCTAAATTAAATATAAGTAGAAAAAATAATAACTACAAGCTATTTTATAAAACAAGTAGTAGTGAATATTTTATATCAATTTTTAAAATTCGACTTAAATATTTTGTGTCAATTTTTTCATTTCAAATTGGATTGTAACACATATTGTGCCTTCAAAATTATAGATTTTTGCTAGTATGAACTTCTTGAAATATCTATATCTCTAAGTAATTTGTAGTTTAAAAAAAATTTTGTTTTGTAAATTAGCTTTAGATTTCAAATAAATTTTCACTTTCAAAGCAAACAAATTTAACCTAAATGAGCTCCAAAATCATCCAGGTAGAATATTAATATTATTTTTATATGGTTGTATGAAAAACCTGACCCTTTGTTTTTTTTTGATAAAAATTAGTTGCAGGTGCACTTTTTAGAAAGAGCATTATTATGGTAGTTCCAGCAAACTATTACGTATTGCCATCAAATTCATTTCATGAATCAAACTTATTGTTAGACTATGGAACGGATTGCGTCATTTCAATGCTGATGCGGGGTTTTCTTCAGCCCCATGTGTCCCGCGGGTTAAAAGTTATGCTGAGTACTCAATCAAAATCGAGATGAGATGAAGAGACACAAGGTCAAACGCAACCTAGGAGGGACTTGGGTCTAACCCACTCATCCTCATAGACTCAATATTTGATTAAGTACAGGTCGATTGCAATGGCCCCGACCTCGGCTCCCGATCCCGACATTCCCTCTGGTTCGGTCTTTGATCATGGCACGTTGACTCCATCTCAGTCTCGATTTTAGCTACTAACTATTGGTGCAATCGTTGTCGAGTCAAGGTTGACCAAGTTGATTAAGCACGGATTGACTTTATTGATCCCCTAGCAGTCGGCTAGAGAGAGTGAATAACCTGCATAATAATAAGCGAACATTTCTCAAATTTTACAGCTTTATTAAACTAACACTTTCATAAAAAGAAATTGATTAATTAAAGAAAAGAAAAGTGTCACAAAAGAAATTACGTGTTTTATAATTAGATGATTGCTAATCCAAGGCAGTTGAAGCTCACTATCAAATTCTCCTTCAGGTGGAGAAGCCTCTTACAGCGTTGACAGCTCACAAACAAGTAGTAGAACAAAAAAGAAGTGTTTACAAGTGCTTTTCTAAGCTATTGGGATTAGGGTTATATTTATAGCTCTGGTCGGGACGTATGGAAGGGTTCCAGACGCCTGGAGGGGATAAAATTTTATTCCCGTCGCAACAGAACGCGCTACGTCGTGCTCCGATAAACTTCTGGTCTGGGCGCTCGGAAGGGTTCCGGGCGCCCCGACCCCAATGTCAACACCCTATTGACTTTTTGGTCGGGGTCTTCTGCTCTGGTTCCCTTCGCTTAGGTGTGGATCTTCCGCTTCGGCTCCGTTTGCTTAGGTGTTCAACCATCTGGAATAGGGCTCACCCGAACTCATTGTTCGGCCTCGAGCAGTCTTCTGCTCCAATTTCTCGTCCCTCGGAAATACCACGCACCTCCTTCTCGTCTACCAGCATACTCTTCCACAGCATCTCGTCCCTTGGACGCACCGAGCCCGTCGGATCTCTCTCGTACCGTCCTTCTCGCTAGCTATGTTTTTCGCTCGACTTTCTGTGTTCCTAAGTTCTTGCACACTTAGACACAATGCATCAAAATAATAACATGACCTAACTTGACTTAGTTGATTACATCAAAACCATCACGGAGTACTTACAATATCCTCCTTTTTAATATGGATCAACCCAAGTTAAGTTAGGATAAATCAAGAAATAAATAGTAATAGAAATAGCAAGTACATTTTTTGCATATAAGAAAAATATGTGTAAGAAAAAATGTGCCCTCCTCCTATACTTAGCCTTTAGTTCTCCGCCTTTGATCACATTAACATGAGGTAATCTATGCAAAGTCTAAGGAATAAAATCAAGAATTTTTAAGTTTTGAAAATCAAGATTTTTCAATTTATAAACCATTTTTGGGATATTTAAAAAAAAATAAGTTTTGAAAAATTCTCTTAGATAGAGAAAATGATAAAGTTCCTCAGAAAAATAAATTTTGAAGAAAATAGTATTGTAAGACCAATTTAACAAATGAGTAATAAAATTTTATTTCTCAAAAAAAAATTATTATGTGAAAGCATTAGATAATTTTATAACATTGAAATGTTTTAATAGTTAGTCAATTAAATATTCATTTTAGTAATTGACTTTCAAACTATGATGAGACACTGAGCCTTCTTAGTTATTGGAATATCAACCACTTCTAGACAAAGCCTCTTAAAGAAATTAAATATTTAATTTTCTTTCTGAAAGCCCTAGGTCTAATTTTCAAAAATAATAAAAAAATATATGCACAAAATGATAATTTTAATTTAAACATAACCTTGGAACCCAAAATAGATTCCTTTCAACTCGGTTAATTAAAAATTTCTTAGGAATATATTTCTGTGATATTCTTCTAATTTAACCCTTATGATATCTAAAATGTTAATTTAGTTCATTATACTTTCTAACTTGTGAGTATACATTATTTTTAATTTCTTCTTTCAATATTTCATTTTGATTTTTATCTTGTCGAAATCCTCTAGTCGATAAGATGTTGTTAAGGTTAATTTTAATTCTTTATTTTTTTAATATTTTTTTATTCTCTATCTCTAATTTACAGGAACTCTTCAATAGTATTTTTATAAATTTAAATAATTGGTCAGGAGGTACGGACCGTACCTGACTTATCTTGTCGATTTCTGATACTCCCCTTGTAGTGCTGCTTTCCTCTAACGATGCTCCCCCTTCATCGATGCTCTTGATGCTCATTAAGGATGGGTTTGCTTCGTCTTCTTCTTCTTGGTGACTTGCGACTAGCACAAGTCCGACGATGGTTTCGATCTTTGATTCGGACAACGTTTTGTCCCACATCGCCTTTAGATTTTGATATTTCATTTGGACTAGTCTTTTGTCCTTGTCTTGTGCTTGCTCTTCAATTTAGGGCAGTTGTCCTTCATGTGCGCTTCTTCATTGCAATGGTAGCATCTTATCTTCCTTCTTCTTCTTTTATCCTGCACTTGATTAAATTTATTAGTTTTAAATAACTTTTTAAATCTCCTTACCATGAAGGTCGTTTCGTTATCATCGAGAGAAGATTTAGAGTCAGGTTCGCCCACTTTTGCTTTTAAGGCAATGTTGTGTTTCGATTCCTTCTTCAGATCTATACATCTTGTTTCATGAACTTCAAATGTTGAAATAATTCTTCTAAGGTACTTACCTCTAGATCCTTAGAGATATAATAAGCATTCACTAAGGATAGCTATTCAAAAATCTTAAGAAAGGCATTAAGCGTGTACGTTAGCGAATCTTAGTTTGTTACTTTTTCTCCGAGATTCGTGAGTTCGGTGATGAGTTCCTTGATTCTTGAGTGAAGGTGTGCAACGGTTTCACCTTCTTCTAATCAAAGGTTGCTAATCTGATTACGAAGCAGGTTCCGTTTTACGAGTTTGGCTTTCGACATACCTTCGTGTAGCTCAAGGAACTTTTCCCAAAGCTCCTTTGTTGATTCGTAGGCGCCGAAGTCTGCTTGATCCTTCTTTGTCCATTGATATTCTTCTTTGTCCTTTGGATCTACAAAACCATACTTTAAGATTAGTAATAAATCAAAGTCTGTTTTGAAGAATACTTTCATTTTTCTTTTCCAAATCACAAATTCCCCATTAAACTTAGGTGGGTGGATGCTCAGTCCGGCCATCTCTTGTGCTTCGACCAACAATTAGTCCTCTTAAAGTGAACTTGACTCTGATACCAATTGTTGGTCCCCTAGCGGCTGGCTAGAGGGGGTGAATGGCCTATATAATAATAAATGAATCTTTCTCGAACTTTACATCTTTATTAAACTAACACTTGCATAAAAGGAAACTGATTAATTAAAGAAAGAAAAGAGGTACAAAAGAAGTTACTTGGTTTGCAATCAGATGATTGCTAATCCAAGGCAATTGAAGTTCACTATCAAAGTTTCCTTCAGGCGGAGAAACCTCTTACAACGTTGACGGCTCACAAATAAGTAGTAAAACAAAAGAGAAGCATTTAAAAGTATCTTTCTAAGCTACTGGGATTAGGGTTGTCTTTATAGCCCTGGTCGATGCGCCTGAAAGAGTTCCAATTGCCTGGAGGGGGATAAAATTTTATCCACGTCACAACGAAACGCGCAATGTCATGTTCCGATAAACTTCTGGTCCGGGCGCCCGGACCCAAAAGTCAATACCCTATTAACTTTTTGGTCTTGGTCTTTCGCTCTGGTTCCACTCACTTGGGTCCGGATCTTCCACTCCGGCTCTGCTTGCTTGGGTGATTTCGGCCATCTGGAACAGAGCTCACCCAAACCTATTTTTCGACCTTCGAGCAGTCTTCCGCTCCGGCTTCTCATCCCTCGAAAATATCGAGCCCCTCCTTCTTGTTCACCAACGTACTCTTCTGTAACACCTCATCCCTCGAACTCATCGAGTCCATCAGCTCTCTCATGTGTCATCTTTCTCGCTAGCTGCGTCTTTCGCTAGACTTCCTATGCTCCTAAGTTCTTGCACACTTAGACACAAGGCATCAAAATAATAACAGGACCTAACTTGACTTGGTTGATCACATTAAAATCATCACGGGATACTTACAGACTCGAGCTTGAGTTTCAATATTTGATAATATGTGAGAGAGAAGTCAAGTAGGTCAAGGAAGGACTAAATACTTGACTGAGGACGTCCTAACTGTAAGTATCCCGTGGTAGTTTTTGTTAGCGGAGCTGGGGCCGGCAATAGGGGGTGAATTGCCTACCAAAATAAAAGTACACCCTCCTCGATTCTTTCAACTCCAAAATATGCAATAGTAATAAAAGTAAACTAACATAAAGAAAAAGAAAGACTCAGCTATTTACTTGGTTATAACCAAGAAGGTTGTTAATCCAAGGCAGTAGAAAAAGCTCTGAAGAATCTTCTTCTCTGAAGGTGGAGAAGTCTTTTACACACAAGAAGCTCAAAACTATTGCAAGAAAGAAATACAGAGTTGCTTTCTTAATTGAATGATTAGATATGGATCAAGGCTACATTTATAGCTTTAGTCGGGGCGCCCTGAAGGATTCCAAGCGCCCTGGGGGGATAAAATTTTATCCCCCAACGAATAGATCGTGGTTTGACCGTGATCAAGATAAGAAGGCATCCCGGGCACCCGGAATGGATCCGAGCGCATGGACTGTGAAGTCAACCAGGTTGACTTTTCGTCTGGGCCTTCTGCTCCATTTCAGCTCGGCTTGGTCCGGGTCTCTTCTGCTCCGGCTCCGTTTGCTTGGGTGATCTCCACTATCCGGAATTGGGCTCACCCGAACCCAACTTCCGGTCTTCTCCTCGAGCAACCTTCCTTCCCGGTTTCTCGTCCCTCGAACGCCGCGTACGTTCTTCTTATCCACCGGTGTACTCTTCCACAGTCATCTCATCCCTCGAACGCACCGAGCTCGTCAGCTCTCTCTCCGTGTCGTCATTCTCACTAGCCGCGTCTTCCGCTCGACTTCCTGCGCTCCTAAGCTCCTGCACACTTAGACACATGGATCAAATAACAAGCAGGACCTAACCTAACTTGGTTGATCACATCAAAACAACCACGGGGTCCAACAATCTCCCCATTTTTGATGTGTATCAACCAAGTTCAAGTTAGGGTATAAAAATAAATAGTAAAAAATTACTAACTGACAAATAGTAATTTTAAAGAAATTACTCACTAACAATTTAAGTATAAAATATTGCAATAAAAAGTTGTAATTCCAAAAAAAACTTTAAAATCTAACTCCCCCTTAACTTGTACCTCTCTCCCCCTTTGATCACAGCAAAAACAATGGGGTTTTAAAAAATTTCGAAGTTAAACATTAAAATATCGAATTTAAGAGGTGATTTTGCAAGAATTCTAAAAAAATCTAATTTTAGAGGGCCTTTTTGAAAAAAAATTTAAAATAATTTTTTTTTGCAAGAGAATTTCTCGAATTAAAAAAAATTAACTTAAACAAAAATATCTTTTGAAAATTTTTCTAAGTGAAAATTTTATGCTAGAAATATTTTTCTAAGGTAAAAAAAATTTGAAGAACTTTTACAAGCATTATTTAACTCTGCTTTTCAAGAAAGTTTAATTAAACATTTCATTTCTATATTTGGCTTCCAGGCAATAGCGAAGCACTAGGCCTTATTGGTTATTGGAGCAACAACCACTTTCTAGTCAAAGCCTCAAAAGGAAATTTATTGTTTAATTTTCTTCTCTGAAAGCCTTTAACTTTTAAATTTAATCTAGCAATGATTTTGGAATCCAGTAAAGATTCCTTCCTACTTGATTAATCAGAAACTTAGGGGTATATAGTTTCTAGGAACTTTCTTAAGTTGTCCTGGTGTCTTCTAATATACCAGTTTAATTTTCCATAAATCCTTAGTTTTGATTTTGAAAATTTATTTAAACATCCATGATTATCTTTTAAATTCTCAATTTCAATTTTTAATTTTTTATTTTCTAATTTTAAATTATCATACATTTCTAGTGGGCATGTTTTTGCTAAGTTCAATTTCAATTCAGTATTTTCTTTTTCTAAGATGGCTAGATCCTTCGTAAGAATTTTGATAAAATTAAAGGATTGAGTAGGGGTAAGATCACGTACCTTACTTACCTTACTTGGTGATGCTTCCCCTTTGTCACAGCTTTCTTCTTGTTCTGAGGATCCTCCCTCTTCATCTATGCTCATCTCTAAGTCTGAGTTATCTTCAAAGAGATGATTGGCCATCAGTGTTATTCCTGAGAAGGCTTCGACTTCTGACTCGAAGGATGAAGAGTCGTTCCATGTAGCCTTCAGACTCTTGCATGTAGAGGACGTTGGTCTCTGAGGCTTCTCCTTGTGTCTTTTCTTCAACTTGGGGTAATCATCCTTGATGTGTCCTTCCTCATTGCAGTTGCAGCATCGAACCGTCCTTCTGTTCCGTTGATGCTTCCTTGACTTCGATTTAAATTTATTAGTATTAACAAATTTATTTAACTTTCTTACTAGTAGCACCGCTTCGGTTTCGTCGATCGATGCTTCAGAATCAGGATCGTCGTTTTCGGCTCGTAGGGCAATATTGAGGTTCGTCTTCTCCATTTGCTTATGTCACGCCCCGGAGGAGTCCCTATCCGAAGAAATTTCGGCAGCATCTCCCCTGTACAGGTGACAATCTGAAACTTTTCTACATCCATAGTCATACACGGCCAACACGGCCGGAACATATGTATATAACAACAAATAAATAAGCAAACAATCATACCATCCACGCAGTTAAATAGTGAACTAAAACAAATAATAAGTAGACATCTCAAATCATCCTACTCAACTACACTCATAAAGCACAAAACCGATATCCTATTCAACTATACTCAAAAAGCACAAAAACTCAACGACGCAAATAAAGTCAACTTACCTCTTCTGTCGTCCAGGAAGGCATGTAGAAGATCATATCGAATAAAAATCCATCGACAAGTAAAAATCCATACAAGATACAAAGTATCAAAACATAATAAGTTTAAACATAGTCTAATAAAGAAAAATCAAAAGACCAACAAACGTCCTCGTGGACTGCCGGGGACTAGCGACTGGAACTCTCCAAACAGCATCAACCTGAAAATAGCAACGGAGGGGGGGTGTGAGTCCAACACTCAGCGGGTAACAACTGATATGCATAATAAAGAAAATAACAACCAGCACTAATCATACGTACAGTCTGCTGATACAAGAAGGATAAATGCAACTGAAATAAGCAGGAGAAAACTGTATTAACCAAGATCAAGGTATAAGTATAACAGGGTCGTCAGACCGAGAGGTATCAAAATCCTGTATGCATGTCAAACATATGCATCCATCCAAATGCAACATATAAGTGCAGCAAACACAATCAGAAAATGCATAAATGCATATGATGTCAATGACATGGTCACCCCTGACGCCAGTCAGCCATCTCACACACAATGGTGAGACTGAGTGGGTAGGGCTGTGACAACCGTGCACTCTGCCATCACTGCTCCTGATGAGTGACCGAGTGGACGGGACGCTGTCGGAGTACACCTATCCTCCTACCCCAAATCATAAATGGGGGAGCTCAATGCTCTCATCTCCCGGTACACAATGACGGGGAGGAATCTCTGTCGGCTATCACGCCGCGTCACACTACCCATGAGCGGACCAACAGAGCCTAACAAAGTCCAACCGTCTGTCGGCTACCATGCTGCTACACTAAACCAGCGGAGCCTAACAGAGCAGAAATGTCTGCTACCACGCTGAGTCACCGGACCAGCGGAGCCAAACAACAGAACTGCTACACACCCTGCCTGATAAAAACCACTAACCCATGAGTGGTGGTGTACTGTGCAGATCCATGTAACTGGCGATGTGCTCAACAATAATGGAGTCAACTATCGCACAGCATGCAATCATGCAAGATGGTGCATGACATGAAGCATGGAGACATCCTGAACCTATCTGTAGATATAAAATGTGTACCCTAGCATCAATAGATCAATCTGAAGATCTAAGGTACATAGATCAGATAAGGTATCAAAAACCCTAGGTCCTGAACATAATAAATAACATGGTTGTGTCACTACCCCTATAAGCATGTATAATCAGGTAGGTACTAACATGAAGTGCATAACAAATAAACAAACAAGCATGTAACATATCAGGTAGTGACCAACCGAAACAGATAAGAAGCACAATCATTGCTATTTGTTAAAAACATTACTATGCATATCAAATGACATAAAGTCAAAGTACCCACCTCCAATCGAAAAGTCCAATTTGGTCCAAATATAACGTCGAGATACTCGTCTTGCGTCAAAGTCCTGTGTCACGAATAGAAATATATTTTATTTAGCTACAATTCTTCTAAATAGCTAAATAAAATCTCTAATCCTAAATTAGGGTAAAACCCTAATCATTTTACCATCATTCTTCCCACAAGAATTAATCTACACATGATCATCTATCTAAAATAATCGAATCAAAATCATGACCTATAGCATATATCAAATGCTCTACACCTTACCTTACTTCTTAGTCGCTCCTGTTAATCCACAGCCAAGGAAGTTTGCTCCGGAAAGGATTAGCTGCTGCTGGAGACCAGAACACCGCCGACACAATGACTCTACAACCAGAGACCACCATCCTCAATTAGCACAACCATTCCACCCAACACAGTGTTGCTCATGGCAGGACATGAAACACAACACAAAATCAAAAACTAAACCCTAAACCATCACCTTCAATCCCGCTGTCGGATTACTACCGCTTGCTGTCGCCTTCTCCAAAACTCGATTTCTGACGATCTAGGGCACCATGTCAACAGGGGCGGCGGCGCACAGTGCAGAGGACAAGAAGAGGGCGACAGAGGAGAGTAGAAGGTTAGAGCACGACTCTGGATTTGGGAGGCGGCAATGCTGTTCGGCGCATTTGGATATCTCCACGGCAAGGAAACAATGCTAGGGCTTCGGGAAAGACAAAATAGTGGTCGGAGATCGGCGCGCGGCTCAGTGAAGTGGAGAAGCAAGGTGGCGCTGGGTCGGTGTCGGCTCACAGAGGAGAAGGGAAGGGGGAAATCGACAAATCTGTGACTTTGCCGAGAGAAAGAAAAAAGAGGCGAAGGCAGAGGGGAGCTAGGGCACAGCCGGGCAGAGGAGAAGTGGCGCGATCGGGAGAAGAAGAAAGCTCGGCGTCGCGCGGAGGAGAGGATCGGGAGAAGGGCTTGGTGAGGAAAGGGAAGGAGATGAAGAGGATCGGCTTAGGGACGAGGAGTGGCTTTGTACTCGAGGGGAGAAAGGAACCGACGAGGAGCAGTTCAGCTCGGAGGTTAGGGAAAATGGGCGTCGGGCGCGCGGGAGAGAAAGAAACGGCGAGGAAGAGGAAAATAAAGAAAAAGGAATTTATAAAAATAAACATTTCCTCGCTTAAATGGGTAGCCTTAACAGGCTTTCACGGGCCGCGTTTTTATCCCCGTAAACTTGTCCATACGAGCTCCGAAAAATTCTCGAAAAATTTCTAAAAATTCCGAAAAATTATCCTTATTATTATCTACCCTTTTTCGGTATTTTACATTCTCCCCCACTAATAAAAATTTGGTCCCCAAATTTCGTTATCTACCATCAGCAAGTACTAACAATAGATAGAAAGTATAAATGTTGAACGGTAATTAACTCACATACCTCAAGTAAAAAGATGGGGATATCGAGCTCGGATCGTATCCTCGAGCTCCCAGGTAGCCTTCTCATCCGAATGATGTTGCCATCTGACTTTAACCAACCGTATAGTCTTGTTCCGCAGTTGACGCTCTTTCCGGTCTAAAATCTGTACCGAAACCTCCTCGTAGGTCATGTTAGGTTGTACGGGAACTAATATATCTGTCAGCACATGTGTCAAGTCGGGTATATATCTCCTCAGCATAGATACGTGGAATACATCGTGCACGTCTGCCAGGGACGGTGGTAGTGCCAGCCGGTAAGCTACTGCTCCAATCGTCTCCAGGATATGGAAAGGGCCAATGTATCGTGGAGCTAGCTTACCTCTGAGGCCAAATCTCTTCACCCCTTTCGTGGGTGATACTCGCAGAAAAACATAGTCTCCAATAGAGAATTCCAGGGGTCTGCGTCTCCAATCAGCATAACTCTTCTGGCGGTCCTGCGCCTCTGACATCCTCCGTCTGATAGTACAGACCAACTCTGCCTCCTGTTGAGCTCTATGAGGTCCCAATAGCTGGGCCTCCCTAACCTCATCCTAGAGGGTGGGTGTCCAACAAGGCATACCATACAACGCTTCAAACGGTGCCATCTGGATAGCCGAATTAAAGCTGTTGTTGTAGGCAAACTCTACCAATGGCAAATGGTCCTCCTAACTGCCTCCAAAATCCAGTACACAAGATCTCAGCAAGTCCTCTAGAGTCTGAATAGTCCGCTCTGACTGTCCATCTATCTGCGGATGGAAAACTGTACTGAAACGGAGCTGAGTGCCTAAGGCCTGCTGCAGACTCTACCAGAATCGAGACGTGAACCGGGGGTCTCTGTCCGAAATAATACTCAAAGGGACACCATGCAATCTGATGATCTCCCGTCAATACAGATCTGCCAATCGATCCAGGGAATCTGTCCGGATCGCTAAGAAGTGCGAGGATTTGGTTAATCGATCAACGATTACCTAAATCGCGTCATGACCTCGTCGTGTCCTTGGCAAACCCACCACAAAGTCCATAGTAATGTGTTCCCATTTCCACTCAGGAATAGGAATCCGCTGAAGTAAACCAGCAAGTCTCTGGTGCTCAACCTTCACCTGCTGACAAACAAGACATCTAGCTACGAATTCCGCAATGTCTTTCTTCATACCGTTCCACCAGTAGGAACGCCTCAAATCTCGATACATGCGGGTCCCACCTGGATGGATCGTAAATCGAGAGCGATGAGCCTCCTGAAGTAGCTCATGTAAGACCGGGTGAGACTGAGGTACGCATAATCTGCCTTGGAAGTATATAATACCCTCCTCATCTCGTGTGAACTCAATCTACTGCCCAGAAGCTATCTGGCTGCCAATAAACTGAAAATGTTGATCACTGGCTTGGGCCTCTCGGATCCTCGTCCTGATCAACGATTGAGCAACCATGGTAACTAGAATACCCTGCTCTGTCGGTCCCTGCTCCTCAAGGCCTAACTCAGAGAAACCCTGAATAAAGTATGTGACTGAAGTCCGGTGGCAAGCCAAAGTGCCTCTGGACTTCCTGCTGAGCGCATCGGCAACCACATTAGCTTTCCCTAGGTGGTAGCTAATGGTACAATCATAATCCTTCAGGAACTCCATCCATCTCCTCTGTCGGAGATTAAGCTCCTTCTGGGTAAAAATATATTTGAGACTCTTATGATCAGTGAGAATCTCAAATGTAATGTCGTACAAATGATGCCGCCAAAGCTTCAGAGCAAAGATGATAGCAGCTAGCTCCAGATCATGAACTGGGTAGTTCTTCTCATGCTCCTTCAACTGTCGAGAAGCATAGGAGACTACCCTGCCGTGCTACATCAGAACAGCGCCCAAACCCTGAAGAGATGCGTCAGTGTAGAGTACAAATCCATCCTCTCCAGAAGGTAAAACCAAAACTGGAGCCGACACTAATCTCCGCTTCAGCTCCTCAAAGCTAGTCTCACAATCCTCGAACCAAGTGAACTTCACGCCTTTCCTGGTAAGGCGTGTCAGCGGCATAGCAATATGCGAGAAACCCTCGACAAAACGTTGGTAATATCCTACCAATCCCAGAAAACTACGGTTCTCCTGCACGGACTTCGGCTGCTCCCAGCTGGTGACAGCCTCGATCTTCTGAGGGTCTACTAAAATACCTCTGCTAGAGACCACGTGTCCCAGAACACCGACTGAAGGTAGCCAGAAGGCACACTTGCTGAACTTCGCATATAGCTGATGTCGTCGAAGAGTCTCCAAGACTATGCAAAGATGCTGTGCATGTTCCTCCTCGGAACGCGAGTAGATCAATATGTCATCGATGAACATGACAACGAATTGATCTAGATACTGTTGGTGCAACCTTAGGTCAAGGTTGACCTGGTTGACCCGACTCGAGTTGACCTGACTCGAGTTGTATTTTGATGTTTGACGAGAACAAAAGAGTTGTATTTTGATGGGAGATTGTTGGTGCAACCTTAGGTCAAGGTTGACCTGGTTGACCTGACTCGAGTTGACCTGACTCAAGTTGTATCTTGATGTTTGACAAGAATAGAAACTTGGGAGGTTGTGGGTGCAACCCTTGGTCAAGGTTGACCTGGTTGATCCGAGGTGAGTTGACTTGGCACGAAAAAGTCCAAGCAGGGAGCTTGGCACGGGAAAAGTCCAAGCAGGGAGCTTGGCACGGGAGAAAGTCCAAGTATGGAGACTTGGCACGGAGAAGTCCAAGTATGGGAGCTTGGCAAGTGGAAGTCGGAGAGGGCTCGGTAGCTCGTTCTCCGGACTAGGTCAGAGAGGGCTCGGTAGCTCGTTCTCTGGACCGAAAGTGAAAGACGGAGAGGGCTCGGTAGCTCGTTCTTCGGACTAGGTCAGAGAGGGCTCGGTAGCTCGTTCTCTAGATCAGGAAGGCAGATGGAAAATCCTGGTGAGTGAAGCCAAGTGAAAGTCCTGGTGAGTGAAGCCAGGCAGATGGAAAGTCCTGGTGAGTGACGTCACCATTCCACCCTTCTACGATCGCGACGACTTCGCGTATTGGAAGGTAAGAATGAGGTATTTTCTTATGACTAACCTTGAAAATTGGAGTTGTGTTCAATTAGGTTTCAAGCCTCCGATGGACAAGAAAGGAGAAACCCTAGAGAAGAAGAAGTGGACCAAGGAACAAGTCCACCAATCCCTAGTCAACGATGAGGTATTGAAAATTTTTAAATTTTCTTTACCTAATGATGTTTTGTGTAGGATAGGTGGATATAACGATGCCAAGGAGTTGTGGAACAACTTGGCGAAGTTCCATGAGGAGAGCTCCAATTCAAGCCATGAAGAGGAGTCAAGTGAGCCAAGTAGCTCACATCATGGAGGAGAGGAATTAGAAGTTGAGGGTTACTCAACATCTAAGGAAGAAGAGGAGGAGAGTTCTTCTTCAAGAATGGAGCAAGAGGAAGAAGCTTCTACCTCCGGAAGGGATGAAGAAGAAAGTCTTCATCCATCCTCAACCCTAGGTAACTCAAGCATTTCAATTTCAAATAAATTACACATAATGTGCTTTGAGTGTAGGGAGTATGGACATTACAACAGTAAGTGTCCAAGGAGGATTAGGAAGACTCCACCAGCGCCAAAGATCAAGAAAGCCGGAGTCCCGATACACAAGAGCAAGGAGCACGTGGTGTGCTTCCAATGCAAGCGAAGGGGACATTATCGGAGCCAATGTCCGAGGGGGAGGCAATCTCACAAGGACAAGAAGACGAGCACATCGATAGGGGGAGCTAAGGCAAACCCTAAGGTAATCTCTAAGGCACATTATTGCAATAATAATAAGACACATGCTAGTAGCCTTATTGCTATTGTTAATAATGATAAGCATGATAATTATAGAAATCGATACACATGCTTAGGTGCCAAACATGTGAGCCTAGATAAGGATAACACTAGGAAAGCCAACCCTAGGATCAACTCATCTAAGGTTAAGGATAACCTAGGTAGAAATCCCAAAACAACTAGACATATGCCTAGGAATACCTCAAAGAACAATGACAAATTAAAACTTGAGGTATTAGAAAAGGAGAATCAAGTCTTGAGGTCAAGACTTGACTCTTTAGAAAAGACCCTTAAAAATTTAGAGAAGTCAACTCTAGGGTCTAAGGGTCAAAAACCCAAGTCCAAGGACATGAAAGGTTTGGGTCACAAACCTAAGTCCCAAGTGGTCAAGCCCACTTATCACAATGTTCCTTTCGATTATGGAATAAAATCTAGGGCTAGGAAGACCATCACCAAGGTCACAAGGGGAGTCACCCCTAGAGTTGATCTTGATGAGTCCCAAATGACCAAGGCTTCAAAGCCTAGGAGGGTCATTAGAAGGGTTGCTAGGGAAGTCATCCCTAGTGAATACTTAGTGAACCCAATGAGCTCAAATAGGTATTGGGTTCCTAGGAGCGTGATTTCATCACGCTAGATGAGTTAGGGTGTGCCAACCTTACTTGAATAGGTAGTTAACCTAATCATGGCAAAAGGTGGCACTTTAGGAATTTTCAAGGTGTGATCAAGTCTTGAAAATGAAATTAAGAATTATTCCTAAAGTGATTAGAATGTGCCAACTACATTTGAGGAGTTCTCTTAGGTCAATCTAATTGACACATAATGATCTAAAAGTCTTGAGGATATGATTTTAGGTCTATTACACTTAGGAATATAGAAGTTATGGTAAAATGATCAAAATTATCAAAAATGGCAACTAAGGCTAGAATTAGGTATTTTCTATACCTTTATGTGATATTTGTCATATATTGTTTGCCATATGCCATGTCATGACATCATATTTATTTTATGATCATTTAAAATGTCATGATAATGCTTAGGTTAGTCAAATGTCATGCTCTATTTAAGTTTCATACTTTATGCCATGACATCATGACATTGGCACATGTTTTCATTTATGATATCATTATATGCCATGTCATCATCTCTTCTCTTGCATTTAGGATCAATGAAATTGATTTAAGGTTAAAAACACAATTTGATATGGAGATCAAATTGATGTTTAGAAAATGCATGAGACCTTAGCTTAAGATAACCTAAACCCATATCTCACATCAAAATTGACTTGAATGTGTTTGATACACCTTAGATGTGTGTGAGATATTAGGATGATGAGTTAGGATCAAGGTGCATGGTTCTTGTACCTAGATGAGCCTAATTCAAAATTGGGGATCATAGGGAAAGGTTATGTACAAGTCACGTACATTTGGCCCAAAGATTATGGTCCTAAATTAAATGGTTTAAAATCATTTCAAAATTGATTTGAAAAAAAAACCTTGATGAAGCTTTTCTAGTGATAGCATTCATCATTGAGCAAGTTGATACAAAGTTTTTGAAACTTTGAGCTATTTCAAAACTTTTCGAACTTTGTATCAAGATTTTAAAATGGAAGTTATTTTCATAGAAAACTATTTTTCCATGATAGTATATGTTATGAGGAATGTATCCTCAAAATTTTATAATTTTTGGAATTTTCTGTAATTTTGTAGGGGTTTCTGAATTTCGGGAGGAAGAAATTCAGAAATCAGCATGTGTGACCGATCAGGAGGTTGCCTGATTGGTCCAGGGGATGCTGGATCGGTCACTGGACCGATCCAGGGAGTTTCTGATCGGTCAGGTGACCAATCAGCGCGTGCCAACTTGCTGATTTTCGACTGCTTTGTCTGAAATTTCAGCTGGGAGTTGGTGTTTTGGATTTCTAAAGGCTTGAAACTCTCCAAGACATTGTTGGTGCAATGGTCAAGGGGGAGTTGACCTTTAGGGGGAGTTTTACCTATTATTCAAGGGGGAGTTGACTTTTAGGGGGAGTTTTTACTCTAAAGACTTGAGTGATATGGGATTATCACTAAGTTGATTGTTGACTTTAGTATCAAGGGGGAAATTAAGGGTTTCAATGAAAGGTATGGGACCTTCATTAGAAAGAAACTCTTGACCTTGATTCACTCTTTTTGATGTGTGTCAAAAAGGGGGAGAGTGTAGGTTTGGGGAGAATGTTCAAGGAAGAACATTAGAAAACCTAAGTTAGGTTATGGTTTTGTCAAACATCAAAAAGGGGGAGATTGTTGGTGCAACCTTAGGTCAAGGTTGACTTGGTTGACCCGACTCGAGTTGACCTGACTCGAGTTGTATTTTGATGTTTGATGAGAACAAAAGAGTTGTATTTTGATGGGAGATTGTTGGTGCAACCTTAGGTCAAGGTTGACCTGGTTGACCTGACTCAAGTTGTATCTTGATGTTTGACAAGAACAGAAACTTGGGAGGTTGTGGGTGCAACCCTTGGTCAAGGTTGACCTGGTTGATCCGAGGTGAGTTGACTTGGCACGGAAAATTCCAAGCAGGGAGTTTGGCACTGGAAAAGTCCAAGCAGGGAGCTTGGCACGGGAGAAAGTCCAAGTATGGAGACTTGGCACGGAGAAGTCCAAGTATGGGAGCTTGGCAAGTGGAAGTCGGAGAGGGCTCGGTAGCTCGTTCTCCGGACTAGGTCAGAGAGGGCTCGGTAGCTCGTTCTCTGGACCGAAAGTGAAAGACGGAGAGGGCTCGGTAGCTCGTTCTTCGGACTAGGTCAGAGAGGGCTCGGTAGCTCGTTCTCTAGATCAGGAAGGCAGATGGAAAATCCTGATGAGTGAAGCCAGGTGAAAGTCCTGGTGAGTGAAGCCAGGCAGATGTAAAGTCCTGGTGAGTGAAGTCAGGCAGACGGAAAAGTCATGCTGAGTGAAGCCAGGCAGATTGGAAATCCTGGTGAGTGAAGCCAGGTGAAAACCCTAGTGAGTGAAGCTAGGTGAAAGTGAAAGTCCTGGTGAGTGAAGCCAGGCAGTTGGTGAAAATCTTGGTGAGTGAAGCCAGGCAAGGGAAAGTCCTGGTGAGTGAAGCCAGGCAGTTGGGAAGTCATAGTGAGTGAAGCCGGGCAGGGAAAAATCCAGATGGATCAAGGGTGATCGGACATCTGGTGTTGGAAAGACCAAGTGGGTCAAAGGGATTGACCGGACACTTGTTGGGGAGTCTTAGCAGGTCAAGGGAGTGACCGGATGCTAAGCATGATGTACCAACAGGTCAAGATTGACCGGATGTTGGTTTGGAAGGCTTGGGACTTGGTTTGGGCAAAAACCAAGCTCTGGATCGATCAGTGGATCGATCCAGTGATACACTGGGTATCTGGATCGGTCTGGTGACCGATCAGTAACCAAACAGTAGCCTACTGAGTGTTATCTGATCGGTCTGCAGACCGATCAGGAAACGATCAGAAGCGAAGAAGATCAGGAGAAGAAAGAGGGAGGATCGGTCTGTGGACCGATCCACCAGAGTCCTGATCGGTCCACAGACCGATCAGAGACGAGGCCAACTCTCTGTGAGAGTTGGCTGATCGGTCTGGGGACCGATCAGCCTAAGGCCTGATCGGTCCCCAGACCGATCAGATCCTCCCTGGACCGATCAGGCCATAGCCTGATCGGTTCAGGCTTAGCCGTTGTGACACAACTGCTAGATTTCTCTGTGTCTTCTTTGTCTTCTTCGCAGGTGCAGATAATATAAAAGCCTCTACAGTGAAGGTGCAAGATACTTCTTCTTCCTCACTACTGCGATTTGAGTTTTTGCTGAGCTCCTCTTTGCTGAAGCTTCGCGTGAGCTTCGTGCTGGTTTTCTAGCTGCTGGCATCCGTGAAGCTGCTGCTTGTTGCAAGAGTTATTGTGGCGAGGTTTCTCCACCCATAAGGAGTTCTTATTAGCCGATTTTACGGGGACTCATCCACCGACGGATTGATAGGCTTCGTCCACCTTACGGACACGTCGAGGAGTAGGAGTTTATCTCCGAACCTCGTTACATCGCTGCGTGTTGAGGTTTGATCTTCTTGTCTTTGTTTCTTTGTTTTATTTTCCGCTGCGCTAACTCAACTTGTAGAAAGAAACGAAGATTTGGGGTCGGCTATTCACACCCTCCTCTCTAGCCGCGATCATCGGTCCTAACAGATACTCCAGAAAGATGTGGTTCATCAAGTCCATAAACACCGCTGGTGCATTGGTAAGCCCAAATGGCATTACCAAAAACTCATAATGTCCGTATCTGGTGCGAAATATTGTCTTCTGGATATCAGAATCTCGTACTCTCAGCTGATGATATGCGGCCGCAGATCAATCTTAGAATACACCGATGTACCTCTGAGTTGATCAAATAAATCTTCGATCTGGGTAGAGGATACTTATTTCGGACAGTCACTGCATTCAACTGTCTGTAGTCAATACACAACCTCAATGTACTATCCTTTTTCTTGACAAACAGTACCGGAGAACCCCATGGAGAAACACTAGGGTGAATAAATCCCCTGGCCAAAAGCTCATGGAGTTGAACCTTCAGCTCGTTCAACTCTTTTGGTGTCATACGATAAGGAGCTTTCGACGCCGACGCGGTCCCTGGAATCAACTCAATAGCGAACTCCACTTGCCTTCTGGGAGGCAAGCCTGGTAGCTCCTATGGAAATACATCTGGGTACTCTCGGACTACTGGCACATCAGAGAGCTGTGAACTACTGCTGTCGTCAGTACTAATCAAAGATAGCAGAAAACCCTGACAACCATGCGACAGCAGCTTCTGAGCTTGAATCGCCAAAATAGTCGATATGCCGTCGTCTCTGATGCCAGTGAAATTCCACAAGGGTTGGTTCGGAGGCTGGAATGTGATCACCCTCGTCTGGCAATCAACAGTAGCATGATATGCTGACAGCCAATCCAAGCCCAGAATGATATCGAGCTCAACCATCTCCAGTACTAGAAGATCTACCATAAGTATCATGTTGTCAAAGTCTAACGGGCAACCTCTAACCTCCTGGGTGACATCCAATGTATCACCGGACGGTAGAGAGACGATCAGTCGCTGCAGTATAATAGTGGGTAATTGGTGTCGGCTTTTTTGCATGTCACAAGGCGCATCAAATTAATAAAGATTGGAAACTCACTAAAATTAAGACACGTGTCGTAGTAAGGAGTCCCAAGTCGTATTTTTCTCCAAGGATAACTAGCGAGTGTGTGACTACTCTAGATTCGATGCAAATTAAATTCTTACATTGAATTATACCTCTAATGCATCATTGATCCAAATGACTCATTTTCTATTTCTACAATTCACAATACAGTAACCATTACATTCAAAATCTCATCACAATTTCAATAACCGAGTCTAACATTTATCACCATCACAATCAAGTTCCAACCGAAACTCAATCACCACATCCTCCATTCTTAATTACAATCAACAATCAATCTCAAAAGCTTAAACACAATAATATTGAACAGATGAAGCAACCAACTCATAATTGTAATCAACTTGGACAATCAATCTAAACCAACAAATCTTTAGTCTCAACCTCATTCAACAATATTTAATAGAAGTATACAAGGAAAATCTCTAATGAAACATTCTCATTTAAACTTCATCACAGTCACAACAAATCTGATGCATAGAACAAAGATCTGAATTAAAGACTTAAATCTAAAGGAATTGCAGAAAACATGACTGTAATTGTGAACTAGGTTAGTAGCTAAACATGGTTTGAATTGCAAACAATCAAAGAAAACAAGTATCAAAACTGAAACAAAATCTGAATTGCAAAACTAAGTAATCAGATCATCAGATCTGAGCAAGATCAAGCATAATTCAAAGATAAAATCAATGAAAACGAAATCCTAAACATTCCACAACCAAACCCAAGCTCCACATCCTTCATCTCTGCCATGGCACAGATCTGCCTTAGGGAACGCCCTTGTGGCAATCACCAGCAATCCACTAAATAACCAGCACATTCAGGAGAAGTCAAAAGCCATAGAGAACGCCCTAATTAGCTCGGATTCACCTGAAATCACCAGTCGCCGAAGAAACAGAGCACTCTTGCTAAATTCGGAGACGCGAGGTGGAAATGAAGATGGATCGATCTCTGGAGAACCGAAGAACGCACCTAAATCCTCCAGAGAGAATGGCAGAAGCTCAGATCGGAGAACGCCCCTAAATCTTCGCCTGGATGAATCCCATGGACAGCAAGATCACAACCGGAGAACGCCCCTAAATTGCTGCTCTGCGCTTCGTCTGCTAGTCGGCGGATCACTAGAGGTTCGCCGGAGATGAAGAGATTGAATCCTGGATCTGGAAGTATGGAATGGGAGGCTGCGGCGTCGCGGAGAAGAAAGATGAACAGTGGCCAGAATCACGAGATTGCCGAGATCAGCTGTGCACTATAGCTTCTCGCGGGATTTAAACCCTTCCTCATCTGATCGGACGGTCCAGAACAATCCGGGGCTTGATCAACGGCTGGATGAGATCAGCTCTGGATCAAAACTTTTGAACATTCATCAATGGACGAGATCTGCTCCTCATTAGGTCGGATGGACCAGATGCTTGACGGATGGCTCAGATCTCTCCAATCTTCAATGACGGTTCATAATGCTCCAATGTTTGATCGCCTCATTAAGCCCTTGATTTGAGCCCAAATGCGGTCTGATTTGATCGGGTACATGACCCTTTTGATGCCTACAAAATAATAATCAAAGATTAGCATCAAATACCATAATTATAAGCCAATTTACAATTAAGTCTAAATTCAAATGTAATTATGAAATCTGATGTAAATGTGAGATTGAGCTATAAAAGACTATTAAAAATGTGCATTATGAATCAAGATAATATAGCCAAAATCATGGTTATCAGTAATCTACCAATCTCCCGTATAAAAGTACGAGATATAAAAGAATGCAAGCTACCAGTATCTATCAGTATATCTGCAGATAAGGCATAAATAGAAATCATACTGCGGAAAACGGATCCGTCGGCTCGCTGCGCATCCTCTCTGGTGACCGCATGAATACGCCTAGTCTCTAGAGGAGGAAGAGGTGGTAACACTGCCTGCGACTGCTGCATCTGAGCAAGAGCCTGCCACTGAGGCGGTGCTGGATACTGTGCAAAAGAAGTCTGAAAGGGCGGCGACTAATACTGTACCGATGGTTGGGACTATGTCTGATACTGAGCATGTGGCTGGGGCTGCAACGGGTACTGGAATAGGGGTTGAGGTTGCAGCTGATACTGCCCCTGAGTCAGGTAATGAGGTCCCAAAACGGAGTTCTGGGGTACTATGGGAGTACTGGGGTACTCCTGTCCGAGCATGCCAAATGCAGCTACTGCAGGGGGGCCGGACATCTACTGACTCTGCGAAGATTTGGCTCTCCGCCCTCCTTGATAAGTTCCGGACTGACTGAGCTGTCCTCCATGACCAGACCCTCCGGAAGTCATATGCTGAGTCTTCAGCGGACAATCTCGGCTCTGGTGCCTAGGCAGTTTGTAATAAAAGCAAACTGACTGTCCCAGAGAGCAGGTTGGGGTGATGTGATCTCTGGACCCACATCTGAAACAGCGAATGTCGCTAGTGGGTTGTTTTCGGTTCGGCTGAGGAGACCGGAAACGTCCTGAGGAAGACTGCCCTGACTTCTGAGGCCTACGTAATACCCCATAAGCACTCTGACCTAGCCGACTGCGACTACTCTGCTGCTGTCTGGTCATCTGTGCCTGTTGGATCTGTCCTGATGTCTGACCCGTCTGCTTCCTTTTTCTGTTCAAAAACACTCTCAGCTGAGCTGACTCAATCATGAGGGCTCTGTCCAACGTCACTAAATAAGATGCGCTACCAAGACTGGCAAGCCTTACTTGTAAATGTCCATCTAACCCCTAAATGAACTGCTGCATAGATGAACTGTCCTCAACAACTAGCTCTGGACAAAATATGGCCAATCGATTAAACTCTTCATTATACTCTGTCACCGATCGGTTGTTCTGTCGCAGACTCAAGAAATCCTGCCGGCGAGTCATTTGATAAGCTCATGGGAAGAAACGGCTCTCAAAAGCCTCTCTGAACCTGGCCCAAGTGATGTTTCACTCGCCGATGATAGAACGCTGAGTAACCCACCAAGTGTCGGCCTCATCCCGTAAATGGAAAGCAACCAGCTCTGCTTTCTCCCACTCGGAGCAAGCCATATAGAAGAAGGTCCACTCCATGGTCTCTAACCAGGACTGGGCCACACTCGGATCAGTCTCTCCTCGGAAGAGTGTGAATCGACTCTTCATCGATTCTTCCAATGCTGGAATCCGAGCTCGTGCCGCGACAATGTCAGTGAGGGGGTAGGGACGGTTACAAGAGCTGGTGGAAATACTGGAGCTGGTGCTACAGGTGGTACCGCTGAATAGACCGAGGGAGGTACTCCCGGTGCTGCTGCATAAACTGGGGCATATGTCGCCGGTGGCACTGCAGGGTCAGCATAGGTGGCCGCGGCTGGATGAACGGTAGGTTGTGGCATCGGATGTGGAGCAACCGGTACCGCTGGTGTAGGTGCTGTGAGCACACTGTAGGTACTGGGGGCACAGGTGCCGCTGGTGTCAGGTACACGGTAGGTCCAGGTGGTGGTGGTGTCAGGTATGCCGTAGGCTCGGCCAGAGCAGGTAAGGGGTATGTCGATGGTACCCCTGGTGGTACCGTAAATACGTAGGGGTGGGTACAGCTGGTGCAGTCGAGGTAGGTACCTCTAAAGGAGCCATTGAGGTCTGAGAGCCCGACGCGCCCACAGTATCCTGAGTCTGCCCCTGTCTGACAGGCTCAACCCCAGTAGGCATCTCTGACAAGTCCAGAGGACCTATCTCTGACAAGTCCAGAGATCCCAAGGTCCTCGTACGTGGCCGTCCAGCACCACGTCTCGCAGCAATACGTGTAAATCTCCTCATATCTGTTAAGTTATAACACAAATATCACTACAAATATAAAAACTATAAAATTACCTTTATACCTATTTGTCATCTGGAGATGTTCCGTCGTTGTCCAGTCCCCCTTTTACTTCGAAATTCCGTAAAAGAAAACCAACGAAAATTCATACAAATCCGAAAAATAAGTACCCAAGTTTACTCGCAAACTTGGGCTAAGCCAAAAATCCAGAACACCAAAAGCAGGTATTCGTAACCCGCTCTGATACCAATAAATTGGTATCAGATAAATCTCGAAATCCGTAACACGATATACAAACAAGTATCGCCAACTTGGCTCTGATACCAAATAAATTGTCACGCCCCGGGGGAGTCCCTGTCCGAAAAAATTTCGACAGCATCTCCCCTGTACAGGTGACAATCTGAAACTTTTCTATATCCATAGTCATACACGGCCAACACGCCCGGAACATATGTATATAACAACAAATAAATAAGCAAACAATCACACCATCCACGTAGTTAAATAGTGAACTAAAACAAATAATAAGTAGACATCTCAAATCATCCTACTCAACTACACTTATAAAGCACAAAACCGATATCCTATTCAACTACACTCATAAAGCACAAAAACTCAATGACGCAAATAAAGTCAACTTACCTCTTCTGCCGTCTCGGCAGGCATGTAGAAGATCATATCGAATAAAAATCCATCGACAAGTAAAAATCCATACAAGATCCAAAGTATCAAAACAGAACAAGTCTAAACATAGTCTAATAAAGAAAAATCAAAAGACCAAAAAACGTCCTCGTGGACTACCGGGGACTAGCGACTGGAACTCTCCAGACAGCATCAACCTGAAAATAGCAACGGAGGGGGGTGTGAGTCCAACACTCAGCGGGTAACAACTGATATGCATAATAAAGAAAATAACAACCAGCACTAATCATACGTACAGTCTGCTGATACAAGAAGGATAAATGCAACTGAAACAAACAGGAGAAAACTGTACTAACCAGGACCAAGGTATAAGTATAACATGATCGTCAGAACGAGAGGTATCAAAATCCTGTATGCATGTTAAACATATGCATCCATCCAAATGCAACATATAAGTGCAGCAAACACAATCAGAAAATGCATAAATGCATATGATGCTAATGACATGGTCACCCCTGACGCCAGTCAGCCATCTCACACAATGGTGAGACCGAGTGGGTAGGGCTGTGACAACTGTGCACTCTGCCATCACTGCTCCTGATGAGTGACCGAGTGGATGGGATGCTGTCGGAGTACACCTATCCTCCTACCCCAAATCATAAATGGGGGAGCTCAATACTCTCATCTCCCGGTACACAATGACAAGGAGGAATTTCTGCCGGCTATCACGCTGCGTCACACTACCCATGAGCGGACCAACGGAGCCTAACAAAGTCCAACCATCTGTCGGCTACCACGCTGCTACACTAAACCAGCGGAGCCTAACAGAGCAAAACTATCTGCCGACTATCACGCTGAGTCACCGGACCAGCGGAGCCAAACAGCAGAACTGTCACACACCCTGCCTGATAAAAGCCACTAACCCATGAGTGGTGGTGTGTGCAGATCCATGTAACTGGCGATGTGCTCAACAATAATGGAGTCAACTATCGCACAGCATGCAATCATGCAAGATGGTGCATGACACTAAGCATGGAGACATCTTGAACTTATCCATAGATATAAAATGTGTACCCTAGCATCAATGGCTCAATCTGAAGATCTAAGGTACATAGATCAGATAAGGTATCAAAAACCCTAGGTCCTGAACAAAATAAATAACATAGTTGTGTCACTACCCCTATAAGCATATATAATCAGGTAGGTACTAACATGAAGTGCATAACAAGTAAACAAACAAGCATGTAACAAATCATGTAGTAACCAACCGAAGCAGATAAGAAACACAATCATTGCTATTTGTTAAAAACATTACTATGCATATCAAATGACATAAAGTCAAAGTACCCACCTCCAATCGAAAAGTCCAATCTGGTCCAAATACGACGTCGAGATACTCGTCTCGCGTCAAAGTCCCGTGTCACGAATAGAAATATATTTTATTTAGCTACAATTCTTCTAAATAGCTAAATAAAATCTCTAATCCTAAATTAGGGCAAAACCCTAATCATTTTACCATCAGTCTTCCCACAAGAATTAATCTACACATGATCATCTATATAAAATAATCGAATCAAAATCATGACCTATAGCATATATCAAATGCTCTACACCTTACCTTACTTCTTAGCCACTCCTGTTAATCCACAGCCAAGGAAGTTTGCTCCGGAAAGGATTAGCTGCCGTTGGAGACCAGAACACCGCCGGCACAATGACTCTACAACCAGAGACCACCATCCTCAATTAGCACAACCATTCCACCCAACATAGTGCTGCTCATGGCAGGACATGAAACACAACACAAAATCGAAAACTAAACCCTAAACCATCACCTTCAATCCCGCTGTTGGATTACTGCCGCTTGCTGTCGCCTTCTCCAACTCTCGATATCTGACGATCTAGGGCACCATGTCAACAGGGGCGGCGGCGCACAGTGCAAAGGACAAGAAGAGGGCGACAGAGGAGAGTAGAAGGTTAGAGCATGACTCTGGATTTGGGAGGCGGCAATGCTGTTCGGCGCGTTTGGAGATCTCCACGGCAAGGAAACAATGCTAGGGCTTCGGGAAAGACAAAACAGTGGTCGGAGATCGGCGCGCGGCTCAGCGAAGTGGCGGAGCAAGGTGGCGCTGGGTCGGTGTCGGCTCGCAGAGGAGAAGGGAAGGGGAAAATCGATAAATCTGTGACTTTGCCGAGAGAAAGAAAAAGAGGCGAAGGCAGAGGGGAGCTAAGGCACAGCCGGGCGGAGGAGAAGTGGCACGATCGGGAGAAGAAGAAAGCTCGGCGTCGCGTGGAGGAGAGGATCTGGAGAAGGGCTCGGTGAGAAAAGGGAAGGAGATGAAGAGGATTGGCTCAGGGACGAGGAGTGGCTTTGTACTCGAGGGGAGAAAGGAACCGACGAGGAGCAGTTCGGCTCGGAGGTTAGGGCAAATGGGCGTCGGGCGCACGGGAGAGAAAGAAACGGCGTGGAAGAGGAAAATAAAGAAAAAAGAATTTATAAAAATAAACATTTCCTCGCTTAAATGGATAGCCTTAACAGGCTTTCCCGGCCCCCCTTTTTTATCCCCGTAAGCTCGTCCATACGAGCTCCGAAAAATTCCCGAAAAATTTCTAAAAATTCCAGAAAATTCTCCTTATTATTATCTGCCCTTTTTCAGTATTTTACAGCTTAGGCTCTGTGATTTGAGACTCGTGAAGTTCAAATGTAGAGAATAAGTTTTCTAAAGTACTTACCTCAAGGTCCTTAGAGATGTAGTACGCATCTACTAAGGAGGTCCATTCCGGAGTTCTAGGGAAGGCTTTAAGTGCATACCGAATGGAATCTCGGTTTGTTACCTTTTCACCGAGATTCGTCAGTTGCGTTATCAGCTCCTTGATCCTTGCTTGGAGTTGCGCAACCTTCTCGCCGTTGTTCATCCGAAGATTTGTTAGTTGTGTCCGGAGGACATCGCGCCTTGCTAGCTTCACTTCTGAGGTGCCCTCGTGGAGTTCCAGGAATTTATCCCAGAGGTCTTTGGCGGAGTTGTAGTTTCCGATCCGACTTATCTCCTAGGGCGGCAGAACACTGAGCAGGTGAAATTCGGCCTTTCCGTTGGCCACGCAATCGGCCTGCTCCTTCTTCGTCCAGTTGCACTCTTCTTTATCTTTTGGCACTGCATATCCATACTTTATTATTAAAAGAATATCAAATTTAGTTTTAAAAAATACCTCCATTTTTTGCTTCCAAGTAGCGAAGTCTCCGTCGAACTTCGGGGGATAAATGTTCGCGCCGGCCATCGTCCTGATCTTTGTGCTTCAGTCGGCGGTTAGTCCTTCTGAGGCTGTCGGGCTCTGATACCAATTGTTGGTGGAGCTAGGGCTGGCAAGAGGGGAGGTGAATTGCCTACCAAAATAAATGTACACCCTCCTCGATTCTTTCAACTCCAACATATGCAATAGTAATAAAAGTAAACTAACATAAAAAAAAAAGACTTAGCTATTTACTTGATTACAACTAAGAAGGTTGCTAATCCAAGGCAGTAGAAAAAGCTCTGAAGAATCTCCTTCTCTGAAGGCGGAGAAGCCTTTTACACACAAGAAGCTTAAAACTATTGCAAGAAAGGAATACAGAGTTGTTTTCTTAATTGAATGATTAGATATGGACCAAGGCTATATTTATAGCTTTGGTCGGGGCGCCTTGAAGAATTTCAGGCGCCCTGGGGGGATAAAATTTTATCCCCCAACGAATAGATCGTGGTTTGACCGCGATCAAGATGAAGGCATCCCGGGCGCCCAGAATGGATCCGAGCGCATGGACTATGAAGTCAACCAGGTTGAATTTTCGTCCAGGCCTTCTGTTCCATTTCAGCTCGGCTTGGTCCGGGTCTATTCTGCTTCGGCTCCGTTTGTTTGGGTGATCTCCGCTATCCGGAATAGGGCTCACCCGAACCCAACTTCCAGTCTTCTCCTCGAGCAGCCTTCCTTCCCCATTTCTCGTCCCTCAAACGTCGTGTACGTTCTTCTCGTCCACCGGTGTACTCTTCTGCGGTCACCTCGTCCCTCGGACGCACCGAACTCATCAGCTCTCTCTCTCTGTGTCGTCCTTCTCGCTAGCCACATCTTCCGCTCGACTTCCTGCGCTCCTAAGATCTTGCACACTTAGACACAGGGATCAAATAACAAGCATGACCTAACCTAACTTGGTTGATCACATCAAAATAACCACGGGGTCCAACAGTTTTGATGTGGTCAACCAAGTTAAGTTAGGTCATGTTTGTGTTTGATGTCTTGTGTCTAAGTGTGTAGGAACTTAGGAGTACAAGAAATTGAGCGGAAGACACAACGAACAAGAATGATGGCATGGGAAGGGAGTCGATGGGACGAGAAGTCGAGGAACGAGAAGTCGGGGAGGAAACCTGCTCAAGGAGATGCCGAGAAGGATGCCTGCTCTAGGAGAAGGACACACGTAGCGTATCCGAGGGGCGAAAAGCCGGGGAGGAAGCTTGCTCAAGGAGAAGTTCGGAGTTGGATTCGGGTGAGCTCAACTCTAGTTAATCGGAGCATCACCTACGTGAACAAAGATCGGCTAAGAGGCTGATCTGCCTCATAGAAGGTGCATTCAATGGTTTGGAAGGTGTCTCACATGAACAATGCGAAGGCGCCTTCCATCCTGTTAAAGGCGCCTTTAATACCCGTTAGCCGAAGATAAAGTTTTATCTTCGGTGGATAAAACTTGTCTATGGAAGGCGTCTTGGACCTACTTGGAGGTGCCTCCGAGCAGTGGATAAGTTTTTCTAGGAGTTATAAAAAGACCCTTAGAGTTGGGAATTAAAGAACAACTCTTGTAATCAATTCTTAGTTTATTTTTATGCTTTCAAAGAGTATAAAAGGCTTATCCGCCTTCAATGAAGAAGATTTTCATTGAGATTTCAACCTCCTTAGATTAACAACCACCTACATTATAACCAAGTAACTATTATATCTCTTTTCTTTTAAGTTGTTATTATTTCTTTAAATGTTAATTGGTTGTGCGTATCTAACTTATATCCTTGCTAAGTTTGAAAAGCAAAAGATTGTTCTATTTTATTACAGGAGTAGGCTATTCCCCCCCCCCCCCCCCCCCCTCTAGCCGACATGACGCGGACTAAAAATTGGTATCAGAATGAGGACGCTTCAAAAGAACTAACCGTCGATCGAAGCATAAGAAATGACCGGACCATGCATCTATCCACTAACGTTTAAAGGGAGTTCGCATTTTGGAAACAAAGAATAGAGATATTCTTCAAAATTGATTTTAATATTTTTGTTAACAATTAAATATAGTTTTAAACCACCCAAGGACAAGAATGGAGAACAACTCAAAGAACACCGCTGAACTGAAATCCAGCGCGATAAATTTAAGGCAAATGGTAAAGCCGAGTTCCATCTTCTGAGTGTTCTGCCTGCTCAAGCACTCAATAGAATTGGTAACTACAATAGTACAAAAAACTTTGGAAAAAGTTCTTGAAGCTCTATGACGAACCAAATGAAGTCAAATCCAACTCTTCGATGGACACCGAGACGTCATTAAAAAAATTTGAGATCGAGGAAATTGCCAAAACAACACTTATAATCGAATACATACCTGAAGACAAACAAAGCTTGTCCGAGATAAGAATCAATGAAGGGTGAGAGTCTTCGGAAGAAAGCAGCGACAAAGGGGGAGCATCGAACAACGAAATTATAACAGTAAGTAAGGTACCTTCCTGATCTCCTGAAGAGTTTTTTGAGTTCATTAAAATGTTTTCTAAAAATATGGTTAATTTAGAAAAAGAAAATGCATGTAGACTAGAAGATTTTGATAATTTGAAAATTGTAAATGAAAAATTGAAAGTACAAATAGGCAAATTGAAAAATGACTGTGCATGTTCGAATATTCTTCGAAATTCAAAATTCAAGAATTATGGTAAGCTTAGTTAGTATTTTATATACCATAAGGGCTAAATTATAAAAGTAGATAAAAAATTAATTCCTAGAAAATATATGATTAATATAGTAGAAAATAATTTATTTTGTATATCAAAATCATGCTTAACTCAGTGAATTAATTTCTATATATTAATTTGCTTGATTTATTCTTTTTGGTAAAATCAATTATTTTATCAAGTTTCTAGTCATATCTTCTCTCAAAATTTTATCCGTGTAAAATGAAAATATTATCTACTAGTAGAAAATTTTTTGAAATTTTTGACCGATATATTAATTTTTATGAATTTCTCCAAAAACCCATATTATTAAATTAAAATATTTTACAAATTTATTTTAAAAAAATTATTTTTCCGTGATCAAATATTATGTTTTCTGTTAAAAGCTTTTTTTTTCAAATTTTTCTGACTATTAAATAATATTCTATGAATTGTTTGTTAAAATGTTGATTTTTAATATTAAAATTTTCAAAAATAAAATCTTTTAAAATTTAATTTTTCTATAGTGGTACATTCTGTTTTACATATTTAGAAAAGTTAAAGGAATTTTTAAATATGAAATTCTTTATTTAAAATTTATTTCTTTAAAAACTGGGTTCTATCATAAAATAATTTATTTTTGTTAAAATAAAAAATATATTTTTAGTGAAAAATTTTGTATTAATCTCCCTACTTTTGATGGACCTTAATAAAAACTTTTAGGGTTTTTCGAAATCAAAAAATAATTTTTAAATTATTTTTATTAAAACAAAGAATTAATTTGTAAAATTATGAAGTTTTTGAAAATTATTTTTGGAAAATATTAGTTTACTATTAATTCTATTCACAACTCCTAAAAAGTTTTTCCAAATTTTTATAACTATGTTTCATATTTTTTCCTATTTTTTTATGTGACCAAAGGGGGAGAAATAAGACGTAAGTTAAGGAGTTTTTTTTTTTACTTAATTGCATATTCTTGGTATAATTGATAATTCATTTACTAAGTAGCAATTACTTTATTTTGTTTTAACCCTAACTTTAATTTGGATTGATGTATATCAAAAAAGAAGAGATTGTAAGTATCCCGTGGTAGTTTTGATATGGTCAATGAAAATAAGTTAGGTCCTATTTGTGTTAATGTCTTATGTCTAAGTGTGCAAGAACTTAGGAGCACAAGACGAGTGAAAGACGCAACGGACGAGAAGGATGACACGAGAAGGGAGCCGACAGGCTCGGTACATCCGAGGGATGAAAAGTTACAGAAGAGTACATCGGTGGACTAGAAGGACATGCACAGCGTATCCGAGAGACGAGAAGCTAGGGAGGAAATCTGCTCAAGGAGAAGGTCAGAGTTGGGTTTGGATGAGCTCAACTCCAGTTAATCAAAGCATCATCACCTACACGAACAAAGTTCGGCTAAGAGGCTTATCTGACTCATGGAAGGTGCCTTTAATGGCTTGAAATGCGCCTCGCATGAACAATGCGAAGGCACTTCCATCCTGTTGAAGGCGCCTTCAATACCCGTTAGTCGAAGATAAAGTTTTATCTTTGATGGATAAAACTTGTCTTATGGGAGGCGCTTTGGACTTACTCAATGGCGCCTCTGAGCAGCGGATAAGTTTTTCTAGGTGCTATAAAAAGACCCCTGGAGTTAAGAATTAAACAACAACTCTTGTAATCAATTCCTAGTTTATTTCTGAGCTTTCAAAGAGTGTAAGAGGCTTCTCTATCTTCAACGAAAGAGATTTTCATTGAGCTTTTAGCCACCTTGGATTAACAACCACCTACGTTGTAACCAAGTAACTATTGTACCTCTTTTCTTTTAAGTTGTTATTATTTATTTAAATGTTAATTGCCTATACGTAACTTGTTGGCCCCCTAGCGACCGGCAAAAAGGTGTGAATTGCCCTGAAAATCAATATCAACCTTTCTCGACATTTCAAACTAAATTAAGAAAACACTTGTATAATAACAAAACGTAAATGCATAAATTAAAAAATAGAGGCAAGAAAATTTACTAGGTTTGCAATCAGAGAATTACTAATCCTAAACAAATGAAGTTCACTTAAGTCTCCTTTGGGCGGAGTAGCCTCTTTACAATGTTGACAACTCACAAAAGTAGTAGAACAAGAATAGAGGTCATTTTACAAGTGATGTTCTAAGCTATTGGGATCAAGGTCGTATTTATAGCCATGATCAGGGCGCTTGAAAGGGTTCCAAGCGCTTGGATGTAGATAGAATTTTATCCTCGTTGCACCAGATTGCAACAGGTGGCGTTTCGATAATTTTTTTGGCCCAGAAACCCGGACCCAGTTAAACCCAATCCGAAATCGAGGGTGTCTCCGGGGGCACCCTCGGCACACGAGGTGGTCCGGACGCCCAGACTCCGGGTGCCTGGAATTGCTCCAGGCGCCCGAACCACAGTCAACATCCAGTTAACTTTTCTTCCGGGTATTTCGCTCTGGCTCCGCTCAATTGGGTGGTTTTGACCATCCGGAATAGGGATTATCCAAACCAATTTTTCGGTCTACTCGAGCAACCTTCTGCTGCGGCTTCTCGTCCCTCAGAATGTCGCGCGCCTCCTTCTCATCCGCCAGTGTACTCTTCCCCAGCGCCTTATCTCTCAGACGCACCGAGTCCGTCGACTCTCTCTCATGCCATCCTTCTCACTAACTGCGCCTTTCGCTCGACCTCCTGTGCTCCTAAGTTCATGCATACTTAGATACGAGGTATCAAAATAACAATAGGACCTAACTTGACCTGGTTGATCGTATCAAAAACTATCACGGATACTTACATAACTAACTTATTTCCTTACTAAGTTCGAAAAGTAAAAGATTGTTCTATTTTATTACAGGGCTATTCACCACCCCCTCTAGCCGGCCTAATGCGGATTAACACTAACTGAAAGTTAGGCAACGGGAAGTCCTAATTGGAGGTTAGGTAATGGGGAACCCTAATTAGATGTTAGACGATGAAAGTTATAGCGGAGTTAGACAGTGGAAGACCTAGTTGGAAACTAAGATATGGAAGTCCTAGTGGGGCTAGGTAGTGGAAGACTTATTTGGGAACTAGGCAACGGAAGTCCTAACGGGACTAGATTGTGGAAAACCTAGTTAGGAACTAGGCAATGAAAGTCCTAGTGGGCTATACAAGGAAAAAGTTCAAGTGGGTCAAAGGTTGACTAAATACTTGTGAAGAAGCTCTGGCAAGTTAAGATTGACCGGATGCTAGACAACGAGAAGTCCCACCAGATCATGCATGGATGATTGGATGTTGGCAACAAAAGTCCTGGTAGATTGAGGTCAACCAGATATCCGGCAAAACATGATTTCAATCTTGAAAAGAATGAAATTAGGGATAACAATCGATTGATGAGATTCATAAATCGATTGACTTTCAAGTTTTTTTGCTTAAATTAATTGCCTTAATCTATTGAGTAGTCATTTAGCATGACCTAATTGATTGATGCAATCGATTAGCATTGTTTTCTCCATGAACAGAAAGGTTCTAAATCAATTAGGGCAATCCATTGAGAGGTTTTCGTGAATAACATAGAAAGTACTGGAATTGCTTGGGCAATCGATTTAGCAAGGGTCAATCAATTGGGGTAATTGATTGGAGGCTCTTCGTGAGAGAACAAAAAGCTTCGAAATCAATTGAATTAATCGATTAGAAGTCGTCAATTGATTGGTATGGCTCATTAATTGATTGGTAGGGAGAAAAAGAGTCATTCTATAAATTTGAGCAGTCGGATCCTATGTGACAATCGATTGGGGGTAAGGTTAATTGATTAACAGATGTTTTCCATCCTAATCCGGTGGTAAGGACGGGGGACCCTCATTGGCGGAGGGTCAAAGACACGTGGAGGTCAATGGTCAAGAAGGTCAACCCCAAGGTCGCGCCGAACGGAAGGATGCCGGGCCGAGCGGAGTATCGGCCCGACCACGCGTCAAGCCGACCGGACATTCGGCCAAGAGCTTCCCGGGTCAGACGGAAGACAACCCGACCATAGGAGGGTTTCTGATGCTCAAAAGACCGCAGGTGCCGAGCTGATAAGCCGCTCGGCCGATATGGCACCCTCAGCCGAGCACACGAGCGAGCTTCCCCCGAGAAGCTCTGAGTCGAGCGGATAGGCCGCTTGGCCGATCCACATACCAAGAACAGACGAGCGTTAGGAGACAAGAAGGATCGAGAAGGACAGCATGGTCGGCGGCCAAAGCAGACAGAGTATCGTACGGTGGAAGTGTCCACTGTCCCATCAGAGACATGCTCGGACTGTTGCGGTATGGTGTCAAACAGGCTTTTCTGACAGACCCATTCTGAGGTATGGGGGGAGACACGTGCGCGCCTCGAGAAACGCGCCCGTGCCTACCCAGGGGTCCTATATAAGGACCCCCAGGTTTCGATGCTAAGGGGGGATTTTTCTTCTTCTATTTTCTTCTTCTGCTTCTTTTTCTCAAACCACTACTTGTTTCTTCTTCCTACACATTGCCTGACTTGAGCGTTGGAGGATCGTCGCCGGGAAACCCCTCCCGGCTCAGTTTCTTTGCAGGTAGCGGCAGAGATCCACATCACCAGCCATAGACAGCGGAGAGCGCCACGTTCCCAGCGTCCATCCACTCATCACTCGGACAGGATCAAATTGGCGCCGTCTGTGGGAACGCACCTGAATCCAAGTAGAGAAGATGAAAGAAGCTAGACGACCTCATACCGTGATGCTCTCTCAGGAGGAGCTCGACGCTCTAATTGAGGCCAGAGCAGCTAAGCTCATGGAGCAGCAGAAACAAAAGGCATAAGCCGAGCGCCTAGAGCAACAGGCGACGTCAGCATCAGCAGGCCGAGCGGCAGCAGAGTTCTGACCGGAGAATATCTCAACATGGGACCGAGATAAAGATCCGGTCGGTATTCAAGGGGAAGCACCAATTGCCCCGATCCCTTTTCACCGAGCCTTTTTCCGTACACCCCCGGAATTAATGCCAGCTAACCCTTATCGAGGATCTTCATCTGACGAGGCACCCAAGCGAGACCATAGAAAAGGCAAGGTGACCCGAACGGACGCCTCACCCGAGCGCATCAATCGCCAGTTTTCAGAGGCCATCCTGCGAGACCCTCTACCAAAGCATTATGTGCCATCGGCGATCGGGGAATACAACGGAACCACCGACCCGGATGACCATCTCGGTAAGTTCGATAACACAGCTACCCTACATCATACACAAATGGAGTAAAGTGCCGGGTGTTTCTCACTACCCTTTCGGGATCGGCGCAACGATGGTTTCGGAGGCTGTCGGACAGATCCATTACAAGCTTCAAGGAGTTCCGCACGGCCTTTCTCCACCATTTCGCAAGCAGTCGGCGCTACCAGAAAACCAGTGTCAGTCTGTTCGCCATCAAACAAGAGCCCAGAGAATCGCTCCGAGCTTACATCCAGCGATTCAACCAGGTGGTCATGGATATTCCAACGGCCACCTCAAAAACAATGATGAATGCATTCACGCAGGGCCTCGTGGATGGTGACTTCTTCCGCTCACTTGTTTGGAAGCCACCCCGAGACTATGATCATATGCTGCACCGGGCCAATGAGTACATCAATGTGGAGGAAGCCCAGGCGGCAAGAAGAAAGGAAGCTCCAACTGAGCGGCTAGCCCCTGCCGAGCGGAAGCCGCCCACTAGCTACCAGCCGCCTAGAGGACTGCGAGTTGAAGCAGCCCGCCCTCATTAACATGCAAGGTCCCATGCCATCCAAGAGGTAGCTGCCGAGCGGCCCAAGACAAAAAAGAAGCTATGGACCCCCAGGTTTTGCTCCTTCCACCGGACCGACGCGCATAACACCCGGGATTGCCGAAGTCTTCCCCTTATCGCCCACCCCGCTCCCCGGAGTGGTTGTCGTCGATCGCCATCACCCGATAGGCGACAGCGACACCATGAAGCCGGTCGGAGATCATCCAGAAAGTCACCCGAGCGGTATCATCCTCAGAAGCACGAAAACAATCCTCGGGGATCTAAGGAGCAGCCGAGGCTGTCCGGACGGGAGGAAGAAAATAGAAACAACATATCCCGGGGCAAAATCAACATCATCGCTGGTGGACCGACTGGGGGTGACTCTAACAGAGCAAGGAAGGCGAATGTCAGGCAGCTCAAGATCCATGCGGTCGGGTGCAGTCAAGAACGGGCGAGCAGGCCCGAAATCAGCTTCGGACCCAAGGACCTCGAGGGAGTCGAAGTCCCACATGACGACGCCCTCATCATCAAAGCGGTAATAGCTAATTACACTATTCACCGTATTTTCATTGATACAGGCAGTTCGGTCAATATCATATTCAAAATGGCTTTCGACCAACTGCAAATTGATCGAGCTGAGCTGATGCTCATGACAACCCCGCTCTATGGGTTTACGGGAAACAAAGTTCTACGGGTCGGTCAGGTCCGACTAGCCATTTCGCTAGGAGAAGAGCCACTCAGGAGGACGAGGACCTCCAACTTCGTCGTGGTCGACTCTCCCTCGGCGTACAATGTTATCCTGGGGAGACCAGCACTCAGCGAGTTCCGAGCGGCCGTCTCCACCTTCTACCAAAAAATTAAATTCCCTGTCGAAGACCAAGTGGGATAAGTGCAAGGAGATCAGCTGGCGGCTCGGCAATGTTACGTCGAAATGGTCCGAGCCGAAGCAAAGTCCGCACGGAAGATGCCGCGGATCGAGATAAACGCTATAACAGATAAACCACCCTCTTTGGTTTATAAAGAAAAAGAGGAGGTACAGATCCACCCTTCCCGACCGGAGGCCACTACATTCATAGCGTCTGATCTGGAGGCAAGCCAGAAGGAGAAATTAATCAGATGTCTCCAGAAAAACTATGATGTCTTCGTGTGGTCGACGCACGAGCTACCGGGAATTTCGCCAAGCATCACGCAGCATGAACTGTACGTCCGGCCGGATGTGCGGCCAGTGAAGCGAAGAAAGAGAGACTTCAGCGCCGAGCAGAACGTCATCATCCGAGCGGAGGTGGAGAAACTCTTGGAGGCCGACCACATACGGGAAGTGCAGTTCCCGAGCTGGCTGACGAACGTGGTGCTAGTATCCAAGCCGGGCAACAAGTGGAGAGTCTGCATCGACTTCCGAGATCTAAACAAGGCCTGCCCAAAGGACTTCTTGTTGGTTGCTACTCGGAAAACCTAAAGATTCCACTGTACAAAAATTTTGTACAAAGGTCTGAACCTATTCCTAGCTACCACGTGTTCTTTTAAATTAAATTTTGGATCGCCTGCGGAACTTAACACGTTTGATCCAAATCACCTAAGTTATTAATTCCATTAAATATTAATTTCCAAAATGGGTTCCCAGTACTGACGTGGTGAGGCACATGACCTTCTTGGATATGGGAGCAACCACCACCGACTAGACAAAACCTTTTAAGGAAAGCTAATATTTAATTTCCTAAAATAACTTTAGGTCAACCAAAAAGAACAATCAAATCACAAGGAAAAGAAAAACAAAAGAACACTATATCGAAAACAAATTCGAAACACTAGAATCGTATGCCTCTTGTATTTAGTATTATTTCCAAAAATAACTAGTATGATGCGGAAAGAAAAATTACTAGTTATACCTTTTAGAAAGACCTCTTGATCTTCTACCGTATTCCTCTTCTAACCTCGGACGTTGTGTGGGCAACGATCTTCCAAGATGAGAACCACCTAGACACCTTCTTCCTTCTTCCTTCAAGTTTCGGCCAAGCACAAGAACTTCCAAAGGATGAAGAATTTTCCACCAACCAAGCTCCAAGGGATGCATGCTTTCTCTCCTTCTTCTCCTTCCTTGATCCGGCCACATCCTCCAAGCTCCAAGAGATGATAGATTTCGGCCACAACAAGAGGAGAGAAGAGAAAGGGAAGGGTCGGCCACCACATCAAGGAAAATAGGGAGAAAAATAGAATAGAGTCATTAGTCTTGAAGCCTCCTCTACCCCTCTTTTATAATCCTTGGTCTTGGCAAATAAGGAAAATTTAATAAAAACTTACTTAATTCTTTTGCCATTGAAAAGGAAAATTTATTTAATTAAAACAATTTTCTCTTTTCAAATTACAATGGCAAGCCATAACAAATAATATCTCCAAGCAAATAAAATTTTAAACACCAATTAAAACTTCCTTATTTGCTTCCGGAAATTTATAAAAATTTCTCCAATAATTTTATCCCTTCATGATTGGTTTATAAAAAGGAAATTTAATAAATTAAAATCTTTCTTTTAAACAAGTGGATAAAAAGAAAGTTATCTCTATAAATTAAAATCTCTTTTAATCTACAAATAAGGAAAGATATCAAATCTTTTCTTAATCTTTTGTAGAAACTTATAAAAGAGAATATTTAATTTTAAACTCTCTTTTAAATCATGAACATGATTAAAAAGGAAAGTTTTCTTAAAATTTAAAATCCTCCTTTAATCAACAAATAAGGAAAGATTTCAAATTTTAAACTCTCTTTTAAACATGTAGATGATTTACAAATAAGGAAAGTTTTTACCAAAAATTAAAACCATCCTTTTAAACTACAAATAAGGAAAGAGATTGATCTCTTCTCTTAATCTTTTGTAGAAAGCTATAAAAGGAAATTTTAATTTTAAACTCTCTTTACCTGATATCCACATAAGAAATAATTTTAATAAAAATCCTCTTTAATATTCTAGTGTTCGGCCACCTAAGCTTGGGACCCAAGCTTTGGCCGGCCACCTACATGGCTCATCCACTTGGTCTTGGCCGGCCCTAGCTTGGGTTCCAAGCTAGCTTGGCCGACCCCATTGGATGGGTAAGAAGGTGGGTATGCGGTCGGTATAAATCTCTATATACTAGAGGCTACGATAGGGACCGAGAGGAGGAATTGGTTTTGGTCTCCCGATAAAATTAAGCATCCTGTGCTCGCCCTGAACACATAACTTAATTTTATCAATAATAATTGATTCCACTAGAGAACTATTATTGAACTACCGCACCAATCCTAAATTACATTTTGGGCTCCTTCTTATCATGAATGTGTTAGTCTCCCTGTGTTTAAGATAACAAATGTCCACTAATTAAGTAAGTTACTGACAACTCACTTAATCAATATCTAGCTTCAAGAGTAGTACCACTCAACTTCATCATCATGTCGGACTAAGTCCACCTGCAGGGTTTAACATGACAATCCTTATGAGCTCCTCTTGGGGGAATTCTCAACCTAGATTACTAGGACACAGTTTCCTTCTATAATCAACAACACACACTATAAGTGATATCATTTCCCAACTTATCGGGCTTATTGATTCATCAAACTAAATCTCACCCATTGATAAATTAAAGAAATAAATATCAAATATATGTGCTTGTTATTATATTAGGATTAAAAGCACACACTTCCATAATAACTGAGGTATTTGTTCCTTTATAAAGTTAGTATAAAAGAAACGACCTCTAATGGTCCTACTCAATACACTCTAAGTGTACTAGTGTAATTATATAGTTAAGATAAACTAATACCTAATTACACTACGACCTTCTAATGGTTTGTTCCTTTCCATCTTGGTCGTGAGCTACTATTTATAATTTATAAGGTACTGATAACATGATCTTCTGTGTGTGACACCACACACCATGTTATCTACAATATAAATTAATTGAACAACTATATTTATCATAAATGTAGACATTTGACCAATGTGATTCTTATTTCTAGATAAATATTTATACCAAAAGCTAGGCTTTTAGTATATATCCTAACAATCTCCCACTTATACTAAAAGACTAAGCTGCTATATCTGCTGCCATACATCTGATTCCCATGCCTTTCAAAAAGCTCTTGCCTTAAGGACCTTAGGTTATCATCTGATGCAATCTAGGCGGTAACAACTTCTCCTCGTTATACAATTTCTCGTATTGGGTAGTACTTGCGCTCTATTGTGTTTACTTGCCTTATAGACTCATGGTTTCTTCGAGTTTGCTACTGCACCATTATTATTACAATAAATTGTAATAATATTTGGACAAACTAGAAATCATATCTAAGTCTATCTTGAGGTTATTAAGTCATTCATCTTTTATGGCTACCTCAGAGGTTTGCCATATACTCAGCTTCTATGGTGGAGTCCAGAAAAACACCTATGCTTATCACTCTTCCATAGTTATGACTTTTCTTCCTAAAGTAAACACAAAACCCCGAGGTCGACTTATTATTGTCCCTATCCGATTGGAAGTCAAAATCCGTGCAACCTACAGGAACCAAATTAACTGCCTTGTAAGCTAGCATATAATCTCTAGTGCCTCTAAGGTACTTTTAATATATGCTTTACTGCAGTCCAATGTCCTTGTCTAGGGTTACTTTGATATCTGCTAACTATGCCCTTGGCAAAATAGATTTCTGATCTCGTGCATAGCATACATTAGGTTGTCTAACTGCCGAAGCATAAAGAACTGCCTACATGTCCTCAATCTCCTTTGATGTCATCGGAGACATCTCTTTAGATAAAGACACTCCATGCTTAAAAGGTAAGAAACCTTTCTAGGAGTTTTTGCATGCTAAAAACGAGCAAGGATTTTTTCGATGTATTAAGCTTGGGATAAGTAAAAAAAAAAAAAATATATATATATATATATATATATTTCTTGCGATCCCTTATTACTTTGATCTCAAAAATATATACATTCTCCCAAGTCCTTTATATCGAATTATTTGGACAACCATACCCTTACTTCTGACAACATTTTGATATTGTTTCCAACTACCAAAAATGTTATCTACGTATAGTACAAGAAATACCACCACGTTTCCATCACACCTTTTGTATACACAAGACTTATCCGTTCACTCAATAAATCCATAGGTCTGGATTACTTTGATAAACTGGATGTTCCAAGACCTTGAAGCTTTGCCTCAGTCCATAGACTGATTGAGCTTGCACACAAGATGCTCTTAGCCCTTTACAATGAATCCTTCTGGTTGCTTTATATGGATGCTTTCTTTAAGACTTCCATTAAAGAATGCTGTCTTGACATCCACTTACCAAATAGATAAAAGAATCCGGATAGACTTAAGCATGGTTACCAGTGAAAAAGTTTCCTTTTTCATCTAGCCTTACTTTTGAAAGTTTATACCTTCCTGTCTATCCCTCTTTTCCTATTATAGATCTTTTTACACCCAAAGGCTTTTACACCATTTGGTGTTTCTACAAGCTTCCAGATTTTATTAGAATACATATATTCTAATTCTGTTATTCATTACTCTTTACCAAGATGTTGCATCTTTATCTTGGAGTGCTTCGTCATATGTCCGGAGATCAGGTTCATGTCCTCCAGGGATCGAGTCCAAAAACTCTCCCAAAACATGAATCCTTTTAGGTTGCCTAACAACCCTCCCACTACGACAAGGCACTTTCTGCAATTGTGTATCATTTGTGATACGTGTTGCAGTTTCCTTGTGGTATCTCATCTTGTACAGTTGGTACTAGATTAAACATGTCTTTTATTATTTCCTTAAGAACAAATTTTCTTATGGGCACATGGTTTATTACATAGTCCTTTTCTAAAAATCGGTTATTGATGCTAACAATGACCTTCTGATTTTTAAGACTATAAATCTACTTTCATTTCTCTAGGATAACTCACAAACAAGTGAATTCCTGTCCAACTTATCATTATCTCTCTTCTGCATATGTGCTGGACTACCCGAATCCGAATATGCTTCGAAATAGGCTTACGCCTATTCAGCAATTCTATATGAGTAGAGAGTTCTGTCTTTGGAAGGTACTATATTCACTTCCGTTTCCAGAGTATATCCTTAAAATGATTTTGGTAATATTCTAAATAACTCATCAATCTACTTATTTCCATAAGAGTCCTATACCTTCCTTTATCTACACCATTATGTTGGGGTATACCAGGTGCAGTTAGTTGGGATTGAATCCCTACTTCTGATAAGTGACTCCTAAATTCTCCCAAGAGGTATTTGCCACTACGATCTTACCATAGTGACTTTTACTTTAACATTTATCCGCATCAGCCTTGTACTCTTTGAACTAATCAAAGTACTTAGTCTTGCGGTACATTAAGTAAATTTATTTGTATCTTGAATAGTTATCTATAAAATAGACGAAATATTCAATACTACCTCTTTTTTGGATAGTCATAGGATCACACAAATCAGAATGAACCAATTTCAACATATCTTTGACTCTATACCCCTTAGACTTAAAAGCTTCTTGGTTATTTTTCCTTCCAAGTAAGACTCGCAGGTTGGAAATATTTCCACTACTAATGAACCCAAAAGTTCATCAGCTACCAATGAATCCTACTCAAGTTAATATAACCTAGCCTTAGATGCCAAAGATATAATTGGTTCATTTTCGAAGGTTACTTTCTCTTAAAGTTAGAAGATGTGTTACTAATTTCCATTTGTTGCATCATGAGAGTTATTGGATTTATAAATTGCCAACCAATGTACCAGAACAGATAACTTCCCTCTTTTTCTTAATAACAACTTTGTTATTAAAAGAGACAGAATATCAAGTTCTTTAAATAGTTTAGAAACTGAAAACTAGTTCTTTCTAAACTTGGTGCGTAAAGACAATTACTCAAAAATCCATGTTTTATTCTTATCAAAAGATAAACACCTCACACTGCAACAGCTACCATTTTTACAGTAATGCCCATGTGGACGGTGTTTTAATTTTCATTTAGTTGTCGGGTTTCCTGGAACCTTGCAATGAATTGCGGACATGATTAATGACATCTGTATTTACACTCCAGGTTCTGGTAGATAACACCACTAAACATGTTTCAACTAATGAATTAAATACACCTATATTGTTCTTAATTCTAAGAAGACAGTCTACCTTAATGTCCAAGTCCTATTTCCAATCATTACAATTGGGACTACTAAGTCTTTTCTATAGTATGACTACTAGGGGATTGACAAACATTTTAAATCCTAAGAATCATAAAAATATTTGGTCAAAATCAACTCCTTAAAATCCCCATGAATTTTGTATGCCACGATAGTGTGAACGTATACAAAATCGAAGAGGAGATTTTATTCATTAATTTTATTATCTCGTCAACTTTACTTTATGACGAATAAAATTAAGAGTTGATCTGTCTTTGATCAAATATTTGGTCAAAACTTTTTGAATTTAAAATAACATTGATTCCTCAAACAATATTATTTAAATTCACCAACACCTCAAACACCGTGAATTTTGCATGCCACGATAGTGTGGACGTATACAAAATTAAACATTTGTAAGAGGAGGGGTTTACCCATTAATTACCTTGTCAATAAATCTTTATGACAAATAAAATTATCTCAAACACCGTGAATTTTGTATGCCACGATAGTGTGGACGTATACAAAATCAAACATTCGTAAGAGGGGTTTTTAATTTTATTATCTTGTCAACCTATTTATTTGACAAATTAATAGTTGGTTTTCTTCGGTCACACAAATAATAGCAGTGACTCCGATGGGGAGGATACTATTAGACGTGCCTAAGTGTATACCATTACTTGACACTAAGTCCATTAATAAGATTATGCCCTTTCTGATGGGGAAGATCACACACTCTTAATTAATTTCCTATAGTCATCCAAAATGGAAGTTTAATCTAGTGATCTGTAAACAAGCTCATCCGATATGGAGGAAGGCACTCAGAGCCAACGCGCAAACTTGTTACATCACTTATAAACCAGTAATGGAGACCGTGGAATTTATTTAAAATAAATCCCTCTCCCACTTAGTTATTTAAAGTGAGGAATTTTGACTATGCTAGTCTACCTAACATGCATACTAACAAGCACACACAACACAGCATAAAGAGTAATAAATAGAAAAACTAATTTTCAACTATTATGGCTTTTATCTATTGCTGTCCTCCGTGTGTCGCCAACCATAGCTGCTGCCATCTTTGGCCACCGCCACCAGGTCTAGTTGTCGCATCCATCTTGCTCCTTGTTCCGCTGCGCCTCTGGTCCTCAAAAAGGTTCCACGCCTTGCAAGATTCGATCCGCGACATAAATAGAATTTTACATTTTTCGATCCTATATTCCTCGAAGGAATGTACATGTAAACTAGATCGAACATAAAATAAAATTTACATCCATCGATCCTATATTCCATAAAAGGAATGTACATGTAACTAGATCAAAATAAAATCCTAATAAAACTAAATACAACTCCTGCTGTATTTTATAATACAATCATGCACACACAATAAATGCCCTTGACATGTCCAAGGGTCCAATCACACACATAATAACTATAAGCCATAATAGTTGGATCCTGCATCCACAAAGTTAGCACATCCTACTATTATCCTGCCTAAATTATGTATGACATGTGCATAATTAAACTAATACCAAATACACAGAGGCAAAACCCTAGCTCTGATACCAATTGTTGGTTGCTACTCGGAAAACCTAAAGGTTCCACTGTACAAAAATTTTGTACAAAGATCTGAACCTTTTCCTAGCTACCACGTGTTCTTTTAAATTAAATTTTGGATCGCCTGCGGAACTTAACACGTTTGATCCAAAACTTAATCTATTTGTTCTTTTAGGTTTTGACTTGGATCTCCTGCGGAACTTAACACGTTTGATCCAAATCACCTAAGTTATTAATTCCATTAAATATTAATTTCCAAAATGGGTTCCCAGTACTGACGTGGCGAGGCACATGGCCTTCTTGGATATGAGAGCAACCACCACCGACTAGACAAAACCTTTTAAGGAAAGCTAATATTTAATTTCCTAAAATAACTTTAGGTCAACCAAAAAGAACAATCAAATCACAAGGAAAAGAAAAACAAAAGAACACTATATCGAAAACAAATTCGAAACACTAGAATCGTATGCCTCTTGTATTTAGTATTATTTCCAAAAATAACTAGTATGATGCGGAAAGAAAAATTACTAGTTATACCTTTTAGAAAGACCTCTTGATCTTCTACCGTATTCCTCTTCTAACCTCGGACGTTGTGTGGGCAACGATCTTCCAAGATGAGAACCACCTAGACACCTTCTTCCTTCTTCCTTCAAGTTTCGGCCAAGCACAAGAACTTCCAAAGGATGAAGAATTTTCCACCAACCAAGCTCCAAGGGATGCATGCTTTCTCTCCTTCTTCTCCTTCCTTGATCCGGCCACATCCTCCAAGCTCCAAGAGATGATAGATTTCGGCCACAACAAGAGGAGAGAAGAGAAAGGGAAGGGTCGGCCACCACATCAAGGAAAATAGGGAGAAAAATAGAATAGAGTCATTAGTCTTGAAGCCTCCTCTACCCCTCTTTTATAATCCTTGGTCTTGGCAAATAAGGAAAATTTAATAAAAACTTACTTAATTCTTTTGCCATTGAAAAGGAAAATTTATTTAATTAAAACAATTTTCTCTTTTCAAATTACAATGGCAAGCCATAACAAATAATATCTCCAAGCAAATAAAATTTTAAACACCAATTAAAACTTCCTTATTTGCTTCCGGAAATTTATAAAAATTTCTCCAATAATTTTATCCCTTCATGATTGGTTTATAAAAAGGAAATTTAATAAATTAAAATCTTTCTTTTAAACATGTGGATAAAAAGAAAGTTATCTCTATAAATTAAAATCTCTTTTAATCTACAAATAAGGAAAGATATCAAATCTTTTCTTAATCTTTTGTAGAAACTTATAAAAGAGAATATTTAATTTTAAACTCTCTTTTAAATCATGAACATGATTAAAAAGGAAAGTTTTCTTAAAATTTAAAATCCTCCTTTAATCAACAAATAAGGAAAGATTTCAAATTTTAAACTCTCTTTTAAACATGTAGATGATTTACAAATAAGGAAAGTTTTTACCAAAAATTAAAACCATCCTTTTAAACTACAAATAAGGAAAGAGATTGATCTCTTCTCTTAATCTTTTGTAGAAAACTATAAAAGGAAATTTTTAATTTTTAAACTCTCTTTTAAAATCATGATATCCACATAAGAAATAATTTTAATAAAAATCCTCTTTAATATTCTAGTGGTCGGCCACCTAAGCTTGGGACCCAAGCTTTGGCCGGCCACCTACATGGCTCATCCACTTGGTCTTGGCTGGCCCTAGCTTGGGTTCCAAGCTAGCTTGGCCGACCCTATTGGATGGGTAAGAAGGTGGGTATGCGGTCGGTATAAATCTCTATATACTAGAGGCTACGATAGGGACCGAGAGGAGGAATTGATTTTGGTCTCCCGATAAAATTAAGCATCCCGTGCTCGCCCTGAACACACAACTTAATTTTATCAATAATAATTCATTCCACTAGAGAACTATTATTGAACTACTGCACCAATCCCAAATTACATTTTGGGCTCCTTCTTATCATGAATGTGTTAGTCTCCCTGTGTTTAAGATAACAAATGTCCACTAATTAAGTAAGTTACTGACAACTCACTTAATCAATATCTAGCTCCAAGAGTAGTACCACTCAACTTCATCATCATGTCGGACTAAGTCCACCTGCAGGGTTTAACATGACAATCCTTATGAGCTCCTCCTGGGGACATTCTCAACCTAGATTACTAGGACACAGTTTCCTTCTATAATCAACAACACACACTATAAGTGATATCATTTCCCAACTTATCGGGCTTATTGATTCATCAAACTAAATCTCACCCATTGATAAATTAAAGAAATAAATATCAAATATATGTGCTTGTTATTATATTAGGATTAAGAGCACACACTTCCATAATAACTGAGGTCTTTGTTCCTTTATAAAGTCAGTATAAAAGAAACGACCTCTAATAGTCCTACTCAATACACTCTAAGTGTACTAGTGTAATTATATAGTTAAGATAAACTAATACCTAATTACACTACGACCTTCTAATAGTTTGTTCCTTTCCATCTTGGTCGTGAGCTACTATTTATAATTTATAAGGTACTGATAACATGATCTTCTGTGTGTGACACCACACACCATGTTATCTACAATATAAATTAATTGAACAACTACATTTATCATAAATGTAGACATTTGACCAATGTGATTCTTATTTCTAGATAAATGTTTATACCAAAAGCTAGGCTTTTAGTATATATCCTAACACTTCTACCCCCTGCCCCGGATTGATCAACTGGTGGACTCCACGGCCGGGTGCGAACTGATATGCATGCTAGATGCTTATCAGGGTTATCACCAAGTGCCGCTCGCCAGAGAAGACCAAGAGAAAGTCAGTTTCGTCACGGCAGATGGCACGTACTGTTATAAAGTGATGCCATTTGGGTTGAAGAATGCAGGAGCAACATACCAGTGGCTGATGAACAAAGTATTTCGTGAGCAGATCGGGCGTAACTTGGAAGTCTACGTCGACGATATACTCATCAAGTCAACCCGAGCGGTAGATCTTCTCAAGGACATGGAAGAAACCTTTCAAAAGTTGAGGAAGTATGGAGTTAAGCTGAACCCTCAGAAATGCTTGTTCGGAGCAAAAGGAGGACGTTTTTTGGGTTACATCGTGACCGAGCGAGGCATAGAGGCGAACCCTAGCAAAGTGAAAGCAATACAAGATATGCCGCCTCCTAAAAATCTCAGGGAGGTACAGCGCCTGACCGGTCGGATAACGGTATTATCAAGATTCATCTCTAAGACTGCCGACCGGAGCCTGCCTTTCTTCAGAATTCTACGAAAAGCTACCAAGTTCCAATGGGATGAGGATTCCGATCGGGCATTCGAAGAGCTGAAGGCATATTTGAATTCCCTACCAGTGTTAGCCAAACTGGCTGTAGGTGAGCCGCTCTGTATTTACTTATCTTCAACTGAGCATGCCGTGGGCTCGGCATTGGTACGGTCGAGCGGCGAAGAACAACTTGTATACTTCTTGAGCCATATTTTAAAAGATGCTGAATCTCGCTACACCGGGCTTGAGAAGCTGGCTTTGGCTTTGGTCCTAGCCGCTCGGAGACTTCGTCCTTATTTCCTGGCACACACAATCATCGGCAGGACCAATAGCCCATTGGGAAGAGTGCTGCTAAACCCAGAAGCGTCCGGGCGACTCATCAAGTGGACAACGGAGTTGAGTGAATTTGACATTCAATATCAACCCCGGTCGGCAATCAAGGCCCAATCCTTAGCAGATTTCGTGACGGAGGTATAAAATCCCGAGCCCGAAGCTTTGTGGATGGATCGTCCACTCAGCGAGAGAGTGGGATTAGTATCCTGTTGATTTCCCCTCAAGGCGAGTGGATGCACCTTTCTGTCCGGCTGGACTACCGGGTGACGAATAATGAAGCGGAATACGAGGCCCTCATAGCCGGCTCGCAGGCCGCCCGACATGTGGGAGCCGGTCGGGTAACAATATATTCAGACTCCCAACTCGCCGCTCAGCAACTCTCCGGGTCCTTCGAAATAAATAACGCGAGGCTGAAGCTTTATGTCGAGGCCTTCAAAAGGCTTAAGCACCACTTCAGGGAAGTCATTATCCAGAAGATACCCCGAGCGGAAAACCAGTCAGCAGATGAGTTAGCTAAGCTCGCGAGTTCAATATCACTGATCGTCATCCAATAACCCATAGAGCAGGTATCCTTGGTGGCACATATCGACCGAATGGAGGGTCTCACCTTCCCGAGCGACTGGAGGACACCGATAATGGAATTCTTGAGCTCGGGGACCACACCGTCCGATCGGGAGGAAGCCCATTTGTTAAGGAGGAGAGCCGGCCGGTTCACACTCGTGGGAGGTCAACTCTACAAAAAGGCTTTCTCCCGTCCGCTCCTGAGATGTGTGAGCTTGGAAGACGCGAAATACATCCTCCAGGAAGTGCACCAAGGATCATGCGGAGGACATCCGAGCGGGCGATCACTCGCTAGGAAAGTCCTGCTGGCCGGGTACTTCTGGCCAACCCTGCAAGAAGACGCCGCTCGGACTGTCACAACATGCATTTCTTGTCAGAAGTTTCATTGCTTCTCTCATCGGCCGGCGGAGGAAATGAAAGCGTTTGCGGTATCCTGCCCGTTCGATCAATGGAGTATGGATATTGTAGGTCCCTTCCCCATTGCGACCGGGCAGCAGAGATTCCTGCTAGTGGTAGTTGACTACTTCTCCAAGTGGGTCGAGGCCGAACCACTTGCGAAGATAACCGAGCAGATGGTCAAGAAATTCATATGGCAACACATCCTCTGCCGGTTCGGCATTCCGCGTCGACTCATTTTCGATAACGGACGGCAGTTCGTGGGAAAGCAGCTCGGAAAGTGGTGCGAGGGCTACAGCATCAAGCAGCACTTTACGTCCGTGGCGTACCCCCAAAAGCAATGGTCAAGCCGAAGTAGCCAACCGGGATATCCTTCGCATTCTTCGGGCCCGGCTCGACCATATGGGAGGAAGCTGGGTGAACGAGCTGCCAGGCGTCCTATGGGCCATCCGCACGACCCCTAAAGAGGGAACGGGAGTAACACCATTCCACTTGGTATATGGGGGTGAAGCGGTTGTCCCCATGGAAGTCGGCGTGGAGTCCGTTCGAATACAGAACTACGACGAGGGCAACGCCGAGCGAAGGAAGCTGGAATTGGACTTGATCGACGAGGAGTGAGCCAAAGCCAAAGTCCAACTGATGGCATACAGGCAAAGGATGAAGCAGAACTACAACCGCCGTGTGATCCAGAGAGCATTCCAGGTCGACGATCTTGTGTGGAAAAAATTGAAGCCAGTCAGAGATGTGGGCAAGCTCGAAGCTCCCTGGGCAGGACCCTTCAGAGTCGTCGAAAAGCTCCGCTCGGGTGCCTATTATCTGGAGGATGAAGACGGACGGCAACTGGATCGACCATGGAGCGCGAACCACCTCCAGCCTTACCGGGCAGGGTGAAAGGTGCGCCAATGTAATGTATGTTGTATACTTTCTGTTCGGCTGTATACTTGAAATGCAGGAGTAAAAAATTGAAAAATTAACGCAAGTATAGGGCATCGTCAGCCGAATCGGAAGACCGTCGAGCTCCGACGTTAAATATCGAGAGTTGGACTGACGACTATAAACCCTCCGGCCAGAAGACCATCGAGCTCCGACGTTAAATATCGAGAGTCGGACCGATGACTATAAACCCTCCGGCCGGAAGATCGTCGAGCTCCGACGTTAAATATCGAGAGTCGGTCCGGCGACTATAAACCTTCCGGCTGGAAGTAATGCTGTTTAGCAGTAATTCCAGTTAAAGCTATGCATGTATTCAACTAAGCGAGTCCGGCTGACCAAGTGTGCAAGCGGGCGGGTTACCAAGAGTACCCCGTAAACATCTAGCGAAAATCCCATTTGCGAAACGAGATATATTCAGCCGAGCGGCCTAGCTATACAAGATACTTCGTGAAAAATCCCTTTCAAACACAATAGAGGCGGGATGAGAGGCGAATAACGAGGAGAAGTGGAGGAACGTGAACGACGGTGGTTGGTGAGCCGAGCGGACAGCACGCGTATTGATTAGCAAAAGAAAAGGCAAGCAAGAGGATGGCATATCATTAGAGGTCGTTAAGGCCGATCGGAGTGGTTACAAAATGCCTTCATTCCATGAAATCATAAAGGTTCTTTGGGATGGTGCTGAGGAGCGTCGCTTGGTCTTGGGCCGGGATGAGGACGGAGTCGGGAAGCTAACCCTTGGACTTCATGTAGGTTGTTGTGGCAGTCATAGCAAGCTCAAAGGCAGTGTACATCCATTCGTAGACTTTCTCCGAGAATTCGGCCGAACGGATGTAATTTAGCCTCAAGGCGGCGACCCGATCTGGCTCAACCTCCTAGTATTCCTTGAGGGCCGCTCGGGAAGCATCGGCGGCTGCCTGGTGTTCTTGCAAGGCAGCCTCAAGCTTCGTCACCTCATCCGATCGAGTCGCCTTCTCGCCGGCCAGCTGCTCCATCAGCTCCTTAACCTGTTGCTCCAGGCCTCGAGCCTCGACGTTTTTCTTCTCCAGATCGGCGATGGTCGTCTTCTTCCGATCGGTGGCAAGACTTATTTTCCGCTCGAGTGTCTTCGCCTGTCTTTCAAGTTCTGCTAGAGTATAGGCCTGATCGGTCGTCTTCTTCCGTTCCGCCTCCAACAAATCTTGGGCCTTCTTGAGCTCTTTCTGCAGCTCGGCATATGAGGGGCCTTGGGAGCCGGACGGGCCGCCCGAAGCCTTCAGCCTCTTTATCTCTTCTTCCGCCATAGCCAAGCGGTTGGAGACAGCGATCTCCTCCACCCATCTCTGGCATGAATAGGAATATTAATAGCCGATCGGAATTACGGCATAAAAAACTTCGGAAGAAAACACACTTATCCCAGTGGCCTGCTGCATATGGCTGTTGGCCAAGTTGCCGAGCATAATCAAGGCAACCCGAGCCCTAGCATCGGCCCACATCTCGGCAAGGGGCCCCTTCATAGTAATCATGTGCTCGGGCACAGTTGGCCGAGCGGACTCGGCCATAAGCTCCTCGGTAGGGAGATGCAGCGTGGCCCTGATCGTACGACTCCGACCGGGAGTTGTGTAAGCAGATTCAAAACGATCGGAGGCCGGAGTGGAGAACTTGGATAAAATAGTCGAGCGTTGAACTCGGCGAGGCACAGGAGGAATTGAGCTGAGAGGGGGTCCGATCGGATGAGATCGCCTCAATCACTGGGCCTTTGCCACGAGAAGCGTTTCCCTCTCGCTCAGGCGCCTGGATCGCGGAAGTGGCTGATCGTGGGGGAGTTTCCGGTCGACGTCTTTTTTGCCTAAGCGGGCGCTCTTCCTCCTGAATAGAACCTTCCTCCCGGACGGAAGGCCCTCGGCTAGAAGTTGCGCCAACCGCTGGCTCCGGGAGAGAAGCCTGAGCGGCCGACTCCCCCTCATTCGTTTCGCTCTCTCCCTCGTGAGAGCCGACCGAGGTGATGCCCAGTTGCTCCATCTCCTTGGCGGCTGCCGCCTCAAGTGACTCGGCTTTCTTCTTTAAGATACCGACCATTATTGACTCCATAACAACGTTTGCTGCAAAGGAAAAAGAGGAAAATCAGTTAGCAATCAAGGTGAAAGTTCAAGTAAAATTCTTACCAAAGCTGCTCGGAAAAGGAGTCCGGATCGGACTCAGACCAAATATGTACAGTACGCCCTCCGGCAGAAACTTATTTATGTTGAGCTTCAGACCGGCCAGCAGGTTCGCAGCCTGAAGATAATCCGGTCGGGTCTTGAACCGCTTTAACTCAGGAGAAGTGGGTGGTCCGACCTACCATTTGGTTAAGAAGGGAGCCCGCTCGGGGAGACGAAGATAGAAGTAATACTCCCTCCAGTGTTTATTGGAGAAAGGAAGTTTATCAAAAAAGACAAGGCCGGGCTGGGCTTGGAACATATAAGTACCCGGTTCGGACTGTTTGGGATAATAAAAATAATAGAAGATCTCCGGTCGGAGAGGAATGCGGTGTATCTTGAATAACACCACAACACCACAAAGAAGGCGGAAAGTATTGGGAACTAAGCTTCCGAGCGGAATGCCAAAAAAGTTATAGACATCCACGATGAAGGGGTGAAGAGGGAACCGCAGACCGGCCACGAATTGGTCGCGGAAAAAACAGATACCTCCGCGCGGCGATTTGTTCGGCCGAGCGGAGGGTGAGGGTAAAACAAGTTCAAAATCGGATGGGATAGCAAAATCATTAAATAAAACCTCAGTGTCGCGCCGATCGAACTGCGACTCCATGGTAGTATACCATGGGTCGAGAGCTAGATCCGGGGGCTGAGAGGAACTGGCCATTGTCCGAACGGGCGAAACCACAAAAGGCGAGGAAAGGCAAATGATAGAAGGAAGAAGATGACAAACAATTCAGTGACTAGAGAGCGAGAACTCGGCAAAAAACACAAGGATAACAGAGAAGGGGTAAGGACCTTACAAAGAAGCTGAGGATCGAAAGGAGGAGGCTGGAGATCGCCAGAAACGGAAAAGCGGGATCACCGGAAGTTTGAAACGCCAGAGGAAGCTGTGGAGCACGAGAAGGCACAGATGTGGTGGGGCGGGGGGGGGGGGGGGGGGGGAGGGCGAAGGCTTTATAGGGTTGGGCCCGAGCGGCCTCCATCGTCGGATGCAGGTCACGGGAACCGAAGCACGCATCGGGCCGTCCATTTTGGACCGCCTCAGTCTCGTCGTACACCACACCACCGCCGTATGATGACGTCAGCAGCGCCACGTGGCATTCGGCTACTGGAGTGCATTTAATGAGCGCGTGCTCGGCCTTAATGACGGAGATTGGCACAAATTCCGAGGAGATCCGAGGGAATGTGGCGTTGACTGAGGTCGTAGTTACCCCCACACGGGCCGAGCGGAGGATGGTTTCTTGGATGCGCCACTCGGCACTACGGGCGTCCAGTCAGTCGGACTATACGCCTCCTTCGACTAGACTTGAGGGGGAGGCATGTGATCCGGTGGTAAGGACGGGGGACCCTCATTGGCGGAGGGTCAAAGACACGTGGAGGTCAATGGTCAAGAAGGTCAACCCCAAGGTCGCGCCGAACGGAAGAATGCCGGGCCGAGCGGAGTATCGGCCCGACCACGCGTCAAGCCGACCGGACATTCGGCCAAGAGCTTCCCGGGCCAGACGGAAGACAACCCGACCATAGGCGGGTTTCCGATGCTCAAAAGACCGCAGGTGCCGAGTTGATAAGCCACTTGGCCGATCCATAGGCCGATATGGCACCCTCAGCCGAGCACACGAGCGAGCTTCCCCCGAGAAGCTCTGAGCCGAGTGAATAGGCCGCTCAGCCGATCCACATACCAAGAACAGACGAGCGTTAGGAGACAAGAAGGATCGAGAAGGACAGCATGGTCGGCGGCCAAAGCAGACAGAGTATCGTACGGTGGAAGTGTCCACTGTCCCATCAGAGACATTCTCGGACTGTTGCGGTATGGTGTCAGGCAGGCTTTTCTGACAGACCCATTCTGAGGTATGGGGGGAGACACGTGCGCACCTCGAGAAACACGCCCGTGCCTACCCAGGGGTCCTATATAAGGACCCCCAGGTTTCGATGCCAAGGGGGGATTTTTCTTCTTCTATTTTCTTCTTCTGCTTCTTTTTCTCAAACCACTGCTTGTTTCTTCTTCCTACACATTGCCTGACTTGAGCGTTGGAGGATCGTCGTCGGAAAACCCCTCCCGGCTCGATTTCTTTGCAGGTAGCGGCGGAGATCCACATCACCAGCCATAGACAGCGGAGAGCGCCACGTTCCCAGCGTCCATCCACTCATCACTCGGACAGGATCACATCCCAAAGACAATCCTAGAAAAGGGGATTTCGTGGAGTTTCTTCAAAGCTAGTTCTTGAGAATTTTAAAGTGAAGTGTTATTGTATTTCAAACCAATCAAGAGACATTTTCAAATAACAATATAATAAGTAAAGTAAGATTTCATTATTGTAAAATCGTTTTTGATTTCCTTTGTATTTGCTTTTGCTCTTCTTGTTGTATTCTCGTGTTTGAGTTTGTATGAGACTTCTCCATCTTCGGAAAGTTTTCGAGAAGGAGCCATTCATAGTATAGTTGTGAGTGTAGAGAGTTGACCCTTGGATTAGTCATATCAAGGAGGTGAATACCAAGTAAACTTGAAGGAGTTAACATCGTGGAGTCTTCGCTTCAAGTTTTCACTGCAAATCAAGTTTGAAGAAGGGAAGCGAGCTATTCACCACTTCCTAATAATTTGTATCAGAGCGAGATCACTCTTAATTGGACTAACCACTGGAAGAAGTAAGAGCTAGAGGAAGAATAAGATAGTGAAAGTTTAAGCCCTAATTATCAACAAGTCAAGGATTTATCATCAAAGGAGCTCAATTTCAAAATGAATCTCCAAGATGAATTCGGATATGATATCCGAGGACCTCCACTTCGGATTGGAAGGGGGTTCGACTAATGGAAGGCTAGGGTTGAGAGTTTCTTCATGATGAACATAGAGCAATGATTTATTTTAATAGAGAGATTTGAAGCCCCAATGGATAGCAATGGCAAACTCCTTAAGAAGAAGAAGTGGATCGAGGAGCAACTCCAAAAATCTGAAATAAATGATAAGGTAACCAAAACTTTGGTTAGTTTGATTCTTAATAATAGCTTGTGTAAGATAGGTAACTACAAGGGTGCAAGTAAGTTATGGAGTAAATTGGTTAAGCTCCATGAAGAATCATCCTCAATGTAAAGTAACAAAAAAGGCAAAGAGGAAAACTCTTTGTTTCAAGTATATGAAGATTCGGAGGTTGAGAAGTGTTCATCCGAAAAGGAAATTGAAGAAGTATGCACCTCAAGGATTGAGGGGCAGAGGGCATTGACACTGGACCAAGAGGATGCCTCTACCTCTAGAACAAATGAAGAAGAATGCGCTACCTCTACAAGTGAAGGTATAACAATTTCAATTGTTAAGAATAAAAATCATATCATTTACTTTAAGTATAGGGAGAAAGGATATTATAAGAGTAAATGTCCAAAATTAATGAAGAAGAAGATTCAAATAACACCCAAGGTGAAAGAAAAATTCAAAGAGGTTGGATCCTTGATATGAAAGGGCAATTAGCACATTGTATACTTCTTATGCAATCACAAGGGACATTATCAAAAGTAATATCTAAAGAGGAGGCTTTAAAGTAAGAACAAAGAAGGAAGGGGAGCCTCTAAAAGCAAATCTAAGGTATTATTAATTAATAATATTCCTTCGTATCATGATAAAAAAAAAACATACTAGGAATAATTTTTATAATTTTGGTACTATTTATCATGAAAATAGGAAGTATGATAATTCTAAGAAAAATTATAGGTCATATCATGGTAGAACAATCTTACCTAAATATAGGAAGGTAGAAAATAATTTAGGCAAAAACTCTAAGTAATTTAGACATGTGCTTAAAAGGAAAAATATTCAAGGAAATTATGAAAAATCTAAGTTTGAGAATTTAAGGATTGAAAATTAAGTTTTTTAGATTAAGACTTGAAAAATTAGAGAAGACCCTAGAGAAAATATCAAATAATATCAAAGGGTCCAAAAAAAAAAACCTAGGTTTAGAAAGATAAGAGTCTTGGAACAACCATAAGTTTAGGAGTCAAGTTAAGGTTATAAGGGAAGTTATCCCTAGAGTTAATTTTGAGGAAACTAACATTACTAAGGCTTCTAAAATGTTTAGGTCATTAAAAATATATCTAGGGAACTTATCCCTATTGAGAACCTAGTACATTCAAGTAGCACTAATAGGTATTGAGTTCCTAATAGTATGATCTCTTCCCATTATATGAGTTTAGAGTTTATGAAATAGTTTATAATTAATTTAACCCTTCAAAATTAAATATTTTTTTTGGTAATCCAGATATTCAATTCTTCAAACCGACTAATCGTAGAGGTGACCGATCAGACTTCACGTAAAAAAAAAATTATAACTACAAGCTATTTTATAAAACAAATAGTATGCATATTTTATATCAATTTTTAAAATTCAAATTAAATATTTTGTGTCAATTTTTACATTTAAAATTAAATTGTAACACATATTGTGCCTTCAAAATTATAAAAAATTTACTATTATTAACTTCTTAAAATATCCAAATCTCTAAGTAATTATTCTTTAGTCTAAAAGAATTTTTGTTTTGTAAATTAGCTTTTTGATTTCAAATAAATTTTCACTTTAAAAAGTAAAACAAACAAATTTACCGCTTTGTTTTTTTGATAAAAAAATTAGTTGCAGGAGTACTTTAGGAAGAGGATTGTTTTATGTAGTTCCAGAAAACTATGACGTATTAATTCAATTCTTGAATCAAACTTATTGTTAGACCATGGAATGGACCGTGTCATTTCAATGATGATACGGCAATTTCCTTTGGCCCCACGTGTTCCACGGGTCAAAAGTTTTGATGAGTAGTTAGTTACAGTTAAGTTAAGATGATGGGGAGACGCATGAAGTCAAATATATCCTATGAGGGACTCGGGTGTCACCCACTTAGCCTCATATATTCATCCCCAAAGACTTAATGTTTGATTAAGTATAGGTCCACTGCAATGACTCTTATCTTAATTCCCAATTCCAACATTCCCTCCGATTCAATATCTGATCATGACGCCTCAATTCCATCTCAGTTTTGGCTTCAACTACTGATTCCCTCTAGGTATCGGCCGTAATATCATCCTCTCATCTTAATCTCAGATCCCGACATCTTCTCAATCTTGTTCCGACATCTTCTTAGTCTCGATTTCAACTACCGACTCTCTCTCATATTCAGCCTTAGCAATTAGTATCGTTCCATCTCAGTCTTAGCAAATGACTCTGTCTCCAGCTCCTACATCTCAGTTTTAGCGACTGAACCTGGCTCCGTCTCCGTCATAGTCTTAGCGACTGATCCCGACAATATCTGCCTGGCTCTGCCCCAATCGTCAACACTACCCCTGGCTCAATCTTAGGTCCTGACTCCATCTACTCTCAGGCTCATTCCAAATTAAAATAGATTCATTTTCTCATCCTTAGATCCATTATGGTAAAATTGTCATCCTCTAGCCACCTGTACATCTCGTGGAACTTCTCATCCTCACATCTAGTTTATACCTCACATGACTTGATTAAAGCACGTGAACAATGAGATAACCTTCTCATCATTAAAGATCATTCCTCCATGAATATTTTAGGGCACGTGGTGCTAAATGAATAGAGAGGTAGTTACTAAATTGTTAGAATAGATCTCTCAGATGTTCCTCTTCAAACATGTGATACATCGTGAATGGAAAGACAATTAACGATGATTGGATTTGGTCTCCTAGCTTGCTCATAAAATAATGACACTTTGACTGATATGAAGATGTTCTCACAACTATATAAACACTCGTGAAGATGACCCCCAATTCTAAAAGCCTACATCAGATTTACTCCTTCATCTTTTTCTCACATAACACGAAGTAGCCCTCGGATTCGTCTCCCAACCAATCTAACTCTCTCTTCAAATGTTTCTCAGCTCTACTTCCGAGGAGAAGTGTCTCCCAACCAATCTAACTCTCTCTTCGAGTGTTTCTCAGCTCGACTTCCGAGGAGAAGTGTATGTCAGCTTCGTTTGTTTACATGTGGTTTGACTATCCACAATATTACAAATGACATCATCATAAATTCATATCCAAATGTTGAAATTGAATTGCACAAGAAATCATCTATCCCATTGACCTGATAACTAAAATCTTCTACAAAGAGAATAAGACTCAAGGTTTAACATATTAATCTTACTATGGTGAAATATGAATTATCTTTTCAATTCATTTTAAAACGCACTACTAGTGAGTTTTATCCAACTGGAAAGAAATGATATGGTATCTCGTAACAAAGTCAAGGTTTTAACTTTGAGTTACCAACTGGATTTGCCTGCTATTACAGGCTTTTAACAACTCTGAAAATGCCAAATTAGTGAGGTAAACATTGCGAGCAAATATATATCTATTTGCATTCCTGGAACGACACCACAATGAAATCAATCTAGTTTAGAACGCAAGGCATCCATTGAAGCAATCAATTGTGGATGTTCAAATCGGCAAGTTTTCAACCAGCAAACTGTGAATTTTGTATCATAAATTCAGTAATAACAGGGAGAAATATCACTCAATTTATCAGGCATCCAATCTTTGTTCGCAGGAATCAAACATGGAGCTGCTCCATCTGCACATCCTGCGACTTCAACGGCACATACTCCCCCATGTACGCCTCCAAATGATCCGCCAAGCTCGTCTTGTCGATGCTCTCGTGGTGGTACGACTTGCACACGAAGTAGACCACCGTCTGCACCGCGAGGGCGAAGAGGATTACCAGGCCCAGAAGCAACAGCAGGACGAGGGAGAGCAGTAGGCTGAGCCCTGCGCCGTTGCTGCTCCACTTCGCCAATAGCAACCGGAAGCCCCACTCCACGAGCCCAAAGCAGAGGTTTAGCTTCACGAAGATGATACAGGCCAGGAGGAGCTTGCCCTTGATAAGCAGCCGGCTCCGGCGCATCGCCTCCAGCCCGCGGGCATCTTCCAGTACGGATAGCACGCTGGCCAGGTGCCAGACGACGCTGATGTAGACGAGGGCGACGACGTAGAGGGGGATCAGGACGAATATGACGAGGAGAGGGCCGGCGATGGATTCGTCGCCGCTGCCGAGAATGATGGCGATGAACACCGCGACGGCGAGGGAGTGGAGCGCGAAGAGGATGAGGAACGCCCACAGGAAGGTGGACATGAGGCGGCGCCAGACGCGGGGCACGACGGCGAGGACCTTTCGGAAGGTGAGGTCGCGGCGCGCGGTGTAGATGGAGGCGACGGAGTAGACGACGGCGGCGGTGGATAGGAGGGCGAGGACAAGGAGGGCGAGGAGGTAGAAGCCCTTGAAGAGGAGGAAGGAAGACCAATCGGAGGCGAGGCGGTTGAGGGCGTAGGACTCGGAGGCGGAGCCCGGGGGGGAGACGTCGAGGTCGATCTCGTCGCGGTCGATGGTGGTAAAAAGGTGGTGGGAGATGGCGATGTGCGCGAAGAAGAGAAAGGAGAGGGGCAGGACGAGTGCGCCGGCGATCTGGCCGAATAGCCGGCGCCAGCCGGCTAGGATCTTGGCAGCCTCCTGATATATGCCAAACATGCCCAGGAACTGGAGCTCCTCCGGCTCGCAATCCATAGCCGCCGCCGCCGCTCCTACCGATGAATTGATCGATTAGGGTGGAGGGAGATTGCAGATGGCGAATTGGGAAGAGATCGAGATCAACCGGGAATTGGGAGATGAATTTCGATAGGAACGAGAAGAAGAGGCCGGCCAATTGGGGGATTTAATTTAGAAGAAATGGATTCAATAAATATGAGGTAGACCGTAGACAAAGACTTTGATACAGATCCGAGTCTGCTTGAATTTTCCCTAATCTTTTTACGTGTGCTCCTGAAATAATGATAAAATTATTTTTAAAGACAAACACTTAAAAAAATATATCGATGATCAATAGATACGCGTGAATAAATACTACCAATTATATATATATATATATATATAGATATATATAGATAGAGAGAATTGATATCGTGCGCTACTGTGCGCGCGCACGATATCAATTGGATTTTTTTTTTGATTTTTTTAATATTTTAAATTAAAAAAATTAATTAAAAAATAAATATTTTCTTATATAAATCTCTAATATATTAATATATCCCCACAACATATTACAATACTCAATAAATACTTAAATTTATTTTATTTTTAATTTTTTTTAAACTAAATACTATAATCTAATTGGGAAACCTAAACCCTAAAAGTAAAATCTAAAAAAAATAAATAACTTTGATACTATAACCCAAAGCATGAACCCTAGAGGTAAAAATCTAAAAAAAAAATAACTTTAATACTATAACCCAAAATCTGAACCTTAGAGGTAAAATCTAAAAATAATAGCTTTGATATTATAACCCAAAGCTTGAATCCTAAATAGCTTTGATACTATAACCCAAAGCCTGAACCCTTGAGGTAAAATCTTAAAAAAAAAAAAAACTTTGATACTATAACCCAAAACCTAAACCCTAGAAATAAAATTTTTAAAAAAATATTTTAATTATTTTTTTAATTCAAAAATTAATTATAAAAAAAATAACAAAACACAGACATTAAAAAAATAATATTATTTTATATAAGTAGTTACGTTAAGATACCCCTTAACATATTACAATACTCCATAAATATTTAAATTTATTTCATTTTTATATTTTTTTAACTAAATATTATAATTCAATTGGAAAATCTAAACCCTAGAGATAAAATCTTTAAAAAAAAATTAACTGAAAAATTATATCCAATTAGGATGTCTGAACCCTACTAATAAAATCTTAAAAAATATATTTAATTTATTTTTTTAATCAAAATTAATATATTTTAATTATTTTTTTAATCAAAATAAAAAAACAAAAAAAAAATATGATATACTGCGCGATGGGTACAATCGCATACTGTTCATGTCGCACAGTATATTTTTGTTGGATTTATCTAAATTATATGTTCCCATAATCCCATTTGTTAGCTTCTAGAACTCGACAGAGAGTCACAATCTGTTCCCTTGCCGCCTTCGTTGAAGTTTCAGACGGTCTTAATTTCGTGGCGACCGGACCGAGTCGACGTAACCAACTTACCAACGTCAAGAGATTTCCATATCGGATTCGGATCTTATCGAGTCAACATATTAAACAAAACGCGTAGTATTAAATTTTGAGTTTCCACGACGAATTCCAACTTTCTAACCTTATAGTTGTGCAAAAGTATATCGTCATCTTATTGTGGACAGAAATAAGTATTTTACGATGGAGCAAGATTTTAAGATGGACAATACAGTCGAGAAGGAGAAGGGTAGCTAGAGGTTGACACCTCAGTTGAGTCCGGGTTTGGTCAGTATCGAAGTGATTTTGCAAATGAAGTGGAATGCCTTGTTGCCTACTTAAATGGACACTCAACTAAGAGCCATCACTGAAGGTTTAGTTTTGGCCAAAAGGATGGAAGCGAGGTTGCTGATGGATGTAAGAATTACAATAAATCATATATAAACTATATATAAACTACAGGATGTATATAACAGGATCTTAACTTCTATCAATATCTAAAGTATAATAGAAAAATGAGACAATAGCTTGTAAATGACTAACCTGATTCTATCTTAATATTATTATAGTCTCTTACTTGTCACCGGAGTATCCCGCGAACACAGCGGAGGTCTTTCACATGATTGAATCGGCGAACAATACATTCCTTCTCAATGGGGAAGAAGAAGATAGAAGAGGAGAGCTAGGTTTGACATGCTCTAATGAACCTTATCTCTTCCTTTTTATACTTGGCCCAACCTATGGGGACTATCCACTATAAAAGTCTATGTCTCATCAACAATTCATCAATGTTAATAAACCGGATTATAGGATCTACACATTAAATTCATATCCATTTAATTCAAACTCTCTTTATATACTTGAAACATTAAATCACTTAATTGAATTTAGTTATTTAATGACAATTAGTTATGTGTATTAATCAAGTGCAAGCCCAACCTTATGGAGATTAAGTCCACCCATGTGAACTCAATTGGATCTAGTTCACCCATGTGGATTTAATCCTACAATCCTCCCACTTGGGCTATACTTGATTCCTTATACACCCGCAACCCCTAAGTTGAGCTTAACATGCCAAACTTTATGAGTTAAATACCATTTTAAATAATCTCATGCATTAAATCAATTAATACATGACTAAAGAAGTCATAACTATTATAACTATAACAAGATCCAACAGTAATCACAATATTAATATCATTAACGATATAGATCAAATGTGGATGTGTAGTACAAGAATGACATGAAATGTGATCTATAAGTGGTCATTCTCAATAAATCCTCTTTATTACCCAAACAGATCCAAATCATATTTACTAAAATCTTATGTCAAACTGCAATGGTAAATCATGATTTGACTTTATGACTTCAAATGGAGTCCACATCATATTTACAATAACCAAATGCAAAATCGCAATAGTAAATATAACATCCATATGTCAAAGAAAGTCAAAATCATACACACATGTAGGAAAAATTATAGTATATACAATGAGTCAAAAAATGTGTTCATGAACATAAAGCATCACACAAAATACAGATTCTTACACAATTGGTACTTCATCAAAAGGAAGAAACCCTATATTCAGCACATGCTAATGAAACATCATGTGTGTAAAGTCTTGGTGAGTGGATCTGCTAACATGGAATCTGCTCTTATATGCTCTATCATTATTTGATCATTCTGAACTTTTTCTTTAACCACTAAAAACGTTATGTTGATGTGTTAGACTTCGACGAACTGCAGTTGTTCTTGAAATACAATTCTATAGCTTTATTATCACAGTTGATCCTCAATTGTTTGTCAATGCCTCCAATGATCTGTAGTCCTATGACAAGGTTCCACATCCATATCCTATGATTGAAAGCTTCATAGCAGATTATAAACTTTGCCTCCATAGTGAAAGTGGCTATTAGCGTCTGTTTGACGCATTTCCATAATATAGCCCCTTCCGCTAACATGAAGACATAACCTGAGGTGGACCTCTTGCTATCTAAGCATCTAGTAAAATCGGAGTCTAAATATCCAATGATCTCCAGATGACTCGATCTCCGATATGTGAGCATGTAATCATTCGTTCTTTGCAAATATCGCATAACTCTCTTTACGACTTTCCAATAAGCTAGTCCAGGGTTACTCAAATATCTGCCCAACATCTCCACAATGCACATGAGATCCTGACACATACATACCTAAGCATACATCAAATTCCCTACTACTGATACATAGGGGAATTATTGCATTTCCTTGATCTCAAGTTCATGATGTGGACATTGTTGCAAGCTAAGTTTATCTCCCTTTGCCACCGGAGTGTCGTTAGGAGTACAATTCCGCATGTCATACCGAATGAGCACCTTTTTATATAAGTCTTTTGTGATAGTCCAAGTGTGTACCTTGAACGATCACAAATAATCTATATGTCTAAGATAAAAGATACTTCACCAAGATCCTTCATTTCAAATTCATCGGATAAAAATGACTTGGTTTCTAGCAGCAAACTCATATCATTACTTGCAAGCAATATATCATCCATGTAAAGAACAGGTATAATAAACTTACTCCTACTGAATTTGATATACAAACATTGATCAACTGGATTCTCCTTAAAATCATATGAAGAAACTGTTGGATTGCGTAGATTGGCTAGAAAGGGGGTTGAATAGCCCTATAAAAACAAAAACACAAACCCTTCTCGGACTTCTTAAACTAACACTTGCATATAGAAAATAAACAAAAAGTAACAAAAGAAAGAGGCACAAGTTGTTTACTTGGTTACAAACGGGGAGATTGTTAATCCAAGGAATGAATCGCGCACTAGAATATCTCCTTCAGGCGGAGAAGACCCTTACAACATTTAAGCATAGAAAATAAAGAAGCTAAACTACAAATAAAGTGCGCAAATGTTGGAAATGCTAATTGCTTGTCTTGTTCAGCTTCTTGGACCAAGGCTATATTTATAACCTTGGTCGGGGCGCCTGGAAGGGTTCCAGGCGCCTAGGAGGGGATAAAACTTTATCCCTTCTCGCGTAGATTGTGCTAACCGTGATCTGGATAATCATCCAGGTCCGAGCGCCCAGAAGGGTTCCGGGCGCCCCGGACTGGTCCAGGCCCTCTGCTCTAGTTCAGCTCACCTCGGTCCGGGTCTTCCGCTCTAGCTTCGCTTGCTTGGGTTATCTCGGCCATCTGAAATAGGGCTCACCCAAATCCAACTTCCGGCCTTCTTGAGCAGCCTTTTGTTCCGGCTTCTCGTCCCTCAGAAATGCCGAGTACTTCCTTCTCGTCCGCAGTGTACTCATCTGTAGCTCTTCGTCCCTCGGTCGCACCCCGTTCCGACTTTCTCGCTAGTTGCGTCTCTTGCTCCCCGAGCAATCTTCCGCTCCGGCTTCTCGTCCCTCGGAAACACTGCACACTTCCTTCTCGCCCGCCGGTGCACTCTTCCGCAACATCTCGTCCCTCAGATGCACTCTCCCGTGTCATCCTTCTCGCTAGCCGCGTCTTCTGCTCGACTTCCTGTGCTCATAAGTTCCTGCATACTTAGACACAGGGTTAAAACATCACAAGACCTAACTTAACTTGTTGATCACACCAAAACAACCTGGGGTTCCAACAATCTCCCCATTTTTTATGCGAGTTATCCAAGTTAAGCCAGGGTAAATAGACATAAATTAAGAGTAATAAAATTTTGCATTAAAGTGCAAAAAAAGATAAAAAAATTTTGGTTTGCCTCCCCTTAGACTTATACTTTTCCTTCTCCCCCTTTGATCACATAAAAAAATGGGGTTCCAAGAAAAAATCTAAGGGTAAAACAAAATATATTCATTTAAAATACTTTGAAAAATACAAACCAATTAGAGCATTATTTTGAAAAAAAAATTAATAGCTTTCTAAATTAATTTTGAGATCTTGAAAAAAATAGAGCATGTATTTTCAAGATTTAACACAAATTGCATTTTAGTTAAAAAAAAAACTTTGGTAGGCACGGATAACTGAAACGAAATTTTCATGGTTTAACAAATTGAAAAAAGAATAATACTGACTTATTATTTTTTATTTAAATAAAATTCGTTCTTAAGTTATTGTCATTTCTTTAATATCATTATGGTATCTAAATTTTCATTTTAGTCTATCATAATTTCTCAAGTCACAATTTTTAAAATTTGAAGCAGAAAATATTAAGCATGCAGAAAGTTGTATTCTTTCCTTTATCATGTTATTTTCTATTGTTAGTTTGTGGAAATTCTTTAATCGACAAGCTGTTGCATGAGTTTCCTTTAACCCACCATTCTTTAATAATTTTTTGGGTTTTAATTCGCAAAATCCTTTCGGCAAAATAATTTCTAATTTACAAAAATCTTTCGACAAAATAATTTATGATTTGCAAAAATCTTTTGACAATATATTTTCTAATTCAAAAAATCTTTCGATAAGGTTTTGATTGAATTAATCAATTGGTCAAGAGGTGGAGATCATACTTGACTTATCTTTCGGCTGTTAACTCTCCCCCTGTTGAGTTGTTTTCTTGTGACGTTGCTCCCCCTTCATCGATGCTCTCGATGCTCATTGAGGAAGAGCTGATTGTGTCTTCTGGTAGATGCTCGGCGGTGAGAGATGTTCCGGTAATTTTCTCGATTTCATATTCTTCTGACAACGGCTCAGTGTCCATCGAGGAGTCGACTTTGACCTCAACTGGTTCTTCGTATAGCTTCAAGAACTTTTCTCAAAGTTCTTTTGTGCTTTTGTATTTTTCGACTCTGTCGAGATCCTTGGTAGGTAGTACGCTTAAAAGACTGGACTCGGCCTTACCATTTGCCAAAACCTCGTTACGTTGCTCATCAATCCATTGATGCTCCTCAAGTTCTTCTCCTTCTTTGCTTTTGGGCATTTCAAAACCATATTTTATTGTTAGTAACATACTAAAATCAGTTTTAAAATAAACCTGCATTCGTCGCTTCCAAAAAGTGAACTCCCCCTCGAACGTTGGTGGATAGATGTTAGCTCCGACCATCTCGTTGCTTCAGTCGGCGATTAGTCCTTCTGAGGCGTCCTTGCTCTGATACCACTTGTTGGATCACGTCGGTCGGCTAGAAGGGGGGTTGAATAGCCCTATAAAAACAAAAACATAAACCCTTCTCAGACTTCTTAAACTAACACTTGCATATAGAAAATAAACAAAAAGTAACAAAAGAAAGAGGCACAAGTTGTTTACTGGCTTACAATCGGGGAGATTGTTAATCCAAGGAATGAATCGCGCACTAGAATATCTCCTTCAGGCGCAGAAACCTTTTATAGCATTTAAGCACAGAAAATAAAGAAGCTAAACTACAAATAAAGCGCACAAGTGTTAGAAATGCTAATTGCTTGTCTTGTTCAGCTTCTTGGACCAAGGCTATATTTATAGTCTTGGTCGGGACGCCTGGAAGGGTTCCAGGCGCCTGAGAGGGGATAAAACCTTATCCATTCTTACGTAGATCATGTTGACCGCGATCTAGATAATCATCCAGTTCCGGGCACCCGAAATGGTTCTGGGCGCCCGAACCAGGAAAGTCAACAAAGTTGACTTTTTTGGTCAGGGCCCTCTGCTCCGGTTCAACTCGCCTCGATCCGGTCTTCTGCTCCGGTTTCGCTTGCTTGGGTGATCTCGGCCATCCAGAATAGGGCTCACCCGAACCCAACTTCCGGCCTTTTCGAGCAGTCTTCCGCTCCGACTTCTCATCCCTCGGAAACGTCGCGTGCTTCTTTCTCGTCCGCCAGCGTACTCATTTGCAGCTCTTCGTCCCTAGGTCGCACCCTATGTCGACCTTCTTGCTAGCTGCGTCTCTTGCTCCCCAAGCAATCTTCCGTTCTGGCTTCTCGTTCCTCGAAAACACTGCACGCTTCCTTCTCATCCGCCGATGTATTCTTCCGCAATGCCTCGTCCTTCAGCACTCTCCCATGCCGTCCTTCTCACTAGCCGTGTCTTCCGCTGGACTTCCTATGCTCCTAAGTTCCTGCACACTTAGACACAAGGTTAAAACACCACAGGACCTAACTTAACTTGTTGATCACACCAAAATAACCTGGGATTCCAACAGAAACCACTTGATTAAACTTTCAGCGTATAATTGACGAGATGTCTACTTTAAACCATAAATGGACTTCTTTAGTTTACATACTAGGTGATTTGAGTCATCTGACTCAAAGTTCTCCGATTGCACCATGTATGTAGTTTCTTCAATATTTCCATGGAGAAATATAGTCTTAATGTTCATTTGGTGTAGCTCTAGGTCATAATGAGCTACAATTGTCATGACTACCCTAAGGGAGTCTTTCGTCGAAACTGACAAAAATGTTTCCTTGAAATCGATATCCTCCTTTTGAGTTAATCCCTTGGCGACTAGGCGTGCCTTATACTTTTCAACGTTGCCATGTGAATCCCGTTTGATTTTAAATATCCATTTATAACCAATGGATTTCACACTCTCAGGCAACTCTACGAGTTCCCAAATGTCATTATCCACCATAGACTTCATCTCTTCTTTCATGGCATTGATCCATTTTTCCAAATGAGAGTCTTGTTTGACTTCTTAAAATGATGTGAGATCATCTTCCAACCCAATGTCAAATTCATGTTCTTGGAGATATACATAATCATGAGATATCGTGGATCTCCTATCTTTAATGGATCTCTTTAGTGACACTTGATCTTGAGGTGGTTGAGAGTCATTCTCAACCATAGGAGAGAATACCTCTATTTGAGATGACGCACCTTCCAAATGAATTGGAAGTGGCATGAGAATATCATGGCCCCCTTCCGATTATGCAGCTTCAACAATATATGGAACAATAACCATTTCACTATCAGTTGCATCAATAGTTATCATATTTGGATCACTAATGTTCTTCTCAAATGATATTTCTCTAACTTTATAACTCCCACTATCCTCAATAAATTTAGCATTACCTGTCTCGAAAAATGATCTACTCAAGGGGTTATAGAACTAGAAACTATTGGTGCGGTTAGCACTAACGGTCTAACTCAGGTTTTGATGAATGAAAAATCAGGTTAAGTTAGGTTTGTCGTGATCTAACACTCTGACCGAGTGTGCAGACGAAGTCCAGACAAGTCGACGGGCTGACCGGATGTCTGGCACGAAGTTCAAGCGGGTCGACGGGTTGACCAGACGCTTGGCGAGAAGTCCAGCTAGGTCAACGGGCTGACCGGATATCTGGCGAGAAGTCCAAGCGGGTCGACGGGCTGACCGGATACTTGGCGAGAAGTCCAGACGGGTCGAAGGGCTGACTGAACGTCTGGCAGGTGAGTAAAGGTAAGTCACTGGAAGGGAGTACTGTGAGGACGCGTTCCCGGGAAGGGAACAGTAGGCGTCGATCCGGCTTAGATCCATTTCGGATATCTAAGTCGAGATCGTGACTAGATTCCGGTCTCAGAAAGACGAAATCTAAGTCATACTATTTTTGTAAAACTATAAACTGAACTAACACTATGTTTTGTAGGTTATAAATTATATATTTACCTCGGAGTAACCTTGTCTTGCAGGAGAAGAAGTTTTCTGGAGAAAGGTGGTCCGAGCGCCCGGAGGGGATCCAGACGCCCGAAGGTTCGGGCGCCCGGAAGGGATCCGGGTGCCCGAGAGGCAAGTTTCATCCCATCGCGTCGTCGCCACGTGGAGCTCACTGGTTGGACCTGCCACGTCCCACCAGGGCGCTCGGAAGGGATCCGGGGCGCCCCGAGCTTCATATAAAAGAAGGGGCAGGGGTGGAGTGTCTACAACAAGTCAACAACTCAGAATCCAAGATCTACTTCTCTGTGCTCTCGCGACGCCACGAAAAGCTTTCCTACTCAGTGCTGGCTTTGTTTTTCATTTTATTGTCAGTATTTTTTTCTCTATTAATTCTTGTACTTAAACTTTGTAATATTCGAATTGATAGTGATTGCCCACCGAAAGTGGTCAACGACCGCGGGCCTTGGAGTAAGAGTCGACACAGGCTCCGAATCAAGTAAAGTGAATTGTGTTAGCATTGTTTTACTTTTCCACTGCGCTTACTACTGTTCGAACATTTTTCGATATTCACCCCCCTCTATCGAACGTCTACGATCCAACAGAAACCTCTTGTGTTTTCAGAGTATCCTATAAAATAACAACTAACGGTTCTTGAGTCTAATTTCTTTTTGTTAGACTTATAGGGTCTAGCTTCAACTGGACTCAGACATGTAGATGCCTAAGACTAGGCGCTTTACATATATTCACAACTCGTATGGGGTTTTTGTTATTACCTTATTAGGAACTCTGTTGGAGAAGTAAACTACAGTCTTGAGTATTTCACCTCATAGGGACTACGATAGAAAAGAAAATGTAATCATACTTCTCACCATATCCTTGAGGGTTCAGTTTTGTCACTCTACTACACCATTCTGCTGAGGTGTCCCAAGCATGGTGTATTGCACTATGATATCGCACTCATCAAGATAATCCACAAATAGCCCAGGATGTTGTTCACCTGATCCGTTAGATCTACCTAATATTCATCGTCACGGTTTGATCTTATGACCTTAATCTTCTTACCAAGTTAATTTTCAACTTCAACTTTAAAGGTTTTGAACATATTTGAGAATTACGACTTCTTATGAATAAGGTACAGGTATCCGTATCAGGATAATCATCTATAAAACTTATAAAGTATGATTGACCATTCTAAGAAACCTTAGGGAATGATCCACATATATCCGTATGTATATGTTCTAAGTCTCTATTACTCCTCCTTGAATTCTTAATACTTTTGTTAGTTATTTTCTCCTTGATACACTTAATGCAGATTCTAAATCTGACATATTAAGGAAATTGAGAATTCTTAATGACATTAACCTTTATAGGCGTTGTTTAGAAATATGTCCTAAATGTCTATATCATAATACCGATCAATTCTCATTTGTCACACCACGCTTCACACTTATACTATACATCACAAGATTATCCGTATGAGTTTCAATGTCCAATCTATATAGTTTATCAATCAAGGAACTGGTACCACACAAGATAGAATTTCAAAAAATACTAAACTTTCTATTTCCAAATGAACAAGTGTATTCAAATTTGTCCAAACATGAAATAGAAATTAAGTTCTGTTTAAAAGATAATACTACAAATGTATTTTCCAAATTTAAAAATACATTATTCCCAAACCAACTTTAAAGACGTCTATTGCCTTTATTTTTACCTTCTTGCCCGTTCCCGTATAGATGAATCTTTTGGTATCAATTGACATTTGGCTAGTGAGACAATCTTGCATAGTTACAATTATGTGAGTAGTTGCACCAGTATCTATCCACCAAATGTTATTAGGTACAGTAGATAGGTTGACTTCTGAATTAACAAAGTTTAGAAGTATATCTTTTCTTGCACGCTAGTTGGTGTATTTAGGGCAATCCTTCTTTAGATGACCTTTGTTTTTGAAAAAGAAACAAGTTAGGTCCGGATCCTGTTACTTTTACACCTTATGTCCTGAAGCCCTAGTCACTACAAGTTGTTTACCCTTACTCTTACCATTACCCTTCTTTTTTTTCTTATTCGAGTACTGAGATGAGGATGCATAGTGAATACTTTAAGATGTGTCACCTCTTAATCTCTCTTCTTCCTGTACACACTGAGCTATGAGCTCATTTAGTGTCCATTTCTCCTTTTGAGTATTATAGCTAATTTTAAAAGGAGTGAATTGTGTAGGCAGGGAGATTAAGATAAGGTTCACAATAACACTTTCAGACATGTGTAACTTTAGTATCTTAAGCCTTATAACCAAATTAGACATCTCCATGATGTACTCCCTAATATTGCCCTTCCCTGTGTATCACATAGACACTAACTTTGTGAGAAGTGTAGTAGTCTCAGCCTTTTCGTTTGAGATGAATCGGTCCACTAATTCCTTAAGAAAGGTCTTAGCATCCTCCTTCTCAGTTATCAAACCCCTAAGTGATTCCAGATTTGACATTCTCATGATCATCAGATTTATGCTATTAGATTGCTCCCACTTGTTAAAGTTCACCTTTTGATATGTTGTTGAATCATCAGTCAAAGGTGCAGGGCAATTATGCCTGAATGCATAGTCCAGATCCATGCAGCCTAATAAAACTATAATATGCTCTTTCTATTATCCAAAGTTTGTGCTAGTAAGCACGGGGATGTTCAAATTAGTAGACATTGAGAGTACTGAATAAACAAAAGTAAAAAAATATACCTCAATTTAGTAAACAAAGCATATATCTTTATAGTTATACAACAACAAAATGCAACAACCAAAACATACAACCATATGAGCATTAATAGAGCTATCTTGTGCAATATTACATTATGTCTTTAGACTAAATTGTAACTTGCTATTGGTACTCTCTAAATAACTCATGATCATCTTCATCTGCTATATAACTCGCCTTCTTTTGGGGCGACGAATTATGAGCATGATACTTTATTCATGAGTTTCCTCAGTTAGCTTATATTTTCTAGCATCACTCACAATGCTTCTAATCGGCCACATAGTGCCAATTTCTTTGGGCCGACATATCATGTGCATGATCAAGAAGTTCAGCTTAATTTGTGAGCTTCCTTAAACATATATCGGACATAAGAATGATTTTCCTTTTGGCCAATCACCCATAGCATGGACATACATCCCTCTACACTAGTACTCCTAGCCTCCCTAATAGTTTTCGCTTTGGCGATAATATAGGTTCGACTAAGCAGCAAGAATGAAGAAGAATACAAGAAGAAATTGCTAAAAACTAAGCTAAATTCAGTTATCAATCGATTGATATTTAATATCAATCGATTGACACTTTTATCAATCGATCGACACCTTTATCAATCGATCGAGAATTAATGTGAATCGATTCATACATGTGCCAATTGATTGATCAATTGATTGAACACACATGAATCGATCCACAGATCGATCCAAAAGGCTTTTGTTCGCTTGTTCATCCACCCTAATTGATTAGTTGATTGATTAACTAATGTCAATCGATCAAGAAATTCTCTGTTTATTCTCACAAACTTCAATCGATTAGCTGATCGATTGGCAAACCTCAATCGATTAATTGATCGATTCAGAAGCACTCTATTTATTCTTCAAGAACTTTAATCGATTGATTACCCAAATCGATTAGCTGATCGATTCAGAAGCTCTATGTTGAATTCCTACAACTTTCAATCGATTGATTGATCGATTAGTAACCCCAATCGATCAGCCGATCGATCGAGAAGCTTCTGTTGGATTCTTGTCTCGATGAAGCAATCTGAATCAATTGATTTCTCATGCCAATAGATTGGTAAACACCAATCAATCAGCTGATCTACTTTGGACCCTTTTGTTCATGAATCTATGACTCCCAATTGATTGGGAACCTTTCCAATCAGTTGATATCAGAAAATGCCCATTTATGAACGTGATTTTTTGCCCTAAATTGCGCTGCCAATCTCGTTCTTCGTAGATACTGCGAAATACTTGATTCATAGATTAAATCTTAATCTATCCAAGCTACATTCAACAAATATACATCAATCTTGTTCATCTATATGTAATAAATGCAAAAATTGATGTATTTGTGTCAAAACATTGAAAATTAATCCTTACGTCTTAAAAATGGACAATAAGTCAATGCTATGCTCTGATACCAATTGTAAGAATTACAATACATCATATATAAATTAAAGGATGTCTCTACAACAGGATTTAGTTTCTATCAATCTCTAAAGTATAATAGAAAACGAGACAATAGCTCATGAATGACTGACATGATTCCATCGTAATGCTATAGCCTCTAACTTGTCACCGGAGTATATCCCACGAGCGCAGCAAATGTCTTCCATAGGATTGAGCCGGCGAACACCACGTTCCTTCTCAATGGGGAAGAAGAAACTAGAAGAGGAGAGTTAGGTTCAGCATGCTCTAATGAACCTTATCCCTTCTCTTTTATACTTGGTCCAACCTATGAGAACTATCCACTATAAAAGCTCATGTTTAATTAATAGTCCATTAATGTTAATGAATCGGATTATTAGATCTATATATTAAATCTATATCTATTTAATTCAAACGCTCTTTATATGCTTGAAGCATTAGATCACTTAATTGTATTTAGTTAATTTAATGATAATTAATTGTATATGTTAATCAAGTGCAAGTCTAATCTTATAGAGATTAAATCTACCTATATAAATTCAATTGGATTTAATTTATCCATGTAAACTTAATCCTACCATGGATTGTCAATTTATCTAATTATAAACAGAATACCTTGTGGTAATAAAAGATTCTTAATATATTAATATTTTTAATTAGCAATGTGGTTCCATTAATATAACTCCCAAAATATAATATCTCATGGAGTATTAAAATTAGTTTAATGCGATCGTTAAAAAAACGATTTAAACAATTGTATTCTCGTACTAAAAATATATCATCGTCTCATATATCCAATATCATAAGCACCATAGATAACTAAATTTGTGAATTATAGATAGACCCACTTATTTTACGATTCTAAATTATTCACCTCAACTCAAACTCATAAAATTGATCATCAAGTCCTTTGCTACTCCTATCCTGTGCCTAATGCGATAAAAAAAATACAAAATAGTATGACTTCTCAACAACTTAAACAAAAAATAATTTATAGTAGTCTCCGATATAATAAAATTCAGCTATTAGAAAAGAGGAAGAATTTTTTTTATTGAAATCATTAATAGTGCATGTCACCCCATGTCAATACTTTATTTTCTAAAACTATCCTTATTTTTAGCATTCTTATATCAACTAGGGTTCATAGCGACTAACTTGCTACAGCGTGAATACTTTAATTCTGATCAATAAAATAAACTATGTTATACAATTAAAAATTTAAGAACACTTCATCTCTGATTAATCCTGGTCAATATTATATTATAATAGCATTTTGATTTTAATTAACACTAATAATAGTGTGTATTAACTAGCAACTATAATTCATATCTCTTGAAATATGAATGTTTCATCTTTGATAAACACATATCAACATTAGTCAATATATGTCAACATTATATTATAATAGTTAGAATCATAACTACTATAATACAGATATTTTATTTTAGATCAATACTAGTAAATATTATATTATAATAATTAATAATTATGTGATTATAACTATTACAACTATGTAATTGTAACAACTATAAAATTATAATTGCTATCTTGTAACTACTAAAATAACATTAAAAAAATATTTTTAAAATGTACAAAAGCAGGATAACATCTTTTTTATTTTTACCCAAAAAAATAAATAAATAATCTCCATGCTCTCTCCTAAAAAAAACCATCCTCTTTATATAAAAACAACTTAATTTGGCTCCAAAATGACTGAAATATTCTAAAATAAAATTTCTTAGCATTTTTTTTTTTTTTGATGATACATGACTTACTAGGCCATGGTGCTCTGCTCACCCGTTTTCTGGTGAGCCCTGTCCTCTCTGGCCAGCCCCTCGCTAACCACCACCGGTGTTGTCACCGGTCAAAACATCGCACTGATTACTCATTATATTTGCAAATTAATTAAGACCAATGTAAAACATAAACTAACATGCTCCCGCATTAACTTGCAGCAGCTTAGTTAAACCTGAAGACTAAGTCACTCAACTACAATATAATTAACACTGAGAGAATTAACAACTGAATTATATCTACTTAAAGATCGCAAATCAAAGACTGCGAGGTTACCAGCTCCCGATCCTTAATTTCCTCACTGCAAGTTAACTAAAGACTACACCATCTCTGCTACTGGGTGGTGTAACTGAGAGCCACTCTTCGTGGGCTTCCCGTTCATCTCCATCGACGACTTTGCCCCACTGACTGCGGCGGCACTGCCATCACTGCCGGCGGTGCCCTTCTCGTTCCTATAAATTGCATACAGTATCAGCTGCATGGCTCCGAGCACGCTCCCACACCCGTTTGGCACCTGCGCAACAATTAATAATACATGTAATTTAATTAATTGCACTCTCACGACTCACGAATTGATTAACGAATTTAATTATTTCATACCGCGACGAAAGGATCACGGCCGAGCAAGCCGTAGACGAACCACGACGTGCCGCACAAGAACACAAACAAGGAGAGCAGAAACGGCATGTACTCTACGCTCTTGGTTTTGATCACCAACCTCTGCAGTATTCAATCTGAATTAGTTAGCTAGTGTTCCGAGTATATCGATTTGCTAATTAACGTGAAATTAATATAATTAATTAGTTAACGATTAGATCGCACCATGATGGACAGAGGCGAGGCGTACATGCAGATGGAGAAGATGGCAGCGGCGAAGCCGCAGAAAACCTTCCGGCGCTGGCCGTGGAGGGCGAGGAGGGAGACGAGGGCGACGCCCCCGAAGATGAAGAGGACGAGGGCCAAGAGCCCCAGCATTTTGGCCTTCCCTTTCTTGGAAGCATACACCAGGAAGATCACCACGTAGATCGATTCCACGGCCGTGCCGGCGCCGTTCACCGTCGACACCAGGATGTTGTTCGGCGACACGAACGGCAATCCGTACCTAATTAATTCCCAATCATTCATTAATTCACAAACACAGATCTATAGTACTTAGAATCGTGGCGAATGAATGGATTGATGAATTACCAAGCGGAGAGGAGGCAGTTGAGAAGGGTCATGGCGTAAGGCACTCCTGAGAAATCCTCGGTCGATCTTTTCTTGATGATTCTTCGAAAAGTGACGCTGGTGATCCAAATAAAACCACAAAAAAACTAAGAAACAACAGGCAGGAGAGAAATCTATGAGAGGGAGAGACTTACACCGGCGCCAAGAACAGGAAGAGGGCAGCGGCGTTACCTGATCGAACAAGGAGCAGTTTGAAGTCACGAGAAGAAAGACAAAGGTTTACGAATCTGTAAATTTAACGCACCGAAGATGCCAAACAAGAAATGCAACACCTCCATGTTTAGGCGCAGCTAGCTGAATGTTTTAGTATTGACCTAGCTCAGTATAACATTTGAAGAAGAGACTTGGGAGAGCGAGATAAAGATGTGGATTTATAGGAAGAGACTGCCATGGATTTCGTTCTTATCCGTTGTCATCCATTGCTGTTGTGACGAAGCAAGAGCATCGATCTCTGATTAATTTCTTCATTTTTACCTCCCCTAATTCTATTATTGTTATTATTCTTCGCCAATTATATTTTCATATTTTCATGATATTAATTAAACGCTGGTCGCTGGGGATTCAGTTTCAAAGTTGGTTTGCGAGATGTACCGAACGGAGCTGCAACTACTAAAGCGGTGCGGGAATAAGCCGTGCCCTGCGCGTGCATGCAGAGCCACCGACGACGCTGTCGCAGTAACACGGCGAGCTGCGCGCTCCACTTTTGCATGCGAAAAATACTTATTTATTTATAAATTCCTTGAATTGTTACTTTATTATTAAGTTTATTTTAAACATCGAGAAAATTCATGATGATGTATGTAAAAAATAACGATTATGACATGTAACAACTTGACAACTTCCAATCACTATAAATGTTTGCTTCATTATTGCTCAATAATTAAGGAGTGAGGATAATAATAAATAATTTTATTAAAAAAGATTTAATTTTGTTGCTTTTCGCTCTAAACGAAGAGTTGTCTCACACTCTCACGCTCGCACCTTGCGATCAAAGATCAGATGATAATAATAAATAAAGTCTAATTAACATGTATAGTTTATCATCTTTGCATAAATCCTTTTCCATTTACTTATTTGTCTAGTCGATCCCTATAATTAAGTACGCTACTAAAGTGTTTTGAACCATTTATACAGTAGAATACAACGAGGATTTGGATTATCGCTGGAATTCAAAGTTGTTGGTCAAAAAAGTTGAGTAGTTGCTCAATAATATTCGAGATATCCACACACATGGACAATGAATTTCTTTCGGTGAGTGGGTTGCGTGATTGAATTGCACGAAGACAAAAACAATCCATTTGTTAATTATCAATCTAACCAGCGAACGGAAGGTGTCATCGACAAGGATGAAGATGAGTCACAAACGACACTGCACTGCCGTCGTTTCCAGTGTTGTTACTTGTCAGGAGGGAAGGTTATATAGGTTTTTTAAAGCCTAGTATCTGTGGCTTTCATACAAAACAAGTCTTCGTAGATTCTGCAAAAGATATGATTTAAATTTACGGAAAATAAATAGATTGTGATACGTAACTCGTCAATTTAATTTTCTTGTCTTTACTGTAGGTTTTATCGGTCCGATTCCTTTTAAAACTTGGTAACGTGAGCAGGAATGGTTATGTATGGTGTCTAGCGTGCTCAAAGAGAGGAAGTGTTAACTCGATACGTGGGAGTTTGACATATGCAACCTTTAATCTTTAATACACAGCAGTGTGTGATGATAAACAATGTTGCCTTGAGACGTGGGTAGTGTACAGAGAGTTTTGCCTTGATATGTGGGAATTGGATTGAGTCATCATGGCTGACCACATTTAATAGGGCCGGGCCATGTGAAACTAGACCCAGCCTAATAAACGGGTGGGGCACGGAACGTAGCTCGGCCACCAGCCGCGCGGCACGATCCCATCACTGACTGTAGCAGCGTATTAGAAAAAATCGGGTGCTTGCATATGCCGTGTGGCCCGTGCAAGATCTTCACCGACCAGATGAGTAGGTTGATCAGGCATGCATGGACTGCCCGTAAGATTGAGTATTCTCGATTAATTAAATTGAATGGAATAAAATCGAATGAATTAATTGAAACTAAAGCAACTGTTTTTTTACCCAAATTAATCGAACCAATTATTTTTTTTTTCTAAAATTGATTAAAATTTTAATAAAAATTAAACAAATCTAACCGATATTTATCTGGTCAGAAATAGAAAAAGATAATGTACTGGGTAGGAAATATGGATGTTGGCTATCAGAAAATTTTAAACTAGAGGTAGGAGATGTCGAGCGATCTTGTGTATAAAAAAAGGGAAATAGAGAGAAGAAAATGTTAACAATCAAGTTAAAGAGAGGCCCCCAGAACAGACATTCCGATGCTTAAGTTAAACAGATGATCAAGAGAAAAAAGAATACAACAAACAATAAAAAGAAATAGTGGATGGCTCTGAGTCCATAATGTTGTATACCCTATGTCTTTAAGAGGAGACCCCTTATATAATATCAATTTTCTTTTATGTACGAATATTGATAAATTTTCAAAAAAGGATCAATCATTCTAAAACTTTAACACCTTTTTGAAAAATAGGTCCACCCTTATACTTTGCATAATAGAAGCTTCCATCATAAAACTGCTTAGGGAATATTTTCTTGATCCTATAACAACCATTACATAAAATATCAAAAACAATGACAGATCTAGGATTTTAAGTTTGGGGAGACCGTATACTAAGTGAGGAAAATAATTATTAAATCTATTATATAATAATTACTTCTCCAAACTTTCAAAATGCTTAATGTATATTTAGTTGAAATGTGAAAAATAAAGGAAAAAAAAAACTTAAATTCAATCGTACAAAGATTTGAACTCAAGAGGTATGTTTAAATAAAAATTAAACTTACCATTACACCATCTATACATATGTTTTAAATAGGGTAAAATAATATATATACTAATACAATTTAAAAAACCTCTCTATAAAATTATATTATTAAAAAAAAAAAAAAAAATTTTTTGGGGGGCGTGTAGATGTAGATCCGCCCCTGGTCAAAAAGTAATATTAGACTGCTATATTGAGGGACCTTTAATATGTTTTAATAGCAGGTCGACAGAGCCCCCTCTGTTATCTGATCGGAATTCGCTCGTGGATGAGGTTGTGTCGACTAAAGAATGATGACCCTCTCTAGACTTGGCTTTCACTCAACTTCTTTACTCGGTTAAAGAGTCTGGACCGATTAGGCTGTGTGCCTAGAATGTTCGATCAGACCAAAGGCCAGTCAGCTAGACCACTCAACCGCGACACCTGACTCAGTTTTGAATGACACTACTACAACTCAAAATTTCATCAATTCTAAGAGACTCGGGATCGATCGGACCAGAGGTCCAATTGGTTAGACCACTCAACCAAGACATGAAACCGTGCTAGTCCCGAATATTGACCCCTTCTTAACTTTGATTTCGGCACTGATGTCCTTTTCTACTGATTTTGATACCGACACCCTGTGCTACTGATTTCTACATTTGACATCATTTTCTGCCTCAGATTCTTTGTGTGGCCACGGGTCATCCTAACATCAGTTTTTATAGATCATACAAATGTGTATCCTTACAGTTTAGTTATTCTGAGAATTATTCGTTCTTTCATCATGCTTGATTGTGCAGATACTTATGAAAATCTGATTCATATATGTTAGAGCAGTTTCAACAATTCCTTGCTTCACAACCCTCTGTCATGTCAGCTTCCACTTATATAGGTTTGTTGTCGTCTGATATTTCAGATATATATTCATCCTTGTGGATTTTGGACTCTAGTGTCTTCCATCATATATCATCCAATTTGTTATCTTTTGTTTCTTTTTCTCCCAGTTCATCTATATCTATTGTGACTGCTGATAGTACTCTTATGTTGTTAGTAGATGTTGGTTCAATTGTTACATCTTCTTTATCTTTTACTAATGTTTATTATATTCTGATTCTTACTTTAAATATTGTTTATGTTAGTCAATTATGTGAGTCTGGATACCTAGTCTCTTTTTCTTCATCCAATTGTTATGTTCTCAAAGACTGATTGAGACTGACCATAAGGAAGGAGGACTCCATGTTTTAGATCAACTCAAATTACCAGAAGTTGTAGCTTCGAGTGTGGATGTACCGTTTTTCATCTGAGTCGTTCATCTTCTGATTTTTATTTGTGGCACTCTCGCTTAGGTCATGTTTCAGCACCTCGTTTGTAATTTTTAGCCTCTACAGGAGTATTATGACTTTTAAAAAGTTCTGATAGTTCTGATTGTAGTGATTGTAAACTGCTAAATTTTTTTGCTTTACCATTTTCTAAAAGTCTTTCTTTTTCTTCTGTTCCATTTGATCTTATTCATTCTGATGTGTGGGGACCCTCTCTTATTCCTACAAAAGGGGGGGTCAAAGTATTATGTTTCATTTATTGATGATTGCACTCGTTACTCTTGGGTCTATATTATGAAACACATGTATGATTATCTTACAATTTTCAATAACTTTGGAGCTCTTATAAAAGCTCAACATTCTAGTGCCATAAAGTGGAGGGGGTGGGTGGTGGGGGATGAATACACTTTAAATCAATTTTCACATTACTTGCTTCTGATGGTACTATTCATCAAACCTCATGTACAGATACTCCTGAACAAAATGGCGTGGATGAACGAAAACATAGACATCTTGTTGAAACAACCAGTTCATTTTTATTGTTTACCAGTGTTCCTAATACCTTTTGGGGGGGAGCAATCCTTACTGCTACTCATGTCATTAATATAATTCTAACCTCACACAATTCAGGTTTGTCACCTTTTGAAAAATTGTATGGGCATGCTCTTGTCTATTTCTCTTTGCCTGTTTTTGGTTTACTTGCTTTGCCCTTCGCCCACATGCAGAACGTAATAAGTTAGCCTTCCGGTCTGCTCTTTGTGTCTTTCTGGGTTGTTGTGTTAGTCAAAAAAGGCATTGTTGCTTTGATCTCGTTAGTCAAAAATTATATGTCTCTCATCATGTTGTGTTTCTTGAACATATTTCATTCTTTTCTATTCCGACTAGTTCGCATAATATGACAAAGTCAGATATGCTTTGCATTGATCCTTTCAATACCGATACTGAGAAAAATTCACCCACAAATCCTACTGGTAGTTCAACTGAATCTGATACTTTAGTTCCCAAGATATCCACTCCACATGTTCCTTCTTCTGCCACTACCCAATTATCTCCTGAGGTTGCGGATGATCCTTCTCTTCACCGTCGTCAATCCACTTATGTTTGTAAGTCTACTAAACTACCAGATTTTGCTTACTCTTGTTATTTTCATTCTTTTGCTTCATTTGTTGCATCTATTAATTGTATTTCTGAGCCTGAATCCTATAGAGAAGTTGTTTGTAACCCACTTTGGCAGAGTGCTATAGTTGAGGAACTAACTGCTTTACATCAGAGTCATACATGAGATTTGGTTTTATTGCCATTAGGAAAATATACTATTGGTTCTCGTTGGGTATATAAGATTAAAACTAAATCTGATGGATCTATCGAACAATACAAAGCTTGTCTTATTGCTAAAGGTTATTCTCAAGAGTTTGACATGGATTATGAAGAAAGATTTGCTACTGTTGCAAAAATGACAATTGTTCGCACTCTGATTGTCGTTGCATTTGTTTGTCGATGGAGAATATCTCAGATGGATGTTAAGAATACATTTCTAAATGGTGATCTTCATGAAAAAGTTTATATGACATATTCTCTTGGTATTTCACACAAACCTGGTGAAGTTTGTAGGCTTCGCAAAGTGTTTTATGGTCTCAAACAAGCACATTGTGCTTGGTTTGAGAAATTCTCTACAGTGATTACTTCGTTTGATTTTCATCCTAGTAATCATAATTTAGCATTGTTTGTCAGATGTACGAGCGCAGGTCGTATCTTTTATCATTATATATTGGTGACAAGATTATTACCGGTGATGATTGATGGAATTGCTTCCTTGAAATCCAAGTTGGCTCATTATTTTGTTATGAAAGACTTGGATATATTACGTTACTTTCTGGGCATTGAGGTTGCTTATTCCTCGAAAGGTTATCTTTTATCTCAGTCAAAGTATATATCTAATCTGTTTGAGCGTGCTCGTCTTACTGATAATAGAGTTGTTGATACTCCTATTGAGACTAATGCTCGATATTCTTCATCTGATGGCTCACCTTTGCCGGATCCTAATTTGTATAGAACTACTGTTGGAAGCTTGGTTTATCTCACCGTGACTCGTCCAGATCTTGCGTATGTTGTGTTGGTGCAATCGACCTAGGTTTTGATCGGTACGATCATAGTTTTGATGTGTGTGTCAAAGAGTTTAAGTTAGGTTCATCCTTGTATTTGATATGTGTATTTGAGTTGTGCAGGTTCGCAAGATACACATGCGACTCAGGATGATGGCTTCGGGTCCGGTGAAGGATGAAGCATCCGAGGGACCGTGGACAAGGTAGCGAGGACAAAGGCCGAGGGAAGCAATTTTGAGGCATACGCGAAGGATGACATTGGGGACGAGCCGGAGGCTTGAATGCATCCGAGGGACGAGAGCCAAAGAAAGTATGCTTGAAGGTTCTGGTAAAGCTGCAAAGGAAGCGTCAAAAGAGTCGTAAGGGTGAGGGTACGAGTACACGAGAGATTGTATTCGGAGTAAAAACATAAATTCTAGGGTTTACTGTAGCAGTACTGTAGCGTTACTGTAGCAGCACTGTAGCAGTACTGTAGCAGTCGACTGCATGTTTTAGCAGTCGACTGGTGCAGTCGACTGCGCAGTCGACTGGGCGCGAACAGAATGGTTCTGTTCGTTCGGTCGGTGTAGATCAGTCGACTGCAAGTTTTCGCAGTCGACTGCACCAGTCGACTGCTAGTTTTAGCAGTCGACTGGTATATGACCGTTGGTGCTGGAAAGTAGCCGTTGGCTACCTCCAACGGTAACACCAGTCGACTGCATGTTTTAGCAGTCGACTGGTGCCGAGATGAGTTGATATGATGATCAACTCTCTCCTCTTATTTAAAGAAAGCTTTGGGGCTTGAAGGAGGTTACTCATGCTTATTGAATAACTCCTTGTCATTGCCCAAAAGCTTCCAAGCCTACTCTCTTCCTCCTAAACCTAAGTTCATCATTGTAAAGAGGAAGAGATCCTTTGTGAGAGGTTTGCTCCACCGAGAAGGAGAAAGCTCTAGCCGGAGATTGCCGGGGACTGATCCACCGAAGGATCAAGGGCTCGTCCACCTCAAGGACACGCCGTGGAGTAGGAGCAAGCAATCTCCGAACCACGTAAAAGAATCGTGTTAGCGTTTGTGTTCTTACTCATTGCTTTCTTGTTTTAGTTTCATTTCCGCTTGCACAAACTAACCGTGTAGAGAAGAAATCGAAGTTGAGGGTGACCTAGCTATCCAACCCCCCTTCTAGCCGGCCACCGATCCCCTACAAGTGGTATCAGAGCGAGGACGCCCTTCAACGGACTAATCGCGAGAAGAGCACTTCATCAAAATGGCCGGCTCAAACATTCATCCACCAAAATTGAAGGGACTTCTCATGGTGGAAGAAGAAATGGAGGTATTTTTCAATACCGATTTTGACATTATGCTAATCATGAGAAGTGGCTTTGAAGAACCCAAGGATGAACGGAATGAGACAATCGACATAACAAGATGGACAAAAGAAAAAAGAAGAGCGTCTAGCAAATTCCAAGGCAATGCATCACCTACTACATGTTCTTCCACAACAAGAAATAACAAGAATTGGAAACTATACAAGTGCCAAAGACTTGTGGGAAAAGCTAGTGGAGCTTCATGAAGGGACATCGGAAGCAAAATTGGCAAAAAGAGACCTCCTTCAACTCAACTCAACAATATCAAGCTTGAGAAAGGAGAAAAGGTATCAATTTTACATTCTAGAATTAAAGAAATTATTAATGGGCTAACAAGTGTAGGTGAGACACTTTCAAATCGAGACATGATGATGAAAGCCCTAAATGCTTTCCCAAGAACCACAACTTGGAGCTCCATTGTAGATTCATACTACATATCAAAGGACCTAGAGAAATCCTCTCTAGATGAACTCTTCTCAACAATGGAGCTTCATGAAACAAGAGTTGAAGGATTAGATGGAGAAGCTCATAGATCAAGAGGAGTAGCCCTTGTGGCAAACAAGGGAAAGGGAAAGAAGAAGAAATCTTCATCAACACCATCTTCCGACTCCGAAGAATCAAGTGCCTCAATGGATAGCGATCAAGAGGCATATATGGTAAGGAAGATGAGAAAGGCATTTAAATCTTTTTCTTCTAACAAATCTCGTGCTAGGAAAAGTACTAGAAGCAAAAGTAGGACAAGGAAGATCATTTGCTATAATTGTCAAGGAGAAGGACACATAAGAGATGATTGTCCTCTCTTGAAGAAGAAGGAAGGGAAGAAGAGGGAGGAGAAGAAGACAAAAGAAAAAGGGAAGAAGGCTCAAAACCTAAAAGCAACATGGGATGATCCTTCATCATCATCGGAGGAAGAAGAGCACCATGTAGTCAACTTTGCGCTAATGGGAATTGATGATATAGCCTCCACCTCATCCGAGCAAGAAGAAGGAAGGAGCTCAAGCGAAGATGAAGAGGGGAGCTCAAGTGAAGGGGGAGGTCAAACTTCGGATTCGGACTTCTCGGTAAGTGAGGTACATAATCTTCCTCCCCATATTTTAATTAAAATTATTTCAAGCACAAATGATGATTTATTTAGGGCAAAAAGAAAGAACAAATCCTTGAAAAATGACATTTGCATGCTTAAAGAAAAATTAGAATCCATGCCTATTAGGGATGATGATTTGCATGCTTCCTCTACAAGTTCAAATGATTCATGTTTAGAAGAGGAAAATAGGAAATTAAGGGAAAAGGTAGAATACCTCACCATAGCCCTTAGAAAATTTGAAATTGGCTCAAATACCTTAAACATGATTATTGGGAGCCAAAGGGCAAGTTTTAAGAAAAATGGGCTAGGATACAATGAACCCAATAATGAAAAGACTTATCATTGTCTACTTGCTAGGGGGAAATCAAAGACAAAGACCATAGATAGGAAATGGATCCCTAAGGAGTACTTGGTCAACCCAATTAGAGAGAACTTCTATTGGGTGCCAAAATCAATCCTCAAGGGTTAGAGGATTTTAGGTCAAGTCAACTATAGAAATCATAATTCCAATTTTTTGGTTGACTTGAGACCTTAAGGGGGAGCACTTAGCCTTGATAGAAATTCATGATAAAAAGGGCTAAGTAGAGATTACCTTTATCTCACAATGACTTGCATTATTTTCTAACAATAAATGTGAGATACTAGGATGATACAAATAATTCACATATGCTTATGGCATTTTGATGAGTTATGAAATGTATCAATTTTTAGTGATCATAGACCAACTATGGGGAAAGCAAATGTTTAATTAATGGACATCTTGCCCATAGATCATAGTTGGACATTTCAAATGTTTTGAAAACAATTCTATGTTTTATTTACTGTGGTTTAGCTATTTTGAAACATATGATTGCAAAACAAGGTTTCAAATTGATACAAACTTGATTGATTTTTAAAGTGTTTGAGTTTTTATCAAAACTTCAAAAATATGATGAATTTTAATGAAAACATATTTTTCCTTGTTAAATAACATTATAAGAAATATGTGTTCAAAATTTCATGATTTTTCGAATTTTCTAGAATTTTCTATGCATTTCTGAAGTTGGCTGTAAAATGCTGAAATTCGGGCTGGTTTGTGCCAGTCGACTGCGACAGATAGCAGTCGACTGGTAGCTGTTTTCCAGCACTTTCAAGAGCTGGTTTTGGGTACTTTTAAGTCCACATTGATACCATAGTATGTATACATGTTTGGTACAAATTTTGATGGTGTCAAAGGGGGAGAAATGCAAAGGTTTAAGTTAAAAACCTAACTATGTGCAAAACTTGAAAATTATGGTTGAGAGCATATGTTAAGGGGGAGCTTGGGTATTATGCTTTGCTTCTAATTTTCATGTTGATATTTATGCCTAACTTAAACATATTGCCACACATCAAAAAGGGGGAGATTGTTGGTGCAATCGACCTAGATTTTGATCGGTACGATCATAGTTTTGATGTGTGTGTCAAAGAGTTTAAGTTAGGTTCATCCTTGTATTTGATATATGTATTTGAGTTGTGCAGGTTCGCAAGATACACATGCGACTCAGGATGATGGCTTCGGGTCCGGTGAAGGATGAAGCATCCGAGGGACCGTGGACAAGGTAGCGAGGACAAAGGCCGAGGGAAGCAATTTTGAGGCATACGCGAAGGATGACATTGGGGACGAGCCGGAGGCTTGAATGCATCCGAGGGACGAGAGCCAAAGAAAGTATGCTTGAAGGTTCTGGTAAAGCTGCAAAGGAAGCGTCAAAAGAGTCGTAAGGGTGAGGGTACGAGTACACGAGAGATTGTATTCGGAGTAAAAACATAAATTCTAGGGTTTACTGTAGCAGATCAGAAGGCATCAGAAAGAGTAGCGATCAGAAAGCCGATCGATAGTTTTAGCAATGATCGGCGATCGGGCGCGAATGTAATGGTTCTGCTCGCTCGGTTAGATCACCGATCGCAAGTTTCGCGATCAGATCACGATCGCTAGTTTTAGCAATGACCGGTATATGACCGCTGGTGTTGGAAAGTAGCCGCTTGGCTACCTCCATAGACACCGATCGCATGTTTTAGCAATGACGGTGCCGAGATGAGTTGATATGATGATCAACTCTCTCCTCTTATTTAAAGAAAGCTTTGGGGCTTGAAGGAGGTTACTCATGCTTATTGAATAACTCCTTGTCATTGCCCAAAAGCTTCCAAGCCTACTCTCTTCCTCCTAAACCTAAGTTCATCATTGTAAAGAGGAAGAGATCCTTTGTGAGAGGTTTGCTCCACCGAGAAGGAGAAAGCTCTAGCCGGAGATTGCCGGGGACTGATCCACCGAAGGATCAAGGGCTCGTCCACCTCAAGGACACGCCGTGGAGTAGGAGCAAGCAATCTCCGAACCACGTAAAAGAATCGTGTTAGCGTTTGTGTTCTTACTCATTGCTTTCTTGTTTTAGTTTCATTTCCGCTTGCGCAAACTAACCGTGTAGAGAAGAAATCGTAGTTGGGGGTGACCTAGCTATCCAACCCCCCTTCTAGCCGGCCACCGATCCCTTACATGTTGTTCATGTGGTTAGTCAATTTGTCGCTACACTAACTACAGTTCATTAAGATGTTGTTCTTCGTATTCTCAGGTATCTTCGGGGCACTTAATTTCAAAGAATTTTATTTCCTTCTACTTCATCTCTTGAGCTGTGTGCATACTCTGATGCAGATTGGGCTGGTGATCCTACGAATCACAAATCTACCACTGGGTTCTACATTTTTCTTGATGATTTCTTCATTTCTTGGAAGAGTAAAAAGCAAGATGTTATTTCTAGGTCTTCCACAGAAATTGTGTATCGTGGCATGACCTCAACTACTCATGAGATAGTTTCGTTGCGTTGGTTACTTACAGATATGAGTGTCTCTCTTCATCAGCCTACTCCATTATATTGTGATAATCAGAGTGCTATTCAAATTACACGTAATTCAATTTTTCATGAGTGGACGAAATATATTGAAATTGATTATCACATTATTCATCACTATCTTCATATTGACACCATCACATTGTCTTTTGTTCCTTCAAAGCTATAAATTGTTGATATGTTTACCAAGTCACATTTTGCTTCACGTTTTCATTTCTTATCTGACAAACTCTCAATGTTTCTAGCTGTAGCATCATGAGTTTGAGGGGAGATGTTAGATTATATATTTATTTGTTTATAACTTTTAGGGCAATTTGGACCTTTTCCTTTTTTTTTATAGAGTTTAGGGTTTCTTAACTTAACTATATAAGACCTTATACTCTGTATCAATTTTAAAATCCAATAATATAGTTAGTTTTTTTCTTCTCTTTATTTCTACAACTAATACAACTTGAAATTTCGTCAATTCTGAGAGACTCGAGATCGATTAGACCCGAGGTCCAATTGGTTAGACCACTCAACCGAGACATGAAACCATGCTAGTCCTGAATATTGACCTCTTCTTAACTTTGATCGTCATCTCAGTCGACTTTCTTGACTTTGTGTTATTCGTCGTATCAATATTGATTAATTTGATAAAATAACAAAATTAATCGTCAAATTAATTGAACCAATTAATTTTTTCTAAAATTGATTAAAATTTTAATAAAAATTAAACAAATCTAACCGATATAATATTTTATTTGGTCAGAAATAGAAAAAGATAGTATGCTGGGTAGGTAATATCAATGTTGACTATGAGAACTTTCAGATAGAGGCAAGAGACGTCGAGCGATCCTGCGTATCAAAAAACGAAATAAAGAGAAGAAAACGTCAGCAACCGAGCCAGAGAGGAGTCCCCGACACAGACACTCCGATGCTTATGTTAAACAGGCGGTCAAAAGAAAAAAGAATACAATAAATAGTAGAAAGGAATAGTGGATTCTGAGTGCGTAATATTGTGTACCTACATTTTTAATATGAGACTCCTTATATAGTATTAATTTTCCTTTGTGCACAAATATCGATGCATTTTCAAAAAAGGATCAACCATTTTGACACTTTGACACCTTTCTAAAAATAGACCCACCTCCTCTACGCTTTGCAGGATAGAAGCTTCCATTGTAAAACTGCCTAGGGAATGTTCTCTTGATCATATAACAATCGTTACATAAAATGTCAAAAAATAATATTAGACTGTTATATTGAGGAACCCTTAATATGCTTTGATTGTAGACCGACCAAGTTCCCTCTGTCATTTGATCGAAATTCACTCGTGGATGAGGTTGGGTCGACTAAAGAATGATGACCCTCTCTAGACTTGGTTTTCGCTCAACCTCTCTGCTCGGTTAAAGAGTCTGGACCGATTAGGCCATATTCCTAGCATGCTCGATCGGATCGAAGGTTTGTCAACTAAACCACTCGACAGTGACACCTAACCAGCTCTAAATGATACTAATACAACTCGAAGTTTCATCAATTCTGAAAGACTCGGATCGATCGGACCAGAGGTCCAATCGGTTAGACTACTCAATCGGGACATGAAACCGTGCTAGTCCCGAATATTGACCCCTCCTTAACCTTAACTGTCACCTCAATCGACTTTTTTTTACTTTGATCTTGATTTTGAGGGTCCTATGTTATTTACCGTATCAATATTAATTAATTTGATAAAACAACATAATTAACAGACAAAATTTATCATAAATCAAATGACATGACCTTATTTTTTTTTATATAAAAGCATCATCACCTATTGTAAGGGAAATTTTAAAAATATTAAAAATCATCATGTACAAATTTCTATAGGCGATTTCTTTTTGGTGGCATGCAATTGAGCCCACTAAAAATGGGCAACAGTTACTTTTTAATTTTTTTTTTCAATTTTTTGTTTTATGTTTTTCTAAATTTAATTGTATCGGAAAAATAAAAAACAACCTTACCAATTTTTTTTTTAAAAAAATCTGCCTACCTTTAAAAAATATATATAAAATTAGATGTAAATTAATAAAATTATTGTGAACCATAAATATTTAATTGGTAAAATAATTAAATATAAAATTTGATCCTGTCCGAATGTTGAATCAACGGACGCTGGGCACATGGCGCTCTCCGGCTGCTGACGTGGATCTTCGACTGGTTGCACGAACCTCCGGCGAACCTGCACAGAAGTCGGGCCGGGAAAAGGTTCCCGGCGGCGACCCTCCGACGCTCAAGTCAGGCAAGCAAGTAGTGAAAAAAGTGGCTCCAAAGGTGTCGAAACTGTTACTCCGGCGAAGTATAAAACTCTTTATATAGAGCGGTGAAAGAGCTCATGCACGTCCACCGAGGCGCATACATGTCCGCATCCCATACCTCGGTATGTGTCTGTCAGAAAGCTTACCTGACACCATACTGCTACAGTCCAAGCACGCCCTCGATGGGACAGCAGAACACCTCGTCGCCAGATTAGGAGTATGGCCTAGTCATAGGACTTGATCGCTGTCATAAGATATAAATTGTCCTCTCCCTACCCCATGACGAGGTGCCCGTCCGGCCGACACTCATCTTACTCCATACCCAAAACCAATCACACCCCGTCCGGCTCTTCGTATGCCTCGGTATGCTGGGTAGATCCTCGGTAAGGTGCTGTGGGGACTGCTAGCAGTATGACACCTTGTCTTCGGCCTTCCGCTCGGCTCTTCGCTACTGTTCAATTGTCGGGGCGCCTTTTGCCATCGGTTATTCACCGGTTGGCCGGCCGGGAGGTCGGCCCATCCTTCTCCGGTCGACCACCTAGCCTTTTAGCTCCCCCGTGGCATTGACCCCTCAGAATGGGGGTCCCCTGTTCTAACCGCCGGATCACTTGCCTCCCCCTCAAGTCTAGTCGAAGGAGGCGAAGTCCGACTGACTGGACTGCCGATCTGACTGAGTAACGACCACTACATTAGTCCGCTCGGCCATGCTCCGGGATGCTCATCCGTTCGGCGGTATCTTGCCCGTGCCTTGTATTGCCTTGGAATCCATGCCGAATCCTTTTCTCTACTGCCCATCACGTGCGTTGCGTGCGGTACGGGGCGCTCATTAAATGTAACCCGTATCTTGCTGACACGTGGCAATCTTACTTTTGTCAGGGTATGGCGGTGGCGTCACCTTCGATGGGACAGCCGCCGTTTGAAATGAACGGCTGGATGATGACCTCGTTCTTCACGACCTGAATCGGACGGCCACGGCCGCTCGATGCTAACGCTATAAATCTCACGGCAATTCTCTCCGCCGCCTTCTTGTTTCATCGAACTTCGTCCTCCCGCTGCTATTTCTGCTCCGGCGACCCTTATTCCCTGCCTGTTTGGTGCGCTCGTCATCTTCTTCCTTTCCTCGATCTTTCTCGTACCCGTAAGCCTTCCTTTTCAGCTCCCCGCCTCCTGTATTGCTTTCTTTTTCATTCTGTTGGCATTTTCTTTTAGTTTTTCGGTCAATATCTCTTCTGTTTCGACCATGGCGAGTACTTCTACGCCTACATTCGGCACTCCTAGTCTCTGGTATACGACTATGGAGAGCCGATTCGATGAAGAAGACGCACTGCGTCTCATTCGGGCGTATGAAATTCCGGCCGACCATGAGATAGTTGTAGCTACTCCTTCCGATCGGCCTAATGATCCACCGCCCGGCACCATTTGCTTCTATCGTGATCAATTTTTGGCCGGGCTGCGTTTTCCTCCACATTTGCCTTCAAATCTTCGAATGCCCGATCGCATTCTTCGTCCCAGTGAAACTTAGTGGCCTTGCGCAAGATTTTGAAAAAAGGAAGGCTCCGGTCGGCGGTTTTGGATATGAATCTGGACAAAGCAGTTATCCGACCGGTCAGACGCTGCACTTCCCTCGTATTTCGCGGAGGCGGCATGTCTTGTAGAGCTTTCACCTTGCTGGGATTTGCTTCGATACCTCGCTCGGTCACTATGTATCCTAAGAAACACCCTCCTTTTGCTTCGAACAGGCATTTCTGAGGATTTAACTTGACTCCATATTTCTGTAACGTTCGGAAGGTTTCCTCTATGTCTTTGAAGAGATCAGCCGCTCGGACGGACTTGATAAGAATGTCGTCCACATAAACTTCCAGATTCCGCCCGATCTGCTCCTTGAACACTTTGTTTATCAAGCGTTGATAGGTGGCTCCCGCGTTCTTCAATCCGAACGGCATCACATTATAGCAGTAGGTGTCGTCGGACGTCACGAAGCTAACTTTTTCTTGATCTTGCCGGGCGAGTGGCACTTGATGATATCCTTGATAGGCGTCGAGCATGCATATCAACTCGCAGCCGGCCGTAGAATCCACCAGTTGATCGATTCGGGGCAAGGGGTAAAAGTCCTTTGGGCACGCCTTGTTAAGGTCCCAGAAATCGATGCACACTCTCCACTTGTTGCCGGGCTTGGAAACTAGCACCACATTCGCCAACCAGCTAGGGAACTGGACCTCGCGTATATGGCTGGCCTCCAAGAGTTTTTCCACCTCCGCTCGGATGATGACATTCTGCTCGGCGCTGAAGTCCCTTTTTCTTTGCTTTACTGGCCGAGCGTCTGGTCGGACGTGGAGCTCATGCTGCGCTATACTTGGTGAAATTCCGAGCAGCTCGTGTGTCGACCAGACGAAGACATCACAGTTTCTCTGGAGGCATTTGATCACTTCCTGTTTACAGCTTTCCTCCAGATCGGCCGCAACGAACGTTGTGGCCTCCGATCGGGTCGGGTGAATTTGCACTTCCTCTTTTTCTTCATAAACTAAAGAGGGAGGCTTTTCTGTTATAGCGTTCACCTCGATCCGTGGTGCCTTCCGAGCGGAATGAGCTTCTGCTCGGATCATCTCGATGTAGCATCGCCGAGCTGCCAGTTGATCCCCTCGTACTTCTCCCACTTTGTCCTCGACGGGGAACTTGATCTTCTGGTGGAAAGTAGAAACGACCGTTCGGAATTCACTGAGAGTCGGTCGCCCCAATATGACGTTGTATGCCGACGGGGAGTCCACCACGACGAAGTTTGCAGTACGCGTTCCAGTTGGGCCTATTCGAGCGATAGAACTTCATTGCCCGTGAAACCCTAAAGAGGGGTTGTCATGGGCAGCAACTCATTTTGATCAATGATGTTGATCGAGCTCCCTGTGTCAATAAAAACGCGGTGAATAGTGTAGTTGGCTATTACCGCTTTGATGAGAAGGGCGTCGTCATGGGGACTTCAACTCCTTCCAAGTCCCCGGGTCCGAATCTTGGCTGCAGCCGACTGCATGGATCTGGAGCCGCTGGACGCTCGCCTTCCTTGCTCGGTTAGAGTCACCTCCGGTCGGCCCGCCTGCAATAATGTTGATCTCGCCTGGAAGTATTGCTTTATTTTCTTCTTCCCGAGCGGAAGGTCGGGCCTTGGCGAGCGATGCCGGTCGGGAGTCTGTTGTTTTCGCCTGTCAGCTTGTGTCCGATCGGCTTCATGAGTTCTCTGTCGCCTATCGGATGAGGGAGATCGTCGACCACCATTCCGGGGAACGGGATGAGCAATCAAGGGAAGACTTCGACAATCCCTTGTGTTGTGCGTATCCGTCCGGTGGAAGGAGCAGAACATCGGGATCCATTTCTTCTTTGGCTTGGGCCGGGCGGCAGCTACCTCTTGCACGTGGGACCTAGCATGAGGGGGGTGGATTGCTTCGGATCTTGGTCCTCTCGGTGGCTGATGAGCAGCGTGCGACTTCCGTTCGGCTGGAGGAGCCCGCTCGGCTGGAGCTTCTTTTTTCCGGGCCGCTTCGCTTCTTCCACATTGATGTATTCGTTGGCCCGGTGCAGCATATGGTCGTAGTCTCGGGGCGGCTTCCGAACGAGCGAGCGGAAGAAGTCCCCGTCCGCGAGGCCTTGTGTAAATGCGTTCATCATTGTCTCTGAGGTGGCCGTTGGAATGCCCATGGCCACTTGATTGAACCGCTGGATATAAGTTCTAAGCGGCTCGCGAGCCTCTTGCTTTATGGCGAATAGGCTCACGCTAGTCTTCTGGTAGCGCCGACTGCTGGCGAAGTGGTGGAGGAAGGCCGTTCGGAAGTCCTTGAAGCTTGTGATGGATCCGTCCGATAGCCTCCGAAACCACCGTTGAGCCGATCCCGAGAGGGTGGTAAGAAAAACTCGACACTTCACCCCATCCGTATATTGGTGCAGGGTAGCAGTATTGCCGAATTTTCCCAGATGATCATCCGGATCGGTGGTCCCATTGTATTCGCCGATCGTCGGGGGCACGTAGTGTTTTGGCAGAGGATCCCTCAAGATGGCTTCTGAGAATTGGCGATTAATCCGCTCGGGCGATGTATCCGCTCGGGGGGCTTTCCCTTTTCTGTCGTCTCGTCTTGGCCTTTCATCCGAAGAAGATCCCCGATCTCGATTAGTTGTCGCGGCTTCAGGAGTGCGGAATAGGGCCCGATGGAATGCAACGGTGGCCTGAGGTGCTTCCGCTCGGCCTCCTGATGTTGATGTTGCTTGCTGCTCTGCCCGCTCGGCTGGTGCCTTCTGTTTCTGTTCGACGAGCTTAGCGGCCCTCAACTCGATCAGAGTGTCGAGTTCCTCCGTGGAAAGCGTCACCGTGTGTTGTCGTCCAGCTTCGTCTATTGCTTCCGCTCGGATGTAGGAGCGTTCCCACAAACGGCGCCAAATTGATCCTGTCCGAATGCTGAATCAACGGACGCTGGGCACGTGGCGCTCCCCCGGCTGCTGACATGGATCTTCGACTGGTTGCACGAACCTCCGGCGAACCTGCACAGAAGTCGGGCGGGGAAGAGGTTCCCGGCAACGACCCTCCGACGCTCAAGTCAGGCAAGCAAGTAGTGAAAAAAGTGGCTCCAAAGGTGTCGAACCTGTTACTCCGGCGAAGTATAAGGCTCTTTATATAGAGCGGTGAAAGAACTCATGCACGTCCACCGAGGCACATACGTGTCCGCAGCCCATACCTCGGTATGTGTCTGTCAGAAAGCTTACCTGACACCATACTGCTACAGTCCAAGCACGCCCTCGATGGGACAGCAAAACACCTCGTCGCCAGATTAGGAGTATGGCCTAGTCATAGGACTTGACCGCTGTCATAAGATATAAATTGTCCTCTCCCTACCCCATGACGAGGTGCCCGTCCAGCCGGCCGGACAGGGCGTCCGGCCGGCACTCATCTTACTCCATACCCAAAACCAATCACACCCCATCCGGCTCTTCGTATGCCTCGGTATGCTGGGTAGATCCTTGGTAAGGTGTTGTGGGCACTGCTAGCAGTATGTCACCTTGTCTTCGGCCTTCCGCTCGGCTCTTCGCTACTGTTCAATTGAGCGCCGGAACCCCGACTTCTGTCGGGGCGCCTTTTGCCATCGGTTATTCACCGGTTGACCGGCTGGGAGGTCGGCCCATCCTTCTCCGGTCGGCCACCTGACCTTTTAGCTCCCCCGTGGCATTGACCCCTCAGAATGAGGGTCCCCTGTTCTAACCGCCGGATCAAAATTAAAGATATTTGGGAGTGAGATATTTAATTGGTGAGACCTATAAAGATTTAATTGATGAAATATTTAATTATGAGATTTATGATATTTATGTAATGGAATATTTGAATGATAATATAAAATAGGATAACAAAACCCAAGTATTTTATCCTATTTAGAATACTCTAAAGAAATTAAGATCCTTTGTTCCGTAAATTACAAATTAGAGGATGATATATTTATTTAGGGGTGTAATCGAGTCGAACCGAGTCGAACTTTTAAATGTTTGAGTTTAGTTCGTTTATAATCGAACTGAGCTCGAGTTTTATTTATGAATATATTCATGGTTCACGAGTTTATTCGAACTTTTATCATGCCTAAACTAACTTAATAAATATAAATTATAAATTTAAATATTTATTAAAAATTAAATTATATATTTATAGAAAATTATAATATTCTTATTAAAATTTATAATTTTATTTTAATAAATAAATTTAATATATTTATCTATATTTTTCATAAGTAGAATGTAAAATTTATAAATTTAATATCAAAATTATTATTTTTTTCATTTAAAAGTTAATTCATAAACTTACTAATGAATATGTTCATGAACTAACGAGTTAAATATTATAAAACTTGAACTTAATTTATTTATCTTAACGAATCTTATTAAATGAGTTCAAACGATTTTTTATCGAATAGAATTTCAAATATCTTATGAATGATTTAGTCCATTTAGGTCTCTATATTTATTATAATTAATTAATTTTGATAATCCTATTTATTAAATAGATAGGGGTCACTAAAATTAATTAATACATAGAATAGAATGGGCCATCGATAAGTGGATCCGTTCTCTAAGAAATCCCTAGTTTCGTTAATTCCTATAAATGCTCATGTTTGCTTTCGCTGAAGCTACGTACCCGTGTTTTATCCCGAAGTTTGATTGGTTAGACGGTGAATAGCTTACCACACTCACTGGAAAAGGCCACTGTGTCAGTGTTAATGCCCACTGTGTCAGGCCTGCCGACCTCAAAAATCAAATTATGGATCCCACCAAAAGTAAAAATCCACACAGAATTGGCTCAAAAAGTTCTTCGGGCAATCAATGGGAAGAAAGAAGCGGGCCCGCTCCTAACTCGAGTAGTATAAAGGGTAGATGTCGACAAGCCGTCTACAATGGTCACGATGCTCGTAGTACGGTGGTGACTGAGAAAATACATCTCCAACAAGGACAGATACCTTGCATATACCCGTAAGATCAAAACCCTTCATCTCGATGTAATCAAATCGTATGACCTGGTGTTCAATTTTTGAGGGTCGCAAATTAGATTACTTGAAAAGGCAACGAGATCAGAGTCAACGAGACTCTTTCTCTCGATTTACTTCCGGCCGAAGGCTCTCTTCGTGCTTTCTTGTGATCGGCGTTTCTTCCTCCCCTCCTCCAAGGTATGGTCTCCGATTCATCTACTCTTTTTTTTTTTTCGGAAAGATCGATCCTCTTGCTTTCTTCCTTCCTCCGGCCATAATACTGTGGTAGATCAAAATCTATTCAGATTCACTCTGTCGGTCTCGATTTCTTTTCTTTGGCACCTAGAGTTCAGGTTATGATCACATTGTTAGATCATGTTTTTTTTTTTTGTTTGTTTTTTTAATGATCGCTGTATTGTAATCTAAGATTTTACTTTGACGTTTAATCTCTTGTTTATCAACAAGGTTTTTTTCCCCCACTTGTTTTCGCAAAGTAGTGTCTGAATCGGACGATTCGTTGACTGACTGTCTTGAGATCAAGCTTGCGCTTCAAGTTGAATCTGCTTGGTGTTCTACATGTTGTATCTTTTTACGTGTGAAAATTTACTCCCTTGTCACGGCATAGTGCATGTCTGTAATCTGCGTCAACGATTCTTTTCCACTAGATCGGATTTTTTTTTTGGATAAATCTGACTGAGCATTTATATGGTTTTGAAATTCCAAGCGAAATGCACTTACGTTCGTGATTTATTAGGAATGGCATCATCTGATGATCAAGAAGTTGTTGAGAGGAAATGGAATAAGGAAGAAAAGAAGGAAGATGAGCATGAAGAGAAAGAGGGTTTTCTTGAGAAAGTCAAGGACTTTATTCATGACATAGGTGAGAAGATCGAGGGAGCACTAGGGTTTGGGAAACCTACTGCAGATGTTACCGGGGTTCATCTTCCATGTATCAATCTAAAGAAGGCAGATATTGTTGTCGATGTGCTGATTAACAATCCTAATCCCATTCCTATTCCTCTTATAGACATAGATTACTTGATTGAAAGTGATGGCAGAAAGCTTGTCTCTGGACTTATCCCTGATGCTGGAACGATCCATGCACATGGTTCAGAGACTGTCAAGATACCTGTGAGTTTGATTTATGATGACATTAAGAGCACTTATCATGATATCAAGCCTGGAAGTATCATTCCTTACAGAATCAGAGTTGCGCTCATTGTGGATGTTCCAATTATTGGAAGGCTCACCCTGCCTCTGGAGAAGTCTGGTGAGATCCCGGTGCCATACAAGCCAGATGTTGATGTCGAGAAGATACGCTTTGAAAAATTCTCCTTTGAGGAAACAATAGCAAACCTCCACCTGAAATTAGAAAACAAGAATGACTTTGACCTTGGACTCAATGCACTTGATTATGAAATATGGCTCTCTGATGTTAGCATTGGCACTGCAGAGCTCACTAAATCTACAAATATCCCAAAAAATGGGATCACCAAGATGTTGATTCCCATTAGTTTTCGGCCTAAGGACTTTGGTTCTGCTCTCTGGGATATGATCAGGGGAAGAGGAATTGGTTACTCAATGAAAGGGAATATTGATGTTGATACTCCATTCGGAAACATGAAATTACCAATTGAGAAGGAAGGTGGAACAACCCGCCTCAAGAAAGGTAAAAAGGGTGAAGACAACGAAGACGACGACGACGACGATGAGGTATGCTCGATCCTTTTTCCCTTCTGCTTTATTGCTTCAAGCATGTTAGAATTTATGTTGCCACACAACTTTTCCACACAACTTTTTTGTTTGAATGTTGTGTCTATGCATGGAATGAACTCACAGAGGAAAGCTAGATGATTTCATTGCTAATTTGTGAAGCAATGCGGTTTTAGAACTAAGTTGTAGAAGTAATCTTAAAACTCCTTATCTTGGACGTTTTAGGATGTTGGTATGCTTGCTTACTATTTTAATGCTGCAGCTTGAGAGCCAATGATCTAATGTATCAGCTAGAAGTTCCAAATGCAAGTTCCAGTTTGCTTGACTATTTTCCACTTGAGTTCTTTACAAACTCCGGCTTGTCTTCAGTCTCTATTGTAAGAGCATTTCAGAACATTTACTGGAACATGCCATCTAGGGTGCACTCTAACAAGGTTAAATTAAGCCTTGTCATCTAATCGTGCAGTTTGAAATTTTGCAAGCAATAACAGTACAATGGGGTGACTGCTTACCAACTCTTGTGGAATCTATATATGCCAAATGAAGGTCTTGGTCTCAATACGACACTATTGTGCACTAGAGTCTGATACATAGTCATAGATAAAAGATAGTTGAACTTAATTCTCTCTCTCTCACACACACAGATAAAGATACCTACATGCTATCCCCATGGGACGGGCAAATGGTCATTATATGGGGCATTGCCACCAAGAGGTCTAGAGGTCAATTTCGGACGACGAAATGCTTGCCAACTCTCCCATGCAATGGTCACTGTTTAAAAGGCAAAAAAAGCTAACCGTGATTTACCTCTCTACAAATGACTGGGGATTGGTCGTCTGGGCACTATCCCAACGTATGACCTTTTGCCACCAAAAGATACCTACATGCCTCCACGGACTGACGTAGTTGGTTCATGTAATGGTGTTGCTGTCAATAGGCCTGAGTCAATTTTTAGCGGGTGCAGAATACCCTGGTTGCCTCAATCCCTTCTTGCATGCGCTGCTGTTTCTAAGCGAAACCCCCTGTGATTTACCTCTCTTCCAGATAGTTGTGATTTACCTCTCTTCCAAAGAGTGGAGGGTTACCCTGGAGGGGCTACCGAGGTAAAGGTTTTGCCTTTTGCTGCCAAGATAAAGATACCTACATAATACATAGCCATAGAGATAGAGAAAAAGATGAAAAAACAATTTAGGCTTGGGTTAGTTGGAACCTCTTGAGCTGGCACGAATTAGACCAACGGTATTTCTAAAATAAACAGAATGCTTTAATATGGAGAACTAGTCTGTATGATAAACTCCAGCCAGTAGGTCTTAGTGTATAGTAAATGCACCAATGCAATCTCTCCTTCATTGATCTAGTAGAGTTTAAAATTGTTACAGTATCCTTAATATTTATATTCATTTCTTGTCTTCTTGAGAAATAAGTTGATGGATAGATTGAGTGCCATGGAAAGTCAACAAACAACTAATCCTTCTGTTGTTTCCTTGGACTGAAAAGGGGAACATAGATATTTGCATTATAGTTGAATGTTGATCCTGTCATTCATCTGCTAGACAATGGAGCTAAAATTAATTACTGAATATAGATAATAATATTTCCTCTATCTATATATCTACTGAAGAAATAACTAGAAGAGTAATTTTTTCTCTCAAACTTGGTTTCCATTCTAGTCTTTCTTATATATCCATCTTTTCAATTCATTTTATTATCTATGCCCTACATGGAACTGATCCTAAGGGTATTGATTTCTCGGTAAGATACAAAAGTGGAAAGATTAATGAAGAAGGAAATAGGAAAATTAGGGAGGATACAAATCATCACAAAGTTGTCTGCTTAACAAAATAGAAAATGAAAAGCACATAAATCCTTTCTCCTAACTCACCTCTTTGCTCCTTACCCCTGTGCTTTGCTATGAGTCCCGCTGCTAGTCTGTACCCCACTGCCGTGAGCCACACTGTTTTAAGCTACGTCGTCAACCACCAGCATTACAATGGCCACTCGCGTGGTAAGTGAACTCTGCAACATGCGTTTACCTCTGCAGCCTGCGTTGATCTAGAAGGGACAGAGCATGGTTATTCATGGAGAAAGAGAAACGAGTAGGCAAACAAGTCATTTTCAAACATTAGAGTCTCTCCATTTTCCTTACTCTTTAGCAAGATTGAGTGGCAAGAAATGAGGTAGTTTGATGTTTTCATTTAGCTTTAGGCGATCTACATCTCTAAAATCTCACCAAACGAAATGTATTGTTTGTTTCCTAGTTTTTTGAAAGGAATAGTAGATTGCTAAACTCGTGTTATTAATCTATCCTATTGCATTTTACTAGTTTTTGCCTTGATTTCGTTTTCATCATGGGAATTTCCTAATTGTTGGTAAATGGCCATGCAGGATTAAGCAGCTGGGACCTGAGTTAATAAAGAGTGGAACAATTCGGATGATGATGTTTTCCTGATTTGCGTGCGATCTTCGTTGAGTGCTTGCCCATCTGTTTAAGTGTTTTATTTTATGTAAGACCATGAATACTATCTCCTATTGACTGACGCCTTCCGAAATTGGGTTAGTAATATTTTGGACCTATGTTATCTGCATTTATTGTTGCTGTTTCCTACAATTACGGTGATGGGTGAAAATCCGATATGACAAGGAAATAGGATGGCCTGGACAAGGAACTTCTCTAATTTATTTTTAGGAAAAGAAAAGTTGTACTAGAATACTTTCCTTGGGGAAAGAACATACGGGGCCCTAGTTGCATTTTGATCAAATGCCACGTCATAATGGTAGAGATGTATACTGCTTTGGCCCAAGGACTATTTATTACTAGCGTTTTGCTTATCACAATTGGTCATCACAGATATTTTCATAAATTATCAAAAAATATATATATATATATATATATATATATAAAATATTTTATTGGATGCTTAACCTCTCCTATGTAGAAAGTCACTATGCTAAGGTAAAATGCTCTCTTCCGATTTATACTTATTTGTATCCTACTGTGACTCCAGTAATACTGGGTCATTTGAGGTGAGTGATATCACATTTTACTTTAATGAATTATCAACTGCACTTAATTGGATGTAGATCAAAAGTCTTAAGTGTTGCATACATCAGGCGGTAGTCTAGACGGGTCAAGAATCGGACGTTTAGCAGAAGTCCTGGAGGTTAAGATCAAATGTTGAACAAAAGTCTAAACAGGTGTTTGGCAAAAGGTAACTATCCCGAGAGGAGTAGGTGAGGAGGTTTTTCCCGTTGAGGGAACAATAGACATTGGTTCGACATAGGGTTTCACAGAAAATCCGAAAGTCAGAATTGGACATTCCCAAGATTGTCAAACTAAGTCAAAATTTATATTTTACCTTTGTACTAACTCTATGGTGTAGGAAATCGAAGCTAGAAGTTGGCCAAAAAAAGACTTCTAGGCACCCAGGAAGGGTCTAGATGCCTGAATGTCAAGGCGCTCAGAGTGGGTCTAGGCGACCGGATTCGGTTAAACCCAGCAGTGAGTCAGATGAGGTGGCCGCTCCGATTGGCCAGCACACGCCAGAGTCCCGGCGCTCGGACGGGTCAGGTGCTTGAAGATAGATAAAACCTACGCAGATAGAACTTTGTCGAGGCGCGACCACGTCAACCGTCTAGACGTCCGACAGTGGTTCAGGTACCTGTAGTTGAATAAATCCTCGACGAAACATGATTGGATAGGCTTTGGTCCAGACATTTGGGACCAATCCAGACACCTGAAAAAGGCTATAAAAAAGGTTTCGACTAGCAACTTCATAAGACAATTCTCTATGACTTCTGTATTTGCTCATTGCTTCGAAAAGCTGTCCACGATGTTCGAATGCTAATCCTACAACTAACATCAAAGCTGCTACTTATAAAGTTGTCAGTAAATTTTATATTTGCATTTACTTTATAATTCATATTTTTTTTGTAATTTTTCAAACTATTAGTGAATTACCCAATGTAAACACTCAACGAGTGTGAGCTTTGGAGTAGAAGTTGTTGAAGACTCTAAATCAAGTAAAACTAACTTTGTGTTATCGATTTCTTTATCCTTCTCTTAATTCTATTTCCGTTGCATTTCCTCCGGTGTTTATAAAAAATATAAAAAAAAATCACGAATACTATTTGATCCGGTGGTAAGGACGGGGGATCCTCGTTGGTGGAAGGTCAACGGCACGTGGAGGTCAAAGGTCAAAAGATTCAACCCTGAGACCCGACCGACCGGACGAAGCAGGCCGACCGATCGGACGAAGCATGTCGACCGTGAATCCCCCCGTCGAATGAAAGACAACCCGACTAGGGGTCGGGTTTCTGATGCTCAAGGTACAAAGGTTTCATGGCCGAGCGGGCTGTCCGTTCGGCCGGGCACGAGGCAACATAGACAGGCAGGAGCAATCTCATTCGAGCATACGATCGGGAGTCCTCCCGGTCGGACCGATACCTACAACCGGGGCAGAAGGGATATGCCTGCCGAGCGGCCGAACCGCTCGGCCCTGGAACAGACAGGAGGCGCAAGAGGACAAAGGAGACAGGGGATAACATCATCCTCGAGACGTCTGCCGTCGACAAGCAGCAGAGTTGGCGGCCGAGCCGTACACAGGATCATACGGCGGAAGCTTCCACCGTCACATCCGGGATATGCTCGGCCGATTGCGAAATGACGTCAAGGGTACTTTTCTGACATGGGCTCGTTAAGGTATGTTTGGGGAAGCGTGCACGCATCGAGAAGCGTGCCCACGCCTCCTCGGGGTCCTATATAAGGACCCCCAGACGTCGACGAAGGTATGCAGGATCCCTTACTGTAGCCACAGTTATGTTGCCTCTCTCATTTCTCGTTGCCTGACTTGAGCGTCGGAGGGTCGTCGCCGGGAAACCCCTCCCGGCTTGGCTTCTTTGTAGGTTCGCCGGAGATCTACACCGACAGTCGGAGACAGCGGAGCGTGCCACGTCCCCAGCGTTCGTCGACTCAGCGCTCGGACGGGATCAAATTGGTGTCGTCTGTGGGAAAGCACCTGAATTCGAGCCTAGAAAATGGAAGACGCTGGACGTCAACTTCTGGTAACGCTCTCTCCTGAGGAGCTCGAAGCACTCATTTAAGCGCGAGCAACAAAAATCATGGAGCAGCTGCAGAAAGCTCAGGCCGAGCGGGCAGCGCAGCAGGCGACATCAGCATCGGGGGGCCGAGCGCCACCCGAAGAGCGGCCGGAGCAGCTCTCCATATGGGGACAAAATAAGGGACCGACCGGCACCCAGATGGGGGCACCGCTCGCCCCGATACCTTTTCATCGGGCTATGTTCCAGACGCCCTCGGAGGTAGCGCAAGCTAATCAAGACAAGGGATCTTCATCGGACGAAGCACCCGTCCGGGACGTCAGAAAAGGAAAAGCGCCCCGAACGGACGCGTCACCCGAGCGGATCAACCGACAGTTTTCAGATGCTATCCTGCGTGATCCACTGCCGAAGCATTATGCACCCCCTGCGATCGGGGAATATAATGGAACAACCGACCCAGACGACCATCTGGGTAAGTTCGACAACACTGCCACTCTGCATCAATACACAGATGGGGTGAAGTGCCGAGTGCTCCTCACCACTCTCTCGGGATCGGTACATCGGTGGTTCCGGAGGCTGGCGGACGGATCTATCACAAGTTTCAAAGAATTCCGAACGGCGTTCCTCCATCATTTTGCGAGCAGCAGGCGTCACCAGAAAATCAGCGTCAATCTGTTCGCCATCAAGCAAGGCGCAAGGGAGCCGCTCCTAGCTTACATTCAACGCTTCAACCAGGTGACCATGGACATTCCAACGGTCACCTCGGAAACAATGATGAACGCGTTCATGCAAGGGCTCGTGGACGGTGATTTCTTCCGCTCGCTCATCCGGAAGCCGCCCCGGGACTATGATCACATGCTGCATAAGGCCAACGAATACATCAATGTGGAGGAAGCCCAGGCGGCGAGAAGAAAGGAAGCCCTGAATGACCAACCAACTTCCGCCGAGCGGAAGCAGCCCGTCAGTCACTAGCCCCCCAGAGGACCGAGAGCCGAAGCCGCCCGTCCTCATCAGCACACTCGGCTTCACGCTGTCCAACAAGTCGCGGCTGATCGGCCCAAGCCCAGGGGGAAGGTATGGACCCTGATGTTTTGTTCACTCCATCAGTCGGCTACTCACAACACCCGTGACTGTCGGAGCCTCCCCCCATCGCTCATCCTGCGCCAAGGAGCTACCGACGCCGATCACCTTCACCAGACCGGCGACATCGACAACGGAGCCCCGTTCAAAGAATATAAAGGAGATCCCCCGAGCGGCAGCATCGTCAGCAGCCCGGAGCCCACCATCGGGCGTCGCATGAACGACCTCGAGGAGGAGAATAGGGGCAATGCATCTCGAGGTGAGATCAACATTATTGCCAGAGGCCCGGCCGGAGGAGACTCCAATAGAGCCAGAAAGGCACACGCAAGGCAACTGAGGATACACGCGGTCAGCTGCAGCTAGGAGAGGGCGAACGGACCCGAGACCAGCTTCGGGCCTAGGGACCTCGAGGGAGTCGAAGTCCCGCACGATGACGCCCTGATCATTCGAGCGGTAATAGCCAACTATACTATTCACCGTATTTTTATTGACACAGGCAGCTCGGTCAACATAATATTCAAGAAGGCCTTCGACCAACTGCAAATCGACCGAGCTGAACTACTGCCAATAACAACCCCCCTCTACGGGTTCACTGGGAATGAAGTCTTGCCGGTCGGTCAGGTCCGGCTAGCTATCTCGTTGGGAGAGGAGCCGCTCAGAAGGACAAGGACCACCAGCTTCATCGTGGTTGATGCACCTTCTGCGTACAACGTTATCTTAGGGCGACCGGCTCTCAACGAGTTCCGAGCGGTCGTCTCTACCTTCTACCAAAAGATCAAGTTCCCCGTGGAAGATCAAGTAGGGGAGGTGCGGGGAGACCAACTGGCGGCTCGAACATGCTATGTGGAGATGGTCCGAGCTGAAACCAAGTCCGCTCGGAAAGTGCCGCGAGTCGAGGTAAATACTATAACAGAAAAACCACCTTCTTTGGTTTTTGAAGAAAAGGAGGAGGTGCAGATTGACTCTTCCCGACCGGAGGCCACCACCTTCATAGCATCCGACCTGGAGGAGAACCAGAAGGAAAAGCTGATTAAATGCCTCCAGCGAAACCGCGACGTCTTCGCTTGGTTGACCCATGAGCTGCCGGGGGTCTCGCTAAGCATAGCGCAGCACGAGCTTCACGTCCGGCCAGACGCTCGGCCGGTGAAGCAAAGGAAGAGGGACTTTAGCGCTGAGCAGAATGTAATTATCTGGGCGGAGGTAGAGAAACTTCTGGAGGCCGGCCACATAAGGGAAGTGCAATTCCCAAGTTGGCTCGCAAATGTGGTACTGGTCTCCAAGCGGGCAACAAGTGGAGAGTCTGCATCGATTTCCGAGACCTGAACAAGGCATGTCCAAAGGACTTCTACCCCCTGCCCCGGATCGATCAACTGGTAGATTCCACGGCCGGGTGCGAGCTGATATGCATGCTGGATGCATACCAAGGTTACCATCAAGTGCCGCTCGCCCGAGAAGACCAGGAGAAGGTCAGTTTCGTCACGGCAGACGACACCTATTGCTACAACGTAATGTCGTTCGGGCTGAAGAATGCAGGAGCTACCTACCATCGTTTGATGAACAAGGTATTCAGGGAGCAGATCGGACGCAACTTGGAAGTGTACGTGGATGACATACTTATCAAGTCCTTCCGGGCGGCAGATCTCTATGCGGATATGGAGGAAACTTTCCAAACATTGAGAAGATACGGAATCAAGCTTAACCCTCAGAAGTGCCTGTTCGGAGTGAAAGGCGGGCGCTTCCTGGGTTACATCGTGACTGAGCGGGGCATAGAGGCGAACCCCAGCAAGATCAAGGCATTTCAAGACATGCCCCCTCCCCGAAATCTTCGAGAGGTACAACGTCTCACCGGTCGGATAACGGCGCTGTCAAGGTTTATCTCTAAGACCGCTGACCGGAGCCTGCCGTTCTTCAAGATTCTGCGTAAAGCTACCAAGTTTCAATGGGACAAGGAGTGCGATCGGGCATTCGAGGAACTGAAGACTTACCTGAATTCCTTACCCGTGTTGGCAAAATCGGCCGTAGGCGAGCCACTCCGCATTTATTTATCTTCAATCGAGCATGCTGTGGGCTCGGCATTAGTAAGGCCGAACGACGGAGAACAGCCTGTGTACTTCTTAAGTCATATCTTAAAGGATGCCGAGTCTCGCTACACCGGTCTCGAGAAGTTGGCCTTCGCCTTGGTCTTTGCCGCTCGGAGGTTGCGCCCTTACTTTTTGGCGCACACCATTATTGTGATGACGAACAACCCGTTGACAAGGGTACTCCTAAACCATGAAGCATCCGGACGGCTCATCAAGTGGACGACGGAGCTAAGCGAATTCGACATCTAATACCAACCCTGCCCTGCGATCAAGGCACAATCCTTGGCAGATTTCGTGACGGAGGTACAAAAGTCCGAGCCCGAAGCTACATGGAAAGTATATGTGGACGGATCGTCCACTCGGCTCGGAAGCGGAATTGGAATCCTAATACTTTCGCCTCAGGGGGAGCGGATGCATTTGTCCGTCCGGCTGGACTATCGGGCGACAAACAATGAGGCAGAATACGAAGCCCTCATAGCCGGACTGCAGGCCGCGCGGCATGTTGGAGCCAGCTCGGTGGTGATCCACTCAGATTCCCAGCTAGCCGCTCAACAACTCATGGCCACCTTTGAGATAAACAATGCGAGACTCAGGTTGTACGCGGAGACCTTTGAAAAACTCAAGACCAGCTTCACCGAGGTGGTGGTCCAGAAGATACCTCAAACGGAGAACCAGACGGCAGATGAATTAGCCAAGCTCGCAAGCTCGATATCACCGGTCGTCATCTAGCAACCAATCGAGCAAGTATCCTTGGTAGCACACATGGACCGGATGGAAGGCCTCACATTCCCGAGCGATTGGCGAACAACCATCATGGAGTTTTTACGCTCAGGTGTCACGCCGTCCGATCGGGATGAAGCCCAGCTACTGAGGAGGAGAGTCGGCCGGTTCACGCTCATCGGAGATCAGCTTTACAAAAAGGCATTCTCCCGACCACTGCTAAAGTGCGTCAGCTCGGAGGATGCAGAGTACATTCTCCAAGAGGTACACCAAGGATCTTGCGGAGGTCATCCGGGCGGTCGGTCCTTGGCTAGGAAGATCCTGCTGGGCGGATACTTCTGGCCAACTCTACACGAGGACGCCGCTCGGACCGTCGCGACATGTCTTTATTGTCATAAGTACCACAGTTTCTCTCATAAGCCGACGGAGGAAATGAAAGCGTCCACAGTGTCCTGCCCGTTCGACCAGTGGGGCATGGACATCGTAGGACCTTTCCCTATGGCGACCGGACAACGGAAGTTCCTATTGGTGGCAGTCGATTACTTCTCCAAGTGGGTGGAGGCTGAGCCATTGGCCAAGATAACTGAGCAGATGGTTAAGAAATTCATCTGGCAACACATCATCTGTCGGTTCGGCATTCTGCGTCGGCTCGTGTCGGACAACGGGCGACAGTTCGTCGGAAAGCAGCTCGAGAAATGATGCAAGGGATATGGCATTGAGCAACACTTCATGTCTGTGGCGTATCCCCAAAGCAACGGTCAAGCCGAAGTAGCCAACCGGGAGATCCTCCGAATTCTTCGGGCTCGACTCGACCACATGGGAGGAAGCTGGGTGGACGAGTTGCCGGGAGTCCTATGGGTCATCCGCACGACCCCTAAGGAGGGAACGGGAGTAACACCGTTCCACCTGGTTTATGGAGGCGAGGCGGTCGTCCCAGTCGAAGTCGGCGTAGAGTCCGTCCGGATCCAGAACTATGACGAGGATAATTCCGAGCGAAGGCAGCTAGAATTGGACTTGATCGACGAAGAGCGAGCCAAAGCGTCCGTCCGGCTGATGACCTAAAGGCGGAGAATGAAGCAGAACTACAACCGTCGCGTGATCCCCCGAGCATCCCAGGTGGGTGACTTGGTCTGGAAGAAAGTGAAGCCAGTCGGGGACGTGGGCAAGCAGGAGGCTTCTTGGGTAGGGCCCTTCAAAGTCGTCGAGAAGCTCCAATTGGGAGCCTACTACTTGAATGATGAGGATGGGCGGCGGCTAGAGAGACCATGGAGCGCAAACCATCTCCAGCCCTATCGGGCCGGATAAAAGGTGCGCCGATGTAATATATTTCATGAATATTCCGTTCGGATGTATCCTTTGGCTGCAGGAATGAAAGTTATAAGAACAAAGCAAAGACATGAGCATTGTGCGCCAAGCGGGTAGCTGCATGAAGGCGTGACGAAGACCCCGTGCCGTTCGGCCGAGCGTATATTATCCGAGCCACGTGCTCGATGTCGATGACCCCGTGTCGTTCGGCCGGGCATATATTATCCGAGCCACGTGCTCGAGGTCGAAGACCCCGTGCCGTTCGGCCGAGCATATATTAGCCGAGCCACAGGCTCGATGTCGAAGACCCCGTGCCGTTCGGTCGGGCGTATATTATCCGAGCCACATGCTCGATGTCGAAAGCCCCGTGCCGTTCGGCCGGGCGTATATTATCCGAGCCACATGCTCGTTGTCAAGACCCCGTGCCGTTCGACCGGGTGTATATTATCCGTTCAAGACCGTCGAGCAGCAACGTTAAATCTTAGAGTCGAACCGGCGACTATAAACCCTCCGGCCTGTAGACCGTCGAGCGGCGACGTTAAACTCTACCGGCGACTATAAACCCTCCGGCCTGAAGACCGTCGAGCGAGACATTGGCAGAGAATCCATGAAAAAGGGAGAATCCATGAAAAAGGGAGAGTCGTATGACCGATCAGCGCAGTAAAGGAAAACACTAAGAGTGTGTTTGGTTGGGAGTTATCAAGGATAACCTTGGTAGGTTATCAACGACAACCTTGTTTGGTTTAAGTAATCAGTGATTCCCGGTAATACAACATTACCGCCACGTCAGCAATCAGGGAATATAACTCGGAATCAGAAAACCTTGGAAAGCTTAGGTTTTTCACGATTCCGGGGTTATCAATCTTTTTCTTCCAAAATTGCCCTCCGACTACTCCGCCCTTCTTCACACTCGACGATCGCGCGGATTTCTCGCCCGAGGCTGACCTCCTGCCGCCCTCTCTGGTGTCCCCCGCCGCCACGATCTGCGACGGGAACTTCGGGTGGTTGACGGCGTCGGGGAACCCCTGCGTCTCCAGGCACAGCCCCGCGTGCTGCTCGTAAACCGCCCCTCCCTTCCCCTTCACCCCTCTCAAGAAGTTCCCCGTGTAGAACTGCACCCCCGGCTGATCCGCCCACAACTCCATCCTCCTCCCCGTCTCCTCTGCGGTCACCGTCGCCACCCTGCTCAGCCACATCTTCCCCTCCCACGAATCCACCACGTAGTTGATGTCGTACCCGCCGGGGATGCGGTCGATCCGCGACCCCACCGTCTCTAGCCGGAGGAAGTCGAACGGCGTGCCTTGGACAAGCGCGAGCTCACCCGTGGGGATGAGGTCCGCGTCGACGGGGGTTATCCGGGAGGCGAAGATTCGGACTCTGTGTGACAGGATGCTGCCTCCGTCGTGGCCCCGCAGGTTCCAGTACGTGTGCTGCGCCAAGTTCACCGGCGTCGCCTCCGTCAGCGACTTTCCCCTCATCGACACGCTCAGTTGGTAGTCGTCGGAGATGTTGTACGTCACGTAAACGTCCAGATCGCGGGGAAACCCTGCAACCTCAAATTCATTACCATTGCCATTGTCGTCGTCGTCGTCAACAGTACTCTCATACAATACCTTGTTCTCCGTTGAAACTCCGGTAGTACAAGGTGATGGAAGGGAACTCTCCCCTTACTATCTTCTTCACCGTCCAAATAACACGGCTGAATCCTCTGTGTCCACCTGAAACATCGAACAGAGAAATCATTTTAATAATAATTATTGATAATTTAATTTATTTTAAAAAATTAATCATGTAATTTAAAAGGATAATATAGTAAATATCAAATTAGATTATAACATTACCTAAGTTGAACCAAACAAGATTAGGATTATGTTTTATTCCCCATAACCTTGGTTATGTGATTACCAAGTAATCACATAACCAAGGTTATACACGATAACTTGAACCAAACACACCCTAAGCGAAAATCTTATAGAAATCCCTAGTGGAAGGTCGTGTGATCGGTCGGCGCTGTAAATAAAAACACCCCAGCTACAAACTCATAGAAGTTCTAGGCATAGGGGGAGGTCGTTTAACCGATCGGCGAAGTTAAGAAAGCCCCTGCGGAAAAAAGGTCTAGCGACCGGTCGACATAGTCAAAAGGAATACTTGAAAGGAAAGGCTAACGCAGCAAGAGTGAGCATTCATTTAAAATTAACATTTAAAAGTTACAGATGCCACATGAAAATTAAAGACTCGCCGATCGGAAGAATTACTGAAAATACTTCATTCAAGGAAGTAAAAGAAATGCTTGGGGATGGTAGTGAGAAGCGCCGCATGCTCCGTCGCAGGGATGACCACGGACTCGGGGAGCTGACCCTTGGACTTCAGGTAGTCCGCCGTGGCGGTGATGGCCAACTCGAAGGCGATGACCAGCCGATCGCACACCTTCTCCACAAACTCCACCGAGCGGATGTAGTTTTGATCAAGGCGGCGACGCGGCCAGGCTCCGCCTCTTGGTACTCTTTGAAGGCGGCACGAGAAGCATCAAGAGCTTCCTGCAAGGCCTTCAAATCGTCCTGGAGTTTGGTCACCTCCTCCGAACGGCCTTTCTGCTCGCCTTCTAGCAGCTCGGCTAGCTCATGCACACGCTGCTCCAGAGCTCGGGCTTCTACATTCTTTTTTTCCAGATCAGCGCTGGCGGTGTTCTTCCGAGTGGTGGCCAGCTCAATCTTGCGATCATAGGATTTGACCTTTTTGTCTAGCTGGTCCAAAATGTAAGCCTGGTCGGCCGTCTTCTTCCGCTCGGCCTCTAACAGATCCTTGGTTTTGTCGAGCTCCTTCTGCAGCTTGGCATAAGAAGGGCCTCGCGAAGAAGACGGGCCGCCCTGACTCTTCAGCCTCTTCAGCTCGTCCTCCACCATTGCCAACCGGTTGGAGACAGCAATCTCTTCCACCCATCGCTGATGAAAACAGAAAGGTTAAAAGGCCGATCGGGAAGGCTACATAAAGAAGAGGAAACAAAGCTTACCCCTGTGGACTGCTGCATGTGGCTATCAGCTAGCTTGTCAAGCGGTATCATGGCCACACGGGCCCAAGCGTCCGCCCACATCTCCGCAAGGGGCCCCTTCATAGTGATCATGTGTTCGGGAGCCGTCGGCCGATCGGACTCGGCCATGAACGCCTCAGTAGGGAGGTGCAGAGTGACCCTGATAGTACGACGCCAGCCCGAAGTCATTTGAGCGAAAGCCAAAGGATCGGAAGTCGGGCTGGACAATGTGGACAAAATGCCCGAGCGGAGGACTCAGTGTGGTGCAGGAGGAAGGGAGGCAATCGGAACTGCTTCGATGGGGGCCGCAGGCGCCTCTAATTGAGAGGGAGTCCGGTCGGAGGAGAGAGCCTCAACCGATGGTGCTTTGCTGCGTTGAGAGGCAGTGCCCGTCTGCTCGGATGCTTGCACTGCGGAGGTTGTTGAACGGAGGGGCTTCTCAACTTGTCGTCTTTTCCCGTCGAGCGGGAATTCGTCCTCTGGATCGGAGCTTTCCTCCCGAACGGCCGGTTCTTTGCCAGAAGTTGCACCGCCAGCAACATCCATAGGCGAAGCCTGAGCGGCCGAATCGCCTGCCTGCGCTTCACTCTCGTCCTCGTGAGAGCCGACTAGAGCAATGCCCAGTTGCTCCATTTCCTTGGCCGCTGCCGCTTCGAGCGCGACCGCTTTCTTCTTCAAGATTCCGAACAGCACGGACTCCATTACGATATTCGCTGCAAAGAAAAGAGAAGGAAATCAGTTAGACCGGCTAGCAGATTCGCTGCTTGAAGATAGTCCGGTCGGGTCTTAAACTTCTTCAGCTCGGAAGAGATGGGTGGTCCGACCTGTCATTTCGTACGGAAGGGGAGCCGCCCGGGAACACGAAGGTAGAAAAAGTTCTCCTTCCAGTGTTTGTTGGAAGAGGGCAACTTATCAAAAAAGACTAGGCCGGGCCGAGCTTGAAATAGATAAGTACCCGGCTCGGACTGCTTGGGGTAATAAAAATAATAGAAGACCTCTGGGCGGAGGGGATGTTGTGTATCTTAAATAAGACCACAACCCCGCACAGGAGGCGAAAGGTGTTGGGAACCAATCGGGCGAGCGGAATGCCAAAAAAGTTACAAACTTCAACAATGAAGGGGTGGAGGGGAAATCGCAGACCGGCTATGAATTGGTCACGGAAAAGACAAAAGGCGTCGCTCGGCGGTTTGTGAGGCCGAGCGGAAGGTGAAGGTAGAATTAGTTCAAAATCGGAAGGGATATCAAAAGCGTTAAACAGGCTTTCGGCATCGCGCCGATCGAACCGCGACTCCATGGTGGTATACCATGGGCCGAGAGTCGGGTCCGCAGGCTGAGAGGAGCTTGCCATCGCCAGAGTACTGGAGGAAGTAGAAATTGAAAGGGAAAGCAAATGCGCAAGCGAGAAAAGGAGCAAAACAGTAACCAAAGGACAAAATGCGGCCAAGAGCGCGAAGAAAACACAGGAATCAAAGGAAGAGAGGAGGAAGAACCTTATAAAGGAGTTGAGGATCGAAGGAAGAAGGCGGAGAATCGTCGGAGAAGGGAAAATTGGAGTCGCCGGAACGCTGAAGCACCGAAGAAGGCTGCGGAACACGCGAAAGCAAGGGTGCGACGGAGGAAGAGGGTGAAGGCTTTATAAGGTCGGGCCCGATCGACCTCGACCGTCGGATGCAGGTCACAGGAATTAAGGCCCAAATCGGGCCATTCATTTTAAACCGTCGATGTCCCCTCGGACACGTCGTAGAGCCGTACGATGACGCCAACGGAGGTGCCACGTGGCACCATGCCACAGGGGCGCATTTAATGAGCGCTATTACGGCGCACAGTGCGCGTGCTCAGTCTTAATGGAGAGGATTTGCACGAATTCTGAGGAGATCCGAAGGGCGTCAGTGTTGACCGTCGACACGAGTGCAAAGCCAACAGCAGTAAGAAGCCGAACGGCCGTGAGGAGGAACATTCCAGAAAGTGAGAAAGCGGTGTCACTCTGGCCGACCGGCAGTTTAGTCAGTCGGACTTAGCGCCTCCTTCGACTAGACTTGAAGGGGAGGCATGTGATCCAGTGGTAAGGACGGGGGATCCTCGTTGGCGGAAGGTCAACGGCACGTGGAGGTCAAAGGTCAAAAGATTCAACTCTGAGACCTGACCGACCGGACGAAGCATGCCGACCGATCGGACGAAGCATGCCGACCGTGAATCCCCCCGTCGAATGAAAGACAACCCGACTAGGGGTCGGGTTTCCGATGCTCAAGGTAAAAAGGTTTCATGGCCGAGCGGGCTGTCCGTTCGACCGGGCAAGAGGCAACATAGACAGGCAGGAGCAATCTCATCCGAGCATACGACCGGGAGTCCTCTCGGTCGGACCGATACCTACAACCGGGGCAGAAGGGATATGCCTGCCGAGTGACCGAACCGCTCGGCCCTGGAACAGACAGGAGGCGCAAGAGGACAAAGGAGACAGGGGATAACATCATCCTCGAGACGTTTGCCGCCGACAAGAAGCAGAGTTGGCGGTCGAGCCGTACACAGGATCATACGACGGAAGCTTCCACCGTCACATCCGGGATATGCTCGGACGATTGCGGAATGACGTCAGGGGTACTTTTCTGACATGAGCTCGTTAAGGTATGTTTGGGGAAGCGTGCACGCATCGAGAAGTGTGCTCATGCCTCCCCGGGGTCCTATATAAGGACCCCCAGACGTCGACGAAGGTATGCGGGATCCCTTACTGTAGCCACAGTTACGCTGCCTCTCTCATTTCTCATTGCCTGACTTGAGCGTCGGAGGGCCGTCGCCGGGAAACCCCTCCCGGCTCGGCTTCTTTGCAGGTTCGCCGGAGATCTACACTGACAGTCGGAGACAGCGAAGCGTGCCATGTCCCCAGCGTCCGTTGACTCAACGCTCGGACAGGATCACTATTCATCCCTTCTAACATATTATTCGATCCTTCAACTACTACTCCAAAGCTCATAATCTCTCGGACCGTTTTCGAATGGGCAATCCATTAAAGTTCTCCTTTTCAAAAAGCTTTCGGAGAAGGAGGAAACTCGTACAAGATATGAGGAAGATAGTAATACACCACTATCCCCTTAAATAAATGCAAATAATTAAATTATACCGACAATATAATAGTAGAATTTAGTCGTAGGTTATCGAAGAGCCTCTCGACGTAACAATATCAATACTTGCACAAACAAAGTAGTAAAAGAGAGATGAATCGATGATAGAATTGATTTTACAACATCGGATCTTGAGGCTTCTTTTATAAATTTTTCATCCGATCGACTGCACCTCTTTTTCGTCAACCAATCCTTAAATGCCTGGTTTTGCATCCAGGTTCACGATCTGTCCCCGATCATATCTTTCACAAAATCTACTTTATCGATTGACTAATCCTCATGATCAATCGATTAAACATTAGAACTTCCTTTGTTGCTTAATCTGATCTATGCTTACTATATGTATTCGGTCGGCCGACCCCATAGTTGGTCGACTGAACCCTTGATTTTCCTTTGTTAACAGATTCAATCATATCCAATCTCTGATTACTAAATGTGTTTGGTCGACTGATCCTCATAATTAGTTGACTAATCTTTATTTCCTTCTTTTTTAGATCCGGATATGATCTGTGCTTATCTGCTCGGATCGGTTGACCAAATCACCATATTCGGTTAACCAAACTCACTGATCAATCGAAGTTTTTGTTTATCTACAAATTAAAGTTAACACAATAGACATTCTAAACATAATATTAATCTTGCAAAATAGAGTTAGAAACATATAAATGTATACATGAATTCATTTAACAGTGAAAATTGTCTGATCTCAACTTTGAAACCTTTGGTTTCTTCAATTTGATCAACACCTAAGGTTGTCTCAATTGGGGTGCATCTTCAACACCTTCCAGAACGAAAGACCTCTCCAAGACCTACTGTTGGTGTAATTAGCACCAATGGTCAAACTCAGATTTTAATAAATGACAAGTGGTGTAAAATTAGATGTTGTGTTTGTCTGATACTGTTGCCGAGTGTGTAGGAATTGACAGGTCTAGAGGACTTGACATCAGGTTGAATCCCAGTTAGATCTGAGGAGTTGATAATTGGTATGAAGTCTAGATGGATTAAAGTGTGACTTGATATCTGGCAGGAAGTCCAGCTGGATCTGTGAGATCTGACAGCCGGCTGAAGTCCAGTCGAGTCTGCAGACCTGAAAACTGGTAGGAAGACCTGGTGGGTTAAGAGGCAAGTCAAGTGGTCACTAGAGGAGAATGGTCCAGTGAGTACGAGTCCTTGTGGGACTATATGCATAGTTCAGCTTAATGTCATTTCAGATATCTAAGCTAAGACCATGACTAGATCATGATCTTAGGAAGGCATGATCTAATTAATAATAATTCTATCTTATTATGTTAACTCTGTTTTATAGGTTATTTGTTATTATTTGTACTAACATGTCTTGCAGGAGTTAGTTGGGAAAAGATCACCTTGGATGAACAGTGTCTGAGGCATCTCGGAGCTTAGTGGATATGCCCTGGACATGGCAGAGGCGTCCTTGTGCGGATAAACTTCAAGGATAGAAGTTCACTGAGGGAAGGTGCCTCAGAGGTGATTGGAGGCGCCTCGTAGAGCTTGGAGGTGCCCTTGCGCAAGTAGAAATCGCAGACTTCTGAGTTGATAAGAGACTGAAGCTTACGAGATTAAATTTGGGAATAAAGGCACCTCCGGCGGGATTGGAAGCGCCATCTGTTGGTGTAGTTAGCACCAATGGCCAAACTTAGATTTTGATGAATGATAAATAGTTTAAAGTTAGATGTTATGTTTATTTGATACTTTTACTGAATGTAGGAATTAACAGGTCTAGAGGACTTGACATCAAGCTGAAGTCCAGTTAGGTTTGAGGACTTGATAACTGACACAAAGTCCATATAGGTCAAGGTGTGACCTGATATATGGCAGGAAGTCCAGTTGGATCTGCCGGACCTGACAGTTGGCTGAAATCCAGTTTGGTCTGTGGACCTGACAACTTGCAGGAAGACTCGGTGAGTCAAGAGGCAAGTTAAGTGACTATAAATGGTAAGTGAATGTGAGTCACGGGAGGAGAGTGATCCAGTGAGGACGAGTCTCGGTGGGATTATAGGCGCGGTCTAGCTTAGAGCCATTTTAGATATCTAAGCTGAAATCATGACTAGATCTTGGTATTGGGAAGATATGCTCTAATTAATAATCATTTTATTTTAGTTGTGCTAACTCTATTTTACAGATTAGTTTTTGTTATTTATACTAACGTGTCTTGTAGGAGTTAGTTGACAAAAGTTCATTTAGGATAAACAATGTCCGAGGCACCTTGGAGTTGTAGGGAGGTGCTTCGTAGCTCAGTGAAGGTGCCCTGGATATGGTGGAGGCGCTCTCACGTGGATAAACTTTAAGGATAGAAGTTCATTGAGGGAAGGCACCTCGGAGCACATTGGAGGCACCTTGGAGTGCATTGGAGGCACCTCAGAGCGCATTGGAGGCACCTCGAAGTGCTTGGAGGCGCATTGGAGGCGCCTTGAAGTGCTTGGAGGCTCATTGGAGCGCTTGTAGGTGCCCTCACGTAGATAAAAACCACAAGCTTTGGAGATTATACAGGCTGAAGTTTGCACGATCAAATTTGAGATTGGAGGCGCCCTCAATACTTTTTAAATGTCCTGTTCGACCAGTAGCTGAAACCAAACTCACACACAAGATCTTACGACCATTATGCTACTACGACTTCGTGCTGTTGTCGTGCTACTACTCGACTATTTCCAACCGTTGTCGGTAGACCGACAACAACACAAGCGCTTCAACTTCAATATCATCATGTTGATAATGCTTAATTATAAGTTATTTAGTTTAATGTTTTAAAAGGATGTTACACTGTTCTATTATTATTCTTTGTATTCGATTATTCTACTGGAAGTTTACGGATAGAGGATTTTAGTGGATTGCTCATCGATAGGTCCATGAGGCCTGGGTCTTCGAGCATGAGTCGTCGAAGGTTCCGAACCAAGTAAACCGATCGTGTCATTTTTTCTTTTCACGTCTTGTTTTATTGTTTTTAATTTCGCTGTGCACTTGCTTTTATAAAATCGAAAAAGAAAGTTTTTAAATACACATGATTCACTCCTCTCTCACGTGCTCAGTGATCCTACACACTCAACACTCCATAAAAGCACTGTTTGGTCAGCTACAAATATAGAACTTACAAATAAACTATTTCGATCATTCTGCCGTTGATCTCCTACTACTGCGACTCTACTATGCCTGACCATTGTCGACAGACCAACACTAACACACGAGCTCGATCAAATTCCATTCTTCTAAGTGGTTGTAACGATTTCTTTTATTGTGTATCTTTTATACTTGCAAAAGAAAAGCGTAGGGTTGTTATACTTTTCTTCTTTACATTACTCTATCGGGAGTTTATAGGTAAAGAATTTAGTGGATTGCTCATCGCTAGGTATGAGGGGCTTGTGTCTTGAAGTACGAGTTGTCGAAGGTTCCGAATCAAGTAAACTAATCGTGTTATCTTTTCTTTTCGCTTCTTGTTTTATTATTTTTAATTCCGTCGTGCACTTGTTTTTACTTTTATAAAATCGAAAAAGAAACTTTTATCGGTCCTACACTTACCTTACGTACTTGCCAAACATCTGATCTAATTAATCTGTTTGCTTAGTGTGATCCACCAAGACTTTCTTGCAATACCAACTTTAACATAATAGTAATGCAAAACAGTATTATAAATAATATACTTCAATCAACCAAATATGTTGGTCCGGTAGATTGCAAGCATCCGATCAATCTTAACCTGCATGTATTTTTCCCTTTGCCTTGATCAGTCTTGACATGTCTGGACTAATAATTAATTTGGCCAACCTTGACAAGATCTCATAAATATATTGTTAATCAAACATCAAAATCATAGAGGTTGATTGTACCAATATTTTTCCTATTTTTGATGTTTAATAATATATTTAAGTTAAGCTAATTGCTTAACCCAACTTTTTGAGTTTTATGCCAAAATGGAAAGAATTAGTGTTTTTAATTTAAACCCTTCTTCCTGTTTGACATACATCCAAAAGAATATTAACTACTGAATTGTTTTGATCATAAGAAACTCTTTAGGTTTTGCAGTGATAATCATTTCAACAAGACATCTCTCTTACTCTTTTAAAAAAATAATCTCAAGTTTTCAAATAATTTTAACTTTTCAATTCCATTTAGAATAACTCATTTTCAAATATAATTTTAAAATTATTTTCAAAGTTTTTAAAAAGCACTTTCAAATATTTTTAAAAGTAATTTTCAAAATTATTTGGGCTTAAAATTATTTTGCAAGACTACTCAAGAATATTTTAAAAGATATTTTTCAAATAGAACTAATGCTTCCAAAATAATTTTCTCAAATATTTTAAAGATATTTTTAAAAATAATTTTCACAAATATTTGTCAAAGTTTGAAAATATTTTACAAGAGAAAAAATATTTTTCAAAGGAGAAATTTTTAAAGCATTTTCAAAAAATATTTTTGAATGTATTTTTAAAAATATTTTTCAAAGAATTTTCATAAATATTTTCAATACTATTTTAAAAAATTATTTTCCAAGAGATTTGTAAAATATTTTTAAAATTTATTTTCAACTATCTTTTTAAAAAATTTTGAAGATGAAATTTTTGAAAGTTTTTTTCAACATATTTTGTAGATAAAATTTTTAAATATATTTTCTAAAATATTTTATTTTGAAAATTTCCTTTTTAAAAATCTGTCTTTCAATAGGTGTTCCCTTAATCTGACATTTTAAAAAAAAAAAAAAAATTGTTAACCACAAGTAGGACATTTCTATGTTTCTTGGGGTTTAAGAGATCATTATTAACTTTAAGGATCTAAACATTAATAATCATTTTTAAAAATGTATAAGTTTTGAAATATATATATATATAACACATCATATCAAATATTAACCATCATGAATCATTATTTTGAAAATATAATTTTATCAATTTTAAAAACTTTTTTCAAAATATTATCAATTAATTAACTTAGCATCTCAATCGTTCTAAATTTTCAATGATCATAACTTTATGAGTTTTGAAAAATTCTCAATTTAATTGATTAATATTATTTGTCAAAGGTAGTTTGATCTTGTGTTAGATTCAAATTTTACTTTGGGTCCACGAAGTAAGTATTTTCAGAATAAACTTTCAAATGGTGGTGAGTCACAAAGGATATCAACTACATGCTTAAGATCATTTTTCTAAAACATCTCATCCAAGGGACTTAGTATTAAGTCTTGGTTTAACTAATTCAGATTGGACTAAGACAGCTTCAGTTAGATTCACTAAGCTGATTGTACTAGATAAAACACATATGATTCAATATTAACATGCATTCGACATATTATCATCTCAATCTTCTTTGATATTGTTGATGAAGATTAAATTATTATTTTTTATTATATTTGTCCTATTTATCCATTTTAAATTAAATATGAAGTAAACGTGACATCTAAGACATAAAATAGAATAGGTTAAGTCAAACAAAACAAAAATACACACATGCTCTCTAAATCAAAGATATAATTTTTTTTTCCTCCCTCTGGATAACTGAATTGGTATTGTTTATCTAAAAAGTAAACATGCTCTTTAGCTCTTTAGGAATACAAAATTTGTTATTTTCTATTTTGTTGATTAAATGTGATTTTAGAATCCATGCTTGAATATTTGTTTTAATTTTCTATTTACTAAAGACATGTAAATCCTATATTGAGTGTTAGACTTATATTCGAGTCTAAATTTATTGTACACAACTTTTTGAGTTCGTGTCATATTTAGATACTTGGAGTCCGAAGTAAATTTTTCCATCGTTATCTCAAGTTCTACAGCTTGACCTTTCAAAAAGGAATTCTCTTCCTCAAATTTTTAGACTTGAATTGAGGTTCATTCTTGAACTTGATTAGTTGAACAATTTAGGTTAATTTTGTCCTTAAGGTTTTTTACCTCCTAAAGAAGGGATCTAACCCGTTCATCGAATTTAGCTAACTTCCTAGTCAAGCAAACAATTATACTATAAATTTTATTAACTAGGAGAGAGTTTACCTCTTCTTCTTGATCGTTTGAAACAAATACGAATCTGTGACTTGATTTGGACTCGGATTTATGTTCTGACACTTCTTCATTTCCCTGTCCGACTCTTCCAAAGATAATTCATTGTCATTTGAATTGTGGTAAAAAAGACGAATACGCTTGCCCCCAGCGCCCCTGCTAAAATTGGCCAACTTATACCAAAGTTCCTTAGCATTATTGAAGGCTCCAACTTAATCAAGTTCTTTATTTGTTAATCCACACTAGAGGGTGTATGTGGACCTAGTGTCGACATGAGCCTTCCATGTAATGTCGAAGGTCCACCTTTCCATTTCTAGAGGTTCTTCGAATTTGTCAACGAGTAGTGTAAAACTTTTCTTGATGATGATCCATGTATCAATTTTTATATTAAAAAATTACTCCATTCGCCTCTTCTAAAAATGGAAATTTTTGTTGTTGAAGAGTGGTGGGTGAGAGGTATTGAACCCCTTGTTTATCCATTTGATTCTTGCAAAAATAAATTTAAAAAAAGTTCCAAATATTTTACGATCTTGGGTAAGTACTGTAACGAAAAAAAATATTCTACTAAGAAATAAGAGAAGATTTGCAAGTTTTGTTTTAAAATAAGGAAAGACGATTTTTCAAAAACTTTAAAAATATTTAAACTTATTGAGAGTAACATTGCTCTGATACTAATTGTAGGATCACAAAAGTACGATAAAGGTGGTAGGGTGGGGTGAATATCACTTGTTTGAAAATCTTCTTTTCTTTTAAATTAGAAATAAAATCATAGCGGAAAAATAGATTACGAAAGACAAGGTCGGTTACTTGGTTCACAGTCCAATAATTACTACTCCAAAGCACACAGTCTAGGATTTACCTTACTTACATGCCAAACATATAGTCTAACCGGCATATTTGGACTTCTTCTACTTAGTGTTTGATCGATTTGATCTACCAAAACTTTTCTGTAATACCAACTTAGCACAATAGTAATGCAAAACAATATCAAAAATAGTATACTTCGGTCAACCAAATATGTTGGTTTGATCACATTTACTTGAAGTTTACTCCTGTAAAACTTCTTACTTATGCAGGTCAGTTTTGGCCTGCCAAGGTTTCTTTCTTACTTAGGTCAATCTTGACCAGTCAAGACTTTTATCTTTGCTTAGGTTAACCTTGACTTATCAAAACTTCTACCTTTGTTAGTCATCCAGTCAACCTTAATATGATTGAACTTTTCTCTTGCCAAGCATTCAATCTATCTTAATATGCTTGGACTTTTTCCTTTGCCTAAGTCAATCTTAATCAGTTAGAACTTCTGATTAACTTGGTAAATCTTGATCAAATCTCATTAAATGTATTGACCAACAAATATTAAAATCTTGAAGGTCAATTATACCAACAGGAAGAAGTCCAAACTAGTGGACCAACTTCTACTCTATTCATTGCTCCAATCATATTTGTACCCAAAAGTGAAATTTGAGAACAAAATAAACCAAAAACCGACCTTGTCCTGCAAACATAAACAGATGCCGGTAATCTGTTTATATGCTTAAAGCTTAATCATCTTAAGCAATAGGACCAAGATTGATACACAGCTTCAGCGAATAGATGTAGGCTGATGGTCTTCTATTAAATTTATGCTGCAGTTCTGAACTTGCAACCTGAACTGAACATATTTCAGAGGTAACAGAACATGAAAGCACGAATGCGCGCCTTGTGTTTGATGTTTTTTACTTGAATATTTCTTCCAGCATGATATATCAATTTGTTTCTTCTATCTGAATCCAAAAATGTGAAATATGCCTGCTTATACCTCACACAAAGGGACACAATGAAAGAAAAAGTGTTTAGTGCTTCATCAAATTAACTTTTATTTCAATATAAATACATTCTAATTTTAAATTTATATTGAAAAAGTATTTCATAAACCAGCCTTCCAAAAAAAAAAAAAAAAATTCAACCATTTTTAGTGCATCATCAATATGAACATTCTAATTCCACTAAAAGTTGAGTCCTCCCTTTTGTCAACGGTTAAACAAAAACATAAAATACACATACCTTCCTCTCCCATTGATTTCCTGATTCTGCAGTAGGCTCACCCTTCGTTGCTCTCCCGTCTGGTGATGAGAATATGGTTATTCCATGTATGAGTAAGAAAAAAAAACAATTCTGGTTACAAGTTTTCCCCCCGAATTTCTACAAGTTTAGATACAACCTAGCTACAATGGAATTAAGGTGACAAAATCTACCTACTAAAGTCGAATCCAAGCAAAAGGCTCAGTCAAATCCAACCCAAATCTACCTACTAAAGTCGTCTAAAGTACGAGTATACCCAAATCTACCTACTAAACTAGTAAAGTCGTCTAAAGCACGGTATTTTAAACCTCAGCCCAACTTCATCAACAATGAGGCATTACAGAGGCCGAGTCCTCCCTGTCTCCAGTTGTGCCTTCTGCAAATCTTGGAACCCGAGTCCCATAAGTCCACAGTTAAAAAAAGGAATCGATTTCCCATCCATCCGAGTCAATTTAATCACTCTTTCTCAAGTGGGAAGATCATTATCCTGGGCGAGGTCGGTGCGTTGATTATTTATTCAGGCGTAACACTCCCTGTCGTCTATTTCACAAGCTCACTCTGCTCGATCGCCTCGCTCGCTCATATTTTATCACATTAGATTTTCTTTTTTTATCAATTTTTTATAGATTTTTTTTGTGTAAGGTCAAAGGGAAGACTTGGCGAAGCAGCAATTAGGCCGAATTTAATGCTTCCTCGAAACTCTATTTGAGTGTTTTGTGGAGCTTGACTATGGCCATGTGCTGGAGCTAACAATCCCTATAAATCCTGCTCTTTGTTTCGTCTTCTTCTTCATCCCCCTTCCAGAATTTGTTGCGCATGCAGAGATGGGCAGCGAGGATGACCACGCCAGATTGAAGCCATGCCACTCGCAGAGCACGATATGCTCCAAGCTAAAGATTCTGCTGCTGCTGCTGGTAACTAATCTGCTTTCAATTTTTCTCTTTGTCAGGAACTTCGATTGGGCGGCGCCGGCGGTGCATCTACGGGACTCCGGCATTCTCCTCCGGGAGCTGAACGCCACCCAGCGCCAGCTGCCCGACAGCCAGTCTCAGGTGTCTCTGCTCAGCAGGCGGATCGGGACCGCCAACTCCCTGCTCGAGACGCTTTTGATGGAGATCGGCAAGGTCCAACGGGTGGCGGGGTCGCCGGAAGGGGAGCTGGAAAAGTGGGCCAGCCAACTCACAGGCGAGCTCAAGCTCGTCGTTGGGTCTCACAAACTCCCCTTCGGGTACACCCCCAACATCGGCTCCGATGAGCTCTACCCGGTGCTCGGCAGCGGCTGTCGCCTGTACGAGGAGGAGCTGGCGGAGTACATGAGCTACGATGTGGGCGGCGAGTGCCCCTCCGACGAGGTGTTCTCGCAGCGGCTGATGCTGAAGGGGTGCGAGCCCCTGCCGCGGCGGCGGTGCCACCCCAAGTCGCCGGCGGGGTACGTGGAACCCGCGCCGGTCCCGGAGAGCCTGTGGGCGATTCCGGCGGACACGAGCATCACCTGGGACGCGTACACCTGCAAGAACTACTCGTGCCTGGTGAACCGGGGGAAGGCGCAGGGGTCGTACGACTGCAAGGACTGCTTCGACCTGCAGGCGGGGCGGGAGAAGCACCGGTGGGTGCAGGGCAACGGGGAGCTGGACTACGCCATCGACGAGGTTCTGGCGATGAAGCCGGCGGGGACCATCCGAGTGGGGCTGGACATCGGCGGTGGGTCGGGGACGTTCGCGGCGCGGATGTGGGAGCGGAACGTGACGGTGGTGACGAGCAGCATGAACTTGGACGGCCCGTTCAACAACTTCATCGCTTCGCGGGGGCTGGTGGCGATATACTTCAGCGTCGCGCACCGACTGCCGTTCTACGACAACACCCTCGACCTGGTGCACTCCATGCACGTCCTCAGCAACTGGATCCCCGACGCGATCCTGGAATTCGCGCTGTTCGACATCTACCGGGTGCTGCGGCCAGGCGGCCTCTTCTGGCTCGACCATTTCTTCTGCCTCGGCGAGCAGTTCAACGTCACCTACGTCCCCATGTTCGAGCGCATCGGATTCTGGAAGCGACGGTGGAACGCCGGCCGGAAGCTGGACCGCGGCATCGAGATGAACGAGTGGTATCTCTCCGCCCTCCTTGAGAAGCCCATGACATAGTTTTTTTTTTTTTTTTTTTTTGACTTTTTAATCTATTGACCAATTAATTTCTGTATTTCTAAGTGGGTACTGGAAAAAGGGTGCAATATGAAATGGAACCATGTGGGTACTATTACTATTGAATAAATACTAGTGATTCAGCATTGTTTCTTGCTTTTCTGTTTTTATAAAGTTCATGTTTCTTGCTCCGTTTCGTATTTTGTTACGACTGTATCGTTGATGTCCGTCTTTCAGGGCTTAGACTATAGCGTCACGTTCACATCGTTATTTGTGTGTGGGAAAAAGAAGTCAATGTTCATGTCATTTTATCTACTAGAGACGTGGCTAAATATAATATTCTGAAACAGAGGAGACGAAACGATCAGGGAAAAGAATAGGAGGCAAAAAAAAAAAAATTCTTCTAGCTGGTCAATGCCATCAAAACATGCAATTGATTAAAAAAAAGTGCTCAAATAATCCATTTGCAACAATATTATTAGTGATACGGATCCCGAGCTATTTGAATTATTTTACTGAGCCATTATTTTCTGAGTCATACTAAATTGAGCGAACTAGTTCGAATTGATCTGATATGTTGTTGATATGTCGATTTAGATAGACCTACTGATTTGTCGAGCTATTGATGTGCCCAGTTAGTCCAATCGGTCGACATGTCAACCTACTGAGTTAGTTCGACCTACCGGGCTAGTTTGAGTCGTCAGGCGGGGAGTGGACTCATCGGATCCACGGGCACACGACAAAGAATGAGAGGAACCTTTGTTGAGGTAATCGGCACTTCTTCATGCTTTGGGTTTACTGAGGGGGTTTTTGAAGAATCCGCTACACCGCCTCCTGATCGATCTATCTTTGAAAGTTTTCTCGGGACATAGTAACAATCCCCCTTGAGTCATGTTACCTGCAAATTTAGGATCCTCGATAGTTCTCCCTGGTTTCATCATCTTAATGTCTCAGTCCAAGTGTCGTTTTCCACAGACGGTGTAAATTTGTTCCTCTGTGAGACCACGATCTCATGAGTCAATGACGAGCAACTGTCGTGGAGAAGGTTGCATGTGACACGAGAATGAGAGGGCTGCCATAAGATCTTACGGGCACTTAGCAAAATGGATTAGAATAGGTGCTAAGGTTGGACTCGACATAACTACTCTGACGTTCAAGTTAGCACCAGAGCTAAGAGAAAATGAAAGTTGTGAAGTAGTCAAGTTTAGATGGTTATGTGTGCATATCTATACATGTGGGAGGAAACATTTTTTTTATAGAGCCATATCTATACCCCGTCATACATGTGTTCCAAGATGCAGAATAAATGGTTACGCTATCCATATCTTCCGGAATTAAACAACTACATTATTCATGTCCTTTAGGAGGTAACCATTATGTTGCTTGCATTTGTCGAGGGTAGCGACTCAACAAGCCATGTCAGATGTGAGTCCCCTTCGCAAGAGTAGAGCGACGAGCAGAGAGGTAGTCGAATAATTATGCTCTTGAAGTCAAGCTCCTGACCTGAGAGAGTCGGGAGATTGAGCTAAGGATTTGAATAATCTAGTTCTTAATGTTGGGCTCCTAAACTGATGGAGTCGAACGATTGAGTTGTTATAATCTGACAATTGACATGAGAGAGTCGGATGTCTAGAGTTACAAGCTTTTAAGTAGAACTTTGCTCGTCTCTTGACATCACCATGTGGAAACCTCCACTGTTTGCCACTTCAAAAGCAATGGATTTTGATAGATCAATTAAATATCTTGATATTGAGGAATATGCTTTTAGATTTATTTATAGAATTTAGAAGTTTTGAATTGTATTTCTTGGCGAAAGAATAAGTCAATCCTGTTAGATTATATAATTTTATTAGTGATCTTGCCCCGAAGCTGAGGAGATGACAGCCAGAAAATAACGTTGAGGTGACTTTTCGTCTTCACTGATGATCCTATACTCCTGCAACCATAAGTCGTTAGTGTCAAGCCGGGAGGGGGTTCCCGGTGGCGGCCCTCAATTTGATCCTGCCTCGAAGCTGAAGAGATGGCAGCCAGGAAATAACGCTGAGGTGGCTCTTCGTCTTCACTGATGATCCTATACTCCTGCAACCACACTCCTGCAACCACTATTCACAGTTGGTTTAGCCAGGATGGGCAGGGAGCTGAGATATTGTTTGAGCTCCTCGAAGGCCTGATCACACTCGTTGTCCCATTGGAACTTGGTCGCTCGCCGTAATATCTTAAAGAACGGCAGACTCCAGTCGGATGACCTGGAGATGAACCTTGATAGGGCCGTGATTCTTCTGGTCAGCCTCTGTACTTCTTTCAGATGAACCTATTGGTGCTCCTTGGATGCTCTAGGTACTCACTAGGGATAACTGTTGGTGCAATTTCCAGTAGGTCAAGGTTGACCTAGTTGACCAAGCGTAAACCTTGGTCATGGTTTCAATGTTTGACAATACAGAAAGACATGTAGACATGGACAATGCAGGTGCAGTTGTCCATGCGGAGAGATACTGATCAGGGTCTGATCAGGTTGAATGAAGAAGAGTCAAGTAGGTCAAGGTTAACCGGATACTTGACTGGAAAGTCCTGGTGAGTGAAGCCAGGCAGACGGAAAAGTCCTGGTGAGTGAAGCCAGGCAGATTGGAAATCCTGGTGAGTGAAGCCAGGTGAAAATCCTAGTGAGTGAAGCTAGGTGAAAGTGAAAGTCCTGGTGAGTGAAGCCAGGCAGTTGGAGAAAGTCCTGGTGAGTGAAGCTAGGCAGTTGGGAAAGACCTGGTGAGTGAAGCCAGGCAGGGGAAAGACCTAGTGAGTGAAGCTAGGCAGTTTGGAAGTCCTGGTGAGTGAAGCCAGGCAAGGGAAATCCAGATGGGTCAAGGTTGACCAGACTTCTGGTGAAAAGTCCAAGCAGGGAGCTTGGCACGGGAAAAGTCCAAGTATGGAGACTTGGCACGGAGAAGACCAAGTTGGAGACTTGGCACGGAAAGTCGGAGAGGGCTCGGTAGCTCGTTCTCCGGACTGTGGTCAGAGAGGGCTAGGTAGCTCGTTCTCTGGACCGGACGAAGTCGGAGAGGGCTCGGTAGCTCGTTCTCCGGACTAGGTCAAGAGAGGGCTCGGTAGCTCGTTCTCAGGACCATTTAGGGTTTAAGGCTGGAGCTCTAAACCTGGATCGGTCTGGTGACCGATCCAGCGATACGCCTGAGTATCTGATCGGTCTGGTGACCGATCAGATAACAAACAGAAGAGTTCTGTAAGTCATCTGATCGGTCTGGAGATCGATCAGCAGGGAGTCTGATCGGTCTCCATGATCGATCAGAGACGCAACCACCTCTCTTACAGAGAAGTGGGATCGGTCCGGGGACCGATCAGATTGGGGCCTGATCGGTCACCAGGACCGATCAGAGGTGCCCTGGACCGATCAGGCTTCAGCCTGATCGGTCCAGAACTATCCGTTGGCTCACAACGGCTAGTCTTCTGTCTTCTGTTCTTCGCAGGTGCAGTGCAGGTTGAGTGCAGGCTATAAAAGGAGTTCAAGGGCTTGTCGCTACTTCTACTCTTCTTCTTCCTACTCCTGACTGTGATCGAGCTTTGCTGAGCTCCGAAGCTTCGTGTGAGCTTCTTTGACTGAGTTGCTTGTTGGCATTCGTCCGTGAAGTTGGTGCTTCATCCGGGACTTCAGTCGACGAGAAGGCAAGCGAGTATTTGTACATTCATTGTGTATTTTGTTCTTGCTCTTCTTTGTATTTCCATATTGCTGTTGCAAGCTATTGTGGCGAGGTTTCTCCACCCAGAAGGAGTTCTTATTAGCCGGATTTTCGGGGACTCATCCACCGACGGATTGATAGGCTTCGTCCACCTTACGGACACGCCGAGGAGTAGGAGTTTCATCTCCGAACCTCGTTACATCGTCGAGTTCGAGTTTGAGGTTTGATCTTTCCTTTTTGCATTTCTATTTAGTTATTTCCGTTGCGCTAACCTTGATTTGTAGAAAGAAACGAACGATTTGGGGTCGGCTATTCACACCCCCCCTCTCTAGCCGCGATTATCGATCCTAACAATAACTTCCCTAGATACCTTCCTAGTGATCTTGTTTGACTTCTTAGAAGCATTGGTCACCTTTTCTAGGTCAATTCTAGGGATTTCTTCCCATGTGACCTTCTTAGTGACTTTCTTAGACTTCTTAGAAATCTTAGTCACATTTGTTGCAAAAATACTCTTAGGGATGACCTCCCTAGCATTTTTGGCTTGCCCACTAGGCCTAGGGTTGATTCCATAGCTATATGGAACTCTATGGTAAGAAATGACATCCTTCTTGGTTTTAGGTTTGTATCCCAAACTCTTATGACCATTGGATGACTTTGATACTTCTAGACCTAGGTTCTGACTCTTGGACCCTTGTGTCATATTTGTGATTTTTCTAAGAGTCTTCTCTAATTTGTCAAGTCTTGACATCAAGACTTGATTTTCCTTCCATAATTCTTCAACCTTAGGTTTTTCACTAAAACCTTGATTTTTCTTCTTCTTAGGCAAATACCTAAAATCCTTAGGGTTCTTGCCTAAATTCCTATCTGTTGGATCGAGACGGGCTAGAGGGGGGGGGGGGGAATAGCGCTCGCGACTATTTCGTTTCGATTATCGGAATCATAAGAGTTAAAACGCAGCCAAATAAAGAAAACAAGCACACAGAGACACAGGAGAATTTACTTCGTTCGGAGCCTAGATCGACTCCTACTCGAAGGCCCGCGATCCTTGATCGCTTTCCGTGGGCAACAACTATAAGCTCGAAGAATATTACAAATTTAGACAATTTGCTAAATAAAGAAATACAATACCGATGACAGAATCTAAGGAAATCGAAGTGCCAGGTCGTCGAGTCTAGTTGAACCTTTCTCAGGATGTCGCGTTTAGCAGCCAATTGAAGCACGATCACTTGTAAGTTGTTGTTCTTCACTGCTGCTCGAAGACCCCTTATAAATGGCATCCAAGGCGCCTTGAAAGCCTCCGAAGGTGCCTCCACAGCTCCGAGTCCACCGTGCAGATGAGCGCTGACCATTCTGCGCTTATCGCCTTGAAGGCGCCTTCAACCACCTTTGAGGCGCCTCCACTGGAGCATCCAAGGTGCCTTCGTGAACCATGAAGGCGCCTCCAGTGGTTCTGCGCAGCCATGTCACCTTAGCACCTGAGGCGCCTCCAAGCTCCATGGAGGCGCCTCGAACACTGTTCATCCGAGGCTATTCTTCGCACTTTGGTCCCTGCAAGATACATTAATCCCCAAATATACCCTGCAACACAAAGTCAGCACATAAAGCCATAAATAAGGTAACAAAATATCATTGATAGTCATCAGACTATCCGGGTCTGACTTCGAATTTTCGTCCGGAAATCCTAGGTCGACCCGACGCCTACTGTTCCCTCTACGGGGAACGCGTCTTCACCTACTCCACTCAGGAGATTTACCTGTCGCCAGTGCGATCCTCCAGATCGACTGGACTTTTGCTCAGCACTCGACGCTTCCAGACTTTCTGCTGGACATCCGCTTCCCGGCTAGTCCAGTCTTTCACCTGGTTCGCGACACAAGGACTTTCCACCTAGGGTTACCACCCCCTAGGACTTTTGCCTGAAGTCATCGACCTGCCAAGACTTTCCGCATTGGGTTACCACCCCCTATGACCTAGGGTTACCACCCCCTAGGGTTTTCCCTTTGCCTAACCGCAGTTAGGAATTTTCTTCACCTAGGGTTACCACCCCCTAGGGTTTTCACCTGCCTAACCGCAGTTAGGACTTTCCTGAAACACTCATTCAACATGTTAGATAACAACACACCTTAACTTTGAATCCTTTGCCATTATCAAAACTTAGGTTCGATCGTCGGATGCTTCCCGCACCAACAATCTCCCCCCTTTTTTATTATGGCAACCTAAATTCAAAGTTTAAGTAAAACAGATGCATGAATATATCAAAAGATTTTAAGTGAACAAGCTTAAGTATATTAATTCAAATAAAAGCATTACTTAAGCTAACACTTAAACTTTTGTGAAGCTCCCCCTCAATACAGAGCTTCCTTTTACTTTTGAATTAGATTTTGATTTTGTGATTTTGTTTTACTTTGAATTTCCCTACTCTCCCCCTTTGCCATTTATCAAAAAAATAAGCCAGTTTCAAGCAATTTTTAATTTTTCTTAGGAAAAAAATAGGCTTATGAATGGTAACTTACTTTGGAAAAAAAAAATTAAACTAAGTTTAAAAGGCTAATATTTAGTAGACTATTAAGAACGATTTTAGCCACTTTTGAAACTTAGTTGATTTTTGAAATATACTTAGCTAAATTTTGAAAATCTTAAAGAATATTGAAGTTTCTTTTTACTTAGCAAAAATTATTTTGAAGGCAATGAGTAAGAATTTTGCAAAACTATGATTTTTAATACTTTAAGATAAAAAAATAGCTTAGTAAGAATTTATAAAAAGTTAGATTTGAAAGGTTGGCTAAGTTTGCAAAAGTTTGAAGGTTTTTATATGAACTACTTAGCTTAAGTAAAAAAGACACTTAGCTTAACAATACTTATTGTTGAAAAATTGGAAGTAAGAACTTGTTAATTTTTAAGACGAAGAGGGAGAAACTAAATGTTTAATTTAATTTATTTAATCAACTTGGTTGGTCCTTAAGTTCAAGCATGAGTCAAGTTAACTAGATGTTAAGTTATCTAAATTACTTTGATCAGGTATCAGAGCCCTAAAGTACAAGCATGTTCAATCTTAGACGTATAAGTTGATGAAAAGTTTAAAGTCTAAAAAAAAATTTGATTTGCTTTAACTTTTCAAAGAGTTTAACTTTTAAAGATAATTAAAACCATAAAATTTATTTTAAAAGAAACTTAGCTTGACTCCACTCACTTCCCCTTAATTAATGCCACATTAAATCCTTAGGGTTCTAGAGTCCAAGCATGTAAATTTTTGAAATCCTTAGGGTTAGTTTTGAAATAATTTTGAAATTAATTTTTCAAGGAATTTTTCAAATGATTTTTAAATAAGTTTTTCAAAGATTTTTCAAAATGATTTTTGAAAGACTTTTCAAATAATTTTGAAATTAAGTTTTTAAAAGACTTTAAAATAATTTTTGAAAAGATTTTTAAAGGAATTTTGAAATTAAGTTTTAAAGATTTTTAAAATAATTTTGAAAAGATTTTTAAAGGAATTTTGAAATTGAGTTTAACACAAAAAGAAATATTTGTTATGAATTTAATTTTGAATTTGAATTAATTATAGTTACTAATTTGATTCTGAATTTGAATTTTAAATTCCTTAGTCATCTCACCCGATCTAAATTTTCAATCAGGGAATCTTATAATTTCATGAGATGAATTGAGGTTCAATTTAAGAGTTTTGTTTAACTTTGTGTTAGATTTAAGTTTAGCTTTGGGTTCAACAAGTAAGCATTCTTTGGATAAACTTCTGGGCTATGGTGAGTCACAAGGAGCTCATTAAAGTAACCATGCCTTCGAGGTTTTCCAAATAGTCCTACCCATTGAACTTAATACTAAACCTTGGTCTAACTGGTTAGGATCCATTTAAGGGTAGCTTCGGTCAGTTCCACTTGGCCAAAGGCACCAGGTCGAAGCCATATCTTCCTAGACATGCGATGCCCAAGTTTCCCTAACGTACTATCATCCAAAAACTTCACCAGTACCATGTGTCAAGTTAAACCTAGCCCATTTTATCTAACCTTAATTACCCTGCCGGGTAGTCTACTCTTGTTTTACCTATTTCGGGTAGATTAAGTTCAGTTACCCAGTCGGGTAGTTTAGTTGGGGGTGCCAGCTATTCTGGATCCTCCATCTATATTTTATGTTATTTGAATTCGAATTATTTTGAATTTATAATTTAATTTCGAATTTTTAATTTGTAATTTAAATTTTGAAATTTTGAAAATTTAATTTAATTTCGAATTTCGAATTTGTAATTTGAATTATGTTCGATTTATTAATATTGTTTTTCTCTTTGCTCCCCCTGAATCATAGTCTCGATATGGTCTATCGAGCTAGTGTATCTGATCCTTGGGGACCCAATATAGTCCAAGTCTAACTTGATTGACAAAGTTTGACTTGGGGACCCATGCTTGAACTATGGTTTTATTATTTCTATTTACTAAAGATAGATATGATTTATATTTTATTTTGGTCTTAAATCCAAGTCTGGCTTTGTTGTAAACGGCTCGTTGTTTTCCAAGAATCAGATCCAAATTCTTGGAACCCATGATAAATCATTCCAACGTGTCCTTGAGTTCTTTAATTTGAGTTTTCAAATTGGAATTTTCTTCCTCAAGTTATTGGACTTGAGTTGAACTTCCAATTTGAACTGGTTCATTTAAAGAACTTAAGTCAGTCGCTTCCTTAAGGGCCGTTACCTCCTTTTGGAGCAATTTGACCCGAACGTTGGATTTAGCAAACTTCTTTAGTAAATAAGGAACTAAATTTCTTAAGTCATCTAATTGAGTTTCGGCAAGTAAGGCACTTACAGTGGGGTTTGGACCTTCGGAAACGGATGCGGATCCGTGGCTTCGCTCGGACTCAGTTCCGACTCGCTCTCGATTTCTGAATTGGACTCGAACTCGAACTCGGTTTCAACAACATATGCTAGTACTGGTAGAGCGAGAAGGCTCGCTTGCTCTTCTTCATCCGATTCAGATTTGTCTGATGACTCAGACCAGGTTGCTTTCAACGCCTTCTTTTTGCGTTGGTTTTTGTTTGGACAATCCGGCTTGTAGTGCCCTTTCTGGTTACAGCCGAAGCAGGTGACTTTAGATCTGTTCTTTGTGTTCGTTTGAGTTGCTTTCTTCTATTTGCACATCTTCCGTACGAGTTTTATTAATTTGGAAATAACCTCGTCTTCGTCCTCTGAGTCTGATTCGTCTTTGAACTCAGGTTTGGATTTGCGTCTTGATGTTGACTCGCGCGTTCTGCTGGTACCTGGAATCAGAGCAACACCTTTCTCGACCGGGTGTGTATTAATCTGCTCATTCAATTCTAATTTGGAAAACAATTCATCTAGTTTTATCGAAGATAAATCCTTGGAAACTTTGTAGGCATCAACCATGGATGCCCACAAAGTGTTCCTCGGAAAAGCGCTTAGCGCGTACCTTATTATGTCGCGGTTTTCCACCTTTTGGCCGATCGCATGAAGCCCGTTAAGTAGTGTTGGGACCTTGACATCCGCTAGAGGGGGGTGAATAGCGTCTCACCCAAATCGTCGCTTCCTACAATGGTTAGTGTGCACAGCGGAAATACAAGATAAACACTAACAATAGAAAGCAAACCTAACACGTTGATTTAACGTGGTTCGGAGATAAAGCTCCTACTCCACGGCTGTCCGTAAGGTGGACGATCCCGATCCGTCGGTGGATGATTCCCCGGAGAACTTCCAGCTAGCTCGTGTAGCTCCTTGTGGGTGGAGAAACCTCGCCACAACCTCGTACAAGCACGCTAGATTACTTGGGCACTTGGAGACTCTAATTAGGGTTAACCACCACTAATTTCATCAACTTCAACCAAGCTTCCAATGCTTGGTTATATAAGCCATGGGTTAGAAAACCCCGCCTACCAGTCGACTGCCAAAACATGCAGTCGACTGCCCTTCGTGGAAATTCGACCGTTGCAGCCCAACGACTCGATACCAACCCTCTGTTCGCTATCAGTCGACTGCTCCAGTCGACTGCACCAGTCGACTAATGAAACCACTAGTCGACTGCTACAGTACTGCTACAGTAACACTACATTACTGCTACAGTAAACCCTAATTTTTGTATTTTACCCCGAGTACATTCACTCAGCGCTCGTTCTCGCCCCGACCAACCTAGACCTAGACTTCTTGCCTCCTCCATCAGCCTTGCGTCCCTCGGATGCCTCCCCATCCTTCACGTGTTGCCTTCTGGAGCTTCCATTGGCCTTGTCATTGTTGTCGGATCTTCTTTTGCCAAGAGGTTGTGCCTCCGAGACTTCATCCATTGCCAAGTCACACTTGAACTTACGTTGCCAAGACTACATGCTTGGACTTACACCGCCAAGACTCATCCTTGGACTTTCCTCCTTTGCCAAGATCACACTTGGATTTACGTTGCCAAGACTACATGCTTAGACTTACACCGCCAAGACTCACCTTTGGACTTTCCTTGTTGTACCTGTATCCTGCACACTCACAATGCATATCAAATACAACAATAAACCTAACTTAAACCTTTGCCCAAACATCAAAACCTAGGGTACCCAGATTGCTCCAACAATCTCCCCCTTTTTGATGTTTGGCAACCCGTTTAAGTTAAGGAAACAATATAGCAATACATATGCAAATAAATATATGTAATCTACACATGCATAAATCATGGAACCTAATCCTAGGCTCCCCCTTCACCTAAGCTCCCCCTTGAGCTAGGATTTCTTGCAAAGGTAAACTTCTCCCCTTTTGCTAATAAATGAGCAATCGCTCCCCCTTCACCTAAGCTCCCCCTTGAGCTAGGATTTCTTGCAAAGGTATGTAAGTTTCCCACTTAAACCTAAACTTCTCCCCCTTTGCCATACATCAAAAAGAGCTCCAACAATATCTCAATTATTGAACTCTTTGACCTCTAATGACCATAAACATCATGTATTAATCCCCCATAAGATTACATACATGTTCATCACTCTTTTGGTCATTTTCTAATGCTTGAAAAATATTTTCAGACCGTATCAGTCGACTGCAAGAAGTACCAGTCGACTGCCCCCATGAAAATGAGCTTATAGAGACATTCTGTGCTCGTGAACAGTGTTACTTGAAAAATCAGTCTTTTCTGGCCAACTTCAGAAATGCGCCAAAAATTCCACAGACCTCCAAAAATCCCTAAATTTTGTGGAGAGGTCTATTATACCAATATCTACTTGGGAAAAATATATATAAAAATATATCTATCACCAATCCCAAAATTGACACAAAACATAAAACTAGCTAAAAAGTTCAATTGAACCTTGACCTAAAGTCCTAGTTTTGGCTTCCTCTTGATGTATCTGCCCATACTAAACCATAATGCATTACTAGCATTAGTTTATATGGCATCTATACATCAAAAACTAATTTTCATGCAATATGAACCCAATTCATATTTCTATGCATGAAACTCAACTCAATTGTGTCAACCCACTATGTTAGAGACTTAAGTCTGTCTCCGAACCACTTGGCACATTTGATAACCCATCTACCATGGGTCCCAAAGGTTCTTCCTAACCTTAGGAATCTTAACCTTAGTCACCTCCCTTGGTGACTCATCCACTATGGCTAGGCCACTTCGGTGCACCTCGGGTGATATTTGGCCTTCAAAACTCACCTTCTTAACCTTAGACACATTGTCTTTGATTAATTTCTTCTTGTCCTTAACCTTGGACATCCCATCCTTGCCATAATTATATGCCACCCTGGCATATTCCTTCTTATTGACCTTGGATGACTCTCCCTTGTCTTTGGTCACACCTCTCTTACCAATGTCATGTGCTACCTTAGCACTTGACCTCCTTTTGGTCTTGGAGGGACCTAATTTGACATTTTTGGATCTTTGACCACCCAAATATATGTCAAGTCCTTTAAGTCCAATAATGAATCTCTCTAGGATTTTCTCCATTTCCTCAAGCTTTGTCTTCAAGGCTTGATTTTCCAATTCTAGGGTTCTAACCCTAAAGTCAACATGTCCACCTTGGGCATCCTTAGACCTACCCACCTTCCTAGGCATATGTCTCCCTTTCTTGGGATTAATGCCTAGGTTTTCAACCACCTTCTTCTCCTTAGGCAAGATAGGTTGTTTCCTTTTAGGTCTATCATTTGAAAATGATTTCCTAGGGTTATCACCTACATTAACCCTATTCCTATCATTATATCTAAAACCATAAATATGCATGGGAAAATAATTCATATTATTTTTAGCATGCATGGAGGAATTTGAATTTGAACTTAAATTCAAATTAGGGTTTACCTTACCCTTTACCTTTGGAGCTCCCCCTTGACATAAGCCTCCATTCTTCCTCCACTTCTTCTCCCACTTCTTCAAGTGCGCCAATTTCTTAAGCTCTCCTCTCCTTGGGCACTTTGTGTGGTAGTGTCCCCACTCACCACACGTGAAACACCTAATGTGCTTCTTCTCCTTCTTCTTCTTCCTACAACTCACATTAGTTTCTAAATTAACTTTAGTGAGTTTAGGGTTTACCTCCTTTACCTTCTTGAGCGAAGGACACCTACTCTTGTAGTGCCCCATCTTACCACACTCAAAACATTTGATGTGGTCCTTTGTGCTCTTATTGGTAGTTGAGGTGGAGGGCTGAGCTTCCAATATCTCCTCTTCCTTGGATTGCTCTTCTTCCTCTTCACTTGAAGATGTGGACGACTCCACTTCTTCCTCCCTTGAAGATGTGGATGATACCTCCTCATCTTCCTTCTCCTCCTCGGATGTTGAACACGTATCAACATTCGATTGGTCCTTCTCCTCTTGGACCAATGAGTCATTCTCCTTGGGCTCCTCCTCTCCTTGGATTGGTGTAGGACTCTCATGAAACGCAATTACCTTTTTCCAAAGGTCACTTGCGTTCTCGTATTCACCTACATTCAATATCGCATTAAGAGGTAATAAATTAATTAAAATTTTAGTTACCTCCTTGTCCGTCTCCGATTGCTCCCTTTGCTCCTTGGTCCAATATCGACGTCGGAGACGTTTTCCCTTCTTGTCCGTTGGAGTTTTAAACGGTTCCTCCAACGCAATCCATTGGTCCCAATTCATTTGAAACCACATCTCCATGCGCTTCCTCCAATAGTCGAAGTCCTCGCGCTCGTATGGAGGTGGGATTCGGATGTCCCATCCGAGAGGTCCCTCCGACTCCATCTTCTTCCTCTAGCCGCTCTCTTGGCGATTAGTCCAACAAGAGCTCACCTTGCTCTGATACCACTTGTTGGGACCTTGACGTCCGCTAGAGGGGGGTGAATAGTGTCTCACCCAAATCGTCGCTTCCTACAATGGTTAGTGTGCACAGCGGAAATACAAGATAAACACTAACAATCGAAAGCAAACCTAACACGTTGATTTAACGTGGTTCGAAGATAAAGCTCCTACTCCACGGCTGTCCGTAAGGTGGACGATCCTGATCCGTCGGTGGATGATTCCCCGGAGAACTTCCGGCTAGCTCGCGTAGCTCCTTGTGGGTGGAGAAACCTCGCCACAACCTCGTACAAGCACGCTAGATCACTTGGGCACTTGGAGACTCTAATTAGGGTTAACTACCACTAATTTCGTCAACTTCAACCAAGCTTCCAATGCTTGGTTATATAAGCCACGGGTTAGAAAACCCCGACCGTTGCAGCCCAACGGCTCGATACCAGCCCTCTGTTCGCTATCAGTCGACTGCTCCAGTCGACTGCACCAGTCGACTGATGAAACCACCAGTCGACTGCTACAGTACTGCTACAATACTGCTACAGTAACACTACAGTACTGCTACAGTAACCCTAATTTTTGTATTTTACCCCGAGTACATTCACTCAGCGCTCGTTCTCGCCCCGACCAACCTAGACCTAGACTTCTTGCCTCCTCCATCAGCCTTGCGTCCCTCGGATACCTCCCCATCCTTCACGTATTGCCTTCTTTGCCTTCTGGAGCTTCCATCGGCCTTGTCATTGTTGTCGGGTCTTCTTTTGCCAAGAGGTTGTGCCTCCGAGACTTCATCCATTGCCAAGTCACACTTGGACTTACGTTGCCAAGACTACTTGCTTGGACTTACACCGCCAAGACTCATCCTTGGACTTTCCTCCTTTGCCAAGATCATACTTGGACTTACGTTGCCAAGACTACATGCTTGGACTTGCACCGCCAAGACTCACCTTTGGACTTTCCTTGTTGTACCTGTATCCTGCACACTCACAATGCATATCAAATACAACAATAAACCTAACTTAAACCTTTATCCAAACATCAAAACCTAGGGTACCCAAATTGCTCCAACAAGTAGGTCCCGGATGCATGTGTGAAGCTGGCTCGCTGTCTCACCTTCCTGCATTTTAATATTATACAATTTATTTAAAATTAAATCGCGCTTACTTTCCTTAGTATCGGAGGTGCCCTCGTGCAGTTCGATCAGTTTTCTCCATAGCTCTTTGGCGCTTGCGAAAGGTCCAACTCGGTTGAGTTCTTCTTTTGTAAGCCCACATTGTAGCATGCAGGTTGCTTTGGCATCGGCTTCAACCTTCTTCCTTATGCTGGTATCCCAGTTTGTGCAGGAAACCAGTTCTCCAGTGCCGTCATGTGGTAGCTCGAGACCGGTCTGGATGATGATCCACATCTCGACTTGCGTCTTGAGGTGGAACTCCATCCGGTTCTTCCAATATGCAAAATCATTTCTGGAGAAGAGCGGGGGGCGAGACGTGCTAAAGCCTTCTTGGAGGGTCATTTTAAAATAACTTGCACACAACAAAAAGTAAAGAATGTTCCAAGACTAGGTCTTGGATTAGCAGTGCGGGAGAAATAAGGGAGAACGAGCTCGAGTGGTATTGTACCAATCTTGAGCAAAACCGATTCGATAAAATAATTAGAATGTAGCTAGCAAGCTAATTCTAATTTGACTCAGAAAATCTGAAAATACCACGAAAAAAAATTATTTTGAATAGTGGTTGTACTGATTCAAAACAACCCCGCTCTGATACCAATTGTTGGATCGAGACGTGCTAGAAGGGGGGGGGGAGAATAGCGCTCGCGGCTATTTCGTTTCGATTATCGGAATCGTAAGAGTTAAAACGCAGCGGAATAAAGAAAACAAGCACACAGAGACACAGGAGAATTTACTTCGTTCAGAGCCTAGATCGACTCCTACTCGAAAGCTCGCGATCCTTGATCGCTTTCCGTGGGCAACAACTATAAGCTCGAAGAATATTACAAATTTAGAACAATTTGCTAAATAAAGAAATACAATACCGACGACAGAATCTAAGGAAATCGAAGTGCCGGGTCGTCGAGTCGAGTTGAAGCTTTCTCGGGATGTCGCGTTTAGCAGCCAATTGAAGCATGATCACTTGTAAGTTGTTGTTCTTCACTGCTGCTCGAAGACCCCTTATAAAGGGCATCCAAGGTGCCTTGAAAGCCTCCGAAGGCGCCTCCACAGCTCCGAGTCCACCGTGCAGATGAGCGCTGACCATTCTGAGCTTATCGCCTTGAAGGCGCCTTCAACCACCTTTGAGGCGCCTCTACTGGAGCATCCAAGGCGCCTTCGTGCACCATGAAGGCGCCTCCAGTGGTTCTGCAAAGCCATGTCACCTTAGCACCCGAGGCGCCTTCAAGCTCCATGGAGGCGCCTCAGACACTGTTCATCCGAGGTTATTCTTCGCACTTTGGTCCCTGCAAGATACATTAATCCCAAATATACCCTACAGCACAAAGTTAGCACATAAAGCCATAAATAAGGTAACAAAATATTATCGATAGTCATCAGACTATCCGGGTCTGTCTTCGGATTTCCGTCCGGAAATCCTAGGTCGACCCGACACCTACTGTTCCCTCTACGGGGAACGCGTCCTCACCTACTCCACTCAGGAGATTTACCTGTCGCCAGTGCGATCCTCCAGATCGACTGGAATTTTTCTCAGCACTCGATGCTTCCGGACTTTCTGCTGGACATCCGCTTCCCGACTAGTCCAGTTTTTCACCTGGTTTGCGATACTAGGACTTTTCACTTAGGGTTACCACCCCCTAGGACTTTTGCTTGAAGCCATCGACCTGCCAAGATTTTTCGCATAGGGTTACCACCCCCTATGACCTAGGGTTACCACCCCCTAGGGTTTTCCCTTTGCCTAATCGCAGCTAGGACTTTTTTTCACCTAGGGTTACCACCCCCTAGGACCTAGGGTTATCACCCCCTAGGGTTTTCACCTGCCTAACCGCAGTTAGGACTTTCCTGAAACACTCATTCAACATGTTAGATAACAACACACCTTAACTTTAAATCCTTTGCCATTATCAAAACTTAGGTTCGATCCTCGGATGCTTCCCGCACCAACACTATCTACCTTTCTAAACCTAGGTTGAGAGGTTTTAGCATGATAAGCTACATGATTTTCCTTAACTTTATCATGTCTCCTATTTTCATGGTAAATAACATTGAAATGATATAAGTTAGAACTAGCATGCTTTTTACCATAATTTAAAGGGGTAGGCTCAATAAAAGTTACCTTTCTTTTTACCTTGGAGGCTCCCCCTTGAATTGAGCTTCCTCCTTGAGCCTTGACCACCTTCTTCCCCTTGGGGCATTGGCTCCGGTAATGCCCCTTTTGGTTGCAAGAGAAGCACACAATTTTCTCCTTGCTCTTCTTTGTATTGGGGATGGTCTCCTTGGGCTTCTCCTTGCCCTTAAGTGCCACTTGGCCCTTCTTCTTGGCCAATTTAGGGCATTTACTCTTGTAATGCCCATGTTCCCTACATTCAAAACATATGATATGATTTTTATTTTTACATGAACTATTTATACCTTCTTGTGTAGGGGTGGCACTTGCTCCTCCATGTGATGTGGATGTAGAGGCTTCCTCTTGATCCGATAGTGATGCTCCTCCATTTGATTTAGCTTGACTTGTGGAGGTGGAAGTTTCTTCATCCTCTTCTTCTTTTGACCCGGATGTAGAAACTTCTTCTTCTTGATCAGGTGTCAATGAAAATTGCTCCCCCTCAATCCTAGAGGTGGAGGCTTTATCATCTTGTACATGGAACAAGAAGTATGCTCCCTCCTTGTTCCCTTCATTGCATTCCCTCGAAGATGAAGCTTCTTCTTGGACTTCTTCTTCGAAAGTTGAGCATCTCTCAACTTTGGAGTCCTCCTCTTGGTCTTGCTCCAATGAGTCACCCTCTTTGAATTTTTCTTGGTCTAGCACAGTGGAGGGGATCTCATGAATAGTTGTCAACTTGTTCCAAAGCTCCTTGGCATCCTTGAACTCTCCAATTTTTCCAAGAATGTGACTAGGTAATAAATTGACCAAAAGCTTGGTCACTTTATCATTGGCCTCACATCTTTGGATTTGTTCTTGGCTCCATTTACTTTTCTTGAGGACTTTGCCCTTGGAATTCTTTGGAGCTTCGAACCCTTCCATGAGAGCAAACCATTGCTCTATCTCCACCATTAAGAAAATTTCGATCCTTGATTTCCAAAGATCGAAGATTGTTGAGACGTATGGTGGAGCCACCCTTGTGTCAAATCCAAGTCCATCTTGGAATTGCATCTTGAAGTTGAGCTTTTTGAACTCTTTGACTTTGATGAATTTTCTCCAACTTCTTCACCCTCTAGCTCTTCTTGTTATGTTTGCCCCTTCCGGCGATGATTCCGGTGAAGAGCGACCTAGCTCTGATACCACTTGTTGGGACCAAATATGTAGCTAGGTCGCGTGCTCGTGGTCGACGTTGCTTGTTTCTTCAAGGATGTGCAGCGGAAATATACAAGAAATAACTCACACAACACTAACAAGTAGATTTACTTGGTATCCACCTCCAAAGGAGGTGACTAATCCAAGGATCAACACACTCACACAGTAACTCCACAACTTCTCCTCAAAGTTCAGATCGCCAGTTCTTGAAGGTTCTTGGAGGTCTTCCAAGTCAAAAGGCGGCTCTACAGTTGAGGAAGAAAGCTAGGGTTAGAGTTTTCCATACTTATTGTAAGCTTTTGCTTGTATTTGTGTACCCTTTCCCTTTCTTCTTATAGTGTGAACTTGTAGGGCTTCTCCGCCTTTGGTAGTTACCATAAAGGAGTGTTATTCATAGTGGAGGTGTGTGGATCCTTAGATTAGTCACTTCCATTGGAGGTGGATACCAAGTAAATCTACTTGTTAGCGTTGTGTGAGTTGTTTCTTGTATATTTCCGCTGCACATCCTTGAAAAAACAAGCAACGCCGACCACGAGCACGCGACGAGCTATTCACCCCCCCCTCCCCCTTCTAGCTACATATTTGGTCCCAACAAGTGGTATCAGAGCACTTAGAAGGAGAATGAAGGGTTTAACTTATGCCTTCACTTACATTCTAATTCATCTTTATCAGTTATGATGACTGATGGTACTCCGATGTCATTATTAGGTGTTGGTTATATTGTTACAACTTACTCGTCTTTTCCTGATGTCTATTATATTCCTAGTCTTACACTTAATTTTATTTTTGTTAGTTAATTATCTGAGTTAGGATATTTAATTTTGTTTTCTTTTTCCAATTGTTATGTACAGGACCCGCGATCTCAGAAGGTGATTGTGATAGACTATAGGCAAGGGGGACTCTGTGTCTTGGATAAACTTCAAGTACCAGATGTTGCAACTTCTAGTATTGATTTGTCATCTTTCTGATTGAGTCATTCTTCTTCTGATTTTTATGATGTTGGTCAAAAGGGATATTGTTGTTTTGACATAGTTAGTAACAAATTGTATATCTCTCGTCATATTATGTTTCTTGAGCATATTCCTTTCTTCTCCATACCTCTTCTATCACATGACATGACTTATGCAGATCTTATTCACATTGATCCCTTCAGTACTAACACCGACGAAACCTCCCCCATGGCTACTCTTCCACATGACGGCTTCACTAAATCTAGTATTCTCGAGACATCTCCTCCACCTCCCTCGCTTGTGACTGCTCCATCATCATTAGAGATTGTGGACAATCCTATTTGTCGGTTTACACATCCTCGTAAGTCTACTAAACTATCTGATTTTGCTTATTCTTGTTATTATACTTTGCTTCTTTTGTTGCCTCTATTCATCATCTTTCTGAGCCTTTGTCCTATAAAGAAGTTGTTGGTAATCCTCTTTGGCAGAATGCTATGGACGAGGAATTAGCTGCTCTGCATCATACTCATACTTGGGATTTGGTACCTCTGCCACCAGGAAAATATGCCATTGGTTCTCGTTAGATCTATAAGATTAAAGCTAAATCTGATGGTTCCGTCAAACGGTACAAAGCTCGTCTTGTTGCTAAAGGTTACTGTCAGGAGTATGACATCGATTATGAGAAAACTTTTGCTCCTGTTGCTAAAATGACCACTATTCGTATGTTAATTGTTGTTGCCTCTGTTTGTTAATGGAGAATATCTCAGATGGATGTTAAAAATGCTTTTTGAATGATGATTTTCAAGAAGAACTGTAAATGGTGCCTTCTCCTAGAGTTGTTCACTGATCTGGTGAAGTTTGCAGGCTTCGCAAAGCTCTCTATAGACTCAAACAAGCACTATGTGCTTGGTTTGCGAAGTTCTCCATGATGATTACCTCGCTTGACTTTCATCACAGTTATCATGATTCAGTTTTATTTGTCTAGAGTGTGCGTGCACGTCGTATACTTTTATCTTTATATGTGGATGACATGATAATTACTGGTGATGATTTTGATGGAATTGAGTCTTTGAAGTTTGAATTAGCTTGTTGTTTCACTATGAATTATGAAAGACTTGGGTTTACTATACTATTTTTTAGGGATCGAGATCGCCTCTTCACCTAAAGGTTATCTCTTATCTCGGTCAAAATACATAGTTGATCTATTTGAGCATGCACGTCTCACTGACAATAGGGTAGTTGATACTTCCCTTGAGACTAATGCTAAGTACTTTCCATCAGATGGTTCGCCTTTGCCAAATCCTAATATTTACCGTACGGTTGTGGGAAGCTTGGTTTATCTCACTGTGACTCATCTTGATATTATGTATGTTGTACATGTGGTTAGTCAGTTTGTCACTACATTGACCACAGTTCATTGGGATGTTGTTCATCGCATTCTTTGATATCTTCAGGGAACTCAGTTTCAGAGTCTCTTATTCCCTTCTACTTCTTCGTTAGAGCTCTGTACATACTCTGATGCTAATTGGGCGGGTGACCTTACGGATCATAAGTCGACCACCGACTTCTGTATTTTTCTTGGAGATTCTCTTATCTCTGGAAAGAGTAAGAAGCAAAATGTTATTTTCAAATCCTCCATAGAAGCTGAGTATCGTACCATAGCTACCACTATTTATGAGATTATTTGGTTACGTTGGTTGCTTGCAGATATGGAAATTTTTCTTCAAAAATCTACTGTTCTTATTGTAATAATTAAGAGTGTTATTTAGATTGTGTGCAATACAATTTTTTATGAGAGAACGAAACATATTGAGATAGATTGTCATTTCCCTCGTCATCATCTACAGCTTGGCACTATCACACTACCTTTTGTTCCTTCCTCACTACAGATAGCTGATATATTTACCAAGACTCATTCCGCTTCACGCTTCCAGTTTTTGTCTGATAAACTCTCAATGTTTCTAACTATAGTATCATGAGTTTGAGAGGGATGTTAGATTATATAATTTTATTAGAATTATTTATTTATAACCTCGAGGGTAATTTAATTTTTTACCTTTTCAATTTAAGGTTTAGATTTTTCAATTTAAGGTTTAGATTTTTCTTGTAATTAATTTGTCCTTTTTATTTTTTAATTACTTTTAAAATTTATCAAATCAAGATGACTATTTTTCCTAGGACGCCAATTTCTACAAATCCCATATAAGTTCCTTTTGATAAAAAAAAAACTTAAAACATTCAAGTCAGACAAACAATAAAGAGTCAGCTCTACAAATATCTCTCGTATGATTAAAGCAGTCAGATGTCTTCCCTTTCACTAAAATTATGAAGAAGCAGGGCCTCTTGACAGTAATGAACAATGATTTCTTCCTATAGTCCAATAATCCAGACATTAATAGCGTCTCCAGCCCTGAATGAGATTTTAGCGCCTATATTTATGAATTGTCTATAATTTTCAGTCGAGAATATGAAAAACAAGAGTAATTAATCTAACAAGCATCTCCGATGATCTCCTCCCTTTGCCTTCCAATTCTACTCCCCCTGATCGCCTCCTGTCGAGCCTCATCCAGCATCTCCGGTTCCACCGGCTCCACCGGCTGTGCTGCCGCCGTCTGCGGTGACGTAAGAACAACTAGCTGAGCATCGACGTCCATCCCGGACTCCGACGCAACTCTCTGCACTGAGGTCGGAGACAAACTGGCCCACGCGAGTCCGGCCACGCGGTCAGGGAAGTTGAGGCCGCAGGGGGCCCCGGGGCCGTGGAGAAAGAACACGGCGGTGTCATGGGCGACGGCGGCGGCCTCGGGCGTGGAGTAGGAGCCCAGCCACAGGCGCTCGCGGGTGCCCGGCACGCGGATCTCCGACACCCACTTGCCCCAAGGCCTTCGGCGCGCCCCCTTGTACTTCCTCTCGCTGGTTGGTGGATTCATATCGTCTCTCTTCTTTCCGACCGGCCGGCAGCGCTGCGGTGGCGATGGACAACCGGAAGGGAAACTGAAGAGCTTCGAGTCAGACCCGTTTATTTATAAGCTGGCAACTCAGATTAGAAGTCAACCATTTTGAAGGTTGACCTTTGGGGAGAGAGTGGGAGTTTGACTGAAAAATGTTTCTAGTGTGTTGGGGGGAGGATGACGCGGAGTCAAAAGTTTCCTAGTCAAAGTCAAAACGGCAAGGCAGTGAGATGGCGGGATACGGAATCAGTTTTTGCGTTATTACTGGTCGGAGGATGATTTGGGCACGTGGAGTCTGAGATGGGACACAACCGTCTCGTTTAGGCCATCGACCGGAGCACCTTCTGTGACCGTGTTCAAATTGGATTTAGTATATTTGTATGTGGTATTAAACCAAAATACGAAAGCAGGAAGTAAATCATCATGCTTCCTGTTACGCCTAAATTTATCGTTATCGTTATCGAATTACTGTAGCTCTAGCTCCCAGCCAAAACTAGCTAGCTAGAAGATTCTAGTGCTCTGTGCAAAGGCCAAAGTCCTCGACCACGAGTATAACTAAATCCTTGTCAACCATAAGATAAATTAAACAAGCGTGCGCTCGGTGGACCAAAAGGAATCTCGAGTTTATGCGACTAAAAAGCTTTCAAAATAAAAAAAATGATAACTTCATCAACTCAAAATTTAAAGTTAATTAGGGATGAGTATTTATTTAAAATTAATTAAATTAATCCAACTGAACTTTTTTTTTTCAAACAAACTAAATTAATCAAATTTAAAAAAACAAACAAACTAAATCATTAAAATATAGATTAATTTAATTTTTAACCAAATTAATCCAATTTATTTAAAAATTTAGTATTTTTAATACAATTTAGATTTTTTTTAAAAAGAATAAATTCAATTTTGGTCTTCAAAAAAAGATTTAAAAATTTTTGACTTAAAAATTTGATTAATAATATATTCTATTTTTAACCAAATACTAAATTTAAAAACTAAAATAACAAATTAATAGTTTTTAAAAAAATTATGAATAAATCCAACTAAATTTTAAAATTTGATCGATTTATTTAATTTAATTTAATTTTTACTCACATAAAGGCCATGCCCAATAACAATTAGCATCTACATTCTCAAGAGGGGAAAAGAAGAATCAGTGCCGGAAAAAACTATGAATCTTCTCTCCCAAAAAAATGGAAAGCAATGATGACAAAAAAAACAAAAGACTGTAACTATGAGGGACCAGTTTTTTCTAGTCCTGCAACCTGAGCTAAATAATGCTGATACGACTCGGCCTTGATTTTTTAGTCTTGCTTAAAACGTTTCAAAAGAAAACTGCTGATGCCGCCAACCACCACTATCATGACTGGAGTCCCAATGAAGATGAAATCGAGCAGTTTATTTTTGCTCTGAATTCTTTGTTGTTTGGTCAAGTGCTCACTCACTAAGGTCGAGATGTTACTCAAACGTTGCATGATTTGGTGATGTCCTCGCGTGATGAGCAGGAGCTGCAAATAATGAAAGACATCAGCATTATCTTCTAGAACAAAATAGCAATTGTGATCCTTAATAGTACAATAAAAGATGAATTCCAATTATGGGAAGAACATGTTTACGACCATAGATGTTGAGGAATATGTGAAAACAACATGTTGAGTTGCAAAAAGACTTTTGAAAAACCTCCAATTAGAAACATTGTATTTCTGAAAAAAAAGAAGTTAATCAAAGGGCAGACATACCTCATCTGTCAGGGTTAAATCTTTGTTTAGTTTGGGCGAAGAAGATGAACTGGGCAGGAGGGTGTCATGGCCTTGGTTAGACACAGACATTGATGTCGGAAGAGTTTCACTTTCAAGAAGTAAACGTTGTGGACTTGCCACAAATTTCTGGGAACTAAACATTGAGTTGAGTTCTTCCATTTGTGAGCTAAGCACATAAATCCTTTCAGTTAGAGTTGATATCTGTTCTGAGAGTTGACCATTTTCCTACATAGGACAGACCCGAAATAAATACAAAAGTACCTTATTAATTTGTCCTATAGCCAGAATTTGCCAGCATGAACGCACACAAACGAACATCCCGTGAATCAAAATTGAACAGTAAACATTAAGAATTTTCATCAGCATACTGATTAGTTAAAGGTCACCTGGCTGATTGCAGATGATTCAAAGGCGTGTCTCTCAGAACTTCTGCCATTGATGGTAAGTGCAGTGAGCTTAGCCACGCTTTTGTCCTCATGCGTCGAGTAGGAGCGAGATATTACTCTGAACAAATGCAAATACAAGAACCTTAGGGAATTATTAAAGATCTATACTAGGTTGTTAGCTGATAATTGAACATACGTTGCCAATAAAATTATAGAACTAAAGATCAGCTAGTGACATCAAAAACCAAAGAACAGAGAGAGGAAAAAGAAAGCTCGGAAAAGGAAGTGATCGGCGCTGTTAAAACTCCTGGAAGAACATGGTTGTTGTAAGGTTGAAGGAGTTGGGGCGGCGAACAGAAGGGACCATGCATGGGCAGTGTTTTCATTAGTGAGGGAGGACAAGTTCAGGTCAGAATCACGCTGAGAAAAGGAAAGCAAAAGGAAAAATATATATATATAAATGAATAAAATGCTTACATGGGAATTAAATTTGGGTTGCCATAATAGGCCTTGAGACTAACTCACATGCACAGGTGACGAGTGACTAATTGTGTCTTTCCACATCCTTGCACATTATAATCAAAAGTATTCTCTAAATCTTCAAGCCACTCACAAGCCTCCAACAGACAAGTAGTAAGAGGCTTGCGTGGCCTGAAGATTTAGAGAATGCTTGTGTATATAATCTGCAAGGGTATGGAAACATATATACATTTAACTCCTGGCGATGTATCTTACATTCATTTTGTTTAACAGAGATTCAAATACCAACAAGTTGAATGAAAATATTTGAGAATCATGCATTAGCTTTTAATCAATAAGTTAAAGAGCATCAGGTAGGGAATTTGACTGCATTGAAAGTGGTCAAGTATTGCAGAGTTTTTGACAAGGTGTATAGCAAAAACTGTTTCTGGAGTATTTCTGATGCTGGGTAGATCAATCATTGAGCAGGATAAATAAAAGTTACTGTAGTCATGATTATATAGAGGTTAAGATTCCTGACCTGGTAGAATTCTTATTTCCCTTTAAATCCGTATTTCTAGATGCCTGTTCAGGAGCTTCTCTAGGACTAAAGACCATTTCATGATCATATGGACTTAGCTTTCGCTGCAAATCATCTGGCAATGCCTGCACATCAAATAAAGAATAGAATACCAATTATCCTATAGATGATGGCATAAAAATTTCAACTTTTATAAATAAATAATACCATTGATTCATTCACGAGCTTTTCCAGTTGAATCTGTTCAATGTAAGTATGAGGAATGTAAGAACCTTCCAAACCCAACTGCTCTGCTATGTACTTGACAGACTTTCGTTCTTTTCCTTCAACCTTTATCATAATTAGGACAATTCTCAATCATACAAGGTTCAAGTATAATTGTTGTTGCGCCAAAGAGAATAAAGAACAGTAGGTAGCACAGTTAACACCATTGTGTAGATATACACAGCCTTATGTCAATTTTACTGCTAAGCAAGGACTGTCCTCTCAAAGCTCACATTGATAAAAACACTGAAATGATCCTTAAATTTTGAGTCAAAGAATAACACAATTTGACACTTTTGAAAAGCGGCTTATGCACCTGCCTAGGCATCTTAGAGTAGGGATCACGACGCATGCATGATATGCAATCTCTTTACATTGTTCGAGGACTAGATGTGCGAGATGAGTCCCTATACCTTCTATGCATTGAAAAGGAGAAAAACTAGTCTGGATTAGATGATCAAGAACTAAGGAATTTTGTGATGATTTTTCTCTACTAGAGATAACATAAAACATTTATTTTGCAAGTGATAAACACTTTAGTTATCATATGCATGTTAGTAGTTACTAATAATATGACCTATGTACATTTATTTCATATATGTTAAAAATAGTATGTGAAATTATGTTTGGATAGATTGATAAATCCACTTGGTATTTGTGAGTCATTTTATCACTATAAATACTTTTAATATATTTTAATATTAATCTCATATCCACGCATACAATGTATGTTATCTAGTGAGACGGGCGCTCGGGGTAAGTGTTATCACTTTACTGCCACAAGTTATGTAATGAGACTAGCACTCACTGCCTAAAAACTTCTCCAAAACCTAAGATGAAGATGCCAAATTTGTTATTTCAATTTCTACCATGCCTATTAAAGTGACAAACAGACGATAACAATACCCTGCCTTAAAATATAATTGGAAAAAGAATCTAAAGACGGGATGTTACATTAGACTATTGGAGCAGAAAGAAGTTAAATTTGCAAAGAATCAGAAACCAAAGTGACTGAATAAAATTTGTTAACATGAATCTCTTCTTAACTAAAGCTGCCAATTAGTATATTTATCTAAAGATACATACGTACTTAACAAATGCATCTTCCAATAAATCCAAGGCAATGTATGATGTAATAGTGGAAATGATGATTTCATGAAATAAGAAATAGAGTTACCTGTATATAGCAATGATTCAATTGTTCTAACCAATCAAGCTTTACAACTACTTGATCATCAGAGAATACATGGCTGTTTCTTTTTAAAATAGCTGCAATGCTATAGCCTAGTGCCATTAACCCACCAAGAAGACGCACACCAACTTGAAAAGTAATTCTCGGTGAAATGATGAAGGGGTTGTCTGTGACCCATTCCTAAGCATTCACCCAGTTGAACAATAATTAAACTTTACAGATTTAATCAGAATGAATACATGTTTATAGGCAAGAAGATCCATGTTATAATAACAATTAGAGAGATAGGTAGACATTCTGTAGAGTGCTTATTGAATGGTAAAAGTGACCACTATTTATGGATCAATTCTTTCAGCTAAGTAGGTCATGATAGAACTACTCTACCAAACAATGCCTTCAATGGAATTACAAAACTCAAGAAAATAAAAATTGAAGAACCAAAATTTTCCATAAATGAGCAAAAACAATATAACCAAAGCCTAAAAATGCAACAATCTACAAAAGATCAAGAATCTGAAATTTTAACATGATGCACGAGGTTGAAAGTACACGCACAAGCATGGATTTGGCTACTATTAGTTACAAAAATAACTTAGTTATGATAAAATGTCACAAGTACCACTTGGAGCTTATCAGGATTGCAATTGTAGATACTCTTACATTTGAACAATAAATATACCAGTAAGAGTATCAAGATAGAAGCCTAGAGCATAATTGTCAAAGAAAGTTCAAAACAAACAAGTCTAAGATTCGGATTTAGTGTAAAACGATAAAGAGAAACTAGTAATACAGAATTATGTTTGCTGCAGATCATAAGCCTATTGACCTTGCAAAGATATTATAACATTGTTATTATACTAAAATTGTCAAACTAGAATCCACATGGAGAAAAGATAAAAGAGCAAACCTCAAACATAAGGTTGTACTTCCCATCCTTGTTTCTCATTCGTAAATAAGAGTGGCATGTTTCTGGATCTTCACCTGGTGGTAATAGATATATGTCATAAGTTTCCTCTCTAACTTCTTCGTGTTCTTCAGAGAGAACAGACTTAATTTGGTCCACTGAAACAGTCTTTGTTGACTACAATATTGGACAATACTTATTAGTACAAGTGAAAATGAGAAAAAAAAAAAAGAACAGTAAATTACCAAGCCAAATTTACAAGAAAAAAAAGGGAAAAACAAACACTAAACCTTTAAAGTATAGGTTGGATTCTGGAAGCCTGTGAACGGGTTGAACTTGTTCTTAATTTTTATATGCGCTGTTTGCAGGTCTGGCTCAATGAAAGCCTTGTACATTGGATAGACCTGCAAATATACTGCATGGGTTTAATTTCAACTTTTAAATACCTTTTTATTTGAGAAAAGGCATATGATTAAATACTTAGTGAAAGCAGAGAAAAGAAGCTATATTTGACAAAACCAAAAAAGAATAAATCTTATGAACTAGTTCATCATGCAAGTAAAAAAGTAAGTGCATCCAGCTGAAAAAGTATATAATTTTTTGAAAAAAAAAAAGAGTTTGAAGGTAAATGACCGTTTCTGTAATTTGATAAATTATTTCTTCAGGTCCTTGTCCAGCACGCTGTATGTCTCTCAAAACTCTTTTGACAAGGTCAAAATGTACACCGCCCGTCACGGAAACACGAAGGTCAAGTAAAGGGCGCAATTTGTCACTCAAAGCATAGATACCTTCCAGAATGACTATTCGAGAGCTCGGCACATCAACAGTCCTGCTAGGAAGACAAGCAAAATGATAGCTTATGTTTATCGTAATCAGACATCTAGCAGTTCTGTTGGGCTTAAAATCTAGCTCAATCTTGAAAATCAACCCCTTTGCCACAGAGAACTTCATAAAAAGATTACCTGTATCCTATGCGACTGCTAGCTTTAAAATCATATATCGGCACCTGAACAGATCTCCCTTCTTTTAGTCCTCCAATGTTTTCCAACAATGTGCTATAATCTGTTATTCGTGGATCTAAAAGCAAATTGCATATATTAGAAGTTTGCAATTACTAAAAAGCTTTAAAGCTGGGAAGTACAGATTGTAAGTTAACAAAAAGAACACAACTGCATTCAGTGAGGTGTGAAAGATGAAACCATTCATAAATATGAAATAAGGAAAAGAGATTGAGAAGTTAAATGTGAAAATGACAAAACAATGAACTCAGAGAATAAGTTACCATCAAAATTTTTATCAACAATACGACTTGGATCATTATAGTTGTCCATTGATATTACAGCTACATCTGGCAGGAAATCAAGAATTTTATCTGTAAATACTGTCTTCCCTGCCCCAGAAGGGCCAGCCACCCCAACCAAAATAATCCCATCGTTGCTTTGTGCCAACAACTGGCATGCACGTAGTACAACATAGAAGCCCTTTTCAAATGATAATGAACCTTGAATTGGAACAACTTCATAACGATTACAATCCTTCCGCTTCACCAATCGAACTCGATCTCTTAGAAGTCCGTGCCTAGGTTCTGATGAGTGATTCATAGAATCATACTGATCCATCAAGGAAATCAAAAAATTCCTGCAACAAAAACAGACTGAAGGATGAAAATGAGAAGTTATTGGAAGCGATAAGATGGTAACATTCTAAAATCTTAGTTCACAATAATACCTAATGGTAATCTAAATGCACGCAGAAAAACACTAAAAACAAAAAACGAGACAAAAATCTATGGATAAGAGAACATCAAAAACAAACAATTGGTTGCTTATAAATACGAATGCAGACGATGTGAGTCATAGCAATACAACTTGTGCTTCACCCTAATCACACAAATCATTGCAAGGGAGTGAGGTGCAAGATCAAGGAACTAAATCAAATTAACACTTTTAGTAAAACAAACAATTAAACAAAAACCTACCGAAAAATGCAAAACTAATTAACCTATATTTTCACAGGTCAAGAAGCGCGCTGAGTTAGTACTCATCAAATAATCCCGCATGAAGCAGCAACACATCTTCCATTGGCTAACCAAAAATGAAAAGGAAACCAAAATTCCTCGTTACCGAAGAAATCCGGAGGCTTCAAGAAGATGGATTAAACCCAGCAACAACGAAACAGACGTCGAGTACTCTTTTTAACAAAAGATGAGAAATGGCGTAAGTTTCTCAATGGGAGCAAGAAAACACCTACCCCTGCGGTCGAGATGAGCGGATAACGGAGCAGATGCTCTAAGTAAGGCGGTAGATGGGGATCAGGAGCGCAGCAAAAGTATCGTGGAACGGCGACGTCGGGCCGAGAGGGAGGAGATTGTTCGACAAGCGCTCGCGAGAGGAGCGGGGCTTGCAAATTGATTCCGCCGAGTACATCATGGCTTAAATAGCATAACTCGAACAAAAATAACTGCATATCGTACTCGGTTCGGGTTGCCCGAGTTATTCGTGGAATACACTAAATGGAGGATACAAGTGGGCCCCAGGTGGAGCCCATGGCAGTTTAACTTGGATTAAAAAAATTGACCGGATAATTTCTTATGTTTATACTTAAAAGATTCGGATCATTTGGATAATGAAAAATATATATTATATAGGAATAAAATAATAAAAAATAAAAATATGATAAAGTATAGATTGAATATTTAAATTTAATAAAATAATTATTATATCCTAAATTTTAAATTTTAGATAAGGAATACTCTTATAAAAAAATTTTGAATTTTTTATAGAACTGCTAAATTTTATAAAATTCAAATTAAACCCTATAATTTGCAAGTAAATTAATTTTACTAAAATTAAACCCTTTGAATCTTTTCTCTTGTGAAATTCGGAGGGAACAAAATATAATCCATCAACAGATAATTTTAAAATCAAAATTAATCATCTCAATAACAAAAAATAACATATGTACTTATTTTCATTCATAAAATTATTCTATATAAAAAATGACACATGTATCATTTTTAATTCATAAAATTATATAATATACTTAAATAAATAATGTATATATTTTTTTATTTATAAAATTATGTTGTATGTATTTATTTTCCTTTATTAAAATAAATAAATATAGCAGAGATTCTTTACCCTTTCTCTTCCTGAATAATTTTTTATTTCTTTCCCTTAGTCCGCGCTTTGGCAATCCAGTTTACAACGGACAGGAACAAACGACGTGGATCCCCTCGGGCCTCGACCTTTCTCTCTGGGTTTACAGAGCTCGCCCACTCCATCACTCTCGCCCGACTGACCATTTCCGTTGGTTCGCCTCCATGGGAGGGCACGATGAATTTTACGACTGGGAGATCCTCCTCTGCTCTGAGGCCGGAGAGGATTCAAAGTCTTTTCAAGCTTCTTCAGAAGACAACTTCGAGGACGGTGTCATCAAATTCGACTACTTCGTGTTGGATTCCGGTAAGTACGACCACAAAGAGGCTGATGGGAGCACCCACGCGGAGGAGGCGCAGGCCGATTCAGATATCCCTAGCTGGGTCGACCCTGAATCCGATTCTGGATTCGTCGGCCTGACCAAGGGAGGGATGAGTTTTTCGAGGATAAGGATGGATGGATTTAAACGATCTCCTTTTGGTAGCGAAAAGGGGAGCGTCGATGTCAACGAGGAGGGTGGGAAGGATCTGGGCGTTGAGGGGATTAGGGAGATTGAGGCGAGAAGAATGGTGAACAACGATTCCGGTGAACTTGTAAAGATCCGTGATTCGTCAACGGAATTGGACAGCCAAAATAATTGTTTGAATAAGGCTAGTGGGGGAGAGAGGAGAGAGACGGTTTGGTGGAAGTTCCCCTTTATGCTTTTAAAGTTCTGTGCTTTGAAGGCGAAACCAGTTTGGTTGATCTCTATAGCTGCGGCCATTTTGGGGTTTATGATGCTTGGAAAGAGGTTGTATAGTATGAAAGAGAAATCTAGAAGTGTTCCTTTCAGGATCATCTTGGACGAGAAGGTGAAACCTTTTTCTATTTATTTCCTTCTTTAGTGAATCACTTTTCAGTCTATGTTTATCCTCAGAGCATGTTTCTGTATTGTATTAATTGGTTTTGATTGTTTGATCGATTAGAAAGTTAGTCTTTCTCTGCTTAATATTCAAAATGAGACAATTGATAATCGACATAGTTTTACTAAAGAAGATGCAGTCTTGTATCCGAATATATGAAGTCAGGCTTGTGATTGATTATCTATTGCAGTGCTGTCCTTTCTGTGATAACTTGGAATGTTTATCTCATATGATCTTGTGTGAATTATTTGTTGAGTAAATCTTGAGAAATTGGTGACTGTCATGTAATTTTGTTAGACTAGCAACTGAGAAATTAATATCATGTTGGTTGTATCCCCAAGAAAACACCTGTTACATGTACATATAGACTCGCAACAAACATTCTAAATCTATAATACCAACGTGGGATAAACTCTCCAACACTACAACTCTATTGACTTAATACCTTCAACCCATGTTGAAGATGGACCTGTATGTTCAGCTTGCAAAAAAACTAGACTAGTTCTAACAAAATAATTGACATAACCATGATGAAATAGAAAAACATAATACCTGCACGTAGGCAAAATAAAGCTATGATGGAATGCACAAACTTCACTTGTAGGGGAAATCAAGCTATGAGGGAATACACAAACTTCAATTGTTTGACCTCAGTCTGGCCTACTCATCAAGAGAGGCTGAAGAGGGAGGTAGAGTGCTCTTCTCCTCGCCACCCATATGTGGGCAACATGCAGCAAACATAGAAATAGGAAAAGGGAAAAAACAAATTAACAACAGACTTAGGATCGACACAATGCATACAACAATCCACGGAGATATCAGTGGGGAATGAAAGTGGCAAGAAAGCTGAAAAGCAAGACTCGAATAAGTCATTGCTGGAGAGAAGCAAAAAAGAAGTTGATGTTGGGAAGATGAAGCAGGAAGTTGCTACAGGGAAGAAGTAGCAAGTAGTTGTTGTGTGGGAAGAAGTACATCAAAGGCTCCAGTTTATCGTGAATGAGCTGTGGGCATCATTGCAAGCTAGAAGAAGCGCAAAGAGGATTTGTTGCTTCTGCAACAAAAATTGCTTTCGACAGAAGAGGAGCGCTCATGGATTTGAAGGATGGTAGTTGGCAATAACAGGTTTCTCACAACGGGTTGTGCCATGGTGAAGGCTCGGGCGAGGTCACCAGTCACCTTTCCTGTGAGATGCCATATTAAGGAAAGCAGGAGTGCTCCACAAAGAAGGCTGGATGTCAGCAGTTATGCAAAGAAGACTCATTGAAGAATGGCTGTGAAGGGTGTTTGCATCATGAAGTGCTGTTTGTGCTTCAACTCCCTGTCCTACAGTGTCGGACTACCAGTCTATAATTTAGAGAAGAGAAGACGAGTTAGATTTGTTCAATTCCTGGGAACAAAGGGCAGTTGGTGGTGGCGTCCCCGAGGGTAAGAGGAACCTTCAATAGAGACATGCCAAGAGCAGAAGTCAAAGAGCATGATGGAAGGCAGTAGCCGAAGTTGGTGGCCTCCCCTTTGGGTTAATATTGTCTTTTAGAAGCAAACATTAGAAAATGGGGTCTCTCTGATATATTGTAGAAATTGAGAAATTAATATTGTATTAATTGTATTCCCAAAAGACACCTATGACGTGAATACATTGACTCATAACAAACATCCTAAACCTAAAACGTTAGTATGAGATTCAGCCGGATACGGTGCTCATCTTGTTGACCTAATACCTCTAACAGCTTGTTTTATATTCTGAAGTCCATCGATCTTATTTGGTTGCTCAAGATTGTATATAGTGGATTAATGTTGCTAGAAACTTTGTCATCTTTACTTATCTAGGGCTTCAAGAAGGTCACATATGCTGTAGCAAAATTCAAAATCTTATTATCCTTCTCAATTTTTTATTTGAATCCAATAATCTATATGTAACCTTTGTATTCCCTCTAGACGATACATGTATGAGACGAGATTTTCAATCATCGATAGGTAAATAATTTCATATAGGTTCTCTCAAAACAAATTTGACCATTCCATCCTCCTATTTGAGGGACAATTTTCTTGTTCACCTTATGCAGTTGTATTAGTAGAAGAATTTTTATCATCAGCAAGGTTTCAGTTTTAGGTAATCTATAGCTGCTTTACAACTTTTTTGTTAGACTTCTGTCTTTTTTCAATCTGTTTCTGCTTTACAACCTTTAGAGGGTCGTATTACATGAATGAAATATATAAGGAAGAGAAAGGAAAGGATTACAAAAATGAACATAAATAATGAATCTGTGTGTAATTTTGTACGACTTTCTCTTCTTTCCCTCATAAATTCCCTTAGTGGCCCAGATAATGGATACTTCTACGAGGTTATTTGCACGTCTTCTTTGGCTGCAGAAAGCATCCATGTAATGTGGTGATCTTTAATAATTCCTAACATTTTTCATTTTTCTTATTCATCTACAGAAGGCATCTCAGTTGAAGATCCATGCAGCTCGTCTGAATGAAGCTTTCTCTGTTGTGAGACGTGGCCCTATCATACGCACTTCGCTAGCTGCTGCTAGATTGGACCCATGGTCTGTGGTAAGCATTCAGTGAGATGAATCTGATCCATAGACAGGTGGTTAATTGGATCACTATATGACGATCCGGTTACATTGTTGTCAATATGCATACACTATACAATAAAGGTTGGAAAGTAGCTGTTGTTATGGAAACATAGGCATATTCTGTAAGTTATGCTGGCATGTTTCAACTAGGCATTATTGTGTATCGTTAGAGATGGTCTCCATTTTGAGATCACTCATCAAGTTAGCAACGGTGGTCCTGTGTATATCTGAAGTTGGAATGTTTCATCCAGATATTTCATAAATGTAAGCTAAATTACCTCCTGCACGGAAATGAGATAGTGTACCACCGTTGTGCATTTGCATTATTTATAGAGTATCAGTTTACCCCTGTGCATTTGGCACTTCTGTACACTGATAATCTATGATTCCAGTTCGAAAAATAATTTCAGTGCTTGAGCAATTCTAGCATTGAGCTACCAACAACTCTCTTCTTCTATTCAGTGGATTCATTATAAAATTAGTCGAATTCAGTTTTAGTATTATTATTTAATTTAGACCGTGGGAAAAAATGATGACGCGGCCTCATCTCGGCAGCGTGACGGGATCCATAACAAGACAAAAACACGCTGCTTCCCCGCATGATTACACGGTGGAGTTGATATAAAAATAAAAGTAAATAAAGAAGTTTATGTAGCACTGGTGGTGGCGAACGCCGAACGGTACTCCTCATGCAATTATTGGGCGATAACACCTGCACGTGGGCGGGTGGCCGGTGCCTGTCCTACTGTCAGTTACCTGCCACCAGGTTTGCTCCACGTGAACCATGAACTGACATAGCCATGCCGTAGCCGACATCTTTCATCATCATCTCCGGCCGTGTCTCACCGTGTCCATCGAGAGAGACGGACATCCATAATAAAAATCGATAGATCAGTTCCATCTTAAGTGAAATTTTCAATTTAATCGATTTAATTTCAGTCGTAAGTAAATAAAAATTTTAATTTGGATTTGGATAGGTACAAATTAAAATCAACAGTTAAAGTATGAGCAAATACATCGATGACTGTCCTTATTGTTTTATTGTGTTTATTATTTGGATAGATATATATAATAAAAAGTGCATTTATTATTTTCTTTTAAAGAGACCCTAACCTATTTTCAATTATTCCTATTCAAATTAATATCTTTCAATTAATCATTAAAAGATTCTTTAATTACTCAGTTAATTATTAGAGCACCCTCAAATTTGGATCCGAAAGAGTATATCATTGAGATGGTTCAGTTTGAACTTTATGAAAATCCAACCAAATTCAACAACTCCACTAATAGAATTATTAGGGGGGTAAATAGTTACTCGAATTTAATGATTAGCTCCATGTATATTAGATAACAATCAAATAATGAAGCTGGAGTTCCGCCTGGTACAGTGGTTAAGACATAGGATGTTACTATATAAGGTCTTAGAATCAAAATTTGACGGGTTTAAGCATGCGTCCTCTCATACCTTGCCATCTGCACTAATAGCTAGTAGTCACCCGTGATTTACTTCTTCCGTGTTGACCTAAGGACGGGTAGATGGAGACGCTAGGGGCGAATGAATCGCCTTTGCCATATGAAGTCCAGCCATGATTGTTTTCTCAGGACGATGAGGTGATTAAGACATTAGGTATTAGGTATTAGGTATTACTACATGAAGTCATATCTTTCCCATGTTTTGACCATCTATACTAATGGTTAGTAGTCACACATGATTTATCTCCTCCGTGTTTACCAAGAAACATATTGACAGGGGTACTAAGAACGAGCGAATCATTTTTTTATCGCATGAAAATCCAGCCATAATTGAGATAATGAATTAAGAAAACCTGTCCCACATGGAGTCAGCCATAATTAAGATAATGAGTTAAGAGAATCTGTACCCATGAGGACCTCATGAAGAAGCATAAGTATTTCTTCAACTCACCAGCATTCCTTGAATTATCTAACCGCTAGGATTAGAAAAGTTTATTATAGCAAAAACAAAAAAGAAAAAAAGAAAAAAAGAAAATCATTAATTGATTAATTGGGAAGGTGATAGTCACAAAAAGCCACGCCACTGCTTTTTCAAAATGAATGTCCAAATCACTTGACCAGTAGTTTAGTGCTGCAATGTGGTTGGTAGAAGCAGGAAAAAAAGGAACGATGCCTTTTTGTTCAATTCTCATATTATATTATTCTTGATAGCTTTCCAGTTTATTCTTTTATATATTTTGGTGTGTCAGGTTAACCTACAACAGAACTCCCTAATAACGAACTGAATTTTATTCCATTAAAACAAAAAGGCTTTTTCTGATTATTTCTTGAGCAAATTATCAGAATACAAGCCAAAAATGTAGCCTCGTCTCAAATTTTTAATGCAAGGTTTTTAAAAGGTTTATAAAATAAAAAAGCTCAACAAAAAACATGAATGATGATGGAGGTTAAGTTTGGGATTTTTAATTCACGAAGAGCAGATTTGGTGTCCCTGTTATGACAACTAACAGTGCTTGGTTTTTAATTCAGTTTTTATTTCTGTTATCAGGAGATGATCCAGATGAAGTTTAAGCTAGACTCAAGTATTGGGCCCAAGCAGTAGCGTGCACTATCAGATTATGCAACTGAGGAAGATTCCATCTTTTTTCTGCTTTTTCTGGTTATCTGAAGCACTCACCATCGAATTGGAAGTCCTGTAAACTTGCCGGAGAGAGAGAGAGAGCTGTCAAAATCACAAAAGAAAATGGCACAGAAGGCACAAAGACTGAGACGGGGAGCAGAACTGGTAACTGAGATGATTGTAAGGTTTGATCCCCAGACCAACAACATATTTGACTGCATGCAGTTTCCATGAAAAGAACAAATTTGTGTATGATATTAGTGCATTAGATGAGAATAAAAAATCTCCTCGTTCCCATTTTTTAAGAGAGAGCACAGTAGAAGAGTATTCAATAAGTCATGACCGGATCCACTCAAATTTGTATTAGACACATTAATTAAAAGATTAGACTTTTTCTTTATTAATCTTTCAAATAACCCAGCATCACTTTTATAAATTGTATACCGCATAGACAAATAATAATATCAAAAGTTTATTTTTGTAACCTCTTTTCTCTCGTTTAATTATATTAACATAGTATCAGAATCATATCCTTTACCCTAAGCTCATAGTGTTAAGTCATACCTCTCTCTTTTTCTCTTCCCTCAACTCCTTGAGGCTGAGAATTAAACAACAATCTTCCTTTCTTTCACGAATTCATGAAAGAAAGGATGAACTCTTCTTCCACTGCCACCGCCCAACAAGAGGATCTCCTCCTCTTCTTCGTGCACCGTCGGCGATCTGCAATCACCAGCCCACCTTTGGACTTCCTAGTTGTTGTCCTTCCTTGCGTTGGCCAACATAGTAAGATTGTAGCTCCGCCAATCCTTATTGTGCTCCAAGCCTAGCATCACCGACCCTTGCTGTAGGCGCGTTGTACTTCCTCCATCAAGGCCGCACTAAATCTGTCGCCGCCTATTCTCTCCCTCTCCACATCTCCCACTCTGACGCTGCCCTTTTCACCAGCGTAGCTCTTTGAGTTCCTCCACGCTACCTATTTTACCAGATAAGTATCGACTCCCAGATACTTATTTTATCAGATAAGTATCTCTTCTTTTCTATTTCCTTATCATCTTTTTATGCTCTTTTTTATTCTTTCTTTCTTTCTTCACTCACACATAAAGAAAGAAATCAGCTACCAGGATCCAGAATTTTCCAAAATCTAGATTTTCTAACAAAAAAATAAAAAATAAAAAATAAATCCAGATTTTCTTCCTTTTTATGCTCTTGTCCTTTATCAAGATCTTGATTTTAAAAATGGTTTCTTTGCTTGACATTGCTCTTTCCTTGCTCTTTGTTCCTAACAACTCTTTTATTCTATATATATAATATCAGAACTTTTATCACTATCATTCACCATAGAAAAAAATTTTATGATATAACTCTCTTCCTTACCCTTGAACGTCATATCTTATTTACCTATCAAATTTAATAATGATAATTACATGATCTACTTTGTGTTCATGATCTACTTGGAGTTGTTGATGGTACTACTCTTAAACCACAAGAAAATGATTCAAACTATGCTATATGGAACAAGAAGGATCAACTAATTATGACATGGTTGATTTCAACGATTAGTGAGCCTATACTTCCTACAATTGTTGGACTTGTTAGCTCACGCCAAATATGAGAAGCTCTTGCTTAAACTTTGCTTCACGTTCTCAAGCACAAGTTCTTCAACTTCGCATGCAATTACAATTGGTTCAATGAGGAGACAAGTCTATCAATGAATATATATAATCAATCAAGATTATTGCTAATAATTTAGCTGCAATTGACCATCCAATTTTAGATTGAGATTTACTAATACATATTCTTGCAGGTCTGGGACCTCAATATGACAACTTTATTCCTAGTGTGACTACTGTAATAAATCAAGTGTCACTCGATACTCTTTATGGCTTACTCTCTTCGCATGAGATACTTCTACAATTATAATCTCAAAAGGTCTCAGATTCTCTTGCTCTTTTAGCACATATGACTTACAAAAGTAATAGTACCCATCAGCAACCAAATCAAGGAAATCAAAATAGAAGAAATAGAGGACGAGGACAAGGTTGAGGACAAGGACAAGGTCGAGGATGAGGACGTTGTTAAATCTGTCTCAAGAATGGTCACTTTGCTCATCAATGTTATAAGAGTTTTGATTCAAATTTTCCGGGAGGTTTTGCATCCTCAACTCAAGCATCAACCTCAACTCCATCATCTCAACCAAGAACATTCTCTTGCAAGCAATTCTTATATACTTATGGTAAATTCTTCAATCTTAGGATGACATCTAAATTCTAGAGCAACTCATCATGTTATATCAGATTATGACATTCTTACAAAAGCTTCCTCCTATCATAGTCCTGACATGGTACAAGTAGACAACGGTTCAAGTTTACAAATTGCTCACCTTGGAAACATATTTTTTCATTCTTTTGGTCGACTCTTTTTCATGCGTAATACATTTCATGTTCCTTCCATCACTAAAAATTTACTCTCAGTTCGTCAATTTAATTTTAATAATAATGTATTTTTTGAATTTCACCCTCATAATTGTCTTGTGAAAGATCCCACAACTAGCACCACCCTGTTTAGAGGAGAAATTAGAGATGGTCTTTATTACCTTCAACCTACATCTGCCAAAACTCTAATTGGAGAACACACAAATAAAACCTCTTGGCATGCATGACTTGGTCATCCATCTCTACATCTCATTCAAGGAATCATTAATCAGTTTGACTTATCGACTTCTTTGTTATTCTCATCTCATTCTTATGAAGCATGTTTGAAAGTAAAAAGTCACAAATTACCCTTTGTTTCATCTTTTCATACGTCTAATTTTCCTTTAGAAATAATTCACTTTGATGTTTGGAGCCCTACTCCTATTTTGTCAAATCAAAGTTTTCTTTATTATATGATTTTTATTGATGACTTTAGCAAGTTTACTTAGGTATTTCTCATGAAATAAAAATTTGATCTTTTTTATATCTTTTGTCAATTTCAAAGACACGTAGAACGTTAATTTGACCATAAAATACTCTCTCTCCACTCTGATTGGGGTGGAGAATATAAAGTGCTTCATTGTCATCTAGACTCTTCGAGTATCCTTCATCGAGTCTCATGTCCTCACACTCCCGAACAAAATGGTTTCGTTGAGAGAAACATCGTCATATAATCGAAACTGTCTTAGCTCTTCTTAATCATGAATCAGTTCCACTTAAATTTTGGGATGACGCAGTTCAAATTGTAGTTTATCTTATTAATCGTCTACCTGCTTCCTTACTTCAACATAAATATCCCATGGAAAACTCCATAATCAGCCTCCTAACTGCACCTTCTTATGCATCTTCGGTTGTGCATGTTATCCATGGCTACAACCCTACTCTAAACATAAACTAAATCATCGTTATCAACAATGTGTTTTCCTTAGTAATAGTAATTTGCACCATGAGTACCGTTGTCTATATATAATGACAAGGCACATATATATATCTCAACATGTTATTTTTGATGAATCTCTATTCCTTTTGCAACCACAACAACAACTCTATCTTCAAATGGTGGTACGTTCTTGATACCACATAATATCTCATCTGAAGTACCACAGGTTGCTCATCCAATTAGACACACTGGAGATACAAGAGAAGATGATATCCTAGGTTCTGCTTCAGATCTCTCTGTAAACTCTCCTAGATTATCAGAATCACCCCAAGTGGTTACTCCATTAAGAGTAAGACATACTGATAATATCAAAAGGAACAATACTATGAAACCTATTCTGTGTCCAATCTCAGAAATCTCACCAATTATAGATAATTTGCTCTTTAACTCTGGATCATCAAATTATACAAGTCTGTCATTAGAATCACCATGTCAGCAAACTTTCTTGTCATCATCAACAAGTGATTCAAATAATGATCCTCCTGTTGGGACCGATGTGCCCACTAGAAGGGGGGTGAATAGCGTTTCATCGCACTTGCATCGGTTTGCTTCTAGTGATGATGTGCAGCGGAAAATACAAGAAACAACACACTACAACGCTAACACGTAGATTTACTTCGTATCCACCTCAAGAAGAGGTGACTAGTCCAAGGATCCACACATTCACACACCCTCCACTATGAAAACCCTCTTTTACGGTAACTACCGAAGGCGGAGAAGCCTTACAAGCTCACAATACAACAATAAGCAAGAAGGAAGCCAAATACAAATAACTCTTACAAGATTTTACACAATAAAATCCTAGCTTCTTCTTCTTCTTGTCTAACTCGCCTCTTGATTTAGACGTGCCTCCAAGAATCTTCAAGACTGGCGGGGAGAGCTGTGGAAATCACCCTTGCAAGCTCGTGTAGAAAGGAATGAAGTTCTACTGAAGAAATTGCACGCCAATGCCTTTATCTGCGCCAACGGTCGAATCCCAATAGATTGGATTGCTCCCAATCGATTGGGGAGGCTTCGGATCGATCGGCCAATCGATCCAGAGCACCTCTGTGTTATCTGGAAATCCCCTGAATCGATTGCCCAATCGATTCACTGTGTTTCGTTCGATTTCCAGAGATATCACACTAAAATCCAAACTCCCAATCGATCAGTCGATCGATTGGAGGCTCCCAATCGATCGACCGATCGATTGGGAGGCTTTCTGTGCAATCGACAAAGGCTCCCAATCAATCCATGGATCGATTGGGAGAACCCTTTGTCGCGGGTGCTCTCCCAATCGATCAACCGATCGATTGGGCATGAGCCAATCGATCGGTTGATTGATCCAGCTCCTGTGGACTTGCCCAATCAAGTCCAAAGCCTCCTAAAATCAACATTCAGTCAATCCATGACCTGTTGGTACATCATGCCTAGCATCCGACCATAGCCGACCTGTTGGAGTGTATACTAAAAGCCTAGCTTTTGGTATAAACATTTATCTAGAAATAAGAATCACATTGGTCAAATGTCTACATTTATGATAAATGTAGTTGTTCAATTAATTTATATTGTAGATGACATGGTGTGTGGTGTCACACACAGAAGATCATGTTATCAGTACCTTATAAATTATAAACAGTAGCTCACGACCATGATGGAAAGGAACAAACCATTGGAAGGTCGTAGTGTAATTAGGTATTAGTTTATCTTGACTATATAATTACACTAGTACACTCAGAGTGTATTGAGTAGGACCATTTGAGGTCGTTTCTTTTATACTGACTTTATAAAGAAACAAAGACCTCGGTTATTATGGAAGTGTGTGCTCTTAATCCTAATGTAATAACAAGCACATATATTTGATATTTATTTCTTTAATTTATCAATGGGTGAGATTTAGTTCGTTGAATCAATAAACCCGATAAGTTGGGAAATGGTATCACTTATAGTGTGTGTTGTTGATTATAGAAGGAAACTGTGTCCTAGAGATACTAGGTTGATAATGTCCTCAAGAGGAGCTCATAAAGATTGTCATGTTAAACCCTGCAGGTGGACTTAGTCCGACATGATAATAAGGTTGAGTGGTACTACTCTTGGACTTAGATATTAATTAAATGAGTTGTCAGTAACTCACTTAATTAGTGGACATTTGATATCTTAAACACAGGGAGACTAACACACTCATAATAAGAAGGAGCCCAAAAATGTAATTTGGGATTGGTGCGGTAGTTCAATGATAGTTCTCTAGTGGAATGAATTATCATTGATAAAATTAAGTTGTGTGTTCGGGGCGAACACGGGATGCTTAATTTTATCGGGAGACCAAAACCAATTCCTCCTCTCGGTCCCTATCGTAGCCTCTTATTTATAGAGTTCTATACCCACCTATACCCACCTTCTATACCCACCCAATAGGGGCCGGCCAAGCTAGCTTGGGATCAAGCTAGGGCCGGCCTAGGTATGAGATTGGGTGGCCGGCCCTAGCTTGAACCCAAGCTAGTAGGGCCGACCAAAATAAATTAAAAAAGAAATTTAATTTTAATTTTTATTATTATGTGGAAGATATATTTTAAAGAGAATTAAAATTAAAATATCTCTCTTGTAAAAGATCTACAAAAGATTAAAGAAAGAGATTAGATCTCTTTCCTTATTTGTAGATTGGAGAGATGTTTTATTTTTTCTTTAAAAATTATTCACATGTTGATAAAATTAAAATTATAGAAATTTCCTTTTATCAACCATGAAGAGATTTTAAAGAGAAATTTTATTTTTTAAAATTTCCGGAAACAAATTAGGAAGTTTTAATTGTTGATTAAACTTGTCCTCTTTTGTTTTCCAATGATGTGGCCGGCCACTTGAAATTAATTGGGAAATTTTATTTTATTTCTCTCAATTAAATCATGTCAAGGAAATTAAGGAAAATTTATTGTAATTAAATTTCCTAATTTGCCTAGGCCAAGGAATATAAAAGAAGGGGTGAGGGTGCCTTCACAAGACACAACATCTATTATTCCTCTCCCTCTTTTGTTCCTTGGTGTGGCCGGCCAACCTCTCCCTCTCTTCCTCTTGTGGTGGCCGAACCCTACCCTTCTATTGGAGCTCTTGTGGTGGCCGGATACTACTCGGAGAAGAAGAAGAAGAAGGAGAGAAAGCTAGCATCTCTTGGAGCTTGGTTAGTATTTTGTTTTTCTTCCTTGGTGAAGCTTCCTCTTTGTTGGCCGAACCTAGCTAGGAGGAGAAGAAGGTGATTGGTGGTTTCTCGTCTCGGAAGATCGTTGCCCACACAACGTCCGAGGTTAGAAGAGGAATATGGTAGAAGATCAAGAGGTTTTTCTACAAGGTATAACTAGTAAATTTTATTTCCGCATCATGCTAGTTATTTATGGAAATAATACCAAATACAAGAGGCTTACGTTCTAGAATTTCGAATATGTTTTTTCGAAGTTGTGTTCTTTTGTTTCTTTCTTTTCCTTGTGATTTGATTGTTCCCTTTGGTTAACCTAAAGTTATTTTAGGAAATTAAATATTAGCTTTCTATTAAAGGTTTTGTCTAGTCGGTGGTGGTTGCTCCCATATCCAAGAAGGCCATGTGCCTCGCCACGTCGATATCTGGGAACCTTTATGGAAATTAATATTTAATGGAATTAATAACTTAAGGAGACTTGGGTCGAACGTGTTAAGTTCATAGGAGATCCAAGTCAAAACCTAAAAGAACAAATAGATTAAGTTTTGGATCAAACGTGTTAAGTTCAAGCGATCCAAAATTTAATTTAAAAGAACACATGGTAGCTAGGAAAGGTTCGACCTTTGTACAAAATTTTGCAGTGGAACCTATAGGTTTTCCGAGTAGCAACCAACAATTTGTATCGAGCTAGGGTTTTGCCTCTATGTATTTGGTATTAATTTAATTATGCACATGTCATACATAATTAGGTGTTAATAGTAGGATGTGCTAACTTTGTGGATGCAGGATCCAACTATTATGGCTTATAGTTATTATGTGTGATTGGACCCTTGGACATGTCAAGGGCATTTTATTGTGTGTGCATGATTGTATTATAAAATACAGCAGAGTGTATTTAGTTTTATTAGGATTTTATTTTGATCTAGATACATGTACATTCCTTTTATGGAATATAGGATCAAAATGTAAAATTCTATTTATGTCATGGATCTAATCTTGCAAAGCGTGGAACCTTCTAAGGACCAGAGGCGCAGTGGAACTAGTAGCAAGATGCGACAACTAGACCCGATGGCGGTGGCCAAATATGGCAGAGCTTGGGATGACAACACACGGAGGACAACTAGAGATAAAAGCCATAATAGTTAAAAATTAGATTTTCTATTTATTGCTTTTATATTGTGCCTGTGTGCATGTTAGTATACATGACTAGTAGGCTAGCATAGTTAAAATTCCTCGTTTATAAATAACTAAGTGAGAGAGGGATTTTAAATAAATCCCATGGTCTCCATTCTTGGTTTGTAAGTGATGCAAACAAACTTGCGCGTTGGCTCGAGTGCCTTCCTCCATAACGGATGAGCTTGTTTGTGGATCACTAGAACAGATTTCCATTTTTGGATGACTATAGGAAGTTAATTAAGAGCGTGTGATCTTCCCCAACGGAAGGGGCATAATCTTATTAATGGACTTAGTGTCAAGTAATGGTATACACTTAGACACATCTAATAGTATCCTCCCCATCGAAGTCATTGCTATTATTTGTGTGACCAAATGAAACCAACTATTAATTTGTCATAAAACTAGGTTGACAAGATAATAAAATTAAAGGGTTAAAACCCCTCTTACAAATGATTGATTTTGTATACGTCCACACTAACGTGGCATACAAAATTAACGGTGTTTGAGATAATTTTATTTGTCATAAAGATACGTTGACAAGATAGTTATTGGGTAAAACCCTCCTTTTACAAATGTTGAATTTGTATACGTCCACACTAACGTGGCATGCAAAATTCACGGTGTTTGAGGTGTTGGTGAATTTAAATAATATTGTTTGAGGAATCAATATTTTATTTTAAATTCAAAGAGTTTTGACCAAATATTTGATCAAAGACAGATCAACTATTAATTTTATTCGTCATAAAGTAAAGTTGACGAGATAATAAAATTAATGAATAAAATCTCCTCTTCGATTTTGTATACACAAAATTCATGGAGATTTTAAGGAGTTGATCTTGACCAAATATTTTTGTGATTCTTAGGATGTTTGTCAATCCCTAGTAGTCATACTATAGAAAAAAACTTATTAGTCCCAATTGTAATGATTGGAAATAGGACTTGGACATTAAGGTAAACTGTCCTCTTAGAACTAAGAACAATTTAGATGTATTTAATTCATTAGTTGAAACATGTCCAGTGGTATTATCTACTAGAACCTGGAGTGTAGATACAAGATGCCATTAATCATGTCTGCAATTCATTGCAGGGTTCCAGGAAACCCGACAACTAAATGAAAGGTAAATCACCATTCACATGGGCACTACTGTAGAAGCTGTTGCAGTGGGAGATGTTTATCCTTTGATAAGAATAAAATATGGATTTTAAGTAATTGTCTTTACGTACCAAGTTTAGAAAGAACCTGTTTTCAGTTTCTAAACTATTATAGATATTGTGTCTATTTTGATAACAAAGTTGTTATCAAGAAAAATAGGAAAGTTATCTATTCTGGTATGATGGTTGACAATTTATAATCCAATAACTCCCACGATGCAACAAATGGAAATTAGTAACACATCTTCTAATTTTAAGAGAAAGCAACCTTCGGAAATGAACCAATTATATCTTTGGCATATAAAGCTAGGTTATACTTGAGTAGGATTCATTGGTAGCTGATGAACTTTTGGGTTCATTGGTAGTGGAAATCTTTCCAACCTGTGAGTCTTACTTGGAAGAAAAATAACCAAGAAGCTTTTAAGTCCAAGGGGTATGGAGTCAAAGATATGTTGAAATCGGTTCATTCTGATTTGTGTGATCCTATGACTATCCAGACAAGAGGTAGTATTGAATATTTTGTCTAATTTATAGACAACTATTCAAGATACAAATAAATTTACTTAATGTACCGCAAGACTAAGTACTTTGATTAGTTCAAAGAGTACAAGGTTGATGTGGAGAAATAAAGTAAAAAGTCACTATGGAAGATCGTAGTGGCAAGTACCTCTTGAGAGATTTTAGGAGTCACTTATCAGAAGTTGATCCCAACTAACTGCATCTGGTACACCCCAACAAAATGGTGTAGTAGAAAGAAGGTAAAGAACTCTTATGGAATAATTAGATAGATGATGAGTTATTCAGAAAATTACCAAATTTGTTTTAAGGATAAACTCTGAAAATGAAAGTGAACATAGTGCCTTCCAAGTCATAACTCTCTACTCATATAGAATTGCTGAATAGGCGTAAACCTATTTTGAAGCATATTCGGATTCAGGTAATCCAGCATATATGTTAAAGAGAGATAATGATAAGTTGGATAGGAGTTCACTTGTTTGTAAGTTATCCTAGATAAACAAAAGTAGGTTTATAGTCTTAAAAATCAGAAGGTCATTGATAACATCAATGACTGATTTTTAGAAAAGGACTATATAATGAACCACGTGCTCATAAGTAAATTTGTTCTTAAGAAAATAATAAAAGACATGTCTAATCTAGTACCAACTGTACAAGATGAGATACCACAAGAAAACTGCAACACGTATCACAAATGATACACAATTGCAGAAAATGTCTTGTCGTAGAGGGAGGGTTGTTAAGCAACCTTAAAAGATTAATGTTTTGGGAGAGTTTTTGAACTCGATCCCTGAAGGACATGAACCTGATCTCCGGACATATGACGAAGCACTCCAAGATAAATATGAAGCATCTTGGCAAAGAGTAATGAATAATAGAATTAGAATATATGTATTCTAATAAAATCTGGAAGCTTGTAGAACCACCAAGTGGTGTAAAAGCCTTTGGGTGTAAAAGGTCTATAATAGAAAAAGAGGGATAGACAGGAAGGTAGAAACCTTCAAAGCAAGGCTTGATGAAAAAGGAAACCTTTTTCACTGGTAGCCATGCTTAAGTCTATCCGGATTCTTTTATCTATTTGGCAAGTGGATGTCAAGACAAGATTCCTTAATGGAAGTCTTGAAGAAAGCATCCATATAAAGCAACCAGAAGGGTTCATTGCAAAGGGCTAAGAGTATCTTGTGTGCAAGCTCAATCAGTCTATGGACTGATGCAAAGCTTCAAGGTCTTGGAACATCCAGTTTATCAAAGTAATCCAGACCTATGGATTTATTGAGTAAACGGATAAGTCTTGTGTATACAAAAGGTGTGATGGAAACGTGGTGGTATTTCTTGTACTATACGTAGATAACATTTTTGGTAGTTGGAAACAATATCAAAATGTTGTCAGAAGTAGGGGTATGGTTGTCCAAATAATTCGATATAAAGGACTTGGGAGAATGTATATATTTTTTAAGATCAAAGTAATAAGGGATCACAAGAAAAAATATATTTATTCCAAGCTTGATATATCGGAAAAATCCTTGCTCGTTTTAAGCATGCAAAACTCCTCAAAAGGTTTCTTACCTTTTAAGCATGGAGTGTCTTTATCTAAAGAGATGTCTCCGATGACATTAAAGGAGATTGAGGACATGTAGGCAGTTCTTTATGCTTCGGCAGTTAGACAACCTAATGTATGCTATGCACGAGATCAGAAATCTGTTTTGCCAAGAGCATAGTTAGCAGATATCAAAGTAACCCTAGACAAGGACATTGGACTGCAGTAAAGCATATATTAAAGTACCTTAGAGGCACTAAAGATTATATGCTAGCTTACAAGGCAGTTAATTTGGTTCCTATGGGTTGTATGGATTTTGACCTCCAATCGGATAGGGACAATAATAAGTCAACCTCAGGGTTTTGTATTTACTTTAGGAGGTAAAGCCATAACTATGGAGGAGTGTTAAGCATTGGTGCTTTCTTAGACTCCGCTATGAAAGCTAAGTATATGGAAGCCTCAGAGGCAGCCATAGAAGTTGAATGACTCAGTAATCTCAAGATGTCCTTAGATATGATTTCTGGTTTGTCCAAAGATTATTACAATTTATTGTAATAATAGTGGTGCAGTAGTAAACTCGAAGAAACCATGAGTCCATAAGACAAGTAAACACAATAGAGCGCAAGTACCACCCAATACGAGACATCGTATAAACGAGGAGAAGTTGTTGCCACCTAGATTGCATCAGATCATAACCTGTAGATATTTTCACTAAGGTCCTTAAGGCAAGAGCTTTTGATGGACATGTTGAAGGGATGGGAATCAGATGTATGGTAGCATTTATGGTAGCATAGTCTTTTAGTATAAGCGGGAGATTGTTGGAGTGTATACTAAAAGTCTAGCTTTTGTATAAACATTTATAAGAATCACATTGGTCAAGTGTCTACATTTATGATAAATGTAGTTGTTCAATTAATTTATATTGTAGATGACATGGTGTGTGGTGTCACACATAGAAGATCATGTTATCAATTCCTTATAAATTATAAACAGTAGCTCACGACCATGATGGAAAGGAACAAACCATTGGAAGGTCGTAGTGTAATTAGGTATTAGTTTATCTTGACTATATAATTACACTAGTACACTCTGAGTGTATTGAGTAGGACCATTTGAGGTCAGTTCTTTTTATATTGACTTTATAAAAAAACTAGACCTTAGTTATTATGGAAGTGTGTGCTCTTAATCCTAATATAATAACAAGCACATATATTTGATATTTATTTCTTTAATTTATCAATGGGTGAGATTTAGTTCGTTGAATCAATAAACCCGATAAGTTGGGAAATGGTATCACTTATAGTGTGTGTTGTTGATTATAGAAGGAAATTGTGTCCTAGAGATACTAGGTTGATAATGTCCTCAAGAGGAGCTCATAAAGATTGTCATGTTAAACCCTGCAGGTGGACTTAGTCCGACATGATAATAAGGTTGAGTGGTACTACTCTTGGACTTAGATATTAATTAAATGAGTTGTCAGTAACTCACTTAATTAGTGGACATTCGATATCTTAAACACAGGGAGACTAACACACTCATAATAAGAAGGAGCCCAAAAATGTAATTTGGGATTGGTGCGGTAGTTCAATGATAGTTCTCTAGTGGAATGAATTATCATTGATAAAATTAAGTTGTGTGTGCGGGGCGAACACGGGATGCTTAATTTTATCGGGAGACCAAAACCAATTCCTCCTCTCGGTCCCTATCGTAGCCTCTTATTTATAGAGTTCTATACCCACCTATACCCACCTTCTATACCCACCCAATAGGGGCCGACCAAGCTAGCTTGGGATCAAGCTAGGGCCGGCCTAGGTATGAGATTGGGTGGCCGGCCCTAGCTTGAACCCAAGCTAGTAGGGCCGGCCAAAATAAATTTAAAAAGAAATTTAATTTTAAATTTTATTATTATGTGGAAGATATATTTTAAAGAGAATTAAAATTAAAATATCTCTCTTGTAAAAGATCTACAAAAGATTAAAGAAAGAGATTAGATCTCTTTCCTTATTTGTAGATTGGAGAGATGTTTTATTTTTAAAAATTATTCACATGTTGATAAAATTAAAATTATAGAAATTTCCTTTTATCAACCATGAAGAGATTTTAAAGAGAAATTTTATTTTTTAAAATTTCCGGAAACAAATTAGGAAGTTTTAATTGTTGATTAAAACTTGTCCTCTTTGTTTTCCAATAATGTGGCCACTTGAAATTAATTGGGAAATTTTATTTTATTTCTCTCAATTAAATCATGTCAAGGAAATTAAGGAAAATTTATTGTAATTAAATTTCCTAATTTGCCTAGGCCAAGGAATATAAAAGAATGGGTGAGGTGCCTTCACAAGACACAACATCTATTATTCCTCTCCTCTTTTGTTCCTTGGTGTGGCGGCCAACCTCTCCTCTCTTCCTCTTGTGGTGGCGAACCCTACCCTTCTATTGGAGCTCTTGTGGTGGCGGATACTACTCGGAGAAGAAGAAGAAGAAGGAGAGAAGCTAGCATCTCTTGGAGCTTGGTTAGTATTTTGTTTTTCTTCCTTGGTGAAGCTTCCTCTTTGTTGGCCGAACCTAGCTAGGAGGAGAAGAAGGTGATTGGTGGTTTCTCGTCTCGGAAGATCGTTGCCCACACAACGTCCGAGGTTAGAAGAGGAATATGGTAGAAGATCAAGAGGTTTTTCTACAAGGTATAACTAGTAAATTTTATTTCCGCATCATGCTAGTTATTTATGGAAATAATACCAAATACAAGAGGCTTACGTTCTAGAATTTCGAATATGTTTTTTCGAAGTTGCGTTCTTTTGTTTCTTTCTTTTCCTTGTGATTTGATTGTTCCCTTTGGTTAACCTAAAGTTATTTTAGGAAATTAAATATTAGCTTTCTATTAAAGGTTTTGTCTAGTCGGTGGTGGTTGCTCCCATATCCAAGAAGGCCATGTGCCTCGCCACGTCAGTACTGTGAACCTTTTATGGAAATTAATATTTAATGGAATTAATAACTTAAGGAGACTTGGGTCGAACGTGTTAAGTTCCGCAGGAGATCCAAGTCAAAACCTAAAAGAACAAATAGATTAAGTTTTGGATCAAACGTGTTAAGTTCCGCAGGCGATCCAAAATTTAATTTAAAAGAACACATGGTAGCTAGGAAAAGGTTCAGACCTTTGTACAAAATTTTTGTACAGTGGAACCTATAGGTTTTCCGAGTAGCAACCAACATGACCAACCTCGAACTAGCCTTCTAGCCTCCTCTATCAGCCTTGCGTCCCTCAGATATCTCTCATCCTTCACGTCTTGCCTTTAGGAGCTTCCTTCGGCCTCATCCTAGTTGTCGGATTATACTACCACACTCGACTAACCTCGAACTAGCCTTCTAGCCTCCTCCATCAGCCTTGCGTCCCTCGGATATCTCCCCATCCTTCACGCCTTGCCTTCAAGAGATTCTTTCGGCCTCATCCTAGTTATCGAGTTCTCCTTGCCAAGTCACACTAGGACTTACTGTAGGAGGATCGGTGGCCGGCTTGAAGGGGGTTTGGATAGACGGCACCCCCAAATACTTGCTTCTTTCTACAATGTTAGTGCGTAAGCGGAAATACAAACAAACAAGTAGAAAGACTAAAACTAAGAAAGGAAACGCAAACCGCTAACATGTTGGTTTACGTGGTTCGGAGATAACTTTCTCCTACTCCACGGCTGTCCGAAAGGTGGATGATCCCTTAATCCGTCAGTGGATTAGTCCCCGGAAACTCCAGCTAACACAATCCTTCTTGTTGGTGGAGAAACCTCGCCACAACTCGATCAAGAACACTTGGATTGCTAGAGCACTAGATGACTACTAATTAGGCTATAACCAAGTCTAATTTCGTCACCTTGGTCAGCCATCCCAAGCTCCTTCTTATAGAGTTTGGAAGAAATCAGCAAGCTGATTTGCCCGTTACCAGTCGACTGGTCCTTGCACCAGTCACCTGGTGCCAGCCCAACGGCTATCTACCAGTCGACTGGTCTATCCCAGCCATTTCGGGCACAGAGAGCTTCTGTGCTCACCACCAGTCGACTGATTCCAGTACCAGTCGACTGGTACAACCCTATACTTAGGGTTCCCATCCCGAGTACATTTCTCTCAGCACTCAGACTCTCACGACTCACTTGACTCTTCTTTGCAGCTTTGACCTCTTGCCTTCAAGCCTACTTCCTTTGGCTCTCGTCCCTCGGATACATCCAAGCTCGCAGCTCGTCCACAATGTCATCCTTAGCGTATGCCTCGAAGTCACTTCCCTCGGCCCTTCTCCTTACTGCCTTGTCAACGGTCCCTCAGATGCTCCATCCTTCACCGGACCCGAAGCCATCAAGCTGAATCACATGTGTATCCTGCAAACCTGCATACTCACATACATATATCAAATAACAAGGGTAATCCTAACTTAAACCCTTTGCCAAAACACCAAAATGCATGGTCGCATGGACCATTGGGATTGCTCCAACAATCTCCCCCTTTTTGATGTTTGGCAATACATTTAAGTTAGGGAAAACATATAGCAAATAAACATGCTAAAAGAAACAATGGACTTACGTTGCCAAGGCTACACACTTGGACTTACACCGTCGATTGGACTTACGTTGCCAATGTTACACACTTGGACTTACACCGCTGAATGGACTTACGTTGCCAAGGCTACACACTTGGACTTACACCGCCGAATGAACTTACGTTGCCAAGGCTGCACACTTGGACTTACACCGCCGAAACAAAATACAACATGCATTGGAACCTATCACAAGGCTCCCCCTACACCTAAGCTCCCCAATGAGCTAGGATTTCACCACAGGGATATTTAAGAACTAATCACAAGGCTCCCCCTACGCAAAGGCACTTAAGGTTTTCCTAACTAAACCTTACTTCTCCCCCTTTGCTTAACATCCAAAAAGTTCTCCAACAATATCCCAATTGTTGAAAGCTTGTCATCCAAACTGACCCTAAACTCATGTATTTATCCCCCATGGATCTCATACATCTAAACGAGTTGACATGGTCAAGAACAGCGTTGAAAAACACTATCAGGTTGGTATTAGTCAACTGCCCCAAGTACCAGTCGACTGCCCCATTCGACACAACCGTATAGAAGCATACTGTGGTCGAAAAATACTATTACCAGTCGACTGGTATCTGCACCAGTCTACTGATACCCTATTTATGCAAAAATCAACCTTTTCAGGCCAACTTCAGAATACACCAGAAATTCCATAGACCTCCAAAAATTCCCAAATTTTATGGAGAGGTCTATTGTACCCTTGTCTGTCTACTTGGAAAAAATGCATTTCAAAATGTATCTATCACCAATCCCAAGATTGACACAAAATTTAAAACTAGCTAAATGGTTCAATTGAACCTTGACCTAAAGTTCTAGTTTTGACTTCCTCTTGATGTATTTGCCCATACCAACCCACAATGCATCCCTAGCATTGGTATATATGACATCTATACATCCAAAACCAATTGTCATGCATTATGACCCCAATGTCATATTTCCTTGCATGAAACACAACCCAATTACGTCAATTTCCTGAGGTTGAGACTCAAATCCGTCTTCAAACCTTTTGGCACATTTCATGACTCATCTAGAATCCCAAGCAATACCCACTTGAGATCCATTGGTCATGAGTCCCAAATTAACTCTTTGAGCTCCCCCTAGAGCTCTTAACCTTACTCACCTCCCTAGGTGACTCATCCACAATCGCTAGGCCACATCGGTGCACCTCCGGTGACACTTGGCCTATAAACCTAACCTTTTTAACCTTGGACACCTTGTCCTTGGTTAACTTCTTCTTACCTTTAAATGACTTTCCCTTGTCATTTATTGGTTTCTCCTTGCTATAGTCATATGCAACCCTAGCATAAGACTTTCCCTTAACCTTAGAAAACTCTCCATTGTCATGATCATTTGCCACCCTAGCATATGATCTCTCCTTGGCCTTGGAGGGACTAGATCGATGTCCCAAGCCCGATCTATCATTGTTGGGTCTTTGACTACCCAACACCATACTTAATTCCTTAGATCCAACATTGAATCTCTTAAGAAATTGTTCTAACTTATCAAGCTTTTCCCTTAAAGCTTGATTCTCCTTCTCTAGGTTCCTAACCCTAGAGTTAATATGTCCACCATGGACATTCCTAAACCTACCCTTCCTAGGCATATGTCTCCCCTTCTTGGGATTAAAGCCTTGGTTCTCCTTAGGTCTACCATTTCTAGGTTTACCATGTACGGGTTTCCTAGGGTTTTGATTTATATTAACCCTATTCCTATCATGATATGTAAAACCAAAATTTTGCATCGGTAAATAATAGCAATTATTCCTAGCATGCATGGAGAAATTTAAATTTGACTTCAAATTTAAATTATGGTTTACCTTACCCTTTACATTTGGAGCTCCCCCTTGACATGAGCCTCCATTCTTCCTCCACTTCTTCTCCTCCTTCTTCAAATGTGCCAACTTTTTGATTTCTTTCTTCCTTGGGCATTTGGTGTGGTAGTGACCTCGCTCACCACACGTGAAGCACACTATGTGTTTTTTCTCCTTCTTCTTCCTACAACTCAAACTAGATTCAAAATGAATTGAATTGAGTTTAGGAGATACCTCTTTCTTACCCAATGGGCATCTACTTTTGTAGTGTCCCTTCTCATTGCACCCGAAGCACACAATGTGATCTTTTGATTTTGCTTCGGTGGAGATGCTCACTAGGTTGATTTCCAAGACTTCTTATTCTTCTTCACTTGTCTTGGATTTTTCTTCAACCTTTGAGGATGTATCCTCATCCACACTAGTGGATGAAATTTCTTTATCCTTCTCCTCTTCGGAAGTTGAGTGCTCGTCACCTTCCGGTTGCTCCTCCTCATCTTGAGCCATTAAGCCCATCTCCTTGGGCTCTTCTTCTTCTTGTGTAGGCATAGGTTCTTCCCATTGAACCTTCTTTATCTTGTTCCACAAATCATGGGTGTTCTCGTATTTACCTACACGGCTCATCACGTAATTAGGCAAAATATCAATTAATATATATATTACCTTGTTCTTTGCCTTTGACCGTGAGGTTTGCTCCTCCGTCCAATGTCATGGTCGGAGCTTCTTCCCTTTCTTGTCCTTCGGGACTTCGAACGGCTTTTTGACCACCATCATGATGCCCCAATCCACGTCGAAGAAGACTTCCATCTTCATCATCCAATATGTGATGTCCCCAAGGCTTCCTCCTTCAAACTTTGGAGGTTCAATCAAGTCGGTCATCTTCTTGTAGTTGCTCTTCTCGACGGTTAGTCCGGTGAAGTGCAAACCTTGCTCTGATACCAATTGTAGGAGGATCGGTGGTCGGCTTGAAGGGGGGGTTGGATAGACGACGCCCCCAAATACTCGCTTCTTTCTACAATGTTAGTGCGCAAGCGGAAATACAAACAAACAAGTAAAAAGACTAAAACTAAGAAAGGAAACACAAACCGCTAACACGTTCGTTTACGTGGTTCGGAGATAACTTGCTCCTACTCTACGGCTGTCCGTAAGGTGGACGATCCCTCAATCCGTCGGTGGATTAGTCCCCGGAAACTCCGGCTAACACAATCCCTCTTGTTGGTGGAGAAACCTCGCCACAACTTGATCAAGAACACTTGGATTTCTAGAGCACTAGATGACTACTAATTAGGCTTTAACCAAGTTTAATTTCGTCACCATGGCCGACCATCCCAAGCTCCTTCTTATAGAGCTTGGAAGAAATCAGCAAGCTGATTTGTCCGTTACCAGTTGACTGGTCCTTGCACTAGTCGACTGGTGCCAGCCCAACATCATGCCAACGGCTATCTACCAGTCGACTGGTCCCAGGACCAGTCGACTGATCCCAACCATTTCGGGCACAAAGAGCTTTTGTGCTCACCACCAGTCGACTGATCCCAGTACCAGTCAACTGGTACAACCCTATACTTAGGGTTCCCATCCCGAGTACATTTCTCTCAACACTCGGACCCTCACGACTCACTTGACTCTACTTTGCAGCTTTGACCTCTTGCCTTCAAGCCTACTTCCTTTGGCTTCGTCCCTCGGATGCATCCAAGCCCGCAGCTCGTTCACAATGTCATCCTTCGCATATGCCTCGAAGTTGCTTCCCTCGGCCCTTGTCCTTACTGCCTTGTCCACGGTCCCTCGGATGCTCCATCCTTCACCTGACCCGAAGCTATCAAACTGAATCATATGTGTATCCTGCAAACCTGCACACTCATATACATATATCAAATAACGAGAGTAATCCTAACTTAAACATTTTACCAAAACACTAAAACACATGGTCGCACAGACCATTGGGATTGATCCAACACTTACCTTGCCAAGACCGTATGCTTGGACTTACAACCTTTGCCAAGATCACACTTGGACTTTTCGTTGCCTGGCTCCTCATTAGGATTTCCCAATTGCCTGGCTCCTCACCAGGACTTTCCACTTGCTTGGTTCCTCACCAGGAGTTTCTGCTGCCTAGCTCCTCACTAGGACTTTCCTAATGCCTAACATCCAGTTAGGACTTTCCCAGTCAAGTCTCCTGTCAACCTTGACCTACTTGACTTGTATTCTCATCAACTTGGTCAACCCTTTGACCATCTCCATAACCGAACAATTGCTCCAGCAATCTCCTTATATTGTCAAACATCAAAACTCAAATCCTGACTCAAGCTTGACTTAACTCAAGCTTAGTCAAACTGGTCAAACTTGACCTAGGGAAATTGCCCCAACAATCTCCCCCTTTTTGATGTTTGACAATACCTCTAAGTCATAGCCTTAACCTCTTCATGACAAGGCATGAATCAAGGTTTTCTTTATTCTCTCCCTTTCCTAGAAGGCAAACTCCCCCTGCTTGGGATGAAGGTCTAACTTAACCTTCCATTCTCCCCTTTGTCACACATCAAAAACTGAAAACAAACGCTTCTCCAGAAGAGTTAACTCTATGCTATTTACAACTCCATATGATGTTAATGTTGTAACCCCAAGGTTGTTTTGGTGTGATCAACAAGTTAAGTTAGGTCCTGTGTGTTTCTAACCTGGTGTCTAAGTATGCAGGAGCTTAGGAGCACAGGTAATCGAGTGGAAGACGCAGCTAGCGAGAAGGATGGCACGCGGTGCGTTCGAGAGATGAGGCGCTGTGGAAGAGTACACCGGCGGACGAGAAGGAAGCGTGCGGTGGTTCCGAGGGACGAAAGCCGAAGCAGAAGACTGCTCGAGGAGCAAGAGACGCAACTAGCGAGAAGGACGGCACGCGGTGCGTCCGAGGGACGAAGACTGCGGATGAGTACGCCGACGGACGAGAAAGAAACACGCGGCGATTCCGAGGGACGAGAAGCCGGAGGGAAGCCCGCTCAAGAAGACCGGAAGTTGGGTTCGGGTGAGCCCTTTTCCGGATGGCAGAGATCACCCAAGCAAGTGGATCCGGAGTTGAAGACCCGGACCGAGGCGAACTGAACCGGAGCAGTGGTCCCCGGATGAAAAAGTCAAAATCTATTGACTTTAGGCTCTAGGGCGCCCGGAACCATTCCGGGCGCTCGGAGCAGCCCGGGGTGCCCGGACCTAGTTTGTTGACCAGATCACATCAAACACGATCTGAACGTTGGGGGATAAAGTTTTATCCCCCCAGGGTGCCCGGAATCCCTTCCAGGCACCCCGACCAAGGCTATAAATATAGCCTTGGTCCATAAGTTTTTTAATCAGTTCAGAAAATATAACAACGCTTGTGCGCTTCTATTGTTTAGATTAGCTTCTTTCATTCTGTGCCTACATTGCTGTAAAAGAGGCTTTTCCGCCTGAAGAAGATAGTAGTGTGATCATTTTCCTTGGATTAACAACCTTCCCGGTTGTAACTAAGTAAATCTCGTGTGCCTTTTACTTTTCTGATTTTATTTATTGCTTTTCTATTTATATGCAAGTGTTAGTTTGAAAAGTCGGGAAGGGTTGTGTTTTTTATTTTCAGGGCTATTCAAACCCCCCTTCTAACCGGCCACAACGGTCCTACAAGTGGTACCAGAGCCGAGGCGCTTCAGGAGGACTAACCGCCGAACGAAGCAACGAGATGGCCGGACCAAGCATCCACCCGCCGAAATACGAAGGGGACTTCGCCACCTGGAAAAAATTTATGCAGGTATTTTTTACAGTAGATTTCAAATTAGTTTTAACAATAGAATATGGATTTGTAGCTCCAAAAGGTAAGGAAAAATGTCAATGGACAAAAAAGGAGCAGGCTGAATACATGGAGAACGGCAAAGCAGAATACCATCTGCTAAGCATTCTTCCACCTCAAGAAGTCAACAGGATCGGACACTACGGCTCGACAAAGGAACTTTGGGTGAAGTTCCTCAAGCTGCACGAAGGGACGTCCGAAGCCAAGCTTGCCAGAAGAGATCTGCTTCGTAATCAGCTCACCAGCCTACGACTTGGGGAAGACGAGACAGTCGCGCATCTGCACTCGAGACTAAAAGAAATTATTACCGGACTTTCGAATCGAGGAGAAAAGGTAAGTAATCGAGATTCGTTAAGGTACGCTTTAAATTCCTTTCCTAGAAATACCAAATGGGCATCATTAGTAGATGCATTTTACATTTCTAAAGATTTAGAAAAGATTTCATTAGAAGAATTCTTTTCAACATTTGAAGTGCATAAGTCAAGATGTGCATGAATGAAGGAGCCAAAGAACAACGTCGCCCTCAAATCTTCGAGAGACGAACCAGAGTCGGAATCCTCTCTCGACGACGAGGAAATAGTAATGATGGTAAGAAGATTCAAGAAACTTTGTAAATCCAGATCTACTAACCATCCATAGGGAAAGAAGAAAAGAACGATCTGCTGCTACCACTGCGACGAAGAAGGGCACGTCAAGGACAACTGCCCCAAGCTGAAAACAAGGACAAGGAGAAGAGTAAGAAGTCTATCTAAAAGTGAAAGACCCTAAAGGCGACGTGGGACGATACGTCGTCCGAATGGAAAGTCGAAGCATTCTCCGGACTCGCAGTGATGGCGAGTTATCAAGACGACGACTACGATTCAAACTCTTCCGAGATGAGCATCGAGAGCATCGATGAAGGGGGAACTTCGTAAGAAAAAAGCAGCAGGTCAGGGGGAGACACGGACAACGAACTCGACAAGGTAAGTCAGGTACGTTCTCTTCCTCCCGATAAACTTTTTAAGTTTGTTAAATTATTAACTAAAGACTGTTGTAAATTAGAAAAAGAAATAAAGAATTTAAAAATAATTTTAGCTAAATCCTGCCCTTTAGAAGAATTAGATAAATCAAAATTGGAAAATGAAAAATTACAATTAGAAAATCAAAATTTGAAAATTTAGATAGACAACTTGAAAAACTATGCATGTTCACCTAAAACCAATTTTAAAAGATCTAATAATTTAAATTGGTACTTTAGATATCACCAGGGACAAATTAGGAACATTTCAAGAAAATATGTCCCTAAAATTTTTTTAGTTAATCCAGAAGGTTGAAACCTATATTGGGTTCCTAAATCATACTTAAATTAAAATTTAAAATTAATTCTTTCAGTGAGAAAATTAAATAGTGAATTTCTCTATGAGGCTTTATCTGAGGAAGTGGTTGTTGTCCAATAACCAAGAAGGCCTAGTGCCTCGCCACGACCTGAAGCCAAAATATTGAAATAAATGTTTAATTAACTTTCGGTCAAAGCATTAAAATTAGAATTAATTAATGTTTCTAAAAGTTTTTCAAATATTTTTTTCAAAATTTTTATACTTAGAAAAATACTTTTACGTGAAATTTTTACTTAGAAAATTTTACTTAGAAAAATCTTAAGTTAGGATTTTTCTTTGTATTTTCTTTCAAAAATAATTTTTGCAAAGACTTAAAAAATTTTCAAAAATATTTTTTTTAACTTAGAAAATTTTTTTTAGTATTTTTTCCCTTAGAAAAATTCTCTTTTATACTTAGAAAAACTTTTAGAAAATATTTTTTTACCTAAGTTAAAAGTTGTACTGAAATTGAAAATTTTTGCTTAAGTTTTTTTTGGAATTTTTTTTTAAAAAAATGTTTTTGCAAAGCTGTTTAAGTTAGAATTTTTTTCCACTTAGAAAATCCTCTTAAAATCTTACTTAAATTTTTTAAAAAAGACTGTTTATTATTGCAAAATTTTTTTAAGGCTCTCAAAATTTTCTAAGTCTTTAACCCTTAGATTTTTTCTTAAAACCTCATTTTTTTGTGATCAAAGGGGGAGAAGGATTAGTATAAGTCTAGGGGGAGGTAGACCAAAATTTAACTTATTTTATTTTTGCACTTAAATTACAAATTTAGTTAAGTTTATTACATGTCTATTTTTACCCTAGCTTAACTTGGGTTGCTCACACCAAAAAGGGGGAGATTGTTGAAACCCCAAGGTTATTTTGGTGTGATCAACAAGTTAAGTTATGTCCTGTGTGTTTCTAACCTGGTGTCTAAGTGTGCAGAAGCTTAGGAGCACAGGTAATCGAGTGGAAGACGCAGCTAGCGAGAAGGACGACACGCGGTGCGTCCGAGGGACAAGGCGCTGTGGAAGAGTACACCAACGGACGAGAATGAAGTGTGCAGTGGTTCCGTGGGACGAAAGCCGAAGCTGAAGACTGCTCGAGGAGCAAGAGACACAGCTAGCGAGAAGGACGGCACGCGGTGCGTCCGAGGGACGAAGACTGCGGATGAGTACACCGACGGACGAGAAGGAAACACGTGGCGATTCCGAGAGACGAGAAGTCGGAGGGAAGCCCGCTCGAGAAGACCGGAAGTTGGGTTCGGGTGAGCCCTTTTCCGGATGGCAGAGATCACCCAAGCAAGTGGATCCGGAGTTGAAGACTCGGACCGAGGCGAACTGAACCGGAGCAGTGGTCCCCGGATGAAAAAGTCAACATCTGTTGACTTTAGGCTCCGGGGCGCCCGGAGCAGCCCGGGGCACCCGAAACCCTTCCGAGCGGTCGGACCTGGTTTGTTGACCAGATCGCGTCAAACGTGATTTGAACGTTGGGGGATAAAATTTTATCCCCCCAGGGTGCCTGGAACCCCTTCCAGGCGCCCCGACCAAGGCTATAAATATAGCCTTAGTCCAGAAGCTTTTTAATCAGTTCAGAAATTGTAACAACGCTTGTACGCTTCCACTGTTTAGATTAACTTCTTTCATTCTGTGCCTACATTGCTGTAAAAGAGACTTCTCCGCCTGAAGAAGATAGTAGTGCGATCATTTTCCTTGGATTAACAACCTCCCTGGTTGTAACCAAGTAAATCTCGTGTGCCTTTTACTTTTCTGATTTTATTTATTGCTTTTATATTTTATATGCAAGTGTTAGTTTGAAAAGTCAGGAAGGGTTCTGTTTTTGATTTTTAGGGCTATTCAACCCCCCCTTCTAGCCGACCGCAACGGTCCTACAGTTAACAACCCCACAATGAAGATGTAAGATACTGAAAAATTAAATAATAAAAGTTATTGGACGAAAAATTTTATTGGATTTTTTCTGAAATTTTTAGAAATTTTTCGGGATTTAAACGGAGTCCGTATGACCCGTTTTGAGGGGATAGATTCGGGGTACAGTGAAAGTCTGTTTTGAAATACCCATTTAAGTGGGAGTTGATTTGAGAATTAACTTAGACCATAATTAAACTAACCTAAGTTTAATTAACCTATGTTAATATACCTAATCGGCTTCTCTTTTCCCCCATTCTTCCTCTCCCGATTTCCCTTTTCTCACGCGACTCTCATCTTCCCCGACCCATCTTCTCGCCTCACCGACGCCGAGCTCACGATCGCCGGCCATCTTCCTTCGGGTGAGGCTAGGGTAAAGACTCCATTGGCTCCTCTTGCGATCCTTTCTCCTCTCTCACGCGCGGGCGCCTGACACCGACGGAGAGCTCCCTCTGGCCACGATTTCATCCTCGTCGAGTCGCCTGAGGAAGAGCCGCCGGACCTCGACGGTACCGGTCTTGTCCAGATCATCTCTGCTTGCGTGGTCGGCTCTTCGGCCATTCCTTGTGCATGATCGATGGGAGATCGAATCTAGGGCACGGTGAGGAATTTGGTTTGCATCGTCCCGGATTGGTCGAGCCCCTTTTGTTTCTCCTCCTTGATCTGTTCACTGGAGGGCATTGCCGATCATCATCAGCTGAGGTGGATCACATGACATCAGTTGTAGGTGATCAATTGAGGTAAGGTTTGGTCTGGAAATTCTGTGAATTCAAGGTTTCTTGTGTAATTGGGTTTCACTTGTGATGATCTTTCTGTTTTGGATTAGAGGAAGCATTGGAGCAGTATATTGTGGAGTTTCCTCTATGCTGATCACTGCTCTCTGCCTTTCTTGCGGCTGTTGCGGTTTTGGTTGAAGAATTGGGGTTCCGATTGAGGTAAGAATTGTCTTGTTGGTTAGGGTTTTGGCAACTTATAGCGTTATAGGTCAGTTCTGGACTGATTCTTGGAAGAATTGGTGTGTGCATTCTTTTGTAGCTTCCGGACAGAGGCTGGTAGGGCAGTGAGCTCTTGATTTGTAGCCATATCTCAAGGTAAGTGAATTTCTATGGATGTATCTCTGTTATTTCCGTCAGTAGGTTGTTAAATTGGGTTTTCTAAGGAACCTAGGGTTTTATGCTTGCTTAGATTTATTAGTGGTGAGTAGATGTATTGATTTAACCCATATTGATATTAGATTGGGGATTTTCAGATTGGATGAGTTATGAGTTAGATAATTGAGGCATGTTAACAAGAAGAATTAACTAATTGGATTGGATTATCAGAGATGGTGGTTAAGGATTATTTGGAGGATTAGTCAGGGAGCAGATTTGATTGGAGTGATCCTATTGGGTTATAGATTTTATTTAGCTATTTAATTCATATAAATTTAGCTAAATAAAATATAAATATATTGATTACTGCAGGACTTGGATTCGGGACGAGGGTCTCGACGCGGGATTACTTGGCATGATCTATATTTAAGGCGGGTATTTCTTCTTTTGCCTCTATGTATTTTCTTTGAGCTTAGTGCATGGTTGTTGTTTGACGGATTATGTTGCTTTACCCTATATCGTGTTCGTTTGCTGTTTTCCCTGCTTGATACTTTGCTTGAGCTTAGAGATGATCTAGTTTTATCATATACAGTCTCAACTTTTGATATCTACTCTGCTGGGATTACGCGTGTAGAGTATGTATAGTGGGGATTGTCGAGTTGTTGGATTTATCATGCTGATTTATGCATGTAATGTTGATTGTATGTAGCTTGGTATGTATTTTAGGAGTCATCATGTTGACCCTACATTTGCATGTTGTATGTACACACGTGTTTGGTTATGTATTTTTGGAGGAGTTGTGTTGATTGTATGTTTATGGTTTATACACGTGTCTGATGTGGTTATTATTGGAGGATACATGTTGATTGTACTTACGTTCGATGCATATGTGTCCAGTGGATTATTCGAGATTTTTGGTTGATTATACGCGTATAGTTGTGTATATGTGTTTGGTAGGATGTGTGGATTTATCATGACGATTATATTCATGTTGTGGAGTGCTTATGTGGAGTTAGAGTTTGCATGGATGATGACGGTGTCTGTATCATGATTATATATATATATATCATGTTCATCATTCATTGCATACTGACGACTATCGTCTCCTTTGTAGTTGAGAGGGTTGTCAGTTTTTATAGCTGTCCACTCTACCACTGATGGAGAGTGGTAGCTGGGAGTGGAGCTATGTCCTGTCGTGCCACCCGGTCACGAGGTTTAGTGAGATCCGGCGTTGTGAGCAGTCAGGGACCCTGATACTATGTAGCTAGATAGTTACTAGTGGACTGTCCGCCTCGACCACTATATGGTGGGCTGGAGGGTAGTACAGTCGTCACAGACCCAAGCCTCTCGGCCATACAGGGGTCGTGGTGTCTGGAGAGGTGGCGGGGGTGACCATGGAGCATGCATACGCAGTTATTATTCTTGCATTTGATGCGTGGTGCATCTGCATTTGCATACATGGCTAGTAGATACTAGTTGCATGTGATTGTCGTTGTTGCACTTGATTGAGATATGGTTGTTGCATTTGGTTGCCATGCTGCATACATGTCATTTATTTTACATGTATATGCAGTCGTACTTATATTGCGCAGGTGTCACGGGTATATCTGTTGCAGATCCGGTGAGTTTACTGATCATTGTACCATGGGTCGATTCCAGATTGGGTATGTATCTGTCATTATGTTAGTTGTGGTTTGTACAGTTTATATGTCAGGTTATTATGTCAGATATGTTAAGGTGCATTGATTATGATAGTATGATCATGTTCTTTATTCCCTACTGAGACTGTATACTTGTGATCTCCATGTTTATTCATAGACCATGCACTATCTTGTCTATTACCCGCTGAGTTACCTGTACTCACCACCGCATGTATATCTTTATGTTTTCAGGTAGCCTGTAGATGGTTGGTGTCGCTCGGAGTATCCTGTCTGCCGAATCCTACGTCACATCCGAAGGTCATTTTTAGTTTTGTATATGTTTTATTTGTATTTGTTGTATTTGGTGGGTTGTTGTATTTGTTGTTGTGATTGTTGTATAAAGCCTAGCCGGCTAGCAGTGTGTTGATTGTGTTGTATTGGGCTTTCCGTTTTCGTTTTTCCGCTGTGTTGGTTTTTAGTACAGCCGTGTGGGCTGTTTTATATATAACTGCGTGGTTGTGATTGTTTCATTCCAACCGTGTGGGCTGTTATTATAACTGCGTGGTTGTGTATATAAATATTCCAGCCGCATGTGGCTGATGTATATTTTGTTTGTAGTGATGCTTCATATTGTCACCCGTACAGGGGAGATGCTGCCGGATTTTTGTCTGGCAGAGACTCTTTTGGGGCGTGACAGAAGATCTCATATTCTTCATTGCCGCCAAAGCGCCCCCTTGAGCTCTATTTCACTTACACTGCTCATCCTAGAGCATGCATCAACTTCTCAATGAAAATCTCATTCATTGTATTCAATGCTCCCCCTTGAGCAATAATTATTTTCTCAATGCTCATCCAAGAGCATTTTTCACTTTACCAATGAAGGTCAGATCCCCTTCATTAACCCAATGCTCCCCCTTGAGAAGTAGTCTTCTTTTCAATGCTCATCCAAGAGCATTTTTCACTTTACTAATGAAGGTTTGATCCCCTTCATTAACCCAATGCTCCCCCTTGAGTAGTAATCTACTCCACAATGCTCATCCGAGAACATTTATTATCCTAACAACGAAGATAACCAATTTTCCATTGCTCCCCAATACTCGACCCTGAGCATTATCCATCATGAAGGTTTAACACCCTTCCAAGTTCCTTGAAATTAAATTTTCATGCATTCAAGGAGTAGCTCCCCCTAAAAACATGGTTAAACTTCTTTCATCGCACCAACAATGACTTGGAAATCCTAAACATATAGGAACCCCAAATTGAGAAGTTTGGAGGTTCAAAGATTCAAAATTGAAACTAAACCTCAACATAAACCTCTACTTAGTCTTCCTTAACTAATCCATCCTTGTTTTCATCATAAAAACTCCTCCTAAATGTATATAAAGGTGTGTCAAGGGGTTAGGAAAGATTTTATAGACTAAAGTTGGTTTAAAATGCTGAAAGCAACCTTTTTCAGTCAAAACCTGCACTTCAATCTATCAATGGATCGATTAAAGCAGTGTGGATCGATCAGTGGATCAATCCACTGCATTTCTGTTCGCATAAAACACCTTCTCAATCGATCGCCCGATTGATTGAGGCAGCTCAATCGATCGGGTGATCGATTGAATGCCTGATATGTCTGAAAGTTGACTTCAGCCAACTTCAAAAATTCTCCCAAAATTTCAAAAATCATGAAATTTCATGTAGATATTACTTAGGGTATATATTATCAAGGAAAAATAGTTTTCTATGGAAATACTTCTTATTTTCAAAGATTGACATAAATTTGAAAACTTGTAAAAACTTTAGTATTTTCTTCAAGTTTGTATCTAACTATTCAATAATGATCACTATCAAAAGATAGTCTTCACCAAGATTTTCCAAAAGTATTTTAAAATCATTTTTAAAACCAATATCCAACCATATTCCTTGGGCTCAATACACATGACTTGTACATTAGCTTTCCCAATGATTGGAAAACACATAACTATGTGTTTTGATGAACTTAAAACTCAACAAGATGTACTAAATCAACATCTTGAGTTTTGTTCACCATCCTAACATCTCACTTGTATCTAACGTATATTAAAACACATACAAGTCACCTTATAGTTCTTTGTGAGATATATATTTAGTCTTGCCCTAAACTAAGGGATCATGCATCTCTATCTAGGCATTGTAAAAATCATGATCATCCATCTAGGATGTCACTTGATATGATCCCTCTTGTTGGGACACTTCCATACATAATAAATGTCTTTTGTCCTTAATTACAAGAAAATTGACATAATGCATGATGATTAATGGCATACATCAAAATAAGTAATTTTCAAAAGAAAAACGCGCTATAGCTACATGATGTATATATGACATGACATGGTATTTTTATATTTTTATAATAAAATACGAATGCTAAATATAATGTCATGGCATATGATGGGCAAACAATCATGGCAGGTTAGCATAAATAAAATTTACCTAGATTACTTATCTAAGTATTCTTAATCCTAGCTAACTCAAAATTTAACCCTAGATTGCCCATGATTTCCCACGAAAATGTCAAAACCCAATTTTGACATTTCTTTTCCCTTTCTAAATTTATGTCATTTTAAATTAAACAAATTCCTCAAAGTATGACACATTTTATTATTTCAAAGAGTAAATGAAATCAAATTAAGGCTTAGATTCGCCTTTAACCTTCTAAGAAAATGTCAAAACCCCAACTTGACATTTCTTATCCTTTTCTAAATGTGTCAATTTAAATTAAGTTCAAATCCACAAAGTCTGGCACATTTTATTCTTCCAAAGAGTAAACATATTACATTAGGACCTAGATTTTCCTTTAATTACCCTAAGAAAATATCAAAACCCTAATTTGATATTTCTTATGTTTTCCCAATTGTGCCAAGTTAAATTAAATCCAATTTTCTTAGGTTTTGACACATATTACTCTTTCCAAGAGTAAATGATAATTCACTTCTTTTTCAAAGGTTAATAATAACCTTGAAAATACTCTTTGAGTGTCAACTTTACCAATGTTGGGTTAACTACCTTTCCAATTGAAGTTGACACTCTCTAAACCCATCTAGGATATAGAGAATATGTTCCTAGGAACCCAATACCTATTGGTGCTCCTTGGATGCTCTAGGTACTCACTAGGGATAACTTCCCTAGATATCTTCTTAAGGACCTTTCTACGCTTCTTAGAAGCCTTGGTCACTTCTACTAAGTTACTCCTAGAGATAACTTCTCTTGCAACCTCCTTTGTGACTTTATTTGACCTTTTTGGAGCCTTAGTCACCTTTACTAGATCAACTTTAGGGGTGACCTCCCTTGTGACCTTCTTTGTAACTTTGTTAGACTTCTTAGAAGTCTTAGTCACATTGGTCTTGCCAAAAGAACCTTTAGGGATTCCTTCCCTAGTATCCTTGATTTGACCTTTACACCTAAGGTTGGCCCCATAGTTATATGGAACCCTATGAAAAGAAGTCACATTCTCCTTGACTTTAGATTTGTATCCCAAACCCCTATAGCCATTGGATGACTCTTGCCTAGTTTTTCCTAAGTTATGCTCATTTTAACCCCTAAGCATATTTTCCATTCTTGCTAGGGTCCTTTCTAAGTTATCAAGTCTTGACCTCAAGACTTGGTTCTCACTCCATAAATCCTTAGATTTTGGTTTTTCTTTGAATTCTTGAGCATTTCTATTCTTAGGCATATATCTAAAGTCCTTGGTGTTATTGCCTAAGTTGTTATTTACCTTCCTAACCTTAGGTGTGGTAAATCTAGCATGAGGAGGAATGTATTTTCCCTTAACGCTATCATGCTTTCTACTTTCATGATAATTTACATTAAAATGATAAGGATTATTTCTAACATGCATTTTATCATGACTAAAAGGAATTGCACTATTAAAGGTTACCTTGGGTTTGCTCATAAAAGTTCTCCCTTGATTTATGCTTCCTCCTTTGACTTTGATTGTCTTCTTCCCTTTAAGACATTGACTTCTATAATGTCCTCTTTACTTGCATAAGAAGCACACAATGTGCTCCTTGCTTTTGTGTTCCACAGGATCAACCACCTTAGGCCTCTCCTTAGCCTTTAGTGTCATTTGACCCTTCTTCTTAGCCAATTTGGGGCACTTACTCTTATAGTGTCCATGTTCCCTACACTCAAAACATACGATATAATTTTTATTCTTAATTGAACTAATTATACCTTCATGTGTAGGGGTGATGCTTGATTCTCCATTTGATGTAGCTTGCATTGTGGAGGTTGCATCATCTTCCTCTTCTTCTTCTCTTGAAGATGTGAGTGCTTCCATCTCTTCAACCCTTGAGGATGTGGATGCTTCCACCTCTTCCTCTCTTAAAGATGTGGATGATCTCTCCTCATCTTCTTTCTCCTCCTCTTTCTTTTCCTCCTTGAATGTTGCCCTTGTGTCAACATCGGATTGATCCTTCTCTTCTTGGACCAATGAGCCCTTCTCCTTGGGCTCCTCCACTTCTTGAAATTGTGATGAGTCTTCATGATAGGCAATGATCTTTTTCCAAAGATCACATGCACTTGTGCATTCACCTACACTCACAATGATATTAGAAGGTAATAAATTTAACAAGATATTTGGTACCTCCTTATCTGCCTCCGCTTGCTCCTTTTGTTTCTCGGTCCAATGTCGAGGTCGGAGGCGTTTACCCTTCTTATCCTTAGGTGCTTCAAATGGGTCTTCCAATGCAACCCATTGGTTCCAATCCATTTGAAACCAAGTTTCCAACCGTGCCCTCCAATAATTGAAGTCTTCTTTGTCGTAAGGAGGTGGAATTCGGATATCCCATCCGAGCGGTCCTTCAAGCTCTATCTTCTTCTTCCTCTAGCTTCTTACTCTTTTTGGCGGTTAGTCCATAGAAGAACGACCTGACTCTGATACCAATTGTTGGGACCGATGTGCTCGCTAGAGGGGGGTGAATAACGTTTCGTCGCGCTTGCGTCGGTTTGCTTCTTGTGATGATGTGCAGCGGAAAATACAAGAAACTACACACTACAACGCTAACACGTAGATTTACTTCGTATCCACCTCAAGAAGATGTGACTAGTCCAAGGATCCACATACTCACACACCCTCCACTATGAAAACCCTCCTTTACGGTAACTACTGAAGGCGGAGAAGCCTTACAAACTCATAATACAACAATAAGCAAGAAGGAAGCCAAATACAAATAACTCTTACAAGATTTTATATAATAAAACCCTATCTTCTTCTTTTTCTTGTCTAACTCGCCTCTTGACTTGGACGTGCCTCCAAGAATCTTCAAGACTAGCAGGGAGAGCTGTGGAGAAGCTGTGGAAATCTTCCTTGGAAGCTCGTGTAGAAAGGAATGAAGTTCTACTAAAGAAATCGCATGCCAATGCCTTTATCTGCGCCAACGGTCGAATCCCAATCGATTGGATTGCTCCCAGTCGATTGGGGAGGCTTTGGATCGATCGGCCGATCAATCCAGAGTGCCTCTGTGCTCTCTGGAAATCCCCTGAATCGATTGCCCAATCGATTCACTATGTTTCGTTTTATTTCCAGAGATATTGCACAAAAATCTAACCTCCCAATCGATCAACCGATCGATTGGAGGCTCCCAATCGATCGGACGATCGATTGGTTGGCTTTCTGTGTGATCGGCAAAGGCTCCCAATCGATCCATGGATCGATTAGGAGAATCCTTTGTCGCGGGTGCTCTCCAATCGATCAACCGATCGATTGGGCATGAGCCAATCGATCGGTTGATCGATCCAGCTCCTGTGGACTTGCCCAATCAAGTCCAAAGCCCCCTAAAACCAACATTCGATCAATCCATGACCTGTTGGTACATCATGCCTAGCATCCGGCCATACCCGACCAATCTCGAACTAGCCTTCTAGCCTCCTCCATCAGCCTTGCGTCCCTCAGATATCTCTCATCCTTCACGCCTTGCCTTCAGAAGCTTCCTTCGGCCTCATCCTAGTTGTTGGATTATACCACCACACTCGACCAACCTCGAACTAGCCTTCTAGCCTCCTACATCAGCCTTGCGTCCCTTGAATATCTCCCCATCCTTCACGCCTTGCCTTCAAGAGCTTCCTTCGGCCTCATCTTAGTTATCGAGTTCTCCTTGCCAAGTCATACTAGGACTTACCTTGCCAAGACCACATGCTTGGACTTACAACCTTTGCCAAGATCACACTTGGACTTTCTGTTTCCTGGCTCCTCATCAGGACTTCCAATTGCCTAGCTCCTCACCAGGACTTTCCACTTGCCTGGTTCCTCACCAGGACTTTCTGCTGCCTAGCTCCTCACTAGGACTTTCCTAATGCCTAACATCCAGTTAGGACTTTCCCAGTCAAGTCTCCTGTCAACCTTGACCTACTTGACTTGTATTCTTATCAACTTGGTTAACCCTTTGACCATCTCCATAACCGAACAATTTCTCCAGCAATCTCCTTATATTGTCAAACATCAAAACTTAAATCCCGACTCAAGCTTGACGTCAAACTGGTCAAACTTGACCTAGGGAAATTGCCCCAACACCTCCTTGTCGCATGCTTCCCTTAAGTGACATATATGCACGATGCCCACCAATAACAACTCGACATCCCCTTCCACGAGCTCTAGTGGTCTCTTCAAAGTCTATTGAACCAACTTGTTTTGCACAAGCAAATAAGGATCCAAATTGGCGTAGTGTAGAATTTGATGCACTTCTTTACAATAGAATATGAAGCCTAATTCTGCGCACTCCCTCCATGAATGTTGGGGCTCTATATGGGTATTTCATCTTAAGAATCGAGTTGATGGTTCTTTTGAATGACACAAACTTGACTTGTAGCCAAAGGATTTAGTCAACAACCAGGTATTTGTTGGAACCCCAAGGTTGTCTTGGTGTGATCAACAAGTTAAGTTAGGTCATGTGTGTTTCTAACTTGGTGTCTAAGTGTGCAGGAGCTTAGGAGCACAGGTAGTCGAGTGGAAGGCGTAGCTAACGAGAAGGACGTCACGCGGTGTGTCCGAGGGACGAGGCGCTGTAGAAGAGTACACCGGCGGACGAGAAGGATGCTTGCGGTGGTTCCGAGGGACGAAAGCTGGAGCGGAAGACTGCTCGAGGAGCAAGAGACGCAGCTAGTGAGAAGGACGGCACGCGGTGCGTCCAAGGGACAAAGACTGCGGATGAGTACGCCGGCGGACGAGAAGGAAACACGCGGTGATTTCGAGGGACGAGAAGCCAGAGGGAAGCCTGTTGGGGAAATTTCCCTTGGTCAGGTTTGACTAGTTTGACTAAGCTTGAGTTGGGTCAAGCTTGAGTTGTGATGTTTGACAATATATGGAGATTGCTAGGGCAATCGTCGAGTTGTGGAGATGGTCAAAGGGTTGACTAGGTTGAGAAGAAGACAAGTCAAGTAGGTCAGGGATGACAGGAGACTTGACTGGGTAAGTCCTAACTGAAGGTTAGGCAGTGGAGAAGTCCTAACTGGAGTTTAGGCAATGGGAAAGTCCTAACTAGAGGTTAGGCAAAAAGAAGTCAAGTAGGTCAAGGTTGACAGGAGACTTGACTGGGAAAGTCCTAATTGGAGATTAGGCAAAGGTAAGTCCAATAGGAAGGTTGGCAAGAGTGAAAATCCAAGTAGGTCAGTGTAGACTAGACTTGGTGGTGAAAGTCCTGATGAGTGAGATCAGACAATTAGAAAGTCCAAGTCTGATCTTGGCAAAGGTTGTAAGTCCAAGCATGTGGTCTTGGCAAGGTAAGTTCTAGTGTTATTTGGCAAGGAGAACTCGATAACTAGGATGAGGCTGAAGGAAGCTCTTGAAGGCAAGACATTAAGGATGGTAGATATCCGAGGGACGCAAGGCTGATGGAAGAGCCTAGAAGGCTAGTTCGAGGTTGGTCGGGTGTGGTCAAATGCTAGGCATGGATACCCAACAGGTCACGGTTGACTAGGAGTTGGGTTTGGGACTTTGGACTTGAGTTTGAGTCAAGTCCAAGTTGTTCAATCGATCGGGCGATCGATTGAACATGGTCCAATCGATCGATTGATCGATTGGACCATGCTGCGAGTTTGGGGATGACTCAATCGATCGGTCGATCGATTGAGATTTGAATTCGCAGGCACAGAGAGGTTCCCAATCGATCAGGCGATCGATTGGGAGGCGCCAATCGATCGGGTGATCGATTGGGCGCCCCAATCGATCAGTCGATCGATTGGGACCTGGAGTTTTCGTGAGAGGAGTTGCGAAAACAGCTGGATCGATAGGTCGATCGATCCATCCATTTCCAGAAAGCACAAAGACTGTCTGGATCGATCAGTCGATCGATCCAGAGTCTACCCAATCGATTGGGAAAGACCCAATCGATTGAGATTCGATCGTTGGCAGGGATAAAGACCGTTGGAGAAGGTTTCTTCAGCATTTCTTCTCCGCCAAGCTTCAGCGACCACTTCACTGAGTTTTCTCCAACTGCTCACGCCAGTTCTTGAAGGCACTTGCGAGTGTTCTCTCAAGGTTCAAGAGGCAACAACAAGCAAGAAGAAAGGTTTTTACACTTGTATTTGTTGTATTTTCTTCTTGTGTGAGTTATACGGGTTGTGTGGAGTTTGTAGGGCTTCTCCGCCTTCGGTTGCGACCGAGAAGGAGAGTTTTATTAGTGGAGGGTGTGTCGTGTGTGTGGATCCTTGGATTAGTCACCTCTCTTGAGGTGGATACCAAGAAATCCGTGTGTTAGCATTGTATAGTTTGTCTTCGAGTATTTCCGCTGCATATCATCATCAAGATGAAGCAAACCGAAGCAAGCGCGACGAACCGCTATTCACCCCCCTCTAGCGGGCACAAAGGTCCCTACAAAGCCCACTTGAGAAGACCGGAAGTTGGGTTCGGGTGAGCCCTTTTCTGGATGGCAGAGATCACCCAAGCAAGCAGATCCGGAGTAGAAGACTCGAACCGAGGCAAACTGAACCGGAGCAGTGGTCCCCGGATGAAAAAGTCAACATCTGTTGACTTTAGGCTCCGGGGCGCCCGGAACCCTTCCGGGCGCCCGGACCTGGTTTGTTAACCAGATCGCGTCAAAACGAGATTTGAACGTTGGGGGATAAAGTTTTATCCCCCCAGGGCGCTCGGAACCCCTTCCAGGTGCCCCGACCAAGGCTATATTTCTCGGAACCCCTTCCAGGTGCCCCGACCAAGGCTATAAATATAGCCTTGGTCCAGAAGCTTTTCAATCAGTTCAGAAATTTTAACAACACTTGCGCGCGTCCACTGTTTAGATTAGCTTCTTTCATTCTGTGCCTACATTACTGTAAAAGAGGCTTCTTCGCCTGAACGAGATAGTAGTGCGATCATTTTCCTTGGATCAACAACCTCCCCGGTTGTAACCAAGTAAACATCTGGTGCCTCATCTTTTTCTGTTTAGATTTATTGATTTTCTATTTTATATGCAAGTGTTAATTTGAAAAGTCGTGAAGGGTCTGTTTTTTTTTACAGGGCTATTCAACCCCCCCTTCTAGCCGGCCGCAACGGTCCTATAAGTGGTATCAGAGCCGAGGCGCTTCAAGAGAACTAACCGCCGAACGAAGCAACGAGATGGCCGGACCAAGCATCCACCGACCGAAATACGAAGGGGACTTCGCCACTTGGAAAAAATTGATGTAGGTATTTTTTACAACAGATTTCGAATTAGTTTTAACAATGGAATCTGGCTTTGTAGCTACAGAAGGTAAGGAAAAATGTCAATGGACAAAAAAGGAGCAGGCTGAATACGTGGCGAACGACAAAGCAGAACACCATCTGCTAAGTGTTCTTCCACCTCAAGAAGTCAACAGGATTGGACACTACGACTCGACAAAGGAACTTTGGGAGAAGTTCCTCGAGCTGCACGAAGGGACATCTGAAGCTAAGCTCGCCAGAAGAGATCTGCTTCGCAATCAGCTCACCAGCCTGCGACTTGGGGAAGACGAGACAGTCGCGCATCTACACTCGAGACTAAAAGAAATTATTACCAGACTTTCGAATCTCGGAGAAAAGGTAAGCAATCGAGATTCGCTAAGGTACGCTTTAAATTCCTTTCCTAGAAATACCAAATGGGCATCATTAGTAGATGAATTTTACATTTCTAAAGATTTAGAAAAGATTTTATTAGAAGAATTCTTTTCAATATTTGAAGTGCATGAGTCAAGATGTGCAGGAATGAAGGAGCCCAAGAACAACATCGCCCTCAAAGCTTTGAGAGACGAACCAGAGTCGGAATCCTCTCTCGACGACAAGGAAATGGTAATGACGATAAGAAGATTCAAGAAACTTTGTAAATCCAGATCTACTAACCATCCGCAGGGAAAGAAGAAAAGAACGATCCGCTGCTACCACTGCGACGAAGAAGGGCACATCAAGGACAATTGCCCCAAGCTGAAGAACAAGGACAAGGAGAAGGGTAAGAAGCCTATCTAAAAGCGAAAGGCCCTAAAGGCGACGTGGGACGATACGTCGTCTGAATCGAAAGTCGAAGCATTCTCCGGACTCGTAGTGATGGCGAGTTATCAAGACGACGACTGCGATTCAAGCTCTTCCGAGATAAGCATCGAGAGCATCGATGAAGGGGCAGATTCATCAGAAGAAAGCAGCAGGTCAGGGGGAGACACGGACAACGAACTCGACAAGGTAAGTCAGGTACGTTTTTCGATAAACTTTTTAAGTTTGTTAAGTTATTAACTAAAGACTGCTGTAAATTAGAAAAGGAAATAAAGAATTTAAAAATAATTTTAGCTAAATCCTGACCTTTAGAAGAATTAAATAAATCAAAATTGGAAAATAAAAAATCACAATTAGAAAATTAAAATTTGAAAAATCAAATAGACAACTTGAAAAACTATGCATGATCATTTAATTTTAGAAAATTTAAAAATTTGAATTGGTATTATAGATATCACCCAGGACAAATTAGGAACATTTCAAGAGAATATGTCCCTAAAAATTTTTTAATCAATCCAGTAGGCTGGAACCTTTATTGGGTTCCTAAATCTTGCTTAGTCTAAATATTAATAAAAAAATTAGTGCTTTTAGTGAGAAAATTAAACAATGAATTTCTCTATGAGGCTTTGTCTAAGGAAGTGGTTGTTGCTCCAATAACCAAGAAGGCCTAGTGCCTCGCCACGACCTGGAAGCCAAAATATTGAAATAAATGTTTAATTAACTTTCTGTCAAAACATTAAAATTAGAATTAATTAATGCTTTTCAAAGTTTTTTCAAACATTTTTTTTCAAAATATTTTTATGCTTAGAAAAATACTTTTACGTGAAATTTTTACTTAGAAAATTACTTAGAAAAATCTTAAGTTAGGATTTTTTTAAATAATTTTTGCAAAGACTTAAATTCATACTTAGAAAAATTTTCAGAAGATATTTTTGCCTAAGTTAGAATTTTTTTACTTAGAAATTTTTTAAAAATATTTTTAACTTACAAATTCTCAAAGATTTAAGCTAGAAATTTTTTAAAATTTATCTCAAAAGTATTTTTACTTAGATTTTTTTTTTGAAAAACTCACAAAAATCATTTTTTTCCCTAAGTTAAAAACTTTTTCCTGAAACTAGAAATTTCTGCTTAAATTACTTGGAAAAATTTTCATATTTTTCAAAGTCTTTAACCCTTAGATTATTTTACTTGGAACCTCATTTTTTTGTGATCAAAGGGGGAGAACGAAAAGTATAAATCTAGGGGGAGGTAGACCAAAATTTAACTTGTTTTATTTTTACACTTAATTGCAAATTTAGTTAAGTTTTTATGTCCATTTTTACCCTAGCTTAACTTGGGTTGCTCACACCAAAAAGGGGGAGATTGTTGGAACCCCAAGGTTGTCTTGGTGTGATCAACAAGTTAAGTTAGGTCCTGTGTGTTTCTAACCTGGTGTCTAAGTGTGCAGGAGCTTAGGAGCACAGGTAGTCGAGTGGAAGACGCAGCTAACGAGAAGGATGGCAAGCGGTGCGTTCGAGGGATGAGGCACTGTGGAAGAGTATACTGGCGGACAAGAAGGAAGCGTGTGGTGGTTCCGAGGGACGAAAGCCGGAGTAGAAGACTGCTCGAGGAGCAAGAGACGCAGCTAGTGAGAAGGACGGCACGCGGTCCGTCCGAGGGACGAAGACTACAGATGAGTACGCCGGTGGACGAGAAGGAAACACGCGGCGATTCCGAGGGACGAGAAGCCGGAGGGAAGCCCGCTCAAGAAGACCGGAAGTTGGGTTCGGGTGAGCCCTTTTTCGGATGGTAGAGATCACCCAAACAAGCGGATCTGGAGTTGAAGATCCGGACCAAGGCGAACTGAACCAGAGCAGTGGTCCCCGGATGAAAAAGTCAACATCTATTGACATTAGGCTCTGGGGCGCCCGGAACCATTCCGAGCGCCCGGAGCAGCCCGGGGCGCCCGTAACCCTTCCGGGCGCCCGGACCTGGTTTGTTGACCAGATCGCGTCAAACACGATCTGAACGTTGGGGGATAAAGTTTTATCCCCCCAGGGTGCCCGGAACCCCTTTCAGGTGCCCCGACCAAGGCTATAAATATAGCCTTGGTCCAGAAGCTTTTCAATCAGTTCAGAAATTGTAACAACGCTTGTGCGCTTCCACTGTTTAGATTAGCTTCTTTCATTCTGTGCCTACATTGCTGTAAAAGAGGCTTCTCCGCCTGAAAGAGATAGTAGTGCGATCATTTTCCTTGGATTAACAACCTCCCCAGTTGTAACCAAGTAAGCATCTTGTGCCTCGTCTTTTTCTGTTTCGATTGATTGATTTTCTATTTTATATGCAAGTGTCAGTTTGAAAAGTCAAGAAGGGTTTGTTTTTGTTTTATAGGGCTATTCAACCCCCCCTTCTAGCCGGCCGCAACGGTCCTATAGTATTAACTTCAATAACACTTTCAGCCCAATTATCAAAATTATATCTATGAGACTATTGTTATCAATAGCTATTAGTTCTAATTAGCCTGTACATCAATTAGATATTTCAAATGCATTTCTTCATGATCATCTTGATGAAACTGTATTTATGGAGTAACCACTTGGGTTCAATCATCCACAATTTCATCTCATATTTGTCAATTCAAGAAATTCTTATGTGGTCTTCGATAAGCTCCTCACGTATGATTTCATCGATTATCTAATTGGTTACAAGCTCAAGGATTTCCTGGTTTAAAAATTGACTCATCTTTATTCCATAAATATAATAATGGATCTATGATATTTTTTCTTATTTATGCGGATGACATCCTAATAACCGACAATGATTATATGAGTATCATAACTTTATTAAGTCTTTTCAATCAAGAATTTTCTACTCGAGATTTAGGTAATGCTCATTTTTTTATGAGTGTTGAACTTATCCCACATGATGAAGGTTGTCTCCTCTCTTAGAGTAAATACATCATTAGGCTTCTTCAAAGAGCAAAAATGGATGGAGCACGTCCAGTCTTCATACCAATTGCTATTACTAACTTCTTTGCACCTTCTCCTACTATGTCTGATAGCATTATTGGAGCTTTACAATATGTCACTTTCACACGATCTGATATTACCTCTACGGTAAATCATGCTTGTCAGTTCATGCATGCTCCCACTAAACAAAACTAGGAAGGTGTGAAAAGAATACTTCGATATCTTAAAGGTACTATTCTACATGGTCTTCTTTTATATCGTCAATCATCTTGAGATTTACATATATATAGGATGCAGATTGGTCAAGTTCTTCTAAAGATAGATGCTCTACTAGTGTATATACAATATTTCTTGAACAATATCTTATCTCATGGAATTTTAAAAAGTAACCTACGTTATCTCGTTCAAGCACTGAGACTAAATATAAAGCTATAGCAAATACAACGTCTGAAATTATTTAGCTTCAATCACTTCTCTTTGAACTTCATTTTGTGTCAAGTATTGTATTAAAAATTTGGTGTGATAATATTGGTGCAACATATCTCATAGTAAATCTAATCTTTCATGCTCACACAAAATATGTGGAAATTGATTTTCATTTTATTCGCGAATGTATGATGACTCAATAATTATCAATTTCTTATATTTCTGCAGAAGATCAAATTACTGATATCTTTACTAAACCATTATCCAAACAACGTTTCAATAGGCTAGCAAGTAAACTCAACGTTAGAGATCTCTCATTAAAATCATCTGGGGGGGCGGGGGAGGAGGGAGGGGTGTAAAAGAAAATTATTCAATAAGTTATAGACCAAATAAACTTAAATTTGTATTAGACACATTAATTAATAGATTAGACCTTTTCTTCATTAATCTTTCAATTGCCGAAGCATCTTATCACCTTTATAAATTGTATACCTCAAAGACAAATAATAATATCAAAATGTTTATTTTTGTTACCTCCTCTCTCAAAAAGGGAAAGTAAGAGCACTGATCATCGTTTTTCTTCACTCACCATGCATGCTTGCAAATAAAAGAAAAATAGTATGAACTGCTCTAGTAGAGTTTTATTTGGGGTTTTTGAGGCATTGATTGAGATGGTATGGTATATGTCATAATATGTTGATCCATGGTATGACCGAAACATGCATCCGCTGTGGAATCTCACCCCCACAATGTGGCAAAAGGTAAAGCGTACACTCCAATAATCCAATGTCCTTATCAGTCTATCGGATCAACACGGAGGAGATAAATCATGGTGATTGAGAAAGTAAGTGGATGGGATGGCGACATATAATGCGTTCTCCAATTGAGTCAAGCGGGCATCAACCAACCTCATAGTGTGGTTGCCTGGTCAAGTTAATCGTATATGCACGCACATTGTCTAAGTTGTTACAACTGTCTGTTAGTATTTGCACTTATGTGTCAAGACACTCTTTATGTATTTTATGGGTAATTATTTCATAAAGGCAAGTATTTATCATTAATTATTTACTTTTCTATACATATATGATTAATGATAAAGTCTCACAGATTAATGAGTATATTAATTTGAAAACAGTCCTTGATCAGATAGATATCTAGATGGGACATGGATATCTAAATCAATGCTGAGTATGACTAAGTCGAGATAAACTAAGGGATGAATATACAAGTTGTACTTGGAGGTGCCTTGAGCTTAGAGGTACACTGAACATGATCCACTTAAAAGGAGACCACATATTAAACATCATTAGTAATTCCTCTTATGAACGAGTATAACTGATCTTTTGACTTAAGACCTTCATTTATTCTATACGTGGAGTTATGTGCTTTGACACCGTTAAAAGCAGCCTTTAATCGGATTGTAATTAATACGTTAATTGGGTGTATGACAAAGCGTAGAGAGAATAGTGTTGAGTCAATAGAGGATTCATCGTTCTCTTGGATTAGGAGTTAACATCCTGGCCGCTTGATAGAGATATTAGTGATTCAAAATCTATAGCCATGAAAGGAATGATTTATCATTCGAGAGGAGTCTATTATGTCTTGAAAATCAAGTAAAACGATTAATTTGATAATGATGCATAATGTACCGAATTAATTGAGATGTAGGTTTAGATGAAGAGATTGAATTATACAATAATCGGTTCATGGTGATTCTTGGATTAGGAAGTTTTGGAAATATTTTGTAAAATATTTTTCAAAAGGCAAAATAGTTTTGGAAATATTTCAGAAGTGATTTTTGAACCATTTGCAAAGTAAGTTTACAAAAGAATTTCTAAACCAACACTTTGCAAAAAATTTAAAATAAAACTTTTTTGAAAGTAGTTTTCAAATATCCTCTTCCTAAACCTAATATTACTTTAAAAATTATATTCATCTCTAAATTTTCCTTAAATGTCTAACCTTTAGTTACTAATTAACTAACAGAAGATAGCAGTTTTCACTTGGTTAGTGAAGTTCAGTAATAATGTCTAGTTAGAAATTTACTGAAAAAAGACTACTTAACTTGATCAATGTACTGTTATATTTTTCGCACAGACTTATGTTGATGCACTGATATAAGTATCTAAAGTCTAAACAAAAGGCCTACGCATCTTACGTTATTCTAAGTTTTTTTAATACACAATCAAGGTAGACCTAGTGTATTTATGAAATGCTCATTATCTAGATATATAGGATCATGCTTTCTAGGGATTTATCCTAGACTAAGGCCAAAATAAATTTTAAAATACTAGGGAATTGAGAATTTTTAGAAAACATAAGCAATGAAATTTCCTAGAATTTATGAATCATTGGAAAATTTATTTGATAATAAGAGTCCTAGCCTTTTGAATGTCAATTTTGTGAACATTGTTTAATCTCCGGTCATGTGTCGGGAGCAACCACTGCCCAATATCCATTTAAATTCTTATAAAGAGTAAGAGTAAAAAAGTTTAACTCAAGTGTTAACTTAACTTTGTTTATTTTGATTTTAATTTTAACTTAAGTTTACATTTTAATTTAATTTTAATTTTTAAGTTAAATTTAAATTTAGGTTTAATTTTAAAGTTTAATTTAAAATTTAAAATTTAATTTAGCTTTATTAATTTTATTTTATTTTATTTTATTTTAATTTATTTTAATTTAACTTAATTTAATTTTAATTTTAATTTAATTAATTCTTATTCATCTCACCCGATTTATATTTTCAAATAAAGGTATCCTATCATTTTGTGAGATGCGTTAAGTTGGATTTGTAGAGGTTGGTTTAACTTATGTTAGATTCAAGTTTAGCTTTGGGTTAATCAAACATGCATGCTTTGAATAAATTTCTAGACTATGATGAGTCACACAAACATAATTAGAGTAACCACGTACTTCAAGTTTTTTTAAATAGTCATGCCTAAAGAACTTAGTATAAAACTTTAGTTTAATCAACTAGGATTAGTAAGGGATAACTTCAGTTAGTTTCACTAAGTCAAATGCACCAGGTCAAAGTCATATCTTCCTAGACATATATAAACAAAGCTTCCCTAACTTACTATCATCCCAAACTTCTTTAATATTGTTTGTCAAGTTAAATTTTGTCCCTAATTCTTTTAGTCCTTATTATCCTTAATGGGTAAGGTTTATGTTTTGAGGTGCCAACTAATTTGAAGCGCCCACTTGAATCATAGATTTTCCTTTTAAGTTTTAGGTTTGTTTCAATTTGTTTTATATTTATAATACACTTGATTACAATTTGAGTTTAGATTAATTTCATATTTATTTAATTTAAGTTTAGTTTTTGATTTATTTGATTTGATTTGATTTTTTAGGTTTTAATTTAGCTTAGAAGGTTTAATTTTTGAGATTAAGATTGTGTTATTTGATTTATTTTGATTTGGTTTTAGGTAGTGTATTTTATTTTTAGGTATATAGTGTTGATTGAGTTCTACTTGCTTAGTTAGACAAGCATTCAGAACTCAAGCTTTGTGTTATTTTTTGTTTTGGTTTATAAGTGATATAAATATTTTATTTGTTGAACTGGACTTATATCCGAGTCTGGATTTATTGTACACAGTTTGTTGTGATCCAAGTATCATGTCAAGACACTTCGATCTTGTTGTGAATTTTTTGTAGGTTCAGCGGAGGCCGATAAGAGGGGGGTGAATTGCTACAAACAAAAATTAACTATACCCTCCTCGGATTTCAACTCAGAAAAGCAATAGTAAAATTAAAACAAGCAAAGAAAAAGAAATTAAGTAGTAGACAGGATTTAACCTGCTTACAACCAAGGAGGTTGTTAATCCAGGGCAGTAGAAAAAGCTTAGTAGAAAAATCTCCTTTGCTGAAGGCGGAGAAGCCTTTTACACTTTGGAAGCTTAGAACTATTGCTAGGAAAGAGTACACAGTTGATTGCTTGAGTTGTTGTGACTTTCCTAGCTCCAAGGGCCTTTATATAGGTCCTGGAAATCTTATCCCGAGAGTCAAGGTGCCTCCAACAAGGTTCAAGGCGCCTCCATCTCGGTCAGTGGATAAAACTTTATCCGCAGCGCAAACGGTCAAACTGATCTGGCTCAAGGCGCCTTAAACAAGCCTTTCAAGGCGCCTTCAATGTTGAAGGTGGCTTGAATATGTTTAAGGCGCCTTCAATATGTTTAAGGCACCTTCAATATGTTTAAGGCGCCTTCAAGTTTCCTGCTACAGTAATTTCTGCTACAGTAATTTCAGCCTCTTTTGACTCCTTTTCTTCTTCGCTTTGGCTTCTGAAGCTCCGTTCTTTTGGGTGATTGCGACCAACCGAAATAGGGCTCACCCGAACCCAATTCCCGGCCTTCTCCTCGATCAAGCTTCCGTCCCGGCTTAACGTCCCTCGAACGTCGCGCACGCTCTTCACGCCCACCGGAGTACTCTTCCGCAGCTCTCTCGTCTTTCGGACGCACCGAGCCCGTCGGCTCCCTTCCCGTGCCGTCCTTCTCGCTAGCTGCGTCTTATGCTCGACTTCCTGTGCTCCTAAGCTCCTGCACACTCAGACACAGGGATCATACACAACGCAAGACCTAACCAACTTAGTTGATCACATCAAAACTACCACGGGGTCTAACAATCTCCCCCTTTTTGATGTACATCTACCCAAGTTCAAGTTAGGGTTAAAATAGACATAAATAGTAATTTTAAAGGAAATTACTAAACTAACATAATTAAGCATAAATTTGCAATAAATAAAATTGCAACACACTTTAGTAAAAAATATTAAAAATTTTTAAAATTTTAATTTTCGTAACTCCCCCTAAACTTGTATCTTTCTCTCCCCCTTTGATCACAGCAAAAATGGGGTCCTAATTAGAGGGAACTTTTAAAAAAAATTCTAAGTAAATGAATTTTCAAACAAAACTTTCCAAAAGACTTTTTGAATTAAATAAATTCTATGATTTTTTTTTCTTTTTGAATTTCAAAAAAAATTCCAAGTAAATGAACTTTTAGAATTTTCCAAAAGAATATTTCAAAAAAAAATTTCTAAGGATTTTCCAAAAAAAAAATTCAAGTCAAAAAGCAAATTAAGTCTTTAGAGTTTTTCCAAGAAAAAATATTTCTAAAAATGAATTTATAAACAAAATTTTCAAAAATGTTTGATTAAACTTTCAAAGCATTATTTAATTCTAATTTTTTAAATGCTTTTTCAGAAAGTTAATTAAACCTTTCATTTCAATATTTCAGCTTCCAGGTCGTGGCGAGGCACTAGGCCTTCTTAGTTATTGGAGCAACACTCACTTCCTTGACAAAGCTTTATAAAGAAATATACTATTTAATTTTCTTCTCTGAAAGCGCTAAGTCTAATATTTCAACTAAGATCAAATATTATGATTTTTAAATTTCCATTTTAACTTCTCATAAGTTATTAATTCACAGTTTTTTAGAATTATGGCAAAAAATATTGAGCATGCAAAAAATTATACATTTTCTATTATTAGTTTGTCAAAATATTTTAATTGAAAAATTATGTCTTTTAACTCAATATTCTTTAATAGTTTTTCAGTTTTTAATTTAAAATATTCTTTCGACGAAATAATTTGTAATTCACGAAAACCTTTCGGCAATATTTCAATTGAAACAATTAATTTGCCAAGAGGTGGAGACCATACCTGACTTACCTTGTCGGCGGTTGATTCTCCCCCTGTTGAGTTGTTTTCATCTTCTGATGTTTCTCCCCCTTCATCGATGCTCATTTGTGATGAGCATTCTAGGTCTTCAAGTTGGAGTTCAGTTACTGGTTCTGTCTCGGCACTTATCTCAGTTTCGGACTCTTCTGACGTCGGATCAATGTCCATCGAGGAGTCGGATTCAATTTCAATTTGTTCTTCGTGGAGTTTTAAGAACTTTTCCCAAAGTTCTTTTGCGCTATTGTACTCTCCGACTTTGTCGAGATCTTCATTTGGTATTGTGGTTAGAAGATGAAATTCAGCCCGTGCATTTGCCATAAACTCGTCACGTTGCTTCTCGTTCCAGAGGTATTTCTCGAGCTCTTCTCCGTTTGCTTTCTTTGGTGCTTCATAACCAGATTTCATTATTAAATAAATAGAAAAATCAGAGTTAAGGTATACCTCCATCTTTTGCTTCCATGAAGCAAACTCCCCCTCGAATGCAGGTGGGTAGTCACTGTCTCCGGCCATCATTTTGATCGTTGTGCGTCAGTCGGCGGTTAGTCCTTCTGAGCGGTCTGGCTCTGATACCAATTGTAGGTGCAGCGGAGGCCGGCAAGAGAGGGGGTGAATTGCTGCAAACAAAAATGAGCTATACTCTCATCGGATTTCAAGTCAGAAAAGCAATAGTAAAATTAAAACAAGCAAAGAAAAAGAAATTAAGTAGTAGACAGGATTTAACCTGGTTACAACCAAGGAGGTTGTTAATCCAGGGCAATGAGAAGCGCACTAAAAAGAATCTCCTTTACTGAAGGCGGAGAAGCCTTTTACACTTTGGAAGCTTAGAACTATTGCTAGAAATGGTTACACGTTGATTGCTTGAGTTGTTGTTACTTTCCTAGCTCTAGGGGCCTTTATATAGGTCCTGGAAATCTTATCCCGAGAGTCCAAGGCGCCTCCAACAAGGTTCAAGGCGCCTCCAGCTCGATCAGCGGATAAAACTTTATCCGCAACACAAACGGCCAAACTGACCTGGCTCAAGGCGCTTTAAACAAGTCTTTCAAGGCGCCTTCAATGTTGAAGGTGCCTTGAATATGTTTAAGGCGCCTTCAATATGTTTAAGGCACCTTCAAGGTTCCAGCTACAGTAATTTCTGCTACAGTAATTTCAACATCTTTTGACTCCTTTTCTTCTTCGCTTTGGCTTCTGAAGCTCCGTTCTTTTGGGTGATTGCGACCAACCGAAATAGGGCTCACCCGAACCCAATTCCCGGCCTTCTCCTCGATCAAGCTTCCGTCCCGGCTTAACGTCCCTCGAACGCCGCGCACGCTCTTCACGCCCACCGGAGTACTCTTCCGCAGCTCTCTCGTCCTTCGGACGCACCGAGCCCGTCGGCTCCCTTCCCGTGCCGTCCTTCTCGCTAGCTGCATCTTCTACTCGACTTCCTATGCTCCTAAGCTCCTGCACACTCAAACACAGAGATCAAACACAATGCAGGACCTAACCAACTTGGTTGATCACATCAAAACTACCACGGGGTCCAACATTTTTCTAAAAGTTCTTTTAGTTCATTTACATCATTTTTCAATTTAAAAATTTCCTCCTTAAATTTTAGGACTTGAGTTGGAATTCTACTGGATTTATTTTAAGTTGTTCTTTTAGGTTTTGATTTTCTTTAAGAAGTTGATTAATTTGAGTATATGATTTTCCTAACTTTTGGTTCAAGAATGCAATGATTTTAAAAAAGTTGGCAGTTAGGTTAGAATTTACCTCATTGAGACCTTCTGAAATGAGTACAGAGTTGTGGCTTGACTCATATTCTAACTCATCGTCTTCATAGCTTCACTTTTTGATTTCGGTCCGGATGTCATCAGCGCAAGGTAGTTCTGTTGCTTTGGTTCTTCGGCGTTCAATTTTCCAGAGGATGATTCATTCAAAGTTGCTTTTAATACCTTCTTTCTTCTAGTAGTCTAGGTTTGTCTTCTTTTAGCTTCAGATACTCGTGCTTGTAGTGTCCCTTTTTGTTGCACCCGTAGCAGGTGACACTTGATTTATTTAACTTGATCATCTCCTGAATTTCTTTTTTGATGAAGTCCTTTCTTCTGGTAAATATCTTTCTTACCATGTTTATCAGTTGTTTTTCTTTATCTGAGTTTGGGTCAAACTCAGATTCTAGCTTAGGTTTGTTCTTATTCTTGATTTCTTTCGAGAGACTTGCAAGAAGTGCAACACTTTTCTCGAACCTTTTAGAGTTAGTTTGCTCATGTAGTTTGAGTTCACAAAAGAGTTCCTCTAATTTTAATTTAGATAATTTGTTTTTAATTTTATAGGCATCAACTATAGATGCTCATAATTCGCTTCGAGGAAATGAATTTAATGCATACCTGATTATATCCCGATTTTTCATCTGGTGGTTGATTAAGTAAAGCTCATTAAGGATGTCTTTAATCTTCGCATGTAGTTATCTCACTGCTTCTCCATCCAACATTTTAATGTTAAACAACTTATTTAGAAGCAGGTCTCATTTAGTTACCTTAGTGTCGTTGGTTCCTTCATGTAATTTGACGAACTTGTTCCATAGCTCCTTTGCATTCTCATGTGGGCCGACATCGTTGAGTTCTTCTTTCGTGAGTCTGCACTAGATCGTGTTCAATGCCTTTGAGTTAATCTAGGTCTTCTTCTTATCTTCTAGATTTCAATTTTCTAGGTCGAGGGGTACTTTAATTGCTTCATCTACTTGCGCCCTGTATACTCGTTGAATGATGAACCACTGCTTGATGTCAGTCTTAGGTAGACCTTTATTCTCTTCTTCCAATAAAAAAAATTATTTCCATTAAAGAGAGGAGGGTGAGCAGAGAGCTGGAAGTCTGGAATTAAGACAAGGAGTGTGAACCAAGAATATGTAAGGTATGCTAGTGAAATTTCTAAGAGCAAGGAAGCCCTTCTACATACCCCATGCCCCTTGCCTCTGCCACGGCAGAGAGGTGATATCTAGATTGAGTTGAAGATGATAATGGAGGCCAAGAGGCAAGAGGCAATAGAAGTGTGATCCATAAGCACATGATTTGGTAGACAAACATATATAGGAGATAATGAAACATGGTTAAATATTTCTGAATGTCATGTTTAGATTTTGATAAGGATCTGGTCATGTGAGTGTCATGAAAAACGATGTAAAAAAATTGATTACATAAAAATTTATTTAGTTAAATGTTGATCAATAGTCAAATTTACTTTGATGGTATGAATATTTATTTATATTAATGTTAATTATATGATAGTTTTTATTTAAAGTTTAATTATTTTTAATTAGTTAAAATGTGTTGTTGTTTCTTCTAGAGTAATATATAAATAAGAAATATAAAAAAAACATATAATATAAATTTAATGATAAATTTAAAAATAAACTTAAATAGATTTGTAAAAAGAATATAAAAATTATACTTATTACCTTATTTGAGATATAATAATAATGAATTTAAAATTAATATTATTTTATCAAATAAAAAAATATAATTTATCTTTAAAATTTAAAATATAATATTTTAATTTCAAAATTATCAACAGCCTTTTACAAATAAAATTTTATATTTTTAAGACAAAAAAATTGTTCAAAGACAGACATCCCTTTTTTGCAGCGCACTCGCAAATTCAAAGTCACAAGATCACCCACCTGTCACCCGTCTCGACTTCGTTTCCGCACTTGTCCGCGCCTGCACACCTGGCTTCTCCACGTGGTTTATTTGCTTTTTTACTTAGCTTTTCCGTGGCTTCATTTTGCTTTTTCTGCTTTTTTGACTTTTAGTTGGCTTTTGGTTTCTTCACAGAATGCGTGAAGCTAGGGCACGCCGCGACCTGTTCTCCTCATAGCGACACCGCAAAATCATATAGCATTCTCGCCCCGACGGGGAAGCTTCGCAGCGAAGCTAGGGTAGCACAGCTTGGCCAGCAGAGTTTCTCCTTCATTGTGGTTCCGCCGAAGCTGTCCTTCCATGCCCCTCGCCTGATTTCGCTGGATCTGCGCTGTGGTTCTGCCGAAGCTGTCCTTCCTTGCCCCTCGCCTGATTCCGCTGGATCCGCGCTGTGGTTCCGCTGGATCCGCGCTGTGGTTCCGCTGAAGCTTCCAGATCCTTCTTCGCCGCCATCTCACTTTCCTTGCCCCTTCCAGACTGTGGTTCCGCCGAAGCTTCCATAACCTCGCTCTCAGATCCTCGTGCCGACCTCACGCCGCAACTAGGCAGAACCTCGTTGTCTTTTCCCCTTCCAGAACTGTACTGCCCCATTGTTCTTGCTGCCGACCTCACGCTGCAACCCCTCTTTGTAAGAATGTTTGGTCCCTCTTCTACTTCCCATTGTTCATTTCTGAAATTAACAACTGCTGGAAAATATGAAATTACAACTGTTGGTTATGTTCAGGATAGCAAGTAATCTATACAACTGTTGCTGAAATTACAATTGCGATTTCTATTTCCATGAGGCTTTAGTGGATGCATTATACTTGTCCGTTCCACATGATAATACCGTGTTAGATTACTGGCAACATTTTTTTATGTATATTTGATTTAGAATGTTTTTTTCTGGCTATATGATGATGATATGCAGAGTCTCATTTCATCTGAATCTGAAATTTCCTAGCAATGGATGAAAATTACGGTGAAGATCAGTTATACATTCCTCAAGTTGCAGATGACCGAAAGCCAAAATATGGGATGGAATTCTCATCAATAGATGAAGCATTTGCATTCTATAACCAATATGCACGTGAATCTAGATTTAGTGCCAGGATAAATAGTAGCAAGAAAAATAAAATGACAAATGAAGTCGTGTGGAAAACATTTGTATGCTTTAAAGAAGGGCATACGGATGATCAACGGAATAAACAAGCAAAAGGTGATCAACGGACAAGGAAAAGAGCACGTGGGGAAGTTAGAACTGGTTGTAAGTCAAAGATTTCACTTGTCAAAAAACAAACTGGGCATTCATGGGTTGTCACTAACTTTATAGAAGGTCATAACCATCCACTCTCGACACCTTCAAAGGTGCATTTGTTACGCTCACCTCGTAATGTTTCAGAAGCAAAAAAAGCATTGACTCAACGGTTTTCAGATGCTAATGTGCCAACTTGTCAACAAATGCGATTACTAGAGATAGAGTATGGAGGGCCCGAGCAAGTAGGTTGCACAGAAGGGATATTAGAAACTTTGAAAAAGAGTTAAGGGATCAACAAAAGGGTATCGATGCCGAAACACTAATTGAGCTATTTACATCTGAGAAAGAGAAAAATTCAGCTTTTTTCTTTGATATGAGATTGATTCAGATAACAGATTCAGTAGGTGTTTTTGGGCTGATCATGTATCAAGAACGACATACAGTGTATTTGGCGATGTAGTTGTATTTGATACAACATATAACACCAACAAATATAGGTTGATTTTTGCACCATTTGTAGGAGTTAATCATCGTCACCAAACAATTATTTTTGGTTGTGGCTTTTTAAGTGATGAGAAAACTGAATCTTTTGTTTGGTTGTTCAACAAGTTTATAGAAGTCATGCCTAAAGGTGCACCAAATGTGATTATCACTGATCAGGATCCTGCTATGACAAAATCCATTGCCCAAGTTTTTCCTCAGACAGTGCATCGATATTGTTTGTGGCATATACTGAACAAATTTCCAGAAAAATTGCATCCTTTGACTTTTCGTGACTACTATCAAAGTATAAACAATGTAATTAGAAATTCTTCAACACCTGATGAATTTGAGAATTCATGGGAAGAGGTTATCAAGTGTGCTAACTTGGAGAACAATGATTGGTTGTCTTTGATGTATGAATTGCGACATAAGTGGGTGTCAGCTTATTTTAGTCATGTATTTTGTGCTGGAATGTCTAGTAGTCAGAGATCTGAAGGCTCACATGCATTTTTCAAGAGATATGTCTCAAATAAAAATTCATTGATGGACTTTATCACCCGTTTCAATAGGGCACTGAGATATCAAAGACATAATGAGTTAGTTGCAGATCATATTGATTTGAATGAGCATCCCAGGGTTAAGACAAACTGGTCAATGGAAACTCAAATGGTTAAGTTATACAAAAAAAAAAAAATGAATGGAGTTTCAAAGTGAAATGAATGAGAGTCATGGTTATTATGTGCAACAAGTATCTATGGAAGTTGACTCAGTAGTTTACCATGTGATAAATTTTCAAAGTTGTTCTTCCTCCAAACCAAGGGTGCTTACGCATGACAAACAGAGGGACAACATATTCTGTAGATGTAGAAAATTTGAGTTTGATGGCATTCCATGCAGGCATATGTTAGTTTTTTTTCATATTAACCAAGTATTTCATTTGCCTGATAAGTATATACTCAAACGATGGACACGAGATGCAAAGGTTGGAGCAATATATGCTTTGGGGGTACAAAATTTCATTGATGATCCAAATAGGGCTTTGATGTCAAGGCACTCAAGGTTATCCTATAAAGCTTCACTATTAATTGATGATGCATCTTTGACTGATGAAGGAACAAACTGTTGGTGTGGTTAGCACTAACGATTTAACCCAGGTTTTGATAAATGACAAATCAGGTTAAGTTAATTTGTTGTTGTCTGACACTTTGATCGAGTGTGCAGGAGAAGTCCAAACAGGTCGACGGGCTGACCGGATGTCTGGAACGAAGCCCAGCTAGGTCGACGAGCTGATCGAATAGCTGGCACGAAGTCCAAGCGGGTCGACGGGCTGACCGGACGCTTAGGCACGAAGTCCAGCTAGGTCGACAGGCTGACCGGATAGCTGGCACGAAGTCCAGACGGGTCGACGGGCTGACCGGACGTCTGGCAGGTAAGTGAGGTAAGTCACTGGAGGGAAGTGACTGCGAGGACGCGTTCCCGGGAAGGGAACATTAGGCGTCGATCCGACTTAGATCCATTTCGGATATTTAAGTCGAGATCGTGACTAGATTCCGGTCTCGGAAAGATGGAATCTAAGTCATACTCTTTTCTATTACTTTGTTGAACTTTAACTGTGCTAACAATCTATTTTACAGGATATATATTTGCCTCGGACTAACTCTATTTTGCAGGAGAAGGAGTTCCTGGAAATAGGAGGTCCGGGCGCTCGGAAGGGATCCGGGCGCCCGGAGGTCCAGGCGCCCAGAGGTAAGTTTTATCCAAACTCATGCGTCGCCACGTGGAGCTTGCTGGTTGGACCTGCCACGTCCCACCAGGGCGCCCAGAAGGGATCTGGGGCGCCCCGAGCCTCATATAAAAGGAGGGTCAGAGGGGAGCTTCATAACAACAACAAAAAGAAAGTCTTCTACTGCTTGCTCTACTGCTCTGCGCTTCTGCGACGCTAACAAAGCTCTGACAATACGCTCCTTTCCTTTTTTATTAAATTCTTGTCGGTATTTGTTTTAACTTTCATTAGCATTCATTGTACTGTTTTTGTAATCATTATTTCGAATTGCTAGTGAATTTCCCAACGAAAGTACTCACGGAGTACGGGCCTTCGAGTAGGAGTCGTCACAGGCTCCGAACGAAGTAAAAATTACTGTGTCTATTGTTTTTAATTTCCGCTGCGTTTAACTCTCTTTAACACTATTTTTCGAATCGATATTCACCCCCCCCCTCTATCGACGTTTCACAATCCAACAAGTGGTATTAGAGCAGGTACCGATCTGATTTGGTGCAACCACCAATCAGACAAGGGGGTGAAAGATTAACCTTTATTTTTGTTTCGTTTTTTTTACGCTTAATTCCAATCTGGTATTATTACCAGTTTTGAAACCTTTTTCATTGCAATTAAATCTAAACTGGTGCAACACCAATTTAGATACATCTATTATTTTTTCCACACTACTAATCCAAGACCAAGTCTTGGGATATTTTTTTTCGTTGTTTACTTGTGTGCAGAATGTCTCAACTAGAAGGCTTCAGCACAGTACGTCCTCCCCTATTCAACGGGGATGACTTCTCGTACTGGAAGAAAAGAATGGAGGTGTACCTAAAGACGGATTACGATCAATGGTTCAGCGTTATAAAGGCCTACCGAGCTCCAACCGACAACTCCGGAAATCCACTAAACACGGAACAGTGGACTCCGGACATGAGGAAAAAGGTGTCGACGGTAAACAAAGCAATCAATACGCTACACTGCGGCCTAACACGAGAAGAGCTGAACCAGGTCGGACCGCATCAGAATGCTAAAGAATTATGGGACAAATTGATCGAGCTGCACGAAGGAACGAGCGACGCAAAGGCTCATCCAAAGAAAAGAAGAGCAAGTCTGAATCTGAAGAGGATTCCGGTCAAGATTCCGAAGACGAAGAATACCTGGTGAACTTGGTAAGAAAAATGTTCACCAGGAGAAAAAGGAGCTTTAGCAAAAAGGTCAGTTCTCCCGCGGAACAAAAGAATGTGACTTGCTTCGGATGCAACAAAAAGGGACACTACAAGAACGAATGCCCAAGACTGAAATTCGACAAACCGAAGCCAACTAAAAAGAAGACCCTCAAAGCAACGTGGGACGACTCCTCCTCGGATGAATCGGAGGTAGAAGAGCAGAAGCACCAGAGCCACCTCGCGCTGATGGCCCGCGAAGCTGAAACGGAAGACGAATCGGGAGATGAATCGGAAGACGGGTCTGAACCCGAATCGAGCCACGAGTCCGTACTCGTTTCCGAAGGCCCGGATGAGGTATATTTTAATTTAAACAAAAAAATTTTCAAAATTATTTCCTGCTTAAATAGTAAGTTAGTTAAAATAGAAAATGAAAATAAATCACTCCTTGAGGAAAATCAAGACCTCAAGGAACAAATAAAAAATTCAAATCCGACTCAAGATCTAATACTTGAAGAGAATTCATAATTAAAATCAGAAATTAATAAGTTAAAAGAAATGCTAGAAAAATTCACTACAAGATCAAAAAATCTAGACTTAATCCTGAATAATCAAAAAGCATGTTATAATAAAACCGGACTTGGATACAGGTCGAACTCAAATAAAACCTTTAAATCACTAATAACTCAATACAAATCAACTAATCAAGCTTGGGTTCCGAAAGCGTGTTTGACCACGCAAGTAGGACTTAATCAATATTACATATCTATAGGAAAAATATATTATATAAACTCAAATAAACCAAATCAAAAACCAAAATACAAATCTAAATCAAAGAATTCAAAATTTAAACATATTAAAACTCAATAAAATATAAATTATCACCAAGTTAATTATAACTATAAAAGAAATAGACACAAACCTAAAAATTTAAATTAAAGGCCAATAAATCAGGGGGAGGCTCCAGAATAGCTGGCACCTCCAAAACTAACCTACCCGACAGGGTAACCCAAATAAACTAACCCGGCAGGGTAATTAGGATTAGTTAAAAAGGGACCCAGTTTAACTTGAATCATGGTACTTGTGAAGTTTTTGGATGATAGTACGTTGGGGAAGCTTGGGCATCGCATGTCTAGAAAGATATGGCTTCGATCTGGTGCATTTGGCCAAGTGGAACTGATCGAAGCTACCCTTAAATGGATCCTAACTAGTTAGACCAAGGTTTAGTACTAAGCTCCGTGGATAGGACTATTCGGAAAACCTCGAAAGGTTGGTTACTTCTAATGACGTCCAAGTGACTCACCAAGCTTAGAAGTTTATCCGAAGAATGCCTATTTGTTGAGACCAAAGCTAAACCTGAATCTAACACAAGTTAAACCAAACTCTATAATTAATCAAATTAACTTCATCTCACAAAATTATAGGATACCCTGATTGATAATCTAGATCGGGTGAGATGAATAAGGATTAAATTAATTAATTTTCAAATTAAGTTAAAATTAATTAAAATTAAAATTAACAATTATTTTTAATTAACTTTAAAAAAAATATTTTAACTTTAAAAAAATATTTTAAATTAAAAAAATTATTTTAACTTTAAAAAAAATTATTTTAACTTTAAAAAATTATTTTAACTTAAAAAAATTATTTTAACTTTAAAAATTATTTTAAAAAGTAAATTAACGTTAAAAATTATCTTAACTTTAAAAATTATTTTAAAAAAATTAAATTAACTTTAATTTAATCGATATTAACTTTAAATTAAAATTAATTTTCAAATTAAATTAAAATTAAATGGTGTTAAAATTAATTTTCAAATTGAATCAGGTTAATTAAATTAAATTTCGAATTAAGTCAATTAAATTAGTTAAATTAAATTTTGAATTAATCAAACTTCAAATTAAATAAATTAAAAGGAACTACGATTAATTTATGTTAAAAATTAATTTCAAAATAATTTCAAAACTTTAATTTTAAACTTAAAAATTAATTTCAAAATCTTAATATGAAACTTAAAAATTAATTTCAGAACTTTAATTCTAAACTTAATTTCAAAACTTTAATTTTAACTTAAAAAAAATTATTGTCAAAATCTTAATTTCAAAAACTTAAAAAAAAAAAAACCCCCCAAAATCAACCCCGGGCGCCCGGAGCTTCCTATAAATAGGGGGCAGCAGGCGCCCCCAACAATTGCCCCACAACCTTTCACTCTTACCAAGGTTCTATCCGAACCTCAGTGTGTGAGTGCTCTAAAATTAAATTTTCTTGCGGTGAAGATGCTGCTGCGACTCAACCGAGGTCATCAATTCTATATATTACGATGGCTCCTCAGTTCAAAAATATTTTGAAAAATGATTATTCTCAAATTATAGGTTAAAACATGTTTCATTTTCAAAATTTTCCTATTTTTAGCCTTAGCCTAGTTCAAAATCCTTAGAAAGCATGTACCCATAGGACTAGTTTTGAGCATCTCACCAAAACCCTAGGGTTACCTTGCTTGTGTTTGACGAACATAGAAAGGGGTGAGATGTATAGGCCACTTGCCTAAGACTTAAGATGTTTATTTCAGTGCATCGATATAAGTCTGGGCGTTAAATAGAAAATATACATTAATCAAGTTTAAGTTAAAATTAACTTGACTAACAAAGTGAAAGTTGCTATCTTCTGATAAGTCAGTCAGTAACAAACTGGCTAGACATTTGATTTAATGTCAGGTTCAGGGGGAGGTATTAATTAAAATTTTCCCTTTATTTTAAAAATTTGTGTTTGAAAAATATTTTATTAAAAATTTCTTAAACCTATTTTTGAAAAAACTAAGCTATTTTTAAGAATTGGATTTTCCTGAAAATTGATGTTGTAAATTAGATTTAACTTAGTTTTGAAAATTGAATTTAAAACTCTAGTTCTTAAAATTTGATTTTACTTAATTTTGACATTTTGATTTGAAAGTTAACTTTTACAAAAATTAGTTTTAAAAATTGCTTTGTTATTGAAGATTGTGGAAATTAGATTTTTCAAAACTTAAGTTTACAAACTAAGCTTCTCAAAATCATTTTCCTTAATTTTGAAAATTGAATCTTTTACAAACTTAGTGTTGAAAAATAAATTTCAATCAGTTTTGAAAAATAGATTTTTCAAACTTAGTTTTAGAATTTTGATTTTGAAAACTTATGTTTGAAACCTTGAACTTTTAAACTTTGACCTTATAAACTATACTTGAAAAATCAGCTATCTTTCAAGATTTAATTTTTTTAAGAAATAAAAGCTAAATAATCTATGTTCTAAACTCCCCCAGATTAACTTGACATTATTTCTTACTTTGTCTGAGGTCTGTATCTATGCTTACTTTATCCATGCTTACTTTTGATGAATGCCAAAGGGGGAGGGTTAGGTGGTTAAGTTAGCTAAACCAATTTGAAAATACAAACTAACTTTAAAACCACATAAAACTAACTTTAAAACCACATAAATGCATGTTGTTTCTTACATATGTTTCACTAACTTAACCAGGTTGTCATTCCATCAAAAAGGGGGAGATTGTTGGTGCGGTTAGCACTAACGATTTAACCCAGGTTTTGATGAATGACAAATCAGGTTAAGTTAGTTTGTTGTTGTCTGACACTTTGATCGAGTGTGCAGGAGAAGTCCAGACAGGTCGACGAGCTGACCAGATGTCTGGCACGAAGCCAATCAAGGTCGACGGGCTGACCGGATAGCTGACACAAAGTCCAAGCGGGTCGACGGGCTGACCGGACGCTTAGGCACGAAGTCCAGGTAGGTCGACGGGCTGACCGGATAGCTGGCACGAAGTCCAGACGGGTCGACGGGCGGACCGGGAAGGGAACATTAGGCGTCGATCCGACTTAGATCCATTTCGGATATCTAAGTCGAGATCGTGACTAGATTCCGGTCTCGGAAAGATGGAATCTAAGTCATACTCTTTTCTATTACTTTGTTGAACTTTAACTGTGCTAACAATCTTTTTTACAGGATATATATTTGCCTCGGACTAACTCTATTTTGCAGGAGAAGGAGTTCCGGGAAATAGGAGGTCCAGGCGCCCGGAGGTCCAGGTGCCCGGAGGTCCAGGCACCCGGAAGGGATCCGGGCGCCCGGAGGTAAGTTTTATCCAAACTCGTGCGTCGCCACGTGGAGCTTGCTGGTTGGACCTGCCTTTCCCACCAGGGCGCCCGGAAGGGATCCGGGGTGCCCCGTGCCTCATATAAAAGGAGGGTCAGAGGGGAGCTTCATAACAACAACAAAAATAAAGTCTTCTACTGCTTGCTCTACTGCTCTGCACTTCTGCGACGCTAACAAAGCTCCGACAATACGCTCCTTTCCTTTTTTATTAAATTCTTGTCGATATTTGTTTTAACTTTCATTAGCATTCATTGTACTATTTTTGTAATCATTATTTCGAATTGCTAGTGAATTGCCCAACGAAAGTACTCACGGAGTATGGGCCTTCGAGTAGGAGTCGTCACAGGCTCCGAACGAAGTAAAAATTACTGTGTCTATTGTTTTTAATTTCCACTGCGTTTAACTCTCTTTAACACTAGTTTTCGAATCGATATTCACCCCCCCCCCTCTATCGACGTTTCACGATCCAACACAAACTTCTTGGATGAACAATTGGATTGTATCTACAGTAAAATTCAAGAGATGAACATTAGTAGAATATGTGACAATAGAGGTCAAAGGAAAAAATCTATGGATGAGTCCCCTAATATTATGGATCCTTCTTTAGTAAGAACAAAGGGATGTGGGAAGAGATTGAAATCATCAAAGGAGAAGTCAACCTCAAAGTCTCGGTTATGTCATGGATGTGGGCATCGAGGTGTGTCACATGATAAACGTAATTGTCCAAATTTGCAACAAGGGTATGTGTCAATTAATTCTCTATTTGTATGTTAATTGTATTTGCAAATTAATTACCTTTATTAAATTGTATAAATATGACAATGTGTTGATTGACAGATCAACTTTGGATAATCATCATAACAACGATGACAACCCATACGAAGAAGAATTGGCATCAATAGCAGGCAAGGACAATTATTAAAGACAATAAGCTGATTGATTAAAGACATTTATTACAAATAATAATTGTCTTTATTATTGTAGGTTCTAACAATATGCACTAGCAAATAATTCAATGGACAATTCGTATTGAAGGTTTATTTTTTACTTTTGTTAATTATGTCTACTTAGTTCCATAGAAGATGCATGTACAATTTATTTTTAATTTGTTAGCTATTACACTTATGTTAGCTTTAGTTGTGCTTATAGATGCTCATGGAGACCTAAATCTGAAGCTGTTCTAAAGGTGGAGAAGACGATGTATGCTGCATCATGGAGGAGTTGCAAAGACAAGCACCTAAATCTAAAGTTGCTGCTTCTCTATGTAGTTTTTTTTTTATCAAACATTCATCTGTTACAGACCATGTATGCATGTAAGCTTCTTGTGGATTTACTAGATGCTGTCTCTTCTAGCATAATTTGAACCCTTACAGTGTGCAACTGTCCTCAAGTTATCATTGAAACAGGTCCAACAGGATGGCTGACACTGAAGTGTTTAGATATTGTAGATGATATTAGCACTCAGTCTTAAGTAACTTCTGGGACAATAATGTAAAATGTTTACGTACTTCTTAAAATTATATTCTTCTGTTTAATATTACTGCTTTAATTTGAATTCTGTCCATGTTTTATTCTGATGGTGCTTTCTAGGATCTGACCTTCTGTTGCCCACTTAAACTGATGGTTTGGATTAAATTAAGAACTGCCAGGATGGTTTAGAATTCTGTCCATGTTTTATTCTGATGGTGTTCAATCCTATTAAGTTATAATTCCCCTTTAGAAGTAAAGTCTTCCCTTTTTTGAGTAACAAAGCCACTATTCATCTTGACACATAGCTGGATATTGTTTGTATATAATTGGTTGCTCAGAATATGGCCTTTCTTGTTTTTTTTTTTGAAATATTGATGGAGATTATTTATTCATTAAACTTTGAATTTTTGGACATTTTTTTATGTTTTTAAAGTAGTTCCTCTTTACAGTTTTGACCTTGGAGAATTTTATCAAGTTTTCCAATAAAAATTCAATACTATATTTCTTCAGTTGTTTGTTTTAGTTGATATGCAATGAGTTCACCAAGGAATGAAATGATAATTCTTTTCGTTAGTTTATATAGCTTTATTATATTCCAACTGTGCGGCGAATCTCAAAACTCTGAGTTTAAATATCATTGTTTTACTTAAATATCCAGGTGGATGTAGTTTGTTTCATGGTTTTCTTTTGACATTATAGTGATAATTTAACATATTTAAAGCATGACAAATATCATTGTGCAAATACTGGGGTTCAGCCTCAGTTGAAGGAACTTTGCGAAAAGATGGATGCAAAGGGACTTTTGATGTATATCATAGATATGAAGAATCGTACCAGATTCACCACCTTACATGAGGAACTTCCGTTAGCATTGAAATATGCAATTGAATCAATGAATGAGAAGTAATATCCAAGATTTAGTTTTCATTTGATGTGGTAAGTAATGACAAACACAACTGTTCAATTCATAAACAAACTGAAGCTCTTTCACAGAGAACAATATCAACTGCACTTTCAATATACAATAATCAATGGTATATAATGGCATATGAAGATCTTTGAATAAGGTTTTGGAGCACATCCCATGTTAGTACAGTTGTAATACGTTTTTAAAGCACATCCCATGAAGCAAATCCATAACTTAATCACATTACTTATAACAACGTAGATAAAGCAATTTAGATTAAATCATCGTTTTAATTTCGATACAACACTTGTAACAACATGCCTAATCATCATCATTATCATCACTGATCATAAGAGAATTTAACTGATGCTCTATCTCTTTTAATGCATCTTTCAACTTAATAATTTTTTCAGTTTTTGAAAGTTTTTTCTCTAAATCTGAACTTGACCTTGAACTTGAAGTTGCACATGATATTTTATTTGGACTAGATGCAAAGGAAGTTGGTGCAGATCTTTTTTCAAAGTATTCCTCATAAGCTTTTTGTGCCTCCTCTCTAGTTTTGAATGATTTGTGTATGGCGCCCTTAAAGCCATTAACATGATCAGAAGCTTCTAGCCACGTTTCATAAATTCCCGGTTTACGCCCAACAAATACAACATATGTTTTCCCCTGCATTTTAAAGAACATTCAGAATCTTATATAAACAAAATATTATAACTTAAATCAAATGATTTACCATAGATTGTCAGTCGAAGTTTTGCAAGTTTCCTGTAAATTGTAGAACCAAAAGAATATTAGCTATCACTAGTTTCTTATACAAGGAATATTTCAACTGTTTTAGATAACTCTTCAATTCTGTAATTTTCAATATGGTAGTAAATAACTAAAATGAATTATATTATTCAAACATCATAAAACCTTAGCATATAAATTAAGACATCTACTGAATAGGTCAATTTCCTTGAAAAAAACTCTGAAAAGTCCCAATACAAGCTACTTTTCCAAAGTTTACAGCAGCTAGCAAGAGTCAAACATGAGAATCCAAAATTCAGCACTGCACTGCTCAATCAAGTAACACAGAAGATCACCCTACTCACCTTAGAATAGTACAGATAACACAAGATGGACAACAACCCTACAGAAACGTGCAAGAGGAATTCATCATAATCAATGTGATTAAATCACCATAACCAATGTGATTAAATCAGATAATACTTTAAGCCCTAAGATGGGAAGAGAGGAAACTATGAACAAGCATTCTCACAGAGAGGGGTCGGCAGCGAGAACAAAGGCTTCGTGGCGTGAGGTCGGCAGCGAGGGAGATCTGGAAGCTTCTCCACGAAGGTTAGTCGAGAGAGATCTGGAAGCTTCGGCGGAACCACAAGCAGATTCAACGTCGCGACGGCGAGGGGCAAGGAAACCAAGATGGCGGCGAGCGAGGTTATGGAAGCTTCGGCGGAACCACAGTCTGGAAGGGGCAAGGAAAGCGAGATGGCGGCGAAGAAGGATCTGGAAGCTTCAGCGGAACCACAGCGCAGATCCAGCGGAATCAAGCGAGGGGCAAGGAAGGACAGCTTCGGCGGAACCACAGCGCAGATCCAGCGGAATCAGGCGAGGGGCAAGGAAGGACAGCTTCGGCGGAACCACAATGAAGGAGAAACTCTGCTGGCCAAGCTGTGCTACCCTAGCTTCGCTGCGAAGCTTCCCCGTCGGGGCGAGAATGCTATCTGATTTTGCGGTGTCGCTGTGAGGAGAACAGGTCACGGCGTGCCCTAGCTTCACGCATTCTGTGAAGAAACCAAAAGCCAACTAAAAGTCAAAAAAGCAGAAAAAGCAAAATGAAGCCACGGAAAAGCTAAGTAAAAAATCAAATAAGCCACGTGGAGAAGCCAGGTGTGCAGGCGCGGACAAACACGGAAACGAATTCGCGCAGGTTAACATCTCTCTATATATATATATCACGTTGAGATAGTGATATCCACTGATAAGTGGGGGTTCCATCATCTCAACGTGTATATATATATATATATATATATATATATATATATATATATATATATATATATATCATGTTGAGATAATGATATCCACTAATAAGTGAGGGTTCCATCATCTCAACGTGAGAAGCACAAGTACTACCTATATATATATATATATATATATATATATATATATATATATATATATATCACGTTGAGATAGTGATATCCACTGATAAGTGGGGGTTCCATCATCTCAACGTGAGAAGCACAGGTACTACCTATGCAATTAGGGTGGGATCCACTGTGTGAGTTTCACCCTCCAAATGTGAGAATTTAAGAGTATTATCTGTACATAGGATCTAATTAACCATCATCAACACATGCGAAGCACTGTTTTACCATTCTGCATTCGTCCTTTTAAGAACTGAAGTTCTCGGCTCTTTCCTTCTCCCTTGGGAGTATAAAGCACACAGTGTAAAACAGAACAGACAGAACAGAACAGATGGCATTATTATTATAAATGTAAAAGGAAATTAATTGGCATTTGACTCTTTTCAGAAAATTAATTAATTGGTTTTCATCTCTACTCTTTGACCATGTCTCACTCATTTGACTGCTAAGAGCACCCTTCGGAGCTCTTACTGTGGACGTGGCAGAGGGAGAGGGAGGTTTCTCACCTCACACGACGAAGTGGCTCCGTTGTTACAAAGTCGCTTCGTCGTGCCTTTTATTTTTTTTATATTAATTTTTTTAATAATTATATATATAAAAAATAAACGTCAGATTAGCCGTTGTTGAACGGTTAACTTTATTTTTTTAATTTATTTTTTTTTATAAATACATGATCGTTTTCATATTTTCATTCATCTCCTTGTTATCTTTGCTTTCGATTTCTTTCCTCAACTCTCTGTATTTTTCAACCACAAAAATATCTTGATTTATTTCAAATGACTCAAAATCCAGATCGATCTATGCTCCAGGAATTCTGGAGAAATGAATTGGCGGAAGACGCGGAGAATATAGATGAACGAAGAATGCTCCAGCTATATGAGCAGCGACAAACGATACGTCAAAGAGCTCAAAGTTCTTCTGGTAGAACACAAAGGAGAAGGTATTTGAATCGGGATCGTGAAGTTGGACATATTTGTCTTTTCAATGATTACTTTTCTGATGATCCGGTATATCCTGATGACATATTTCGACGTCGATTTCGAATGAAAAAAGAGTTATTCCTTCGTATAGTTGATGTCGTGAAAAATCATTTCGAATATTTTCAATGGAAGGTCGATGCAGCGGGGAAAAAAGGTTTGTCACCACTTCAGAAATACACAACGGCTATTCGTCAATTGGCGTATGGAGCCCCTGCTGATCATTATGATCAGTATCTACGAATTGCTGAAACAACAGTCATCCAATGTTTATTCAACTTTTGCCGATGTGTAATTGAAGTGTTTGGGGCTCAATATTTAAGAAGACCTAATGCTGTTGATATCCAACACTTGCTTGAAATACATGAGCAGAGACATGGTTTCCTTGACATATTGGGCAGTCTTGATTGTATGCATTGACAATGGAAAAATTGTCCCGTCGCTTGGAAAGGCCAGTTTACTCGAGGAGATCATGGCGTCCCAACAATTGTGCTCGAAGTCGTTGCATCTTCGGACTTGTGGATATGACATGCCTTTTTTGGGATTGCAGGGTCACGCAATGATATCAATGTGCTTAATGAATCACCGTTATTCAACGACGTCTTACAAGGAAATGCACCTGAGGTTAATTTTACGATTAATAATACACAATATACAAAAGGATACTATCTGACCGATGAGATCTATCCAGAATGGACTACTTTCGTCAAGAGCTTTCCATGTCCCCGGGATCCCAAAAGAAAAATATTTAAGGAACAACAGGAGGCTGCGAGAATGGATGTCGAGAGGGCATTTGGGGTGCTCCAATCATGATGGGCAATGATAAAAGGTCCAGGACGATTTTGGTACAAGGATAATTTGAAGGACATCATTTATACCTGTATTATTTTGCACAACATGATTATTGAAAATGAGGGAGATGCAGTAGTCAATTGGTCGGATGATGAAGGAGATTCTCAATCACAAATATTTCAAGGCTCCACTCAAGAATTCTAAGCATACATCCGTAGAAATTACGAGCTACGTGATAATCAGCTACATTATCAACTTCGAGCCGATTTAGTTGAGTATATCTGGGCACGCTATAATTGTAATCAGTGAAAAAATAATTTATTAATTGCGATATATGTATTGTGATATTTATGTAATTTTTTTTAATTATGAAAGGTATTTAATGTTAGTAATTTATGAATTTAAATTTTATTAAAATTTAATTATATAAAATATAAATATGAAGAAGAGATAATGAAATATATATAATGAAAAGTGTGGGACTAAGAAGTTGTTGAGAAATTTTTTTAATAGTGGAAAGAGGTATGAGATTTTTAATTTTTGACATGGTACAGACATGATAACAAAATAGCTTACAGTGGGTTCTAACTACCCACTAACTACTGTGGATGCTCTAGGAGCTGCATTTCTCTTATCTTTCCTTCGCCTGGGATGATAAAGCACACAGCGAAGAACAGAGGAGAGAATCGATGGCATTATTATTAAAGGAGCGACCTTTGGATATTCTACGATGGGTTGTTTTCCTTTGTCAATATCGACTCCTCCCTCTCCTGCGCAGCCCACAGGAGTTGAATATGATCGTTCCAACCAGACCACCGCTCTTCTCTCCGCCGTCGCTTCCCATTCCTCTTCGGGCCTCCGCCGATCTCACACCACCTACCTCGTCCCTGCCTTCGTGGTCGTCACCTGCGCCTCCTTGGCTGTCGCGGCCGCTTTCGCCTTCCTCTTATTGCCCTCCTCCTCCCCCGCTGCTGCAGACCAAGATTCCGCCTCTGATCTGTCTCACGCCGCGCGGCCACTCGCCAAGCTCTCCCGCCCCGTCGTTCTACTCGTATCCTCCGACGGGTTCCGCTACGGTTACCAGTTCAAGACCGACGCGCCCAACATCCGCCGCCTGATCGCCAATGGCACCGAGGCGGCGCCCGGGCTCATATCGGTCTTTCCCACCCTCACCTTCCCAAATCACTACTCCATCGTCACCGGCCTCTACCCGCCCTACCACGGCATCATCAACAATCACTTCATCGACCCGATCTCTGGCGCCTCCTTCACGATGAAGAGCAACGAACCGGAGTGGTGGCTCGGGGAGCCGCTCTGGGAGACTGTCGTCGACCACGGGTTCCACGCCGCCACCTTCTTCTGGCCCGGATCCCAAGTCAAAAAAGGGCGTTGGGATTGCCCTCCCAGCTTCTGCAGGCATTACGACGGCTCGGTGCCGTTCGAGCATCGCGTGGACACCATCTTGAGCTACTTCGATCTCCCAAGCTATGAGATACCCGTGTTCATGACCCTTTACTTCGAGGACCCAGATAAACAAGGGCACAAGGTCGGTGCGGACGATCCAGAGATCACTGCTGCAGTCACTCGAATCGACGACATGATCGGGAGATTGATCGTCGGCCTGGAGAAAAGGGGGTTCTTCGAGGACGTGACTATAATCTTGTTAGGTGATCATGGAATGGTGGGAACTTGTGATAAAAAACTGATCTTTCTTGATGCTCTATCTCCGTGGATCAAAATTCACCGAGACTGGGTAGAGTCCACTAGTCCTTTATTGGCAATTCGCCCGCCTGCCGGCGTGGCGCCGTCGGAAGTGGTGGCCAAGATGAACAAGGCACTGAGTTCAGGCAAGGTGGAACACGGAAATTATTTAAAGATGTACCTGAAAGAGGATTTGCCAGAGAGGCTCCATTACTCGGCGAGCTACAGGATTCCGCCCATAATTGGATTGCTGGCGGAAGGCTACAAGGTGGAACTGGAGAAGACGAAAGACTGCGAGTGCGGTGGCGCTCATGGCTATGACAACGCATTATTCTCGATGAGGACAATTTTTATTGCGCACGGTCCTCAGTTTGCAAGGGGAAGGAAGATTCCATCTTTTGAGAATATAGAGATTTACAATGTGATCGCCTCCATTCTGAAGCTGAAGGGTGCTCCCAACAATGGATCGGAATCGTTTCCGAGCACTATTCTTCTCGCAAATGCTTGAATGTGATTAATGTACTAGGAAATATGCAATGAGCTTCCATAAGCAGCAACATCATCACTCACCGACCTTACCAAGAGAGTGAACGTTAAAAGGGATATAGTGCTTATCGATCTCGTCGTTTTCAATTCTTTTACTCAATGCATTATAAGTTATGTCACTGTTATGATTTGGGATTGGGATTCAGTAGTCCCCATTGTCGAAATTTCCAACACAAACATGAACGATCCTGATCATAGAAACCATCTTACTCGGATTTATGTTCTCACCTAGTCATGACAACCACCAGTAATTCAAGTATGGCCGGATAACTGATAATTAGTTCACTTCGTCAGATATCAAGATTGTTTTGTATAATAAGGCCTCATCTCCAGTTTCATATTTTTGAATAAGATCTGTAAAGATCCAGGAAAGTCATAGGTGACCTTATGGCTCATGTTTCACTTCCTTCACACACATGGAACCCATTGTGCACGGTGCAGATTATAAAAATTGGGTGATCTGCCACCAGGTTATTTAAAACTTGATATGGACAGTTGGACGACAGTTTATCTACACAAAAAGACTAAAATCTAATGGGAATAACATGAATTCATAACTACCAGACAGTTCGACGACTGTTCTCTACACCATATAAGGGGAGATTCTCTTAATTATTCGACTGTGCTGGATGGCTGGTCGATGAAAGATGTCGGCTAAGGCATGTGTTCACGCGGGGCACGCCTGGTGGTGGGTAACTCACAGCGGGACAATCATCCGGGATCTATCCACTGACCATCCTAGTAAACCGAAAAGTATTCTTGGATGTATATTCAAACGTTACCCGCGGCGGGACAATCATCCGGAATCTATCCACTGACCATCCTAATAAACCGAAAAGTATTATTGGATGTATATTCAAATGGTAAAATTTTTTCAACTCATTTTTCACCTGAAGACAAATCACATAGAGAATCGTCAATCTATCATCAAAATATTAAATTTAATATAAAATTAGTATCAAAATACTCCAATTCATACATCAAATTTTTCACCATATTTAGTGTGGAAGAGAGTTTTTGTTTTTTAATTTTATTATATAATTAATAAAATCTAATATAATTAATTTATAATTATTATTTTTTTTGTCTTTACTTATATGATAATTAACTGTAATTATTATTTATTATAAATTTAAATTAAGTGTATTTAGTGACATATTTAAATTTTATTATTATTAATATATATATATATATATATATATATTAATTGGATGGTGAATTTTAAAAAATTTAATCTATCAAATATTAATAAAGTATTAATTTTAAATATAATAATTATCATATAAAAATGTTAATAAATTTAAATGTAGATTGATAATTAAATTATGAATAAGAAAAATAAAATATTTTAAAGAATATTTTTTTGTGTGTGATATGGTATGAATGGGTTAGAGCTGAAATAATGTTTGGTGTTGAAACTGCATCATTTTAATATGAAAATTATACCAAATATGGTATTTTGGGTTGGAAATGATCTTGTAGTGCCAGAGTTGAGATTATTTTTGATTATTCACTAAAAAAAATTAACTATTACATTATTTCTGGTATATTATTTATTTATTTCTTATTATCTTCTAGAGCATGATTCAATAGTAAGTATTTAGAATAAGTTGGCAAAAAGTGATTGTGCTCTCTCCGAGTGCACCAGCCAATTCGTCCCAAGACCGACATAGAGAAAGTAAATCACGAATGACTACTAGCTCCTGGATAGTGATTGACGCATGAGGGAGGCAGTTACCTGAGCTATGCGGAGATTCGAACCCTAGACTTTAAGTTAGTAACACCTCATGCGCTATCCACTAGACTGCCCCGAGAGGACAAGTATTTAGAATAAGATTGTAGGGGTCGGGGGTTAAAATTTAGTAGAGGGTTTTATCGCCTCTAAAGACCCCTAAGTATTTGTTGTTGGATTTTTTTTTTCATTTTTACCTTCCTTCTAATGGTAGTGGACGGTGGGTAATGTGACGGTTCCATAATTCTTTTTATATTTACTTCTTATTTATATATCAACGTTGCCGTGTAATCATACGGAAACAACAAGATTTTGTCTTTTTATGATCTCATTACGCCGCCAAATGAGGCCACATCATCATTTTTCCCCACTTTAAATATATCGTGTAGTTAGCATCATTTCAAGTTCACTACAAAAAAAAAACAACTAATAGCAACGGAATTGGCGACTACCATTAAAATTCTATCGCTATATAGCAATGAACATGTTAATGGCTATCACAATTAGTGACACACTAAAACAATCCATCGCTACTTCATGTACATTTAGCCGTCAGAGCACTAAATCCCAATTTCTGATGTCAGATTAGCGACGGATGGGCGACTGTCGCTAACAGCAATGAATTACTTATTTATCAGTCGCTATTAGCGATGAAATATTAAATAATCCGTCACTAATAGAGACAGATTATTTATTTATCAGTCGTTAATAGAGACAAATTATTTAATTATCCGTTGTAAATAGAGACAGATTATTAAATAATTCGTCGCTATCCTTTCTATGTAGCCCGGGCATCTACAATTTTTGTCAGTAAACCGTAGCGATGGATAATTAAATAATTCATCACTAGTCCTGGCATGTTGTCGACTGGAAACTTGCGATTTGTGTCGGATTTAGCGACGGATTTTATTCCGTTGCTATATTTGGGATCCTGCGCCTAATCTCTTCCCTATGTGAACTGTGCTTGTGCTTGCTCCAATGATTTCCTCCCTGCTCCTCCAGCTTCTCCTCCTCCAGCTTCTCCTCCTCCGACACTTAGGTACTCTCTTCTCCTCCTCCCACTTGCTCTGGCATAGCAGTGTCGCGGCCGTGACGACAAGTGTTGCGATCATGACGAGAGAATTATGGGAAGACATTCCTTCTGGTCATTCTCAACTATCAGCTATTGTAAGATTACTGAACGTGAAAGCATAACATCATTTCTCTGAACAATGTTACAATGAAATGTATCAATTGATGTCAGAGTTGCTCCCCGCTGATAACTGCATGACTGATAGCTTCTATAATATAAAGAAATTGATTAGAGATTTGAGTTTGTCAGTAGAGAAGATTCATTGTTGTATCAATAATTGTATAATCTTTTGGAATGAAGATAGTAAACTGATGGAATGTAGAATGTGTAATCATTCTTATTATAAGCAGAGTAGTTGTATGTTTGGGAAGAAAAAGAAAACTATATTCTCTTGAAAGTCATGTATTACTTTCTGTTAACTGTTGGGTTCCAACGCTTGTATTCATCTATTGCAACAGCAAGTCACATAAGATGATGTCAAAACTATGTACATAAAGGAGACATAATGTGTCATCCATGTAACTCACCAACGTGGAAACATTTTGATATAATATTATCCTCCTTTACATTGGAACTGTTAGGACCGAAAAGTAGCTAGAGGGGGGGGTGAATAGCTCTTCGCGTGCTCGTCGTCGGCGTTGCTCGTTTCTTCAGAGATATGCAGCGGAAATATAAGAAACAAAAGCATACAACGCTAACAAGGATGGTTTACTTGGTATCCACCTCACAAGAGGTGACTAGTCCAAGGATCCACACCTACTCACGCACCCTCCACTATGAATAACACTCCTTTATGGTAACTACCAAAGGCGGAGAAGCCCTACAACACTCTCAATACAAGAAGAAGAAAGGAAAATACAAGATAAGCAAAAGCTTACAAGATGTACAATAAAAACCCTAACCCTAACTTCTTCTTCTTGTTTTTGATCCGCCTCTTGACTTGGAAAAGCCACCAAGAATCTTCAAGAACTGGTGATCTGGAGCTTGGAGAGAGTTATGGAGATGAAATCGTGAAGTTCTACTGAAGGAAATGAACGCCTGCGGCTTAAATCGACGCCAACGGTCGGATCCCGATCGATTGGATTGCTCCCAATCGATCGGGGAGGCTTTGGATCGATCCACGGATCGATCCAGAGCGCCTCTGTGCTTTCTGGAATAGCCTGGATCGATCGGTGGATCGATCCAGGGCTTATCGCGCATAAACAGCAGCTCCCAATCGATCCACTGATCGATTGGGACCTCTGGATCGATCCACCGATCGATCCAGAGGGGTTCTGTTCGCGGGGACTCACTGGATCGATCGGTCGATCGATCCAGATCTGCTGGATCAATCGGCTGATCAATCCAAACCTGCTGGATCAATCGGCTGATCAATTCAGATCTGCTGGATCAATCGGCTGATCAATCCAGATCTTGGTTTTTGCCCAAAACCAAGTCCAAAGCCCCCTAAACCAACATCTAGTCAATCATGACTTGTTGGTACATAAGACCTAGCATCCGGTCACCCTTGACCAGCTAGGACTCTCTCACCAAGTGTCTGGTCAATCCCTTTGACCCACTTGGACTTTTCTCTTCTTGCCAAGTATCCGGTCAATCCCTCTGACCTACTTGGACTTTTCTTCCTCATGCCAAGTATCCGGTCATTCCCTTTGACCTACTTGGACTCTCACCAGATGTCTGGTCAACCTTGGCCCCTCTGGATTTCTCCTGCCTGGCTTCACTCACCAGGACTTTCCCAATTGCCTAGCTTCACTCACTAGGTCTTTCACCTGGCTTCACTCACCAGAATTTTCCTCCTGCCTAGCTTCACTCACTAGGACTTCCCAATTGCCTAGCTTCACTCACTAGGTCTTTCACCTGGCTTCACTCACCAGGATTTTCTCAATTGCCTAGCTTCACTCACTAGGTCTTTCACCTGGCTTCACTCACCAGGATTTTCCTCCTGCCTAGCTTCACTCACTAGGACTTCCCAATTACCTAGCTTCACTCACTAGGTCTTTCACCTGGCTTCACTCACCAGGATTTTCCTTCTGCCTAACATCCTAGTTAGGACTTCTCAGTCAAGTATCCGGTCATCCTTGACCTACTTGACTCTTCTTCAATCAACCTTGTATTGTCAAACATTGAAACCCAAACCAAGACTCAAGCTTGGTCAACCTTGACCTGAGGGATGTTGCACCAACAATCTCTCCCTTTTTGATGTTTGACAATACCAACACTATCACTTACAATACCACATGTAAGTTAGGCCTTCTTCATGCCACTAGATAATGAATACATAAGTTAAGCCCTTCATTCTCCCCCTAAGAGGGCAAACTCCCTCTAGGTAATGAAAGCCTAACTTACTCTCTTTCATTCTCCCCCTATTGGCACACATCAAACCATGCCTCATTTTTGGGCACACATCAACAAATTCACTTGTTGAAAACTCTCCCCCTGAAGAGTTGCTCATCGTTGTTCACAACTTCACTCGTTGTGATCAACACGATAATGAAGGTCCCATACCTTTCATTATCCTTAACCCTACATTTCCCATTAATGTAGTCAAATGCCCATCCTTGAGCATTTTTTAACTTAAACCACTTGAACAATGAGGATATCCACTCCCCATTAAAGTTCAAACGCTCAACCTTGAGCATGTTCTGAAAAGAAGGTTAACCACCTCCCAAGGTTCATGAAAAATAATTTTAATGTCTTTAAAGAGTCCCTCCCCCTAAAGACATGGTAGTAACTTCTGTCATTGCACCAACAATGACTTGGAATCCCTAAACCTTTAGGAAACCCAAATTACGAAGTTTTGAGGTTCAAATATTCAAAAATTTGAAGCAAACCTCAACCTAAACTTCAACTTAGTCTCCCTTAACCAATTCATCCTTGTTTTCAACATGAAAACACTCTTTTTATGTATACAAATATATTTTGAGGGGTTAGGAATGGTTACCTAGACTAAAATAGGTTCAAAATGCTGAAAATAAGCTTTCCCAACCAAAATCAGCATCTTCGATCGATTGGAGTTGGGTTCCAATCTATTGAACCCTTCTGAATCGATCCATTGATCGATTCAGTCTTCTTGGATTGATCCATTGATCGATCCAGCGAGCTTTTGCTCGCGAGAAATGCCTTCTCAATCGATCGGCTGATCGATTGAGGCACTCCAATCGATCCACTGATCGATTGAAGACCTGAAATTGCTGAAATTCAATTTCAGCCAATTTCAGAAACCCCTAGAAAATTCTATAAAATTCCAAAAATCGTGAAAATCTGTGTAGACATTATTTAGGGCGTATATTATCATGGAAAAATAATTTTCTATGAAAATACATCATATTTTCAAATATTGACACAAACTTGAAAACTTGCATAAACTTTAGTGTTTTCTTCAAGTTTGTGTCTAACTATTCAATGGTGATTACTATCAAAAGATAGCCTTCACCAAGGTTTTCCAAAATCATTTTAAAACCTTTTCAAAACCAATATCCATCATGTTCCTTGGGCTTAATGCACATGACTTATACATTATCTTTCCCAATGATGGGAAAACACATAACTATGTGTTTTGATGAACTTAAAATAAACTTAAAGAAATGCACTAAATCAACATGTTGAGTTTTGTTCATCATCCTAACATCTCACTTGTATCTATTGTGTACAAAACACATACAAGTAATCTTATAGGTCTTTGTGAGATGTAAAGTTTGGTTTTGCCCTAATCTAGGGATCATGCATATTTATCTAGGCATTTTGTAGATATTGGACATCCACCTAGGATGTCACTTGTTGATACACTTCGTAAATGCCATTTGTCCTTAATTTTAAGGAATTAAAAATAATGCATGATAATGTTATGACATACATCAAAATGAAATAGTTTTCAAAAGAAAGATTCCTATAACTACATGATGTATGTATGTCATGACATGATATTTTTGTGTTTTCATAATAAGGCATGAGTGCAAAATACAAAACTAAATATGATGTCATGGCATATAGTGAGCAAACAATCATGGTAAGGTTTAGCATAAATAAAATACCTAGATTACCTATCTAAGTGTCCTTAAACCTTAGCTAAGTTAAAACTTAACCCTAGATTGCCCTCTAAATACTCCAAGAAAATGCCAAAGCCTAAATTTGCATTTCTAGTTCTCTTGATTAACTTATGCCAATTGAAATTAAGCTTGTTCCTCAAATGTTGGCATATTTCGTTCTTCCACAAGAGTAGCATTTTAAATTAAGGCTTAGATTGACCTTAAATTTCCTAAGAACATACCAAAATCCTAACTTGGTAGTTCTTATGATTTTCCCAATTTGTGTCACTTAAAATATCATCCAATTTATCAAATTGTGACACATTTTACTCTTCCCAAGAGTAAATATAAATCCACTTCATTTTCAAAGGTTAATAATAACCTTGAAAATGCTCCTTGAGTGTCAATTTCTTCAAAGGTGGGTTAACTACCCTTCTTCTTAGAATTGACACTCTCTAACCCATCTATGGGGTAGAGAAGATGCTCCTAGGAACCCAAAACCTATTGGTGCTCCTTGGATGCTCTAGGTATTCACTAGAGATAACTTCCCTAGATACCTTCCGAGTGACCTTGTTTGGCTTCTTAGAAGCCTTGATCACTTTTTCTAGGTCAACTCTAGGGATTGCTTCCCTTGTGACCTTGTTTGTGACTTTCTTAGACTTCTTAGAAGTCTTACTCACATTTATTGCAAATATACTCTTAGGGATGACCTCCCTAGTATTTTTTGCTTGTTCACTAGGCTTAGGGTTGGTTCCATAGCTATATGGAACCCTATGGTAAGTAGGTGTATCCCTTTTGATTTTAGGTTTGTATCCCAAACCTCTATGGCCCTTGGATGACCCTTGTGTCATATTTGTGATTTTTCTAAGGGTCTTCTCTAATTTATCAAGTCTTGACCTCAAGACTTGATTTTCCTTCCATAATTCTTCAACCTTAGGTTTTTCTCTAAAACCTTGATTTTTCTTCTTCTTAGGCACATACCTAGAATCCTTAGGGTTCTTGCCTAAGTTCCTATCCACCTTTCTAAACCTAGGTTGAGAGGTTTTAGCATGATAAGCTACATGATTTTCTTTAATTTTATCATGCCTCCTATTTTCATGGTAAATAACATTTAAATGATGTAAACTTGAACTATCATGCTTTTTACCATTATTTAAAGGGATAGGCTCAATAAAGGTTATCTTTCTTTTTACCTTGGAGGCTCCCCCTTGAGTTGAGCTTCCTCCTTGAGCTTTGACCACCTTCTTCCCCTTAGGGCATTGACTTCGGTAATGCCCCTTTTGATTACAAGAGAAGCACACAATGTGCTCCTTGCTCTTCTTTGTTCCGGGGATGGTCTCCTTGGGCTTCTCCTTGCCCTTTAATGCCACTTGGCCCTTCTTCTTGGCCAATTTAGGGCATTTGCTCTTGTAATGCCCATGTTCCCTACATTCAAAGCATATAATATGATTTTTATTATTAATTAAAATGTTTATACCTTTTTGTGTAGGGATGACACTTTCTCCTTTGGATCCGGAGGTAGAAGCTTCCTCTTGATCCGAAGGTGATATTCCTCCATTTGATTTTGCTTGACTTGTGGAGATGGAAGCTTTTTCATCCTCTTCTTCTCTTGACCCGGATGTGGAGGATTCTTCTTGCTCTTGTTCCGGTGTCAATGAAGATTGCTCCCCCTCAATCCTAGAGGTGGAGGCTTCACCTTCTTCTTCATCTTCATCCTCTTGTACATGAAACAAGGAATATACTCCTTCCTTGCTCTTTTGATTGCTCTCCTTTGAGGATGAAGCTTCTTGGACCTCCTCTTCGGAGGTTGAGCATCTCTCAACCTCGGAGTCCTCCTCTTCTTGGTTTTGATCCATTGAGTCGCCCTCTTTGGATTCTCCTTGATTTGGTACAGTGGAGGGGATCTCATGAATCCTTGCCAATTTGCTCCAAAGCTCCTTGGCATCTTCAAACTCTCCAATTTGCTCCAAGATGTTGCTTGGCAATAAATTGACCAAAAGCTTGGTCACTTTGTCATTGGCCTCACATCTTTGGAGTTTCACCTTACTCCATTTGCTTTTCTTGAGAGCTTTGCCCTTGGAGTTCTTTGGAGCTTCAAAACCTTCCATAAGAGCAAACCATTGCTCTATCTCCACCATTAAGAAATTCTCGATCCTTGATCTCCAAAGATCGAAGCTTGTAGATATGTACGGTGGAGCCACCCTTGTGTCAAATCCAAATCCATCTTGGAATTGCATCTTGAAGTTGAGCTTCTTGAATTCTTTGACTTTGATGAATTTGCTCCAACTTCTTCACCCTCTAGCTTTGCTTGTTTTGTTTGCCCTTTCCGGCGATGATTCCGGTGAAGAGCGGCCTCGCTCTGATACCACTTGTTAGGACCGAAAAGTAGCTAGAGGGGGGGGGGAGGGGTGAATAGCTCTTCGCGTGCTCGTCGTCGGCGTTGCTCGTTTCTTCAGAGATATGCAGCGGAAATATAAGAAACAAAAGCATACAACGCTAACAAGGATGGTTTACTTGGTATCCACCTCACAAGAGGTGACTAGTCCAAGGATCCACACCTACTCACGCACCCTCCACTATGAATAACACTCCTTTATGGTAACTACCAAAGGCGGAGAAGCCCTACAACACTCTCAATACAAGAAGAAGAAAGGAAAATACAAGATAAGCAAAAGCTTACAAGATGTACAATAAAAACCCTAACCCTAACTTCTTCTTCTTGTTTTTGATCCGCCTCTTGACTTGGAAAAGCCACCAAGAATCTTCAAGAACTGGCGATCTAGAGCTTGGAGAGAGCTATGGAGGCGCTGGAGAGTATCTGAAGTGAATCGGTGAAGTTCTGCCGAAGGAAATGAACGCTTGCGGCTTAAATCGACGCCAACGGTCGGATCCCGATCGATTGGATTGCTCCCAATCGATCGGGGAGGCTTTGGATCGATTCACGGATCGATCTAGAGCGCCTCTGTGCTCTCTGGAATAGCCTGGATCGATCGGTGGATCGATCCAGGGCTTATCGCGCATAAACAGCAGCTCCCAATCGATCCACTGATCGATTGGGACCTCTGGATTGATCCACCGATCGATCCAGAGGGGTTCTGTTCGCGGGGACTCACCGGATCGATCGGCCGATCAATCCAGATCTTCTGGATCGATCCAGATCTGCTGGATCAATCGGCTGATCAATCCAAATCTGCTGGATCAATCGGCTGATCAATCCAGATCTTGGTTTTTGCCCAAAACCAAGTCCAAAGCCCCCTAAACCAACATCTAGTCAATCATGACTTGTTGGTACATAAGACCTAGCATCCGGTCACCCTTGACCAGCTAGGACTCTCTCACCAAGTGTCTGGTCAATCCCTTTGACCCACTTGGACTTTTCTCTTCTTGCCAAGTATCCGGTCAATCCCTCTGACCTACTTGGACTTTTCTTCCTCGTGCCAAGTATCCGGTCATTCCCTTTGACCTACTTGGACTCTCACCAGATGTCTGGTCAACCTTGGCCCCTCTGGATTTCTCCTGCCTGACTTCACTCACCAGGACTTTCCCAATTGCCTAGCTTCATTCACTAGGTCTTTCACCTGGCTTCACTCACCAGGATTTTCCTCCTGCCTAGCTTCACTCACTAGGACTTCCCAATTGCCTAGCTTCACTCACTAGGTCTTTCACCTGGCTTCACTCACCAGGATTTTCCCAATTGCCTAACTTCACTCACTAGGTCTTTCACCTGGCTTCACTCACCAGGATTTTCCTCCTGCCTAGCTTCACTCACTAGGACTTCCCAATTGCTTAGCTTCACTCACTAAGTCTTTCACCTGGCTTCACTCACCAGGATTTTTCTTCTGCCTAACATCCTAGTTAGGACTTCTCAGTCAAGTATCCGGTCATCCTTGACCTACTTGACTCTTCTTCAATCAACCTTGTATTGTCAAACATCGAAACTCAAACCAAGACTCAAGCTTGGTCAACCTTGACCTGAGGGATGTTGCACCAACAGGAACCACATAATGTGAGACTTGGACTTTTCGTAGATGGATTCAATCATTTAGAAGTTATTGTAGGTGCAGCGGAGGCCGGCAAGAGGGGGATGAATTGCTGAAAACAAAAATAAAACTATCATCCTCGTTCTTTCAACTCAATTAATGCAATAATAAATAAAATAAAGGCAGAAATAAAAGCAGAAACCAAATTTAACCTGGTTACAACTGTAAGAAGAAGAATAGGGAGAGAAGAAGGAATAAGATGAGAATAATAAAATCTATTGCTAATTGATATTTGCCCTAAGAACAATACAATATATAATGTTCAAAAGTACTTGGTCAAATAACTAATTAATAAATAACAGAATTATTCTAAGAATAATTATGAGAATAATTATAACAGAATTATTAGAATAATCCAAATACTAATATGATTTGATTTGGTAATTTGATCCGGTCAATTTGGATAATTCTGTTATATCTCTTTTACCCCCCGACAAACTCAGCGGGAGATCTCTGACGTTGAGTTTGCTTGCTAACTTGTTGAAACGTTGTCTGGATAGTGGCTTAGTAAAGATGTCAGTGATTTGATCTTCAGCAGAAATATAAGAGACAGATAACTGCTGAGTTGCCACACGTTCATGAACAAAATGAAAATCAATTTCCACATGTTTTGTACGAGCATGAAAGATTGGATTTGCTGTAAGATATGTTGCTCCAATATTGTCGCACCAAATTTTTGGTGCAATATTTGATGCAAGATGAAGTTCAGAGAGAAGTGATTGAAGCCAAATAATTTCTGACGTTGTATTTGCTATAGCTTTATATTCTGCCTCAGTGCTTGAACGAGATACCGTAGGTTGCTTTTTCGAATTCCATGAGATAAGATTTCGTCCAAGAAATATTGCATATCCACTAGTAGAGCGTCTATCTTTAGGAGAACTTGCCCAATCCGCATCACTATATGCATGTAAATCTCGAGATGATTGGTGATATAAAAGAAGACCATGTAGAATAGTGCCTTTGAGATAGCGAAGTATTCTTTTTACATTATCCCAATTTTGTTCGGTTGGAGCATGCATGAATTGGCAAGCACGATTTACCGCAAAAGTAATATCAGGATGTGTGATAGTGACATATTGTAAGGCCCCAACAATACTTCGATAAATTTGTGGATCAGATAGAGCAGGAGAGGATGAAGTTGGAGAGTTGTTTATAACAATTGGCGTAGAGACCGGACGTGCTCCATCCATTTTGTCTTTTTGAAGAAGTCCAGTAATGTATTTGCCCTGAGAGAGAAGATAGCCATCCTCATGTGGAATAAGCTCAATACTAAGAAAAAAACGAGCAATACCCAAATCTCTAGTAGGAAATTCTTGATTGAGAAAACTTAATAAAGTTGTGATACCCTTGTGATCATTGCCGGTTATCAGAATGTTATCCACATAAATAAGAAAAAATATCATATTTTTATCATTATATTTGTGAAATAGAGACGAGTCAGTCTTTGATTCAGAAAATCCTTGAGCTTGTAACCAATTAGATAGTCGATGAAACCATGCACGAGGAGCTTGTCGAAGACCATATAAGGATTTCTTGAGTTGGCAAACATGAGATGGAAATTGTGGATGAATGAAACCAGGTGGTTGCTCCATAAATATAGTTTCCTCGAGATGACCATGGAGAAATGCATTTGAAATATCCAATTGTTGTACAGGCCAATTAGAACTAACAGCTATTGATAATAATAACTATTGATAATAATGGTCTGAAAGATGTCATTTTGATGACTGAACTAAATCCTTTAGCTACAAGTCGAGCTTTGTATCTTTCAAGAGAACCATCAGCTCGATGCTTAAGACGGAATACCCATTTAGAGCCCACAACATTCATTGAGGGAGTGCGCGGAACTAGAGTCCATGTTCCATTGCGAAGAAGTGCATCAAATTCTGTAGCCATTGCACTACGCCAGTTTGGATGCTTGTTTGCTTGTGTAAAACAGGTTGGTTCAATAGATTTGGAAGAAACCACTAGAGCTCGTGGAAGGGGATATCGAGTTGTATTTGGTGGGCAACGCTCATAAATATCACTAATGGGAAGCATGCGACGAGGAGCATTATCATCTGAATCACTTGTTGATGACGACGAGGAAGTAGGCTGACATGGTGATGTAGATGACGGACTTGCATTATCCGAGGAACCAGAGAGCATATTATCTTGATCGACGAGACTTCTAAGATTGGAGCAACAACGGAGGTGATTACGATGGTATAGGAGAGTTATTAGAGAGCACCGGAGCAGGACCTAGAATTCCATCACTTCTGATAATATTAGGTGGCATTAAGAAGGTGCCACTTGTATCTGGAGGAGAGATTGAAGAAGCTTCCGAAAAAGGGAATAAAGACTCATCAAAAGTAACATGTCGTGAAATATAAATTCGTCCTGTTGGTATATGCAAGCAACGATAACCATGGTGCAAATTGCTATAACCAAGAAAAACACATTGTAGTGAACGAGAGTCAAGTTTGTGTTTAGAATAGGGGCGTAACCATGGATAACATGCGCAACCAAAAATTCGAAGGAAAGTGTAATCAGGGGTTTGATTATAAAGTGTTTTAAAAGGACATTTATGATTGAGCAATGGTGTAGGAAGTCGATTTATGAGATATACTGCAGTGCTAACAGCTTCATCCCAAAATTTGCACGGAACTGATGCATGATGAAGAAGAGCTAAGGCAGTTTCAATTATATGTCTATGTTTTCTCTCAGCAGAGCCATTTTGTTCTGGAGTGTGAGGACAAAAAACTCGATGAATAATTCAACAAGAGATAAAATGACGATGGAGAGCTTGATATTCACCTCCCCAATCAGAATGAAAAGAGAGTATTTTACGATTAAAAGATCGTTCAACTTGAATTTGAAAATTACAAAATATATCAAATAAATCAGATTTCCTTCTCATAGGATAAAGCCAAGTATATTTACTAAAATGATCAATGAATGTAACATAATATTGGAAATCTTGATTAGACAAAATAGGTGCAGGGCCCCAAACATCAGAATGGATTATTTCAAGTGAAAAATTAGAAACATGATCAGATAAAGAGAAAGGTAGCTTATGACTTTTAGATTCCATGCAGGCCCTACATGAATAAGATGGAGAGGAGGTAATAGAAGTAGGTAAACCATACCTATTGATGATTGACTGAATAATACGAAGGGAAGGATGACCAAGTCGAGGATGCCAAGCTAGTTTATTTGTGCGTTCACCAACAAAAGCTTTGATTGAAGAACTCTGAAGATAATAGAGGCCATTTTTATTCTCCCATAAAACACAATAGCATTTGTTCCTCTATCCTTTATAAGATAATGATTATGATGAAATTCAAAAATGACATTGTTATCAAGACAAAACTGGCGTGTAGAAAGTAAATTTTTAGTGATAGATGGAACATGAAAGACATTGCGCATGTGAAAAGTTCGATTAGATAAATGAACATATGTGTTTCCAAGATTAGCAATTTGCAAACCTGAACCATCGCCTACTTGCACCGTATCTGAGCCATAATATGACATTACGTCTGTAAGGATATTATAATCTGATGTGACATGATGAGTTGCTCCAGTGTCAATATACCAATCAGTAGATGAGAACTCTGAGTTTTTATCACAAGTAGACACAGACGAAAGAACTTTAGGATATACTTGTGAAATATATGGTTGTCCTGAGACTGTAGGACCACCAATGAAATTTGAATCAAATGGACTAGGACATTGAATACCAAAATGTCCAATTCCAAGAAAAATTTGACATTTTACCCTAGACCAATCAAGTCTTTTAGGGCATATATTTCCAGTATGACCAACGATGTGACAAATTTGACATCGGTCCGGACTTTGCTTTTGTCCTCTTTGATGTCGTCGAGTAATTGACATTTAAAGTAAAAAATAACTTGTCCGGTGGTAGTGGAAAAAAAAATAGAGATTAAAGAAGAGGAAAGAGAAGCAAAGGGGTTGGCAGCGGAAGAAAATAAGTATTTTTCGTTTGTTCTGAAAAATAGAGAAGAATAAGAAAATTAAAACACGTAGGAGAAAATAAGGGGCTTGAGGGAAAAATTTAAAAATCGTCGTTTATACGATCTCCGCCTCAAGAAATTGAGGGAAGATAAAAGAGAGAGAGAGAGAGAGATGGCTCTGATACCATGTAAGAAGAAGAATAGGGAGAGAGGAAGGAATAAGATGAGAATAATAAAATCTATTGTTCATTGATATTTGCCCTAAGGACAATACAATATATAATGTTCAAAAGTACTTGGTCAAATAACTAATTAATAAATAATAGAATTATTCTAAGAATAATTCTGAGAATAATTATAACAGAATTATTAGAATAATCCAAATACTAATATGATTTGATTTGGTAATTTGATCCGGTCAATTTGGATAATTCAGTTATATCTCTTTTAACAACCAAGAGGGTTGTTAATCCAGGGTAGTAAGAAAGCACACTAAGAAAATTCTCCTTTGCTGAAGGCGGAGAAGCCTTTTACACTCTAATGACTCAGAACTACTGCTAGGAAATGCTTACAGAGTTGAATGTAGAAGTTGTCATGAATTCCTAGCTCCAGGGGCCTTTAAATAGCCTCTGGAAATCTGATCTCGAAGCTCCAAGGCGCCTCCATTGAGGGTCTAAGGCACCTCCAAGCTGGGTCAGCGGATAAAACTTTATCCGCGCACGAACGATCTGTTTGACCAGGTTGAAGGCGCTGTAAACAAGGCTGAAGGCGCCTTCAACCAGCTTGAGGCGCCTTCAACCAGATTGAAGGTGCCTTCAAGCTGGAGGCGCCTTCAACCTTGTTGAAGGCGCCTTGAGCAGTGATTCCAGCACTGCTTCTTTCCGGCTTTGGCTTCCGATGTTCTGAACCCAATTCCTGGCCTTCTCCTCGAGTAGGCTTCCGTCCCTGCTTAACGTCCCTCGAATGCCGCACACGCTCTTCACGCCCACCGAAGTATTCTTCCGCAGCTCTCTCGTCATTCGAACGCACCGAGCCCGTCGGCTCCTTTCCCGTGTCGTCCTTCTCGCTAGCTGTGTCTTCCGCTCGACTTCCTGTGCTCCTAAGCTCCTGCATACTCAGACACAGGGATCAAACACAACGCAGGACCTAACCAACTTGGTTGATCACATCAAAACTACCACGGGGTTCAACAATCTCCCCCTTTTTGATGTGCATCAACCCAAGTTCAAGTTAGGGTTAAAATAGACATAAATAGTAATTTTAAAGGAAATTACTAAACTAACATAATTAAGCATAAATTTGTAATAAATAAAATTACAACACACTTTAGTAAAAAATGTTAAATTTTTTTTAATTTTTAATTTTCCTATCTCCCCCTAAACTTGTACCTTTCTCTCCCCCTTTGATCACAGCAAAAATAGGGTACCAATAAAAGAATATTAAGCAAAGGTAGAAAAAATTCTCAGCAAAAAAATATTTTTAGAAAAAATTTCTAAATGAAATTGAATTTTCAGAAAAATTTTCTAAGCAAAAAATGAATTTTTAGAATTTTACAAAAAAAAATTTCTAAGTTAAGCTGAATTTAAAAAAAAAAAATCTAAGTCAATAAAAAAAATCTAAGTAAACTGAATTTTTGAATGTTCCCAAAAATTTCTAAGTCAAATGAATAAAAAAAATTTCTAACTAAAATGGAAGAAAAAAAAATTAAGTTAGAATTTTCAAGAGAAATTTCTAAGAGAAATTTTTTGTTTATTTTCAAAAAATGTTTGATAAACTTTCAAAGCATTATTTAATTTTAGTTTTTAATGCTTTTTCAGAAAGTTAATTAAACATTTTATTTCAATATTTCAGCTTCCAAGTCGTGGCGAGGTACTAGGCCTTCTTGGTTATTGGAGCAACAACCACTTCCTTAGACAAAGCTTCCATAAAGAATTTCAATGTTTAATTTTCTCACTTTAAAGCTTTTAGCTTAAAAGAAATTAATTTAGCACAGATTTTGGAACCCAATAGAGGTTCCTTCCTACTGGATTAATCATATATTTAGGGGGTACATAATTTTTGAGCACTTTTCTAAGTTGACCCTGATGGTTTCTAATGTACCAGTTCAATTTTTCATAAATTCTTAATTTTGAGTTTGGAAATTTATTTAAGCATGCATCATGTTTCAAACTTTCAATTTCATTTTTCAACTTTGCATTTTCTAATTTTAAATACTCATTTTCTTTTTCTAATTGATCTAACTCTTTAGAAAGTGCTTTAATAAAGCGAAAAGACTGAGTTGGGGTTAGATTGCGTACCTTATTTACCTGACTCGGTGACGCTCCCCCTTCACTGCAGCTTTCCTCTTCTGATGAACCTCCCCCTTCATCCATGCTCATGTCTGAGCTTGAGTCTTCTTCCGGTTGATGGTTCGCCATTAGCGCTAACCCCGAGAATTCTTCGATGTCTGACTCAGAGGATGACAAATCTGACCAAGTAGTCTTCAGGTTCTTGTGCTTGGAGGGTTTTGGTTTCTTGTATTTTGACTTTTCCTTTTCTTTCTCATTTCTCTTTAGCTTTGGGCAGTCATCTTTGATGTGCCCCTCTTCGTTGCAGTTGTAGCAACGAATCATTCTCTTCTTTCGATGATGCCTCTGCGATTTAAATTTATTAGTACTGAAAAACTTATTGAACTTCTTCAATCGAGGCTTCGGAGTCAGAACTGTTCATTTTTGCCTTTAAGGCAATGTTCTGACTGGTCTTCTCTACTCTATTGGGCTCTGAAACTCGAGATTCGTGAAGTTCAAAAGTGGAAAATAATTGCTCCAAAGTACTTACCTCGAAGTCCTTAGAGATGTAATACGCATCTACTAAGGAGGCTCATTCAGGAGTTCTCGGGAAGGCATTGAGCGCGTATCGGATCGAGTCCCGGTTCGTTACTTCTTCTCCAAGATTGGTTAGTTGCGTGATCAGCTCTTTGATCCTTGCTTGGAGTTGCGCTACCTTCTCGCCTTGGTTCATCCGGAGGTTCGTCAACTGGGTCCGGAGGATATCGCGCCTGGCTAGCTTCGCTTCGGAGGTACCTTCGTGAAGCTCCAGGAATTTCTCCCAGAGATCTTTCGCGGAGTCGTAGCTTCAGATCCGATTTACTTCCTAAGGTGGCAGTACACTGAGTAGATGGAACTCAGCCTTTCCATTGGCGACGAAATCGGCTTGCTCCTTCTTGCTCCATGTGTTTTCTTCTTTATCTTTTGGCGCTGCAAAATCATATTTCATTATAATAATAATATCAAAATCCGTTTTAAAAAATACCTCCATTTTGCGCTTCTATGTGGCAAAGTCTCCGTCGAACTTCGGGGGATGAATATTTGCTCCGGCCATGGTCTTGATCGTTGTGCTTCAGTCGGCTGTTAGTCATTCTAAGGCAACCTGACTCTGATACCAATTGTAGGTGCAGCGGAGGCCGACAAGAGGGGGGGTGAATTGCTGAAAACAAAAATAAAACTACCCTCCTCGTTCTTTCAACTCAATTAATGCAATAGCAAATAAAACAAAGGTAGAAATAAAAACAGAAACCAAATTTAACCTGGTTACAACCAAGAGGGTTGTTAATCCAGGGTAGTAAGAAAGCACACTAAGAAAATTCTCCTTTGCTGAAGGCGGAGAAGCCTTTTACACTCTAATGGCTCAGAACTACTGCTAGGAAATGCTTATAGAGTTGAATGTAGAAGTTGTCATGAATTCCTAGCTCCAGGGGCCTTTAAATAGCCTCTGAAAATATGATCTCGAAGCTCCAAGGCGCCTCCATTGAGGGTCTAAGGCGCCTCCAAGCTGGGTCAGCCGATAAAACTTTATCCGCGCACGAACGATCTGCTTGACCAGGTTGAAGGCGCCTTAAACAAGGCTGAAGGCGCCTTCAACCAGCTTGAAGCGCCTTCAACCAGATTGAAGGCGCCTTCAAGATGGAGGCGCCTTCAACCTTGTTGAAGGCGCCTTGAGCAGTGATTCCAGCACTGCTTCTTTCCGGCTTTGGCTTCCGATGCTCTGTTCACGCCCACCGGAGTACTCTTCCGCAGCTCTCTCGTTCTTCGGACACACTGAGCCCGTCGACTCCTTTCCCGTGTCGTCCTTCTCGCTAGCTGCGTCTTTCGCTCGACTTCTTGTGCTCCTAAGCTCCTGCACACTCAGACATAGGGATCAAACACAACGCAAGACATAACCAACTTGGTTGATCACATCAAAACTACCACAGGGTTCAACAGTTATGGACAACAATATTCATCTTAGACCGTTATAATAACACCATAAAACTTACATCCATGGATATGCATGAAAGACGAATTTATATTTCATACTATGCTTATTCCAGGTTCTCATAATCAAAAAGGGCAAATAGATATTTTTTTACAACCTTTGATTGCTGATCTAAATTATTTATGGAATATAGGGTCTGAGACTTATGACATTGCAAATAAATCAAACTTTACAATGCATGCTGCTTTGTTATGGACGATTGGTGATTTTTCAGCATACTCAATGTTGTCAGGATGGAGTACGACTGACAAGTTATCATGTCCACATTGCATGAGTGAGTCTGATGCATTTTCATTATCTTACTGTGGAAAGATGTCCTAGTGATAATCATCAAAAAATTTTACTAGTTGATCACAATTAAAAAAAAAAAAGAAAATTTTCAAAAGAAATGAAATGGTTAGGAAACTTCCTCCAGTAACGAAATCAAGTGAAATTTTTTTTGATGAAATTGATAGTTATGAATTTCTACTTGTATATTAGGATGGTTCTGATGATATAAATAAGTACATTGTTAGAGTGAACAACTGTGGTTGGAGGAAAAGAAACATATTTTGGGAGCTGTCATATTGAAAGTATTTACTCAATCGATATAATTTAGATGTGATGCATATTGAAAAAAAATTATTTGATAACATCGTCAATACTGTGATGAATATTCATGGAAAAACTAAAGATATAGCAAAATCACGTGAGGAATTAAGACAATTAATAAACAGACCTGAGTTACATCAGAATGAAATAATTGGTAAATATCTGAAAGTGTGTTATACAATAGACAGAGAAGGTAAGCAAACATTATGTATTTGGTTGAAAGCAATCAAATTTCCTAATGGATATGCCTTGAATATGTCTCATTGTATTGATACGAACAAGTTAAAAAATGTTTAGAATGAAGAGTCACGATTGTCACATGTTTATGTAAAGACGAATTCCAATAGCATTTCATGACCTACTTCCTAACAATATTTGACAAGTACTTACAAAATTGAGTTTTTTTTCAGAGATTTGACTTTAAGGGTTATGATGACACCAGATATGCTTCAGCTTCAGACATGCATTCCAATGATACTTTGTAAGCTTGAACGAATATTCCTACCTAGTTTTTTTATTCTATAGAACATCTACCTGCTCATTTACCTTATGAGGCACAACTAGGTAATCTTGTGCAATATAGATGGATGTACACATTTGAAAGATTTCTCAAGAAATTAAAGAATAATGTTCGTAGCAAAGCAAGAGTTAAGGGATCACTATGTAATGCATATTTGGTTAAAGAAGCAACTTTCTTCTGCTCTTATTATTTTACTGATAATGTGAAAACTAAACATCATAACTGTTCTCAAAATTCTGATAATACTCAACTGATAAAGCCAGAGTTACTTTCTATTTTCAAATTTCATGGTAAGACAATGGGTGCAACTATTTCTAAATGGTTAAATGAATAATAATATCATACTGATAGGATATACATACTCTTGAACTGTGAAGAGATCAAATTATACATAAGGTAATAGTTCAAGTATAAATATAATACAGTATTGAAGAATATTTGACATGCTATCTAATATGTCCTCAAATTACCTTCTTTGATTGCTTGTACAAACAACAACTCCATCTACAAAATATATCAATAAGTACAAGTGAGGTAGAGACTAAGTTAAAGGATGAATTTACATATTGATTTCAAATTTATGTAAGTTAACAATTAAACTATTTATTATAATGCAATTGTATTATATATGCATCTAATTTATATAATTACTATTGTTATAGGTGAATGACTGTAGAATATCAAATGTGCAAAATAAAAGACTAAAAAAATCTTACATCAGGATATGTCCGTAACATAATAGTCTACTCAAGTTATTATGTTAATGGATTAAGATTTCACGTGGTCGAACGTGATTCACAAAGGCTTACGTATAATTCTAGTGTTTGCGTAAAAAGATCCATAAACAACAATGATACTCGATTTGATTATAATGGTAGACTTAAGGAAATCATCGAGATTGAGTATCTAGCTTTACCTTTAAAAATGTGTGTATTTTTCAGATGCTCATGATATGATCTAACTCTAAGAACAAGTACCAGAATACATCATTTTTATAATTTAGTTGAGGTTAATGCAAACAAAAGATTAATAAGTTTGAATCTTTCTTCTTTATGGTATAAGCTGGTTGGGTATTCTATCTTGAGTACCCAATAAAGAGAAGCAGACCTAGTGAATGGTTAGCAGTGTGTCAGATAAAGTCTCAGTCAACTATAGAAATGTCGAACACCATAACTGCTCAAAATCATGATGTATATCAAAATGAAGAAGTCGAGATATACTCAGTTGATTCAGAAATACAATCCGTATCATAATTACTTATAGATGTTAATACCACTTACGAAAAAATAGATGATGGAGAGATTTCTAATAGTGAGGAAGTTGATGTATCAATGGAGTCTAGCGATAATAACTTATGAAATATTAATTTAGTTGATTCAGAATGACATCAGGTGAATAAAAATTATTAACAATGTCATGGTATATTGTGTGAATTTTCTTTTTATTTTTTCATCTCTTTAGTTAGAAAATAATATTATATCAAATGTGTATATCTTATACTATAATTTTACATATATAGTCATGTAACCAACACAGAGACCATATGGTGACCAGACTGTTTTGCGAGTTGTTGGTGATTAGTAAGTAATTATGTATTTAGTAATTATTTCTGTACTTTAGTTTCTTTTTTATTATCACACATATCTAATACAAGATATTTTCCCATGCAGTTTTGTCTCAGATGGTCATCAGGCAACATCGTATATATTAAAAAATTTTAAAGAACGATTGTCCCTTATTGGTTCTACATGGTGACTCGTAGACCAGAACATAAATTTTTTTTTATTACAATGAATTTTTAGTAAGTATTTTGAATAGAAACATATTTGTTGTTAACATGATATTAATTGTCAAAATATATTGTTGTAGAAGAGATGTTTGGGAAGAGGGCTAGGAGGAAATGTTCAAAAAATTTTGGAATGCCTACTGCTCTAAAGTATTCAGAGACATGTTGTACAAGTGGAGACAGAGGAGCACCAAGCCATCCGAGGTCCCTAATGTAGTTTTGTAGTCTTAGAGAGTCATTTGGGTTGCCCATCATTAGCAGGACAATTTAGTGATTGCAAGCAGCAATCGCAATTCAAAGCCTACAAGGCTGAGCACCGGATCCACAAAGCATGCTGCTAGATCCCATTTAATTGTGGAACATGCCTCTGACTTGGTATGTTTAAAATTAAGTTATACAAATATTTCTTACATATATTTTGTTATTAGTTTTAATGTATTTGTATTTTTTATACACATGCTACTGAATTACAGAGACCTCTGACTTGTTGTGAGATATTTAACAAAATTCATAGGGAGATATTTAACAAAACTCATAAGAAGAAAGATGAATCATTTGTCGATCGATGTTCCTTAGCAATCAACGTAAGAATACTAAATTTCGTGAATATATTTATAGACTTTATGTGGAGGTTAATAAAATTATTATTTTGGCACAAGAAGTAATGTCTACTAGAGTTGCTGAGGTGTCTCAGTATGGGGCAAAGGGAGAGGGGTCACAACCTCTTTTCACGGATGCAGTTAATGACATTTATTATAATGCCATCGGTGGAAGGAAGAAGACATTCCTCTACGGGTTTAGCTCTCAGGCTAAAGTTATGTATGAACATATAAGGGCTCTAGGGATTATGGGTCGTCCTAATTCCTCCTCTTCATCTAGTGAGGTAAGAGAATTTTGGGAGGAAAATGAGGACTTACAGACTCGACTATCGTCATTGGAGTAGACGATGACCAGGAGGGAGGCAGAGATACAGGAGATGCGGCAGCGACAAACTTAGACTGAGGCGATAGTTCGTCATATGCAAACATTTACAGCGACATTGTCTCCGGATTCATAGATATATCGCCCGCATTGTTTGGAATTCCAGGAGACCCAGGATCCCGACTATTCCCCTGCAGAGTAGATTATTTTGAGCTATATACGATTACCATTTATCTTAACATTTAATTTTAGTCAAAAAAAATAATACTATTTTTTTAATAATTATATACATCTTTGATTGTATTATATATTTCCATGATCATTTACAGATTTAACATATTTTTATCCTAGAGAAACAGGTATATATTTTTAAAGAATGTCAGCTATTTAAATTACTTATCAGTTTAAGATAAGTAGTTATTAATGATAAAAAAATTAGTTATGAAAATAATCTCGAATTGATTTTAATTATATTCATTACTATTGACCCTGTCCGAGCGCTGAGTCGGTGGACACTGGGGACGTGACGCTCTCCGTTGTCTTCAACTGGTGATGTGGAACTCCGGTGAACCTGCAAAGAAGCCGAGCCCGGAGGGGTTTCCCGGCGACGACCCTCCGACGCTCAAGTCAGGCAGTGAAGAAGGAGAGCAAGGTAACGCTACTGTGGCTACAGTGATGAGAATCGAATACCTCCGTCGAAGTCTGGGGGTCCTTATATAGGACCCCAGGGAGGCGCGGGCACGCTTCTCGATGTGTGCACGCTTCCCCAAACATATCTCAGTAGGGTTGTGTCAGAAAAGCATGTCTAACGTCATTCCGCAATCGTCCGAGCATATCCTTGCTGTGACGGTGGAAACTTCCATCGTACAATACTCTATCCTCTCCGGCCGCCGACCATGCTGTTTGTCGGCGGCAGGTGTCTCGAGGATGATTGTTACTAGCTGTCCCTTTGCGCCTCTTGCCTGTTCCCGGTCCGAGCGGACCATTCGCTCAACGCTCATGGCCTCTGGGAATGCGCATACCTTGGACCGGGGGAAGCCCTGCTCATGTGCTCGGATGGGATTGCGCCTTATTATCCTGTGACTCGGTTGAGCGGCCTGTCCGCTCGGCCCAGAGACTCTTGTACCTTGAGCATCGGAAACCCGACCCCTGGTCGGGCTGTCTTTCGTCCAGCCTGGGAGCCTCCCGGCCGGATGTTCGGTCGGCCGAATGCTCGGTTGGCTCGCCAGTCCGCTCGGCGTGACCTCTGTCCGCCCGGCACGACCTTGGGGTTGACCCTCTTGACCATTGACCTCCACGTGTCGTTGACCTCCCGCCAACGAGGGTCCCCCGTCCTTACCACCGGATCACATGCCTCCCCCTCAAGTCTAGTCGAAGGAGGCGCTAAGTTCGACTGATTGGACTATGAGTTTGGCCGAGCGACAGCCATCCTGCCACTTCCGAAAGTGTACCTCCGCTCGGCCACTATGGGGTCGAATAGCGCCGGTCGGCTAATTGCCGAGGGATGCCCAACTGGCCTGTGATGATGTCCGCGAGATCTTCTCGGAATGCCTGCAAATCTCCATCATTATGGTTGGTTACGCGGGTTCTGCCTCGTGATGGGGCTCATTAAATGCCTTCCGTGAAGTGTTTCTTGAAACTGCACTGCTCGACCTTCATTCCGCGCGGAACTTTTGTTAGTTTTTCATTAGAAGTGTTTTTCTCAACTGCGCCGCTCGGTCAAACGACCTTCATTCCGCATGGAACTTCCGTTAGTTTTTCGTTGATCGGCGCTGGTAAGCGCACGCCATTGTTTTCTCCGTCCTTAGAATAAAGGATTGCTGATCATCGGCCCTAGATTCTGGGCCTCAGTCTATCTGTGCGACGCTGTCCCGTCCGGGGGGTTTATAGTCGCCGGTCCGACTCTGGAGTTTAACGTCGCCGTTCGACGGTCTTCGAGCCGGGGGGTTTATAGTAGTCGGTCCGACTCTAGAGTTTAACGTCGCCGCTCAACGGTCTTCCGACCAGGGGGTTTATAGTCGCCGGTCCGACTCTAGAGTTTAACGTCGCCACTCGACGGTCTTCAGGCTAGGGGGTTTATAGTCACTGGTCCGATTCTAGAGTTTAACGTCGCCGCTCGACGGTCTTCCGACCGGAGGGTTTATAGTCGTCGGTCCGACTCTAGAGTTTAACGTCGCCGCTCGACGGTCTTCAGGCTAGGGGGTTTATAATCACCGGTCCGACTCTAGAGTTTAACATCGCCGCTCGACGGTCTTCCGACCGGGGGGTTTACACTCGCCGGTCCGACTCTAGAGTTTAACGTCGTCGCTCGACGGTCTTCAGGCTGGGGGGTTTATAGTCGCCGGTCTGACTCTAGAGTTTAACGTCGCCGTTCGACGGTTTTCGAGCCGGGGGGTTTATAGTCGCCGTTCCGACTCTAGAGTTTAACGTCGCCGCTCGACGGTCTTCAGGCCGGGGGGTTTATAGTCGCCGGTCCGACTCTAGAGTTTAACGTCGTCGCTCGACGGTCTTCGAGCCGGGGGATTTATAGTCGCCGGTCCGACTCTAAAGTTTAACGTCGCCGCTCGACGGTCTTCAGGCTGGGGGGTTTATAGTCGCCGGTCCGACTTTAGAGTTTAACGTCGCCGCTCGACGGTCTTCAGGCCGGGGTGATTATAGTCTCCGGTCCGACTCTAGAGTTTAATGTCGCCGCTCGACGGTCTTCGAGCCGGGGGGGTTTATAGTCGCCGGTTCGACTCTAGAGTTTAACGTCGTTGCTCGACGGTCTTCCGACTTGGGGGTTTATAGTCGCCGTTCCGACTCTAGAGTTTAACGTCGCCGCTCGACGGTCTTCAGGCCGGGGGGCTTATAGTCGCCGGTCCGACTCTAGAGTTTAACATCGCCGCTCGACGGTCTTCGAGCCGGGGGGTTTATAGTCGCCGGTTCGACTCTAGAGTTTAACGTCGCCGCTCGACGGTCTTCAGGCCGGGGGGTTTATAGTCGCCGGTCCGACTCTAGAGTTTAACGTCGCCGCTCGACGGTCTTCGAGCCGAGGGTTTATAGTCGCCGGTTCGACTCTAGAGTTTAACGTCGCCGCTCGATGGTCTTCAGGGAGTTTTGTCGTCCGGAAACAAGTGCTAATATCCTTTGTCTTTTTTAATTTTTACTCCTGCAGCCAAAGGATACAAACGAACGAGGTATACATGGAATAGATTACACTGGCGCACCTTTTACCCCGCTCGGTATGGCTGGAGATGATTTGCACTCCATGGTCGTTCTAGTCACCGTCCATCCTCATCTTCCAAGTAGTATGCACCCGATTGGAGCTTATCGACGACTCTGAAGGGCCCCGCCCAGGGAGCTGCCATCTTACTCATATCGCCGACCGGCTTCACCTTCTTCCATACTAGGTCGTCGACGTGGAATGATCAGGGAATTACACGCCTGTTGTAATTCTGTTTCATTCTTTGCTGGTACGCCATCAGCCGGACGGCTGCTTTAGCTCATGCTTCGTCAACTAGGTCTAATTCCAGCTGTCTCCGCTCGGCGTTATTCCCATCGTAGTTCTAGATCCAATCGGACTCGACTCCGATCTCGACTGAGATGACCGCTGCGCCCCCATATACCAAGTGGAACGGTGTTACCCCCGTTCCCTCCTTTGGGGTTGTGCGAATGACCCATAGCACGCCAGGCAGCTCGTCTACCCAGCTTCCTCCCATGTGATCGAGCCGAACCCGAAGTATTCGCAGGATCTCCCGATTGTCTACTTCGGCTTGACCATTGCTCTGAGGATACGCCACGGAAGTGAAGTGTTGTTCGATGCCGTATCCCTTGCACCATTCTCCGAGCTCCTGACCAATGAATTGTCGCCCGTTATCCGAAATGAGCCGACGAGGAATGCCGAACTGACAAATTATATGCTGCCAGATGAACTTTTTGACCATCTGCTCGGTTATTCTGGCCAGTGGTTTTGCTTCAACCCACTTGGAGAAATAGTCGACCGCCACTAATAAAAACTTCCGTTGCCCAGTCGCCATAGGGAAAGGCCCCACTATATCCATACCCCACTGGTCGAACGGGCAGGACACAGAGGACGCCTTCATCTTCTTCGTTGGCCTATGGGAGAAGCTGTGGAACTTCTGACAGGAAAGGCAGGTAGCGACGGTCCGAGCAGCGTCTTCCTATAGAGTTGGCCAGAAGTATCCGGCCAGCAGGATTTTCCTAGCCAACGATCGCCCGCCCGGATGACCTCCGTAGGATCCTTGATGTACTTCCCGGAGAATATATTCTGCGTCTTCCGAGCTGACACATTTTAGCAGCGGGCGGGAGAACGCCTTCTTGTAAAGCTGGTCCCCAATGAGCGTGAACTAGCCGACTCTCATCCTCAGTAGCTGGGCTTCCTCCCGATCGGACGGCGTGGCTTCCGAGCGCAAAAATTCTATTATGACCGTTCTCCAATCGTTTGGGAACGTGAGGCCTTCCATCCGGTCGATGTGCGCCACCAAGGACACTTGCTCAATCGGCTGCTGGATGATGATCGATGATATTGAGCTAGCGAGCTTGGCTAGTTCGTCGGCTGACTGATTCTCTGCTTGGGGAATCTTCTGTATGACAACCTCGACGAAGTTATTTCTGAGCTTTTCAAAGGCCTCCGCGTAGAGCCGGAGCCTTGCGCTGTTTATCTCGAAGGACCCCTAGAGTTGCTGAGCGGCCAATTGGGAGTCAGAGTACAGTATCACCCGATAGGCTCCCACATGCCGAGCGGCCTGTAGGCCAGCTATGAGGGCCTCATATTCCGCCTCGTTATTTGTTGCCCGGTAATCCAGCCGGACGGACAAACGCATCCGTTCTTCTTGAGGAGAGAGCAGCAAAATGCCGATCCCACTCCCGAGCCGAGTGGACGACCCGTCCACAAATACCTTCCACAAAGCTTCGGGTTCAGGATTTTGTACCTCTGTTACGAAATCCGCCAAGGACTGTGCCTTGATCGCCGAGCGGGGTTGATACTGGATGTCGAATTCACTGAGCTATGTTGTCCACTTAATGAGCCGCCCGGACGCCTCAGGGTTTAGGAGTACTCTTCCTAGCGGGCTGTTTGTCATAACGATGATAGTATGCGCCAAGAAATAAGGACGGAGCCTCCGTGCGGCCAGGACTAGGGCGAACGCGAGCTTCTCGAGACCAGTATAGCGGGACTCAGAATCTTTTAAGATATGACTCAAGAAATACACTGACTGCTCTTCTCCGCCTCCCTTTACCAGTGCCGAGCCGACAGCATGCTCGGTTGATGACAGGTATATACGGAGCGGCTCGCCCACGTTTGGTTTAGCCAGTACAGGTAGTGAGTTTAGATAGGCTTTTAGCTCTTCGAACGTCCGGTCGCACTCCTGATCCCACTGGAACTTGGTGGCTCGGGGCAGGATCTTGAAAAATGGCAAGCTCCGGTCAGCTGTCTTAGAGATGAATCTTGACAATGCCGTTATCCGGTCGGTGAGGCGTTGCACTTCCCTCAGATTCCTGGGAGGCGACATGTCTTGCAGTGCTTTCACCTTGCTAGGGTTCGCCTCTATGCCCCGCTCGGTCACAATATATCCCAGGAAGTACTCGCCTTTTGCTCCGAACAGACATTTTTGGGGGTTCAGTTTGACTCCATACCTCCTCAGTGTTCGGAAGGTTTCCTCTATGTTTGTACAAAGATCGGCCGCTCGGAGTGACTTGATTAGTATATCATCCACGTAGACTTCCAGGTTGCGCCCGATCTGCTCCCGGAATACTTTGTTCATCAGTCGTTGGTAGGTAGCCCCATCGTTCTTGAGTTCGAACGGCATCACGTTGTAGCAGTAGGTGCCATCTGCAGTAACGAAGCTCACTTTGTCCTGATCCTCCCGAGTGAGCGGCACTTGGTGGTAGCCCTGATATACATCCAGCATGCATATCAGCTCGCACCCCGAGGTAGAGTCTACCAGCTGATCGATTCAGGGCAGAGGGTAAAAATCCTTTGGGCATGCCTTGTTTAGATCCCAGAAGTCGATGCAGACTCTTCATTTGTTGCTTGGCTTGGAGACCAGCACCACATTAGCGAGCCAGCTTGGGAATTGCACCTCCCGTATGTGGCCGGCCTCCAGCAGTTTCTCAACTTCAGCTCGGATGATGACATTCTGTTAAGCGCTGAAGTCCCTCTTCCTCTGCTTCACCGGCCGAACGTCCGGTCGGACGTGGAGTTCATGCTGCGCTACGCTCGGCGAGACCCTTGGCAGTTCATGAGTTGACCAAGCGAAGATGTCGTAGTTACGCAGGAGACATCCGATCAGCTCCTCCTTCTGGCCTACCTCCAGGTCGGATGCAATAAAAGTCGTGGCCTCCGGTCGGGTAGGGTGGATCTGTACCTCCTCTTTTTCTTCATAAACTAAAGAAAGTGGCTTTTCGGTTATAGCGTTTACCTCGACTCGTGGTACTTTCCGAGCGGATTTAGCCTCGGCTCGGACCATTTCTACATAGCATCGTCGGGCTGCCAGTTGATCCCCTCGGACTTCTCCTACCTGGTCTTCCACAGGGAACTTGACTTTCTGGTAGAAGGTCGAGACGATTGCTCAGAACTCATTGAGTGTCGGTCGCCCCAAGATCACATTATACGCGGAAGGAGCATCGACCACAATGAAGTTGGCGGTCCGCGTTCTTCTAAGCGGCTCCTCTCCCAGCGAGATAGCCAGTCGGACCTGTCCGACCGACAAAACTTCATTACCGGTGAACCCGTAGAGGGGGGTTGTCATTGGCAGCAACTCAGCTCGGTCGATTTGCAATTGGTCGAATGCCTTCCGGAAGATTATGTTGACCGAGCTGCCTGTATTAATAAAGATGCGGTGAATAGTGTAGTTAGCTATTACCGCTCGGATGATGAGGGCGTCATCATGCGGGACTTCGACTCCCTCGAGGTCCTTAGGCCCAAAGTTGATCTTGGGCCCGTTCGCCCGCTCTTGACTGCAGCCGACTACATGGATCGTGAGCTGCCTTGCATGCGCCTTCCGTGCCCTGTTGGAGTCGCCTCCGGTCGACCCTCCAGTGATGATGTTGATTTCACCCCTCGACGCATTGTCTCTATTCTCCTCCTCCCGAGCGGATGGTCGGGGTCTTTCATGCGATGCCCGAGGAATGGCCCTGTGCTGCTGGTTATGCTGCAGCTCGGGAGATCTCCTTTCTATACGCCGGCCAGGACTTTGGTGCTGACATCGTCGATTCGGCGAAGGTGATCGACGACGATAGCTCCTTGGTGTAGGATGAGTGATTGGGGGGAGGTTCCGACAGTTGCGGGTGTTGTGAGTTGTTGACTGATGGAGCGAACAAAACATGGGAGTCCATATCTTCCCTTTCGGCTTAGGCCGATCGGCCGCTACTTGTTGGACGGCTTGCGGCCTCTGATGAGGACGGGCTACTTCTGCGCGGGGTCCTCTCGGTGGTTGATAATTGGAAGGCGGCTTCCACTCGGCATGAGATGATGGCTCGGATGGTGCTTCCTTTTTCCTCGCCATCTGAGCTTCCTCCACGTTGATGTACTCGTTGGCCTTGTTCCACATGTGGTCGTAGCTACGAGGCGGCTTTCTGATGAGCGAACAGAAGAAATCACCGTCCACCAGCCCCTGCGTGAACGTGTTCATAATAGTTTCCGAAGTGATCGTCGGGATATCCATGGCCACCTCGTTGAAACGCTGAATGTAGGCTCGGAGCGACTCCTTCGAGCCTTGTTTGATGGCGAACAGACTGACGCTGGTCTTCTGGTAGCGCCTGCTGCTCACGAAGTGATGGAGGAAGGCCGTACGGAACTCTTTGAAGCTCGTGATGGATCCGTTCGGTAACCTTCGGAACCATCGTTGTGCCGATCCGGAGAGGGTGGTGAGGAACACCCGACACTTCACACCATCTGTATATTGATGCAGAGTGGCTATGTTGTCGAACTTACCCAGATGGTCGTCCGGGTCGGTGGTCCCCTTGTATTTCCCGATCGCCGGGGGCGCGTAATGCCTTGGTAGTGGGTCGCGTAGGATGGCCTCAGAGAATTGTCTATTGACCCGCTCGGGGGACGAGTCTGTCCGTGGCGCCTTGCCCTTCCTTGCGTCGCGGAGGGGCGCCTCATCGGACGAAGAGCCCCGGTCGAGGTTGGCTTGCGCGACTTCCGAGGGTGTTTGGAATAAAGCCCGATGGAACGGTATCGGGGCGGGCGGGACTTCCACCTGAGTGCCGGTCGGCCCTTTGTTCTGGCCCCATATTGAGAGCTGCTCCGGCCAGTCGTCTGGTGCCGCCCGACCACCTGATGCCGACGTTGCCTATTGCATTATCCGATCGGCTTGAGCCTTTTGCTGTTGCTCGACTATCTTGGCTGCCCGCGCTTGGATGAGCGCGTCTAGTTCTTCGGGAGAGAGTGTCACCATGAGTTGGCGTCCAGCTTCTTCCATCGTCTCTGCTCGGATTCAGGAACGTTCCCACAGACGGCGCCAATTTGATCCTATCCGAGCGCTGAGTCGGTGGACACTGGGGACGTGGCGCTCTCCGTTGTCTTCGACTGGTGATGTGGATCTCCGGTGAACCTGCAAAGAAGCCGAGCCGGGAGGGGTTTCCCGGCGACGACCCTCCGACGCTCAAGTCAGGCAGTGAAGAAGGAGAGCAAGGTAACGCTACTGTGGCTACAGTGATGAGAATCGCATACTTCCGTCGAAGTCTGGGGGTCCTTATATAGGACCCCGGGGAGGCGCGGGTACGCTTCTCGATGCGCGCACGCTTTCCCAAACATACCTCAGTAGGGTTGTGTCAGAAAAGCATGTCTGACGCCATTCCGCAATCGCCCGAGCATATCCCTGCTGTGACGGTGGAAACTTCCATCGTACGATACTCTGTCCTCTCCGGCCGCCGACCATGCTATTTGTCGGCGGCAGGTGTCTCGAGAATGATTGTTACTAGCTGTCCCTTTGCGCCTCTTGCCTGTTCCCGGTCCGAGTGGACCATTCGCTCGGCGCTCATGGTCTCCGGGAATACGCATACCTCGGACCGGGGGGAAGCCCTGCTCATGTGCTCGGATGAGGTTGCGCCTTATTATCCTGTGACTCGGCTGAGCGGCCTGTCCGCTCGGCCCAGAGACTCTTTTACCTTGAGCATCGGAAACCCGACCCCTGGTCGGGCTATCTTTCGTCCGGCCTGGGAGCTTCCCGGCCGGATGTTCGGTCGGTCGAATGCTCGGTCGGCTCGCCAGTCCGCTTGGCGTGACCTCTGTCCGCCCGACACGACCTTGGGGTTGACCCTCTTGATCATTGACCTCCACGTGTCGTTGACCTCCCGCCAACAAGGGTCCCCGTCTTTATCATCGGATCAACTAGAATTATTATTATTATAATTACATGTCATATTTAATATTTCTATTATTAATTAGATAATTTATATAAATAAATCCTTTAACTTCCAATAAATCTAGTCAAAAATAATTATCTTTATTTATTTTTTAATTTCTATCGTATCGTGTATCAGAGTCATGATTCTTAATTTCTTTCCCATTCGGTTGTCTACCGCCGCTTTTCTCTGTCTCTGTCGTCTCAAACCTCACTTTTCCAAATGATTTTGCTCTTTACTCTTTTCTTCTGATTTTCTTCTAATTTCTTCCATATTTCTTCTATTTGCTTTTCTTTCTTTTCTTCCACATGTCTTCTCTCTTTCGTCCACGTTCCTTCTTTATTAGCCTAATTTCTTGGCCTCCTCGTTATCTGCACTTACTTTTTGCCACATCCTTAATATTGTCTATTGACTTTTCTCTTGTTCCACAGCTCACCTTCTCGGCGAATGTGTGCAGCCACCGGACAGCAAGATACCAGCACCGAATATTGTTTCCAACTGTAGAAAATTCTTCCAGCAACATTGTAATTCACTCTTTTTTTTGGTTTATTACTATCAAAAGAACGAGTTATTTATTTTTAATATCAAATATTCAACGATATTAAGATGACTAAAAATAAAGTTTAGATCGATGTTATATCATTGGTCATACTGGTATTCAATGTTTTAGAAGATTTGAATGTCTTATAGTTAAAGAAGATGTCAAATTTATCTCAAAGTTAGACATATTGATATTCAATGTCCTAAAAACTTTAACTCAAATTTTGTTGATGGTCCTACAACATTAGGACAACCAACTATTTTACAAAGAGAACTCACGTCTTCAAATCAACTACCACCTTCTTGGCAAGCTATAGCTTAGTAATCTCATTCTAGAGTATTCTCACTTTTTATATCTCCTAATATAGTTTCATCACCTCTTGAGAATCCAAGATGATATTTGAATTATGGAATAACTCATCATGCTATACCGGAATATGATATTCTCACAGAAGCTTCACCTTATTATAGACTTGACATGATACGAATAGGTAATGACTCAGATTTTCAAATTACTCACCTTGGAAACATATCCTTTTACTCATGTGGTCGAACTTTTCGTATGAGCAACACTCTTCATGTCCCTTCTATTACAAAAAATTTACTTTTAGTACGTCAATTTACTCTTGATAATAATGTTTTCTTTGAATTTCATTCTTATCATTGTCTTGTGAAGGATCTCATAATAGGAACTACTCTAGTTCAAGGAAATATTAAAGACGACCTCTATCATCTTCAACCCACCTATACTGATGCTTTTGTTGGAGAACACATAGACAAATTCTCTTGACATGCATGTCTTGGCCATCTGCCTCTACGCTTTGTTCAAAATATCATTAATCAGTATGGTTTACCAATTTCTTTAGTCTCCTCATCTCATTAATGTGAAGCTTTCATGAAAATAAAATCTTATAAATTACCTTTTGTGTCTTCTACTTACACCTCTAGTTTTCCTTTAAAAATTATTCACTTTGTTGTGTGCGGCCCTGCTTATATTCTATAAATGCAAGGGAAAATTTACTATATCTTTTCTAATTTACGTGGATGGTATTTTACTAATTGTAGTGATCAAGAAGGCTTCTCTTCTTTTCCTATATCTTCTTAATTATGAGTTTTCGATTCAAGACCTCAGAAAGGCTCATTTTTTCCTTGGCATTGAGTTTCTTCCACATGCTGAAGGTTATCTTCTCTCTCAGAGAAAATATATCACTGGACTTCTTCAACGAGCTAAAATGGATGACGCGCATCCTATCTCCATACCAATCATTGAAGGAGGTTTTAATGTTCCTTCTTCCTCTCCTTTAATGGCTAACCCCTATATTTACAGAAGTATTATTGTTGCCCTACAATATGTCACCATTACACGGCTTAACATTGCTTTTGTAGTTAATCGTGTCTATCAATTTATGCATTCTCCCATTGAGTACCATTGGGAAGGTGTCAAAAGAATTCTTTGTTATCTTAAAGATGATTTTACATTGTCTTCTTTTATATCGTTAGTCCTTACTAGAGTTGAATGCCTATAGTACTGCAGATTGGGTCGGATCTCCTGAAGACAGACATTCGACTAGTGGATATACAATATTTCTTGGACGAAATCTTATTTCTTAACTCTCAAAGAAGCAACATATAGTCTCTTGCTCTAGTATTGAAGCTGAATATAAAATTGTCGCTAATGTGACATCCAAAATTATTTGGCTACAATCTTTTCTTTCGGAATTACATTTTACCCCACCTACTACACCCAAAATATGGTGTGATAATATAGGACCAACTTATCTTGCGACAAATCCAGTCTTTCATGCTCATACTAAACACATGGAGATAGATTTTTATTTTGTTCATGAACATATGGTGACTTAATAACTTTCAATTTCTTACGTTGCTATAGAAGATCAAATTGCTGATATATTCACCAAGCCATTATCTAGACAACGTTTTACCAAGTTAGCAATCAAACTCAACATTCGGGCACTCCCGTTGAGTTTGTCGGAGGGTAATGACAAGAAGGAAAGCAATTATGAAAAATAATCTCGAATTGATTTTAATCAATTGAGATTTATCATATTTGGTATCGTAATCAAAGATCGACAGTAAAAGATAATATTTTCAAATTGATTATATTCACTACTATGATTATTATTATTATGATTGCATGTCATATTTAATATTTTCATTATCAGTTAGACAATTTATATAAATAAGTGTTTTGGCTTTATCAATAAATCTATATCCAGAAATAATTATTCTTAATTTATTTTATTTTTATCAATTTAATCTTTTATAGTTTAACATCGTATTTTCTATTCACAACTGATTTTAATGAAATTTCATGCAAAATCCAGAGATGATTTTGTTCATTATTTTAATTAGGATGTATTATATTGGATTACTTTGTCTTGTTCCTTATTTTTATCATGGTAAACTTTATCTTGTATTAAATTTGGACCTGTGTTTGAATTTACTATTATGTATCTATTGCTCATTTTAGTTCAGATTGATTGTTGTGCTGTTTGTGATGTATTGTGTGTTTGTTATGTTGTAATTGTTGATGTGTAGTGAATTTATTATAAGTTTTGTTGTTATGTATTATGAGTTTATTGTGAAAATCATCGCTTGTGATGGTTGAAGTGATTTAGATTTATATGTAAACAAGGAAAATAGGAAAAGCAAAAAGGTCGTGTGTTATTGTAGCATAGTGTATATAGCGACAGAAATTTAAATTTCCCTCGCCATTAGCTACGAATATTTGAAATATCCATGGCCAACGACAGATATTTTAAATATCCGTTGCCAACAGTGACAAAATATTGAAATATTCGTCGCTAATTGCGACGAAAAATTAAATTTTTGTCGCTAATAGTTAACAAAAATTTCACTCCGTTTGGCTAGTAGTGATGGAAATTAAAATATCTGTCGCTATATATAGGGACTAATATATACATACCAGTCACTATATATAGCGACGGATATTAAATGTCAATCGCTATTATGTCAACTACTGATATCTATGCGATGGTACGTATTTTTTCATTAATCGGTCACAATATGTCTTTAACGATGGATTCCATCGTTATTCGATATATTTTTTTTTTGTTGTGGTTATTGATGGTGCTTAATTAATAAGGAAAAAATTAGCATCAAAATATTTACATTTAAATAATAATTAAATGAATAGAATTCGACTAATTTTATAGTCAATCCACTAATCCACTGAATAGAAGAGAGTTGTCGGTAGCTCAATGTTAGAATTGCTCAAGTAGTACTGGAATTATTTTTTGAACTAGAAGGGCAGAGTATCAGTGTATAGATGTGTCAAATTCACCTGGGTAGACTGGTACTCTATAGACTATAAATAACACAAATGCACAATAGTGGTACACTATCTCTTTTTCATGAGCAATGTAGATTACATTTATGAAATATCTAGATGAAACATCCCAGCTTTAGATATACATAGGACCACCTTTGTTGAACAACGTTGCTAACTTGATGAGTGATATCAAAATGGAGACCATCTGTAACGATACACAATACTACCTAGTTGAAACATGGAAGTATAACTTACTGAATATGCATATGTTTCCATAACAACAACTACTTTCCAACCTTCATGTTAGCGTAAGTCCTAAGAATCAATCAAGAGTTGATTGACTTAGGACATGTTATATCATATTTTATTAATAAAAGACAATGATTATTATATTTACTTCAGATTTATACCAGATGAATAAGTATAATAATATCCTAAGGTAGTAGGTTCAGTCTTTAACATATCAATTGGTTGAATTGATAGTGGGAGACTGTAGATATATATAGAATGCTACTCTTAACTATTCGTAGTTAAACATTAATATACAAAGATAATATTAATGCGTTGAGGCTAATATGTATGTCAATTGATGACTTAATCTCACAAGTCATGGATATAAGATATCAAGTTGACACATAGGTATATATTAGAGAATATGTATTGAATTGACTCGTCATGAGAATATTTCATGAATAGTTATATGAGTGTTATAAATATTCTTATGTGACTATTGATATGAATAGCCCTTAGACCTGAAGTCATTATGATTCTCTACATAAGGAGTTGTGTACTTTGGTATCGATAAACGTCACTTATAACAAGGTGGACGATAAAGTCGATCACTGGTATGCAATAAATTATGTGGAGGGATGTGAGTGATGTAGATGAAATCTATCCTTTCTATATAACGGAAGTGATATCTAAGAGCCCCTTGATTAAATAGGACACGCGAATATATAACCAAACTCAAATTAGTCAATATGAGATATTGAGCTTATTTAATTGAGTCCGTCTACTTAGAGATCAAGAAATACAAAGATTGATAAGAGGATGACACGATCTATCTCTCATTAATTAATCTAAATATCAAGGATAGAAGAACCGATTCATACAAGATAATAGATATAGAAATATTAGGTCGGATCTTGACATTCTTGTTACTTGGGTAGTAATGATGTATTGCTAGATGCTACTCATTGCTTATATATCTAAAATGGTTTTAGATATATTGTCAATATTATGAGAGCCTATTAGGTCACACACAAAGAACATGTTGATTTGGAAATGAGTTTATTTTAGTTTGATTAAAATGTGATAGATCCTAAGATTATTAGGTTGAGTTAAGTTAAACTCAAATGAATCCAACCATTAGATGATTAAATTGAGTCTAATCCGAATTAGATTTAATGGATTAAACTCAACCACTAAGGATTAATATCCATTAAAAAGCTTAATGGATTATTAATCAAAAGAAGACCAAGAGACAAAATTTTTTGGTATTCCTTGGATGAGTACAAAAGGTTTTTGGAATTCATTTTCATGTAAATGAATTTGATTCTTCTTCTTTTTCTCCATCCTCTCTTGGCCGAACTTCACTTGTTGCTAGCACAATAAGGTTATTTTCTTCTCCAAGTCGTGAGTTTATGAGACAGATGAAAAATATGTTCGTGTGGATACAATAGAAGTACAGACATGCTAATCATGCTAAGATCTGTATCCGAGTCAAAGTTCCCTATCAGAAGTACTGATTCATATAATAAAGATAATGATTATATGTGATAGAGTAGGAAAACATAGTATATAATATTTATAAGAATCTTTAAAGGAATTTTTTTTACTGTATTAATTATTATTTTATGTATAAGATCTTTACATTTTATTGTATAGTATATGTTGGAATCCCAAGATGTTTTGATGTGATCAAACAAGCTAAGTTAGGTCCTGCGTTTGTTTAGCCCTTGTGTCTAAGTGTGCAGGAGCTTAGGAACACAGGAAGTCGAGTGGAATACGCGGCTAGCGAGAAGGACGGCACGTGGAGAGAGCCGACGGACTCGGTGCGTCCGAGGGATGAGGTGACCGCGGAAGAGTACACCGGTGGACGAGAAGAACGTGTGCGGCGTTCGAGGGACGAGAAACCGGGAAGGAAGGCTGCTCGAGGAGAAGGTCAGAACTTGGATTCGGGTGAGCCCTATTCCGGATGGCCGAGATCACCCAAGCTAGCGGAGCCGGAGTTGAAGACCCGGACCGAGAGGAGTTGAACCGAAGCAGAGTGACCGGACGGAAAAAGTCAACCAGAGTTGACTTTTGGGGTTCGGGCCGCCCGGAGCCCTCCGGGGCGCTCGGAACCCTCCGGGGCGTCCGGACCGAAGATGTTGACCAGATAGAGTCAAACTCGATCTGAACATTGGGGGATAAAGTTTTATCCCCCCGGGACGCCCGGAACCCCTTCGGGGCGCCCCGACCAGTGCTATAAATATAGCACTGGTTTGCACAGATCATTCAACTCACTTGTAATTCAATTCTTTCTGTGCTTTCTATTCTTTTGTACTGTCAACGCTGTAAGAGGCTACTCCGCCCAGAGGAGAATCAGATAGTGCGCCATCTTTGTCTTGGATTAACAATCCTCTGATTGCAAACCAAGTAAATCCTCTTGTGTCTGATCTTTTAATTTAGTCTCTTCTTTTTTATTACAAGTGTCTGTTAATTAGTTGAATATCCGAGAAAGCTTTTGTGTTTAATTTTTGTAGGGCAATTCACCCCTCCCCTCTTGCCGGCCTCCAAAGGGACCAACAAGTGGTATCAGAGCAAGACGCTTCAGGAGGACTAATTGCCGATCGAAGCAACAAGATGGCCAGACCAAGCATCGTTCCACCAAAATTCGAGGGGGACTTCGCAGACTGGAAGTGACGTATGGAGGTATTCCTAAGAACTGATTTTGAAATTCGGTCTATTATGAAGTATGGTTTTGTAGCTCCGATGAATCAAGACGGAGAAGAAAAAGAAGAGAGCCACTGGACAAAGAAGGAGCAGAATGAGTCTGTAGCAAACAGCCGTGCGGAATATCACCTACTGAGCGTGTTGCCGCCTTAAGAGGTTAACCACATCGGAAGTTATTCATCCGCTAAAGAACTCTGGGAGAAGTTCCTAGAACTCCACGAAGGCACGTCCGAAGCAAAGATCGCTAGAAGAGATATCCTCCAGAACAAGCTGATGAACATACGTCTTGAAAAAGGTGAGAAGGTAGCCAATTTACACGCGAAGGTAAAAGAACTAGTTACTGGTCTCGAGAACCTCGGAGAAACAGTTACAAATCGGGACACAATACGCTACGCACTCAATGCGTTTCCCAGAACTTCAGAATGGACATCAATCGTCGACACCTACTACATTTCGAAAGACCTGGAGGTAAGTAGTTTGGAAGAACTGTTCTCCACTCTTGAATTGCATGAAACCAGGTGTGCAGGAACAAAGGAATCAAGCCAGATGATTGCACTAAACGCAACCAAAAGGGATGAACCCGAGTCAGACTCAGAGGATGATCAGGAAGTGTACATGGTAAGAAACTTTAAAAAAAAATTTAGAGCTAATAAATTTAAAGAAATGCAGAATAAAAATAATCCAAGAAATAGAAGAAGGATGCGTTGCTACCAGTGTCAAAAGGAAGGACACCTAAAAGAAGATTGCCCAGAACTAAAGAAGGACAAAGACAAGATTCCCAAGAAGCACAAGAACCTAAAAGCTACTTGGGACGACACTTCTTCATCTCAGTCCGAGATTCAAGAATATGCCGGGATAGCACTGATGGCAAGCTATGAAGGACAGAGTACATCAGAACCTAGCATCGATGAAGGGGGAGCGACCTCAGATGGAAGTAGCAAAGCAGGGAGAGATTCAGGCTTCAAGTCTGATATGGTAAGTGAGGTATGCCTCTTACCCCCTGATGAACTTTACTTTGGTATTAAGGTAATGACAAAATCCATGTATAAATTAGAAAATAAAAATACCAAATTAGAAAATGAAATTTTAGAAACAAAAAGAATTTTGACAAAATCATATCTTATAGAGGATTTTGAAAAATTGAAAATTGAAAATGAAAAACTAAAATAAGAAATAGAAAGATTGAAAAAAATCTAATGGTCCAAATATTTCTACTTTTAGAAATTATAGAGGTTTAAATTGGTATTATAGATTTCATCAAAGTCAAATTAGAAATATATCAAAAATCTATGTACCTAGGAAATACTTGGTTAATCTGTAGGTAGGAACCTCTACTGGGTTCCAAAAACCTGTTTAATTTAAAATTAAAATTAGACTTATCATTTTCAGCAAGGAAATTAAACAACTAATTTTATTATGAGACTTTGTCTAAGGAAGTGGTTGTTGCTCCAATAACCAAGAAGGCTTAGTGCCTCGCCACGACCTGGAAGCCAAGTATCGAAATGAAAAGTTTAATTGACTAACTGAAAAAGTATTAATTTAAATTACTTAATGCTTTAAAAGAGTTATTCAATTTGTGTTAGAAAATATTTAAATTTTTTTTAACTTGACTTAGAAATTTTTTTAAAATTACCTTAGAAATTGTTTATGAAAGTTAACTTAGAATTTTTTTTTGCCTTAAGATTTTTTTAAAAATTTTGACTAAGAATTTTTTATGATAATATTGCCTTAGAATTTTTTTTTAAAATTGACTTAGAATTGTTTCTTATGAATATTAACTTAGAAATTTTTTTCTGAAAATTAGAAATTTTTTTTTTAGGAAATGTTGAAATAAGTTTCAAACTTAAAATTTTAGAAAATTTTTGTTAACACTTATAACTATTTTTTTCTGAAAAATCTTTTACTTAAATTTTTTTTCTTCAAAAAAAAAATTCCGAAGAGTGTCTTTACTTAGACATTTTTAAAAATTTTTACACTTAAATTTTTTTTTAGAATTGACCTTAGACTTGTTTATAACCCCAATTTTTATGTGATCAAAGGGGGAGAAGTATGTTAAGTCTAGGGGGAGGTAATATAATTTTTTAATTGAAAAATATTTGGACTTATTTGAATATAAATTATTTTTATTGCATATGTTTACCCTAACTTAACTTGGGTTGTTCACATCAAAAAGGGGGAGATTGTTGGAACCCCAAGGTGTTTTGATGTGATCAAACAAGATAAGTTAGGTCCTGCGTTTGTTTAACTCTTGTGTCTAAGTGTGCAGGAGCTTAGGAACACAGGAAGTCGAGCGGAAGACGCGGCTAGCGAGAAGGACGACACGGGGAGAGAGACGATGGGCTCGGTGCGTCCGAGGGACGAGGTGACCGCGGAAGAGTACACCGATGGACGAGAAAAACGTGCGCAACGTTCGAGGGACGGGAAACCGGGAAGGAAGGCTGCTCGAGGAGAATGCCGGAACTTGGGTTCGGGTGAGCCCTATTCCGGATGACCGAGATCACCCAAGCTAGCAGAGCCGGAGTTGAAGACCCAGACCGAGACGAGCTGAACCGAAGCATAGCGACTAGACGGAATAAGTCAACCAGAGTTGACTTTTGAGGTCCGGGGCGCCCAGAGCTGACCGGGGCGCCCGGACCCCTCCGGGGTGCCCGGACCGAAGATGTTGATTAGATCGAGTCAAACTCGATCTGAACGTTGGGGGATAAAGTTTTATCGCCCCAGGGCGCCCGGAACCCCTTCAGGGCGCCCCGACCAGTGCTATAAATATAGCACTGGTTTGCACAGATCATTCAACTCACTTGTAATTCAATTCTTTCTGTGCTTTCTATTCTTTTGTACTGTCAATGCTGTAAGAGGCTACTCCGCCCAGAGGAGAATCAGATAGTGCTCATCTTTGCCTTGGATTAGCAATCCTCTGATTGCAAACCAAGCAAACCCTCTTGTGTCTGATCTTTTAATTTAGTCTCTTCTTTTTTATTACAAGTGTCTGTTAATTAGTTGAATATCCGAGAAAGATTTTGTGTTTAATTTTTATAGGACAATTCACCCCTCTCCTCTTGCCGGCCACCAAAGGAACCAACACTATATGCATATTAACAACGCGTAACTGGATCGTCATATCCATATAACCACCCCTCTCTATGGATCAAATTCATCCCCTTACCACACACCATAGGTCCTATCTAGCAGTAAGTAGCGAAGGGCATATGATGGGCCACGTCTCACAACAGAGCAAGCTTCATTTAGACGAGCTGCATGAAGCTTCAACTGAGATGCTTTCTGTAGATGAATAAGAAAAATGTTAGGAATTATTAAAGATCACCGCATTACGTGGATGCTTTCTAGCAAAGGGGCCTCTGGAGTGGGGTGTTATGGGCCCTTGGAGTAGGATGTTATGCTTATATTTTTTTATCGATCTAGAATTTGATATTCAATTATGATGTATTATTAATTTTTTTTATGTTTAATGGATAATGGATTTGAGAATACTATAATGAATATTTATATGTATCTCTCTAATTTATCCTGATGATCGATGGAAAATTTTTATGGGACTGATTGGTTGTCCCAAGTTTGACGTTACCTGACCTAATTAATCATTTTTTATAGCCAAAGGCTCTGGGCTACTGTGCAGTAGAATGATATCCAATTATCACTCAAGTATTCATAATTCGATCTCCAGCTACAGTACATTTGTAGAGATTTTTCCTCTAAATGTAGCATGCAATCAAGAGATACTGGATTTCTACGCCACTCGCTGCGAGCGCTTCCTGATTTATCCTTGGCAGTTGGTGAAAAACTTCCTTAGGGTCGTGCTAGTCCCCCAGATTTGGTATCATCCGACTCATCATTTTTTTTTTTTGCATTCAAAGGTGTACCAGCGGATCAATCCCCATTTATGGTATATTTATAAAAAATTTTCTTCCAAATGGGGCGTGGAACCATGGAATGCTGGGCCGTCCACCACGAACGCTTCCCGATTTATCTTGGTGGCTAATAGAAATAATCGTGGAGCTGGATTAGTCATCCAAATTTAAGCAGTAAAAAAGTTTCCACCATTTACTTCATTAAAATTTTAAGAGAGAAGAAAAAAACATAATATATTAATGGATGATTTTAGAGTCAAAATCGAACACTTCAAAATCAGATAGAAATTAATGGATGGGAAAAAATTAATACATGTACTCTTTTTCATTTACAAAATTACATTATATATATAAAAATGAAACATGTACCCTTTTTAATTTATAAAATTATACTATAAACTAAAAAAATGATACATGCACATAGAGAAAGAGATTTTTTTTTCTTCCCTTTTCTTTTTTATACTTCTAAATTTATTTTATCCATTTATCATCCACTCTTCCTCCGTATAAACAGAGCACAAGGGAATTTAATAAGGAAAGAAGAGAAAGTAATACAAAATTACACATAGATTCATTATTTGTGTACAAGTTTGTAATCCTTTCTTTTGTCCCCCTTATGTATTTCATTCATCTAATGGGACCCTCTAACGTCGTAAAGTAGAAACAGATTTAAAAAAAAAAATAAAAAAATAAAATAAAAATAGAAGTCTAACAAAACAAAGTTGTGAAGCAGCTACGATTACCTAAAATCTGAAACCTTGCTGATGATAAAAATTTCTATCACTAATATCGTATAAGGTGATTAACTCGTCTTTAGCATCTTTATTAATCTATTTTTAGGCTAAAGAAAATAAATCATGAATAATTATTAATAATTAGTATAATTAAAAAAGTATAAGAAAAAATATACTCAAACATGTTGAGTTTTAACCCATAACCTAATGTGATAATATTTTATGTCTTAACTATCGTATCGTCCTGGAAAAAAAAAATTCTACCTCTAATACAACTCAATGAGATGAACAAGAAAATTGTCCTTAGATAGGAGGATGGAATGGTCAAAATAAATTTTGAGAGAATTTATGTGAAATTATTTATTTCTCTTACTATTAATTAAGAATGTTATTTTTTACCGAAAAAATAATTTTAAAATTTATTAATACTTTTTTCTAATTATTTTTATATAAAAAATATATATTATCATAATTCTCTTTAGTCCCATATCTTAAGATTAATAATCTCATGGATAAATAGAGAAACTTTTATAAATATTTTCAATAAGAAAATATATTTTTCTCTATTTTTTAATTAAAATTAAATATAATATCCCTTTTTATTAATTTAATATTTAATATAAAAAATTAAATTAATTTCTAAAGAGGAACACGGAACGAAAGAAAAATAATCAAGAAATATGTATCGCTTACCTTGTCTCGACCCAGGCTGGCCCGGATCGGCCTAGCCAACCTTAGCCTGGTCTAACCCACACTTCAGACTAGGCCCAATATAACACAGTCTATTTTTTTTTTAAAAGATCATATCATACTTTGGTACAATCTAATTCGAATGTAATTACTTCAATTTCCCCTGGTTTTGTGGTCGTTACATGGCTCGCGACGCCTTCGTAACGCGGCCTGTCGGTTGTGAGTCGTCGGATTCCAAGGAAAGGACTCGTGTTCTGGGTGGCGACACGAATCTTTCACCAAATTGGATCGAAGGCACCAAGCACATGAGCTCGCCCATGGGTCTCTCTTCCGTGCTCCCTTCCCAGCCTCCTCCAGCTACTCTGCTTTGTTCCTTGATCCACTCTCGCCGCTCCTTCATCTGGTTCCCTTCTCCATGGCTGAGCTCGAGGTCTCTAACTTCACAGCATCCCTTACCGTCCGTGTTGCTTCCGCGCCGTGGGCCTTCCGTTCGCAAGCCCACGGTGCGCACCGCCGTGGTTGCACTCGCCTCCGACGGAGACTCCGCGGCTAAGGCTCTCCGGAAGATCCTTGAGACTCCCGGAATCCACCAGGGCCCAGCTTGCTTCGATGCCCTCAGCGCTAGGCTCGTGGAGAGAGCGGGTTTCCAATTTTGTTTCATGAGCGGTATGTGTCTCATCCCGCTCTTCGTTGGTCGCTTTCCAGTTCGAAGCTTATTGTACGGAAATGAAAGATTGCTGGATATTTCTTACTGTTCAACTTCTCTGCTTTGGTGTATTAGAATCATTGTTGCCGTTCTAGATTGCTGAACCTATATCGTTTGTAAAACGTGTTATGTTGGATGAAGCACTTAAAAGTGTTAAACTTCGCATTATGCTAGCTCAAGTGGTAATTGGTATACACCTTTACAATCCAATGATTACTGCTTTAACTCAACCAATGAGATTTTACAAGCTTAACCAGCCTGCTTGCCAGTCAACAAACAACATGAGCCTAAAAAAGGTCGGGACTCGAGTCGGTTGACAAAGTACAATTTGAGAGTTCATTCCTACAGTTAAAGACTTGCCAGTCATTCCCTATGTACATTACTCATTACTTAAACATAACATTATTGCCATAATGTTATAACTATCCAAAGAAAAGCCCAAAATTATTACCATAATCTCTTAGAACTCTTTTATTTTCAGGATTTCAACTCCTCAAATCTGCCGAGATCCTTATTGAGCTCCCAGTGCAACAACCAAATCTGTGCAACAACTCAATCTAAACCTTTAGTTCTTAAGTCAACCAAGCTCTTTCCCCTTGAACTCCAGTGAGGTAACTTGATCCAAGATAAACTCTCAAGTTTAGGAGTCCATGACTCTAAGTCTAAAAACTCGGTTGCATCAAGTCAATCGAGCTTCTAGCTCCACACAATCTAGGCCTCCAACCTTCAAGCACATGATTACTATGATTGCAATAACAACTTAGGTTCATCAAGTCATCAAGCTCCACGAACTCCATGTGTAATCTTTGATTGAACGTCACAACTACCTGCATACTCAACACACATATCAAACTAGAAAATGCACTAACTTAAACAATATTGCCAATACATCAAAACAGTGTGGTTAAGGCGAACCACAAGGAAACATTTTTTGCCCAACAGTTTTTTGTAGAATTGAATTTGCACTCTAACCTCATTACTATTAGCTGCAGTGTTTCATTGTATGCTGTGCATTTTCCAGGGTTTTCAGTTATTCTTGCAGTGTTCCATTGTGCTGGTGCATTTTCCAGGTTTTTCAGTTTCAGCTGCTCATTTGGGGTTGCCTGATGTTGGTCTTATATCTTATGGGGAAATGGTTGATCAAGGACTGCAAATCACTCAAGCCGTATCAATTCCTGTGATTGGCGATGGAGACAATGGTTATGGGAATGCTATGAATGTTAAAAGAACAGTTAAAGGGTTTATTCAAGCTGGCTTTGCAGGAATAATCATTGAAGACCAGGTATATTTGATGAGTATAATCTTATAGTGATTAGAGATTTTTTTTTCAGGAATCTCCCATTAAAAAATGCAAATTTGTTAGTTATTCTGATGGCAGAAATAGCTTGAGGTAACTCGAACCTAAATATGTCTATGAATCGTGAAGTAGTGTCGTTCAGTTAATTATATCATATACCTTTATATTACCAAATTATTGTTCAGTTTTGATAGTTCTCATTAGGGCCATAAACGAGCCGAGCTGAGCCGAACAGTATGAGGCTCGAGCTCGGGCTCAGTTCGTTATCCCTAAGCTCGAGCTTGGCTTGAATTTGATTCGAGCTTTAGTTCTTAAACTCGAACTCGGCTCGTAATAAAATTAAATAGCTTAAGTTTGGCTTGAGAAAAACTCGTTTAAAAATTAAACGAGCTTAGTTCGAGCTCGTTTAAGATAATTAGCTTTATATATATATATATATATATATATATATATATATATATGTATGTATATAAAATAAATGAGTTTCTTAACGAATACGTTTGCGAGCCTCTAAACGAACATGTTTGGCTGCTCACGAACCAAATACTGTTAAGCTCGAGCTCAGCTTGATAATGTTTTTGAGCTCGAAATCAGACTCGAGCTCGACTCGTTAACTAGCGGCTTGGCTTGTTTACACCCCTAGTTCTCATCCATTTTCAAATAGTTTGTTATAATCTCTGAAATATTGTTTCTGTCATCAGTTACTTCTTTTGGATTCCAGGAAAATGAGGATTCCTATAGTTAGTTAGGGACATAATATTGTCTCACCATCTCTTGATATTTGTTATTTTTAAGGTATCACCAAAAGCCTGTGGCCATACTCATGGAAGGAAGGTAGTATCCAGGGAGGAAGCAGTTATGCGCATAAAAGCAGCTATTGATGCACGGAAAGAGAGTGGATCTGATATTGTTATAGTCGCACGAACTGATTCTCGCCAAGCTGTATCTTTTGAGGAATCACTAAGGAGGTCAAGAGCCTTTGCTGATGTTGGAGCTGATGTGTTGTTCATTGATGCATTGGCTTCTAGGGAGGAGATGAAGGCTTTGTGTGACATATCTCCTTTGCTTCCAAAAATGGTATTAAACTTTGTGCAATGTCTACAATAACATTTGAGTATGAGAAACTCATGGTCATTCATCAAGAAAAAAATGGCATGATTGTAGCATAAGATATGTTGCATGTGGGTTTATTTATGAGAGAACACTAAGGAAGCTTTCTAGCATGTAGATTATATCTTCATCTAATTGTCCACTTGTTTCTAATTGCCCACTTGTTTGCAGAAGGTTAAAATACTTTTACCCCTTCATGGCATGAAGACTTTATCTTAATAGGAATTAATTTTGATCATTGTGGCATCGCTTGGTTTGTTTTTGTTACATTTTGATGGGTTTTTCCTTGTAGCTTGTCTTTATCTTATTCCATACAGTTTCTTTTTGCTTGTGAAAAAAAACTTCCTGGTGCTCCATCAGCCTGAGAAGCATAGTTAAATCTGTCTTGTGAGCATAATAGAAGTGGTTACTGTATTATAACTTATTTTGTCTGTCTTTCAAATGCCTCTGATCTCTTAATTACTAGCCTTGCATACAGTATTATCCTAAATCTAATGACTAGGAGTGAAGCTAACCAAAATGTACTTTTAATTATGTAGTCACTAAGAGCCAACTATTGAATCCTGAATTATCTTGGAAATTCTTTCTATCAATGGAGTAGAATAACTACCTCATAGAAGCCTCGGATCTTGTAGTGGTGAATTGAATCCAACTCATTCACTTAGATTTTCTTCATGCGGCCTTAACTACAATGATCAACAGCTCTGAAATCGATGGTGACTTTTATGAAATATGATATCTTTTAATGTTATAATGTTACTTCGTATCTACCAATATTCTTCACTTCTCCTTGTTCTTTTGTTTTTCCAAACGTACATCTGAAAATGTCATTACTGCTGGGATAATTTATGAACATTTATTTGTTCTTGACTGTCTCCAACACATTGAGATGCAAAAGGGTAATTAATAAAGAAACATTGTCCTTACACCCTCATGTGATTTATTGTCCCTGTTTCTATGATTTCATTTGAAAGTTAATTGGTTTTTGTAAATAATGTTACTATATAAATACTAGGATTTTCAGGACAATCCCACACATATCTCCCCTGTTTGGTTTGCAGGATTAGTGCTGAATTTTATGCAGGAGAACCGTTGATGTAGCTTGAAGATAATATTAATATATTATAGTAATTTTCTAGTCTTTGTTAAAAGGAAAATGAATTGTTACTAGTTTCTACTTTCTAGTAATCTTGAATCTTCTTTAGGAGCACAGAAATGGTTAGATTAAATTATCTTCCTAAATTCTCAGGCCAACATGCTTGAAGGTGGGGGGAAAACTCCTATATTGAATCCTGTTGAACTTGAACAACTTGGTTTCAGAATTGTGATCTACCCATTATCTTTGATTGGTGTATCAATCCGAGCAATGGAGGTACTTTTTTAAGATGCGAATAGTCTAATGTTCTATTCTTTCTGGTATTTCTAGACTTGCTAATAATAAGCATCTTTCTAATAACATGGCCCTTTTCATAATAAGCATCCCTTTTGTCTTATACTATTTCACAAGAATGTTACTTATGTTTGTCGCTTCTAGCATCCCTCCATAATTTTCTCACGACTTCATTACTTTCTTCCTTCCCTAATCTTCATCATCCTTTCTTTTGCATTAGCAACATGAATCTACTTACATCCCTTTAATGTCAAATGGAAATGATCATTTAGATATCTTCTGATTGTGTTTAAGTGTTCTTTTTCCTCTTTCCTCTCTAATAATTAATTTATATGAGATTCTGGAGCCTTTTGTAAAACCATCATGTGCCCTTAGGCTAGAAGATTATTAGAAAAGGTTAAAATAAAGAATCACTACAAATGAAGAAAATATGTTAAGATGGAAGGTCTCCCCCTATTTAATTACTTCATTCCATGATCATTATGCCTATGAATTTCTTATTTTACCAATAAAAACTCTTGTTAGATTATAAGATTTGCTTCAAACACCAATTTCACAAAGATCTAACCAAGAGTTAATAGCATCATTTATTGGTGTTAAAAAGGGCATAAAGCTAGCCTTTCGTGTTAACATGTACTCCATTAGTTGCTAGCCACGCTCCAAATAATTCTTACACAGGTGAGGATAGTATCACACATATCTTGTCTAAATACTATTTCTCTCTCCTTTTTTCATTGTCTTACCTATGCCTTTTTTTTTCCTTTGAAGTTTCCTTCTCAATCAATAGAATTTTATGAACAAATAGATAAAGGTTAAGAATAGATTACCAATTTTTTCTCCTGTTTTTTTTTTTTCTTTTAAAATTAATTACTACAGGGTTTAGGACTAAACAAATAGAACATTTGTGTTTAACTCAATCACAGACAAGTAAAGATACCAGCAAAGGACAGTATGCTGATAAGGCATAATGAATGCTTGATTAGTTATTTTGGTCTTTACAATTTCATATTCTGGCTTCATTTTCCTTCTCATGTTGCACTTTGGGAGTTGATGCATTGCCCATTTGATAAGTGTTGCTAATTTGCCATTGTTATGGCTTCTTAATATGTGGCCATCGCCAAAGTTCAATTATTTGCTTCTAAATTATGTCTTCATATCCTTCAGAAAAGTTTGCTCAAACATAATTAATCAATTAGAATTGTCAATTAGCCACGAAGTTGATTTCTATTTTTCAACCCAAGCATTCAGCAGTGAATTTGCAGGATGCACTTGCTGCTATAAAAAGTGGCCGTCTACCTCCTCCTGGAAGCTTGCCATCATTCGATGAAATTAAAGATACACTAGGCTTCAACGACTACTATGAAGAAGAAAAGAGATACAATATCAATCCTGTTCAGCCATCCTATCAAATAGGTCATCACTGAATTTCAAGTTCATATATCATCTTGTTTTTTCATAAGCACCCTCCGACTGTTTTTTTAGGTACAGAAGATTCCCCTCGAACTACCACTGGTTACCGTACAAAGCTGACAACTCAAGAAGTACCTCAGCAAAATGAAAGAACAGACAACTTGAATGAACCAGTTGTTGAAGTGGTAACTCCATATGTTTATGATAATTACAGTTCAGGCTATTCAAGGAGTCGTCAATCTGGAATATGGTCCCGTACACTTAGATTGAAGATTACTGGGAGGGATGGACTCGAGAGGCTTGATGTCAGAATCCCGGTATTTTTTATCATTATTAATATCTAACTTCCACTACATGCAAACTGCTTGTTCCATTTCTATTTGGCTAAAACATGCATTAGTAAATATTTTAAGTGGATGATTCTTGCTCATTTATTTCAAACTAGGTATTGACCTTAAGAAGTTAGTGGCTTAACTGCAAGCACGACATGCAGAAAATTGCACATAAACATTTTACATATCCATTTCCACTACCCAATCATTGTGTTTAATGCTTAAAAAAGTTTAGACGATATTTTACGAGAGTAAGATGCATCAAATATATTTTATCAAATCGTCACAAAGATTATCTCTAATTGAATACTTTGTCATCTGGTTACAGGCCGGTTTCTTGGAAGGTATGGCAAGAGTGATACCAGGCACTGAAATCTCGACCACTTACATAGTAAAGTTTTCAGATCGACCAGAAGTTATTAATGAAATTTGTGTTCCATTTGGTAGGCTTGGGAGGTATTGATATCATGCAAATGTTGGAGGATGCTTCTGTTGATGGTGGCACTGAAAGAGGTAAAATATTGCTAGATTTCAACGATGCCATTGGAGACAGGATTCAAGTGTTCGTGGAATGAACGCATGTAGCATTGCAACTCAAATATCAGCAATCACTTTTCTGGTAAATTTTCACAATTGTCAGTATCGTAATCATTATACTCCCAAAATTAACAGTGGGATGCTAATTTTATAAAGTGCATCTGAAGGCTACGACCGTTCTATCTTCTCCTATCCGATTGTATTTACAATTGATTCATAGGAATATTGGCATCTGAATAAAAAGTCATTGATCAACAAGTTGAAATTTCTAAACACTTTTTCTCAATCTTTATCACCATGGATTCACTTGTCCGATGACATTAGTCTGTCTGTGTATCCGATGAGATTTCCTGGGCAATCGGTTGCTGTCAGAATGCTTTGATGTGTGTTTGTCAATGAAGCGTTCCCACAGAGTGCCTAATTAGTTAAGGGGTGGTAAATTTATTACAATGGGATATGAATCAAATCCTGGTGAAATTTCTTTTACCTCCTAGTCATTTGGCGGTCATTTATAAGTTAATTTTATGATTTATCTCCTCGTACATAATTTAAACGAATTGTGAGAAATTGGGAACGGATTGTGAAAGACATCTAACATAAATGTAATCATCTTTGACTATAATTTTTACGAAGCTGAGACAGTTCTTGCAACCTGATTCAATCTGATAGCCATCTAACGCTGGTCCCCAGTGGTCACCCTGCACATTTATTCAGATAACAAACACTCGATATAGACAAAGCTATATGAGTTGAAGTTAACACGAAAATGCAGCTTCAACAATGATTACACTGATTCTGTCGTATTAGAAAACAAATTTTATTGTGTAAAGCGCAAACCAGAGATATTTATTGCTAAAGGAACTTGATACGGTGCGTATTTTGTGGGGTTGATAGGATGATGTGTTATGAGTCAAGGTCACAAGAGGGTTAGAAGTCAAGCTGACCTGGAGGATAGGAAGGTCAAAAGTCAAGCCTCCGTGGCCGGTCAGCAGTCAAGCTGACGTGGAGGTCAGGAAGGTCAAAAGTCAAGCCACCGTGATCGGTCATCAGTCAGGCTGACATGGACAGTAGGGAGATCAAAAGTCCAGCTGACGTGTCCAGAGTCAAAGTCTCAGCGGACAGGATGGTCAAAGGAGGGGATTATAAGACCAGCCCTGACAGTGAGTAATAAACGGGCCCGCGGGTCATGTATAGCTAAGGACGGAGACTGCGAACAAATAGGTCTAGGATAGACCCAACATACAAGTCGGGACATAGCGTTCAGGTCGGGACATCCAAGCCAAGGATCACAGGTCTGGTTACAGACTTGGCGTGCAGGTCGGTACATCCAAGCCAAGGAGTAAAGGTCTGACATAGACCCAGCGTTCAGGTCGGGACATCCAAGACCTGGCGTGTAGATCGGTACATCCAAGCCAAGGAGTAAAGGTCTGGCATAGACCCTGCGTGCAGGTCGGGACATCCAAGCCAAGGATCACAGGTCTGGTTACAGACTCGGCATTTAGGTCGGGACATAGCGTTCAGGTCGGGACATCTAAGCCAAGGAGTAGAGGTCTGACACAGACTCATCGTGCAGGTCGGGACATCTAAGCCAAGGATCACAGGTGTGGTTACAGACCTGACGTGCAGGTCGGTACATCCAAGTCAAGGAGCAGAAGTCTGGACAGACCCAGCGTGTAGGTCAGGACGTATAAGGTATGGATAGCCATGAGCAGGAGACATGTCTAGATACAGACCTAGAGTGCAGATCGAGATGTGCATATCGGAGACAGTGGATGACAAAGGCAGATCTGGATACGAGCTTAACACAGATCGGGGCATACAAGTCAAGGGCAACAGTATATAAAAGCAGGGTGAGTCCAGATCTCGGATCGCAGGCTCGTCGGTCAGACACTACATGACAAATCAGCCGAGGAATCGTAATCGCTTTTCAGAGAGAATAATCTAGGTGTCAGGGAATATGCCAACAGTCGAGGCTCAATACATCTTCGGTTTTGCCGCCAGCCTATTAGGAGGAGCCACGTGTCAATCACCGCCAGATAAAGTCTGACAGCCGACATTCCCTGACACCCGTCAGACCCAGAAACTTTCGTTGCAGTATAAAAAGGGATGTCTTGTCCCTTATGCAGGTACGTTCACTCGTCATTTCTCACTAGTCTCTACTTTTCGTCTTTTTTCTGTGATATCTGAGGAAAAAGTACCTGACTTGAGCATCGGAGGGCCTGACCCGGAGATTTTTTTCCTGGTTTCTGGTCTCTAACGACTGGAGGATTTGTTTGAGTGTGTGCATCTCTAGCCGTCAACCGTCCGTGTGAACCTTTCTGGTAGATCCAGCGCTTCAACGACTCTCCGTCAATTTTTCGTACAATAAACAACAAGACCCGCCTTCATCCGACTCAGCTTCCGGACAGGATCAGAACTAAAACTAAAAAGAAAATATAACTGCAGACAAGTTTCGATGTTTCGTGTGTTCGCTTCAAGATGTGCACTCGTACTTAAATTAGATTCAGTTTGATGATGATAGATCCATGTACTCGAATTAGATACAGTTTGATTGTGATGATACAGGGTCAGTGAGTACCTAATGTTTGATGGATACACATGGATGATTTGCCCCTGGTGTGGTGGTAAGAAGCAAGATCTATTTACCAAGTAATCAAGCTGTTGTGTATGATGTAGATTCAAACTGCTATAACGTTACTATAACGCACCTGACCGGTTTTAAATTTAATGCATACGATGGAAGCCTAAGGATAATTGTATCATTTTACAAGGAGTAGCTAGGTGGGGTGGCCTTTTGATAAAAAAAAAAAATGTCTCTTTAATGATTCCAAAAATTAGGGACCCATTTAGGCTTAGAGATTGAAAAAAAAAACATATTACCTAACTCATTATCATTTTTGATATTTGTCTTTTATCAACTTCAATGCATCCCATTTATTTGCCTTTTTTTTTTTTGATGTATTGTGTTTTATGAAAAAACCTAACTTTAAATTTTCCTTAAGATTTATTACATTTTTTTTTTAAAAACTTTTTCCAATCAACTTGTCTGTTTTCCTTCTTGGTTGATTTGGCCCAAACCAGAAAATTATTGTTCCTGATGGTTTGCCTGTGCACTTTAGTTTGAGTCTTTGAGACTCACTGATATCCCTGTTCAAATTTTTCCTCAAGTATATAATTGCTTCAAACTAACTGATACAGTGGGGGTCCAATCTGTCAAGCAAAAGCTGTGCATTTATTCCAAAGCCAATCAGGATCACTGGGCTCAAGTACACACACCGCCCTCTTTTTTTTTTTTGATCCCATTCCAGTCCCTAATAAAATTAAAGAAGAAAAAAAAGAAAGAAGAACAAGAAAAAAGGGGGGAGGGGTCTTATATATACATTATTATCTTAACCCCCATCCCCATGAATCAACCCTAGTGACTTAAACAGCAGGATAAGCCCAAGTCATGGCATGAACAATATTTTTAGCTTTAATCCATGCACCTCCTGCTCCGCTTTATTATGCTTTCGATGACCTACCTACCTTGATAAATTAATGGCTATATTTGCTGGCCCCTTCTTTGTTTAAGTCCTTGTACAGATCTAAGCAACAACAACAAGGAACCTTAAACCGGAAGACTTTGGGGGTTTTGCGAATCACGCGAGGTGGTATAAAGTGAAGGCCAAAACAATTAAAACTTTGATATCTTACTCTCCTTTGAAATCAGATCATGGAATGCACATGGACTGCTCTTATTTGGGGCAACTAAGAGTGCATGATGTCATCAGAATCTTTGGTCATTTTTTATTTATTATTATTTTTTTTGTAATTATCCAAGCCTCAAATACATAAATATTCCTCATCTTTATGGCAACTTAATTTAATTGTTCTAGTTTAACAGATTTTAGCACTAGAATTCATGTTTGAGAAGCTTTTTTTTTTTTCAAAAAAAAAACACAAAAAAAAGAAAGAAAATTGAGTTAAATGAGGATAATATAATGTTTTTGTGAGGTGGAATGTTTAGGTGTACGAAGGTGACTTGACCAAGCAAACAAAATCTAAGACTTCTCTATGGGACAACTGTGCATGCATCAAGCTCATGTGTTCTTTCTTTAGTATGTGGACCCTCTGCTATATATAATCACATAAATGTAGATTCTCTCTAACCAATACATACTATCTCCCAGATTTCCTCAATCCCATATCCAATCTTTTTCCCTTCTCTGGTTGGAATTTCCCGTTTCCAAGGTATGTTTGATAAAAGAGAAATCAGACTTCATCTTTTTTTTTTCTTCTGTTTCCTTGAATTTTTGCTGTTGTTTCTTGCTGATGTCTTTTCTCTTTTATCCTGTAGCTTGCTAAGATTATGAAGAATCTGACATGAAATCTCACCTTTCTTTCAGTGATTTTTTTTTTTCAGTTTCTGATTTCGCTTGCTTATGATAATAAACCAACACAACAAGGACTTCAGCTTTCCTGTTTGCTATCTTGATCTTAAAATTTTAAATCTTCATGGCCTTCCTTTTTGCAGTACGTTTTTTGTTCTCTTTTCATAACCTTTCTCTGTGTTGTTTTCATATCTGTTTTTTTTTTCAATATATTTCTGAAATGGACCAGCTTTACACTTCCAGTCAATCATACGAAGATTTTGTTCTCCTCATGTCCCATCTCTCTCAATATTAACAGGGCATCATGAATTTCTAGTGTTCGATAGGACCAGCACAAAATGGATGGAAGGGACGCATTCTCACTTCTTGAAAATGGAAAACAAGTGGATAATAGAGTGATGCAGAGCTTCCAGAGGAGCTTTGTGCAAGTGCAAAGTCTCTTGGACCAGAACAGGTTGCTCATCAATGAGATCAACCAAAACCATGAGTCAAAGATCCCCGAAAACCTCGGCCGTAATGTTGGATTGATCAGGGAGCTCAACAACAACATCCGCCGCGTGGTCGACGTTTACTCTGAACTCTCCCTCTCCTTCTCCAGTCCAATGGAGGTTTCCCCTGAAGGCAAGCTTGGCCCCAAGAGACTTAGGCCTGGTTAACAATCAGCAAGCTGTTTAATCATCATGTGATGCGGAAATCCTCTAATTATTGTTATTGTTTCTTCGAAGTGAACAAGTTTACATCTTGCTCATGTGATGTGAATCAGTGTCCTACTATTACTGAAGGGGGAAAAAACAACTTTGGCTATTGTTTTTTTCCTTTTGCTTTTTTTACTACACACTTGCATGCAATCAAAACATGAGATGAGGAATCTTAGTTTAGAGTAGATGAGGAACCACAACTTCTGTTCTAGTTTATGGCAACTCTTTTGTTGTTTAGTTTAAGGGAAAAGTAAGAGGAGGTATCAGGAATAAAGCAGCAGAAGGCTACTGGGGCAGACAGATCTAAGCAAAGTGGTGTCACAGAAGAAGACAAACAACATAAAGCTTCCTTTGGATGGTGGAAGGTGCAGCAGACCTTATCATCTCTATCTGGATTTATTTATTTATTAATTTTTGTTTTCTAGTACTGTGTGAAGGAACTAACTCGAGGAGACTGATTTCTGACTTCCATTGGTAGCTCTTTCAATGCTGATTGCTTTGCTATCTTTTCCAACCAGTTTACTATTTCAGAATCCATAGAAATGAATGAATATCAATTAACTCGAATCTAAATTTGATGTTCTTTCCCTTCTTGTGTTATAATTGAAAATTAATGCTATATATATATTACTATGATAGATTATGATTTGAACATAGTAGTGTCTAGGGTCTTGATGAGGATGCCATCTCGTGGAACATCTCAATTTAGTGAGGATCATATGATTTAAACATTTTGAAACAATGGTTAATCACATCGAATTAGCAAGTCCCCTTTTGGATTGGGGAAAGGGATAATTATTCTAGGTCCAATTCCTAAATCTAACCTTACTTCGACCCATTGAACACCTCCAAGTGCCTAAAATTCCATGAGATTCCTCTTCTTCTTTTTTTCTTTAATAATCAACTTTAAAGGGAATCTTTGAGTTCCTTCAGAAGCAAAAAGGCATTTTCCCTATTCAGCTCCACATAGCTACAGAAAAAAATCAGCTAAACCACCAGAAATAAAGTTGGAAGTGCAAGAATCTCTTTATCTATATTTATGCATTGAGCTTTTCATCAACAAGGTTAAGTAGATGGGGCATTGTAAGAATCACACTATCGTTAGCTTCCTGTCAATTTGATGCACCATCCGTATCATGAAGTTACGTCTTGATGGAATCATGTCAATCGCACTAGCTCGCTCATTGAGACATGAAGTAGACAAAATCAATTTCTTTATTCCTCTCATTTTCTTAAGCAGGAGAATTCCTGAATATTTTTTATGTTTGATATAGTTTTAAAGACTTGTACAAGGAGCTTAATGATTATGCACCAGCAAAGACATGATAGACTCTAGTATTGTGTATGATCAAGCGCACTGCTGCAGCTGTTGTTACAATCGACAGCAAGGAAAACAAAATGATGTTGCTCCAATGCCATGCCTTCTCTTCTATTTTAGCAGATTTTGAATGGAAACAAAGCAGCGGCAAATGTGTTTAGCCCAAAGATTAATGCTCGCAGACAGAATCGCAGTTGGAGGTTGGTTCTAGAGAACATCCCTTCATCTAGTTTTTGAAATTTGGTGTCAACAGCCTCATGAATTGGTGCACAGAACATCTGAAATTGTGAACAGGAAGTGACGCTGGACCAATCTAATATGACCTATGATCCAATCTGAAACGGTAGAGATGACGCACCGGGTACGGTGGATTGACAATTAATTGGTGGAAGACTTTTATTTTCAAGAAGAAGCTTTTCTTCGATCCTACGTACAAGGAGATGAGCCAATAAAATGTCAGCGCTTAGAAATTAAGCGGGAGGCCCTAACGAAGGTCCTCCGATACTCAAGTCAGGACAAATCCGGACGGATGGATGAAGAACAATAAGAACGTGTGTGCGAGAGTAAAGTTGCAGATGCGGAGAGGACTCCTCCTTTATATACCACCTCTCAGAACCTCTGCAATCGTGAGGTGGCAATGTGTCAAAGTTTGTTAGGCAATGCACCATAATTGTTCGAGGAATCTTTCTTTTACCCACATATATATCATTTTGTCGTTTATAGCTTCTATTACTACTAGGAAGAGAAAATATGTTGTCATAAATAGTCCACTGATGGGAGACACAATGACCCCCAAAGAAGTTTTCAGAAGAATATTCTCTAACACATAGTTATTATTCTGATAGGTTGTTAGGATGTTGTGTGCTAAGTATATCTCGGCCAATCCTTAAGGTCGGGTGTCTCTACTGAGCTACTCAATTACACTTTGTATAGTCTGCTCTATTATGTATTATACTGCATGTATCTTGGCCGTCCTGTAAAATCGACCGCCTTTATACCTGTCTCGGCATTAAGTCGCTTAGTTATATTCTGTACAACATTGAGACCTTTGTTCAGAGAATAATGTAATGCACTGTTCATGTTAGGAATCCGTTTGAGAAATAATATGATGCCTCGTGTTTCCTGGAAATTCATCTGGCAACCTATGCTTTGCTAGAAATTCGTTTGGGTAGTGATATGAGGATAAATACTTCAAAGCTAGCCAGCTTTTTATCTGATCGGGCATGCATAGAGGGATTCACGATCCTCAAGGAGGCCAACCCATACTCTAACCAACCCTATGGCTGAGATGACTCGGATATCCCCGCCACCCTAGGAGGCTGCCACCTTAAAACCTCGATTGGCCGTTGAGTGACCGGACATGTTATCTTTTAAGTGGAGTACTAGGCTCTATACGTTTGATTGGTTTAAAGGCTGGTCGATCACTACTCACTCGACTAGCTTGTAACTCAGTCGGGTCTGGGCGACCAATCATAGTCAGGTGAGGAGATGTTTTCCTTTCTCGACTTTGACCACCACACCATCATGACTTTGATCGCTCCGTCATCTTTACTCTAACTGCCATGTCATCCCCTCCACTCAACATAACCCATATCATTAGCCTTCCCTTTAAGTCTAGTCAAAGAAGGTATAGCCGACTGATTGAACCCAAGTTTAATTTTTAGCCACTCATCCCTTTTATCAGGATCGTCTAGTAATTTGCACTCTCCTTTATGTTGGACCCCATGGTTGTTTTGATGTAATCAACCAAGTTAGGTTAGGTCCTATTTGGTTTTGATCCCTGTGTCTAAGTGTGTAGGAGCTTAGGAGCGCAGGAAGTCGAGCAGAAGCCGCAATTAGTGAGAAGGACGACACGGGAAGGGAGCCGACGAGCTTGGTGCGTCCGAAGGACAAAAAGAGCTGCGGAAGAGTACACTGGTGGATGAGAAGAACGTGCATGACGTTCGAGGGACGAGAAGCCAGGGCGAAAACCTGGTCGAGGAGAAGGCCAGAAATTAGGTTCGGGTGAGCCCTATTTCGATTGGCCGCAATCACCAAAGCGAACGGAACTTCGGAAGCTAAAGTGAAGATGAAGAAGTGCTGGAAAAGTAGTTGGAGGCGCCCTCAACAGTCGTTGGAGGCGCCTCCACCCTCATCAGTTTGAGGGAACCCTCAACAGCATTGAGGGCGCTCTCAACAGCATTGAGGGCGCCCTTAATGTCCTTGAGGGCGCCCTCAACTGGGTTAAATGACCGTTAGCGAGCAGATAAAATTTTATCCGCTTATCCCTTTGGAGGCGCCCTCAACCCCTTTGGAGGCACCCTCAAGACTCGATATAGGATTTTCAGGAGCTATATAAAGGTCCCTGGAGCTAGGAATTATTGAATCAATTCTAGTACTAATTTCCTAGCAACTCTTGAGCTCTCTAAGTGTGTAAAAGTCTTCTTCGCCTTCAGAGAAGGAGATTCGTAATGCGCTTTTTCAACCGCCTTGGATTAACAACCATCTAGGTTGTAACCAAGTCAAATTAATGTGACTCTTCTCTTACTTTTATTTCTGTTATTTTATTTTATAATTGTTGCTATTTTTAGAGTTAGAAGAACGAGGAGGGTATTTTCGTATTACAGGCAATTCACCCCTCCCCTCTTGCCGGCCCCGCTACACGATCAATTGGTATCAGAGCTAGACCGCCTCAGAAGGACTGACCGCCGACTGAAGCATCAAGATCAAGATGATGGTCGGTGCAAATATTCATCCCCCAAAATTCGACGGAGACTTCGCTACATGGAAATGCCGAATGGAGGTATTTTTTAAAATGAATTTTGATATTTTATTAACAATGAAATTTGGTTTTTTAGTCCCAAAAGATAAGGAAGAATACCACTCGATTAAGAAGGAGCAAGCCGATTTTATGGCCAACGGAAAGATAGAATTCTATCTGCTCAGCGTTCTGCCGCCCCAGGAGGTAAGTCGGATCGGAAGCTACGACTCCACCAAAGACCTCTGGGAAAAATTCCTCGAGCTCCACGAAGGCACCTCAAAAGCGAAGTTAGCAAGGTGGGACATCCTCTGTGTTAGGGTCGAAATATGCTAGAGGGGGGGGGGTGAATAGTTCGTCGTGCGCTCGTCGTCTTGCTTCTTGGTGATGATAGGAAGCGAAAAATACAAGAAACAAAAATACAACGCTAACACGAAGGATTTACTTGGTATCCACTTCAAAAAGAGGTGACTAATCCAAGGATCCACACACGACACACACTCTCTACTATGAAAACACTCCTTTTCGATAACTACCGAAGGTGGAGAAGCCTTGTACAAACCCACACAACAAATACAACTCACGCAAGAAGAAAATACAAAATATGCAAATAAAAACTCCTTCTTCTTGCTTACTTGTTGCTTGTTGTTGCCTCTTGAACCTTGGAAGTGTACCTACACTTATCTCCAAGAGCCTTCAAGATCTGGCTGTGAGAGTGAAGAAAGTCCTGTGAAGATAGGAGAAGAATCGCAGCTATAGCCATGTATGCCGTATGGAGAAAAACGCTCGCCAACGAATATAATCTGCGCCAATGGTCGGATCCCAATCGATTGAATTGCTCTCAATCTATTGGGGACCGATCGATCCAGAGCGCCTCTGTGCTCTCTAAAACTTGCTTGAATCGACTACCCGATCGATTCACTAACCCTTGCGCGATTCCAGTCTCTCAATGGATCGATTGGAGGCTCCCAATCGATCGAGTGATCTATTGGGAGGCGTTTTGTGCGACGCCGATTCCTTCCAAATCGATTCATCGATCGATTGGGAGGAAGTAATTATCGCGGGACTTACCCAATCGATCAACCGATCGATTGGGCATGAGTCAATCGATCGGTTGATCGATTGGACTCACTTGTGGCTTGCCAAATCACGTCCAAAGTCCTTAAAATCAACATCTGGTCAATCATAACCTGTTGGGACATCATATCTAGCATCTGGTCACCCTCGACCTGCTAGGACTTCCTCACCAAGTATTCGGTCAACCCTTTGACCTACTTGGACTTCTCAATACTAGGTGTCCGGTCAACCTTAACCCACCTGGATTTCCACGTGCCTAGCTTCACTCACCAGGAGTTCCCTTCTGCCTAGCTTCACTCACTAGGACTTCCCATCTGCCTGACTTAACTCATCAGGACTTTCACTTAGCTTCACTCACTAGGGTTTCCCATCTGCCTGGCTTCACTCACCAGGACTTTCACCTAGCTTCACTCACTAGGATTTTCATACTACCGAGCTTCACTTACTAGGTCTTTCACCTAACTTCACTCACCAGGATTTTCCAACTGTCTGGCTTCTCTCACCAGGACTTCTCCTCTGCCTAGCTTTACTCACTAGGTCTTTCACCTGGCTTCACTCACTAGGATTTTCCAACTGTTTGACTTCACTCACCAGGACTTCTCAGTCAAGTATCCGGTCAGTCTTGACCTACCTGACTTTTCTTCACATCTAACTGGCTAACCTTGACCAGAGGAGAATTGTACCAACAATCTCCCCAAATGAATGATTGCACCTGCAATCTCCATGTATTATCAATCTCCATATATTGTCAAACATCAAAATCCAAACATCAAGACTCAAGCTTGAGCCATCTCAAGCTTAGTTAACCAGGTCAACCTTGACCTAGGGAATATTGCACCAACAATCTTTCCCTTTTTGATGTTTGACAATACCTTTAAGTTAGGCTAATCCCATAGCCTCAACTTCCTTTCCTGCCAAAGTATGAATGTGGGATTCCTTAATTCTCCCCCTTTCCTAGAGGGCAAACTCCCTCTTTAGGTAATGAAGGCTTAACTTAAACCCTACATTCTCCCCCTATTGACACACATCAAAAAGAACTCTCCCCCTAAAGAGTTACTCACCATTGGTTACAACTTCACTCGTTGGACACAACACTACAATGAAGGTCGTATACCCTTCATCGTATCCAATGCTCACCCTTGAGTATTAACCAATCCAACAATGAAGGTCTCATACCCTTCACTATATTAAATGCTCACCCTGGAGCATTATTCCATATTATGATGCTCATCCTAGAGCATCCATAACCCCACAATGAAGATATCCACTCTCCATTGTTTTTCAACGCTCAACCTTGAGCATTGTTTTTCTAAACGAAGGTTTAACCACCTTCAATGGTGTCGAAAAATTAGTTCAATGTACTTAAAGAGTAACTCCCCCTAAAGACATGTATCAAACTTCTGTTATTGCACTAACAATGACTTGGAATCCCCAAATATTTAGGAAACCCAAAATTTGAAAGTTTTGAGGTTTAAAAATTCAATAATGAAACCAAACCTCAATCTAAACTCCTACTTAGTCTTCCTTAACCAACCCATCCTCGTTTTCATCATGAAAACTCCCCCTAAATATATACAAATGGGTTTTAAGGGGTTAGGAATGGTTACCTCGACTAAAAATAGTCTAAAATGCTGAAATTAGGCTTTTCTAGTCGAAATCAGCACTTCAATCGATTGAAATTGGGGTTTGAATCGATTGAACCTGACCCAATAGATCCACTGATCGATTTAATAGGTGTGGATCGATCGGTGGATCAATCCATTAAGCTTCTATTCACGATACCTACCTTCTCAATCGATTGCCCGATCGATTGAGGCACTTCAATCGATCGGGTGATCGATTGAATGCCTGATTTTCTGAAGCTTGATTTCAGTGAACTTCATAAACTCTCCAAAAATTCTACAAAATTTTAAAAATCATGAAAATTTGTGTAGACGTTACTTAGGGTATGCTCTATCAAGGAAAAATAGTTTTCTATGAAAATACTTCCTATTTTCAAAGATTGACACAAACTTGAAAACTTGTAAAAGTTTATGTTTTCTTCAAGTTTGTGTCTAACTTTTCAATGATGATTACTATCAAAAGATAGCCTTCACCAAGGTTTTCCAAAAGCATTTTAAAATTATTTTTAAAACCAATATCCAACCATATTCTTTGGGCTCAATGCACATGACTTGTACATTAGCTTTCCCTATGATTGGAAAACACATAACTATGTGTTTTGATGAACCTAAAACTCAACTAGATGTACTAAATCAACATCTTGAGTTTTGCTCATCGTCCTAACATCTCACTTGTATCTAATGCGCACTAAAACACATACAAGTCACCTTATAAGTCTTTGTGAGATGTAAAGTTTGATTTTGCCCTAAACTAGGGATCATGCATATCTATCTAGGCATTTTGGGATTATAAACATCCACCTAGGATGTTACTTGTTAGTAAATGCCATTTTCCTTAATTGCAAGGAATTAAAAATAATGCATGATGTGCTATGACATACATCAAAATAAATAATTTTCAAAAGGAAATTCGCTAGAACTACATGATGTATGTATGATATGACATGATATTTTTATATTTTTCATAATGAAATATGAATGCAACATATGATGTCATGGCATATGAAGGGCAAACAATCATGGCAAGTTAGCATAAATAAAATATCTAGATTTTCTATCTAAGTGTCCTTAAACCCTTAGCTAAACCTAAGAGTAATCCTAGATTGCCCATATTTTCTTAAGAAAATGTCCAAGCCCAACTTGACATTTCTTTTAGTGGAGTCTGAAACATATTTTTGCTTAACACTACTCCATGCTATGGCTCCACCTCCCAAAGTAAACACATACCCCGAGGTTGATTTACTGCTGCCCCTATCTAATTGGAAGTCTGAATCCGAGTAACCCACAGTGAGCAAATCATCTGCTAGGTAAACCAACATATAATCTCAAGTCCTTTTCAGGTACTTTAATATATACTTTACAACAGTTTAATGTCCCGGTCTTGGGTTACTTTGATATCTGTTAACCATGCCCACGAAAAAATAGATATCGGGTCTCGTACATAGCATCACATACATTAGGCTTCCTACAGTCGAAGCATAAGGAACTGCCTTCATCTCCTCTATCTCCTTTGATGTCCATAAAACCCTAAAACGAGCTAGGATAGTATCGATGTATGAAGCTTGGGATAAGCACAACATCCTTTTCTTGCGATCCCTTATTACTTTGATCCCAATAATATGTCCACATTCTTCCAAGTCCTTCATATCAAACTGCTTGGACATTCATACCCTTACGTTTAACAACACTATGACATTGTTGCCAATGAGCAAAATGTCATCTACGTATAGTACAAGAAATACTACCACATTTCCGTCACTTTTCTTGTATACATAAGACTCATCCAGACACTGAATGAATCTATAAGACTGTATCACTTCATCAAACTGGATGTTCCAAGATCTTGAAGCTTGCTTCAGTCCATAAATGGACCGATTGAGCTTACATATAAGATGCTCTTTACCCTTCACAATGAATCCCTCTGGTTGTTTCATATAGATGTTTTCTTCAAGACTTCCATTAAGGAAAGCTGTCTTGACATCCATTTACCAAATCTCATAATCCATATGAGTAGCAATAGATAAAAGGATCTAGATAGACTTAAGCATGGCTACGGATGAAAAGGTTTTCTCATAATCGATTCCCTCTTTTTGATTATACCCCTTCGCAACAAGCCTCGCTTTAAAGGTTTCCACCTTCCCATCTGTTCCTCTTTTCCTTTTGTAGACCCATTTACATCCAATGGATTTTACACCATTTGATGGTTCAATAAGCTCCCAGACCTAATTAGAATGCATAGATTCTATTTCAGAGTTCATTGCACTTTGCCAAAATGCTACATCTTTATCTTGGAGTGCTTCATCATATGTCCAGGGATCAACTTCATGTTCACCAGGGATCAAGTCCGAAGACTCTCCTAAAAACATGAATATATCAGGTTGCCTAACAACTCTCCCACTACGATGAAGCACTACCTATAACTGTGCATCATTTGTGAAATGTGTTGCAGTTACTTGTGATATCTCATCTTGTATCGTTGGTACTAAAGTAGAAGCACCCTCTCTTATTTCCTCAAGAATAATTTTACTCATGGGCTTGTGGTTCATTACATAGTCCTCTTCTAAAAATAGGGCATTAGTGCTAACAATGACTTTCTGATCTTTAGGACTATAAAACAAACCACCTTTTGTTCCTCTAGGATATCCCACGAACAAGCAAACTTCTGTACGTGATTCCAACTTATTAACGTCTCCCTTCAGCACATTTGCTGGACTACCCAAAATCCGAATATGTTTCAAACTAGGTGTACGCCCATTCCACAATTCTGTGGGAGTAGAGGGTATAGACTTAGAAGGTACCAAGTTTAGAATGTATGCCGCCTTTCCAGAGCATATCCCCAAAATAAATTTGGTAATTTTGAATAACTCATCATTGATCTAAGCATTTCCATAAGAGTCATATTCCTTCGTTCCGCCACACCATTCTATTGGGGTGTACTAGGTGTAGACAATTGAGATTGAATCCCGACCTCTGATATGTAACTCCTAAACTCTCCTAAGAGGTACTCTCTACCATGATCAGACCGTAGTGTCTTGATACTTTTACCATGACGCTTCTCCACATCAACCTTGTATTATTTGAACTTATCAAAGCACTCAGATTTGCTACGTATCAAGTAAATGTACCCATATCTCAAATAGTCGTCTATAAAAGAGACAAAATATTCGAAACCACCTCTTGCCTGGATAGTCATAGGCCCACACAAATCAGAATGAATCAATTCCAACACTTCTTTGGCTCTATACCTCTTTTCCTTAAAAGGTCTCTTAGTCATTTTTCCTTCCAAGAAAAACTCGCAGGTCAGAAAGTTTTCCACTACCAATGAACCCAAAGGTCCTTCGACTATTAACCTTTGAATCCTACTCAAGTTAATATGACTCAACCTCAGATGCCAAAGATATGTTTGATTCATTTTCGAAGGTTGCTTTCTTTTATTAGAATTAGAAGATGTGTTATTAATTTTCATTTTTTTGCATCGTGGGAGTTATTGGATTAAGAGTATACAAATTGCCAACTAACATACCAGAACAGATAACCATCCTATTTTTCTTGACAACCACTTTGTCATCAAAAGAAATAGAATATCCATCCATAAATAATTTAGAAACTGAAATCAAGTTCTTTCTAAAACATGGTATGTAAAGATAATTTTTCAAAATCAATGTTTTATTCCTATCAAAAGATAAATAAATATCTCCCACTGCAACAACCGCCACTCTCGTAGCATTGCCCGTGTAGACGGTGATTTCCCCTTCATATAGTCGTCGGGTTTCCTAGAACCCCTGTAATGAATTACAGACATGATCAGTGACTCTCCTATCTATACACCAGGTACCGATAGATAACACCATTAAACATGTTTCAATAACTAATGAATAAGATACACCTTTATTATTCTCCTTTCTGTGAGGACAGTCTGCCTTCCAATGTCCAGGCTGCTTGCATGTGAAGCACTTGCCCTTCGGCTTCTTCACACTTGCCTGTGACCCAGTCCCTAGAGGTCAAATCACTTTCTTTACTGAACCAACTTGTTTCTTCTTCTTCTTTCTGCCTTTCATCTTAGAGGCAGAAATATTTTCAGCAATGTGAACTTGAGAACTTTGACGAAATAGTCCTTTTACCGCTTGGAGTTCTGTCAGAAATTTTGCCAATGGATAAACCCTTTTGTTCATGTTGTAGTTTAGGTGGAACTGCTCAAAACTCTTGGGCAGAATTTGGAGAATGATATCAACCTGGTTTTCCCCATCGATTTTAGCTCCAAGGACTTCCATCTCATTCAAATGAGCCATCATCTTGAGGATATGATCCCTCACGGGTGCCCCCTCAGTCATGGTGGTCGTCATTAAGTTTCTCATGGCCTCCTTCCTGACAGTCCGATTCTGGTATCCGAAGAGTTCCTTGAGATTGAGCATCATGTCATAGGTAGTGGGTAGGGCCTGATGCTGATGTTGCAGCACATTTGACATAGAAGCCAAAATGTAACACCACGCCATTGTTAGGATCTCTTCGTACGCGGCTAGAGAGGGGGGTGTGAATAGCCGCCCCAAATCGCTCGTTTCTTCCTACAATTCGTTAGCGCAGCGGAAAAATACACTAGAAACGAAAGGAAGAATATCAAACCTTAACACAGCGATGTACGAGGTTCGGAGATGATACTCCTACTCCTCGGCGTGTCCGTAAGGTGGACGAAGCCTATCAATCCGTCGGTGGATAAGTCCCCGGAGAACCGGCTAATATATACTCCTTGTGGGTGGAGAAACCTCGCCACAATAACTCTTGCAACAGCAAGATAGAAGTACACAAAATACAAAGAAGCACAAGACAATATGAATGTAAAACAAACACGCTTGCCTTCTCGTTGACTGGTTGAAGCAGCAACTTCACGAGACGCCTACAACAGCAGGAACCCAGTCGAAGAAGCTCACACGAAGCTTCGGAACTCAACAAAGCTCAAGAGCACAGCAGCAGCTCAGTAGAAAGAAGAGTAAGAAGAAGTAAGGCTCGCAGCAGCAGCCCTCCTTTTATAACCTGCGAAGAAAGCGAAGAAACACAGAAGAAATCTAGCCGTTGCGTCGCAACGGCTAGTTCCTGGATCGGTCCACAGACCGATCAGATGTCGCGATCGAAGCCCTGATCGGTCTGTGGACCGATCAGGGAACCTCCTGATCGGTCCATAGACCGATCATGCTTCGGTTCCTCAGCCACGATCTATGCCCGATCGGTCCGCCGACCGATCAGATCGGCAGACCGATCCATGGCTTTCTTCTCGCGAGGTTGCGTTGCCTCGATCGGTCTCCGCATCGATCGACACAACCGCGAGCCATCGATTCGATTCGATCGGTCACCGCACCGATCAAGGAAAACGCAGATCACCGGATCGGTCACGCACCGATCCAAACTTCTCACCCTAGACCTAAGGCTTCCACACCAACATTCGGTCAACCTTGACTGTTGGTACATCATTCCTAGCATCCGGTCACCCCTTGACCTGCTAGCACTTCTCCACACCGGATGTCCGATCACCCTTGATCCATCCGGATTTTTCCTTGCCCGGCTTCACTCACTGTGACTTTCACCTAGCTTCACTCACTAGGGTTTTCACACCGCCTAACATCCCAGTTAGGACTTTCTCACTGCTTCACTCACTGTGACTTTCCAACTGCTAACATCCCGCTTAGGACTTTCCCACCGCTGACTTCACTCACGACTTTCCAACCGCCTAACATCCCGGTTAGGACTTTCCCACCGCCTGGCTTCACTCAGGACTTTCCACACCGCCTAACATCCCAGTTAGGACTTTTCCGGCCAAGTCTCCATACTTGGACTTTTCCAGCCAAGTCTCCATACTTGACTTTTCCTGCCAAGTCTCCATACTTGGACTTTTCGCGTGCCAAGCTCCCTGCTTGGACTTTTCCAGTGCCAAGTCTCCATACTTGGACTTTTCCAATGCCAAGTCTCCATACTTGGACTTTTCCCGAATCAGGTCAACCAGGTCAACCTTGACCTACGGTTGCCCCAATAATCTCCCAAACATCTATTCTTGTCCCATATCAAGAATACAGCTCTTCCACGAGTGTCAAACATCAACATGCAACTCAACTAGGTCAACCTTGACCTAAGGTTGCACCGACAATCTTCCTAAGTCAAACATCAAAATACAACTCGAGTCAAGTCACATCGAGTCGGGTCAACCAGGTCAACCTTGACCTAAGGTTGCACCAACAATCTCCCCCTTTTTGATGTTTGACAAAACCCATAATCAAGTTAGGTTAACCCGATAACCTAACTTAGATTTTCCAACCATCTTCCAATGTCCAATGTTCTTTCCTTGAACATTCTCTGGACATTCTCCCCTCAGGTTAACCCGATAACCTAACTTGGGTTCTCCAATAATTCTCCCCCTTTTTGACACACATCAAAAAGAATTCCAATGTTCTTCCTCGAACATTCCTTGACATTCTTCCCCTAGCTTAGGTTAACCCGATAACCTAACTTGGGTTTCTCCAATAATTCTCCAATGAACACTCTCCCCTTTTTGACATACATCAAAAAGAAAAAGGAGGGTATCAAGGTCAAGAGTTTCTTCCTAATGAAAGTCCCATACCTTTCATTGAAACTCTTAATTTCCCCCTTGATACTAAACTCAACAATCAACTTAGTGATAATTCCATATCACTAATCCTCAAAAGTCTTAAGGAGTAAAAACTCCCCCTAAAAGTCAACTCCCCCTTGACAATTAGGTAAAACTCCCCCTAAAGGTCAACTCCCCCTTGACCATTGCACCAACAATGTCTTTGTGAGTTCCAAACCTTTAGAAATCCAAAAACACCATTTCCATAACTGAAATTTCAGACAACAGCTGAAAAATCAGAAATTCGGCACGCCCTGATCGGTCCCCAGACCGATCAGCCCTTCACCAGATCGCACTCGTGCTACTGGAACTCACTGGATCGGTCTGCAGACCGATCCACAATACTCTGGATCGGTCCCGATCCAGCCACTGAAATCAGAACTTCTGATTTCCCCTTCCGAAAAATCAGAAACTCCTAATAAATTCAAGAAAATTCCAAAAATTACGAAACTTTGAGGATACATTCCTCATATCATACACTATCATGGAAAAATAGTTTTCTATGAAAATAACTTCCATTTTTCAATCTTGATACAAAGTTCAAAAACTTTGAAATAGTTCAAGTTTAACTCAACTTTGTATCACAATGTTCAATGATGAATGCTATCACTAGGAAAGCTTCATCAAGATTTTTCAAAATAATTTTAAAATGCTTTTAAAACCATTTGAATTTAGGACCATAATCTTAGGGCTAGATGTACATGACTTGTACACAAGCTTTCCCTATGATCCTTCATTTCTTGAATTAGGCTCATCTAGGTACAAGAACTATGCACCTTGATCCTAATTCATGATCCTAATATCTCACACACATCTAAAGTGTATCAAACACATCCATGGCAATTTTGATGTGAGATATGAGTTTAGGTATCTTAGACTAAGGTCTCATGCATTTTCTAAACACAAATTTGATCTCAATATCAAAATGTGTTTTTCATCCTTAAATCAATTCAATTGATTATTAATGCAAGAGATGATGACATGGCATAAAATGGTATCATAAATGAAAACATGTGCCAATGTCATGATGTCATGGTATAAAGTTTGAAACTTAAATAAACATGACATAAGAACTAGTCTAAGCATTATCATGACATTTCAAATGATAATAAAACTAAATATGATATCATGGCATGGCATATGGCAACCAATCATGGCAAGTTAGCACAAATAAAATACCTAAATTCCCTATCTAAGTATCCTTAGTCTTAGCTAACTTAAAATCTAACCCTAGATTGCCCATATATCCCTAAGAGAAAACCAAAATCCCAATTATGGTATTTCTCTAGGTTTTCTTAAATTGTGCCAAATAAGATCATTCTTTTCCATAATGGCACATTTTACTCTTCCAAGGAGTAAATGATAATTCCATTTCATTTTCAAAGGTTCACAAAACCTTGAAAATGCTCCTTGAGTGTCAATTTCCTCAAAGTTGGGTTAACTACCCTTCTTATTGGAGTTGACACTCTCTAACCCATTTATGGGGTAGAGAAGATGCTCCTAGGAACCCAATACCTATTAGAGCTCATTGGGTTCACTAAATATTCACTAGGGATAACTTCCCTAGCAACCCTCCTAATGACCCTCTTAGGCTTTGAAGCCTTGGTCATTTGGGTCTCATCAAGATCAACTCTAGGGGTGACTCCCCTTGTGACCTTGGTGTTGGTCTCCCTAGCCCTAGGTCTTGTTCCATAATCGAATGGAACATTATGATAGGTGGGCTTGACCATTTGGGACTTAGGTTTGTGACTCAAACCTTTCTTGTCCTTGGACATTGGTTTTTGACCCTTAAACCCTAGAGATGACTTCTCCATGTTTTTAAGAGCCTTTTCTAAATTATCAAGTCTTGACCTCAAGACTTGATTTTCCCTCTCTAATACCTCAAGTTTTGATTTGTCATTCTTTCTTGAGGTGTTCCTAGGCATGTGTCTAGTTGATTTAGGGTTTCTACCTAGGTTTTCCTTAACCTTAGAAGTGTTAATCCTAGGGTTAGCATTCCTAGTAGTATCCCTATCTAGGTTGACATGTTTAGCACCTAAGCACATGTATTGATTTCTAGTGTTAACATGCTTATCATTATTGACTAATGCAATAAAATTACTAGCATGTATCCTACTAGAATTGCACGAATGAGCCTTAAAGGATACCTTAGGGTTTGCCTTCGCTCCCCCTTTACACGTGCTTGGTCTTTTGTCCTTGTGAGATTGCCTCCCCCTTGGACATTGACTCCTATAGTGTCCCCGTTGCTTGCATTGGAAGCACACCACGTGCTCCTTGCCCTTGCGTTTTGGGACTCCGACTTCCTTGATCTTTGGCGCCGGTGGAGTCTTCTTAGTCTTCTTTGGACATTTACTCTTGTAATGTCCAAATTCCCTACACTCAAAACACATTATATGCAATTTACTTGAACTTAAAGTGTTTGAGTTACCTAGGGTCGAGGATGGATGGATGCTCTCTTCTTCATCCCTCCCGGAGGTAGAAGCTTCTTCTTCGTGCTCCGATCTTGAAGAAGAACTCACCTCCTCTTCTTCTTTAGATGTTGAGTAGCCCTCAACTTCTAATTCCTCACCTCCACGATGTGAGCTACTTGGCTCACTAGGCTCCTCTTCATGGCTTGAAGTGGGGCTCTCCTCATGGAGTTTGGCCAAGTTGTTCCACAACTCCTTGGCATTATTGTATTCACCTATCCTACACAACACATCATTAGGTAAAGAGAATTCAATGATTTTCGTTACCTCATCATTGATGGTTGATTGGTGGATTTGCTCCTTCGTCCACTCCTTCTTCTTGATAGGTTTTCCTTCCTCATCCATCGGAGGGGAAAACCCTTCTTGTACACAAAACCAATTTAACATATTAGTCCTAAGAAAATACATCATCCTTACCTTCCAATATGTGAAGTTGTCGTGAGACTCGTAGAAGGGTTGAACCGTGACATCTTCTCCATAGAGATCCAACTCTAGCCCGTGCTCCCCCGGGTGTTGATCCGTCGAAGAGAGGCCTCGCTCTGATACCACTTGTTAGGATCTCTTCGTACGCGGCTAGAGAGGGGGGTGTGAATAGCCGCCCCAAATCGCTCGTTTCTTCCTACAATTCGTTAGCGCAGCGGAAAAATACACTAGAAACGAAAGGAAGAATATCAAACCTTAACACAGCGATGTACGAGGTTCGGAGATGATGCTCCTACTCCTCGGCGTGTCCGTAAGGTGGACGAAGCCTATCAATCCGTCGGTGGATGAGTCCCCGGAGAACCGGCTAATATATACTCCTTGTGGGTGGAGAAACCTCGCCACAATAACTCTTGCAACAGCAAGATAGAAGTACACAAAATACAAAGAAGCACAAGACAATATGAATGTAAAACAAACACGCTTGCCTTCTCGTTGACTGGTTGAAGCAGCAACTTCACGAGACGCCTACAACAGCAGGAACCCAGTCGAAGAAGCTCACACGAAGCTTCGGAACTCAACAAAGCTCAAGAGCACAAAGAAGCAAGAGGAAGAAGAGGCAGCATCACCAAGTCCTGTAGCCCTCTTTTATACTGCGAAGAAGAAGAGCAGAGAACTAGCCGTTGCGTCGCAACGGCTAGATTCTGATCGGTCCATGGACCGATCGGAACTTCCTGATCGGTCCCCGCATCGGCGAGGCTTCGTCCTCGTCGATCGGCTTCTCCGATCGGTGCGTGGACCGATCAGAACCTCTCGATCGGTCCATAGATCGATCAGCGCTTTCTCCGAACTCCGCTATACTCGATCGGTCTGCCGACCGATCAGGCCATGGGTGGATCGGTCAGCAGACCGATCCACGGCTTTCTTCTCGCGAGGTTGCGTTGCCTCCTGATCGGTCTCCAGACCGATCAGATTACAATCAGTGAGCCACTGATCTGATTCTGATCGGTCACCAGACCGATCAGGGAAAACGCAGTATCACTGGATCGGTCACCAGACCGATCCAAACTTCTCAGCCCTAGACCTAAGGCTTCCACACCAACATTCGGTCAACCTTGACCTGTTGGTACATCATTCCTAGCATCCGGTCACTCCCTTGACCTGCTAGCACTTCTCCACACCAGATGTCCGATCACCCTTGATCCATCTGGATTTTTCCCTTGCCCGGCTTCACTCACCAGGACTTTCACCTAGCTTCACTCACTAGGGTTTTCACACTGCCTAACATCCCAGTTAGGACTTTCTCACTGCCTGGCTTCACTCACCAGGACTTTCCAACTGGCTAACATCCTAGTTAGGACTTTCCCACTGCCTGGCTTCACTCACCAGGACTTTCCAACTGCCTAACATCCCAGTTAGGACTTTCCCACTGCCTGGCTTCACTCACCAGGACTTTCCACACTGCCTAACATCCCAGTTAGGACTTTTCCGTGCCAAGTCTCCATACTTGGACTTTTCCAGTGCCAAGTCTCCATACTTGGACTTTTCCCGTGCCAAGTCTCCATACTTGGACTTTTCACGTGCCAAGCTCCCTGCTTGGACTTTTCCAGTGCCAAGTCTCCATACTTGGACTTTTCCAATGCCAAGTCTCCATACTTGGACTTTTCCCGAATCAGGTCAACCAGGTCAACCTTGACCTACGGTTGCCCCAATAATCTCCCAAACATCTATTCTTGTCCCATATCAAGAATACAGCTCTTCCACGAGTGTCAAACATCAACATGCAACTCAACTAGGTCAACCTTGACCTAAGGTTGCACCGACAATCTTCCTAAGTCAAACATCAAAATACAACTCGAGTCAAGTCACATCGAGTCGGGTCAACCAGGTCAACCTTGACCTAAGGTTGCACCAACAGCCATCTCATCTGTCTTGGCCCATTTCCTATGTCTCTTTAGCTCCTCTTCACTAGAATCCTTATCAGGCACGCTAGGACAGACCTCAAGAAGTATGAACTTGTATTCTTCAACAGTTAAGACAATGCCCAAATTTCATTTCCAATCAATATAATTTGGACCAGTAAGTTTATTTTCTTTTAAAATAATAGCAAGAGGATTAAAAACCATTTTGAAATCCTGAGAATCATAAAATAAAATATTTGGTCAAAACTTTAGAATTTAAATTAATATTGATTCCTCAAACAATATAATTTAAATTCACCAACACCTCAAAACACCATGAATTTTGTATGCCACGATAGTGTGGACGTATACTAATTCAAACATTTGTAAGAGGAGGTTTTACCCATTAATTTTATTATCTTGTCAACCTAACTTTATGAAAAATAAAATTAATAGTTGGTTCATCTTCGGTCACACAAATAATAGCAGTGACTCTGATGGTGAGAATACTATTAAATGCGCCTAAGTATATATACCATTACTTGATACTTAGTCCATTAATTAGGATTGTGCCCCTTCAGATGGAGAAGATCACACAAACCTAAATAATTTCCTATAATCATCCATGGAGGAAGTTTGATCTAGTAATCCGTAAACAAACTCATCCGATATGGAGGAAGACACTTAAAGCCAACGCGCAAGTTTGAACGCATCACTTACAAACCAGTAATGGAGATCGTGGAATTTATTTAAATAATCTCTCTCCTACTTAGTTATTTAAATTGAGGAATTTTAACATGCATACACATCACAACACATATCACAGCACATAAAACAACATATAATGGCAATAAATATGAAAATAAAATTTCCAACTATTATGGCCTCATCCAACGCTGTCCTCCAATATACGGCCAATGGATCGCTGTCCTCCAATATGCCGCCAATGGATCAAACCATCGCATCTATCTTGTTTCCTTCTTCGCCACGTCTCCTATCCTTAAAATAGCACCACACATAGCAAGGATATAAGTCGCAATGAAAAGAAATAAAATTTACATTTATCGATCTTATATTCCACAAAGGAATTTACATGTAATCTAGATCGAACAAAATGTAAAAAATAATACGGCAACCGACCGTATTTAATTATTACAATCATGCACACATAAATAACCTCGACATGCCCGAGGGTTCAAATCATACACAAACACACAAAGCCATAATAGTTGGACTTAGGATGCCTGCAACCACAGAGTTAATCTTTCTTGCACATCTTACTATTATCCGACCTAAATTTATATATGAGCAGTGCATAATTTAATCGACAACCAATCACACAGAACCAAAAACCATGCTCTGATACCACTTGAAGGCGCTGAAATTTCGTTCTGTTACAATTTCCCCATACAAAAATTGTACAAGTACAGAACTATTCCTAGCAACCCGCATGTTCGATCAGACATGTGTTTGATCAATCAAGCAAGTTTTTGATGGATCAAAGCACACCTTGATTGAAGTACAAGATCGCTGGCCTCTTGTGTTGGTATTCCAAAAAATGATACAAAGAAAACTAACTAATTATGTAGCGGAATTAGAACTAGTTGTACCTTTTCTTTGTAGCTAAAGACCTTTTGATCTTCTACCGTATTCCTCTCCTCTTCTTGGACGTCGTGTGAGCGACGATCTACCAAGACAACACCACCCTCCTTCTCTTCTCGGTTTCCAAACCGCCGACTACAAAAGGAGGCTTTAGGATGGGGCACCTTCTAATCTTTTTCCTTCTTCTTTCCTCTTCTTCCTCTTCTTCTTGCTGCCAGCCACCAATGGATTGCTAGGAAGGGGCACCGACCCTAGCTAGGAGAGGAAGGGGGAAAGGGGCGCCGACCCTAAGCAAGGAGGAGGGGGAAGGGGCGCCGACCCTAGAGGGAGAGAGAGGTGCCACCAGTCACAAGCAAGGGAAAAGAGAATTAGGAAAATTAGAAAATTAGGTTTTAGGGGTCACCACATACTCCTTTTTATAGGCTTTCCGCCGGTTACAAGGAAAGAAAAAATAACAGAATTTTGTTTAGAAAAAATCTAAACCAAAACCAAGTTAAGTTAAACCAAACCAAGTTGTGGATGGGTGGATGCGAGGCTTTATATAGAGGCTACAATAGGGACCTAGAGGAGGAATTAGTTTAGGCCTCCTGATGGGCATGGGCTTCCTGTGTTCGGCCCAAACACCCAACCCAAGTCCATCAATAATAATCCATACCACTAAAGGGTTATTATTGAACTACCGCACCAATCTCATATTACAATATAGACTCCTTCTTATCATTAGTGCGTTAATCTCCCCGTGTTTAAGATATCGTATGTCCATTAATTAATTGAGTTATTGACAACATAATTAATTAACATCTGATTCCAAGAGTAATACAACTCAACTTTATTATCATGCCGGACTAAGTCCACCTGCAGGGTTTACATGATAATCCTTATGAGCTCCTCAAGGGGGCATCATCAACCTAAATAATTATGACACAGATTCCTTCTATAATCAACAACACACCATATAAATAATACTATCTCCCAACTCTTCAGGCCTATTAATTTAACGAATAAATTTCACCCATTGATAAATTAAAGAAATAAATACTAAGTATACGTGCTTGTTATTATATAGGGATTAAGAGGACACACGTCCATAATAATAGAGGTTCTGTTCTTTTATGTAGTCAGTATAAATTGAACAACCTCAGATGGTCATGCTCAATACACACATAGTGTAATAGTATAATTTTATAGTCAAGACAGACTAATATCAAATTACACTACAACCGTTCTAATGGGTTGTCCCTATCCATCTTGGTTATGAGCTACTATTTATAATTTATAAGGAACCGATAACATGATCTTCTGTGTGACACCACACACCATGTTATCTATAATATAAATTAAATGGACAACTACATCGATATATATATATAAATATAAAATATAAACATTTGACCAAAGTGATTCTTATTGGATCAGATGAGTGCGATAGAGGGGGGGGGGGTGAATATCGCGCTTTTAAAACTTTTCTTTTACTTTAGAAAACAGAGTCATGCAGCGGAAAGTAGAAGGGAGGCGTTCGGTTACTTGGTTCAAAGTTTAGGTCGACTTCTACTCCAAGGCTCGCGATCCTTGACCGTACCGATGGGCAATCCACTAAGATTCTTCTTCCTGAAAACCTCGGAAAGAAGTAATGCGTACAGTATGCAATGATATAAGATAGTAACAATCCTACTATCTTATATGAATTTAAGTGCAATACAAATAAAGTATACCAACAATAGTAAGTAAAGGTTGAAGCTTGATCGGTACTTCCAAGAGTCGTAGAGAACTTGTAGCACGGTCCACTTGCATAGAGGAGCTTTTAGATGATCAGAAAAGTATTGTCAGCCTCAGACCTTGAGCCCCCTTTTTATAAGTGTCTTTGAGGTTCGGTCGGTCGATCGGTTCGGTCGACCGATCCCTCTGTTCGGTTGACCGAACCAACTCCCTTCCTTCCTGGTCGGAGTCTGACGCTGGCTCAATCTTTTTCATTAACTGGTCATTAAGGCTTCGGTCGACCGCTCCCTCTTTTCGATCGACCGAACATGCTCCTTCCCTGTTCGTAGAAATTTACCGAAATCCACATTTAATGCTGCATTAATGGTTGATTGGTTCGATCGACCGATCCAAGGGTTCGGTCAACCGATCAGCTCTTTTTTCCTTTTGCTTCTGATCGATGCCGATGAACTGGCCTGTGCTAAGTCATCATGGTTCGATCGACCAATCTTACTTATCGGTTGACCAATCAAGACTTGATCGGACTCGGTCTATTCTGGTCTGATCTGATCACTACTTTGATCTCTCATTGTTCGGTCGACCGATTCACCTGTTCGATCGACTGATCCAGCTGGACCTATAAAACAGTGTTAGACAAAACATGCTGCAAAACAGATGTTAGCACAATAATATTATAATGCATGAGTAATATAAAAGACAGTAGAACTGTCTTGATCTCAACTTGGAAATCTTCCCGGTTTCTTCAGTTGGATCAGCGATCTAAGGTTGTTCCCTTCTGGAACCCGACCTCACTATCGCTCCTCTAGTTGTTTACCTCAACCTACCTGCCAAACTTATATCCTCCAGATCTAATTTGGACTTTTCACTTAGCTTTGATCGGCTCGCCAGGACTTTTCTCTTAATCTTCGGTCCTCCAGACCTCTCGATCACACCGCCAAGCATCGGGTCCCCTCGACCCACTTGGACTTGCACTTGGGTTCCACGATCTACTAAGATTTCTCCTACCTAGCCTCCAACTAGGTCTTTCCCGGTTGAGTAAATAGCATGCACACTCAGTCAACTTGTTAGATCATAACAAGACTTAACTTGAACCTTTGACAACATCAAAACTTAGGTTTGATTCTGGTGCAACTTGCACAAAAAATCTTCCCCTTTTTGATGTTTGGCAACCAACGTTCAAAGTTAAGTTAAAATATGAAAAAATTAAATAAACAAGCAATTTAACTTTTAACTCTCCCCCTGAGTTAAATAACTCCTCCTGAATTCACTATCTCTCCTCCTTTGACACACATCAAAAATAGGAAAAGACCCCTCAAAACCAAGGAAAAATAATAAAGTTCAAAGAAAACCTTTGAGTGCAAAAAGTTTAAGTGAATAACCTATTTTAAAAATATAGCAGGTTTTGGAGATTTAAAAATTGTAACAAGTTTTAGATAAAAATTTGAAAATTATTTGAAAAGTTGAAGAAGGTAAGATTTTAGAAACATAGCAAAGATAAAATTCTAGCATAGGTAAAGTAGTTAGGAAAGATCCAAAAAATCTAAAACGTATTATTGTCATTAAAAAATCTTAAAAATGTTTGAAGAAATATAATTTAGAAAACATTAAAATTTTGAATATATTTTATTTATTATTATTTTTTAAATAAGAGCAAAATATAGAGTAAAATTTTGAAAACATGAAGAAACTTTGAAAAGTTAAGGAACTTAAAAAGGTATAAAAATTTTGAAAAGTTTTCACCAAGTTGAAAAATACAGTAATATTTGTAAAAAAAATTGTAAGGTGAAATTTTAAAAGTTTAGCTCAAAGCTCCCCCTAAAATTGACGATAACATAAAAGTCCAAGCATGGTTAGAAAAAACTAAGGAAAAAATGTCCTTATGATGAAATGTCCAACCTTTGTACAAAGCTAACTACCACAAGATAGTAGCAATTGACCCAGGTTTGTCAATTTGAGTATATAGGACTAACTAGGTTGTTACTAGTTAGTTAACTCAAATTGATCCATGTATGTTGTTTAAAGCCCATATTTATAGCAATGCACTGACATAAGCATCTGAAATCTTAGGCTAGGTCCTAAGCATCTCACCCATGCTAAGTTATCAAGCAAGGAATCCTACTGTGTTTGTGAGATGCTGACTCCTAAAACTATAGGATCATGTAATTCTACGGTAAAGACCTAGGCTACTCCAGAAAGACAAAAAGCTTGAAATAGGTTTTGAAAACAAAATTTGAAATGAGAATTTTTACAAAAATAATTTGAAAAACTACTAAGTAATATTTTGAAAACATGTTAAGAAACCTATTCTATAAAAAAATTTACCAAAAGCTACTAAAGAAGTTCATAACTGAAAAGTACTTAAGATCATACTTAGTCATAATCCAAGGTAGTTAATAGATACAACAAGTCAGAAGTAATAAACCCTAAAATCACTCCTCCTCATCCTCATCATCTTGAAAATAGTCAAACATCCTCCATTGCTCCTTTTCTAAAGCATCAGTACGATCCATCATCTCTTGACGAAAGTCTACAATTTGACCCTGGAGGGAGCTGTACTGATCATCCATCTTTGTCTCTAAGGAGGTAAATCGACTAAAAATATCATCACGAAGATGGGTAAAGAAGTCACTAGTCGGAGGAGGAGGTGCATATGAACTACTCTGAGCAAAGTCAAAGTAAGGCATCATGGCAAATCCTGGATCAATAAACACCGGAGGAGACACAGTAACTGGGATCAGATCTTCTTCAGCAATAGGTTCTTCGACAGCTGATGCAATGTAATGTGGATGAGTCCTTTTGTACACCAGACCCTCGGCACTAGTCCTAATCCCAGCCAAAGACAATTGCTTAACACTGACAAGATCAAAATCAGATAACTCAATTAGCTCACCACGGTGAACTCCGACCCCTAAAGAAGTAATGTATGTAGTGAGGACATGACACTGGATGAACAGGACACAGAACCCCCTGATCCCTAGATGATAAAGGATGAATGCATGATACAACCATTTTATAAAGAGCATTGTTAGTAGGACTTAGTGGTACAGTAGACATTTTCTTAGGACGGGCTCCCTCAAAAAAATCGGCATACATAATATCAAGAGTTAAATGAGCAAAAGGAGCAGGTAATGGGTCTGGAAGGGAAGCACTAAAAAATATACGGTTCATCGAAGGTCGGATCCGTAAAAATTGAAGAAACATATCTAGATCAAACAACATCTCTCTGGTGGCTACTCTAGTCCTATAGTGATGATGGTCAAGTTCACACAGGTTGTGATAAAATTCAGAACAAAGAATGAGATTGTAAGCATGCCGACAAAAGACAATGCTATCTAGCTGAAAGTATTGGTTGATCTCTATGGCTTCAGGACAGTAAGTTTGGTATAATTGAAGATCAAGACAACGAGTAACTATCGCCTTAAATTTTTTATTTGGAAAAGATTGGCGTAATTCCTTGGATGAAAACCTAGGGTCCTGACTGGGATTAAGAGAGCTAGCCTCTCGTTGCGCAATTGTTCTACTTTTTTCACTATCATAAAAAATAAAAAGATAATTTAGCAATATGTAAATAAAGAGAAAAAGAATAATAGGAGAATACCAAGGCATTATTGCACACCGAGGGAAGCGAGAATCAGCGAAATGGCTTCGAAAGTAAGAAGAAGAAGAGGATAAAAGGAGCTGGATGAGGCTTGCGGTTTGCCCGAGCCTGTATATATAGAGGTTGATCGGTCGACCGATCCACAGTTCGGTCGACCAATCCCTCTAAGACTGCGTCCTTTTTTATCAGGTAATCAATGTTCGGTCGACCGGACACTTGTTCGATCGACCGATAAATTTATTCCAGTAGAGAAACAAGTTAGGTGAACGATCAAAAATTTATTATGCTTTACTATTTCGATCGACTGATAAAATGATTCGGTCGATCGATACATTAAAAATTGGGTTCACGTGGGTCGACCGAACCAAATGATTGGTCGACGGAAAAACTTTTTTTTTTTTAAAAAAAATAATTTTAATAAGTTTGATTAGGTTTTAAAAATGATTAAGGTTTAAAATCAGTTTAACAGGTTTGATTAAGTTTTTTTTTAAAAAATGATTTAATAATAATTTAATTAAGTTTTAAAATAATTTAATTAATTTTTTAAAATAATTTTTAATTAAGTTTTTAAAATAATTTAATTAAGTTTTAAAAAAAAAATTAATTAAGTTTTTAAAATAATTTTAATTAAGTTTTTTTTAAAAATAATTTTAAATAAGTTTTAAAAATAATTTTAATTAAGTTTTTAAAATAATTTTAATTAAGTTTTTAAAATAATTTTAATTAATTTTTTAAAATAATTTTAATTAAGTTTTAAAAATAATTTAATTAGTTTTTAAAATAATTTAATTAGTTTTTAAAATAATTTTAATTAAGTTTTTAAAATAATTTTAATTAAGTTTTTAAAATAATTTTAATTAAGTTTTTAAAATAATTTAATTATGTTTTAAAAATAATTTTAATTAAGTTTTTAAAGTAATTTAATTAAGTTTTTAAAATAATTTTAATTAAGTTTTGAAAATAATTTAATTAGTTTTTTTTAAAATAATTTAATTATGTTTTTAAAATAATTTAATTAAGTTTTAAAAATAATTTTAATTAAAATTTTAAAATAATTTTAATTAATTTTTTAAAATAATTTTAATTAAGTTTTTAAAATAATTAAGTTTTGAAAATAATTTTAATTAAGTTTTTAAAATAATTTTAATTAAGTTTTTAAAAATAATTTAATTAATTTTTAAACTAATTTTAATTAAGTTTTTAAAATAATTTTAATTAAGTTTTTAAAATACTTAAGTTTTTAAAATAATTTTAATTAAAATTTTAAAATAATTTTTGATCCTGTCCGAACGCTGAATCGATGGACGCTGGGCACGTGGCGCTATTCGAATCGATGGCGTAGCTCTCTGACCGGCCGTATGAAGCTCCGACGAACCTGCAAAGAAGTCGGGCCGGGAAGGGGTTCCCGGCGACGACCCTCCGACGCTCAAGTCAGGCAAGAGGAAACGAGGGAAGTGGCTTCGAAGATCTGAGATCGCGTACCTCAGGCGAAGTGTGAGGCCCCTTATATAGAGCTGTGAAGAGGCTTACGCACACATACCGAGGTGAATACGTGTCCTCTAGCCATACCTCAGTATGGGCTTGTCAGAAGAGCTTACCTGACACCATACTGCTACAGTCCGAGCACATCTCTGATGGGACAGCGGAATCCTCTGTCGTAAGATCCTGCGTATGGCCTGGTCGTTGAACATACTCGCTGTCAGAAGCTGTTCCCTTGTCCTTTTGTCTCTTCTTACTCCATGCCGAGCGCCCGTCCGGTCGGCAACCCCCTCACGTCCGGCCGGTCGTATGTGCTAGTCCGCTCGGGAGATTCCCGGGTCGTGTGCTCTATGGAGACTGTTCGCAGTATTGCTACTTTATGCCTTCGGCCGAGCGGGCTACCCGCTCGGCCATACGACCCTGTTCAACATGAGCGTCGGAACCCCAACTCTCTGCCGGGGTGTCTTTGCTTCCGTTCGGAACATTCGGCTGGTCGCCCCAATCTTTATCTGCTCGGCCAAACCTTTGGTTGACCTTTTACCTTTCAACCTCCACGTGGCGTTGACTCTGCTTAAAGGGTTGATCCCCCCTCCTTACTGCCGGATCAATTTTAATTAAGTTTTTAAAATAATTTTAATTAAGTTTAAAATAATTAACTATTTAATTAATTTTAAATTATTTAATTATTAGAAAATATTATTGAACCCATGTTAGATTCAAACTTAGTTTTGGGTTAATCAAGCAAGCTTCCTAAGGATAAGTTTTCAGTTCAATGGCAAGGCATATGACCTTCTTGTGTATCAACGGTGGACCACTTGCTGAATACTTTCCAAACTGTTCCTGTCCAAAAAATTTAATACCAAATTTTGGTCTAACTAGCCCATGTTTGACTGGGGTAGCTTCGGTCAGATCAGTAAGTCTAGTGCACCAGGTAGAATATACAAGATTCAGCCTAGACATGCCTTCGACAAAGCTTCCTTGACGCACTATCATCCCAATCCATTCCGATGCTATGTTGTAGGGTTTGGTAAAACCTTTTTTTATCTAACTGTTCTAAGCAGAAAGTAAACCTAATCCTAAGTGTATGAGTTTGGTTAATCATGCTGGTTGGATTGTCTTTCTAGTTGCCCCCCTGAGTCATAGCTTAGTCTATCTAAGTAATGGATTTGACTCTTAGGGATTAAGTATAGGTTTGGTTTAATTGGTTTGGTTAAATGTTTTGTTTGGACCCATGCTTGGACTTGACTTCTAACATTTTGACTAATTAATGACAAGTATGATTTGTTTATTTGTTTAGGATTGTAACCAAGTCCTGATTTGTTGTACACGGCTCGTTGTGATCCAAACACCTTGTTTAGACACTTGGACCCCAGTTCGAACTTTTCCAATGTTTTCTTGAGTCGCTCGACTTGACCTTTCAAGTCAGAATTTTCTTCCTCAAGTTTTTCAACTTGAGTTGAAGTTCCGACTTGAACTTGGTTAGTTGAGTCACTCAAGTTAACTTGCTGCTGAAGGTGGTCTATTTCCTTAAGTAACAAGTTATTTTGTTTTCAGATTTTGATAATTTTTTAAACAAGCATTTAACTACTTTAAGCAAGTTAGACTTAGAATAAATCGTTACCATATTTGGATCTTCCGATCCGTGGCTTCTTTCGGACTCGATGTCGATCTCAGACTCGTACTCTTCATCGGACTCAGAATCAGAATCTTCATTTCTTGCCATAAATGCAAGATGACTCGAATGCTTTGTTTGCTCCGTGTCATATTCGTCGAAAGAGGTCTCGTCCCATGTTGCTTGGAGGGCTTTCTTTTGTCTTGTCGATTTAGGCCTTTCTTCCTTCCGATTTGGGCATTCGTTTTTGAAATGCCCCCTTTTGTTGCATCCATAACAAATCACTTCTGATTTATTTTGGGTCTGGTTGAGTGGTGTCTTCTTGGCACTTTTTCTGAATTTCTTCTTCGTCAGCAATCTCCGGACCATGTTGACTATCTCTTCTTCATTTGTGTTGAGTCAGCGTCTGACTCGCTTTCAGACTCGAACTTTGTTCTTGTTTTAGTTTCCTTACTTGGATCTGCATACAAAGCTACTCCTTTCTCGACATGGCTTACGTTAGATTGTTCGTGTAATTCCAATTCACAGAATAATTCATCTAACTTAAGAATTGAAATATCCTTAGAAACTTTGTACGCATCTACAATTGATGCCCACAAAGCATTCCTCGGAAAAGCATTTAACGCGTACCTTATTGTGTCATGGTTTTCAAAATTATGTCCAATCAGATGAAGACCGTTGAGGATGTCCTTCAGTCGAGCGTGGAGTTGCGAAGCCATCTCTCCAGGGAACATTTTAATATTAAATAAGTTATTTAAAAGAAAATCCCTTTTATTTGCCTTAGATTTGTCCGTCCCTTCATGTAGTTTGACTAGGGAGTCCCACAGTTCTTTAGCGTTGTCGTAGGGACCGACTCGGTTCAACTCCTCCATTGTGAGCCCACACTGAATGGTGTTGATTGCCTTGTAGTTTAGTTGTGCCTTCTTGATCATTGGAGGAGTCCAATCTTCTAGTTCTAATGGTGTTCCATATTTCGTCGGTGGAGTGTAGCCTTTCAAGATCATGAACCAAAGTTTGATATCAGACTTCAAGTAACACTCCATTCTATTCTTCCAATAACTGAAATTTTCTCCTTTGAATAGTGGAGGTCGAACAGTGCTGTATCCTTCTTGATAAGAGTTTGACATCCTTAAAAGAATAACAAACAGATTTTCAAGACTATTGTCTTGAGATTAGTAGTGCTTGAAAAATACAAATAATAAGAAAAAATATTCTAAAATAATTGATAAAAATAAGTTTTAAAAAGGTGCTTTGAAAAATGGTTAAGTAATTTCAGAGCTTACAAGGCTCTGATACCAATTGTTGGATCGGATGAGTGCGATAGAGGGGGGGGGGGTGAATATCGCGCTTTTAAAACTTTTCTTTTACTTTAGAAAATAGAGTCATGCAGTGGAAAGTAGAAGGGACTCGTTCAGTTACTTGGTTCGAAGTCTAGGTCGACTCCTACTCCAAGGTCCGCGATCTATGACCGTATTGATGGGCAATCCACTAAGATTCTTCTTCCCGAAAACCTCGGAAAGAAGTAATGCGTATAGTATGCAATGATATAAGATAGTAACAATCCTACTATCTTATATGAATTTAAGTGCAATACAAATAAAGTATACCGACAATAGTAAGTGAAGGTTAAAGCTCGGTCGGTACTTCCAGACGGAGTAGCTTGAAGAGTCATAGAGAACTTGTAGCATGGTCCGCTTGCAGAGAAGAGCTTTTAGATGATCAGAAAAGTATTGTCAGCCTCAGACCTCAAGCCCCCTTTTTATAAGTGTCTTTGAGGTTCGGTCGATCGATCCCTCTGTTCGATCGACCGAACCAGCTCCCTTCCTTCCTGGCTGGAGTCTACCGCTGGTTCGATCTTTTGCATTAACTTGTCATTAAGGGTTCGGTCGACCTATCCCTCTTTTCGGTAGACCGACTAGCCTCCTTCCCTGTTCGTCAAAATTTGTCGAGATCCACATTTAATGTTGCATTAATGGTTGATTGGTTCGGTCGACCGATCCAAGGGTTTGGTCGACCGATCAGCTCTTTTTCCTTTTGCTTCTGATCAATGCTGATGAACTGGCCTATGTTGAGTCATCATGGTTCGGTCAATCGATCTTACTTATCGATCGACCGATCAAGACTTGATCGGACTCGATCTGTTCTGGTATGATCTGATCACTGCTTTGATCTCTCCTTGTTTGGTCGACCGATTCACCTGTTTGGTCGACCAATTCAGCCGGACCTACAAAACAGTGTTAGACAAAACTATTAGGATGTATACTAAAAGCCTAGCTTTTTGTATAAATATTTATTTTGAAATGAGAATCACATTGGTCAAATGTCTGCATTTAGTTAAATGCAGTTGTCCATTTAATTTATATTATAGATAACATGGTGTGTAGTGTCACACAGAAGATCATGTTATCAGTTCCTTATAAATTATAAATAGTAGCTCACAACTAAGATGGATTGGGGCAAACTATTGGAATGATTGTAGTGTAATTTGGTATTAGTTTATCTTGACTATAAAATTACACTAGTACACTATGTGTGTATTGAGCAGAACCATTTGAGGTTGTTTCTTTTTATACTGACTACATAAAAGAACAAAACATCTGTTATTATGGATGTGCGTACTCTTAATCCCGATATAATAATATGCACATGTACTTAGTATTTATTTCTTTAATTTATCAATGGGTGAGATTTATTCGTTAAATCAATAGACCCGATAAGTTGAGAAATAATATTATTTATATGGTGTGTTGTTAATTATAGAAGGAAACTGTATCTTAGATATCTAGGTTGATGATGTTCCCTTGACGAGCTCATAATGATTGTCATGTAAACCCTGCAGGTGGACTTAGTCCGACATGATAATGAAGTTGAGTGGTATTACTCTTAGAGTTAGATGTTAATTAAGTGAGTGTAGTAACTCATTTAATTAATGGACATTCAATATCTTAAACACAGGGGGATTAACGCACTCATAATAAGAAGGAGCCCATAATGTAATATGGGATTGGTGCGGTAGTTCAATAATAATTCTTTAGTGGTATGAGTTATTATTGATGAACTTGAGTTGAATGTTCGGGTCGAACACAGGAAGCTCAAGCTCATCGGGAGACCAAAACCAATTCCTCCTCTCGGTCTCTGTTGTAGCCTCTATAAATCCTTATATCCACCAAGTCTACTTCTTACCCAAGTAATGGGCCGGACACATCCTTTCTTGGTGCAAGAGGGCCGACCAAGCATTAGCTTGGAGCCCAAGAAGTGGCCGGCCAAAGCATGTCTTGGTGCCCAAGCTAGGGGCCGCCCACTAGGATCAAAAGGGAATTTTATTTTTATTAAAATCTTGCCTTTTATAGACATTCACATGGTTTTAAAAGAGAGATTTAAATTTTTAAATCTTTCCTTTTATAGCTATCTACAAACAATTAAAAGAGAGATTTTAATTTTGTTAAAATCTATCCTTATTTGTAGTGTTTAAAAAAGAGATTTTAATTTTGATAAAATTTTCCTTTTTTGTAACCATGATTTAAAAGAAAAGTTTAAATTTTAATCTTTTCTTTTTTGTAGTCATCTACAATGTTTAATAGAGAGAGATTAATTTTAAAACTTTCCTTTTGTAACCATCACAATAGGAAATTTAAAAGAGAGAGATTTTAATTATTATTAAAATTTCTTTTTTTGCCATGACCAAGGATTATAAAAGATAGGTAGATGGTGCCTTATGGGGTAACACATAACCTAAGTCTCCTTTTCTATTACTTGGTGGCCGACCCTTTATCTCCCTTTCTTCCTTGAGGCCGGCGGCACCTCTCTTCATCCTTGGTGGCTGGTTGTTTGGTGGAGAAGAAGAAGAAGGAGGAGGCCTCTTCACCTTATTTTCTTCCTTAGGGCCAGCGGCACATCAAGTGGCATCTTCTTGTGGCCGATTGCTTGGAGAGGAAGAAGAAGAGAAGGAAGTTTCCTATTTTGGTTTTCCTTGGTGGCCGAATTTCTTAGAGGAGAAGAAGTTGTTTGGGTAGATTTTATCTTGGTAGATCGTCGCTCACACGACGTCCAAGAGGAGGAGAGGAATATAGCAGAAGATCAAGAGGTCTTTGTTTACAAAGAAAGGTATAACTAGTTCTTAATTCCGCAGCAAAACTAGTTTTTCTTTGTATGGATCCTGAAATACCAACACAAGAGGCTGGCGATTTCGTATTTCATTTCTTTTGTGTTTCGATTTAGTGTTTAGATCTTGTGCTTCTATTGAGATTTTTGTAGTTAAACCTAGGGTTACTGTAAGAAATTTAAATATCCAATTTCTTTGAAAGGCTTTGTCTAGGAAGTGGTGGATGATCCCATACCCAAGAAGGCCAAGTGTCTCGCCATATTTAACCTGGAAGCCAATCCTTGAAATAGATATTTAATCAACTTCTGTAACATGGGATAAACTTGGATTAATAATGTTAAGTATCGTTTGCAATCCAAGTTTAAACTACTGAAGAACACATGAGTTAAACTTGAAGTAAAAATGTTAAGTTTCGTTTTCAATTTGTTTAACTCATGAAGAACACATAGGTTGTTAGGAAAGTTCTATGCTTATACAAATTTTTGTACATGGGAAGCAGAACGGAATTCTGAGTAGCATCCAACAAAAACATACTACAAAACAGATGTTAGCACAATAATATTATAATGCATGAGTAATATAAAAGACAGTAGAACTGTCTTGATCTAAACTTGAAAACCTTCTCGGTTTCTTCAGTTGAATCAACGACCTAAGGTTGTTCCCTTTTGGAACCCGACCTCACTGTTGCTCCTCTAGTTATTTACCTCAACCTACTTGCCAAACTTAGATCCTCCAGATCTAGTTTGGACTTTTCGCTTAGCTTTGATCGGCTCGCCAGGACTTTTCTCTTGATCTTCGGTCCTCTAGACCTCTCGATCACACCGCCAAGTGTCGAGTCCCCTCGACCCACTTGGACTTGCACCTGGGTTCTATGATATGCTAAGATTTCTCCTGCCTAGCCTCCAACTAGGTCTTTCCCGGTTGAGTAAACAGCCTGCACACTCAGTCAACTTGTTAGATCACAACAAGACTTAACTTGAACCTTTGACAACATCAAAACTTAGGTTTGATTCTGGTGCAACTTGCACCAACAATTGTCATTTCAAAATATTTCAAAACAGATGTTCATACAAAAGCTAGGCTTATAGTATATATCCCAACAAGAAGTAGGGATGACAACGGGGCGGGGCGGGGGCGGGTTTGTCATTCCCATCCCCGCCCCGTTCTCATTTTTTCGGGTTCGGGGATTCCCCATCCCCGCCCCATTTCTAAATTTAATTATTATTATTATTATTTAATAATAATTATTAATAATAATATTAATATTAATATCAATATCAATAATATTATTATTAATAATATTTAAAATTTTTTTAATATTAATATTAACACTATTATTAATATTTTTTTAAAAATCATATTATTATTTATTAATAATAATAATAATAATATTCGGGGCGGGTTCGGGGATGGGGATAAGATTCCCATACCTGTCCCAAACCCGCCCCATCCCCGAAAAATCGGGGATCCCCATCCCCATTTCGGGTTTTCCCCGCGGGGCCCCAAACCCGCGGGGAAAATTGTCATCCCTAACAAGAAGTATCAAAACATCCCGCATCACCCCACGGAGTTGTTAAAAACTTCAATAGTTTCTTATCCATTCGATTAGTGGAGCATGGATATAGTGGGACCTTTCCTTTAGCACCGGATAAAAAGAGATTCTTATTAGTGGTCGTCGATTATTTTTCAAAATGGGTAGATACCGAGCCACTAGCAAAGATAACTGAGAAAAAGGTTATTAAATTTCTATGGCAATACATTATTTGTAAGTTCAGAATTCCACATAAGCTAGTCTCAGATAATGGAAGGAAATTCCAGGACAAGAAAATTCGAGAGTGGTGTTCTAGTTACGGTATTACACAGGCCTTCACATCTATAGCTTATCCATAAAGTAATGGTCAGGCTAAACTAATAAATAGAGAAATCGTCAGTGAGCTTAAAACTAAATTAGATCATGTTGGAGGAAGCTGGGTGGATGAGTTATCCAGCGTATTATGGGCATATCGTACAACCCCTCAGGAAACTACAGGTATAACTCCCTTTTATCTAATTTATGGTGGTGAAGCAATGGTCCTGGTTGAGATTGGTATGGAATCTGATCGAAGGCGACTGACGAAGATAATACTGGTCGACGTCTTATGGAGCTGGATCTGATAGAAGAAATCAAAGACAAGGCGGCGACTCGATTGATGGTTACCAGCAAAGGATGAAGTAAAATTATAATAGGAGGGTCATCCATTGATTTTTCCAAGTCATAGATTTGGTTTGGAAGCGAGTCAAACTGGTTGGGGATGTTAACAACCTGGAGCCCCAGTGGGGTGGGGGACCATTCAAGGTGGTATAAAAATTTGCCTTGGGTTCCTACTATCTCAAAGATGTAGAAGGCAAAAAATTAGAGTGACCCTGGAGCACAAATCATCTGCATCTTTATAGGGTCTGAAAAGTACACATGTAATTTGTTCATGTGTTATGTTAAAATTTTGCATTTAATGAGAATGCAGGCGACGCCATTAAACAAATTTCTTCGAAATTTATTTAGCCCCTAGGTTTCAGACTAGGCCTGTCCTAGACTCTCAAGCTATCCGACTAGGTTATAAGCGAGCATGTTCTCATGCCTTTAAATTTATTTAGCCCCTGGGTTTCATAATAGGCCAATCCCAGACTCTTGAGCCGTCTAGCTGGGTTATAAGTGTTGGGATCTTAGATGGCTAGAGGGGGGTGAATAGCCTCTTTGAAAAACACTAAACAGAAATTTCTTCAAGAACTTTGTTAGCACAGTACAACGGAAGTAGAAAAACTAAAACGAAAGAAAACAAACACACAGTAGACACAAGAATATACGAGGTTCGGGGATAACTTGCCCCTACTCCTCGGCGTGTCCGTAAGGAGGACGACTCCTTGATCTTTCGGTAGATCACACCCCGGACAAGATCCGGCTAAAGATGTCTCCTTCTCGGTGGAGCAACCTCTCAACAAAGTCTCAGATGATTATAGATTTAAGCACAAGACTTACAGTGGCTGAGAAAAATATTAAGATGAGCTTACAGCCACGCGGAGAAGAGAACAGAGCAGAGAGCGCACAATCAACCTTCTCAGCAAAGAGCTCACAGCTTCACCAACTTGCTTTCTCGAAGGCTTGATCACAAAGATGAGAATTGAATACCTTCTGAACTCCTCTTCTTCCTTCTTATGTCTCTCTGCTTCACTGGCTCGAATCACGCTGCTGCCAGCCAAGCGTAGCCAATCACACCTCCTCCTCTTCGATTCTCCGAACCCATGCCAATGGAAATCATTGCGTCTCTTGATACGAACCAATAGCTAGAGGTCAAACTGAGCAGCCCAATCGTAATCGATTTTTGCGTGAACGTTGATGCCTCAAATGCATCTGTTGCAGCAAATTACAGTGAAAAGGGTACTTGTCTCCTTCTCTTAATGAAGCTTAATTTGAATCCAAACATGAGAATGTGACCTGCAACTCGCAAGCTAGAAAGACTCACAGAAATGGTTAAAAACAGATAGGTGAATACAAATACGGCAATCGAAAAAGTGCATGCAAAGCAAACAATACCGTGGGTGGTGCCGCATCAACCACGCCTGATCATCGCGATCGGTGCGGACCGATCAGAACTAATCTGATCGGTCCCGGACCGATCAGGCCGCTTCTTTCGGTGCGCGCTTCGATCGGTCCGCATCGATCAAGCACTAATCGATCGGTCCCGCCGATCGATGTCGCTTCGTCCGATGCTTAAAGCCTCCGACGGCTCCGCACCGATCGAGAAAATCTCGATGAGCTATCGATGATTTCTGATCGTCCGCAGACCGATCAAGAATCACTGATGGGCCATCGATCGATTCTAATCGGTCCGCATCGATCGCAAACGCTCGCAGCCATCGACATTCCTGATCGGCACCGATCAGTATAAGAGCATTTCCGGATCGGTCCGCACCGATCCGCTTCTTGACTCGATCCGGGTCGAGCCCTCTCTGACCTAGTCCGGAGAAATGAGCTCCCTAGCCCTCTCCGACTTCATCTGGTTCTAGAGAACGAGCTACCGAACCCTCTCTGACTCCGCATGCCAAGTTTCTTTCTTGGACTTTTCAACACCAGATGTCCGATCACCCTTGATCCATCTGGATTTTCCCTTGCCCGGCTTCACTCACCAGGACTTGCACCTAGCTTCACTCACTAGGGTTTTCACCTGGCTTCACTCACCAGGACTTGCACCTAGCTTCACTCACTAGGGTTTTCACCTGGCTTCACTCACCAGGACTTTCCAACTGCTTCAATCAGGTCAACCTAGTCAACCTGGATTAGTAATTAATCTGAGTTAATTATCTGATACAAACTTAAATCAGTGTCAACAGCAAAACAACATCCAGGTCAGACTGTATCAACAATAAGTGAGCATGCTCTCGTGCCTTTAAATTTGTTTAGCTCCTATGTTTCAGACCAGGCCTGTCCTAGACTCCCGAGCTGTCCGGTTGGGTTATAAGTGAGCATGCACTTGTGCCTCTAAAATTTATTTAGCCCTTGGGTTTTAGACTAGGTCTGTCTTAGACTTTCAAGCCGTTTGGCTGAGTTATAAGCGAGCATGCTCTCATGCCTTTAAATTTATTTAGCCCTTGGGTTTCAGACCAAGCCTGTCCCAGACTCTCAAGTTGTCTGGCTGGGTTATAAGTGAGCATGCACTCATGCCTCTGAAATTTATTTAGCCCCTAGGTTTCAGACTAAGCCTGTCCTAGACTCTCGAGTTGTCTGGCTGGGTTATAAGCGAGCATGCACTCATGCCTCTAAAATTTATTTAGCCCCTGGGTTTCATACCAGGCCTATCCCAGACTCTCGAGCTATCTGACCAACTTATAAGCGAGCATACTCTTGCACCTTTAAATTTATTTAACCCCTGGTTTCAGACCAGGCCTATCCCAGACTCTTGAGCCATCCGGCTGAGTTATAAGTGAGCTATCCCAGCCGTTCAGTCAGGTTAAAGCGAGCATGCTCTTATACCTATAAATTCTAAGCCCCCAAGCCACAGATGAGGTCCTCGGTAGGCATATTTTCGCGTCTACAAACTTTGAGTATCCAAACCTCGAGCTGGGTTATAAGTAAGTGTGCATTCTAGATAAATTTCAACTATAAATGTTTCATTATATTATTCCACCTGACTATTCTTCTCAGTGTAATTAAGTCATGTAGTGTATTATTCAGCTTGAAAGTGCATTATGAAAAATTACTCTGAAGGCCAAATTATAAATACATCATGGAAAGACAACCGTTTAGCTTGATTTCTTCTGTTCGGCGTTAATATTTCGCCTAGCATCTTAGTCGACCGGGGGTTCCTTTGTACCATGATACATTATTGGGCAAGGTTATTCCGCTCGATATTAATATCCTGCCCAAATTATTACTCAACCCAAGGGCATTTTATAAGCTTTGATGAGGAAATACATTTGCCTAACTTGGTTGTTCCGTACGATAGTAGTATCCCGGTCAGTTTATTCTCCAGTCCGACAATTAATTATGAAAAATTATCCTTGGGGCTACATTCGGCCTAGTAACTCCACTCAAGGGTTAGTACCTTGTCTGGTTTATTGTATTGACTAATATATATTATATGAGGAACATACACAGGAGTTTACTTTGTAAGAAGTACTGGTGGTTCTGAAGATACATGAGAAAAAGCAGGTGCTATCTAACCTCATTTATGACATATCTTAACACATCTTAAATTGGCATTTTAGCACATCCTATTGGGGAATTTCGATTATTTACAATGGTTGCATTCAATTATATACTAGGAATCATAACATAAATAATGTCATTTAAATTTGCTCAAAAGATCTGTTGGGAGCTCGTTGAGAAGCCGATGATGGTCTATAACTTGTCTGAGAGGGTCCGTCGATAGATAACCGCCCTCCCGTAACTATTGGACAACTCCTTCAGCCACATGGTTGAGTGTTCCTACAAGTCAAGTGGCTAACTTTCTTTTAAACTTGATAGAATCGAGATATGCTCTCTTTCCAATATCAAAGCGTTCATTTTCTCCTGCCTTGTAGTTAGTCAGCTCGGTCTGTACAGAGTTTAGCTCAGCTCATAGGAACCCTATATGGTCTTCTCGGGCGCTTAGCTCCCGTTGTTGCTCTAGTATCAGTAAGTTCTTGGAGGATAACCCCTGCGATAGTTCCTCTGCTTTGTAGTTGGCCAGCTCAGTTTGGGCACAGTCTAGCTCCACTTATAGTGATCCTATTTGGGCGTCTCACGTGTCTAGTTCCCTCTATTGATCTAGTATCAATAAATTCTTTGAGGCTAATTATAGGATCAATTCAGGGGATTGAGATGCATGGAAGAGTGTTAGTTCTTCTAATAGAGTAGTTTTGTGAGCCAGGTCAAAAAGGGCCTTATCTCTCAGTGCACTCTCTACGCGAAGCTTAGATTCACTGGATTGTAATTGGAGTTATAATTTCCTCTTATCCATCTATTGAGAATTCACTAATTGTTAGGACTCCTTCAAGGTTTGTCCTAATTCTAAGGGGAGCCCAGCTCGAACTTCAACTTCTTTTTGCAAGTGGATCAATTCAGTGTTAGGAATGGAGGCGACTACTTCTAGTTCTTTTACCCATTCTATTAAAACCCTATTAGCATGCTCTAGGTCCATGACCAGCTGGCCTAAGTGTAGCCCCAAATTATAGAACTGAACAAAACAATGATAGAGTCATAACTTAGGAAGACAATTTATAAGGAAAACTCAATCGCATGCTTACCATAGTGGCATTACGGGCGTGTTCATCGGCGCACTCCGATACTGTGGCTCCTTTTGATTGTCTGTGTGATTGCACCCAAGATTCCACTAGTGAGTCCTTTAGCTTCAATATCCCATACAAGGAGGGAGCAGTAAGCTCCAGCCCTTGTTGAGATGGTAGTGCATAGGACTTCATGAAACGACAAGAGGAATCAGTTGGAAGAGGTGACCTCAAAGGAAGAGCGAGAGGGATCCCAGTGGGTTGTGAGCGAATGAAAGTCAGTTTGATAGATCAAGGTTTTGATATCTGCCTGATCAATCCAGGACCTTTCTTTGATACCGATCATTCAGGTGTATGACCGACCAATTTTGTATTAGGATTTCATTTGGAACAGGGAGTGAACGAAGAGCTCAAGATTATTGGTGTTGTTAGTTGAGTAGAAGGGAGGCTTGGCATTGTCTCGATCAACCTGATAGCTAGGGTAGTTGAACGAGACATGGGTGTAAGAATGCTTGGCCTCATCATAACAATTCTAAAACAAGAGCAACTATATTTTTGAGATCCAAGCTCTTTACCTCGAGTAAAAGAAACTTCGGTCGTATCAAGAGGAGTGCCCTCAGTGATTGGTTGCTCCGATATATCCAGACCTGAAGCCTCTAATCGAGCCCTTTTACGCTTAACTATAAGGGGATCATCTGAATCTGAAGAGCTAGGAGAGCAATTATGAGAAGATTCTGCCGGAGGGAGCAGGTCGGCAGAGGTGGAGGCTTGCTCAGGTTGACGCTCCTTTAATAGATCCTTGCCTATCTGATTTAAAACCTCTCTGGTTAGCCGAGAGTTTCTGAAGAGGAAGGTCTGGGTGATGGCTTCTATTGCAAAAATAAGTGAGCAATTATAACAATTGACTAAGGGGCAGTGAATAACTGAGAAAAGGTAAGGATTTCTTCTTACCAAAAGTGGTGCTTAGCCCGAAGTTAATCGAAGCAAGCCCAAAAATATACAATAAGGCCTCTATGGTCAACTCGGGTAAGTTAAACTTTAAACCTCTTAGTTGATCCAGAGCTTGGTGAATGATCGGATCTGCGTGAATATTACCCAAATCAGGAATGGGAGGAAGATGTTGTTGCCAAGTTGTAGGATAGGACAGAGAGTCAGGAAGGTGAAGGAAAAAGTATTTGTCTCTCTACTCATCTTGGGCCAGAATCCTATTAAATAGAATCACCTTACGGCGAGCCTAAAAATTAAATAAACCATCCTTCACTTGTCGAGGAAAGAAGTAATGGTGGAATAGATGAGGGGAAAGATGAACATTGAATAAACGAAAATCAATAACTGCACCGCTAAAGATACGAAGGGATTAGGGAATAAACTGATAGAGTGAAATGCCAAAATATTGGCTAACGATAACAAAGAAAGGATGAAGGGGGAAGCGAAATCTGACTATGACTTGTTCTCTAAACACAACAATACTCTCTGCCGGGGGGAGATGAGGATGGTCTCGGCTAGTGGAAATAACTATGTAAGTGGAGAGTCCGTAATTGATGGTGAGGTCATATGCATTTGTGAGAGTGAAATCGGAGGAGCATTATGTGTACTATGCATTATCTTCAGCCATCGCGAGGAAGGAGATGAGAAAAATGATGAAGGGGAGAACAGTGGAGGAGGAGTAAAACCTTTAGGATTTTCTTAAAAATTTTTATAGAGGGTTGTTAAAATCACCTATTCAGCAGAACCGTCGAATTATAATAGTAAAAAGGTGGGTTACATTTTCAACTGTTAGATGAAAAAGAAAAAATGGTGGGTATAGGAAAGGGTGCATCCTCATAATGACAACTACACACGTGGTACCAATAAAAAACCTACAGTAGTAACTAATTTGACAAGTAATACTCTCAAAGCGTCGGTGATTTTAGCGAGACAAACTTGGTTTTTTGTGCAACTCTTTTTAAGGCACAACTAGTCTAAGCTCGCTTGAGTTTTTCCAATCGCTGAGGGGATAATAAGTAAAACAACCTGGTTAGAATTGCGTTGGGTTAATGCAAGACTCCGGGCATAACTAATACTGACCAGGTTTTATTCTAACCGAGCCTAAACATTTCCACCTAAAGAGGTAATATTTACTGTTGTCTGTCTCGTCTTAAAAATCTAAACCTGAGTGGAAGTGCGTGGAAGCAAACTCAAGCTAACTTGAGCTTGGTCAGCCAGAAGGGTGGTTGTACCTAGCTAGAGACACTGTATACCTTATAATCTGTCGAGCCTTTAGGGATGAGCGAATTCTACTCCCATCCGGGTTTTGTTTTGTCCCGTCTAGGTCTTTGCTCAACCAGACTTACGTTATCTTTAGCATACGTAGATTAAGTAAAAGTGTAAATTATTGGACTACTAAGTTTTATAGTAAAGATAGCTAAAAGGGAAGTCAAGCTATATTCATGGTGGATATTTACATCTATTTCATTAGCTAAAACTGCATGAAAAAACAAAGCAAATTACAATAGATTTAGAAATAAATCGGGTGAATTGCTCTGAGTTATCCTTTTGCGATCTAGGAAAGTAGCCGGGGGATCCAAAGTCAGCCACCTTCTTTTAATTTCTCTACGACACCATCTACTCCATATAATAATTCTTTGGCCAGAGAGTACACGATGGGTGCGTTAAATTCTAGAGTCATAAAAAGGGCTTTCTTCCTTGTCTCAAACCTTTCGTCCTCCCTCGCCTGATAGGTCGCCAGGTTCGCCCAGGCAATTGTCACTTCAAGTTGAGCGCTCGCCAAATCTGAACACAGAGAATCTCGTTTGGCTTGTTGTGTTGTCAATGCAAACTCTTTAGCGGCACTATACGTAACTCGTAACTCCTATTGTTGAGCAGGCAATTGTGAAATCTTTGTGGTTTGCTCATCCAGTTCTGTCTTCATTTTCACTCAAAGAGTTGTTTTTAATTGGAGTTGAGCTTCAGAGTTGTCTAGGATAGTCTTCAACTTGGCCGCTTTCTCAAGTTAAATCTTGGCCAACTTTTGAGCCTCTTGAAGTTGAACATCCAAATCCTTTATCCATTCAGAAGCACAAGTGGCGGTTTCCTCAGAAGCTTACGGCTTAAGTGCGTCATTTTCTTGGGTTAAGCTATACAATTGTTGGGTCACGCTCATACTCATCGCCCAATGCTAAAAGACAAGCAGTAGTGTGAGCAATCAATCTGGGTGACAAACAATAAAGTAAGTCATATTACCTTGGTTTGTTCGTAGGAATACTCATCTACCAAATCCATAGGGGCAAGCTTGCTGCGTTGATTTCCAGCATCTACCCAAGCATATGTCAGACGACCCTCTAGTAGTATGGGGATGACAAATGAAGAGGTGGCTAGTGAAACAACTATGTCCTGGGCAAATGGTAGAGCAAAGGATCGAAAAGAATTTAGATATCTCCATAATGGTATAATATTGTCCACTTTGGGCCTAACCCTCATGGTTTTACTCTTGGGCTCTACCCAAAATACCTCATGCCAATGGAGATATCGTTTTCTTATAAACCCATGATCCCATGTATTTTCAATGTGGGACTATGTTTGCAACCTTGCAACCCCAACAATCCCCCCTCAAACAAAGGACCACAGGGTCCCCCTCAAGTATCTGGTCACTTTTGACCTGCTCAGGGCCTCTCCTAGAGCATCAGATCACTCTTAACCTGTTCAGGGCCTCCTCTCAAGCATCTGATCACTTTTGACCTGCTCAGGACTTTCACTATTTTGTTCAAGGTTTCACCCACATGGTTCAATCTTGGATCATAGCTCTGGCTCATACTTCTTCCGAGGATTAGTCTGGTGAAGCAACCTCACTTTGATACCAATTGAAGGATTAAAAAGAATTTAAATATCTCCACAATGATATAATATTATCTACTTTGGGCCTAAACCCTAATGGTTTTGCTCTTGGGTTCTATCCAAAAAGCCTCATGTCAATAGAGATATCTTTTTCTTATAAACCCATGATCTTTTCCATGTATTTTCACTATGGGACTATGTTTACAATCTTGCACCCCAACACAAAAGTGATCGACGATTGATAATGCCGACTCGATGCAGTACTAGTGGTTTTTGCATGAGGAGATACAAAAAATGTGGGCGGTGGGTGTTAGAGTGTATACTGAAAGCCTAAGCTTTTGTAAATATTTATTTTGAATAAAGAATCACATTTGGTCAAATTATCTATATTTATTTATAGTTGTTCAATTAATTTATATTGTAGATAACATAGTATGTGGTGTCACGTGCAGAAGATAATGTTATCAGTACCTTATAAATTATAAACAGTAGCTCACGACCAAGATGGAAATGAACAAACCATTGGAAGGTCGTAGTGTAATTGGGTATTAGTTTATCTTAACTATATAATTACACTAGTACACTTAGAGTGTATTGAGTAGGACCATTAGAGGTCGTTTCTTTTATACTGACTTTATAAAAGAACAAAGACCTCAGTTATTATGGAAGTGTGTGCTCTTAATCCTAATATAATAACAAGCACATATATTTGATATTTATTTCTTTAATTTATCAATGAGTGAGATTTAGTTTGATAAATCAATAAGCCGATAAGTTAGGAAATGATATCACTTATAGTGTGTGTTGTTGATTATAAAAGGAAACTGTGTCCTAGAAATCTAGGTTGATAATGTCCCCAAGAGGAGCTCATAAGGATTGTCATGTTAAACCCTGCAGGTGGACTTAGTCCGACATGATGATAAGGTTGAGTGGTACTACTCTTGTACTAAGATATTAATTAAGTGAGTTGTCAGTAACTCATTTAATTAGTGGACATTCATTATCTTAAACACAGGGAGACTAACATACTCATAATAAGAAGGAGCCCAAAAAATGTAATTTGGAATTGGTGCGGTAGTTTAATAATAGTTCTCTAGTGGAATGAATTATTATTGATAAAATTAAGTTGTGTGTTCGGGGCGAACACGGGATGCTTAATTTTATCGGGAGACCAAAACCAATTCCTCCTCTCAGTCCCTATCGTAGCCTCTTAATTATAGAGTACTATACCCACCTATACCCACTTTCGTACCCATCTAAAAGGGGCCGGCCAAGCCTTGCTTGGAGCCCAAGCAAGGGGCCGGCCAAACCATGTTTAGATGGGAATGATTGTGGCCGGCCCAAGCATGGGTTCAATCTATGTGTGGCCGGCCATTAAAAATAGAAAAGAAATTTTAATTTTAAATTTTTTCTTATGTGGAATGCATGATTTAAAAGAGAGTTTAAAAATTAAAATATTTCCTTTTATGAGATTCTATAAAAGATTAAGAGAAGAGTTAAATCTTTTTCCTTATTTGTAGATTAAAAGGTTGATTTTAATTTTGGTAAAAACTTTCCTTATTTATAAATCATCCACATGTTGAAAAGATAAATTTTAAAATTATAGAAATTTCCTTTTATAACATCAACCATGAAGGGATTATTAAAGAGAAATTTTATTTTAAAATTTTTCCGGAAGCAAATTAGGAAACTTTAATTTTTCTAGCGAAAAATTTCCTTGTTTGCTTGTTTTGATGTGGCCGGCCATATGCATTAAGAAAAGGATTTTAATTTTAATTAATTAAAATTTTCCTTTTCAATGGCAAAAGAATTAAGGATGGTTTTATTAAATTTTCCTTATTTACCAAGGCTAAGGATTATAAAAGAGGGGATTTTGGTGCCTTCATGGATACAACCTCTATTCTATTTCTCCCTCTTTTCTTCCTTGGTGTGGCCGACCTCTTCCTTTTCTCTTCTCTCCATCTTTGTGGCTGAACCTCCTCTTCCTCTTGGAGATCAAGTGGTGGCCGGATCCTATCTTGGAGAAGAAGAAGAGGAAGCTTGCATCCCTTGGAGCTTGGTTGGTGGAAAAGGTTCTTCATCCTTAGGAGGTTTTGTGCTTGGCCGAAACTTGAAGGAAGAAGAAGAAGGTGCTAGGTGGTTCTCGTCTCGGAAGATCGTTGCCTACAAAATGTTCGAGATTAGAAGAGGAATACGATAGAAGATCAAGAGGTCATTATCTTCAAAGAAAGGTATAACTAATAATTGTTTTCTGCATCATGTTAGTTTTGTTTCTTTGTAAAAATACCAAATACAAGAAGCATGTGATTCTAATTTTTTGAATTAGTTTTCGAAGTTGTGTTCTTTTGTTTTTCTTTTCCTTGTGATTTGATTGTTCTTTTCGGTTGACCTAAAGTTATTTAAGGAAATTAAATATTAACTTTGCTTAAAAGACTTTGTCTAGTCGGTGGTGGTTGCTCCCATATCCAAGAAGTCCAAGTCCTCGCCATGCAGTACTGGAAGCCGATTTTGGAAATAGATATTTAATTGTCTTCGTGACCTAGGTGATTTGGATCGAACGTGTTAAGTTCTGCAGGAGATCCAAGTCTAAACCTAAAAGAACAAATAAGTTAAACTTAGGATCAAACGTGTTAAGTTCCGCAGGCGATCCAAGTTTAATTTAAAAGAACACATGGTAACTAGGAAAAGGTTCAGACCTTTGTACAAAATTTTTGTACAGTGGAACCATTAGGCTTTCCGAGTAGCAACCAACAATTGGTATCAGAGCTAGGGTTTTGCCTCTGTGTATTTGGTATTAGTTTAATTATGCACATGTCATACATAATTTAAGCAGGATAATAGTAGGATGTGCTAACTTAGTGGATGTAGGATCCAACTATTATGGCTTATAGATATTGTGTGTGTGATTGGACCCTTGAATATGTCAAGGGCATTTTATTGTGTGTGCATGATTGTATTATAAAATACAGCAGGAGCTGTATTTAGTTTTATTAGAATTTTATTTTTGATCTAGATATATGTACATTCCTTCGAGGAATATAGGATCGGAAAATGTAAAATTCTATTTATGTCGCGGATCGAATCTTGTAAGGCGTGGAACCTTTTGAGGACCAGAGGCGCAGCGGAACAAGGAGCAAGATGGATGCGACAACTAAACCCGGTGGCGGTGGTCAAAAATGGCAGCAGCTAGGGATGACATCACACGGAGGACAACAATAGATAAAAGCCATAATAGTTGAAAATTAGTTTTTCTATTTATTGCTTTTATGCTGTACTGTGTGTGCTTGTTAGTATACATGTTAAGTAGGCTAGCATAGTCAAAATTCCTCACTTTAAATAACTAAGTGGGAGAGGGATTTTAAATAAATTCCACGGTCTCCATTACTGGTTTGTAAGTGATGCAAACAAACTTGCGCGTTGGCTCTGAGTGCCTTCCTCCATATCGGATGAGTTTGTTTGTGGATCACTAGATTAAACTTCCATTTTGGATGACTATAGGAAATTAATTAAGAGCGTATGATCTTCCCCATCGGAAGGGGCACAATCTTATTAATGGACTTAGTGTCAAGTAATGGTATACACTTAGGCACGTCTAATAGTATCCTCCCCATCGGAGTCACTGCTATTATTCGTGTGACCAAAGGAAACCAACTATTAATTTTATTTGTCAAGAAGTTAGGTTGACAAGATAATAAAATTAATGGGTTACACCCTCCTTTTACAAATATTGAATTTGTATACATCCACACTATCGTGGTATACAAAATTCATAGTGTTTTGAGGTGTTGGTTAATTTAAAATAGTATTTTTTGAGGAATCAATATTATTCTAAATTTAGAGTCCTGACCAAAGTTATTTGTGATTTTTAGGATGACTTTCAACCCACTGGCCATCATACTAAAAGAGAACAGACTTACTGGTCCTAACTACATAGATTGGAAAAGGAACTTGGACATTGTTCTTACTACTGAAAGCTATAAGTTTGTACTGACTGAGTCTTGCCCTGATGCACCCAATGGTGAATCTACCCAAGAGGAGATTGAGTATCATAAAAAATGGATAAAAGCAGATGAGATGACGTGGTGTTACATATTGGCTTCGATGTCAAATGTATTGCAACATCAGCATCAAGATTTACCAACAGCTTATGATATTATGAACAATCTCAAGGAACTTTTTGGTCACCAGGATCGGGCCTGTAACGACCCAATTTTCCCTATTTTGAGTTCTAAATATCCTTAAAAATATTTGGAAATGCTTTTAAAATATTCTAGAGATTTTTAGGAATTTTTAGAGTATTTTTATGTAATTTTTGGAGTTCGTTTGGTATTTTTACCCAGAGGAAGAAGTTTTAAAAATAAAATAAAAGAAAAGAAAAATAAGTTTGTAGAAGCTGGGGTTCGAACCCAGCTCCTCGGCCCAAGCAGAACTCGGCCCGACCAACCGAGCTGTGCTCGATTTGTTAACTAGATATGAGAACAAATTGATTTAAGGTATAGTTCGGTTTAAACCCTAGTATAAGAAAAGGAATTTAGGTTTCTTTTCGGAAAAATAAACAATTTCTCTCAAAATCCTTCTCCTTCACGCGACGGCGCTCCTCTCGGGCGGAAACGCAGCGGCGGCTAGGGTTGGTTTTCCGGCGGCCGGCGAGCTCCCTTCTCCGCGGATTCTTCACAAGTTCGAGTTACTCTCGGCAAGGAGAGCGCGCGGGCACAAAGAAGAGCCGAAACAACCACATCTCCGAAGCCCTAGAGGTCGTCTCCGTCGGTTGTAAGTCCAAGAACGCTCGGTGAGTTGCTACTCACCTGTAGTAGGAGTAGTTCCCTTCGATTGGTTTTCGATTGGTTTGATTTCTTGCCACGATTGTGGATTTCCTGCGTAGCACAGCGTGTTGGTTCAATGTGTTTGTCTGATAGAATGTGGACTTAGTTTTAATTGCTCCTTTATGTTCTGTTGTAGTATGTGTAAAGAGGCTTTGCTTGATTTATGAGACCCTTGGATCTGTTAGTTGGCTAGTGGGCAAGAACAGCCCTTGCTGTTGGTTCCGGATTGTACATGCAGTTTTATTTGCATTTCGTAACCATGAACAGCTTAATTAGAGCTTAGAACAGCCCCTCTTAGAGCTTGTTACAATCAGGATTCTAGTATGCTTTGATTCCATGCTTGGATTTTTCTGTACATCAAGTGTTTCAGTGTTTCCTGTTTCAGATTTAGTGTGCAGTTTTAGAACCATTTAGTTACTGCCGTGAGTTTGATAAAGAAGAGGAGAAGAGATTTTTAATTAGATTTTTAAGCTTCAGCAGATTTTAGCTTTGTTTGTGCCATGCATTGAAAAGAACAGCCTTTGGAACCTGCTATTAGTTTAAGAACAATTAGTTAAATAGATTTATTTCTTTTAAGCATGATCGACTTGTAAATGAACAACAATGAACAGATTTAATTATGGAAGTTTCAGTTGGATCCTTAGTAGCTAATCCATACACGAAGTTTTGGTTTTCTTCTGAGCCTTTTAGTAGGAACGACTGATGTGGTTACCATACTGTTAAACCAGTTGTAATGGATTTGTTTAGCATTGCAGTTTTGATGGTTTAGCATTGGAAGATCCAATTAGATCCCTAGTAGCTTAACTAGATTTGCAGATTTTTGGTGGAACTTGATATGCAGATTTTAGCAAGTTATAATGCAAAATTTAATTAAGTTAGTATGCAGGATTGTGTTAGCTTAATATGCAGAATTTTATTATCTTAGTATGCAGATTTTTGGATAAGCTTAATATGCAGATTTTTGTTAAGCTTTGCATGCAAATTTATGTTAAGATTTGTATACAGATTTTCAGTACGTAGGGTGTGTTCTAGTGCACACCAAGTGTTCGATAGAATGCTTAGCTCAGTAGGATGCTACAGTAAGCATCTAAATAGCACAGTGAATGCAGTAAGAAGCATTTAATTCAGCTTATATAGTCTTGCTACAGCTTTTATGGACTAGATGTCCAATGGGTGGGCTCCCACAGTCGCCTCTAGGTTCAGATAACCTAGTTCTATATTCAGATAACCTAGTTAAAGCAAGGTAAGAAAATTAATTATGAAATCAGTATTTTATTTTCAGCAAAGGCACTGTACTGGATTAGATATCCATTGGGTTGGGCTCCCACAGTCGTCCCTAGGTTTAGATAACCTAGTAAACCCTACTCGACTGGGTTTAGTTAGGGATGCGCGCACAGCAAGTACAGTTCTCGGGCCCATCAGCAGCATGATTATTATTTTAATCTATTATGTAAATAGTTTTCAAAACTTCACAAATTAGTTATGTGAATACAAGTTAGACTCAGTTTAGCATTAATTAGTTTAGCTTAGGTATCAATTCAGTTTCTTATTGATACACATGATAGTTCTATGGTTAGCTTTACATGTTAGCTTTTCAGTTAGTTTCTTCGCTATTTATGAGCATGATTAGCTATACATGTTTAGTATTTCAGTTAGTTAGATTTCTTTGCTATTTATGAGCATGATTAGCTATACATGTTTAGTATTTCAGTTAGTTAGATTTCTTTGCTATTTATGAGCATGATTAGCTATACATGTTTAGTATTTCAGTTAGTATGATTCCTTTATTGCTATTTATGAGCATGATTAGATATACATGTTTAGCTTTTCAGTTAGTTGATTTCTTTGCTATTTATGAGCATGAGTAGCTTTGCATGTTAGCATTCAGTTTTAGCATGTTTTATTTATATACATGCATATCGAGTTTTTGTGAGTAGGATAGCGCTCACTAAGCTTTTAGCTTATAGATACTATTTTCCTCCTACTGCAGATAAAGGAAAAGCTAAAGTATAAGGAAGAAGGCGACAAAGAGATGCTGTGACGGTGTGTGATGTGTGGACTATGGAGATCCTTGAGACTTAGCTAAAGAACTCACTTAGTTTAAGATTTGTTATGTTTCCTTTTCTTTTCTCCTTAATGCTATGATGAAGTTGAGATTGTAAGTGAGTCTATTCCACACTTTGTTATGTTTTATTGTTGGAGTATTGTTTGTTTACTATTGCTAGAGTAGTTTCATTCTTCTTATTGAGTTATTATACTGCGTGGTTGAGTGATTATATGTTCCAGCCGCCTGTGGCTGAGTATACTCTGTATGTATTTACGGATATGGTCACCGGTACAGGGGAGACTCTGTCGAAATTTTTCGGTAGGGTTTCCATGTGATTTTTTTTAATCATACCGGTTAAGTAGAGTTAGTAGTCAAGTAACGGTCATCCTTAGAGTGTAGTGTTAGTAAGAAGGGTGGTCGTTACAGTTGGTATCAGAGCAGTTCCCATTCTCCAGCATCACACACATCAGCATCAGCCTTGCCGTCTTCCAAGTAAGAATACCTTTACTCTATTTATTTTTATTGCTTTCATGTTTAGGAATAATTATAGCATGCTTATGTGTGATAGCCTCTAACATGTTTATAGTAGCTAGTTAAACATGATTAGATTAGTTATGTACATCCTCTATGTCTTTAGAAATGGCACGAGGACTAGAAGGGCACTAGCTCTGAGCCCCAAGGCGGGCGGTTCGGTGCCTCCTCCGGACTACGGCATTAGTGGCTCGATTCTGATGAGCAGCGAAATAGCCACCTTAAAGGCTAATCGGCAGAACACCCCCACAGAACCGAATCGACGACTCCGAAGTCTTAGAGGTTCCACCACCAGCCTACAGCAAGCCCCAGCAGCTGAGCCAAGAAAGGAAGCCTATCGGATCCAGTGGCGAGTCAAGCCAGAGAACTTCTCGGGCACTAGTGAACCATGGGATGCACAAGCCTGGTTAAACACCGGAGAGCACGATGGAGCTTACGGGTGGCGAACACGAAGGTGAAGTGTGCCTCCTACGCACGACGGAGGCGCGCATGTGGTGGGAAAGAATCGAAACGAGCGCCCAGTGAACCGATGACATGGGGCGACTTCGAGAAAGAATTCTTCGAGGAGTTCTTTCACATGCGGGTCACAAACCGCCACTACGACGAGTTCACGGAGTTTCGTCGGGCAACCTATCGGTTGAGGAAGCCGTGAAGAAATTCAACGTGGCTCGTCTATGTCCCGAATTAGTCAGCACAAAAGGAGGTCGGTTGATGCTCAAGATGCGGATGCCAGAGATAGTGAACGTGGTGGTGGCATACATAGGCCACAAACCACGGAGGAGTTAGTGAGCGGTGCCTTGACCACGAGCATTACCAGACCAGCATAAAGCGGCGAAGCAAGTCTCCTCGAGTCCAAAGGCCAAGGAAACTCTCACACTCAAAAGCAGCAAGGCCACAGCTCTAAGGAAGTCCAACAGCAAGCGCAAATCAAGGAGTGATCCAAAGGAGGACCATCTAGCAAGCGACCCGGTTATCCAAAGTGTGCTACTTGGAAATTCCACCGGGGGTTTGTCGAAGGGCACACGAGGCTTTGAATGTGGACAAGAAGGGCACATGGCCAAGCGGTGCCGAACAAGACCGGTCTCCCTCAGCCATAGCAATCCAGCTCAGTTATATCAGATGCAAGCCGCTCTAGAAGGTCCACCTATCGGCCGGGCAGATTAGAAGCCCCTCCAGCGACGAATGCGAGGATCTACTCACTCACGAGAGAGGATGTAGCCAACGCCTCGGCAGTTGTTATAGGTCAGATTAGCATTTTACAACATATTGTTCTATTTGATCTTGGGGCAACCCATTCATATATAGCGAGATGTTCTCCGAAAATTAGACATACCCTCGGAGGTACTCGGTGGTCAATTTTTGGACGGCATTACCTTCGGGAGAAGTTATGGCATCCACGCATTGGTTCATGATAGCAGACAGAGAACTCTTTTGTGATCTGATAGTGCTAGACATGACTGACTACGATGTCATATTTGGAATGAACTTCCTGATCAGATACGATGCCTCCATAGAGTGCCGTAAATAGAAAGTCGTATTTCAACCTGAAGCAGAAGCACAGTTTGAGTACATCGGAGAACCCAAGAGAAAAAGAGCAAGTTAAGTCCTCGATACGTGGGTCCCTACCCCGATCACAGAGAGAATTGGGAAGGTAGCTTACAAGCTAGACTTACCTCAAGATATGTCAGCAATACACAATGTATTTCATGTCTCCATGCTAAAGAAGTGTATTCACGACCTTAGCCAAGTGATTCAGCCTCAGACAGTGTAGATCCAAGAGGATCTTAGCTATGAGAGCAGACACAGATAGTGGACAGAGCAGACAAGAGACTAGGAAACAGAGAAGTGTCATTAGTAAAAGTCATCTGGTAGAACCAGAAGCACGAGAAAGTTACTAGGGGAGCGTGGAGACAGCATGAGACAGGAATATATCCAGAATTATTCTAAGTTCGAGGACGAACTTTTTATAAGGGAGGGAGAATTGTAACGACCCAATTTTCCCTATTTTGAGTTCTAAATATCCTTAAAAATATTTGGAAATGCTTTTAAAATATTCTAGAGATTTTTAGGAATTTTTAGAGTATTTTTATGCAATTTTTGGAGTTCGTTTGGTATTTTTACCCAGAGGAAGAAGTTTTAAAAATAAAATAAAAGAAAAGAAAAATAAGTTTGTAGAAGCTGGGGTTCAAACCCAGCTCCTCGGCCCAAGCAGAACTCGGCCCGACCAACCGAGCTGTGCTCGATTTGTTAACTAGATATGAGAACAAATTGATTTAAGGTATAGTTCGGTTTAAACCCTAGTATAAGAAAAGGAATTTAGGTTTCTTTTCGGAAAAACAAACAATTTCTCTCAAAATCCTTCTCCTTCACGCGACGGCGCTCCTCTCGGGCGGAAACGCAGCGGCGGCTAGGGTTGGTTTTCCGGCGGCCGGCGAGCTCCCTTCTCCGCGGATTCTTCACAAGTTCGAGTTACTCTCGGCAAGGAGAGCACGCGGGCACAAAGAAGAGCCGAAACAACCACATCTCCGAAGCCCTAGAGGTCGTCTCCGTCGGTTGTAAGTCCAAGAACGCTCGGTGAGTTGCTACTCACCTGTAGTAGGAGTAGTTCCCTTCGATTGGTTTTCGATTGGATTGATTTCTTGCCACGATTGTGGATTTCCTGCGTAGCACAGCGTGTTGGTTCAATGTGTTTGTCTGATAGAATGTGGACTTAGTTTTAATTGCTCCTTTATGTTCTGTTGTAGTATGTGTAAAGAGGCTTTGCTTGTTTTATGAGACCCTTGGATCTGTTAGTTGGCTAGTGGGCAAGAACAGCCCTTGTTGTTGGTTCTGGATTGTACATGCAGTTTTATTTGCATTTCGTAACCATGAACAGCTTAATTAGAGCTTAGAACAGCCCCTCTTAGAGCTTGTTACAGTCAGGATTCTAGTATGCTTTGATTCCATGCTTGGATTTTTCTGTACAGCAAGTGTTTCAGTGTTTCCTGTTTCAGATTTAGTGTGCAGTTTTAGAACCATTTAGTTACTGCCGTGAGTTTGATAAAGAAGAGGAGAAGAGATTTTTAATTAGATTTTAAGCTTCAGCAGATTTTAGCTTTGTTTGTGCCATGCATTGAAAAGAACAGCCTTTGGAACCTGCTATTAGTTTAAGAACAGTTAGTTAAATAGATTTATTTCTTTTAAGCATGATCGGCTTGTAAATGAACAACAATGAACAGATTTAATTATGGAAGTTTCAGTTGGATCCTTAGTAGCTAATCCATACACGAAGTTTTGGTTTTCTGTTGAACCTTTTAGTAGGAACGACTGATGTGGTTACCATACTGTTAAACCAGTTGTCATGGATTTGTTTAGCATTGCAGTTTTGATGGTTTAGCATTGGAAGATCCAATTAGATCCCTAGTAGCTTAACTAGATTTGCAGATTTTTGGTGGAACTTGATATGCAGATTTTAGCAAGTTATAATGCAGAATTTAATTAAGTTAATATGCAGGATTGTGTTAGCTTAATATGCAGAATTTTATTATCTTAGTATGCAGATTTTTAGATAAGCTTAATATGCAGATTTTTGTTAAGCTTTGCATGCAAATTTATGTTAAGATTTGTATACAGATTTTCAGTACGTAGGGTGTGTTCTAGTGCACACCAAGTGTTCGATAGAATGCTTAGCTCAGTAGGATGCTACAGTAAGCATCTAAATAGCACAGTGAATGCAGTAAGAAGCATTTAATTCAGCTTATATAGTCTTGCTACAGCTTTTATGGACTAGATGTCCAATGGGTGGGCTCCCACAGTCGCCTCTAGGTTCAGATAACCTAGTTCTAGGTTCAGATAACCTAGTTAAAGCAAGGTAAGAAAATTAATTATGAAATCAGTATTTTATTTTCAGCAAAGGCACTGTACTGGATTAGATATCCATTGGGTTGGGCTCCCACAGTCGTCCCTAGGTTTAGATAACCTAGTAAACCCTACTAGACTCGGAACTTGCAATCCCGGGTTTAGTTAGGGATGCGCGCACAGCAAGTACAGTTGCCGGGCCCATCAGCAGCATGATTATTATTTTAATCTATTATGTAAATAGTTTTCAAAACTTCACAAATTAGTTATGTGAATACAAGTTAGACTCAGTTTAGCATTAATTAGTTTAGCTTAGGTATCAATTCAGTTTCTTATTGATACACATGATAGTTCTATGGTTAGCTTTACATGTTAGCTTTTCAGTTAGTTTCTTCGCTATTTATGAGCATGATTAGCTATGCATGTTTAGTATTTCAGTTAGTTAGATTTCTTTGCTATTTATGAGCATGATTAGCTATACATGTTTAGTATTTCAGTTAGTTAGATTTCTTTGCTATTTATGAGCATAATTAGCTATACATGTTTAGTATTTCAGTTAGTATGATTCCTTTATTGCTATTTATGAGCATGATTAGCTATACATGTTTAGCTTTTCAGTTAGTTGATTTCTTTGCTATTTATGAGCATGAGTAGCTTTGCATGTTAGCATTCAGTTTTAGCATGTTTTATTTATATACATGCATATCGAGTTTTTGTGAGTAGGATAGCGCTCACTAAGCTTTTAGCTTATAGATACTATTTTCCTCCTACTGCAGATAAAGGAAAAGCTAAAGTATAAGGAAGAAGGCGACAAAGAGATGCTGTGACGGTGTGTGATGTGTGGACTATGGAGATCCTTGAGACTTAGCTAAAGAACTCACTTAGTTTAAGATTTGTTATGTTTCCTTTTCTTTTCTCCTTAATGCTATGATGAAGTTGAGATTGTAAGTGAGTCTATTCCGCACTTTGTTATGTTTTATTGTTGGAGTATTGTTTGTTTACTATTGCTAGAGTAGTTTCATTCTTCTTATTGAGTTATTATACTGCGTGGTTGAGTGATTATATGTTCCAGCCGCCTGTGGCTGAGTATACTCTGTATGTATTTACGGATATGGTCACCGGTACAGGGGAGACTCTGTCGAAATTTTTCGGTAGGGTTTCCATGTGATTTTTTTTAATCATACCGGTTAAGTAGAGTTAGTAGTCAAGTAACGGTCATCCTTAGAGTGTAGTGTTAGTAAGAAGGGTGGTCGTTACAGGGCTTCTAGGCAAGAAGCCATGAGAAAGTTAATGACGACCACCATGCAAGAGGGTACTCCTGTGAGGGATCATATCCTAAAGATGGTGACTTATCTAAATGAAATACAAATCCTTGGAGGAGAAATTGATGGGGAAACCCAGATCGATATGATCCTCCAAACGCTACCTATAAGTTTTGAGCAATTCCGCTTGTATTATAATATGAATAAAAGGGTATATTCATTGGCGGAACTACTGACAGAACTTCAGGCAGCAGAAGGTTTATTTCATCACAATTCTCAGATTCACTATGCTGAAAATGGTTCTACTTCTAAACCGAAAGGAAAGAAGAAGAAGAAACAAGTTAGCTCTGCAAAGAAGGTGAATAAATCTCAGAGTACAGGACCTAAAGCTGGAGTAAAGAAGCCGAAGGGCAAGCACTTCATCTGCAAGCAGTCAGGGCATTGGAAGGCAGATTGTCCTCGTAGGAATCAAAACAACAAAGGTATATCTCATGCTCTAATTGTTGAAACATGTTTAGCGGTGTTATCTACCAGCACCTGGTGTGTAGATACGGGAGTCACTGATCATGTCTGCAATTCTTTGCAGGGGTTCCAGGAAATCCGACGACTATATGAAGGAGAGATAACCGTCTACATGGGCAATGCTACTAAGGTGACGGCTGTTGCAGTGGGAGACGTCTACTTATCTTTTGATAGGAATCGAAAATTGGTTTTAAGAAATTATCTTTATGTACCCAGTTTTAGAAAGAATTTAATTTCAGTTTCTAAACTGTATATGGATGGATATTCTGTTTCCTTTAATAACAATGTAGTTATAAAGAGAAATAAAGTGATTATCTATGTAACGCCCCGCCCCATCCTGCTTAAGCTGACGGGGGTTACTTATATTTTCTTCTTAAAACAGTGGAAGTCTTATCTATAGTATATTTTTTTTCTTTAAAACTTTTTCTTTACTTTTCAAATCATCATCACTAACTACCTATCATATGAGTCACATAACATGCTTAACATAAATTTAAGCCATAATACTAAAGAGCATGATGAAATGTCATGGAGTCATAAAAGAACGACATAAGCATAATTCTTATTAACTAGAAGCAGGTCTTTCTCTTTAGCCGAGTCACTACTACACACGTCCTTCTTGCCCCCCCCTCCTGCTGCTCCCTTAGTACATCTATTCTTTGCCCTTATCTGTGGTACAAGGAAAGTAAGCTGTGAGCACACAAGGCTCAGTAAGATCCTTTCCTACTCACAAAAACCGTATAGCATAACTTAATCTCCAAGGCACAAAACATAAAGACAATGAATCATATCATGTATAAAAGCATCATATCGTAATATAATCGTAAGGTATCATGGCATATCATAACATGCATCCTAGCTTAACATAATATAGTCATAAGCATCATGGCATATCATGGTAAAATCATAATGTGCATCCTAGCATAACATAACATAATCATAAGCATCATGGCATATCATGATATAATCATAAAGTGCATCCTAGCATAACATAATCATAAGTATCATGGCATATCATAACATAATCATAAAGTGCATCCTAGCATAACATATCATAAACATAAGCATCATGGTATATCGTAACATAATCATAAAGTGTTATGCGAGATGACTTTCAAAAACATGTATCATGAAAAATATATGCAACATGTCTTTTGAAAACTTATTACATACATACTTAAACATAATCATTACATGATTAGGGCCCCATCTTGTACCACATACATAAATGCGCGCGTCCTATGTAGGTCCAAGGTAGCAAGTCTTGAACCCTACAAGGCATACATACTAGGCCCGTTTCTTAGTCCATCGACCTAGGGGCACTTAGGAGCCCATCCTTAACGAGGCCCGTTTCTTAGTCCATCGACCCCGGGGCGCTTATGGAGCCCACCCTTGGTACAAGCCATATAAAGTAAAGTAGCATGTCATACATATCATGGTTCTTATTATTTCATGCACATCATATTTCTTATCATATCATACCATACAGAATTTGGGCACACAGCTCATCATAATAGCATGTATAATTTGGGCACACAACACATCATAAATGTAACACCCACTAAGCTTTTAAGATAAACATATGAATATGGGATTTTGCCTTAGAAAAATAATAAGAAGTGAGTTGAAGCAAAAAGAAATAAAATGAAATAAAAAGAAGAGGAAGTCAAGGATTGAACCTTGAACCTCTTATATTATATTTCATAGAATTAATTAGTAGAAACCAATTGGGATAGAGAGAAGATGTTGATAGAAAAGGAGGGAAACTCATGATAAAGGTAAGAGTAAAAGCTAGCCAAAAGAAAACAAGAAAGGAGCAAGAGAAAGGCAACTTGCCTTCCTCCCTTTCTCTCCCTCTTCCTCTTTGCTTTTGCCGAAAATTTAAAAAGGAATTAAGGGGATTCATTCCCCCTTATTTCATCATGAATGGTGAGAATAAATTAGAAAAATAAAATAAATGAAAGAAGAATAGAAAATGGGTTAAGGGAGAAGGAAAGCAAAAATCAATTTTGCTACCTCTTCCCCCTTAACATAAAAGGGAGCAAGAAAAGAGAAGTTTATTTTTTCTCTCATTTTCTCATCCTCCCTCTCCCTCACCGAGAACACCAACACCCTCTCCTCCACCTTCGGCCCCAAAGCCAAGGTTTTCTCCTAGAAAGCCTAAGATACAAGGAGGACTAAGCAAGGGAATCAAGGGAAAGGAACTAGAAGAAGAGACTACTTCTTCCATCACCATACCTTAGATCCACAAGCGAAAAGGATGTAAGCTTCCCCTCACCTGTAGTACAAGGCTTTTTATGTGATTTTTGGATTTTATAATGATTAGAAAACCTAGGAAAGAATTTAAGAAAAATTCGGCCAAAGAAAGGGTTTTCAAATCTAGGAAGGTTTAAACAAGTCCTTATTTCATGATATTTTTCTATGCTATGTAGGAAGGATTTTCTTCATGTTTTTATACCTAAATGATGCTTGATCAGAGGAGTACCTAACTCTAGAATTTAGGCCAAAAAAATATTTTAAGGAGGTTAGGGAAAATATTGTGTAACCAAACTAGTACAAGATTCCCTCCATGAACTACTAAGGATCTTTTATTGGTTTTCTTGCTTAAAAGTTACTTGGAACCAAAAGAAATCCACTTATATGTTTCGGCCAAGAAAAGGGCTTAGGGTTAGGAAGACCTTTAAATTTAAGTAACCATGTTTGTATGATAGAATATAGAGTTCTCTTAAAGAATTGCATGTTGAACATTGCTAGAAATTCATGAACTCTTATTTTAGATTTTCGGCCATGATAAGATGGATAGTTTAGAAAAGCTTAAACAAAATTCTAATATGCTCAAGACCTCTGTGATATTATGATATGAAAGTTATTTAATGCTCTCATGTTTAATTGGAGTATAGAAAATTAGTTACATGATATATGACATGTAAGATCACAAGGGTCCTAGCTTGTTTATGAACCAACTTTGTATATGATGTCCTTAGTAATTTTTGCCATAAAACTTACTTAGGTTTTCCATGATTTAGGCCACTTAAAACCTAGTTTAGAGATTGGTAGGTTTCGGCCATGAGGAAAAATAAAAGGAAAAGGGAAAGAAACCTAGGAAGCCTAAGACACAATTCACATGTATGTTTATTATGCTTGTCTTTATACATGCTATGAAACTTGTATGACTTCTTATGCTTTTAGGCTATTTGAAGCAAGTTTATATACGGTTGAGTTTCAGCCAAGTAGGGTTTAAAAGACCTAGAGGCCTTAGAAATGAAACCAAATGTGTTAAAAATGCTTCCTATGGAAATATGATAATGTGTTGATTGTGTCACATGCTTGTATACTTTTTCCATGACCTAAATGGACCATTGTATGTTTCGGCCATGAAGGGATAGATGCCCTAGAAACCCTAGAATAAAAATTAAATATGCTTATGTCACTCAACATGGAATATGATAAGTAGAAAGACAAAGTTCCCATGCTATATGTTGTTTAATGACCTAATTGAGGCTAGGGTAAGTTTCGGCCATACATATTGTATAATGTCTTGTTATGAATTTATACATGAGGTTAGTTCAAGTTCACATGATTGTATATTTGTTTTTAGCCCTAATGAACACTTGTTAAAAGTTTGACCATGACATATGTTAAGGGATTGAAGGACTTAGGAACTAGCTCAATATGCTTACTATGTTACTTGGAAAAAAAATGCTATAAATGTGGTTTAAGGTTTCCATGCTTTCATGACATTTGGGACCTTGTTTCACACCTGATAGGGTTTGGCCACATGAAGTTTAGGGACTTGGAGAACTTAGAAACCAAGTAAATCATACTTATAATGCTTCCTATGAAATTTATGTAATGATAATTTAGGTTCCACATGCTTGGAGGTTGTTTTTACCTAAATTGAGATCTAAGGGGGTTCGGCCATGATAAGAACCCAAGAGATTAGGAAGCTTAGAACCCAAGCTAACTATGTTACCATGTTTCTTATGATAGTATAATTACATGATACACCCTTATGCTTAAACATGTATGCTTGTGATTTCTACTTTCCATGATATGATATGTGCTTAGAAATATGCATGCTTTGATGATATGCTATGTGCTTAAAATATGCATTCTTTTATGATATGTTATGTAGATAGAAATATGCATGCTTGGATGATATGCTATGTGCTTAAAATATGCATGCTTTTGTGATATGCCATGTGGATAGAAATATGCATGCTTTGATGAAGTGATTATGTGCTTAAAATATGCATGCTTTTATGATATGCTATGTGGAAGGAAATATGCATACTTTGATGATATGCTATGTGCTTAAAATATGTATGCTTTTATGATATGCATGTTAATATGATGTATGCCTAAGTGATGCATACTTTTATATGATGTATGCCTAAGTGATGCATACTTTTATGACATGATGTATGCCTAAGTGATGCATACTTTTATATGATGTATGCCTAAGTGATGCATGCTTGTATGATGTATGATATGTATAAGTATGACATGTATTTTACTTTGAATGGCTTGTACCAAAAGGGTGGGCTCCTTATGTGCCCCTAGGTCGAATTACGGGCCTAGTAAAGGGTGGGCTCCTTACGTGCCCCTAGGTCGAGCTACGGGCCTAGTTTCCTAGTATGTTCAAGACTAGCTACCTTGGATCTACTTAGGATGCGCGCATTATGTATGTATGTGGTACTAAGCCGGGCCCCTTTATGTTGAGATTATGTTCAAGTATATATGTAAGAAGAAATAGTTTTAAAGATCATGAAACATACACATATTTTTCGGATACATGTTTTCAAAATCATATTGCATATAATTTATGATCATGTTGTGATGATGCTATGATTTATGATATGCCATGATTGAATATGAATATGTTATGTTTCATGCTATGCTTTAAGAGCTTGATATGTTATGTGATCTTATGATGATAATATGACATGCCATGATTAGATATGATTATGTTATGTTTCATGCTATGCTTTAAGAACTTGATATGCTATGCTACCTTAAAATGATACTAGGATATGCCATGATTAGATATGATTATGTTATGTTCCATGCTATGCTTTAAGAGATGATATGCCATGACTAGTCATGATGTTGTTATGTTGCATGATATGCTTAAAGAGTATGATATGTTATGCCATGACTAGTTGAGGTTATGTTATGTTAAGATATTCTTTGATCATGTGATGATTTTCGGTTTTAGTGAGTAGGAAAGGAACTTACTGAGCCATGAGTGCTCATAGCTTACTTTCCTTGTACCACAGATAAAGGAAAAAGCTGGATGAGCTAAAGGAGCAGCAGGAGAGGCAAGAAGATGTGTGTGGCGGTGGCTAGGCAACCAAATAAGAACCTGCTTTAAGAACTTTTAAGAATTTCACTTTGGTTTAGTAAATTGTAGTACCATATGGTTGACTTGATGTTATGCTTTTATTTATCTTGTTATCATGTTATGGAAACCATATTAGTGTAGTTCGGATTTTATTAAACCAAGAAAAATGATTTTAAGTCTTCCGCTGTAATATGTACGTAGAGTATCGTAGGCCCGTCCCTTAGGGTTAGCAGGGAGGGCGGGCGTTACAATAAATACATGTATAGTTTGGGCACACAGCTCATCATAAGTAGCATGCATAATTTGGGCACACATCTCATCATAATATCATGCATAAATTGGGTATACAGCTCATCATAAATAGCATGCATAACTTGGGCACACAGCACAGCATAAGGGTTACCAACATACATAGATCATAGGTATACATAATTAAACATAGAAGCATAACAAGCTCTTACCACATTATAAAACATTGCATGTGAGATACATGGGAATCATATTTAGATTTCTAACCCTAATGTCATATAATGGCCGAAACATATAGATGTGACCTAGGTTAAAAAATCAACATACAAGCATGTGAACCCTAAACCAATATCATATCATATACCATAAGGAAATATCATGAGCATGTTTTAGGTTAGGTTCTAGGTTTCCTAAGCTTATAAACCTATCATGGCCGAATCTTATCAAGCATTACATTGGGTTAAAATCAACATTCAAGCATGTGAACCCTAAACCAATTTCATAGCAAATATTACAAGGAACATCATGAGCATAATTAGGTTAGGTTCCAAGTTTCCTAGGCTCTTAAACTTGTTGTGGCCGAAACCTTTAAGGCTTGGAGCTAGGTTTCAAGTGTCATAAAAACATGGAAACTCTAAACCAATTTCATAGCAATTATTACAAGGAACATCATGAGCATAATTAGGTTAGGTTCTAAGTTTCCTAGGCCCTTAAACTTGTTGTGGCCGAAACCTTTAAGGCTTGGAACTAGGTTTCAAGTGTCATAAAAGCATGGAAACCCTAAACCAATTTCATAGAAATTATTACAAGGAACATCATGAGCATAATTAGGTTAGGTTCTAAGTTTCCTAGGCCCTTAAACTTGTTGTGGCTGAAACCTTTAAGGCTTGGAACTAGGTTTCAAGTGTCATAAAAGCATGGAAACCCTAAACCAATTTCATAGCAATTATTACAAGGAACATCATGAGCATAATTAGGTTAGGTTCCAAGTTTCCTAGGCCCTTAAACTTGTTGTGGCCGAAACCTTTAAGGCTTGGAACTAGGTTTCAAGTGTCATAAAAGCATAGGAACCCTAAACCAATATCATAGCAATTATTACAAGGAGCATCATGAGCATAATTAGGTTGAGTTCTAAGTTTCCTAGGCCCTTAAACTTGTTGTGGCCGAAAGTTCATGGGGCATGAAAACAAGTTCTAACCACACTACAACATGAGCATGTCATATTAATTTCATAACTTGTCTTAAGGAGGATCATGGCATGATTAGTTTAGGTTTAACAATTTTCTAGGCCCCTAATCCTATCATGGCCGAATACTTATGAGCATGGAATAAAGTTCAATCATCATATAGGCATGAGCATATCATGTTAACAACTTTCTCATCATGAGGTACATATCATAAAACAAAAAGGAGCATGCTTGGTTTGAATCTTAACTTACCTATTTCCTTTATTCATGTTTGGCTGAGAGTCTAGGGGTATGACTCTAAGTTCTAACCAAACATTCTAGCATATGAACATTAGATAAATCCCTACCATAAGATGCATGTTACAAGAAGCATATTGAGCATGTCAAAATTTAGGTCTTTACATTTCCTAGGTCCTTCTTTTTGGTCTTGTCTTGGCCGAAAATTTCATGAAGGTATCCTAGGTTTTTAGGCAACCAAATCTTATAGAAAATACACAAGATATTATACCACAGGTGAGGGAAACTTACATCCTTTCGCTTGTGGTTTTGCTTAAGGAAAAAGGTATCCTAAGTGCCAAGGAAGGAGAGAGCTTCTTCTTCTTGTACCTCCTTTTGCTTCTCTTGCTTGGAAGGGATAGATCTTGAAGGCTTCTTCTCAAAATTTAGTTTTCTTGGAGAGGAACTTAGCTTAGCTTTTGGAATAAGGAGAGGGAGGGGGCTCTTGGTTTCGGTGGAGAATGAAGAAGGAGAAGGAAGGAGGAAGAAAAAGAATTTAATCTCTTGTTTTTCTTCTCCCAATCAATTTATTCCTTTGCAAATGAAACATGTCTTCATTTATTCCCTCAACTCCTCTTTTCCCTCATTCCTTTAATTCCCATGAAAATAGAGAGAGGGAGGGAAGTAGGCAATTTATCTTTTGCTTGCTTCTTCTCTTAACCAAGAGGAAGAGGAGGTAAGCAACTTGGTTTTCTCTTGCTCTTTTGCTTAGTTTTCTTTTATTTTCTTCTCACCTTTAACTAAATTTTCATTCCTTTCTATCCATATATTATTCATTATTCTAGTGGTTATCATACATCAATTTATCTCTATTATTTGTGGGAGGTTCAAGGTTCAATCCTTGACCTCACCTCTTCTTATTCTATTTTGGTTTCTATTTTCCCTTTTCTCTTATTCTTTTTATTTCTATGCTCTAAAGAAAAATAATACCCATATACTTATCTTATAATTTCGTGGGTGTTACAGTACCCCATACCTCATAGAAAGTTCATCCTCGAACTTAGAATAGAGATGTCAGGTGGTACCGGACTTCCGGCTGAGTGCATCGGCCACCTTGTTCGCTTTCCCGGGATGATAAAAGATTTCGCAATCGTAATCCTTGACTAGCTCGAGCCATCTGCGTTGTCTCATATTTAGGTCTTTCTGCATGAAGAAATATTTCAGACTCTGGTGGTCTGTATAAATCCTACACTGGGCTCCATATAAGTAATGCCTCCATGTTTTTAGAGCGAAGACCACCGCTGCTAGTTCTAAGTCATGAATGGGGTAATTTCTTTCATGCTATTTGAGTTGTCTAGAGGGATAGGCGATGACTTTGCCGTCTTGCATGAGTACTGTTAGTTAGAGTCCTAGAGCCAATCATTTGATGATTGTATGGACTCATGTATATCATATTCTTGTATATTAATAAAGGCATTTGTTTGGTTATTATACTTATTTATATTAGTGCCAAATAGACTAAGTATAATAGCGTCCTTGAGTAGAAGGTTCATACCTATATCAATCGATTAGTTGAATCGATAGTGAGATGATATAGGGAACACTACTCTAAATCATTCCTAGTCGAGTATTAGCATTCAGGGACAATGTTAATACAATAAGACTAGCATGTAGGTCAGCTCGATGACTTGATCTCACAAGTCATGGATATAGAGATATCAAGCTGACACATGGGTATGCATTAGAGAATGTATACTGAATGACCCGCCATGAGAAAGTATCATGGATCGTTATATGAGTGTCATATACTTTCTCATGTGGCTATTAGTATGACTATTAGTCCTTAGACCTGAAGTCACCATGGATCCCTACATAAGGAGTTATGTACTTTAGTTTCGTCAAACGTCACCCGTAACTGGGTGGACTATAAAGGCGATTATTGGGTATGTAACAAATTATGCGGAGGGATGTGAGTGATGTAGATGGAATCTATCCCTCCCATATGACGGGAGCGACATCGGTATTCTTGATAGAGTGAGACCACTAAGTGCATGGCCATGCCCAAATGAGTCAACATTAGATGTTGAGCTCATTTGATCGAGTGAGTCTACTTGGAGTTCAAGATTTAGATTGATTAGAGGATGACACGGTCTATGCCTCATATTGATCAATCTAGATGTTTATGATAGAAGGACACTTGTCATTATTTTGTGAGTAGTCACAATTGGTAGTCACAAGGTGATGTCGAATCTCGACATTCTTGTAACTTGGGTAGTAATGATGTGTTGCTAGATACCGCTCATTACTTATGCTCCTAAATGGGTTTAGGGCATTGCCAACGTTACAAGAACCTATAGGGTCACACACTTAGGACAATTAGATGGAGATTAGGTTCATATGATGAACCAAGAGGATTAGATTCATTTGATGAATCAAATTGGATTAAGAGTAATCCTAATTGGGCTAACTTGAGTTCGACTCAAGTTGATTCATGTATTTAATGAGTCTAATTTAGATTATGACTTATTAAATCAATTTAATTTAATGAATTAGATTCATTATATTAAGTTGGCTCGAATCAAATGGTTGGATTAGATCAACCATGGTAGAGATTGGGTCAAGTTTGACTTGACTAGAGATGGAAGACCAAAGGTCAATTTTGACTTGACCTTTTGCCACCTCATTGGTGAGTTGGCATTAGGTGGACCAATGATGATATTCCACATCATCATGGATGCCACCTCATGGAAGTTACAAAGCCATTTTCTTATTAACTTCACATTAATTGCAATTAATGGGGAGTTACTCTAGATGAAAGTGGCCGGCCACTTTGTGAATGTGTGTGAATTCATTTTCATTCAAGTGTGGTGAACCTTCCTTCTTCTTCCTCTCAAGCTCTCCCTCTCCCTCTCCTCCTTGCTTGGCCGAATCTCACCAAGGTGCTAGCACACCTTTGTGTGAGGTTTTCTCCACCTACGTGTCCGTGTGGATACTTCTAGAGGACCGGCGCTTGACGGTCTAGAGATCCAGCAACTCCTTGGACGAGCGGGATAAGCGAAAGGCACGCTTCGAAGGTATAACCCTTATCTAGTGTAGATCTAAAGGTTTTACAAACTCGTACAAGAAAAGGTTTTTCAAAAAGTTTTGTTTACGAATCTTTGCACGGATCTACGGCTTTGGGTGACTCGGGGTTTCCACGACGCGAAAAAGCGGTTTTCGCGGCCCGAAGAACCCAACAAGTACAGCTCCAAGTCATAGTAAGGAAGCATCGCTATACATATCAAAGCCTTTGTTACTTTCCGGAAGAGTAAGGATCGGAACACTAGTGCCAATCAGCGTCGTATTGTGGATACCACACCAGCTAGGGCCCCTTCCACGGACCCGAGATTCCCCTCGGAACAGCATAGGATAGATTTCTCTAGGTTTACCTTTGAGTCAATTAAACCTAGATATATTGGTCGGGAATTTTTGTCCCAATACTGTCAACCCACTATCCAGATGATAAATCATTATCATCTAGATAAACTGGTTGACTGTACCACTACAGTCAACCAAGATCTGTGTGCCCAGTTCTATCACAACCTTGAAAAGGTTGATGATAGAACCTATTCCACCAGAGTTGGTGGTACTGATCTTCAGCTTACACCCTCCCTACTTCGCACCAGCCTAGAGCTTAGAGAGTCCTAGTGTACATTCTTATGTTACCCGAGTAGGACCCTACCCTTTGGTGATCCCTATTCACACATTACATTAGATGACATCTACATGCATTTCTTTGGTGAAGAGAGACCCTTGGGACTGACCGAGTTCAGATCCACTCTTCTTCGAGTTCAGGATTATGCTATATACAGAGTCCTGACAGCTTGTATACTACCCTTATCATCTCGAGACGTCTCGAAGATGCGACCGCCCCACTCGTTCTTTTTGTACGCCCTCACCCAGCGCCTAGATATAGACATAGCCCTCCATATGTTTCATAACATTGTCCTTGCATCTAGTACAGTTACATCTGGAGTAGTTCATATGCCTTATTGTCATATCCTGACCCAGATATTCTCCAGCTCTGGGATAGACATCACTAGAGGGGTACTCATCCCACTTACCATTTACGATGAGTTCGGTCAGCGTAGCCTTAGATTAGCAGGGGCAGAGGTCACTGCCGAGGGGATCCTGGCCTGGAAGGGCCGACCACCACCAGTTGCTGCTCCTGGTGCTCCAGAGGCCGAGGACGCACCAGATGCAGATGAGGAGTGGCCTGATTTCCTAGCAGAGGACTTTTTCACAGATCCTTCCACCTCTGCTGGACCCTCCACCTCAATCGGGCCTTCATCTTCAGCACCACTCTCTGTCGAGGACAGACTCACTCGACTCGAGGTCCCACTCAGACGCGACGAGCTGTGTTAGACAGCCATTGCTTCCTTCGATCTATGCGATCTGAGATGGCTGCTGGTTTCGCATCTCTCCGAGGTGAGATTCGGCGTCAGGGACAGCATCAGCCGGCACCCGAGCAGCATCTAGCCGATCCTCCAGCCGACGATCCACCTGCTTGACTCGATCTTTTAGACTCCTGCTTGATTCTATCTTTTAGACTATCTGAACATGTTATTCACTTCTTGGATCTGCCCATATTACTCAGATTTTGGTTTGTATCTTAGATCCTTTAGACTGTATGGACATGTTATTTATTTGAGTACTTATGTGTTATGTTCTGTGAGCATAGGTTCAAAAATAACTTTTATTTTGGTTCTTAAAACTTCTAGGAAAAATAAATTTCAAAATTTTTTTTTTAGATTTTTCAAAAAATAGAATTAGCCTAGGCTTTCCCCTAGAAATCATGTTTGTAACACCCACGAAATTATACGATAGGTATATGAATATTATTTTCCTTAGAGCATAAAGAAATGAGAAGAATAAGAGAAAAAGGAAAATAAAAACAAAAGAAAATATTGAATAAGAAGAGGTGAGGTCAAGGTTGAACCTTGAACCTCCTACAATTGATGGAGATAAATTGATGAATGATAACCATTAGGATAAGGAGAAATAATTGGATAGAAAGGAATGAAAAATTTAGTTAAAGGAGAAAAGAAAACTAAGCAAAAAGTGCAAGAGAAAACCAAGTTGCTTACCTTCTTTTCCCTCTTGGTTAAGAAAAGGAGCAAGCAAAAGAGGGATTGTCTACTTCCCTCCCTCTCTCTATTTTCGTGGGAATTAAAGGAGTGGGGGAAAAGAGGAGTTGAGGGAATGAATGAGGACATGTTTCATTTGGCAAAGGGATAAATAGGTTTAGAGAAGAAAAACAAGGGATTAAATTCATTTTCTTCTTCCTCCTTCTCCCTTCTTCATTCTTCACCGAACCAAGAAAACTTCCCTCTCCTCATTCCAATAGCTAAGTTAAGTTCTTCTCCAAGAAAGCTAATTTCCGAGAAGAAACCTTCAAGTTCTAGCCCTTACAAGCAAAGGAAACAAAAGGAGGTACAAGAAGAAGAAGCTTCCTCCTTCCTTGACACCTAGAACACTTTTCTCTCTAAGGAAAACCACAAGCGAAAGGATGTAAGTTCCCCTCACCTGTGGTACAATAGCTCTTATTGTTCTATGAAGATTCGGTTACATAAAAATCTAAGAAAACATCATGAAGAATTCCAACGAAGATAAAACCAAAGGAAGGACCTAGGGAAAGAAAAGATCTAAATTTGATATGCTCGATATTTTTCTTGTAACATGTATTTTATGATAAGGATTTATCTCATGTCTCTATGTTAAAATGTTTGGTAGAACTTAGATTCATGAGTATTCGGCCATGGTAGAACTAAGGGCCTAGGAGAGCTTTAATTTAAAACTAAGCATGCCATGATCTCCCTAAGATAAGATATGAAACTATTATGATATGCCCATGATTGTATGTTAAGTTGAACTCTATTTCATGTCCATGAAGGTTCGGCCATGTTTAGTTTTGAAGCCTAGGAGAATTTAAAACAAGTCTAAGATGCTCATGACCTCCTTGATGAAATGTTATGAAACTAACTTAATGTTCTTATGTTTATTGTTGCATGGAAATTAAATTACATGCTCTATGACTTTCGGCCACTTCATGTTTAAAGGCTTAGGAAATTTAGAACTCAACTCAACTATGCTCATGTTATTCCTTGAAATATTTGCTATGAAAGTTGTTTAAGGTTCTCATGCTTTTTGGACACTTGAACCTTAGTTTTAAGTCCTATAACATTCGGCCACATCATGTTCAAGGGCTTAGGAAACTTAGAACCTAACTCAACTATGCTCATGTTATTCCTTGAAATATTTGCTATGAAGGTTGTTTAAGGTTCTCATGCTTTTAGGACACTTGAACCTTAGTTTTAAGTCCTATAACATTCGGCCACATCATGTTCAAGGGTTTAGGAAATTTAGAACCTAACTCAACCATGCTCATGTTATTCCTTGAAATATTTGCTATGAAAGTTGTTTAAGGTTCTCATGCTTTTAGGACACTTGAACCCTAGTTTTAAGCCCTACAAGTTCGGCCACTTTATGATTAAGGGCTTAGGAAACTTAGAACCTAACTCAACTATGCTCATGTTATTCCTTGAAATATTTGCTATGAAAGTTGTTTAAGGTTCTCATGCTTTTAGGACACTTGAACTTTAGTTTTAAGTCCTATAACTCTCGGCCACTTCATGTTTAAGGGCCTAGGAAACTTAGAACCTAACTCAACTATGCTCATGTTATTCCTTGATATGTTTGCTATGGAAGTTGTTTAGGGTTCACAAGCTTGAATGATAGTTTTTAACCTAATGTATGCTTGACAAGTTTCGGCCATGATAAATTGTAAGCATAAGAATCCTAGAACTCTACCTAAACTTGCTCATGGTGTTTCTTATGGTATAAGAAATGATGCTTACTTAGGGTTCACATGTTGGTATGGAGTTTTTACCAAAAACCCAATCTATATGGTTCGGCCACTATAAGACATTAGGGTTAGAAACCTAATTATGTTTCCATGTATATTATATGCCATGATTATGAGATTTCTATGCTTCTATGTTTAATTATGCACACTTATGATCTATACATGATGGAAACCCTTATACTATGGTGTGTATTATTTATGATGAGTTATGTGCCAATTTATGCATGATATATGTGATGAGATGTGTGCTCAATTTATGCATAAAATATATGATGTTCTGTGTGCCCAAATTTTTACATACCATTATGATGAGCTGCGTGTCCAAAATTCTATATGGTATGATATGATAAGAGATACGATGTGCAAGAAATGATAAGAACCATGATATGTAAGACATGCTATTTTACTTTATGTATGGCTTGTACCAAGGGTGAGCTCCATAAGCGCCCCGGGGTCGATGGACTAAGAAACGGGCCTCGTTTGGGATGGGCTCCTAAGTGCCCCTAGGTCGATGGACTAAGAAATGGGCCTAGTATGTATGCCTTGTAGGGTTCAAGACTTGCTACCTTGGACCTACATAGGACGCGCGCATTTATGTATGTGGTACAAGCCGGGGCCCTAACCATGTTATGATTATGTTTAAGTATGTATGAAATAAGTTTTCAAAGGACATGTTGCATATATTATTGCATGAATCATGTTTTTAAAAGTCATCTTGCATAACACATTATGATTATGTTACGATATACCATGATGCCTTATGATTATGTTATGTTATGATAGGATGAACCTTATGATTATGTTTTGATATGTTATGACCAGGATCATGTTATGCTAGAATGCACTTTATGACTTTATGAGGATATGCCATAATACCATATGATTTTGTTATGATATGATGCTTCTATACATGATATGATGAGTTGTCTTTATGCTTTATGCATTGAAGCTTTATTTATGCTATACGATTTTTGTGAGTAGGAAAGGATCTTACTGAGCCTTGAGTGCTCACAGCTTACTTTCCTTGTACCACAGATAAGGGCAAAGAATGGATGTACTAAGGGAGCAGCAGGAGGGGGGCAAGGAGGACGTGTGTAGTAGTGACTTGGCTAAAGAGGAAAACCTGATTTTAATTAATAAGAATTATGTTTATGTTGTTTCCCTTATAACTCTATGACACTTCATCATGCTCTTTAATATTATGGTTTAAGTTATGTTAAGCATGTTATGTGACTCATATGATAGGTAGTTGATGATGATGTGTTAAAAATAAAAGAAAGGTTTAAAGAAAAAAAAAATCTATATATATGCTATAGATAAGATTTCCGCTGTTTTAAGAAGAAAGAATAAGTAACCCCCGTCAGCTTAAGCAGGAAGGGGCGGGGCGTTACAGTTTGGTATCAGAGCCAGGTTTAGCCATTTCACTACACACATGTCAAGCCTCCATCCTGCCGCTCCAAGTAAGAATCTATATGCTTAATTTATTTTTTTTTTTGTTGTTTGTTTTATGATGCTTTAATATTATGCATGTTTATTTATTCTTTTTATTTAGTTTAGGTATGCATGATGGTAGGATAGGAATAGTGCTAACCTTATGGCAACTGAATAGGAATAACGATAATTTGCTGTTATTTAATGAAGATAAGCATGGCTAGGAGACGTACTACCCGGGCAGACGAGACACCGACTCCACCAGATTTGAACCAGGTAGTCACCGATCTCCAGCGTCAGATCACGGAGCAACAACAGCTGATCACTACGTTAATGGGCCAACAAGGAACTCCTGCCACCCCGCCAGCAAATCAGAATGCAGTGCCCGTCGTGCCAATAGTTGCACCAGTACTACCGGTAGCCCCCGCCCCAGTGGTTCGACAGGAGACCTACTTAATACAGTGGCTGAGGCTAAAGCCGGAGAACTTCTCGGGTACTTGCGAGCCATGGGATGCCCAGGCCTGGTTCAAGACAGTAGAAAGCATAGTGAAACTACTGGACTGGCCCGAATCGGAGAAGATCAAGTGCGTATCTTTCTGTTTTTCCGGAGACGCGAGAATGTGGGGGGAAAGAGTGAAAGCAAAGAGACAGATTAATCTGATGAACTGGACGGACTTCGAGACAGAGTTCTTCGAGGAGTTCTTCCATATGCAAGTGACGAACCGACACTATGACGAGTTCACCGAGTTTCGACAAGGTGACCTATCAGTAAACGAAGCAGTAAAACGCTTCAACCGTTTGGCACGCCTATGTCCAGAATTGGTTCGCACAGAAAGAGAAAGGGTCAGACTGATGTTGAAGATGCTTCGACCCGAAATAGCACTGAGCGTGGTCGGCGGAGTTAATAGACCTCAGACTACAGAGGAATTGGTCAGCAGTGCCCTCATCATAGAACATTATCAGAATGTAATGAACGGGAATAAGAGTGAGGTCCGAACAGAAGGACTGAGATCCTCAAGTAATAAAACAAGCTGGAAAGGGACCTCCACGAGAAAAAGGAAACAATGGGACAATGCAAAAGGTGGCTCAGTGAATAAGCAACCGAAGTACCCCCAGTGCACTATTTGCGGAAAGCTGCATTCCGGAGTATGTCATAAGGGTACCAGAAGGTGCTATAATTGTGGAGGAGAAGGACATCTGGCCAGAGACTGCACCAACCGGTTCCAGGCACCACCCCAGCAGAACAACCAAAACAAGAATACCCCCTCATAACTACATCAGATGCAAGCCATTATTGAGGGAACACCGATTGGCCAAGGGAGAGTGGAAGCTCCACCAACTACAACGAACGCCAGGGTTTTCTCACTTACTAAGGAGGATGTGGCAAGCGCCTCTACTGTCGTTACAGGTCAGCTACCTATTTTCAGTCAGTATGCTTTAGTATTGCTTGATACGAGGGCGACACACTCGTTCGTCTCGGCATCATTTACCAAGAGATTAGACATACCACCCCAGACACTAAATATCACGTTCTTAACAACCCTACCATCTGGGGAAGTTATGCCATCGGATCATATGCTGTGGGCCGTACCTATCCGAATCGCAGACAGAGAACTCTACTGCAATATGATAGTACTTGACATGCGGGATTATGACATTATACTGGGCATGGATTTCTTGAGCAAGTACGACACCTCAATCGAGTGTCGGAACAGGAAGGTAGTCTTCCGACCTGAAACTGAGCCAATGTTTGAATTTATTGGGGAATCTGGGAAAGAACCTGAAAGATTCTTATCAGCTGTAGAAGCACAGAGTATGTTAGACAAAGGATGTACTGGATTTCTAGCACACGTAGTTGATACAAGACAAACTAGAAGCCAGAAGCTAGAAGAGGTCAGGGTAGTATGCAACTATCCGGAAGTATTTCCTGGTGAACTACCGGGATTAGCACCCGATAGAGAAATAGAATTTACGATCGAAGTAGTTCCGGGTACTAAACCAATTTCTAAAGCACCTTACCGGATGGCGCCGACTGAGTTGAAGGAACTTCAAGAACAACTACGGGAGTTACTCGACAAGGGACTTATTCGCCCTAGTCACTCTCCATGGGGAGCACCGGTACTGTTTGTGAAAAAGAAGGATGGATCTATGCGAATGTGTATAGATTACCGAGCATTAAATAACGCGACGATCAAGAACAGATGCCCCCTTCCGCGGATCGACGATCTGTTCGACCAATTGAAGGGAGCAACTGTCTTCTCAAAGATTGACCTAAGGTCCGGCTATCATCAAGTGAAAGTGAAACAAGATGATATACCAAAGACAGCCTTTCGAACAAGATACGGACACTATGAGTTCGTGGTTATGCCCTTCAGAGTGACAAATGCCCCTGCTGTGTTCATGGATTTGATGAATCGGGTATTTGCGGCATATCTCGATAAATGTGTGATCGTCTTCATTGACGATATCCTCATCTATTCCAGAACCCAAGAAGAACATGCCGAACATCTGAAGATTGTACTACAGATCCTCCGAGAGAAACAACTGTATGCAAAGTTTTCCAAGTGCGAGTTCTGGCTAGATCGAGTAATATTCTTGGGTCATGTCATCTCCAAGGATGGAGTCATGGTAGATCCAAGCAAGATTGAAGCCGTAAGCAACTGGAACAGACCAAAGAATGCCAGCGAAATCAGAAGTTTTCTGGGATTGGCAGACTACTACAGGAAGTTCGTAGAGGATTTCTCCAAAATTGCAGCCCCCATGACGAATCTCACCAAGAAAAATAAAAAGTATGAATGGACAGATGAATGCGAGAAGAGTTTTACAGAACTAAAACGGAGGCTGACCAGTGCCCCGATCCTAACTCTTCCGGAAAGCAACAAAGGCTTTGATATGTATAGCGATGCTTCCTTATTAGGATTGGGAGCTGTACTCATGCAAGACGGCAAAGTCATCGCCTATGCCTCCAGACAACTCAAAGAGCACGAAAGAAGTTACCCCATTCATGATCTGGAACTAGCAACTGTGGTCTTTGCTCTGAAAACATGGAGGCATTATTTATATGGAGCCCCGTGCAGGATTTATATAGACCACCAGAGTCTGAAATATTTCTTCACGCAAAAAGACCTAAATATGAGACAACGCAGATGGCTCGAGCTAATCAAGGATTACGATTGTGAAATCTTCTATCATCCCGGAAAAGCGAACAAGGTGGCCAATGCACTCAGCCGGAAGTCCGGTACAACCTGACATCGCTATTCTAAGTTCGAGGACGAACTTTTTATGAGGTATGGGGTACTGTAACACCCACAAAATTATACGATAGGTATATGAATATTATTTTCCTTAGAGCATAAAGAAATGAGAAGAATAAGATAAAAAGGAAAATAAAAACAAAAGAAAATATAGAATAAGAAGAGGTGAGGTCAAGGATTGAACCTTGAACCTCCTACAATTGATGGAGATAAATTGATGAATGATAACCATTAGGATAAGGAGAAATAATTGGATAGAAAGGAATGAAAAATTTAGTTAAAGGAGAAAAGAAAACTAAGCAAAAAGAGCAAGAGAAAACCAAGTTGCTTACCTTCTTTTCCCTCTTGGTTAAGAAAAGGAGCAAGCAAAAGAGGGATTGTCTACTTCCCTCCCTCTCTCTATTTTCGTGGGAATTAAAGGAGTGGGGGAAAAGAGGAGTTGAGGAAATGAATGAGGACATGTTTCATTTGGCAAAGGGATAAATAGGTTTAGAGAAGAAAAACAAGGGATTAAATTCATTTTCTTCTTCCTCCTTCTCCCTTCTTCATTCTTCACCGAACCCAGAAAACTTCCCTCTCCTCATTCCAATAGCTAAGTTAAGTTCTTCTCCAAGAAAGCTAATTTCCGAGAAGAAACCTTCAAGTTCTAGCCCTTACAAGCAAAGGAAACAAAAGGAGGTACAAGAAGAAGAAGCTTCCTCCTTCCTTGACACCTAGAACACTTTTCTCTCTAAGTAAAACCACAAGCGAAAGGATGTAAGTTCCCCTCACCTGTGGTACAATAGCTCTTGTTGTTCTATGAAGATTCGGTTACATAAAAATCTAAGAAAACATCATGAAGAATTCCAACGAAGATAAAACCAAAGGAAGGACCTAGGGAAAGAAAAGATCTAAATTTGATATGCTCGATATTTTTCTTGTAACATGTATTTTATGATAAGGATTTATCTCATGTCTCTATGTTAAAATGTTTGGTAGAACTTAGATTCATGAGTATTCGGCCATGGTAGAACTAAGGGCCTAGGAGAGCTTTAATTTAAAACTAAGCATGCCATGATCTCCCTAAGATAAGATATGAAACTATTATGATATGCCCATGATTGTATGTTAAGTTGAACTCTATTTCATGTCCATGAAGGTTCGGCCATGTTTAGTTTTGAAGCCTAGGAGAATTTAAAACAAGTCTAAGATGCTCATGACCTCCTTGATGAAATGTTATGAAACTAACTTAATGTTCTTATGTTTATTGTTGCATGGAAATTAAATTACATGCTCTATGACTTTCGGCCACTTCATGTTTAAGGGCTTAGGAAATTTAGAACCCAATTCAACTATGCTCATGTTATTCCTTGAAATATTTGCTATGAAAGTTGTTTAAGGTTCTCATGCTTTTAGGACACTTGAACCTTAGTTTTAAGTCCTATAACATTCGGCCACATCATGTTCAAGGGCTTAGGAAACTTAGAACCTAACTCAACTATGCTCATGTTATTCCTTGAAATATTTGCTATGAAGGTTGTTTAAGGTTCTCATGCTTTTAGGACACTTGAACCTTAGTTTTAAGTCCTATAACATTCGGCCACATCATGTTCAAGGGCTTAGGAAATTTAGAACCTAACTCAACCATGCTCATGTTATTCCTTGAAATATTTGCTATGAAAGTTGTTTATGGTTCTCATGCTTTTAGGACACTTGAACCCTAGTTTTAAGCCCTACAAGTTCGGCCACTTTATGATTAAGGGCTTAGGAAACTTAGAACCTAACTCAACTATGCTCATGTTATTCCTTGAAATATTTGCTATGAAAGGTGTTTAAGGTTCTCATGCTTTTAGGACACTTGAACTTTAGTTTTAAGTCCTATAACTCTCGGCCGCTTCATGTTTAAGGGCCTAGGAAAATTAGAACCTAACTCAACTATGCTCATGTTATTCCTTGATATGTTTGCTATGGAAGTTGTTTAGGGTTCACAAGCTTGAATGATAGTTTTTAACCCAATGTATGCTTGACAAGTTTCGGCCATGATAAGTTGTAAGCTTAAGAATCCTAGAACTCTACCTAAACTTGCTCATGGTGTTTCTTATGGTATAAGAAATGATGCTTACTTAGGGTTCACATGTTGGTATGGAGTTTTTACCAAAAACCCAATCTATATGGTTCGGCCACTATAAGACATTAGGGTTAGAAACCTAATTATGCTTCTATGTATATTATATGCCATGATTATGAGATTTCTATGCTTCTATGTTTAATTATGCACACTTATGATCTATACATGATGGAAACCCATATGCTATGGTGTGTATTATTTATGATGAGTTATGTGCCAATTTATGCATGATATATGTGATGAGCTGTGTGCCCAATTTATGCATAAAATATATGATGTGCTGTGTGCCCAAATTTTTACATACCATTATGATGAGCTATGTGCCCAAAATTCTATATGGTATGATATGATAAGAGATACGATGTGCAAGAAATGATAAGAACCATGATATGTAAGACATGCTATTTTACTTTATATATGGCTTGTACCAAGGGTGGGCTCCATAAGCGCCCCGGGGTCGATGGACTAAGAAACGGGCCTCGTTAGGGATGAGCTCCTAAGTGCCCCTAGGTCGATGAACTAAGAAACGGGCCTAGTATGTATGCCTTGTAGGGTTCAAGACTTGCTACCTTGGACCTACATAGGATGCGCGCATTTATGTATGTGGTACAAGCCGGGGCCCTAACCATGTTATGATTATGTTTAAGTATGTATGAAATAAGTTTTCAAAGGACATGTTGCATATATTATTGCATGAATCATGTTTTTAAAATTCATCTTGCATAACACATTATGATTATGTTACGATATACCATGATGCCTTATGATTATGTTATGTTATGTTAGGATGAACCTTATGATTATGTTTTGATATGTTATGATCAGGATCATGTTATGCTAGAATGCACTTTATGACTTTATGAGGATATGCCATAATACCATATGATTTTGTTATGATATGATGCTTCTATACATGATATGATGAGTTGTCTTTATGCTTTATGCATTGAAGCTTTATTTATGCTATACGGTTTTTGTGAGTAGGAAAGGATCTTACTGAGCCTTGAGTGCTCACAGCTTACTTTCCTTGTACCAAAGATAAGGGCAAAGAATGGATGTACTAAGGGAGCAGCAGGGGGGGGCATGGAGGACGTGTGTAGTAGTGGCTTGGCTAAAGAGGAAAACCTGCTTTTAATTAATAAGAATTATGTTTATGTTGTTTCCCTTATAACTCTATGACACTTCATCATGCTCTTTAATATTATGGTTTAAGTTATGTTAAGCATGTTATGTGACTCATATGATAGGTAGTTGATGATGATGTGTTAAAAATAAAAGAAAGGTTTAAAGAAAAAAAAATCTATATATATGCTATAGATAAGACTTCCGCTGTTTTAAGAAGAAAGAATAAGTAACCCCCGTCAGCTTAAGCAGGAAGGGGCGAGGCGTTACAATGTTCTCCTAGAATTAAGCCAGAGCATCTCACAAACACCTAGGTATACCTTGATTGTGATTGAAATACATAGAACGGCGTGAGCTGCATAGGGTACAGCCTGGACTCATGAATGCTTATATCTGTGCATCAATATGAGTTCGGGCGTTAAAAATGCAATATACATTAATCAAGTCAAGTCTTCTAGCTCTAGTCAAATCTAACTGGACCAAATTGACTTAACTTGACTAACCATGTGAAAGCTGTTGCTCTATAAGTAATCAGCAAGTAGCTAAAGGTTAGACAGTTGGTAAAGGATACTCAATTTTCTAGTTAAGCATGTTTGATCTTTAGGGCTCTGATACCTAGTAAGTTAATCTATTGAACATGACTCATGCTTGGACTTAAGGACCAACTGAATTTGAATGAATAACCTAAATCAAATTTTTATCTACATTACTCCCTCCTTGTCCTAAAATTTAAATATTGTTTAAACTTAAGCTAAGTTTACTGTTAACCTAAGCTATAGTTTTCAAAATTCAATACTTGTAAAGAGCTAAGCTAAGTTCCAATCTTAATTTTCAAACTTTGTTGAACTTAGCTAACTTTGAAATCTAACTTTGTAAATTCCTGCACAGTTTTTTAAAATTTAACTCAGTACCTTCAAAGATTAAAAAGCAACTTTTCTCCTAAGTAAGAATTATAGCTTTTAAAGATACACTTCCTAACAGTTTTATAATGTTAACTAAGTTTCCAAAGAGCTAACATCATCTTTTCACTTAGCTAAAAATAAGAAATGATTGTTAAGTGGTCTCAAAATCTAGTTATTCAAATAACCATTCTTGCTTATTTTTGATATATGGCAAAGGGGGAGAGTAGCAAAAATGTAATGGAAAGTTCAAATTTAAAATAATATAAAAGGGGGAGCAACAGTTAAGGGGGAGCATATAGTTGGCACTAAAACTTTAAATTCGTAGGGTTTACTTTAGCAAATTTTCTTTGTTAAATATGTTCATCTATTCTTAGCAAATTTGCCTGTGTTAAAAGTATTCATCTATTCGTTTGTTTACTTAACTTTGAATTTGAGTTGTCATAATCAAAAAGGGAGAGATTGTTGGTGCGGAAAGCATCCGACGATCGAACTCGTGTTTTGATAATGGCAAAGGATTCAAAGTTAAGGTATTTTGTAATCTAACAAGTCTGCTTGAGGATTTTAGGAAAGTCCTAGCTGCGGTTAGGCAAAGGGAAAAACCCTAAGGGGTGGTAACCCTAGGTCATAGGGGGTGGTAACCCTATGCGGAAAGTCTTGGCAGGTCGATGACTTCAGGCAAAAGTCCTAGGGGTGGTAACCCTAGATGGAAAGTCCTGGTGTCGCGAACCAGGTGAAAGACTGGACTAGCCGGGAAGTGGATGTTCAGCAGAAAGTCCGGAAGCGTCGAGTGCTGAGCAAAAGTCCACTGGCAACAGGTAAATCTCCTGAGTGGAGTAGGTGAGGACGCGTTCCCCGTAGAGGGAACAGTAGGCGTCGGGTCGACCTAGGGTTTCCGGTTGGAAATCTGAAGTCAGACCCGGACAGTCCGGAGACTGTCATAACATTCTTTATTATTCATACTATTATTTTGTGCTAACCTTGAGTTGCAGGATATTGTTTGGGACTAACATGTCTTGCAGGTACAAAATAACGAAGGTTTTCCTCGGATGAACAGTGTCCGAGGCGCCTCCATGGAGCTTGGAGGCGCCTCGGGTGCAAAAGCTGACCTGGCTGCGAAGCATCAATGGAGGCGCCTTGAAGGGAGTATAAGGCGCCTTGGAAGGCGCCTTGAGTAGGGTTTGAGGCGCCTTAAGCAGATGAAGTTCGACCAGATCAAGCTTGATCCACGCGGAAGACTCGGTAGCATGGAGGCGCCTTGAACAGCCTTCAAGACGCCTTGAACACCCTTTATAAGGGGGTTTCGACCAGCACTTCAGAACATCAAGTCTCAAGTGATTCCAGTGCTACGTGCTGCTCCAAACGACGTTTCGAAGTGCTGCTACTTGTGCCCGACGACCAGGAGCTCCAAATCTTCATTTCTTAATTGTCGTCGGTATAATTAATTATTATCAATTATTGTACTTCAGTTTGTAATTATTTCGAACTTATAGTTGTTGCCCACTGGAAGCGATCAAGGATCGTGGGCCTTCGAGTAGGAGTCGCCTTAGGCTCCGAACGAAGTAAATTCCCTGTGCCTCTGTGTTTTCTCTATTTCATTTTCGCTGCGTTTTAATTACTCCGATAGTTTTCCGAAAATCGAACGAAATAGCCACGAGCACTATTCACCCCCCCCTCTAGCGCGGTCTCGATCCAACAGTACCAATTCCCCTATACAAAAATTTTGTACAAGTCCTGAACCATTCCTAACAACCTATTGTGTTCTTTAGAAATTAAATTTGGAATTGCAAACAGAACTTAACATTATTGATTCCAAATTCAACTTATATGTTCTTAGTGGTTAAAACTTGGATCACAAACGATACTTAACATTATTGATCCAAATCCACCCATGTTACAAATTCAATTAAATATTAATTTCAGAGATCGGGTTCCAAGTTAAACATGGCGAGACACTAGGCCTTCTTGGGTATGGGAGAATCCACCACTTCCTAGACAAAGCCTTTCAACGAAATTTAATATTTAATTTCCTTATAGTAACCCTAGGTTTAACCAAAAAGAAAAATCGAATCACAAGTTCGAAAAACAAAAGAAACACAAAATCAAAAACATAAATTCGATAACCTAAATTCATTAACCTCTTGTGTTTGATATTTCAAGATCTAAATAAAAGGATGAACTAGTTATAATGCGGAAACTAATAACTAGTTATACATTTTATAGCTTATAGATCTCATGATCTTTTACCGTATTCCTCTTCTTATCTCGTACGTCGTGTGGGCGACGATCTACCGAGACGAGAATCCACCCAAGCTTCCTTCTTCTCCTTATAAATTTTGGCCACCAAGAATCTGTTGGGGTTGAAAGGTTGTAAACATAGTCCCACATTGAAAACACATGGGAAAGATCATGGGTTTATAAGAGAAAGATATCTCCATTAGTATGTGGCCTCTTGGGTAGAGATCAAGAGAAAAACCATGAGAGCTTAGGCCCAAAGTGGACAATATCATACCATTGTGCAGATATCTAAATTCTTTTCGATCCTACAATTGGTATCAGAGCCCGGACTGCCAGAAGGTTTAACCGCCGACTGTGCACAAGAGTTATGGTCTAATTGAGCCATGTGGGTACAATATTGACCTCGAACAAAGAAAGTGGGGGCTCCTATGTTCAGATCAAGAGGACCAGACACCAGGCAGGAAGTCCTAGTTGCGGCTATGTAAGGAAGTCCTAATAGGTCGGGTGGACCGAGGGGTAGGAAGACCTGGTGGGTCGAGGATCGGACATGGGAAGCATGTGGTCCTTTGTTTGAGGAGGAGATTGTTGGGGTTGCAAGGTTACAAATATAGTCCCACATTGAAAACACATGGGAAAGATCATGGGTTTATAAGAGAAAGATATTTCCATTGGTATGAGACCTTTTGGGTAGAGCCCAAGAGCAAAACCATGAGGGCTTAGACCCAAAGTAGACAATATCATACCATTGTGGAGATATCTAAATTCTTTTCGATCTTACAGAATCTCCTAGAGATGAAGGTCTTCGGCCACCAACCAAGCTCTAAGGGATGCTAGGAAACAATGTCTCCTATCTCTTCTTCTTCTCCAAGCAAAATTCGGCCACCAAGATCTCTCCAAGATGATGATGTCGCCGACCACTTAAGAAGAAGAATAGGGGAAGAGGCCACCACAAGGAAGAGAGGAATAATAGAAGATAGATTGTTATGAGGTGAGGCACCTCTACCCTCTCTTTTATATTCCTTGGTCTTGGCAAATAAGGAAAGTTTTAATAAAAACTTCCTTATTTTCCTTGCCAATGAAAGGAAAATTTAATTGATAAAAAAATTTCCTTTTCTCTTATTAATGTGGCCGGCCATATCAAATCCTCCAAGGAAGGAAAGTTTTAAACACAAAATTAAAACTTTCTAATTTATTTCCGGAAATAAAAATTTCTCTTTTAAAAATTCCCTTCATGGTTATTTATAAAAGGAAACTTTTATAAATTAAAATCTCTCTATTAAAACATGTGGATGATTTACAAAAAGAAAATTTTTATCTAAAATTAAAATCTTCCTTTTAACTACAAATAAGGAAAGATATCAAATCTTTCTCTTAATCTTTTGTAGAAAGCTATAAAAGGAAAGATTTAATTTTAAAGCTCTCTTTTAATATCATGAGGATGGTTACAAAAAAGGAAAGTTTTATCAAAAATTAAAATCTTTCTTTTAACTACAAATAAGGAAAGATATCAAACCTTTCTCTTAATCTTTTGTAGAAAACTATAAAAGGAAATATTTAAATTTTAAACTCTCTTTTTATTTTATTTTGGTCGGCCACCTAAGCTTGGGTTCAAGTTAAGGTCGACCACAACTTAACCCATCATGCCTTTGTTTGGCCGACCCTAGCTTAGGCTCCAAGCTAGGCTTGGCCGACCACCTTAAGGTGGGTAAGAAGTTGGGTATAGGTGGGTATAAGACTTTATAAATAAGAGGCTACGGTAGGGACCGAGAGGAGGAATTGGTTTTGGTCTCCCGATGAACTTGAGCTTTCCGTGTTCGCCCCGAACACCCATCTCGAGTTCATCAATAATATCTCATTCCACTAAAGAGTTATTATTGCACTACCGCACCAATCCCATATTACTATATGAGCTCTTTCTTATCATGAGTGTGTCAGTCTCCTTGTGTTTAAGATATAGAATGTCCACTAATTAAATGAGTCACTGACAACTTACTTAATTAATATCTAGCTCCAAGAGTAGTACCACTCAACTTCATCGTCATGTCGGACTAAGTCCACCTGCAGGGTTTACATGACAATCCTTATGAGCTCCTCTTGGGTACATCATCAACCTAGATTACTAGGACATAGTTTCATTCTATAATCAACAACACATCATATAAATAATATCATTTCTCAACTTATCGGGCTTATTGATTTATCGAACTAAATTGCACCCTTTGATAAATTAAAGAAATGAATATTGAGTATATGTGTTTGTTATTATATCATGATTAAGAGCACACACTTTCATAATAACAAAGGTCTTGTTCTTTTATGCAATCAGTATAAAAAGAATTTACCTTAAATGATCCTGCTCAATACACTCAGAGTGTACTAGTGTAATTTTACAGTCAAGATAAACTAATACCAAATTACACTACGACTATTCAAATGGTTTGTTCCTATCCATCTTAGTCGTGAGCTACTGTTTATAATTTATAAAGAACTGATAACATGATCTTTTGTGTGTGACACCACACACCATGTTATCTACAATATAAATTAATTGAACAACTACACTTAGCATATAAATGTAGACATTTCACTAATGTGATTCTTTATTTCAAAATAAATGTTTACAAAAAGCTAGGATTTTAGTATACATTCTAACAATGTTAGCACAGCTCGGTCATGTACCGAGCTTCCGGCGCTCAAACAGACAAGGTATGCGCCAAGCGGCCAGTCGCTCGGACTCACATCGGCAAAACAGTGATGACTAAGCAGACTACATTCAGGCACAACTCCTCCGTTCTGCATAACAGCATAGCCCGGACTGTGGGATGTTGGCCGAGCGGTTATTCCACTCGGCCCAAGGACAAGATCGCCCGGTCGACCGATGGCTGGCCGAGCGGCTCTTTCGCTCGGCCTGTAACCGACAAAAGGAGGATTAGAGAATATCCTTCTTGGAACCCGTGCCGCCGACAGACGACATGCTTGGCGACATGGTCAGACAGAAGATTGTACAATGGAAGCTTCTGTTATCTTGTTAGAGATATGCTCGGGTCGTTAAGGTATAGTGTCAAGGACACTTTTCTAACAAGTCTTTTTAGGGTATGCTTTGAGGAGTGTGCGCGCCTCGGGAAGCATGCACGCGCTCCCCGGGAGTCCTATATTAAGACCCCCAAGTTTCAACGGAGGTATGCAAAATCTCTATTGTAGCTACAGTTACCCTGCCATTTTCCTTCCTCGTTTCTTCTACATCGTCGGTGGTTGACTTGAGCGTCGGAGGGCCATCGCCGGGGAACCCCTCCCTGGCTCGGCACTGACGTTGCTATGGTTGCAGGTTTCACTGACAAGAAGTCCACCAATTGTCAACAGGAGCGCCATGTCCCCAGCATCCATCGTATCGACTCTCGGACTTGATCAAATTTGGCGCTGTCTGTGGGAAGGTACCTGCATCCAAGCTGAGAAGATGGAGGATGCTGGACGACTTCATATCGTGACGCTCACTCAGGAGGAGCTCGACACACTAATACAAGTGCGAGCGACAAAGATAGTCGAGCAACAGCAGCAAAAGGCACTAGCCGGCCGATTGGTGCAACAAGCACATCGGCCTCTGGAGGCCGAGCGGCTCACGACGACCGACCGGAGCAATATTCTATTTAGGGACAAAATAGACTGCCGACCGGCATGCGCGGAGAAGCTCCACCCGCACCTATTCCATTCCATCGGGCTCTATTCCAAAACACCCTCAGAGATTACGCAAGTAAATTAGGAGAGGAGATCTTCTTCAGAAGAAGTGCCTGTTCGAGACGTAAGGAAAAGCAAGGCGCCCCGAGTTGACGCGTCTCCCGAGAGGATCAACCGCCAGTTCTCCGAAGCAATACTTCAAGACCCATTGCCTAGGCACTACGCTCCATTGGCAATCGGAGAATACAATATATCGATCGATCCGGATGATCATTTAGGAATGTTCGACAATGTTGCTACACTTCACCAATACACAGACGAGGTGAAGTGTCGAGTCTTTCTCACAACGCTGTCCGGCTCAGCCGAGCGATGGTTTAGAAGATTGTCGGACGGATCCATACGGAGCTTTAAAGTGTTCTAAGCGACATTGTTACATCATTTCGCAAGCAGCAGACACTACCAGAAGACGAGCGTCAGCTTATTTTCCATGAAGGAAGGACCTAGGGAAGCCCTCCAAGCGTACATTCAATGCTTCAACCAGGTAGCCATGGATATCCTTTCGGTCTCATCTGAGACCATGATGAATGTGTTTACTCAGGGCCTAGTCAAAGGAGACATCTTTCGATCGCTCATCCGGAAGCCACCCCGAGACTACGACCACATGCTCAAAAAAGCCAGTGAATACATAAATGTGGAAGAGGCCCAGGCAGTAAGAAGGAAGGAGGTGTTGGTGCAATCAACCCAATTTTGATCTGTACGATCATGGTTTTGATGTGTGTGTCAAAGAGTTTAAGTTAGGCTTTAATATGTGTTTGATATGTGTGTTTGAGTCTTGCAGGACTTGGTGAAACAAACATGAGGAGCTTGGTGCAACTAAGCTTGGGAAGATCATCCTAGGGCTCGGATCCTTGAGTCGGTGAAGGATGGTGTGGAAGGCATCTGAGGGACCATTGGACGAGGAGCAACGGAGTGGAGCCGAGGGAAGTGGACTTCAAGGCAACGTGAAGGATGGCACAGAGAGGAGCTGTGGGCTCGGGTGCATCTGAGGGACGAAGGCCGAAGAAGAGGACTTCAAGGGTGACTCCGAAGAGGATAAGGGTGTATGTGCAGTCTTAGCAGTGTATGTGCAATCTTAGCAGTCGACTGTGCAGTCGACTGCGCAGTCGACTGACAGCGAACAGAAGCATTTTGTTCGCTCAATCGGCAGCGACCAGTCGACTGCTAAAACATGCAGCCGACTGGTAAATGATCGTTGGGAGACTGTTGGTGCTGCAAAGTAGTCGTTGGCCACCTCCAACGGTAGCACCAGTCGACTGCATGTTTTAGTAGTCGATTGGTGCCGAGATGAGTTGATATGATGATCAACTCTCTCCTCTTATTTATAGGAAGCTTTGGGGGTTAAAGGAGGTTACTCATGCTTATTGAATAACTCCTAGTCCTTGTCCAAAGCATCCAAGCCATATTCTCTTCCTCCTAATGTTGGTTGTTACTCGGAAAACCTAATGGTTCCACTGTACAAAAATTTTGTACAAAGGTCTGAACCTTTTCCTAGCTACCATGTGTTCTTTTTGTAACGACCACCCTTCTTACTACTACTACTCTCTAAGGATGACCGTTACTTATCTACTAACTCTACTTAACCGGTATGATTAGAAATCACATGGAAACCCTACCGAAAAATTTCGGCAAAGTCTCCCCTGTACCGGTGACCTTAAACTGACATACATAACATAATATACACAGCCACAGGCGGCTGGAACACATATCAAACACACAAAAGGAATAACATCACCACGCAGTTTAATAAAATCAAATCATGCAAGTGATAAATAGCGGAAACAAAATAAAAACATATAATTAACTAACAGCGGAAGACTAAAATGACTCATCTAATACATTCTTAATAAATGACAATCTTAATAAATTCTTAAACTAAGTCCCAAGGCTTCCATAGTCCTGGCATCACACATCCTTCGAACACCTCCTTGTCGCCTTCCTTTCTATATTTTTTCCTTTCCTGTATCTGCAGTAAGAGGAAGTGTAGTCTATAAGCAAAATTTGCTTAGTAAGCGCTATCTAACTCACAAAATCTCGATATGCATGAGGATATACTGAAATCTAAAACTGAATGCTCAAAAGGAAATCTACTCATGCTCATCTACTAGTGAAAGAAACATACTAAAAGGCTAAACATGTAAAGTAAATCTATACAATCATGCTAGCATAAAGGACTAAACTTACTGAATTCTAAACACCTTCTGAATCTCATTTCGCTTGCTTAAAGACTTATTCTTTAGTACTTTATACTTATGTAAAACTTACTTTACTTGTTCAAAAACTTATACTTATAATACTTCAAAATAATAATCAACTTCTTCTTGGGCCCGGCAACTGTGCTTTTACTTTTGTAACGACCCGACCCATTTGGCGGCCCATTTGGCGACCCTATGGTCGTCGACCGTCGACCGTCGGCCGAGCCGTTACTACTAGGTTATATAAACCTAGGGACGACTATGGGAGCCCAGCCCAAGGACAGAGAGTCCAGTACAGTGTCACTGATAAAAGTAAAATACTTGTTATCTTTTAATACTTCTATATAATGCCTCGGCATTTTCTTAAGCACCTTGTGTGCCAAAAATCCCTAAAGTCTTGACTTTGGGATCTACTTAAGGCCTTGTCCTTTTTCTTTCTTTTCTTTATCTTTCTTATACTTTTCTTATAAAAGAATATTTTTTTACAAAACTGAAATGTTTAAACTAATTCTAACACTGCAATGCTTAAACAAAATCTGCATACAAGTTTAAACAGAAATCTGCATGTTGAGCTTAATTAAAATCTGCATATTAAGCTTATCTAAAATCTGCATACTGAGCTTATCTAAAATCTGCATACTAAGCTTAACAAAATCTGCATACTAACTCAATCGAAATTCTGCATACAAGCTTAATCAAAATCTGCATAGTAAGCTTATCTAAGATCTGCATACTATGCTACTAAAATTCTGCTTATTAATACTTTATAGAATCTACATTGATCAATATGTAAACCTCATAGTCTTCTTTTGTCTCCTGGATCCCCTCTGGAAATAACAATTTCTCTAAGTTATCTTTAGCTGGCCTAATGGGAAACCCTGTCTATAACCAATAACATGATAGAAATTTGGGCTTCTTATAAAAATTGTACCTCCATCTGTGAGACTCACCTCTGTCCTGATCAACCACAATTTCTTCACTGAATCTTATCTATTTTGCTTTATCTAATATATGAAAAGTCCCTTTACTTAAATCAGTACCTTTACGTAACATGAATCACTTCCAACATAACAAAGTATAAGGAAAGAATTTGCTACTGCTAACTTTGATTTATTAAGAAATCTGTAACTAAAACACTATACTACGAGATCAATGAATCTAAAACCATATAACACTTATTTTCATTGTCTAGCAGTGAAAATCCGAAACCTTTAAACTCCATATGAACTGATTATATCCTTTAAGATCACCATAGAAAAACCTAACTTAAAATCGGAATTACCAATTATAAGGCCTGAAGGAAGAAAACAACCCTATGCCTAACCTAAACAACTCATCTCCTTACTTTGAAGTTCACGGCAGCAAACGCACGAGCAACTTCACAGCACACTTCAAAAATCGGAAGGAACAAGGAAACATCAATCGAATTCCTCCAAAATCTGTCCCAATACATGCATAACGAATTTAAGAACATAACTCAAGAATACATCAAAACTCTCGGCAACAAACAGATCCAAAAGCTGAAACGCAAGAAAATTCAAGCAAAGCTTCGAGAAACCAGGAGAGGAATACAAAATATGTTTCGGAGCTATCTTACTGCAGGTGAGTAGCGACTTACCTTGCTTCTTGGACTCACAACCGAACAAAAAGGGCTTCTAGGACCTTGGTCGGCCGTCGGAGATGATGCCCTTACTCCCTTTCGTTTTCTGCCCGAGCTCCGCCATCGTACGCAGAAGAGGAGAGAATGGTTTAAGTCACGGGAAAAAAGAGCATCAACTTATCCCCTTTTTATAACTTAATATTTCTGTTAACTCCTTAAATAAATTCGCTATCTTTTCTAAACAGACAAATCCAACATCAACTTATCTCTTTTATAATCTAATATTCTGTTAGTTATCTTAAATAAATTCGCTACTTTTTCTAAACAAACAAATCCAACATCAACTTATCCCTTTTATAATATTCTGTTAACTATCTTAAATAAATTCGCTATATTTTCTAAACAAACAAATCCAAGATCAACTTATCCCTTTTATAATCCAATATTCTGTTAACTATCTTAAATAAATTCGCTACCTTTTCTAAACAGAAAAATCCGTTTGCCCACCTGGTCAGCTGGGTTTTGACTGAGTCAAAGGTTGTGGGTTCAATTCTCGGCTTGGACATTTTTTTGTCGAAACTTCCTTCGTTTAGTAAAAATACCAAACGACCTCCAAAAATTACATAAAAATACTCTAAAAATTTCTAAAAATCCCTAGAATATTTCTATAGCATTTTTAAATATTTTTAAATTACTTTTAGGACTCTAATTGAGGAAATTTGGGGTGTTACACTTTTAAATTAAACTTGGATCGCCTGCGAAACTTAACACGTTTGATCCAAAGTATAATCTATTTGTTCTTTTAGGTTTAGACTCGGATCTCCTGCGAAACTTAACACGTTCGATCCAAATCACCTAAGTTATTAATTTCATTAAATATTAGTTTCCAAAATTGGCTTCCAGTACTGACGTGGCGAGGCACATGACCTTCTTGGATATGGGAACAACCACCACCGACTAGACAAAGCCTTTTAAGGAAAGTTAATATTTAATTTCCTTAAATAACTTTAGGTCAACCGAAAAGAACAATCAAATCACAAGGAAAAGAAAAAACAAAAGAACACAACATCGAAAACAAATTCGAAATACTAGAATCGCATGCCTCTTGTATTTGGTATTATTTCCAAAAATAACTAGTATGATGCGGAAAGGAAAAATACTAGTTATACCTTTTAGAAAGACCTCTTGATCTTCTACCGTATTCCTCTTCTAATCCCGGATGTTGTGTGGGCAACGATCTTCCGAGATGAGAACCACCAAGGCACCTTCTTCTTCCTTCCTTCAAGTTTCGGCCAAGCATATATTCTAAAGGATGAAGAATTTTTTCCACCAACCAAACTCCAAGGGATGCAAGCTTTCTCTCCTTCTTCCTCAAGCTAGATCCGACCACCTCCTCAAAGCTCCAAGAGATAAAGGATTTCGGCCACACAAGAGGAAGAGAGAAAAGGAGAAGGGCCGGCCACACCAAGGAAGAAAAGAGAGAGAAAATAGAATAGAGTTGTTCACCATGAAGCCTCCTCTAGCCCCTCTTTTATAATCCTTGGTCTTGGCAAATAAGGAAAATTTAATAAAAACTTCCATAATTCTTTTTCCATTTAAAAAGAAAATTTATTTAATTAAAAATAATTTTCTCTTCTCCAATTTATTTGGCCGGCCACTCTTCTCCCCAAATCAAGGAAAGTTTTAATTAAAAAAAAAATTAAAACTTCCTAATTTGTTTCTAGAAATTTATAAAAATTTCTCCAATAATTTTAATCCCTTCATGATTGGTTAATAAAAAGGAAATTTTATAAATTAAAATCTTTCTTTTAAATATGTGGATAAAAAGAAAGTTATCTCTAAAAATTAAAATCTCTTTTAATCTAAAAATAAGGAAAGATATCAAATCTTTTCTAAATCTCTTGTAGAAACTTATAAAAGAGAATATTTAATTTTTAAACTCTCTTTTAAATCATGAACATGGTTAAAAAGGAAAGTTTTCTTAAAATTTAAAATCCACCTTTTAATCAACAAATAAGGAAAGATTTCAAATTTTAAACTCTCTTTTAAACATGTAGATGATTTACAAATAAGGAAAGTTTTTACCAAAAATTAAAACCATCATTTTAATCTATAAATAAGGAAAGAGATTAATCTCTTCTCTTAATCTTTTGTAGAAAGTTATAAAAGGAAAATTTTAATTTTTTAAACTCTCTTTTAAAACCATGATATCCACATAAGAAATAATTTTAATAAAAATCGTTTTTAATATTCTAGTGGCCGGCCACCTAAGCTTGGGACCCAAGCTTTGGCCGGCCACCAACTTGGCTCATCCACTTGGTCTTAGCCGGCCCTAGCTTGGGTTCCAAGCTAGCTTGGCCGACCCCATTGGATGGGTAAGAAGGTGGGTATGTGGTGGGTATAAATCTCTATATATAAGAGGCTACGATAGGGACCGAGAGGAGGAATTGGTTTTGGTCTCCCGATAAAATTAAGCATCTCGTGTTCGCCCCGAACACACAACTTAATTTTATCAATAATAATTCATTCCACTAGAGAACTATTATTGAACTACCGCACCAATCCCAAATTACATTTTGGGCTCCTTCTTATTATGAGTGTGTTAGTCTCCCTGTGTTTAAGATGTCGAATATCCACTAATTAAGTGAGTTACTGACAACTTATTTAATTAATATCTTAGTCCAAGAGTAGTACCACTCAACCTTATCTTCATGTCGGACTAAGTCCACCCGCAGGGTTTAACATGACAATCCTTATGAGCTCCTCTTGGGGACATTCTCAACCTAGATCACTAGGACACAGTTTCCTTCTATAATCAACAACACACACTATAAGTGATATCATTTCCCAACTTATCGGGCTTATTGATTTATCGAACTAAATCTCACCCATTGATAAATTAAAGAAATAAATATCAAATATATGTGCTTGTTATTATATTAGGATTAAGAGCACACACTTCCATAATAACTGAGGTCTTTGTTCCTTCATAAAGTCAGTATAAAAGGAACGACCTCAAATGGTCCTACTCAATACACTCTAAGTGTACTAGTGTAATTATATAGTTAAGATAAACTAACACCTAATTACACTACGACCTTCCAATGGTTTGTTCCTTTCCATCTTGGTCGTGAGCTACTGTTTATAATTTATAAGGAATCGATAACATGATCTTCTGTGTGTGACACTACACACCATGTTATCTACAATATAAATTAATTGAGCAACTACATTTATTGTAAATGTAGACATTTGACCAATGTGATTCTTATTTCTAGATAAATGTTTATACCAAAAGCTAGGCTTTTAGTATACATCCTAACAATCTCCCACTTATACTAAAAGACTAAGCTGCCATATCTGCTGCCATACATCTGATTCCCAACATTTCAAAAGTCTTGCCTTAAGGGCCTTAGTGAAAAGATCTATAGGTCATCATCTGATGCAATCTAGGCAGCAACAACTTTTCCTCGTTTGTATTGGGTGGTACTTGCGCTCTATTGTGTTTACTTGCCTTATAGACTTATGGTTTCTTCGAGTTTGCTACTGCACCAATATTATTACAATAAATTGTAATAATCTTTGGATAAACCAGAAATCATATCTAAGTCTATCTTGAGGTTATTGAGTCATTCAGCTTTTATGGCTACCTCAGAGGCTTGCCATATACTAAGCTTCTATGGTAGAGTCCAGAAAAACACCTATGCTTATCACTCTTCTATAGTTATGACTTTACCTCCTAAAGTAAACACACAACCCCGAGGTTGACTTACTATTGTCCCTTTCCGATTGGATGCTAAAATCCATGCAACCCACAGAAAACTAATTATCTGCCTTATAAGCTAGCATATAATTTCTAGTGCCTCTAAGGTACCTCAATATATGCTTTACCGCAGATCAATGTCCTTGTCCAGAGTTGCTTTGATATCTAATAACTATGCCCACGACAAAATAGATATCCAGTCTCGTACACAGCATTGCATACATTAGGCTTCCCATAGCTGAAGCATAAGGAACTGCCTTCATGTCCTTTATCTCCTTTGATGTCTACGGAGACATTTCTTTAGATAAAGTTACTCCATGCTAAAAAGGTAAGAAACCTTTCTTGGAGTTTTGCATGCTTAAAATGAGCAAGGATTTTTTTCGATATATGAAGCTTGAGATAATTAAAATATTCTTTTCTTGCGATCCCTTATTACTTTGATCCCAAGAATATATTCATTCTCCCAAGTCCTTCATATCGATTTGTTTGGACAATCATACCCTTACTTCTGACAACATTTTGATATTGTTTCCAACTACCAAAAATGTTATCTACGTATAGTACAAGAAATATCACCACGTTTCCATCACACCTTTTGTATACACAAGACTTATCCGGTTACTAAATAAATCCATAGGTCAGGATTCCTTTGATAAACCGGATGTTCCAAGACCTTGAAGCTTTGTCTCAGTCCATAGACTGATTGAGCTTGCACACAAAATGCTCTTTGCCCTTTGCAATGAACCCTTCTGGTTGTTTTGTATGGATGCTTTCTTCAAGACTTCCATTAAGGAATGTTGTCTTGACATCCATTTGCTAAATAGATAAAAGAATCCGAATAGACTTAAGCATGACTACCAGTGAAAAAGTTTCCTTTTTCATCAAGCCTTGCTTTGAAAGTTTCCACCTTCCTGTCTATCTATCTTTTCCTATTGTAGACATATTTTCACCCAATGGCTTTTACACCATCTGGTGGTTCTACAAGCTTCCAGATTTGATTAGAATACTTATATTCTAATTCTGTATTCATTGCTCTTTGCCAAGATGCTGCATCTTTATTTTGGAGTGCTTCATCATATTTCCGGGATCAGACTTATGTTCATTTGGGATCAAGTCCAAAAACTTTCCCAAAACATGAATCCTTTTGGTTGTTTGACAACCCTCCCACTACGATGATGTACTGTATATAATTGTGTATCAATTGTGATACGTGTTGCAGTTTCTTGTGATATTTCATCTTGTACAGTTGGTACTAGATTAGACATGTCCTTTATAATTTCTTTAAGAACAAATTTACTTATGGGCTTGTGGTTTATTACATAGTCCTTTTCTAAAAATCGATCATTGATGCTAACAATGACCTTCTGATTTTTAAGACTATAAACCTACTTTCATTTCTCTAGGATAACTTACAAACAAGTGAATTCCTGTCCAACTTATCATTGTCTCTCTTCAGCATATGTGCTGGACTACCCGAATCCGAATATGCTTCAAAATAGGCTTATACCTATTTAGCAATTCTATATGAGTAGAGAGTTCTGACTTTGGAAGGTACTATGTTCACTTCTGTTTCCAGAGTATATCCTTAAAATGAATTTGATAATTTTCCAAATAACTCATCATCAATCTACTTATTTCCATAAGAGTCCTATACCTTCCTTTTTCTACACCATTCTGTAGGGGTGTACCAGGTGCAGTTAGTTTGGATTGAATCCCTACTTTTGATAAGTGACTCCTAAATTCTCCCAAGAGGTACTTGCCACTACGATCTCACCGTAGTGTCTTGATACTTTTACTTTGACGTTTCTCCACATCAGCCTTGTACTCTTTGAACTAATCAAAGTACTTAGTCTTGTGGCACATTAAGTAAATGTATTTGTATCTTGAATAGTTATCTATAAAATAGATGAAATATTCAATACTACCTCTTGCCTGGATAGTCATAGGATCACACAAATCAGAATGAACCAATTCCAACATATCTTTGGCTCCATACTCCTTAGACTTAAAAGCTTCTTGGTTATTTTTCCTTCCAAGTAAGACTCGCAGGTTGGAAAGATTTTCACTACTAATGAACCCAAAAGTTCATCAGCTACCAATGAATCTTACTTAAGTTAATATAATCTAGATTTAAATGCTAAAGATATGATTGGTTCATTTCCGAAGGTTGCTTTCTCTTAAAGTTAGAAGATGTGTTACTAATTTCCATTTGTTGCATCGTGGGAGTTATTGGATTATAAATTGTCAACCAACATACCAGAATAGATAACTTCCCTATTTTTCTTGATAATAACTTTGTTATCAAAATAGACACAATATCTATTCTATAATAGTTTAGAAACTGAAATCAGGTTCTTTCTAAACTTAGTATGTAAAGACAATTTCTAATAATCCATATTTTATTCCTATTAGAGAATTAACCTCTCCCACTGCAACAGCTGCTACTTTTGTAGTAATGCTCATGTGGACGGTGTTTTTATTTTCATTTAGTTGTCGGGTTTCCTGGAACCTTGCAATGAATTGCAGACATGATTAATGGCATCTGTATCTATACTCCAGGTTCTGGTAGATAACACCACTAGACATATTTCAACTAATGAATTAAATACACCTAAATTGTTCTTAGTTCTAAGAAGACAGTCTACCTTAATGTCCAAGTCCTATTTCTAATCATTGCAATTGGGACTACTAAGTCTTTTCTATAGTATAACAACTAGGGGATTGACAAACATTTTAAATCCTAAGAACCACAAAAATATTTGGTCAAGATCAATTCTTTTAAAATCCCTATGAATTTTGTATGCCACGATAGTGTGGACGTATACAAAATCAAAAAAGAGATTTTATCCATTAATTTTATTATCTCGTCAACTTTACTTTATGATGAATAAAATTAATAGTTGATCTGTCTTTGATCAAATATTTGGTCAAAACTTTTTGAATTTAAAATAACATTGATTCCTCAAACAATATTATTTAAATTCACCAACACCTCAAACACCGTGAATTTTGCATGCCACGATAGTGTGGATGTATACAAAATTTAAACATTTGTAAGAGGAGGGTTTTACCCATTAATTATCTTATCAATAAATCTTTTTGACAAAATAAAACTACCTCAAACACCGTGAATTTTGTATGCCACGATAGTGTGGACGTATACAAAATCAAACATTTGTAGGAGAAGTTTTTAATTTTATTATATTGTCAGCTTATTTATTTGACAAATTAATAGTTGGTTTTCTTCGGTCACACAAACAATAGCAGTGACTCCGATGGGGAGGATACTATTAGATGTGCCTAAGTGTATACCATTACTTGACACTAAGTCCATTAATAAGATTGTGCCCCTTCCGATGGGGAAGATCGCACGCTCTTAATTAACTTCCTATAGTCATCCAAAATGGAAGTTTAAGCTAGTGATCTGCAAACAAGCTCATCCGATATGGAGGAAGGTACTCAGAGCCAACGCGCAAGCTTGTTGCATCACTTATAAACCAGTAATGGAGACCGTGGAATTTATTTAAAAATAAATCCCTCTCCCACTTAGTTATTTAAAGTGAGGAATTTTGACTATGCTAGCCTACTTAGCATGCATACTAACAAGCACACACAACACAGCATAAAAAGCAATAAATAGAAAAATTAATTTTCAACTATTATGACTTTTATCTATTGCTGTCCTCCGTGTGTCGCCAACCCTAGCTGCTGCCATCTTTGGCCACCGCCACCGGGTCTAGTTGTCGCATCCATCTTGCTCCTTGTTCCGCTGCGCCTCTGGTCCTCAAAAGGTTTCACGCCTTGCAAGATTCAATCTGTGACATAAATAGAATTTTACATTTTTCGATCCTATATTCCTCGAAGGAATGTACATGTAAACTAGATCGAACATAAAATAAAATTTACATCCATCGATCCTATATTTCATAAAAGGAATGTACATGTAACTAGATCAAAAAAATAAAATCCTAATAAAACTAAATACAGCTCCTGCTGTATTTTATAATACAATCATGCACACAGAATAAAATGCCCTTAACATGTCCAATGGTCCAATCACATACATAATAACTATAAGCCATAATAGTTGGATCCTGCATCCACAAAGTTAGCACATCCTACTATTAACCTGCCTAAATTATGTATGACATGTGCATAATTAAACTAATACCAAATACACAGAGGCAAAACCCTAGCTCTGATACCAATTGTTGGTTGTTACTCGGAAAACCTAATGGTTCCACTGTACAAAAATTTTGTACAAATGTCTAAACCTTTTCCTAGCTACCATGTGTTCTTTTAAATTAAACTTGGATCGCCTGCGGAACTTAACACGTTTGATCCAAAGTATAATCTATTTGTTCTTTTAGGTTTAGACTCGGATCTCCTGCGGAACTTAACACGTTCGATGCAAATCACCTAAGTTATTAATTTCATTAAATATTAGTTTCCAAAATTGACTTCCAGTACTGACGTGGCGAGGCATATGACCTTCTTGGATATGGGAACAACCACCACCGACTAGACAAAGCCTTTTAAGGAAAGTTAATATTTAATTTCCTTAAATAACTTTAGGTCAACCAAAAAGAACAATCAAATCACAAGGAAAAGAAAAAACAAAAGAACACAACATCGAAAACAAATTCGAAATACTAGAATCGCATGCCTCTTGTATTTGGTATTATTTCCAAAAATAACTAGTATGATGCAGAAAGGAAAAATACTAGTTATACCTTTTAGAAAGACCTCTTGATCTTCTACCGTATTCCTCTTCTAATCCCGGATGTTGTGTGGGCAACGATCTTCCGAGACGAGAACCACCAAGGTACCTTCTTCTTCCTTCCTTCAAGTTTCGGCCAAGCATATCTTCTAAAGGATGAAGAATTTTTTCCACCAACCAAACTCCAAGGGATGCAATCTTTCTCTCCTTCTTCCTCAAGCTAGATCCGGCCACCTCCTCAAAGCTCCAAGAGATAAAGGATTTCGGCCACACAAGAGGAAGAGAGAAAAAGAGAAGGGTCGGCCACACCAAGGAATAAAAGAGGGAGAAAATATAATAGAGTTGTTCACCATGAAGCCTCCTCTACCCCTTCTTTTATAATCCTTGGTCTTGGCAAATAAGGAAAATTTAATAAAAACTTCCTTAATTCTTTTGCCATTGAAAAGGAAAATTTATTTAATTAAAAATAATTTTCTCTTCTCCAATTTATTTGGCCGGCCACTCTTCTCCCCAAATCAAGGAAAGTTTTAATTAAAACAAAAATTAAAACTTCCTAATTTGTTTCCAGAAATTTATAAAAATTTCTCCAATAATTTTAATCTCTTCATGATTGGTTAATAAAAAGGAAATTTTATAAATTAAAATCTTTATTTTAAATATGTGGATAAAAAGAAAGTTATCTCTAAAAATTAAAATCTCTTTTAATCTACAAATAAGGAAAGATATCAAATATTTTCTTAATCTCTTGTAGAAACTTATAAAAGAAAATATTTAATTTTTAAACTCTCTTTTAAATCATGAACATGGTTAAAAAGGAAAGTTTTCTTAAAATTTAAAATCCACCTTTTAATCAACAAATAAGTAAAGATTTCAAATTTTAAACTCTCTTTTAAACATGTAGATGATTTACAAATAAGGAAAATTTTTACCAAAAATTAAAACGAACCTTTTAATCTACAAATAATGAAAGAGATTAATCTCTTCTCTTAATCTTTTGTAGAAAGCTATAAAAGGAAATTTTTAATTTTTTAAACTCTCTTTTAAAACCATGATATCCACATAAGAAATAATTTTAATAAAAATCCTTTTTAATATTCTAGTGGTCGGCCACCTAAGCTTGGGACCCAAGCTTTGGCCGGCCAGCAACTTGGCTCATCCACTTGGTCTTAGCCGGCCCTAGCTTGGGTTCCAAGCTAGCTTCGCCGACCCCATTGGATAGGTAAGAAGGTGGGTATGTGGTGGGTATAAATCTCTATATACAAGAGGCTACGATAGGGACCGAGAGGAGGAATTGGTTTTGGTCTCCCGATAAAATTAAGCATCCCGTGTTCGCCCCGAACACACAACTTAATTTTATCAATAATAATTCATTTCACTAGAGAACTATTATTGAACTACCGCACCAATCCCAAATTACATTTTGGGCTCCTTCTTATTATGAGTGTGTTAGTCTCCCTGTGTTTAAGATGTCGAATGTCCACTAATTAAGCGAGTTACTGACAACTTATTTAATTAATATCTTAGTCCAAGAGTAGTACCACTCAACCTTATCTTCATGTCGGACTAAGTCCACCCGCAGGGTTTAACATGACAATCCTTATGAGCTCCTCTTGGGGGCATTCTCAACCTAGATCACTAGGACACAATTTCCTTCTATAATCAACAACACACACTATAAGTGATATCATTTCCCAACTTATCGGGCTTATTGATTTATCGAACTAAATCTCACCCATTGATAAATTAAAGAAATAAATATCAAATATATGTGCTTGTTATTATATTAGGATTAAGAGCACACACTTCCATAATAACTGAGGTCTTTGTTCCTTCATAAAGTCAGTATAAAAGGAACAACCTCATATGGTCCTACTCAATACACTCTAAGTGTACTAGTGTAATTATATAGTTAAGATAAACTAACACCTAATTACACTACGACCTTCCAATGGTTTGTTCCTTTCCATCTTGGTCGTGAGCTACTGTTTATAATTTATAAGGAACCGATAACATTATCTTCTGTGTGTGACACTACACACCATGTTATCTACAATATAAATTAATTGAGCAACTACATTTATCATAAATGTAGACATTTGACCAATGTGATTCTTATTTCTAGATAAATGTTTATACCAAAAGCTAGGCTTTTAGTATACATCCTAACACCTAAACCTAAGTTCATCTTGTAAGAGGAAGAGAGCCTTGTGAGAGGTTTGCTCCACCGAGAAGGAGTAAGAGCTAGCTGGAGATTACCGGGGATTGATTCACCGAAGGATTAAGGGTTCGTCCACCTCAAGGACACGCCGTGGAGTAGGAGCAAGCAATCTCCGAACCACGTAAAGGATTTGTGTTAGCGTTTGCTCTTACTTGTTTATTTTCATTGCTTTAGTTTTCGTATTCCGTTTGCTTAACTAACCTTGTAGAGAAGAATCAAAATTGGGGGTGACCTAGCTATCCAACCCCCCTTCTAGCCGGCCACCGATCCCTCACAGGAGGCACCAGCCAAGCCCTTGGCGCCGACCGAACGCAGGCCACCGACCGGCCCACAACTGCCCAAGGGGTCGAGAGCCGAAGGAGCACGACCACATCAGGAGACGAGGGAGCATGTCGTGCAACATGTGGCCTCCGGCCGGCCAAAGGCATTGAAGAGCAAGGTATGGACTCCCATGTTTTGTTCCTTCCACCAATCGGCGTCCCACAACACCCGTGACTTTCGTGGGTTGACGCCAGGCGCCCGACCGATACCAAAGGGTTATCGTCGTCGATCGCCCTCACCCGACCGGCGACACGAGCATCAAACCGCCGGGCGATGAGAAGATGCTAGGTGGTCACCCAAGCGGTAGCACCACCATCAACAGAGGAGCAATGACCATCCCCGAGCTTCACACGAGAAACACAGGTCGCCCGCTCAGGAGGAGGAAAATAGAAGCAATGCCACTCGGGGAAAGATAAACATCATCGTCGGTGGATCGACCAGTGGAGACTCCAACCGAGCCAGAAAATCATACGCTCGGTAGCTGGAGATCCATGCCATGGGATGTAGCTGGGAGAAGGCAAGCGAGCCCAAAATCAGCTTCGGACCCAAGGATCTTGAGGGAATAGAAGTTCCTCACGACGTCACCCACATCATCCGAGCGATGATTGCCAATTATACTATTCACCAAATTTTCATTGACACAGGCAATTCGGTGAATATAATTTTTAAGAAGGCGTTCGACCAGCTCCAAATCGACCAGGGCGAGCTGCTGCCAATGACAACCCCACTATATGGGTTCACTGGCAACGAGGTGCAGCTGATGGACCAAACTAAGTTGGCCATATCGCTCGGGGAGGAGCCACTCAGGAGTACCCAGACCATAAATTTTATCGTGGTGGATGCCCCCTCAGCCTACAACATCATCCTCGGCCGTCCGACCCTTAATGAATTCCGAGTGGTAGTTTCAACCTATTGCCAGAAGATCAAGTTCCATGTGGATGACCGGGTAGGTGAAGTAAAAGGGGACCAGCTGGCCGCTCAGTGTTGCTACGTTGAGATGGTCAAGACCGAGGCCAGATCTACTCGAAAGGCTTCCAGACTAGAGATAAGCGCCATCACTGAAAAATCACCTACTCTAGTTTATGAGGAGAAAGAGGAAGTGCAAATCCATCCTCTTCGAACAAAAGCAACAAATTTCATAACGACCGACCTGGAGGCTGAATAGAAGGCAGAGTTGATCACTTATCTCCATCAACGGTCGAGCGGCGACCTTAAACTCGAGTCTTCGTCAAATCATTGAGCGGCGACGTTAAACCCCTGTCTCCATCAACGGTCGAGCGACTATCTTAAACTCGAGTCTTCATCAAATTGTCGAGCAGCGACATTAAACCCCTGTCTCTATCAACGGTCGAGCGGCGACCTTAAACTCGAGTCCTCGTCAAATCGTCAAGCGGCGACGTTAAACCCTTGTCTCCATCAACGGTTGAGCGACGACCTTAAACTCGAGTCTTCGTTAAATCTTCGAGCGACGACGTTAAACCCCTATCTCCATTAACGGTCGAGCAGCGACCTTAAACTTGAGTCTTCGTCAAATCATCGAGCGGTGACGTTAAACCCTTGTCTCCATCAACGGTCGAGTGGCGACCTTAAACTCGAGTCTTCGTCAAATCATCGAGCGACGACGTTAAACCCCTGTCTCCATCAACAGTCGAGCAGCGACCTTAAACTCGAGTCTTCATCAAATCGTCAAGCAGCGACGTTAAACCCCTGTCTCCATCAACGGTCGAGTGGCGACCTTAAACCCAAATCTTCATCAAATTGTCGAGCGGTGATGTTAAACCCCGGTCTCTACTGATGGTCGAGCGGCGCCCTTAAACTCGAGTCTTCACCAAATCATCGAGCGACGATGTTAAACCCCTGTCTTCACCAAACCATAGAGCGGTGCCGTTAAACCCCTATCTTCACCAAATCGTCGAGCAACGACGTTAACCCCCGATCTCCACCGACGATCGAGCGGTGACCTTAAACCCAGGAGAAGGTATGAACCTTATTGAATTCGTTAATGGTCGATTGACGATCCGCAATTCGTTGGGGTAGATCAAAGACAGACCATGATTATAGCCGAGCGAAGAAACTGGTGTCGAGCATGGAAACAAACAAATCATATAGAAAAGCTCCGCTGAGCGGGCAAATCGTTCATTTCACAAAAGGATACTACCGAGCGGCAGGAATACATTTAGACTTTTCAACTTTTACAGGACTACCTCACTCAAGATAATCGAAAATATCATCGAGCATCGAATCGTTCAGCTGGCTTCGGTTGATGACACCATCTGTTAGGGCTTTAGGGAGGTGGGCGCTTGCCTTCAGCTGACCAAGCGTCCCATCGATCGCTAGCTCGAACGCTCTAATGATCCGCTAGACAACTTTGTCAGTGAACTGGTCCGAGCAGAGGTACTCCTATTTCATCACTGCTAATCGACTTGGCTCATCATGTTGATAGATCGTCAGGGCAGAACGGGAGGCCTCTAGGGCAACTTCGACATCCTTGAGCTTCTTATTCAAAGACTCCTCTCCAGCCACTTGGCAGGCCCGCTCGGTGATAAGACAATCCTCGGTTTCTTTAAGCTTTTGGGTGAGCTGCCGAGCCTCTTGGTTCTTTAGCTCCAGGTCGGCAATGGCTCGTTGTTTCCTTGTGGTGGCCAACTCGAGCTTTTTGTCGTAGGTCTTCAACTGTGTCTCCATCTAGCCCAGCCTGATAGCTTGATCGACCGACTTCTGCTGCTCGGCCACAAGGAGTTGTTGGGCCTTCTTTAGATCGGCCTTTAGCTCGGGGACTAATGGCCCTTGGGAAGAGGATGCGCCGCCTGACAGCTTGAGCTTCTTCAACTCATCCTCCACAAAGGTGAGCCGTTGGCGCATGACCACGCTCTCCACCTAGTACTGCGGATCAAAAGGCAAATTTTAAGCGCCGATCAGAGGTATATTCTGAATTGATCTACGTACCCCAGTGGACATCTGCAGGTGACTATTCCCAAGCGCTCCTAGAGACATCGCCGCCGCTCAGGCCCTCGCTTCCTCCCAAATACTGGCAAGTGACCCGCGAATTAGAATCTTGTGCTCGGGGATGGTTGGTCGGGTGCATTGCTCAAGATAGTCCTTGGTGGGAAAATTGAGGGTTACGGTCACCGATCGTCGACCGCTTGGGTCTGAGGAGGAGGAAATCGTCGGACCAGAGGGAGCAGCAGTCGACGCTGGGTCGATCCTGGATCGCAGTGGCCTCCGTTGGGTTCGGGACGGAGGTAGAGGCGCGATCGATCGTGCGACGATAGGCTCCATCGGCAAATCGGCCAAGGAGGGTGTCTGATCGGATGAAGTGGCCTCCACTGTTTCAGGGACGGCCGCAGGAGACGATGTACCCCCTCACTCGGAGGGTCTCACGGTCGAGGTGGCGGAGCTGGATGGATTGTCCTAGCGGCACCTCTTGCGCCTAAGGAGGGGCACTCCGTCGGAAGACTCGGAGCCTTCGGTCTGATCAGTAGGTTGCGCTTCGGGAGTTGGGAGCGGATAACCAACCACTTCAGCATTGGTCGTCTGGTCGGTGGCACCCTCACCCACGGCGGGCGTCTCCCCGCTACCAGTAACTGTGCCCTCCTGGGAGGCGACTGGCATCAAGCTAAGGCTCGCCATCTCCTTTAGCTTGGTCAGACCGGTCGCACGTGCTTGCATCATGATTTCAGCTGCAAAAGAAAAGAAGAAATCAGTTAGATTCTAGGGAGAAGGGTAAGAAATCTCATACCTAAATCGCTCGAGAGCCTCGCGCAGATCAGACTCAACCCAAAGATATACATAACACCCTCCAGTAATAGCTTGTGGATGTCGTATTTCTAACCGGCTAGCATGTTCGCTGCATGAAGATAATCCGGTCGGCTCCTGTACTTCTTCAGATCCGACTGAGGGGGTAGTCCGACCTGCCAGCGCGTCCGGAAGCTCAGTCATTCAGGAAGTCGCAGAATGAAGAAATACTTCTTCCAATGTTTATTGGAAGAAGACATCTAATCAAAAAATACTAGCCCGGCCCGAGACTGAAAGAGATAGGTCCCCATCTCGGACTACTTAGGGTAGTAGAAATAATGAAAGACTTGAGGGGTCAAAGGGATACCGTGTAGACGGAACATGACAACTACACTACACAACAGATGAAAAGAATTTGGTACTAGTTGGGGGAGAGGAACGCGGAAGTAGTTACAAACTTCAAGGATGAAAGGATGGATTGGGAAGTGAAGACCGACCATAAATTAGTCTCTGAACAGACATATTGTGTTGATCGGTGGATCATTGGGTCGGTCGGACAAAGAGGCCAAAATGATTTTATAGTCAGGGGGAATTTCAAAAGAGTTTAGGAGGCTCTCGACATCGCTCTCATCAAACCTAGTCTCCATGGTCGTATACCATAGACCAGGAGCGGGGTCGGACGATCGGGAAGAGCTCGCCATCACCGGAAAATGAAAAACAGGAGGTTCGATGAAAGTTTAACAGAGCAGTAACCAGGAAATGCAAAACGAACACTTGGGAAACTGCGGGGAATGTAGGGGGCTACGAGCGATTGAAAAATTGAAGGAAGGTGAGAGCTTATAGGAGAAGGAAATGTCGCCGCAAAAAGGAGCGGAGCATCGCCGGAGCACCGATTGCACAGGAACTTGCCGACAACCTTCGCAGAAAATGCAAGTAAGAAGAAGAAGTCGGGGCTACGACTTTTATAAAGTGCGGGCTCGGCCGACCGGGGTCGTTCGATGTAGGTCACGGAAGCTGAAGCGTAGATCTAACCATCGAATTCAAACCGCCAAATGTCACATCAACATCTGTCACTTCGGGCTTGCGGTGATAGCGGTAGTGGCACGTGGCACACGCCTACAGGGCAGCATTTAATGAACGCCATGTACAGGCGTGGCCACGCGTCTGGCTTTAACGGGGATGATTTACATGAATTCCGAAGGGATTCGGATGGTATCAGCGTGGACCGCTCTCAGCCAAGGATAGAAACTGCAAATTTCCAAAGTGCGAATATGTGAAGTACCGATCAACCACAAGGAGCAATCTCAAGGTTGTCCGACACCCTCGGGCGGACCGAATGGGGTCTAACCAGCATCACGGTCGATCGGCCAACCGATCCCCAGACTAGCTTGTCCAGTTAGTCAGATTTACAGCCTCCTTCAACTAGACTTGGGGGGGGGGAGACATGTGATCCGGTGATGTGGAGATGTCCAGGTAGCAAGGTGGTCAATGACATGGTGGAGGTCAAAGTCAAGTTGGTCAACGCCCCGGTATTATCGTCCGATAGGGCAACCCCCTTTCCCGATCGGGAGGAAAACTCGCCGAGCCTACATGAAGCAGATGTTAGCACAGCTCAGTCATGTACCGAACTTTCGGCGCTCAAACAGACAAGGTATGGGCCGAGCGGCCAGCCCGCTCAGACTCACATCAGGAAAACTGTGACGACCGAGCAAACTACATTCAGATACAGCTCCTCCATTCTGCATAACAGCGGAGCCCAGACCATGGGATATTGGCCGAGCGGCCCTTCCGCTCAGCCCGAGGACAAGATCACTCGGACGGTCGATGGCTGGCTAAGCGGCTCTTCCACTCGGCCTGCAACCGACAATAGGAGGATCAGAGAATATCCTTATGGGAACCCGTGCCGCCGACAGATGGCATGTCTGGCGGCATGGTCAGGCAGAAGATCGTACGATGGAAGCTTCCGTTGTCTTGTTAGAGATATGCACAAGTCGTTAAGGTATGGTGTCAGGAAAACTTTTCTGACACGTCTTTTCAGGGTATGCTTTGAGGAGCATGTGTATCTCGGGAAGCGTGCACATGCTCTCCGAGAGTCTATATAAAGACCCCCAAGCTTTGACGGAGGTATGCATAATCTCTATTGTATCTATAGTTACCTTGCCATTTTACTTTCTTGTTTCTTCTACATCGGCGTTGGTTGGCTTGAGCGTCGGAGGGCCATCGCCGGGGAACCCTTCCCTGGCTTGGCACTGACGTTGCTATGGTTGCAGGTTTCACTGACAAGAAGTCCACCAATGGTCAACAGGAGTGCCATATCCTCAGCATCCATCGTCTCGACTCTCGAACATGATCAAATTTGGGCCAGTCAAAGGGATGTCATGCAAACGGAACAGGACAACAACGTCGCACAACAGACAAAAAGAATTTGGTACTAGTTAGGGGAGAGGAACGCGGAAGTAGTTACAAACTTCAAGGATGAAAGGATGAATTGGGAAGCGAAGATCGGCCACAAATTGGTCTCTGAACAGACATATTGTGTCGATCGGTGGATCATTGGGCCGGTCGGACGAAGAGGCCAAAATGATTTTATGGTCAGGGGGGATTTTGAAAGTGTTTTGGTGGCTCTCGGCGTCGCCCTCATCAAACCTGGTCTCCATGGTGGTATACCATAGACCAGGAGCAGGGTCGGATGGCCGGGAAGAGCTCGCCATCGTCGGAAAACGAAAAACAGGAGGTTCGACGGAAGTTTAACGGAGCAGTAAGCAAGATACGCAAAATGAACACTAGAGAAACTGCGGGGAACGTAGGGGGCTGCGAGCGATTGAAAAGGGGAAGGATGGGGAGAGCTTAAAGGAGAAGGAAATGTCGCCGCAAAAAGGAGCGGAGCGTCGCCGGAGCACCGATTGCACAAGAACTCGCCGACAGCCTTCGCTGAAAACGCAAGTAAGAAGAAGAAGCTGGGTCTACGCCCTTTATAAAGTGCGGCCTTGACCGACCGGGGTCGTTTAATCTAGGTCACGGAAGCCGGATCGCAGATCCAGTCATCAAATTCAAACCGCAAAATGTCACATAAATATCTGTCACTTCGGGCTTGCGGTGACGACGATAGTGGCACATGACACACACCTACAAAGCAACATTTAATGAATGCCATGTACAGGCGTGGTCGCGTGCTCGGCTTTAATGGGGATGATTTGCATGAATTCCGAAGGGATTTGGATGACGCCAGCGTGGACCGCTCTCAGCTAAAGATAGAAACTACAAATTTCTCAAAGTGTGAATATGCAAAGTACCGATCGGCCTCAAGGAGCAATCTCAGGGTTGTCCGGCACCCTCGGGTGGACCGACCGGGGTCCAACCAGCATCACGACCGATCGGCCAACCGATCTCCAAACTATCTTGTCCAGTCAATCGGACTTGCAACCTTCTTCGACTAGACTTGAGGGGGAGGTATGTGATCCGGTGATGAGGAGGGGTCTTGTTAGCAGGGTGGTCAATGACACAGAGGAGGTCAAAGTCAAGCTAGTCAACGCCCCGGTATTATTGTCCGATCGGGCAACCCCCTTTCCCGACCTGGAGGAAGAATCGCCGAGCCTACATGAAGCAGATGTTAGCACAGCTCGGTCATGTACCGAGCTTCCGGCGCTTAAACAGACAAGGTATGCGATGAGCGGCCAGCCCGCTCGGACTCACATCGGCAAAACAGTGACGGCCGAGCAGACTACATTCAGACACAACTCCTCCTTTCTGCATAACAGCGGAGCCCGGACCGTGGGAGGTTGGCCGAGCGACCATTCCGCTCGGCCCAAGGACAAGATCACCCGGACGACCGATGGCTGGCCGAGCGGCTCTTCCACTCGGCCTACAACCGACAAAAGGAGGATGAGAGAATATCCTTCCGGGAACCCGTGGTGCCGACAGATAGCATGCTTGGCGGCATGGTCAGACAGAAGATCGTACGATGGAAGCTTCCGTTGTTTTATTAGAGATATGCTCGGGTCGTTAAAGTATGGTGTCAGGAAAACTTTTTTGGCACGTCTTTTCAGGGTATGCTTTGAGGAGCGTGCACGCCTCGGGAAGCGTGCACGCGCTCCCCGGGAGTCCTATATAAAGACCCCCAAGTTTCGACGGTGGTTGACTTGAGCGTCGGAGGGTCATCGCTGGGGAACCCCTCCCTGGCTCGGCACTGACGTTGCTGTGGTTGCAGGTTTCACTGACGAGAAGTCCACCAACGGTCAACAGGAGCGTCACGCCCCCAACATCCATCGCCTCGACTCTCGGACAGGATCAGTTTCTATGAAAGGACAGACCATAAAGATGCTCGGTTACCTTTCTTAAAATGGACCCACAATTTTTGTATTTATCAGAGAGGAAACTTTGAATGTATAGCTTACATGCAGAATATTCTCTATTTTCTGTGACACAAAATACCAAAAATGTAACATAAGACCATTGGGTTGAGGAGCCCACTATGTGTTTAGCTGATAATCTAATCAAGCCTCCCGAATGTCCCGATCGACTTTCATTCGAAAGTACCACTCGGTCGGATTAAAGAATTGTAGCCGAAGACTCCGCCTTCGCTCGGCCTCTTCATTGAGCCAGAGAGCTCGAATAGACCAAATATCCAGCTAGTCCAATCAACTAGATCACTCTGCTAAGCTATCGGACACACTGAGAGCTAGTTAACTGTGTATTTTTGAACCAAGGATAAGACTGACAAAGGATCCACGTTCGATCGACACCTCAGTCCGATCAAATTAATGGTTCGATTGGGGCTCAAAGCCCTATCAATGTTGTGTGAATCAATGTCCGACCGGCCTCTTAGCTGAAGTAATCAACTACGCTAGCTTTAAAGGTTAATCATTTCTTAACTTTAACCGCTCAGCTAGCCCCTAAATCATGATCCATCTCGGGGGGTCACCTTAACGAACTGATACAATTTGTAATACAAATCCAATGTTTATTTAATATATATACATGATACACCAGTAATATATAAAATACAGAGATGTTTTCTAAATGCAATAACCAACCCATAAAAATTCTGGATATGTATATGAGTCTCATCTGTATAACTGACACTTGTCAGAGTTGATGCCACTGGTGTTGAACACGCTGGGTTCCGCCCATTCGTAAACTCCAAGTGACGACGCAATTAACTAGTCAATTGTAACAAAATATTACGCTAGAATACATGTCATCCCTTCGGAAGATAAACCATTAAGTCAATTATAATCTACCGTAAAAAATAATTAGGGGTGGAAACACAATTACTAATCAAACATGATCCATTCAGGCGCCATTCAATTCAATTATATATTAATTTTTGCCATCAGCTGGGCAGCCACATTTCTGCTAATTAAAGAACTGTTTGTTGATAAATACTTTGTGGGCCAATCTTGGAGAAGTACGAGTTCAAGGTTACTTTATGGAACATGATCAACACATGATCTAAGAGGCCTCTACCTTATTGAATCTATCATTAACGTAGAGTGATAGAGTTTCTCAATTGAGTTTTGAGTTTCTCAATTGAGAATTTATTTCTATTATTCGAGGTAGAGTGAGTTGTAATTCTTTCTATTTTAACAGGTATTGTTTCTTTCACTTAAAAATTTATTTCTATTCAAGGTAGAGACGTAGAGTGACTTGTTTCTTTCTAGTTTAACCAGAATATATTATTGTTTCTTTCTTATCTGTATAGCAAAGAGTTTCAGATCTGAATGGAGGGAGAGAAAGGATTAGTCGATCGATTTAGTTTATTCCCTGGCCCTATAGAGATATTTTAGGGTGCTGATGGTGTCTTTGTTTCTAGATATTAATAGTTTTATCTAGCTGGAGTACTCTTCCTAGTTCATCGATCAGTTTTTTTAGTAAATAAGTACTTGCATGAATCAACACTTAAGCCTAGCTCGATGAGTCGGTATAATCAGGGCTAAGATTGGTAACGTAGAGCCGTAAAGGGATGCACGAATCTTTTCAGTTTCACAAAGTTCAATAATAACTCCGTTTTTATAAATAAATTTGGACATTTCAATCCCAAGACTACCACATGTTAAAATTTGGCCATTTTCAATATCTCTAATTGCTAATTATGTTCTGCCTGCTTTCAGATACCTTTCATTCAAACATTAAATTTAACTTAAAGTTCAATTATGACCGACAAAATTAAAGCTAGTTAGGCATTCATTGCATGGTTTCTAACGTCCATAATTGTGGCGCGCGCTGATAATTGGTTTATATCAGCAAGAACAGCGTTCCGGCCGCCTTTTGATTCTTTAATATCTGTAGCGTGCATGATGTGCTACGAGCAAATTATCAAACCTGGAAGCAACGTGACCAATTATAAACCACTGCACAGCAATTCAGCAAATTATCACACGTTTTTCCTTCAGTCTCGATCACCATTATATTGTCAAGTTAATTCATCAATCGTATACATATCTGAAATTAACCTGCATTAATTTAAGCGCCGAGAGGTTCCCCACAAGCAACAGAATACCCTGGCCTGCCCCCCTGCATGCTCCTCTATAAATAATTGAAGTCTCGAACCCACTCGGCAATTCATTCGCCAAATAGTAGATCTAATTAAGCGACCATGGAGACGAAGAAGTTGGCCGTGCTGGTGTTGTTGGCAGTGGTTGTGCTCTTGGTGGCCACCGAAGCCATTCCTTTCGAGGATAAGGACTTGGCATCGGAGGAGAGTCTGTGGAACCTGTACGAACGGTGGCGCAGCCACCACACGGTGACGCGGGACCTCGACGAGAAGAAGAAACGGTTCAATGTGTTCAAAGAGAACGTCAAGTTCATCCATGAATTCAATCAACGGAAGGAAGTGCCTTACAAGCTTCGCCTCAACAAGTTCGGCGACATGACCAACCAAGAGTTTCGTGCGGTCTATGCCGGTTCCAAGGTGGCCCACCACCGCTCTCTACGCGGCGATCGACACGAGGAAGAAGGCGGCGGGAGCTGCTCTACCGTCTGTGGGATTCCGACGTCGGTCGACTGGAGGCAGAAGGGTGCAGTTACTCCCATCAAGGACCAGGGCCAGTGTGGTAATTAATCGATTGCAAGGTCAGTTGTTTTCGATATTTTTGTGCAAAAGATAAAATAATATGTTATAAAATATGATCAGGGAGTTGTTGGGCATTCTCTACTGTGGCTTCTGTGGAGGGCATAAACCAAATCAAGACCAACCAATTGATCTCCTTGTCGGAGCAACAACTCGTAGATTGTGATACCAAGTACAACAGTGGATGCAATGGTGGTCTCATGGACTACGCATTTGAGTACATCATGGAAAATGGAGGTCTCGCCACGGAAGAAAACTATCCTTACACGGCTGAAGATGGAACGTGCTCGAAGGTTAATTAATTATACATTTTGCAATGATTAATATGTTAATATAATCTTGGTATATAGTTGGTGCGGATGAATAAATTAATGTAACTTTCTTCTTCGCATGCAGGAGAATTCACCGGCGGTTACAATCGATGGCTACAAGGATGTGCCGGCCAACGACGAGAAAGCTTTGATGGCGGCCGTAGCCAACCAACCGGTGTCAGTTGCCATCGATGCAGGAGGCTTCCAATTCTACTCGGAGGTTTGCCATAGCTCATTCTTATATATGTATTCTATTAGTTCGACATCAATTTAATTATTTCGATCAAATTAAAAACTCTTTGCCGATCCAAACGTATAGTATATTTAATTCGATATCGCAGGGAGTCTTCACGGGGCCCTGTGGCACTGACTTGGATCATGGCGTCGCAATCGTTGGGTACGGCGCAACGAAGGATGGGACTAAGTACTGGATAGTGAAGAACTCATGGGGAACAGAGTGGGGCGAGAGTGGCTACGTTAGGATGAAGAGGGGAGTTTCGGCCAAGCATGGGCTGTGTGGTATCGCGATGGAGGCATCTTATCCTATCAAAACATCCCCTAACCCTAAGGAGACTGCGGGATCTTCCAAGGATGAACTCTGAGATGATGATACTTGACTGAAATTATATTCACGCCTGGAATTAAGGATGCAGATGATGGTTAAACCTGTGATGTTTCTTTAATGTGTTCTCCTAATTGTGTGTGCATTTCACTTCAGTGAAAATGGATAAATAAATGCATTTCTTCGACTAATTGAGATTTAATTTGCAAATAAATATTCATAGTAGTGGACTGGTTCTGTTCTTGCATCTCGAAGAAATTGGGAGCGGGACAAAGCAGAGCAGACTGATGCAGATATATACTTATCAGAAGGCTGTGGTTCACAATAAATTAATAAGCTATAAGGTCAAATGTGGTTTATGGTTGAATTATTCACAAGATATATTTTGCATTAACAATTCATACATTAATTTTGCTATTTAAGGTAGTTGAGTAAACGCATCTTATTTCATAAAAGAAATCATTTATAGTGACAATTTGTGTCAGCCAACAATTAGGATGCTTTAATGGTGACTATAACTAATCTAATTGATGTTGATGTCTTAGACTAAGTGACCTTGTTGTTTTCTTGAATATTCATGTTGGTAATGTTGCAATTAATGTTTAAGTTCCTAGTATTCCTCTAACTAATTCATGCAAGTGTGAACGCCATTTCTCGGTATATATATATATACTTTAACTGATTGAAATCTGAAAATAAACAATGAAAGATTTAAAATTTTTGACAATTAATTGACAATTTTTTTTCATTTAGATTTATTGAATGTAGAAAGATTAACCATCATTAACTTCTAAATAATTTATTTTATTACTGTAAAAAATGAGAATGGTTTATGTTAAATGATACATATAAGAAAGAATATATATACAGACGGAATCATTTATTAATCAAATTAACCCGCATAAAGTTAGTATATAAAATTGATCTATTAAGGAGATATTACCAACGAAATAGAGGAAATATAATATTCATCAGCTAATTTTCCTTAAAGAACACCTCCCATCAAGTCACTGTCATTGAATCTTACATTTATTACCACATATCTTAACAAAAATTCTTGCTTTAATTGTGTAATCAAGAAAAAAGTTAATTACCTTCTCTCTTGTTTTCTTCAATAATTAAAAAAGTTTTATGCGAATGCAATAAATGAGGGTTAGAAAGTTGAGTGATTAGTAGTTAACTATATAAAGAGTTAGATAGACAATGATGAGGACTTTAAGGGAAACGAGTACTCGAAGCTAATGGATCAAATAAAAGGAGATAAGTAAATTTTTCAGTAAGCTAAGAGACATTGTTTTGACGTTTTAAAAAGAGTAAGGATACCTTTTACGATTCTCCTTTAGATATATATTTTTATTAATCCTGTCATAAAATGATGGAGAAAACATGACGAATAGATAGATCTATTATTAATTAGGAGAAGACTTTAAGATGAAGAAGAATTGACATCTAGCTCTTCTCCAGGGCATTCTTTTTTATGCACACCGTAAAGAGAGAGCAAAGGGAGCGTTAGAGTGAGAATCAGAGAGGGGATCTATAGCACAGGTCCTTTAATGCTCAAGTCAGTATGGTGGCTAAGCGAAAAGTGAAGAATAAAATGAACAGTAGATGTGTGCACGCAATGTAAGGTGTGAAGACGTTTTTATGTACCTGACCAACGGAGAGAACCCTTTTTATGTTGTCTTTCATAACCTCCATAACAATGAGGCGATAAAGAATATTTGGTGTTAAAAAATATCTGGTGATGAAAGATATACAGCATGGAAGATGTATAGTCATCCTCCGAAGAATCTTCTATTACCGCTATATGAATCACTTCTTATAATTTCTGCCATTAATGAGGCGGTTGAGAGAATATGTCGTCAGAATGTAGAGTGATGGAAGATGTACAGCCACCCTTCGAGGAAGGTTCCATCTCACATATATGTTATAGCAGCAGAATATTCTTTGACAAGTAGTTGTTATTCTCTGACGGGTTGTTATGTTTCCCTGACAATGTTGTCCCCTGTATGTAGTCCAACCGACCTAATAATTAATCAACTTTATGATGGGGGATTGGTGATAGAAATGGGGAACTAAATCCCTTAAGTCCGACCGGCTCTATGTCTGACCAGGTTTATATTGAAAATTGTCTCATACATTTGCTTTATATATAAGTGGGGCGCTGAGCCTCATAAACCCGTCTGTCGTTGTTACCGGTCGACCATAGTCTTGGAAGTCCGATCAGCTATGGGGTCGACCAACCATATGCTGAGAGTTGCCATAGTGCTGTAAGATAAGAAACTATGCCCTGTAAACCAGATTTACCCTTGGGCCGACCGACCATATGCTGAGAGATAAGGAGTAATGCCTTGTAATCTCGACTGGCCCTTTGGGCTGACCGGACATATACGAAGAGTTGTATCTTAGAAGCAGGGAGTTGGACCTCGTATGCTCAACTATTGCGGGAGCTGACCAAGTTTATTCTGTGTCTTGGCGCTGAGGTGTGGAGCGTTGAGGTCCGTAAGTCCAACCGGCTCTAAAGCCAACCGCCTTCATCTGAATGTCTTAGCGTTGAAGAGTGAGGACTTACGGGCCACCAAGCCAACCGGCTCTTCAACGCTCTTCAACTCTTGGTGACAGCAGCTTGGCCATCTGTTATACTCTGATCCTGATTGTCACCTCACCCTGACTTTGAATGCCACCTCATCTTGACTTTGATTTCCACCTTACTAGTGGGTCCACTCATAACATATTATATCACTAGTCTCCCCTTCAAGTCTAGTCCAAAGAGATTTGTGACCGACTGACAAGATCCAAATCTTATTTCTGCTCAATCACCCAATTAGTTGGTCCGACTAAATGACCATGCTTGTAATAGCCTCTTAATGTTGCATTCAATTTTATTCGTCTTGGAAAAAATGCATGTCAAATGTTTGATATGCTAAACCATGCGCTGATGATACGTGGGAAGACACTTGTTATCGAAATGATTTTAGCTATCTTGTCCATCATAAATTCCCTTTACTAGACAAGCGCCATGTGTCCCACGAACATTTAATTTTCTACCCTAACAGCGCCGAAGCCTGTTCCCAAGCCGAGTGGGGTAGCCGCTTGGCCGAAGTTGAACTTTGCTCATCAAACTCTGTTGTCTGGCCGAGCAGGGTAGCCTCTCATCTTGGCTTCTGAACCTTGTCTCCCTTGAGCGTCGGTTGTTTGATTACTCCCAATGTTGAAGGTATGGCCTGTCGGAGTCTTCTTCCCCGATCGAGGCATGCTTCGCCCGACTGGCCGATGCCCTCTACGCGTTGACTGTTAGAGTGTATACTAAAAGCCTAGCTTTTGTATAAACATTTATTTAGAAATAAATAATCACAATGGTCAAATACCTACATTTATTTATTAAGTGTAGTTGTTCAATTAATTTATATTGTAGATAACATGGTTTGTGGTGTCACACACAGAAGATCATGTTGTCGGTTCTTTATAAATTATAAACAGTTGCTCGCGACTAAAATGGAAAGGAACAAACCGTTGAAGTAGTCGTAGTGTAATTAAGTATTAGTTTATCTTAATTAATAAATTACACTGATACACTCCAAGTGTATTGAGTATGACCATTTTAGGTAAGTTCTTTTTGTACTGACTTTATAAAAGAACTAGACCTTAGTTATTATGGAAGTGTGTGCTCTTAATCCTAATATAATAACAAACACATATATTTAGTATTTATTTCTTTGACTTATCAATGGGTGAGATTTAGCTCGATAAATCAATAAGCCCGATAAGTTGGGAAATGATATTACTTGTAGTGTGTGTTGTTGATTATAGAAGGAAATTGTGTCATAGTAATCTAGGTTGAGAATGACCCCAAGAGGAGCTCATAAGGATTGTCATGTTAAACCCTGTAGGTGGACTTAGTCCTACATGACGATAAGGTTGAGTGGTACTACTCTTGGACTAAGATATTAATTAAGTGAGTTGTCATTAACTCATTTAATTAGTGGGCATTCATTATCTTAAACACAGGGAGACTAACACACTCATAATAAGAAGGCACTACAAGAAAACCCCTCATAAACATCGGTGGAACAACAACGGTTTTAAGCAAAAATCGATGTCTTTGAGAATTTTACACCGGTTTTTCCAAAAATCGGTGTCTATGAGCACAGATTTTCGCTCATAAACATCGAGTTTTTAGGCGATGTCTATGAGTGCCTTTTTTCGTTAATAGACACCGATCTTAACAGCGGTTTTTAAAACCCGGTGTCTATGAATCAAAATTCTGGCGGACTTTCTTAGCACACTTTCTTTTGGGCTTCTCCTCGCCCACCATAAATCGAAACCCTAATCCTCAGGCGCCGATCCCGCTCCTCAGGTGCTTTCTTTTGCCTCTCGCTCCTCAGACGCCGATCCCGGCTCCCCCCGCCAACTGCACTCCTCCCCAACCCCCGGTGCTGTCCCGCAAATCGAGTCCCTCCCACTCTTCCGCGATGTGCCCGTACTCGAGCGCCAGGCGCTCTTTCTCCGCAAACTCTAGATCTGCATTCCCACCGACCCGGAGGAGGAGGACCCCTACCTCGACCCCGCCTGGCCTCATCTCCAGCTCGTCTATGAGCTCCTTCTCCGCTACGTCGTGTCGTCCGACACCGATACCAAGGTCGCCAAGCGCTACATCGACCACTCATTCGTGCTCCGCCTTCTCGACCTCTTAAACTCCAAAGACCTCTGAAGGAACGAAGATAACTCCTCCTCACCAGTCACCGGAGTTCCGTTGGAAAGACTATTGCTTTGTAAACATATCCTTTTTATTGTCTCTAGCTTGTTCGCATTTGTTTTGTGCATCGATTTGTGTGTTTTGGCTCTTTTTCGGAGCGCTGGGTTAGGTTTGAGGTCGATATTGCAAGTGTAGGCTGGATTTGTCTTGGTGCATCGATTGGGAGAGATGGTCGGAGGCGGAAGTAGGAGGGACGATGGGCTGCTGAAGATCAATAGAACTAACGTCTTCGCAGTGCTTGAGACTCTCAAGAAGAAGAAGAAGTCAGACAAAGAGTCGAAGAGCAAGGGGGCGTCCAAGAGCCAAGGGAAGGAGCAGGAGAAGCAAGTGTTTTGGGCCCTGGCGCCTCTACCGTGAGCTGCACGGAAGGACCAGCTGCTGAGGGAGCAGTGAAGATAAAACCCATTCGAGGTATGGCTTCTCAAATCTCATGCATCCGACTGTTTCATGTTGGTTAGCGGTTAAGGGACATAGACCTCTTAATCTGTAGTATCAGGTTCTCCAAAGCTTAGTTCTACTGAAAATTGGAAGTTATTGCGATGCAATGTTTAGCTTCCTGCTACAAGTTGCCAGTCTTACAACGTTCTGCTGTTGATCTTTCTTTGTAGTCTGCAAAATAAATTTTTCTTTAAAAAAAAGAGAGGTTATTTGTAGTTCAGAAATAAGGCTCTTGTTTATTTATTTGCGCTTTTAGTTCTGTGCAACATCTAAGATAATATGATTGAATGGAGATCTCTTCTCATAGAACGAGAATTATCAACTTCTGAAGATGTTTGTGTGTTTTAGTAAATATGTTAGCTGAAAATGTTCAAATTAAACAGATAGTCCTAATAAATTTGGGTTCAGTCAATCCACTCGAAATTGGCAGGATGTCTATCCCTTTACATTTCTAACACACTTTGTATTATTAGATACTCTTTTAAATAGTAGATGCTCTTTTCAGTGGCTATGATTCTTCATATGCTAGTTTAAATCTGGCAGCCGTGACTCCTCAAATGCAAGGAATAGTCGTGTCCCATGTATACATATAACTATTGCCTCTTCTTTTAATTGTAAGTGACACCTCTCCTTTGCTTTTCATGTCCGTACTAGCAATAACTGTTTCAATTTCTTATCTGTAATCAATTTCTATCAGGCATAATGTTAGTACTAAATAAATATTTATGTTATGCTTGTTTATACAAGACGTGCATGCGAGTTCAGGTTTCTTTATACTTTAAGCTTGATAGCCTATCAAATAAACTTTTTCTATTATGATGTTACTTATAAGCAATTCATGTTTACAAAGGTTTCATGATGAAGATTACTTAAATGATTATTTGTATTATATGCAGTACTGGATAAACTTGATTATTCTATTGTAATGCAATATCTGATTCTGGACAGAATCATGAGGTGGATAGAGGAGGAAGAAACACTGCAATATCTGATTCTGGACATGGACAGTAAGCCTTCTTTCTTGTTGAAAATAATTATTATCAGGTTCAGATGATATCAAATTAAGGAAAATAGTAAAATAAAAATAACCAGTTTTTGCACTTTTGAGCACAGGAGTGACTTCCATTGACAGTGATGGGATTCGCATGCTAGTAGAACTCCACAAACATTTAGAAAGAAGAGGCATCAAGGTATAGTAAGGAATCAAATTAAAGAATATAGAATCATGTTGTCTGATACCAAATATGACTGGAATGCATGCCCTCTACAATCTGTGAGAATAAGCCATTTCAGGACTAACTTGATTTTCCATTTGGTGAAATGGGAGATTATGTATACCTGATTTCATTTACAGGGACTTGAGCAACAACTCATTTGATCCTTTAGAGTAGTAGATTCCTACTCTGTGTTGTTTGCTATGAAGAAGAGTGTACCGTAATCATGTGTGAACTGTGGATATTGTATATTTCAGAGTCAAAGTCATTAGCCTGCATTAAATTTAGCGTCCAAATATTAGATGCTAAGTTGTTAAGATTAAACCTCAGGAGGTTCTCCTCACCTTTTCTTGCACCTGACCTTTCATAAGACTTCAACTCCTAGTGTGTTTAGCATTTGCATTCCAGATTCATTACATTTCATGTGCAACAAGCTTAGATTCTTTACCACAAATAAATTCTTAGATTTAGTGTTTTTAGAATGTTTACGTTCTGTGAATTGTTAGAGCGTTATTTCCATTGTAAACTTGAAATTTTTTAGAATGTTTAAGAAAGTTATCTATGCTGTCAAACAAATTTTTAGAGCATGGTTTAAGAAATCACAAGGTTACTAAATTGATAATCAAATCTTTATTGAGTACAACTTGACAAACTAAGCACCATCAATGTCTATGCTCCATTATGTTCTAGCTTGATGGAGAGAAGTAGAATAAATAGTTATAGACTTCAATATTCATCCCAAATTGCCTATCTGTTATTTTATGTATGGGATTTGTATCTGATGTAATTTTACTCTTGGTATTAATAATATAATTCCTTATTCTTAGCTGAGTTTCAATTGTTAGAGATGAGTGGCTTTTGTTGTTTGGTGCAGATGTTCAATACAATTTATGTAAATACTAACTTGACGCGGTTGTTTCTTTCTTGTTGGTTAGCATACCAAGTTTGTTAGCACCTAGCCCATGCCCTGTGCTTTTACTAGTCTTGCTTTTGCTGATCAAATTACTGGGTCTCTTGGTACAGTCAACTCTTAATGGTTCAACATCTAATCTTGCGGACTCCTCAGGCCGACCCTATACCACATTGTTTTCTGGCTAATCTGCGGCAGTGCCTTGGTTCCATCCTTCTGGTTAGACATTCCTACATAAACTTTATTAACATATTCATGTGAAATTTTGCTTGTGTGTGGAATTTTGATTATGGTTTGTAAAAAAATAGGTGGTCTTCAAGGATTGCATAATATTCATGGAAGTTTCAACCTGCCAACTGTGCCTGGTTCGCTTGCATCCAGAGAGGCCGCAATGGGTGTTGTACCATCAGGTGGTGTTCAGCAACCAGGAGGAAGCATTCCTAGTGGACGGTTCTCATCAAACAATCTTTTGGTTGCATTATCTCAGGTCTGGCATGAGTTTATTTCCACATTACTTCACTGCATCATATGGTCCTTTGAATGTGTTTAATAGTATTGATTCTGGATTTTTTTTCATGCAGATGCCTCATGGCTCTGGTGTCACAAATAGAGGGGGTATTAATGTTGTTGGAAATCATGCTTTTAGTAGTAGTAATATTAATGGAGTCACTGGGTCAATAACTGGTATTTTCTCAAGTTCAGCTTATGGGAATCGTAGTTCTGTTCCTGGTTTGGGAGTTTCTCCAGTATTGAGTAATGTAGGGCCAAGACTTACAAGCTCTGTAGGCAACATTGTAAGCAGTGGTAACATGGGAAGAAGCATCAGTTCTGGAGGATTATCTGTGCCCGGTTTAGCTTCATAGGTAAACTTAGCTACTATGCACAGAGTAAGAAGGATAATGTTGGCACCAGTAAGAAACATATTTGTGTACTATCTATTACCTTTTGATGTTGTAAGAAGAATAGTTATGTGTAATTTGTGGATACCAACTTGATGTGCACAATATCTATTATCTTTTTATGTTATAAGAAGAATATTTATGTGTTGGTTATATGGATATTGACTTGGTGTGTTTAGATACATCGGTGCATATTTATTTATGATTTTGTTAGTGAATTAATAATATTAACTTAATTTTATGATTTGCTTGGTGATAATATTGGTTTTTCACTATTTCGGAAATCGGATTTGTGTCATTAAACAATATTGATATTACATCGATTTTCCACCGTTGCAAAACCAGTGTCATTAACTAATATTACATCGGACGTATATCGCTGCCAAAACTGGTGTTATTAACATATAATATTACATCGATTTTACACCCGATGTCGTTAAGTGATACTACACCGGTTTTAACCCGATGTCTAAAATGGAAGACCTTTTACATTGCCTTCATAGACATCGGTCAAAAATGTAATAGACATCGGTGGAAAACCGATGTCTATGAGGGTTTTTGTTGTAGTGAGGAGCCCAAAATATAATTTGGGATTGGTGCGGTAGTTCAATAATAGTTCTTTAGTGGAATGAATTATTATTGATGAAATTAAGTTATGTGTTCGGGGCGAACACGGAATGCTTAATTTCATCGGGAGACCAAAACCAATTCCTCCTCTCGGTCCCTATCGTAGCCTCTTAATTATAGAGTACTATACCCACCTATACCCACCTTCTTACCCATCCTATAGAGGTCGGCCAAACTAGCTTGGAGTCCAAGCTAGGGCCGGCCAAAGGCATGGTTCATGGGTTCATGAGGTGGCCGGCCCTAGCTTGAACCCAAGCTTAGGTGGCCGGCCCTATTAAAATAAAAAGTAATTTTATTTTTAAAATTTTTTCTTATGTGGATTCTATGGTTTTAAAAGAGAGTTTAAAATTTAAATTTTTTCCTTTTATAGCTTTCTACAAAAGATTAAGAAAAGATTTGAAATCTTTCCTTATTTGTAGATTGAAACGTAGATTTTAATTTTAAGAAAACTTTCCTTTTTTAATCATGTTCATGATTTAAAAGAGAGTTTAAAAATTAAATATTCTCTTTTATTAGTTTCTACAAAAGATTAAGAAAAGATTTGATATATTTCCTTATTTGTAAATTAAAAGGAGATTTTAATTTTTAGAGATAACTTTCCTTTTTGGAAATCATCCACATGTTTAAAAAAAAGATTTTAATTTATAAAATTTCCTTTTACAAACCACCATGAAGGGAAAAATTATTGGAGAATTTTTTTAAAAAATTTCGGAAACAAATTAGGAAGTTTTAATTCTTGTGTGAATTAAATTTTCCTTGATTAAGATTAGAATAGTAGCCGGCCATATGATTTAAGAAAAGGTTTTTAATTTTAATTAATTAAATTTTCCTTTTCATGGCAAAGGAATTAAGGAAGTTTTTATTAAAATTTTCTTATTTGCCAAGACCAAGGAATATAAAAGAGGGGGTAGAGGTGCCTTCATGGCTAACGACTCTATTCTTTTTCTTCCTCCCTCTCTTCCTTGGTGGTGTGGTCGGCCCCTCTTTTTCTCTCCTCTCCTTATTGTGGCCCAAACTTCTTCATTGGTGGAGTTCTCTTGGTGGCTGGATCAAACAAGGAGAAGAATGAGAGAAAGGAAGCCTAGTCTCTAGCATCCCTTGGAGCATTGGTGGTGGCCGAACCTATCCATCAAGAAGGACTCTTGGTGGCCGAAACCTAGAAGGAAGAAGAAGGTGCTTGGTGGTTCTCATCTCGGAAAATCGTTGCCCACACAACGTCCGAGGTTAGAAGAGGAATACAGTAGAAGATTAAGAGGTCATTAAAGTTCACAAAGAAAGGTATTACTAGTATTTATTTTCCGCACCATGCTAGTTTATTTTTCTTTGTATGAATTCCAAACACAAGAGGCATTAGATCTAGTTTTTCAAATTAGTTTTTCGAGTTTGTGTTTTCTTCTTTTTCGAATTTGTGATTCGATTGTTCTTTTTAGTTAACCTAGAGTTATTTAATGAAATTAAATATTAGCTTTCCTTAAAAGGCTTTGTCTAGGCGGTGGTGGTTGCTACCATATCCAAGAAGGCCATGTGCCTCGCCATGCAGTCCTGGAAGCCAATTTTGGAAATTAATATTTAATGGAATTAATAACATAGGTAGATTTGAATCAATAGTGTTAAGTTCCGCTTGTGATTCAAATCTAAACCATTAAGAACAGATAAGTTAAATTTGGAATCAATGATGCTAACTTCCGTCTGCGATTCCTAATATAACTTCTAAAGAACACAATAGATTATTTAAGGAAAGGTTCGACACTTATACAAAAAATTTTGTACAGTGGAACCGGTATATTTTCCTATGACTAACCAACATTGACTGCCTTGACTTTGACCTCCTTTGACCTCCATCGTGGCAGCAGGGTGGGGCCCTTCATCATAATCGTATTACAAGTCTCCCCCTCAAGTCTAGTCGAAGGAGGTTGTAAGTCCGACTGACTGGACAATTATTTGAGCAGATTCCCTCCCGATTGGCCTTCGACACTATGTGGTTTTTGATCGGGATGTGGTCATTCCTTGCCGATCGGCCTGTTAGAGCTTGTCATTCGGCCGTAGATATGCTCCCTCAATTTGATCAGCACAATGAAGGTTTGTACTCGCAAAATCTTTGCTTGGACTATGGGGCGAGCGCGAGCGAGGCTTACGTCACCCGGATTTCTGGAAAATCGTACAAATCTCTGCTCATTAAGACAGAGCGGGTTCCCATACCATCATTAAATGACGACCCATGGTGTTGTGCCACATTTCCTACCCACTTCTGCTGCACGCCTGATGTGATAGGCGGATATCTACTGTGATGTGATGTTTGACGGTTCAAATTCAACAGTGAGATCTTGACTTGGGTTTCTACGACCTAGATCGGACGGCTCCGGTCGGCCAGCCCCGAGGTTTATAAGCCCGTCGCGTCACGTTCTTCCTCTACGCTTTGCCATCTTCCAGCACTTCCGGCGATAATCCTCTGCTCCTGTGCATCCCTCTGCCTCCGGTAACCTTCCGCCCTTGTTCTCTGGCGATTTTTCTTCCTTCGTTGTTTCACCGGCGACCCATTTTCAGTAAGCTCCCTCCGTCGACCTTTTTCTTTTGATTCTTCCGGCTTCTGTGTTTCCTTGTCTTCATCTCTTTCGGTGTCTGTGCTCCGGCGACCATTCCACCATTTTATTCCTTCTCTTGCTCTGCGTTTTACAATGGCAAGTTTATCGTAGCCTCCCGCTGGCATCCCGGGGCCTTGGTATACTTCTACCGAGTCCCGGTTCGACGCTGGCGACGCTAAGAGCCTAGAAGCCGCTTTTAAGCTTCCTCCTGAATATAAAGTCATCCTTCCTTCTGTTGGGGTCCGCGTTGACCGGCTAGAAGGGGGGTTGAATAGTTAAAAAAACAAACACAAAATACCCTTCTCGAATTTTTATAAGAACACTTGCATAAAATTAAATAAATAAAGCAATAAATTAAAAGAAGAGGCTCGCAGACTTGACTTGGTTACAACCGGGGAGGTTGTTAATCCAAGGAATAAATCGCATACTAAAAAGATCTCCTTCAGGCGAAGAAGCCTCTTATAGCAGTGAAAGCGCAAAAAGAGAAGCTAAACTAAAAATGGAAGCTGACAAGTGTTGTATTGCTAATTCTTGTTCTATTGTTAAGCTTCTGGACCAAGACTATATTTATAGCCTTAGTCGGGGCGCCTGGATGGGTTTCAGGCGTCTGGGAGGGGATAAAACTTTATCTCCAACGCGATGGTCAACGTCCACGTCGATATTGATAAACTTGAGGTTCCGGGCGCCCGGAGTCTGGGCGCTCGGGCCCTTAAAGTCAACCTCATTGACTTTTTCGATCCGGGCCCTTTGGTCCGGTTCAGTTCGCCTTGGTCCGGGTCTTTCGCTCCGGCTCCACTCGCTTGGGTGATCTCAGCCATCCAGAATAGGGCTCACCCGAACCCAACTTCCGGTCTTCTCGAGCAACATTCCGCTCCGGCTTCTCGTCCCTCGAAAATGTCATGCACCTCCTTCTTGTCCGCTCGCGTACTCTTCCATAGCACCTCGTCCCTAGGACGCACCGAGCCCGTCAGCTCTCTCCCGTGCTGTTCTTCTCTCTAGCTGCATCTTTTACTCGACTCCCTGTGCTCCTAAGCTTCTGCATACTTAGACACAAGGTTAAAACACCACAGGACCTAACTTAACTTGTTGATCATATCAAAACAACCTTGGAGTTCCAACAATGTCTCCCTTATTGATGTGAGTAACCTAAGTTAAGCTAGGATAAATAAACATAGAAGTAAAACAGATACTATTGCAATAAAGTGCAAAAATATAAAATTGTAAGCTACCTCCCCTTAGACTTAACATTTTCCTTCTTCCCCTTTGATCACATAAAAAAATGGGGTACCAAGAGAAAATCTAAGGGTAATAATTTTGAAAACTTTGATATTTTTGAAAATTATTTATATCATCAAAAATTCGCAATAACTTTAGAAATTAAAGTATTTTTGAGATCTTTTCTAAGCAAACAAATTTAAAGCAAGAAAATTTTCTAAGTTAAAAATTCTACGGTTAGAAAGAATTTTAAGTAATTTTCAAAAAAAAATGTTTGAGAAAATTTTTTAAAGCATTATTTAATTTCAATTTTAATACTTTATCAATAAGTTAATTAAACATTTTATTTCAATATTTTGGCTTCCAAGCAGTGGCATGGCACTAGGCCTTCTTGGTTATTGGAGCAACAACCACTTTCTTAGACAAACTCTCATAAAGAAATTTAACGTTCAATTTTCTTACTGAAAGTGCTAAGTCTAATTTAGAGTTTTAGGTTAGTGATGTTTAAATTTTCATTTTAGTTTATCATAATTTCTCAAATTTAAAGCAAGGAATTTTGAACATGTAAAAAATTGTATTTGTTCCCTTAACATGTCATTTTCTATTGTTAGTTTGTCGAATTCCTTTAATCGACAAGTTGTTGCTAGAGTTTCTTTTAACTCACTATTCTTTGTTAATAACTTTTTAGGTTTTAATTTGCAAAAATCTTTCGACAATATAATTTCTAATTCACAAAAATCTTTTAACAAAGTTTTGATTGAATTAATCAATTGGTCAGGAGGTGGATGTCAACCTGACTTACCTTATCGGTTGTTGATTCTCCCCCTATTGAGTTGTTTTCTTCCGAAGACTCTCCCCCTTCATCGATGCTCATCTAGATGAGTTTCTATGTCCTCAGATGGAATTCGGCTGTTAAGGTTGTCCCAGTTATTTCCTCGATCTCGGACTCTTCTAACGGTGAGTCAGTGTCCATCGAGGAGTTGGATTCGACTTCAATTGGTTCTTCGTAGAGCTTCAAGAACTTTTCCCAAAGTTCTTTTGCGCTTTTGTATTTTTTGACTCTGTCAAGATCTTGGGCAGGTAGTACACTCACAAGACTGGACTCAGCCTTACCATTTGCCATAACATCATTACGTTGCTCATCAGTCCATTGATGCTCCTCAAGTTCTTCTCCTTCTTTGCTTTTGGGCACTTCAAAATCATATTTCATTGTTAGACAAATACTAAAATCAGTTTTAAAATAAACCTCCATTCGTTGCTTCCAAAAAGCGAACTCCCCCTCGAATACTGGTGGGTAAATGTTAGCTCCGGCCATCTTGTTGCTTCAGTCGGCGATTAGTCCTTCTGAGGCATCCTCGCTCTGATACCACTTATTGGGGTCCGCGTTGGCCGGCTAGAAGGGGGGTTGAATAGCTAAAAAAATAAACACAAAATACCCTTCTCAAACTTTTAAAAGAACACTTGCATAAAATTAAATAAAGAAAGCAATAAACTAAAAGAAGAGGCTCACAGACTTGACTTGGTTACAACCGGGGAGGTTGTTAATCCAAGAAATGAATCGCACACTAAAAAGATCTCCTTCAGGCGGAGAAGCCTCTTACAGCAGTGAAAGCGCAAAAAGAGAAGCTAAACTAGAAATGAAAGCTCACAAGTGTTGTATTGCTAATTCTTGTTCTGTTGTTAAGCTTCTGGACCAAGACTATATTTATAGTCTTGGTCAGCGCACCTGGAAGGGTTCCAGATGCCTGGGAGGGGATAAAACTTTATCTCGGATGCGACGGTCAACGCCCACGTTGATATTGATAAACTTGAGGTTCCGGGCGCCCGGACCCTTAAAGTCAACCCCGTCGACTTTTTTGATCTGGCCCCTCTACTCCGGTTCAGCTCGCCTCGGTCCGAGTCTTCCACTCTAGCTCTGGTCGCTTGGGTGATCTCGACCAACCGGAATAGGGCTCACCCGAACCCAACTTCCGGCCTTCTCGAGCAACCTTCCACTCTGGCTTCTTATCCCTCGGAAACGCCGCGCGCCTCCTTCTTGTCCGCCCACATACTTTTCCGCAGCACCTCATCCCTCGGACGCACCGAGCCCATCAGCTCTCTCCCGTGCCGTCCTTCTCGCTAGCTGCGTCTTTTGCTCGACTCCTTGTGGTCCTAAGCTCCTGTACACTTAGACACAAGGTTAAAACACCATGGGACCTAACTTAACTTATTGATCACATCAAAATAACCTTGGGGTTCCAACACCTTCTCCTTCAAATCGGTCGAATTCTCCGTCGCCCGGCTGTATCACCTTTTTTCGAGATCATTTTACAGCCAATCTGCAATTTCCCATCCACCCCTTCTTTTCTTCTGTGTGTAAATATTTTCGAGTCTCTCTCTATCAGCTAGTGTCGAACTCCTTTCGGCTGTTATGCGGAATGGTGGTTCTCTTTCGTCTGCACAACATTCCCCTCACCCCCCAGCTCTTCCATTACTTTTATTACCCCAAATCTTCCGAGCCGGGGACTTTCCTTTTCCAAGCCCAAGTGGGCTCGGTCTTCTTTGATAAAATGTCGACTTCCAAAAAAAAAACACTGGAAGGAGTACTTATTTTTCGTGCACTTTCCAATGCGGCCGAATTTTCCCACCTCCTGGTAGCTCGACGTGGCGGCTCAGTCTCCATTGAAGAAGTACAAGAGCCGATCGGACTACCTCGACGTAGCTGCGATGTTGTCTGGTCAGAAGTATGACATCCACAAGCTGCTGCTGGAGGGCGTCCTGTATATCTTCGGCCTGAGTCCGATCTGCACCCAGCTGTCGACCAGCCTAGGTATGAAATTACTTCACTCCTTTCTTTGATTCTAACTGATTTTTCTTCCTTTCGTGCAGCCAAAGTCATGCTACGCGCACGTCTGGCCGACAAGGTGAAGCTCACAGATGCCATGATCAACATGACCGCTGTCGAAGAACTAGGGAGCCGCAGCCTATAGCCAATCGGCTTGCAAGACGAGCCGCAGGACGAGAGCACGGCGGCTCCCGCTCTGGTGAGTGGTGGAGCGACCGGGGGCTCCCAAACTTCTGAACAGCAACTGGTCGTTAAAGTTGAGGGGGCTTTAGGCTCAGCTTCCTCAGACAAGCCACTGGCTAGGTAAAAGAGGCACCGGGCAGAGCGTTCATCGCGCTCTACAACTTTCGAGGTGTGATCCACCGAACGGGTGGAGATGTCGACCCCTGCTCCCATCCAAGAGTCCACTCCCCCTGAGTCGTCGGATCGGACGTCCTCCCTATCCGGTTTGCCTCAGGAGACAATCTGCGCGCCACCGCCGGCCTTCCTGCCACTAAAGTCAAATACCAAGAAGTCGAGCATCCAGTCGGCTTCTTCATCACGACCGTTCGGGCAGGCAACTTCTGCACAATCAGCCCCGAGCGGCCAACGTCATATTATGGTGATTTTGCATCTGCCAACCGAGGAGTGACATGAATCCAACGTCGAATCTTGAGCTCCAGAGCACTAAATTATCATCCAAGGGTCGCTTGCCAAAATATGGGAAGACACCCAGGCCCGAGCGACGGTGATGCCTCCGGGAGCACTTGCAGACAGCTACACCCAGATGGCTACTAGGTAAGTTCAACATTTGCATAGTTTACTTATGCTCGGTGCTTATTTTCGCTTCTTTGTTTGTAGTACTGGGTGGAGAGCCTGGCCATGTGCCAAAGGCTCGCCATTTTGGAGGAGGAGGTGAAGCAAATGAAGACGTCAAGCAGTCAATCCTCCGCCGCTCAAGAACAAACAAACGCCTAGGTGACCAAATTACGGGCTGCTATGGAGAAGAGCAACAAACTTCTCGAGGTCGAGCGGGCCAAGAGCGTCGGGCAGGCCACAATGCTGGAGCGGCTCAATAAGCAGGTCAGCACTTTTGATAATAAAATTGAGTAAGCCAATGCATGGAAGAACTGAGCCATCGCAGACCTCAAGGAAAAGAATAAGGAGACCCAGACCCTCACCCAAAAACTTAAGGAGGCTAAGGACTTCCTGGTCGCCGAGCGACACAGCCAGTCGGCCGAAAAAATGACCCTTCGCGGCCAACTCGCCTCTAAGGATACTGCGCTGGCCACCGCTAAGGATGAGCTGGAGGCCTCCCGAGCGGCCTTGACGACCTACCAAGAAGCCAAGCATAGTCGTTTCGAGACTATGAAGAAGAATTACCTCCCTTCGGATGTTTTCAACCAGAAGGTCGCCGATCGGGCTCTGCACCTCTTCGATCTGGCCATTAATGGGGCGATCGACCAGCTCCGCGAGGGAGGCCACCTACCGACAGCACTGACCTGTAACGTCATCAGTCGGGATAAACTCACGGTCGCACTACCTGATGATGTCCTGGACTACCTTGAGTGAGGCCGAGAGTCCCTGTAAAATGTCTTAAAATTTTTGAAGTTTAAATCCATGCTTGTCCGTTTGGACAAGCTTTACCTCCTTGTATGTTTTTCCACTTTTTCTAGAACTCGTGGCCTTTGTGTTGGAGCAATCCCAATGGTCCGCGGGACCATGTGTTTTGGTGTTTGGGCAAAGGGTTTAAGTTAGGTTCACCCTTGTATTTGATATGTGTATTTGAGTTGTGCAGGTTTGCAGGATACACATATGACTCAGGTTGATGGCTTCGGGTCCGGTGAAGGATGGAGCATCCGAGGGACCGTGGACAAGGCAGCGAGGACAAGGGCCGAGGGAAGCGACTTCGAGGCATACGCGAAGGATGGCATTGGGTACGAGCCGCGGGCTTGAATGCATCCGAGGGACGAGAGCCAAAGGAAGTAGGCTTGAAGGCAAAAGGTCAAAGCTGCAAAGGAAGAATCAAGTGAGTCATAAGGGTGAGGGTACGAGTGCACGAGAGATTGTACTCGGAGTAAAATCCTAGTTTTAGGGTTTTTCAGTGGCGATCTTGTAGTAGTAATCTTGTAGCACTCTTGTGCGATCTTATGTGATCATTGCATGTTTTAGCGATCGGTAGTGCGATCGGCCGGCATCGAGCAGAATGTGTGGAATCGAGCCGTTGGGATGTAGCGGTCGAATTTCCACAGAGGGCATGTCGACTGGTAGGCGGGGATTTCCAACCCGTGGCCTATATAACCAAGCCTTGGGAGCTTGGTTGGGGTTGACGAAATAGAGGTGGTTAATCTCTATTAGTAGTCTACCTGTGCCCTAGCGTCAAAGGAGCTCTTGTGAGGGTTGTGGTGAGGTTTCTCCACCCACAAGGAGGTTTGAGCTAGCCGGAAGTTTTCCGGGGAGTAATCCACCGAAGGATCGGGATCGTCCACCTTACGGACACGCCGTGGAGTAGGAGCTTTATCTCCGAACCACGTAAATGATCGTGTAGCTTGGTTTGAATTCTTTCCTTTAGTATTTAGCTTTCTACTTGTTTTGTTTGCATTTCCGCTTGCGCACTAACGTTGTAGAAAGAAGCGAGTATTTGGGGGCGCCGTCTATCCAACCCCCCTTCAAGCCGGTCGTCCGATCCCCAACAAGTGGTATCAGAGCAAGGGCGCACTTCATCGGACTAACCACCGAGAAGAGCAACGCATAAGAAGATGGCCGGGTTGATTGTCCCTCCAAAGTTTGAAGGAGGAAGCCTTGTGGACATCACATTTTGGATGATGAAGATGGAAGTCTTCTTCAACACGGATTGGGACACCATGATGGTGGTAAAGGAGTCATTCAAAGTCCCAAAGAACAAGAAAGAAAAGAAGCTCCGAACACGACATTGGACGGAGGAGCAAACCTCACGATCGGAGGCAAACTCAAAGGTAATAGCAATTTTAATTGATTTATTGCCTCCTAATGTGATAAGTGGTGTAGGTAAATATGAGAATGCCCATGAATTGTGGAGCAAAGTGAAGAAATTACCATGGGAGGAATTTTTGCCTACACAAGAAGATGAAAAATCCGAAGAAAGTGATGAAGTGGTCCAAGAGGAGAAGAAGGACCAATCGGATGTGGAGAGCAATTCAACATCAAAAGAAGAAGAACCCAAGGAGATGGGTTTAATTGCTCAAGTTGAGGAGGAGGAAAATGAAGATGAGGCATTATCTACATCCTCAAGAATTGAAGAAAATTCCAAGGCAAGTGAAGAAGAAGAAGAGGTCTTGGAAGTGGTCAATCTAGCAAGCACCTCCACCGAAGTGAAGTCAAAGGACCACATAATTTGCTTGGTGTAATAAGAAGGGACACTACAAGAGTAGATGTCCTTTGGGTAAGAAAGAGGTAACTCCTAAACTCAATTCAATTCATTTTGAATCTAATTTGAGTTGTAGGAAGAAGAACGAGAAGAAGCACATTAGATGCTTCACTTGTGGTGAAATAGGCACTACCACACCAAATGCCCAAGGAAGAGAGAGCTCAAGAGGTTGGGGCATTTAAGGATGTGGGAAAAGAAGTGGAGGAAGAATGGAGGCTCATGTCAAGGGAGCTCCAAAGGTAAAGGGTAAGGTAAACCCTAATTTAAATTTGAAGTCAAATTTAAATTCTTCCATGCATGTTAGGAAAAATAATGTTAATCATTATATACCCATGCAAAATTTTGGATTTAAATATCATGATAGGAATAGGGTTAATGTAGATCAAAACCCTAGGAAATCTATGCATGAAAAATCTAGAAACAATAGACCTAGGGAGACCCAAGGCATTAATCCCAAGAAGGGGAGACACATGCCTAGGAAGGGTAGGTCTAGGAATGTCCAATTTGGACAAATTAACTCTAGGGTTAGAAACCTAGAGAAGGAGAATCAAGCTTTAAGGGGAAAGCTTGATAAGTTGGAACAATTCCTTAAGAGATTTAATATTGGATCTAAGGAATTAAGGATGATGTTGGGTAACCAAAGACCCAACAATGATAGGTCGGGCTTGGGATACCGATCTAGTTCCTCTAAGGCTAATGAGAGATCATGTGCTAGGGTGGCAAATGATCATGGCAAGGGAGAGGTCTCCAAGGCTAAGGGAAAGTCTTATGCTAGGGTTGCATATGACTATAGCAAGGAGAAGTCAATTAATGGCAAGGGAAAGTCATTTAATGGTAAGAAGAAATTAACCAAGGATAAGGTGTCCAAGGTTAAGAAAGTTACGTTTGTAGGCCAAGTGTCACCGGGGGTGGACCGATGTGGCCTAGCCATTGTGGATGAGTCACCTAGGGAGGTGACTAAGGTTAAGAGCTCTAGGGGGAGCTCAAAGAGTCAATTTGGGACCCATGGCCAATGGATCTCAAGGGGGTTTTACTTGGGAGTCTAGACAAGCCATGGAATGTGCCAAGTGGTTTGGAGACGGACTTGAGTCTCAAACCTAGGGTTTTGGCACAATTAGTTTATGTTTCATGCAAGAAATATGACAATTGGGGTCATATAGCATGAAAATTGGTTTTGGATGTATAAATGCCATATAAACCAATGCTAGGGATGCATTGTGGGTTAGTATGGGCAAATACATCAAGAGGAAGCCAAAACTAGGACTTTAGGTCAAGGTTCAATTGAACTTTTTAGCTAGTTTTGTGTTTTGTGTCAATCTTGGGATTGGTGATAGATATATTTTTATATATATTTTTCCCAAGTAGACATGGGTAAAACAGACCTCTCCACAAAATTTGGGGATTTTTGGAGGTCTGTGGAATTATTGGTGCATTTCTGAAATTGGGTCAGAAATGCTGAAAAAGGCTGAAAAACTGTGCCAGTCGACTGAACCAGTCGACTGCTAAAAGTTGCAGTCGACTGGCTGGAAACAGAAGCATTCTGTTCGCTCGACCAGTAGCGACCAGTCGACTGGTAGTTCTTGCAGTCGACTGATACCAGTCTGAAATTATTTTCAGCATTGAATTTTGACCAAGTCAACTCATACAGGTGTATGAAATCCATGGGGGATTAATACATGAGTTTAGGGTCAATTGAAATGACAAGTTTTCAACAATTGGGATATTGTTGGAGGACTTTTTGGATGTTAGGCAAAGGGGGAGAAGTAAAGTTTAGTTGGGAAAACCTGAAAGTGCCTTTGTGTAGGGGGAGCCTTGGGATAGGTTCTTAAAAAGCCCGTTGTAAAAATCCTAGCTCAATGGAGAGCTTAGGTAAAGGGGGAGCCTTGGGATAGGTCCTTAAAAAGCCCTATGTGGAAAATCCTATCTCAATGGGAGCTTAGGTGTAGGGGGAGCCTTGGGATAGGTTCTTAAAAAGCCCTGTGCATTGTTACGGCGGTTGCCAAGTGTGTAGCTTTGGCAACGTAAGTCCATTCGGCGTTGTAAGTCCAAGTGTGTAGCCTTGGCATCGTAAGTCCATTCGGCGTTGTAAGTCCAAGTGTGTAGCCTTGGCATCGTAAGTCCATTCGGCGGTGTAAGTCCAAGTGTGTAGCCTTGGCAACGTAAGTCCATTTGTTTTAGCATGTTTATTTGCTATATGTTTTCCCTAACTTAAACGTATTGCCAAACACCAAAAGGGAGATTGTTGGAGCAATCCCAATGGTCCATGGGACCATGTGTTTTAGTGTTTGGGCAAAGTTTAAGTTAGGTTCATATGTATTTGATATGTGTATTTGAGTTGTGCGGTTTGCGGGATACACATATGACTCAGTTGATGGCCGGGTCCGGTGAAGGATGGAGCATCAGAGGGACCGTGGACAAGGCGGCGAGGACAAGGGCCGAGGCGACTTGAGGCATACGCGAAGGATGGCATTGGTGCAGGCGGGCTTGAATGCATCAGGGGCGAGAGCCAAAGGAAGTAGGCTTGAGGCAAAGGTCAAAGCTGCAAAGGAAGAATCAAGTGAGTCATAAGGGTGAGAATGCTGAGAGATTGTACTCGAGTAAAATCCTAGTTTTAGGGTTTCTTGTAGCGATCTTGTAAGCGCTCTTGTAGTAGTCTTGTAGCACTCTTGTGCAAGATCTTATGTGATCATTGCATGTTTTAGCGGTCGGTGTGCGATCGCGCGATCGGGCATCGAGCAGAATGTGTGGAATCGAGCCGTTGGGATGTAACGGTCGAATTTCCACAGAGCGACTGCATGTTTTAGCAGTCGACTGGTAGGCGGGGTTTTCCAACCCGTGGCCTATAAAACCAAAGCTTGGGAGCTTGGTTTGAGTTGACGAAATAGAGGTGGTTAATCTCTATTAGTAGTCTACCTGTGCCCTAGCGTCAAAGGAGCTCTTGTGAGGGTTGTGGTGAGGTTTCTCCACCCACAAGGAGGTTTGAGCTAGCCGGAAGTTTTCCGGGGAGTAATCCACCGAAGGATCGGGATCGTCCACCTTACGGACACGCCGTGGAGTAGGAGCTTTATCTCCGAACCACGTAAATGATCGTGTAGCTTGGTTTGAATTCTTTCCTTTAGTATTTAGCTTTCTACTTGTTTTGTTTGCATTTCCGCTTGCGCACTAACGTTGTAGAAAGAAGCGAGTATTTGGGGGCGCCGTCTATCCAACCCCCCTTCAAGCCGGTCGTCCGATCCCCAACACTTTGATCGTCCACGATTAGTTTATCCAGCTGATCGATATTCAGAGATATTATAATTCTACGAATTTTTGATCGATCCTTAGAGTATTTCGAAAAATAGTGTCGAACAGTAACTATATTTTAAAGACTTGAAATTTTTGAAGATCACTCGACCCCGAACAAGGGAGATAAGGAATCCAGTATGCTGGTCCGAGACCAGTGAAGACCACTCGACCCCGAACGGGGGAGGTAATTAATCCGAGTAGAGATCACTCTACCCCAAACGAGGGAGATTTGAAATTCGATGTGCTGGTCCAAGACCAGTGAAGCTCGCTCAACCCCAAACAGGGGAGATTTGAAATCCGATGTGCTGGTCCAAAACCAGTAAAGCTCACTTAACCCCGAACGAGGGAGGTAAGGAATTCGAGTAGAGACCACTCGACCCCGAACGGGGGAGATCTGAAAATCGATATGCTGGTCCAAGACCAGTGAGGATCGCTCTTCTACAGCCCGTGGCTTTAATAAAACTCAAACTTGGCCGATCGGCACGGGAGTCTCTAAATTAAGGGTTTATAGTCACCACTCGACTATTGATGAAGACCCAGGTTTTAGGTCGCCGCTCGACCGTTGATGAAGAATATGCGAAGACTCGAGTTTAAGGTCGTCGATCGACCATTAATGAAGAATATGTGAAGACTCAAGTTTAAGGTCGCCGCTCGACCATTGTTGAAAACCCGGTTTTAAGGTCGTCGCTCCACCGTCGATGGAGACAAGGGTTTAAGGTCACCACTCGATCGTCGATGGAGATAAGGTTTAAGGTCGCCGCTCAACTGTCGATGGAGACAAGAGTTTAAGGTCGTTGCTCGACCCTCGATGGAGATAAGGGTTTAAGGTTGAGGCTCGACCGTCGATGGAGACAAGGGTTTAAGGTCGTCGCTCGACCGTCAATGGAGGCAAGGGTTTAAGGTCGTCGCTCGACCGTCGATGGAGACAAGGGTTTAAGGTCGCCGCTTGACCGTTGATGTAAACTCAATAGACTCGGGTTTAAGGTCGCCGCTTGGCCGTCGATGGAGATGCATTTCAAGAGGCATTCGCTTTTTATTCATATTCCACCCTGCATTCGGGAGACATACAAGAAATGCAAAAAATATAGTATTCACTTACGCACCTCTCATCCAGCCCTGTAGGGTTGAAGATGATTTGTGCTCCATGGCCTCTCGAGCTGTCTCTTCTTAGATTCCCGATCGGTCGTAATTAATATGTTGACCTCCGGCCGGCTGGGATGAATTTTAGACTGCTCCTTCGTAAACCCACCCCTGAAGCTTCTCGGTGACGGTATTCACCTCCAAGCGCGGATTCTTCCGAGCGCTCCTTTCTTCATACTTGACCATCTCGACATAGCATCGTCGAGCTGTCAATTGGTCGCCTTTAACCTCACCCACTTGGTCGTCCACCGGGAATTTAATTTTCTGGCAGTATGTGGACACCACCGCTCGGAATTCGTTGAGGGTAAGTCGGCCCAAGATGATGTTATAAGACGACGAGGCATCCACCACGATGAAATTGGTGGTCCTGGTCCTCCTCAATGACTCTTCTCCAAGCGAGATGGATAGTCGAGCTTGTCCGAGTGACAGTACCTTGTTGCTCGTGAAGCCGTAAAGTGGGGTCGTCATGAGCAGCAACTCACTTTTATCCATTTGTAGTTGGTCGAATGCCTTCTTGAAGATGATGTTCACCAAACTCCCTGTATCAACGAAAGTTCAGTTAATAGTGTAATTAGCAATTACCGCTCGGATGATTAGCACGTCATCATGAGGGATCTCCACTCTCCCTAAATCGCTGGGGCCGAAGCTGATTTCGGGCCCTTCTGCCTTCTCCCTATTGCATCCTACGGCATAGATCTCCAGCCGCTAAGCGTACGAATTCCTGGCTTTGTTGGAGTCGTCGTCGGTCGGGCCACCAGCGATCATTCCTATCTCTCCTCGAGCGGCGTTGCTTCTATTCTCTTCTTCCCGAGCAGAGTATTTGCTTCGCTCGGTCGAGCCTCGGGGCGGATCAACACTGTCCCTCCATTGGTGCTAATCGTGCTTCTTGGGCCTCCTTCTTTCATCTCGTTGCCCGGTAGACCATTGTCTTTAGCGCCGATCGGGAGAAGGAGATCGATGGTGGAATCCTCTTGGAGCTGGTTGGCTGACGATTGGTGTCAGACTGCGGCAATCATGCATGTTGAGGGTCGATGACTGGTGGAAAGAGCAGAACATCGGCCTCTATACTTTGCCTTGTGCCACCTTCTGCCGGCCGGAGGCCACATGATGCACGACATGTGTTCTAGCCTCCGGGTATGGCCACGCTCCTTCGGCCATCAGCCCCTTAGGCGGCTGATGGCTGCTCGATGGCCGGCACTCGGTCAGCGCCGAGGATTCAGTCAGCTCCTCTTTCCTTCTGGCCGCTTGGGCTTCCTCCACGTTTATATATTCGTTGGCCTTTCTGAGCAGGTGGTCAAAGTCCTTGGGTGGCTTCCAGATGAGCGATCGAAAGAACTCTCCTTTGACGAGCTCTTGAGTGAAGGCGTTCATCATCGTCTCAGATGAGACCGAGGGCATGTCCATGGCTACTTGATTGAAACACTGTATGTACGCTTGGAGTGTTTCTTTGGACCCTTGCTTCAGGGCAAAGAGGCTAACGATCGTCTTCTGGTAGCGTCGGCTGCTAGGAAAATGATGATGGAATATAGCTCGGAAGTCCTTGAAGCTCCATATTGAGCCGTCCGGCAGTCTTCGAAACCAACGCTACGTCGATCTGGAGAGCGTAGTGAGAAAGACTCTACACTTCACTCCGTCTGTATACTGGTGTAGCGTGGCCTCATTGTTGAACCGATCCAGGTGATCATCTGGATCGGTCGATCCGTTGTACGTCCCGATCACCAGTGAGGTGTAGTACCTGGGTAGAGGATCTTGTAAGATCTCCTCTGAGAACTGCCGGTTGATCCATTTGGGAGGCGCGTTGCTTCGAGGTTCCTTGCCTTTTCTTGCATCCCGAATGGGAGCATCATTCGAAGATCCCCGCTCCTGATGCGCCCGGGCTATCTCCGAGGGGGTTTCGAACAAGGCACGATGAAAGGGGATTGGCACAGGCGACGCTTCACCCTGTGTGTCGGTCGGCCTTCTATTCTGCCCTCATACGAAGATTTGCTTCTCTCGGCCTTCCGTCCCCGCTCGTCTGCCGACCGCCGATTTTGCAAATTGCAGCGCTTATCGATCGGCTAACGCCTGTTGTTGCTGTTGCTCGATCATTTTCGCCGCTCGGGCTTGAATGAGCATCTTGGTCTCTTCTTGGATGAGCATCACAGTGGTGAGTCGTCCAACGTCCTCCATCTTCTCAGCTCGGATATAGGTGGCATTCCCACAAACGGCGCCAAATATGTTCCTGTCTGAAAGTTGAAGAGACGGAAAGCTGGGGATGTGGCACTCACGCTGACCTCTAGTGGACTCCGTGCGGACCTACAACATAGACCACGGCAGTGCCGAGCCAGGGAAGGGATCCCCGGCATTGGCCCTCCGATGCTCAAGTCAGTCATCGGCGATGAAGCAGAGCAATAAGAAGACTACTGTAGCACAAACAGTGAGTAGCACATGTATCGCATACCTCCGCCGATGCTTGAACCCCCTTTATATAGAGCTCCAATAGCGCACATGCACGCTTCCCAAGGTGAGCACACTTCTCAAAGCTTCCCCTATAAATACTTGTCAGCAAAGTGTCCCTGACACAGTAACTTAACGGGCTGAGCATATCTCTGAAGTGACAGTGGAAGCTTCCACCGTACAATCTTTCGGCTGCCCCATGCCCAGTGTCGGTGGCACCAACTCCCAAAAGGATGTTGATAGATATTGATGTACTGTACTACTTGGCTGAGCGGGATGACTCTCGGCCTGGATCTCGTCGTTCTGGTGTACCGTCCGGTCGACCAGAACCATGCTACTCCCGTGCATGTCTACTCAGTAAAAGTTCCATTCTGCCACTGTCGAGACCCATTGCCAGGCTGAGCGGGGTAGCCACTCAGCCGAAGCCTGTTGCTAGGCCGAGCGGGGTAGCCGCTTGGCCGAAGTTGAACTTTGCTCATCAAACTCTACTGTCTGGTCGAGCGGGGTAGTCGCTTAGCTTAGCTTCTACGCCTTGTCTCCCTTGAGCGTCGGTTGTTTAATTGCTCCCCGTGTCAAAGGATATAACCGATCGAGGTCTTCTTCCCCGATCGGGGCATGCTTCGCCCGACTGACCGATGCCCTCTACGGGTTAACTGCCTTGACTTTGACCTCCTTTGACCTCTACCATGGCAGCGGGGTGGGGCCCTTCATCATCCCCGCATCAATAGAAAAACTAATAATCTAAGATTTGGAATATGGAACATAGGAATTCTCACTAGTAAATCAATGGAGGTAGTAGATATAATGATTAGGAGAAGAATTAGTATTTTATGTGGACAAGAGACAAAATGGGTAGGCGAGAAGGCAAATATGATAGAGAACTCGAGTTTTAAGTTATGGTACACTAGAAAGAGTAAAGCAAGAAATAGAGTGGGTATTATTGTAGATAGTTTGTTAAAGGATGAAGTTGTAGGAGTAGTTAGAAAAGGGGATAGAATTATAACCCTTAAGATAATAGTGGCGAAAGAAACTATGAATATAATTAGCATATATGCACCATAATAGGATTAGATGAAGTACCAAATTAAGGTTTTGGAGGACTTAGATGAAATATTACAAAATATTTCATCAAATGAAATGATTTTAATAGGAGGTGATCTAAATGGGCATGTCGGAGTAAAACATAAGGAATATGAGAGGGTGAATGAGAGTTATGGGTTTAGAACGAGAAATGATGAAGGAAAAACTATATTAGATTTTACGATAGCATATGACATTATATTAGCTAATACGAAGAAAACACTTAGTCACATTCAAAAGTGAGAATAATAAATCGCAAACTGACTTTCTTATAGTTAAGAAGAATGATAGAAATATTTGTAAAGATTACAAAGTCATCCCTAGAGAAAGCTTAACTACCCAACATAAGTTAGTAGTATTGGATATATGCCTCAAACATATAGTATCAATAGAAAAAAATATATATATGATTCCTAGAATTAAGTGGTGGAAGTTAAAGGGTAGGAAGCAAATATATTTAGGGTGTATTTGGTTTAAGTTATCATGTATAACCTTAGTTATCTGACTATCAGGTAATCACATAACTAATGTTATGGGGAATAAAATATAACCAAATATTGTTTAGTTCAACTTAGGTAATGCAACAAAAATTTATTTGTTTAAAGATTTTAATAAATAACTTAATTTAATATTTTACTGTATTACTCTTAGTTATAAAACCAACAATGCATAATATTATTATTATTATTTAAATTTTACATTTTCTTTTTTATGTTTTTTTTATTTTTTTCTTTGTCACATTTTCTTTTTTTATTTTTACGCTTCTTTTTACATTTTTTCAATTTTTTTCTTCTTTTAACGTTTTTTAATGTTTTTTTACATTTTTTTTTTTTATTTTTACTTTTTTTTTTATTTAAAAATTTTTTACGTATTTTTTTGTTTTTTTATTGTTACATTTTTTTTAACATCTTTTCTCTTTTTTAATTTTTTTAAACTTTTTTTTATGTTTTTCTATTTTTTCATATTTTTCTCTTATCGGATGATACTTTTGGTAAAAAAAAAATCGTTAACCCTGAAATCAAGAAAAATCTCAGTTTCCCAAAGTTTTCTGATTCCGGGTTGCATGCCTTTTTTGCTGACATATTGGGCATGAAACATTATTCGGGAATCATCGATTATCTAAATTAAATAAGATTTTAGTTGATAACCTTGGATGGATAACCAAGGTTATCAAGAATAACTTCCCAACCAAATGGACCCTTAAGGAGAAGGTGGAAGTACAAGTATTAGGTAAAATATACGATAACTCTAATATAACATGGGATAAGATGGTATCATAGTTGAAAATAGTAGCTAAGAGTGTACTTGGTGAGTCAAAGGGATATGCACCACTAAGTAAAGAATCTTGGCGGTGGAATGAGAAAGTACAAGAAAAAATGAAGGAAAAATGAATAGCCTATAAGAAATTATATATTTGTAAGAACGAGGGAAACTTAAAAAAATATATAATAGCCAAGAAACAAGCTAAGAAAGTAGTGAGTGAAGTAAAAAATGAAACTTTTGAATGATTATATCAAAAATTGGATACAAAAAAAGGGAAAAGAGACATTTATAGAATAGCTAAAGTGAGAGAAAGGAAAATAAGAGATCTTAGCTAAATAAAATGTATTAACGATGAATGTAATAGGGTATTAGTAAACGATAGAAAAATAAAAGAGTAGTGGAAGAGATATTTTCATCAACTTTTTAATGAAGGTTTACATGACCAACTTAACTTAGGTAATTTAAGTAGGTCAAATGAGTATATAAATTTTAATTTTTATCGTAAAATTCAAACTTCAGAAGTAAAACAAACTTTAAATGAGATGCACAATGAAAAAACCATTAGACCAGATGATATTCTGATAGAGGTATAGAAACAAGGTACTGAATGGTTAATAAAATTATTTAACATGATATTGAAAACAAAAAAATGTCTGATCAATGGAGGATAAGTACTCTAGTTCCCTTATATAAGAACAAGGGAGATGTACAAAATTGTGCAAACTATAAGGGTATTAAATTAATGAGTTATACTATGAAACTTTCGGAAAAAGTAATAGAAAAAAGATTGAGAAAGGAGACCACAGTGACCGAAAATCAATTTGGGTTCATACTTGGAAGGTTGATAATATAAGCTATACATCTTCTTAGACAATTAATTGAAAAATGTCGGGAGCAAAAACAAGATCTACAAATAGTATTCATTGACTTAGAAAAAAACTTATGATAGAGTCCCAAGAGAAATTATATGAAGAATTCTAGAAAAAAGAGGTGTTAGTATAATATATATTGAACTAATTAAGGATATATACAAGGATGTAACTACCAGAGTAAAGACTTCAGGCGGAGTAACTAAAGCATTTCCAATAAAGATAGGGTTACATCAAGGATCAGCTCTAAGTCTCTATCTTTTTACACTAATTATGGATGAACTCACTGCGCACATTCAAGGCACAGTATCGTGGTGCATGTTGTTTGCAGATGATATTATTTTGGTAGATGAAACACGTGAAGGAGTAAATGCTAAACTAGAATCTTGGTGGGAAATACTAGAAGGGAAATGTTTTAAGCTTAGCAGATTAAAGATAGAATATATGGAATTTAAGTTTAGCAATATTAGAAGTAATGAGACAATTCTTAAGATAAGAGAGGACGAGTTGCCCAGAACCGAGAGATTTAAATATTTAGGATCATTTTTACAAAACGATGGAAGGATTGAGAGAGATGTCTTACATAGAATACAAGAAGGATAATTGAAATGAAGGGGAGCGTCGAGTGTTTTATGTGACTGTAAAGTATCTTTTAAACTTAAAGGTAAGTTTTATAAAATCGCAGTTAGACCTGCTATGTTATATGGAGCTGAATGTTGGGCTATGACTCGAGCACGTGAGTAGAAGATGAGAGTTGCATAAATGAGGATGTTAAGGTGGATGTGTGGACATATGAGAATGGACAAAATAAGAAATAAGAGCATTAGAGAGAAAGTCAGAGTTGCATCTATTGAGTAAAAACTCCGAGAGACACTTTTATGATGGTACGGATATGTACTTAGACGATCAATAAATACTTCAGTTAGGCGATGTAAAACTATGATAATATACATATCAAACGAGAAAGAGGAAGACAAAAAAAAAATACTTGGTTAACAACAATAAAATAAGATAAAATTTATTTAAATATAGATAATGATATAGTAAGAGAATGAGTTTAATGGTGTAAAAGGATTTATACAATTGACCCCACCTAATGAAAAAGGCTTGATTATTATTATTATAATTGACAATTTATTTTTTTCCCACTTAGATCTATTGAATGTAGAAAAGATTAACCATCATTAACTTCTAATTAATAATTTTATTTTTTTACTGTTTGAAAACAAGTATATATATATATATATATATATATATATATATATATATATATATATATATATATATATATATATAGTTTTAGTTGCACAACTCATTTTGAAAATATTTAGATAATAATTTAAATATCCTATATAATGATACCATAATCAAAGACAAATTAAGGAGATATTACTAACTAAATAGAGGAAATATAATCAGCGAATTTTCATTAAAGCACACCTCCCATCAAGTCAGACTCCCAGTCACCTATCCTGCCCAGCATTAATCGTGATTTACTCCTTCTGAAATCTTGTGGGGTCAGGATCAGGGGACCGCTAGGGTGACGATTCCACCTTTTTGCCACTGTCATTGAATCTTATATTAATTACCCCCACATATATATAAAGTTAATTATCTTCTCTATTGTTTTCTTCAATAATTAAAAAAGTATTACGCGAATACAATAAATGAGGGTTAGAAAGTTATGAGCGATTAGTAGTTGACTATATAAAGAGTTAGATAGATAATCATGAGAATTTTAAGGGAGACAAGTTGAAGCTAATGGATCAAATAAAAGGAGATAAGCAAATTTTGCAGGAAGCTAAGAGATATTGTGAAGTCTCAGAGGAGTCCTCGTAGCATCTTGTTTATACCGGTGATGTTGGATATTGGGACCTTAAATGGACCAAAACGATTTTGAGGAAGGAAGTCATCAATTGTTGAAAGTCGTAATTGACTTCAAAATTAAAATCTACGATTCGCTTAGATAGATTTAGACTATTAATTTGCTCAAAACCGATTAAGGGTGAATGAGAAATTAATGTTTAAAGTCGGCCCAAAATAACATTTATTATTCATTAATAAAGTGCATGGGAGAATAGTCCCACATCGGAAATTCTCGATGTGTATTCTCTACTTATTAATGAAGATGTGTTAATGGAGTTAACACAAAAAATAAAAGGACAGGTGCTCCCTTAGCCCAGGGCGAGCAGGTGCTCGCACCTGTGAGCCTGCCACCCGCCACGTGCGCACGTGCGCAATGGGCGCTTTGTAGGCGCACTTTGCACGTACGCATCATCGCGAGGAGCATTGAGGAGCTTAAATTTATGCTCCAAGTGACATTGCAGTGCCTACGTGGCACTCGGGTGACGCGTCAGGCTCGTACCTGACGTGGCAGCACCTATGCGGCATCCTCGTGGGCAAAGGGAGATGACTGGACAGTTGACTTAGGGAATGGATGGCTACCGTTGATCAACGTTGATCAAATAGGTATGATGGATCGCTTGTGATGCGATCTAGAGCATTGGATCGCAAAGAGTAACGATCTGACGGCTTGGGATGAGACTTGATCTGAAGCATCGAATCAATGGATCCAGATCCGATGGCCGATGACAATAGGCGGGATCTGAGGGTCACAACTCCTCAGATCCGATGGATGAGATTGAAGTGGGCTTGGTGAAGGGTTACAACCCTTCAGAATGGATGATCTAGATCGATCCAGCCCAAGGAACACATCCACTCACCCAAAGGACAATCAACCTCTTCTTTCAGTATAAATAGAACCCTCCAGATGATGGAATATTCACTCAATTCACTCAATCCTCTCTTCTCTTCCTCAAGCATTCATCTCATCTTGTGCATTCAAGAGTCCAAGAAGTCTACTAGAAGGTTCGCTGGTCTCGGAAGTCGGAGTGCTACGATTCCGAGACGTTCGTCGTCGTTGTATCTTGGGAACGAATTGCAACAATCCGTTAAGGACCATAGCAGAGCAATATCGTTTACGAAAATAGTGTCGAACACTAGCCTCGACGATCAGTTTGCATACTCCAGAAGCTACACAGGAATAACAATCGTAAACGATATTTCATGCAAACTGATATGGCTACCAACGACATTCCGACGGCCGTTCCGACCGCCATTCCGACAACCATTACACACGGAGAAAAGCCGGAGAAATTCACCGGAACCGACTTCAAAAGATGGCAGCAGAAGATGCTGTTTTATCTAACAACGCTAAACCTTGTAAGGTTTTTGCACGAAGACACGCCAGCCGCTACGGAAGGTAGTATGGCTGCTAGCGATGCATGGTCTCACGGAGATTTTCTGTGCCGCAATTATATACTCAACGCCTTGGACAACACGTTATATAATTTATATTGTTCTCTGGAGACGGCGAAATCTTTGTGGGAATCCCTTGAGAAGAAATACAAGACCGAAAATGCTGGATTGAAGAAATTCATCGTCGGTTGGTTTCTGGATTTCAAGATGGTGGACTCAAAAAGCGTCTCATCTCAAGTCCAAGATATGCAATTAATACTGCATGATCTGGACGCCGAAGGCATGAAGCTGAACGAGACATTCGCAGTTGCTGCAGTAATAGAGAAGCTCCCTCCGTCATGGAAGGATTTCAAGAATTACCTAAAGCACAAGCAAAAGGAGATAGGGTTGCAAGACCTGATCCTGAGGCTACGAATAGAGGAGGATAATCGAAAGTTATCCGACTCCAGAGGAACCAAGCGGACTATAGATGAAATGTCCAACCTGGTCGAGCCGAACGCTAAAATACCGAAGCAGTTCAAAAAGAAGGCTCAAGCAAAGAAGTTCAAAGGCTCCTGCTACAACTGTGGAAAGGCAGGACACCTGTCCAAGGACTGCAGACGCCCAAAGAAGCCAACCAAGGGGCCAAAGGATGCTGCGAATCATGTCGCAACCTCTCTTGAGGACTTGGATCTCACTGCGGTTGTATTTGAAGCCAACTTGGTGGATACCAACCCGAAGCAGTGGTTCATTGATACTGGAGCAACTCGTCATATCTGTTCCGATAAGGCGATGTTCTCCAAGTATACTCCGATAAATGGCAGGAAGCTTTATATGGGTAATTCCTCGATGTCGCCAATTGTTGGACTTGGAAAGGTTGTTCTGAAGATGACGTCCGGAAAGGAGCTAACACTCATTGATGTACTCCATGTTCCCGACATCAGTAAGAACCTAGTTTCTGGAGCGGCATTGGTCAAGGCCGGATTTAGGCTAGTGTTCCAGTCAGACAACTTTGTACTTACGAAGAATGGTGTCTTCGTAGGAAATGGGTACCTAGAAAAGGGTCTATTCAAAATGGTTGTAATGCCTGTACTCCCAAATTTTGATGGTAATAAAATAAATGCTTCCAGCTATGTTGTTGAGTGTTTTAATTTATGACATGATTGACTTGGACATGTGTATAATAATACTCTCAAACATCTCGTCAAATTAAAATTATTACCAAACGTCAATGTTGACGGAACACACAAATGTGAAGTGTGCGTGAAAGCGAAAATGACGAAACTACCTTTTCATTCGGTGGAAAGGACAACAACTCCTCTAGAGTTGATACATAGTGATCTATGTGACTTGAAATTTGTGCAAACTAGAGGAGGTAAAAAATATTTTATTACTTTTATCGATGACTGCACAAAGTTCTGTTATGTCTTTCTTTTAAGAAGTAAAGACGAAGCCCTAGAAGCGTTCAGAACCTATAAAACAGAAGTTGAAAACCAACTTGACAAACGAATTAAAATAATTCGAAGCGATAGAGGTGGAGAATATGGTGCACCGTTTGATGAATTTAGTACAGAATCTGGCATTATCCATCAAACAACGGCGCCTTACTCACCTCAATCAAACGGTGTTGCCGAACGTAAAAATCGGACACTAAAAGAAATGATGAATGCCTTGTTAATAAATTCAGGCTTACCTCAAAACTTGTGGGGGGAAGCAATATTATCGGCAAATCACATTTTCAACAGAATCCCTCATAAGAAAAATGATAAAACTCCATATGAACTATGAAAAGGCCGCGAGCCATCGTACAAATACCTGAAAGTGTGGGGGTGCTTGGCAAAGGTCGAAGTATCTAAACCAAAGCAAGTAAAGATCGAACCTAAAACATTCGATGCGGTATTTGTCGGATATGCCCATAATAGTAGTGCATATCGTTTCCTAGTTCACAAATCAGACATTCCTGATATACATGTGGGAACAACCATAGAATCTCGGAATGCGATATTCTTTGAAAACGTATTCCCAAATAAAAAGGGAAACGTTGAAAGTGATAACAACGGAAGTTCAAACAAAAATGACGTTACCGAACTTAGCTGTTATAAAAGGACTATTGATGATCAAAGTGAAGAGCCACGTCGTAGCAAATGGGCTAGAGTTGAGAAATCGTTCGGGCCAGATTTCATGACTTTCATGTCAGAAATGGAACCAAGAACATTAAGTGAAGCTCTCTCTAGACTCGATGCTCCAATGTGGAAAGAAGCTATCAATAGTGAAATTGAGTCTATCATGAATAATCATACTTGGGAATTAGTAGACCTTCCTTCTGGTAATAAACCATTAGGTTGTAAGTGGATACTAAAACGTAAGTATAAAGCTGATGGATCAATTGACAAGTATAAGGCCAGACTTGTAGCCAAGGGGTACAAGCAAGAGGAAGGCCTTAATTACTTCGATACATACTCACCGGTGACAAGGATTACGTCCATACGAGTGCTAATAGCCATTGCAGCACTGTATGACCTTAAAATACATCAAATGGATGTTAAGACTGCGTTCTTAAATGGTGAGTTAGAAGAAGAAATTTATATGGAGCAACCCGAAGGGTTCATGGCTCCTGGAAATGAGAAAAAGGTGTGTCAACTTGTTAAGTTGTTATACGGACTTAAGCAAGCGCCTAAACAATGGCACTAAAAATTTGACAAAGTAATGTTGTCAAACGAATTCAGAATAAATGAATGTGACAAATGCATTTATGTCAAAAACACACCTGAAGGCTATGTAATTGTCTGTCTATCACTACAAGAAAACATAGTTTCAAAGACGAAAAAATCAGTTTCTGAAAGTAAATTTTCCGTTTCTAAAAAAAGTTTGAGACAGAATATTCCGTATCTAAAATCCGTTATTGAAAGCCCAGTTGCTAATTTAAGAGACGAAAAATTCAATGCGTACGATCTCTCTACAGTGAAAACACCTATGGATCTAAGTCAACACTTAGCGAAAAACCATGGTCAGACCATATCGCAGTTGGAATATTCTCGGATAATAGGCAGTTTGATGTATCTCACAAACTGCACACGTCCAGATATTGCCTGTACGGTCAACAAACTGAGTTGTTTTACGAGTAATCCAAACGACACCCATTGGAAAGCATTGATGCGAGTTCTCCGATATTTGAAATATACTATGAACTATGGATTACATTATGGAAAATATCCCGCTGTGTTGGAAGGATATTGTGATGCTAATTGGATATCAGATACAAAAGACTCCAAATCCACTAGTGGATATGTATTCACGATCGGTGGGGGAGCAGTATCTTGGAAATCCACTAAGCAGACTTGCATTGCTCAGTCAACTATGGAATCCGAGTTTATAGCACTAGACAAAGTAGCTGAGGAAGCTGAATGGCTGTGGAATTTCTTGGAAGATATTCCGAGCTGGATGAAACCTGTGCTTGCCGTACTAATCCACTGTGATAGTCAATCGGCGATTGGAAGGGCACAGAGTAATATGTATAATGGGAAGTCACGACATATACATCGTAGACATAATACCATTAGGCAGTTGATCTCGAATGGAGTGATTGCAATCGACTATGTTAAGTCCAAAGATAATTTGGCAGATCCTCTAACGAAGGGGTTGAGTCGAGATCAAGTATACTGCTCATCAAGATGAATGGGATTAAAAATCTACAACTGAAAATGACTGTAGCGGTAACCCAACCTTGTTGACTGGAGATCCCAAGATCTTAGTTCAATGGGACAACGAAGTTACAGAAGTTGTGGTCCAGCACATTCGATAGTTTATCTCTATCCCAATCCTAGGATGAATTTGTGTTGTCCTACCTCATGTAGTGAGGTTAAGCTTATGCTTTTAGTGACTTCTATACCTGATAAGGTGGAGTATGGTAGGATACTCTTGATAGAAGTGTCACCTATGTGAGTGTGAAGACAGGCCGCTTCAATGAAACACTCATGAATCCAAGATGGTATCCATGGCTGAAACAGAACCAACCATGAGAACCTAAAGTAGGTGAGATAGATCTCTGTGTGGGTGTTATTGTCTAAGTATACACCAACAGCTGAGCAGTTCAAGACATCACGTTCACTGCGCAGCCTAGTATACTCGATAACATTGCACTATGGAAGGTTCAAAGTCACAAGCTACCTCTCCCGATGCAGTGACTTATCGATTGGACTCTTGTAAAGTGTCAACATGCATACACGCATTGCATTAATTTCCATTCATGTGGGGGATTGTTGGATATTGGGGCCTTAAATGGACCAAAACGATTTTGAGGAAGGAAGTCATCAATTGTTGAAAGTCGTAATTGACTTCAAAATTGAAATCTACGATTCGCGTAGATAGATTTAGACTATTAATTTGCTCAAAACCGATTAAGGGTGAATGAGAAATTAATGTTTAAAGTCGGCCCAAAATAACATTTATTATTCATTAATAAAGTGCATGGGAGAATAGTCCCACATCGAAAATTCTCGATGTGTATTCTTTACTTATTAATGAAGATGTGTTAATGGAGTTAACACAAAAAATAAAAGGACAGGTGCTCCCTTAGCCCAGGGCGAGCAGGTGCTCGCACCTGTGAGCCCGCCACGTGAGCACGTGCTCCAGGTGACATTGCAGTGCCTACGTGGCACTCGGGTGACGTGTCAGGTTCGTACCTGACGTGGCAGCACCTATGCGGCATTCTCGTGGGCAAAGGGAGATGACTAGACAGTTGACTTAGGGAATGGATGGCTACCGTTGATCAAATAAGTACGATGGATCGCTTATGATGCGATCTAGAGCGTTGGATCACAAAGAGTAACGATCTGACGGCTTGGGATGAGACTTGATCTAAAGCATCGAATCAATGGATCCAGATCCGATGGTCGATGACAATAGGCGGGATCTGAGGGTCACAACTCCTCAGATCTGATGGATGAGATTGAAGTGGGCTTGGTGAAGGGTTACAACCCTTCAGAATGGATGATCTAGATCGATCCAGCCCAAGGAACACATCCACTCACCCAAAGGACAATCAACCTCTTCTTTCAGTATAAATAGAACCCTCCAGATGATGGAATATTCACTCAATTCACTCAATCCTCTCTTCTCTTCCTCAAGCATTCATCTCATCTTGTGCATTCAAGAGTCCAAGAAGTCTACTAGAAGGTTCGCTGGTCTCGGAAGTCGGAGTGCTACGATTCCGAGACGTTCGTCGTCGTTGTATCTTGGGAACGAATTGCAACAATCCGTTAAGCACCGTAGCGGAGCAATATCGTTTACGGAAATAGTGTCGAACACTAGCCTCGACGATCAGTTTGCATACTCCAGAAGCTACCCGGGAATAACAGGTGATAATATGAATTCATAAATACATAGTTCTCAGAACCTCTTAATTCTCAGTCAACACGACCAACAAATAAGGAATAATTTAAATAAATATTTTCACGTAATTATATATATATATAGAGAGAGAGTGGTGATATGCTGCGCGCCGCACAGTGCGCAACTGTGCGCCCGCGCAGCATATCAGATTTTTCTAATTACATTTTTTTTATAATTTGAATTAAAAAATCAATATTTCTAAAATAAAATCTTAAAAAATATTTTAATTAATTTTTTTAATTCAAAATTTAAAAAAATAATAATAATAACATACCATATCTATTATTTCGATTTTGAATTTTAAAAAATCAATATTTCCTTATATATAAATCCTTAATCCATTAATATATCCCCTAAACACATTACAATACTCCATAAATATTTAAATTTATTTCATTTTTAATTTTTCTTTTTACTAAATACTATAACCCAATTGGAAAATCTGAACCCTAGAGGTAAAATCTTTAAAAAAAAATAACTTACAAATTATAACCCAATTGGGAAGCATGAATCCTAGAAATAAAATTCTTAAAAAATATTTTAATTATTTTTTTAATTCAAAAATAAAAAAAGTGTGGATATCCTGCGCGACGCGCACAGTCGTGCACTGTGCACGTCGCGCAGGATATCAATTATATATATATATATATATATATATATATATATATATATATATATATATATATATATATATATATATATATATATATTAAATCTACTCCACTACAGCGAGAAAAACACAATCTACAATGGAAAATCATCGCAGCAGAAAACATGGGCAGCATACCAAAATCTCGATATAAGATCCACGAGTGCAAGAAACACACATCACAAATCTGTAGATCACATAACAAGGAACCAAAGTCCAAAAATAGAAAACCATCATGACACAAAGTGGGGACTAGCAACTGGAACCTCCTGACGGCTTCAACCTGAAATAAGAAATAATCAACGGAGTGAGTTCAAGAACGCAGGGGGTATTGATCAGACATGAATAGTAAGATATAACTATCAGCAATAATCATGCAGTACAGTCTTCTGAATAATAACAGGAAATGCAAAATTGAACAACAAAAGAAACTGTACTCACCAGAACCTCCTATCCAAATACAAGGGTCGTCAGACCAAATACCTCATGTCTCTTGTATGCATATCAATCATATGCAACCACTAAAATGCAACATCCAAAATGCAGCAATCACAAGCAATAAATGCAATCCATGCATATGATGTAAATGGCATGGTCACCCCTGACGCCAGTCAGCCACCTCACATGCGATGGTGAGGTCGAGTGAGTAGGTCTATAACAACCATGCACTCTGCCATCACTACTCCTGAGTGACCGAGTGGACAAGATGTTGTCAGAGTACACCTATCCTCCTACCCCAAACATAGTGGGGGAGCCTAAGCTCTCATCTCCCTATGTCATAGTCAAGAGGAGGGATCCCTGCCCGCTACCACGCTGCAGTCACACTACCCATGAGCGGACCAGCGGAGCCCTGACAGAGCAAACTGCACACACCCTGCCTAATGTACCACTAACCCATGAGTGGTTGTATGTGCAGATCATGTAACTGACGATGTGCTCAACTATAAAGGAGCCGACAATCGCTCAGCGTGCAATCATGCAAAATGGTGCATGCCACTAAAGCATGTAACTCCTAAAAATATCAACCTCAATATAATATGTACCAAAAGGAAAACCATGTCCATAACAAGGATCTAGGTATACATGCCAGATAATAAAACTAGGTACACATGCTAGATAATAAAACTAGGTACACATTCCATGTATATCTAGTAGCTAGGCATATACCCGATAATGCATTGTATGTCACTACTTCTATGAACATAAGTACACATGGCAAGAATCAAGTGGCATAAATATAAATGCATAACAGATAACAATATGGGCATACTATGGGTATCAAGTAGTGACATACCAAGCAAATATAAACATAACAATTATTACTAGCTATAACCTATTACGCATATCAGAATGACAATATCAAAAAAGATAAGTCAAAGGTACCCGCCTCAAAACGAAGATCGTATCAAATAAAGTCTACGTCGTGATGTCATCTCAAACATATCCTGCATCAAAGTATTTTACTTAGCTAAGTTCCTTTGAAATAAATAGCTAAATAAAATCCCCAAAACTAGTTAGGGAAAACCCTAATCAAAATGATCCTTAATTGTCCTTATGAATTAATCCAACTAGAGAAACCAACTCATACATAAATCTCTAAACTATAATCCAATAGATTTAGCAACCCTATCTATTTCACCTTCCAATTAGGATTTACTACAAGCATAAAGCAACCCAAAACTCACTTTAATTTTCCAGAGATCTTACTGCTGGAAATTTGTAGTTGGAGCTATGTATCGTCCACGCACAGTGCCGATCGAAGCAAGGTAAAGGGTGCTGCCATCCCCATCAAATAATCCCTAAATCAGCATTGCCCATAGATCAATCATTCGAGCATCCGCTAGGGTTAAATGATTACCTCTAAGATGGCACCAAGCAGCAAGGTAACTGATGTAGGAGATAACGACCAGAGCTAGGACACGACAACCTCGAATCTGCCCGGCGATGAAAGGAGAAGGGAGATTCCTAGGTGAACTCGAGTCCAAGTCGAATCCCACTGCTTGGTCGGCGATCCTATGGAGGAAGGTTGGTGTTGGCCGTTAGCGCAAGGAGGCGCGACAATGTCAGCGCGGTCGGTGATCTAGGGCAGAGACACGAGAGGAAGGCTCGGCACTGGTTGGCTAGCTCTCAAGATGTGCTCCGATCGTCGAGGCAGGAGCGGCCTACGTCGTCGATCAGGTGGTGATGATGAGAGATGGAGAGGAGAATCGGGGCAGAGGCGAGAGGAAGGAAACAACGCAAGGAGAGGGCTCGAGGCTTGGGTGCGCGGTTTTGTATGCGTGGGATAAGAGGCATCGCGACGGATTGGGGAAGACGAAGAGATCGGGAGAGGGTGGCGGTAGCTCGGCGTCGCGAGAGGCAAGGGGGTCGGCGGTGAGGATAGCTAGGGCATGGTAAAGGTAATGGTATTAGTCTTATATAATTTGAACTTAGGTTTAGGGAAATCAAAACCAATGTTTATTCCTCAATCAACCCCCACTAAATGGTTATTCCAAACAGGCTTTTCTCCAAGCCTATAAATTCATCCCCTTAAACTCGTCATACGAGCTCCAAAAAATTCCTAGAAAATTCTTAAATTTTTCTAAAAATTCCATTAAGGTTATTCGTCTATTAAACCTTATTATTTGATTATTATTTTATTGCGATATTTTTACAGATATTGTTTTGACGTTTAAAAAAAAGTAAGGGAACCTGTTTTGATGATTCACCTTTATATATAATTTTTAGTGATGTTGTCGAAAACGGGTGGAAATGGCATGCTAAATAAATAGGTCTATTATTGACTAGGAGAAGACTTTGGGATGAAGAAGAATTGATACTTAGCACTCCTCAGGGACACTCCTTCCTGCACACACCATAAAGAGAGAGCAAAGGGAATGTTAGAGTGAGAACTAGTGAGGGGGTCCATGGCGTAGGCTCTCTGATGCTCAAGTCAGTACAGTGGCCGAGTGAAAAGTGGAGAAAAAAATGAATAGAAGATGAGTGTGCGCAATGTAAGACGTGAGGACGTTTTTGCGTACCTAACCAACGGAGAGAACTCCCTTTTATACCGCCTCTCATAACCTCCTCAATAATAAGGTGACAAAGAATATTTGGTGTCAGAATATGTCTGGTGATGGAAGATGTACAGTCATCCTCCAAGAAATCTTCCGTTACCGATATATGAATCGCTTCTTATAACTTCTACCATCAATGACACTTTTCTGATTTGTCCTTTCATAGGACAATTTGGAGAATGTGCTCATGCCTTGAGAAGCGTGCACATCGCCCACTATAACACTATATAAAGGGGGTTCCATGCACCGGCGGAAGTATGATTTATTCACTATTCACATTTGTGCTTTCACTGTTGCTCCGTTTTCTTTTACTGTTCTGGTGACTGACTTGAGCGTCGGAGGGCCAACGCTGGGGACCCCTTCCCTGGCCTGGCAATGACATTTCTGGTATTGTAGAGTGAAGCAAAGTCTACACATGGTCAACTAAGAAATTACATCCCCAACTAGCGTTCTTCAAAATTTTCAGGCAGGATCAAAATATATTTTGCAACAATTCATACATTAATTTTTGCTATTTAAGGTAGGTGAACAAATGCATCTTATTTCAAAAAAAAAAAAGAAATCATTTATAGTAACAATATCTGTCAGCCAACAATTAGGATATTTTAATGGCGACTGATCCGGTAGTAAGGTGGGGCACCCGTCCCACAGTGGATCATGGCCACGTGGAAGGTCAAAGTCAAGGCAGTCAATACCCTCATACCATCGTCCGCTCGAGGCAACTCATTTGCCCGATCGGAATACCTGACCTGATAGTATCACAGCTTGGCCACCGAACCGAGCTTTCGACGCTCAAAAAACTCATGTCCCAACAGAACATAGGCTAAGCGGGCAGCCCACTCGACGCGAACAGTGGATGTGGGCTGAGTGGATACACCACTTGGCCGAAGGGCAGAGTGGCAGGTAGCCTAATGAAGGCTGGCTGAGCGGCCATCCCGCTTGACCCAGTAATCGACAAAACGAGGATCGACTGCTATCCTCTTAGGAACTCGTGCCACTGATAGATAGCATAGTGGGCGGCATGGTCAGGTAGAGAATCGTACGACGGAAGTTTCTACTGTCTTGTCAGGATATGCTCGGGCTATTGAGGTATGGTGTCAGGGACACTTTTCTGACATGTCTTATCAGGAAAATCTTTGAGATGCGTGCACACCTCGAGAAGTGTGCATGCGTGTTCTCAGGAGCCCTATGTAAGGGACCCCAAACTTCAACGGAGGTATGTTCAATTCTACTGTAGTTACTGTTACTCTGCCACTTTCGTTTCTCTTCGCTTCCTTATTGCTTCCGTTGGAGATCTGACTTGAGCGTCGGAGGGCCAACGCCGGGGAACCCCTCCCTGGCTCGGCACTGGCATTTTGTGGTTGCAGGTCTCAGTCATTCGAAGTCTACATCCAGTCAGCGTGAGCGCCACACCCCCAGCGTCCATCGGCCCGACTCCAGGATAGGATCAAATTTGGCGCCGTTTATGGGAACGCACCTGCATCCAGACCGAGGAGATAGAAGAAGCTGGATGATTGCACACTGTGGCGCTCACCCAGGAAGAGCTTGATGCGCTCATACAAGCACGAGCTGCGAAGATAGTCGAGCAACAACAGCAGCAGAAAGCGCTTGTCGATCAGCAAGCACAGCAAGTGACCTCAGCTTCTGGAGGCCGAGCGGCGCACGAAGACCGACCGAGCAATACTCCATACGGGTGCAAAATAAAATGTCGATCGGCACTCACGGAGAGGCTCCACCCACGCCTATTCCATTTCATCGGGCATTGTTTCAAACGCGCTCAGAGATTACTTAGGCCAATCAGGAGAAGCCGAGAAGGGCTCTTCTTCAGATGAAGGACCCGTTCGGGATGCAAGAAAAGGAAAAGCGCCCCGAGCTGATTTGTCTCCCGAGCGGATCAATCATCAGTTCTCCGAGTCGATACTGCAAGATCCACTGCCAAGGCACTACACTCCCTTGGCGATCGAGGAATACAATGTGTCAATCGACCCAGATGACCACTTGGGAAAGTTCGATGATGCTGTCACTCTCCACCAATATACAAATGGAGTGAAGTGTCGAGTCTTCCTCACAATGCTCTCTGGTTCGGCTCAACGGTGGTTCAGAAGGCTGCCGGACGGATCAATAAGGTGCTTCAAAGAGTTCCGAGCGGCTTTCTTGCATCATTTCGCGAGTAGTAGACGCTACCGGAAGACGAGCATCAGCTTGTTCTCCATGAAGCAAGGTTCCAGAGAGTCCCTTCAAGCATACATCCAACGCTTCAATCAGGTAGCCATGGATATCCCATCGGTCTCGTCCGAGACCATGATGAATGCATTCACCCAAGGGCTCGTGGATGGAGACTTCTTTTGGTCGCTCATCTGAAAGCCACCTCGAGACTACGACCACATGCTGAAGAAGGCCAACAAATACATAAACGTGGAAGAGGCCCAGGCAGCAAGAAGAAAGGAAACGCCATCCGAGCCTTCGACGTCGATCGAACGAAGGCCGTCGATCAGCCATCAGCCACCACAAGGACCCCGAGCCGAGGGGACACGACCACAGTAAGAAGCCAGGCCACACGTCGTTCAGCACATGGCCTCCGAGCATCCAAAACCAAAAGGAAAGGTATGGACCCCTATGTTATGTTCCTTCCACTAGTCAGCAACCCACAACACCCGCGATTATCGCGGATTCAATTCGGTCACCCAACCGACATCCAGAAGTTATCGTCATCGGTCTCCCTCTCTTGACCGGCGACATGGGCAGCAGAACACCGGACGACGAGAGGACGCAAGGGGATCACCGTAACAACCCCATAGGAGAAGCGCCAACCCCGCCCGAACCGCACGTGAGCGAAGCAGACCGTCCGCTCGGGAGGAGGAGAACAAAAGTAACACTGCGCGAGGCGAAATCAACATCATCACCGACAGATCGACCAGCGGAGACTCCAACCGAGCCAGAAAAGCATACGCCCGGCGGCTGGAGATCCACGCGGTAGGCTACAACGGAGAGCAGGCGAATGGGCCCGAGATCATCTTCGGGCCCAGAGATCTAGAGGGAGTTGAAGTTTCTCACGACGACGCCCTCATCATCCGAGCGGTAATCGCTAACTATACTAGTCACTGAATCTTCGTTGACATAGGTAGCTCGGTGAATATAATTTTAAAGAAGGCATTCGACCAGCTCCAAATCGATCAGGGCGAGTTACTGCTAATGACAACCCCGCTATACGGATTCATTGGCAACAAAGTTCTGCCGATCGGCCAGACGAGGTTAGCTATATCGCTCGGAGAGGAGTCACTCAGAAGGACGAGGACCACAAATTCCATCGTGGTGGATGCTCCCTCAGATACAACGTCATCTTGGGCCGACCGGCCCTCAATGAGTTCCGAGCGATAGTCTCCACCTACTGCCAGAAGATCAAGTTTCCGGTGGAAGACCGAGTGGGAGAAGTCAAGGGTGATCAGTTGGCTGCTCGGCGTTTCTATGTCGAGATAGTCAAGACCAAGGCGAAGTCCACTCGGAAAACACCCCGACTAGAGATAAGAGTCATAACCGAAAATCCCCCTACTTTGGTGTACGAAGAGAAGGAGGAGGTACAGATCCACCCGAGCCGAGTGGAAGCTACTACCTTCATAGCTGCCAATCTTGACGCCGAGCAGAAAGCCGACCTGATCGCGTGTCTCCAGCAGAACCACGATGTCTTCGCGTGGTCGACACACGAGCTTCCAAGGATCTCTCCAGGAGTTGCGCAGCATGAACTCCATGTCCGACTGGACGCTCGGTCGGTGAAGTAGAGAAAGAGATATTTTAGTCCGAACAAAACCTCATCATCTGAGCGGAAATCGAGAAGCTCCTGGAGGTCGGTTACATACGGGAGGTTCAGTTCCCGAGCTGGCTCATAAACGTGGTGCTAGTCTCCAAGCCCGGCAATAAATGGCGAGTCTGCATCGACTTCCGAGACCTCAACAAGGCGTGCCCAAAAGACTTCTACCCCTGCCCAGGATCGATTATATAGTAGACTCCATTGCCGGGTGTGAGCTGATATGCATGCTGGACGCATACCAAGGGTATCATCAAGTGTCGCTTGCTCGAGAAGATCAAGAGAAGGTCAACTTCATCATGGTCGACGGAACCTACTGCTATAATATTATACCGTTCGGACTGAAGAACGCGGGAGCCACCTATCAAAGGCTGATGAATAAAGTGTTCTAGGGTCAGATCGGCCGTAACATGGAGGTATATGTCGACAACATATTGATCAAGTCCCTCCGAGCTGCTGACCTCTGTGCAGATATCAAGGAGACCTGCCAGACACTCAGGACATATAGAATCAAACTGAATCCCAACAAGTGTTTGTTCGGCGCAAAAAGTGGGTGATTCCTGTGTTACATCGTCACCGAGCATGGCATTGAGACGACCCCCAGCAAAGTAAAAGCCCTACAAGATATGCCACCACCAAGAAATTTGAAGGAAGCGCAGAGGCTCACCGGTCGGATAACTGCCCTGTCATGGTTCATTTCTAAGTCATCCGACCAAAGCTTGGCCTTCTTCAAGATCCTACACCGAGCTACCAAGTTTCAGTGGGACAAGGAGTGCGGCCGAACGTTTGAAGAACTTAAAGCTTACCTCAACTCGTTGCCTGTACTTGCTAAGCCTATTGTTGGTGAGCCACTTCGAATTTATTTGTCTTCAACTGAGTATGCGATCAGCTCGGCACTAGTCAAGTAGAACGGCGATGAGAAACCGGCGTACTTTCTGAGTCATATACTGAAGGATGCTGAGTCTCGCTACACCGGTCTTGAGAAGTTGGCCTACGCGTTGGTACTCGCCGCTCAGAAGCTCCGGCCTTACTTCCTAACGCACTCAATCATTGTTATGACCAACAGCTCCCTAGGCAGGGTCCTCCTCAATCCGGAGGCTTCCAGACAGCTGATCAAATAGACAACGGAGCTCAACAAGTTTGACATCTAGTATCAGCCTCGAACGGCCATCAAAGCGTAGGCCTTGGCGGATTTTGTTACGGAAGTACAAAATCCTGAACTAGAGGTTGTCTGGAAGATATATGTGGATGGTTCATCCACTCGCAGGGAAGCGGGATCGGCATACTGCTGATCTCCCCCCAGGAAGAGCGAATTCAGCTGTCCATTCGGTTGAATTATCGAGCAACCAACAACGAAGCCGAGTACGAGGCGCTTATAGCCGGACTACAGGCCGCTCAGCACGTCAGACTCATTAAAGTCCTAATTCATTCAGATTCATAACTAGCCGGTCAGCAGCTGGCCGAGTCATTTGAGATAAGTAACGCGCGGATCAAGCTCTATGCCGAATCCTTCGAAAAGCGGAGGGCTAATTTTCGAGAGGTCATCATACAAAAGATCCCCCGAGCGGAAAACCAAGCTGCAGATGAATTGGACAACGCGCTCTTGCCGATCGTCATCGCACAGCTGATAGAGCAGGTATCTCTGGTGGCTCACATCGATTGGATGAAAGGACTCACCTTCCTGAATGATTGAAGAACAATGTTGATAGAATTTTTACAATCGGGAGCCACACCATCCGATCGGGAGGAGGCCCGTTTGCTAAAGAAGAGGGACAGTCGATTCATCCTCATCGGAGATCGGCTCTACAAAAAAGCCTTCTCCAGGCCTTTGCTTAAGTGCGTCGGAGCAGAGGACGTTGACTATATATTGCAAGAGGTACATCAAGGATCGTACGAAGGACACCCGGGCGGCCGCTCATTAGCCAGGAAGATTCTACTCGCAGGATACTTTTGGTCGACCCTCCAGGAGGACGCCGCTCGGACAGTCGCCACCTGCTTGTCCTGTCAGAAGTATCATACCCTCTCGTATCGGCCGACTGAGGAGATGAAGGCATCTACGGTGTCTTGCCCATTCGACCAGTGGGCCATGGATATCGTGGGGCCCTTCCCAATGGCGACAGGACAGCGGAGGTTCCTGCTTGTCATGGTCGATTATTTCTCCAAGTGGGTTGAAGCTGAGCCGCTAGCCAGAATAACCGAGCAGATGGTTAAGAAATTCATCTGGCAGCACATCATCTATTGGTTCGACATCCCTCGTCGGCTCACCTCGGACAATAGAAGACGGTTCGTGGGTCAAGGGCTTAGAGCATGGTGTGAAGGGTACGACATTAAGTAGACCTTCACCTCAGTGGCATATCCTCAGAGTAATGGGCAGGCAGAAGTCGCCAATCGGGAGATCTTGCGGATCCTACACGCGCGACTCGACCATATGGGAGACAACTGGGTGAACAAACTCCCCAGCATGCTCTGGGCGATCCGAACGACCCCCAAGGAAGGAAGTGGAGCAACCCCCTTTCACTTGGTGTACGACGATGAAACAGTCGTCCCCGTAGAGGTCGGAGTCGAGTCCGATCGGATACAACACTACAGCAAGGACAACGCCGAGCGGAGGCTCCTGGAGCTAGATTTGGTGGGTGAGGCACGTGTTAAAGTCACCGCCCGGCTGATGGCCTACCGCCAGAGGATGAAGCAGACCTACAATTGAAGCGTGATCCCAAGGTCATTCCAAGTCGGCGACTTTGTGTGGAAGAAGGTGAAGTCGGTTGGCGAGTCACCAAGCTGAAAGCTCCGTGGGCCGGACCCTTCAAGATCGTGGAAAAGCTCCGCTCGAGCGCCTATTGTAACGACTCGGCCCCTTAGGCGGCCCAACTGGCAGCCCATTTGGCAGTCCCTTAGGCGGCCCAACTGGCGACCCCTTATGTCGTCAACCGACGACCCTCGGCCGTGCCGTTACTCACTAGGTCTTCCCACCCCTGGCCAGTGGATTTTTTCCTTCTCCAGGATTCAATTTCTAGACCTCTAGGCTAAGTACTAGAGTTTATGAATCCTGGTAGCCGAGTGAGCCACTCACTTGGCTACCAGGATTCATACACTCTAGTACTTAGCCTGGAGGTCTAGAGTCCGAATCTTGGGGAAGGCAAAAATCCACTGGCCAGGGGTGAGAAGATCTAGTGAGTAACGACACGGCCGAGGGTCGTCGGTCAACGACATTAGGGGTCGCCAAATTTGGGCCGCTAGTTGGGCCACCCAAGGGACCGCCGAGGGGCTGCCAGTTGGGCCACCCAAGGGGTCGAGGGGCCGGGTCATTACACTTCAAACAGTGACATCTAGATAGCCGAATGAAAGCTGTTGTTGTAGGCGAACTCTACCAATGGCAAATGGTCCTCCCAACTTCCTCCGAAATCCAATACACACGACCTCAGCAAATCCTCTAGAGTCTGAATGGTCCGCTCTGACTGTCCATCTGTCTGCGGATGGAAAGCTATACTGAAACAGAGCTGAGTGCCCAAGGCCTGCCAGACGGAGGATGTTAGAGGCGCAGGACCGCCAGAAGAGTCCCCTTGGGGGCCCCTTGGGGATCGAGGGGCCGGGTCGTTACACCTATTACTTGGAGGATGAGGGCAAGCGATGACTCGAACGCCCATGGAGTGTGAACCACCTCTAGCCATATCGAGCCGGATGAGAGATGCGCCAATGTAAGCAATGTATTTTATATACCCCTACACCCTGTGAATGCAGGATTGAAATCGAAAGATTCCCGAAATTCATGTCGAATGGCGAGTCTTCATCAAATCGTCGAGCGACAACGTTAAACCAAGGTGTCTACCGACGGTCGAGCGACGACCTTAAACCTGAGTCTTCATCAAATTATCGAGCGGCGACGTTAAACCCAGGTCTCCACTGATGGTCGAGCGGTGACCTTAAACCCGAGTCTTCATCAAATCATCAAGCGGCGACGTTAAACCCAGGTCTCCACCAACGGTCGAGCGGCAACCTTAAACCTGAGTCTTCATCAAATCATCGAGTGGTGACGTTAAACCCAGGTCTCCATCGACGGTCGAGCGATGACCTTAAACCCGAGCCTTCATCAAATCATTGAGCGGCGACGTTAAAACCAAATCTCCACCTATGGTCGAGCGGCAATCCTAAGCCCAAGAGGTAACAACCTAATTCACATTTAAGGGTCGAAAGATGAACTGGGCTTATACACATATTACTAGTTGCTCGATGGCAAACCTTTCGAAGTGAAAGGGGACCAGGCAGACGGACGGTCACCGCCAATCAGGAAGGTCAAAAGTCGATGAAAGAAAAGGAGTGGCATGAATAGGAAAATTTCACTGAACGAGTAAATGTTCATTGCACAAAAGGATAGCCCTGTCGAACGGCGGGCATACATGCATACTTCAAAATAATTTTTTACAAAGCCCTCCTCACTCAAGATAGTCAAAAACTTCGTTGGGCATCGAGTCGTTCAGCAGTTGCTGGTTGATGACACCATCTGACAGAGCCTCGGGGAGATGCCCGTTCGCCTTCAACTGGTTGACCGTCCCGGTAACAGCTAGTTCGAAAGACTGAACAACACGATGGACAACTTTGTCCGTGAATTTTTCTAAGCGGAGCTACTTCTGCTTCATTGCCTCAAAGCGGCTCGGCTCGTCCTCCTGGTACTTCTTTAATGCAGCGCAGGAGGCGTCCAAAGCTTCTTCAAGGGGTTTCAGCTGCCCCCGAAGATAAGCTACCTCAACCGAGCGGCTGTCCCGTTCGGCTACCATACAATCCTCGATATTCTTGAGCTTCTTGGCCAGATTTCGAGCCTCTTGATTCTTCAGCTCTAGGTCAGTTACGGCTCGGTTCTTCCTTGTTGTGGCCAGCTCAATCTTATGGTCGTAGGACTTCACCTGTGCCTCGAGCCGGCTCAGCATAATTACCTGATCGACGGATGTCTTCTACTCGACCTCTAGAAGTTTATTGGTCTTGGCCAGGTCGGCCTGCAATTCGGCAATTGAGGGCCCATGGGATGAGGATGCTCCACTAGAAATCTTGAGCTTCTTGGGCTCATCCTCCACAAGCACCAGGCGCAGGCACTGTTGGTTGCTATACGGAATATCATACCGGTTCCCCTGTACAAAAAGTTTGTACAAGTCCTGACCTTTACTAACAACATATTGTGTTCTTTAGAAATTAAATTAGGAATCGCAAACGGAACTTAATATTATTGATTCCAAATTTAACTTATTTATTCTTAGTGGTTTAGACTTAGATCGCAAACGATGCTTAACATTATTGATCCAAATCCACCCATGTTACAAATTCAATTAAATATTAATTTCAGAAATCAGCTTCCAGGTTAAACATGGCGAGGCACTAGGCCTTCTTGGGTATGGGAGCATCCACCACTTCCTAGACAAAGCCTTTCAATGAAATCTAATATTTAATTTCCTTATATAACTATAGGTTTAACCAAAAGGAATAATCGAATCACAAATTTGAAGAACAAAAAAAAACACAAACTCAAATCACAAATTCGAAAACTAGAATCATATGCCTCTTGTGTTTGGTATTTCAAAAACTATACAAAGAAAACTAGTATGATGTGGAAAATAATTACTAGTTATACCTTTCTTTGTAAGCAACAACCTCTTGATCTTCTATCGTATTCCTCTTCTTATCTCGGACGTTGTGTGGGCAACGATCTACCGAGATGAGAATCCACCAAGCCTCCTTCTTCCTTCTTCCTTCTTCCTTCTTCCTTCTTCCTTCTTCCAAGTTTCGGCCAAGCAGCTTTCTCCAAGAGATAGCAATTCTCGGCCACCAACCAAGCTCCAAGGGATGCAAGAGCAAAACCTCCTTTCTCTCCTTCTTCTCCTAGCAAGAACCGGCCACCACAAGAACTCCAAGAAGGGGATGCACCGGCCACTAAAGAAGAAGAGAAGAATAGGGTCGGCCACACACCAAGGAAGAGAGGAGAAACTATAGAAGATATGTTGTGAGGTGAGGCACCTCTACCCCCTTCTTTTATATTCCTTGGTCTTGACATATAAGGAAATTTAATTATAATTAAAATTCCCTTATTTTCCTAGTCATTGGTTAATAAGGAAAATTTAATCAAAAATTCCTTTAAACCCTTTACATGGCCGGCCACATCACATGCTCCAAATAAGGCAAGTTTTAAACACAAAATTAAAACTTTCTTATTTGTTTCCGAAAATTTTTAAAATAAAAATTTCTCTAATAATTTTTCCCTTCATGGTTGGTTATAAAAGGAAATTTTATAAATTAAAATCTCTCTATTAAAACATGTGGATGATTTCCAAAAAGGAAAGTTATCTTTAAAATTAAAATCTCTCTCTCAATCTACAAATAAGGAAAGATATCAAATCTTTTCTTAACCTTTTGTAGAAACTATAATAGGAAAGATTTAATTTTAAAACTCTCTTTTATATCATTAAGATGGTTACAAAAAAGGAAAGTTTATCAAAAAAATAAAATCTATCTTTTATTACAAATAAGGAAAGATATCAAACATTTCACTTAATCTTTTATAGAAAGCTATAAAAGGAAAGATTTAAATTTTAAACTCTCTTTTAAAACCATGATATCTACATATGGAAAGATTTTAAATAAAATCCATTTTATTCTTTACATGGCCGCCCACACCATGCTTGGGCTCCAAGCTAGGGTCGGCCACCTATACTTGGCTCAACCTATGGCTTGGTCAGCCCAAGCTTGCTTGGCCGACCACCTAATGGTTGGGTAAGAAGGTGGGTATAGGTGGATATAACACTTTATAAATAAGAGGCTACGTTAGGGACTAAGAGGAGGAATTGGTTTTGGTCTCCCGATGAAATTAAGCTCCCCATGTTCGCCCCGAACACCCAACTTAATTTCATTAATAATAATTCATACCACTAAAGAATTATTATTAAACTACCGCACTAATCTCAAATTACGTTTTGGGCTCCTTCTCATTATGAGTGTATTTGTCTCCCTGTGTTTAAGATATAAAATGTTCACTAATTAAATGAGTTACTGACAACTCACTTTATTAATATCTAGCTTCAAGAGTAGTACCACTCAACTTCATTATCATGTCAGACTAAGTCCACCTGCAAGGTTTACATGACAATCCTTATGAGCTCCTCTTGGGGACATCATCAACCTAGATAACTAGGACACAGTTTCCTTCTATAATCAACAACACACACTATTAATAATATCATTTCCCAACTTATCGGGTCTCTTGATTTATCGAACTAAATCTCACTCATTGATAAGTCAAAGAAATAAACACTAGATATATATGTTTGTTATTATATTAGGATTAAGAGCATACACTTCCATAATAACAAAGGTCTTGTTCTTTTATTCAGTCAGTATAAAAAAAACTTATCTTAAATGGTCCTGCTCAATATACTCAGAGTGTACTAGTGTACTTTTATAGTTAAGATAAACTAATACCAAATTACACTACGACTATTCCAATGGTTTGTTCCTTTCCATTTTAGTCGTGAGCTACTGTTTATAATTTATAAGGAATTGATAACATGATCTTCTGTGTGTGACACCACACACCATGTTATCTTCAATATAAATTAATTGAACAACTATACTTAGTATATAAATGTAGACATTTGACCAATGTGATTCTTTATTTCACAATAAAATGTTTACAAAAGGCTAGGCTTTTAGTATACACTCTAACAATCTCTCACTTATACTAAAAGACTATGCTGTCATAAAAGTTGCCATACATCTAATTCTCATTCCTTCAACATGCCGATCGAAAGCTTTCGCCGGAAGGGCCTTAGTGAAAGGATCTGCTAGGTTATCCGCTGATACAATCTTGGCGACAACAACTTCTCCTCGCTTGACGATGTCTCGTATCAAGTGGTACTTGCGCTCTATATATTTACTTTCCTTATAGGCTCATGGTTCCTTCGAGTTTGTTATTGCACCGCTATTATCACAATAAATTGTGATGATTTTGGGCAAACTAGGAATCACATCTAAGTCCATTAGGAAGTTCCTGAGCCACACAACTTCTTTGGCTGCCTCAGAGGCTGCCACATACTCAGCTTCCATGGTTGAGTCAGAAACACATTTATGCTTAACACTCCTCCATGCAATGGCTCCACCTCCTAGAGTAAACACATAGCCTGATGTAAACTTACTATTATCCCTATCTGATTGGCAATCAAAATCCGTGTATCCCACAAGGAGAAAATCATCTGCTTGGTAAACTAGCATATAATCTCTAGTCATTCTCAGGTACTTTAATATATGTTTTACAGCAGCCCAATGTCCTTGTCCTGGGTTACTTTGATATCTGCTAACCATGCCCACGACAAAACAGATATCCGGTCTCATTCACAACATAACATACATTAGGCTTCCTACAGCCGAAGCATAAGGAACTGCTTTCATGTCCTCTATCTCCTTTGATGTCTTCAGAGACCTCTTTAGATAAAGCTACTCCATGTCTAAAAGGTACAAAACCTTTCTTGGAGTCTTGCATGCTAAAACGAGCAAGGATTGTATCAATATATGAAGCTTGGGACAAGCACAACATCCTTTTCTTGTGATCCCTTATTACTTTGATCCCAAGAATATGTGTGCATTCTCCTAAGTCTTTCATATCGAATTGTTTGGACAACCATACCCTTACTTCCGACAATACTTTGATATTGTTGCCAACTAACAAAATATCATCTACGTATAGTACAAGAAATACCACCACGTTTCCATCACACTTCTTATATACACAAGACTCATTCGGACACTGAATAAATCCATTTGACTCGATTACTTCATTAAATCGGATGTTCCAAGACCTTGAAGCTTGCTTCAGTCCATAAATAGACCAATTTAGCTTGCACACTATATGCTCTTTGCCTTTTTCAATGAACCCCTCTGGTTGCTTCATATGGGATGTTCTGTTCAAGACTTCTGTTAAGGAAAGCTGTCTTGACATCCATTTGCCAAACCTCATAATCCATATGAGCGGAAATTGATAAGAGTATCTAGATAGACTTGAGCATGGCTACTAGCGAAAAAGTTTCCTCATAATCGATTCCCTCTTTCTGAGTGTACCCTTTCGCAACAAGCCTTGCTTTGAAGGTTTCCACCTTCCCATCTATCCTTCTTTTCCTTTTGTAGATCCACTTGCATCCAACGGCTTTTACACTATTTGGTGGTTCCACAAGCTCCTAGACTTTATTAGAATACATAGATTATATTTCAGAGTTCATCGCTTTTTGCCAAGATACTGCATCTTTATCTTGGAGTGCTTCGTTATATGTCCGGGGATCAGGTTCATGTTTACCTGGGACCAAGTCTGATGACTCTCCCAAAAACATGAATCTCTCAGGTTGCCTCACAACCCTCCCACTACAACGAGGCACTGTCTGTTGTTGTGTATCATTTGTGATACGTGTTACAGTTTTTTTGTGATATTTCATCTTGTACTGTTGGTACTAAAGTAGGCGTGTCCTCTCGCATTTCTTCTAGAATAATTTTACTCATGGGTTTGTGGTCCATTATATAATTTCCCTCTAAAAATTGAGCATTGGTGCTAATAATGATCTTCTGATTTTTAGGATTATAAAATAAACCACCTTTTGTTCCTTTGGGATATCCTACAAACAGACAAACTTCTGTTCGTGATTCCAACTTGTCAGTGTTGGTTGCTACTCGGAAAGCCTATAGGTTCCACTGTACAAAAATTTTGTACAAAGATCTGAACCTTTTCCTAGCTACCATGTGTTCTTTTAAATTAAATTTTGGATCTCCTGCGGAACTTAACACGTTTGATCCATAACTTAATCTATTTGTTCTTTTAGGTTTTGACTTGGATCTCCTGCGGAACTTAACACGTTCGACCCAAGTCTCCTTAAGTTATTAATTCCATTAAATATTAATTTCCATAAAAGGTTCCCAGTACTGACGTGGCGAGGCACATGGCCTTCTTGGATATGGGAGCAACCATCACCGACTAGACAAAACCTTTAATAGAAAGCTAATATTTAATTTCCTAAAATAACTTTAGGTTAACCAAAGAGAACAATCAAATCACAAGGAAAAGAAAGAAACAAAAGAACACAACTTCGAAAAAACATATTCGAAATACTAGAACGTAAGCCTCTTGTATTTGGTATTATTTCCATAAATAACTAGCATGATGCGGAAATAGAAATTACTAGTTATACCTTGTAGAAAAACCTCTTGATCTTCTACCGTATTCCTCTTCTAACCTCGGACGTTGTGTGGGCAACGATCTACCAAGATGAGAAACCACCAACCACCTTCTTCTCCTCCAAGCAAGGTTCGCCACAAAGGAAGAACTTTACCAAAGAAGAAAATCAAAATACTAACCAAGCTCCAAGAGATGCTAGCTTTCTCTCTTCTTCTTCTTCTTCTCTCGTATCCGCCACCACAAGAACTCCAAGAAAGATGAAGTATTCGCCACCACAAGAGGAAGAGAGGGAGAGGATGGCCGGCCACACCAAGGAACAAAAGAGGGAGAGAAAACAATAGAGGTTGTATCTCATGAAGGCACCCCTACCCCTTCTTTTATATTCCTTGGCCTAGGCAAATTAGGAAATTTATTTACAATAAAATTTTCTTAATTTCCTTGACATGATTTATTTGAGAAAAATAAAATAAAATTTCCCAAATAAACTCTAATGGCCGGCCACATCAAGAGGAAGCAAATTGGACAAGTTTCAATCAACAATTAAAACTTTCCTTATTTATTTCCGAAAATTTTAAAAAATAAAATTTCTCTTTAAAAATCTCTTCATGGTTAATAAAAGGAAATATCTATAATTTTAATTTTATTAACATGTGAATAATTTTAAAGAGAAAAATAAAAAACTCTCCAATCTACAAATAAGGAAAGAGATCTAATCTCTTTCTTTAATCTTTTGTAAATCTTTTACAAGAGAGATATTTTAATTTTAATTCTCTTTAAAATATATCTTCCACATAATAATAAAAATTAAAATTAAATTTCTTTTTAATTTTATTTGGCCGGCCCTACTAGCTTGGGTTCAAGCTAGGGCCGGCCACCTAATTTTATACCTAGGCCGGCCCTAGCTTGGTTCCCAAGCTAGCTTGGCCGGCCCCTTATTGGTGGGTATAGAAGGTGGGTATAGGTGGGTATAGAACTCTATAAATAAGAGGCTACGATAGGGACCGAGAGGAGGAATTGGTTTTGGTCTCCCGATAAAATTAAGCATCCCGTGTTCGCCCCGAACACACAACTTAATTTTATCAATGATAATTCATTCCACTAGAGAACTATCATTGAACTACCGCCCAAATCCCCAATTATCTTTTTGGGCTCCTTCTTATTATGAGTGTGTTAGTCTCCTGTGTTTAAGATATCGAATGTCCACTAATTAAGTGAGTTCTTGACAACTCATTTAATTAATATCTAAGTCCAAGAGTAGTACCACTCAACCTTATTATCATGTCGGACTAAGTCCACTGCAGGGTTTAACATGACAATCTTTATGAGCTCCTCTTGAGGACATTATCAACCTAGTATCACTAGGACACAGTTTCCTTCTATAATCAACAACACACACTATGAGTGACACCATTTCCCAATTTATCGGGTTTATTGATTCATCGAACTAAATCTCACCCATTGATAAATTAAAGAAATAAATATCAAACATATGTGCTTGTTATTATATTAGGATTAAGAGCACACACTTCCATAATAACTGATGTCTTTATTCCTTTATAAAGTCAGTATAAAAGGAACGACCTCAAATGGTCCTACTCAATACACTCTGAGTGTACTAGTGTAATTATATAGTTAAGATAAACTAATACCTAATTACACTACGACTTTCTAATGGTTTGTTCCTTTCCATTCTGGTCGTGAGTTACTGTTTATAATTTATAAGGTACTGATAACATCATCTTCTGTATGTGACACCACATACTATGTTATCTACAATATAAATTAAATGAACAACTACAAACAAATGTAGATAATTAGACCAAATGTGATTCTTTATTCATAATGAATGTTTACAAAGCTTAGGCTTTCAGTATACACTCCAACAGTCAGTATCTCCCTTCAGTACATGTGTTGGACTACCCCAAATCCGAATGTGTCTTAGACTAGGTTTACGCCCATTTCATAATTATGTAGGAGTAGAAGGTACTGATTTAGAAGGTACCAAGTTTAGAATATGCGCTGCCATTTCCAAGGCATATCCCCAAAATGAATTTGGTAATTCTGAATAACTCATCATCGATCTAACCATTTTCATAAGAGTTTTATTCCTTCGTTCTGCCACACCGTTCTGTTGGGGTGTACCAGGTGCAAACAATTGGGATTGAATCCCAGCCTCTGATAAGTAATTCCTAAACTCTCCAAAGAGGTATTCGCCACCACGATCAGACCGTAGTGTCTTGATACTTTTACCATGACATTTCTCCACATCAGCCTTGTACTCTTTGAACTTATCAAAGCATTCAGACTTGCGGCGCATCAAGTAAATGTATCTGTATCTTGAATAATCGTCTATAAAAGAGATAAAATATTCGTACCTGTAGGATCAAAAAGAATTTAGATATCTCCACAATTGCATGATATTGTCCACTTTGGGCCTAAGCCCTCATGGTTTTGCTCTTGGGCTCTACCCAAAAGGCCTCATGCCAATGGAGATATCTTTTCTCTTATAAACCCATGATCTTTTCCATGTGTTTTCAATGTGGAACTATGTTTGCAACCTTGCAACTCCAACAATCCACCCTCAAACAAAGGACCACAGGCTTCCCACATCTGATCCTCGGCCCACCAGGTCTTCCTTTCCCTCGGTCCACCCGACCTACTAGGACTTCCTTGCCTAGTCGCAACTAGGACTTCCTGCTTGGTATCTGGTCCTCTTGATCCAAACATAGGAGCCCCCCTTTTTTTGTTCGAGGTCAATATTGTACCCACATGACTCAATCATATCATAGCTCTTGTGCACAATCGGCGGTTAAACCTTCTGGCAGTCCAGGCTCTGATACCAACTGTAGGATCGAAAAGAATTTAGATATCTCCACAATTGTATGATATTGTCCACTTTGGGCCTAAGCCCTCATGGTTTTACTCTTGGGCTCTACCCAAAAGGTCTCATGCCAATGGAGATATCTTTTCTCTTATAAACCCATGATCTTTACCATGTGTTTTCAATGTGGGACTATGTTTGCAACCTTGCAACTCCAACAATATCCACCTCTTGCCTGGATAGACATAGGACCATACAAATCAGAATGAATCAGTTCTAACGCATCTTTGGCTCTATACACCTTGGCCTTAAAAGGTCTCTTGGTCATTTTACCTTCCAAGCAAGATTCACAAGTTAGAAGTTTTCCAACACTAATGAACTCAAGAGTCCATCGGCTATGAGCCTTTGAATCCTACTCAAGTTAATATGACCAAACCTTAGATGCCAAAGATATGTTTGGTTCATTTCCGAAGGTTCCTTTCTCTTATTAGAATTAGAAGATGTGTTATTAATTTTCATTTGTTGCTTTGTAGGAGAAATTAGATTTAAAGTATACAAATTACCTACTAATGTACCAGAACAGATAATAACCCTATTCTTCTTGATAACCACTTTGTCATCAAAAGAAATAGAATATCCATCCATAAACAATTTAGAAACTGAAATTAAATTCTTTCTAAAAGTTGGTACATAAAGATAATTTCTCAAAATCAAACTTCTATTCCTATCAAATGATAAGTAGACGTCTCCCACTGCAATAGCCGCCACCTTTGTAGCATTTCCCATGTAGACAGTTATCTCTCCTTCATATAGTTGACGGGTTTCCTGGAACCCCTGTAATGTATTGTAGACATGATCAGTGGCTCCTGTATCTACACACCAGGTGCTGGTAGATAACACCGCTAAACATGTTTTAACTACTAAACAATAAGATATACCTTTATTGTTCTGATTCCTACGAGGACAGTCTGCCTTCCAATGTCCAGTCTGCTTGCAGATGAAGCACTTGCCCTTTGGCTTCTTCACTCCAGCTTTAGGTCTAGTACTTAGAGATCTCTTCTTTGCTGAGTCAGCCTGTTTCTTCTCTTCTTGCCTTTCGACTTAGAAGTAGAAACATTTTCAGCAAAGTGAATCTAAGAATTATGACGAAATATACCTTCTGCTGTCTGTAGTTCTGTCAGAAGTTCCGCCAATATATACTCCCTTTTGTTTATGTTATAGTTCAAGCGGAACTGTTTAAAACTTCTAGGTAGCATTTGGAGAATAATATCGACCTGGGTTTCCCCATCGATTTCAGCTCCAAGGATCTATATTTCGTTCAGATAAGTCATCATCTTGAGGATATGATCCCTTACGGGTGTCCCCTCTGACATGGTGGTTGTCATTAACTTTCTCATTGCCTCTTGCCTAGCAGCCCAATTCTGGTGTCCGAAGAGTTCTTTGAGATTGTTCATCATGTCATAAGCAATTAGTAAATCCTGATGCTGATGTTGCAGCACATTTGACATTGAAGCCAAAATGTAACACCGTGCCATCTCATCTGCCTTTACCCATTTCTTATGAGCCTCAATCTCCTCTTCACTAGAATCACTATTAGGCACATTAGGGCAGACCTCCAACAGTACAAACTTATAGCCTTCAGCAGTTAGGATAATGTCCAGGTTTCTTTTCCAATCTATGTAATTAGGACCAGTAAGTTTGTTCTCTTTCAGTATAATGGCCAGTGGGTTGAAAGTCATCCTAAGAATCACAAAATAAACTTTAGTCAAGACTCTAAATTTAAAATAATATTGATTCCTCAAACAATACTATTTAAATTTACCAACACCTCAAAATACCGTGTGCATGCCACGATAGTGTGGACGTATACAAAATCAAACATTTGTAAGAGGAGGTTTTACCCATTAATTTTATTCTTGTCAACTTAACTTTATGACAAATAAAATTAATAGTTGGTTTTTCCTTCGGTCGCACAAATAATAGCAGTGACTCCGATGGGGAGGATACTATTAAATATGCCTAAGTGTATACCATTACTTGATACTTAGTCCATTAAATAGGATTGTGCCCCTTCAGATGGAGAAGATCACACACTTCTAAATAACTTCCTATAACCATCCATAAAGGAAGTTTGATCTAGTGATCTACAAACAAGCTCATCTGATGGGGAGGGAGGCACTCAAAGCCAACACGCAAGTTTGTTGCATTACTTACAAACCAGTAATGGAGACCGTGGAATTTTTTACTAATCCCTCTCCCACTTAGTTATTTAAGGTGAGGAATTTTAACTATGCAAGCATCACACACATCACAATAAATAAAAGCAAAAAATATGGAAATTAATTTTCCAACTATTATGGTCTTTTCCATCACTGTCCTCCGTGTGCTGCCAATCCTAGCTACTGCCATCTTTAGCCACCGCAATCGGGTCTAGTCGCCGCATCTATCTTGCTTCCTTTTCCACTGCGCCTGTGGTCCACAAATAGTACCATGCCTCGCAAGGATACGATCCGCGACAAAAATAGAATTTTACATATATCGATCCTATATTCCACAAAGGAATGTACATGTAATCTAGATCGAAATAAAAATGTAAAATCCTAATAACTAATACAGCTCCTACTGTATTTAATATACTAATAATGTAGACACAATAAAATGCCCTTGACAAGTCTAAGGGTCCAATTACACACAATATCCATAAGTCATAATAGTTGGAGCCTGCAACTACAAAGTCAGCACATCCTACTATTATCCTGCTTAAAATATGTATGACATGTGCATAATTAAACTGAAAACCAAACACACAGAGGCAAACCCTAGCTCTGATACCAATTGTTGGTTGCTATGCGAAATATCATACTGGTTCCCCTGTACAAAAATTTTGTACAAGTTTTAAACCTTTACTAACAACCTATTGTGTTCTTTAGAAATTAACTTAGGAATCGCAAACGGAACTTAATATTATTGATTCCAAATTTAACTTATCTGTTCTTTATGGTTTAGACGTGGGTCGCAAATGATGCTTAACATATTGATCCAAATCCACCCATGTTACAAATTCAATTAAATATTAATTTCAAAAATCGACTTCCAGGTTAAACATCGAGAAGCACTAGGCCTTCTTGGGTATGGGAGCATCCACCACTTCCTAGACAAAGTCTTTCAATGAAATCTAATATTTAATTTCCTTATATAACCATAGGTTTAACCAAAAAGAACAATCGAATCACAAATTCGAAAAATAAAAAAAACACAAACTCGAATCACAAATTCGAAAATTAGAATCATATGCCTCTTGTGTTTGGTATTTCAAAAACTATACAAAGAAATCTAGTATGATGCGGAAAATAATTACTAGTTATACCTTTCTTTGTAAGCAACAACCTCTTGATCTTTTATCGTATTCCTCTTCTTATCTCGGACATTGTGTGGGCAACGATCTATCGAGATGAGAATCCACCAAGCCTCCTTCTTCCTTCTTCCTTCTTCCAAGTTTCGGCCAAGCAGCTTTCTCCAAGAGATAGCAATTCTCGGCCACCAACCAAGCTCCAAGGGATGCAAGAGCAAAGCCTCCTTTCTCTCCTTCTTCTCCTAGCAAGCATCGACCACCACAAGAACTCCAAGAAGGGGATGCACCGGCCACTAAAGAAGAAGAGGAGAAGAATAGGGCCGACCACACACCAAGGAAGAGAGGAGAAACTATAGAAGATATGTTGTGAGATGAGGCATCTCTACCCCCTTTTTTATATTCCTTGGTCTTGACATACAAGGAAATTAAATTATAATTAAAATTCCCTTATTTTCCTAGCCATTGGTTAATAAGGAAAATTTAATCAAAAATTCCTTTAATCCCTTTACATGGCCGGCCACATCACATGCTCCAAATAAGGCAAGTTTTAAACACAAAATTAAAACTTCCTTATTTGTTTCCGAAAATTTTTAAAATAAAAATTTCTCTAATAATTTTTCCCTTCATGGTTAGTTATAAAAGGAAATTTTATAAATTAAAATCTCTCTATTAAAATATGTGAATGATTTCCAAAAAGGAAAGTTATCTTTAAAATTAAAAATCTTCCTCTCAATCTACAAATAAGGAAATATATCAAATCTTTTCTTAATCTTTTGTAGAAACTATAATAGGAAAGATTTAATTTTAAAACTTTCTTTTATATCATCAGTTACAAAAAAGGAAAGTTTATAAAAAAAAAATAAAATCTTCCTTTTATCTACAAATAAGGAAATATATCAAACATTTCACTTAATCTTTTGTAGAAAGCTATAAAAGGAAAGATTTAAATTTTAAACTCTCTTTTAAAACCATGATATCCACATATGGAAAGATTTTAAATAAAATCCTTTTTATTCTTTACATGGCCGGCCACACCATGCTTGGGCTCCAAGCTAGGGCCGACCACTTATACTTGGCTCATCCTATGGCTTGGCCAGCCCAAGCTTGGACTCCAAGCTTGCTTGGCAGACCACCTAATGGTTGGGTAAGAAGGTGGGTATAGGTGGGTATAACACTTTATAAATAAGAGGTTACGATAGGGACCGAGAGGAGAAATTGGTTTTGATCTCCCGATGAAATTAAGCTTCCCGTGTTCGCCCCGAACACCCAACTTAATTTCATCAATAATAATTCATACCACTAAAGAATTATTATTGAACTACCGCACCAATCCCAAATTACGTTTTTGGCTCCTTCTCATTATGAGTGTATTAATCTCCCTGTGTTTAAGATATAAAATGTCCACTAATTAAATGAGTTACTGACAACTCACTTAATTAATATCTAGCTCCAAGAGTAGTACCACTCAACTTCATTATCATGTCAGACTAAGTCCACCTGCAGGGTTTACATGACAATCCTTATGAGCTCCTCTTGGGAACATAATCAACCTAGATAACTAGGACACAGTTTCCTTCTATAATCAACAACACACACTATTAATAATATCATTTCCCAACTTATCGGGCCTCTTGATTTATCGAACTAAATCTCACCCATTGATAAGTCAAAGAAATAATTACTAGATATATGTGTTTGTTATTATATTAGAATTAAGAGCATACACTTCCATAATAATAAATGTCTTGTTCTTTTATTCAGACAGTATAAAAAGAACTTACCTTAAATGGTCTTGCTCAATATACTCAGAGTGTACTAGTGTACTTTTATAATTAAGATAAACTAATACCAAAGTATACACTACGACTATTCCAATGGTTTGTTCCTTTCCATTTTAGTCGTGAGCTACTGTTTATAATTTATAAGGAATTGATAACATGATCTTCTGTGTGTGACATCACACATCATGTTATCTTCAATATAAATTAATTGAACAACTACACTTAGCATATAAATGTAGACATTTGACCAATGTGATTCTTTATTTCACAATAAAATGTTTACAAAAAGTTAGGCTTTTAGTATACACTCTAACAGATACATCTCCATGCTCTCCACCCAGTACTGCCGCCGAACTGAAGAATGTTAATGTCTAACGGAGGTAAAACCATGAATTGATCATTGTATACATACCCCGGTGGGCATTTGCAGGTGGTTGTTGGCGAGCAACCCTGGAGGCATTGTTGCGGCACGTGTTCTAGCCTCCTCCCAAACCTTGGCAAGCGACCCACGGATGAGTATCTGATGTTCTGGAGTTAGTGGTTGATCGTCGGCCGCCAAGTACTTCGTTAGGAGGTGAAGAATAGTCGTCACATATTGGCGACCACTCGGGGTCGATTAAGCAGATGCCACGGGACCAGAGGGCTGACCGGCTGAAGCCGGGAAGATGCCGGACCGCAGAATCTTTCCGACTAGGAGGCAAGGACGCGATCGGCTCTACCGCAATAGGCCCAGGTGGTAGATAGGAAAGTGATAGAGTCCAGTCGGAGGAAATGGCTTCTACTGTTTCATGGACGCCCGTGGGAGATGAGGTGCCCCCTGCCCTGGGACCCGTACCGCTGAAGTGGAAGAACAAGACAGTGTGGATGTTCGGCGTCACTTACGCCTATTGAGTGGAAGGCTATCACCCTCAGAATTCGAGCGTTCGGTCCGAGCGGCGGGCGACACGTCAGGAGGTAGGTCACTCGCCCCTTTTAAGCAGGTAGTCCGATCGGCAGTGCCTTCACCTACAGCTTACGCGCCCTCGCTCTCAAGCGTATCTTCGTGCGAGCCGACCAGCGTCAGGCCTAGGCTCGCCATTTCCTTCGCAGTGATTGCCTCGATCTCGGTGTCCTTAAGCTTCATCATATGGGCAACTCGCGCCCACATCATGATGTCGACTGCAAAAGAAAAAAAGAAAATCAGTTAGACAAAAAGGAAAAGAGCTGAGAAATGACATACCTAAGCTGCTCAGGAGCCTCGTGCGGATCGGACTAAGCCTGAAGATATACAAAACACCCTCCAACAGCAGCTTGTGGACTTCATATTTTTGGCCGGCTAGCATGTTCGCGGCGTGAAGATAATCCGGTCGATTCTTGTATCTCTTCAGATCTGGCTAAGGAGGCAGTCTGACCTGCCATTTGGTCTGGAAGCTCGGCCGCTCGGGAAGTTCCATATAGAAGAAATACTCCTTCCAGTTTTTATTTGAAGTGAGCATCTTATCAAAAAAATACCAGACCGATCCGAGACTGAAAGAGATAGGTCCCCAACTCGGACTGCTTGGGATAGTAGAAATAATGAAAGACTAGAGGAGTCAAGGGGATGCCATGCAACCGGAACGGCATGACAACACCGCATAGAACGCAAAAAGAGTTAGGGATGAGTTGTGGGAGGGGGGCACGGAAGTAATTGCAAACTTCGAGTATAAACGGGTGGATGGGAAACCAGAGGCCGACCACAAACTGGTCTCTGAACAGACAGATTGTGTCGTCCGACGTACCGATCGGACGGAGAGGCCAGAATTATTTCATGGTCGGAAGGAATGTCAAAGGCGCTTATGAGGCTCGCAGCGTCACCCGCATCAAACCTGGTCTCCATTGTGATATACCAGAGTCCGGGACCAGGGTTCGCCGGCGGCGAACTGACCATTGTCGAAAAAAAAGGGAAGGACAAAGAGGTCGATGAAAAAGAATTGGACAGAAAAACATAGCTGACGCCGGACCGAGGCGTGGGACAAGAAGGACGGGACTACGAAAGACCAACAGGGAAGTTCGAGGAGGCTTACAAAAAGGAGGAGACGCCGTGGGAAAAGACGGGGAGTCGCTGGAGCACTGGTCACAGAGTCGTCGGCAGCTCTCGAGGAAGAAGAGCAAAGTGAAAGAAGAAGGAGGTGTCATGGCTTTATAAAGATAGGACTCAAGCGACCGGAGCCGTCGGATCTAGGTCTCGGCAACCGAAGTACAAATCCGACCGTTGAATTCAAACCGCCAAGCTCACATCAAAAGCTGTCGCCTCGGACGTGCGGCGACATGTGGCAGGCCCCCACATGGCGGCATTTAAGGGGCGTTATTATCAGGCGTGGGCGCGTGCTCGGCTTTAATGAGGTGATTTACATGAATTCCGAGGAAATTCGGATGACGCCATCTTTGATTGCTCTTGTCCTAGGGGTGCGGATGAAGAATTCTCCAAGTGCGCACATGTGAAGCACCGATCGACCTCAAGGGTCAACCCTCGGGTCGCTCGACACTCGAAGCTAACTAATATTCCGGTCGATCGGCCTGCCGATCCCTAGACCCAACTATCCAGTCAGTTGGACTTGCAGCCTCCTTCGACTAGACTTGAAGGGAGGGCACGTGATCCGGTGGTAAGGTGGGCCCCCGCCCCACAGGGGGTCATTGCCACGTGGAAGGTCAAAGTCAAGGCAGTCAAAGCCCTCATACCATCATCCGCTCGGGGCAACCCATTTGCCCGATCGGAAGACCTAACTTGATAGTGTATCACAGCTCGACCACCGAACCGAGCTTTCGACGCTCAGAAAACCAATGTCCCAGTAGAGCATAAGCCAAGCGGACAGCCCGCTTGGTGTGAACAGTGGATGTGGGCCGAGCGGATACACCGCTCGGCTAAAGGGCAGAACGGCAAGTAGCCTAATGAAGGTTGGCCGAGCGGCCATCCCACTCGACCCAGTAATCGACAAAATGAGGATCAACCGCTATCCTCTTAGGGACTCGTGCCATCGACAGACAGCATAGTAGGCGGCGTGGTCAGATAGAGAATCGTACGACGGAAGCTTCCACTGTCTTGTCAGGATATGCTCGGGGTATTGAAGTATGGTGTCAGGGACACTTTTCTGACACGTCTTATCAGGGAAATCTTTGAGATGTGTACACGCCTCGAGAAACGTGCACGCGCGTTCCCGGGAGCCCTATATAAGGGACCCTAAGCTTCGACGGAGGTATGTTCGATTCTACTGTAACTACTGTTACTCTACCACTTTCGTTTCTCTTCACGCCATTTATCCAAATGTATAAATGAATAAATATATATTTTAACTGACTGAAATCTGAAACTAAACAATTAAACATTTCAATTTTTTGACAATTTATTTTTTTCATTTAGATTTATTGAATGTAGAAAGATTAACCATCATTAACTTCTAAATAATTTAGTTTATTACTGTAAAAAAACGAGAATTTTTTATGTTAAATGAAAGATATAAGAAAGAATATATATATATATATATATATATATATATATAAAATTTATTAATCTTTCATTAACTTCTAAATTTATCCCGCATAAAGCTAGTATATAAAATTGATCTATTAAGGAGATATTACCAACGAAATAGAGGAAATATAATACTCATCAGCGAATTTTCGTTAAAGAACACCTCCCATCAAGTCACTGTCTTTGAATTTTACATTTATTACCACATATCTTAACAAATATTATTCTTGCCATAATTGTGTAATCAAGGAAAAAGTTAATTCTTCAATAATTAAAAAAGTTTTACGCGAATGCAATAAAAGAGGGTTAGAAAGTTATCAGCGATTAGTAGTTGACTATATGAAGAGTTAGATAGATAATCATGAGGATTTTAAGGGAAATAAGCAAATGTTTCAGCAAGCAAAGAGATATTGTTTTGACGGTTTAAAAAGAGTAAGGACACCTTTTTGTCGATTCTCCTTTATATATATTTTTATTGATTTTAATTTCTTCCATCAAGATAAATACATGATAAAAATTTTATCTCCTAGAGGAAGGATATATTCTAAGTTTGAGCAACCATACAAAGAACAATTATAGAAGAGCCTTAAGAGAAAGGTCAATGAGAATACTCAATACCACAACGCAAAGCAACTTTCCCATAGCATGAACATTTAAAGCGCCTGAACGAGCATGCAAATTAAGCCTATTCATTTGGCACCTCAAACCATCAATCCACAAGCTCCTCTTTTTCTCTCTGACACTCAAAGTCGCTTGCTTCTTCCTTGGAGATTTATGAGAAATTTAATTGATTAATTATTTTCTTAGGTCATAATCTCACTCTTCCTGTATAAAGATAACCGATAGTTCGAAAGGGAGGAGGGCATTATATTTCTATGATGATTAAATCTGAGTTCGCAGCGAGTTTAATTCTATGGACCGTGGTCCATGTCGTCGTCTTCACGAAGGTATTTCCGATGGTGGCTGCTGCTGGGCGTATCGATATCTCTGAAGATGGCTCCATCAAAAATTACTACACGCAGCGGCAGTGGGCAGTGGATGCTTTGACTCGCCGCCGCGCAGCGGAGCTAGTTTCGTCCTCCACCGACGTGAGTTCTACGCCTTCTCCTCCCCCTCTTCCTTCGGTGAGTCATTGCTCTTTTTTTTTTTTAATTCCTTTTCCTTTTGCTTTGTTTCTTTCCTTCTTCCCTGTTTTTCCTCCTCTTATTTCTTTGGAAATTTGAACGTTTTGGTTTGGACTCTCCCTTTTTCATTATTTTATTTCCAAATATTTCAAGTGAAGAAGTTTTTTTAAAAAAAACATAAAAATAAAAATATAATGCAGAAATCCAAACCCAGAATATACCATGTGACCGAATATGGCGCGGATCCGACCGGAAAAGCGGATTCTACCAAAGCAATTAGGAAAGCTGTGGCCGACGCATGCGCCGCTACGACTGGCCAATGGCTTATCGCCGGAGTTAATAATCTCGGCGGCGCCGAGGTGCACTTGGACGGCGGCTTGTACTTGATCGACGCGCCAATTACTTTACCTGCTGGCAGTGGAAATATCAAGGTCCATACATCTTCACTTAATATTGTGCCAATATAATCCCATAATGGAGATATGGTTAAGTAATTGTTGATCGAAGCAGATTCATGGCGGCAGCCTCCGAGCGTCCGACGATTTCCCTACGGACCGTTACCTGATCGAACTCTCGGCATCTCCAAACGTCAGTAGCCAGACCAACACCACCATTGGTGACGGCGCCGCCTCCTCCAGTTACAATTACGAGTACGTCACCCTGCGCGGCCTCTTGCTCGACGCCAACTACCGCGGCGGCGGAATCACCGTCGTCGACGGCCTCCGCACAGTCATTGATGACTGCTACATCGTCCACTTTGCCTCCGAGGCCGTTTCTGTCCTCTCCGGCCATGAGACACTTATCCGCGCCTCCTTCATCGGCCAACACATCACCGCAGGAGGCGACCCCGGCGAGAAGAACTTTTCTGGCACGGGCATCAGCCTCGCCGGAAACGACAATATAGTCACCGACGTGGTCATCTTCTCAGCCGGTGTCGGCATCCTCGTGTCCGGCCAGGCCAACATTTTCACCGGCGTCCACTGCTACAACAAGGCGACCGGGTTCGGCGGGACTGGGATTTATCTGAAATTGCCCGGTCTAACTCAGACCCGGATCACCAATTGCTACTTGGATTACACGGGCATCGTGGCCGAGGATCCGGTCCAACTGCTCATCTCCAGTTCGTTCTTCCTGGGCGACGCCAATGTGGTGCTCAAGTCGATAAACGGCGTGGCGAAGGGCGTCGAGATTGTCGACAACATGTTCGCCGGCGGAGATAGCGGCATCGACATCGTGGCATTGGAAGGGAATTTCACCGACGTCGACCAGGTGAATGTGAACCGGAACACGGCCAAGGGGATGACGGTTCGCGGGACGGCGGCGCGGGCAGCTGTGCACGGGAACGGGACGAGGTGGGAGGTCGACTTCTCGCCCGTGCTGCTGTTCCCGGATCGGATCGGGAACGTGCAGTACGCACTGCAGTCGGACACAGCGTTCTGTAGGCACGCTTTGAGGACCGTGTCCGGGAACGCCGTGGTGATCGAGAGCGACGTCGCGGTGCAGGGTACGGTCCACGTGGAGGTGAATCAGGCTCCGGCGAATGGCGTGATCGGTGTCTAACGGCGGGCAGGCTTTGGATTTGCCCTACGAAACGTTCTTTAGATTTTAGTTTCTTCGCAGGCTTAAATTAATTACTTTTAATGAAAAAAAAGGAGAAGCATGGCAGCTGCTGATGGCAGTTAAGAAAGTGTTTTCCCCCTATTTATTAAATGATAAGTTAAGCAAAGAGGTAACACGATCAAACTTCATGCAGTTACAGTAGAAGCATTAACTCTCACTGATGAAGTTAATTGTTGCTACAACAATTAACTCTCAATGATGAAGTAGGTGTTGTCATTAAAGCAGAAGGCGAGTTGGGTGATTTGCCCGCCTACATAAAAGGAGAAAAAGTTGGCAGGAATGGGGAATAATTAGGGTTCATGATGGACAGGCACCAAATTCCACTGCTCTGCGATGAACGAGATCAGTTACCATGTTCTTTCTTTCTTCCTTTCTGGTTTTTAGTTTTTTTTTAAAACATAAGTAGTTTTTTTTTAAAAGAAGAAGAAGATAATAGTAGGTGACGAAAAATTTAAACGACAGCTCCTCTGTATGATTTAGAAAAATTAGGGGAGTGTTTGATTTTTATGGATTTAGAAATGAAGGAATATAATAATAGTAAAAAATAATGTTTAGAATTTGAAATGATAAGTTGACAATAATTTTTAAATTTATAGGAATTAACCAAACTTAATCAGATGAATTTTATTTTCATTTTTATTTTTATTTTCTTTTACTATTAAATCTATATTTATAATCATCCTTATTATTTAACTAAACGCCATCAAAAATATAAACCGACAAAAACGTAGAAAGAACGCAGAAGAAATGTGATTTTTTTAGTCTGACAAAGAAATATATACAAATGTCACTTCATCAATTTTGGAAATATACCAAACTGATAGAGCCAAATGACCTACAAACGTAGTGTTGTTGCAAATCCGCTGCCAAATATAACAGCCACTTTTTCAATTTTGGAAACATCTTTTACTGTTTGACAAAGAGCCAAACTATATATGTTACGGGATTGTCAAAGGTCAAAATATATATATATATATAAGGATTTGCTATCCTCTGCACGCCGCGCAGGATAACAATTGTTTTTATTTTTTTTTAATTTTTTTTAATTTATGAATTAAAAAATAATAAAAAATAAAATATTTTTTTAAGAGTTTATTTCTAGGGTTCAGACTTTGGTTATAGTGTTAAAGCTATTTTTCTTTTTAGATTTTACCTCTGGTGTTTAGGCTTCCCAATTAGGTTATAGTGTTTGGTTTTAAAAATAAATTAAAATAAAATTAATTTAAGCATTTATTGAGTATTGTAATATGTTAAGGGGATATATTAAGGTATTAAAAATTTATATAAGGAAATGTTAAATTTTTTAATTAATTTTTTAAATTTAAAATATTAAAAAAATTTAAAAAAATTAAAAAAAACCGAGCGATCTCCTGCGCGCGCGCACAGTCGCGCACTGTGCGAGCGCGCAGGAGATCACTCCTCTCTATATATATATTTTGTTACGGGATTGTCAAAGGTCAATAAATATATATATATATATATATAGACATGTTATCCTGTGCGACTTCGTTTCTGTGTTTGTCCGTGACTGCACACCTGGCTTTGCGGCATGGCTTATTTACTTTTTTACTTAGCTTTTCTGTGGCTTCATTTTGCTTTTCTTTTATTTGACTTTTAGTTGGCTTTTGCTTCTTCACAGAACGCGTGAAGCTAGGGCACGCCGTGGCATGCTCTCCTCACAGCGACGTCGCAAAATCAGATAGCATTCTCGCCCCGACGGGGAAGCTTCGTAGCGAAGCTAGGGTAGCACAGCTTGGCCAGCAAAGTTTCTCCTTCATTGTGGTTCCGCCGAAGCTGTCCTTCCTTGCCCCTCGCCTGATTCCGCTGGATCTGCGCTATAGTTCCGCGGAAGCTTCCAGCTTCCAGATCCTTCTTCGCCGCCATCTCGCTTTCCTTGCCCCTTCCAGACTGTGGTTCCGCCGAAGCTTCCATAACCTCGCTCTCAGATCCTCGTGTCGACCTCACGCCGCAACTAGGCAGAACCTCGCTGTCCTTTCCCCTTCCAGAACTGTACTGCCCCATTGTTCTTGCTACCGACCTCACGCCGCAACCCCTCTTTGTAAGAATGTTTGGTCCCTCTTCTACTTCCCATTGTTCATTTCTGAAATTAACAACTGCTGGAAAATATGAAATTACAACTGTTGGTTATGTTCAGGATAGCAAGTAATTTATACAACTGTTGCTGAAATTACAATTGTGATTTCTATTTCCATGAGTCTTTAGTGGATGCATTATACTTGTCCGTTCCACATGATAATACTGTGTTAGATTACTGGCAGCATTTTTTTATGTATATTTGATTTAGAATGTTTTTTTCTGGCTATATGATGATGATATGCAGAGTCTCATTTCATCTGAATATGAAATTTCCAAGCAATGGATGAAAATTACGGTGAAGATCAGTTATACATTCCTCAAGTTGCAGATGACCGAAAGCCAAAATATGGGATGGAATTCTCATCAATAGATGAAGCATTTGCATTCTATAACCAATATGCACGTGAATCTGGATTTAGTGCCAGGATAAATAGTAGCAAGAAAAATAAAATGACAAATGAAGTCATGTGGAAAATATTTGTATGCTTTAAAGAAGGGCATACGGATGATCAACGGAATAAACAAGCAAAAGGTGATCAACGGACAAGGGAAAGAGCACGTGGGGAAGTTAGAACTGGTTGTAAGTCAAAGATTTCACTTGTCAAAAAACAAACTGGGCATTCATGGGTTGTCACTAACTTTATAGAAGGTCATAACCATCCACTCTCGACACCTTCAAAGGTGCATTTGCTACGCTCACATCACAATGTTTCAGAAGCAAAAAAAGCATTGACTCAACGGTTTTCAGATGTTAATGTGTCAACTTGTCAACAAATACGATTACTAGAGATAGAGTATGGAGGGTTCGAGCAAGTAGGTTGCACAGAAAGAGATATTAGAAACTTTGAAAAAGAGTTAAGGGATCAACAAAAGGGTATCGATGCCGAAACACTAATTGAACTATTTACATCTGAGAAAGAGAAAAATTCAGCTTTTTTCTTTGAATATGAGACTGATTCAGATAACAGATTCAGTAGGTATTTTTGGGCTGATCATGTATCAAGAATGACATACAGTGTATTTGGCGATGTAGTTATATTTGATACAACATATAACACCAACAAATATGGGTTGATTTTTGCATCATTTGTAGGAGTTAATCATCATCACCAAACAATTATTTTTGGTTGTGGCTTTTTAAGTGATGAGAAAACTGAATCTTTTGTTTGGCTGTTCAACAAGTTTATAGAAGTCATGCCTAAAGGTGCACCAAATGTGATTATTACTGATCATGATCCTGCTATGACAAAAGTCATTGCCCAAGTTTTTCCTCAGACAGTGCATCGATATTGTTTGTGGCATATACTGAACAAATTTCCAGAAAAATTGCATCCTTTGACTTTTCGTGACTACTATCAAAGTATAAACAATGTAATTAGAAATTCTTCAACACCTGATGAATATGAGAATTCATGGGAAGAGGTTATCAAGTGTGCTAAATTGGAGAACAATGATTGGTTGTCTTTGATGTATGAATTGCGACATAAGTGGGTGCCAGCTTATTTTAGTCATGTATTTTGTGCTGGAATGTCTAGTAGTCAAAGATCTGAAGGCTCACATGCATTTTTCAAGAGATATGTCTCAAATAAAAATTCATTGATGGACTTTATCACCCGTTTCAATAGGGCACTGAGACATCAAAGACATAATGAGTTAGTTGCAGATCATATTGATTTGAATGAGCATCCCAGCACTACAACAAAAACCGTCATAGACATCGGTTTTCCACCGGTGTCTATTACATTTTCGACCGATGTCTATGAAAGCGATGTAAAGGTCTGTCATTTTAGATATCGAGTTAAAACCGGTGTAGTAGCACTTAACGACATCGGGTGTAAAACCGATGTAATATTATATGTTAATAACACCAGTTTTGGCAGCGGTATACGACCGATGTAATATTAGTTAATGACACCGGTTTTGCAGCAATGGAAAACCGATGTAATATCAGTATTGTTTAACGACAAATTCGATTTCCGAAACAGTGAAAAACTGATATTATACAGACAAGTCAATATCCATGTAACCAACACATAAATATTATACACATCAAGTTCGTATCCACATAAATATTATACACATCAAGTCCGTATCCACCAATTGACTAGTTGAGGTACCAATTAGCCTACTACTTAAGTAAGAAGCCCTTTTATTCAACTGTTCGGCATCCATCTCTTTGCTTGATTTCTTCTACCTCATGGAGGCCACCTTCTTTATCCTTTCCTTTACGTCAACTGCAGATGCATCTGCCACTTCAGCTTCAATGTCACCTTTCTCCTGATTCTAATCATGCTCCTCCTGTTCCTTTGATGATTTTTCTTTCTTGGATTTCTTCTTCTTTAAGATTCTATTCTCTGAAGGAGCACCAGCACTTTCTTTCTTCTCCCCTTCACTACTTTGCTCCAATTGCTTCTTGTCTGCATAACAAGGATAAACAAATTCAACACACATTAAATAGTCGCTTCATATGTATGAAGCAACTCAAGTGAATTAAAATTTACTATCTATCAAAAATAAACTAATTAAAATTTGCAATGCTCATTTCATATAGAAGTGCATCCAGCTCTGCCATTTCCTTTTTCTTAAGCTCCTTCTTTGACAGTTGCCTTTCAGCATCTTTGAGTCGTGCTGAAACAGGAGCAGGTTTCTCAATGGTTGGTTCTTTCCTAACAACCTCTGGTTCATTTTCAGGTTCCTCAACATCATCATCATCACCCATGTCAAGACCATCATCCTCACTTTCACTTTCCTAAACACAAGAAAAAAGAGAGTACTTGTTATAAATAAAATAAACTTAAATATCTGATATAAACAAACATATAAGAAAAGAACTGACTCTCACATGTGAGAGTAAAGCAAATAGTAGATAAGCATAATCACTAGCAAGCAACAAAATTAGCTAATAGGAAGAGAAGATTTTTATTTAAACAGATAACCTCAGAAACTCAAAAAGATTCTACTTGTATTGACATAATAAATTTCAATAACCTCAGACAATCACCATTAAAATAATATTACAATAGAGGAGAATATTAAATTAAGAATTACTAATATCACCTTTTAGAGCAATGTTGAAACACCATCTTCTTCAAAATGCTAATAAATCTTGAATTGTGATTGAGCTTAAAGATTATTTTCATATTTCAAGTTGATACTACAGCAAAGGAATAAGCAAAGAGTGATACAACATGATAGTATGAAAAACAATCTAAAACATAGATTTAAATAATGGTTTAACTGGCCACGATATGAATAGTACATAGAAAACTGGATATTGGTGTATTAGTTAGCTTGACTATGGAAACAATGTTAGATGCCTAACACAATTGAATTAGACTACACAAATTTATGCAATTATCTCATGTGAGAATAAAATCCCAGATAATGCATTTCAATTTCAATTAAGTTTAAAGTTAGACTAAAATCATACGATTGTTTAAAATGACTGCTAGGTAACTACAGGAGGGGAAGTGATTGCTTCTTGGAGAAAAATTACGTAACTCTACTCACAAAATCTTTTGAAAGATTCCAATGAGTACAATTTTTAATTAAACTATACTGTCACGGATAACAGAAAGCATAATATAAGTATCCCTGTGTGCAAGGGTTTATAAGTTTCAAAGACATTCCCAGTAGCACTAAATTTCCACACCAATATTCGTGCATCCTGCACAAAGTTAAGGCATAGTTGAAAACATTCAAAATGTACATCACATGATGTATGGAGATCATGAAATGAACAACACGCACTAAAATAAAGGTATAACAAATAATGTTAGACAGAAAAGAAGCACCTGTGTTCCAGCAAATAGCATACCATTACCAACGGTCAAAGCGTAAACTTGTCCGACAGGGCCATCCAGGCCTTGTTCTGTTGTTGTTTGTGTGTTCCATGCCTGAACCAGCATACAAACAAATCCATTTCTCCATTTCCTTATATGACATGATGGTAACATATTCTAAGAGCTCTGACCTTGACAGCATTCACAACTCCAATAAATAACCAAGGACCTTCACTGGTCATACATCCAACCTCACCTCCCATATTGATGGCTCCAACGCACTTCCACAAAATTGCAAGAGTCAGGCACTATGTGATTCCTTTATCGATGTAGTAAAGGAGTTTGAAGAGCATCAATACCTTCCCAGTTTGAGTATCCCAAACACGAACATACTCATCCTTGCTACAAGAGTAGAGTTTATCAGACCCTGAAGGCAGAGCGATACCAGTCACTACCTATCAGAATATTCAGACTATCAGCCACCAAAAGCAAGTGAAGCAAAAGAAACCAAAAGAGCCACCTTTTGATGCCCCTGGAGATGGGTCAAGAGAGAGAAGCTATCGCTCATGAACCACGAATGCAGGAACCTACACTTATCTCCGAAACTACAATTTCCAGCGAGGAAGTAATTGCAGATTTTGTCGGGAGCCTTGCCACCCGCTCGACCCTTACCCCACTTGGAGGGCGGCGCACCCGCAGAGGCAATATTTCTAGACACGTGGCCTTGCAAGTCCCCCCGCTTGGCAGCGCCATCGGCGAGCACAGTCTGCGGCGGGTCGCTATGGAGAAAGGGACACGGGTGACGGCTGCATCGCCCCGCCTGCCAGTGGAAGCATACCTTGTTGCTTTTGTCTGGAACCTGAGATGGCCCCGCCCGCTGGTAGCCCCTCCTGTTTCCGTACCGATCTGGTTGCTCGAAGTCCATCAAACGACCCAAACAAATAACTCAGATGCAATCGGAGATCCAGGAAGATGCCACAAACAGGATGATCCCAAAGAGCGATCAAAGTCGGCGAGGAACGCCTCAAGCCACAGATGGCGCCCCTTGGAAGACGATGAACAAGGCGGCCGGGCAGTGAGATTCGCTGAAAAACCCTAGAGATCCATGAGAAGGCAATCAAGATGAGAAAATTAAATTTTGCATACGGTAGGTTTGGACGGAAGAGTGAAATATTGTAAATTTCGACTAAGTAGTGGTGGGAAAATTATTTTATTTTATCATAGACATCGGATTTTAAAAACTGTTGTTAAAATCAGTATCTATTAATGAAAAAAAAGCGCTCATAGACATCGACTAAAAAAACCGATGTCTATGAGCGAAAATCTGCGCTCATAGACATCAATTTTTGAAAAAATCGGTGTAAAATACTCAAAGACATCGATTTTTGATTAAAACCGATGTTGTTCCGCCGATGTCTATGAGGGTTTTTCTTGTAGTGCAGGGTTAAGCCAAACTGGCCAATGGAAACTCAAATGGTCAAGTTATACACAAAAAAAAAGGATGAAGTTTCAAAGTGAAATGAATGAGAGTCATGGTTATTATGTGCAACAAGTATCTATGGAAGTTGACTCAGTAGTTTACCATGTGATGAATTTTCAAAGTTGTTCTTCCTCCAAACCAAGGGTGCTTACGCATGACAAACAAAGGGACAACATATTCTGTAGTTGTAGAAAATTTGAGTTTGATGGCATTCCATGCAGGCATATGTTTGTTTTTTTTCGTATCAACCAAGTATTTCATTTGCCTGATAAGTATATACTCAAACGATGGACACGAGATGCAAAGGTTGGAGCAATATATGCTTTGGGGGTACAAAATTTCATTGATGATCCAAATAAGGCTTTGATGTCAAGGCACTCAAGGTTATCCTATAAAGCTTCACTATTAATTGATGATGCATCTTTGACTGATGAAGGAACAAACTTCTTGGATGAACAATTGGATTGTATCTACAGTAAAATTCAAGAGATGAACATTAGTAGAATATGTGACAATAGAGGTCAAAGGAAAAAATCTATGGATGAGTCGCCTAATATTATGGATCCTTCTTTAGTAAGAACAAAGGGATGTGGGAAGAGATTGAAATCATCAAAGGAGAAGTCAACCTCAAAGTCTCGGTTATGTCATGGATGTGGGCATCGAGGTGTGTCACATGATAAGCGTAATTGTCCAAATTTGCAACAAGGGTATGTGTCGATTAATTCTCTATTTGTATGTTAATTGTATTTGCAAATTAATTACCTTTATTAAATTGTATAAATATGACAATGTGTTGATTGACAGATCAACTTTGGATAATCATCATAACAACGATGACGACCCATACGAAGAAGAATTGGCATCAATAGCAGGCAAGGACAATTATTAAAGACAATATGCTGATTAATTAAAGACATTTATTACAAATAATAATTGTCTTTATTATTGTAGGTTGTAACTGTAGGACCGTTAGATTCGATAGAGGGAGGGGGTGAATATCGATTCGAAAACTTAGTGTATAAACGCAGCGGAAAAGTAAAATAGACACAAATGTTTTTTACTTCGTTCGGAGCCTGTGACGACTCCTACTCGAAGGCCCGTGGTCCTTGACCACTTTCGTTGGGCAATCACTAACAAGTCGAAATATGATTACAGAATGAATACAGGAAATGCTAGTGAAAATAAAGCAATACCGACAAGGAAATTAAATAAAAACCGAAGGAACACTTTGTCGGAGCGTTGTTGGCGTCGCACTGAACGTCGAGCAGCAAGACCAGCAGTAAAAGAGTTCTCAGATTGATTCCTACGGAAGCTCCTGCCTGGGGCTTTTTTTATATGCTGTTCCGGGCGCCTGGATCCCTTCCGGGCGCCTGGAATGCGACGTAGCTGCACAAACTGTGATGCTCCACGTGGCGACGACTCGGCTGGATATAATTTGCCTTCCGGGCGCCCGGACCATCTTGTTCCAGAAAATTCCTTTTTCCTGCAAAACAAAGTTAGTCCGAGGCAATATATATCCTGCAACACAGACTGTTAGCACATTTTATCATAGTAAGAATTAGCACAAATAGTATGACTTAGATTCCGTCTTTCCGAGACCGGAATCTAGTCACGATCTCGACTTAGACATCCGAAATGGATCTAAGCCGGATCGACGCCTAATGTTCCCTTCCCGGGAACGCGTCCTCGCAGTCACTCACCTCCAGTGACTTACCTCACTTACCTGCCAGACGTCCGGTCAGCCCGTCGACCCGTCTGGACTTCTCGCCAAGCGTCCGGTCAGCCCGTCGACCCGCTTGGACTTCTCGCCAAGCGTCCGGTCAGCCCGTCGACCCGCTTGGACTTCTCGCCAGCTATCCGGTCAGCCCGTCGACCTTGCTGGACATCCGGTCAGCCCGTCGACCTGTCTGGACTTCTCCTGCACACTTGATCAAAGTGTCAGACAACAACAAAACTAACTTAACCTATTTGTCATTCATCAAAACCTGGGTTAGACCGTTAGTGCTACCCGCACCAACAATCTCCCCCTTTTTGATGGAATGACAACTTGGTTAAGTTAGTGAAAGAACGCAAAAACCAGGTACATTGGTTTTAAAGTTAGTTTCAGTGTTTTCAATTTGGTTTATCTAACTTAACCACCTAACCCTCCCCCTTTGGCATTCATCAAAAAACAAGGGTAAATAATCATAGTGTAGAGTTACTGTAAAAAAAAGAATAATCACAGCTAATCTTGAAAAAAATCTGAGTTTGGTTTAAGAAAACAAAATCCAAGGAAAAATTAAGTTGACTTGGGGGAGACAAGTTGAATTTTGAAACGTATAAATTTAAAGTTTTAACTTTTCAAGCGTGAAAATTTTTTTTAAATTAGGTTTTTCAACTTTTCAAAACAAAGCAAAAGTTAAACGAGTAAGATTAAATTTGTCAAAATAATTTTTAAGGCTAATTTGATAAAGGTTAAATTTGGAGATACTCAACTTTTTAAATCAGGTTTGAAAATTAGGTGGGATTAAACTTTCACGTTTTTCAAATACTTAGTTAAATTTAACTTTTTTTTGTAAATTAATGTTCAAACATAAGTTAGTTTTTAAAAAGCATTTGTCAAACACATTTTGATTAATTTCTCCCCCTGAACTTGACACTTAAAATTAAACAGCTGTCTAACCAATTAGGTACTAACTAACTATCAGAAGATAGTATGTAAAATATCGGAAATAGGCGAATATTAATAAGGGAATTTTCCGGAATTTTTAGAAATTTTTCGAGAATTTTTCGGAGCTCGTACGGACGAGTTAACGGGGATAAAAACGGGGCCGGGAAAAACCTGTTTTGGCTACCCCAATTAAATGAGGAAAAGTTGAATTTTTCATAATTCTTTTCCTTTATTTATTTTTTTCCTTTTTCCTGCATTTTCGCCGTTTCCTCATTTCTTCTCCCCGACGCCGATCGCGCGCCTTCTCCCCGTGCCCTAACCGGCCGCACGAGCGGTTCCTTCTCCCCGAGTGCACAAAAAACCCTCGGCCACTTCTCCTTCTTTCCCTTCCGAGCCGCACAATCGCTGCATATTGCTGGCCAAGCTTCAACTCCTCTGTGACGTCGCTGCCGCCACTTGAGGCCGCACCTCTGTGAAGCCGCCGATCGCCTCCTAGTCGTCTCCACCATCGCCGCCCCATCCTGCTGATTTCCATGCCCTAGTTGTGGGTTCACAGCCGCCGACGCCGCACGGAGCAGCATCGACGACGAGTTTCTTCTCTGTTGTGCTCGTGCCCTAGCTAGCCGCCGGCGCCTCTTTCCTTCCGAGCAGTGCAGATTTGACCTAGGGCTCGAGTTCGGTGGCACATCTCTCCCCTTTTCTCGATTCAGTCACGTAAGTTTACTGTGATAGTGCTGATTTAGGGTTACCGGTGGCCGGATTGGAGGTACGTTTTCCTCTTATATTTGGATTTAGTAGTAGGGTGTTATCCTTGCTAAATCTGCCAACCAAACTGAGTTGTGCAGGGATCTCGTCACTTCCGGCCAGATCCGAGGAAAAACTGTAGCTTGCTGCTGGAATCAACACTGCCCCACTGTTTTAGTTCTGTTCCGACAGTGAGGAAGAATTTTCGGAGCTGCCAAATCTGATTGGTATCGCAGCGTGTACCTCCAACCACGATCAGCGGTGAAATCCCTCAATCTGGGTGAGTTTTGGATTGAAGTAAGAGCATTGTTATTAGAATAAATATAGATTACATGGTTAGGTATCAAGTTCATGTATTAATCTGACACAATTTGATTGTAGATAATTGGAGATACCTAATCCATTGTAGTTGTGAAAAGGGTTAGGGTTAATGAGTTTAACTCTAATTGATTAATGAAATTATGATTTGGTTTAGTTAATGAAGGCATGATAGAATTAACTAAATTAAATATTGTGACACAGGATTTTGACACGAGACGAGTATCTCGGAGTCGGATTGGACTTTTCTTATCGGAGGCGGGTACTTTTGACTTATTTTCTTTGATATGCTTAGTAATTAAATTAACAAGATGCATTAATTGTGTTTCTTACTTGTTTCGGTTAATCACTGCCCAATACATGCTACCTGTTGATTAATTATTTGTTTACATCTTGTATGGATATGTACCTGATTCCACATGCTCATGGGTAGTGATATAACCATATTTTTACCATGTCAGGACCTAGGTTTGATACCTTATATGATCAGATACCTTGATATGATTCATTCGCTTTGGTGCACATTATGATATGTCCAGAGGTTGGTTTAGTATATTACCATGTTTGGTGACATGCACCATTCGCATGATTGCATGCTGAGTGATTGATTGCTCCTTTATTGTCGAGCACATTGCCAGTTTCATCAACATTCGGTGCTCGTTGTGGCCTCATGGGTAGCGTGACACGTGGTATACGTCGGTTTGACTCTTCGGTGCTCGTTGATCCGCTCGGGGTAGTGTGGCCGACGTGTAGCACGTTAGAGATTCCTCCCGTCATAGTGTGTCGGGAGATGAGAGCATTGCGCTCCCCATTTATGATTTGGGGTAGAGCGTATGTACTCCGGACATCCGTCCACTCGATCACCATCGGGAATAGTGTTCTTGAGTGCACGGTTGTCACCCTACCCACTTGGTCCCACTTTTGTTGTGAGTTGGCTGATGGCGTGGGGTGACCATGACATTGGCATCATATGCATGATGCATTTATTGTTTGTGATTGTGATTGCTGCATTTATATGCTGCATATTGTTTGGATACCTATGTTTGACATGCATCGGGACATATACCACTGGTCTGTTGTCCTTATACTCGAGTCTGGTTAGTCTGCATTCTCTCTGTCTTCTTGGTTGCATTTACTTTTATTTTATCAGAGTATGCATGATTAGTGCTAGGTGTTATTTCCTTACTTTGCATATCAATTGTACTGAGTGTTGGACTCACCCCGCCTCCATTGTCGTTATTTTCAGGTTGATGCTGTCAGGAGGGAGTTCCAGTCGCTAGTCCCCACTGCACGTAGTGCTAGATCCCCTGCAGACCTCGAGGATTGATTGACTTTTGAGTTTTCTTCTCGTTTGTCTATGTTTAGACTTGATTTGTTTGATACTTGGACGTTGTATTTATTTTTGTGATGTCGATGGATTTTATTTGGTCTTATTCTACTACATGCCTGCCGGGTCGGCATAAGAGGTGAGTTTCGTCGGATTTGAGTTTTACGAGTGTAGTTGAGTAGGGTGGATTTCGAGTCAGAGTATTTCTGCTTGTTTGATTATATATAACTGCGTGGATGTTGTGTGGTTGTGTTATATTTATTGTTATTATTCCAGCCGCATGTGGCTGAGGTATGGAGATATGTAGAAAGTTTCAGATTGTCCGCCGTACAGGGGATATGCTGCCGAAATTTCTTCGGACGGGGGACTCCTCTGGGGCGTGACAATTTAGTGGTATCAGAGCTTAAGTTATACGATTTTTTTTTTCGTATTTTGGATGTTTGGGATAACCTGATACAAATTTATTTACTTGGTATCAGAGCGCCAAGTTTGGCGATACTTGTTGGATGTTTGTATTTTGAATTTTCGGGATTTATCTGATACCAATTTATTTGGTATCAGAGCGGGTTATGATACCTGCTTTTGGTGTTCTGGAGATTTATCGGATACTTGTTGTTGGTATTCTGGATATTTGGGTTAGCCAGGTTTGCAAGTCAAACTGGGCATTTTCGGATTTTCGATATGGTTATGTTTCGGATTTCCGTTTCGGATTTATTTGAATTTCCGGCGATTTTCTCGTTCGAAATTTTGAGGTCAGAAGTTGGGGACAGGACAGCGACTGAACATCTCCAGACGACATATAGGTATGATGTTTAATTTTATAGTTTATGACATGTATTAGCATTCTTTATGTAATACATGTCTGGTTGTTGTAACACATATTACATGTGATGGGTTAGCCATTGAGCATGATTGACCTAATAGAGATCAAGGATTATAGTCTCTGGTGATTTTTCAAATCATACCATCAGTAGTTTTAGCTTCTGTTACTACTAGTAGGAGATGGAGGCACATACCAGCCTCTGCTATTGTTAGTTGGGTAGTGGATGACATTTACCTATTCCTGTTGACTTAGCCAACAGAGTTTTTATACTCATATCTTTTGAATATTAGAGTACCCGATACGATGGAAAATTGTTCATTTGGGGAGTTACCATGCTTGATCATTGTTGAGAATGGTTTGAGGTTGAGGGATATTATGAGATCAGATATTGTGATATGTTGATTTCTAATGATTTATGAGAGTAAATGTTATGTGGTTGTCTGATGATCTATTACTAGATATTTGTTTTGGATGATCTATATTTGGGTTGTCGGTGATGGTGACATAGTGAGTGTCATGTATGATGTTCACAGGTTGATGTTTATAGTTGGTGATCAGATTATAAATCGGGTGCTAGAGAGTTTACGGTTGAGTGTGCCCATGAGATTTTAATATATCTGGTTAGTTGTGGTTAATTAACAGGATGATAAAATTGATATTTGCTTCCTCTGATATTGGACTATGTGGATAAATAATGATTTGATGTTTTGAATACTAACTTGCTCTCATGTGGAGTAGAGACTGATTCATCTGATATTATGTGGGTTGATATTTTTGAGGATAAAAATGAGAGTGTCTTGATGATCTTGAATTCTGACTTTTTCTTTTGGGTCGTACACATTTATACATATGATATTATGTGGTTGGATATACCTTAGTTGCTTGTGGAGGATTAAGGTATTCTTGATGAGTTAGTAGATGAATGATTTAGTTTTGTTGGTTGATCAGTAAAGGATTGCCATACTCTATTTTAGAGGTTCGAATCTTTAGGTTATTTGTGCTTAGTTATGTATCTAGAGCACATTTGAGTACATGTTTTGTACTGACGTGAAAATGACTGATTTAGCCATATATCATTATCGGCTTGGATAGGTTATAAAGGATCGATGTATCCTATTCCATGAAGATTTTGACCGTGGATTGTATATATCTGGTGGGATAACTTGGAGGGTGCTTTTGGATATGTGACCCCGCTGATGTAAGGAAGTGTAGAGCTACTTGCTTAACACTTATGGGATACAATCGTTACTAGTGTATACTGGAAGAGTACATTTGGATTTATGATGATAAAATTTTCCTCATTAGATGTAGTCTTGGTAGTGTATGACATTGACTTGCAATGTTATACCATGGTGTGTATATCTTTCTTGTTCCGATACCAGTTCCTTTGAACCTAGAGCAGGGATGTTCTTGAGGTTGCTTTATTTTGGGTTGCTTTTGATTGATGTATTCATGCTTGATACATATGCATGAATTTTGTTTAGATATACCCGTAACCCATGAGTGTTGGTAGCATAAGGTTGGTCTCTTTTGATTGAGCTGGTATGCTGATTTTGCATGTCTATGTTGGATGTATATTATGATTGTTATGTGTTGTAGGAGTCCTGTGGTAGACTGTCCGTTTGCAAGTAGTATATGTATCCATGTTCTGATATGGTTTGAAAGTTCCTTGTGGATTATAGATATGTAGTTCGGTGTATGTATCTGGATGTATTATTGAAGATATCTTGTTGATTAAATCCGAGATGTAGTATAAGTACATCGGTGGTGTTTTGATGGAGGCATTTTGTCGATTTAATCTGAATTGGGATATGTACATATGTGTTTGGTGTGGTATCTGAGGTAACTTTTTGATTATGTTTGATTTGTGAGTGCACCTGGGTTTAGTATGCTTTATTGGAAGTATATGTTGGTTATACTCTTGGTATAGGTGAAGATATGTCATGTGAGTGTTGTTTGAGGTGTATTGTTGATTTTACCTACATTGATTTTGCACACGTGTTCGGTATGTATTGTTGGAGGTATCATACTGAATATACCTGAGTTGTGAGTATGTTTGGTGTATAATAATTGGAGGGTTTTGTTAATCATACATATGTTGTGTGAGCATGTGTGCTAGGTGTATACATTGGTAGCAGCATGATGATTCTACTTATACTGAATGCAGAATGTGGAGTGACTGCATTATGTCATTTGTTGAATTAACCCATCAACTAATTTTCCTATCAGTGGATGACCCACTAGGATGCTGATAGAGTTGATGATGGATTTGATTAGTTTCTAGATTGTTATATCCTAGGCTAACCACAGCGAATTGTGGTAGAGAGATCTTGTACAGTCTCTAGCTGGATAGTTAGGTGCCTTAGGGTACTTAGGTATTGTTTTGTGGTGGAGCGTTGCTCCCACATATTACGGATTGCTGGTAGCGGAGCATTGCTCCTATATTTATTGCAGATACATATTTCAGATTATTTGTGGTGGAGTGTTGCTCCCACATATTGAGGATTTCCTGTGGTAGAGCGTTGCTCCCACATATGTGGTGTTTCCTGTGATGGAGCGTTGTTCTCACCCTGGAGGATTTATTCTTTGGTGATTTATGTTATTGATGATCAGATTTTTCGATTTATTATTGGAGATTTTATGGATAGGAATGTCTGTGATACGGACATTATGTGTATTGGTTTTTGCCATATAGGCTTACAGTGCCTTAGATGTTTTCAGGGACTCGATGATCCTGGTATGTCGAGGATGTTTGGATAGGTGTCCATTATCTTTGTGGACGATGTTGTGATTTATTACGGATCCGAGGTGAGTCACGTACACTACCTTTGCATAGATCTAGAGATGATTTGACAAGAACATTTATATGTGATTATCAGTAGTGCTTGTTTGGATTGTCTTTTTTTTTATGATGTTTGGGACACACGGTCACCAGTAGGAGTGTACCGTGGTTCCACAGGAGATAGAGGTTGTTACCGTTGGGAGCAGCCGAAATCAGTGTAGGAGATCCGCAGTCTTTTGTGACTCGCAGGATATTACAGACCTTTCGTCGAGGGTTGCTTTCGCATAGCTATGCTACTTTCACGCGTGACCAAGAAAGGCGTGAAGTTTACTTGGACTGAGGATTGTAAGACCAGCTTCTAGGAGCTGAAGCGGAGACTAGGGTCGGCTTTGATTTTTGGTTTTTACCTTCGGAAGAGGACGAATTTGTCCTCTACACCGACGCGTCTCTACAGGGTATGAGTGCTGTTCTGAGGTAGCACGGTAGAGCGTTCTTATATGCTTCTCGATAGTTGAGGGAGCCTGAGAAGAAAATACTCAGTTCATGATCTGAAGTTGGCCGCTATTATTTTTGCCCTAAGGATTTGGCAGCATTACCTGTATAATATTACATTGGGATTCTCACTGACCATCAGAGTCTCAAATATCTGTTCACTCGGAAGGAACTTAATCTTCGACTGAGGAGATAGATGGAATTCCTGAAGGATTATGATTGTATCATTGGCTATCACCTGGGAAAAACTAATGTGGTTGCCGATGCACTTAGCTAGAGGTCCAGAGGGACTTTAGCTTGCCACCGAGTTGTGGTCACAGACTTGATTCAGGGTTTCTCCGAGTTAGACCTTGAGGAGCAGGGATTTACAGAGCAGGGTATTCTGGTTACCATGGTTGCTCAGTCGTCGATCAGGACGAGGATCCGAGAGGCTCAGGCTAGTGATCAGCATTGTCAGTTCATTGGCAGTCAGATAGCTTCCGGGCAGCAGACCGAGTTCACACGAGACGAGGAGGGTGTTATATACTTTGAGGCGTTGTATGGTAGACCTTGTCGGGCACCCGTCCTCTGGAATGAGGTTGGAGAGGCCCAGTTGTTGGGACCTCATAGAGTTCAGCAGGATGCAGAGTTGGTCCGTACTATCAAACGGAGGATGTCAGAGGCGCAGGATCGCCGGAAGAGTTATGCTGATTGGAGACGCAGACCACTAGAGTTCTCTGTTGGCGACCATGTCTTTCTGCGAGTTTCACCCACGAAAGGGGTGAAGAGATTTGGCCTCAGAGGTAAGCTAGCTCCGCGGTACATTGGCCCTTTCGAGATCTTGGAGAGGATCGGAGCGGTAGATTACCGGCTGGCACTACCACCGTCCCTGTCAGGCGTTCACGATGTATTCCACGTATCGATGCTGAGGAGATACATATCTGACCCGACACATGTGCTGGCAGATATTCCAGTTCCAGTTCAGCCTGACATTACATATGAGGAGGTTCCGGTACGGATTCTCGACCGGAAAGAGCGTCAGTTGCGGAACAAGACTATCCGGCTGGTTAAAGTCGGATGGCAGCATCATTCGGACGAGGAGGCTACTTGGGAGCTCGAGGACACTATCCAAGCTCGATATCTCCATCTTTTCACTTGAGGTATGTGATTTATTTACCGTTCAGCATTTATACGCTATATCTGTTGTTAGTACTTGCAGATGGTAGATAATGAAATTTGGGGACCAAATTTTTATTAGTGGGGGAGAATGTAAAATACCGGAAATAGGCGAATATTAATAAGGGAATTTTCCGGAATTTTTAGAAATTTTCTGAGAATTTTTCGGAGCTCGTACGGACGAGTTAACGGGGATAAAAACGGGGCCGAGAAAAACCTGTTTTGGCTACCCCAATTAAATGAGGAAAAGTTGAATTTTTCATAATTCTTTTCCTTTATTTATTTTTTTCCTTTTTCCTGCATTTTCGCCATTTCCTCATTTCTTCTCCCCGACGCCGATCGCGCGCCTTCTCCCCGTGCCCTAATCGGCCGCACGAGCGGTTCCTTCTCCCCGAGTGCACAAAAAACCCTCGGCCACTTCTCCTTCTTTCCCTTCCGAGCCGCACAATCGCTGCATATTGCTGGCCAAGCTTCAACTCCTCTGTGACGTCGCTGCCGCCACTTGAGGCCGCACCTCTGTGAAGCCGCCGATCGCCTCCTAGTCGTCTCCACCATCGCCGCCCCATCCGGCTGATTTCCGTGCCCTAGTTGTGGGTTCACAGCCGCCGACGCCGCACGGAGCAGCATCGACGACGAGTTTCTTCTCTGTTGTGCTCGTGCCCTAGCTAGCCGCCGGCGCCTCTTTCCTTCCGAGCAGTGCAGATTTGACCTAGGGCTCGAGTTCGGTGGCACATCTCTCCCCTTTTCTCGATTCAGTCACGTAAGTTTACTGTGATAGTGCTGATTTAGGTTACCGGTGGCCGGATTGGAGGTACGTTTTCCTCTTATATTTGGATTTAGTAGTAGGGTGTTATCCTTGTTAATCTGCCAACCAAACTGAGTTGTGCAGGGATCTCGTCACTTCCGGCCAGATCCGAGGAAAAACTGTAGCTTGCTGCTGGAATCAACACTGTCCCACTGTTTTAGTTCTGTTCCAACAGTGAGGAAGAATTTTCGGAGCTGCCAAATCTGATTGATATCGCAGCGTGTACCTCCGACCACGATCAGCGGTGAAATCCCTCAATCTGGGTGAGTTTTGGATTGAAGTAAGAGCATTGTTATTAGAATAAATATAGATTACATGGTTAGGTATCAAGTTCATGTATTAATCTGACACAATTTGATTGTAGATAATTGGAGATACCTAATCCATTGTAGTTGTGAAAAGGGTTAGGGTTAATGAGTTTATCTCTAATTGATTAATGAAATTATGATTTGGTTTAGTTAATGAAGGCATGATAGAATTAACTAAATTAAATATTGTGACACAGGATTTTGACACGAGACGAGTATCTCGGAGTCGGATTGGACTTTTCTTATCGGAGGCGGGTACTTTTAACTTATTGTCTTTGATATGCTTAGTAATTAAATTAACAAGATGCATTAATTGTGTTTCTTACTTGTTTCGGTTAATCACTGCCCAATACATGCTACCTGTTGATTGATTGTTTGTTTACATCTTGTATGGATATGTACCTGATTCCACATGCTCATGGGTAGTGATATAACCATATTTTTACCATGTCAGGACCTAGGTTTGATACCTTATATGATCAGATACCTTGATATGATTCATTCGCTTTGGTGCACATTATGATATGTCCAGAGGTTGGTTTAGTATATTACCATGTTTGGTGATATGCACCATTCGCATAATTGCATGCTGAGTGATTGATTGCTCCTTTATTGTCGAGCACATTGCCAGTTTCATCACTGTTCAGTGCTCCGTTGTGACGCTCATGGGTAGCGTGACACAGCGTGGTAGCACGTCAGTTTGACTCTTCCGGTGCTCCGTTGATCCGCTCAGGGGTAGTGTGACGCAGCGTGTAGCACGTTAGAGATTCCTCCCCGTCATAGTGTACCGGGAGATGAGAGCATTGCGCTCCCCCATTTATGATTTGGGGTAGGAGTACGTATGTACTCCGACAGCATCCCGTCCACTCGATCACTCATCAGGAGTAGTGTTGCTGAGTGCACGGTTGTCACAGCCCTACCCACTTGGTCCCACTTTTGTTGTGAGTTGGCGTCAGGGGTGACCATGACATTGGCATCATATGCATGATGCATTTATTGTTTGTGATTGTGATTGCTGCATTTATATGCTGCATATTGTTTGGATACCTATGTTTGACATGCATACAGGATTCCTATACCACTCGGACTGTTTGTCCTTATACTCAGGTCCTGGTTAGTACAGATTCTCTCCTGTCTTCTTCGGTTGCATTTACCTTTATTTTTATCAGGAGACTATACGCATGATTAGTGCTAGGTGTTATTTCCTTACTTTGCATATCAATTGTACCTGCTGAGTGTTGGACTCACCCCGCCTCCATTGTCGTTATTTTCAGGTTGATGCTGTCAGGAGGGAGTTCCAATCGCTAGTCCCCACTGCACGTAGTGCTAGATCCCCTGCAGACCTCGAGGATTGATTGACTTTTGAGTTTTCTTCTCGTTTGTCTATGTTTAGACTTGATTTGTTTGATACTTGGACGTTGTATTTATTTTTGTGATGTCGATGGATTTTATTTGATCTTATTCTACTACATGCCTGCCGGGTCGGCATAAGAGGTGAGTTTCGTCGGATTTGAGTTTTACGAGTGTAGTTGAGTAGGGTGGATTTCGAGTCAGAGTATTTCTGCTTGTTTGATTATATATAACTGCGTGGATGTTGTGTGGTTGTGTTATATTTATTGTTATTATTCCAGCCGCATGTGGCTGAGGTATGGAGATATGTAGAAAGTTTCAGATTGTCCGCCGTACAGGGGAGATGCTGCCGAAATTTCTTCAGACGGGGGACTCCTCTGGGGCGTGACATAGTAGCTTTCACTTGGTTAGTCAGATTAAGTTGATTATAAACAGTCAGTGTTTGACTTGACTGATGAACTTAATCTGATTAATGTCTGAGTTGTATTTAACGTCCAGACTTATGCTGATGCACTGAAATAAGTATCTTAAGTCCAGACAGTTGGCCTATGCATCTCACCCCTTTCTATGTTTGTCAAACACTAGCAAGGTAAACCTAAGGTGTTGGTGAGATGCTCAAAAACTAGTCCTATAGGTACATGCTTTCTAGGGATTCAAAACTAGTCTAAGGCCAAAACTGTTTTTGAAAATCTAAAAATGGTAAGTTTTGAAAACAAACAAGTTTTACTTATAATTTGATAAAGCCATTTTTGAAAGTATTTTTTTTAAAAAAAAAACTAGTCTATCAAGCACATCCCTAATTTTCGCCGTAAGTTGCTAAATTCACTTTCAGGGAGTGGTTTTGTAAAAATGTCAGCTAAATTTGATTTGGACTCAATGTACTTGAGTTCAATATCACCTTTAGTAACATGATCCCTGATGAAGTGGTGCCTAATTTCAATATGTTTGGTTCTTGAATGATGCACAGGATTCTTGGTTAAGTTAATTGAACTTATATTGTCAATTAATACTTTTACATTTGTGATATTTAAGTTGAAATCTTTTAGAGTATGCATCATCCATAATAATTGTGCAACACATTCGCCTATAGCTATGTATTCTGACTCAGTTGTGAATAGAGCAACACAATGTTGCTTTCTACTAAACCAGCTAACAAATGATGAACCTAATAATTGGCATCCACCACTTGTGCTTTTGCGGTCTAATTTGCATCCAGCATAATCTGAGTCAGAATACCCTATTAGTTCAAAATTATTTATCCTAGGATACCAGATTCCTACATTTGTTGTTCCTTTAAGATACCTAAAAATTCTTTTAACTTGTGTCAAATGGGATTCCTTAGCACAAGTTTGGTATCTAGCACACATACTAACTGCAAATAAAATATCAGGTCGGCTTGCAGTTAAGTACAGTAGGCTACCTATTGCACTTCTATAATGTTTTAAATCAATTGGTTTTCCATTTGGGTCACTATCTAAGATTGTGTTTACTGCCATAGGTGTTTTTATTTCTTTTGTATTTTCCATTCCAATTTTTTTAAGTAATTCTTTGGTGTATTTATGTTGATAAATATAATTCCCTTCATTTGTTTGTTTGATTTGTAATCCTAAGAAATAGGTTAATTTTCCTACTAAGCTCATTTCAAATTCTTTTTCCATTAGATTAATAAATTCTTCTAAAAATTCTGAATTTGTTGAGCCGAATATTATATCATCTACGTATATTTGTGGAATAAATATGTCTGTATTTAATGATTTAACAAACAAGGTTGGGTCAATTTAACCTTGTTTGAATCCTTTAGATGTTAAGTAAGATGTTAACCTCTCATACCATGCCCTGGGTGCTTGTTTAAGTCCATATAGTGCTTTCTTTAATTTAAAAACATAATCAGGGTGTTCTAGACTTTCAAACCCAGGAGGCTGACCTACATAAACTTCTTCTTTAATTAGTCCATTAAGAAAGACAGACTTAACATCCATTTGGTATAGTTTGAATCCCTTATGGGCTGCATAACTTAGTAACATTGTAATGGATTCTAATCTGGCTACTGGGGCATATGTTTCATCATAGTCAAGTCCTTCAACTTGACTAAATCCTTTGGCAACCAGCCTAGCCTTATTTCTAGTAATTTCCCCAGTTTCACTTAGTTTGTTTCTGAATACCCATTTTGTTTCTATTATTTTCTTATTCTTAGGTGGTGGGACTAGGTCCCAAACCTCATTACGCTCAAATTGGGCTAGTTCTTCTTGCATAGCTATAATCCAATCTGGGTCTAGTTGTAACGACCACCCTTCTTACTACTACTACTACCCTCTAAGAGTGACCGTTACTTATCTACTAACTCTACTTAACCGGTTTATTAAAAATCTCTAGGAAAACCCTACCGAAAAATTTCGGCAAAGACTCCCTTGTACTGGTGACCATTTTCCATAATACAAGCATAATATACTCAGCCACAGGCGGCTGGAAATATATTTCAATCAACTACGCAGCTTAATAAGAAATGAAAACTAACCACAACCACGCAGTTTAATAATTCAATTCATGCGGATAATGAAAAACCGAAAACATAACTTCTTACTACATAATTTTCTTATCAACTTAATAAGAAATTAAACTAAACAAATTCTTAAACTAAATGAGTTCTTTAGCTAAGTCCCAAGGACCTCCATAGTCCACACATCACACACTCCTCTTGCATCTCCTTGTCGCCTTCCTTCACTGTATCTTTTCTTTCCCTTTATCTGCAGTAGGAGGAAATGCAGTCTATAAGCATAAAGCTTAGTGAGCGCTATCTACTCACAAAAACTCGATATGCATGTATATAAATAAAAACATGCTAAATCTGAATGCTAACATATAAAACTACTCATGCTCATATATAGCAAAGGAATCATGCTAACTGAAATACTAAACATGTATAGCTAATCATGCTCATAAGAATAAAACTATAAAAGAAGCATTCTAAACATGTAAAGCTACAAAACATGTAAAGCTACTAAACATGTAAAACTACTAAACATGTAAAACTACTGAACATGTAAAGCTAAACATGCTGAATAATTTAGTAACAAGGAAACAATTGAAACTACTACTGCATGCCTCAAATAACAAGAAACTAACTTTCTAATTCTAGACAGTTTTGAAGCTCGTTTCATTTGTTTCAAAAACTTATACTTTAATACTTCAAAATAATAATAAACTTCTTTTGGGCCCGGCATTGTACCACTTTGCGCGCATTCTTAGTAAGAATCGAGGTAGCTAATCCCGAAACTACTAAGATACTTCTAGGCCTTGTGCCTAGGGGCATCTTGGAGCCCATCCCTTGGACCTTGTGTCCGGTACATGCCCTTTAAAAGTAAAATACTTATTATCTTAATTACTTCTTCTTTAAATGCCTTGGCATTTTAATAAGCACCTTGTGTGCCAAAAATCCCTAAAGTCTTGACTTTGGGATCTACTTAAGGCCTTGGCCTTTTTCTTTATTTTCTTTATCTTTCTTATACTTGTTAATACTTCTAACAGAATACTTCTTTAAAGAGAAACTGAAATGTTTAAGCAAATTCTATCTTTGAAATGCTTAAACCAAAAAAACTGCCTACTATGCTAATAAAATTCTGCATATTAAGCTTAATAAAAATCTGTCCTAAAATTGAAGTTCTGCATGCAATACTTATCAAAATCTGCAAGCAATGCTTATGAAAATCTGCTTGTTAAAAATCTGCATAATATACTTATAAAAATCTGCATGCTATACTTATAAAAATCTGCTTATTAAAAGTCTACATACTATACTCAACAAATCTGCTCATGCACATCTATTAGCAAAGGAAAAGAAATCTGCTCATGCTCGAATATTAGCAAAATGGTAAACTGATCATGCTTAATTATTAGCAAATGGATAATTGCTCATGCTTTACTATCAGCAAACGGAAACTAAACAGCAAGAGAATAATCTAAACAGCATAGGAAAAATCTAAACAACATGCTAAACCCATTCAAATTCCTTCTCCTCTTCTTTAACAAACTCATGACAGTAAAGGTAGATTAACCAAGCTAGGGCAGCAAAAAGGAAATTAACCAACAAAAGAGAATTATCATTGATAACTTAGATTCGAACCTGTTCTTCATGCTTACTGCCTAAAAACAACAAAAAACCGAAACTAGAATCTGCTGAAGTTTTTAACCTATGTAAAGCTTGGTATGGCAGCAAAGGAAACTACATCTAACTTATCAGTCATCTTAATTCATAGTTTAGGAAGAACAAATCAAGAATCAACTAAATTAGTTATTGGTACAATCAGTGACCAAGTTTAGTGTATATCAATCAAACAATGTAATATTTTCAATACTTCTTTTATTTGTTATAGAAATTGTAGTTAATTCCTCATCAGGATCAATAATATCAGTTCTACAATAAGATTAGAAGGTCAACGATATCAAGATGATGGAAGGTTAGTATATTAGGAAGGCATCCCTGTCATGGTCAAGAGTTCCAACTAGCCTATCCACATGGATATAAAATTTTTCATCAGCTTCAGAGTTCTGAATATACAATACTAATTACAAGGCTTGGAAGGAATTCTAATCCACCCGCTTGAACTGAACTAACTTTTCCCTTTCTTTCTTTAGGGTTCACGGCAGCAAGTAAAAAAAACAAAAGCTCCATGAAACATGCTCCAAAATCAACACAAGAACTAACATAAATCCGAAACCACTCCTACAACAACTCAGTGAAACAAAATCACCCAGTCCGAATGAATCTACCAAAATCAAACTACAAATCCCGAAAGCAAACAAAGAAGAATCAAAGCTCGCGGAACTACTCCTACTGCAGGTGAGAAGCAACTCACCTCGCTATTCTTGGACTTGCAATCGAAAAGGAGGAGCTTCTAATGCTGCTAGGGTTTCGGATAGCTTGGATTTCGGCTCTTCCTCGTGCTCACAAGCTCTCCTCGACGATGGTGGTCGCACACGGGTGAAGACCGGTCGGAAAAAGCCTAGCTCCGTCGCCCTTTTCGCCCGAACAGCGAAGTCGCCGCCGCCGTTCGCGAGAGAGGAGGAGAGGTTCGGGTGAGAGAATTTTAGGGTTCGGGAAAAACTTAAAGCTCTTCTTATAACTAAGATTTTTATTAATTACTATACCTTAAATATAATCCATTCTTTCCTTAATTAACAAAACTCGCTGGCACAGCTGGTTAACCGGCTTTTAACCGAAGCAAGGGTCTCGGCTTCAATCCCTCAGCCGCGTACTTTTTCCCAATTTATTCTCTAATCATTAACTATGCTATAAACTTAATTCTCACCATATAAGGTTAACAAAACTGTGTAGCTCAGCTGGTTGGGCCGGTTTTGCTTGGGTCCATCCGACCCGAGGTCGTGGGTTCGAATCTCACCTTCAACGTTTTTTTTTTAAACTTCTTTCTTTTGTAACCCTACTAAACGACCTCCAAAAATTACGTAAAAATACTCTAAAAATTCCTAAAAATCTTTAAAATATTTTAAAAGTATTTCCAAATATTTTTATGGACTTTTAGAACTTGAAATATGGAAAATTGGGTCGTTACACTAGTAGGGATTCGTCCACAGTTTTGGGTTCAATTTTTGAAATTAATGAAATTTGACTTAGGTTTCTAAAAGATGATCTGGTTTGAACTCTTAAGTCTGGGTCACCGATTATTTGATCAGTTGGATGATTTGGGTTAACCCTTATTGTTCTAGGAGGTTGACTCTCTTGATGTTGTTCCTCTTCTTCATGACTTAGAGTTTGGTTGGTTTCTAGAACAAACTCAGGTGTTTATGTAGGTTCTATGTCTTGTTTAGTTTTTTCAAATTTTACATTAGTAGTTTCTTCAATTTTTAAGGTAACCTTATTGTAAATTCTGTAGCCTCTACTATTTAGGGAATATCCTACAAAAATTCTATTTTCAATTTTAGAGGTGAATTTTCCTAAGTGTTCTCTTGTATTTAAGATAAAGACTGGGCACCCAAATACTTTAAAATATTTTATATTTGGTTGTTTATTATAAAACATTTCAAAGAACGTTTTGTTATGAGTTTTATTTATTGTTGTTCTGTTCTGTACATAGCAGGCTGTACTAACGGCTTCTGCCCAAAAGTATTTAGGTAGGTTATACTCATTTAACATTGTTCTAGAAGCTTCAAGTAAGGTTCTATTTTTTCTTTCTACAATTCCATTTTGTTGGGGGGTTTTAGGGCATGAGAACTCATGATGGTAACCGTTTTCTAGACAAAAACTGTTAAAGTTGTGATTTTTAAATTCTCCCCCGTTGTCACTTCTAATTCTTTTAATTTTAATATCTTTTTCGTTTTCAATCTGTTTGCAAAAATTTGTAAAAATTTCAAAAGTTTCATCTTTATGTTTTAAGAATTTTACCCAAGTAAACCTAGAATAATCGTCTATAATTACTAAACAATATAAGTTTCCATTTATAGATTTGACTCCATGGGAGTCAAAAAGGTCTAAATGTAGAAGTTATAATATTGAGTTAGTTTGTGGTTGATTTGTTTGTTTGTGAGTTGATTTAGTTTGTTTGCCTTGTTGACAAGCATTACATATGGTTGAATCTAAGTTAGGTAATTTTGGTAAGCCTTTTACAAGTCCATTTAGTTTACTTATATTTCTAAAGTTGGTGTGGGACATCCTCCTATGCCATAACCAAGTTTCTTCTTTTTGTGTTAAATAACACTTAATGGAGGAAGTGGTTAAGTTGATGGCGTAGATGTTATCTTTTCTAAAACCTTTTAGGCTTATGGTAGGATTATCTAGATGTTTGATTAAACATTCTGTGGATAGAAATTTAACCTTATACCTAGTATCACACAATTGACTTATACTTAGAAGATTATACTTAAAATTTTCAACAAGTAAAACATTTGTAATTATAAAGTCTAATTTTAATTCAATATTGCCTATACCAATTACCTTGAGTTTGCTGTTGTTTCCAAAGGCAACTGTTCCTAGGCTTTTGTAAGTGAGTTGAGTGAACTTGGTGTGATCTCCAGTCATATGTTTGGAGCAACCACTGTCCAAAATCCACTTGGTTTCCTACAGTAAGTAGGATTTAAAGTTAGTCTTTTGAGCATGCATTATTTAAGTTTGAAATTAATTTTTAAGTTTTAAAATTAGAATTTTGAAATTAATTTTTAAGTTTAAAATTAAAATTTTGAAATTAATTTTTAAGTTTAAAATTTTGAAATAAAATTTCTAAAAATAAAATTTTGAAATTAATTTTTTAAGTTTAAAATTTTGAAATTAAAATTTTTAATTTTAAAAATAAAATTTTGAAATTAATTTTTTAAGTTTAAAATTAAAATTTTGAAATAAATTTTTTAAGTTTGAAATTAAAATTTTTAAGTTTAAAAATAAAATTTTGAAATTAAAATTTTTAAGTTTAAAAATAAAATTTTGAAATTAAATTTTTCAAGTTTAAAATTAAAATTTTGAAATTAATTTTTAAGTTTAAAAATAAAATTTTGAAATTAATTTTTAAGTTTAAAATTAAAATTTTGAAATTAAAATTTTTAAGTTTAAAATTCAAATTTTGAAATTAATTTTTTAAGTTTAAAATTAAAATTTTGAAATTAATTTTTTAAGTTTAAAAATAAAATTTTGAAAGTAATAATTTTTTTTTAAGTTTAAAATTAAAATTTTAAAATTAATTTTTTAAGTTTAAAATTAAAATTTTGAAATTAATTTTTTAAGTTTAAAAATAAAATTTTGAAATTAATAATTTTTTTTTAAGTTTAAAATTAAAATTTTGAAATTAATTTTTTTTTTTAAAGTTTAAAATTAAAATTTTGAAATTAATTTTTTTTAAGTTTAAAAATTAAAATTTTGAAATTAATTTTTTAAGTTTAAAAATAAAATTTTGAAATTAATTTTTTTAAGTTTAAAATTAAAATTTTGAAATTAAATTTTTTTTTTAAGTTTAAAAATAAAATTTTGAAATTAATTTTTTAAGTTTAAAATTAAAATTTTGAAATTAATTTTTTAAGTTTAAAAATAAAATTTTGAAATTAATTTTTTAAGTTTAAAATTAAAATTTTGAAATTAATTTTTTAAGTTTAAAAATAAAATTTTGAAATTAATTTTTTAAGTTTAAAATTAAAATTTTGAAATTAATTTTTTAAGTTTAAAATTAAAATTTTGAAATTAATTTTTTAAGTTTAAAAATAAAATTTTGATATTAATTTTTTAAGTTTAAAATTAAAATTTTGAAATTAATTTTTTCAGTTTAAAAATAAAATTTTGAAATTAATTTTTTAAGTTTAAAATTAAATTTTGAAATTAATTTTTTAAGTTTAAAATTAAAATTTTGAAATTAATTTTTTAAGTTTAAAATTAAAATTTTGAAATTAATTTTTTAATTTTAAAAATTTTTGAAATTAATTTTTTAAGTTTAAAATTAAAATTTTAAAAAATAAAATTTTAAAAAATAAAATTTTGAAATTAATTTTTTAAGTTTAAAATTAAAATTTTGAAATTAATTTTTTAAGTTTAAAAATAAAATTTTGAAATTAATTTTTTTTAAGTTTAAAATTAAAATTTTGAAATAATTTTTTTTTAAGTTTAAAAATAAAATTTTGAAATTAATTTTTTAAGTTTAAAATTAAAATTTTGAAATTAATTTTTTAAGTTTAAAAATAAAATTTTGAAATAAAGTTTTTTTTAAGTTTAAAATTAAAATTTTGAAATTAATTTTTTTTTTTAAGTTTAAAATTAAAATTTTGAAATTAATATTTAAGTTTAAACCTTATTCATCTCACCCGATCTATATTATCAATCAGGGAATCCTATGATTTTGTGAGATGAAATTAGATTTTTAATTATGGAGTTTTGGTTTAACGTGTATTAGATTCAGATTTAGTTTTGGTTTCCACAAATAGGCATTCTTCGGATAAACTTCTAAGCTTGGTGAGTCACATGGACATCATTAGAAGTAACCAATCTTTCGAGGTTTTCCGAATAGTCCTATCCACGGAACTTAGTACTAAATCTTGGTCTAACTGGTTAGGATTCATTTAAGGGTAGCTTCGGTCAGTTCCACTTGGCCAAATGCACCAGATCGAAGCCATATATTTCTAGACATGCGATGCCCAAGCTTCCCTAACGTACTATCATCCAAAAACTTCTCCAGTACCATGATTCAAGTTAAACTTGGTCTCTAATTCTAATTACCCTGCCGGGTTAGTTAGTTTTGGGTTACCCTGTCGGGTAAGTTAGTTTTGGAGGTGCCAGCTATTCTGGAGCCTCCCCCTGAATTATTTACATTTTGGTTTTAGGTTTGTGTCGATTCTTTTTATAGTTATGGTTAACTTGGTGATAATTTTGTTGATTTTTAAACTGTTTAGATTTTGAATTTGATTTAGGTTTGTATTTTGGATTTTGGTTTGGTTTATTCAATTTTATATAATGTATTTTTTCTTTAGGTATATAATATTGATTAAGTCCTACTTGCGTGGTCAGACACGCTTTCGGAACCCAAGCTAGATTGGTTGACTTGTATTGGGTTATTAATGATTTGAAGGTTTTATTTGAATTCGACTTATATCCTAGTCCGGTTTTTTTATAACATGCTTTTTGATTATTTAGGATTAAGTCTAAATTTTTTGATCTTGTTGTGAATTTTTCTAACATCTCCTTTAAATTGTTTATTTCATTTTTTAATGATAAATTCTCCTCCTCAAGTGTTAGATCTTGAGTTGGATTCGAATTTTTTAATTGTTCCTTGAGGTTTTGATTTTCCTCAAGAAGTGATTTGTTTTCATTTTCTACTTTAGTTAATTTACTATTTAAACAGGAGATGATTCTAAAAAAAATTTTGTTTAAATTAAAATATACCTCATTCGAGCCTTCGGAAACGAGTACGGACTCGTGGCTTGTTTCGGGTTCAGACCCGTCTTCCTTCTGTTTCGGCTTCGCGGGCCATCAGTGCGAGGTGGCTCTGATGTTTCTGCTCTTCTTCCTCCGATTCGTCCGAGGAGTCGTCCCACGTTGCTTTGAGTGCTTTCTTTTTGGTTGGCTTTGGTTTGTCGAACTTCAGTTTTGGGCATTCGTTCTTGTAGTGTCCCTTTTTATTGCAGCCGTAGCAGGTCACGTTCTTTTGTTCTGAGGGAGAGTTGATCTTTTGAAGGTCCTTTTTGCTGAAGCTCCTCTTTTTCCTGGTGAACATTTTTCTTACCAAGTTCACCAGGTGTTCTTCGTCTTCGGAGTCTTGGTCAGATTCTTCTTCAAATTCAGGCTTGCTTTTCTTTTCTTTGGAGGAACCTGCAAATAAAGCTATACCTTTCTCGGCTCCAGCATTAGTTTGTTCGTGTAATTCTAATTCACAGAAAAGCTCGTCTAATTTTAATTCAAAAAGATTTTTTGAAATTTTGTAAGCATCTACAATTGATGCCCACAAACTATTACGTGGAAAAGCATTTAATGCGTACCTTATTAAGTCTCTATTTTCCATCTGGTGGCCTATCGCATGAAGCCCGTTAAGGATGTCCTTGACTCTTGCGTGGAGTTGATTCATCGTTTCACCTTCCTGTATTTTATATTAAAAATTTTATTTAAAAGCAGGTCTCCTTTTGTTACCTTGGCGTCGCTCGTTCCCTCGTGCAGTTCGATCAACCTGTCCCATAGCTCTTTAGCGTTTTTGTGTGGACCGACTCTGTTCAGTTCTTCTCTTGTCAATCCGCACTGTAGAGTGTTGATCGCTTTATTTTCTGTTGATGCTTTTTTCTTCAGATCTGCTGTCCAGTCTTCAGGATCCACTAGATTCCCGGAGTTGTCCACTGGAATTTTGTAGGGTCTCGTAATGCTCATCCACTGGTCGAAGTCTGTTTTGAGGTAGACCTCCATGCGCTTCTTCCAGTACGAAAAGTCGTCCCCGTTGAAGAGTGGAGGTCGCACTGTGCTGAATCCTTCTTGTTGGGACATTCTGTGCACAGGTAAATAACCAAAAAAAAAATATCCCAAGACTTGGTCTTGGATTAGTAGTGCGGGAAGAGAAAAATAGTAGAAAAATCTAGATTGGTGTTGCACCAATTTAGCTCAAAAAATAAAAAAATGATAAACCAGTTTGGAGTTTGAGTGTAAAACCGAAAAAAGGAAAAAAATTTCACCCCCAGTCTGATTGGTGGTTGCACCAAATCAGAGCGGTACCTGCTCTGATACCACTTGTAGGACCGTTAGATTCGATAGAGGGGGGGGTGAATATCGATTCGAAAACTTAGTGTATAAACGCAGCGGAAAAGTAAAATAGACACAAATGTTTTTTACTTCGTTCGGAGCCTGTGACGACTCCTACTCGAAGGCCCGTGGTCCTTGACCACTTTCGTTGGGCAATCACTAACAAGTCGAAATATGATTACAGAATGAATACAGGAAATGCTAGTGAAAATAAAGCAATACCGACAAGGAAATTTAAAAACCGAAGGAGCACTTTGTCGGAGCTTTGTTGGCGTCGCACTGAACGTCGAGCAGCAAGACCAGCAGTAGAAGAGTTCTCAGATTGATTGATTATGAAGCTCCTGCCTGGGGCTTCTTTTATATGCTGTTCCGGGCGCCTGGATTCCTTCCGGGCGCCTGGAATGTGACGTAGCTGCTCAAACCGAGATGCTCCACGTGATGACGACTTGGTTTGGATATAATTTGCCTTCCGGGCGCCCGGATCCCCTCCGGGCGCCCGGACCTCCGGGCGCTCGGATTCCCTCCGGGCGCCCGTACCACCTTGTTCCAGAAAACTCCTTTTTCCTGCAAAACAAAGTTAGTCCGAGGCAATATATATCCTGCAACACAGATTGTTAGCACATTTTATCATAGTAAGAATTAGCACAAATAGTATGACTTAGATTCCGTCTTTCCGAGACCGGAATCTAGTCACGATCTCGACTTAGACATCCGAAATGGATCTAAGCCGGATCGACGCCTAATGTTCCCTTCCCGGGAACGCGTCCTCGCAGTCACTCACCTCCAGTAACTTACCTCACTTACCTGCCAGACGTCCGGTCAGCCCGTCGACCCGTCTGGACTTCTCGCCAAGCGTCCGGTCAGCCCGTCGACCCGCTTGGACTTCTCGCCAAGCGTCCGGTCAGCCCGTCGACCCGCTTGGACTTCTCGCCAGCTATCCGGTCAGCCCGTCGACCTAGCTGGACTTCGTGCCAGACATCCGGTCAGCCCGTCGACCTGTCTGGACTTCTCCTGCACACTTGATCAAAGTGTCAGACAACAACAAAACTAACTTAACCTATTTGTCATTCATCAAAACCTGGGTTAGACCGTTAGTGCTACCCGCACCAACACTAACAATATGCGCTAGCAAATAATTCAATGGACAATTCGTATTGAAGGTTTATTTTTACTTTTGTTAATTATGTCTACTTAGTTCCATAGAAGATGTGCATGTACAATTTATTTTTAATTTGTTAGCTATTACACTTATGTTAGCTTTAGTTGTGCTTATAGATGCTCATGGAGACCTAAATCTGAAGTTGTTCTAAAGGTGGAGAAGACGTTGTATGCTGCATCGTGGAGGAGTTGCAAAGACAAGCACCTAAATCTAAAGTTGCTGCTTCTCTATGTAGTTTTTTTTTATCAAACATTCATCTGTTACAGACCATGTATGCATGTAAGCTTCTTGTGGATTTACTGGATGCTGTCTCTTCTAGCATAATTTGAACCCTTACAGTGTGCAACTGTCCTCAAGTTATCATTGAAACAGGTCCAACAAGATGGCTGACACTGAAGTGTTTAGATATTGTAGATGATATTAGCACTCAGTCTTAAGTAACTTCTGGGACAATAATGAAAAATGTTTACGTACTTCTTAAAATTATATTCTTCTTCTGTTGAATATTACTGCTTTAATTTGAATTATGTCCATGTTTTATTCTAATGGTGCTTTCTAGGATCTGACCTTCTGTTGCCCACTTAAACTGATGGTTTGGATTAAATTAAGAACTGCCGGGATGGTTTAGAATTCTGTCCATGTTTTATTCTGATGGTGTTCAATCCTATTAAGTTATAATTCCCCTTTAGAAGTAAAGTCTTCCCTTTTTTGAGTAACAAAGCCACTATTCATCTTGACACATAGCTGGATAATGTTTGTATAGAATTGGTTGCTCAGAATATGGCTTTTCTTGTTTTTTTTTCTGAGATATTGATGGAGATTATTTATTCATTAAACTTTGAATTTTTGGACAATTTTTGATGTTTTTAAAGTAGTTCCTCTTTACAGTTTTGACCTTGGAGAATTTTATCAAGTTTTCCAATAAAAATTCAATACTATATTTCTTCAGTTGTTTGTTTTAGTTGATATGCAGCTCACCAAGGAATGAAATGATAATTCTTTTATTTAGTTTTTATAGCTTTATTATATTGCAACTGTGCGGCGAATCTCAAAACTCTGAGTTTAAATATCATTGTTTTACTGAAATATCCAGGTGGCTGTAGTTTGTTTCATGGTTTTCTTTTGGCATTATAGTGATAATTTAACATATTTAAAGCATGACAAATATCATTGTGCAAATACTGGGGTTCAGCCTCAGTTGAAGGAACTTTGCGAAAAGATGGATGCAAAGGGACTTTTGATGTATATCATAGATATGAAGAACCGCACCAAATTCACCACCTTACGTGAGGAACTTCCGTTAGCATTGAAATATGCAATTGAATCAATGAATGAGAAGTAATTTCCAAGATTTAGTTTTCATTTGATGTGGTAAGTAATGACAAACACAACTGTTCAATTCATAAACAAACTGAAGCTCTTTCACAGAGAACAATATCAACTGCACTTTCAATATACAATAGTCAACGGTATATAATGGCATATGAAGATCTTTGAATAAGGTTTTGGAGCACATCCCATGTTAGTACAGTTGTAATACGTTTTTGAAGCACATCCCATGAAGCAAATCCACAACTTAATCACATTACTTATAACAACGTAGATAAAGCAATTTAGATTAAATCATCGTTTTAATTTCGATACAACACTTGTAACAACATGCCTAATCATCATCATTATCATCACTGATCATAAGAGAATTTAACAGATGCTCTATCTCTTTTAATGCATCTTTCAATTTAATAATTTTTTCAGTTTTTGAAAGTTTTCTCTCCAAATCTGAACTTGACCTTGAACTTGAAGTTGCACATGATATTTTATTTGGACTAGATGCAAAGGAAGTTGGTGCAGATCTTTTTTCAAAGTATTCCTCATAAACTTTTTGTGCCTCCTCTCTAGTTTTGAATGATTTGTGTATGGCGCCCTTAAAGCCATTAACATGATCAGAAGCTTCTACCCACGTTTCATAAATTCCCGGTTTACGCCCAACAAATACAACATATGTTTTCCCCTGCATTTTAAAGAACATTCAGAATCTTATATAAACAAAATATTATAACTTAAATCAAATGATTTACCATAGATTGTCAGTCGAAGTTTTGCAAGTTTCCTGTAAATTGTAGAACCAAAAGAATATTAGCTATCACTAGTTTCTTATACAAGGAATATTTCAACTGTTTTAGATAACTCTTCAATTCTCTAATTTTCAATATGGTAGTAAATAACTAAAATGAATTATATTATTCAAACATCTTAAATTTTCAAGCATTGTGAGGTCGGTGGAACATAAAACCTTAGCATATAAATTAAGGCATCTACTGAATAGGTCAATTTCCTTGAAAAAACTCTGAAAAGTCCCAATACAAGCTACTTTTCTAAAGTTTACAGCAGCTAGCAAGAGTCAAACATGAGAATCCAAAATTCAGCACTGCACTGCTCAATCAAGTAACACAGAAGATCACCCTACTCACCTTAGAATAGTACAGATAACACAAGATGGACAACAACCCTACAGAAACGTGCAAGAGGAATTCATCATAATCAATGTGATTAAATCACCATAACCAATGTGATTAAATCAGATAATACTTTAAGCCCTAGGATGGGAAGAGAGGAAAACTATGAACAAGCATTCTCACAGAGAGGGGTCGGCAGCGAGAACAAAGGCTTCGTGGCGTGAGGTCAGCAGCGAGGGAGATCTGGAAGCTTCTCCACGAAGGTTAGTCGAGAGAGATCTGGAAGCTTCGGCGGAACCACAGTGCAGATTCAGCATTGCGACGGCGAGGGGCAAGGAAAGCGAGATGGCGGCGAGCGAGGTTATGGAAGTTTCGGCAGAACCACAGTCTGGAAGGGGCAAGGAAAGCGAGATGGCGGCGAAGAAGGATCTGGAAGCTGGAAGCTTCAGGAGAACCACAGCGCAGATCCAGCGGAATCAGGCGAGGGGCAAGGAAGGACAGCTTCGGCGGAACCACAATGAAGGAGAAACTTTACTGGCCAAGCTATGCTACCCTAGCTTCTCTACGAAGCTTCTCCGTCGGGGCGAGAATTCTATCTGATTTTGCGACGTCGCTGTGAGGAGAACATGTCGTGGCGTGCCCTAGCTTCACGCGTTCTGTGAAGAAGCAAAAGCCAACTAAAAGTCAAATAAAAGAAAAGTAAAATGAAGCCATGGAAAAGCTAAGTAAAAAAGCAAATAAGCCATGCCACAAAGCCAGGTGTGCAGTCGCGGACAAGCGCGGAAACGAAGTCGCGCAGGATAACATGTCTGTCTGTATATATATATATATATATATATATATATATATATATATATATATATATATATCATGTGTAACGTAAGCAAAATTTAATATAGATATGAATGATTTGACGTGGTTAAAATTTAATTTTTATGTTTTTTTTTGAAAAGTTAATTTTAAAGTTTTTTAAAAGTTATTTAAACTTTAGAGTTAATTTGGTATATTTTAGCTTTCAAAACTTCGTATAAGTCATCTAAATTTTCCTTACATAAATTTTGATATTTTATACGAAGTCTTGTGAAAATTATTTTAACATATGTTGAAAAATATTTTTTGGAAAATTCTTTTGAAAAGAGTTATAAAATTCTCTAACTCCTTCCCCCAATAATCGTGAAGGTCTCTTTTTGTCAAAATTTTATTACTTTCCCTGATTGCTTTACTTAACATATTGTTTTGTTCACTCATGTTTCTACTCATGTTTTTTGATGAATGTCAAAGGGGGAAGTTTAGGGTTTAAGTTAAAAAACAAAAGAAGAAAATCAAGTTTAAGTTAGAAAACAAAAGAAGAAAATTAGTATAACATAAACTCTAGAAATAATCAAGAGAACAAAACTAATATTCTTATTGTTATTTCTCGTAAAATCATTTTTTTTACTTATTTGTCATATATTTTTATTAACTTAACTCAGGTTGTCGTTGCATCAAAAAAGGAAAAATTGTTGGTGTAGATTGCACTAACGGTATAATTCAGGTTTTGATGAATGACAAGTGAGTTAAGTGTTGGTACAATTTGCACTAACGATCTAACTCAGATTTTGATGAATGACAAGTAAGTTAAGTTAGGTTCTCTTGTGATCTAACCACATGATTAAGTATGCAGTACAAACTCTAGATAGTGTTGGGACCGATGTGCCCGCTAGAGGGGGTGAATAGTGTCTCGTCGCACGCTCATCGGTTGCGTCTTAATGATGATATGCAGCGGAAATAAAATACAAGACTCACACAACGCTAACAAGTAGATTTACTTGGTATCCAGCTCAAGAAGAGGTGACTGATCCAAGGATCCACACACGACACGCTATCTCCACTAAGAAAAACTCCTTCTCAGTTGCAGCCGGAGGTGGAGAAGCATCATACAAACTCACACAACAACACAAACAAAAATACAAAAAGAGAGTACAAGATACAAATGAAAACACTACTTCTTGCTTACTTGTTGCTTGTTGTTACCTCTTGAACCTTGAGAGAACACTTCCAAGAGCCTTCAAGAACTGGCGGTGAAGATCAGAGAAAGTCGTTGAAGATCATCGAAAAATTATAGGAAGAAGATCGCAAAAATATAGCGAAGAAAACGCTCCACCCAAACTTTAAACAGTGCTCCCAATCGATTGAATTCATCCCCAATCGATTGCCACGTCAGCACCGCTCCATCGCAGTTGTCCATCACTTGCATCCTGCGCAACGGTCACTTCCTAATCGATCAACCGATCGATTAGGACTTCCTGAATCGATTGCCCGATCGATTCAGAACCTTTCTGTGCTCTTGCATCCGCGTGAGAGCTTCTGCTACCCAATCGATTGGGCGATCGATTGGGAAAGCCTCTGTGCTCGCGATTTCACATCCCAATCAATCGACCAATTGATTGGGCCTTCCCACAATCGCAGCACAGTCCAAATCGATCGACTGATCGATTGACCAGCCTGGACTTGACTCAATCTCAAGTCTAAAGTCTCCAACCCAACTCTCAGTCAACCATGACATGTTGGGTCTCCATGCCTAGCATTTGTCCACACCCGACTAACCTCGAACTAGCCTTCTAGCCTCCTCAATCAACCTTGCGTCCCTCAGATATCTCCCCATCCTTCACGCCTTGCCTTCAGGAGCTTCCTTCGGCCTCATCCTAGTTGTCGGGTTCTCCTTGCCAAGTTACACTAGGACTTATCTTGCCAAGACCACATGCTTGGACTTACACCCTTTGCCAAGATCACACTTGGACTTTCCAATTGTCTGGCTCCTCACCAGGACTTTCTCCTTTGCCAAGATCACACTTGGACTTTCCAATTGCCTAGCTCCTCACCAGGACTTTCCTTTGCCAAGATCACACTTGGACTTTCCCGTTGCCTGGCTCCTCACCAGGACTTTCTCCTGCCTAGCTCCACACTAGGACTTTCCCTTTGTCTGGCTCCTCACCAGGACTTTCTCCTTCCTAGCTCCTCACTAGGACTTTCCCGTTGCCTAGCTCCTCACCAGGACTTTCTCCTGCCTAGCTCCTCACCAGAACTTTCTCCTGCCTAGCTCCACACTAGGACTTTCCCTTTGTCTGGCTTCTCACCAGGACTTTCTCATGCCTAGCTTCTCACTAGGACTTTCCCGTTGCCTGGCTCCTCACCAGGACTTTCTCGTGCCTAGCTCCTCACTAGGACTTTCCAAATGTCTAACATCCAGTTAGGACTTTCCCAATCAAGTCTCCTGTCAACCTTGACCTACTTGACTTGTATTCTCATCAACCTGGTCAACCCTTTGACCATCTCCATAGCCGGGCGATTGCTCCAGCAATCTCCTTATATTGTCAAACATCAAAACTCAAATCCTGACTCAAGCTTAACTCAACTCAAGCTTGACTCAACTCAAGCTTAGTCAAACTAGTCAACCTTGACCTAGGGAAATTACCCCAACAATCTCCCCCTTTTTGATGTTTGACAATACCTCTAAGTTAGGCTAAATCACATAGCCTTAACCCTTTCTTGACAAGGCATGAATGAAGGTTTCCTTCATCCTCTCCCTTTCCTAGAGGACAAACTCCCCCTTCTTGGGATGAAGGCCTAACTTAACCTTCCATTCTCCCCTTTTGTCACACATCAAACCAAGAAAACACACTCTTCTCCATAAGAGTTAACTCTATGTTGTTTACAACCTCATATATTGTTAACAATCCCACAATGAAGATCTCATATTCTTCATCGCCGCCAAAGCTCCTCCTTGAGCTTCACTTCACTTCACAATGCTCATCCTAGAGCATGCATCAACTCCCCAATGAAACTCCCATTCATTGTATTCAATGCTCCCCCTTGAGCAGTAATTTTCTTCACAATGCTCATCCGAGAGTATTTTCCACTTTACCAATGAAGGTACGATCCCCTTTATTAATCAAATGCTCCCCCTTGAGCAGTAACCTACTCCACAATGCTCATCCAAGAGAATTTATCATCCTCGCAATGAAGATAACCAATCTTCCATTGTTCCCCAATACTCGACCCTGAGTATTATCCATCACGAGGGTTTAACCCCCTTCCTAGGTCCTTGAAAGTAAATTTTTATGCTTTCAAGGAGTAACTCCCCCTAAAAATATGGTCAAACTTCTGTCATTGCACCAACAATAACTTGGAGTTCCTAAACAATTAGGAAAACCAAACCTTGAAGTTTTGAGGTTCAAAATTCAATAATGAAACTAAACCCCGACCTAAACTTCACCTAAGTCTACCTTAACCAATTCATACTTGCTTTCATCATGAAAACTCCCCCTAAATGTATACAAGTGTATTCCAAAGGGTTAGGAATGGTTAATGACCCTTGAAAATCAAAACTTGAAGTTTTGAGGTTCCAAAATTCGAAATTGAAACTAAACCCCATCCTAAACTTCACTTTGATTTATCTGAACCAATCCATACCTGTTTTCATCAAGAAAACTCTCCCTAAATGTATATAAATGTATTCCAAGGGATTTGGAATGGTTATTGGAACTTGAAGTGGCTTAATGTGTTGAAATCAGGCTTTTCCATCCATAATCAGACTTCCCAATCGATTGAAGTTGGGACTCAATCGATTGATATCATTTCAATCAATCCATTGATCGATTCCGCAAGCTACTGCTCGCATAAATTCCCTCCGAATCGATCGGCTGATCGATCCAGCCTAGGTCAATCGATCGGTTGATCGATCCACTGACTCTCTGTTCACGGGAATTGACTTCCCAATTGATCGACTGATCGATTAAAACCATCCCAACCGATCGGCTGATCGATTGGGTTTCTGATTTTCTGAAATTTAGTTTCAACGAAATTCAGAAACTCCCCAAAAATTCTATAAAATTACAAAAATCATGAAATTCATGTAGATACTCTTTAGGGTATACTCTATCAAGGAAAAATAGTTTTCTATGAAAATACTTCCTATTTTCAAATATTGACACAAATTTGAAAACTCTTGAAAACTTCAATGTTTTCTCCTAGTTTGTGTCTAACTTTGCAATGATGAATACTATCAAAACATAGTCTTCACCAAGATTTTCAAAAGTATTTTTAAAACCATTTTAAAAACCAATATCCAACCATATTCTTTGGGCTCAATGCACATGACTTGTACATTAGGTTTCCCAATGATTGGAAAACACATAACTATGTGTTTTGATGAACCTAAAACTCAACAAGATGCACTAAATCAACATCTTGAGTTTTGTTCACCATTCTAACATCTCACTTGTATCTAATGTGTACTAAAACACATACAAGGCACCTTATGGTTCTTTGTAAGATGTATATTTATTTTTGCCCTAAACTAAGGAATCATGCATAACTATCTAGGCATTATGAAACTTGTAATCATCCACGTAGGATGTCACTTGGTGTCATCCCACTTATTGAGATATTTATCATTCATGATAAATGTCTTTTGTCCTTAATTAAAAGGAAATTAACATAATGCATGATGTTACATGACATACATCAAAATGAGCAATTTTTAAAATGAAAAGCAAGCTATAGCTACATGATGTATGTATGGCATGGCATAGTATTTTTGTGTTTTTCATAATAGAAATGAATGCGACACATGATGTCATGACATATGATAGGCAATCAATCATGACATTTTTAGAATAAGTAAAATATACCTAGATAATATATCTAAGTATCCTTAATTCTTAGCTAAACCTTAAAATTAACCTAGATTGCATATTTCTTAAGGAAATGTCAAAACCCAACTTGACATTTCTTCTACCCTTTTTATTTGTGCCAATTGAAATTAAAAATTAAATCCTTACATTTTATTCTCTTTAAGGATCAAACATTTAGATTGAGACTTAGTTTTCCCTTAATCCACTAAGAAGATACCAAAATCTCAACTTGGTATTCCTTATAGTTTCCTTAGATGTGCCAATTTTAGATTAAGTTCAACCCTCAAATTTTGGCACGTTTGCTTTTCTCAAGGGGTAACACTTAATCCTTCTCATTTTCAAAGGTTAGTAAAACCTTGAAAATGCTCTCCAAGTGCCAACTTCATCAAGGTTAGGTTCACTACCCTTCCAAATAGAGTTGACACTCTCTAGACTCATGTAGGGTGTAGAGAATATGTTCCTAGGAACCCAAAACCTATTGGTACTCCTTGGATGCTTTAGATACTCACTAGGGATAACTTCCCTAGTCACCTTCCTAAGGACCTTTCTAGACTTCTTAGAAGCCTTGGTCACTTCTACTATGTCACTCCTAGGGATAACTTCCCTTGTAACATTCTTTGTGACTTTGTTAGACTTCTTAGAAGTCTTAGTCACATTGGTCTTGCCAAAAGAACCTTTAGGGATTCCGTCCCTAGTATCCTTGACTTGACCTTTACACCTAGGGTTGGTCCCATAGCTATATGGAACCCTATGAAAAGAAGTCACATCCTTCTTGACTTTAGGTTTGTATCTCAAACCTCTATAGCCATTGGATGACTCTTGTCTAGCTTTTCTTAGGTTATGCTCATTTTGACCCCTAAGCATGTTTTCCATTCTTGCTAGAGTCCTTTCTAAATTATCAAGTCTTGTCCTCAAGCCTTGATTTTCACTCCATAAATCTCTAAATTTTGGTTTTTCCTTAAATTCTTGAGCATTTCTATTCTTAGGCATATATTTATAATCCTTAGAGTTATTGCCTAAGATACTATCTATCTTCCTAAACTTAGGTGTGGTAGTTCTAGTATGAGGAGGAATGCATTTTCTCTTAACGCTATCATGCTTCCTACTTTCATGATAATTTGCATTAAAATGATGAGGATTATTTCTAACATGCATTTTATCATGACTAAGAGGAATTGCACTATTTAAATTTACCTTGGGTTTGCTCTTAAAAGCTCCCCCTTGATTTGTGTTTTCTCCTTTGACTTTAGTTGTTTTCTTCCCCTTTGGACATTGGCTTCGATAATGCCCATTTTGGTTGCACAAGAAACACACAATGTGTTCCTTGCTCTTTTTTGTTGTGGGGATTGTCTCCTTGGGCTTCTCCTTGCCCTTGAGTGCTACTTGGCTCTTCTTCTTGGGCAACTTGAGACACTTGCTCTTGTAGTGCACATGCTCCCTACACTCAAAGCAAATGATATGATTTTTATCTTTTACAATTGAAGTTTATATACGTTTGCTTATAGGGATGATGCTTGATTCTCCATTTGATGTAGCTTGAATTGTGGAGGTTACATCATCTTCTTCTTTTCCTCCTTTTGAGGATAGAGATGCTTCCACTTCTTCCTCTCTTGAAGATGTAGACGATCTCTTCTCATCTTCCTTCTCCTCCTCTTCCTTCTTCTCCTCGAATGTTGACCTTATGTCAACATCGGATTGGTCCTTCTCTTCTTGGACCAATGAGCCCTTCTCCTTAGGCTCATCCACTCCTTGAAATTGAGTGGGGTTCTCATGATAGGCAAAGACCTTTTTCCGAAGATCACTTGCACTCGTGCATTCTCCTACACTCAAAATTATGTTAGAGGGTAATAGATTTAGCAAAGTTTTTGCTACCTCCTTATCCACCTCTGCTTGCTCCCTTTGTTCCTCGGTCCAATGTCGAGGTTGGAGGCGCTTACCCTTCTTGTCCATTGGAGCTTCAAATGGATCCTCCAAAATAACCCATTGGTTCCAATCCATTTGAAACTATGTCTCTAACCGAGTTCTCCAAAAATTGAAGTCCTCTTTGTCATACGGGGTGGAATCCGGATGTCCCATCCGAGCGGTCCTTCGGACTCCATCTTCTTCTTCCTCTAGCTTCTTGCTCTCTTGGCGGTTAGTCAATAGAAGAGCGACCTCGATCTGATACCAATTGTTGGGACCGATGTGCCCACTAGAGGGGGTGAATAGCGTCTCGTCGCGCGCTCATCGGTTGCGTCTTGATGATGATATGCAGCGGAAATAAAATACAAGACTCACACAACGCTAACAAGTAGATTTACTTGGTATCCAGCTCAAGAAGAGGTGACTAATCCAAGGATCCACACACGACACGCTATCTCCACTAAGAACAACTCCTTCTCGGTTGCAGCCGGAGGCAGAGAAGCCTCGTACAAACTCACACAACAACACAAACAAAAATATAAGAAGAGAGTACAAGATACAAATGAAAACACTAATTCTTCTTGTTTACTTGTTACTTGTTGTTGCCTCTTGAACCTTGAGAGAACACTCCCAAGAGCCTTCAAGAACTGGCGGTGAAGATCGGAGAAAGTTGTTGAAGATTGCCAAAAAATCGCAGGAAGAAGATCGGAAAAATCTGGCGAAGAAAACGCTTCGCCCAAGCTTTAAACAGTGCTCCCAATCAGTTGAATTCATCTCCAATCGATTGTCACGTCAGCACCGCTCCATCGCAGCCATCCATCACCTGCATCCTATGCAACGGTCACTTCCCAATCGATCGACCGATCGATTGGAACTTCCTGAATCGATCGTCCGATTGATTCAGAACCTTTCTGTGCTCTCGCATCTGCGTGAGAGCTTCTGCTGCCCAATCGATCGACCGATCGATTGACAGCTCCCAATCGATCGACCGATCGATTGGGAAAGCCTCTATGCTCGCGATTTCACATCCCAATCAATCAACCGATCGATTGGGCCTTCCCACAATCGCAGCACAGTCCAAATCGATCGACCGATCGATTTAGACCCTGTTCAATCGATCGCTCGATCGATTGACCAGCCTGGACTTGACTCAATCTCAAGTCCAAAGTCTTCAACCCAACTCCCAGTCAACCGTGACATGTTGGGTCTCCATGCCTAGCATTTGGCCACACCCAACCAATCTCGAACTAGCCTTCTAGCCTCCTCCATCAGCCTTGCATCCCTCAGATATCTCCCCATCCTTCACGCCTTGCCTTCAGGAGCTTCCTTCGGCCTCATCCTAGTTGTCGGGTTCTCCTTGCCAAGTTACACTAGGACTTATCTTGCCAAGATCACACTTGGACTTTCCAATTGTCTGACTCCTCACCAGGACTTTCTCCTTTGCCAAGATCACACTTGGACTTTCCAATTACCTGGCTCCTCATCAAGACTTTTCCTTTGCCAAGATCACACTTGGACTTTCCCGTTGCCTGGCTCCTCACCAGGACTTTCTCCTGCCTAGCTCCACACTAGGACTTTCTCTTTGCTTGGCTCACTAGGACTTTCCAAATGCCAAACATCCAGTTAGGACTTTCTCAGTCAAGTCTCTTGTCAACCTTGACCTACTTGACTTGTATTTTCATCAACCTGGTCAACCCTTTGACCATCTCCATAATCGGATGATTGCTCCAGCAATCTCCTTATATTGTCAAACATCAAAACTCAAATCCTGACTCAAGCTTGACTCAACTCAAGCTTAGTTAAACTAGTCAACCTTGACCTAGGGAAATTACCCCAATAGATAGGTCATAGCAGGAAATCCAGCTAAGTCAACGGGTCGACCAGATAGCTGGTACAAAGTCCAGATAGGTCGACGGACTGACTGCATATCTGGTGAGAAGTCCAGCTAGGTCAATAGGCTGACCGGATAGCTGGCATGAAGTCTAAACAAGTCGATGGGCTGACCGGATGTCTGGTGTGTTGGTAAGTTAAGGTAAGTCACTGGAGAAGGGTGACCTTATGAGGACGCGTCTCTGTTAAGGGGGCAGTAGGCATCGGTCCAAGTTAGGTTGATTTCAGATCCCTAATCTGAGACCTTGACTAGTTCCTGTTCCTGAAAGGATAGGAACTAATTAATACTGCTCATTATTATTGTCCTAAGATTTGTCTTGCAGGTTATCATCTTTGGTTATTTGAACTAACATTATTTTGTAGGACAGAGGAGAAAATTTACCTTCAAATGAACAGTGTCCAAAGGCGCCTTCAAGCAGTGAAGGCGCCTTCGTAATGTTCATAAAAGGTGTCTTCCCCATGGTAAAATTTGACCTGTTCGGCGATAAGCTCCAGCGAAGTTTGGGATAGATTTTGACTCATTGAAGGTGCCTTCTACTCCTATGGAAGGCGCCTTCTACAACCTATATAAGGCAGGCTCGACCAAGCAACCTTCAACAACACTTATATAAGCTAATATGCGTCCATTTGAAGTTTCGACTGCTCTGGATTCCTGCTACGACTCTGTTGAGAAGCTTCTACACCCTATGACTATTCCGAGGACTTCTGATCGCTGCCGGTAGAGCGACATCAATACATGAATAAGTCAGTTTGATCCTAAGTGTCGGTAACACTTTTATTGTACTTAAATTTTGCAAAGGGGAAGTGCAGTCTGTTGCACTTCACCGGTTTTCTTTATACTCGATTCTCTCTTCCGGAGGTACCGGAAGAGATTTTTAGAGGATTACCCATCGATAGGTCCGCGGGACCTGGGGTCTTGGAGTAGGAGTCATCGAAGGTTCCGAACCAAGTAAAACCTCCCATGTTTTCTTGTGTTCTCATTCCGCTTTAATTTTCCTCTACATACATAATTTTTTAAAAATTTTTAAGACACGTGATTTACCCCCCCCCCCCCCCTCTCACGTGCATCTCGATCCAACATTAAGTTAGGTGTTTTGTAATCTAATTGCGTTACCAAGTGTGCAAGAATTGACGAGCCCGAAGGACCCAACACCAGGATGAAATCCAGCTAGGTCCGCGGGACCAGATAGCTAGTGTGAAGTCTAGATAGGTCAATGGGTCAACTAGATATCTATCAGAAAGTCCGGTTGGGTCTGCGGGACTGGACAACCGACAGAAGTTCAGTTGAGTCTGCGGACTCGACAATTGCCATAAAGACCTGGTGGGTCAAAAGGTTAGTCAACCGACTATAAGATGGTAAGTAAAGGTAAGTACCTGGAGGAGAGTGACTTTGTGAGGACGCGTCCCGGTTGAAGAACAGTGGGCGTCAGTCCAGGTTAAGTCCATTTTTTATCCCTAATCTGAGACTTTGACTAGTTCCTGATCCTGGGCGAACAGAAGTTAATTACTACTTCTTATTTTCATTATGCTAACCTTGTTTTGCAGGTTAAATATTTTAATTTTGGACTAACATAACTTGCAGGGTAAAAGGAACAAAAAACCTTCGAATAAGCAATACCCGAAGGCGCCTTCCCACTGTTCATGGAAGGCGCCTTCAGTAGCTTGAAGGTGTCGTCCAGAGGATAAAAGTTGACAGATTCAACGATAAGCTTCAGCAGATTTTGGGATAAGATTTGACCCATTGGAGGCGCCTTCAACGCCTATGGAAGGCGCCTTCCATGCCCTATATAAGACAGTCTCGACCAACCTTCTTTCAACAACTACCCTAGAAGCTACTACGTGTCAATTCTAGGTTCCGACTTCCTGTTACAACTCTGCTGCGAAGCTGCTGGGCCCGACAACTACTCCGAGGACTTCCGATCGCGGCTGGCAGACCGACACTGACACACGAGCGCTTTCACTTTGATCTCTACGTGTCGGTAACGAAGTTATTTTTTATATTTAATTATTAAAAAAAGAGAAGTGTACTTTGTTACACTTGTCCTACATTCTTTGTACTCGATTCCCTCTTCCGAAGGTATCAGAAGAGGTATTTTAGTGGATTGCCCATCGATAAATTCATGGGACTTGGGTCTTGAAGTAGGAGTCGTCGAACACTCCGAACTAAGTAAAACCGACCATGTTTTCTAGTGTTCTATTTCTTACTTAATTTATGCTGCACACTTATCTTTTAAAATATGAAAAGAATGAGATTTTCAAAACCACGTGATTCACCCTCCCCCCCCCCCCCACTCGCACGTGCAACTCGATCCAACAAAACCTTCGGGGCTTAACTCCCTATTTCTCATGGGCACGACTCTTAACATACAATCGATCGCCCTCAGGGTCGGTCGGACCTCCGGGGCCGAACTTCCCACTCATGGATAAGGCTCCCAGTATAGACTCGATCGGTCCTAGAGCCAGACCAACCTCTAGGACTCAGCTCCTCACTCCTCATGGCCACGACTCCTAGTATACATCCGGTTAGCCCCAAAGCCAGTTGGACCTTCGGAGCTCAGCTCCTCATGGGCACGACTCCTAGCATACAGTTAGTCAACCCCAGAGCTGGTCGGAGCTTCGGGGCGCAGCTCCCACTCCTCATGGGCACGACTCCCAGCATACATCCGGTCGGCTCCGGAGCCGGTCAGACTTCAGGGTTCTACTCTCCACTTCTCATGGGCACGATTTCTAGCATACATCCGATCGACCCAAGAGTAGGTCGGACATTCGGAGCTCAACTCCCCATTCCTCATGGGCATGACTCCTAGTATATATCCGATCAGCCCCAAATCTGGTGGGACCTTTGGAGCTCAACTACCCACTTCTCATGGGCACGACTCCTAGTATACAACCGGTCGGGCTTAGAGCCGGTCGGACCTTCGGGGCGCAGCTCCCCACTCTTTATGAGCATAGTCGGTCAGACCTGTTGGATCGTGAAAGTCGATAGAGAGGGGTGAATATCGATCGAAAAATTATCGTAGCGGAGTGCACAGCGGAAAAGTAAAAGAACAATGCTAACAAGAACTAATTTACTTAGTTCGGAACCTTGGTCGACTCCTACTCCAAGGTCCACACTCGTCGAGTGCTTTCGTCAGGAAATCACTAATAGTTCGTAAAAGATTTACAAATTTGAGTACACGAACTTTAGATAAGAAATACTGACAACAATAGAGAAAAGGAAAAAGAGCACGTTGTCAGAGAAGCTTTGCAGCATCGCAGGGGCACAGCGCAGTAGAGCAGATGTCGTTGTTGTTCTTTGCTCCAGGACTCACCCTCCTTATATAGGAGGCTCTGGGCGCTCGGATCCATTCCGGGTGCCCGAACCACTTTTCTCCAGAAAGTCCTTCTCTTGCAAGAAAATGTTAGTCCGAGGTAAAATAAAAGTTATACTACCTTGCAAGACGAAAGTTAGCACAATAAAAGAATAGTAGTAATTAGATTCCGTCTCACTGAGACTGGAATCTAGTCAAGATCTCAACTTAGAGTTCCAAAATGGTTCTAAGTTGAATCGGCGCCTAAGTTCCCTAACCGGGAACGCGTCCTCACCAAGTCACTCTCCTCCCGTGACTTACCTTAACTTACCTACCAGACGTCCGATCAGCCCGTCGACCTAGCTAGACTTCATGCCAGCTATCAGATCGGCCCGTCGACCTAGCTGGACTTCGTGCCGGACATCCGGTTAGCCCGTTGACCAGTCTGGGCTTCGTGCCAGCTATCAGGTCAGCCCGTCGACATAGCTAGGCTTCGTGCCAGCTATCCGATCGGCTCGTCAATCTAGTTGGGCTTCGTGCCAGATATCCGGTCAGCCCGTCAACCAGTCTGGGCTTCTCCTGCACACTTAGTTAAAGTGTTAGATCACAATGAAACTAACTTAACCTACTTTGTCATTCATCAAAATCTAGATTAGACCGTTAGTGTTAACCGCACCAACAATCTCCCCCTTTTTGATGCAATAACAACCTGGGTTAAGTTAGTGAAAACATATGCAAAAAGTAAACAATCACTTAAGATGATTTTTAGGTTAGGGTTTAAAGTTTGATAGTTTATATTTTGTTTGTTAACTAACTTTAACTTAAACCCACTTACTCCTCCCCGTTGACATTCATCAATTATTGAAGCTATCATTAACCGTTTTTATCCTTCACGTTTGTACCCTTCTTCCTCACATGTGAATCTTGTAATCGTCGTGTCGGCCTTATTCTTTCCTCCATTTTAGTCCATAACACAGGCACTGCTCAGCGTCCAACTACCGTGTAATTCGCCACTCCGCATGCAGTGACGGATCCAAGAATTTAAGTATGGAGGAACGATTTTTACACAGAACAAGGAGCGATATCCTCTATCTCCACCGGTGGAATTCCATAATATTAGGGGTTCCACCGTCGGTAAAGGAGGGTGATGCTGGATCCGCCCCTGTCCACATGGCTGGGCGCTAACACGCATCTGCAACTGGATGATGATGTGATAAGGAAAGCATCTGTCCCTATGGGACATCCGAATGGCTCGCGGGGTAGATTGTCACAAGTAGAGTCGATGCTGTCTGAGGATGAAAATACCTCGGGAGCGTGTGATAAATAGCTCCTCCCTCTTGTGGAATGTGATTTATCTCATGACTAAATCGGAGGATGAGAAATGCTTGTTGTGAGTTTTATCATCTTTTACCCCCAAGACAACAAAAGCATCCTAATTAATAATTAAGCATTAGATAATCTCTTTCTTTTCTCTATAAAAGCATATCCCTGATAAAAATATTAAAAAATATTTAAATGCCAAAATTGAGGAAAAAGACAAATTGATACATATTTAGCTATTTATAAGAATTACTATCAAAATTTGGCCAAAACATAATTAAATGTTAAGATAAAAATAATAATATTTTTTAATAAAAGACTACAAATAAACATTAATAATACTAAATATGCACAAAAAATAAAGTTTTAACCAAGATTTCACCTCCACCAAAGTTATACGTGGCTTACGTGTGCATACTTAATGTTAGTCAAAATATATTTTATAATACCATTGGCCCAAGGTATTTATATGTCTTAAACTCTAGATCCTAAAAATTACTAATAAATTTTAAAATTATTTTGAAAAGTAAAAATAATTTTTTTAATAAAATAATAAGAATTTTTTTAATAAAAAAACACACATCTTATAACTATTTATAATTCATCAAAAAATATATATTATATTTTGATCAAAATATTAGTAAGTTCTAAAAGTTATTATATAGTCGTAAGATGCATTATTACTTTTAATATTTTTAGCACACAATTGTGTCTTTATTTTTTTTTTCTATCGTTATTTTTTTAAAAAAAAATTGGTGCCAGGATCAAGGGTAGTTTGGCCAAAAGGTGTTTTTTTAAGGCGCTGGATGCCATGTTTTAACAATTGCCACTAATTTTTAGCTGAAAATTCAACATGAGTAAATCTTTAGTGCCCTAACCTCAGAATTTTATTTATCGTGCTGCCACCATAACCACATCATCCAATTTTGTTTAACACCGCTATCCCTTCCTCTCTTAATTTAAAATATGTAGTGTTTTTTTAGTTGGCACAATATTCCATTTTTCTAACGGATTAATATTAAAAATAATTAATTCAGTCCCATAAAAAATTTTCATCGATCATTTGAATAAATCGAAAAATACTTACGAAGGCTCATCCAAATGACCATCATTTTATTAGGTTTGTTTCTCATTAGAAGGAAAATCCCCTATAGTGCACACCAAAGTTGAAATATAAACCTCAGATCCTTTGATTATTTCGTATAGAGAGCACCAGACAAATAAATATGTATTTTGATAATGACAAAAAGGGTTCAAAGTTAAGCTGTCTTGTGATTTAACAAGTGTGACTAAGTGTGCATAAAAGTCCTAAGTGATCTTAGGCAAAAGAAAATCCTAGCTGCGATTAAACAAGTGGAAAATTCTAACTGCAATTAGGCAACGAAACCTTGGTCCGGAGGACTGGACGAAATCTTGGCGGGTCAAGGACTTTGGGCAAAATCCTAAAGTCAAGAACTCTAGGTGAAAATCCTGGGGGTCGCGGACACAAGTGGAAGACTAGACGAGTCGTGGAACGAACGTTCAGTATGAAGTCCTAGAGTCTCAGACGTTGAGCAAAAATTCAGACGGTCTGCAAGACCGGTCTGACAAAAGGTAATTTTTCCTAAGAAAAATAGGTGAGGATGCGTTCCCCGAAGAACGAACAGTAGGCATCGGTCCGATCTAGAGTTTCAACGAAACTTAAAGTCAGGACCAGACAGTCTAAATGCTGTCAAAATCATACCTTATTTATATTATTTGACTTGGAGTAATTTTTTTTTTTTTTTTTGCATAAAATGAAGTTGCTGGAAAAAGCTAGTCCGGGCGTTCGGAGGGGGTCCAGGTGCCCGGAGCTGCTCTGAGCGCTCGGGATGCCTTCACCCGAAGTAGGGTGCCTGGCCAGGCGTTCACACGGTCTAGGCGCTCGGACGGCCAAAAATCGATCTTCACAACGAGTTAGAAGGTGATGATTGGCGGACGTACGTCACAGTCCAAGCGTCCGGTGGTGGTTCGGGCACCCGGAGGTGTATAACTTTTGTCGGATCGAGTTTCAACGAGAACACACTACGTCAGTCTTGTGGGGGCACCCGGGAGAAGTTCTTAGCGTCCGGAGTGGACTATAAAAGAAGGTTTCGACCAGCCGCTAGAAAACAACATTCCAAACAACTTTAGCTTCTTCATACTACTCAGAAAACGTCTTCTCGATGTCCCGAAAATTGTTCCGACAATGATTACGCTGAAGATCGATCTAATCCTTCAAGTCGTTGGTATTATTTTTATTCAATCGTTGATCATTTATTTCTCTTTTTAGATTACACTATTTTGTAGTCAGTGAAGGTTTTTATGGAATGAAACACATGGTTTTGAGTTTCTCACTTAAGAATTTATTTCTATTCGAGGTAAAGTGAGTTGTTTCTTTCTATTTATTCAAGGTAGAGTGAATTGTTTCTTTCTATTTTAACCAGTATTGTTTCTTTCTTATCTGTAGCAAAGAGTTTCAGATCTGAACGGAGGGAGAGAAAGGATTGTCGATTTAGCTTATTCCCTGGCCCCATAGATATAATGGTGTCTTTGTTTCTCCTATTAATAGTTTTATCTAACTGGAGTACTCTTCCTAGTTCATCAGTGGTTTCTTGACTGCTAATTATGTTCTTGACTGCTAAATTTGGCCATTTCAATATCTCTAATTGCTAATTATGTTCTTGACTGCTTTCAGATATATACCTTTGATAGTTTGATTCAAACATTAAATTTAACTTAAAGTTCAATTATGACCGACAAAATTAAAGCTAGTTAGGCATTCATTAGTTTCTAATATCTTTACAGCATGACATTTTACTCGAACGTCTTATATCAGCAAGAACAGCGTTCCGATTTTTGATTCTTTTCTGTAGCGGGCATGATGTGCTACGAGCAAATTATCAAACCTGGAAGCAACGTGACCAATTATAAACCACTGCCACAGCAATTCGGCAAATTATCACACGCTCTTCCTTCAGTCTCGATCTCCATTATATTGTCAAGTTAATTCATCAATCGTATACATATCTGAAATTAACCTGCATCATCGCTAGTCGCCATTAATGTAAGCGCCGAGAGGTTCCCCACAAGCAACCGAAAAGTACTCCTAGCTCCTCTATAAATAATTGAAGTCTCGAACCCACTCAGCAATTCAATCGCCAAATAATAGATCTAATTAAGCCACGATGGAGATGAAGAAGTTGGCCGTGCTGGTGTTGCTGGTAGTGGTTGTGCTCTTGGTGGCCACCGAAGCCATTCCTTTCGAGGATAAGGACTTGGCATCGGAGGAGAGTCTGTGGAACCTGTACGAACGGTGGCGCAGCCACCACACGGTGACGCGGGACCTCGACGAGAAGAAGAAACGGTTCAATGTGTTCAAAGAGAACGTCAAGTTCATCCATGAATTCAATCAACGGAAGGAAGTGCCTTACAAGCTTCGCCTCAACAAGTTCGGCGACATGACCAACCAAGAGTTTCGTGCGGTCTATGCCTGTTCCAAGGTGGCCCACCACCGCTCTCTACGCGGCGATCAACGCGAGGAAGAAGGCGGCGGGAGCTGGTCTAGCGTCAGTGGGGTTCCGACGTCGGTCGATTGGAGGCAGAAGGGCGCAGTTACTCCCATCAAGGACCAGGGCCAGTGTGGTAATTAATCGATTGCAAGTTCATTTGTTTTCGATATTTTATTGTGAAAGATAAAATAATATGTTCTAAAATATATATGATATATCAGGGAGTTGTTGGGCATTCTCTGCTGTGGCTTCTGTGGAAGGCATAAACCAAATCAAGACCAACCAATTGATCTCCTTGTCGGTGCAACAACTCGTAGACTGTGATACGAAGCACAGCAGGGGATGCAAGGGAGGTTTCATGGACTACGCATTTGAGTACATCATGGAAAATGGAGGTCTCGCCACAGAAGAAAACTATCCTTACACGGCTAAAGATGGAACCTGCTCGAAGGTTAATTAATTATACATTTTGCAATGATTAATATGTTAATATAATCTTAGTATATAGTTGGTGCGGATGCATAAATTAATGTAACTTTCTTCTTCGCATGCAGGAGAATTCACCGGCGGTTACAATCGATGGCTACAATGATGTGCCGGCCAACAACGAGAATGCTTTGATGGCGGCCGTAGCCAACCAACCGGTGTCAGTCAGCATCGATGCAGGTGGCTCGAGCTTCCAATTCTACTCGGAGGTATTGCCATATATAGCTCATTACATCAATTATATTTATGTCGATCAAAAACTCTTTGCCGATCCAAACGTATATTTCGATATCGCAGGGAGTCTTCACGGGGCCCTGTGGCACTAAATTGGGTCATGAAGTCGCAATCGTTGGGTACGGTGCAACGAAGGATGGGACTAAGTACTGGATAGTCAAGAACTCATGGGGAACAGGGTGGGGCGAGAGTGGCTACGTTAGGATGAAAAGGGGAATTTCGGCCAAGCGTGGGCTGTGTGGTATCGCGATGGAGGCATCTTATCCTATCAAAACATCCCCTAACCCTAAGGAGCATGCGGGATCTTCCATGGATGAATCTGAGATGATGATGATGATACTTAACTGAAATTATATTCACGCCGGGAAGGATGCAGATAATGCATGGTTAAACTTGTGGTGTTTCTTTAATGCGTTGTACTAATGTGTGTGCATTTCACTTCAGTGAAATAGATAAATAAATAAATGCATTTCGTCCAATAATTGAGATTTGCAAATAAATATTGATAGTAGTGGACTGGTTCTGTTCTTGCGTCAAATAAATTGAGAGTTAGACAAGGCAAAGCAATAAATAAACTACAAGGGCAAATGTGGTTTATGGTTGAACTATTCACGAGATATATTTGGCAACAATTTATACATTAATTTTGCTATTTAAGGTAGTTATGTGAATAAACGCATCTTATTTCATAGAAGAATTCATTTGCAGTGACAATCAATCGCTATATGGATGTATCAGCCAACAATTAGGATGTTTTAATGGCGACTATAACTAATCTAATTGATTTTGATGTCGGAGATTAAGTGACCTTGTTGTTGTTTTTTTCTTGAATATTCATGTTTATAGTGTTGCAATTAATGTTTAAGTTCCTTGTATTCCTCTAAGTTATGCTAGTGTTAACGTCATTTCTCAAAAGATAAATGAATAAATATATATATTTCTTTAACGTACTGATTGAAATCTGTAAAAAAATAATTAAACATTTAAAATTTTTGACAATTTTTTTTCATTTAGATTTATTGAATGTAGGCAGATTAACCATCATTAACTTCTAAATTGATAATTTAGATTTATTGAATTCAAACAACTGCTCCTCTGCAATGATTTAGAAAACTGTCAAAAACCTAGAAAAAAACGTAGAAGAAATGTGGTTTTTTTAGTCTAACAAAAAGCATATACAAATGTCACTTCATCACTTTCATGGTATTATAAATAATATAACAAACTGATGGAGCCAAATGATAGATGACCAACAAAAGTATTGTTGTTGCAAATCCGCTGCCAAATATAACAGCCACTTTTTCAATTTTGGAAACATCTTGTTACTGCTTGACAAAGAGCCAAACTATATATGCTACGGGATTGTCAAAAGCCAAAGATGAAGTCATTGAACGCGAACGTCTATTCCCCGCGTTCTGATCCTCTACTGGATGAAGGATTTTACTTTTTATTATCATTGAAATAATTTTGATTATACTACTGTTTGCTTCTTATCCTTTATCTAAAAGCGCCCATAATGAATAGGGATATTTTTTCCAAATATTTATGATCCCCATTTCCACATCAATTTTTAAATATCTTACTATTTAAATATCATAATTTTCATAATAAAATATCCCACCAATCAAATATTTATGGGTCTCATTTATTAAATATTCACTCTCAAATATCCTGAATTTCACAATTAAATATCTCACCAACTAAATATTTATAAGTTCACGATTATTTAATTAATTTACATTTAATTTTAAGAAAAATATAATAAAAGATATTTATAATTTAAGTTCATTTTTTAATTTCCACAATTTAATTAAATTAAAAAAATAAAAGTGGCAGCCCACCATTTTAGTGGGCCACACTAGATTTAATTAAATTTTAAAAAAAATCAAAAATAGTGGCAGTCTATCATTTTGGTGAGCCCCACAAGAGGAAAATATCCCTTCCAAATATTCTCCATTGGAGATGTTCTAATCCCGTGAATGAGAAACTTAGAATTCAACTACAACTATCAAGTTTATATATATATATATATATATATGGACATCTCATCCTACACACCTCGTGAGCATCTAAATTTTTTTAAAAATTTGAAAAAAAAAATTATACTTAATACTATAACCACTCAACCTCTAAACCTAAAGGTAAAATCTTATGTCCCCAGGACGTAACACAGCTGGGGGAGCATGATTTCATGGTCGAGAGATCTAGGGTTCGATCCTCGGGTGTCATTGCCTGGGATTAGCATCCTGGCCATGCGCTTTCAGCTGTGTACCTACATTTACCTCCCTCCATATCCGTGGGACCGACTTTGGGAGGTCGCTAATGTGACGGTTCCACATTTTCTAAAGGTAAAATATTATTAGCATAACCCGCAATCCAAAACTTTAATAAAAAAAAAATGTGAAATACATGGTGATGCAAGCTCAATTTATGATGAAACACAATATCTTTAAACTTCAAAAAGATAGAACTTTTGACTCGAGACTCGGAATTAAACTTTATAAGTGGTCATGCGTATAAAATTTCAAAATCTACATTTGTAACTAGTGAAACCGTAACCACCAAGTTTTAACCCTAAATTCCACCATTTAAACTATTTTCATAGCTTTTTGTTATTTTTGATAATTTTTGTTTTTAAAGCATTTAGGATAATTTTAGTATTCCTAGTATTTATAGGAGAGGATTTGTCTCAATTATGTACTTTCCTTTTCGAGTAAAAGATCTATTTCTTTTCTTTACAAGATTAGAATTAAGATCAGTTAATTATAATTTCTTGTTAGTTAGAGCCCTAGAGCCAATCATTTGATGATTGTATTATAGACTTGTTGTATCATATTCTTATATAAATAAAGGCATTTGTTTTGGTTATTATACTTACTCTTATTGATGCCAAATAACTAAGTATAATAGCGTCCTTGAATAGAAGGTTCTTACCTATATCAATCGATTGGTTGAATCGATAGTGAGATGATATAGGGAACACTACTCTTAATCATTCCTAGTCGAGTATTAACATTCAGGGATAATGTTAATGCGACGAGACTAGCATGTAGGTCAACTCGATGACTTGATCTCACAAGTCATGGATATAGAGATATCAAGTTGACACATGGGTATGCATTGGAGAATGTATACTGAATGACCCACCATGAGAAAGTATCATGGATCGTTATATGAGTGTCATATACTTTCTCATGTGACTATTAGTATGACTACTAGTCCTTAGACCTGAAGTCACCATGGTTCCCTACATAAGGAGTTATGTACTTTGGTTTCGTCAAACGTCACCCGTAACTGGGTGGACTATAAAGGTGATTACTGGGTATATAACAAATTATGCGGAGGGATGTGAGTGATGTAGATGGGATCTATCCCTCTTATATGATGGGAGTAACATCGATATTCTTGATAGAGTGGGACCACGAAGTGCATGGCCATGCCCAAATGAGTCAATATGAGATATTAAGCTCATTTGATTGAGTGAGTCTACTTGGAGTTCAAGATTTAGATTAATTAGAGGATGACACGGTCTATGCCTCACAATGATCAATCTAGATGTCTAGGATAGAAGGACACTTGTCATATTTTGTGAGGAGTCACAATTAGTAGTCACAAGGTGATGTTGGATCTCAACATTCTTATAACTTGGGTAGTAATGATGTGTTGCTAGATACCGCTCATTACTTATGCTTCTAAATAGGTTTAAGAGCATTGCCAACGTTATAAGAACCTATAGGGTCACACACTGAGGACAATTAGATGGAGATTAGGTTCATATGATGAACCAAGAGGATTAGATTCATGTGATGAATCAAATTGGATTAAGAGTAATCCTAATTGAGCTAATTGAGTTGTATTCAAGTTGATTCATGTGTTCAATGAGTCTAATTTAGATTATGACTCATTGAATCAATTTAATTAAATGAATTAGATTCATTATATTAAGTTGGTTTGAATCAAATAGTTAGATTAGATCAACCATGAGAGAGATTTGGTCAAGTTTGACTTGACTTGAAGAGGAAGAGGAAAAGTCAAGTTTGACTTGACTTTATGCCACATCATTTGTGAGTTGGGATTAAGTGGCCAATGATGATATGTCACATCATCATAGTTAGCACATGTGTGTGTCACCTCATGGAGGTTACAAATCCCCTCTTTAATGGCCACATTAAAGAGAATGGAGGTTACAACTCCAAGAGGTGGCCGATCACTTTTGTTAGTGAATGAAATTCATTTTTCATTCAAGGCATTTTATTCCTTCATCTTCTTCCTCAAGCTCTCAACCTTTCTCCCTCTCCTCTCTTGGCCGAACCTTACCAAGGTGCTAGCACACCTTTGTGTTAGGTTTCTCCACCTATTTGTTCGTGTGGATACTTCTAGAGGATTGTACACCTGACAACCTCGAGATCCGGCATCACTTGGAAGAGCGGGATACGCGAAGGGCTTCGCACCAAGAGTAAAGATCTTCTCCTAATGTAGATCTAGATGTAAGAAACTCGTACTCGTAAATTTTGTTTTATTTTACTTCACGGATCCGGTGGCATGGGGGTTTCGGGGTTTCCTCGACGCGAAAAAGCGATTTTCGCGGCCCGAAAAACCCAACAGTGGTATCAGAACCACGTGCGAAGTCTTGTACGAGTTTATTTTGTATTTTTATGAAAAATAATAGTTCTGTAATATTCTGTAAATTTCCTATTTTTATAATTTTTATGGGTATTTTTCTCATAGAAGCGAAGCACAAGTGTTTCGACACTTGTAGGCTTCGACTACCGAGAAGATTTTTCCGAAACGGCAAGGTTTCGCCCCAAATCTTTTTGGGGCAGCGGGCTAAGGCGCTATAGGATCGCTAAGGAACACTCGCGATGGTTAGATCGCGGGTAGGGGCGCTGCCCCTGGCCCCGCAAGGGGATTCGTTCCGCGATTGCGCCCGAAAACCTGCTAAACGGAACCGCCGGGAATTTTACTCATAAAAATTGTAAAAATTATAGTAAAAATTACAGAAAATTATAGAAAATACTTAATTTAGAATTATGTATCATTTTGTGATAGTCATGGCCCAAAAAGACCCAATCTGATTGGAAATGTATTGTAATTCATAATACGGTCTGCATGCCGTTATGTGATGTGCATGTTGTATATTTGATTCGCGACCTGCGCGTCGTGCCTTTCTCTATTTTATATTCTTGTTGTAAATTAGTTTAGAATCGAATGTAACTCGAGTTTCAAAAATTGTAATGTACAAAATTGGAGCGGTGGAAGGTCCACTCGAGACGGAGTTACGAGGAGGGCGCGAGCAACACAAGGTGGTCAAAGGGAGGAGCTTGAGAAGTTGTTGACCTTAGGTTGACCATCCGATCTTCTCATTGGCTTGAGAAGATCGTAGTAGGGCCATGACTAATGACAAATAATTTAATTAATTGCTTAAGTGTATGTGATGCATAATTAGTAATTAATTAGTGTCTAACGATTAGATTAGATCTAAATCGTGTACAAGATGCACTCTCTCGATTAGATTAGATCTCAATCGCGTCAACTCAAATGCCTACCGTGCTGTGATACCTATCACTACCTCGATCACATGTGTTGTTGAATCTGCCAAAGCAGAGCAACACATATTATCTTGGTAGAGTACGGAGGGATAATCTTGGTCCCGCTTATCAACGCATGGGTGAGTACAACTCAATTAGATTGAGTAACTAGTTAACTCAATTGGATCGAGTTTAACTATAGGCATATTTCCAACGGTTGGAATATAGGACATAATCACATTTATATTAATTCTTGGGTGTATTAGCCAAAGCTAACTCAAGTTTTAATATAACTGTGGATAATGATCCTATAAACAAGAGTTGCATAGAGATGTAATTGGTAAATCGTTACCTACCGATCATACTAAATCTTGGGCGTATTAGCCAAAGCTAACTCAAGGGTTAGTATGATGTGGATCTTGTCCCATATGAATTATAGAATTCAGTGGGAGCATCATTTAGTTAAAGGCCTAATTAAATGATTTAAAAGAATATGATATTTATTTTCTGCATTTTTCTGTTGTAGATAACCATGACGTCGAATACGAACTCTTTCTCCCTGCGCTCTATCCTTGAGAAGGACAAGCTCAACGGAGCAAATTTCCTGGACTAGTACAGGAACTTAAGAATAGTTCTCACCCAAGAACGTAAACTGTACGTTCTGGAGCAGCCCATTCCGGAGGCTCCTCCTGCCACTGCCACGCGAGCTGACCGAGATGCTTACAAGAAGCATCAAGATGACGCATTAGATGTGTCCTGTCTGATGCTCGCGGCCATGAACTCTGAGCTTCAGAAGCAACATGAGTTGATGGGAGCTTACGATATGGTTGAACATCTTCGTCAACTATATCAAGGACAAGCTAGGCACGAGAGATTCGAGATCTCAAAGGCACTGTTTCAGTGCAAGATGTCAGATGGGGCTCCCGTAGGCCCATATGTACTCAAAATGATTGGGTACATAGAAAACCTACAGTGGTTGGGATTCCCGCTTGGCCAAGAGCTGGCCATTGACCTGATCTTGCAATCCTTGCCGGAGAGCTATAGTCAATTCGTTCTAAATTACAACATGAACGAAATTGACAAGTCACTGCCCGAGCTGCTTAGCATGTTAAGAACTGCTGAGCTGAACCTTAAGAAGGTTAAGCCCCACTCTGTTCTGATGGTTCAGAAACACAAGGGCAAGGGCAAACCCAAAGGCAAAGGAAAGTCCCAAGCCAAGGGCAAAGGCAAGGCACTGAAGCCTAAAGGAGGGGTCACCAAGGATGCTACCTGCTTCCACTGCGGTCAGACCGGACATTGGAAGAGGAACTGCAAAGTATACTTGGAGGATCTTAAGAAGAAGCGAAGTGAGACTTCCACTTCAGGTATATATGTTATAGAAATCAATCTATCTATTTCTTCATCATGGGTATTAGATACCGGATGTACTTCTCACATTTGTACTAATGTGCAGGCGCTGAGAAATAGCAGGGCATTGGCAAAGGGCGAGGTGGACCTACTCGTAGGCAATGGAGCACGGGTTGCTGCTGTTGTTGTAGGAACTTATCATCTATCTCTGCCCTCTGGGCTTGTATTAGAATTAGATGAATGTTGTTATATGCCTGCTTTAACTAAGAACATAATTTCAGTTTCTTGTTTGGATAAGAAAGGTTTCTCTTTTATAATAAAGGACAAATGTTGTTCAATTTATTTAAAAGATATGTTCTATTGCAGTGCACCTATGATGAACGGACTCTACATTCTAGACCTTGAAAGCCCTATCTATAACATAAATACCAAGAGGTTCAAGTCAAATGACATGAACCAAACCTATCTCTGGTACTGTCGCTTAGGTCATATAAATGACAAGCGCTTATCCCAGCTCCATAAGGATGGTTTGCTGGACTCATTTGATTTTGAATCTTATGAGACGTGCGAGTCATGCCTACTAGGCAAGATGACCAAGACTCCCTTTAGTGGGCACAGCGAAAGAGCAACTGATTTGTTAGGACTTATACATAGTGATGTATGTGGCCCTTTTAATGTCGCTGCTAGAGGCGGTTATAGGTACTTCATCACATTTACTGATGACTTCAGTAGATATGGTTATGTGTACTTGATGACACATAAGTCTGAATCCTTTGAAAAATTCAAAGAATTCAAGAATGAAGTACAGAACCAGCTTAGCAAGAGTATTAAGATACTTCGATCAGATCGAGGTGGAGAATACCTTAGCCATGAGGTTCGTGACTATCTAGCTGAGTGTGGGATTCTATCCCAACTCACTCCTCCTGGAACACCACAGTGGAATGGTGTATCCGAAAGGAGCAATCGTACCCTATTGATATGGTACGATCTATAATGAGTCACACAGATCTTCCGACATTTCTTTGGGGCTATGCTCTAGACACGATAGCTTTTATACTCAACCAAGTTCCATCCAAGGTCGTGATAAAGACACCATATAGGATATGGACTGGGAGAGATGCTCAGGTGTCTTTCATGAGGATTTGGGGTTGTGAGGCTTACGTTCGACGTCAAGTCTCAGACAAGTTAGGACCCAAATCCGACAAATGCTACTTTATTGGATATCCCAAGGAAACTAAGGGATATTACTTCTACATTCCCAGTCAGCACAAGGTAGTTGTGGCAAAGACTGGGGTCTTTCTAGAAAGGGACTTTGTTTCTAGAAAGACTAGTGGGAGTACGTTCGATCTTGAAGAAGTTCAAGATGTGGACCATAGCACTGAAGCCTCGATGGAAATTGAACTGGAACCACAAAGTGTTGTGGATGATGTTGTTCGACAAAGAGTTGAAGAACAATAACCAGTTCGAGTAGACATACCTCTTCGCAGGTCTGATAGGGTACGTCGTCAGCCTGAGAGATACTCATTTCTCTTGTCTGACCATGATGACGTTGTGCTCATAGAGGATGAGCCTACCACCTATCAGGAAGCTGTGATGAGACCAAATTCCGAGAAATGGTTAGAGGCCATGAGATCCGAAATGGAATCCATGTACACCAACCAAGTATGGACTTTGGTTGATCCACCTAAAGGGGTAAAACTCATTGGGTGTAAGTGGGTCTTTAAAAGAAAGACTGACATGGATGGACTTATCTATAAGGGTCACTTGGTAGCTAAAGGTTTCAAGCAGATTCATGATATTCACTATGATGAAACCTTTTCTCCAATAGCGATGTTTAAGTCCATTCGGATCATGCTTGCTATTGCAGCATACCATGACTATGAGATATGACAGATGGATGTCAAAACCGCGTTTCTGAATGGAAACCTGCTCGAGGATGTGTACATGACACAACCTGAGGGTTTTGTAGATCCACAGCATACTAGCAGTGTAACGCCCCGCCCCTCCTGCTAAGGCGACGGGGGTTACTTGGACACATACATACTTACTTAACACAGTACTTAGATAAATTAAAAGCTTTTACTTTAAAATCACTATAGACATATAAAACCATATAGCATACTTATCATGATTTTTGAGTCATAATACCCAAACACATAATTAAGGTCATGGAGTCAAAATGAAATAACATAAACATGGCATATTTCTTTATTAACAAAAGCAGGTCTTTCCCTTTAGCCAAGCCACTACCACACACATCCTTCTAGTCCCTCCTGCTGCTCCCCTAGTACATCCATTCCTTGCATTTATCTGTGGTACAAGAAAGTAAGCTGTGAGCACTCATGGCTCAGTAAGTTCCTTTCCTACTCACAAAAACCGTATAGCATATCAAAATCACAAGTCAAAATGCATGGAAACAATTTAGCATATCAAGCAGCATATCATGGCATATCATAACATAATCATCATAAAGTATCATAGCATATTCTAACATGAACATCAAATGAATCCTGACATAGCATAACATCATCATAAATATCATGGCATAATCATAAAGTATATGCAAGGTGAATTCCTAAACATGTATCATGAAACATATACAACATGTCTTTTGAAAACTTATAATATACATACTTAAACATAATCTCAACATGATTAGGGCCCCGGCTTGTACCACATACATAAATGCGCGTGTCCTATGTAGGTCCAAGGTAGCAAGTCTTGAACCCTACAAGGCATACATACTAGGCTCGTTTCTTAGTCCATCGACCTAGGGCACTTAGGAGCACATCCCTAACAAGGCCCGTTTCTTAGTCCATCGACCCCGGGGCGCTTATGGAGCCCACCCTTGGTACAAGCCATACATAAAGTAAAGTAGCATGTCATACATATCATAGTTCTTATCATTTCATGCATAACATATTTCTTAACATATCATAAAATATGCATATTTGGGCACACAGTACATGCATGGATCATAAGCATACATAATGAACATGTCATTTATCACATCATAAGACATGCATATTTGGGCATACAGCACATGCATGGATCATAAACGTACATAATGGACATGTCATTTATCATAGAAAGACATAATCATACATGGAATCATTTAAATAACATCTCTTAATTCATAGCATAGCATGTGAGGCACATCTAGGTCACTAAACCTTTTATGGCCGAAAGTCAAGAGTAGGGACATGAACTCTAGACAACATACAAACATAAGAATCTCATGCTAACTTCACATCCTATCATAAGAAAGATCATAAGCATGTTAACCTAAATTTTTAAGCCCTCCTAGGTTTCTAATTCTTTCATGGCCGAAACCTTCATGAAGAGCAATTGAGTTCTAAACAACATGTAAACATGAAAATCCTAAACTCATATCACATCATATTTCATAAGGAACAATTTGAGCATGTTTAATTTGGGTTCTAAGTTCCATAAGCTTCTATCCTTATCATGGCCGAACCCTAGCAAGCCTTATTCTAGGTTACATGTAGCATGAAGGTGTTGAACCTTAAGCCAATATCCTACACATTTCATGAGGAACATCATAAGCACATTTGGTTCAAATTCCAAACTTCCTAAACCCATTAACGCAAGGTGGCCGAAACATATTAAGCATGGAAAACTAGATTTCTAGTGGCATAAGAGCATGAAAAAACACAACTACATTTCATAGCATTTATCACAAGAAACATTATGAGTATATCTAAGTTGGGTTCTAAATTTCCCTAGGCCTTTAGACCAATAGTGGCCGAAACATGTGAGCATGAAAACTAGGTTTCTAGGGCATAAGAGCATGGAAACCACAACTACATTTCATAGCATTTATCACAAGAAACATCATGAGCATATCTAAGTTGGGTTCTACATTTTCCTAGGCCTTTAGACCAATAGTGGCCGAAACATGTGAGCATGGAAACTAGGTTTCTAATGGCATAAGAGCATGGAAACCACAACTACATTTCATAGCATTTATCAAAAGAAACATCATGAGCATATCCAAGTTGGGTTCTAAGTTTCCCTAGGCCTTTAAACCAATGGTGGCCGAAACATGTGAGCATGAAAACTAGGTTTCTAGTGGCATAAGAGTATAGAAACCACAACACATTTCATAGCATTTATTACAAGAAACATTATGAGTAAACTTAGTTTAAAATCTAAGCATCCTAGCCCTAAAACTTAGTGTGGCCTAAAGTTACATGTAACTAAATTTCTATGTAACAAGCAACCCTAAGAACATCAAACTAGTTTCATATCATTTCATCAAGAAGGTCATGAGCATCTTAGCCTTGGTTTAAACTTTCCTAGGCCTCAAATCACAACATGGCCGAATCTTCATAAGCATGAAATAGACTTTCAAACCAACATACAATCAAGGCATAACATTTTAGCTTCATATCTTGTCTTAGGAAAAATCATAGCATGCTTAGTTTTAGGTTTAAAGCTCTCCTAGGCCTTTAGTTCTTCCATGGCCGAATATTCATGAGCATAAAAAATGGAGTTTCAATCAACATACAAGTAAGAGAAAAAGTTAACAACACCATTTTCATAGGGTACATAACACAAGAACAAGGGAGCATGTTTAGTTTGAGTCTTTAGCTTACCTAGTCCTCTTGTTCATGCTTGGCCGAGAGTCTAAGGTTCATGGATCTAAGTTCTAATTAATCATTCTAGCATGGAAACATTAGATTAACCTCCTACATAAGATACATGTCACAAGAAAAATAATAAGCATATCTAGTTTAAAATTTCTTAGACTCTTCCTTTTGTCTTGGCCGAAGTTTCCATAAAGCAACCCTAGTTTTTTTTTTTTTAGCAATCTATCTTCATGGAAAACCATATGAGCTATTGTACCACAGGTGAGGGGAAGCTTACCTAGTGTTCACTTGTTAATCCTTAAGGAAATGGTACCCTTGGTGAAAAGGAAGAAGAGAGCTTCTTCTTTTAGCACTCCTTTTGATTTCTCTTGCTTGGAAGGATATACCTTGAAGGCTCCTTCTTGTATCTTAGTTTTCTCTTAGGAAGAAGACCTAAACTCAGCTTGTGGTGATGAGGGAGAAGAGCTCTAGTTTCGGCAATGGTGAGAAGAAGAAAGAAAATGAAATCCTTTTCTTTCTTTCCTTTTTATGCTAAGTGGGTGGAAGAAACAAATATGAATTTTGCTTCCCTTTCTCCTTAATTCATGTATATACTTTTCTAATGAGAATATGTCCTCATTCATCTCCCTTAACTCTTCTCATCCTCACTCTCTTAATCCCCACGAAAATAGAGAAAAAAAATAGAAAAGACAACTTGTCTTTTGCTTACTCCTTTTCTTTACCAAGAGATAAACAAGAGGAAGAAAACTACTTGATTTTCTCTTGTTCCCTCACTTAATTATATCTTCACTTTTAACTACAATACCCATCATTTTCCATTCATATGTTATTCATTATCCTAGTGGTTATCATACATAATTTTATTTCTATCCTTTGTGAGAGGTTCAAGGTTCAAACCTTCACCTCTTCTTTTTATTTCTCTTATTTCTTTTTTCCTTTGATTCTTCTTACTCTTATGCTCTAAAGCAAATAACACTCATATACTTATCTTATAGTTTTGTGGGTGTTACAAGCAGAGTATGCAAGCTGCATAGGTCCATTTATGGAGTAAAGCAAGCTTCTCGGAGCTGGAATCTTCGATTCGATGATGCAATCAAATAGTTTGGTTTCATCAAGAATGAAGATGAATCTTGTGTCTACAAGAAGGTTGTAGGGGACATAGTTGTCTTCCTCATTTTGTATGTGGATGACATACTACTCATTGGGAAAGACATCCCTTTGCTTCAGTCTGTCAAGACCTGGCTAGGGAGTTGCTTCTCAATGAAGGACTTAGGTGAGGCATCCCGCATTCTAGGGATACAGATCTATAGAGATAGATCTAAGAGATTGTTTGGCCTAAGTCAGAGTACATATATTGACAAGGTACTCCTTCGGTTTGCCATGCAGAACTCCAAGAAGAGATTTCTGCCGATGTCACATGGCGTGAGTCTTTCGAAGACTCAAGGTCCCTCTTCTAGAGAGGAGAGAGACAGCATGGATCAGATCCCTTATGCCTCAGCTATAGGATCTATCATGTACGCCATGTTATGTACTCGTCCTGATGTCTCGTATGCTTTGAGCATGATGAGCAGATACTAGTCAGATCCAGGTGAAAGTATCTGGATAGCGGTCAAGAATATTCTTAAGTACTTAAGAAGGACTAAAGAATATTTCTTGATATATGGAGGCAATGATGAGCTAGCTGTAAAGGGTTACAGTGATGCCAGCTTCCAGACCGATCAGGATGATTATCGATCGCAGTCAGGGTTCGTGTTTTGCATAAATGGTAGTGTTGTGAGCTGGAAGAGTTCGAAGCAGGACACAATATCTGATTCTACGACAGAGGCCGAGTACATTGCTGCATCAGAGGCAGCAAAGGAGGCAGTTTGGATCCGCAAGTTCATCACTGAACTTGGGGTGGTTCCCAATATCGCTGACCCTATTGAGCTCTATTGTGATAACAATGGAGCTATAGCACAGGCGAAGGAACCTCGCTCACACCAGCGGACCAAACACATACTACGGCGATTCCATCTCATTCGAGAGATTATCGAGAGAGGAGATGTGAAGAATTGCAGAGTACCCACAGAGGCTAACATCGCAGATCCCTTGACCAAGGCTTTGGCACAAAGAAAACATGATGGTCACACTAGGTCATTGGGGCTTAGAGCCTACACTGATTGACACTAGTTCTAGTGGGAGATTGTTAGTTAGAGCCCTAGAGCCAATCATTTGATGATTGTATTATGGACTTGTTGTATCATATTCTTATATAAATAAAGGTATTTGTTTTGGTTATTATACTTACTCTTATTGGTGCCAAATAACTAAGTATAATAGCGTCCTTGAGTAGAAGGTTCTTACATATATCAATCGATTGGTTGAATCGATAGTGAGATGATATAGGGAACACTACTCTTAATCATTCCTAGTCGAGTATTAACATTCAGGGACAATGTTAATGCGATGAGACTAGCATGTAGGTCAACTCGATGACTTGATTTCACAAGTCATGGATATAGAGATATCAAGTTGACACATGGGTATGCATTGGAGAATGTATACTGAATGATCCGCCATGAGAAAGTATCATGGATCGTTATATGAGTGTCATATACTTTCTCATGTGACTATTAGTATGACTACTAGTCCTTAAACCTGAAGTCACCATGGTTCCCTACATAAGGAGTTATGTACTTTGGTTTCGTCAAACGTCACCCGTAACTGGGTGGACTATAAAGGCGATTACTGGGTATATAACAAATTATGCGGAGGGATGTGAGTGATGTAGATGGGATCTATCCCTCCTATATGACGGGAGTGACATCGATATTCTTGATAGAGTGAGACCACGAAGTGCATGGCCATGCCCAAATGAGTCAATATGAGATATTGAGCTCATTTGATTGAGTGAGTCTACTTGGAGTTCAAGATTTAGATTGATTAGAGGATGACACGGTCTATGCCTCACATTGATCAATCTAGATGTCTAGGATAGAAGGACACTTGTCATATTTTGTGAGGAGTTACAATTAGTAGTCACAAGGTGATGTTGGATCTCAACATTCTTATAACTTGGGTAGTAATGATGTGTTGCTAGATACCGCTCATTACTTATGCTTCTAAATAGGTTTAGGAGCATTGCCAACGTTATAAGAACCTATAGGGTCACACACTAAGGACAATTAAATAGAGATTAGGTTCATATGATGAACCAAGAGGATTAGATTCATGTGATGAATCAAATTGGATTAAGAGTAATCCTAATTGAGCTAATTGAGTTGGATTCAAGTTGATTCATGTGTTCAATGAGTTTAATTTAGATTATGACTCATTGAATCAATTTAATTAAATGAATTAGATTCATTATATTAAGTTGGTTTGAATCAAATGGTTAGATTAGATCAACCATGAGAGAGATTTGGTCAAGTTTGTCTTGACTTGAAGAGGAAGAGGAAAAGTCAAGTTTGACTTGACTTTATGCCACATCATTTGTGAGTTGGCATTAAGTGGCCAATGATGATGTGCCACATCATCATAGTTAGCACATGTGTGTGCCACCTCATGGAGGTTACAAATCCCCTCTTTAATGGCCACATTAAAGAGAATGGAGGTTACAACTCCAAGAGGTGGCCGGTCACTTTTGTTAGTGAATGAAATTCATTTTTCATTCAAGGCATTTTATTCCTTCATCTTCTTCCTCAAACTCTCAACCTTTCTCCCTCTCCTCTCTTGGCCGAACCTTACCAAGGTGCTAGCACACCTTTGTGTTAGGTTTCTCCACCTATTTGTTCGTGTGGATACTTCTAGAGGGTTGTACACTTGACAACCTCGAGATCTGGCATCACTTGGAAGAGCGGGATACGCGAAGGGCTTCGCACCAAGGGTAAAGATCTTCTCCTAATGTAGATCTAGATGTAAGAAACTCGTACTCGTAAATTTTGTTTTATTTTACTTCGCACGGATCCGGTGGCATTGGGGTTTCGGGGTTTCCGCGACGTGAAAAAGCGATTTTTGCGGCCCGAAAAACCCAACATTTCTTTCCTTTATTTGGATTTATATAAAAGTCATATTTAGATGTTAAGGATTTATCCTTTATTCATAATAAAATTTTCTTATTGTGGTAAAATTCAAAGAACATATTTCTCTTCATTTTAGGAGGATTCTCTTTTTGATTCTCCTCAATCTTCCTTTCTTGGTAGTCCACAAGATAATCGCTATTCGATCTGGTGTCACATGATTGCTACACACCCAATTGTGCACACCTTGAAAGTACCATGTGTTTTTTTAAATTTCTATAGCTTTAATACTATAATCTAATCTCCAAACCCTAAAGATTAAATTCTAAACCCCGTAAAAAAAATAAAGAAAAAACAAAATACACTTGGTGCTTATAAGGTGTACATCTTTGGGTACGTAGACTAATATTCTTTTATATATTAAAAAGAAAACTTCACTATAATTTAATAATTTACCTATATAAATCTATATAAGTTAATGATAGATTTATAAAAAATTGTAAACTTCAGAATAAATTTAACAATCTACCCTATAATATAAATGTTAGAAATAATATTTTATTTCTTATTATTGGAACACATATATGATGGTTCATGTTCTTTGATTTTATTGTAATTAAATAGCATGATTAAATAGCCACAATTATGATTAGTGGTCACATTCATATTGGTGAATGAAAAGACAATTCTCTTCATATTCATGCAAACAAATGTAAAGATAAAAGATCATTCTCATATACATGCATTATAAGAATGAATAGATGGAATTAAGAGACAATTGAATGTACACATTGATGGAATGTGTAGATGAAAGGTCACACAATGATCCTCCCTCTACCTTATATATTGGTCTTTGCTCCATCAAAGAGACTAATGAAAATAGAGAGGTTAAGAGGGAGAAACATAATTGTTTAAGGGGTTCTAATTTCTTCATACTTGAAGATCATCATGAGCCAAGGTATGTTTTTTAAGTATTGTGAAAATCATCTAGTTCAAAATCTTAGACATTAAGGAATATGCAATAACTTAATTTACATATGCATATACTAAATTCATGGAGATATATGTTAGACTTACATGTGGTATCAGAGCCACAAGTTAAGAACTTATGATTTCCATTAAAGATTTTTTTTCTCTCTTGATTGATTTTGTGTGAAAAATATTTTATGTTTTCTTTCGCTGTGATTTATATGTACAAATATGAAAATATAATTATTAATATTCTTGACATATATGATAACTTTAATTGAGAAAGTTTATATGATTACACATGTTGAGTAATTATGTAAAAAGAATTTTGAGACTAAAAGTTATGTATGTTTTGATATCTCAACTTTCTAATGGACATAATGTATTAAACATGTTACACATTGTGTTTAATTAGATTTTTATATACTTTCTAATATATTCATTCATTATAAATAAATGATTATGATCATCACATATTTATTTAATATGTGAGTTATGAATGTTTTCTTCTTTTGAGTTTGATTATGTTTAGATCTCTATGCGCATGATTATTATGTTTACTCATGTTTTATGTTTGATAGATAATAAAGTTAAAATTAAACAAATATGAACTTTTTAATGATTATTACCATTATTATTTAATTTAATGTCTATATTATGCATAATTTGTTAGTCACCAAAATGGTCAAATTAAAATGTTTTAGAAATTATTCATGAGTATGTAATGCTATAAGATGATACGATGAAATTACTTAACTCTTATCTTGAATAATTTAAAGTTCAATTATTATAAACTAATAAAGAATCATCCAAAGGTTGATTACTTTATTTTATAATTATGGATATAATTATAGTTAATTTATATGTTTTATTAGATATGTTTAGTATATCAAAAGATAATAAACATGTTTGATTAGAGCATATATAATTACTTATTATATGAAGTTTTATTTAAGCATCGATTATGTGTGTGTATTGTAGTATCACCCAAAGGAGAACTTCAATATGCATTTAAAGTTCATAGGAATGTTATCTAAATTTTGTATTATGATTTATGAATCAAAGCATTGAAGTATGAGCATTCTACATAATTTTGCAGCATCAACAATTGTTGCTCTTCGTTCACAAGCCTCATTTATTACAAAGTTCAATGGGTTTAATGTTTCTGAATGAAGTGAACAAATTCAGTTCTATTTAGGTGTTTTGGATCTTGATTTAGCACTTCTTACAGATAAGCTTGCTGTACTTACTAATACTAGCAGCACTGAACAAGTATCTTTCCATAGAGTTTGGGAAAGAGCAAATAGACTTAGTTTGGTGTTTATGCGAATGACTGTGGCAGACATCATTAAGCCAACAATCCTTAAAATTAATGATGCTAAGGAATTTATGAAGTTTGTAGAAAATTTATCTCAATCTGAGTCTGCTGATAAGTTACTTTGTGAGACATTAATGGGTATGCTGACCATCATGAAGTTTGATGGCTCTCATACCATGCATGATCATATCACTCAGATGAATACGACAACAAGACTGAATTCCATAGGAATGAAATTGAGTGAGAGCTTCCTTGTGTAGTTTATTATAAACTTCTTGCCTCCTGAGTATGCTCCATTCCAAATCAATTATAATACTATAAAGGATAAATGGAATGTGACAAAATTGCAAAGTATGCTTATTCAAGAGGAAGCAAGACTTAAGAAATAAGGAGTTCACTCAATTAATTTCATGAGTCATCCTAATACCAAAAAAAAGTCAGGAAAGAAAAATACAAAGGGCAATAATGGAAACTTAAAGTTAAATGTGTCATCTGTCCAAAACCAAAAGAAGGGACAAAAGAATGATAAGTGTCATTTTTGTCACAAGCCTAGACACTTTCAGAAAGATTGCCAAAAATGAAAGGCTTTGTTCGAAAAGAAAGGTAAACCTAGTGCTTTTGTATATTTTGAAACAAATTTGGCAGAAGTTCCTTATAATACATGGTGGATTGATTCTGGTTGTACTAGTCATGTTTCAAATACGATACAGGGATTCCTTATGATCCAAACCATAAAGCCAAATGAAAAGTTTGTCTTCATGGGAAATCGAGTTAAAGCACCTGTTAAAGCTGTTGGAACTTATCATTTGATTTTAGACAATGGATATCATTTAGATTTTTTTTTCAAACTCTTTATGTTCCTTCTGTTAGTAAAAATTTAATTTCTTTATCAAAACTTGATACAGTTGGATACTCATTTAAATTTGAAAATGGATATTTCAGTTTGTTTAATAATAATCACTCTATTGACTCCGGAGTTCTTTGTGATGGCTTATACAAATTAAAGCTTAATAATTTGTTTGTTGAGACTCTATTGACCTTGCATTATAATGTTGGAACAAAATGTGATCTAGTGGATGAAAGCTTAGCTTACTTGTGGCATAAACGTTTGGATCATATATCCAAAGAACGATTACAAAGATTAGTAAAGAATGAAATCCTTCATGAATTGGATTTTACCGATCTTGATATTTGTGTGAATTGTATTAAGGGGAAACATACAAAGCACACAATTAAGAAAATAGCTACAAGAAGCACACAACTTTTAGAAATTATACACATTGATATATGTGGACCTTTTGATGTTCCGTATCTTGGTGGAGACAAATATTTCATGACATTTATTGATGATTATTCACGTTATGGTTATGTCTATTTGTTGCATGAAAAATCTCAATCATTGAATATCTTAGAGATATTTATTAATGAAGTTGAAAGACAATTAAACAAAAAGGTGAAGATTATCAAATATGATAGGGGTGGTCAGTATTATGGTAAGTATGATAACTCAGGGCGATGCCATGGTCCATTCGCTAAATATTTAGAACAACATGACATTTGTGCTCAATATACAATGTCTGGGACACCACAACAAAATGGTGTTGCAGAAAGGCGTAATCATACTCTAATGGATATGGTTAGGAGTATGTTAAATTATTCTCCTTTACCCTTGTCGTTGTGGATGTATGCTTTGAAAATCGCTATGTACTTGTTAAATAGGGTTCCTAGTAAGGCAGTTCCAAAAACTCCTTTTGAACTGTGGACTGGAAAGAAACCTAGTTTAAGGCACCTGCATATTTGGGATTGCCCAACGGAAGTAAGAATTTATAATCCACGTGAAAAGAAACTCGATTTAAGAACAACCAGTGGATTTTTCATTGGTTATCCAGAAAAGTCTAAAGAGTATAGATTTTATTGTCCTGATCATTCTACGAAAATTGTTGAAACTAGGAATGCAAGATTCATTGAGAATGGTGAAACTAGTAGGAGTGTTGAACCACATGATATGAAAATTCAAGAAGTTAGGGTACAAATACATTTGCCCATTACTTCTTATCAAGTTGTTATTCCTATGGTTGTTGAACATTTTGACAACCTACAAGAACAACAAGTGAATGATCAAATACTCCATGATGTTGTTCACAATGAACCTAATATTGATGAACCACAAGTAATAGCATTAAGAAGGTCTAAAAGGGTCTCCCTTATGTAATAGTCACTATTCCAAAGACTAGTAGTCGCTCGTGATTTACCTCCTCCGTGTTGTCCCTAGGACGGGTTGGCGGGGACGCTGGAGGCGAGCGTATTCGCCTTTTGCCACCAAGAATGCCTAAAAGGGAAAGAAGATTATCTATTCCGAATGATTATGTAGTTTATTTACAAGAGTCAGAATTTGACTTCAGTATTGATGAAGATCCAGTTTTATTTTCACAAGCCATGGAAAGTGTTAATTCTTCCAAGTGGTTCGATGTCATGATCGAAGAGTTGAAATCAATGGATGACAATAAAGTTTGAGATCTTGTTGAATTATCTGAAGGGTCAAAGACAGTTGGATGTAAATGAGTCTTTAAGACTAATCATGACTCTAATGGCAATATCGAACGATACAAGGCTAGACTTGTTGTCAAAGGTTTTACTCAGAAAGATGATGTCAACTATAAAGAGACATTTTCTCCTGTCTCAAAAAAGGACTCACTAAGAATTATTATGACAATGATAGCTCATTATGATTTAGAGTTATATAAAATAGATGTAAAAACCGCCTTTTTGAATGGAGATTTAGATGAAGTGGTTTCTATGGACCAACCTAAGGGTTTTTTCAATTAAAGGAAAAGGACACATGGTGTGTAAGCTTAAGAAGTCAATATACGGACTTAAATAAGCTTCCCGACAATGGTATCTTAAGTTCAATGATATTATAGTTTCCTTTGGATTTAAGGAAAACGTCGTATATCGGTGTTTATATCTAAAGGTAAGTGGGAGTAAGTTTATTTTTCTGATTCTAAATGTTGATGATATCTTGCTTGCTGCTAATGATCTTGGTTTATTACATGAGACTAAGAAATTTCTCTCGGAGAACTTTGAAATGAAGGATATAGGTGAGGCATCCTTTGTGATAGGAATTGAAATATTCCGTAATAGATCAAAAGGAATGTTAGAGTTGTCTCCAAAATCATATATTACTAAAGTTCTAGAGAAATTTAGGATGGAAAAATATTCTTCAAGTATTGCACCAATTCAGAAAGGTGATAAATTGAGCCTTATGCAATGTCCAAAGAATGAATTGAAACGGAAACAAATGGAACAAATTCCTTATGCATCTATCATTGGAAGCTTAATGTATGCTCAAACTTGTACCAGACCAGACATCAATTTTGTTGTTGGAATGTTGGCCAAGTATCAAAGTAATCCAGGATTGGATCATTGAAAAGCTGCAAAGAAAATTTTGCGATATTTACAAGGGACAACAAAATACATGCTCAGTTATAGGAGATCCAATCATCTTGAGGTGATAGGATACTCATATTCAGATTTTGCTGGATGCTTAGATTCTAGAAAATCTAGATTTGGCTATTTGTTCCTATTAGCTGGAGGAACAATTTCATGGAAGAGTGCAAAATAGTCAATCATTGCTGCTTCAACTATAGAAGTTGAGTTTGTGACATGCTTTGAGGCCACAATTCATGGATTATGATTACGGAACTTCATTTCAGGACTTGAAATAGTCGGCAGTATTGCCAAGCCGTTGAAAATTTATTGTGATAATGGCGCAGCAGTCTTCTTTTCTAAGAACGACAAGTATTCAAAAGGTGCTAAACACATGAAAATAAAATACTTTACCGTTAAAGAAGAAGTTCAGAAACAAATAGTGTCAATTGAGCACATTAGCACCAACCTCATGATTGCGGATCCATTAACTAAAGGATTGTCATCAAAGACATTTAATGAACATGTCATAAGGATGGGCATTATGAAAAATTGTTAGTGGCTCCATAAATAACTTTATGCTCTTTTGTATTTGACTCTCTGAGCTCTTTGAATGTTGTTTCTGATACATTAATGTATCTTATTTTTCTATGTTAGTGTGTATACATGAATGAATTATGCAATTATTAACAGGATTTGTCTCTAATAAAAATATTATGGATGGACCACTATGTTATGTCTCATTTTAGTTCATGTTAAGTATAGAACTAATATTGTGATACATGGAAGGAAGTATGTCAACTAATGATGTACAACCACCATGATCCTTACTAGTTGTTGCTTAATGATGATTTATGATGGACCAATTTATGTTTTGTGCATTGAAGTGTATAAAAGGCATATGTACGTCAAGTGGGGGAATGTTAGAAATAATATTTTATTTCTTATTAATGGCACACATGTATGATGGTTCATGTTCTTTGATTTTATTACAATTAAATAGCACAATTAAATAGTCACAATTATGATTAGTGACTATATTCATATTGATCAATGAAGAGACAATTCTCTTCATATTCATGCAAATAAATGTAAAGGAAGATAAAAGATCATTCTCATATTCATACATTATCAGAATGAATGGATGAAATTAAGAGACAATTGAATGTACACATTGATAAAATGTGTAGATGAAAGGTCACACAATGGTCCTCATCTACCTTATATATAGGCCTTTGTTCCATCAAAGAGACCAATGAAAGTAAAGAGGTCAAGAGGAAGAAACACAATTGTCTAAGGGATTCAAGTTTCTTCATACTTGAAGATCATCATGAGCCAAGGTATATTTTTTAAGTATTGTGAAAATCATCTAGTGCAAAATCTTGGACATTAAGGAATATGCAATAACTTAATTCACATATGCATATACTAAATTCATGGAGATATATGTTAAGACTTACAATAAATAGAGAGAGGGGTTTAACTAAAAAATATATGAAAAATCATCTGTTTTCTGTAGCACAAACAAATCAAGGACCCTCAAATCTTACCAAGGAATAGACAGCAGGGAGTGCAACATTGGATTTACTAGATCCAGTTTCAAGGCCATATAGAGTAGTTGTTCTACAACTTTGGAGTTGGAGTGACAAAGAATGGCAGCGAATACAGAAAATGGATCATGAGTTATCTAGTTGTAGAACATCCATAAACAACAAACTGCTCTTATATTGCTGAAGGAATTACTGCATGTAGCTGTTGAGGGGGGCCTGAGCCTATCGGGTAGTCGCCAAATTCATTTCTCAAGGGCTTTGCAATTTCAGCATAGATAATCCTACCTTCAAATCTCTGCAAAACTGCTTCCCAGTCATGACAGGTCCATATAGATGATGAAGAGATAAAAACAGTAGACAAACACACGCAGGGATAAGCTGGAAAGATATTAAGCAAGTAAATTGGGTTTCTGTTTCCCAGTTATGACGGGTTCATATCGATGATGAAGATATAAAAATAATATATATACACACAGAGATAAAGCTAGAAAGATGTTGAGCAATCATATTGGTTTGCCCTAGTGACCCATTAGCAAATTGGGCACGTGACACCTTTGCAAATTGAATAAGCAAGAAGTATTGTGGAAACAGAATCCAGTGGGTGAATGAGCCAACAAATTGGGTTCGGTTTCTTCAGTTAAATTGGGAAAAAAATCCAGTTCAACTAAAAAAAGAGTGCAAAAAAATGAAAGGACTGGACAGGCCTTGGGTTCCAAGTTCTAGCGATTGAACCAAATGGTTCAGTTTGGTTTTCCAAACACTGACAATAATAGAATTTAAATGTTAAGTCAGGTAGATAACCGAATGGAGCAATCAAGTAGAATATGATACCCTACATGTAATTTCAAGCCCAGGACCCATGCCTAACAACTTGCTTTCAATTTGAAAAACACAAGCCAGAGGAATTTGAATTCCGGTTCTCATGTTTTTGTCTATCTATTACTAACTAACTCTAATGGGTGTGGCCTTCCTTAAGGTACTATTCACAATTTACAAAAATAACTCATTTTACTATCCATCCAAGCCTGAGCCCCATATAATGGCTTGTTAATAAACATATTTTGTCTCAATAACCCCATAGTTAAAAGAGTTGCTACAACTCTGGATGTTCAGGATTAGAGATACTTTATTACTGCAACATATAGCACTAATCAGTAAGAAGTAAAACATCAAGATAATAACATGGATTTCCAGGAAGAAAAACTGAAGAAAAAGATGGTAGGAGCAAGACCTTTCGATCCATCTCTTCCAAGGCTAGAACAGCTTGCTCTTGACTTGAATATTGAATAAATGCATACCCTTTTGACCTCCACGTCTCCTCTTCTCTAGCGAGTTTAACTGTCAAAGAATGTGAATTATCAGCTTAATGCAATTAAACCTAATTCCAAAATAGCTAACTTACCCATCAAAGGCATCCATCAAAAACTTACTTTCTACAATTTGACCAAATTTTGAGAATAATTTTATGAGAGTGGCTTCACCAGTTGAGTATGGAAGATCTGCAGTAACCAAACATGATGTTAGTATGAAAAAAAAAACAAAAAGTGGCTCCTTATCACTTGCAATTGAACAATAATTATTTCCTTGTCATTTGACATGCTCAAATCCTGCTCACAAATAATTTCCAGTTTCTTGATCAACCTACTTATAACTATGCTCTTCAGATAGATCATTGAGAATGATCGCTTATTATTGTTATGCTTTTCAACTCATCAGTTTAATTTTACTACATACAAAATAAATATAGGAGGAGAGAGTCTATACCAAACACAAACTATTGCTGTTGCAAGACAGGCAATTCCTCTCCTTAAACCTAAACAAACAAGTTTTTTTCCAACTTTTCCAAAATCAAGACAAAAAAATTTAAAAGTTGAAACTGAAGACAAAATTATGAAGCTGAACAGATCATAGCGGAACAGGCAGGAATTTCTACAAACACATGTTAGACAGAAAAAAAAAAAAAAAAGCAAATACATATATGTATATACACGATTTGGCGCTTCAAACATGACGTAAACGTCACCAGAGTGTTCAACAACTCGGAATGGGCATCAAAACGCAAAAAACAAGAACGAACCCGAATTGAAGAAAACAAATGGAAAGGGGCAGAAGTAAGAAAAAAGGTACTTACTTCTAACGAATATTCTACTGGCGAGAGGGAGACGGCACGGGGAATCCTGGGAAGCACTTCCTATCGGCCGCGACGAAGAGGAAGGAAGGAGATTCGAGGACACTGAGCTTGTGGCCATCACGATTCACGCCCAGAGTCCAGACACGGACTCCCAACTCCCACCGTTGTTTTGTTCGGGTGATAGAGCCATAAAATACTTTTATTTAATAAGGATGCTGGAAAAAAAAAATTAAGGAGGATACCATTTTAATTTAAATTACGAAAATAGTATTTCATTTTATATTTTATTAAATAATCATTCTATATTTAAAATTTTTCTTTGTTTCCTTTTTTCGATCATATGGTATTGTCCTCCCTTGTTGAACCGTGTCATGATTCCTTTACTTATGGGGAGATATTCATCCTACCCTAGATCCTTTGGAAGGTCGGAAATGTGTCGGAGCTATGGTACAACGATAAGATATTTAAGTTGTAATTCAGGTACTCATGATTCGAACCTTAGCTATGATAAATTTGTAGAAATTTTTCCTCTAAATGAGGCATGCAATTAAAGAATACTGGGTTGTCCGCTGTGAGTACTTCCCGATTTACCCTAGTTGTCGGTGGGAAACTTCCGTGAGACCGTACCGGTCACCCCAAATTCAATATTACCTAACCTGATTAATCATTTTTTTTGAAAAGTCAGAGATATTTTATATCCATTGAAATTAACCTAAAGAGTTATTCGAGTAATCATCTATGTAAATATTAACTATGTCAATTCGAAGATTTATTTAAAGTATTCATAATTAAAGAAATATCCTCTTTAAATATTCTTTTAGATACTTTGAAGAAAAATATTTGAGGTAAAATATTTGATGGTGAAATATATAAATATTTAGTTGGTGAAATATTTAATTTTTTTATAAAATTAGGATATTTAAAAAGTAGAGGTTGGAAGAGTGATCTAAATATTAGAGAAATGTTTATTGGATGCTCTTATAAGTACATTAATCTACTTTTAATATATAAACAAAATCTATATTTCATATATGATTCTTTTATAAGCAAATTAATCTGTAGGTCCGTTCACGTTGATCAAAATGCACTTGGCGAGATCCATTGACATTTATGTAGCTCACTTATTTTATCGAACTAAATTGAAATGTGATTCTATTTGAGCCTTTCCTGAATCGGTGCACCTTAATCATACTGTTGTTCATCCTTAGTCTTCTTTGTCGCAGCAGTCTGACTTCACAGGCCGTCTCAATCATTTTTGAGATCGTAGAAAAAAAATTAATATTTTTTTAAATAAATATTAGAAATATTTAATTTTATTAGTTATAGTAAAAGATGAAATTTATCACCCTAGCAACCTAACACGACCAACCCTACGACCATCTGTGAGGAGGTAAATCAGAAAGCTACAGTTGGTCATTAAGGGGAATGCATATTTCTTGACTTTACTAAGATTCGACACTTTACCCATTATAAAAATATCTATCATGGGGACATTTAATTTTGTTAGTAAAATTTAAAAGGGCAGTTTCATATATTGCCAACGATTATTTATACAATTAGAAACGGTGACCAAGATAACGTAGTAATAACTTTATCTTATGTCATTTTTTTATTATTAGTAAAATTTAAAAATAAAAAATATTTTATGTTATCTAATTTAGTAAATTATTGTAATACTATTAATATACATTATAATTATAATTTTTTTTAAAAAAATATCAATCATTTTTAATTTTGAGGAAGGAAAGTCTAGAGACAATAATAAAATTATTGTATGACTTAGAGGAAATAAGTTCGAGTACTAGATATAGTTACAACATATAATAGACTCTTCCTCGAAATCTCTTATTGACGAAGCTTCGTGAACTAAACTGTCTTTTTATCAATTTTAACTTTGATAAATTATTAATAAAATTTATTTATCTAAAAATATTGATGGTGAATTATTAAAAAATGAAAAAAAAAAATTTAAGAAACCATAATAAGCGTATCCTTGGCAAATCATGTTTTTGACTTCGTCAAAAAAAAAAAATTATATATATATATATATATATATATATATATATATATATATATATATATATATATATATATATATATATATATATATATATATATACATAAAAGTGTAACCGACAAATATTTTTAATTTATTAACCAAATTTAATTTTGATTAATAAATTAAATTTTTATCATTAAAAAAAATCTAAAATTACTAATTAAATTTTAATTAAAAAAATTACCAATTAAATCTAATTTTAATAGTAAAAAATTAAAATTATCAATTAAATCTGACACAAGTAAAAAATAAAAATGATCTGAATTTAATCTATAAAAAATTTAAATTTTTTGAGCAAATATAGTTTAACTAGTAAAAACTTAAAATTATCGATAAAAATAAATCTCAACTAAAATTTATTTTAACCATAATTTTAAATATTTAATATCCATACTCATATGTTTTTAAATTAATATTCATATTTAATTTATATGGTATATATATGTAAAATTTGTGAGCCCTAATATAATAGGGGTCCTAGGCATAGGCCTTAATGGCCTATGCCTTGAGCCGACCCTGCCGACTTGGTCATGTCTTACCCTGAATCACAAGAATAATTGATTCAAGGTCATATTTTAATTTTACAGCTAATCAGTCCGAAGACGGTAGAGATAATATGTTGAGCATGATGGCTTAATAGTTGATGGATAAAAAAAACTTTTTATTTCATAGAAAAACTTCCTTTCGATCTTATGCATATGGAGATGAGTTAACAAAATGTTAGCATCTAAAAATCAGGGGGGAGTCCTTGGCGAAGACACTCTGACGTTCAAGTCACTACAAGTTTGGACGGATGAATGAAGAACAGTAGAAAACATACACGCAGAGTAAGTTACAGATCTTCATAGAACGTATCTTTCCTACGGAGAGAACTCCCCCTTTATATACCACATCTCATAACCTCAATAATCATGAGGTAACAAAGTGTGTCAGAGGTTATTAGCTAGGTAAAAGAGAGTGTATAACCTGGGTAATGTATAATAATTGTCTGATAAATCTTCCACTTACCCATATATATACCTCTTTTGTCATTTATAACTGATGTCGTTGAAGAAATATGTTATCATAAGTGGTTGACTGATGGGAGACACAATAATCCTTGAAGAATGTTCCAGAAAAATATTCTCTGACACATGGTTGTTATATTTTGACAAGTTGTTAAGATGTTATCTGCAGAGTATATCTCGGTTGGCTTATAAGGTCGATCGTTTTTATGCCTATCTTCATATTAAGTTGCTCAGTCATGTACTACACGATATATCTTGGCCAGATTATAAGGCCGATCATTTTTATGTCTGTCCTCGCATTAAGCTGTTTTATTATGTATTGAAGACTATTTAGAAATATGTTTAGAAAATAATATAATGCTTTGGGCATGTTGGAAATCTATTTGAGAAATACTATGATAACCTGTGAGTTCTAGAAATCCATCCAGACAGTAATATGAAGTTGAGTGCCTTAAGCCCGGTAGGCTTTTTGCCCGGCTGAGCGTAAAATAACTTGGAGGGAAAATGCATCTGGAATTTTGGCCAGATTCGTAAAGGAAGCTATTTTACCTTTGTTCATACAAGGGACAGGTATAGAACCATATAAACTCATCCGATTCTATTATCGACCAGCTACACAAACATCATTGTACGGAAACCAATAGGGACGACTAATAATATGCTCGATCAGGCATATACAAAGAGGATCACACGAAGTAAGGAGTTTGACCTTCCCCTCACCCAGACTTATGACTAGTCGCTTATGAGGTGGGTCAAATATTTCGGCCGGCCTATGCTCGGTCGGCTATTGAATGATCGGACATGTTATATTCTTAGTTCAAGAGTAAAGCCTTAAACCACTCAGGTTCTATCAGCATAAAGGTTGGTCAATCTTCTCTCGAGCGGTTTGTAATCCGGTCGCACTGGACCTAAGAGCCTTAGTGTCGGGCGAATAGCCAAGTAAGGTGGGGAACACTCTCTCCCATTGACTTTGACCGCTACATGATTTTGACTTTGACTACCACATCATCTTCTGGGCCCGCTAATTACAACCTATATCACTAGCCTTCCTTTGAAGTCTAGTCAAAGGAGGTGTAATCGACTGACTGGACCCAAGTGTTCTTTTTGTTTGGACGGGGATGTTCTCGCCAGTTCTCAAATGTTATCCTTAATTATTTTTGACATAGCATATGTCAGTAACTTGGCTTCCAATGATGTGCCATGGATGCGCGGGAAGGTGCTTTTCAGCACAATGATTCAATCATCTCTTCCATCATAAATACCTTTTTATAGGTGAGTGTCACATGTATCATAGACACATTCTTTGAGGTGAAAATTGATGCACGCCTTTTCATACAAACTAACAGCATTGCTCCCTTTGTTAATTGTCCATCAACGGCCAACGAAGGGTGTACTGTTTGCATCGAACGGTTATAATGGGACTGTATCTTGTAGTTTGTATCTTAGAAACCCTAACTGATGTAGGAGTGCACTACTCGGTGCTTCATCTTCTTCGTTTCCTTCTCCAGCGCTTCTCTTTCAACCAGTCTGGTTTTCTCTCGATCTTCGGCCAGTAAATTTTTCCTAAACCCTTTACTGCTTTTCTCATATTCCTATGGCCCAAGAATTTATTTCTACATGGTGCACTTTTACTCATTCTGATTTTAACGGTGTCAATTAGTCTGCTCTTTGTCTGCAATACAAAATCACTGAAAACTATCCTATCCATCTTCCTACTCCTTGAGATCATCCGTATCGCCATCCAGAGCATTTTGTTTCTATTTTCAAAGACCAAATGAAAGTTGGTTTACGTTTTTTGATACCCAACTTTCTTAGTGACATAAGTCAACACTTTGGCATTCCCCTCTCTCAATTTATCCCAAATGCATTCCGCAGCATGTGCGATATGTTCATGCTAACTTTTCATAATTTTCACTTATTTTTATACCCCAAGAAATCAGACTTGCGGGTCTTCTTGTTTCAATATCGCTAGAGGGCTGTATTTTTCAAAGACTTGCCCTCTTCCAACAGAAATTGGAAGGATGACTTCTTTTTTATCAGGGTACCTGAGTGTGCTTCTTGGCCTACTGTCTGGTGCTCTAATCTTTCCTCACTTCCTAATCTTGGGAACCATAAGTTAGATCCTATCTTTATTTCTCTCTTGGAGAAGGTAAGTGGAGTGCAATTCAAGGTCTCCAAGTTGCTGCAGAAAGGGCTACTGTATCTGTTGGCTTAAGCCTTGTTCGAATGAAGCTTCGCTACTCTTTCGGTAAGGCTTACAATTGGGTCCACTATATAATCTCTAAATAAGGTTTTCTTTGTTTTGTGCAGTGGACACTTTTTTGAACATATGACCTCAAAGCGTATATAGCTATAAGAAGAGGAACTGCTGCGAAAAGAGCAGGAATTGTTGGCTGAACAGGCTCAACAACTGGCTGGTCCCTCTACCTGGGTAGCTAGTAGTCATGCGACCGACCCCAGCGGAGAGGTCGTGCCAGAGGCCCAACCGATCGAGCTTCTCCCAACATCCAAGGGTCCTGAGAAGGAGGAGCCACTGAGGGCAAGACATAAGAGGTGCAGGCTTGTCCTCTCTGCTCAAACTCCTGAGGAACACTCATCTTCAATTCTAGTTCCTTTCGTCGATCTTGCACCCACCCCAGAGGAGACCCGAGTGCAATCTTCTGAACAGATCGTATCTGTCCGTCCATCTACCTCAACTCTCCCTTCCAATAGTCCCCCTCAAGAGGCTACCTCTCAGCTGACCGAACCCTTGGTTGGCATGGCTTCACCACCGACTACTCTCCCTATCACCTCCCCAGAGGGAATTCTGACTTCCCCAACCATCGTAGAGCCAACAAGGCTTTATAAATTTTCGGCCATGTATGATCTTCCGTCTGCCTCTGCTCTAACCTCCCTACCATCCACTCCCTTATCAAGTGGTCGAGTACTACTACTAGGACCACTGATGGAAGCTTGGGAGACCGCCATGAACATGCTGAACAATCTCATGTCAGTCAGGGCGATGGATGAGCACTCTTATAATCTCACAATGGTATTTCCATAACCCTTTGATGATTCTCCATTGCGCATGTCTCATGTTAGTTTTTGTTTTTGTAGCAATAGGCGTTCGGATTAGACCTACTACAAAAAGTTGTGACTCAGCCCAAAAAATGAAGATCTAAAGAAACACCTATCTGAGGTGGATTCGACTAGTACTTCTTCCCGCCCAAGCTTAGCAAGCCTGACTCAACTAGAACAGTTGAGCCAAGTTGAAAAAGAACTTCAACAGGTTCAAGGAAGAATCAAATGGATGTCGAATGGGAGTAGAATGCTAAGGTTACTCTGAAAACTTTGGAAGATAAGCTTTGCTCGGAGATTGCTCGTCGAGCAAGGATATTGGCTGAGTTAGATGGGAAGATTGTTGAAATCTAACGCCTCACTGCCCAACCGAAGCCTACTGATGCTACCGAGTTTGCAACCCAATCCCAATTGATGGTCGAACGGTAACAAAAAATGGTTAGCCAAGAAACTGAGCTAGGGAAACTCCAAGCAAACTTAGAGGTCAAGCGAGCGGCTGTGACTGCCAGTGAATCCAAAGAGGTGAGTCTCTCAACCAAGCTAGCGGTCTTCTGGGCGGAGCTTACTTCTTATCAAGAGAGGGAGAATGACCGGTTTAAAGAGAATAAAAAAACCCTTTTGACCTCAGAAGATTTCAATGCACCAATCGTTGAGTTCATCATCAATGCTCTTAATTATGATGCGGAGGGTGCAATCAAGCAAGTACAGGAAAAATGCTACTTAACCTCAACTCCTCCTACAAACTTCTTGGACCGCCAAAAACTTATCTGGGAATGCCCACCCAATTTTTTTCTTGTCCTAAAGTAGTTTTCTTATATTTCATAACACCTTTAGCACTTGAGACCACCACTCTCTATATTTCACTCTTATTCGGCTGTTTTGTTTGTTCATTTGTAATTGTTTATTCCCTTGCATCTAGTTGTTTTTAAAAGAAGTTATAAAAGAGAACCTAGAGAGTCCCCCTATCTCTCACCGAACTAAATACCTTTCCTTGGTCGGGTGTGTGATGGAACACTCAGATAAGGGTAATTTTCTTAGATGTGCGGGCTCCCAATTGCCCAAGCCTAGACCACACGGGGTCTTAGACTTGGATGGCCTTTTAAATTAGTTGATTTCTTAAACACTTAAAAAGCGAAGGGGTAGATACAACTATCAAATTCCTCCCTCCATGAATATCATGGTACCCATTGCGAGGGTCCGTCCCCACATTAAATTACATAACTTTCTTTAAAGAGCAAATGCAGGCGGGCCTACGATTCCCTCTTCCTCCTTTCCTCATCGAGATGAGCCAGTACTTTCGTATCCCCCTTCAACAACTAACTCCCAATTCAATTCGTATAATATGTGGGGTCTTCATCATTTTTTGCCTATTTACGATTTCTCCCTCTGCCCGTTTATTTCATTACTTATTTCACCCCTAACAAGTGGTTGAAGGTTGCTTCTGCTTTGCTGCTCGACCAAAACTCAATCTCTTTGAGAATTTTCCAGTGAAGGGCAACGATTGGAAGGACAACTACTTTTTCATCCGCCTTCCCCTTCCAATATCTTGGCCACATACTTGGCAGCTGAGCCTACCACTTGCACCGGTTTTGGGTGACTTCGATGGAGAACCATCCCTTAGCAGGGCTGTATTGAAATTAATCAGATTAAAGTTTCATATCTCGGTGCTTCTTTAGGAGGAATTGTTATATATGTTCGATTTGAGTCTAGCAAGAATCGAATTGAGCCTCACCTATGATAAGACTCGTATTCTTTCCTTCTAACTAGTTATAAATGAAATTTTGCTATAGTAGAGTTTACCAAGCATTATGAGTACAACCGAGACCATCTCCAGGGCCTTCCTCTTTGGCGGAGCTTCGATAGAAAAAGAGACCCTTAACCGTCTGGGTGATGAGCTTTGGGAAAAGTGCAAGTCCGAACAAACAACCTTAACTTTCGGCCTCCACCAAATAACAGTAACCCCCTCAAAATCTAGCAAATCTGATGTCCTGCTCGTCAAAAGACGTCACTTGAGTGCTCTGGTTATATCCGAACAACCTACATCCAAACGACCACCAACTGAGCCTTTGGCTTCCTCCACTCAGGGAAACGAACCAATGACCATAGTTTGATCTCCGCCTCGACCTCATCTTCCTGAGCCGCCTGTCACTTCTACAATGCCTTTCCCCACTTGGCAACCCCGAATGACCATGGCAATCCATCGCCCCACATCACTCGTCCATCCTTCCCTACCGTCCGACTCTGGTTGGGATGTTTTGGAGAGGCCTAATTATGTGGCTCACCTAGACAGCCAATTTAAATCCGCCTTCAACCTTCCATCCCAACAGGGGATGACCTTGGCCCCCTCTTCTTATGGGGTATTGAAACTACAAGGCTAATTGGCCAAGACTTGGGCGAGTGCAAGGAAATGCCCCAAGGACCCCTCCAACTCTGAGTACGCTGATGATCATGCTGAGAATGCTACTGCGATAAGTTTGTGCAAGTCCTTTCAATAAATGTGCCTTTTCGAACAAGCTTTCCCCTTGTTGTTTGCTCCTAGTTCTATGCCTTAGGATTAAACATAAGTCATCTAGTGGTAGATCTAGAAAGGTATAATAAAATCTTGAAAGAACACGTTCAAGAGTTGGAATTCTCTGCTTCTAACCGAAATGAAGAGACAACTCAGTTAAAGAAGGAGGTGAAATACCAGAGAAAGTTGGAAAATCTGTTGGTTGCTAGCGAGTCTAAGGTCGAGTGAAAATGACCCTAAAAACTAAGGCAATGTCAGACTTAACAAGGTAGACCTCCTTATTACAAGAGCTAAAGACTTCCCTTACCTCAGAATCCACCAAGCGGCTTAGAGAACTATCCTCCAAAGACACAAATCTTGGAACAACAATGTAACATGGGTACGCAAGAGGCTCGACTGGAATCACTACAAGCTGAATTAGACACGACCAAGTCCAAGCTATTATTTTATAAAGCTAAAGAGAACAACCATTTCGAGGTTAAGCGAAAATCTTACCTCGAATCTAAGGAATTTGGTGAAATTTTCAGGAAATGAATTGTGGACACCCTTACATTGGGGGCCAAAGGGACCATTCATCAGTCAAAAGAGGCTAGATACCTTTTATCAGAACCTCCCTAGAGATTTATAGACCGACGGGCTATTATTTTATAAAGCTAAAGAGGACAACCATTTTAAGGTTAAGCGAAAATCTTACCTCGAATCTAAGGAATTTAGTGAAATTTTCAGGAAATGAATCATGGACACCCTTACATTGGGGGCCGAAGGGGCCATTCAATAGTCAAAAGAGGCTGTCTACCTTTCATCAGAACCTCCCCAAAGATTTTTAGACCGATAGAGACTATTGAGAGAGCTTCCCAAGAGTATTTTAGGCAATTTAACTAAATATATGTTGTGCTCAAAGGATGTCCACATATCTCTATAATGACATGATATTGTCCACTTTGGGCCTAGGCCCTTATGACTTTGTTCTTGGGCTCTTCCCAAAAGGTCTCATGCTAATGGAGATATCATATATCCTTTTAAACCCATGATCTTTTCTAAATCTTTCCAATGTCAGACTTTGATTGAACCCCAACAATCCTTCCCTCAAATGAAGGACCATAATTACTCTCATGGTCCAGGCTTCCCCACAAGCATCTGGTCATCCTGACCTACTTCGGGCCTCCCCGCAAGCATCCGATCACCCTAACCTGCTTCGACCCTCCCCGTGAGCATCAAATCACCCTGATCTACTCGCCCCCCTACAAGTATCCGGTCACTCTGACATGCTCCGAGCCCCACACAAGCATCCGGTCACCTTGACCTACTCCGGGCCTCTCCACGAGTATCCGGTCACTCATGACCAGCTCCGAGCCTACCCTCAGACTTTGTTCAAGGTCACCCCACATTGCATCTGGTCTGGACCATGGCTCTGATACCATTTGTTGTGCCCAAAGGATGCATACATATCTCCACAATGGCATGATATTATCCACTTTGGGCTTAGGCCCTTATGACTTTGCTCTTGGGCTCTCCCCATAAGGTCTCATACCAATGAAGATATTATGTATCCTTTTAAACTCATGATCTTTTCTAAATCTTTCTAATATGGGATTTTGATTGAACCCTAACAATGTAAGACATGATTATATGCTTGTACCATGTTACTATCGCAAAACTTGCATTTTGAATGTGGAAATTAGGATGATGAACTAGCTCAAGTTATAATCAAATCATACTTGCCTTTCCATGCTTAATGCTAGTAGCAATAGGTCCTCTATTATAAAAATAATTCCCAGATGGATATTACTCCAAGCGAAGTATACCCTCAGACAAAACAATCGTTTGGACAGACATAATGAGAAAACCAAGTGGAAGAATCCCCAATCTAGGCCGAACCTTTAAATATTGCCCATACTTTTGCTCTTATTAATGTAGGTCCCTTGTGTCTGGCTAAAGGGGGGAGGGGGTGAATAGCTTGAAATCAAAAACCAAATACCTTTCTCGAACTTTACAGCTTAATTAACATAAACACTTGTACAAAAAATAGTAATCAAATTAAAAGAAGAGAGGCAGAGATATTTTACTTGGTTTACAATCAGAAGATTGCTAATCCAAGACGTTGAAAAAAATCCACTAAAGTCTCCTTCAGACGGAGAAGCCTCTTACAACAGTTAACACATTCAATTACAAAGCTAAACTGAAAATAGATTGTTTACAAGTGTTCTATTTAGTTTCTGGGATCAGAGTTGTATTTATAGCTCTCATCGAGGTGCTTGGAAGGGTTCCAGGCACATGGATGTGGATAAAATTTTATCCAAGTCACAACAGATTGCGACACATTGAGTTTTGATAAACTTCCTGGTCCGAGCACCCGGAAGGGTTCCAGGTGCCCGGACGGTGTCGATATGACCCCCACTGGGCGAGGCGCCCAGGGGGCGACCAGGTGATCCAGGCGCCCTGACCGAAGTCAACTTCCCTTTTGACTTTTTGGTCTAGGTTCTCGCTTTGGCTCTGCTCGCTTGGGTGATTTCAGCTATTAGGAATAGCCGAATCCATTTTCCGGCCTTCTTGAGCAATCTTCTGCTCTGGCTTAGCTTCTCGTCCCTCGGAACTGCCGCACGTTTCCTTCTCGTCCGTCAGCATACTCTTATGCAGCACCTTGTCCCTCGGACGCACTGAGATTGTCGACTCTCTCCCATGTCATCCTTCTCGCTAGCTGCATCTTTTGCTCGACTTCCTGTGGTCATAAGTTCCTGCACACTTAGACACAGGGCATCAAAACATAATAAGACTTAACTTGACTTGGTTGATCACATTAAAACTACCATGAGGTACTTATAATCTTCCCATTTTTTATGTGAGCGACCCCAAGTTAAATTAGGGTAAACCAAAAATAAATAATAATAGAAATGACAAGTACATATTTTGCATTTAAGAAAAAAAAGTGCAAAAATTAATGTACCCTCCCCTAGACTTAACCTCTTGTTCTCCCCTTTTGATAATATTAAAAATGGAGTATGACATGAAAATAACTTTAAAAAAAATTAAATGAGAGACTAAGGGATAAAAATAAGGTGATTATTATCCAAAAAAATCATGAACATTTAAATTTTAAAAATCTAGATTTTTACAATTTATAAACTATTTATTAAAAAGATAATTTTAAAATTAGTTTTAATTGTTTAAAAATTCTAAGAAGTTTTCTAACGGTTAAGCTTAAATATCCAAAGTTGAAATAAAAAATTTCAAGAAAAATTGAATTAAATTTAAGTAGTAATAAATTCTTTTCAATATAAAGATTCATTTTCACTAAAATTTTCATAAAAATAATTTCTGAGCTCAAAAAATTGCAAGAAATTTTATAATAATGGAATAGAGGAAGTAATTTTACAAAAAAAAAATAAACTTTTAAAAATTGAATTTTCAAGAATTTTTAATATTAAAAATTTACGTTTAGATAAATAATTCATAGAAAATTTACCACAGTCAAAAAATTTAAAAAATATTTTCTTAGATAGAAAAAATGATAAGTTTTAGAAAAAAATAAATTTTACAAAAATAACACTGTAAGATATTTTTAAATTAAAAAATATAAATTTTGTTAAAAAAAATCGTAGAAATATAATACAATGGTCGATAAATTGAAAATTTTTTCCATAGATAAGTAATGAAATTTTCTTTCTTGAAAAAAAATTAAATTCTAATTATTTTTTAATAGAAATCATGCAAAGAAATTTATATGATAATTCTAAGCAAACAAAAAGTATGATATGCAAAAAAAAAAAAATTAATTTATGCATGATTTTGAAACCTAAAATAGGTTCATTTCAATCGGGTTAATTAAAAATTTTTTAGGAATATACTTTAGTGACAATTTTCTGATTTGACCCTGATAATATTTGAAATGTCAATTTAATCTATTATAAATTTGAGCTTGTTGAACATGTGAGCATGCAATATTTTTATTTCTATTTTTAATTTTTCATTTTCTATTTTATCTTATCGAAATACTCTAATCGACAAGATGTTGCTAAAGTTCCTTTTAACTCATTATTTTCTTTTAATAATTTTTTATTTTCTATTTTTAATTTGCAAGAACTTTTTGACAATATTTTTATAAATTTAAATAATTTATCCGGAGGTAGAGATATTGTACCTGACTTACCTTGTCAATCTTAGAATCTGATGCTCCCCCCTATAGAACTACTTTTTCCTGATGTTTCTCCCCCTTTATCGATACTATAGATGCTCATCTCCGATGAATTTTCATTGTCTTCAGGTAGGTATTCAGCTATAAGAGCTATTCCGATAATTTTCTCGGTCTCATATTCTTCTGACGATGACTCGGTGTCCATCGAGGAGTTGGATTCAACTTCTTTTGATTCTTCGTAGAGCTTCAAGAAATTTTTGTTGGAACCCCAAGATTGTTTTGATGTGATCAAACAAGATAAGTTAGGTCATATTGATTTTGATCTCTGTGTCTAAGTGTGCAGGAACTTAGAAGCACAAGAAGTCGGGCAAAAGATGTAATTAGCGAGAAGGATAGCATGGGAGAGAGCCGACGGGCTCGGTGCGTCTGAGGGATGAGGTGTTATAGAAAAGTACACTGGCGGACGAGAAAGGAGCGTACGATGTTTCCGAGGGACGAGAAGCTGGAGCGGAAAATTACTCAGGGAGTAAAATATGCAGCTAGCGAGAAGATCGGACAGGAGAGAGTCGACGGGCTTAGTGTATCCGAGGGACGAAGCTGTGGAAGAGTACGCAGGCGGAAGAGAAGGAAGCATGCGACGATTCCAAGGGACGAGAAGCCGGAGCGGAAGGTTGCTCGAGGAGAAGGCCGAAATTGGGTTCAGGTGAGCCTTATTTCGATTGGCTGAAATCACCCAAGTGAACGGAGATGGAGCGGAAGACCTGGATCGAGGTGAGCAGCACTGGAGCAGAGGTCTCAGACCGAAAAAGTCAATAGGGTTGACTTTGAGGGTCCGGGCGCTCGGAACCCAAATATTATCAACATCGATGTGGACGTTGACCATTGCATCGGAGATAATTTTTATCCTACTCCAGGCGCCTGGAGCCCTTCTAGGCACCCTGACTAAGGCTATAAATATAGCCTTGGTCCAAGAAGCTAGATAGAACAAACATTCTGCAAACAACACTTGTACACGCTTTAGTTTTCTTTTAGCTTCTCATTTTCTGTGCTTCATTGTTGTAAAGAGGCTTCTCCGCCTGAAGGACATTTTTAGTGCGTGTTCACTTCCTTGTATTAATAACCTCCCCTGTTGTAACAAAGTAAATCCTCCGAGCCTCTGTCTTTCAATTGATTTCTTGTTTTAATTAGTTTTATGCAAGTGTTCCTTTGAAATTCGAGAAGGGTTTGTTTTGAATTTTTTGCAGGATAATTCACCCCTCCCATCTTGCTGGCCACCAAAGAACCTACACTTTTCCTAAAGTTCTTTTGCACTCTTGTATTTGCTGATTCTATCAAGATCTTGGGCAAGCAAAATGCTCAGAAGGTGAAACTCAGCCTTACCATTGGCCATAAAATCATTGCGTTGCTTCTCAGTCCATCGATGCTCCTCAAGTTCTTTTCCTTATTCACTTTTAGGCATATCAAAACCTTACTTAATCATTAGTAAAATATTGAAATCAATTTTAAAATATACCTCCATTCGACTTCTCCAAAACGTAAACTCCTCCTTGAATACTGGTGGGTGGATGCTAGCTCCAGTCATTTCTTGTGCTTCGGTCAGCGGTTAGTCCTTCTGAAGCGACTTGGCCCTGCTACTACTTATTGGTCTCTTGCGGCCGGCTATAGGGGATGAATAACATGAAATCAAAAAACAAATACCTTTCTCGAACTTTACAACTTAATTAACATAAACACTTATACAAAAAACAATAAGCAAATTAAAAGAAGAGAGGCACAGAGATTTTGCTTGATTTGCAATCAGAAGATTGCTAATCTAAGACATTGAAAAAGCCCACTAAAGTCTCTTTCAGGCGGAGAAGCCTCTTACAATAGTTAACGCCCTCTATAAAGCTAAACTAAAAATAGATCATTTACAAGTGTTCTATTTAGCTTTTGGGATCAGGGCTATATTTATAGATCAGATCGGGGCACCTAGAAGGGTTCCAGGCACCAAGACGTGGATAAAATTTTATCCAGGTCGCAACGAATTGTGACATGTTGACTTTTGATAAACTTTCTGGTCCGAGCTCCCGGAAAGGTTCTGGGCGCTCGGACAGTGTCAATATGGCCCTCACTAGGGGCGCTTAGGTGATGCGAGCACTCTGACCAAAGTCAACTTCCCTATTGACTTTTTTATCCAGGCTCTCACTCAAGAATAGGGCTCACTCAAACTCGAACCAAAAAGACAATAGGGAAGTCAACAGGGTGATTTTGGCCATCCGAAATAGGACTCACTCGAACTTATTTTCCAGCATTCTCGAGTAGTCTTCCTCTCTGACTTCTCATCCCTCAAAACTGCCGCACATTTCCTTCTCGTTCGCCAGCATACTCTTCCGCAGCACCTCGTCCCTCGGATGCACCGAGCTTGTTGACTCTCTCTTATTCCGTCCTTCTCGCTAGCTGTGTCTTTCGCTCGACTTCCTATACTTCTAAGTTCCTACACACTTAGACACAGGGCATTAAAACATAGCAGGACCTAACTTGACTTAGTTGATCACAACAAAACTACCATAGGGTACTTACAATTAACTGGCATGAATGTTATGGGAAAAATAAATTTCATGTACCCCGCGATATATGATTCATCCAAAAGTGGAATTGACCTAAGTAGAATGACTAAGTCGAATAGTTATAATCCCTTGATATATTCATGATATGATCTCCAAATAAATCTATCATAATTGATTATTTGACTAAATATTATACCGGGTGAGATGATATCGAACGAAATAACCAAGCCAATAATTTTTCATCCTTGATTGTCGGACTGGATAATAAATCGAACAAGATAATAATGTCGTGCAAAATAACTGGGTCGGCTAATACGATAAATGCCTTATAATATAACCCATGTAGGAATTTAAGAGTCCGGAATATAAAAATGGGAGAGCATGATCGCTTATAACCTGACCAGTGGCTCGGGAGTCTGGAACTTAAAGCATAAGAGTATGCTCACTTATAACTCAGATGGTGGCTCGAGAGTCTAAAACTTGAGGAGCGAGAACATGGTCGCTTATAACCCGCCTAAAGAATCGGGAGTCTAGAACTTGAGGTGCAAGAGCATGCTTGCCAATAACTCGGTCGGTGGCTCGAGAGTTTGGAACTTGAGGCGCGAAAACATGCTCGCTTATAACCCGCCCGAAGGATCAGGTGTCTAGAACTTGAGGTGCGAGAGCATACTCGCTTATAACCTGCCCGGAGGATCGGGAGTCTAGAACTTGAGACGTAAGAGCATACTCGCTTATAACCTGCCAAGAGGATCGGTAATCTGGAACTTGAGGCGCAATATCATGCTCGCTTATAACCCGCCTGGACAATCAGGAGTCTGGAACTTGAGGTGCGAGAGCATGCTCGCTTATAATCCGCTTGAAGGATCGAGAGTCTGAAACTTGACGGAATTCTAAGATAAATTAGCCTGTATTCTCATTAAGTGTGTAAAAAATTTTACATACTACACAAATAAATTACAAGTGTACTTTTCAAGCCCTATAAGGTTATTGTTGGAGTGTATACTAAAAGCCTAGCTTTTGGTATAAACATTTATCTAGAAATAAGAATCACATTAGTCGAATGTCTACATTTATGATAAATGTAGTTGTTCAATTAATTTATATTGTAGATGACATGGTGTGTGGTGTCACACACAGAAGATCATGTTATCAGTAGCTTATAAATTATAAACAGTAGCTCACGACCATGATGGAAAGGAACAAACCATTGGAAGGTCGTAGTGTAATTAGGTATTAGTTTATCTTGACTATATAATTACACTAGTACACTCAGAGTGTATTGAGTAGGACCATTTGAGGTCGTTTCTTTTATACTGACTTTATAAAGAAACAAAGACATCGGTTATTATGGAAGTGTGTGCTCTTAATCCTAATGTAATAACAAGCACATATATTTGATATTTATTTCTTTAATTTATCAATGGGTGAGATTTAGTTCGTTGAATCAATAAACCCGATAAGTTGGGAAATGGTATCACTTATAGTGTGTGTTGTTGATTATAGAAGGAAACTGTGTCCTAGAGATACTAGGTAGATAATGTCCTCAAGAGGAACTCATAAAGATTGTCATGTTAAACCCTACAGGTGGACTTAGTCCGACATGATAATAAGGTTGAGTGGTACTACTCTTGGACTTAGATATTAATTAAATGAGTTGTCAGTAACTCACTTAATTAGTGGACATTTGATATCTTAAACACAGGGAGACTAACACACTCATAATAAGAAGGAGCCCAAAAATGTAATTTGGGATTGGTGCGGTAGTTCAATGATAATTCTCTAGTGGAATGAATTATCATTGATAAAATTAAGTTGTGTGTTCGGGGCGAACACGGGATACTTAATTTTATCGGGAGACCAAAACCAATTCCTCCTCTCGGTCCCTATCGTAGCCTCTTATTTGTAGAAGTTTTATACCCACCTATACCCACCTTCTATACCCACTAATAAGGGGCCAAGCTAGCTTGGGAACCAAGCTAGGGCAGCCTAGGTATATTATTGGGTGGCCCTAGCTTGAACCCAAGCTAGTGGGGCCAAATTAAATAAAAGGGATTTTAATTTTAGTTTTTATTATGTGGAAGAAATAATTTTTAAAGAGAATTAAAATTAAAATATCTCTCTTGTAAAGATCTACAAAGATTAAAGAAAGAGATTAGATCTCTTTCCTTATTTATAGATTGATGAGTTATTTATTTTCTCTTTAAAATTATCCACATGTTGATAAAATTAAAATTATAGAAATTTCCTTTATCAACCATGAAGAGATTTTAAAGAGAAATTTTATTTTAAAATTTCGGAAACAAATTAGGAAGTTTTAATTTGTTGATTAAAACTTGTCTAATTTATTTCCTCTAGAAGTGGCCGACCATTAGAGATTAAATTGGAAAATTTTATTTAATTTTTCTCAATTAAATCATGTCAAGGAAATTAAGGAAATTTTATTGTAATTAAATTTCCTAATTTGCCTAGGCCAAGGAATATAAAAGAAGGGGTGAGGGTGCCTTCACAAGAGACAACATCTATTATTCCTCTCCCTCTTTTGTTCCTTGGTGTGGCCGGCCAACCTCTCCCTCTCTTCCTCTTGTGGTGGCCGAACCCTACCCTTCTATTGGAGCTCTTGTGGTGGCCGGATACTACTCGGAGAAGAAGAAGAAGAAGGAGAGAAAGCTAGCATCTCTTGGAGCTTGGTTAGTATTTTGTTTTCTTCCTTGGTGAAGCTTCCTCTTTGTTGGCGAACCTAGCTAGGAGGAGAAGAAGGTGATTGGTGGTTTCTCGTCTCGGAAGATCGTTGCCCACACAACGTCCGAGGTTAGAAGAGGAATACGGTAGAAGATCAAGAGGTTTTCTACAAGGTATAACTAGTAAATTTTATTTCCGCATCATGCTAGTTATTTATGGAAATAATACCAAACACAAGAGGCTTACGTTCTAGAATTTCGAATATGTTTTTCGAAGTTGTGTTCTTTGTTTCTTTCTTTTCCTTGTGATTTGATTGTTCTCTTTGGTTAACCTAAAGTTATTTTAGGAAATTAAATATAAGCTTTCTATTAAAGGTTTTGTCTAGTCGGTGGTGGTTGCTCCCATATCCAAGAAGGCCATGTGCCTCGCCACGTCGAACCTTTTATGGAAATTAATATTTAATGGAATTAATAACTTAAGGAGACTTGGGTCGAGCGTGTTAAGTTCCGCAGGAGATCCAAGTCAAAACCTAAAAGAACAAATAGATTAAGTTTTGGATCAAACGTGTTAAGTTCAGGCGATCCAAAATTTAATTTAAAAGAACACATGGTAGCTAGGAAAAGGTTCAGACCTTTGTACAAAATTTTTGTACAGTGGAGCCTATAGGTTTTCAGTAGCAACCAACAATTGGTATCGAGCTAGGGTTTTGCCTCTGTATTTGGTATTAGTTTAATTATGCACATGTCATACATAATTTAGGCAGGTTAATAGTAGGATGTGCTAACTTTGTGGATGCAGGATCCAACTATTATGGCTTTTAGTTATTATGTGTGTGATTGGACTCTTGGACATGTCAAGGGCATTTATCTGTGTGTGCATGATTGTATTAAAATACAGCAGGAGCTGTATTTAGTTTTATTAGGATTTTATTTTTGATCTAGATACATGTACATTCCTTTTATGGAATATAGGATCAAAATGTAAAATTCTATGTATATCGCGGATCGAATCTTGCAAAGCGTGGAACCTTCTAAGGACCAGAGGCGCAGCGGAACAAGATGCGACAGCTAGACCCGGTGGCAGTGGCCAAATATGGCAGCAGCTTGGGATGACAACACACGGAGGACAACTAGAGATAAAAGCCATAATAGTTGAAAATTAGATTTTCTATTTATTGCTTTTATATTGTGCTGTGTGTGCATGTTAGTATACATGACTAGTAGGCTAGCATAGTTAAAATTCCTCGTTTATAAATAACTAAGTGGGAGAGGGATTTTTAAATAAATCACATGGTCTCCATTACTGGTTTGTAAGTGATGCAAACAAGCTTGCGCGTTGGCTCTGAGTGCCTTCCTCCATAACGGATGAGCTTGTTTGTGGATCACTAGAACAGACATCCATTTTTGGATGACTATAGGAAGTTAATTAAGAGCGTGTGATCTTCCCCAATGGAAGGGGCATAATCTTATTAATGGACTTAGTGTCAAGTAATGGTATACACTTAGACACATCTAATAGTATCCTCCCGATCACTGCTATTATTTGTGTGACCAAATGAAACCAACTATTAATTTGTCATAAAACTAGGTTGACAAGATAATAAAATTAAAGGGTTAAAACCCTCTTACAAATGATTGATTTTGTATCGTCCACACTAACGTGGCATACAAAATTAACGGTGTTGAGATAATTTTATTTGTCATAAAGATACGTTGACAAGATAGTTAATGGGTAAAATCCTCCTTTTAAAAATGTTCAATTTGTATAAGTAAACACTAACGTGGAATGCACAATTCACGGTGTTTGAGGTGTTGGTAAATTTAAATAATATTGTTTGAGGAATCAATATTTTATTTTAAATTCAAAGAGTTTTGACCAAATATTTGATCAAAGACAGATCAACTATTAATTTTATTCGTCATAAAGTAAAGTTGACGAGATAATAAAATTAATGAATAAAATCTCCTCTTTGATTTTGTATACACAAAATTTATGGAGATTTTAAGGAGTTGATCTTGACCAAATATTTTTGTGATTCTTAGGATGTTTGTCAATCCCTAGTAGTCATACTATAGAAAAGACTTATTAGTCCCAATTGTAATGATTGGAAATAGGACTTGGACATTAAGGTAGACTGTCTTCTTGCAACTACGAACTATTTAGATGTATTTAATTCATTAGTTGAAAAATGTCCAGTGATGTTATCTACAAGAACCTGGAGTGTAGATACAAGATGCCATTAATCATGTCTGCAATTCATTGCAGGGTTCCAGGAAACCCGACAACTAAATGAAAGGTAAATCACCATCCACATGGGCACTACTGTAAAAGTGGTAGCTGTTGCAGTGGGAGATGTTTATCCTTTGATAAGAATAAAATATGGATTTTAAGTAATTGTCTTTACGTACCAAGTTTAGAAAGAACTGATTTCAGTTTCTAAACTATTATAGATATTGTGTCTATTTTGATAACAAAGTTGTTATCAAGAAAAATAGGAAAGTTATCTATTCTGGTATGATGGTTGACAATTTATAATCCAATAACTCCCACGATGCAACAAATGGAAATTAGTAACACATCTTCTAATTTTAAGAGAAAGCAACCTTCGGAAATGAACCAATTATATCTTTGGCATATAAAGCTAGGTTATACTTGAGTAGGATTCATTGGTAGCTGATGAACTTTTGGGTTCATTGGTAGTGGAAATCTTTCCAACCTGCGAGTCTTACTTGGAAGAAAAATAACCAAGAAGCTTTTAAGTCCAAGGGGTATGGAGTCAAAGATATGTTGAAATCAGTTCATTCTGATTTGTGTGATCCTATGACTATCCAGACAAGAGGTAGTATTGAATATTTTGTCTAATTTATAGACAACTATTCAAGATACAAATAAATTTACTTAATGTACCGCAAGACTAAGTACTTTGATTAGTTCAAAGAGTACAAGGTTGATGTGGAGGAATAAAGTAAAAAGTCACTATGGAAGATCGTAGTGGCAAGTACCTCTTGAGAGATTTTAGGAGTCATTTATCAGAAGTTGATTTCAATCCCAACTAACTGCATCTGGTACACCCCAACAGAATGGTGTAGTAGAAAGAAGGTAAAGAACTCTTATGGAATAATTAGATAGATGATGAGTTATTCAGAAAATTACCAAATTTGTTTTAAGGATAAACTCTGAAAATGAAAGTGAACATAGTGTCTTCCAAGTCATAACTCTCTACTCATATAGAATTGCTGAATAGGCGTAAGCCTATTTTGAAGCATATTCGGATTCAGGTAATCCAACATATATGTTAAAGAGAGATAATGATAGGAGTTCACTTGTTTGTAAGTTATCCTAGATAAACAAAAGTAGGTTTATAGTCTTAAAAATCAGAAGGTCATTGATAACATCGATGACTGATTTTTAGAAAAGGACTATATAATGAACCACGTGCTCATAAGTAAATTTGTTCTTAAGAAAATAATAAAAGACATGTCTAATCTAGTACCAACTGTACAAGATGAGATACCACAAGACGTATCACAAATGATACACAATTGCAGAAAATGCCTTGTCGTAGTGGGAGGGTTGTTAAGCAACCTTAAAAGATTCATGTTTTGGGAGAGTTTTTGAACTTGATCCCTGAAGGACATGAACCTGATCTCTGGACATATGACGAAGCACTCCAAGATAAATATGAAGCATCTTGGCAAAGAGTAATGAATAATAGAATTAGAATATATGTATTCTAATAAAATCTGAAGCTTGTAGAACCACCAAGTGGTGTAAAAGCCTTTGGGTGTAAAAGTCTATAATAGAAAAGAGGATAGAGGGAAGGTAGAAACCTTCAAAGAAGGCTTGATGAAAAGGAAACCTTTTTCGGTAGCCATGCTTAAGTCTATCCGGATTCTTTATCTATTTGGCAAGTAGATGTCAAGACAGGCATTCCTTAATAGAAGTCTTGAAGAAAGCATCCATATAAAGCAACCAAGGGTTCATTGCAAAGTGCTAAGAGCATCTTGTGTGCAAGCTCAATCGATCAATGGCTGATACAAAGTTTCAGTCTTGGAACATCCAGTTTATCAAAGTAATCCACACCTATGGATTTATTGAGTAAACGGATAAAGTTTTGTATACAAATGATGTGATGGAAACGTGGTGGTATTTCTTGTACTATCGTGGATAATATTTTGGTAGTTGGAAACAATATCAAAATGTTGTCGAAGTAGGGTATGGTTGTCCAAATAATTCGATATAAAGGACTTGGGAGAATGTATATAATTTTTAAGATCAAAGTAATAAGGGATCACAAGAAAAATATATTTATTCCAAGCTTGATACATCGAAAAAATCCTTGCTCGTTTAAGCATGCAAAACTCCTCAAAGGTTTCTTACCTTTTAAGCATGGAGTGTCTTTATCTAAAGAGATGTCTCGATGACATTAAAGGAGATTGAGGACATGTAGGCGCTTCTTTATGCAATTAGACAACCTAATGTATGCTATGCAAGAGTATATGTTTTGCCATGAGCATAGTTAGCGAATATCAAAGTAACCTAGACAAGGACATTGGACATAAAGTATATATTAAAGTACCTTAGAGGCACTAAAGATTATATGCTAGCTTACAAGGATTAATTTGGTTCCTATGGGTTGTATGGATTTTGATCTCCAATCGGATAGGGACAATAATAAGTCAACCTCGGGGTTTTTGTGTTTATTTTAGGCGGTAAAGACATAACTATGGAAGAGCGCTAAGCATAGGTGTTTTTCTGGACACCACCATAGAAGCTTAGTATATGGCAAGCCTCTGAGGAAGCCATTAAAAGCTGTATGACTCAATAACCTCAAGATAGACTTAGATATGATTTCGGGTTTGTCCAAAGATTATTACAATTTATTGTAATAATGTTGGTGCGGTAGCCTTCAAGAAACCATAAGTCTATAAGGCAAGTAAACACAATAGGGCGCAAGTACCACCAATACGAGAAATCGTATAAACGAGGAGAAGTTGTTGCCGCCTAGATTGCATCGGGTGATGACCTATCCTTCCATCGAGGTCCTTAAGGCAAGAGCTTTTGATGGGCATGTTAAAGGGTTAGGAATCAGATGTATGGCAGCATATAGCAGCTTAGTCTTTTAGTATAAGTGGGAGATTGTTGGAGTGTATACTAAAAGCCTAGCTTTTGGTATAAACATTTATCTAGAAATAAGAATCACATTGGTCGAATGTCTACATTTATGATAAATGTAGTTGTTCAATTAATTTATATTGTAGATGACATGGTGTGTGGTGTCACACACAGAAGATCATGTTATCAGTACCTTATAAATTATAAACAGTAGCTCACGACCATGATGGAAAGGAACAAACCATTGGAAGGTCGTAGTGTAATTAGGTATTAGTTTATCTTGACTATATAATTATACTAGTACACTCAGAGTGTATTGAGTAGGACCATTTGAGGTCGTTTCTTTTATACTGACTTTATAAAGAAACAAAGACATCGGTTATTATGGAAGTGTGTGCTCTTAATCCTAATGTAATAACAAGCACATATATTTGATATTTATTTCTTTAATTTATCAATGGGTGAGATTTAGTTCGTTGAATCAATAAACCCGATAAGTTGGGAAATGGTATCACTTATAGTGTGTGTTGTTGATTATAGAAGGAAACTGTGTCCTAGAGATACTAGGTAGATAATGTCCTCAAGAGGAACTCATAAAGATTGTCATGTTAAACCCTGCAGGTGGACTTAGTCCGACATGATAATAAGGTTGAGTGGTACTACTCTTGGACTTAGATATTAATTAAATGAGTTGTCAGTAACTCACTTAATTAGTGGACATTTGATATCTTAAACACAGGGAGACTAACACACTCATAATAAGAAGGAGCCCAAAATGTAATTTGGGATTGGTGCGGTAGTTCAATGATAATTCTCTAGTGGAATGAATTATCATTGATAAAATTAAGTTGTGTGTTAGGGCGAACGGATACTTAATTTTATCGGAGACCAAAACCAATTCCTCCTCTCGGTCCCTATCGTAGCCTCTTATTTGTAGAGTTTTATACCCACCTATACCCACCTTCTATACCCACTAATAGGGGCCGCCAAGCTAGCTTGGGAACCAAGCTAGGGCCTACCTAGGTATAATATTGGGTGGCGGCCTAGCTTGAACCCAAGCTAGTGGGGCCGCCAAATTAAATTAAAAAGGGATTTTAATTTTAGTTTTTATTATGTGGAAGAAATAATTTTTAAAGAGAATTAAAATTAAAATATCTCTCTTGTAAAAGATCTACAAAAGATTAAAGAAAGAGATTAGATCTCTTTCCTTATTTGTAGATTGATGAGTTATTTTATTTTCTCTTTAAAATTATCCACATGTTGATAAAATTAAAATTACAGAAATTTCCTTTATCAACCATGAAGAGATTTTTAAAGAGAAATTTTATTTTAAAATTTCCGGAAACAAATTAGGAAGTTTTAATTTGTTGATTAAAACTTGTCTAATTTATTTCCTCTAGAAGTGGCCGGCCATTAGAGATTAAATTGGGAAATTTTATTTAATTTTCTCAATTAAATCATGTCAAGGAAATTAAGAAAATTTTATTGTAATTAAATTTCCTAATTTGCCTAGGCAAGGAATATAAAAGAAGGGTGAGGGTGCCTTCACAAGAGACAACATCTATTATTCCTCTCCTTTTTGTTCCTTGGTGTGGCGGCCAACCTCTCCTCTCTTCCTCTTGTGGTGGCGAACCCTACCCTTCTATTGGAGCTCTTGTGGTGGCGGATACTACTCGGAGAAGAAGAAGAAGAAGGAGAAAGCTAGCATCTCTTGGAGCTTGGTTAGTATTTTGTTTTTCTTCCTTGGTGAAGCTTCCTCTTTGTTGGCCGAACCTAGCTAGGAGGAGAAGAAGGTGATTGGTGGTTTCTCGTCTCGGAAGATCATTGCCCACACAACGTCCGAGGTTAGAAGAGGAATACGGTAGAAGATCAAGAGGTTTTTCTACAAGGTATAACTAGTAATTTTTATTTCCGCATCATGCTAGTTATTTATGGAAATAATACCAAATACAAGAGACTTACGTTCTAGAATTTCGAATATGTTTTTTGAAGTTGCGTTCTTTTGTTTCTTTCTTTTCCTTGTGATTTGATTGTTCTCTTTGGTTAACCTAAAGTTATTTTAGGAAATTAAATATTAGCTTTCTATTAAAGGTTTTGTCTAGTCGGTGGTGGTTGCTCCCATATCCAAGAAGGCCATGTGCCTCGCCACGTCAGTACTGGGAACCTTTTATGGAAATTAATATTTAATGGAATTAATAACTTAAGGAGACTTGGGTCGAACGTGTTAAGTTCCGCAGGAGATCCAAGTCAAAACCTAAAAGAACAAATAGATTAAGTTTTGGATCAAACGTGTTAAGTTCCTCAGGCGATCCAAAATTTAATTTAAAAGAACACATGGTAGCTAGGAAAAGGTTCAGACCTTTGTACAAAATTTTTGTACAGTGGAACCTATAGGTTTTCCGAGTAGCAACCAACAGTTATAGATGATTCGCATTCCAGAATTTCTCTAATCTTTTACCTTCTATATCTTCGAGGTAGTAGGAGCCCAAGGTGAGCTTTTGCACCACTCTATATAGCCTCTCACTATGGCTCCAACTTGTTAACATCCCCAATCGGTTTAACCCACTTCCAGACAAGAACGCTGAAGGCGCTGAAATTCCATTATATTTCAATTTCCCTGTACAAAAAAAAATGTACAAGAACAGAACATTTCCTAGCAACCCGCATGTTCGATCAAACATGTGCCTGATCAATCAAGCAAGTTCTTGATGATCAAAGCACACCTTGATCGAAGTACATGTTGGATCAAAAGCGCTAGAGGGAGGTGAATAGCGCTCGTGGCTATTTCATTCGATTTAAAACTAATCGAGATAACGCAGCGGAAAATAAAAGAAAACACAACACGCTAACACAGGTCGTTTACTTGGTTCGGAGCCTGTGGTGACTCCTACTTCAAGGGCCACGCTCGTTGAACGTTTTGTTGAGACCGATTATGTAGCTAGAGGGGGGTGAATAGCTCGGTGCACTCATCGTGCTCTTCATTGCTTGTTTCTTCAAGATATGCAGCGAAAAATACAAAGAAATAAAATACACAACGCTAACAAGAGGATTTACTTGGTATCCACTTCACAAGAGGTGACTAATCCAAGGATCCACACACTCATGCACCCTTTACTATGAAAAACACTCCTTTATGGTAACTACCAAAGGCGGAGAAGCCCTACAAGTTCACACTACAAGAAGAAAGGGAAAGGGAACAAAATACAAGCAAAAGCTTACAAGTTTGCACAAGAAAACCCTAACCCTAGATTTCTTCTTCTGTTGTAGATACGCCAATTGACTTGGACAAACCTCCAAGAACCCTCAAGATCTGGCGATGAGAACTTTGTGGAGAAGCTTTGGAAGCCCTGTGAAGATCTGAGATTGAACAGTGTAAGTTTTGTCGAGAGAACAGCTCGCCAGCAGCTAAATAAGACGCCAACGGTCAGATCCCGATCGATTGGATTGCTCCCAATCGATCGAGGAGGCTTTGGATCGATCAGCCGATCGATCCAGAGTGCCTCTGTGCTCTCGGGAATTGCCTGGATCGATCGGCTGATCAATCCAGGGCTTATCGTGCGAAATCGCACCTCCTAATCGATCCACTGATCGATTGGGGGCTCTAGATAGATCGGTCGATCGATCCAGAGTTGTTCTGTTCGCGTGACACTTCTCTCCAATCGATCCACTGATCTATTGGGAGGAAGCTTGTCGCTGGGACTCACCCAATCGATCGGCCGATCGATTGGGCATGAGCAAATCGATCGGCTGATCGATCCAGCTCCTTGATTTTGCCTAAAATCAAGTCCAAAGCCCCTTAAACCAACATCCGGTCACCTATGACCTGTTGGTACATTATGCCTAGCATCCGGTCACCCTTGACCTACTAGAACTCGCTCACCAAGTGTTCGCTCAACCTTGACCCACTTGGACTTATCTTTACCAGGTGTCCGATCAACCTTGATCCACCTGGATTTCCCGTGCCAAGTATCCAGTCAATCCCTTTGACCTACTTGGGCTTCCCAACACCAGATGTCCGATAATCCTTGATCCATCTGGATTTTCCTTGTGCCAAGTATCCGGTCAATCCCTTTGACCTATTTGGACTTCCCAACACCAGATGTCCGATCATCCTTGATCCATCTGAATTTTCCTTGCCTGGCTTCACTCACCAGGACTTCCCTTCTGCCTAGCTTCACTCACTAGGACTTCATGTCTGCCTGGCTTCAGTCACCAGGACTTCCCTTCTGCTTAGCTTCACTCGCTAGGACTTCATGTATGCCTGACTTCACTCACCAGGACTTCCCTTCTGCCTAGCTTCACTCACTAGGTCTTTCACCTGGCTTCACTCACCAGGATTTTTCTTTTGCTTAGCTTCACTCACTGGGTCTTTCACCTGGCTTCACTCACCAGGATTTCTCTTCTGCCCAGCTTCACTCACTAGGTCTTTCACCTGGCTTCACTCACCAGGATTTCTCTTTTGCTTAGCTTCACTCACTAGGTCTTTCACCTGACTTCACTCACCAGGATTTCCTCGTCAAGTATCCAGTCAACCTTGACCTACTTGACTCTCCTTCACACATGAACAATTGCACCTGCAATCTTCATATATTAACTACATGTATAGTCAAACATCGAAACCACAACATCAAGACTCGAGCTTGACTCAATTCAAGCTCAGTCAACCCGGTCAACCTTGACCTGGGGAATATTGCACCAACACGTTTACGTTGGACAACAACTATAATTTCGTTTAAAGTGTTTACAAGATGAAGTACAATAAAAAGAAAATAACTAAATTATACAAACGACAATAGAAAACTGATGATTCTGAGCTCCGGGTCGTCGGTGTCAAGTTGTGGCTTCGTCGGAACGTCTCGTTAGCAGCTCGTTGCACAAAGATGGCTTAGAAGGTGATATTTTCACTGCCGCCTCGAGACATCCTTATAAAGGGTGTTCAAGGTGCCTCCAACCCAAGATTTTATCCCGACTCAACCGCTGTCGATCAGACTTTGACCACTACTTGTTATCCACCTGAAGGCGCCTTCAACACCACTCCAAGGTACCTCTAAGTCGTAGTCCAAGGCGCCTTCAGTTCCCATGAAGGTGCCTCTAGCTCCTTCTCGCAGACAGCCTCCACCTTGTACCTGAGGTGCCTCCAAGCTCCATAGAGGCGCCTCGGGTACTGTTCATCCGAGGTGAAGTGTACTCTTTTATCCCTGCATAATGTGTTAGTCCACAAAATATACATATACCCTGCAAGATAAGGTTAGCACACATAAATATGATAAGAAAGGTGTTTGACAGTCTCTAGACTATTCGGGTCTGACTTCGGATTTCCAACCGGAAACCCTAGGTCGACCCGACGCCTACTGTTCCCTCTGTGGGGAGAGCATCCTCACCTACTCCTCTCAGGAGAGTTACTTGTTACCAATGCGATTCTCCAGATCGACTGGACTTTTGCTTAGTGCTCGATGCTTCCAAACTTTCTACTGGACGCCCGCTCCCCGACTCGTCTAGTCTTCCACCTGGTTCGCGACACCAGGAATTTCCACCTAGGGTTACCACCCCCTAGGACTTTTTCCTGAAGCCCTCGACCCACCAAGACTTTCTGCAAAGGGTTACCACGCCCTATGACCTAGGGTTATCACCCCCTAGGGTTTTCCACCTGCCCAACCTCAGTTAGGACTTTTGCCTAAGTACACTTAGGACTTTCCTGCAAGCTCATTCAAACTGTTAGATCACAACATAATCTTAACTTTAAATCCTTTGCCATTATCAAAACAATGGTTCGATCATCGGATGCTTCCTGCACTAACAATCTCTCCCTTTTTGATTATGACAACTTAAATTCAAAGTTAAGTAAAACACTCATAAGTAAACGAATGTATCAATAAACATAAGCAAGCTTTTTTAGTAAAAAATTCTAGTAAGAACGTAAGCAAGCTAAATGTCTAAGGCGCCCTCTTAATAAGAGATCTCCTTTTCTTATCCTTAATTTGAATTTGTCCTACTCTCCCCCTTTGCCATATATCAAAAATACTTTTGTAGGGAAAAGACAAGATGAAAGGACTAAGTTTTTAAAACCAATAAATTATGTTTTCAAAAAAGTTACACTTTTAAAACAACATTTTAAAACAACTTTGTAAGTGAAGGTTGCTAAGAAAAAAACTTGTTTTTGAAGTAAGCAAATTAAAGCAGAAGAAAAATTTTAAACATGAAGTTGGTTTTAAGAAAACTTTAGTAATTTAGCTAAAAATATTCTTCTTTGAACCAAAAGATAGCTAAATTAACATTTTCTTTAGTTTTGAACAACTCCTTTTACTTAGCCAAAATTTGTGCAAATTGAGGTTAAAAATTAAAACAAATGATTTTCGAGAGGCAAGTTTTGAAAATAGTAAGTTTAAATTTTGTAATTAAAAATGACTTAGCTAGTTTTGAAAGGCTTTGTTGAAAAAATTTTCGTTAAAATTTTTAAAGCCTTTTAAAAAACATTAATTTCGAAAAGCTTTTCGAATAATTTTTAAAAGCTTAAAAAAGATTTAAAAAATCTTTTGATTTAACTTAGTTAATTTTGAAGACGGCTATAGAAGTCATAAAATATGTAGACGAATAAGGAATTTTAAATTAAAGGCAAAGGAGGAGGAATAATTTAAGAACCTAATGTACAAGCATGAGTTAAGTTAAATGGATTTTTAAATTAACCAATTTCCTTTAGTGAGGTATCAGAGCCCTGAGGTGCAAGCATGAGTCAACTTGAAATTTTAATATCCTTAGCCAACTGTCTAACCTTTATTTACTGGCTGAATACCTAGAGGGCAACAATTTTCACTTGGTTAGTCGAGTTAAGTTAGTAATCCAGTTAGATTTGACTAGGGCTGGATCATTTAACTTGATTAATGTAAAGTTAGTTTTTAACGCCCAGACTTACTATGATGCACAGAAATAAGTATTCTGGAGTCCAGGCTGTACCCTATGCATCTCACGCCGTTCTAAGTTTCTTTCAAACACAAACAAGTTATGCCTAGTGTGTTTGTGAGATGCTCTGGCTGAAACTAGGGGAACATGATTTCTAGGGGGAAGATCCTAGGTTGAGTCCAAATTTTGAAAAACTAATAAGATTGGGATTTTGAAAACATTATTTTTCCTAGAATTTTAAAAGATAATTTTAAGATTAAGCAATTTTGAAGACCAAAAAAAAAATTTTTAAATAAATGTAAGAAATTGGTTTGAACGTCAAGATCTATTCAACCCAACACATTCCTATGTGTCTTCTAAGTGTACTGAACTCGAGTTCAGGTAAGGATTTTGTGAAAATGTCAGCTAGGTTTGATTTGGACTCAACATGGTTAAGTATAATTTAACCATTAATTAGCTACATGATCCCTTACAAAATGATGTTTTACCTCTTTGTGTTTAGTCCTAGAGTGGTGAATTGAATTTTTGGTCAGATTAATTGAACTTATATTATCAATTAAAATTTTTATATTTTTATATTCTAGTTGATAGTCTTTTAGTGTATGCATCATCCACAAAAGTTGAGAAGCACATTCTCCTAGGGCTGTGTATTCAGCTTCAGTAGTGGATAAAGTAACGCAGTGTTGCTTTCTGCTTGACCAACTTACTAGGCACTGACCTAGAATTTGACAGCTACCACTTGTGCTTTTTCTATCTAGTTTGCACCCGACATAGTCTGAATCAGAATAGCCAAAAAGGTCAAAGGTGCAAGTTCTAGGATACCAGAGTCCTACATTTAGGGTGCCCTTAATGTACCTAAGTATTCTTTTAGCATATGTTAGATGTGACTCTTTTGCACAGAATTGGTATCTTGCGCATATACCTACTGCAAATAATATATCGGGTCGACTTGCAGTTAGGTAGAGTAAGCTACCTATTACACTTCCATAGTGTTTTGGATCTACTGGTTTTCTTTCTGGGTCAGAATCAATGTTGATATTAGTTGTCATTGGAGTATTTATAATTTTTGAATTTTCCATGTCAAATTTTTTAATTAGTTCCTTAGCATATTTAGTTTGATAAATATAGATTCCATCTTTGATTTGTTTAATTTGTAAGCCTAAGAAAAAATTGAGTTCCCCTACCAAACTCATTTCAAATTCATTTTCCATTAATTTAACAAATTCTTTTAAAAGTTTAGTATTGGTTGAGCCAAAAATTATATCATCAACATATATTTGGGCTATAAAAATGTCTTTCTCTAAGGTTTTGACAAATAGGGTCTGATCTATTTGACCTTGGTTAAAGCCCTTGGATATTAGGTAATGATCCGGTTGTAAGAACAGGGGACCCTCATCCGGTGGAGTCAACGCCACGTGGAAGTCAAAGGGGCGGTGTCCGGCCGGAGAAGGGTAGGTCCGACCGGCCGGCCAGCCGGTGTCGGGCCGGTGGTCAAAGGCGCCCTGACGGAAGTCAGGGTTCCGGCGCTCAGTGGACAGATTGCAAGGCCGAGCGGACGGCACACTCGGCCAAAGACAAGGAAACATACTGCTACTGATCTCCACAGAACACGCTATTAAGAATCCCCCAAGTAAATCACCGTATACGGCCGACCGGACTCTTATGAAGTCGGCCGCCCGGACTCCATGTCGGGAGCAAGGGAGAAAGACAAGGGACGTCTCTCTGACAGCGAACATATTCAGGCCATACTCCGAATCTTATGTCAGGAGGTTCTGTTGTCCCATCAGGGACATGCTGGTACTGTAGCAGTATGGGTCAGGTAAGCTCACTGACAAGCCCATACTGGGGTATGGGCTGAGGACACGTGTGTGTCTCGATCAGTGTGCACACACTCCTTCCCAGCTCTATATAAGAGCTCGCAGACCTTCGCCAAGAGAGGTTTTTTCACGCATTCTATAATTCTTGGAGCCACTTTCTTGCTGTGAGCTTTGCCTGACTTGAGCGTCGGAGGGTCGTCGCCGGGAACCTCCCCGGCCCGACTTCTGTGCAGGATCGTCGGAGCGTCGTGCATTTAGTCGGAGATCCACAGCAGCAGTAGGGGAGCGCTACGTGCCCAGCGTCCGTTGGTTCAGCGATTCAGACAGGATCAATTTGGCGCCGTCTGTGGGAACGCTCCTGCATCCGACTGGAAACAATAGATGAGGCTGGACGACAACACATGGTGGCGCTTTCGACGGAAGAACTCGAAGCTCTGGTCGAGATAAGGGCCGCCAAACTTGTGGAGCAAAAACAGAAAGCAGCGGCCGACCGGCCGGAGCAACAAGCAACATCTGCGTCGGGTGGCCGAGCGGAAGCACCTCCAGCCACCGTCGCATTCCATCGGGCCTTATTTCTGTTAGAGTGTATACTAAAAGCCTAGCTTTTGGTATAAACATTAATCTAGAAATAAGAATCGCATTGGTCAAATGTCTACATTTATGATAAATGTAGTTGCTCAATTAATTTATATTGTAGATAACATGGTGTGTGGTGTCACATACAGAAGATCATGTTATCGATTCCTTATAAATTATAAACAGTAGCTCACGACCAAGATGGAAAGAAACAAACCATTGGAAGGTCGTAGTGTAATTAGGTATTAGTTTATCTTAACTATATGATTACACTAGTATACTTAGAGTGTATTGAGTAGGACCATTTGAGGTCGTTCCTTTTATACTGACTTTATAAAAGAATAAAGACCTCAGTTATTATGGAAGTGTGTGCTCTTAATCCTAATATAATAACAAGCACATATATTTGATATTTATTTCTTTAATTTATCAATGGGTGAGATTTAGTTCGATAAATCAATAAACCCGATAAGTTGGGAAATGGTATCACTTATAGTGTGTTGTTGATTATAGAAGGAAACTGTCCTAGAGATACTAGGTTGATAATGTCCTCAAGAGGAGCTCATAAGGATTGTCATGTTAAACCCTGCAGTGGACTTAGTCCGACATGATAATAAGGTTGAGTGGTACTACTCTTGGACTTAGATATTAATTAAATGAGTTGTCAGAACTCACTTAATTAGTGGACATTCGATATCTTAAACACAGGGAGACACACTCATAATAAGAAGGAGCCCAAAATGTAATTTGGGATTGGTACGGTAGTTCAATAATAGTTCTTTAGTGGAATGAATTATTATTGATGAAATTAAGTTGTGTGGGCGAACACGGGATGCTTAATTTCATCGAGACCAAAACAATTCCTCCTCTCGGTCCCTATCGTAGCCTCTAGTATATAGAGATTTATACCCACCGATACCCACCTTCTTACCCATCCAATGGGCCAAGCTAGCTTGGAACCCAAGCTAGGGCCGGCCAAGACCAAGTGGATGAGTCATATAGGTGGCCGGCCAAAGCTTAAGTGGCTGGCCACTAGAATATTAAAAGTTTTATTAAAATTATTTCTTATGGATATCATGATTTTAAAGAGAGTTTAAAATTAAAATTTCCTTTTATAACTTTCTACAAAAATTAAGAGAAGAGATTAATCTCTTTCCTTATTTGTAGATTAAAAGGATGGTTTTAATTTTGGTAAAACTTTCCTTATTTGTAAATCATCTACATGTTTAAAGAGAGTTTAAAATTTGAAATCTTTCCTTATTTGTTGATTAAAGGAGGATTTTAAATTTTAAAAAACTTTCCTTTTAACCATGTTCATGATTTAAAGAAAGTTTAAAAATTAATAATTCTCTTTTATTAGTTTCTACAAAGATTGAGAAAAGATTTGATATCTTTCCTTATTTGTAGATTAAAAGAGATTTTAATTTTTAGAGATAACTTTCTTTTTATCCACATGTTTAAAAGAAAGATTTTAATTAAATTTCCTTTTTATAAACCAATCATGAAGGATTAAATTATTGGAGAAATTTTATAAATTTCTGAGACAAATTAGGAAGTTTTAATTAATTAAAACTCTCCTTGTTTATTGATGGTGGCGGCCATGTAAATTGAGAAAAGGAAAATTGTTTTAATTAAATAAATTTTTCCTTTTCATGGCAAAAGAATTAAGGAAGTTTTAATTAAATTTCCTTATTTGCCAAGACCAAGGATTATAAAGAGGGGTAGAGAAGGCTTCATGGTGAACAACCTCTATTATTTCTCTCCCTCTTTCCTTGGTGTTGTGGCCAACCTCTTCCTCTCTTCCTCTTGGTGGTGGCCGAACCTTCTCTATTTGCTTGGAGCTCTTGTGGTGGCGGATACTACTTGGAGAAGAAGAAGAAGAAGGAGAGAAAGCTTGTATCCCTTGGAGCTTGGTTGGTGGAAAGATCTTCATCTTTTGAAGCCTTGTGCTGGCCGAAACTTGAAAAGGAGAAGAAGGTGCTTGGTGATTCTCATCTCGGAAGATCGTTGCCCACACAACGTCCAAGGTTAGAAGTGGAATACGGTAGAAGATCAAGAGGTCTTTCTAAAAGGTATAACTAGTAATTTTTCTTTCCGCATCATACTAGTAATTTTTGGAAATAATACCAAATACAAGAGGCATGCGATTCTAGTATTTCGAATATGTTTTTCGATGTTGTGTTCTTTTGTTTTTTTTTCCTTGTGATTTGATTGTTCTTTTCGGTTAACCTAAAGTTATTTTAGGAAAGTAAATATTAGATTTCTATAAAGGTTTTGTCTAGTCGGTGGTGGTTGCTCCCATATCCAAGAAGGCCATGTGCCTCGCCACGTCAGTACTGGGAACCAATTATGGAAATTAATATTTAATGAAATTAATAACTTAAGGTGATTTGGGTCGAACGTGTTAAGTTCCACAGGAGATCCAAGTCAAAACCTAAAAGAACAAATAGATTAAGTTTTGGATCAAACGTGTTAAGTTCCGCAGGCGATCCAAAATTTAATTTAAAAGAACACATGGTAGCTAGGAAAAGGTTCAGACCTTTGTAAAAATTTTTGTACAGTGGAACCTCTAGGCTTTCCGAGTAGCAACCATCAATTATAGAGCTAGGGTTTTGCCTCTGTGTATTTGGTATTAGTTTAATTATGCATGTCATACATAATTTAGGCAGGTTAATAGTAGGATGTGCTAACTTTGTGGATGCAGGATCCAACTATTATGGCTTTTAGTTATTATGTGTGTGATTGGACCCTTGGACATGTCAAGGGCATTTATCCGTGTGTGCATGATTGTATTAAAATACAGCAGGAGCTGTATTTAGTTTTTTTAGAATTTTATTTTTGATCTAGATACATGTACATTCCTTTTATGGAATATAGGATCAAAATGTAAAATTCTATTTATGTCACGGATCGAATCTTGCAAAGCGTGGAACCTTCTAAGGACCAGAGGCGCAGCGGAACTAGGAGCAAGATGGATGTGACAGCTAGACGCGGTGGCGGTGGCCAAATATGGTAGCAGCTTGGGATGACAACACACGGAGGACAACTAGAGATAAAAGCCATAATAGTTGAAAATTAGATTTTCTATTATATTGTGCTGTGTGTGCATGTTAGTATACATGACTAGTAGGCTAGCATAGTTAAAATTCCTCGTTTATAAATAACTAAGTGGGAGAGGGATTTTTAAATAAATCCCATGGTCTCCATTACTAGTTTGTAAGTGATGCAAACAAGCTTGCGCGTTGGCTCTGAGTACCTTCCTCCATAACGGATGAGCTTGTTTGTGGATCACTAGAACAGACTTCCATTTTTGGATGACTATAGGAAGTTAATTAAGAGCGTGTGATCTTCCCCAACGGAAGGGGCATAATCTTATTAATGGACTTAGTGTCAAGTAATGGTATACACTTAGACACATCTAATAGTATCCTCCCCATCGGAGTCACTGCTATTATTTGTGTGACCAAATGAAACCAACTATTAATTTGTCATAAAACTAGGTTGACAAGATAATAAAATTAAAGGGTTAAAACAAATGATTGATTTTGTATCGTCCACACTAACGTGGCATACAAAATTAACGGTGTTGAGATAATTTTATTTGTCATAAAGATACGTTGACAAGATAGTTAATGGGTAAAACCCTCCCTTTACAAATGTTGAATTTGTATACGTCCACACTAACGTGGCATGCAAAATTCACGGTGTTTGAGGTGTTGGTAAATTTAAATAATATTGTTTGAGGAACCAATGTTATTTTAAATTCAAAGTTTTGACCAAATATTTGATCAAAGATAGATCAACTATTAATTTTATTAATCATAAAGTAAAGTTGACGAGATAATAAAATTAATGAATAAAATCTCCTCTTCGATTTTGTATGCACAAAATTCATGGAGATTTTAAGGAGTTGATCTTGACCAAATGTTTTGTGATTCTTAGGATGTTTGTCAATCCCTAGTAGTCATACTATAGAAAAGACTTAGTAGTCCCAATTGTAATGATTGGAAATAGGACTTGGACATTAAGGTAGACTCTCTTCTTAGAACTAAGAACAATTTAGGTGTATTTAATTCATTAGTTGAAACATGTCTAGTGGTGTTATCTACCAGAACCTGGAGTGTAGATACAAGATGCCATTAATCATGTCTGCAATTCATTGCAGGGTTCCAGGAAACCCGACAACTAAATGAAAGGTAAATCACCGTCCACATGGGCACTACTGTAAAAGTGGTAACTGTTGCAGTGGGAGATGTTTATCCTTTGATAAGAATAAAATATGGATTTTAAGTAATTGTCTTTACGTACCAAGTTTAGAAAGAACCTGATTTCAGTTTCTAAACTATTATAGATATTATATCTATTTTGATAACAAAGTTGTTATCAAGAAAAATAGGAAAGTTATCTATTCTGGTATGATGGTTGGCAATTTATAATCCAATAGCTCCCACGATGCAACAAATGGAAATTAGTAACACATCTTCTAATTTTAAGAGAAAGCAACCTTCGGAAATGAACCTATTATATCTTTGGCATCTAAAGCTAGGTTATACTTGAGTAGGATTCATTGGTAGCTGATGAACTTTTGGGTTCATTGGTAGTGGAAATCTTTCCAACCTGCGAGTCTTACTTGGAAGAAAAATAACCAAGAAGCTTTTAAGTCCAAGGGGTATGGAGTCAAAGATATGTTGAAATCGGTTCATTCTGATTTGTGTGATCCTATGACTATCCAGACAAGAGGTAGTATTGAATATTTTGTCTAATTTATAGACAACTATTCAAGATACAAATAAATTTACTTAATGTACCACAAGACTAAGTACTTTGATTAGTTCAAAGAGTACAAGGTTGATGCGGAGAAATAAAGTAAAAGTCACTATGGAAGATCGTAGTGGCAAGTACCTCTTGAGAGATTTTAGGAGTCACTTATCAGAAGTTGGATTTCAATCCCAACTAACTGCATCTGGTACACCCCAACAGAATGATGTAGTAGAAAGAAGGTAAAGAACTCTTATGGAATAATTAGATAGATGATGAGTTATTCAGAAAATTACCAAATTTGTTTTAAGGATAAACTCTGAAAATGAAAGTGAACATAGTGCCTTCCAAGTCATAACTCTCTACTCATATAGAATTGCTGAATAGGCGTAAGCCTATTTTGAAGCATATTCGGATTCAGGTAATCCAGCATATATGTTAAAGAGAGATAATGATAAGTTGGAAAGGAGATCACTTGTTTATAAGTTATCCTAGATAAACAAAAGTAGGTTTATAGTCTTAAAAATCAGAAGGTCATTGATAACATCAATGACTGATTTTTAGAAAAGGACTATATAATGAACCACGTGCTCATAAGTAAATTTGTTCTTAAGAAAATAATAAAAGACATGTCTAATCTAGTACCAACTGTACAAGATGAGATACCACAAGAAAACTGCAACACGTATCACAAATGATACACAATTGCAGAAAATGCCTTGTCGTAGTGGGAGGGTTGTTAAGCAACCTTAAAAGATTCATGTTTTGGGAGAGTTTTTGAACTCGATCCCTGAAGGACATGAACCTGATCTCCGGACATATGACGAAGCACTCCAAGATAAATATGAAGCATCTTGGCAAAGAGTAATGAATAATAGAATTAGAATATATGTATTCTAATAAAATCTGGAAGCTTGTAGAACCACCAAGTGGTGTAAAAGCCTTTGGGTGTAAAAGGTCTATAATAGAAAAAGAGGGATAGACAGGAAGGTAGAAACCTTCAAAGCAAGGCTTGATGAAAAAGGAAACCTTTTTCACTGGTAGCCATGCTTAAGTCTATCCAGATTCTTTTATCTATTTGGCAAGTGGATGTCAAGACAGCATTCCTTAATGGAAGTCTTGAAGAAAGCATCCATATAAAGCAACCAGAAGGGTTCATTGCAAAGTGCTAAGAGCATCTTGTGTGCAAGCTCAATCAGTCTATGGACTGATACAAAGCTTCAAGGTGTTGGAACATCTAGTTTATCAAAGTAATCCACACCTATGGATTTATTGAGTAAACGGATAAAGTTTTGTGCATACAAAAGATGTGATGGAAACGTGGTGGTATTTCTTGTACTATACGTAGATAACATTTTTGGTAGTTGGAAATAATATCAAAATGTTGTCAGAAGTAGGGGTATGGTTGTCCAAATAATTCGATATAAAGGACTTGGGAGAATGTATATATTTTTAAGATCAAAGTAATAAGGGATCACAAGAAAAAATATATTTATTCCAAGCTTTATACATCGGAAAAATCCTTGCTCGTTTTAAGCATGCAAAACTCCTCAAAAGGTTTCTTACCTTTTAAGCATGGAGTGTCTTTATCTAAAGAGATGTCTCCGATGACATTAAAGGAGATTGAGGACATGTAGGCAGTTCTTTATGCTTCGGCAGTTAGACAACCTAATGTATGCTATGCACGAGATCTGAAATTTGTTTTGCCAAGGGCATAGTTAGCAGATATCAAAGTAACCCTTGACAAGGACATTGGATGCATAAAGCATATATTAAAGTACCTTAGAGGCGCTTAGAGATTATATGCTAGCTTACAAGGCGATTAATTTGGTCCTAGTGGGTTACATGGATTTTGGCTTCCAATCGGATAGGGATAATAATAAGTCAACCTCGGGGTTTTGTGATTACTTTAGGAGGTATAGTCATAACTATGGAAGAGTGATAAGCATAGGTGTTTTTCTGGACTCCACCATAGAAGCTTAGTATATGGCAAGCCTCTGAGGTAGCCATAAAAGCTGAATGACTCAATAACCTCAAGATAGACTTAGATATGATTTCTGGTTTGTCCAAAGATTGTTACAATTTAATGTAATAATGTTGGTGCAGTATCAAACTCGAAGAAACCATAAGTCTATAAGGCAAGTAAACACAATAGAGCGCAAGTACCACCCAATACGAGAAATCGTATAAACGAGGAGAAGTTGTTGCTGCCTAGATTGCATCAGGTGATGACCTATAGATCTTTTCACTAAGGTCCTTAAGGCAAGAGCTTTTGATGGGCATGTTGAAGGGTTGGGAATCAGATGTATGGCAGCAGATATGGCAGCTTAGTCTTTTAGTATAAGTGGGAGATTGTTAGAGTGTATACTAAAAGCCTAGCTTTTGGTATAAACATTTATCTAGAAATAAGAATCACATTGGTCAAATATCTACATTTATGATAAATGTAGTTGTTCAATTAATTTATATTGTAGATAACATGGTGTGTGGTGTCACATACAGAAGATCATGTTATCGATTCCTTATAAATTATAAACAGTAGCTCACGACCAAGATGGAAAGGAACAAACCATTGGAAGGTCGTAGTGTAATTAGATATTAGTTTATCTTAACTATATAATTACACTAGTACACTTAGAGTGTATTGAGTAGGACCATTTGAGGTTGTTCCTTTTATACTGACTTTATAAAGGAACAAAGACCTCAGTTATTATGGAAGTGTGTGCTCTTAATCCTAATATAATAACAAGCACATATATTTGATATTTATTTCTTTAATTTATCAATGGGTGAGATTTAGTTCGATAAATCAATAAGCCCGATAAGTTGGGAAATGGTATCACTTATAGTGTGTGTTGTTGATTATAGAAGGAAACTGTGTCCTAGAAATACTAGGTTGATAATGTCCTCAAGAGGAGCTTATAAGGATTGTCATGTTAAACCCTGCAGGTGGACTTAGTTCGACATGACGATAAGGTTGAGTGGTATTACTCTTGGACTAAGATATTAATTAAATGAGTTGTCAGTAACTCACTTAATTAGTGGACATTCGATATCTTAAACACAGGGAGACTAACACACTCATAATAAGAAGGAGCCCAAAAATGTAATTTGGGATTGGTGCGGTAGTTCAATAATAGTTCTTTAGTGGAATGAATTATTATTGATGAAATTAAGTTGTGTGTTCGGGGCGAACACGGGATGCTTAATTTCATCGGGAGACCAAAACCAATTCCTCCTCTCGGTCCCTATCGTAGCCTCTAGTATATAGAGATTTATACCCACCGCATACCCACCTTCTTACCCATCCAATGGGGCCGGCCAAGCTAGCTTGGAACCCAAGCTAGGGCCGGCCAAGACCAAGTGGATGAGCCATGTAGGTGGTCGGCCAAAGCTTGGGTCCCAAGCTTAGGTGGCCGACCACTAGAATATTAAAAGGATTTTTATTAAAATTATTTCTTATGTGGATATCATGATTTTAAAGAGAGTTTAAAATTAAAATTTCCTTTTATAACTTTCTACAAAAGATTAAGAGAAGAGATTAATCTCTTTCCTTATTTATAGATTAAAAGGATGGTTTTAATTTTGGTAAAAACTTTCCTTATTTGTAAATCATCTACATGTTTAAAAGAGAGTTTAAAATTTGAAATCTTTCCTTATTTGTTGATTAAAGGAGGATTTTAAATTTTAAGAAAACTTTCCTTTTAACCATGTTCATGATTTAAAAGAAAGTTTAAAATTAATAATTCTCTTTTATTAGTTTCTACAAAAGATTGAGAAAAGATTTGATATCTTTCCTTATTTGTAGATTAAAAGAGATTTTAATTTTTAGAGATAACTTTCTTTTTATCCACATGTTTAAAAGAAAGATTTTAATTAAATTTCCTTTTTATAAACCAATCATGAAGGGATTAAATTATTGGAGAAATTTTATAAATTTCTGGAGACAAATTAGGAAGTTTTAATTAATTAAAACTCTCCTTGTTTATAGCTTGATGGTGGCCGGCCATGTAAATTGAGAAAAGGAAAATTGTTTTTAATTAAATAAATTTTTCCTTTTCATGGCAAAAGAATTAAGGAAGTTTTTAATTAAATTTCCTTATTTGCCAAGACCAAGGATTATAAAAGAGGGGGTAGAGAAGGCTTCATGGTGAACAACCTCTATTATTTCTCTCCCTCTTTTCCTTGGTGTTGTGGCCGGCCAACCCCTCTTCCTCTCTTCCTCTTGGTGGTGGCCGAACCTTCTCTATTTGCTTGGAGCTCTTGTGGTGGCCGGATACTACTTGGAGAAGAAGAAGAAGAAGGAGAGAAAGCTTGTATCCCTTGGAGCTTGGTTGGTGGAAAAAGATCTTCATCTTTTGGAAGCTTTGTGCTTGGCCGAAACTTGAAAAAGGAGAAGAAGGTGCTTTGGTGGATTCTCATCTCGGAAGATCGTTGCCCACACAACGTCCGAGGTTGGAAGAGGAATACGGTAGAAGATCAAGAGGTCTTTCTAAAAGGTATAACTAGTATTTTTTCTTTCCGCATCATACTAGTTATTTTTGGAAATAATACCAAATACAAGAGGCTTACGATTCTAGTATTTCGAATATGTTTTTCGAAGTTGTGTTCTTTTGTTTTATTTTTCCTTGTGATTTGATTGTTCTTTTCGGTTAACCTAAAGTTATTTTAGGAAATTAAATATTAGATTTCTATAAAAGGTTTTGTCTAGTCGGTGGTGGTTGCTCCCATATCCAAGAAGGCCATGTGCCTCGCCACGTCAGTACTGGGAACCAATTATGGAAATTAATATTTAATGAAATTAATAACTTAAGGTGATTTGGGTCGAACGTGTTAAGTTCCACAGGAGATCCAAGTCAAAACCTAAAAGAACAAATAGATTAAGTTTTGGATCAAACGTGTTAAGTTCCGCAGGCGATCCAAAATTTAATTTAAAAGAACACATGGTAGCTAGGAAAAGGTTCAGACCTTTGTACAAAATTTTTGTACAGTGGAACCTCTAGGCTTTCCGAGTAGCAACCATCAATTTCGCACCCCTGAAGCCGTACCGACTCGAAGAGATAGAGGATCTTCTTCCGACGAAATGCCTAAGCGAGACGACAGGAAGGGGAAAGCTCCCCGAGCGGACTCATCTCCCGAGCGGATCAATTGCCAATTTTCGGAGGCTATTCTACGAGACTCTCTGCCCAAGCACTACGTGCCTCCGACGATCGGCGAGTACAATGGAACAACAGACCCAGATGATCATCTGGGTAAGTTCGATAACACAGCTACGCTCCATCAATATACAGATGGAGTAAAGTGCCGAGTCTTTCTTACCACTCTCTCGGGATCGGCTCAACGATGGTTTCGGAGGCTGCCGGATGGATCCATCACTAGCTTCAAGGACTTCCGAACGGCCTTCCTCCACCACTTCGCCAGCAGTCGGCGTTATCAGAAGACAAGCGTCAGCTTGTTCGCCATCAAGCAAGAGCCGAGAGAATCGCTTCGAGCTTACATCCAGCGATTCAACCAAGTGGCGATGGATATTCCAACGGCCACATCAGAGACGATGATGAATGCCTTCACGCAAGGCCTTGTGGATGGGGACTTCTTCCGGTCGCTCATCCGAAAGCCGCCCCGAGATTATGATCACATGCTACATCGGGCTAACGAATACATAAACGTGGAAGAAGCGCAAGCCGCCCGGAAAAACTCCAACCGAGCGGGCACCTATGCATGCCGAACGGAAACAGCCTAGAGGACCAAAGGCCGAAGCAGTCCGCTCCCCTCGTGGGAAGTCCCAAGAAGTAGCTGCCGCTCGGCCCAAGCCAAAGAAGAGATGGACCCCTATGTTCTGCTCCTTCCACCGGACGGATACGCACAACACGAAGGATTGTCGAAGTCTTCCCTTCGTGGCTAATCCCGTTCCTAGGAATGCCGAACGACGGTCTCCTCCTAGCGACAGGAGACAAAGGACCCATGGAGCCGACCGGACCCGCCCCGAGAGGCGACATCAACATACGCCCGATCGACATCGTTCTCCAAGGCAGGAGAATCGCCGAGCGTCCAGAGAACGGTCCCGACCGTCCGCTCGGGAAGAGGAAAACAGAGGCAATACTTCCCAAGGCGAGATCAATGTTATTGCTGGCGGGCCAACCGGAGGAGACTCCAACCGAACCAGAAAGGCAGGCGTCCGGCAACTCCAAATCCACGCAGTCGGTTGCAGCCAAGAGCGAGCATGTGGATCGGAGATCACTTTTGGGCCCAGGGACTTAGAAGGAGTTGAAGTTCCCCACGACGACGCTCTGCTCATTAAAGCGATAATAGCAAATTACACTATTCATCGCATATTCGTTGACACAGGGAGCTCGGTCAACATCATGTTCAAGAAGGCGTTCGATCAGCTGCAAATTGATCGAGCCGAGTTGCTGCCCATGACGACCCCGCTCTACGGGTTTACGGCAGACGGTTCGGGGTCAGATCCTACTGGCTACCTCGGGGAGAGGAGCCGCTCACGGAGGACAAGGACAACAAACTTGTGGTGGTTGACTCTCCTCGTCCTACAACGCTCATTTTGGGACGGCCGGCGCTAATTCCGAGCGATCGTCTCAACCTTCCATCGAAGATCAAGTTCCCGTGGAAGACAAAGTGGGAGAAATACGAGGAGACCATGCACTCGGCGATGTTACATCGAAATGGTCGAGCAGAATTCCGCTCGGAAGGCGCCCGAATTGAGGTACACGCCATAACCGAGAAACCTCCTGCTTTAATTTATGAGGAAAAGGAGGAGGTTCAGATCCATCCGACCCGATCGGAGGCCACGACTTTTATCGCCTCTGATCTGGGGAAAGAACAGAAGGAGAAGCTGATTCAATGCCTCCAACGAAATCATGATGTCTTCGTTTGGTCGACACATGAGTTACCCGGAATTTCGCCGAGCCTAGCGCAGCATGAATTGCATGTCCGACCGGACGCTCGGCCATGAAGCAGAGAAAAAGGGATTTCAGTGTCGAATGCCATCATCCGGGCGGAAGTAGAAAAACTTCTGGAGGCCGGCCACATACGCGAGGTGCAGTTCCCGAGCTGGCTGGCCAATGTAGTATTGGTCTCCAAGCCGGGCGGCAAGTGGAGAGTCTGCATCGACTTTCGGGACTTAAACAAAGCATGCCCCAAGGACTTCTATCCTCTGCCCCGGATAGATCAGCTGGTGGACTCTACGGCCGGCTGCGAATTAATCTGCATGCTTGACGCCTATCAAGGATATCATCAAGTGCCGCTCGCCCGGGAAGATCAAGAAAAAGTAAGCTTCGTAACGGCCGACGGCACATATTGCTATAATGTGATGTCGTTCGGATTGAAGAATGTCGGGGCCACCTATCAACGCTTGATGAACAAAGTGTTCAAGGAGCAGATCGGGCGTAATCTGGAAGTATATGTGGACGACATTCTTATCAAATCCGTCCGAACGGCCGATCTCTTCAAGGACATGGAAGAAACCTTTCGAACGCTGCGCAAATATGGAGTCAAGCTAAATCCCCTAAAGTGCCTGTTCGGGGCAAAAGGAGGCCGTTTTCTGGGGTACATAGTGACCGGGCGGGGAATCGAAGCAAATCCCAGCAAGGTGAAAGCTCTACAAGACATGCCGCCTCCAAGAAATACGAGGGAAGTGCAGCGTTTGACCGGTCGGATAACGGCATTGTCCAGATTTATCTCCAAAACCGCCGACCGGAGCCTACCATTCTTCAAGATCCTGCGCAAGGCTACTAAGTTCCAGTGGGATGAAGAATGCGATATATCGAGCGTTCGAAGAATTGAAGACATATCTTAATTCTCTGCCTATACTTGCCAAGCTGATCGGGGGTGAGTCACTTTATATTTATCTGTCTTCAACTGAGCATGCTGTAGGCTCAGCACTTGTGAGGTCGAGCGGTGAGGAGCAGCCGGTGTATTTTCTAAGCCACATTTTAAAAGATGCTGAATCTCGTTACACCGGGCTCGAGAAGTTGGCCTTTGCTCTGGTTTTAGCCGCTCGGCGCCTCCGTCCGTACTTCCTGGCGCACACTATCATCGTCAAGACAAATAGCCCGCTCAGCCGGGTGTTATTAAACCCAGAAGCGTCCGGGCGGCTCATCAAATGGACGACGGAGTTAAGTGAATTTGACATCCAATACCAGCCCCGCTCGGCGATCAAAGCGCAATCCTTGGCCGATTTTGTGACTGAGGTGCAAAGGCCGGAGCCGGAAGCTATGTGGAGGATATATGTGGATGGGTCATCCACTCGGCTCGGGAGCGGGATTGGAATATTGTTGCTCTCCCCTCGAGAAGAAAAGATGCACTTATCCGTCCGGCTGGATTATAAAGCAACTAACAATGAAGCAGAGTACGAGGCCCTCATAGCTGGCTTGCAGGCAGCTCGGCATGTGGGAGCCGGTCGGGTCACTCTTCACTCGGATTCGCAGTTAGCCGCTCAGCAGCTTTCTGGCACCTTTGAAATCAACAGCACTCGGCTGAAACTCTACGCCGAAGCCTTCGAGAAGCTCAAGGCTGATTTTAGAGAAGTTATTGTACAGAAGATACCCAGAGCAGAAAATCAAGCAGCCGATGAGTTGGCCAGACTAGCAAGTTCTATAACGCCGGTCGCTATCCCGAAGTCGATTGAAAAAGTACTGCTGGTGGCGCACGTCGACCGGATGCAAGGCCTCACGTTTCCAAGCGACTGGAGGACACCTATTATAGAATTTCTCCATTCGGGCACCACACCCTCCGATGAATATGCAGCCCGGCTCCTCAGAAGAAGAGCCGGTCGGTTTACACTCATCGGAGACCAGCTTTACAAGAAAGCTTTCTCGCGCCCGTTACTGAAATGTGTAAGCTCGGAGGACTCAGCTTACATCCTCCAGGAAGTGCATCAAGTATCACAACTTCTCCCACCGACCGGCCGAAGAAATGAAGGCATCAACCGTTTCGTGCCCGTTCGACCAATGGGGAATGGATATTGTGGGTCCATTTCCGATGGCGACCGGGCAGAGGAAATTTTTGCTGGTGGCGGTCGATTATTTTTCCAAGTGGGTGGAGGCCGAGCCGCTAGCCAGGATCACCAAACAGATGGTCAAAAAATTCATCTGGCAACACATCATCTGTAGGTTCGGTATCCCTCGCCGATTGGTTTCAGACAATGGACGGCAATTCACAGGGAAGGTGCTAGAAGATTGGTGCAAAAGCTACGGCATCGAGCAACACTTCACGTCCGTGGCTTACCCCCAGAGCAACGGTCAAGCTGAAGTAGCCAATCGGGAAATCCTTCGTATTCTGCGCGCTCGGCTCGACCATCTCGGAGGAAGCTGGCCAGATGAGGTGTCGGGCGTCTTGTGGGCCATCCGAACGGCTCCAAAAGAAGGAACGGGCGCCACGCCTTTCCATCTGGTGTACGGCGGCGAGGCGGTCATTCCGGTCGAAGTCGGTGTCGAGTCCGTCCGGATCCAATGTTACGATGAAGGCAACGCCGAGCAGAGGAACATGGAGCTAGATTTGGTTGACGAAGAGCGAGCCAAGGCATCCGTTCGGCTGATGGCATACTGGCAACGGATGAAGCAAAACTACAACCGGCGCGTCATTCCCAGATCATTCCAGGTCGGCGATCTTGTCTGGAAGAAAGTCAAGCCGGTCGGCGATGTCGGTAAGCTGGAAGCTCCGTGGGCGGGTCCCTTCAGAATCATCGAAAAGCTCCGCTCGGGCGCGTATTATTTAGAGGATGAGGGCGGTCGGCAGCTAGATAGGCCGTGGAGCGCGAACCACCTCCAGCCTTACCGGGCGGGGTGAAAGGTGCGCCAATGTAAATAATCCTGTGTACTTTTTTCGACTGTATACTTGAAATGCAGAAATGAAAAATTGGAGAAATAAATACAAGGCATCATCAACGGAACCGAAGGCCAAGGCCGCTCGGCCTGGTAAGGAGTTAGCCTTGGAAAGCCGACGAGCCCCGTCGTTAAAGATCGAGAGCCGTGCCGACCGGCTATAAATATCCGCGCCGTCGAGCTCCGACGTTAAAGATCGAGAGACGAGCCGGCATCTATAAACGTCCGAGCGGAAAGCCGACGAGCCCCGTCGTTAAAGATCGAGAGCCGCGCCGACCGGCTATAAATATCCGCGCCGTCGAGCTCCGACGTTAAAGATCGAGAGACGAGCCGGCGTCTATAAACGTCCGAGCGGAAAGCCGACGAGCCCCGTCGTTAAAGATCGAGAGCCGCGCCGACCGGCTATAAATATCCGCGTCGTCGAGCTCCGACGTTAAAGATCGAGAGACGAGCTCTATAAGCGTCCGAGCGGAAAGCCGACGAGCCCGTCGTTAAAGATCGAGACCCGCGCCAACCGGCTATAAATATCCGCGTCGAGCTCAGGCGTTAAAGATCGAGAGGCAGGCGTCTATAAACGCCGGCGGAAAGCCGGAGCCCGTCGTTAAGATCGAGAGCCGCGGCCGGCTATAAATATCCGTCGAGCTCCGACGTTAAAGATCGAGACGAGCCGGCGTCTATAAACGTCCGAGCGGAAAGCCGACGAGCCCGTCATTAAAGATCGAGAGCCGACCGGCTATAAATATCCGCGCCGTCGAGCTCGGCGTTAAAGATCGAGAGACGGCCGTTATAAACGTCCGAGCGGAAAGCCGACGAGCCCGTCGTTAAAGATCGAGAGCCACGCCGACCGCTATAAATATCCGGCCGAGCTCCGGCGTTAAAGATCGAGGCGAGCGCCTATTAACGTCCGGCGGAAAGCCGACGAGCCCGTCGTTAAGATCGAGGCCGCTACGCCGCTATAAATATCCGCGCCGTCGAGCTCCGACGTTAAAGATCGAGAGACGAGCCGGCGTCTATAAACGTCCAAGCGGAAAGCCGACGAGCCCCGTCAAAGATCGAGAGCCGCGCCGTCCGGCTATAAACACCCGAGCCGTCGAACTCCGATGTTAAATGTTCAGACGTTCGATCGACTCTGCGTTCCGCACGGCTCATGGTTCAATGGTCCTTGTCGGCTGGTACGGGTGATCTTGGCCAGCAAAGCGGAATGTTACGCGTACGGAATGTCTACCCGATCGGATGGGTATCACCAAATACTTCGTCCAAAAGGCCTTTCGATAATTAGCGAGCGGGCAATGTACATATTAAGTGAAAAGCATGGGGCAAGAATATAGAGTGCGCGAAGGGAAAGCATTGCATTCAAAATAAAATCTCAGGCCGGGCGGCCCGAGTACAAAAAGGACCATATTCATCCGAGCGGCCAAATTACAAAAATTACTCTATATAGTCGTAGAGGGTCTTGGGGATGGTCTCCAGGAGCGCCACCTGATCGCCAGCCAGAATATTAGTGAGCTCCGGAAGCAGGCCCTTCGACTTCAGATAAGTCATAGTGGCCGTCATGGCCAAGTCGAAGGCTGTGTACATCCGCTCGCATATTTTCTCCGAGAATTCGGGCGACCGGATGTAACTTTGTCTTAGAGCAGCAACCCGACCCGGCTCGGCCTCTTGGTACTCTTTGAAGGCCAATTGAGCTGCAGAGAGGGATTCCTGCAGAGCGGTCAACTCATTCTTATACTTGGTCGCTTCGGCCGAGCAGCTTACTTTCTCCTGGTCGAGCTGATCCATCAACTCCTTGACCTTTAGCTCTAGGCCCCGAGCCTCCACATTTTTCTTCTCCAAGTCAGATATAGCCGTATTCTTCCGAGTGGTGGCCAAGGTAAATTTTTGGTCGAGCGACTTGACTTGCCGCTCGAGCTCGGCCAGATGATGAGCCTGGTCGGCTGTTTTATTCCGTTCGGCCTCCAGCATGTCTTGAGCCTTCTTCAGCTCCTTCTGCAGCTTAGAGTAGGATGGTCCCTGAGAACCGGACGGACCAACCGCTGCCTTCAATTGGCGCAGCTCTTCATCTACCAAGGCCAAGCGGTTACAAACCGCAATTTCTTCCACCCATCTCTGACGAAAGAAAATAGAAATTGTTATTGGCCGAACGGAATGAAGGCATACAAAACTTGGGATGAAATGGACTTACCCCGGTGGCCTGCTGCATATGACTGTTGGCCAAATTCCCGATCCGAATCATCGCGATGCGCGCCCGAGCATCCGCCCACATCTCGGCTAGAGGCCCTTTCAAAGTAATGGTATGCTCGGGCACAGTCGGTCGGGCGGTCTCTGGCAATAGCTCTTCAGTAGGAAGGTGAAGGGTAACCCGAATCGTGCGTCCGGGGCCGTGGGTTGTCCGACCGGCAGTTGGAAGGGGATCAGAAGCCGGCGCAGAATACTGGGAATGGATGGTCGAGCGCTGGACTGAATGGCGAGGGGGCGGAAGGGTGCTGATTGGAATAGCCTCCATCGGCGCGGCAGGCTCGTCCCAGTCAGAGGGTGTCCGGTCAGACGAAATGGTTTCAGGCATTGGCGCCTTGCCCCGAGCGTTTTCAGTGACCCGCTCGGCTGGTTGAACCGCAGACGCCGCCGACCGCGAAGGAGTTTCCACTCGACGCCTCTTTTGTCGAGGCTGCTCCTCCTCCCGAGCGGAAGCTTCCCCGGGGGCAGTTGGTTCTTCAGGAATGGCTTCGCTGGCAACGTTTTGTTGAGAAGTGGGAGCGGTCGACTCACCCTGAGTCCCGCTCTCTCCTTCGTGGGATCCGACCGGCTGGATACCCAAAGCTTCCATTTCCCGGGTCGCCGCGGCTTCCAGAGCGGCCGCCTTTCTCTTCAAAACACCGGCCATGACCGAATCCATAACGATGTCCGCTGCAAAGAAAGGAAAAGAAATCAGTTAGCAATCAAAGCAAATACCCAACCCAAGTGCTTACCGAAGCCGGTCGGGAGAGGAGTCCGTATAGGACTCAGCCCAAAGATGTACATCACTCCCTCATGGAGAAGTTTGTTGATGTCAAGTCGCAGACCGGCCAGTATGTTTGCAGCGTGGAGGTAGTCCGGTCGGGTCTTGAACTTCTTCAACTCGGGAGTAGGAGGCAGAGTGACCTGCCACTGGGTCGGGAAGTCTGCCTGATTGGGCATACGGATGTAGAAAAAATAATCCTTCCAATGTTTATTGGAGGTAGGAAGTTTGTTGAAAAAGACCAAGCCGGGCCTAGCCTGGAACATGAAGGTGTCCGGCTCGGCTTGCTTGGGGTAATAAAAATAAAAGAAGACCTCCGGTCGGAGGGGGATGTTGTGAATCTTGAACAAAACGACGACACCGCAGAGGAGACGGAAAGTATTGGGTACTAAGCTACCGAGCGGCACGCCGAAAAACTTACAGACATCTATGATGAACGGGTGTACAGGAAAACGGAGACCAGCTGTAAACTGGTCTCGAAAGACACAGAACGCTCCGCGCGGCGGTCGGTGAGGCCGAGCGGCAGGACCAGCTAAGCGAATTTCGAAATCCTCTGGGATTTCGAAATTATCGGCCAGAATATCGAAGTCCCGCTGTTCAAATCGGGACTACATGGTGGTGTACCATGGGCCGAGCGATTGATCTTCGGGATGGGAGGAGCTGGCCATGGGCCGTTCGGGAAGAATTGGAAGAAAAAAAGCAGGAGAAAAATAGTAGCAAGCGAAAGGAAGTTTCAAGGATCGAAAATGAGAAAGAAATGCTGAAGAAACACCGGAAAGGCAGAAGGAAAGATGTAAAACCTTGCTGTGGGAAAAGGGGGCCAAAGAAAAGGCGCCGGAGAGCGTCAGAGAGCAGAAACAAGATCGTTGGAGCTCCGAAGCACTGGAGGCAGTGGTCGAGGACGCAGAAGCAAATGAGGGAGAGAAGGAAACGAAGGCTTTATAGGGTGGAGGCCGGCCGGCCTCCACCGTTGGATCCAGGTCACGGGAATCAAAGCGTGCATCTCGCCGTTCATTTCGAATTGCTTCGATCGCATCAAAACACCATGCCGCCGCCACCGTAGGCTGATGGCATTGCGCCACGTGGCGTTCTACCATTCGGAGCATTTAATGAAAGCATGCTCAACCTTAATGTCGGAGATTGGCGCAAAACCCGAGGAGATCCGGTGAATGCCATTGTTGATTTGTTCAAGGCCATCTCTGCGATAAGCCGATCGGAGTATATTAGCACGGAGGAGCTGCCCGGCTAGATTCGCAGTCCAGTCAGTCGGACAATTCGCCTCCTTCGACTAGACTTGAAGGGGAGGCAAGTGATCCGGTTGTAAGAATAGGGGACCCTCATCCGGTGGAGTCAACGCCACATGGAAGTCAAAGGGGCGGTGTCAGGCCGGAGAAGGGTAGGTCCGACCGACCGGCCAGCCGGTGTCGGGCCGGTGATCAAAGGCGCCCTGACGGAAGTCAGGGTTCCGGCGCTCAGTGGACAGATTGCAGGGTCGAGCGGACGGCACACTCGGCCAAAGACAAGGAAACATACTGCTACTGGTCTCCACAGAACACGCTATTAAGAATCCCCCAAGTAAATCACCGTATACGGCCGGCCGGACTCCATGTCGGGAGCAAGGGAGAAAGACAAGGGACGTCTCTCTGACAGCGAACATGTTCAGGCCATACTCCGAATCTTATGTCAGGAGGTTCCGTTGTCCCATCAGGGACATGCTGGTACTGTAGCAGTATGGGTCAGGTAAGCTCACTTACAAGCCCATACTGGGGTATGGGCTGAGGACACGTGTGTGCCTCGATCAGTGTGCACACACTCCTTCCCAGCTCTATATAAGAGCTCGCAGACCTTCGCCGAAAAGGGGTTTTTTTTACGCATTCTATAATTCTTGGAGCCACTTTCTTGCTGTGAGCTTTGCCTGACTTGAGCGTCGGAGGGTCGTCGCTGGGAACCTCCCCGGCCCGACTTCTGTGCAGGATCGTCGGAGCGTCGTGCATTTAGTCGGAGATCCACAGCAGCAGTAGGGGAGCGCTACGTGCCCAGCGTCCGTTGGTTCAGCGATTCGGACAGGATCATGTAATTAGATAACCGTTCATACCATGCCCTAAGTGCTTGTTTTAGGCCATATAAGGCCTTTTTCAGTCTGAATACATGGTTTGGTTTGTCTAAGTCCTCAAATCCTGGAGGTTGGCTTACATATACCTCTTCCTTAATGAACCCATTTAAGAAGGTTGACTTGACATCCATTTGGTATAATTTAAATCCCTTATGTGTTGCATAGGCCAGTAGCATCCTAATGGATTCGAGTCTAGCTACTGGTGCATAGGTTTCGTCATAATCTAATCCTTCAACCTGGCTGAACCCTTTGGCTACTAGTCTGGCCTTATTTCTTACAATCTCACCCTGATCATCTAATTTGTTCCTAAATACCCATTTGGTGTCAATTATGGACTTATCTATGGGTTTAGGTACAAGTTCCCAGACTTGATTTCTATCAAATTGGGCTAACTCTTCCTGCATCGCAATGATCCAGTCTGGATCAGGTAGGACTTCTTCTATAGTCTTAGGCTCATTTTTGAAAATAAGGACAATCTGACTCAGGTTTCTATAAGATGATCTAGTTCTAACTCCTAGGTTTGGGTCACCCAAAATTTGGTCAGGTGGGTGAGAAGTATTTATTCTTGTTGGTCTTATATTTGGGTTAGTCATTGGTTCCTCTGGTTTACTAGTGTTGGGTTGAATTTCATCATCTTCTATAATTCTTGGGTTAATGCCAATACTTTCATTTGTATTAGGTAGATTATTTTCTTCATCAAATATTACATTTGTTGTTTCTTCAACTTTTAGGGTATTTTGGTTATAGACTCTATAGACCCTACTGGTTGTGGAGTACCCTAAAAATATTCCTTGGACTGATTTGGGTGTAAATTTTCCTAAGTAGTCTTTAGTGTTTAAAATGTGAACTTTACATCCAAACACTTTTAAATAGTTCAAGTTGGGAATTTTATTATAGTATATTTCATAGGGGGTTTTATTGTGTAATTTGTTAATCAGAATTCTATTTTGAATGTAGTTTGCTGTATTTATTGCTTCGGCCCAGAATTGATGATTTAAGTTGTACTCATTTAGCATGGTTCTAGCGGCCTCTTGTAGGGTTCTATTTTTCCATTCCACCAACCCGTTTTGTTGGGGAGTTCTAGGGTAAGAAAATTCATGTTTGTATCCATTTATTTTACAAAGTTGGGTAAATCTATGATTTTCAAATTCACCCCCATGATCACTTTTTATCCTTTTAATTTTGGTATCTTTTTCATTTTCTGTTAACTTGCAAAAATTATTAAAAGCTTCAAAGGTTCCATCTTTTATTTTTAGAAACTTTACCCAAGTGAACCTAGAGTAATCATCAATTATAACTAAGCAGTACTGGTTCCTGCTTAGTGACTTGGCTCCGTATGAATCAAATAGGTCTAAATGTAGGAGCTCAAGTCAGAAGTTAGTTTTATTTAAGTTGGTTGATTTGTGAGTTGATTTGGTTTGCTTACCTTGTTGGCAAGCTTGGCAAATTGTATTTTCTAAGTCCCTTAATTTGGGTAGCCCTCTAACTAAGCTATTTTGACTCATTTTTGAAATGAGTTTGACATGAGTGTGATCCAGTCTTCTGTGCCACAGGCTGGTTTCCTCTTGTTGTGTCAAAAGACACTCTACTGAGGATAAAGGCAGGTCAATTGTGTAGATGTTGTTTTTCCCGAGTCCCTTAAGTATGACTTCGGGGTTGTCAATATTTTTAACTAAACACCCAGAATTATTAAAAATAACTAAATAGCCACTATCACACAATTGACTTATACTTAGTAAATTAAAGTTAAAATTTTCAACTAATAAAACATTTCGAATAATGAAATCGGAACTAAGTTCGATATTACCTTTTCCGATTACCTTAAGTTTACCGTCGTTGCCGAATGCAACTGATCCTAGGTTCTTGTATTTAAGCTTAGTGAACTTCAACCTATCTCCAGTCATATGTTTGGAGCATCCACTATCCAACATCCATTGATCCAATTCCTACACATAAGGTATTTTGAATTGGATTCTTTTAGATGGATTAAAGATAGTTAGATTGAAATAAGTTTCCAAATTTTTCATCTCACCCAATCTAGGTTAGCAATCAGTTATTTCTATCGGTGATTGTTAGATGGTTGAATAATTATTTTAGAAAAATTTTAAGTTAATTAAATTTGAAAAAGTTTAAGTTAATTAAATTTAAAAAGTTAAATTTAAGTTAATTAATTAAATTTAAAAAGTTAAATTTAAGTTAATTAATTTTGAAAAAGTTTTAAGTTAATTAAATTTAAAAAGTTTAAGTTAATTAAATTTAAAAGAGTATTAATAAAAAATATTAAATTAATTTAAAATAGTATTAATTTAAATGATTTTCAATTTAATTGAATTGAATTAATTTATTTTTTAATTTAATTTAATTTAATCTAATTTCAATTTAATTTAATTTAATTGGATTTAATTTAATTTGATCTAATCGAATTTCAATTTAATTAATTTATTTTCAATTTAATTTTAATTTAATCATCTCACCCGATCTAAGTTTTTCAATCAGGGGATCCTATAATTTTGTGAAATGAATTAGGTTCAATTTTCGAGTTTGGTTTAACTTTATGTTAGATTCAGGTTTAGCTTTGGGCTCAATAAATAGACATTCTTTGGATAAACTTCTGGGCTATGGTGAGTCACTTGGACATCATTAAAGTAACCATGCCTTCGAGGTTTTCCAAATAGTCTTATCCACTGAACTTAGTACAAAACCTTGGTCTAACTAGTTAGGATCCATAAAGGGTAGCTTCAGTCAGTTCCACTTAGCCAAATGCACCAGGTCGAAGCAATATCTTTCTAGACATGCATAGACTAAGCTTTCCTAACGTACTATCATCCAATATTTCACCAGTACCGTGGGTCAAGTTAAACTTAGCCCTTTTTTATTCTAGCCCTAATTACCCTGCCGGGTAGGTTCCTTTTGGAGGTGCTAGCTATTCTGGAGCCTCCATTATTGATTTTCCTTTTATCTTGTTTTTAAAGTTTTAATTTTGAATTATATTCCTTTAAATTTATTTGTTAAGATAATTTTTATTTATTTATTTATTTATTTTTTAAGTTTATTTATTAATTAATTTGTTAAGATAATTTTTATTTATTTATTTATTTATTTGTTAAGATAATTTTTATTTAATTATTTATTTGTTAAGATAATTTTTATTTATTTATTAATTAAAATAATTTTCCTTTTTGCTCCCCTTGTATTATAGCCTCGATAAGGTTTATCAAGGTAATGTATTTTATCCTTGGGGACCCAATATTGACCAAGTCCAACTTGATTGACCAAGTTGGACTTGGGTACCCATGCTTGGACTAGTTTACTATTTGGTCTGTTGACTAAGGATAGATAGGATCAATATTTCCTTTTAGATTTAAAACCTAGTCCAGTTCTATTGTAAACGGCTCTTTGTGTCCCAAGAATTAGGTCAAGGTTCTTGGACCCCAAAGAAAACCGTTCTAAGGTTTTCTCCAAATCCTTACATGAGTTTTCAGACTAGAATTTTCTTTCTCAAGCTTTTGGACTTGAGTTGAATTTCTAGTCTGAACTGGGTCAGGCAAGGTTTTGGAGTTAGTCACTTCTTTAAGGATCGTTATTTCCTTTAGAAGTGACTTGACCCGAATGTTTAATTTTGCTAATTTGCGTAATAAATAATTAACTAAATTATTTAATCACGGAATACTTACAGTGGGGTCAGGCCCTTCGGAAATGGATACGGATCTGTGACTTCTTTCCGATTCAGCTTCTGATTCCCTCTCACTCTCGGACACGTTGATTTGATCCCGGGCCATCAGCGCGAGGAGGCTCGTCTAGTTGAGCTCGTCGTCGGTATCTTCTTCTGAAGATTCCTCAAAAGTTGCTTTCAGCACCTTCTTCTTTTTCTGCTTCTTTGCTTCCTTTTGATTTGGGCAGTTGGCCTTGATGTGCCCTTTCTGATTGCACCCGTAGTAAATTACCTCGAACTTGACTTTTGAGCTTGGTTAACTCTCCTTGGATTGTACTGTTTTCTTTAGGTCTCTCTTGTTGAAACCCTTCTTTTTGTTGTACAGTTTCTTCACAAGGTTCACAAGTTCTATTGTTAGTTCGTCGTCTTCATCGTTTGAGTCGGGTTCTTCTTTCGACTCTGGTTCGGTTCTTCACCGTGTTCTTGGTTCACGTGTTCTGCTTATACCTGCAATCAAAGCAATGCCCTTCTCGGTTGGCTGTGCATTAGTCTACTCATGTAGTTCGAATTCAGAAAACAACTCATCTAGTCTAATGGAAGATAGTCCTTGGAGACTTTGTAAGCATCTACCATTGATGCCCACAATGTACTCCTCGGAAATGCGTTGAGAGCGTACCTTATTATGTCTCTGGTCTTGACCTTTTGCCCAATCGCGTGGAGGGAGAATGTCTTGAATCCGTGTGTGGAGTTGACTTGCTGTCTCTCCTTCCTGCATTTTGAGATTATATAATTTATTAAATAATAGATCTCTTTTGCTTACCTTGGTGTTGGAGGTGCCCTCGTGCAGTTCGATCAGCTTCTCCCATAGCTCCTTTGCGGTTGAAAACGGACCAACTCTGTTGAGCTCCTCCTTGGTCAATCCACACTGGAGGGTGCAGGTCACTCTAGCATTGGCTTCCACCTTCTTGATTAGAGTCGGTTCCCAATTCTCGCAGGGTGTAGGCTTGCCGTCTTTGTCGGTTGGCAGTTGGAATCCAGTCTTGACGATCATCCACATCTCGAACTAAATCTTTAGGAAGTTTTTCATTCATCCCTTCCAGTACCCAAAATCTTCTCCGGTGAAGAGCGGGGGACGAATGGTACTGTATCCTTCTTGCTGGGCCATTTAATTAATATGCAAATATAAAAAAAAAAACAAGATGTCCCAAGACTAGGTCTTGGATTAGTAGTGCAGAATAAAGTTAGAATACCGAACTCGAGTGGTGTTGTACCAACTTCGAGCAAAAGCCGATTTGAACGAAGAAAACTTGATCAGAAAATAGCAATTATGATAGTTCCAATCGACTCCAAAAAATAGAAAATACCACGAAAGAAATGCCTGATTGGTGGTTGCACCAGATCAACGCTACCCCGCTCTGATACCAATTGTTAAATCGAAAGCGCTAGAGGGGGTGAATAGCACTCGTGGCTATTTCGTTCGATTTAAAACTAATCGAGATAACGCAACAGAAAATAAAAGAAAACACAACACGCTAACACAGGTCGTTTACTTGGTTCGGAGCCTGTGACAACTTCTACTCCAAGGCTCACGCTCGTTGAGCGTTTATGTTGGGCAACAACTATAATTTCGTTTAAAGTGTTTACAAGATGAAGTACAATAAAAAGGAAATAACTAAATTATACCAACAATAATAGAAAACTGAAGATTCTGAGCTCCGGGTCGTCGGTGTCAAGTTATGGCTTCGCCGGAACGTCTCGTTAGCAGCTCGTTGCACAAAGATGACTTAGAAGGTGATCTTTTGAGTTCTTCCTCGAGACATCCTTATAAAGGGTGTTCAAGGCACCTCCATTAAGCTCCAAGGTGCCTCCAACCCAAGATTTTATCCCGACTCAGCCGCTGTCGATCAGACTTTGACCGCTGCTTGTTATCCACCTGAAGGCACCTTCAACGCCACTCCAAGGTGCCTCTAAGCTGCGGTCCAAGGCGCCTTCAGTCCCCATGAAGGCGCCTCCAGCTCCTTCTCGCAAACAGCCTCCACCTTGTACCTAAGGCGCCTCCAAGCTCCATGGAGGCGCCTCGGGTACTGTTCATCCGAGGTGAAGTGTGCTCTTTTGTTCCTGCACAATGTGTTAGTCCACAAAATACACATATACCCTGCAAGACAAGGTTAGCACACATAAATATGATAAGAAAGGTGTTTGACAATCTCTGGACTGTCTGGGTTGACTTCGGATTTCCAACCGGAAACCCTAAGTCGACCCGACGCCTACTATTCCCTCTGCGGAGAACGCGTCCTCACCTACTCCTCTCAGGAGAGTTACCTGTTGCCAGTGCGATCCTCCAGATCGAGTGGACTTTTGCTCAATGCTTGATGCTTTTGGACTTTCTGCTAGACGTCCGCTCCCCGACCCGTCCAGTCTTCCACCTGGTTCGCGACACCAGGAATTTCCACCTAGGGTTACCATCCCCAAGGACTTTTGCCTGAATCCCTCGACCCACCAAGACTTTCCGCATAGGGTTACCACCCTCTATGACCTAGGGTTACCACCCCTTAGGGTTTTCCACCTGCCCAACCTCAGTTAGGACTAGGACTTTCCTGCAAGATCATTCAAACTGTTAGATCACAACATAACTTTAACTTTGAATCCTTTGCCATTATCAAAACACTGGTTCGATCGTCGGATGCTTCCCGCACCAATAGTACAAGATCATTGGCTTCTTGTGTTAGTATTCAAAATCGATACAAAGAAAACCAAACTAATTACGCAATGGAATTAAAGAACTAGTTGTACCTTTTCTTTGTAGCTAAAGACATCTTGATCTTCTGTTATATTCCTCTCCTCTTCTTGGACGTCGTGTGGGCGACGATCTACCAAGACAACACCACCCTCCTTCGCTTCTCGATTTCCAAACTGTCGGCTACAAAAGGAGCTCTAGGATGGGGCACCTTCTCTTCTTCTTCCTCTTCTTCCTCTTCTCCAAGCTGCAGCCCACCAAGGAGTAGAAGAGGGGGACGCCGGCCTTAGCAAGGAGGGAGCCACCGCCCCTAGCAAAGGGAGGGGCCGCCAACTCTTAGCAAGAGGAGGGGAGGGGCGCCGGCCCTAGGTGAGGAGGAAAGGGAGGGGCGCCAGCCACAAGGAGGAGAGGAGAGAAAATTAGGTTCTAGGAGCCACCACCTACTCCTTTTTATAAGCTTGCTGTCGGTTACAAAGAAAGAAAAATAACAGAATTCTGTTTAGAAAAAATCTCCCTTTCTATAACCAAGTTAAACCAAGTCAAGTTAAACCAAACTTAGTTAAACCAATCCAAGTTAAACCAAGCCAAGTTAAACCAAACCAAGTTAAACCAAACCAAGTTATGAATGGGTGGATGCGAGGCTTTATATAGAGGCTACAACAGGGACCTAGAGGAGGAATTGGTTTAGGCCTCCTGATGGGCTTGGGCTTCCTGTGTTCAGCCCGAACACCCAACCCAAGTCCATCAATAATAACTCATACCACTAAAGGGTTATTATTGAACTACCGCACTAATCCCATATTACAATATGAGCTCCTTCTTATCATGAGCGCGTTAATCTCCCCGTGTTTAAGATATCGTATGTCTGTTAATTAATTGAGTTACTGATAACCCAATTAATTAACATTTGATTCTAAGAGTAGTACCACTCAACTTTATTATCATGTCGGATTAAGTCCACCTGCAGGGTTTACATGATAATCCTTATGAGCTCCTCAAGGGGACATCATCAACCTAAATAATTAGGACACGGTTTTCTTCTATAATCAACAACACACCATATAAATAATACTATCTCCCAACTCATCGGACCTATTGATTTAACGAATAAATTTTACCCATTGATAAGTTAAAGAAATAAATACTAAGTATATATGCTTGTTATTATATAGGGATTAAGAGGATGCACATCCATAATAACAGAGGTTCTGTTCTTTTATGTAGTCAGTATAAATCGAATAACCTCAAATAGTCCTGCTCAATACACATATAGTGTACTAGTGTAGTTTTATAGTCAAGACAGACTAATACCAAATTACACTACAACCATTCCAATGGTTTATCCCAATCCATCTTGGTTGTGAGCTACTATTTATAATTTATAAGGAACCGATAATATGATCTTCTGTGTGACACCACACATCATATTATCTACAATATAAATTAAATTGGCAACTACATTGACATATATAGAAATATAAAATGCAGACATTTGACCAAGGTGATTCTTATTTCGAAATATTTCAAAACAGATGTTTATACAAAGTTAGGCTTATAGTATATATCCCAACAAACGCCAACTTGAAAAAATCGGGGGATAACTCTTCTATTATAGTTTTGTCTCATCCTTTGATGGTACGCCATTAGCCAAGCGACCACTTTATCTTTGACTTCTTTTATCAAATCTAGCTCGATAAGGTGTCGACCGACATTACCCTCATTGTACAGCTACCTTTGATCAGATTCCATGCTAATTTTGATCAGGACCACTGCTTCACCACCATTAACTGGATAAAAAGGAGTTATACCTGTCGCTTCCCGGGGAGTTGTACGATGTGCCTATAGTACGCTGGATAGTTTGTCAACCCAACTTCCTCCTGTTGGATCATAGAGACGCTAGAGGGGGGGTGAATAGCGTTCGTTGAAAATCGCAAGTTGAAATGAGTTACGCAGCTAAAAAAAAACAAAAAATAACGCTAACAAAGTCAAGTTTTACTTGGTTCAGAACCTGTGACGACTCTTACTCCATGTCCCGCGATCGTCAATCGCTTTCATTGGATAATCACTATAAGTTCGAATAATGAGTAACACAGATTGAGTACAAGAACTGAAATTAATTGTTATTGACAAACAAAAAGAAAATTGAAGTCTTTTGTTCTTTGAACTTTAGAGCATCTTTTCGGTGTCGTCGGAGCCTTTTCGGAGCAGCACTTAAGAATGAAACTTATAGCAGATGTTGTTCTAAAGCTGCTGGTCGAAGGCCTTTATATAGGCTCAGTCCGGGTTCCTAGAGTCCCTCTCGAGTGCCTGAACCATGCTAACATCACAAGCTCTCGTCGAAACTTGATATGTCAAGTTTATCCACTTTCAGGAGCTTGGACCCCCTCCGGGTGCCTGTACCGTTGACATGGGTTCGGTCAGTTGTCGCGCTCTAACTCAGCTTCTGGGTAACTTTTGTGGTCCAGGTGTCTGGACTAACTTCGAGCACCCAGACCGCTCGGGTGCCCGTGGGCTAAGCTGGTCCAAGCGCCCGGACGAACTTCGGGCGCCTGGACCTTGGGCTCCCGGACCCTCTTTTTTAGCCTTCACTTTCCTTAAAAAAAAAGTTAGTATAGGCATAAAAATTACCATGTAAAATAGAGTTAGTACATTAAAAATATGATAGTAGTCATAATTAGATCTCATCTCCTCGAGACTAAGATCTAGTCAAGGTCTCAACTTAGGTTTCCCAAATGGACCTAAGCTGAACCAACGCTTACAATTCCCTTAACTGAGAACGTGTCCTCACTGAATCTCTCCTCCAGTTGCTTACCTCCACTTACAAACTGTAGTCACTTTGCTTTGTCTTTGACCCACCCGATCTTCCTGCCAGTTGTCAGGTCCCGTGGATCCAACTAGACTTTGACCAGTTGTCAAGTCCCGTGTGTTGGATTTTAAGGGATGCCCTAAGGCAATCACCTTATGGTTTTTACTATTTATTTGATAAATATATATTTACTATTTGAGTGCACATTCTTTATGTTTATAATTGGATTTTAAACTCACGTACTGAATGTTCATGATACGATTCATAGCATGAGAGAACTTGTGATTGGATCACAACTTATGAGTATCTCTATATGTGCAATTATGAATGTATTGGAATATTCCCTAGTCGATGAATTGATAAGTTCAGACATCATCGATTCTGATAGACTAGCATCGATTATACTCCTTAGTCTAACCAAGCAGTTATTTTCTCACAGGCTGGAGACATTGGATGTCGAGAGTTAAACATGGATGCTAGTTATGGTAACTAGTTCATTGGAGTGACCTGCTGTAAGACTTCATATGGCTCTCTTCATATATAGATATGTCAATGAAGCTCTTACTGCAACTCGAGTGCAAGTTTCCTTCGACTTGAGGTATATAAGTCACCTTAGTCATGAGGCTTATACTTTGACATCTTAAGCAAACATCTCATTGAGGTGTGGACCCAGGATGATTGGGTATAAGTCGAAGTGTCCAAAAGTGTTTGGATAGCCCACAGAGGATTCATCGCTCCTTGCAATGAGATCTATACCCTATGGTCACTCGTTAGGATTATTACTCAAAGTCTTTAGCCAAAACATCACATGTTAAGAGTACAAAACTCTTAGACACATGTTAGAGTAATTTAAATCCACAGAATGAGAAAGTATTACTTAAGCTAGGTGTGACATAGTCAGCCTAGTAGGGACTGACACATAGACCATGTCTTGAACCAAGTGGGTATAAGACGAGTGAAAGGAACATGACATGACTTACTATAGTTATTGAAAGGTTTGGAAGTGGTTCCAAGATTAACCTATGATTTTCCAGTTAATTGGGGATCATGATGTACTACTAGGTGTCACTCATGATCATTCCATAATTAATGGTTAATTATGGACGACCAACATAACTGGGAACCTATAAGGTCACACACACTACGAGTTTATCTAAGAGATATAAAACGAGTTTAAGAATTAGATTCTCAGATCGAGAGAGATTAAGTCTGGTTAGACCAAATGAAGGGCAAATATGGAATCAGAATGACAAAACGGAAGTATGGATGAGCCACATCTTTGGAAGACGAGTTAGACACTCTTTAGTTTAATTAATGAACTACATTAGTTTGGTTCTTTTATTAAAAGAGGTTTGGTTATTGAACTATATGGTTTGATCTTGAACCAAACTTAAGGTTATTGATATAGATTGTGGGTTAAAATATACGGGTTTGGATTTGATCCAAATCCAATATATATATCGAAAAAGTATAACGTGAATTGAATTTTTTCCTTTTCTCGTCTTCTTCTCTCTGGTTTTCCCAATGCCGACGGAAAAAAGGGGTTTTTTCCCTTTCTGCGTCACCGTCGCAGCCGCCCAGCTCTACCTGTCAGCGTACGACGCCGGCCAGTGGACCTCCCGCCAACCAACAGCAGCCCCGATGCCGGCAGGAGTTGTCGTCGTCGCTCACCCACGCGCGTCGCAGTCGCTTAGCCGAGCACCACCGCGAGACAATCTTTTAGAAGGGTTGCCCAGCTGATTGTCGGCCATCTTCCAGTCTTCTGACGATTTCCAGATGTCCAGCAACTACTATAGCCGCTGGACAGCAGGGAGAACCTTCTAATTTAAATTACTTTTTAAACAACTTAATTCATTAATTTTAACTTAATTAATTTTTTTAACTTAAATTAATTTCTTAAATTAATTTCTAAACAACCTAATTAATTAATTTTTCAACTTAAATTAATTTCTAAACAACTTAATTAATTAATCTTTAACTTAATTATTTTTCAACTTAAATTAACTTCTTAAATTAAATTAATTTCTAAACAACTTAATTCTTAACTTAATTAATTTTAGTTTAAATTAATTTCTTAACTTAAATTAATTTTTAAACAACTTAATTAATTATTTCAAACCTTTTCCTCAATCTAAGATATATAAACATATATAAAGTGGTTAAAAATTAATTAAGTTGTTTAAAAATTAATTTAAGTTAAGAAATTAATTTAAACTAAAATTAATTAAGTTAAGAATTAAGTTGTTTAGAAATTAATTTAATTTAAGAAGTTAATTTAAGTTGAAAAATAATTAAGTTAAAGATTAATTAATTAAGTTGTTTAGAAATTAATTTAAGTTTAGAAATTAATTTAAGTTGAAAAATTAATTAATTAGGTTGTTTAGAAATTAATTTAAGAAATTAATTTAAGTTAAAAAAATTAATTAAGTTAAAATTAATGAATTAAGTTGTTTAAAAAGTAATTTAAATTAAGAAATTAATTAATTAATTTTGTTAAAAATTGATTAATTAAGTTGTTTAGAAATTAATTTAAGTTAAGAAATTAATTTAAGTTAAAAAAAATTAATTAAGTTAAAAATTTATTAAGTTAAAGATTAATTAATTAAGTTGTTTAGAAATTAATTTAAGTTGAAAAATTAATTAAATTAAAATCTTAGTTTAAAAATATTCATTTAAAATTGGTCCTTAAATGTCTAATTTTTAGTTACTAACTAACTATTAGAAGATAGCAATGTTTAAATGGTTAGTCAAGTTAAGTATTAATGTCCAGTTAGAAATTTATTGAAAAATGACTATTTAACTTGATCAATGTACTATTGTATTTTCCGCTTAGACTTATATTGATGCACTGATATAAGCATCTAAAGTCCAAGCAAAAGGCATCACATCTCACGTCATTTTATGTTTTTGAATTTACAATCAAGATAAACCTAGTGTATTTGTGAGATGTTCAATTCCTAGATCTATAGAATCATGTTTTCTATGGGTTCAATCTAAGGTAAGGCCAAAATAATTTTGAAACACTAAGAAAATGGAAATTTTTAGAAAGTAAATAATTTTCTTAGAATTTGAAAATTATCCGAATAAAATCCTCCCCCTTAACCTAAGGTCTTAGTTTTCAAGTATAAATAATATACTTATAATTTTTTGTAAACAAGTTTAAAGGAATTAATTATTAAATTTCAGATTGATTAATTAGAATTAATCATAATTTTATTTTATTTTATTTTATTTATTTTGAATTAATTTAACCTTACTCATCTCACCAGTCTAAGTTTTCAGACAAAAGGATCCTATGGTTTTGTGAGATGAGCTAAATTGAATTTCAGGGTTTGATTTAACTTGTATTAAATTCAAGTTTAAATTTGGGTTCAATAAACAGATATTCTTTGAATAAACTTCAAAGTTGTGGTGAGTCACCTGGACATCATTAGAGTAACCACCTCTTCAAAATTTACTAAATAGTCTGATCCACTGAACTTAGTATAAAATTTTGATCTAACCAACTAGGATTAGTAAGGGGTGGCTTCAGTTAATTCCACTAAACCAAATGCACCAGGTCGAAGACATATCTTCGTAGACATGCATAGACAGAGTTTTCTTAACCTACTATCATCCAAAACTTCTCCAGTATTATTTGTTAGGTTAAACTTTTATCCCTATTTAAGCTAATCCTAATTACCCAGCTGAGTAAACTATTATTTTTGGAGGTGCCAATTAATTTGGTGTCTCCCCCTGAATTGTTGTATTTGGGTTTAAGTTATAGGTTTATATCGATTATTTTTAGAGTTATAATAGACTTGGTTGTAGTTTGAGTTTAGATTAATTTTGTATTTATTTAATTTAAGTTTAGTTTTTGATTTATTTGATTTGATTTTATTCTTTAGGTTAGAATTTATCTTTGAAAGTTTAATCTTTGAGATTAAGTTTGAGTTATTTGGTTTATTTTGGTTTGGTTTTAGATAGTATATTTTATTTTTAGGCACATAGAATTGATTGAGTCCTACTTACGTGGTTAGGCACACTTTCGGAACCTAGACTTTGGTTTGATTCTTAGTTTGAGTGATTAGAGATATGAAGATTTTATTAGTCGAGTTGAACTTGTATCCGAGTCCAGACTTATTATACACAGTTCTTTGTGATCCAAATATCATATCTAGGTACTTGGATCTAGTTGTGAATTTTTCTAACAAATCTTTTAAATTGGTTACTTTAGTTTTCAATTTAGAGTTTTCTTCTTCAAGTCTTTTGACTTGAGTTGAGTTAGTGTTTTCTGCTTAGGAGTTTAATTGTTCATTAAGGTGTTGGTTTTCCTTAAGGAGTGAGTTATTTTGTTTTTTAGATTTTATAATTTTTTATTCAGACATGCAATTATTCTAAAAAAATTAGTGGTTAAGATAGAAGATACCTCGTTCGAACCTTCAGAAATAAGTGCAGATTTGTGGCTTGATTCATCTTCGGACTTGTTGCCTTGTTCCGACTCGCTTTCTGATTCTGATGCAGATGCTATCAGCGCGAGGTAGTTGTGATGCTTCTGATCTTTAACGTTCGATTCTTCCGAAGACGATTCGTCCCACGTCACCTTGAGTGCCTTCTTTCTTTAAGTTGTCTTGGGTTTATCCTCTTTTATTTTTGGATGCTCGTGCTTATAGTGTCCTTTCTTGTTACACCCGTAGCATGTGATCTTTGCCTTCGCGTCGTTTGATTTGATCACCTTTTATAGGTCCTTCTTCGTGAAGTTGTTCTTTTCTAGTGAACATTTTTCTGACCATGTTCACTAGTTGTTCTTCATCAGTTTCTGAGTTAGGTTCAAACTTTGACTTTAGTTTGTTCTTATTCTTGGCTTCTTTTGAGGAACCTACAAAAAATACAATACCTTTCTCGACCGGCTTTGAGTTAGTCCGTTCATGAAGTTTAAGTTCACAAAATTACTCATCTAGTTTTAATTTATTTAAGTTTCTCAAAACTTTATAAACATCTACTATAGATGTCAACAGTGCATTTCGAGGAAAAGAGTTCAAGGAATACCTGATTACATCCCTGTTCTCTAGTTGGTGACTGATTAGGCGAAGTTCGTTCAGAATGTTTTTTATTCTTGCATGTAGCTGAGTAGCCATTTCTCCATCTGTATTTTAATATTAAACAAATTATTTAATAATAAGTCACGCTTCGTTACCTTTGTATGGCTTGTGCCTTCGTGTGGTTTGATCAGTTTATCCCAGAGCTCCTTGGCATTCTAGAATGGGTCGACGTAATTCAGTTCTTCCTTAGCAAGCCCACACTAGATTATATTTATTGTCTTCGAGTCGATCTAGGCATTTTTCTTATCTTCTGAATTCCATCTTTCTAGGTTGATCGATGCTTTTTTTGCTTCGTCCACTGATGCCCTGTATCCTCATCGGATTGTGAACCATTGATTGATGTCAGTATTCAGGTACACCTCCATCCGCTTCTTCCAATATGAGAAGTCATCTTCATTGAAGAGTGGGGGGCAAACGGTCTTGTATCCTTCGATTTGAGCTATTTAGAGAGATGAAATCTTGCACACAAGGAAGAGGGAGAAAGAAATCCCAAGACTAAGTTTTAGATTAGCAGTGTGGGAGATAAATAAAATTGATTGGTGTTGCACTAATTTAGAGTATTTTGCAATGAAAAAACTTGTCCAAAGAGGTAATTGTACCAATTTAGATTATTTTGAAAAGCTTAAAAGTCAAAAAGAAATATTAAAAGAAATTTTAAAAATCACCCCCTTGCTTGATTGGTGGTTGCACCAATTTAAAATGATACCCACTCTGATACCACTTGTTGGATTGTAGAGACGCTAGAGGGAGGTGCATAGTGTTCGTTGAAAATCATGAGTTAAAATGAGTTACACAGCAAAAAATAAAAATAAAATAATACTAACAAAGTCAAGTTTTACTTGGTTTAGAGCTTGTGACGACTCCTACTCCAAGGCCCGCTATCATCGATCACTTTTGTTGGACAATCACTATCAGTTCGAATAATGAGTTACATAGATTGAGTACAAGAACTGAAATTAATTATTACTGACAAACAAAAAGGAAATTCAAATATTTCATTCTTCAAACTTCGAAGTATTTTTTTAGTGTCGTCGAAGCCTTTTTGAAGTAGCACACAAGAATGAAACTTGTAGCAGCTGTTGTTCTGAAGCTGCTGGTTGAAGGCCTTTATATAGGCCCATTCCGGACGCCTAGAGCCCGGGTGCCTGGACCTTACTGACGTCGCAAGATCTTATCTAAACTTGATCCATTAAGTTTATCCACTTCTAGGCGCTTGGACCCCCTTCGGGTGTCCGTACCTTCTTTTTCAGCCTTCACTTTCCTACAAAAAAGAGTTAGTCCAGGAATAAAAATTACCTTGTAAAACAGAGTTGACACATTAAAAATGTGATAGTAGTAGTAATTAGATTATGTCTCCTCGAGACCAGGATCTAGTCAAGGTCTCAGCTTAGATTTCCCAAATGGATCTAAGCTGGAACGATGCCTACAGTTCCCTCAACCGGAAACACATCATCACCGGATCTCTCCTCTAGTTGCTTACCTCCACTTACCAACTACAATTGCTTGACTTTGTCTTTGACCCACCAGGTCTTCCTGCCAATTGTCAAGTCCTGCAGACCCAATTGGACTTCGGCCGGTTGTCAGGTCCTGCGGAGTCAATTGGACTTTTTGCCAGATATCGAGTCTAGTAGACCTATCTAGATTTCGTACCAACTATTGAGTCTCGAGGACCTAGCTAGATTTCAGCCTGGTGTCGGTTCTTTTAAATTCATTAACTCTTGCACACTTGGTAAAGCAATTAGACCACAAAATACTCTAACTTTAAACCACTTGTCATTTATCAAAATCTAAGTTAGATCATTAGTGCAAATTGTAACAATACCTCCAACGTGATTCAATTTAGTTTTAAGCTCTCTGATCATTTCTTTATTTGTCACTTTTTCTAGTTGCTGCTTTGGAGGTAAGCCACAGATATGAATGTCTATGTGATATCATAGGTTGAACACCACTCTCGGATATTCTTGCCTTAGAATTATCTTCCATTATTTGAAATCAATTTATGTAGAATTCTGAACGATAACAAATATGCTGCTATAGAAATTTGATAACCATTTGCTTCGTTATTTTGGCTAGTGGTTCGACCTCTATTCATTTCGAAAAATAGTTCACTACTACTAACAAGAATTTTTTCTAGACAGGTGCTATAGGAAAGGACCCTACTATATCCATGCCCCACTGATCGAATGGGTAGGAGACAATGAAAGTTTTTAATAACTCTATGGGGTGATGTGGAATATTCTGGTGCTTTTAATAGGATAAACAAGTTCTCACTAACTGATCTGCATCACCTTGCAGAGTGGGCCAAAAATACCTGGCCAATAAAATTTTTTGAGCGAGAGATCGAGTGCTTGCATGACTACCACACACCCCTGATGTACTTCCTGTAAAATATATTGCATGTCGTCCGATCTGATGCATTTGAGTAGAGAACACGAGAAAACCCATTTATAAAGATGGTCTCCAATCATAGTGAACCGACTGACTCTCTTCTTGATTATACATGCTTATTCTCCATCTGCTGGTAAAATGTCATGCTGTAGAAATAAAATAATGGGTGTTCTCCAATCACTCTGCAACTTGAGGTCAACCTGTCTTTCAATCCAAGTTAATAGTAGTGTTTGTTCTATGGGCTTGTCCAGGGTTCATGGAACTATGGCAGAAGATAACTTGGCCAGGTCATCTGTTGTCTGATTTTTCGCTCGAGGAACCTTTTGTACGATTACCTCCTAGAATCCAACTCGAAGTTTCTCGAATGCTTCTACATAGAGCTTGAGTCACTCATTATTAATTTTAAAATTTCCCAATAGTTACTGAGCAGCTAACTGAGAATTTGAATAAATTAAAACTTGAGAAGCTCCCACATGTTTGGCGGCTTGCAGGCTGACTATTAACACTTCATATTCTGCTTCATTATTGGTAGCTTGATAATTTAGCTGAATAGATAGCTGCATTCTGTCTTCCCTGGGTGATATCATAAAAATATCTATGCTGCTACTTTGCCGAGTGGAGAACTCATCCATGTATATTTTCCAAGTTCCCTCAAACTCAGGCTTTTGTACCTCTGTTATGAAATCAGCTAAGGTTTGAACCTTGATGACCACTCAAGGTTGATATCGTATGTCATATTTGTCGAGCTCCGTGGTCCACTTAATTAACCTCTCAGAGGCTTCTGAGTTGACAAGTATTCGACCAAAAGCGCTATTAGTAAGTACTATGATTGGGTGAGAAAGGAAATAAAGATGCAACCTCCGAGCAGCTAAGACCAATCTATACGTTAATTTCTCGAGTACGGTGTAACGACACTCGGCTCCTTTTAATAATTGACTTAAAAAGTATACAGGTTGTTGCTCTTTTCCCTCTTGCCTTACTTCGAACAAATATTAGTTGGGGTTGAGCTTCAATCTGTATCACCTTAGAGTTTGGCAAGTTTCTTTCATATAAGTACACAAGTCGGTTGCATGGAGGGATTTAATAAGGATGTCGTCCATATAGACCTTCATATTTCGCCCAATCTACTTTCGGAACACTTTGTTCATGAGTCATTAGTAAGTAGCACCTGCATTCTTGAGTCCGAATGACATAATATTCTACCAATAAGTGTCTTCAGTAGTTATAAAGCTAACATTCTCCTAGTCGTCTTTGGCGAGCGATACTTGATGGTACTCCTAATAGGCGTCCAGCATACAAATTAGCTCACAACCAAAAGTTGAATCTACTACCTGATCAATCCTCGATAGGGGGCAGTAATCCTTGGGGTATGCTTTGTTGAGGTCCTGAAAGTCAATGTAGACCCTCCATTTTTTCCTAACTTGGACACTAGGACCATGTTGGCTAATCAGCTCAGGAACTGCACTTCTCGGATATAGCCGACCTTCAGTAGCTTGTCCACTTTTGCGCGGATGATCTTATTCTGGTCTGCTCTGAAATCTCTCTTTCTTTGCTTGACTCTTTGAGCTTCGAGAAAGACATGAAGTATGTGCTCCATGATCATGGAAGAGACTCCTATGATTTGCTTGGGCTCTCAAGCAAAAACATCATTATTATGTGTTAAACACGCAACAAGCTCTTCTTTAAGTTTCAGAGGTAGATCAGTAGCTACTTGGGTAGTGGCCTTTGATCGACCTGGATGAATCTGAACCTCTTCGTTCTCTTTATAGACCAGGGTGGGCGGTGCTTCCTGGATGGTGTTGACTTCCATCCGTTGGCTTTTTTGGGCGAAGTTGGCCTTGGTCTTGACGATTTCTTTGTAGCACATGTGTGCCACCAGTTGATTCCCCTTGACTTCACCCACTTGGCTGTTCACAGGAAATTTCACTTTCTGGTAGAAGGTTGAGACGACCGCCCGGAATTCATTTAGGGTCGGTCAGTTCAAAATAACATTGTAGGTCGAGGGCACGTCCATGACTATGAAAGTCGATCGACGCATCCTCACTAGGGGTTCCTCCCTTAAGAATATGACCAACTTTATTTGGCCGAGCGGATGAACCTTGTTGCCCATGAACCCATATAGAGGTGTGGTCATAGGTTGAAGCTCGCTCAAGTCTATTTATAGTTGCTCAAACGCCTATTTGGATATGAGCTGCTTGTGTTAACAAAAGTACAATAAATGTTATAATTAGCTATAACATCTTTAATTATCAAAGCATCATCATGGGGGACTTCCACCCCCTCTAGGTCATTAGACCCAAAGCTGATTTAGGGCTTGGCCACCTGCCCTACATTACAGCCAACTGCGTGAATCTCCAAGGGCGAGCATGTGACTTTCTCACTTGGTTGGAGCCTCCATCAGTTGAACCCTCGACGATCATTCCAATATCACCCCGGGCAGCGTTATTATGATTCTCCTCTTGTCGGGTTGGGAGCTCTAGTGGGGCCAAAGTGGGATCTTGTGTCGGGGTTGCTGGCGGTGGGGATGTTCTTTGTCATCATTCGGCCTCTCGCCATCTCTTCTTGAAGAGACATTCCGTCGTTGATAAGGGTGGAACCCCCGATGATTGTTGTTCTGGCAATTTGCCAGATAATAACAATCCTGGGTGTCATGAGTAGCTGATCGGTGGTATGTACACCACCTTTGCGGGGCTCCTCAAGGGGCTTTGGGATATTATTCTCACTTGGCCTCCACATGCTACATGGCCTGGGGGTTGTGGTTCTTAATGATGAGGTTGAGGACCTGTTCGGGGTCCCTTAGGTGGAGGAGGCGGATAATACTCAGTGCTCGGGCGCTAGAGTTACAGCAGGTGAAGTAAGCTTCTTCCTCAGGGCGACATTGCCTCTTCGACATTGATGAATTCGGCCGCTCGATCCAGCAGATGGTCGAAGTTCCTAGGAGGTCTCCTAACAAAGGAGCGGAAGAAGTCATTATCGGCGAGCCCTTGGGAGAAGACACTCACCAGAATTTTAGTGGTGACTGTGGGGACATACATAGTCACTTGATTAAATTTTTTGATATAGGCCCTGAGTGTCTCTTTGGGCCCCTACTTGAGCGAATAAAGGCTTAAGGATGTCTTCTGGTAATGGCGACTGCTGGCGAAGTGGTGAAGGGAAGTCTTGCAGAAATCATTAAAACTACGAATGGATTCGGCCGATAGTCGCTTAAACCATTTTTGTGCCCAATCGACGAGTGTAGTGAGGAATACTTGACACTTCACACCGTCCATATATTGATGAAGGAGGGCGGCGTGCTCAGATTTGAGGAGGTGATCCTTAGGATTTGTTGACCCTAAGCATTCTCTTATCGCCAGGGATTGATAATGTTTCGGCAGCTTGTCTTCTAGCACCCTCTAAGAGAATAGAGTGCTAATCTGCTAGGGAAAGCTACAAGTTGTTGGAGCTTTCCTTTGCACCCCTCTTGGATAGGTGCTTCTCTAAAGGATTCTTGATATGGTCCTTCTTGGCCCATGTGCTCGAGCGGCATGCGAAAGAGAGCTCGATGGCGCGTGATTAGTGAATGGGACGTCGGAGGCAAATGAGTTGAGCCTTTCTCCCTCACCCTTCTCTCCCTTTGATGGGTTGTTGTCGATGCGATGGGATTAGGTAATGGTAGAGTACCACTAGTAGCTACTTGTTGCCGTTGCAATAATTTTTGTGCTCAGGCGTCGATCAGCAAGTCTAGATCTTCTTGCATTAAGATGATGGTGATGAGCCGTCCAACTTCTCCCATCTCTAATCTTCATATTAAGGCGAAAGTTCCCACAAACGGTGTGAAATTTGATCTTATCTGAAGGTTGCAGAGATGACGTGCTGGGCACAGTGGCTTGATGGTTGACTGATAGAAGACTTTTTTACTTCATAGAAAAACTTACTTTCAATCCTACGCACATGGAGATGAGCCAACAAAATGTAGCGCTTAGAAATCAGGGGGGAGTCCTTGGCGAAGGCCCTTCGACACTCAAGTCAGTACAAGTTCAGACGGATGAATGAAGAAGAGTAGAGAACGTGGATGCGAGAGTAAGTTGCAGATGTTCAAAGAATGTACCATATAAACCCATCCAGTTCTATTATCGATCGACTACACAGACATCGTTGTGTAGAAACCAATAGGGATGACTAAAAATATGCTCGACCGAGCATATATAGAGAGGATCACACGACGTAAGGAGTTTGACCTTCCCCTCGCCCGGACTTATAACTAGCCGCTTATGAGGTGGATCAGACATTCCAATTGGTCTATGCTCAATCGACTATTGAATGACCGGACGTACTATCTTCTTAGTTCAAAAGTAAAGACTTAAACCCTTCAAGTTCTATCAGCTTAAAGACCGGTCGACTTCTCTTGAGCAGTTATAATTCGATCGTGCTGGACCTAAAAGCTTTGTCCCTGGGCGAATACCTAAGGGTCTGTTTACTTGGGAGAGTGGAAAGCAAAATTAAGGAAAAGTTTTCACGGTGGAAACTTTTTCGCCGTTTACTTCATTAAAATTTTCCGAAGGAAAAGTAACGCAATCCATCAGCGGATAATTTTGGAGCCAAAATCGATCACCGCAAAATCGGACGGAAAGCAGCGGATGGAAAAAAAAATGACGCATGTACCCCTTTTGCATTCACAAAATTACACCATATACCAAAAAAAAAATGACGCATGTAGTCTTTTTAACTTACAAAATTACACTATGTACCAAAAAAATGACGCATGCACCCTTTTTTATTTACAAAATTACATCATAAATATTCACCTTCCTCTATCAAGATAAACAAGTGTGCAAAGGAAAAGATTTCTTCACCCTTTCTTTTCTCTTCCTCCAAAGATAACTTTCTATCATTGATTCCTTTCCTTTCCTCATTCACACTCTAGAGTAAACATAGCATAAGTCAGACGAGGAACGCTCTCTCTCATTAATTTTAATTATTATAGTACTTTAATTTTAATTATCATATTATCTTATGAATCCGTTCGTTATAATCCATATTAACAGTAGATGGTAGGAATCACGCATTCGAATTAATTTGTTATCTGAAAATTCTTTCGAGAAGTCAATAAAACAATTTTCTAATAATTAGGAATTATTTAATAAAAGAAGCCACCAAGAACTAGAAATGTGCTCAGTCCCTGCACAAGGAAACCTGATTCTAGTGGGATCAGGACCATTGCTTCTCCATAACGCAGAATCTCGACCGTTGGGTCTTCGTTCCCCTCCATTCCTCTTCCTCGAATAACGCTTCCGCCGTCACATCCTCCTGCCTCGTAGTTGCATGCTCCGTTGCCTCGGCTGCCGGTGGCTCTCGCCCTCAGCTCCTCCGTCGTTCTTCTGTCGTTTTCCTCGCCTTTTGTCCGGCCTCCCTCAGCCTCCGGTTGCCGCCATGGGTGAGAGCGCAGGCCGCGGTGGTTCGGCTGAGGCTAAAGGCCCCAAATCCAAACAGCCCCCCTCACCGGCCTCTGACCACAAAGACCAAGCCTACCTCGATGCCGTCATACAGAAGAGAGTCATGCTATTCGAGACCATTCAAGCCCAACAGAAGGCGGAGCGCCTCAAACTCGACGGAGAACCCATCAAGTACGACTACTTTTTCTCGTCTTAATTTTTTAGTTTACAGAGGATACCGGTATTATAATTTTTGTTGGTCTCACAAGACATCCTTGAAATAGTTGACCATGTTTAGATTTTAGAACAATATTGATGCTTTGCATCGGGTTTTAGATAAGAATTAGAAACATTCCACGTAATAGTTGTTGTTGTTGTATTCTAAAATTTTGAATGTTCATATCATTTATTAAATCCAATAGATTTTGGTTCTCATGCTGACAATAATTTTATTTCGTGTTCATATATAAAGCCAGTGAATTCTGGTTTTAATGCTTAACATTCATACTGTAGCTTATTTCCATGTGTACATTTCTTCGCTAAATTGTTGTATTTTAATTATTATTATTGTTATTATTATTTTACTCTGTATGCTTCTGCTTTCTAGAATAAAATTGCCTGATGGGACAATCAAAGTAGGGAAGAAGTGGCTAACATCACCAATGGATATTGCTAAGGAAATATCAGCTGGATTGGCTGCAAGTGCATTAATAGCTCAAGTAATTATTTTTTATAAGCATCTTTACTCAACAACATCATAACATGCATCACTAATGCTGTGTTATTTTTTCTATCTATACCATTTCTATCCAAGTGAAAGGTAAAACATAAGTTTTTTGTGATCAACCGTCTTGCAGGATTTTGTTATTTTATTCATTATCCTATTCTTTTGTTAGGCTGAGTGTTAATGTGGTTTTGTCTTTCTCCTCTCTTTCACATGCATAGAGTTGAATGTCACTTCTTTTTATGTCCCAAAGCTGTTCAAGTTTGTTCGGGTTTCATCATGATCTTTTTCTCAGAAGCCATCACAGTGCTTTGCCAAATAGTAAACACTGCCTGAACAGAGGTCTGAGATCAACTGTTAATGCCAACTTCCATTTAAATATATTTTGTTTTTGCTTTTAGCTACTAACACGTTTAAGCTTGTTGCCTTAGGAACTCATAGCTAAAACTTATACTTTGGAATTTCCCTTTAGAATAATTTTAACCTACATTACAGTGAATGTTTTCGTTTAGAAGAAAATCTTTAATTAAGTTGTGCTGTATTATTCAGTCCATTGGTCAGTATACACTGACATGACACCTGTATTAAAAAGGAAAAGCAGCAGGACCACACACTAGTTTCCTTCATTTTTCATTAGTTAATTCTGACAATCAAGGCAAATTATTCTATGGTTGATTATTACTAGCGAAAAGCGTCTGCAACATTGTTTATAATATTCCCTTTCTTATGTTGGCATTAAGGTAAATGGAACTCTCTGGGACATGACAAGACCTCTTGAAGGTGACTCAGACCTCAGGTTGTTTAAATTTGATGACAATGAGGGGCGTGACACCTTTTGGCATTCTAGTGCTCACATTCTGGGACAGGTACTTTTGTATTGAGTCATGTTTCTTAGTTCTGTTTTAAAAAATGTGAAATTAGCAAAATTACACACAATAAATGAAATTAACTATCATATGGCTATTGCTTGTGTCATTATAGTCCCTTGAGATGGAGTATGGATGCAAGCTATGCATTGGACCATGTACTACAAGAGGAGAGGTGATTACAATATTTGGTTGTCTTCTAATTTTGAAAGCACTTTTTCTGCCACTAATTACTACTTTTCCAAAAAGAAAAATTATTGTCCTTCACCTTGTCTGGATTATATTTAAAGACATCCTGGCTCACAATCTTGCAGGGTTTCTACTATGATGGTTTCTATGATGACTTGACATTGAACGATGAGAATTTTAACCAAATTCAGTCTCGGGCAAGCAAAGCTGTTGGGGTATGACTTATTAACTATTATGTGTGCCTGAAAATGTTTTACACAATTGGTGATTTCTCTTGTTTCCTCTATGTTTTGGCATTTGAATCCTTTTCTAACCAACATTGTTTAATATTCTTAAGATATATAGGCTGATAAAAATGTTGCCCCTACTAAAGGTTCTATTTTGATATTTCCAAATGTTTCAACTGTTGACAGAGTGAAGTTTTCCTTTTTCTTTTCAATCATTTTCAAGTCAAAAATTTACTTTATATTATGATACAAGCATGTTTAATTATCTAATCTTGTGGCTTTTCACTGTAATGCAGTTTGAATAAAATTAATACTAGATATTTACCTTATGTGGAAAATATAATACAACACTGAATGGTTTCTTGTATATTCTGTTAAATGAAATGCTAGATATTTACCTTATGTGGAAAATGTAAGACAACACTGAATGTTCTCTTTCATATTTTGTTTCAGGAAAAACAACCATTTGAGAGAATCGAGGTGACAAGGGATCAAGCACTTGAAATATTTGCTGAAAACAAATTCAAGGTAATCAAGTAATTCCTTTGGAGCAAGGTACATGTTACTCGTCAATAACATGATGGTTTGAGGATATGTTTAATGGTTTCTTTTGCTAAAAGAAAACACATCATGTAAAATTCTGGCATCTAATTACTCATAATTATATAAAAAAAACGTTTTTGTGATCTTGTGCCATTCTATTTGCAACTTTAGTGATTTGTAATTTCTATATTAAGCTTTTGTGATGCATGCAGGTAGAAATCATCAATGAATTACCTGAGGATAAGACAATCACTGTATATAGATGTGGCCCTCTAGTTGATCTTTGTCGTGGGCCTCATATCCCCAACACATCTTTTGTCAAAGCATTTGCTTGTCTAAAGGTGATGTTTGTTCTTTGTTACTGATTCATCAGTGATGCTAAAGTTGCATTTACTATTATTACATGTCCTTTATATTCTATAATTGTAGGCATCCGCTTCATATTGGAGAGGGAAATCTGATCGGGAGAGCCTACAAAGAGTCTATGGTATATCATTTCCAGATTCAAAACGTCTCAAGGTAATGGAGTTACTTTATTAATTTGGTACCTTGCCATTGTTTCATTCATTGAACTTGATAGTGCATGTCGTATTCATGCTATGAATTTGCATTTTAGTGGTTTACAATTGTTGTGTAACTTGCATATACTTGGATCATATGTCAAACTATCAACTACAGTAATAGTGAATCTCACAAAGTTTTTTTTTCCCCAGCAAAAGCCTCTTAAGCTTAACTGTGCTTAATGCTTGAATCTGCGAACTCATTCGCCTTTTGCTTCAGCTAGTAATGTTTTTCCGGTAGGCTTTGTTTGTTGAATCCTGTTGCCATTTTCTGTCTCTCTCCAGGTTGGGAGTTTTATTATCTTATTCTTAATCGTGCATCATGGATTGTGAAGTCTAATACTTTAGTTGCCAAACTCGGTACTTATAGATATATAGGTTGGTATGTTAAGTTTCTACTTCATTCATTTTGATCATGTTTCTATGGTATGTACCTAATGGTGTCCAGCTTAAGTTACTTGATCAGTCAAGTCCATAATGAGACACCACAATCTATCAATTACCAGCTGTGTTTCTTGAGTATAGGATGTTCTGCCAAAAGGTTAGGCAAGCCAGTGATTTCTTGGCACTTCTTTTTCTCTATTGCAAATGCATTTATCCCAAGGATACTTTTACATGTTTCATGTATCTATTTGTTGACTCATCTAGTGGGATAAGGCTTGGTTGTTGTTGTATGTATCTGTTTGCAATTTTATTATTGCAAATGCATTGGAATCTCCACAACAATGATGTTTTGGTTTCTTACATCATCCTTAAGGTGAACCACACATAATGGGTTTTTATATCCATTTTGACAATTGTGTTTTCAGGAATATCTGACCCAGATAGAGGAAGCAAAGAAACGCGACCACAGGATACTTGGACAGAATCAAGACCTTTTCTTTTTCCACCAACTTAGGTTTTTTGAGAGTGCCTTTGCCTTTTTTTTAATAAAAAAAATCTACTTGTTGGGGAATATGAATCCTTTCTTTTTCTGTAATATTCAGTCCTGGGAGCTGCTTCTTCCTTCCACATGGAACCAGAATTTACAACAAGTTAATTGAGTTCTTGAGAGCCCAGTACAGAGATAGAGGCTATCAAGAGGTTACTCTCTTTTCTGAAAAAGTAACCCATTCCTGGATAATGCTAGAGATTCCTTCTTTATCAATTTTTTCTTGTCTTAATTTGTAGGTCCTGACACCAAATATATACAATATGCAACTGTGGGAAACCTCAGGTCATGCTGCAAATTACAAGGAAAACATGTTTGTTTTTGAGGTGATTTCGTGGAAGTTTTTAGCTGAACTGATAGTTTGCATTTTAATCTGCTGACTTCACATTCTCTATACTTTGTAATAACCATACCTTGTTATTACTATAATTATTTGGTCTCAGATAGAGAAGCAAGAATTTGGACTTAAACCAATGAATTGTCCTGGTCATTGTTTAATGTTCGAGCACCGAGTGCGTTCATATAGAGGTGAGCTAACAGTTATTTGAAATGCATTTTGTATACCTAGTCATTACCTTTTCTGTTGTGCTAAAGAGCAATAATTAGGCAGTTTACTCACCGAATACTACAACATCTCATGCCCAAAGCAGACACAAATTCTTATCTTGCACAATCATTTAGATGGACGCAATCTGTTCTTTCTTTATAAGCGTTGATCTGTTACTAAACCATCTTGTGGCTACCTAACCATTTGAATTGCTAAGAAATTTCAGAACTCTTCAGGCAAGTATATAAACTACAATGCAGTAGACATGCCAAATATTTGAAGTAAAAAATTGTGCTGGTTAGAATTAGTACGTTATTGGTCCCATGTTGCGTTTGGGTATTATGTTGAATCTTCTATCTGTTATTATTTCTTCATGTCATCTTTCCAACTCACATTTAATTGGAGGATCATATAGTAACTTAAAAACAGAGAAAATTTGTTTTGTTTTATTCACAAGATGGCTCCATCAAAGATTTTATCTAGGCACTGTCAAGGTATTTAAAGCACTATAGTCTCTGTGAATGGGTAGCAGATTATCATGTCTATAGAGTCTAGGCAGGTATTATTATGCTTTCATGGACAAGGTGGTTGTCTCAGATTATGACAGAGATGCATGGGTTTCAGTAAAAATCAGTCCTTGTATGTATGTAGCGGGAAAGTTTTTATGCAGCAAAGAGTATAAATCAAATGGAATTTATTCTGAGGAATCCAACAGAAACGCCTAACAAAAAACTCACGTCTTAAATTACAACTAGTAATTTAGTTCTTCCATATATCAGTTGAGATGCAAAACTAAGCTCATCTGGTTAAGGACCAAGTGGTTCACACTTGGTGCTACTTCCATATTGTCAAGAAATTCGTGATCTTTGCTGGTTACTTGGTATTCTCTTTGACCATTCAAATGCTTTTGCAGAATTACCTCTACGCCTTGCTGATTTTGGAGTGCTACACAGGAACGAGCTCAGTGGTGCACTTACTGGTTTAACACGTGTTAGAAGGTTTCAACAAGTAATGATCATTACTACTTGTATACCTCAACAGACTAACTTATTGTATATTTTATCCAACATGCGGGTGCATATTTTTCTTATTTGATTATGGTATTCATTCATGCAGGATGATGCTCACATATTTTGCAGGGAGAGCCAGGTATGTTTTAGAATGATTCATGTGATTTTATAACCAGAAGTTCACAATTTCTAACTCGTCGAGAAAGCATTATGGTTTCAGTTTCTAGCTGCACAAACTTATTTTTGTTCATCCCACATATTTAAGTACATTATAAATGTTGTAGTTTTTTAAAAACTAAAGAGTGAAAATTTTTGAACCTAATAAGTACTACTCTCTTGGGTTCCTTATTTTTCCTGATGTTAAACACAAGGTTCAAAATCTTGAGGTGTGCCGAAGTGAACGGTACTAATTGATATCGTGCCAATGTTTCGATGCATGGTGCCCATAATGGATTGAAGTTGAAGAAGGAAGCATAGGAAGTATAAGGAAACATTGTGAGCATGGTTTTAAGTCTCGTACCATGCCGAGCAAAATAGTCGAAACATATCATTTTGGTAAATTGAAACAATACCACTTAGCACAGACAATCCATCCTTTGCTTTATCTTCTTCCTCCTTCAACCTCCAATCTTTCATTGGAGTGTTGGCATTATGCTAAAACAATATCTTTCTAGTCAAAGACCGAAATTACGGCATTGCTCGAGATTTTAAACCTTGGTGTCAAGTGATATTGAGTTTCGGTGATTTTCTAGAACAATACTTTTCGCCCGGTATAGTATGAGATTTCAAACCATGGTTATACATGTACAATGAGTTAGAGGTTATTGCAAAGTGATTGCTTTTAGTTGTATCTCTAAGTTCTATTACTTCATGATCTTGTATTATAATATCTAAAAGACTGCATATTCTTTTTCCTATACACAGACATGGTGAATATTGTATTAAATTATTCCATGCAGATATCATTTCCATACCTTACCTGAGTTTCTTTGACATGACCCTTTTGATTCTTTTATGCTGCATCAATTATTTAATGTCCAAATGTTTAATTGTAGATCTGTACATGCTCTCTTTTTTTCTCCTAACTCGGTCCACTCATATTTAAAATATCAATAGGATAATAATGATACTATGTTATCACTTATCGGCATCCTAACATTGTTACACTTTTTTTTCTTTACTACAGATAAAGGAGGAGGTCAAGAATGTATTGGATTTCATTAGTTTTACCTATGGTGTATTTGGGTTTACCTTTGAGTTGGAGTTATCAACGGTATAGTACGTTGCCTTAGCTTTGTTGTTGTCCAATATCATGGTCTTCTGTTTCATGATTTTCCTGTACCTGGTGATTTTAGTGCACATTTTTTCTATTCTATATTCACCTCATCGAGTTTGTCTCACTTGATAGTAAATTTTTATAATATTGCAAACATTTATTGCATTTTTATTTTTATTTATCTATTTATTATTTTTTGATACTTTGTTGTCAATATGTTGGAGAATAAAGCTAATCCAAATGCTATCTTGCAAAATATCTTAGTAGGGAAACATGGAAAAGATTATTGGCCACTTTTTGAAGAAGATTCATGGGTGACGAGGTGTTATTTCATGTAGCATATATGACCATCGGGTTGCATCCATCATACCATTAGCAAAAACTATTCCCATATGCTAGTCAGTCAGGCAATACTATTAGCCTACTAATTTTAAGATACTAGATCCTTTAAAGAATATTCCAATCAAGAAAATGCTGAGTCAAGGCAATCTGGAACCTTAGGCATCTTCTAAGGCATGATTGATAAGTGTAGTCATTTCCAGATTCTATTGATCTTTCAGCTTAGCTATGCATGATATGACAATATAGAGCAACCAATAAAGGTTCATTGGGGTTGAAGATAAAACTGATTAAGGTAGAAGACATACAATGCATTTCTAGAGGCATAATAGGTTTCATTTTCTGCAGCCTTGTTCAACTTATCTGGAACTTTCAGCCTGTTTCTTAGCAATACAACAATATTTTACTATAAAAGAGTCATTGTATGTTTGAAGGAAACAGTGAGAGAGCAGTGGTGAGATCAGAAGCAGAGTTGAATATAAAAAATTGAAGGTGCTCAAGGGGAAGAAGATATGGCAAAAACACTAAGCATGTTGCACATTCAAAATGATCTATCATTGTGTATTTAGTAAAATTTCGTTTTTATTGTTAGGATAGCTCTAAAATTACTCTTACCTCTGGATCAACCTAAGTCACCCATTTAGTTGGCCCAGTTTATGAGGCTGTCACATTGACACTGAATCTGAACAAGACTGTACCTCCTCTATTGACTGGGAAATCACTCTCTTGTTGAAGTCAATCTGTAACTTTTAGCAGAGAAACTTATTGCAATTTTCTCCCTTTCTAATTGCTATATCTGCATAATAACTTTTATGTGGATTATTTTATATCAATGATCTGAGGTCTCATGTGAGAAATCTTGTCTTAGTTCAAAACTATTAACATGGCTTAATAAGTACTTTTTCTCTAGTTTTTGCTTCCATATAATTGTGAATCTATTACTGTATGAAAACATTTTTTAGTAGACCTGTTATAGCCGCGGAAGCTGTTCTGGACAACCCCTGCTTTACTTTTTGTCATTATTCAGTTCCATCTACTACTCTTGGGAAGCTTTAGTCATATATCCTTACTAAGCCAAATGATATATTAGTGAAAATCAGTGAGAAATCATTAACCAATTTTTTGTTCTCTCCATTTCTTGGGTGTGCTTGTTGCATAATGTTTTTAACAAGGCATTAAATGACTGGGTGTTTCCTGAATCAAGAAAACAACACCTCTATAATTGTTAACTTGAATTTGATTCACAATCGTCTTAGTTGTCCTGATGTATGTAATCATTCACATTAGTGATTAAATAAAATATATACATCAAATGAATGTCTCTTCTATTCTGTTGATTTACATGTAAACAAAAGAAATGCAATATCTGTCACATGAGTTTTTTTATTGCTACAACTTTTAATTATATTGATGTTTGGAAAGTGCAGCGTCCGGAAAAGTACTTGGGAGAAATAGAAGTATGGGATAAAGCTGAGGCCGCTCTTGCAGAAGCTTTAAATGAATTTGAGAGGCCATGGCAGGTACTTACCTTTGGTATTTATCATCAATTACGTTTTGGGTTCTTAATGCTCGCTTCCAAAATCCAATAGAAAGCAGCCAAAATGAACAGAATTGAAGTTACAGTTTGCAGATTATGCAGAAACTGCTGTTGAATTAATGTTTTACGTTCATGGACATACATGGCACGGAAATGTGTTTCTTTCCCTGCATAAATATGGAGATTGATAGTACTTTTATGCTTTCAATTTATATCATTCATTGACTTGATGACATCTGGTATTGGCAAGGGTAAAACTTTGCTGTATACAGCTTCTTGGGATTATGGTTTACACTTTGCAGGCTACATGGTTGAAGTATTAGCTGTAAACTACTACCGTCCTCAGCTTTGCTCTTGGTGTTCTTTCTTGCAATTATATGTGTCTGCATGCAGTTTTCCTCTACATTCTTGCTTCTTTAGGAGAATTAGTTGAATAGATGAGCAAATATTTCATACAGATCAATGAAGGGGATGGTGCATTCTATGGGCCAAAGATTGATATTGGTGTTTTTGATGCATTGAAGAGAAAATTTCAATGTGCAACTCTACAGGTGATGCACCCAAAAGAATGCATCATTGTTTTTTTTTTTTTTTTGACAAACATCATCAAATCTAACCTATGGATATGTTGCCACAGTTGGACTTTCAGCTTCCTCTTCGCTTCAAATTAAGTTATTCTGCTGAAGATGAAGCTAAACTTGAAAGACCTGTGATGATTCACAGAGCCATCTTAGGCTCTGTTGAACGAATGTTTGCCATCCTTTTAGAACACTATAAAGGAAAATGGCCTTTTTGGATCAGCCCTCGTCAAGCCATTGTTTGCCCTGTATCTGAAAAATCACAAAGTTATGCAGAGCAGGTAACTAGATTCCAAATATACCTTTTATTTGTGTTTGCAATTTTGATACTCACATACACATGTTTAGTTAAAATGATATTTGTTGCTGATGGAATCAGCTATTGCTTCTCTCAAAATGATCGTGTTTTTAGATTAATATTTATATTAAATTTTATAAAATCGTTTCCAGTTTCCACTTTTCACTCAATATACTTATGGATAAGTTATTTATTATTCAGAGCATTTATCTAAGTAGACTGCTGTATTACTGTTCTTACACGTGTTTGGGGCCCTCTGAGGTGCTAAACACAATCAAGACAACATTTTGAGTTGTAATTGATTTAGCTTCTATCCATTGCATTTTTAGCAGATTCTTTTTTGGTAGAATCCTGAAGTTTTAAGTTTAGCTGAACTTGTGTTGATTCAAGATACCAGACTATCAAGCTGCTCTAATACTTTTTATGATTGCATTTTTTTTCCTTGCCCACTTTACCTTGAAATCATAAGTTTGTTCATAATTTCTTTCTTTGACCTACTTGTTAATTGAATTTAGATTATTTTCTGAATTCTAAATATTCTACACCTTTTTAATTATACTTGGCTGTTCCTATCAGATTTGGGTACTTGTTTATCATTACATGCTTGTTGCTGATTATGTTGCTGCAGGTACGAGATAAGATACACCAAGCTGGTTATTATGTTGATGCTGACCTAACGGACAGAAAGATTCAGAAGAAGGTATGTTCTTGTTCTTAAATGTTACATGTAGTTGGATTCTAAAATTTTAAAGATCACTTAGAGATAATGTATTATATATATAAAAATTCTAAAAGAATGTGGGAATTTTTGGTTAGTGGGCTGACCTTAGAGCTGCCGACTTACTACCCAGTTGGGCACAACTTGCAGGCCGAGAAAATTGTCGTTGGCACAAGCCTGCAAGTCATGCCGAGGATGGGCCAAACTGTGCCAGGCTGATATGGCTTGGTCGGATATACATCACTAGTTGGAATATTGCACTATTTATCTACAATTGCATCATACGCATCTTTTAAGAAATAATCTTTTTTGGCTATTATAATGGTAAAAGGCTGATTTAATGATTCTTAAATTCTTCAAAGGGATATGATACTCCTCGTGCTATACATTGATTAAAGTCCAACAATATATCTGAATGACATCATTGTCGTGGCTTGAATGGCCACGTGGTGGGGAATGTACGGCATGGTCACGTTCTGGGGAATGAAACACTGTCATTCTATTTGATCACCAATTCACCACGATATCTAACTCATAGTCATGCAAGTTGTTTTCCCCTTCCTATGATTAGGTGTATCACTAATGATGGTGTGTTTCAGATCTATTGCATGGTAAACAATCATTGTGGTCCAATGCTCAGATCTTTTAGCCTCGTAGTCATACGATAAGCACTGATTAGCCCTTAGCAATTTTTGCTATCGTACCTCCTGTAAAACGGTAATCACAAGGTAAAGTTAGTCTTGACATCATTATCTCTTGCATCCTAATTGATAGCATATAGACGATTGACTGTTTTAGAGTTTAGACAGTGTGAGATAGTGAGCTCTAATAGCAATATTCATCTTTAAATCGTCATAAAAAAGATGTTTAGACTGATTTCAGTATGTCTGACCATGGCTTTAAAAATTAAAACCATGCCTCACTTTACAACACTAGTACAATTTGATCCCTTTGGATAGATCCTTCATCACTGCTTTCCGCAGTGACGATACTTCACTATGTAGATTTTATCTGTTTGAGTAAATATACATGGATTGGCCTCTCGGTGAGCTGCAATTTCAAATGTCAACTCCTTGCTGTTATTCTTTAGCTAGTTATAGCCATCGTTATGTTCAACAACCAATATAATTGTGCACATATAGCCACGAGTTATTGATATATTAACATTCACTAAAGCATTATGGTTTGCTGTGATAGGTACGAGAGGCTCAACTGGCACAGTACAACTTTATTTTGGTGGTTGGCGAGGAGGAAGCAAAAACTGGACAGGTTTACTTGCAATTTTGAGTTTTTTTTTGTTAAGTTTATTTCACTCGTTTATAGAATATGAGATACACGATATAGGTGCAAGTATACATTTTTTCGTATCAAATAAACTATTATACGTATGTTACATTTGACGTGTGCAGGTAAGCGTCCGCGTGAGAGATGGTTCAGATCATTCTGTAATGAGTTTGGACGCTCTATTTGAACATTTCAATAAGGAAGTTGAAGCCTATCATTAAATTAGTTTGAAGAAAAAAATCGAACATTTGTTCTCATCTTTCCAAATTTTTTTTCATACTTATTTACCTGTTGTTGAAGAATTCAATTATAGTTTATTTATGGTGATAATTCTAGTACAAATTCCAAATTATAATTGACATTGTTACACATTATATCATTAGTTGGTGAAATTGACTTAATCATTTTATGGTTTTGACAATATTTGAAAGCTCCAGTTTCAAGGGATTCTCCCTCGCGTACCCCGGCTAATAACGAACGGAGAGAGGCTGGGGACGCACTGTCAAAAAAAAAAACGTGTGGAGGCTGTTTCTCTCCGTGAAATAGGTGGTCCAATCTCTCCCCTCTAATCGCCGAACGGGCGGTGGGTCGGCCTGTCCTGTCCTAGCGTAGGGAGGTATGGATTGGGTATAAGAGGCATTGCAGCGATATATAGCAAACACATTATAGATGATTCAGATAGTACAAGAAGATCGAATACCTTGAGGAGCCTGCTGCTGATGATCATGGAAACTCATATTAGAAGTAAAAGAGATAGAGAATGTGGGAGCAGGGTAAGAGTGCATAAGTTGAATTTACGGGGGTAAACTGAGTCAAGCGAAGTCAAATTTTATACAACGATTGTTTACAATGATTAGTGAATTTAATATTAAAAGTTTGTTTATTTATTTCCAAGTGTGATAAAAAAAGTTATTTGTGATTTTATTTAAAATATTATTCATGAATAATTTATATATAATCTATGTTTATAAATGAGTTGGTAAATTTGTCTATGTAATTAATTATGTATAAATCGAATGCCAAGCTGTATATCAAATTTACAGAACTGCGGACGAAGAATTTGTTCGGCCGCAAGATTCAAGCAAAATCTGGCTGCCCGGTTCTTAATGTGCGCTAAGAAAGCACGAAGCAGGCAAAAGGAAAAAGCAGCCAGTCAGGAGTATCGAAGATTATTTATGTTATATTTATTAACATGCGCAACATCATGTAGCCGTCTTAGCTCAGCTGGTAGAGCGCGTGGCTTTTAACCACGTGGTCGTGGGTTCGATTCCCACAGACGGCGTTTTTGCAACGTAAGTATATTTTGTGGAAATACTCTTGAATCGATTCAAAATAAGTATATTTTGTAGTTACAACGTCAAAATAACCTTTCCAAGATTTCAAAAAGAAAATTATTATTAGAGAATTAAAGTAAATAATTACAATATATCGATTCAAATACAGCAATGCCCTTAATCAACAATTTAAAATTTATATCGAAAACCTCAAGTCATTTCTAAAAAAATCCTAATTGATCAAGTCAATAGTCCCACGTGTTCCACGGGCAGAGTGAATCAATCAGATGATTTAGACAAGAGTTGAATATTATGCAAGACAAATAGTTGAAAAGAACATATGATAGAGACATGTACTATTAATATACCTGTATTTAATAATAAAAATTTGAGGAAACATTATACATTATTAATATAGTTGAAAGATAAAGTTAGAAAGGTATCATGTAACATTAATAAGATAATAAGATATATTATTCATGTAAATATCTTAAAGAGATTTATGTTCTATCATATTATTATCATATTAAAATTAATTTTTTTAAAAAAAAATCATTCTTTATTATCATAAAATCTCTTTCTTTTAAAACTCCACTTCCTTTAAAATTCTCTCTCTATCTCCTCTCTATTATTTTTTTTTATAAATATGATCCCAAAATTTTGATACAGATTTATTAAAAAAAAATTATAAATCCCACCTATACAATAGAAGAGGGATTTATATTAAAAAATTTATAATATAAATTACATCCTATAAATTTTCCATTACAGATGTCCTTACTAGCTCTGATAGATTATTTTCAGAGGGTCTTCGTGCGGATTACTAATAATTATAAAATGCCAATAACTATTAAATATAATGAAAATAGGAACAAGGTAAAAAGAGGATTTCGGAAGCAAATTTAATACATTAAAAGTCTCTGGCAATCAGTCGCTGATACATTTCAGTATTAACCGTTTCTAAGAGTTGCTAAGTGAAAGTCCCTAAACGGTGGGGGCTTAAAAAATGAATTCGATTCGTTCGCCTGATTTGATTCTATCCAAAAAAAATTTTCAGATTAGGATTTTAAGGTTCGGATCAAATCGGGTTAGACCCAAATCTTGAAATAAGATTTTAGGATTAAGGATTTAGAGTTTAATATTTAAAGTTAATCGAATATTTTTCGTATTGATTTGGATCAGCAGATCAGTTTCATTTTTTTTCATATAGTTTAGATAATTTATATCCATGTCGGTTGGATTATTCGGATTGATCGAGTTATCCCAGAGTTTGAGTTTATAATTTTCATGTTGATTTCAAATTCGGGTCAAATTTCAATTGAAATTTTTTTATAATATCTTTATTTCATCATGATCCGAACACATTTGATCCATCTAAATTGACACCCTAGTAAATTGTTATTAACCTAATAGATTGGAATAATGTCTAACATTATTTATATGCTTTTTAGGTCAATTAATTAATTAACTAACAAAAGTTTTTTCAGCACGTAACATTCACAATGTTCTAGTTTAATGATAATGAAATTTTTGAGATAGAGTTAAGTTGATTAATATAGATAGAGTTATTACTGTAGCATAAGGGTTTGAATCTTAGTAAAGTCAGGAAAAAAAAGTCTTTCTTTCTATTGGTCAATTATAATTTTCTGATTTATTTTTTTATAGATAATTGTGTAATTAATCACGTGAACGGACTGTTGAAATGACGAATTCTATTTTTTTTACTACCGTTTAATGATAATGAAAAAAATTATCAGGCTTGACGCAGTTAATATACTGTAATAGATGTTAGAATTAATTTAATAGGTGTAAAAATATCTAAAGAAATACTGCGCTAAAATAAATTCCTTCGTATTTATTCCTTTTCAAAGTATATGAGGCGGACGACGATTTTATTTTTGTATCATAATATAATGAACAATAAAGTTTAGTGAATGCATCACCCAAACCAGCGGCGGAGCGTGCAGTTTTAGACGACGGTTTATTTGACCTTGCTCAGTGTCTCTAAGGGAAGTTACGGAACCTTCCTGCACATTTACTTCACACAACTATTCTAATTATCCTTCCTCTTTTGAATAAGACAAAGACAACGAGTCAAAGGATAGAGTTCGAGGGAAAAAACGAACAAACAAATGAAAAATCCAGCCTGCCCTGACATAACCAATCTCATTATATAAAATTTTTCGTTTGAGAAAAAAAAAATATTATTATTAAATATTAGAAATATAATTGAAATCTCATATTAAAAAAATTTGAAAAAATTATAGATTTTAAAAGATATAATATATCTTCATTCGCATTAGACCTTTTAGGGAGAATTCAAGACCAAATATATAAGGATCTAGATCCAAAGTAAACAATATCATGTCATTATAGAGATATGTGAATATCCTTTTTTATTTCAACAAATGATATCAGAGTCATGGTCCAGACCAGATGTCATATGGGGTGACCTTGAACTAAGTTAAGGGTGGGTCTGGAATAGGTCAGAATGATCAGATACTTGTGGAAGGCTTAGAACAGGTCAAGGTGACCGAATGCTTATGGGGAAGGCCCGGAGTAGGTCAGGTTGACCGGATGTTTGCAGGGAGACCCAAAGCAGGTCAAAAGTAACCGGATGTGAAATGTCCCTTACTATTATTTTTTTAAACATGCGGACATCCCAAATCATAATTGTACTTACAACCATAACATACTCTTAATTTAACTAAGATACTTAAATAGTATTAGATTGAGACACACATGAGAGGAGAGGTGATTCACATAGTTTTGAAAAAAAAATTCTTTCTTTTAAAATCAAAGTAAGTAATACAACAAAAATAAAATAGAAACAGAAAAGTACAAGAACGCAAGCGATTTTACTTGGTTCCGAGCCTTTAGCGACTCCTACTTCAAGACTCAGGTTTCGCAGACCTATCGATGGGTAATTCACTAATAGCCTCTTCTGAAACCATCGGAAGAGGGGATCAAATACTTAAAGAATAGGAACAAGTATAACACACTACACTTGCCCTTTTGCATTAAATACAGAGCTGAATTTCGTTACCTAACACTTTTGAAGATGATCGACTTAAGCTCGGTGTCGGACGGCTCCTTAGCAGTAGTCGGATGCAGCAATGCAGTAGCGGAGTAACAGCAGGAAACCAGAGCAGTCGAAACTTCAAACGGACACGTAGAAGCTCATAGAAGAGTTAGTGAAGAAGGCTTGATCGAGAAACACCTTTATAGAGTGTGGAAGATACTTTTCATAGTCTTAAAGGCGCCTTCCATAGGTAAAAATCTATCCTCAAAAGTCCTGCTCCTTATTGTCGACGAGGTTTGATTTTATCCATTGGAAGGCAAGGTATTGATGTGCGTAGATTATATGCACTTTTATGTATGTTTTGACGCACATCTACTTGTATTTCATTAGCATAATCTATGTTTATTGCACCCTATTTCATTATAATATCATATTTCCATTATATTTGATTCAGAGATCTACTCTTTGCTTGTTTTGATTGATAGGACGCTATTTGGAGCAAAAATGGAGTAAAACACACACACAGGAGCTTGGGTCGTGCAGGCCACACGACCATGTGGCCATTATCATGCTTTGGTCGTGCCAGCACCCGATGCGAAGAAAGCCACGACCGTGTGCCCCCACACGGCCGTGCCATTATCCCCGTGGCCAAGCAGCACACGACCGTGCCAACATTCCAGTGGAGAGACAGGTCACGGTCGTGTGAATCCACACGGCCGTGTGACCTCGGCAGAGAAGAAAAAGGCCACGACCGTGTGAGCCACACGACCATGTGACTCAATCCGAGAAAAAGTCGTGTGAGGCCGTGTGGATTCCACACGGCTGTGTGATGAAGAACATGGGTTGTGCCACGCCAAAACAGGGTTGTGCTGAATTCTGGGCAGATTATAGACCGTTCATAATTTGGCCATAACTTTGCGCTACGTTGGAGTTTCGGGATGTTCTTCATACGGAAACGTAGCTGACTTCAAGATCTACAACTTTTCTTCAGATCCAAGGAGAGAAAGCATTGTCTGCCCATGCTAAATGGCACGGTCGTGCCTCCCAACCGCGGGTTCAATTGGACCTCCGCCCAGACCGCAGACCAAACTTCGAACTGCCATAACTTTCGGCTCGGTTGGAGTCAGGGCTCGATCCAAGTATCAGATTGAAAATAATTTCAAGAGATACAACTTTGGTTCATGGTAAATCATGAGAAAACTTGGTTTAATGGGTGAAAAACTTGGTTTACCGGACCCCTATAATCCTGGTTTTCCTGGACAGCTTGGAAGAGGTATAAAAGGGTCAAGAACCCTATTCTTGGATCATCTTGGGTTTTGGGATTTCACCCCCTCTCCTTGGGAAAACCTAAAGCTTCATCCACTGCCATCTCTCGACATTCCGTCCATCTCCAGAGCAATGATGCATCACCAAGATATCGGAAACCTCGGCAAGCATCTCTTCTTCCCCTTCTTCTCACATCAAGAGTTGTAAGTGTGCTTTACTTAATGTTTTGGGGGTGTTCCTCTCTCGCAATGGAGTAGATCTCCTTTTCTATGTGATCCTGTCCGAACTATGAGTTGATGAAAGCTGGGGACGTGGCACTCTTTGCTGGCTCCTCATAGACGCCGGGATGACGTGGACCTCCGGCGAACCTGCAACAAAGCCGGGTCGGGAAGGGGTTCCCGGCGACGACCCTCCGACACTCAAGTCAGGCGAAAAGAAAGTTGAAGCAAAATAAGGAGAACTGTAGCTACAGTATATATGATCGCATACCTCCGTCGAAGTCTGGGGGTCATTATATAGGCCCCCGGGAGGCGCATGCACGTTCCTCGACGCGTGAGCGCTTCCCCAAACATACCTCAAAATGGATGTGTCAGAAAAGCACGTCTGACGCCATACCGCAACTGTCCAAGCATATCTCTGACTTGACAGTGGAAACTTCCACCGTATAATTTTCTGTCTGGTCCAGCCGCCGACCATGCTGTTTGTCGGTGACACATATCTCTTAAAGAATATCTCTGGTCGTCCCCTTTGTACTCTTCTGCACCTTCTATTTTTTATCGGGCCGAGCGGGAGAGACGCTCGGCCATACTGGTCGAGCCGAGCGGGACCGTGCCTCGTCCATACTGGTCGTCCGGAGGGATGCAGGAGGGGCCGAGCGAGTGGGCCGCTCGGTCATATGCTCGGATGAATAGCGCCTATGTTGGCCTACGGCCCAGCTGAGCGGTCGCTCGGCCGAATCAACTGTCGTATGTGAATTCCTGAGCGTCGGAAACTCGAACCTTAACCGAGTTATCTCCTTGCCGACCTGGCCTTCTCCCGCGGCTGATCGGCAAGGTGGCCTCCCGCTCGGCTCACCATTTACGTTGATCGTCTCGACCTTGACCTCCCCGTGTCCTTCCGTATGGAACCCCTCCTTTGCTACAGGATCACGTGCCTCCCCCTCAAGTCTAGTCGAAGGAGGCTGTAAGTCCGACTGACTGGACTATCGGCCTGACGACATGACAACCGTTTTGTATCTAATGAGAATGTCGCTCGGCATGGAACCCACTGACACTTGGAGAGTTCGACATGCCAACGGATGTCTTGCCGACCCAACGTCGGTCAACGCTGATGTCCTCCGAATTTCTTCAGAATTCGTGCAAATCCCCGCCATTAAGGTCGAGCACGCGCCCTCGCCTGCATAATGGCAGTCATTAAATGCACCCAATGGGGTGATGCCACGTGGCCAGGCGGCCGTCATCGCCTTCTTGAGCTGTCAGACTCGATGTGACCCCTGGCGCTTTGAATTCAACCGGCGGATGCGCTCCTCGGGTCCCGTGACTTGGATCGGGCAGTCCCTGCAGCTCGAGCCCAACCTTTATAAGGCCGCTTCCTCTCCTTCTGCCGCTTCCGCTTTATCGCGCCCGTGCTTTTGAAGGTTCTTGCTTCGTTCTCAGGCGAACCCACTCTCGACATTCCGGCCATTCGCTCTCTTCTCCAACCATCCTCTTTTCTGTAAGAATTCTTTGCTCATTCCTTTTTTGTTTTCTTCGCGCTTTTTCTTCGCATTCCGGTGGTGTCTGCGCATCGCAGGCACTGTTCCGTTCATCTCCTCCGTTGCCTTTTCTGTTTTCCCTTTGCTTTGCATCCCGACGGCAATGGCTAGTTCTTTTGCCCCCTCTCTTGGTCTTTGGTATCAAACCATGGAGAGTAGGTTTGATTCGGGATATGCCTTCAAATTACTTAATGCCTATGAAATCCCTGATGACCATAAACTGATTCTGGCCGAGTCATCCAACCGGCCCCATGACCCGCCGATCGGCATTGTTACCTTCTTCCGCGACTAGTTCGTAGGCGGCCTTAGGTTTCCGATCCACCCATTTATCTTAGAAGTTTGCAACTATTTTCGTATTCCGCTCGGCCAGCTCGTTCCAAATTCTTTTAGGCTGCTGTGCGGCGTAGTTGTGCTCTTCCAGGTGCACAATATTCCTCTTAAGTCTCAAATCTTCCATTATTTTTACTACCCCAAGCAGTCCGAGTTGGGCACCTTCTTGTTTCAAGCTCGGATCGGTCTAGTTTTCTTTGATAAAATGTCTATCTCCAATGAGCATTGGAAAGAGCATTTTTTCTTCCTGCGTTTTCCCGAGCCACCATCCTTCCGGACTAAATGGCAAACTTCGTTGTCGTCTCCTCCCGAATTGAAAAGGTACCGGACTGAGCCCGCTTTTCTGCATGCGGCGAACTTGCTGGCCGGGCTGAAGCTAGACATACACAAGCTGCTGCCCGAAGGGATGATGTACCTATTTGGACTAAGCCCGATCCGAACGCGACTTCCGAACGGCCCGGGTAAGGAATAACCGTCTCTCATTTTCTTGGTGTCTAACTGATTTCTTTTCTTTTTCTTGTAGCCGAGACTATGATGAAATCGGTGGTGTTCGGCATGCTGAAGCGCAAGGCCGACGAGATAGAGGCGGCCGCCGCACAGGAGGTGGAGAAACTGGGCCTCGCCCCGATCGGCTTTCACGAGGGTGAGAGTGAAGAGGTTCAGACGACGGGCGAGGCGTCTGCCGCTCGGACAGCCACCACCGATGCAGCTGAGGAGACTGCTCCACCAAGTGCGCAACCGGCCACTCGGCCCGAGGAAGTTGAGTCTGCTGAAGATGAAATTCCATTGGTTGGGCGCAAATGCCGCCGCACGGGCACCCCTACCCGCTCTGCCACTTCTGCTGTTCATGCGTCCGAACAGGTGGACAATCCTCCAGCTACTACGTCTGTGGAAGCGCTGTCGTCCGACCGGACGTTGTCTCAAGGAGACTGGCCTTCTGACCCCGCTCTCTCATCCGCTCTGAGCCGGTCGGACAAACTTCTGCGCCTTCCACATCCGCTCAGTCCACTCCAGGCTAACACAGGACTATCAAGGCCCTACTCCACCTGCCGACAGAGGAATATTTGCAAAAGGTTGATCAGCCGTCGAGCCCCGAACACTTGATAACAATTCGGGGGGCCCTCACAAAAGTCTGGGAGGACGCCCGAGCACGCGTGGGCGTGATGCCACCTGGGCTGCTCGACAACAGTCATCTGCAACAAACTACTGGGGTAACCCTTACAAGCTTTTTCTTCTTATCCTCCGTTCGGTATTTTACGTTTTTAACTAAATCGCAGCATTGGGTCGAGAGTATATATAGCGGTGTGCCACCGCTTAGCTTTCCTCGAGGAGGAATTCAAAAAGCTCAAGGTCTCTGGGGGGATCCCTCTTCAAGGCCCTTCCTATGCCGAGCTGAAGGCCGATCTGAAGAAGACCAACAAATTGCTGGAGGCCGAACGACATAAATCTTCGAGCTTGCAAACCATGGTAGACCGGCTCGAGACCCAGGTCAAGACCTACGATAAGAAGATTACTCTGACCACTAACAGGAAGAATCAGGCCATCACTGACCTGGAGGCGAAGAATGCTGAAGCCCAGACTCTTGAGGTCAAAATCAACGAGTTGACTGACTTGCTAGCTGCCGAGAAGAATGGCCATTCGGCGGAGGTGGCCGCCCTTCAGACTGACCTGAAGACACTCCAAGAGGCGCTGGATGCCTCTCGCGCTGCCTTCACAGAATATTAGGATGCCGAGCCGAGTCGAGTCGCTGTCATGCAGCAAAATTACATTCGCTCGGAGAAATTTGTAAAGAAGGCCTGCGCTCGGCTCGTCCACGCTTTCGAGCTAGCTATCACTGCAACGGCTGACTATCTGAAGAAAAAGGGCTAGCTGCCCGAAGACTTTACTGTTCCCGTCCGCGACCATGCGGACCTTCTGACCACGATTCCGGACGAGATTTTTAATTATTTAGAGTGAAGTCCTGTATGTATGTTGGTCGTCCGGCCTATATCACCCTTTTGTAATCGCCGTTCGGATAGTTTTGTTGAATGAATCTTCCTATGCCCGTTTTCTTGTCTAATCATGCACATTTGGACCGCGTGGTTTCTGAGCCCGTGCCTCTCGATATTCACGTTACCGTTCGGTCGTCTAATGCCATATCACCTTCGTAAGTTTTCTTGGGCTTTTGTAATGCCAAGGCTGGACCCTTTAATTGTCGTTCGTCAATCTATAAGTCATGTTTTCAATCGCCGCTCGACGGTCTTCCGGGTGGGACATTTATGGTCGCCGCTTCGACCCTAGGGTTTAACGTCGCCGCTCAACGGTCTTCCTCGCGGGATATTTATGGTCACCACTTCGACTCTAGAGTTTAACGTCGCCGCTCGATGGTCTTCAGGCGGGGGGGTTTATAGTCACCGGTCCGACTCTAGAGTTTAACGTCGTCGCTCGACGTTCTTCAGGCTGGGGGTTTATAGTCGTCGGTCCGACTCTAGAGTTTAACGTCGCCGCTCGACGGTCTTCAAGAAGCTCGGCCGTTCGGCGTGCACTAGTTATGTCTTTTCATGATCTTATTCCTGCATTCAAAGGATAGCGTAGGACGGGAATACACTTAATTAATTACACAGACGCACCTTTTACCCAGCTCGATACGGCTGGAGGTGACTAGTGCTCCATGGTCGTTCCAGCCGTCGTCCATCTTGATCTTCAAGGTAGTATGCACCCGATCGGAGCTTCTCGACGACCTTGAAGGGTCCCGCCCAGGGAACCTCCAGCTTGCTCACATCACCGACTGGCTTCACCTTCTTCCATACTAGAACGCCGACCTGGAATGCTTTGGGGATTACTCGCCTATTGTAATTTTGCTTCATTCTCTGCCGGTACGCCATTAGCCGAACAACTGTTTTAGCTCGCACTTCATCTACCAAATCCAGCTCCAGATGCCTCTGCTCGGTGTTGTCCGCGTTGTATTGTTGCACCCGATTGGATTCGATCCCGACCTCTACTGGCACGACCGCCTCTCCTCCGTACACCAAGTGGAACGGTGTGACCCCCGTTCCTTCCTTAGGAGTCGTGCGGAGTGCCCATAAGACACCGGGGAGTTCTTCCACCCAGTTGCCTCCGAGGTGGTCGAGCCGAACCCTCAGAATTCGAAGAATTTCCCAGTTAGCGACTTCGGCTTGTCCGTTACTCTGCGGGTATGCCACAGAGGTGAAGTGTTGCTCGATGCCATACCCTTCGCACCATTCTTGGAGCTCTTGTCCGACGAACTGCCGCCCATTGTTGGACACGAGCTGCCTTGGAATGTCGAAACGACATATGAGATTATGCCAGATGAATTTTTTGGTCATCTGCTCTGTGATCTTGGCCAATGGCTCTGCCTCAACCCATTTGGAGAAGTAGTCCACCGCTACCAGTAGGAACTTCCTCTGTCCGGTCGCCATAGGTAAGGGTCCCACGATGTCCATGCCCCACTGGTCGAACGGACAGAATATCGTCGATGCCTTCATCTCTTCCGTCAGTCGGTGAGAGAAGCTGTGGTATTTCTGGCAGGAAAGGCAAGTGGCTACGGTCCGAGCGGCATCTTCATGGAGAGTTGGCCAGAAGTACCCGACCAACAGGATCTTCCTAGCTAATGATCGGCCGCCTGGGTGTCCCCCGCAAGATTCTTGATGTACTTCCTTCAATATATATTCTGCGTCCTCCGAACTGACGCACTTTAAAAGCGGCCGAGAAAAAGCTTTCTTGTAAAGCTGGTCCCCGATGAGGGTGAACCGACCGGCTCTCCTTCTCAGAAGCTGGGCTTCATCCCGGTCGGACGGAGTGGCTCCTGACTGCAAAAATTCCACTATAGCCATCCTCCAGTCGCTGGGAAACGTGAGGCCCTCCATCCTGTCAATATGCGCTGCTAAGGATATGTGCTCGATTGCCTGTTGAACTAGCCATCTTTGCCAACTCATTTGCTGCCTGGTTGTCTGCTCGGGGAATTTTTTGCACGACCACCTCGCCAAAGCTGGTCTTGAGTCTTTCGAAGGTCTCCACGTAGAGTTTGAGCCTTGCATTGTTGACCTCGAAAACTCCTGAGAGTTGCTGAGCGGCGAGCTGAGAGTCAGAGAAGATAATCACTCGGCTGGCTCCAACATGCCGGGTGACCTGCAGTCCCGCTATGAGGGCTTAATATTCCGCCTCATTATTAGTAGCTCGATAATCCAACCGAACAGACAGATGCATCCGCTCCTCCTATGGTGAGATTAACAGAATGCCGACTCCGCTCCCGAGTCGAGTTGATGACCCATCCACATAGACCTTCCATGAAGCCTCAGGCTCGGGGCTCTGTACTTCCGTGACGAAGTCCACTAGGGATTGCGCTTTAATTGCTGTGCGGGGCTGGTATTGAATATCAAATTCACTGAACTCCTTGGTCCATTTAATCAGCCATCCGAACGCCTCTGGGTTGAGGAGGACTCTCCCTAGAGGGTTGTTCGTCATGACAATGATTGTGTGCGCCAGAAAATAGGGCCAGAGTCTCCGGGCGGTGAGGACTAAAGCGAATGCAAGCTTTTCGAGACTAGTGTAGCGGGACTCAACATCCTCTAGGATATGACTTAAGAAATACACAGGCTGCTATTCGCCATTTTGCCTTACTAGCGCCGAGCCGACTGCCTGTTCGATCGATGATAGGTAGATACAGAGCGGTTCGTCGACGGCTGGCTTAGCTAGTACATGTAATGAATTCAGATACACCTTTAATTCTTCGAAAGCCCGGTCGCACTCTATGTCCCATTGGAATTTGGCTGCTCGCCGTAAAATCTTGAAGAATGGCAAACTCCGGTCGGCTGTCTTGGAGATGAATTGTGACAAGGATATTATCCGTCCAGTGAGACGTTGCACTTCCTTCATGCTTCGGGGCGGTGGCATGTCTTGCAGCGCCTTCACTTTGCTAGGGTTCGCCTCGATGCCCCGTTCGGTAACAATGTAGCCCAGGAATCGCCCACCTTTCGCCCCGAACAGAAACTTCTGGGGGTTCAGCTTAACTCTGTACATTCTCAACGTCCGGAAGGTTTCTTCTGTATCTGCACACAGGTCGACCACTCGGAGTGATTTAATAAGTATGTCATCTACATATACCTCCAAGTTTCGACTGATCTACTTTCAGAACACTCTGTTCATGAGCCATTGATACGTGGTGCCCGTGTTCTTCAATCCGAACGGCATTACCTTGTAGCAGTAGGTGCCGTCCGCCGTGATGAAACTCACTTTCTCCTGGTCTTTTCGGGCGAGCGGCACCTGGTGATAACCCTGATATGCATCCAGCATGCATATCAGCTCGCATCCGGCGGTCGAGTCCACCATTTGGTCGATCTGGGGCGGAGGGTAGAAGTCCTTCGGGCACGCCCTATTGAGGTCCCGAAAATCGATGCAGACCCTCCACTTGTTACCCGGCTTGGAGACTAGCACCACATTCGCCAACCATCTCGGGAATTGCACTTCCCGTATATGGCCGGCTTCCAGCAACTTTTCGACCTCCACTCAGATGATGACGTTCTGCTCTGCGCTGAAGTCCCGCTTTCTCTGCTTCACTGGCCGAGCGTCCGGTCGGACATGGAGCTCATGCTGCGCTATGCTCGGCGAAATGCCCGGCAACTCGTGGGTTGACCATGCGAAGACATCATGGTTGCGTTGTAGGCACTCGACTAGCTCCTTCCTCTGGTGTTTCTCCAGGTCAGACGCTATGAATGTTGTAGCTTCTGGCTGGTCGGGCTGGATCTGTACTTCCTCCTTTTCCTCGTAAACTAAAGTTGGAGGCTTTTCGGTTACGGTATTTACCTCGAGGCGCGATGTTTTTCGCGCGAACCTGGATTCGGCATGGACCATTTCCACATAGCATCGCCGGGCGGCCAGCTGGTCTCCTCGGACTTCGCCCACTTGGTCCTCCATGAGGAACTTGATCTTCTGGCAGAATGTGGAGACAACCGCTAGGATTCGTTGAGTGCGGGTCGCCCCAATATGACATTATAAGCAGAGGGGGCATCGACCACTATGAAGTTAGTGGTTCTCGTTCTTCGCAACGGCTCCTCACCCAGCGATATAGCCAGCCTGGTTTGGCCGACCGGCAAGACCTCGTTGCCAGTGAATCCATACAAGGGCGTTGTCATCGGGAGCAGTTCAGCATGATCAATTTGTAGTTGGTCGAACGCCTTTTTGAAGATAATGTTGACCGAGCTGCCTGTATCAATAAAAATACGATGAATAGTATAATTTACTATTATCGCTCGGATGATGAGTGCGTCATCATATGAAACTTCAACTCCTTCCAAGTCCCCAAGCCCGAAGCTGATCTCGGGACCCTGTGCTCGCTCTTGGCTGCAACCTACTGCATGAATCCTTAGCTGTCGTGCGTGTGACTTTCTGGCCCTGTTGGAATCTCCTCCCGTAGGGCCCCCAGCGATGATGTTGATTTCGCCCCGAGCTATATTGCTTCGATTTTCCTCCTCCCGAGCGGAGGGCCTCGCTCACTCCTGTGAGGCTCGGGGGTTGGCCCTCGGCGGATGATGATGCTGCCGCTCGACCGACTCCCTGGCCCCACGTCGTCTAGTGTCCTGGTGTCGGGGGCGCCGATCAGGTGAAGGGGATCGACGGCGATAGCTCCGTGGCGGGGGGTGAGCGATCAGCAGAAGGCTCCGACAGTCCCGGGTGTTGTGGATGGCTGACTGATGAAGCGAACAGAACATGAGAGTCCATACCTTTCCCTTCTGCTTAGGTCAATCAGCCGCCACATGATGGACAACTTGCGGTCTCGATTCGTGGTGTGGACGTATTCCTTCGGCTCGAGGTCCCCTTGGCGGTTGATGGCTGGTTGGTTGCCTCCACTCGGAGGGCGTCAGCGGCTCAGCCGGTGGTTCTTTTCTTCTCGCCGCCTGGGCTTCCTCCACATTGATATATTCATTGGCTTTGTGCAGCATATGGTCGTAGCTGCGAGGCGGCTTTCTGATGAGCGAGCGGAAGAAATCGCCGTCCACAAGCCCTTGCGTGAACGCATTCATCATGGTCTCCGAGGTGTCTGTCGGGATGTCCATGGCCACCTGGTTGAAGCGCTGGATGTAAGCTCGGAGTGTCTCCCTCGGGCCTTGTTTTATGGCGAACAGGCTGACACTGGTCTTCTGGTAGCGCCTGCTGCTCGTGAAATGATGAAGGAAAGCCGTGCGGAACTCTTTGAAGCTTGTGATTGATCCATCCGGCAGTCTCCGGAACCACCATTGCGCCTATCCCGAAAGGGTGGTGAGAAATACCCTGCACTTTACACCATCTGTATATTGATGTAAAATGGTTGTGTTGTCGAACTTACCCAGATGGTCATCCGGGTCAGTGGTCCCGTATATTCTCCGATCGTCGGGGGCGTGTAGTGCCTTGGCAGTGGATCCTGAAGAATGGCCTCGGAAAACTATCGATTGATCCACTCGGGGGATGATTCAGCCCGAGGCGCCTTCCCCTTCATAGCATTTCGTACGGGCGCTTCATCTGATGACCCCTTGATTGACCTGTGCCAGCTCGGACGAAGTTTGGAATAATGCCCGATGAAACGGAATAGGGGCGGGCGGCACATTCCCTGGAGTGTCGGTCTGACCTTTATTCTGCGCCCATGTGGAGTATTGCTCTGGTCGGTCTTCCTCCGCCGCTCGGCCACCTGACGCCGAAGTTGCCTGTTGTGCTAACCGCTTGGCTATCGCCTTCTGCTGCTGCTGCTCCATGATTTTTGCCGCTCTTGCCTCAATAAAGGCGTCGAGCTCCTCCTGAGAGAGTGTTATGGTGTGTGGTCGTCCAGCTCCTTCCATCTTCTCTGCTCGGATTCAGGTATCTTCCCACAGACGGCGCCAATTTGATCCTGTCCGAACTATGAGTTGATAAAAGTTTGGGACGTGGCGCTCTCTGCTGGCTCCTCGTAGACGCCGGGATGACATGGACCTCCGGCGAACCTGCAACAAAGCCGGGCCGGGAAGGGGTTCCCGGCGACGACCCTCCGACGCTCAAGTCAGGCGAGAAGAAAGCTGAAGTAAAATAAGGAGAACTGTAGCTACAGTATATATGATCGCATACCTCCGTCGAAGTCTGGGGGTCCTTATATAGGCCCCCGGGGAGGCGCATGCACGCTCCTCAACGCGTGAGCGCTTCCCCAAACATACCTCAAAATGGACGTGTCAGAAAAGTACGCCTGACGCCATACCGCAACTGTCCGAGCATATCTCTGACATGACAATGGAAACTTCCACCGTACGATTTTCTGTCTGGTCCAGCCGCTGAACATGCTGTTTATCGATGGCACATATCTCGAAAAGGATATCTCTGGCCGTCCCCTTTGTACTCTTCTGCACCTTCTGTCTTTTATCGGGCCGAGCGAGAGAGACGCTCGACCATACTGGTCGAGCCGAGCGGGACCGTGCCTCGGCCATACTGGTCATCTGGAGGGATGCAGGAGGGGCCGAGCGAGTGGGCCGCTCGGTCATATGCTCGGATGAATAGCGCCTATGTTGGCCTACGGCCCAGCTGAGCGGTCGCTCGGCCGAATCAACTGTCGTATGTGAATTCCTAAGCGTCGGAAACTCGAACCTTAACCGAGTTATCTCCTTGCCGACCTGGCCTTCTGCCGCGGCCGATCGGCAAAGTGGCCTCCCGCTCGGCTCACCTTTTATGTCGATCGTCTCAACCTTGACCTCCACGTATCTTTCCGTACGGAACCCCTCCTTTGCTACCAGATCACTATGGATGTAGGGAGTAGTTTTGGATAGGGTTTGATGTAAGACTCATGTTCGTGCCTTTACTCGTTGGATGATTTCTCTTGCTTCGTTTCTATTTGATATGCATGAGACTTGTTTCCTTGTCATGTTAATTGATTGTGTAGGAATTGCTAATTTCGTAAAGAGAGGATCTTAGATTGTATACCCGGGGGGCCCTAGTGATAGGGATAACTCGTTCATGGACATCTAGGATATTCCCTTGAAAGGAGAGACAACTTCTCCACAAGGAAGTAAGAGACCAAACCAAACCTCTATCTCTATGCATAATGATACCAATTAGATTTGTATTCTTGTGATCTATCGAAGCGCCCTAGTGACAGGGGTTAACCGTAACAGGATTTCACAGGGGTCTTCTCTGATTAGTACTTAAGGATAGTAGCTTTAACTTCCGGCGAATGTATGTTGATTGACAATGAGTGAAAGATAGAACATGATGCATCAGGTTCCACCACAACGAAACCAAAATCCTAAAATCCATTTTCCAAAGCTCAATTCCCTCGAAGATCGATTCTCTCATCCTTCTCTTTCTCTCTTCAATCACTCTCGTTAGTTTGCAAGCGCCAAAGTCGACTTTCGACCGTCTAGATAACTTACTTTGCGACATCTGTAGTGTTTAATCAACAGTCCCTGTGGTTCGACAATCTTATATATTACTGACGACGAATTCGTGCACTTGCGAAATCGTAACAAGTTTTTGGCGTCGTTGCCGGGGACTGTTTTTTATTAACATTAGTTGATTAGCATATAAGTTACTCTAAACGTTTTTCTTTTTCCTTTTGCTTTTTCTTCCTTGTTTTCTGTATGCACTTTTTTTCTTGCAATTTAAATTCTGCATTGTCTTTCTTGTTTTTCATATAGCATTTTATTTCTTATCTTTAATTCTTCATTTTTTTTTCTCATAATTTCTTTTTAGATATCCTGAGCACTAACATGTCAAGTACGTCTTTGAGAGAATTTTTCACACCCATGAGTGTAAGACCCGGATCTCCCATTGATAAAGGCTATGATCCAGATGAACAATTTGAGTTCCTTTGTGGAGGATGTGGTAGCACGTCTCATCTGTCTGCCATATGCCATCTCTTTGAAAAGGAAGATGACCCTCCCATAGAACCAACTAATGATATTTGCACGACTTGTGACAGTCCATTCCATCCAGCTGCTTTATGTCACTTCTTCCAAAATACTGCTAGCTCTTCCACGGAACTTCAGCACTTATTCCAACCTCAACATCAAGATACATATGAGCAAGCTCCTGATACTTATGACTATGACTGGGGAGATTATCAAATCTAGAACCTTCAACCCCAGCTAATTCAAGAGCAGAGTGAGCAGTTATTATTCCAGCAGCAGATCTCTGTCCTGTCTCAACATTACAATCAATTTTGGATGAACCATCAAGATTTGAACTACAAATACATACAAAATGTTGAGCATTCTTCCCATGTGTATCAGAGTCCGTCAGAGTTTCAGGATGATTTTTCATTGGACAGACCACATCATGCACAACCAGATGAGCTGATTGACTTGGAGGACTCCCAAAATCCAAATATTCCTACTCCAAGTCAGATGAAGACCACAACAAATGATTCTGAAGAGCTAATGGTGCAACGGGGGATCCTAGCTTTACAACTATTACTACATAATTCTAATAAAGCTATTGATTCCTCTGTTGATGTTATTAATGTTAGTGGACTCTTCACTACTTATGATGATGATGTGGTGGATAAAAGTGTAGGGACATGTACTATGGAGGAAATGTCCCAAGGATCACCTCCTTTGATCACACAACCAATTAATGCTATGGAAGTTGTAAGAATGGAATTGGTTGATAATAAATGTGTAGGGACTTGTGCAATAGAAGCAAAGCCCCAAAAATCACCACTTTTCGAGGCACCACCACTTAAGCCAGAGCTAGAGCTAATACAAGATTCAGAAATCACATCCACATGTTTAGAACTTTCAGGTATCTCTCAGCAATGCAAGGTTAGTATTTCTAGTGATCTTTTGGAAAATTTTATAGAGGTACCTATAATTAATTTTGTTGGATGTGATTCAATTTGTGATACATACTTAGTTCATCTTAATAAGATTCTAGTTCTATCTAATTTAGATGCTTGGGAGAGGTATGTTTTTCTTTTGGGTGTGCAGATTTTCATGGGGTCTATAATTGGAAGCTCGATCTGAACCATCTTCGACCACCTAAAAGAACTTCAAAGAAGACAAAGATGGAGAGAGTTATACTTTACTCTGTAGCTCCTTTGATGAAAGCTCTCTCCATAATAAGAGCTCTTGGTAGGAGGGTGTTGAAATATCTTACCCCTCCTAGAACGAGATTTCGATGAATCTAATGAGGTGGTCGAGCTAATGACCTTAAACAAGCGCTTCTTGGGAGGCAACCCAAGTTCATTTTTTTCATTTTCATTCATGTCTTTAGTTCTTTCTAGTTTCATTTCTTTATAATAAACATGTATCCTCTACTTAATTTTTGTTGTCTACTTTCTTTTATAGGATTCAAAGATTAGGAGGGTAACTACATGGTGAAGAAGTTAATGACATGGGCATTTGACATGCATCATTTGGTAACTTCTCTTGCTTTTTATCTCTTTCACATTATTTTTAGTTTTCATTGGGACAATGAAAAGCTTAAGTCTGGGGGGATGCATTAGATGCATTTAGTTTAGTTCAGTTTTTGCTTATTTCTTTTTGCTTAATAAAATTTTTACTAGTTGCATCTTACATCACATCATGATTGTTTGTTCCTTATTACAAAATACTAGCATGTTTATTCTAGATTCCATGTGGTTTATTGGCTACTTATGGTGCTATTATGTTTAGTGATCTATCTTTTTCTATCTATGATAGTATGAAGTGAGCAATGTTTTTACAACAAGAGTTTAAGTATTAGCCTTACTTTAGGATCCCTATACACTATGCCTATTTTTTATGGTTGATAACTCTAAAATAGCCATGATTCATAGAATTGAACTAGTACTTGTGTTTCTATGGTGACCTCTCAACTACATTTTGGTTGTTGGATAAACTCAGATCATATAAGCTCATTTGGAAAAATCAATCCCAAAAATAAAAAAAAAATAAAAAAAATGAAGGTTTGTTCAAGTTTGATACTTTGCAAACATTCAAAGAAAAAAAATAAGGGATAAAAAAATAGTTGTCGTGAATGGAAACTAGCAATTCATCCCTTTGAGACCAAGTTATGTTACTGGGGAAATGAATGTTATCTTTCTCTTGATACTGAGTATTCCTTTGAGACCTTGTGTAGACGATGCATAGTATTTTTGTGGGGAACGAACCTTGCGTGTGGCAGGTAAGTGTCTATCGCCGGAAGCATAAGGAACACAATTTTATGACGACTTGATTAGACTTAGGGATTGAAACTTGATAAATTTAGGCCACTTTCGCACTGAGCACGGAGGGCTACTACTTAGGTCATACTCAAACTACTTTTGTATCTTGCTCACCAATGAAATCATCTGATAGGATTAGATTGATTTGCTAGAGATTATGATGCACTATTTAACCACATGAATCTAGATTGTGGGTTTTGTTTGAGGATAAGCAAATGTTTAAGTCTGGGGGTGTGATGTGAGTAGATTATATGCACTTTTATGCCTGCTTTGACGCACATCTACTTGTATTTCATTAGCATAATCTATGTTTATTACACCATATTTCATTATAATATCATATTTCCATTATATTTGGTTCGGAGATCTACTCTTTGCTTGTTTTGATTGATAGGACGCTATTTGGAGCGAAAATAGAGCAAAAACGCACACAGGAGCTTGGGCCATGTAGGCCACACGACCGTGTGGCCATTATCATGTCTTGGCCATGCCGAATGGCACGACCGTGCCAGCACCCGATGCAAAGAAAGCCACTGTTGTGTGCCCCCACACGGTCGTGCCATTATCCTCGTGGCCAAGCATCACACGACCGTGCTAAATGGCACGACCGTGCCAACATTCCAGTGGAGAGAAAGGTCACGGCCGTGTGAATCCACACGGTCGTGTGACCTCGGCAGAGAAGAAAAAGGCCACGGCTGTGTGACTCAACCCGAGAAGAAGCCGTGTGAGGCCGTGTGACGAAGAACACGGGCCGTGCCACGCCAAAACAGGGATGTGCTGAATTCTTGGAAGATTGCAGACTGTTCGTAATTTGGCCATAACTTTGCGCTCCGTTGGAGTTTCGGGATGTTCTTTATAACGAAATATAGCTAACTTCAATATATACAACTTTGCTTCAGATCTAACAAAGAGAAAGCATTGTCTGCCTGTGATAAATGGCACGGCCGTGCCTCCCAACCGCGGGTTCAACTGGACCTCCGCCCAGACCGTAGACCAAACTTTGAACTACCATAACTTTCGGCTCGGTTGGAGCCAGGGCTCGATCCAAGTATCAGATTGAAGATAATTTCAAGAGCTACAACTTTAGTTCATGGTAAATCACGAGAAAACTTGGTTTAATGGGTGAAAAACTCAGTTTACCAGACCCCTATAATCCTAGTTTTCCTAAACAGCTTGGAGGAGGTATAAAAGGGTCAAGAACCCTATTCTTGGATCATCTTGGGTTTTGGGATTTCGCCCCCTCTCCTTGGGAAAGGGTTCTCCCCTCCAGGGGAAACCCTAGAGCTTCATCCATTGCCATCTCTTGACGTTCCGTCCATCTCCAAAGCAAGGAGGCATCACCAAGACATCGGAAACCTCGGCAAGCATCTCTTCTTCCCCTCCTTCTCACATCAAGGGTTTTAAGTGTGCTTTACTTAATGTTTTGGGGTTGTTCCTCTCTCGTAATGGAGTAGATCTCATTTTCTATGGATGTAGGGAGTAGTTTTGGATAGAGTTTGATGTAAGACTCATGTTCGTGTCTTTACTCGTTGGATGATTTCTCTTGCTTCGTTTCTATTTGATATGCATGAGCACTTGTTGCCTTGTCATGTTAATTGATTGTGTAGGAATTACTAATTTTGTAAAGAGAGGATCTTAGATCGTATACCTGAGGGGCCCTAGTGACAGGGGTAACCCGTTCACGGGCGTCTAGGATATTCCCTTGAAAGGAGAGGCAACTTCTCCACAAGGAAGTAAGAGACCAAACCAAACCCCTATCTCTATCCCTAATGATACCGATTAGATTTGTATTCTTGTGATCTACCGAGGTGCCCTGGTGACAGGGGTTAACCGTAACAGGATTTCACAGATGTCTTCTCTGATTAGTACTTAAGGATAGTAGCTTTAACTTCTGGCAAAGGTATGTTGATTGACAATGAGTGAAAGATAGAACATGATACATCAGGTTCCACCACAACGAAACCGAAATCCTAGAATCCATTTCCCAAAGCTTAATTCTCTCGAAGATCGATTCTCTCATCCTTCTCTTTTTCTCTTCAATCACTCTCGTTAGTTTGCAAGCGCCAAAGTCGACTTTCGACCGTCTAGATAACTTACTTTGCGACATTCTAGTGCTTAATCAACAGTCCCTATAGTTTGATAATCTTATATATTACTGACGACAAATTCGTGCACTTGCGGAATCATAACAGGAACCTTCCAAGCTCCCGAAGGTGTCTTTCATGAACAGTACTGAAGGAGCCTTCCATCACCTGGAAGACGCCTCGGGTACTGTTCACCCGAGGCTTTTATTCTCCCTTTGCCTTGTAACAAGTGTTAGTCCAATGCAAAGATATTTAACATGCAAAATAAAGTTAGCACAATAAAAATTATAATTAATTTATAACTTACACCCTATCCCCCATACCAGAATCTAGTTATGGTCTCAATTTAAGTTTTTGAAATAGACCTAAATTGGACCGACCCCTACTGTCCCCTCAACCGGGATGCATCCTCACTTAATCACTCTCCTCTAGTGGCTTACCTTCACTTACCAAGTGTTGAGTTACCTCCTCGACATCCAATCTGAGTCACCATGTCTTCTTGCTGGAATCTCATATCCGAACTTCGCCAATTGAGAATTGAGCATCCCAATCTCCTACCAAAATCGCACATTCAAACTTCCTCCTGTCGAGAATCAAACATCCGGACCTCCTGCTAGAATCTCACATCTGAACTTCATGCTTAGTGTCAGGTCCTCTTGACCCATCAAATTAATCAACCTTACACACTCGATAACAAGGTTAGATCAATAATACATCTAACTTTAATTTATTTGTCATTCATCAAAATTCAGGTTTGATCATTGATTTCAAATGCATCAACAATCTCTCTCTTTTTGATGTAATAACAACCTAGGTTAAAGTTAGAAAAATATATAATAAAAGTAAATAGAAATAACATGATTCAAAAGAAATAAAATTAAATTATTCTAATTTCTGTTTTATTCCCTTGATCATTTTAGGGTTCAGAATTTCAAGATTTAGTTTATTTTTCTCTTACTTACCCTTACCCTCTCCATTATTCATAAAAAAAAATACAAATAAATATAGCAGATTATGAAAATTATAATAAAACTTTAGTAAGTATAAAACTTTCAAAAAAAAAATCTACAGATTTTATGGAAGGGAGGAGTTAATATAATTCTTAAAGAAATTTTCAATTTTATGGAAGAGAGGAGTTAATATAATTCTTAAAGAAATTTTCAAACTTTTCAAAAGGATTTCAAAACTTTAAAAATTTAATTTGCTAAAGCAAATCATTTTACAAAGCTTAAATTATGAAAGAAGTTTAGAAATAAATATTTTAAAAAAATGTTGCATGAATATTGTAAAATAATTTAAAGTGTTTTAAAAAAAATTACTAAGTAAAATAAGTTCGAAAGGATAAATTTGTGCAAAAGTTTTCTAAAGTTTTTTAAAAACTTTTCAAAGTGTTGATAATATCTTTCAAAGTATTATAAAGTAACTTTTTCAATATAATTTTCAAAATAATTTTTCAATACAATTTTAAAAGTATGATTTTGCAAGAAGACTTTTAAAAAGAGGTTTTTTTCAATTATTTTTCTAAAATATTTTCAAAGTAATTTTGAAACACAATAGGTTTCATAGGTTTTGAAATATCTATCTAAAACATAAAAAATAAGTAAGTTGCAAAATCTTCTTTAGTTTGTAAAAAGTAGTTGGAAAGAAAATAAAACATTTTGAAAATTATTTTTAAATATCCTCTCCTGAACTTGATATATTTTTATTTAAAAAATATTAATATAAAAATTTACCTTAAATGTTTAACCATTAGTTACTAACTAATTATCAGAAGATAGCAGTGTCTACTTAGTCAAGTTAAGTAAATGTATCATACTAGTGTTTGACTAAAAATGGATTACTTAATCTAATCACTGTACTTTTGGTATTTTTTATCCAGACTTGTATTGATGCACTGATATTATAAGTACTCCGGGGTATTTTTGATGTGGTCAACCAAGTTCAGTTTGATCCTGTTGTATTTAATCCTTATGTCTAAGTGTGCATAAGCTTAGGAACACAAGAAGTCGAGCAGAATACATAGCTAGCGAGAAGGATGATACGGGAAGGGAATCGACGGGCTTGGTGCATCTGAAGGATGAGATGATACGGAAGAGTACACCGACGGATGAGAAGGACGTGCACAGTGGTCCGACGGATGAAAAGTCGGGGAGGAAGGCTACTCGAGGAGAAGGTCGGAGTTGGATTCAGGTGAGCTCAATTTTGGAAGACCGGAGCATCACCCAAATGAGTGGAGTAAAAAATGGTTAACAAGGAAAATTAACCATTTTTTATAGATAGTATGAAGGCGTCTTCAAAGCCTTGGAATGCGCCTTCCATGAACAATACAAATGCGCCTTCAAAGGCTTGGAAGACACCTTCTATGAACAGTACGAAGACACCTTCAATGAACAATATCAGCCTAAAGTAATCATTTATTGCCATTGAGTTGTGGATAAAACTTTATCCACTTAAAGGTGCCTTAAACCATTTTGAACGCGCCTTACACCCATGGATAGGATTTTCCATGAGCTATAAAAAGGCCCCTAGAGATAGAAAATATTCAACAACTTCTGCATTAACTTTCTTAGTCATTTTTAAGCTGTCAACGTGTATAAAAGGCTTCTCCGCCTTCAACGAAGGAGATCTTCTAGTGCTTTTCAATACCTTGGATTAATAACCACTTAGATTATAAATAAGTAAAACTCTGGTCTTTTACCTACTCTTTTTAAGTTGTTATTTCTTTTATTATTGTTATTGTGCTATTAATCAAAGGATCGAGAAAGGGGTTTATTTTTTTGTAGGCAATTTACCCCCTCTTGTCGGTCCCACTGCACCAACAATTTATATCAGAGCTAGAATGCCTCAAAAGGACTAACCGCCGACTGAAACACCAAGACAATTGTCGGACCAAGCATCTATCCATCGAAATTCGAGGGAGAATTCGTGTTATGGAAGAAATGCATGGAGGTATTTTTTAAAACTTATTTTGAAATTCTTTTGATAATTAAATATGATTTTATAGCTCCTAAAGACCAACAAGGAGTAGAAAAAGATGAGTATATGTGGACCAAGAAGGAGCAAGTGAACTTAGTAGCAAATGGACGAGCCAAATTTCATCTACTGAGCGTGTTGTCTCCACAAGAAGTCAGCAGAATCGATGCTTATGAATCAGAAAAGGAACTTTGGGAGAAGTTTCTAGAGCTACACGAAGGTACATTTGAAGTCAAGCTCACGAAACGAGATATGCTCCGGAGCCAATTGATCAACCTCCGGCTGAAAGAAGGAGAATTAGTAGTGCAACTGCACGCTAAATTGAAGGAGCTGATCACCGACCTCACGAATCTTGGAAAAAATGTAACAACTCGAGATTCCCTAAGGTACGCATTAAATATTTTTCCAAGGACACCTGAATGTTTCTCAATTGTCGACACCCGAATGTTTGCCTTTGAGTTGTTGGATGTGGACTTGGACATCTTTTTCATGTCACGTTTGGTGAAATTTCTTTTGCGTCTAGTGAACATCTTCCTTACCATGTTCACTAGTTGCTCTTCTTCATTTGATTTCGAGTCGAACTCAGTTTCTGCCTCGGGTTTAGCTCCCTTCGAAGTACCTGTAAGAAATGTAATTTTTTTTTCTCGACGTTTGTGGCGTTAGTTTGTTCGTGCAACTCTAATTCACAAAGCAATTCATCTAATTTTAATTTTGAAATGTTCCTCGTAAACTTATAGGCATCTACAATCGATGCCCATAGCGAGGTTCGAGGGAATGAGTTCAGAGCGTACTTGATAATGTTGTCGTTCTTGAGTTGATGTCCGATCATGTGCAAGCCGTTGAGCATATCCTTGATCCTCGCGTGTAACTGGCTTGTGGATTTTCCGCCTGCATTTTAATGTTAAATAAGGAATTTAGAAGTAGGTCTTATTTAGTTACCTTAGTATTGTTAGTTCCTTCGTATAATTTGATGAGCTTGTCCCATAGCTCCTTTACGTTCTCATGCAGACCGACTCGGTTAAATTCTTCTTTCGTGAGTCCGCACTAGATCGTGTTCAACACTTTTGAATCAATCTGGGCTTTCTTTTTATCTTCTGGACTCTATCTTTCTGGATCGAGGAGTACTTTAGTTGCTTCGTCTACAAGCACATTGTACCCTCATTAAATGGTGAACCACTACTGATCGATGTCTATCTTCAAGTAGACCTCCATTCTCTTCTTCTAGTATGGAAAATCGTTTCCATTGAAGAGAGGAGGATGAGTGGTGTTGTATCCCTTAAGTTGGGCAATTTGAAAATATCTTATAAAAAAATTAAAAAATATATATCCTAAGACTAGGTCATGGATTAGCAGAGTTTGAGGTGAAAATAAAAATCGAGAGCTCGAATGGTGTTACACCAACTCTGAGTTTAAACCAAGTGAGAAAGATTTAATTGGAAAGATAAATGTTACCAATTCAAATAAAATATGAAAATTAAAATCCAAGAAAAAATCATTCCCCCCGACTTGATTGGTGGTTGCACCAATTCAGAGCTAACAAAGCTCTGACACCACTTGTTAGATCGAGACGTATGTGAGGGAGGGGTGAATCACGTGGTTTTGAAAAAAAAAATCTTTTAAAATCAAAGTAACTAAGTGAGTGCGGTAGAAATAAAAACAGAAATAGAAAAGTAAAAGAACGCAAGCGATTTTACTTGGTTCAAAGTTTTTGGTGACTTCTACTTCAAGACACAAGTCCCGTGGACCTATCGATGAGTAATCCACTAATAACCTCTTTTGGAACCGCCAAAATAGTGGATAAAATACAAAAAGAATAAAAATAAGTGTAACACGCTACAGTTTTCCTTTTGCTATAATTAAATACAGAACTGAATTTCATTACCCAACACTTTCGAAGATGATTGGCTTAGGCTTGGTGTCAGATGGCTTCTCAGCAATAGTCAGGCGCAGTAATGTCATAGCGGAGCAACAGCAGGAAGTCAAAGCAGTTGAAACTTCAAACGGACACGTAGAAGCTCGTAGAAGAGTTGGTGAAGAAGGCTTGGTCGAGCGGCACCTTTATTGAGTGTGGAAGGCGCCTTCCATATCCTTGAAGGCACCTTCTATATCCTTGAAAGGGTCATCCATAGGTAAAAATCTATCCCGAAAAGTTCTACTCCTTATGGTCAGCAATGTTTGATTTTATCCATTGGAAGACGCCTTTTAAGCTCTCGAAGACACCTTCTATGAACGGTACTGAAGGTGCCTTCCGTTACTTGAAAGACGCCTCAATACTGTTCACCTGAGGCTTTCGTGCTCTCTTTGCCCTGAAACAAGTGTTAGTCTAATGCAAAGATATTTAACCTACAAAACAAGGTTAGCACAATAAAAATTATGATTAATTTATGACTTAGACCTTGTCCTTCATACCAGGATCTAATCAGAGTTTCAATTTAAGTTTTCAAAATAGATCTAAATTGGACCGATGTCTACTGTCCCCTCAACCGGAACACACCCTCACTTAGTCACTCTCTTCTAGTGACTTACCTTCACTTATCAAGTATCGAGTTACCTCCTCGACGTCCAATCTAAGCCACTAGGTCTTCCTGCTAAAATCACACATCCGGACTTCACTAACTAAGAATCAAACATCCCGATCTCCTATCGGAATCGCACATCCGGACTTCCTCTCATTGAAAATTGAATATCATGACCTCCTACTAGAATCTCACATCTGGACTTCCTACTTGGTGTCAGGTCCTCTTGACCTGTCAAGTTAGTCAACCCTACACACTCGATAACAAAATTACATCAACAACACATATAACTTTAATCCATTTATCAAAACTCAGGTTCGATCATTGGTGCCAAATGCACCAACAAATAGTTCTTAAAACCATTAACTACTAGCAACGTTAGGTACTGGTCATATAGTTCTAGAATTTATTCTTCAAAGGAAATATTCAACTAATGCAGAAATTAAACTGGAAGGTCTTCAGGTTGTACTGTCATTGTCCGGATCTTGCTCACTATCAATGCATCCTACTTCATTCATCTCATTACCTGAAATAGTTAAAATTTGTGAGTCAAGAGACTCAGCACATTCAAATCATACTATGCATTAATTAGTTCCTATATACATGTGGCCTAACAGGAAATATGCCTAACTAAACCTTTACTCATATTAAAGTATTTTCCTTGCATATGCATACTAAAGTATGAATGTAAACATACTAGGTACAAGACCATATATTTGAACATGAGCATAAAAGCATGACATGAGCATGAACATATTTAGTCATAAACATAAATGTGAATATGAGCATAAGAGCATCGGCATGAGAATAATCATACATAACATAAACATAAACATATATGAACATAAACGTGAACATGAGCATAAGAACATCGGCATAAGCATGCTTATACATAACATGAACATAAACATATATGAACATGAGCATAAGAGCATCGGCATGATCATGATCATACATAACATAAACATAAATATATATAAACATAAACGTGAACATGAGCATAAAAGCATAGGCATGAGCATGAACATACATAACATAAACATAAACATAAGTCTTCTTGGTTTGGTACGCTCCTCGGGCGTGAATCCCTGGATCATACCACCGTCTCATATATAAAGTTAATTGATTTGTTAGGTAAGCTACCCGGGCTTGCCCGGGACATATCTTACCCGTCCCCTTGCTCCTACCATAATTAATAGGGATCTGAGCCTCAGAACGGACACCCCTACCCGTATATACTTTATCTGATTGTATAGTATAAGCTTCTCGGGCTTGCCCGAGACATATCTTACCCATAGAGTGAGCTATTCGGGAGGGGATCCCTAGATCAATACTCGAAGCTCCCCAGACAAAAGATACCACCATCCGAACCTTGAAACAGAAGTGATACACGGTACTCGGATCGCGACTTGGTAAGCTCCCCGAGCTGTAGGAATCCCCCGAATCAACACTTGGGAAGCTTCCCGACTTGCTGAGATGTATCCTCTCCATACATACATAACTAATTCTATGATAAGTTTCCCGACTTGCCGAGACATATCTTACCCATTTATATATATAACTAATTATAATGGTAAGTTTCCCGAGCATGGGTCCCTGGAACATATCCTACCCATAGAGTAAGCTCCTTGGGCTTGCTCTAATCATAACTTGATAAGCTCCCCAGGCTTGCTCAGTTCATCACTTGACCTATGACATAAACATGAATATAACATAAACATGTATGTAAACTCAACTACGATCATTATATAAGCATGTGCTTAAACATAATTAACCCCTAAAATAAGTGAGAGAAACTAACTTCCACAATTTGTTACATTGTAATTTGAGCATGCAAATTTCCTAACTTTTAAGAATCACTAATAGAAACCATCTACCAAAATGATAGTACAACTTCATGATAAATAACCTTCAAAACTAGTAATTTAAACTGTCCCTTATAAAAATCCGAAACATACAATTGCTACGTCCTAGTATGAGCCTACAAAGATCCCTAACTTCTAAGGAAAATTAATGGAAAGATTCTATAAAATGATAGTGCAACATCATAATACATAACCTCCAAAACAGTAGCAAAACAACCCTTGTAAAAAAAGCAAAAATATACAATTGTTACATCCTAGTATGAGCATACAAGGATCTCTAACTTCTAAGGAAACTAATAGAAAAATTCTACCAAATGATAGTGCACATCATCATACATAACCTCCAAAAACAATAGAAAAACAACCCTTATAAAAATCTGAAACTAATCTATAGCATGTAAAGTTATCATGATATGAAAAAAGGAAACACATAAGCGAACTACACCTAATCTGAAAATTAACATGTGATGTTTAAGGTGATCATAAATAAAAATAAAAAAAACTTAAACACAACTATACTAAATACAAAAATTTACATATATCTTAAGCACAACAAAGTTAGTTTCAGCAACATAAATCCTAAGATCCAAATCTACATATGATATAACGTAATCATAAACTTAGGATCAATTTTATGGTATCAAAATTTCTAGGATCCTAACTTAACCTCCAAAGGTATCAACAATGAGGAGAATTTCATGACATGGAAAACTAATAAAACTGAAACTAACAAACTCACAAGCTTCTCAAAATATGAGGATTTCATGGCCTCCTAAAATCATCAAAACCAAACTACAAGGGAACTAAATATGCATAAATTTAAGGAATTTAATATGAGAAGAATGTACCTTCAATTCCTTCTTGCTACTAAGTCTCTTCTTCTTCTTCCCTTTATAGCTTGGTCCGATGGTGGTGGAAGCTAGGGCTGACAAAAGTACAAAGAGAATAGGAGCAAGGCTTTTCTAAGGGCGCTTATATATATTGGTGGTGCCAAGTCTATCCCAAAGAAAAATTTGAAATGTTCCATATAAAACTTTATATTTACGTAAATCATTCGTTCCATAATTATTTAGTAAAAGATGATCAAGTATTAGGATTTCTCTATAAAAATCTTACCAAATCACAAATAAATCTTTTTAAATTTATACCTTAAATAAATTTACTATATATATATATACCATAAATTTTACACATGCTAAGCCATAAATAAATTTTTATTTATTAAATTAGGATTTATCTATTTATCTTTTATATGTATACCATCTAAATTTTACACATACTAAGCCACGAATAAATTTTTATTTATTAAATCAGGATTTATCTATTTATCTTTTATATATATATACAATAAATTTTATAAAAGTTTATGTCCATAAATCATATAAATTTTTATACTCACTAAATCCTATAAATTCTAAAATATGATGCATATAAATTATTATGCGTACTGAAATTTAAATCTGTAAATTTTAATACATATAAATTTCTAAATCTAGGTTAATAATCAACATTATTTTAATTAAGCATTTCAACCTACACTAGCTATGCATGGTATTAACATGTATTAGTTTTGGGCATTACAGGATTCTCATAGGAGGTCTGGAGTAGATTAGGATGATCAAATATTTACAGAGAAGCCCAAAGTAAGTCAGGATGATCGGATGCTTACGAAAAGATTAGAGCAGGTCAAGGTGTCCAAATACTTGCGGGGAAGGCCCGGAGCAGGTCAAGTTGACCGAATATTTACGAGGAGGTCCGAAACATGTCAAGAGTGACCGAATACTCACGGGGAGACTCAGACCATGAGAATAATGGTAGCCTTTCGTTTGAGGAGAGGATTATTGAGAAATACAATCAAAGTCTCACATTGGATGAATATAGAAAAGATCATAGATGTAAAAGGATGTAAGATATCTCCATTGGTACGAAACCTTAAGTAGAACTCAAGAGTAAAATTATGAGGGCTTAGACTTAAAGTGAATAATATTATATTATTGTGGAGATATGTATATTTCTTTTGGGCACAACATTAGAAGTTTAATTATTACATAATTAATTTGCTGAAGATATAGAAAATATAGTGGGAATTTAAATTATAATCTACATAATTTAGACTTTGAACGGATAATCTAAAATTGTATGTCTAGGTTCCAAGTGGACTTCCCTAGTGAGACAGCTTATCACAAATGTCTGCAGAGGAAAAAAACTTGCATGATAAAAGAGAAAGAAGACAAAACAAGAGAATCATAGTAGAAGTATTCCTTCTCTTTAAAATATCTCCTTGGACAAGAACAACTATTGAAATCTTTCTCTCAAGAATACTCTCTTCCTCAACCACTTGCTTGAGAATGAATTGTCTTTTGCTCAAGCTCAACCTTTTTAGATGGAAAGCTTTTTCTTGAGTAACAGACAAACTTTTTTTAACAATAAGAAACGCATGTGGCAAGAGCAACAAGAAATAAATCTTCTTGAGCAACAAGTCTTCTCGATTTCTTGAGCGATAAGTCTTCGCGATTTCTTGAGCGATAAGTCTTATCGAAGACTCAAGTAAACAATGCAACTAATTAAGACTTAGCAAACAAAGCAACCAAGAAATCAAGACTTGACAACAAGTTGAGCAACAATTTTTTATCAAGGACTTGATCTAGCCACAAAGAGATGTGTGGCAAATATTAATGGATCCACTCGGTCCTATGAGTTTAGTAGCATTTACACATAAGTAAGTTTGTATAATTCGGACTCTTAATTGGTACATCAACAACTATGTTTCATCATAATGTCACTCAACTTCAAATGTAAAATTAATATCTCATTTATATAGAAATTTATTTCCATCAATCATTTTATTCCATTCGTATTTTTCCAATAATTATCACGAACAAGATCTTATGATATTGTTGTCACTATTTTCTTTATAAAAAAACACTATTTATTAGTTGCTTATTTTAGTATGTTTTAGGAGAATTACGTGTTTCTTGCGCGACGGTCAATTTTTCACGTTAATAGTTCCTTAATTTAGTGAAAATCAAACTAAATTTTAAAAGGTCCAATTTCACGCACACTTTTATTAAACTGCCCCCTGTTTTTTTTTTCTTTTGTCGTTTGAGTTCCTCCTTCCTTTGTCCGACCGAATCGACTCGGCCTTAATATATCAAAATAAAACTACAAAACAATTTTATGACATTTTACAATCAGGTCAATGATAATTTTATGATCAAGCTAGCCAAAATTACAGCCAAATGACCGCAGAATCAGTCCGATCGCAATTTATTATCTGACTCAGCTGCCTGGCAGCCAGAAGGCAGCAGTGGATATGGAAATGGTATTTTGGGAATATTTTTAAGCTATTAATTCATATATATATATATATATATATATATATATATATATATATATATTACGTCCGGATATTTATTAATTTTAAAAGTATGGTAGATGAGTTGTTAATTTTAAAAATAGGGGGTGTATCAGTTAATATTTAGAAAAGAATTTTTTTAATAAGGCATTTACACGCCTCAAATCGGCCCGCTATAAACTGAACCCACACCGTAACTCCTCACTGCGTCTGCGAGCGATTATTCTCTGTCGATTTGGTGGGGATGGAAGCCGAATTGATCCCTGGATTGCCGGAGGTGATGGCCATGGAATGCCTCGCCCGCGTCCCCATCGTCAATTTAGGTGCCGCCCGCGCCGTCTCGAAGCTTTGGAAGAGCAGCATCGAGTCGGTCCCTTTCCATGACCTCCGCAAGTCCACCGGCCTCGCCGACTCTGTCGTCGCCGTTTCCCAGGCACAGGTACCGGAGAATGAGACCGTGCATCCCTCCCCGTCCGTCTACCGCCTGTCCTTCTTCGACCCCGCCACCGGGGCCTGGAGCTGCGCGCCTCCCGTCCCGGGCGGCCACCGCTCCTTGCCGCGATTCTGCCAGATCGTATCCGTCGGGTGCGAGCTGGTGATCGTCGGCGGATGGAACTCCCTCACCTGGGCCGCGTCCGACGAGGTCCACATCTTCGACTTGGCGAGCAAAGCGTGGCGCGCCGGGGCCCCCATGCCCGGCACGGGGCGCTCCTTCTTCGCGTGCGCGGGGTCCACGGAGCGCCGAATGGTGTTCGTGGCCGGCGGCCACGACGAGAGAAAGAACGCGCTGAGGTCTGCGCTAGCCTACGACGTGGCCGCCGACGCGTGGGTGCGGCTGCCCGACATGGCGCAGGCGCGAGACGAGTGCTGCGGCGTGCTCGTCCGGGACGCCTTCCAGGTGTTGGACGGGTACCCGACGGATGCGCCGGCGCAGTTCATGCGGAGCGTTGAGTCGTTCGATGTGAATGCTTGGCGGTGGGGTCCGGTGGAGGAGGAGAAGCTGGAGGAAGCGGTATGCCCGCGCACTTGCGTGGTAGGCGGGGACGGCAGGCTGTACATGTGCCTGAAGTCGAGGGGGGTGGCAGCGCTGAAAGAGGGGGAAGGGTGGCAGACTGTGGCGGAGCTGCCCGACGATGTGGTGGCGCTGCAGATGGTGGCGTGGGAAAGAGGGCTCGTTGTGTTGGGCTCCGGGAACAAGTCCAGGAGCCAGTTCATCTATGTGCTGGACCTCAAGGCAGGCAAAAAAATGGGCAAATGGCGGAGGTTGGAGTTACCGCGTGAGTTCTCCGGCCATGTTCAAGCTGCGTGCACCTTTCGCATTTAGATTCGCCGCCTTCTTCTGTGCTCTGTTGTCTCCTCCTGTGTTTTGTTTTTCTCAATCAATTGCTGTGATGATGAAAACTTCGACGATTATTAATAATTGGTAATAGCAAAAAAAAAAAGTCTTTTTAATATTTTTTTTTTTTAAAAAATTCCTCATCTTTTTAAATTTATTTTTTTTAAAAAATAAATATTAATTTTAAAAAATAAATTTTTATATAAAATTTAATTTTCTGATTGTAAGATGTAAAATTATTAATTAAATTTTTATATTTAAATTTTGATAATATTTTTTTGTTCAGTTGATAAAATTATTAAATTATTTAATATTTCTTAAAATTGAGTTTAAAATTTAATTTTCTGACTTTTTTAGCATTCTATTTTGAGTTACTGGGCAGGAAGGAGAATACGTCCTCCTCAAAGAGGAATCACATGTGAAGATGGAAATTGGCGTGGAACAAGAGGAAAAAGTTATGAGACTAATGACAGTTAGGATAGGATTTTTAAGAGATATTTAATAAGTAAAGAGTTAAATTAGGTTTTATAAGACATAATTAAATGGGTTACTGCATAATTATAAAATGCGATAGAAAGAATAAAATAACAATAATAATAAATAAATAAATTACATTTACGGTAACATGGAATTTTATATTAAATTAAGGAATATAATTAATAAGAAAATAAGGATAAATATTGTGCGTAAATGGGAAGAAGAATCGGTAGCAATAAGGTTCCTTACTCGGTGGCGGGCAATTTCAACCACCGCGATCTATTCCAAATGTTTGGCCGTTTGGAAAGGTTGAAATTTCCAGGCCAAATTTAAGTTCTCAATTTGTGAACTGTATTTAACGCGAATGCCCCTCTTAACATCAATTCCAAATGGCCATTGCATACTCTATAAAGTTTCTCTCATGGTTTTGGCAGTGCAATTAGCCTTCCATTAACAGGAGCCCCTGGAGCCTTCTAATATTATGTCATTTCGTAGAATTACAACAATTGAGGATAAGGATTATATTTATGCTGCTTCTAGATTCGTTTGATTATGCAAAGCCAAGATTATTAGAACTAGGCATTAGGTGGGTTTTCTTGTTTGCTTCATCTCTGAAGAATTTTCAATATCTACAAGATCAAGATGTCTATAAACCAGAAGAAAGGGAGGAGAACGGTAACTCACTGTAACAAAATTTCTCTTCTATTGTCCAAGGAGAACATTCTTATATACCAATTTGTTTTTCTTCTTAGTTTTTTTTTAAAAAAAAACTTTTTAACTGCCAGGCAATAAAAACAATAATTTTGCTAAAAGTCTGTAATTATCCTCAACAATTGGAACTCTACGGCTACCTTTTATTATTATTATTATGACTGCACAAAGGCATCCTGGAGTACAGCATAACAATTAGCTATCAATTACTAAAAAGAAAACCCCATCATATTTATGTATATGCCAGTCACTTTGCTCTGCAGACTGATCGACTGACTTCAGACATAATCGAACAAAAGATGGACGGAGTTCGACAGGGAATTGCCAGACACTTCATAATCCTATCTGGTATAAGAGAATGGAGGAGTATATCATGCTCATCTCCAGTTAGCCTTGTCTTTACAATTTGCAACTTATTATACATTTAGTTCATTTTCGGGAGGTAGAGGCTCAAATATTGATTCCACTTCAGTCATGTCAACATTCTCCAAACTGGAGGGGCACCACTTTGGATTCTGCAAATATCATATCGGCAATTACATTGGTAATATAAGGACTATTCTAACTAACTTCAAATAACCAATTCGAACATTACATCTGGATGAATCCATCATTCAGCAACAAATTGTAAAATAAATTTAATCTTTGCATAAAGGTGAAACTCATGTTGGTTGCAAAGAAAAGATAACAATGAATACAAGACCTGAATCATTGCCTATAACCCATCTGTTACCTTGACCTTCGTAAGTATTGGCAGTGACCTGATGGTTACGTTACAGTAAAATTAGTGGTAAGCCATACCGCCTATCCCTAATGGCACTCACTGCATCGCACACCATGAACTCTGATGATTGATGTTGCACCAGGTGAAGATCCTTGGTATCCAAGACCACTGCATCTAACTGTAGAAAACTAAGAGCAATACAATCCCTGCTCTCTATGGGGTTGGAATAAAGTGTAGACTCCTACACTCTCGATAAGTATTATAATTGTTTGATCAAATATCAAGTAGACAAGGCAAAAGTTACGCTCTTACAACAAGCAAAAGCCAACAAACTCAAATTTTAAGAAATGCAAAGGAACTCACAAAATTTTAGCAAGGTCGCCATTGTTTTCTTTAGAACAATTTCAATGCGGCAGCCATAGTGGCTATTGGATTACAGCAGCACGTACCTACTGTATGAATATTAGCCATGATTTCCTAACTTTAATTGGTAGTTGCTAATGAATTAAGAATGCCTACATAATCATTGCCCTGAACCTATTATGAATTGCTCTTACCATTCAGAAAAACCTGAGCTCCCCAAGGAAAAATTGTGAAAGACACTAACATAAGCCCCCTCGGGATAGTCTAGTGGCTAGCGCATGAGTGTTGCCACCGTGAAAGACACTAACATATGACAAAAGAAACACTGATATATGCAATTCCTCGGAACATTCCAAGGAGTGATGAATACAACTTTTTTAGCAATTAGCCAAAGAATAAAACAGAAAATTCTTCACTAATTCATGTGAGTTATGCAATTCCCTAATGAGAACAAATTAGAACGAGAATACAAGCAATACAGTATTAAAATCATATTCTGAATATTTTATAAGGAACAAATTTCATTCATATATCGTTAGCTACCTGGTCCTTGTCTACCAAGACTGCTCGAACACCTTCAGCAAAATCACGCCGAATTGAGGTTCTTGTAGCAATTCGAAATTCATCCCTCATTACACCCATTAACTGGATTAAAAATATCAGTTTTAACTGAGATGCATATATTTGGCCAATATATAATTACCCATTTGAATGCAAATTTTCACCAAGGACTTACTTTTGATAAATAACTGTCCTTGTTTTCAAATGCTTCTGCAACTTTAGAAAAATGCCTCTGAGTTATGCAAAGAGAAAAGGGAGCACCTTTACCAAGTCCCACAAGAGCATCATTGGCCCAGTCTGCCACTGTGACCAAAAATATCAACAGAGTAAGTGAATTTGAGAACTGAAATATTAAAAAAAAAGAAAAGAAAATCATTTTTCACACTATGAAGTGCAAAGGTGATGTCTTTGTAAAGAAAAGATAAATGGTACACATGGCAGAACTCAATTTCAAAACTGAAGGAGCAAGCATCTGAACAAGTCCGCAATGGTGCTTGCATATCAGTACAAAACTGACTTTGGAGTTTTTTTCCTTCTGTTAGGAATTTTACTAAAGTGTTGGTCCATAAGTGTAGAAAAAAAAAGAAGAATCTAAGATAGTAAGATGCATGTATGAGAATACATAAAAGACAAGATCAAGAAATACTACTATTATGAAACACTTTGCTATACACGCATAGCACTAGTAGATGAAAATTTGAGAAAATAAATAAATTTAAACGGTATGAAACTACTTAAAAATGATCAATGGATGTTATCATTTGACAATTTGAGTGAAAACTCTACTTAAATAAATAAAAAATGATTTAAGGAATTCGAGCATCTAGTAATATTGCTTGTACAAAGTTCAATGGATGGATACGATTCACGAGTTGACCTAAAATAGTTAGCATTAAAAAGACTTGTTTGCTGTAATTTCCTCTAGTGCATGTACATAGACAAATTTTGATAATAAACAGAAACAATGAAGATCAATATTCACAACATAATTGACATAATTTTTTGTAGTTGGTGAAGAACCAAGGCACCCCTCTTCACTTTTTTCTCCTTCGAGCTTAGTACTTGAATTGACCTTATTCTAGCTGCATTATGTTATAGCTAGGATCAGTAAGTGTCCTTAAAAGTGCAAAGGGTCATGTTTTATATAATCTAGATTCATCATCTGACTGATAACATGTGTAAATCAATCACACTCAGATAAGTGATTAATGCAAGGGAAAAGTTTTCCTATGAATTAACAATATTCTTCTACTATTTTTCTCCTTAATTTTCTTCCTTGTTTTTTCATTCCCTCCAATTTATGATGGCTCTGCATTTCAGTTCCCTTAATCTACCTAAATGAGTTAAAATTTTCACCAAATTTGTTTATAAAAATCTCAGCAGCATTGTTTTTGCAATTGAATGCAAGTTATGCTTTCATTTTCATAAAGTTCCTTTCATGTTTCTTGTGATACATGAAAATTTTAATCCCTAAGGCTGCATTTACTTGGATGAGAGGTATCAGAGGGAGGAGGGAAAAAAGTCTACAAAACATATACATAATGATAGAACTCCATCTCTAATTTTGTGAATCTTTTTCTCTGCCCTCCTGAATTTCCATCCAAGTAAATACAGCCTAAGTATCATGAGCATTTATAATTTTTATGCGTTAACTAAGTTATATACACATGAAACTAAATATTGAATCTCTCCTCTTTCAAGTAAGAAGACAATGGAGCTACTTCAAAAAGGCAAACCAGATAAAATGACTGAAAATATGTTGTACCTTGATATCCTCTAATGCATCCTCCAAATACTAAGAGGAAAATGGGAAACTATAGTAGATAAACCACGAAATAAATAAGCCATCCTCTCTTAATGTGCCAATCAAAATAATCAAAAAGGAGAAATACAAATATCATTTATAAGAAATAGTAAACATGGAAAAGATTATTTTCTTAGGTAGGAGCATAAGATCAATCAACTAAACAAAGTTGGTTAAGTTTCAGCATTCTAAGTGCTATATCCTAACTGAAGATTCAGTCTAATGATCAGTTAGCACCAAGGTTTCCAGAACAGAAAGAAAAAGAGATATAATCAACACTTCAGTTAGTGCATTTAACATGTAGTTGATGAACACTTCAAGTTAACATTTAACACGTAGTGATTCACTTTAGTGCATACCCGGAGAATCAGAACTTTGTTGGTGCCCTTTCAACTCTTTTATCGTTTCATGGACAGATTTATTTGTAAAACAAGAAACAATCTGAGGCAAAAGCATTTTCAGTAGGGAATCTGATTCAGGCTCTCTTCTGTAATAATCCAAAAGGTCCAGGACATCTTTGTCAGGGTCATTAGAGCTGGAAGCAGAAATATACATTAGATTTTCAATAGCTTCTCTGAAAAACAGCAAATAACAGTAACAAGGCACGAGTATAGATGGAAATTTCACTCTTGGGGTATTATTCAAACAAGAAATGGTTCCATATCATAAAAAAATAACATACTAAATAAAATAGTTGCAGTAGCAGTTAAAATTGCTCTCTCACTCTCATATTGAGAAACAGAATAAGATAAAACAAAATCGCTCTTGTATGTGTATTTGCAATTTGAAGAAAACATGGCCATTTTTAAAATTCAATGCTTTATGACAAACAAATAGTGTTTTTTTTAGTTTTATAGTTAACTGCAAAAACTCACTACACTGGCTGAGTTTTACACAATCTGAATGGTACAAAAAAATAGACATCCGAAAGGTGAAATTGTTTCAAAGAATCTCAATACTAAGCCCGACTTTCTGGTGGAAAATCATAGTTCTTGAATAACTAACTTGAGAGAATCAAGTTTCATGTAAAGCATACATGTGGATATTTTTTTTCCTCGCCTTTTTAAAAAAATAAATCCTCATTAATTACATACAAATTAGTGCATAAGAGGGCTTCCTTTAGCATGGGCATGGTTCCAGATGGCACATAATGTGTTCCAAGACCCATATACAAAGCATCAGCAGGGGTTGAAATTTTCTTCCCAGTCATTCCAAGATAAGCACCTGAATATAACATTATGAAAAGAGTAGATTACTCATAAAGGTAAATTAGCCAGGTCTCCTTGGTCATTCATGTGAGTAATTTGACCAAATTTATAAAACTTAAATACTATAAAAGTTTGATAAATACAGACTAATCTTAATTGACCTATCAAGATGACAGACAGAGACAATTCCCAACATGGTAAATATTAAAAATGGAGATTAAATGGCATGGAAACTAAACAAAAGTTTAGTCATTTCTATTGTCTGTAACGCAGCATGCGTGGTTAAACTTTCCAGAACTCAGACAATTTATCACTACATAACTTTTAACTTATATTCAATAACAACGGTAGATCACAAGTATTCATTTGGCAAAGGCAAGGGTATTGTGTGGATTGAACAGATGGCATTGATTGGAACTTATAAATCACAAGGCACTTACCATTTGCTACTTTGACATGCAAAATTATGAGTGAACACCGAAAAATGGAAATAAGATGATATATACAATTAAAGCCTCAATCATACTTCAAAATTCGCATGAGCGATCTCTGAATCACTGTTTTAAAAGATAAGGTAACAGATTTCTGGATTATATTTTTCACAATCAAAATGAAATTTTTTATTTTCCAGGTTTGATACTTTAGGGTATGATACACCGAAGGGTTATCTGACGTGGGATATGCAGATTTTGATGAGCATCAATTCAACAGAATTATATGGATCTCATTTCATTAATTGATGTGAGTTACACAAGGAATTGAACTACAGCATGCAGGAGAAGTTGAATATCAACAGCATCCATTCACAAGATTTCCGAAACTTACCTACTGCCCCTCTTCCTGGACCACGTGCTGATATATAAGCAAAGCCAACATCTGGAAACAAGCCAATTCCATTTTCCGGCATAGCAAGAATAGTTCTCTGTGATGCATAAATATCAATGTCATGATCAAATAAAATAGGACTCAGACATGGTGCAAATAAAAATTGTGTATTGGCAACTTCGATGTATCTAACTAAATATACCTCTGTTATAACACGAAACCGACCATGGCCCGACAAACCAATCCCAAACCCCATGGTCACACCGTCCATGAAGCATATATAAGGCTTTCTATAGTTAGAAATTTTACATATCAGTGAATATTCTGTAGCAAATACCTGAAAATAATAAACTTTTAGCGCAAGAATGCACATCAGTGTAATAGAAGTTTCAACAATAGAGAACATTGACAATCATAGAGCTAATCTTTCAAATTAGATTCATAAATCATAAGACACCAGATTGTAACTCATCTAGCACTTTCCTGTGGTTTCAACCAAGGTTTAAAATCTCGAACCGTGCCGAGATTTCGGTCCTAGACCGGAACGATACGGTTTCGGTATCGTATCGTACCGTGCCGATACTGTTTCGGTATTTGTTTTATTTATATATAGTAATTATTAGATAAATATGTTTATTGTGTATAATTTAAAAATAAGTTATATGTTGATTTTATATAAATTCTCAATTATTGAACAACTTAATATTGTTAGAAAAAATAATTAAATATAATTTTATTTAAAAAAATTGATCTATCAATAACTTGAATTAAATTGATACATTATAATATGTTACCTTACTAATAATACCAAAAGGAGTGGCGTGAATCAGATGGAAGCATTGGTTCTTGTAACATTCTACTTAAGTCAACTCCATAATTCTCCAACGCCCAGATTAAATAATCATCCCATGACATGCAATATTGATATTGATTTCTCCACATGTCCATCAGCGTGTCTCGATTCATCACTGGATGTTGGATTTGAACTGGCACCACTGATATCGGAACGGGTACAAGAACAAGCACAGGATAAGGATAAGCATACGTCCCTGAACTCTTGTATGATGGATCACCATATGATGCATCAGAGTTATAATAAGAAGGTTGCGAGTATGATGAACTTCGACCAGAATCAATCTCAGCTAAACTCTCCCGCATATCTTGATAATTATGAGTTTTCTTTTGTTTGTCACCCTTATATCGACGCTGATATTGAATAGCGTTACTTCTAGCTCCATGATCATAATCTTGAGTTGCATGTGTGTAATCTATCTCACATGTCCATGGCTCTGTCGGTGCTAGAGTAGGGGGAACATAATTTTTGCCACTAGATGCATCACTACTGTCGTCACTTCCATGAGTACTTGCACTGCTATCAACATCACTATCCTCATTTCGAACTTCTTGTCGGACCACAGTGTCAGAAGGTGATGAAGTTTACTGTCATCATGTTCTTGCTCATCAATTGCATCGAGTGGATTTTCTCACATGCTCAATTAACCCTTTCCCGTAAAAGCAGGAGGTTTACCTTTTTCTTTCTTTTTAGTAAAAATTGCAGGAACTTTGCCTTTGTTTTTGCCTTTATCTATGGACTTTGATTGGATTTGGGGTTGATATGTTTGAGAATGTCTAGACCGAGATCCAGAAAATCGAAATTCTTGATCAAATGCTTCATCATTATCTTCTTCCTCGCAAATATCTCCTCTAGCTTGTATTTTTTCAATTTCTTGAGTAAGAAATTGAGATGGTCGCATATGGTCTCTCGGGTAGTAATGGATTTATAACTCAATCCATCATCGATCATGGGTTGAAATCGTTGATCAAGTTACAGATCTAAGGGAATGAACACTGTTTTTCGTTCTCTTTTGTTGCTCTTAGTTGAAGGCTATGTTTTATAATGTAGACCATCTTCTCCAAGCGACGATAAGAAAGACGATTTCGTATGAATGAGGGAGAAAGTTGACCAATTTCTTTCACAACCACTTAAAGACGTTGTTTGTGAGAGAATTCGTACTGCAATCTTTTTCAAATTTGGAGTTGATCCTCCATATTATAACCACAATTCAGCTGTAAGATAAATAAGAACAAAATTAAAATATTATTTATATTTATTGACAATAATTAGTAATAATTTTTACTATACTTACCTGCGTCCATTTTATATTTGCATGATACTGCAATAGGATCGCTAAAAGAATCATATGTCTCTCGAAATAATCGACTTTCATTAATAGTCTCAGCAATTGATTCTCCATTTGTATGCATTCTTGATATTACATGTCGAGCCACTAATAAATCATCATTTGTGCCAAAGATTATAACGGTATTGATATGCCGGATTGAGATAATAACCTACGATAATTAAACATATATAATTATTAATAATAATATTAATTTATTAAAGATTCTTTATCATTAAAAAATACGTACCGGCCAAATGAATATATTTTCCCATTTGATTGTCTCATCTTGTAATGATTATATCAATGTAATGTTGATACTTGGTTGGTGATTGTAGACGCCTCTTAATTTCCTCTTTTGCTTCATGAATTAGGCGATAAACGTTACCCATTTGTGGCTTCTTATCCATATCAACTTTACGTAGAACAACGTACAATGGTTCTACTGCTATAAGAATCTCTGCGATATAGTCCCAAAATCTGATAGATATAATAATTTTTTGCACCTCCTTACCTTCGGTCGTGTTAGAATATCGAGAGGCCTCCCAATCCTCAGAAGAGAACATAGCCTTTAATCCGACTTTTTTCTGATTCAACGATTTTAACATGAAAAAGTGAGTGACAAATCTAGGCACAAAATTTTCCCATCAATAAATTTTCTCATTAATCTATGAACCCAATGATGATTATAAAGGAATGTTAAAGTTTGACATATTTCGCTACTGTCTTTATTATATCGAATTTACCGATATATGCCATCATTAAATCAATGCAGTGTGCTGCGCATGATGTCCAAAATAATGTTTGATATTTTTGCTCCAATAACTCTTCGACCCTCTTAAAGTTGGCACATCACTATATGTTCTGCACCTATCTCTTGAACTGCACTATCCATCAAACGATATATGTAGGGTGCATCATGATAGTTTGTAGTTGCATCAATGGATTTATGAAATATCACCTTTCTATTGCAGTATAGTAGAAAGTTGATAATCCTCATCCGTGTAGGTCCTGTCCAGCCATCACACATCAACGTAACCCCATATAAGCTCCTTGCATGATAGGATCCAAGTCTTGATCTCCTCCACTTGTTCATCTAAATATAGACCGACAATTTCATATGCAGTCCGAGGTTGAATATCAAGACCAGATTTTTGGATGTTGGACACCAAATTACGATAGTATGTGTTGTTTGCTGCATTAGGGGGGAATATGATTAAAATGAAAAAATTTAGCAATACTTTTACCGATTGATTTCTTCTTCTCTTTTGAATATGCATCATCAATCCTAGTCTGTTTGCTAGCTTGGTCTGAGAATGCCAGTGGATCAATATCAGCAATATCGACTGCACGTCTTCGTCCCATAGAAGGAAAAAAACGACCAATACCGCCTTGTGTTGAAGGAAGACGAACACTTGCACTCCTTCCTAATGTTGATGCAGTAGTTGAGCCACTTCTATATCGCATATTCTGCTCATAGTCATATTGAGTTCGAGAGGCGCTGAGAGCTGCTAAAAAGTCTTCATCATTTGGAACTTCACCATGACCTTTAAATTCATCATAGATTGGTTCTTTAGAGCTTCGGCTATCATCAAGTTCACGTTGTTGTTGTTGTTTATACTTTAATGCTTTTTTGCCATCAAGTTCGTCTTTCATTGCACGACAAACTTCTTGAGAAACTTTTGGGCCGGATATCCACCAACAAGATGTTGTTTTAGGCGTGTGACTCCATCGCCGCGTCCAACCATATCACAATGCAAACATTGCCAATGGAATCGATTTTTAATCGACGTGCGTGTCTCCAAGCTGGATCATGAGATTGTTGTTTGGGTGTCATTGCCTATGCATTATAAAAAAATTAAGAATAATACACATTTCTAGGTAATGATCATCATTTTATAACGTTAAGAATATATTTATCATTAATTATAAAGAGCAACTTTCTAAAATTTGAAACAATCTCCTAAAAAAATATTAATTCATCTTTCTCAATTTAGAATGATTAGAATTGCAAAAGATTATAAGTGTTTTATTAGGAATCATAAACATGACAGCATACCTTTATCCAAATTTTTAAAATAAAAGACTTGTAATATTTCTAAACATATTACAAAATTACAAGAATTAATATTCATGGATCCAAATTTTAAATTAATTCTAAGATAAAAAAATATTATCTATAATAAATATATAAATTAGCATAAAAATGTTACTTTATATATAATAATTATACAAATTAATTAATTAATTAATTATTATTTGTAAAAATAGCAAAATATAAATTTAATTTATTAGTTTTTTTTAGAATTTTTATTTTTTTAGAATATTAGAATATAAATCTGAATTATTATTATTTTTTAAAAAATTTAAATTAAATTTTAAATAATAAAAAATATTATAATATATATCAGATTTCTTATAATTTTTTTAAAATTTTAAACAGATTTCTTATAATTTTTTTAAAAATTTTAAATTCAATTTAAAACATTGAAAATTAATTTTCCAGAATATTAATTAAAATTTTTAAATATATTTTAATTTTTATTGAGAAAATTTAATTAGGATTTAGAAAAACCTATTTGAAATACCATAAGCGAATATCATACCAACCTTAGGAATTGTTATAAATTTAAATTACATATATTTCCTCACCTGTACCCCACCCTAGGACACACGCGGGCACGGGCGCCGACAGCAACGAACGATCACGTCGCTCGGCAGCGGCAGATCGTAGGGTCCGGCGGCGCCGAAGGCGTCCGGCGACTCCTTCGGCGCCGCCAGCGATGCATACGAGATGGAAATCGTACCTCTGTCGCTGCTCGCCTCGCCTCGCCGATGCTAATCGATCGTATGCATCGCAGAAGGAATCCTTCTATTGCTCGCAAAAATCCTATAAAAATGTACCAGCGAGCGATCGATTAGCAGCGGCGAGGCGAGGCGAGGCGAGCAGCGACAGAGGTACGATTTCCATCTCGTATGCATCGCAGGCGACGCCGAAGGAGTCGCCGGACGCCTCCGGCGCCTCCGGACCCCTGCGATCCGCCGCTGCCGAGCGACGTGATCGTTCGTTGCTGCCAGCGCCCGTGCCCGCGTGTGCCCTAGGGAGGGGTACGGGTGAGGAAATATATGTAATTTAAATTTATAACAATTCCTAAGGTTGGTATGGTATTCGCTTATGGTATTTCAAATAAACTTTTCTAAATCATAATTAAATTTTCTCAATAAAAATTAAAATATATAAAAAATATATATAAATTAAAATTTTAATTAATATTCTGAAAAATTAATTTTCAATGTTTTAATTGAATTTAAATTTTTTTTAAAAAATTATAAAAAATCTGTTTAAAATTTTAAAAAAATTATAAGAAATCTGATATATATTATAATATTTTTTATTATTTAAAATTTAATTTAAATTTTAAAAAAATAATAATAATTCAGATTAATATTCTAAAATTCTAAAAAAACTAATAAATAAAATTTATATTTTGCGATTTTTATTATTTTATATTTTTACAAATAATAATTAATTAATTAATTTGTATAATTATTATATATAAAGTAACATCTTTATGCTAATTTATATATTTATTATAGATAATATTTTTTTATCTTAGAATTAATTTAAAATTTGGATCCATGAATATTAATTTTTGTAATTTTATAATATGTTTAGAAATATTACAAGTCTTTTATTTTAAAAATTTGGATAAAAGTATGCTGTCATGTTTAAGATTCCTAATAAAACACTTATAATCTTTTGCAATTCTAATCATTCTAAATTGAGAAAGGTGAATTAATATTTTTTTAGGAGATTGTTTCAAATTTTAGAAAGTTGCTCTTTATAATTAATGATAAATATATTCTTAACGTTATAAAATGATGATCATTACCTGGAAATGTGTATTATTCTTAATTTTTTTATAATGCATAGGCAATGGCACCCAAATAACAATCTCATGATCCAGCTTGGAGACACGCACGTCGATTAGAAAATCGATTCCATTGGCAATGTTTGCATTGCGATATGATTAGACGCAGCGGTGGAATCACACGCCTAAAACAGCATCTTGCTGGTGGATATCCGGATGTCTCTAATTGTCCAAAAGTTTCTCAAGAAGTTCGTCGTGCAATGAAAGACGAACTTGATGGCAAAAAAGCATTAAAGTATAAACAACAACAACAATGTGAACTTGTTGATAGCCGAAGCTCTATGATAAATTTGAAGGTCATGGTGAAGTTCCAAATGATGAAGACTTTTTAGCAGCTCTCAACGCCTCTCGAACTCACTATGATTATGAGCAAAATATGCGATATAGAAGTGGCTCTGGTGCCAGTGGAAGTGGCTCAACTCGCGTCAACATTAGAAAGAGTGCAAGTGTTCATCTTCCTTCAACACAAGGCCGTATTGGTCGTTTTTTCCTTCCACGGGACGAGCGTGCGATCGATGATATCGATCCACCGGCATTCCTGACAAGCTAGCAAGATGATAGGATGCGATACGAAAAGAGAAGAAGAAATCAATCGGTAAAAGTATTGCTAATTTTTAATTTTAATCATATTCCCTAACGCAAAGAACAACACATACTATCGTGGCGTGGTATCCAACATCCAAATCGGTCTGTATTCAACCCTGATGACGCATACGAAATCGGTCCATATTTAGGAACAGTGAGGAGATCAAGACTGGATCCTATCGACGCAATGAAGCTTATGTGGGGTTACGCTGATGTGATGGCCGGATAGACCTACACGGATGGCATTATCAACTTCTACCATACTTGTAATAAAAGGTGATATTTCATAACCATCGATCGCAACTGACTATCGCGATGCACTCGTATATCGTTTGATGGATAGTGTAGTTCAAGAGATAGGTGCAGAACATATAGTGCAGGTGATTATAGATAATGGTGCCAACTTTAAGAGGGCTGGAGAGTTATTGGAGCAACAATATCAAACATTATTTTAGACACCATGCGCAGCACACTGTATCGATTTGTTGATGACAGATATCGGTAAGCTTGATATAGTGAAAAAGGTAGTAAAAAAAGGTCAATCTTTAACAAAATTCCTCTATAACCATCATTGGCTTCATGGATTAATGAGGAAATTTATTGATGGGGAGATTCTGCGACCAGGAGCGACTAAGTTTGCTACTCACTTTCTCCTGTTAAAGTCGTTGATCAGAAAAAAGTCGGATTAAAGGCTATGTTCTCTTCTGAGGATTGGGAGGCCTCTCGATATTCTAACACGGCCAAAGGTAAGGAGGTGCAAAAAATTATTATATCTGTCAAATTTTGGGACTATATCGCAGAGATTCTTATAGCAGTAGAACCATTGTACGTTGTTCTACGTAAAGTTGATATGGACAAGAAGCCACAAATGGGTAACGTTTACCGCCTAATTCATGAAGCAAAAGAGGAAATTAAGAGGCATCTACAATCACCAACCAAGTATCAACATTACATTGATATAATCACTACAAGATAGGACAATCAAATGGGAAAATATATTCATTTGGCCGGTACGTATTTTTTAATGATAAAGAATCTTTAATAAATTAATATTATTATTAATAATTATATATGTTTAATTATCGTAGGTTATTATCTCACTCCGGCATATCAATACCGTTATAATCTTGGCACAAATGATGATTTATTAGTGGCTCTCAGACATGTAATATCAAGACTGCATACAAATGGAGAATCAATTGCTGAGACTATTAATGAAAGTCGATTATTTCGAGAGGCATATGATTCTTTTAGCGATCCTATTGCAGTATCATGCAAATATAAAATGGACGCAGGTAAGTATAGTAAAAATTATTACTAATTATTGTCAATAAATATAAATAATATTTTAATTTTGTTCTTATTTATCTTACAGCTGAATTGTGGTTATAATATGGAGGATCAACTCCAAATTTGAAAAAGATTGCGAAACAAAATCTCTCAAAACACCAAGATAGATTAAACATGTCAATTAGTTTACTTGAAAAAGCTAAGAAACATAATAACAAAATAAGCGATAACAAAAGAGAATGAAAATCGTAATGTCTATTTGATGATCTCATCTAGATCCGATCATGAGAAGGTGGAACGAGGGTCTTATGAGAATCCATTACTTGATGAAGCAGGAGACCCAACACGACCATCTCAATTTCTTACTCAAGAAATTGAAAAAATACAAGCTAGAGGAGATATTTGCGAGGAAGAAGATAATGATGAAGCATTTGATCAAGAATTTCGATTTTCTGGATCTCGGTCTAGACATTCTCAAACATATCAACCCCAAATCCAATCAAAGTCCATAGATAAAGGCAAAAACAAAGGCAAAGTTCCTGCAATTTTTACTAAAAAGAAAGAAAAAGGTAAACCTCCTGCTTTTACGGGAAAGGGTTATTGAGCATGTGAGAAAATCCACTCGATGCAATTGATGAGCAAGAACATGATGACAGTGTTGAAACTTCATCACCTTCTGACACTATGGTCCGACAAGAAGTTCGAAATGAGGATAGTGATGTTGATAGCAGTGCAAGTACTCATGGAAGTGACGACAGTGGTGATGCATCTAGTGGTAAAAATTATGTTCCCCCTACTCTAGCACCGGCGGAGCCATGGACATATGAGATAGATTACACACATGCAACTCAAGATTATGATCATGGAGCTAGAAGTAACGCTATTCAATATCAGCGTCGATATAAGGGTGGCAAACAAAAGAAAACTCATAATTATCAAGATATACGGGAGAGTTTAGCTGAGATTGATTCTGGTCGAAGTTCATCATACTCGCAACCTTCTTATTATAACTCTGATGCATCATATGGTGATTCATCATACCAGAGCTCAGGGACGTATGTTTATCCTTATCCTGTGCCTGTTCCTGTACCCGTTCCGATTTCAGTGGTGTCAGTTCAAATCCAACATCCAGTGATGAATCAAGACACGCTGATGGACATGTGGAGAAATTAATATCAATATTGCATGTCATGGGATGATTATTTAATCTGGGCGTTGGAGAATTATGGAGTTGACCTAAGTAGAATGTTACAAGAACCAATGCTTCCATCTGGTTCACGCCACTCCTTTTGGTATTATTAGTAAGGTAACATATTATAATGTATCAATTTAATTCAAGTTATTGATAGATCAATTTTTTTAAATAAAATTATATTTAATTATTTTTTCTAACAATATTAAGTTGTTCAATAATTGAGAATTTATATAAAATCAACATATAACTTTTTTTAAATTATACACAATAAACATATTTATCTAATAATTACTATATATAAATAAAAAAATACCGAAACAGTATCGGCACGGTACGATACAATACCGAAACCATATCGTTCCGGTCTGGGACCAAAACCTCGGCACGGTTCGAGATTTTAAACCTTGGCCTCGCCTCGCCTCGCCTCGCCGCTCACCTCGCCGCTACTCGCCTCGCCTCGCCTCACCTCAGCGCTGCTCGCTACTACTAATCGATCGCTCGCTGGTACGTTTTTATAGGATTTTTGCGAGCGACAGAAGGAATCGAATCGATTCCTTCTGTCGCGCGATTTTTTCGATCCCGAGTGTCGCGCGTGCTGGCGCGCATCAACGAGCGTATCACGCGCAGAAAGCACAGTGCCACGCCTGCGCGTATCACGCGTCGAAACTTCTGCGTGTCGAGTGCCGGTTTCGGCCAGGCGACGGAACGGTAAAAACCGTCCGTGCCGCCCGACACGAAACGGTATTCTAAACCTTGGTTTCAACACATTCTAAATATTACTGTAATTTCTTTATTGTGTATAAATTTTATGATGGACATTGTCTTTCATCTTTGTAAAGCATTGAAGAGAAAGTCAACAAACTCAAAACACTCAGGAGAAGCCAAGGACCCCATTCATTAAGTTTAGGAGAAGATATTCAACTGAATAATGCATACTAACCAGATAGACTGTTAGATAATATATTATGAGTAAATAAAACTGCTGTCCTACTTACAATAATCAAGAATGCTATCTGGTGGCACATGGAACAAACAGAAATATATAAGCTGCTGACCTCTTAATGAGGCCACTTCTAAAGTGTTTCTCTTTAAGGTAAACCAGTAAAGATACGAGAAACAGGTGCATAAGACATAAATGAAATTGTAAGATAATAATAATCCTGAAGACAGTTGGACATAACTGAAGACATATCAACAACATAAACAAATATACATCCAGATAGAGAGACAAGGGAAAAAAAACAAGCAGGTTTAATCAGAACAGTCTACATTTTTAGTATTGCCAATTGAATAAAAACTAAGGATAGCAACTATTCTGTATAGAATCATGTAAATGAGTGGACCTTAGTTCTTTCTGACAAATTGTATTTGGTAGCAACCTGCTTCACATCACCACCTGCATTTAGGTTACCTCAGTTATTACTCCATAAATTGCCAAAAACACAATATGTTACTCAGAGTTAACCATATCTAGAAGTAAAGCAATATGCATCTGAAGTAGAAACAACAACGCTTCAGTCTTGACATTTCCATCTAAGCAACTTTCATCCTATCCTTGTCCATGAACTATTTACAACTCACGCCAATGCTTTGGGGTGCACAAAAAGAAACACAAAATCAACAGAATGGAGAGAGGAATGATTTATACAGAAGCTTAAAAGCTATTCCCCAAAATGTACTCACCTCCAGCTGCCTCCTACATGGTCAAACTCCTCTGAAAGGCCTGTGTTTGATTCAAAAGGACACAATCATCAGCAGGTTCCTCAGGAACAGCTCAACACCTACCTAGCATCCACCTCGATCAAGGACCATGTCCCATAATGGTTGCTTAACACAATCCCAAGTCCACCCACTCAAATATTCAGATCCTTCTCACCATTCATGCAAGTGATTCTCCCACCCATCTCCATTAAGCAACACACGACTAGATCATAACCAGCATGAGCTATCCAAGTTTATAGAACTTGGGAAAGCAACAAATAACCCAAAGATAGGTAACATTCAATTTTGCTAATGACTATAGCTACAAAGAGGACTCACATCCCAACAGGTAATGGAAGATACACAATCACTAAAAGTAACTTTGTTATTCTCAGAGCATATTGTTCAGTGTTCACCATTTTTTTCAAGCATGACTGAAATAAGAAACAAATGAGAATCCTCGTCTTTCTTCAAAAAATTTACTCAAAATCAATGTGTGTGCCATTAATCATCTAACAAAGACCAAGTTAGTTCTAATGCAGTTCATACATTGGACGATTGAATATGAACATCATCAGAGAATTAGGTTGGGCTATCATAGCTTTCCATGAACACTACCCTAATTGCCACCCCTACCTCTGGACATGATGCATGGCAACAATATTCTGAAAAAAAAAAAAAAGAGGAGGCAAGCTCCAACAAATTCCACGTCATATAATAAACTTTGGACCTCAGCAAGTACTTGATAAGAAAAAGAAGTTTAGCTATGTCGGCAACAGAACTAACAGGAGGGATTGACCTGAAGAAAAGGCTCGAGGCGAGCTGCTCTCCACAAGAACACATTTGATCCTGGGATCAGTTCCCCACTCGTCGAGGAAATTAGTGTACTTTAAGTCCATCTCTGCATTCCCAAAAATATTGTGTTGCAAACTTCATCATTAGAGCTTCGATAAAACAACAACGTCAAGATATAGAATCACGAAATTCATTATTTGTAAAGCGAGAGCATATTTCCTTGAGGGGTCTACAGCGCGATGACTTTTCAGTGCATAGCAGCTTATGAGCAAGATGCAGATGTTATCGGAAAAGTTCCGCAGATGTAACAAAAGAGAACTGAAAGAAATACTCGGTCATGAAATAGTAGGGAGGGGAAACAACTACCGAGGTTCATGGCGTTGAGGGCTTTGGGCCGATCTAGGGTGATCACGCCGACCCCATTGGGGAAGACGCTTCCCTTGACGAAATCCTCCGTTGCGCTGGAGGTGACAGTTGTGCAACGGCGAGAAATGGGAGATTGGATGGTTAAAAGGCGCCGGAGATTATGGTCTCTTGCCGATTCGGAGTTTGAGCAAGCGATCGAGGAACGAGAGACGGAAGAGGTGCCAAGGAGGAAGCGACACCGGGGGAGGAAAGCGCGCATTGCTGCGATCGCGGAGTTATTGGTCTGGACAGGAGGTGAGAGGGCGGCGACGAAGTGGGGAGAGTAGAGAGGAGGGCGTTTGCAGGCTGGCAGGGATGGGCCTCTTCCAGTTCCCCCTTGTAGCAAGATTGCACAACCTAAGCAAATTTGTTTTTTCGGTTTTTTTTTTAACTGAAACGTAAATTTCTGAAATTACTAAATTATATAAGGTAATTTTAAAATTATTAAATCATATACCTATTTTCTATTTTACATCTCATCATTATTGATTATTTTAATCAAATGAATCATCAAAATTTTGAAAAAAAAAAAAATTGAACAAATCAATCGACTGATTAAAAATCAATCGACTCATTTTCTTTTTTTTTTCAAAGTTAATTTAAGATAAAGTTGGTTGATAAATCAAACAGCCTCGGATTAACATGAAATTAATTTTTATGTATTCAACTATCTCTCTTTATTATATTCATGATTTGACGTTTGATACATCAGTTGCTTTTACCCAAAATCAACTAATAGATCAAATGATATTGAATTGACATAAAACTAATTCATATGTGTTCTTCTATCTCTCTTGATTATATTCATGTACTCAATTATCACTTTAACTCAATATATTGAGAGCAATGAATTTTTAAATACAAATATATTTGAAAATTTCAATTATGTTTAAAAAAAATTTACTAATAAACTAAACGATCTCGGATTGACATGAAATTATATCTTATGTGTTTAGTTAATTATCCTGATTATATCTATACCCTCAAAAATCAATTTGAACCAATATATTCAGAGCAATAATTTTTTAAACACGAATATATTAAAAAAATTCAATTCATGTTAAAAAAAATTTGATTGATAAATCAAATGGCCTCACATTGAAATAAAACTGTATTCTATGTATTGATCTTAGTTCTTCTGATTATATGCAGGCCCTCAAATATTAATTTGATCTAATATATTGAAAATAATGATTTTTTTAATACAAATTAAATTTTTCCTATGTGTCAAGCAAAATAGGCTAATGGACCAAATAACCCCGAATTGACATGAAACTAGTTATTATATGTTCACGTACCTCTCTTGATTATATATATGCCCTCAAACGTCAATTTGACTTAATATATTGAGAGCAACAATTTTTTGAACACGAAAATATTTGAAAAATTCAATTCGTATTCAAAAAATTCGGTTGATGGATCAAACGATCTCTGATTGATATGAAACTAGATCCTATATGTTCGTCTAGTTCTCCTGATTTTATCTATACCTTCAAACATCAATTAAACTCAATATATTAAGAGCAATGATTTTTTTAAACATAATTTAACTTTTTCAAATATATCCATGTTCGAAAAATTATTACTCTCAATATATTAAATTGAATTGATATTTGAATGCATGGATAGAATCAAGAGAGGTAAACGAACACATAGAAACTAGTTTCATATTAATCCAAGGTCGTTTGTATTGGTGCGGGAAGCACCAGACGATCGAACCTGTGTTTTAATTATGTTAAAGGGTCCAAAGTTAAGTTGTCTTGTAATCTAACAAGCTTGATTGAGCTTGCAGGAAAAGTCCTAAGTGTTCTTAGGTAAAAGTCCTAGTGGATTTTAGGCAGATGGAAAACCCTAGGGGGTGGTAACCCTAGGTGATGAAAAGTCCTAGTGGATTCTAGGGAGATGGAAAACTCTAGGGGGTGGTAACCCTAGGTGATGAAAAGTCCTAGTGGATTCTAGGCAAATGGAAAACCCTAGGGGATGGTAACCCTAGGTGATGAAAAGTTCTAACTGTGGTTAGGCAGGTGGAAAACCCTAGGGGGTGGTAACCCTAGGTCCTAGGATGTGGTAACCCTAAGAAGAAAGTCTTAGCGGGTCGAGCGCTTCGAGCAAAATCCTAGAGTCGGGGACTCTAGGTTAAAATTCTGGTGGTTGCGAACCAGGTGGAAATCTGGACGGGTCATGGAGCGGACGTTCAGCATAAAGACCAGAAGCCTCGGGCCCTGAGCAAAAGTCCAGTCGGTTTAGAGGACAGGTCTGGCAACAGGTAAACTCTCCTAAGAGGAGTAGGTGAGGATGCGTTCCCCGGTGAGGAAACAGTAGGCGTCGGTTCGAACAAGGGTTTCCGGAGGTGAAATCCGAAGTCAAACCCGGACAGTCCGGAGACTGTCAAAATAAGTTATTATTTTATTGTGCTAACTCTATTTTGTAGAATATGTTTTGTATTTTGGACTAACGCATCTTGCAGGGAGAGAAAATGACTTAAAAGCCTCAGATGAATAGTTCCCGAGGGGCTCTCCATGGAGCTTGGAGGCGCCTTTGGGTGGATAAGCAGCGCAGCTAGTGGAGCTTATCAGTACCGCGGAAATAGGGATAGAACCTTGGTTGGAGGCGCCTCTTATGGAGGTTGGTGTTAGGATCGTTGGTCGGCTAGAAGGGGGGTTGAATAGCCCTGCACAATTAAAACAAAACTGAACCTTTCTCGGACTTAAAAGAGCACTTGCAAAAATTAAAATTAGAAATAAACCAAAAAGATGAGGCTCACAAATTTACTTGGTTACAACGGGGAGGTTGTTAATCCAAGGAAGTTAACACGCACACTAAAAATCTCCTTCAGGCGGAGAAGCCTCTTTACAGCAATTAAGCACAGAAAATGAGAAGCTAAATGAAAACTAAAGTATGTATAAGTGTTGTTTGCAACGATGTTTGTTAATCCAAAGCTTCTAGACCAAGGTTGTATATATAGCCTTGGTCGAAGCGCCTGGAAGGGTTCCAGGCGCCTAGAGGGGGATAAAATTTTATCCTCTTCGCAATGGATCACGGTCAAACACGATCTGGATATAATCACGTTTCGGACGCCCAGAATCACTCCGGGCGCTCGGACCCTTAAAGTCAATACGGTTGACTTTTTCGATCTGGGCTCTCTGCTCCGGTCTTGCTCGCCTCAGTCTGAGTCTTCTGCTCCGACTCTGCTTGCTTAGGTGATTTCGGCTAACCAAAATAGGGCTCACCCGAACCCAATTTCGGCCTTCTCTTCGAGCAGACTTCCACTCTGGCTTCTCGTCCCTCGAACATCGCACATGTTCTTCTCGTCCACCGGTGTACTTTTCCGTGGCACCTCGTCCCTCAAATGCATCGAGCTCGTTGGCTCTCTCTCGTGTCGTCATTCTCGCTAGCCGCATCTTTCGCTCGACTTCCTGTGCTCCTAAGCTCCTGCACATTTAGACACGGGGATCAAAAACTAACATGATCTAACTTACTTGTTTGATCACATCAAAATAACCTTGGGGTTCCAACAGTCTCCCCCTTTTTTATGTGAGCAATCCAAGTTAAGCTAAGGTAAATAAATAAAGTTAAAGAAAAAATAAATTTTGCAATAAATCACAAAAAGTAGATAATTTAATATTTAGCTACCTCTCCCTAGACTTAATCTTGTTCTTCTCCTCCTTTGATCACATAAAAAATGGGGTACCAAAAAAAATCTAAGGGGAATCCTGATTTTCAAAAAACTAGTATCAAGTTTTGAAAATTTTAAAAATTTCTCAGTAGTTTTAGAAGCTTTAAGTATTGCAGAAAAGTTTCTAAGTAAGAAAATTTTAAACAGAGAAAAAAAAATTCTAAGAGAAAAAAAAATTCTAATTGAAAAAATTTTCAAAAAAAAAAAAATCTAAGTAAACTTTGATTTTGGAAATTTCAATTTGATAGTTCTAAAAATGCAAATGCAATTTTTAGAAACATTTTCTAAGTGAAAAATGAAAAAATTTCTCATTTAAACAAATTTTCAGGAATTTTTGTAGAAATTTTGGTAAAGTAAATTTGATATTTAAAAAAAACTATAAAATATTTCTAAAGAAAAATTTACTAAGTTTTTTTTAAAGTTAAACAGATTTGTATAGAAGAATTTTTCAAAAAGAATTGAATAACTATTCAAAGCATTATCTAATTTCAATTTTAATGCTTTATCAGTTAGTCAATTAAATATTTTATTTCAATATTTGACTTCTAGGCTATAGCGAGACACTAGACCTTCTTGGTTATTGGATCATCAACCACTTCTAGACAAAGCCATATAAGGAAATTAAACATTTAATTTTTTTGTTGAAAGCTGTAAATCTAAATAAAGTTCAAGTTAGACAAGACTTGGGAACCCGATATAGGTTTCAGCCAACTGGATTGATTAGGTATTTCTTAGGGACATATTTCTTTGAAATATTTTTAATTTGTCCTTTGTGATATCTAAAATACCAATTTAGGTTATTGAACTTTCTAAAACTTATATTATATGAGCATGCATGATTTTTCAAGTTACTTATTTCTTTTTACAAAATATCATTATCTAATTTTATTTTGTCAAACTCTTCTAATGGGCAAGATTTTGCTAAAATTAATTTTAAAATTTTAATTTCTTTTTCAAGTTTGCAATAATCTTTGGTTAATAATTTTACAAACTTAAACAACTTGTCAGGTGGGAGAGATTGTACCTGTCTTACTTTGTCGACTTCGTTATCCGTAGCTCCCCCTGAACTGTTGCTTTCTTCCGATGTAGCTCCCCCTTTATCGATGCTCATTTCGGACGAGCTTGCTTCATGTTCATCTTCTTGATGACTTGCCATTAATGCAAGTCCGGAGAAAGCCTCGACTTCCAATTCGGACGACGTATCATCCCACGTCGCCTTTAATATCTTGTACTTGTTCGTTTGGACATGCTTCTTTCCTTTGTCCTTCTCCTTGTTCCTTAGCTTGGGGTAGTTGTCTTTGACGTGCCCTTCTTCATTGCAGTGGTAGCATCAGATCGTCTTTTTCTTTCTACCCTGCGAATGGTTAGTTTTTCTTGATTTGCATAACTTTTTAAAACTTCTTACCATCATTACCATTTCCTCGTCGTCGAGAGAAGATTCTAACTCATGTTCGTCTCTTATTACCTTGAGGGTAATGTTGTGCTTCGGCTCCTTCATACCTGCACATCTCGATTCATGCACTTCAAACGTCAAAAATAATTCTTCTAAGGTAATAGATTCTAAATCCTTAGAGATATAGAAGGCATCTACTAGTGATGTCCATTTCATATTCCTAGGGAATGCATTAAGAGCGTACCTTAGCGATGTTGGGACCGAAAAGTAGCTAGATTGGGGGGGGGGGGGGGGGGGTGAATAGCTCGTCTCGTGCTTCGTGGTTGGCGTTGCTTGTTTCTTCAAAGATGTGCAGCGGAAATGTACAAGAAACAAAATACAACGCTAACAAAGAGATTTTACTTGGTATCCACCTCACAAGAGGTGACTAATCCAAGGATCCACACACTCACGCACCCTCCACTATGAAACACACTCCTCTACGGTAACTACCGAAGGCGGAGAAGCCTTTACAAACTCTCAATACAAGAAGAAAGGAAAGGATATGAAATACAAGCAAAAGCTTACAATAAGCACTAACCCTAACTTCTCTTCTTGCTTTTGATCCGCCTCTTGACTTGGAAGAACCTCCAAGAACCTTCAAGAACTGGCGATCTGAACTTGAGAGAGAGCTGTGGAGTCGCTGGTGAAGATTGGAGATGAATCATGTAAGCTATGCTGAAGGAAACGCTCGCCTGCAGCTAAATACGACGCCAACGGTCGGATCCCGATCGATTGGATTGCTCCCAATCGATCGGGGAGGCTTTGGATCGATCAACCGATCGATCCAGAGTGCCTCTGTGCTCTCTGGAATAGCCTGGATCGATCGGCTGATCGATCCAGGGATTATTGCGCACAAACAGCAGCTCCTAATCGATCCACTAATCGATTGGGACCTCTGGATCGATCCACGGATCGATCCAAAGGGGTTCTGTTCGTGGGGACTCACCCAATCGATCAGCTGATCGATTGGGCATGATCCAATCAATCGGCTGATCGATCCAGATCTGCTCGATCAATTGGCTGATCAATCCAGATCTTGGTTTTTGCCCAAAAGCAAGTCCAAAGCCCCCTAAACCAACATTCAGTTAACCATGACTTTTTGGTACATAAAACCTAGCATCTGGTCACCCTTGACCAGCTAGGACTCTCTCACCAAGTGTCTGGTCAATCCCTTTGACCCACTTGGACTTTTCTCCTCTTGCCAAGTATCCGGTCAATCCCTTTGACCTACTTGGACTTTCACCAGATGTCTGGTCAACTTTGACCCATCTGGATTTCCCCGTGCCTAGCTTCACTCACCAGGACACTACAAGAAAAACGTCATTCAACAACACTCAAACGATAACGGTTTTATACCAAACCGTTGTCTTTTTGTCTTTTAACAACGGTTTTAACAAAAATTGTTGTCTTTTAGTAATTTTTTTGGCCTATGACAACGGTTTTTAAAAACCGTTGTCTATTTATGTTTTTTTGGGGATACGACAACGATTTTTAAAGGGTACGACAACAGTTTTTTAAAATTGTTGTCTATGTGTGCTTTTTTGGGATTACGACAACGATTTTTAAAAACCGTTGTCTATTAAGTGTTGTTGAATGCATTTCTCCTTCGTCATTTTTCTGTAAGTGTTGTTTACGCCTTGTTTTTTTCTGTCTCTTTCCCAAAACCCTACTCTTCGCCGCCTCCTCCTCACCGCCCTCTTCGCCGCCTCCCTCCTCACCACCCTCTTCACCGCCTTCTTCGCTGCCTCCCTCCTCACCGTCCTCTTCGCCGCCTCCCTCCTCACCACCCTCTTCGCTGCCTCCTTCCTCGCCGCCCTCTTCGTCGCCTCAACTTTCGGCCTCGCCCCCTCCTCCTCGCGGCCTCTACTTTCAGCCATCTTCACCACCTCCTCCTCGTCGCCTCGACTTTCAGCCATCTTTGTTGCCTCCTTCTCACCAACGCCTCCTCCTCGCCAAGGGAAGAGGTCAAGGAGGAAGAGCAGTGATTTGGTGGAAATATTCCCAGATCATGGCCAAGGATGGGTTCAATGTTTGGCTCATTGACAGTGATCCAGTATTTCACTCTATCCCCAAACTCTCTAAAGCACACATCAGCATAAGCAGTGAAGTCCTCTCTGCATCACAATGGACACTATCTTAGACATTATTCGAGGAGATGCAAATGAAAGGGTTGTAGTAGAAATGTACACAATCTTTGGGCTCAAGAGTCCAAAATATTCATCTTCCAAAGATTGGGGGAGGTGAAAGTGAAGAAGAGTGACATTAGGTTCAATTCCTGCCGGCCAAACACAGTTTGGTAAAATTGTGTCTGAAAATTGTTAAGGTATGACCACTATTCTAATTGTACCATATTTCTTGAGTTCATTGATCAAGTTATTATAATACTGCACCCCTTCTGGATTAACTGGCCCTCTACCATCTGCAACATGGCACCAATTAGAATCATGTAATGCTTAAACTATTTGGTCAGGAAAATAAATTATTGCAAGGTGAATGCCGACTAGGAATGACTCTGCTCCAGGAGATAGAGAATCTGTAGGCATCCAGGCCCATGTCATGCATCAACTTCACATCTTCCTGCCAACAAGAAAAACCAAAATTTTATATGCCTACAGTTCACAGGATGCATAATTGCCTAAAAAAAAGAGCAAAATTAGATACTTGTTTTCCACCAATGTGCATAGTCATTCATAAAAAAAGAGCAGAATGAAATTGTTATCACTTGTCTTTAATGATCAACTAATGCTCTTCACTCTTCAATCCTTACTAAAATGATTAACATATTCTAAAGTTAGATTTCAGCCTGATGAAGAATGTTCTTTGTGACTGTACAATAGTTGAAGCAGAGCAATTAAATGTGCTAGTTGTTGTAAGATTTTTACTGAAAATGTGTGATAATACATATAGTTTGTCAGGAGTAGGTTTATTTGCTGAAATCACTCATTTTACAATTTAACAACATTTAGGAAGTGCATTTCTCGGTGCTCTAGCATTATATTTAGGCAAACTTATGGAATTAATTTCTATTTTTTTTATCTAACAGAAGTGTTAAGTAATTATCTTTACAACCTTTTATTCTTGGACTTTCGTTTACAAAAGTATTTATCCTCTGTTGATGGTAATTTTCTTAGCAGATGAACTATCCAATCTGGCTAACCGGTCATTGTGCATACCTAGTCTTAGCGTTCATCTTTATTTTTAAATTAATAATAAAAGATTCAGTTTAAGTCTAGTCAATCAGTGTTAGTTCCAGGATTGTGGATACTATTTTTGTGCCATCATCAGACAATCTAATTCAAGTTTATGATTGCTTCCAGGGTCATTTTGATGACGTTGAAAGAGCACCTATCTTGTCATCTAAACCCCCTAAGGAGACCAAAGAGATGGTAATTTTCTTGTTCTGTCTAAATTTGGCAACATTAAGATATATAAATTGAACACTTCTAAGTTGGAACAATGTCATAATGGACTTTTTAACAGGATGAAAATAAGAGTAAGAAGGGTCTTGCCGAGATATATGAGGTTCGCTGCTTCATTCATGCAAATCATTTTTATTAATCAGCTAATGCGTGATACATAAACTATACTCACTTCTCTCTCTCTCTCCTTTTTTTTTGTAATTTAGGAAGAATATGCGCAGAAGACGGATCTAGCTCCAGCTCTTCTTTCTGCTTTTGATAAACTTAAGATTGAGGTATTTTACTTGTCCACTTATTTACTATTCCTATGTGGTAAATTTTGTCATAAAAATTCAAACTGAACCCTGGCAATTAGTAGCTATTTTTACCAAAATTATCTGCATTTTTTTCAATTTCTAATTTCAGCTGCTGGTAGGATAGTAATCATAGTTTAGTGATTGATGGCTGATGAGAATGAGAATTTGTATGTCTTAGGTGTCAGTTTATAAGTCTTCATCGACGCATTTTCTTTAAGCTCCTTACAACTGTTGTATTCTCACTATTGAGAAATTATATTGAAACCTCTCAAGCTCTTTGGGTTTTCCCTCCTTTCTGTTTGTTTGCTTGGGAAACTTTCTCAGAAGTCCTGATGGAAGATTATATTATCGATAGATGTCTTTCTTACTGATGCATATAATGACTTTACTTTATAGCAAAAAAAAACTGACATTGGGATATCTGCAATGTGAATTTGTTAATAATACAGATCCACTAGATCTATTGTATTGATCTGCGATAACATCTGGCTGCTTGTGTAGCTTCTCAGCTTTTCTCATACACTTTTTCTTTTATGCCTGCAAGCAACAATGCTATTCAAAAAGATTTCCTTAAAGTTGGATGCGCTGTCTCACTTCCATTTTGCTCCAAAGCCGGTTAGCAATAAAGCTTATCAAGTGTTTAATTCTTTTAGAATTTATATCTTGATTGACCATAAGTTATGATGTAGGTTATTGAGGACATGTCTATACAAGTCAATGTACCTGCTCTAGCAATGGAAGAGGTAAAAATATCTTTTGGAGTTGTCTTTTAGTTTATGGTAAAAACAGTTTCGAGTCACTGAAATACAATGGTTTTGCAGGTTGCTCTATTGGCCGTCTCAGATGCGGCTATGCTTGCCCCTGAGGAGATTTTTCATGGAAAAGGAAACATCAAAGAAGAGGCAGAGTTAACAAAAGAAGAGAGGAAAAGGAGACGGGCCAACCAGAAAAGAAGATTTAGAAGATTGAAAGGTATCCTTTATTCGCTTATATTTATGGTTCTGCTTATTTTCATGCTTGTCTACAATCTGTGCATAATGGTCAAAAAAAATTAGTGGCGAACTTGTGACAGACATGATCCACCACTTAGAATTACATAGTTCTTGTGCACAGGATTGCATAATTTCATTCTGCTCTTTTTAGGTGTCCTCAAGAGTATTGGGAAGAATATTGAGAAGAATGACGAAGAGACTTTAACAAATTAAGGAGCACTAGGAGCTGCAATCCCTCATCTTCACCGACATCTAAGTAGAAAATCTTGTGTTATATTGTTCTACCTTTGTTTTAATAGTTTTATCATTTTGTTGGTTGCTTATGAAATTTTGTTGGTTGCTTATGAAATTTCTTCAGAATGTTATAGATATTATTTTTGAATGTTAGAAAATTGTATATTAAATTTTATTTTGAAATTTTATATTTTGAATGATTTATAATATTGGAAAATTGTGTATTAATTTTTTTATTTTTTTTTAAAAAAGATAACAGTTTTTCACCGTTATTGTAGATAGTTTAAAACTGTTGTTGAAGACCCTGTTATTAAAGGTAGACACTCAAAGACAACGGTGAAAAACTGTTGTCTTTGAAGGAAAAGACAACAGTTTTTCACTGTTGTAAAAATGTTGTCTTTGCCTTCAAAGACAACGGTTAAAAACTGTTGTCTTTGGACACCCCTTTTAACAACACGGCCTTTAACAACAGTTCAAAATGGGCTACGACAACGGTGAAAAATCGTTGTTGTTAGGCTTTTTTCTTGTAGTGGGACTTCCCTTCTGCCTAGCTTTACTCACTAGGACTTTCACCTGGCTTCACTCACCAGGATTTCCCTTCTGCCTAGCTTCACTCACTAGGTCTTCTCATCTGCCTGGCTTCACTCACCAGGACTTTCACCTGGCTTCACTCACTAGGGTTTCCTTCTGCCTGGCTTCACTCACCGGGACTTTCACCTAGTTTCACTCACTAGGGTTTCCTTCTGCCTGGCTTCACTCACCAGGACTTTCACCTAGCTTCACTCACTAGGATTAGCCTTCTGCCTGGCTTCACTCACCATGACTTTCACCTAGCTTCACTCACTAGGATTAGCCTTCTGCCTGGCTTCACTCACCATGACTTTCACCTAGCTTCACTCACTAGGATTTTCAATCAAGTATCCAGTCAACCTTGACCTATTTGACTCTCCTTCACAATCTCCCCACATGAATAATTGCACCTGCAATGTTCATGTGTTATCTACAAGTATTGTCAAACATCGAAACCAAATCATCAAGACTCGAGCTTGACTCACTTCAAGCCCAGTCAAACAGGTCAACCTTGACCTAGGGAATATTGCACCAACAAGCGAATCTCGGTTGCTTACTATTTCTCCGATATTCGAAAGTCTGGTGATGAGCTCCTTAATCCTCGAGTAAAGGTGTGCAATCATTTCGTCTTCTTCAAATCATAGGTTGGTGAGCTGGTTGCGAAGTAAGTCTCGTCTCGCGAGCTTGGCTTCGGACGTCCCTTCGTGTAACTTAAGAAACTTCTCCCAAAGCTCCTTTGCTGAGTTGTAGGTGTCGATCCGGTTGACTTCTTGTGGCAGAAGGACGCTCAGCAGATGAAACTCTGCTTTGTCGTTTGTCACGTAATCGGCCTGCTCCTTTTTCGTCCACTGGTATTCTTCCTTACCTTCGGGTGCTATAAAACCAAAATTCATTATTAAAAGTAATTCAAAGTCAGTTTTAAAGAATACCTGCATTCACTTTTTCTAGCTAGCGAACTTCCTCTCGAATTTTTGTGGGTAGATACTTGGTCCGACCATCGTCTTTGCTTCTATCGGCAGTTAGTCCTCCTGAAGCATCTGACTCTGATACCACTTGTTAGGATCGTTGGCCATCTAGAAGGGGGGGGAGGGGGAGGGGGGTTGAATAGCCCTGCATAATTAAAACAAAATCGAACCTTTCTCGGACTTAAAAGAACACCTGTAAAAATTAAAATTAGAAATAAACCAAAAAGACGAAGCTCACAGATTTACTTGGTTACAACTGGGAAGGTTGTTAATCCAAGGAAGTTAACACACACACAAAAAATCTCCTTCAGACGGAGAAGTCTCTTTACAGTAATGAAATACAGAAAATGAGAAGCTAAATGAAAACTAAAGTGTGTACAAGTGTTGTTTGCAAGGATGCTTATTGATCTAAAGCTTCTGGACCAAGACTGTATATATAGCCTTGGTCGGGATGACTGGAAGGGTTCCAAGCGCCTAGAGGAGGATAAAATTTTATCCCCTTCGCAACGGATCATAGTCAAACATGATCAGGATAGAATCACGTTACGGGCGCCCGGAATTGCTCCGGGTGCCCGGACTCTTAAAGTCAATACGGTTGACTTTTTCGATCCTTGCTCTCTGCTCCAGTCCTGCTCACCTCGGTCTAAGTCTTCCGCTCCGGCTCCGCTTGCTTGGATGATTTCGGCTAACCGAAATAAGGCTCACCCAAACCCGATTTCGGCCTTCTCCTTGAGCAGACTTCCACTCCAGCTTCTAGTCCCTCGAACGTCGCGCACGTTCTTCTCATCCATCAATGTACTCTTCCGCGGCACCTCGTCCCTCAGACGCACTGAGCTCGTCGGCTCTCTCCCATGTCGTCCTTCTCTCTAGTCGCGTCTTCCGCTCGACTTCCTGTGCTCCTAAGCTCCTGCACACTTAGACACAGGGATCAAAAACCAACATGACCTAACTTAACTTGTTTGATCACATCAAAACAACCTTGGGGTTCCAACAATCTCCCCCTTTTTGATGTGAGCAACCCAAGTTAAGCTAAGATAAATAAATAAAGTTAAAGAAAAAATAAATTTTACAATAAAGCACAAAAAGTAGAAAATTTAAAATTTAGCTACCTCTCCTTAGACTTAATCTTTTTCTTCTCCCCCTTTGATCACATAAAAAATGGGGTACCAAAAAAAATCTAAGGGTAATCCTGATTTTCAAAAAAATGGTATCAAGTTTTGAAAATTTAAAAAATTTCTCAGTAGTTTTAGAAGCTTTAAGTGTTGCAGAAAAGTTTCTAAGTAAGAAAATTTTAAGCAGAGAAAAAAAATTCTAAGTGAAAAAATTTTCAAAAAAAAAAAATTTAAGTAAACTCTGATTTTGGAAATTTCAATTTGATAGTTCTAAAAATGCAAATGCAATTTTTAGAAACATTTTCTAAGTAAAAAAATGAAAAAATTTCTCAGTTAAACAAATTTTCAAGAATTTTTTTAGAAATTTTGGTAAAGTAAATCTGATATATAAAAAAAATTTCTAAAGAAAAATTTGCTAAGTTTTTTTTTAAGTTAAACAGATTTGTATAGAAGAATTTTCCAAAATGAATTGAATAACTATTCAAAGCATTATCTAATTTCAATTTTAATGCTTTAACAGTTAGTCAATTAACCACTTCTTGGTTATTGGATCATCAACCACTTCTAGATAAAGTCGCATAAGGAAATTAAACGTTTAATTTTCTCGCTGAAAACTGTGTAAAATACCGAAAATAGGTGAATATTAATAAGGGAATTTTCCGAAATTTTTGTATATTTTTCGGGAACTTTTCGGAGCTCGTACAGACGAGTTAACGGGGATAAAAACGGGGCCCGGAAAAGCCTGTTTAGGCTACCCCATTTTAACGAGGAAAAGTTTTCTTTTCCTTTTTATTTCTTTTTCTTCTTTTCCTTTCTTATTTCTTTTCTTTCTCTTCCTCGCCGATTTTCCTCGCGCGCCTTCTCCCCCTTGCGCCCGACGCCGTGCCCTAACCGGCGGCAGTTCCCTTCTCCTCACGATTTAAGATGCGCCTGACTATTTCTCTCCTCTGCCGAGCCGGTCTGTGCCCTAGCCATCCCCGACTGCGCCGATCTCTTCTTCCTCCTTGTCCAAGCGCCGGCGACGCGCGAGCAGAGCCGGACCGAGCCCTCTCTGCCCACTGACGCCAGCCGTTTGTCCTCAGCAAAGCAGCGCCGCACCCCTTGTGCCGATCGCCGCTGTGCCCTAGCTAGTAGCCGGCGTTGCACGGAGCAGCACCTCTGCCCCTCACTGTCGCCGACCATCAGGTACAGTCGTGCCTTAGTTGGTTTTGGAGGTAAGTTGTGTGGTGTGGAATTTGGGTTATGGCTTGATCTGTGTTAATGATCTCAGTTCTTGACCTTGCTTGGACCAGTCGGTGGATTTCTTCTATCTGTGTTGCTGTTGTGCCCTAGTTCACCACTGCCGGTGCCACTCTCTTCTTTACAGCAGAGTGGTGATCTTGTAGGTAATGGAGTGCTGGATTGAAGTTGGAATAAGAATCTATCTTTAGTTGGAATTTTAATCTCTTCCTGTTATGTTCAGTGAGGGATTACAGCTGGAAGGGGGTTTTTTCTGGTGGGTTTTCTAGGTTTCCAGCAGCGGCTCTGGCTATTGGGATCCGACAACAACGCTACTGGGGACTGACTTCATTGACCTATCTGGTTGTAAATTAACAGAAGAGGGTTGTGAGAGGTGAAGGAGCAGTAAGGTATGATGTAGAGATCTTGATACATTTTATATCTGATGTGGTCTACGAATCTAGCATTATTGCTTAATTAGATGATCATGTGAGTCTAGGTAAGGAACATGATTATGATACATGTTGATTAGGTTTATGTGCTTTTGAATTAAGGTTTTGCCCTAATTTAGGGTTAAAGAATTTATTTAGCTATTTATAGGAATTTTAGCTAAATAAAAGTATATCTATTGGTATTACAGGACTTTGACGCGAGACGAGTATCTCGATGTCAGATTTGGACATTCCTATTGGAGGCGGGTACTTTTGACTTATTGTCTTTGATATGCATAGTAATGAAATTAACAAGTTGCATTAATTATGTTCCTCATTTGTTTCGGTTAATCACTACCCGATTACCTGTTACCTGCTTGATCGATTGTTTGTTTTGCATTTCGTGTTGTTATGTACCTGATTACACATGCTCATAGGGGTAGTGATATAACCATACCTCACCATGTTCAGGACCTAGGATTGATATCTTATCTGATCAGTGTACTTTGATGTGATTTATTTACTATGGTGCACATCATATGTGTATGTAGATTTGTTCGATATATTACCATGCTTAGTGTCATGCACCATTCGCATGATTGCATGTTGTGTGATAGATTGCTCCATTATTGTCGAGCACATTGCCAGTTTCATCACTGTTCAGTGCTCCGTTGTTACGCTCATGGGTAGCGTGACGCAGCGTAGTAGCACGTCAGTTTGCTCTTCCGGTGCTCCGTTGGTCCGCTCAGGGGTAGTGTGACACAGCGTGTAGCACGTTAGAGATCCCTCCCCGTCATAGTGTACCGGGAGATGAGAGCATTGCGCTCCCCCATTTATGATTTGGGGTAGGAGTATGTGTGTACTCCGACAGCATCCCGTCCACTCGGTCACTCATCAGGGGTAGTGATGCAGAGTGCACGGTCGTCACAGCCCTACCCACTCGGTCCCACTTTTGTTGTGAGTTGGCTAACTGGCGTCAGGGGTGACCATGACATGGGCATCATATGCATGATGCATTTATTGCTTGTGTTTGTGTTTGCTGCATTTATATGCTGCATATTGTTTGGATACCTATGTTTGACATGCATACAGGTCTTCTATACCTTTCGGACTGTTTGTCCTTATACCCAGGTCCTGGTTAGTATAGTTTCTCTCCTGTTTACTTCAGATGCATTTTTATCTTCCTTATATCTGGAGACTGTACGCATGATTAGTGCTAGGTGTTATTTCCTTACTTTGTATATCAGTTGTACCTGCTGAGTGTTGGACTCACCCCGCCTCCATTGTTGTTATTTTTCAGGTTGATGCTGTCCTGCATACCACAAGCTGTTTTTATCTTTTGGTTTGTTATTTAGACTGTGTTAGACTTATTCTGTTTGAGGATTTGGATATTGTATGGATTCTTATGATCGATGGATTTTCGTATGGTTTAGATTTGTTCTACTACATGCCTGCCTAGACGGCAGAAGAGGTAAGTTGATCTTATCGTCGGATTTGAGCTTTACGAGTGTAGTTGAGTAGGGTTGATTTCGAGTCAGGGTATTATTATTTTGTTTACTTATTATATAAACTGCGTGGGTGATTGTTTATTTACTGTTATTATTCCAGCCGCATGTGGCTGAGAAATATGAGATGTAGAAAGTTTCAGATTGTCCGCTGTACAGGGGAGATGGTGCTGAAATTTCTTCGGATAGGGACTCCTCTGGGGCATGACAATTTATTTGGTATCAGAGCTTAAGTTTTACGATCTTTGTTTTACGTATTTTGGATATTTGGGATAACCTGATACCAATTTATTTGGTATCAGAGCGCCAAGTTTGGCAATACTTATTGTTTTTCGTGTTACGGATTTTTGAGATTTAACTGATACCAATTTATTGGTATCAGAGCGGTTATGTCACCTGCTTTTGGTGTTCTGGATAGTTGGGTTAGCCCAAGTTTGCGAGTCAAACTGGGTAGTTATTTTGGATTGCACGGATTTTCCATTATGTATATGTTATGGATTTCTTTTTTGATTTTATATGGATTTCCGGCGATTTTCTCGTTCGGAATTTTGAGGTCAAATTGGGGACTGGACAACGATGGAATATCTCCAGACGGCATATAGGTATGATGTTTAATTTTATAGTTTATGACATGTATTAGCATTCTTTATTTAATACCTGTCTGGTTGTTGTAACACATATTACATGTGATGGGTTAGCCATTGAGCATGGTTGACCTTAATAGAGATCAAGGATTATAGTCACTGGTGATTTTTCATATCATACCATCAGTAGTTTTAGCTTCTGTTACTACTAGTAGGAGATGGAGGCACATACCAGCCTCTGCTATTGTTAGCTGGCTAATGGATGATACCTACATATTCCTGTTGACTTAGCCAGTAGAGTTTTTATACTCATATCTTTTGGATATTAGGGTACCCGATACGATGAAAATTGGTTATTGGGGAGTTATCAAGTTTGATCATTGTTGAGAATGGTTTGAGGTTGAGGGATATTGTGAGATCAGATATTGTGATATGTTGATTTCTAATGATTTATGAGAGTAAATGTTGTGTGGTTGTCTGATGATCTATTACTAGATATTTGTTTTGATGATCTATTAGTGGATAACTATTTTGATGATCTATTATTTGGGTTGTCATTGATGGTGACATAGTGAGTGTCATGTATGATATTCACAGGTTTGATGATTTTAGTTGGTGATCAGATTATGAATCGGGTGCTAGAGAGTTTACGGTTGAGTGTGCCTATGAGATTTTAATAAATCTGGTTAGTTGTGGTTAGTTAACAGGATGATAAGATTGATATTTGCTTCCTCTGATATTGGACTATGTGGATAAACAATGATTTGATGTTTTCAATGCAAACTTGGTCTCATGGGGAGTAGAGATTTATTCATCTGATATTATGTGGGTTGATATTTTTGAGGATAAAAATGAGAGTGTCTTGATGATCTTGAATTCTGACTTTTTCTTTTGGGTCGTACACATTTATACATATGATATTATGTGGGCAGACATTTTCTAGTTTGAGTTGATGTAATTAGTGTTGAATAGACCCATGAACTGATTTAGTTATTTGACAATTTATTTGGGGGTCAAGTTGAAACTTGCTCTGGTGTCTATAAAGATGGATCCCTTCGGATAGTTCTGTATGGATTATGGATCAATGAACTGGTAGGATTTTTGTTGTGCTGCCTTTGGTTGTCATAGTTGAAAATATTTCTGGGTCTGCTGAGTGGATACATGTATGGAACATGATATCCGGTTGATTATGATTGGATTGGTTTGTGAATCCTGGCAAAATTTTTGATCATATAACTCCATATGAATGATTAGTAATGATTTCAGATATTGAGGATATAAATTTGATTGAAGTGTTAAATGTAACCAATTTTTCATCAATATCAAAGCTGGATGAAAATGGTTGAGTATTGTGTCGGATTTGTGTTGGTGCGGGAAGCATCCGACGATCAAACCTGAATTTTGATAATGGCAAAGGATTCAAAGTTAAGGGTTGTTGTAATCTAACATGGTTGAATGAGTATTTCAAGAAAGTCCTAGCTGCGGTTAGGCAAAGGGAAAAACCCTAGGGGGTGGTAACCCTAGGTCATAGGGGGTGGTAACCCTATGCGGAAAGTCTTGGCAGGTCGATAGCTTCAGGCAAAAGTCCTAGGGGTGGTAACCCTAGGAAGAAAGTCCTGGTGTCGCGAACCAGGTGAAAGTCTGGACTAGCCGGGAAGCGGATGTCCAGCAGAAAGTCCGGAAGCATCGAGTGCTGAGCAAAAGTCCAGTCGATCTGGAGGATCGACTGGCAACAGGTAAATCTCCTGAGTGGAGTAGGTGAGGACGCATTCCCCGTAGAGGGAACAGTAGGCGTCGGGTCGACCTAGGATTTCCGGTTGGAAATCCGAAGTCAGACTCGGACAGTCTGAAGACTGTCAATTCTTCTTTGCGATGTTTTGTCTTATTCTAACACTGTCTTGCAGGGAATTTTGCTCGGACTAACCTTTGTTTGCAGGTGAGGAACCTGCTGGAAAAATGTGTCGCGACTTCGCCACGTGGAGCATCCTAGTTGGTTGGCCACGTCACATCCAGGCGCCCGGAAGGGATCCAGGCGCCCGGAACATCATATAAAAGAAGGGTCAAGGTGCAGCTTCAAGAAAGACAAGAATCTAAGTAATCTCCCTGCGACAAGCTGCTAACGACTCGATCCAGAAAGTGCTGCAACGACACCCCGACAACCCGGAGCTTCGATTTAGTCTTTTGTTGTCGGTATAATCTGTTTACTGCTTTAAATTGTAGTTAATCTATAATAGTTTTATCGTGCTTATAGTTGTTGCCCACGGAAAGCGATCAATGATCGCGGGCCTTCGAGTAGGAGTCGCTTTAGGCTCCGAACGAAGTAAATCTTCCTGTCTCTCTGTGTTTGTTATTTCTTTATTCCGCTGCGTTTTTACTCGTTTGTTTTTCGAATCGAAAGAAATAGCCACGAACGCTATTCACCCCCTCTAGCGTGGTCTCGATCCAACAATTGGTATCGAGGCGGGGTCGTTTTGAATTGGTGCAACCACCTTTCAAAACAAATTTTTCTTCGATTTTATATTTTTGGAGTCAATTAGAATTTAGCCTTAAAGCTTTATTCTAATTCTTTTATCGAATCGGCTTTTGCCGAAGTTGGTGCAATACCACTCGAGCTCGTTATTATTACTATTCTTTATTCCCGACTACTAATCCACGACGTAGTCTTGGAACATATATTTTTGTTGCATATTACAAATGGCTCAACAAGAGGGGTTCAGTACTGTTCGTCCCCCACTATTCTCGGAGATGATTTCGGTTATTGGAAGGAAGAATGGAGATGTATCTGAAGATTCAGTTCGAAACATGGATGATCATTAAGACGGGACTTCAGCTACCTTCCGATGACGACGGCAAACCAACCCCTGCGAGAAGTGGGGCGCCTCTCTAATCAAAAGGTGGGCCGCCAAAGCTACACTGCACCTCGGTGCGGCCTTACCAAGAAGAACTCACAGAGTCGGCCCGTTCTCTTCTGAAAGGAGCTCGGGAAAAGCTAGTCGAACTCCACGAGGCACTAACGACACCAAGGTAAGTAAAGAGATCTTTTACTTAATAAATTATATAATCTAAAGATGCGGGAAGGCGAGGCAAGTTCTCTACATGCGAGAATCCAAGACATCCTCAATTCTCTTCACGAAATCGACAGAAGATAGAGAATCGGGACGTCATAAGGTATGTTTAAACTCATTTCCAGGAACACATTGTGGGCATCAATGGTAGATGCCTACAAAGTTTCAAGGACTTGTCTTGAATAAAATTAGGCGAATTATTTTGTGAATTTGAACTTCATGAGCGGCTATACAGCCAACCGAGAAAGGTATTGCGTTGGTTGCAGGTACAAGTCGAACACGGAACCGAGATTACGACGAAGAACGGAGGAGTCGGAGGTTGAACCAGACTCGGACGATGAAGACATTGAAATTACAACCGAGCTGGTAAACCTGAAGAAGCTCTACAAAATGAAGGGCTTCAACAAAAGAGATCTAAAAAGGCGGTAAAAACGAAGGAAGGTTCACAGAACTCAAAGATGAAGTTTGAAGTTACATGCTACGGCTAACCAAAAAGGGCACATCAAATCCAAGCCCTAACTGAAGGAGGTCAAAAGCAAAGAAGGAAAAGGTTTTAAGGCAACGTGGGACGAATCTTCATCGGAGGAGGACGACGGCGAGCTCGAACAGACGAGTCTACTCGTTAATGGCCGGGACCAAATCGTCGAATCAGGAGCGAGAGCGAGTCCGAGGCGGTCCGAAGCAAAGCCATGGATCCGTATCCGCTTCGAAGGACCAGACCCGCTATAAGTATCTCCGGTTAAACATTTTAGTTAGTTATTTATTGGCAAATTAGCTAAGTCAAACCTAAAAGTTAAGTCACTTCTAAAGGAAGTATCGTCCTTAAAGAAGTGGTGACACTAAAACACTCGACGGTCGGTGAATTCAACTCAAGTTCATAAACTTGAGGAAGAAAATTCAAGTCTAAAAAATCAGGTTAAAGATTTAAAAACTACTTTAGAACGGTTTTCTTTGGGCTCCAAGAACTTGGACTTAATTCTTGGGACACAAAGGGACATTTACAATAGAACTGGGCTAGGATATAAAAGTAAATATAAATCTTACTTATCCTTAATAAACAAACAAAGTAGTAACACAGCCCAAGCATGGGTCCCCAAGTCCAAATTGATCAATCAAGTTGGACTTGGTCAATACTGGGTCCCGAAGGATCAAATACATTACCTCGATAGACCATATCGAGGCCGTGATCCAGGGGGAGCAAAAAGAAAAACAATAATTCGAAATTAAATTATAAATTCAAAAATTAAATTCAAAATTCGAAATTATAAATTCAAAATTTGAAATTAAAATTATAAATTCAAAAATTCAAAATTCGAAATTAAAATTATAAATTCAAAAAATTAAATTCAAAATTCGAAATTAAAATTATAAATTCAAAAATTCAAAATTCGAAATTAAAATTATAAATTCAAAAAATAAATTCAAAATTCGAAATTAAAATTATAAATTCAAAATTCAAAATTAAAATTATAAATTCAAAAAATTAAATTCAAAATTCGAAATTAAAATTATAAATTCAAAAATTCAAAATTCGAAATTAAAATTATAAATTCAAAAATTTAAAATTCGAAATTAAAATTATAAATTCAAAAATTAAATTCAAAATTCGAAATTAAATTATAAATTCAAAAATTAAATTCAAAATTCGAAATTAAATTATAAATTCAAAAATTAAATTAAAATTCGAAATTAAATTATAAATTCAAAAATTAAATTCAAAATTCGAAATTAAAATTATAAATTCAAAAATTAAATTCAAAAATTAAATTATAAATTCAAAAATGAAATTCAAAATTCGAAATTCAAATTCAAAATTCAAAAATTAAATTCAAAAATCAAATTCAAAATTCGAAATTAAATAATTAAATCAAATTAAAAGGAAGGCTCCAGATTATCTGGCACCTCCGAACTTAATATACCCGATAAGGGTAATCAAGAGTAGACCACCCGACAGGGTAATTGAGGTTAGGTAAAATGGCCTAGGTTTAACTTGACCCACGGTACTGGTGAAATTTTTTGGATGATAGTACGTTAGGGAAGTTTGGGCATCGCATGTCTAGGAAGATATGGCTTCGACCTGGCGCATTTGGCCAAGTGGAACTGACCGAAGCTACCCTTAAAATGGATCCTAACTAGTTAGACCAAGGGTTAGTATTAAGTTCAGTGGGTAGGACTATTTGGAAAACCTCGAAGGCATGGTTACTTTAATGAGCTCCGTGTGACTCACCATAGCCCAGAAGTTTACTTGTTGAACCCAAAGCTAAACCTGAATCTAATACAAAGTTAAACCAGATCTTTGAATTCAACAATAAATCATCTCACATCAATTATAGGATTCCCTGATTGACAATTTAGATCGGGTGAGATGACTAAGCAAACTAAATTTTAAATCTTACTTAAAGTTAAGTTAAACAAGCCCCTAGGGCATGGTATGAACGGTTGTCCAATCACTTAATTTCCAAAGGCTTCAACCAAGGTAAAATAGATCCAACTCTATTCGTAAAAACTGTAGAAAAAGACATCTTCATAGCCCAAATCTATGTTGATGATATAATTTTTGGATCTACTAACTCTAAATTTCTAAAAGAATTTGTTAAATTAATGGAAAGTGAATTTGAAATGAGTATGGTTGGTGAACTTAATTTTTTCTTAGGCTTACAAATAAAACAAACTAAAGATGGAATTTACATTTATCAAACTAAATATGCTAAGGAGTTAATTAAAAAATTCTGCATGGAAAATTCAAAGATAATAAACACTCCAATGGCAACCAACATCAATATTGACTCTGACCCAGTAGGAAAACCAGTAGACCCAAAATATTATAGAAGTGTAATAGGTAGCTTATTGTACCTAACTGCAAGCCGACCTGATATATTGTTTGCTGTAGGTATGTGCGCAAGATACCAATCACGTGCAAAAGAGTCACACGTAACCTATGTTAAAAGAATACTTAGGTACATTAAAGGTACTCTAAATATAGGACTCTGGTACCCTAGAACTTGCACTCTTGACCTTCATGGCTATTCTGACTCAGATTACGCTGGATGCAAGTTAGATAGAAAAAGCACAAGTGGTAGTTGTCAATTTCTAGGGCAATGTCTTGAAAGTTGGTCAACATTGTGTTGCTTTATCTACCACTGAAGCTGAATATATAGCCTTAGGTGAATGCGCATCTCAATTGCTATGGATGATGCATACTTTTAAAGACTATCAGCTAGAATATCATAAAACAAAATTTTCAATTGATAATATAAGTTCAATAAATCTGACAAAAAACCCAATTCATCACTCAAGGACTAAACATATAGAGGTGAAGCATCATTTTGTAAGGGATCATGTAACTAAGGGTGATATTATACTCAACTATGTTGAGTCAAAATCAAACCTAGCTGACATTTTCACAAAACCCTTACCTGAACTTGAGTTCAGCTCACTTAGAAGACAAATAGGCATGTGTTGGATAGAATAGATACTATAACTTTATATTCTTTACTTTTTTTTATAACTTCTAGGCAAAATTGATTTACCAAAATCCCCACTTTACTAGACTTTCGAAAGTTGGATTTAGTCTAGGATTGTACCCTTAGAAATCATGTTCCTCCAGGACTCAGCCAGAGCATCTCACAAACACCTAGGTTTACCTTGATTGTGTTTGTAAAACATAGAACGATGTGAGATGCATAGGTGCGACTGACTCAAGTCTTATTTCGTGCATCATATGAGTCCGGGCATTAAATACATAATGCGATAATCAAATCAAGTCTTCGCCTTAGTCAAATCTAAGCGGATCAATTGACTTGACTTGACTAACCGTGTGAACATTGTTGCCCTCTAGGCAATCAGCTAAATGGTTAGACAGTTGGTGGAGGCAATATTAAAGTTTAAGCATGTTTGTACTTAAGGGCTCTGATACCTGATCAAAACCAAATCTTGACTCATGCTTGGACTTTAGAACACTGAAACCTTACTAAAACTAAATTAAGGTTATCTCTTCTCCTTTGCCTTAAGTATTCCTGAAATTTATCTCAAAAACATTTCTTACTCAAAAATATTCCTTAAACAGTTTTATCAAAATTTTCTCCAAACTTAACTTTCAAATATCTTCTTCTTTGAAATTTTTTTTTAAACCCTTTTGAAAATTCATTAAGTTGTCAAAGCTTTAAATTATTTTTCCTTGCAAATTTATTTGAAAATCTCTGAAGTTGAAACTTGTATTTTGAAAATTTTTCTATGAAAATTTTGGAAACCAATGTTTTTTCTATAGACTCTATAGACTCAAAAAGAGCTCATGTTTTTCTATGTCTATTCAAACAAAATAAATTCTAAGGTGTTGTCCTTCACTTCCCTTGCCTAAGTTAAAATGTTTTTAATTCTGTCTTGAAAATTAAGTTTTTCAAAACTAGCTCATTTTTGATATATGGCAAAGGGGGAGAGTAGAGAAATTCAAAGTAGAGAAATTCTAAAGAAAAAGGAAACCCTGTATTAAGGGGGAGCTTCACAAAAAGTTTAAGTGTTAGCTTAAGTTAGGCGTTCATTTGAATTTAGATACTTAAGCTTGCTTAATATACTTATGCATTTGTTTTTTCACTTAACTTTGAATCTGGGTTGCCATAATCAAAAAGGGGGAGATTGTTGGTGCGGGAAGCATCCGACGATCGAACCTGAATTTTGATAATGGCAAAGGATTCAAAGTTAAGGGTTGTTGTAATCTAACATGGTTGAATGAGTATTTCAGGAAAGTCCTAGCTGCGGTTAGGCAAAGGGAAAAATCCTAGGGGGTGGTAACCCTAGGTCATAGGAGGTGGTAACCCTATGCGGAAAGTCTTGGCAGGTCGATAGCTTCAGGCAAAAGTCCTAGGGGGTGGTAACCCTAGGTGGAAAGTCCTGGTGTCGCGAACCAGGTGAAAGTCTGGACTAGCCGGGAAGCGGATGTCCAGCAGAAAGTCCGGAAGCATCGAGTGCTGAGCAAAAGTCCAGTCGATCTGGAGGATCGACTGGCAACAGGTAAATCTCCTGAGTGGAGTAGGTGAGGACGCGCGTTCCCGTAGAGGGAACAGTGGGCATCGGGTTGACCTAGGATTCGGTTGGAAACTCAAGTCGGTTCAGACGATCCAAGACCGCATCAATTCTTCTTCGCGATGTTTGTCTTATTCTAACACTTGTCTTGCGAGATTTTGCTCGGACTAACCTTTGTTTGCGGTGAGAACTCTGGAAAAATTGTCCGGTGCGCAGGATGGATCGGCCGAGGTCGGCGCCGGACAGTCCGGGCTTGGACAAAGTTTATCCCTAGCAAGTTGACACGTGCAGCATCACGGTTGGCTGGCCACGTCACACTCCAGGCGCCCGGAACATCATATAAAAGAAGGGTCAAGGTGCAGCTTCAAGAAAGACAAGAATCTAAGTAATCTCCCTGCGACAAGCTGCTAACGACTCAATCCAGAAAGTGCTGCAACGACACCCCGACAACCCGGAGCTTCGATTTAGTCTTTTGTTGTCGGTATAATCTGTTTACTGCTTTAAATTGTAGTTAATCTGTAATAGTTTTATCGTGCTTATAGTTGTTGCCCACGGAAAGTGATCAAGGATCGCGGGCCTTCGAGTAGGAGTCGCTTTAGGCTCCGAACGAAGTAAATCTTCCTGTCTCTCTGTGTTTGTTATTTCTTTATTCCGCTGCATTTTTACTCGTTTGTTTTACGAATCGAAAGAAATAGCCACGAATGCTATTCACCCCCCCTCTAGCGTGGTCTCGATCCAACAATTTAGATAACATAGAAGGTAAAATAGGGAATGTCAGGTTGATTGGATTAAATATGCTGATTAGGTATATCTATGTGGTGTATACTTGTCCAGTTATGATGATTGTGGGTGTCTAGTAGATTATACCCTAGTGGTTAGGCATACGTGTCTAATTGTTTATTTGGAGGTATCTTATCGATTTAATATGAGTTCTGATATGTGCAGATGTGTTCGGTGTAATATTCGAGGTATTTTATTGATTATATTTGATTTGTGGATGCACTTGTGTCTATTAGGCTTTGTTGGAAGTATTACGTTGATTATACTCTTGGCATAGGTGTATATATGTCATGTGAGTGTTGTTGAGGTGTATTGTTGATTATAACTAAGTTGATATATGCACACGGTTTCGGTATGCATTGTTGGAGGTATTACAATGATTTTTACCTAGGTTGTGAGTATCTTTGGTGTGTACTAATTGGAGGATTATGTCGGTCATACATATGTTGTGTATGCATGTGTGTCAGGTGTTTTGTTGGTAGCAGCATGATGATTCTACTTATGTTAAATGTAGGATGTGGAGTGTCTGCATTATGTCATTTATTGGATTACCCTGTCAACTAATTTTCTTATCAGTGGGTGACTCACTACGATGTGGATAGAGTTGATGATGGGTTTGATTTGATTACTGGATTGTGATACCCTAGGCTACCCACAGTGATTGTGGTAGAGCGACCCCATGCAGTCTCTGGCTAGATAGTTAGGTGCCTTGGGCACTTAGGTTTGCCCAGATATTTTAGGTTTGTTCTCTCACATATTTTGGGTCATTTGTGGTGGAGCGGAGCTCCCACATATACATATTTTGGATTGCTTGTAGCGGAGCATTGCTCTCATATCTATTGCAGATACATATTTCGGATTATTTGTGGTGGAGCGTTGCTCCCACATATTGAGGATTTCTTGTGGTAGAGCGTTGCTCCCACATATGTGGTATTTCGTGTGATGGAGCGTTGCTCTCACACTGGAGGATCTATTCTTTGGTGATTTATATCGTTGGTGATCAGATCTGTTTATGGTCGAGGATCTTATGGTTAGGAATGTTGTGATACGGACATTATGTGTCTTGGTTTTACCAGTAGGGCTTGCGGAGCCTTAGATGTTTTCATGGACTCGATAATTTGGGTATCCCTAGGATATTGGATCAGAATTCGTTATCGTTATTGACGACGTGGTATTTTATTCCTGATCAGAGGTGTATCACGTACACTATCTTCGCATAATTCTAGAGATGTTTTGACTTAAACGTCTATATGTGAAGATCAGTAGTGCGTATTTTGGTTGTCTTTTGTGAGATATTTGAGACACACGGTCACCAGTAGGAGTATACCGTTGTTCCACAGGAGATAGAGGTTGTTACCATTGGGAGTAGACGGAGTCTATAGAAGAGGCTCGCAACTTCCTTTGTTTTGGCTCGATATTTCCGGAGATACGTTGAGGGTTTCTCACGAATTGTTATGCTACTTACACGCCTGACAGGAAAGGCGTGAAGTTCACTTGGACTGAGGATTATGAGATCAGCTTCTAGGAGCTGAAGCGGAGACTAGTATCGGCTCCGATTTTGATTTTTACCTTCTAGAGAGGACGGATATGTCCTCTACACTGACGCATCTATTCAGGGTTTGAGCGCTGTTCTGATGCAACACGATATGGTAGTCTCCTATGCTTCTCGTCGGTTGAAGGAGCATGAGAAGAACTACCCTGTACATGATCTAGAGCAAGTCGCCATTATTTTTGTCATGAAGATTTGACGACATTATTTATATGGCGTTACATTTGAGATTCTCACTGACCCTAAGAGTCTCAAATATCTGTTTACTTAGAAGGAACTTAATCTCCGACAGAGGAGATGGATGGAGTTCCTGAAGGATTTTGATTGTACCATTAGCTATCACCCGGGGAGAGCTAATGTGGTTGCCGATGCGTTTAGCAGAAAGTCTGGAGGAACTTTAGCTTGCCACCGAGTTGTGGTCACAAACTTGATTTAAGGTTTCTCCGATTTGGGCCTTGAGGGGTAAGGACAGACATAGCAGGGTACTCTGGTTACCATGGTTGCTCAGTCATTGATCAGGACGAGGATCCGAGAGCCCCATGCTGGTGATCAGCATTTGCAGTTCATTAGCAGTCAGATAGCTTCCGGGCAGCAGACCGAGTTCACACGAGACGAGGAGGGTGTTATATACTTCCGAGGCAGATTATGCGTACCTCAGTCTCATCCGGTCTTACAGGAGCTACTTCAGGAGGCTCACCGCTCTCGATTTGCGATCCATCCAGGCGGGACCCGTATGTATCGAGACTTGAGGCGTTCCTATTGGTGGAACGACATGAAGAAAGACATCGTAGATTTCGTAGCTAGATGTCTTGTTTGTCAGCAGGTGAAGGCTGAGCACCAGAGACCTGCAGGATTACTTCAGCGGATTCCTATTCCTGAGTGGAAGTGGGATCACATTACCATGGACTTTGTGGTGGGATTGCCGAGGACACGACGAGGCCATGACGCGATTTGGGTAATCGTTGATCGATTAACCAAATCCGCACACTTCTTAGCGATCCGGAGGACAGATTCCCTGAATCGATTGGCAGATCTATATTGCCGGGAGATCATCAGATTACATGGTGTTCCGCTGAGTATCATTTCGGATAGAGATCCACGGTTTACGTCTCATTTCTGGCAGAGTCTGCAGCAGGCCTTGGGCACGCAGCTCCGATTTAGTACAGCCTTCCATCCATAGACAGATGGACAGTCAGAGCGGACTATTCAGACTTTAGAGGACTTGCTGAGGTCATGTGTTATGGATTTCGGAGGCAGTTGGGAGGACCATCTGCCGTTAGTAGAGTTTACTTACAACAAAAGCTTTCATTCGGCTATCCAGATGGCACCGTTTGAGGCGTTGTATGGTAGACCTTGTCGGACACCCGTCCTCTGGGATGAGGTTGGAGAGGCCCAGTTGTTGGGATCTCATAGAGTTCAACAGGATGCAGAGTTGGTCCGTACTATTAGACGGAGGATGTCAGAGGCGCAGGACCGCCAGAAGAGTTACGCTGATCGGAGACGCAGACCACTAGAGTTCTATGTTGGTGACCATGTATTTTTGCGAGTTTCGCCCACGAAAGGGGTGAAGAGATTTGGCCTTAGAGGTAAGCTAGCTCTGCGGTACATTGGCCCTTTCAAGAACTTGGAGAGGATCGGAGCAGTAGCTTACCGACTGGCACTACCACCGTCCCTGTCAGGCGTTCACGATGTATTCCACGTATCTATGCTGCGGAGATACGTACCCGACCCGACACATGTGTTGGTAGATATCCCAGTTCTAGTTCGACCTGACATTTCTTATGAGGAGGTTCCGGTACGGATTCTCGACCGGAAAGAGCGTCAGTTGCGGAACAAGACTATCCAGCTGGTTAAAGTCGGATGGCAACATCATTCAGACGAGGAGGCTATTTGGGAGCTCGAGGATACGATCCGAGCTCGTTATCCCCATCTTTTCACTTAAGGTATGTGATTTAGTTTACCGTTCAGCATTTATACTCTTTACCTGTTATTAGTACTTGCTGATGGTAGATAACGAAATTTGGGGACCAAATTTTAATTAGTGGAGGAGAATGTAAAATACCAAAAATAGGTGAATATTAATAAGGGAATTTTTCGGAATTTTTATATATTTTTCGAGAATTTTTCGGAGCTCGTACAGACGAGTTAACGGGGATAAAAATAGGGCCCGGAAAACCTGTTTAGGCTACCCCATTTTAACGAGGAAAAGTTTTCTTTTCCTTTTTATTTCTTTTTCTTCTTTTCCTTTCTTATTTCTTTTCGTTCTCTTCCTCGCCGATTTTCCCCGCGCGCCTTCTCCCCCCTTGCGCCCGACGTCGTGCCCTAACCGGCGATTTAAGATGCGCCTGACTATTTCTCTCCTCTGCCGAGCCAGTCTGTGCCCTAGCCATCCCCGACTGTGCCGATCTCTTCTTCCTCCTTGTCCAAGCGCCGGCGACGCACGAGCACAGCCGGACCGAGCCCTCTCTGCCCACTGACGCCAGCCGTTTGTCCTCAGCAAAGCAGCGCCGCACCCCTTGTGCCGATCGCCGCTGTGCCCTAGCTAGTAGCCGGCGTTGCACGAAGCAGCACCTCTGCCCCTCACTGTCGCCGGCCATCAAGTACAGCCGAGCCTTAGTTGGTTTTGGAGGTAAGTTGTGTGGTGTGGAATTTGGGTTATGGCTTGATCTGTGTTAATGATCTCAGTTCTTGACCTTGCTTGGACCAGTCGGTGGATTTCTTCTATCTGTGTTACTGTTGTGCCCTAGTTCACCACTGCCGGTGCCACTCTCTTCTTTACAGCAGAGTGGTGATCTTGTAGGTAAGGGAGTGCTGGATTGAAGTTGGAATAAGAATCTATCTTTAGTTGGAATTTTAATCTCTTCCTGTTATGTTCAGTGAGGGATTACAGCTGGAAGGGGGTTTTTTCTGGTGGGTTTTCTAGGTTTCCAGCAGCGGCTCTGGCTATTGGGATCCGACAACAATGCTACTGGGGACTGACTTCATTGACCTATCTGGTTGTAAATTAACAGAAGAGGGTTGTGAGAGGTGAAGGAGCAGTAAGGTATGATGTAGAGATCTTGATACATTTTATATCTGATGTGGTCTATGAATCTAGCATTATTGCTTAATTAGATGATCATGTGAGCATTATTCCTCTCTTTTCTTCCTAGGTGTGGCCGGCCCCTAGAGTTTCCTCTTCCCCTTCTCTCTTCTCCTTCTTGTGGCCGAGACTTCGTCACCTCTTGGAGACATAGGAGTGGCCGGATCTAGCTTGGAGAAAAGGAGAGAAAGGAGGCTTGTTTCTTGCATCCCTTGGAGCTTGGTTGGTGGAAAAAGCTCTTCATCCTTTGGAAGTTTTTGCTTGGCCGAAACTTGAAGGAAGGAAGTGTTGGTGCAACCTTAGGTCAAGGTTGACCTGGTTGACCCGACTCGAGGTGACTTGACTCGAGTTGTATTTTGATGTTTGACTTGGGAAGATTGTCGGTGCAACCTTAGGTCAAGGTTGACCTAGTTAAGTTGCATGTTGATGTTTGACATCGTGAGAGAATTCTATTCTTGATATGGGACAAGAATAGATGTTTGGGAGATTATTGGTGCAACCGTAGGTCAAGGTTGACCTGGTTGACCTGATTCGGGAAAAAGTCCAAGTATGGAGACTTGGCACTGGAAAAGTCCAAGCAGGGAGCTTGGCACGCGAAAAGTCGAAGTATGGAGACTTGGCAAAAAAAAGTCGAGCTTGGCACGCGAAAAGTCAAGTATGGAGACTTGGCAGGAAAAGTCAAGTATGGAGACTTGGCTGGAAAAGTCAAGTATGGAGACTTGGCACGAAAAGTCAAGCAGGGAGCTTGGCACGAGGAAAAGTCCTAACTGGGATGTTAGGCAGTGTGGAAAGTCCTGGTGAGTAAAGCCAGGCAGTGGAAAAGTCCTAACTGGGATGTTAGGCAATGAGAAAGTCCTAACTGGGATGTTAGGCAGTGTGGAAAGTCCTGGTGAGTGAAGCCAGGCAGTGGGAAAGTCCTAACTGGGATGTTAGGCAGTTGGAAAGTCCTGGTGAGTGAAACCAGGCAAGGGAAAATCCAGATGGATCAGGGATGATCGGACTTCTGGTGTTGGAAAATCCAGATGGATCAGGGATGATCGGACTTCTGGTGTTGGAAAATCCAGATGGATCAGGGATGATCGGACTTCTGGTGTTGGAAAGTCCAAGTAGGTCAAAGGGATTGACCGGACACTTGGTGGGGAGTCTTAGCAGGTCAAGGGAGTGACCAGATGCTAAGCATGATGAACCAATAGGTCAAGGTTGACCGGATATTGGTTTGGACTTGGTTTGGGCAAAAACCAAGCTCTGGATCGGTCTCCAGACCGATCCAGTGATACTCAGTGTTTCCTGATCGGTCTTGTGACCGATCAGATTCCACTCAGTAGCATACTGTGGAGTTCCTGATCGGTCCACAGACCGATCAGGCAACGATCAGAAGCGGAGAAAAGAAGCTCCTGATCGGTCCAGGGACCGATCAGGTGTATGCCTGATCGGTCTCCACGATCGATCAAGAGACGAGTGCGATTCTCTGTCTGTGAGAGAGCTGGGAGAGCTGGGATCGGTCTGGGGACCGATCAGGACAGAGCCTGATCGGTCCGCAGACCGATCAGGGATTCGATCGCGACACCTGATCGGTCTGGGGACCGATCAGGTGTCGAACAGAGGGTTCATACGCCTAGGCTGATCGGTCTGGTGACCGATCAGAGTTCTAGCCGTTGCGACGCAACGGCTAGTTTCTTCGCTGTTTCTTCTTCGCAGGTATAAAGGGGCTGAGGGCTTCTACAGGAGTTTTTCTCCTCCTGCTTCAAGCTTGCTGCTGCTTGCGATCTGAGCTTTGTTGAGCTCTCCCCAGTAAGCTTCGTGTGAGCTTCCAGTCGACGGTCAGCTGCTGCTGTTGTCCGAGAAGTTGTTGCTTCCCAGGCAGTCGACGAGAAGGCGAGTTAGTATTTGTACATTGTTCTTGTCTTTTTACTTGTATTCCTTGTATTCTAGTTTGTTGTTGCAAACGTTTGTGGCGAGGTTTCTCCACCCACAAGGAGTATATTGTATTAGCCGGTTTTCCGGGGGCTCATCCACCGACGGATTGATAGGGCTCGTCCACCTCACGGACACGCCGAGGAGTAGGAGTTCATCTCCGAACCTCGTTACATCCTTGCGTTTGAGGTTTGCTTTCTTCTCCTTAGTTTCTTCCTTGTATTTCCGCTGCGACTAACCTAATCGTAGGAAGAAACGCGCAAGATTGGGGTCGGCTATTCACACCCCCTCTCTAGCCGTTCAAAGGATCCTAACAAGTGGTATCAGAGCGAGGCCGCTCTTCGACGGATCAACACCCGGGGGAGCACGGGCTAGAGATGGATCTCTATGGAGAAGATGTCACGATTCAACCCTTCTACGAGTCTCACGACAACTTCACATATTGGAAGGTAAGGATGATGTACTTTCTTAGGACTAATATGTTAAATTGGTTTTGTGTACAAGAAGGTTTTTCCCCTCCGATGGACGAGGAAGGAAAACCTATCAAGAAGAAGGAGTGGACGAAGGAGCAAATCCACAAATCAACCATCAATGATGAGGTAACGAAAATCATTGAATTTTCTTTACCTAATGATGTTTTGTGTAGGGTAGAAGGATACAATAGTGCCAAGGAGTTGTGGAACAACTTGGCCAAACTTCATGAGAAGAACTCCACTTCAAGTCATGAAGAGGAGACAAGTGAGTCATCAAGTAGCTCACTTCATGGAGATAGAGAATTGGGAGTTGAGGGCTACTCAACATCCAAGGAAGAAGAGGAGGAGAGCTCTTCTTCAAGATCGGAGCAAGAAGAAGCATCTACCTCCGGAAGGGATGAGGAAAAGAGCCTTCATCCATCCTCAACCCTAGGTAACTCAAGCATCGTAATTTCAAATAAGTTACATATAATATGCTTTGAGTGTAGGGAGTTTGGGCACTACAAGAGTAAGTGTCCAAGGAGGGTTAGGAAGACTCCACCGGCACCAAAAGTCAAGGGAGCCGGAGTCCCGACACGCAAAGGCAAGGAGCACGTGGTATGCTTTCAATGCAAGCGAAGGGGACATTATCGGAGTCAATGTCCAAGGGGGAGGCAACCTCACAAGGACAAGGGATGCACATCGATAGGGGGAGCTAAGGCAAACCCTAAGGTACCTTTTAAGGCACACTATTGCAATTCAAATAAGAAACATGCTAGTAGTTTTATTGCTATTGCAAATAATGATGAGCATGTTAACACTAGAAATCAACACATGTGCTTAGGTGCTAAACATGTCAACCTAGATAGGGATACTACTAGGAATGCTAACCCTAGGTTTAACACTTCTAAGGTTAAGGAAAACCTAGGTAGAAACCCTAAATCAACTAGACACATGCCTAGGAGCACCTCAAGAAAGAATGACAAATCAAAACTTGAGGTATTAGAGAAAGAAAATCAAGTCTTGAGGTCAAGACTTGATAATTTAGAAAAGGCTCTTAAAAACATGGAGAAGTCATCTCTAGGGTTTAAGAGTCAAAAACCCAAGTCCAAGGACAAGAAAGGTTTGGGTCACAAACCTAAGTCCCAAATGGTCAAGCCCACATATCATAATGTTCCATTTGATTATGGAACAAAACCTAGGGCTAGGAAGACCATTACCAAGGTCACAAGGGGAGTCACCCCTATAGTTGACCTTGATGAGACCCAAATGACCAAGGCTTTAAAGCCTAAGAGGGTCATTAGGAGGGTTGCTAGGGAAGTCATCCCTAGTGAATATTTAGTGAACCCAATGAGCTCAAATAGGTATTGGGTTCCTAGGAGCATCTTCTCTACCCCATAGATGGGTTAGAGAGTGTCAACTCCAATAAGAAGGGTAGTTAACCCAACTTTGAGGAAATTGACACTCAAGGAGCATTTTCAAGGTTTTTGGGAACCTTTGAAAATGAAATGGAATAATCTTTATCATTCACTCCTTGGAAGAGTAAAGTGTGCCAAAGTGAGAATATATTAATCTTACTTTAAATTGACACAATTTGGAAAAACCTAGAGAAATATCAAATTGGGATTTTTGATATTCTTTTAGGTAATCAAGGCAATCCGGGCCTTAATTTAGAAGTGCTACTCTTGTAAAATTTTAAATGGTATAAATCAAACAAGAGATCAAGAAATGCCAATTTGGGTTTTGACATTTTCTTGGAGCACTTTGGGCAATCTAGGATTAGAATTTAAGTTAGCTAAGTGATTAAGGATACTTAGATAGGGAATTTAGATATTTTATTTGTGCTAACTTGCCATGATTGGTTGCCATATGTCATGCCATGACATCATATTTAATTAATTATCATTTGAAATGTCATGATAATGATTAGGTTATCTATATGTCATGTGTTAGTTTAGTCTCAAACTTTATGCCATGTCATCATCTCTTGCATTAATAATCAATTGAATTGATTTAAGGATGAAAAACACATTTTGATATTGAGATCAAATTTGTGTTTAGAAAATGCATGAGACCTTAGTCTAAGATACCTAAACTCATATCTCACATCAAATTGACTTGAATGTGGTTTGATACATCTTAGATGTGTGTGAGATACTAGGATCATGAGTTAGGATCAAGGTGCATAGTCCTTGTACCTAGATGAGCCTAATTCAAGAAATGGGGATCATAGGGAAAGCTTGTGTACAAGTCATGTACATCTAGCCCTAAGACTATGGTCCTAAATTCAAATGGTTTTAAAAGCATTTTAAAATTGATTTGAAAAAACCTTGATGAAGCTTTCCTAGTGATAGCATTCATCATTGAACATTGTGATACAAAATTGACTTAACTTTGAACTATTTCAAAGTTTTCAAATTTTGTATCAAGATTTGAAAATGGAAACTATTTTCATAGAAAACTATTTTTCCATGATAGTGTATGATATGAGGAATGTATCCTCAAAGTTTCATAATTTTTGAAATTTTCTGGAATTGTTTATGGGTTTCGAATTTGGGTAAAAGAAATTCGGAATTACGAAAGGGAGCTTGGATGGGTCCTGGACCGATCGAGAAAAAATGGGTCGGTCCTGGACCGATCAGAGGTTGGATCGGTCGGAGACCGATCCGAAGAAAGCGAGATCCGGTGAATGTGGATCGATGCGGGACCGATCGATGGGATCTGATCGATGCGGTGACCGATCGAGCGTGCAAAGTTGAATTTCAAGCTGTATATCTGAAATTCCAGCTGTGAAAGTTTGTGGTTTAGGTTTCTAAGGGTTTGAAACTCTCCATGACATTGTTGGTGCAATGGTCAAGGGGGAGTTGACCTTTAGGGGAGTTTTACCTATTGTCAAGGGGGAGTTGACTTTTAGGAGGAGTTTTTACTCCTTAAGACTTTTGGGGATTAGTGATATGAGGTTATCACTAAGTTGATTGTTGTGTTTAGTATCAAGGGGGAAATTAAGAGTTTCAATGAAAGGTATGAGACTTTCATTAAAGGTTTGAAACTCTCCTTGACTTTTTGATGTGTGTCAAGGGAGAGTGTTCATTGGAGAATTATTGGAGAACCCAAGTTAGGTTATCAGATTAACCTAAGCTAGGGGAAGAATGTCAAGGAATGTTCAAGGTAGAACATTGGAATTCTTTTTGATGTGTGTCAAAAAGGGGGAGAATTATTGGAGAACCCAAGTTAGGTTATCGGGTTAACCTAAGGGAGAATGTCCAGAGAATGTTCAAGGAAAGAACATGGACATTGGAAGATGGTTGGAAAACCTAAGTTAGGTTATCGGGTTAACCTAACTTGATTATGAGTTTTGTCAAACATCAAGGGGGAGATTGTTGGTGCAACCTTAGGTCAAGGTTGACCTGGTTGACCCGACTCGAGGTGACTTGACTCGAGTTGTATTTTGATGTTTGACTTGGGAAGATTGTCGGTGCAACCTTAGGTCAAGGTTGACCTAGTTAAGTTGCATGTTGATGTTTGACATCGTGAGAGAATTCTATTCTTGATATGGGACAAGAATAGATGTTTGGGAGATTATTGGTGCAGCCGTAGGTCAAGGTTGACTGGTTGACTGACACGGGAAAAGTCCAAGTATGGAGACTTGGCGCGGAAAAGTCAAGCAGGGAGCTTGGCACTGGAAAAGTCCAAGTATGGAGACTTGGCATCGGAAAAGTCCAAGGAGCTTGCATGAAAAGTCCAAGTATGGAGACTTGGCACGGAAAAGTCAAGTATGGAGACTTGGCTGGAAAAGTCAAGTATGGAGACTTGACGGAGAAGTCCAGCAGGGAGCTTGGCAAGAGGAAAAGTCCTAATGGGATGTTAGGGTGTGGAAAGTCACGGTGAGTGAAGCCGGCGGTGGAAAAGTCCTAACTGGATGTTAGGCAATGAGAAAGTCCTAAGCGGGATGTTAGGCGGTGTGGAAAGTCCTGGTGAGTGAAGTCGCTGGGAAAGTCCTAACGGGATGTTAGGCGGTTGGAAAGTCTGTGAGTGAAACCGGGCAAGAAAATCGGATGGATCAGGGATGATCGGACTTCGGTGTTGGAAAATCCGGATGGATCGGGGATGATCGGACTTCGGTGTTGGAAAATCCAGATGGATCGGGGATGATCGGACTTGGTGTTGAAAGTCCAAGTAGGTCAAAGGATTGACCGGACACTTGGTGGGGAGTCTTAGCGGTCAAGGAGTGACCAGATGCTAAGCATGATGAACCAATAGGTCAAGGTTGACCGGATATTGGTTTGGACTTGGTTTGGGCAAAACCAAGCTGGATCGATCTCCGGACCGATCCGGTGATTCGATGTTTCTGATCGGTCTTGACCGATCGATTCCACTAGCATCTGGGGTTCTGATCGGTTCGACCGATCGGTGTATGCGATCGGTCCCACGATCGATCGAGGCGAGTGCGATTCTGCATGCGTGAGAGAGCTTCGATGCGGGGACCGATCAGGACTGATCGGTCCGACCGATCGATCGATCGCGACACCTGATCGGTGCGGGGACCGATCGGTGTCGAAGAGGGTTCATCGCCTAGGCCGTCGGTGCGGTGACCGTCGGAGTTCTAGCCGTTGCGACGCAACTAGTTTCTTCATTGTTTCTTCTTCGGCGGTCTACTCTCCTCAGTCTTTGCTCCTGCACTCTTTTCTTTTCTGGGTAGTGTTGAGTGGTCTAGCAATGTTCTTGAGCTTCCAGTCGACGGTCAGCTGCTGCTGTTGTCCGAGAAGTTGTTGCTTCCCAGGCAGTCGACGAGAAGGCGAGTTAGTATTTGTACATTGTTCTTGTCTTTTTACTTGTATTCCTTGTATTCTAGTTTGTTGTTGCAAACGTTTGTGGCGAGGTTTCTCCACCCACAAGGAGTATATTGTATTAGCCGATTTTCCGGGGGCTCATCCACCGACGGATTGATAGGGCTCGTCCACCTCACGGACACGCCGAGGAGTAGGAGTTCATCTCCGAACCTCGTTACATCCTTGCGTTTGAGGTTTGCTTTCTTCTCCTTAGTTTCTTCCTTGTATTTCCGCTGCGACTAACCTAATCGTAGGAAGAAACGCGAAAGATTGGGGTCGGCTATTCACACCCCCCCTCTCTAGTCGTACAAAGGATCCTAACAGGAAGAAGAAGGTGCCTTGGTGGTTCTCATCTCGGAAGATCATTGCCCACACAATGTCCGAGGTTAGAAGAGGAATACGGTAGAAGATCAAGAGGTCATTGAAAGTTCACAAAGAAAGGTATAACTAGTAATTATTTTCCACATCATACTAGTTTTATTTCTTTGTAAAAATATCAAATACAATAGGCATGTGATTCTAGATTTCGAATTAGTTTTCGATGTTGTGTTCTTTTATTTTCTTTTCGAACTTGTGCTTCGATTATTCTTTTTGGTTAACCTAGAGTCATTTAAGGAAATTAAATATTAACTTTCCTTAAGAGGCTTTGTCTAGGCGGTGGTGGTTGCTCCCATATCCAAGAAGGTCATGTGCCTCGCCATGCAATCCTGGAAGCTAAATTTGGAAATTAATATTTAATCAACTTTGTGACCTAGGTGATTTGGATTGAACGTGTTAAGTTCCGCAGGAGATCCAAATCTAAACCTAAAAGAATATATAAGTTAAACTTGGGATCAAACGTGTTAAGTTTCGCAGGCGATCCAAGTTTAATTTAAAAGAACACATGGTAGCAACCAACACATTTAAGATAAGTTCTTTTTATACTGACTGCATAAAAGAACAAGACTTTTGTTATTATGAAAGTGTGTGCTCTTAATTATGATATAATAACAAGCACATATACTCAATATTCATTTCTTTAATTTATCAAAGGGTGTGATTTAGTTCGATAAATCAATAGGCCCGATAAGTTAGAAAATAGTATTATTTATATGGTGTGTTGTTGATTATAGAATGAAACTTTGTCCTAGTAATCTAGGTTGATAATGTCCCCAAGAGGAGCTCATAAAGATTGTCATGTAAACCTGCAGGTGGACTTAGTCCGACATGACGATAAGGTTGAGTGGTACTACTCTTGGAGCTAGATATTAATTAAGTGAGTTGTCAGTAACTCATTTAATTAGTGAACATTCGATATCTTAAACATTATAGATTAACACACTCATGATAAGAAAGAGCCCATATAGTAATATGGTATTGGTGCGGTAGTTCAATAATAACTCTTTAGTGGAATGAGATATTATTGATGAACTTTAGTTGGTGTTCGGGACGAACACGGGAAGCTCAAGTTCATCGGGAGACCAATTCCTCCTCTCGGTCCCTATCGTAGCCTCTTAGTTATAACGTCTTATACCCACCTTCTTACCCATCCTTAGGTGGCCGCCCAAGCCAAGCTTGGAGCCCAAGCAAGGGTCGGCCAAGGTAAGCCTTGGATGGACCAAGTGATGGCCTGCCCTAGCTTGGAGCCCAAGCTTAGGTGGTCGGCCACATAAAAATAAAAGGAGTTTATTTTAAAATATTTCTTTATGTGGAAGCCATGATTTTAATAGAGAGTTTAAAATTTAAATATTTCCTTTTATAGCTTTCTACCAAAGATTAAGAGAAAGGTTTGATATCTTTCCTTATTTGTAGTTAAAAGAAAGATTTTAATTTTTGATAAAACTTTCCTTTTTTGTAACCATCCTCATAGTTTTAAAAGAGAGTTTTAAAATTTAAATATTTTCTTTTATAGCTTTCTACAAAAGATTAAGAGAAAGGTTTGATATCTTTCCTTATTTGTAGTTAAAAGGAAGATTTTAATTTTCGATAAAACTTTCCTTTTTTATAACTATCCTCATGATTTTAAAAGAGAGTTTTAAAATTATAAATCTTTCCTTTTATAGTTTTCTACAAAAGATTAAGAGAAAGATTTGATATCTTTCCTTATTTGTAGTTAAAATGAAGATTTTAATTTTGGAGAAAACTTTCCTTTTTGTAATCATCCACATGTTTTAATAAAGAGATATTAATTTATAAAAGTTTCCTTTTATAACCAACCATGAAGGGAATTCTTTAAAGAGAAATTTTTATTTTAAAAATTTTCGGAAACAAATTAGAAAGTTTTAGTTTTGTGTTTAAAACTTTCCTTGTATGGAGGACATGTAGGGGCCGACCACATTAATAGAAGAAAAGGAATTTTTTTTATCAATTAAATTTTCCTTTCTATGGCAAAGAAAATAAGGAAGTTTTTATTAAAACTTTCCTTATTTGCCAAGACCAAGGAATATAAAAGAGAGGGTAGAGGTGTCTCACCTTATAACATATCTGTTGATACAGTCTGACCTGGATGTTGTTTTGATGTTGACACTGATTTAAGTTTGTATCAGATGTTAATTGAACTCGGATTGATTACTGATCAAGGTTGATCATGTGGAAGGGAAAAGTCCAAGTTGGAAACTTGGCACGCGAAGTCGGAGAGGGCTCGGTAGCTCGTTCTCTGGACCGGACGAAGTCGAAGAGGGCTCGGTAGCTCGTTCTCCGGACTAGGTCGGAGAGGGCTCGGTAGCTCGTTCTCCGGACCATGTCAGAGAGGGTTCGGTAGCTCGTTCTCTGGACCGGACGAAGTTGGAGAGGGCTCGGTAGCTCGTTCTCCGGACTAGGTCAGAGAGGTCTCGGGAGATCGTTCTCTGAACCGGATTAGGTCAGAGAGGGCTCGGTAGCTCGTTCTCGGACCAATCCTAGTATCACATAGGCGTTGGATCGGTCAACAGACCGATCCAGTGATGCTTTGGATGACTGATCGATCCGCAGACCGATCTAGTGAGACTAAATTTTCTGATCGGTCTGGTGATCGATCGGAAACAAACAGAAGGTTCGGTAGGCTTACCGATCGAAACACTCGAGTGCGATAGTATGTAGACCGATCGGGAGAAAATGTCGCAGAAGAAAAAGGGCGTTGGTCTATGGACCGATCCACATCAATCTGATCGGTCGCCACGACCAATCGGACCAACCTCAGATGCTGTTGTCCGATCGGTCCAAGGGTTTGTGATCGATCTGGCCGATCCACGATTAAGTTCATTGTGCATCGCTTTCTCGATATTTTCGATTCGCACTTCTTTTGCCCATCTCTGCTTAACCTTCTGAGTCTTTTGGAGATACAGTTGCGGTACCATACCAGTGCTTAGTTTCAAATTAAGCCTCATCAAAGGAATGAGACAAAGGATCTTTCCACTGCTTTCTCTGCGTCAAATGCATTTGAAGCAGCAACGGCTACAGGTTGCGATTGACTGTGTTTCTGGTAGTGATCAGGCGGCGATTGGCTTAACTCCTGGTGATTGGTTCGAGCTCAGAGGCACCAGTGAAGACCGTGGTTCTATTGGTGTGAGCTCAGAGAATCAGAAGAGGAAGAGAAGCGATTGGCGACGCCGTAGCTTGCAGCAGGGATGCGGTGCAGGTTGGCAATGATCCGGTGCAGGCTGATCGAATGCAGAGACATAAGAAGTAGTGTATGCTGGAAAGAAGAAGAGAACGTGAAGCAAGTGAAAAGCTGTGTGTGTTTCGGTTGAGAGCTTACTGTGTTCTTGGACTCTGTCTTCATCATCTTCGTGGCTGTGAGCTTACTTCGATTTTCTTTGAGCCACTGTGATCTGTAAGTCTTGTGTGCTTCATTTTAAATCTGTTTGAAGACTTTATGGAGAGGTTTCTCCACCGAGAAGGAGAGCTTCATTAGCCGATGTCATCCGGGGTGTGATCTACCGAAGATCAAGGGCTCGTCCACCTTACGGACACGCCGAGGAGTAGGGCAAGTTATCCCCGAACCTCGTATATCTTGTGTTAGTGGTGCTTGGTTCTTTTCTCGTATAATTTCTTTTTGTTTGCTTATTTTCCGCTGCGCTAACAAACTCGCTTAGAATCTTTGTGAAAAGATTAAGTTTTTGGTGGAGGCTATTCACTCCCCCCCTCTCTAGCCATCCAAAGGATCCCAACAAGTGGTATCAGAGCCTGGTGCTCTTCATCTGGACTAACATCCTAAGGAGCAAGAAGATGGCCATGAAGGAAGGATTCAGCACCAACAGACCACCCTTCTTCGATGGAGCAGATTTTCAATATTGGAAGAGTCGCATGGAGTATTATCTCAAAACTGATATCTCCATGTGGTTTTCTGTAAAGGAAGGATTTACGCCTCCAAAGGATGAAGAAGGTAAGGAACTCGACTCCTCGAGGTGATCCACCGAGCAAACCCGCAAAGGACAAGCCGATGCCAAGGCAGTGGTCACTTTGCAATGTGGAATAGACAAGGACCAACTCGTCAAGGTAGGTCCTTTCACGAGCGCAAAAGATCTATGGAACAAGCTCATCGAGCTCCAAGAAGGAACTCGGGACTCTCGGATCGCCAAGAGAGACTTGTTCCTAAACCAACTCCAAAACCTCACCATGAGGAAAAATGAGACAGTAAGTGAGCTACATGGAAGATTCAAAGAGATCATCAATGGTCTCCATTCCGTGGATGAACGCGTGGAGAATCGCGATCTTGTAAGGTACGCTCTAAAAGTCTTTCCGAGGAGTGCCTTGTGGTCATCTATGATAGATGCCTACAAGGTCTCTAAGGATCTTTCAATTGTAAAGTTAGATGAATTCTTTTGTGAAATGGAACTTCATGAACTTGCTAACAAAGGTCAAAAGGAGAAAGGTATAGCTTTGGTTGCAGGAGAAAAGAGCAAGGATGGGAGAAGAAAGAAAGAAAAGAAGAAGGAGAAAGAGATTCCTTCATCTTCATCCTCCTCCGAGTCCGATGATGAAGGTGGATAATCATCAAGCGAGATGGCAAATTTTGTGAGGAGGATCATGAGAAGAAGCAGGAGATACAAAGGTAAAACTGTAGATCAAAATATTGATAAGTCTAACGTCACTTGCTATGAGTGTAGCAAGAAAGGACACTATCGGAGCGAGTGTCCAAAGCTAAAGAAGAAGGAGGAAAGGGCCAAGAAAAAGAAAGCCCTCAAAGCCACATGGGATGAATCCTCCTCGAGCTCATCGGAGGAAGAGAAGAAGGAGAAGAGCACAAGGCAACTAGCACTCATGGCAAGGGAGGAATCCGATTCCGGGAGTGATGGGGACGCAAGCACTTCAGCCGCGGCTTCATCATCTTCGGATGATGAAGAGGTAACCTCTTCTCACTTAGAAAAATGCTATAAGACTATTACACATTTGTCTACCTTGCTTAAAAAATCAAAAACTGAAATTAAATCTTTAAAAGATGAAGTAGAGAACTTGAGAGCTCTTAAGGAAGATGAGGTTGATGACCTACATCTAGAGCTCCTTGAAGATGAAAACAAAGCCTTGAAGAGTGAAGTTGAGAAACTCAAGAAAATGCTTGAGAAATTCTCAACTAGCTCCAAGACATTAGACATGATTCTAAATGCCCAAAGGGCGGTCTACAATAAGGCTGGGTTAGGGTATCAACCCAAGGAGTCAAGTTTTATTTCTCTAGTGTCTAGAACCCATTTTCATAGATCACATGCTTCTAGGGTTCATGAGACTAGGAAGGGGGTAACCAAGGCATGGGTGCCTAAGTCTTTCATTGTAGATGCATTAGGTCCCAAGATTTGGGTACCTAAAACATCTATCTTTCGTGTCTTGTAGGCATTGGTCAAGGGGGAGCGTCTATCAACTTGGTTTGTTAATAGTGGATGCTCCAAGCACATGACCGGGGACAAGTCACTTTTTACTGCCCTTCAAAACAAAAAATAGAGGTAATGTGTCATTTGGTAACAATGGTAGTCTTAAGGTTATAGGAGTTGGAGACATTCATATATCCGAATGCCTCCAAATCAAGAATGTCCTTCTAGTCAAGGGGATGACTTTTAATCTCCTAAGTGTCAGTCAATTGTGTGATACGGGTTACACAATTGAGTTTCATTCAAGTCAATGTCTGGTCAAACACATTGACACACTTGACACGGTACTAGTAGGCACAAGAGTAGATAACATTTATCAAATTTCTTTTAAAAGTGCTACTAATGTCTCTGCTAAGTGTTTCATGTCAAAAGAAGAAGAATCATGGCTTTGGCATAGGAGGTTGGCTCATGTGAACATGAAGAATATTAGAAAGCTGGCCAACAAAGGATTAGTGCGAGGCTTACCAAGCATCAAGTACCAAAAGACAAAACTATGTGATGCATGTCAAAAGGGTAAGCAAACAAAAGCAACTCATAAAGGTAAAAGCGCTGTAAGTACCTCTACTGTTTTAGATTTACTGCATATGGACTTGTTTGATTGTAGTAGTGTCATTTCTTTGAATGGTAGTAGATATTGCTTAGTGATTATTGATGATTTTACTAGATATACATGGACTTTCTTTTTGAAAAATAAGGATCAAACCATAGATATCTTTATTTCTTTTTGTAGAAGAACTGAAAATGAAAAATCAACAACAATTAAAACAATTAGAAGTGATCATGGTGGAGAATTTCAAAACCATAGATTTTTAGAGTTTTGTCAAGAAAAAGGATATAGGCATGAGTTCTCTACTCCAAGGACCCCACAGCAAAATGGGGTTATGGAGAGAAAGAACCGAGCTTTGCAAGAGGCTGCACGAAGCATGCTCAATGAGTACTCACTACCTAGCTACTTGTGGGCTGAAGCTGTGAATACAGCTTGCTATGTGCAAAATCGAGTCCTGATACATAGGTTTTTAGGAAAAACTCCTCATGAACTTTGGTTTGGGAAACCCCCTACAATTAAACATCTTAGGGTGTTTGGTTGTAAGGTGTTTATCTTGAACACCAAGGATCATCTTGGAAAGTTCACGGCTAAGGCTGATGAAGGGATACTGGTCGGGTACTCTCTCTTCAGCAAAGCCTATCGAGTCTACAACAATAGGACTAAATTGATTGAAGAGTCCTCAGATGTAGCATTTGAAGAAATTCCTAAATCGAATGATCAATCAAGGGATGTAGGAGAAATTCAACTTGAACTTAGAAATCTAAGTTTGAATGATCAAAATGAAGAAAGAGTCGAGGTTGACTCTGATGACGATGAGCAAAGGCAACAAAGGGCTCAGGCTGATCATTTGCCTGATACTGAGTCTCTGCCTGTGCCTAGTGAGACCATTCATGAGGCACCGCCAACACCAAGGCAATCTATGATAGCCTCTAGTCATCCCCAAGACCAGATTGTGGGAGACATCCAACAAGGGGTTAGGACTAGATCATTTTTTAGAAATGAGTCTAATGAGGTCGCCTTGATCTCAGAAATTGAACAAAAAATAGTTGATGAGGCATTGCACGATCCTGACTGGATCATAGCTATGCAAGATGAGTTAGGTCAATTTGAAAGGAGCCAAGTGTGGGACTTAGTTCCTAGACCTAAGAAGACCACCATTATTGGAACTAAATGGGTCTTCAAAAATAAGTTAAACCAAAAGGGAGAAGTCGTAAGGAACAAGGCGAGACTTGTAGCCAAGGGCTATAGTCAAGTCGAAGGCCTCGATTATGATGAGACTTATGCTCCCGTGGCACGATTAGAGTCCATTCGTTTAATGCTAGCTTTTGCTGCATATAGAGGTTTCAAGCTCTATCAAATGGACGTTAAATCGGCCTTCTTAAACGGATTCATCAAAGAAGAGGTCTATGTTGAACAACCACCAGGGTTTGTGAATACCGAAGCTCCAAACCACGTGTACAAGCTCAAGAAAGCTCTTTATGGGCTTAAACAAGCACCTCGAGCTTGGTACGAAAGGTTGTCAACTTACCTACTAGAAAAGGATTTTGTGAGAGGTCAAATAGATCCAACACTATTTCTGCGTAGAGATGGTGAAAATATTTTTGTAGCCCAAGTGTATGTCGATGACATAATTTGTGGCTCAAATAACAAGGACTATTTGAATGAATTTATCACTCACATGGAGAGTGAGTTTGAGATGAGTCTGGTGGGAGAATTGACTTTCTTCCTTGGGCTTGAAATCAAACAAACTCGAGATGGCATTTATGTCCATCAGACGAAATACACTCAAGAGATGCTCAAGAAATTCAACATGAGTGACTCTAAGGAAGTGTCCACTCCAATGGCGACAAACACTCGTCTGGACAATGATGAGAGTGGAAAATCAGTTGATCTAACGCGTTATAGAAGCATGATCGGTAGTCTTTTATATCTCACAGCTAGTCGACCGGACATACTCTTTGCTGTGGGCATGTGCGCTAGATATCAAGTCTGTGCCAAGGAATCTCATTTAATTGCAGTTAAGAGAATTCTGAGATACCTTAAAGGCACAATTAGAGTAGGTCTTTGGTACCCTCGTACTGAGTCTTTTGACTTGATAGGTTATACCGACTCCGATTATGCTGGGTGCAAATTGGATCGGAAAAGCACTAGTGGGGGTTGCCAATTCTTAGGATCATCATTGGTTAGTTGGTCAAGTTGGAAGCAACATTGTGTTGCTCTCTCCACGACCGAGGCTGAATACATTGCCATGGGAGAGAGTGTATCACAATTGTTGTGGATGATTCACACTCTAGAAGATTATGGACTTTAGTATAAGGGAGTGCAAGTGTTGTGTGACAACATTAGCACAATAAACCTAACGAAAAATCCAGTCCATCATTCTAGGACCAAACACATTGAAGTGCGTCATCACTTCATTAGAGATCACGTTGCTAGGGGAGACATTGCACTCACATATGTTGAGTCAAAGTCAAACCTAGCCGATATCTTCACCAAACCCCTTCCGGAAAATGAATTTAGTCATTTAAGGAGGGAATTGGGAATGTGTTTGGCTCAATAAGTCATTTTGACCACATCATGATCAATAAGGACCATTAAAATGACAAGAGAAATTGGGAAATTAATTTGGGCAACTTGGGAACATCTCACACAAACTATAAGGTTTAACAAAATATTTTTGTTTGCTAGAAATGGGGTGAGATGCTAGGATCAACCAAATTATTCAAAATGTATCATGCATCCCTTGAATAATTAGGTTGAAGAGACATAAATTGAGTATGGGGAAGACCATTACATAATTCATGTGTATTTGGTTCCTAGATCTTACTCATATATTCCAACCAAGGAATCTTGGTTGGACTTTTGCCTAGAAATTATCTAATTATGGTTGATGGTTGATGTGTTGATTGATATTGTTGTTTGATTCATTTCATGACTTTGATTGATAATAAGATAGGTTGTTAAAGGAAATAATAGCAACTTGGATATATTTTAACAAATTTGAAACTGATCATAGCAATCCTAAGTCTTAATTAATACCTTGGTTCACTCTAGGTAATAGTTTTATAAGGTTTTCTGAGATTGGAACCCTAAGATTCCAAATGTCTGAGTTTTTGGTTTTAAAGTCTGAAACTTTCGGGCTCTAAACAAGCTCAGACCATAAGAGCTCATTTTTTGAATATATTTGTGGGTGATGATTCTTAGGTTCTAGGTTATGAATTTGGGAGATTCTGAATTCTTGAGTTCTGAACTTTTCAGAATTCTCGATAGACAACGACTCAAAATTTCAGTTACTGAAATCAGAATTTCAGTATTATCAGACACTGACCGGTCTACCGATCGATCAGGAGGTTGCCTGATCGGTCTCCACGACCGATCAGGAGAGTTCCAGACCCATTTGACTTCGATACCTGATCGGTCTCCACGATCGATCAGGACATTCCCTGACCACAGAAGGTTCACTGATCGATCCAGGGATCGATCAGGAGACACTGGCACGCATCGACCTTACTGATCCACATCTGAATATTCCAGGGACCGATCAGGAAGCTCCCTGATCGGTCTCCACGACCGATCAGGACACTCCCTGACCGATCAGGACGTTCCCTGATCGGTCAGGATTTCTCCTGATCGGACAGCCGTCCGATCTTATGCTCTAATCACCCTCTTTAACTTCCCCCAACCCTTTCTCCTCTCATTTCACGCCAAAGAACCCTAGCCGACATTCTCCTCAGCACTCTCCTCAGTTCCGATTCTTCTCTCCACCTTCTCCGAAAGCTACAAATGGCGCCCAGGTAACTCCTTTTTCCTTCCCGAAATATGTTCATTGTTGGCATTTTGGTTTCATTTCTCACTGAATCTCTGTATATTGTCTCTTGTCTCGGTTCTTGATTGTTTGGGGCTCCCGTGCACTCTCACTTGTCCCGATCATGTCCCATTTTTGGCCTATTTAGGAAGAAATCAGCCGATGAGGGTACTTCTAAGTCATCTGCTGAGAAATCCAAGTCCCAGGCACCCTCCCGACCTCAACCTTCCTTTTCTTCGAGATTCCCGAACCCACAGTTTGAACAAACGTTTCAACAGAGGACATTCAAGCTACTCCCATGTCGATCTGTGGATCGAAAGTACATGGATGAATTTTGTCCCTCTGTATCCGAAACCCTGGCATATTATAAACTTGACTCATTAGTCTACCTAGAAAGGGACATCAACTATAACCTAGTATCTGAATTCTACAACAATCTTCATCAGACCAGTGATGGTGCTTATAGAACCAGAATCGCTAAGAGAACTATCGATTTCTCCGTCGTAGAATTCTTTAGGTATCTAGGTTGCCGAATGTGTTCAGGAGATCCTTTTCCCATTTATCCTGATTTACCAGACCCATTACCTCCTCCACTTGATGTATCACCTGACACTATCTATGAGTATTTCTTTGGACACCCTAGACCGGATGGACTGGATGAGTTGGATGTCGAGTTTCCTACTTTTGCGGCTCTGAGACTATCTCCTCCTGACTATATTCTTTTTAAGATAGTCACAAACTGTCTTCTTCCAATCACATCCAAACCTCTAGCAGAGATCCGACCATACCACTGCCTGATGCTTTATGGTTTGCGTCGGCGTCTCGATTTTGATATCATGTCGAGCATCTATTCTTCGATCATCTCATATACTCAGCCTAGCAGCTCCACTATTTATATGCCTTATGGGCATATAATTACAGATTGGCTCGAGACCCTTCTGATAGATGTGTCTAAGGGTAGGATAGTGAAGATGGTCAAACAGGATTGTAGACTTGGGAAACGGGCATTTTCCAAGTCCAGTATCTTGGGACAGAATGGGACTGTTCGATGGAAGGATGGGAGAGGTCTGGGAGAGTTACCACGGGCACTTCCTCGACAGGTTACTGCTCCTCCTCCTGTTGCTGATGAGGTCTACCCTGACCTGGGATGGCAGATTGCGGAGCTGGAGAGCCGCTTCGATCGGCACGATGAGCTACTGGCTGCTGAGCTCCATGGACTGCGCGTTCGGATCAACCAGCGCTATGATGATCTACGCAGTCAGCAGATGGTGACGCAGTATTTCTCGGGCCATCCACCTTCGAGCTCCAGCATGCCGCCTCAGGGTTACATGCCTCCCGCAGATGATGATGATGTTCCTCGTGTTGAGGACATTAATTGATACATTCTGTTTGTCACTTTGACTGTCTGTGTTTTGGATGCTATTTTGTTGGATATTTTTGTATAACCTGGATATTTTCTTATTTCATCTATTTATGCTGCTCATTTTCCTGTTTTTCTTTATGTGTCATTTCCTATTGTCTATTGATATGCTGTTCATATGCTTTATCTTGACTGCCTCTTATTTCTTTATTACTGTCTCATAATACACTTAGAGGGAATTCCAGGTGCATTAAGAAAAAAACAGTATGGGTTAAGGGGGAGTCTTTTGAGTCTTATCACCCCATTCGCACCTTTTCGGTGTTTGACAAAGGGGGAGAGGATATCTAAGTTTAGAGATGTATGAAGGTTTAATTTTAGGGGAGAAGATAACGGGGAGGATCTTGATTCCCGTTATTGACATCCTTACATCGTGGTGTATTCATCTTAGAGGGAGGATCTTGATTCCCCTAAAATTATGAAAATAAGAACATTTCTGATCTAAACTTAAATCGTGTTGTCAAACAACAAAAAGGGGGAGATTGTTGATACAGTCTGACCTGGCTGTTGTTTTGATGTTGACACTGATTTAAGTTTGTATCAGATGTTAATTGAACTCGGATTGATTACTGATCAAGGTTGATCATGTGGAAGGGAAAAGTCCAAGTTGGAAACTTGGCACGCGAAGTCGGAGAGGGCTCGGTAGCTCATTCTCTGGACCGGACGAAGTCGGAGAGGGCTCGGTAGCTCGTTCTCCGGACTAGGTCGGAGAGGGCTCGGTAGCTCGTTCTCCGGACCATGTCAGAGAGGGCTCGGCAGCTCGTTCTCTGGACCGGACGAAGTCGGAGAGGGCTCGGTAGCTCGTTCTCCGGACTAGGTCAGAGAGGTCTCGGGAGCTCGTTTTCTGGACCGGATTAGGTCAGAGAGGGCTCGGTAGCTCGTTCTCGGACCAATCCTAGTATCACATAGGCGTTGGATCGGTCAACAGACCGATCCAGTGATACTTTGGATGACTGATCGATCCGCAGACCGATCTAGTGAGACTAAATTTTCTGATCGGTCTGGTGACCGATCAGTAACCACACAGAAGCATTCTGTGGGATATCTGATCGGTCTACAGACCGATCAGCATGAAGGGATCAGAATCACTGGGACTCAAAACGATAGAGGGGGATCGGTCTGTGGACCGATCCACCCATAGTCTGATCGGTCCACATACCGATCAGACCCCTTCCAGACCGATCAGGCTGTTGTCTGATCGGTCCAAAGGTCTGTGATCGGTCTGCTGACCGATCCACAGTTAAGTTCATTGTGCATGCGCTTTCTCTGATATTTTCTGATTCGCACTTCTTTTTGCCCATCTCTATTTAACCTTCTGCTGTGAGTCTTTTGGAGATACAGGTTGCAGGTACCATACCAGTGCTTAGTTTCAAATTAAGCCTCATCAAAGGAATGAGACAAAGGATCTTTCCACTGCTTTCTCTGTGTCAAATGCATTTGAAGCAGCAACGGCTACAGGTTGCGATTGGCTGTGTTTCTGGCAGTGATCAGGCGGCGATTGGCTTAACTCCTGGTGATTGGTTCGAGCTCAGAGGCACCAGTGAAGACCGTGGTTCTATTGGTGTGAGCTCAGAGAATCAGAAGAGGAAGAGAAGCGATTGGCGACTCCGTAGCTTGCAGCAGGGATTCGGTGCAGGCTGATCGAATGCAGAGACATAAGAAGCAGTGTATGCTGGAAAGAAGAAGAGAACGTGAAGCAAGTGAAAAACTGTGTGTGTTTCGGTTGAGAGCTTGCTGTGTTCTTGGACTCTGTCTTCATCATCTTCGTGGCTGTGAGCTTACTTCGATTTTCTTTGAGCCACTGTGATCTGTAAGTCTTGTGTGCTTCATTTTAAATCTGTTCGAAGACTTTGTGGAGAGGTTTCTCCACCGAGAAGGAGAGCTTCATTAGCCGGTGTCATCCGGGGTGTGATCTACCGAAGATCAAGGGCTCGTCCACCTTACGGACACGCCGAGGAGTAGGGGCAAGTTATCCCCGAACCTCGTATATCTTGTGTTAGTGGTGCTTGGTTCTTTTCTCGTATAATTTCTTTTTGTTTGCTTATTTTCCGCTGCGCTAACAAACTCGCTTAGAATCTTTGTGAAAAGATTAAGATTTTGGTGGAGGCTATTCACTCCCCCCTCTCTAACCATCCAAAGGATCCCAACAATATCTTCTATTATTTCTCTCTTCCTTGGTGGTGGTCGACCCTCTCATCTTCCTCTTCCCCTATTCTTCTTCTTAAGTGGTCGGCGGCATCATCTTCTTGGAGAGATCTTGGTGGTCGGATTTTGCTTGGAGAAGAAGAAGAGATAGGAGACATTGTTTCCTAGCATCCCTTGGAGCTTGATTGGTGGCAAAAGTTCTTCATCTCTAGAAGACTCTTGGTGGCCGAAACTTGCAAGAAGAAAAAGGAAGCTTGGGTGGATTCTCGTCTCGGTAGATCGTCGCCCACACGACGTCCGAGATAAGAAGAGGAATACGACAGAAGATCGTGAGGTCTATAAGCTATAAAAGGTATAACTAGTTATTAGTTTCCGCATCATAACTAGTTCATCCTTTTATTTAGATCTTGAAATACCAAACACAAGAGGCTAATGAATCTAGGTAATCGAATTTATGTTTTCGATTTTGTGTTTCTTTTGTTTTTCAAATTTGTGATTAGATTGTTCTTTTTTGTTAAACCTAGGGTTACTATAAGGAAATTAAATATTAAATTTCGTTGAAAGGCTTTGTCTAGGAAGTGGTGAATGCTCCCATACCCAAGAAGGCCTAGTGCCTCGCCATGTTTAACTTGGAAGTTGATCTCTGAAATTAATATTTAATTGAATTTGTAATATGGGTGGATTTGGATCAATAATGTTAAGCATCGTTTGCAATCCAAGTCTAAACCACTAAGAACAAATAAGTTGAATTTGGAATCAATAATGTTAAGTTCTATTTGCGATTCTAAATTTAATTTCTAAAGAACACAATAGGTTGTTAGGAAAGGTTCAGGACTTGTACAAAATTTTTGTACAGGGAAATCGGTACGATATTCCGAGTAGCAACCAACAGAGTGTACCTTAGCGAATCTTGGTTGCTTACCGTTTCTCCGATATTTGAAATTCTGGTGATGAGCTCCTTAATCCTTGAGTGAAGATGTGCAATCATTTCGTCTTCTTCAAATCGCAGGTTGGTGAGCTGGTTGTGAAGTAAGTCTCGTCTCGCAAGTTTGGCTTCGGACGTCCCTTCGTGTAGCTTAAGGAACTTCTCAAAAAAGCTCCTTTGTTGAGTTGTAGGTGTCGATCCAGTTGACTTCTTATGGCAGAAGGACGCTCAGTAGATGAAACTCTGCTTTGTCGTTTGCCACGTAGTCGACCTGCTCCTTTTTCATCCACTGTATTGTTCCTTACCTTCGGGTACTACAAAATCGAACTTCATTATTAAAAGTAATTCAAAGCCAGTTTTGAAGAATACCTGCATTCACTTTTTCAGTTAAACCAAATCAAGTTAAGTTAAACAAAACCAAGTTAAGTTAACCTAAACCAAGTTAAACTAAACCAAGTTAAGGATGGGTGGATGCGAGGCTTTATATAGAGGCTACAACAGGGACCTAGAAGAGAAATTAGTTTAAGCCTCCTGATGGGCTTGGGCTTTCTGTGTTCGGCCCGAACACTCAACTCAAGTCCATCAATAATAACTCATACCACTAAAGGGTTATTATTGAACTACCGCACCAATCCCATATTATAATATGGGTTCCTTCTTATCATGAGTGCGTTAATCTCCCTGTGTTTAAGAGATAGTATTGATGTATGAAACTTGGGATAAACACAACATCCTTTTCTTGCGATCCCTTATTACTTTGATCTCAAGAATATGTCCATATTCTCCCAAGTTCTTCATATCAAACTGCTTGGGCAACCATACCCTTATGTCTGACAACACTTTGATATTGTTACCAATGAGTAAAAATGTCATCTACATATAGTATAAGAAATACCACAACGTTTCCGTCACTTTTCTTGTATACACAAGACTCATTCGGACACTGAATGAATCCATAAGACTTGATCACTTCATCAAACTAGATGTTCCAAGATCTTGAAGCTTGCTTCAGTTCATAAATGGACCGATTGAGCTTACATACAAGATGCTCTTTATCCTTCGCAATGAATCCCTCTGGTTACTTCATATTGATGTTTTCTTCAAAACTTCTATTAAAAAAAATTATCTTGACATCCATTTACCAAACCTCATAATCTATATAAACGACAAATAAACGCTAATACACTTGTGGGATTCGTCGTAATCTATTCATATATTTTCTCTAATTTTAAATTTTCGAGTTATCAAATATTTTAGTCTTTTAGAGCTTAAGCTAATGCCAAATAGATATTATGGTACTCTTAAAATTCTGTCTGATTTGTATTTATTTATTTATTTCTCATCCTCGATGATTATAAAATATTTTTTTGGCCCCAAACTGTTTGATATATTTAGAAACGTCAAATCCGAGTTTGTGCCCTCGCAAGCTTGCACAGTGCTACTCCATCCCCGTGAGATTGCGCAGTGCCAAATTGCATTGAATGGTCTGATGGTCTGATGGAGATGATGTTCTACGTGAAGAAACAGAGGCACATAGCGTGGCCGTGACGACGCGAGGATTGGCATTATTCAACTGCAGGCTGCAGCTGCGCCTGCGCGTGTGACAGTACCGCACTGTCCCACACTGCACAGTGCACGGGCAGCACAGCATGCACGCGCGACCTCAGACAGGTTCGTACGAATTTGTCCCCGGATCATCGCCGCGCGACATTGGATTCCCTTCCGGCCCCCTCTCATCGATCGCGATATGCGCGGGCTTCGTCCCGTAGCGGAATTTGCCTAAAAAGCAACGACTTCCTGCATCAAGTCTCTTATTTTAATCTGTTAACGTGAGAATGTGCTTATATTTTATGTCAATCAAATCATGATAATATTCAGTTGATTATCTAGATATTCATAATTTGAACTTCAATTACAACTTATTTATAAAAAAAAATTTTAAATGAAAGACGTAAACAAATGATGTTAAATTTTTAGATTGACCGTCGCGTGCGCTTCTCGATTTATCCTGATAAAAAAATTTTCATAAAACTAAACCACTCAGAGATAGAGATTAACTGCATTATCAAATTTTTTTCCTCTAGGACCAAATTCTTATGCTTACCCGTTATTCGGATGTTAAAGTCAGATCTGTCTCTTTTTTTTTAAAAAAAAAACAAATTTGCTATTAATTCAACAGACAACATGATATGAAGAAATTAGAATGTTGTTTGGTGGATCAACCTAATATCTAATAGATTTTAGATTTTTAAGGCATAAGAGAAAATTCCCATTTAGAAAATATAAATTTAATTAAATAAATAAACAGGTACTTATTTACCTATGGTTTGACTATAAGTTGTGAAATATTTCAATCCTATTTAAGATGTTTTAGAAATAGAGAAGAAGCTCAATTGAATATTTGCTAATATGAAATGCTCTGTTTGGATAATTTGTCTCTGTTTTTCGTACCTTACAAGTGTCATTTTGCAGATTTTTTTTTTTTTATAAGAACTTGGCCTTTATTTTTCGTTTCCCCGTATTCTTCGGATACTGTGTTAAATATTCTCCAACTCCTTAATCAGCGCCTGCAATCGTTGGAGCAGGTGTGTAGCAAACTGGAGCACATCATGAGCACATCGTGACAATATGACAACGGCTTCATTGCCTTCCTGGCTCAGGGTTCTCCTTGACATGCATAAACGATGAATTTTCACCACTGAATTCCCAGTGAAAACTACAGTGCCATAAGTCCCAGTGATAACACACTTGCAGGCGGTTGAATGAGTTTCCAACCGAATACTGACACCTATTTCAGATCAACATCATAAAAAAAATATTAAAAAAAAAAGAAGAGGAACATAAAAAATAAATACGATAGACAAGTGGTTACCAAAGTCAGAGCGATGTGATCTATCCACTAGACAAAAATCAATCAGTTGAAATGATAGTTGCTTCTTTCAAGCGTCCTTTCAACTGCCCGCTTTGTATCAGAAAATTGAATAAAGTTTCTCAGATATTGTTTTCGTGGGAGCATCAAATGATGCGACTAAACAAGTTTTTTGTTCGTCAATAATGAGCGAACCGCATCTCATTGAGCTGTCAGAATGATTTCGACTATAAGTTTTTATATGCTAGTCTCATCCAATGAACAAAATGGGACGGGAAACTGAAAAACATTTGGGTTTTTGTTCGATGTTGGCTTTGATTTATAACTTCACCCCAAACATAAATTAGGTTACAACAATGATTGATTGAATGCCGTCTAAATCAGAGTCTTTACCAGAAGAAAAAGCTATTGTCATGCAGCTTATTGAGTGCACCATAATGCAACTCACTGTTGGTCTATAATTGCGTTGAACTCTATTGACAATAATAAAATGCAGCTTCGAGGCTGTGATGCAAGTCGAGAACAGTGCATACATATTGGCAAAAGCCTTTACATTCTAAAGGGACAGTTCATGAGCAAGCAATGTTTTGCTCAAATATACTCATTAGAGGTCTGAATTGGTTGTACATCAATTCAGCTAATAAAAAAGCTGAAAAAAATGGTGAGCCATCATACCATCGGCTTACACCTTTTCTGATCAAAATTATTGCAACAGAGACTTCTTCAGACAGAGGGCAATTGCCTAGTATTTTTCATGACTCAATAACGGCATGCACGCTAAGATCAAATTAGCAAACACATGAATGTACACGGTGATCATCCATGGCCGCTAAAGATTCACACGGACAGCTCTCGATAGACAAATGATCACAGACTGTTTAGTGTTTATCGTAGCAATCTCAGCATCAGATATGGAATGCAAGTTGAAAAATTGAAAATCAACTAGCATGTGGAGCCATGGCTGTGTCCTCGAAAAAGATTGCCTCGTAGAAGGATGGACCAGGAGGAGAAGACGAAGCAATAGTAGCCTTCTCCGACTCTTCGTCGTTCAAAATTTCTCTGTCACGGCAGTCACTGCTGCAGAAAGCTCTATCACCCCTGAAACATTATTATACAGTGTAGCATTTAGAAAGTTCGGTTGCTTCTCAGAGCATGACGAGAAATTAACTGACATATGGAAATGAAACTGACCTATACATGTATATATCTTTCCCCTCTTCCAGCTTCTTATTGCAGTACAAGCAGAGGCTGAGAAAGTCATTGGAGGAACTAGGAAGAGAATGTTTAGAGGACTTCAAAGGCCAGGCATAAGTTTCCTGGTCTTTACCGTTCTTATTCTTATAATTTTCTGGAGGAAAGCTGGGGCTTTCAATTATACAATCTCCAAAAATGTGAGTTGTTTTAGGGTTTGGGCCATGAGATATAATGCAAGTGTAGTCCTCGGATCGCTCCATTTCGCTGGCTGAAATTGACGTGATGATTCTTGAAGATGAGCCGATCGATGCAGGGATGAACTTAGCATATTTGTCAAAATTGATGCTCCCCATTGCACTCTTTGAATCTAATGGAAAGACTTGAGAATTGGACAGTGGAGAGGATGATCCACTTATTTCTGCAGAGCAAGATCTCAGCAACCCAAAATCTCTGGATTCTGATTCAGCTCCTTTGGATTCAAGAGTCATCCTCGAGTTCCTTCGGAGATCAGTTGATTTATTGTGGCACTGTGAATAAATCCCATAGTCTTTCGGCAAAGATTTGGGGGCTTCACCAGAGGGATTGGTGTGAGATTTGGGGCATGAGATGTTGATTCTCATCTGTGGACCGAACAAGATGTTCCCACTCCCTGACAGTCCCAAGAACTCCCCTGAAGACTTGCTGTCATCGCTCAGAACATCCACCAGACTCAGGCCTACCTTGTTACAGTCCCAGCATTTGGGCTTCCAGTCAAGGCTGGTCGATTTAGGGAAACCAAGAAAAGAGTTGCCAGGGTTGGAGCAGTTCTTGAAGTCTAAAGGGGAAGTAGGGCTCCTGCCTGATTCACAATCTGATAAGCCTTTGGAATTGGAGTTCATAAAGAGTCCAGGAACACTGAAGAGGGAGGTGTTCCTGGCCTTCTGAATCAGGCCATTAGAGGAGAACCGAGAATCTGAAAACGAATCAGATGACAGCTGCCCTGTGCTCTGATCTTTACGGACCTTGTTCATTGCCCTCAGCATATCTTGAAGGCTCTGCTCCCTTACTCTACCCAGTTCTTGAGTTCAAGACAACGATCCTGAAAACAAATTGATCACGGAAAACTAGTTCAGCAAGCCATTCAACGAACAGGTGCAACTTTTCAGAGACGACGGAAAATAAACATCCTTCCTTTTGTTTTTCCTATTTTTTCTGGAGTAGTGAAAGTTGAATTTTCTTTCTTTTTTTCTTTGTTTTTTTTTAAAAAATGAAATTCATACTCACATGAAGGATAACCAGCAAACTTCAGCATCAATCAAGATCCTTTAAATTTACACCCAAATCATTCAACGTGATAGAAAATGAACGGGGATTTCAAGGATCGCGTCACCGAATGGGAAAAACAGAACATGAAGCGATTACGTAAAGAAGAAAGGAAACTCTTTATCAAATTAACAAGAACATGCTAATTCAGAGTTCCATCCTGACTGCAAACAAATAAGAAAAAGAAGAAGAAAGAATAAGATATCTTGACGCTTAAAATGCCAAACATCAGATGGGAAAAGACATTCCAGAGAGGCTGAGAGAGAACATATTCATCACACTCATAAGCAAGAAAACAAATCGTCAAATTAATAGCAGGAACCATAGAAACCAGTTCATCTTCCAAGCAAGACCAAACTTTTGGGGGGGAAACATTTCAAGGCAAAATTTATTGATCCCAAATGCTCCAAGAAATGCACCGATTGAAATAAGAAACGCATGAGTAAAGCGTGCGCGAGCTCCAATCGAAGAGTAGGGGTAACACCCCACCTTTGTTTCCTCCCACCTTGAGCTTCCTTCCTCACAGAGAGAGGTCTATTCTCAGACGGACATGGCGATGGAGGAGGGTGCAGCGAGGAGAAGCCAATAAAAACAGGCAGGAAGCAAAGGCATCAATGCTAGCTTCCACTGTACTCCTCTTCTCTCTCGTCCCTGATTTGTCTGCATGTACAAAATCAAAGCAGTAGAGTTGTTATATGCATTTGACAAGCTTAATGGCGTGTTTCAGTACACATTGCTTACGAAAACGTAATTAAGCTGGATTTGTAAGATTAAACCTTCGTAATAATATTATTAAATGAATTTAATTAATCACATATCTATAAATAAATAAATAAATAAATTTGTCAGCCCTGAGTGGATTCACTGCTTTTCCGTAGGTCCTAGAAAAAGCAGGCGTTTAAGAAAAACAAAAATAAAGAAATAAAGGGCGTTTATAAGTAATAAGACATTAGAAAAGCGGCTTTGCCAGTTTTAATTGTACCCATGTTTGTAAATAAGACGATTCCATTCACCTTAACCAAACACACACTTTGGCACTTCACTAGGTAAAGGAAAAGTTCTAGGCTTTTGATCAGAAGCATTTAACCAGTCAATTACCCCTTTTTCAGGCGCTTCCTAATGGATTTTATTTGTGTTTGAACTGAACCTAATTAATCTTTGTCCCGTTAAGATATTCAGAAGATAAAAAGGAGGAAAGAGATGTGGCACAATCATATGGAAGGACAGACTCGGTAGGATCTTTAATCATTTCTTCACACAGCACATATGACTGCTCCCATGCCGCAGTTATATTTCAATTTTTTAAAAAATATTTTACTTTTATAATTTCACCGACTCTCTTTATATTTTCCAAACTGCAATTTCTCCACTTTTCGTCGCTTTGCGTGACATGAGACTTCCGCGGTTTCAGTTTCTCTCCCCAGGAGAGGACAACCGACAACGACCCGAAACACGAGGCAAATCCAACGTCGTCTGTCGTAGATTCCCTGCCGGTTTCCGGCATATGGACGGCCTGGATCTGCTGACGCAAAAGGCTATGTCGCTGCCCCAGGGGCTGTCGGGCCCAACCCGCACGTGCGTTGCGCCTGTGGATCGTGGTTTGCGTCGAAGGTCGTAGCTCGAGAACAGATCTAGTTAAAGGAATTAAATCGACGGCCTAGATCATCAAGGTATTTTTCTCTGTTCCTATGCGAGTGCCCCCGCTTCACGGGCAACGAGATATTCCCGCATATTTACGTGCGCGTTGATTTTGTTATTATTTGATTGAATCGAAGACTGTAGAAGGAAGTGGATGGAAGGAAGGGCACTTGAGACGTTCATGTGAGTATGTTCCTATTTAGTACGCCTTATTTATGATTAAAATTATTCCTAATTACTCCTCGCACTCGTATCCGTGTTCAAGGACGACGGGCCAATTAAACTGAACTAATTCAGTCGAAACATACATATTAATATAAAGAGTATTACAGGATAAAGTCTACTTTGAGCTTGTCGATCTCCATAATCCAACACTATGCGGGTGCGGTCTCTCATGTAATAGATCACAGTGCGTACCTGCATTTCGAAGCCCTAAAGATCCTAGTTATGCTCGACGACCACTTGGATTCCACGAATGTGTTAAATGCTGTGTGATGATTATCACGACAAAGCTACAAATTTTCAAAACAGATGCTTGATAATGCTGCCATTAAACAATGCGACTAATTAGTTGCCCAGCTGACTTTATTTGGCTGACATAATACTTTAGGTGGGCGCCTTTAAACAATACTAATAATTAGTAAATCTAGTTGATTAGATTTAGGGTCCAGTCAATTGGATGTAGTCATAGATACTCAAGTATTTATGAGTAAATCCAGTTGATTGAAATGCTCAAAATTTAAAATTTATGGTTTAAGGCACAGTTGATTTTTACTTCCTTGCATACTTTTATGGTGCATGATTGAGAACCACCGTGTCAAAATAGGACTGATATATTTTTTTTTGATCCTAAACAAAGAAATACACAAACAACAAAGAAAAAAATACAGGATTATCGATGAAAATATCCATTGATCTTTTGTTGAAATATGACTCTACCGATAAATTACCGATGAAATTATAGGTATCATGAGATGATTTGTTAGAAATAGGATTACCGACGGAATATGCTATTCCGTCGGTAATATTCTACCAACAGATTCGATTTCTATCGGTAAAGACATCGGAACAGTGTTAGCCAACTAGGACCGTCATAAATAGATTATCGACGAAACAGAGGTTTCCATCGGTATTTACCGATGAAAACGTAACTTCCGTAGGTAAATACCAACGGTATCGAAATATCGACGGAAACCAAAGCTTCCGTCGGTAAATTTTTTTCGATAATTACCGACGGAATATATTTTCCATCGTTATTCCTTTGGTAGACAAAAAAAAATGCACAGTTACAATCTGCTTTAGCGCTTACCCTATTTACAATTTCCAAATTTCCAAAACCATCGCAGACAATGGCATTATAATCCATTACATACAATCCACACACTACTAAAACTTTTGGGGACAAATTTTGGGCCGAATTATAAAAAAAAATTCGTTGCAAAATTTTTTGGGACGAAATCAAGGACGAAAATTTTTTCGTCCCAAAATGGTTGATGCCAACTTTTGGAACGAATTATGATTTGTTGCAAATTTAGCAACGAATTTGGGGACGAAATTGGCGACGAATAAAATTTTCGTCCCCAAATTCGTTGCAAAAAAGCATACAAATTTGCAACGAATAATTTTTTTTTACAAACTTAGCAACGAATTTGGGAACGAATTCTCATAATGGTTTGTTGCAAATTTGGCAACGAATTTGGGGACGAAATTGGCGACGAATAATATTTTCATCCCCAAATCCGTTGCAAAAAAACATACAAATTTGAACGAATACTTTGTTTGTTGCAAACTTAGCAACGAATTTGGGGACGAATTCACATAATTTTTTGTTGCAAATTTGGCAATGAATTTGGGGACGAAATTGGCGACGAATAAAATTTTCGTCCCCAACTTTGTTGCAAAAAAACATACAAATTTGCAACGAATAATTTTTTTGTTGCAAACTTAGCAACGAATTTGGGGACGAATTCACATAATTTTTGTTTCCAAATTTGTCTCTATTTTTGCAACAAATTTGGGAGCAAATTCAGTGACAAATTATTTTTTGTTGCCAAGTTTGTCCCTAATATTGCACCGAATTTGGGGACAAATTCGGTGACAAAATATTTTTTGTTGTCATTTTTGTCCCTAATTTTGTAACGAATAATAAATTTGTTGCAAAAATGGCAACGAATTTGGCAACAAAAATTGCCAACGATTTAAATTTTCGTTGCCAAATTCGTTGATAAATTTCATAAGCATTTGCGACGAATTTGGCAACGAAAATACTAATTCAATTAATAAATAAATTTTCGTCCCAGATTCTGGGACGAAAATAAATTTGTCCCTAATTACGATAGAATCGAGACAAATCATTTTCGTCGCCAAATTCATCCCTATATTAAATATTTTTTCCAGATTCAATTTATTTCTGCAATTCAATCCATAGATACATAAACAACAAATTCAAATAACATATAATATACATTCAACACATCCTAATTTCACATACAGTATTAATAATTGAACTCAACTCATAATTCAACAAATATATAAAGATCTCAACAAATTTTACAAGATCTATCTTGTTCAAGCTTCTAGAAAATATTATACAAAGTTCAACAACCCAATGTTATATAAACATTAACAACAACAACCCAATGTTATATAAACATTAACAACAACAACCCAATATTATACTAAGTCCATCATCCATCCAAGAAGGTAAATAAACTAAGAATACATCAAATCATCTTTGTCTGTCACAAAAGCTTTGCTCTCCATCAAATCTCCTTTGCCTACATAACAACAAACAAATAAACCAGATCATGTGTAACAAGAAAGATTGTAAATATGATACGATATGGGCATGTAACAAGAACGATTGGAAACAAGACATAACTGTGAAATTCCTTAAACATTCAAATAAATGTCCTATTTACCAACGATATGAAGCATCCATGTCATAGCAACGGTAAATAAAATTATAAGAATTATCTTGAAGCTAAGTACAAGTATCGTAACTATGAGACAACCTAATATAATTGGCACATCATAGAGAGAGAGAGAGAGAGAGATTGTGTAGTATGGTATTAGGGTTCAAATTTCCTCACTTTGTTCACTTTATTTTCATTTTAATTTGCTGAATTTATAATTTTGTCCTTGGTTTGGTTGTGTTTTGGTGTTTAATGTAAACTAAAGAATGTTTAAAATAATTGTTCCTTTCATTGTGTTAACTAGTTGACAATTTCATATGATTAGCTTTAGCACATCTTTAACAACTCTTTGCAAAATATTAAGGTAGGAGGATGCATCGTTATCTAATAAAGAATTTTAGAATGGTGTGATATAATTCTAGATGAAATATAGAACTTTTATGTATCTATATAGTTTTGAGACTGTACATAAATCAAATTCAGAACTTTTATATATCTGAATATGCCATGAAAAGAATAATTAAAAAATATATAGTTTTCTATCTATTTTTCCTCTATACAAAAGTTATTTATTTTATGGTGGTGTTCTTTATTCTATAAATTGTAATTGCACCATTAGATAATAAAGTGGGTTGGATCAGTTTAATAATATTTTCACTAGCAATGTCAACATCTTTGGTACCAACTTTGATAATGCCTTGTGGTATTTTTCTAGATTTAGAATTTTTTTAACCTTGCACACTTTTGCTTATTTTCTGTTCTGGATGATTCTTGAAAACTCACCTATGCATAAAATAATAGTCATGCTTCTGTGGTTTAAACATACATGTAACAATCTTAAAAGCATAGTTAACATGTGGATTTTTGTTTCAAGTGTATGAATTTTATAAATCTTAGTTGATATATATGTCTTTTTTTGAGGGGACAAGAGAGATGCAAGGACTTGGCTTTGTTTCAATTAGATTGTCTTTTAATACAGAAAAAAATGCATATCATGAAAAAAAAGTTGATTTATGGTTTGATAGTTCTAAATTCAGATGTGTACAATTAATTTTGAAAATCTTAATTGGTATATTTTTTGGTTTCTTTTGCATAGCTATATTATCTTACAATTTAGATGTATATAAATAATTTTGAGATTTTGAACATAATATAGCGATGGATTGAATGTAGTAAATATTTTATTTTCAATTGGTTTTTTTTGTTTAATTGTTATCTTAAATATTGTAAATAGACAATAATTTTCTTACAATGATAATGAGTTTTAACTATTGAAATTGTTATGATAATACCTATTTCACCATATCAATCAATAGCTACAAATATTCTATGTCCATGTGACATGGAGAGAATGAAAGGCAATCTTAAAATTTCCTAACATATGAAAATAGCTCAAATGAAGAAAACACAAACTAGTTAAGCTTAATTTGGTGATACTAGTCTTTTAGTACTCATAGTTACTTGGTTGCTAGGGAAATTGTAATCATAATTTGAAATTTGAACTAATAATGCAGTAGTAATAAATTTCAATAAATTAAAAGGAATTAGGAAAAAATAAATAAATAAATAAAATTAAAAGTTTAACATGTTACTTAATACTTACTTTTTTCTCCGACCTTTAGTTCGCCTCACCAACCCTGTTAAAAACAAATTGACAATATTAATTAAAATAAAAATTAGAAAAGTTAACAAGCCATTGATTAATGTGTAAAAAAGTAAACATGAGACAAATAATCATCATACATAATTAAAATCATCAAAAACCATCACCACCATCATCGTTATCATCATAAGCATAATCATCATCGTCATTGGGAGGATTCTGACTTTGAGCGGAGCTCAACTGAAGGTGTTGCATGATTAATTCTTGTTGTCGACGCATATCTCTAATATCTTTCTCCAAATTAGCCCGTTCTTGGTCTCTTTGCACCCTTTCTTGGTCTCTTTGCGATATTATTTCCTTTAGATTGCTAACCTCATCAGTCAAGGTATTTATTTGGGTCGTAAGTGCTGATGTGGAGGAAGATGTTCCAACTAATCTTTGGGTTCTACTCAAGGAACCCATTCCCAATATCCTTCCCCCTTTTGGTCCTCCACTGTTCTCTAACCATAAACTCAAATTATTGCCAACAGACTCCTCAAATCCCTGACTATCGATACCAGCTTGTGAGCATGTTTGGGCTAACTTGAGTTGATCATATTTTTCCTGTTTTGTAAAACACATACAATATTGATTAGATATAATAGAAACACATATAATATTAAGACAGTAATGGTACGTAACTAATTAAATTTAAACCATATATTAAGATAAAATAAATATTAATTCCAACCTTGACTGCTTTTGCTCTCGCCCCACTCCATGTGTTATTTTTTTTTAAAAAGTGCGAGTGAAAGTATCACTGAAAGAAGGTTCCTTCCCTATCTCCTTAATCTAAAAAAAAATTATTTCAAATAATGAAATAATTTGATATATATTAAAAATTTGTGAAAGAGTGAAAAAATTATCATTCTCCGTCTATGCTCATCTATGTTAATGGAGCCTCCCGCATATATAGAACTTGAGTCACCAGAATTGTGAGATTGGTTCATTCTATTTAGGTCACTCCTTTGCTTACTCTCCTCCGTTGCCCAAAATATAGTGATCCTCTCCCAATTTTCTTCTGTGATGAAGTTTGACTTTTTCCCCCGATTCTTTGCGTGACTTAATACATGTCTAATGTGATCGCCACATTTCTTTTTAAATATTCTTCGTATCTCCATTTCGTCATTCAGGTCCCAAGTATTTAAGCGCTGAAATGGAAATTTGTTTTATTATATATTAACTATAAAATTGAAGTAAACTCAAGAAAATATACTTTGAACTTGCTCCACCAAAGTTGTTTTGTGGCCGGTGGAGTGCTTGAATATGTCATAGAATCCCCGCCCCAATGGTTGTTCACAATTCTATTTATTTCTCGAACAACTTGAACCAGATTTTCAAATATGCATTAAATTACAAAATAACGATGTTAAATAATTAAGATAGGCCTAACAAATAAAATATTTTATAGTACTTACGAATCACCGATGGGGACTAAAGGAGCTCTATCATTCCTAAACTCAACAAATGAGTTTCTTGCTGAGTCAGGAGGATCTGAGTGGACAGGTAACTGCTCTGGGTATGGTACTTGCGGTGGCGAATATGAAATCGGTGCAGAAGGTACATGAGATGGGCCCGGCTGATGAAGGGGTGGCATAGGTATACTGGCAGGGGAATATGATGCCGGTGGAGAAGACACATGGGATGGTCCTGCCTGAGTAGGGGGTGCCATAGGTTCACTGGCAGGTGATGGATTTGTCTGGTCCTGTGGTCGCCGTCTACGTCCACCACGTCGAAATATATGCTGGAAATTCCAATAATTTGATAAAGTTAATTACAGATCTGATACATAACAAAGGATAATTAAAAACTTACCATTTTTATGTAAAGATTCTGGAAAAGGGGGGGAGGGGAAATTTATGAAATGTCACCTCTGATGACCTATAGGAACAAATACAATGTGTTAACAGATAAAGTAAATCAAATTATAAAAGAGACATTATATATAATAAATTATGAGAAATTTCTTTAAATAAGCTAACAAAACTTACCCATCATCAAAAATCAAAGTCATCATTGTCATTATCCTCCTCCTCCTCCTCTTCCTCCTCCTCTTCCTCTTCCTCCTCCTCATCATCATCATCAATTTCACTTCTATCCACGTTTATTACTACACCGTTGGGATCTTGTAAAGTTGGAATAATGTATTCCTCAGTCTGAAAGGTGTTTGAAACTTCCTCTTGTTGATATGTAATGTTTTCCCAACGTGCCTCAATTTTTTTTCTTGCTTTGGTTTTACAAACAGCCCACCAATCAATCTTATCGCGTTTCAAACTCGGATATGAAGAATAGAATACTTGAATTGCTTGTTGTGCCAACACAAATGGTTCATATCTCTTGTAAAATCTCTTATGATTTATTTCAACTAAATTATAATGTGGATGCACTTTCATCCCTCTAACAGGGTCAAACCATCGACACATAAATAATATAACTTTCATTTGTGGCCCTGGGTATTCTACTTCTATAATTTCATCCAACAAACCATAAAAATCATTGCTTGCACCTCCTTCATTGGATGACGATACGCATACTCCACTATTCATGGTATTCTTTCCCATTCCATAGTCTTGAGTATGAAAATTATATTCATTTATGAAATATGCTGGCCAAGTGCGTACGCATGAATTTGGACCCCATGATAGATGGATTAGCCATTCTTGCTCAAGGTGAGCTTGATTAGCTTGAACCTAAGGTCAAAACACAAATTGTTAAAAGTATGCATATGTATCAACAAAATATAGATTATTTACTTACATATGATTTGAACCATGCAGCAAATTCTTCTTCACAAAATCGATCGAACTCTTGTGTCGATAATTCAGAATATAAGTTGGTAAATATCCTACTCAAAAAAACATATTGTTACACAAACAATTGACAAAATAAAAAAATAAAAATAAAAATATATACTTACTCGTAATATGACAATACTTTTGGATAATTTAGTAAAATATATGTTTGGGCTGCCCGTCATTCTTTACCAGTTAAGTATCTTTGTTTACATGGTCCACTTGGTCGACCAAGGTAGTTAAAAATTGAAAATGAGGTAACATTTGGATCAATAGGACCCTCATCATTTCTGCCCGCTCTTCGCCTTTTGCATTGAACATGAGGTTCAAAATAATATGATGCAAAAGTGGTGACTTCCTCCACAATGTATGCATTAACAATAGATGCTTCAACTCGTGCTTTATTTTTCACTTTTTTCTTCAAATGATATAAGAATCTGTTGGAGATATATAAAATTATATTATATATATATATATAGAAGCAACTTTTTTTTTGCATTCAAACAGTCGAATTATACAAATAAGGCACTCTACCTTTCAAATGGATACATCCACCGAAATGGACGGGTCCTCCAACTTTGGCCTCATATGGCAAGTGAACCAAAAGATGCTCCATGGAGTCAAAAAAAGAGGGTGGAAATATCCTTTCCAAATTGCACAAAATGATTGGAATATCTCTCTCTAACTTCTCCATGTGTGAATGTCTCAAAACTGTTGAGCAAATATCATGTAGGAAAATACTTAACTCCGTAATTGCTCTCCATACAAATTGTGGTAAGAGTTCCTTAAAAGCAATAGGAATCAGTCTTTGCATTATGATATGACAATCATGACTTTTCATACCAATTAACTTCCATTCTTTCATATCGACACATCTTCCAAGATTAGAGACATACCCATCTGGAAATTTCAAAGATTTCAACCATTCACATAGGACACGTCGTTGATCCTTATTTAATGTATAAACTGCTTTTGGCTTTGGTCCCCTACTATTTTCATCGACATCAAGAGTGGGTCTTTTACATATGAGTCGCATATCTTTTCTTGCATTGAGATTGTCTTTTATTTTTCCGGTGATATCCATCACAGTATTTACCAGATTATCAAAAACATTCTTCTCAATATGCATTACATCGAGATTATGATGTATCAAATGACTAAACCAATATGGCAAATCCCAAAATATACTTCGTTTAGTCCATTTATGTGTACTCCCATATTCATATGTTGTACCATATGGTTGTTCAATAACAGATGGAAAGTGAAACACTCTATACCAAATATCTAGGTCTGTCAATCTCAATGGCGGAAGTGTTCTTTCGATCCTATTTTTAGTGAATTCATCTTTATTCTTCCTGAAATTATGATTTGTTGGTAAGAATTTTCTATGACAATCAAAATAACTTGGTTTCTTTCTGTGTTTCAATCTGAATAACTTTGATCTCTCCATACATATTGGGCATCCCAAGATCCCAGCAGTACTCCAACCTGATAGCATACCGTAAACTGGAAAGTCATTTATGGTCCAAAGAAGAGCAGCCTTCAGTATAAACATCTGGTTAGAATGAACATCGTATGTAGGAACACCTTCATCCCATAGTTGTTTAAGTTCTGCTATCAGGGGTTGCATATAAATATCTATTAACTTCTTTGGATTTTGCGGACCTGGTACAACCAATGTTAAAAACATATAAGGTGTTTTCATGCACATCCCAGGTGGAAGATTATACAACGTTAAGATAATTGACCAACAAGAATAATTTCTTCCCGATTTACCAAACGGAGCAAATCCATCAACACAGAGACATAATCTAATGTTTCTAGTCTCCTTTGCAAAATCTGGATATGTTCTATCAAATTTTTTCCATGCATCTGCATCTGATGGATGACACATTAAACCCTCTTCTGTTTGATGAGTTGCATGCCAAGTCATTGTTGGTGCGGTTAGCACTAACGATTTAACCCAGGTTTTGATGAATGACAAATAGGTTAAGTTAGTCTTGTTGTTGTCTGACACTTTGATCAAGTGTGCAGGAGAAGTCCAGACAGGTCGACGGGCTGACCGGATGTCTGGCAAGAAGTCCAAGCGGGTCGACGGGCTGACCGGACTCTTGGCGAGAAGTCCAGCTAGGTCGACGGGCTGACCGGATAGCTGGCGAGAAGTCCAAGCGGGTCGACGGGCTGATCGGACGCTTGGCGAGAAGTCCAGACGGGTCGACGGGCTGACCGGACGTCTGGCAGGTAAGTGAGGTAAGTCACTGGAGGGGAGTGACTGTGAGGACGCGTTCCCGGGAAGGGGACATTAGGCGTCGATCCGGCTTAGGTCCATTTCGGATGTCTAAGTCGAGATCGTGACTAGATTCCTCGGAAAGACGGAATCTAAGTCATACTCTTTTATCCATCTGTTGAACTTTAACTATCTGTTTTACAGGATACATATTTGCCTCGGACTAACTTTGTTTTGCGGAAAGGGAGTTTAACAAGGTGGTCCGGGAGGCGAATTCTATCCAGCCGAGTCGCCGCCACGTGGAGCATCATGGTTTGTGCAACTACGTCACATTCCAGCGCCCGGGATCCAGGCGCTGGAACAACATATAAAGAAGCCCAGCAGGAGCTTGAACAATCAATTTTCTTGAGAACTCTTCTCACCGGTCTTGCTCGCCGACGTTCAAGTCGGCGTCAACAACGCTCCGACAAAAGTGCTCCTCCGGTTTTATTTAATTTTCTTTGTCGGTATTGCTTTATTGTCACTAGCATTTCCTGTACTTATTCGTAATTATATTTCGACTTGTTAGTGATTGCCAACGAAAGTAGTCAAGAACCACGAGCCTTGAGTAGGAGTCGCCACAGGCCGAAGTAAAACATTTGTATCTATTTTATTTTTCCGCTGCTTATACTCGTCTTTTTCGAATCGATATTCACCCCTCTATCGAATCTAACGGTCCTACAAGTGGTATCGAGCAGGACGCTCGATTGGTGCAACCACCAATCGACAGGGGGTGAATTTTTTAATTAATTTTAAAACGGTGTTTCGTTAACTTAATCAATTTATATTAGTGCAACACAAATCTAGATTTATTTTTCCTATTTTTCTCCCGCCTTACTAATCCAAGACCAAGTCTTGGGATATTTTTTGTTATTTACAGAATGTCTCAACAAGAAGGATTCAGCAAGTACGACCTCCACTCTTCAACGGGACGACTTTCCATACTGGAAGAAGCGCATGGAGGTCTACCTCAAAACCGACTTTGACCAGTGGATGAGCATTACGAGACCTTACAAAATTCGGCAGACACCTCCGGAAATATCTGGATCCCGAAGAATGGACAAATGACTTGAAGAACAACAGAAAACAAAGCGATCAACACTCTATGCGGACTAACAAGAGAAGAGCTAAACAGTCGGTCCACACAAAAACGCTAAAGAACTGTGGGACAAATGATCGAACTGCACGAGGGAACAAGCGACGCTAAGGTAACAAAACGAGACAGCTTTTAAATAAAATTTTTAATATAAAATGCAGGAAGGAGAAACAATGAATCAACTCCACGCGAGGATCAAGGACATCCTCAACGGGCTTCATGCGATAGGCCACGGATGGAGAACAGAGACTTGATAAGGTACGCATTAACGCCTTTCCACGTAATAGTTTGTGGGCATCAATAGTGGATGCCTACAAAATTTCTAAGAATCTTTCTAAATTAAAATTAGATGAGCTTTTCGTGAATTAGAATTACACGAACAAACTAATCTGGAGTCGAGAAAGGTATAGCTCTATTTGCGTGTTCCTCCAAAGAAAAGAAAAGCAAGCCCGAATTTGAAGAAGAATCGACCAAGACTCCGAAGATGAAGAACACCTGGTAAACTTGGTAAGAAAAATGTTCACCAGGAGAAAGAGGAGCTTCAGCAAAAAGGACCTTCAAAAGATCAGCTCTCCCTCAGAACAAAAGAACATGACTTGCTACGGCTGCAACAAAAAGGGACATTACAAGAACGAATGTCCAAAACTGAAGTTCGACAAATCAAAGCCAACCAAAAAGAAAGCACTCAAAGCAACGTGGGATGACTCCTCGGACGAATCGGAGGAAGAAGAGCAGAAACATCAGAGCCACCTCGCACTGATGGCCCGCGAAGCCGAAACTGAAAATGAAGACGGGTCCGAACCCGAAACAAGCCACGAGTCCGTACTCGTTTCCGAAGGCTCGAATGAGGTATATTTTAATTTAAACAAAAAATTTTTTAGAATCATTTCTTGTTTAAATAGTAAATTAACCAAAGTAGAAAATGAGAACAAATTACTTCTTGAGGAAAATCAGAACCTCAAGGAACAATTAAAAAATTCGAATCCAACTCAAGATCTAACACTTGAGGAGGAGAATTTATCATTAAAAAATGAAATAAACAATTTAAAGGAGATGTTAGAAAAATTCACAACAAGATCAAAAAATTTAGACCTAATCCTAAATAATCAAAAAGCATGTTATAATAAAACCGGACTAGGATATAAGTCAAATTCAAATAAAACCTTCAAATCATTAATAACCCAATACAAGTCAACCAATTTAGCTTGGGTTCCGAAAGCGTGTCTGACCACGCAAGTAGGACTTAATCAATATTATATACCTAAAGAAAAAATACATTATATAAAAGTGTATAAACCAAACCAAAATCCAAAATACAAACCTAAATCAAATTCAAAGTCTAAATAAACAGTTTAAAAATCAACAAAATTATCACCAAGTTAACTATAACTATAAAAAGAATCGACACAAGCCTAAAACCAAAATCTAAATTAATGGCCAATAATTCAGGGGGAGGCTCCAGAATAGCTGGCACCTCCAAAACTAACCTACCCGACAGGGTAACCCAAAACAAATTAACCCGGCAGGGTAATTAGGATTAGTTAAAAAGAGACCAAGTTTAACTTGAATCATGGTACTGGTGAAATTTTTGGATGATAGTACGTTAGGGAAGCTTGGGCATCGCATGTCTAGAAAGATATGGCTTCGATCTGGTGCATTTGGCCAAGTGGAACTGACCGAAGCTACCCTTAAATGAATCCTAACCAGTTAGACCAAGATTTAGTTCTAAGTTCCGTGGATAGGACTATTCGGAAAACCTCGAAAGGTTGGTTACTTCTAATGATGTCCATGTGACTCACCAAGCTTAGAAGTTTATCCGAAGAATGCCTATTTGTGGAAACCAAAACTAAATCTGAATCTAACACACGTTAAACCAAAACTCCATAATTAAAAATCCAATTTCATCTCACGAAATCATAGGATTCCCTGATTGAAAATATAGATCGGGTGAGATGAATAAGGTTTCAAAATTTTAATTTTAAACTTAAAAATTAATTTCAAATTTTTAATTTCAAACTTAAAAATTAATTTTAAAATTTTAATTTTAAACTTAAAAATTAATTTCAAAATTTTAATTTCAAACTTAAAAATTAATTTCAAAATTTTAATTTTAAACTTAAAAATTAATTTCAAAATTTTTTAATTTTTAAGTTTGAAATTAATTTCAAAATTTTAATTTTAAACTTAAAAATTAATTTCAAACTTAAAAATTAATTTCAAAATTTTAATTTTAAACTTAAAAATTAATTTCAAAATTTTAATTTTAAACTTAAAAATTAATTTCAAAATTTTAATTTTAAACTTAAAAATTATTTTCAAATTTTTAATTTTAAACTTAAAAATCAATTTCAATATTTTAATTTTAAACTTAATTTCAAAATTTAAATTTTAAAATTAATTTCAAAATTTAAATTTTAAACTTAAAAAAAAATTAATTTCAAAATTTTAATTTTAAACTTAAAAATTAATTTCAAAATTTTAATTTTAAACTTAAAATTATTTTCAAAATTTTAATTTTAAACTTAAAAATTAATTTCAAAATTTTAATTTTAAACTTAAAAATTAATTTCAAAATTTTAATTTTAAACTTAAAAATTATTTTCAAAATTTTAATTTTAAACTTAAAAAAATTAATTTCAAAATTTTAATTTTAAACTTAAAAATTATTTTCAAAATTTTAATTTTAAACTTAAAAATTAATTTCAAAATTTTAATTTTAAACTTAAAAATTATTTTCAAAATTTTAATTTTAAACTTAAAAATTAATTTCAAAATTCTAATTTTAAACTTAAAAATTAATTTCAAAATTCTAATTTTAAACTTAAAAATTAAGTTCAAAATTCTAATGTTAAACTTAAAAATTAATTTCAAAATTTTAAAACTTAAAAATTAATTTAAAAATTTTAATTTTAACTTAAAAATTAATTTCAAAATGTTAATTTTAAACTTAAAAATTAATTTCAAAATTTTAATTTTAACTTAAAAATTAATTTCAAAATTTTAATTTTAAACTTAAAAATTATTTTAAACTTAAAAATTATTTTCAAAATTTTTAACTTAAAAAATTATTTTCAAGATTTTTAAACTTAAAAATTATTTTTCAAAACTTTAAACTTAAATAATGCATGCTCAAAAGACTAATTTAAATCCTACTTACTGTAGGAAACCAAGTGGATTTTGGACAGTGGTTGCTCCAAACATATGACTGGAGATCACACCAAGTTCACTCAACTCACTTACAAAAGCCTAGGAACAGTTGCCTTTGGAAACAACGGCAAACTCAAGGTAATTGGTATAGGTAATATTGAGTTAAAATTATACTTTATAATTACAAATGTCTTACTTGTTGAAAACTTTAAATATAATCTTCTAAGTATAAGTCAATTGTGTGATACTAGGTATAAGGTCAAATTTCTATCTACAGAATGTTTAATCAAACATCTAGATAATCCTACCATAAGCCTAAAAGGTTTTAGAAAAGACAACATCTATGTCATCAACTTAACCATTTCTTCCATTAAGTGTTATTTAACACAAAAAGAAGAAACTTGGTTATGGCATAGGAGGATGTCTCACACCAACTTTAGAAATATAAGTAAACTAAATGAACTTGTAAAAGGCTTACCAAAGTTACCTAACTTAGATTCAATGTAATGCTTGTCAACAAGGCAAACAAACTAAATCAACCCACAAACAAACAAATCAACCACAAACTAACTCAATCTTAGAACTTCTACATTTAGACCTTTTTGACTCCCATGGAGTCAAATCCATAAATGGAAACTTATATTGTTTAGTAATTATAGACGATTATTCTAGGTTTACTTGGGTAAAATTCTTAAAACATAAAGATGAAACTTTTGAAATTTTTACAAATTTTTGCAAACAGATTGAAAACGAAAAAGATATTAAAATTAAAAGAATTAGGAGTGACAATGGGGGAGAGTTTAAAAATCACAACTTTAACAGTTTTTGTCTAGAAAATGGTTACCATCATGAGTTCTCATGTCCTAAAACCCCCCAACAAAATGGAATTGTAGAAAGAAAAAATAGAACCTTACTTGAAGCTTCTAGGACAATGTTAAATGAGTATAACCTACCTAAATACTTTTGGGCAGAAGCCGGTAGTACAGCATGCTATGTACAGAACAGAACAACAATAAACAAAACTCATAACAAAACCTTCTTCGAAATGTTCTATAATAAACAACCAAACATAAAATACTTTAAGGTATTTGGGTGCCCAGTTTTTATCTTAAATACAAGAGAACACTTAGGAAAATTCACCTCTAAAATTGAAAATGAAACTTTTGTAGGATATTCCTTAAATAGTAGAGGCTACAGAATTTATAATAAGGTTACCTTAAAAATTGAAGAAACTACTAATGTAAAATTTAAAGAAACTACACAAGACATAGAACCTACACAACCACCTGAGTTTGTTCCAGAAACCAACCAAACTCTAAGTCATGAAGAAGAGGAACAACATCAAGAGAATCAACCTCCTAAAACAATAAGGGTAAACCCAAACCATCCAACTGATCAAATAATTGGTGACCCAGACTTAAGAGTTCTGTAATATATGCGAATTTATTTTTAGGGTTATCGTGGAATAACCTTAGGAAAATTTTAAAGAATTTTTAGGAAATTTTCTGGAGTTAAACGGAGTCCGTATGACTCGTTTTGAGGGATATATCGATAGGGTTAGATGGAGACAGGTTTGGAATACCCAAATTAAGTGGGAATTGATTAAGGTTAAACTTAGGTTTTAATTAAGCTAATCTAAGGTTGGGATTAACCTCAATATAAAGCGCCGAAGCCTTCTTTTTCCCCCCCCCGACTCTCTTCTTTGTTCGTTCTCTGCCGCTCGCGACTTCGGACTTCACGCGGTCGAAACCGGTGACATCTTCTTCTCTCGGTGGCGCCGGCGAGGAGCGGACTTAGGAGTGTTGAGAGGAAGAGAGGTTAGTGACAGCCGAACCCTCTTTCTTCCCGATTCCTTCCTCCCTTCTCTGATCTCGGTGAACAACAGCGATGGAGCTCGGTTTGGGGATTTCGCCGGTTGCCGGGAAGGAACCAAGGGCATCGGCGTTGGATCTGGGCATCGACAACCGGTGGTGTGAGGTAACGCCCATTATTTCCTTCCGATTTCCCTGTTTTGTTCGTCGGCAAGAACAAGTCGAGCCCTAACTTCGATCTCGGAGGTAAGGGTTTGGTTTTGGTTGTGAATTCGAACTCTGATCTTCTTCTGTTTTTTATTCGGGTAGGTTTTGGCTGTGAATCAAGGTTTCCGATCCCTTCTCTGTTCGTTAGCAAGAAACAGGACCGAGCCCTAATTGAAGGATTGGAGGTAAGGGGGTTGTTCCCTGCCTTGAATTTGGGTTCTGATTCTTCCTATGGTATTGATTCGAGTGGTTTCGATTCTGTGGACAGAGGTGATGTGGTGATTCCGGCCACCACAGATTGATTGGATTAGTTCTTCCACCGGAGTTGTGATCATCTCCGGCGATAGAAGAAGTAGAGGTAAGGACATCGACTTCTTGTTGTTGTTAACAGATTGGGTGATGATTTCTAGCTGCTCTTATTTCTTGTTCTGTTGGTAGAAATTAGGAGTGATGTGCAATTCTTGTTCTTTCCTCATGATCGAACCCAAGTAGCATTAAAACCAGGGTAATGCTTGAAGCTGGATCCAGGACAGCAGCAGTAAGAAGTGTGTTGTTTAGGTGTTAGGAGTTCTAGTGTGCTGGTGCACTAGAATCTCTATGGCAATTGATCGGTTTTTGGTTAGCAGGAGTGAGAATTTCTGTGCTGGGTAGTTGAGGGTGGAGCATATGGTTTAACCAGAATCTGCAACATGTTAGGTAACGTGTAGGATTGCTTTCTGTTAGGTGTTTGTGGGAACCTACGGTTTAATCAAAATCTGAAATGGTTTTGGTGAGGTTTAGGTTGGTTTCTGTTAGGGGTGTGAAAGGGTTAAGGGGGATTTAATTCTTGAAGGAGTTAAGCTAAGTAGAAAGTTAAACTAACTTTATCAGTGGAAGGAGTAGTAATTATAGCTAGCTACTATTGTAGAATTGGTTATTTGTTCATAGGTGATTCATTTATGTGTAGTATATGTATATGTATATTACATGAACTGTATGTGTGATACAGGACCTTGATTTATACGAGCAGCGTGACGTGGGGTGGTTCTGTTGATTGCGGGATATATCGAGGCGGGTATTTCTTCCTTAAGTTCTATTTAGTTCTTTGAACTTTAAAAGCATGGTTATATTTGGACAAGTAGGTTGCATTCCTTAAATCAGATTATTTGTTGTTTTCCTGCTTGTCACTTTTGCTTGATCTTTGATATAATCTGGGTTGATTCTTTACAGTCTCTATTCTTGTTATCTGTGACTCTATTGTTCATACACATGTAGAGTGTTGTAGGGATGACTGTATTGGGTATTTGTGGTCTATACCTGTCTAGGTTGTGATTGGTACGTGTTATGGGTTGTACATGATTAACATTCCATTTGCATAGTGGTATGTGTAGTTACGTTGGTTATGGGTATTGGAGGTGTTTATGAGGGTTGAGGTTGTGGCATGGATGATGATTATATATATATATATATATCATGTTCATCATTCATTGCATCTGATGACCGTTGTCTCCCTTGTGGTTGAGAGAGTCATCAGTTGGTTTGGTTTAGCGCGCACCTTCGGCCACTCATGGGTAGTGGTAGCTGGAGCATTTGCCGCTTGTCCTGTTGTGCCACCCGGTCACTAGGTTTTTGTGAGATCCGGCGTTGTGAGCAGTCAGGGACCCTGATGCTATGTAGTTAGACAGCTACTAGCGGACTGTCCGCCTCGACCACTCTATTATGGGCTGGAGGGTAGTACAGCCTCTCGGCCATACAGGGGTCGTGGTGTCTAGAGAGGTGGCGGGGTGACCATGGAGCATGCATGCACTTTTGCACGGTGCATCTGTGGGGATATTTTTGCATACATGCTTACTAGATATTAGTCGCATGTGATTGTGTATTGTTGCATTTGATTGAGCTATGCATGCTGCATATGGATGTCATGTCGCATACATGTCATTTACTTTACATATATTTGCAGCCGTATATGTATTGCACAGGTGTCGGGAGTATGTTGTTGACTCGGTGGGTTTACGGATCATGGTAGCAGGGTATTGGTTCTGTTCGGGTATGTACATTTATGTTATGTGCATTTATTATGTCAGGTATGTTCATGCACAGTTATTTTATCAGATATGGATAGATGAGTTATGTTATGATAGCATATTCTTATTCTTTACTTATGGAGACTGTATTCTTTGATTCCTATCTCATTATGTAGACCATGCTTTATCCTGTCTGTATCCGCTGAGTTCCCTGTACTCACTACCCCGTCTATATTATGTTGTTTTCAGGCAGTAGGTAGATGATATGGAGATGCTTGGAGTATGCTGCTGGCCGGTCCCCTTTCCCACGTCATATCCGAGGACCTTTGTCGATTTTGTTTCTCTTTTCTTACACTTCGTATTTGTTGGATTTAGAGTTGTGAGAACGAATTGTGTTTTTGATATGTGTGTTGTGGACTTGTATCTATGATGTGTTTCGTGGACTTTTGTATTTGTGGGTTTTCTCTTCGCCGTTCCGTTGTGTTTTGACATGGCCGCGTGGGCTATATATTAGTCGTATGCTTGTTTTCATTTCTTTTATCCAGCCGTGTAGGCTGTGGATTTTTAACTGCGTGGTTGTGTTTCATTTTGTGCACATATATTCCAGCCGCTTGTGGCTGATGTATTTTGCTTGTATGTGAGGTTCAGATTGTCACCGATACAGGGGAGATGCTGCCGAAATTTTTCGGTAGAGACTCACCCGGGGCGTGACAAGTTCAAACTAGATCATCTTTTAGAAACCTAAGTCAAATTTCATTAATTTCAAAAATTGAACCCAAAACTGTGGAAGAATCCCTACTAGACCCAGATTGGATTATAGCTATGCAAGAAGAACTAGCCCAATTTGAGCATAATGAGGTCTGGGACCTAGTCCCACCACCTAAGAATAAGAAAATAATAGAAACAAAATGGGTATTCAGAAACAAACTAAGTGAAACTGGGGAAATTACTAGAAATAAGGCTAGGCTGGTTGCCAAAGGATTTAGTCAAGTTGAAGGACTTGACTATGATGAAACATACCAGATTAGAATCCATTAGAATGTTACTAAGTTATGCAGCCCATAAGGGATTCAAACTATACCAAATGGATGTTAAGTCTGCCTTTCTTAATGGACTAATCAAAGAAGAAATTTATGTAGGTCGCCTCCTGGGTTTGAAAGTCTAGAACACCCTGATTATGTGTTTAAATTAAAGAAAGCCCTATATGGACTTAAACAAGCACCCAGGGCGTGGTATGAGAGGCTAACATCTTACCTAACATCTAAAGGATTCAAACAAGGTCAAATTGACCCAACCTTGTTTGTTAAATCATTAAATACAAACATATTTATTGCACAAATATACGTGGATGACATAATATTTGGCTTAACAAATTCAGAATTTTTAGAAGAATTTATTAATCTAATGGAAAAAGAATTTGAAATGAGCTTAGTGGGAAAACTAACATATTTCTTAGGATTACAAATCAAACAGACAAATGAAGGAAACTATATTTCTCAACATAAATACACCAAAGAATTACTTAAAAAATTCGGAATGGAAAATACAAAAGAAATAAAAACCCCGATGGCAGTAAACACAATCTTAGATAGTGACCCAAATGGAAAACCAATTGATTTAAAACATTATAGAAGTGCAATAGGTAGCCTACTGTACTTAAGTCGACCCGATATTTTATTTGCGGTTAGTATGTGTGCTAGATACCAAACTTGTCTTAAGGAATCCCATTTGACACGGGTTAAAAGAATTTTAGATATCTTAAAGGAACAACAAATGTAGGAATCGGTATCCTAGGACAAATAATTTTGAACTAATAGGGTATTCTGACTCAGATTTGGACGCAAAAGCACAAGTGGTGGATGCCAATTATTAGGTTCATCACTTGTTAGCTGGCAGAAAGCAACATTGTGTTGCTCATCTCAACTGTTGTCGATATACATACATTAAAAGAATGTGACTTAGAATATAATGATGATGCATACTCTAAAAGATTTCAACTTAAATATCACAAATGTAAAAGTATTAATTGATAATATAAGTTCAATTAACTTAACCAAGAATCCTGTGCATCATTCAAGAACCAAACATATTGAAATTAGACACCACTTCATCAGGGATCATGTTACTAAAGGCGATATTGAACTCAAGTACATTGAGTCCAAATCAAATTTAGCTGACATTTTCACAAAACCACTCCCTGAAAGTGAATTTAGCAACTTACGACGAAAATTAGGGATGTGCTCAATAGACTAGGATCTTTCAAAAATACTTTCAAAATAGGTTTTATCAAATTATAGGTTAAACTTGTTTGTTTTCAAAACTTTCCATTTTTAGATTTTCAAAAACAGTTTTGGCCTTAGACTAGTTTTTGAATCCTTAGAAAGCATGTACCCATAGGACTAGTTTTTGAGCATCTCACCAACACCTTAGGTTTACCTTGCTTGTGTTTGACAAACATAGAAAGGGGTGAGATGCATAGGCCAACTGTCTGGACTTAAGATGCTTATTTCAGTGCATCAGCATAAGTCTGGACGTTAAATACAAATCAGACAGTAATCAGATCAAAGATCCTCAGTCAAGTCATACACTGACCTTAATCTGACTAACCAAGTGAAAGCTACTATCTTCTGATAGTTAGTTAGTACCTAATTGGTTAGATAGCTGGTTAAAGATACGTGTCAAGTTCAGGGGGAGAAATTAATGTATGTTTGAAAAATGTTTTTTTTACATCTATGTTAAAACTAACTTATTTTTAAAACACCAGTTTTCAAAAAGTTAAATTTAACTAAGTTTAAATCCCACCTAATTTTTAAACCTGATTTTAAAAGTTGAATATTGCAAATTTAAACTTATTCAGTTTTGTAACATATGCTTGAAAATTCAACTTTCCAAACTTAGCTTTTATCAAATTAGCCTTAAAACTTTATTTTGGCAAAAATTTTACTTCTTGAAAAATTATTCTTACTTGCTCAATTTTTTTTTAAAAATTGAAGTTGAAAATTTACCTTGTTGAAAAGTAAATGTTATTTAAACATGCAAAGTAAATTTGAAAACCTGATTTGAAAATCTTTACACACTTATGAAAACTTGATTAACTCTATACTTTTCAAAATTTAACTTGTCTCCCCCAAGTCAATTTGGTTATTTTTTTTTGTGTTAAAAAAAATTTAAATCAAAGTATATTGCAAAATCTGATTACTTTTTGCAGTAACTCAACACTATGATTGTTTACCTTTGCTTATTTTTGATGAATGCCAAAGGGGGAGGAGGGTTAGGTGGTTAAGTTAGCTAAACCAATTTGAAAACACAAACTAACTTTAAAACCACATAAATGCATGATGTTTCTTGCATATGTTTTCACTAACTTAACCAGGTTGTCATTCCATCAAAAAGGGGGAGATTGTTGGTGCGGTTAGCACTAACGATTTAACCCAGGTTTTGATGAATGACAAATAGGTTAAGTTAGTCTTGTTGTTGTCTGACACTTTGATCAAGTGTGCAGGAGAAGTCGAAGACAGTTGGCATGAGATGTCAAGAAGTCCAAGCGGATCATAGACGATTGGACTCTTGGCTAAGACGAAGTCCAAATGGGTCAAGTTGACCGGATACTTAACAATGGTGGAAGTCCAAACGGGTCATAGAGAACCGTCTGGCAGGTAAGTGAGGTAAGTCACTGGAGGGGAGTGACTGTGAGGACGCGTTCCCGGGAAGGGGACATTAGGCGTCGATCCGGCTTAGGTCCATTTCGGATATCTAAGTCGAGATCGTGACTAGATTCCGGTCTCGGAAAGACGGAATCTAAGTCATACTCTTTTATGTTGAACTTTAAACTGTGCTAACAATCTGTTTTACAGGATACAATATTTGCCTCGGACTAACTTTGTTTTGCAGGAAAAGGATTTTCTGAAAAAAGGTGGTCGAATTCTATCCAGCCGAGTCGTCGCCACGTGGAGCATCATGGTTTGTGCAGCTACGTCACATTCCAGGCGCCTGGAACAGCATATAAAAGAAGCCCCAGACAGGAGCTTCAGAACAATCAATTTTTACTGAGAACTCTTCTACTGCTGGTCTTGCTGCTCGACGTTCAAGTGCGACGTCAACAACGCTCTGACAAAAGTGCTCCTCCGGTTTTTATTTAATTTTCTTTGTCGGTATTGCTTTATTGTCACTAGCATTTCCTGTACTTATTCTGTAATTATATTTCGACTTGTTAGTGATTGCCCAACGAAAGTGGTCAAGGACCACGGGCCTTCGAGTAGGAGTCGTCACAGGCTCCGAACGAAGTAAAAACATCTGTGTCTATTTTATTTTTCCGCTGCGTTTATACTCATCTTTTTCGAATCGATATTCACCCCCCCCTCTATCGAATCTAACGGTCCTACAGTCATGTGTTCTGCAATTTCCTTTGATGCATACAATCTTTGTAACCTAGGAGTTAAAGGTAAATAAAACAACTGGCTGTGTGATTTACGTCGTTGTTGACTCCTTCTGGTTGTCTTATACCTATCTTGATTACAGAATTTACAAACCTCTACATCTGCATCATCTCCCCAATATAACATACAACCATCTCTGTAAACATCAATTCTTTTAATCGGAAGCCCTAAATCTTTCACCAGTTTTTTCATACTGTAAAAATCAATATGCAAATTGTGATCACGTGGCAATGTATCGTCAAACGCTTGAACAATATCATTAAAACAATCTTCCGACATATTATGATCTGCCTTTATATTTAATAGTCTGGAGGTGAGAGATAATTTAGTCTGACTGTCACAACCGGAATATAATGGTTCATTTGTGGCACTCAATACTTCTTGAAATTTGGAATATATTTCATCCAGACCTAGTACATCAGGCTCCTCTAACGGCAATGTATTAGTGGCAAACATTTGTTCACTTGTTGGAGGAAAACTAGAACTTGCACCAAACATCTCGGGAATATAATTCTGACAGCTTGCATCATTTACCATCCTCTGATATGGATTGAATTGTTCATAATAACTCTGATCCCCACTAGGAGAGGCTTGGAAATTCCATCCATAATCCTCATCAGATATGAACGGTTCGCCATGAATTGTCCAATTATAATAATTCAGAGTAAAACCAAATCTACAAAGATGTTTTTCAACTTTATCGGTGGGTAAAAATTTACCATTGTGACATTTTCTACACGAACACCTTATCTTCTTGCCATCCATATACATAACTTGAGGAGATGCAAAATTCAAAAATTACCTCAGGCCAGTGATAAACTCAGGAGTTAACCCCTGACGATTAGGCAAATTCTTGTTATACATCCAACTTCGCTCATTCTGTATTTTACCTGAATTCAGCTATTCAGTTAAACATTATTAAAAGTTACTACAGATAAATCTAATCATTGAAGATAAAACAACAAAGAACAGTTAATCAAAAAGAAGGAACGCAATTAATCAACTATAATATAATTATTTAAAGCTAACTTTATATACAAATCACTAAATGCATATTAATGAACTTAAGAATACCAATAAGAGGACAACAAATACAGTTGCCTTCAATTACACTGTGATCAAGCCAAAATGAGACTTGCACAAATTAAACAACATTATCAATTCATGCAGTAACTTCCCAATATTAAATAAAAGTTCAGAAGTCCCACGCCGACGGTTCCCGTGCCGCCGGGCAGGCAACACCTTGCGGCGGCCAGCCCGCGCCGCCAGGCAGCCCTGCGACGCGTTGAAGCCCGTGCCGTCGCCGAGAGAGGGAGATCCGAGACCAATGGGCTTACCAATCGAAAACCTTCCACTGCCGGAGATCAAGCGGTTGTCGCAGATCACGCCGTCGTCGGTCGGAGATGTGGCCGAAACCCTGGAAATCGCAGGTTGGAAGGGGGAACGGGGGAGAAAGGAAAGGGGAAGAAAATAAGAATCGGGGTGAGTTGTAGATCTAGGGTTATTAGCATCAAATATTTTTTGTTCCCAATTTCGTCCCTAAATTTGGGACGAATCCCTGGATTCATCCCAAAGTTTGGGATGAATCCTAGATTTGTCCCAAACTCTGGGACGAATTCAAGAATTCATCCCAGAATTTTTTTTTTTTAAAATAAAAGAGGGGAAAAATTAGAATGAATAAATACGGACCTAGAGACATCAGAATTTGATGAAACAAGTTTCTATGCGTTCGTATCATTGTCCTGATCTTAAATATATCCATAAAAATATTTTTGACCAAATATATTTATTTTGGAATTTTTTAATCCCAATTTGACCTAATTTGGTGTTAAAAATTTGAATCACAGAAAATATTAATTAAAAATTATGGATGATGACATATTTACGATTAGGTCAATGATACGAACGCATAGAAACTTGTTTCATGAAATTCCAATGTCTCTAGGTCAAGATATAAGCCTTCGGTGTATGATTTTATTTTTTAAAATTTATTTTCAGGTTTGGGACAAATCTCTGGATTCGTCCCAAAATTTAATTATTTAAAAAAAATTAGAACAAAATGGGACGTCTTAAATATGGACCTAGAGACATCGAAATTTGATGAAACAAGTTTCTATGCATTCGTATTATTACCCTGATCGTAAATATATCCATAAAAATATTTTTTGGCCAAATATATTTATTTTTGGAATTTTTTAATCCCAATTTGACCTAATTTGGTGTTAACAATTTGAATCACTGAAAATATTAATTAAAAATTATGGATGATGATATATTTACGATCAGGTCAATGATACGAACGCATAAAACTTGTTTCATGAAATTCTAATGTCTCTAGGTCAAGAAATAAGCCTTCGGTGTTTGATTTTATTTTTTAAAATTTATTTTCAGGTTTGGGACGAATCCAGAGATTCGTCCCAAAAATTTAATTATTTATAAAAAATTAGAACAAAATGGGGCGCCTTAAATACTGACCTAGAGACATCGGAATTTGATTAAATAAGTTTCTATGCGTTCGTATCATTGTCCTGATCATAAATATACCCATAAAATTATTTTTGACCTAATATATTTATTTTTGGATTTTTTTTAATCCCAATTTGACCTAATTTGGTGTTAAAAATATGAATCACTGAAAATATTAATTAAAAATTATGGATGATGACATATTTATGATCAGGTCAATGATGCGAACGCATAGAAACTTGTTTCATTAAATTCTGATGTCTTTAAATCCATATTTAAGCTTTCGGACACTAATTTACAACCATTCGCTGCATAACACCTTTTTAGTTAGTAGGAACTTATATATATTTTAAAAAATATCTATCAAGATACATTGGAATTTGATGAAACAAGTTTATATGAATTTGTATCGTTGTCCTGATCGTAAATATATCCATAAAAATAATTTTGACCAAATATATTTATTTTTGGATTTTTTTAATCCCAATTTGACCTAATTTGGTGTTAAAAATTTGTATCACTGAAAATATTAATTAAAAATTATGGATGATGACATATTTACAATCAAGTCAACAATACGAATGCATAGTAACTTGTTTCATAAAATTCTGATGTCTCTAGGTTAAGATAATAAGCCTTCGGTGTTTGATTTTATTTTTTCAAAATTATTTTCAGTTTTGGGACGAATCAAGGATTCGTCCCAAATTTAGGACGAATCCAGAAATTCGTCCCAAAAATTAAATTATTTAAAAAAACAAAATGGGACGCCTTAAATACGGACCTAGAGATATAGGAATTTGATGAAACAAGTTTCTATACGTTCGTATCATTGTCTTGATCGTAAATATATCCATAAAAATATTTTTGACCAAATATATTTATTTTTAGAATTTTTTAATCCCAATTTGACCTAATTTGGTGTTGAAAATTTGAATCACTGAAAATATTAATTAAAAATTATGGATGATGACATATTTACGATCAGGTCAACGATGCCAACACATAGAAACTTGTTTCATTAAATTTCAATGTCTCTAGGTCAAGATATAAGCCTTCGGTGTTTGATTGTCTTTTTTTTTAAAAAATAATTTTATTTTTGGGACGAATTCTGGATTCGTCCCAGAATTTGGGACAAATCCTGGATTCGTCCCAGAATTTGGGACGAATCCTGGATTCGTCCCAGAATTTGGGACGAATCCTGGATTCGTCCCAGAATTTGGGACGAATCCTGGATTCGTCCCAGAATTTGGGACGAATCCAGGATTTGTCCCTAAATTTGGGGCGAATTCTAGATTCGTTCTAGAATTCGGGATGAATTTAGCAACGAATTTTTTTCCTGTTGCAAACTTGAAATGAAATTTTTTGTTGCAAAATTTGTTGGTTATTTGGGTCGAAATTTATTTTCGTTGGTAAAGTTGTCCCAATCTTGGGACGATAATTTTCGTTCCAAACTTTTGTCCCCAAATGTGTGTTTTTTTGTAGTGACACATACAAAAATATAATCCACACATACATCATATAACAATCACATACAAACAATCACACTTATAACATCCACACATAAAAATAAAATCCATACATCTTAACAATTCATTCATTCTTCTTCATACAAACATATAAGGACAAATAAATTAACATTTATATTATTAGAAACAATCAAAATCATCTAAAACAAACTAAACAGAACAATCCTGCAGAATACAAATATAAATATTTATATATAAATCCAAGTTTACAGAATACATACCATAATAGAAAATACTCTAAATAATACAATAACACAAGATAATAAAGAAAATCTTGTCGAAAGACAAATATCAAATGATCATGATCGATGTATAAATAAATATTTTTGCATATATGTATAACGAATTTTATTTGTAATAAAATAATACATTAACAAAAATGAACATATGATGATATGAAGAGCCAATATGTAAATAGAACCGAACATGACTCCTGAAACATATAGTAATAAAATATTTAGAAATGAGCATATTATAATATCAAAACGGAATAAATATATTACCACGGTCTATATATGATAAATAAAAAACTAAAGTGTAGTTGAACATACCTCAGAAAAAGATAATCATCACTGTTTGATGGATCTTGAGTCTCTTGCGACTCAAAACTATGTGATACCTGAGTGAAAATAGCCACGATCACTCGCATCTGAGCCATGAGAGCTTCATAACTCTTGTCACGTTCAGCTCTCTTCTTCTCCTCATCAGCTCTACACTGATCCATATCGGCCTTCCTTTGATCCATTGATTTCAATTGAGTGAGCAGTTCTTAATTTTCACGTCTTAAAGACTGCATCTCACTAGAAGAAGAGGAACTAGCACAGCCCATCGGATTCCTCAAACAATTAAATGCAACTTTAGCTTGAGAGCCAAGGCCGTAGAGGGTGGAGTTTTTTGTTCTTCCATCGACAACATCATAATAAATCTCATTTAGAGCGTCGGTGGATAGAGACTGTGACTCTCCCCCCTCTGCTGATGGTTAAGATGCCTGAGCCACCGTTGCTGTCATTTGTTGCTGTATAAAAAAAATATAATATCCAATTTAATCTTACATGTAGAGTCTGAGATCGAGAATCAACAAATGACTCATCCTTCTTCTCGTGGGTCTTGAGAAAGATCTTCATACATGTAGGCTGTCGGGCAAACTCACGTTCCTACATACAAAAGAATTTGGGATAAAATTATACAAGTTTGGTAATAAATACAAAATTTGTTACAAAGTATAACTTTAAATTATACTCACCAGATATATGGTATGCTCAACAATAGATTTGGATCTTGACGTATGATCAGCGATTCCGATGTTCGGGCCACTTGACTCTATATTTCTATTTATTTTTGCTTTTTCAGCATTTGCTTGCCACCTTTCTACAGCTCAGGTGGTCGTCCATGGACTCCATATCGCCTTAGAAACATATGCAGGCCTAGTGCCCTTCTTTCTCATATAATACATATGATCTCTGTACAGTTTGACACAGTAAGTATTCCATGTAACTTTAAATTCTTCTTCTTGCCCCTCCTCCCATGTATATATCTTTTCTGTAATTATAAGTTAAACATTTAGTTTAAATGATAACTATATTATAGAATACCAAATATATTAAATTTACTTACCATAAATTCATTATAATAAAATAGCTTCATCTTCTGGTTTGCATGTCTCCATGTAGTACTAGACACGCGAACTCGTTCATTGAACTTTCTAGTAATATATGTGACAACTCGATAGCCATCTGGAGTGAACCTGCATGAAATAATATTAAATTATGATAAATATATTATATATAAACTTGAATTATTAATAAAAAAAATACTTATGAGTCCCCGACAACTCTAAGGACCTTGTAGACATGGGGTGTTACAAGCTATTGTTCTGTCATAATGATATATGCAAAATAACATTGCAACACATCATAATTGTTGGTGCAGTTAGTACTAACGGTCTAACTCAAGTTTTGATGAATGACAAAAATAGGTTAAGTTAGTTTCATTGTTATCTAACACTCTGATCGAGTGTGCAGGTGAAACCCATACAGGTCGACGGGCTAACCAGATGTTTGGCACGAAGCCCAGCTAGGTCAACGAGTCGACCGGATAGTTGGCACGAAGTCCAAACGGGTCGACCGGATGTTTGGCACGGAGTCCAGCTAGGTCGACGGGATGACCGAATAGCTGACACGAAGTCCAGACGAGTCGACGGGCTGACCGGACGTCTGGCAGGTAAGTGAGGGTAAGTCACTGGAGGGGAGTGACTGTGAGGACATTTTCCCGGGAAGGGAACTTAGGCGCCGATCCAACTTAGAACCATTTCGGAACTCCAAGTTGAGATCTTGACTAAATTCCGGTCTCGGTGAGACAGAATCTAATTACTATTCTGCTTATATATAAATTGTGTTAACATTCTGTTTTGCATGATATAATTTATACTTGCCTCGGACTAATGTTTTCTTGCAGGAAGGAGATTGCTGGAAAACAAGGGTCTGAGCGCCCGGAGGTAAGTTTTATCCCTATCGTCGCCTCGCCACGTGGAGCTCGCTGACTGGCTCGGCTACGTCACATTCAGGGCACCCTGAAGGGATCCGGGCGCCCTGAACCTCCTATATAAAGAGGGTGAAGGCTGAAGCAAAGAATAACTAACGATCTGCTCTCCTATGCTCCTGTGACGCTGCCGAAGACTCTCCGACAAGTGTTATTTCTTTTTCTGTCTTTCTTTTCTCATTGTCGATTTTGTCTTCTCTAAATAATTCCTGCACTTAATTTGTAATAACTGTTCGAATTATTAGTGATTGCCCAACGAAAGCACTCAACGAGTGCGAGCCTTGGAGTATGAGTCGCCGAAGGCTCCGAACCAAGTAAATTGACCCTTGTTAGCATTGTTGTTGTTTTCACTTTTCCGCTGCTTACTCGTTTTAATTCGCTATTCCCCCCCCCCCCCCCCCCTAGTGAAAATCATCGATCCAACGATAATAAGGTTTAAAAACATGATAATATAAATACAAAATAATATGGAAGCATAACTTACATGATGAATAATAATATTAATACTTAATCATCATTAACATCTGACTAATCAACATTAACAATTTCTATGTCCTCATCACTAGATGAGCTTAGTTCAACTTCATCTTCACTATAGGACATCTCTCCATTATATATCTCTTCGTAAGTGATATTAATATCTACAAGTAATTGAGAAGTAGATTGGAGTTGTAAATCAATTAAATATCTCTCCACTTCATTATTCTGAAATGCATCATGGTTTTGAGGAGTGACTGTGTTCGACATCTCTATGGTCGAGCGAGACTTGATTCGACAAACAAATAACCATTCACTAGATTTTCTTCTCTTCGTAGGTATTCAAGATAGAAAACTTGACTCACTTGTATCTCGAAAATAAAATGCTCAAACTTGTTGAATCTTTTGTTTGCATTAACCTCAATTAAATTATAATTTGGATGCATTCTAGTACATATTCTTGGGGTCGGATCATACAATAAACATTTGAACAACACACACCTCTTTATTGGTAATACAGGATATTCAATTTCTATGATTTCTTCAAATCTACCATAGTAATCGAACTTAGTGTTATTTTTGTTCATATATCTTGTGACGCAAACACAAGAATTATAAGGTAATCTCTATGAATCTCGTTGTGCCATGTGAAATATAAAACCATTAACATAGTAACCAGAGTACACTTTTATTTTATGGAGTGGTCCTGATGCAATATTCATTATCTTATCATCTTGCACATTTAATATTATATGGTCTTTCACCTATAAAAATAGTTAACATATAAATTAGGACACTTCTTAATAGGCATGAACTAAAAAATTTCACAAATTCTCTAACCTACATATATTTGAAACCATAATGTAAATTCGGTCTCTAACTTTGCAGCTACCTCACTTGCACCAATTGATGGATTTTATAGATAGTGTTGGTATTCGTACAAGTTGGGAAAGGAGGTAATTATATTAATATTGGGATATCAAGAAAGATATTTAAGAATGAATAAATATTTAATTAGAGAAGTTAACTTACTTTTTGTATGGTTTGACCTCTTCACAGTTTAAGAGTAGTATGTTCTTGCAACATGGTATTCATCTTCGGTTAACCATCTAGAAAGCGATGCACCCATTGACTTACCAGAAAATTTAAAAATAGAAAGACTCGATGGGTCTATAGGCTGACGAGCATCATCAGAATTTCTAGGATATTTGCGATGTCTTGTTTGCACACTATCAATAAAATAATATGAGCAGAAAGAAGAAGCTTTTTCAACCAGATAAGTATAACATATTGACCCCTCAACTCTTGCTTTGTTACGAATATTATTTTTTAATTTTTTCAAAAACCGTTCGAATGGATGCATTCATCTATATTGGACAGGACCTGCTATTTGTACCTCGTATAGTAAATGCACTGATAGATGTTCCATTGAATAAAAAAAACTAGGTGGAAATATACGCTCCAGTTTACATAATATAAGAGGAATGTCTGTTTCTAGCTGAAGCATATCATCCATCATAATACACCTCACTGTCAAATATCTAAAAAGTAAACTCAATTCAGTGAGTGCTTGCCAAATATTTTGTAAAAGTAAATAATGGAAAGCTACAGGAATAAGTTTTTGCATGAATACATGACAATCATGACTTTTCATTCCAAGCATCTTTAATCTATTCATATCCATGCATCGAGCCATATTTGAGGCATGCCCATCTGGAAATTTGATTTCTTTCAACTAATTACATAAAGCTTGCTCACCATCTTTGTCCAATGTATAACAAGCTTTTAGAAATCTATTGGTTGTTTCATCCTGATGCAACTATAGTTTATTAACTAGTTCTTTTAATTATTCACGTTATTTTACAGTGTCTTTAGTTCTTCTAGGCACGTCCATCACAGTGTTAAAGATATTATCGAAGAATTTTTTCTCAATATGCATGACATCTAAATTATGTTGAATAAGTAGATACTTCCAATACGGTAACTCCCAAAAAATACTCCTTTTCTTTCAACCACACTTGCACATCATAATAATGTATTTATTTAACTCATTGGAACCATATTGAGATACTGGTAAAAATTCATAACTATTTATTTGCTCAATGATTTCTTCACCTGAAACATAGATTGGAGGAGGTTTTCTTACTACAATATTTTTTAGAAAATTTTTTCTATTTTGCCTAAAAGAGTGATCAAGTGGTAAAAATTTACGGTGATTATCAAACCAAGATACTTTCCCACTGTAAGGTAATGAAAATGCATCAGACTCTATCATACAGTATGGACATGCTAATTTACCAGCCGTGCTCCATCCCGACAACATTGAGAATGCTGAAAAATCACTGATTATTTATAATAATGCAACACACAATCTAAAATTAGTTTTACTTGCAACATCATAAGTCACTGACTTTACATTCCATAATTTATTCAACTCGACAACCAGAGGTTGCAAGAAAACATCTATCTTCTGTTTGGTATTTGTTAGACCAGAAATAAGTACTATAAGGAACATAAATTCATCTTTCATACACATCTATGGCGGTAAATTGTATAGTGTTAATATAACTGGCTAAGATGAATATTGTTGCCCTGACTGACCAAATGACTGAAATCCATCTGCGGAAAGTTCCAATCTCATATTACGTGGCTTCATTGCAAAAGAGGGAAATAAAGCATCAAGATGTTTCCATACAAGGAAATCACAAGGATGACACATTATACCTCCATCATGTTCATGCTCATGGTACCACATAATGTGGCAAGTTGTAGCAGCAGATGCATACAAACGTTGAAGTCTAGCAGTTAACGAAAAATAATACATCACATTCTAAGTAATTTTTATCTTCTTCAACCCTAGTATGCGAGTAGCATGCTTATAACGAGGGTGTGTACAAATTTTATATTCACTCAAATCATTGTCTTCATTCCAAAATATCATGCAGTTGTTTATATAGCAATCAATCTTCTCTACAGGTAAATCTAAACTTTTAACCAATTTCTTTGTATTGTAAAAAGTATCAATAATTATATTATTAGCAGAAAGCAATTCTGACATCAATTGATATATATCATCGTAACATCTTTATGAAAAATGATGTTATACTTTCATATTTAATAACCTTATAGCAGCTGATAACTGAGAATGACCAGAGGGAATACCTTCTCACATTTTTCTTTCACTAGCCTTTAATATTCATATAATTGTTGATATTCAGGTGTTGGTGTTTCATCTATATTGGAATACTCAACTGCAGCATTCATCGCATCGTGAACCATTGATTGTATTGCAATATCATTAGTTGATGATTCATGAGAAGTAAAAGTTGTGGTAGATGACGAACCACCAGAAGGCTCAATTGATTCATACAAATAAGACTCTCCGTGACAATATTAATTAAAGTAATTTGTTACAAAACTATTTCTACATATGTGTACTTTCACGGTATCTTTTGTTGGAGCAATCCCAATGGTCCGTGCGACCATGTGTTTTGGTGTTTGGGCAAAAAGTTTAAGTTAGGTTTACCCTTGTATTTGATATGTGTAATTGAGTATGCAGGGTTGCAGGATACACATATGACTCAGCTTGATGGCTTTGGGTCCGATGAAGGATGGAGCATCCGAGGGACCGTGGACAAGGCAGCAACGCCAAGGGCTGAGGGAAGCGACTTCGAGGCATACGCGAAGGATGACATTGGGGGCGAGCTGCGAGATTGGATGCATCCGAGGGACGAGAGCCAAAGGAAGTAGGCTTAAAGGTACGAGTGCATGAGAGATTGTACTCAGAGAAAAATCCTGAGAGGGCACTGTAGTAGTTAGCCGGGGGGGGGGGGGGTTACTGTAGCAGTCGACTGGTGCACTGTAGCAGCTAACTGGTGCATTGTAGCATTCGACTAGTGCACTGTAGCAGTCGACTAGTAGAGAGTCGTTGGGCTGGCACCGGTCGACTGGTGCAAGGACCAGTCGACTGGTAACAGTAAAACAGCAGGGTTATTTTCTTCCAAGCTCTATAAGAAGGAACTTCTTATGGCCGACCAAGGTGACAAAATTAGACTTGGTTAAAGCCTAATTAGTAGTCACCAAAGTGCTCAAGGTTCTCTTGTGTCGAAGTGTTCTTGGTTGGTGTTGTGGTGAGGTTTCTCCACCCACAAGGAGTTGCTTGAGTAGCCAGAGTTTGTCGGGGGCTAATCCACTGAAGGATCGGGATCATCCACCTTACGGACAGCCGTGGAGTAGGAGCAAGTTATCTCCGAACCACGTTACATTGACGTGTATTGGTTTGCATTTTCTTTCTTTGTCTTTAGCTTTTGTATTCGTATTTTAGTTTTGTATTATTCCGCTGTGCAACTAACGAATATGTAGGAAGCGATCGATTTGGGGGTGCCTTCCATTCAACCCCCCTTCTAGCCGGCCACCGATCCCCTACATCTTCATCACGGAAGGATTTATTCTTACATTTCTTAAGATTACACGGACACCGTAACTCAACACCATTGATACATTCTGGATGACTCTTAGCAAAGTTCACAAACTCTTCAACTTCAGCAATAAAATCATCTCTAATAAATCCATTTTCTAATCGATTGTATATCCAAGTTTTGTTCATAGACATTTTCACCTAATACTAATAAATTGAGAATTAGAAATTAGCTTAGATTAACGTACTAACACAAAAAAAACAAAAGGTTATATTATATTACATATTAATATACGAACATAACATACATCTAAATTGAACCATACTAAATAATATAAAGTACAATTTACTAAATTATACTTGAAGATGTGTATGTCACCCGGAGAAGAGCAACAAATACTATCTATTTACAAAATAAAAATAATTTAGCTCGAAATTTATCAAAAAAAATAACAAGTACAAAGTAGGAACTACTGCTACCGACCGTCACAGGCCAGCACAGCAACATCCGACACATCCGTCAGCAAATTGTTGGTTACAGCTGGCATAACCACCATCATTCAGCACAGCAATGTCCGGTATAACCGGCACACCAGCGTTCGACATAGCGGCCGGCATGGCAGTCGGTAGGATTGTAAATGAACCAAGCATTCGTGAACAAGCTTGGTGTTTGGCTTGGTAAGAGCTTGTTTATGTTCGTTCAATGTACATAAGATTAATTAAACAAATAAACTTGAACAGCTCGTTAAGCTAAGCAAACAAACTTGAACACATATGTGTTCAGCTTGTTAATATTCGTGAACAACATTCATGAACAATGTTCGTAAACAATATTCATGAACAACGTTCATGAACGTTAACAATGTTCGTGAACAACATTCATGAACAATGTTCACGAACCATATTCATTAATAAAACTCTTTTCAATATACTAAATAAAAAATAAAATAAATTTAAATTATCAAGCTTAATAACCAATCAAATAACTAAAAGTTTAAAACAATCAAATAAACTTGAATTGAGAGCTTGATAATATCTAAACGAACCAAGCTCGAACCAAGCTTAAGCCAAGCTTGAATTGAGAGCTTGATAACATCTAAACCAAGCAAGCTCAAACCAAGATTAAGCCAAACTTGAATTGAGAGCTTGATAACATCTAAACCAACCAAGCTCAAACCAAGCTTTAAACAAGCTCAAGTTCATAAAAAATAAATCAAGCCAAGCTTGAACACTCATTTCAAAAGCTCGGTTCATTTTAAGCTCGGCTCGACTTGGTTACCTTATCAAACAAGCTTGAACACCCCAAACCTTGGTTCAGCTCGGCTTATTTATAGTCCTAGCAGCCGGCATAGCCTCCAGTAGGTAGCAGACAACCGACACAACCTCCAGCAAGCAACTGGTGGCCGTTGGAGGACAGTACAACTGCTGGCGGCCTGCACAGAGGCCAACAGGGTAGTTGTCGGCCCGCGCGGGGCCGCCAGCGGCCAACTGCCGGTTGCCACAGAGGGAAGAGCCGCCACACGTTGGAAAGTGAGAGAGAAAGGCGAGGAGAGACGTCATTACGACAAATCGGGAAGAGCCATCGCGTGCTCATGGAAAGAAAGGGAAGGGGCGGCTAGGGCTTTTTTAGCCGGCTTTACTAACTGAATTATAATTTCATCGGTAATTTGGCCATTACCGATGGAATAAACATTCCGACGGTAAACCTTCCCTGAAAACCCTAAAAATTTGGGGCTACCGATAGAATATATAATTCCGTCGGTAGCCTCACGGGTTTCCGACGGAATAATAATTCCATCAGTAATGTAGAATATTTTTGACGGATTATGTATTCCGTCGATAATGTTGTATTTTTTTGTAGTGATACATGCCTGCATGAAATTTTATTGACAATATGAGGAAGATATTCATTGCAAGTTAATAATAATAATAATAATGATACGACGAATAAGATAAGCCCCCGAAGTTAGGGTCGAAGTCAAGAAGATCAGCTGATGTGGGGCCAAAGATAAGGAGGATCAACACTCGAGGTCATGCACGATCACATGATGTGATCGAGTGGTCTGGCCGATCGAATATTTATTCCAGTCGAATACCAGGTCCCACCAAAGGCCACCAGAGGCGAACATTTATCCCAGGCTAGCTCCCTCCTTATAGGGATATACTACCTAATCTAAATATCCAAAGTCCATTATAAATTTTCTAACTAGTTCAGTATGTCCTCTTCTCCGTATCCAAGACTTTAAATTTAATCAAGTTTGATGAGAAGTCTCATAGAGTAAAGCATAATATTAATAAACTTGATTGTTTGTATTTTTGGTGCCTTGCATGATTATTTTCTTTATTCTCTATTTGTATTTTTTTTGAATTATTTATTTTTATATTTTGTTGAAATATTATCCTATGAAAGACTTGTTATATAATATGATGCATTAATTTTTGTATGAACAAAATTTTTCATATAAAAAAATGATGATTTATTTTAAATTTAGCTCTCCTTAGAATAAAATTTTAATTTTGCCGCTGGGTCCCACCAACCCGATAAATCCTTAGCTGGTTCGACCGGGCTCCCTGTCCAAGTGGACCTTATGCCAATCAGACTCTTTGGTTGGATGGATACCTAGTCTTCAAGACACCAAGTCCTTAAGATGTCCAATGCTCTTTGGCCAACTGGACTCCAAGTCCAAGCTAGTCAACCCCAGATTTGATCAGATTTACGAAGCCCAATTTCCCACTTTCCCTGGGCATGACTCCCTATTCAAGCGGACCTTATGTTGATCGGACTCCCTGGCCGGGCACATACCTAGTCTTCAAGAGGTCAAGTCCTCAAGATGTCCAATTCTCTTTGGCTAACATAATCAGATTTCAGGTCTGAGTCGATCAATCCCAAAGCTAGTCAGATCTACGGGACTTAGTTCCACACCTCTAGGCATGACTCCCTATCTGAGCGAACTTTATGTCGATTGGACTCCCTGGCTAGGGTGAGAACAACCCTATCGATTGGGACAAAAACTCTAGAGTAGTCCTATCTTATATATAGAGGGTTCCATCAGGACTAAGCATTAATAGTTATTACTCATTAATGATAATCGTCATTATAATATATTTGGACAATATTTTGTTTAACAATATGTGAGAAAGATCAAGTAGATCAAGGAGGACCAGTACTTGACTTGACTGATATAATCCTAATCGAAGGATAGGTAAATGAAAGTTTAAGTGAGTCAAGTAAGATCACACGTTGGTAAGGGCAAGACCAACGGGATGGTTGGTAGAAGAAGAAAAACTAAGTGAGTTAATGTTGAACGGACACTTGGTGTGAAAAATCTTGGTGAGTGAAGTCGAGTAGTGAGAGAAGTCCTAGTGAGTGAAGTCGAGTAGTCAGGCAGATGGAAAGTCTCGGTGGGTGAAGCCACACAGTTGGAAAGTCTTGGTGAGTGGAGCCAGACAGTTGGAAAGTCCTGGTGAGTGAAGCCAAGCAGTTGGGAAGTCTTGGTAAGTAAAGCCAAGTGGGAAATGTTCTGGTGAGTGAAGCCAGACATTGAAAAATCTAGATAGGTCAAAGGTTGACTGGACACTTGGTGTTTGGAAGTCTAAGTGAGTCATAGAGGACAAAAAAATTGGCACGAGAAGAGAAGTTTAAGTGGATCATTGCGGACTATACACTTAGCATGAGGAGAGAAGTCCCATCACGAAGAGGGGCGGTGAATCGATCGAGTAATAGATTCAGCCAGAACCCAATATTGTTCTGAGTAAACAGAAGGGTTCTTAATCGATTAAGTGATTGATTGGGAAGAGAAAATCACAACAAATAGGAACTTCTTGATCAATTGGTTGATCGATCAAGAGGAGTTTTTTGTGAAGCATAGTAACTTCCTTGCGAGAGCATAGAGGCGATCTGGATCGATTAGGTGATCGATCTAGAAGTGTGTAACCGATAAAGTGATCAAGTGGGAGAAAGGAAAAAGTGTCATTGCGAGGTTTGGACAGTTGGATGCGCTCAGATTTGCCGTGGCAATCGATTGGCGATAAGGCCAATCAATTGAGAATCCTAGCTCGTGAGGTATAAAGGTGTTTGTGAAGATTCAAACCGTGGATATTCTCTCTACACTCTCTGTTGGTTCTTGGAAGATTCAAGACGAAGCGCTTCTACATTTTTGAGTTTATAAGAGACAATTATAAGCAATAATAAAGTACAAAAAGAAAGATTCAAGTAATGTTGTGTATTCATTGTATTTGCTTTCATTTGTTGTTGTATTTGTGTGTTCTTGTGAGAACAAGTGTATGAAGTTTCTCCGCCTTTGGATTGTTTTCGAAAAGGAGTAATTTCATAGTGGAAGAGATAGTGTGGAAAGCAGACCCTTGGATTAGTCATCTCAAGGAAGTGAATATCAAGTAAAATTCAGAGTGTTAGCATTGTGAAATCTTTGCTTTGATTATCCACTGCAAATCATCATTAAGAAACGAGTGGAACTAATCACCCCCCTCCAGCTCACACTGGTCCTAACAAAATATTTTGCCTAGTGATCCGGTGGTCAAGGCAGAGGACCCCATTGCGAGGGGTCAACGCCACGTGGAGATCAAAGGGCCGGGGGGGTCCACCGGAGAAGGGTGAGCCGACCGGCTCACCGGACTTGGGAGAAAAGGATAGACCGATTGGCCGACCGATGAGCATCCAACAGTAAAAGGTGCCCTGACAGGGGTCGGGGTTCCGACGCTCAGTTGAAACAATAGCTAAGAGCCGAGCGGAAGGCCTAAGAGAAGGTGACATACTGCTAACAGTCCTTACGTAGCACCCGCCCGGAAGTCTCCCCAGCATATCAATGCAAACGACAGGCGGGACGTGATGGGCGTGCTGCCCGGCCGGCGCAGGGGATGAGGGCCGTCCGGACGACGCTCTTCGTCCAGCCGGCCGGGCGAACGTCCCAGCCTGTGGTGTATAGAGAAGGACGAACATTTCCTGACAGCTGTCACATCCTATGGCTAGGCTATACTCCGAGTCTGACAACGAGGTGTTCTGTTGTCCCATCGAAGATGTGATTGGACTGTAGCAGTATGGCGTCAGGTAAGCTTTCTGACAGACACATACCGAGGTATGGGCTGCGGACACGTACGCGCCTTGGTGGACATGTGGGAACTCTTTCACCGCTCTATATAAAGAGCCGCATACTTCGCCGGAGGTACGCGTGGAACTCCTTTTGAGCTACTTTTTCCACCACTTGCTTACCTGACTTGAGCGTCGGAGGGTCGCCGCCGGGAACCCCTTCCCGGCCCGACTTCTGTGCAGGTTCGCCGGAGCTTCGTGCCACAGATGATCCACGCCATAGTCAGAGTGCCCGGCAGGTTCGTCTTCTCAGATTCGACAGGATTAATTTGGCGCCGTCTGTGGGAACGCTCCTGCATCCGAACGGAAACAATGGACGAGGCTGGACGACAACACACGGTGACGCTTTCGACGGAGGAACTCGACGCTCTGATCGAGATAAGGGCCGCCAAGCTTGTGGAGCAAAAACAGAAAGCCACAGCCGAGCGGCCGGAGCAGCAAGCAACGTCAGCGTCTGGTGGTCGAGCGGAAGCACCGCCGGCCACCGTTGCATTTCATCGAGCCCTATTCCGTACCCCTGAAGCCGCAGCAGCTCATAGAGATCGGGGATCTTCTTCGGACGAAATGCCTAGACGAGACGACAGAAAAGGGAAAGCCCCCCGAACGGACGCATCGCCCGAGCGGATCAATCGCCAATTTTCATAGGTTATTTTACGAGACCATTTGCCCAAGCATTACGTACCTCCGACGATCGGCAAATACAACGGGACCACCGATCCAGATGATCATTTGGGCAAGTTTGATAACACGGCCACCCTGCATCAGTACACAGATGGGGTGAAGTGCCGGGTTTTCCTCACCACTCTCTCAGGATCGGCTCAACGGTGGTTTCGGAGGCTGCCAGACGGATCCATCACAAGCTTCAAGGACTTCCGAATGGCCTTCCTCCATCATTTTGCAAGCAGTCGGCGCTATCAAAAAACCAGCGTTAGTCTGTTCGCCATCAAACAAGAAGCCTGTGAATCGCTCCGAGCTTACATCCAGCGGTTCAACAAAGTGGCCATGGATATTCCAACGGCCACCTCGGAGACCATGATGAATGCCTTCACACAAGGCCTGGTGGATGGGGATTTCTTCCGATCGCTCATCCGAAAGCCGCCCCGAGATTATGATCACATGCTACAACGTGGAAGAAGCGCAAGCGGCCAGGAAAAAAGAAACTCCAACCGAGCGGGCTCCTCCTGCCGAGCGGAAACAGCACGCCACTCATCAACCGCCAAGAGGACCGAGGGCCGAAGCAATCCGCTCCCCTCATGTGAGGTCCCAAGTGCAAGAAGTAGGAGCCGAACGTCCCAAGCCAAAGAAGAAATGGACTCCCATGTTCTGCTCAATCCACCGCACGGACACGCATAACACCAGAGATTGTCGGAGCCTTCCTTTGATTGCTCATCCTGTGCCTCGAAGTGGCGGGCGTAGATCACCATCGTCTGACAGGCGACAAAGGCCTCATGAAGCCGATCAGACTCGAAACGATAGGCGACAGCAACAGACGCCCAATCGACACCGCTCTCCAAGGCAGGAGAATCGCCGAAAGTCACGAGAACGGTCTCGACCATCTGCTCGGGAAGAAGAGAATAGAAGCAATACTTTCCGAGGCGAGATCAACATTATTGCTGGAGGGCTGACCGGAGGAGACTTCAACCGAGCAAGAAAGGCGAGCGTCCGGCAGCTCCAAATCCATGCAGTCGGCTGCAGCCAAGAGCGAGCGAGCGGACCCGAAATCAGTTTCGGTCCCGGGGACTTGGAAGGAGTAGAAGTACCCCACGACGACGCTCTGCTCATCAAGGCGGTAATAGCCAATTATACTATTCATCGCGTATTTGTTGACACAGGATGCTCAGTCATATTTAAGAAGGCGTTCGATCAGCTACAAATCGATCAAGCCGAGCTGCTACCCATGACAACCCCCTTATACGGGTTTACGGGTAACGAAGTTCAGCCGGTCGGACAGATCCGGCTGGCTATCTCGCTGGGAGAAGAGCCGCTCAGGAGGATGAGGACAGCAAACTTTGTGGTGGTCGACTCTCCCTCGTCCTACAACGTCATTTTGGGACGACCGGCACTCAGCGAGTTCCGAGCGGCCGTCTCCACCTTCTATCAGAAGATCAAGTTCCCCGTGGAAGATAGAGTGGGTGAAGTACGGGGAGATCAACTTGCGGCTCGGCGATGCTACGTCGAGATGATCCGAGCAGAAGCCAACTCCGCTCGGAAGGCGCCCCGAATCGAGGTAAACGCCATAACTGAAAAGCCACCCTCTTTAATTTATGAAGAAAAGGAGGAAGTGCAGATTCATCAAACCCGATCGGAGGCCACTACCTTTATTGCGTCCGATCTGGAGGCCAACCAGAAGAAGGAAGTGATCAAATGCCTCCAAAGAAACCATGATGTCTTCGTCTGGTCGACCCATGAGCTGCCCGGAATTTCACCAAGTGTAGCGCAGCATGAGCTCCACGTCCGGCCGGACGCTCGGCCAGTGAAGCAGAGAAAAAGAGATTTCAGCGCCGAGCAGAATGCCATCATCCGGGCGGAAGTTGAGAAGCTTCTGAAGGCCGGCCATATACGAGAAGTGTAGTTCCCGAGCTGGCTGGCTAACGTAGTATTAGTCTCCAAGCCGGGCAACAAGTGGAGAGTATGCATAGATTTTCGGGATCTCAACAAAGCTTGCCCAAAAGACTTTTATCCTCTACCCCGGATAGATCAGCTGGTGGACTCTACGGCCGGCTGCGAATTAATATGTATGCTCGACGCTTACCAAGGCTATCATCAAGTGCCGCTCGCCCGTGAAGATCAAGAAAAAGTCAGCTTCGTGACGGCCGACGGCACCTACTGCTATAATGTGATGCCGTTCGGATTAAAGAATGCGGGAGCCACTTATCAACGCTTGATGAACAAAGTGTTCAAAGAGCAGATCGGGCGGAATCTGGAAGTTTATGTGGACGACATTCTCATCAAGTCCGTCCGAGCGGCCGATCTCTTTAAAGACATGGAGGAAACCTTCCGGACGCTATGCAAATTTGGAGTCAAGCTAAATCCCCAGAAGTGCCTGTTCAGAGCAAAAGGAGGGTGTTTCTTGGGGTACATAGTGACCGAGTGGGGCATCGAAGCAAATCCCATCAAGGTGAAAGCTCTACAAGACATGCCGCCTCCAAGAAATACAAGGGAAGTGCAGCGTTTGACCGGTCGGATAACTGCTCTGTCCAGATTCATCTCCAAAACCGCCGACCAGAGCCTTCCTTTTTTCAAAATCTTGCGCAAGGCCAATAAGTTTCATTGGGACGAAGAATGCGATCGGGCGTTCGAAGATTTGAAGGCATATCTGAGTTCTCTCCCGGTATTAGCCAAGACGACTACGGGTGAGCCCCTTTATATGTACTTGTCTTCAACCGAGCAAGCAATCGGCTCGGCACTAGTGAGGGCAAGCGGGGAAGAGCCTGTGTATTTCCTTAGTCATATTTTAAAAGATGCTGAATCTCGCTACACTGGACTAGAAAAGCTGGCTTTCGCTCTGGTCCTCACCGCTCGGCGCCTTCGCCCGTACTTCCTGGCGCATACAATCATTGTCAAAACCAATAGCCCGCTCGGGCGTGTATTACTGAATCCAGAAGCATCCGGGCGGCTCATCAAATGGACGACGGAATTAAGTGAATTTTGTAGGACCGTTGGGCCGGCTAAAAGGGGGGGTTGAATAGCCCTTAATAAAACACAACTCTTTCTCGGACAATTAAGCTAACACTTGAAAAATAGATTAAGCAGAAAATAAAGCATAAAAATGAGGCACCGGATTTGACTTGGTTACAACCGGGGAGGTTGTTAATCTAAGGAAGATGGTTGCACTAAGAACTCCTTCAGGCGGAGAAGCCTCGTTTACAGCAGTGTAGGCACAAAAAGAATGAAGCTAATCAAAGCAGTGGAAGCACACAAGTGTTGTTACAATTTTTTAACTGATAAAAAGCTTCTGGACCAAGGCTATATTTATAGCCTTGGTCGGGGCGCCTGGAAGGGCCCTGGGGGGATAAAGTTTTATCCCCAACGTTCGGATCGCGTAAATCGTGATCTTGGTCAAATCAAGGTCCGGGCGCCCGGAGCAAAAAGTCAACTGCGGTTGACTTTTTGTCCGGGACCACTTCTCCGTTAAGTCCCCGTCTCGGTCCGGGTCTTCTGCTCCGGATCCGCTTGATTGGGTGATCTCTGACATCCGGAATAGGGCTCACCCGAACCCATCTTCCGGTCTTCTCGAGCATGCTTCCCTCCGGCTTCTCGTCCCTCGGAATTGTCGCGTGTCCCTTCTCGTCCACCAGCGTACTCATCCGCAGACTTCGTCCCTCGATCGCACCCCGTGCCGACCTTCGCGCTAGCTGCGTCTCTTGCTCCCCGAGCAATCTTCCGCTCCGGCTTTCGTACCTCGGAACCATCGCGCGCACTTCCTTCTCGTCCGCCGGTGTACTCTTCCGCAGCGCCTCGTCCCTCGGACGCACCGCGTGCCGTCCTTCTCGCTAGCTCCTGCACACTTAGACACAAGGTTAAATACAACGCAGGACCTAACTTAACTTGTTGATCACACCAAAACAACCTTGGGGTTCCAACAATCTCCCCCTTTTTGGTGTGATCAACCCAAGTTAAGCTAGGGTCAACAATAGATATGAAATTAATTGCAATAATATGCAACATGATAGAAAAAATTAAAATTTCAAATTTTAATTTACAATTTTTTCTACCTCCCCCTAGACTTATACTTTCCCTTCTCCCCCTTTGATCACAATAAAAATGGGGTTCCATAAAAAAAACAATCTAAGGGTAAAAGACTTAAAAAATATTTCAATAAATTTCTAAGTTTTTAAGAAATTTAGAAAGTTTTTCTAAGTAATTTAAGCTGAGATTTCTTGTTTAAAAAGATTCTTAAAAAAAAATGATTTTTGAGAATAAAGAGATTCTAAGCAAGTAAATTTCTAATTTGAAATAAAATGTTTTGAATAACCTTTTTCAAGCACTAATTAATTCTTGTATTAATGCTTCATTAGTAAGTTAATTAAACATTTATTTCAATATTTTGGCTTCTAGGTCGTGGCGAGGCACTAGGCCTTCTTGGTTATTGGAACAACAACCACTTCCTTAGACAAAGCCTCATAAAGAAATTCTTTGTTTAATTTTCTCACTTAAAGCGCAAATTTTAATTTTAAAATTAATTTAAGCATGATTTAGGAACCCAATATAGGTTCCAACTTACTGGATTAACTAAAAAGTTTTTAGGAACATATTTTCTTGAAATGTTCCTAATTTGTCCAGGGTGATATTTAAAGTACCAATTTAAATTATTAAATCTTCTAACATTGGTTTTAGATGAACATGCATGGCTTTTCAAGTTGTCTACTTGAATTTTTCAAATCATCATTTTCAAGTTTCAATTTTTCATTTGCTAGTTTTAATTTATCTAATTCTTCTAAGGGACAAGACTTAGCTAGAATTACTTTTAAATTTTTATTTTCACTTTCTAATTTGCAGCAATCTTTTGTTAAAAGTTTAACAAACTTAAACATTTTATCGGGAGGAAGAGATCGTACCTGACTTACCTTGTCGATCTCGTTGTCCGTTTCTCCCCCTGAGCTGCTGCTTTCTTCCGACGTGTCTCCCCCTTCATCGATGCTCTCGATGCTCATTTCGAAGAGCTTGAATCGCAGTCGTCGTCTTGATGACTCAGCGTGAGTCCGAGAATGCTTCGACTTCCGATTCAGACGACGAATCGTCCCACGTCACCTTCAGGGCCTTTCGTTTTTGGATAGGCTTCTTACCCTTTCCTTGTCTTCAGTTGTCCTTGACATGCCCTTCTTCGTCGCAATGGTAGCAACGGATCGTTCTTTTCTTTCTACCCTGTGGATGGTTAGTTTTTCTAGAATTATATAACTTCTTAAATCGTCTTACCATCATTACCATTTCCTCGTCGTCGAGAGAAGATTCCGATTCAGGTTCGTCTCTCGAAGCTTTGAGGGCGACGTTGTTCTTTGGCTCTCTCATTCCTGCACATCTTGACTCATGCACTTCAAATGTTGAAAAAAATTCTTCTAATGAAATTTTTTCTAAGTCCTTCGAAATGTAAAAGGCATCTACTAATGATGCCCATTTTGAATTTCTAGGGAAGGAATTTAAAGCGTACCTGAGCGAATCTCGGTTACTTACCTCTTCTCCGAGATTCGAAAGTCCGGTGATGAGCTCCTGTATCCTCGAGTGTAGATGTGCAATTGTTTCACCTTCTTCAAGACGGAGGTTGGTGAGTTGGTTGCGAAGTAAGTCCCGTCTCGCAAGCTTGGCTTCGGATGTTCCTTCGTGTAATTCAAGGAACTTCTCCCAAAGCTCCTTTGCCGAATTGTAGGTGCCGACACGGTTGACTTCTTGTGGAGGAAGTACGGTTAGCAGATGGAATTCTGCTTTCTTGTTTGCCACGTACTCGGCCTGCTCTTTCTTTGTCCATTGACTTTTTGTTTTGCCCTCGGGAGCTTCAAAACCGAGTTCCATTATTAATAATAAATCAAAATCGGTATCGAAAAATACCTCCATGTGCTTCTTCCAGCTTGCAAAGTCCCCCTCGAATTTTGGCGGGTGGATGTTAGATCCGGCCATCTCGTTGCTTCGTTCGGCGGTTAGTCCTCCTGAAGCGTCTCGGCTCTGATACCACTTGTAGGACCGTTGGGCCGGCTAGAAGGGGGGTTGAATAGCCCTTAATAAAACACAACCCTTTATCGCACAATTAAGCTAACACTTGAAAAATAGATAAAGCAGAAAATAAAGCATAAAAACGAGGCACCGGATTTGACTTGGTTACAACCGGGGAGGTTGTTAATCCAAGGAAGATGGTTGCACTAAGAACTCCTTCAGGCGGAGAAGCCTCGTTTACAGCAGTGTAGGCACAAAAAGAATGAAGCTAATCAAAGCAGTGGAAGCACACAAGTGTTGTTACAATTTTTTAACTGATGAAAAACTTCTGGACCAAGGCTATATTTATAGCCTTGGTCGGGGCGCCTGGAAGGGCTCCGGGCGCCCTGGGGGGATAAAGTTTTATCCCCCAACATTCAAATCGCGTAAATCGCGATCTTGGTCAAAATCAGGGTCCGAGCGCCCCGGAGCAAAAAGTCAACTGCGGTTGACTTTTTGTCCAGGACCACTTCTCCGTTAAGTCCCCGTCTCGGTCCGGGTCTTCTGCTCCGGATCCGCTTGATTGGGTGATCTCTGACATCCGGAATAGGGCTCACCCGAACCCATCTTCCGGTCTTCTCGAGCATGCTTCCCTCCGGCTTCGTCCCTCGAATTGCGCGTGTCCCTTCTCGCCTACCAACAGATTTCATCCGCAGACTTCGTCCCTCGATCGCACCCCGTGCCGACCTTCGCGCTAGCTGCGTCTATTGCTCCCCGAGCAATCTTCCGCTCCGGCTTTCGTACCTCGGAACCATCGCGCGCACTTCCTTCTCGTCTGCCGGTGTACTCTTCCACAGCGCTTCGTCCCTCGGACGCACCGCGTGCCGTCCTTCTCGCTAGCTGCGTCTTCCGCTCGAGTATCTGTGCTCCTAAGCTCCTGCACACTTAGACACAAGGTTAAATACAACGCAGGACCTAACTTAACTTGTTGATCACACCAAAACAACCTTGGGGTTCCAACAAATTTGACATCCAATACCAGCCCCGCTCGGCAATCAAAGCACAGTCCTTGGCCGATTTTGTGACTGAGGTGCAGAAGCCGGAGCCGGAAGCTATGTGGAGAATATATGTGGATGGGTCGTCCACTCGGCTCGGAAGCGGGATCGAAATACTACTACTCTCCCCCCAAGAAGAGAAGATGCACCTATCCGTCCGGCTGGACTATAAAGCTACAAACAATGAGGCAGAGTATGAGGCCCTCATAGCCAGCTTGCAGGCAGCTCGTCATGTTGGCGCCGGTCGGGTAACGCTCCATTCAGATTCGCAGCTGGCCGCGCAGCAGCTCTCTGGTACCTTCGAAATCAACAGTGCTCGGCTCAAGCTCTACGCTGAAGCCTTTGAAAGGCTTAAAGCCGATTTTAGAGAAGTTATTGTCCAGAAGATACCCATAGCAGAAAATCAAGCGGCCGATGAGTTAGCCAAACTCGCGAGCTCAATAACGCCGATCGCCATTCAGCAGCCAATTGAACAAGTGTTGTTGGTGGCGCACGTCGACCGCATGGAAGGCCTTACGTTTCCGAGCGACTGGAGGGCACCCATTACGGAGTTTCTGCGCTCGGGCGCCACACCGTCCGATCAGAATGAAGCCCAGCTGCTAAGGAGGAGAGCCGGTCGGTTCACACTCATCGGCGATCAGCTTTACAAGAAGGCTTTCTCACGCCCGTTGTTGAAATGCGTGAGCTCGGAGGACTCGGCTTACATCCTCCAAGAAGTACATCAAGGATCGTGCGGAGGGCATCCGGGCGGACGATCGCTGGCTAAGAAGATCCTGCAGGCCGGGTACTTCTGGCCAACCTTACAAGCAGACGCCGCTCGGACTGTGTCGACGTGCCTTTCATGCCAGAAGTATCATAACTTCTACCACCGACCGGCAGAGGAAATGAAAGCATCCACAGTCTCATGTCCATTCGATCAATGGGGGATGGATATTGTTGGTCCATTTCCAATGGCGACCGGACAGCGAAAATTTCTGCTAGTGGCGGTCGATTATTTTTCCAAGTGGGTGGAGGCCGAGCCGCTAGCCAGGATCACCGAACAGATGGTCAAAAAATTCATCTAGCAACATATCATCTGTCGATTTGGCATCCCTCGCCGACTGGTTTCCGACAATGGGCGGCAATTCACAGGGAAGTTGCTCGAGGACTAGTGCAAAAGCTATGACATCGAGCAACACTTCACGTCCGTGGCCTATCCCCAAAGCAACGGTCAAGCCGAAGTAGCCAATCGGGAAATTCTTCGTATTCTGCGCGCTCGGCTCGACCATTTGGGAGGAAGTTGGGTAGATGAAGTGTCGGGCGTCCTATGGGCCATCCGAACGACTCCAAAGGAAGGGACAGGCGTCACGCCGTTCCACCTGGTGTATGGCGGCGAGGCGGTCATTCCGGTTGAAGTGGGAGTTGAGTCCGCTCGGATCCAAAATTATGATGGGGACAACGCCGAGCGAAGGGCTGGATTTGGTCAAAGAAGAAAGAGCCAAGGCATCCGTCCGGCTGATGGCGTACCGGCAGCGGATGAAGCAAAACTACAACCGCCGCGTAATTCCCAGATCATTCCAGGTCGGCGACCTTGTGTGGAAGAAAGTCAAGCCGGTCGGCGACGTCGGCAAGCTGGAAGCTCCTTGGGCGGGCCCCTTCAAGGTTATTGAAAAGCTCCGCTCAGGCGCTTATTATTTGGAGGATGGAGACGGGCGCCAGTTGGACCGGCCGTGGAGCGCGAATCATCTCCAGCCTTATCGAGCTGGGTGAAAGGTGCACTAATGTAACTCATTTTTGCATATATTTTGATCGCCCAATGCCCCTGTAATGCAGGAAGCAAAATTAATTCAAAGGATGGCTAATGTGTTCACCGAGCGGCTGTGTTCAAGTTTGCCTTTAAGGCCGTCGAGCTCCGACGTTAAATATCGAGAGACGAGCCGGCGTCTATAAACGTCCGAGCGGAAGACCGTCGAGCTCCGACGTTAAATATCGAGAGACGAGCCGGCGTCTATAAACGTCCGAGCGGAAGACCGTCGAGCTCCGACGTTAAATATCGAGAGACTAGCCGGCGTCTATAAACCCGCGGAGCCGTCGAGCTCCGACCTTAAATATCGTGTGACGAGCCGGCGTCTATAAACGTCCGAGCGGAAGACCGTCGAGCTCCGACGTTAAATATCGAGAGACGAGCCGGCGTCTATAAACGTCCGAGCGGAAGACCGTCGAGCTCCGACGTTAAATATCGAGAGACGAGCCGGCGTCTATAAACGTCCGAGCGGAAGACCGTCGAGCTCCGACGTTAAATATCGAGAGACGAGCCGGCGTCTATAAACGTCCGAGTGGAAGGCCGTCGAGCTCCGATGTTAAATATCGAGAGACGAGCCGGCGTCTATAAACGTCCGAGCCGAAGGCCGTCGAGCTCCGACGTTAAATATCGAGAGACGAGCCGACGTCTATAAACCTACCGATCGGACAGTAGTCAAGTTCCGACGATAAAAATCGACGGGCGACCGGAGCCTATTAGGCCGCTGGATGGATGGTTTTCTGCGCAGCCCTCGGTAGAACCCGACGTAACAAGGTTGGGCCGAGCGGCTACTTTACCACATGTACTTGGGCACAAAAAGCTCAAGACCAAGGCGAAAAACAAAAATTGGACGCGGGAAGAAGGGACAAATAACAAGAGATAGTTCATCCACACCGATCGACGGATTGACAAAATTTATAAAGTTTGCCCCGAACGGCGCGCATATAGAAAATTACAAAATAGCCTCACAGACAGATTCTTAGTCATCAAAATTAAAAAGATGGTCAGGGATGGAGCCCATCATGGTCGCCAGGTCTTCGGCAGGGACGGACAGATCGGCAGGAGCATGGCCTTTGTTCTTCATGTATTCCACCGTCCGATCCAGGTCGTCGATAACGAGGTCATCATCCAGTCGTTCCTTTCAAACGGCGGCTGTCCCATCAGATGTGACGCCACCGCCATACCCTGACAAGAGAAAGGCAGCCATGTGTCAGCAAGTTACGGGTTAACGCACGTGGTTAACAGAAGCTTCGGCATAAATTCCAAGGCACGGGCAAGATATCGCCGAACGGCTGAGCATCCATTAGCCCGTCCGAGCGGACTAAGGTATCGGTCGTCACTCGATCAGATCGGCAGTCCAGTCAGTCGGACTTCGCCTCCTTCGACTAGACTTGAGGGGAAGGCAAGTGATCCGGTGGTCAAGGCAGAGGACCCCATTGCGAGGGGTCAACGCCACGTGGAGATCAAAGGGCCAGGGGGGGGGGGGTCCACCGGAGAAGGGTGAGCCGACCGGCTCACTGGACTTGGGAGAAAAGGATAGACCGATTGGCCGACCGATGAGCATCCAACAGTAAAAGGTGCCCTGACAGGGGTCGGGGTTCCGACGCTCAGTTGAAACAATAGCTAAGAGCCGAGCGGAAGGCCTAAGAGAAGGTGACATACTGCTAACAGTCCTTACGTAGCACCTGCCCGGAAGTCTCCCCAGCATATCAATGCAAACGACAGGCGGGACGTGATGGGCGTGCCGCCCGACCGGCGCAGGGGATGAGGGTCGTCCGGACGACGCTCTTCGTCCAGCCGGCGGGGCGGACGTCCCGGCCTGTGGTGTATAGAGAAGGACGAACATTTCCTGACAGCTGTCACGTCCTATGGCTAGGCCATACTCCGAGTCTGACAACGAGGTGTTCTGCTGTCCCATCGAAGACGTGATTGGACTGTAGCAGTATGGCGTCAGGTAAGCTTTCTGACAGACACATACCGAGGTATGGGCCGCGAACACGTACGCGCCTCGGTGGACGTGTGGGAACTCTTTCACCGCTCTATATAAAGAGCCGCATACTTCGCCGGAGGTACGCGTGGAACTCCTTTTGAGCTACTTTTTCCACCACTTGCTTACCTGACTTGAGCATCGGAGGGTCGCCGCCGGGAACCTCTTCCCGACCCGACTTCTGTGCAGGTTCGCCGGAGCTTCGTGCTACCAGTCGAAGATCCACGTCAATAGTCGAAGAGTGCCCCGTGCCCAGCGTCCGTTGGTTCAGCATTCGGACAGGATCACCTGTATTTAATACGTTCTCACTTAATGTCAACAAATTAAAACAAAGATAGTTTCTAATTACAATTAATGCAGTTTCATTAAATATTTAAAGATGGAAGGCCACTTAAAAAGGTATAAAAATAATATCCCAAATATAAAGGATGCAAGTGAAGATAACATCTCTAGATTCCCCTCTATTTTAATTCTCATTTTTACCACTACTTTTGACTTGAGCATCGAAATGAGAACATCAAGGGAATCTCTAGTGTCTTTCTAATCTTATATACTTATTTTTTTTCATCTTCAGGATATAAGAGTGTGGTCGACGTGCTTTTCAGTTCATCGAGTTGTCTATTTTGAGAATGTGGTCGACGTACTTGTTTATTTATCAAGTTATCTTAAAAATTTGGGTGCATGATCAATAATAATAATAATAATAATAATAATAATAATAATTATTATTATTATTATTATTATTATTATGTGTCTCGAAAACGTAGAAGCGGGCCGAGGCGTTGGATGAGTCGGGCCTGCGAGGGATTGTCTGGCCCGATTAAGTTAAAGTTCAGTCCCGTTTCCAGTAAAAATAAAGAAAATAAGCGACTTCATAGTTTTTAAACAAGACGCCTTTTTTTTTGCACCATTTTTTTTTTAAAAGGATAAAGAAAATAGGGAAAAAAAAGGGCACATTTTTGCAATCAGTAGAGGCCTTTCGAATTCCGGAGACCTGAGTCACCGCGTCCCCCAAATTAACAAAAAAGAGAGGGAAATCCGAGCGGTCTCGGGCGGGAGATTTGTTGCTATTTCCCTCTCCCTCTCCATCCATCTACTCAAAGATCTCTCTATCAATCTCTCTCGAAGCCGCATCGAGCCCCTCAGTAGACCAGAAGCCGGGCATCACGCATTCCTCCTCTCTTTTTTACTTCGCCTTTGGCATTCCTTCGTTTTCCTATTGCAATGGCCGCGAAGCGAAGAAGACGGGCCGGTTCGACTGGGAGCACCTCATCGGAGGAAGCTGTGGTGATCGTATTTGACTCGGAGCGTCATCAGCTTGAGCGGCTCCGGCTTCGGCAGCGGTGGGAGCTGGCCTCTGTGTTAAACTTCTTGCATGTATGGTTTCTATCGCCTTTTTCGTTGCTCTGTCCCTTGACTTGTAGTGAAATGTTTTTCTTGGATATGTTATCCTTGTTTTTGGGGTTGCTTACTGATCGGTGTGGGTTAAAGGTTTTTGAGCCGGTCATTCAGAGCGACTTGAACATTTCTGCGGAAGAGATTGAAACCGCTTTGATCTCAGCGAATACTGACCTGGGTCGGATACACGTCTCTCTCCTGAAGGTTTGCATTCTTCTTTAAGTATCTAAAAAGTGTTTTACGCCCGACATTTGTTCTTTGTGGAAGTCCTTCAAAGAACAATTTATCAAGCCTTCATTAGGAAGGAATATCCACCCCCGAAACCCTTTTATCGGATGGATGGTTATATTCTATGTATTCTACTCATTCCAATCAGGTGACAAATTGTGGCTGGTAATGGTGTGATTGCTCTATGCAAAATCTGTAAGTTTTACCATTTGTTTTCTGGGCTCAATTGTCTAAGCTTTGCATTTTGGTTATTACAAGAACCCAACTGACTTGGGCATTAGCAAACGTGTGAAGGTAGAGCAACAGTGACCTCTCCTTATCCCGGCTAACATTAATGCACATGATTAAGAAAAATTTATTTGAGTATTACTTGTGACATAAAGCTTAGGGCATCTTCAATCGTTAAAGTTCTAAATGGAGTTTCCTTATGATTCCAATATGCTACATCAACATTGTAAAAGCTCTAAATGGAGCCACGTAATTGCATGGCTCCATACATATTATATCAATTTGGATACAAAAGAGCAGGTTAGAGTTTTCACTACTACTCTTAAACTATAAACTTCAAACCTCACCTCTACAATAGTTCAAGCTTTTTTATTGATCTTTTTTGATTTTAGAAATCTCTCACAGACCTTGCATTGGAGATGCTCTTAATATTACTTCTGAAATAGTCTTCATGTACTTAAATGTATTAAAATCAATGTGGCTGATCCCCAATAGTCAGGAACGACATGGCTTGTTAATGTTTTAAATGAGGTCATAATTAATTCTGTACCAGAAAATGATAATAGAGAGGTGGTACTTCTAAACTTGTTTCATACTGGTAAGCAGTTCCTTAGCTCAACTGGCAGAATGTGTATATCCCTAACACATCCAAAGGGATAGGAGAAAAGTTTGTCAGACATTAGACATGAATACTCTTGTCATGTTCTCTCTGTATGCCCCTCCTATTATAGGTTAAATATATGAATAATAAGATATTCTAACCTACAAAAAAGATCTTTGTTTTGATTGTACAAGGAGTTAAGGACATTGGTTATGATAGAGCATTATATGACAATATGATTCTACTTTGTTTTGATTTATGATACTTAATGGAATCAATTTCTTGCAATTTAATTATGCTCATAAGCTGGACTTATATTCTTGTGATTGAAATTGCAGGGGATACCACCTGTAAGCAAAAATCTCAAAGACAATGACGCATGGATAACAATAGTCTGCAAGAAGCTTGATCCCTGGTGGCCATGGGTGGGTTAAAGTGATTTTTTATTATTATTTTTCTCATTGTACAATTACCTAACTACCATTCTAAGAGAATAAATATCACTTGGTAATATTGCTTTTTTAGGTTTCTGAAGGAGAAAATCCACTTAAGCACAATCATGGGTGTGTTTGATCATCAAATCTCTCTCTTTTTTTCTTTGCGATTATCCTTCATTGATGCAGTGAGGCTAGCTGTTGAAGACAATTGAATGATACCATCTTTATTTGTCTAGGGAGGAGATAAAGAAATACAAAGAACTTGATCCATCAACACGCTTGGTGATACTGAGAGCACTGTGTGAAGTTCGGGCTGAGGTATATTTGAATACTGATCATGTAGAGGACATTTTTGTTTTCCCACGTTATGCATTCCCTTAATGTTATGCTCAATATAGTACTTTGCCAGGCTTGTTTCATAAGAAAAAACTTGTATTGCATCCCCTAACTATATAAAAATTATTATCTTATCTACAATGTCTTTTAATTTCTTATCATAACATTGATTATGTTCATTTCCCATTCTTAATTATTTAAAACATTATAGAATTTTTAATGTGCAGCAAGATGATGTAATTAGGCACATAACTGATGCGTTGAAAGCAGGAGAGCAACTCACTACTTTCCGGAAAGAGAAAATTAGCAGTGATGAGAATGGAATCACTTATTGGTACAAATCTCTGAACAATTTTGGTGGTCATTGACTTTGTATAGCAGCTTTTAATCTTTTGTAATTCAGTTATAACAGCTGTTTTTTATTTTCTAATTTGAAGGTATGATGGGGATCCTAAGATTGGTCATCGGTTATACAAAGAAGTAGTTCAATTTGACTCAAAAGCCAAGTTGACAGGGAAATGCAGTTCTATGCTATCTGAATGGGAAACTATAGCAACTAATCTTAAAGAATTTCGTGAAACATCAGTAAGGCTAATCTCTATACTAGTCTTTTAGTTGGAGAATTTAAGGAATCTACAAGTGATGCCTTCATCTGCAGGAGAAACTATCTTCTAGCATGTCTAAAACAGAAGCTTTTGTTGCCAAGAAATTAAGGGAAGACATCCTTCCTGTACTCGAGGAGATTCAGAAGGTTAGACCCTTTTATTGTTTCTTTGTTATTAATGTCTAAATCTTGCATATGCCATTTTCATATTCATGCCCTTTAATTAGTGTTTTTTTTGGCAAACATTTGATCGTGGGCACAGAAAAAAGAGAGGATAATCAAAAGGAAGCAAAGACATGCTGCATCTTTAGATAATTTTCAAGCTATTCCTAGAATTGGGATTAATCGTATCTGCAGGCAGCGAAAGCCAGTTAACTACACTTACGGTATTGTATTGGTCCTGGTTGTGCTTTGCAAGAATTTAAATTAGTTCTTTTTATACATCTCCTTTACTAGCAGTCTGTTTCCTATTTTATCTTGCTTTTAATTTTCTGATATGTTTCAAAGGATTATTGCATAATTAAATTTGTTATATTGTTAACGGGGTTGATAATGATACTTGTATAACATCATGATTTGATTTGAGATCATTTATCATAGAGTTGAACAGCAAAAGCTAAACCTCAACCTCCACTACTTCTATACTAATAATCAGTAAAACATTTTTTATTATTTTTGCTGTGTCTTATTGATCAGAAATTTCTTTTATGTTATTTTCTTTCTGATGTTTATCCATCCTGCTGTACTATAGTAGAAGGTTACTTAACCATCTTTGAGCCTTCTCCATTCTCTTAACTTGTGTAGGTTGAAAATCGTATCTACATTAAGTTCAGGTTCAACTTAGATTCAGAAGTTTAAAAATGTTTAATTGTTTTTTCAGAAGTATGTATGGGGTGCATATTCCGAGTGCTAGCTAGTAATATTACTGATGCTATTATGTGGTTCCCCAGAAAGCATTACGTCTTTGGGAGGATATGGCTAAAACTAATATTACTTCAAGAATTCTTTTGTCATCCTCTTTTGTGTTTGGCTCTAACTTGAGCTTCTTTTACAGATGATTTTGATCGGTCAATATCTGAGGCTATTGTCCAAATGTCAAAGTAAGTCAAATGGTTTTCTTGTTACTGAGGTTTTCATGTGAAATTTTAAGCATATTCATGTTAGTGTACGTGGTAGGAATAGCTATCAAACTTTATGTCCAAGAAGGCCACAATTTCTCCCTTCAATTAAGTGAATTTTTTCTTCTTCTAGAATGTCAATTTCCTTCACCAAATTATGCATGTTCATGCCTTTGGACTGTGCTATTAATCCAAATCTAGCATTATATTTCCCACTGACTTGCTCTACGTACATTAATTGTGATCAGGAAATTGCCCACCATCCAAAGGGAGCGTGGTGGTGGCAAGCAAGATGCGATTGTTTCATGTGTCGAGAACCAAGGAGATGATAAGAGAACTGACGAAACTGATTGCGACGCCATGGATGCTGAGTTTGTCAATAGCAATTTAGATAATGGCAATGCTGAGCAAGAAAGCAGTCTTCCAATCCAGATACAAATAGGTGATAGAGAAAAATTTGACAGTAGAAAAATAGGTTCTCGTGGTAATCTCAATCAAAGAGCAGAGAAGGCTCATGCAAAAATGAGGACAAGATTGAGACAAAGACCTACAGCTAATCCCGATTACAGTTCTGCTGTTGTTCCTGATTCTGATGATGACATGGCAGATTTTAGCTGAGCAAAGCATGTGCTGACTTTCATGTAGGCTTCATGTTATAGTGATTAATCATAGGTGGAACTTATGAACTAGTAACTCATTTTGGTAACGGCTGAATGTTTCCATCAGCTAGCTTTAAAGAGTTTAGTTTTGGCCACCATATACTCTTCTTTGCGACTGCAAGTTAGAATTTAGTTTAGTTGTATATAAAACCTAACAAAGATCTAGTGAACTGTGTTGCTTCTTTAGTGTTGCTATTTGCCAGTTTTCCTGCAAGTGATTTCTTTGGATCGGTGGCATGTCACTGATTATTTGGATACCAAAAGATTATACAATCACAGTTAGTTGGTTTATATATGATGGACAATAACTCCAAAAAGACTGAGGAATGTGGAAATATCATGAGACATGTGGATTATGAACACAATAGCAGTCAGCAAAGAAGATTGCATCCCACATTGAACCAATCCTTCAAACGCAAGTACAGAATATGATAAATCAATGCAATATCCTAACTATTCTGACTACAACATTTTCTAGACGAACGACCTAGCTTCTAATTTAATTATTCTTCTTGGCAACGGGTTCTTTGGGCTGCGTATTTGAATCTGAAAAAATGATAAACACCAAGACTTCAGGAAGAAGCCCTTAACATACACATGTAACTGAGAGGCAATTAAAGAGGATAGCATATGTCGAAATTAAAAAAAGGAAAAACTTAATCATAATATTAGGTCTTAAAATTGATATAGAATATAAGATTATATAGTTAAGTTAAGAAACCTTAAACTTTATAAAAAGAAGGAAAAAGTCTAAATTGCTCTAAAAGATATAAATAAATAAATATATAATCTAACATTCTCCCTCAAACTCACGATGCTACAACTAAAAACATTGAGAGTTTATCATATAAGAAAAAAAACGTGAAGCGAAATGTATCTTGGTAAACATATTAGCAATCTGTAGCTTTAAAGGAACAAAAATCAATGTGATGGTGCTAATCTGAAGATGGTGATGAGTAATGTGACAATCAATTTCAATATGTTTCGTTCGCTCATGAAAAATTGAATTACGTGTAATTTGAATAACACTTTGATTATCACAATATAACGGAGTAGGTTGATGAAGAGAGACACCCATATCCGCAAGCAACCAACGCAACTAAACTATCTCACAAGTATTGAGACCATGACAAGATACTCAGCTTTTGTGGAAGATCTAGAAATAACATCTTGCTTTTTACTCTTCCAAGAAATGAGGGAATCATCAAGAAAAATGCAGAAGCCAGTGGTAGATTTGCGATCCGTAGGATCACCAGCCTAATCCGCATTAGAGTATGCACATAACTCAAGAGATGAAGTAAAAGGAAATAAAAAACTTTGAAATTGAGTGCCCCGAAGATACCTGAGAATATGAAGAATAGCAGTCCAATGAACTGCAGTTGGTGCAGCGACAAATTGACTAACCACATGAACAACATACATAATATCTGGATAAGTCACGGTGAGATAAACCAAACTTCCAACAATAGTTCTGTACAAACTAGGATCCGGCAAAGGTGAGCCATCAGATGGAGAATATCGAGCATTAGTCTCAATAGGAGTATCAACAACTCTATTATTAGTAAGATGAGCACGCCCAAACATATTAGATATATACTTTGACTGAGATAAAAGATAACCTTTCGGGGAATAAACAACCTTAATGCCCAGAAAGTAGCGTAGTATACCTAAGTCTTTCATAGCAAAACAATGATCCAACTCAGACTTCAAGGAAGCAATTCCATCAGAATCATCACCAGTAATAATCATGTCATCAACATATAATGATAAAAGAATACGACCTGCACTCGCACATCTGACAAACAATGTTGAATCATGATTACTAGGATGAAAACCAAACGAAGTAATCACTATAGAGAACTTCTCAAACCAAGCACGAGGTGCTTGTTTGAAACCATAAAGCGCTTTACGAAGCCTGTAAACTTCACCGGGTTTGTGTGAAATACCAGGAGGAGGTGTCATATAAACTTCTTCATGAAGATCACCATTTAGAAGTGCATTCTTGACATCCATTTGAGATATTCTCTATCGAAAAATAGAAGCAACAACAATTAGAGTACGAACAGTTGTCATTTTAACAATAGGAGCAAATGTTTCTTCACAATCCATGCCATACTTCTGAGAATAACCTTTAGCAACAAGACGAGCTTTGTATCGTTCGATAGATCCATTAGATTTAGTTTTGATCTTATATACCCAACAAGAACCAATAATATGTTTTCTTAGTAGCAATGGAACCAAATTCCATGTATGACTCTGATGCAAAGCAGTTAGTTCCTCAGTCATAGCACTCTGCCAAAGTGGGTTACAAACAACTTCTCTATAGGATTCAGGCTAAGAAAGACAATGAATAGATGCAACAAATGAAGCAAAAAAAAAAATGAGAATATCAAGAGTAAGCAAAATCTGGTAGTTTAGTAGACTTACGAACACAAGTGGATTGATGACGGTGGAGAGAAGGATCATCCGCAACCTCAGGAGATAATTGAATAGTGGCAGAAGGAGGAACATATGGAACAGATATCTCGGGAACTAAAGTACCAGATTCAGTTGAACTATCAGTAGGATTTGTGGGTGAATCTTCCTCAGTATCGGTATTGAAAGGATCAATGCAAAGCAGATATGACTTTGTTATATTATGCGAACTAGCCGGAATAGAAAAAAATGGAATATACTCAAGAAACACAACATGATGAGAGACATACAATTTTTGACTAACGAGATCAAAGCAACGATATCCTTTTTGACTAACACCATAACCCAGAAAGACACAATGAGCAGACTGAGAGGCTAACTTATTACACTCTGTATGAGGACGAAGGACAAAGCAAGTACAACCAAAAACACGTAAAGAGGAATAGACAGGAGCATACCCATACAATTTTTCAAAAGGTGGCAAACCTGAATTGTGTGAGGTTGGAATTCTATTAATGACATGAGTAGCAGTAAGGATTACTTCCCCCAAAAGGCACTAGGAATACTGACAGACAATAAAAATGAACGAGCTATTTCAACAAAATGTTTATGTTTCCGTTTAGCCATGCCATTTTGTTCAGGAGTATCTGTACACGAGGTTTGATGAATAGTACCATTAGAAGTAAGTAAATGTGGAAATTGATTCAAAGTGTATTCACCCCTAAATCACAACAAAAATACTTTATGACACTAGAATGTTGAGTTTTCACAAGAGCTCTAAAGTTATTGAAAATTATAAGATAATTAGACATGTGTTTCATAAGATAGACCCAAGAGTAACGAGTGCAATCATCAATAAACGAAACATAATACCTTGACCCCCCTTTTGTAGGAATAGGAGAGGGTCCCCATACATTAGAATGGATAATATCAAATGGAGCAGAAGAAAAAGAAAGATTTTTATAAAATGACAAGGTAGAAAATTTGACCAGTTTACAACCACTACAATAAAGGTCCTAATGCTCCTGTAGAGGCTAAAAATTGCAAACAAGACGTTGAAACATGATCTAAGAGAGAGTGTCACAAATAAAAATCATAAGATGAACGACTCAGATGAAAAGACGATGAATCCATACTCGAAGCTACAACTTTTGGTAATTTGAGTTGATCTAAAATATAGAGTCCTCCTTGCCTATGGGCTGTCCCAATTAACTTCTGAGATTGCGGGTCCTGAACATAACAATTGGATGAAGAAAAAAAGACTAGGTATCCAGACTCACATAATTGATTAACAGAAACAAGATTTAAAGTAAGACTCGGAATATAATAAACATTAGTAAGAGATAAAGAAGATATAACAATTGAACCAACACCTACTAATGACATAGGAGTACCATCAGCAACCACAATAGATATAAATGAATTGGGAGAAAAAGAAATAAAAGATGACAAATTGGATGACATATGATGGAAGGCACCAGAGTCCAAAATCTACAAGGATGAAGATATACCTGAAATACCAGACGACGACAAACCTATATGAGAGGAAGCTGACATAGCAGAGGGCTGTGAAGCAAGGAACTGTTGAAACTGCTCAAACATATATGAATCAGATTTCCATGAAATATCTGCACAATAAGGCATGATGACAGAACGAATAATTCTTATATAACCAAACTATAAGGATACACATTTGTATGATCTGCAAAAACTGATGTCAGGATGACCCATGGTCACACAAAGAATCTGAGGCAGAAAAGATATTAAATGTAGAAATCAGTATCACAGGGCGAATCAGTGGAAAAGGATGTCAGTGCCGAAATCGGCAACATAGGGCTTCAACATCGAAATCGGTAGAAAAGAGTGTCGACGTCGAAATTGACAACATATGATGTTGGTGCCGAAATCGGAAGAAAATAGCATTGGCGCCGATCGACAGAAAATAAGGTCGGCGCCGAAATCAACATCAGCAGGACAGAAAATAGATATCGGCGTCGAAATCAATAGCAGCAGTAGGAGACGGCAACGACAACAGGAAGTAATAACAGAGGACGGTAGAAAAAATTAGGTCAGAGAAGGAGAACCGCTCTGATACCATGTAGAAATTAAGAGAAGGAAAAAATTAATCATATTATTGGATCTTAAAATTGATACAGAGTATAAGGTCTTATATAGTTAAGTTAAGAAACCCCAAACTCTATAAAAAAAAGGAAAAAGTTTAAATTGTCATAAAAATTATAAACAAATAAATATATAATCTAACAACATAATCGCACACTTGAGACAAATTAAGTAGGTTGATTTGGAAAACTCCTGCCCTCGCTTGGAGTTTTCCACACACGCCCATGTCTCAACAAGTTCATCATAGTTCTTGTGAGGACAAAATTGTTCTAAATTTCATCATTTCAAGACCTCATCTAATGTTAATATCAAAGCTATTATTAATTACAGCTAACATAACAGTAGTCGTCTTCACTGTTAGCTATCTATTTTTCTTATTGCAAAATTCTGACCAACCGTGGCAAATTGTTTTCTGATTAATTAGACACTCAGATCTACTAATTATATTTTGTAAAACATAGTTCTATGTTCAAACATTCTAATTTTCAGAGAAATATAATGGAACACCATCAGGATATTCACTCTCTCTCTGATACACAACCATGTTTTACCATAAATCCTCTGATTTTCAGACATATATATATAATATCATTTGACAAAATATGATTATGCACTTTGAAGTGTCAAAACTCAAACAAAAGTAAAAACAGCAAGAGTCACAGCAAACAAAGGTTATTGTGCTCACCCCTATGCGTTTCTCATAGTTCATCTCTTGATTATGTGAAGAGAGATAAATTATAGATTAACTTATAATCGATCGTCAAGTAATAGAGATGGGAAAAGTTTTTTCATGAGGATATGTCGAAAATTGATCTATGCCCTATTATAATAAATCTATCATCTTTTAATCAACAAACAAAACAACATGAATGAAACTAATAACAAGACTACAGTGCCTTTGTTTAGACTTTTGGCGGTTTCCAATGAACACTACTCCATTGAAGCCTGGTGGTTGACGAGACTCTAATTAATACTACCCTATAGAGTCTAGCGAAGAGGTATGAATATTTTCATTAAAAAAAGTTAGAAAAAGTCTTCTATAAAGTATTTTGCCAAATTGAGACGTTTTTTAATCAAAAGGAATCTTTTTCTAGGACCTTTGCGCATAACGTTTTGAGTCCAGTAAGACTTCAGAGTTAAAAAAAAAACCCTTTTTCATACTAAATTAACCCGTGTTGAAATTTAGTTGAATGATTTTGGGAGATTTGATAACTAAGCCTGTATGCTACAAATATCATAGTTAATGATGCTCCTATGATTATTGCTGGCATGCTTTAATTTGTTCATACAATTAGTTGGTCAACATACAATTAGTTTGTTCATACAACTTATTGGGTCCTTAATTCCAAACATGTTTCTGTGCCTCAAGTTCCATATTCTCTTTGGCATCTATGTTTGCTTTTTTGTGGTATTTGATACAATCATATGTCATTTTTTTTCCTTCTATTTTTCATTATTGATGCAGATCTTTTCTATGTCCATACCTGAAATTGGCCATCTGACGAGTCTCGGTGCAAAGGATTCTTGTGAGTTTTTTCATGATCATTCAAGGGAAGAAAGTAATATTTTGAACCTTAATAAGAAATTTATTGTATGCATCAAAATCATTGGTGCAGTTTATCTTGATTCTTAAATAGGGATGTGATGGTCTTCTCAGGATGGTACGATGGTTAAGATATGAGGTATTGTTATATGAGATTTTAGGATCGAAACTTGGCGCATCCGAGTATGCCTTCTTTCATACCTTGACCACTTGCACTAATACCTAGTAGTTACCCGTGATTTATTTCCTTCGTGTTGACTTGAGATGTCCCCAAGGGCGTTGGGGCGAACGAATCGTCTTTTGCCACTTGAATAAGGATGTGATGGTCCTAGGGCATAACTGAGTTGATTATCACATGACAAATTTATTGGATATATGTGAATGGAAAAGAAGTGGAAGAGGAAAGAAACTTTTATTGTGAATGAGACTTTAGTCTCACATTGAGAGTTTCAAGCTATATTAGTTGGTTTATATTGATTCACATGCATTGATGATGGATGAAAATCCAGAACCTGGATTGAGCGGCACACAAATAAATTTCAGTGTTCAATTCGGCTAATTTCTAATAAATTGTCCAACAAAATTTGTATAATTAAGTAAGGATTGAATTCTGATAAAGACCGAATTACCTTCCTATCCTATGTGATGGGAAATGACTAGGGATGTGATGATAACGCTTCTAACATTTCAATAATTAGTTTCTTGATATTTCTGAGTCTAGGTAATATTCTAGCTTGACATCATAATTCATGAGAATCTATAAGATTACTGCAAGTCTGCAACTGTGACTCATTCAGCGTCTTTGCTTAAGTGCAACCTTAATTTATTATTTTTATTATTATTTTGCAGTGAGGAAGACAAGATAAGGAAGTTTTAAATGGCACCGGATATTTCTTTAATCACAGTAATTCGCTAATTTCCCACATTTTGAATTCAAATAGGATTTTTTTTCTCCATATGATGCAATCTGTCATGCCTCGACAGTCACTCTTTAAATTTCTGTGTTTCTCATCTGTTAATTAACACTAAAAATGTTCATCCAGACTTTTTAAATCCTATATGCAATCTATTTGTGCTATTCAAACTTAGAGCCGTACAGCAGATAAATGTTCTTTGGTTTTATGCCTTTGAAACCTCAAACTAGTAACTAACTAGTCTTGCCTGTACGCAAGCATCCATAAAATCTGCATCAAACAGTTTTGTTATTTTTTGCTTTAGTTCATCTCATTTCTTTCGATCAAATTATTCCATTCGTTCTTAATTTTTGATATGATAGTTTTGCTATGGTTAATCCTACTGAAAAAAAAAAATCTCCATTTGTTCGTAACGATTTCTTCCGTTTCTGCTTTTTTCTGACAAATGCATGCATCATTTTGCCTTTCTATGAGCTACACAATATTGGCTACTTACAAAATTCTCGCCATTTGGCTCCGACTCTGTCCGGAAGGCTTGGCATGGTCTGTTTCAGATGTTCAAAATCAAATATGGATGACAGCGTGAACAAACCGGAGTTTGACTATTCGTAACTCAGCTTTCAATGTATGGAATCATTCCTTCCTTTAAAGATAAATACATTTCAGTAAAATCTTCTATTTAAAATTATCAATAAAAATCTTTTTTAATTTAGATAATTAATAATTTTCAGTAAAAGGGACACGTAGTTTGGAATCAGAAATTTCCGAAAACTAAAGTTTTTATTGATTTCAGGATTAACAAAATTTTTTTACCTAAAATACCTTCAAATAAGAGAAAAATGTGTTAAAAAAGAAAAATATAAAGAAAAAAAATAAAAATTTTAAACTAAATAAAAAAACATTTAAAAATAGGAAAAAATGTAAAAAAAAATAAAAATGGGGAAAAAATAAAAAACATAAAAAATAGAAAAATAGAAAAGATGGAAAAATTTAAAAAACATAAAAAATAATAAAAAATGTAAAAAATATATAAAAAATAGAAAAAACATAAAAAAAATTAAAAATAGAAAAAATAAAAAAAACATAAAAAACTTTAATTTTTTTAAAAAATAAACAAATGAAAAAAAACTTTAAATTTTTTTAAAAAATAAAATTGGAAAAAATAAAAAAATGAAAAGAAATAAAAAATAAAAAAAAACATAAAAATAAAGAAAAATGTGAAAAAGAAAAAATAAAAAAATATAGAATTTAAAAGATATATATGGTTAGTTACAAGGATAATATATTAAAATATTAAATTATGTTATTTATTAAAATTTTTAAATAAATAAATTTTTGTTGTACTACCTATATTGAATCAAATAATATTTATTTAACATAATTTTAATTATGTAATTACTAAATAAATATATAATCAAAATTATAACTGATAAATTAGAAAAAAACAAAAGATATCTAATTTTCCCTATGCATTATGAAGACGACATAAAAGCCTCCCATGGTGGTCACACAGTTCACACCCCACAAGATCGCCGCCACAGGCCACGGCTCCACCGCCGCCGCCTTATAACTGAACATTCCGGTGAGCAGCGAGGCCAGCAGCCAGACAGCCACTTTTAGCAATCCTTTGTCCCGCTCGTTGGCCCCCTCGAATCTCCTCAGGCACCAGAACAAGCAGAGGAGGTCGACGTAGGACGCGATGGTGAAGGCGAGGGCCCCGGGGTCGTCGATGGACCTACGCACCGCGATGGCGGTGTTGAAGGTCAAGAAGGCGAAGGCGGCGAGGGAGAGCCAAGAGAAGAAGGGATAGTCGTTTTTACCGTCCTTAGGCTCCTCTGGCGGACGAGGTGCGGCCGGAGGCGAGGATTGGAGTGAGCGAGCAGCTTCTGGCTGTAGCGCGGCCATGCCTCACGATGCGCGGAGAAGCCAAGGAGGGAAAAGATAGAGAAAGGATGGCGTGGGTTGGCTTGGGGATGTATCCACCATCGCTTTATAAGGATGTAGGGTAAATTTCCACGCGGTGTTATGTATGTTAGACTCGTTAAAATTTGTCAAGGGACCTACGATGACAGAATTTAAATTGTTTTATATATGGCCCATTTTATTGTAAACTGTATATCGTATAATATTTAATTTATTTTAATTTGTTCTAAAATTAAATTAAATTAAATTATTTTTTAAATACGCTCCAAAATATATTTTATTTATTTATTTTTGGTGAAATATAAATAAGATAAGTCCTCCGCCTCTTATTGAGTTTCCTTACCGTTTTTTTTCCTCTCTCTACGATCTGTTTTTAAAATTCTGCCTTAAAGTCTACCCAAACAAAAAGTCAGTCACGCAAACGTTAACTTCCATAATTCATAACGATGTGGTCCCCGACTGTGAAGGGCTGCTTCGGTCGAGGAACCATCCAACACCCAATAATTCAATCATCTTCGAAGATGCTGAGATACTTAAATTCTGCATAAGGAGAAGTGTAACATATTATATTTATCCTAATTTTTCTTTGTATTCACGATTTCTTCTTACGATAGTTTCAAAATAAGTATTTAGTGAATTATCTATCAATATGTTTGGAGGATCTGGGTTTTAAAATAGAAATCGTCAAAAACTCCGAACTAAATAAAATCGATCGCGTACTTATATTTTCTACTTACTTTCCCGTTTCTTTCTTTTTCACTGTACATGCTTTGTTTTTAAAAAAGAATAAAAGAAAAGTTTTTGGAAATTACATGATTTGCCCCTTCTCATGTGCGTCTCAATCAAACAGAATATATGCTGGGAGTCGTGTGTTGGGACCTTTGTACCCGTTAGAGGGGGGTGAATAGCGGTTTGTCTTGCACTTGCGTTGTTTGCTTTGTCTTGATGGTTTGCAGCGGAATACAACTCGAAGATAAACTATACAATGCTAACAAGTAGATTTACTTGGTATCCACCTCAAGATGAGGTGACTAATCCAAGGATCCACACACGATACACCATCTCCACTATGAAACACTCATTCTCGGTCGCAGCCGGAGGCGGAGAAGCCTCGTACAAACTCACACAACAACGCACACAAAAATACAAGAAGAGAGTACAAGATACAAATGAAAACACTACTTCTTCTTACTTACTTGTTTCTTGTTGTTGCCTCTTGAACCTTGAGAGAACACTCCCAAGAGTCTTCAAGAACTGGCGGTGAAGATCGGAGAAGCTCGCTGTGAGTCACAGAGAAATTATAGGAAGAAAGCTCGCAAAGAACTGGCGAAGAAAACGCTTCACAATCGATCTAATCCATCCCCAATAGATTGCCACGTCAGCACCGCTCCATCCCAGTCGTCCATTGCTCGTTTCCTGCCCAACGGTTGTTGGTGCAACCTTAGGTCAAGGTTGACTTGGTTGACCTGACTCGAGTTGACCTGACTCGAGTTGTGTTTTGATGTTTGACGATGTTTGACGAGAAGAGAGTTGTATTCTTGATGTTTGACAAGAATAGGTGTTTGGGAGATTGTAGATGCAACCTTAGGTCAAGGTTGACCTGGTTGACCTGATTCGGGAAAAGTCCAAGCAGGGAGCTTGGCACGCGAAAAGTCCAAGTATGGAGACTTGGCACTGGAAAAGTCCAAGTACGGAGACTTGGCACGGGGAAAAGTCCAAGCAGGGAGCTTGGCACGCGAAAAGTCCAAGTATGGAAACTTGGCACTGGAAAAGTCCAAGTACGGAGACTTGGCACGGGAAAAGTCCAAGTATGGAGACTTGGCACTGGAAAAGTCCAAGTATGGAGACTTGGCACGGAGAAGTCCAAGCAGGGAGCTTGGCACGAGGTGAAGTCCTAACTGGGATGTTAGGCAGGTGGAAAGTCCTGGTGAGTGAAGCCAGGCAGTGGGAAAGTCCTAACTGGGATGTTAGGCAGTGTGGAAAGTCCTGGTGAGTGAAGCCAGGCAGTGGGAAAGTCCTAACTGGGATGTTAGGCAGTTGGAAAGTCCTGATGAGTGAAGCCAGGCAGTGAGAAAGTCCTAACTGGGATGTTAGGCAGTGTGGAAATCCTGGTGAGTGAAGCCAGGTGAAAGTCCCAGTGAGTGCCGGGCAAGGGAAAATCCGGATGGATCAAGGGTGATCGGACATCCGGTGATGGGAAGTCAAGTAGGTCATAGGGTGACCGGATACTTGCGGAGAGAAAAGTCTAAGTGGGTCAAAGGATTGACCGGATGCTTAGCGGGGAGTCCTAGCAGGTCAAGGGTGGCCGGATGCTAGGCGCAATGTACCAACAGTCAAGATTGACGGATGTTGGTTTGGACTTGGTTTGGCGAAAACCATCTTGGATCGATCGGTGATCGATCCGGTGACTCCATGAATATTCGATCGGTCGGTGACCGATCGAACTATCGATAGCATCTTGTGTGATAACTGATCGATCGGTGACCGATCGAGTCGATCGAGCGAGCAGGAGGCGGGCGCAGAGGGTTGATCGGTCGGGGACCGATCGGCTGATCGGTCCCGGACCGATCAGAGTTCCTGATCGATCAGGGGACGATCAGGAGTTGCTGATCGGTCCATGGACCGATCGAGCGAAACGAAGCCAGGCTGGGGAATAGGATCGGTGCGTGGACCGATCCACTGATCGGTCCACGCCGATCGAGCACTAGCCGTTAGCAGCTAGATTTCTTCGTGTTTCTTCGCTTGGGTTATAAAGGAGGGCTGCTGCAAACACAGTCTTCTTTGACTACTCCTTCTTCTAGCTTCTTTGCTTGCGATCCGAGCTTTGTTGAGCTCTCCCGATAAGCTTGTGAGCTTCGATCGACGGTCATTGCTGTTGTCAGAAGTTGTTGCTTCACAGGCAGTCGACGAGAAGGCGAGTTAGTGTTTGTACATTGTTCTTGTCTTTCTATTTGTATTTCTTGTACTCCTTCTTGTTGTTGCAAGTTTTGTGGCGAGGTTTCTCCACCCAGAAGGAGTTCATATTAGCCGGTTTTCCGGGGACTCATCCACCGACGGATTGACTGGACTCGTCCACCTTACGGACACGCCGAGGAGTAGGAGCCCTAATCTCCGAACCTCGTTACGTCGGTTTGTTTGAGGTTTGTCTTCTTTTCCTTCGTTTCTACGTGTTATTTTCCGCTGCGCTAACCCTAGTTTGTAGAAACGCGACGATTTGGGGTCGGCTATTCACACCCCCCTCTCTAGCCTCCGTACGAGAGATCCTAACAAGTGGTATCAGAGCGAGGCCGCTCTTCGACGGATCAACACCCGGGGGAGCACGGGCTAGAGATGAATCTCTATGGAGAAGATGTCACGATTCAACCCTTCTACGAGTCTCACGACAACTTCACATATTGGAAGGTAAGGATGATGTATTTTCTTAGGACTAATATGTTAAATTGGTTTTGTGTACAAGAAGGGTTTTCCCCTCCGATGGATGAGGAAGGAAAACCTATCAAGAAGAAGGAGTGGACGAAAGAGCAAATCCGACAATCCGAAATCAATGACGAGGTAACAAAAATTATTGAATTTGCTTTACCTAATAATGTTTTGTGCAAGATAGATAGGTACAGCAATGCCAAGGAATTGTGGAACAATTTGGCAAAATTCCATGAAGAGGAGCCTAGTGAGCCAAGTAGCTCACATCATGGAGGAAGCGAATTGGGAGTTGAGGGCTACTCAACATCCAAGGAAGAAGAGGAGGAGAGCTCTTGTTCAAGATCGGAGCAAGAAGAGGCATCTACCTCCGGAAGGGATGAAGAAGAAATCTCATCTATATCCATAACCCTAGGTAACTCAAACCCTGTGATTTCAAGCAAATTACACATAATGTGTTTTGAGTGTAGGAAGTATGGGCACTACAAGAGTAAGTGTCCAAAGAAGACTAAGAAGACTTCACCAGCGCCAAAGATCAAGGAAGCCGGAGTCCCGACATGCAAGAGCAAGAAGCACGTGGTGTGCTTCCAATGCAAGCAACGGGGACACTATAGGAGTCAATGTCCAGGGGGGAGGCAACCTCACAAGGATAAGAGGTCAAACACGTGTAAAGGGGGAGCTAAGGCAAACCCTAACGTAACATTTAAAACTCATTCTTGCAATTCTAGTAGGATGCATGCTAGTAGTCTTATTGCCATTGTCAATACTGATAAGCATGTTAACACTAGAAATCGATACATGTGCTTAGGAGCCAAGCATGTTAGCCTAGATAAGAACAATTCTAGAAATGCTAACCCTAGAATTAACTCATCTAAGGCTAAGGAAAATCTAGATAGAAATCCCAAATCATCTAGACACATGCCTAGGAATACCTCAAAGAAAAATGATAAATCAAAACTTGAGGTATTAGAGAAAGAAAATCAAGTCTTGAGGTCAAGACTTGACTCTCTAGAAAAGGCTCTTAAGGATTTGACTCTAGGGTCTAGGGGTCAAAAACCCAAGTCCAAGGACAAGAAAGGTTTGGGTCACAAACCTAAGTCCCAATTGGTCAAGCCCACTTATCATAATGTTTCATTCGATTATGGAACAAAACCTAGGGCTAGGAAGACCATTACCAAGGTCACAAGGGGAGTCACCCCTATAGTTGACCTTGATGAGACCCAAATGACCAAGGCTTTAAAGCCTAAGAGGGTTATTAGGAGGGTTGCTAGGGAAGTTATCCCTAGTGAATATTTAGTGAACCCAATGAGCTCTAATAGGTATTGGGTTCCTAGGAACATCTTCTCTACCCCATAGATGGGTTAGAGAGTGTCAACTCCGATTAGAAGGGTAGTTAACCCAACTTTGAGGAAATTGACACTCAAGGAGCATTTTCAAGGTTTTGAGAACTTTTGAAAATGAAATGGAATTATCATTTACTCCTTTGAAGAGTTAAATGTGCCTAAAGATTGGAAATTTCATTTTTAATCTCAATTGGCACAATTTGGGAAAATCTAGAGAACTCTCGAGGAAAAATGAAACATGCCAAGTTTTGAGGATAAATTTGATCTTTAAGTGGCATGAATTAATCTAGAGTTCAAGAAGTGTCAAAATTAGGATTTTGGCATTTTGGGGCAATCTAGGATTAAATTTGAAGTTAGCCAAGTGGTTAAGGATACTTAGATAGGTAATCTAGGTATATTTATTTATGCTAAATCTTGCCATGATTGTTTGCCCTCACATGTCATGACATCATGTTTAGTTTCATTATCATTTGAAATGTCATGATAATGCTTAGGCTAGTTTTTATGTTATGTTTATTTAAGTTTCAAACTTTATGCCATGACATCATGATATTGGCACATGTTTTCATTTATGATACCATTTTATGCCATGTCATCATCTCTTGCATTAATAATCAATTGAATTGATTTAAGGATGAAAAACACATTTTGATATTGAGATCAAATTTGTGTTTAGAAAATGCATGAGACCTTAGTCTAAGATACCTAAACCCATATCTCACATCAAAATTGCCATGGATGTGTTTGATACACTTTAGATGTGTGTGAGATATTAGGATCATGGATTAGGATCAAGGTGCATAGTTCTTGTACCTAGATGAGCCTAATTCAAGAAATGGAGGATCATAGGGAAAGCTTGTGAGCTTGTGTACAAGTCATGTACATTTAGCCCTAAGATTATGGTCCTAAATTAAAAGGTTTAAAATCATTTTGAAATTGATTTGGAAAACCTTGATGAAGCCATCTTAGTGATTGCATTCATCATTGAACATTGTGATACAAAGTTGAGTTAAACTTGAACTATTTCAAAGTTTTTGAACTTTGTATCAAGATTGAAAAATGAAAGTTATTTTCATAGAAAACTATTTTTCCATGATAGTATATGGTACGAGGAATATATCCTCAAAATTTTATAATTTTTGGAATTTTCTGGAATTTGTTGTGAGTTTCTGAATTTCGGAAGAAGAAAATCAGAACTCGAGTCTGTCCAAGGCTGGATCGGTCACTGGACCGATCCAGAGGGGTCCTGATCGGTCCGGTGACCGATCAGGCGTGCTGAATTTGCTGAATTTCGACTGTGGTCTGAAATTTCAGCTATGGGAGTTGAGTTTCGGGTTTCTAAAGGTTTGAAACTCTCCAAGACATTGTTAGTGCAATGGTCAAGGGGGATTTGACCTTTAGGGGAAGTTTTTACCTAATTATCAAGGGGAGTTGACTCTTAGGGGGAGTTTTTACTCCTTAAGACTTTTGAGGATTAGTGACATAGGATTGTCACTAAGTTGATTGTTGAGTTTAGTATCAAGGGGGAAATTAAGAGTTTCAATGAAAGGTATGGGACTTTCATTAGGAGGAAACTCTTGACCTTGATTCCCTCTTTTTGATGTGTGTCAAAAAGGGGGAGAGATGTCCCAAGGGGGAGAGTGTAGGTTTTGGAAGAATGTTCAAGGAAGAACATTGGAAAACCTAAGTTAGGTTATCGGGTTAACCTAACTTGATTTTGGATTTTGTCAAACATCAAAAAGGGGGAGATTGTTGGTGCAACCTTAGGTCAAGGTTGACTTGGTTGACCTGACTCGAGTTGACCTGACTCGAGTTGTGTTTTGATTTTTGACGATGTTTGACGAGAAGAGAGTTGCATTCTTGATGTTTGACAAGAATAGGTGTTTGGGAGATTGTAGGTGCAACCTTAGGTCAAGGTTGACCTGGTTGACCTGATTCGGGAAAAGTCCAAGTAGGGAGCTTGGCACGCGAAAAGTCCAAGTATGAAGACTTGGCACTGGAAAAGTCCAAGTACGGAGACTTGGCACGGGGAAAAGTCCAAACAGGGAGCTTGGCACGCGAAAAGTCCAAGTATGGAAACTTGGCACTGGAAAAGTCCAAGTACGGAGACTTGGCACGGGAAAGTCCAAGTATGGAGACTTGGCACTGGAAAAGTCCAAGTATGGAGACTTGACACGGAGAAGTCCAAGCAGGGAGCTTGGCACGAGGGAAAGTCCTAACTGGGATGTTAGGCAGGTGGAAAGTCCTGGTGAGTGAAGCCAGGCAGTGGGAAAGTTCTAACTGGGATGTTAGGCAGTGTGGAAAGTCCTGGTGAGTGAAGCCAGGCAGTGGGAAAGTCCTAACTGGGATGTTAGGCAGTTGGAAAGTCCTGATGAGTGAAGCCAGGCAGTGAGAAAGTCCTAACTGGGATGTTAGGAAGTGTGGAAATCCTGGTGAGTGAAGCCAGGTGAAAGTCCTGGTGAGTGAAGCCGGGCAAGGGAAAATCCAGATGGATCAAGGGTGATCGGACATCTGGTGATGGGAAGTCCAAGTAGGTCATAGGAGTGACCGGATACTTGGTACGGAGAGAAAAGTCTAAGTGGGTCAAAGGGATTGACCGGACACTTAGCGGGGAGTCCTAGCAGGTCAAGGGAGTGACCGGATGCTAGGCGCAATGTACCAACAGGTCAAGATTGACCGGATGTTGGTTTGGACTTGGTTTGGGCGAAAACCATGAGCTGGATCGATCTGGTGATCGATCCAGTGATCATGAATATTCGATCGGTGCGGTGACCGATCGTGCTATCAGTAGCATCTTGTGATAATTGATCGATCGGTGACCGTCGAGTCGATCGAGCCGAGCAGGGGCGGGCGCAAGAGGGTTGATCGGTCGGGGACCGATCGGCCTGATCGGTCCCAGACCGATCGAAGTTCTGTCTGTGGACTGATCAGGAGGTTGCTGATCGGTCCATGGACCGATCAGAGGAACAGAAGCCAAGGCTAGGGAATAGGATCGATGCGTGGACCGATCCACATAAACTGATCGGTCCAGATCGATCAGGCACTAACGTCGCCGCAACGCTAGATTTCTTGTGTTTCTTCGCTTTCGCGGTTATAAAAGGAGGGCTGCTGCTGCGAGCCACACAGTCTTCTTTGACTACTCCTTCTTCTAGCTTGCTGCTGCTTGCGATCTGAGCTTTGTTGAGCTCTCCCCAGTAAGCTTCGTGTGAGCTTCCAGTCGACGGTCAGCTGCTGCTGTTGTCCGAGAAGTTGTTGCTTCACAGGCAGTCGATGAGAAGGCGAGTTAGTGTTTGTACATTGTTCTTGTCTTTCTATTTGTATTTCTTGTACTCCTTCTTGTTGTTGCAAGTTTTGTGGCGAGGTTTCTCCACCCAGAAGGAGTTCATATTAGCCGGTTTTCCGGGGACTCATCCACCGACGGATTGACTGGACTCGTCCACCTTACGGACACGCCGAGGAGTAGGAGCCCTAATCTCCGAACCTCGTTACGTCGGTTTGTTTGAGGTTTGTCTTCTTTTCCTTCGTTTCTACGTGTTATTTTCCGCTGCGCTAACCCTAGTTTGTAGAAACGCGACGATTTGGGGTCGGCTATTCACACCCCCCTCTCTAGCCTCCGTACGAGAGATCCTAACAATGGTCACTTCCCAATTGATCGACCGATTGATTGGGACTGCCTGAATCGATCGCCCGATCGATTCAGAGCCTTTCTGTACTCTCGCGATCACGCGAGAGCTTCTGCTGCCCAATCGATCGACCGATCGATTGGCAGCTCCCAATCGATCGCCCGATCAATTGGGAACGCTTCTGTGCTCGCGATTTCACATCCCAATCGATCGACCGATCGATTGGGACTCCCTCAATCGCAGTACACTCCAATCGATCCACTAATCGATTGGACTTTGGTTCAATCGATCGCCCGATCAATTGACTAGCCTGAACTTGACTCAAACTCAAGTCCAAATTCCCAAACCCAACTCCCGATCAACCGTGACCTGTTGGGTCTCTATGCCTAGCACTTGGCCACACCCGACCAACCTCGAACTAGCCTTCTAGCCTCCTCCATCAGCCTTGCGTCTCTCGGATATCTCCCATCCTTCATGCCTTGCCTTCAGGAGTTTCCTTCGGCCTTATCCTAGTTATCGAGTTCTCCTTGCCCGTTGCATGACTCCTCACCAGGACTTTCCAATTGCTTGGCTCCTCACCAGGACTTCCTCCTTTGCCAAGATCACACTTAGACTTTCAGTTGCCTGGCTCTTCACCAGAACTTCCCAAATGCCTGGCTCCTCACAAGGACTTTCTCCTTTGCCAAGATCACACTTGGACTTTCTAATTTGCCTAACCTCCAGTTAGGACTTCCACCACTGCCTAAACTCCAGTTAGGACTTCTAATTTGCCTAACCTCCAGTTAGGACTTCCACCACTGCCTAAACTCCAGTTAAGACTTCCAATTTGCCTAACCTCCAGTTAGGACTTCCACCACTGCCTAAACTCCAGTTAAGACTTCCAATTTGCCTAACCTTCAGTTAGGACTTCCACCACTGCCTAAACTCCAGTTAGGACTTCCATACGCCTAACCTCCAGTTAGAACTTCCATACGCCTAACCTCCAGTTAGGACTTCCATACGCCTACCCTCCAGTTAGGACTTCCATACGCCTAACCTCCAGTTATAACTTTCCCAGTCAAGTCTCCTGTCAACTTTGACCTACTTGACTTGTATTCTCATCAACCTGGTCAACCCTTTGACCATCTCCATAACCGGACGATTGCTCCAACAATCTCCTTATATTGTCAAACATCAAAACTCAAATCCCGACTCAAGCTTGACTCAACTCAAACTTAGTCAACTTGTCAAACTTGACATAGGAAAATTGCTCCAACAATCTCTCTCTTTTTGATATTTGACAATATCTCTAAGTTAGGCTAAATCCCATAGTCCTAACCTCTTCTTTATCACAAGGCTAAATCCCATAGCCTTAACTTCTTCTTTATCACAAGGCTAAATCCCATAGCCTTAACTTCTTCTTTATCACAAGGCTAAATCCCATAACCTTAACCTCTTCTTTATCACAAGGCTAAATCCCATAGCCTTAACCCATTCATGACAAGGCATGAATGAAGGTTTCCTTCATTCTCTCCTTTTCCTAGAGGGCAAACTCCCCCTGCTTGGGATGAAGGCCTAACTTAACATTCCATTCTCCCCCTTTGTTACACATCAAACCAGAAAACAAACTCTTCTCCATAAGAGTTAACTCTATGTTGTTTACAACCTCATATGTTGTTAACAACCCCACAATGAAGATCTCATATTCTTCATTGCCGCCTAAGCTCCCCCTTGAGCTTTACTTTACTTCACAATGCTCATCCTAGAGCATGCATCAACTTCCCAATGAAACTCCCATTCATTGTATTCAATGCTCCCCCTTGAGCATTAATCTTCTTCTCAATGCTCATCCAAGAGCATTTTTCACTTTACCAATGAAGGTTCGATCCCCTTCATTAACCCAATTCTCCCCCTTGAGCAGTAATCTACTCCACAATGCTCATCCGAGAGCATTTATCATCCTAGCAATGAAGATAACCAATCTTCCATTGCTCCCCAATACTCGACCCTGAGTATTAATTCATCACGAAGGTTTAACCCCCTTCCAAGGTCTTTGAAAAGATTTTTATGTTTTCAAAGAGTAACTCCCCCTAAAAATATGGTCAAACTTCTATCATTGCACCAACAATGACTTGAAGTTCCTAAACAAATAGGAAAACTAAAACTCAAAGTTTTGAGGTTCAAAATTCAATAAAGAAGCTAAACGTCACTCTAAACTTCACCTAAGTTTGCCTTAACCAGTCCATGCTTGTTTTCATCATGAAAACTCCCCCTAAGTGAATACAAATGTATTTCAAAGAGTTAGGAATGGTTAATGACCCTTGAAAACCAAAACTTGAAGTTTTAAGATTCCACAATTCAGAATTGAAAATAAACCTTATCCTAAACTTCACTTTGATTTTTCTTAACCAATTCATACTTGTTTTCATCATGAAAACTCCCCCTAAATGTATACAAATGTATTCCAACGGGTTTAGAGTGGTTAGCGGGACTCGAAGTGACTTGAAGTGTTGAAATCAGGCTTTTCCAGCCAAAAACAGACTTCCCAATCGATTGAAGTTGGGACTCAATCGATTGAAATCACTTCAATCGATCAATTGATCGATTCCACAAGCTATTGCTCGTAGAAATTCCCTCTAAATCAATCGACTGATCGATCCAGCCTGGGTCAATCGATCAGCTGATCGATTCACTACCCTTCTGTTCGCGGGAATTGACTTCCCAATCGATCGACTGATCGATCGAACCCATCCCAATTGATCAGCTGATCGATTGGGTTTCTGATTTCCTGAAATTCAATTTCAGCGAAATTCAGAAACTCCTCAAAAATTCTACAAAATTCTAAAAATCATGAAAATTCATGTAGACATTATTTAGGGTATACTTTATCAAGGAAAAATAGTTTTATATGAAAATACTTCTTATTTTCAAAGATTGACACAAATTTGAAAACTTGTAAAAACTTTAGTGTTTTCTTCAAGTTTGTGTCTAACTATTCAATGATGATCACTATTAAAAGATAGTCTTCACCAAGATTTTTGAAAAGCATTTTAAAATCATTTTCAAAACCAATATCCAACCATGTTCTTTAGGCTCAATGCACATGACTTGTACATTAGCTTTCTCAATGATTGGAAGACACAGAACTATGTGTTTTGATGAACCTAAAACTCAACAAGATGCACTAAATCAACATCTTGAGTTTTGTTCACCATCCTAACATCTCACTTGTATCTAACGTGTATTAAAACACATATAAGTCACCTTATAATTCTTTGTGAGATGTATATTTGGTCTTGCCCTAAACTAAGGGATCATGTATATCTATCTAGGCATTATGAGACTTATGATCATCCACCTAGGATGTCATTTGGTATAATCCCACTTGTTGGTGTTAGAGTGCATACCAAAAGTATAGCTTTTGTAAACATTTGTTTTGAAATAAAGAATCACATTGGTAAAAAATATCTACATTTATGCTAAGTGTAGTTGTTCAATTAATTTATATTGTAGATAACATGGTGTGTGGTGTCACACACAGAAGATCATGTTATCGGTTCTTTATAAATTATAAATAGTAGCTCGCGACTAAGATGGAAAGGAACAAATCATTGGAATAGTCGTAGTGTAATTAAGTATAAGTTTATCTTGACTGATAAATTACACTAGTACACTTTAAGTGTATTGAGCAGGACCATTTAAGGTAAGTTCTTTTTATACTGACTTAATAAAATAACAAGACCTTAGTTATTATGGAAGTGTGTGTTCTTTATCCTAATATAATAATAAGCACATATATTTAGTATTTATTTATTTGACTTATCAAAGGGTGAGATTTAGCTCGATAAATCAATAGGCCCGATAAGTTAGGAAATGATATTACTTATAGTGTGTGTTGTTGATTATAGAAGGAAACTTTGTCGTAGTAATCTAGGTTGATAATGTCCCCAAGAGGAGCTCATAAGGATTGTCATGTTAAACCCTGCAGGTGGATTTAGTCTGACATGACGATAAGGATGAGTGATACTACTCTTGGATTGAGATATTAATTAAGTGAGTTGTCAGTAACTCATTTAATTAGTGGGCATTCGACATCTTAAACATAGGGAGACTAACACACTCATAATAAGAAGAAGCCCAAAATGTAATTTGGGATTGGTGCGGTAGTTCAATAATAATTCTTTAGTGGAATGAATTTTTATTGATGAAATTAAGTTGGGTGTTCGGGGCGAACACGGGAAGCTTAATTTCATCGGGAGACCAAAACCAATTCCTCCTCTCGGCCCCTATCGTAGCCTCTTGTATATAGAGAATTATACCCACCACATATCCACCTTATATCCATCCTAATGGGGCCGGCTAAGCAAGCTTGGAACCCAAGCTTGGGCCTGCCAAAGCAATTAGGATGAGTAAGATGGTGTGGCCGGCCCTAGCTTGAACCCAAGCTTGGTGTGGTCGGCCACATCATATTAAAAGGATTTTTTTTATTTGTTTAAAATCTTTCCTTATGTGGAAGCAATGTTTTTAAAAAAGAGTTTAAAAAATTAAATATTTCCTTCTACAAAAGATTAAGAGAAAGATTAGATATCTTTCCTTATTTGTAGATTGAAAGGAGATTTTAATTTTAGAGAAAACTTTCCTTTTTAGAAATCATCCACATGTTTTAATAAGAGAGATTTTAATTTATAAAATTTCCTTTTATAATAAACCATGAAGGGAAAAATTGTTAGAGAAATTTTTATTAAAATTTTCGAAAAAAAATTAGGAAGTTTTAATTCTTGTATTGTTAAAACTTTCCTTGTTTGGAGCTTTAAGGTGGCCGACCATATGATTTAAGAAAAGGAATTTGATTTTAATTAATTAAAATTTTCTTTTCATGGCAAAGAAATTAAGGAAGGTTTTATTTAAATTTTTATTATTTGCCAAGACCAAGGATTATAAAAGAGAGGGTAGGGGGTGCCTTCATGGCTAACAACTCTATTCTATTTTCCTCTCCTCTCTTCTTCCTTGGTGTGGCCTGCCATATCCTTCTCTTCTCTTCTTTTTTAGTGGCCGGTTTATCTATCTCTTGGAGCTCTTGTTGGTGGTCGGTTCTAGCTAAGAGAAGAAGGAGAGAAAGGAGGCTTTGCTCTTGCATCCCTTGGAGCTTGAAGGTTGGTGGCCGGACCTCTACATCCTTGGAGGAGCTTTGGTGGTCGAAACTTGGTGAAGAAGAAATAAGGGCTTGGGTGGTTCTCATCTCGGAAGATCGTTGTCCACACAACGTCTGAGATTAGAAGAGGAATATGGTAGAAGATCAAGAAGTTGTTTACTTGCAAAGAAAGGTATAACTAGTAATTGTTTTCCGCATCATACTAGTTTTTATTTGTATGAATTCCAAACACAAGAGGCTAGTGATTCTAGATTTTTGGATTAGATATTTGATGTTGTGTTTCTTTTGTTTTGTTTTTCGATCTTGTGATTCGATTGTTCTTTTGGTTAAACCTAGAGTTATATAAGGAAATTAAATATTAAATTTCTTTAAAAGACTTTGTCTAGGAAGTGGTGGTTGCTCCCATATCCAAGAAGGCCTAGTGCCTCGCCATGTTTAACCTGGAAGCCAATTTTAGAAATTAATATTTAATTGAATTTATAACATAGGTGGATTTGGATCAATAATGTTAAGCATCGTTTGCGATCCAAGTCTAAACCATTAAGAACAGATAAGTTAAATTTGAAATCAATAATTTTAAGTTCCATTTGCGATTCCGAATTTAATTTCTAAAGAACACAATAGGTTGTTAGGAAAGGTTCGCCACTTGTATAAAATTTTTGTATAGTGGAACCGGTACGATCTTCCTAGGACCAACCAACAATTGGTATCAGAGCTAGGGTTTACCTCTGTGTGTTTGGTTTTTAATTTAATTATGCACATGTCATACATAATTTAGGCAGGATAATAGTAGGATGTGCTAACTCTGTGGTTGCAGGCTCCAACTATTATGACTTATGGTTATTGTGTGTGATTGGACCCTTGGACATGTCAAGGGCATATTATTGTGTGTGCATGATTGTATTTAACTATTACAGCAGGAGTTGTATTAGCCATAGGATTTTACATTTATGTTCGATCTAGACATGATGTACATTCCCTTGTGGAATATAGGATCGATATATGTAAAATTTTATTTTGTCGTGGATTGTATACTTGCGAGGCATGGTGCTATTTGAGGACAAGAGGCACAGCGGAAAATGAAGCTCGATAGACCGACGACATGAACCCTAGGGCAGACAGCACTCGAAGGACAGTGATGGAAAAAGCCATAATAGTTAGAAAATTAATTTCCATATTTATTGCTTTTATTTACTGTTATGTGTGTGATGTATGTTTGCTAGGTTAAAATTCCTCACCTTAAATAACTAAGTGAGAGAGAGATTAAGTATATTAATCCCACGGTCTCCATTACTGGTTTGTAAGTGATGCAACAAGCTGTTGGTGCGGGAAAATCCGACGATCAAACATGTGTTTTGATAATGGCAAAGGGTTCAAAGTTAAGTAGTTTTTTGTCTGACAGTTTGAATAAGCTTGTAGGAATGTCCTAAGTGTACTTAGGCAAAAGTCCTAGCTGCGGTTAGGCAGGTGAAAAATCCTAGGGGGTGGTAACCCTAGGTCATAGAGGGTGGTAACTCTATGCGGAAAGTCTTGGCGGGTAAAGGGCTTCAAGCAAAAAGTCCTAGGGGGTGGTAACCCTAGGTGGAAAGTCTTGGTGTCGCGAACTAGGTAAAAGACTGGACGGGTCGGGGAGCGGGCGTCCAGCAGAAAGTTCGGAAGCATCGAGCACTGAGCAAAAGTCCAGTCGATCTGAAGGATCGCACTGGCAACAGGTAACTCTCCTGAGAGGAGTAGGTGAGGACGCGTTCCCCGCAGAGGGAACAGTAGGCGTCAGGTCGACCTAGGGTTTCCGGTTGAAAATCCGAAGTCAGACTCGGACAGTCCAGAGATTGTCAAACACCTTTCTTATCATGTGCTAACCTTGTCTTGCAGGGTATATGTGTATTGTGTGGACTAACACATTGTGCAGGGACAAGAAAACATACTTGACCTCGGATGAACAGTGTCTGAGGCGCCTCTATGGAGCTTGGAGGCGTCTTGGGTGCAAGCCGAAGCCAACTATGTAGAGGAGCTGGAGGCGCCTTCATGGGGACTGAAGGCGTCTTGGACCGCAGCTTGGAGGCGCCTTGGAGTGGCGTTGAAGGCGCCTTCAGGTGGATAACGAGCAGCGGTCAAAGCCTGATCGACAGCGGCTGAGTCGGGATAAAACCTTGGGTTGGAGGCGCCTTGGAGCTTAATGGAGGCGCCTTGAACACCCTTTATAAGGGGGTTTCGACCAGCAGTCTAGTACATCTTCTTCCAAGTGATCTTTCTACTACAAGCTGCTAACAAGACGATCCCGAAGTGCTGCAACAAGATCCTGATGACCCGAAGCTTCGAAATTGCTCATTCTTGTTGTCGATATACTATTTCAGTTTAATAGATTGTAATAATTCTGTAACCATTATTCGATCTTATAGGTGTTGTCCACAGAAAGCGATCAACGATCGCGGGCCTTGGAGTAGGAGTCGCCACAGGCTCCGAACCAAGTAAACAACCTGTGTTTGCGTGTGTTGTGTTTTCTTTTATTTTCCACTGCGTATTTACTCGACACGTTTTACATCGAACGAAATAGCCACGAGCGCTATTCACCCTCTCTAGCGCTTCTCGATCCAACACAAGCTTGCGTGTTGGCTCTGAGTGTCTCCCTCCACAACGGATGAGTTTGTTTGTGGATCACTAGATCAAACTTCATTTATGGATGGTTATAGGAAATTATTTAGGATGTGTGTGATCTTCTCCAACTGAAGGGGCACAATTCTATTTAATGGACTTAGTATCAAGTAATGATATACACTTAGACACATTTAATAGTATCCTCCCCAACGGAGTCACTGCTATTATTTGTGTGATTAAAGGGATACCAACTATTAATTTTATTTGTCATAAAGTTAGGATGACAAGATAATAAACTTAATGGGTAAAACCTCCTCTTACAAATGTTGATTTTGTATACGTCCACACTAACGTGGCATGCAAAATTCACGGTGCTTGAGGTGTTGGTGAATTTAAATGATATAGTTTTGAGGAATCAATATTATTTTAAATTCAAAGTTTTGACCAAATATTTGATCGAAAGAAGACCAACTATTAATTTTATTTGACAAGATAATAAAATTAATAAAATCTCCTCTTACAAAAGTTTGATTTTGTATACGTCTACACTATCGTGGCATGCAAAATTCACGGTGTTTGAGGTGTTGGTCTTGACCAAATATTTTTGTGATTCTTAGGATATTTTTCAATCCCCTAGCTATTATACTATAGAATAGACTTAGTAGTTCCAATTACATAGACTGGAAAAGAAACTTGGACATTGTTCTAACTGCTGAAGGCTATAAGTTTGTACTGATAGAGGTCTTCCCTAATGTGCCTAATAACGATTCTAATGAAGAGGAGATTGAGTATCATAGGAAATGAGTCGAGGCAGATGAGATGGCGCGGAGTTACATTTGGTTTTTATATCAAATGTGCTGCAACATCAGCATCAGACCATGCCTACTGGTCATGACATGATGTACAATCTCAAGAAACTCTTCAGACACTAGAATCAGGCTGACAGGAAAGACTGTATGATCTCTAGGTACTGGAGTAAAAGCAGGAATGAAGAAGCCGAAAGACAAGTACTTCATTTGCAAGCAGTTTGGACATTTATAGGCGGATTGTCCTTGTAGGAAGAGAATAATATAAGTATATCTTATTCTCTTGTAGTTGGAACATGTTTAGTGGTATTATCTACTGGTACCTGGCGTGTAGATATGATAACCACTGATCATGTCTGTAAATCATTGCAGGGGTTCCAGGAAATCCGACAACTACACAAAGGAGAAATCACTGCTTACATGGGTAATAGTACAGAAGTAGTAGCTGTTGTAGTGGGAGATGTTTATAGGAATAAAATATTGTTATTAAGAAATTGCCTTTACGTACCAAGTTTTAGAAAGAACTTGATTTCAGTTTCTAAACAATACAAGGATGGATATTCTGTCTATTTATGATAGCAAAGGTGTTATCAAGATAAATAGGGAAGTTATCTGTTCTGGTACGTTGGTTGGTAATTTATAATCTAATAACTCTCACGATGCAACAAATAGAAATTAATAACACATCTTCTAAATCTAATAAGAGAAAGGAACCTTTGGATATGAACCAAACATATCTTTGGCATCTAAGGCTTGGTCATATTAACTTAAGTACGGATTCAAAGGTTTATAGCCGATGGACTCTTGGGTTCATTAGTGTTGGAAAACTTTCCAACTTGTGAATCTTGCTTGAAAAGAAAAATGACCAAGAGACCTTTTAAAGGCCAAGGGGTATAGGGCCAAAGATGTGTTAGAACTGGTTCATTCTGATTTATGTGGTCCTATGTCTATCCAGGCAAGAGGTGGTTTCGAATATTTTGTCTCCTTTATAGATGACTATTCAAAATATGGATATATTTACTTGATGCACCGTAAGTCTAAGTACTTTGATGAGTTCAAAGAATACAAGGCTAATGTGGAGAAACGTCAAGGTAAAAGTATCAAGACACTACGGTGAGATCGTAGTGGTGAGTACCTCTTAGGAGAGTTTATGAGTCACTTATCAGAAGTCGGGATTCAATCCCAATTGACTGCACCTGGTACACCCCAACAGAATGGTGTAGTAGAACGAAGGAATAGTGTTGGAACCCCAAGGTGTTTTGATGTGATCAAACAAGTTAAGTTATGTCCTATTTTGTCTAACCCTTGTGTCTAAATATACAGGAGCTTAGGAACACAGGAAGTCGAGCGGAAGACGCGGCTAGCGAGAAGGATGACACGAGAGAGAGCTGACGGGCTCGGTGCGTCCGAGGGACGAGGTGACCGCGGAAGAGTACACTGGTGGACGAGAAGAACGTACGCGACGTTCGAGGGACAAGAAACCGGGAAGGAAGGCTACTCGAGGAGAAGGCCGGAACTTGGGTTCGGGTGAGCCCTATTCCGGATGGCCGAGATCACCCAAGCTAGCAGAGTCGGAACAGAAGACCCAGACCGAGACGAACTGAACCGGAGCAGTGGAACCGGACCACAAAAAGTCAATTGGGTTGACTTAAGTGGTCCGGGCGCCCGGATCCATTCTGGGCGCGCGGACCGTCCGGGCGCCTGGAACCATTCCGGGCGCCCGAAAGTGGATTTTGACCAGATCGAGTTTTGACTCGATCTGAACATTGGGAGATAAAATTTTATCCCTCCAGGGCGCTCGGATCCTTCAGGGCGCCCCGACCAATGTTATAAATATAACACTGATTAGCACAGACTTTTCAACTCACTTGTAATCAGTTTCTTAGTGCTTTACTTTTCTGTCTGTACTCTCAACGCTGTAAAGAGGCTACTCCGCCCGAAGGAGATCATCAGATAGTGCACCGTATTCGTCTTGGATTAGCAATCTTCTAATTACAAACCAAGTAAATCTCTTGTATCTGATTTCTTTAATTAGTCTCTGTTTCTTTTATTACAAGTTTCCATTTTTAAGTTGAAAATCCGAGAAAGGTATAATTTATTCTTGTAGGGCAATTCACCCCTCCCCTCTTGCCGGCCTCCAAAGGGACCAACAAGTGGTATCAGAGCAAGGACGTTTCAGGAGGACTAACCACCGATCGAAGCAACGAGATGGGCGGACTAAGCATCGTTCCACCAAAATTTGAGGGAACTTCGCACACTGGAAGCGTCGTATGGAGGTATTCCTAAGAACTGATTTCGAAATTCGGTTAATTATAAAGTATGACTTTGTAGCTCCGACGAATCAGAATGGAGAAGAAAAAGAAGAGAGCTAGTGGACAAAGAAGGAGCAGAGTGATTCTGTAGTGAACAACCATGCAGAATATCACCTGCTGATCGTGTTGCCGCCTCAAAAAGTCAACCGCATCGGAAGCTACTCGTCGACCAAAGAACTCTGGGAGAAGTTCCTGGAACTCCATGAAGGGACATCCGAAGCAAAACTGGCTAGAAGAGACATCCTCCGGAATAAACTGACGAACATTCGTCTGGAAAAAGGTGAGAAGGTAGCCGATCTACACGCGAAGGTAAATGAATTGATTACTGGTCTCGAGAACCTCGGTGAAACAGTAACAAATCGGGACACCATACGCTACACATTCAATGCGTTTCCTAGAACTCCAGAATGGACGTCAATCATCGACGCCTATTACATTTCAAAGGACCTGGAGGTAAGTACCTTAGAAGAATTATTCTCTACACTTGAACAACATGAAACCAGGTGTGCTTGAACAACAAAGGAAGCAAGCCATATGATTGCACTAAACACAACCAAGAAGGATGAACCCGAGTCAGATTCAGAAGAGGATTAGGAAGCATATATGGTAAGAAACTTTAAAAAGTTTTTTAGATCTAATAAATTTAAAGAAATGTAGAATAAAAAGAATCCAAGAAATAGAAGAAGGATGCGTTGCTACCAGTGTCAAAAGGAAGGACACCTAAGAGAGGACTTCCCAGAACTCAAGAAGGGAAAAATCAAGGTACCTAAAAAGCACAAGAACCTAAAAGCTACTTGGGACGACACTTTATCATCTGAGTCTGAGATTCAAGAATATGTCGGGCTAGTGCTGATGGCAAGCTACGAAGGGCAAAGTACATCAGAACCCAGCATTGATGAAGGGGGAGCGACCTCAGATGAAAGCAGTGAAGCAGGGGGAGATTCAGGCTTCAAGTCTGATATGGTAAGTGAGGTATGCCTCTTACCCCCTGATCAACTTTACTTTGAAATTAAATCTATGGCAAAATCCATGTATAAATTAGAAAATGAAAATACTAAATTAAAAAAATAAAATTTTAGAAACAAAAAGAATTTTGGCAAAATCATGTCTAATAGAGGATTTTGATAAATTGAAACTAGAAAATAATAAATTAAAAGAAGAAATAGAAAATATGAAAAAGTCTACCTATTCAAATATTTATACTTTTAAAAATTATAAACCATTAAATTGGTAGTATATGTTTCATCAAAGTCAAATTAGAAAAATATCAAAAGTCTATATACCTAGGAAATACTTGATTAACCCTGTAGGTAGGAACCTCTATTGGGTTCCGAAAACATGTTTAACTTGAATTTAAAAATTAGACTTAACGTTTTCAGCAAGGAAATTAAACATCTAATTTCTTTATGCGGCTTTGTCAAGAAAGTGGTTATTGCTCCAATAACCAAGAAGGCCTAGTGCCTCGCCACTGTCTGGAAGCCAAGTATTGAAATGAAAAATTTAATTGACTAACTGAAAAAGTATTAATTTAAATTACTTAATGCTTTAAAAGGGTTATTCAATTTGTTATAGAGAAATTTTTTAAAAATATTCATGTTCTAAAAAACTTAGAATTTTTTTTAAATTATTCCGTTGCACATTTTCTTTTAACTTAGGAAATATTTTTTTTGGTTTTGCAACACTTTCTAATTTATTGCAAATTAAAAAAAAAGGTTAGAAATTTTCTTGCTTAGAAATTTTCTTCAGATACTTAAATTTTTTTTCTTCTGAAAATTTTCTAACTTAGTTTTTTTTGTTTTACTTAGAAAAATTCAATTATGTTAGAAATTTACTTAGATTTTTTTTCTTTTCACTTATGAAAATTTTCTTTTAAACTTAGAAATTTTCTAACTTAAAATTTTTTTAACACTTAATTTTTTTTTAAAGTTAGAATTTACCTGACTTGTTTAGGAACCTCAATTTTTTGTGTGATCAAAGGGGGAGAAGTATGTTAAATCTAGGGGGAGGTATATATTTTTTTTGAATTGAATAATCTTTGGACTCATTTGCAAAATTATTTGTTTTTATTGCATTTGGTTACCCTAGATTAACTTGGGTTGCTCATATCAAAAAGAGGGAGATTGTTGGAACCCCAAGGTGTTTAGATATGATCAAACAAGTTAAGTTAGGTCCTGTTTTGTCTAACCCTTGTGTTTAAGTATACAGGAGCTTAGGAACTCAGGAAGTCGAGCGGAAGACGCGGCTAGCGAGAAGGACGGCACGGGAGAGAGTCGACGGGCTCGGTGCGTCTGAGGGACAAGGTGACCACGGAAGAGTACACCGGTGGACGAGAAGAACGTACGCGACGTTCGAGGGACGAGAAACCAGGAAGGAAGGCTGCTCGAGAAGAAGGGCGGAACTTGGGTTCGGGTGAGCCCTATTCCGGATGGCCGAGATCACCCAAGCTAGCAGAGTCAGAACAGAAGACTCGGACCGAGACGAGCTGAACCGAAGTAGTGGAACCGGACCACAAAAAGTCAACTGGGTTGACTTATGTGGTCCGGGCGCCCGGAACCATTCCGGGCACCTGAAAGTGGATTTTGACCAATTCGAGTTTTGACTCGATCTGAATGTTGGGGGATAAAATTTTATCCCCCCTAGGGCGCTCGGATCCTTCAGGGCGCCCCGACTAGTGCTATAAATATAGCACTGATTAGCACAGACTTTTCAACTCACTTGTAATCAGTTTCTTAGTGCTTTACTTTTTTGTCTGTACTCTCAACGTTGTAAAAAGGCTACTCTGCCCGAAGGAAATCGTTAGATAGTGCATCGTATTCGTCTTGGATTAGCAATCTTCTGATTGCAAACCAAGTAAATCTCTTGTATATGATTTCTTTAATTAGTCTCTGTTTCTTTTATTACAAGTGTCCGTTTTTAAGTTGAAAATCCGAGAAAGGTATAATTTATTCTTGTAGGGCAATTCACCCCTCCCCTCTTGCCGGTCTCCAAAGGGACTAACAAATAGGACTCTTATGGAAATAGTTAGATCAATGATGGGTTATTCAAAATTACCAAATTCATTTTGAGGATATACTCTAGAAACAGAAGTGAACATAGTACCTTTCAAAGTCAGAACCCTCTACTCCCACAGAATTATATAATGGGCGTAAGCCTAGTCTGAAGCATATTCGGATTTGGAGTAGTCCAACACATGTGCTGAAGGAAGACACTGATAAGTTGGAATTAAGAACAAGAGTTCACTTGTTTATGAGTTATCCTAGAGAAACGAAAGGAGGTTTATAGTCCTAAAAATCAGAAGGTCATTGTTAGCACCAATGCTCGATTTTTAGAAGAGGACTATGTAATAAGCCACATGCCTATAAGTAAATTTGTTCTTAAGGAAGTAATAAAGGACACGTCTAATCTAGTACCAACAGTACAAGATGAGATACCACAAGAAACTGTAACACGTGTCACAAATAATGCACAATTATAGATAGTGTCTCGTCGTAGTGGGAGGGTTGTTAGGCAACCTGAAAGATTCATGTTTTGGGAGAGTCTTTGGACTTGATCCCTGGTGAACATGAACCTAATCCCTGGACATATGATGAAGCGCTCCAAGATAAAGATGCAGCATCTTGGCAAAGAGCAAAGAATACTGAAATAAAATCTACGTATTCTAATAAAGTCCGGGAGCTTGTAGAACCACCAAACGGTGTAAAAGCCATTGGGTGTAAATAGGTTTACATAGGAAAAGAGGGATAGACAAGAAGGTGGAAACTTTCAAAGCAAGGCTTGTTGAAAATGGAAACTTTTTCACCGGTAGGCATGCTTAAGTCTATCCGGATTCTTTTATCTATTTCTACTCATATGGATTATGAGATTTGGCAAATGGATGTCAAGACAGCTTTCCTTAATGGATGTCTTGAAGAAAACATCCATATGAAGTAACCAGAGGAGTTCATTGCGAAGGGCAAAGAGCATCTAGTATGTAAGCTTAATCGATTTATTTATGGACTGAAGCAAAGCTTCAAGGTCTTGGAACATCCGGTTTAATGAAGTAATCCAGACCGATGGATTTATTCAGTGTCCGGATGAGTCTTGTATATACAAGAAGTGTGATGGAAACGTGGTAGTATTTCTTGTACTATACGTAGATGACATATTTGGTAGTTGGAAACAATATCAAAGTGTTGTCGGAAATAAGGGTATGGTTGTCCAAATAATTCGATATGAAGGACTTAGGAAAATGCGCACATATTTTTGGGATCAAAGTGATCGCAAGAAAAGGATGTTGTACTTATCCCAAGCTTCATATATCTATACAATCCTAGCTCATTTTAGCATGCAAGACTCCAAGAAAGGTTTTCTACCTTTTAGGCATTGAGTAGCTTTATCTAAAGAGATGTCTCCGAAGACATCAAAGAAGATAGAAGACATGAAGGCAGTTCCTTATGCTTCGGCTGTCGGAAGCCTAATGTATGCTATGCTGTGTACGAGACCAGATATCTGTTTTGCCGTATGCATGGATAGCAGACATCAAAGTAACCCTGGACAAGGATATTGGAATGCTGTAAAACATATATTAAAAGGACTAGAGATTATATGCTAGGCAGATGATTTGCTCCTTGTAGGCTATAAGGATTCTGACTTCCAATCTGATAGGGACAATAGTAAGTCAACCTCGGAGTTTTGTGTTTACTTTAGGAGGTGAATTCACAACTATAGAGGAGTGTTAAGCATAGGTGCTTTTCGGACTCCACCATAGAAGCTAAGTATGTGGCAGTCTTTGAGGCAGTCACATAATATGTATAACTTAGAAACTTCATGATAGACTTATATGTGATTCCTAGTTTGCCCAAAATTATTTGGTGCAGTAGCAAACTCGAAGGAACCACGAGCCCATAAGGCAAGTAAACACATAGAGCGCAAGTACCACCCAATACGAGACATCGTATAACGAGGAAAAGTTGTTGTCGCCTAGATTGCATCAGATGATAACCTGAAAGATCCTTTCACTAAGGCTCTTCGGGCGAAAGCTTTTGATCGGCATGTAGAGGGGATGGGAATCAGATGTATGGTAGCAGATATGACAGCTTAGTCTTTTAGTATAAGTGGGAGATTGTTAGAGTGTATACTAAAAGCCTAGCTTTTGTAAACATTTGTTTTGAAATAAAGAATCACATTGGTCAAAAATGTTTACATTTATGCTAAGTATAGTTGTTCAATTAATTTATATTGTAGATAACATGGTGTGTGGTGTCACACACAGAAGATCATGTTATCGGTTCTTTATAAATTATAAACAGTAGCTCGCGACTAAGATGGAAAGGAACAAATCATTGGAATAGTCGTAGTGTAATTAAGTATAAGTTTATCTTGACTGATAAATTACACTAGTACACTTTAAGTGTATTGAGCAGGACCATTAAAGGTAAGTTCTTTTTTTACTGACTTAATAAAAGAACAAGACCTTAGTTATTATGGAAGTGTGTGCTCTTAATCCTAATATAATAACAAGCACATATATTTAGTATTTATTTCTTTGACTTATCAAAGGGTGAGATTTAGCTCGATAAATCAATAGGCCCGATAAGTTGGGAAATGATATTACTTATAGTGTGTGTTGTTGATTATAGAAGAAAACTGTGTCCTAGTAATCTAGGTTGATAATGTCCCCAAGAGGAGCTCATAAGGATTGTCATGTTAAACTCTGCAGGTGGATTTAGTCTGACATGATGATAAGGATGAGTGGTACTACTTTTGGATTGAGATATTAATTAAGTGAGTTGTCAGTAACTCATTTAATTAGTGGGCATTCGACATCTTAAACATAGGGAGACTAACCCACTCATAATAAGAAGGAGCCCAAAATGTAATTTGGGATTAGTGCGGTAGTTCAATAATAATTCTTTAGTGGAATGAATTATTATTAATGAAATTAAGTTGGGTGTTCGGGGCGAACACGGGAAGCTTAATTTCATTGGGAGACCAAAACCAATTCCTCCTCTCGGCCCCTATTGTAGCCTCTTGTATATAGAGAATTATACCCACCACATATCCACCTTATATCCATCCTAATGGGGCCGACTAAGCAAGCTTGGAACCCAAGCTTGGGCCTGCCAAAGCAATTAGGATGAGTAAGATGGTGTGGCCGGCCCTAGCTTGAACCCAAGCTTGGTGTGGTCGGCCACATCATATTAAAAGGATTTTTTTTTATTTGTTTAAAATCTTTCCTTATGTGGAAGCAATGATTTAAAAGAAGAGTTTAAAAAATTAAATATTTCCTTCTACAAAAGATTAAGAGAAAGATTAGATATCTTTCCTTATTTGTAGATTGAAAGGAGATTTTAATTTTAGAGAAAACTTTCCTTTTTAGAAATCATCCACATGTTTTAATAAGAGAGATTTTAATTTATAAAATTTCCTTTTATAACAAACCATGAAGGGAAAAATTGTTAGAGAAATTTTTATTAAAATTTTCGGAAACAAATTAGGAAGTTTTAATTCTTGTATTGTTAAAACTTTCCTTGTTTGGAGCTTTAAGGTGGCCGACCATATGATTTAAGAAAAGGAATTTGATTTTAATTAATTAAATTTTCCTTTTCATGGGAAAGAAATTAGGGAAGGTTTTATTTAAATTTTCCTTATTTGCCAAGACCAAGGATTATAAAAGAGAGGGTAGGGGTGCCTTCATGGCTTACAACTCTATTCTATTTTCCTCTCCTCTCTTCTTCCTTGGTGTGGCCGGCCATATCCTCCTCTTCACTTCTTCTTTAGTGGCCGGCTCATCTATCTCTTGGAGCTTTTATTGGTGGCCGGTTCCAGTTAGGAGAAGAAGGAGAGAAAGGAGGCTTTGCTCTTGCATCCCTTGGAGCTTGAAGGTTGGTGGCCGGACCTCCACATCCTTGGAAGAGCTTTGGTGGCCGAAACTTGGTGAAGAAGAAAGAAGGGCTTGGGTGGTTCTCATTTCGGAAGATCGTTTCCCACACAACGTTCGAGATTAGAAGAGGAATACGGTAGAAGATCAAGAGGTTGTTTACTTGCAAAGAAAGGTATAACTAGTAATTGTTTTCATCATCATACTAGTTTTTCTTTGTATGAATTCCAAACACAAGAGGCTAGTGATTCTAGATTTTCGAATTAGATATTCGATGTTGTGTTTCTTTTGTTTTGTTTTTCGATCTTGTGATTCGATTGTTTCTTTTGGTTAAACCTAGAGTTATATAAGGAAATTAAATATTAAATTTCTTTAAAAGACTTTGTCTAGGAAGTGGTGGTTGCTCCCATATCCAAGAAGGCCTAGTGCCTCGCCATGTTTAACCTGGAAGTCAATTTTAGAAATTAATATTTAATTGAATTTATAACATAGGTGAATTTGGATCAATAATGTTAAGTATCGTTTGCGATCCAAGTCTAAACCATTGAGAAAAGATAAGTTAAATTTGGAATCAATAATGTGAAGTTCCGTTTGCGATTCTGAATTTAATTTCTAAAGAATACAATAGGTTGTCAGGAAAGGTTCGACACTTGTATAAAATTTTTGTATAATGGAACTGGTACGATCTTCCTAGGACCAACCAATAGTTGGGATATTTATCATTCTTAATAAATGCCTTTTGTCCTTAATTACAAGGAAATTAACATAATGCATGATGTTACATGACATATATCAAAATAAGTAATTTTTCAAAGAAAAACATGCTATAGCTACATGATGTTTGTATGACATGACATGGTATTTTTATGTTTTTCATAATAGAAATGAATGCAACACATGATGTCATGACATATAATAGGCAATCAATCATGACATTTTAGCATAAATAAAATATACCTAGATAATCTAAGTATCCTTAAACCTTAGCTAAAATCTTAAAATTAAGCCTAGATTGCTTATCTCTTGAAAGAATGCCCAAACCCAACTTGGCATTTCTTTTACCCCATTTCTATTTGTGCCAATTGAAATTAATAATTCAATCTTCAAATATTTGTTTGGCACATATGACTCTCTTTAAGAATCAAACATTTAGATTGAGACTTAATTATGCTCTTAATCCCTTAAGAACATACTAATATCTCAACTAAACATTTCTTATCCTTTCTCCAAGTGTGCCAACTTACCTTTGATGTGATTCTTCAAGGTTTGGCACAACTTACTCCTTCAAATAGTAACACTTTAGATTAACACTTAGATTTCCCTTACATCACTAAGAAGATACCAAAATCCCAACTTGGTATTTCTTATGATTCTCCAAATTGTGCTAATTTAATTCAAACATAATTCCATAAGATTTGGCACATGTTACTCTGTCCAAGAGTGACAATTTGGATTAGGTTTACGTTTCCCTTAATTCCATAAGAAAATGTCGAATTTCAAATTTGGCATTACTTTTACTTCTCTCAAGTGTGTCAATTTAAATTAAATTCAACTCCTCAAGCTTTGACACATTTTACTCTTTCAAAGAGTAACACAATAAACTTTTTCATTTTCAAAGTTTAACAATAACCTTTGAAAATGCTCTTTGAGTGTCAACTTCATCAAAGTTGGATTAACTATCCTTCCAATTTGAGTTGACACCTTCTAAACCCATCTAGGGTGTAGAGAATATGTTCCTAGGAACCCAATACCTATTGGTGCTCCTTGGATGCTCTAGGTACTCACTAGGGATAACTTTCCTAGTCACCTTCCTCAGGACCTTTTTAGGCTTCTTAGAAGCTTTGGTCACTTCTACTAGGTCACTCCTAGGGATAACTTCCCTGTAACCTTCTTTGTGACTTTATTTGACCTTTTTGGAGCCTTAGTCACCTTTACTAGATCAACTTTAGGGATGACCTCCCTTGTGACATTCAATGTGACTATGTTAGACTTCTTAGAAGTCTTAGTCACATTGGTCTTGCCAAAAGGACCTTTAGAGATTCCTTCCCTAGTATCCTTGACTTGACCTCTACACCTAGGGTTGGTCCCATAGCTATATGGAACCCTATGAAAAGAAGTCACATCCTTCTTGACTTTAGGTTTGTATCCCAAACCTCTATAGCCGTTGGATGACTCTTGTCTAGTTCTCCCTAGAGTTTGCTCATTTTGACCCTTAAGAAGATTTTCCATTCTTGCTAGGGTTCTTTCTAAGTTATCAAGTCTTGACTTCAAGACTTGGTTTTTCGTCATTAAATCCATAGATTTGGATTTTTCTTGACTCCTATGAGTATTTCTATATTTAGGCATATATCTAAAGTCCTTAGAGTTATTGCCTTAGTAGTTATCTACCTTCCTAATCTTAGGTGTGGTAAATCTAGCATGAGGAGGAATATATTTTCCCTTAACGCTATCATGCTTGCTACTTTCATGATAATTTGCATTAAAATGATAAGTGTTATTTCTAACATACATTTTATCATGACTAAGAGGAATTGCACTATTAAAGGTTACCTTGGGTTTGCTCTTAGAAGCTCCCCCTTGACTTGTGCTTCCTCCTTTGACTTTGGTTGTCTTCTTCCCTTTAGGGTATTGACTTCTATAATGTCCTCTTTGATTGTATAAGAAGCACACAATGTGCTCCTTGCTTTTGCGTTCCACGGGATCAACCACCTTAGGGTTCTCCTTAGCCTTTAGTGTCATTTGACCCTTCTTCTTAGCCAATTTGGGGCACTTACTCTTATAGTGCCCATGTTCCCTACACTCAAAACACACGATATGATTTTTATTCTTAATTAAACTAATTATACTTTCATGTGTAGGAGTGATGCTTGATTCTCCATTTGATGTAGCTTGCATTGTGGAGATTGCATCATCTTCCTCTTCTTCTCCTCTTGAGGATGTGGGTGCTTCCACCTCTTCAACCCTTGAGGATGTGGATGCTTCCCCCTCTTCCTCTCTTGAAGATGTAGAAGATCTCTCATCTTCTTCCTTCTCCTCCTCTACCTTCTTCTCCTCGAATGTTGACCTCGTGTCAACATTGGATTGGTCCTTCTCTTCTTGGACCAATAAACCCTTCTCCTTGGGCTCCTCCACTCCTTGGAGTTGTGTAGGGTTCTCATGATGGGCAATGATCTTTTTTTAAAGATCACATGCACTTGTGTATTCACCTACACTCAAAAGGATATTAGAAGGTAATAAATTCAATAAAATTTTCATTACCTCCTTATCGGCCTCCGCTTGTTCCTTTTGTTCCTCGGTCCAATGTCGAGGTCGGAGGCGTTTACCTTTCTTATCCGTTGGAGCTTCAAATGGGTCCTCCAAGACCATCCATTGGTTCCAATCCATTTGGAACCAAGTCTTCAATCGGTTCCTCCAAAAATTGAAGTCCTCTTTGTCGTATGGAGGTGGAATTCGGATGCCCCATTCGAGAGGTCCTCCAAGCTCCATCTTCTTCCTCTAGCTTTTTGCTCTCTTGGCGGTTAGTCTATAGAAGAACGACTTCGCTCTGATACCACTTATGGGACCTTTGTGCCCGCTAGAGGGGGGGGGGTGAATAGCGGTTCGTCACGCGCTTGCGTCGTTTGCTTCGTCTTGATGGTTTGCAGCGGAATACAACTTGAAGACAAACTATACAATGCTAACAAGTAGATTTACTTGGTATCCACCTCAAGATGAGGTGACTAATCCAAGGATCCACACACGACACACTATCTCCACTATGAAACACTCCTTCTCGGTCACAGCCGGAAGCGGAGAAGCCTCGTACAAACTCACACAATAACACACACAAAAATACAAGAAGAGAGTACAAGATACAAATGAAAACACTACTTCTTCTTGCTTACTTGTTGCTTGTTGTTGCTTCTTGAACCTTGAGAGAACACTCCCAAGAGCCTTCAAGAACTAGCGGTGAAGATCGGAGAAGCTCGCTGTGAGTCATAGAGAAATCACAGGAAGAAAGCTCGCAAAGAACTGGCAAAGAAAACGCTTCGCCCAGACTTTAAACAGTGCTCCCAATGGATCCAATCCATCCCCAATCGATTGTCACGTCAGCATAGCTCCATCCCAGCCATCCATCGTTAGTTTCCTGCCCAACGGTCACTTCCCAATTGATCGACCGATTGATTGGGGCTGCCTGAATCTATCGCCCGATCGATTCAGAGCCTTTCTGTGCTCCCGCGATCGCGCGAGAGCTTCTGCTGCCCAATCGATCGACCGATCGGTTGGCAGCTCCCAATCGATCGCCCAATCAATTGGGAATGCTTCTGTGCTCGTGATTTCAAATCCCAATCGATCGACCGATCAATTGAGACTTCCCTCAATCGCAGCACACTCCAATCGATCCACTGATCGATTGGACTCTGGTTCATTCGATCACCCGATCGATTGACCAGCCTGAACTTGACTCAAACTCAAGTCCAAATTCCCAAACCCAACTCCCGGACAATCGTGACCTGTTGGGTCTCCATGCCTAGCACTTGGCCACACCCGACCAACCTCGAACTAGCCTTCTAGCCTCCTCCATTAGCCTTACGTCTCTCGGATATCTCCCATCCTTCACACCTTGAATTCAGGAGCTTCCTTCGGCTTCATCCTAGTTATCGAGTTCTCCTTGCCAAGTCACACTAGGACTTACTTTGCCAAGACCACATTCTTGGACTTACAACTTTTGCCAAGATCACACTTGGACTTTCCGTTGCCTGACTCCTCACCAGGACTTCCCAATTACCTGGCTCCTCATCAGGACTTCCTCCTTTGCCAAGATCACACTTGGATTTTCAGTTGCTTGGCTCCTCACCAGGACTTCCCAAATGCCTGGCTCCTCACCAGGACTTTCTCCTTTGCCAAGATCACACTTGGACTTTCCAATTTTCCTAACCTCCAGTTAGGATTTCCACGACTGCCTAAACTCTAGTTAGGACTTCCAATTTGCCTAACCTCCAGTTAGGACTTTCACCACGACCTAAACTCTAGTTAGGACTTCTAATTTGCCTAACCTCCAGTTAGGACTTCCACCACTGCCTAAACTCCAGTTAGGACTTCCATACGCCTAACCTCCAGTTAGGACTTGCATACGCCTAACATCCAGTTAGGACTTCCATACGCCTAACCTCCAGTTAGGACTTTCCCAGTCAAGTCTCCTGTCAACCTTGACCTACTTGACTTGTATTCTTATCAACCTGATCAATCCTTTGACCATCTCCATAACCGGACGATTGCTCCAACAATCTTCTTATATTGTCAAACATCAAAACTCAAATCCCGACTCAAGCTTGACTCAACTCAAACTTGACTCAACTCAAGCTTAGTCAACTTGACCTAGGGAAATTGCCCCAACATCGTGTTCATAAGGAGCGAGATCTAGGCTAGATAGATGCAAACTGGGAGCCTTATCCATGAGGATCGAGAAACTGAGCTTTGGACGTTCGACCAGTTCTAGGGCAGGATAGATGTAAGCTAGGAGTCGTGTCCATGAGGGGTGAGGAATTGAATTCTGTAGATCCGACCGGCGCTGGGGTCGGCCGGTCGGGCGGATGTAAGCTGGGAGTTTGCCCATGAGGAGCAAGGAACTGAGCCTTGATTGTCCGACCGACTCTAGGGTTGACTGGATATAAGTTGGGAGTTATGCCCATGAGGAGCAGGAGGCTGAGCCCTGGCGATTCGACTGGCGCTGGTGCTGGACGGATATAAGCTGGGAGTCATGCCCATGAGAAGTGAGAAACTGAGCCCCGATTGTCTGACCGACTCTTGGACCGACTGAATGTAAGCTAGGAGTCATACTCATAAGGAGTAGAGAACTGAATTTCGGAGGTTCGACCGACGCTGGAGCCGGATGGATGTAAACAAGGAGTCATGCATATGAGGAGTGGAGAACTGAACTCCGATTGCCTGATCGACGTTGGGACCACGTGGATATAAACTAGGAGTCATGTCTATGAAAAATAGAGAATTAAATTTCAGTTGTCTGACTGACTAGATGTAAAATGGGAGTTATATCCATAAGAGGTAGAGAGAACTAAAATCCAGGTGTCTGATTAGCCCTAGAACTGACCAACTACTTATATCTTGACTTCGATTATCACCCCACCTTAATTTTAACTACTATGTTATCTTAACTATCGACACCTCTTAATTTTTAAGATCATTCACCACACACCTTATCATTCTTAAACACTGATTACATTCCTACCGCTTATCGAGAATAAAAATTAGAGATTTTTTCATCCTATTATAATTTCCCTTCTTTAATAGGAGAGTATTCCCTCTGCAGAAAAACCTTGCAGAAAAAACAGCATTGGGAAAACTCCTCGATTAAAGAAAGGAAAATAATAAATAAAACGGTAAATTAGAGAAAAATTTCCAATCATAATTTTAACTTTGCATGCAGTCCTTATGTCTAAAAAACTTTGTTTTCACTCCCTGCATGCAAAGTTTCATTTGCTTCAACTCTCTCATGCAAATATCATTACCTAATTACCCTTCAGATTTTTTAGGTATAAAAAAATTTAAAAATGAGTATAATTCCTCTTAAATTCAGCACTTTAAACTAGAATCCAGTATATTTCTATCAAAATTTAGCACTTTAAATAAGAATCCAATATATTTCTATTAAAATTGATCCCTCATATTTTTTAGATATAAAAAATCTAAAAATAAGTATAATTCCTTTTAAATTCGTCACTTTAAATTAGATTCCAGTATATTCTCTATCAAATTGAACATGACCTTTTTTCTTACTTAATATAATTCCTTCTAAATTCAGCACAATTCAAAGAAAATCTAGTATATTTTCTATCTAATTAAGTATCATTTAAAGAAAATCTAGTATATTTTTCATCTAATTAAAATGAAAAAAAAAGTTGTGCTCAATTTGATAGAAAATATACTGAATTCTAGTTTAATGTGTTGAATTTAAGAAAAATTATACTCGTTTTTTTGGACTTTTTATATCTGAAAATATCAATTACAATTAGGTAAATTAGTGTCTATTATTTTGGACTAGAGAGTGGAAATAAAGATTTTGATCAATGAGGACTACATGCAAAATTGAATTTATGATTAGGGACTGTATGTAAATTTATTCAAAATAAAATATGAAGAACAAACCCGTAAGTTTTATATTTGATAAGTGTTTAAGTATATTGGTCAAAAATTAATGGTGTCTTATTTGTTAAATATATCATAACGAAACATCTCTGTTTTGTTCTTATTATTATTTCACGTCTAAATCAAACAACTTTGTAACAATAGAATTTCATTCAAATTTAATAATAGATTTCTAAATATAGATGAGCAAATTAAATCCGTGAAATCATAATTATTATAATGTTTTATAATTACAATAATAAAAAAATAAAAATAAAAGATGATTCACTTCGATGATTTAGAAAATAACGATCTTTTAATTTTTTTTTAATTTTCACCCAATATAACTTGAACATCGAATTTCAACGGCTTTATTTAGAATAAAAATTACTTCTTCATATTAAATTTTCCCTTCTTTAACCGGAGAGTTTTCCCTATGCAGGAAAAACGCATAAAAGCCGCCCATTGTTGTCGCAGAGTTCGTACCCCACAAGATCGCCGCCACCGGCCACGGCATCACCTCCGCCACCTTATAACTGAACATTCCGGTGAGCAGCGAGGCCAGCAGCCAGATAGCCACTTTTAGCCACCCTTTGTCCCGCTCGTTGGCCCTCTCGAATCTCCTCAGGCACCAGAACAAGCAGAGGAGGTCGACGTAGGACGCGACGCGAGGGCCCCGGGGTCATCGATGGACCTACGCACCGCGATGGCGGTGTTGAAGGTCAAGAAGGCGAAGGCGGCGAGGGAGAGCCAAGAGAAGAAGGGATGGTCGTCTTTACCGTCCTTGGGCTCCTCCGGCGGGCGAGATGCGGCCGGAGGTGAGGATTGGAGTGAGTGAGCAGCTTCTGGCTGTAGCGCGGCCATGCCTCACGATGCGTGGAGAAGCCAGGGAGCGAAAAGATAGAGAAAGGATGGCGTGGGTTGGCTTGGGGATGTATCCACCGTCGCTTTATAAGGATGTAGGGTAAATTTCCAGGCGTGATTATGTAGGTTAGACTTGTTAAAATTTATCAAGGGACCTACGATGACAGAATTTAAATTGTTTTATATATGACCCATTTTATTGTTGATGCGGTGATAAGAAGGGGTCCATTTCGGAAAAGGTTTTCGTCATAATAGAGGTCAAAGTCAAGATAGTCAACGTCCCATTATCACTAGTCGAGCGGGCGAGTGATTCGCTCGAGCAAGATATAAAAGGCCTGATTCGACATCGCTACTAGCTCGACCACCAGCTGAGCTAAGACGCTCAAGACAGGAATGCGCGCTAAGTGTTCGCGGAAGCATGCCGAGCGGCCACCCCGCTCGGCCTTTCATCGATATTCAGAACATCAACAGAGTAGAGTCATAGCCGAGCATACCACATACGAACAACGCTACTACTGCCGAGTGGCTATCCCTCTCGGTCAAGGTACACGTGCAGGCAACCAGACAGTGGAAATATCGGTCAAACAGCTATCCCATTTAGCTAAGTAGTAGATTCATCAGCCAGACAACGAAGACTCCAACCGAGCAGCCATCCCGCTTGGCCTAGCAACGGACGACACTAGGACAGGGAACTCTCAACCAAGCGGTCATTCCGTTCGGCTAATCAACATACACTGCAGGATATCCTTTGACATCCTTTTGGGAGTTAGTGTCGTCGACGGGCGGCATGGTCAGGTAGAAGATCGTACGACAGAAGCTTCCACTGTCACTTCAGAGATATGCTCGACTCGTTAAGGTACTGTGTTAGGGACACTTTACTGACATGTCTCTTCAAGGAAAGTTTAGGGTAGCGTGCCTACTTTGAGAAGCGTGCACATACGCTACAGGAGCCCTATATAAAGGGGGGGGGTCCAAGTATCGGCGGAGGTATGCTTTTATGTCGATATCTACTATTGCGCTACAGTTCTTTGTTTCTTGCCTTGCCGGAGACTGACTTGAGTGTCAGAGGGCCATCGCCGGGGACCCCTTCCCTTGCTCGGCACTGACGCTGCTTGTGTTGCAGGCTGGAGCGAAGTCCATCAAAGGTCAGCAGGAGCGCCACGTCCCCAGCACCCGTCTCCTCGACTTTCGGACAAGATCATATTGGACGCCGTCTGTGGGAAAGTCACCTGAATTCGAGCCAAGGAAATGGAAGATGCTGGACGGCTAACCACCGTGACACTCACTCAAGAGGAGTTGGAGATGCTCGTGCAAGCAGGGCAGCGAAAATGATAGGGTAGCAACAACAACAGGCGATAGCCGATCGGCCAGCACCGCAACCTGCGACCTCGACAGCCGATCGGCGAGCGGGGCAAGAACACAGAGCGGAGAAACTCTCTTTATGGGGGCAGAACCGAAGGCAGACCGGCACCCAAGGGGAGGTACCACCCGCACTGATCCCCTTCCATCGGGCTCTGTTTCAAATCCCCTCGGAAATAGCCCAAGTGCATCAGGAGTGAGGATCATCTTCTGATGAAACACTTGTTCAGGACGCCCGGAAAGGAAAAGCACCCCGAAGTGCCGCGCGTCTCCTGAATGGATCAACAGGCAGTTCTCGGAGGAGATCTTACAAGACCCTCTGCCTCGACACTACACCCCGTTGGCGATTGGGACGTACAACGGGATGATCGACCTAGATGATCATCTGGATTGGTTCGACAATGAGGCTACGCTGCACCAATACACGGACGGAGTAAAGTGTAGAGTCTTTCTCATGACTCTCTCCGGATTGGTGCAGCGCTGGTTCAGGAGGCTGCCAGACGACTTGATACGAAGTTTCAAAGACTTTGGAGCCGCCTTCCAACACCACTTCGCCAGCAGCCGATGCTACCAGAAAACAAGCGTCAACCTCTTCATCCTGAAACAAGGGGCCAAGGAAGCACTCCGAGCATACATCCAGCGCTTCAACCAGGTGGGTATGGATATCCCTTCAGTCTCGTCCGAGACCATGATGAATGCCTTCACCTAGGGGCTTGCTGAAGGGGATTTCTTTCGATTGCTCATCCGTAAGCCACCCCGGGACTTCGACCACATGTTGAAAAAGGCCAACGAATACATCAACGTGGAAGAAGCCCAAGCAGCTAGAAGGAAGGAGGCATCGATCGAGTGTCGACCGACTAGCAGCCATCTGCCGCCCAAAGGACCGAGGGCTGACAGAGCACGACTGCATCATGAAACCAGAGCACACGCTGTACAACACGTAGCGTCTGGTCGACCCAAGGCGTCCAAGGGCAAAGTATGAACACCTATGTTTTGTTCATTCCACCAGTCGGTGACGCACACCACACGGGGCTGCCGAGGATTGACGCAGATCGCCAGCTGACCGACCCCCAGGGGATATCGTCGTCACTCCCCATCCCCTGACCGATAGGATCGTCGCCGCTCGGCCGAGCGACGAGAAGAGAGACGGGAACCCGAGCGCCATCATCATCAACGGAGGGAGGAAACCAATCCCTCCAGGATCCCGATCGAGCGGAATAGGCCGCCTTCTATCCGGGAAGAGGAAAATAGGAACAACGTTTCCCGAGAGGAGATAGACATGATCGCCGGAGGGCTGATCGACGGAGACTCCAACTGGGCCAGGAAATCTTATGCCTGGCAGTTGGAGATCCATGTCGTCGGATGTAGCCAGGAGAAGGCCGAAGGGCCTCAGATTAGTTTTGGCCCCAGCGATCTAGAAGGGGTCGAAATTCCTCACGATGATGCTTTGATCATCCAAGTGGTGATCACGAATTACACCATTCACCGGACCTTCGTCAACATGGGGAGTTCGGTAAAAATCATTTTTAAGAAGGCGTTCGATCAGCTGTAGATCAATTGCAGCGAACTGCTGGCCATGGCAACCCCGCTCTATGGATTTACTGGCAATGAAGTCTTGCTGATCGGCTAAGCAATACTGGCCATCTCGCTGGGAGAAGAGCTATCGAGGAGGACCCGGACCACCAACTTTATAGTTGTGGACGCACCATTAGCCTACAACATCATTTTGCGTCAACCGACCCTCAACAAATTTCGGACGGTAGTATCCACTTACTGCCAGAAGATAAAGTTCCCAGTAGATGACCAGATGGGCGAGGTCAAGGGTTACCGCTCGGCGATGCTACGTGGAGATGGTTAAGGCTGAGGCTAGAGCAGCGCGGAAGGCTCCACGGCTAGAGGTAAACGCTATTACCGAGAAACCTCCCACCTTGGTATATGAAGAAAAGGAAGAGGTGTAGATCCACCCAAGTCGGTTGGAAGCCACGACTTTCGTGGTTGCCAACCTTGAGGAGAAGTAGACGGTGGAATTAATCATCTACCTCAAGAAAAATCATGATGTGTTCGCATGGTCAACACATGAGCTGCCTCGCATCTCCCCCAGTGTGGCCCAGCATGAGTTGCATGTCCGACTAGATTCTCAGCCAGTCAAGCAAAGGAAAAGGTATTTCAGCGCAGAGCAGAACGTGATTATCCGGTCGGAGATAGAAAAGCTATTAGAGGCTGGCCACATCAGGGAAGTCCAATTCCCAAGTTGGCTCGCCAATGTGGTGCTAATCTCCAAGCCAAGCAACAAATGGCGGGTCTGTATCGACTTCCATGACTTAAACGAGGCATGCCTGAAGGATTTCTATCCTCTGCCCAGGATAGATCAGCTGGTTGACTCGACGGCAGGTTGCGAGCTGATTTGTATGCTTGATGCATATCAAGGATACCATCAGGTGCCGCTCGTCCGAGAGGACCAAGAGAAGGTCGGCTTCATCATGACCGACAAAACCTACTACTACAACGTCATGTTGTTCAGACTGAAGAATGTTGGAGCCACATACCAAAGGCTAATGAATAAAGTGTTCTGACGGTAGATTGACCGTAATATGGAGGTATACGTCGATGACATACTCATCAAATCCCTCCAAGTGATTGACCTATGCACAGATATCGATGAAACTTGCTGGACATTAAGAGCATACGGGATAAAGCTGAACCCGAGAAGTGTCTGTTCAGCGCAAAGAGACGTCGTTTCCTAGGCTACATTGTCATCGAGCGGGCCATCGAAGGCAACCCTAGCAATGCCCACGCTTTGCAGAATATGCCTCCACCTTGGAATTTGAAGGAAGCTCAGAGGCTGATAGGTCGGATCACGACACTATCCCGATCCATATCCAAGTCATCCGATTAGAGTCTGCCATTTTTCAAGATATTGCGTCGAGCCACAAAATTCCAATGGGACGTCGAGTGTGACCGAGTGCTGGAAGAGATAAAGGCGTATCTAAGCTCACTACCTATATTAGCCAAACCAGTCGTGGGTGAGCCACTTTGAATATATTTACCGTCCAACAAACATACTGTTGGATTAGCTTTAGTCAGGCAAAACGGCCAGGATCAGTAACTTGTATATTTTTTGAGTCATATATTGAAAGATGCTAAATCCAACTACACCGGTTTAAAAAAATTGGCCTATGCACTGGTACTGGCAACACGGAGGCTCCGCCCGTACTTCCTATCACACTCAATCATAGTGATGACTAACAACGCTCTGGGAAGAGTCCTCTTTAATCCAGAGGCGTCTGGGTGGCTAATCAAGTGGACGACTGAACTTAGCGAGTTCGACATTCAATATCAACCCCGTGCGGTGATTAAGGCTCAAGCCTTGGCAGATTTTGTTATAGAAGTCCAGAGTGATGAGCCAGCATCTACATGAAAGATATACGTGGACGGCTCCTCCACTTCGCAGGGTAGTGAGATCGACATATTGCTTATCTCCCTTCGGGAGGACCGGATGCAGTTGTTCGTTCGGCTGGACTACAGAGCCACCAATAACGAGGCAGAGTATGAAGCGCTGATAGCAGGCCTACAGGTAGCTCGGTATGTGGGAGTCATTAAAGTTCTCATTCACTTGGACTCCTAGCTCGCCGCCCAGCAACTAGCTGGGACCTTTGAAATAAGTAGCACACGGCTAAGGCTTTATGCAGAGGCCTTCGAAAAGCTGAAGGCCAACTTCCAAGAAGTGGTTATACAAAAGATCCCTTGATCGGAGAACCAAGCGGCTGATGAGATAGCAAAGCTGGCTAGTTCGTTAACGCTGATCATCATAGATTGGCTGATCGAGCAAGTTTCACTGGTGGCCCACATCGACCGAATGGAAGGAATCACTTTGCCGAATGACTAGAGGATGTCCCTAACAGAGTTCTTGCATTCGAGAACTATACCTGCCGATCCGGAGGGTGCTCATCTGTTGAAAAAGAGGTCCGGTTGGTTCACACTGATCAACGACCAGCTCTATAAGAAGGCCTTTGCTCGACCCCTACTCAAATACATCAGACCGGAAGACGTCGATTGCATCCTGAAGAAGGTACACCAAGGCGCTTATGGGGGTCATCTGGGTGGTCGCTCGCTGGCCCGAAAATACTTCTAGCCAACCCTCCAAGAGGACGCCGCTCAGACGGTAGCAACTTGCCTATCTTGTCAGAAGTACCACAACATGTCGCATCGACCGACCGAGGAAATAAAAATGTCCATGGTATCGTGCTCATTCGACCAATGGGGCATGGACATCGTATGACCTTTTCCTATGGCAATCGATCAGCGAAAGTTTCTGCTGGTGGCGGTCGACTACTTCTCGAAGTGGATAGAGGCCGAGCAGCTCGTAAGAATCATCGAGTGAATGGTTACCAAATTCATTTGGCAAAACATTGTCTGCTGGTTCAGAATCCTGCGTCGACTCGTGTCCGACAATGGGAGGCAGTTCATCGGTCGGGAGCTCAAAGAATGGTGTGAAGTCTATAGCATCCAACAGTCCTTCACCTCAGTGGTCTACCCCCAAGGCAACGGGCAAACGGAAGTCACCAATCGGGAAATCCTTAGAGTCTTACGCGCTCGGCTAGACCACATGGGAGGCAGCTGGGTTAACGAGCTCCCCAGCGTGTTATGGGCTCTCCGCACAACTCCAAAGGAGGCGACCGGCGTAACCCCATTTTAGTTGGTATACGGTGGTGAAGTAGTCGTCCCCGTGGAGGTCGGGGTAGAATTCGATCGAGTGCAGCACTACAACGAAGAAAACACTGAGTGGAGACTGATGGAGCTCAACTTGGTGGACGAGACAAGGGCAAAGGCCACCGTTCAGCTAACAGCCTACCAGTAACGCATGAGGCAAAATTACAATCGGTGAGTGATCCTGAGGTCTTTTCAGGTCGGCGACCTAGTTTGGAAGAAGGTAAAGCCTGTTGGAGATGTCGCCAAGCTCGAGCTACCATGGGCGGGACCGTTCAAGGTCATGTGGAAGCTCCGTTCGGGCACCTACTATTTGGAGGACGAAGAAGGGAGGCAACTCGAGAGGCCTGGAGTGCGAACCATCTTCAACCCTATAGGGCTGGATGAGAGGTGCACGAGCAAGTTCTATATTTTATATCTATTGTATGCTTGCCGAACACAGGGCAAAGTTTGAATAAAGAAAGCAAAGGCCTCTTTAAGTGTGCCTTCATCAATGGTCGAGCGATGACCTTAAACCCGGGTACGAATATACAACCAACGGTTGAGCGGCGACCTTAAACCCTCGTCTCCACCAACGGTCTAGCGGCGACCTTAAACCCTCGTCTCCACCAACGGTCAAGCGGCGACCTTAAACCTTTGTCTCTACCAACGGTCGAGCGACGACCTTAAACCCTCATCTCCACTAAAGGTCGAGCGGCGACCTTAAACCTTCGTCTCCACCAACGGCCGAGTGACGACCTTAAACCAGGGTACGAATATACAACCAACGGTCGAGCGGTGACCTTAAACCCTTGTCTCCACCAACAGTCGAGCGATGACCTTAAACCCTCGTCTCCACCAATGGTCGAGCGACAACCTTAAACCTTTATCTCTACCAACAGTCGAGCGATGACCATAAACCCTCGTCTCCACCAACGGTCGAGCGGTGACCTTAAATCCTCGTCTCCACCAACGGTCAAGCGGTGACCTTAAATCCTCGTCTCCACCAATGGTCGAGTGGCGACCTTAAACCCGGGTATGAATATACAACCAATGGTTGAGCGGCAACCTTAAACCCTCGTCTTCACCAACGGTCGAGCGGTGACCTTAAACCCTCATCTCCAACAAATCGTCGATCGACGACGTTAAACTCGAGTCTTCACCAAATTATCGAGCGACGACATTAAATACAGGTCTGTTTCAAATCATCGAGCGATGACATTAAACTCGAGTCTTTGCCAAACCGTCGAGCGGCAATGTTAAACGCGAGCCTGCTTTGAACCATTGAGCGATGACGTCATATTCGAAGCTTTATCAACCAGACAACTAGACAAGTGGCAACGACAGACCCAAATCTACGCGGGCGGTTGAACGGCTGACTACGGATAAGGGTTGCTCGAAAGCCCCCAAATGCCCAGTGACTTGAAAAGAAATGTGAATCAGGCAGACACACATAAAAACCACGGTGAATGGAGGACTCAGGGGACTACAATACGACTAAAGGAAGATTGAAATGCAAACACAATAAGAAAAAGTCCCGCCGAACGGCTTGACATGCATTAATACTTTAAAGGCTTACAAAAGATCGAGCCCTCAGCCTCACTCTAAGTAATCTACCACGTCGTCTGGTAGAGCCGAGGTCAGCTTGTCCCGGCTTATGACCTTACCGATCACAATAGCTGGCAGGTGGCCCCCTTCATGAAGTTGACCAATCGTCTCTTCGATCGCCAGGTCGAACAGTCGAAGGGCTCGATCGGTGAACCTGTCACAGAGCGCGTCCAAATGGAGGTAGGCCTTCTTCATGGTTTCAAGCCTACTCCCTTCGGTATCTTGGTAAATCCGCATCGCCGCACGGGATCCCTCAAGTGTCGCTGGAGATTCCTCTAGCTCGTCCTTGGCGGCGGCTAGCGCGACATCCCTAGAGGCCACCTGATCACTAAGGGACTTCCCCTCGGTTGAGCGGCTATTCCGCTCGACCACCAAAAAATCCTCAGCCTCCTTAAGCTTCTAGGTGAGCTTCCTGGCCTCCTGGTTCTTCAACTCAAGATCGTTGATGGCCCGCTGCTTTCGGGCAGTGGCCGACTCTATCTTCTTTTCAAAGGTGGAGACCTATTTTTTGTACTGAGCCAACATGACCTCCTAGTCTGCAGACTTTTTCCGCTCGACAGCCAGAAGCTTGTTACTCTTCTCCAGGTCGGCCTTTAGCTTCTCGACCTCAGAGGTTGATGGCCCTTGGGAGAAAGAGGCGCCGCCCGAGACCTTGAGTTTCTTGAACTCATCCTCCAGGAATGCGAGCGTATGACACATGGCCAGACTCTCCACCTAGTACTGCAAAAGAGAAATGTTATGGCCGAATGAAAGTAAGCCAGGAATTTACTTTAACTTACCCTGATGGCCATTTGGGTGTGACTGTTGGCCAAGGCAGCCGGAGGTAGCATCACCGCACGAGCCCGGGTGTCCTCCCAAACTTCGACAAGCGATCCCCAGATGAGGATTTGGTGCTCAGGGATCCGGGACTGGGCACTCGGCTCACTGTAGTCCTCCGTCGGCAGATGGAGGGTCATCGTAACATATCGTCAGCTGCTCAGAGCCGAGTGGGATGAGGTCGTCTGACCGGATGCTGGTGAGATCCTGGATCATTGGACTGCTACCGGCTTTGGTGGTGGCATGAAGGCCACGGGCGATGCTGCCATGGTCCCTTGCGGCAGCTCTGCCAAGGAAGGCGTCCGATCAGAGGATGATGCCTCCACAGTCACTAGAAGCGGAGCTGGAGTCAAAGTCTCGACCCTCTCGATCGATTGCACGCTCGAGGTAGTGGAGCGCGAAGACGGCTCCGCTCAATGCCTCTTGCACCTGGTCAGGGGCACGTCGGAGGAGGCCGATCTCAAAGGTTCCTTGATGGGGATGATGGGGGTGTTGCTCCGTCCGAGGATGGGAGCTTGGGGTGGCCCCTCGGCTTGGCGCATGGCTGGCCGGGCCTTTACCCACTTCCGCGGGTGTCTCTTCGCTCACCCCAAGTGGGTCTTCATGGGTACCGACCGGCGGAAGATCGTGACTCGACAGTTCCTTGATAGCAGTCGCCTCAATCGCGCTATCCGAGAGCTTAGCCTCGTCGTTCATCCATGCACGCATCATGATTTCAGCTGCAGGATGAAAGGAAAAATCAGTTAGCATTAAAGGAGAAGGTAAAGAAGTATCTTACCTAGGTTGGTCGGTAGACGAGTATGAATCAGACTCAGGCTGAAGATGTAGAGGACACCCTCAAGCAGCAGCTTGTGGATGCCATACTTTTGATTGGCCTACATCACCGTAGCATCCAAGTAGTTCGATCGACTCTTGTAGCTTCTCAGTTTGGGCTGAGGCGCCACTTCAAGCTGCCAACGGGTTGAGAATTCTGACCGCTCGGGAAGACGTAGGAAGAAGAAATACTCTCTCCAATGTTTATTGGAGGTTTACATTTTATCAAAAAATACTAAGCCGACCCTAGACTGGAAAAGGAAGGTCCTCGGCTTTGACAACTTTGGGAAATAGAAATAGTGGGAGATTCGAGGGACAAGAGGGATGCCGTGCAACCAAAATAAACGACTACGCCACATAGAAGACGGAAAGAGTTCGACATAAGTTGAGGGAGGGAGATACGGAAGTTGTTGCAGACAGCAATAATGAAGGGATGAATAGGGGACCGCAGATCAGCGGTAAAATGATCCTTGAATAGACAAATGCATCCCGTCGTGGGCAAAATAATCTCGTGGTTAGGCGGAATGTCGAAGGCATTTCTAAGGCCCTTCGCGCCACCCTCGTCAAACCTGGACTCCATGGTGGTATACCAGGGTCCAGGGATGGTGGCCGGGAGGAGATGGCCATCGATAAAATAGACGCGAAAGGGGAAAGATAGCCAAAAAAGGTACGAAAGGGTCGCCAGAAGATCACCGAACCAACAAAAAATAGACGAACCGGAAGAAAAGGGGACGAGGGAAGAGATTACTGGGGAGAAGGAGGATGGAGGACCACCGGAGGACAAAACGCAAGGAGTCGCCGGAGAGCACAACACGCAGGAACTTGGGTCGTCGGAGACAACAGCGAGAGCATGAAGAAGGCGGTGACACAACGGGCTCATATACCCCAGGCTCGGTCGACCGGAGCCGTTTGATCTGTTAGAGTGTATATTAAAATCCTAACTTTTTGTAAACATTTATTTTTGAAATAAAAGAATCACATTGGTCAAATGCCTATATTTATATGCTAAGTGTAGTTGTTCAATTAATTTATATTGTAGATAACATGATATGTGGTGTCACACACAGAAGATCATGTTATCAGTTCCTTATAAATTATAAACAGTAGCTCACGACTAAGATGGATAGGAATAAACCATTAGAATAGTCGTAGTGTAATTTGGTATTAGTTTATCTTGACTATAAAATTATACTAGTACACTATGAGTGTATTGAGCAGGACAATTTGAGGTAACTTCTTTTTATACTGACTAAATAAAAGAACAAGACCTCTGTTATTATGGAAGTGTGTGCTCTTAATCCTAATATAATAACAAGCACATATACTTAATATTTATTTATTTTTTATTTATCAAAGGGTACGATTTAGTTCGATAAATCAATAGGCCCGATAAGTTGGGAAATAATATTATTTATAGTGTGTGTTGTTGATTATAAAAGGAAACTGTGTCTTAGGAATCTAGGTTGATGATGTCCCCAAGATGAGCTCATAAGGATTGTCATGTAAACCATGTAGGTGGACTTAGTCCAACATGACAAAGAAGTTGAGTGGTACTACTCTTGGAGCTAGATATTAATTAAGTGAGTTGTCAGTAACTCATTTAATTAATGGACATTCTATATCTTAAACACAGGGAGATTAACACACTCATGATAAGAAGGAGCCCAAAATGTAATTTGAAATTGGTGCGGTAGTTTAATAATAGCTCTTTAGTGGTATGAGTTATTATTGATGAAGTTGAGTTGGGTGTTCGGGGCGAACACGGGAAGCTCAAGTTCATCTGGAGACCATAACCAATTCCTCCTCTCGGTTCTTATTGTAGCTTCTTATATATAGTCTTATATCCACCCAAAGCCTAGCCTCTTAGCCCATGTTAGGGGCCGACCCCTATCCTTGCTTGGAGCCCAAGCAAGGGGCCGGCCAAGCCAAGCTTGGTGCTTGAGCTAGGGTCGGCCAAGCCTTGCTTGGTGCCCAAGCAAGAGGTCGGCCAAGTGTGAAAAGGGAAGAGAGATTTTATTAAAAATAAATTTTGATAAAATCTTTCTTTTTATGTTTTCATCCACATGGTTTTAGAAGAGAATTTTAAATTTTAAAATCTTTCCTTTTATAGATTTTCTACAAAGGATTAAAAGAGAGATTAGATATCTTTCCTTATTTGTAGTTATCTATAATGTGAAAGAATGATTTTAATTTTTTTTTTGACAAAACTTTCCTTTTTGTAACCATGATATAAAAAGAGTTTCATTTTTATCTCTTATCTTTTATAGATATCCATAAAAGGATTTAAAAGAGAGAGATTTTAATTTATAAAATGTTCCTTTTATAGCCAACCACAAAAGGGATTTATAAAAAAGAGATTTTAATTTTTGTTTAAAATCTTTCCTTGTTTGGTTTTACAAGAGGTGGCCGACCAATATAAAGGAATAAAAGGAAGTTTTATTTTTGTTATAAAACTTTCCTTTTTTGGATTCACCAAGGAATATAAAAGAGGGGGAGAGGGTGCCTTCATGAGACACACAACCTATTCTATTGTTCCTCTCCTCCATCCTTGGTGGTCGGCCCTATCTCTTCTCCTTCTCTTCTTCATTGTGGCCGGCAACATCTTCCTTGGTGGAGCACTTGGTGGCCGGTAGCTTGGAGGTGAAGAAGTAGAGGAAGGATACATTGTTTTCTAGCATCCCTTGGAGCATTGTGGTGGTGGCCGAAACTTGGAAGCAAGGAGGGCTTTGGTGGTTTTCTTCTTGGTAGATCGTCGCCCACATGACGCCCAAGAAAAGAAGAGGAATACAATAGAATATCAAGAGGTTGTTGCTTACAAAGAAAGGTATAACTAGTATTTTTATTCCGCATCATACTATTTTTTTTTGTATGGATTTTGAAATACCAAACACAAGAGGCTAATGAATCTAGGTAATCGAATTTATATTTTCGATTTTGTGTTTCAAATTTATGATTCGATTGTTCTTTTTGGCTAAACCTAGGGTTACTATAAGGAAATTAAATATTAAATTTCATTGAAAGGCTTTGTCTAGGAAGTGGTGGATTCTCCCATACCCAAGAAGGCCTAGTGCCTCGCCATGTTTAACCTGGAAGTCGATCTCTGAAATTAATATTTAATTAAATTTGTAACATGGGTGGATTTAGATCAATAATGTTAAGCATCATTTGCGATCCAAGTCTAGACCACTAAGAACAGATAGATTGAATTTGGAATCAATCATGTTAAGTTCCGTTTGCGATTCTAAATTTAATTTCTAAAGAACACAATAGGTTATTAGGAATGGTTCAGAACTTGTACAAAATTTTTGTACAGGGGAACCGGTACGATATTCCCAGTAGCAACCAACAATTGGTATCAGAGCTAGGCGTTGCCTCTGTGTGTTTGGTTTTTAGTTTAATTATGCACATGTCATACATAATTTAGGTAGGATAATAGTAGGATGTGCTAACTCTGTGGTTGTAGGCTCCAACTATTATGACTTATAGATATTGTGTGTGATTGGACCCTTGGACATGTCAAGGGCATTTTATGTGTGTGCATGATTGTATGTATTAAATACAGCAGGAGTTGTATTAGTTTTAGGATTTTATATTTTTGTTTCGATCTAGATTACATGTACATTCCTTTGTGGAATATAGGATCGATATATGTAAAATTCTATTTTTATCGTGGATCGTATCCTTGCGAGGCGTGGTACTATTTGTGGACCAGAGGCGCAGCAGAAAAAGAAGCAAGAAAGATGCGGTGACTAGACCTGATTGCAGTGGCTAAAGATGACAGCAGCTAGGGTTGGCTGTACACGGAGGACAGTAATGGAACAAGCCATAATAGTTGGAAAATTAATTTTCATATTTATTGCTTTATTTGCTGTGATGTGTGTGTGTATGGTTAAAATTCCTCACCTTAAATAACTAAGTGGGAGAGAGATTAGTAAATAAATTCCACGCTCTCCATTACTGGTTTATAAGTGATGCAACAAACTTGCGTGTTGGCTCTGAGTGCCTCCCTCCACAACGGATGAGTTTGTTTGCGAATCACTAGGTCAAACTTCCTTTATGGATGGTTATAGGAAATTATTTAGGAACGTGTGATCTTCTCCAACTGAAGGGGCACAATCCTATTTAATGAACTAAGTATCAAGTAATGGTATACACTTAGACACATTTAATAGTATCCTCCCCAACGGAGTCACTACTATTATTTATGTGACCAAAGGGATACCAACTATTTATTTTATTTGTCATAAAGTGAGGATGACAAGATAATAAAATTAATGGGTAAAACCTCCTCTTACAAATGTTGAATTTGTATATGTCCACACTAACGTGACATGCAAAATTCATGGTGTTTTGAGGTGTTGGTAAATTTAAATAGTATTATTTGAGGAATCAATATTATTCTAAATTTAGAGTCTTGACCAAAAGTTTATTTTGTGATTCTTAGGATGACTTTCAACCCACTGGCTATTATACTGAAAAAGAACAAACTTACTGGTTCCAACTACATAGATTGGAAAAGAAACCTGGACATTATCCTAACTGCTAAAGGCTATAAGTTTGTACTATTAGAGACCTGCCCTGATGCACCTAATAGTGATTCTAGTGAAGAGGAGATTGAGTATCATAAGAAATGGGTAAAAGCAGATGAGATGGCGCGGTGTTACATTTTGGCTTCAATGTCAAATGTGCTGCAACATCAGCATCAGGACTTACCAACTGCTTATGATATGATGAACAATCTCAAAGAACTCTTTGGATACCAAAATCGGCTGCTAGGCAAGAGGCAATGAGAAAATTAATGACAACCATCATGTCAGAGGGGACACCTGTAAGGGGTCATATCCTAAAAATGATGTCTTATTTGAACGAAATACAGATCCTTGGAGCTGAAATCGATGGGGAAACCCAGATTAATATTATTCTCCAAACGCTACCCAGAAGTTTTGAGCAGTTCCGCCTAAACTATAACATGAACAAAAGGGCTTATACGTTGGCGGAACTTCTGACAGAACTTCAGGCAGCAGAAGGTATATTTCGTCATAGTTCTTAGATTCACTTTGCTGAAAATATTTCTACTTCTAAGTCGAAAGGCAAGAAGAAGAATAAGAAACAAGCTCGCTCGACAAAGAAGGTGAATAGATCTCTAGGTACTGGACTGAAAGCTGGAGTAAAGAAGCCGAAAGGTATTATTTGCAAGCAGACTGGACATTGGAAGGCGGACTGTCCTCGTAGGAGAGAGAACAATAAAGGTATATCTTATTCTCTAGTAGTTGAAACATGTTTAGCGGTATTATCTACCAGCACCTGGTGTGTAGATACAGGAGCCACTGATCATATTTGCAATACAGTGCAAGGGTTCCAGGAAACCCAATTACTATATGAGGGAGAGATAGTGGTCTACATGGGCAATGCTATGAAAGTGACGGCTGTTGCAGTGGGAGACGTCTACTTATCATTTGATAGGAATAGAAGTTTGATCTTGAAAAATTATCTTTATGTACAAACTTTTAGAAAGAATTTAATTTCAGTTTCTAAATTATTTGCGGATGGATATTCTGTTTCTTTTGATGACAAAGTAGTTATCAAGAAAAATAGGATTATTATCTATTCTGGTACATTAGTAGGCAATTTATATACTTTAAATTCAATTTCTCCCACAAAGCAACAAATGGAAATTAATAACACATATTCTAATTCTAATAAGAGAAAGGAACCTTCGGATATAAACCAAACATATCTTTGGCATCTAAGGCTTGATTATATTAACTTGAGTAGGATTCAAAGGCTTATAGCCGATGGACTCTTGGGTTCATTAGTGTTGGAAAACTTTCCAACTTGTGAATCTTGTTTAGAAGGTAAAATGACCAAGAGACCTTTTAACGCCAAGGGGTATAGAGCCAAAGATGTGTTAAAACTGGTTCATTCTGATTTGTGTGGTCCTATGTCTATCTAGGCAAGAGGTGGTTTCGAATATTTTGTCACTTTCATAGACGACTATTCGAGATATGGATACATTTACTTGATGCGCCACAAGTCTGAATGCTTTAATAAGTTCAAAGAGTATAAGGCTGATGTGGAGAAACGTCAAGGTAAAAGTATCAAGACATTACGGTCTGATCGTGGTGGCGAATACCTCTTTGGAGAGTTTAGGAATTACTTATCAGAGCTCGGGATCCAATCCCAATTGTCTGCACCTGTACACCCCAACAGAATGGTGTGGCAGAACGAAGGAATAGGACTCTTATGGAAATAGTTAGATCTATGATGAGTTATTCAGAATTACTAAATTCATTTTGGGGAAATTCCCTGTAAATAGCAGTGTACATTCTGAATATGATACCTTCTAAATTAGTACCCTCTACTCCCATGGAGTTGTGAAATAGGCGTAACCCTAGTCTGAGTCATATCTGGATATCGGGTAGTCCAGCACATGTGCTGAAGGGAGATACTAACAAGTTGGAATCACGTACAGAAGTTTGTCTATTTGTGGGATATCCTAAGGGAACAAAAGGTGGTTTATTTTATAATCCTAAAAATCAGAAGATTATTGTTAGCACCAATGCTCAATTTTTAGAGGAAGATTATGTAATGAATCATAAGCCCATGAGAGAAATTGTTCTAGAAGAAATTAGAGAGGACACGTCTAGTCTAGTACCAACAGTACAAGATGAAATATCACAAGAAACTACAACACGTATCACAAGTGATACACAACCACAGACAGTGCCTCGTCGTAGTGGGAGGGTTGTGAGGCAACCTGAAAGATTCATGTTTTTGGGAGAGTCTTTGGACTTGATCCCTGGCAAACATGAACCTGATCCTCGGACATATGACGAAGCACTCCAAGATAAAGATGCAGTATCTTGGCAAAGATCGATGAATTCTAAGATAGAATATATGTATTCTAACAAAGTCTGGGAGCTTATAGAACCATCAGATAATGTAAAAGCTATTGGATGTAAATGGATCTACAAAAGTAAAAGAGGGACAGATGGGAAGGTGGAAACCTTCAAAGCAAGGCTTGTTGCGAAAGGGTACACTCAGAAAGAGGGTATCGATTATGAGGAAACTTTTTCGTCGGTAGCCATGCTTAAGTCTATCTGAATACTCTTATCTATTATCGCTCATATAGATGATGAGGTTTGGCAAATGGATGTCAAGATAACTTTCCTTAATGAAAGTCTTGAAGAAAACATCCATATGAAGCAACCAGAGGGGTTCATTGAAAAATACAAGGAGCATCTAGTGTATAAGATAAATCGGTCTATTTATGGACTTGAGCGTCGGAGGGCCATCGCTGGGGACCCCTTCCCTGGCTCAGCACTGACGCTGCTTGTGTTACAGGCGGGAGCGAAGTCCATCGGAGGTCAGCAGGAGCGCCACGTCCCCAGCACCCGTCTCTTCGACTTTCAAATAGGATCAATTGTTAAAATTTGTCAAGGGACCTACACGTATTACACCCTTTTATAAGGATGTATGAAGTTCCCTTTCAATGTGACAATGTCAGAGAACTAGCTATTCTTCTATTGTAGGGTAAATTTCTAGGCGTGATTATGTATGTTAAACTTGTTAAAATTTATCAAGGGACCTACGATCACAGAATTTAAATTGTTTTATATATGGCCCATTTTCATCTTGCTTCTTTTCCCTTAGTTTTATTCTCGCTATGAACTTGGTATTTCAAAAAGAAAAGAATGATTTTAAAATCACGTGATTCAGCCCCCTCTCACGTGCGTCTCGATCCAACAAGTGATATCAGAGCCAGGTACTGCTTTGAATTGGTGCAACCACCAATCAAGCTGAGAGAATTGTTTTATTTCTTTTAGGATTTCAATTTTTTGTATTTTATTTGAATTGGTAAAGTTACCTTTTCAAATAATTCTTTCTCGCTCGATTTTTTACTCGAAGTTGGTGCAACACCACTCGAGTCGTTGATATTTCTTTTTTACTTCAAACTCTGTTAATCCAAGACTTAGTCTTGGGACACCTTTATTTTCTATCTTTTTTTGCAAGATAATTCAAATGGCCCAATGATTATGGGCTCTTGAGTGTCGTACTACGGGAGCTTATCAAATTATAATTGAAGTTACCGAACCCCTTTACACTAAATTAGTATAGAGATGACTCGGGTCATCTCCCAACAAATGTAACGGTAAATGATAAACTTAGGATAGACTATTGCTTTGAATTTTTAACATGAAAATGGAGTGATTGGGTTTGAGTTCTAAACTATGATATGAAATAACAAAACAAGAATGAAATTAAACCAAAAGAACAAAAGAGCAATGCAAGTACGAAAATCTAGTCTAACTTAAACTATGGTTGCAAGGAAATTAAAGTAATAAAATAAGCATTGAATGAAATCTAGAGCATTAAAGAAATCTAAGATAATCTATCCTAATTACATTCAATCAAAGGACAATTATCACTAACATTTAACTAACCAAAGCATTGCAAGAAATTAAAGAACTAAAATGCACTAATAAAACTATCAAAGTGTTTGGGGCATTACATCGAACAACTTGTGAGCAACATTCAACTTAAGCCTAATCTAGATGATATAGAACATGGGAACTAGAATTTAATTACGTTCAACAATCAAGAACTCATTCAAAACATAAAAACCAAAGAAGCAATCACAATCAAAGAAATAGACCAATCTAGGTGACAAAGTGATAGATCGTATGGATGCGATAGAGGGGGGGGGGGGTGAATATCGCATCTTTTAAAACTTTTTCTTTAGTCTTTCAAAACAATTCAAGTTGTGCAGCGGAAAATAAAAAGAGAGACAAATTTGTTTACTTCGTTCGGAGCCTAGCTCGACTCCTACTCGAAGACCCGTAGTCCTTGACCGCACCGATGGACAATCACTATAACCCTTCTTTTCGAAATCCTTCGGAAAGAAGCAGATCATACAAATGAGTAAGATAGTAACACCCTACTATCTTACTAAATAATAAGTACAATGCAATATAAAAATTATACCGACAGAAGTAGAATATGAAGCGCAGTCGATACTTCTTGAAGATTTGTTGCAGACTTGTAGCACGAGGATCTTGAGCAGAGTAGAAACTTTTGTCAATCAGAAAACGTTATTAAGCCTCAGACTTCGAGCCTCCTTTTATAGGTGTAATGGCCATTCGGTTGACCGATCCATCTAATCGGTCGACCAAACCCTCTAATCGGTCGACCAAACCCGCTCCCTTCCTTCCTGACTGGAGTCTGACACTGGCTCGATCTTTTGCATTAACTGATCTTTAATGGTTCGGTCGACCGATCCCGTTGTTCGGTCGACCGAACAGTGACCTTCCCTGTTCGTCGAGATCTGCACTTAATGCTCCATTAATGATTTTATTGTTCGGTCGACCGAACCTCATTTTCAGTCGACCGGTCATGCTGTGATACCATGTTTGTAAGCCTGAACTTTTTTTCCAAATTTGCATGTTTGGTCGACCAAACCCTTTTTCGGTCGACTGATAAAATGCCTTGATCGGTCTACTGAACCTCCTGTTCAATCAACTGAACCCTTGGTAAATTGAAGGCTTCTGAGTGCTGGACGCATGACCGCTGACAGAACCTGATTATGAGTTTTGAGTCAAAAGTTATGGCCATTTGAAGTTCGAGGGGTCATATGATTCTGCAACACAAAGTTAGTTCGATATAACAATAATATTCCTGCAAAATAAAGTTAGCACAATTATAATACATGAGTAGTAATATGCATGAGTATAACAGTTAGGACTGTTTTGATCTCAACTTGGAAACCTTTCCGGTTTCTTAAGTTGGATCAGCGATCTTAGGTTGTTCCCTTTAGGAACCCGACCTCACTGTCGCTCCTCCAGTTATTTATCTCAACCTACCTGCCAAACGTTGGGTCCTCCAGACCTGTTTGGACTTTACTGTTTGTCCGTGACTAGGGCTTTCCCAATTGAGTAAATAGCATGCACACTTAGCCAAATCATCAGATCAAAACAAGACTTAACTTGAATCTTTGACAACATCAAAACTCAGGTTTGATTCTGGTACACCTTGCACCAACACAAAGAAGTTGCTGTTGGATGCCTGAAGAATTGATCGGCTAAAGAAGTTTCTATTGAAGCTTGAAGAAGATCAGATCTGATCAGAAGTTGAAGCTTGTTCTGTCCAGATCTAATCCAGATAAAGGATGCTCGAAGATGGTAGATGGCCGACCAGATCTAAAGTGGATGAACTCCGACGGAGGCTTGGATGCTGGTGTCAGTGGCGTCGGGTAGAAAGTTGTGAAGCGTGGCGATGAACGAGCAGAGGTGGAAGTGGGAAAGGGATGGTCGGCCGGTGGCGAGTGATGAGCAGAGGTGGCCGCCGACCGTTGGTGAAGAAGGATGAGACGAAGGGAAGTGGTGTCGCGAGCCCTAGATATCGCGAAGAGGAAATAACGCGAAGAGAAGATACTGTTCTGTGCCATCGCCACTTGCTTAAGAGAGGATTTTCTTTCTTTCAATCTAGGCTGTTGATCTTTGTGAGGGAGATGGATGAGGATCTGGCCTTTTGATCTAGCTGATGTAGAGATGAGTGGTGCAGATCAATTTGCCTTCTTGCTTGGATCCAATGGTCTATATAGCTTCAAATTTGGATGGAGAGCTGGATGGCTCAGATCTGAATGAAGGAGGAAGATCTCTCTTGATCTAGATCAACGACTCATATTAATTCTGCTTGATCTCCCTCATTTGGTCTCCAAATCAAGTCAAATTTGATCCGACTTGACCCTAATCGATGACTCTTTTGATTTCCTATAAATCCATAATAAAAACATGAGATTAAATACCATAATTTGTAAAAAATTTATAATTAAGTCTAAAATAGATTCTACTCACAAAACATAATATAAATACAAAATTAAGCATGCGAGAAGGTAAAAATTTCAAGAATAAGAGCCAAAATAATGCACAAAAATGCTAGTTATCAACTCCCCAACACTTATTCTTGCTCGTCTCGAGCAAATGAAATAAAACTATAAAGCAACCAAAAACTTATCTCCCTATCAATTCCCTAACAATACTTTGAAAATAATAAAAGGAAGTCACTTAAGTGTTGGTTGGTCCTAGGAAGATCGTGCCGGTTTCACTGTATAAAAATTTTGTACAAGTGTCGAACCTTTTCTAAACAACCTATTATGTTCTTTAGAAGTTAAATTAGGAATCACAGATGGAACTTAACATCATTGATTCCAAATTTAACTTATCTGTTCTTAATGGTTTAGATTCAGATCGCAAGCGAAACTTAACACTATTGATCCAAATCCACCTACGTTATAAATTCAATTAAATATTAATTTCCAAAATTGGCTTCCAGGATAGCATGGCAAGGCACATGACCTTCTTGGGTATGGGAGCATCCACCACCACCTAGACAAAGCCTTTTAAGGAAAGCTAATATTTAATTTCCTTATATAACTATAGGTTTAACCAAAAAGAACAATCGAATTACAAATTCGAAAAACAAAGAAAAACACAAACACGAATTACTAATTCGAAAAACTAAATCTAATGTCTCTTGTGTTTGAAATTCATACAAAGAAAAATAACTAGCATGATGCGGAAAATAATTGCTAATTATACATTTTCTTTGCAAGCTAATGACCTCGAGATCTTCTGCCATATTCCTCGCCTCGCCTTGGACGTCGTGTGGGCGACGATCCTCCAAGATGAACACCACCCAAAGCCTTCTTCTCCTTCTTCTAATTTTTGGCCGCCACCACCACAAAAGAAAAGAGAGCAAAGGGAAAGGGAGAAGAGAGAGGGCCGACACACCAAGAGAACCACCAAGTAAGAGAATAAGAGTTGTGTCTCATGAGGCCTCCTCACCCCTTCTTTTATAGTACTTTCCCAAGGCAAATAAGGGAAGAATTTTTACAAAAATTAAAATCTTCCTCTTGTTTTTCCTTTTTTCTTTTTCTTTCCTCTTGATTGAATCAATCACCAAATCATTGGATGATGATTTTATTTTTATTTTTATTTGGCCGGCCCCCTTGCTTGGGCACCAACCAAGGGTGGCCGACCCCCTTAAAGAGGAAGGAAATATATTTTTTTTATAGAATTTTACAAGAAGAAATCCTCTTATAAAATTTCACAAGCTCTATTTCCTAAAGTAGATGTTAAAAAAGGAAAGTTTTAAAAATTAAAACCATGTTTTAAAATTTAAAACTTCTCTTAAAAAATTTCCTTTTTTAACAGGAATAGAAAATTTTAATTTTTAAAACTTCTCTTCCTTTTTTCTAAAACCATGAGGATGGTTTAAAAAGGAAAGTTTTAAAACTCTCTATTAAACCATGTGACCTAATTCAAATAAGGAAAGTTTTTAAAATTAAAATCTCTCTTTTAAAACTTATAGTTTTCTACAAAGAGAAGATTTTAAAAATTCAAAACACCCTCCTATTTGAATTTATTTTGGCCGACCCCTACTTGCTTGGTCACCAAGCAAGAGGGTCGACCCTCTTAAGGAGATGGTGGCCGGCCATTGCTTGGTCACCAAGCAATGGGCCGGCCTCCTTTCTTGGACACCAAGAAGGGCTTTTAATGAGTGGTTTATAAGACACTAATGAGACTACGACAGGGACCTAGAGGAGAAATTGGTTTTAACCTTCCGATGAGCTTGAGTATCCCGTGTTCGCCTCGAACACACAACTCAAGTTCATCAACAATAACTCATTCCACTAGAGAGTTATTGTTGCACTACCGCACCAATCCCAAATTACATTTATGGGCTCCTTCTTATCATGAGTGTGTTAGTCTCCCTGTGTTTAAGATAATGAATATCCACTAATTAAGTAAGTTACTGACAACTCACTTAATTAATATCTAGCTCCAAGAGTAGTACCACTCAACTTCATTGTCATGTCCGACTAAGTCCACCTGCAGGGTTTAACATGACAATCCTTATGAGCTCCTCTTGGGGACATTCTCAACCTAAATTACTAAGACATAGTTTCCTTCTATAATCAATAACACACATTATAAGTAATATCATTTCCCAACTTATCGGGCCTATTGATTTATCAAGCTAAATCTCACCCTTTGATAAGTTAAAGAAATAGATACTAAATATATATGCTTGTTATTATATTAGGATTAAGAGTAAACACTTCCATAATAACTAAGGTCTAGTTCTTTTATTAAGTCAGTATAAAAAGAACTTACCTAAAATGGTCCTACTCAATACACTTAGAGTATACTAGTGTAATTTATTAGTCAAGATAAACTAATTCCTAATTACACTACGACTATACTAATAGTTTGTTCCTTTCCATCTTAGTCGTGAGCAACTGTTTATAATTTATAAAGAGCTGATAACATGATCTTCTGTGTGTGACACCACACACCATGTTATCTACTTTATAAATTAATTGAACAACTATATTCAACAAATAAATATAGACATTTGACCAATGTGATTCTTTTATTTTCAAAATAAATGTTTACAAAAGCTAGACTTTTAGTATACACTCTAACATTAAGATTATCAAGTTTTAAGAATCAAGGTATTCATGGTTCCAATTCTCACATGATTCAAAAATCATGGTAATTTCAATCAACTTGAATAGACTAAGCATGATAGAACCTCACAAGATGGATATATGCACTAATGCTCACATAAATAATAAATATGAAAGTGGAGCTCTCTCTAAAGCACTCATGACATTGTACTACCATATGCTTGCTTATTTTCTACTTCTCCACTACTGTAAACATAAGTACACATAAATCAAGAGGACTTATCATGAATAATAATGAAACCTCACATGTAAACAATAGGACAAGAAGGATAGATAACAAAAGAATCAAAGAGAATATGAGAGCATTGGGGTAGTCAACATGAAGAATACAATCAAATAATATACTCAAAAACTCATTCAAACATCCAACACTCAACTCTCCTTGCACATTCTCAATGCAATATACATCAACCACTATAACATCTCCAAAATACATGTATGTATTAACAACTTAACTCATGAGAATCTCTCAATAACAATGTTAAATGGATATACATCAATCTTTCCATGGAGATGTTCCTTATTAATCATTAACAAAACAACAAATGTTTGAGAATTTTTTTCCTCTCTTTTTATTCTTTCCCAACTTTTTTTTGTTTTCTTTCTTTTTTTTTTTGTACACAGAGAGATTTTTTTTCGACAAGCATTCGTCCATACAAATTTACCTCCCCGCACACTTAAACTTGTCCGTCTCAGACAATATAACAAATCATCATATTATTTAAAAATTATAATAATTGGGGGGGGGGGGGGACTAAAAAAAATAAACAAATAAAGATGTGATAAGGAAAATGTAACTCATCATGCAATCTCCCAATGCTCTCATCATATGACCAAGGAAAGAAAGAATCAATAAAGATATGATAGTGAAAATATAATGACAATGAGAAGATATGACAAGAGAGGTACAATGATATGAAAACAATAGGTGAAATGCATACTGGTAATACCAACACAGTAGAGGAACAACTAAGAGATCAACAAGAAAATTTGCCTCTATCATATTCATGCAAGCTTATGTTACTGTAATTTCAAAAAGAATCAAAGCAAGTTCTAGAGTGTCAAGTATCATAAGTGCTATCACACACAAGAGGATTAAGGATAAGCGTGGCAACTACCTCACTAGGTGAATAACAAAATATCATGTATAATCTAACAAGATAGAGTCCATCACCACAACAAATGACTAAATGTAATTAATGTACCCAACCATACTAAGGAAACCAAAACTTGATAGTCAAACTTAACTTTCTTTTACGATTCTCAAAGCATTATAAAGGGACATGTAGGGAGATATGACTCAAAATCAAGCAAGGTATAAACAAGACCAAACAAAATGCAAAATAAGAAAGCAAAGTATGAAAGCAAAGTATAGAAGTAAACAAACATGCAGGTATAAAGATAAAGGAAAGCAAGAAAAGGAAAGGAAAGGAACGAACTCCCCTTTATTCTTGGCGGTTGAAGATGATTCAGAAGTAGAAACCACCTCGGTAATAGGGTAACAACTCGAGGAAAAATCCATCCTGGTTGTTGGAGAAGATTCAATTTGAGCATCCAACCCGGAAGTGGAGTGATTCGAGCTAAGGAGAGAATTACTTCTTCCACCATTTTCTCTTTAGTTCCTGGCGGCTGGAGACGGTTCAGTAAAAGTATCCAATCTAGGGGCCTGTAAAAACCTGAAAGGACAAGGATAGAACGTACCTTCCACACGCATGTGGGGTAAGGAAGAGATGAAACAATATCAAACTTGGACAAGCATGAATCCAAATATGAATCAAATCCAATAAAATCAATATTAGGAACCTCTATGGAATTCTCTAAAAGATCACAAGAAATACTAACCTTGCTGTACTGAAATGTACCTGGAGGTTCTAGAATAATGGATGTGACTTCCTCTTCAAGTTTTGGCTCTAGTGATTTTGTTACCAAAGGAAGTGATTCTTGGGGCTCTGCTTCTACAGCACCAGTCCATACATTCTCATCATCAGGTGGTCGTGCAATAAAACTAGGTGATTCTTGAGACATTTCTTCCACCATGCAAGTCCCTAAACTTTCCTTATCAACAAATGTATAATCAGGCTCACCTGCCTCCTCAGCATCACCAACAATACCTGCATCAACAATATTTACAGCAACAATATTGTCATCAGAGTTAGGATCAACTACAACTATATCATCACAACACACAAAATCTGAGGAGTCCTGTAGAGCTTTATAATTAGGATCAGAGTTGTCACAACCTGTATAATCCATCTCCTTGTTAGTTAGAGCCCTAGAGTCAATCATATGATGATTGTTGTATGGACTCGATGTATCATATTCTTATATATTTATAAAGGCATTTCTTTATGGTTATTATACTTACTTGTATTGGTGCCAAATAACTAAGTATAATAGCGTCCTTGAGTAGAAGGTTCTTATCTATATCAATCGATTGGTTGAATCGATAGTGAGATGATATCATTCCTAGTCAAGTATTAACATTCAGGGACAATGTTAAAGAAATGAGACTAGCATGTAGGTCAACTCGATGACTTGATCTCACAAGTCATGGATATAGAGATATCAAGTTGACACATGGGTATGCATTGGAGATTGTATACTGAATGACCCGCCATGAGAAAGTATCATGGATCGTTATATGAGTGTCATATACTTTCTCATGTGGCTATTAGTATGACTATTAGTCCTTGGACCTGAAGTCACCATGGTTCCCTACATAAGGAGTTACATACTTTGGCTTCGTCAAACGCCACCCGTAACTGGGTGGACTATAAAGGCGATTACTGGGCATTTAACAAATTATGCGGAGGGATGTGAGTGATGTAGATGAGATCTATCCCTCTTATATGACGAGAGTGACATCATTATTCTTGATAGAGTGAGACCACTAAGTGCATGACCATGCCCAAATGAGTCAATATGAGATATTGAACTCATTTGATTAGAGTGAGTCTACTTGGAGTTCAAGATTTAGATTGATTAGAGGATGACACGGTCTATGTCTCAAATTGATCAATCTAGATGTCAAGGATAGAAGGACATTATCATATATTGTGAAGGGTCATAATTAGTAGTCACAAGATGATGTTGGATCTCAATATTCTTGTAACTTGGGTAACTATGATGTATTGCTAGATGACACTCATTGTTTATGTTTCTAAATAAGATTTAGAAACATTGCCAACGTTACAAGAACCTATTGGGTCACACACAAAGAACAAGTGGATGGAGATAAGGTTCATATGATGAACCAATTGGATTAGGTTCATATGATGAACCAAAATTGGATTAAGAGTAATCCAAATTAGACTTATTGAGTTAGATTCAATTAGATTTAATTGTTGAATGAGTCTAATTTAGAGTTGATTCATTGAGTCAATTTATATTAATGAATTGAGATTCATTAAATTGAAATTGACTTGAATCAAAGGTTGGATTTAACTCAACAAGGAAGAGAAGTGGTCAATTTTGACTTGACCAAATTGGAAGTTGAAACATCAAGTTTGACTTGATGAAATGCCACTTGGTGAAGGTTGACTCATCCTACATGGCATGGCTAACCAATACATCCTTGCCACATCATCTCGACATCATCAAGGGAGAGCTAGAGGCATGGAATGCCAAGAGCCAAAGACCCTTGGCATTCCATGTGTGGCCGGCCAAATGAATATGGGATTCATTGGCATTGAATTGTGATTATTGGTTATTGTCTTCTTCCTCCTTAGCTCCTTCTTGTCCTATTTTCTCCTCTTGGCCGAGAGTTCCAAGCAAGAAGGGTGAAGGTGACTGAGTTTAATCCAAGAAGAAAGGGTAAGTAGAGAGTTTAGAGAAGTGTATGAGAATCCTCTTCTTCTTTTTCTCTCCTTTCTTCTTCCAATCCCATCCGAGAGCCCTTGGGAGTGCTAGCACACTTGTGGTGCTCTCTTCTCCATCTAGAGTGGTTTGAGAATCATCTCTTGTTCGTGTGGATACTTCTAGAGGTGTGTACACTTGAACACACTTGAGATCCGAAGAACATTGGACGAGCGGGATTTGCGAAGGGCTTCGCTTCAAAGGTATATCCCTTTTCATGCAGATCTAAGGTATATCTAGGATAACAAACATGTACATGTAAAATTTTATATATCTTCGCACGGATCCGTGGCAAGACTTTGGGGTTTCTACAACACAAAAAGTGGTTTTTACGGCTCGAAAGTCCCAACACTCCTCACTAGATAGTTGTGCTTGTCATTGGCTGATGGATACTGTAATTTGATTTAGATACATCTGACAATTTTATAGTGATGCATCATTTCTTTGTTGAGACTGGATATAGGCCTCTTGTTGTTGCTGCATTTGCTGTATAACCTCCTTTAGATCTTGAAATTCTGATTGACTAGGGGCATGAACTTCTTCAGTGAACCCTTGAAATGCCCCCCAAGGTACTGGATCGATCTGTTGGACCGAATGTGACCATGTGGGCATAGGATCATCCTGAAATCCTTGTGGCCTCTAAAATGATGGAAAAGATTGATCCAATTGTTGCTACTCATTCCCATACATGAAATTTTTATGGTCCATCCAGTCTGAATTATAACACTGAGGATGCTCAATAGTGTGTTGCTGAGTAACCCCATACTGCTCAGGAATTTGTTGGGGTTGATAGCATTGGGATTGAAAGTATCCATGTTGCTATGGAATCTGGGGTTGAAAGTACTGAGTCGAATAATTACCCCAGTCATGACTATAGGTACTAGGAGTTGGATCATATGCCTCTTGATATTGATGTTGGGAATACTGTTGGTTGCTACTCGGAAAACCTAATGGTTCCACTGTACAAAAATTTTGTACAAAGGTCTGAACCTTTTCCTAGCTACCATGTGTTCTTTTAAATTAAACTCGGATCGCCTGCGGAACTTAACATGTTTGATCCTAAGTTTAATTTATTTGTTCTTTTAGGTTTAGACTTGGATCTCCTGCGGAACTTAACACGTTCAATCCAAATCACCTAGGTTATTAATTCCATTAAATATTAATTTCCAAAATTGGCTTCCAGGACTGCATGGCGAGGCACATGGCCTTCTTGGATATGGGAACAACCACCACCGCCTAGACAAAGCCTTTTAAGGAAAACTAATATTTAATTTTCTTAAATAACTTTAGGTCAACCAAAAGGAACAATCAAATCACAAGGAAAATAAAAATAAAAGAACACAACATCGAAAACTAATTCGAAATACTAGAATCGCATGCCTATTGTATTTGGTATTTTTACATGGAGATAAAACTAACATGATGTGGAAAACAATATTAGTTATACCTTACTTAGTAGATAATGACCTCTTGATCTTCTATCGTATTCCTCTTCTAATCTCGGACGTTGTGTGGGCAACGATCTTCCGAGACGAGGACCACCTAGCACCTTCTTCTTATTCCTTCAAGTTTCGGCCAAGCACAAAGCTTCTAAAGGATGAAGATTTTTTTCCACCAACCAAGCTCCAAGGGATGCAAGCTTTCTCTTCTTCTTCTCCAAGCTAAAATCCGGCCACCACTTGATCTCCAAGGAGGATGAGAGGTTCGGCCACAAAGATGGAGAGAAGAGAAAGGGAAGAGGCCGACCACACCAAGGAAGAAAAGAGGGAGAAAATAATAGAGGTTGTTTTTTCTTGAAGGCACCCAAAACCCCCTCTTTTATAATCCTTAGCTTTGGAAAATAAGGAAATTTAATTACAATAAAATTTCCTTAACCTTCCTTGACATGAATTAATTAAGAAAAATTAAATAAAATTTCCTAATAGCTCATGTCATGGCCGACCACCTCATGGAAGAGCAAACAAGGCAATTTTCAATCGACCAATTAAAATTCCTTATTTGTTTCCGGAAATTTAAAAAAATAAAATTTCCTTTTAAAATCCCTTCATGGTTGATAAAAAGAAATTTCTATAATTTTAATTTTTCAACATGTGAATAATTTACAAAGAAGAAAAATAAAATATCCTTCCAATCTACAAATAAGGAAAGAGATTTAATCTCTTTCTTTAATCTTTTGTAGAAACTTATAAAAGAGATATTTTAATTTTTAATCTCTCCAATAAATTATATCTTCCACATAAGAAAATTTTAAAATTAAAATTCTTTTCTAATTTAATAGGGCCGACCACCTAAGCTTGGGTTCAAGCTAGGGCCGGCCACCCATGGACCAAGGTTTGGCCGGTCCTAGCTTGGTTCTCAAGCTAGCTTGGCCGACCCCTACACCATGGGTATAAAGGTGGGTATAGTACTCTATAACTAAGAGGCTACGATAGGGACCGAGAGGAGAAATTGGTTTTGGTCTCCCGATAAAATTAAGCATCCCGTGTTCGCCTCGAACACACAACTTAATTTTATCAATAATAATTCATTCCACTAGAGAACTATTATTGAACTACCGCACCAATCCCAAATTATATTTTTGGGCTCCTTCTTATTATGAGTGTGTTAGTCTCCCTGTGTTTAAGATGCCAAATGTCCACTAATTAAGTGAGTTACTGACAACTCATTTAATTAATATCTTAGTCCAAGAGTAGTACCACTCAACCTTATCGTCATGTCAGACTAAGTCCACCTGCAGGGTTTAACATGACAATCCTTATGAGCTCCTCTTGGGGACATTATCAACCTAGATCACTAGGACACAATTTCCTTTTATAATCAACAACACACACTATAAGTGATATCATTTCCCAACTTATCGGGCTTATTGATTTATCGAACTAAATCTCACCCATTGATAAATTAAAGAAATAAATATCAAATATATGTGCTTGTTATTATATTAGGATTAAGAGCACACACTTCCATAATAACTGAGGTCTTTGTTCCTTTATAAAGTCAGTATAAAAGAAACGACCTCTAATGGTCCTACTCAATACACTTTAAGTATACTTGTGTAATTATATAGTTAAGATAAACTAATTCCTAATTACACTATGACCTTCCAATGGTTTGTTCCTTTCCATTTTGGTCGTGAGTTACTGTTTATAATTTATAAGGTACTGATAACATTATCTTCTGTATGTGACACCACATATTATGTTATCTACAATATAAATTAATTGAACAACTACAATCAAATGTAGATAATTTGACCAAATGTGATTCTTTATTCAAAATAAATATTTACAAAAGCTTAGGCTTTCAATATACACTCTAACAATATCCCACTTATACTAATGACTAAGCTGCCATATCTGCTGCCATACATCTGATTCTCATCCCCTCCACATGCCGATCGAAAGCTTTTACCCGAAGGGCCTTAGTGAAAGGATCTGCCAGGTTATCTGCTGATGCAATCTTGGCGATGACAACTTCTCCTCGCTTCACGATATTTCGTATCAGGTGGTACTTGCGCTCTATATGTTTACTTGCCTTATGAGCTCGTGGTTCCTTCGAGTTTGCAACTACACCGCTATCATCACAATAAATTGTGATGATTTTGGGCAAACTAGGAATCACATCTAAGTCCATTAGAAAGTTCCTGAGCCATACTACTTCTTTAGCTGCCTCAGAGGCTGCTACATACTCAGCTTCCATGGTTGAGTCTGAAACGCATTTCTGTTTAACACTCCTCCATGCAATGGCTCTACCTCCTAAAGTAAACACATAGCCTGATGTAGACTTACTGTTGTCCCTATCTGATTGGAAATCTGAATCCGTGTAACCCATAGGGAGCAAATCGTCTGCTTGGTAAACTAGCATATAATCTCTAGTCCTTCTCAGGTACTTTAATATATGCTTTACCGTAGTCCAATGTCCTTGTCCAGGGTTACTCTGATATCTGCTAACCATGCCCACGACAAAACAAATATCAGGTCTCGTACACAGCATTACATACATAAGGCTTCCTACAGCCGAAGCATAAGGAACTGCTTTCATGTCCTCTATCTCCTTTGATGTCTTCGGAGACATCTCTTTAGATAGAGCTACTCCATGCCTAAAAGGTAATAAACCTTTCTTGGAATTCTGCATGCTAAAACGAGCAAGGATTGTATCTATATATGAAGCTTGGGACAGACACAACATTCTTTTCTTGCGATCCCTTATAACTTTGATCCCAAGAATGTGTGCACAATCTCCTAAGTCCTTCATATTAAATTGTTTGGACAACCATACCCTTACGTCCGATAATACCTTGACATTGTTGCCAATTAACAAAATATCATCTACGTATAGTACAAGAAATACCACCACGTTTCCGTTACACTTCTTGTATACACAAGACTCATCCGGACACTGAATAAATCCATATGACTGGATTACTTCATTAAACCGGATGTTCCAAGACCTTGAAGTTTGTTTTAGTCCATAAATGGACCGATTGAGCTTGCACACTAGATGCTCTTTGCCTTTTTCAATAAACCCTTCTGGTTGCTTCATATGGATGTTCTCTTCAAGACTTCTATTAAGGAAAGCTGTCTTGACATCCATTTGCCAAATCTCATAATCCATATGAGCAGCAATGGATAAGAGTATCCAGATAGACTTAAGCATGGCTACCGGTGAAAAGGTCTCCTCATAATTGATTCCCTCTTTCTGAGTGTACCCTTTCGCAACAAGCCTAGCTTTGAAGGTTTCTACCTTCCCGTCTGTCCCTCTTTTCCTTTTGTAAATCCACTTGCATCTAACGTCTTTTACACCATCAGGTGGTTCTACTAGCTCTCAGACCTTATTAGAGTACATAGACTCTATTTCAGAATTCATTGTCTTTTGCCAAGATGCTGCATCTCTATCTTGGTGTGCTTCGTCATATGTTCGGGGATCAGGTTTATGTTTACCCGGGATCAAGTCCGAAGACTCTCCCAAAAACATGAATCTTTCAGGCTGCCTTACCACCCTCCCACTATGACGAGGCACTGTCTGTGGTTGTGTATCATCTGTGACACGTGTTGCAGTCTCTTGTGGTACTTTATCTTGTACTGTTGGTACTAAAGTAGACGTATCCTCTCTAAGTTCTTCTAAAACAACTTTGCTACTGGGCTTGTGATCCATTATATATTCTTCTTCTAAAAACTGGGCATTGGTGCTAACAATGACCTTCTGGTCTTTAGGACTATAAAATAAACCACCTTTTGTTCCTTTGGGATACCCCACAAACACGCGAACTTCTGTACGAGATTCTAACTTATCAGCATCTGGTTTCAGCACATGTGCTGGACTACCCCAAATCCGAATATGTCTTAGACTGGGCTTTCGCCCGTTCCACAATTCTGTGGGAGTAGAAGAAACTGATTTAGAAGATACTAAGTTCAGAATGTATACTGCTGTTTCCAGAGTGTATCCCCAAAACGAATTTGGTAATTCTGAATAACTCATCATTGATCTAACCATCTCCATAAGAGTCCTATTCCTTCGTTCTGCCACACCATTCTGTTGGGGTGTACCAGGTGCGGACAATTGGGATTGAATCCTGACCTCTGATAAGTAATTTCTAAACTCTCCTAAGAGGTATTCACCACCATGATCAGATCGTAGTGTCTTGATACTTTTACCTAGTAGTTTTTCCACATAAGCCTTGTACTCTTTGAACTTATCAAAGCACTCAGACTTGCGGCGCATTAGGTAAATGTATCCGTATCTTGAATAATCGTCTATAAAAGAGACAAAATATTCAAAACCACCTCTCGCCTGGATAGACATAGGACCACACAAATCAGAATTAACCAATTCTAACACTTCTTTGCCTCTATACCCCTTGGCCTTAAAAGGCCTCTTGGTCATTTTACCTTCTAAGCAAGATTCATAAGTTGGAAAATTTTCCAACTCTAATGAACCCAAGAGTCCATCGGCTATAAGCCTTTGAATTCTACTTAAGTTAATATGACCAAGCCTTAGATGCCAAAGATATGCTTGGTTCATTTCCGAAGGTTGTTTTCTCTTATTAGTATTAGAAGATGTGTTATAAATTTTCATATTTTGCTTTGTGGGAGAAATTGGATTTAAAGTATACAAATTGCCAACCAATGCACCAGAACAGATAATCACTTTATTTCTCTTTATAACTACATTGTTATTAAAAGAAACAGAATATCCATCCAAAAACAGTTTAGAAACTGAAATTAAATTCTTTCTAAAACTGGGTACATAAAGACAATTTCTTAAAACCAATTTTCTATTTCTATCATAAGATAAGTAGACGTCTCCCACTGTAACAGCGGCCACCTTAGTAGCATTGCCCATGTAGATGATTATCTCTCCTTCATATAGTCGTCGGGTTTCCTGGAACCCCTGTAAAGAATTGCAGACATGATCAGTGGCTCCCATATCTACACACCAGGTGCTGGTAGATAACACCGCTAAACATGTTTCAACAACCAGAGCATGAGATATACCTTTGTTGTTTTGATTCCTACAAGGACAGTCCGCCTTCCAATGCCCTGACTGCTTGCAGATGAAGCACTTGCCCTTCGGCTTCTTCACTCCAGCTTTAGGTTCTGTACTCTGAGATTTATTCACTTTCTTTGCTAAGCTAACTTATTTCTTCTTCTTCTTTCCTTTCGGTTTAGAAGTAGAACCATTTTCAGCATAGTGAATATGAGAATTGTGAGGGAACAAACCTTCTGCTGCCTGAAGTTCTGTCAGTAGTTCCGCCAATGAATATACCCTTTTATTCATATTGTAATTCAGGCAGAATTGCTCAAAACTTCTAGGTAGCGTTTGGAGGATCATATCGATCTGGGTTTCCCCATCAATTTCTCCTCCAAGGATTTGCATTTCATTCAGATAAGCCATCATCTTTAGGATGTGATCCCTCACAGGAGTACCCTCTTGCATGGTGGTCGTCATTATCTTTCTCATGGCTTCTTGCCTAGAGGCCCGATCCTGGTGACCAAAGAGTTCCTTGAGATTGTTCATAATATCATAGGCTGTTGGTAAATCTTGATGCTGATGTTGCAATACATTTGACATTGAAGCCAAAATGTAACATTTTGCTTTTACCCATTTCCTATGATACTCAATCTCCTCTTGGGTAGATTCACCATTGGGTGTATCAGGGCAAAACTCAGTCAGTACAAACTTATAGCTTTCAGCAGTTAGAACAATGTCCAGGTCCCTTTTCCAATCTATGTAGTTAGGACTAGTAAGTCTGTTCTCTTTTAGTATGATGGCCAGTGGGTTGAAAGTCATCCTAAGAATCACAAATAACTTTTGGTCAGAACTCTAAATTTAGAATAATATTGATTCCTCAAACAATACTATTTTAAATTAACCAACACCTCAAAACACCGTGAATTTTGTATGCCACGATAGTGTGGACGTATACAAATTCAACATTTGTAAAAGGAGGGTTTAACCCATTAATTTTATTATCTTGTCAACCTAACTTTTTGACAAATAAAATTAATAGTTGGTTTCCTTTGGTCACACGAATAATAGCAGTGACTCCGATGGGGAGGATACTATTAGACGTGCCTAAGTGTATACCATTACTTGACACTAAGTCCATTAATAAGATTGTGCCCCTTCCGATGGGGAAGATCACACACTCTTAATTAACTTCCTATAGTCATCCAAAATAGAAGTTTGTTCTAGTGATCCACAAACAAGCTCATCCGATATGGAGGAAGGCACTCAGAGCCAACGCACAAGCTTGTTTGCATCACTTACAAACCAGTAATGGAGAACGTGGAATTTATTTAAAATCCCTCTCCCACATAGTTATTTTAAAAAATGAGGAATTTTGACTATGCTAGTCTACTTAACATGCATACTAATAAGCACACACAGCACAACATAAAAGCAATAAATAGAAAAATTAATTTTCAACTATTATGGCTTTTATCTATTGTTGTCCTCCGTGTGTTGTCATCCCTAGCTGCTGCCATTTTTGGCCACCGCCACCGGGTCTAGTTGTCGCATCCATCTTGCTCCTTGTTCCACTGCGCCTCTGGTCCTCAAAAGGTTCCACGCCTCGCAAGATTCGATCCGCGACATAAATAGAATTTTACATTTTTCGATCCTATATTCCTCGAAGGAATGTACATGTATCTAGATCAAAAAATAAAATCCTAATAAAACTAAATACAGCTCCTGCTATATTTTATAATACAATCATGCACACACAATAAAATGCCCTTGACATGTCCAAGGGTCCAATCACACACATAATAACTATAAGCCATAATAGTTGGATCCTGCATCCACAAAGTTAGCACATCCTACTATTAACCTACCTAAATTATGTATGACATGTGCATAATTAAACTAATACCAAATACATAGAGGCAAAACCCTATCTATGATACCAATTGTTGGTTGCTACTCGGAAAACCTAATGGTTCCACTGTACAAAAATTTTGTACAAAGGTCTGAACCTTTTCCTAGCTACCATGTGTTCTTTTAAATGAAACTCGGATCGCCTGCGGAACTTAACACGTTTGATCCTAAGTTTAATTTATTTGTTCTTTTAGGTTTAGACTTGGATCTCCTGCGGAACTTAACACGTTCGATCCAAATCACCTAGGTTATTAATTCCATTAAATATTAATTTCCAAAATTGGCTTCCAGGACTGCATGGCGAGGCACATGACCTTCTTGGATATGGGAACAACTACCACCGCCTAGACAAAGCCTTTTAAGGAAAGCTAATATTTAATTTCCTTAAATAACTTTAGGTCAACCAAAAGGAACAATCAAATCACAAGGAAAATAAAAATAAAAGAACACAACATCGAAAACTAATTCGAAATACTAGAATTGCATGCCTCTTGTATTTGGTAATTTTACATGGAGATAAAACTAACATGATGCGGAAAACAATATTAGTTATACCTTACTTAGTAGATAATGACCTCTTGATCTTCTACCGTATTCCTATTCTAATCTCGAACGTTGTGTGGGCAACGATCTTCTGAGACGAGGACCACCTAGCACCTTCTTCTTCTTCCTTCAAGTTTCGGCCAAGCACAAAGTTTCCAAAGGATGAAGATCTTTTTCCACCAACCAAGCTCCAAGGGATGCAAGCTTCTCTCCTTCTTCTCCAAGCTAAAATCCGGCCACCACTTGATCTCCAAGGAGGATGAGAGGTTCGGCCACAAAGATGGAGAGAAGAGAAAGGGAAGAGGCCGGCCACACCAAGGAAGAAAAGAGGGAGAAAATAATAGAGGTTGTTTTTTCTTGAAGGAACCCAAAACCCCCTCTTTTATAATACTTAGCTTTGGCAAATAAGGAAATTTAATTACAATAAAATTTCCTTAACTTTCCTTGACATGAATTAATTAAGAAAAATTAAATAAAATTTCCTAATAGCTCATGTCATGGCCGACCACCTCATGGAAGAGTAAATAAGGTAATTTTCAATCAACCAATTAAAATTCCTTATTTGTTTCCGGAAATTTTAAAAAATAAAATTTCCTTTTAAAATCCCTTCATGGTTGATAAAAAGAAATATCTATAATTTTAATTTTTTAACATGTGAATAATTTACAAAGAAGAAAAATAAAATATCCTTCCAATCTACAAATAAGAAAAGAGATTTAATCTCTTTCTTTAATCTTTTGTAGAAACTTATAAAAGAGATCTTTTAATTTTTAATCTCTCCAATAAATTATATCTTCCACATAAGAAAAATTTAAAATTCTTTTCTAATTTAATAGGGCCGGCCACCTAAGCTTGGGTTCAAGCTAGGGCCGGCCACCCATGGACCAAGGTTTGGCCGGCCCTAGCTTGGTTCTCAAGCTAGCTTGGCCGGCCCCTACACCATGGGTATGAAGGTGGGTATATTTGGGTATAGTACTCTATAACTAAGAGGCTATGATAGGGACCGAGAGGAGAAATTGGTTTTGGTCTCCCGATAAAATTAAGCATCCCGTGTTCGCCCCGAACACACAACTTAATTTTATCAATAATAATTCATTCCACTAGAGAACTATTATTGAACTACCGCACCAATCCCAAATTATATTTTTTGGCTCCTTCTTATTATGAGTGTGTTAGTCTCCCTGTGTTTAAGATGCCAAATGTCCACTAATTAAGTGAGTTACTGACAACTCATTTAATTAATATCTTAGTCCAAGAGTAGTACCACTCAACCTTATCGTCATGTCGGACTAAGTCCACCTGCAGGGTTTAACATGACAAACCTTATAAGCTCCTCTTGGGGACATTATCAACCTAGATCACTAGGACACAGTTTCCTTTTATAATCAACAACACACACTATAAGTGATATCATTTCCCAACTTATCGTGCTTATTGATTTATCGAACTAAATCTCACCCATTGATAAATTAAAGAAATAAATATCAAATATATGTGCTTGTTATTATATTAGGATTAAGAGCACACACTTCCATAATAACTGAGGTCTTTGTTCCTTTATAAAGTCAGTATAAAAGAAACGACCTCTAATGGTCCTACTTAATACACTCTAAGTGTACTAGTGTAATTATATAGTTAAGATAAACTAATTCCTAATTACACTATGACCTTCCAATGGTTTGTTCCTTTCCATTTTGGTCGTGAGCTACTGTTTATAATTTATAAGGTACTGATATCATTATCTTCTATATGTGACACCACATACTATGTTATCTATAATATAAATTAATTGAACAACTACAATCAAATGTAGATAATTTGACCAAATGTGATTCTTTATTCAAAATAAATGTTTACAAAAGTTTAGGCTTTCAGTATACACTCTAATAGCTATGGAATCTGGGGTTGAAAGTACTTAGTCGAATAATTACCCCAGTCATGACTATAGGTACTAGGAGTTGGATCATATGCCTCTTGATATTGATGTTGGGAATACTGGGGTTCCATAGGAAATTTAGCAGTCTTTTGAATGAGATGACATATAGCAACTGGATGAGATAGATTGTCACAATTAGTATATATGTGCCTCACTTGCTCCGTATCCAAATGGTGATATTCATTGAAACCTCCAAATTGCTGAGAATAGAGATCCATATTGAACTAAAAGAATTATCTTGGTCTTACATTGAAACACTAACATACAAGATTAGAAGACACAGGAGCATATGATATCAAATATATGGATATATGAACATTAAAACACTTGACATTTTTTTTAAATTTTTTTATAGAAATATAAGAAGCAATTCTAAAATTATCAAACACCACTATAAATCCCCGGCAACGACGCCAAAATTTGATTATGGTCTCTCGAGTGTCGTACTACGGGAGCTTATCAAATTATAATTGAAGTTACCGAACCCCTCTACACTAAAGTAGTATAGAGATGACTCGGGTCGTCTCCCAACGAATGTAACGATAAATGATAAACTTAGGATCGATTATTGCTTTGAATTTTTAACATGGGAATGGAGGGGTTGGGCTTGAGTTCTAAACTATGATATGAAATAACAAAACAAGTATGAAATTAAACCTAAAGAACAAAAGAGCAATGCAAGTATGAAAATTTAGTCTAACTTAAACTATGATTGCAAGGAAATTAAAGTAACATAAATAAGCATTGAATGAAATATAGAGCATTAAAGAAACTAAGATAATGTATCCTAATTGCATTCAATCAAAGGACAACTATCACTAACATTTAACTAACCAAAGCATTGCAAGAAATTAAGGAACTAAAATGCACTAATAAAACTATCAAAGTGTTTGGGGCATTACATCGAATAACTTGTGAGCAACATTCAACTTAAGCCTAACCTAGATGATCTAGAACACGAGAACTTGAATTTAATTACATTCAATAATCAAGAACTCATTCAAAACATAAAAACCAAAGAAGCAATCACAATCAAAGAAATAGACCAATCTAGGTGACAAAGAAGTTGCTGTTGGATGCTTGAAGAATTGATCGGCTGAAGAAGCTTTTGTTGAGGCTTGAAGAAGATCGAATCTGATCAGAAGTTGGAGCTTGTTCTGTCCAGATCTAATTCGGATGAAGGATGCTCAAAGATGGTAGATGGCTGGCCAGATCTGAAGTGGATGAACTCTGGTGGAGGCTTGGATGCTAGTGTCTATGGCGTTAAGTAGAAAGTCGCGAACGACGACGATAAATGAGTGGAGGTGGAAGTGGGAAAGGGAAGGGGGTTAGAGATGGTTGGCCGGTGGTGAGTGATGAGTAGAGGTGGCCACCGGCCATTGGTGAAGAAGGAGGAGATGAAGGGAAGTGGTTGTAACGATCCAATTTTCCCTATTTCGAGTTCTAAATGTCTTTAAAAATATTTAGAAATACTTTTAAAATATTCTAGAGATTTTTAGAAATTTTTAGAGTATTTTTATACAATTTTTGAAGGTCGTTTGGTATTTTTACTAAACGAAGGAAGTTTCGAGAAAAAAATGTTCAAGTCGAGATTCGAACTGTGGACCTCGGACTTGAACCGAGCCTTAACCGAATCCAGCCGGCCAACTGTTCTGTAAATGTTTTGTGAATGAATATGGAACGAAATACATTTAAGCAGTAGTTAGGAACATTTAAAATAAAAGGGGAATAAAAGGCTTGGCTGAGGATTCAAAACCGTGACCAAGGGTTTCGGCGAAAACGTAGTCAACCAAGTGTGCCGGCGGGCGGTGTTAATTAAAGAAAGAGTGAATAATACTTAAGCAGTAGTTAGATGATAAAAAAACCCTAGTTATAAGAAAAGGAACTTAGGTTTTCTTTCGGGAATTCTTTCTCACCTTTCTCTCGTGCGACGCCGACTTCTGCCCGAGTGAAGACGAAAACGAAGCCCTAGATTCACTCCGATGGCTGGCTAAGGCTTGATTCCGAGGGACTCTCGCAAATTCGTGAGCACCTTGTCAAGGAGGACGCGCGCGGACACGAAGGGAACGCCGAGATTGGAAGCTTCACCTAAACCCTAGATCTCTCCCTTCTCGGTTGTAAGTCTAAGAACAGCGATGTAAGTTGCTTACTCACTTATAGTAAGAGTAGCTATCGAGTTCTTGCTTTTCCTGTTGTTTTCTGTGACGTATGCCATAAGGAGCTTGTTTTGAGGTTGTTGCCGTGAGCCTCAAAAGGGAACGAAGAAAGGAAACAGATTGTATTGTTTCAAATTGTAGTTTGAATTCGGTGGATAAGATTAGTAGCTTGTGATTTCCCTTGCTATGAGGTTTGCTATTTTGTGATAGTTTAGTTTCATTTCCAGAATCTTTACAAGGTTTTAGATCGAATTTGAATTTGTTGTTTCCTGCTGTAACCGATTATGTTGTTAGGAATTAGTCTTCTTGGAACCTGCTGTAACCGGTTATGTTGTTAGGGAATTAGTCTACTTTTTCCTTGCTTTTGGAACCTGCTGTAACCGATTATGTTGCTAGGAATTAGTCTTCTTTTTCCTTGCTTTGGAACCTGCTGTAACAGATTTAGCCTTATTGTTTGGTTTCCTTATAGTTTAATAAGCCCGCACAGTTTGGTGATTTGGAATTTCAGTTTCAAAATCTTGTTGTAAATTCCGAATATGAACAGCCCTTACAAGTGCAGATTTAGTTTTGTTTTTTTACCTTTAGCAAAGGCAGATACAGATTCGGGTTCCTTTCATGTGTACAAGTCTTTAGCTGCTTCTTTCAAGAGTAGTTATATAAAATAAACTATATGCTAATTTACAGTACAACCCCATATGAACAACCCATAGGCTAATTTTCCCTTAGGCTATGCTCGGTTAGAAACAAATCAACATGAGTAGATCCATTAAGTTCTTGTTCTAGTATACCATGAAACAAAACAAGCTTTACATAGGTTTGAAGAGAAGATCCCAGCAGGTTTTAGCTTGAGTTGGAGCTTGCTGTATAGTTTCAGATTTTCTTTTAGCATTTAGTTTAAGTTCTGTTATATGTATTTTTAGTTTTGGTATGAGGTTTTAAGTGTTGTACCATGTTATTTTTAGGCACTTTAGTTTAGTATGGCATGCAGATTTTATTAAGTTATAATGCAGAATTTTATTAAGCATTTTTATTGAGCTTAAGTGCAGATTTTTATAAGTGTAGTATGCTGATTTTGTTTTCCCTTTTGCTTTAAGATGGGCATGAACAGATTATAGTATATACATATATATACATAGCATTTAGTTTAGACTTTCCTTGCTATAATGAGTAGTTATAAGTGAGAAAAGACCAAGGTCTTGATAGGATCCCTAAATTTTAAGTATTGGGATCAGCAGCACACCAAGTGCTCAAAGAAATGCCAAGGCATTTTATTATAAGAACATAAAAAGATAATAAGTATTTTATTTTAAAGAAAGGCTAGTACCCGACTTCCAAGGTTGTCGTTAAACAAATCCAGGTGACTAATTCCAAGGTCTTGGCCCTGGTAAGACCAAGGTCTTTACCCTCGTAGGACTGATGACTAGCTACCACAACCCCTATTAGGGAGTGCGCATTGGTACTAAGCCTGGGCCCAAGAAAGAAGTTGATTATTATTTTTAAGTATTAAAGTATAAGTTTTTAACCAAGAAGAACTTTATTATTGTTTTGAAGTAATAAAGTATAAGTTTTGGAACAAATGAAACAAATTTCACATATGCTTAGAATCAGTAAGTTTAATTCTTTTGAATTCTAGCATGTAGTATTAGTTTTATTTGTTTCCTGATTAGTTTATTGAGCATGATTAAATTTATCTACTAGCATGCAGTTTATTCTTGTATATCATGAGTATGCAGTTTATAGTGGTTTACTATTGATTATGCATGAGCAGATTTATTTCTAGTTTCAGTACATTTAAACATGATGCAGCTATATTTATGCTTTATTTTCTTTTAGAGCATTCAGTTTCTAGTTCTTCTTGTATACATGCATATCCGTGTTTCTGTGAGTTAGATAGCGCTTACTAAGCAAATTTTGCTTATAGATTACATTTCCTCTTACTGCAGATAAAGGAAAGGAAAAGATATAACAAGGGAGGCGACAAGGCGGTGCAGATGGTGTGTGATGCCAGGACTATGGAGAGATCTGGGGATTTGCCAAGAATTTATTAAGACTGTTTCCGTTAAATTGTTTAAAGAATTTAGAACTTGTACATGCTACTCTATGGATTGTTTTATCGTGTTTTGCGAAAGTTGATTATTTTGATTACATATGAACTGCGTGAGTGTTTGATATATGTTCCTGCCACCTGTGACTGTGTATACTTTGTATGTATTGATGTTTATGGTCACCAGTACAAGGGAGACTCTGCCGAAATTTTTCGGTAGGGATTTCTCGTGGTTTCGATCACATCGGTTAAGTAGAGTTAATAGTTAAGTAACAGTCACCTTAGAAAGTAGTAGAGTTGTAAGAAGGGTGGTCATTACAGTTGATATCAGAGCAGTTCCCATTCTCCAGCATCACACATCAGCATCATCCTTGCCGTCTTCAAGTAAGAAAGTATTTAAGTCTTCCTTTTATGCTTTCTTTATTATTTGCAGTATAGAGTATTTGCTTATATGCGCTTTAGTAGGATAGAAGTTTTGTTTCTCTTTTATTCATATACCTAAGTTTGTTTAGAAAGGATAGAGAATATATCAAGTCTTTCTTTTTCTCTACATAACTAGATGTCAAGAAGAGGACGTCCCCGTACTGCTCGTACTGAGGACCGAGCACAGGTGAACGAGGAGCCCAGAGCAGCTGAACCAAATCTTTCTGAAGTTGTTGCTCAACTTCAGAGACAGGTGGCAGAGCAGCAGCAAGTGATCGTCAATCTGATGGCGAATCAGCAGCCAGTCCCTCCCACTCCTCCAACCATTAATGTGGAGACTCCAGTGGTGACTGAGGTTCCACCAACTGCCCTGGAAGTCCCCACAGCACCTAGAAGACAAGAACTATATCTGATACAGTGGCTGAAGCTGAAGCCAGAGAGTTTCTCAGGCACGACTGAGCCCTGGGATGCTCAGGCTTGGTTCAAGACACTAGAGAGCACCATGGAGCTTCTTGACTGGCCAGGAGTCGAGAAGGTCAAGTGTGCCTCTTTCTGCCTATCTGGAGATGCTCGTATGTGGTGGGAGAGAGTGAAAAGCAAGAGAGCAGTCAATCAGATGAGCTGGGCTGACTTTGAAGCAGAGTTTTATGAAGAATTCTTCCGCCAGCGGATCACCAATAAGCACTATGAGGAGTTCATAAAATTCAGACAGGGTGACCTGTCAGTGGAAGAAGCAGTAAAGAAATTTAATAGGCTAGCTCGTCTCTGCCCAGAGCTAGTAAGCACGGAGAAGGAACGAGTCAGACTGATGCTCAGGATGCTGAGGCCAGTGATAGCACTTAATGTGAGTAGTGGAGCTCACTAGCCTCAGACTGGCGAAGAGCTGGTCAGCAGAGCATTAGTTGCTGAGCACTATCTGGACATCATCAGGGCACAACGAGCGCAGCATAAGCCAGTTGTAACGACCACCCTTCTTACCACTACTACTCTCTAAGGATGACCGTTACTTAACTACTAATTCTACTTAACCGGTATGATTAAAAATCACATGGAAACCCTACCGAAAAATTTCGACAGAGTCTCCCCTGTACCGGTGACCAAATCAACAATACAAACAAACTATACTCAGCCACAGGCGGCTGGAACATATATTTTCACAACCAAAAGGAATAACATCACCACGCAGTTAAATGAAATCAAAGCATGCAAGTAATAAATAGCGGAAACAAAATAAAAACATACAGTTAACTAACAGCGGAAGACTAAATGACTCATCTAATACATTCTTAATACATTCTTAAACTAAGTCCCAAGGCTTCCATAGTCCTAGCATCACACATCCCTCGAACACCTCCTTGTCGCCTTCCTTTCTATATCTTTTCCTTTCCTGTATCTGCAGTAAGAGGAAGTGTAGTCTATAAGCAAAATTTGCTTAGTAAGCGCTATCTAACTCACAAAAACTCGATGTGCATGTATATAAATAAAAACATGCTAAAACTGAATGCTAACATGTAAAGCTACTCATGCTCATAAGTAGCAAATAACAGTAAACTAACTCATGCTCTTCTAATAGTAAAGAATTTAACTTTCTGAATTCTAAACACTTTCTGATTCTTATTAAACTTACTTAAAAACTTATTCTTTTATTTCACTTATTTAAACTTATTCTTTAATACTTGTAAACTTTTGTAAACACATTGTTTTATTAGTTCAAAAACTTATACTTATAATACTTCAAAATAATAATCAACTTCTTCTTGGGCCCAGGCGTAGTACCATCTTATGCGCGTTCCCTAATAGGTTGGGGTAGCGAGCCACCAATCCTAAAAGAGCAGACCTCGGTCTACCAGGGCCAAGACCTCGGAATTGGACACCTGGATTTGTTTAACGACAAGCTCTTGGATGTCGGGTACTAGCCTCTTCTTAAAAGTAAAATACTTTTTAGCTTAGTTACTTCTTCTTTAAATGCCTTGGCATTTTAATAGACACCTTGTGTGCCAAAAATCCCTAAAGTCTCGACTTTGGGATCTACTTAAGGCCTCGGCCTTTTCTTTCTTTTCTTTATCTTTCTTATACTTTTCTTTATCTTTCTTATACTTTTCTTAAACCCAAAATACTGTTAGGGTATCTTTCGTATGCATCTATGAATGAAACTAACTAGGTAACACATAATCATGCATAGAATACAAAAGAAATCTGCACATACAATAGTTATCAAAAATCTGCACTAATACTTAACAGAAATCTGCATACTAGCTCAATAAAAATCTGCATACTAAGCTTATCTAAAATCTGCATACTAAGCTTAACAAAATCTGCATACTAAGCTTATCTAAATTCTGCATGCTATACTTATAAAAATCTGCATATCATACAAGCTTATGCTACATCTAAAACTTGTTGGAATTAAAACCTTAATTCTTGCTACAACAGAGATAAAAGAAAGAGAGCAAAGAATGCATGCTACTCAATAATCTCTAGCTGTTCTAATGCTGTACAATGCAATCCGAAAGCATAGAAAGCAAAGAAACTCATGCTTGAAAACCTGAAGGTTTAGAAACCCGAACTGTTCTCTATTATTTCCTAACCTCCTTATGCTATGCTTAAACAACCCAGCAACTTTCTGAGTATGGAAACAAAATCCCAAAGTCCAAACACTTAACACCTAAACTAATTACTGCATGTCCAATTATATACATGAACCACATCAATTTAAGCTAAATCTAAACTACCCATAAATCTGTTCAAAACTTCAAACCAATTCCTTATCCTTGAGTCTGCCCAGGAAGGTAAGCAACAAATCTCGTAGTAAGAGGATTCACAACCTATCAATTTTCATCCACCGAATCTAACTACAATAGAGACAAACACACAATAAAACATCCCCCAAATCCCTCCAGTCTACACTAGAAATAGCTCGGCATCATCACCAGGGAATGAGAAACTCATCACGTTCGTCAATGTTCGTATGGCAAACAAAACAAATCGGGACTGAGTCTTCCATGAAGAACTAGGGCATCCTTATCCAACAAATCCATCAAGAGTATAGTTTCAAAACTCAATTCATCAGGAAAAAGAAAACTTGAACAAAACCAGATCTTACACTAACAAGCGGAAATCCAGAAAACATCACAAGATGAAATCTCGGAACTACTCTTATGCAGGTGAGGAGCGACTTACCTTGGGTTTCTTGGACTTACAACCGAGAAGGAGGCATCTAGGGCTTTCGGCGAGCTCGAAATCCCGACTCTTCTTCGTGCTCCCGACTCCTCCTCGTCGAGAAGAGCTTAAGGAGATGGAGAAACCCCTCGGAGAACCTTGGCCGGCCATCGGAAACGCCCTAAAGCTCGGCTGCGTTTTCGCCGAGAAGAGTCGCGCCGTCGAACTCGAGAGAAGGGGAGAGAAAGGTTTCGGTCACGGGATAATTAATCCCTAACTTATCCCTCTTTTATAACCTAAAGTTTATGGCTTAAGACTATTTCGCTCCTTATCTTTTCACGAAATACTCGCGGAAGAGTTGGTTGGCTACGGTTTTGACCAAGTCAAGGGTTGCGGTTTCGAATCCTCAGCCGCGCACTTTTCGTTTCGATTTATTTTCAATGTTCCTAACTATACCTTATATAAATTTGTTCTCACATCTAATTAACAAATCGAGCATGGCACGGTTGGTCGTGCCGAGTTTTGCTTGGGCCGAGGAGCTTGGTTCGAAACCCAGCTTCTTCAACTTATTTTCCTTGCTATTATTCTCCATTACCATTTTCTACATCATATACATCTTATCTCATATGTTATAAACAAAACTTGTTTAGCTCAGTTGGTTGGCTGACTTATGTTAAGACTCGGGTCAAGCCCGAGGTCTTGGGTTCAAAACCCAACTTCAACATTTTTCTTTCTTCTTCTTTTTTTTAAACTTCTTCCTCTTGGTAAAAATACCAAACGAACTCCAAAAATTGCATAAAAATACTCTATAAATTCCTAAAAATCTCTAGAATTTTTCTAAAACATTTCTAGATTTTAATAAGGTCTTTTAGAACTCTATATCATGAAATTTGGGGTGTTACACCAGTCAAGGTCAAAGACAAGACAATTGGGAGTCAGAAACCTCAGGCAAATAAGCAGAACTAGAAAGGCAAGGATAACAAAAGAAAGCAGTGGTACTCAGGAGGTAACTCGAAAGGAGGACCAGCAAATAAGCAGACTAAGTTCCCTCTCTGTCCTAAATGTGGGAGAACACATCCAGGAGCCTGTCTTTTGGATAAGACTGGATGCTATTCATGTGGGCAGGAAGGACACATGGCTAAAGAATGCCCTAACAAGCTCAAAGCACCTCAGCCACAACCAATACAATATGGAGGCAAACCTCAGCTACATTATATGCCTGCAACTCTGGAAGGACCTCAGCTCAGTTAAGGAAGGTTGGAAGCCCCACCAGTTCCAGCCAGTGCTAGAGTATTCTCCCTCACTAAAGAAGAAGCTGCTAGTGCCTCCACGGTCGTAATAGGTCAAGTAGTTATTTTTCAGCATTTAGCTACTGCACTATTTGATACTGGAGCAACCCATTCTTTTGTATCAGTATCCTTTGCCAAAGAATTACAGGTACCTACAGAAAGCATGAACTCCAAGTTCCTGACGACCCTACCTTATGGGGAAGTCATGGAATCCAACCAGTGGCTTCAGGCTGTACCAGTCAGAATTTCAGACCGTGAGCTATATGTAGATCTGGTAGTCCTTGCCATGCATGATTTCGATATCATTTTGGGTATGAATTTCCTCAACAAGTACAGTGCTTCAGTGGACTGCCGCAGAAGGAAAGTGATCTTTAGTCCAGAAGGTGAACCATCCTTTGAGTTCACAGGGGTGCCGAAGAGGAAGACCCAGAAGTTCCTCTCTTCTCTCACAGCTCACCAGATGTTAGCTAAAGGGTGTACTGGTTTTCTTGCGCACATTGTGAGTACAGAAGAACAAGAAGGACCCAAGCAGGAGGAAGTTCGGGTAGTCCGTGAGTATCTAGAGGTATTCCCAGAAGAGCTACCTGGACTACCTCCCAACAGAGAAGTGGAGTTTGAGATTGAACTGGTTCCTGGTACCGGTCCAATTTCAAAAGCTCCATACCGCATGTCTCCAGCAGACCTGAAAGAGTTACAAGAACAACTTCAGGAGCTGCTTGACAAAGGCTTCATCCGCCCTAGTCATTCACCATGGGGAGCTCCTGTGTTGTTTATCAAGAAGAAGGATGGATCTATGCGGATGTGTATAGATTATAGGGCTCTGAATCAAGTGACCATCAAGAACAAGTATCCACTGCCCAGAATCGACGACTTATTTGATCAGTTGAGAGGGGCAACAGTGTTCTCAAAGATAGACCTGCGCTCCGGGTACCATCAGCTGAAAGTGAAAGAAAGGGATATACCCAGAACGACTTTCAGGACCAGATACGGACACTACGAGTTTGTAGTCATGCCTTTTGGTGTGACTAATGCACCTGCAGTCTTCATGGACCTGATGAACAGAGTGTTCAGAGAATACCTTGACAAATTTGTCATCGTGTTCATCGACGACATTCTAATCTATTCAAGAACCCTAGAGGAGCATGACAGGCACTTGAGAATAGTCCTGCAGACCCTACATCAGAAACAACTTTATGCTAAATTCTCAAAGTGCGAGTTCTGGTTAGAGCAGGTGGCGTTTCTAGGTCACATCATTTCTAAAGAGGGTATCCAAGTGGATCCAGCCAAAATAGAAGCGGTCAACAACTGGAGTAGACCCAAGAATGTCAGGGAGATTAGAAGCTTCCTTGGTTTAGCTGGGTACTACAGAAAATTCGTGGAGGACTTTTCCAGGATAGCCTCTCCACTAACAGCCCTCACCCGAAAGAACAAGAGGTTTGAATGGTCAGACAAATGTGAGCAGAGTTTCCAAGAGCTCAAGAGGAGACTGACCAGTGCTCCCATCCTGATAGTTCCAGAAAGTGACAAGAGTTTTGACATCTACAGTGATGCCTCCAAGATGGGTCTAGGAGCTGTACTCATGCAAGAAGGAAAAGTTATAGCTTATGCTTCCAGACAACTCAAAGATTACGAGAAGAACTACCCCACTTATGATCTCGAGCTGGCAGCTGTGGTCTTTGCACTGAAACTCTGGCGACACTACTTGTATGGAGTCCAGTGCAGAATCTTCACAGACCATCAGAGTTTAAAGTATTTCTTCACCCAGAAAGACTTAAATATGAGACAGCGTAGGTGGTTAGAGTTGGTCAAAGACTATGACTGTGAAATCCTCTACCACCCAGGTAAAGCTAACAAAGTGGCAGATGCACTAAGCAGAAAATCCAGTGCATCCCTGATGTCCTTGTCATCATTAGCCCTACCACTGCAGAAAGAGTTGTCAGACTTTGGAGTTGAAATTATTTATGGGCAAATTTCTGCATTGACCTTAGAGTCAACCCTGCTTGAGGATATACAGAGAAAGCAAAGTGAAGATCCAGATATCCAAAAGATCAAGGAAGGGATACAAGATGAAGGAAATTCAGAGTTTCGAATATCAAATAGTGGAATCCTCTATCAGGGGAACCGCCTTTGTGTCCCCAATGATGAAGAACTGAGAAAGAAAATCCTAGAGGAAGCTCATAGTACACCATACTCCATGCATCCTGGTTCTACCAAGATGTATCAAGACGTGAAACAGAGGTTCTGGTGGTCTGGACTCAAAAGAGATGTTGCTAAATATGTCAGTACCTGCCTGACATGTCAGAGGGTCAAAGCAGAACACCAGAGACCAGGAGGAGTTCTACAGCCTCTCCCAATACTAGAGTGGAAGTGGGAAGACATATCCATGGATTTCATAACAGGTCTCCCAAGAACCACAAATGGATATGATGCGATATGGGTAATAGTAGACCGATTGACCAAGTCTGCTCATTTTCTAGCCATCAAGGTGTCCCACTCTATAGAGCAGTTGGCACAGCTGTATGTTAAAGAGGTGATCAGACTTCACGGAGTTCCTAAATCTATTATTTCTGATAGAGATGGGCGCTTCACCTCTCACTTTTGGGAGTGTGTTCAGAATGCACTAGGCACCAAACTCAAGTTCAGCACAGCATTCCATCCTCAGACTGATGGACAGACAGAGCGAGTAAATCAGATTCTAGAAGATATGCTCAGAGCTTGTGCACTAGATTTCAAGGGAAGTTGGTGCAAGTATCTATGCTTAGCTGAGTTTGCCTACAACAATAGCTATCAGGCCACCATCAAGATGACACCTTATGAGGCGTTATATGGTAGGAAGTGTAGATCACCCATTTGCTGGCAAGAAGCAGGTGAAAGAAAAGAAATGGAAGTAGAACTGGGCATTCAGACAGAGCTGATAGATGAGACTACTCAGGCTATCCAGAAGATCAGACAGAGGATTGAGACTGCCCAGAGTACACAGAAGAGTTATGCTGACACACGCCGTAGGCCACTTGAATTCGAAGTAGGGGATTCAGTCTTTCTCAAGGTTGCTCCTATGAAGGGAGTGATGAGATTTGACAAGAAGGGCAAATTAAGTCCTCATTATGTAGGACCTTACCTAATCACAGAAAGGATTGGGAAAGTAGCTTACAAGCTGGACTTACCATAGAACATGTCAGCAATACATAATGTATTTCATGTCTCTATGCTAAAGAAGTGTATTCACGACCCTAGCCAAGTGATTCAGCCTCAGTCAGTGCAGATTCAAGAGGATCTTAGCTACGAGAGCAGACCTACACAGATAGTGGACAGAGAAGTCAAGAGACTAAGAAACAAAGAAGTGCCACTAGTGAAGGTCATCTAACAGAACCAAAAACACGAGGAAGTCACTTGGGAGTGTGAGGACAGTATGAGACAGAAATATCCAGAGTTATTTTAAGTTCAAGGACGAACTTTTTATAAGGTATGGGGGATTGTAACGACCCAATTTTCCCTATTTCAAGTTCTAAATGTCTTTAAAAATATTTGAAAATGCTTTTAAAATATTCTAGAGATTTTTATAAATTTTTAGAGTATTTTTATGCAATTTTTGGAGGTCGTTTGATATTTTTACTAAATGAAGGAAGTTTCGAGAAAAAAATGTTCAAGTCGAGATTCGAACCGTGGACCTTAGACCTGAACCGAGCCTTAACCGAATCCAGCCAGCGAACTGTTCTACTAATGTTTTGTGAATGAATATGGAACGAAATATATTTAAGCAGTAGTTAGGAACATTTAAAATAAAAGGGGAATAAAAGACTTGGCTGAGGATTCGAAACTGTGACCAAGGGTTTCGGCGAAAACGTAGTCAACCACGTGTGCCGGCAGGCGGTGTTAATTAAAGAAAGAGTGAATAATACTTAAGCAGTAGTTAGATGATAAAAAACCCTAGTTATAAGAAAAGGAACTTAGGTTTTCTTTCGGGAATTCTTTCTCACCTTTCTCCCGTGCGACGCCGACTTTTGCCCAAGCGAAGACGAAAATGAAGCCCTAGCTTCACTCCGACGGCCGGCTAAGGCTTGATTCTGAGGGACTCTCGCAGATTCGTGAGCACCTTGTCAAGGAGGACGTGCGCGGACACGAAGGGAACGCCGAGATTGGAAGCTTCACCCGAACCCTAGATCTCTCCCTTCTCGGTTGTAAGTCTAAGAACAGCGATGTAAGTTGCTTACTCACTTGCAGTAAGAGTAGCTATCGAGTTCTTGCTTTTCCTGTTGTTTTCTGTGATGTATGCCGTAAGGAGCTTGTTTTGAGGTTGTTGCCGTGAGCCTCAAAAGGGAACAAAGAAAGGAAACAGATTGTATTGTTTCGAATTGTAGTTTGAATTCGGTGGATAAGATTAGTAGCTTGTGATTTCCCTTGCTATGAGGTTTGCTGTTTTGTGATGGTTTAGTTTCGTTTCCAGAATATTTACAAGGTTTTAGATTGAATTTGCCTTTTGTTGTTTCCTGCTGTAACCGATTATGTTGTTAGGAACTAGTCTTCTTGGAACCTGCTGTAACCGGTTATGTTGTTAGGGAATTAGTCTACTTTTTCCTTGCTTTTGGAACCTGCTGTAACCGATTATGTTGCTAGGAATTAGTCTTCTTTTTCCTTGCTTTGGAACCTGCTGTAACAGATTTAACCTTATTGTTTGTTTTCCTTATAGTTTAACAAGCCCGCACAGTTTGGTGATTTGGAAGTTCAGTTTCAAAATCTTGTTGTAAATTCCGAATATAAACAACCCTTACAAGTGCAGATTTAGTTTTATTTTTTTTTTACCTTTAGCAAAGGCAGATACAGATTCGGGTTCCTTTCATGTGTACAAGTCCTTAGCTGCTTCTTTCAAGAGTAGTTATATAAAATAAACTATATGCTGATTTACAGTACAACCCCATATGAACAGCCCATAGGCTAATTTTCCCTTAGGCTATGCTCGGTTAGAAACAAATCAACATGAGTAGATCCATTAAGTTCTTGTCTAGTATACCATGAAACAAAACAAGCTTTACATAGGTTTGAAGAGAAGATCCCAGCAGGTTTTAGCTTGAGTTGGAGCTTGCTGTACAGTTTCAGATTTTCTTTTAGCATTTAGTTTAAGTTCTGTTATATGTATTTTCAGTTTTGGTATGAGGTTTTAAGTGTTGTACCATGTTATTTTTAGGCACTTTAGTTTAGTATGGCATGCAGATTTTATTAAGTTATAATGCAGAATTTTATTAAGCATTTTTATTGAGCTTAAGTGCAGATTTTTATAAGTGTAGTATGCTGATTTTGTTTTCCCTTTTGCTTTAAGATGGGCATGAACAAATTATAGTATATACATATATATACATAGCATTTAGTTTAGACTTTCCTTGCTATAATGAGTAGTTATAAGTGAGAAAAGACCAAGGTCTTGATAGGATCCCTAAATTTTAAGTATTGGGATCAGCAGCACACCAAGTGCTCAAAGAAATGCCAAGACATTTTATTATAAGAACATAAAAAGATAATAAGTATTTTATTTTAAAGAAAGGCTAGTACCCGACTTCCAAGGTTGTTGTTAAACAAATCCAGGTGACCAATTCCAAGGTCTTGGCCCTGGTAAGACCAAGATCTTTACCCTCGTAGGACTGATGACTAGCTACCACAGTCCCTATTAGGGAGCGCGCATTGGTACTAAGCCTGAGCCCAAGAAAGAAGTTGATTATTATTTTTAAGTATTACAGTATAAGTTTTTAACCAAGATGAACTTTATTATTATTTTGAAGTAATAAAGTATAAGTTTTGGAACAAATGAAACAAATTTCACATATGCTTAGAATCAGTAAGTTTAGTTCTTTTGAATTCTATCATGCAGTATTAGTTTTATTTGTTTCCTGATTAGTTTATTGAGCATGATTAGATTTATCTACTAGCATGCAGTTTATTCTTGTATATCATGAGTATGCAGTTTATAGTGGTTTACTATTGATTATGCATGAGTAGATTTATTTCTAGTTTCAGTACATTTAAACATGATGCAGTTATATTTATGCTTTATTTTCTTTTAGAGCATTCAGTTTCTAGTTCTTCTTGTATACATGCATATCCGTGTTTCCGTGAGTTAGATAGCGCTTACTAAGTAAATTTTGCTTATAGATTGCATTTCCTCTTACTGTAGATAAAGGAAAGGAAAAGATATAACAAGGGAGGCGACAAGGTGGTGCGGATGGTGTGTGATGCCAGGACTATGGAGAGATCTGAGGATTTGCCAAGAATTTATTAAGACTGTTTCCGTTAAATTGTTTAAAGAATTTAGAACTTGTACATGCTACTCTATGGATTGTTTTATCGTGTTTTGCAAAAGTTGATTATTTTGATTACATATGAACTGCGTGGGTGTTTGATATATGTTCCAGCCACCTATAGCTGTGTATACTGTGTATGTATTGATGTTTATGGTCACCGGTATAGGGGAGACTCTGCCGAAATTTTTCGGTAGGGATTCCTCGTGGTTTCGATCACACCGGTTAAGTAGAGTTAATAGTTATGTAACGGTCACCTTAGAGAGTAGTAGAGTTGTAAGAAGGGTGGTCGTTACAGTGGCGTCGCGAGCCCTTGCCGTCGCGAAGAGGAAATAACGCGAAGAGAAGATATTGTTTTGTGCTGTCGCCACTTGCTTAAGAGAGGATTTTCTTTCTTTCAATCTAGGCCATTGATATTTGTGAGGGAGATGGATGAGGATTTGGCTTTTTGATCTAGCTGATGAAGAGATGAGTGGTGCAGATCTAGTTGCCTTCTTGCTTGGATCTAGTGGTCCTATAGCTTAAAATTTGGATGGAGGGCTGGATGGCATAGATTTGAATGAAGGAGGAAGATCTCTCTTGATCTAGATCAACGACTCATATTTATTCTGCTTGATCTCCCTCATTTGGCCTCCAAATCAAGTCAAATTTGATCTGACTCGACCCTAATCGATGACTCTTTTGATTTCCTAAAATTCCATAATAAAACATGAGATTAAATACCATAATTTATAGAAAATTTACAATTAAGTCCAAAAGAGATCCTACTCATAAAATATAATATAAATACAAAATTAAACATGCGAGAAGGTAAAAATTCCAAGAATAAGAGCCAAAATAATGCACATAAATGCTAGTTATCACCCAACTCGAAGGATATAGTACCGCTCGCCCTCCACTCTTCTATGGAAATGATTTTCTATATTGGAAGAATAGAATGGAGGTCAACTTGATGACTGACATCGAGCAGTGGTTCACCATCTAACGCGGATATACGACACCGATAGATAAAGCAATGACAGTACCCCTTGACCTAGAAAGATGGAATCCAGAAGATAAGAAGAAGCCCTAGATTGACTTGAAGGCATTGAACATGATCTAGTGTGGACTTACGAAAGAAGAACTCAACCGTGTCGACCCGCACGAGAACGCAAAGGAGCTATGAGACAAGCTCATCTAATTACACGAAGGAACCAACGATGCAAAGATAACTAAATGAGACCTACTTCTAAATAAGTTGTTTAGCATTAAAATGTTGGAAGGAGAAATAGCATGCCAACTGCACGCGAAGATCAAGAACATCCTTAACAGGCTCCACTTAATCGGCCACCAGATGAAAAATCGGGATATAATCAGGTACACCTGAAACTCCTTTCCTCGAAACGAATTGTGGGCATCTATAGTTAATGCCTACAGGGTTTCAAAAAATTTATCTAAATAAAATTAGACGAACTCTTTTATGAACTCAAACTCCATCAGTAAACTAACTCCAAAAGGTCTAAGAAAGCTATTGCACTTCTTGTAGGTCCCTCAAAAGAAGTTAAGAATAAGAACAAATTTGAGCCAGAATCTGAGTTTAACCCAGAGTCAGATAAAGAAGGACAACTGGTAAACATGGTAAGAAAGATGTTTACAAAAGAAAGAAGGTGTAACGGGCCCCACTCAGATCGAACCAAAAACACCACCAGAATTACCCATCGGGTTGACGACTAGCTCCACAAACCACCAGAAGTCCTTTCAGCGTGCTTTGTCCTCACTCGCACGCACCTTGGAAAACTTCCCAGGAGATCACCCATCCTTAGATTTCTCCAAGCCAAGCACGCTTAACTTTGGAGTTCTTAAGTTTGGGCTCTCGAAAAGAAAGGTGCACCTTGGTGATATGGATAGTACCATCTAACCTTTTTAAGCCATACTTAACCAGAATCTCAGAATCGGGGTATTACAATCACCCCCACTTAATGACACAACGTCCTCGTTGTGTAACCACGAATCACACCACAGACAAATCCCAGAATCTCCCTTGCTAGGTGGTGCCCTGTGTGCTCCTGCCACAGGCGCACTCACGGTAGAAAGGTCGTTATGATACCATCTGTAACGCCCCGACCCGGGCAGGCCCCACCCCGACCGAACTGGGAACGCTACCAGAATTGGCCATCGGGTTGACGACTAGCTCCACAGACCACCGGAGGTCCTTTCAGTGTGCTTTGTCTTCACTCGCACGCACCCTGGAAAACTTCCCAAGAGGTCATCCATCCTCAGATTTCTCCAAGCCAAACACGCTTAACTTTGAAGTTCTTAAGTTTGGGCTCCCGAAAAGGAAGGTGCACCTTGGTAATATGGATAGTACCATCTAATCTTTTTAATCCATACTTAACTAGAATCTCATAACCGGGGTATTACAGAATAACTTCAGCAAAAAGGATATTTTAAAGATGCTCAAGTTAAATAAATCAACCGTCACTTGCTACGGGTGTAACAAAAAGGGACACTATAAGCAAGAGTGTCCAAAGCTGAAAGAAGACAAACCCAAGACTACAAGAAGAAAGAAGGCATTAAAATCAACTTGGGACAAATCATCCTCCAAAGAATCAGACGCTGAAGAACCAAAGCAACAAAACTACCTCACGCTGATGGCATTCAGATTGAAATTAGAAAGCGAAGCTGATGAAGATAATGAGTTAGAATATGAGTCAAGCCACGAGTCCATACTCATTTTTGAATGTCTCATTGAGATAAATTCAAACCTAATTGCCATCTTTTTCAAAATCATTACATGCTTGAACAAAAAGTTAAGAAAATCAGAAACTCAAATTAATCAACTTCTTAAAGAAAATCAAAACCTAAAAGAACAACATAAAATAAACCCAATAGCTGAACCAGTTCAATATGAAATTCTAACTCAAGATCTAAAACTTGAGGAGGAAAATTTCAAATTGAAAAATAAAGTAATTGAACTAAAAGAACTTTTAGAAAAATTTACAATAAGATTCAAGTACCTAAACATGATACTTGGATCACAATGAGCTGTGTACGATAAATCCAGACTCAGATATGTGTCCAACTCAACAAAAAAAATATTTATATCACTTATAAGATAAAACAAGAAACAACCCTAAGCTTGGGTTCCCAAAGTTTGTCTAACTAAGCAAGTAGGACTCAATCAATGATGTAAGATACAACAATTAAATAATAAGTGTTATTACAAAAATAACCTTCTTAGATTTTTCAAGATTTTTTAATTTTTTTTTGGGATTTAAACGGAGTCCGTGTGACTCACTTTAAGGGGATAGATCGATTGAGATAAGAGAAAGCCTATTTGGAATATCCAAATAACCTTATTAGTTTTTTCAAAATTTTTTAAATTTTTTTCGAGATTTAAACGGAGTCCATATGACTCACTTTAAGGGGATGGATCGATTGAGATAGGAGAAATCCTATTTAGAATATCCCTTAAGTGAGAGTTGATAAATTTAATTAAACGTAAAGTTTATTTCCTTAACCTAAGTATATAAAATCTAAAACTTAAGCTAATTCCTTATCTCTTCCAATCCTTTCTCTCCTCTCCCGAATTCGTCGTCTCCTCCTCCTCGAGTTGACTGTCGGCCATCGAGCGATGACACCGACGACCACGACGGTTGGACGTCTCCAACGCATATCCCACAGTCATCATCCCCGGACGCAGCTGTGACAAGAGCGGCTACCAAACCATTCCACAGTCTGTTTACGCCACCACTGCCCCTCCGCCTTGTTGATTGCCGGCACCGCTCTTCCCCTCCAGCGTGCCTCACTACTACCAGCCCCTCTTGGCTACTAGATCGTCAGCTGAGCTCTCTCTATGTTCTTGATCCATCGCCGACACCCTCCCCTCGCCGCGTTGCCCCTTTTCTTTTCGATCAACGACACTGGTAGCCAGTGTTAGGGTCGATTTGTAGCTAGAGGGGGGTGTGAATAGCTTGTCGCACTTTGTTTACTTGCTTCGTGATGATTATTTGTAGCGGATAGAACTCGAAGCTATTAGTGCGGTTAGCACTAACGGTCTAACTCAGGTTTTGATGAATAACAAAGTAGGTTAAGTTAGGTTTTTTGTGATCTAACACTTTGACTGAGTGTGCAGGAGAAATCCATCTAGGTCAACGGGCCTACCAGATAGTTGGTGTGAAGTCCAAATAGGTTGACGGGCTAACCGTATATTTGGCATGAAGCCTAGCTAGGTCGATGGGCCGATCGGATAGCTGACACGAAGTCCAGCTAGGTCAATAGACTGACTGGATAGCTGGTATGAAGTTCAGACTAGTCGATGGACTGACTGGATGTCTGGCAGGTAAGTTAAGGTAAATCACTGGTGGGGAATGACTTGGTGAGGACGCGTTCTCCATTTGAAGGAATAGTAGGAGTCGATCCAACTTAGATCTATTTCAAAAATCTAAGTTGAGATCTTTACTAAATTCTAGTCTTGAGGAGACAGAATCTAATTACTACTCTATTTATCTATAATTGTGCTAATACTTTGTTTTGCAGGTAGTATAATTTGTATTTGCCTCGGACTAACATTTTCTTGTAGAAAAAGAATTTGCTGGAAAATGGTGGTCCAGACACCCAGGAGGGATCCTGTAAAATACTGAAAAAGGATGAATAACCATAAAGGAATTTTTAGAAATTTTCTGAGAATTTTTTAGAGCTCGTATGACGAGTTTAAGGGGATCAAATATTGGGCCTCGGGGAAAACTTGTTTAAGTTACCCCATTTAAGCGAGGAAATGTTTGATTTTATTTATTTATTTATTTACTTCTTTACGCTTTCTATTTCTTTTCATTTTTTTTCTTTCCTTCCTTCGTTCCTTTTCTTCCGTTTCCTTACCGTGCCCTAAGCCAACCCGACGTCGTCTTCTTCTCCAAACCGCCGACGCCTCCTCTTCTCCCCTCCCCCATAACCCCAGGCCAAAGGAAAGCTCGAAGCCCCAGCGTCACTTTCCCTCTACCTCTTGCCTCTGCCCAAAGTCACCGATCACCTCTCGCGTCGCCCTCGGTTGCCACAGCCGACGCCACTCCGATCTCCGACGCCACTGACCGCTGGGTGCCACTTCGATTAGTGCTACCATCTTCGCCAACCGATTGTTGATGTCGGCACTGCTGCACCCTCTACCCTAGCGGCGACCATCTCTGCTCTCAGCCCCCTCCCATCGCGCCGATTAGCGAACACTGAGCATCGGCGCTGTCTGTTCGAGCCCTAGCATCGAGTTTCTCCAGCGCCAACACTTGCGCGCAGTCCCGATCTTACAAAACATCGATGGTTCTTCTTTGCAGTGCACTAGTTCTGTTGTGTTTGGTTAAGGTCAGCCTAACAGATGGTTACTTCTTGCTCTTGTACCTTTTCATTTCCTTCCTTGTTGATATCAACAGTAATTTACGGTGTCTCTATCGGAGAAGAAATCGGCTGGTACCAAGATTGGGTAAGTTATTTCGGTCTTGAGATCTAGATTCGTAGAGCTTTGGGCTTAGGGATGTTGTTAACTGAGATAAATGATTATGATAGTGGTTTCATTGTAGTTTCAACCTTGGATCTCTAGCATTATCCTAATAGCCACCCCTATTGGCGGTGGGGCAGCAAGGGAGATTTGGTGATAGGGTAAGATGATGGAAATACGATTCCTATTTTAGCTTAAAAATTTGTATTGATGCTAGTAGCTTAATTGGCATGGGGTAATTCAGATTATGATCATAAAAATTGTCAGATCAATAGCTTGAGGTGAATCGGGACGAGTATGTACATGATCAGTAGCATTTATTTAGAGATTTAATAAATGAATTAGGGTTCCTAGTAAATAAGAATTTAATTTAGCCATTTGATATTTGTGTTAGTAGCTAAATTAAAGGTGTTGATACAGGACTCTGATTTACGACGAGCTGCCTTACGTGAGATACCTTTGGCACGCGCTATATTGGAGGCGGGTACCTTGACTTATCTTTTAGATATTGTCATTTGATATGCATAGTAGATTTTAACAAGTAGTAATAATTATGTTTATATCTGCATCGGTATGTCACTATTTGTTTCCTGAGCATGCTTTGTTTGTTACCTACTTGTTTTGCATACATGCCCTATTTATTATTTCTGTGATAGAGGTAGTGACTTACCATGCTTTATGATATACTGGACTAGTTAGATACTATACCTGACAGGTGTACCTAGATCATATTATTGGATCCATTTGTATTTTTGGTACATATATTATATGGAGGTGTCAGGATTTTCATGCTTAGTGTCATGCACCATCTTGCATGATTGCATGCTGAGCGATTGACGGCTCCATTATTGTTGAGCACATCGCCAGTTACATGGATCTACACACACAACCACTCATGGGTTAGTGGTATATCAGGCAGAGTGTGTAGCAGTTTGCTCTGTTGGTGCTTCGCTTGTCCACTCATGGGTAGCGTGACGCAGCGTGGTAGCATGTCAAGGATCCCTCCTCTGGACTATCTCAGGGAGATGAGATCATTGCGCTCCCCCACTTATGATTTGGGGTAGGAGGATAGGTATACTCTGATAGCATCCTGTCCACTCGGTCACTCATCAGGAGCAGTGACGGTAGAGTGCACAATTGTCATAGCCCTACCCACTCGGTCTCATCATCGTGTGTGAGCTGACTGACTGGCGTCAGGGGTGACCATGTCATTTGCATCATATGCATTATTGCATTTATTGTTTGTGTTTGCTGCACTTTATTTGCTGCATATTGGATGGATGCATATGATTGACATGCATATAGGGACATGTTATTTTTGGTCTGATGACCTTGCTATCCTGATAGGAGGTCCGGGTGAGTACAACTTTTTCCCCTTTTCTTTTATATTTGCATTGTTCATTACTTCAGGAGATTGTACACATATTTATTACTATTAGTTATTACTTGCTATGCATGTCAACTTGGTATCCGCTGAGGAGTTGACTCACCCCGTTGATATTACCATTTCAGGTTGATGTTGCCAGGAGGTTCCAGTCGCTAGTCCCCCATCACTTCGTGTTGCAACGATTTTTGGTTTACGGACTTGGGTTCCTTGTTTGTGTTGATATACTATGTTGATTTATATACTTGTGATGTTGGATTGTACTCGAGGATATTTTATCGATTTTTGGTCTACTGCATTTGTTTTTCCGTTGCATTGTTTTCTCTGTAGTGTTTTGCATTTTTCGTTGTGTAGTGGAGTAGGTGGTTTTCAAATAGAAACTGCGTGGTTGTGTCAGCCAGAGGCTGAAATATATATACTACGTAGTTGTTTAGTTGTATATTATTATTATTATTATTGTTCCAGCCGTATTGGCCGAGGTATATGTGGCCTAGAGGGCTTGTAGTAAAGTCTCAGATTGTCACCCGTACAGGGGAGATGCTGCCGAAATTTCTTCTGGCAGGGACTACCTGGGGTGTGATAGATCTAGGCGCCCAGAATGTAAAATTCTATCTCGACGCAAACGTGGAGCGCGCTGGTTGGCTGGGCCTACGTCATAGTTTAGGTGCCCGGAAGGGATCCGGGCGCCCGGAGCTTCCTATATAAGGAGGCTACCACCTGGAGCAAAAAATAACAACTTTTGCTACGTCTGCTCTGTTGCGCACTGCTCCTACGACGCCGTGAAGCTTCTTCGACAACCTATGATTTAATCTTCTGTTTTTGTTGTCAGTATTCTTTTAATAATTCCTGTACTCATTTTTGTAATCATTTTTGTGAGTTATTAGTGATTGCCCAATGAAACTACTCGACGAGTGCGAGCCTTGGAGTAGGAGTCGACAAAGGCTCTGAACCAAGTAAAATTGGTTTTGTTAGCGTTGTGCTTATTATTTTCCACTGCATACTCGAATTACTAATGAATTTTAGACAATCGCTATTCACCCCCCTTCTAGCGAACTTTACGATCCAATAAGTGATATCAGAGCGGGTACTGCTCTGAATTGGTGCAACCACCAATCAGACAAAGGGGGTCTTTTTAAAGAAAAATTAGATATCATTTTTGCTTAAAAAATATTCTTACGCTTTTTATTTTTTCCCTCCAAAAGTATTTTTGAAAAATTCATTTTCATTTTTTCACCGTTGGTTAGTGTTGACAAAATATCACATTTAACAAAGTTTGTAATAATATTTGTTTATTAATATTTCATTAATATATTATTATTATTTTTAAAATTATTATTTTTTTCATGTATATTTCTTTATCTCCCACATTGCTTATCCCAAGATAAAGTCTTGAAAATTACTTGTCTATTTTTTGCAAATATACCAATGTCTCTTCAAGAAGGGCGGAACATCCATGAATTACCACCATATGAGATATACGAGAGGTATGCATTCAATTTGTGGGGGATGCAGATGGAAAGCTTCATCTTTATGAACGACTTCGATGGAGGCATGACATTGAGACGATCAACCCAGAATTTGGAAGCAAACTAAAAAGTAATAAAGTTTGTTTCATATTTATTACCTAACAAAGTTACATACAAGATAGGAAAGGTCAAGGACGCCCATGAGTTTTGTACCTGCCTGACCAAGCTTCACGAGGAGCCATTAGAGTTATAGAATCAAGTCAAAATTGAATCCAAACTCGAGTTAAACCCAACGGAGAAGTTTACTGAATTAGGGGATGCGCTTAAGGTTAACATAATTTATGAAAATACCTCTGTCAGTAGTAGTTTAAATAATTTGCATGATAAGTTTGATAAGTATGAAATTATCCCAAGTATGATACATGATAATCTAAATTTACATGATTCAAATTCAAAACCATAAAATAATCTAGATTCTGATCAAGTCAATCAAGTCTTTGATCAAATTAGTATCAACCTTGACTTGGTCAAACAGAACAATGACCAAATCAATTCAAATAATCTAAAATTAAGTAAAAATTAAAAAATAATTAATTCAAACATTAAAATAAATATGAATTTAAAACTTAAAAATGAGAAAATAGATTTAGATAAAATCAATAAATACCTTAATAAAGTATTTAATAATCTAGACAATATCAATTTAGAAAATTCTATCCAAAATCAAGATAATTTAATTAACCAAAGATTAAATTTTAAAGATAAGACTAATTTAATAAATTCAACTAATAATATAAACTTAAAAGACAAATAAAATATAAGGATAAATTCAAACATTTCGATAAAATCAAAATCAAATTTAATAAATTCAAAATTAAACATTACAGAAAATTAAAAATTAAATATTAAGGAAAATTCAAAATTAACAGTTAATAAAAAATTAAGAGATAAACCTTTAAAGAAATATAATTCAAACTGTTTAATCAATTCAAATTTAAAAACTAATAAAAACTTAAACACTAAAAGTCTTAACTTAATAAAATTAAAATTGAAAGAAAATTTAAATATTAAATACACTCCTTTGAAGGAAAATTTGACCAATTTAATTAATTTAAAATTTAAAATTTAAAATTAAAATTAAAATTAAAAATAAAAATTTAAAATCTTAAAAGAAAAATTAATAATTTAGGGGAGACTCCAAACTAGTTGGCACCTCCAAAAATAACCTATCCGGCAGGGTAATTAAGATTAGATTAAAAAAGGACAAAAGTTTAACTTGACCTAAAGTACTGGTGAAGTTTCAGATGATATTAGGTTAGAGAAGCTCATTCTATGCATGCCTAGGAAGATATGACTTCGACCTGATGCATTTGGCTGAGTGGAACTAACTTAAGCTACGCCTTACGAATCCTAACAAGTTAGACTAAGGTTTTGTACTAAGTTCAGTGGATGAGACTATTTGGAAAACTTTAAAGGTATGGTTACTCTAATGATGTCTAGGTAACTCACCATAGCCTTGAAATTTATCCAAAGAATGCTTCTTTGTTGAGCCCAAAATTAAACCTGAATCTAACACAAAGTTAAACCAAACCCTGAAATTGAACTTAATTCATTTTACAAAATCATAAGATTACCTGATTGAAAATATAGATCAGGTGAGATAACTAAGACAAATTATTTTAAATTAAATCAAATTAAATTAAAATTAAATTAAATTAAAATCAAAATTAAATAAAAATAAAAATAAAAATAAAATAAAATAAAATAAAATAAATTAAATTAAAATAAATCAAAATCAAAATTAAAATTAAATTAAAATTAAATTAAATTAAAATAAAAATAAAAATAAAATTTAAATTTAAATTTAACTTTAAATTTAAATTAAATTAAAAATAAAATAAAATAAAATAAAATAAAATTGTAAAATACCGAAAAAATGGCGAATAACCATAAGGGAACTTTCTGGAATTTTTAGAAATTTTTTGAGAATTTTTCGGAGCTCGTATGACTTCGGATACGGGGATAAAAATGGGATCCCAGGAAAGTCTGTTTAGGCTACCCGATTTTAACGAGGAAATGTTTATTTTCTTTAAATTCTTTTTATTTTCTTTTATTTCCTCCGTTTCTCCTCTTTTCCCCGCGTGCCCGAGCCCTTAATCTCCGTCCGTTTCTCCTTTTCCCCAACCGACGCTTCGGCGACACCGCCCCCGCATCGGTTCCTCTCTTCCCCTTCAGTACAAAAACTTTGAGCCTTTCCTTGTGTCGATTCAATGCCTCTTCACCTTTGCTCCTTCCCATCGCAGCGCTGAGAGTCGCCACAGAGATCTCTCCTCTGCCGATCCACACCGCCGGTTCTCCTTACGTCGACGCGGAGCCCTAGAGCTCGAGCCACTACTTGATCGCCGGAAGGAAGGGGCCAACGCCAGCCCTCATCTCGCTGTGCCCTAGCCGCAGTCGCTATGCCCTAGATCAATGTGGATCGCGAGCGTGCGCCGATGACAAGGGGAGATTCCTTTTCACGGCAGATCGACACACCTATATTGGTTAGGTTTGGATGGTTTGATCACGGGGAAGGTGACAACAAGGTGAGTTAGGTTGTTTGTTTGATTTGTGATATCCACCGATTGATTCCAGTGAGGTTTTATTTTGATCAGTGAGGTGTGCTTGGGTTGTTGGGCAGAGACTAGAAGGTGGTTGCTTGATTAGTGACCTCTTGCTTGATTCGGTTGATATCAGTGAGGAAAGATTTCAGCAAGATTCTATGTTGTGGGTTGCTCTTTGATCCAGCAGCACCTTGGATTCGACAGGACCTCCTTCAGGCAGTACACGTTTTGGCTGAGCTTGAGGTATGGTTTATGTATCGAATTAGGGATAAATTGGATTATTAGATGGTTAGTATGGTTGGTTAATTGTATTAGAACATGTGGTAGATCATGTTTTAAATTAAAGGTTTTAATTAGTTGTTTATGTGTAGTGGATTTAGGTTTAGATTTCTAAGCTAATGGATTGATTGAGATTAGGGTAATTAATCCTAATTAACCATTTGATTTAATTTAGGTAGGTCAATCGTGAGGTGATTAGGGTTTTCCCTAAATTAGTCTTAGGGATTTTATATATCTATTTTATGAATCTAGCTAAATAAAATATTTATATGTTGTTTGACGCAGGACTCTGATTCGGAACGAGCATCTCGATGTCAGATTTGGACTGGATTGGATCCTTCTATTTGAGGCGGGTATCTTGACCTATCTATTTTGATACGTCTTGTTGATTTGTTTAGTAGATCTTAACAAGTAGTAATAATTATGATTATATTTGCATTGGCATGTCACTATTTACTTCCGATCATGTATTGTTTGTTACCTGTTTATTACCTTTATGTTATAGAGGTAGTGACATGCCGTGCTCTATGATATACTGGATGGGTTAGATACCCTACTTGACATGTGTACCTAGATCATATCATTTGATCCACATATCTTGGTACACATTATATGGAGAGGGATAGTATTAGGATATTTCCCGGCTTAGTGACATGCACAATCTTGCATGATTGCGTGCTGAGCGGTTGGCAGATCCATTATTATTGAGCGCATCGCCAGTTACATGGATCTGTACACACCACCACTCATGGGTTAGTGGTGTATCTGACAGGGTGTAGTGCTGGCTTTGTCAGTGCTCTGCTGGTCCACTCATGGGTAGCGTGACACAGCGTGGTAGCACGTCAGGGGTCCCTCCACTGGGTTGTCTCAGGGAGATGAGAGCATTGAGCTCCCCCACTTATGATTTAGGGTAGGAGGATAGGTGTACTCCGACAGCATCCCGTCCACTCGGTCACTCATCAGGAGCAGTGACGACAGAGTGCACGGTTGTCACTGCCCTACCCACTCGGTCTCACCATCGTGTGTGAGACGGCTGATTGGAGAGTAGGGGTGACCAGAACATGTTATTGACATCATATGCATTATTTGTATTTATTGCTTGTGTTTGTTGCACTTTATATGTTGTATATTGGATGGATGCATTGTTTGACTTGCATACAGGATTTATGATAATTTGGGTCTGACGGCCTTGATATTCCTATACCAGGTTCTAGTTAGTACAGTTACTCCTTATCTTATAGTTTTACACTTTCTATTTGTTATATCAGGAGACTGTATGCATAGTTATTGTTATTTGTTATAGTTTACTATGCATGTCAACTAGGTATTCGCTGAGTGTTGGACTCATACCCCGTTATTACTCTTTTCAGGTTGAGGTTGTCCGGAGGAGTTCTAGTCGCTAGTCCCCCCACCACTGTGCGTCGCGACGAGTTCGCACAGTTTGGGTTTTACTTATTGTGTTAGACTTTGCTTTTCAGAATTTTAGCTTGACATTTGGATCTTGTACGTTTTGTTATTTAACGATGAGTTTTTATGTGGATGATATCAGTTTTGTGCTTTATGAGTGTAGTTGAGTAGGATATCGGCTTTGTGCTTTGTGGGTATAGTTGAGTAGGAGTTTTTGCTATGTTTTCCTTATCTGTGCTTATGTTTAGTTTTCATTATAAAACTGCGTGGATGTTTGCTGTATTTGTATTGTTATTGTTCTGGCCATGTTGACCGATGTATATGTGACCCTGAGGGCATTGTAGAAAATTTCATATTGTCACCCGTACAGGGGAGATGCTGTCGAAATTTTCTCTAGCAAGGACTACCTGGGGCGTGACAATATTTTTGGTATCAGAGCGAGGTTTGCGAGTCAATCTGGGTATTTTTGGATTTGTATAGATTTTCGTTATGTTTATGTTTCAGATTTCTATTTTGGATTTGTATGGATTCCGTCGATTTTCTCATACGGGATTCCAAGGTTATAAAGGGGGGCTGGACAGCGACGGAACATCTCCAGACAGCAAATATGTATGATGTTTAATTTTATAGTTGATATATGTAGTAATATCTGTGTTATAATTTAACATATATGAGGCGAGGTGCACGTGCTTTCGTGCCGAGACATGGTGTTGGACGACCACGTAAGAGGACTTTGGAATCTTTGGTAGCGGACTCTCCAGAGATCCCTACTGGATTTGAGCTTGTCGGTCAGGGACAAACTCAAGGTGATGCGGGCGCGCTGATGGCTCCTTTAGAGGTACCTACCTTGGTTGCACCCGCTATACCTACCCCTATCGTAATTACAGTGCCACCAGCGGCACTTGCCCCAGCTTATGCGGCAGCATCGGGGATACCACCCTCGGTCTATCCAGCGGTACCCTCTGTAGTATTAACTCCAATGGTTCAGCCAGTTTCTACAGCCGCCCCTACTCACCTCACTGATATAGTTGTGGCACGAGCCCGGATCCCAGCACTGGCAGAGTCGATGAAGAGTCGATTCACACTCTTCCGAGGAGAGACTGAGCCGAGTGTGGCTCAATCCTGGATAGAGACCATGGAGCAGACCTTCTTCTACATGACTTGCTTCGAGTGGGAGAAAGCAGAGTTGGCTGCTTTCCATTTATGGGACGAGGCTGATATCTAGTGGGATACTCAATGTTCCATCATAGGTGAGCAGAACATCACTTGGGCCCGATTCAGAGAGGCTTTTGAGAGCCGCTACTTCCCACAGGCATATCAGATGACTCACTGGCAAGATTTTCTGAGTCTGCGACAGAACAACCGCTCGGTGACAGAGTATAATGCTGAGTTTAACCGGTTGGCCAAATTCTGTCTAGAACTAGTTGCTGAGGACGGTTCCCGTATGCATCAGTTTATTCAGGGACTGGATGGACATCTGCAAGTAAATCTTGCCGATTTTGGGAGTTCATCCTACATAGAGACACTGGATCGAGCCCTGATGATAGAGTCAGCTCAGTAGAGAGCGTTTCCGGACAAGAAAAGGAAGTAGTAAGGTCAGACATTAGGGCAGATCTAGCAGGCACAGGCGACCGGACATCAGCAGAGTGGTTGCAGTCGACCAGGTCAAGGTACTTCTGAGGCTTCAGGTCAACCTCAAAAGTCAGGGCGATCTTCATCAAGACATTTTTGGTCTTCTCAGCAGAACCGGAAATAGCCAGCCAACGACACTCACTGCACCAAGTGTGGGTCCAGAGACCACGTCACCATAGCCTGCTCCCTGGGACAGTTGGTTTTCTATTATTGCAAACTGCCTAGACACCTGAGCTGAGATTGTTCGTTGAAGGCTCAGCACACGGCTTCTGGGGTTCCTGTTCATGGAGAACAGCACAGTCAGTCAGGGACTCGGCGAGGAGGGCAGAGAGCCCAATCTTCGCATAGTCAGAAGACGACAGCTCCCCCTGCCGTAGATGCATATGGCATGCATGGACAAGAGCACTCCATGTGGGTTGCTACTCGGAAAACCTAGAGGTTCCACTGTATAAAAATTTGTACAAAGATCTGAACCTTTTCCTAGCTACCATGTGTTCTTTTAAATTAAATTTTGGATTGCCTGCGGAACTTAACACGTTTGATCCAAAACTTAATCTATTTGTTCTTTTAGGTTTTGACTTGGATCTCCTGCGGAACTTAACACGTTCAACCCAAGTCACCTTAAGTTATTAATTCCATTAAATATTAATTTCCATAATTGGTTCCCAGTACTGACGTGGCGAGGCACATGACCTTCTTGGATATGGGAGCAACCACCACCGACTAGACAAAACCTTTTATGGAAAGCTAATATTTAATTTCCTAAAATAACTTTAGGTTAACCGAAAAGAACAATCAAATCACAAGGAAAAGAAAAATAAAAGAACACTATATCGAAAACAAACTCGAAACTCTAAAATCGTATGCCTCTTGTATTTAGTATTATTTCCAAGAATAACTAGTATGATGCGGAAAGAAAAATTACTAGTTATACCTTTTAGAAAAACCTCTTGATCTTCTACCGTATTCCTCTTCTAACCTCGGACGTTGTGTGAGCAACGATCTTCCGAGATGAGAACCACCAAGCACCTTCTTCTTCCTTACAAGTTTCGGCCATCAAAACTTCTCCTAGGATGAAGAGGTTCGGCCACCACCACCATGCTCCAAGGGATGCTAGAAAAGAGGCTTCTTTTCTCTCCTTCTTCTCCTTCTTAGATCCGGCCACCAAAGCTATCTCCACCATGAGAAGGTTTCGGCCACACAAAGGAGAGGAGACGAAAGAAAGGGCCGGCCACACCCAAGGAGAAAAGAGAGGAAAAATAGAATAGAGTTGATCACCCGTGAAGGCACCTCTACCCCCTCTTTTATAATCCTTGGTCTTGAAAAATAAGGAAATTTTAATAAAAAATTCCTTAATTCTTTTGTCATAAAAAAGAAAAATTATTTTAATTAAAAAACAATTTTCTTCTTTTAATAATAATGGTCGGCCACTTCTAATTCCCCAAAACAAGGAAAATTTAATTCACACAAGAATTAAAACTTCCTAATTTGTTTCTAGAAATTTATAAAAATTTCTCCAATAATTTTTATCCCTTCATGATTGGTTAATAAAAAGGAAATTTTATAAATTAAAATTCTTCTTCTAAATATGTGGATAATTTCCAAAAGGAAAGTTATCTCTAAAAATTAAAATCTCTTTTCAATCTACAAATAAGGAAAGATATCAAATCTTTTCTTAATCTTTTGTAGAAACTAATAAAAGAGAATATTTAATTTTAAACTTCTCTTTTAAATTATTATCATGGTCAAAAGGAAAGTTTTTCTTAAAAATAAAATCTCCTTTCAATTTACAAATAAGGAAAGATTTCAAATCTTTTCTTAATCTTTGTAGAAAGCTTTAAAAGGAAAGATTTAATTTTAAACTCTCATTTAAAACTATGATATCCACATAAGAAATAATTTTAATAAAAATACTTTTATATATAGGCCGGCCACCTAAACTTGGGCTCCAAGCTATTGGCCCACCTTAAGGCCAACCTTTAGGCTTAGCCCTAAGCTCGAGCTTCAAGCTTAGCACGACCCCTATTGGTTGGGTAAGAAGGTGGGTATGGTGGGTATAAATCTCTATATACAAGAGGCTACGATAGGGACCGAGAGGAGGAATTGTTTGGTCTCCGATGAAATTAAGCTTCCGTGTTCGCAACACACAACTTAATTCCATCAATAATAATTCATTCCACTAAAGAACTATTATTGAACTACGCACCAATCCCAAATTACATTTTGGGCTCCTTCTTATTATGAGTGTGTTAGTCTCCTGTGTTTAAGATGTCAAATGTCCACTAATTAAGCGAGTTACTGACAACTCATTTAATTAATATCTTAGTCCAAGAGTAGTACCACTCAACCTTATCGTCATGTCGGACTAAGTCCCGCAGGGTTTAACATGACAATCCTTATGAGCTCCTCTTGAGGACATTCTCAACCTAGATCACTAGGACACAGTTTCCTTCTATAATCAACAATACACACTATAAGTGATATCATTTCCCAACTTATCGGGCTTATTGATTCATCGAACTAAATCTCACCCATTGATAAATTAAAGAAATAAATATCAAATATATGTGCTTGTTATTATATTAGGATTAAGAGCACACACTTCCATAATAACTGAGGTCTTTGTTTCTTTATAAAGTCAGTATAAAAGAAACGACCTCTAATGGTCCTACTCAATACACTCTAAGTGTACTAGTGTAATTATATAGTTAAGATAAACTAATACCTAATTACACTACGACCTTCCAATGGTTTGTTCCTTTCCATTATGGTCGTGAGTTACTGTTTATAATTTATAAGGTACTGATAACATGATCCTCTGTGTGTGACACCACACACCATGTTATCTACAATATAAATTAATTGAACAACTACATTTATCATAAATGTAGACATTTGACCAATGTGATTCTTATTTCTAGATAAATGCTTATACCAAAAGCTAGGCTTTTAGTATACACTCTAACATTTACCTCCTAAAGTAAACACAAAACCCCGAGGTTGACTTATTATTGTCCCTATCCGATTGGAAGTCAAAATCCATGCAACCCACAGGGACCAAATTAACTGCCTTGTAAGCTAGCATATAATCTCTAGTTCCTCTAAGGTACTTTAATATATGCTTTACTGCAGTCCAATGTCCTTGTCTAGGGTTACTTTGATATCTGCTAACTATGCCCTTGGCAAAACAGATTTCTGATCTCGTGCATAGCATACATTAGGTTGTCTAACTGCCGAAGCATAAAGAACTGCCTACATGTCCTCAATCTCCTTTGATGTCATCGGAGACATCTCTTTAGATAAAGACACTCCATGCTTAAAAGGTAAGAAACCTTTCTAGGAGTTTTGCATGCTTAAAATGAGCAAGGATTTTTCCGATGTATCAAGCTTGGGATAAGTAAAATATATTTTTTCTTGCGATCCTTATTACTTTGATCTCAAGAATATATACATTCTCCCAAGTCCTTTATATAGAATTGTTTGGACAACCATACCCTTACTTCTGACAACATTTTGATATTGTTTCCAACTACCAAAAATGTTATCTACGTATAGTACAAGAAATACCACCACGCTTCCATCACACCTTTTGTATACACAAGACTTATCCGGTTACTAAATCCATAGATATGGATTACTTTGATAAACCGGATGTTCCAAGACCTTGAAGCTTTGCCTCAGTCCATAGACTGATTGAGCTTGCACACAAGATGCTCTTAGCCCTTTGCAATGAACCCTTCTGGCTGCTTTATATGGATGCTTTCTTCAAGACTTCTATTAAGGAATACTGTCTTGACATCCTCTTGCCAAATAGATAAAAGAATTCGGATAGACTTAAGCATGACTACCAGTGAAAAAGTTTCCTTTTTCATCAAGCCTTGCTTTGAAAGTTACTACCTTCCTGTCTATCCCTCTTTTCCTATTATAGACCTTTTTACACCCAACGGCTTTTACACCATTTGGTGATTCTACAAGCTTCCAGATTTTATTAGAATACATATATTCTAATTCTTTTATTCATTACTCTTTGCCAAGATGCTTGCATCTTTATCTTGGAGTGCTTCATCATATGACCGGAGATCAGGTTCATGTCCTCTAGGGATCGAGTCCAAAAACTCTCCCAAAACATGAACCTATTTAGGTTGCATAACAACCCTCCCACTACAACAAGACACTTTCTGTAATTGTGTATCAATTTGTGATACGTGTTGAAGTTTTCTTGTGGTATCTCGTCTTGTACAGTTGGTACTAGGTTAGACATGTCCTTTATTATTTCCTTAAGAACAAATTTACTTATGAGCACGTGGTTCATTATATAGTCCTTTTCTAAAAAACATTGATGCTAACAATGACCTTCTGATTTTTAAGACTATAAACCTACTTTTGTTTATCTAGGATAACTTACAAAAAAGTGAACTCCTATCCAACTTATCATTGTCTCTCTTTAACATATGTGCTGGATTACCCAAATCCGAATATGCTTCAAAATAGGTTTTCACCTATTCAAGGAATTCTATATGAGTAGAGAGTTCTAACTTGGAAGGTACTATGTTCACTTTCGCTTTCGTAGTTTATCCTTAAAACAAATTTGGTAATTTTCAATAACTCATCATCTATCTAATTATTTCATAAGAGTCCTTTACCTTCTTTTACTACACCATTCTGTTAGTGCACTTAGTTGGGATTGAATCCCTACTTTTGATAAGTGACTCCTAAATTCTCCCAAGAGGTACTTGCCACTACGATCTTACCATAGTGACATTTACTTTAACATTTCTCCGCATCAGCCTTGTACTCTTTGAACTAATCAAAGTACTTAGTCTTGCGGTACATTAAGTAAATTTATTTGTATCTTGAATAGTTGTCTATAAAATAGACGAAATATTCAATACTACCTCTTGTTTGGATAGTCATAGGATCACACAAATCAGAATGAACCGATTTCAACATATCTTTGACTCCATACCCTTTGGACTTAAAAGCTTCTTGGTTATTTTCCTTCCAAGTAAGACTCGCAGGTTGGAAAGATTTCCACTACCAATGAACCCAAAAGTTCATCAGCTACCAATGAATCCTACTTAAGTATAACCTAGCTTTAGGTGCCAAAGATATAATTGGTTCATTTCCGAAGGTTGCTTTCTCTTAAAATTAGAAGATGTGTTACTAATTTCCATTTGTTGCATCGTGAGAGTTATTGGATTATAAATTGTCAACCATCATACCAGAATAGATAACTTCCCTATTTTTCTTGATAACAACTTTGTTATCAAAATAGACACAATATCTATAATAGTTTAGAAACTGAAATCAGGTTCTTTCTAAACTTGGTACGTAAAGACAATTACTTAAAATCCATATTTTATTCTTATCAAAGGATAAACATCTCCCACTGCAACAGCTACCACTTTTACAGTAGTGCCCATGTGGACGGTGATTTACCTTTCATTTAGTTGTCGGGTTTCCTGGAACCCTGCAATGAATTGCAGACATGATTAATGGCATCTTGTATCTACACTCCAGGTTCTGGTAGATAACACCACTAGGCATGTTTCAACTAATGAATTAAATACACCTAAATTGTTCTTAGTTCTAAGAAGACAGTCTACCTTAATGTCCAAGTCCTATTTCCAATCATTACAATTGGGACTACTAAGTCTTTTCTATAGTATGACTACTAGAGATTGACAAACATCCTAAGAATCTCAAAAATATTTGGTCAAGATCAACTCCTTAAAATCTCCATAAATTTTGTGTATACAAAATCAAAGAGGAGATTTTATTCATTAATTTTATTATCTCGTCAACTTTACTTTATAACGAATAAAATTAATAGTTGATCTGTCTTTGATCAAATATTTGGTCAAAACTCTTTGAATTTAAAATAACATTGATTCCTCAAACAATATTATTTAAATTTACCAACACCTCAAACACCGTGAATTTTGCATGCCACGTTAGTGTGGACGTATACAAATTCATCATTTGTAAGAGGAGGGTTTTACCCATTGACTATCTTGTCAATATAACTTTTTGACAAATAAAATTACCTCAAACACCATGAATCTTGTATGCCACGTTAGTGTGGACGTATACAAATTCAAACATTTGTAAGAGGGGTTTATTAATTTTATTATATTGCCAATCTAGTTTTATGACAAATCAATAGTTGATTTCCTTTTGGTCACACAAGTGATAGTAGTGACTCCGTTGGGGAGGATACTATTAAATGTGTCTAAGTGTATACCATTACTTGACACTAAGTCCATTAATAAGATTATGACCCTTCCGTTGGGGAAGATCACACGCTCTTAATTAACTTCCTATAGTCATCCAAAAATGGAAGTCTGTTCTAGTGATCCACAAACAAGCTCATCCGTTATGGAGGAAGGCACTCAGAGCCAACGCGCAAGCTTGTTTGCATCACTTACAAACCAGTAATGGAGACCATGGGATTTACTTAAAAATCCCTCTCCCACTTAGTTATTTATAAATGAGGAATTTTAACTATGCTAGCCTACTAAATATGCATACTAACAAGCACACACAACACAGCATAAAAAGCAATAAATAGAAAAACTAATTTTCAACTATTATGGCTTTTATCTATTGCTGTCCTCCGTGTGTCACCAACCCTAGCTGCTGCCATCTTTGGCCACTGCCACCGGGTCTAGTTGTCGCATCCATCTTGCTCCTTGTTCCGCTGCGCATTTGGTCCTTAAAAGGTTCCACGCATTGCAAGACTCGATCCGCGACATAAATAGAATTTTACATTTTTCGATCCTATATTCCACGAAGGAATGTACATGTATCTAGATCAAAAAATAAAATCCTAATAAAATTAAATACAGCTCCTGCTGTATTTTATAATACAATCATCCACACACAATAAAATGCCCTTGACATGTCCAAGGGTCCAATCACACACATAATAACTATAAGCCATAATAGTTGGATCCTGCATCCACAAAGTTAGCACATCCTACTATTAATCTGCCTAAATTATGTATGACATGTGCATAATTAAACTAATACCAAATACACAGAGGCAATACCCTAGCTCTGATACCAATTGTTGGTTGCTACTCGGAAAACCTAGAGGTTCCACTGTACAAAAATTTGTACAAAGATCTGAACCTTTTCCTAGCTACCATGTGTTCTTTTAAATTAAATTTTGGATCGCCTGCGGAACTTAACACGTTTGATCCAAAACTTAATCTATTTGTTCTTTTAGGTTTTGACTTGGATCTCCTGCGGAACTTAACACGTTCGATCCAAATCACCTAAGTTTTTAATTCCATTAAATATTAATTTCCATAATTGGTTCCCAGTACTGACGTGGCGAGGCACATGACCTTCTTGGATATGGGAGCAACCACCACCGACTAGACAAAACCTTTTATGGAAAGCTAATAATTAATTTCCTAAAATAACTTTAGGTTAACCGAAAAGAACAATCAAATCACAAGGAAAAGAAAAATAAAAGAACACTATATCAAAAATAAACTCGAAACTCTAGAATCGTATGCTTCTTGTATTTAGTATTATTTCCAAGAATAACTAATATGATGCGGAAAGAAAAATTACTAGTTATACCTTTTAGAAAAACCTCTTGATCTTCTACCGTATTCCTCTTCTAACCTCGGACGTTGTGTGGACAACGATCTTCCGAGATGAGAACCACCAAGCACCTTCTTCTTCCTTACAAGTTTCGGCCATCAAAACTTCTCCTAGGATGAAGAGGTTCGGCCACCACCACCATGCTCCAAGGGATGCTAGAAAAGATGCTTCTTTTCTCTCCTTCTTCTCCTTCTTAGATCCGGCCACCAAAGCTATCTCCACCATGAGAAGGTTTCAGCCACACAAAGGAGAGGAGAGGAAAGAAAGGGCGGGCCACACCCAAGGAGAAAAGAGAGGAAAAATAGAATAGAGTTGATCACCCGTGAAGGCACCTCTACCCCCTCTTTTATAATCCTTGGTCTTGACAAATAAGGAAATTTTAATAAAAAATTCCTTAATTCTTTTGTCATAAAAAAGAAAAATTATTTTAATTAAAAAACAATTTTCTTCTTTTAATAATAATGGCCGGCCACTTCTAATTCCCCAAAACAAGGAAAATTTAATTCACACAAGAATTAAAACTTTATAATTTGTTTCTAGATAAATATTTATACTTCTAATTCCCCAAAACAAGGAAAATTGACCAATGTGATTCTTATTTCTAGATAAATATTTATACCAAAAGCTAGGCTTTTAGTATACACTCTAACACTCCAGTGCCCTTATGGTACCATAGAGTTCTGTTGTGGGACCTCCATATTAGTTGCAGCCCCAACCCCTAGTCCAGTATCTACAGCCTCAGCCACTGGTTCAGTACCAGCCGCAGCCACAACCACTGGTCCAGTACCAGTCACAGTCCCAGTCGCCGGTCCAGTATCAGTCGCAGCCATAGTTTGTAGAATCGCGATCCTACGTAGAATCGATTTAGGGTCAGGATCGGATCGGTCAGGATCGGATCGTAGAATCGTACGATCCTACCAAAAACCCTTAAAATCTTATCATACATGATTAATAATTAGAAAAAATACTTAAAAAACTCATTTACATATAAATAGATAACTAATTTTGCATATATATGCAATCATTTACACTCAACACCTTATATTACATTACTACATGTACAAATTTAAATTAACTAGTAATTTAACTATTATTCTCACATAGTAATAATATTTATATTTTCATATCATAAAATGAAAGAATATAAAATTTCTATTAACACAATAATAATAACACATTCAACGTCAAAAATATTTCCTTGGTTTATAAGATGATCCAATTTAAAGGCCAATAAAGCACATAACGTACATAACAAAAGTTATTGGATCCTTTGATTCAAATATGAACGTCGAAAATAATCTTCTAAAGATTGGTTGATGTCACACAATACTAGACAATAGACATCCAAAAATTCATCATTTTGGGGGGAAAATGACAGAATATTATTGATATAAAACTAACTCAAAAATAATTAAATATATGTTTAAATAATTTAAAACCCTAACAAGATGAAAAAATATAATAATAAAAAATAAAATCTTCTAGGCATCCGAAAAGGATTTAAATAATATTTTTTGGGTTTGAAATAGGGTGGTTAAGGATAAACTTTGAAATTTATTAAAGATCTCTGAACGAGCTTTGATTTGATATATTATAGGCCCCGTGGTTCAATCCGAGTCAAAAGTTATGACCTCTCAAAGCTTCCACCGATCCTGCTCCGATTCTGCTCCGATCCTGTTACGATCCTACCGATCCTGTTCCGATCCTACCGATCCTGCTGCGATCCTGCTGCAAAACTCGATTCTGCACGATCCTGGATCGATTTTGGGTCTTAGGATCGTAGGATCGTACGATCCTACGATCCGGATCGCGATTTTGCAAACTATGGTCGCAGCCTTCTCGGACTTCTCTGGCACAGTATCCAGCACCTCCTCAGTGGCAGGCTCCTTCCTAGATGCAGCAGCCGCTGGTACTTCTACCACCTTCTCCTCCGCCCGAGACTGGACGTATACACGCGGTTACCATAGAGGATGCACAGCGGGCCGACGGATCCATTTGCCGCGGTATGGTTTTACTTTACGCATTATCCGCTGATATGCTGATAGATACTAGTAGCTTGCATTCTTTTATTTCTCGTGCCTTTACGAAGGACATAGGTAGACTATCTACTCCTAGATCGCAGTGATTGACCGTCTTTCTACCATCCGGTGATACCTTGGACGTCACTCAGGAGGTCACAGGCGATAGATTTTTCCAACATGATACTTATGGTTGATTTATTAGTGTTGGAAATGGTCACGTTCGACATTATCCTTGGCATGGATTGGTTGTCCGCATATAATGCCATGGTTGATTGCCAGACGAGGGTGGTCATATTCCGACCTCCAAACCAACCCTCGTGGGATTTCACTGGCATTAGGGACGATGACATATCGATCATTTCAGCGATTCAGGCTCAGAAGCTGCTGTCACATGGCTGTCAGGGATTTCTTGTGTCTATGATTAATACTGACGACAACAGTAGTTCCCAGCTCTCAGATGTTCCGGTGGTCCAAGAGTATTCCGATGTATTTCCAGATGAGCTACCGGGCTTGCCTCCCCGAAGGCAAGTGGAGTTTGTTATTGAGCTGATTCCGGGGACTGCGCCAGCATCAAAGGCTCCATATCGTATGGCACCGAAAGAGTTGGACGAGCTAAAGGTCCAACTCCAGGAGTTATTGGATAGGGGATTCATTCACCCTAGTGTTTCTCCGTGGGGTTCTCCGATATTATTTGTCAAGAAAAAAGATGGTACTTTGAGGTTGTGCATCGATTACAGACAGCTAAACGCAGTGACCATCAGAAATAAGTACCCCTTACCGTGGATTGAGGATTTGTTTGATCAACTCAGAGGTACCTCAGTGTATTCTAAGATTGATCTGCGTTCTGGATATCATCAGCTGAGAGTCAAAGAATCTGATATTCAGAAGACAGTTTTCCGTACCAAATACGACCATTATGAGTTTTTGGTAATGCCATTTGAGCTTACCAATGCTCCAGCGGTATTTATGGATTTGATGAACCGCATCTTTCTGGAGTATCTAGATCCATTCGTTATCATTTTCATCGATGACATTTTGATCTACTCGAGTTCCGAGGAGGAACATGCACAACATCTTCGCATAATCTTGGAGACTCTTCAACGACATCAGTTGTACGTGAAATTCAGCAAGTGTGCTTTCTGGCTATCCTCAGTCAGTTTTCTGGGACATGTGGTCTCTAGCCGAGGTATTTCTGTAGACCTTTAGAAGATCGAGCCTGTCACCAGTTGGGAGGAGCCAAAATCAGTTCAGGAGATCCGCAGTTTTCTGGGACTAGCTGAATATTACAGACGGTTCATCGAGGGTTTCTCCTGGATTGCTATGCCATTGACACGCCTGACCAAGAAAGGCGTGAAATACACGTGGTTCGAGGACTGCGAGACCAGCTTCCAGGAGCTGAAGCAGAGATTAGTGTCGGCTACGATTTTGGTTTTACCCTCCAGAGAGGACGGATTCGTGCTCTATACCGACGCATCTCTTCAGGGTTTAGGCGCTGTTCTGATGCAGCACGGTAGGGTAGTCTCCTATGCTTCTCGACAGTTGAAGGAGCATGAGAAGAACTACCTAGTACATGATCTGGAGCTAGCCGCCATCATCTTTGCTCTGAAGATTTGGCAACATCATCTGTACGACATTACATTTGAGATTCTCACTGATCATAAGAGTCTCAAATATATTTTCACCCAGAAGGAGCTTAATCTCCGACAGAGGAGATGGATGGAGTTCCTGAAGGATTATGATTGTACCATTAGCTACCGCCCGTGGAAAGCTAATGTGGTTGTCGATGCACTCAGCAGGAAGTCCAGAGGGACTTTGGCTTGCTACCGAGCTTCAGTCACGGATTTGATTCAGGGTTTCTCCGTGTTGGGCCTTCAGGAGCAAGGACGGACAGAGCAGGGTATGTTGGTTACCATGGTTGCTCAGTCCTCGATCAGGATGAGGATCCGAGAGGCCCAAGCCAGTGATCAACCTTTGCAGTTTATTGGCAGCCAGATAGCTTCCGGGCAACAAACTGAGTTCATCCGAGATGAAGAGGGTATTATATATTTTCGAGGCAGATTATGCGTACCTCAGTCTCACCCGGTCTTACAGGAGCTACTTTAGGAGGCTCATACCTCTCGATTTGCGATCCATCCAGGTGGAACCCGCATGTATCGAGATTTGAGATGTTCCTACTGGTGGAACGATATAAAGAAAGATATCGCGGAATTTGTAGCGAGATGTCTTGTCTATCAGTAGGTGAAGGCCGAGCACCAGAGACCTGCAGGATTACTTCAGCAGATTCCTATTCCTGAGTGGAAATGAGAACACATTACCATGGACTTTGTGGTGGGTTTGCCAAGGACACGACGAGGCCATGACGGAATTTGGGTAATCGTTGATCGATTAACCAAATCCGTGCACTTCTTAGCGATCCGGAAGACTGATTCCCTAGATCGATTGACAGATCTGTATTGTCGGGAGATCATCAGATTACATGGTGTTCCTTTGACTATTATTTCAGATAGAGACCCCCGGTTCACGTCTCATTTCTGGCAGAGTCTGCAGCAGGCCTTGGGCACTCAGCTCCGTTTTAGTACAGCTTTCCATCCACAGATAGATGGACAATCAGAGCGGACCATTCAGACTCTAGAGGATTTGCTGAGGTCTTGTGTATTGGATTTCGGAGGTAGTTGGGAGGACCATTTCTCGTTGGTAGAGTTTGCCTACAACAACAACTTTCATTCGGCTATCCAGATGGCACCGTTTGAAGCATTGTATGGTAGGCCTTGTCGGACACCCACCCTCTGGGATGAGGTTGGGGAGGCCCATCTGTTAGGACCTCATAGAGCTCAACATGAGGTAGAGTTGGTCCGTACTACCAGACGGAGGATGTCATAGGTGCAGAACCACCAAAAGAGTTATGCAGATCGGAGACGCATACCCCTGGAGTTCTCTACTGGCGACCATGTTTTTCTGCGAGTTTCACCCACGAAGGGGGTGAAGAGATTTGGCCTCAGAGGTAAGCTAGCTCCACGGTACATTGGCCCTTTCCAAATCCTGGAGAGGATTGGAGCAGTAGCTTATCGTCTGGCGCTATCATCGGCTCTAGCAGGCGTGCACGACGTATTTCATGTATCTATGCTGAGGAGATACATTGCCGACCCAGCTCATGTGCTGCTTAATATACCAGTTTTCCTTCAGCCTGACGCCACCTATGAGGAGGTTTCGATATGGATTCTGGACCGGAAGGAGCGTCAGCTGCGGAACAAGACTATCCGACTGGTTAAAGTCGGATGGTAGCATCATTCGGATGAGGAGGCAACCTGGGAGCTCGAAGATACGATCCGAGCTCGATACCCCCATCTTTTCACTTGAGGTATGTGATTTAATTTACCGTTCATCATTTATACTCTTTATCTGTTGTTAGTACTTGCTGATGGTAGATAACGAAATTTGGGGACCAAATTTTCATTAGTGGGGGAGAATGTAAAATACCAAAAAAATGGCAAATAACCATAAGGGAATTTTCTGGAATTTTTAGAAATTTTTCGGAGCTCGTATGACTTCGGATACGGGGATAAAAATGGGATCCCGGGAAAGCATGTTTAAGCTACCCCATTTTAACGAGGAAATGTTTATTTTCTTTAAATTCTTTTTTTTTCTTTTATTTCCTCCATTTCTCCTCTTTTTCCCGCGTACCCGAGCCCTTAATCTCCGTCCGTTTCTCCTTTTCCCCAACCGACGCTTCGGCGACACCGCCCCCACGTCGGTTCCTCTCTTCCCCTTAAGTACAAAAACTTCGAGCCTTTCCTTGTGTCGATTCAATGCCTCTTCGCCTTTGCTCCTTCCCATCGTAGCGCCGAGAGTCGCCACAGAGATCTCTCCTCCGCCGATCCACACTGCCGGTCCTCCTTGCGTCGACGCGGAGCCCTAGAGCTCGAGCCACTACTCGATCGCCGGAAGGAAGGGGCCAACGCCAGCCCTCATCTCGCTGTGCCCTAGCCGCAGTCGCTATGCCCTAGATCAATGTGGATCGGGAGCGTGACCCGATGACAAGGGGAGATTCCTTTTCACGGCAGATCGACACACCTATATTGGTTAGGTTTGGATGGTTTGATCACGGGGAAGGTGACAGCTGTTGGAACCCCAAGATTGTTTTGGTGTGATTAACAAGTTAAGTTAGGTCCTGTGTATTTAACCTTGTGTCTAAGTGTGCAGGAGCTTAGGAACACAGGTAGTCGAGCGGAAGACGCAGCTAGCGAGAAGGACGACAGTCCGAGGGACGAGGTGCTGCGGAAGAGTACACCGGCTGATGAGAAGGAAGCGTACGGCGATTCCGAGGGACGAAAGCCGGAGCGGAAGATTGCTCAGGGAGCAAGAGACGCAGCTAGCGAGAAGGACGGCACGCGGTGCGTCCTAGGGACGAAGACTGCGGATGAGTATGCCGGCAGACGAGAAAGAAACACGCAGCAATTCCGAGGGACGAGAAGCCGGAGGGAAGCCCGCTCGAGAAGATCGGAACTTGGGTTCGGGTGAGCCCTTTTCCGGATGGCAGAGATCACCCAAGCAAGCGGATCCGGAGTAGAAAACCCGGACTGAGCCGAACCAAACCGGAGCAGTGGTCCCCGGATGAAAAAGTCAACGTTGGTTGACTTTGGGCTCCGAGGCGCCCGGAATAGTCCGGGGCGCCCGGGGCGCCCGGAACCCTTCCGGGGCGCCTGGGGCGCCCGGAACCCTTCCGGGCGCCCGGACCAAGTATTTTGACCAGATCGAGTCAAAACTCGATCTGAACTTTGGGGGATAAAATTTATCCCCCTCAGGGCGCCCGGAACCCTTCCAGGCGCCCCGACCAAGGCTATAAATATAGCCTTGGTCCAGAAGCTTTAAATCAACTCAGAAATTTACATTCCAAACACTTGTGCGCTTCTGTTCTAGTTTAACTTCTGTCTTTTGTGCTTTCACTGCTGTAAGAGGCTTCTCCGCCTGAAGGAGATATTTTAGTGCACGTTCATTCCTTGGATTAACAACCTCCTTGGTTGTAACCAAGTCAAGTTGTGAGCCTCTTCTTTCTGCTTTTTATTTACTGCTAATTTACTTTATGCAAGTGTTCTATTGAAAGTTCGAGAATGGTCTTTTCTGTTTATTTTTTTCAGGCTATTCAACCCCCCTTCTAGCCAATCCAACGGTCCTACAAGTGGTATCAGAGTCGATACGCTTCAGGAGGACCAACTGCCGAACGAAGCAACGAGATGGCCGGACCAAGCATCCACCCGCCGAAATACGAAGGGGACTTCGCTTCCTGGAAAAAACTGATGCAGGTATTTCTTACAACAGATATTGAATTATTTTTAACGATGAAACTAGGCTTTGAAGCTCCAGAAGACAAGGAAATAGAAAAATGGACAAAAAAGGAGCAGGCCGACTTCTGTTGGGTTTTTCGGGCCGCGAAAACCGCTTTTTCGCGTCGCGGAAACCCCGAATCACCCTAGCCACTGGATCTCGTGCGAAGGATAGATTTCAAAATTACGAGTACGAGTTTCAAACTATGATCTACAGTAGATCTACAAAGGAAAAATATTTTATACCTTTGAAGCGTGCCCTCGCAAATCCCGCTCGTCCAACGGTACGCCGGATCTCGAAGTTGTCAACGTAGACAACTCTCTAGTGATATCCACACGAACAAGATGTGTTCTCTAACACACAAGGATGGAGAAGAGAGCACCACTAGTGTGCTAGCACTCTCTAGGGCTCTCGGGTAGGATTGGAAGAAGAAGAAAGGAAAAGAAGAGAACACACTCCTCTAAAATCTCTATGTGACTTTCACTAACCTTTCTTCTTGGATTAGATTCACTCTCCTTTCTTCTCCCTTGCTTGAAACCCACGACCAAGAGAAGAGAAGGAGCGAGAAGAGAGCTTAGGAGGAGGAAGATAACTTGAATGAGAGTTACACTTGCAAAATGAAACTCTTTTCATCTAATTAAGTGGTTTGTAACCTCCATGGGATACCAAGAGTCACAACTCTTGGTAACTCCCATGAGGTGGCACTTCACTTAAGTAACCATGATGATGTGGAGCATCATCATTGGTCCACTTAATGCCAACTCACCAATGAGGTGGCATAAAGTCAAGTCAAACTTGACTCTTCATCTTCCTCTCAAGTCAAGTCAAACTTGACTTAATCTCTCTCATGGTTGATCTAATCCAACCATTTAATTCAATCCAATTTAATATAATGAATCTAATTCATTTAATTAAATTGATTCAATGAGTCATAATCTAAATTAGACTCATTGAACACATGAATCAACTTGAGTCCAACTCAATTAGCCCAATTAGGATTACTCTTAATCTAATTTGATTCATCAAATGAATCCAATCCTCTTGGTTCATCATATGAACCTAATCTCCATCCACTTGTTCTTTGTGTGTGACCCAATAGGTTCTTGTAACGTTGGCAATGCCCCTAAACTCATTTAGAAACATAAGTAATGAGCGGTATCTAGCAATACATCATTACTACCCAAGTTACAAGAATGTTGAGATCCAACATCACCTTGTGACTACTAATTGTGACTCCTCACAATATATGACAAGTGTCCTTCTATCCTAAACATCTAGATTGATCAATGTGAGGCATAGACCGTGTCATCCTCTAATCAATCTAAATCTTGAACTCCAAGTAGACTCACTCAATCAAATGAGCTCAATATCTCATATTGACTCATTTGGGCATGGCCATGCACTTTGTGGTCTCACTCTATCAAGAATACCAATGTCTCTCCTGTCATATAGGAGGGATAGATCCCATCTACATCACTCACATCCCACCGCATAATTTGATACATACCTAGTAATCGCCTTTATAGTCCACCCAGTTACGGGTGACGTTTGACGAAACCAAAGTACATAACTCCTTATGTAGGGAACCATGGTGACTTCAGGTCTAAGGACTAGTAGTCATACTAATAGCCACATGAGAAAGTATATGACACTCATATAACGATCCATGATACTTTCTCATGGCGGGTCATTCAGTATACATTCACCAATGCATACCCATGTGTCAACTTGATATCTCTATATCCATGACTTGTGAGATCAAGTCATCGAGTTGACCTACATGCTAGTTTTATTGCATTAACATTGTCCCTGAATGTTAATACTTGACTAGGAATGATTAAGAGTAGTGTTCCCTATATCATCTCACTATCGGTTCAACTAACCGATTGATATAGTTGAGAACCGTCTACTCAAGGACGTTATTATACTTAGTTTATTTGGCACCAATACAAGTAAGTATAATAATCAAAAAACCAAATGCCTTTATTTATATAGAATATGATACAACAAGTCCAAAATACAATCATCAAATGATTGGCTCTAGGGCTCTAGCTAACAATCTCCCACTAGCACTAGTGCCAATCAGTGTAGGCTCTAAGCCCCAATGACCTAGTGTGACCATCATGCTTCCTCTGTGCCAAAGCCTTGGTCAAGGGATCTGCGATGTTTGCCTCAGTGGTACTCAGAAATCTTCACATCTCCTCTCTCGATGATCTCGAATGAGATGGAAGCGTAGTAGTATCCGTTTGGTCCGGTGTGAGCGAGGTTCCTTCGCTTATAGCTCTATTGTCACAATAGAGCTCAATGGGGTCAAGAATGCTAGGAACCACCCCAAGTTCATGATGAACTTACGGATCCAACTACCTCCTTTTTTCTAGTGTGAGAATGTGATGATATTTTCAATAACTCTCCCGTCAAACAAAGACCACCATTAATGCAAAATACGAACCCCGACTGCGATCTATAGTCATCCTGATCGGTCTGGAAGCTAGCATCACTGTAACCCTTTACAGCTAGCTCATCATTGCCTCCATATATCAAGAAATATTCTTTAGTCATTCTTAAGTACTTAAGAATATTCTTGACCGCTATCCAGTGACTTTCACCTGGATCTGACTGGTATCTACTTGTCATGCTCAAAGCATACGAGACATCAGGTCGAGTACATAGCATGGCATACATGATCGATCCTATGGCTGAGGCATAAGAGATCTGATCCATGCGGTCTCTCTCCTCTCTAGAAGAGGGACCTTGAGTCTTCGAAAGACTCACGCCATGTGACATCGACAGAAATCCCTTCTTGGAGTTCTGTATGGCAAACCGTAGGAGTACCTTGTCAATGTATGCACTCTGACTTAGGCCAAGCAATCTCTTAGATCTATCTCTATAGATCTGAATCCCTAGAATGTGGGATGCCTCACCTAAGTCCTTCATTGAGAAGCAACTCCCTAGCCAGGTCTTGACAGACTGAAGCATAGGGATGTCCTTCCCAATGAGTAGTATGTCATCCACATACAATATGAGGAAGACAACTATATCCCCTACAACCTTCTTGTAGACACAAGGCTCATCTTCGTTCTTGATGAAACCAAACTGTTTGATTGCATCATCGAATCGAAGATTCCAGCTTCGAGAAGCTTGCTTTAGTCCATAAATGGACCTATGCAGCTTGCATACTCTGCTAGTATGCTGTGGATCTACAAAACCCTCAGGTTGTGTCATGTACACATCCTCGAGCAGGTTTCCATTCAGAAACGCGGTTTTGACATCCATCTGCCATATCTCATAGTCATGGTAGGCTGCAATAGCAAGCATGATCCGAATGGACTTAAACATCGCTACTGGAGAAAAGGTTTCATCATAGTCAATACCATGAATCTGCTTGAAACCTTTAGCTACCAAGCGACCTTTATATATAAGTCCATCCATGTCAGTCTCTCTCTTAAAGACCCACTTACACCCTATGGGTTTTACCCCTTCAGGTGGATCAACCAAAGTCCATACTTGGTTGGTGTACATGGATTCCATTTCGGATCTCATGGCCTCTAACCATTTCTCGGAATCTGGTCTCATCACAGCTTCCTGATAGGTGGTAGGCTCATCCTCTATGAGCACAATGTCATCATGGTCAGACAAAAGAAATGAGTATCTCTCAGGCTGACGACGTACCCTATCAGACCTGCGAAGAGGTATGTCTACTTGAACTGGTTGTTGTTCCTCAATTCCTTGTGGAACAAAATTATCCACAACACTTTGTGGTTCCAGTTCAATTTCCATCGATGCATCAGTGCTATTGTTCGCATCTTGAACTTCTTCAAGATCGAACGCGCTCCCACTAGTCTTTCTAGAAACAAAGTCCCTTTCTAGAAAGACCCCAGTTTTTGCCACAACTACCTTGTGCTGACTGGGAATGTAGAAGTAATATCCCTTAGTTTCCTTGGGATATCCAATGAAAAAGCACTTGTCGGATTTGGGTCCTAATTTATCTGAGACTTGACGTCGAACGTAAGCCTCACAACCCCAAATCCTCATGAAAGACACCTAGGCATCTCTCCCAGTCCATATCCTATATGGTGTCTTTATCACGGCCTTGGATGGAACTCGGTTGAGAATGAAAGTGTCTAGAGCACCCTTGTTTCTAAGACTACTATTCTCTAAGAGTGACCGTTACTTATCGATTCCTCCTTTCGGATACACCATTCCACTGTAGTGTTCCAGGAGGAGTGAGTTGGGATAGAATCCCACACTCAGCTAGGTAGTCACGGAACTCATGGCTAAGGTATTCTCCACCTCGATCTGATCGAAGTATCTTAATACTCTTGCCAAGCTGGTTCTGTACTTCATTCTTGAATTCTTTGAACTTTTCAAAGGATTCAGACTTATGTGTCATCAAGTACACATAACCATATCTACTGAAGTCATCAGTAAATGTGATGAAGTATCTATAACCGCCTCTAGCAGCAATATTGAAAGGGCCACATACATCACTATGTATGAGTCCTAACAAATCAGTTGCTCTCTTGTTGTGCCCACTAAAGGGAGTCTTGGTCATCTTGCCTCGTAGGCATGACTCGCATATCTCATATGATTCAAAATCAAATGAGTCCAACAAACCATCCTTATGGAGCTGGGATAAGCGCTTGTCATTTATATGACCTAAGTGACAGTGCCAGAGGTAGGTTTGGTTCATGTCATTTGACTTGAACCTCTTGGTATTTACGTTATAGATAGGGCTCTCAAGGTCTAGAATATAGAGTCCGTTTATCAGAGGTGTACTACAATAGAACATATCATTTAAATAGACGGAACAACATTTGTTCTTTATAGTAAACGAGAAACCTTTCTTGTCCAAACAAGAAACTGATATAATGTTCTTAGTTAATGCAGACACATAACAACAATCATCTAATTCTAGTACAAGCCCAGAGGGCAGAGATAGATGGTAAGTTCCTACAGCAATAGCAGCAACCCGTGCTCCATTGCCTACTCGTAGGTCTATCTCACCCTTCGTCAATGCCCTGCTATTTCTCAGCGCTTGTACATTAGTACAAATGTGCGAAGCACATCCGCTATCTAATACCCACGATGAATAAATAGAGAGGTTGACTTCTATAACATGTATACCTGAAGTAGAAATCTTATTTCTCTTCTTCTTAAGATCTTCCGAGTATTCTTTGGAGTTCCTCTTCCAGTGCCTTGCTTGTCCTTGATATAGGTGACAAAGATGTTCAACCATATCGTAAGCGTCCATCAACTCATGTTGCTTCTGAAGCTCAGAGTTCATGGTCACGAGCATAAGACAAGACACATCTAATGTGTCATCTTGATGCTTCTTGTAAGCATCTCGGTCTGCTCGCGTGGCAGTGGCAGGAGGAGCCTCCAGAATGGGCTGCCTGGCAAGGATTGCACGTTCTGGTGAGTGTCCAGCTCTTGGCCAAGTGGGAAGTTTGCTCCGTTGAGCTTGTCCTTCTCGAGGACAGATCGCAGGGAGAAGGTGTTTGTATTCGACGTCATGGTAATCTACAACAGAAATAAATGCAGAAATAAATATCATATTCTTAATCATTTAATTAGGCCTTTAACTAAATGATGCTCCCACTGAATTCTATAATTCATGTGGGACAAGATCCACATCATACTAACCCTTGAGTTAGTTTTGGCTAATACGCCCAAGACTTAGTATGATCGGTAGGTAACGATTACCAATTACATCTCTATGCAACTCTTGTTTATAGGATCAATATCCGCATTTATATTAAAACTCGAGTTAGCTTTGGCTAATACGCCCGAGAGTTAATATAAACGTGATTTTGTCCTACCTTTCCAACCGTTGGAAGAATGCCTATAGTTGTACTCGATCCAACCGAGTTAACTAGTTACTCAATCTAATTGAGTTGAACTCACCCATGCGTTGATAGGCGGGACCAAGATTGTCCCTCCGTACCCTACTAAGATAATATGTGTTGCTCTGCTTTGGCAAATTCAACAACACATGTGATCGAGGTAGTAGTAGGTATCACGGCACGGTAGGCATTAGAGTTGACGTGATTTAGATCTAATCTAAATGATGATGAATATCAAATACTTGATTTAGATCTAATCTAATCGTGGGGTGCATCATGTGCACGATTTAGATCTAATCTAATCGCTAGGCACTAATTAACTACTTAATTAAACATGCATCACATACATATAAGAAATTAATTAAATTATTTTGTGATTGTGTCATGGCCCTACTACGATCTTCTCAAGCCAATGAGAAGATCGGATGGTCAACCTAAGGTCAATAGCTTCTCAAGCTCCCTCCTTTTGACCACCTTGTGTTGCTCGCGCCTTCCTCGTAACTCCGTCTCGAGTGGATCTTCCACCGCTTCAAAATTTACATTACATTTTGAAACTCCAATTACATTTGAGTCTAAATCTAATTTACAATAAGAATAAAAGAGAAAGGCACGACGCGCAGGTCGTGAAAAAAAATAAAAATACAACACGCACATCACATCACAGCACGCAGGCCGTATTATGAATTACAACACAAATTATCCAATCAAATTGGGTCTTTGGGCCATGACTATCACAAAAAATAATATATAATTCAAAATTATATATTTCTATAATTTTCTGTAATTTTTCTATAATTTTTACAATTTTTACGAGTACAATTTCCCGGCGGTTCCGTTTAGCGATGCGGGGCCAGGGGCAGCGCCCCTACCCGCGATCTAACCATCGCGAGGGTTCCATTGCGATCTAACAGTGCCCTAGCCCGCTGTCCCAAAAAGTTTTGGGGCGAAACTTGGCCGTTTTGGAAAATTCCTCTCGGTAGTCGAAGCCTACAAGTGTCGAAACACTTGTGCTTCGCTTCTACGAGAAAAATACTCATAAAAACTATAAAAATCATAAATTTACAGAAATTCACAGAACTGAAAAGTTTTCATAAAACACAAAATAAACTCGTATCGTCTTCGCACGTGGCTCTGATACCACTGTTGGGTTTTTCGGGCCGCGAAACCCGCTTTTTCGCGTCGCGGAAACCCCGAATCACCCTAGCCACTGGATCTCGTGCGAAGGATAGATTTCAAAATTACGAGTACGAGTTTCAAACTATGATCTACAGTAGATCTACAAAGGAAAAAACATTTTATACCTTTGAAGCGTGCCCTCGCAAATCCCGCTCGTCCAACGGTACGCTGGATCTCGAAGTTGTCAACGTAGACAACTCTCTAGTGATATCCACACGAACAAGATGTGTTCTCTAACACACAAGGATGGAGAAGAGAGCACCACAAGTGTGCTAGCACTCTCTAGGGCTCTCGGGTAGGATTGGAAGAAGAAGAAAGGAAAAGAAGAGAACACACTCCTCTAAAATCTCTATGTGACTTTCACTAACCTTTCTTCTTGGATTAGATTCACTCTCCTTTCTTCTCCCTTGCTTGAAACCCACGACCAAGAGAAGAGAAGGAGCAAGAAGAGAGCTTAGGAGGAGGAAGATAACTTGAATGAGAGTTACACTTGCAAAATGAAACTCTTTTCATCTAATTAAGTGGTTTGTAACCTCCATGGGATACCAAGAGTCACAACTCTTGGTAACTCCCATGAGGTGGCACTTCACTTAAGTAACCATGATGATGTGGAGCATCATCATTGGTCCACTTAATGCCAACTCACCAATGAGGTGACATAACGTCAAGTCAAACTTGACTCTTCATCTTCCTCTCAAGTCAAGTCAAACTTGACTTAACCTCTCTCATGGTTGATCTAATCCAACCATTTAATTCAAGCCAATTTAATATAATGAATCTAATTCATTTAATTAAATTGATTCAATGAGTCATAATCTAAATTAGACTCATTGAACACATGAATCAACTTGAGTCCAACTCAATTAGCCCAATTAGGATTACTCTTAATCTAATTTGATTCATCAAATGAATCCAATCCTCTTGGTTCATCATATGAACCTAATCTCCATCCACTTGTTCTTTGTGTGTGACCCAATAGGTTCTTGTAACGTTGGCAATGCCCCTAAACTCATTTAGAAACATAAGTAATGAGCGGTATCTAGCAATACATCATTACTACCCAAGTTACAAGAATGTTGAGATCCAACATCACCTTGTGACTACTAATTGTGACTCCTCACAATATATGACAAGTGTCCTTCTATCCTAAACATCTAGATTGATCAATGTGAGGCATAGACCGTGTCATCCTCTAATCAATCTAAATCTTGAACTCCAAGTAGACTCACTCAATCAAATGAGCTCAATATCTCATATTGACTCATTTGGGCATTGCCATGCACTTCGTGGTCTCACTCTATCAAGATTACCGATGTCTCTCCCGTCATATAGGAGGGATAGATCCCATCTACATCACTCACATCCCACCGCATAATTTGATACATACCCAGTAATCGCCTTTATAGTCCACCCAGTTACGGGTGACGTTTGACGAAACCAAAGTACATAACTCCTTATGTAGGGAACCATGGTGACTTCAGGTCTAAGGACTAGTAGTCATACTAATAGCCACATGAGAAAGTATATGACACTCATATAACGATCCATGATACTTTCTCATGGCGGGTCATTCAGTATACATTCACCAATGCATACCCATGTGTCAACTTGATATCTCTATATCCATGACTTGTGAGATCAAGTCATCGAGTTGACCTACATGCTAGTTTTATTGCATTAACATTGTCCCTGAATGTTAATACTTGACTAGGAATGATTAAGAGTAGTGTTCCCTATATCATCTCACTATCGGTTCAACTAACCGATTGATATAGGTGAGAACCGTCTACTCAAGGACGTTATTATACTTAGTTTATTTGGCACCAATACAAGTAAGTATAATAACCAAAAAACCAAATGCCTTTATTTATATAGAATATGATACAACAAGTCCAAAATACAATCATCAAATGATTGGCTCTAGGGCTCTAGCTAACAACTTCATGGCGAACGGCAAAGCAGAGTACCATCTGCTAAGCGTTCTTCCGCCTCAAGAAGTCAACAGGATCGGTAAATACAAATCTGCAAAGGAACTTTGGGAGAAGTTCCTCAAGCTGTACGAAGGGACGTCCGAAGACAAGCTTGCCAAAAGAGATCTACTTCGCAATCAGCTCACCAGCCTGCGACTTGGGGAAGACGAGTCAGTCGCGCATCTGCACTCGAGAATAAAAGAAATTATCACCGGACTCTCGAATTTCGGAGAAAAGATAAGTAACCGAGATTCGCTCAGGTATGCTTTAAATTCCTTTCATATAAATACCAATTGGGCATCATTAGTAGATGCATTTTATATTTCTAAAGATTTTGAAAAGATTTCATTAGAAGAATTCTTTTCAAAATTTGAAGTGCATGAGTCAAGATGTGCAGGAATGAGGGAGCCCAAGAACAACGTCGCCCTCAAAGCTTCGAGAGACTAACCTGAATCAGAATCTTCTCTCGACGACGAGGAAATGGTAATGATGGTAAGAAGATTCAAGAAACTTTGTAAATCTAGATCTACTAACCATCTGCAGGGGAAAAAGAAAAGGACAATCCGCTGCTACCATTGCGATGAAGAAGGGCACGTTAAGGACAACTGCCCCAAACTGAAGAACAAAGACAAGGAGAAGGGTAAGAAGTCTATCCAGAAATGAAAGGCCCTGAAAGCGACGTGGGACGATATGTCGTCCGAATCAGAAGTTGAAGCATTCTCCGGACTCGCACTGATGGCGAGTCATCAAGACGACGACTGCGATTCAAGCTCTTCCAAAATGAGCATCGATGAAGGGGAAGACTCAGGGGGAGAAACGGACAACGAGATCGACAAGGTAAGTCAGGTACGATCTCTTCCTCCCGATAAAATGTTTAAGTTCGTTAAACTTTTAACAAAAGATTGCTGCAAATTAGAAAGTGAAAATAAAAATTTAAAAGTAATTCTAGCTAAGTCTTGTCCCTTAGAAGAATTGGATAAATTAAAAATAGCAAATGAAAAATTGAAACTTGAAAATGATGATTTGAAAATTCAAGTAGATAACTTGAAAAACTATGCATGTTCATCTAAAACCAATTTTAGAAGATTTAATAATTTAAATTGGTATTTTAAATATCATCCTGGACAAATTAGGAACATTTCAAGAAAATATGTCCCTAAAAGCTTTTTAATTAATCCAGTAGGGTGGAACCTATATTGGGTTCCTAAATCTTGCTTAATCTAAATATTAATAAAAGTTAGCGCTTTCAGTGAGAAAATTAAACAATGAATTTCTTTATGAGGCTTTGTCTAAGGAAGTGGTTGTTGCTCCAATAACCAAGAAGGCCTAGTGCCTCGCCACGACCTGGAAGCCAAAATATTGAAATAAATGTTTAATTAACTTACTAATAAAATATTAATACAAGAATTAATTAGTACTTTAAAAAGGTTATTCAAAACATTTTATTTCAATTTAGAAATTTACTTACTTAAGAATGTTTTTTTTGTGCTTAAAAATTCTCAAAAAATTTAAGTTAGGATTTTTTTAATTTATGTCAAAAATTTGTTACTTAGGGTTTTCCTTACTTAGAAAAATTCTCAAAAAATATTTCTTCCTAAGTTAAAAACTCTTTCCTGAAACTAGAAATTTTTTTTTGGAATATTTTTTCTAAATTTTTAACCCTTAGATTGTTTTTTTTGGAACCCCATTTTTTTGTGATCAAAGGGGGAGAAGGGAAAGTATAAGTCTAGGGGGAGGTAGATAGATTTTTTTTTTTTAATCTTTTCTATCTTTTTGCACTTAAATTGCAAATTAAGTTAATTTACTTAATTTTATTTTATGTCTATTTTAACCCTAGCTTAACTTGGGTTGATCACACCAAAAAGGGGGAGATTGTTGGAACCCCAAGGTTATTTTGGTGTGATCAACAAGTTAAGTTAGGTCCTGTGTATTTAACCTTGTGTCTAAGTGTGCAGGAGCTTAGGAACACAGTGATGGGAAGACGCTAGAAGGACGACGAGGGACGAGGTGTCGGAAGAGTACAAGAGACGCAGCTAGCGAGAAGGACAGCACGGAATGCGTTCGAGGGACGAAGACTGTGGATGAGTACACTGGTGGACGAGAAAGAAACACGCGGCGATTCCGAGGGACGAGAAGCCGAAGGGAAGCCTGCTCGAGCAGACTAGAAGTTGGGTTCGGGTGAGCCCTTTTCTGGACAGTAGAGATCACCCAAGCGAGCGGATCCGGAATAAAAGACCCGGACTGAGCCGAACCGAACTGGAGCAGAGGTCCCGGCTGAAAAAGTCAACCGCAGTTGACTTTGGGCTCCGGGGCGTCCGAAGCAGCCCAGGGCGCTCGGAACCCTTTCGGGCACCTGGACCTGATTTGTTGACCAGATCAAGTCAAAACTAGATCTAAATGTTGGGGGATAAAATTTATCCCCCCCAGGGCACCCAGAACCCTTCTAGGCACCCCGACCAAAGCTATAAATAAAGCCTTGGTCCAGAAGCTTTTAAACAACTCCAAGAAGATCATTCTCAACACTTGTGCACTTCTGTTCTAGTTTAGCTTCTGTCTTTTATGCTTTCACTACTGTAAGAGGCTTCTCCGCCTGAAGGAGATGTTTTAGTGCACGTTCATTCCTTGGATTAACAACCTCCTTGGTTGTAACCAAGTCAAGTTGTGAGCATCTTCTTTCTGCTTTTTATTTACTGCTAATTTACTTTATGCAAGTGTTCTGTTGAAAGTTCGAGAAGGGTCTTTTCTGTTTATTTTTTTCAGGCTATTCAACCCCCCTTCTAGCTGTTGGTTGCTACTCAGAAAACCTAGAGGTTCCACTGTACAAAAATTTTGTACAAAGGTCTGAACCTTTTCCTAGCTACCATGTGTTCTTTTAAATTAAATTTTGGATCGCCTGCGGAACTTAACACGTTTGATCCAAAACTTAATTTATTTGTTCTTTTAGGTTTAGACTTGGATCTCCTACGGAACTTAACACGTTCGATCCAAATCACCTAAGTTTTTAATTCCATTAAATATTAATTTCCATAATTGGTTCCCAGTACTGACGTGACGAGGCACATGACCTTCTTGGATATGGGAGCAACCACCACTGACTAGACAAAACCTTTTAAGGAAAGCTAATATTTAATTTCCTAAAATAACTTTAGGTTAACCAAAAGGAACAATCAAATCACAAGGAAAAATAAAACAAAAGAACACAACATCGAAAAACATATTCGAAATATTAGAATCGTAAGCCTCTTGTATTTGGTATTTATTTCCAAAAATAACTAGTATGATGCGGAAAGGAAAAATTACTAGTTATACCTTTTAGAAAAACCTCTTGATCTTCTACCGTATTCCTCTTCTAACCTCGGACGTTGTGTGGGCAACGATCTTCCGAGATGAGAAATCACCAACACACCTTCTTCTCCTCCTTGCTAGGTTCGGCCAAAACAAGAGCTTCACCAAGGATGAAGAAAACCACCAACCAAACTCCAAGGGATGCAAGCTTTCTCTCCTTCTTCTTCTTCTTCTTCTTCAAGTAGTATCCGGCCACCACAAGAGCTCCAAGGGAGATGAAGAATTTGGCCACCACAAAGAGGACGAGAGAAAGAGAGGATGGCCGGCCATAACACCAAGGAAAAGAGGGAGAGAACAATAGAAGTTGTAACCCATGAAGGCACCCCTACCCCTTCTTTTATATTCCTTGGCTTTGGCAAATAAGGAAATTTATTTATAATAAAATTTCCTTAACTTTCCTTGACAATAATTAATTAAGAAAAATTAAATAAAATTTCTTAATCAATTAATCATGGCCGGCCACCTCAAATAGATAAATTAGGAGAGTTTCAATCAACAATTAAAACTTCCTTATTTGTCTTTGGAAATTTTAAAAAATAAAATTTCCCTTTATAATCCCTTCATGGTTGATAAAAATAAATTTCTATAATTTTAATTTTATAATATGTGAATAATTTTCAAAGAGAAAAATAAAATATCTTTCCAATCTACAAATAAGGAAAGAGATCTAATCTCTTTCTTTAATCTTTTGTAGATCCTTTTAAGAGAGATATTTTAATTTTAATTCTCTTTAATAAATATATCTTCCACATAATAAAAATTAAAAATTAAAATTCTTTTTAATTTAATGGGGGCCGGCCACCCATGAATTAAGGCTTGGCCGGCCCTAGCTTGAACCACAAGCTAGCTTGGTCGGCCCCTTTATCATGGGTATGAAGGTGGGTATAGGTGGGTATAGTACTCTATAAATAAGAGGCTACGATAGGGACCGAGAGGAGGAATTGATTTTGGTCTCCCGATAAAATTAAGCATCCCGTGTTCGCCCCGAACACACAACTTAATTTTATCAATAATAATTCATTCCACTAGAGAACTATTATTGAACTACCGCACCAATCCCAAATTACATTTTTGGGCTCCTTCTTATTATGAGTGTGTTAGTCTCCCTGTGTTTAAGATGTCGAATGTCCACTAATTAAGTGAGTTACTGACAACTCATTTAATTAATATCTTAATCCAAGAATAGTACCACTCAGCCTTATCATCATGTCGGACTAAGTCCACCTGCAGGGTTTAACATGACAATCTTTATGAGCTCATCTTGGGGACATTATCAACCTAAATTACTAGGACACAGTTTCCTTCTATAATCAACAACACACACTATAAGTGATATCATTTCTCAACTTATCGGGCTTATTGATTCATCAAACTAAATCTCACCCTTTGATAAATTAAAGAAATAAATATCAAATATATGTGCTTGTTATTATATTAGGATTAAGAGCACACACTTCCATAATAACTGAGGTCTTTGTTCCTTTATAAAGTCAGTATAAAAGAAAATGACCTTTGATGGTCCTACTCAATACACTCTAAGTGTACTAGTGTAATTATATAGTTAAGATAAACTAATACCTAATTACACTACGACCTTCCAATGACTTGTTCCTTTCCATTTTGGTCGTGAGCTACTGTTTATAATTTATAAGGTACTGATAATATCATCTTCTGTATATGACACCATATACTATGTTATCTACAATATAAATTAATTGAACAACTACAAACAAATGTAGATAATTTGACCAAATGTGATTCTTTATTCAAAATAAATATTTACAAAAGCTTAGGCTTTCAGTATACACTCTAACAATCTCCTACTTATATTAATGACTAAGCTGCCATATCTTCTGCCATACATTTGATTCCCATTCCCTCCACATGCCGATCGAAAGCTTTCGCTGGAAGGGCCTTAGTGAAAGGATCTGCCAGGTTATCCGCTGATGCAATCTTGGCGATGACAACTTATCCTCGCTTCACGATATCTCGTATCAGGTGGTAGTTGCACTCTATATGTTTACTTGCCTTATGAGCTCGTGGTTCCTTCGAGTTTGCAACTGCACCGCTATTATCACAATAAATTGTGATGATTTTGGGCAAACCAGGAATCACATCTAAGTCCATTAGAAAGTTCCTGAGCCATACTGCTTCTTTAGCTGCCTCAGAGGCTGCTACATACTCAGCTTCCATGGTTGAGTCCGAAACGCATTTCTGCTTAACACTCCTCCATGAAATGGCTCCACCTCCTAAAGTAAACACATAGCCTGATGTAGACTTATTGTTGTCCCTATCTGATTGGAAATCTGAATCCGTGTAACCCACAGGGAGCAAATCGTTTGCTTGGTAAACTAGCATATAATCTCTAGTCCTTCTCAGGTACTTTAATATATGCTTTACCGCAGTCCAATGTCCTTGTCCACGGTTACTCTGATATCTGCTAACCATGCCCACGGTAAAACAGATATCAGGTCTCGTACATAGCATTGCATACATTAGGCTTCCTACAGCCGAAGCATAAGGAACTGCTTTCATGTCCTCTATCTCCTTTGATGTGTTCGGAGACATCTCTTTAGATAGAGCTACTCCATGCCTAAAAGGTAAGAAACCTTTCTTGGAATCCTGCATGCTAAAACGAGCAAGGACTGTATCTATATATGAAGTTTGGGACAGACACAACATTCTTTTCTTGCGATCTCTTATTACTTTGATCCCAAGAATGTGTGCACAATCTCCTAAGTCCTTCATATCAAATTGTTTGGACAACAATACCCTTATGTCCGATAATACCTTGACATTGTTGCCAATTAACAAAATATCATCTACGTATAGTACAAGAAATACCACCACGTTTCCGTTACACTTCTTGTATACACAAGACTCATCCGGACACTGAATAAATCCATATGACTGGATTACTTCATTAAACCGGATGTTCCAAGACCTTGAAGCTTATTTTAGTCCATAAATGGACCGATTGAGCTTGCACACTAGATGCTCTTTGCCTTTTTCAATAAACCCTTCTGGTTGCTTCATATGGATGTTCTCTTCAAGATTTCCATTAAGGAAAGCTGTCTTGAAATCCATTTGCCAAATCTCATAATCCATATGAGCAGCAATGGATAAGAGTATCCGGATAGACTTAAGCATGACTACCGGTGAAAAGGTCTCCTCATAATCGATTCCCTCTTTCTGAGTGTACCTTTTCACAACAAGCCTAGCTTTGAAGGTTTCTACCTTCACGTCTGTCCCTCTTTTCCTTTTGTAGATCCACTTGCATCCAACGGCTTTTACACCATCAGGTGGTTCTACAAGCTCCCAGACCTTATTAGAGTACATAGACTCTATTTCAGAATTCATTGTCTTTTGCCAAGATGCTGCATCTCTATCTTGGAGTGCTTCGTCATATGTTCGGGGATCAGGTTCATGTTTATCCGGGATCAAGTCCGAAGACTCTCCCAAAAACATGAATCTTTCAGGCTGCCTTATAACCCTCCCACTACGACGAGACACTGTCTGTGGTTGTGTATCATGTGTGACACGTGTTGTAGTCTCTTGTGGTACTTTATCTTGTACTGTTGGTACTGAAGTAGACGTATCCTCTCTAAGTTCTTCTAAAACAACTTTTCTACTGGGCTTGTGATCCATTATATATTCTTCTTCTAAAAACTGGGCATTGGTGCTAACAATGACCTTCTGGTCTTTAGGACTATAAAATAAACCACCTTTTGTTCCTTTGGGATATCCCACAAACACGCGAACTTCTGTACGAGATTCTAACTTATCAGCATCTGGTTTCAGCACATGTGCTGGACTATGTCTTAGACTGGGCTTTCGCCCGTTCCACAATTCTGTGGGAGTAGAAGAAACTGATTTAGAAGATACTAAGTTTAGAATGTATACTGCTGTTTCCAGAGCGTATCCCCAAAACGAATTTGGTAATTCTGAATAACTCATCATTGATCTAACCATCTCCATAAGAGTCCTATTCCTTCGTTCTGCCACACCATTCTGTTGGGGTGTACCAGGTGCAGACAGTTGGGATTGAATCCCGGCCTCTGATAAGTAATTCCTAAACTCTCCTAAGAGGTATTCGCCACCACGATCAGACCGTAGTGTCTTGATACTTTTACCTAGTCGTTTCTCCACATCAGCCTTGTACTCTTTGAACTTATCAAAGCACTCAGACTTGCGGCGCATTAGGTAAATATATCCGTATCTTGAATAATCGTCTATGAAATAGACAAAATATTCAAAACCTCCTCTTGCCTGGACAGACATAGGACCACATAAATCAGAGTGAACCAATTCTAACACTTGTTTGGCTCTATACCCCTTGGCCTTAAAAGGCCTCTTGGTCATTTTACCTTCTAAGCAAGATTCACAAGTTGGAAAATTTTCCAACTCTAATGAACCCAAAAGTCCATCGGCCATAAGCCTCTGAATCCTACTTAAGTTAATATGACCAAGCCTTAGATGCCAAAGATATGTTTGGTTCATTTCCGAAGGTTCTTTTCTCTTATTTGAGTTAGAAGATGAGTTATAAATTTCCATGTTTTGCTTTGTGAGAGAAATTGGATTTAAAGTATACAAATTGCCAACTAATGCACTAGAACAGATAATCACTTTATTTCTCTTAATAACTACATCGTTACTAAAGGAAACTGAATATCCATCTAAAAATAATTTAGAAACTGAAATTAAATTCTTTCTAAAACTGGGTACATAAAGACAATTTCTTAAAACCAAATTTCTATTTCTACTAAAAGATAAGTAGACGTCTCCCACTGCAACAGCTGCCACCTTAGTAGCATTGCCCATGTAGACGGTAATCTCTCATTCAGATAGTCGTCGGGTTTCCTGCAGATCAGTGACTCCCGTATCTACACACCGGTGCTGGTAGATAATACCGCTAAACATGTTTCAACAACTAGAGCATGAGATATACCTTTGTTTTGGTTCCTATGAGGACCCTTCCAATGTCCCCGATCGTCATAGATGAAGCACTTGTTCTTCTTCACTCCAAATTTTAAATCAGACTCGAGATTTATTCACTTTCTTTGCTGAGCCAGCTTGTTTCTTCTTCTTCTTTCCTCTCGGTTTAGAAGTAGAACCATTTTCAGCATAGTGAATTTGAGAATTATGACGAAATAATCCTTATGCTGCTTGAAGTTCTGTCAGTAGTTCCGCTAATGATTATATCCTCTTATTCATATTATAGTTCAGGCGGAACTGCTCAAAACTTCTAGGTAGCATTTGGAGGATCATATCGATCTGGGTTTCCCCATCAATTTCTCCTCCAAGGATCTGTATTTCGTTTAGATAAGCCATCATCTTTAGGATATGATCCCTCACAGGAGTACCCTCTTACATGGTGGCTGTCATTATCTTTCTCATGACTTCTTGCCTAGAAGCCCTATCCTGATGACCAAAGAGCTCCTTGAGATTGTTCATAATATCATAAGCTGTTGGTAAATCTTGATGCTGATGTTGCAATACATTTGACATTGAAGCCAAAATGTAACACCGCGCCATCTCATCTGCTTTTACCCATTTCCTATGATATTCAATCTCCTCTTGGATAGATTCACCAGTGAGTGCATCAGGACAAGGCTCAGTCAGTACAAACTTATAGCTTTCAGTAGTAAGAACAATGTCTAGGTTCCTTTTCCAATCTATGCAGTTAGGATCAGTAAGTCTATTCTGTTGTAGTATGATGGACAGTGGGTTGAAAGTCATCCTAAGAATCACAAATAACTTTTGGTCAGAACTCTAAATTTAGAATAATATTGATTCCTCAAACAATACTATTTTAAATTAACCAACACCTCAAAACACCGCGAATATTATATGTCACGATAGTGTGGACGTATACAAATTCAACATTTGTAAAAAGAGGGTTTTAACCTATTAATTTTATTATCTTGTCAACCTAACTTTTTGACAAATAAAATTAATAGTTGGTATCCTTTGGTCACACAAATAATAGTAGTGACTCCGATGGGGAGGATACTATTAGATGTGACTAAGTGTATACCATTACTTGACACTAAGTCCATTAATAAGATTGTGCCCCTTCCGATGGAGAAGATCACACGCTCTTAATTAATTTCCTATAGTCATCCTAAATGGAAGTTTGTTCTAGTGATCCACAAACAAGCTCATCCGATATGGAGGAAGGCACTCAGAGCCAACGCGCAAGCTTGTTTGCATCACTTACAAACCAGTAATGGAGACCGTGAAATTTATTTAAAATTCCTCTCCCACTTAGTTATTTATAAATGAGGAATTTTAACTATGCTAGCCTACTGGACATGTATACTAACATGCACACATAGCACAATATAAAAGCAATAAATGAAAAACTATTTTTCAACTATTATGACTTTTATCTATTGTTGTCCTCCATGTGTTGTCATCCCAAGCTGCTGCCATATTTGGCCACCGCCACCGGGTCTAGCTGTCGCATCCATCTTGCTCCTTGTTCCGCTGCGCCTCTGGTCCTCAAAAGGTTCCACGCCTTGCAAGATTCGATCCTCGAAGGAATGTACATGTAAACTAGATCGAACATAAAATAAAATTTACATCCATCGATCCTATATTCCATAAAAGGAATGTACATGTAACTAGATCAAAAATAAAATCCTAATTAAAAACTAAATACAGCTCCTGCTGTATTTTATAATACAATCATGCACACACATATAATTGCCCTTGACATGTCCAAGGGTTCAATCACACACATAAAAAAAACTATAAGCCATAATAGTTGGATCCTGCATCCACAAAGTTAGCACATCCAACTATTAACCTGCCTAAATTATGTATGACATGTGCATAATTAAACTAATACCAAATACACAGAGGCAAAACCCTAGCTCTGATACCAATTGTTGGTTGCTACTCGGAAAACCTAGAGGTTCCACTGTACAAAAATTTTGTACAAAGGTCTGAACCTTTTCCTAGCTACCATGTGTTCTTTTAAATTAAATTTTGGATCGCCTGCGGAACTTAACACGTTTGATCCAAAACTTAATTTATTTGTTCTTTTAGGTTTAGACTTTGATCTCCTACGGAACTTAACACGTTCGATCCAAATCACCTAAGTTTTTAATTCCATTAAATATTAATTTCCATAATTGGTTCCCAGTACTGACGTGGCGAGGCACATGACCTTCTTGGATATGGGAGCAACCACCACTGACTAGACAAAACCTTTTAAGGAAAGCTAATATTTAATTTCCTAAAATAACTTTTGGTCAACCAAAAAGAACAATCAAATCACAAGGAAAAGAAAAATAAAAAAACACAACTTCGAAAAACATATTCGAAATACTAGAATCGTAAGCCTCTTGTATTTGGTATTTATTTCCAAAAATAACTAGTATGATGCGGAAAGGAAAAATTACTAGTTATACCTTTTAGAAAAACCTCTTGATCTTCTACCGTATTCCTCTTCTAACCTCGGACGTTGTGTGGGCAACGATCTTCCGAGATGAGAAATCACCAACACACCTTCTTCTCCTCCTTGCTAGGTTCGGCCAAAACAAGAGCTTCACCAAGGATGAAGAAAACCACCAACCAAGCTCCAAGGGATGCAAGCTTTCTCTCCTTCTTCTTCTTCTTCTCCAAGTAGTATCCGGCCACCACAAGAGCTCCAAGGGAGATGAAGAATTCGGCCACCACAAAGAGGAAGAGAGAAAGAGAGGATGGCCGGCCACAACACCAAGGAAAAGAGGGAGAGAACAATAGAAGTTGTAACCCATGAAGGCACCCCTACCCCTTCTTTTATATTCCTTGGCTTTGGCAAATAAGGAAATTTATTTATAATAAAATTTCCTTAACTTTCCTTGACAACAATTAATTAAGAAAAATTAAATAAAATTTCTTAATCAATTAATCATGGCCGGCCACCTCAAATAGATAAATTAGGAGAGTTTCAATCAACAATTAAAACTTCCTTATTTGTCTTTGGAAATTTTAAAAAATAAAATTTTCCTTTATAATCCCTTCATGGTTGATAAAAAGAAATTTCTATAATTTTAATTTTTCAATATGTGAATAATTTTCAAAGAGAAAAATAAAATATCTTTCCAATCTACAAATAAGGAAAGAGATCTAATCTCTTTCTTTAATCTTTTGTAGATCCTTTTAAGAGAGATATTTTAATTTTAATTCTCTTTAATAAATTATATCTTCCACATAATAAAAATTAAAAATTAAAATTATTTTTAATTTAATGGGGGCCGGCCACCTAAGCTTGGGTTCAAGCTAGGGCCCCCTAGCTTGAACCACAAGCTAGCTTGGCCGACTCCTTTATCATGGGTATGAAGGTGGGTATAGTACTCTATAAATAAGAGGCTATGATAGGGACCGAGAGGAGGAATTGGTTTTGGTCTCCCGATAAAATTAAGCATCCCGTGTTCGCCCCGAACACACAACTTAATTTTATCAATAATAATTCATTCCACTAGAGAACTATTATTGAACTACCGCACCAATCCCAAATTATATTTTTGGGCTCCTTCTTATTATGAGTGTGTTAGTCTCCCTGTATTTAAGATGTCGAATGTCTACTAATTAAGTGAGTTACTGACAACTCATTTAATTAATATCTTAATCCAAGAATAGTACCACTCAGCCTTATCGTCATGTCGGACTAAGTCCACCTGCAGGGTTTAACATGACAATCTTTATGAGCTCATCTTGGGGACATTATCAACCTAAATTACTAGGACACAATTTCCTTCTATAATCAACAACACACACTATAAGTGATATCATTTCTCAACTTATCGGGCTTATTGATTCATCGAACTAAATCTCACCCTTTGATAAATTAAAGAAATAAATATCAAATATATGTGCTTGTTATTATATTAGGATTAAGAGCACACACTTCCATAATAACTGAGGTCTTTGTTCCTTTATAAAGTCAGTATAAAAGAAAACGACCTCTGATGGTCCTACTCAATACACTCTAAGTGTACTAGTGTAATTATATATTTAAGATAAACTAATACCTAATTACACTACGACCTTCCAATGACTTGTTCCTTTCCATTTTGGTCGTGAGCTACTGTTTATAATTTATAAGGTACTGATAACATCATCTTCTGTATGTGACACCACATACTATGTTATCTACAATATAAATTAATTGAACAACTACAAACAAATGTAGATAATTTGATCAAATGTGGTTCTTTATTCAAAATAAATGTTTACAAAAGCTTAGGCTTTCAGTATACACTCTAACACTAGCTAGTCCAACGTTCCTACAACAGCAAGGTGAGTTAGGTTGTTTGTTTGATCTGTGATCTCCACCGATTGATTCCAGTGAGGTTTTATTTTGATCAGTGAGGTGTGCTTGGGTTGTTGGGCAGAGACTAGAAGGTGGTTGCTTGATTAGTGACCTCTTGCTTGATTCAGTTGATATCGGTGAGGAAAGATTTCAGCAAGATTCTATGTTGTGGGTTGCTCTTTGATCCAGCCGCACCTTGGATTCGACAGGACCTCCTTCAGGCAGTACATGTTTTGGCTGAGCTTGAGGTATGGTTTATGTATCGAATTAGGGATAAATTGGATTATTAGATGGTTAGTATGGTTGGTTAATTGTATTATAACATGTGGTAGATCATGTTTTAAATTAAAGGTTTTAATTAGTTGTTTATGTGTAGTGGATTTAGGTTTGGATTTCTAAGCTAATGGATTGATTGAGATTAGGGTAATTAATCCTAATTAACTATTTGATTTAATTTAGGTAGGTCAATTGTGAGGTGATTAGGGTTTACCCTAAATTAGTCTTAGGGATTTTATTTAGCTATTTTATGAATCTAGCTAAATAAAATATTTATATGTTGTTTGACGCAGGACTCCGATTCGGGACGAGCATCTCGACGTCATATTTGGACTGGATTGGACCCTTCTATTTGAGGCGGGTACCTTGACCTATCTATTTTGATACGTCTTGTTGATTTGTTTAGTAGATCTTAACAAGTAGTAATAATTATGATTATATCTGCATTGGAATGCCACTATTTACTTCTAATCATGTATTGTTTGTTACCTATTTATTACCTTTATGTTATAGAGGTAGTGGCATGCCATGCTCTATGATATACTTGACGGGTTAGATACCCTACTTGACATGTGTACCTAGATCATATCATTTGATCCACATATCTTGGTACACATTATATGGAGAGGGATAGTATTAGGATATTTCCCGGCTTAGTGACATGCACAATCTTGCATGATTGCATGCTGAGCGGTTGACAGCTCCATTATTATTGAGCGCATTGTCAGTTACATGGATCTGTACACACCACCACTCACGGGTTAGTGGTGTATCAGACAGGGTGTAGTGCTGGCTCTGTCAGTGATCCGCTGGTCCAGGGGCAGATCCAGTGGGGGGGGTGGCATCGGCGGCCGCCCACCCTTTGCCAGCGGTAAAACTCCTAGTATTATAGGGTTTCACTAGTGGAGATGGAGGATACCGCCCCTTGTTTATCGTGATCTGCCCCTCCATACTTGAATTCCTGGATCCGCCACTGCGCTGGTCCACTCATGGGTAGCGTGACGCAGCGTGGTAGCACATCAGGGGTCCTTCCACTGGGTTGTCTTAGGGAGATGAGAGCATTGAGCTCCCCCACTTATGATTTGAAGTAGGAGAATAGGTATACTCTGACAGCATCCCGTCCACTCGGTCACTCATCAGGAGCAGTGACGACAGAGTGCACGGTTGTGACAACCCTACCCACTCGGTCTCACCATCGTGTGTGAGACGGTTGACTGGAGAGTAGGGGTGACCAGGACATGTTATTGGCATCATATACATTATTTGCATTTATTGCTTATGTTTATTACACTTTATATGCTGCATATTGGATGGATGCATTGTTTGACATGCATACAAGATTTATGATACTTTGGGTCTGACGGCCTTGATATTCCTATACCAGGTTCTGGTTAGTACAGTTACTCCTTATCTTACAGTTTTGCACTTTCTATTTGTTATATCAGGAGACTGTATGCATAGTTATTGCTATTTGTTATAGTTTACTATGCATGTCAACTAGGTATTCGTTGAATGTTGAACTCACACCCCGTTATTACTCTTTTAAGGTTGAGGCTATTCGGAGGAGTTCTAGTCACTAGTGTCACGCCCCCAGAGGAGTCCTTACCGAAAAATTTCGGCAGCATCTCCCCTGTATGGGTGACAATCTGAGGCATACATACATACAAAATACATCAGCCACATACGGCTGGAATATATTTACACAACCACGCAGTTATATAATCAGCCCACTCGGCTGGAACAGAAATAAACACAACCACGCAGTTATATAAATATAATAATCAGCCCACACGGTTGTACTAAAATCAACACAGCGGAAATCACAAACAACGATCACAAAACACAAAGCAACTAACTGCGAGCCGGCTCGGCTTGACACAATAACATCAAACCAATTACAAGATACACAAACACAAGAACAAGAAGCAAAATCAAAACACAACTAACGTACGGTATACCAAAACCATAATATCGTCTTCGAATGTGACGTGGAACTGGCGGACAGGTTCTCCAGGCGACTCCATAAATCCTTTACCTGCTACCTGGCGAAATTACCAATATACGGGGTGGTGAGTATAAAGACTCAGCGGGTAACAGACTGATAGTGCATGAGTATAGTAAAGAACTAGAGATGCAAAGGTATACAGTCTCGTATGAAAATAGCAGATACTACAGTGATATCATAATAAGTGTCCATACCTGAAACCATATCCTAGGCTAGTAATAGAAGGTAGGTGTAGCAAAGTCCTGCTACAGTACTGCTCATAACTACATGATATCATGTGAGGTATATACATGTCAATAGTAAGTAAGCCAGTGTCTAAACACATACCACAGTATATATCTCAATCTATGTAAGCATATCAACTTAAGTAAACAACAGCAGTATAAGCTAATAACAGCAGCATAAATAAGCAACAGCGGCATAAGTAAACAACAGTAACAGCAAGTATAATAATAACAGCGTATGCACGGATGGTCACCCCGCCCACTTCTCTGCACCACGACCCCTGTATGGTCGAGAGGCCGGATTGATGACAACTGTACCACCCAAAGGCCGCCACTACTCTCGAGTGACCAGATGGACAGGTGCATAGTAGCTGAATAGCTACGTCTGCGATGGGGGTCCCTGCTGCCCGCAATTCCAGCAATCACTACCCATGAGTGTGCGAGTGGGGGCACGACAGGACAAGCGGCACGCTCCAGCTACCACTACCCATGAGTGGTCGAGCATGCGGCCCAAGCCATTGACCGTCTCAACCACAAGGGAGCCAAGGTCGCCGGCAATGCATGCAATGACATGATGCGAACAATGCAACATTCATCATATATATATAAACAGAAACAGGTATGCTACATGAAGCCATCATGCTCAGTAAGGTGTGTAAATAAACAGCAAACCAAAGCATGTAAACATGGTATCCGGTGCCCATATATCCAATACCTAATATCTAATGTCTGGTATCTGGTATCTGGTATCTGATACATAGTAATATAGTATCTGCTAAATATCATCGATAGCAATAAGAGACTGTATAGAAACAGACATGAGTAGCTCAAAGATTGAGTGGAAGTATCAAGTGCAGGAAAAATAAGAGTGGAGTCAAGATAAACATAGTAGCCATCTAAACATATAGCTCATGCACTAAGATCAATGTGCTAAAGAGATAAAGCAAGAAGTACCCGCCTATATATGTCGATCGTGCCAAACGATCTCACATCGAGACGCTCATCTCGGATCAAAGTCCTGCAAATCACAATATGTATAATGTAGCTAATCAAGTAGGAACTAAATAACTAAACAGAATCCCTAATCTAATTAGGGTAACGCTAATCGAACATAATCCTGAAGTAATCCCCCAATCAACCTTAATTATACTAGAACCTAATTAGATTAGGTTTACACATGAATCATCAATTAATCCAATATCTAATCCTTGAGTTTCTCAACTTCTTAATTAACATGAATCCATAAATTCATTAACAATCCAATCCTAGCCTCAATCTTTAATACACAACCAATCCATAAAATATTAATAATGATCATGCATCCATTTGTATAATCATTCACCAAATAACCATCATGAATCTAACATACATAGTTCTTTCACTTAATCAGTTTCTAACCACCACATCCAATAATCCCAACAACACCACTAATTACTCATCCCTAACCACTCACAATTATCTTAGATTAAACATGCTATAATCACATCTGATTGAGGTTAAACATAATTTAGTTCTATTAACTCACCCGAATAGAAGACCTCACTGTTAATTCACAACCGGAGAAGGGCTCGCTACCGAGGATCACGGCCGGAGCAAGATGGAGTTGTTGATTTCCAAATCCAACACCCTTTATATGCTGCTCCCTTGTTATCTCAGAGCCGAAGACCTAACTGCTGGTAAGGGTGATCAATAGAGTTGCTGCTGGAACCAGAGATAGAGCTACAAAACAGTTCTACAATCCGTGTACAGATCGAATGAGTGTCGTAACCAATGATCAAAAGAAAATGGAAACAGAGGTGCTCACCGTACCTTAACCTACCTTGATGACAGAACCAATCCCAAGCTGCGAAGGAAAACCCGACGAAATTAGCTTGACTCTAGGGCTCGGGAAGAGGATCAAGTGGCGGCTATGGATGCGAGGGGAAGAGGGAGGTGGAGAAATGGATCTTTGGCGACACTCGGGTGGAGCACGAGTAGCTCTCGGCATCGGCAGTTCGAGTGGTTCTCGGCACGCGAAGGGGTGGCAACGGAGATTAACGATGGCGCTGCTCCGAGATGCGGCACTCGGGAACCGACATCAAGGTGCGGCGATTCGAGCTTTAGGTCATGGTTGTCGGCGGTAGCACAGAGAGGAGAAGGGGGAAACCGGCGTCGGGCGGTGGCATGTGGCACGACATCAGGCTGAGAGAGGGAGGGAGACGGCTAGGGCACAGAGAAGAGGGGAAATCAACATCGGCAATCAGGTGCCGCGATGAGGAGAAGGGCGGCGGTGGCGTGTGCGGCGCGATGAGACGAGAGGGAGGAAGGGTTCGGGCGGATGAAAAGAGAAGAAGGGAAATAATAGGTTTTATAATTGTAACTTAGGTTTAGATTAATTAAACCTTATGTTAATTCTTCAATTAACTCTCACTTAATTGGTGTTTCAAACAGGCCTTTAACTAACCCCACCGGTTCATCCCCTCAAAATATGTCATACGAGATTCGATTAAATCCCAGAAAATTTTTAAAAATTCCTGAAAAATCCAATAAGATTATTTTCCCAATAACCTTATGATTTAATTATTATTTGGCCACCGTATTTTACAACTAGTCCCCCCACCACTGTGCGTCGCGACGAGTTCGCACAGTTTAGGTTTTACTTATTGTGTTAGACTTTGCTTTTCAGACTTATAGCTTGACATTTGGATCTTGTACATTTTGTTATTTGACGATGAGTTTTTATGGGATGATATCAGTTTTGTGCTTTATGGGTGTAGTTGAGTAGGATATCGATTTTGTGCTTTGTGGGTGTAGTTGAGTAAGAGTTTTTGCGTTGTTTTCCTTATCTGTGCTTATGTTTAGTTTTCATTATAAAACTGCGTGGATGTTTGCTATATTTGCATTTTTATTGTTCCGGCCATGTTAGCCAATGTATATGTGGCCCTGAGGACATTGTAGAAAATTTCATATTGTCACCCGTACAAGGGAGATGCTGTCGAAATTTTCTCTGGCAGAGACTATCTAAGGCGTGACAAAAATAAAATTTAAAATAAAATTAAAAGTAAAATTAAAATTAAATTAAATTAAATTGAAATTAAAGTAAAATAAAATAATGTAAAATTAAAAAAATAAAAATTAAGTAGAATTAAATTAAAATCAAATCAATTAAAATAAATTAAAATTAAAGTAGATTAAATTAAATTAAATAAAATTAAAAATAAAATAAAATTAATTAAAATAAAATAAAATAAAATAAAATAAAATTTAAAATAATTAATTAAATTAAAAATAAAACTAAAGTAATATGAAATTAGATTAAACTAATATTAAATTGAAACTAAAACTAAATTTAAAACTAAGTTAAAATTAAACTACTTTAAAAATTATCTTAAGAAAACTAATTTTAAAAAATTATTTTAAAATTACTTTTAAAAATTAATTTAAAAGTTATTTTAGAAATTATTTTAAAAATACTTTTGAAAATTATTTTAAAAATACTTTTAAAGATCCATTTAAAAATTATTTTCAAAATCCTTTTAAATTATTTTAAAAATTTTTTAAAAATTTTAAAAATCATTTTAAAAATCATTTTAAAATTTTTAGAAAAATTATTTAAAATAATTATTTTCAAAATTCTTTTAAAAAATTTATTTTAGAAACTTTAAAAATCATTAAAAAAAACTTTAAACTTTAAATCAAAATTCAATTAACCTAAACTTTAAACTTAATTAAATAATTAAATTAAATTGAAATTAAAATAAAATAAAATAATGTAAAATAAAAAAATAAAAATTAAGTAGAATTAAATTAAAATCAAATCAATTAAAATAAATTAAAATTAATGTAGATTAAATTAAATTAAATTAAAAATAAATAAAATAAAATAAAATTAATTAAAATACAATAAAATAAAATAAAATTTAAAATAATTAATTAAATTAAAAATAAAATAAAATAAAATTTAAGTAATCTGAAATAAGATTAAACTAATATTAAATTGAAACTAAAACTAAAATTAAACTAAGTTAAAATTAAACTACTTTAAAAATTATCTTAAAAAATTATTTTAGAAATTATTTTAGAAATTATTTTAAAAATTATTTTGAAAATTATTTTAAAAATACTTTTAAAGATCCATTTAAAAATTATTTTAAAAATCCTTTTAAATTATTTAAAAAAAAATTAAAAATCATTTTAAAAATTCTTTTAAAATTTTTTAAAAAATTATTTAAAATAATTATTTTCAAAATTCTTTTAAAAAATTTATTTTAAAAACTTTAAAAATCATAAAAAAAACTTTAAACTTTAAATCAAAATTCAATTAACCTAAACTTTAAACTTAATTAAATAAATAATAATAATAATAAATAATAAAAATTTAGTTATTTAGTCGAACCTTATTTAATAACTTAGTTGACTTGATCAGTATCTTAATTTAACCTAATTAGAATATTAACTCTAAGTCGTTTTTAAATCAAATTTGACCATACATTAAAATGTAAATTTAAAATTAACTTAAGAAAAAAAATTAGCTTAACTAAAACTTAACTTAATCTAAAAACTTAAATTAAAATTAAGAACTAACTTAATCAATTTAACTTAATATTCAACCTAAATTAAACTTAACTTAAAAATTAAATTAAACCTAAATGAATTTAAATTAAAATTAAATTAAAGCTTAAATGAAAACTTAAAACTAAAACTTAAAACTAAAACTTAAAACTTGAATTTAAACTTACAATTAAAAATTAAACTTAAACTTAAAATTAAACCTTAAACTTAAAATTAAACTAAAATTAAAAATTAAAACTAAAACTAAAACTAAAACTTAAAACTTAAATTAAAACATAAAATTAAACTTAAAATTAAAGCTTAAACTTAAAATTTAAACTAAAACTAAAACTTAAAACTTAAAAGTTAAAACTTAAACTTAAAATTAAAACCTAAAACTTAAAATTTAAATTAAAACTTAAGACTTAAACTTGAAACTTCAATTGAAACTTAAAACCTAAAACTTAAACTTAGTCAAATATAAATTCAAAATATAAATTAAAATTTGAAGTATTTTAAAATATTTCAAACATCATTAAATAAAATTCTTTTATCAATCATTTTTTAAAAAATCAATTAAAATTAACTCAAACCTTAATTGTTTAATCCTAATTTAATAATTCATTTGATAAACATGAATTTAATCATTCTGGTCAACAAATCAATCTAATACTAATTATCAACTAAATGTGAGTACTTTCAGTTAATATTTCTTATTAATCTGAAAATAATTGCAACTTATTGGTCAACTCAAATTAAGATTAAATTAATCAAAATTTAACTATTAACTCAATTAATTAATAAAAAAATTTAAGTTGGTTTAATCAGTATTAAATTGAGTTAGTAACAAATCATTGCATTTAACTCGAAACTTAAATGAATAATTATAATAAGTATGTAGAAATACTTATGAAAATAGTATACAGAATATGAGTGTTACTGACCCCAAATCCCCTAAAACACTTAGGTATAAAGATGTACTAAGGCCTTGAAATTTAACATACCTAAATCTCAGTGATAACTTATGAGAGAGTGCTAACTTAAGAGGGAGTGTTAACTTAAGGGGGAGTATTGACTTCAGGGGGAGTAATAAATTTAGGGGAGGATTAATAACTTATTTTTTTTAAAAAAAATTATTTCTTCTTTGAAAACTGCTTCATTTTTTAACTACTAGCATTTTGAAAACTGTAAAGTTTTTTTGGCCTTAAAAATTTCAAATGTGTTTTAAAAGATAGTTTTTAAAAATACGGTTGATAACCATTTAAAATTTTGAAATATTGCGTTAAAAGATATTTTTGAAAATAACTTAGCACAGTTTTTAAAATCTTCATTCAGTTTTATCATTCCTTATGTCTTTTTCAAATCTCTATTCCTTGAAAAAGGTTTTCAAGAGTTATCTTAAAAACTGAGTTATTTTCGAATCATTCTTTATTTTCTAATCTTCAAGTTAGTTTTGCAAAAACTTTTTCCTTTTGCACACCTTATGAAGAATTAGTAATTTTTTAAAACAACTTCAAATCTTTTAAGTTATTTTTACTTATCATATTCTTGCCTTTTGAAAATCTTATATTTTGAAAACTAAGTACATGTTGAAAATAATTTCAAAATCACTTTATTAACTTAGTCTCTTCAAGTCCATTAACTTTTTACCTTTGAAAAATACTTTATTTTCAAAAGTTAATTGACTTATTTTCTAAGTTAAACTCCCCAAGTAATCCTGACTAGTTTTTTCCTACTGTCAAGTTTTTTGGTTGCTTTACTTAGCCAATTTTTTTCCGTGACTTGTTTCATTTTTTGATGAATGTCAAAGGGGGAGGGTTAGATAGATTAAGTTAGCAAAAATCTAAACAAAACACTAAAATAAAAAATCTCAAAAATCTAGACAAAAACAATCTAAAACCAAAATCTGTTTAGTTATTTTTGTAAATTTTTACTAACTTAACCCAGGTTGTTATTACAACAAAAAGGGAGAGATTGTTGGTGCGGTTAGCACTAACAGTCTAACTCAGATTTTGATGAATGACAAAATAGGTTAAGTTAGGTTTGTTGTGATCTAACACTTTGATTGAGTTTGCAAGAGAAATCCAGCTAGGTCAACGGGCTGACCAGATAGCTGGTGTGAAGTCCAGATAAGTCGATGGACTGACTGGTTATCTGACATGAAGCCCAGCTAGGTCGACGGGCTGAATGGATAGCTGACACTAAGTCCAGCTAGGTCAACGGGCTGACCCGATAGCTGGCACGAAGTCCAGACAGATCGACAGGTTGATCGAATGTATGGCAAGTAAGTTAAGGTAAGTCACTGGAGGGGAGTAACTTGGTGAGGACACATTCTCCGTTCGAGGGAATAGTAGGCATCGATCTAACTTAGATCCATTTCAAAAATCTAAGTTGAGATTTTGACTAGATTCTGGTCTCGAGAATACAGAATCTAATTACTACTCTATTTGACTATAATTGTGCTAACACTTTATTTTGCAGGGTAGTATAATTTGTATTTGCCTCGGACTAACATTTTCTTGCAGGAAAAGGATTTGCTAAAAAATGGTGGTCCGGCTGCCCAGAGCTGGTCCGGGCGCTCATAATACAAAATTCTATCTCGACGCAAATGTGGAGAGCGCTGGTTGGTTGGGCCTATGTCACAGTCCAGGTGTCCGAAAGGGATCCGGGCACCCGGAGCTTCCTATATAAGGAGACCACCACCTGGAGCAAACAACAACAACTTCTGCTATGATTGCTCTGTTGCGCACTACTCCTATAATGCCACGAAGCTTCTCCAACAACCTACGATTTAATCTTCTATTTCTATTGTTGGTATTCTTTTAATAATTCCTGTACTCTTTTTTGTAATCATTTTTGTGAGTTATTAGTGATTGCCCAACGAAAGCACTCGGCGAGTGCGGGCCTTGGAGTAGGAGTCGACGAAGGCTCCGAACCAAGTAAAATTGATTTTGTTAGCATTGTGCTTATTATTTTATGCTACGTACTCGAATTACTAATGAATTTTAGACAATTGCAATTCACCCCCCTCCCCCTAGCAAACTTTACGATCTAACAGAAGCAACACTTACAACGTTAATACAAGAATTTACTTGGTATCCACCTCAAGAATAGGTGACTAATCCAAGGATCTACACATGACACGCTCTTCACTATGAAAAACACTCCTTCTTGGTAACTACCAAAGGTGGAGAAGCCTTGTGTAAGGTCACACAACAAGATACAAGACACGCAAGAAGAAAATACAAGAATACAAAATAAAAACCTCTTCTTGCTTGATCTTGTTGTTGAAGAACGCCTCTTGAACCTTGTGTTGGGACCGATGTGCCCGCTAGAGGGGGGGTGAATAGCGTCTCACCAAAATCGATGGCTTCCTACGTATTCGTTAGTTGCATAGCGGAATAAAATGAAACTAAATACGAATATGAAAGCTAAAAGATAAAGAAAGGAAATGCAACCCAATGCACGTCAATGTAACGTGGTTCAGAGATAACTTGCTCCTACTCCACGGCTGTCCGTAAGGTGGACGATCCCGATCCTTCGGTGGATTAACCCCCGGCAAACTCCGGCTACTCAAGCAACTCCTTGTGGGTGGAGAAACCTCACCACAACACCAACCAAGAACACTTGGACACAAGAGAACCTTGAGCACGTTTGGTGACTACTAATTAGGCTTTAACCAAGTCTAATTTCGTCACCTTGGCCGGCCATCCCAAGATCCTTCTTATAGAGCTTGGAACAAATCAGTAAGCTTATTTGCCCGTTACCAGTCAACTGGTGTCAGCCCAACGGCTCTCTCAACGGCTCTCTATAGTGCACCAGTCGACTGCTACAGTCACCAGTCGACTGCTACAGTCACCAGTCGACTGCTACAGTAACGCTACAGTACTTCTACAGTAAACCCTAATTCTAGGATTTTACCTCGAGTACATTCGCTCAGCACTTGTTCTAGCCCGACCAACCTAGACCTAGCCTTCTAGCCTCCTCCATCAGCCTTGCGTCCCTCGGATGCCTCCCCATCATTCACGTCTTGCCTTCTGGAGCTTCCATCGGCCTTGTCATTGTTGTCGGGTCTTCCTTTGCCAAGAGGTCGCACCTCCGGGACTTCATCCATTGTCAAGTCACACTTGGACTTACGTTGCCAAGACTACATGCTTGGACTTACACCGCCAAGACTCATCCTTGCACTTTCCTCCTTTGCCAAGATCACACTTAGACTTACGTTGCCAAGACTACATGCTTGGACTTACACCGCCAAGACTCACCCTTGGACTTTCCTTGTTGTACCTGTATCCTGCACACTCACAATGCATATCAAATACAACAATAAACCTAACTTAAACCTTTGCCCAAACATCAAAACTTAGGGCACCTAGATTGCTCCAACACCTTGGGAATGCAATAACAGTTGTCCCCAAGAGTTTCCAAGAGCTGACGGAGAGTGTCGGAGAAGATTTGCGTGCGCTAGAAGAAGACTCGAACAAAGCTCTATGGAGAAGAAAGCTCACCATAGTTTTATACTCGACGCTTCTAGGACTCCTAATCAATTAGGCTTACTCCTAATCGATTGCCACATCACATCCAAGCAATCATAGACATCCATCACTCGCTATCTGCACAATGGTCATATCCCAATCGATTCACTAATCGATTGGGGAGGCTTGAATCGATCGGCTGATCGATTCAGAGCGCCTCTATGATCTGCTAGAAAAGGCATGAATCGATCGCCTGATCAATTCAGTGTTCCTGGCATCGCGTCGCATGATTTCCATCCCCCAATCGATCGCCCGATCGATTCAGCATTTCTTGCGTTGCGTCGCATGATTTCCAGCCCCCAATCGATCGCCCGATCGATTGGCGGTGCCCAATCGATCACCCGATAGATTGGCAGTGCCCAATCGATCACCCGATCAATTGGCGGTGCCCAATCGATTAGCTGATCAATTGGGGAAGCTTCTGTGCTCGTGATTCAGGATCCCAATTGATCAATCAATTGATTGAGCGGCTGTTTATCGCAACACTCTCCCAATCGATCGGCTGATCGATTTGACTTTGGTCCAATTGATCGACTGATCGATTCCCCCCCCCCCCCTTGACTTGCTTAACTCAAGCTCAAGGGTCCCCAGATCCAACATCTGGTCAATTGTGACCTGTTGGAATTCCTCATGTCTAGCATCTTGTCTACATTGACCTGCTTGGACTTTTTCACCAAGTTTCCGATCAATTCTTTGACCCACTTAGACTTTTCTCCTCGTGCCAAGTGTTCGGTTAACCTTGACCCATTTGAACTTACCGTCTCATGCCAAGTGTCCGATCCTTCATGACCCACTTGGATTTCCTTCCACTAGATGTCCAGTCATCCTTGACCCATCTAGATTTCCTTGTGCCTGACTTCACTCATCAGGTCTTTCCTTCTGCCTAGCTTCACTCACTAGAGCTTTCACCTGCCTGGCTTCACTCATCAGGACTTTCAATCTGCCTAGCTTCACTCACTAGGACTTTCAATCTGCCTAGCTTCATAGACTAGGACTTTCACTTAGTTTCGCTCACTAGGATTTTTACCTGGCTTCACTCACCAGGATTTTCCCACTGCTAGGCTTTACTCACCAGGACTTTTACCTGCCTAGCTTCACTCACTAAGATTTTCCTACTACCCGTCTTCACTCACCTAGACTTTCCAACTGTCTGACTTCACTCACCAGGACTTGCCTTTGCCTAACATCCAATTAGGGCTTTCCCAGTCAAGTATCCGGTCAACTTTGACCTACTTGACTCTTCTTTACATCAAACTGGTCAAACCTTAATTAGAGGAGAATTGCACCAAAAATCTTCTAAATCGGACGATTGCACTTGCAATCTCCATATATTGTCAAACATCGAAACTCACACATCAAGACTCAAGTTTGAGCCAACTCAAGCTTAGTCAACTTGGTTAACCTTGACCTAGGAATATTGCACCAACAGCCAGGGCAGATTAAGCATTACTACAACTAGTCATCATTTGCCATTACTAGGGCCACCGCCGGAAAGCTAAGACACTGTCAAACTGAGTCACACCAGTTTGTAACCTAAGCGAGGTAATGAATGGTTTGAATATTAACCCAAGGTTCTGTGATGTGGGCTCACCGTTGGATTGGTGGCCTACCCGTTCTAAGTTGATTGTTAACCAATTGGATTGGATGTAGGTACTCGGATCATAATGTGGAGGAAATGGGATCAAGTTGGTTTCACAGAGCAATAATTCACCGTAGTGTAGTTGATCCGCCAGTTGCCGCGTGCAAATGTCGGAATAGTGAACCACTACCTGGAAGAAGCTGAATGGTAATAAATTTGGCTTAACCTATTCCCAATTAGAGCTTGATTATAATTTGTTGGATGATTAGGTTAGATTAAATTAGGATTTGATTGGTGTTATCTGATCTACGTCTAGATCTAGGTGTTGATGGTATTACACATTTTAAGTTTCTAATTCGCGAAAGGAGCTTGATTGGAGTTCATTCATTATGACTGCATGAGCTACATTTAAGGTGAGTACTTTTTGACTTATTTCTTTAGATCTTTGACTTTAGTGCATGATCTATTTTATTGATTTGGTCGTACTAATTTACTTACCTCGACTCTACTCTAGATCTGATCTTGAGTTTGATACTTTATGGTTTGTCCTTATATTTAGATCTATTGAATATCATATGTAGTATAGTTGTATACTTGTGTAAGGGCATATATGTTAGTGAGATCATATTGCCTATACTTGATAGAATTCAAGCCCCACGGGTAATATATTCCACTAGACTATTCTCTTCGGGTCACCATCTAGGACTACTTGATCTTGATCGTGTTGTTTATTATATGTATAATGATACCATGGAGTCTAAGGGCATATTATGATTAGATGGCTAGGATTCCCTTGAATTGTGATTGTTACTATTGTACTTGGTATTGTGATACCTAGACACATTTTATTAAACTTATTATTTAATGCATGTCTATGCATTTAAACTGCCCATTAGATTAAATACTAATCTTGAGCTATCGCCGGTAAACCATAGCGAATAGTTGAATATCCTATTAGATCATTTGCTTGTTATGTAGGCTCAAGCCTATACCTTGGTAAGATTATACTGTAATGTAGGATATTGAGTATCCTCCTAGACCCTTGGTTATTATTTAGGCTCATGCCTATTCGATGTTGATTTTAGACGTAGTGTAGCTTGAAGAGCATTATCCTTGGATGGATTGTTGTTGCTTATTTGTCATTATGGCTTGGTTCTGTACATACCCTATCTGCCCACGGGATTATCCATGGTAGAGTGTTCTCTCACAGACAGTGGCCACTTATGCATCTTGTGTACCCATGGGACCATCCGTGGTAGAACGTTCTCCCATAGACAGTGACTGTTTACATACCTTGACTGCCTACGGGACCATCCGTGGTAGAGTATTCTCCCGCAGTTAGTAGCTGAGGTACTAGATAGCTACCTCATCCTGCCCGCCCATGGAATAATCCGTGGTAGAGCGTTCTCCTGCGGACAATGACTATTTATATATACCTTGACTATCTGCAAGACCCATTCGTGGTTGCATATTATTAAGCTAGTCAGAACTTGTTATTTGTTGGTTATGCATTTTTGTGTAGGGTTTGAACGTATTGTATCTACTCTTGATTTATTGGTTATACATGGTTGAGCATGTTAGTGGATGTTATATTATGAGTTATGTTTTTGCTTAGCAGGTGCTTTTATGGGTACTGTTACTTTTATAGTAAGTATTTCTCTTGAGACTGTACCCTTTGATCTCCTTATATTATCATGTACTATCTTCTTATACTCGCTGAGTATTTTGTACTCACTACCCTTGCTTTCCATTTATTTCCAAGTTAACAAGTAGAGGATATGTCGTGTCACTTGGAGAAGATCGTGTTTTCTATGTTCTTTTTATTGCTATTTTTCATTCTAGTTTTCAGACTTGATTGTGTAATAATTACCTTGATTGTGGTTTCCATTTTGTGATGTGTTTTTATTCGTTTTGGGACCTGGCAGCGACAGGACATCTCCAAGGTATAGGAATGTAAGGTATACTTCTATTGATTATTTGATCTTCTATGTTCACTACCTTGTTAGGTTATGGTTAGACACTCTCCAATTTACTTGGATTTTGTATCTATTTCTATACATGTCTAGTAAATATTCACTGACTTGGTGTAGCATGATGACACTTAGTCAATCAACCCTATTCACAATTATGACCGACGCTGACCATGGTAACGACTAATGACATGTTGAGGACTCAACCTTGATGAAGAGCATGCTATTTCTCTAGTAGCGCCAACTAATACCGAGTTGAAAAATGAAGGTCGAATCTGTCAACGACCTGGTGGAGATTAAAGGACACAATCTCAGGGAAATACCACAAATCATACCAACCCTTGCTATTATTAGCTTGGTAGTGGTTAGTACATGCATACTCATGTTGGCTCGATCAGTAGAGTACCGATTTATTCTTGTTGGTTCGGTCAGTAAGGGACCGACTTACTCTATTTCATGGAGATTCTAACCTTTGGGTTAGTTGCGCTTGGCTAGATAACCTAAAGACACATTGAGTACTTGATTGGTATATACATAGAAATGATTGAATGAGCTGCATACCATTGTTGTCTTGACCAGTCTATAGAAGATCGATGTATCTTATTTCATGAGAATTTCGACCATAGACTTTATGTACTTGGTTGGATAACTTAAAGCTATATATGGATAGATGACCCCCACTGGTGTAGAAAAGTGTAGAGCTAGCTGCTTAACACTTACAAGATCATGTCGTTATTTAGTGGAAAATACTGAAGATGATCTTCGGGAAACAAAGAATCACTTGGTGATTAGGCTGAGATATTTAGAGAGAGTACTTCTCTATCTCCTTTGGTAAGATAATAGTTTATAAGGCGATGCTAGCTGACTCGCCTAACACTGTTCCATGGGAGATCTTGACTCATGGGCCTATCGGATATGGTTAGATATCCTCGATGATATATAGAGATATATGACTGTAAGGATGTGGAGAATATCGTGTTAGCTGCTTACCACCTATGAAATCCAACTGTTACTAAGTGGAAATATCATATGATGAGCTTCGAGGGGTAGAACATCGATTGACAGTGATTTCGACTAGCTATCTAATAATAGTGCTTCTCTTTAGTGCGATAAGTTACAGGGCAATGTTTAATCGACTCAACTAACATTGTCTCCATCAAATAGTTTGAGACTTGACCAATGAACATTTACCTAAGGTCTTGAAGTGCATATTTTAGATCAGGGTGTTCGACCCTTTGTGGACACTTTATTTGGAAAACATTTATGGGCAAGGTTGTGAAAGGATTATAAATGGAGATCAACACACTTCGATGTGTTGCAACCAAAGATAATATGTGCACTGCACTGACTGTTGCCCAATTTTTGGTGCCAATAGATCAATAACATCTTGTCTGATGGATCAATACCACCTTAGGTTGGAGGGTGAATAACCGGTTTGATGGAGATGACCTCCTGGTGTAAATCTCTCAGTGGGAGCTTGATTTGTTATTTTTGACTGATGTGGTGCTCTCACAATTGGCCTTTGAAAACTTAACTAGCACATTCGACTCTTCAGTCACCTCAAAGATGCATCTTCGGCTTGACTACCGTTTATGGGTCTTAATGTTATGAACCAGTTTTTAGGGACGAATCAAGTTTGTGATGCATGTATAATATTCAGTACACTATTGTAGATCATAGCACCTTTAAATTTTTTGTCCAGTTGATTTGTGTGGCTGACAATAAAAGGCTTCCAAGGGCTTGATTTTTAGTTTCGTGTTCACCTATGCAAACATTTTGAGATTAAAAGAGAAGGATACCACATTGAGTTATTAGCCTCTGATGGCATGCACCATAGGAGAATGTTGACTTGAGTCAAGTGTTTAATCCTGGATTTGACTTGGTGCGTTGTTAGCTTAGCGTAAAGTTCATTCTTTTTGCTCAGAAATCCACTAAAGTGTGTTTTATTGTTGATTTTGCAATGTCTGAATTGGTTGAATGATTTGGCTTCTCTAAGGGATGCTCTAAATGTCTTTGGACTGATCCATTAATCCAATTCACAATCCCAGGGCTTCGGGTTCATTGAGCTCTGTGTTCAATTAGATTTGGAATATCTGTGACCATTCATCTAGCAGGAGTTTCTCATACCACTTATCTACTGATGTTAACGTCTTTCCCCACTTAAATCTTTGATTCCAATATGTGAGGTTTTGAAGTGTTGCTCTAAATGAAGATGGTTCTCCAAAAGGCTTTCCTCTAGATGTGCTTTAACTCGATTCTCTATCTAACATTAATTTGAAGTTCTCATCTAAGATTAAATATAGGCTAGTGAGAATGGAAATTAAAAGGGGAGGGAAATTTGCAAGAAAAATTCTACTTGGTAACGTCTCCAAACCCTTCAACAAGAAAAATGGGAAATGCCTTTTGAAATCGAGTAACTGTTTTCTTAATGAATTGGATCATTGTCTGTAATTTGGCTTTAAAAGAAACCAAGTGACCAGAAACAACAACAAAATCAGTGAAGGTTGCAAATTGACAACTGTTGAACCATACAATTTGCCAGGAAATTAAAAGAATCTGTTGTCATTTTTATTGTAGATTTTGCTTTATGAATCTCAGGACTATTATATCATTATTACCAAAGCAGGAAGTATTATTGCTGAGTGCTATCATTAGCTTGATTCCCTTTTTATCTTGTGAATCAATTGCACTTATAAAATTTCTTCATACCTTTTTCCTTAAACCGTTGGCCTTGTAGCTACTGTTAATGTCTTTCCAAGTGTAATGTGGTTAATTTAGTTCAGGTTTTTCATCATATACATGTAGTTAGATGCTCATTTTGGATTTCTCTGAAGTTTTCTTCACAAAGACCAGTAATGATTGATATGGAATATCAGAGGGATAAGCACTAGCATAGTGTTAACATGTAGCTTGTTGTTCCCTCGATTATCACGGAGTCTTAGTCATTAGTGGATGCAGAGGTTCCTTTTTGGACTGATTATTATTACTAGATTAATCCCAATTCAAGGTTCTTCCTAGTCTTGGTAGAGGTATAAATGTGGTTCCAGGATTGCTCAACTTTCATGTACTAGCTATATTGATTCTCGTCATCAATGGTCACTCTGCTATTGCCTTTGAGTTAGATGTCAAGTGAATGCCTATTTTATTTTGGTAGCTGTCCTAATGTTTTGTTTTATATTGACCGTGTAGGACGGTGTTCAACGAGTTGCATATTTTTGTTGTTAGGGAATGCCCACTTAAGAATTGCAACAGTCTAAGAATGCAAAAAAAAAAAAAGGGGTGAAATGATTAAAGGTCTCAGATTGTGTTCGTGACACATGTGACATTTGATTTTCCTTAGTATCACATCATTATCAGGTTATGATGGAGAGAGATACGGGCCGCTCTTATGGTTTTGGAATTAGCAGTTACAATTACATAGAGGGAGGTATTGGCTTCTAACCAATAAGTTACGGGTTGCCCTTGAATTTTGGTAGTCATACCCTAATTAACCATAAAACTACTCTGTGAAGTGTATCAATTCATGAGCCATTTAGGATGTACTTATGTATCAAGACACAAAGCGCCCTTACAAGTGGAATGGTAGCAAGAAAATTATTGCAGATTTTGCAATTCAATATTTGGTGTGTCAACAAGTGAAGATAGAATGTCAGAGTAATGTAGTAGAAATTTAGTGGGTCCATAATCCACAGAGTCATCATCATCTACTTAGAAGTAGATCATTATATAATTTTATACATGAACCATAATTTCTTACTGTTGAAGATTTGTGCATGATTCTAGGATTGAGTAGTATATTGATATGCTGCTTAGTTGTTATCTTTAAATGAGGATTCTTTGAGCAGTAAATTTGAGAATCAAATTTTTATTAGTGGGGGAGAATATAAGATACAATAATTAAATAATAAGTGTTATTGCAGAAATAACCTTATTAGATTTTTCAAGATTTTTAAATTTTTTTTCGAGATTTAAACGGAGTTGTATGACTCACTTTAAGGGGATGGATTGATTAAGATAGGAGAAAATCTGTTTGGAATATCCAAATAATCTTATTAGATTTTTAGGATTTTTTTAAAAAAATTTTGGGATTTAAACAGAGTTGACTCGCTTTAAGGGGATGGATCGATAGAAATAGGAGAAAGTCTGTTTGGAATATCCCTTAAGTGGGAGTTGATAAATTTAATTAAACGTAAAGTTTATTTCCTTAACCTAAGTATATAAAATCTAAAATCTAAGCTAATTCCTTATCTCTTCCGATCCTTTTTCTCCTCTCCCGAATCTGTCGTTTCCTCCTCCTCGAGTTGACCGTCGGCCACCGGGTGACGACTCCGACGACCACGATGGTCGGACGTCTCCGAGCAGATCCCATAGTCCTCGCCGCGAGATGCAGTTGTGACAGGGGCGGCGACCAAACCATTCCGCGGTCTGCTTACGCCACCACTGGCCCACTGCCTCATCAATCGCTGGCACCGCTCTTCCCCTTCAGCGTGCCTCACTACTACCAGCCCCTCTTGGCTACTAAACTGTCAGTCGAGCTCTCTCTGTGTTCTCGATCCATCGCCGATGCCCTCCCCTTGCCGCGTTGCCCCTTTTCTTTCCGGTCAACGACGCTGGTAGCTAGGGCAGATCAAGCATCGCTACAGCTGGTCATCATTTGTCATTACTGCCATCGCCAGAAAGCTAGGACACCATCGGACTGAGTCACGCCAGTTTGTAACCTAAGTGAGGTAATGAATGGTTTGAATGTTGACCAAGGTTCTGTGACGTGGGCTCACTGTTGGATTGGTGGCCTGCCCGTTCTATGTTGATTGTTAACCAATTGGATTAGACGTAGGTACTCGGATCATAATGCGGAGGAAATGAGATCAGGCTGGTTTCACAGAGCAATAATTCACCGTAGTGTAGTTGATCTGCCAGTTGCTGTGTGCTAATGTCGAAACACTCAACCACTACCTGGAAGAAGCTGAATGGTAATAAATTTGACCTAACCTATTCCCAATTAGAGCTTGATTATAATTTGTTGGATGATTAGGTTAGATTAAATTAGGATTTGATTGGTGTTATCTGATCTATGTCTAGATCTAGGTGTTGATGATATTACACATTTTAGGTTTCTGATTCGCGACAGGAGTTCGATTGGAGGTCATTTAGTACGACTATATGAGCTAAATTTAAGGCAGGTACTTCTTGACTTGTTTCTTTAGATCTTTGACTTTAGTGTATGATCTATTTTATTGATTTGGTTGTACTGATTTACTTACCTCGACTCTACTCTAGATCGGTTCTTGAGTTTGATACTTTATGGTTTGTCCTTATATTTTGATCTATTGGATATCATATGTAGTATAGTTGTATACTTGTGTAAGGGCATATATGTTAGTGAGATCATATTTACCTATACTTAATAGAAATCAAGCCCCAAAGGTAATATATTCCACTAGACTATTCTCTTCGGGTCACCATTTAGGACTACTTAATCTTGATCCTGCTGTTTATTATATGTATGATGTGTTGGTTGCTACTCGGAAAACCTAGAGGTTCCACTGTACAAAAATTTTGTACAAAGGTCTTAACCTTTTCCTAGCTACCATGTGTTCTTTTAAATTAAATTTTGGATCGCCTGCGGAACTTAACACGTTTGATCCAAAACTTAATCTATTTGTTTTTTTAGGTTTTGACTTGGATCTCCTGCGGAACTTAACACGTTTGATCCAAATCACCTAAGTTATTAATTCCATTAAATATTAATTTTCAAAATTGGTTCCCAGTACTGACGTGGCGAGGCACATGACCTTCTTGGATATGGGAGCAACCACCACCGACTAGACAAAACTTTTTAAGGAAAGCTAATATTTAATTTCCTAAAATAACTTTAGGTCAACCGAAAAGAACAATCAAATCACAAGGAAAAGAAAAACAAAAGAACACTATATCGAAAACAAATTCGAAACACTAGAATCGTATGCCTCTTGTATTTAGTATTATTTTCAAAAATAACTAGTATGACGCGGAAAGAAAAATTACTAGTTATACCTTTTAGAAAGAACTCTTGATCTTCTACCGTATTCCTCTTTTAACCTCGGACGTTGTGTGGGCAACGATCTTCCAAGATGAGAACCACCTAGGCACCTTCTTCCTTCTTCCTTCTTCCTTCAAGTTTCGGCCAAGCACAAGAACTTCCAAAAGATGAAGAATTTTCCACCAACCAAGCTCCAAGGGATGCATGCTTTCTCTCCTTCTTCTCCTTCCTTGATCTGGCCACATCCTCCAAGCTCTAAGAGATGATAGATTTCGGCCACAACAAGAGGAGAGAAAAGAAAGGGAAGGGTCGGCCATCACACCAAAGAAAAGAGGGAGAAAAATAGAATAGAGTCCTTAGCCTTGAAGTCTCCTCTACCCCCTCTTTTATAATCCTTGGTCTTGGTAAATAAGGAAAATTTAATAAAAACTTCCTTAATTCTTTTGCCATTGAAAAGGAAAATTTATTTAATTAAAAACAATTTTTTCTTTTCAATTTGTAATGGCCGGCCACCACATAAATTCTCCAAGCAAATAAAATTTTAAACAAAAATTAAAACTTCCTTATTTGCTTCCGGAAATTTATAAAAATTTGTCCAATAATTTTTTCCCTAAATGATTGGTTTATAAAAAGGAAATTTAATAAATTAAAATCTTTCTTTTAAACATGTGGATAAAAAGAAAGTTATCTCTATAAATTAAAATCTCTTTTAATCTACAAATAAGGAAAGATATCAAATCTTTTCTTAATCTTTTGTAGAAACTTATAAAAGAGAATATTTAATTTTAAACTCTCTTTTAAATCATGAACATGATAAAAAAGGAAAGTTTTTTTAAAATTTAAAATCCTCCTTTAATCAACAAATAAGAAAAGATTTCAAATTTTAAACTCTCTTTTAAACATGTAGATGATTTACAAATAAGGAAAGTTTTTACCAAAAAATTAAAACCATCCTTTTAAACTACAAATAAGGAAAGAGATTAATCTCTTCTCTTAATCTTTTGTAGAAAGCTATAAAAGGAAATTTTAATTTTTAAACTCTCTTTTAAAATCATGATATCCACATAAGAAATAATTTTAATAAAAATCCTTTTTAATATTCTAGTGGCCGCCACCTAAGCTTGGGACCCAGCTTTGGCCGGCCACTTGAGTTCCAAGCTAGCTTGGCCGCCCCATTGGATGGGTAAAGGTGGGTATCTCGTGGGTATAAATCTCTATATACTAGAGGCTACGATAGAGACCGAGAGGAGGAATTGGTTTGTCTCCGATAAAATTAAGCATCCCGTGCTCGCCCTAACACACAACTTAATTTTATCAATAATAATTCATTCCACTAGAGAACTATTATCAACTATCGCACCAATCCCAAATTACATTTGGCTCCTTCTTATCATGAGTGTGTTATCCCTGTGTTTAAGATAACAATGTCCACTAATTGTTACTAACAACTCACTTAATTAATATCTAGCTCAAGAGTAGTACCACTCAACTTCATCGTAATGTCGGAGTCCACCTGCAGGGTTTAACATGACAATCCTTATGAGCTCCTCTTGGGGACATTCTCAACCTAGATTACTAGGACACAGTTTCCTTCTATAATCAACAACACACACTATAAGTGATATCATTTCTCAATTTATCGGGCTTATTGATTCATCGAACTAAATCTCACCCATTGATAAATTAAAGAAATAAATATCAAATATATGTGCTTGTTATTATATTAAGATTAAGAGCACATACTTCCATAATAACTGAGGTCTTTGTTCCTTTATAAAGTCAGTATAAAAGAAACGACCTCTAATGGTCCTACTCAATACACTCTTAGTGTACTAGTATAATTATATAGTTAAGATAAACTAACACATAATTACACTACGACCTTCCAATGGTTTGTTCCTTTCCATCATGGTCGTAAGCTACTGTTTATAATTTATAAGGTACTGATAACATGATCTTCTGTGTGTGACACCACACACCATGTTATCTACAATATAAATTAATTGAACAACTACATTTATCACAAATGTAGACATTTGACCAATGTGATTCTTATTTCTAGATAAATGTTTTATACCAAAAGCTAGGCTTTTAGTATACATTCTAACATGATGATACCATGGAGTTTGAGGGCATATTATGACTAGATGGCTAGGATTCACTTGGATTGAGATACCATGGAGTTTGAGGGCATATTATGACTAGATGGCTATGATTCCCTTGAATTGAGATTGTCACTATTGTAGTTGCTATTGTGGTACCTAGACATATGCTATTAAACTTATTATTTAATGCATGTTTATGCATTTAAATTGCCCATTAGATCAAATACTGATCTTGAGCTATCGCCTGTAAACCATAGCGAATAGTTGAATATCCTATTAGACCCTTTACTTGTTATGTAGGCTCAAGCCTTTACCTTAGTAAGATTATATCGTAATGTAGGATATCGAGTATCTTACTAGACCCTTGGTTATTATTTAGGCTCATGCCTATTTGCTGTTGATTTTAGACGTAGTGTATCTTGAAGAGCATTATCCTCGGATGGATTGTTGCTACTTATTTGTCATTATGGCTTGGTTCTGTACATACCCTATTTGCCCACAGGATCAGCCGTGGTAGAGTGTTCTCCCGCAGACAGTGGCCACTTATGCATCTTATGTGCCCACGAGACCATCCGTGGTAGAATATTCTCCCGTAGACAGTGACTGTTTACATGCCCTGACTGCCTACGGGACCATCCATAGTAGAGTGTTCTCCCGTAGTCAGTAGATGAGGTACTAGATAGCTACCTCATCCTATCCACCCATAGGACAATCTGTGGTAGAGCGTTCTCCTGCGGACAGTGACTATTTATATATACCTTGACTATCCATGAGACCCATTCGTGGTTGCATATTGTTAAGCTAGTTCGGACTTGTTATTTGCTGGCTATGCATTTGTTTGTGCAGGGTTTGGACATACTGTAGCTACTCTTGATTTATTGGTTATACATGGTTGAGCAAGTTAGTGGATGTTATATTATGAGTTATGCTTTTGCTTAGCAAGTCCATATATGGGTACTGTTACTTTTATGGTAAGTATTTCTCTTGAGAATATACCCTTTAATCTCCTTATAGTATCATGCACTATCTTCTTATACCCGCTGAGTATTTTGTACTCACTACCCTTACTTTCTCTTTATTTCGAAGTTAACAGGTAGAGGATGTGTCGTGTCACTTGGAGGTCCTGGCTGCCAGTCCCACATTACACTCGAGATCATGTTTTCTATGTTGTTTCTATTGCTATTTTTAGTTTTGGTTTTCAGACTTGGTTGTGCAATAATTACTTTGATTGTGATTTCCATTTTGTGATGTGTTTTTATTTGGTTACGGTATCTGTGGTTAAGTCATACTGGTACGCAGTGGTGTTAGTTTCTATTTTTTTGGAGCGGATTGGGTAAATCCCTCCCTTGTGTATGTTTTCTATTGTTTGTTGTGGGATTGTGTTAATCCCTTTACCCTATTGTTGGCATGTTTGTTTTTATATTCCACTATGTGATTAGTATGATTTGTGGCTATGTATCTATGTTTCATTTGTCATTGTTAGAGGGGAAGTGTTGTCTGATTTTTATCGAACAAGTACTCTTCTGGGGGCGTAACAAATGCTATGTACTTAAAAATAAAATATGCTACCTAAAACTAAATCAAAATAAACCAAATAACTCGACCTTAATCTAAAAAATTAAACCTTCTAAGCTAAATTCAAATCTAAAAAAAATCAAATCAAATAAATCACAAACTAAATAAAACTATAATTAAGTTTATTATCATTATAAAACAAATCGATACAAACCAAAATAAAAACTTAAAAGGAAAATCTATGATTCAGGAGGTAATTAGGACTAAAATAATTAGGAATACAATTTAACTTGACAAACAATATTGGAGAAGCTTTAGATGATAGTAGGTTAGGAAAGCTCTGTTTATGCATGTCTAGGAAGATATGACTTCGACCTAGTGCATTTGACTTAGTGAAATTAACTGAAGCTGTCCCTTATTAATCCTAGCAAGTTGTACCAAAGTTTTATACTAAGTTTCATGGGCAGGATTATTTGAAAATTTTTGAAGCATGTGGTTATTCTAATGATGTCCAAGTGATTTACCACAATCTATACGTTTATCCAAAGAATATCTGTTTGTTGAACCCAAAGCTAAACTTGAATTAAAGATAAGTTAAATTAAACCCTAAAATTTAACTTAACTCATCTCACAAAATTATAAGATTTCCTTAATTGAAAATATAGATTAGGCGAGATAAATAAAGATTACAATTAAATTAAATTAAATTAAATTAAATCAAAATTATAAATTAAATTAAAATAAAAATAAATAAAGTTAAATTAACTTAAATTAAAACTTAAAAAATTAAAACTTAACTTAAACTTAGAAAAAAAATAAAACTTAAAAAATAAAAAAAATAAAAAAATTTGAACTTAAAAATTTAAACTTAAATCAAATTAAAATAAAATAAATTATTTTAATAAAATAAAATAAAATAAACTGAATTCAATTATAATTAATTCTGCTTAATCAATTTAAAACTCAATAATGAATCAATAATAACTAATTAATCCTATTTTTCTATCATAAGTTGATTAATACCAATTTAATTACCGAATATTAATAATAAATTTAAAATTTAATTAATCAACTAATAATCCAAAAGTAATAACTTAATTAATTAATAATTAATTAAATCAAAATGACTTTTTGTTAGGACTAAAACAAATTTAGGTATTTCGATAATGACTTGATATTATCCACTTTAAGTCTAAGCACTCATGGTTTTATTTTTGACCTCCACCCAAAATGTTTCATATCAATAGAGATATCTTTCCCTTATAAACTCATGATCTTTTCCATGCGTTTTTAATGTGGGATTTTATTTGCAACCTTACAACCCAACAATCCCCCTCCAACGAAGGACCACAAGCTTCCCACGTCCGATCATCAACCCACTAGGTCTTCCTGCCCCTCGATCCACCCGACTTACTAGGACTCCCTATCTGGTGTCTGGTCCTCTTGATTTGGACACGGAAGCCCCTACTTCCTTTATTTGGGATCAATATTTTACTCACATGGCTCAATTAGAGCATAGCTCTTGTGCACATTCAGCGGTTAGATCTTCTGGCAATCTGGACTCTGATATCACTTGTTGGATCATGAGAGGGGGGGGGGGGGGGGAGGTGAATCATGAGTTTCTTTAAACCAGAGTAATTTTTTAAAACCTTGAAATAAAAGCGTAGCGGAAAGAAAAACTGGAAAGAACACAAAAAGACGTAGTTGTTTTTACTTAGTTCGGAACCTTCGGTGATTTCTACTCCAAGACCCAGGTCCACGGATAAAGTTGTCAAATGGGCTAGGCTAACCCATGGCGGGCCAACCATTTGGCGAGACGGGACAGACCGACCCATCAACTTAACAGGTTGGGAAATTGTTAGAATGTATACTAAAAGCCTAGCTTTTTGTATAAACGTTTATTTTGAAATGAGAATCACATTGTTCAAATGTCTACATTTAGTTAAATGTAGTTGTCCATTTAATTTATATTGTAGATAACATGATGTGTGGTGTCACACAGAAGATCATGTTATTAGTTCCTTATAAATTATAAATAGTAGCTCACAACCAAGATGGATTGAGACAAACCATTGGAATGGTTGTAGTGTAATTTGGTATTAGTTTATCTTGACTATAAAATTACACTAGTACACTATGTGTGTATTGAGAAGGACCATTTGAGGTTGTTCCTTTTATATTGACTGCATAAAAGAACAGAACCTCTGTTATTATGGATGTGCATACTCTTAATCTCGATATAATAACAAGCACATGTACTTAGTATTTATTTCTTTAATTTATCAACGAATGAGATTTATTCGTTAAATCAATAGGCCCGATAAGTTAGAAAATAATATTATTTATATGGTGTGTTGTTGATTATAGAAGGAAACTGTGTCCTAGTTATCTAGGATGATGATATCCCCTTGAATAGCTCATAAGGATTGTCATGTAAACCCTGCAGGTGGACTTACTTCCAACATGACAATGAAGTTGAGTGGTACTACTCTTGGAGCTAGATGTTAATTAAGTGAGTTGTCAGTAACTCATTTAATTAATGGACATTCGATATCTTAAACACAAGGAGATTAATGTATTCATGATAAGAAGGAGCCCTTAATGTAATATGAGATTTGTGCGGTAGTTCAATAATAACTCTTTAGTGGTATGAGTTATTATTGATAAACTTAAGTTGGGTGTTCGGGTCGAACATAGGAAGCTTAAGCTTATCAGGAGGCCAAAACCAATTATTCCTTTATGTCCCTGTTGTAGCCTCTATAAAGCCTCGCATTCACCCGTTTTGATTTTCCTTCCTACCCAAGTGAGGAGCCGGCCACATCCTTGCTTGGTGCCCAAGCAAGGGGCCGACCAAGCCTTGCTTAGTGCCCAAGATGTGGGCCGGCCAAGCCATGCTTGGTGCCCAAGCATGGGGTTGGCCATAATAGAAGAGAAAAGGAAGTTTTTATTTAAAATAAAATTTTGTTAAAATCTTTTCTTTTATAGCTTTCTACAAATGATTAAAAGAGAGATTTTAATTTTGTTAAAATCTTTCCTTTTTTATAGTTATCTACAATGGTTTAAAAGAAAGATTTTAATTTTGTTAAAATCTTTCATTTTTTGTAACCAATTATTATAGGAATAAAAGGAATATTTTGTTAAAACAAAGTTTTGTTATAATCTTTCCTTTTATAGCTATTTACAATGGTTTAAAAGAGATTTTAATTTTGTTAAAATCTTTCCTTTTTTTTGTAACTATCCATAATAGCAAATAAAAGAAAAATTTTGTTAAAACTTTCCTTTTTTTAGCCGCTAGCAAAGAATATAAAAGAGGAGGAGGGTGGTGCCTAAAGAACATAACCTAAGCTCTCTCTCTTTTATTCTCTTGTGTGGTCGCCCCTCTTCTATTATTTTCTTTCTCTTGAGGCTAGCGACACCTTGCTTCAATCTTTGTGGTCGGCTGTGCTTGGAGGAGAAGAAGAAAAGGTTCGGGTGCTTTGTCTTGGTAGATCGTCGCCCACACGACGTTCAAGAGAAGGAGAGGAATACAACAGAAGATCAAGAGGTTTTTGTCTACGAAGAAAGGTTCAACTAGCTCTTTATTCCGCAGCAAAACTAGTTTAGTTTTTCTTTGTATGGATCCTGAAATACCAACACAAGATGCTATTGATTTTGTACTTCAATTGAGTTATCTGTAGTTAAACCTAGGGTTTATTGTAAGGAGTTTAAATATTCAATTTCTTTGAAAGGCTTTGTTTAGGAAGTGGTGGATGATTCCATAACCAAGAAAGCTGAGTGCCTCGCTAACGACCTGGAAGTCAATCCTTGAAATAGATATTTAATCAACTTCTGTAATATGGTTTAACTTTTGAAGAACACATGAGTTGGACTTGGATTAATAATGTTAAGTTTCGTTTGCAATCCAAGTTTAACTTTTGAAGAACACATGGGTTGCTAGGAAAAGTCATGTACTTGTACAAATTTTTGTACAGGGGAAACAGAACGAAATTCCAAGTAGCACCCAACAATTGGTATCAGAGCTAGTTTTCTTCCTCTGAGTGTTTGGTTTTCAGTTAAATTATGCACTTTTCATACATAAATTTAGGCAGGATAATAATAGGATGTGCAAATAGATTAACTCTGTGGTTGCAGACATCCTAGTTCCAACTATTATGGTCATATTGTGTTTGTGTGTGATTTGAACCGTCGGACATGTCGAGGGCATTTTATGTGTGTGCATGATTGTAATTATTAAATGCAGCAGGAGCTGTATTAGTTTTAGGATTTTACATTCTGTTAGATCTAGATTACATGTAGATTCCCTTGTGGAGTATAGGATCGATAAATGTATTTTTGTTGCAGATCGTATCCTTGCGAGGTGTGGTGCTATTTGAGGACCAGAGGCACAGCGAAAAAGGAAGCAAGATAGACGCGACGACATGACCCGTTGGCGGTGGCTAAGGTTGGTGGTACACGAAGGACAACTATGGATGAGACCATAATAGTTGGAAAATTATTTTTCATATTTATATGTACTGTGTGTGCATGCATGTTAAAATTCCTCGTTTTAAATAACTAAGTGAGAGTAATTATTTAAATTCCATGACCTCAATTACTGGTTTGTAAGTGATGCATTCAAAATTACGCGTTGGCTTTGAGTGCCTTCCTCCACATCGAATGAATTTGTTTGCGGATCACTAGATCAACTTCCTTTATGGATGATTATAGAAAATTATTTAGGTTTGTGTGATCTTCTCCATCTGAAGGGGCACTATCCTATTTAATTGACTAAATATCAAGTAATGATTTACACTTAGGCGCATTTAATAATATCCTCTCCATCGGAGTCACTGGTATTATTTTTGTGACCGAAGAAAAACCAACTATTAATTTTATTTGTCATAACGTTAGGTTAACAGGATAATAAAATTATTGGGTAAAACCTCTTCTTACAAATGTTTGAATTTGTATACATCCACACTATCGTGGCATACAAAATTCACGGTGTTTTAAGGTGTTTGTGAATTTAAATGATATTATTTGAGGAATCAATATTATTTTAAATTCTAAAGTTTTGACCAAATATTTTTTGATTCTTAGGATTTTAAATGACATTCAATCCTCTTGCTGTGATATTGAAAGAAAACAAACTTACTGGTCCCAATTACATTGATTGGAAACGAAACTTGGACATTGTCTTAACTGCTGAAGGTTACAAGTTCATACTTTTTGAGATCTGTCCAAGCTTGCCTAATAGCGATTCTAGTGAAGAGGATATTGAGTATCATAAGAAATGGGTCAGGGCAGATGAGATGGCGCGGTATTACATTTTGACTTCTATGTCAAATGTGTTGCAACATCAACATCAGACCATGCCTATCGCTTATAAAATGATGCGCAATCTCAAGGAACTCTTCGGACACCAGAATCGGGCTGCTAGGCAGGAGGCTATGAGAAACTTGATGACGACCACCATGACTGAGGGGACATCCGTAAGGGATCATATCCTCAAAATGATGACTCTTTTGAATGAGATGGAAGTCCTTGGAACATAAATCGATGGGAAAACCCAGGTCGATATCATTCTCCAAACGCTGCCTAAAAGTTTTGAGCAGTTACGCCTAAATTACAACATGAACAAAAGAGTTTATTCATTGGTGGAACTTCTGACAGAACTTCAAGCAGCAGAAGGGCTATTTCGTCAAAGTTCTCAAATTCACATTGCTGAAAATGTTTCCGCTTCTAAGCCGAAAGACAGAAAGAAGAAAAAGAAACAAGTTGGTTCAGTAAAGAAAGTGAATCTATCTCTAGGGACTGGGCCGCATGAATGGTGTGAAGAAGCCGAAGGGTAAGTGCTTCACATGCAAGCAGTCTGGACATTGGAAAGTGGACTATCATCGCAGAAAGGAGAACAATAAATGTATATCTTATTCTCTAGTGGTTGAAACATGTTTAGTAGTGTTATCTACCGGTACCTGGTGTATAGATACGAGAGCTACTGATCATGGCTGCAATTCATTGCAGGGGTTCCAGGAAACTCGACGACTACATGAAGGGGAGATTACCGTCTACATGAGCAATGCTACAAAAGTGGCGGCTGTTGCAGTGGGAGATGTTTATTTATCTTTTGATAGAAATAAAACATTGATTTTGAGAAATTGTCTTTATGTACCATGTTTTAGAAAGAACTTGATTTTAGTTTCTAAACTATTTATGGATAGATATTATGTTTCTTTTAATGACAAAGTAGTTGTTAAGAAAAATAGGATAGTTATCTGTTCTGATATATTGGTTGACAATTTATATACTGTAAATTCAATAACTCCTACGATACAACAAATGGAAATTAATAACATATCTTCTAATTCTAATAAGAGAAAGCAGCCTTCAGAAATAAACCAAACATATCTTTGACATCTAAGGCTTGGTCATATTAACTTGAGTAGGATTCAAAAGGCTAATACCCGATAGACCTTTAGGTTCATTAGTGGTGGAAAATTTTCCAACCTGCGAATCTTGCTTGGAAGAAAAAAATGACCAAGAGACCTTTTAAGGCCATGGGATATAGAGCCAAAGATGTGTTGGAATTGGTTCATTCTGATTTGTGTGAACCTATGACTATCCAGGCAAGAGGTGGTTTCGAATATTTTATCTCTTTTATAGACGACTATTGAAGATACGAGTACATTTACTTGATGCGCCGCAAGCCTAAGTGCTTTGATAAGTTCAAAGAATACAAGGCTGATGTGGAGAAACGTCATGGTAAAGGTATCAAGATACTACGATCTGATCGTGGTGGCGAGTACCTCTTAGGAGAGTTTAGGAGTTACTTATCAGAGGCCGAGATTCAATCCCAACTGTCTGCACCTGGTACACTCTAATAGAATGGTGTGGCAGAATGAAGGAATAGGACTCTTATGGAAATGGTTAGATCAATGATGAGTTATTCAGAATTACCAAATTCATGTTGGGGATATGCTCTGGAAATGGCAGTGTACATTCTGAACTTGGTACCTTCTAAGTCAGTAACCTCTACTCCCATGGAATTATGGAATTGGCATAAGCCTAGTCTGAAACATATTCAGATTTGGTGTAGTCCAACACATGTGCTGAAGGGAGACGTTGATAAGTTGGAATCACGTATAGAAGTTCACTTATTTGTGGGTTATCCTAAAGGAACGAAAGGTGGTTTATTTTATAGTCCTAAAGATCAGAAGGTCATTGTTAGCATCAATGCCCGATTTTTAGAAGAGGACTATGTAATGAACTATAAGCCCATGAGTAAAAGTGTTCTTGAGGAAATAAGAGAAGATACATCTACTTTAGTACCAACGGTACAAGATGAGATACCATAAGAAACTGTAACACGTGATGCACAACTACAAGTAGTGTCTCATCGTAGTGGGAGGTTTGTTAAGCAACCTGATAGATTCATGTTTTTGGGAAAATCTTCGGACTTGATCCCTGGTGAACATGAACCTGATCCCTGGACATATGATGAAGCACTCCAAGATAAAGATGCAGCATCTTAGCAAAGTGCAATGAACTCTGAAATAGAATCTATGTACTCTAATCAGGTCTGGGAGCTTGTTGAACCACTAAATGATGTAAAAGTCATTAGATGTAAATAAGTCTACAAAAGAAAAAAAAAGGACAGACGGGAAGGTGGAAACCTTCAAAACAAGGCTTGTTGCAAAATGGTATACTCAGAAAGAGGGAATCGATTATGAGGATACCTTTTCGCCGGTAGCCATGCTTATGTCTATCTGGATTCTTTTATCTATTGCCGCTCATATGGATTATGAGATTTGGCAAATGGATGTCAAGACAGCTTTCCTTAATGGAAGTCTTGAAGAAAATATCCATATGAAATAACCAGAGGGATTCATTATGAACGGGAAAGAGCATCTTGTATGTAAGCTCAATCGGTCTATCTATGAACTGAAGCAAGCTTCAAGTTCTTGGAATATCCGGTTTAATGAAGTAATCCAGTCTTATGGATTTATTAAGTGTCCGGATGAATCTTGTGTATACAAGAAGAGTGATGGAAACGTGGTGCTATTTCTTGTACTATATGTAGATGATATTTTGCTCATTGGCAACAATGTCAAAGTGTTGTCAGACGTAAGAGTATGGTTGTCCAAGCAGTTTGATATGAAGGATTTGGGAGAATATGGACATATTCTTAGGATCAAAGTAATAAGGGATCGTATGAAAAGAATGTTGTGCTTATCCCAAGCTTCATACATCAATACTATCCTAGCTCATTTTAGCATGCAAAACTCCAAGAAAAATTTTCTACCTTTTCGGCATAGAGTACCTTTATCTAAAGAAATGTGTCCTAAGACATCAAAGGAGATAGAGGACATGAAGGCAGTTTCTTATGCTTCGACTGTAGGAAGCCTAATGTATGCGATGCTTTGTACAAGACCGGATATCTGTTTTGTCATGGGCATGGTTAGCAGATATCAAAGTAACCCAGGACAAGGACATTGGACTGCCGTAAAACATATATTGAAGTACCTAAAAAGGACTAGAGATTATATGCTAGTTTCCCAGGCAAATGATTTGCTCCCTATGGGTTTTACGGATTCGAACTTCCAGTCAGATAGGTGCCTTCGTGCAGCTCGATCTGCTTCTCTCATAGTTCTTTCGTGCTTGAGAATGAATCAACTCGGTTCAACTCTTCCTTTGTTAGACCACATTAAAGAGTACACATTGCTTTGGCGTTGGCCTCAACCTTCTTTATTATATTTGCGTCCTAGTTCTCGCATGATACTTGTTTTCCCGTGTCGTTGAGTGGGAGTGAGATGCCGATTTTAATGATCATCCACATCTCAAACTGGGTTTGGAGGTAGGACTCCATTTGGCCCTTCCAGTAGCCGAAGTGCTCGTTGGACTATGTTGTAGCCTTCTTGGTGGGATATTGTAGAAGTAAAATCTCATACAAACAAAAACAAGAAACTTTGTTCCAAGACTTGGTCTTGGATTAGTAGTGCGGGAAAAAATAAATGTGCGAACTCGAGTGGTGTTGCACCAGTTTCGAGGGAAAATTTCGATTGCGATAAAAACAGATCTGAATGCGACAATTTTACCAATTCTGATCGACTCCGAAAAATTAATGTTGGGGTTGCAAGGTTGCAAACATAGTCCCATATTGAAAACACATGGGAAAAATCATGGGTTTATAAGAGAAAAGATATCTCCATTAGCATGAGGCCTTTTGGGTAGAGCCCAAGAGCAAAACCATGAGGACTTAGGCTCAAAGTGGACAATATCATACCATTGTGGAGATATCTATATATTCTTTTCGATACAACAATTGGTATCAGAGCCAGACCACCTCAGAAGGACTAACCGCCGACTGAAGCACAAAGATCAATACGATGGTCGAAACAAGCATTGATCCCCCGAAGTTTGACGGAGACTTCGAGTTCTGGAAACGCAAAATGGAGATATCTTTTCTCTTATAAACCCATAATCTTTCTCATGTATTTTCAATATGGGACTATGTTTGCAACCTTGCAACCCCAACAATCCCCCCTCAAACAAAGGACCATAGACTTCCCACGTCCGATCCTCGACCCACCAGGTCTTCCTGCCCCTCAGTCCACCCGACCTACTAGGACTTCATTGCCTAGTCACAACTAGGACTTCCTACCTGGTGTATGGTTCTCTTGATCCGAATATAGGAGCCCCCACTTTCTTTGTTTGAGGTCAATATTGTACCCACATGGCTCAATCAGACCATAGCTCTTGTGCACAGTCGACGGTTAAACCTTCTGGCAGTCCGGGCTCTGATACCAATTGGTGGTGCAGCGGAGGCCGACAAGAGGGGGGTGAATTACCTGAAAAAATAAAGTATACCCTCCTCGGAATTTTCAACTCAAAATAAAAGCAACTATAATAAGAATAAAATAAAAAGGAAACAGAAATAAATCAGAGACTCGGGAGTTAACCTGATTACAACCAAGAAGGTTGTTAATCCAGGGCGATGAAAATCGCACACTAAGAAAGTCTCCTTTACTGTAGGCGGAGAAGCCTTTTTACACACTGAGAAAGCTCACAAGCTGCTAGGAAATGCTTACAGAATTGAATACTAAATTTCTAATGAATTCCTAGTTCCAGGGGCCTTTAAATAGCTTCTGGAAATTCTTTCTCGGAGGTCCAAGGCGCCTCCAATAGAGGTGCAAGGCACCTCCAACAAGTGTGTGGATAAAACTTTATCCGAAAGCTAAACGGCCAGTTTGGCCAGGTCCGAGGCGCCTTCAACTGGCATTGAAGGCGCCTTCAAGGTGAAGGTGCCTTCAATGCCTAATGAAGGCGCCTCCATCAGTGCAGTGACTCCAGTTGCTCTTTTTCTTTTACTTTCGAAGCTCCGTTCTTTTGGGTAATTTCGGCCAACCGGAATAGGGCTCACCTAAACCCAATTCCCGGCCTTCTCCTCGAGCAGACTTCCGTCCCGGCTTAACGCCTCTCGAACACCGTGCTCCTTCTTCTCGCCCACCGATGTACTCTTCCGCAGCTCTCTCATCCTTCGGGCGCACCAAGCCCGTCGACTCCATTCTCGTGCCGTTCTTCTCGCTAGCTGCGTCTTCCGCTCGACTTCCTGTGCTCCTAATCTCCTGCACACTCAGACACAGGGATCAAACACAAAGCAGAACCTAACCAACTTGGTTGATCACATCAAAACACCCACGGGGTCCAACAATCTCGAAAAGATCGGTGATAAAAAATTTAATTTATCACAGATTTTGAAACCCAATAGAGGTTCCTTCCTACTGGATTAATTAGAAACTTAGGGGGTATATAGTTCTTGGAAATTTTCCTAAGTTGACTTTGATGATGTTTAACATACCAGTTTAATTTTTCATAAATCCTAAGTTTTGGCTTTTGAAAAACTTTTGTTTTAAAACATGCATCAGTTTTCAAATTTTTAATTTCATCTTTCAATTTTGCATTATCTAATTTCAAATATTCAGTTTTCTTTTCTAATTTATTTAACTCTTTAGAAAGGGCTTTAATAAAGCGAAAAGACTGAGTTGGGGTTAGATTACGTACCTTACTTATCTGACTTGGTGAGGCTCACCCTTCACTGCAGCTTTCCTCTTCTGATGTTCCTCCCCCTTCATCTATGCTCATCTTGGAGCAGCTTTCTTCGTCATCTTTAGTTCGATATTCAGCTATTAGTGCTATGTTGTGGATCTCCTCGATCTCAGATTCCTCTGATGACGAATTGATGTTCATCGAAGGGTCAGATTCTTCTTTTCTTGATGTTTCGTGATGTTCTAAGAACTTTTCCCAAAGTTCTTTTGCACATGTATAGTCACCGATCTTTTCGAGTTCCTGCATAGGTAGAACACTAAGTAAATGAAATTCAACCTTACCATTTGCCGTGTGTGTTTTGATGTGATCAACCAAGTTGGTTAGGTCCTGCTTTGTGTTTGATCCCTGTGTCTGAGTGTGCAGGAGCTTAGGAGCTCAGGAAGTCGAGCGGAAGACGCAGCTAGCGAGAAGGACGACACAGGAAGGGAGCCGACGGGCTCGGTGCGTCCGAAGGATGAGAGAGCTGCGGAAGAGTACACCGGTGGGCGAAAAGAATGTGCATGACGTTCGAGGGATGTTAAGCCAGGACGGAAGTCTGCTCGAGGAGAAGGCCGGGAATTGGGTTCGGGTGAGCCCTATTCCGGTTGGCCGAAATCACCCAAAAGAACGGAGCTTCGGAAGCAAAAGAAAAGGAGCAACTGGAGTCACTACACTGATGGAGGCGCCTTCATTAGGCAGTGAAGGCCCCTTCACCTTGAAGGCGCCTTCAATGCAAGTTGAAGGCGCCTCAGACCAGGCCAAACTGGCCATTTAGCTTTCGGATAAAGTTTTATCCACACTCGTTGGAAGCGCCTTGGACCTCCGAGATAGAATTTTCAGAGGCTATTTAAAGGCCCTTGGAACTAGGAATTCATTAAAAATTTAGTATTCAACTCTGTAAGCAATTCCTAGCAACTTGTGAGCTTTCTCAGTGTGTAAAAAGGCTTCTCCGCCTACAGTAAAGGGGACTTTCTTAGTGCGCGATTTTCATCGCCCTGGATTAACAACCTTCTTGGTTGTAATCAGGTTAACTCCCGAGTCTCTGATTTATTTCTGTTTCCTTTTTATTTTATTCTTAGTTGCTTTTATTTTGGGTTGAAAATTCCGAGGAGGGTATACTTTATTTTTTTAGGCAATTCACCACCCTCTTGTCGGCCTCCGCTGCACCACCAATTGGTATCAGAGCCCGGACTGCCAGAAGGTTTAACCGTCGACTGTGCACAAGAGCTATGGTCTGATTGAGCCATGTGGGTACAATATTGACCTCAAACAAAGAAAGTGGGGGCTCCTATATTCGGATCAAGAGAACCATACACCAGGTAGGAAGTCCTAGTTGCGACTAGGCAATGAAGTTCTAGTAGGTCGGGTGGACTGAGGGGCAGGAAGACCTGGTGGGTCAAGGATCGGACGTGGGAAGCCTATGGTCCTTTGTTTAAGGGGGGGATTGTTGGGGTTACAAGGTTGCAAACATAGTCCCATATTGAAAACACATGGGAAAGATCATGAGTTTATAAGAGAAAAGATATCTCCATTGGCATGAGGCCTTTTGGGTATAGCCCAAGAGCAAAACCATGAGGGCTTAGGCCCAAAGTGGACAATATCATACCATTGTGGAGATATCTAAATTCTTTTCGATCCAACAATTAAAAATTACCACGAAAAATTGCTTGAATGGTGGTTTCACCAATTCAAAGCAACCCCGCTATTATACCAATTGTAGGATCGAAAGCGCTAGAGGGGGGCGTGAATAACGCTCATGGCTTTTACATCGTTTTAATGCAATTGATCGGAGTAAAAGTTGTGCAGCGGAAATAAAAGAAACAATTGCAAACTCGAACATCAAGATTTACTTGGTTCGGAGCTTGTGACGACTCCTACTCCAAGGCCCACACTCGTTGAGTGTTTACTTTGGGCAATCTCTATCAATTCACAATTTTACAATTTAGAATACAGAAATTGAGTGCAGTAAAATATACCAACGACTACAACAGTAAATTCGAAGATTCGGGTCGTCGGAGTCTTGTTACAGCTTGTTGGATCGTCCTTTGAGCAGCACACGGAAGAAAGATTGCGTTTCCAGAGATGTGTCTTTACTGTTGCTCGAACCGGCCTTAAGTAGGCAGTTGAGGGCGCCTCCAACTGCATGGAGGGTGCCCTTAAGCTCCAGGCCAGGCGCGTATGGATGAGCTCCGCACTGCTCGTAGCTTATCCACCTGTGGGCGCCTCCAAGCCTATGGAGGGCGCCGTCCACCCAGCGTTCAGGGTGCCTTCGGCTCCATAGAGGGCGCCTCTTGCTCTACTGCGCGGAGTCTTCAAGCAGTGCACCCGAGGCGCCTCCAAGCTCCATGGAGGGCACCTTCGGTACTGTTCATCTGAGGCTTTAAGGCTTTTTCACTCCCTTCAAGATATGTTAGTCGAAAATAAAAACATATCCTGCAAAACAGAGTTTAGCACAATAATATAAGAAATAATAAGTTGTTTTGACAGTCTCTGAATTGTCCGATTCTGATTTCGTATTTCCATCTGGAAATCCTAGGTCGAACCGATGTCTATTGTTCCCTCACCGGGGAACACGTCCTCACCTACTCCACTCAGGAGAGTTTACCTGTTCCCAGTCCGGTCCTCCAGATCGACTGGACTTTTGCTCAACACCCGAGGCTTCCGGTTTTCATGCTGGACGTCCACTCCACGACCTGCCCAGACTTCTACCCGGTTCGCGACACAAAGATTTCAACCTAGAGTCCTCGACTCTAGGATTTTTGCCCGAAGCACTCGACCTGCCAAGACTTTCCGTCTAGGGTTACCACCCCCTAGAACTTAGGATTACCACCCCATAGGAGTTTCCACCTGCCTAACCGTAGCTAGGACTTTTGCCTAAGTATACTTAGTGTTGGTTGATACTCGGAAAACCTATCGGTTCCACTGTACAAAAATTTTGTACAAAGGTCTGAACCTTTTCCTAGCTATCATGTGTTCTTTTAAATTAAACTTGGATCGCCTGCGGAACTTAACACGTTTGATCTTAAGTTTAATTTATTTATTCTTTTAGGTTTAGACTTGGATCTCCTGCGGAACTTAACACGTTCGATTCAAATCACCTAGGTCACAAAGTTGATTAAATATTAATTTCCAAATTTGGCTTCCAGGACTACATGGCGAGGTACATGGCCTTCTTGGATATGGGAGCAACCACCACCGCCTTGACAAAGCCTCTTAAGGAAAGTTAATATTTAATTTCCTTAAATAACTCTAGGTTAACCAAAAAGAACAATCGAAGCACAAGTTCGAAAAGAAAACAAAAGAACACAACATCGAAAACTAATTCGAAATCTAGAATCACATGCCTCTTGTATTTGGTATTTTTATAAAGAAATAGAACTAGTATGATGCGGAAAATAATTACTAGTTATACCTTTCTTTGTGAACTTTTAATGACCTCTTGATCTTCTACCGTATTCCTCTTCTAACCTCGGACATTGTGTGGGCAATGATCTTCCGAGATGAGAACCACCAAGGTACCTTCTACTTCCTTCCTTCAAGTTTCGGCCAAGCAAAAACTTCCAAAGGATGAAGAACTTTTTCCACCAACCAAGCTCCAAGGGATGCAAAAAACAAGCCTCCTTTCTCTCCTTTTCTCCAAGCTAGATTCGGCCACTATATGTCTCCAAGAGGTGATGAAGTCTCGGCCACAAGAATGAGAAGAGAGAAGGGAAAGGGGAACCTCAAGGGGCCGGCTACACCTAGGAAGAAAAGAGAGGAAGAAAAAGAATAGAGTCGTTCACCATGAAGGCACCTCTACCCCCTCTTTTATAATCCTTGGTCTGGGAAATAAGGAAATTTAAATAAAAACTTCCTTAATTCTTTTGCCATGAAAAGGAAAATTTATTTAATTAAAAATAATTTTCTCTTCTCCAATTTATTTGGCCGGCCACTCTTCTCCCCAAAACAAGGAAAGTTTTAATTAAAACAAGAATTAAAACTTCCTAATTTGTTTCCGGAAATTTATAAAAATTCTCTAATAATTTCTATCCCTTTATGATTGGTTAATAAAAAGGAAATTTTATAAATTAAAATCTTTCTCTTAAACATGTGGATAATTTCCAAAAAGGAAAGTTATCTCTAAAAATTAAAATCTCCTTTCAATCTACAAATAAGGAAAGATATTAAATCTTTTCTTAATCTTTTGTAGAAACTAATAAAAGAGAATTTTTAATTTTTAAACTTTCTTTTAAATCATGAACATGATTAAAAGGAAAGTTTTTACCAAAATTAAAATCAACCTTTTAATCTACAAATAAGGAAAGAGATTTAGCTCTTCTCTTAATCTTTTGTAGAATCTTATAAAAGGAAAGATTTAAATTTTTAAACTCTATTTTAAATCATGTTATCCACATAAGAAAAAAAATTTAAATTAAAATTCCTTTTTATTTTAATAGGGCCGGCCACCTAAGCTTTAGTTCAAGCTAGGGCCAGCCACATGAATTCACCTTCTTACCCATCCTTGGTCTCCAAGCTAGCTTGGCCGGCCCCTATAGGATGGGTAAGAAGGTGGGTATAGGTGGGTATAGTACTCTATAATGAAGAGGCTACGATAGGGACCGAGAGGAGGAATTGGTTTTGGTCTCCCGATAAAATTAAGCATCCCGTGTTCGCCCCGAACACACAACTTAATTTTATCAATAATAATTCATTCCACTAGAGAACTATTATTGAACTACCGCACCAATTCCAAATTATATTTTTGGGCTCCTTCTTATTATGAGTGTGTTAGTCTCTCTGTGTTTAAGATGTCGAATGTCCACTAATTGAGTTACTGACAACTCATTTAATTAATATCTTAGTCCAAGAGTAGTACCACTCAACCTTATCATCATGTCGGACTAAGTCCACCTGCAGGGTTTAACATGACAATCCTTATGAGCTCCTCTTGGGGACATTCTCAACCTAGATTACTAGGACACAGTTTCCTTCTATAATCAACAACACACACTATAAGTGACATCATTTCCCAACTTATCGGGCTTATTGATTTATCGAACTAAATCTCACCCATTGATAAATTAAAGAAATAAATATCAAATATATGTGCTTGTTATTATATTAGAATTAAGAGCACACACTTCCATAATAACTGAGGTCTTTGTTCCTTTATAAAGTCAGTATAAAAGAAACGACCTCTAATGGTCCTACTCAATACACTCTAAGTATACTAGTGTAATTATATAGGTAAGATAAACTAAAACCTAATTACATTACGACCTTCCAATGGTTTGTTCCTTTCCATTTTGGTCGTGAGCTACTGTTTATAATTTATAAGGTACTGATAACATGATCCTCTGTGTGTGACACCACACACCATGTTATCTACAATATAAATTAATTAAACAACTACATTTATCATAAATGTAGACATTTGACCAATGTGATTCTTATTTCTAGATAAATGTTTATACCAAAAGCTAGACTTTTAGTATACATCCTAACACTTAGGACTTTCCTGTAAACTCATTCAAACATGTTAGACCACAAAACAACTTAACTTTAGACCTTTTGACATAATCAAAATTCAGGTTCGATCGTTTGGTGCTTCCAGCACCAACATATATTACTTTCTTTTGCAATATTTAATTGATGAAACTAGATTTTTTTTGTTCTTGTATTTCTATATATAAGTTCATCATATTTTAGAACTCATGCGACTTGAGTTTTTTACCCGAATCAAACACCAACTTTCACGAAGGCTTCATGTTATAGGGATTAATCAGAGGTGGAACTTATGACCTAATTACTCATTTTGGTTATGGTCAAATGTTTCCATCAGCCAGCTTTTAAGAGTTTAGTTTTGGCCACCGTACCTCTTCTTTGCGACGGCAAGTTAGAGTTTAGTTTAGTTGTATATAGCACCTAACAAAGATCTAGTGAACTGTGTAGCTATTTGACAGCCTTCCCGCAAGCGATTTCTTTTGATCTGTGACATGTTTGGATACCAAAATATTATACGATCATATATTCATATTTATTAACTATGTAAGACGTAGAGGAATGAGGATATATCGTGAGACGTGTCGATTATGAACACAATGGTAGCTAGCAATTCCTAAGTACATCAGCGGTTAGGAAATTGGACCTGGAACTGGCTAATTTAGCGAATCGATACAATTTTCTCGTCTTAGTTTTCTCTTGGAGCAACACTGGGCTGTAGAAAAGCCATGACCAATTCCAAATCACCGACCCATTATACATGGAAAAGAAAATTGCACCCCACATTGAACCAATCCTTTAAACGCGCGCAACCATCCATTACAATGTCTTAACTATTCCGACAACAAAATATATTCCGACTACAAAGATCTGGATGGCTTCTAATTATAATCATTCTTCTAGGCAACGGCCAACGGGTTCTTTGGGCTGCTTATTTGAATCTGAAAAAAAATGATAAACACTAAGACTTGAGGAACAAGCCCTCAACATATGCATGATTAACCAATAGGAGGAATGACATACCAGTAGTCCATACGCTATTCTCACAGCCAAGGGGAATCATAGAGGGGAGTGACAACAGCCTTGATTTGCATGTACTTCTCGACTGAATCGATGCCCAGGTCCTTCCCAAACCCACTCATTTTGAAGCCACCAAAAGGAAGGTTCCTATCCAAAGCAGAATAGCAGTTGATCCAGATGTTGCCCGCACGAACTGACCTCGACATCCTGTTTGCTATGTCCAAGTTCTTCGTCACAATGCCCGCTGCCAATCCATATTTTGTATTGTTCGCCTTCTGGATCGCCTCCTCAATAGTCCTAGTGCATAAAAATAAATGCAAATGTTGTCAGGAATTGCCATCTTTCTTTATGCAAGGCAATTCAACAAATGCAACTTCACTCAATTCTTTATCACTTAGATCTGTGCAACCTCCTCTCATGCTAACTGGACGACACTTACTTGAATTTCATGAGGGACATGACCGGTCCAAATATTTCCTCCTTGGCAATCACCATGTCCTCCTGTCAACATGTCGAGGCACCGCACATTTGATACACTGGCTAACAGAGTGTCAACTAGATGGCACAAGAAGAGAGTCTCACCGTGACATCTGCAAATATTGTGGGTTCTATATAGTAACCTTTTTCACCCCAGGCCTTGCCGCCTGTAAGAATGGTTGCTCCTTCTTTCTTACCTTGCTCAATGCAGCCAAGGATCCTTTCAAATTGCTTCTTATCGGCCTTCGCAGAGGAATTAATACTTGGGTTAGTATGAATTGAAGGGAGGAAAAAGAGATTACAAAGGACAGTTATAAAAGGCACCTGAGGTCCTTGATGAACCTCTGGATCAAAAGGGTCACCGATCTTCCAGTATTTAACACTCGCCACTGCCTTCTCCACAAACTCATCGTAAATTCCTTCTTGTACATAGACTCGTGATGCCGCTACGCATACTTCGCCCTGGAGCCATCAGACCACCGATATGGTTACTGGCTTGTAGATATTTCTTTGAATAAACAATTTTGAAAAACTAAACTATGAAAATTCCGGAATTGCCTTGTTGTAGAATATTGCTCCAATGGCAAGTTCCACAGCCTTGTTAATATCTGCGTCGTCGAAGATGATCAACGGCGATTTTCCTGCCAATTCAAGCGATACGGGTTTCAAATTGCTTCGCGCTGCGGCTTCCATGATCGAACGTCCTACTTCGGTGGATCCTGTGAAGCTAACCTGCGATCATTAAGAATGTTATTCCCATTAACCATGCTGTCTGCTATTTAGACTGGAAGGTGGAACAATTGGACAATCTAGAATTTTACATTCCTAGTTATTTTGCTTGGAACTTACATGGTTGATATCCATGTGAGAAGCGATGGCAGCTCCCGCAGTTGGGCCAAAACCACTCACAACATTCAGAACACCATCTGGAATTCCTGCCTGTGATAGTCAAATGCGAATTATTTCAGTTTTGTTAAATAAAATTTTCCTAGTCTTCTCTTCATATGATGGAATATGAATCTCTGTTAAACGTTTACTAACCTGTTTAGCTAAGTGAGCGATGTAGAGCGCAGATAGTGAGCTTTGTTCCGATGGCTTGACAACCATGGTGCAACCTGCAGCCAGAGCAGGTGCGACCTTGAAGAAGAATACGGCAGCGGGAAAATTCCAAGGAATTATGAGCCCGACCACCCCAATGGGCTCCTTGAGTGTGTATCCGTGCATCGCACCAGACATCTTTAGTGTTTGGCCGTGGATCTTATCTGCAGCGCCGGCGAAGTAGCGAAGCATGTCGGCAGAACCTGGAACATCATAAAGCTTGTTGAGGAGGAACAACTTCCCCACCTCCAAGGCGTCTAGCGTCGCTATTTCCTCTACGTGTTGTTCGATCAGGTCTGCAAACTTCATCATAATCTTTCCTCGTTCCTAAGAAGAAAAAGATTCAGGTCCGAATGATTGGATCAGTAAACCAATATTAGCTTTGCAGTGAGAAAAGCGGAACAGCAATTGCTCGGATAGATCCGCTTACAAATCCAGTGAGGCGAGGCCACTTTCCATGGTCAAAGGCTTCTCTTGCAGCATCCACTGCTAAATCCACGTCCTCTTTGTCACCCTCGGCCACCATGGTTATCACATCCCCTGTGCGTGGATCGATCGTCTCAAACGTCCTCCCTGAATTAATCCAGAGACTTTCGATCTCACTTTCAAATTCAAATACTTTCATATGTAAACAAACTACTATGACCAAATTTGGAGGATATACGGAGAGCATGTTTCAGTATTCCCAACTTCATTAATTACCTGAGACGGCATCGACGAATTCGCCATTAATGAAGAGCTTCGTAAACTTTATCTCTGGCTTCTTGAGTTCACTGCCCATTGTATTCCCTGAGTAAAAGGCCGTGCAGAGCAGCAGGTGTGGGAAGGAGGGTGCCTGTCGGCTTGGACAACTCCTGCTTTAATAATTAGGGCGGCCGGGAGGTGCAGATGGGTTTCGATGGACGATCCGACCATCGCGCACGACGCACGTGACCAGGAAATATCTTTCCATTGCGTATTTGGTTGGTCAATCACGGCGTTATATTCAAACAGTTCTAGATCTAGAGCAGCAATCATCTTAAGTGGCATTTAGCTAATCTATCTTTAGACAGATGATAAATTTTCTTAGGGTATATGATTTAAAAAAAAAAAATTCTTTTACTTCCCAATCATTTGGAGTTGGCTATAAACTAATCCTCTCCATAATGACTAGAGAATTGATATTTTCCTCTTGGATTCGCTTTTAGCCGATCTCAAAACTCTTCTTTACTGTTGGAAGTTTCTGAAAGCATCGTCGCTGGAAGAGTACTTATAAGTTCACTCCTGAGCCTTTCTTCATTGACAATCAATTGGATGATGTAATGACAACTATATGGGAAAATTTCAAATGCAGCTCTTTCCACGATCAAACAGCTTGGACTTATTAATTATTAGACTGGCCAGAAGCATAACATTATCGTTAATCAAGATTGAATCGCGCTACATTCAACGGCAGCGAAGCTTCCTTGATGCAATTCTTTTTTTTTAATTTTTATGTAGTGCAGTTGCGTCTAAGATTTGTTCCAGTCACATTAGGTCATTTTCTCCTAACAATGACAGCTTCATCCCTTCCATTCAGATAACAGGGCCAATCTTGTTTTATGAAATTGAAACTAAGTTTTATCCCGAAAATGATTATATTTAAAAAGAAATAGTTATTGAAGGTTTTCGTGAAGTAGTAGCTTCATTTAAGGAGAGTGACCATCTGTAGCACTAAATTCATTTAAGGAGCTAGAGTCTGTTACACAAAAGGCCAACAGAAGTTGGAGCCTTTCGCAGATCATACAAAACAGCAAATGAAAAGAAATTTTACTGCCCAACTTTCTAAGTCTTATCTAAAAAGCAAACATGGAGTACAAATGTTTTTTCTGTTTAGAGAAAAAGTATTTTATTTGTGAAAAATATAGTATGATAGTTATTATTTCTAAAAGAAATTAGATGTAAGGCATCTTTTTCATTTATAATCTCAATTATAGAGCAACGGTACAGACGTAGGCAAACTAATGCGCTTGTTGAATTCATCCTTGATGTGGCTGCAATCACGCGGAATTTAAATTAAATAAAAAATTTCACACGGCCCTTCACCTCCTCACCCCCACGCATGGTGCTCTATCTATCGCCCCCACGGGCAGGATCAACTGGTTATGACATGGATTCTTGCAGCATAGGTCAAGAGGTCGAGAGTCTGCGGCAGCAAATACGATAACATCAATATCTGTCCGTGCTAAACCCTGAGACCGCCATGTCATAGCTGGACCCGTATTCACCGTGATTTACTCCCTCTCATACTTGTGGGGCCGGGGTGAGGGGGCCGCTGGGTTGGCGGTTCCAACCTTTTGCAGCATGGTGCTCTATCTATCACACGCCACGCGCACCTCACGCCGCATGAGCAATTGGTGCCGCCGCCTTCCTCAATCTTCCTCGCAACCGCGGAGCCCCAGGCACGAAAGATTTTGATTTCGATCCTCTTTGTCCTTTTTTATCATTGGGTTCAAGTAGATTTATAAATCTTTGGAATGAATTTCCTTCGAGCTCTTTTCTCATCGTCCTGTACAAGTGATCGTCAGTGATTCTGTTGATAGGTCTAAAGCATAAAAAAATACATAAATACAAAAATGGTAAAACTCATAGTGATCTTCCGTAGTAGATCTTGACCTTCACTTTTCGTACAAAATGAAAAACTCACAGTGATGCTTAGAGAAGGAGATCGGAGAAGATATCGAAGAATAACTTGTCGTTGGAAGAACGACCACAATACAGTGTAACAGGACTCCCACGGTTCTTAACAATTTTCAAATACTTCAGAAACTTTTTCAATCAAACAGATTGCTGCATAACTGATGCGCAAGCCACACAACTTTCATTGTCAACAATGCTACACAAGACTAGCCATATAGCTTCTATTGTCGACAATGCTACACAAGTTAAGCCACACAACTTCCATTGTTGACAAGGGCGCTATATAAATCTGCTTCTTGTTATTCCATAAGATGACGCCACCATTTAACAAGAAGGTATAGCTAGATGTGGATTTTCTATAATTAAGACATCCTGCCCAATTTGCATCTGTGCAACCCTTCAGGCTCATCATAGATCCTTGGAAACAGATACAATAATCTATTGTCCTTTTTGAGGTATTTTAATAGCTTCTTCATCGTTTTCCAATGTCTCGATCCTAGCTTTAACTGGAAACGACTAACAAAGCCAACAACATAGCTTATGGCAAGGCGAGTACATAACATAGTGTACATTAAACTACCAATAGCGCTGACATATGTTTTTTTTATTTCAGCTATTTCTTCATGAGTCTTAGGATACATACTTTTGCTCAGAACAGTACCTCTCGCTACAAGTGTTTGTTCAATGTTGCAATCTGATATATTGAAGTGTTGCAACATCTTAATGATATAAGTTTCTTGAGACAAATCCAAAAGCCTTTTGATCGATCTTTCATGATCTTCACTCCTAAGATGCACTCAGTTTTTCTTCAAAAATAATACTCTTCATTTGGGTATATCCTTTTGCAACTAGTCGAACTTTGTATCGATTAATCGATTCATCCATTTTCTTGTAGATTTTGAGAATCAATTTATTCCCAATAGCCCTTCGGCCCAGAGGAAGATCGACTAAATCCCAAACTTGATTCTTTCTCATTGACTCCAGTTCCTCATCCATTGCAACGTACCTTTTTTTTTCTCTAACTAAGTATCTTAATGCTTCCTCAACCGTTTGAGGTTCATTGTGTCAATTGAGAGTGTTATTAATGTCTTATTCTCAATATCAAACCATTTTTGAGGTTTAATCTTACGAACACTTTTTCATAAGTTGGGTTATTGAGAAGTCAACTTATGACTTGGCAAATCACTCCCACTGAATTGACTAGACTCAAACATCTCTTTTGACACCTCTCTTGTTGATAATATCTCATCCTCTTAAAAAAAAAAGAACACTTTTATCAACATCACCTCTGGTTGAGAAATCTGTTTCGAGAAAAGTCGCATCTCTCGAATCTATTTTAGAGATGGTTCCATCTAGTTGCTTACCTATGAAAACATAACCTTTGGAGGTCTCATGATATTTAATAAAGATACATTTCTTTTTACCCCTAGGCCCCAATTTTCTATACTTGTGAAAACTATCATGAACATAAGCAGCTGACCTCAGGGTCTCAGATTACTTAAATATGATTTTTTGTCTGTCCAACATTCATATGGAGTGGATGGAATTGACTTTGAAAATACTTTGTTAAGTATATAGGCCGCAACTAATAATGCATCTCCCTAATAAGAGATCAGCAAATTACCCTACACTATTATAGACTTAACCATATCTAGAAGAGTTATATTTCTTCTTTCAGTAACCTTATTTTGCTGTGGAGTTCCTGTGATGATTAGCTTTCCAATAATCCTTCTATCATTACACATTGTCTTGAACTTATCAAACAAATATTTTCCTCCATGGTCAGTACGTAAAGTCTTAACTCTACGTTTCATTTAATTCTCAACTTCGTTCATATAATGATTAAAGCAATCTAATGCTTCTGATTTATGAGAAATCAAATATACATGACCAAAATGAGAGAAATCATCAATAAATGTAATGAAATAGGAAGCTCCATTCCTAGCTTTCACATTTATTAGACCACAAATAACCGAATGAATTAATTACAATGATGATTCAACTCTTATAGTCTTACCAAATGGTTTCCTAGTTACTTTTCCAGCAAGACAATGCCCACATATAGATAAGTGAATCTTAGCCCAAGTGCCCAATAGACCCTCTCTAGCCAACCGATTTATACGTTCTTGTCCAATGTGTCCTAATCTAGTATGCCAAATCTCATTAGTGATATCTGCATTACTAGTTAGAGTAATGTTTGAAAAACAACCGTTTGTTGGTGCGGGAAGCATCCGACGATCGAACCCAAGTTTTGATAATGGCAAAGGGTTCAAAGTTAAGTCTTGTTGTTATCTAACATGCTGAATGAGTGTTTCAGGAAAGGCCTAACTGCGGTTAGGCAGGTGAAAACCCTAGGGGGTGGTAACCCTAGGTCCTAGGGGGCGGTAACCCTAGGTGGAGATAAGTCCTAGCTGCGGTTAGACAAAGGGAAAAACCCTAGGGGGTGGTAACCCTAGGTCATAGGGGGTGGTAACCCTATGCGGAAAGTCTTGGCAGGTCGATGGCTTCAGGCAAAAGTCATAGGGGGTGATAACCCTAGGTGGAAAGTCCTGGTGTCGCGAACCAGGTGAAAGACTGGACTAGCCGGGAAGCGGATGTCCAGCAGAAAGTCCGGAAGCGTCGAGTGCTGAGCAAAAGTCCAGTCGATCTGAAGGATCGCACTGGCAGCAGGTAAATCTCCTGAGTGGAGTAGGTGAGGACGCGTTCCCCGTAGAGGGAACAGTAGGAGTCGGATCGACCTAGGATTTTCGAACGGAAATCTGAAGTCAGACCCGGACAGTCCGGAGACTGTCATTACTCGATTATCATATTTTCTGTTGTATTGTGCTAACTTTGGTGTTGCAGGATATTGTTTGGGACTAACATGTCTTGTAGGTACAAAATAATGAAGTTTTCCCTCGGATGAACAGTATCCGAGGCGCCTCCATGGAGCTTGGAGGCGCCTCGGGTGCAAAGCACCCATGGAGGCGCCTTGAAGGAGGTATAAGGCGCCTTGGAAGGCGCCTTGTATAGGGCATAAGGCGCCTTGAAGAGATGAACTTCGACCAGTTCAAGTTTGATCCACGCGGGAGACTCGGCAGCATGAAGGCGCCTTCGGAGGCCTCCAAGGCGCCTTGAACACCCTTTATAAGGGGGTTTCAAGCAGCACCTTCAATCATCAATTTCCAAGTGATTCCCTTGCTACGTGCTGCTCCAAACGACGTTTCGAAGTGCTGCTACTCGTGCCCGACGACCCAGAGCTCCAAGATTTCACTTTTCGTCGTTGGTATAGATTTTTTTTATCACACTTCTTGTAATACTTAGTTTGTAATAATCGTGCTTATAGTTGTTGCCCATCGAAAGCGATCAAGGATCGCGGGCCTTCGAGTAGGAGTCGTTACAGGTTCCGAACGAAGTAAATCCATTGTGTCTGTGTTTCTCTATTTCATTTCCACTGCATTATTTTCTGAACGAGGTTTTAACTCCGATAGTTTTGCGATTCGAAAAATGAATTAGCCGCGAGTGCTATTCACCCCCCCCTCTAGCGCGTCTCGATCCAACAATTGGTATCAGAGCGGGGTCGCGTTGATCTGGTGCAACCACAAATCACGCATCTTTTTCGTGGTATTTTCAGATTTTCGGAGTCAAATTAAAATTAGCTTGCTAGCTACGTTCTAATTGTTTTATCGAATCGGTTTTGCTTGAAATTGGTACAATACCACTCGAGCTCGTTTTTTTTTCTTATTTCTCCCACACTGCTAATCCAAGACCTAGTCTTGGAACATTCTTTACGTTTTTGTTGTTACATATTACAAATGGCCCTCCAAGAAGGCTTTAGCACTTTTCGCCCCCCGCTCTTCTCCGGCGAAGACTTTGCCCATTGGAAGAACCGGATGATCTATCATTTCAAGACACAAGTCGAGATGTGGATCATCATCCAAACCGGTCTTGAGCTACCACTTGATGGCACTGGAGAACTCGTTTCATGCACTAACTGGGATACCAGCATAAGAAAGAAGGTCGAAGCTGATGCTAAAGCAACCTGTATGCTGCAATGCGGATTGACAAAAGAAGAACTGAATAGATTCGAACCATTTTCAAGTGCGAAGGAGCTGTGGAACAAACTAATCGAGCTACACGAGGGCACGCCAGATGCTAAAGTAAGTAAGCGTGATTTAATTTTAAATAAATTGTATAATATTAAAATGCAGGAAGGTGAGACGGCGAACCAGCTTCACGCACGCATCCGGGACCTACTCAACGGGCTTCATGCGATCGGCCAAAAGGTGGAAAACCGCGACGTAATAAGGTACACGCTAAGCCCTTTTCCGAGGAACACTTTGTGGGCATCCATGATTGATGCCTACAAAGTTTCCAAAGATTTATCTTTTATAAAACTAGATGAATTGTTTTCCGAGTTAGAATTGCATGAGCAGACTAATGCACGCCCGGTCGAGAAAGGTGTTGCTTTGGTTGCAGGTACTAGCAGGACGCGTAAACCAACGTCAAGGCGCAAATCCTGGTCCGAGTCATCAGACGAATCCGAATCGGATGAAGAAGAGCAAGCGAGCCTTCTCACTCTACCAGTACTAGTGAACATTATCGACACCGAGTCTGAGTTCGAATCCGAAATGGAGAGCGAGTCAGAAACAGAGTCCGAGCGAAGCCACGAATCCGCATTCGTTTCTGAAGGACCTAACCCCACTGTAAGTGCCTTACTCGCCGAAACTCAATTAGACGATTTAAAAAATATAGTCCCTTACTTGCTAAAAAAAGTTGGCTAAATCCAACGTCCGAGTTAAGTCGCTCCAAAAGGAGGTAACAACCCTTAAGGAAGCGACTGACTCGAGTTCTTTAACTGAGCCAGCTCAAATTGGAAGTTCAACTCAAGTCCAACAACTTGAGGAAGAAAATTCCAATTTGAAAACTCAAATTAAAAAACTCAAGGACACGTTGGAACGATTTACCATGGGTTCCAAGAATCTGGATCTGATTCTTGGAAAACAGCGAGCCATTTACAACAAAGCCAGACTTGGATTTAAGAACAAAACAAAATATAAATCATACCTGTCATTAGTAAATAGAAATAATAGAAATGTAAAACAAGCATGGGTCCCCAAGTCAAACTTGGTTAATCAAGTTGGACCTGGACAATACTGGGTCCCCAAGGATCAAGTCTATTACCTTGATAGACCATATCGAGGCTATGATCCAAGGGGAGCAAAAAGAAAAACAATCTTAATAAAAAGAAATTAAAAAATTCAAAATCAAATAAAAAATTCAAAATTAAACTATAAATTCAAAATTTAAATTTCGAAATTAAATTATAAATTCAAAATTCAAAATCAAATTAAAAATTTAAAATTAAACTATAAATTCAAAATTCAAAATTAAATTATAAATTCAAAATTTAAAATTTAAAATTAAATTAAAAATTTCAAAATTAAAATTCAAAATCAAATTAAAATTAAAATTAAATTATAAATTCAAAATTCAAAATTGAATTAAAAATTCAAACTTGAATCAAAATTCAAAAATTCAATTTAAATCAAATAAAAATTTAGAAGGAGGATCCAGAATAGCTGGCACCCCTAACTAAACTACCCGACTGAATAACTGAATGTAATCTACCCGAAATGGGTACACAAGAGTAGACTACCTGGCAGGGTAATTAAGGTTAGAAAAAAAAATGGGCTAGATTTAACCTGACCCACGGTACTGGTGAAGTTTTTGGATGATAGTACGTTAGGGAAGCTTGGGCATCGCATGTCTAGGAAGATATGGCTTCGACCTGGTGCATTTGGCCAAGTGGAACTGACCGAAGCTACCCTTAAACGGATCCTAACCAGTTAGACCAAGGTTTAGTATTAAGTTCAATGGGTAGGACTATTTGGAAAACTTCGAAGGCATGGTTACTTTAATGAGTTCCTTGTGACTCACCATAGCCCAGAAGTTTATCCAAAGAATGCTTACTTGTTGAACCCAAAGCTAAACCTGAATTTAACACAACGTTAAACCTTACCCTAAAATTCAACCATAATTCATCTCACAACAATTGTAGGGTTCCCTGATTGAAAATTTAGATTGGGTGAGATGACAAAGAAATTAAAATTAAAAATTGACTTGAACTTAAGTCAAAATTAATTAACTTGAATTATTTTCAAATTTAATTAACTTGAATTATTTTCAAATTTAATTAACTTAAATTATTTTCAAAACTTAATTAACTTTAAAATCTTTTCAAAATTAATTAACTCAAAATTATTTTAAAAAATTAATTTCAAAATTCTTTAAAAAAATCTTTTAAAAATAATTTTAAATCTTTTAAAACTTAATTTCAAAATTCTTTCAAAATCTTTTAAAAATCATTTTAAATCTTTTAAAACTTAATTTCAAAATTCTTTAAAAAATCTTTTAAAAATCATTTTAAATCTTTTAAAACTTAATTTCAAAATTCTTTGAAAAATCTTTTAAAAAACATTTTAAAATTTTTAAAACTTAATTTCAAAATTCTTTGAAAAATCTTTTAAAAATCATTTTAAATCTTTTAAAACTTAATTTCAAAATTCTTTCAAAATCTTTTAAAAATAATTTTAAATCTTTTAAAAATTAATTTCAAAATTCTTTCAAAATCTTTTAAAAATCATTTTAAATCTTTTAAAACTTAATTTCAAAATTCTTTGAAAAATCTTTTAAAAAACATTTTAAATTTTTTAAAACTTAATTTCAAAATTCTTTGAAAAATCTTTTAAAACTTAATTTCAAAATTCTTTCAAAATCTTTTAAAAATCATTTTAAATCTTTTAAAACTTAATTTCAAAATTATTTTAAAAACTTAATTTCAAAAGTATTTTAAAAACTGAATTTCAAAATTATTTTAAAAACTTAATTTCAAAAGTATTTTAAAAACTGAATTTCAAAATTATTTTAAAAACTTAATTTCAAAATTATTTTTTTTAAAAAAACTGAATTTCAAAATTATTTTAAAAACTTAATTTCAAAATTATTTTAAAAACTTAATTTCAAAATTATTTTAAAAACTTAATTTCAAAATTATTTTAAAACTTAATTTCAAAATTATTTTAAAAACTTAATTTCAAAATTATTTTAAAAACTTAATTTCAAAATCATTAAAAATCTTTTCAAACCTAATTTCAAAATCATTTTAAAATATCTTTAAAACTTAATTTTAAAATTCTTTGGAAAATCTTTTAAAAATCATTTTAAATCTCTTTAAAACTTAATTTCAAAATTCTTTCAAAATATTTTAAAAATCATTTTAAAATATTTTCAAAACTTAATTTAAAAAACATTTTAAAATCTTTTCAAAACTTAATGTTAAAAATCATTTTAAATCTTTTCAAACTTAATTTTAAAAATCATTTTAAAAATCATTTTAAAATCTTTTCAAACTTAATTTCAAAATCATTTTAAAATCTTTTCAAACTTAATTTCAGAATCTTGTTTTGAAATTCAAAACTTATGTTTTAAACTAAGTCTTTGATAAAAAGTATTTTAAAAGTAAAAATCTTAGCTAAATTAAGTCTTGATCAAATTTTTTTCAAAACTCCCTCTTTTTTTTAAAAAAAAAATAAATAAGAATTTTAAGTATTGTGATATCACAAAAATTTGCCTAGTTACTTGTTAAAGAAAAAAATAATAACCTTATCTCAGCTAAAAGTATCTCTCAAACTAAAGGAAATGGAAATATTAAGATTAAACATGCTTGCACTTTAGGGCTTTGATACCTGATCAACACCAATTAAATAATTTGATTGTTATTTAACTTGACACATGCTTGGACTTAATGACCAACTGAATAAATAACCTAAATTAAAATTTTAGCTACTCTCTCTCTTCAACCTAAAAATTAACAAGTTCTTTTTCAAAAATAAATATTATTTTATTCAAAATTAAGCTAAGTCCATTTTTCACTTAAGCTATATTTTCAAAATTTAATGTTTGCAAAAGGTTTAGCTAAGTGACTCATATAGCAACTTTCAAACTTAGCCATCTTTATGAATTTTTGTTGAGTTACCTATTAGATTCATTCTATACTTAGCCAAAAGTATTAAAAACATATTCCTTTACTTGCAAAATTTAACTCATGGCTTTCAAAAATTTAACTTAGTTACATATTTTTTTCTCTTCTCCTCTAAAACCAACTAAGTTTACAAAGAGGCTAAAGCCATCCTTCAAGTCATCCACATATTAGCCTTTTTAACTTAGGAGAAAAATAACTAACAAATTTTTCAGTTACTAGCTGAGTGTTTCACAAGCATTGTTTTTAAAGACTAAAACTATTTTTTTTTTTAACTTAAAACATGCCTTCCAACTGGCTTATTTTTTATATATGGCAAAGGGGGAGAGTAGGAAATTCAAAATCAAAAGTAAAAAGTGTTTTATTAAGGGGGAGAGTTTATTAAGGGGGGGAGTAGGTAATTCAAAAGTAAAACTTTATTTAAATTCAAAAAAAAGGAAACCCTGTATTAAGGGGGAGCTTCACAAAAGTTTAAGTGTTAGCTTAAGTTAGGCGTTCATTTGAATTTATATACTTAAGCTTGTTCACTTAAAACTTTTTAATATACTTATGCATTTGTTTTACTTAACTTTGAATTTGGGTTGCCATAATCAAAGAGGGGGAGATTGTTGGTGCGGGAAGCATCCGACGATCGAACCCAAGTTTTGATAATGACAAAGTGTTCAAAGTTAAGTCTTGTTGTTATCTAACATGTTCAATGAGTGTTTCAGGAAAGGCCTAACTGCGGTCAGGCAGGTGAAAACCCTAGGGGGTGGTAACCCTAGGTCCTAGGGGGCGGTAACCCTAGGTGGAGATAAGTCCTAGCTGCGGTTAGGCAAAGGGAAAAACCCTAGGGGGTGGTAACCCTATGCGGAAAGTCTTGGCAGGTCGATGGCTTCAGGCAAAAGTCCTAGGGGGTAGTAACCCTAGGTGGAAAGTCCTGGTGTCGCGAATCAGGTGAAAGACTGGACTAGCCGGGAAGCGGATGTCCAGCAGAAAGTCTGGAAGCGTCGAGTGCTGAGCAAAAGTCCAGTCGATCTGGAGGATCGTACTGGTAGCAGGTAAATCTCCTGAGTGGAGTAGGTGAGGACGCGTTCCCCGTAGAGGGAACAGTAGGCGTCGGATCGACCTAGGATTTCCGGACGGAAATCCGACGTCAGACCCGGACAGTCCGGAGACTGTCATTACTCGGTTATCATATTTTCTGTTGTATTGTGCTAACTTTAGTGTTGCAGGATATTGTTTGAGACTAACATGTCTTGCAGGTACAAAATAATGAAGTTTTCCCTCGGATGAACAGTGTCCAAGGCGCCTCCATGGAGCTTGGAGGCACCTCGGGTGCAAAGCTGGTGCTGGCTGCGAAGCACCCATGGAGGCGCCTTAAAGGAGGTATAAGGCGCCTTGGAAGGCGCCTTGTATAGGGCATAAGGCGCCTTGAAGAGATGAACTTCGACCAGTTCAAGTTTGATCCACGCGGGAGACTCGACAGCATGAAGGCGCCTTCGGAGGCCTCCAAGGCGCCTTGAACACCCTTTATAAGGGGGTTTCAAGCAGCACCTTCAATCATCAATTTCCAAGTGATTCCCTTGCTACGTGCTGCTCCAAACGACGTTTCGATGTGCTGCTACTCGTGCCCGACGACCCAGAGCTCTAAGATTTCACTTTTCGTCGTTGGTATAGATTTTTTTTATCACACTTCTTGTAATACTTAGTTTGTAATAATCGTGCTTATAGTTGTTGCCCATCGAAAGCGATCAAGGATTGCGGGCCTTCGAGTAGGAGTCGTCACAGGGTCCAAACGAAGTAAATCCTTTGTGTCTGTGTTTCTCTATTTCATTTCCGCTGCATTATTTTCTGAACGAGGTTTTAACTCCGATAGTTTTGCGATTCGAAAAACGAATTAGCCGCGAGCGTTATTCACCCCCCCCCCCCTCTAGCGCATCTCAATCCAACACCATTAATAGCACAATTGACATATAGTTCTACATCAAAAACCATAAACCCATTTGATAAAAAACTATATTCGATTGACACTGAGTCAATCTTAAGTCAACACTTCAGCTATAAAAATTAATACAATATCCTAAATCAAAAAGAGCTATAACGGAAACAAGATTCCGTCGAATTTAGGAGCATATAGGACATTATGTAGAAACAAAATACTACCACCACGGAGGTTGAGTTTGCAAGTACCGACTCCTTTGACTTCAACTCTTGCATTATTTCTTACATAGATCCATTTGTTGTCAGCTGGTACCCGTCGGTACTCTACAAATGTAACTCACTCCCGAGCTACATGGTTGGTTGCTCTCGAATCTATAATCTATAAAGGATAAGAATCAACTAACAACACTGAACTAGCAACAAAATGCTCAGGAAAAGAAGACACACTTGGATTTTCCTTTCTTCTTGATTAGGCCCTATCCCACAGTAACAGTTTCTTTCTTCTTTCCCTTCCCCTTCTCGAACCATTTCCTTTTCTTGGATCTAGATGATCCAACAGAACCAATAGCCACATAGACTAGTCCAAAAATCATTGCGGATTCAACTCTCTCTGCTTCTAATTCTACATGGCGTGAGATGTCAATGAAAGTCTTAATACTCTCACTGTGAGTTAGGGTCTGCTTCATGGTATCCTGAGAATCTGGAAGGGTATGAATAACTGTTTGAACCTATTATTCATCGGTCAACTCATGACCAGCAGTTTTAAACTCCCGAATCATGTTCGACATCTCCCTAAGGTGTTGAACCATTGAAAGATTCGAGCGCTGCTTATTGCTGCCAAACTTAATCGTCAGTTGTTAAACTTGCTCAGAGTTACTCCACTGTATTTCTCCTTAAGGCCTACCCAGACTACATGAGCCGTAAGATACAACTCATATTCAAAAACTAGGTCATCCATTATTGAACTAATCAATATTCCCTTAGCAGTGGAGTCCTTCTTCTTTCATGCCTTATAGGCATCAAGATCTCGTCTATTCTGTGTAGTGGGACAATCTACAGGTTTTTCCATAACCCGTTTTATAGCCTCAAGAACTTCTTTTCCTCAAGAATATATTGTATCTTGAGTTGCTAGATTTCGTAGTTATCCTCATATAATTTCTCTTTGCTATTGAGTTTAGCTATGATGTTCTTATTTGACATGATGTAACATAAATAAACATATTATTTAGTATTTAGTGTAATTCATATGCATGCAGTTTATGATTGACTCATTGTTAATTTGAGTTGGTTTACAAAATCAAGTAATAACTACGTTTCCACTCATCATTTATATGATCCAATCAAATCAACATTGATCAATACTATCACATATATCCCAACAAATGAACTAATCATTATTTTACCATGATTACTTTAATTAAATGAACTAATCATTTAATAACATGAACTAATCATTTAATAAAATGAACTAATCGTTATTCTATCATGATTTCTTTAATTAAATGAACTAATTATTTAATAAAATAAACTAATCATTTATTATGTGTCATGTAGAGTAATCAACATATGAATAAACATATCATTTACATAAACATGTTGCATATTGTTATCATATAACAAACTGACATGAAATAAATAGACTAATACTTTTCATACATAATGACAGTAACAATAAAAGAATTCTAACAAACTAGATAAGCTAACACCACTCCTACTAAAACAAACACTAATATAGTGGTCAACATAATCCCCTTCAACTTGGATTCATTTGAGGCAATCTCAGATAGACTAACTTCAAGATTTTTAATTTGATCTATCATCAAAACTTCTTCAGAATCCTCCTCAGATTCTTCAAGATCCTCCTCTGGATCATTCTCAAATTCTTCAGGATCTTACTCTAGGAACTCATGGTGAAGTAGTTCTATACACAACTATGCATATAAGATTCTCCCTTCAAAGAGCCTCCATATCTGGTGTGCTACCACCTTTGGAGTCTCTGGTAGTGAACGAATCAACCCATATCCTATAATTATCCAGGATTAGAAACTCTTCTCGTTCGAGTTTCTAAGACTGATAATCATTCGTGCCATTTATAAATTAAAATTAAATAAGTCAGTACAAAACCAACTAATCAATACAAAATCGGCTTAATTCAATTTATATTGGCATAGAACCAACATTATTAATCAAGAAGGACAAATCTTCTTGATTTTCAGGAGTCTAAATCGACTGACTTATTTGATCAGTCGATTGGGAATCCAGATCCTATGCTTTATCCAATATCCTCGTTAGAAATAATCTAATTGGACAGAGATCTTCTATACTATGTTATGTTATTGTTTAATCTAAGTCCATTTAAGTCAATCTCAGACTTATTGATCAAATTCAAGTCCATTTGATCAACCCAATGTCCATTGGATTAAGTGACCCATTAGAACAAATCTAATTTATTTGATCAAATTTGACCCATAGAACAAATTTGGTCATTTAATTATATCTAGTCCAAGCCCTATAAAATCAACCCAAATCGATTCTAGTTTGGATCAAACTAGTTCAGTTAAACCAACTAATAGTTTGAACAAGACCAGAGTCTAATTGAACCATCATGGTCTAATTAAATCAATCAATGATTTAAATCAAATCTAGGTCTGATTTGACTAATCTGATTTGGTTAAACCAACTAATAGTTTGAACCAGACCTATGTCTGATTTGAATTAAAGTGGTTCAAACCAATTTAGTTTGGTTCGATGAAATATATTCGTTTTAAGTCAAACCCAACCAATTAATTAAATCTAGGCTCAGTTAATTAATTGATATGTCATGCAATGCAATAAAAGCAAATTAAGTTTTATTAATATGCATTTAACATGCATGAATAACAAACATTATTTTGTTTTTTATGAAACCACGTCTTCTGCCCAATGCCGAAGCATATTTGCTTCTTCCACCGAAGCCACGCCCACAAGCACACCAATGTCATTTCTACCGCCCCATGCAGTGGCGAGGTTATTAACTACTACAATCAACTGTCGATCTTCCAGCGCCGTTTCTAGCGCTAGCCAACCAAGGACACCTATGGCTATCCTCTTGACTTGGTCACTAGTGTTTTACGACCATTTCTACATGTCAAGCATGTGGTTGGTAGCAGTCGCCAGTTCTTTTTCTCCGAGGTGACTTGTATTTCCCAGCACCCAGCGATGGTGGAAGATCATGACACTGTCGCGATTTCACTTTCGATGATAGCTCAGTCGGCAATTTCTTCGGCGATGAATACGTGTATACCATTCGAACAATTCTAAAGGTATATTTGTACATATCTCTTGGCTTATCATTTTAGGCATTTCAATTTAACAGATTTATGTGTACACCGCCTACATGCACAGATCTATATTTGTGATCTTGGCTTATCATTTTAGTCATTTCAATTTAAAAGATCTACGTGTACATTGCCTACATGAACAGATCTATATTTGTGATCTTGGCTTATTATTTTAGGGATTTCAATTTAACAGATCCACGTGTATACTGTCTAAATGCACAGATCTATATTTGTGATCTTTATGCTTTCACGGTAACAGATCATATAGCAAGCAAAAAGATCCATCATGCATTCTTAGAACTAAGGCAACGCTTTGATAGCATTGTTGATAGTTCTAAATCATGAAAAATATATAAATACAAAAATTGTAAAACTCACAGTGATCTCCTGTAGTAGATCTCAATTTTCACTTTTCGTACAAAATGAAAAACTCACAGTGATGTTCAGAGAAGGAGATTGGAGAAGATATCGAAGAATAACTTGCCATCGGAAGAACGATCACGAACGAATCAAAAAGCTCTTCAAGTTCCACGAGCCAAATCTCTCTTCCGGATGTTCTCCTTGCCAATTACTTGCTCACTCCCTCTTACAATCTTGTGCACACGGATGAACCTTGCATAGAGACCTTTCACATATGGGATGAGCCCGACTTTGAACAAACTCACACACAGCAAGCTCCCGCAAAATTCCCCTCTTCTTCTTTAGCTTGGATGTGTTGGCGCAGCGGGCCGGCAAGAGGGGAGGGGTGAATTACCTTAAATAGAAAAAGATACCCTCCTCGTTCTTTCAAATCTTTTTAAAGTGCAATAACAATAATAAAATAAAAATGACAAAATTGAGGAAGAGACTCGAGATTGACTTGGTTATAACCTAAGTGGTTGTTAATCCAAGGCGGTTGCAAAGCTCACTAAGAATCTTCTTTCTCTAAAGGTAGAGATGCCTTTTACACACAATGAAAGCTCGAATAGTTGCTAGAAAGTTAATACAAGAGTTGATATCTTATTCCCTAACTCCAGGGCCTTTTTTATAGCTCCTGAAAACTCTATCCGTAGCTTGAGAGTACCTCCTAAGGGCATGGAGGATGCCTCTAACTTGGTAGCAACGGATAAGGTTTTATCCACTGCAACGACTAAAAAACTGGATCGAGAGCGCCCTCCATAAGCATGGAGGGCGCCTCCCATACTTTATAGAGGGCGTCCTCTATGCCTCATGGAGGGCACCCTCTATACCACATGGAGGATGCCCTCTATACCTCATGGAGGGCGCCCTCTATATCTCATGGAGGGCACCCTCAACCTGCAGGGCATAAATTGTTCCAGCTTTCCTTTCGTTCTTCCGCTGCTCTGTTCGCTTGGGTGATTACGACCAATCGAAATAGGGCTCACCCGAGCCCAATTTCTGGCCTTCTTCTCGAGCAGGCTTCCATCCCGGCTTCTCGTCCCTCGAATGTCGCGTACGTTCTTCTCATCCACCGGTGTACTCTTCCGCAGCTCTTTCATCCCTCAGACGCACTGAGCCCGTCGGCTCTCTTCTCGTACCGTCCTTCTCGCCAGCTGTGTTTTCCGCTCGACTTCCTGTGCTCCTAAACTCTTGCACACTTAGACACAGGAATCAAAACCAAACAGGACCTAACCTAACTTGGTTGATCACATCAAAATAACCACGGGCTCCAACAGGATGCATATATATTAGAGGAAGATGGATCTTCCTCTCCCTCTATTAATAGAGGGATTAAATGAGTTAGAAGATGAAGGGGGAAGGGGTGCCCTTTCATCTTCTTAGCTCCAACAGATTCGACGAGTACAGGAAGTCCTATCCGAAATTTGAGTTGGTTCACCATCCCCCGAACTCGGCTTGTTCTCTATTGTCGATCTCATTCTTGACACCCCTTTCATCTTTATCTGTAATGGTTTGTAAGGGGGTGAGTGATTTGTGAATCACTCAGCAAGTGGGAGACACAACACAAATACTGAAATTCTTGAGAGGTCGTAGTAAAATAACAGAATTTAGACACATATTTTCACGTGGGCACTTAAATTGGATCATGTTCCATATGACTTAAATGATATCAACCCTCTAGAATTATCCCTCCTAGAGGAGAAGTCGGAGATAAAAAAATATCACAGAAGTCAGAAATCAGATGTCAGACATGTTCGGAATACATATTCCTACCATTTAGTTCATGATCAGCCTAGTGTCCAAAATTATGGAAGTAACGGAAATCAATAATAAAAAATGTTCAGAAGTGAAACAAATTAATTGCAGGGAATAAAAGACCATTGTTTTTTTAAAAAAATACAAAATTTGCATAATAGGTCCACTTAGCCTTTCCTTGGAAGTTGCTACAGCGGTGACCTCTTCTTCCTTGCACAACATGAATCTGGCAAGATTCCGTCTTCTCTTACGATCCAACCTTCCCTCCGATAGGTGTGAGGTTATTTATAGTGGTGGGGGTGAAGATTTAGTCCCCCACTAACCCCACTACTTCCACCTTCCATTATCCAACCACTCCATTATAGTGGTAGGGGTGAGGATTTGATCCCCCACTAAGCCCACTACTTTCACCTTCCATTATCCGGTCGGTCTTCACATGTTCCTATAGCAATAGAAGAAAATCTTGCACTATTGCCTACCCGTAGGTTTACTTCACCCTTTATCAATGCTCTACTATTTCTCAACCCCTGCACATTAGTACAAATGTGAGATGCACACCCGGTATCTAATACCCATGAAGAAGAAATAGGTAGATTAACTTCTATAACATATATACCTGAGGCAGAGGTCTCACTTCTCTTCCGTTTTAGTTCCTCTAGGTACACATTGCAGTTCCTGTTTCAGTGTCCGGTCTCACCACAGTGGAAGCAGGTTCCTTCCTTAGCAACCCCACCTTTGGGTTTCAATGCATGGGTCTTGCCCTTGCCTTTGGATTGAGTTTTACCCTTACCTTTGGGATTCCATTTGCTTTTACCCTTTTGTACCATCAAAATGGTAGTAGGTTTTGCCTTCTTAAGGTTGAGTTCAACAGTTCTCAACATACTTAATATTTTAGGCAATGATTTGTCAATTTCATTTATGTTGTAGTTCATGACAAATTGACTGTAACTCTCGGGCAACAACTGCAAAATAAGGTCAGTGCTCAATTCTTGACCTAGTAGAAATCCCAACCTTTGTAGATTCTTCACATACCCGATCATTTTGAGCACATAACACCCTACGAGACTTCCTTCTTGCATTTTACATTGAAATCGAGCCTTGGACATCTCAAATCTCTCATGTCTTGCTTGCCCTTGATATAGTTGTCTAAGATGTTCAACTATATCATAAGTATCCATGTTCTCATGTTGCTTCTGAAACTCAGAGTTCATGGTGGCGAGTATAATGCATGATAATGTAGGATAAAAAAGAATTTAGATATCTCCACAATTGCATGATATTGTCCATTTTGGACCTAAGCCCTCATGATTTTGCTCTTAGGCTCTCCCCAAAAGGCCTCATGCCAATAGAGATATCTTTTCTCTTATAAACCCATGATCTTTCCCAAGTGTTTTCAATATGGGACTATATTTGCAACCTTACAACCCCAACAATCCCACTCTCAAACAAAGGACCATAGGCTTCCCACGTCCGATCCTCGACCCACCAGGTCTTCCTACCCCTCGGTCCACTTGACCTACTAGAACTTCCTTGCCTAGTCGCAACTAGGACTTCATGCCTAGTGTCTGGTCCTCTTGATCCGAACATAGGAGCCCCCACTTTCTTTGTTTGAGGTCAATATTGTACCCACATGGCTCAATCAGACCATAGCTCTTGTGCACAGTCGACGGTTAAACCTTCTGACAGTCCGTGCTCTGATACCAATTGTAGGAACGAAAAGAATTTAGATATCTCCACAATTGCATGATATTGTCCACTTTGGGCCTAAGCCCTCATGGTTTTACTCTTGGGCTCTCCCCAAAAGGCCTCATGCCAATGGAGATATCTTTTCTCTTATAAACCCATGATCTTTCCCATGTGTTTCCAATATGAGACTATGTTTGTAACCTTGCAACCCCAACAGATAAATCTAATGCATCATCTTGATGCTTCTTATAAGTATCCTTATCATCTCTAGTGGTAGTAGTGGGGGTGCTTTAAGAATAAGTTGCTCTAGGACGTACAATTTTCTTTCTTGCTTGAGAACTATTCTCAAGTTTCTGTACTAGTCCAGGAAGTTAGCTCTGTTGAGCTTGTCCTTATCAAGGACAGATCATAGAGAGAGGGTATTCGACGTATTTGACAACATGGTAATCTACAACAATAAAATACAAAAATAAGTATCATATTTAGATCATTTAATTAGGACTTTAATTAAATGATTCTCCCACTGAATTGTAACGCTTGGTAGGAACAAGTCATGGATGTGGTTTTACCCATACTACTGGCTCCAAATCTAATCGTGATGACATTCATGTGGGACAAGATCCATGTTATACCTCATCTTGAGTTAGCTTTGGCTAATTGCCTATGACTTAGTATAACTTAGGTAGGTAGCATTTACCAATTACATCCTATTTAACTCTTGTATCATTCAGTGAACAAGACTATTTGTTCGTTTGCCCATCTTATGAAATCCACATTATAACTCATTTTGAGTTAGTTTTGACTAATCACCCAAGACTAGTATAATTTGAATTTCATCATATGGGATATGCCTCTAAGTTCTCAATCTAATTGATATAACTTAGTTAAGTCACACCCAAAGTTTAATAGTCGGACATCACAATTGTCCTGTCACACTCTAGCACAATAAATCGAGTCACTTTGCTTTGGCAAAATCTGACTACAATTGATCGAACTAGATGTGAGTACCAAACTTTGGTAGACATATATTAAAAGGACCTAATTATTGTTAAACTACACTTAGCACACAATCATAGCACACAACAACATATATGAAAAATGAAACGTGACATGGTTATGGCTCCATCATCTACGATCTTCTCAAGCAATGAGAAGATCGAAAAGTCAACGTAGGTCAAAGCATCTTCTCTAAGTGCTTCCTTGGTCGTCGTGTGTTGTTGTCCTTCTCCCTTTTCCACCATCGTCCAGTAGACTAATTCTTCTCTAATTTATACATTACAAAACTTAAAGAAACTTCAAGTTACATTCAAGGGTAATCTAAATTTAACTAGAGTGATAAAAGATGAAGGCACGACATGCAGGTCGTATTATAAATTACAACACACATTCAATCGCATTGGGATTAAAGGTCATAACCATGCACCATGTCATAAGGATATTGTGAATATATATATATATATATTCACAATATCCTTATGACATAAATCTACTATAATTTTAACAACTAATTATGAGCCGTAATGTCACGGCGGTCCTGCTAGCCGATTAGCGGGCGGGGGTCAAGGGGGTAGCACCCCCAGCGAAAAATTATTTCTCATACTCATTGTATGAGTTGCTGCCATACCCGAGACCCTGCAACCTACAAAAAAAATCAAGAGACCACGTTGTTCACAACACTTTGGCCGAGACCACCTTACTGTTCACAACTTCTATTGGCCGAAACCTTGGAAGTATATTTCTATCAAACGAAATATGTTATAACACTCGTTTATAACAAGTATAAAGATGCTATATTCTTTAGTTTGTTCATATACTCATTATTTTGATCCATGCGAAAGGAAAAATACATATATTAAATTTTACATGAGAGGGTTATACCTTTGATGTATGTACTCGATCTCCCGACAACTAGGATCTTAGCACGATCACGTGTCCGTGCCTCTTTCGGTATCCACACGAACACAAGAAAATGGAAAAGACCAACACTCAAGGTTGTGCTAGCAACTCTCTAGTGAGTTTCGGCCAAAGAAAGGGAGGAGAGGTGGAAGAATGGAAAATCATACTAAAAAATGATAGAAAAATACTTTTGTACTTCATCCAATAAAAATACTTAATGAGCATTAACACTCCATGCATTAAGGCCATTTTGAAACTCTTCATTTTGAATTCAATTTTTGAAATTGAATGAATTTCGAAATTAACTCTTCATTAATCCTCTTTAGTGAATGAATTCACTTGAGTCTAACTCAAGTCTATTTCAGATTAGATTGAATCCATATAGTTGGATTCACTTGAATCTAACTCAATGATTCTAATCTGGATATGTCAATCATCTCATAATTAACTCTTAGAGCTAATACTAACATGAAGTCGCTGGAACAGAGTTTGGGTGTAGGCGAAGGGAAGAAAGTGTTCCTTCATATTTTCCTTCATATCTTCCCAGATAGTTATTTGAGATTTACCTTGTTTGTCCAGAAAGTGCCGCATCTATTCCCACCATGTTGACGCTCACCCTTTGAGTCTAATGGCAATTAATTTCACTTTCATCCAATCTGGAATTCACTTGTAGTCGAAGATCTGCTCTACTTCGTTGATCCAGTCAATGAAATCTTCTGCTCGCAACGAACTAGAAAATTCGGGTAGATCCCAAAATTCGAAGTCTCCAGTAGGCTCCTCTCGTCCACGACGATCCTGAGGTGAGTCTCGCCGGTGATATGGGTTCTCGAAGGAAGATTCATATCCATGATCTGAAATCTCATGATCTTCGAGATCCCGCATCGCCATATGCTAGGTTAAATCTGCAACTTGCCTCCGTAAATCCTCAATCGTCATTATGTCCTAGACGTTATGACCACGGTGCTCAGTTTCCTCCATCGAAGCCTGCCTGTTGTTGCGACCATGACTATGACCACGATGACCAAACCATTGGATCTGTTGATGACCTTCATGAGCTCTGATACCAACTAACGTTGGGCAGGATAGTGATTATCCTGCGGGTTGACGCCAAAAGGAAAATTGAGAAGAAGACAAGAAGAGGAATCTCCAAAAAGGAAAGTTTATATTAAAACTTGAGGGTTTAATCCCTCAATATCTAAATATAACTCTTATATAGATCACAACCTAAGACTCAAATAAGGAAAGAAATTATAATAATTACAATTAACAAATCTTAATTCCAATCTTATAAAGAAAGGAAATAGATTTTTATCCAAAAAGAATAGTAATTAATTTAATGATCTTAACTCAAATCAAGATGTGGATCAAGATAAATCCTCTTTAAAATTACTAAAAATATGAAAATTATCCTAAATACTCAAAAAAATAAAAATTAGCAAAATTAGCAAAAATGCCCTAAAAAAGATTTAAACATCGGAATTTGGAGTTGAAAATTAACGATTATAATTTCACTGATAATAAATGTAGATTTTCAAATTCTACGTACATAATCAAATTTGACATAACAGCATTATTGTTAGTCACGAGTGAATCGCACGCGGTACATTCAATGGCAGTGAAGCTTTCTTAGTTTTTATGAAGTACAGTTGGGCCTAAGATTTGGTCCAGTCACAATAGGCCTTTTTCTTCTAACAATAACGGGAGCAGATCTCCTGGTCCGCAAATTGCGGACCAGGGGATGGTCCACTACATGTGGACCTTTGATTTGAATAAACCCCACTTATTTAAAGATGAGGTCCATTCAAATCAAAGGTCCAGATCAATGGACCATCCTCTGATCCATAATTTGCGGACCAGGAGATCCATGCGGAACAATAACTGCTTCATCCCTTCCCATTCAGATAACAGGGCCAATCTTATTTTATGAAATTAAAACGAAGTTTTATCCCAAAAGTTATTATATTTAGGAGGAAATAATTTAAATTTGAAGGTTTTCGTGAAGTAGTAGCTTCATTTAAGGAGTGTCTGTTACACAAAAGGCCAACAGAAGTTGGAGCCTTTCACAGATCACACTAAACAGCAAATGAAAAGAAATTTTACTGCCCAACTTTCTAAGCCTACCGAAAAAGCAAACATGGAGTACAAAAAAAGTATTTTATTGGTAAAAAAATATAGTATGATAGATTTTATTTCTAAATTAAATTATATGTAAGACATCTTATTCATGTTATCTTATCTTTCTTTCAGTAAACGCAATGTCAAGTTCTTAGATAGTACTGGTTAGAAATTCAAAATTGAGCTAATTAGAATTTTTTCCCCTCGGCTAAACTTTCTATAAACACGTGACTGTTGGCCTTCATAATTTTATGTCTAGGATTCAAATCTTGGTTTTCAACTTCCTGTCACGAGTAGTATAATGCGAGTTAGTCATCCTAGGTAGGGTGTTCTGGTTAAACCCTCTAACGATAAATCAGATATATGAAGTTTGAGACTAAGTTGCATGTATTATTTCAGATTTTTTTCCTTAATAAATAGTAGATCCGAGAACATTTGTTATCAGGATGAGGGTCCATTTGCACTTTCTCAATTTATTCTATGGGCGATAAAAAAATTCTATATAATTAGTCCGACCATCCAAAAATTAATAGGACCCACTCAAAGTAAAAATAAAAATAAAAAATAATGCGAGTTAGTCAATGAATACGACTGGATTAGCATATTAACTTTTCGCTATGATTTCATAACCGCCTCAAAATCAAATGATGACTAATGAATCTGCATGGTTATGATAAAATCATTATTTATTAGGAAAACAAATTGAATTCGAATGGAAATTTTTGGTTTTCAACGGCGGTCTAAGAAAACAATCGATCTATGCAATAATATTAGAGATTGTCAATGCAATAATATTAGATATTGTCCCAGGTCATTGATAAAAATATATATATTTCACAAATACAAGTAACGGTCAGTATCCACTAGCAATAAGGACCCTTTGGATGACTAGCAAGTGATCAAAATTTACCTAGTTACCTGAGTCTTTCATCTAATTAGTTATCGAGGTGGTAAAAGATGAATATATTCGTTCTTGGTGCTCCCGTCAATTTGTCTCAGGATTAACAAGGAGAAGATAAATCATGGGTGACTACTAGTCTTTAGAATAGTGACTAGCACATAAGGGAGATATTTTTCTCGACTTTGCCGAGACTTGAATCTCAGATCTCATGGTGGCAACACCTCATGCGCTAACCACTAGACCGTCCCGAGAAGACATCTAATTAGTTATCGTGCACCCACAGTATGTATGTAATTAATACATATAAATTATATAAAATAAATATTTATCGTCAAGTAATTAAATAATATTATTCAATATTAGTATGATTTATTCTATAAAAATCTTAATATGAAAATAATGTAGAAATTATATTATTATTCATACCTCAAGAATGTAGCGAGAATATCTTATATCACTCGAAAAACCAATGAGATAACTGATGAGATACAAAGATAGATAGATGTGGCTGTGATTTTTCCCGAAGAATCAATGAGATATAGATGGATTGATGCGGCTGTATCGATATGCAGATGAGCTAAAACAGATGCATTGATGTGGCTGTATCGATATGCAGAAAAGTCGAAATAGATGGATTGATGTGTTGTGATATAAAAAGGATAAGAAGAAGAAAGCAGTAACGAAAATATTGGAGAGGGAGAGGGAAGGAGAGAACAATAAAGAATCATTGAGGATTGAGGCAGTGAAAAGAGATGATGTAAATAGTAGAAATTAGATTATTTGTGTGTGATTTAAGAAATATAAGAAGTTAAAATTATTATAATAAGTCTTGAAATTATTTTCGACGTGAAAAAAAGATATTAATATAACTTAATTTTAAGCTTCATCAAATCAATTGATAGTCTGCTATTAAAGGGTCTATCTTTTTAATTAAATAATATACATGTACAATAAGAGACAATTACATGTATCATCGTCGTGTCCAATGTCATCAGCTGATAAATAATTTTCGCTATTATATTTGATTAATGATAGAAACTATAAAATCAATAAAAGAAGTAAGGCCCTCGGGCTATGGTACGACGGTATGACACCCAGGTTATCATCTCAGAGATAGTCAATAAGACTAACTGGGTTTATCATAATAAAATAAGTATTTGCAAAAGGAAGCTAAAGCTCAAAACATTGTGCACGCCCATATTGTACACTCGTGTTGTGCCTTGAACAACATTTGAATATAACCGAAGAGTGTGCTTGGAATAAAATTTGAGTGTAACTGAGGGAAAAAATTGACTCTTTATATGTCTTGTTGATCATCATAACTAGCTGCTCTCACCATGTTAATACTTGATCCTTGAATTTGATTGCAACCAACTTTACTTTTACACAATCGGGTATTTCCTTATAATACTAAATCCTTTCTATTTTGTTAAGTAATCAAAGAATCCTCAATCTGTAACGTACCAAAAAACTCAAGAAGATCAATTAGAAATCCCATATCTCCGTATCGTTCCTCTTGACCATGACTTTCACGATTGTGATAAGAATTTTTAAAAGTGGAATCAAAATTAAGATAAGAGAACTTATGGCACCAGATCTTAAGTTAATTTTGTGACTTGTCTATGTAGATCTTCAAACCTCTCATCTTAGATGTTACGATTACGGTGCAAGGTTTTCTCAATCAAAACTTGCCTCTTGCAATCACGAGACCATCCAACGGATTTGATATGCTCTTATACCAATAGACACTGGATAGACTAGTGACTATTTTAGAGGCTCGTTTCCTCATAGGAGTTTTAGGTAATAAATGTAGAGAAACTATTTAGGTAATACAAGGCCAACCCAATATGACTCACTCCTTTAATTTTAAAGGGTCATAACTTTTAATTCAGGACTCAGAATAAGGCTTTGTCAGCACTCACGTGTGTAAAATTTAAAAATATATGTTTATGACTGGCAATGGCATAGCCAAGATTTTCATTCAAGGGGGCGGAGGAGATGGTGGAAGGGGAGATTCTTCGTTGGAAGTAGGTTCATCTCATATTTTTTTTAAGCTACCTATTTCACCTAATTTACCATCAACATAATATTTTAGAAACATAATCACCTAATTTAATGACTATTTTTTCGAATAATTAAAAAATAAATAACAACGAAATTGATAGAACTAACTTGAAAGTTAATGATCCCTTATTTTATATAAATATTGATAGAGGTACTAAGTCAAATGTTTAACATACTTTTCTAGTTATAACTATCTAATTTTAATTTTTATCCTAAAGAAGATTTCTTTCATATTCATCTGGTTATTATAAGATGTTCGTGTAAATTATACGATGAGTATATCCATGCAATAAATGATGTAATTCAATTGATCAAATTTTCAAATGATTGTCAAACAAATTGATCACCTTCATATAACAAATCAAACATTAAATACAAGGAAGATCTCAATATTTATAAACACTTGACATACTTAACTAGCAAACAAAAATATGAATATATGAAAAAATTAATACTACATATTTTTTCAACACTTAAATCCGTAATCAAAAGAGAGTATACATAAGAAACTCTACCTCAATCAAAAAGCGTTTGTTATTGAGCGTCGGTGAAGCAACGATGGCGGTGCTAGCAACAAACGACAATGACACTGGCAACAAACAACAGCGGCACTGGTAGCAATAGCATGCATCGACAAACATGGATTGCAACAATAACAATGTGCGGCAGAGGATTTTGACGGCAAAAATTAGGGTTAGGTAAAGAATTTAGGAGAGGAAAAAGAACACGGGAGAGAAAAAAGGGAAGGGGATTAGAAGTGGAAGAAGAAAATACAGGAGAAGGGAAAAAAAGAAGAGAGAAATTTGACGGAGAGAAAGAAAGGTGTCGGTGAAGAGAGAAACAAAGGTTCGACTTTTGATTTTAATTAAGCTTTTGAAAAAAAAATTATTTAGGCCCTATTCAAAGCCTTCGAAGATCTTTTTACTATTTTTAGTAATTTTAATTTTTATAATATTTACGGTAATTTTGATATTTTAGATATTTATGAGTTAAGGTTTGTCTATATTAGCATGTTTTGTTAATTTCTCTCTATTAAGATTTTTGTTAAGAATTTCATTTTTTGGTAGAATTTTTTTCTTTCTTTGCAAGATAGGAATTGAGATCCATATATTAGGATTTCTTTCATTTCTTTTAGTCTTAGAGTCTAGAGTCTATATAAACACATATTTAGTTGTATGAGGATTCATTTTTTTATTAAAAAGTTTTCTTTTTTTGGCAAACAGTGAGTTTTTTCTTTGTTTTCTTCAGGTTCTCTTCTTGCCTTCTTCTCAATTCTACTTTTTAGTCAGCCCACAGGATAATTGATATTCTATCCGACGTCAGTTGGTATCATAGCCAATCAGATTTAATGGATGTTTGTCATGGTTGTGGTCACGGTCGCAACATCAGGTAAGTTTTGATGGACAAAGTCGAGCACTGTAGTCATAGCATTCATGACATAATGTCGATTGAGGATTTACAGAGACATGTTACAGATTTAACCCAATGTCTAGCTTAGGCGACGTGAAACCTGGAGGATCATGAGATCTTAGATTGTGGATCTGAGTCAACCTTCGAGAACCCATATCACTAACAAGCTAGATACTAGGAACACCATGATCAGGAAGAGCCCTATGGAGACCTCGATTTTCAAGTTGAACTACCCAATTTTTTTGGCACGTTGTAATCAAAGGGCTTCATTGATTGGATCAATGAAGTGGAGTGGATCTTCCACTATAAGTAAATTCCAGATCAGATAAAGGTGAAGTTAATTGTCATCAGACTCAAGGGGTGAGCATCGTCGTGGTGGGAGCAGATGCGGCACTCACGGGATAGACAGGGTAAATCCTAAATAGTTGACTACAAAAAGAAGAAGAAGAAGATAAGGGAACACTTCCTTTCGACTATAGTTAAGCTCTATTCCAGTGATTTCACTTGTCAAGACAGGGCACGAGATCAATTGACAAATATACGGATAAGTTCTTCTAGTTGGTTGCTCGAAATGACTTATCCGAGTCTGAGGAGTAGATGGTGGCACGATATTTAGGGAGTTGCGCTTGGTCTTGCAAGATGTCGTTAGCCTTCATTAATTGTTAACGATTTTAGAGGCCTACTAGCCTACACCGATAATTAAAAAGCAGCAGAATCAAGAACTAGTGGGGAGAAGCAACTACAACAATTGACCAATTTACTTTCAGAATTCTTGTCTTTTACAATAGCAACCGCAACAGTAGTTACCATAGGTTAATTCCAAAGCCTTTATCGGATGTTATCAATATGGTGAACATGGACATAGGGCCAACCAATGCAGGAAACCTACTCTTGCTGATTTGAAGGGAAAAATTTACTGAATGAGGAGGACATGATAGAATATACAACAACAATTGATGAACCAGTGCATGAACTTGACAACATGATTTACAGTGATGACCATGAGACTTTGGTAGTGTGCAAGAGTTTGCTGACTCCCAAAGGCAATTTAGGGGATAAGTGGTTGAGAACCGATATTTTTCACATTACCTATATTATTGTTGATAAAGTCTACAAGATGATCATTGACAATGATAGTTGTGAGAACGTAGTATCTAAAGAGGTTGTATAGAAATTGCGGTTGAAGATGGAATGCCATCCTAAGTCATACAAGTTATCATGGCTGAATAAAGACAACGACGTAACAGTAGAAAGGCGATGTCTTGTACCTTTTTCAATTGGTAGCAAATATTTTGATAGTACTTGGTGTGATGTGGCGGTCATAGATGTATGTCATGTATTGTTGGAGCACCCTTGGTAGTATTATTGCAACGTTATCCATGATAGATGGAAGAATACTTACACCCTTCACGTCAAGAGAAAGAAGATTGTGTTGGCGTCGCGATGGCAAGAAACCATCCTAATTCTAATAGCCAAAACTACTAATCTGCTTTCTATATCCAGAAAAAAATGTAGAACCACTACATTAGTGCCCCCCTACAATGACCCTAAGTCTTGGAGGGAGGTTCAACAAGAGCATAGGTGGCAAGTGCATGACGGGGCCTCTGTAGACGGTGAAACCCTAGGATCAACCCCTACCGGATCTGGACAGAATACCATTCACTTACCATTTGTGCTAAGCCATAGGGGTTGCTTTCTATATCCAGGTTCTTAGATGAGATGGAGCATAGAGGCATTGTCTTTGCTTAGCTACCATACCAGAGCGATGTCCTAGTCGTGGACACTGAGTTACCTGCCAAGTACAGCATCTGCAAGCGAATTTTGATGAGCTGATGCCAGAGGATCTTCCTTCTAGGCTACCACCTATGCATGATATCCAGCATCAACTTGACCTTAATCCAGGGTTGAGTTTGCCTAATCAACTAGCATATCATCTCAGTCCCAATGAGGCTGAAGAATTACAGGGACAGGTGGAATAATTACTGGAGAAGGGCTACATCCGTGAGAACATGAGCCCATGTGCAGTTACAACCCTACTAGTGCTAAAAAAGATGGTTCGTGGCATATGTACATTGATAGCCGAGCCATCAACAAGATTACAGTGAAGTATAAGTTTTTGATTCCCCGCTTGGATGACATGTTGGATCAGCTATCCAATTCAAAGGTCTTTTAAAAAATTGACCTTAAAATCAAATATCACCATATCAGAATAAGATTTGGAGATGAATGGAAGACATTCAAGACTCAACATGGGTTTTATGAGTGGATGTTCATACATTTTGGATTGTCCATTGCGCCTAGCACTTTCATGAAGTTTATACATCAGATCATGTAGTCTTTCATGGGAAAGTTTCTGGTGATTTACTTTGATGACATTCTCGTTTACAATATGATATATGCATCATACTTTGATCATCTCCGTGTTATTTTTAAAAAATTGAAGACAAAGGCTTATTTGTCAACATGAACAAGTGTTCTTTCTTTCCTTGACTTGGTTGTTTGTATTGATGGTGTGCATGCACATCAAGCAAAGATTAGCGTAATCTTAGAGTGGCCTCTGTAACGCCCAAAAATTCTCAAATTAATTTTAGAAATATTCTATGATTTTTCTGGAATTTTAGGATATTTTTATGAAATTTTTAGAGTAGCGGAAGTAGCAAAAAGAAATAGAAACGTAAAATAGCTTAAGCGGGAATCAAACCCGGGACCTATCGGGTCCGATAACCTTTAGATAGCTTTAGTAACCAAGTGAACCCAGCAGGGCCGTGCTGAAAGGAAAGGGGAACAATTATATTTATATTTGAGTTGGGACGAATTACCACTTAATATAAATAGGGGATTTAAGTGAGGAATTGTTATTTTCTTAAACGAGAAAACTTTTCCCTCAAACCCTCACACACCGCCGACCCCTCTCCCTCACCCTCTCGGCGCCCAAGACCAAGGAACCTAGGGTTCCATTCCAAGGGCCATAGGATCACCTTCCGGCGATGACTTCAGCACGAGAACGCTCCCCTCCGTGAGAGGAACGCATAGACGCGAGAAGAACGTCGAAAGGATCATCTTCTCCGGAAATCTAGCGATTAGAATCGTAAGAAAATTAGAGCAGAAGGTAAGAAACCCCTCACCTACAGTATAAGTAGCTTTCGTATGATTGTGTGCCTTTAAATTAGCTATATGCAGATTTTTGTCGACATACAGGGTGTATTTAACCCTCCTCACAGGTTTAGGGATTAGTCGAGCATCTCTAGATGGGCCGGACACGTTTTTCCCCTTCAGTTGGAGGTTTTAGACGTTGTCGGGTGCCTAGGGGTGGTCTCCCTAATAGAGGGGAGGGTTGACGTACACCAAGTGTTCGATAAAATAACGGGTATAGTTTTAACCAGTTTAACAGCTCAGTTAAATGCAATAGAAGCATTTATTTAGTATATCCAGCTTTACTACAGCTTATATGGGACTACGGTCCAATGGGTGGGCTCCCACAGTCGCCTCTAGGTTCAGATAGCCTAGCTCTAGGTTCAGATAACCTAGAAATAGCAAGATAAGAAAATTTAGCTATAACCAGTATTTTATTTTAGCAGTGGCACTGTACTGGATCAGATATCCATTGGGTTGGACTCCCACAGTCGTCCCTAGGTTTAGATAACCTAGTAAACCCTACTAAATTCGGGACTTGCAAACCCGGGTCTAGTTAGGGATGCGCGCATAGCACGTACAGATGTCGGGTCCATCAGCAGCATGATTACTACTTTAATCTACTTATGAATATGGTTTTCAAAACTTCACAACATAGTTATGTGAACTCAGTACAGCTTTAGCATCAGTTTAATATTAGCTTAGCTCAGCTCTTGTATCATGTTAGTTTCTATTGATACAACATGATATTTTATGATTAGCACTTATTGCCATGATCAGTTTCTCATTTCTATGTTTTGTCTGTCATGCCATGCTTTAGCATATTCAGTGTGTATTTCAAATAGTATGTTTTCAAAGCATAAATCGTATCGTATGCATGTTTTGTGAGGTAGATGGTTTCTTACTAAGCTCTAAAGCTTACAGATACTCTTTTCCTTATACTGCAGATAAAGGTAAAGGAAAGATGGACTAGTGGAGGCTGGAGGTCAATGCAAGGAAGATGTGTGTGGATGGAACCTGGAATAAAGACCTTGGAAGAACTAGAATATTCAAGAACTTAGTGCTTCTTATTATGTTACTCTTTGCCTATTTAGTTATCTAAATGCATGAAATTATAGAAAATCTGCTTAGCTTGTTAGTAACCATGTTTAGAATATTAGTTGTTTGCTATTAGAATGTTTTTCAGTTATTTTAGAACTTGTGTATGTGAGTTTGGCACGAAACAGTGCTGAAATCAGAAACCCCAATCGATCGGTGGATCGATCCCTCAATCGATCGGTGGATCGATTGGGAGCCTGGTTCAACCGGAGATCGGATCGATCGATCGATCAAGCTTTCTCACAGAATAGCTCTGGATCGATCGATCGATCGAACATAGAGTTTGGGGATCGATCGTTCGATCGATCGGAAAATCGCTCCAGAGAGCTACGGAATCGATCAATGGATCGATTGGCGATCTGGATCGATCACCGATCGATCCAAGAAGACTAGCCATCGGAATCGATCCACGGATCGATTCAATAGCTTGCAATCGATTGAGTTCAATCTGGATCGATTGGGAAGCTGGGTTTCGACCAAGAGACCTTGTAGTTCAGCTCCTTGACCATAGGGGATGCAGGATATGTCATGTATACCTTAGATTGCATCCCTTAGCACATGTAGGGCTAAAAACTTGGATTAACTTAGTAAAGTTTTAATTTGGTACAGTTTTCTGCACCTAGACTTAGTGATGGTCATGGATATAGTTTAGCACAGCACATTGTGATGGTCCGGCCTTACAGCCTAGTTAGTAGAAGGCGGGTCGTTACAGCCTCAGCCGAGGACTATGCATGATGTCCGGAGTTTCCATGGCTTGGTTTCTTTCTACTGTTAGTTCATCTAAAATTTCAATACTCTGATTACTGCTATCACCGAGTGTCTCAAGGGATGAGATTTTAAATGGTCCAAAGAAGCAGAGGCTAGTTTTTAACTAGTCAAGTAGAAGATGATTGATACACCCGCTTTGATACTTTCTGAATTTGACCAAGTGTTTGAGGTCAACTATGATACATCTGACATTGGTATATGAGGTGTTCTGAGTTAGTCTAGGCGTCTAGTTGCTTTATTCAGTGAGAAATTGTCCAGATCCAAGAGGAATTATCCTACCTATGACTTGGAGTTCTATGTCATTGTTCAATCCTTGAAGCATTACGTCGCTACCTAGTATAGAGAGAATTCATTCTGTTTACTGATCATGAAGTATTGAGGTGCATCAATGGTCAACACAAGCTGAGCAGGTAACATGCCAAGTGGATGACTTACTTACAAAAGTTCACCTTTACACTGAGACACCAAGCTGGAAGTTTGAATTATGTCACAGATGCCTTGAGTTGTCGTTCTTCATTACTCACCACTATTTGTACTAGCGTTGCAAGTTTTGAGGTTTTTCTAGATATGTACACAGCTGACCCTTCATTCAGAAGGATATTCAAGAAGGTACATGATGGTCACCGATATGATTTTATTTTGCATAATGACTATCTATTTCATGGGTTGCAGTTGTGCGTTCTAGATTGTTCTCCGAGATAACAAATCATGAGCGAACTTCATAATGAGGGGCACTTCGAATGTGATAAGACGTTGACCTTCATCTCTGTCGATTTTTATTGACCCTAGTTGACTAGCGATGTAACTCACTTTGTAGACCGATGTTCTGTATGTCATCGGTCTAAGAAAGTTCTCACCAATGCAGACTTGTACACTCCTTTATCTGTTCCTAAAGCTTCTTAGTTCGATGTCAATATGAATTTTATATTAGGATTATCCCGCACCCACTAAACCTTAGCTTCGGTTCTTGTTGTGGTTGACGGATTTTCAAAAATAGGATATTTCATAGCTTGTAGGAAGACTATGGATACTACTCGGATTGTCCATCTTTGCTTCAAAGAGATTGTGCATTTACATGACATTTCTTGGTCAATGACTTCAAATCGAGATACCAAATTCATCAGTCATTTTTGAAAAAGCTTATAGGGAAAATTAGGCACACAGTTGAACTTTAGCAGAGCTTACCACCCTCATAGATGGACAAACCGATGTGGTAATCAGAGTTTGGTCAATCTTTTGAGATGTCTCACAGGAACTAAGCTAAAGCGGTGGAACTTGGCGTTACCTCATGTAGAGTTTGTCTACAACAGATCAAGAAACAGAGCCATAGGTTTGAGTCATTTTGAGATTGTCTATGGGCGGAAGTCATCCGTGTTTCTAGACTTAGCCCCTGTTCCATATTCTAAAGCAGATGAGATGATAAAACATCTTTGAGATATTCATGAATAGGTAAACTAACAATTCTAGAGAGCAATATCAAGTACAAGACTTAGCTTGATAGTCATCGTCGTAAGGTACTGTTTGAAGTCAAAGATTTTGTTGGGACTGTATATTAACTTGTGATTGTTTCTCGGTTTGCGAGTATAATAAGCTAAAGGATCTAAAGATTGGACCATGTGAAATATTATAGAAGACCAATGACAATGCCGGTAGGTTATGATTTTCTAATCATTTGAAGACTTCTAATATCTTCAATATGAATCATTTGACTCCTTATTCGGTAGATACTAATGAGATTACTATAAATTTAAGGTTGAGTTCTTTTCCACCTGGAAAAACTGACGTAAGATGGAACAGAATAGATTCAAAATAAAAAAACTCCCTTCAACTTGAATAAATAAGTATTTAAATAGACTCAAACTCTAATAATATAAAAGATTAAAACAATTTTAAAATAATAACAAAAATTACATTCAGAATTTAGTTTAGCTGAATCTAGTGAACTGTGTTGCTTCTGTATTGTTCCTAAAATTACCCTCTGAAAAGTATGCTCTGTCCAATTTTTTTTCCATACATCCGGCAAATTAATTAGTTTGTAGATTCCATAAATTTATGTACAATTAATTATGACTTCTTTTGATAACTCCCACATTAATTAATCACCGAATGTAAGAATAACACGAGACATGTAATATAGCTAGTTGGTTTATATACGATGGACAATAGCTCCAGAATGATTGAGGGATGTGGAAATATAACGAGACATGGGGATTATGAACACAATGACAGTCAGCAAAGAAGATTGCATCCCACATTGAACCAATCCTTTAAACGCAACCATCGATTACAGAATATGATAAACCAATGCAATATCTTAACTATTCTAATTATATTATTCTTCTTGGCAACGGGTTCTTTGGGCTGCTTATTTGAATCTGAAAAATTGACAAACACCAAGATTTCAGGAACAAGCCCTTAACATATACATGTAACTAAGAGGCAATTAAAGAGGATGGCATAATTGTACACTTGAGACAACTTAACTAGTGGTTGATTTGAAAAACTCCAAGCGAGTGTAGGAGTTTTCCACACACACCAACAAGTTCATCATAGTTCTTGTGAGGATAAAATTGTTCTAAATTTCATCGTTGCAAGGCCTAATCTAATGTTAATATCAAAGCTATTATCTACAGCTAACCTAACAGAAGTCGTCTTCAATTTCCCACTGTTAGCTATCTATCTTTCTTATTTCATAATTCTGACCATTGTGGCAAACTGTTTTCTGATTAAGACACTAAGATCTACTAATTAACCAATCTACATTAATTAGAAAGACAAACTTACGAGATGTTGTATTCTCCACAAATAAAATAGAAGGATTGGCATATCAGGAGTCCATGCGCGAATCTCACAGCCAAGGGGAATCATAGAGGGGAGTGACAACAGCCTTGATTTGCATGTACTTCTCGACTGAATCGATGCCCAGGTCCTTCCCAAACCCACTCATTTTGAAGCCACCAAAAGGAAGGTTCCTATCCAAAGCAGAATAGCAGTTGATCCAGATGTTGCCTGCGCGAACTGACCTCGACATCCTGTTTGCTATGTCCAAGTTCTTCGTCACAATGCCCGCTGCCAATCCATATTTTGTATTGTTCGCCTTCTGGATCGCCTCCTCAATCGTCCTAATGCATAAAAATAAATGCAAATGTTGTCAGGAATTGTCATCTTTCTTTATGCGAGGCAATTCAACAAATGCAACTTCACTCAATTCTTTATCACTTAGATCTGTGCAACCTCCTCTCATGCTAACTGGACGACACTTACTTGAACTTCATGAGGGACATGACTGGTCCAAATATTTCCTCCTTGGCAATCACCATGTCCTCCTGTCAACATGTCGAGGCACATTTGATACGCTGGCAAACAGAGTGTCAACTAGCTAGACGGCACAAGAAGAGAGTCTCACCGTGACATTTGCAAATATTGTGGGTTCTATATAGTAACCTTTTTCACCCCAGGCCTTGCCGCCTGTAAGAATGGTTGCTCCTTCTTTCTTACCTTGCTCAATGCAGCCAAGGATCCTTTCAAATTGCTTCTTATCGGCCTTGACAGAGGCATACTTGGGTTAGTATGAATTGAAGGGGGGCAGAGGTTACAAAGGACAGTTATAAAAGGTACCTGAGGTCCTTGATGAACCTCTGGATCAAAAGGGTCACCGATCTTCCAGTATTTAACACTCGCCACTGCCTTCTCCACAAACTCATCGTAAATTCCTTCTTGTACATAGACTCGCGATGCCGCTACGCATACTTCGCCCTAGAGACATCAGGCCACCAATGGTTACTGGCTTGTAGATATTTCTTTGAATGAACAATTTTGAAAAACAAAACTATGAAAATTTTGGAATTGCCTTGTTGTAGAATATTGCTCCCATGGCAAGCTCAACAGCCTTGTTAATATCTGCGTCGTCAAAGATGATCAATGGCGATTTCCCTGTCAATTCAAGGGATACGGGTTTCAAATTGCTTCGCGCTGCGGCTTCCATGATCAAACGTCCGACTTCGGTGGATCCTGTGAAGCTAACCTGCGACCATTAAGAATGCTATTCCCATTAAAACTATGCTGTCTGGTATTGCAGGTTAGACTGGAAGGTGGAAAATTTGGGCTGACTATTAATTGCATGCTCAATAAGTTTTTTATACTATCAGTGAAGATATGGCAGTCTAGAATTTTACATTCCTAGTTATTTTGCAGGGAACTTACATGGTTGATGTCCATGTGAGAAGCGATAGCAGCTCCCGCAGTTGGGCCAAAACCACTCACAACATTCAGAACACCATCTGGAATTCCTGCCTGTGATAGTCAAATGTGAATTATTTCAGTTTTGTTAAATGAAATATGAATCTCTGTTAAACGTTTACTGACCTGTTTAGCTAAGTGAGCGATGTAGAGCGCAGATAGTGAGCTTTGCTCCGATGGCTTGACAACCATGGTGCAACCTGCAGCCAGAGCAGGTGCGACCTTGAAGAAGAACATGGCGGCGGGAAAATTCCAAGGAATTATGAGCCCGACCACCCCGATGGGTTCCTTGAGGGTGTATCCGTGCATCGCACCAGACATCTTCAGTGTTTGACCGTGGATCTTATCAGCAGCGCCGGCAAAGTAGCGAAGCATGTCGGCAGAACTTGGAACATCATAAAGCTTGTTGAGGAGGAACAACTTCCCCACCTCCAAGGCGTCTAGCGTCGCTATTTCCTCTACGTGTTGTTCGATCAGGTCTGCAAACTTCATCATAATCTTTCCTCGTTCCTAAGAAGAAAATGATTCAGGCTCGAATGATTGGATCAGTAAACCAATATTTGCTTGGTAGCTAGTCTGAAAAGCAGAACAGCAATTGTTCGGATGTGTCTGTAGATCTGCTTACGCATCCAGTGAGGCGAGGCCACTTTCCATGGTCAAAGGCTTCTCTTGCAGCATCCACTGCTAAATCCACGTCCTCTTTGTCACCCTCGGCCACCATGGTTATCACATCCCCTGTGCGTGGATCGATCGTCTCAAACGTCCTCCCTGAATTAATCCAGAGACTATCGATCTCACTTTCGATTTCAAATACTTGCATATAAATGTAAACAAACTACTATGACCAAATTTGGAGGATATACGGAGAGCATGTTTCAGTATTCCCAGCTTCATTAATTACCTGAGACGGCATCGACGAAGTCGCCATTGATGAAGAGCTTGGTAAACTTTATCTCTGGCTTCTTGAGTTCACTGCCCATTGTATTCCCTGAAGCACAAGGGCCGTGCAGAGCAGCTAGTGTGGGAAGGAGAGTGCATGTCGGCTTGGACAAGTCCTGCTTTAATAATTAGGGCGGCCGGGAGGTGCAAATGGGTTTCGATGGACGAGGCGACCATCGCGCCATGCACAACGCACGTGGCAAGGAAATATTTTTCAACTGCGTATTTGGTCGGTCAATCACGGCGTTATATTTTTCCTCCTGGATTCGCTTTTAGCTAATCTCAAAAACTTTTCTTTTCTGTTCGAAGTTTCTGATAGCATCGTGGCTCGAAGAGTGCTTATCTTGCCAGGAACGTTGTCTGTATATATAGCTATAGATACCTATTCTGCAATTGTGGAAAGTTACTTCTTATCCTTTCTCCATTGACAGTCAATTTGGATGATGTAATGGCACTATACGGGAAAAACAAATTTAAAATACAGCTCTTTTCACGAACAAACCAATTGAAAAAAAAAACAAAAAGACTTATTTAACCATTAGACGGGTCCAGGTTTAATTTTATATTTTTTTCTAGAAGCGTAGCATTATTGTTAGTCGAGATTGAATAGCGCTACACTCAACGGCAGCGAAGCCTTGTTTGGTGCATTTTTTTTTTCTTTTTACTAAGTGCAGTTGCGTCTAAGATATGTTCCAGTCACAGTAGGCCATTTTCTCCTGACAAAAACTGCATCATCCCTTCTGATCATACCTGGAGACTAGAAGATGACGTGCTAATTCTGATAGATGATTTATTAATCGGCAAAAAATTTCTTTAATTTAAAATAAAATCTTCCTCTAATATGGCACATAGTCAGATAATCCGATAAAGTATTAGTGTCCAAAGTGTTGAATTTTTCGGATAGTAAAAATCACTTTTTGCATTACGAAAATCTTAAAATTTTCATGTCACGGATCCGTGCGAAGAAATAAAATTTCGTAAAACTTTCACGTACAAGTTTCCTAAGCCTATATCTACTTTAGATCTACAAGATAAGAATTTACCCTTGATACGAAGCCATTCGCTTAATCCTGCTCGTCCACGGTTCACCGGATCTCGAGAGTATTAAAGTAGATACTCCTCTATGTGTATCCACACAAACAAGAGATGGAGAAATCTAACACAAAGGTGTGTTAGCACCTTTGTAAGGCTCGGCCAAAGAGGAGGAGAGGGAGAGAAGAAACCTAGAGAGGACCTTTGTAAGGCTCGACCAAAGAGGAGGAGAGGGAGAGAAGAAATCTAGAGAGGAAGAAGAAGAAATTAAATGAATGAGAATGAATTCTCACCTTGTGTAACTCCCAAGTGGCCGACCACTTTAGGCTTATTAACTCCCATGGAATATCAAGAGTCAAGTCTCTTGATCTCCTCCATGAGGTGGCATTTGGTCAAGTCAAACTTGACCAAATGAAGAAGCCTTGATGATGTGGCATTGGTCAAGTCAAAGTCAAGTCAAAACTTGACTCTTCATCTTCCTACTTAAGTCAAGTCAAACTTGACCACTTCTCTCCCTTGGTTGATCTAATCTAACCATTGGTTCAAGTCAATTTTAATTTAATGAATCTCTATTCATTGAATTAAATTAATTAAATGAGTCTAAGTCCAAATTAGACTCACTTAACACATGAACCAAATTGAGTCCAACTCAATTAGCTCAATTTGGATTACTCTTAATCCAATTTGGTTCATCACATGACCTAATCCTTTAGGTTCATCAAATGAACCTAATCTCCATCTAATTGTCCTTTGTGTGTGACCCTATAGGTTCTTATAACGTTGGCAATGCTCCTAAACCCATTTAGAAGCATAAGTAATGAGCGGTATCTAGCAACACATCATTACTACCCAAGTTATAAGAATGTTGAGATCCAACATCACCTTGTGACTACTAATTGTGACTCTTCACAATATATGACAAGTGTCCTTCTATCCTAGACATCTAGATTGATCAATATGAGGCATAGATCGTGTCATCCTCTAATCAATCTAAATCTTGAATTCCAAGTAGACTCACTCAATCAAATGAGCTCAATATCTCATATTGACTCATTTGGGCATGACCATGCACTTAGTGGTCTCACTCTATCAAGAATATCGATGTCACTCCCGTCATATAGGAGGGATAGATCCCATCTACATCGCTTACATCCCTCCGCATAATTTGTTACATACCCAGTAATCGCCTTTATAGTCCACCCAGTTACGGGTGACGTTTGACGAAGCCAAAGTTTGTAACTCCTTATGTAGGGAACAATGGTGACTTCAGGTCCAAGGACTAGTAGTCATACTAATAGCCACATGAGAAAGTATATGACACTCATATAACGATCCATGATACTTTCTCATGGTGGGTCATTCAGTATACATTCTCCAATGCATACCCATGTGTCAACTTGATATCTCTATATCCATGACTTGTGAGATCAAGTCATCGAGTTGACCTACATGCTAGTCTCGTCGCATTAACATTGTCCCTGAATGTTAATACTTGACCAGGAATGATTAAGAGTAGTGTTTGTTGGTTTCTACTCGGAAAACCTAGAGGTTCCACTGTACAAAAATTTTGTACAAAGGTCTGAACCTTTTCCTAGCTACCATGTGTTCTTTTAAATTAAATTTTGGATCGCCTGCGGAACTTAACACGTTTGATCCAAAACTTAATCTATTTGTTCTTTTAGGTTTTGACTTGGATCTCCTGCGGAACTTAACACGTTCGATCCAAATCACCTTAAGTTATTAATTCCATTAAATATTAATTTCCATAATTGGTTCCCAGTACTGACGTGGCGAGGCACACGACCTTCTTGGATATGGGAGCAACCACCACCGACTAGACAAAACCTTTTATAGAAATCTAATATTTAATTTCCTAAAATAACTTTAGGTTAACCAAAAAGAACAATCAAATCACAAGGAAAAGAAAAAAACAAAAGAACACAACATCGAAAAACATATTCGAAATTCTAGAACGTAAGCCTCTTGTATTTGGTATTATTTCCATAAATAACTAGCATGATGCGGAAAGAAAAATTACTAGTTATACCTTGTAGAAAAACCTCTTGATTTTCTACTGTATTCCTCTTCTAACCTCGGACGTTGTGTGGGTAACGATCTTCCGAGATGAGAAACCACCAACCACCTTCTTCTCCTCCTAGCTAGGTTCGGCCACAAAGAAAGAAGCTTCACCAAGGACGAAGAATAAAACACCAACCAAGCTCCAAGGGATACAAGCTTTCTCTCCTTCTTCTTCTTCTTCTCCAAGTAGTATCCGGCCACCACAAGAACTCCAAGCAAGAGATAGGTTTCGGCCACCACAAAAGAGGAAGAAAGGAAGAGGATGGCCGGCCACAATAATTTTCTTCAAGGATGAAGAATTTCGGCCACCACCAATGCTCCAAGGGATGCTAGAGATGAGACTTGCTTTCTCTCCTTCTTCTCCTTCCTTGATCCGGCCACAAACAAAAACTCCACCAAGAAGATAGGTTTCGGCCAACAAGAGGAGAAGAGAGAAAGGGAAGGGTCGGCCACCACACCAAGGAAAAAAGGGAGAAAAATAATAGAGGTTGTTACCCATGAAGGCACCCTCACCCCTTCTTTTATATTACTTGGCCTAGGCAAATTAGGAAATTTAATTACAATAAAATTTCCTTAATTTTCCTTGACATGAATTAATTTGAAGTATTAAATAAAACTTCCTTTTTATCCATGTATTGGCCGGCCACAATCAATAGAGAAAAATTAGGAGAATTTCAATCAACAAATTAAAACTTCCTAATTTATCTCCGGAAATTTAAAAATTAAAATTTCTCTTCAAAAATATCTTCATGGTTGATAAAAGGAAATTTCTATAATTTTAATTTTACAACATGTGAATAATTTTTTAGAGAGAAAATAAAATATCTCACCAATCTACAAATAAGGAAAGAGATCTAATCTCTTTCTTTAATCTTTTGTAGATCTTTTATAAGAGAGATATTTTAATTTAAATTCTCTTTAATAAATTATTTCTTCCACATAATAAAAATTAAAATTAAAATTCCTTTTTAATTTAATTTGGCCGGCCCCCACTAGCTTGGGTTCAAGCTAGGGCCGACCACCCAATTTTATACCTAGGCCGGCCCTAGCTTGGTTCCCAAGCTAGCTTGGCCGACCCCCTATTGGTGGGTATAGAAGGTGGGTATAGGTGGGTATAGAACTCTATAAATAAGAGGCTACGATAGGGACCGAGAGGAGGAATTGGTTTTGGTCTCCCGATAAAATTAAGCATCCCGTGTTCGCCCCGAACACACAACTTAATTTTATCAATAATAATTCATTCCACTAGAGAACTATTATTGAACTACCGCACCAATCCCAAATTACATTTTTGGGCTCCTTCTTATTATGAGCGTGTTAGTCTCCCTGTGTTTAAGATATCGAATGTCCACTAATTAAGTGAGTTACTGACAACTCATTTAATTAATATCTAAGTCCAAGAGTAGTACCACTCAACCTTATTATCATGTCGGACTAAGTCCACCTGCAGGGTTTAACATGACAATCCTTATGAGCTCCTCTTGAGGACATTATCAACCTAGTATCTCTAGGACACAGTTTCCTTCTATAATCAACAACACACACTATAAGTGATACCATTTCCCAACTTATCGGGCTTATTGATTTATCGAACTAAATCTCACCCATTGATAAATTAAAGAAATAAATATCAAATATATGTGCTTGTTATTATATTAGGATTAAGAGCACACACTTCCATAATAACCGAGGTCTTTGTTTCTTTATAAAGTCAGTATAAAAGAAACGACCTCAAATGGTCCTACTCAATACACTCTGAGTGTACTAGTGTAATTATATAGTCAAGATAAACTAATACATAATTACACTACGACCTTCCAATGGTTTGTTCCTTTCCATCATGGTCGTGAGCTACTGTTTATAATTTATAAGGTATTGATAACATGATCTTCTGTGTGTGACACCACATACCATGTCATCTACAATATAAATTAATTGAACAACTACATTTATCATAAATGTAGACATTTGACCAATGTGATTCTTATTTCTAGATAAATGTTTATACCAAAGCTAGGCTTTTAGTATACACTCTAACAATCTCCCACTTATACTAAAAGACTAAGCTGCTATATCTGCTGCCATACATCTGATTCCTAACCCTTCAACATGTCCATCAAAAGCTCTTGCCTTAAGGACCTCAGTGGAAGGATCAATAGGTCATCACCTGATGCAATCTAGGCAGCAACAACTTTTCCTCGTTTATACGATTTCTCGTATTGGGTGGTACTTACGCTCTATTGTGTTTACTTGCCTTATAGACTTATGGTTTCTTCGAGTTTGCTACTGCACCAACATTATTACAATAAATTGTAATAATCTTTGGACAAACCAGAAATCATATCTAAGTCTATCTTGAGGTTATTGAGTCATACAGCTTTTAATGGCTACCTCAGAGGCTTGCCATATACTAAGCTTCTATGGTGGAGTCCAGAAAAACACCTATGCTTATCACTCTTCCATAGTTATGACTTTACCTCCTAAAATAAACACAAAACTCCGAGGTTGACTTATTATTGTCCCTATCCGATTGGAGGTCAAAATCCATACAACCCATAGGAACCAAATTAACTGCCTTGTAAGCTAGCATATAATCTTTAGTGCCTCTAAGGTACTTTAATATATGCTTTACTGCAGTCCAATGTCCTTGTCTAGGGTTACTTTGATATCTACTAACTATGCCCTTAGCAAAATAGATTTCTGATCTCGTGCATAACATACATTAGGTTGTCTAACTGCCGAAGCATAAAGAACTGCCTACATGTCCTCAATCTCCTTTGATGTCATCGGAGACATCTCTTTAGATAAAGACACTTCATGCTTAAAAGGTAAGAAACCTTTCTAGGAATTTTGCATGCTTAAAACGAGCAAGGATTTTTCTGATGTATCAAGCTTGGGATAAATATATTTTTTCTTGCGATCCCTTATTACTTTGATCTCAAAAATATATACATTCTCCCAAGTCCTTTATATCGAATTATTTGGACAACCATACCCTTACTTCTGACAACATTTTGATATTGTTTCCAACTACCAAAAATGTTATCTCCGTATAGTACAAGAAATACCACCACGTTTCCATCACATCTTTTGTATACACAAGACTTTATCCGTTTACTCAATAAATCCATAGGTCTGGATTACTTTGATAAACTGGATGTTCCAAGACCTTGAAGCTTTGTATCAGTCCATAGACTGATTTAGCTTGCACACAAGAGGCTCTTAGCACTTTGCAATGAACCCTTCTGGTTGCTTTATATGGATGCTTTCTTCAACACTTCCATTAAGGAATGCTGTCTTGATATCCACTTGCCAAATAGATAAAAGAATCCGGATAGACTTAAGCATGGCTACCAGTGAAAAAGGTTTCCTTTTTCATCAAGCCTTGCTTTGAAGGTTTCTACCTTCCTGTCTATCCCTCTTTTTCTATTATAGACCTTTTACACCCAAAGGCTTTTACACCACTTGGTGGTTCTACAAGCTTCCAGATTTAATTAGAATACATATATTCTAATTTTATTATTCATTACTCTTTGCCAAGATGCTTCATTTTTATCTTGGAGTGCTTCGTCATATGTCCGGAAATCAGGTTCATGTCCTTCAGGGATCGAGTTCAAAAACTCTCCCAAAACATGAATCTTTTAAGGTTGCTTAACAACCCTCCCACTACGACAAGACATTTTCTGCAATTGTGTATCATTTGTGATACGTGTTGCAGTTTTCTTGTGGTATCTCATCTTGTACAGTTGGTACTAGATTAGACATGTCTTTTATTATTTCCTTAAGAACAAATTTACTTATGAGCATGTGGTTCATTATATAGTCCTTTTCTAAAAATCAGTCATTGATGTTATCAATGACCTTCTGATTTTTAAGACTATAAACTTACTTTTGTTTATCTAGGATAACTTACAAACAAGTGAACTCCTATCCAACTTATCATTATCTCTCTTTAACATATGTGCTGGATTACCCGAATCCGAATATGCTTCAAAATAGGCTTACGTCTATTCAGCAATTCTATATGAGTAGAGAGTTATGACTTGGAAGGCACTATGTTCACTTTCATTTTCAGAGTTTATCCTTAAAACAAATTTGGTAATTTTCTGAATAACTCATCATCTATCTAATTATTCCATAAGAGTTCTTTACCTTCTTTCTACTACACCATTCTGTTGGGGTGTACCAGATGCAGTTAGTTAGGATTGAAATCCAACTTCTGGTAAGTGACTCCTAAAAATCTCTCAAGAGGTACTTGCCACTACGATCTTCCATAGTGACTTTTTACTTTATTCCTCCGCATCAACCTTGTACTCTTTGAACTAATCAAAGTACTTAGTCTTGCGGTACATTAAGTAAATTTATTTGTATCTTGAATAGTTGTCTATAAATTAGACAAAATATTCAATACTACCTCTTGTCTGGATAGTCATAGGATCACACAAATCAGAATGAACCGATTTCAACATATCTTTGACTCCATACCCCTTGGACTTAAAAGCTTCTTGGTTATTTTTCTTCCAAGTAAGACTCGCAGGTTGGAAAGATTTCCACTACCAATGAACCCAAAAGTTCATCAGCTACCAATGAATCCTACTCAAGTATAACCTAGCTTTAGATGCCAAAGATATAATTGGTTCATTTCCGAAGGTTGCTTTCTCTTAAAATTAGAAGATGTGTTACTAATTTCCATTTGTTGCATCGTGGGAGTTATTGGATTATAAATTGTTAACCATCATACCAGAATAGATAACTTTCCTATTTTTCTTAATAACAACTTTGTTATCAAAATAGACACAATATCTATAATAGTTTAGAAACTGAAATCAGGTTCTTTCTAAACTTGGTACGTAAAGACAATTACTTAAAATCCATATTATATTCTTATCAAAGGATAAACATCTCCCACTGCAACAGCTACCACTTTTACAGTAGTGCCCATGTGGACGGTGATTTACCTTTCATTTAGTTGTCGGGTTTCCTGGAACCCTGCAATGAATTGCAGACATGATTAATGGCATCTTGTATCTACACTCCAGGTTCTGGTAGATAACACCACTAGACATGTTTCAACTAATGAATTAAATACACCTAAATTGTTCTTAGTTCTAAGAAGACAGTCTACCTTAATGTCCAAGTCCTATTTCCAATCATTACAATTGGGACTACTAAGTCTTTTCTATAGTATGACTACTAGGGATTGACAAACATCCTAAGAATCACAAAAATATTTGGTCAAGATCAACTCCTTAAAATCTCCATGAATTTTGTGTATACAAAATCGAAGAGGAGATTTTATTCATTAATTTTATTATCTCGTCAACTTTACTTTATGACGAATAAAATTAATAGTTGATCTGTCTTTGATCAAATATTTGGTCAAAACTCTTTGAATTTAAAATAACATTGATTCCTCAAACAATATTATTTAAATTTACCAACACCTCAAACACCGTGAATTTTGCATGCCACGTTAGTGTGGACGTATACAAATTCATCATTTGTAAGAGGAGGGTTTTACCCATTGACTATCTTGTCAATATAACTTTTTGACAAATAAAATTACCTCAAACACCATGAATCTTGTATGCCACGTTAGTGTGGACGTATACAAATTCAAACATTTGTAAGAGAGGTTTATTAATTTTATTATATTACCAATCTAGTTTTATGACAAATCAATAGTTGGTTTCCCTTTGGTCACACAAGTGATAGTAGTGACTCCGTTGGGGAGGATACTATTAAATTTGTCTAAGTGTATACCATTACTTGACACTAAGTCCATTAATAAGATTATGCCCCTTCCGTTGGGGAAGATCACACGCTCTTAATTAACTTCCTATAGTCATCCAAAAATGGAAGTCTGTTCTAGTGATCCACAAACAAGCTCATCCGTTATGGAGGAAGGCACTCAGAGCCAACGCGCAAGCTTGTTTGCATCACTTACAAACCAGTAATGGAGACCATGGGATTTACTTAAAAATCCCTCTCTCACTTAGTTATTTATAAATGAGGAATTTTAACTATGCTAGCCTACTAAATATGTAAACCAACATGCACACACAGCACAATATAAAAGCAATAAATAGAAAATCTAATTTTCAACTATTATGGCTTTTATCTCTAGTTGCCCTCCGTGTTTTGTCATCCCAAGCTGCTGCCATATTTGGCCACCGCCACCGGGACTAGCTGTCACATCCATCTTGCTCCTAGTTCCGCTGCGCCTCTGGTCCTTAGAAGGTTCTACGCTTTGCAAGATTCGATCCGCGACATAAATAGAATTTTACATTTTTTTGATCCTATATTCCATAAAAGGAATGTACATGTATCTAGATCAAAAATAAAATCCTAAAAAAACTAAATACAGCTCCTGCTGTATTTTATAATACAATCATGCACACACATATAAATACCCTTGACATGTCCAAGGGTCCAATCACACACATAATAACTAAAAGCCATAATAGTTGGATCCTTGTATCCACAAAGTTAGCACATCCTACTATTAACCTGCCTAAATTATGTATGACATGTGCATAATTAAACTAATACCAAATCCACAGAGGCAAAACCCTAGCTCTGATACCAATTTTTGGTTGCTACTCGGAAAACCTAGAGGTTCCACTATACAAAAATTTTGTACAAAGGTCTGAACCTTTTCCTAGCTACCATGTGTTCTTTTAAATTAAATTTTGGATCGCCTGCGGAACTTAACACGTTTGATCCAAAACTTAATCTATTTGTTCTTTTAGGTTTTGACTTGGATCTCCTGGGGAACTTAACACGTTCGACCCAAATCACCTTAAGTTATTAATTCCATTAAATATTAATTTCCATAATTGGTTCCTAGTACTGACGTGGCGAGGCACACGGCCTTCTTGGATATGGGAGCAACCACCACCGACTAGACAAAACCTTTTATAGAAATCTAATATTTAATTTCCTAAAATAACTTTAGGTTAACCAAAAAGAACAATCAAATCACAAGGAAAAGAAAAAAACAAAAGAACACAACATCGAAAAACATATTCGAAATTCTAGAACGTAAGCCTCTTGTATTTGGTATTATTTCCATAAATAACTAGCATGATGCGGAAAGAAAAATTACTAGTTATACCTTGTAGAAAAACCTCTTGATCTTCTACCGTATTCCTCTTCTAACCTCAGACGTTGTGTGGGTAACGATCTTCCGAGATGAGAAACCACCAACCACCTTCTTCTTCTCCTAGCTAGGTTCGGCCACAAAGAAAGAAGCTTCACCAAGGACGAAGAATAAAACACCAACCAAGCTCCAAGGGATACAAGCTTTCTCTCCTTCTTCTTCTTCTTCTCCAAGTAGTATCCGGCCACCACAAGAACTCCAAGCAAGAGATAGGTTTCGGCCACCACAAAAGAGGAAGAAAGGAAGAGGATGGTCGGCCACAATAATTTTCTTCAAGGATGAAGAATTTCGGCCACCACCAATGCTCCAAGGGATGCTAGAGATGAGACTTGCTTTCTCTCCTTCTTCTCCTTCCTTGATCCGGCCACAAACAAAAACTCCACCAAGAAGATAGGTTTCGGCCAACAAGAGGAGAAGAGAGAAAGGGAAGGGCCGGCGACCACACCAAGGAAAAAAGGGAGAAAAATAATAGAGGTTGTTACCCATGAAGGCACCCTCACCCCTTCTTTTATATTCCTTGGCCTAGGCAAATTAGGAAATTTAATTACAATAAAATTTCCTTAATTTTCCTTGACATGAATTAATTTGAAGTATTAAATAAAACTTCCTTTTTATCCATGTATTGGCCGGCTACAATCAATAGAGAAAAATTAGGAGAATTTCAATCAACAAATTAAAACTTCCTAATTTATCTCCGGAAATTTTAAATTAAAATTTCTCTTCAAAAATCTCTTCATGGTTGATAAAAGGAAATTTCTATAATTTTAATTTTACAACATGTGAATAATTTTTTAGAGAGAAAATAAAATATCTCACCAATCTACAAATAAGGAAAGAGATCTAATCTCTTTCTTTAATCTTTTGTAGATCTTTTATAAGAGAGATATTTTAATTTAAATTCTCTTTAATAAATTATTTCTTCCACATAATAAAAATTAAAATTAAAATTCTTTTTTAATTTAATATGGCCGGCCCCCACTAGCTTGGGTTCAAGCTAGGGTCGGCCACCCAATTTTATACCTAGGTCGGCCCTAGCTTGGTTCCCAAGCTAGCTTGGTCGGCCCCCTATTGGTGGGTATAGAAGGTGGGTATAGGTGGTTATAGAACTCTATAAATAAGAGGCTACGATAGGGACCGAGAGGAGGAATTGGTTTTGATCTCCCGATAAAATTAAGCATCCCGTGTTCGCCCCGAACACACAACTTAATTTTATCAATAATAATTCATTCCACTAGAGAACTATTATTGAACTACCGCACCAATCCCAAATTACATTTTTGGGCTCCTTCTTATTATGAGCGTGTTAGTCTCCCTGTGTTTAAGATATCGAATGTCCACATATTAAGTGAGTTACTGACAACTCATTTAATTAATATCTAAGTCCAAGAGTAGTACCACTCAACCTTATTATCATGTCGGACTAAGTCCACCTGCAGGGTTTAACATGACAATCCTTATGAGCTCCTCTTGAGGACATTATCAACCTAGTATCTCTAGGACACAGTTTCCTTCTATAATCAACAACACACACTATAAGTGATACCATTTCCCAACTTATCGGGCTTATTGATTTATCGAACTAAATCTCACCCATTGATAAATTAAAGAAATAAATATCAAATATATGTGCTTGTTATTATATTAGGATTAAGAGCACACACTTCCATAATAACCGAGGTCTTTGTTTCTTTATAAAGTCAGTATAAAAGAAACGACCTCAAATGGTCCTACTCAATACACTCTGAGTGTACTAGTGTAATTATATAGTCAAGATAAACTAATACCTAAGTACACTACGACCTTCTAATGGTTTGTTCCTTTCCATCATGGTCGTGAGCTACTGTTTATAATTTATAAGGTATTGATAACATGATCTTCTGTGTGTGACACCACACACCATGTCATCTACAATATAAATTAATTGAACAACTACATTTATCATAAATGTAGACATTTGACCAATGTGATTCTTATTTCTAGATAAATGTTTATACCAAAAGCTAGGCTTTTAGTATACACTCTAACAGTGTTCCCTATATCATCTCACTATCGATTCAACCAATCGATTGATATAGGTAAGAACCTTCTACTCAAGGACGCTACTATACTTAGTTATTTGGCACCAATATAAGTAAGTATAATAACCAAAACAAATGCCTTTATTTATATACAAGAATATGATACAACGAGTCCATACAACAATCATCAAATGATTGGCTCTAGGGCTCTAACTAACAATCTCCCACTAGCACTAGTGCCAATCAGTATAGGCTCTAAGGCCTAATGACCTAGTGTGACCATCATGCTTTCTCTGTGCCAAAGCCTTGGTCAAGGGATCTGCGATGTTTGCCTCTGTGGGTACTCTGCAAATCTTCACATATCCTCTCTCGATAATCTCTCGAATGAGATGGAAGCGCCGTAGTATGTGTTTGGTCCGCTGGTGTGATCGAGGTTCCTTAGCCTGTGTTATTGCTCCATTGTTGTCACAATAGAGCTCTATGGGATCAGCTATGCTAGGAACCACTCCAAGCTCAGTAATGAGCTTGCGGATCCAAACTGCCTCCTTTTCTGCTTCTGATGCAGCAATATACTTGGCCTCTGTTGTAGAATCAGCAACTGTGTCCTGCTTCGAACTCTTCCAGCTCACAGCACCACCATTTATGCAAAACACGAACTCTGACTGCGATCGATAATCATCTTGGTCGGTCTGGAAGCTGGCATCATTGTAACCCTTTACAGCTAGCTCATCATCACCTCCATATATCAAGAAATATTCTTTAGTCCTTCTCAAGTACTTAAGAATATTCTTGACCGCTATCCAATGACTTTCACCTGGATCTGACTGGTATCTGCTCGTCATGCTCAAAGCATACGAGACATCGGGACGAGTACATAGCATGGCGTACATGATAAATCCTATGGCTGAAGCATAAGGGATCTGATCCATGCGGTCTCTCTCCTCTCTAGAAGAAGGACTTTGAGTCTTCGAAAGACTCACACCATGTGACATCGACAGAAATCCCTTCTTGGAGTTCTGCATGGCAAATCAAAGTAATACCTTGTCAATGTATGTACTCTGACTTAAGCCAAGAAATCTCTTAGATCTATTTCTATAGATCTGTATGCTTAGAATGTGGGATGTTTCACCTAAGTCCTTCATTGAGAAACAAGTCCCTAGCCAAGTCTTGACAGACTGCAACAAAGAGATGTCTTTCCCAATGAGTATTATGTCATCCACATACAATATGAGGAAGACAACTATGTTCCCTACAACCTTCTTATAGACAAAAGGTTCATCTTCATTCTTGATAAAACCAAACTGTTTGATTGCATCATCGAATCGAAGATTCCAGATCCGAGAAGCTTGCTTTAGTCCATAAATGGACCTATGCAGCTTGCATACTCTGCCAGTATGCTGTGGATCTACAAAACCCTCAGGTTGTGTCATGTACACATCCTCGAGCAGGTTTCCATTCAGAAATGTGGTTTTGACATCCATCTTCCAAATCTCATAATCGTGGTACGCTGCAATAGCAAGCATGATCCGAATGGACTTAAACATCGCTATTGGAGAAAAGGTTTCATCATAGTCAATACCATGAATTTGCTTGAAACCTTTAGCTACTAAACGACCCTTATAAATAAGTCATCCATGTCAGTCTTTCTCTTAAAGATCCACTTACACCCAATGGGTTTGACCCCTTCAGGTGGATCAACCAAAGTCCATACTTGGTTAGTGTACATGGATTCCATCTCGGATCTCATGGCCTCTAGCCATTTCTCGGAATCTGGTCTCATCACAGCTTCCTGATAGGAGGTAGGCTCATCTTCAATGAGCACAACGTCATCATGGTCAGACAAGAGAAATGAATATCTCTCAGGCTGACGACGTACCCTATCAGACCTGCGAAGAGGTAGGTCTACTAGAACTGGTTGTTGTTCCTCAACTCCTTGTGGAACATCATCCACAACACTTTGTGGTTCCAGTTCAACTTCCATCGAGGCTTCAGTGCTATTGTTCACATCTTGAACTTCTTCAAGATCGAATGTACTCCCACTAGTCTTTCTAGAAACAAAATCCCTTTCTAGAAATACCCTAGTCTTAGCCACAACTATCTTGTGTTGACTGGGAATGTAGAAGTAATATCCCTTCGTTTCCTTGGGATATCCAATAAAATAGCACTTATTAGATTTGGGTCCCAATTTGTCCGAGACTTGACGTCTAACGTAAGCCTCACAACCCCAAATCCTCATAAAAGACACCTGGGCATCTCTCCCAGTCCATATCCTATATGGTGTCTTTATTATAGCCTTAGATGGAACTCGGTTGAGAATGAAGGCTGCTGTGTCTAGAGCATAGCCCCAAAGATACATAGGAAGATCTGTGTGACTCATCATAGATCGTACCATATCTAATAAGGTACGATTCCTCCTTTCGGATACACCATTCCACTGTGGTGTTCCAGGAGGAGTGAGTTGAGATAGAATCCCACACTCAGCTAGATAGTCACGAAACTCATGGCTAAGGTATTCACCACCTCGATCTGATCAAAATATCTTAATATTTTTTCCAAGCTGGTTTTGTACTTCATTCTTGAATTCTTTAAACTTTTCAAAGGATTCTGACTTATGTGTCATCAGGTACACATAACCATATCTATTGAAGTCATCAGTAAATGTAATGAAGTATCTATAACCACCTCTAGCAGTGACATTGAAAGGGCCACATACATCACTATGTATAAGACCTAACAAGTCAGTCGCTCTCTCACTGTGTCCACTAAAGGGAATCTTGGTCATCTTGCCTAGAAGGCATGACTCGCATGTCTCATATGATTCAAAATCAAATGAGTCAAGCAAACCATCTTTATGGAGTTGGGATAAGCGTTTGTCATTTATATGACCTAAGCGACAGTGTCAGATATAGGTTTGGTTAATGTCATTTGACTTGAACCTCTTGGTACTTATGTTATAGATAGGGTTTTCAAGGTCTAGAATGTAGAGTCCATTCATCAGAGGTGCACTACAATAGAACATATCATTTAAATAAACTGAACAACATTTGTTCTTTATTATAAATGAAAAGCCTTTCTTGTCTAAACAAGAAACTGATATAATGTTCTTAGTCAAAGCAGGCACATAACAACAATCATCCAATTCTAGTACAAGCCCAGAGGGCAGAGATAGAGAATAAGTTCCTACAACGACAGCAGCAACCCGTGCTCCATTGCCTACGCGTAGGTCCACCTCGCCCTTCGTCAATGCCCTGCTATTTCTCAGTGTCTGCACATTAGTACAAATGTGAGAAGCACATCTGGTATCTAATACCCATGATGAAGAAATAGATAGATTGACTTCTATAATATATATACCTGAAGTGGAAGTCTCACTTCTCTTCTTATTAAGATCTTCTAGGTAGATTTTGCAGTTCCTCTTCCAGTGCCCGGTCTGACCGCAGTGAAAGCAGGTAGCATCCTTGGTGACCCCTCCTTTGGGTTTCAGTGCCTTGCCTTTGCCCTTGGCTTGGGACTTTCCCTTACCTTTAGGCTTGCCCTTACCCTTGTGTTTCTGAACCATCATAATAGAGTTGGGCTTAACCTTCTTAAGGTTTAGCTCAGCATTTCTTAACATGTTAAGCAGCTAAGCAGTGGCTTGTCAATTTCGTTCATATTATAATTTAGAACGAATTGACTATAGCTATCCGGCAAGGATTGCAAGATCAGGTCAGTGGCCAGCTCTTGGCCAAGCGGGAATCCCAACCTCTGTAGGTTTTCTATATACCCAATCATTTTGAGTACATATGGGCCTACGGGAGTCCCATCTTGCATCTTGCACTGAAATAGTGCCTTAGAGATCTCGAATCTCTCGTGTCTCGCTTGTCCTTGATATAGTTGACGAAGATGTTCAACCATATCATAAGCTCCCATCAACTCGTGTTGCTTCTGAAGCTCAGAGTTCATGGTCACGAGCATGAGACAGGACACATCTAATGCGTCATCTTGATGCTTCTTGTAAGCATCTCGATCAGCTCGCGTGGCAGTGGCATGAGGTGCCTCAGGAATGGGCTGCTCCAGGACGTACAGTTTTCGTTCCTGTGTGAGAACGATTCTCAGGTTTCTGTACCAGTCCAGGAAATTAGTTTCATTGAACTTGTCCTTCTCAAGGACGGAACGCAGGGAGAAAGAGTTCGTATTTGACGTCATGATTATCTACGACAGAAAAATACAGAAAAATAAATATCATATTCTATTAATCATCTAATTAAGCTTTTAATTAAATGATGCTCCCACTGAATTCTATAATTCATGTGAAAAAAGATCCACATCATACTATGCCCTGAGTTAGCTTTGGCTAAATCGCCCAAGACTTAGTATGATCGGTAGGTAACTAATTACCAATTACGTCTCTATGCAACTCTTGTTTATAGGATCAAGATCCACATTTATATTAAAACTCGAGTTAGCTTTGGCTAATACGCCCAAGAGTTAATATAAATGTGATTTTGACCTATCTACCAACCATTGAAAAATGCCTATAGTTAAACTCGATCCAATTGAGTTAACTAGTTACTCAATCTAATTGAGTTGTACTCACCCATGCGTTGATAGGTGGGACTAAGATTGTCCCTCCGCACCCTACCAAGATAATATGTGTTGCTCCGCTTTGGCAGATTCAACAACAACATGTGATCGAGGTAGTGATGGGTATCACGGCATGGTAGGCATTTTGAGTTGACGCGATTGAGATCTAATCTAATCGACGATGTGTATCATATACTCAATTTAGATCTAATCTAATCGTGGAGGTGCATCATGTGCGCGACTTAGATCTAATCTAATCGTTAAGGCACTAATTAATTACTAATCTAGCATGCATCACATATACACACACAAGCAATTAATTAAATATTTTGTGATTAGTCATGGCCCTACTACGATCTTCTCAAGCCAATGAGAAGATCGGATGGTCAACCTAAGGTCAACAGCTTCTCAAGCTCCTTCCTTTGACCACCTTGTGTTGCTCGCGCCCTCCTCGTAACTCCGTCTCGAGTGGACCTTCCACCACCTTGATTTTGTACATTACAAAGAGTGAAACTCGAGTTATATTCGAGTCTAAACTATTTACAACAAGAATAAATAAATAGAAAGGCATGACGCGCAGGTCGCGTATCAAATATACAACACGTATAATCACATGACGGCACACAGGCCGTATTATGAATTATAACACATAATATCCAATCAAATTAGGTCTTTTGGGCCATGATCATCACAAAATAATACATAATTCTAAATTATGTAATTTCTATAAATTTCTGTAATTTTTCTTACAATTTTTATGAGTAAAAATTCCCGGCGGTCCCGTTTAATGGTTTTCGGGCGCAATCGCGGAATGAAGCCTCTTGCGGGGTTAGGGGCAGCACCCCTACCCGCGATATAATCATCGCAAGTGTTCCTAAGCGATCCTATAGCGTCTTAGCCCGCTGTCCCAAAACGATTTGGGGCGAAACCTTGCCGTTTCGGAAATATTTTCTCGGTAGTCGAAGCCTACAAGTGTCTAAACACTTGTGCTTCGCTTCTACGAGAAAATTACCCATAAAATTTATAAAAATCATAAAAACACAAAAACTTACAGATCTGTAGAATTTCATAAAATTCAAAATAAAACTTGTACGCGCTTCGCACGTGGCTCTGATACCATTATTGGGTTTTTTGGGCCGCAAAAACCACTTTTTGCGTTGCGGAAACCCCGAAATTCCCATGCCACGGATCCATGCGAAGAAATAAAATTTCATAAAACTTTCACGTACGAGTTTCCAAAGCCTAGATCTACTTTAGATCTACAAGATAAGAATTTACCCTTGATGCGAAGCCCTTCGCTTAATCCCGCTCGTCCACGGTTCGCCGGATCTCGAGAGTATCAAAGTAGATACTCCTCTATGTGTATCCACACAAGCAAGAGATGGAGAAACCTAACACAAAGGTGTGCTAGCACCTTTGTAAGGCTCGGCCAAAGAGGAGGAGAGGGAGAGAAGAAACCTAGAGAGGACCTTTGTAAGGCTCGGCCAAAGAGGAGGGAGAGGGAGAGAAGAAACCTAGAGAGGAAGAAGAAGAAATGAATGAGAATGAATTCTCACCTTGTGTAACTCCCAAGTGGCTGGCCACTTTAGGCTTATTAACTCCCATGGAATATCAAGAGTCAAGTCTCTTGATCTCCTCCATGAGGTGGCATTTGGTCAAGTCAAACTTGACCAAATGAAGAAGTCTTGATGATGTGACATTGGTCAAGTCAAAGTCAAGTCAAAACTTGACTCTTCATCTTCCTACTTAAGTCAAGTCAAACTTGACCACTTCTCTCCCTTGGTTGATCTAATCTAACCATTAGTTCAAGTCAATTTTAATTTAATGAATCTTTATTCATTGAATTAAATTAATTAAATGAGTCTAAGTCCAAATTAGACTCACTTAACATATGAACCAAATTGAGTCCAACTCAATTAGCTCAATTTGGATTACTCTTAATCCAATTTGGTTCATCACATGGACCTAATCCTTTAGGTTCATCAAATGAACCTAATCTCCATCTAATTGCCCTTTGTGTGTGACCCTATAGGTTCTTATAACGTTGGCAATGCTCCTAAACCCATTTAGAAGCATAAGTAATGAGCGGTATCTAACAACACATCATTACTACCCAAGTTATAAGAATGTTGAGATCCAACATTACCTTGTGACTACTAATTGTGACTCTTCACAATATATGACAAGTGTCCTTCTATCCTAGACATCTAGATTGATCAATATGAGGCATAGACCGTGTCATCCTTTAATCAATCTAAATCTTGAACTCCAAGTAGACTCACTCAATCAAATGAGCTCAATATCTCATATTGACTCATTTGGGCATGGCCATGCACTTAGTGGTCTCACTCTATCAAGAATATCGATGTCACTCCCGTCATATATGAGGGATAGATCCCATCTACATCACTCACATCCCTCCGCATAATTTGTTACATACCCAGTAATCGCCTTTATAGTCCACCCAGTTACGGGTGACGTTTGACGAAGTCAAAGTATGTAACTCCTTATGTAGGGAACCATGGTGACTTCAAGTCCAAGGATTAGTAGTCATACTAATAGCCACATGAGAAAGTATATAACACTCATATAACGATCCATGATACTTTCTCATGGTGGGTCATTCAGTATACATTTTTCAATGCATACCCATGTTTCAACTTGATATCTCCATATCCATGACTTGTGAGATCAAGTCATCGAGTTGACCTACATGCTAGTCTCGTCGCATTAACATTGCCCCTGAATATTAATACTTGACTAGGAATGATTAAGAGTAGTGTTCCTTATATCATCTCACTATCAATTCAACCAATCGATTGATATAGGTAAGAACCTTCTACTCAAGGACGCTATTATACTTAGTTATTTGGCACCAATACAAGTAAGTATAATAACCAAAACAAATGCCTTTATTTATATACAAGCATATGATACAACGAGTCCATATAACAATCATCAAATGATTGGCTCTAGGGCTCTAACTAACACAAAGACCAAGAAAATATCATTGACAAGACCCTCCGACACTCAAATCAGTACACTTTCTGGCGAATGGGTGAAAAAGAAGAACAGTAATGGATATACGTTAGAGTAAGTTCTGGATTATGCGAATTACGTACCCTGCCAACAGAAAGGATCCCCTTTATATACCACCTCTCATAACCTCCGTAATCGTGAGGTGACCCCTTGTGTCAGAGTTTGTTAGGTGATGGAAAGAGTACAGTTTAGGTGATCGACAATGATAGTCCGAGGAATTTTTTTACTACTCACAGATGTACTTCTTTTGTCACTTATGACTTAGGGCTTTGATGAGGTTGTCAAGATATACTGTTGTAACGGATCAACTAGTGAGGAAATCCTCAAAGAATATTCCTCTACAACTTCGACGGCCTGTAAGAATGTTGCCTACTGTTTGTCTGCTAAATATATCTCAGTCGGTCCTTAAGCCGACTGTTTACTCGAATGTCTTTCATTGAATATTTTTTAGGCTGATCTTTCATTTGGCCAAACATTTATAGTAAGCCCTATAAAATGAAGCACCTTTAACCTGTATTGGTATCAATCTTCTTTGTCATGTGCTAAGTACTGCAAAGATCTGCTCAGAGACTAGCATAATGCCCATAGTATGCCAAAGATCTATTGAAGGAACCATATGATAAGTTATATATGTTAGAGTCTTTATTTTAGAGACAATGTAATATCTATAAGGAATTAGGGCTCTAAACACGAAAGCGCATGAAAAACATCTAGTTCCTTCAGAAGATCCATGCGAAAGGAAACCATATACTAAGTCTTACATAAGAGGATTATACCTTTGATGCGTGTCCTTCGCAATCTTGGCAACAACCTTTCTTTAGATGCAGATCTCAGCATGATTAAGTGTCTGTACCTCTACGGTATCTACATGAACATATCCTTTGTTCGTCACACGAACTCTCAATCTGGAGAAGAACCAACTTTGTGGTGCTAGCCACTTGGAAGGTTTGGCCAAACATCAAGATTCGGCCAAGGAGGAAGAAGAAGGGAAGATCAAGAGTCTCTCTTTTTCATCTAATGAAAAATACAATCCAAAAACCTATTTATATTCATCCAATGAATACCAAGGATTTTTGTCTCTTTGCATTCCTCTTAATGGATTGAATTATTATATTGGATTAACCATTAACCCAATAACCCAATAAGCCTAATCATCTCATAATTGGCTCTTAGAGCTAATACTAACAATCTCCCACTAGCACTAGGTGTCAATCATTACAAAGATAATACAAACACATTAGATTAACCCATTAATCTTAAGATTCTTAATATTTTAGTTAAACTAAAATACTCATCTCCAAACCAACATGTTCTTTGTGTGTGACCTAATAGGCTCTCGTTGTTAGAGTGTATACTAAAAGCCTAGCTTTTATAAACATTTATTTTTGAAATGAAAGAATCACATTGGTCAATATCTACATTTATTTGTTAAATGTAATTGTTCAATTAATTTATATAGTAGATAACATGGTGTGTGGTGTCACACACAGAAGATCATATTGTCGGTTTTTTATAAATTATAAACAGTTGCTCACGACTAAGATGGAAAGGAACAAACCATTAGAATAGTCGTAGTGTAATTAAGTATTAGTTTATCTTGATTAATAAATTACACTGGTACACTCTAAGTGTATTGAGTAGGACCATTTTAGGTAAGTTCTTTTTATACTGACTTAATAAAAGAACTAGACCTTAGTTATTATGGAAGTGTGTGATCTTAATCCTAATATAATAACAAGCACATATATTTAGTATTTATTTCTTTAACTTATCAAAGGGTGAGATTTAGCTCGATAAATCAATAAGCCCGATAAGTTGGGAAATGATATTACTTATAGTGTGTGTTGTTGATTATAGAAGGAATCTGTGTCCTAGTTATCTAGGTTGAGAATGTCCCCAAGAGGAGCTTATAAGGATTGTCATGTTAAACCCTGCAGGTGGACTTAGTCCGACATGACAATAAGGTTGAGTGGTACTACTCTTGAACTGAGATATTAATTAAGTGAGTTGTGAGTAACTTACTTAATTAGTGGGCATTCGTTATGTTAAACACAGGGAGACTAACACACTCATAATAAGAAGGATCCCATAATATAATTTGGGATTGGTGCGGTAGTGCGATAATAACTCTCTAGTGGAATGAGTTATTATCGATGAACTTGAGTTGTGTGTTCGAGGTGAACACGGGATACTCAAGCTCATCGGAAGGCCAAAACCAATTTCTCCTCTAGGTCGTCCCTGTCGTAGCCTCATTAAAGCCTCAAGTCCATCCAAAGAAAGGTCTATCTTGGTGGCCAAGAAGGGGGTCGGTCCATTGCTTGGTGACCAAGCAATGGCCGGCCACCATCTCCTCTTAAAGGGCCGACCCTTTGCTTGGTGCTCAAGCATGTAGGGGTCGACCACAATAATTCAAACAAGGAGGGGGTGTTTTGAATTTTTAAAATTTTCTCTTTGTAGAAATCTACAAGTTGTAAAAGAGAGATTTTAAACTTAAAACTTTCCTTATTTGAATTAGACCACATGTTTTAAAAGAAAGTTTAAAAGTTTTAATATTTTCCTTTTTTAACCATTCTCATGGTTTAAGAAAATAAAAAGGAAGAGAAGTTTTAAATATTTAAATCTTCTATCACCATGTTAAAAAAAGAAATTTTATAAGGGAAGTTTTAAATTTTAAAACATGGTTTTAATTTTTAAAACTTTCCTTTTTTAACTCCCACTTTAGGAAATTAGAAGAGAGCTTGTAAAATTTTATAAGAGCTTATAAAATTTTATAAAAAATTATTTTTCCTTTTCCTTGATGAGGTGGCCGGCCACCTTGCTTAGTGCCCAAGCAAGGGGCCAGCCAATCAAAATTAAAACTAATCCATGATTTGGTGATTGATTCAATCAAGAGGAAAGAAAAGGAAAAATTAAAAGGGAAAAGGAAAACCATGAGGAAGATTTTAATTTTTGTAAAAAGTCTTTCCTTATTTGTCTTGGGCAAGTAATATAAAAGAAGGGAGGAAAGACCTCATGAATCATCAATTCTTATTCTCTTGCTTGGAGACTCTTGGTGTGGTCGACCCCTCTCTCCCTCTCCTTTCCCCTTGCTCTCTTTTCCTTGGTGGTGGTGGTGGCCGAAACATAGAGAAGAAGGAGAAGGCTTTGGGTGGTGTTCATCTTGGAGGATCGTCACCCACACGACGTCTAAGGCGAGACAAGGAATACGGCAGAAGGTCTCAAGGTTATTAGCATACAAAGAGAAGGTATAATTAGCAATTGTTTTCCGCATCATGCTAGTTATTTTTCTTTGTATGAATTCCAAACACAAGAGGCATTAGATCTAGTTTTTCGAATTAGTAATTCGTGTTTGTGTTTTTCTTTGTTTTTCGAATTTGTGATTCGATTGTTCTTTTTGGTTAAACCTAGAGTTATTTAAGGAAATTAAATATTAGTTTTCCTTAAAAGGCTTTGCCTAGGCGGTGGTGGTTGCTCCCATATCCAAGAAGGTCATATGCCATGTGCCTCGTCATGCAGTCCTGGAAACCAATTTTGGAAATTAATATTTAATGGAATTTATAACATAGGTGGATTTGGATCAATAGTGTTAAGTTCCACTTGCGATCCAAATCTAAACCATCAAGAACAGATACGTTAAATTTGGAATCAATGATGTTAAATTTCGTCTGCGATTCCTAATTTAACTTCTAAAGAACACAATAGGTTGTTTAGGAAAGGTTCGACACTTGTACAAAATTTTTGTACAGTGGAACTGGTACGATCTTCCTAGGACCAACCAACACTCGTTACATTGGCAATGTATCTAAATCAACATTTGTGATACATAAGCAATGAGTGACATCTAGCAAGGCATCATTGCTACCCAAGTGACGAGAAAATTGAGATCTGACCTAACCTGTCTGTGGCTATTATTTTGTATGACTCAATCCTTCTATCCTTGATATCTAAATTGATCAATGAGGTATAGACCGTATCATCCTCTTATTAATTTTTATGTTTCTTGATCTAAGTAGACACACTAAAACAAATAAGTTCAATATCACATATTGACCCATTTGTGCATGGTCATGCATTCTTGTATCTTACTAATCAAAGGATCCACAAATATCGCTTCCGTCATATGGAAGGGATAAATCCCATCTACATCACTCACATCCCTCCGCATAAGTTATTGCATACCCAGTGATCAACTTTATAGTCCATCCTGTTACAGGTGACATTTGTCAATACCAAAGTATGTAATGTCTTATGTAGGGAACCGTAGTGACTTCAAGTCTAAGAACTATTCATACCAATAGTCACATGAGAATGTTTATGATACTCATATAAAGATCCATGAAATATTTTCATGGCTGGTTATTCAGTACATATTCTTTAATATATACCCATGTGTCAATCTGATATCTCATATCCATGACTTATGAGATTAAGTCATCCGTTAGCCTACATGCTAGTCTCAATACATTAATATTATCCTTTCATATTAAACCTTGACTAGGAATAGTTAAGAGTAGTGTCTCTATAGGCTCTCACTATCAATTCAACCAATTGATATGTTATACACTAGAAGCTACTACCCTAGGACATTATTATATTTATTCATTTGGCACTGAAATGGAATAAATAATAACCATAACCTTTGCCTTTTAATGAAATAACGAAATATGATACAAAATATCCTAAGTCAATCAACTCTTGATTGCCTCTTAGGGCTTACACTAACAATCTTCTTATGTCATTAGTGTTAATCACTGAAATATCTAATATCTATTGACCTAGTGTGACCATCGTGCTTTCTCGGTACCAAAGTCTTGGTCAAAGGATTCGTAATGTTAGCATTGTTTGGTTCTCTACATATTCTCACATCTCATGTATCGATGATCCCTTAAATGAGATGAAATCGTTGTAGTATCCAATATCCAGGATCACTATTTAAGTAAATTACCTACCCTAACTGCGATCTAGAATCATCCCTGTCAATTTGGAAGCATACACCACTATAACCCTTTACAACAACTGCTATAACCCTTTACAGCAAGCTCTTTATCACCTCCAAAGATCAAGAAATAATTTAAGTTCTTCTCAAGTATTTAAGAATATTCTTAACTATTGTCTAATAACTTTCACCTAAATCTGACTGGTATCTGCTCGTCATGCTTAATACATACGAGACATCTAGGCGAGTACAAAGCATGACATACATGATAGACCCTATAGAAGATGCATAAGGAATCTGATGCATGTGGTCCCTTTCTTCCTTAGAAGAAGGGGATTGAGTCTTCGAAAGACTCACACCATAGGACATTGGCAGGAACTCCTTCTTGGAATTCTGCATGACAAAACGTTTAAACACCTTGCCAATGTATGTACTCTGACTTAGACCAAGCAATCGTTGAGATCTATCTCCAAAGATCTTGATGCCTATAATGTAGGTTGCTTCACCTAAATCCTTCATTGAGAAACAATTGTTACCCAGCCTGGTTAATCATTTTTTTTCATTGAGAAACAATTCCCAAGCCAAGTCTTCACTGATTGAAAAGTAGGGATATCATTTTCAATGAGAAGTATGTCATCTATACATAATATGAGAAAGATGACTGTGCTCCCACTAACATTCTTGTAGATACAAGGTTCATCTTCATTCTTGATGAAACCAAACACTTTGATTGCATCATCAAATTGAAGATTCCAGTTTCTAGAAGCTTACTTTAATCCATATATGGATCGTTCAACTTACATACCTTTCCAGCATGCTCTAGATCTACAATACCCTCAGCTTGTGTCATGTACACATCCTCGAGTAGATTTTCATTAAGAAATATGGTTTTGACATCCATCTATCAGATCTTATAATCATAGTAAGCTACAATAGCAAGCATGATCCGAATGGACTTTAGCATCACAACTGTGAAAAAGTTTCATCATAGTCTATACCATGAATTTACTTGAATCCTTTAGTCACCAATCTACCTTTATAGGTATGTATATGATCATCCATGTCAATCTTCACCTTGAAGACCCACTTACACCCAATGGGTTTGATCCCTTTAGGTAGAGCAACCAAAGTCCATACTTGGTTAGTGTACATGGATTCTATTTCGGATCTCATGACCTCTAGCTATTTCTTAGAATCTGGCTCTGTACAACTTCCTGATAAGATGTAGGCTTGTTGAGACCAACTAGCACTACATCACCGTTGTTAGACAAGAGAAAAGAATATCTCTCAGGTTGACGACGGGTCCTATCATATCTATGTAGAGCTTATGCTACTTGAACAGATTATTGCTCCACAACTTATTGTGGTGTAATAACAGCATGATCTATAACATCTTGTGGTTCCTATTCAATTTCCATCAATGTGTCAGTGCTAGCTTGTGTATCTTGAATTTCTTCAAGATCAACTGTACTCCCACTAGTTTTTCTAGAAACAAATTCTTTTTCTAGAAAGACACCAATTCTGGCAACAAAGACTTTGCCTTGTATAGGATTATAAAAGTAGTATCCCTTTGTTTCCTTGGGATGTCTTATAAAATAGCACTTGTCTGATTTAGGTCCTAGTTTATCTAAGACTTATTATTGAACATAAACCTCACAACCCCAAATCTTCATGAAAGATATTTTGGGACTCTTCCCAATCCATATCGTATATGGTATCTTTACGACAGCTATAGATGGAACTCGGTTAAGTGTGAAAACGACCGTCTCTAAAGCATGTCCCCAGAAGAAAGTAGGAAGATCTGTTTGACTCATCATCAATCGTATCATATCTAATAAAGTACGATTTCTCCTTTCTGATACACCATTCCATTGTGGTGTTCAAGTGGAGTGAGTTGAGATATGATCCCACACTCAACAAGATGGTCATGAAATTCTTGGCTAAGGTATTCCCTACCTCGATCTGATCAAAACATCTTAATACTCTTACAAGTTGGTTTTGTACTTCATGTTGGTGCGGGAAGCATCTAACGATCAAACCTAAGTTTTGATAATGGCAAAGGATTCAAAGTTAAGGTGAGTTGTGATCTAACATGTTGAATGAGTGTCTCAGGAAAAGTCCTAACTGCGGTTAGGCAGAGGGAAAACCCTAGGGGGTGGTAACCCTAGGTCATAGGGGGTGGCAACCCTATGCGGAAAGTCTTGGCAGGTCGATAGCTTCAGGCAAAAGTCCTAGGGGGTGGTAACCCTAGGTGGAAAGTCCTGGTGTCGCGAACCAGGTGAAAGTCTGGACTAGCCGGGAAGCGGATGTCCAGCAGAAAGTCCGGAAGCGTCGAGTGCTGAGCAAAAGTCCAGTCGATCTGGAGGATCGCACTGGCAACAGGTAAATCTCCTGAGTGGAGTAGGTGAGGACGCGTTCCCCGTAGAGGGAACAATAGGCGTCGGGTCGACCTAGGGTTTCCGGTAGGAAACCCGAAGTCAGACTCGGACAGTCCGGAGACTGTCTATACTTCACTTATCACATTTATTGCATTAGGTGCTAACTTTGTGTTGCAGGGTAGTGTTTGGGACTAACGTATCTTGCAGGGGCAAAGGAGCAACCTAAAGCCTCGGATGAACAGTGTCCGAGGCGCCTTCATGGAGCTTGGAGGCGCCTCGGGTGCAAGGCAAGGAGCTGGCTGCGAGAAGCTGTTCAAGGCGCCTTGGTGAACAGTGTAAGGCGCCTTGAACAGATGAAGGCGCCTTGAATCTGTGATAAGGTTCAACCAGTTCGCCCCTTATCTCCGCGGCTGACTCGGCCATTCAAGGCACCTTGGTGAACAGTAGAAGGCGCCTTGAACACCCTTTATAAGGGGTTTCGACCAGCAGCTCTCCTCAACGAACTCCAAGCAATCCTTACGCTACAAGCTGCTCTAGAAACGCCCAGAAGTGCTGTTACAAGTCCCCGACAACCCGGAGCTTCAGATTCTGCTACTTTATTGTTGTCGGTATAATTTGTTTTAGTTCTTTCAATTGTAATATCTTATTGTACATTTTACGAGCTTATAGTTGTTGCCCACGGAAAGCGATCAAGGATCGCGGGCCTTCAAGTAGGAGTCGCCTTAGGCTCCGAACGAAGTAAAATCTCTCGTGTCTCTCTGTGTGTGTTTGTTCTTTATTCCGCTGCGTGTTTTTAAACTCCGATAGTTTTCCGATTTGAAAAAGAAATAGCCACGAGCGCTATTCACCCCCCCTCTAGCGCGTCTCGATCCAACAATTGGTATCAGAGCGGGGTTGTTTTTAATTTGGTGCAACCACCATTTAAAACATTTTTTTTTCGTGGTATTTTGTTCGGAGTTGATCAGAATTTAGCTTCATAGCTATATTCTAATTGCTTTTCACAAATCGGTGTTGCTCAAAGTTGGTCAATTCCACTTGGGCTCGTTTTTTTTTCTTTCTCTCGCACTACTAATCCAAGACTCAGTCTTGGAATAGATTTTGTTGTTTTTTTCTTTTAGATCTAAAATGGCCCAACAAGAAGGATATAGCACCGTTCGTCCCCCACTATTTTCCGGAGAAGACTTCGGGTATTGGAAGGGGCGAATGGAGATATATCTGAAGATCCAGTTTGATACCTGGATGATCATCAAAACAGGACTGGAACTGCCAACTGGTACCGACGGTAAGCCTACACCGTGTGAAAATTGGGAGCCAGCATTTATCAAAAAGGTGGAAGCTGACGCAAAAGCCACCTGCACCATCCAATGTGGTCTTACCAAAGAAGAGCTCAACAGAGTCGGTCCATTCTCCTCCGCAAAAGAACTATGGGAGAAACTAATCGAACTACACGAGGGCACCTCGGAAACCAAGGTAAGTAAGCGTGATTTGTTACTTAATAAATTATATAATTTGAAAATACAGGAAGGCGAGACGGCAAGTTCTTTACACGCTCGAATTCAAGATATCTTGAATTCCCTTCATGGAATCGGGCATAAAGTAGAAAATAGAGATATAATAAGGTATGCTCTTAACTCATTTCCTAGGAGTTCATTGTGGGCATCAATGGTAGATGCCTACAAAGTCTCTAAGGATTTGTCTTCCTTAAAATTAGACGAATTATTTAGTGAATTTGAACTCCATGAACAGACTAATGCACAGCCATCCGAGAAGGGTATTGCTTTGGTTGCAGGTACAAGTCGAATAAGGGAATCAAGAGGACGGCGAAAAGTTGAATCGGAATCAGAAGACGAACCCGATTCAGAAGATTCGGAAGATGAACTGGCCAGCGAATTTGTGAATCTTGTAAAGAAACTATACACGAAGAAGAAGGGCTTCAACAAGAAAGATCTGAAGAAGGCAGTTCAATCCAAGGAGGCTCAACAGAACTCAAAGATGAAGTTCGAAGTCACTTGCTACGGGTGCAACCAAAAGGGGCATATAAAAACCAACTGCCCAAATCAAAAAGAAGCCAAGAAGCAAAGAAGAAGGAAAGTCCTAAAGGCAACCTGGGACGAATCCTCTTCGGAGGACGAAGACGACGAACTCGACCAAACGAGTCTACTCGCATTGATGGCCCGCGACCAGATCAGCGAATCCGAGAGCGAGTCAGAAGCCGACTCCGAGCAAAGCCACGGATCCGCATCCGTTTCCGAAGGGCCAGACTCCGCTGTAAGTATTCCTAGGCTTAATAATTTAGTCAATTATTTACTTCGCAAATTAGCCAAGTCAAATTTGAAAATTAAGTCACTTTTAAAAGAAATAACCATTCTTAAAGGAGTAACTAACTCAAAATCTTTAACTGAAGATTCAACTCAAGTACAACAACTTGAGAAAGAAAATTCAAATCTGAAAAATCAGTTAAATGATTTAAAAATCACTTTAGAAAAGTTCTCTCTGGGCTCCAAGAATTTGGATCTAATTCTTGGGACACAAAGGGCCATTTACAATAGAACTGGACTAGGATATAAAAGTAAATTTAAATCTTACTTATCCTTAATAAACAAACAAAGTAGTAAATCAGTCCAAGCATGGGTCCCCAAGTCCAAATTGATCAATCAAGTTGGACTTGGTCAATACTGGGTCCTTAAGGATCATATATACTACCTCGATAGACCATATCGAGGCCGTGATCCAGGGGGAGCTAGAAGAAAAACGATCTTGATTTAAAATTCAAAATTAAATTCGAAACCTAAAATTAAAAATCAAATTCTTAATTTAAAATTCGAAACTAAAATTAAAAATCAAAAAAGTCAAATTCGAAATTAAATTAAATTAAATTCGAAATTATGAAAAGTAGATGGAGGATCCAAACTAGCTGGCACCTCCAACTGAACTACCCGACAGGGTAACTGAACCTAATTTACCCGGAATAGGGTAAAGCAAGAATAAATTACCCGGCAGGGTAATTAAGATTAGATTAAAAACGGGATAAGTTTAACTGGAACCACAGTACTGGTGAAGTTTTTGGATGATAGTACGTTAGGGAAGCTTGGGCATCGCATGTCTAGGAAGATATGGCTTCGACCTGGTGCATTTGGCCAAGTGGAACTGACCGAAGCTACCCTTAAATGAATCCTAACTAGTTAGACCAAGGCTTAGTATTAAGCTCAATGGGTAGGACTATTTGGAAACTTCGAAGGCATGGTTACTTTAATGAGCTCCTTGTGACTCACCACAGCCCAGAAGTTTATCCAAAGAATGCTTACTTGTTGTACCCAAAGCTAAACCTGAATCTAACACAAAATTAAACCAGACTCCTGAATTCAACAATAAATCATCTCACATCAATTATACGATTCCCTGATTGAAAATTTAGATCGGGTGAGATGACCAAGTAATAAAATTATTTAAATCAATTTCAAAATTATTTAAAAATCTTTTCAAAATAAAATTAACTTTAATTCAAAATCTTTTCAAAATTATTTAAAAATCATTTTAAAATTCTTAAATCTTTTCAAAACGAATTTCAAAGTTAATTTCAAAATCTTTTCAAAATAAAATTAACTTTAATTCAAAATCTTTTAAAAATCTTTTCAAAATTATTTAAAAATATTTTCAAAATTTATTTAAAAATCTTTTCAAAATTAATTTCAAAGTTAATTTCAAAATATTTTCAAAATTTATTTAAAAATCTTTTCAAAATTTATTTCAAAGTTAATTTCAAAATTATTTAAAAATCTTTTCAAAATTTATTTCAAAATCTTTTCAAAATTAATTTCAAAGTTAATTTCAAAATCTTTTCAAAATAAAATTAACTTTAATTCAAAATCTTTTCAAAATCAATTTCAAAATTATTTAAAAATCTTTTTCAAAATCTTTTGAAAATTAATTTCAAAGTTAATTTCAAAATTATTTAAAAATCTTTTCAAAATTATTTAAAAATCTTTTCAAAACGAATTTCAAAGTTAATTTCAAAATCTTTTCAAAATTATTTAAAAATCTTTTCAAAATTATTTAAAAATCTTTTCAATCTTTTCAAATTTAATTTCAAAATTACTTTAAAAACCTTTCAAAATTTCAAAATTACTTCAGTCAAACTATCTCTTTTCCATTAACAAAGAACCAACTCATTCACTTTATGTGTAGGAGTTGGATCAATGGGTGTTGGATAGTGGATGCTCCAGACATATGACTGGAGATAAATTGAAGTTTTCAAAGCTCAAACTAAAAAATTTAGGATCAGTTGCATTCAGCAACAACGGTTTACTTAAAGTAATCGGAAGAGGTAATATCGAACTCAGCTCCAATTTTGTTATCAAAAAGGCTCTGTTAGTTGAAAATTTCAATTTCAACTTACTAAGTATAAGTCAATTGTGTGATAGCGGATACTTAGTTACTTTTGACAAAGCTAGGTGTTTAGTCAAAAATATTGAAAATCCTAAAATTACACTTAAGGGACTTAGGAAAAATAATATGTACTCAATTAATCTACCCACATCCTCAATAAAGTGTTTAATAACACAGGAAGAGGAAACTGACTTGTGGCACAGAAGATTGGGTCACACCCACACTAGACTCATTTCAAGAATGAGTCATAATGGTCTAGTTAGAGGTTTGCCCAAACTAAAATTCATTGAAAACTCAATCTGTAATGCTTGTCAACAAGGTAAACAAACTAAGTCTACACACAAATCAACAAATGTAGAAAGAACCAACTCGTTACTTGAGCTCCTTCACCTTGACCTATTTGATTCACATGGAGCCAAGTCACTAAGCAAGAACCAGTATTGCTTAGTAATAATTGATGACTACTCTAAGTTTACTTGGGTAAAATTTCTAAAAACAAAAGATGAAACCTATGAAATATTTAGTAATTTTTACAACTTAATAGAAAATGAAAAAGATACTAAAATTAAAAGAATAAGAAGTGATCACGGTGGGGAATTTGATAATCAGAAGTTCACCCAATTTTGTAAAATAAACGGATACCAACATGAATATTCATGCCCTAGAACTCCCCAACAAAATGGACTAGTAGAACGTAAAAATAGAACACTACAAGAAGCCGCTAGGACAATGTTAAACGAATATAAGTTAAGTCACCAATTTTGGGCTGAAGCAATAAATACGGCAAATCATATTCAAAACAGAATCTTAATAAACAAATATCACAACAAAACACCGTATGAACTCTACTATCATAAAATTCCCAATCTAAACTATTTAAAAGTATTTGGTTGTAAAGTTCACATTTTAAATACTAAGGATTACTTAGGAAAATTTACACTCAAATCTAACCAAGGAATAGGATACTCCTCTACCAGTAGAGCCTTTAGAGTATATAATCAAAATACATTAAAAGTTGAAGAAATAACTAATGTAATATTTGATGAAGAAAATAACCTACCTAATATAAATGAAAATATTAATCCAAGAGATGTAGATGATGATGAAATCTAACCTAATGTTAATGAGTCTGAAGAACCAAGTTCTGACTCACAAATAAGACTAACTAGAATAAGCACCTCTCACCCACCTGACCAAATTTTGGGTGACCCAAACCTAGGAGTCAGAACTAGATCATCCTATAGAAACCTTAGTCAGATCGCTCTAATTTCTAAAATTGAACCTAAAACTATAGAAGAAGCCCTTCCTGATCCAGACTGGATCATTGCGATGCAGGAAGAATTAGCCCAATTTGAGAGAAACCAAGTCTGGGACCTTGTACCTAAACCTATAGATAAATCGATAATAGATACTAAATGGGTCTTTAGGAACAAGTTAGATGATCACGGTGAAATCGTAAGAAACAAGGCAAGGTTAGTAGCCAAAGGGTTTAGTCAAGTCGAAGGCCTAGACTATGATGAAACCTATGCTCCAGTAGCTAGACTTGAGTCCATTAGGATGTTATTAGCCTATGCAGCCAATAAAGGATTCAAATTGTACCAAATGGACGTCAAGTCAGCCTTTCTAAATGGCTTTATCAAGGAAGAAGTCTACGTAAGTCAACCTCCAGGGTTTGAAGATATAGACTACCCTAATCACATTTTTAAATTAAAAAAGGCACTATATGGACTAAAACAAGCCCCTAGAGCATGGTATGAAAGATTATCTAATCACTTAATATCCAAAGAATTTAACCAAGGACAAATCGATCCCACTTTGTTCGTAAAAACTATAGGTAAAGACATCTTTATAGCCCAAATCTATGTTGATGACATAATTTTTGGCTCAACTAACTCAAAATTTCTAAAAGAATTTATTAAGTTAATGGAAAGTGAATTTGAAATGAGCATGGTTGGAGAACTCAATTTTTTCTTAGTTTACAAATAAAACAAACCAAAGATGGAATCTACATATATCAAACTAAATATGCTAAAGAGTTAATCAAAAAATTCAGCATGGAAAATTCTAAAATTATAAATACACCAATGGCAACCAACATAAACATTGATTCTGACCCCGAAGGGAAACCGGTAGACCCAAAATACTATAGGAGTGTCATAGGTAGTCTATTGTATCTAACTGCAAGTCGACCTGACATACTGTTTGCAGTAGGTATGTGTGCTAGATACCAATCATGTGCAAAAGAGTCACATCTAACATATGTTAAAAGAATACTTAGATATATTAAAGGAACTCTAAATGTAGGACTTTGGTACCCAAGAACTTGCACCTTTGACCTTTATGGCTATTCTGATTCAGACTATGCTGGGTGCAAGTTAGATAGGAAAAGTACAAGTGCCAGATTCTAGGTCAGTGCCTAGTAAGTTGGTCAAGCAGAAAGCAACATTGTGTTGCTCTATCCACTACAGAAGCTGAATATATAGCTCTAGGAGAATGTGCATCTCAATTGTTATGGATGATGTATACACTAAAAGACTATCAACTAGACTATAAAAATACTAAAATCTTTATTGATAATATCAGCTCAATTAATCTGACAAAAAATCCTATACACCACTCTAGGACCAAACACATAGAGGTAAAACACCACTTTGTAAGGGATCATGTAGCTAAAGGTGAAATTGCACTCAACCATGTTGAGTCCAAATCAAACTTAGCTGACATCTTCACAAAACCATTACCTGAACTTGAGTTCAGTGGACTTAGAAGGCAAATAGGAATGTGTTGGGTAGAGTAGACATCTTACCATAACCTTTTTTTTTAAATTCTAGGAAAAACAGTTTTCAAAACTCCAATTTTGTTAGATTTTGAGCTATCTGGAATTAGCCTAGTTTATTCCCCCTAGATATCATGTTCCTCTAGAATTAAGCCAGAGCATTTCACAAACACCTAGGTTTACCTTGATTGTGATTGACACACATAGAACGGCGTGAGATGCATAGGGTATTGCCTGGACTCAAGAATGCTTATATCTGTGCATCAATATGAGTCTGGGCGTTAAATATGCAATAAACATTAATCAAGTTAAGTTCTCCAGCTCTAGTCAAATCTACCTGGATCAAAATAACTTAACTTGACTAACCAAGTGAAAGCTATTGTCCTATAGACAATTAGCAAGTAACTCAAAAGTTAGACAGTTGGTAAAGAATACTCAATCTTTTAGTTAAGAATGTCATGTTCCTTATAGCTCTGATACCTGATCAACACCAATTAACTTGACTCATGTTTGGACTTAAGGACCAACTGAATAAATTACCTAAATTAAAATTCTAGCTACTCTCTCTCGTCAACCTAAAAATTAACAAGCTTTGTATTCAAAATTAAGCTAAGTCTCTTTTCACTTAAGCTACATTTTCAAAGGTCAATCTTTTCACTTAGTCTCTTTTCACTAATCCTGTTTTTTTCGAGAAAAGTGGAAAATTATTTTCAACTGTTTTTTTTGATAAATGGCAAAGGGGGAGAGTAGGAAATTCAAATCAAAAGTAATTCAAAAGTAAAAAGTAAAAATTTAAAGGAAACCCTGTATTAAGGGGGAGCTTCACAAAAGTTTAAGTGTTAGCTTAAGTTAGGCGTTCATTTGAAGTTATATACTTAAGCTTGCTCACTTAAAACTTTTTTCTACTTGTGCATCTGTTATTACTTAACTTTGAATTTGGGTTGCCATAATCAAAAAGGGGGAGATTGTTGGTGCGGGAAGCATCTAACGATCAAACCTAAGTTTTGATAATGGCAAAGGATTCAAAGTTAAGGTGAGTTGTGATCTAACATGTTGAATGAGTGTCTCAGGAAAAGTCCTAACTGCGGTTAGGCAGAGGGAAAACCCTAGGGGGTGGTAACCCTATGTCATAGGGGGTGGCAACCCTATGCGGAAAGTCTTGGCAGGTCGATAGCTTCAGGCAAAAGTCCTAGGGGGTGGTAACCCTAGGTGGAAAGTCCTGGTGTCGCGAACCAGGTGAAAGTCTGGACTAGCCGGGAAGCGGATGTCCAGCAGAAAGTCCGGAAGCGTCGAGTGCTGAGCAAAAGTCCAGTCGATCTGGAGGATCGCACTGGCAACAGGTAAATCTCCTGAGTGGAGTAGGTGAGGACGCGTTCCCCGTAGAGGGAACAATAGGCGTCGGGTCGACCTAGGGTTTCCGGTAGGAAACCCGAAGTCAGACTCGGACAGTCTGGAGACTGTCTATACTTCACTTATCACATTTATTGCATTAGGTGCTAACTTTGTGTTGCAGGGTAGTGTTTGGGACTAACGTATCTTGCAGGGGCAAAGGAGCAACCTAAAGCCTCGGATGAACAGAGTCCGAGGCGCCTTCATGGAGCTTGGAGGCGCCTCGGGTGCAAGGGAAGGAGCTGGCTGCGAGAAGCTGTTCAAGGCGCCTTGGTGAATAGTGTAAGGCGCCTTGAACAGATGAAGGCGCCCTGTGAACAGTGGAAGGCGCCTTGAATCTGTGATAAGGTTCAACCAGTTCGCCCCTTATCTCCGCGGCTGACTCGGCCATTCAAGGCGCCTTGGTGAACAGTAGAAGGCGCCTTGAACACCCTTTATAAGGGGTTTCGACTAGCAGCTCTCCTCAACGAACTCCAAGCAATCCTTACGCTACAAGCTGCTCTAGAAACGCCCATAAGTGCTATTACAAGTCCCCGACAACTCGGAGCTTCAGATTCTGCTACTTTATTGTTGTCGGTATAATTTGTTTTAGTTCTTTCAATTGTAATATCTTATTGTACATTTTACGAGCTTATAGTTGTTGCCCACGGAAAGCGATCAAGGATCGCGGGCCTTCGAGTAGGAGTCGCCTTAGGCTCTGAACGAAGTAAAATCTCTCGTGTCTCTCTGTGTGTGTTTGTTCTTTATTCCGCTGCGTGTTTTTAAACTCCGATAGTTTTCCGATTTGAAAAAGAAATAGCCACGAGCGCTATTCACCCCCCCCCCTCTAGCGCGTCTCGATCCAACACTTCATTCTTGAATTCTTTGAATTTTTCAAAGGATTCAGACTTGTGTCTCATCAGATACACATAGTCGTATCTACTGAAATCATCAGTATAAGTGATGAAGCAATGATAGTCTCCTCTAACTACTATTTTGAAAGGACGGTATACATCAGTATGTATGAGTCCTAACAAGTCATTGGCTCTTGCGCTATGTCCACTAAATAGAGTCTTTGTCATCTTGCCTTGAAGACAAGATTCACATACCTCATATGATTCAAAATCAAATGAGTCCAAAAGTCCATCCTTATAGAGTTGGGATATGCGACTCTCATTTATGTGACCCAAGCGACAATGCTAGAGATATATTTTGTATTTATTATAGATTGGGTTGTCAAAGTCTAGAACATAGTGTCCATTCACAAGATGTGAACTACTTAGAACATTTCATTGAAATAAATAGAACAATATTTGTCCTTCATTGCAAATGAAAAACCTTTCTTGTCCAAACAAGAAACAAAAATAATGTTCTTAGTTAAGGCAGACACATAACAACACTCTTTAAGTTCTAAAATAACCACAGTGGACAAAGATAAGGAATATATTCCTACAACTATAGCAACAACTCTTGCGTCATTGCCTACTCGTAAGTCCACTTTGCTTTTTGTCAATGATCTATTATTTTTCAGCCTCTACACATTAGTACAAATGTGAGATGCACATTCGATATCTAATATCCAAGAAGAAGAAATAGATAGATCGACTTCTATAACATATATACCTGAGATAGAAGTCTCACTTCTCTTCCGTTTCAATTCCTCTAGGTACACCTTGTAGTTCATATTCCAGTGTTCGGTCTCACCACAGTGGAAGTAGGTTCCTTCCTTAGCAACTCCACCTTTGGGTTTTAATACATGAGTCTTTCCCTTGCCTTTGGCTTGGGTCTTACCCTTACCTTTTGGTTTCCAGTTGCCTTTGCCCTTTTTGCACCATCAAAATGGTACCAAGCTTTGCCTTCTCAAGATTGAGTTCAGCAGTTCTCAACATGCTCAACATCTCAGGCAATGGTTTGTTAATTTTATTCATGTTATAGTTTATAGAAAATTGATAGTAGCTCTCGAGCAATAACTGCAAATAAGGTCAGTAGTCAATTCTTGGCCTAATGGGAATCTCAACCTTTATAGATTCTCCATATATTCGATCATTTTGAGTACATAAGGCCTTACGAGACTTCCTTCTTACATTCTGCACTGAAATAGTACTTTAGAGATCTCAAATCTCTCATGCCTTGCTTTCCCTTGATACAGTTGTCTAAGATGTTCAACCGTATCATAAGCATTCATGTTCTCATGTTGCTTTTGAAGCTCAGAGTTCATGGTGGCGAGCATAAGGCATGATACATCTAATGCATCATCCTGATGCTTCTTATAAGCATCCTTATCAACTCTAGTGGCAGTAGTGGGGGTGCTTCAGGAATGGGCTGCTCTAGGACGTACAGTTTTCTTTCTTGTTTAAGAACTATTCTCAAGTTTTTGTATCAGTCTAAGAAGTTAACTCTATTGAGCTTGTCCTTATCAAGGACAGATCGCAGTGAGAGTGTATTCAATGTACTAGATGACATGGTGATCTACAACAATAAAATGCAGAAATAAGTATCATACTCGGATCACTTAATTAGGCCTTTAATTAAATGATTCTCCCACTGAATTTTAAAGCTCGGTAGAAGCAAGTCACTATAACTCTAAACCTAGGAGCAAAGATATTCAAGTGGGGCAAAATCCATATTATACCTTATCTTGAGTTAGCTTTGGCTAATCGCCCAAGACTTGTATAACTTAGGTAGGTAACGTGTACTAATTGGACAAGATCCATATTATACCTTATCTTGAGTTAGCTTTGGCTAATCGCCCAAGATTTGTATAACTTAGGTAGACAATATTTACCAATTACACCCTATGTAACTCTTGTATCAATGGGTGAATAAGACTATTTGTACATTGGCCCATCTTATGAAATCCGCATCATAACACATCTTGAGTTAGCTTTGGCTAATCACCCAAGACTAGTATAATTGAATTACATCGTATGGGATATGTCTCTAAGTTCTCAACTTAGTTAAGTCACATCCAAAGTTTAATAGTTGGACATCACAATTGTCCTATCGTACTCTACCAAGATAAAATGAGTTACTTTGCTTTGGCAAAACCAGACTTCAAAGGATCGAGGTAGTAATGAGTACCAAACTTTGGTTAGCATATGAAACTGACCTAATTATGATAGCTACACATGCATCACATACATTGATGGCATATCATGGCATGCATCAACATATATGATAAATTAAACGTGAGATAGTTATGACCGCATAATCTACGATCCTCTCAAGCCAATGAGAAGATTGAAAAGCCAACCTAGGTCTAAGCATCTTCTCCAAATGCTTCCTTGGTCGTCGTGTGTTATTGTCCTTCTTCCTTTTTTATCATCGTCCAGTAGACTAATTATTCTCTAATTTGTACATTACAAAATATAAAAAAAAACTCGAGTTACATTTGAGTGTAGCCTAAATTTACAATAAGAGTGATAAAATATGAAGACACGACACTTAGGTCGTATTATAAATTACAACACACATCCAATCATATTGGGGTTAAAGGACATAACCATCTACCATATCATATTTATATTCACAATATCCTTATGACATAAATCTACTATGATTTCAATAACTAATTATGAGCTGCAACGCCATAAATTATTTCGCACACTCATTGTATGAGTTGCTGCTATACCCGAAACCTTACTTCCTACAATACCAACTATGTTTTATTCCCAACAAAACATCTTTGGTAGAGACCTTGCTGGTCACAACACCAACTATGTTTCATTCTCAACAAAACACCAATTTTTAGTTGAGACTCAGAATTTTGGCCGAAACTCATAGTCTGGTCGAGACTCATAATTTTACAAATCATAGTAAACTTATCATGCAATTTCTATATCACATATAAAAATTCTAACAACTTAGTATATGTCATCGCAAGTGGTTCTGATACCACTGTAAGGAACTAGGACGTTAAATACGTGAAAGTACAGCGAAAAACATCTAGTTCCTTCAGAAGATTCATGCGAAAGGAATCATATACTAAGTCTTACATGAGAGAATTATACCTTTGATGCGTGCCCTTCACAATCCTGGTAGCAACCTTTCTTTGGATGCATATCTCAGCGTGATCAAGTGTCTGCACCTCTACGGTATCCACACGAACATATCCTTCATTCATCACATGAACTCTCAATCTAGAGAAGAACCAACTTTATGGTGCTAGCCACTTGGAAGGTTCGACCAAACATCAAGATTCGGCCAAGGAGGAAGAGGAGGAAGAAGAAAGGAATACAAGAGTCTCTCTTTTTCATCTAATGAAAAATTCAATGAAAAAAACCTATTTATATTCATTCAATGAATACCAAGGGTTTTTGTCTCTTTGTATTCCTCTTAATGGGTTGGATTATTATATTGAATTAACCATTAACCCAATAATCCAATAAAACTAATCATCTCATAATTGGCTCTTAGGGCTAATACTAACAATATCAAGTAACTTAGACCCGGTCGGTCTTTATCCGACCAATCGTATATTAAGATCTTTGTGAAACTAAGTGTCTTTGAGCCCGACCGGGCGTACACAGAGAGCTCTATGTTTGACCGACCTTTATCCGGCCGATCGTATATTAAGATCTTTGTGAGGCTAAGTATCTTTGAGCCCCGTCGGACTTTGCTCGGCCAGGCGTACACAAAAAGTCTTACGTTTGACTGGTATTTATCTGGTCAATCGTATGTTAAGGTTGACCTGGTTGACCAAGATTGAGTCTTGGTTTGGGTTTCAATGTTTGACAATACAAGACTTCGATGATATGGACAAGTGCAGGTGCAGTTGTTCATTTCGGGAGATTATTTGATGCAATTCCCTTCTGATCAACGTCTGATCAGGTTGGTTGAAGAAGAGTCAGGTAGGTCAAGGTTGACCAGATACTTGACCGGGAAGTCCTAACTGGGAAGCTAGGCAGAAGGAAAATCCTGGTGAGTGAAGCCAGGTGAAAGTCCTGGTGAGTGAAGCCAGGCAGAAGAAAAGTCCTGGTGAGTGAAGCTAGGAAGAAGGGAAGTCCTGGTGAGTGAAGCCAGGTGAAAATCCTAGTGAGTGAAGCTAGGTGAAAGTTCTGGTGAGTGAAGCCAGGTAGAAGTGAAAGTCTTGGTGAGTGAAGCCAGGCAGAGGAAAGTCCTGGTGAGTGAAGCCAGGCAGAGGAAAATCCTGGTGAGTAAAGCCAGGTGAAAATCCTAGTGAGTGAAGCTAGGTGAAAGTCCTGGTGAGTGAAGTCAGGCAGAGGAAAATCCTGGTGAGTGAAGCCAGGTGAAAATCCTAGTGAGTGAAGCTAGGTGAAAATCCTGGTGAGTGAAGCCAGGCAGAAGAGAAGTCCTAGTGAGTGAAGCTAGGCAGAAGGGAAGTCCTGGTGAGTAAAGCCAGGCACGGGGAAATCCAGATGGGTCAAGGTTAACCAGACATCTGGTGAAAGTCCAAGTAGATCAAAAGGATTGACCGGATACTTGGAAAGAAGGGAAAAGTCCAAGTAGGTCAAAGGAGTGACCGGATACTTGGCACGATGAGGAAAAGTCCAAGTGGGTCAAAGAGATTGACCGGACACTTGGTGAGGGAGTCCTAGCAGGTCAAGGGTGACCAGATGCTAGGAATGATGAACCAACAGGTCATGGATTGACCGGATGTTGGTTTGGGGTCTTGGGACTTGGTTTTGGGCAAAAACCAGCAGCTGGATCGATTGGCTGGAGCCCAATCGATCGGCCAATCGATTGGAGAGTCCCTGCAAGAAGCCTTCGTCCCAATCGATCAGTGGATCGATTGGGAGGCAGTCGCGAGCGTACAGAAGCCTGCTGGATCGATCAGTGGATCGATCCAGAGGTCCCAATCGATCAGTGGATCGATTGGGAGCTGCGACTGTTGGAACCCCAAGGTGTTTTGATGTGATCAAACAAGCAAAGTTAGGTCATGCGTTTGTTTAACCCTTGTGTCTAAGTGTGCAGGAGCTTAGGAACACAGGAAGTCGAGCGGAAGACGCGGCTAGCGAGAAGGACGGCACGGGAGAGAGCCGACGGGCTTGATGCGTCCGAGGGACGAGGTGACCGCGGAAGAGTATACTGGTTGACGAGAAGAATGTGCGCGGCGTTCGAGGGACGAGAAACCGGGAAGGAAGGCTGCTCGAGGAAAAGGCCGGAACTTAGGTTCGGGTGAGCTATATTCTGGATGGCCGAGATCACCCAAGCTAGCGGAGCTGGAGTTGAAAACCCAGACCGAGACGAGTTGAACCGAAGCAGAGCGACTGGACGGAAAAAGTCAACCAGAGTTGACTTTTGGGGTCCGGGGCGCCCGGATCGAAGTTGTTGACCAGATCTAGTCAAACTCGATCTGAACGTTGGGGGATAAAGTTTTATCCCTCCAGGGCACCCGGAACCCCTTCGGGGAGCCCCGACCAGTGCTATAAATATAGCACTGGTTTGCACAGATCAAATATCTCACTTGTAATCAGTTTTCTCTGTACTTTCAATTCTGTTTCTTTTATTTGTGCTGTCAATGCTGTAAAGAGGCTACTCCGCCCGAAGGAGATAAACAGATAGTGCGCTTACTTTCCTTGGATTAGCAATCCCCTGATTGCAAACTAAGTAAATCTCTTGTGTCTGTTCTTTTCCTTTAGTCTCTTAATTTTATTATTACAAGTGTCTTTTAAATTAGTTGAATATCCGAGAAGGGTTTTTGGTTTAATTTTTGTAGGGAAATTCACCCCTCCCCTCTTGCCGGCCTCCAAAGGGACCTACAAGTGGTATCAGAGCAAGGCGCTTCAGGAGGACTAACCGCCGATCGAAGCAACAAGATGGCCAGATCAAGCATCGCCCCACCAAAATTCGAGGGAGACTTCGCAGACTGGAAGTGACGTATGGAGGTATTCCTAAAAACTGATTTCGAAATTTGGTTTATTATGAAATATGGTTTTGTAACTCCAATGAATCAAGATGGAGAAGAAAAATAAGAGAGCCACTGGACAAAGAAAGAGCAGAATGAGTCTGTAGCAAACAGCCGTGCGGAATATCACCTGCTGAGCCTGTTGCCGCCTCAAGAGGTCAATCGCATCGGAAGCTATTCATCTGCCAAAGAACTCTGGGAGAAGTTCCTGGAACTTCACGAAGGCACGTCCGAAGTGAAGCTCGCTAAAAGAGACATCCTCCGGAACAAGCTAATGAACATCCGACTAGAAAAAGGTGAGAAGGTAGCCAGTCTACACGCAAAGGCAAAAGAACTTATTGTTGGTGCAACCTTAGGTCAAGGTTGACCCGACTCGAGTTGACCTGACTCGAGTTGTATTTTGATGTTTGACGAGAATAGAAAAGTTGTATCTTGATGTTTGACAAGAATAGGAACTTGGGAGTGTGGGTGCAACCTTTGGTCAAGGTTGACCTGGTTGACCCGACTTGAGTTGACCTGATTCGGGAAAAGTCCAAGTATGGAGACTTGGCACGGAAAAAGTCCAAGAATGGAGACTTGGCACGGAAAAGTCCAAGTATGGAGACTTGGCACGGAAAAGTCCAAGCAGGGAGCTTGGCACGGGAAAAGCCCAAGTATGGAGACTTGGCACGGAAAAGTCCAAGTATGGAGACTTGGCACGGAAAAGTCCAAGCAGGGAGCTTGGCACGGGAAAAGCCCAAGTATGGAGACTTGGCACGGAAAAGTCCAAGTATGGAGACTTGGCATCGAAAAGTCCAAGTAGGGAGCTTGGCACGGGAAAAGACCAAGCAGGGAGCTTGGCACGGGAAAAGACCAAGCAGGGAGCTTGGCACGGGGAAAAGTCCAAGTATGGAAGCTTGGCATGGGAAGTCAGAGAGGGCTCGGTAGCTCGTTCTCTGAACTGGATGGAGTCGGAGAGGGCTCGGTAGCTCGTTCTCCGTACTAGGTCAGAGAGGGCTCGGGAGCTCGTTCTCTGGACCGGACGAAGTCGGAGAGGGCTCGGTAGCTCGTTCTCCGGACTAGGTCAGAGAGGGCTCGGGAGCTCGTTCTCTGGACCAGATGAAGTCGGAGAGGGCTCGGTAGCTCATTCTCCGGACTAAGTCAGAGAGGGATCGGTAGCTCGTTCTCTGGACCGAACGTCGAAGTTGGAGAGGGCTCGGTAGCTCGTTCTCTGGACTAGGTCAGAGAGGGCTCGGTAGCTCGTTCTCTAGACCGGGAAGGCTTTAGGGTTTAGGGCTGGGAAGCTCTAAGGCATTGGATCGGTCTGGTGACCGATCCAGTGATACTCTGATTGTCTAGATCGGTCTGGTGACCGATCAGTAACCAAACAGAATGTTTCTGTGGGTTAACTGATCGGTCTGTAGACCGATCAGGAAACGATCAGGAGGCAGAAAAAGGTAGGGGGATCGGTCTGTGGACCGATCCACCTATAGTCTGATCGGTCCACAGACCGATCAGGCTTCGAAGCCAACTCTCACAGAGAGTTGGTTGATCGGTCTGGGGACCGATCAGTCGGTCTGTGGACCGATCAGGGTCCTCCTGGACCGATCAGGATGGAGCCTGATCGGTCCAGGCTTAGCCGTTGTGACTCAACGGCTAGATTTCTGGATTCTTCTTTGTCTTCTTCGCAGGTGCAGGATATAAGGCCGCTACAGTAGAAGAAGGAAAGATAACGCTTGCTGACTACGGTTCTCACTCTGGCGATCTGAACTTTGTTGAGCTCCCTATTCCTGAAGCTTCGTGTGAGCTTCCCTCGACTGGGTGATCAGCTGCTGTTGACATCGTGAAGTTGCTGCTTCATCGAACTCCAGTCGACGAGAAGGCAAGCAAAGTGTTTTTACATTTATATTGTTCTTGTTTTCTTTCTCTATTGGTTGTACTCCATTCTTGCTGTTGCAAGAGAGATTGTGGCGAGGTTTCTCCACCCAGAAGGAGTTCATATTAGCCGGTTTTCCGGGGTCTCATCCACCGACGGATTGATAGGCTTCATCCACCTTACGGACACGCTGAGGAGTAGGAGTATCATCTCCGAACCTCGTTATATCGTCGCGTTTGAGGTTTGATCTTCTCCATTTTCATTTCTACTCTTTATTTCCGCTGCGCTAACTCAAATTGTAGGAAGAAACGAGAATTTGGGGTCGGCTATTCACACCCCCCTCTCTAGCCGCTATCCGAAGGTCCTAACAAGTGGTATCAGAGCAAGGTTGCTCTTCGACTGATTAACACCCGGGGGAGCACAAGCTAGAGAATGGATCGACTTGGAGAAGACATCACGATTCCACCCTTCTACGATCGCAACGACTTCGCGTATTGGAAGGTAAGAATGAAGTATTTTCTTATGACTAACCTAGTGAATTGGAATTGTGTACGAGTAGGTTTTACTCCTCCGGTGGATTAAAAGGGAGAACCTCTCGAGAAGAAGAAGTGGACGAAGGAACAAATCCACCAATCCACAATCAACGACGAGGTAACGAAAATCCTTGAATTTTCATTACCTAATGATATCTTGTGTAAGATAGGTGGATACAACGATGCCAAGGAGTTGTGGAACAACTTGGCTAAGTTCCATGAGGAGAGCTCTAATTCAAGTCATAAAGAGGAGTCAAGTGAGCCAAATAGCTCACATCATGGAGGTATGGAATTAGAAGTTGAGGGCTACTTAACATCTAAGGAAGAAGAGGAGAAGAGTTCTTCTTCAAGATTGGAGCAAGAAGAAGAAGCCTCTACTTCCGGAAGGGATGAAGAAGAGAGCTTATGTTCATCCTCAACCCTAGGTAACTCAAGCAACTTAATTTCAAGTAAATTACATATAATGTGCTTTGAGTGTAGGGAATATGTGCATTACAAGAGCAAATGTCCAAAGAGGATTAGGAAGACTCCACCGGCACCAAAAGTCAAGGAAGTCGGAGTCTCGATACGCAAGGGCAAGGAGCACATGGTGTGCTTCCAATGCAAGCAAAGGGGACATTATAGGAGCCAATGTCTGAGGGGGAGGCAACCTCACAAGGACAAGAGACCAAGCACATCTATGGGGGGAGCTAAGGCAAACCCTAAGGTATCTTTTAAGGCACATTCTTGCAATTCTACTAAGACACATGCTAGTAGCCTTATGGCAATTGTCAATAATGATAAGCATGATAACCATAGAAACCGATATATGTGCTTAGGTGCCAAACATGTTAGTCTAGGTAAGGATGATACTAGAAATGCCAATCCTAGAATTAACTCATCTAAGGTTAAGGAAAACCTAGGTAGGAATCCCAAAACAACTAGACATATGCCTAGGAATACCTCAAAGAAAAATGACAAATTAAAACTTGAGGTATTAGAGAAGGAAAATCAAGTCTTAAGGTCAAGACTTGACACTTTATAAAAGGCCCTTAAGAATTTGGAGAAGTAAACTCTAGGGTCTAAGGGTCAAAAACAAAAGCCCAAGGACATGAGAGGTTTGAGTCACAAACCTAAGTCTCAAGTAGTCAAGCCCACTTATCATAATGTTCCATTCGATTATGGAACAAGACCTAGGGCTAGGAAGACCATCACCAAGGTCACAAGGGGAGTCACCCCTAGAGTTGATCTTGATGAGTCCCAAATGACCAAGGCTTTAAAGCCTAGGAGGGTTGCTAGGGAAGTCATCCCTAGTGAATACTTAGTGAACCCAATGAGCTCAAATAGGTTTTGGGTTCCTAGGAGCGTGATTCCATCACGCTAGATGGGTTAGGGTGTGCCAACCTTAATTGGATAGGTAGTTAACCTAATCATGACAAAAGGTGGCATTTTAGGAATTTTCAAGGTGTAATCAAGCCTTGAAAATGAAATTTAAAATTTTACTCATTCCTAAGGTGATTAGGATGTGCCAACCACACTTGAGGAATTTTCTAGGATCAATCTAATTGGCACATAGTGATCTAAAAATCTTTAGTATATGATTTTAAGTCTATTACACTTAGGAATATAGAATTTATGGTAAAATGATCAAAATTATCAAAAATGGCAATTGAAGCTAGAATTAGGTATTTTCTATACCTTTATATGTTATTTGCCATATATTGTTTGTCATATGCCATGTCATGACATCATATCTAATTTACTATCATTTGAAATGTCATGATAATGCTTAGGTTAGTTATATGTCATGTCTTATTTAAGTTTCATACTTTATGACATGACATCATGATATTGGCACATGTTTTCACTTATGATATTATTTTATGTCATGTCATCATCTCTTGCATTTATGATCAATTAGATTGATTTAAGGATAAAAACTCAATTTGATATGGAAATCAAATTGTTGTCTAGAAAATGCATGAGAACTTAGCTTAAGATGACCTAAACCCATATCTCACATCAAAATTGACTTGGATGTGTTTGATACACCTTAGATGTGTGTGAGATATTAGGAGTATGAGTTAGGATCAAGGTGCATAGCTCTTGTACCTAGATGAGCCTAATTCTAAATTGAGGATCATAGGGAAAGCTTGTGTACAAGTCATGTACATTTAGCCCTAAGATTGTGGTCCTAAATTGAATGGTTTAAAATCATTTCAAAATTGATTTGAAAAACCTTGATGAAGCTTTTCTAGTGATAGCATTCATCATTGAGCAAGTTGATACAAAGATGGATTAACCTTGACCTATTTCAAAGTTTTTCAAACTTTGTATCAAGATTTAAAAATAGAAGTTATTTTCATAGAAAACTATTTTTCCATGATAATATATGTTATGAGGAATGTATCCTCAAAATTTTACAATTTTTGAAATTTTCTGTAATTTTTTAGGGGTTTCTGAATTTCGGGAAGAAAAAAAATTCAGAACTCTTATCAGAGAGTTGTGGACCGATCAGAGAAGAGCCTGATCGGTCCAGAGTAGTGTGGATCGGTCACTGGACCGATCCAGGGAAGTCTGATCGGTCTGGTGACCGATCCAGAGGAGTTCTGATCGGTCTGGTGACCGATCAGAGCGTGCCAAAATACTGATTTTCGACTGATTGTCTGAAATTTCAGCTGTGAAAGTTGTGTTTTAGATTTCTAAAGGGTTAAAACTTTCCAAGACATTGTTGGTGCAATGGTCAAGGAGGAGTTGACCTTTAGGGAGAGTTTTACCTAATGGTCAAGGGGGAGTTGACTTTTAGGGGGAGTTTTTACTCAATTTCTGAGGATGAGTGACATGGGATTATCACTAAGTTGATTGTTGTCTTTAGTATCAAGGGGAAATTAAGGGTTTCAATGAAAGGTATGGGACTTTCATTAGGAAGAAACTCTTAACCTTGATTCACTCTTTTTGATGTGTGTCAAAAAGGGGGAGAAATGTCTAGAGAATGTAAAAGGAAGAATATTGGAGTTTGGGGAGAATGTTCAAGGAAGAACATTGATTGAAGAACTATTGGAAAACCTAAGTTAGGTTATCGGGTTAACCTAACTTGATTATGGTTTTTGTCAAACATCAAAAAGGGGGAGATTGTTGGTGCAACCTTAGGTCAAAGTTGACCTAGTTGACCCTACTCGAGTTGACCTGACACGAGTTGTATCTTGATGTTTGACGAGAATAGAAAAGTTGTATCTTGATGTTTGACAAGAATAGGAACTTGGGAGTGTGGGTGCAACCTTTGGTCAAGGTTGACCTGGTTGATCCTGTAGGACCGTTAGATTCGATAGAGGGGGGGTGAATATCGATTCGAAAAAGACGAGTATAAACGCAGTGAAAAAATAGAATAGACACAATGGTTTTACTTCGTTCGGAGCCTGTGACGACTCCTACTCGAAGGCCCGTACTACGTGAGTACTTTCGTTGGGCAATTCACTAGCAGTTCGAAATAATGATTACAAAAACCAGTACAATGAATGCTAATGAAAATGAAAAGCAAATACCGACAATAAAGACAAGAAAGGAGCGTAGTGTCGGAGCTTTGTTAGCGTCGCAGAAGTGCAAAGCAGTGGAAGACTTTTCTTTTCGTTGTTGTTCTGAAGCTCTCCTCTGACCCTTCTTTTATATGAGGCTCGGGGCGCCCTGGTGAAACGTGGCAAGTCCAACCGGCCCTCCGGGCGCCCGGATTCCTTCCGGGCGCCCGGACCCTGTTTTCCCGCAGAATCCGTCCTGCAAGACAAACGTTAGTCCGGAGGCAAATTTACCCTGCAACACAGATTGTTAGCAAAAGCAAAGTGAGTATGAATTAGCAAAAATAGTATGACTTAGATTCCGTCTTTCCGAGACCGGAATCTAGTCACGATCTCGACTTAGATATCCGAAATGGATCTAAGCCGGATCGACGCCTAATGTTCCCTTCCCGGGAACGCGTCCTCGCAGTCACTCCCCTCCAGTGACTTACCTTACTTACCTGCCAGACGTCCGGTCAGCCCTTCGACCCGTCTGGACTTCTTGCCAAGCGTCCGGTCAGCCCGTCGACCCGCTTGGACTTCTCGCCAGCTATCCGGTCAGCCCGTCGACCTAGCTGGACTTCTCGCCAAGCGTCCGGTCAGCCCGTCGACCCGCTTGGACTTCTTGCCAGCTATCCGGTCAGCCCGTCGACCTAGCTGGACTTCGTGCCAGACATCCGGTCAGCCCGTCGACCTGTCTGGACTTCTCCTGCACACTCGATCAAAGTGTCAGACAACAACAAAACTAACTTAACCTATTTGTCATTCATCAAAACCTGGGTTAAATCGTTAGTGCTAACCGCACCAACAATCTCCCCCTTTTTGATGGAATGACAACCTGGTTAAGTTAGTGAAAACATATGCAAGAAACAACATACATTTATGTGGTTTTAAAGTTAGTTTGTATTTTCAAATTGGTTTAGCTAACTTAACCACCTAACCCTCCCCCTTTGGCATTCATCAAAAATAAGCAAGGGTAAACAATCATAGTGTAGAGTTACTGTAAAAAGTAATCAGATTTTGAAACATATCTAAGTTTGGTTCAAAATTGAAAGATAAAACTACAATTTTTAACACCAAGTTAAAAAAATAGTCAAGTTGACTTGGGGGAGACAAGTTGAATTTTGAAAAGTATAAATTTAAGGTTAATCAAGTTTAACTTTTCAAGCGTGTAAAAATTTTCAAATCAGGTTTTTCAAATTTACTTTTCATGTTTAAGTAACATTTACTTTTCAAAAAGGTAAATTTTTAACTTCGATTTTTCAAAACAAAGCAAAAATTAAACAAGTAAGAATAATTTTTCAAGAAGTAAAATTTTTGCCAAAATAAATTTTTAAGGCTAATTTGATAAAAGCTAAGTTTCGAAAGTTGAATTTTCAAGCATATGTTAAAAAACTGAATAAGTTTAAATTTGCAATATTCAACTTTTAAAAAAAATTAGGTGGGATTAAACTTAGTTAAATTTAATTTTATGAAAACTGGTGTTTTAAAAATAAGTTAGTTTTAAAATAGATGTAAAAAAACACACAAAATTTTAATTAATTTCTCCCCCTGAACTTGATACTTAAAATTTTGAAAATATTTGCTAAAAATATTCAAAGTAAAAAAAAAAAAAAAAATTTAAATGAGGTAAAATTTTCTAGAGAGATTTTAAAGAGAAGATTAAAAAATAACGCTTAAGGAGATAATTAACAAATAAACCTCCCCCTGAATTTGATATTCCTTTATTAATCCTCCTTATTTATTAATTTTTCTAGGGGATTTAAAAGAAATTGAACCTCCCCCTGAATTGGTTACTCCCCTTAATTTAATATTTCCCCTTTAATACTAAGGTTTGATTGTGTTAAATTTCAAAGCCCTAACACATTTGTCTAATTTAGTAATACATATATTATTATCTCTGTATCCTTGGTATAACTGTTTATTTGAATTTGATTGATCAATTATTAATTATTAATTAATGGTATAACTGTTAATTTGTTTTATGCCAATTAACATATGTTTGATTCAGTTTTGATTTTAGATTTAAATTAATATTAGTGGTTAATTTAAGTTTAATTTTAAGTTTAAGTTAAAAATTTTAATTTTAATTGTAATTTCAATATTAAGTTTTAATTTAAGATTTAATTTTTAGTTAAGTCAAATTAAAAATTAATTTTAAGGTTAAAATGATGTTTAAGATTAGAAAATGAGTTTAAAGTCAAAATAATAATTTTTAAAGTGAAAATAATCTATAGAAATAATTTATTATTACTATTATTAAGTTAACAAAATTTCATTATAGTGAAAAAATAAGAAGAATTTTTCAAAATGATACAAAAAATTTTTAGATAGTTTTCAAATGATTTTTAAAATATTTTTTAAATGATTTTTAAAAGGTTTTTTTTTAAATAATTTTTGAAATAATTTTTAAGTTAAAATAATTTTAAAAATATAATTTTTTATATTAAAATAATTTTTAGTTAAAATAATTTTTAAAATAACAATAATTTTTAAAAGGTTTTAAAAAGAATTTTTTAAAAGAATTTTTAAAGTTTTTAAAATGATTTTTAAAAGAGTTTTTAAAATAATTTTTAAAATGTTTTAAAAGAATTTTTAAAATAATTTTTTAAAGTTTTTAAAATTATTTTTAAAAGAGTTTTTAAAATAATTTTTAAAATGTTTTAAAATAATTTTTAAAATAATTTTTTAAAGTTTTTAAAATTATTTTTAAAAGATTTTTTAAAATAATTTTTAAAATGTTTTAAAAGAATTTTTAAAAGAATTTTTTAAAGTTTTTAAAATGATTTTTAAAAGAGTTTTAAAATAATTTTTAAAATGTTTTAAAATAATTTTTAAAAGTTTTTAAAATCATTTTTAAAAGAGTTTTTAAAATAATTTTTAAAATGTTTTAAAAGAATTTTTAAAAGAATTTTTAAAAGTTTTTAAAATGATTTTTAAAAGAGTTTTTAAAATAATTTTTAAAATTTTTAAAAGAATTTTTAAAAGAATTTTTTAAAGTTTTTTTTTTAAATGATTTTTAAAAGAGTTTCTAAAATAATTTTTAAAATGTTTTAAAATAATTTTTAAAAGAATTTTTTACAGTTTTTAAAATGATTTTTAAAAGAGTTTTTAAAATAATTTTTAAAATGTTTTAAAAGAAATTTTAAAAGAAATTTTTTTTTTTAAAGTTTAAAATGATTTTTAAAAGAGTGTTTAAAATAATTTTTAAAAGAATTTTTTTAAGTTTTTAAAATGATTTTTTAAAAGAGTTTTTAAAATAATTTTTAAAATGTTTTAAAATAATTTTTAAAAGAATTTTTTAAAGTTTTTAAAATCATTTTTAAAAGAGTTTTTAATATAATTTTTAAAATGTTTTAAAAGAATTTTTAAAAGTTTTTAAAATGATTTTTAATAGAGTTTTTAAAATATTTTTTAAATAATTTTTTAAAATAGTTTTTAAAGAATTTTTAAAATAGTTTTTTAAAGAATTTTTAAAATAGTTTTTAAAGAATTTTTAATATAGTTTTTAAAGAATTTTTAAAATAGTTTTTAAAGAATTTTTAAAATAGATTTTAATGAATTTTTAAAATAGTTTTTTTAAAAGAATTTTTAAAATAGTTTTTAAAGAATTTTTAAAATTGTTTTTAAAGAATTTTTAAAATAGATTTTAAAGAATTTTTAAAATAGATTTTAATGAATTTTTAAAAAAGTTTTTAAAGAATTTTTAAAATAGATTTTAATGAATTTTTAAAATAGTTTTTTTTAAAGAATTTTTAAAATAGTTTTTAAAGAATTTTTAAAATAGTTTTTAAAGAATTTTTAAAATAGATTTTTAAAGAATTTTTAAATATTTTTTTTAAAGAGTTTTAAAATTTTTTTAAATAGTTTTTAAAGAATTTTTAAAATAGTTTTTTAAAGATTTTTTTTTAAAATAGTTTTTAAAGAATTTTTAAAGAAATTTTTTTAAAATAGTTTTTAAAGAATTTTTAAAAGAGTTTTTAAAGAATTTTTTTAAATAGTTTGTAAAGAATTTTTAAAGAAATTTTTTTTTAAATAGTTTTAAAGAATTTTTAAAATAGATTTTAAAGAATTTTTAAAATAGTTTTTAAAGAATTTTTAAAATAGATTTTAAGGAATTTTAAAATAGATTTTAAAGAATTTTTAAAATAGTTTTTAAAGAATTTTTAAAATAGTTTTTTAAAGAATTTTTAAAAATAGTTTTTAAAGAATTTTTAAAATAGTTTTTAAATAATTTTTAAAATAGATTTTAAAGAATTTTTAAAATAGATTTTAAAGAATTTTTAAAATAGTTTTTTAAAGAATTTTTAAAAATAGTTTTTAAAGAATTTTTAAAAATAGTTTATAAAGTTAATATAATTTGAATTTGAAATTCAATTTGAAATTCGAAATTTAATTTTAATTAATTTTAATTTAATTTGAAATTTGAAAATTAATTTTAATTTAATTTGAAATTCGAAATTTAATTTTAATTAATTTTAATTAATTTTAATTTAATTTGAAATTTGAAAATTAATTTTAATTTGAAAATTATTTAATTTAATCTTTATTCATCTCACCCGATCTAGATTATCAATCAGGGAATCCTATAATTTTGTGAGATGAATTAGATTTAATTACAGAGTTTGGTTTAACTTGTGTTAGATTCAGGTTTAGCTTTGGTCTCAACAAATAGGCATTTTTCGTATAAACTTCTAAGCTTGGTGAGTCACCTGGACATCATTAGAAGTAACCAACCCTTCGAGGTTTTCCGAATAGTTCTATCCACGGAGCTTAGTACTAAACCTTGGTCTACCTAGTTAGGATCCGTAAGGGGTAGCTTCGGTCAGTTCCACTTGGCCAAATGCACCAGATCGAAGCCATATCTTTCTACTTGTCAAGTTAAACTTTTGTCCCTGTTTATTCTATTCCTAACTACCCTGCCAGGTAGGTTGGTTTTTGGGTACCCTACCGGGTAAGTTTGTTTCGGTTACCCTGTCGGGTAAATTTTTTTGGAGGTGCCAGCTATTCTGGAGCCTCCGCCTAAATTGTTGATTTTTATTTTTAAGATTTCTTGTATAATTAGAGTTAGTTTTAGTTAAGTTTTAATGTTTAATTTGTAATTTAAATTTAAGTTTTTAATTTTGAATTAATTAAATTGGTCAAATTATCTTTCTTTAAAAGAGTATATTTAATATTTAAATTTTCTTTCAATTTTAATTTTATTGGGTTAATTGACTTATCTTTCTTTAGTAGCTTATTTTTAAAGTTTAGGTTTTTATTTATTTTTGAGTTAATTAAATTGTTTGAATTATATTTCTTTAAGGGTTTATCTTTTAACTTTTTATTAATTGTTAATTTTGAATTTTCTAGATTATTTTTGTTTAATATGTTATCTTTAACATTTAATTTTAAGTTTGTTAACTTCCGTTTTGATTTTATCAAAGTGTTTGATTTTATCCTTATATTTTCTTTACCTTTTAAGTTGATATAATTAGTGGAATTTATTAAATAAGTCTTATCATTAAAATTTAATTTTTTGTTAATTAAATTATCTTGGGTTTGGATAGAATTTTCTAGATTGATATTGTCTAGATTATTAAACAATTTATTAATTGTGTCTAGATTGATATTGACCTTGTCATCCTTTTTGTTTGAATTTTCAAATTTGTTTAGGTTTAAATTCGAATTTTTAGATTTATTAATTATTTTCAGATTTTCTATATTTTCTAAATTAATTATATTTGTTTTATCAGAAAATATCCTAGGGGTATTTTCTGTATTTTCTGAATTAATTATATTTGTTTTATCAGAAAATGTTCTAGGGGTATTTTCGCAAGTATTGTCATGTACACTATTTTCACATATACTTTCAGATATATCCAAATTAACATGCACATATTTTAAACTACTACTAGCAAGGGTGTTTTGGTAAATATTACTAACCTTGAGTGCAACCCCTAATTCAGAAGGCTTCTCGTTGGATCCGACTCGAGTCCAGATTCGACTTTAACTTGATCTTCTAGCTCCATTGGCGTCTCGTGAAGCTTGATCAACTGGGTCCAAATTTCATATGCATTCTTGTATTTTTCTAGTCTGCATATGATATTGTTAGGTAAAGTATTACAAATAATTTTACTTACGTTTTTATTCAGTTCCGAGTTCTGAGAAGGTTTTTTCAATATTAGCATATAATCGATATCTACGCTTCCTAAGAAGCATTCCATTCTTCGCCTCCAGTAGTTGAAATCTTCATCGTACGGTGGTGGTTCATTGGGGTTCCATCCTTCTTGAAAAGACATTGTTCTTGCACACAATGAAACAAAGACAAAATCCCAAGACTTGGTCTTGGATTAGCAGTGCTGGAAAAAATAATATTTCACTAAATTTTTTTTTTTGAAAAAAAATAATAAAATATTATTAAAATATTAATAAAAAATATTATCTCAAATTTTTGAAAATGTAATATTTTGTCGATACTAAATAATAGTGAAAAGATGACGATGTATTTTTCAAAAATAGTTTTGGAGGGAAAAAACGAAAGGCGTACCGGCTCTGTTACCACTTGTCTGATTGGTGGTTGCACCAAATCAGAGCGGTACCGGCTCTGATACCACTTGTAGGACCGTTAGATTCGATAGAGGGGGGGTGAATATCGATTCGAAAAAGACGAGTATAAACGCAGCGGAAAAATAGAATAGACACAATGGTTTTACTTCGTTCGGAGCCTGTGACGACTCCTACTCGAAGGCACGTACTCTGTGAGTACTTTCGTTGGGCAATTTACTAGCAGTTCGAAATAATGATTACAAAAACTAGTACAATGAATGCTAATGAAAATGAAAAGCAAATACCGACAATAAAGACAAGAAAGGAGCGTAGTGTCGGAGCTTTGTTAGCGTCGCAGAAGTGCAGAGCAGTGGAAGACTTTTCTTTTCGTTGTTGTTCTGAAGCTCTCCTCTGACCCTTCTTTTATATGAGGCTCGGGGCGCCCTGGATGCCTTCCGGGCGCCCTGGTGAAACGTGGCAAGTCCAACCAGCGAGCTCCACGTGGCGACGCACGATCAGGATGAAATTTCCCTCCCGGGCGCCCGGACCCTGTTTTCCCGCAGAATCCGTCCTGCAAGACAAACGTTAGTCCGGAGGCAAATTTACCCTGCAACACAGATTGTTAGCAAAAGAAAAAGTGAGTATGAATTAGCAAAAATAGTATGACTTAGATTCCGTCTTTCCGAGACCGGAATCTAGTCACGATCTCGACTTAGATATCCGAAATGGATCTAAGCCGGATCGACGCCTAATGTTCCCTTCCCGGGAACGCGTCCTCGCAGTCACTCCCCTCCAGTGACTTACCTCACTTACCTGCCAGACGTCCGGTCAGCCCTTCGACCCGTCTGGACTTCTCGCCAGCTATCCGGTCAGCCCGTCGACCTAGCTGGACTTCTCGCCAAGCGTCCGGTCAGCCCGTCGACCCGCTTGGACTTCTCGCCAGCTATCCGGTCAGCCCGTCGACCTAGCTGGACTTCTCGCCAAGCGTCCGGTCAGCCCGTCGACCCGCTTGGACTTCTTGCCAGCTATCCGGTCAGCCCGTCGACCTAGCTGGACTTCGTGCCAGACATCCGGTCAGCCCGTCGACCTGTCTGGACTTCTCCTGCACACTCGATCAAAGTGTCAGACAACAACAAAACTAACTCAACCTATTTGTCATTCATCAAAACCTGGGTTAAATCGTTAGTGCTAACCGCACCAACAGATCCGACTTGAGTTGACCTGATTCGGGAAAAGTCCAAGTATGGAGACTTGGCACGGGAAAAGTCCAAGTATGGAGACTTGGCACGGGAAAAGTCCAAGTATGGAGACTTGGCACGGAAAAGTCCAAGTATGGAGACTTGGCACGGAAAAGTCCAAGCAGGGAGCTTGGCACGGGAAAAGCCCAAGTATGAAGACTTGGCACGGAAAAGTCCAAGTATGGAGACTTGGCACGGAAAAGTCCAAGCAGGGAGCTTGGCACGGGAAAAGACCAAGCAGGGAGCTTAGCACGGGGAAAAGTCCAAGTATGGAAGCTTGGCATGGGAAGTCAGAGAGGGCTCGGTAGCTCGTTCTCTGAACTGGATGGAGTCGGAGAGGGCTCGGTAGCTCGTTCTCCGGACTAGGTCAGAGAGGGCTCGGGAGCTCGTTCTCTAGACCGGACGAAGTCGGAGAGGGCTCGGTAGCTCGTTCTCTGGACTGGACGTGAAAGTCGGAGAGGGCTCGGTAGCTCGTTCTCTGGACTGGACGTGGAAGTCGGAGAGGGCTCGGTAGCTCGTTCTCCGGACTAGGTCAGAGAGGGCTCGGGAGCTCGTTCTCTGGACCAGATGAAGTCGGAGAGGGCTCGGTAGCTCATTCTCCGGACTAAGTCAGAGAGGGATCGGTAGCTCGTTCTCTGGACCGAACGTCGAAGTTGGAGAGGGCTCGGTAGCTCATTCTCTGGACTAGGTCAGAGAGGGCTCGGTAGCTCGTTCTCTAGACCGGGAAGGCTTTAGGGTTTAGGGCTGGGAAGCTCTAAGGCATTGGATCGGTCTGGTGACCGATCCAGTGATACTCTGATTGTCTAGATCGGTCTGGTGACCGATCAGTAACCAAACAGAATGTTTCTGTGGGTTAACTGATCGGTCTGCAGACCGATCAGGAAACGATCAGGAGGCAGAAAAAGGTAGGGGGATCGGTCTGTGGACCGATCCACCTATAGCCTGATCGGTCCACAGACCGATCAGGCTTCGAAGCCAACTCTCACAGAGAGTTGGTTGATCGGTCTGGGGACCGATCAGCCTAGGGCCTGATCGGTCCACAGACCGATCAGGGTCCTCCTGGACCGATCAGGATGGAGCCTGATCGGTCCAGGCTTAGCCGTTGTGACTCAACGGCTAGATTTCTGGATTCTTCTTTGTCTTCTTCGCAGGTGCAGGATATAAGGCCGCTACAGTAGAAGAAGGAAAGATAACGCTTGCTGACTACGGTTCTCACTCTGGCGATCTGAGCTTTGCTGAGCTCCCTCTTCCTGAAGCTTCGTGTGAGCTTCCCTCGACTGGGTGATCAGCTGCTCTTGACATCGTGAAGTTGCTGCTTCATCGAACTCCGGTCGACGAGAAGGCAAGCAAAGTGTTTTTACATTTATATTGTGCTTGTTTTCTTTCTCTATTGGTTGTACTCCATTCTTGCTGTTGCAAGAGAGATTGTGGCGAGGCTTCTCCACCCAGAAGGAGTTCATATTAGCCGATTTTCCGGGGGTCTCATCCACCGATGGATTGATAGGCTTCGTCCACCTTACGGACACGCCGAGGAGTAGGAGTATCATCTCTGAACCTCGTTATATCGTCGCGTTTGAGGTTTGATCTTCTCCATTTTCGTTTCTACTCTTTATTTCCGCTGCGCTAACTCAAATTGTAGGAAGAAACGAGAATTTGGGGTCGGCTATTCACACCCCCCTCTCTAGCCGCTATCCGAAGGTCCTAACACTTATTACTGGTCTCGAGAACCTCAGAGAAATGATAACAAATCGGGAAACAATACGATATGCACTCAACGCGTTTCCCAGAACATCAGATTGGACATCAATCGTCGACGCCTACTACATTTCGAAAGACCTGGAGGTAAGTACTTTAGAAGAACTGTTCTCCACTCTTGAATTTCATGAAACCAGGTGTGTAAGTACAAAGGAATCAAGCCAGATGATTGCGCTAAACGCAACCAAAAGGGATGAACCCGAGTCAGACTCAGAGGATGATCAGGAAGCGTACATGGTAAGAAACTTTAAAAAGTTTTTTAGAGCTAATAAATTTAAAGAAATGAAGAATAAAAAGAATCCAAGAAATAGAAGAAGGATGCGTTGCTACCAGTGTCAAAAGGAAGGACACCTAAAAGAAGACTGCCCAGAACTAAAGAAGGACAAAGGCAAGATTCCTAAGAAGCACAAGAACCTAAAAGCTACTTGGGACGACACTTCTTCATCTGAGTTCGAGATTCAAGAATATGTCGGGATAGCACTGATGGCAAGCTACGAAGGACAGAGTACATCAGAACCCAGCATCGATTAAGGGGGAGCGACCTCAGATGGAAGTAGCGAAGCAAGGGGAGATTCAGGCTTCAAGTCTGATATGGTAAGTGAGGTATGCCTCTTACCCCTGATGAACTTTATTTTGGTATTAAGGCAATGGCAAAATCCATGTTTAAATTAGAAAATAAAAATACCAAATTAGAAAATGAAATTTTAGAAACAAAAAGAATTTTGACAAAGTCATGTCTTATAGAGGATTTTGAAAAATTAAAAATTGAAAATGAAAAACTAAAAGAAGAAATAGAAAGATTGAAAAAATCTAATGGTCCAAATATTTCTACTTTTAGAAATTATAGAGGTTTAAATTGTTATTATAGATTTCATTAAAGTCAAATTAGAAATATATCAAAAATCTATGTACCTAGGAAATACTTGGTTAATCCTGTAGGTATGAACCTCTACTGGGTTCCAAAAACCTGTTTAATTTAAAATTTAAATTAGACTTAGCATTTTCAGCAAGGAAATTAAACAACTAATTTGATTATGAGGCTTTGTCTAAGGAAGTGGTTGTTGCTCCAATAACCAAGAAGGCCTAGTGCCTCGCCACGACCTGGAAGCCAAGTATCGAAATAACAAGTTTAATTGACTAACTGAAAAAATATTAAATTAAATTATTTAATGCTTTAAAAGAGTTATTCAATTTGTGTTAGAAAATATTTTTTTAACTTGACTTAGAAATTTTGCTTAAAAATTACCTTAGAAACTGTTTATGAAAGTTAACTTAGATTTTTTTTTTTTTTTGCCTTAAAATATTTCTTGACTAAGAATTTTTTTAAAATTGCCTTCGAAATTTTTTTTTTTTGAAAATCAACTTAGAAATTTTTTCTGAAAATTAGAAATTTTTTTTTAAGATTTTCCATAGAAAATTTGTTTTTACCTTAGACTTATTTAAGAACCCCTATTTTTATGTGATCAAAGGGGGAGACAGATGTTAAGTCTAGGGGGAGATATATAATTTTTCAATTGAAAAATATTTAGATTTATTTGAATATAAATTGTTTTTATTGCATATGTTTACCCTAACTTAACTTGGGTTGCTCACATCAAAAAGGGGGAGATTGTTGGAACCCCAAGGTGTTTTGATGTGATTAAACAAGCTAAGATATGTCATGTGTTTGTTTAACCCTTGTGTTTAAGTGTGCAGGAGCTTAGGAACACAGGAAGTCGAACGGAAGACGTGGCTAGCGAGAAGGATGGAATGAGAGAGAGCCGACGGTCTCGGTGCGTCCGAATGATGAGGTGACCGCGGAAGAGTACACCGGTGGATGAGAAGAACGTGCGCGGCGTTCAAGGGACGAGAAACCGGGAAGGAAGGCTGCTCGAGGAGAAGGCCGGAACTTGGGTTCGGGTGAGACCTATTCCGGATGGCCGAGATCACCCAAGCTAGCAGAGCCGGAGTTGAAGACCCGGACCGAGACGACTTGAACCGAAGCAGAGCGACCGGACGAAAAAAGTCAACCAGAGTTGACTTTTGGGGTCCGGGACGCCAGGAGCTGACCGGGGCGCCCGGACCGAAGTTGTTGACTAGATCGAGTCAAACTCGATCTGAACGTTGGGGGATAAAGTTTTATCCCCCCAGGGCACCCGGAACCCCTTCGGGGGGCCCCGACCAGTGCTATAAATATAGCACTGGTTTGCACAGATCAAATATCTCACTTATAATCAGTTTTCTCTGTGCTTTCAATTCTGTTTCTTTTATTTGTGTTGTCAACGCTGTAAAGAGGCTACTCCACCCGAAGGAGATAAACAGATAGTGCGCTTACTTTCTTTGAATTAGCAATCCCCTGATTGCAAACCAAGTAAATCTCTTGTGTATGTTCTTTTCCTTTAGTCTCTTAATTTTATTATTACAAGTGTCTTTTAAATTAGTTGAATATCTGAGAAGGATTTTTGGTTTAATTTTTGTAGGGCAATTCACCCCTCCCCTCTTGCCGGGCTCCAAAGGGACCTACAGCGACTTTGCGCGATAAGCCCTGGATCGATCAGCCGATCGATCCAGGCAAATTCCCAGAGCACAGAGGCGCTCTGAATCGATCAGTCGATCGATCCAAAGCCTCCCCGATCGATTGGGAGCAATCCAATCGATCGGGATCCGACCGTTGGCGTCGTATTTAGCTGCAGACGCTCGATTCCTTCGGGAGAGAACAAGATAACTCAAGTGCTTCACCGATTCATCTCCGATCCTCTCCAGTAGCTCTCCACACTTCTTCTCCACTCCACCGCCAGTTCTTGAAGGGTTCTTGGAGCAAGGTTGCTAGTGATCCAAGATCAAGAGGCGAGCAACAACAAGAAGTTAGGGTTAGGGTTTTTTCTGCATAACTTGTAAGCTTTTGCTTGTATTTTATTTCCCTTTCCTTCTTCTTGTATTGAGAGTGTTGTAGGGCTTCTCCGCCTTTGGTAGTTACCATAAAGGAGTGTTATTCATAGTGGAGGGTGTGTGTGTGCGTGGATCCTTGGATTAGTCACCTCTTGTGAGGTGGATACCAAGTAAAATCCATTTGTTAGCGTTGTATGCTTTTGTTTCTTGTATTTTCGCTGCACGTCTCTGAAGAAACAAGCAACGCACGCGAAGAGCACACGACGAGCTATTCATCCCCCTCTCTAGCTACATATTTGGTTCCAACAAGTGGTATCAGAGCGAGGTCGCTCTTCACCGGAATCATCGCCGGAAGGGGCAAACATAACAAGAAGAGCTAGAGGGTGAAGAAGTTGGAGCAAAATTATCAAAGTCAAAGAATTCAAGAAGCTCAACTTTAAGATGCAATTCCAAGATGGACTTGGATTTGACACAAGGGTGGCTCCACCGTACACATCTACAAGCTTCGATTCTTGGAGATCAAGAATCAAAAATTTTCTTATGATGGAGATAGAGCAATGGTTTGCTCTCATGGAAGGATTTGAAGCTCTAACAAACTCCAAGGGAAAGCCTCTCAAGAAAAGCAAATGGAGTCAAGAGCAAGTTCAAAGGAGCAAGGCAAACGATAAAGTGACCAAGCTTTTGGTCAACTTATTGCCAAGCAATATTTTGGCTCAAGTTGGAGAATTTAAGGATGCCAAGGAGCTTTGGAGCAAGTTGGCAAAGATTCATGAGATCCCCTCCACTGTACCAACCCAAGAAGAATCCAAAGAGGGTGACTCATTGGAGCATGACCAAGAGGAGGACTCTGAAGTTGAGAGATGCTCAACTTCCGAAGAAGAAGTCCAAGAAGAAGCTTCATCTTCAAGGGAATGCAATGAAGGGAACAAGGAGGGAGCATACTCCTTGTTCCATGTACAAGATGATGAAGCCTCCACCTCTAGGATTGAGGGGGAGTGTAGATCATTGACACCGGAGCAAGAAGAAGCCTCCACATTCGGGTCAAAAGAAGAAGAGGATGAAGAAGCTTCCACCTCCACAAGCCAAGTCAAATTTAATGGAGGAGCATCACTATCAGATCAAGAGGAAGCCTCTACATCGACATCACATGGAGGACCAAGTGTCACCCTACACAAGAAGATATAAATAGTTCATTTAAAAATAAAAATCATATTATATGTTTTGAGTGTAGGGAACATGGGCACTACAAGAGCAAGTGCCCTAAACTGGCCAAGAAGAAGGGCCAAGTGGCACCCAAGGGCAAGGAGAAGCCCAAGGATACCGTCCCCGGAACAAAGAAAAGCAAGGAGCACATTATGTGCTTTTTGTGCCAACAAAAAGGGTATTGCCGAAGTCAATGCCCTAAGGGGAAGAAGGTAGTCAAGGCTCAAGGAGGGGAAGCCTCCAAGGTAAAAAGGAAGGTAACCTTTATTGAGCCTACCCCTTTAAATTATGGTAAAAAGCATGCTAGTTCTAACTTATATCACTTCAATGCTATTTACCATGAAAATAGGAGGCATGATAAGGTTAAGGAAAATCATGTAGCTTATCATGCTAAAACCTCTCAACCTAGGTTTAGAAAGGTAGATAGGAATTTAGGCGAGAACCCTAAGGATTCTAGATATTTGCCTAAGAAGAAGAAAAATCAAGGTTTTAGTGAAAAACCTAAGGTTGAAGAATTTTTTAAGAAAAATCAAGTCTTGAGGTCAAGACTTGACAAATTAGAGAGGACTCTTAGAAAAATCACAAATATGACACAAGGGTCCAAGAGTCAAAACCTAGGTCTAGAAGTGTCAAGGTCATCCAAGGACCATAGAGGTTTGGGATACAAACCTAAAACCAAAAAGGAGGTACCTACTTACCATAGAGTTCCATATAGTTATGGAACAAACCCTAAGTCTAGAGGTCAAGTCAAGGATACAAGGGAAGTTATCCCTAGAAGTATCTTTGCAACAACAAATGTGACTAAGACTTCTAAGAAGTCTAAGAAAGTCACTAAGAAGGTCACAAGGGAAGCAATCCCTAGGGTTGACCTAGAAAAAGTGACCAAGACTTCTAAGAAGCCAAACAAAGTCACTAGGAAGGTATCTAGGGAAGTTATCCCTAGTGAATACCTAGAGCATCCAAGGATCACCAATAGGTGTTGGGTTCCTAGGAGCATTTTCTCTACCCCATAGATGGGTTAGAGAGTGTCAACTTTAAGAAGAAGGGTAGTTAACCCAACTTTGAAGAAATTGACACTCAAGGAACATTTTTAAGGTTATTATTAACTTTTGAAAATGAAATAGATTTATCATTTACTCTTTGGAAGAGTAAAATGTGCCAAAATTGAAGATATTGATTTTAATTTTAATTGGCACAATTTGGGAAAACATAAGAAATACCAAGTTGGGACTTTGGTATTTTCTTAGTAATTTAAGGCAAATCTAAGCCTTAATCTAAAGTGCTACTTTTGTGGGAAAAATGAAATATGCCAACACTTGAGGAATATGCTTAATTTCAATTGGCATAAATTAATCAAGAGAATTAGAAATGCTAATTTAGGTTTTCACACTTTCTTGAAGCACTTTGGGCAATCTAGGGTTTAAGTTTTAGGATTACCTAAGATTAAGGATACTTAGATAGGTAATCTAGGTATTTTATTTATGATAAACCTTGCCATGATTATTTGCCCATTATATGCCATGACATCATGTTTTATTTTTTCACTCATGCCTTATTATGAAGATACAAAAATATCATGTCATGACATACATACATCATGTAGTTATAGGAAATTTTCTTTTGAAAATTATTTCTTTTTGATGTATGCCATAACATTATCATGCATTATATTTATTTCCTTAAAATTAAGAACAAATGGCATTTATCAACAGGTGGTTTCAACAAGTGACATCCTAGATGGATGTTAAATATCCATAAAATGCCTAGATAGATATGCATGATCCCTAGATTAGGGCAAAATCAAATTTTACATCTCACAAAGACCTATAAGATGACTTGTATGTGTTTTGTGCACAATAGATACAAGTGAGATGTTAGGATAATGAACAAAACTCAACATGCTGATTTAGTGCATTTCCTTGAGTTTTAAGTTCATCAAAACACATAGTTATGTGTTTTCCCATCATTGGGAAAGCTAATGTGCAAGTCATGTGCATTAAGCCCAAGGAACATGGTGGGATATTGGTTTTGAAAATGTTTTTAAAATGCTTTTGGAAAACCTTGGTGAAGGCTATCTTTTGATAGTAATCACCATTGAATAGTTAGACACAAACTTGAAGAAAACACTAAAGCTTGTGTAAGTTTTCAAGTTTGTGTCAATCTTTGAAAATATGATGTATTTTCTTAGAAAACTATTTTTCCATGATAAATTATACCCTAAATAATGTCTACAACAATTTTCATAATTTTTAGATTTTTGTAGAATTTTCTAGGGGTTTCTGAAGTTGACTGAAATGGAATTTCAACAACTATCAGAACTCCAATCGATCACCCGATCGATTGGAGTGCCTCAATCGATCGGGCGATCGATTGGGAAGGCAAATCCCGTGAGCAGAAGCTCGCTGGATTGATCCACCGATCGATCCATACTACCTGAATCGATCAGTGGATCGATTCAAGCTGGTTCAATCGATTGGAACCCAACTCCAATCGATCGAAGATGCTGATTTTGGCTGGGAAAGCTTATTTTCAACATTGTGAACCTATTTTAGTCTAGGTAACCATTCCTAACCCCTCAAAATACATTTGTATACATAAAGAGGGTGTTTTCATGTTGAAAACAAGGATGGATTGGTTGAGGAAGACTAAATTGAAGTTTAGGTTGAGGTTTGATTCAAATTTTGAACTTTTGAACCTCAAAACTTCTAAATTTGGGTTTCCTAAAGGTTTAGGGATTCCAAGTCATTGTTGGTACAATGACAGAAGGTACGACCATGTCTTTAGGGGGAGGTACTCTTTAAATACATGAAAACTATTTTTCATGAACCTTGGAAGGTGGTTAACCTTCCTTTAAGAACATGCTCAAGGTTGAGCATTGGATTACAATGGAGAGTGGATATCTTCATTATCAAGTTTCCTAGTGCCTCGCCACGACCTGGAAGCCAAGTATCGAAATAACAAGTTTAATTGACTAACTTAAAAAATATTAATTTAAATTATTTAATGCTTTAAAAGAGTTATTCAATTTGTGTTAGAAAATATTTTTTTAACTTGACTTAGAAATTTTGTTTAAAAATTACCTTAGAAACTGTTTATGAAAGTTAACTTAGAATTTTTTATTTTTTTTTGCCTTAAAATTTTTCTTGACTAAGAATTTTTTTAAAATTGCCTTCGAAATTTTTTTTTTTTGAAAATCAACTTAGAAATTTTTTCTGAAAATTAGAAATTTTTTTTAAAGATTTTCCATAGAAAATTTGTTTTTACCTTAGACTTATTTAAGAACCCCTATTTTTATGTGATCAAAGGGGGAGACAGATGTTAAGTCTAGGGGGAGATATATAATTTTTCAATTGAAAAATATTTAGATTTATTTGAATATAAATTGTTTTTATTTCATATGTTTACCCTAACTTAACTTGGATTGCTCACATCAAAAAGGGGAAAATTGTTGGAATCCCAAGGTGTTTTGATGTGATCAAACAAGCTAAGATATGTCATGTGTTTGTTTAACCCTTGTGTCTAAGTGTGCAGGAGCTTAGGAACACAGGAAGTCGAACGGAAGACGCGGCTAGCGAGAAGGATGGCACGGGAGAGAGCCGACGGTCTCGGTGCGTCCGAATGATGAGGTGACCGCGGAAGAGTACACCGGTGGATGAGAAGAACGTGCGCGGCGTTCAAGGGACGAGAAACCGGGAAGGAAGGCTGCTCGAGGAGAAGGCCGGAACTTGGGTTCGGGTGAGACCTATTCCGGATGGCCGAGATCACCCAAGCTAGCAGAGCCGGAGTTGAAGACCCGGACCGAGACGAATTGAACCGAAGCAGAGCGACCGGACGAAAAAAGTCAACCAGAGTTTACTTTTGGGGTCCGGGACGCCCGGAGCTGACCGGGGCGCCCGGAGCTGACCGGGGCGCCCGGACCGAAGTTGTTGACTAGATCGAGTCAAACTCGATCTGAACGTTGGGGGATAAAGTTTTATCCCCCAGGGCACCCGAAACCCCTTCGGGGGGCCCCGACCAGTGCTATAAATATAGCACTGGTTTGCACAGATCAAATATCTCACTTGTAATCAGTTTTCTCTGTGCTTTCAATTCTGTTTCTTTTATTTGAGTTGTCAACGCTGTAAAGAGGCTACTCCACCTGAAGGAGATAAACAGATAGTGCGCTTACTTTCTTTGAATTAGCAATCCCCTGATTGCAAACCAAGTAAATCTCTTGTGTATGTTCTTTTCCTTTAGTCTCTTAATTTTATTATTACAAGTGTCTTTTAAATTAGTTGAATATCTGAGAAGGATTTTTGGTTTAATTTTTGTAGGGCAATTCACCCCTCCCCTCTTGCCGGGCTCCAAAGGGACCTACAGCGACTTCGCGCGATAAGCCCTGGATCGATCAGCCGATCGATCCAGGCAAATTCCCAGAGCACAGAGGTGCTCTGAATCGATCAGTCGATCGATCCAAAGCCTCCCCGATCGATTGGGAGCAATCCAATCGATCGGGATCCGACCGTTGGCGTCGTATTTAGCTGCAGACGCTCGATTCCTTCGGGAGAGAACAAGATAACTCAAGTGCTTCACCGATTCATCTCCGATCCTCTCCAGTAGCTCTCCACACTTCTTCTCCACTCCACCGCCAGTTCTTGAAGGGTTCTTGGAGCAAGGTTGCTAGTGATCCAAGATCAAGAGGCGGGCAACAACAAGAAGTTAGGGTTAGGGTTTTTGCTGCATAACTTGTAAGCTTTTGCTTGTATTTTATTTCCCTTTCCTTCTTCTTGTATTGAGAGTGTTGTAGGGCTTCTCCGCCTTTGGTAGTTACCATAAAGGAGTGTTATTCATAGTGGAGGGTGTGTGTGTGCGTGGATCCTTGGATTAGTCACCTCTTGTGAGGTGGATACCAAGTAAAATCCATTTGTTAGCGTTGTATGCTTTTGTTTCTTGTATTTTCGCTGCACGTCTCTGAAGAAACAAGCAACGCACGCGAAGAGCACACGACGAGCTATTCATCCCCCTCTCTAGCTACATATTTGGTCCCAACAAGTGGTATCAGAGCGAGGTCGCTCTTCACCGGAATCATCGCCGGAAGGGGCAAACATAACAAGAAGAGCTAGAGGGTGAAGAAGTTGGAGCAAAATTATCAAAGTCAAAGAATTCAAGAAGCTCAACTTTAAGATGCAATTCCAAGATGGACTTGGATTTGACACAAGGGTGGCTCCACCGTACACATCTACAAGCTTCGATTCTTGGAGATCAAAAATCAAAAATTTTCTTATGATGGAGATAGAGCAATGGTTTGCTCTCATGGAAGGATTTGAAGCTCTAACAAACTCCAAGGGAAAGCCTCTCAAGAAAAGCAAATGGAGTCAAGAGCAAGTTCAAAGGAGCAAGGCAAACGATAAAGTGACCAAGCTTTTGGTCAACTTATTGCCAAGCAATATTTTGGCTCAAGTTGGAGAATTTAAGGATGCCAAGGAGCTTTGGAGCAAGTTGGCAAAGATTCATGAGATCCCCTCCACTGTACCAACCCAAGAAGAATCCAAAGAGGGTGACTCATTGGAGCAAGACCAAGAGGAGGACTCTGAAGTTGAGAGATGCTCAACTTCCGAAGAAGAAGTCCAAGAAGAAGCTTCATCTTCAAGGGAATGCAATGAAGGGAACAAGGAGGGAGCATACTCCTTGTTCCATGTACAAGATGATGAAGCCTCCACCTCTAGGATTGAGGGGGAGTGTAGATCATTGACACCGGAGCAAGAAGAAGCCTCCACATCCGGGTCAAAAGAAGAAGAGGATGAAGAAGCTTCCACCTCCACAAGCCAAGTCAAATCTAATGGAGGAGCATCACTATCAGATCAAGAGGAAGCCTCTACATCGACATCACATGGAGGACCAAGTGTCACCCCTACACAAGAAGATATAAATAGTTCATTTAAAAATAAAAATCATATTATATGTTTTGAGTGTAGGGAACATGGGCACTACAAGAGCAAGTGCCCTAAACTGGCCAAGAAGAAGGGCCAAGTGGCACCCAAGGGCAAGGAGAAGCCCAAGGATACCGTCCCCGGAACAAAGAAAAGCAAGGAGCACATTATGTTCTTTTTGTGCCAACAAAAAGGGCATTGTCGAAGTCAATGCCCTAAGGGGAAGAAGGTGGTCAAGGCTCAAGGAGGAAGCTCAATTCATGGGGAAGCCTCTAAGGTAAAAAGGAAGGTAACCTTTATTGAGGCTACCCCTTTAAATTATGGTAAAAAGCATGCTAGTTCTAACTTATATCACTTCAATGCTATTTACCATGAAAATAGGAGGCATGATAAGGTTAAGGAAAATCATGTAGCTTATCATGCTAAAACCTCTCAACCTAGGTTTAGAAAGGTAGATAGGAATTTAGGCGAGAACCCTAAGGATTCTAGATATTTGCCTAAGAAGAAGAAAAATCAAGGTTTTAGTGAAAAACCTAAGGTTGAAGAATTTTTTAAGAAAAATCAAGTCTTGAGGTCAAGACTTGACAAATTAGAGAGGACTCTTAGAAAAATCACAAATATGACACAAGGGTCCAAGAGTCAAAACCTAGGTCTAGAAGTGTCAAGGTCATCCAAGGACCATAGAGGTTTGGGATACAAACCTAAAACCAAAAAGGAGGTACCTACTTACCATAGAGTTCCATATAGTTATGGAACAAACCCTAAGTCTAGAGGTCAAGTCAAGGATACAAGGGAAGTTATCCCTAGAAGTATCTTTGCAACAACAAATGTGACTAAGACTTCTAAGAAGTCTAAGAAAGTCACTAAGAAGGTCACAAGGGAAGCAATCCCTAGGGTTGACCTAGAAAAAGTGACCAAGACTTCTAAGAAGCCAAACAAAGTCACTAGGAAGGTATCTAGGGAAGTTATCCCTAGTGAATACCTAGAGCATCCAAGGAGCACCAATAGGTGTTGGGTTCCTAGGAGCATTTTCTCTACCCCATAGATGGGTTAGAGAGTGTCAACTCTAAGAAGAAGGGTAGTTAACCCAACTTTGAAGAAATTGACACTCAAGGAACATTTTTAAGGTTATTATTAACTTTTGAAAATGAAATAGATTTATCATTTACTCTTTGGAAGAGTAAAATGTGTCAAAATTGAAGATATTGATTTTAATTTTAATTGGCACAATTTGGGAAAACATAAGAAATACCAAGTTGGGACTTTGGTATTTTCTTAGTAATTTAAGGCAAATCTAAGCCTTAATCTAAAGTGCTACTTTTGTGGGAAAAATGAAATATGCCAACACTTGAGGAATATGCTTAATTTCAATTGGCATAAATTAATCAAGAGAATTAGAAATGCTAATTTAGGTTTTCGCACTTTCTTGAAGCACTTTGGGCAATCTTGGGTTTAAGTTTTAGGATTACCTAAGATTAAGGATACTTAGATAGGTAATCTAGGTATTTTATTTATGCTAAACCTTGCCATGATTGTTTGCCCATTATATGCCATGACATCATGTTTTATTTTTTCACTCATGCCTTATTATGAAGATACAAAAATATCATGTCATGACATACATACATCATGTAGTTATAGGAAATTTTCTTTTGAAAATTATTTCTTTTTGATGTATGCCATAACATTATCATGCATTATATTTATTTCCTTAAAATTAAGAACAAATGGCATTTATCAACAGGTGGTTTCAACAAGTGACATCCTAGATGGATGTTAAATATCCATAAAATGCCTAGATAGATATGCATGATCCCTTGATTAGGGCAAAATCAAATTTTACATCTCACAAAGACCTATAAGATGACTTGTATGTGTTTTGTGCACAATAGATACAAGTGAGATGTTAGGATAATAAACAAAACTCAACATGCTGATTTAGTGCATTTCCTTGAGTTTTAAGTTCATCAAAACACATAGTTATGTGTTTTCCCATCATTGGGAAAGCTAATGTACAAGTCATGTGCATTAAGCCCAAGGAACATGGTGGGATATTGGTTTTGAAAATGTTTTTAAAATGCTTTTGGGAAACCTTGGTGAAGGCTATCTTTTGATAGTAATCACCATTGAATAGTTAGACACAAACTTGAAGAAAACACTAAAGCTTGTGTAAGTTTTCAAGTTTGTGTCAATCTTTGAAAATATGATGTATTTTCTTAGAAAACTATTTTTCCATGATAAATTATACCCTAAATAATGTCTACAACAATTTTCATAATTTTTGGATTTTTGTAGAATTTTCTAGGGGTTTCTGAAGTTGACTGAAATGGAATTTCAACAACTATCAGAACTCCAATCGATCACCCGATCGATTGGAGTGCCTCAATCGATCGGGCGATCGATTGGGAAGGCAAATCCCGTGAGCAGAAGCTCGCTGGATTGATCCACCGATCGATCCATACTACCTGAATCGATCAGTGGATCGATTCAAGCTGGTTCAATCGATTGGAACCCAACTCCAATCGATCGAAGATGCTGATTTTGGCTGGGAAAGCTTATTTTCAACATTGTGAACCTATTTTAGTCTAGGTAACCATTCCTAACCCCTCAAAATACATTTGTATACATAAAGAGGGTGTTTTCATGTTGAAAACAAGGATGGATTGGTTGAGGAAGACTAAATTGAAGTTTAGGTTGAGGTTTGATTCAAATTTTGAACTTTTGAACCTCAAAACTTCTAAATTTGGGTTTCCTAAAAGTTTAGGGATTCCAAGTCATTGTTGGTACAATGACAGAAGGTACGACCATGTCTTTAGAGGGAGGTACTCTTTAAAGACATGAAAACTATTTTTCGTGAACCTTGGAAGGTGGTTAACCTTCCTTTAAGAACATGCTCAAGGTTGAGCATTGGATTACAATGGAGAGTGGATATCTTCATTGTTCAAGTTGTAAATGCTCAAGGTTGGGCATTTGACTACATTAGGGGAGAATGTAGGGTTAATGATAATGAAGAGTATGAGACCTTCATTATCGTGTTGATCACAACGAGTGAAGTTGTGAACAACGATGAGGAACTCTTCAGGGGGAGAGTTTTCAACAAGTGAATTTGTTGATGTGTGCCAATAGGGGAGAATGTAGGGTTTAAGTTAGACCTTCATTATCTAAGAGGGAGGTTGCCTTCTTAGTGGGAGAATGTAGGATTTAACTTACGCCTTCATTACCTAGTGGCATGAAGGAAGTTGAGGCTATGGGAATTAGCCTAACTTAAATGAGGTAATGAGGTATTGTCAAACATCAAAAAGGGGGAGATTGTTGGTGTAATATCCCACAGGTCAAGGTTGACCTGGTTGACCAAGATTGAGTCTTGGTTTGGGTTTCAATGTTTGACAATACAAGACTTCGATGATATGGACAAGTGCAGGTGCAGTTGTTCATTTGGGGAGATTGCTTGATGCAATTCCCTTCTGATCAGGGTCTGATCAGGTTGGTTGAAGAAGAGTCAAGTAGGTCAAGGTTGACCAGATACTTGACCGGGAAGTCCTAACTGGGAAGCTAGGCAGAAGGAAAATCCTGGTGAGTGAAGCCAGGTGAAAGTCCTGGTGAGTGAAGCCAGATGAAAATCCTAGTGAGTGAAGCTAGGTGAAATTTTTGGTGAGTGAAGCCAGGCAGAAGTGACAGTCCTGGTGAGTGAAGTCAGGCAGAGGAAAGTCCTGGTGAGTGAAGCCAGGCAGAGGAAAATCCTGGTGAGTGAAGCCAAGTGAAAATCCTAGTGAGTGAAGCTAGGTGAAAGTCCTGGTGAGTGAAATCAGGCAGAGGAAAATCCTGGTAAGTGAAGCCAAGTGAAAATCCTAGTGAGTGAAGCTAGGTGAAAATCCTGGTGAGTGAAGCCAGGCAGAAGAGAAGTCCTAGTGAGTGAAGCTAGGCAGAAGGGAAGTCCTGGTGAGTGAAGCCAAGCACGGGGAAATCCAGATGGGTCAAGGTTGACCAGACATATGGTGAAAGTCCAAGTAGGTCAAAGGGATTGATCGGATACTTGACAAGAAGAGAAAAGTCCAAGTAGGTCAAAGGAGTGACCGGATACTTGGCACGATGAGGAAAAGTCTAAGTGTGTCAAAGGGATTGACCGGACACTTGGTGAGGGAGTCCTAGCAGATCAAGGGTGACTGGATGCTAGGCATGATGAACCAACAGGTCATGGACTGACCGGATGTTGGTTTGGGGGCTTGGGACTTGGTTTTGGGCAAAAACCAGCAGCTGGATCGATTAGCGGATCGATTGGCTGGAGCCCAATCGATCGACCGATCGATTGGAGAGTCTCTGCGAGAAGCCTTCGGCCCAATCGATCAGTGGATCGATTGGGAGGCAGTCGCGAGCGTACATAAGCCTGCTGGATCGATCAGTGGATCGATCCAGAGGTCCCAATCGATCAGTGGATCGATTGGGAACTGCGACTTCGCGTGATAAGCCCTGGATCAATCAGCCGATTGATCCAGGCAAATTCCCAGAGCACAGAGGCGCTCTGGATCGATCAGTCGATCGATCCAAAGCCTCCCCGATAGATTGTGAGCAATCCAATCGATCGGGATCCGACCGTTGGCGTCATATTTAGCTGTAGACGCTCGATTCCTTCGGGAGAGAACAAGAGAACTCAAGTGCTTCACCGATTCATCTCCGATCCTCTCCAACAGCTCTCCACACTTCTTCTCCACTCCACCGCCAGTTCTTGAAGGGTTCTTGGAGCAAGGTTGCTAGTGATCCAAGATCAAGAGGCGGGCAACAACAAGAAGTTAGGGTTAGGGTTTTTACTGCATAACTTGTAAGCTTTTGCTTGTATTTTGTTTCCCTTTCCTTCTTCTTGTATTGAGAGTGTTGTAGGGTTTCTCCGCCTTTGGTAGTTACGATAAAGGAGTGTTATTCATAGTGGAGGGTGTGTGTGTGTGGATCCTTGGATTAGTCACCTCTTGTGAAGTGGATACCAAGTAAAATCCATTTGTTAGCGTTGTATGCTTTTGTTTCTTGTATTTCCACTACACATCTCTGAAAAAACAAGCAACACACGCGAAGAGCACGCGACGAGCTATTCACTCCCCCCCCCCCCCTCTAGCTACATATTTGGTCCCAACACTTTCCACTGTCCGGCTTCACTCACCGGGACTTCTACCTATCTGACTTCACTCACCAGGACTTTCACCTGGCTTCACCCACCAGGATTTTCCCACTTCCTGGATTCACTCACCGGAACTTTCACCTGACTTCACTCACCAGGATTTTTCCATTGTCCGTCTTCACTTACCGGGACTTTCACCTAGCTTCATTCACTAAGATTTCTACCTGTCTGGCTTCACTCACCAGGACTTTCACCTGGCTTTACTCACCAGGATTTTCATCTGCCTAGCTTCACTCACTAGGACTTTCACCTAGCTTTACTCACTAGGATTTTCTAACTGCCTAGCTTCACTTACTATGTTTTTCACCTGGCTTCACTCACCAGGATTTTCAACTGTCTAACCTCCAGTTAGAACTTTCCCAGTCAAGTATATATCCAGCCAATTTTTTTATCTACTTGACTCTTCTTCACATCTAACTGGTCAAATTCTGACCAGAGGAAAATTGTATCAACAATCTTCCCAATCAGACGATTATATCTATAATTTTCATGTATTATCAAATATTAAAATTTAAACATCAAAACTTAAATTTGAGCCAACTCAAATTTAATAAACCAGGTTAATCTTAATTTAGGGATATTACATCAACAGTTACTGAGGTTTGGCGATTTCGTACATTTTCTAAGGTGAGCGGAGGTCCTTAAATAATACTGGTTACAACTTTGAAATTGACCTAATTGGATTTTTTTTTTCTACTCGGCTAAACTTTCTACAAACGTGTCACTGTAATTGGCCTTCATAATTTTGTGTCTAAGATTTGGATAAGGGAGCGCCTTGAGCAAATCTTGTCTTTCAACTTAAACAAGCCACAAGTGGAATAATGCGAGTGAGTCAATGAAAGCATATTGACCTTTGGCAATATTTATTGGGCAAGCAAATTGAATTCAAACTTTAGAATGGAAATATTTGGCTTTCAACGGCGGTCTAAGAAAACAATCTATCTATGCAATAATATTAGAGATTGTCCCAGGTCATTGATAAAAATAAATATTTCACAAATACAAGTAACTGTCAGTATCTATTAAAAAAATAATGAATCAAATAATACCAAATCTGAGTTAACCGATTTGATTTTTTCATCGATTAAGATAAATCAAAAAATACTTATGACGAACAATCCAAAATTAAACATCATGTGGAACTGTCAATATCTACTAGCAATGTCCTTTCATTGACTAGCAAATGATGATAATTTATCTAGTTGCCGGAGTCTTTCATCTACATTGAATATATATATCTACAATATGAGACAATTGCATGTAGCACCCGGTGTCCAAAGTCGTCATGCTGATAAATCATTTTCGCTGTAATATTTGATCAACAATTAAAATCAATAAAAGAAGTAATCGCAAAAGAAAGTTAAAGCAAAAAAATTGTTCACGCCAATGTTGTGCCTTGACTCGCTTAATCTAATATCAAAACTGTCGAAAAAACATGTTAACTTCACCCGTTCCAACAAGGAGAATATTGTTAAAAAGATGAATGGCAAGAGACTTCACATGATCCTCTTGGTTATGCCTTTAAGTATTAAAAATTGTGCACGCCAAGGTTGATTTTCTAGTATTGTGAATTCCAGCCCTCTGAAGCACTAATTGACAAACAAAATGTTTGGGCCTATGAAAATTAATACTAATGCACTATCTATAGATATTGATCATGTCTGAAGGTTAAGAAGATGATGCGTTGATTCAGGTGGATGGTATATTCACTGGTAGAAGACTTTCTAACCGGCGATGGAGCTCCTCAATGATCTTGTGCACAATCCAACAATCCAACAAAGTGTTAGTGACAAAGAACAGGAGATTCTTAACAACGTCCTCTAACGCTTGAGGCAGTACACTTTCCGACGAATGGGCGAAAAAGAAGAACAATAGAGGATAAGCGTTAGAGTAAGGTCTAGATGATGTCAATTGCGTACCTTGCTAACGGAGAGAATCCTCCTTTATATATCACCTCTCACAACCTTCGTGATCGTGAGGTGACCCCTTGTGTCAGAGTTTGTTAGGTGATGGAAAGAGTATAGTCTGGGTGATCTGCAATGATAGTCCGAAGAATCTTTTTTCTACCTGCAGATGTACCTCTTTTGTCGCTTATGGCTTAGGCTTTTGATGAGGTTGTTGGAGTATACTGTTGTAATGAATCAATTATTGAAGAAATTCCCAAGGAATATTCCTCGACAACTTTAACAAGCTATCAAAATGTTGTCTGTTGTTTATCTGCTAAATATATCTCGGTCGGTCCTTAAGTCGGCTGCTTAATTGGAATATCTTTCATTGAATATATTTTGGGTTGATCTTTCATTTGGCTGATCATATATAGTAAGCCCTATGAAATGAAACACCTTTAACCTGTATTGGTATCAATATGCTCTATCGTGTGCTAAATATTGCGAATGATCCGGTAGTTAGGTGAGGCCCGTTCTGCAGGAGGTCAAAGTGGTCAACTTCCTAGGCAGGCGTTCGACCAGGTGAACTACCTTCATGATCAGCAGGAAGAGTAGTTGGTTCGACACTTCGACAGCATGGTCAGACACCGAGCTTCCGACGCTCATAAGGCTTAAAGCAGGAAGAGACGAAAGTCGAGCGGCCATCCCGCTCAGCTAGGTAGGGGATGCAACCTCGACCCGGCAGCCAGGGCTCATTCGCTCGACAGGGTGGGGCCGGACAGCAGCTCATAGGCCGAGCGGACGCTCTGCCCTGCCGTTGTATCACCTGGACGGTAGACTAGCCGGGCAGCTATACCGCTCGACCCAATAATAGACAAAAGGGGCAGTTGGCGATATCTTACTAGGAACCAGTGTCATCGATAGGCGGCATGGTTGGCGGCATGGTCAGACAGAGAACCGTACAATGGAAGCTTCAACTGTCACGTCAGGGATATGCTCGGGATGTTAAGGTATGACGTCAAACACACTTTTCTTATACATCCTTTCCAAGTATGCTTTGAGAAGAGTGCACGCCTTGGGGAGCGTGCACGCGCCTCCTGGGAGCCCTATATAAGGACCCCCAGGCTTCGATGGAGGTATTCTTTTCATTACTGTTGCTACAGTTACGCTGCTCCTTTCCTCTCTACTTCAGTTGCTTGCCGCCGGTAGCTGACTTGAGCGTCGAAGGGCTATCGTCGGGGAACCCCTCCTTGGCTCGGCACTAACGACTCTGTGGTTGCAGGCTTAGTTCGTTGGAGGTCCACGTATCTTCAGTCGACGCCCATTCAACGTGAGCGCCACCTCCCCAACGTCCGTCGACTCACTCTCGGACAAGATCAAATTTGGCGCCGTCTGTGGGAACGCACTTGAATCCGAGCTGAGAAGATGGAGGAAGCTGGATGTCTCCGTGCTGTGGCGCTCACTCCAGAGGAGCTCGATGCGCTCATTCAGGTACTAGCGGCAAAGATAGTCGAGCAGCAGGAACAAAAGGCACTAGCCGACCGACTGGCGCAACAAGCAACGTCGGCCTCGGGAGGCCGAGCGGTGCATGAAGACCGGCCGGAGCAACTCTCCATATGGCGACAGAACAAGATGTCGACCGACACTCCAGGAGAGGTTCCACCGACACCCATTCCGTTTCACCGAGCGTTATTTCAGACACCCTCAGAGATTGCTCAAGTCAACCAGGATAGGGGTTCTTCAGATGAGGCTCCCATTCAGGACGCAAGAATGGGCAAAGCGCCCCGAGCTAATTCGTCGCCCGAGCGGATCAATCGACAATTCTCTGAGACCATTCTGCAAGATCCGCTGCCCAAGCACTACGCTCCCTTGGCGATCGGAGAATATAACGGGTCGACCGACCCGGATGACAATCTCGGTAAGTTCGATAACGCGGCTACCTTTCACCGGTACACAGATGGAGTCAAGTGCCGAGTCTTCCTCACTACGCTCTCCAGCTCAACCCAACGGTGGTTCAGAAGGCTATCAGACGGGTCTATCCCAAGTTTCAAAGACTTCCGAACGGCTTTCCTTCACCACTTCACGAGTAGCATACATTATCAGAAAACAAGCATCAACCTGTTTTCCATGAAGCAGGGCCAGAGGGAGACTCTACGAGCCTACATCCAGTGCTTCAACCAGCTGGCGATGGATATCCCCATGGTCTCGTCCGAGACCATGATGAATGCATTCACGCAAGGGCTCGTGGACGGGGACTTCTTCTGATCGCTCGTCAGAAAGTCGCCCCGCGACTACGACCACATGTTGAAGAAGGCCAATGAGTACATAAACGTGGAAGAAGCCCAAGCGGCCAGAAGGAAGGAGGCTCCATCCGAACCATCGGCGCCGACTGAACGACGGTCGTCATCCAGCCATCAACCTCCGAGAGGGCCTCGAGCCGAAGGAGTATGCCCACACCAAGAAGCAAGGCCACACGCCGTCCAGCATGTTACCGCAAAGCGACCGAGGCCCAAGGGGAAGGTATGGACCCCTTTGTTCTGCTCATTCCATTAGTCTGCATCTCACAACACCCACGACTATCGCAGATTCGACTCAGTTGGCCAACCGGTGCCTAAGAGTTATCGTCGTCGATCTCCTTCTCCTGATCGACGACACGAGCATCATCGTTCCGATCGACGAGATGAAGCAAGGTGATCACCAAGGCATCCTCATCGGAGAAGCGTGGAGCCGACAAGAGCCTGGCGTGAACGAAGCAGGGCGTCCACTCGGGAGGAGGAAAACAGGAGCAATGCTGCTCGAGAGGAGATTAACATCATAGTCGGCGGGCTGACCAGCAGGGATTCCAACCGAGCTCGAAAGTCACACGCCCGACGGTTAGAAATCCATGCACTGGGCTGTAGCCGGGAACAGGCCATTGGACCTGAGATTAGCTTCGGCCCCCAAGATCTCGAAGGAGTTGAAGTGTCGCACGACGACGCACTCATTATTCGAGCGGTAATAGCCAATTATACTATTCACCGTATATTCGTTGACACAGGCAGCTCGGTCAACATCATTTTCAAGAAGGCATTCGGCCAGCTCCAAATCGACTACGGCGAGCTGTTTCCAATGACAACCCCTCTGTATGGGTTCACCGGTAACGAAGTCTTACCGATTAGCCAAATCAAGATGGCCTTCTCGCTCGGGAATGAACCACTTAGAAGGACGAGGACCACGAACTTCATAAAACGCCCCCTCTGTCTACAATGTCATTCTGGGTCGGCCGACCCTCAATGAATTCTGAGCGGTCGTCTCGACCTTCTGCCAGAAGATCAAGTTCCTTGTGGAGGATCGGGTCGGAGAAGTAAGAGGAGATTAGTTGGCCGCTCGACGTTGCTACGTTGAGATGGTCAAAATGGAAGCAAAGTCCGCTCGAAAGATGCCCCGGCTGGAGGTAAGTGCCATAATCGAGAAGCCTCCCACTTTAATTTATGAAGAAAAATAAGAAGTACAGATACATCCGGGCCGAGCAGAGGCAACGACCTTCATAACGTCCGACGTGGAGGTCAAGTAGAAGGCCAAGCTGATCAGGTGCCTTCGACAGAATCATGATGTTTTTGCCTGGTCAACGCATGAGCTGCCCCGCATTTCCCTGAGCGTCGCGCAACATGAGCTCCACGTCCGACCAGACGCTCAACCGATGAAGTAGAGGAAGAGGGACTTTAGTGCTGAGCAGAATTTGATTATCGGGGCGGAGATTGAGAAGCTATTGGAGGTCGGCCACATGCGCGAGGTTCAGTTTCCGAGCTAGCTTGCCAATGTGGTGCTGGTCTCCAAGCCGGGCAATAAATTGAGGATCTGCATCGACTTTAGGGATCTTAACAAAGTGTGCCCAAAGGACTTCTATCCCTTGCCTAGGATAGATCAGATGGTAGACTCTACGGCCGGGTGCGAGCTGATATGCATGCTGAATGCATATCAGGGGTATCATCAAGTGCCGCTTACCCATGAAGATCAGAAGAAAGTTAGCTTCATCACTGCCGACGGTATGTACTGCTACAACGTAATGTCGTTTGGCCTGAAAAATGCAGGAGCCACCTACCAAAGACTGATAAACAAAGTGTTCCGGCGGCAGATCGGTCGTAACATGGAGGTATATGTCGACGGCATATTAATTAAATCCCTCCGAACCGCCGATCTCTGCACTAATATCAAGGAGACCTGCCAGACCCTCCGACGTACGGAATCAAGTTAAATCCTCAGAAGTGTCTGTTCAGAGCGAAGAGTGGTCGCATCATCACCAAGCAGGGCATTGAGGCAAACCCTAGCAAGGTAAAGACACTCCAGGATATGTCGTCGCCGAGAAACTTGAAGGAAGCTCAGTGTCTCATCGGTCGAATAATAGCATTATCACGGTTCATCTCCAAGTCGTCCGACCGGAGCCTTCCTTTCTTCAAGATTCTACGCTGAGCCACCAAGTTTCAGTGGGACAAAGAGTGTGACCAGGCCTTCGAGGAGCTCAAGGCGTATTTGAACTCGCTACCTGTATTAGCTAAGCCTATTGCCGGTGAACCACTCTGGATATATCTGTCTTCAACCGAGCATGTCGTCGGCTCGGTGCTGGTTCGGCAGAACGGCGAAGAACAGCCAGTGTACTTCTTGAGTCATATATTAAAGGATGTTGAATCTCGCTACACCAGTCTTGAGAAGCTCGCATTTGCGTTGGTACTTGCCGCTCGGAGGCTCCATCCTTATTTCCTCGCTCACACTATCATTGTGATGACCAACAGCCCTCTGGGAAGAGTCCTGCTTAACCCAGAGGCATCCGGCCGGTTGATCAAATGGACAAAGGAGCTTAGTGAGTTCGATATCCAATACCAACCCCGAACCGTCATCAAGGCGCAGTCCTTGGCATATTTTATCACAGAGGTACAAAACCTTGAACCCGACTCGATCTGGAAAGTATATGTGGACTGGTCATCCACCCGACAGGATAGTAGAATCGGCATACTGCTTATCTCCCTACAAGAAGAGCGGGTGCAGTTGTCCGTTCGGCTAGAATACCAGGCAACTAACAACGAAGCTGAGTACGAGGCACTTATAGCCGGCCTACAAGCCGCTCGGCATGTCGGCGCCGATAAGGTTCTTATGCACTCTGATTCTCAATTAGCCGCTCAGCAGCTGATTGGATCATTTGAGATCAGTAACACGTGGCTCAGGTTGTACGCTGAAGCCTTTGAAAAGCTGAAGGCAAACCTTTAGGAGATGATCATCTAGAAGATCCCCCGAGAAGAGAACCAAACGACGGACGAGCTGGCTAAATTGGCAAGCTCACTCTCGTCGGTCGTCATTACGCAACCGATTGAGCAAGTATCTTTGGTGGTGCACGTAGATCGGATGGAGGGGCTCACTTTCCCTAGCGATTGGAGAACGGTCATAGTAGAGTTTCTACGATCAGGAGCCACGCCGTCCGATCGGGAGGAAGCTCACTTATTGAGGAGGAGAGCCGGTCATTTCACCTTAGTCGGGGACAAGCTCTATAAGAAGGCCTTCTCCAAGCCGTTACTTAAATGCATTGGATCGGAGGACGCCGACTATATACTGCGAGAAGTACACCAAGGCTCCTACGGAGGGCATCCGAGCGGTCGGTCGCTAGCAAGGAAAATTCTGTTGGCCGGGTACTTCTAGCCGACTCTACAGGAGGATGCCGCTCGGATAGTAGCTAACTGTCTGTCCTGTCAAAAGTACCATCACTTCTCTCATCAATCGACCGAAGAAATGAAGGCTTCCACTGTGTTGTGCCCATTCGACCAATGGGGCATGGATATTGTGGGACTCTTCCCCATGGCGACCGAACAGCGAAAGTTTTTGCTCGTTGCAGTAGACTACTTCTCCAAGTGGGTTGAAGCCGAGCCGCTGGCGAAAATAACCTAGCAGATGGTCCAAAAATTCATTTGGCAGCATATCATTTGTCGATTCGGCATTTCGTGTCGATTCGGCATTTCGTGTCGACTCGTCTCCGATAATGGTAGACAGTTCGTCGGACGGAAACTCAAAGAGTGGTGCGAGGAGTATGGAATCTAGCAGGCCTTCACCTCCGTAGCATACCCTTAAAGCAACGGACAGGCTGAAGTCGCCAATCGGGAAATCTTGCAGATCTTGTGAGTTCGGCTCGACCACATCGGAGGTAGTTGGGTGGACGAGCTCCCCGGCGTGTTATGGGCAATCCGCACAACCCCTAAGGAAGGCACGGGAGTAACCTCGTTCCACCTGGTGTACGATGGTGAAGCGGTCATCCCGGTCGAGGTCAGAGTCGAATCCAATAGGATACAACACTACAGCGAAGACAACGTCGAGCGAAGGCTTCTGGAGCTGGACTTTGTGGATGAGACGCGCGACAAAGAAGTTGCTCGGCTGATGGCTTATAGGTAGAGGATGAGACAAAACTATAATCAACGAGTGATCCAGAGGTCATTTCAGGTCGGCGACCTCGTGTGGAAGAAGGTGAAGTCGGTAGGCGACGTCACCAAACTGGAGGCTCCCTAGGCCGGACCCTTCAAGGTCATGGAAAAGCTCCGCTCGAGCGCCTACTACCTAGAGGATGAAGACAGGCGGCGGTTAGAACACCCTTGGAGCGCGAACCACCTCCAGCCTTCATTGATAATAAGTTAAACACTACCGAACGGCAGAAATACATTCAAAGCTTCTAAAAATATGCTCTCTACAAGCCCCTCGCTCACTCAGTATAATCAAAGACCTCATCGGGAATGGAGTCGAGGAGCTGGACGCGGTTGACATCGCCATCAGACAGAGCTACGGAGACGTGGTCGTTCGCCTTCAGCTGGCTGAGCATCGCGTCGATGGCTAGCTCAAACGATCGGACAATCTGATTGGTCACCTTTTCTAAAAATTGGTTCAAGAGGAGGTACTGTTGCCTCAGGACCGAAGCGGCCCGGCTCAGCCTCCTGGTAGGTTGTCAGTGCAGCATGGGAGGCCTCCAGATCCTCTTCAAGGCGCTTCACTTGATCTTGGAGCTCCGCCTCCTTAGCTGAATGGCTCTCCCGCTCAGCAACCAGGGAGTTCTCTGCATTCTTAAGCTTTTCGGCCAACTGCCAAGCCTCCTTATTCTTTTGCTCCAGTTCAGCGATGGCCCGTTGTTTCCTTGTGGAAGCCAGATCGAGTTTTCGGTCGTAAGTCTTCAATTGTGCCTCGATCTGGCCCAATCTGCTAGCCTGGTCGGCCGACTTCTGTTGCTCCTCCACCAGAAGTTGTTGGGCCTTTTCCAGTTCGACCTGCAGACGGGCGACCGATGGCCCCTGGGAGGAGGAGGCTTCTCCGGAAATTTTGAGCTTCTTCAGCTCATCCTCCACTTGGGCCAGCCGCTGGCACATGGAAATGTTCTCCACCCAGTACTGCAAGCAAACATTAGTGCCGAGCGGAGGTAACTAATGAATTGATAGTTGAAAATACTAACCCCGATGGACATCTCCAGATGGCTATCAGCAAGCGCACTAGGGGGTTTCATCGCCGCTCGTGCCCTCGCTTCCTCCCAGATGTGGGCGAGCTGACCACGAAAATAGACCTGATGCTGGGGAGAGCTGGGTTGGTCTCCTGGCGCAAGAAAGTCCTCCGTCGACAGGAGAAGAGTGACAGTGACGGATCATCCCCCGTTCGGCCCAGATTGGGAAGAGGCGCTTGGGCCGGAAGCTTGGGCAGGGGGGACTGGAAGAATAGCGGATCGTGTTATCTTCTGCCTGGTTGGAGGCAGGGAAGTGATCGGCCAAACGGTGAGCGGCTCCGATAGCTCAGCCACAGACGGAGTCCGATCAGAGGAGGTAGCCTCCACTATTGCAGGAGCGGCTGGAGACGAGGTGCCTCCCCCCGCCGATGCTTGTACGGTCGAAGTGGCGGAGCGGGAAGGTGCGTCCGTTCGGTGTCTCTTGCGAGTGAGCGGCACCTCATCGCCTGAGGATCCCGAACCCTCAGCATTGATGACGGGTGGCACTTCTTGGACAGGGCCCGGGTCGGCCACCCCTCCTACGCTGGGTGTCCATTCGGCGGTCCTGTCGCCCACCCAACTATGCCCTCCTGTGAACCGACAGAGGTCAAGTCAAGCCGCTCCATCTCCTTGGCTGCGGCTGCTTCAATCTCAACTTGCTTGGCCTTCATTATGATGACTGCCCGAGCACGCATCATGATGTCGGCTACAAAAGAAGGAAAGAATCAGTTAGATTCAAGGGAAGAAGGTTGAGAAATTTCATACCTAGGCTGCTCGGGAGCTTCGCTCAGATCGGACTTAGCCCGAATATGTACATCACACCCTCCGGCAGCAATTTATGGATGTCAAACTTTAGGTCGGCCAGCATGTTGGCAGCATGAAGGTAGTCCGGTCGGGTCTTGTACTTCTTCAAATCAGGTTGAGGAGGAAGCCCGGTCTGCCATCTGGTCCGGAAGCTTAGCCACTCGGGGAGTCTCAGGAAGAAGAAGTACTCCTTCCAGTGTTTGTTGGAGGTATGCATTTTATCAAAGAAGACTAGACCGATCCGAGATTGGAAAAGGTAAGTGCCCAACTCGGACTGTTTGGGATAGTAGAAGTAGTGGAAGACCTGAGGGGTCAGTGGAATGTTGTGCACTCGGAACAACACTATCAAGTCGCACAGCAGGCGGAAGGAGTTAGGGACAAGCTGGGCGAGCGGGACACGGAAGTAGTTGTAGACCTCAGTTATGAAAGTGTAGACAGAAAATCGAAGACCAGCCACAAACTGGTCTCGAAAGAAACAAATTGTGCAGATCGACGGGTCAATGGGTCGATTAGATGGGGAGGCCAGAACTATTTCATGGTCGGAAGGGATATCAAAGGTGTTTATTAGACTCGCAGCGTCACCCGCGTCGAACCGGGTTTCCATGGTAGCATACCAGAGACCGGGAGCAAGGTCGAACAGCTGAGAGGAACTCGCCATCATCAGAAAACGAAGAGGCAGAAGGTTCGATGGGAAAATGATCGGAAAACACAGAAAACGGAAAGCTTTGGAGGCGGAAAGAACACTGGAAAAGAAGCAACAGAAGGAAAGGGAAAGCTTACGAGAGGGAGAGAAACACCGGGGGCAGAGGATCGCCGTAGTGGAGAGCCAAGGTTCGCTGGAGCAAGCAAATGCACGATCGTCGGAGCACACAGCAAACGCAAGACGCCGAAGCAGAAGCAGAAGCCAACACCACGACTTTATAAAGAATGGCTCGGCCGACTAGAGTCGTCCGATCTAGGGCACGAGAATTGAAGCGCACATTCAGCCATTGAATTCGAACCGTCAAACGTCACATCAGTAGCTGTCACCTCGGAAGTGCGACGGCTGCGGCAGTGACACATGGCGCCCTCCCACAGGCCAGCATTTAATGGGCGTGGGCGTGTGCTCGACCTTAATGGGGGTAATTTACACGTATTCCAAGGAGATTCGGGGTGGCGTCAGCCTTGACCGCCCGGCTCACACCTCATTGGGAATGAGGAGAAAAGATCCTAGTACGAAGGCTCAATGTGCCGACCAGCATAGAAAGATCAGTTCTACATGGGTCGATCGGGATTCAACCCACCCCTTGGCTGATCTGCCAATCTGTCACCAGACTACTTATCCAGTCAGTCGGACTTGCAGCCTCCTTCGACTAGACTTGAGGGGGAGGCACGTGATTCGGTGGTTAGGTGGGGCCCGCTTGGCAGGAGGTCAAAGTGGTCAACGTCCTAGGTAGGCATCCGACCGGGCGAACTACCTTCCCGATCAGCAGGAAGAGTAGCCAGTTCGACACTTCGATAGCTCGGTCAGACACCGAGCTTTCGACGCTCATAAGGCTTAAAGCAAGAAGAGACGAAGGTCGAGTGGCCATCCAGCTCGGCTAGGTAGGGGACGCAATCTCGACCCGGCAGGCAAGGCTCATTCGCTTGATAGGGTGGAGCCGGACAATAACTCATAGGCCGAGCAGACGCTTGGCCCTGCCGTTGCATCACCTGGACGGCAGACTGGCCGGGCGGTTATCCCGCTCTGCCCAATAACAGACAAAATGGACAGTTGGCGATATCTTCCTAGAGACCAGTGTCATCGACAGGTGGCATGGTCGGCGGCATGGTCAGACAGAAAATCGTACGGTGGAAACTTCCACTGTCACGTCAGGGATATGCTCGGGTTGTTAAGGTATGATGTCATGCATGCTTTTCTGATACATCCTTTCCAGGTACACTTTGAGAAGAGTGCATGCCTTGGGGAGCGTGCGCGCACCTCCTAAGAGCCCTATATAAGGACCCCCAAACTTCAATGGAGGTATGTTTTTCACTATTGTTGCTACAGTTACGTTGCTCCTTTCCTCTCTACTTCATTTGCTTGCCGCCGGTAGCTGATTTGAGCGTCGGAGGGCCATCGCCGGGGAATCTCTCCCTGGCTCGGTACTAACGACTCTGTGGTTGCAGGCTTAGCTCGTTGGAGGTCCACGTCATCTTCAGTTGACGCACAGTAATGTGAGCGCCACCTCCCCAGTGTCCGTCGACTCACTCTCGGACAGGATCAGCGAATATCTGTTCAGAGACTAGTATGGTGCCCATAGTATGCCAAAGATCTATTCATTGAACCATATGATAAATTATGTATGTTAGAGTCTTTATTTTTAGGGGCAATATGACCTCAAGTAATTTTAAACCTGGCCAACCTCTGCTCGACCGACTATATATGTAGAGTCTTCTAAGAATAAGTATTTTTAAGTCTGTCTGGTCCTTTGCCCGGCCGGGTATACACAGAGAGTCTTATGTTTGACTGGCCTTTATCTGACCGATCATATATATTAACAACTTTGTGAGACTAAGCATCTTTGAACATGCCCGGTCTTTGCCTGTCTGGGCGTACACACAGAGGTTTATGTCCAGCCGACCTTTATCCAGCTGATTGTATATTAAGATCTTTGTGAGGCTAAGTGTCTTTGGGCCTAGCTAGACTTTGGCCGGTCGAGCATGCACAGAGAAATTTATGTTTGATCGGCATTTATCCGGCCAATCGTATATTAAGATATTTGTGAGGCTAAATGTCTTTAGGCCTGATCGGACTTTGCCCGGCCGGATGTACACAGAAAGTCTTATGTTTGACCAACTTTTATCTAATCGATCGTATATTAAGAGTTTCATAATACTTAAGTGCCTAGAGCCTGGATGACCTTTCATCTGACCATACTCCTTTGAATCCGACCAGCTATTTGTTGACCGAGCATGTTATTTCTTTAGTTTTAGAGTAAAGCCCTAGAGTCCTTATACTTGATCAGGTGTGTACCAAGTCAGCTTTATCCGAACGTCATGCTTTAGAGTCGCGCGAGCAGGACCCGAGAATTTTGAAGCTGGGTGATCAACAGGACCAAGTGTGGAATGTTCCTCTATCCTGACTTTGACTGTCACATCATCTTGACTTTGAGTACCACGTTATTTTCTGGATTCGCTCACTATAACTCATATCAGATGTCAAGAATATGTATAGTTTTACCATCAATTGTAAATACAAGGTTAACTAGGTAACAACAAATGTGAACATATAAATCGACAATGATGCACCACTCATTGCCTAAACAAATATTTTTGATTCATCCTTCACCTTAATCAACTGATATAAGTTGATCATGATTGGAGGGAGTATGAAAGATCTTTCAATTCATATAGCACCATACCTGATCTCAAACTCCTTAATTTCCAAAAGTTCCTTCCCACATGCATCAGTCCACTGTACTTTCCTTCTTTTGGCAAATCCAAATGTGCTACTCGGTGATTCTAGTGACGAATCATCTGCTTTAACGTCTTGTGCAGCTGGAACAGAGCAATCTGAAAGTGGTTTCTTCATGCTACTCTTGAGACATATCTGTTTTTCAGGCTCATCAGCTACATCATCCGCAACAGATTCCTTGCCACTATCAGTAGTGGAAGATTCTGAGGAAGTTTCAAAATCATGTAGCAGAGCTGCATTAGGAGGTGATGTTGCACTTTCTCCTGTGTTGGCACGACTGATGGAGATGAAGTAAATCCACATGAGACTCGCCCTTTTAGGGAAGCCAGCTGAAATTTGAGAATTGATTTCTATTTTACCAACTGATATATATATTTGAAAGCGAAACTCTCATGGGGTTCCAATACCATAGTATAGGACCAAAAGAGAGATGTCTTAACAATAACCTGGAGCCAAATAGGCCACCTCATTATGCAGTAAACAGTGGTGCTGCAGCTAGCTCATCAAGGCACCAGTGGATCATACTTCATTCAAACCTTAGCCTTAGCTGCCTCTTCTTCCTATCATGGAGAAGCTTATAATGCAGACCAACATCGAAGTATACAATTTTTAATGGATCATAATTTTTAATTTGGAATTTAGAATCAGATTCCATCAGTGTTCATGCAAGAAAAATTCAAAAATTTACATTTGTTATTAGAAACTCATAACCGTCAAATTTCGGATCCAAAAATACCATTTAAACCCTTTTCAAAACTTCCAAACATATTCTTTATTATTTTTAATAATTTTTATTTTTATAATATTTAGAGAATTTTTGGTATGTCATACACTTATGAGTTAAGGTTTGTCTATCTAAACGTCCTATTTTACTAATCTATTTCTGTTATAAATTTTCTTTTTCTAGTAAGATTTTTTTCTTTCTTTATAAAATAAGAATTGAAGTCTATATATTAAAATTTATTTCTTTTCTTTTAAATATTAAGATCCAGAATCTATATAAACATATGTTCTTGAAGAATTATCCTCTATTACTGACAAAGCTTTATTTTTCAGCAAAGGATGAGATTTCTCTTTATTTTCTCAGCTTTTTTTTTCTTGCATTTTCCTCAATCCTCCTTATTGTTAGATCACAGGATAATCATTACACCTTCCCAGAGAAACAATGACCTAAGCCTGCATAGTCACTGGACAATTTTGGCACCAGTGCAGAATTTATTTTGGAATATAACTGTTCTAAATAAAATGGAACCACATCAGAATTGTTTTCTAAAATCCACTAGTACCGTGAACTAAGTTCATATGCTCATTCCAGCTGGTCAGCAAAGCTGAATGGATGAGTGATCTCATCCGGAAGCTGAGTCGGATGAAGGTGATCGTGGTGTCGTCGGTGTTGACGGAAAGTCGTTAGGCCTCCTAGATAACCTGGCAGCGCGTTGAAAGGCTTCCACGAGCGGCTGACGATGGGGATGACGAAGTTGCTGATCCTGCACACACTCAGACGAGTTCCCTAGTCGTTAGAGACTAGAAACTAGGGAAAAGTCCCCGGGTCAGACCCTCCGACGCTCAAGTCAGGTATTTTTTTCCCAGAAGCACAGAGAAAGGACGAAAAGTAGAGACGAGTAAGAAAATGACGAGTGAGCGTGCCTGCGTAAGGGACAAAGTATCCCTTTTTATACTGCTCTGGGTGTTTCTGGACTATGGCGGGTGCCAGGGAATGTCGGATGTCAGACTTTGTCTAGCGGTGAATGACACGTGGCATCTTCCCATAGGCTGGCGGAAGAACCGAAGGGGTAATGAGCCCCGACTGTTGGCATATTCCCTAACACTCTGATTATTCTCTGACAGGTGGTTACGATTCCCTTGTGTACTTGTCGTGTAGTGAATGGTCTCCTTAGTCCGTGATCGCTAAACTGGGTCTTTGCACTTGCTGACCCCAATCTGGTGTCGCCTTCAGACCTGTACCTCTAACCGTGCTCTATGCATCCCATGCTGCAGCTTCCCGACCAGCCCTGCCTCTTATTGCCCCGCGTATCGTGCCCTGTATGCCTTAGTTCGGCTCTGTTTATCTCGCCTCCAAAGCTATACGTCTGTTTGACTCCGTCTAACCTGACCTGTATGCCCCGATTCAACTCTGCTTATCCTGGTCCTGCCTCCATCCTGCACACTTTTGTCCCTGTATCTTGTGCTCCAAGCTTATCAATCATGCCCTGTATGAATCGGTCTGCTTCCGCTTATCTTGAGTCTCGCCCTGTATCCTTGGTAGGCACACTCCCGACCTGTATGCCTCGGTCTGCTTCCGCATATCTTGAGTCTCGACCTGTATCCTTGGTTGGCCAATCCCGACCTATACGCTACGTCCTATGCCACAAGGCTAGAAGCCCTGACCTATATCCTTTGTTGGTCAATCCCAGCCTGCACGCTACGTCCTGTGCCACAAGGCTAGAAGCCCCGGCCTGTATCCTTGGTTGGTCAATCCCGACATGTACTCTACGTCCTGTTCCACAAGGCTAGAAGTCCCGACCTGTATCCTTGGTTGGTCAATCCCGACCTGTACGCTACGTCCTGTGCCACAAGGCTAGAAGCCCCGAACTGTATCCTTGGTTGGTCAATCCCGACCTGTACGCTACGTCCTGTGCCATAAGGCTAGAAGTCCCGGCCTGTATCCTTGGTTGGTCAATCCTGACATGTACGCTACGTCCTGTGCCACAAGGCTAGAAGCCCCAACCTGTATCCTTGGTTGGCCAATCCCGACCTGTACGCTACGTCCATTCTTAGGACGTCATTCGTGCCTAGCCCAGCCCATCTTGCAACTGGGCCCCTAGCACTACACGTAGGTCGGATCTTTGACCTTCGTGCAGGCCAGTCTTTTAACCCCCACGTAAGCCTAACTTATAACCTCCACGTAGGCGTGACTTCTGACCGCCACATATGCTTGACTTCTGACCCCCACGTAAACTTGACTTCTGACCAATACGTAAGCTTGACTTTTGACTATCTTGTGGTCTTGACTCACGACCACCTCATTTCGCCGACCCCACGATCATGCACCGTATCACAAGCCTCCCCCTCAAATCTAGTCGAAGGAGGATCTAGTCCGACTGACTAGACCCGAATCCTATTGTCACCCGATCTGGATCCTGGACATCTGCCCTGCATTTGCCTACTGACCGGCCTTTTCCCCAATGTCCCGCTTAAACTTTATCATCTTTTGTAAGAGATAGCCTGGATGTTAATGTGTGTGCGATAACTCCTTGATTTCCGACCATGCCTTTGTTTTATAAATAACCTACTGTTTCCCAACATGTCGTTTAAGGTTCCAATGTAATCCCTTCACCTTCTCCTCCCCTTTAAAAGGTCCGAGTATACCTCCATCCTCTTTTCTTCAAGCTATCCTCTTGTTACTAGAGTATCAAGCTTCTATGGAACCTGCAGTGGAATCCAGCAAACCCGCTTCTTTGCTTCAACAAATTGCCCATCTGAAGGAGTTATTGGCTCAGAAAGAGGAAGTTTTGCTGGAGATGACTGAAAGCAGAGATCTTCAAGTGTCCCTTACTCATGAAATGGAAAACCTCTGGCTGGCCGCCAAATCCATAACCCGGGCCGAGATTGCTCTCAAACTTAAAGCTTAATCGGACTTCCAGAGCCAGGTTCACTATATTATCCACTTGAAGATGAAACATGAGGACGAGGTGGCCCTCCTGAAAGAGAAAGGACGGATCAAAGATGAGACTAGCCAACTAAAGCGTACCATCGATCTTATTAAGGAAGATCTAACTAGAGCTCAGGCTCATCTGGCCAGGAAGGATCAAGCCTCTGGATCTGGTAGCAATGTAAACCCCTAAAAAAATATTCACCTTGTTAATGAAATAAAACATGTTTCTTGGATTCTGTTCATGGTGTAGCCCCATGTCCTCTTGCTCTGGTATCATTGTGTTTCTATAAAACACTTGCGTTCCTCTAACATTTCTAGCAAAAATAATAAGGATAACCTGCTTACCCAGCCTTCCTCTTACCTCTCACCAGAAAATCAAAAGGCTTGAGCAGCTAAGATGCTTGAGAATATCCCTGTTAATTTTTATATTTAGCAGAAACAATGGAAATATAGCTTACTGACCAGTTAGGCACGAGAACATGGTTTGTTGTATTTTGCACAGGCGAACGTAAAGGGCCTCGACCGGGAGAGTCATTGTACCGACCGGGAAGGTCGTTGGGCATGAGAGTATAGCTCACTTATAACTTGCACTAGGGCGAGAGTCTGGGACGGCCGACCGGGAAGGTCGTTGGGCATGAGAGCATAGCTCATTTATAACTCGCACTGGGGCGAGAGTCTGGGACAGCCGACCGGGATGGTCGTTGGGCATGAGAGCATAGCTCACTTATAACTCGCACTAGGGCGAGAGTCTGGGACAGCCGACTGGGAAGGTCGTTGGGCGTGAGAGCATAGCTCACTTATAACTCGCACTGGGGCGAGAGTCTGGGACAGCCGACCGGGAAAGTCGTTGGGCGTGAGAGCATAGCTCACTTATAACTCGCACTGGGGCGAGAGTCTGGGACAGCCGACCGGAAAGGTCGTTGGGCGTGAGAGCATAGCTCACTTATAACTTGCACTGGGGCGAGAGTCTGGGATAGCCGACCGGTAAGGTCGTTGGGCGTGAGAACATAGCTCACTTATAACTCGCACTGGGGCGAGAGTCTGGGGCAGCCGACCAGGACTTCTTAAGAAAGCTCGTTCGGGGAAAGACGTTGCCGACCTGGGGGTGAGTTCCCGACCAGGGATTGTTTGAAGGGAACACTCTGACCCCGTCTGCAGTCAAGAAATATACAGTATCAGACGTAAGTGAAGATAAAAAATATTAAAACTTTACTCAGCCCTCGGGAAAATGACGCCGTGTAGCCTTACAATATTCGAATTTATCTCCCGTCATTTCCTTCTCCGTTTTTTTAATAATATACCATAGTTGAATCTCGAACTCTAGATCCCTGATCTATTACTAAAAGATTTAACCATAACACCTTATTCGGAACCCACGTTCTACATACAAGCATGGGAATCTAGTTGATTTGACTCATAAATTGTTTGGTGATGAAGTGAAATTAACTAGAGATGAATGTTGGATAGACTTGAAAGGAATAGTGATACATCAAAACCAATTCATATGATATATCAATTACAAGATCTAACTATCATCTATATTCAAAAGTGAAACAATAATTAATAATTAGTTAATCTGAGTCTATAGCAAGAGTCATTGATCTTACTTATTGCTAGACGAGTACGGAATGAACTTCTACAGGAGTGTGGGCAACGATCCATAATCTTTCGCAATGGAGAAGAGATGAGGAAGATGAAGAAGCTCAATTGAATCAAAGATTCAACATGTCCAAATTAATGAGCTTCTTCCTATATGTACGTTGGCTTATCTTATAGGGTTCATCCACATAATAACTCATAACCCATTAACAACTCATTATTGTTAATGAAACATGTTAACAAATCTATATATTGAATCCACATCCAATAATATAAACCCCCTTCATACTTAATACATTAAATCACTTAATTAAAGTTTAGACCCTTATAACATAATTGTCGTGTGTTGTTAATTAAGTGTTAGCCCACCAAATAGAGATTAAATCCTATAATCTCCCATTTGATCTATACTTGATATTGTATACACCACACAACAACTTAGTTGAGCTCAATATGTCAAAACTTTATGAGTTAAATTTTTCTTTAAATAATCTGGACTGTTAATTCAATTAATACAGGACTAAAAAAGTCATGACTATAATATGATCCAACAATAATCATAGTATTAATATCATTAATAACATGGATCAAATATGGATGTATAGTGATACGATGCATGAGAAGAGGGTCAGGCGGATGACGTGGTCAAAGTGCAAGCCCATAGGAAGGTCAGAAGTCTAGCCCCTGTGGAGGTCAGAAGTCAAGCTTGCGTGGCCGTGGTCAAAGTCTCAGCTGACGGGGCAGTCAAAAGATAAGATTATAAGTTGGACAAGATTCAGCCTTGATGGCAATTGAGGGCAGGGCCCACATGCCAGGTAATGGCGTGGAAGGAAAGGCCTCTGGCGTAGTACAGACCTGGCGTACAGGTCGGGACATACGAACCAGGGATTACAGAGGATAGAAGTAGGTCGGAAGACAGACCTGGCATACAGGCCGGGACATACGAACCAGGGATTACAGAGGATAGAAGCGGGTCGGAATACAGACCTGGCGTACAGGTCGGGACATACGAACCAGGGATTACAGAGGATAGAAGCGGGTCGGAATACAGACCTAGCGTACAGGTCAGGACATACGAACCAGGGATTACAGAGGATAGAAGCGGGTTAAAATACAGACATGGCGTACAGATCGGGACATACGAACCAGGGATTACAGAGGATAGAAGCGGGTCGAAATATAGACCTAACGTACAGGTCGGGACATTCGAACTAGGGATTACAGAGGACAGAAGCGAGTCGGAATACAAACCTGGCGTACAGGTCGGAACATACAAGTCATAGATAACAGCAGACCGAAGCAGGTCGGAATACAGACCTGATGTACAGGTCGGAATGTACAAGCCATGGATAACAGCAGACCGAAGCAGGTCAGAATACAGACCTGACGTACAGGTCGGAACGTACAAGCCATAGATAACAGCAGACCGAAGTATGTCAGAATACAGACCTGGCGTACAGGTCAAAACGTACAAGCCATGGATAACAGTAGACAGAAGCAGGTCAGAATACAGACCTGGCGTACAGGTCAGGACATACGAACCAGGGATTACAGAGGACAGAAGCAAGTCGAAATACAGACCTGGCGTACAAGTCGGAACGTACAAGCCGTGGATAACAGTAAACAGAAGTAGGTCGGAATACAGACCTGGTGTACAGGTTGGAATGTACAAGTCATGGATAACAGCAGACAGAAGTAGGTTGGAATACAGACTTGGCGTACAGGTCAGAACGTACAAGTCATGGATAACAGCAGACAGAAGCAGGTCAATATGTAGACCGAGCGCACAGGTTAGGGGTGCGCTTACCTAGGATGCAGGTCGGGACTTATATCCTCATGACATTGGATAAAGGGATCAAAGAGTACAGGTCGGAACTCAAGATAAGCGGAAGAAGACCGATGCATACAGGTCAGGATTTATACCCTTATGGCTCAGGATACTTGGATCGATGAAACGTGCAGGTCGAGATGTGCCAGCTAAAGTTGTAGGTCATGATTCATAGCCTCCTGGTCCAAGGTAAGCAGAATTGGATGCAGGTATACAGGTCGGGGTGGATGAAGTCAGACGTACAACTTTGGAGTCGGGATAAACAGAACCAAACTAGGGTCAGGAGGCGATACCAGATCGGGGTAGCAAGATGTCAGATCGGGTTTAGCATGCGCAAAGACCCAGCTTAGCAATCACGAACGGAGGATACCAGGCACTACATGACAAGCAAGCAAGGGAATCGTAACTATCTGTCAAAGAATAATCAGAGTATCAGGGAATATGCCAACAGTCGGGGCTCATTACCCCTTTTTGGTCCTGCCGCCGGCCTATGAGAAAATGTCGCGTGTCATTCACCGCCAGACAAAGTCTGACAGCCGACATTCTCTGACACCTGCCAGACCCCAGAAACAGCTGATGCAGTATAAAAAGAGATGCTTTGTCCCTTACGCAGGTACACGCACTCATCATTTCTTACTCGTCTTTACTTTTCGTCCTTTCTCTGTGCTTCTGGGGGAAAAGTACCTAACTTGAGCGTTGGAGGGCCTGACCCGGGGACTTTTTCCCTGGTTTCTGGTCTCTAACGACTGGTTGGCTCGTCTGAGTATGCGCAGAGCCCTAGCGTCACCATCCTGGTCATCACCCTTCGTCATCCGCCCGTGTGAACCCTTCCGGAGAGTACCAGATAGATCGGACGCTGCAGCGACTTTCCGTCAACCTCCAGTACATCGAGGCCCGCCTTCATCCGACTCAGCTTCCGTACGGGATCATATAGTATAAAAATGACATGAAATATGATCTATAAAATCCATTCTCAATAAGTCCTCCTTATGACTTAAATCGAGTCCAAATTATATTTACCAATAGTTTATGCTAAAATATAGTAGTAAATGATTTAACTTTATGACTCAAAATTGAGTCTCACATCATGATCTTGTCGGGAATCTGGGAAGACGGGGATGCCGGAATGACGTGTCTAGAAGGTTGACCACATCCCCATGACCCGGTGGTGAGCTATCTTCTGTGTTGACCAAGTCGTCAGAGGTCCTCTGGTCAGCAGTACCTGTCGTCAGTGACCGAGTTGCCCCGGTCCCTAGTACCTCGATGCTCGAGGCGGGTCCCACAAATGTATAAGCAATCAAATAATAGCACAACAATGAAGTAAATGTAGGACGAGTACGATGACGTACCCTAGCCCCGGGAGGCGCCCTCGGATGGGTCGGTGAGCTGATCGCGATGCTGATCGAGTCGCAGCGGCTCGGACGAGTAGAGGGGTGTGAGCTAGTTGAGGAGCCGAATCTGGGGGGCGACGGCACGGAATCCGGTGTAGCCTGGATCCGGAAAGCGGCATGTAGGCCGGGACATGACAACGGCTCACAAGCCGATACGCGGCACGCAGGCCGGATAGTACAGATAACTCACACTCATAATAACGATGCGCAGAGTAAAACCCAGCAGCTCAATGGCCGGAACCACCTCGGCTCGGCACCCGCTGGGGGCGATGTCGGCAATGTTGGAAGTGTCGGCCGCTGTCGCCGGAGCGTCAGCGGCTGCCGGATGCGTCAGCGGCGGCATCGACATACGCTGGAGGCAGCAGTGGCGGCGGGAGACGCCGTCGGCCGCTATAGCTAGAGGCGATCTTTCCCGGTGGCGTCTGCGTTAGTGGGGGAATGAGGTGGCGGCAACGCGACTTTGTCGTGCGTTCCCCTTGTGGCGGCGGCCAGCGCGAAGGGGCAGAGGAGGCGGCAGTGGCGACGCGCTGCGCTGGCGACAGCGGCGTAAGGAGGAGAAGGAAAGGAGTAGACGACAATGCTTCTCGGCGGTGTTGGCGTGAAGAAGGCCAAAGGAAAGGAGGCAATGGAGAAAAGGAGGGGATCTACCGACGGTAGGCCTCGAAGCCGACGAGGGGCGGGAGAGGAAGAAAAACTTCTCCCTAGCGGCTGCCCCCTCAACCACGAACCCCAGCCTCCTCTCAGCTATGAACAGTGCTTCCCCTTTAAACCTCTAAACCCTCAACATGCAAAATGACCAAAATACCCTTCTTTCCTTCCCTAATCACGCTTAAGGCCTTAGGCTATATCCGCATCCCATCATATTTACAAAATCATATGCAAAGCTACAATAGTAAATTTTGTTGTGCTTATGTTACAGAGTCAAAACCTCATGTACATGTAAAACTTTAGTACATATAATAAGTTACAAATACATGTGTTCATTCATAAATAAAAACTCTCAATATTCAGCACATGTTGATGAAACACCTTGGGTGACAACCTCTTAGTGAACGAATCCACTACCATAGAATCTATCTTTATATGCTCTATTATAATTTGACCACTCTAAATTCTTTTTTTAATTACATAGATTTTATTAACGGTTCAAAAATAATTCATCATGATCAATCCTTCATGCTTGGATTTTTAGATCCACCACTGCATATAATATAACCCCTTCAAATTTAATGTATTAAATTATTTAATTAGGGTTTAGATTTTTAACGGCATAATTGTTATGTATTGTTAAAATAGAGAATAAATTCTAGAAGACTATGAATGAAAGAATCTTTATTTAGCAGATAGAGAATGTGAAAGGACGTTGTGACCGGTGGAAAAGAATCTGAATAGTCTGAATATTGAAACATTTGACTGGAAGATGGACTTTACTTGATGCAGATAAGTGTGCATGATATTACTTCTGTGGAGTGGATCTCAGATCCTACTGGACTCGCATATACAAATGAAAGCTGCGATTTATTAAATCTGTGCCTTCCTCCAATCCTTTGTCCATTTTCAATCACCTTCAAGTTGTTTTGCTCAACCACAATTAACTTCTTCATCCTGTTAATTCTGCAGGTTAATTAGCAAGCTAAAGGTTTTACGTGTCCTTTATTTCAGTTCTTCCCTTTCCCTTGCTGCTACAGCTAAACATATATAATTTAGGTGTCCCCACTAATCCTAGAGATAATTTGTATCTAATTAAAACAAACCACTTTGATCTGATATGTCATCCAAACTTCGTGCCACACTAAGCTCGTATCACACTACACATTTCTACTGTTAATGGACAAAAATTATTAAGTTTAATAATAGTTTGCCAACGTTAAAAAAAAATAATCTAAATCCATCTTGTTAATAACTGTCTTAGAACGGATATCATTATACTAATATTTTTGGAAAATTTTAAGGAATCGAATAAAATTCTCTTATATTTAGATAATCTTAAAATTTTGTTTTCAATTTATTTTGGCTTATTTTATTTCTCAACCAAACAAGGTAAAGTTATATAGGGTTGGACTTCATTTCATTGTGCGGAATTGAAATAGAAAGTGTCTTCATCCTAATATTGTTTCATAGATCTCTCAGCGAAATTGAAGTAGAAAGTGTCTCCATCCAAATATTGTTTCTATAGATCCCTCATCTTCTTGATTACGTACACTTACATTAATTGTTGTGCATGATTTTATATTTATCAATTTTCAAACATTATATAGGCTTAATTTGATTTCGGTTCTAAAAAAAATTCTGGGTTGTCAAAAATAATAAAGTGATATATAATGGTATATATTTTATATGGTGAAAATAAATTATAAGATAAAAGCAAGCAATGAAGGAGTAGAATAGGGGTGAATAAAATTTCAGTTAACCGATTGAACTGATTAAATTTAAAAGTTTGGTTTAACTATTTTGTAAAATTTAAATTTTTTTTAGAGATTATTTCAAATAATACAGTTTGATTTCAATTTTTAAATTCTTAATTCGGTTAAATCGATGTTATGTCAGCAAGTCACACAACCTGACTATGTCTTCTAACACAACCGCATCGTGTGGATATACACAATCGTGTCGCATGGAGAGATAAGGTCATGTCACGTAGCCGTATAAAGTTGAGTTAATTTGGTTGAAGTTGAAAATTGAATTAATCAATATTTTATCAATTTGATTTTTGCTCGATTTTTATTAGAAAGTTTGATCAGTTCGACTAAGTCAAAAAAATTTTGGTGGGTTTAATTTCAATTAAATTCAGTTCAATTTGAGAGGTATCAGAGGAGGGTTAATTAGCCGATGCAAGATGATGGTTGGCCGGCACCAAAGGCTAGTTAGCAGGAGCCAAAGGTGCAAGAGGAGGGTTGGCCGATGTAAGATGCAGGTTGGCTGCCACCGGAAGCGAGGTCGCCAAAGATACAAAAGGTCGATTGGCCATTTTAAATATTTTAAATTATTATTATTTTTAAAAAAATAATTATTTCAGATAATTTTATTTGATTTTTATTTTAAAATTTTTTAATTCAATTAAATTGATATTTCGATGAAGGTCATGAACGGGGAGGAGGCAATGGAAGCTGAGGAGTCCGGGTCACTTTTGGGCTCGAAAGAGAAAGGGGCAATTGATAAAGAGGAGGAAACCATTTTCAACGAATTAAGTTCAACTGTAAACTTCTTGATCATGTGGTAAAAAAAGTGATTCGCTCACCTCAGCACCCCTGTCAATCCATCCCTAGGTCAATATAAAAGAGGTAAATCACGGGTGACTACTAATCAGTAGTGCAAGTGGCTAAGGCATGCATGCTCGGACAATCGAGTTTCGACCCTAAAACCTCATGTGACAATACCCTATGTCTTAACCATCGCACTGCCCCGAGGGGAGGTAAACCTCTTGATCATGGTAGCAAAAAAAGTAGAATCTGCCACCCCAGCCGCCCCATACGGTCGACCCCACGATCATCTGTGAGGAGGTAATTAAATCGGGAAGTTGTAGTTGGCCAGTGCGGAGGAGGGCTTTTTTTCTTCGACTTTGTCGAAATTCGAACTCTTGTCCTATGGTAGCAACTCTGCTCCGTACTAACCAGCTCAATCTTACCCCGGGGGTTGATAATGGTGGCAAAAGGCGAATTACGCTCACCCCCAGCGCCCCCATCAACCCGTCCTAGAGCCAACACGGAGGAGGTAAATCACGGGCGGCTACTAGTCTTTGGAATAGTGACTAGTGCATAAAGGAGGCATTTACCTCGGCTATACCAAGATTCGAACCCTAGACCTCATAGTGGCAACACCTCATACACTAGCTACTAGACCATCTCGAGAGAGCATCTCGGGGGTTGATCATCATGGTAGCAAAAGCTGAATACGCTCGCCCCCAACGCCCCCGCCAACCCGTCCCAGGACCAATACGGAGGAGGTAAATCATGGGTGACTATTAGCCTTTGGAATAGTGACTAGCATATAAGGGAGACATTTATCTTGGCTTTTACCGAGATTCGAACGCAAGATCTCATGGTGCCAACACCTCATGCGCTGGCCACTAGACTGTCCCAAGGGGACTCCTCTGGGGGTTGATCATGGTGGCAAAAGACGAATATGCTCGCCCCCAACGCCTCTACCAACCCGTCCCAGGGTCAACACGGAGGAGTTAAATCATGAGCGACTACTAGCCTTTGGAATAATGACTAGCACATAAGGGAGACATTTACCTCGGCGTTGTAGAGATTCGAACCCCAGATCTCATGGTGGCAACACCTCATGTGCTAGCCACTAGACCATCCTGAGGGCACCCTGGGGGTTGATCATATGGAAAAAGACGAAATCGCTCGCCCACAGCGCCTCTGCCGCATCGGACCCCAGGGCATCACGAGGGAGGTAAATCACGGCAGCCGAGAGGGCAAGTGATGGTGGGGTGAGTTGCATAGGGTCCGGGGATTTACGCCTCGACAGCCCTGCAGTTCGACCCTGCGATCTCATGTGGCAAGTATGTCACCACTTAGCATCTCCGATGACCCGTGGGGTTACCCGGGGATTGATCATGGTTGCAAAAGGCGAATATGCTCGCCTCCAGCGCCCCTGCCAACCCATCCGAGGGTCAACACGAAGGAGGTAAATCACGGGCGACTACTAGCCTTTGGAATAGTGACTAGCACATAAGGAAGACATTTACCTCGGTTTTGCCGAGATTCGAACTTCATACCTCATGGTGACAACACCTCATGCGCTAGCCACTAGACCCATCCGAGGGGACACTCAGGGATTGATCATGGTGGCAAAAGGCGAATACGTTCGCCCCCAGCGCCCCTGCTCAGGGTCGTCTCAACCATTCTTGAGGCCCTAGGCGAAAAAAGAATTTAATATTTTTTAAATAAATATTAGAAACATTTAATTTTATTAGTTATAGTCAAATCAACCATATCCCAGGGGCGACATTTAATTTTGTTAGTAAAATTTAAAAGGGTAGTTTCATATATTGTCAATGATTATTTATACAATTAGTAGCAGTGACCAACTAGGCCATAAAAACTTTATCTTATGTCAAACCTCACTATTTTATTATTAGTAAAATTTTAAAAATATTTTATGTTATCTAATTTAGAAACAATAATAAATTATTGTAATACTATTAATATACATTTTAATTATAATTTTTTTAAAAAAAATATCAATCATTTTTAACTTCGAGGAAGGAAAGTTTCGACACAACAATAAAATTATTGTATGACCTAGAGGAAATAGGTTCGAGTACTAAATATAATCATTATGTATAATAGACTCTTCCTCGGAATCCCGAGTTTCATGAACTAAATTGTCTTTTTATTTATTTTAACTTTGATAAATTATTAATAAAATTTATTTATCTAAAAATATTTAGCTAGAAAATATTGATCGTGAATTATTAAAAAAAATGAAATAAAAATAAAATTTAAGAATGAAATAATTCTACATTTTCAATATGATTTTCAATATGTTTTTGACTATTAAAAGTGTGTGTATATATATATATAAAAATTAAGTGTAATCAATAAATATATCATTAAAAAATTTAAAATTACTAATTAAATTTTAATAAAAAAATATAAAAAAAAATACTAACTAAATTTAATTTTAATAATAAAAAATTAAAATTATCAATTAAATCTAACACGAGTAAAAAAATAAAAATGATCCAAATTTAATTTATAAAAGTTTGAAATTTTTGACCAAATATAATTTAGCTAGTAAAAAATTACAATTACCGATAAAAATAAATCTCAACTAAATTTTATTTTAACCATAATTTTAAATATTTAATATTCATACTTATATGCTTTTAAATTAATATTCATATTTAATTTACATAGATATATATATGTAAAATTTATGGACCCTAATATAATAGGGGTCCTAGGCATAGGTTTTAATGGCCTATGTCTTGAACCGGCCCTGCCCCTGCCTGCTAATTCGTTCCAGAGTCAATACAAAGGAGGTAAATAACGAACGATTTGATTGTCATTGATTAAACAAATATGCAGTATGCTAAGATAGTGTTGGAGTTCAACCACAACGGAGCAAGATTTGGCCGTGGGATCTGGCAGCGCCATTTTTTTTTGTTTTTGATGTTGAAATGCCAAGGAAGAACTTCCCTAAATTTTCGGTATCAACACGAGTCACAGTTGCTGTACAATCTCATCTTCCTTCACTTTTAACTTCCACTGAGAACTTTCACTAATTAATCCAAAATTACTCGAGATTAATTATATTTAAAAATTTTAGTTAGTTCAATTAAAAATTAAATTAATTAATTAATATTTTATCAATTCAATTTATTTAATTTTTATTATAAAGTTCAGTATAAATTAGATTAGTTTAATAAAATTTAAATTTATAAATGATTGCATCAGCCATGTATCATGGCCCTGACGACATGCACGATGATGCATAGAGTTTAATCTTAAAATAATTATTAAAAAAAAATTATCGAGATGTTTATATTGATACATTACATGCAGATTATATATATCTGTCTTGCGGGTGCATAAGACTTTGTAAGTAATTAATTACGATGGTGATCGATATTAAACTACGTAACTACCAAAAGAGTGTGATTTTGGACGACGGGGCTTGCCAATCCTCCTCGTCGTGCGAAGGAGAATGCACGTGTCGCCCTTCGTACGTCGTGATCACCATCCTCGGATCCTCTGCCAGCCGTTCGATCCGCTTCTTCACCCGGCAGTTCTCCTGTGTGCATCTATAGTAGCTCCTGCATATTAATTTCAACGTACAATAACTAGATTTATATATATAAAAAACACTAATTCAGAAAGGACAAAGCATTCAGGCATAAGAGAAAAAGAGAATGATTGCAATTTCAATCATCGCTCTTTTTGATCATTCCAGTAGTACTACTGGTAACAGTGCAAGCTAGCTAGCTGATTAAGACTATTTGTTCTGACTGTTAACGCAGTCCAATATTGGTCCACCATCTTAATTATATATTAAGTTTGAATTTTGAAAGTTAAGTATATATTTTAAAAAATAATAATAAGAGATATTTAATTCATATAAGAAATTGTTCATAAGATTTGAGTTGCATTCTTTGAAGTACAATAACACTATTGTTATCATAATTGAGAAACAATAGATTTAATGATAATCGTAGTTGACTGAATTAGTAATTTCTTTTGAAACTTATAAAAAGAGATAATATGATTTTAGAAAAATATGTTTTTAGTTGAGAATAAGTTTACAGCCTAGTAAATAGAACTAATAAAGAAAAACCATATATAGATATATAAAAGAAAAAGTTGAAACATGCATGTGAGATACATGAGAAGAATAATTATTTTAAATGAGATTAATTATTAATATTAAGAAAAATCACAATAGATATCATTTATGTCAAAAATTTGACCACGTGAGGAAAAATAGAGAAACACATATCTTCCATATATATGCGACCTTTCAAGCAAAAAAACTTATGTAACGCTATTCTTTAATGGAGAAACTTCTTAACAATGATGCCCATACTAATTAATTACATTAATTTTTAAAATAAAATAAGAAATATGATTAGTAAGTTTGATCTGATTAATTCATTCATCAAGCTGGTAGGTCTAACTCAAGAGATGACAAATATGAAAAAAAAAAAAAAATAGCCTATGCATGTATATCATACACAATCAGTGAATTTTATAATTGGAACAATTTAAATTATTAGAGGGGATGAAAAGTACAAAAAAAAAATTAGAAGAATTAAAAAAATGCATGATCAATGTAATAAAGATCAATTGATTAATATAAAGTGTTTCTACCTTGGATAAAATTAATTATGTTAACATCTAAAGTATGACCCATGCCTCTAGAACCAAGTTAAACACGATAAGGCCAAGCTAGCACATATGTAAATACTTCGTAATAAAACTCTACCTATTAAATCATCTACTGGTTAGTTATGTTGGCAACATTATCTCACACAATGTCATGACTCTATATGTTTGTTATAATCTAGTTTCAAATGTAATCTCTTGAATCAAACGCCCAAAGGAAGTGCTAATTTTTTTAGAGGTAAATTAAGTAATGGTGTTCACTTGTCTAGATCTGACTGTGGGTCTCCAATCCTCATCATTTCTCATGATCTTGCCCAATCCAAAGAGGGCCCTACCACCCAGCTTTTTTGGCTTGCAATGATCAAAACATTTGAAGCCCTTTCTAAAACCTGAACTCGTACTATAATTGTAGCATCCTGATAGTTAAAAGCAATTAATTTGCTCGTATATCCTTGCCCTAGCACTTCATATATACTTCATACCACTTAACAATTTGCCTTTATTCCTTTCTGTTTTGGCACATGTGATTGCTTAATCATTCACCTACAGCACCGCCCCTTGAAATGAGATGATCTACAGTTCGAGAAAAAGGAATCACAAACATGTAATTCATGTGTACATGCTTCCCACTTTTCGTTTATATGATTATCAACATGTTATTAATTTTCATATGTTGTGGATTTCTATGTATATCTGAAGCGATTTCCTAAAAGGAAGAAAAATAAAAATCTTGATGGTCGAGGAAGAAATAGGCTTTAGTTCAAGTACATATTTGCATTAGACATATCTTGGAAGAGGATCTTTATAATACATACGAGAAGACTGTTTAAGTATCTTATCATTAATTAGGATGATTAATTACCTTAATTAGACTTAACTCTCTCCTCCTTTTTCAATTTCTTCACAGGTTTAGAATTACTCTGAGGAAATAAATCAGTTACCTTGGATGTTGTGTGTTCTTGACAACCTTCTGGCCATACTTCCTCCACTTGTAGCCATCATCCAGCACATCTACCTCGCTCATCGTCTGGAAGCTAAACCTTGGCTCCCTCATCTTCCTTCTCATACCCTTTCCCTTCTTCTTCATCATCCTCATCGAAGTCGAACCGACCGCCAAACTGCTATTGGCCTTATCATTCTTGCTACTCATCATGCCATGAATCTGCACGATTCCAACTTCCGATGATCCCAGCTTGTCCTTGGATGACCTACCTTCTGACCTAATTATAATTACCAATCACACACGCACAAAAGAAAAATCCTTAGTTGATCTTGTTGGTTTTGGTGTTTGTAAGGATTTGATATACAAGTATAAGAAAGGAACAAAAAAAAAAACAGAATCATAGAGTACTCATGACAAAGGAAAAAATGTTTTACCCTAAATCAATATTGTTTGAAGACCTAATACGGTGGTGACCAACATCTTCTCCGTGTATGGGAACAAGATCTCCTCCTCCAACCGTAGCGTAAGCAGAAGAGCTTAAAGGAAGAAGAGAAGGTTGGAAGTTGAAGCTGCTGATCGGAGGATTCTCCACCAAACCTATTTGCTGGTTCATCTTCGCTGCACCTGAAGTGGAAGGAAACATCGATCCCTCTCCCTTATCAATCACAAACTTGATATATCCTTCACCTCTCTCTTTCTGGCTCGATCTCTGTCACTTGTGTCTCACAAATTAAGGACAGGAATTTAGCGAAAGGTGCCTCAAGGCCCAAGTCAATGAGAAAAAGAAGTTATACAGCAATCACCCAATAGTTATAGTACGCATCTGATACTGTTTTCATTGTTACCAACAGTTGATCAGTCCTTATCTTCTTCACGTTTTTTTAATATGAGATATTTAATTTCTCCAACCAATTAATTTTAGAGATGATGAATTTGATTCTATAAAAATTTTTATTGACCATCCTAATAAATCAAGAAATGCTCAACTAATTTATTGTATTATGCTGCAGTTGAAATTTAAATCTTAAATTTCTAATTAATTGTTTGAAGAGTCTAATTATATACTGTGTTATAGTTGTATGTTAGTTATATAGCACTTTGGTTATTGTCTATATGAATTAAATATATGTATATATTGAAGGGAATAAAATCATGTGACGTGCATATTGATTATATTCCTCCTCTTTTTGGCTCTTGCTGCCCATACTTAGCTATTCCACTTGTAGTCAACTACGACAACTCCACCTTTATTTTGTTTAAGAATTTTGTTTTTTTGAATTAAAATTTTAAAGATAATCACATTCTTTCAAACAGTAGTTATGCAAAGTATTTAATTAATAGGGTTTTTTTTCCTGAAGAATATAGATTTACTCTTCCAGAGTAAAGACAATAATTGTAACTAGTGTCTCATTGATTATTTCAAATTCCAATGAAAAACAAAGAAAAAAAAAAGGAAGTAAACAAGCAGTGTGTTTTGTGAAAATTAGAAGTCAACTCTTCCATTAAAGATCACTTTTCATCCAATCGATCATTTTAATAGATTTTTATGATTATATATATATTTTTTAATACGGTACATGATAGTGGGATCGGACAATGAACGTGATCGGAAGTCAAGCTCACGAGATGGTCAGAAGTCAAGCCCACGAGGCAGTCAAAAGTCAAGCTCACGTGGCGGTCAGAAGTCAAGTCTATATGGTGGTCAAAAGTCCGGCCTACGTGGAGGTCAAAATTCCGGCCTACGTAGGATTCAAAGGGTCGGGTTACAGGATGATCCTAGTCGGGCACAAGTAGCATTCCGGATTTTAACCTACATGTCAAGTAGGAACTCTGAAGGTAGGATATGCGGGTCGGGATACCCGGACAAGGCGTACAGGTCGAGATAGGCAAACCAAAGATTACAGGTCAGGACTTATTAATTTGCGGAACATGATACACGGATAAGACGTACAGGTCGAGATAGGCAAACCAAGGATTACAGGTCAGGACTTACGGACTTGCGGGTCAGGATACCCGAATAAGGCATACAGGTCGAATAGGCAAACCAAGGATTACATGTCAGGACTTACGGACTTACGGACTTGCGGGTCGGGTACCCGGACAAGGCGTACAGGTTGTGAGGTGCAAACCAAGGATTACAGGTCAGGATTTACGGACTTGCGGAACAGGATACACGGACATAGCGTACAGGTCGGGATATACGAATCAAAACTCGCAGAGCAGGATACGCGAAGCCAAGACACAGGTCGAGATATGAGGACTAAGGCTCACAAGTCGGGATCTACAAGACAAGATACGCAGAACAAGATACACGGACCAACAACGCACAGGTCAGGATATGTGGACGAAGGCTTACAGGGCGGTAGGCGCAGGTCTGGATCTACCAAGATAAACCGAATGGCAAATGCAGGGCGGGACGTACATGTCTTTATTTGTGAGACAACAAACAAGCCAGGGAATGCGCCAGGAAAGGCAGGTTTGTGCATACAGGTCAAGATTAGTAGGTACGAGGACCCAGACGAGGGCTAACAGATCGGGGCGAGCCTACACTATACGACAAGCAAGCCAGGGAATCGTAACAACCCGTCAGAGAATAATCACTACATGTCAGGGAATATGCTAACGGTCTAGGGCTCACTGCCCACCGATTCCTCCTTAAACCTATAGGAAGATGTCATGTGTCATTCACCGCCAGATAAATCCTGACACCCGACATTCCCTGACACCCGTCAGACTCCAAAAGTACCTCCAGCCATATAAAGGGGGGGTTTTGTCTCTACGCAGGTACGCTCACTCGTCTTTCCATTTTGCTCTTTTACTTTTCATCCTTTTATTGTGCTTCTGGAGAAAAAGCATCTGACTTGAGCATCGGAGGGCCTAACCCGGAGAATTTTTCCCTGGTTCTTGGTCTCTAACGTAGAGGCGGTTTGTCTGAGTGTGCACAAGACCCTCGCGTAGTCGTCTCTGTCATCACCCCCCGTCATCCGCTCGTGGGAACCTTTCCAGGAGGTACCCGGTCACCCAGGCATTTCGACGACTTTCCGTCAGCACCAGCGACAATACAACCAGTCTCTGCCTGACTCAACCTCCAGACGGGATCATATATATATATATATATATATATATATGTATGAAACAATTAGTGAATGTACATGTACATCCTGATCTGAATGTGGAATATTTAATCATTTGGCAATCAGATTATCATTAACATTTTCCCAAGATAATATGATTATAGGATGGGAAAGAAAATAATATTAATTTACAGTTAAAACACAAAAATTATATTAGATCTCTAATATTATATTCCACTTTAACAAAACTAATCTACATACTTGAGTCTTCTCCAACTATGTTTATTATATTGATATTTATAATTAAGCCTCTTGCACATATAATTAGGTCCTAATAACAATATATAAACAATCAATTTGATAGCAACACTAGTTAATTGATTATGTTGGTTGGAGGTACTTGCTTTGTTCAGTACATGCATAGTAGTATGCGAATCTATTTGCATGGTTTAATGTTTGCGATTGTAGTCAGATATTATACAAATCTAATCGTGCTGGAGCACACACTTCCACGACTTAATTAATAGTCAGCTTATTAGAGAAAAAAATAATTAAAGTACTAATTGCCATCATCTTTTTCACTCGCATGCATGAACGCATGCTTACACGTGAGATCATAATTGATCGAGAATATGGATTTTGTAAATTAATCATGGCATGCGCAGTAATTTTTTTGCCTAACAATGCGCTTGATCCGGCCAATTAAGTTGTTCAAGCACTTAATTAATTACTTCTCTTGAAAGCCAATCCATGGCATGCACAATAAATTTAGCAGTGCATTAAAAAGAACAAACCGTGCTCGTTAAATACAGTGTGTAAGTCATCAAAACAATATAAAAATAATAAAATGTAATTAATATTTAAGTTTTATGTGTTATTATTATTTAAATACAAACACTATATTATTAATTTTTTTTTTATTATTATTATTATTTCATTTTATGTCTTATAATAATTTGCTAGACTAAATTTGTGCTTGCTTATGTCATAGTTTGAGAAAAAACCCTCGAAATATAAATTTTAATCAAACAATATTAACAAAATTTCTAACGTTTTTTTTTTTTTTTTTGGATGTCAAGCAGTCTTTTGACTACACTCTCTCAAGCTCTTATGCACACATCTCAATTAAAGAAAAAAATTAAAATATGAGGGGAAAAACTGCGAAGAATAGCGGTGGGTGAGGTCAATCATGCCGTCCTGTCACCTATAATGATAGCATCTCAACTATCTCAATTCAATTCTCTGTCTTTTCAGTTTTACGTGGTGTTCAGAGAGTGGTTTCTATATGACTTATATTGATGAATACGCTGGTACACTCACCTGATCGACGAGTCATCTTCATGTTTCATGCATCTTAAATAAAATTAAAGTTGAGGGTGAAAGGAAACCTCGAGTCCAAAACTGGCGGTGGTAGCTGGTGTCCTTCAAAAACTGGTGCATGATTATTGTGTGGCTATCAAACCCGATTTAATTCTCTTAACTATTGATAGCATACTTGTCTTTTACCTAATTTAAACCTTCAATAACGCCTTCTTGTTCAGATTTTTTAGTCTGTAATCTTTATTTTTTTTTATTCCCTTTCATAGTGTACACATCGGCTTGTGGTCAAAATTTAATCAAAATTAGTTATGATTTTTTTCATTTAATTTATAATTTTAAATTGAGTCAGGCAATCAGAGATCGTTAGTATTGGATGAACTGTATAGTACCGAGCAGACGGTAACTCATCTATTGTTGGAAGCCTTTGATCGTCTGACTTGACTTAAAACTATAACCTAAATAAGAAGATGAACCTATAAGAGGGACAAAAAATTACGAAGAAGAAGATCTGCACTCCTATAATCAGACTAACGTATAAGGTCAAAAAAATCAAAAGTATGACTCTTATTTTTAAAATTCTGGCATTTTACTTTAATTTTTTAATTAAAAAAACCTAATTATAATTATCAAGTCATCCTTTACTATATTATTTTTATTATTATTTTTTATCTATATTTTCTATCTAAATCTTAAATTCGGATATGTTATAACTGTTAGCAACTATGATTTTATAATTATTATAATTGAAATGCCACATAGAATTATGGTTTTATAGCCATTATATATAATTATAGTAATTATAAAATCATTGTACAACATCTATGATTTATAACTTAAATATTAAATAATTTTAAATATATCATAATTTCTAACTCAGGTTGCACCACAAGATACATAGCTGGCTATGCATTCTCCAACCGTCCAACACAAATTACCGCTTTAATTAATTAATTAATTAATTAATAATAATAATAATAATGATTATTATTATTATTATTATTATTAGTATTATTATTATTAAACTTTGCACCGCTTGCAGAGACTCTATGCCCTGTGGCGCTCCTCTGATCTCGCGCTCTCCTCGCCAACGAACTCTTTAATTTAAACCCCCTCTCCACTCAGATATATAAAGACACCCTCTCTAAATTGAGCAACACCACCAATTCTCACCCACAGCTTTCCTCGGCGATTGGAAGTACACAGCCAACAAAGGATCAAATTATATTGTTCGATCGGTGCGTGGATGTCAAGTTAAGACATACAAAATGGAGCTTTATGTTAAATTCTTCTCTTTCTCTCTGCTTGTCCTCGCCTCTGCTGCTCTGTCCTACGCCCACATCGCCGTCTTCGACGACTACTGGGCGAAGCGCGCCGCTGAGGCTCGCAACAATACGCTGAACGCCTACGTCTCCGATCCGGGGACCGTCGTCAACAATTTCAATGCGGGCTCAGCCAATCTGTGAGCCACTATTTTATATAAATGACCAATTTAGATTAACTGAATTGTGACGTTAAATTTGCTGGCCAAACCGCAGCAGCACGAGGAGAAGCCTCCGGGGCAAAGGCAAGAGCGACGGCCCGTGCCTCGCGACGAACCCCATCGACCGATGCTGGCGGTGCCGCGATGATTGGGCGAGCGACCGCAAGCGTTTGGCGCGGTGCGCGAAGGGGTTCGGGCGCACCGCCTTGGGCGGCGTCCAAGGGCAGATCTACGTGGTGACCGACCCCTCCGACGACGACCTCTTGGACCCGCGCCCGGGGACGCTCCGGTACGGCGTCACCCGCGACGCGCCGCTGTGGATCATCTTCGCCCGCGACATGGTCATCCGCCTGCAGCAGGAGCTGATGATCAACAACTACAAGACGATCGACGGGCGGGGAGCCAACGTGCACATCGCCTACGGCGCCAGCCTCACCATCCAGTTCGTGCAGCACGTGATCGTCCACAACCTGCACATCCACGACATCAAATCCGGGTCCGGCGGTAACATCCGCGACTCCGAGCAGCACTGGGGCATCCGCACCCGCAGCGACGGCGACGGCATCAGCATCTTCGGCGCCTCCAACATATGGGTCGATCACATCTCCATGTTCAACTGCGCCGACGGTCTCATCGACGCCATCGAGGCCTCCACCGCCATCACCATCTCCAACTGCCATCTTACCCGCCACAATGACGTATCCACATTTCACTCGATAATGTTGGTCTTCTATATAGGGGGGAAAACAAAACTACATAATTTGTATGTAAAAATTTTAGGTGATCTTGTTGGGCGCCAGCGACGCGAATTCAGAGGATGTGAAGATGCAGGTGACGATTGCGTACAACCATTTCGGGCAAGGCCTTGTGCAGAGGATGCCAAGGTCAGGAATTAGTCGGAATAAATAATCCTGAAATTATTTCAGGGATTTGTTGTCGCACTAGTGATTAATTAACGCTAACTAATCAATCAACGAACTGAATGTAGGTGCCGATGGGGATTCGTCCACGTAGTGAACAACGACTACACGCATTGGCTGATGTACGCCATCGGCGGCAGCATGCACCCCACCATCATCTGCCAAGGCAACAGATATCTCGGCCCACCAAATCAAGCCGCCAAAGAGGTGAGGTGATTAATTAACTAATTAATCAATCCATATTAAATGGTTAATCTGAGAAATTATTAATAAGAGGTTGATATACATATGCACGGCAGGTGACGCACAGGGAATACGCGGAGGAATCCGTGTGGAAGAACTGGAACTGGACGTCGGAGAGGGACCTGCAAATGAACGGGGCCTTCTTCGTTCAGTCGGGCCGCGATACCACCGGTGGCTTCTCCAGGCAACTACTCATCAAGGCGAAGCCTGGGACGGCGGTCGGACGCCTCACTCGCTTCTCCGGTGCTCTCAACTGCCGCCCTAATCGCCCCTGCTGATCGACGTCGACGCTTGCATCAAATGCGAAGTTTGCTATTGTGATGGAGGAGGAAGAGCGCGGATGAGAAGGGATGGGAATGAGATGGATTTCCTTTTCTAAAAAATTTCTCAAATCCTGTCTCTTATCTTGTGTATGCTGTGGCTTCACAAGGCGAATCTACTTAATTGACAGTCATTTTATTTGTTGGGATTTCTATTTTTCTTCTTTATATAGAAGCATTGCACTTCAGCCCACGTCGGTCGCCATTGCCATGCACCACGTCGTTTTGACCAATGAGGCTCATTTTTCCTTAATTATCCAATGATACACTCCCACGTAAGATGTCTGACGTTTCTCCCCTCCGCTTCCCGTCCCGCGTCATGAGCGAGTCGTCTCTCCACCAGCGCAAATAGTCGCGACCTGACTATTCTGTGCTTTCGTTTTCCTTGTTGGAAAACAATGATGGGAGAAAGGAAATTTTGGAAGAGGAGGAGAATTTGACGTGGAAGATGAGGAAAATAAAAATAAAATTTTTTATTTATTTTATTTATGAAAAAGGTATATATTTATAGATTTATTGGATAAGTACTAATACTCTAGACTTTTTTAAAATTCTATTTTCACGAGACTCTTATCCTTATTATGACACTTCATCAAATTCTATCCTATCACAAACTTTTATCAATAATAATTGTCACCTTATCATTCTATTTTTATAAACTTTTATCTCTAAAAAATAAAATTTAATTCTCAACGCCTCATCTTAAATTTGATTTTGTGACTCCAAGTAAATATCACATTTAATGAAGTCTTCAAATTTGAGTGCCTTTGTAAAGATGTTAGCAACTTGATCTTTAGTCTTCATATAGACTAGTTTCACATCTTTGGTTTTCACATGTTCGTAAATAAAATGAAAGCGAACATCAATATACTTACTTCTTTGATGATATACAAGATTATTCCCAAAAACAATTGCCGATTTGTTATCAATGCAAATTTGAGTTACTTCATTTTGTTCAAATTTTATTTCCTTTAGCAAACTTCTTAGTCATATAACATGACTAACACATGAGGATGCCGCAATGTACTTTGCTTCACAAGTGGAAAGAGTAACAATAAGTTGTTTTTTTAACATCCAAGAAAATGTTGTATCTTCAACGAAGAATGCAAAGCTGGAAGTGTTTTTCCGGTCATCACAGTCTCCACTCTAATCGCTATCTGAATATCCAACAAGTTGAGAATTGTTAGAGTGAGAATAAAAAAAATCGTGATTCAGAGTATCTTAGACATAACAAAGGATTCACTTGGCTGCCTTCCAATGAGTCTCTTTAGGCTCCTCCATGAATCTACTTACAAGACCGACTCCATATAATATATTCGGTCGAGTGCAAGTTAAGTACCGCAAGCTTCCCACCAAGCTTTTGAAACGTGTGGGATCAACCGTCTTTCCTTCGTCACTTTTGGATAGCTCATAGCTTGTTCCGCAGTCCATCGATGTGTTAATTGAATTACAATCATCCATTCTAAATCTCTTGAGGATCTCCTTTGCATATTGTTCTTTAGTCAAAAATATGTCATCAACTCCTTGTTTCACCTCCAAGCCAAGAAAGTAGGATATAAGTCCCATATCGGTCATATCAAATGCTTTTGCCATAGCTTCCTTGAAAAGTTTTATCATTTGAGGTGAACTTCCTGTCAAGATTATATCATCTACATATAATGATACCAATAAGATGTTCTCATTATTTGCTCTAACATAAAGAGCATGCTTATAAGGGCATTGCATAAAGCCATTTTCTTTGAAGTATGCATCAATTCTTGAATTCCATACTCTCGGTGCTTGCTTCAAGCCATAGAGAGCTTTCTTCAATTTCAACACCTTTCTTTTTTGCCCTCTCTTGATGTAGTCAGCCGGTTGTTCAACATAGACTTCTTCTTCTAAGTAGCCATTAAGAAATATCGATTTAACATCAAACTGAAATATTTGCCACTTTAGTTGAGCGACTAAAGAGATTATCAACCTTATAGTCTCCATTCGGGCAATGGGAGCAAATACTTCTTCGTAGTCAATGATAACCTTTTGTTTGTAGCTTTTTTCCACAAGTCACTCTTTGTACTTTTCTATTTCTCCTTGAGCATTTTTCTTCACTTTATAAACCCACTTCATGCCAATGAGTTTGTGGCCATCGGGCAAAGTAATAAGATGCCAAGTTTCATTCTTCTCAATTGCCTTCATCTCTTCATCCATGACTTTCTTCCATTTGCAATCTTTAATAGCTTCTTCAAAAGATACAATCTCTTCATTAGTATAAAGACAAATGAGATTAAGTGGAGTTGTCACCTCATATAATTCTTGAAGACTCCTTATCTTTTGTGGTGGAGGATTTTCTTCATCCAAGGATGATAAAGAAGTAGGCGACGGTGGTGGAGTTGATTCTTTCTCCTTCACTTGTTCTTCTTCTTGAATCATCACTATATTAGTGCTTCAATTGCAAGCACCATCTTCTTGAAATTCAACACCTCTACTTATGATAATTATTATGTTCACTGGATTATAGAGTCTGTAAGCCTTCGATTTTACATCATAGCCAATGAAAATGCAAAGTAAGCTTTTGTCATTAAGCTTCGTTCTTCATTGATCCGGAATGTGTGCATAGACAATACACCCGAAAATCTTCAAATGAGATACACATGGCTTGTATCCTGTCCATGCTTCTTGAGGTGTAATTCCTTCTAGATTCCTTGTAGGAGATCTATTTAGCAAATATATAGCACAGTTTACGACTTCAGCCTAAAATTCTTTAGGTACTTCTTTCGTTTTTAGCATACTTTGAACTATGTCAAGAATAGTTCGGTTCTTCCTTTCAGCAACTCCATTTTGTTGAGGGGAGTAAGGTGTGGTTAAAGGCCTTCAGATGCCATGATTTTTGTAGAATTTTTCAAATTCTTTTGAGGTGAATTCACCACCACGATCTGACCGCATTGCCTTGATAGTATAGCCGGATTGATTTTCTACCAATCCTTTGAATTCCTTGGACTTCTCAAAAGCATTGTCTTTATTCTTCAAAAGATAGACCTAAGTTTTCCTGCTAAAATCATCAATAAAGGTTAGAAAATATCGATGACCTCCAAAGGAGGTCAGAGTGAATCGAGTGATTGACCCACATATGTCTGTATGAATGAGTTCAAGAGACTTCTTAGCTCGATTGCGCGATTCATTTGGAAAACTTGCTTTAGGGTGTTTGCCAAGACCACACCTTTCACATATATAATCTTGGGTATTAATATGAGAAAAATCATTCACCATTCCTTTGCTTGAGAGAAGCTTTAGAGTTCTGAAATTTATATGCTCGTACCTCATGTGCCATAGCCATGTACTATTCTTTATGCATGCACTTAAACATTTTGCCGTAACATGCTTAATATTGAGAGAAAACATCCTATTTTTATACATAGGAATATGAGCAATAAGTTTGCTTTGCTTTCTTAAACGAAGACTACCATATTTTAATTGCATATTAAAACCTTTCTCAAGCAATTATCCAAGACTAATAATATTAGTTTTCATGTTGGGCACATAATAAACATTAGTGATGTATGTGTGAGCACCATCTTTAAGTTTGATGAGAATCTTACCAACGCCTAGCTCTTACTTAGATTTTGGATGCATCTCCAAACGAGACTTGTCCATTCACCATTTCATCTAACTCAGTAAACATATCTTTATGCTCGCACATATGATTGCTTGCCCCGGGGTCTAACTACCATAAATTCTTGTTTGTGGAATCTCCATCCTTTCTTGCTAGCAAAACTATATCATTGTCATTGCCTTCTTTTGATGCGTAATTAGCATTCCCTTACACATTGTTTGAGCGGTATTCCGATACAAAATGTCCAAATTTGTTGCAAGTATAACATCTTACATTTCTTTTGTCATATCTTTGGTCTCTACCTTTATTGTCGTCTTTACTGTTGAAGCAATCTGGGTACCCTAGGTTTTGATGTTTGGGTAAAAGTTTAAGTTAGGTTTATTGTTGTATTTGATATGCATTGTGAGTGTGTAGGATACAGGTACAACAAGGAAAGTCCAAGGGTGAGTCTTGGCGGTGTAAGTCCAAGCATGTAGTCTTGGCAACGTAAGTCCAAGTGTGATCTTGGCAAAGGAGGAAAGTCCAAGGATGAGTCTTGGCGGTGTAAGTCCAAGCATGTAGTCTTGGCAACGTAAGTCCAAGTGTGACTTGGCAATGGATGAAGTTCCGGAGGCACGACCTCTTGGCAAAGAAAGACCCGACAACAATGACAAGGCCGATGGAAGCTCCAGAAGGCAAGGCGTGAAGGATGGGAAGACATCCGAGGGACGCAAGGCTGATGGAGGAGACTAGAAGGCTAGGTCTAGGTTGGTCGGGCGAGAACGAGTGCTGAGTGAATGTACTCGGGGTAAAATTCCAAAATTAGAGTTTACTGTAGTAGTACTCTAGCGTTGCTGTAGCAGCACTGTACCGTTACTGTAATAGTTGAGCTGCAACGGTCGAATTTCCACGAAGGGCAGTCGACTGCATGTTTTGGCAGTCGACTGGTAGGCGGAGTTTTCTAACCCGTGGCCTATATAACCAAGCATTAGAAGCTTGGTTGAAGTTGATGAAATTAGTGGTGGTTAACCCTAATTAGAGTCTCCAAGTGCCCAAGTGATCTAGCGTGCTTGTACGAGGTTGTGGCGATGTTTCTCCACCCATAAGGAGCTACACGAGCTAGCCGGAGGTTTTCCGGAGAGTCATCTACCGACGGATCGAGATCGTCCACCTTACGGACAGCCGTGGAGTAGGAGCTTCATCTCCAAACCACGTTAAACAACGTGTCATTGGATTTTCTTCTTGTTTATTGTTTTCTAGGATTAGCTTTGCTTTTGTTTGTTAGTATTTTTGTTTCCGCTGTGTACTAACAAACGTAGGAAGCGACGATTTGGGTGAGACGCTATTCACCCTCCCTCTAGGTGAGCTCTTGTTGAACTAATCGCCAAGAGAGCGGCTAGAGGAAGAAGATGGAGTCGGAGGGACCTCTCGGATGGAACATCCGAATCCCACCTCCATATGAGCGCGAGGACTTCGACTATTGGAGGAAGCGCATGGAGATGTGGTTCCAAATGAATTGGAACCAATGGATTGCGTTCGAGGAACCGTTTAAAGCTCCAACAGACAAGAAGGGAAAGCGTCTCCGACGTCGATATTGGACCGATGAGCAAAGGGAGCAATCGGAGACGGACAAGGAGGTAACTAGAATTTTAATTAATTTATTACCTCCTAATGCGATATTGAATGTAGGTGAATACGAGAATGCAAGTGACCTTTGGAAAAAGGTAATTACGCTTCATGAGAGTCCTACACAAATCCAAGAAGAGGAGGAACCCAAGGAGAAGGACTCATTGGTCCAAGAAGAGAAGGACCAATCAAATGTTGACACGAGCTCAACATCCGAGGAGGAGAAGGAAGATGAGGAGGTATCGTCCACATCTTTAAGTGAAGAGGAAGAAGAGCAATCAAAGGAAGAGGAGATCTTGGAAGCTCAACCCTCCACCTCAACTACCAAGAAGAGCACAAAGGATCACATTAAATGCTTTGAGTGTGGTAAGATGGGCCACTACAAGAGTAGGTGTCCTTTGCTCAAGAAGGTAAAGGAGGTAAACCCTAAACTAACTAAAGTTAATTTGGAAACTAATGTGAGTTGTAGGAAGAAGAAGGAGAATAAGCACATTAGGTGCTTTACATGTGGTGAGTGGGGTCACTACCACACAAAGTGCCCAAGGAGAGGAGAGCTCAAGAAATTGGCGCACTTGAAGAAGTGGGAGAAGAAGTGGAGGAAGAATGGAGGCTTATGTCAAGGGGGAGCTCCAAAGGTAAAGGGTAAGGTAAACCCTAATTTGAATTTAAGTTCAAATTCAAATTCCTCTATGCATGTTAAAAATAATATGAATTATTTTCCCATGCATATTTATGGTTTTAGATATAATGATAGGAATAGGGTTAATGTAGGTGATAACCCTAGGAAATCATTTTCAAATGATAGACCTAAAAGGAAACAACCTATCTTGCCTAAGGAGAAGAATGTGGTTGAAAACCTAGGCATTAATCCCAAGAAAGGGAGACATATGCCTAGGAAGGTGGGTAGGTCTAGGGATGCCCAAGGTGGACATGTTGACTTTAGGGTTAGAACCCTAGAATTGAAAAATTAAGCCTTGAAGACAAAGCTTGAGGAAATGGAGAAAATCCTAGAGAGGTTCATTATTGGACCTAAAGGACTTGACATATATTTGGGTGGTCAAAGATCCAAAAATGTCAAATTAGGTCCCTCCAAGACCAAAAGGAGGTCAAGTGCTAAGGTAGCACATGACATTGGTAAGAGATGTATGACCAAAGACAAGGGAGAGTCATCCAAGGCCAATAAGAAGGAATATGCTAGGGTGACATATAATTATGGCAAGGATGGGATGTCCAAGGTTAAGGACAAGAAGAAATTAATCAAAGACAATGTGTCTAAGGTTAAGAAGGTGAGTTTTGTAGGCCAAGTATCACCCGAGGTGCACCGAAGTGGCCTAGCCATATTGGATGAGTCACCAAGGGAGGTGACTAAGGTTAAGATTCTTAAGGTTAGGAAGAGCCTTTGGGACCCATGGTAGATGAGTTATCAAATGTGCCAAGTGGTTAGGAGACGAACTTAAGTCTTTAACATAGTGGGTTGGCACAATTGAGTTGAGTTTTATGCATAGAAATATGAATTGGGTTCATATTGCATGAAAATTAGTTTTTGATGTATAGATGTCATATAAACTAATGCTAGTGATGCATTATGATTTAGTATGGGCAGATACATCAAGAGGAAGCCAAAACTAGGACTTTAGGTCAAAGTTTAATTGAACCATTTAGCTAGTTTTGAATTTTATGTCAATCTTGGGATCTGTGATAGATATATTTTTATATATATTTTTTCCAAGTATATATTGATATAATAGACCTCTCTATAAAATTTGGGGATTTTTGGAGGTCTGTGGAATTTCTGGCACATTTCTGAAGTTGGCCAGAAAAGGTTGATTTTTTCATGAATAGTGTACCAGTCGACTGGTAACACTGTTCACGAGCACAGAATGTTTCTGTAAGCTCGTTTTCATGAGGGCAGTCGACTGATACGGTCTGAAAATATTTTTCAAGCATTAGAAAATGACCAAAAGAGTGGTGAACATGTATGTAATCTTATGGGGGATTAATACATGATGTTTATGGTCATTAGAGGTCAAAGAGTCCAATAATTGAGATATTGTTGGAGCTCTTTTTGATGTATGGCAAAGGGGGAGAAGTTTAGGTTTAAGTGGGAAACTTACATACCTTTGCAAGAAATCCTAGCTCAAGGGGGAGCTTAGGTGAAGGGGGAGTGATTGCTCATTTATTAGCAAAGGGGTAGAAGTTTACATTTGCAAGAAATCCTAGCTCAAGGGGGAGCTTAGGTGAAGGGGGAGCCTAGGATTAGGTTCCATGATTTATGCATGTATAGATTACATATATTTATTTGCATATGTATTGCTATATTGTTTCCCTAACTTAAACGGGTTGCCAAACATCAAAAAGGGGGAGATTGTTTGAGCAATCTGGGTACCCTAGGTTTTGATGTTTGGGTAAAGGTTTAAGTTAGGTTTATTGTTGTATTTGATATGAATTGTAAGTGTGTAGGATACAGGTACAACAAGGAAAGTCCAAGGGTGAGTCTTGGCGGTGTAAGTCCAAGCATGTAGTCTTGGCAACGTAAGTCCAAGTGTGATCTTGGCAAAGGAGGAAAGTCCAAGGATGAGTCTTGGCGGTGTAAGTCCAAGCATGTAGTCTTGGCAACGTAAGTCCAAGTGTGACTTGGCAATGGATGAAGTCCCGGAGGCACGACCTCTTGGCAAAGAAAGACCCGACAACAATGACAAGGCCGATGGAAGCTCCAGAAGGCAAGGCGTGAAGGATGGGAAGGCATCCGAGGGACGCAAGGCTGATGGAGAAGACTAGAAGGCTAGGTCTAGGTTGGTCGGGCGAGAACGAGTGCTGAGTGAATGTACTCGGGGGAAAATTCCAAAATTAGGGTTTACTGTAGCAGTACTGTACCGTTACTGTAGCAGTACTGTAGCAGTCGACCGGTGGTTTCTGTTGGTGCAACATCCCTCAGGTCAAGGTTGACCTGGTTGACCAAGCTGAGTCTTGGTTTGAGTTTAGATGTTTGACAATAAAAAATTGATTGAAGAAGAGTCAAGTAGGTCAAGGTTGACCGGATACTTGACTGGGAAGTCCTAACTGGGATGTTAGGTAGAATGAAAGTCCTGGTGAGTGAAGCCAGGCAGAAGAAAAGTCCTAGTGAGTGAAGCTAGGCAGATTGAAAACCCTAGTGAGTAAAGCTAGGTGAAAGTCCTGGTGAGTGGAGCCAGGTGAAAGCCCTAGTGAGTGAAGCTAGGCAGATGGAAAACCCTAGTGAGTGAAGCTAGGTGAAAGTCCTGGTGAGTGAAGCCAGACAAGGGAAAATCCAGATGGATCAAGGATGATCGGACATCTGGTGTTGGGAAGTCCAAGTAGGTCAAAGGATTGATTGGATACTTGGCACGAGGAAATACAGATAGGTCAAAGGGATTGACCAGACATCTGATGGAAGTCCAAGTAGGTCAAGGGAGTGACCAGATACTTGGCATGAATAGAAAAGTCCAAGTGGGTCAAAGGGATTGACCAGACATTTGGTGGGAAGTCCTAGCAGGTCAAAGGAGTGACCAGATGCTAGGCATGATGTACCAACAGGCCAAGGTTGACCGGATGTTGGTTTGAGAGGCTTGGGACTTGGTTTTGGGTAAAAACCAAGTGCTGGATCGATCAGTGGATCGATCCAGGAGATAGATCGATCCAGGCCTTTCCTAAGCGAACAGAGAGCCTCTGGATCGATCCGTGGATTGATCCAGATGTCCCAATCGATCAGTGGATCGATTGGGACGCGGCTACTTCGCGCGATAAGCGTTGGATCGATCCATGGATCGATCCAGAGCACAGAGGCGCTCTGGATCGATCCGTGGATCGATCCAAAGCCTCCCCGATCGATTGGGAACATTCGAATCGATCGGGATCCGACCGTTGCGTCGGGTTTATAGCCGCAGGCGAACGTTGTCTTCGGCATCTTTTCACCGATTCACTCCAGATCTCTCGCTAGCTCCTCCACAGCACTCACAAAGCTCAGATCACCAGTTCTTGAAGGATCTTGGAAGTTCTCCAAGTCAAGAGGCGGATCAAAGCCAAGAAGAGAAGCTAGGGTTAGGGTTTATACTCATTGTAAGCGTGTAAGCTTGTATTTCTTGTATCCTTTCCCTCTCTTCTTGTATTGAGTCTTGTAGGGCTTCTTCGCCCTTGGTAGTTACCATAAAGGAGAGTTTTATTAGTGGAGGGTGTGTGTGTTGGTGTGGATCCTTGGATTAGTCACCTCTTGTGAGGTGGATACCAAGTAAACTAACCGTGTTAGCGTTGTGTGATTGTTTGTGTATTTTCCGCTGCCATATCTTTGAAGAAACAAGCAACGCCGAGCACCGAGCGAACGCGACGAGCTATTCACCCCCCCCTCTAGCTACTTTTGGTCCTAACAAGTGGTATCAGAGCGAGGCCGCTCTTCACCGGAATCATCGCCGGAAGGGTCAAGCATATCAAGAAAAGCTAGAGGGTGAAGAAGTTGGAGCAAATTCTTCAAGTTCAAGACTTTATCAAGCTCAACTTCAAGATGCAATTTCAAGATGGACTTGGATTTGACACAAGGGTGGCTCCACCGTACACTTCCACAAGTTTCGATTCTTGGAAATCAAGAATCAAAAATTTTCTTATGATGGAGATAGAGCAATGGTTTGCTCTAATGGAAGGCTTCAAGGCTCCAAGAAATTCAAAGGGCACAGTTCTAAAGAAAAGCAAATGGAGCCCGGAGCAAGTCCAAAGGTGCGAGACAAATGACAAAGTGACCAAGCTTTTGGTCAATTTATTGCCAAGCACCATCCTTTGCAAAATTGGAGAATTTGAAGATGCAAAGGAATTATGGAGCAAATTGGCCAAGCTTCATGAAGAGATCCCCTCCACTGTACAAGAACAAGAAGTATCCAGAGAGGGTGACTCTTTGGAGCAAGACCAAGAGGAGGACTCCGAGGTTGAGAGATGCTCAACCTCCGAAGAAGAGGAAATCCAAGAAGCTTCATTCTCAAGGGAATGCAACGAAGGGAACAAGGAGGGAGCATACTCCTTGTTTCATATTCAAGATGATGAAGCCTCCACTTCTAGGATTGAGGGGGAGCAATCCTTGGTGACACCTGATCAAGAAGAAGGAGAAGCTTCTACATCCGGGTCAAGAGACGAAGAGGAGGAAGAAGATTCTACCTCCACAAGTCAAGAAAAATCAAATGGAGGAGAATCAAGGTCCGATCAAGAGGAAGCTTCTACCTCCGGATCCAAAGGAAAAGATGCCACCCCTACAAGCAAAGGTATAAATATTTCAATTAATAATAAAAATCATATTATATGCTTTGAGTGTAGGGAACATGGGCACTACAAGAGCAAGTGCCCTAAACTGGCCAAGAAAAAGGGTCAAGTGGCACAAAAGGGCAAGGTGAAGCCCAAGGAGACCACCCCCGGGACAAAGAAGAGCAAAGAGCACATTGTGTGCTTCTTGTGTCAACAAAAAGGGCATTATCGAAGTCAATGCCTCAAGGGGAAGAAGATGGTCAAGGCTCAAGGAGGCATTAGTCAAGGGGGAGCCTCCAAGGTAAAGAAGAAGGTAACATTTATTGAGCCTACTCCTTTACATTATGGTAAAAAGCATGATAGTTCTAATTTTTATCATTTTAATGCGATTTACCATAAGAATAGGAAGCATGAGGGCTTTAAGGAAAAGTATGTGGCCCTACATGCCAAAACTACCCAACCTAAGGTTAGGAAGGTAGATGGACACTTGGGAAAGAACACTAAGGATAATAGATACAAGCCCAAAAACAAAAATGCTCATGGGTGTAATGAAAAATCAAAATCTAAGGATTTAATGATAGAAAATCAAGTCTTGAGATCAAGACTTGATAAAATGGAAAAGACCCTAAAAAGGATGGAAAATATCCTAAAAGGTCAAAATGAGCATAACCTAGGTTTAGGGGTACAAAAGCCATCAAATGACCATAGATGTTTGGGATACAAACCCAAAGCAAAAAAGGATGTGCCTAGTTATCATAGGGTTCCATATAGCTATGGAACAAACCCTAAGTCTAGAGGTCAAGTCAAAGATACAAGGGAAGATATCCCTAGAAGTATCTTTGCAACCAAAGTGACTAAGACTTCTAAGAAGTTTAAGAAAGTCACTAACAAAGTCACAAGGGAGGCTATCCCTAGTGTTGACCTAGAAAATGTGACCAAGGCTTCTAAGAAGCCCAACAAGGTCACTAGGAAGGTATCTAGGGAAGTTATTCCTAGTGAGTACCTAGAGCATCCAAGGAGCACCAATAGGTGTTGGGTTCCTAGGAGCATTTTCTCTACCCCATAAATGGGTTAGAGAGTGTCAACTCTGATTAGAAGGGTAGTTAACCCAACTTTGAGGAAATTGACACTCAAGGAGCATTTTCAAGGTTTTGTTAACTTTTGAAAATGAAATGGAATTATTATTTACTCCTTGAAAGAGTAAAATGTGCCTAATGGTGGAAGAATTGATTTTAATCTTAAATGACACATATTGGGAAATTCGTAAGAACTACCAAGTTGGGATTTTGGTATGTTCTTAGGAAATTTAAGGGGTTCCGTGCCTTAATTTAAAGGTGCTACTCTTGTGGAAAAATGAAATATGCCAACATTTGAGGAATGCTTATTTTCAATTGGCATGCATTAATCAAGGGAATTAGAAATGCCAATTTAGGCTTTGGCATTTTCATGAAGCACTTTAGGGCAATCTAGGTTTAAGTTGTAAGTTTAGCTAAGATTTTAAGGATACTTAGATAGTTAATCTAGGTATATTTTATTTATGCTAAATCTTGCCATGATTGTTTGCCCATCATATGCCATGACATCATGTCTATTTTTGCATTCATGTTTTATTATGCAAAATCAAAAAATACCATGTCATGACATTCATACATCATGTAGTTATAGGAATCTTTCTTTTGAAAGTTATTTTATTTTGATGTATGTCATAACATTATCATGCATTAGTTTAATTCCTGGTAATTAAGGACAAATGGCATTTAACAACACTTATTAACAAGTGACATCCTAGGTGGATGTCTAATATCTTTAAAATGCCTAGATAGATATGCATGATTCCTAGATTAGGGCAAAAACCAAAATCTACATCTCACAAAGACTATAAGGTGACTTGTATGTGCTTTAGTGCACATTAGATACAAGTAAGATGTTAGGGTGATGAACAAAGCTCAAGATGTTGATTGAGTGCATTCTTTTGAGTTTTTAGGTTCATCAAAACACATAGTTATGTGTTTTCCCATCATTGGGAAAGCTAATGTACAAGTCATATGCATTATGCCCAAGGAACATGATGGGATATTGGTTTTGAAAATATTTTTAAAATGCTTTTGGAAAACCATGGTGAAGGCTATCTTTTGATAGTAATCACCATTGAATAGTTAGACACAAACTTGAAGAAAACGCTAAAGTTTTAGCAAGTTTTCAAGCTTGTGCCAATCTTTGAAAATATGATGTATTTTCATAGAAAACTATTTTTCCATGATTAAGTATGCCCTAAATAATGTCTACACGAAATTTTATGATTTTTGGATTTTTGTAGAATTTTCTAGGGGTTTCTGAAGTTGACTGAAATGGAATTTCAGCAACTATCAGAGCTTCGATCGATCCATGGATCGATTGGAGTGCCTGAATCGATCCGTGGATCGATTCAGAAGGCAAGTCTCCCGCGAGCAGAAGCTCGCTGGATCGATCAGCCGATCGATCCAGGTAGTCTGAATCGATCAGTGGATCGATTCAGAAAGGTTCAATCGATTGGAACCCAACTCCAATCGATCCAAGTTGCTGATTTTGGCTGGGAAGGCTTGATTTCAGCATCTCTGAACCTCTTTGAGTCTAGGTAACCATTCCAAACCCCTAAAATACATTTGTATACATACAAAGGGTGTTTTCATGTGAAAACAAGGATGGATTGGTTAAGGAAGGCTTCATTGAAGTTTAGGTTGAGGTTTGTTTCAAATTTTGAGTATTTGAACCTCAAAACTTCTAAATTTGGGTTTCCTAAAGGTTTAGGGATTCCAAGTCATTGTTGGTGCAATGATTACCACCATGTCTTTAGGGGGAGGGACTCTTTAAAGACATGAAAAATTTATTTTTCATGAACCTTGGAAGGTGGTTAACCTTCTTTAAAGAAAATGCTCATGTATGAGCTTTTGAACTTGAAATGGGGAGTGGATATCTTCATTATTTCAAGTGGGAACTCAAGTGGTTAGAAAATACTCAAGGTTGGGTATTTGTCTACATTGAGGGAGAAGTTAAGGATAAATGAAGGGTATGAGACCTTCATTATCGTGTTGATCACAACGAGTGATGTTGTGAACAACGAGGAACAACTCTTCAGGGGGAGAGTCGTCAACAAATGGATTTGTTGATGTGTACCCAAAATTGGGGCAAGGGTTGATGTGTGCCCAAAAGATGGGTTGATGTGTGCCAATAGGGGGAGAATGAAAGGACCTGTGAATGAGTGTAAGTTAGGCTTTCATTACCTAGAGGGAGTGTGCCCTCTTAGGAGGAGAATGAAGAGCTTAATTTATGTGTTCATCACCTAGTGGCATGAAGATTGAGGCTATAGGATTAGCCTAACTTACATGTGGTATTGTAAGTGTTATTGTGGTATTGTCAAACATCAAAAAAGGGGAGATTGTTGGTGCAACATCCCTCAGGTCAAGGTTGACCTGGTTGACCAAGCTGAGTCTTGGTTTGAGTTTAGATGTTTGACAATAAGAAATTGATTGAAGAAGAGTCAAGTAGGTCAAGGTTGACCGGATACTTGACTGGGAAGTCCTAACTGGGATGTTAGGTAGAATGGAAGTCCTGGTGAGTGAAGCCAGGCAGAAGAAAAGTCCTAGTGAGTGAAGCTAGGTAGATTGAAAACCCTAGTGAGTAAAGCTAGGTGAAAGTCCTGGTGAGTGGAGCCAGGTGAAAGCCCTAGTGAGTGAAGCTAGGCAGATGGAAAACCCTAGTGAGTGAAGCTAGGTGAAAGTCCTGGTGAGTGAAGCCAGGCAAGGGAAAATCCAGATGGATCAAGGATGATCGGACATCTGGTGTTGGGAAGTCCAAGTAGGTCAAAGGATTGACTGGATACTTGGCACGAGGAAATACAGATAGGTCAAAGGGATTGACCAGACATCTGATGGAAGTCCAAGTAGGTCAAGAGAGTGACCAGATACTTGGCATGAATAGAAAAGTCCAAGTGGGTCAAAGGGATTGACCAGACATTTGGTGGGAAGTCCTAGCAGGTCAAAGGAGTGACCAGATGCTAGGCATGATGTACCAACAGGTCAAGGTTGACCGGATGTTGGTTTGAGAGGCTTGGGACTTGGTTTTGGGCAAAAACCAAGTGCTGGATCGATCAGTGGATCGATCCAGGCCTTTCCTAAGCGAACAGAGAGCCTCTGGATCGATCCGTGGATCGATCCAGATGTCCCAATCGATCAGTGGATCGATTGGGACGCGGCTGCTTTGCGCGATAAGCGCTGGATCGATCCATGGATCGATCCAGGCGTTTTTCCCAGAGCACAGAGGCGCTCTGGATCGATCCGTGGATCGATCCAAAGCCTCCCCGATCGATTGGGAACATTCAAATCGATCGGGATCCGACCGTTGCGTCGGGTTTATAGCCGCAGGCGAACGTTGTCTTCGGCATCTCTTCACCGATTCACTCCAGATCTCTCGCCAGCTCCTCCACAGCACTCACAAAGCTTAGATCGCCAGTTCTTGAAGGATCTTGGAAGTTCTCCAAGTCAAGAGGTGGATCAAAGCCAAGAAGAGAAGCTAGGGTTAGGGTTTATACTCATTGTAAGCGTGTAAGCTTGTATTTCTTGTATCCTTTCCCTCTCTTCTTGTATTGAGTCTTGTAGGGCTTCTTCGTCCTTGGTAGTTACCATAAAGGAGAGTTTTATTAGTGGAGGGTGTGTGTGTTGGTGTGGATCCTTGGATTAGTCACCTCTTGTGAGGTGGATACCAAGTAAACCAACCGTGTTAGCGTTGTGTGATTGTTTGTGTATCTTCCGCTGCCATATCTTTGAAGAAACAAGCAACGCCGAGCACCGAGCGAACGCGACGAGCTATTCACCCCCCCTCTAGCTACTTTTGGTCCTAACAGTTTCATCAGTCGACTGGTGCAGTCGGCTGGTAGCGAACAGAGAGTTGGTATCGAGTCGTTGGGCTGCAACGGTCGAATTTCCACGAAGGGCAGTCGACTGCATGTTTTGGCAGTCGACTGGTAGGCGGGGTTTTCTAACCCGTGGCCTATATAACCAAGCATTAGAAGCTTAGTTGAAGTTGACGAAATTAGTGGTGGTTAACCCTAATTAGAGTCTCCAAGTGTCCAAGTGATCTAGCGTGCTTGTACGAGGTTGTGGCGAGGTTTCTCCACCCACAAGGAGCTACACGAGCTAGCCGGAGGTTTTCCGGGGAGTCATCCACCGACGGATCGGGATCGTCCACCTTACGGACAGCCGTGGAGTAGGAGCTTCATCTCTGAACCACGTAAAACAACGTGTCATTGGATTTTCTTCTTGTTTATTGTTTTCTACGGTTAGCTTTGCTTTTGTTTATTAGTATTTTTGTTTCCGCTGTGCACTAACAAGCGTAGAAAGCGACGATTTGGGTGAGACGCTATTCACCCCCCTCTAGCGAACGTCAAGGTCCTAACATTTACTTCTTCCTCGACCTCAAGCAAAGCCCCTGCCACAGCCTCTACCTCGGCCACGTCCACGGAAATCACCATGGCTACCGTCATTTTCTTGCGAACCTTCGGTCTTTGACTCTTCTTTCTGGTCAATAATCGTGAGCTTGGTTTGTAGAGCCTGCTCCATAGGCTCTCTCCGTCTTCTTTGCATTCTTGCTTCATGAGCTTGTAGAGAGCTTAATAGTTCTTGCACCTTCATGTCTTTTACATCTTTTGATTCTTCTATGGCCGCAACTACATAGTCATACCTTGGCTCCAACGATCAGAGAATTTTCTCTATGACGCGACTATCTTCAATGTCATCACCATTTCTTCTTAATTGGTTGACAATAACTAATACTCTTGTAAAGTAGTCTGATATACTTTCGGATTCTTTCATCTCCAACGATTCAAATTCCCTTCTTAGGATTTGAAGGCGAATACTTTTTTGCTCTTTCATCACCTTTGTATGCTACTTGTAGGATCTCCCATGCCTTTTTGGAAGTTGTAGCTTTGACTACTTTCTCAAAAGTAGTTTCATCAAGAGCTTTATAGATAAAGAAAAGAGTTTTCTTATCTTTTCTCTTTTGTTCCGCCATTGCTGTCCTCGGTGCCTCCGTTTGGTCGACTCCTTATTGAGGCACTTTATAGCCTCTTTCAACAATATCCCACAAGCCTTCACTCTCCAGTAAGACACTTAGTTGGATACTCCAATTACTATACTTCAAATCAGCAAGTTGAGGGATAGGAAGCATCGACATGGCTCTGATACCACTTTGTTGGAAAAAAAATTACGGGAGAAGAAAAATTGTGGAAAAAGAGGAGAATCTTTACATGGAAGAGGAGGAGAATAAAAACAAAATGCTCCACTTCATTTATGAAAAGGTACATATTTATAGGTTCATTGGATAAACACTAATAATCTAATTTTTTTTTTAATTCTATCTCCACGAGACTCTTATCCTTATCAAGACACCTCATCAAATTTGATCCTGTTACAAACTCTCATCAATAATTATCACGTCTTTCTGTCTCTCTATCTTCCTAAATTTTTATCATCAACTTTTATGTCTAAAAAAATAAAATTTAATTCTCAACATTCCCGTCCCCTCTCTCTCTCTTCATTCTCCTCACATCGATTGCAAGCGCGCTACGGAGGATATTCCTCCGCCAGAGGATGGAATTTCGCGATGCCGTTTCCGGGCTCGAGCGCATCTTCTTGCGTCGGCATGTGGTCCGCCTACATCTTCCAGGGTGTCCTGTAAGAAATTGTGTGAGCACCTTCACTTCATTCTCGCTTCGCTTCCACTTTTACCTTTCTCTAACTTTTCCATTCCATCCTAAATTGATCCTTTATCTTTGGCACGGACATTTAGGGTTTTGAAAGACGAATCTTCTTTCCTATTTTTCTATGCAGATCGACCAAGCTTTTTGGGCCGAATGGGAAACGATCCGAGCACCTCTCCTTTTTAAACTTGGCGCAGAACGTGCTTTGCCTCGCGTGGTCGTTTATCAGTATGCGCATTGCGGATTTTGCATGTTCTTGTCAATTGAGGGTGATGTGAGATTGTTAATTGGTTCATTTTGATTTGGGAATGACTAATTGCATAGTGATAAAGTTGTGGTCGAGGAGTTCGTCTGGGAGAGCTCCATTACGGAGCTACTGGAGCCCGAGCATCACTAATACCATCAGTTCATCTATGGGAATTGAAGCTTTGAAGTATATCAGTTATCCCGAAGAGGTTAGTCTAGATTGTCCAACGCTTTTGATGTTTTCCTCTTTGTTTGCCGACTACTAATTCATATAGTTAATATCGTGTCTGTTGGCTCGGGTCATTGTACTTTCATTAGTAAAGCTCTAGATTTAGCAATTGCAACTCAATATCTTAGCATTGATAGTCTGAATGCAATAGATAGGAAAACATATAGCTTTTTTTTAACCAATTATATACATGACAGATATATTCTTCATGATGCCTTAAAATTGTTCTTTCTGTAAAAGTATCTATGTGACTACAATGATAACACATCAATTTAGTGTTGGTTGATGAATAAGGTGATCCCTAGCTTCCATAGATTTCCTATTGTGGTGGTGGACATACTTATAAGGTGGTGGTTAGATCTCCTCCTCCTTCCTCCCTCCCTCCAATCCAAGTATTCTAGCACCTCTTTCCTGCTCAAGGGATTGAGTCACATGGATAGCGTAAAGGACATAGTGTTTATTGCATCTTGCTTAAGATATGGCGACCTAAACTTTCTTCCATTCCAATACATAGTTTGAATTTCCTTCACATGGATGCAAGCATGATAAAAAATAAATAATATGTTTTTGCAACATCCTAGTGTGCTTTTTCCGTTGTGATGATCCTAACATTAAGATATGTCACATAAAGTTACTGATATTTTCTTTTAAATGAATTATTTTTGATAAATGGGTCAATTTATATTAACCTATTTATATATTCAGGTCGTGTAATAACTGTGTTTCGAGTCGGGTTGTTTAATAGTCAGCTCTAATTGTTGCTCTAACAGATTAACCAATTAATGCAATTCAAAGATGTACATGGTTCTATCTCCCAAATTAATTTGTTTGGAACTTAGTATGTTTCCAAAGGCAATCATATTTACCAATAACAAATTTTTAATATTTGAACTCTAAACTATCCTAAGAATGTGAGCTTGTGGAAACAAGTTCCTTTTTATGTTACCTGTGTGATTGGGCACAACCGCACATTGACATGATCGCCTCACTTTGTTTCTCCTAGTTCACTTCTCTAGCATCCCTTATTCCCTTGTTTGTATCATGAATGGATAAAAAATTACCCTTCTAAAAATCACTGTTTTTATGCTGCCATATTAAGGACTTCTAAGAGTATTGAGTTTGTTTATAACAGGTATTGGCAAAGTCTACAAAAATGATTCCTGTTGAGTAGAGTGTTTAACCTTATCGATAATAAATATTTTATTTTTTCCTAATTAAGGATACATATTGTTTTTCCATAATGAAAGATTTGATGTTTCTAGTATGGGAGAACTAGTTTAAAGATAACCAACTTGAAAAATTGATTGTTATTTAGAATTCCGTAAGTATTCTATCTGAATGGAGGCTTAACATAAACATAAGCATACTTTTTCTCCAACTGATAATTGCTACTGACAACTATGCCTTGATCTCACAGTTATACTGGTGGGTGTTCGTGTTTATGGAATCAATTATAGTTTTCCAGAATATGTTCTCACTTTCCTTGTTGCCGGAGGGGTATCTTCATTTGCACTTTTGAAGGTTTGGCATTTCCCTTCATACTCTTTTGCATCAAAATCAATTTTTTTTCACGCATGGGGATCCAACTCTTGCAATGGGGATGCATATCCAAATGACTAATTTCTTGGGATAAAAGATGGTGGCTGCATCTAACAATTTTGAATATACATTAGAAATGACTTTTTTTTTATGACTGTCATTCAGTGGCTTCTGAGTGAGTTTGTTATATTCCAAGGACTGGGTTCTTTGTTGTGCCTTGGTATGTGGAATTGATTTCAGACATAAATAATGAACACCTTATTAAAGATCTAACTTCTTTATTTGAGGACCAAAACCTCATGATTGCTCATGTAAGTCATTTTCATCCTCAATGCCAGTCATTTTGGCCTGATGTTCTTGGTATTATCTTGTTCCATGAAATATGGTTAGTAGGGTATGGTCTATGGAAATGGACCATGCCTGGCTGTGTATCTTCTGAACTACCACAGTACATTAGAATCTACATTTTATATTGATATGGTTACATTTTTGTTTATTGAACTTTTCATGCCCTTCACTCTCTGAATACATTTACAATAGCTTTGTTATTAAATTGCTTGATTCGATTGATTACAGACTAGCTCAAAGACCATAAAGAAGCTTGCCCATCCAAATGCTCCACTTGGCTATGGGCTTTGCTTCCTGAATTTAGCATTTGACGGCTTCACAAACGCCATTTCTTAAACAAGATGAAACAAAAATGCTTGTGTACCTTCAAATTTATTTTAGTGCTTTAATCGTACTTGTATCCAAATTTCACAATAATTTATAACTGCATCTATTTGTTTCTCTTTTAATAAAAAACCTTTAATAGGTACCCAAAAACTTCTGCTTGGGAGATCATGCTTGGAATGAACCTTTGGGGAACCATTTACAATGTTATTTACATGTTTGGCTGGCCCCATGCAAGTGATAATGAGGCAGTGAGGTTTTGCCAGGAGCGCCCAGAGGCAGCTTGGGACATCCTTATGTACTGTCTCTGCGGCGCAGTGGGACAAAATTTCATCTTCTTGACCATAAGCCAATTTGGCTCACTTGCTAACACAACCATCGTCACCACCCGGAATTTTGTCAGCATCATTGTATCATCATTGATAAGTGGCAACTCTTTATCAACGAAGCAATGGTCTAGTGTGGTTATGGTCTTCTCAGGTCTTTGATCTTCCTCAAGTGGAGAAAGCTCTAGAGAACAAAGGAGAAGAAGGCTACTTGAAGACCATTTTCTTTCCTTCCCCAGGATTCCTGGTGGCTTTTATTGACTTTATTGGAACTAAACACGGGAAGAGCGCTTTATTCAATTTAGGCAGATCTAAACTCGGTGGGCAATCCAAATTTAAGTGTATGTGACCGATATTTATGTCTTGCTGCTAATAGTATACTTCAGAAATGTATACTATTAGCAGCAAGACATAAATATCGATTATGGCAATCGTACGTTGATTAGACTTAAATTATTAGTCTAAAAAGATAAAATAGTTAATAGATGTGCAAATCAACTTCATCTAGTTGGATAAAATTTAATTGTTATTATTGTTGTAATTAATAGATAGATGTGCAAGTAGTTTAGGTCCCTATGTATAATCTAATCTTGTATATGTAAGACAGTAAATGAATCAAATATTTATGAATAAATTTGATATTTGACTTGGTAAGAACTTATTTACGCTCGTTTAATATACATAAGATCAGCTCGTTAAATTAAACAAGCTTGAACAGCTCGTTAAATTAAACAAACAAATTTAAACATATATGTATTTAGTGATCAACGTTTGTGAATAATTTCTGTGAACAACGCTCCTGAACAATGTTCATAAACTATATTTATTAATACGCTAAATAAATAAAATAAATAAAATAAATAAATAAGTTTAATTAGGATGTTCAATAATTAATTAAACAAGTAAAAGTTTCAAATAAATTTGAATTGAAAGTTTTGTTAGGATCTTGGATGGCTAGAGGGGGGTGAATAGCCTCTTCAAAAGCTAAAACTTAAAGATAAAACTCACACGAGTGGTTAGCGCAGCGGAAAACAAGTTAAGAACAGAATAAGAATAAGAGAAGAAACAAAGCAAACCACAGTGACTCAAGTGTTTACGAGGTTCGGGGATAACTTGCCCCTACTCCTCGGTGTCCGTAAGGTGGACAAGCCGATCTTCGGTAGATCAACCCCGGTGAACACCCGGCTATGAACTTTCTCCTTCTCGGTGGAGTGACCTCTCAACAAAATCTCAACAGGTATGTAGAATATAGCACAAGACTTACTGAGCTTGGTGACTTAGGAGAATGAAAATTAAGCTTACAGTCACGCGAAGGTCAGTGAAACAGAGAGCAAGTCGAGACAGCCGCTTCTCAGCTCCGAGCGTCAAAGCTTTTTCACTGATCGACAGAGAGTGTTTCTTTTTCTTCCCCAAAAGAACTTCTTATTAACCCTCTCTTCAACCAGCCTTTTATGTCTCTGCCATCTCTGCCTTTCGCCCGCAACGGATCCCTGCCAAACTGCAGCAAATCTCTGCATCCAGCCATAGCATCGCCAATCACGCTTCTTTCTCATCTGATCATCTGAGCTCACACCAATGGAATTCTGGTCTTCACTGGTGTCTCTGAGCTCCACCCAATCACCATGAGTTGAGCTGATCGATGCCAGATCACCGCCAGATCGCAGCCACGACTTTGCTGCTTTAACAGGTTTACAGTGGAACATAGCAAAAGTTTCTCTGGTATCCTCTACTAATGAAGCTCAATTTGAAATCAACCAATTGCAAATTACCAGTAACCTGCACCTCAAAATCTTGCAGCAGATGGTTAGAAATATTTAGGCAAAAGCAACTTTGAATCAGAAAGAATCAGAGAAAGTGCATGCAAAACAGACTATAGTATGGATCGGTCTGCAGACCGATCCATACGTTCAAATCTCTTTTTCGATCGTTACTGATCGGTCTGCGGACCGATCAGGAACTAACCTGATCGGTCTCCGGACCGATCAGGCATCAATCTGACTGGTCCCGAGACCGGTCAGTATCGATACAGTAGCATACTGGGTATTCGCAGTATGCTACTGAGTTCTCACTGATCGGTCGGCGGACCGATCAGTAACAACACAGTATGCTACTGAGTGTTTACTGATCGGTCCGTAGACCGATCAGGGCACACTTAGTGTCACTGGATCGGTCTGCCGACCGATCACCCGTGCCACTTGTGCCACTGGATCGGTCATCAGACCGATCCAAGGCTGTGATTTAAGAGGCAAGCTTCCAAGCTTGCTACCCTTAATCCTGACAGTCCAGAGACCGAGCTACCGAGCTCTTCTCCGACTATACATGCCAAGTTTCCATACTTGGACTTCCCAATACCAGATGTCCGATCACCCTTGATCCATCTGGATTTTCCCTTGCCTGGCTTCACTCACGGGACTTTCCAATTGCCCGCTTCATTCACGGGACTTTCCATTGCCTGGCTTCACTCACCAGGACTTTCCATTGCCTGGCTTCACTCACCAGGACTTTTCCAATTGCCTGGCTTCACTCACCAGGACTTTCCAATTGCCTGGCTTCACTCACCAGGACTTTCCAATTGCCTGGCTTCACTCACCAGGACTTTTCCAATTGCCTGGCTTCACTCACCAGGACTTCTCCAATTGCCTGGCTTCACTCACCAGGACTTCTCCAATGCCAAGCTCCTTGCTCGGACTTTTCCCAATCAGATTAATCAGGTCAACCAAGTCAACCCTGATTTGTCTGAGTTAATTCAATATCTGATTGAAACTTAAATCAGTGTCAACATCAAAACAACATCCAGGTCAGACTGTATCAACAATCTCCCCCTTTTTGTTGTTTGACAACACGATTTAAGTTTAGATCAGAAATGCTTTCATATCCATAATTTTAGGGAAATCGGGATCCTCCCCCTAAGACGGATATATCTCAAATATCTTCTCCCCTTTTTTTCATATTGAGTTTACAATTCGTCTCTAAACTTCAAATACTCTCTCCCCCTTTGTCAAACACCGAAAAGGTATATATATATAAAAAAATATGAGGACTGACAAACACCTCCCCCTTAAACCCATATCATAATCCACAAAAAGAAGTAAGATATGATAGAACTCAAGCAATGTCATATACATAGCATGAAAAAGATATCATAGGAGTACAAAACGCATGAAAATAAACATAATGTCTAAAATAGCAACCATCCAGGACAGGCAATCAACATCGTATCTAGAACAAAGTAGCACAATCAACAATCAATCACATAATCAAAATCAACTCGCATCCTCATCATGAGGAGCAGTGTCATCAGCAACAGGATAAGAGAATCCCTGAGGGGGCACGCCGCTGCCTGAAGATGGATCGTCTGTAGAAGGCTGAGGTGGTGGGTGGCTGGCCATCCATCCCATAAACGCCTGATGAGTAGCCAGCTGATGTCTCTGTAGGGTCTCAAAGCGTCGGTCAATGTGGAGACGTAGACCAACGAACTCAGCAGCCACCATCTCCTCGTGGCGATCAAATCGGTCCTCCAACTCCGCGATCTGCCAGCGCAGATCAGGGTCCGCCTCGCCAATGTCAGCAGGAGGAGCAGCTGCAACCTGTCGTGGTAACTCACCTAAAGCTCTCCCATCCTTCCACTGAACCTCCCCATTTCGCCCTATGATTCCAGACTTGGAAAATGCTCGTTTCCCAAGTCGGCAATCCTGCCTGATCATTTTGATTATTCTACCCTTAGAGACATCAACCTGAAGGGTCTCAAGCCAATCAGTAATTATATGCCCATAAGGCATATAAATAGTGAAGCCGCTAGGCTGAGAATATGATATGATCGAGGAGTAGATGCTTGACATGATATCAAAATCGAGACGCCGACGCAAACCATAAAGCATAAGACAATGATATGGTCGGATCTCAGATAGTGGTTTAGATGTGATAGGTAGAAGGCAGTTCGTGACAATTTTAAAAAGAATGTAGTCTTGAGGAGATAATCTCAAGGCTGCAAAAGTAGGGAAGTCAACATCTAGCTCATCTAGCCCTAGTCTAGGCTGTCTGAAGAAGTACTCATAGATTTCGTCAGATGAGATATCAAACGGTGGAGGTAACTCTTCTGGTAGGTCAGGAAATATCGAAAAGACATCACCGGAACACCTCCGACAATCGAGATACTCAAAGAAAGATGAGATACTGAAATCAAGAGTCCGCCTAGCAACTCTTGTTTTAAAACCTTGATCATTAGTCTCATGAAGGTTATTATAGAACTCAGAGACCAAGTCATAGTTGATATCCCGTTCCAAGTAGACTAGAGTATCGAGTTTGTAGTATGCTAAGATTTCGGACACTTGTGGGCAAAATTCGTCCATGAATTTTCTATCCACGGACCTACAAGGGAGTAATTTGAATGTCCTTTGTTGAAAAGCTTCCTCAGTCCGGCGGTTTGGGAATCTACTGGAACTAGCCGGTTGGGGTCGGGAAGAAGCAGCAGGAGTTTTGGATTTGGATGTCTTGGTTGGTTCCTTAGAGGTTCCCTCACCATCAGTGGGTTTCTTCCTAAGGGGACACAATGGGGTGAAATGGGGAGCACCGGAGCCACCGACAATTAAGAACCGAGACAACAAAACAACAAATTCAGTGAGAAACATAATGCTGCCAAATTCTAGAAAGGTAAGAAGTTACCTTGGTGCCATTTGAACCTTAGTATAGGGCGAGTGCTGGAGCTTCGGCGTGCAAAGAGAAGAGAAGGAGTGAACTGGTGGGAAGAGTCGGCTAGGGTTCGTGTGAATGAGGGAAAGAAGAATCGGGGGTTTTAAGGGTTAAGATGGGTGTACAGTGAAGAAAAGATCGGACGGTTGTCCGATCAGAAGGTTTCGGAAGCCCACAGATCGGTCACCAGACCGATCAGGGAACCTCCTGATCGGTCAGTAGACCGATCAGGAAGTGCGAAGCTGATCGATCCTCGGACCGATCAGGGAACTACCTGATCGGTCCGTAGACCGATCAGAGATCGAACAGTAAGCCCAAGTTAGAACCACTGATCGGTCCATGGACCGATCAGAAGAACCCTATGCGTATCAGATTATCCTGATCGGTCCCTGGACCGATCAGTGAGCCGCACAAACATACCCTGATCGGTCCCTGGACCGATCAGATTACAGACAGTAAGGTTGGGAAGTTTTTGGATCGGTCTGTCGACCGATCCATCTTCTCCTGATCGGGCTGTAGCCCGATCAGTGTCTGATACTGAAATTTTCAGTGATTTCAGTAACCGAAATCCTTAGATATGTTTGATAGGTCGTAGAAGTTTCTCCAGTAAAACTGTCAAACTCAATATCTAGAACCCTGAGAATCTACAATCATAACTATGTCCTAACGATGGGCTCTTATGGTGTGAATTTGTTTATAATTTGAGACTTTCATATTCGACTACAAACACTGAGATTTCAGACAAGTTTCAAGTTTGTCAAAATAGACAACTTGTCCTAATTTGCAATCAAGGCATGAAAGCTGAAATTCTTGATTCTTGTTATGTTTAGTTTCAAGTTTGTCAAAATATATCCAATTTGTTATTATTTCCTTTAATAACCTAGCGTTTTATCAATCAAGGTCATGACATGAACCAAGCAACAATACCAATCAACACATCAACCATCAACCATGATTAGAGAATTTCTAGGCAAATGTCCAACCAAGATTCCTTGGTTGGAATATATGAGTAAGATCTAGGAACCAAATACACATGAATTGTGTAATGGTGTTCCCCAAACTCAATTAATGTCTCTTCAACCTAATTATTCAAGGGATGCATGATACATTTTGAATAATTTGGTTGATCCTAGCATCTCACCCCATTTCTAGCAAACAAAAACATTTTGTTAAACCTTATAGTGTATGTGAGATGTTCCCAAGTTGCCCAAATTTTTGTCCCAATTACTCTTGTTATTTTAATAGTCCTTATTGATCATGGTAAAGTTCTAATGACCTAAGGAGCCAAACACATTCCCAACTCCCTCCTTAAATGACTAAATTCATTCTCCGGAAGGGGTTTGGTAAAAATATCAGCTAGGTTTGACTTTGACTCAACATATGTGAGTGCAATGTCACCCCTAGCTACGTGATCTCTTATGAAGTGATGACGCACTTCAATGTGTTTAGTCCTCGAATGATGGACTGGATTTTTAGTTAGGTTGATCGTGCTAATGTTGTCACATAGCACTTGTACACCCTTATAAGAGAGTCCATAATCCTCTAGGGTGTGTATCATCCACAACAACTGTGATACACTCTCTCCCATGGCAATATATTCAGCCTCGGTCGTGGAGAGAGCAACACAATGTTGCTTCCGACTTGACCAACTAACTAAACATGAACCTAAAAATTGGCAACCCCCACTCGTACTTTTCGATCCAATTTGCACCCAGCATAATCGGAGTCGGTATAACCTATCAAGTCAAAAGACTCGGTACGAGGATACCAAAGACCTACTCTTATTGTGCCCTTAAGATATCTCAAAATTCTTTTAACTGCAATTAAATGAGATTCCTTTGCACAGACTTGATACCTAGCGCACATGCCCACAGCAAAAAGTATATCGGGTCTACTGGCTGTGAGATATAGAAGACTACCGATCATGCTTCTATATTGCGTTAGATCAACTGGTTTTCCACTCTCATCATTGTCAAGGCGAGTGTTTGTCGCCATTGGAGTGGACACTTCCTTAGAGTCACTCATATTGAATTTTCTGAGCATCTCTTGAGTGTATTTTGCTTGATGGACATAAATACCATCTCTAGTTTGTTTGATTTCGAGTCCAAGGAAGAAAGTCAATTCTCCCACTAGACTCATCTCAAACTCACTCTCCATGTGAGTGATGAACTCATTTAAATAGCCCTTGTTGTTTGAGCCACAAATTATGTCATCGACATATACTTGGGCTACAAAAATATTTTCACCATCTCTACGTAGAAATAGTGTTGGGTCTATTTGTCCTCTAACAAAGCCCTTCTCTAGTAGATATGTTGACAACCTTTCGTACCAAGCTCGTGGTGCTTGTTTAAGCCCATAAAGTGCTTTCTTGAGCTTGTACACGTGATTTGGAGATTCGGTATTCACAAATCCCGGTGGTTGTTCAACATAAACTTCTTCCTTAATGAGACCATTTAAGAAGGCCGATTTTACATCCATTTGATAGAGCTTGAAACCTCTATGTGCAGCAAAAGCTAGCATTAAGCGAATGGACTCTAATCGGGCCACTGGAGCATATGTCTCATCATAATCAAGGCCTTCAACTTGACTATAGCCCTTGGCTACAAGTCTTGCCTTGTTTCTAACTACATCTCCCTTTTGGTTCAATTTGTTCTTGAAGACCCATTTGGTTCCAATAATGGTGGTCTTCTTAGGTCTGGGAACCAAGTCCCATACTTGGCTCCTTTCAAATTGACCTAATTCGTCTTGCATAGCTATGATCCACTCAGGATCATGCAATGCCTCATCAATTAATCTAGGTTCAATTTCTGAGATCAAAGCGACCTCATTGGACTCATTTCTAAAGAATGACCTAGTCCTAACCCCTTGATGGATGTCTCCCACAATCTGGTCTTGGGGGTGACTAGTGTCTAGCCTAGACTGCCTTGGTGCTGATGGTGCCTCATGAGTGGTCTCACTTGGCACAGACAAGGACTCAATATCAGGCAATGGATCCACCTGAGTTCTTTGTTGTCCTTGCTCATCATTATCAGAGTCAATTTCGACTCTTTCGATGTTTTGGTCATTCAAACTTAGCCTTCTAAGTTCGAATTGAATTTGTTCTACATCCCTTGATTGATCATTTAAATTAGGGATTTCTTCAAAAGCTACATCAGAGGAATCTTCATTGAATTTAGTCCTATTGTTGTGGGCTCGATAGGCTTTGCTGGTGAGTGAATACCCGACCAGTATCCCTTCATCAGCCTTAGCCGTGAACTTCCCAAGATGATCCTTTGTGTTCAAGATAAACACCTTACAACCAAACACCCTAAGATGTTTAATTGTAGGTGGTTTCCCAAACCAAAGTTCATGAGGGTCTTTCCTAAAAATCTGTGTATTAGGACTCGATTTTGCACATAGCAAGTTGTACTCACAGCTTCGGCCCAGAGCATACTTCGTGCAGCCTCTTGTAGGACTCGGTTCTTTCTCTCCACAACCCCATTTTGCTGTGGGGTCCTCGGAGTAGAGAACTCATGTCTATAACCCTTCTCTTGACAAAACTCTAAAAACCTATGGTTTTGGAATTCACCACCATGATCACTCCTAATGGTTTTAATTGTGGTTGATTTTTCATTTTCCGTTCTTCTACAAAAAGAAATGAAAATATCTATGGTTTGGTCCTTATGTTTCAAAAAGAAGGTCCAAGTATATCTAGTGAAATCATCAATAATCACAAGACAATATCTACTTCCATTCAAAGATATTACACTACTGCAATCAAATAGGTCCATGTGCAATAAGTCTAACGGAGTAGAAGTACTTACAATGCTTTTACCTTTATGAACCGCTTTTGTTTGCTTACCCTTTTGACATGCATCACATAGTTTGTTCTTTTGATATTTGATGCTTGGTAAGCCTCGCACTAATCCTTTGTTTGCTAGCTTCCGGATGTTCTTCATGTTTACATGTGCCAACCTTCTATGCCATAGCCAAGACTCTTCTTCTTTTGACATGAAACACTTAATCAAAGCATTAGTAGCACTTTTAAATGATACTTGATAAATATTGTCTACCCTTGTGCCTACTAGTACTGTGTCAAGAGTGTCAATGTTTTTAACCAAACATTGACTTGAATGAAATTCAATTGTGTAACCCGTATCACACAATTGACTGACACTTAGGAGATTAAAAGTCATTCCCTTGACTAGAAGGACATTCTTGATATGAAGACATTCGGATATATGAATGTCTCCAACTCCTATTACCTTAAGACTACCATTGTTACCAAAGGACACATTACCTCTACTTTTGTTTTGAAGAGAAGCAAATAGAGATTTGTCCCCGGTCATGTGCTTGGAGCATCCACTATCAACAAACCAAGTTGATAGGTGCTCCCCCTCGATCAATGCCTACAAGATACGAAAGATAAATGTTTTAGGTACCCAAATCTTGGGACCTAATGCATCTACAAGAAGTGACCTAGGAACCCATGCTTTGGTCATACCCTTCCTAGTTCCATGAACCCTAGAATCATTTGATCTATGGTATTGGGTCCTAGACACTAATGAGATAAAACTCGATTCTTTGGGTTGATAACCTATCCCGGCTTTGTTGTAGACTGCCCTTTGGGCATTTAAGATCATGTCTAATGTCTTAGAGCTAGTTGAGAATTTCTCAAGCATTTTCTTGAGCTTCTCAACCTCACTCTTCAAAGCCTTGTTCTCATCTTCAAGAAGCTCTAGATGGAGGTCATCAACCTCATCTTCCCTAAGAGCCTTTAGCATTTCTACTTCTTCTTTTAACAATTTATTTTCTGTTTTCGACTTTTTAAGCAATGTAGATAAATGAGTAATAGTCTTATAACATTTTTCTACATGAGAAGAAGTTACCTCTTCATCATCCGAGGATGATGAGGCCGCGTTTGAAGCATCACTTGAGTTGCCATCGCTTCCGGAGTCCTCCCTTGCCATGAGTGCTAAATGGCGAGTGCTCTTCTCCTTCTTCTCTTCTTCCTCGGATGAGCTTGAAGATGACTCATCCCAAGTGGCCTTAAGGGCCTTCTTCTTTTTGCTTCTTTCTTCTTTCTTCTTGGCTCGTTCTTCCTTCTTCTTGGCTCGTTCTTCCTTCTTGAGCTTAGGACACTCACTTCGGTAGTGCCCTTTCTTACTACATTCATAGCACGTAACGTTAGATTTATCAATGTTCGGATCATTAGGTTTACCTTTGTATCTTCGGCTTCTTCTCATGATCCTCCTCACGAAATTTGCCATTTCGCTTGATGACGATGATTCGCCTTCGTCATCGGACTCGGAGGAAGAGGTGGATGAGGAGATCTCCTTTTCTTTCTTCTTTTCCTTCTTCCTTCTCCCATCCTTGCTCCTTTCTCCTGCAACAAGAGCAATACCTTTCTCCTTTTGGCCTTTGTTAGCAAGTTCATGTAATTCCATTTCACAGAAAAATTCATCTAACTTGACAATTGAAAGATCCTTGGATACCTTGTAGGCATCTACCATAGATGACCACAAGGCATTCCTAGGAAAAGCTTTAAGTGCATACCTTACAAGATCGCGGTTTTCTACATGTTCATCTATGGAATGTAGACCGTTAATGATCTCTTTAAACCTACCATGAAGTTCACTTACATTCTCATTTTCCTTCATGGTGAGGTTCTGGAGTTGGTTGAGGAACAAGTCTCTCTTGGCAATTCGAGAGTCCCGAGTCCCTTCTTGAAGCTCAATGAGCTTGTTCCATAGATCTCTTGCACTAGTAAAAGGACCTACCTTGACTAGTTGGTCCTTGGCGATTCCACATTGCAAGGTGACCATGGCCTTGGCATCGGCTTGTGCTTTGCGGAGTTGTTCGGTAGACCACCTTGACGATTCGAGCTCCTTACCTTCCTCATCTCTTGGTGGTGTGTAGCCTTCCTTGACTGAGAACCACATGGCAATGTCCGTCTTTAGGTAATACTCCATGCGTCCCTTCCAGTACTGGAAATCTGCCCCTTCAAAGTAAGGTGGTCGATTTGTGCTAAAACCTTCCCTCATGGCCATCTCTTTGCTCTTAGGTTGTTAAGCCGGATGAAGAGCTCCAAGCTCTGATACCACTTGTTAGGATCTTGGATGGCTAGAGGGGGTGAATAGCCTCTTCAAAAGCTAAAACTTAAAGATAAAACTCACACGAGTGGTTAGCGCAGCGGAAAACAAGTTAAGAACAGAATAAGAATAAGAGAAGAAACAAAGCAAACCACAGTGACTCAAGTGTTTACGAGGTTCGGGGATAACTTGCCCCTACTCCTCGGTGTCCGTAAGGTGGACAAGCCGATCTTCGGTAGATCAACCCCGGTGAACACCCGGCTATGAACTTTCTCCTTCTCGGTGGAGTGACCTCTCAACAAAATCTCAACAGGTATGTAGAATATAGCACAAGACTTACTGAGCTTGGTGACTTAGGAGAATGAAAATTAAGCTTACAGTCACGCGAAGGTCAGTGAAACAGAGAGCAAGTCGAGACAGCCGCTTCTCAGCCCCGAGCGTCAAAGCTTTTGCACTGATCGACAGAGAGTATTTCTTTTTCTTCCCCAAAAGAACTTCTTATTAACCCTCTCTTCAACCAGCCTTTTATGTCTCTGCCATCTCTGCCTTTCGCCCGCAACGGATCCCTGCCAAACTGCAGCAAATCTCTGCATCCAGCCATAGCATCGCCAATCACGCTTCTTTCTCATCTGATCATCTGAGCTCACACCAATGGAATTCTGGTCTTCACTGGTGTCTCTGAGCTCCACCCAATCACCATGAGTTGAGCTGATCGATGCCAGATCACCGCCAGATCGCAGCCACGACTTTGCTGCTTTAACAGGTTTACAGTGGAACATAGCAAAAGTTTCTCTGGTATCCTCTACTAATGAAGCTCAATTTGAAATCAACCAATTGCAAATTACCAGTAACCTGCACCTCAAAATCTTGCAGCAGATGGTTAGAAATATTTAGGCAAAAGCAACTTTGAATCAGAAAGAATCAGAGAAAGTGCATGCAAAACAGACTATAGTATGGATCGGTCTGCAGACCGATCCATACGTTCAAATCTCTTTTTCCATCGTTACTGAGTGGACCGATCAGTTACCACACAGAAGCTTCTGTGGGCTATCTGATCGGTCTCCTGACCGATCAGAAACAATTGACGGAGTCCAGAATCGAGGGGGGGATCGATCTGTGCACCGATCCACCCATAGTCTGATCGGTCCACGGACCGATCCAACACAGTATGCTACTGAGTGTTTACTGATCGGTCCGTAGACCGATCAGGGCACACTTAGTGTCACTGGATCGGTCTGCCGACCGATCACCCGTGCCACTTGTGCCACTGGATCGGTCATCAGACCGATCCAAGGTTGTGATTTAAGAGGCAAGCTTCCAAGCTTGCTACCCTTAATCCTGACAGTCCAGAGACCGAGCTACCGAGCTCTTCTCCGACTATACATGCCAAGTTTCCATACTTGGACTTCCCAATACCAGATGTCCGATCACCCTTGATCCATCTGGATTTTCCCTTGCCTGGCTTCACTCACCAGGACTTTCCAATTGCCTGGCTTCACTCACCAGGACTTTCCAATTGCCTGGCTTCACTCACCAGGACTTTCCAATTGCCTGGCTTCACTCACCAGGACTTTCCAATTGCCTGGCTTCACTCACCAGGACTTTCCAATTGCCTGGCTTCACTCACCAGGACTTCTCCAATTGCCTGGCTTCACTCACCAGGACTTCTCCAATTGCCTGGCTTCACTCACCAGGACTTCTCCAATGCCAAGCTCCTTGCTCGGACTTTTCCCAATCAGATTAATCAGGTCAACCAAGTCAACCCTGATTTGTCTGAGTTAATTCAATATCTGATTGAAACTTAAATCAGTGTCAACATCAAAACAACATCCAGGTCAGACTGTATCAACAAGTTTGATAATATCTAAACGAATCAAATTTGAACTAAGCTCAAGTCAAGCTTGAATTGAGAGTTTGATAACATCTAAACGAACTCAAGTCAAGTTTCAAACAAGCTTATAAAAAATAAATCAAGCAAGCTTGAATAATCATTTTAAAAGGTTGGTCATTTTAAGCTAGACTTGACTTGTCTCAGTTATTTTATCAAACAAATTTGAATATGTTGAATAAGTGTGAATGGAGAAGAGAAGAAGCTCTATTGTGCATGAGACTTTAGTCCCACATTGGGAGTTTCTTGGCATCTTTGTTGGTTTATATTAATTCACATACATTGAGGATGTGGACAAATGCATGGGGAGAGACTTTCTCTCGGGGGTGCAAATCCAAGGCCCGGATTGCACTGAACCAAGTTGACTCGAGCGCGACCTGCGCACATGAATGCCGAATCGGTCGGGGCAAAATTTGCCCAAGCGGAACAACTAACATTTTGCCACATATATCTTTTTGCTGCTTGTGTAACAGATGCATTAAAGAAAGATTAATGCAGAATCAAAACGACTAAGTGAAAAGCTAGCGTTGAGTAATGATCATAAGGAGGTTGCGACCACAGGCAAAAGGTTATGAAGGCAGAAGCTCTCCTCATTCCCCTCCTCTGTCGTGCAACTCTTGCTCGCTAGAGTGCCCGTGGTAGAGTTCGCGGTCGATCGTTCTATCCTGGGAAACAGACGACCCAAGTAAACCTCGAATCACAGTCGGAGGTGGGTGAATCTGTTTCAAGGAAGCTGCTACTCGCAGGCCTCGATCAGCTTGCCCGGTCGGAATTTTCGCCCGACCTTACTGTCTGACCTAGTCTCCCTTTCTGCAGACCTGATCTACCTTTTCTGCAGACTTGCTCAAACAGACCTGGTCATTCTGATTTGCAGACCTGGTCTTCCTTTTCTGCAGACCTGCTCAAACAGACCTGGTCATTCCGTTCTGCAGACCTGCCCTGCCGCTTTGGTCTGCTGCTATGCAGACCTGCCTTAGTCTTCCGCTCTGTAGACCTGCTCTTCCGCTCTGCAGACTTAGTCTTCTGCTCTGGTCTGCCGCCCTACAGACCTGCTCTACCGCTTTGCAGACCTGCCCTGTCGCTCAGCTCTGCTGCATTACGGAAACCAGCTCCTGCTGGCAACCTGAGATTATCTGCTCAGGTCATTTCGATTGTAAGTTAAATTTAAATTCTGTGAAGTTTTAAATTCAACTAAGTACCCATAAATCTCTGACATTAGATTGTTTGTGTCTAACAGAATATCCCAAATCTTGATTCAGCTTGATTTGACTTATTTACTGAAGGTCAGATCCTCTGATCCAGGATCTTCTGGACTAGGAAAAGCCCTGTAAATTTATTGGCGGGGTGAGTTGAACCTCATCTGTTAGGGTACAATTCATCATACCAGTGATTGAACAGGAATTCAAAAGTGGTCTATGGATCCTGGCTAGAGAATTCCTGCCTTGTTTACCGCCATGCGTATCTAAAAAGAAAGATTTTTTTTAAAATGTTTATTAGACTGATCTGTAATCCGAATCCAAATCGTCCTGAACAACTACGTTTGGTATAGCGTAATGTAATCCAGCTTGTAATGTAATGTAATCAGGATTACATTACAATGTTTGGTGAAATAATTATATACTATGCATGTAATCTTTGATTACAAGGGTGATTACATTCTCTTATTTGATGTACATTATTTTTGATAAGAAATGTAATTCATATTATTGTAAAATGATAAAAATAATCTTATAACAGAATTTAAATAATTTTATTCTGCCTTTCAATTAAATCAAATTTAATCCGACTAAATTAAATAAGATCAAATTAAATAAAATTATTCACAAATACTGTACGGTTGGTTTTACAACAGTAACTTCTGAGCTCGCCTTCTTGATGAAAAATGATTAGACAAGTAAATTATACTGATTAATACTAGAGAAAATGACATTAGATTTTTCATGTTAGACCAGCATCGTACCATGGCGGAAACAAATTGGATCGTTGTTGCAAATACATTTAACATGAGAAACATAACAATCACGTCTGCATATGCTATACAATGCATTCTCTGACTTGATGCATGCACGGGCTCCTAACCTCATCACTGTCGATCGAGCAAAGTGTTGGAAACGCATAAGAACACAAAAGAAAGTTTGACACTCCGCTGGGATATAGTTTCTTCAATTGAGGGGACATGGCTTTTGGTATATGAAACAGACAGGTTGTTGGAAAGAAATTGTGCTTCCCTGCATAGGAGCTCCTAGTGAGTAAGCAATGACATTTGATTGAGAAGTGCATATCGTTGGCTAGCCATATTACCAAATGGAAACGAATCACCAATTGCAAAGTTCACTGCTTCACCACGGTTGAATCCTAAGATATACGGAAAAAATGGAGAACGAATCCACTTCAATAATCCTTAGACAATGACGTGTAGAAGAATGTAAAAATTAAAAGAACTCTAAAATGGAGAAAAGGAACAAATTCCTCTAGGAAAGGTGATAATGTATTCTCCATATTTTTGCTGATGGAGGCGCTAGGATGAGTGTGCGAGACGAGATATGTGCGAGGCGAGGGAGAGGTTCTGCCGAGACGAGGGAGAGTTGTGTCGACGATTTGGTGAGAAATTGGTTCGATGAGATGAGATGAGATCAAGGTTAGATTTTGTATTAAAAAATTTTGAGTTGTAATGTAATCCGATTACGTGTTGTTTGGTTTGTAATTTGGATTACAAAAAGTTATTAACTTTTATAATCCAAATTACATTACATTACAAATTTAGAATTATATCAAATAAAATAATCAATTTTGTAATGTAAATAACCAATTTTGTAATGTAATCTTAATTATATTATATTACAAATTTAGAATTATATCAAATAAAATAATCAATTTTGTAATGTAAATAACCAATTTTGTAATGTAATCCTGATTACATTATATTACAAATTTAGAATTATATCAAATAAAATAATTAATTTTGTAACATTATAAATTTAGAATTATATTAATATAATATTACATTTAAGTAGATTACACATACCAAACTAAAACGGGAAAGCGGATCCTTACGCAGGATCACGTTCGCGAAACACAACAAATCGAGCTTTGCTTACCTTGCTTATTAGGGTCGATTGCAGCGGCGGCAGCTCCGCTCCCTATCCGGCCTTCTACGAGGCGGTCGTTTGTTCTCGTCTGCTGCGCATCCAAAAAGATGTATTCGCCCTCTTCTTCTCACGCTATCCATTGTCATTGCGCTTCCCCTTCTCCCCTCCGTTCTTCGTCTGCTTCCTTCAAAAGTAGTACTCTCTGCGCTCCCAGAACCCTAGCCATTGGTTTCGTAAGTAACTACCAACGGCAACATCTCTCCATTCGATGCCGCCGCTCCGAGTTCTTAGACCAACACCGCCTAACTGGTCGTTCTCCTTCACCGCCGCCTGAGGAACCTGCCTCTTTCAACCCCCAACCCCCCGGAGGTGCCCATTGGCTCCTCGCTTCAGGTTGTTAACTTTGTCGCCGTTTAAATTCCTTACCTTTCTTGTTTCGTCTTGCTCTCTTTGCAGCGTTGAATTCGAGGGTGTTCGTTGGTTATTCCATTTACAAAGGGAAGGCAGCGCTCACGGTGGATCCTCGAGCCCCTGAATTCGCCCCTCTTGAAGTGAGTTCTTTAGTTTCTACTCAGAGTTCGTCAAAATTTGGTTTTTACATTTTTGTAGTCAGCGTGGTGGTTTTATATCATATCGTTGCAGTCTGGAGCTTACAAAGTTTCTAAGGAAGGATTTATTCTCCTCCAATTTGCTCCTGCTGTAGGTACTCGACAATACGATTGGAGTAGAAAGCAGGTATGCCAAATTGTTTTTTCCCTTCTCTGTGTGTGATTGTAATGCCATTACACTTAGATAATTGCAATCCTTCCCTTCTTGTCATATGTGGTGCAAAAGATGAAGAAAAAAGGCTTTTCTATTATCTTTCTCATGATACTTGCCACTAGCTAGAGCCTCAGTCAGCCTCTTAGTGGCTAGGGGTGAGCATTTGGTTGAAAACTGAACCGAAAGTGAATAAACCAAAATTTGTTCGAACCAACCGAATTTTCTGATAAAATTGAAAAAACCAAACGGATATAACATTGGTTAATTCAGTTTTCGACTGAATTAACTGAACTTAAAAAAATAAAAAAAACAGAATTAACTGCTTGTAAAAGGTCATTCACACAGCGGCGCTCTCAGCCGACGGACAGAAATCCAGCCATCATAACTAACCTTATAATGATCAGGCAGCCAAAATACGGAGAAAACAACTCGATCTTATCACAGAACTCAAGTTATAATTCCGCAATAACTTGATCTTATCATAGAATACATCAACATGAGAAAAAACAAATGCTTTAAACTATATTTTCGAGTTATAAAACAAATGATTTGATCGAAGAAGAGCGAAATACGGAGAAAACATAAATCGAAGTAATCTGTGTGAGCTACCTCCAGATCTGATCGATAGGCGGCGAGATCATCAAGCAGAGAAAGTGATATCAAGAGTTAAATCGGGGAGGAGTGCTTGGAGGAAGGAAGGGGAAGAGATCGGGTGACATCAATGAGGTAGCAATCCTCTTGATCGCTGGTTGCAGCTTGTGTGAAGACAAGGGGATGCAGAGGACTGCCAATGATGGCCTCACAGGTGGCGAGAGAGACAAGAGGGGAGGGAGGTTGCCGGTCGCTCATTGGCTACGACCTGCGTGAGGATGAGGGGACTTAGAGGGACGCCGATGACAGTCTCATCGGCAACGAGTGCGACAAGAGGGGAGGGGAGAAGGCAAGAGCGTCGGGAGGAGAGGAGAGGGGGAGTCGCGACTCTGGAGGTTGACGAGCGACGAGAGACGGAGAGAGGGATTAGGAATAAGGATTTAGGGATTTTATTTTAATTTTTAAACTTCTTCTCGGTCAAGGCTAGGTTGGTACGATATATCGATACCGAATTCTCATACCGTATACCGTATCGAAAAATTTAGTATAAAAAATTTATACCGATACCCGTACTGTTATACCAAATTTTCGGTATGATATGAGTTTCATACTGAAAATTTCGATAGCAAAATTTGGTACGGTATGTTGTAACAAGATAAAGCTATATTGTAGCAGATACTGGTTACTAGCTGCTACAACAAAGAAAATTGTGTTGTAGCAGCTATTGGTTAATAGTTGTTACACTGTTTTTGTTGCGTGAACTTTGAGAGGCCATACTTTAGATTGAACCATAAGCCGCATAATATAGAGATCTTCGATTTGATATATTGTGCATTATATGGTTCATCCAGAATTAAAAGTTCTGACCTCTCAAAGTTTACTCGACAAACACATTATAGCAGCCGTTAACTAGTAACTGCAACAACACAGTTTTCTCTGTTGTAACATCTACTAATCAGTAGTTGCTACAATATAATTTTTCCTATGTTGTTGTAGCATCTACGAACTAGCAGCTGTTACAATAGAGAAAATTGTGCTGTAGCAACTATTGGTTAGTAGCTGCTACAATGTATTTGCTAATTTGAGAAGTCATAACTTCTGACTCCAATTGAACCATGAGATGCACAATATATCAAATCGAAGCTCGTTCAGAGATCTTCAATTTGATATATTGTGCATTATATGGTTCATCTAGAATCAAAAGTTATGACATTTTAAAGTTTATTCGACAAACACATTATAACAGCTACTAACCAGTAGTTGTTACAACATAATTTTCTCTGTTGTAGCAACTACTAACTAGTAGCTGCTACAACAAAGTTTTTCCTGTGCTGCTGTAGCATCTATAAACCAGTAGCTACTACAACAGAGAAAATTGTATTGTAGCAGCTACTGACCAGTAGCTGCTACAACGTGTTTGTCGAGTGAACTTTGAGAGGTTATAACTTTTAATTTTGAATGAATCATATAATGCACAATATATCAAATTGAAGATCTCTGAACGAACTTCGATTCGATATATTGTGATTTTCAAGGTTCAATCTGAGTCAAAAGTTATGATCTCTCAAAGTTCACTTAACAAATACATTGTAGTAGCTACTAACCAATAGCTGCTAAAACACAATTTTCTCTATTATAGCAACCACTGGTTCGTAGATGCTATAACAGCATAGGAAAAACTATGTTGTAGCAACTAGTGGTCAGTAGCTGCTATTGTGTTGTAGCAGCTACTGGTTAATAGTAGCTGCTACAATGTGTTTGTCAAGTAAACTTTGAGAGGGAGAGAATTTAAACAAACTAAAACCTATTAAAGCCCAAAATCCTAATTTAAAAAATAAATAATTTATTCAGTATTTTGGTATATACCAAAATATCGAAAAATAATAAATTTTATACCGATATCGAAAATTTTGACATGAACGGTATATATTGGTATAGTATGTGCGGTATACTGAAATTTTCGGTATTTTTTCCACTCCTATTCTTGATTCGGTTTAATTGATTTTGGTTTTTTAAAACTGAAACCTAACTGATTAAACCAAAATAACTGATATTGTTTATATAAAAAAATGAACTTCCGAATTAATTGAACCGAATTTCAAATTTCGATCGGTTTAGTCGGTTAATTCGATTTAACCTATCTTTTGCTCACCCCTATTAGTGGCCCATTGGAGCTATTTATTTAATTTTGAATAAAAATAAAAAGTTGTTATGCTGAAATTTGAGCCTTTGACCTCGTAATAAGCAAAATAACTCTTTTACCAACTTAGAGACTTGATACATATGACATAGGGATGTGTGAAACCAACCCTGGTAAAAGAATGGTTATGTGCCACATGGGTATGTAAAAACCATAAGTCATGTTGTTTCTTCTAAGTTTTGCACGTGGTTAGTGAAGTGGCAAAAGGCGATATCGCTCGCCCCTAGTGCCCCCGCCGCACCATGCCCAAAGTCTTTACGAGGGAGGTAAATCACGGTAGCTGGAGAAGTTAGTGCGCAGTGGGAAGAGGTGCACGGGGACCAGGGAATTACGCCCTGACTACCCCGCGGTTCGAACCCACGCTCTCAAGTGGCAAGCTTCTACGCACTAACCGCTCCAGATAACTGCGCGTGGTTAGTGAAGAACCATGTTTTGATGACTCATAATTCTGGACAATTTTATGGCACATAGGCGTCCAAAAGTCCTAATCTTCATAGAGAAGCATAATGAGGCATCACTGGTTGCATTCATGTAGTTTTCTCTTAGTTTTTGATACTTGGAGAGTGTAAAATTATATTTTGTCAGACATAGTTCTATGGTGTTCAAACGTTCTAATTTTCAGAGAAATATAATGGAACACCATTTGTTATATTCATGCTGCTAACTCTAATTTTTGACACTTGGAGGATGCATAACCATGTTTTACCATAAATGTGTCTAAATTTTCTGATTTTCACACATATATATAACATCATTTGACAACATATGGTCCTGCGCTTTGAAATGTCAAAACTCAAACAAAACAGCAAGAGTGAAACTAATGACAAGACTTCAGTGACTCTGTTTAGACTTTTGGTTACTCCATTGAATCTTGATGGTTGGCAAGACTCCAACCAACACCTTGTAGAGTCCAGCGAAGGGGTATGTATATTTTCATAAGAAAAAGTTGGAAAAGGTCTTCTATAAAGTATTTTGCAAAATTGAGACCTTTATAAGGCTTTCTGAATTAAAAGGAACCATTCTAGGACTTTTGCCCATAAAGTTTTGAGTCCACTAGGACTTCAGAGATTTTTAAAAAAAAAGTTCTCCTTTTTTCATACTAAATTAACCCGTGTTGAAATTTAGTTGAATGATTTTGGGAGATTTGATCCTTCATTATTGAGTTAATGATGAAATTAAGCCTGTGTGCTACAAATATCATAGTCAATGATGCTCCATTATGATTATTGCTGGCATGCTTTGTTCATATAATTTGTTGGTCAATATACAATTAGCTTTCATTCAACTTATTGGCTCCTTAATTCTGAAACTGTTTCTGTCCCTTCTGCTGGCAAGTCCTTGTTCTCTTTGGCAACTATGTTTGCTTTCTTGTGGTATTTTATACAAACATATGTCAATTTTTTTATTATTTTTCATTATTGATGCAGGTCTTTTCTTTGTCCATACCTGAAATTGGCCATCTGATGAGTCTCGGTGCAAAGGATTCTTGTGAATTTTTTCATGATCCATTCAAGGGAAGAAAGTAATATTTTTGGACTTCGATAAGAAATTTGTTGTACACATGAAAATCATTTGTGTAGTTTATCTTGATTGTTGAATAGGATGTGCTGCCCTCGGGGCAGAGTTGAGTTGGCTAGTGCGGGACAGAGTTGCTATCATAGGACAAGGGTTCGAATCTCGGCAAAACCTTGGAAAAAAATCCCTCCCTGCACTGGCCAATTACAGCTTCCTGATTTACCTCCTATAGATGGTCGTGGGGCCGTTGGGGTGGCGGATTCCACATTTTGCTACCATTGTATAGGGATGTGCTAACCGTTCTAAAATGCTTTTTTAGTTTTTAAACATCATTTTTATGTGTCTAGTTATTTCTTAGAGATATATGATTTTCTCTATTGCACAGCTTTATTTGATCAAACAATACTTGTTAGTTAGCGTATCTTCATATTCATGCACTTCCACATTCCATGAAATAGTTTCTTGATATTTCTGAGTCTAGGCAAAGATATTCTAGCTTAACATCATAATTCATGAAAATCTATAAGACTACAACTGTAACTCAGTCAGTGTTTTGCTTAAGTGCAACTTTTATTATTATTTTTATTTTGCAGTGAGGAAGGCAAGATAAGGAAGATTTTAAAGGTTGAACCTCTTCCAGATGGCACCGGATATTTCTTTAATCTCAGTAATTCACTAGTTTCCCACATTTTGAATTTAAATAGATTTTTTTTCCATATGATGCAATCTGTCAGGCCTCGACGTTGCTCTTTAAATTTCTGTGTTTCTCATCTGTTATTAACCCTAAAAATGTTCATCTTTTAAATCCTATATGCAATCTATTTGTGCTATTCAAGCTTGCAGCCGTACAACGGATAATTGTTCTTTGGTTTTGTGCCTTTGAAGCCTCACACTAGTAACTAGTCTTGCCTGTATGCAAACATCCATAAAATCTGCATGAAACAATTTTGTTATTTTCTTGTTTTAGTTCATCCCATTTCTCTGGATCAAATTATTCCATTCATTCATAATTTTTTATAGTTTTGTTATGGCTAATCCTACTGAAAAAATCTCCATTTGTTCATCATGTTTCCTTCCCTTCCTGCTTTTTCTGGCAAATGCATGTCATTGTGCCTTTCTTGAAGCTGCACGATATTGGCTACCTTTGGTACTTACAAAATGCTCACCATTGGTATTCGGAAGGTCTGCCATAGTAAATTGCTTTTTATTTCGCTGTTTCAGATGTTCAAAATCGGCTATTGAATATGGATGACAGCATATACATACCAATCAGCAAACCGGAGTTTGCTATTCTTAACTCGGCTTTCAATGTATGGCATCTCTCCTCTCTTTGTATTCCTCCAATATGCTATTTTCTTGTTTTAACAATCACAAATATATCTCAAATAACTCCTTTTCTTCAGTTTATTGTTCCATATCTTCTTGGTTGGCATTCCTTCGCTAATGCTATCAGACCGGAGAATTCCTTCCGTATGAACATGGCAAGATCCTCTGTTGATTTTGAATGGGGTAAGTGAAGGACAACTCTCAAAAGAAAGAAGCAATTCCAAACTATGAATGCGTGCCATTTCTTTGAGGCTGGGTTGGTCGTATCGAAGTTCTAATGAAATTCTCTGGACAGATGTGATTTCAGGGAATTTGCTCTCTATGTCATGATGTTTTGAGGCAATTGCTCATAGTTTTTCCTTTTTAAACTGAGTTAGTAAGCTTCGATTACTATGGATTTGAATTTGATTGTGTAGCAAGGGCTGTAGTTGCTAGAATGGGACTTCTAGACTAGTTGGTTCTGAGAAACATAAACTGGTGAAAAAATCAAGTGTATTCTCAGGTTGTTCATGTGATTCTGTGATCAAGGTGGCTGCCTTCCATCATGCATTTTGACGGTGAAATAGAATGGAGTTTCTTCATCCTGAAATGAGACAAATCATTTGTGAAAAAGGTATTCTACTAATACTTAAGTATCATGGATCACTCATTCACCCCTGAAGGATTATTAAGCGTCAACCATGGCAATTTTATATCCAAATATTGAATTGATTTCTTCGATTTTCTCTCCCGTTTATTTTTGAAGTTTTGCGTGTGGGTTAGTCACACAAAATAATAAATTCACTTGAAACCTTAATGCTATACGTGGCAAAAGGTGAAATTGCTCGCCTCTAGCGCCTCCGTCGCACCTGACTTCAGGTCATCACGAGAGATAAATCACGGCAATCGAGAGGACAAGTGATGATGGAGTGAGTTGCACAGGATTTAGGAATTTATGCTCCGATAGTTTTATGGTTTGATTTTACAATTTTATGTGATAAGTATGTCATCATTTATCATCTCGGATGATCTGTGGGGTCACCTTAATACTATATGGCACTATTATAATGTCATTTGACACTTATCATTTCGTGATTTTCGTTTCCCTCAAAGTTCATAGTCAAAATTAGCGTTCATTCATCGCTCATATAATAAAGCCAATGGCCTTTTTAAAATACGATTTATCTATATCCTTATTCAATTAATTAATTATAAAAATCAATCTAAGTATTCGATTTCACTAGAAACATGATCAAAATTTAAATTGTAATATAGATGAATATTTTGAAAGTGAATCTGTAACTGTATATAAATGGTACTCTAAATTTATTCAACAAAATCTAAACACTTAAAAATTTAAAAGTATAATTATGTTATGAGTTGAGATTAGGGCGATAATTAAGTCAAGCTAGAGTCAAGTTTTGGGTTGTTTAATTTTATTTGATAAGATAGTTGAACTGAGTTTAAAATGAATCAAACTTTTGAAATGATTGTTTAAGATTGACTTGATTTATTTATTATGAACTTGAACTTGGTTCAAAATTAATTGGTTTAGATGTTATTGAGCTTTCAATTTAAAGTTGACTTGAATTTAGTTTTTTTAGATGTTATCTAGTTCACAATTCAAATTTATTTAATTATTTAAAATTTTATTTGTTTGATTGATTATTGAGTTTGATAATTTAAATTTGTTCATTTAAAAAATTTATCCATTTAGTATGTTGATAAGAGTTTTATTAATGAACATAGTTCATGAAAATTATTCTAATATTAACGAGTTAAATATAATATTTAAATTTATTTATTTAATTTAACGGGCTTTTTAAACTTATTTATTTAATTAATCTTGTATCTATTAAATAAATACAAACAAATTTTTACCCAATTGATCATGAAACTCATTCATGAAGGTTCAATTCATTCACAGCGTTAAGATTGTTAAAATTATCAATAAATAAAATTTGAATTTTTAATAAAAAAAATATATTTAAATACGAGAATTGGATAAAAATATCATAGCATCTATGTCAATTTTCCTATTCAAAATATATAATTTAGAATAAAAAAATTACTTTATTAAATTTAGATATTCACTTTTCAATACACTATATATCTCTCGTCCTTCTATAATATCTAGGTAATATAATTTATTTCTTAAATTTAGAGAAATACTATTCATAAATGTATAATTTAGGAAATAGATATGGTAGTTGATATAAAGATTTTTTAACTACCATATCTAAAATTTAGGATAAAATATTTAAATAGGATATCTAATGTGGATGTTCTAAAAAATGATAATCCCAATTAGCCTCATTGACTATCCTTGAAGTGACCGACTCGGTCCTATAGAAGTTTTTCATCGGCCATCAGGGTAAATCGGGAAGTACACGCGGCGACTAACCCAGAAGTCTAGTATCATTTGATTGCACCCCCCCATTTAGAGGAATTTTTTTTACAAATATATCATAGCTAGGGTTCGAATCGTGGGTACTTGATGATAATCTAAATATCCTACCGCGACACCAAAGCTAATATAAATGATAGCTACTAAATACTTTCTATAATTAATTATGTACTAATTATTTAATAGGTATTACAACTAATTTAAAATTATTTATTTAAGTTGATAAATAATATTTTAATATAATAATATTCGAATTTAAAATTTAAAATTTAAAATCTGGATATACTCAGCCTAACTACTCAATAGTTTGTATTTAACGATTTTGATCAATTTAAAATAATTTTAATTACATTTTTCTTAAAAATATTTTAATATAATAATATTAGAAATTTTAAATTCAAAATTTAACTATGACTAACAATTAATTAGAAGTTGATTTTAATTTTTTTTTAAAAAAATTAATCGATAGGTATATTTTAATATAGTATTATTTTATATATAATAATTTTAATTAAAATAAGTAATTTTTCATACGATAGAATTTATGGATTTATGAGTTGAGATAAAATTGACGATGAATATATAAATTTTTTAAAATTTTTTTAATAAAAAGATAAATATACTTAAACACTGACCAAATTCCAACCGCTCATTGAGAATGAAAGTTACAAGTTTTTTCTTCATATTATATGATATGGTGTTGCGAGCGAACACAGATACTGTGATAGCCAAAATTAAAGTAAAACAGTAGTTAAAGTTAAGATGATATTATAGGTAAAGTCAGAGTAGATGTAGTTGAATAAGTTTTTTTTCATCAGGGCTTAACTCTTCATTTTTCAACACCAAGTCTATATAGCCGATTGGCCCTAGAGTCGATCAGATTTATGGTGATTGACTTCCTACTTTACAGCACCAAGACTCTCGGTATAAAGTCAGTCGACCCTAGTATCGATCGAACTTACGGAGCTTAGCTCCCTACTCTTCAAAGGTGAGTCTCTTAGTATACAGCCAATCAGTCATAGTGCTGGCCGGACCGACAAGACTTAGTTCCCTATTGCTTTAATACCATGTTCTCAGCACCAAGGCATATAACATATAGTCGATCGACCCCAGTATTGATCAAATTTACGGGGCTCAGTTCCCCACTTCTAATGCTCAAATCTCCCATCATACAGCCAGTTGGATACAAGGCCGGTCAGACTGCCTCTAAGGGATAGCGTTGTCAGGAAATCATAACAACCAATCAGAGAATAACAACTACCCACCAAGGAATATTATGATACTTTGACATATACATGCAATGAAGTCTTCTATAAGAGTGGTCGTACATCTTCCATTACCTAACATCATTCATTCTAAGCCACCTCATTAATGCGAAGGCTATAAAAGATGGTCTATATAGATGTAACGTAAGCATTTTCGGAGGATGATTGTGCAACATATTCTGATACTAGACATTCTCTGTTATCTTATTATTGTAGAGGTTATGAGAGGCAGTATAAAAAGGGGGTCCTTTCCATTGGTCAGGTAACTTAAATTTTAACTTTTATGCTCATATGCCTGCACGTATCTACTATTTATCTTCTTTTCCACTTTTTGCTCGGCTACTGTTCTGACTTGAGTGTCGGAATACCTGCACTAAGAACCCCCTACCTGGTTCTCGCTCTAATGCTTCCCTTTGATCTCTCTGTAGTGTCTACAGAAAGGAGTGCTCTGTGTCATCTTTTCTCTAGCTCGGAGTCTTCTCATGGTCAACAACAACGTCATATACTCGGCGCGTTATCTCCATCGATTTTAGACAGGATCAAATTTGAAGCCGTCTGTGGGAGAGGAGTTGCCTTCCGACCCTCTCCCACGGGGATGACCTCCTTTATCTTCTCCTTGCCCTTAGGTGTCACTTGACTCTTCTTCTTGATCAACTTTGGACACTTACTCTTGTAATGTCCATTCTCCCTATGTTCAAAGCAAATAATATGATTTTTATTTTTACAAATTGAAATATGTATACCTTTGCTTGTAGGGGTGACACATTTTTCTTTATTTGATCCAGAAGTAGAAGCTTCTTCTTGTATCGGTATGGATGAGCCTCGCTCCCCCTCAATCCTTGAGGTGGATGGCTCTTCAATTTTATTCTCGGATGTTGAGTACCTCTCAACCTCCGAATCCTCATGTACACGAAACAAAGAGTTTCCCTCTTTGCCTTTGTCGTTGAGGTCCGTTGAGGATGGATCTTTATGAAGTTTTGTCAATTTGCTCCATAGCTCCTTGGCATCTTGAAATTCTCTAATTTTACACAAAATAGAGCTTGGCAATAAATTAACTAATAATTTGATTATTTTCTCATTGATCTCGCATCTCTTGAATTGCTCCTCATTCTATTTCTTCTTCTTTAGGAGATTTCCCTTTGAATCTTTCGGAGCTTCAAAACCCTCTATTAGAGTAAACTATTGCTCTATATCCATCAAAAGAAAATTTCAACCCTTGATTTCCAAAGGTTGAAGATTCCAATTTCAAATAGTATAGGTGCTTGGATATCATATCCAAATCCATTTTGATACTCCATTTTTGAACTTGAGCTCTTGGATGATAATTTATGGACTTGTTGAAATTTGGGCTTCAAGATTCAAACTTATTATTCTTCTTCTAGCTTATTGCTCTCTTGGCAATTAGTCTAATGAAGAGCGACCTAGCTCTGATAGCACTTATTAGGACACTTCGGGAACTAGAGGGAGGGTGATCAACTCCATTTACTTTATTGATGATGATTTGCAGTGGAAAACTCTAAGCAATGCTAACACCCTTGATTTTACTTGGTATCCACCTCCTTGAGGTGACTAATTCAAGGGTTTACTCTCCTAACTCATATTACACTATGAAAAACTCCTTTAGGAGATGGAGAAGACTTGTACAAATACACAAACAAATATGAGAGATACAATAAGAAATACAACAAGAACAAAAAAATGAATACAACAATGAATGACCTTTGCTCTTGATTTCTTGTTGCTATAAATTGCCTTTTGATACTTAGAAAGTGCAGAAACACTTGTCTCCAAGAAGCTTCAAGAGCTGACAGAGAGTGGCGGAGAAGAAGATGATGATGAATCCTTCGAAGAAACGCCTTTTATCTCGTAGATTAGGACTCTTAATCGATTGACCTTACCCCTAATCGATTTCCATGTTAGATCCGAACAAATCTAGCCATTCAAACCTAGTAATGATTCTTTTCTACTTATCCTAATCGGTTATCTAATTGATTACCTGGCTTCAATTGACCACATGATTGATTACGAAGCCCACTATACGTTCGTGACTTCCTCCCAATTGATTACCTAGTTGATTAAACTCCTCACAAGGAAGCTACTATGCTTCACGAAAAAACTCCTCTTGATCGATCAATTGATTGATCAAGTGTGCTCTCAATTGATTACCTAATTGATTAAGACACTGTTCGTCGTGATGAAATATGCCCAATCGATCACCTGATTAATTGGAATTAGCCCAATCGATTGCCCAACCCTCACTTGGTTAACTCAAGTCTAGGATTCCCTTACCCAACATCTGGTCAACCGTGGCTTGTTGAGACTTTTTCACCAAGTGTTCGGTCAACCTTTGGACCCATTTGGACTTTCCATATTGTGCCAACTTCCCATTAGACTTTCGATCACCAAGTGCAGTCCTCTTTGACCCACTTGGGTTTTCCTCTTGCATAACCGCAGTTAGGACTTTCTTCTTACCAACGTGCATTCCTCCTTGACCTACTTAAACTTCCCTTTCCCTAACCGCATTTAGGACTTCCCTTTGACAACGTGCAGTTCTCCTCGACCCACTTAGACTTTTCTTTACCTAACCGCAGTTAGGACTTCCCTTTGCTAACATGCAGTTCTCCTTAATCAACTTGAACTTTCCTTTGTCTAATCACAGTTAAGGCTTTCCTTTGTTAACATGTGGTCTTCCTTGAACCACTTCGATTTTCTCTTACCTAACCCTTGAGTTAGGACTTTGCCTTTGCCTAACCCTCGAGTTAGGACTTTGCCAGTCAAGTATCCAGTCAACCTTGACCTACTTGACCACTTTTAGATATTTTTCATACATATTGTCCAAACATCAAAACTCACGCTCAAATCTACTCAACCTTAGTGAAACTGGTCAACCTTAACCCATGGAAGATTGCACAAACAATCCCCCAACATAGATACCCTTGGATTTACTCTGACCCCCTTACTTTAATAGTCAAGATGTTGTATGAGAGAAAGAGGACTTAAATGGGTTAAAAATTCTTCTTCTTTCCTTCTTCAGACGGTCCCTTATACAAAAATAATAACAACAACAATAAAGATTTATCCCACTAGGTGGGGTTAGCTATATGGATCATTTTATGTCATCAAACTCTATCTCCTACTATATCATTATTATCTATATTTAAATAAATTTTATCTTATTTTATTATTGCTAATCAAGTCTTTTTTTGTCTTCATCTTTTTCATTTGATATGCGTGTTTGTCATATTTTCACATCATCTAACTGGAGCATTTATTGATCGTCTAAATACATGCTCATACCATCTTAAACATGTATCTCAGAGTTCTCCCTCAATAGATGTAACTCTGACTTTCTTTCTAATACTCTCATTTCTTATTCTGTCCATCCTTGTATATGTCCACACATCTACCTTAACATCCTCATCTCTGTAGCCTTCATCTTCTACTCATGTGCTCGAGTTATAGCCCAATATTCAGCTCCATATAATATAGCAGGTCTAACTATAATTTTATAGAACTTTCTTTTAAGTTTTAGAGGTACTTTACGGTCACATAAAACACCCGACGCTCTCTTTATTTCAACTATCCTGCTTGCATTTATATAAGATATCTCTCTAAATCTCTCTATCTTTTTACAAAAATGATTCTAAATATCTAAAGCTCTTAGTTCTGGACAACTCGTCATCGTCTCCTATCTTAACAATTATCTCATTACGTCTAATATTGCTAAATTTAAATTCCATATATTCTATCTTTATTCTACTAAATCTAAAATCTTTTCCTTCTGGTGTTTTCCGCCAACATTCTAGTTTAGCATTTACTCCTTCACGTGTTTTATCTATCAAAATAATATCATTTGCAAACAATATGCACTACGGTACCGTGTCTTGAATTTGTGCAGTGAGTTCGTCCATAATTAGTGCAAAAAGATAGGGACTTAGAGCTAATCCTTGATGTAACTCTATCTTTATTCGAAATACTTTAGTTCTTCCGCCTATAGTCTTTACTCTTATCGTTACATCCTTGTACATATCCTTAAGTAGTTCAATATATGTTACACCAACACTTTTTTTTTTCTAGAATTCTCCATATAATTTTTCTTGAGACTCTATCATATTTTTTTAAGTCAATAAATACTATGTGTAGATCTTGTTTTTGCTCTATATATTTTTTAATTAATTATCTAAGAAGATATATAGTTTCTATTATCGACTTTCCAATAATGAAGCCAAATTGATTTTCGGTCATCATGGTTTCCTTCTTTAATCTTCTTTCTATTATTTTTTTAAAAAAATTTTATGGTATGACTCATTAGTTTAATATTCCTATGATTTATATAATTTTGTATGTATCCCTTGTTCTTATATAAGGGAACTAGAGTACTTATCATCTATCGATCAATTTTTTTTTTCATTTTTAATATCATGTTAAATAATTTTATAAGTCATTCAATACCTTGTTTCCCTAGGCACTTCCATACATTTATCGGAATATCATCTAGTCCAACGGCGTTTCCATTGTACATCTCATTTAAAACTTGTTCTACTTCTAAAGTTTGAATTCTAAGATAAAAAAATAAATTTCTATGCTCATTTGATCTATTTGAATTACCTAAGTTGAATTAATCACCTAAACCTTCATTAAAAAGTTGATGACACTATATCTTCCACTGTTATTTTATTTCTCCATCATTTACTAGTACCCTATTGCATTCATCTTTAATACATTTTGTTTAGATAAGATTTCTTGTCTTTCTTTCTTTCACTTTAGCTATTCTATAAATGCCTCTTTCCCATTTTTTTTATTAAATTTTTGATATAATCGTTTAAAAATTTCATTCTTTAGTTCATTCATCGCTCTCTTAACTTCTTTCTTGACTATTGTATCTTTTTTTAAGTTTTTTTCATTCTTATAAATATATAATTCCTTATAAGTTATTCGTTTTTCCTACATTTTTTCTTGTACTTTCTCATTCCATCAGCAATATTCCTTACTTAGTAGTGCATGTCTCTTTAACTCATCGAATACGCTCTTAGCTACTATTTTTAACTTTGATACCATCTTATTTCATATTATATTAGAGTCACGGTATATTTCACCTAATATTTATACTTTTACCTTCTCCTTAAATATATTTTATTTTTTATCCTTTAACTTTCACCACTTAATTTTAGTAGTCATATATATTTTCTTTCTATTGATACTATGTTTGAAACGTATATGTAGGTCCCATGGGCGACCGACTAAAGGGGGGTGGGGGGTGAATAGCCTACACAAAAACAAACGCAACCTTTCTCGATCTTTTATAGCTTAGTTAAATAAAACACTTGTATAAAATGAATTAAGAAATTAAATAAAGAAAAGAAGAGACACAATCGATTTACTTGATTACAACCGGGGAGATTGTTAATCCAAGGAAATTAATAGCTCAATAAAGTCTCTTTTGGGTAGAAAAGCCTCTTATAGCAGTCACAACTCAAAAATAGAAAGCTAAACTCAAACAGAACTAATCACAAGTGTTGTTTCTTTAATTTCTTGTTATACTTAGCTTCTGGGAGCAGGACAGCTTATATAGCCCTGCTTGGGGTGCCTGGAAGTGTTCCAGGTGCCTAAAAGGGGATAAAGTTTTATCCTAGACACAATAGGATGTGCCACATTGCATTTGGCTAAACTTTTGATTCCGGGCGCCTAGAGGGGTTCCGGGCGCCCGGAGTCCAGGTGCCTCGGACTAGTCCGGGAGTTCGGAGTTCGGGTGCCTCGGACTAGTCCGGGCACCCCAGACTAGACTGGGCACCCCGGATTGGTCTAGGTGCCCCAGTATAGTCCGAGCATCTCGGACCAAAAAGTCAACATTTTGTTGACTTTCAGTCCCGATCTTCCGCTCCGGCTCTGCTCTCTTGGGTGATTTCGGCCATCTGGAATAGGGCTCTCCCGAACCCAACTTTCGGCCTTCTCGAGCAAGCTTCTACTCCGGCTCCTCATTCCTCAGAAATGTCGTGCGCCTTCTTCTCATCCGCTTACATACTCTTCCGCAGCACCTCGTCCCTCAGATGCACCGAGCCCGTCGGCTCTCTCCCGTGTGGTCCTTCTCACTAGCTGCGTCTTTTGCTCAACTTCATGTGCTCTTAAGTTCCTGCACACTTAAACACAAGGTTAAAAAGCAACTGGACCTAAGTTAACTTGGTTGATCACATCAAAACTACCTTGGTGTACTAACAATCTCCCTCTTTTTTGATGTGAGCAACCCAAGTTAAGTTAGGGCAAAGCAAAAAATAATTTGCAACTATTCAACAAAGTGAAAAAAAAAATTTAAAATTTTTTCAAAATATTCAATTACTACCTCCCCTAAACTTAATCTTCATTTCTCCCCTTTGATCACGTAAAAATGGGGTACTTAAAGATAACTTTAGAAAATCTTAAAACACAAGTCTAAGGGTAAAAAAATAAAAGTTTAATCTTAAAGAAACTTTGAGTTAATTTTTTTTTTGTTAAAATAACTTTTAAGTGTTAAAAAAAATTGCAAGATAAATAATTTTAAAAAATTGTAACTTTTTTCTACATATAAGTGATGTTTTTTTTTTAAAAAAATCTATTTTTGACAAACATTGAAATTATTTTAATTAAATACTTATCAGTTAGTCAATTAAACGTTCATTTCATTAATTAACTTCTAGACTGTGGCGAGGTGTTAGGATGTATACTAAAAGGTTAGCTTTTGTATAAACATTTATAAGAATCACATTGGCCAAATGTCTACATTTATGCTAAGTGTAGTTATCTATTTAATTTATATTGAAGATAACATGGTGTGAGAAGACACACAGAAGATTATGTTATTGTTGGTGATGTTAGCACTAACGGTCTAACTCAGGTTTTGATGAATGACAAATTAGGTTAAGTTAGGTTTGTCGTTGTCTAACACTTTGATCGAGTGTGCAGGAGAAGTCCAGACAGGTCGACGGGCTGACCGGATGTCTGACACGAAGCCCAGCTAGGTCAACAGGCTGACCGGATAGCTGGCGAGAAGTCCAAGCGGGTCGACAGGCTGACCAGACGATTGGCACGAAGTCCAGCTACGTCGACGGGCTGACCGGATAGCTGGCGAGAAGTCCAGACGGGTCGAAAGGCTGACCAGATGTCTGGCAGGTGAGTAAAGGTAAGTCACTGGAAGGGAGTGACTGTGAGGACGCATTCCCAGGAAGGGAACTTAGGCGCTGATCTGACTTAGAACCATTTCGGAACTCTAAGTCGAGATTTTTACTGGATTCTGGATTCGGAAAGACGGAATCCAAGTCATACTCTAAACTGTGCTAACACTTTGTTTTACAGGATATGCATTGCCTCAAACTAACCTTGTCTTGCAGGAAAATGAGCTTTTGGAGAAAGGGGGTCCGGGCGCCCGGAGGTCCTGGCGCCCAGAAGGGATCCGGGCGCCCGGAGGCAAGTTCTATCCAAGACGCGGCGTCGACACATGGAGCTCTCTGGTTGGGACTGCTACGTCACATTAGGGCACCCGGAAGGGATCCATGCGCCCCGAGCATCCTATAAAAGGAGGGTTAAAGGCGGAGCTCAATATAGAACTCAGAAAAAACAACCTGCTCACTTGTGCTCTTGCGACGCTATGAAGATACTCCGACCACGTGCTACTTTTGTTGTTCCTCTTTTATTGTCGGTATTATTTTTAATTTACTTAACATTCTTGTACTCAATTTGTATTCAGACTTTCGAATTGCTAGTGAATTGCCCACTGAAAACACCCTTGCGTGTGGGTCTTGGAGTAGGAGTCGCCAAAGGCTTCTAACCAAGTAAAATTGGTGAGTGTTAGCTTTGTCTCATTTTCGTACTTTCCGCTGCGTACTCCTTCGAAATTTTAAATCGATATTCACCCCCCCTCTATCGAAATTCACGATCCAACAAGTGGTATCAGAGCAGGTACCGCTCTGATTTGGTGCAACCACCAATCAGGCAAAGGGGGGGTGTTTTTTAAAGAAAAATTAGATATCGTTCGTCTTTAAACTGTTTTTGAAAATTTAGATATCGCTCTGATTTGGTGCAACCACCTTTCGTTTTTTCCCTCTAAAACTATTTTTAAAAAATACATCGTCATCTCCTCACCATTGTTTAGTATTGACAAAATATTACATTTTCAAAATTTTGAAATAATATATTTTTAAATATTTTATTATTTTTTTTTGAAAATAGTGAAATATTATATTTTTTCCTCCAACACTGCTAATCCAAGATCAAGTCTTGGGACTTTTTCTCTGTTTCCTTGTCTGCAAGACCAATGCCTCTTCAAGAAGGACGGAACCCCCATGAACCACCACCATACGATCAAGATTTCAACTACTGGAAGCGATTAATGGAATACTTCTTAGGAAGCCTAGATTTTGATAATGTGCTAATATTGAGAAAACCTTCTCAGGACTCAGAACTGAATAAAAATGTAAGTAAAACTATTTGTGGTGTTTTACCTAACAATGTCTTATGCAGACTAGAAAAGTACAAGAATGCATATGAGCTTTGGACACAGTTGATCAAACTTCACGAGGAGCCGTTGGAGTTAGAGGATCAAGAAAAAATCGAATTCGGACTCGAGTCAGATCCAATGGAAAAGTCTACTGAATTAGGGGTTGCGATCAAGGTTAGTTATGTTTACCAAAATACCCCTGCTAATAGTAGTTTAAATAATCAGCATGATGATTCAGATAAGTATGAAATTATTCCAAGTATGATGCATGATAATCTAGATCTAAATGATTTTAATTCAAAATCACAAAATAATCTAGATTCTGATCAAATCAATCAAGACTCTGATCAATTTGGCATCAACCTTGACTTGGTCAAGGAGAACAATGACCAAATCAATTCAAATAATTTAATTAATTCAGAAAATTTAAAATGAAGTGAGCATCTAGACATAAATAAGTCAAACATTAAAATAAATTCGAATTTAGAAGTCAAAAATGAGAAAATGGATAAAATCAACAATTACCTTAATAAAGTGTTTAATAATTAAGATGAAATCAGTCTAGAAAATGCTATCCAAAACCAAGATAATATAATTAACAAAAAATTAAATTTTAAAGATAAAACTAATCTAATAAATTCAATTAATCATTTCAATTTAAAAGGCAAATAAAATATAAGGATAAAAATCAAACGCTTTAACAAATTTAAAATTGAATGTTAAAGATAACATATTAAACAAAGATAATCTAGAAAATTTAAAATTAACAATTAATAAAAAGTTAAAAGATAAAACTTTAAAGGAATATAATTCAAACAATTTAATTAATTCAAATTTAAAAATTAATAAAAACTTAAACTTTAAAAATAAGCTATTAAAGAAAGATAGTTCAATTAACCTAATAAAATTGAAATTGAAAGAAAATTTAAATATTAAATATACTCTTTTAAAGAAAGATAATTTAACCAATTTAATTAATTAAAAATTTAAAACTTAAATTTAAATTACAAATTAAACATTAAAACTTAACTAAAACCAACTCTAATTATACAAAAATCTTAAAATAAAAAGCTAATAATTCAGGGGAGGCTCCAGAATAACTGACACCTCCAAAAATAATTTACCCGACAGGGTAACTAAAACCAATCTACCCAGCAAGGTAATTAGGACTAGAGTAAAAGGACAAGGTTTAACTTGACCAACGGTACTAGTGAAGTTTTGGATGATAGTACGTTAGGAAAGCTTAGTCTATGCATGTCTAGGAAGATATGGCTTCGACCTGGTGCATTTGGCTAAGTGGAACTGACCGAAGCTACCCTTTATGGATCCTAACAAGTTAGACTAATGTTTTGTATTAAGTTCAGTGGATAGGACTATTTGGAAAACCTCGAAGGCATGGTTACTCTAATGATGTTCAAGTGACTCACCATAGCCCAGAAGTTTATCCAAAGAATGACTATTTGTTGAGCCCAAAGCTAAACCTGAATCTAATACAAAGTTAAACCAAACCCTATAATTGAATCAAATTCATCTTACAAAAATATATGATTCCCTGATTGAAAATTTAGATCGGGTGAGATGACTAAGGACCAAATTAAATTTTGAATTAAAATTAAATTTAAATTTAAGATTAAAATAAAATCTCAAAATTTATTTTAATCTTAAAAATTTATCTTAAAATTAACTTTAAAAATTTATTTTAAACTTAAAAATTTATTTTAAAATTAACTTTAAAAAGTATCTTAACTCAAAAATTATCTTAACTCAAAAATTATTTTAACTAAAAAATTATCTTAAAAATTATCTTAACTCAATAATTATTTTAACTAAAAAATTATCTTAACTCAAAAATTATTTTAACGTAAAAATTATCTTAAAAATTATTTTAACTTAAAAATTATTTTAAAAAACCTTTTAAAAATTATTTTAAAAAACCTTTTAAAAACTATTTTAAAAATCATTTTTAAAAACTATTTTTTAAAATTATTTTAAAATTTCTTTTAAAAACTATTTAAAATACTTTAAAAAAAAGACTATTTTAAAAATTATTTTAAAAAACTATTTTAAAAATCCTTTTAAAAAACTATTTTAAAAACCCTTTTAAAAATCCTTTTAAAAATTATTTTAAAAATTCTTTTAAAAACTATTTTAAAAATATTTAAAACTTATTTTAAAAATCATTTTAAAAACTCTTTTAAAAATCATTTTAAATATTCTTTTAAAAACTATTTAAAACTTATTTTAAAAATCATTTTAAAAATTCTTTTATCTTAAAAATTATTTTAAAAAATTCTTTTAAAAACTTTTAAAACTCATTTTAAAAATTATTTTAAAAACTTTTTAAAATTATTTTAAAAATTCTTTTAAAAATTCTTTTAAAACCTTTAAAAATCATGTTAAAAACTCTTTTAAAAATTATTTTTTTTAAAAAACTTTTAAAACTCATTTTAAAAATTATTTTAAAAACCTTAAAAAAAATCATTTTAAAAATTCTTTCTAAATTTATTTTAAAAATACATTTTAAAAATCTTTTAAATTGTTTTTCTTTTAAAAATTCATTTTAAAAATTGTTTAAAAATCTTTGAAATTTATTTCCTTTGAAAATACATTTTAAAAATCTTTTACTTTTTTTTTAAAAAAAGCTTTTAAAAATTCCTTTAATAACTATTTAAAAATTGTTTTAAAAATTATTTCAAAAATTATTTTAAAAAAGTGTTTTGAAAATAATTTTAAAAAACTTTTAGAAATTATTTAAAAATTCTTCTTAAAAATTAAATGACATTAAAAGTCATTCTAAAACTAAGACACTTTAATTGAAACTTTAAAACTTAAATTATAACTTAAAATTAAAACTTAAATTAACTTAAAATAAAATTTAAAGCTTAAATTAAAAATGGAATTTAAAACTGAAATTTTAACAAATAATTAGAATGTAAATAATTTAAGTAGAACTTCAAACATTAACTGTAGTCAATTGTACTTTAAATTAGATATGACCCTAATTTAACTCAATCAATCTTAATTTTGATGTTAGTCAAAATAAACAGAGCTTAGGTAATCCTAATTAAACGTAACTTAGGTTACTTAATCAAAACTTAAAGATTAAGTAAATGAAAAATAAAAGATAAATTATAACTATTATCCGTTGATATTAAGACAATTAATACGAAATTTAATCAGATAATTCAAGTAAAATAAAAGTTAATCAATAAACTATTGATAATGATTAACTATTATTAAGTTTGTAATAAATTACTTATTACTTATTATTAAGAATAATTGATTTCTCATTCTTATCAAAAAAACTATACCAAGTATATAAAAATACTTATATAAATAATATACTCGATAAACATAAGTGTTACTAACACTGCATCCACCAAAACACTTAGGTACAAAAAAGTATTGAGGCTGTAAAATTTAATATAACCAAACCTTAGTATTAACTTAAGGGGGAGATATTAAATTAAGGGGAGTAACAAATTCAGGGGGAGGTTTAATTTTTTCTTTTTATCAAATTTCTATTTAAATCTCTTTAGAAAATCCTACCTCAATTTTTTATTTTTTTAAAAAAATTATACATTAAAAATCTCACTTTAAATACTTTTTTGTGAATATTTTTAAAAATTTTATTTTAAAATTATGTCAGGCTCAGGGGGACGATTAATTCAACTTATTTTCATACTTAGTATCAAAATTATTCCTCCAATTTGAAAATAATTTTAATAAAAAATACTTTCTTAAAAATATTTTAAATCTTTAAAAAAACTGACTTATTTTTGTAAATCCAATTTAATAAACCTATTTTTGAAAGCTTTATTAAACTAAGTTTAAAAAATAAATATGACTTTTAATCTTTTATATAAAAAACTTAGTTTTAATGGATTTTACAACTGAGCTTTGAAAATTGAACGATAAAAACTTAGGTTTGAAAAGCGTTTCAAAGTTGAAACTTGGTTTGAAAAATTTACACTTAGATCTTGAAACTTTAATCTTGAAAAACTCATGTTTGTAAAGTGTTCCAAGTTGAAACTTATTTTGAAAGCTCAATTTCTTGAAACTTAGAACTTAAACACTTATGTTTGAAAATTAGACTATCTAAACTTAAACTTATACTTGAAAATTAGCCTTTAAAAAACTTTCTCTTTGAGTTTGCAAATTCATTTAATTTTGCAAAAATTATCTTTAAAAAAATTACTCAAAATATACTAAGTTATGTTGCTAAATTAGTTATTTTTTCAAAACTTAGTTATGTTACAAAAGTTAAATTACTATGAGTTAAAATTTAAAACTCCCCCAAGTTACCTTGACATCATTTCTTACAACTTTTACTCTGTCTGATTTCTATATTGGTTACTTGACTTATGTCCTTATTTGATGAATGCCAAAGGGGGAGGGATAAGTGGTTAAGTCAGAGCAAACAAAATGTCATGCTGGTTTTGTTACTTGCATATTTTTTCACTAATTTAACCAGATTATCATTCCATCAAAAAGGGGGAGATTGTTGGTGCGGTTAGCACTAACGGTCTAACTCAGGTTTGGATGAATGACAAATTAGGTTAAGTTAGATTTGTCATTGTCTAACACTCTGATCGAGTGTGCAGGAGAAGTCCAGACAGGTCGACGGGCTGACCGGATGTCTGGCACGAAGCCCAGCTAGGTCAACGGGTCGACCGAATAGCTGGCGAGAAGTCCAAGCGGGTCGACGGGCTGACCAGACGCTTGGCACGAAGTCCAGCTAGGTCGATGGGCTGACCGGATAGCTGACGAGAAGTCCAGACGGGTCGAAGGGCTGACCGGACGTCTGGCAGGTGAGTAAAGGTAAGCCACTGGAAGGGAGTGACTGTGAGGACGCATTCCCGGGAAGGGAACTTAGGCGCCGATCCGACTTAGAACCATTTCGGAACTCTAAGTCAAGATCTTGACTGAATTCTGGTCTCGGAAAGATGGAATCTAAGTCATAGTCTAAACTGTGATAACACTTTGTTTTGCAGGATATGCATTGCCTCGGACTAACCTTGTCTTGCAAGAAAAGGAGCTTCTGGAGAAAGGGGGTCCGGGCGCCCGGAGGCAAGTTCTATCCAAGACGCGGTGTCGACACATGGAGCTCTTTGGTTGGGACTGCTACGTCACACCAAGGTGCCCGGAAGGGATCCAGGCGCCCCGAGCATCCTATAAAAGGAGGGTCAAAGGCGGAGCTCAATTGTAACGCCCCGGCCCGGGCGGACACCACCCGAACCGAACCGGGAACATTACCTAAATTGCCCATCGGGTTGACGACTAGCTCCACAGACCACCGGAGGTCCTTTCAGCGTGCTTTGTCCTCACTCGCACACACCAGGAGGTCACCCATCCTCAGATTTCTCCAAGCCAAGCACGCTTAACTTTGGAGTTCTTTGAGTTTGGGCTTCCGAAAAGGAAGGTGCACCTTGGTGATATGGATAGTACCATCTAACCTTTTAAGCCATACTTAACCAGAATCTCAGAACCGGGGTATTACAATCACCCCCACTTAAAGACACAACGTCCTCGTTGTGTAACCACGAATCACACCACAAACAAATCCCAGAATCTCCCTCGCTAGGTGGTGCCCTGGGTACTCCTGCCACAGGCGCACTCACAGTCGCAAGGTCGCTCTGATACCATCCGTAACGCCTCGGCCCGGGCGGACACCACCCGAACCGAACCGGGAACATTACCTAAATTGCCCATCGGGTTGACGACTAGCTCCACAGACCACCGGAGGTCCTTTCAGCGTGCTTTGTCCTCACTCGCACGCACCCTGGAAAACTTCCCAGGAGGTCACCCATCCTCAGATTTCTCCAAGCCAAGCACGCTTAACTTTGGAGTTCTTTGAGTTTGGGCTTCCGAAAAGGAAGGTGCACCTTGGTGATATGGATAGTACCATCTAACCTTTTAAGCCATACTTAACCAGAATCTCAGAACCGGGGTATTACATCAATACAGAACTCAGAAAAAACAACCTGCTCACTTGTGCTCTTGCGACGCTGCGAAGGTACTCCGACCACGTGCTACTTTTGTTGTTCCTCTTTTGTTGTCGGTATTATTTTTAATTTACTTAGCATTCTTGTACTCAATTTGTATTCAGACTTTCGAATTGCTAGTGAATTGCCCACCGAAATCACCCTTGCGTGCGGACCTTGAAGTAGGAGTCGCCAAAGGCTCCGAACCAAGTAAAATTGGTGTGTGTTAGCTTTGTCTCATTTTCGTACTTTCCGCTGCGTACTCGTTCGAAATTTTAAATCGATATTCACCCCCCCCCTCTATCGAAATTCACGATCCAACAGTTATCAGTTCCTTATAAATTATAAATAGTAGCTCACAACCAAGATAAAATGGGACAAACCATTGGAGTGGTTGTAATGTAATTCGGTATTAGTTTATCTTGACTATAAAATTGTTGGTGCAACATCCCTCAGGTCAAGGTTGACCTGGTTGACCAAGCTTGAGTCTTGGTTTGGGTTTCGATGTTTGACAATGCAAGGTTGATTAAAGAAGAGTCAAGTAGGTCAAGGATGACCTGATACTTGACTGGGAAGTCCTAACTAGGATGTTAGGCAGAAGAAGGAAAGTCCTGGTGAGTGAAGCCAGGCAGAAGGGAAGTCCTGGTGAGTGAAGCCAGGCAGAAGGAAAATCCTGGTGAGTGAAGCCAGGTGAAAGACCTAGTGAGTGAAGCTAGGCAGTATGAAAGTCCTGGTGAGTGAAGCCAGGCAAAGGAAAGTCTTGGTGAGTGAAGCCAGGCAAAGGAAAATCCTAGTGAGTGAAGCCAGGTGAAAATCCTAGTGAGTGAAGCTAGGTGAAAGCCCTGGTGAGTGAAGCCAGGCAAGGGTAAATCCAGATGGATCAAGGATGATCGGACATCTGGTGTTGGGAAGTCCAAGTAGGTCAAAGGATTGACTGGATACTTGGCACGAAGAGAAAAGTCCAAGTGGGTCAAAGGGATTGACTGGACACTTGGTGTGGGAAGTCCTAGCAGGTCAAAGGAGTGACCAGATGCTAGGCATGATGTACCAACAGGTCAAGGTTGACCGGATGTTGGTTTGAGAGGTTTGGGACTTGGTTTTGGGCAAAAACCAAGAGCTGGATCGATCAGTGGATCGATCCAGACCTTTCCCAGTGAACAGAGAGCCTCTGGATCGATCAGTGGATCGATCCAGAGGTCCCAATCGATCAGTGGATCGATTGGGACGCTGCTGCTTCGCGCGATAAGCGCGGGATCGATCCGTGGATCGATCCAGGCGTTTTTCCCAGAGCACAGAGGCGCTCTGGATCGATCCGTGGATCAATCCAGGCGTTTTTCCCAGAGCACAGAGGCATTTTCAAGGTTTTGACATTTTTTTTAAACATGTAGGGCAATCTAGGTTTAACCTTTTAAGGTAGCTAAGTGGTTAAGGATACTTAGATAGGGAATCTAGGTATATTTTTATTTATGCTAAAACTTGCCATGATTGCTTGCCCATCATATGCCATGACATCATATTTATTTTTGCATTCATGTTTTATTATGAAAAGTCCAAAAATACCATGTCATGACATTCATACATCATGTAGTTATAGGATATTTTCTTTTGAAAATTATTTCATTTTGATGTATGCCATAACATAATCATGCATTAAGTTTAATTCCTTGTAATTAAGGACAAACGACATTTAACAACACTTATTAACAAGTGACATCCTAGGTGGATGTCTAATATCTCTAAAATGCCTAGATAGATATGCATGATCCCTAGAATAGGGCAAAAATCAAAATCTCACATCTCACAAGGACTATAAGGTGACTTGTATGTGTTTTAGTGCACATTAGATACAAGTGAGATGTTAGAAAGGTGAACAAAACTCAAGATGTCGATTTAGTGCATTCTTTTGAGTTTTAGGTTCATCAAAACACATAGTTATGTGTTTTCCCATCATTGGGAAAGCTAATGTACAAGTCATGTGCATTAAGCCCAAAGAATGTGATGGGATATTGGTTTTTGAAAATTGTTTTAAAGATGCTTTTGGAAAATCTTGGTGAAGGCTATCTTTTGATAGTAATCACCATTGAATAGTTAGACACAAACTTGAAGAAAACACTAAAGTTTTAGCAAGTTTTCAAGTTTGTGTCAATCTTTAAAAATATGATGTATTTTCATAGAAAACTATTTTTCCATAATAAAGTATGCCCTAAATAATGTCTACACGAAATTTCATGATTTTTGGATTTTTGTAGAATTTTCTAGGGGTTTCTGAAGTTGACTGAAATGGAATTTCAGCAACTATCAGAGCTCCGATCGATCCATGGATCGATTGGAGTGCCTGAATCGATCCGTGGATCGATTCAGAAGGCAAGTCTCCCGTGAGCAGAAGCTCGCTGGATTGATCAGCCGATCGATCCAGGTAGTCTGAATCGATCAGTGGATCGATTCAGAAAGGTTCAATCGATTGGAACCCAACTCCAATCGATCCAAGGTGCTGATTTTAGCTAGGAAGGCTTGATTTCAGCATTTTGAACCTGTTTTAGTCTACGTAACCATTCCAAACCCCTCAATACACATTTGTGTACATAAAAAGGGTGTTTTCATGTTGAAAACAAGAATGGATTGGTTAAGGAAGGCTAGGTTGAAGTTTAGGTTGAGGTTTGTTTCAAATTTTGAACATTTGAACCTCAAAACTTCTAAATTTGGGTTTCCTAAAGGTTTAGGGATTCCAAGTCATTGTTGGTGCAATGCCAGAAGTTACCACCATGTCTTTAGGGGGAGGGACTCTTTAAAGACATGAAAAATTATTTTTCATGAACCTTGGAAGGTGGTTAACCTTCTTTAAAGAAAATGCTCATGGATGAGCTTTTGAACTTGAAATGGGGAGTGAATATCCTCATTATTTCAAGTGGGAACTCAAGTGGTTAGAAAATGCTCAAGGTTGGGTATTTGTCTACATTGAGGGAGAAGTTAAGGATAAATGAAGGGTATGGGACTTTCATTATCGTGTTGATCACAACGAGTGATGTTGTGAACAACGATGAGCAACTCTTCAGGGGGAGAGTCGTCAACAAATGGATTTGTTGATGTGTAACCAAAATTGGGGCATGGGTTGATGTGTGCCCAAAGATGGGTTGATGTGTGCCAATAGGGGGAGAATGAAAGGACCTGTGAATGGGTGTAAGTTAGGCTTTCGTTACCTAGAGGGAGTGTGCCCTCTTAGAGGGAGAATGAAGGGCTTAACTTATGTATTCATTACCTAGTGGCATGAAGGTTTAGGCTATGGGATTAGCCTAACTTACATGTGGTATTGTAAGTGATAGTGTTGGTATTGTCAAACATCAAAAAGGGGGAGATTGTTGGTGCAACATCCCTCAGGTCAAGGTTGACCTGGTTGACCAAGCTTGAGTCTTGGTTTGGGTTTCGATGTTTGACAATGCAAGGTTGATTGAAGAAGAGTCAAGTAGGTCAAGGATGACCGGATACTTGACTGGGAAGTCCTAACTAGGATGTTAGGCAGAAGAAGGAAAGTCCTGGTGAGTGAAGCCAGGCAGAAGGGAAGTCCTGGTGAGTGAAGCCAGGCAGAAGGAAAATCCTGGTGAGTGAAGCCAGGTGAAAGACCTAGTGAGTGAAGCTAGGCAGTATGAAAGTCCTGGTGAGTGAAGCCAGGCAAAGGAAAGTCCTGGTGAGTGAAGCCAGGCAAAGGAAAATCCTAGTGAGTGAAGCCAGGTGAAAATCCTAGTGAGTGAAGCTAGGTGAAAGCCCTGGTGAGTGAAGCCAAGCAAGGGCAAATCCAGATGGATCAAGGATGATCGGACATCTAGTGTTGGGAAGTCCAAGTAGGTCAAAGGATTGACTGGATACTTGGCACGAAGAGAAAAGTCCAAGTGGGTCAAAGGGATTGACCGGACACTTGGTGTGGGAAGTCCTAGCAGGTCAAAGGAGTGACCAGATGCTAGGCATGATGTACCAACAGGTCAAGGTTGACCGGATGTTGGTTTGAGAGGTTTGGGACTTGGTTTTGGGCAAAAACCAAGAGCTGGATCGATTAGTGGATCGATCCAGGTGCTGGATCGATCAGTGGATCGATCCAGACCTTTCCCAGCGAACAGAGAGCCTCTGGATCGATCAGTGGATCGATCCAGAGGTCCCAATCGATCAGTGGATCGATTGGGACGCTGCTGCTTCGCGCGATAAGCGCTGGATCGATCCGTGGATCGATCCAGGTGTTTTTCCCAGAGCACAGAGGCGCTCTGGATCGATTCGTGGATCGATCCAAAGCCTCCCCGATTGATTGGGAGCAATCCAATCAATCGGGATCCGACCGTTAGCGTCGATAAAGGCCGCAGGTGCTCGATTCCTTCGGCATCACTTCACCGATTCACTCCAGATCTCTCGCCAACTCCTCCACAGCGCTCTCAAAGATCAGATCGCTAGTTCTTGAAGGATCTTGGAAGCTTTCCAAGTCAAGAGGCGAATCAAAGGCAAGAAGAGAAGCTAGGGTTAGGGTTTTCTGTACTCATTGTAAGCTTTGCGCTTGTATTTTATTTCTCTTTCCTTTCTTCTTGTACTGAGAGTCTTGTAGGGCTTCTCCGCCCTCGGTAGTTACCGAAAAGGAGTGTTTTCATAGTGGAGGGTGCGTGCGTGGTGTGGATCCTTGGACTAGTCACCTCTTGTGAGGTGGATACCAAGTAAACCAACCGTGTTAGCATTGTGTGATTTGTTTCTGTATTTTCCGCTGCACATCTTAGAAGAAACAAGCAACGTCGAGCAACGAGAGAGCGACGAGCTATTCACCCCCCCTCTAGCTACTTTTGGTCCTAACAAGAATTACACTAGTACACTATGAGTGTATTGAGCAAGACCATTTGAGGTAGTTTCTTTTTATACTGACTATATAAAAGAACAAAATCTCTGTTATTATGGAAGTGTGTACTCTTAATCATGATATAATAACAAGCACGTATACTTAATATTTATTTCTTTAATTTATCAAAGGGTGCGATTTAGTTCGTTAAATCAATAGGCCCGATAAGTTGGGAAATAATATTATTTATATGGTGTGTTGTTGATTATAGAATGAAACTGTGTCCTAGTAATCTAGGTTGATGATGTCCCCTTGAGGAGGTCATAAGGATTGTCATATAAACCCTGCAGGTGGACTTAGTTCGACATAATAAGGTTGAGTGATACTACTCTTGGAGCTAGATATTAATTAAGTGAGTTGTCAGTAACTCATTTAATTAGTGGACATTTAATATCTTAAACACAGGGAGACTAACACACTCATGATAAGAAGGAGCTCATATTGTAATATGGGATTGGTGCGGTAGTGTAATAATAACTCTTTAGTGGAATGAGATATTATTGATGAACTTGAGTTGGGTGTTCGGGGCGAACACGGGAAGCTCAAGCTCATCGGGAGACCAAAACCAATTCCTCCTCTAGGTCTCTATTGTAGCCTCTTATATAAAGCCTTATATCCACCCAAAAGCCTAGCTTCTTAAGGCTCAAGCTAGGGCCGACCAAGCCTTGCTTAGAGACCAAACAAGGGGCCGACCAAGCTAAGCTTGAAGCCCAAGCTAGGGTCGGCCAAGCCTTGCTTGGTGCCCAAGCAAGGGGCCGGTCACACATAAGAAGAAAAGGAAGTTTTATTTTTTTGTAAAATCTTTCCTTTTATAGAGATCCATAAAAAGGATTTAAAAGGATGATTTTAATATAAAACTTTCCTTTTTTAGATTGGTCACAAAAGGAAATAAAAGGAGTTTTTATTTTGTTAAAATCTTTCCTTTTATGATGGTTTTAAAAGAGAGTTTTAAATTTTAAAATCTTTCTTATAGCTTTCTACAAAGGAATAAAAGAGAGATTTGAAATCTTTCCTTATTTGTAGTTATCTATAATGTGAAAGAAAGATTTTAATTTTTGTTATAAAAGTTTCCTTTTTGTAACATGTTTTATTTTAAATCTTTTTTTTATAGATATCCATAAAAGGATTTAAAAGAGAGAGAGATTTTAATTTATAAAACATTCCTTTTATAATTATCCACAAAAGGGATTTTAAAAGAGAGATTTTAATTTTGTTTAAAATCTTTCCTTGCTTGGAGCACAAGCTTGTGGCCGACCATGTCATGGGAGAAAAGGAAGTTTTATTTTTTGTTATAAAACTTTCCTTTTTTGACAAGACCAGGAATATAAAAGAGAAGGAGGGGGTGCCTCACCTCATAACACATCTTCTATTCCTCTTTATTCTTCCTTGGTGGCCGACCCTTGCTCTTTCTCTCTTCTCCTTTGTTTTCCCTCTTGGTGGCCGGCGGCATCTTGGTGTGGAGATCTCTTGGTGGTCGGTTTCTTGAAGGAGAAGAAGAAGAGAAGGAAGCTCTCTTGTCTAGCATCCCTTGGAGGAAAGTTGGTGGCCGGATCTTCGAAGCTTTGGAGGAATCTTGGGTGGACTACCTCTTGAAAGATCGTCGCTCACACAACGTTCAAGAGAAGGAGAGGAATACAATAGAAGATCAAGAGGTCTATAAGCTACGAAATGTATAACTAGTTATTAGTTTCCGCATCATGACTAGTTCATTCTTTTGTATAGATCTTGTAAAACCAAACACAAGAGGTTATCGATTTAAGTTATCATTTTTGTTATCGATTTTATTTTTCGATTTCATGTTTCGATAATGTGTTTCTATTAAGGTCTCTATAGTTAAACCTAGTTTATTGTAAGAAGTTAAATATCTAATTTCTCTGTAAGACTTTGTCTAGGAAGTGGTGGATGATCTCATACCCAAGAAGGCCTAGTGCCTCGCCATGTTTAACCTAGAAGTTGATCTTAGAAATAGATATTTGATAACTTTTGTAATATGGTTTAACTTAGGAAGATCACATCGGTTGAACTTGGAGTAAGAATGTTAAGTTTCATTCTCAATCCAAGTTTAACTTCTAAAGGGAAATTTGGATTAATAATGTTAAGCATCGTTTGCAATACAAATTAACTTTAGTAGAACACATGGGTAGCTAGGATAGTTCTATACTTGTACAAATTTTTGTATAGGAGAACTAGGACGGTATTCCGAGTAGCAACCAACAATTGGTATCAGAGCTAGGTTATACCTCTGTGTGTATGGTTTTTAGTTTAATTATGCACATGTCATACATATTTTAGGCAGGATAATAGTAGGATGTGCAAATAGATTAACTCTGTGGTTGCAGGCTCCAACTATTATGGCGTATTGTGATTGTGTGTGATTGGACCCTCGGACATGTCAAGGGCATTTTATGTGTGTGCATGATTGTACTTATTAAATACAGCAGGAGCTGTATTAGTTTTAGGATTTTACATTATTGTTCGATCTAGACTCTATGTACATTCCTTTGTGGAATATAGGATCGATATATGTAAAATTTTATTTTTTTCATGAATCGTATTCTTGCGAGGCGTGGTACTATTTGAGGAACTTGAAGGAGGAAGAGATTGTACCTGACTTACCTCGTCAATCTCGTTATCCGTAGCTCTCCCTAAAGTTTTGCTTTCTTCCGATGTCACTCCCCCTTCATCAATGCTTTCGATGCTCATTTCGGACGAGCTTGCTTCGTTTTCATCTTCTTTATGACTTGCCACTAGCACAAGTCAGACGATGGCTTCAATCTCCGATTCGGACTACGTTTCGTCTCATGTCGCCTTTAGATTCTTGTACTTGTTTGTTTGGATGAGCTTCTTGTTCTTGTCCTTGTCCTTGTCCTTGTTATTCAATTTAGGGTAGTTATCTTTTATATGTCCTTCTACATCGCAGTGGTAGCATCTTATCCTTCTTCTTTTTCTATCCCGCAGGTGATTAGATTTTCTAGATTTAAATAATTTTTTAAATTTACATACCATTAGCGCCATTTCATTATTATCGAGAGAGAATTCTGAATCTTGTTCGTCCATCTTTGCCTTAAAGGCAATGTTGTGCTTTGGCTCCTTCTTCGGATCTGCACATCTCGTTTCATGAACTTCAAAATTTGAAAATAATTCTTCTAAGGTAGTTATTTTTAAGTCCTTGGATATATAAGGGCATCCATATTGGTGGGTGTTATAACACCCACCATCTCATCAAAAAGTGTGGGACCCACATGCCACATATACATTATATTAACACATTTATTCTCTTACATTCGTTTTAACATTAACCTTGGGGCCCACTGTCCATTCATCTTTATTTTTATTACAATTTCAATTGTATTTACACAATGTAAATAATTATTATTTAAAATAATAATAATAATAATATTTTTAAATATATTATTAAAAAATAATGGGTAATTTTGTGGATATGTAAAAGACATACTAGTTGCATGTGGAATAGATGAATAATTTTGTGGATATGGATTATATGGATAATTTGATGGATATGAACCGTATGGATTTGGTGGGTATGGATTATGTGAATAATTTAGTGGATATGAAAAATATGAATAATATGGTGGAATTAATGAATTTTAAGAAGAAGGATTTTTTTTCTGGCAATTTTTGGTGATTCACAAAATTTCTAAAAAAATCTTAGTTATTTTCATCCATTTTAAAGGAAAATAAGAGAATAATTTTAGAGGGATTTAGGTATTGAAAGATTGAAATAAGGTGATGAGTATTTATAGATAAAATCTTACATTTTTTAAAAAAACTATCCATTGAAACTTGAAATAGCCATTGAAAAATTAAAATGATCTATTGTGTTAATTAATATCCATTACGTTGAAAAATTAAAAACTAAGATTTTTTTTTTAAACTATCCGTTAAAAAAATATTGAAAAACTATCCGTTGATTACTATCCGTTTAAATGATTTTTTAATATATATATATAAAATAAAAATAATAATAAGTTTATGGTGGGCCACATAGGGATTAAAAAATGTAAAAATATACATTGAACGCATTCAATATTTGTGTGGGTCCCATATATGTTATAACTATTCCTGCATTGGTTTTAACATTCTATGAACGTTATAACACCTAAATAATGCTCCAATGCAGTTGTTCTTATAAGCATCTACTAATGATGTCCATTCAGTGCTTATAGGGAATGCATTAAGTGTGTATCTTAACGAATCTTGGTTGCTTACCTTTTCTCCGAGATTTGTGAGTCCGGTGATGAGCTCCTTGATCCTTAATTGAAGGTGTGCAACAGTTTCGCCTTCCTCTAATCGAAGGTTGCTGATCTGGTTTCTAAGCAGATCCCGTCTCGTGAGTTTCGCCTCCGAGGTTCCTTGGTGTAGTTCCAGAAATTTCTCCCAGAGCTCCTTGGCAGACTCGTAGGCTCCGATTCAGTTGACTTCTTGTGGTGGTAATACTCTCAGCAGATGGAATTCTGCTTTCCCGTTTGCTACGAAGTCATCTTGCTTCTTTTTCATCCATTGGTATTATTTTTTACCTTCAGGTGCTACAAAACCAAATTTCATTATTAAAAGTAATTTTAAATTAGTTTTAAAGAATACCTCCATTTTCTTTTTCCAGCTCGTCAATTTCTCCTCGAATTTTGCTGGGTAAATGCTCAGTCCTTCCATCTCATGTGCGTTGTTCGACGGTTAGTTCTCCTAAAGTTGTTGGGCTCTGATACCACTTATAGGTCCCTTGGGTGACTGGCTAGAGGGGGGTGAATAGCCTACACAAAAATAAACGCAACCTTTCTCAATCTTTTGTAGCTTAGTTAAATAAAATACCTGCATAAAAAGAATTAAGAAATTAAATAAAGAAAAGGAGAGGTACAATCGATTTACTTGGTTACAACCAGAGAGCTTATTAATCCAAGGAAGTTAATAGCCCACTAAATTCTCCTTTGGGTGGAGAAGCCTCCTACAGCAGTCACATCTCAAAAATAGAAAGTTAAACTCAAACAAAACTAATCAAAAGTGTTGTTTCTCTAATTTCTTATTATACTTAGCTTCTGGGAGCAGGACTGCTTATATAGCCTTGCTTGAGGCGCCTTAAAGGATTCTAGACGCCAAAAAGGGGATAAAGTTTTATCCTCGACGCAATGGAACGCGCCACGTTGCATTTGGCTAAACTTTTGATTATGAGGGTCTAGTGGGGTTCTGGGCGCCCTAGACTGGTTCGGGTCCCCTGTCTGGTCCGAGCGCCTCGGTCCAGTCCGGGCGCCCTGGACTAGGTTGGGCGCCCCGGACCAAAAAGTGAATATTTTGTTGACTTTTGGTCCCGGTCTTCTGCTCCTATTCTTTCGCTCCGGTTTCGTTCTCTTGGGTGATTTCGGCTATCCGGAATAGGGCTCGCCCAAACCCAACTTCCGGTCTTCTCGAGCAAGCTTCTGCTCCGGCTTCTTGTCCCTTAGAAACGTTGTGTGCCTCCTTCTTGTCTGCCAGTGTACTCTTCCACATCACCTCGTCCCTTAGACGCACCGAGCCCGTCGACTCTCTCCCGTATCGTCCTTCTCGCTAGCTCCATCTTTTGCTCGACGTCCTGTACTACTATGTTCCTGCACACTTAGACACAAGGTTAAAAATCAACATGACCTAACTTAACTTGGTTGATCACATCAAAACTACCTTGGGATACTAATAGTATATCCAATACTATTAATCTACGTTGGGTAGTTAAGCTTTCTCTAGGGATGACCTTACAATCTTTACAAATCTTTCTATCCTTCTTCTTAACCATAAGAAAGTTAATTTGCGATTTATATTTCCACTTTTGAATATGACTAAATATTTTTTTTCTTAAAAAATGTATTAGCTAATATAAAGTCATATGCTATTGTAAAATTTAATATAATTTTTCTTACCTCATTTCTTGTTCCAAACTTATAACCCCCATATATCCTCTCATATTCCTCATTTTTCATTCTGACATGCTCATTTAGATCGTCTTCTATTAAAATTATTTCATTTGATGGAATATTTTATAATATTTCATCTAAATCATCCCAAAACTTTGATTTGGTAGCTTCATATAATCCTACTTGCGGTGCATATATGCTAATTATGTTCATAGTTTCTTTTGTCACTATTATCTTAAGGGCTATAATTCTATCTCCTTTTCTAACTACTCTTACAACTTCATTCTTTAAGAATTATCTACAACAATATCCACTTCATTCTTACTTTACTCTTTCCTATGTACCATAACTTAAAACTCGAGTTCTCTATCAAATTTACCTTCTCGTCTACCCATTTTGTCTCGTGTACACACAAAATACTAATTCTTCTCCTAATCATTGTATCTACTATCTCTATTGATTTGCTAGTGAGGATTCCTATGTTCTATGTTCTAAATCTTATTTTTCCTATCATATTTGTTCTTATTTAACATATGGTGTTAGAATTCTTGCTTATTTAACACTACACCCAAGTTCTCATAGAGATGTAGCGATCTTTGCCGATGCATTATAGTCGAACCCTGCAATGCGAACTCTTACATATTTAGCACTACACCCGAGTTCTGGAGATGTGGTGGTCCTTGCCGAGATGTTACAGTCGAACGCTATATCACGTTCCTTCCGGGGAACAACCTAGCATTTTGGGGCCCATTATTTTTAGTGTATTAAATATATTTTTGTGTGTTTTTAAAAGAGAATAGAAAAGAATAGGTCCACATGATAAAAGATTGCACAATTTCATTTTCTAAAAATTAGGGTATTATTTTTAATATATTAAATATATTTTTATGTATATGTTTTAAAGAGAATAGAAAAGAATATGGTTCACGTGATTAAATATTTACATGATCTCAATCTTGATCAAAGTTTCAGATTTTGCAAAGATCTCCAATGGATAGAGTCACAAAGGGACTCTATTTTTTAACAAATTAAATTTATTTTTAATTATGGATATTATTTTTATAAAATCTAATTTATTCCTCTTCAATATCTCTCAATCCTAGCATACTTTCGTTAAGTTTCTTATTCGTTGGTGATGTTTTCTCCTTTGATCAATAAGAACATAAATTAAAATTTTTTTTATCTTATCCATACTATCAAAATAAAAAAACTTTTTTTTTGAGTTCCCCCTCTTCCCCTTTTCCAACTTCCCCTCTCTATACTTCTCTTGCTCATTGAGATTAGAGAAGAGAAATCACACCTAACATTAACACGTTGATCCAGTTGGTGCTACTATGCTTTTTGATTAAATTCAAATATTGATGCATTCATATATATTGTGTCTAATCAAAATGGAAGATTTTATTATTTTTTAGCAATAAGGAGTTAGATAGCTTTACCATTTTACTTCCTTGATAGATATTAAATTTAACTTTTATTTAGATATATTTACAATCATAAATTGTTTGATCTTCTCTTTATCTCCATTCTATCATTTACAACTACTATGGTTTAGGTGATGAAAAATATTGTTTGTTTTTTCTTTTGCTCTATGCCTAAAAAGGCTTTGATAATGACTGGTCTAGTCTCATTGAGATCTTTATTTTTTAAGGATTGTATTTAGTTTTATCATTTTGTACATATATTTTTTATTTATTTATTTTTTGTGCTTTGCCAATGATGATAAGTAGAATGAGAGCATAATTTTTTTCTATTGTTATCATATTTTATTATTTTTATTTTCTCAATTTTGTTTCTTTTTTTTTTTTTTGTAAGAATTATTCTCTCCATCTTTCATTTAAGTAATTAGATATACTTTTATCTTTCTTCATTTTTAAATAATTTTGAATACATTTATTTTTTTTGACTAATTGAATTGTAAATTTATAATCGACTTGAAGTATATTATTATTTCTAATAATAATACTCTGTTTAATACAATAAACCTTATACTTCTTTAAATTAGGTTAACAAAATATGAATATAAAAATTTAATTAATAATTTTATATCTCAACAAGTGAAAAAATTATACTTTATAAAAAAAATATTTTTAAAAAATAATATTTTATTTTTTCAAAAAAAAATTAATTCAGATCTGAATCAGAATCAGAATCAGAAGACTTCTATCGAGCAAACTAGTCCTTATCCGGGTTGGAATGTAAAGGTATAAGAAAAGAAGTGGGAGCATTCGAGTCAACAAGACAAGCCGCTCGAGAGTTTTGGATGGGGTATCATATTAAATTTTAGTCTATTTTAAATTAAACTAATTTTATATATATGAAAATTAATTTAGTCGTATTTAATTAAATTATTTTTATTTTTATAAAGTTAAAGTTAATTGTATGCGTCCTCTATTCTTATTGGGCACTAACCGCTCACTGCGCTCGTCGTCTTTAGCGGCCGCTTCTCTGTTGTACGTCTGTTTGGTGATGTTTGTTTCTTCGTTTTCTCATTCTTTCCGATTTCTTTTTTCCGTATGCCAAGCTCGTTGCGTCTTGGTCAGTCAGACAAAATAATGAATAACTTGAAACCTTAATGCCATATGGCACTATTTTAACGTCACAGTATCATAACGTCACTTGACAATTTGCATTATCATTTCGTGATTTTGATTTCACTCGAATTATTAGGACGGAAAGGATTGGGTACCTTTTGACTTAAATTATGATGGTTTTATATTCCAATTTTATTTAAAAGGTCCAGTACTAGTGGAAATATTTTCCCTTATAAGTTAATGGCATATATATTTTTTTAATCTAAATTTTTGTTTATAACCTTATAATCCTAATAATTCATCTTCGAACGAAAGACCATATATCCACCTCAAGCGAAAAGTTTGTCAGTTCAATCGGCCTACTAAATGTTTCTTGTCTAGTTGCAACTAACGATTCTCTCATTACTATGTCATCTTGCTATCAGCCCTTCGTAATTTTTGCTATCATTCACCACACACCGTATCATTCTTAAACTGATTAAATTCCTACCGCTTATCGAGAATAAAAATTACAGATTTTTTTATCAGTGATCCGGTGATAAGGACGAAAGATCCTCGTTGGTGGGAGGTCAATGACACGTGGAGGTCAATGGTCAAGCTCAAGGTCGTGCTGATCGGACAGAGGTTGTGCCGAGCGGAGTAGCGGGCCGACCGAGCATCCGGCCGACCGGACATCCGGCCAGGGGTTTCCCGGACCGGACGAAAGACAGCCCAATCAGGGGTCGGGTTTCCGAGGCTCAGGTAAAAGAGTCTAGGGTCGAGCCGCAGAACAATAAGGCGCAATTCCATTCGAGCACATGAGCAGGGCTTCCCCGTCCGGGCCGAGGTACGCGCATTCCCGGAGGCCATGAGCGCCGAGCGGCTGGTCCGCTCAGCCCGGGAACAGGTAAGAGCGCTAGAAGACAAAAAAGACAACTGGTAACTTCATCCTCGAGACACCTGCCGCCGACAAACAGCATGGTCGGCGGCCGAAGCGAACAGAGTATCGTACGGTGGAAGTTTCCACTGTCACATCCGGGATATGCTCGGACGATTGTGGAATGACGTCAGACATATTTTTCTGACACAACCGTACTGAGGTATGTTTGGAGAAGCGTGCACACATCGAGAAGTGTGCCCGCGCCTCCCCGAGGTCCTATATAAGAACCCCCAGACTTTGACGGAGGTATGCGATTCTCATCACTGTAGCCACAGTAGCGTTACTTTGCTCCTCTTCTTCTTCGCTGTCTGACTTGAGCGTCGGAGGGTCGTCGCCGGGAAACCCCTCCCGGCTTGGCTTCTTTGCAAGTTCGTAGGAGATCCACATCACCAGTCGAAGACAGCGGAGAGTGTCACGTCCCCAGTGTCCATCGACTCAGCGCTCGGGCAGGATCAATTTGGCACCGTCTGTGGGAACGCACCTGAATCCGAGCAAAGAAGATGGAAGAAGCTGGACGCCAACTCATGGTGACACTCTCCCCCGAAGAGCTCGACGCACTCATCCAAGTGCGAGCAGCCAGGATAGTCAAGCAACAACAAAAGGCTCAAGCCGATCGGATAGCACAAAAGGCAACGTCGGCATCAGGCGGTCGGGCGGCACCAGACGACCGGCCGGAGTAGCTCTCAATATGGGGCCAGAACAAAGGGCCGACCGGCATTCAGGTGGAAGCCCCGCCCGCCCCGATACTGTTCCATCGGGCTTTATTCCAAACGCCCTCGGAAGTCGCATAAGCCAACCTCGACCGAGGCTCTTCGTCCGATGAGGCGCCCCTCCGCGATGCAAGGAAGGGCAAGGCGCCACGGACAGCCGCGTCCCCCGAGCGGGTCAATAGACAATTCTCCGAGGCCATCCTGCGCGACCCACTACCAAGGCATTACGCGCCCCCGGCGATTGGGGAATACAACGAGGCCACCGACCCGGACGACCATCTGGATAAGTTCGACAACACAGCCACTTTGCATCAATATACAGACGGTGTGAAGTGTCGGGTGTTCCTCACCACCCTTTCTGGATCGGCACAACGATGGTTCCGGAGGTTACCGGACGGATCCATCACGAGCTTCAAAGAGTTCCGCACGACCTTCCTCCATCACTTCGTGAGTAGCAGGCGCTACCAGAAGACCAGCGTCAGTCTGTTCGCCATCAAACAAGGCTCGAAGGAGTCGCTGCGAGCCTACATCCAGCGTTTCAACCAGGTGACCATGGATATCCCGACGGTCACTTCAGAAACTATGATGAACGCGTTCACACAGGGGCTTGTGGACGGTGATTTCTTCCGTTCGCTCGTCAGAAAGCCGCCTCGCAACTACGACCACATGTTGAACAAGGCCAACGAGTGCATCAACGTGGAGGAAGCTCAGATGGCGAGGAAAAAGGAAGCACCATCCGAGCCACCGGCTCATGCCGAGCGGAAGCCGCCTTCCAATTATCAACCACCAAGGGGACCCCGTGCAGAAGCCGCCCGACCTCATCAGCAAGCAAGGTTGCACGCCGTTCAACAAGTAGCGGCCGATCGGCCTAAGCCCAGGGGGAAGGTATGGACTCCCATGTTTTGTTCGCTCCATCAATCAGCAACTCACAATACCCGCGATTGTCGGAGCCTCCCCCAATCACTCATCCAACACCAAGGAGCTATCGCCGTCGATCACCTTCGCCGAGCCGACGACATCAGCACCAAAGTCCTGGCCGGCGTACAGAAAGGAGATCTTCCGAGCGACAACATAACCAGCAGCATAGGGTCATTCCTCGGGCATCACATGAACGACCCCGACCATCCGCTCGGGAGGAGGAGAATAGAGGCAATGCGCCGAGGGGTGAAATCAACATCATCGCTGGAGGGCCGACCGGGGGCGACTCCAACAGGGCACGAAAAGCGCATGCAAGGCAACTCGCGATCCATGCAGTTGGCTGCAGTCAGGAGCGGGCGAACGGGCCCGAGATCAGCTTTGGGCCTTATGACCTCGAAGGAGTCGAAGTCCCGCATAATGACGCCCTCATCATCCGAGCGATAATAGCTAACTACACTATTCACCGTATCTTTATTGATACAGGCAGCTCGATCAACATAATCTTCCGGAAGGCATTCGACCAATTGCAAATCGACCGAGCTGAGTTGCTGTCGATGATGACCCCCCTCTACGGGTTCACCGGTAATGAAGTTTTGCTGGTCGGACAGGTCCGGCTGGCTATCTCGCTGGGAGAGGAGCCGTTCAGAAGAACGCGGACTGCCAACTTCATTGTAGTCGACGCTCCCTCTGCGTACAATGTGATTTTGGGGCGACCGGCTCTCAACGAGTTCCGAGCGATCGTCTCCACCTTCTGCCAGAAGATCAAGTTCCCAGTAGAAGACCAAGTTGGAGAAGTCTGAGGGGATCAACTGGCAGCCTGGCGATGCTACGTAGAGATGGTCCGAGGCGAAGCTAAATCCGCTCAGAAAGTGCCACGAGTCGAGGTAAACGCTATAACCGAAAAGTCACATTCTCTAGTTTATAAAGAAAAGGAGGAGGTACAAATCCACCCTACCTGACCGGAGGCCAAGACTTTCATCGCATCCGACCTGGAGCCGAGCCAAAAGGAGAAGCTGATCAGATGTCTCCAGCGAAACTGCGACGTCTTTGCCTGGTCGACCCACGAGCTGCCAGGGCTCTCGCCGAGCGTAGCGCAGCATGAACTCCACGTCCGGCCGGGCGCTCGGCCGGTGAAGCAAAGGAAGAGGGACTTCAGCGCCGAACAGAATATCATCATCCGAGCTAAAGGGGAGAAACTTTTGGAGGCCGACCACATACGGGAGGTGCAATTCCCGAGTTGGCTCGCCAATGTAGTGTTGGTCTCCAAGCCAGGCAACAAATGGAGAGTCTGCATCGACTTCCGGGATCTAAACAAAGCATGCCCAAAGGATTTTTACCCTCTACCCCGGATCGATCAGCTGGTAGACTCTACCTCGGGATGCGAGCTGATATGCATACCAGGGCTACCACTAAGTGCCGCTCGCTCGGGAGGATCAGGACAAAGTGAGCTTCGTTACTGCGGACGACACCTACTGCTACAACGTGATACCGTTCGGACTCAAGAACGCTGGGGCTACATACCAACGACTGATGAACAAAGTATTCCGGGAGCAGATCGGGCGCAACCTGAAAGTCTACGTGGACGATATATTAATCAAGTCACTCCGAGCGGCCGATCTTTGTACAGACATAGAGGAAACCTTCCGAACACTGAGGAGGTATGGAGTCAAACTGAACCCCCAAAAATATCTGTTCGGAGCAAAAGGTGGGCGCTTCTTGGGATATATTGTGACCGAGCGGGGCATAGAGGCGAACCCTAGAAAGGTGAAAGCACTGCAAGACATGCCGCCTCCCAGGAATTTGAGGGAAGTGCAACGCCTCACCGGTCGGATAACGGCATTGTCAAGATTCATCTCTAAGACAGCTGACCAGAGCTTGCCATTTTTCAAGATCCTACGTCGAGTCACCAAGTTCCAGTGGGATCAGGAATGTGACCGGGCGTTCGAAGAGTTGAAAGCCTATCTCAACTCACTACCTGTACTGGCTAAACCAAACGTGGGCGAGCTGCTCCGTATATACCTGTCATCAACCGAGCATGCTGTCGGCTCGGCACTGGTAAAGGGAGGCGGAGAAGAGCAGCCAGTGTATTTCTTGAGTCATATCTTAAAAGATGCTGAGTCCCGCTATACTGGTCTCGAGAAGCTCGCGTTCGCCCTAGTCCTGGCCGCACGGAGGCTCCGTCCTTATTTCTTGGCGCATACTATCATCGTTATGACAAACAACCCGCTAGGAAGAGTACTTCTAAACCCTAAAGTGTCCGGGCGGCTCATTAAGTGGACAACAGAGCTCAGTGAATTCGACATCCAGTATCCAACCCCGCTCGGCGAGCAAGGCGCAGTCCTTGGCGGATTTCGTAATAGAGGTACAAAATCCTGAACCCGAAGCTTTGTGGAAGGTATTTGTGGACGGGTCGTCCACTCGGCTCGGGAGTGGAATCAGCATTGTGCTGCTCTCTCCTCAAGAAGAACGGATACGTCTGCCCGTCCGGCTGGATTACCAGGCAACAAATAACGAGGCAGAATATGAGGCCCTCATAGCCGGCCTACAGGCCGCTCGACATGTGGGAGCCCATCGGGTGACACTGTACTCTGACTCCCAATTGGCCGCTCAGCAACTCTCGGGGTCCTTCGAGATAAACAGCGCAAGGCTCCGGCTCTACGCGGAGGCCTTTGAAAAGCTCAGAAGTAACTTCATCGAGGTTGTCATACAGAAAATCCCCTGAGCCGAGAACCAGTCAGTGGATGAATTAGCCAAGCTCGCTAGCTCAATATCGCCGATCGTCATCCAACAGCCAATTGAGCAGGTGTCCTTGGTGGCGCACATCGACAGGATGGAAGGCCTTACATTCCCGAGTGATTGGAGAATATCCATAATAGAATTTTTGCGTTCGGAGGCCACGCCGTCCGATCGGGAGGAAGCCCAGCTATTGAGGAGGAGAGCTGGTCGGTTCACGCTTGTTGGGGATCAGCTTTACAAAAAGGCGTTCTCCCACCCGCTGCTGAAGTGTGTCAGCTTGGAAGACGCAGAATATATTCTCCAGGATCAAAGATCTTGCGGAGGTCATCCGGGCGGGCGATCATTGGCTAGGAAGATCCTGCTGGCCGGATACTTCTGGCCAACTCTATAGGAAGACGCCGCTCGGACCGTCACTACTTGCATTTTCTGTCAGAAGTTCCACAACTTCTCCTATAGGCCAACGAAGGAGATGAGGGCGTCCACTGTGTCCTGCCCGTTCGATCAGTGGGGCATGGATATAGTAAGACCTTTCCCCATGGCAACCGGGCAGCAGAAGTTTTTATTAGTGGCGGTCGACTATTTCTTCAAGTGGGTCGAAGCCAAACCGCTAGACAAAATAACCGAGCAGATGGTCAAAAAGTTCATCTGACAGCATTTAATTTTTCGATTCGGCATTCCTCGTCGGCTCATTTCGGACAACGGGCGGCAATTCGTTGGTCAGGAGCTCAGAGAATGGTGCAAAGGGTACGACATCGAACAACACTTCACTTCCGTGGCGTATCCTCAGAGCAATGGTCAAGCCGAAGTAGCCAATCGGGAGATCCTACGAATATTTCGGGTTCGGCTCGATCACATGGGAGGAAGCTGGGTGGACGAGCTGCCCGGCGTGTTATGGGCCATTCGCACAACCCCAAAGGAGGGAACGAGGGTAACACCGTTCCACTTGGTATATGGGGGCGAAGCGGTTGTCCCTGTCGAGATTTGAGTCGAATCCAATCGGATCCAGAACTACAACGGGGACAATGTTGAGCGGAGATAGCTGGAGTTGGACCTAGTTGACGAAGCACGAGCTAAAGCAGCCGTCCGGCTGATGGCGTACCAGCAAAGAATGAAGCAGAATTACACCAGGCGTGTAATTCCCAGAGCATTCCAGGTCGGCAACCTAGTATGGAAGAAAGTAAAGCCAGCCGGCGATGTGAGTAAGATGACAGCTCCTTGGGCGGGGCCCTTTAGAGTCGTCAAGAAGCTCCGATCGGGTGCATACTACCTGGAAGATGAGGACGGACGATGGCTAGATCGACCATGGAGCGCAAACCACCTCCAGCCGTACCGAGCGGGATAAAAGGTGCGCCAGTGTAATTTATTTCATGTATGTCTCGTTCGTCTGTATCCTTTGGCTGCAGGAGTAAAAATTAAAAAAGACAAAGGATATAAGCATTTGTTGCCGAACGGCAAAACTCCTTAAAGACCGTCGAGCAGCGACGTTAAACTCTAGAGTCAGACCGGCGACTATAAACCCCCCGGCTTGAAGACCGTCGAGCGACGACGTTAAACTCTAGAGTCGGACCGGCGACTATAAACCCCCCGGCTTGAAGACCGTCGAGCGGCGACGTTAAACTCTAGAGTCGGACCGACGACTATAAACCCCCCGACTTGAAGACCGTCGAGCGACGACGTTAAACTCTAGTGTCGGACCGGCGACTATAAACCCCCCGGCTTGAAGACCGTCGAGCGGCGACGTTAAAATCTAGAGTCGGGCCGGCGACTATAAACCCCCGGCTTGAAGACCGTCGAGCGGCGACGTTAAACTCTAGAGTCGGACCGGCGACTATAAACCCCCCGGCTTGAAGAATACCGAAGGCCGCTTGGAAAGAAGGCGGTCGAAGAAGTAACATCAACAGAAGCGGGGTTTTATTGGCCCATTGTCAAAAAATACGCAGATAAGTAAGTTAAAAGTCAAATTAGAAGACGATAATGTTAACTCGCCAAACGGCGAGCATACAGACAAAACTTCAAAACATAGAACAGAGACAGGTGAAAGACGCTCCTCACTCTAGTGCATCAAAGATGGGCTCGGGAATGGTCTCTAAAAGGCTGGCCATGTCTCTGGGAGGTATAAAGGCCGTCTCCGGGAGGTGGCCCATAGCTTTCAGATAAATCGTTGTCGCCCGGATGGCTTCCTTGAAGGCTATAACTAGCCGATCGCTAAACTTTTCGCCAAATTCATCCGAGCGGAGATAGTTTTTCTTCATCGCCTCGAAACGACCTGATTCACCATCTTGATATTCCTTTAGCGCAGCTCAGGAAGCGTCAAGAGCGTCTTGGAGATCTTTCTTGTCTCCTTGAAGTTTAGCTTAGGAGGCCGATCGACCCTCCTTCTCAGCAGATAGCAGATCGGCCAACTCCTTGACACGCTGCTCCAGCGCTTGGGCCTGCACATTCTTTGCCTCTAAATCGGAGACGGCTCTATTTTTTCTATTGGTCGTGAGCTTCATCTCCTGGTCATGAGACTTGACCTGGGCTTCAAGGCCAGCTACCCTGGTCTCCAAGCCAGAGGACTTGTGACGTTCGACCGCCAATAATTTCTCCGATTTGCTCAGCTTGGCTCGAAGCGTGGCATATGAGGGCCCCTGAGCTGGCGCCCCTCAAGAAATTTGAAGCTAGTGGCTATCGCATAGCTGACCGGGAGTCATCAAGGCAACACGGGCCCTCACATCCTCTCAAATCCTAGCGAGCGGGCCGCGGATAGTAATCTGATGCTCAGGGGCGACTGGCCGATCAGACGCTAAAAGAAATTTTTCTGTTGGGAGGTGGAGGATAGCCTTAACCACTCGACGGCTGCACGGATCAGATTGAGTCGAGGTTGCGCGCCCGGATGACTCGTCGAGCGGGGCAGACACTATACCAGAACGCCTAAGCCGAACGGGAGCTTGTGGCTAGGTACTGACAGGCGGCGCTCCTAGGGAAGCCATCGGCAGATCAAGCTGGGAAGGAGTTCGGTCCGAAGAAATAGCCTCGACTGGAGCAGGGGTCGGGGCGATTGCTACAGTAGGGGTGCCCGTCGGCTCAGTCACTGGCTCCACAAATGTAGCTGACTGGGTGTGGAGATTCGTTCGGCTCCGTTTGTGTATTATCAGTGGGGAGTCCTCGGTCGAGTGCCCCACTTCTTCTGATGTTGGTTGTCCGGCAGACGAGATAGCATCACCGATCGGTGCAGTTGCAGGGATCCGAACGACTGACTCTCCAACCGTAGGAGAAGCTTCTTCGCTCTCTCCCTCATGTGAGCCAACCGGGGCGATGCCCCGATCGGCCATGTCCTTCGCGACCGCCGCCTCCACCTCGGCAGCTTTCAACTTCAGCCGGTCAGCGGCCTTGGCGCGCCACATGATGTCGGCTGCATAAAAGAAGAATAAATCAGTTAGAGCAAAAGGAAGGGGGATGGGGAAAACGCTTACCCATGCTGCTCGGAAGCTTCGTTCTGATCGGGCTCAGTCCAAATATATATAGCACCCCCTCGTGGATCAGCTTGTTGATGTTAAATCTTTGCCCGGCCAGCAGATTGGCTGCGTGAAGGTAATATGGCTGGCTCTTATATTTACCAAGGTCCGGCGGGCTCGGCACGGTGGTCTGCCATTTGGTGCGGAAGGACGACCGCTCGGGAAGACGAAGATAGAAATAGTTTTCGTTCCAGTGCTTGTTCGAGGTCGGCATCTTGTCGAAGAAAACGAGACCGATTCGCGATTGGAAAAGAAAAGTACCCCACTCGGACTGTTTGGGGTAGTAGAAGTAGTGGAAGGTCTTATGGACTAAGGGGATGTCGTGCAGCCTAAAGAGGACAACCACCCCGCACAACAACCCAAAGGAGTTAGGGACGAGTTGGTCGAGCGGGAGGCAGAAATAGTTGCACACCTCAAGGATGAACGGATGAATGGGAAAGCGCAGACCGGCCACGAACTGATCTTGAAAAAAGCAAACAGTGTCGGTCGGAGGGTCGTGTGGCCGATCGGAGGGTGTGGCTAATATCAGTTCATGGTCAGATGGAAGTTCAAAGGTTCGGGTGAAGCTCAGCGCATCTTGCTCATCGAACTGGCTCTCGGTGGTGGTATACCAGAGGCCGGGGGCGAGGTCGGATGGACGAGAAGAACTGCCCATTATCAAAGACAAGGAATGACACAGAGGAAATCGAAGTTTGACAAGCAGGATGGTCAGAACATTGTCCAAACGAGCACGAAAACAGCGAGAAGTGCGAAGAAAAGCACAAAGGAACCGAAAGGAAAAGGACGAAAGGGCCTTACAAAAGATAGGACCGAAGGAGGCGGTGGTGGATCACCAGAAAGCAGAGCAACGAGCTCGTCGGAGCGTTGGACGAGAAGAAGCAGAAGCTTTCGGATGCGCACGCGATATCGTGAAGCAACCGAAGAAGAGATATGCTTATAAATATTGGGCTCGATCAACCGGAGCTGTCCGATCCAGGTTACGGGATCCAAGGAGGGGATCTGACCGTCAAAATCGAAAACCCAAAGGTCACATCAGACCTGACGGCTCGAGTTAACGGTGACGAATGCGCAACCACGTGGCGCTCGCTCACAGGTCGCATTTAATGAGCACCATCATGCGAGTGTGGCCGCGTGCTCAGCATTAATGACGGTGATTTACACAAAGGCCGAGGAGTTTTCTAGAGATAATCAGCGTGACTGATGTCGGAGTGGCGGGACGACTACAGGCAAACGAAACTATCCAAGTATCAACCGGGGACACACTGAGCGGCGTTACCTACTTGCATAGTCCCCGACGGCCGGACACTAATCTCGGTGGATGAGCGGTAGACACGCCACCCAGACGCAGTCCAGTCAGTCGGACTTAGCGTCTCCTTCGACTAGACTTGAGGGGGAGGCATGTGAACCGGTGGTAAGGACGGGGGACCCTCGTTGGTGGGAGATGAACGACACGTGGAGGTCAATGGTCAAACCCAAGGTCGTGCTGAGCGGACAGAAGTCGTGCCAAGCAAAGTAGCGGGCTGACTGAGCATCCGGCCGACCGAACATCCGGCCAGGGGTTTCCCGGACCGGACGAAAGACAGCCTGATCAGGGGTCGGGTTTCTGATGCTCAGGTAAAAGAGTCTAGGGGCCGAGCGGACAGGCCGCTCGGTCGAGCCGTAGAACAATAAGGCGCAATTCCATCCGAGCACATGAGCAGGACTTCCCCGTCCGGGCTGAGGTATGCGCATTCCCCGAGACCATGAGTGCCGAGCGGCTGGTCCGCTCGGCCCGGGAATAGGTAAGAGCGCTAGGAGACAAAAAGGACAACTGGTAACTTCATCCTCGAGACACCTGCCGCCAACAAACAGCATGGTCGGCGGCCGGAGCGGACAGAGTATCGTACGATGGAAGTTTCCACCGTCACATCCGGGATATGCTCGGACGATTGCGGAATTGCATCAGGCATGCTTTTCTGACACAATCCTACTGAGATATGTTTGGGAAAGTGTGTACACATCGAGAAGCGTGTCCGCGCTTCCCGGGATCCTATATAAAGATCCCCAGATTTCGACGGAGATATGCGATTCTCATCACTGTAACCACAGTAGCGACTTTGCTCCTCTTCTTCTTCGCTGCCTGACTTGAGCGTCGGAGGATCGTCGCCGGGAAACCCCTCCCGACTCGACTTCTTTGTAGGTTCGCCGGAAATCTACATCACCAATCGAATACAACTAAAAATATCACGCCCCCAATATCCATCGACTCAGCGTTCGGACAGGATCAATCATATTATAATTTCCCTTCTTATCTTTAATAGGAGAGTATTCCCTATCCGGAAAAACCTGGCTGAAAAAAAGCATTGGTAAAACTCCCCGATTAAAGAAGGGAAAATATAATATGAAGAACAAACCTGTAAGTTCTATATTAGACGAGTGTTTAAGTTTATTGGTAAAAAATTAATCGTGCCTTATTAACATCTCTGTTTTGCTTTTTAATTATTAGACTTTTTTTTCCCTTTAATACTATTCTTATTATTATTTCACGTCTAAATCAAACAATTTTGTAATTGATTTCTAAATAATAGATGAGTAAATCAAATCCGTGAAATCATAATTGTTATAATATTTTATAATTACTATAATTAAAAAAAAAAAAAAAATCTCTTTGATGATTTGAAAATAACGATCTTTTAATTTTTTTTAATTGTCACCCATTATACTTGAACATCGAATTGCAACGGCATTATTTAGAATAAAAGTTACTTCTTCATATTAAATTTTCCCTTCTTTAACCGGAGAGTTTTCCCTATGCAGGAAAAAGGCATAAAAGCCGCCCATTGTTGTCGCACAGTTCATACCCCACAAGATCGCCGCCACCGGCCATGGCATCACCGCCGCCACCTTATAACTGAACATTCCGGTAAGCAGCGAGGCCAGCAGCCAGATAGCCATTTTTAGCCACCCTTTGTCCCGCTCGTTGGCCCTCTCGAATCTCCTCAGGCACCAGAACAAGCAGAGGAGGTCGACGTAGGACGCGACGGTGAAGGCGAGGGCCCCGGGGTCGTCGATCGACCTACGCACCGCGATGGCTGTGTTGAAGGTCAAGAAGGCGAAGGCGGCGAGGGAGAGCCAAGAGAAGAAGGGATGGTCGTCTTTTCCGTCCTTGGGCTCCTCCGGCGGACGAGATGCGGCCGGAGGCGAGGATTGGAGTGAGTGAGCAGCTTCTGCCTGTAGCGCGGCCATGCCTCACGATGCGCGGAGAAGCCAGGGAGGGAAAAGATAGAGAAAGGATGGCGTGGGTTGGCTTGGGGATGTATCCACCGTGAGGGAGTATGACACTTTTATAGGGAAAAGATAGAGAAAGGATGTATGAAGTTCCCTGTTGACAATGTCAGAGAACTGCTATTCTGCTATCGTAGGGCAAATTTCCAGGCGTGATTATGTATGTTAGACTTGTTAAAATTCGTCAGGGGACCTACAATGACAGAATTTAAATTGTTTTATATATGGCCCATTTTATTGTAAATTGTATATCATATAATATTTAATTTATTTTAATTTGTTCTAAAATTAAATTTGATTAAGTTATTTTTTAAATACGCTCCAAAATATATTTTATTTATTTATTTTTTGAAATATAAATAAGATAAGTCCTCCGCGTCTTATTGGGTTTCCTTATCATTTTTTTTTCCTCTCTCTGACGCTCTGTTTTTAAAATTCTGCCTTACAGCCTACCCAAACAAAAAGTCAGTCGCGCAGACGTTAACTTCCATAATTCATATCGTGTGGGCCCCGATTGTGATGGTCATTAATTATGAACGCAAAGAAAAAATGTGCGCAGGAAGCTACGCGGAACTTTCGCGGAAGCTTCGCGGAAGTTTCGCTATTTATTTTTCGGAATTTAAAATAATCAACCATAAAAAATAGAATCATTTCCAACCTTTTAATAAATTTATTTGTAGTTTTCAATATACCACATTAATATCATATCATAAGTATAAAAAATCCTAATGATTAAATCTTTCAATAATTTTTTTTAAAAAAACTTACATACAACTTTTTTTTATCCTATGTTATAAATCATATATTTTTATTTATTAACTTTTCATTTAATATATCTATATAATTTTCATTTAATATTTTAATTAATTTATGATTTTGATTTAATTTATTTATAATTTTTAATAAATAAATTTATGATTTTAATTTAATTAAATTTATCATTTTAAATTAAAAATTAATTAATTAATGATTTTAATTTAATTCTAATCATTTCTATATTTTTTTAACTTATCTCAAATATATTTATTTTCAAAATAAAAAAAATACCACTTTAATTATTATTAACTATTTATGAAATAAAATATTATAATTAAATATTACATAAAATAATTTATTTTTAATTATTTGGAAATGATCAATCATGCACATTAATCACCGACTTCACTTTCAAGAGAAAAAAATAGGTCTGAAAACTCAAACCTGCTCTTGAATTAAAAACCCCAAAACTCACCTATATAATCATAAAAGATTTTTTGATAAGATTTTTTAATTTTACAAACTTTTCACAAAGTTGCATTGAAGATGTTCTAAATGGGGAAAAATCACTAAATACAATCTCAACTTTCCATAACTTTATTTCCATCTATACATGCACAAAGTTTTATTTACTTTAAATTCTTTATACAATACCTAATTACCCCTCATATTATTTAGACATAAAAATAAATTTAAAAATAAATATAATTCTTTTTAAATTCAACACTTTAAATTAGAATCGAGTATATTTTTTATAAAATTGAGTATGTTTTTTTTCTCACTTAATATAATTTCTTCTAAATTCAACACTATTTAAAGAGAATTTAATATATTTTTCATCAAATTGAGCACTATTTAAAGAGAATTTAGTATATTTTAAATCCAATTGAGGTGGAAAAAGAGTTGTACTTAATTAATTTGATAAAAAAATATATTAGATTATAATTTAATGTGCTGAATTTAAGAGGAATTATAATCGTTTTTGAATTTTTTTACCTAAAAAATATGAGAAACAATTAGATAAATTGGTATCCATTATGTTTGGTTAAAATGAAAAATTGAGAACGGTTTTTTCCTGCTTAATATAATTACTACTAAATTCAGTACTATTTAAAGAGAATCTAGTATATTTTCTATCCAATTGAGTACTATTTAAAAAGAATAGTATATTTTTATCTAATTGAGATGGAAAAAGAGTCATACTCAATTTAATAGAAAATATATTAGATTTTATTGTAATGTGCTGAATTTAAGAGTAATTATACTCATTTTTTAATTTTTTATACCTAAAAAATATGAGAGATAATTAGGTAAATTGATATCCATTATGGTTAGTTATGGACTGGAAACAAAGTTTTTTTTTTTTGACAACGGGGACTGCATGTGTTAGTCCTCGGTCGGCCAGCAAGAAGGGGTGAGTTGTCCTAAAAAAGCAAACAGACCTTTCTCGATCTTTTGAAATAATTTAGACAAACACTTGTTAAAAAAATAATCAACTAATTAATATAAGAAAGAGGTACAAAAATTTGCTTGGTTTGTAATTAGAAGATTGCTAATTCAAGATTATAAAAAGCTCATTAGAATTCTCCTTCGGGCGGAGTAGCCTCTTACAAGGTTGATAGGTCACAATTAAAGTAGAACAGAAAATGAATTTGTATACAAGTGATGATCTGAACTACTGAGACGAGGGTTCTATTTATAGTCTACTAGTCGAATATAACAGTTTGCTGACATGGCAGCTTTGGGAGCTAGGAAGGGCTCTGGGTGTCAGAGTATGGATAAAACTTTATCCATATCATGACAGTTTGCAACGGCTTGATCTGGATAAAACTTATCTAGTACAAGTGCTTGGAATAGCTCCGGGCGCCTGCATCGTTCTAACTAGTCTTCAAAAAGGGGGTGTCGAGGAGGCGCCCCAGGCTGCCCAAGGGGGTCAGGGAGCTCGGACAGTCAACAACAGGTTGACTGTCTGGATTCTCTTCCATTCTAGCTCCATTCGGTTGGGTAATTTCGGTCATCCAGAATAGGGCTCACTCCGAACCCATTTTTCAGCCTTCTCCTCAAGCAAGCTTTCGCTCCGACTTCTTGTCCCTCGGAAACGTCGTGCGCTTCCTTCTCGTCTGCCAATGTACTCTTCCATAATACCTCGTCCCTCAAACACACCGAGCCCGTCAACTCTCGCTCGTGTCATCCTTCTCGCTAGTTTCATCTTTCGCTCAAATTCTTGTGCTCCTAAATTCCTGCACACTTAGACGCAAAGTATCAAACATACACATGACTCAACTTGACTCAGTTGACTACATCAAAACTACCTCAGGGTATCTACAATATTTCCATTTTTGATGTGCATCAACCCGAGCTAGAGTCAGATAAAAAATATAGTTTTAATAAAATGACAATTAAAATTAGAATTTTACAAACTATAAAATTACAAACATAACATCCCCTTAGACATAAGCTCTCATCTCTCATTCTCCTCCTTTGATCACAGCAAAAATAAAGTCGAAAAAAGAATAATGTTAGGTAAAACAAATTGTGAAACTTTTTCGAAGGGTTAAGGAAATAGAAATAAAAGTAAAAAAATTTTATAAAATATTTTTTAAAAAAATCTTAATTTCTATGATTTAATAATCACATTTGTAAATTTAATTTAAAAATACGTTTATCATTTGAAATTTTTTCATAAATTTCAACATAAATATATGAATATGTAGAAAGATTTTCATAAAATATTTATAAGTATTTTAGCCCAAACAAATTATTTTACATAAAAACATAATTTTTACGAGTTAAATTTTAAAAATTTTATTTTTATTCAAATAAATCTCCCAAATTTTCTTCGATATTGAGAACAGAATGCACAACTAAAAATTAAACTTTTCAAAAGTAAATTTTCAAGACTTTTTAGTTTTAAAAATAAGGTTTTTGGTAAATAATCCATATAAAATTTATTTTTTATCAAAAATTTACAAAAAAAAATATTTTCAAATAGAAATGGAATGACTCTATCATTATAAAAAATTTGGATAAAAATTTATAAAAGAAAAATTATACAAAAAACATTTGAAACTGAATCGTTTTAAAATTGAATATTTAAAAATAGTTTTATTAGCTTAAAAATCAGACTGATGTTTCTCTTTATTCAAAATATAACGGTAATTATCTAAAAAATAGGTTTTTCAAAATACATAACTGAAATAATTTTAAATTTTAAATTATGATTTTTTAATTAAAAATAAAAAATAAACAAAAATCAATTCTAAAAATTTAATACTAAAAGATTTTTCATTCAAGCAATAGAGGAAAAAATTTCAATAATAAATGTTAATAGTGGTAAGCATATGAACTTAATTTTGTAAGTAAAATTAATATTTCTAGACATAAAACATGCATAATTATTTATTTATACTAAGTAAGATTTTGGGATACAAAATAAATTTTTACCCACAAGATTGATAAGAAATTTATTTGGAATATATTTTCATGATATTTTTTTAATTGAACCCTTATGATATTTAAGATGTCAATTTATGCTTTTATAATTTCTCCATGTATTTTGATTAGCACATGCATAATTTCTAAATTTTTCAATTTAGTCTTTCAATTTTTTATTTCATCATTTAATTTATCATACATTTCTAAAGGATATGTATTTGCTAAAATTATTTTAAATTATAAAATTTTCTTTTTTAAATTATTATTTTTAGATTTAAGTTTATATAATGATCTAATCATAGATTTAATACCTGTATATAATTTGTCAGGAAGTAGTAAACATACCTCACTTGCCAGATATACTCTGAAGTTTATTTCTTCCTTCTCGTTGCAGCTTTCTTCTGAGGAGTCTCCCCCTTCGTCTATGCTCTCCTCCTGGTAACTTGCCATCAGTGCAAGTCCAACATACTCCTCCAAATCAGATTCTAATGACAACTCGTCCCAAGTTGTCTTCACAGCTTTGGGCTTTGTTGTGCTTGATCCTTTCTTGTTGTCCTTCTTCTTCATCTTTGGGCAGTCCTCCTTAATGTGTCCCTTTTCATTACAGTTATAACATCTTATCTTCTTTGCTCTTCTTATCTTCACCTACACTTGATTAAATTTATTAGATCTAAATAATTTCTTAAATTTCCTTACCATATATGTTGATTTATCATCATCGAGAGAAGTGTCAGCGTTTGATTCGTCCTTTTTGGCTTTTAGGGTAATGTTATTAGATTTTTTAGTTCTAATTATCTACACAATGAGACTCGTGAAATTCAAAAGTGAAAAATAAATTTTCAAGAGTCTTTCCTTGAGGCCCTTAAGATGTAGTAAGCATCTACTAACACTGACCACTCTTGAGTTCTCGGAAAAGTATTAAGTGCGTACCTTAAAGAGTCACAATTTGTTACCTTTTCTCTAAGGTTGTTGAGCTGAGTGATCAGATCTTTGATCCTTCCATGGAGTAGGGCTACCTTTTCTCCCATGTTCATCCGGAGGTTCGTTAGATGGCTTCAGAGGATATCCCGCTTTGCTAATTTGGCTTTCAAAGTACCCTCGTGAAGTTCCAGGAATTTTTTTCTAGAAATGTTTGACGGAGTCGTAGCCTTCGATCTGACTGACCTCCTAGGGCGTGTTGGGTTCTTCGGGCCGCGAAAACCGCTTTTTCGCGTCGCGGAAACCCCGAGTCACCCAAAGTCATGGATCTCGTGCAAAGATTCGTAAACAAAATTTTCGAAAAACCTTTTCTTGTACGAGTTTGTAAAAACTTTAGATCTACACTAAAGTTAAGATCATTACCCATGTAGCGAAGCCCTTCGCGTTCCCGCTTGTCCAAGATGTCGTCGGATCTCGAGAGTGTCAACGTAGACACTCCTCCAATGATATTCACACGAACAAGGAGTGTCTCTCACACTCAAAGGATGGAGAAGAGAGCCCCAAGTGTGCTAGCACTTTCTGTTAGGATCCTACGTACTCGGCTAGAGAGGGGGGGTGTGAATAGCCGCCCCAAATCGCTCGTTTCTTTCTACAAATCAGGTTAGCGCAGCGGAAACTAAATGCAGAAAGAAAACAGGAGAAGAAATCAAACCTCTACGCAAGGATGTAACGAGGTTCGGAGATGAAACTCCTACTCCTCGGCGTGTCCGTAAGGTGGACGAAGCCTATCAATCCGTCGATGGATGAGTCCCCGGAAAACCCGGCTAATAGATACTCCTTGTGGGTGGAGAAACCTCACCACAATCTTTGCAACAACAATAGGAGTACAAATAGGAACAAGAAAACAAGAACAGAAATGTAAACAACACTTGCTTGCCTTCTTGAAGTCAGCAGGAACCCTGGTGAAGCAGCAGCTTCTCGGATCCAAGCCTAGCTAGAAAACCAGCAACAGGAAGAAGCTCACCCGAAGCTTTAGCACCCAACGAGCTCAACAAAGCTCAGCAGGAAGAAGAAGCAGAAGCTTCAGGCAGGAGAGAACTTCCAGAAGGAAGAAGAAGTAGCGAAAGGAAGAAGATTCACCGAAGTCCTGTAGCCCTCTTTTATACCTGCGAAGAAGAAGAGAGAACTAGCCGTAGCAACGCTAGAACTGACCGATCAGGGCTTGACTGATCGGTGCACCGATCAGATGCGTGGACGATCGGGCTCCATGCACCGATCCATTTCCTCCTCCTTTGCTTCCGTCCCCGATCGGTCCATGGACCGATCAGGAACCTCCTGATCGGTCCGGGACCGATCAGCAGGCTTTCGACGGTCCCGCACCAATCAGCCCTCTTGCGCCCGCTCTGCTCGACTTGATCGACTCACGATCGGTCACCGACCGATCAGAATATTCTCAGTATCACCGGATCGATCAGATCGATCCAGCTCATGGTTTCGCCCAAACCAAGTCCAAACCAACATCCGGTCAATCTTGACTGTTGGTACATTGCGCCTAGCATCCGGTCACTTCCTTGACTGCTAGGACTCCCGCTAAGTGTCCGGTCAATCCTTTGACCCACTTAGACTTTTTCTCTCCGCCAAGTATCCGGTCACTCCCATGACCTACTTGACTTCCCATCACCGGATGTCCGATCACCCTTAATCCATCTGGATTTTCCCTTGCCCGCTTCACTCACTGGACTTTCACCTAGCTTCACTCACTAGGGTTTTCACCGGCTTCACTAGGATTTCCACAACCGCCTGGCTTCACTCACCGGACTTTCCAACCGCCTAACATCCAGTTAGGACTTTCGCATTCACCTAGCTTCACTCACTAGGATTTTCCGAATCCTGCTTCACTCACTGGACTTTCACCTTCACTAGCTTCACTCACTAGGATTTTCACCGGATTCACTCACCAGATTTCCGCCTGGCTTCACTCACCAGGGACTTTCCACCTGCCTAACATCCCAGTTAGGACTTTTCCGTGCCAAGTCTCCATACTTGACTTTTCCAGCCAAGTCTCCATACTTGACTTTTCCCTGCCAAGTCTCCATACTTGGACTTTTCGCGTGCCAAGCTCCCTGCTTGGACTTTTCTAGTGCCAAGTCTCCATACTTGGACTTTTCGCGTGCCAAGCTCCCTGCTTGGACTTTTCCCGAATCAGGTCAACCAGGTCAACCTTGACCTTAGGTTGAACCTACAATCTCCCAAACACCTATTCTTGTCAAACATCAAGAATAGAACTCTCTCACGAGTGTCAAACATCAACATACAACTCAACTAGGTCAACCTTGACCTAAGGTTGCACCAACAATCTCCTTAAGTCAAACATCAAAATACAACTCGAGTCAGGTCAACTCGAGTCAGGTCAACCAGGTCAACCTTGACCTAAGGTTGCACCAACAATCTCCCCCTTTTTGATGTTTGACAAAACCCATAATCAAGTTAGGTTAACCCGATTACCTAACTTAGGTTTTCCAACCATCTTCCAATGTCCAATGTTCTTTCCTTGAACATTTTCTGGACATTCTCCCCTTAGGTTAACCCGATAACCTAACTTGGGTTCTCCAATAATTCTCCCCCTTTTTGACACACATCAAAAAGAATTCCAATGTTCTTCCTCGAAACCTAGCTTAGGTTAACCTGATAACCTAACTTGGGTTTCTCCAATAATTCTCCAATGAACACTCTCCCCTTTTTGACATACATCAAAACGGAAAAAGGAGGGTATCAAGGTTAAGAGTTTCTTCCTAATGAAAGTCCCATACCTTTCATTGAAACTCTTAATTTCCCCCTTGATACTAAACTCAACAATCAACTTAGTGATAATCCCATATCACTAATCCTCAAAAGTCTTAAGGAGTAAAAACTCCCCCTAAAAGTCAACTCCCCCTTGACAATTAGGTAAAACTCCCCCTAAAGGTCAACTCCCCCTTGACCATTGCACCAACAATGTCTTTGTGAGTTCCAAACCTTTAGAAATCCAAAAACACCATTTCCATAACTGAAATTTCAACAACTGAAAAATCAGAAATTGGCACGCTCGATCGGTCGATCGAAACCATGGATCGGTCCCGGACATCGATCAGCCTTCACCGATCGCACCAAGCTCTCGGTTCTTCTGGATCGGTCCGCACCTATCCATGCTTCACGGATCGGTCCACGGACCGATCAGGGACTTCCTGGACCGATCCGGACCACACCTCTGATAGCAGTTTCTGAAATTTCCTTCCCGAAATTCAGAAACTCCTAGAAAATTTCAGAAAATTTGAAAAATTTTGAAATTTTGAGGATACATTCCTCATAACATATACTATCATGGAAAAATAGTTTTCTATGAAAATAACTTCCATTTTTCAATCTTGATACAAAGTTCAAAAACTTTGAAATAGTTCAAGTTTAACTCAACTTTGTATCACAATGTTCAATGATGAATGCTATCACTAGGAAAGCTTCATCAAGGTTTTCCAAATCAATTTCAAAATGATTTTAAACCTTTTAATTTAGGACCATAATCTTAGGGCTAAATGTACATGACTTGTACACAAGCTTTCCCTATGATCCTCCTTTTCTTGAATTAGGCTCATCTAGGTACAAGAACTATGCACCTTGATCCTAATTCATGATCCTAATATCTCACACACATCTAAAGTGTATCAAACACATCCATGGCTATTTTGATGTGAGATATGGGTTTAGGTATCTTAGACTAAGGTCTCATGCATTTTCTAAACACAAATTTGATCTCAATATCAAAATGTGTTTTTCATCATTAAATCAATTCAATTGATTATTAATACAAGAGATGATGACATGGCATATAATGATATCATAAGTAAAAACATGTGCCAATGTCATGATGTCATGACATAAAGTTTGAAAACTTAAATAAAGCATGACATATAAACTAGCCTAAGCATTATCATGACATTTCAAATGATAATAAAACTAAACATGATGTCATGACATGTGGGGGCAATCAATCATGGCAAGATTTAGCATAAATAAATATACCTAGATTACCTATCTAAGTATCCTTAACCACTTTGCTAACCTAAAATTTAACCCTTGATTGCCCTAAAATGCCAAAATCCTAATTTTGACACTTCTTGAACTCTAGATTAATTCATGCCACTTAAAGATAAAATTTATCCTCAAAACTTGGCATGTTTCATTTTTCCTCGAGAGTTCTCTAGATTTTCCCAAATTGTGCCAATTAAAATCATTCTTTTCCATAATGGCACATTTTACTCTTCCAAGGAGTAAATGATAATTCCATTTCATTTTCAAAGGTTCACAAAACCTTGAAAATGCTCCTTGAGTGTCAATTTCCTCAAAGTTGGGTTAACTACCCTTCTTATTGGAGTTGACACTCTCTAACCCATTTATGGGGTAGAGAAGATGCTCCTAGGGACCCAATATCTATGTGAGCTCATTGGGTTTACTAAATGTTCACTAGGGATGACTTCCCTAGCAACCCTCCTAATGACCCTCTTAGGCTTTGAAGCCTTGGTCATTTGGGACTCATCAAGATCAACTCTAGGGGTGACTCCCCTTGTGACCTTGGTGGTGGTCTTCCTAGCCCTAGGTTTTGTTCCATAATCGAATGGAACACTATGATAAGTGGGCTTGACCACTTGGGACTTAGGTTTGTGACCCAAACCTTCCTTGTCCTTGGACTTGGGTTTTTGACTCTTAAACCCTAGAGATGACTTCTCCATGTTTTTAAGAGCCTTTTCTAAATTATCAAGTCTTGACCTCAAGACTTGATTTTCCCTTTCTAATACCTCAAGTGTTAATTTATCATTTTCTCTTGAGATATTCCTAGGCATGTGTCTAGTCTTCTTGGGATTTCTACATAGGTTTTCCTTAAGTTTAGAAGCGTTAATCCTAAGGTTGATATTTCTAGTGTTATCCTTACCTAGACTAACATGTTTAGCTCCTAAGCACATGTATTGGTTCCTAAAGTTAACATGCTTATCATTATTAACAATTGCAACAAAACTACTAGCATGAGGTTTATTAGAATTGCAATAATGAACCTTAGAGGTTACCTTAGGGTTTGCCTTAGCTCCCCCTATCGATGTGCCCGGTCTCTTGCCCTTGTGAGGTTGCCTCCCCCTCGGACAATGGCTCCTATAGTGTCCCCTTTGCTTGCATTGAAAGCACACGATGTGCTCCTTGCCCTTGCGTTTCGGGACTCCGGCTTCCTTGACCTTTGGCGCCGGTGGAGTCTTTCTTACCCTCTTCGGACACTTACTCTTGTAATGTCCATGTTCCCTACACTCAAAGCACATAATGTGTAATTTAATTGAACTTAAATTGCTTGAGTTACCTAGGGTTGAGGGTGGATGCGAGCTCTCTTCTTCATCCCTTTCGGAGGTAGAAGCTTCTTCTTCTTGCTCCGAACTTGAAGAAGAACTCTCCTCCTCTTCTTCCTTGGATGTTAAGTAGCCCTCAACTCTCAATTCGCTCCCTCCATGATGTGAGCTACTTGGCTCACTAGGCTCCTCTTCATGACTTGAGGTGGAGCTCTCCTCATGGTACTTGGCCAAGTTATCCCATAATTCCTTGGCATTGTTGTAACCTATCTTACACAAGATGTTAGTAGGCAATGAAAATTCAATTATTCTCGTTACCTCTTCGTTGATTTCGGATTTGTGAATTTGTTCCCTTGTCCACTCCTTCTTCTCAAGTGGTTTTCCTTCCTTATCCACCGGAGGAATAAAACCTTCTTGTACACAAACCAATTCATTATGTTAGTCATAAGAAAGTACTTCATCCTTACCTTCCAATACGCGAAGTCACCGCATTCGTAGAAGGGTGGAATGGTGACATCTTCTCCATAGAGATCCATTCTCTAGCTTTGCTCCCACGGGTGTTGATCCGACGAAGAGCGACCTCGCTCTGATACCACTTGTTAGGATCCTACGTACTCGGCTAGAGAGGGGGGGTGTGAATAGCCGCCCCAAATCGCTCGTTTCTTTCTACAAATCAGGTTAGCGCAGCGGAAACTAAATGCAGAAAGAAAACAGGAGAAGAAATCAAACCTCTACGCAAGGATGTAACGAGGTTTGGAGATGAAACTCCTACTCCTCGGCGTGTCCGTAAGATGGACGAAGCCTATCAATCCGTCGGTGGATGAGTCCCCGGAAAACCCGGCTAATAGATACTCCTTGTGGGTGGAGAAACCTCACCACAATCTTTGCAACAACAATAGGAGTACAAATAGGAACAAGAAAACAAGAACAGAAATGTAAACAACACTTGCTTGCCTTCTTGAAGTCAGCAGGAACCCTGGTGAAGCAGCAGCTTCTCGGATCCAAGCCTAGCTAGAAAACCAGCAACAGGAAGAAGCTCACCCGAAGCTTTAGCACCCAACGAGCTCAACAAAGCTCAGCAGGAAGAAGAAGTAGAAGCTTCAGGCAGGAGAGAACTTCCAGAAGGAAGAAGAAGTAGCGAAAGGAAGAAGATTCACCGAAGTCCTGTAGCCCTCTTTTATACCTGCGAAGAAGAAGAGCAGAGAACTAGCCGTTGCGTAGCAACGGCTAGAACCTGGACCGATCAGGTTTCAGCCTGATCGGTCTGGGGCTTGCCTGATCGGTCTGTGGACCGATCAGGCTCCATGTGGATCGGTCCACAGACCGATCCATTTCCTCCTCCTTTGCTTCTGTCCCGTCCCTGATCGGTCCATGGACCGATCAGGGAACCTCCTGATCGGTTCGGGGACCGATCAGGCTTTGTGCTGATCGGTCCCCAGACCGATCAGCCCCTCTTGCGCCTCGCTCCTGTTCGGCTTCTGATCGACTCCTGATCGGTCACCAGACCGATCAGAATATTCTCGGTATCACTGGATCGATCACCAGATCGATCCAGCACATGGTTTTCGCCCAAACCAAGTCCAAACCAACATCCGGTCAATCTTGACCTGTTGGTACATTGCGCCTAGCATCCGGTCACTTCCTTGACCTGCTAGGACTCCCCGCTAAGTGTCCGGTCAATCCCTTTGACCCACTTAGACTTTTTCTCTCCGTACCAAGTATCCGGTCACTCCTATGACCTACTTGGACTTCCCATCACCAGATGTCCGATCACCCTTAATCCATCTGGATTTTCCCTTGCCCGGCTTCACTCACCAGGACTTTCACCTAGCTTCACTCACTAGGGTTTTCACCTGGCTTCACTCACCAGGATTTCCACAACTGCCTGGCTTCACTCACCAGGACTTTCCAACTGCCTAACATCCCAGTTAGGACTTTCGCATTCACCTAGCTTCACTCACTAGGATTTTCCCGAATGCCTGGCTTCACTCACCAGGACTTTCACCTTCACCTAGCTTCACTCACTAGGATTTTCACCTGGATTCACTCACCAGGATTTCCCGACTGCCTGGCTTCACTCACCAAGACTTTCCACACTGCCTAACATCCCAGTTAGGACTTTTCCGTGCCAAGTCTCCATACTTGGACTTTTCCAGTGCCAAGTCTCCATACTTGGACTTTTCCCGTGCCAAGTCTCCATACTTGGACTTTTCGCGTGCCAAGCTCCCTGCTTGGACTTTTCTAGTGCCAAGTCTCCATACTTGGACTTTTCGCGTGCCAAGCTCCCTGCTTGGACTTTTCTAGTGCTAAGTCTCCATACTTGGACTTTTCGCGTGCCAAGCTCCCTGCTTGGACTTTTCCCGAATCAGGTCAACCTTGACCTTAGGTTGAACCTACAATCTCCCAAACACCTATTCTTGTCAAACATCAAGAATAGAACTCTCTTTCGAGTGTCAAACATCAACATACAACTCAACTAGGTCAACCTTGACCTAAGGTTGCACCAACAATCTCCTTAAGTCAAACATCAAAATACAACTCGAGTCAGGTCAACTCGAGTCAGGTCAACCAGGTCAACCTTGACCTAAGGTTGCACCAACACTTTCTAGAGCTCTCGAATGGGATTGAAAAGAAGAAAAGAAGAAGGTACAAAAAGAAATCTTATACACTCACTAGTAGTATCCTTCCTTTGTGACCTTCACTCTTCCTTTGCTCTTGGATTCACTCAACCACCTTCTCCTCACCATGGAAGTCACGGCAACAGCAGCAAGAAGGAGGAAGAAAACTAGGAAGAAGATGATCCAATTACCACCCATCAATTACACACTAAATGAAAAACAACTCATCCTTTAGTGTGGCCGGCCACACACATAACTCCCTCATTTAATGTGGCCGGCCACATTAAATGGGATGAGAGGTGTTGTAACCTCCATGAGGTGGCATGTGATGTGGCAAGGATGAGTCATCCTTATGATGTGGCAATACATCAAGTCAAACTTGACCAATTGTCTTCCTTGTTGAGTTCAATCCAACCTTTGATTCAAGTTAATTTCAATTTAATGAATCTCAATTCATTAATATAAATTGACTCAATAAATCAAATTTAAATTAGACTCATTCAACAATTGAATCTAATTGAGTCTAACTCAATAAGTCTAATTTGAATCCAATCTTTGGTGCATCATATGAACCTAATCCAATTGGTTCATCATATGAACCTAACCTCCATCCACTTGTTCTTTGTGTGTGACCCAATAGGTTCTTGTAACGTTGGCAATGTTTCTAAACTCCTTTAGAAACATAAGCAATGAGCGGCATCTAGCAATACATCATTGCTACCCAAGTTACAAGAAATGTTGAGATCCAACATCACCTTGTGACTACTAATTGTGACTCCTCACAATATGTGGCATTGTCCTTCTATCCTAGACATCTAGATTGATCAATGTGAGGCATAGACCGTGTCATCCTCTAATCAATCTAAATCTTGAACTCCAAGTAGACTCACTCGATCAAATGAGCTCAACATCTAATGTTGACTCATTTGGGCATGGCCATGCACTTAGTGGTCTCACTCTATCAAGAATACCGATGTCACTCCCGTCATATGTGAGGGATAGATCCCATCTACATCACTCACATCCCTCTACATAATTCGTTATATACCCAGTAATCGCCTTTATTGTCCACCCAGTTACGGGTGACGTTTGACGAAACCAAAGTACATAACTCCTTATGTAGGGATCCATAGTGACTTCAGGTCTAAGGACTAATAGTCATACTAATAGCCACATGAGAAAGTATATGACACTCATATAACGATCCATGATACTTTCTCATGACGGGTCATTCAGTATACATTCTCTAATGCATACCCATGTGTCAGCTTGATATCTCTATATCCATGACTTGTGAGATCAAGTCATCGAGCTGACCTACATGCTAGTCTTATTGTATTAACACTGTCCCTGAATGTTAATACTCGACTAGGAATGATTTAGAGTAGTGTTCCCTATATCATCTCACTATCGATTCAACCAATCGATTAATATAGGTAAGAACCTTCTACTCAAGGACGTTACTATACTTATTTTATCTGACACTAATACAAATAAGCATAATAATCAAAAACCAAATGCCTTAATATATATTCAAGAATATGATATACATGAGTCCATACAATCATCAAATAATTGGCTCTAGGGCTCTAACTAACAATCTCCCACTAGCACTAGTGCCAATCAGTATAGGCTCTAAGGCCTAATGACCTAGTGTGACCATCATGCTTTCTCTGTGCCAAAGCCTTGGTCAAGGGATCTGCGATGTTAGCCTCTGTAGGTACTCTGCAAATCTTCACATCTCCTCTATCGATAATCTCTCGAATGAGATGGAAGCGCCGTAGTATGTGCTTGGTCCGCTGGTGTGCGAGGTTCTAGTGGCTATAGCTCCATTGTTGTCACAATAGAGCTCAACTGGTCGTGATGTTAGGAACCACCCCAAGTTCATGATGAACTCGGATCCAAATCGCCTTCTTTCTGCCTCGATGCAAGAATATACTCTACCTCTGTAGAATCACCATCGTGTCTGCTCGAACTCTTCCACCACAAGACCACCATTTAAGCAAAACACGAACCCTGGCTGCGATCGGTAATCATCCTGATCGGTCTGGAAGCTGGCATCACTGTAACCCTTTACAGTTAGCTCATCATCGCCTCCATATATCAAGAAATATTCTTTAGTCCTTCTTAAGTACTTAAGAATATTCTTGACCGCTATCCAGTGACTTTCACCTGGATCTGACTGGTATCTGCTCGTCATGCTCAAAGCATACGAGACATCAGGTCGAGTACATAGCATGGCGTACATGATCGATCCTATGGCTGAGGCATAAAGGATCTGATCCATGCGATCTCTCTCCTCTCTAGAAGAGGGACCTTGAGTCTTCGAAAGACTCACGCCATGTGACATCGACAGAAATCCCTTCTTGGAATTCTGCATGGCAAACCGAAGGATTACCTTGTCAATGTATGTACTCTGACTTAGGCCAAGCAATCTCTTAGATCTATCTCTATAGATCTGAATCCCTAGAATGCGGGATGCCTCACCTAAGTCCTTCATTGAGAAGCAACTCCCTAGCCAGGTCTTGACAGACTGAAGCATAGGGATGTCCTTCCCAATGAGCAGTATGTCATCCACATACAATATGAGGAAGACAACTATGTCCCCTACAACCTTCTTGTAGACACAAGGCTCATCTTCGTTCTTGATGAAACAAAACTGTTTGATCGCATCATCGAATCGAAGATTCCATCTCCGAGAAGCTTGCTTTAGATCATAAATGGACCTATGCAGCTTGCATACTCTGCTAGTATGCTGTGGATCTACAAAACCCTCAGGTTGTGTCATGTACACATCCTCGAGTAGGTTTCCATTCAGAAACG